>NC_133509.1:97410000-102410000 GCF_049354715.1 Callithrix jacchus
ATTTTTTGTTTTGTTTTAAGTTTAAAAGACTGTACAAATATAACATATAAGAAAATAAAACATAAGGGATGCCTATCATAAGTAACTCACTGTATTTCAAAAGCACTAAATGCAATTAGACCCTCTCTATAAGTCCTCACAGTTTTGGAGACAAATTTATGATCTAAGCTCCAATTTTGAGTAACACTGAATATTTATTCCTCAGAAAACTACATTTCTGTGATAATTATTATACATTACCATTATGAACATTCTCAAATTAATTCTACCGAACATTTCCTTTTATGAAGAGCTTTTTGGCTGGGCATGGAGGCTCATGCCTGTAATCCCAGTGCTTTGGAAGGCCACTTGAGCCCAGAAGTTTGAGACCACCCTGGGGAGACTCAGTTCACACAGGGAGACCCCACCTCTACAACAAAATTAAAAATACAATTAGATATGCATGATGGTATAAGCCCCCAATCCTACCTACTTAGGAGGCTGAGGCAGGAGGATCACCTGAGCTCAGGAATCTGAGGTTGCAGTAAGCTATGATAATGTCACTGCATGTCAGCCTGGGTCTCAAAAATAATAATAGATAAAAATTTTAAAAAGAAGGGCTTTTATCTTTAGATTTTTTTAACATATATATAATAAAATGGTTCAAGTTAACAGTGGAAACTGATACATTTTATTTAGTTAAACTCTTTAAAATGGTGTGCTTGTATTTAAATTTTTAAAACTGCATCTTATGCTTTGGCCATTGAAATAGCCTATAAACAGTAAGATTTTTCATACTCCAATTGAATCTTTCATGGGCAACTGGCAAATTGTAACTCATAAAGTAAAATGTCCCTGCTAATTCAATATATAATTTATATAGGTGAGTCATACCCAATTATTATATGGATGATCATTTTTCTCTAGAAAACAAGCTTTTTTAAAACCATGAAGAAATTACTACAGAAAGTGTTAAAGGATTTGCATTCATAATGGTTCAATGTGTACGTACTAAATTGTGTGAAAAATGTATATTCTTACTTACCGATGTAGTATTAAAAGAAATCAGCTTTTAAACATCTAATACTTGGTTTTATTCTCAGCATTAAAAACCTAGACCCTTTTTACCTGATGTACTCTGTGTCCATCTTTTGTCCAATTGCAAATCAGATTGCTGTTGAACACCACAAAAACTAAGGACAAATTTTAAAAAGAAAAACCAGAAATCAGGCTATGGTTCCAGCTACACATTTATTGGTAGGCTGCACAATAACCTGTACTGTTTCTATCAGCAAAGAGGTTCATTTCATTTAAGCTTTTTTTCCTCTGTGCTTCATTATGTTCTGTAGAATCCATGCTGGAAGGTCTAATTTATTTAAATGATAAAAGCTTCTTAAACTTAACAGGGAACATGGCCAACTGAGCTTTCCATTTCAAAAGTAGGACATTTGATCATAAAAGTGATATCAAAATTGAATAATTTGAATGTGTACTGAACTCTGAAGTCCACTAAAGGCAAGAAAAAAAAGGTTAGAATCATTTGTTTAATGACACGGATTTAGTGTTATATAATTTGCAGAAAAGAGAGCAGTGTTTTGTCTCAAATGGCTCATCACTTTCTAAATTTGTGAATCGACTAGGAATTTATAGCTATATGTGATCAAGCAGTGAGTAGCTCAGGTTCATCTGACTCTCCTGGGATTTCGTTCTTTGATTCTTTGGTTCTTCTTACTGTTTCCATAATCTTTGTCACTAATTGTAACTCTAGCCCTCCAATCCATGACAACCTGAACTAACACAACAAAGCATTATTTATTAAACACTACCACGTATGTATCGGAGGCTGTAAACTCTCAATGAAGGCCACAGTGACGGGGCTGTGGCAAATGACCACTCAACAAATTTAGATGTGCTTAGGGTAACAGTGATGCATGATACTCTGTTTTGAGAGGTGGCAGCCTTGTTTACTTCAGGCACTCATAAATCTGCAAGCTCTCCAAGGGCACAAAATGTGTTATAGATGTAGTCCAGGTCTGTAGGTCCTAACATTTTTGAAAAAATTAATTGACTAAGTACATATAAAGAAAAAG
This sequence comes from Callithrix jacchus, assembly GCF_049354715.1. Lineage (NCBI taxonomy): Eukaryota > Metazoa > Chordata > Mammalia > Primates > Cebidae > Callithrix > Callithrix jacchus. The sequence continues at coordinate 97,412,070 of NC_133509.1, forward strand.
GAAGGAAGGAAAATGGGTAGAGAGGAAAAAGAGAGGAAGGAAGGGAGGAAGGGAGGGTCAGAGGGAGGACAGAGGGTGGGTGGGAGGGAGAGAGGGAGAGACGGAGGGAATGGAGAGGATAGGGAAGGAATATCTTTTGGTTTTGCTAATATGGTGGGTAATACCTGATGTGGATAAGGATGATTAGTATGATGCAAATGCAAAAAATTCTAGAATTACTGATACAGTTACTGAAATAACTAATGAAATGTTACAAGCATTGTTTTCTTTACCATGTAAAAGATCATTTATCTCAATTCTTCAGGCTATCATAAATATGAAAATATGTTTTTCACAATGAAAAAAACATAGATTGTAAAGTTTACTAATGCTAACGTAACTTTGAAATATGGTGCTAAATACATATGTTTTTATTTGTACAAATTTTTCATTAAAAAATAGAAGGAAAGCAAAGTCTTCTAAAGCAAGAATCCAGTTATTCTAAGGTTAATCTGACAAGGTTTTGATTCACTGTATCAAACATTGCAGTAGCCCATGAATTGCTCTCCCTCCCTTAGTTTGTAATCTAATTTGTCTTCATTCTATCCTTTGCTGTTGCATATAAAATATAACAGTGTGCTAGGCTAAAACTTACAGAATAAAATCCAAACTCCTTAGCAAGAAGTCAGCAAGCCTGCGGCAGTCCAGCCCTACCTGCTTCTCCAACCTCTGCTTCCTTCTCTCCTCACTTGGCCTCCACACACCTGCCACACTGAGTCACTCTGAGTTCCAGCATGCATTCATGATATTGCACATATTGTTCTCCCTCCTCCTCCGCACCCACTGGAGAACTCCTGCTTGTCCTTTGACACTCAGCTCAACTGTGGCCTTCTTTATATGGTAGGACTAGCTACATAATTTTCAGAGCCCAGTGCAAGATAAAAATTCGAGCCTCTAACATCCTACTTTACAGTAAAATACTACAAGCTTTCCCCCAACATCAGCAAAAAGAAGAGCAGTTATGATCCCATCACTTCTACTCAACATTGTATTGGGGGTTCTAGCCACGGAAATTGTCAAGAAAATAAAAGATACCCAGAATGGAAAGGAAGAATTAAAACTCCTCTATTTAGAGATGACATAATCATGCATATAGAAAATCTTAAGAAATTCATGAAAAACCCACTAGAATTAATAAAGGAGTTCAGTAAGGATGCAGTATACACATTCAATCAAAAAATCTGTTATATTTCTATGCACTAGCCATGAACCATGTGAAAATGAAATTAAGAAAACAATGTTATTGACAATAGCATCAAGCAGAATAAAATAGGAATAAATTTAGCAAAAGAACAAGTATAGGAGTTATACATAGAAAACTACAAAATGTTGACATATATTAAAGAAAACCTAAAGAAATGGAAAGACGTCTCATGTTTACATATTGGAAGACAATATTGCTAACATGGCAATACTATCTAAGCCGATCTACAGATTTGATACAATATTCTTACATCTATAGTCAACCGGTTTTTGATAAGAGTGGCAAAGTATTCAGTGAAGAAAGTAGAATAATCTTTTCAAAAAATGGTACTAAAACAACAGCATATACACCAACAAGAAATATCTGTCTAACAAGAAATGAATATGGATATCTGTCTAATATGGATATACAAAATCAAACTTCAAATGGATTAAACACCTAACTGTAAGAGCTGAAACTAAAGTTATTAGAAGAAAGCAATGATGTCAATTTTAGTGACTCTGAATTAGACAATGTAGAAAGGCACATGAATCTCAAGGCACCAAAGAACACATGAACTAATTAGAGTTCATTAAAATTAAAAATGTGTGTACTTCAAAGGACCCTATAAAATGAAAAGACAACTCACAGAATGAGAGAAAATGTTTGCAAAGAGTACATCTGATTGCATAAAGTAAAGGTGGTATACACCATGGAATACTACACAGCCACAAAAATAAATGGAATTATGTCCTGTGTAGCAACATGGATACAGCTGGAAGCCATTATCCTAAATTAACACAGAAACAGAAGACCCAATTCTGCATGGTTTCACTTACAAGTAGAAGCTTAACATTGAGTACATACAGACGTAAAGATGGGAACTCGAGACACTGGGGACTCTCTTTTAGAGAGGTGGGAAGGAAAGGAGCAAGAGTTAAAAAATTACCTATTGGATAGTTTTTCACTACCCAATATTGGGTATTACGGTCACTATTTGAATGATGGGTTCAGTAGAAGCCCCCCCTCAGCATACACAATATATCCATGCAACACACCTGCACATCTACCTCTGAATTTAAAATATAATAATACTAATAATGTGTCTGATGTAGATTTAGTATCCAGAATATATAAACAGTTCTTATAACTCAAAAATAAGAAGATAAAAACAAATTTAAAATATTCAAAAAATTTGAAGACATTTATTCAAAGATTATATACAAATGGCCAATAGTCATATGAAAAGATACTCATCATTAGTCATTAGAGAAATGCAAATTACAACTACAATAAGCTATCACTTCATACCCTCTGGGATGGCTGTAATAAAAAACATAGAAAATAGCAAGTGTTGGAAGGATATGGAGAAACTGGAACCCTCACACGTTGCTGGAAGAAATGTAAAACGGTATAGTCTCTGGGGAAAACAGATTGGCAGTGTCTCAAAAATTACATCAAAGAGTAGCCAGCAATTCTACTCCAAGATACAGATCCAAGAGAAGTGAAAACATATAGTCACACAAAAACCGGTACATCAATGTTCTCAGCAGCATCACTTATGATAGCCAAAAAGTAGAAACAACCCACATAATTCATTAACTGACACTTGCAGTGATGTTTTCCAGGTTCCTCCATGTTGCATTATGTGTCAATACTTCATTTCTTGTTGTGGCTGAATAGTATTTCATTGCATGGATACACCACAGACTTAGCTACTGTTATAGGCACATCCTCCTAAATTAGGTTTTCATACCTATTAAGCTACGTGGCAGTTCATGCACAGGGACTCAAATATAGAAGTACAGAGTCCTTCTTGGGCCATATTTAGTTCACTTTAATGTGCCTCTTCTTAAGTGGTAGGATGCAGCAGCATACCAGATATTTACATTATAAATACGTGTTTAACATCTACCATGTTCCAAGCCCTGTTTTGGAGTTAAGAATATACCTGTAAACAAAGCAAAAAATCCTGAGATATTTCATATGATGTCAGGCGATGATGGGGGCTACAAAGAAAAATAAAATATAAGAGCACAGGGAATGGCAGAGTAGTTGTGTGTCTATGAGGAAGTGGTATTGGAGTAGAGATATTCACAAATGAAGAAATGGGCCACGGAGAGGGCTGAGAGAGAGGAAATCCCAAGGTGGGAAAATGCTTTGCCTGTTTCAATCACATGCAGTGTGTAGCCCTCCTCAAACACAAGGAGAATGCTGGAGAGGAGGTGGAAGAGGTAGCCACAGACTTCAGATTTCACCTGTGAGGGGAGGGGAAGTCATGGAAAATTTGGAGCAGAGGATTCACATAATTTCATGTCCATGCACTTTTAATTGAAAGGTTGGAATGATAGAAGAAGAGATACCAGTTAAGAGACTTTTGAGTAGTTCAGGGGAGATATCACAGTGACTTAGAACAGCGAGGTAGAAATGGAGGGAGTAAGAACAGCTTTAGATTTCTTTGGTCAGTAAAACTGACAGGTTTGTGGATGTGCTGGATGAATAATCCCAGAGGTTAAAAAAAAAATTTTTTTTTAAAGCCTCTTTTTCTTCTAAGCCAAAGGATAAATGGTAGTACCATTTTCCAAGATGGGGATAACTGGAATGGCGGCCTATAAACTAGAAAGACAAGTTACCACTATGGATGCCCGTGTGCATGTGCACGCCCACCCATCCACCCCCACACACACAGTGTATACCTATATACACACATGCAGAGTATACAAAAGTGAAGAAGCAACAGGATAACTGACTACACACTCCCCCAAAATTGCAAAGAGTGATGGCCGCGAGACTGGTCTATAGCAGTGATGAAATCTACCAGGCAGGCATTCTGAGGTGTCCCTCTGCCCTGGCAGTGGGATAAATTCCTTTAGTATTCTCCTAGTCGGCTATCAGGGATGAGCACCTTCATCCATTGTTCTCTGTGTCTCCTGATTCTGTTCTTGGAGGTTCTTCTTTGTCCATATTTCTGAGACCTGATATGGGTGTTGGAGAATTTGTCCTATTTTATGACTGTAGGGGCTTACTCAGCTACTTCCTGCCTGTGCAAATTTGAGGACCCAGAGTTTGCTTTTGGGCTCATAGAAAAAGGATTTTTAAAGATCAAACTTGTGGTTTCTTTGGCAATATAATTTTCTCAGAAATTTTAGTAAGCTTCTGATCTATTTACAGTCAATTCCATGTGCTTGAAACTTCACAAGAAGTACTTTCCTAGATACAATTCTCTGGTCTGACTTAATTCTTCGCTTTCTTGACACAATGTTTCTCTCTCTCTCTCTCTCTTACACACACACACAGGCTCTCTCTCTCTCTCTCTCTCTCTCTCTCTCTCTCTCCATATATATATATATATATATATATATATATATACACACATATATAAATAGGTTGGCAACTATATTGAAGGTTTCAGGCTTGGTGGGAAGGTCACATTCCTAATCTCTTCTTTGCCCCCAAACTAAGTCTTAACAGATTCTTTTATACAATGGATTTTAATTTGATTTTTATTTTCCTTCTACCTAGTCTCATTTTATTTCCATATCTATGTGCAAGCCAGTCAACACAAATCTGAGATCACCTCTTTCATTTAGTGCCATGTTTAGCCACAAGCCAAACATTACTAATACTGTTTTCCACCCTTTTCCAGTAGAGCTTCACCACTGAAAGGCAATCACAGGTAGCAAACTTACCAAATGTTTTGTTATTAATAATACTTGTCTTCATCTTTCCAAGTCTCAAATATCAATTTCCTTATCTGTTGCCACTCCTACTAAGTCAACGTCACATACATTAGAATAAATGGTGAGAAATTCATCCCACTACTGGAATCAATTTAACTCAATGCCCAGTAGCACTGCAATTGCCACCTAGTCATTAGTATTTGAAAATTTAGAAAAAAATTCGGAAGAACATTATCATTTTATTTCTAAGTTCTTAGCACTGAATTTTTAGCATACCCAAGCTCATTGGAACAAAATGATAAGGAAAAACCCTCACACTCATGTTTTGCTGGGAATGTAAGAATATAGCTCCCAGTACTTGCCTGAGGCCATTCGATGAACCATTAGACCACACTGTCATTGACACATAAATATTCCAGTTACAATACAGATTGTTTTCATCTTGGGAACACTAAACCAAAAATCCCAGGATCAGGGGAGTTGTACTATGTGCTACACATGGATTATTATCTCAGTTAATTTTCAAAATAATCCATTTTAAAGATGAAAAAAACTGAAGCTTAGGGAGACTTAAAAATCTTCCTCAAGTCTACACAGTGAAGAGTGACAGAGTTTCCAACAATGGTTTATTGGACTTAAGGACCAGGCTACTCTGATTAAAGAATACTTGAGCTAATTTTTTGTAACTGGCCTGGAGTAGAAATTAAATGATGAAGGAGGTTGAATCACTTACTCATGAATCACTAAGAGTTACAACTCTGTAGGCTGGAAGTTTGACATACAGAAGTAAATACATACATATTAATATATACTGGGACTCTTCGGTATGGATGTGAAAAATAACTTTTTTTTTTTTAATTTTTTATTGGATTATAGGTTTTGGGGTACATGAGCAGAGCATGCAAGACAGTTGCGTAGGTACACACATGGCAGTGTGAAAAATAACTTATATTTGACACTGGCAAATGCAATGCACTTTATAAAGCTCTTCCATGTTACCTCATTTTCCCCTTGCAATTCTGTACATCAGTCAGGGCAATTATTATTTCCATTTGACAGTTGAGGCTCAGAGAAGTTGTATGACTTGCCTAAGCTCACCAGCTAGTAAACAGCCAAGCTTCAAATGAAACCCATTTCCTACTGCCAGCTCCAGTGTTCCTTCTACTATTTTATACTGACACTGCTAATGCTATGTCCAATTCTATGTCCAATTGTAGTTTGTAATGCACTTTCAAATACAACACCTTACTGGATCTCATTTGATACTATTCCTTTGTCCCCAGGAACACATCTAATAGGTGACTTTGGCTTTTGCCTTGGAAGATAATGGCTGTGACTCGGGGGAACAATTACTAACTTAGGGTAGTTACAATATCTTTAAAGTTTTTTTTTTCACCATTAAAGAAATTTTCTACAGTTTCTATTTACAAAGAGAACTCTAGCATGTGTATTTAAATAGTTGCCAATTTTTACATTGCTTTCTAAAAGAATAATTTAATTTTTACTTAATATCACACACATATATACATTCTTCACTGTTAGAAAAAACAGATGAGTAGATAAATAATCTTTCTCTACTGGAGTATTAACTTCTGGAAATGTATATCTAGTATAGATGATATATTACAATTTCAGTCTTTCACAGCTAAATCAAATTTACATAAAATAAAATACCTTGGGGGTTTGGTGTTTGTAATATTGTGATATTTGATAGCTGAAACTCAGAGCGTCAAAGTGATTAGCCACTTGGATGTATAGCCATTCATTCATAGTTTTACCTAGACCTGAATTTTTCAGATTTCTTTAAACCCACTCTTCACATCTCTCATGGGATATGTAATTTCTGGATTAAAAGTGTGGGGTAAAATTTTTTTAAATAAAAACTCATCTGAGAACCAAGAGAAAAGGGTTTGGGTGCCTGTATAAATTTGGCCAAGCCACTTTGGCCTTCTAAGCATCAGGTGTACAGAAAAATCTACTTAAGGTAAACCATTCTCTATTTTATCAGAATGGTACAGCTATTCCATGTAAAATAGGCATCAACTGCTTATTTTGAATTCAATGAGCATGTGTTCACCCAGGTCCAAAATTGCGCATGGGGTCTGTAAGTATTGGTTGGTTGCAAAATTATCCAATTCTGATACAGCAGCTTTTTATTTGCCATCTAGTTTTTCTAACTTTTCATAGAAGCAAAATCAGACATGCAAGTGGCTTTGCCCTGCCTATCTGAATCATTTCCACCCCATTCCAATTCAAGAATCTGATTGTTCAATACATTTAGATAATCCAAGGGAGATTATCTAAATCCAAGGGAGATTCCTTGACTTTTACAGATCAGAAAGTAATGTCCCATGTATGCCAATTTATGTTTTATTTAGCAAAAGGCTACTAGAAATAGCACTGAAATTAGTGCCACTTCCAATTTGATAACTTCTTTTGCAGGAGATTTGATGTTTAGAGTATGCAATGGAAAGATCAATGATAGGTTATTTGAAGATTGGAGTTCCAGTACTAGCCAGGGCTCTAACTGTGTATCACTATTCTTTATTTAAATAGTGATTAAAAGATGGGGCTGAACGTGATGCTTTTCAGCTCTTTGAATATATGACACAAAAGGTTAGTAGCTGAAGCTTCCAAATATATATATATATATTTATATTCCAAATATATATATATATATATCTACAATCTATTTTATGTTCTTTAAACTATTCCCAAGGTAACTTCTTGCTAAAAGATAACACACTTGCCCTGTTTTCCAGGTGCAAAATTTCCTTGCACCCAACTCTGTAGAAATTTCTATGGTCCTGAGTACCAATTATAAATCTAGGATACATGAGCTACTTTTATGTGTGCTTTAATTCTGCTTATTCTGGTGGCAAGCTCACACACTGTGCTGAGGGAAGATGAAAATTTGCTGCTAATTACCAATGCTTGTGCTTCTAAACATTGCCAGCCAGTAATTCACTTTTAGTGCCTAGAGTCAAGTACTGGCTAATAACTTTGTTCCTAGCATGCTGAACTTTAATTAGTTATTTAAGTCAAAGACAAGTACAAGAAGCCACACTGCCTGTCTCCGTAGTTTCGCAGTTGCCAAGGATTGAAAGTTGGAATTTTAAACAAAGAAGAGCCTGTTTAAGTGATTGACATCTGCCAGTACATTTTTCCACCAGCACACATCCACACAAATGCACAGCAAAGCCAGCAGAAGCCCTACGAAGTACACTTTGAGCTGTCATCATTGGAAAGTCTGGTTAAAGAGATTTCAGTACTGCACATTATTGAGGCATAAAAAATAATATTCTAATATATTAGAATATATAATTTCACTGAAGTCTTTTTATATAAAGATCTTTATATAATTGGTACCAAATCTAATGTTTAAAAAACACATATGTATTCATAATTTATTTATTTGAAAGGGTCTTAAAAGCCCAAACTTTACCACTATACAATTTATCTGTGTAACCCAAAACCACTTGCACTCTTTAACTGATTGAAATTTAAAAAGAAAGAACACGTCTTCATACAGTCAAAATAGATCTCCCACTGTCATATTCTGTTATCTTTAGTTGTGTTACTATTGGGTGAAGGAACCTCATATTCATATATTCCTGTAATTAGAGGTAGTCTCTTATTATCTATGGGTAGTGTGAGAAGAGTTTTTGCCAAAGCATGGATTGCCTTGGCCCAGTTGAAACTCCAGGGAGTTTTGACCCTGAAGGAAAGATAATCTCTGAAGAGTCAATTGAGTATTTATAGCTGAGGACAGCATGGTGTAAGAATGTGAAAGTATGAGAGTTCATAGTCAACTGATGATATTGGAGTGGAAAGAGGGAGAGTAGAAGAGTTCACATTTTTGAGAGTCAGCTGAACTCCAGGTACACACTATGCACACACACAAAATAACAAATGCAGGGATAGATCATGTCCATGGTTTGGAAGACTGATAATTGTTAAGATAAAAACTCTTCCCTCATTTGTTCATATATTTATTAGAATCCAAATCTAAATCCTGCAAGATCATTTTGTGGAAATTAACAAGCTAGTTCTACAGTTCATATAAAAGCACAAAAGGCCTGTACTAGCCAAAGCAATATTAATTAAGAAGAAAAAACTGGAAGATTTATACTGCCCCATATTTTACTATTAAGAACTATAGTGATTGAGATAGTGTGATAGTAGCACAAGAATAGAAAATAAATAATGAACAGAATACAGTGCCCAGGAATTGACCCACAGATATTTGAACATTGAATTATGATGAAGATACTACTGCAGTACACAGGGGAAACAATGTTCAATTAAATGTAAGTATCAGATCAATTGAACATTCATGTCAAAAAATATGTCTTGATCTTTATTTCACACTGTTTAAATAAACTCTAAATAGATGGCAGATTGTAATGTGATAGGTAAAAAACATAAAGCTTTTAAAAGAAAACACAGGAGAAAATCTTCATGACACTAGGATACGATAAGATTCCTTAAACATCACACAAAAGTGGTAACCACAAAGGGGGAAAAGAATAAATCAGACTGGTGTTGAACTCCTGACCTTGAGTGATCCAACTGCCTCAGCCCACCAAAGTGCTGGAATTGCAAGCACAAGCCACCATGCTGGTCTCTACTCACTCACCTTGACATTTTAGATCAATTTTGCCTCTTTTTGGATTTTTAGAATTATCTAAATAGAATTATACACATTTGTCTCTGGCATTTTTTACTCAATGTTATTTTGTAGCCATTATTCACTGTTGTCTATAGTTGTGGTTCAATAATTTTCATTGTAGAGTTTTGTATCAAATGAATATACTTCAATGTATTTACTTATTCTACCCTTATAAACATTTTTATTTCCAATTCAGCTCTATTAAAAGTGTTGCTGTTTATAGAATACAAAAGAATAAATCAGGCAAGGAAAGAGTGAAAGGAGATAAATACAATGCATGTGCCTGATTAAAAAAACTCATACCAGAATCTATAAAGAATTGTTACAAATTATTAAGAACAAAGATAACTACAATAGAAAATGAGCATTTTACCACAAGTTATGCAAATGTTCATTAAATATATGGAACAGAGATCATCTTAATTAGCCATCAAAAGAGTACAATTAAAAACCACCAAGTTTTTAATTTTGATTTTTAGTTGTACTCTTTTGATGGCTAATTAGCACCCCTCACATTCATCAGGATGCCTAAAATGGAAAATAAAAATACCCAGTAATATAGAAAAACAGAATTATCATAATCTTATGGGGGGTACAAATTCATAGAACCATTTGTAAAACTGCTTGATGAGTATCTACTAAAACTAAAGATATACACACTCCAGATTCAGCAATTTTACTCTTAGGTACTCTTTCCAAAAAAGGTTATGCATATGTAGATAAAAAGGTATGTACAAGGATGTGTGCAGCAACACGATTTATAATAGCCTAGAATTGGAAATAAAAATGTTTATAAAGGGTAGAATGAATAAATACATGGAATATATTTGTACCAATATATTCATTTGGTACAAAACTCTACAAGAAAAATTATTGAACCACAACTATAGACAACAGTGAATAACAGCTAAAAAATAACATTGAGTGGAAGGTGCCAGATGCAAATGAATATATATTGTATGATTCTATTTAGATAATTCTAAAAATTCGAAAAGCCAGACTTGATAAGAGTTAAAAGTGAGTAGGGGCCAGCGTGGTGGCTTGTGCCTGTAATTCCAGTGCTTTGGGAGGCTAAGGTGGGTGAATCACTTGAGGTCAAGAGTTTCAGACCAGTCTGGGTAAAGTGGTGAAACCTTGCCTCTACTAAAAATAGAAAAATTAGCTGGACATGGTGCATGTCTATCATCCCAGCTACTTGGGAGGCTAAGGGAGGAGAAACACTTGAACCCAGGAAGTGGAGGTTGCAGTGAGCCGAGATCATGCCACTGCACTCCAGCATGGGTAACAGAGTGAGACTCTGTCTCAAAAAAAGGAAAATGAGTAGGTAAAGCTCAGGTAGGGGTGTGTAGTGACTGCAACAGAGCAGGAAATGGGCTTCTGATGTGCTTCCTGTTCTGTTTCTTGAGCTAGATGCTGAATACATGGATATGTTCAGTTTGTGAAAATGCATCAAACAGTACACTTATGATTTATAGACATTTCTATACACAAGGTATATTTTCACAAAAAGTTTGCTTAAATAATAAGTAAGAATTTAACACAGGAACAGAGAATCAAGCACCACATGTTCTCACTCATAGGTGGGTGTTGAACAATGAGAACACATGGACACAGGGAGGGGAGCATCACACAGTGAGTAATACCTGGAGACATCTCATCAAAGAGCCTCTGTGTCTATAGCAATCTTACTATGACTCCAGAAATCTTCCAGCAGGTAAGGCTGGAAAGGGAGGGCTGAGGTTCTAAGCCTAGATGACTGGAGCAAGTGAAGCCAGAGAAGCAGGAATGTCAGAAGGGGGAGCAACTCGAAGAGTAACAAGGAGAGAAGAGATGAAGGATGGACACAGTTTTGGACCTGCTGAGATTGACAGGTTCAGAGAAGGCTGATGTAGGAGGCATCTAGTGGTTGGGGATGACTTCTGGGAAGACAGCTGAGACATAGATCAGCAGATAGAAAAGAATGTTCTCAGGAGAGAGGATCAGGCAGTGGGGGTGAGGCAGTAGTGAATAAAGCAGCTTCTTAGTAAGGAAGGTCCACATTGCATAGACAAGGAGATGAGTCTGGAGACTCACAGGAAGAAAGATGAAGGAAGTCCTTCCTTGAATTGCACATTGAAAGATAGAAGCAGATGCAGTGCTCTTCCAGTGATGGGTAGTAGGGAGAGGGGAGGTCACTAAAGTTTTATCAGAAGAAGTGTATCAGGACAAAACAGTGTTACAGCCCACGGTTATCAGAGCTATGATACAGGGTTCTCAGAAGATCCCAGTACTGGGTGCCTGGGATGGTGTCCCCAGAAACTAGCCACTGGGCTAGCACATTGTGGGTGTCAGTAAATACTGATCAATTATTGAATTATTGAATGAATATTATACTTAATGCATAAATGAATAGAGTCCCCCCCCCAAAAAAATAAGTAAGAGTTTGTCCCATTCTCAAATATTCTCAGTTTAGTGGGAGCAGACCCTCTCATAAGCATGTAACTATAACAATTCAGTGTATAATAATTCATCAAACATTTATAGGAGCTCCTAGTCACATGCAGGATGGGCTGTGGGTGCTGAGAAAGTCAACATGAATAAAATAAGGACACTGCTTACAATCTGGCACACACAAAAAAGCAGGAGACATATAGACAGGTAATTTTAACACAATATATAAATAAAGAAGTAGGTGAATGCACAAGATAGTAAACACTCTAAACACTCTTTAGCTGACTTCCACTTGATCAGCTTGACTAGCTTGACCATGATTTTCCATTCTCCTTGTAAAATGCACTGACTGATACACATAGCACATGATATACTCCAGAGTAGTAAGCCTGTGAACCTCTACTTCCATCAACTGAATCGTATACTTATCAATAGTCAGTCACATATGTGTTTATTAGCAGTTTCTTGCTCCACTTTAAAGAAACCAAACTTGGCCAGCCATGGTGGCTCAGCCTGTAATCCAACAGTGTAGGAAGCTGAGGCGGGCAGATCACCTGCAGTCAGGAGTTTAAGACCAGCCTGGTCAACATGGTGAAACCACTCCTCTACTAAAAATACAAAAAAATTAGTGGGGATGTGGTGGTGGGTGCCTGTAATCCCAGCTACACAGGAGACTGAGACAGGAGAATCTCTGGAACTTGGGAGGGGGAGGTTGCAGTGAGCCAAGATCACACCACTACACTCCAGCCTGGGCGAAAGAGCAAGACTCCAACTCAAAAAAAAAAGAAACCAAAATTGGAAACCTCAGAGGCTATGTTATGGTATTGTTTTTATAAGAAAGATTGTTAATGGCTCAAAACATCAGTAACTGAATGTACATTTTAAGGTTTAAAGGTAAAATATAATATCTAACCAATATTTTTAATAATATATAATTACTAAGCCATATGCAATGATTTGGTAAGAGTATAAGTTCTGGTGCCATACTGGTTGACATTCAAATTGTCATTCACGTATTCATTAGATATGTGATTCTGGATAAGTTATTTCACCTTTTTGTGCCTCATTTTCTTCATTTGTAAAAGGGGATAGTAACTGGGCCTTACATGATGGTTGGTGGAAATACATAGATTGCTATACATGAAGAACTTTGGGCCAGGCGCAGTAGCTCATGCCTGTAATCCCAGCACTTTGGGAGGGTGGATCACAAGGTCAAGAGATCAAGACCATCCTGGCCAACATGGTGAAATCGTGTCTCTACTAAAAATACAAAAAAATTAGCCAGGAGGCAGAGGTTGCATTGAGCCGAGATTGCGCATCTGTATTCCGGCCTGGCGACAGAATGAGATTCCGTCTCCAAAAAAAAAGAAACTTGAAGTATACCTGACACAACAAATGCATTCTCTTTGTCAGTGTTAGTTATTAATATAGTAGGAATTCATCGAAAGGATAAAGGCTAGACGGAACTGGGCAGAGAGACACAGTCAGTAGAAAGGTGCAGAAGACTAAAAGCATGGAGCATTAATCTACAATGATAATGTTTGTTTCCTTGAGACAGAGTCTCGCTTTGTCATCCAGACTAGAGTGCAATGGTATGATATCAGCTCACTGCAGCCTCAACCTCCCGGTTCAAGCAGTCTCCTGCCTCAGCCTCCTGAGTAGCTAGGATTACAGGCACCTGCCACCATGCCAGCTACTTTTTTTTTTTTAGTAGAGACAGAGTTTCACCATTCACCATGTTGGTCAGGCTGGTCTCAAACTTCTGACCTTGTGACCTACCCACCTTCCAAAGTGCTGGGATTACAGGTGTAAGCTACTGTCCCCGGTCCCTAGAATGATAATTTTTAATTTACTTTTAAAAATTTTAATTTTTCTTCAAAAAACTGTGAGGTCCATGAGTACATTCACTATGTTTTCTTTTTCCCAAGGCTAGGAAACCCCCACACTCTCCTAATTCATATGCTAGTCCTTGATCAGTCACGTTATCTGGACCTTCCTCCTTTTCCTGATTCTAAGTGTCAGAGAACCTGAGGTTTCATCACTTTGAATAACGGCTATAGCTTGATTAATAACTCTTTTTAATATAGTTATAGTCTGTTCTCTAAACTATAGATTCTTATATCCATATAAAGTACCATCTAAACTTAATACATTTTAGAGATGAGGCTGCTATTAATAATGATTCCAAGAGCACAGATATAAATCAGCACTGCCTTGGTCAAAGGAGGACATATGAATACTACATATATTTAGCAACTTACTTAGCATCTCCACTTAAATAGCCAATCTTAACATGTCTCAAAGCAAACTATTGAGTTTCCAGACCTGAGCAACAGAACTGCACATTGCCTGGAAATCCTGGACTTTGAATGAGACACCATGCCTGGATGAGACTTGCTGTTGTCTACTCTGTGTTCTAGGTGTAAGAAGGATAAGCCATAGAGTCAATATCTATGGCAGAGATGACTAAGATCACCAAACTATTTCCTCTTCTTCCTTTGCACAAGGCTAGATGACATTTCCTTGCCTCCCTTAGAGACAGGAACTGCCACATGGCTGAGCTCTAGCTAAGGGAACATGAGCAGAAATAATGTGCTCATGTCCAGGTCTAGACTACTACAAATTCTCCGCAAGATCCACTCTTTTGCTGTCAGCTGGAAGGAAAGCACCAGTACATCTAGGGGATGAAGAAGCCAGGAGAAGATAGGCCCTGGGTCCCTGAATCACACAGTGAAAGACCGTCCACCAAACACTTGCTTTGAATTGTTATATAAATAAGAATTATAGTGTTACTGTGTTGCAACACTTAAATTCGGGGGTAGATTGATTTTAGTAGTTGGCATTTCTTTTACAAAACAAACCTGATGGATTTTCTGTGAATTTTCAGTTTGATTTGGTCTTATTGTCATATAACTTTTTTTTAATAAAATTGAAGTAAAAAATAAAATTAAAATAATGTACACTTCTTGGCATACAAACCAGGTCTTTGTTTCCAGACTGTGTAAAAATACATAGTTACTCTCAATCTTAACATGTCTCAAAACAAACTACTGAGCTCTAAGCACTTATTTTTATATTTTAAAGTGAAAATACAGTTTTTGGATTTAATGGGTTATATATAAGGACAGGAAATATGTGGATAAAGTATTACCTTCTAATCCTTATTTTACTAAAGCCAAAATAAAGTAGCTGCTACAGCATATTTATTTAATTTCAAGCATTACCTTAGAAGTAGAGACTTCTGTAGGTATTATTATCCTACCTCCTTATAAAGGAAATGGTCATAAGAGAACAAAATCAATAACTTTACTGCAGTAAGGCCCACCGTGGGTCAATTACTATAATCAATAACATACTAATCAATTTGCATGACTCACATTCCTCCTCCTTATTTTCTTTCTGTTACTCTTCACTATATGAAAAGGGATATCCCTCCAAATTATTTTATCTTGTTTAACATTAGTGGAAGCAAGAAACCTCTTTCCATATCTATCAAGAACAACAAGGGAGTATTTAATTGTTAAATGCATCTGAGATCATAACAGACTTACAGAAATCTTCATTTCTAATACGGTGATATTATGTGTCATTAAAATCTGTCTTACTAGTAGGCAAAGTTTATCTCCCATGCAAAGACACATATGCCAAAAGCTGATAGAGTAAAACCACAAAGGGATCATTTATAACTGGGTTGTATTTAACTGCATGCCAAACAGTATACATGGAAGGTGGTAGCTACAGCATGTAGCACTCCTTTCTAATGAGATTATTTTCCATTGAATTTATTTTATTTGTAAAAAATAGCATTTGTAGGATATTGAAAATTATAATAATTGGCTACTTTAAAAAATACTAATCACATTGATGGGGAAGAAATGAAGGGAAAATGTCACTGCTACAAGGATTTAGCAAACAGCGTTGATGGTTTACACCTGGAATATAGGTATATAAACATGCACAATTTTCTACTAAAATTTGAATCTCATCTGGATTTATCTGCCTTTTATGATATTTGCTTTAATCTTCAGAAGGTATTTGATGTACCAAGAATGAAAAATGCTAATTATAATACTTGTCGGAATTTTGTTATCTGAACTTTATGAAATAATTCTAAGACTGTCACCATTGTAATAGGTTTAGATGTGTTGCAAATATATATTTTTTAAATAGCACTGAAAAGAATAAGAGGAAAATAAGATGCTTTCAGCTGTTTAAGATGGATTTTGGGGAATGATCACCAATGGACTCATTCCCTTTGGTTCTGCCCAACCATGGAATTAATCTGACAAAACTCTGATCCTAAATCATCCCTTCAACTGGCCTTCTCAAGTTATACATTCAGGCTGTCGTGCACACACCACTGAATGAGGAAATTCCTCAGCCATACATAAGGGGCACAAGCGATGGCTTAGAAACTCTAGCATCATTATGGCTTCCCATGAACTTTTCTTGTTCTCAGCCCTAACTCCCTCTTTCACACCCTTCAGCCACTGTATCAATTAGTCAAAAGTCTCTTCAAAATCCACACAGATCCCTACCTCTTACTATCAGCAGATACTTACGGCTTCTTTATCAGGAAAATTGGGGCAAAGCAGTCAGCTCTCTCAATTTCTTGCCTCTCCCTTCTGTTCCCCTGCTCCACCTATAGAATGAACACAACCATGCTTCTCTTTCTCTTTCCTTTCCCTGAGAGAAAATAACATATTCTTCCTTCTGTTTAAAGCCAATCCTTTCACTGTGGCTCCTTAGGTGATCACCTGAATCTGTCAAGACTTTTCTGCATCAGTTATCCTTATATCATAAAGTAGCTTTCACTTCCTTTTCATTGGTATCATTTACCTCAGCTTTTAGCTCACCTCTCTCATCCTGATAAAGAAAAAAAAAACCAGAAAACTCAAAACTCAACCCTTTCCTTTTAATTTGCAGCCACCTTAACTTATATCCTCTTCTCTACCCAAAATAATTTTGTGCTGAATATGTTTACTCTATCCAGAGCTACTCCCCACCCTTCCCTACCTGGCCCTGTGCCCTGTTATCTTAGCCTGTATGACTATTTTGATGGGCTTACTTGTTGCCTTGCTTTCAGCTGAGTGTGGCCAATGGGAAGCACTAGAAGAAAATATAAGGGAGAAAGGAAACTGAGGACCAGGGTCTTTACTATCCCAGCTCCTCTAGAGGTATCCCCATAGGCTGGCAATTTTCTTGTTAAGGATCACAGCTCCTGAGCTCCTGTCAGGCAACCCTCTTGATATAGTCTTGATACTCCCCAACACCCCCTTTCCCCCCACAACTCTCATTGCCTCTCCTCCTATCTTCTCCTCTCTCCCATCTCTCTCTCTCCTTCTTGTTCCCCCATTTCTCCCCGCCACCTTCTCTCTTTAGGATCATAAATGGTAGTAGTGTGCTGTAACTAGCTCATGCATAGTTTACTATTACTTAGGGAAACCATAAGGATTGTCCATTCTTTGTAAGTGAGCCTGTTTTTTAGCCAAGCCCAAATTACCCAAGCAGAGTCAGCTGTTTGTTTCCTTCTGGATCCCAGTTTGATACAATTATCTCAAAATAATCATTTATGCAGTATAATGATATGGGCTGAATGTGTCTGTTACCCCAAATTTATATGTTGAAACCCTAATCCTCACTGTGATGATATTTGAAGATGGGACTTCAGGAGATAATTAGTCCATGAGAGTAGAACGCTTATGATGAACGAGTGTCCCATCATGAAGAGACATGAGAGAGACTGCTTTCTGTCTCTGTCCTCTACCATATAAGGATACAAAGAGATGACAGCCATCACAAACCAGGAAGCAGGCTCTCATGAAACACTTGTTCTGCTGGCACCTTGATCTCAGACTTCCCAGCCTCTGGAACTGTGAGAAATATGCATTTTTTGTTTGAGTCCCACTCCCATTCCCCCAGTATGACAATTTAGTACAGCAGCCCAAATGAAGACATATAGGTGCTCCTTGTACTCATGCTGTTTGGGCAGCAACCCACAAAACTTAGCTTTTGCCCCACTATTTCTAAATATAACTGTTTTCTTTCTCTCTGGTCACTATAATTCATCCCCACATAGACAAATCCAGCAGGCACGCTGGTCCACAGTCTATACCTTAGTGGAGATCATTGCTGCATTTGATGCTATTGACCACTTTTCTAGTAAATCTCTTTCCTTGGCATCCATGATATCTTCTTGTTCTTCCTTTATTGGCATTCGTGGGCTCTCTATCATCCCTTCAAACACTGGTGCTCCCCATAGTTCAGTCCTTGACCCAATGCTCATTTAACATTACATTCTTTTCCTAAATCAGGTTCTCCACTTTGAGGACATTTACCATACCCAACATGGTCCAGATCTCACTCTCCAAATCTGTTAGACACAATCATCTATATAGTCTAATGGCACTTCAAACTCAGCATGTCCAAAATAATTATGTGCTAAAATCATTATCCTGACAAATTATTATCCTCATACTGTGTGCTCTGACTTCTATTTTCCTCTTGGCCAATGGTTCAATACATTCAATCTGAAGTCTAAGCTATCCTGTATGCCTTCTCTTCCCCAGTTCCCAATATATCTGCTTCCAGTGATGATTCATTGAAAATCACCCCTCATAGTTCCACCAGAGAGAAATTTCCAAAGTGAAAATCTGCCTATGCCATCCACTGCTTAAACCCCTTCAGTGGCTCTAGTTTGAGCTGTTTCAAGGCACATGGGATGCTTTACTGCTGCTCTGACCCTTACCTCTATCCTCAGTTTTAGCAGCTGGAACTCTCATGCTTTGTGCTTTCTGTGCTATTAATACCAAACCACTCACAGTTTCTAGTTAAAGTCGTAATATTTTATGCCTCCATGCCTTTTGAGGTCTGTATCTCTCCCTAAAATACCTTTGAGCATGCTGTTTGACTCTGGCTGAGTGTTTCAGAAAAAGCACCATCATTTCTTTCCAGAAAGCCCCTCTTCTTGTCCCTATTTACCCAATCCCCACACTTACTAGCATTATGCCTTCTCCACTATCCTCCTGCTCATATGTGTCCACATATGGGCTCCCACCATAAAATCTCTCAGAGAATTTAAAATGTTATATTGAAATTACCTATTGGCATCTCTCTCTTCCTTGCTCAACTTTAAATGCTCTAAGGCAGGGAACATGACTTGCTTATCTTTTCAAACTTGCATAGCATAGTTACTTGAATCAAAGCAAAAACTTAACATCAATTTTTATAATTCAAAGTAATTATTTTTAATAATAAGCCTTGTTAAGCTTTAACCTCAGTGTCATCATTTAGAAATATATACACTGAAACATTTGAAATAGCCATGAAAAAATTATATTCTCATATATTATAGGACAGTGCCAGTAAATTCTTGCTCTATGTGCTCATTTCAAGTCAGTACAAGTCCAGACAAGTCCTTGGAGCAGGAAAGCCTAGATTTATATGCCTTAAAGTGGAGGAAGATGTCATGTCTGTCTCCATGTGTTTAGAGCTGAGGTCCAATCCTTATACCTGACACTCTATTGGAGCTTTTGCAGGAAATAAGGCTTAATGATGTTCAGATTGAAAGTGGTAGAACGATTTTGTAGCACAAGTATTTGTAGAATCAAAAAGAAGAGTAGATGTAATCAAACAAATGTTGATAACATAAAGAAGTGACAAGAATACTGAAGCTGTAGCTGTCATCAGGAAGGGACTCACTTGGGGTCAAGAGTGATAGTAGCCCTGGTTATGGGGCAAAGCAGGCAGTGGGGTACAGCTAGACAAGATTACTCAGGAACATGTCAGATACCCTGGAAACACCTTTAACTGAAGAGATGGATTAGATGCCTGAGACTCTTCAATTTTACTGTTACTGCCTTCTTCACACATTATCTAAGCAAATATGGGCTTGTTATAATTCAGGCAAGTACTGTTACTACTGGGATGAGGATGATAATTTTAACAACAAAAATAATCCTACCTAGTACTTACTGGCATTTATAATAGGCACAACTCAATTCAAAATACATCCACAATCCACCCACTTCTCACTGACACCACTCTGGTCTATGTCACTGTTATGAATCCTCCAAAACAATGTCCTTCACACTATTCCTTCAACAAAGATCTGATGATGTCCTGAAACCCAGCATCTTCAATGTCACTTCAATTGGAGATGAGGTCTTTACAGGGATAAATGAGTTTTAAAAAAAACCATTATTAGGATGAACCCTAATATTGACTTATGTCTTTTATAAAAAGAGACAGATAGGCACAGTGGGAAGGTGACATGAAGACACATATCAGGGAAATGGCCAGATGGCTAGAGTGAAGCCCCTACATGCCAAGGAACCAAAGGATTGCCAGCAAACAACGGAAGCTAAAAGAGACAAGAAATGATTCTTCTCTAGAGGTCTCAGAGAGACTATGACCCTGCTGAAGTCTTGATTCAGGCTTTAAGCCTCCAGATTTGTGAGTCGAAGAATTGCTGTTTGTTTTGGTGCTTCGTTATGGCAGCCCTAGCGAATTCACGCAGCTCGCAATGCTTGGGTTGTTGCAAGACTTTTCCTGGTCTCTTCTCCTATTCTGTGCTTCTGCATCATCCCCACCACCAACTCTGTAATCTATTCTCAACATGTATGATGAAAACAAGGATAAAACTCTTAAACTGTAAATTAGGTCATATTACTCTTCTATTCAAAATCCTCCAGTGGCTTTCTATCACATTCAGAGCAGAAATGAAAGTCCTTACTGACAAAGCAGGGGCATCGCCATCTTGGACAAGCCCCTCACTCTAGAGTTCACCATAATAATAAAAAAAAAAACATGTAAATCCAAAGGGCATCAGCCTGAAGGCTAAGGTCAGCACGAACATAAACCACAAATAACATCTCCAGCCAGAAACATTCCAAACTCCTCCCAGACCAGACACATGCTAGCCCCAAGATAACCTCCCTCCAGCTGGGAAGATGCCAGCCTCGAAATAACCACCCTCCAGCTAGAAAGATGAAGCAGAAAAGAAGGTCCAAGCATCTGTGGAGAGTTGCAATTGTATAATGAGTCATAATTAGGCCTCATTAAAAAGCTGTTGCTTGAACAAAGACTTAAAGAAGATAAGGAGCAAGGCTTATGGATATCCAGTGGATAAAAGCAGAGAAAATACCGAGTATAAAGGCCCTGAAAGAAAAGTTTTCTTTGCATGGTTGAGGGACAGAATGGAGGCCAGTTAGCCTGTATGGGCTGCCATAACAAAGCACCAAAACAAACAGCAATTTTTCGACTCACAAATCTGGAGGCTTAAAGCCTGAATCAAGACTTCAGCAGGGTCATGGTCTCTCTGAGATAAACTCTCAAGATAAACTCCCCTCCTCCCAGAGATATTCCAACCCTACCACAAAACTTCTCTCTCAAACAGAAACAATCCAAGCTTCTGATAAGCCCCCTCACCCTGAAACCAATATATATTCTTAGTCTGTGAGAGAAAGCACTCCTGACGGAAATTGGCCAGAAGTCCCTCTCAGGTTTTATCTAAAGTAAACCTGTCTTTTCTGTTGAGCTGCAGTTCATGTTTCTTTCTTCTTTTACTCGTATAGTGAATTCCAAGACTATACCTTTTGACCTCATCTCCCACTGTTTACTCCTTTCTCACCACTGTACAGGCTAACTGGCCTCCATTCTGTCCCTCAACCATGCAAAGAAAACTTTTCTCTCAGGGCCTTTAAACTCGGTATTTTCTCTGCTTTTATCCATTGGATATCCATAAGCCTTGCTCCTTATCTTCTTTAAGTCTCTGTTCAAGCAACAGCTTTTTAATGAGGCCTAATTATGACTCATTATACAATTGCAACTCTCCACAGATGCTTGGACCTTCTTTTCTGCTTCATTTTCCCCCATTGCTCGCATTATCTTCAAATAGATTATACATTGTATTTATTTGTTGTTCTCCCAAACACAAATTTAATCTCAACAACGACTTGATTTTTGCTGGTTTTGTTTACTGATATATCCTAAATGCCTAGAACAGATAGCGTTTGGCACATGAAAACGCACAAGGTATATCTATTGTATGAATAGGTTATATCTGGCACCTTAGAGGGAGCACAAAATCGTAGCGGAATGAATACTACCACCAGAGTCATAATTCCTGGGTTCTATACCCATTGCATCACTCACCTGGCATTAGTGGCTTAGGTAAGTAGAGTCTGAGTCTGTTTATTCATCTGTTAAAATGAGGAGAAGTAATCCACTATAACTCACAGCGTTGTCCCAAGGATCACCTTGGATGATGCATATAAAAGTGCTTCTGAATCTGTACAGTGTTATATAAATATGAACTATTTTTAAAATAAATCTACTCAGAGTTTTATAGAATGAAAGTGACTCTGTATATTAAGAGGTAAGTAATAAAAGATGACATTCTTAATTATTGAGAAGTCAGGGTTCCTGAAAATAGATTCTAAAAAAGAAAAAGTAAATGAAATCCCAGTCGAGGACTGCTTTAAAAAGTCTAAAAACAGAAGTTATGAAATGCAACATTCATTATTAACAGCTATTACTTGCTAAGAGTTACTAAAGATACTTTTATATACAGCAGAATACAGTAGTCTCCTCTATCTGCTAGGGACACATTTCAAGACCCCCAGTGGATGCTCAAAACTGCAGACAGTACTGAACCATATATATTTTTCCTATACATACCTACCTATGATAAAGTTCAATTCATAAATTAGGCACAGTAAGAGATTAAAAACAATTAATAATAAAAAACAAAAAACAATTATAATAACATTCTAGCATCACTACTCTTGCACTTTGGGGCCATTATTAAATAAAGTAAGGATTTCCTGAATACAAACACTGTGATATCATGACAGTCAATCTGATGACCGAGATGGCTACTAAATGGCTAATGGGCGGGCAGTGCACACAGTGGGTATGTGCTAGATGAAGGGATGATTCCCATCCTCGGTGGGATGGAGCTGGACTTCTTGAGATTTCATAACTTCTCAGAAAAAAAAACCCACAATTTAAAACATGCAAAATGTTTATTTCTGGAATTTTACATTTAACATTTTCAGATTACAATTCACTGTGGGTAGCCAAAACCACAGAAAGGGAAACTGCAGATAAGAGAGGATGACTGAATTCAAAAGAACTCAGTACAGTTAAACTTTCTGGGTGTACACAGAGCTCATTATGAGTGAATGAGACTCAACATTGGCTGAAACTACATCATCATTACTGGCTGAAAGTGCATCATCTCATATAAATAATGAGAGAATATTTTAAAATATCATACAATTATTTCTTTAAATTACCTTGACCATTATGATTTACATATGCTAATAAACCACCAACTAAGTATTACAAGGATAATGTATAGTTTGTGTTTATATCCCTATCAGATCCTACAATCATACTTAGGGCATCTATTATCAATCTGACATTCATTAAACAGCTAAACAAGAAGCGTTTCGTTAAGTACCTATTAAGGTCCAGGCACTGTGCCTAATGGAGGGTGCAATGATGAATAATGCGTGTCTCTCTCTTACAGTAGTTTGCAATCCAGTTAGAAACATAGTCATATGCCTCAATACAAATTAGACTTTAAAAGGACCCTTAATAAAATGAATGTACATAGAAAGTGCATTATAAAGAAGCAAAAGATGAATTCTGAATGAGAAAATCTGGAAGTCTTTAGAGATAGTGTTATTTTAGCTGAGTCTTAAAGGACTTCAACAGGCAGAGAAAAGGAGAGGATGTAAGGGCATTCCAAGCAGAGGGAATAAATTGGACAGGAGACATCAAGAGTTCAAGAAGAACTTAGTCTGATTTGTGGTAACTTTATCTATAATTGGATTTTAAGGTGTGACATGAATATTTAAGGATCATCCCAAATATGTGAAAGTTAAAAATGTCAACAGTTAACATTCACTCCAAAACAAATTATACTGCCATGCCATATTCAAAGACAGTGGTATTTGGCACTTCTTATGAATTAAATCAAAATCAGTGTTAACTCTCTTCTGGAGTCACACACATTTTTGGGAATCTGATAAAACTTATAAAGCCTCTCTCAAAAGGAGTCATTGTCCAAGACATGAAAATATTTAGATCTTATTTTAAAAGCTCAGTAGATTTATTTGAAGCCTACAGTTGGCTTAGGCTCTCTAAGCTAAGAACCTGCAGTCAAAATGACTACACTATTTATGGGAGAAATTTTTTTCTTTTATTTTGTGTTAGAGTATGTAGGCATTTTTAGAGAAGAAATTTTGAGGGCAATGCTATAGTAACATTTGAGTCATTTAAAAAACAAGAGACTCTTGGTTAATGTACTGGAGAATATCTAAGTTGTCTGCAAAACACTTTTGATATGGAGTTCAGTGACCCAATGAAACTATAAATCCCAAAGGCCTGCCAGCTTCCATCATTGTACTGTTGTACAGACCGAAACACTTGTACAAGAAAAGGTCTACACAAACATTACAAGTGGGCAAAGATTTATGTTCCTAGAGACATGGCAGGGATTTGGAGTGTTACTCTTTGTCATATAAACCTGCAGGGCACTTGCAGAACTGAAGGGAAATTTTGTGGCATATCTCAAGGAGGCCAATAGAACATTATCTTTGATTAACAGTTGCCATTTAATGGTATTTTATAGACAGGCAATCACCATAAAACATCATGAAATGTAAACTTTTTAGCAAAGTAAGCTGATTTTAGAGGATAGGGTGGAAATGTTTTAACTTCTGAAGCAGCACTGTTAATAATCTTTCCTCGTGACAAACAGACCATAAAAATAGTTAAGCTCCTTTCCCTTCCCGGAGATCACATATTTTAACAGGTCAGGTCTTATTAAACCAACAGAAGAAGAGCAAAGGTCAAATAGGAGTCCCTCTGTGAAAGACTCATTATAGGAAGGAATAATATCAATGTATGTCTGTTAAACAATCATGTGGACACAATATACAGATAATGCATATGTGGACATTTGTGAGGACATATCTGATTATACAAAGATATACTTCTTTTCATTATATGCTACCTTTTTGGTATCCATCTTTGTTGAGTGTGTGTGCACGTGCACACCTGTCTAATCTCAGGAGCTAAATAAGTGACAATCATTTCTCTGGCCTAGGTGGTCAGAGAGAGGTGGCCTTGTTCTAGCTATAATTTAGCTTCTATTGCTCTCCTTCTGCTGTCCAGCCCCTATCCCATTTTGCTCCCCTGCTGATTTTCTAACATTACACCTAAGCTTGTCCCTTGTTTTCACAGCACTCTGAAAAACTCTTCCTGAGCTGTGAAGCTAGTCAGAGAAAAACATGGCATTCAAGAGACGTTAGCCCAAAAGGATAATATCCCTATATTTCAACCTCTTTCTGATTTTCTTCCTTTATTTTTATTAAGCTTATCTTTCCCTTTATATATTTTCATGAGCTACATATAAAAGATATTTAATATGGAGGTAGAAATGCAGTTTAGTTACCTCTGCATGACACAGCTGATTATTTAGTGTCAAGAAATCACTTTTAGATAATAGTAAGAATGGAATTAATATCCACTAACATGTAAAGCTTTCTCCTTGTCTCTTTATAGCAATACAAACTGATTAGCTTTGAGCAGCAATTTAGAATAAAGAAATCATTGGAAGCTTTTAATAGTCTCATTTCTAGCTTCAATTACTTAGTTAACTAAACTTACTTTGCTAATTTCCAGAAATGCCTTAAGTAGAAGTCACAAACATGTGCCTTGATTTCTTCTGATTATGAAAAAAAAGCAAAAATGCTTATTAATGTAAAAGATATCCCTCTCACATTTCTAAGGGCAGAATTATAATTTCAAACTATATTGATTACCATGTAAAGAAGACTCATAATGGAATTTTCTGAGAAAAAACAGACAAGTATACTGATAAATTAAGTGGCTTGCATATATTCCTTAAGAACTTTGTAAGGTGCTTGATGTTTCTAATGTAGGAGATTAAAAAGACTATACCATATTTTCAGAGAAGAGGATAATTGGCAATACAAGGGTCTACTTCATCAGTAGTCTGGCTTCAAATGAAAGAAGTTATGTTAAGGGAAAGCTCATGATGGTATAGATAGAGTAACCTTCTAACTCTGTAATACAGACTGCATTGTTGGTCTTTGTGGTTTCATTGTGGTCGCAACCTACCCGCACACATAGTAGCACACACTTTTAATAAATTGAACATACCAAACCAACTGGGAGTCAAAATCAACAATAAATTACCTAGGTTTTAGGTTGTAAAAGGTGTTGCATCTTTTTTGGGATCTTATAGTGGCTTACTTTTGGTTCCCTCCCCCAACCCAATGATAATATAAGCATGGAAAGGAGAATCAACCTATATGAGTGATAGTTGCAGCTTACTTAGAATGAACTTTTAAAATGTATTACCACAGAGAGAAAGAGTGTGGAGGAAATTTGGGCTAGTAAAAGTTGATATTATTTTCTACAAATTTCTTACCTATCTAATCATTCTTCCCTGAAAACACACAATCATAGTTTTGTTTCCTGCTTTATTTTACAGTAGCCTCTACATGTGTGTTTTAACATAAATCTATGCAAAGAAAGAATAGCATTAGTTAAATGAAAAGCATTTTATAAATTGTTAGTTCTGCAAAAATTGCCCATGAGTTTTCTGTATGTAAAGACAACGTAATATAAGAAAAGATTACCAGCATCAATGTAAACCCTGTGGTTTGAATTCTGGTCTGCTGCTTATCGGGGTTACAGTCTTAGTGATCCACTTAGCCTCTGTGAATCTCAGGTTTTTAGCTTATAAAATGGAACAGTAGTATCTTCCTCAAAGGCCTGGAGGGACAAAATAAAATAACATCTGGAAACTGATGGCATAAGGAGAGTACCTCATATTTTAGAAGCTTAGGACAGCTAATGTTCTAAGTAGCAAAAAAGTATAAAGTGCTCTCTGCAGCATGTGGTTCCACTTATTTTAGATTTTTTTAAAGATCTTAGTTTCTTTTAAGTTTTATTATTAGACTTCTTTAAGAGAAACAAGTTAACATAATTAAATTTTAATAAGTAAAAATCCTAAATAAGGTATGGATAAAAATAATTCAGTTAAACATTCATAAAAAACCGAAGCAGAAACTCTTAAAAGATTTTATACATGATTCTGTGTCAATACCCCCAGGTGATTCTTGTGTACAGCTTTCGAATCACTGACCTAGAACAGTGGTTTCCAACCCAGGCTGCACATTAAAATCACCCAGAGAACTTAGAAAAAGATATCTATATGCCTTGTCCCAGACTAATTTAAATTAGGATCTCTAGGGCTGAGGGCCATTGTACTTTTATTCAAAGCTCCCCAGGTGAGTCTAGACTACACCCTTAGTGGAAAACTATTGTTTTATACACATCCTTAACATCACACACATTTATTTATACTTCTAAAGATTATTTGATCTCCAGTGGTAAAATTCCAGGCAAAGTGATTACAACCTGAAGGATTACAGGCAACATGGAGGAGATGCCATGGAGCCAGGAATATTTTCGGCAGAAAGCCTTTAGATCAAACTATAGAGAAAATTTAGGATCATGGACCACTATATCGGAGTCACTGGGAAAGCTTATTCAAGTTGCAGGTTTCTCGCCTTAGAGATGCTGAACCACAGTGACCTGGTTTGGGGGCTTAGGATTCACTCTGGGTGATTCATGTACACAGCATAGTTGGAAAGCCACTGCCCCAAAAGCAACTGCCTTCCCTTAAAATAGTACAGAAGATGGTGACCAGTTTTGGTCCTTCTCTTTTCCTCATGGAGAGGAGACAGAGAAAATGGCTTAACTACAAGGTGAGTTTTCCAGTCATTTTGCCTGGAATTTTACCCCTGGAGATTGTACAATATTTAGAAGTGCAAATATATGTGTGTAATATTAAAGATATATGTATAAAGCAGTGCTTTTCTACTAAGCCTCTCTCTAGTTTAGACTCACCTGGGGAACTTTGAATAAAAGTACAATGGGCCTCACCCCTAGAGATTCTAATTTAAATTTGCTTGGGACAGGGTAGGTATCTTTTTTTTTTTTTTAAGTTCCCTGGATAATTATAATGTGCAGCCAGGGTTGAAAACCACCATTCTAGGTCAGTGATTCTGAAGCTGCACAAAGGAATCACCTGGGAGTTATTGATATAGAATCAATCTATGGAATCTTTAAGAGTTCCTGCTTTTGTTTTTTATGAAAGTTTAACTGAATTATTTTTAATAATGCCTTATTTAAAAGTTTTATGTATTAAAATTTAATCATGCTAACTTGGTTTTACTAAAGAAGTCCAATAACAAAACCTAAAAGAAATTAAGATCTTTAAAACTCTAATATGGAAGAGCATTTCCTGCCTCATTTGTCTAGGTAAAGGTTAGAAATCTGCATCAAAGCATGAACTTCCTGCTGGGCCCCACAACTGCCAGCAAGGTCCTTTACCACCATATTTACTATGTCGCCTATATCCACAAAGTGGATCTGTTACCCTGACTCCACCCCACGTCTGGGTAGTTTCGGTCTCTGGTGACTGTGGTAGTTCTAGAAATTTGTTGAATGACAAGGTTTTGAAAAAGAAAGCTCTCTTAGCAAGGAAGAGAAGGCTGGTTCCTTGAATAAAGGAATAAGAAATAAAGAGTCAACTTTTTGAAACTGCCATTCAAAGGTCTACCTCTATTTTAATTACTTTATCATCTACCAGCTCTGAACTCTTCCAACTTCAGGGAAGTAAAGAGAAAAGTAAGAGTATTGAAGGGCTTTATTAGTAAAGACAACACTGCTTATTAATATTAACTTGACCTTTGTACAACTATTGGTACTTTAAAAATATTTTTGCTATTACCTCACCTACTTCACCCAGTAATTCTTTGAGCTGTATAGGATGTGTTATATATAAGAGAAAAATTAACAAACTTTTCAAAGACTTGCTTTAGTTCCAGGACTATTACTTTGTCACTTAATATTGAGAGATTATAGTAAATTATCTAACTGCTCTGGTTCTTGGATTTCTCATTTATAAAATGGAGACAATAATATAGTCTCTGAAGGACATGTAAGAAATTGCATCTTAAACAGATTTCTAAACTGTAAGAGCTTTGGAACTGTCAGTTGTTATAATTATTCTTATTTTAAAGATGAGCAAATAGAGCCCTAAGAAAGTAAGGTGGCCACTCAAATTAAGAGTTAATTCCACCATATCAGTTATTTCCACAGCATCATAGTCTCAGAATACTGCTCAGTGGACTTTCTGACATCAAATCAAATTTAAAAATATTAAATGCCTATTATGATTTGGGATACTAAATAATGACCAAAAGAATTGTTTATATCTTAATCTTGACTTTCAGAAGAGAAATATAACCATATAAGTTTGCATATTATAAATTCATAAGTAGATAAACTAAATGAAAACTGAGTGTCTCAGCACCTGACACCACATTTCACACTGTGGTCAGAAACCATGATTGTTCATTCAGAGGGTTCTGGGAAAACCTCCTTTGATTTGAAACAGCTAAAACAGCAGGAATTTTGTTTCCATACCACATGCCTCTTTCCAAGGGTTGGAAAAATCTGAGTCCTTGGGGAAAAAAATCAAGTTAAATATCACAGTTTTCAGAATACCTTCTAATCTGAAGGACCGTCTGGCATGAGGAGTAGTGAAGGGAGAAATAGGGAAGTTGGGATAAATAACCAGGGAGATTATAAAGGGTGTGTCCAGGCTGTAATTCAGATGGTACCCTCTACATTTTGCTTTGACCTGGAGTCTAGCAGAGGATACTCTTTACCCACCTCATTCCCTATAGGACACGGACATTGCAAAAATTGCCAGCAAGAGTGAAGGTCAACTCCCCAGGCTTTTAACGCACAAAAGCTATCCTGTGCAGCAAATAAATTCAGTGGCTGGTGACTCAGTTTGCCCAAGTAACTCTAGATGCTATGATTACATTATTCACATTCTTTACCCTCGAGTTGCACACTAGAAACAAAAAGAACAATGCACAAAAAATAATTATAATAGAACATTTAATCAACGAGCTAAAAAAACTGCTTCTCTAAGTTTGCCAAAGTTTTGAGGCAAAAATATCTTGTGCCCAGATGGCACAGGTGCCAAGCAGAGTGCAGGTTAGGGCTGTTTCCACTGGGAGGCCAGCCACCTATCCTGGAGAGAGTATCATTGAGCTGTATTTTTGGCTGGTGACTTTCTCTAATTCATGAGCTGCTCTTTTAAAATGACAGTTCTCTCTTCCTGTGTTTCTTTTAATTAATAACCCTGTGGAGTATTTTTCATTAAAAATGAATTTTACCTTTACTATGAAATGTCAAACATGAATAAAACGAGCAATTTTTCTTGCAGGGAATTTTATTTTAAAAAGGTATCAGTTCACCTTTTCCTTGACAAATCTGACTAGTGGAATGAGCTTGTTGAAGCAATATTTCTCTTTCTTCCCATATCAGTGGCCTGTCTTTATTATGTTCTTTCACAAGCAGATAAATGGAAGCAAATAATATTTTTAGATAAATTAAGTCCTTCAAACATACTATCATACTAAGACCAAAATTTTATGAAATCAAAATGTAGTTGCCTTCTACTTCTAAAAGTGCAATTCAAATTTATTTTGAGGCTGTAAATAGAAAATCAAACTCAGGCCAGGCACAGTGGCTCATGCCTGTAATTCTAATGCTTTGGGAGGCTGAGGTGGGTGGATCATGAGGTCAGGAGTTCCAGACCAGCCTGGCCAACATGGTGAAATCCCATCTCTACTAAAAATACACACCTGATCCCAGCTACTCAGCAGGCTAAGGCAGGGAAATTGCTTGAACCCAGGAGTGGAGGTTGCAGTGAGGTGAGATTTCACCGAGCTGAGATTGCACTCCAGCCTCCCGCCTAGGTAACAAGAGTTACCACCTCAAAAAGCAACAAAAAAAAGCAAACTCAGCTCTTAATTTACAATATTACTGGGTTAATACTAAGCACAGATTGGCAAAGCTCTTTGCCATTTTCCTCAATGCTTCCCCTGAGTGTCTCCCATTAACTGGAATGTATTTGTATAATAACTATTTCTATAGCCACAAAGTCATAGTTATAAGGACAGTATCTCAGCAGATAGTAGGGTTCTCCACCAAATGACAGATACAATTCGGGATGAGCTTAGAACCTGTAGTTAAAGTACAAGCTTTAGGTCAAGTTAAATTTTACTAATGCTAATCTTAGTACATGCAGCAAGATGGTATGGAAGTCTGTTCATTAACCCAGATTAGAGAAATGCAATTCGTGAACTAAAAGTGCCAAGACCCCGACTTAACATCAAAACCCCTACCTGTTCACATAAGATGTATCATTAACCAAATAATTCCAACAAATATTAGGGAACAGTTAAGATACTACTCATAACAGAGGTTACACTGAATGTGCGGCATTTTTAGAAAACTGGAAGTAGACACTGTTTCATGTTAACAGGAGAAAGAAGGCATTTCCTTTGGGAAGACTCAATATTATCTTAGGCAAGTATGAAAATGTTAATTTCTGCAATTTCAAGCACTTTGCATTGCTGTTTATGAAATTCCTTGACACTAAATGTTACCCTTAGCTTATAAGAGGGTGATTCTGGTTATAGGGAAGGGTCCAGATCCAGAACTGAAAAGGGGGTTCTTGGATCTTGAGCCAGAAAGAATCAGGGTGAATCCACCATGCTAATCAAAAGCAAGTTTATTAAGAAAGTAAAGTGGTGAAAGGACAGCTACTCCATAGACAGAGTAGGATATTCTTGAAAGTAAGAGGAGGAATGCATTCACCCCAATGCTGGTGTATATGGGGAGATGTGGTCTGCTACAAGAGTTTGTAATAAAGGATTAATTTTCTTAATTACTGTATTTTGCAAGAATCAACATATTATCTTAAAAGGAAAATTAGGAATGTCTTGGTTCTCCAGATATTGAAATATCTGGACACTCCCAAATCTGGACCTGTTTAGGAAACATTATTAATTTGTTCCCTTAACCATAAACATCTAGAGGCTAGGAATGCCTACCTTTCTGAGAATGCAGCCCAACAAGTCCCAGTCTCACTTTCCTAGCCTCACTCAAAATGGAGCCACTTTGGTTTGAATGCTTCTGACATATCTCCCCACTTCCTTTACAAGAGAACTTTTAGTCCTGTAAGTTCATCAGGCTGAATAGGGGTGATGATATTCCTGCCTAACTAGTAGGGCATCTTGCATTTAGGGCAGAGAGGAGCTCAGTCAGAGAGCATTGGTATGGCGAAGGTTGTTCATCACTGTGAGTTTCAACAAAAGGCAATATCTGGAACATTCATAAATATCCAACTTAAGAAAGCATTGAGTGAACTTGTCTTGCCTTCCTACACAAAGAGTACACCACAATATATTCCACAATGGCAAAGCAAAATAAATAAAATCATTCCAAGTAAACTAAACAGAAGGGCATTCCAAGAACTGGGCATTTACTGGAATCAAGTCTGATAATGCATCAAAGGCAGAGATATGAGGGTGAAAAGCTTTCATAGCCTGGGTGATATTATTTGAATACTCTAGAACATACACACAACATTCAGCTTCGATCAAAGCACAAGTTCCCCCTCGAGCTGCTGTTAAAATGTCCACATACCCAACAGTTTTTCTGATTATGTAGAGAGGCTAAAGTCTGTGCCCACTCAGTAAGTAAGTTGCTCTGCCTGATTCCAACTTATATTCCAAAGTAGAATGACAGTCCATATCTTTATGTTAACCATCCCTTTCATTTCTTCTGAACGGGAGTTGAAAATTATTGATTGGTGCACAGGAATAAATGGGATCAGTCTCTTGTGTTCCATCGGCCTGTGGGACTTCATAAGAAATGGGTTTAATTCAAGATAAGTGGACCCACCTGTTTAGTTTAACTGCAGTCGGGATACTAAGGAGAACTTGAGAGGGTCCCTTCCATTTTGAGGAAAGTTGATCTGCTGGGGATCCTTCCTTCCAAGTTTTTAATAGGACCCAGTCTCCCAGCTGGGTTGTAATAAGATTCTTTTCCTTAGGAGGGGAAAAGTCTTTGATTTCCATATTCAAAAAGAGCCTTTTGCACTTGTCCTAAGTTGATCACATAATTCTGTAGCTTGAAAATATCTGTGTCTATTAGGAGATCTGTAGTTAAGACCTTCCATATATTATTTCAAAGGGGCTGAGCTGCAGATTTCCCTTAGGGGCCACTCAAACTCTTTATAAAGCTACAGGTAATAATAAAGACAGCTAGGTTTCTGATGTCTCTTGGCAGAGTTAACAAGAGTCCTTTTTAGAGTTTGACTAGCTCTTTCTACCTTCCCCAAGACTGTGACTTCCATGCCAAGTGAAGGCAGTACTGAATTCCTAGGGCTGAAGATATGTTTGGGTAATTGTCGCTGTAAAAGATGGTCATTATTGCTCTGTAAGCTCTTAGGCAGCCAAATTTAGGAACTATCTCCTTTAGTAGGTTAGAAACCTCAATTGCCTTTTCAGACTGGGTAGGAAAAGCCTCGATCCAACCCCAACTGGTAAAGGTGTCAATGAACACTAATACATACTTAAATACTTTACATGGGGGCATCTGAGTATAGTCTATTTGCCAGTCTTCACCAGGGTATGTTCCCCTATGCTTAAAAGGCTTTACCAGAGGAGGAGGTAAAGACTGGTTATTTGGGTCATTCCAGGCACACAGTCCCCATGCTTGAGTTACCTGTTTGACTGTTTTAAGTAACCCTTTTGGTATAAAAAGCTTTTTTCCTACAAAAAGACATTAATTGAAACAGGGATGCTCTTCCCAAATGACTAGTCATGCAATTGCTTAACTATTTTCCACTGATTCACCCCTGATATTAACAGTTTGTTGTAGTTGATAAGCCAGCCAGAAAGATCTTGAATTAAGCCCTAACTTTTAGCCCATTCTTGTTCCTCTTTAGTATATCTAGGGTCTGTCACTGCCATGGCTGAGGGCACTAACATGCCGAAAAGTACAACTGGCTCTTTTAATGCCGCTGCCTTAGCAGATGCATCTGCAAAGGTGTTTCCCTTAGCCACATGAGAGTCTCCTTTCTGATATCCTCTGCAATAGATTACAGCTACTTCCCTGAGCAGCAAAACAGCACCTAACAAATTTAGAATTTCTAAATGATGTTTTATAGGGGAACCCTTAGCAGTTCACAGTCTTTATTCCTTCCAGATAGCAGCATATGAGCATGAAGTACCAGAAAGGCATACTTAGAATCAGTGTAAATGTTAACTCTTAAATCCTTTCCCAATTGCAGGGCTCTAATAAGAGCTATTAATTCTGCCTTCTGAGCTGAGGTAGAAGCTGGGAAGGCATGAGATTCAAGTACCTTGTGTTAACTGACAACAGCATACCCGGCTTTCCTGTTTCCCTGGTGCACATAACTACTTCAGTCTGTAAACCATTCTACCTCAGGATTATCTAGAGGCTCATCTTTTAAATCCAGGCAGCCGGAGTAAACTTGCTCCATAACTTGCATACAAGAATGATTTATGGTGCCTGTGAGTTCAGGCAAATAGCTGGATTCAAAGTTCAGCATACTTTAAGTGTTATATCAGGGACGTCTAGCAACAAAGTCTGACATTTATTCACAGAAAAAGAGAAGGAGCAATTTCTGTCTGCTTGTGATTTCCAGAAGATACTACTGTTTGCAACTGAGTTAATAAATCCCTTCCCAACAAGGTGTGGGGAATTCAGGACAAAACCAAAGTCCCTGAAGAGCAGCTTAAAGGATAGGTAAAATGGCATCTATGGGCTTTTTCATCTGTCCCCCAACCATACAGTTTTAGGGTGACAGAGGCCCATTATATTGGGTCAAAACAGAATAAATGCTCCAGAAGGAAATTAATGTTCTTACCTGCCATGTTCTTACTTTAACTCCAGAAGGAAGTTAATGTTCTTACCTGAGGTTCCTCTATAGATATGGCTAGTTGTCCGATGGGAGCTGTGGTGGAAGGTCTCAGGCCCCATCTCTCTTGGACTTGCCTGGCTATTTCAACCATTGTTGGCTCGAGTGCCAATAGCTTTCTTCTGAGCCCTGGAAAATCTCTCTTCCAATGGTCAGTTTTTTTACAGTATGCACACTAATTCATGCCCAAGGCATGGTGACTCAGACACTCAGATTCAGAAAGGTAGGAAGGTGGCCTTCTCACGTTTCAGCTTTCCTTGTTCAGGCCAAGAGTTAGGAGGGCAGTCCCATGTGGGAAGTGAGCTTAAGACTATAGCCAAAAGCTGTATCTTGTGGGAGGTACTTCTTGCTCTTTCTGCTTCCTCTGCTTTGTCCTTGTTATCAAAAACTAAAATGCCATATCCAAAAGCTGTTCCCTAGGAGTTTGGGGGCCCATGCTTCTTCTTGTAGCTTCCTATGGATATCAGGGGCAGACTAGGTTATAAAATGTACTTCTAAAAGGATCTGTCCTTCCCTTGAGGCAGGATCAGTGTTAGTACATTTCCTGATTGCCTCAACTAAATGCCCTAGAAACAACGCTAGATTCTCATCTTTGCCCTGAGAAATTTCCTGTAACCTTCTCATAGTTAACAGGCTTTTTCATACATTTCTTCATCCCTTCCAACCAACAAGTGATCATATGATCTCTCCTCTCTGAGTCCTAACTGCCCCTTTGATACTTCCACCACGGATCTAAATCTGGAACTACCATACCTCCTGCCTGATAATGTATATTATGGTTTGGGTTGTGAGGCAATACCTTATCTGCATAAGTCCTTAGCTGTCCACAAAATGCATTGTTTCTTTTCTACTGTACAACACAGAGACAACAAAACATGCAGATCCTGCCAAGGAAAGATGCCTTCTGGTTGAGAAGAGGAGAGAAAAGAATGAATGGGACTTTATTTTGCAGCTAATGTACCAGCTTGAACACAGTGGGGAAGACCATCAAGCGGGCTCCAGGGGTCCTAGATTTTAGGCCTTGGCTATTGGATGACAATTCTGAACCTACCCTAACCCAGAGGGAAGCCTACTGTCCTGGAAGGTGAGTTCCAGGCCTAGCAGCATTCACCACAAGCTGAATAAAGAACCCTTGGGCCTTAAGTAAACATTGGAGGTACCCTGGCAGTACTTCCATAAGCATTAAGACCGTCCAAAAAAACAAGACTAATATGGTTTAGCTCTGTGTCCCCACCCAAATCTTATCTCAAATTGTAATCCCCATGTGTCAACAGAGGGACCTGGTGGGAGGTGATTGGATAATGGGGGCAATTTCCCCATACTGTTCTCATGACAGTGAGTGAGTCCCCACAAGATCTGATGATTTAAAAGTGTTTGGCAGTTCCCTCCCCCACCTTTCTCTCTCTCTCTCTCTCTCTGTCTCTCTGTCTCCTGCCACCTTGTGAAGAAGGTACTTGCTTTTCCTTTGCCTTCCACCATGATTGTAAGTTTTCTGAGGCATTCCCAGTCATGCAGAACTGTAAGTCAAATAAATCTCTTTTGTTTATAAGTTACCCAGTCTTAGGTAGTATCTTTACAGCAGTATGAAAATAGACCAATAAAATGATTTCACCAAACAAACTGAACAAGAAACCAGAGACCAATCCCAGAGAGACAGAGATATATCACCTTTCAGAAGGAGAATTCAAAATAGCTGTTTTGAGGAAACTCAAAGAAATTCGAGATAACACATAGAAAGAATTCAGAATTTTATTAGATAAATTTAACAAAGAAATTGAAAAAGGTTAAAGATAATCAAATAAATTCTGGTGTTGAAAAATGCAAATGACATACTGATTAATCCATCATAGTCCCCTAATAGCAGAATTGATCAAGCATGAGAAACAACTAGTTAGTTTAAAGACAGGCTATTTGAAAGTAGACAGAAGAGAAAAAAGAATAAAAAAGAAGGAAACATGACTAAAAGTCTAGAAACCAGCCTCAAAAGGGCAAATCTAAGAGTTAGTGGTCTTAAAGAGAAGGAAGAGAAAGAAAGGAATAGAAAATTTAAACCAGTAGGCCAGGCAGAATGGCTTATGCCTGTAATCCCAGCACTTTGGGAGGCCGAGGAAGGTGGGTCACCAGAGGTCAGGAGTTTGAGACCAGCCTGGCCAACATGGTGAAACCCCGTCTCTATAAAAAAACAAAAAAAAAAAAGAAAAGAAAATTTAAAGGAGTAATAACAGAGAACTTTCAAACATAGAGAAAGATATCAATATTCAAGTACAAGAAGGTTACAGAACACAAAGCAAAAACCCAAAGGAAACTACCACATGGCATTTAATAATCAAACTCCCACAGGTCAAGGGTAAAGAAAGGTTCCTAAAAATAGGAGGATAAAAGAAACAAATAAAATACAGTGAAGCTTCAACATATCTGGCAGCAGATTTTTCAGTATAAATCTTACAGGCCAGGATAGAGTGGCATGATATATTCAAGGCACTAAAGAAAAATACCCTTTTACCCTAGAATAGTATATCTGGCAAGATATCCTTCAAACATTCAGGAGAAATAAAGACTTTTCTAGACAAACAGAAGCTGAGGGTTTTCATAAATACCATATCTTTCCTACAAGAAATGCTAAAGGTAGTTCTTCACTCTGAAAGAAAAGGACATTAATGGGCAATAAGAAATCATCTGGCCAGGAACGGTGGCTCACAGCTATAATCACAGCACTTTGGGAGGCCGAGGCAGGTGGATCATGAGGTCAGGACTTCGAGACCAGCCTGGCCAAGATGGTGAAACCCCATCTCTACTAAAAATACAAAAATTAGCTGGGCATGGTGACAGGCACCTATAATGCCAGCTACTCAAGAGGTTGAGGCAGGAGAATTGCTTGAACTCAGGAGGTGGAGTTTGCAGTGAGCCAAGATCATGCCATTGCACTCCAGCCTGGGCAACAGAATAAGACTCTGTCTAAAAAAAAAAAAAAGAAATTATCTGAAGGTACAAAACTTACTAGTAATAGTAAGTACACAGAAAAATATAGAATATAATAATACTATAATTGTGCTATATAAACTACTCATAAATAAAAAGATGAAAGCATGAACCAGTCTTAAAAAACTACAACTTTTCAAGATATAGACAATACAATAATATATAAAATGGAAACAATGAAAAGTTAAAAAGCATGGAAATGCAGTTAAAGTATAAAGGTTTTATTACTTCTCTTTTGGCTTATGTTTCTTTGCTTGCAATCAGTATTAAATTGTCATCAGCTTAAAACAATTGGTTATAACATATAATTTGCAAGCCTCATGGTAACCTCAAATCTAAAAACATTCAGCAGATACACAACAAATAAAATGCAAGAAATTAAAACATATCATCAGAAAAAAAATCACCTACATTAAAAGAAAGACAGGAAGTAAAGAAAGAAGACAAAGCAGAAAACACATAATAAAATGTGTTTTATGGAATATACATTTCATGTATATTAATAATGAAATATATATTTAATGTACATGGAACATACATATAAGGAGTAAGTCCTTACTTATCAATTCAACATTAAATGTACATGGAATAAACTTTCCAGTCAGAAGACAGAGAGTGGCTGAATGGATAAAAAGCAAAAAAAAAAAAAAAAAAAAAAAGACCCAATGATCTGTTGCCTATAAGAAATATACTTCACCTACAAAGACACATATGGACTATAAATAAAAGACAGAAAATGATATTTCATACACAAGAAATAGGGCCAGGCATGCTGGCTCATGCCTATAATCCTAGCACTTTGCAAGGCTGAGGTAGGCAGGTCACTTGAGGTCAGAAGTTCATATCAGGCTGGCCAACATGGAAAAATCCCATCTCTACTAAAAATACAAAAAAATTAGCTGAACATGGGGATGTGTGCCTGTAGTACCAGCTATTCAAGAGGCTGAGGAGAGAAAATTGCTTGAACCTAGGAGGCAGAAGTTGCACTGAACTGAAGTTGCTCCACTGCACTCCAGCCTGGGTTACAAAGTAAGACCCTGTCTCTAAAAATAAAATAAAATAAAATAAAATAGGAATAGCTATACTTAGAAAAAATAGACTTCAAGACAAAAACTATATAAAGACACAAAGAAGGTTTATAAGTGCCTGTGTGAAAAAAGAAGGCAAACTTCCCACAAATAATTTAGTGATGCCTGAAGAACTAGAAAAGCAAGAGCAAACCAAACCAAAAGTTAGTAGATAAAAAGAATAATAAACATCACAGCAGAAATAAAATTGAAACAAATAAAACAATACAACAGATCAATGAAAAGTTGGCTATTTACAAAGATTAAAAAAATTAACAAATATAAAAAAGAAAAAGAAGACCTAAATCAATAAAATCAGAGATGAAAAATGAGAAAATATAACCAATACAGCAGAAATTCAAAGAATCATTAGAGGCCACTATGAACAATTATATACCAATAAATTGGAAAACCTAGAAGAAATGGATAAATTTCTAGGCACATATAACTACCAATACTGAACCATAAAGAAATCCAAACCTTGATAGACCAACAGGAAGTAACTAAATAAAGGCAGTAATTAAAAAATATCCAGCAAAAAACAGCTGGGAGACAATGGCTTCATGGTTGAATTTTATTAAACATTTAAATAACTAATACTAATACCATTCAAACTATTCTTTTTCGTTTTTTTGTTGGGACAGTCTCATTCTGTTGCCTAGGCTGAAGTGCAGTAGCACAATCTTGGCTCACTGCAAACTCTACCCGCTAAGTTCAAGCAATTCTCCTGTCTCAGCCTCCCAGGTAGATGAGACTGCAGGTGCACACCACCAAGCCCAGCTAATTTTTGTATTTTTAGTGGACATAGGGTTACACCATATTGGTCAGGCTGGTCTCGAACTCCTGACCTTAGGTGATCTGCCCACCTCAGCCTCCCAAACTGCTAAGATTACAGGTATGAGCCACCATGCCTGGCCCAAACTATTCTTAAAAATAGAGGCAGAAGGAGTCTTTCCAAACTCCTTCTGTGAGGACAGTACTATTACTCTGATACCAAAACCAGACAAAGATGCATTGAAAAAAGAAAAAGAAAAAAAGAAGCAAGCAAGCAAACTACAGGACAATAACTTTGATGAACACCGATGCAAAAACCGTCAACAAAATACTAGCAAGAATAATTCAACACCACATTTAAAAGACCATTCATCATGACCAAGTGAGATTTATCCCAGGGATCTGAGAATGGTTCAACATTTTCAAATCAATCAGTGTGACACATCATACCAACAGAATGAAGGAAAAAAAATTACATTATCATTTCAATTGATACTGAAAATCCATTTGATACAATTCAACATCCCTTCATGACAACAACCCTCAAAAAACTGGGCATAGAAAGAACACATGTCAACATAATAAAAGCCATATACTATAGACCCACAGCTAGTACTATACTGAATGGAAAAAAAACTGAAAGGCTTGTCGCTAAGATCTGGACATGACAAGGACACCCACTTTCACCACTGTTACTGAACATATTACTGGAAGCCCTAGCTAGAACAATTGGACAAGAGAAAGCTATAAAAGGTATCCAAGTTGGAAAGGGAGAAGTCAAATTATCATTGTTTGCAGATGATATGATGTTATATTTTGAAAAAACTTAGACCACCAAAAACCTAGAAGAACCGAGAAACAAATTCAGTAGTTCAAAGATAGAAAATCAACATATAAAAATCAGTAGCATTTTCATATGCCAAAAGCAAATAATCTGAAAAAGAAATTAAGAAAGTAAACGTATTTACAATAACTACAAATAAAATAAAATATCTAAGAATTAACTAGGGAAGTAAAAGATCACTATGATGAAGACTATAAAACATCAGTGGAAGAAACTATAGAGGACAGAGAAATGTGGAGAGATATTCCATGTTCATGGATTGGAAGAAATAATATTGTTAAAATGTCCATTCTACTCAAAGCCATCTACAGACTCAATGTAATGCCTAACAAAAAACCAATGGCATTAAAAGAAATAGAAAAAGTATCCTAAAATTCATATGGAACCACAAAAGACCCAGAAAAGCCAAAGCTATCCTAAGCAAAAGGAAGAAAACTGGAGGAATCACATTAACTGACTTCAAATTATACTACAGAGCTACTATAACTAAAACAGCATGGAACTAGCATAAAAGCAAATACATAGATGACTGGCAGAATAGTTAATCCAATAACATATCCATACATCTAAATTTTTTTTTACAAAGGTGCCAAGAACATATACTGAGGAAAAGACAGTCTATTCAATAAATTGTGCTGGGAAAACTGGATATCCATATCCAAAAGAACAAAACTAGACCACTATCACTCACCATATATGAAAATGAAATCAAAATGGATTAAATACTTAAATCTATTATCTCAACCTGTGAGTCTACTAACAGAAAACATTGTGGAAATTCTCCAGAACCTTGAACGGGGCAGATTTCTTCAGTAATACTCATAAGCACAGGCAACCAAGGCAAAACTGGACAAATAGATCACATCCAGTTAAAAATCTTCTTCACAGCAAAGGAAACAATTAGCAAAGTGAGTAGACAACCCACAGAAGTGAAGAAAATATTTGCAAATTACACATCTAACAAAGGATTAATAACCAGAATATGTAAGGAGCTCAAATAATCTCACAGGAAAAAGTCTAATAATTTGATTTAAAAATGAACAAAAGATTTGAGTAGACATTTCTCAAAAGAAGGCATACAAATGTCCAACCATAGTATTAAAAGCTGCCCAAGATCACTGATCACTAGAGAAATGGAAATCAGAGCTACAATGTAACATCCTATCACCCCATTTAAAATGGCTTTTACCGGGCCGGGCGCGGCGGCTCATGCCTGTAATCCCAGCACTTTGGGAGGCCAAGGCGGGTGGATCACGAGGTCAAGAGATCGAGACCATACTGGTCAGCATGGTGAAACCCCGTCTCTACTAAAAATACAAAAAATTAGCTGGGCACTGTGGCTCGTGCCTGTAATCCCAGCTACTCAGGAGGCTGAGGCAGGAGAATTGCCTGAACCCAGGAGGCGGAGGTTGCCGTGAGCCGAGATCGCGCCATTGTTACTCCAGCCTGGGTAACAAGAGCGAAACTCCGTCTCAAAAAAAAAAAAAAAAAAGGCTTTTACCAAAAGACAGGCAATAACAAACACAGGTGAGGGTGTGGAGAAAAGGGAACCCTGGTACACTGTTGGTCAAAATGTGTATTAGTATAGCACTAATGAGAACAGTTTGGAGGCTAATCAAAAAACTAAAAATAGAGCTGCCATATGATCCAACACCCCCATAGCTGGGTATATACTCAAAAGAAAGGAAATCAGTTTACTGAAGAGATATCTGCAATCTCATGTTTGTCACAGCACTGTTCACAATAGGCAAGATTTGGAAGCAACCTAAGTGTCCATCAACTGCTGAATACAGATACAGAAAATGTGGCGTACATACAGAATGCAGTACTACTCAGCCAAAAAAAAAAAAAAAAAGAATGAGATTCAGTCATTTGCAACAATATGGACAGAAGTGGAAGTCATTATGTTAAGTGACATAAGCCAGTCATAGAAAGACAAGCGTGTTCTCACTTATTTGTGGGAGCTAAAAGTTAAAACAACTAAACTCATGGAGCTAGAAAGTAGAATGATGGTTACCAGAGGCTGGAATGGGTAGTGGGTGGATGGGAGGAAAGTGAAGATGGTTAATGGCTAAAAAAATTAGTTACAGCCTAGCACGGTGGCTCATGCCTATAATCCCAGCACTTTGGGAGGCTGTGGTGGGTGGACCGCCTGAAGTCAGGAGTTCAAGACCAGCCTGGCCAACATAGCAAAACCCCATGTCTACTAAAAATACAAAAATTAGCTGGGTGTGGTGGAATGTGCCTGTAATCCCAGCTACTCAAGAGGCTGAGGCAGTAGAATCGCTTGAACCTGGGAGGCAGAGGATGCTGTAAGCCAAGATCATGCCACTGCACTCCAGCCTGGTGACAGAGTGAGACTCCAGCTCAAAAAAAAAAAAAAAAAAAAGTT
The DNA here is from genome assembly GCF_049354715.1 of Callithrix jacchus. Taxonomy (NCBI): domain Eukaryota; kingdom Metazoa; phylum Chordata; class Mammalia; order Primates; family Cebidae; genus Callithrix; species Callithrix jacchus. The sequence goes on from NC_133509.1 coordinate 97,455,057, forward strand.
ACAAATAATGAATAAGACCTAGTATTTGACAGCACAACAGGGTGACTATAGTCAGTAATCATTTAATTGTACATTTAAAACAACTAAAAGTATGATTTAATTGCTTATGATATAAAGGATAAATGCTTGAGGAGATAGATACCCTATTTACCCTGATGTGATTATTATACATTGTATGCCTGTACCAAAATATCCCAGATAACCCATAAATACATATACCTACTATATATCCACAAAAGTTAAAAATAAAATTCTTTTTAAAAGGGAACTATCCAAAATTATTCCAGTGATTTCTAGAATTTAAAAAAATAAATCAAATTCCTCTTTTCCCTCTTTTCCTCCTACTCTCCTCTCAGTACTTACTTCCCATGCGTATCAATTTCTACCACCAGAAAGGGAAGAAGCACACATTGCTTCAAATTAAGAACTGTAATATCATTATGCATTTAATCAGAAAAAGTCACTGAGGTGCTGGTGTAGAAAGAGCAGTTGGATATATGGCATAATAGATGTCTCTTTAAGAGTGTAACTGTCAGTGCATGGAGATACGTCATCTGTTCAGCACAACATGACCCTACGAAGCAACATACAGCAAATACCAACCAAATATTACAGCAGCTGGCTGTAGATTAGTATGGAAAAAGGAGAATCGTGGAGCTGGAACACATGGGGAGGATAATGGAGGGTGTAGAGTGGAAGACACTCCTCCAGGAGGGAGCTGGACATAGGATAAGATGTTCAGTTTATTTTATATGCTAGCCACTCAAGGAACACAGACATTTTTCCAATAGTTCTCTTCTATTTGTTTAAATCTTAATGATTTTATTTTCCCATATTTCAAAGACGCAATCTCAAATTTTTAGTTCCATGAACAAGTCTTTTAATAAAACTCAATAAAGGACTAACTTTGCTCTTGATCCTCATTTAGAACAATGACTTTTGTTGCTATATGGATGGTTATATTCTGTCTTTATTATAGTTCTGGTCACTTATATTAGGTTGACCTATTTTGGTAAGATATTAAATCTATCTCTGACCTTCTTTCATCAAAATTAGTCAGCTGTGTTTTCAACAAGCTGAAACACACCTGAGGATTGAATATTCCCACTGTCTGAAATCTAGACTAGAGTAACAGTTTTCTAAATTAGGCATATTTTTTCTGAAGAGCCTTTGAAGAAAATGAGAGAATGCTTGGATAATTTGAAATCCTGTGGCATCAATTATGAATTTATTTCTGTGGCGTGGCTATTTGATTATGGAAAATACTGAGGTATCTGTGCTAGCAGAAGGACATTGGCGCATTTGCTTTATAACATTTGCTGAAAAGCTGAAAATTCAGATCCTTTATATTCCATTTGATATAGTAAAGCTGGTTTACCCTTCAGGCATAGGGTATATTTTTAAATAATTACATTTGTTGTAAGTGTTTTCTGCTGACAAACTTGTCCAGATTAAATTTTTGAATTTTTACAGTCTCTCTTTTTCTCTCTTTCAATGTTATTTGATCATCAACACTGTTACCAACCTCCATAAAATTGGTGGTTCAAAATTTAAAAGAGCCCTTTAAAGGAACAAGCCAAGTAGAATGACATAGGAACCCAAAATGGAGATTTTTCAGCTTTGCAAAACTACCAAATCCAAATCTACTTTCATAGTTTTTTTCACAAGAACAAACATCCATTTTGTGACTTTTCTTAACAAACACTGGAGAAGCCAGCTTCACCTGAATGAAGATAGGCACATGTCAGGCACATTTTTCTTCCCACCTCCATCCCCACTCCCAACAGCCTACAGGTACAGTCTTCCCAGTGTGTGATTTCAATAGCAAGCCACTTGGTGACTCTCAGGTACAGAAATGGTGTTATTTAAAAGCTGCCAGTCAGCCTCATTTTGTGGAGTTATAAATCGAGGAGGCTGGATCTGATTTCTCCTGCTCACCTTTGCTGGCACAGGAGACTCTTTGCTGTGTACTGTCACCATCTACAATGGCCAAGTAGGCCATCTGACATCCTAGTTTCTGAATTCAGAGCACTAGGAAACACTCTTTTCACATGAGAATGCCGATTTAATGCTCTAGGTTATAATACAGTCCACAATCATACCTAACTGGAAGCAAATTCCTAGTCAGGGTCCAATGCTCTGTATTACCTCTGTGTGCTGTCATTAGGGGAAATTGGCCTCTTCTTATGTGCAGAATTAGCAATTACAGCTTTTAATTCAATTGCGGTTTCCATTCCAGATTGTGAGTTTCCTAAGGGACTGTGTCTCTGAACTTCTACAAATGACATCACTCTCTAGAGGACATAACTGTGAACGCAGAACATACCCAAGTGAAATCAAATGTCAACTTCTGAAAGTGTTGGGTGAATCAAGTACAACCTAATTCAGAGAGAAGAGAAAGAAAATGAATGACTTTCTCCAAGAGAAATTACTACAATCTCCTTGGGTCATCTGAGTGTCTCTGGCTACTTAGTAGACGTGCTTGATTTGATTCCTTTAGAAAAAGATCACTTGACTGGAAGGCAAAAATCTATGAAATGTACCTCCCATCTGAGGATTAAAAAAGACATGACAGCAAGGCAGATGTTATTTTTGTGAGAATAGTTAACTAATAAGAATTCAGTCTAACTTCAGAGAAGCTATTTTCTCACTTGCAAAATGTAGAAAATGCTTTAAAGACCTTTATATCATATAGACATTCCTATGTATTATTACATTTATTTTATTTTTTTCAGAGTCTGAATTCACCATAAACACCTCGAAATCTCTCCTTTGAATAACAAAATGCTCCTCAAAAGATTATTGTCAGATGGTGACTCACACCTGTAATCCCAGCACTTTAGGAGGCTGAGGCGGGTGGATCACCTGAGGTCAGGAGTTCAAGACCACCATGGCCAACATGGGAAATCCCCATCTCTACTAAAAATACAAAAATTATCTGGGTGCAGTAGCAGGCACTTGTAATCCCAGTTACTCAGGAGGCTGAGGCAGGAGAATCACTGGAACCTTGGGGGTAGAGGTTGCAATGAGCAACCTCTGGCAAAGATCATGCCACTGCACTCTAACCTGGGTGACAGAATGAGACTGTCAAAAAAGAAAGAAAAAATAATAATTATGATCTATTGTAATGTGTTACAAAGCTATGGCTCAGAATCTGAATGGAAGCTTCTCAAATACATGTCTGTTAAGCTTCTGTATTTTCTCAGCAAAAAGAAAAAGCTGCAACAATAGATTCATTTCAAAAAGTGAAGAGAAGAAATCACTAAAATAACAAATTATGTAATCTAATTTAGATGTTGCCCTCAGGTTGTGGAGAGAAGAACTCCCCAAAGAACTCTAGCTAAAAAATACATTATAATACAAGTCTATAAAAAGATTCAAACTTAATATTGTACATCATTATATTATATATTCAACCACAGAGAAAATTATTTACTTTTATTCTAGAAGACAGAAGAAACAGTGAGCCATAAAATGTGGTATAGAAAGAGCCAAAATGGCAGACTAGATGCAGCCAGGAAAAGCATCTCCCACAGAGATACTAGACCATCAACAAGACTGGACATTCTGAGCAGAACTTTTGAAAGAAGGCATTGAGAATGGATGGAGAGAGGATGCAGAGCTCCTTCCTCCAGCATGGGCTGAAGGGAAAACAAGCTGGAAATCCTGCCTGGGACTGCCAAGCACCAGTACTCATTTTTGACCCCCAGCAGCTCCTGGGGAAGAGGTGAGTTAAACAGGTGTGGAGTGGCCCAATCTTGCCATAGACCTCCAGAATCCTAGCTTCAGGAGACTCCAAAAACCATGAATATTCATGCTGACAGAGATTGCTGCTTGGAGAGGTGGCAAAGACAGAACACTAGCCTGAGCAGAGCCCAGAGAGTTTGGCTCGGGAAAGTCAGAGAATGGCTGGGGATACCCATTCTCCAAGGCTTTCCATGCTCTCTTGGTGGTTTTAATCTTAAAAGAATGAAGAAAACCTCCAAGAAATATGGAATTATATGACGAGACCAAACCTATGATTTATTGGCAATCAAGAAAGAGAGGGAGAGAGAGCAAAGAAATTGGAAAACATTTGAGGATATTGTGCACCAAAATGTCCACAATCTCACTAGAGAGGCCAATAGTCAAATCTGGAAAGAGAAAGAACGCTTATGCGGTATTATACAAGATGACAATCCCCAAGACACATAGTCCTCACATTCTCCAAGGTCAACATGAAAGAAAAATTATAAAGACAGCTAGAGAGAAGGGACAGGTCACCTACAAAGGGAATCCCATCAGGCTAAGAGTGGACCTTTCAGCAGAAACTCTATAAGGAAGATGAGATTAAAAGACTATATTCAGCATTCTCTTTTTTTTTGAGATGGCATCTCACTCTGTTGCCAGGCCAGAGGGCAGTGGCACAATCTCAGCTCACTGCAACCTCTGCTTCCTGGATTCCAGTGATTCTTCTGCCTCAGCCTCCTGAGTAGCTAGTATATTCAACATTCTTAAACAAAAGAAATCCCAACCAATAATTTTCTATCCAGCCAAACTAAGCTTTATTTCTCTTTAGAGAAATAAAATCCTTTTAAGACAAGCAAATGCTAAGGGAATTAATTACCACCAGACCTGCCTTACATGAAATTTTTAAGGGAATGCCAAACATGGAACAGAAAAACCATTATTAGCTCCCATAAAAACATACTTAAAGTGCATAGTCCATTGACAATATAAAGTAACTACACAATCAAGTCTGAATAATAACTAGCTAGCAATATGATAACAGGATCAAATCTGCACATATCAATATTAAACATGAACATAAATGGCTATATTCACCACATAAAAGGCACAGTGTGGCAAGTTGGATAAAGAAGCAAGACCCAAGTGTATGCTGTCTTCAAGAGACCCATATCACATGCAATGACACCCACAGTCTCAAAGTAAAGGGATGGAGAAAAATCTAACAAGCAAATGGAAAACAGACAAACAAACAAAAAAAACGCAAAGGTTGCTATTCTGAAAAAAATTTCAGAAAAAAAAAACAGACTTTGAACCAAAAATAATAAAAAAGAAAAAGAAGGGCATTACATAATGATAAAATGTTCAAATCAACAAGACATGACTATCCTAAATATATACATACCCAATACTAAAGCACTCAAATTCATAGAACAAGTTCTTACAGTAGTGTGAAGAGACTTAGATAAGCACCCTTTAATAATGGGAGACTTCGACACCCCATGATGGTATTTAGACAGGTTACTGAGGCAGAAAACTAACAAAGATATTTGGGTCCTAAATTCAACATTTGACCCAATGGACCTAAAAGCCATCTACAGAACACTCTACCCAACAATAGAATATACAATTCTTCTCATCTGCACATATCACATACTCTAAAACCAACCACACACTCGGCCATGACACAATTCTCAACCAATTCAAAAAAAAACTGAAAACATATCAACCACACTTTCAGACCATAGCACAATAAAAATAGAAATTAACACTAAGATGCTATTTAAAAATCATATAATTACATGGAAATTAAACAACTTGCTCCTGAATAACTTCTGGCTAAACAATGAAACAAAGGCAGAAATCAAGAAATTCTTTGAAAGAAATTAAAAAAAAAAAAAAAGAGACAGCACACTAGAATCTCTGGGACACATCTAAGGCAGTGTCAAAAGAAATAACTATAATACTAAATGTTCATATCAAAAAGGTGGAAACATCTCAAATTAACAAAATAATATCACACCTAGAGGAACTAGAAAAATAAGAATAAACCAACTGCAAACCTAGCAGGAAAAGAAATAACCAAAATCAGAGCTGAACTGAACAAAATTGAGATGTGAGAAAACACAAAAGATAAACAAACCGTAAGTTTTTCCTTGAAAGAATAAATAAGATTGACTTATTTCTAGTTAGCCTAACAAAGAAAAATTCAAGGGAAGATCCAAATAAACACATCAGAAATAACAAAGTAGACATTACGATTGACTCTAGAGTAATAGAAAAAAATCCTCATAGGCTATTACAAACACATGCGTGCAAACTAGAAAATTTAGAAGAAATTGATAAATTCCTAGAAACATACTATATGGAACATAACTCCCAAAGTTAAATCAGGAATAAATTGAAACCCTGAACAGACCAATAACAAGTTCCAAAATTGAATAAGTAATTAAAAGTCCATTAACCAGAAACAGCACTAGAACAGATGCATACCCAAATTCTACCAGACATGTAAAGAAAAGCTGGTAACAATGCTATTCCAAAAAAGATTGAGGGGGAGGAATGCCTCCCTAACTCATTCTATGAGGCTAGCATCATTCTGATGCCAAAACCTGGCAGAAACACAACAAATAATGAAAACTTCAGGCCAATATTCCTGTTGAACAGAGTTACAAAAATCCTCAACAAAATAATTGCAAATCAAAACCAGCAGCACATCAAAAAGCTAATCCATCACAATCAAGCCTTCATTCCTGGGATGCAAGATTGGTTAAACATATGCAAATTAATAAATGTGATTCATTACACAAACAGAGCTAAAAATAAAAATGACATGGCCATCTCAATCAATAGAGAAAAGGCTTTAGATAAAATTAAACATATTTTCATGTTAAAAACCCTCAACAAACTAGGCATTGAAGGAAAATACTCCAAAATAATAAGAGCCACTTATGACAAACCCATAGCCAACATCATACTGAATAGGCAAAATCTGGAAGTATTTGGCTTGAGAACAAAAACAACACAAGGATGCCTACTCTCACTACTCCTATTCAATATAGAACTGGAAGTTCTTGCCAGAGCAATCAAACAAGAAAAAGAAATAACGGGCATCCAAATAGGGAGAGGAAGTCAAACTATCTCTCTTCATAGATTATATAATTATATACTTAGAAACCCTATAGTGGTTGCCCAAAGTCTCCTAAAACTGATCAACCACTTCAGCAATGTTTCAAGATACAGAATCAATGTAAAAATATTAGTAGCATTTCTATATACCAACAACGTCCAAGCTGAGAGCCAAATCAAGAGTGCAATCCTGTTGACAATAGGCACACACACAAAAAATAAAATACCCAGAAATGCAGCTAACCAGGCAGGTGAAAGACCTCTACAACAAGTATTACAAAACTCTGCTAAAAGAAATCAGAACTGACACAAACAAATGGAAAAACATTCTACACTCATGGATAGGAAAAATCAATATTGCTAAAATAACCATACTGTCCAATGGGATTTATAGATTCAATGCTATTGCCCTCAAACTTCCAATGATATTTTTCACAGAATTAGAAAAAAAAAACTGTTCTACGATTCACATGGAACCAAAAAAGAGCCTAAATAGCCAAAATAATTCTAAGCAAAAAGAATAAAGGCAGAGGAATCCCACTACCTGATTTTATACCACAAGGCTACAGTAATCAAAGCAGCATTGTACTGGTACAAAAATGGACACATAGACCAATGGAACAAGTTAGATAACCCTTTATAAATCCACACACCTATAACCATCTAATCTTTGACAGATGGTTGTCAAAGTTGACAAAAATAAGCAACAAGAAAAGGACTCCCTGTTCAATAAATGGTGCTGAGATAACTTGCTAGCCATATGCAGAAGATTAAAACTGGAGCCCTGCCTTTCATTATGTGCAAAAATCAACTCAAGGTGGATTAAATGTAAACCCTGAAGCTATAAAATCCCTAGATGAAAACCTAGAACATAACATTCTGGACCTAGGTCCTGGCAAGGACTTCATGATGAAAACTCCAAAAGCAACTGCAGTACAAACAAAAATTGACAAATGAGACCTAATTAAACTAAGGAACCTCAGCACAACAAAAGAAACTATTAACAGAATAAAAATACAACATACATAATGAGAAAAGTTTTAAAAACTAGGAATCTGACAAAAGACTAATATCCAGAATCTAAAAGGAACTTACACAAATTAACAAGCAAAAAACAAACAACACCATTAGTAAATGGGCAAAGAAAATTTAAGACCTCGGCCGGGCACAGTGGCTCAAGCCTGTAATCCCAGCACTTTGGGAGGCTGAGGCGGGTGGATCACGAGGTTAAGAGATTGAGACCATCTTTTGGTCAACATGGTGAAGCCCCGTCTCTACTAAAAAAAAGAAAATACAAAAAATTAGCTGGGCATGGTGGCGCATGCCTATAGTCCCAGCTACTCAGGAGTCCGAGGCAGGGGAATTGCTTGAACCCAGGAGGCGGAGGTTGCAGTGAGCCGAGATCGCGCCATTGCACTCCAACCTGGGTAACAAGAGCGAAACTCTGTCTCAAAAAAATGAAAGAAAATTTATGACCTCAAATTATGAAAATACTACAAGAAAATATTGGGTAAAATCTCCAGGGCATTGGTCTGGGCAAAAATTTCTTGAGAAATGCCCCACAAGCACAGACAACCAAAACAAAAATGAACAACTGGGATCATATCAAGTTAAAAAGCTTCTGCACAGCAAAGGATACAATCAACAAAGTGAAGAGACAACCCACAGAACGGGAGAAACTATTTGCATACTACCCAACTGTCACAGAATTAATAACTAGAACATGTAAGGAGTTCAAACAACTCTACAGGAAATGTCTGATAATGGCATAAAAATGGATAAAAGATTTGAATAGACATTTTTCAAATTAAGATATACAAATGTCAAAGAGGCATACGGAAATGTGCTCAACATCACTTTGTGCAAATAAAAACTGCAATGACATATCACCCCAGTTAAAATGGCTTATACCCAAAAGACAGGCAATAGCAAAGGCTGACAACGATGTGGGAAAGCGACACCTTGTACACTGTTGGTGAGAAAGTAAATTACTACAACCACTAGGATAACAGATTCATAGGTTTCTCAAAATACTAAAAATAGAGCTCCCATATCATCCAGCCATCCCACTGCTGGGTATGTACTCAAAAGAAAGGAAATCAGTAGATCAAAGAGATGTCTGCACTCCTATGTTTCTTGCAGCACTGTTTACAACAGCCAAGATTTGGAAGCAACCTAAGTGTTCATCAATAGATGAATGGATAAAGAAAATGTGGTACGTCACATATTCTCACTCATAGGCAGGTGATGAAAAATGAGAACACATGGACACAGGGAGGGGAGTAGTAAACACTGGGGTTTATTGGGGGGAAAAGGGGAGGGCTAGCGGGGGTGGGGGGAGCTGGGGAGGGATAGCCTGGGGAGAAATGCCAAATGTGGGTGAAGGGGAGAAAGGAAGCAAAACACACTGCCATGTGTGTACCTATGCAACTGTCTTGCATGTTCTGCACATGTACCCCAAAACCTAAAATGCAATAAAAAATTAAAAAAAAATAAAAATAAAAAATAAAATAAAATTAAATGAGGCTATGGAAAAAAAAGAAAATGTGGTACGTGTGCATAATGCAGTACTATTCAGCCATAATAATGAGATACTGTAATTTGCAAAAACATGGTTGGAACTGGAGATCCAACCATTGGATCTCCATCATTCATTATGTTAAGTGAAGTAAACCAGGCACAGAAAGATAAACTTCACAAATTCTCACTGATTTGTGGGATCTAAAAAAATCAAAACAATTGAACTCATAATTAGAGAGAGTAGAATGATGGTTAACAGAGGCTGGGAAGTGTGCTGGGGCCTGGGTTGGGGCACTTGGGGATGGTTAATGGGTACAAAAAAGAAATAGAAAGAAATAATAAGACCTAGTATTTGATAGCACAAGGTGACTTTACTCAATATTAACTTAATTGTCCATTTAAAAATAACTGAAAGAATATCACTGGATTGTTTGTAACACAAAGGACAAATATTTGATGGGATGGATATCCCATTCTCCATATGATTATTTCACATTGCATGCCTATATAAAAACATCTCATGTGCCCCATAAATACATATACTTACTATGTACCCACAAAAAAATTAAAAACATTAAAATATGTTTTAAATGAGCAAAGCACATGACACTTTTCAAAAGAAGACATACATGTAGCCAACAAACATATGGGAAAATGCTCAACATCAATAATCATTAGAGAAATACAGTCAAAACGACAGTGAGATACCATCTCACACTAGTCAGAATGGCTATTATTAAAAAGTCAAAAAACAACAGATTCTGTGGAGGATGCAGAGAAAAAGAAACACACATACACTATTGGTGGGAATGTAAACTAGTTCACCTACTGTGGAAAGCCGTGTGGAGATTTGTCAAAAAACTTAAAACAGAACTATTACTTGACGGAGCAATGCCATTACTAAGTATATATCCAAAGGAATAGAAATCATTCTACCACAAAGACATATATATGCATGTTTTCACTGCAGCACTATTCATAATAGTAGAGACATGGAATCAACCTAAATGCCTATCAGTGGTAGACTAGACAAGGAAAATGTGGTATATATGCACACCGGACTACTACACAGCCACAGAAAGAATAAAATCATGTTCTTTGCAGTAATGTGGATGCAGCTGGAGGCTATTACCCTAAGTGAATTAATACAGAAATAGAAAATCAAATACTGTATTTTTGACTTCTAAGTAGGCACGAAACATTGAGTACATGTGAACAATAAGAAGGGAACAGCAGACACCAGAACCTACTGGAGGGTGGAGGATGAGGACTGAAAAACTGGCTGTCATGTACAATGCTTATTATCTGGGTACAATGCTTATTATCTCATATACAAAATAATCTGTATACCAAAACCCCATTACATGCAATTTTCCCATGTAGCAAACCTGCATGTGTACCCTCTGAACCTAAATTAAGTCGATAAGAAAAACAAAATGTATAGACATAATGGAATACCATTCAGCCATTATAAAGAATAAAATCATGTCTTTTCAGCAACATAGATGGAATTGGAGGCTATTATCTTAAGTGAAACAATATAGAAATAGAAAGTCAAATACCGCAGTTTCTCACTTATAACTGGTAGCTAAGTAATGTGTCCACATGAACCTAGAGTGTGGCATGATAGATATTAGAGACTTGGGAGGGTGGCAGGGTGGGAGGGGGTGGGGGTTGAGAAATTACTTAATCATCATAATGTATTTACTCAGGTCATGGTTACACTAAAAACCCAGACTTTACCACTAAGCCATATACTTGTAACAAAACTACACTTGGACCCCCTTAAATTTACACAATTTTATTTTTAAAAAAGAAAATTAAAAACAAAGAAGAGGTAAAACAAGACTTAAATAGTTAGGATAAGAAAATTTGCATGTATCCTAAGTTTAAATTAATGCTGAAAGGCATTAAAGAAGAAAATAATACACATATTTCAGTCTTAAATAAAAACCCTTGCTTTCCAATTCAAAGGAAGTATTTTCCTTTAAATGAAAATGACATGATTGAGCACCATGCCTCTCATCGAATATTAGTTGTTGAGAATTCATAAGAAGCAGACATTTTGGAAACAAACAGTCTAGCATCCCACTAAGATGCCTCTAGAGAAGCATTATGGTGAGGTAGGACTCAGACCTAAAATAAAAGCAAATGTCTCAAGTAGATCGTTGAATACTTTAGAAATTTGCAAGGAAAATAATTTGTAAAATGTCCATCCTTTTATATTATGTTGGTTAAGTACTTTTCTGTCTATTAAAGGCTCATTTATTTTCTTCTTGTTTACTACGAAAATATGTATTTTCTTGCAATAAAAATAAATTCTGGTTTTAAAAAGAAGAGCTGGCAAACAACAGATGGTATAATCTATGGTTCAATACGTTGGTAAATTACCGAATCCAGCCCCAACTATGAAACTTGTGAAACTGTCCTTAAATAACTGCTTCGGAGGCATATTCAGGAGTAAGATATCTGTAAACCTCTGTCCTGGTAACTAAATGTGGAAAAGTTTTTATTCTGTCTGGAATCAGACCAAGAGAGAGCCCTAAATAGAAGCAGCTTAAGGGCTTAAAAGACTCCATAATTAGGTCTCTGCTTCATCTAAATGCACATGAAAAACTTCAGGAACTGTTGAATGTCTGCCTCTTTCTACCCCTATCAGCGGAATCCGAACCAGCCTGGAGTTGAAAAACTGAGGTTGGAGGCTCAGAACAATTAGCACCTGTATGGCCATGAACAATGCTCCTTACCTCCCTTAACTCACTTCTCTTACAGTGTTGATTGTAAGCTCAAAAGCAATCATGGCTGTGGTGTGTACACTGCAAAGGAACAAGCAACATCCTTTTGAAAGCGAAATTTCTACAAACCATAACATGTAAGCAGAGCTACTGCCAGCAGGGCCAGCAGGTGGGAGTGAATTTGCAGTCCTGATAATCAATTGAGGTAATGAGAGTTATAACTACAATCATCTCAGATGCAAATGTGGCATGCAGATTTTTCAGAGCAATCCTTTTATCTTCAAAGTCCTTCATAATGGGAATAAGGCACTACTGTGACAATCACAGCCCCTGGCACTCAATTCACTCCACAGCAATATCAGAACCGCTGTACTATTCTGAATGCACTAAACAAGCTGCTGCAGGACTGTGCAGAATTTGCAGGCACAAATGGTTAAAAACAGCAGCTGGGAGTTCACTCTAATCATGATTTAACACCAATTAATAATGGTAATTCTATTACGTAGGGCTTATTGCCAAAGTTATCAAAGATATTGTGTGTTTTTAGATAACAGTGATTATTCTGGTCAGTGATGATAAAAACTGCTGGGCAGCATGACAGATTCACATTTCATTCATTCATTCATTTAATTGTACAGCAGACTCTATTCTGACCATTGACAACAAAGTATTATAGAAAATTCCTACCGTATGGAGCTCATTGTTCAGTTGAAAAATAGAAATGTAAATAAGAAACCAAAGTGCCATAATCAGTGTTATGAGAGAAATAAACATAGATACTACGTACTATTTGAGAGTTTTGTAGAAACCATATTATGTTTCATGCCAAGTGTGGACAATGTTTTAATAATGTCTTTTCCATGGGATCAAGAATTGATGGATTTGTGGAACAAACAGGCTTTACTACTTTGTTAGCCAATATACCATTGTGGGTAGGGTGGGTGAAGAAAAGAAAAGAAAAGAAAGTAGTTGAAACATCCATTTACCCCTCCTAGACCATTTTCTTCAAAGATGCCTGCATTGCTACTGAAATAGATGCAATCTGCGACACACGTACACCCAGAAAATACTTTAGGCCTGTTTGATAACCAATTCCAGTATGTTTTTCATCCACAAAAAAATCATTGCTGCTCAGATGCTTCATTGCTCACAGAAAAAATGACATTCTGTGCTGCTGGATTCAGCAGAATAAGAATGTTTTCTGGAAAGAAAAGCAGTTATTTAGTTCTGAGCCTCTGCTAAGGCCGGAGTGAACCCAAACCACTATTTCTTACCACCGGAACATCAAAATACAGTATTGGTACTATGGTTCTCCTGGCATTGCCAGCTGGCTTCGGTTGATCTCTACTCAAGAACTGAGCCATCTGTAGGAAAGGACATTGGCTTTTTAGGGTGAAAGGGATTCTACATATACGTCTATGTTCTGTTTTTCCATTTTATAATTTGGATTGATCACGCCTGGGTACATTTTTCTGGGCTTAAATGGCAATCCTTCTTAAATCACTGTAGGAAGGCAAGACGCTTTGCTCTGTTGATAATTACGCATTGCCCAGAAGTTATAAAAATCAACACTGAACTCTGCTACTGCACATCACCAGCAATGTTACACTCTTCAGCTGTAAGTTTTGATTTTAACATATTTTCAAAGTCATTCCTTCATATTTAACTTAAAATATAAAACTTGGTTGTTTTAGACTGAATGTTTATGTCCCCCACCCCCAAATTTGTATGGGAAAATCCTAACCTCTAGTATGGCTGTATTTGGAGACAAGGCTTCTGAAAAAGTAATTAAGGTTACATCAGGGCATAATGATGAGGCTCTGATCCAACAGGATTTGTGATTTTATAAGAAGAGACTCGAGAGCTCTCTCACTTTCTACACACCCAGGCACTGCAGGGATGCCATGTGAGCACACGGTGAGAATGTGGCCAGCTGCAACCCAAGGAGAGAGACGTCACCAAACACCTTCCCTACCGCACCTTGATTTTGAACTTCTAACCTCCAGAACTGTGGGAAAATAAATGTCTGTTGCTGAAGCTACTCAGTCTATGGTATTTTGTGATAGTAAGCCAAGCAGAATAATACTAGGGTTAAAGAAATATTGGCAAGGGGTCCTGGATTAACCTGTGCATTGAACTAAGGGGTAGAGGGATGTTTAATAAAAAGGAGTAGAAACTAGAAAGTACATAGCTAGAGGAACATGAGTCTCTGAAGCAACAAAGGAAGCACTTCTTTGAGACCACAACTAAAGGATGTCAGTTTGACATCATTTTTGTCAACGTCCAGTGGGCTCCACTCCCTAACAATAGTAACGTTATTAGAACTCTAGAGCTATTTGCTTAGAAGCCTTAATTACACCAGTGACAAATTAAGCAGTCATGGAGTGAAAAGACAGTAATTCTCTGGCCATGACCACTCAATCTGGAACCACAAGAGGGTTTATATCCACTGATAAAACACGGACATAGTATTTAAAAGGGAAATCCACTTGTTATATAATTTTAGCCTGTATTAACATTGTTCGATCTTAGTTATTTTTTTCTTTTTTAAATTTCAGTTTACATTCTTTTTTGTGTGTTTTTGGAATCGGCTGCATAATCTTTTGTTAGTTTTCATCCCTAACCAACCAACCAAACAAACAAAAAACCACTTTCTCTACCTGCTGCCAACCAAATCTCAGATTTTTTCCAGTTCTATATGAAAATACTCAATTTTGTATTTTCTTTTTCTTCTTCCTTTCATTTTTTTTTTTGATTAACTAATATTTTTAGTACACAGAGTTGTGACATTTGGGGGTAAGCTTGTCAATACTTTTTGTTACTTCTAATATAAAAGTATTAACAGCTTTAAAAAAAAAATAAACTACAAAACAGAAAAGTAGCAGCTGAACCCTGTGACTCATGCCTATAATCCCAGCACTTTGGGAAGCTGAGGCGGGCAGATCACCTGAGGTCAGGAGTTCAAGACCAGCCTGGCCAACATGGTGAAATCCCGTCTCTACCAAAAATACAAAAATTAGCTGGGTGTGGTGGTGTGCACCTGTAATCCCAGCTACTCAGGAGGCTGAGGCAGGAGAATTACTTGAACCTGGGAGGTGGAGGTTGCAGTGAGCTGAGATTGTGCCACTGCACTCCAGCCTGGGAGACAGAGTAAGACTTTGTCTCAAAAAAAAAAAAAAACAATGCATGTTCTTCACATGTACCCCAAAACTAAAATGCAATTAAAATAAAGGAGCAGTTTTTTTATGTGAGAATTTTTATCTTTCTGTTTTTTTATACTGTCAGTTACAGCAGGCAGCATAGTTTTTAAAAGTACTGACATGATAACAAAGAGTATATCAGAAACAGTATTATCAGCAAGATAATGTTACCGTATTTAGTAACACTCCTTAAACAATCCTCATATGAAAGTTAAATGCTTTCACTAAAACGAGATCTTTTCCAATGCACGTGACAGATATGCCGTGGCCACACCAGACATTGGTTCATGCCCAGATTGAGAGTCCTGTGCACTGACTCCGAACACTGCTTAGTGCTTGTTTTGTTTTGGCTTCACTATCAGTTTTATCCTGAACCATGGTATGAAAAACTAAAATCAATCTATGAATCACATGCTAATTCATCCCACATATCCCTCTCTATTAAAAATGAAAACAATCAAGTATTGGATTTTACTGACAATCTTCTATGAAATGCTTTTATTATTCTAGGTTAAATAAATGAGATTCTAAGGACTAGATTCTAGTCTCAGCTCTACTAACTAGCTAAGTGAACTTGGGCTATCACTTAATTTCCTGGGTCTGAATTTTCCTCATCTTTAAATAAAATAAAATATGTAATATACAATATCCTTATATATTGGATATACAATATTCCTATTTGCTCTAGAATATTCCTCTATTTGAGATGAAATCCTAACTCCGGTGTTCTTTTCACCTCCTGAAATCCTTCCCTGTTTCTTCCCCTTGGACAAATTGAATTCATCTCCTTTATGCCTCCTTTGTCCTAAGAATATCCCTCTTGTAGCACTTATCTGACTCGTGATCTGTCACTAGACTGGAGCCTCCTGGAGAGCAGGCACCTGGTCTTTTATGTCCACAACCCCATAGTTATGTGTTAGGGGCTGGATGTATGCATGGTAATATGGTAAGCCAGCCAATACTTTCTGTGCCACACTTCAACAAAGTGTCTCATAAGAAGACATACAAAAACAGCAATAAAATTCCTCTCTCATCTTATTTAAATAGTCAATCTGGAGGAAAATATGTTCTTGCTATCTTGAAAGTGAAGGAAATATTCAGAAATAATTTAAAATCTCAGGCATGCTTATTGTAGCCAGAAGTGTTAATGTAACATATATTTTAAGTTTCAAGGAAATGAAATTCTCTTGACTGCCTCCTGGACAAATATACCACTTATTTTTAAATGGTTCATTCTCTTATAGGCATAAAACATAAAGCCTTTAGGTTTCAGCATCTTTTATGGAAAAAAAAGTTTATAACAAAATTACCAATGTATCTACTGATTTGAGGACCTTTGAGGATGTAGACTTCCTATCAACATTTATATCTGGTGCACTGGGGGTCCTGAAGTCCCTGCCAAGGTTGGACAATCCACTAGGCAGATTCACAGAATTCTGTATATCATCATATTCATGGCTATTATTATTGCAGCATAAGATACAAAGAAAATCTAGCAAATGAAAAAGGTACATGGGCAAAGTCTGGGGGAAGCTGGGCACAAGCAAGACTGTGACAACACATGAGAAATGTTGTCAACCAGGGAAGTTCACTAAGGACTTGGTGTTTCCAGTTTTTTACTGGAGATGGTCACATAGGCATCATCTCATTTGACATATGTCAAAATTCCACACTTCTGGAAGGACAGTCAGTGCTCAGCATAAATCCACCTTGTTGGAACAGACAGTTAAGGCACGGGGAGCTAGCTACTCATCAGTTAGAGTCCCCCTGACATCCAAGTTCATAGGAGCCAGCTTTGTAAGCAAGTCTTTCAAAGGACAATAGTCCTACCTGCTAGGTTAACCGTTTTTTACACAAATGGTAAAAATTACTGTGCAACAAATAGGCAAATGGGGAAAAGTGTAATATTAACTTTAAAAGTCTAATAAGAAGCCTTTAAAATGTACGTGTCACCTGTGTTACCTTTTATGTGTGTGGTCAAAGAAGGTGTGTTGCTTATCTACTTCGATGTATACCTAAGAGCTAGCTGGTCCTCAATTTAATGAATACCATTTTGTCATTCTAAATAGTGTCTTGAATTGGTTAAACAAATGGATACATACATAAAGTAAGCAAATTAGTCAACGTTCCTCTGTTTATCTCCCATATCTTTTCTGAATATGTTTAAACTTACTGGAAACTGTGGAATTGTGTTCTTATTATTGAAAAAAACAAAACCCAGCTGGTCCTTTTGTTCAATTGAGTTTAGTTTCTGACTCTCACACATGAGATCTTAATCCCCAGTAGCCTGGTGGAGCCTATGGATCTCATCTCAGAAGAACTGCTTTAAATGCACAAAACAAAATACACAGGATCACAAAGGAGACACATACTGAAATCCGTTTATCAACATATTTTAAAATAATGTACAGTATATTAATATATGTGCTTCTGTCTAGCAGCCGGTCTAGTAACTATAATTGTTAAATAGTAATGAGCATAAATGGCATTTCAAGATATCCTCAGCACATATGATATGAAAATATCAATTAATATAATTGTTTTTGGTACTTCTAATAACACTATAGTTGTCTAGCAACCTTTCCAATTAAAGGAAACGCTAAATGTCAGTTAGAAATTAGATTAAATGAATTTTTTTCATCAAAATGTACAGACCCCAAGTAAAAAATGTCAGGTTTCTAGTACCATGAGACCAGGAGTTCATTAACTGATTCCATTTAGACCATGAGCTGTTGGACCAATAGCAAACGGACTTGTTTTGTTTGACCACAGAATTTTAAAAACAAATCAAATTAATTACCAACCAAATGTGGTTTCCCATAAAAACATGCTTCTGGCCTCTTGGAGAAAAATAAAATAAAACATGAGGACTAAGCAACACCAGTCCGGCAGCCCCACAAGGCAATGTCCTACCAGACCGAATAGCAGCTGCCTCTTTCACAGATGAAATGAATGCTCCAGTGTCACAATTTTTTATGCTATCTGCCTACTTTGTGTATCTACTTCTTATTAATATGTAAGGTATTTTCTTCCTCATAGCCCTCTAAATAGGCATCAAGTAGAAGATATTTGCTTTCTAATAAAGGTGGGGAGATTCTATTTATATGCCCACTGTGGTCCCCATTTAACTTCTTTCAGTCCTTTTCTTCCTTCCCTCCTTCCTTCCTTCCCTCCTTCCCTCCCTCCCTCCCTCCTACCTTCCTTTTCTCTCTCTCTCTCTCTCTCTCTCTCTCTCTCTCTCTCTCTCTCTCTCTCTCTCTTTCTTTCTTTCAGCTGGAGTACAGTAGCAAGATCTCAACTCATGGCAACCTCCACCTCCCAGGTTCAAGCGATTCCCCCACCTCAGCCTCCCAAGTAGCTAGGATTACAAGTGCATGCCACCATGCCTGGCTAATTTTTTGTATTTTAGTAGAGACAGGCTTTCACCATGTTGGTGAGGATGATCTTGATCTCCTCACCTTGTGATCCACCCACCTCAGTATCCCAAAGTGCTGGGATAACGGGCTTGAGCCACCATGCCTGGCCCAGTCCTCTTTTTTCAACAATTAACAGACTTAAGGCCCCTGGGCAGTCACCTGATTTGTAAATAAAGTAACTGAAACACAGTCATGCTCATTTCTTTATGTATTATCTACAGCTATTGCTACTGACTAAGTTTTACCCCCTCAAAATTCATCTGTTAAAGCTCCGACCCACAATGTGATGGTATTGGAAGATGGAGCCTTTGGGAGGTAATTAGGTTCAGAGGAGGTCATAAAGTTGAAGCCCTCATGAGGGGTTTGGTGCCCTTATAAGACACCAGTGAGCTTGCTTCCTCCCTGCCCATCTCTCTGCCTCCCCTTCTTCTGTCTCTTATGTGGGAACACAGTGAGAAGCTGGACATTTGCAAGCCAAGAGGAGAACCCCGTCCAGGGAACCAAACTGGCCAGTAACTTGATCATATTCTTCCCAGGCTCCAGAACTGTGAGGAATCAATTCCTGCTGCTGAAGACACCTAATCTATGGTACTTTGTTACGGCAGCCCGAGCTGACTAAGATAGCTGCTTTTATACTGCAGTGGAAAAGTTGAGTAGTTGAAATTGGCCCACAAATTCAAAATTATTTACTATCTGGTCCTTGACAGAAAAAGTTTGCCAGCCCATGCTGTAGTTGTTTGATGGAATTACTAGTTATAGCTCTGGAATTTTTACATAGAGGGGCTTAAGGGTGGGTAGGAGGAGTTACATTTGCACAGTAAGCATCTTATTTTTCCTTGATGGAGATGAAGACAAATAGCTAAAGAAGGCTCACTTTCCTCCTTATTACAGCCATGGAAAGCCACACACTATACAAACCTCTCCACCTAGCCACTGGATACACTCATGTAGCTGGAACTGTACCGTACCATGGCTGACAACTTGGATTTAAAATCTGCTCCCTTATTTACCAGGAACACACCCTTAATCAATGGTTATGATAGCTAAGAGATATCAACAGCTGACTAAAGATGTAGTTTTGGTTACAGAATTCACAACAAATGTTCATTGCAATAATTTTTACAATACTAGCAATAAGAACAAAATGTTTTCATTAATAGATCAATTGGAATAAAGTGAATAAGTGAATGAGAAACTATAAATTGTTGACCATGTGTCTGTGGAATATTGTAGAAAAGAAAATGTTGGCAACTTTGACAAGCTAAAACAACATAGTAGTCTAAAATACGCAGGCTTTAGAATCAGATAAATTCAAATGCAGGCCCTTACTCATACATTATTTGACAACTAGCTGTTCTAATCTTAGAACCTTAATCTCCTCATGGGTGAAATAGAAATTATACTGCTCTGTTTGTGGGTTGTTGACATTTAATAAGATATATATGTAAACTATGTTGAAGTGCCTGGTTATATACAATAGGCTCTCAAATGGTAGCTAGTATTACTAATCATTAGAAATATTTTCTCACCATTTATCTTTTTCGTGAGAATATTGTTTTTCTGAAAATAAAGTGACACTGAATGATACCCTTTTCCCACTACCTGCCAAGTTACTGAGACAATGCGTCAGGAGCAGAAAGGCTAGAATTATAAAAATTGATACCAGTTACAACAGGAAATAGGTTGGAAGGGAAGAAGCTGCTTGATGTTACTCAGCAAACTGGCACCTGTGGAGACAGGGACAGCATTTCTGGGTCCCGTTAGAAAAACCAACAACAGTTTTCTGTCTCTATCTAGATTCTCTTCCTAACAGAAGTAGCCACACCAGTGTGCACTCAGCTGTCACAACCAATGAGGGTGTGTGTGTAAGGGCAAAAGAGGTGACAGATTTTCTACTGGTGATTGGTTTTAATTGTCCCTCTTTGGCACCTTGCATTGCAAATATATCAGTTGGTTATTTGATATTAATCCCCCTGGGCCAGAGTTTCCTCATGTGCTTTGAAGGAAAAATAACTGCCCATTTTATTTCGCAGGAATATTTTGAATAGCAAGTCCTGAGGAATGTACAGATGTTGGATAGGAGGTTTCAGTCATCTTGCAGTATGGGGGAAGATTTTAAAACTGCAAATTTTAGATTGGAGGGAACTTAGAAATATAGTCTTCCCTTGATATACGAGGTGGATTGGTTCCAGGTTCCCCCTCACACATCCAAATCCTCACATAATGAGGATACATGCACATACAGGAAAAGTTGGCTTGGTATACAAGTTTCAAATCATGCAAATACTGTATTTTTCATCCACGTTTAGTTGAAGAAAACTGGTATGTAAGTGCACCCTCGTGGTTCAAACCTGTGTTATTCAAGGGCCAACCATACTAGAGTCAACTACCAAACAGGTTGCCTTGTTGAAAGGGAATTTGTCATTGCAGAAGGTAGAGCACAGACCAAAGGAGACATTTCTGCTTAATACTGAAAGTGACTCTGAGCTCCCTAACACACTGGCAAGAAACTTCCATATTTACTTCATATTTAGCATCCCTTTTCCACTTCCACCACTGCCTTAGCTTTCAACCATTTGTGTTTGACATTTAACTACAGGTCTATTGAGCGTAAATACTCTGTATTTAAGTCTTCATGCTCTCTACAGCTATTTACATTCTATCTCACAGGTTCTGGATGCTCCATAACTATTTGATAACAAAAGTATAAACTGAAACTGATGTTTAAGTATAGATCAGATAAATGTGATACAGCCAGTGAAAACACTACTCCTGCTAGTCGCATTCTTTCTTGGAACCTAAGTAGGAATTACACTGATTTAATTATGTTCATTTCTACATTGCTACAGTATAGACATTAATTTATCTCTTTGCTTGATTTCTTCCCTCCATGTTAACTACAGAGAAGGTTTTATTTAAGCAGGTTATGAAAAGGAAGGACTGTTATTTCAAAATACTTCACCACAGACAAGCAGTCATTTTGGATAAAATCAATTAAGTGCAGTTATCCAAACATGTATTTAATTCTTGGCAATAAAAAAGCCCTACCCAATGCCCAATGACCTAGAAACCAGAACTAGGAGATTTTTTCATGCAAATAAAATTTGTGTCACACTTATCAGTTAAAAAGAGATGGCAGTGAAGGTCAAATGTGCAGCAGCAGTGTAAAATAAAGGATTCCTATCCATATCTGTAGGATGTGTCAATGTGGCTGAATAATTTTTGAGATGGTATTCTTTGAAACAGTAAACTTTGTGAATTAATTATGAAATGAGAAATGCCTAAGGAAAGTTGAGAATGTAAAATAGGCACTCAGCTTGATTAACTTTACCAGCTTTAAAATAGTCCATATAATAAGGTAGAAGACACTGGAATTTATTTTATGGCAGTGTTGTAAACTCCAAGAACTGACTACATCACAGCAGAGTTTACATCTTGTTTCTCTTCAAGTCTGTTTTCCATTTTCTATCTTAAATGGTAAAGATTCAAATCTTTACTCATAGAAGTACAGTGCTTTTTCCTTTAAAAAGTAGAGAAAATATAAGTGAAGGGAAGGAAAATTGTGTCATTTTACATTGATGGGAATTAAGTGCTGCAAAATAAAGTATCTTTCCTACTCTTCAGCTAATAACATATTTATGCTCTGGACACCAATAAGAAGCAGCAGATGCAGAAAACATACCCGTTTCCTCAGATTGCAGGTAAGAGTGAGATTCCTCGAGAACGAGTTTGCAAAAGCTGTATAAAAGTCCAGGACTTTGAGCAAGGCTTCCCGCTTGATGATGTGTAGGTCACAGTATGTCAGCGCCCGGACATTTGCACATGCATGGGCAAGGGTGGTTTCCTTCCAGAAGATGTCTCCAAACACATCACCCTTCCCTGGAAAACAGCAGAAGATCCATATTCAAGCATCTACCACTGTTCTTACTGAAATCACTATTGTTGTCAGTTTCATATACAGTATCGACCTTTTAGCATAATTTAGAGCTGAGGGTATAACCACATCTATACACACATAACAATGTACAATGGTTTCATATAATATGTAAAGTAACATCACCCCGAATTCAGTTATTGATGAAAATCTTTAGAGGCATGAATAAATAGATCCAACGCAGAAGACAAACACCTCATTTTAACAAATAATTTCATCATCTTCTGCCACCTTTTTTTCCTATTTTGACTAGAAGGAGCAAAGGTGTTTAGTTTCATCCTTGCCTGTGCTCCTTCTGGTAAAGATAATAAAATGCAATATAGAAGGATCTGCTGTAACAGTCTTCATAAATATAGGGCTGATCCAACATGTATTAAATACAGATTATCCCATAGCTATTGTGCTCCAAACAAATTAAAACTTGCCAGGACTTAGTTGCCCAAGAATACCCTTCCCTCTCTACCTAGCCAACCTTATACAGGTCCTAAGAGTCCAGCTCAAGAGCTCCCATCCACAATTACAAAGCTAATGGACCGAGGTTGTCTAAAACACGGAGACTCAAATGTGTTACCCCTTGAACAGTTCTATCAAAAGTGCTATACAATCATCGAATGTAGATGTCTTTTTAAAATTCTAGAAATTGCACAGGAATCACCTACTCACTTCAGAGTACTACCGACTGGTGGCCTGAACTCAACCATTTATCATTTGAACTCAAGTACTTAGTTGCCCAATAAAAATGAGAAAGAGTCTAAGGTTAAAGTCCCAAAAGGCCTTTCTGCTGAGGTAGTTCCATAAAAGCCCCTGCTTTCTGAAGTGTAGTCAACTGCATTCTTTGTTCAACTTCTGTGTAAAACGAAAAGTTTTAAAGTGAAAAAGACAGGGGGAATATATCCAGGAGGGAAACATCTTCCTACAGGCACTCTGTTAATGATTTATTCTTTCTACACTCAAACCACAGAGGTGAGCAACTATCTGCTGCCATCATGCAGATTAAAATCAGAACTAACAGGAAAAACAAAAAGAAGAAAGACCTTATATAACACTTCAGGTCAGCCAGACAACCAGAGAGAAAAAAAAAATGTGTAACCACAGAAATGAGATGGAGACAAAGACAGTGACAAGACAGAGACAGAGAGGTTGGGTGAGTGAGATTATAGATTCTTTGCTCACCCAGGTAGTTGGGAAGCCCTGAGAGAAACATGGGGCTTGATTTCAAGCTTAAAGAAAGCAAAACACACTTCCATGTGTGTACCTATGCAACTGTCTTGCATGTTCTGCACATGTACCCCCAAACCTAAAATGCAATAAAAAATTAAAAAAAAAAAAAAGAGGCACTTCAGGTTAGAAAGAGAAAATATGCTCATGACTGACAGGTGATTAAAACCACCACATGATCATGTGATTAGCAGAAGATAGCTATAATATATATCTAATTACTCTTAAACAATTCATTTGTTTCTGGACCTTCCAAAAATTCCTTTTAGTTTGTGACACAGATGAGCAAATCAACTAACAGCCATTTATTTGCCCAAGGAAGAGAGATTAGAGACCTGGTAGCCAAAGAGTGTCTCTAGGGTAATACAGTATCACAATAACCAAAGAGAGACTTTAGCTATAGAAACTCTACCTCCTTTTATAGAGATGAATTTCAGATGTCTATACACAGCATTTTCCTCAAACTAGCAATCCCAATTATAGGCATTTATTCTAATTGCATAACAAGAAGTGCCAAATTTATTTATAAAAATGCTCACTGAAGTGAAATTTATAATCGACAAAAATTGGAAATAAATGTCAACAAATAAATAAACTATAAAATATTGTGCAGGCACAAAGTATCAAATTTTACAAAGTGACATCAAGACTATATACAGGTATATAACATAGTCAAAGCAGGATATAAAACCATACACACAGTATAACCTCATTTTATGTACCCCATCTCCCTACCCCCAAACATGCATACATATATACACACAAACCACAGAAGTAAAAGCATCAAAATGCTAGATCCTTTCTGCATTATGGAACAATGTATGGTTTTTATTTTGTCTTATAATTTATGTGTAATACTTTGTAAATAGAGGAGATCAACAACTGCTATGATTACCACAGTTCCTGATGGTACCAAAAAAAAGCTAAGCTTTTAAAGGGCTGCTTTTATCTACCTCTTATTTCTTTTTACTTTTATTCTTGCTCTTTCTATTTTGGATTTTCCCTTCAAGAGATTAAAAAAATGGTTACATTTCTCTATGATTCATTTCTGTAACATTTTCTCAAATTGTCAGTTATAACACTTTACCCATTTATGAATACTCATTACTTTTCAGCTATTTGGTGTTCATATATGACACACTTAATAATAATCAATGCTTTTGACTCAGCATTTTCACTTCTGGGAATCAAAAGATTATAACTACCACATGTAATATTCATTATAGTGTCATTAATGATAACCCCAGGTTTAAAAAAAAAAAACCTATGTGCCCAATACATATGGCAATTGTAAACCTATGCATAAAATAGCAGTTCCCAAAGAATTAAAACAACTTTTGAGATAATAGGCAAAAAATTCTTAATTTATAATGTTAAATAAGAAATAATTATATAAAGAATAATAATATGCATATGGTTACAGCCAAAACAAAATATATAAAAATGAAACTGAGGTGCCAAGACTAAAAGAACAGTCAATTAAGAAATCTACTTTATCTCTTTTTCTTAAGAAAATTCTCTTGATAGAACCAAAGTATAATGAATTTTATAATTATATGTTATTATATATGGTTTATTAGTCTGTTCTCACACTGCTAATAAAGACATACCTGAGACTGGGTAATTTATAAAGAAAAGAGGTTTTATTGACTCACAGTTCTACATGGCTAGGGAGGCCTCACAGTCATGGCTCAAGGCAAATGAGGAGCAAAGTCATGTCTTACATGGTGGCAGGCAAGAGAGCTTGTGCAGACAAACTGCCATTTATAAAACTATCAGATCTCATGAGACTTATTCACTACCATGAGAACAGTATGAGGGAATCTGCCCCCATGATTCAATAATCTCCACCTAACTCTGTCCTTGAAATGTAGGGATTATTACAATTCAAGGTGAGGTTTGGATGGAGACACAGCCAAACCATATCATATAGTATATACTATGTTATATTAATTTATCAATTGATATAAATTGAGCTAAAAGTCTAAAGGGATACAAAACTAAAAGAAAATGCATTTAAATAATAATAGCAACAGGATTTAAGTGGTATGTTAATGGTTTTTCTTCTTCCTACTTTATGATTTCCAAATTGTTCTATGTTAAAAAATAGCAAACCATTTTCACAGATGTCTTTCTTTACACTCCTTAATAAAACTGAATTCATAAGATATATACATAGATTTATAGATTGTAAACAAATATTCATTGATTATTAAGTGTATGGTCAATAGGTAAAAGATATTCAAAATAATCTTGTTATCAATGTAGGCCATTTTTAATTACAGAGGATTCAAATATCTGTTATATATTTTATTTAACTTAACTGATTAATTTAAACACTCTTACACAATTTCTACCTAAAATTTTAAAACTTAAATTATTACATTATTTAAATTATTATCTTTTTGGTATCATGGGGAAATAAAAAGTCTATGATATAGTATGAATAACATTTAAAAACTAGAATATGAACTTATGATAAAATTAATTTACTGCTCCTCTCCCAAAAAGTTTAGAAAAACATAGCACAGTTAACAGAAGTATATAATTCTGCTCCCAACATAAGAATTCACTTTACATAATAAGCAACACTAATTGTTTCATTATGTAGAATTTTCATTAGGATGTGCAATATGTTAACTGGATATTAATCTAATCAACCGTCTCAAAGTGTGTTTACTTTTTTGGCTTTCTATGTCACCTATTAGGCAATCAATTCACAACAAACTTTTACCACATTTCTGGGACTATGGTCATCTTTTTTAAAAAATTAATTAATGTATCAGCCAAAGTAAAGTTGGTTAATGTCCTTCTTCAAGAATATTATGCACATATATAGTAAGTGATCTCAGAGATCATAGGCTGTGAAAATGTGGGATTATGCATGGAATATCTAACATACATGCATCTAATATGCATGGAATAGCTAATGAAGAAACGATAAATCTTTTCTTTATTGCACAAAAGATTTTGCACTTTCAGGGCTCGGAACTCCTGTTCATTTTCTTGACTACAGAACATTTGATGATGGTTTTTAGGTCAGCGCCTGCTGGGTACAAGTAGTCTCTGCTATAAACATTTTAGAGCTTGAGATAACTAACCTCCCCTCAAAGTACTAAAATTAGTAGAAAAGCTTGTGCTAAACATGAAAGTTGTTGTTTGGTCTATTTATATTTTCTCAGTTCTTTGCATCAAGTCTTATGAAGTATTTCACTGCTAACCTACAGGAAAAAGGATTGCAAAATAGAAATTAGTGTTAAAGACTCATATAGTAGGAAACTGGAAAATTTAAGACAAAACAGAGACAGAGTTACAACATAATTAAGGGAGTAATACAGACTGTGGTATGCTTGAGGATTATGGTCCTCTAGGGGGCTGATTTTAAGGCAGATTTATTTTTTCAAATGTGAGACACATTATCTGGTGAGTTAATGACATAAATAAAATAAATGCATAAAAATTACTACAGTTGGGCAGGCTCATGCCTGTAATTCCAGTACTTTGGGAGGCTGAGGCAGGTAGATCACGAATTCAGGAGTTTGAGACCAGCCTGGCCACGGTGGTGAAACCCCATCTCTACTAAAAATACAAAAATTAGGCAGGTATGGTGGTGGGCACCAGTAATCCCAGCTACTTGGGAGGTTGAGGCTGGAGAATCACTTGAACCCAGAATGTGGAGGTTGCAGTGAGTCAAGATCACACCACTGCATTCCAGCCTGGGTGACAGAGCAAGGCTCCACCTCGAAAAACAAATAAATAAATACATAAAAATTACCACAGTTATTCATCAGTGAGAACTACTAACTAATATATCCAACAGGTCCCAAACCAAATATCATTTGAATTTTACTTAGTTTTCTGTGAGTAAAGGGGTGTGAAAGTGGCTATATTTGAAGATTTTTCTATACAATGAACCTAATTTATGTATTCACTTCTTTTTATTATTTTAGTAAGTTTTACTATGTATGCTTGAGATTTAACATGTAACCTTATAGAATACATAAAGATACTAAAATGGTTACTATAGTGAAGTAAATTAACATGTCTATTATCTCATGTATTTTTTATTGTATGTGAAACGAAAGCAGCTAACATCTACCTATTTAACAAAAATTTGTATTACAAGACAGGCATAACCCTCATTTTATTGTGCTTTACATTACTGTGCTTGGCAGATATTTTTTTTTACAAATTGAAGGTTTGTGGAAACTCAGTGTTGAACAAGTCTATCAGCGCCATATTTCCAACAGCATGTGATCATTTTGTGTCTCATTTTGGTACTTTTCACAATATTTTGAATTTTTGTATTGTTATTATATCTGTTGTGGAAATCTGAGACCAGTAATCTTTCATGTTATTTTTGTAATTGTTTGGTGCCACTACAAACCACACCCATACAGGATGGCAAACTTATCAATAAATACTGTGTGTGTTTTAACTACTCCACTGAACTGTCATTCCCCAACTCCCTCTTCCTCTCCTTGGGCCTCCCTGTTTTCTGAGACACAATAATATTGAAATTAGGCCAACTAGTATCCCTAAAATGGCTTCTAAGTGTTCAAGCAAAAGGAAGAGTCACATATCTCTCACTTCAAGTCAAAAGACAGAAATAATTAAGCTTATTGAGGAAGGTATGTCAAAAGCCAAAATAGGCTAAAAGCTAGGCCTCTTGTACCAAACAGCTAGCCAAGTTGTGAAAGTTGTGAATGCACAGGAAAAGTTTTTGAAGGAAGTTACACGACCTACTCCAGTGAACACATGAGTGCTAAGGAAATGAAACAGACTTACTGCTGATAAGGTGAAAGTTTTAGTGATCTGGATAGAAGACCAAACCAGCCACAGCATTCCCTTAAGCCAAAGCCAAATCCAGAGCAAAGCCCTAACTATCTCCAGTTCTGTAAAGGCTAAGAGAGGAGAGGAAGCTGCAGAAGAAAAGTTTGAAGCTAGCAGAGGTTGGTTTATAAAGTTTAAGAAAAGGGGCCATCTCCATGACATAAAAATGCAAGGTGAAACAGAAAGCACTGATGTAGAAGCTGTAGCAAGTTATCCAGAAGATCTGCTAAAATAACTGATGAAGGTGACTAGACTAGACAACAGATTTTTAATGTAGATGAAAAAGACTTCTATTAAAAGAAGATGCCATCTGGGACTTTCATAGCTAGAGAGAAGTCAATAACTGGCTTCAAAACTTTAAAGGACAGGCTCACTCTCTCGTTAGGGCCTAGTGCAGCTGGTGACTTTAAGTTGAAGCCAGGACTCCTTGATTATTCCAAAAGTCCTAGAATCTTAAGAATTATGCTAAATCTTCTCTGCCTTTGCTCTATAAATGGAAGAACAAAGCCTAGATGACAGCGCATCTGTTTATAGCATGCTTTACTGAATATTTTAAGCCTACTGTTGAGACCAACTGCTCAGAAAAAAAGATTCATTTGAAAGTATTACTGCTCATTGACAATGCATCTGGTCAGCCAACTGCTCTAATGAAGATGTACAAGATGAATGTTGTTTTCATGCCTGCTAACACAACATCCATTCTGCAGCCCATGAATCAAGTAGTAATTTTGACTTTCAAGTCTTATTATTTGAGAACTATATTTTGTAAGGTTGTGGTAGCCATGGATACTGATTCATCTAATGGATCTAAATGGGAAATCTTCCGGAGAACGTTCAGAATTCTAGATGCCATTCAAAACACTTGTGATTCATGTGAGTTGTGAGAAAGTCAAAATATTAACATTAACAGGAGTTTGGAAGAAGTTGATTTCAAACCTCATGGATGACTTTTGAGAACTTCAGACTTAAGTGGAGGAAATAACTGCAGATGTAGAAATAGCAAGACAACTAGAATTAGAAACGGAGCCCAAAAATGTGGATGACTTGCTGCAATCTCACTATAAAAATAACAGATGAGAAGTTGCTTCTAATGGATGAACAAAGAAAGTGGTTTCTTGAGAAGAAATCTACTCCTAATGAAGATCCTGTGAATATTATTGAAATGACCACAAAGGATTTATCATAGTACATGAACTCAGTTGATCAGGCAGTGGCAAGAGTTTGAGAGGACTGACTCCAATTTTGAAAGAAGTTCTACTGTGGTTAAAATGCTATCAGTCAGCACCACATGCTACAGTTAAATATTTTTTGAAAGGAAGAGTCAACTGATGCAACAAATTTCATTGTTTTCTTCATTTAAGAAATTGCCACCTCCATTCCACCCTTCAGCAACCACCACCCTGATCAGTCTGCATCCAACAACATCAAGACAAGACTGCCCACCAGACAAAAGATTACAACTTGCTGAAGGCTTAGATGATCATTAGCATATTTTAACAATAAAGTATTTTTAAATTAAGGTATATGCATTGCTTTTGAGGACATAATGTTACTGCATACGTAATAGACTCAGTATAGTGTGAACATAACTTTTATATGTACTGGGAAACAAAAAAATTGTGTGACTCTATTGCAACATTGCTTTATTATCGTGGTCTAGTACCAAACCCACAAAATCTCTGAGATATGCCAGTACAATATTATTAGCCATAGTCGTCATATATACATTAGATCTCTAACAATGTTCATCCTACATATGTGCTACTTTCTATCCTTAGACCTACATGTGCTCATTTCCTCCCACCCTACTCCACCTCCCCACCAGTTTTATTCTCAATCTTTGTATATTTGACTTTTTAAAAAGATTCTACATATAAGTGAGATCACACAATATATTTTTTATGTGTCTGGCTTATTTCTCTTAGCATAATGTCCTCAAAGTCCATCTGTGTTGTGGCAAATGGCAGGATCTCTTTCCTTTTTAAGGTTGAATAATATTCCATTGCAAATACATACTACATTTTCTTTATCAATTCATCCATCAATGGATACTTGGGTTGTTTCCATATCTCAGCTATTGTGAATAATACTGTAACAAACATGGGAGTGCAGATATCTCTAGGAGGTGACTAATTCATTACCTTTGAATATTTACCCAGAAGAGGGATTACTGGGTCATCCAGTAGTTTTATTGTTAATTTTTTTATAAACCTCTATATTGTTTTCCATAATGGCTGCACCAAACTACATTCCCACCAACAGTATACTAGGGTTCTCTTTTCTATATATCCTCACCAATATTTCTTATATCTTGGCTTTTTGATAATAGCCTTTTTAACAGGTGTGAGGTAGTATCTCATAGTGGCTTCAATTTGCATTATCCTGATGATTAGTGATTTGGGCACCTTTTCATAAACCTGATGGTTATTTTTATGTTTTACTTGGATAAATTTCTGTTCTGGTCTCTTGCTCACTTTTTAATAGGGTTTCTGCTATGGAGTTATAAGAGTTCTTACATGTATGTGGTTTGCAAATACATTTCCCAGTCTGTAGGCTGCATTTTCATTTTGTTGATTGTTTCCCATGCTGTACAGAAACCTTTTAGCATGTTGTAATTCATTTACTTATTTTTGCTTTTGCAGCCCAAGTTTTTGGTGTCATTGCCAAAACCAATGTCAAGGAGCTTTTTTCTGTATGTTCTCATCTACATGTTTTATGGGTTCAGGTCTCATAGGTGTTTTATCCATTTTGAGGTGATTTTTTTGCATGGGTGGAAAATAAAGCTCTAATTTTATCTTTTTGCATGTGGAAATCCGGTTTTCCCTACACCATAGGTTGAAAAAACTATTAATTTCCCATTTTGGCCTCTTGGTTTCTTGTTGCAAATTAGTTGACCATATATGTTTGGATTTAATTCTGGATCTATTCTGTTCTACTGCTCCATGTTTCTTTTTTATGTCAGTACCATACTGTTATAATTACTATATCTTTGTAATATAACTTTAAATCAGGAAGTGTGATGCCTCCACAGTTGTTCTTCTTTCTCAGTATTGTTTTTTGTCTACTTGGTATTTTTTTACAGTTTCATATGAATTTGAGAACTGTTTTCTCTACTTCTTTAAAAATGTCATTGGAATTTTGATAGCGATTGCTTTGAATATGTATATTGCTTTGGGTAGTATGTACATTTTAACAATTAAAATTAAGAAATTATATGGGCGTATTAGAATAAAATCTTTTAAAACATTTAGAAATGATGCCTGCTGATCTTCAGTGATTGATATCTGAAGTCATGTTAAAAATTATCATGGACATATGTGTGCATGTGTCTTTATAATAGAATTATTTATAATCCTTTGCGTATATACCCAGGAATGAGATTGCTGGGTTAAATGGTATTTCTATTTCATGGCAGCACTGTTTACAATAGCAAAGACTTGGAACCAACCCAAAAGCCCATCAATGATAGACTGGATAAAGAAAATGCAGCACATGTACACCATGGAATACTATGCAGCCATTAAAAAGGGATGAGTTCATGTCCTTTGCAGGGACATGGATGAAGCTGGAAACCATCATTCTCAGCAAACTGACACAGTAAAGAAAACCAAGCACCCCATGTTCTCACTCATGCATGGGTGTTGAACGATGAGAACACAGGGACACAGGGAGGGGACCATTGCATACTGGGGCCTACTGTGGGTGGAGAGGCTAGGGGAGGGATACCAGAGGGTGGGGAGATTTGGGAGGGATGACATTAGGAGAAATACAGGGATAGATGCAGCAAACCACCATGGCATGTGTATATCTATGTAACAATCTTGCACGATTTGCACATGTGCCCCAGAGCTTAAAGTATAATAATAACAATAAATTATAATGGATACAAGCTGAAGACATTTTCAGAAAAGCAAATAATAATTCTTATTAAAAAGAAAATAATTGATTTAGCTTGTAGGTTTTTTTATACACACATAGAATGGGCCAAATAGCTCTTATTAAGCAGAAATAAAGAGAAGGTATCCTGACAATAGTAAGAAGCTACCTTTAAGGAGGTAGAAGAAATGACAACACACATGCTGACAATCCTGAGTTTGACACTATTAGTGTTAAGAACAAACTGATTGCATATAAAAATCCAAGTATGTGCCTAAATCAAGAAAGTTAATGGCATATTACAAAAAAGAAATCCAAGCAAATGACTAAGTTGTAAATCAACTACATCTTGAAACTCTTCTGTTTTCTTTTTCTAAGAAAACATTTAGAGTTGAAGCCTACAATACTGTTCATGTTATAACTAAGTCTTACATCTGTGAAGTGGGAGAAATCTGTCATTTCTACCTCATTTAATTAATGAATCTGACATCCTGACTCAACCCTAATTCTAACCTATGATGCAATAATTTTACTTCTGAGTG
The DNA here is from genome assembly GCF_049354715.1 of Callithrix jacchus. NCBI lineage: Eukaryota > Metazoa > Chordata > Mammalia > Primates > Cebidae > Callithrix > Callithrix jacchus. Next base: position 97,488,186 of record NC_133509.1, read on the forward strand.
TGTATCCAAAATTATTGAAATCAAAATCTCAAAGAGATATCTGTACTCTCACGCTTATTGTAGCTTTATTCAAAATAGGTAGACATGGAAACAACCCCAGCATATACCAACAGATGAATGGAAAAAGAAAATGTGTTATACACATACAATGGAATATTATTCAGCCTTTGAAAAAAAAGAAAATTCTGTCATTTGCTACAATATAGGTAAACCTGGAGAGCATTACACTAAATGAAATAAGCCAGTAGCAGAGGACAAATACTTCATGATTCCACTCATACAAAATGTCTGTAATAGTCACATTCACACAGAGAAGATAATAGTGGCTGTCAGGGCTTGGAAGATAGGGAAAAGTGACAGTTTTTTGTTCAATGGGTATACAGTTTCAGTTATGCAACATGAATGAAGTTTTGGATATCTACTGTACATATAGAGCCTATATATAACAACACAGTACCGTGAACTTCAAAATTTGTTAAGAGAGTAGATCGCACATTAAGTGTTCTTACCATGAAAAAAAGGACAGAAGCTATGTGAGTTTGGGGGTGTATCTATTACCTTGATTACGGTAATGGTATTAAAAGTGTTTGTATATACACAAACTCATCAAATTGTGTGCATTAAATATATGTAGATATCTGTGTATCAATTATACCTCAATAAAGCTGTGTTGCTGTGATAGAAATGTATATGATTATGGGCAGCGATCACAGGGGCGCACAGAGAAACAAAAATCAATCCCAGGGATAAAGGAGTGAGATTCAAAGCACAGGTTTTCTTTCTTTCTTTCTTTCTTTCTTGCATTGTTGTTACTTGTCTTTTGTTTTTCCTTTACCTTATGTTATGTCATATATTTATATAATGAAATGCTACCACTTAAGATTTTTTTTTAAGTTTTTTGGACTTTTTGTTCAAAAGTTGAAACATTTTATTTATGCTGTGAGGGGATAGGCAGATTCAGGAAATAGAAATCTGGCTCTCAAGAAGTCTTTAACTTTGTGAGTAAGAGAGATAGACCCCCAAAAAATTACAAAATAGAAAAAATAAAATAAGTATATACAGATCAGGATAAGCAAAGCACAGAAGAAAAAAATGTTGTTTTTAATTTGTAGAAATTAGGAAAGACCTCACAAAGTAATGTTTAAGTTTAATCATATCTGAGTCCTCAACAAAAAGGGCAGTATTTAAGGATCAGAGAATAAATAGTAAGAGCACAATCTGCCCACAGAATGAGCAGCATTGTAGCATTAATCCCATCTACGGAAAATCTGTAGTACATAAAGAAAAGGCCAAGTCTTGGGGGAACAAAAGTCAAAACTCAAGAGAGAACCAAGAATCTCAAATGCCACACAATGGTGTCTGCCTAAACCTACTTTAAAGAGAGACCATTTAAAAGTGTTTTAAGTAAAGAAAGTCATAACCTAGCTGGTGTTTCAATAACAGAACTAATGATATTATAAAGAGTGACAAAGGAAGTACTATTGGAACACTATTTAACATCAGTTTCAAATAATAATAGGGTATTTCACAGATTATAAATTATGATTTCACTTTACTTCACCACTTTAACATGATTAAAGGCAATGACAACAAAAGTAAAGAGGAGTAAAAGACGCAACAGATACCATGGTAGAAAACACAAATTCTATGATTTGCCTTTTGTCTTCAGTAAAGAACTAACATATTTAAGATAGTCTAAGAAGGAAATGTCATCCAAGAATTTCATATCCAGCAAAAATGATTTTTAAGTATAAAGGGCTTTATATTATATTACCAACATAGTAGAACTCAGGGAATATTATTCCAATGGATATTCTCTAAGGATTTTCTTAGTGAATATGTCTCAGGGCACCAAAATATTTAAACAGACACTGACATAAAGACTAGTAGTAAGCACTAACTATACAGTTACATTTAGAAATAGACTAAATAATAGTTAAAAGAAAGTGTAGTATGTAATGACTATATACTCTGACAATGTAAATATAGTATAACTATTAAAAATAATGGTGGGTAGCAGGAAAATGGGAAAAGCATTTGTAAAAAATTATGTTATGTATTTTCAGTAATCATATTTTTGATGTTATTAGTATTTGTATTCTGAAGTTGTCATGTTGTAATATGGCATGGCATAAAGCAATTGAGCAGTTATGAAGTATTTTAATTCTATCATCCATCCCTAGCCTTCTTTTTTTTTTTTTTTTTTTTTTTGAGACAGGGTCTCGCTCTGTCACCCAGCCTGGAGCGCAGTGTGGCAAGAGAATCCCTTGAATCTGAGAGCAGAGGTTGCAGTGAGCCAAGACTTTGCCACTGCACTCCAGCCTGGAGAACAGAGTTGAGACTCCATCTCAAAAAGTAAAAAAAAAAATTTAAAAAGTAGATAAATATAACCCTATAGTACTAAATTATAACTGAATATATATATATATGAACTCATGATATATTTTATTTGTATATATAAACACACACTCACACATACACGTGAATATTTTTCCCTGATTTTGTCCATTAAGATGGCCAAGAAACAATGACCAAAACATCAGCAGTAACCATTTCTAGGGCCTAGATTGTAATCTTGAAATATTATTTTCCACTAAAATCAATGAACTTTTTGGAAAAATGGCTAATGGCTTATTACATGAAACGCACAGGGTTGTACAAGATGAGCACATATGATCATAATACATAAAAAGGAAGTTATCAAAGACTGTGGTATCAGAAGGAGATAGGGGTTCGCACTGACCAAAGATAAGACAAGTTGCACTTTGGTAAGGATAAACATTTTAATGCATTGAAACTCATCAAGTTTGTTTAAATCCATTAGTACATAAAGACATTTGTAAAGAAATTTTCAGAGCAATTTCAAAGGATGAGATCAATTATCTAAAAATTAGTAAATATAGCAAAGAGTCAAACATTTATCCTGCCTTTCCTATGTGAAACACACACTGGAAAACCAAATAGTAGTTCAGAGAAAGCATCTTAAGTATTCCAACTAATAAACAAACAAAAATATAAAATTATAGTATCTTCATTTGCAACTCTCAATAACTTAATGAGTCAAGGCATTAAGTATCAATGGCTGATAACACCACCTAAAGTGATTCAACAAAATATCATGTGCCTCTTATGAAAGAACAAAGCCCCATCTATAGTTCTGCTGAAAGGATCCAACCTGAGTCCACCAAGCCTCTGCATTCAGCTGCTAACTGCAGAAAATACAGAGGATAGAGGAACATGCTAAAATGCAGTGAGTATGCAATCAGCAAAATCCAAACCATAGGAACTCTGCAGGACAAATGCCCACATTATTCAGCAGATAATTGTAAGATAAACAATGGGACAGGAGGGGAACTTGCAGATATTTTTAAAAATGCAAGATATATCAAATTTTAAAACAGAAAAACTAAACCTGGTATATAGGGATGGGGTACATGGCATGGTTTCCTGGAGCTGTAGAGAGAAACCTTTACATTCTACTTCTTTTTTTTTTTTTTTGAGATGGAGTTTCACTCTTGTTACCCAGTTTGGAGTGCAATGGCACGATCTTGGCTCACTGCAACCTCCGCCTCCTGGGTTCAGGCAATTCTCCTGCCTCAGCCTCCTGAATAGCTGGGATTACAGGCACATGCCACCATGCCCAGCAAATTTTTTGTATTTTTAATTGAGATGGGGTTTCACCAAGTTGACCAGGATGGTCTCGATCTCTTGACCTCGTGATCCACCAGCCTCGGCCTCCCAAAGTGCTGGGATTACAGGCATGAGCCACGCGCCTGGCCTAACATTCTATTTCTTGACCTGATATGTGGTTACAAGTTCTTTCCCTTGTAAAACTTCATTAGATTACATATTTATATTGTGAGATATTCTGATTCTTGTTTTAGTTTTCAATTAATAATCTCAAATGATTTTGCTGCACACCTACTCCCCAACAACACCTTACCCTCTCCTCACATGAAAGAAGAAGACACTGAGTCCTCAGTGGCATTGTTGACTAGGTAAACCAACACAACTGACTGGATCTGATCTTACAGATAGACAAAACAAAACCCACTTATTAAACTCATAGGTTATTAACTTTACAGGTCCTTGAAGTCAAAATATTCTCAATGCTTTTTAAGACAAGATGAAATATTGGTATTGACTAAGGGAGTGCAGGGTAGGGAAGGAGAGGGGAATGAGATATTGGTGTGTAAGTAGGTATACTAAAGAGAGGAATATGCAAATTAAGCTTCATGGAAGTATATGTAATGCCCTCAGAAAACAAAAGAGCAAAGAGAAAAGCAAGCTGAGCAGTCCCTACCCTGTCCAGAGAATGCCAACACTCAAGGGCATGGCAAAGAGGGCAGCATGGTACTGTCAGGAGTCATAAGGCTGGCACAGACTCAAAAAGTAGAGAAGGAAAGTCCATTTCCTCATGGAAGAAAAATGTGGTCTTTCCTGCAATCCTGAAGCATTCTAGAAAGCTTCGTTTCCACTTTGACATTTACCAACTTAGTAGACTCTGAACTCTTCCATAACCCAGATGAAAGAGGTGAGTGGAATTTGACATCCTTATCTTGTGTTCCAAGAACTCATGACATTCACACTCTGGGCTTAGTTCTCCTCAGTTCTAAACACCTTCCTCGTGATAAACCAGTCACTTGGAAGAGAACAATATTTTTAGATACGTAGTAGCTGATTTAGCCAATTCATACTTAACTAAGTACCGTAGGTAATATTTGGTGAAGGGTTTTTGTAATGTACATTGTTATGGTGCCTAATTCTTGCAATGTTGTTAGAGAAATCTTTTTTTTTAAGTAAAAAGATATAAATTGGTAAATGTAATATAGGTACTCTATTTTCCAGTAAGATTAAACCAAATAGTTGCACTATAATTTCAAAATTCTATTTCAAAATTCCTGTTAAAGAGAGCATCACTTTTTTTTGATTTGATAGTTAAAACCATGCACATAATGTTGGACAGGTTTGGATTCAAATACTGTACCCACTAATTACTTATTAGCTGTGACCCAGGGTGAACAACCCCATATTATAGAGTTTCAGTTCCTTCATCTGTAAGATGACTACAATAATTACTTTCTTCACAGGGTTATTAAAGGATTTGATATAAAAATGTATATAAAATAATGAGCACTTCATTAATAAGTATTAGAATTTTAATAAGACTTTCAAAGAGGCCCAAGTATATTTTTCAAAAATATAATTTAAAAGTTTGATAAGGAACATTAAAATCAAATGTATCTGCGGACTTTACATTTTACTTAAGTAGGGGGGCTCATTTAACACAATTTTTCTTTCTTTAAGTCCCTTTTAATTCTTAAATATTTATGTATTCATGAAATTAATTGATTTGTTGAATAATTCTAATTGATGATAAAAGCAATGCCACTTTAGAAATTAAAGCTAAATCTCCTTCAATTAATGTCATTAAAGTTTTTTTATCATGGTCGACAACCAGGCATAGGTTAGATTCTTTCTTGGTACTGGGGATCCTTGATGGAGAACCAGAAAGGAGCAGCTTATCAGAGAGCCATGTGCGGTCTGAGATACTTAACATAGCTGCCACCCCCTCATTCTCTTTGCTCAAATTTCCTAGTTAACAGTAGGAAAATGTTTCTTCTGCCTACAATAGATCTAAACTAAAGCTATAGGCTTTTGAGAAATGCATTTGACTAGAAACCTCCAGACAAAGGAGGAACAGAGGGCAGTCAGTATTTCATGATATAACATAGAGGAAATTGGCAAGTGAGTCAACAGAACACAATGTATTCTTCTGGGTACTTAGAACTGAAACAATTATGAAAACAGTTTGTTGGCAAAGTACAGTTGGCCCTCCATACCCGTGGATTTCTCATCAATGGATTCAACGAACCACAAATAAAAAATATTTAGGGTTAAAACATGGTTAGCTGCATCTGTACTAGATGTGCACAGACTTTTTTCTTGTCATTATTCCCCAACCAATAAAACCACTATGTACATAGCATTGTCATTGTGTTGGGGGTGATAAATAACCTAGAGATGATTTTAAATATACAGGAAGATGTGCATAGGTTGTATGCAAATACTACACCGTTTTACATAAGGTACTTGAGCATCCTCAGAGTAGGGTATCTGTGAGGGTGTCCTAAAACCAATCCCTAGTAAGTATCAAGTAACAGCTGTACCAGCTAATCTGTCTCACTCAAACAAGCCTTTACTCAGAACCTATTGAAGTGGTCCTATCACAGATGACAGAGAGAGAAAATTCAAGTGGTCACTGTACAGTGGGAGGATAAACAGGTAAAGGATAAAAATAGGAGATACTAAGAACCCTGTACAGTCATCCAAGTGGAAGCACAGAATAGAGGCATCTAACCCAGACGAGGGCAGTAAGGGAAAAATTAGTGATCGGTGTCTTACAGATCCCTAAAAAAGAGAGAAAAAGTATTCTAAATAGAGGAGCAGGATAGGCAAAAGCCTCCCAGTAAGAGGGAACTTTGCATACCTCAAGAAACTTCCTGCAGTTCAGCATGGTGAGAATAGGCTAGGGATAGACAACGACACAAATCAAGCTGGAAAGGAGAGCAAAAACCAGAGCCCAAATGCTCCCACAGGCCATGCTCCTAGCTACATTTTATTCTTAAGGTTCTGGAAATACTAATGAAACAGTTACATTGACGTAACTGTTTCTTAGGAAGATTACTGTGTTGGCAGCATAACATAGAAACGGAGGTTGAAGCTGATGATAGATTTATAAGCAGCTAAGTCTATTGGCTAAGATGGTAGTCATGGTCCATGTGAACCTGGAAAATCTTAGACAGGTCTCAGTCAATTTACAAAGTTCATTTTGCCAAGGTTGAGGACATGCCGTGACGCATCCTCAGGAAGTCCCGACAACATGTGCCCAATGTGGTCGGGGCACAGCTTGGTTTTATATATTTTAGGGAGACATCAATCAATATATGTAAGAAGTACATTGGTTTTGTCTGGAAAGCTGGGACAACTTCAGGCAAAGGCAGGATGATCAGAAGCAGGGAGGGAGCTTTCAGGTCACAGATAGGTGATATAAAAATGGTTGCGTTCTTTTGAGTTTCTGATTAGCCTTTCCAAAGGAGGCAAATCAGATGTGCATCTATCTCAGTAACTTTGAATGGAATGGTGCTGGGTGGTGGGGGGGGGGGGCAGGTGAGTTTTCTTTAGTGATTTGGGGGGGTCCAAGGTATTTTCCTTTCACACCCAGGACGAAAATTTTAACAGCACTGATTGTGGTAAGGGATATTAAGAATAGGAATAAAAGATACCATAGAATAAACAAGACTCCGTTTTGAAGGGTAGTAGAGAGGGTTGGAGGTGGAATCTAAACTACCAAGATTGTTAAAACTTATATTTTATCCCAAAACCTGCAGGCTGAGGATCTCTAAAAGTAAACATTTTGAACCATAGATAAACGATGTTATAATCACTGCTTCATATGTTTAAATCAAGACAAGCACACGTTTTTAAAAGCAAACAACTGATTTGCCCTCTATAAAAGTATCTGAATTAACTCATTTCATCATCGTAATATGTAGAACAAATCTACATGTTTCATAGTTCAGCATCTAAAACACAGAAGCATGGGTGCAAAAGAAAATAATTTTTAGGAACTTGGGAAAAGCCCTGTTAAAAATTTACACTGTAAAGCACTTGACTTCTAATAGCAAGTGCAGAGGAAGAAATACTAATTACAGCTTAAAAGCCACATTTTCATAGATTCTCAAAATAGCAAAATATTATTCATTCACATCTCAGAATTTTTCTTTTCATAATAAAATAAGGAGAGTTTTAATTTCAAGCAGCACAATTTATAAATTTTCTTTAATAATATGTTTACAATGGACTTTGTTTTTTGAGACAGAGTCTCACTCACTCTGCCGCTAAGGCTGGCATGATCTCAGCTCACTTGCAACCTCTGCCTCCTTGGTTCAACTGATTCTTATGCCTCAGCCTCCCAAGTAGCTGGGATTACAGGTGTATGACACCAAACCCAGCTAATTTTTGTATTTTTAGTAGAGATGGCATTTCACTGTGTTGGCCAGACTGGTCTCCAACTCCTGACCTCAAGTGTTTCACCCACCTTGCCCTCTCAAACTGCTAGGATTACAGGCATGAGCCACCATGCCCAGCCTACAGTGGATTTTAAATAACTGATTCTAATAAAAATAGAATCTTAATTCAAGTGCTAAAGACTCTCTTGCTTATTGATTTAGTTATGTTATTTGTGTCCTCATTTATGCTATTTTCCCCAACCCCATAACAATTTTCAACACTCCATCCAAACCAAACATAAACAGCATAGCACTCTTGAGAATTTGAAGTTACAATTAAAAGACTTAGATAGAGATTGTCTTAGTTTAGTAACTCTAACTGTATGATTCTAATAATCAATGAACAACAGATGACAAAAGACAAAACAAAAATACAACAAAACAAAAGTCTTAGCAGCAGGGTCTATTATTGGCAGGGAAATGTCATTTTTATAACCTCTGAAAGGCACAATATACTTGTCAAGACACTGAGAAGTAACCTGGCTTTTTCAGCCATACCAATAAATCTGTTCACATTAAGTAATTATAGGGTAGAAGCTAAAAAGGAATAAGACGTTAAAGAATATAAAATAATATGTATGCATCATCAACTTAATTTGGAATTCTTTGTGTTTCATAAAAAGTGGGAAGGTCAAAAGAAGGTGGAGGTGTAGGAACTGAAAGAACTTCACATTGAAAAAAGACATGAACTGCAATTACATCCATATGCCCTATTTAGAAAAACATCTTGAAGCCATCCTCTGGTGTTAAAGGAGGTTATTTGTTGACTAAATTTTTTATCTTTCCATTAATTAGTTATGCTTCAGAACTTATTCATTAAACTCCTTAGCACTTTTGAAACACCAAAGAATTATGTACCTATCAAGAGACTGTTTAGTGGCAAGAATCCAAAAAGAAGAAACTACACCTGATTTTGGATTCAAAGATTCGAATTAATTTTAAAATAACCTCTCTTCCCTACCTTTTAACTGGCAAATGAATCAGTGTAAGAGATAGCAAGGCCTTCTTATTTCTCCTATCAGACTAATTTAGGCAAGTTCTCATTTTTATAAGGTATCCTCAGATGTGAAGAATGTAGGGATTTTATTCCTCTCTGACCCTTGCAAGGCAAAGAGCATTAAACATGACAGCTTTTGCCATATTTCAATGCCAAAGGCCACAGTTGACAATTAAGACATAACAATCATAAATATCTGTACACCAGATAACACAGCAGCAAATGTTATATAGCATAAACTACAAGAGATGCAAGGAAACATAGATAAAACACATGAATAATAAGATATATTAGCCTGCCACTCTCAGTGCCAGGACAAATCAAAAAGATTTTTAATAAACACTTAAAATTATACAGACCAAATCAACTTAATAAAACAGAACTTAAAGACATACATATATATCTTTATATATATACAAACACACACACATAACTTACACATACACACATATATATATCAGGGTGTGAAGGGATGATATATATTAAAGATTAAATATATTTATATTATATTAATTGTAGATATTAAATATTAAATATATTTATATAATCCCTTCACATCCTGATAACTTTTGTAACTTTTCATTAAGCATGCAGTTATTTCAAAATTAAACTGTCAGAAATGAGAAGAAGAAGAGGAAGAGGAGGTGAAGAAAGAGGAAAAGAAGAGGATGAAGAGAATCGAGGAAAAAAGGGTGCTGGTAAGTTACTATTTTAATCCTCCTTTCTTAAAACATCATTAAAGCATTTTGTTTGTTAAACAAACAAAAAAGCTTGATCTGATGGACTTTTGAATGAACTAGTCTTTTTCAGAGTCTTGTAGAGAAAAAGCAAGAAAGGTACCCAGAGAGTTGTCCATATAATTTGAGTCATTAAGCACAAGATGTGAAAAGTCTCTGAATCCCAAGATTTTTGAGGAGCGAGAACAAAAAGCACACGCTCAAAATAATAAAATGTGATAGATATATGATGAGATAGGTCCAATAGCCAGGGGTCCTGTGTTCATTTTTACTGTGTCACTGGGCAAAACAAGTTACCATTTTATTTTAAAATGAAAGGAAAATGCATTTTGTGTGTCTCACTGAGTGAATTGTTCCATTTTAGCAGACCCAGGCCAGAGGCACACTGTACCCAGGACTTTCTCCAGCCTTCTTTTAGAAAAGAGTTACCCAAGTGAAGTTGTAATGAAGAAAATGTGACAGCGCAAATGATAATGACTCTATAGCTGAGGTCATTTATCATGAGGGTACTCATTTTCATGTAATATATTTGATTTTTTTTCCCACTCACCATTGACATGGACATTTAGGAAAATAAAATAAATCTGCTTTGGCTTTGTATGTTATCCTCTTCTCTACGCAAACAAGAATGGTTGCAGTGTGAATAGGCTTCATTTTACCACAAAGGATTGTTCTGGTGAAACGTACACTTTTTATGAAGGGTTATTTTAACTCCTTTATCCTCCAGTAAACTAAGTAGAACAAGCACTAATGAGCTGACTCTAAAGCGTTGTATTTTCTTCTTGAAAAAAATAAAAATAGTTCCTAGAAGAAATCTAACTGTAACACTAATATTATTTATATACAGTTAAGGAAAGGCTTACAAACCATGGTATTCAGTCATTTGTAACCGTGAGTCATTTTCTAGAACTCACGATTTTTACAGAACCAGTTTTCCTATGAAGGGTTATTTCTTTTCCAGTCTCAATTCTATATTTTTCACGTAATGGTGCTTTTTGAAGTCAATTTTTCATTATTGTGGTGGATTTTGCTTTTGTAGTTTTAAAAATCTATCAGTTAATCTCCTACTTTTGAGAATAAGTGGCATTCAAGCTATGGTAGGTTGACCTCAGTAGCTGAAAATCCAATAGTTTAAAAATTGAGCTCATTTTTCATGAGACACAAGCCATGAAAAATGTGATCAAAATGAAGCCGACACCCTGCAATTCTAACTTATTTTACCTGATAAAAAAAAAACAAGGAGTGATTCTCCTCTGACCTTATTTTATTACTTCCTTTTATATCTGTGGATTTCATGAACCTGCTGCAGATCTTTGAGCAGAAAATGATCTAAAAGGTCATTTGGCAATTTTTTTTGCCAAGCAATATATCCCCAAATATGCAACATTTTTTTATTTTCTCACTTATATATACTGTTACTGCCTTTTTATTGTGGTTGTGCTTGGTAGAATTATCTACTGAATTCTAAATCTCAAAAATTTTAAATGAATTTATTATTAGCCAAATAATTTGCAAGGCTTTTGAATATAGATGGACAGAACCAGCTTTATAAACCTAAATTTAATTTACTCAGATCGTGATCACTCCACTATAAAAGGTCAGACTCATTAACCTCCTCTGCACTTTTAGCTCACTATTTAGGTTGACTGTGATGAGGGAGAAAGTTTTGGAGTAAAATCATCTATATTCAAGCCTTCATTCATTTACTAACTAACTGGGAAAATCACTAAGCTTTTCTGGGCCTCACTTGGTTCCTCTCTCAAGAAAAGGGTTGAGCTAGAGAGGTTCTATCACCCTTCTGAGACTAACACCTTATGTCACTACCATTCCACAAGCCATTTTCATACTCACACCGAGCTACAAGGCACCTTAGTCAGTAACCACCTTTAGTCTTGAAGGTACTGTCCTACTGTTGCCAAAGAGAGTTTAATCAAACCCCCACTCAGCTCATTAGGCTGTAACTGATACTAATGTTCTCTGCTGAAACAGCATTATTAGTTTTCATTAAAATTCACATCTCATTAATGACCCAATTTTCAAAGTTACCAAACAAAGGAAATTGCTCTTTAAAAATCTGAGAAGCAAAATACCTAAAGCTGTTACTACCCATCTGCTACTACATTAGGAAAGTTCACAGTACCTAAAATAGCCACCACCTCATCATCCTGGATGACTTCCAAGGATCCCGACACCACAAAGCAGAGGGCATCCACACTTTCTCCAGCGTGGTAAATGAGGTCCCCAGGAGCACAGTGAATGGTTTGGAACTCTACTGCCAAGGCGCGCAGACACCCATCGCTGGCCAATCGAAAAGCAGGATGTTCATTAAAAACCTTCCGGTTTAGATGAACACAGATATCAGCTCTCATGTCCTTGGGACAAATGGAGAGGACCTAAAGAAGGTGAGAGATGAATAAGTGAGAAGGAAAGAGAAAGGGGCCACTTCAGAAAAAAATCATCCAAAAACTATTTATTGACTGTGACTATGTCTGCTATACACCCTGTTAGATACTGGGAAGGCAAAGGTAACAAGACACAGCTCTGCTCTGAAGGAGGTAATAATCCACTGAGATGCGCTGATGAGCATATGGAACATGACAATGCAGAACCATGTAGTAAATGCTTTGAGAAGAGTATGAATCTCTCCTTAGAAGGAGCACAGTCTTGGCTGGGCACAGTTGCTCACCGCCTGTAATTGCAGCACTTTGGGAGGCCAAGGCAGGTGTATCCCTTGAGCTCAGTAGTTTGAGAACAGCCTGGGCAACATGGCGAAACCCTGTCTCTACTAAAAAGACAAAAAAAAATTAGTTGGCCATGGTGGTGCACACCTGTAGTTCCAGCTACTCGGGAGGTTTAGGTGGGAGAATCACCTTATCCCAGGCGGCAGAGATTGCAGTAAGCCAAGATTGTGCCACTATATTCCAGCCTGGGTGACAGAGCAAGACCATGTCTCAAAAACAAACAAATAAGCAAACAAACAAAAAACCTTTTTGAGGTGATCATGAAAAGTCTCAGAAAAAAGTTAATATCATTCCATCAAAGAAGTAAAATAGGGCATGAACATTCATTTTAATCTAGAATTTTTTAATAACTAAATCACAATTTCACATTGGAGGTGGATTCATGCTAGACAGCTGTAATAAAACAAAACCAACAAAAGCACCCTGGCAACCTGACATACTGGCACTGGTAGACATAACTACACTCTTTATATATTTTCTTCACTGTGAAAGTTTTTTTTACAAATAAATTCATGTCCAGGGAGGGACAAGGGCATTCACCAGCCTTCTGTAAGGCTTGGCAATTGGAAATGTCAGTGCTGGCAGGGTGGATACATTATTTTGTATGGCAGTGCTTGCTCATTCTGGTCTTTGACTTCTGAAGACTGCTGCAGAATTCAACGTGTAGGCGTCCTTTAAAGGAAACAAATGGCAGAAGTATGCTTATACAGCAAGGAGTAGAGAGCTTTTATTGGCTGCAGCTTTCTGATGGGGTGATTACAAACCCAAATTAAAATAGGCATTATCGTCACATTTAATCAGAATATCGGAGTAAGATGCAATTGTGGAAGTTAATATGACCCATTTTAAAGATGTAAGTGTAAACTCATTTAGAATGCTCCTCAAACCCACTTTGTAAACTATCACTTATGACCAAAATGGTTTTCTTTGATCAGATTTCAATCCCTCACAGCTTAAGCTAAATTGATTTTCCCCATTAAGTTTATACTGCATAATGTTTTAGTATAAAATAGTTTTCTTTCCTCTATGAATTGCTTTTTAAGCTTTAAAAAATTTCCTAAGGCTTGAAAATGTCCCCTGACTATTGATAGTGATAGCAATGAAAAACTGGTTGCTTCCCTGTAGAGAAGACAAGCCCATCATGAATGTAAAAACCATGAATTAAATTGTGCTTTCAGTATTCCTTCTCTTAACCTTTCTTAATACTGTACATATTAATACTGTACATATTTCACATTATTTAATCAACTCTGGGTTTTTTTTTTCATACTCCGTCAAATTCCTACAGGCAGCAGCAATCGCTCACTCACCTTTCTGAAAAATCTGATCTTTGAGGAAAGGAATGCCTAATACAGCTTCAAAAGTAATTGACACTTTGTTTTCACATCAGTTATTTCCATCATAAGGCAACATTTTCTTGAATATATAAACTTTTGTGACTTTAAACAATACATTAGTCATTCCAAAGGCACTTACTGAGCTTCCATAATGTATCACATCACTATGTTAAATCCTCAGAACTAGAAGCATAAGTAAGATACTGTGTTTGCCTCAGCGGGGCTAACTAGGAAGTGTGGGAGGTGGATGTGTAAAGGGATAATTATAATACAATGAAAAAAGTGATATGATAGTGGCAGCAAAAAAGATCAGGTTCAAGAGGATATAAGTCTGGGTTCGCAACCATCCCTTACAACCTTTGTAACCTGCAGCACCTTATCTAATTCCTCTAAACCTCATCTGTGAAATAGGGATAATGACAGCGCTTGTATCTTAGGCTCATTGTAGAAATTAAATAAAAGGAAATTAGTTTAGCATAGTTTAGCCCGGCACATAGCAAGGGCAGAGGAAATACTAGCTCTTTTTATCCCTACTGAACATCTGTCTTCCTACAGAGTTTACTGTTGCTTAAACCCTCAGCAAAAACAATTTTCTTTTTTCATTTTCCACTCCTGTCTAAAGTGTTTACCTGGGCAGTTTGGTAGGTTTCCAGACAGAATTAAGAAAATATTTCAGCACAAACCTGAAGATATTTTAAGCATTAACTAAGGCTAACATTTCTCCCAAGTTGAAAATGAAATTAGCTCTAGAAAAACAACAAAAAATTTTACATACATACACACATACACAAACATTACACTGAATATCTTAATGGAAAAATAGACTGCTCTGTTTCAATCCATTTGCCATGTAGGACTTTCATTGTTTTCTATTCATTTTGTTTTCTATTCATTGTCTTGTTATTTCCTTTTAATAGTGTTTTTCAGGATTCCTGTTGCAAATGAAATATTCCAATATTTGCATGTTCTCTGTTTATTGATATGTCAAGAGGATTTTATTACATTATGAGTACACCTTTCTTTTTTGTTTCACTTAACATATGACATTAATTGATTTATTATTTTGATTAATGGTATCTACTTATATCCAGGTACCACAAAGTGACAAGCTAAAACTAAATGCTAAAACAGATCAACCAACATCAGCCCCTGGCAGACACCTTCCTTCCCCAACCTTAGATAGAGCACGTGCATTACACAATGTTCTTGCCATCAAAATATAAATATCTTGTTATTTACTCTGGAAATGAAATGATAATCACTGTCTTAGACAAGGTAGAACTTGTTTTTAAGTGAATGGAGGAAAATTATTATTCAAGATGACTTTCACACCTGACCCACTGGTCTCAGTTTCCATGTATTCTGCCTTAAATGTCAGATCCAATTTATTGCAGGTGGGTTTCCTAATGAATATTTCATAGTTAAAAACAAATAAAATTATATTTTAGAAGACAATATTTAGGTTAAAAGTGACTTCTGTTTGTTTTCAGAGTTATTTTTCCCTTTTGCAACAAAATATTAATAAATTAAATTAGACTCTTCATTAAAATGATCAATAGATTGTCTTTGGAAGAGCTATGGTGTCAGAGGCATGTGAACCAGGACAACTCCATCTTGAATAGGAGCTGGGTAAAATGAGGTTAAAACCTACTAGGCTGCATTCCCATATAGTTAAGGCATTTTAAGTCACAGGATGAAATAGGAGGTTGGCACAAGATACAGGTCATAAAGCCCTTGCTGATAAAACAGGTTGCAGTAAAGAAGCCAGCTAAATCCTACCAAAACCAAGATGGCAACAAGAGTGACCTCTGGTCGTCCTCGCTACTACATTTCCATCAGTGCCATGATAGTTTACGAAAACCATAGCAACGTCAGAAAGGTCTAAAAAAGGGAGACATGAATAGTCCACCCCTTGTTTAGCATATCATCAAGAAATAACCATACAAATTGGCAACCAGCAGCTCTTGGGACTGCTCTGTCTATGGAGTAGCCCTTCTTTTATTTCTTTCCTTTTTTATCTTTTTTTTTTTTTTTTTTTTTTTGAGACAGAGTTTCGCTCTTGTTACCCAGTCTGGAGTGCAATGGCGCAATCTCGGCTCACCGCAACCTCTGCCTCCTGGGTTCAGGCAATTCTCCTGCCTCAGCCTCCTGAGTAGCTGGGATTACAGGCGTGCGCCACCACGCTCAGCCAATTTTTTGTATTTTTAATAGAGATGGGTTTTCACCATGTTGACCAGAATGGTCTCGATCTCTTGACCTCGTGATCCACCCGCCTCCACCTCCCAAAGTGCTGGGATTATAGGCTTGAGCCACCGTGCCCAGCCTCTTTTCCTTTCTTAATAAACTTGCTTTCACTTTGCACTGCAAAGTTGACCTGAATTCTTTCTTGTATAAGATCCAAGAACCCTCTCTTGGGGTCTGGATCTAGACCTCTTTCCTCTAACATATTTCTGGCAGCCACAGAAGGGACTATAGTGCAGAACCCCTGACCCAACAGCTACCTTTGCGTAAGTATTGGGGTACTGTAACATATTTCTGGTGAACTACAGAAAGGACGATACTGAAGAAACAACCCACCCCAAAGGAAACAGACTGCAGCACTGATTGGATGACTTTGGGTGAGTGGTGGGGTACCCGGGTAAAGAATGGGATTGGGTTAGAGTCTCTCCTAAGACAGAGTAGGTTAGAGGCCCCTCTTAACAAAAGGCAAGGATGCTTGACCGACCGTGGGTTAGAGGGCCAATTTAGGAGGGTTAGAATCCCTTCTCAGATTTAGGGGATTAGAGCCCCCTCTCCATAAAGTCTGTCTCAGCTAAGAACAGGTTTGGCACTATGGGATGTTAGCTGCTATTCTCTTTGGATTAATCTGCCTTGCACTCTTTGCTGATGGCTGTGGGTGACAGGATTAGGCATTTAGAAAACTGTGGGATATGGGGAGCTTTGTTTTCCCTGAAAAGGGAAATTTGAGAGCTTACAGGATTACTGGAAAAGATCCCTTTGCTACCGAGAAGCAGCTGCCTGAACTTTTCAGTGTCACTGTAATGGGCAGGTCTTTCTCTGGCCTCCCTGATCATTTTGCCTCCCCCACCCTGCCACAAGAAATACTTTTCTTCCTCTCTCGTTTCCCTTTCTCATCATTTCTATTGCTCAGGGTGGCCATCTTGCCCAGAGACTGTGTTTTGAAACTCCAAGTCGGAGGTTGGATTAAAGATGACGGGGCCCATCTGGGGGCAAATTTGAGCTCTGCCAGTTTGATATTGGGTGCTAAGCAGAGTGGCTAATGTCTATGTTTTATCACATGTATTTTGCTTTGCCCAGAATGAATAACAATTTTCCTTTATGATGTGGGTTGGCTCTCAGGTCAATGGTGCCACATGCTGGATCACTAGGGCTGCTTAGGGAAAGGGAACCCAGAAGCCTGGCATGCCAGCAAAAGTGTAAGAATTTCTTAGCAGACAGATTTCTGACTTCTCTGTCTCTGTGCAAACAGTTCAATGAATGATTTTTAAAAATAAGTGTTTATCTCCTCTGTAAAGTTTTGATTAATGTGAAAAAGAATTCTAAGGCTAATCTTAAACTGGTATATTTTGTGCTATGAATTTGTTTTCCGTGTCGAGGGGTACTTCAGGATAAAGCATGAGCTTAGAACACCTACAAGCCTGCTTTTTAAAAAAATCCAGCAGGCTGGTCAGTAACAAACTTGGCTGAAGGTCCCTGAAACAAACAATAAAAACTAAATTAAGTCTCCACCTCATCTTATGTCCTTGGGAGCTTGAGCTTTTAAGCATGTGGTGGTACTTTTTCTTGGTCTCCATCTTCCAGGGAATAGAAATTACAGAGTTCATGTTATACTTAGCTCTAAAAATTATATTTACTACTTAAAAGCCTTTGCAAACTCAAAATTAACTACTCTAGACTCATTCTGGGAAAATAAATAGAGACTGCCCCCAATTGTAGCTCATTAGCTAAGGCTTTACATTTTCACAGTGGTGGTCTGGGTTCAATTCCCCACCTAGGAAGTGAGTCATATCTAGTTAATATCTGTGTGATTCTTTCTCTTCTCTTCCATGGACTGTCTTAAATTTTCCTTTCTCCAAGCACCTGGGAGGTTACCTTTGGTAAAGTTCAAAAGCCAGATATATCAGTCATTTGGCATAAGAAACTCTAAAAACACTTTATTAAAGAGTGCTGTGGTTAAAATAAGTTTAATTAAAAGTGGATATTCAAGTTCTAACAGTCTGGACTTCTTGAAAAAAACAGGAGGCCTCAGAGACGCATTTCCTGGTCCTGTTCTTCCAAGGGCTCCCAGTAACCCAATCAATAAACTTAAAAACTGGCAAATGAAAAATCTTACAACTTCTATAGTAACCTTCTGTCTTTCTGTGTCGCTATACATGTGGTCTGTGTAATGTTTATATGAAAGAGCTCTAATTAATTGGCCGAAACAAAAATAAGCAATTAAATCAAATATTTTGAAAGCAAAATAAAAACTGTAATATCTTTTTTGTTCATGTAACTTTAGTAATCTTTGCAAAATAAAAACAGCTTTAAAAACTAGTGATAAAATAAAAACATTTAGTCTAAATGATGCAGGTCAGATATTAAGTTTGCTAAATGCTTTAAGGTTACAACCTGCTTCTTTAATTTTTAAAATGTGTTCAATTTACCTACCTAAAGCCATTAGACTATAGATAAGGCCTGAAGACATGTGGAATTCACCATGTCCTCTAGCTATACAAAGATTATAAAGAAAGAGATTTTATATTTAAAAAAAGCATCTTGTAAGGTAAATTCTTGCCCTAAAGTAAAATGAATGGCTGTTTAAAAGGAAGGATGTTTAGAGGAAGTCAGACAGTCCAACAATGTCTCAGATGGTCTATGTAAATTGTGAAAGGGAATTTATGCAAAAAAAATTGTACCATTTAAAGGGTGTTAGGCCTCCTCAATGCTTCATAAAATACCTCTATAACTCTTACTGTACAACTTGCCTTCTTAAGTAAGGTAAGGCCTAGGGACATGTGGAGTTAGTCATGCCCCCTACCTATGCTGGGGAGTTGGCCCTTATCTGCAATTCTGCCTAGTGTGTCCTAAGCTAGGCTCCACACCTTGTTAAAATTGCTTATTAAACAGGGTTTTCACCAAAAGTAAAAGTCACTAAAAGTTAGCATTGAAACATGTAATGGAGACTATTGAAGAAACAGTTTTACATGTAAGGTGTGTAAGGAAAGTAGAATGTACTTTTGGTAAAAGATTATAAGAAGGCATGGGAATGTGGATATTTTTGTCTAAAAAATTAAATAATTGTTTTAAGTTAGAATTAAGCTAAAGATTTAAACAGGTTATGGAAGGTTTATAAAAATTAATTATAAGAGATTCTGTTAATAAACATATTGGTTAAAGTTAAAGGAGTATTATTCAGTTTTACCATAAATTAAACATTGGAATAGAAGCACAACAGGTTCTTCTTAGAGCACTGATCTTCTCTTTCACAAAAAAATGTAAAGGGTTATAAAAAGTTTATAAGAATCTTATATTATGGTTAAACATTAAAATTGGGCAAATACATCTATAAAGTTTTTATTAAAAATTCAGTTAACATTAATAACACATTAATTTAAAGGTGAAATTTGGCTTATTTGGTATAAAAATTATACAGGAAGCATTATCAAATGTGAAATGGTGTTTTGCTTTCCTGTATTTGCATAAATGTATTATTGATACATGTTCCAAAGTAATGGAAAACTCCTATAATTGTAATATGACTTAGTGTATGTTATTAATAATTATAATTGTTATGTGAAATTTTATTTTCCACAGAAGTAGCCAAATTTCCTTATCAACTGTGGCTTAAATTGTGGCTGTCCTAAAACTTTTTATCATCCACAGACAACTATTGTCTTGTTTTAATCATCTTTAGAAGGTGGTTTATAATCAACTATAGAACTCTAGCAGGTGTTCGTAAATGCAGGTTTCTAATAACTTTGGAAATTGTATCATTAGAATAGAGGAAACCACTTTCAGAACTCTCATGAAGAGCTAGAATATTTATGAATATCAAACAGAACAGGAGTTAACTAAATTGACTGAACCAATAGAAAACTGAAGTAATCTTCTTAACTTTGCTTAAAACATTGCTGATCCTTTGTTTTTTTTTCTCTTTTTCAGAGTCAATGAAACTTTTCTTTGAGCTATTTACAGCTTGAAGCAATTGAGCAAAGTATACTGCTGTGAACAAAATTTGGAACATGTTTGCTTCTCTCTACCTGATTTCTCCAGAATTTGGAAACTAGTTGTGAGTATTCTTAACTTATAACAATATAGTTATTTGCATACGTGTAATAAGAATCTGTTTTCTTTTAGAGAAATTGGTTATTTTACCAAGACTTTGAATGAAATGTGTGCTTTCCTTTAAGGAATCAAACTTGACTTATAGAGCCAATAAAAGCCCTTTGGGGAACTAGCCTCATACCTTGCCTACATAGTCTCGGTACAGGGTTTCTGACCTATAGTAAGTAAAGACTGCCACTTTCTCACAGGTCCAGGAGCCCCAAGTTATCTTGGAAATTCAAAAGGAAAGGAATTTCCCTAACTCATCAGTATTTGCAATATAAACCCATGGCAGGGCTTGGCTTTAAAAAGTTCTTATCTGAGATTCCTTATGAAAGACAATTAAGAAGCCTTTGTGAAAAATACTTATTCTTGCTGCACTTTATACAAATAGGCCAAGTATAATAAAGCAAAACAGTCTTACCATAATTTGTCTTTAGTAAAAATGAGAAACTGGAGAGAGAAATATTATTTTTCAAGAACTATGGTAAACTTATTATTAAATTATAGGCTCATTAATTGTTTTTAAGTTTGTTTCTAAAATTTAGGCTAACCCTACCCATGATCTCTGACTGTGGTTTAGAAGAAACAAGAGGAATGGGTAGTGTAAAAGCCTGTATCAGTGTTCTAATTCTGGGTGCATTACTATCAGCTAACAGCCCCATATCAGTTTAGTTCCAACAGTTGCCTAGTACATGAAAAACCTTCTAATTAATTTACTTGGAACAACTTTATTCATTTTGCTTTACTCTTATGGAATATATTACTGTTATACTCCTTGTGTAGGAATACAGAACAAGCTTACTGAGTGTTTTCTTAAACATTTATTAATCTTCAAGATATCATTTATTGCCAAAACTCAAGAGTTATGAATGGCCCTTGACATACTGATGCTTTCTGACTGAACTTCTCTCCACCCTGAATACAAGATATCCTAATAGTTAGGCAGGAATATCATCACTCCTATTCGGCCCGAAGAAGTTACAGGAGACAGATCTACATCCCTCTGCAACCTTTAAGATTAAGAGTTTTCTTATAAAAGGGAGGGGGGAAATGTCATAGGCATGTGAACCAGAGCAACTCCATCTTGAATAGGAGTTAAATGAGGCTGACCTACTGGGCTGCATTCCCAGACAGTTAAGACATTCTAAGTCACAGGATGAGAGAGGAGGTTGGCACAAGATACAGGTCATGAAGCCCTTGCTGATAAAACAGGTTGTAGTAAAAAAGCTGACTAAATCCTACCAAAACCAAGAGGCCATGAGAGTGATAAAACAGGTTGTAGTAAAAAAGCTGACTAAATCCTACCAAAACCAAGAGGCCATGAGAGTGACCTCTGGTTGTCCTCACTACTACACTCCCATCAGTTCCCTGACAGTTTACAAATGTGATGTCAATGGCAGGAAGTGACCCTATATGGTCTAAAAGAAAAAAGAAGGAAGTGTGAATAATCCACCTCTTATTTGGCATATCATCAAGCAATAACCATGCACGGGCAACCAGCCTCCCTCAGGACTGCTCTGTCTATGGAGTACCAATTCTTTTATTCCTTTGCTTTCTTAATAAACTTGCTTAGTAAGTTGCACCTTGCACTGTGGACTCACCTTGAATTCTTTCTTGCATGAAATCCAAGAAAGGGGTCTGAATCAGGACCCCTTTCCTGTAACATATTTCTGGCAACCACAGAAAGGACTAAAGTGCAGAAACCCTGACCCAATGGCTACCTTTGGGTAAGTGTTGGGGTCCTGTAACAATAGCAGTATGTAAGAAATAATTTTTCAGAACTTTGCAAAATAACCCTGGGGAAAAAAATGAATGGCATGTCAATAATGTCACAAAACCTTAGAAGATGAGGGAGTCTAAATATGACAATTAACAGAGAAGGCAATAAATTAAACCAAAATCCTCTAAGGAAATGGTTGACAAGAGAGAGTCAAAGAAAGAAAGGTTTGTTTTCTCATTTGTTCTTTGAATATGCTTAAAATGCTTTTTAATATTCATTATATGATATATGGAAAATAAAAATCATAAAGAGGAAAAAATTTTTCCATTATTTACACTTTGCTGTGTAGATACCATTGTTATAAAACTTTAAACTCTAACATTTTATTTCTTGCTATAATGACTCATTATCATATTATAATCAATTCCTATGCCATGAAATACATATTTTAAGACCAAATTTCAATCATTGTACAATATCCCATCAAATATTTATGGCCCAATATTTTTTTTTAAGACAGAGTCTCGCGCCATTGCCAGGCTGGAGTGCAGTGGCACGATCTCGGCTCACTGCAACCTCTGCCTTCCAGGTTCAAGCAATACTCCTGCCTCAGTAGCTGGGGCTACAGGCGTGCACCACCACGCCCAGCTAATTTTTGTATTTTTAGAAGAGACAGGGTTCCACCATCTTGGCCAGGATGCTCTCGATCTCTTGACCTTGTGATCTGCCCGCCTCAGCCTCCCAAAATGCTGGGATTACAGGCATGAGCCATCGCACCTGGCCCCCAGTTTTCCCTTTTATAAATCAAGTTACAGTAAATACTCTTGTACCTATATTAAATTGTCTTAGCACAGATTTTTAGAAGTAAAATTAATAGGTAAAATACAAAAACATCGTTAAGGCTCTTGCCAGATTACTTCCCTGATAAGTTATACGAAATTACACTCTGACCAACTGTGTATGGGAGTATGTTACATGCTCTTAGTAATCTCTCTCTTTAATCTTCCAAAAGCATTCGAAAGAGAAATGGCAATGCTACCTGAAACAACAGTAAAATTGGATAGCATGGGGCAGAATCTAGGAAAGCTTTAGTCTTAGTGAAGTTATTCTACTACTACTACTACTCTCTAGCTCAGTGTACAGACTAGAGAGTAGTAGTAGTAGTAGAACAGACTGAACACTATTAATCAAGCTATAAAAAATTCTGATGTGCAAATGGGGATAATGAGGATAATTTCGCTTTAAGTGCCTGAAGATAGTAAAGTAAACAAGGCTTCTTCTTCAGGTCTCTTAAAGCTCTAAATCATTGTATTGATTACCTATAAAATCCTTCTTCAGGAATAATTCAGTATCAGCTATTTTTAATAATAATGAACAAGTCTAAATGATCCCCCTATTTTTAGGACAAAGGAATAAATGCATTAATGACAGTTTGATAGGTATTGAAGCCACCACCAAATCCCTCCTTCCTTTAACACAGGTAAGCTATACACTGTTAATTAATCTCTCTTCATGAATCTAACAAAATTAGCATTAAGTCAGTGAAAGCCAGTGGAAGGAGTCAGGCAAGTGACATTTGCACATAAAATATTTTTACAATCCTTCCTGGAAATGAGGAGCTCAAGTGGCTCTTCACAGGAATTTAATTCTTATTCATTTCTTGGGAAGAAAAGAAAGCTCACCTTTACATTTTTTTAAAAATGAAAAGTATAACAAGGCAGTCATGCATTCATGCCAAGCAAAAGGAAGTTGCTCTCTGGATGTCAATCTGACAATCTCTAGGGGTGTCAAAACCTCCAAGGAATTAACCAAGGAATAATGTAGTGAATAAAACCAAACCAAATTAACTTCCATTGTTTAAAAATAAAAGGTCATATTTAGCAATAAAAGACTGCCACAACCAGTGAAGGATTATAGGTTAAAATTCACTGGATTCACTTTAGAGATAAATTTCCTGTGACTAGACTTCATATACAAAAATGAGACCTAAAGCTTTTGTTTCAGAAACATAGGGAACCAATTCTACCAGGTTGTTCACAGTCTGAGTTTTGCAATAAGGTGAGTGGGGAAAAGAAACACACAGCAATTGTTACCATTTTTTAACTTGTTAAGACAGCAAATGCCTTGAGCCACTAACTTCCCAGGACTCTGAGGAAATTTAGTTTCTACTGTGCTCTGCTCCTAATTGCGTGTCTTACTGTCTTACCGGCAGATATCTGACTGAATAACAGTGCTTTACACACCTGTGAAAATATTTTCTAAAATTAGAAATATATTTTTAGGTGTATTTACTACCCAGAAAAGTAGAAACAATGTTTTTTTTTTTTCTACTGGCCATGACCTTTTTAGTCCCCTATGAGAAGTGATGTTCCCATCTTCCAAAGAATGAGCTGGTCAGGAGCTTGAGATCAGCCTGTCCAACATGGTGAAACCCCATCTCTACTAAAAATACAAAAGTTAGCCAGGCGTGGTAGCAGGTGCCTGTAGTCCCAGCTACTTAGGAGGCTGAGTCAGGAAATCACTTGAACCCAGGAGGTTGCAGTGAACCAAGTTTGCACCACTGCACCCCAACCTTGGCAACCAAGTGAGACTCCATCTCAAAAAAAAAAAAAAAAAAAGAATGAGCCATCTCAAACCCCTATGAGTGGGAATGAACTGGCACTGTTGCTATGGAAAATTCTCTAGCTATACCGATAACAGTTGAACATGTATATATTCTGAGACCCAAGAAGTCACTTGTAGGTGTATATGCAACAGAAATGTCTATATATGCAGCAAATCTTGTGAAGTGCAGTATTTATAGCAGCACTATTCATAATAGCTCCAAACAGAAAAATTACTCAAAGATTCATTAATGTTGAAATAGATAAATATTAATACATTATGGCATAGTCGTACAATGGACAGCTATTCAACAATGAGAATGAAAGAATTAACGACTATACATAGCATAAATCCTTGGATCTCAAAAACATAATGTGCACTGAAAAAGAGCTTCACACAAAAGAGTATACTCTCTATCTATTTATATAAAGTTCAGACATGCAAAACTCATTTCTGGTGCTTAAAGTCCAGGGTTTACATTAATCTTGAGGGCCAAAGTTGGTTAATTCCTGAAGATATGGGAGATGAACTTCTGAGGTTCTGATAATAAGGTTTTAATATACTGGCTGCACACATGTGGCCACTTTGTGAAATTTTATTAAACCATTTATTTACAATATAATTTGTTCACTTTTCAGTATTGTGTAATATCTCAATTTTTAAAATTTACTTTAAAAAGTTTACTTTAAAAAGGAATATTTAAGTATTCTCACCACACACACACATAATGGTTAAATATATGAGGTAATAAATATGTTAGTTAGACTGTAGTGATTATGTCATTATATATATATATCAAAACTTCACATTGTACACCTTATACACAATTTTTATTTGTAAATTATACCTCAATGGCAAAAACAAGTTTACATTAAAAATAAAGTTACCTATTAAACAAGTAGCATTTAAAGAGAAAAAATAAATACATGAAACAGAAATTAGAGTTGCCAAACAAAGTGCTTCTTAGAATGATTGTGATTTTGAAAGTTGATGTTTAAATCTACTAGTCTTCCAATAGAGAGAGCAAAATAAAGTAAGCTGTCATTACAAATTATTTATACAATTTAAGATCTTTATACCCACACACAACACCAACTGTAGAAAACAGAGGTAGTCAAAATAGGTCACAGAGTAGTAAATGAAGCAAAGAATATATTGATTGACAATATTTTTTATATTACATCTAAATCCAAAAAGAATTTAAAAGCTGATGATATAAAAGTATATATATACAGACATATATGTATACATATAAATATTCTCATATACCATATGTGTATATAATCATGTGTACATATATGCATCTGTATCTGTGCATATATTTTTTAAATCAAGTATATATAAAAGAAAGCTGCAAAATTATATTGAAAAGATTGGGAAATTATTAAGTGGAGGAAAACTAAATGAGATTAAAATATATTTTGGCAATCGAAATCATATTAAAACTTTTTTACAACTCCAACATTTATACAGGTTATATATTTATATGTATATGTATTCATATATATCAGTGTATGTATGTATATATGTGTATAAATTTATCAGTGTATATGTGCGAATATATATATCAGTGTATATATGTGTAAAATGATTATGTTCAATCATATCAGAAATCTTTCAAAGAGCAAAAGCTCTTCCTTTCACTCTCCCAATATGCTGATATTTATCAAAGTAGACCCTGATCAATATGTTTTCATTGAGTAAAGCCTGTTGCTTTATTACTTGTAGTTGAAATAGGATAACAATATTCAGCTTTCTGGTAAACTAAACTCTTCACTATAAGTAAAGTTTGCCTCAGGAATTTAGTCCTCTGGGACCAGTGAAATTAGACAAAAAAGTATAGGTATTTAAATATTTATATGCACAAGTATGCTTTCTAGAATTTTCCATGGCAGTAATACATGCATAAATATATAAGAAACAATATATGCACCATAATAAATATAATCGACATATAATATATATAGCAAATACATATTTTACATATGGCTGATAGTCTGCTGGCAGTTCCTTTGTAACTAAGTAACCTCTTTTTTCTCATTGCTTTCAAAATTCTGTCTTTCCTTTAAATTATAGATATTTTAGATGTACAACATGATATTTTTATATAAATACGCATAGTAAAAGGGTTAGTACAATCAAGTTAATTAACATGTTCATCAACTAGCAAAGTTACCCTTTTGTGCAGGAGGGCAAAGCAAGAGAACCCGAAGCTTTTCTTTTAGCAAAAATCTGAAATACTATACAATATTACTAATTATAGTCCTCACGTTGTACATTAAATCTCTGTTTAATCCTCCGTGATTGTGTATTTGACTGGTTTTTTTTTAGTTTTCACACACAAGTAAGACCATTCAGTAATTTTATTTGTTTCTGACATTTCACTTAGCATAATGTTCTTTGTCTTTTTGTGTGTGTGTGTGTGTGTGTGACACTTTGATTATAATGTCTTAGTGAAGTCTTCTCTGGGTTGAAACTTATTAGAGATTTTTCAGCTTCATGTACCTGGATGTTCATAGCTGTCCCCAGATTAGAGAAGTTTTACATCATGATTTATTTTAAAACACTTTCTGTCCCTTTTTCTCTCTCTTCACCTTCTGGAATTCTCATAATGTGTATAGTGTTTCACTTGATGGTGTCACATCACTTCATAAATTCTCTTCACTCTTTTTCATTCTTTTTTCTCCTCAAACTGAATATTTTCAAATTATTCATCTTCAAGTTCACAGATTCTCTATTCTGCCTGACCAAATATGATGTTGAATTCTCTATTGCATTTTTCACCATGTTCATTGTATTCTTCAACTCAAGAATTCTGTTTGGTTCTTTTTTATGACTTTCTTTTATTTATTGAACTTCTTAGTTTGTTCATGTATTGCTTTTCTTATTTCTCTGAGGGGTGTGTGTGTGTGTGTGTGTGTGTGTGTGTGTACCATTAAGCTAAGCAAAATAAGCCAGACATTGAGCTAAGCAAAATAAGTCAGATGAATAAAGACTAATGCTGCTTGATCTCACCTATATGTGGAATCTATAAAACTCAAACCCACAGAAACAGGGTAAAAGGGTGGCTACCAGGAACTAGGGAGTAGAAGAAATGGGAAGATGTCTGTCAAAAGATATACACTTGCAGTTACAAAATGAATAAGGTCTAGAGAACTAATGTACACCTTGTTGACTGTAATTAATAATAACTTTGCCACAACACACACAAAGAACAAAGGTAACTCTGTAAGATGATAGACATGTTAATTAGCTTGATTGTGATAATCATATATATATATATCAAACTCTTACACTGCATACCTGGACTACATATGATTTTTGTCAATTACACCTCAATAAAGCTGAAAAATAAAAAATAAAATAACTTCCTAACATAAAAATTTCAAAAGTTCCTAAAAACATTAAGTATGAAAAAGGGAAATTAAAATCATAATAAAATACAAATACATACACAACAATGGCCAATATGTAAAAGCATGAAAATGTATCAAATCTCGAGGAACTTGTAGAGCAACTAAAACTCTCATGTAGACAAGTAGAAATGTCAAATAGTACATTTCTCAAAACTCTTTGGTAATTTTCAACAAAACTAAATATCTACCAACACCATAACCGATCAAACAACCTCTTAGGTAAATATACTAAAGAAGTTTGTAGATATGCTATTTAAAAGATATATACAATAATTTCATAACATTTTTGTTCACAATGGCCAAAAATTAGAACCAACCCTAATGTCTATCAGCCATATAATAAACATATAATCCTGGTATATTAATAAATTGAATGCTATACACACTGTATGATTCCACTTATATGAAGCTCAGTGTCAAATAATGGTTACAGGAAAAAACCTGAATGCTTACCAAATAATAAATGGATAAGCAAGATACAGGAAATCCATATAAGAGAACATTCTTTAGACATCAAAAATGATGTACCGATTGATGCCACAACATGGATGAACTTTGGAAACATGTCAAGTGAAGGAATCCGATAACAAAAGACTACATATTATATGATTCCACTTATATGAAATGACCAGAATAAATAAATCCATAGACACAGAAAACATAACAGTGGTTGACAGAGGGTCAGGGGAGTGGGTAATAGAAAGTAACTGCTCATGAGCTTTGGGCAATGATGAAAATGTTCTGGAATTAGATAGCGGTGATGGTTGCATAACCTTGTGGATATACTAAAAACTACTAAATTGTACATTTTAAAATAATGAATTTTATAACATGGGAATTATATCTCAATTTTTAAAATTGTGGTTACTTCAGGGAAAAGAGAAGCAATTGCCTGAACAAGGTATGGAGGAGGCTTCAGAGGACATAAAAATACTTTTTAAAATCTTGATCCTACTTTTTAAAATCTTGATCCTAATACTATGTATTACATGGTATATACATATGCAAAAATTTATTGATCTTCCTATTTATGACTTGAACACTCTATGTGTGTGCATGTGTGTATACTTTTCTATGATACAATACTATATGAAAAATCATTATTGTTGCATTCTCCAACCACTAAAAATGTTGACAGGCAAATTTGATCAAAATTAATTTGCACTATCTGTAGAGAACATCTCATGAGCCATAAGTACTTAATTTCATTTAATAACTATATAGGCCTGGTATAGAGTATCTATTATATGTGGGACATGTATAGGAGGTTGGGTTTTTTTTAATTTTATATATATATATATATATATTATTTTAATTGCATTTTAGGTTTGGGGGTACATGTGAAGAACATGCAAGATTGTTGCATAGGTACACACATGGCAGTGTGATTTGCTGCTGCCTTCCTCCCCATCACCCATATCTGGCATTTCTCCCCATGCCATCTCTCCCCAACTCCCCATTCCCCACTCTCCCTCCCTATCTCCCCCCAACAGACCCCAGTGTGTGATGCTCCTTTTTGTGTGTCCATGTGTTCTTATTGTTTGACACCCACCTATGAGTGAGAACATGTGGTGTTTCATTTTCTGTTCTTGTGTCAGTTTGCTGAGAATGAAGGTTTCCAGGTTCATCCATGTCCCTACAAAGGACGTGAACTCATCGTTTTTGATGGCTGCATAGTATTCCATGGTGTATATGTGCCACATTTTCCCTATCCAGTCTATCATCGATGGGCATTTAGGTTGGATCCAGGTCTTTGCTATTGTAAACTGTGCTGCAGTGAACATTTGTGTGCATGCGTCCTTATAGTAGAACGATTTATAATCCTTTGGATATATACCCAGTAATGGGATTGCTGGGTCAATTGGAATTTCTATTTCTAGGTCCCTGAGAAATCGCCACACTGTCTTCCACAATGGTTGAACTAATTAACACTCCCACCAACAGTGTAAAAGTGTTTCTATTTCTCCACATCCTCTCTAGCATCTGTTGTCTCCAGATTTCTTAATGATTGACATTCTAACTGGCTTGAGATGGTATCTCAATATAGTTTTGATTTGCATTTCTCTGATGACCATTGATGATGAGCATTTTTTCATATGTGTGTTGGCCTCATAAATGTCTTCTTTTGTAAAGTGTCTGTTCATGCCCTTTGCCCACTTTTGAAAGGGCTTGTTTGGTTTTTTTTTTTTTGTAAATCTGTTTTAGTTCTTTGACTCTAAACAGTTTCTGCAGGCAGGTTACTTGCTTATCTCACTAGGAAGACAAGACAAATCATTAGCATTTGGCAACAGGCAGCTAACTTCTGGGGAAATTATAGGCAGCAGCTCCAAGTGGTGTATATATAAAAGGAATGCTTGGAGAATGATGAGTTGGTTTACACAGGCAAAGAAAAGTAAAATCTAGGCCATTATGCAATTATTTAATCAACTTTATGAACTGTGAAACCTCTATCTTCATGTGGTTGATTAAGCTTTTCTTTCTTTTTTTGTCATTCCATTAAGTAATTTACTTAATTTTTTAACTTTTCTTTTAAGTTCAAGGGTACATGTGCTAGGTGTATTACATAGGTAAACTTATGTCATGAGGGTTTGTTATGCAGACTATTTCATCACCCAGGTATTAGGCCTAATACCCATTAGTTGTTTTTCCTAATCCTCTCCCTCCTCCCACCCTCCATCTTCCACTGGGCCTTAGTGTGTGGTGTTCGTCTCTGTGTACATGTGTTCTCATCATTTAGCTCTCTTATAAGTGAGAACATGCAGTATTTAATTTTCCATTTCTGCCTTAGTTTGCTCTGGATAATGGCCTTGAGCTCCATCCTAAGTCCTTGCAATAGATATGATCTCATTCTTTCTTATGGTTGCATAGTATTCACAGTGTATATGCACCACATTTTCTTTTTTCAGTCTATCATTGATAAGTATTTAGGTTGATTCTATGTCTTTGCTATTGTGAATATTGGCAATAAGCATATACATTCATATGTTTTCATACTAGAATGATTTCTATTCTTTGGGGTATATACCCGGTAATGAGATTACTGGGTCAAATGGTATTTCTGTTTTGAAGTCTTTGAGGAATCACCACACTGTCTTCCATGATGGTGGAACTAATTTACACTTCCACCAACAGTGTTTAAGAGTTCCTTTTTCTCCACGACTTCACCAGCATCTGTTATTTTTTGATTTTTTAGTAATAGCCATTCCAACTGGTATGAGATAGTATCTTCTTCTCCTTTTTCTTTTTGAGACAGAGTTTTGCTCTTGTCACCCAGGCTGGAGTGCAATGGTACAATCTTGGCACACTGCAGCCTCTGCATCCCAGGTGAAAGCAATTCTCCTGCCTCAGTCTCCCAAGTAGCTGGGATTACAGGTGCCTGCCACCATGCCCAGCTCATTTTTTCTATTTTTAGTAGAGACAAGGTTTCACCATGTTGGCCTGATCTCAGGTGATCCACCTGCCTCAGCCTCCCAAAGGAGGGTTTACAAGCTGGGATTACAGGCATGAGTCACTGTGCCCAGCCTGAGATGATATCTTCTTAAATTTACAAGAAAAAAACAAACAACCCCATAAAAAAGTGGGCAAAGAACATAAAAAGACACTTTTCAAAAGAAGATGTAATACATGCAGCCAACAATTACATGGGGGAAAAAAGCTTTCTTAAATAACAGGTATATGATAACGAATTTCTATAATTAAATATAGGGTATATTATCTTAATTACATGTATCAATACTGTTGGTAAGGCTTGAAAACAGAACAGTAAACACCGCTAGTTATTTGTTTACTTAGTAATATATATGCTATCATAGTATCTAAAATGGTAGGACCAAAAATTGACAAAGTTTTCTTATTTGCATGAGCCAATTTAGTAAACACAGGGGAAATACATTTTTTTAAGTTTAAGAAATGCCTTTAAAACTCATCAGTATTCTACATGTTAGATATCAAAATATCATCTTTTTGAAAGAGCATATTATGTTGACATTATTTAAAGGGGCTTTAGAGCAATAACCCCTAACTGGAATTTTAGTTTATGTATTATTTACATTGTTGTCTGTCACCAGTGTCTTCAGAGCTGAAAACCTAGACATTTCAGTAATATTAGTTATTCAGACATAATTTGCATTATCCATAAAAATAGCCATAAATATAAGAAAAAGTAAAAATATCCATCAGTAGCAAAAAAAAAAAACTGTCACAACATATACAGGTTTTATATATAAAAGAGGCCCTCAAGCATCACTTAAAGTCTCAAATGTCTCTCAGAGTCTCAAATCCTGCAAACATGATATAATTTCTGCTCATGGCAAATCAAAGACAGTAAATTGACAGAAATGTTCCTGGGGCTGAATGTGCTGTTGGTAAGGAAAAGCCATAGACCTCAGCTTAAAGCCAAAGAAATAGTCAAAAAGCTAAAGTATAATAATTTACATATGGAAACCAAAGTTAAAAACACAATAATATTTTCAATGGGCCCACAGAAAATTTAATAAATTCAATAAAATATGGACAGGAGATGCATCCTAAAAATTACATTTGACAAAATTTATGAAAGAAATCAAGGTACACCTAAATTAGTGGAGCGATATGCTATGTTAATAAATTGGAAGGCCTAAAACAGTAAATATGTGAATTATCCCTAA
Organism: Callithrix jacchus; assembly: GCF_049354715.1. Taxonomy (NCBI): domain Eukaryota; kingdom Metazoa; phylum Chordata; class Mammalia; order Primates; family Cebidae; genus Callithrix; species Callithrix jacchus. The sequence continues at coordinate 97,520,786 of NC_133509.1, forward strand.
ATTAACCTTTACATTTATGTAACTCTTATAAAAATCTAAGAACATACTTTTTTGTAGATATTGATAAGCTTATTCTAAAATTCATACATTACGGCACTACACCTAGAAGATAGACCTAAGACCATTGAAAAAGGAACAAAGTAAGAGAAATCACTGTACCCCATGTTAGGCATACCATATAGCTATAGTAATTAAGACAGTGTGATGTTGGCAGAGGGATAGACCCCACAGATCAATGGAACAGGGTAGAAAATCAGAAATATACAAATACAGACATGCTCAACTAATTTTTTTTTTACCAAAGAGCAAAAGGAATTTAAGAAAGTAAAGATAGTCTTTCAACAAATTGTGCTGGAGAAATTAGACATTATTTAGCAAGAACCAAAAAACAAAAAAGCTGAAACTCAATCTCAACCTCAAACCTTACATTAAAAAATCTAAAAAATGTATCAGGACTTAAGTGTATTTTGTAAAATGGAAAAAAAAAGCTTTTAGAAAAAGAGAATAAAATATTTAGGACCAGAATCAGTTAGAGTTCTAAACCTTGACACCGAATGTACAATCCATAAAATGAAAGAGTGATAAACTACCTCATCAAAATGAAAAACTTCTGCTCTGAAGAAACTCTGAGAAGAAAATGAAAAGAAAAACTACAGACCGGGACAAAATACTTACAAGCCATATCTAACAAGGCACTAGCATCTAAAGTAGATGAGAACTCTCAAAACTTAACATTTAAAAAATCCAATTAGAAAATAAGCAAAAGACGCAAACAAATATTTCACTGAAAAGAACATACAGATGAAAAATAAGCACATACAAATATATTTAACATAATTAGCCATTAGGGAAATAAAAATTAAACACACAATGTAATATCACTGCTCACCTAAAATAAAAAATAGTGAGAACCCCAAATGATGGTGAGGATGTAGAGAAATTGGGTCTCATATATTGCTACTGGGTATAAAAAAGAATACAGTCATGCTGATAAAAAGTGTGAAAGTTTTTTATTAAAAAAATCTTTGCTTACCATGGGACCCAGCCATTGTATACCTAGGCATTTATCCCAGAAAAATGAAAATGTATGTTACAGAAAAACTTTCACATGAATGTTTAGAGCAGTTCTATCTGTAATAGCTCCAAACCAGAAACAATACAAATTTCCTCCAGTCAGTGAATGGTTGAGAAAACTGTAGTACACCTATACCATAGAATACTACTCAGCAATATAAATGTACAAACTATCGATGTATGTAACAACATGGATGGAGCTCAAGAGAATAAGGCTCAATGAAAAAAGCTAAACTCTAAAGTTTATGTGATCCTGTGTATATGGCATTCTTGAAATGACAAAATTAAAGAAATAGGTAACAGATTAGTGGCCATCTGGATTTAGGAAGAAGGGGGGAGTTGGCTATGGCTGTAAAAGGATAGCATAAGGGATCTTTATGATAGTAATTTTCTATATCTTGACTGTGCTATTGATCACATGAATCTATGCCACAGAGAGAGAGAGAGATGAATACATGTTAAACTTTAAAACTCTGAATCTGAATAAGGTTAATGACTTGTATCAATGTCAATTTCCTGGTTAGGATGTTACACTAATTATACAAGATGTTGCCACTGGGGGAAACTGACTGGATGGTACCTAGAATCTCTTCATATTATTTCTTAAAATGTTATGTGAATCAACAAATAATCTCAAAATAAAAAGGGTTTTATAAAGCTAAAGGTGTTGCATTTGGGACCTTTTAAAGGAGGGATAAATAGTCCTCCAGACAACCCTCACCCTTGGAACATCAAGTAATAGAAGGGCATTACATTTGGTGCCATCAACAAAATTTTATGAGGTCTTACTTTGCATAAAGCCAAAATGCTTGAGAAAGTCCCTTAGTAGAAGAACTGTCTGTATGTCCTAAATTTACATGTGTCAGCCTGGCAGGAAGATTAGCTGAATCTTACCAGAGACAACTGCAGTTTGTACCTCTCTTCCAGGGCAGACTGAATGCCAAATCTCTGACCTGAGGCAAGGGATTTAGCTCCAAAAACTTTTCTGGAAAATCAATTTCCAACCCTGCAATTTGCAGCAGAGTGTTCTATAAAATATTCCAGTTTCCTTTTTCTGGAAAGAAAACACTTATACACAGCTGAAGAAAATGTAAATTTGTTCAATCTTTGTGGAAAACAGTGTGGTGATTCCTCAGACTTAACACAGAATTACCGTTGACCCAGCAATCCCATTATTGCATATATACCCAAAGGAATATAAATGATTCTACCATAAAGACACATGCATGTGCATGCTCTCTGCAACACTATTCACAATGGCAAAGATGTGGAATCAACCTAAATGTCCATCAATATTAGACTGGATAAAGAAAATATGGTACGTATATACCATGGAATCCTATGTATCCACAGAAAGAATGAAATCACGTCCTTTGCAGCAACATGGATGGAGGGGGAGGCCATTATCCTAAGCACTCTAATACCAGAATAGCAAACCAAATACTGTGTGCCACATGTATGTAGGAGCTAAACAATGAGGACCCATGGACACACAGCAATAAACAACAGACACCAGGGACTATTTGAGGGTAGAATGTAGGAGGATGAACAGGATCAGAAAAAATATCTATCAGGTACTATACTTATTACATGAGTGATGAAATAATCTGTACACCAAACCCCCATGACATGAAATGCAGTTTATGTGTATAACAAACCTGTACATGTACCACTGAACCTAAAATAAAAGTATATACATATATATGTACATATGCATCCAATTTCAAAAGTATGTATACACACACACACACACACACACTTCCAGTTTCAAAAGTATAATATATATATATACATATATATATATTCTAGTTTCATCTTCATAAATGCACAGAACACTTTCAAACTACATTGAAAATTTTATTTAGACAAAGCATTTTTGTGGCCCTTGGTGAAGTTTTATACCAGAACAAAATATTTATACCATTATTTTCTCCTTTAATTAATCTTTTATTTATATCAGGTTTTCAAGTTTTATGTAATCTAGCAAAATGAAGAAGTGTCAAAGACAAACAAAAATAACTTTCCCCAACTAAGATCACAGAGATTTTCAAAGCACTCTAAAACAGTTCTATCATTATTTGGTTGGCATTTCATTTGCTATTTCATTCATCCATTGGTCACTTACAAATGCCAGAATTATGCTATGTCTTTTGGATAAACGCTATGTATACTTAGCTACTATCTTCAGAAGCTTCTAGTTTATTGGTTGAGTCAGATATTTTAGCAAATAACTAATGAAGCTATTTTATCAATGAGGTTGAAAAGCCCAAAGTCCTGAGTGACTTGAAAGACATCATTCTGGGCCGGGCGCGGTGGTTCAAGCCTGTAATCCCAGAACTTTGGGAGGCCGAGGCGGGTGGATCACGAGGTCAAGAGATCAAGACCATCCTGGTCAACATGGTGAAACCCCGTCTCTACTGAAAATACAAAATATTAGCTGGGCATGGTGGCGCGTGCCTGTAATCCCAGCTACTCAGGAGGCTGAGGCAGGAGAATTGCCTGAACCCAGGAGGCGGAGGTTGCAGTGAGCCGAGATCGCGCCATTGTACTCCAGCCTGGGTAACAAGAGCTAAACTCCGTCTCGGAAAAAAAAAAAAAGACATTATTCCTAGGGTGGTCAGCAGCATTATATCTACTCCTGAAGATAGAGTATCTAGTATTTTAATGGGAAAACAGACCAAATTTCTCTCTCTAAGGTTCAAACACAGCTCAGCAGGGATTTCAGTGCCATTTTCATTGATAAAATTGGTTCTGACATTAAAAGAAATACAAGAGAACACAACAATTTAATCCTTTCAAAAACCATACAATGCAAATACTATTATCTCTATTTTACAAAGGTTAATAACAGATCCATGGTCTGGGTGAATCTAAAGTCCTCTTGCTCTTTCTATAACTCAGTATTCCTTCTTGATACAGAAATAATCAACAGAAATGTATCCCAGACCCAGTTGTAATGCTTGGAGGTGCACCTGAGTATCGAATCCTGATCTAATTCAGTATGCTCTCCAGTATGGTTCTCACAACTCCACCAGCTCTTTTGGAAACATTTCCTGAAAGACCCTCAAATTGTCACCCTGGACTCATCTGTGGAGCCCACCCTGCCCTACCACACTTCTATCAGTTTATAGCAACATGCCCACATGTCCCTTGCTCCAACTTTTCTAATCTTTTGATATTATTTCTGTTCCTCAAACTGACCACTAATCTTAACCTACTCACTTCCATAATAAGTGTAATCATTTTCTGCAATTAACCTACCCCTTTTCAAAACTCAAACATTTTTCTGCTTCAGAGTAACTGAATCAGAAAGCTCATACATTGCCCTGATATGAGCAGTACAGATTGTCATGCTACACCTTATTAGAACACTGAGAAATTGGTGGTGTGAGTAATGGAGTCATGGTGACATTAAATACCTATAAACACTCAAAAGTCAAATTCATGTTATCAGCAGTTTGTTAACTTTATTATGATCCCCAAAGTACTGGCCATCCTCAACACTGTCCATTTAACCCCTCCTGTCTTCACTTTTTGAAAGGCCAGCACAAATTCCCATTGGTCATCATCATAAACACTTCAGATTATTCTTTCTCCATCTTGTTATCTCTGATAATGTACTCCTCTTTGGCTACATAACATCATATAATTCTGCTGAATGGTTTTGCTTTAAAACGATGAATATAATCTTAAAATTGGCATTCATTATTATTTAGAATTACCATATTTTTCTGACATTTATGAATCCCTACTTGTCAATATGACTATTTCATATATTTTCTCCTTTCTTTAATCTTCCCCTAAATCTGCTGATTATTTCCTCTCATTTTTTATTTAAAAACAATAGAAGCTAGATTTCTTTCAGCTTAATGATCTGCCTTGCAGCAAACCAATCTTTCTACTCAGAGAAAGCTTGATAAAACACAAAAGCAAAATACAAAACAAAACAAAACAAACAAAAAAAAAAACAGAAAAAATCTGAAAACATCAAACATATGGAAAGACATCCAGGATTTAAGCAATCCCAGAGAGAAGAAAAATTCATCAAAATGAGCCCAAAATTCTATTTCATTTTTTCCTATATACTATATTTACTAATTTATAAGTGATGCAGACAGCGTTTCAGATACTGAGCAAAAATGTCAGCAGTTCATGGCTACCAAGACAACCAATACTTGAGATTCCAAGATTTTGAAGAAAAAGAAAGCACAGAGACATGAGCAAGAGTCTGAATACTCTTCCCCTAAAGGCATTCACTGATTCTTAAGCACCACAGGTTGAAAGGTGGTAAAACTAAGCAGAGTTTATGGAAATCTTACTGTGCTGAGAAGATAAAGCTTGGAGTTCAGGGCCTGCAAAGTTAGAGCCACATTAGCAAACAAAGTTTTAGCTGGGATTCCTGCAAATATTACATGCCAATTGGAATGCTTCAGTACTTCAAAAATTTTCTTTACTTTAGAAACAAAAGTTTTATATACTGAAACATTTTTAACCTTAAAATGAACATGTTTAACTTAAAAGTCCTTAATTCTGAAGATTTCATTTTTTATGATATTACTTTATTTTTTCAACCTTTATTTTGCATTCGGGGGTACACACGCTGGTTTGTTACTTGGGTATTCTATGTGATGCTGAAATTCAGGAAATGAATGATCTTGTCACCCAGGTACTGACCATACTATCCAACAGTTAGTTTTTCAACCCTTGTCCTTCTCCCTCCCTCTCCCCTCTAGTAGTCCCCAGTCCATTGTTGCCATCTTTATATCCATGAGTACCTTATTTTTTGCTTCTACTTATAAGTGAGAACATGTGGTATTTGGTTTTCTGTTTCCATGTTAATTCGCTTAGGATAATGGCCTCCAGCTGCATCCATATTGCTGCAAAGGACATAATTTCATTGCTTGTTAAGGCTGTATAGTATCCCATGGTGTATATGTATCACATTTTCTTTATCTAATCCACTTAGGCACTTAGGCACTTAGGTTGATCCCATGTCTTTGCTATTGTGAATAGTGCTGCAGTGAATATATGGATACATGTGTCTTTTTAGTAGAATGATCTGTTTTCTTTTGCATATATACCTAGTAATGAAATTGCTGGATGGAATGGTAGTTCTGTTTTATGTTCTTTGAGAAATCGCCAAACTCCTTTCCACAGTGGTTAAACTAATTTACATTCCCACCAACAGTATATGTGTTTCCCGTTCTATGCAGCCTTGCCAGGTTCTGTTGTTTTCGACTTTTTAATTACAGCCGTTCTAACTGATGTGAAATGGTATATCATTGTGGTTTTGATTTGCATTTATCCAATGATAAGGGATATGGAGTATTTTTTCATGTTATTTGGCCACTTGTATGCCTTCTTTTGAGAAATCTCTTACTAAATTAAACTAACCAACACCTACTCTGCCTTCTAGAATGCAAAAAAAAAAATCTCTCTGTAGAAAGATGACATCATCCAGAGTCACATCAATTTTTCATATTTAGCATCTAATAAAAAGTTAACAGGCAAACTAAGACAGGACCAAGAGAAAAAACAGGCCATACAAACACATCCATAGGGGATTCACATATTGAACTTGTCAGATTATTGCTTTTTAAAAACAGAGTCTATGTATTTCCAGATGGAAAAGTTTCTCTTTCTTACTTTATTCCTTTCTTTCTCTATTACTTTGTCTCTCTTCCTTTTATCCTTCTTCCCTTGCTCTCTCTCTTACTTCCTCCCTCCTGCCTTCCTGTTTCCCTTTTTTCTGCTATAATCAGAGAACTTGCTTTCACTTGTTCTGCCTAATTAAAATATTTACAAATTTCCATGTTTATTTGAAAGGAAATTATATTCTACATTATCAGAGTGCAAATTTGGGCATCTATCAATAAGCTCTATCTTACTATTATTTAAGGTATCTACATTCATTCTTATTTTTGTGTACCAGACTGAAAATGATGTCTTAAAGTATTATATAGACTGAAAGTGACTGAGAATGATATATTAAAGTGTCCTATTATTTTTGTGCTTTTAAAACTCTTCTTTCACCTATATTTTTTATTTTATAAAATTACAGCTATGTTATTTGTCACATATATATTAACTCCTATAGCTTCATTGTGAATCAGGATCATTATCTAGTCAAATGCATTTTGCTAAATTTTTTTATTTATTTCACTTGCCTGGTAAACCTTTACCCATCTCTTTATTTTTAGCTTTTATTATTGTTTTAGATTTTATGTGTGTGTGTGTATGTGTGTGCAAGCATTTCCATGCATTTTCTTTTGTAAGTCCACCTAAAAATATTTCTCTTCTAATAGGTGAGTTAAGCTTAACTGGTATGTTTGAGCTAAGCTCTGTCATATCATCTTATACTTACTACATGTCAGCATATAAATATGTATCTTTACAATACAGTTTTTTCTTATTTGTTCTGTTTTCATTTTAAAAGATTTATCTTATAATTTATTTCTTTTGATATATAAAACTTTTTGTATTTTTGTCCTATTGTTACCTTAATCCTTTTTCCTAACTAACAATATCTGGATGATGGAGTTGATTTTCCATCTAGTATTGATGTCATAATCTCTTTCTTATCTCCCCCTATTTTGGTAATTTTGTTATATCTATTTTGTCAGAGCATTTATACTTGCTTTCATGATATATATTTTACTTTATTTACTATTTTTTCTGTATCTTAGAAATTTTTTCAAGGAATTAAACCTATGAAAGGACTTCATGAATTAAAAATTTTTTAAAAATCAGTATAGAAATAGAAATATAAGGGATGATCAAGGTCAGAAGATAAATGAAAGAAAAAGAATTTTACAAATGAAGACTAACTTACAATGTGCCCACATTTTATCTTCTATTATGTAAGAAGCATAAGAACAAATGCAGACAAGCAAGCAAAAATGTTCAAAAAATTAATAATACTAAAACATAAAAATTTGTATAAAATATATAAAAATGTAATAAAGAAGACAGGTATAAAGGTGTTTAAAGACAGGTGTTTATATTTGCAAACAAATATTTTCAGTGCTCACCACCAGTCTCTACCAATGTTTCCCCAACAATATTTTGGCTGTCTCATTCTCTTACTTTGCTACCCAAAGTATGATTTGTAAACCAGAAGCATTGGCATCACCATGACACTTGTTGGAAACACAGATTCTTCATTCACATCTCCAGACTAACATCTGCATTTTAACTAAATATGCTTGCAATTCTTATGTGTATTAACATTTGCGAAGCATTGTCATAACAGAACATCAAAGTAAGTCTCTGAATACAATATTCCCTGGGAACATTAATATTTTTCTATTTTCTATAGATTTTATTCATAAAGGATAGCTTGTTTAAATATAAAATTTTTAATTTGCACATTTTTTGAGGATCCAAAAAATGTGGCTCTATTGTTTTTTTGTTTTGCATATTACTATCAAGAAGTCTATTGTCAACTTTATTATGTTACTCTGCAAGTGACCAGGTCTTTTGTCTGATTTCATTGTACTTTAAAATCAAATTGTTCTTATAGAATATACCTTGAAGTTGATTACAACAGGTCCACTTTCCCAGGTACACAATGGGCCAGGTGTGTAGCTTTGGGTTTTTCATTTATTTCAGTGATGCTTTCCTACATTATAGTTTAGCAGTTCTGTTTTATTTCATGTTTTGATGGGCACCAATTATACACATAATGAATCTTTATACCTGTCTTCTCTATTACGTGTTTGCACCCTTCCTACCTCTTTTTATGTTTTAGTTCAATTAATTTTTTCAAATCTTTTCATTTACTCCTCTATATTTGTTTTTATGTCTCTTACATAATAAAAGATAAAATGTGGGCACCTTTTAAATGAAGCTGTCTTCATTTATAAGATTTTTTTCTTTTTTTCATTTATCTTCTGACCTTGATCACCCCCTATATTTCTATTTCTATACTGATTTTTTGAATTTCTGATTCATGAAATATTTTCATGTTTTAAATTCCTTGTTTTCTATATTTAATTTAATTTGTGTGTTATATTAGTGTTCTTCTGCATTATAGCTCTCTGTGAGAGAAATGCTTTCAGGTTGAAAAGTCTGATTTTTATTACCTGATTTCTTTTCCAGTATCATTATGTGAATTATTTCTATTTATGCTTACAGTTTTCTTAACCAGTTGATGTATTAGTTCATGTTCACACTGCTGTAAAGAACTACCTGAGACTGGGTAATTTATGTAGAAATGAGGTTTAATTGTCTCACTATTACACATGGCTGGGGAAGCTAAAAAAACTTGCATTCATGGCAGAAGGGGAAAGGGAAGCAAGGACCTTCTTCACATGGTGGCAGGCAAGTGAGTGAGCAAGAAGGGAACTGTCAAACCCTTTAAACCATTGGATCTTGTGAGAACTCACTCACTCTCATGAGAGCACAGCATGGAAGGAAACCAACCCCTTGATCCAATCACCTCACACCAGATCCCTCCCTAAATATGTGAGTATTAAAATTCGAGATGAGATTTGGGTGAGGACACCACAGAGGCAAACCATATCAATTGGTAATCCTCTGTGTGGCAGAATAGGAAGAGATAGGTCAAGGAAGAATGCATAAGAAGATATTTTTTCTGTATCTTACCAGATTTTTTTTAAGCATATCCTCTTATGTCACTACAGTTAAGTGCAAATTATTTAAAAAACAGTGCTATTTGGATCTGACTTCTGATATCCTGTTCATTAGGTTCCTTATCTAAAACACTTCCTTCCTCCCTCCCCTTCATCACTAAACTTCCAAGGAAAGCATTGCTCTCCCAAGGCTTTCCTTATCCCCAGAAGTGTGGCCTTCCCAAAACTGTTTCCTTTCATCCCCTGCATTTTCTAAGCCATCTGACTGCACGGTAAGTAGTATGTACCTTGATCCACCAGGTCTCAGTCCTGTTGTTAGTATTTTCCATTTCGGACAGGATTTTTTCTGCTAGTGAACCCTGGTAGCTATTGTTGGTTCTCCTCCATAACTCACATAACATTCCTCTTCCTCTCTTTTGTATAATTTCCTCATGACTCTCAGCTTTGGTGTGAGTTTGGAAGCCTACTTTATTGGTATGGATAGTTATTTCCCATGGATCAATTTAATATATAAAATTTGCAGTATTTTCTGTTTTCATTTAAACTGCAGCGATACTATGAAAGTGACTTCATTTGTTTCCCTCGTTAATCTGTAGATTTACAGAAAAGATTTTTGAGCACATTTAGGCCACCATAATTATCCTATGGAAATCCAAATGTAAGCACTGGATTTTTAAATTGTATTTCCTTTACTACTACTGAAGTTAAGCTTGTTCATATGTTCACTGTCCATTTATATTTCTCCCTTTGAGAACTGTCTATATCTCTTGTCTATGTTTCTATTATGTTATCCATATTTTTCTTACTGATTTTCAAGAATTCTTTATGCATTCTGGATGCTAATGTTTTACTGATTATATATATTTCAGTATGTTCTCCCAGTTTATAGATTATTTTTTCACTTTCCTTGTGATGTATTTTGATAAATTATTATTTTTTGAGACAATCTCACTCTGTCATCCAGGGTGAAGTGCAGTGGCATCATCAAGGCTTACAGCAGCCTCGACCTCCCTGGCTCAAGCAATCCTCCCACCTGAGCCTCCAGAGTAACTGAGACTACAGGCATGTGCTACCACATCTGGCTAATTTTTTTTTCTTATGTTTTGTAGAGACAAGGTCTCATTATGTTGCCCAGGCTGGTCTTAAACTCCTTGGCTCAAACAATCATCCCACCTTGACCTCCCAAAGTGCTGGGATTGCCAGCAAGAGCCACCTACTTTGCCTAAATTACTAATTTCAATAGTTAAACTTATCAATATTTCTTTATTGTTTAGCCTACTTGTGTCATATTAATTTAAAACACAAAAATCTTCTATAATTTTTTTATTTATAGTAAGAATGTTTAACATGAAATTGACCCTATTCGTAAATTTTTTAGGTATACAATCCAGTAGTAATAACTGTAGGCATAATGTTGTCCAGCAGTTCTCTAGAACTTTATCATCCTGCATAACTGAAACTTTCATGCATTGAATAGCAGCTCCCCATATTTTTCCTTTTCCCAGCCCCTTGCAACTATCATTCTATCCTCTGTTTCTATGTGTTTGACTATTTTAGACATGTCAAATAAGTGGCATTATGTGGTATTTGTCATTTTATGATTGGCTTATTTCACTTAGCTTAATGTCCTCAATGTTTCTCTTTGATCACCTGTGGCAAGATTTCTTTCTTTTCTGTAGATGAATAATATATCATTGTTTGTATTTAGCAAATTTTCTTTTCCACTTATCCATTCATGGACATTTAAGTTGTTTCTACATCTTGATCATGGTGAATAATACTAAAATGATCATGGAAATACAAACACTTCTTCGAGATTTTGAGTTCAGTTCTTTTGGATAAATACCCAGGAGTGGGACTGTTATATCATACACAGGTTCTAGATTTTCATTTTTTAAAGAAACTCCATACTGTCTTCCATAGCAACTACATCATGTTTACATTCCCACCAACAGTGCATAAGCATTCCTGTTTCTCTATATCCTTGCTAACATTTGTTATATTTTCCTTTTTTGGTAATAACCATCCTGGCAGTTCAGAGGTAATATCTCGTGGTTTTGGTTTAAATTTCCCTGATGATTAGTGATGTTGGGCACATTTTCATATACTTGATGTACCTGTGGGCCATTTGTATGTTTTATTTGGAAAAATGTTTATTTAAGTCATTTGCCCATTTTTAAAATTTGGTCATTTGTGGGTTTTTGCTATTGAATTGATGGAGCTTCTTAAAAATTTTGGGTACTATCTTCATATCAGATTTATAATTTGTACATATGTTTTCTTATTATATGGGTTGCTTTTTCATCCTGTTAGTTGTTTCCTTGGTCCTACAGAAGTTTTTTAATTTGATGTAGTCCCACTCACTGTTTTGTTTTGTTTTGTTTTGTTTTGTTTTGTTTTTGCCCACTCACTGTCTATTTTTGGTTTGCTGATTGTGCTTGTGGTGCCATATGGAAGAATCATTGTCAAAACCAATATTAAGATTTTATTATATGTTTTCTTCTAGTAGTTTCAGTTTCAGGACTCATGTTTCAGTATTTAATCCATTTTGAGTTGATAATTTTACATAATGTAGAAGTTCAAGTTCATTATTTTGAATATGGATATCCAGTTTTCCCAACACCATTTATTTAAGAGACTATCCTTTCCCCACTATATACCACTGAAGACTTTGTCAAAGATTAGTTGACCATATGTGCATGGATATACTTATGTCCTTTCTATTCTGTTCCATACATCTGTCTGTATGCCAGGACCATATGTTTCAATTATTCTAGTTTGTAAAATATTTTGAAATCAGTAAATGTAACGCTTCCAGCTTTATTTTTCTTTCTCAAGATTGCTTTGGCTATTTGGAGTCCTTTGGGGTTCCATGAATTGTTTTTTCTACTTTTATCTTAAAGTGCCATTTTTTATAGTTAAGTCTGAAAGTTCAGCATTGATTGATGTGGAGTAAAGGAAAGATCAAACTGGTTTTTGCCCATATTGGTAAATAGTAACCCCAATAACATGCATTAAATGTTTCCTTCTTTCCTCACAGATCTACCTTTGCATGTCTTTGTCATATATAAAATCTCTACATAGGTATGAGGTTATTTTTAGAATCATTATCTTGTGCCATTATCATGTGTCAGTTTGATGATCCTTTTGACAAATCCCACTGTCTTAATTACCTCACATTACTTCTTACCTCACTCCAGTATTGCATCTGTCTCCACTACTCTAATAGATCTGGCTGTATGAGGTCCGCCAGTAGTCTTCATGGTGCAAAATCCAAATGGAATTTTCTCCATTTTACTTTATTCATCTTTTAGAAGACTGCAAGGCAGTCTTTTTTAAAATTTTCATTCTTGGCTTTTATAAAATCAAACAATTCTGCTTTCCATCTAATATCAATAGTCACTCTTGAGGGTCCTTTCTGGCCTTTTCCCATTTACTTAACATAGAAGTATACAAGTACCTCAAAGCTTGATCTTAAGCTCTTTTCCTTTTCCTAGCTAGAATGTCATTTTGAGTGATCATAACGAGCCATTCATGGCTTTTATATATTAATAGCTCTAAATTTATATGTCTTTCTGAACTCCAGAATTATATTCATGGATAAAATAAATATTTATTGAACACATACCACTTATGAAACACTAATCTAGGCAATAATTACTCAGCAGTGAACAAGATACAAAACTCCCTGCCCCCATGGACTATTTATTATACTAGAGGGACAAAAGACAAAAACTATATAAGTGAACGTGTATATAGTACTTCAGATTTCGATGAGCTTCATGAAGAAAACCAGGGCAGGCAAGGTACATAAAGGGTTTTGAGATAATGATCCTATAATTTTTAAATACGATAGAAATCTGACAATTGGACTAGAAATCTAAAAAAATCTTAAGTGGAGGTCAGCAAACTCTTAAGTCCAAATTGGGTTCATCGCCTGTATTTGTATGGCCAGTGAGCATATACTGGCTTTTACATTTTTAAATGGTTGGAAAAAAATCAAAAAATAATAATATTTCATGGTATTCATGAATAAATGGAATTCAAATTAATGTGTCCACAAATAATGTTTTATTGGGACACAACAATGTTCAATTATTTAAATACTGTCTATGGCTTCTTTCACGCTTCTATAGTAAAGTTGAATAATTGAGGCAAAGACCATATAACCCATAAAAGCTAAACTATTTACTATCTGGTCCTTTATAGAAAAAGTTTTCTGAGTCCTCATCGTAACCAATATACTCTATTGCTAGCAAACAAAAAGCTTCACATGACAAAGTTCCTGTTGAATTCAATGCAATGAGAAAATAAACAAATCTTTAGACAAATATGTATATTTCTTTCTGTAGACAAAAGAATTTCTTTTTAATTCGGCTTCCAAGAGACTGGAAAGCTCAATACAACAAAGCTCAGTAGCAACACTCCAGGTGGCTGGACACCTCTATTGTGTTTAACTGTTTACCAACATGTGTATGTGTAAATGTGATAGATGTGTGTTTTAGTGTTTTGTTTTTATATTGATTTTCATTTTATGAGAAGTCTTTAATTTGTGTGAAAGTCAATACAAATATGAACAAACATAAGGAAGAGTTATATTTAGTGTATTATTTTAAGAGATCATCCTTAAAATTGTAATGACTCAACTGCCTTTCTCTGTTACAGGATAAAAAGTTAGGCGATTAAACAAGTACACATCTAAGTTCATGAAAAAATACAGTGCTCCTCCGTGATGAAAATATTACCCAATTAATATAATATATAACATTCTTAGGAATACTTTAAGAAAAAATATGTAATATCATAGCTTTTTAAAAAGATTCTTCTTAAAAAGTTGTAGATGTAAGTGAAAGCTTTAGTCAATTTGAAACCTTACTTCAAATTGTGAAGGCATAACCGATGCCTTGACACTAACATTCACATGTTTTATTATTTAGTAAGTAAAGGTCATCACATTATGATGTGAGTTTCTCTGTCAGCTCTTCTGATCTCCTATAAAATATCTTAAAAATAAAGTTACAAGAAGGAAACATTAGACTGAAGGGGGTTTTGTTTGCTTGCTTGCTTGTTTTGTTTTACTGCATTTGAATTTTTATGATTGCCCTCAAAAAAACCAAATATATGAAATTCTTCCTCTGTAGTTTTGTAGGATGATTTCATCACAAGAACTTTAAAAAAGTGAGATACATGTAACATCAGGAATATTCTAGAGTTCTGCCAAATTTCTATTACAGAATAGGCCTTTTTATTGAATATATGCATTCTATATAAATAACAAGCTTGACAGCAGACCCTTTATTAATATATTTAATTGGTGTTTTCTTACAGGGTTACTGTGTGGGTCTTGGCTTGACTAAGATCCCATAATTCTCTGCAATCTATTCATTAAAATGATAACTTTTTAAGGGAACTGAAATTCTTAAGGAATTTAAGAAAATAAAATTTGTATATATTTTTGACATGTGCCTGTAAATATGAAAGCAGGTTTTCCTAAGATCAACACCAGTAAAAGTACAATAACATTTTTTAAATATTAGAAAACCCTAATTAATCTGATATTCATCCCAAGTTGGGCAGCATAAGCTCACTAAAATTCCACGTTTCATTGTTCCTGGTTGTAACGATACCAATTTAGTTCAGTAAAATTACATATCTCTAATCAATTAATAAAAACAGAAACAAAAAATATAATCATAGCTATTATTTGGCTTCAGAGTACTTGCAAAGTAGTAAGATAACCCTAACTGTAACATATTCATAAGGATTCAGAGATTTCAATATATCCCAAAGCACAATATTTAGGGATAATATATTTAGTCACCATTCTCAATGCAGTCAAGAACCATCCTTCTCTATGTTAAGAAAGAAAGTCAAAGTTAAAAGAACAAACCAATCTCCTCTTTTACCTAAAATACTAACAACTGCATAATTATTTTAATTTTTGTTAGGGAATTGAAAAAATTTTATTTATGCAATTATTTTTATATGTCTCCCCCACTAGATTGTAAGTTCCTTGAGGGCAAGGACCCTTCCTATTTTAGTCACAGCTTCATCTCCAGTGCCTGATGTAGTACCTGGAACATACAAGGTACGGAGTAAGTAAGTAACGTAAGGCAAAGAGCATGAAGTTTGATGTCAGAATCCTAAAAATCAGAATCAAACTTTGACTGTACCATTTATTAGGTGTATAATCTTGGATAATGTATTCATTTTTCAGAACCTCCTTATTTTTAAAATGGAGACTATAATGCCTACCACATAGGATGTTTGTGATCATCGCATGAACTCAGGAATACATAACACTAAGAAGTGCTTAGAGATGGGCACAGTCCCTAAATGTGTGTTCCCTTACCCTCTGACTCTTGGTCTGCACTCTTCCAGGTGGCCCACACCTGAAGACCAAGTGCCTCTTTGTGTAACCACAACACGTTGCCAGCAGGTCAAAGAAAGTACAAATGTACTCATTCAGTCCTACTAGACTGTGAGTCTTGTGTGGCAGGAACTGCCTCATAGTCACCACTGTCATTCTGGGGACTCGATGTCTTGAATGTAAGCAGGGGCTTAATGAACATTTACTATTAAATGCTGAAATGGGGAAGTATATCTTTAAAGTAAATAGCAACACGTACATCAATATCTACCTAAATATTTGTGAATTCTTGGTTAAACTTCTTGTCTGGCCCCAGCTTTCAGCAGAAGAGAATTTTACCTCCTTTTAAAATCTTCCACATTTTTCTTGTAAGCATGAAGTATTTTATTAGATAAATAATAAACCATCATTAAATCAAAATTTCTCTAACAGAATACTTAAATGATGATGAAGTATTACTCTTAATAGTAAAAATGATTTGAAGTTCGAGGTTTTGAGTTTTGTTTGCTTCCCTGTAATATGGAAAAATAGCACTCAACTGTATTGAGAATGGCTGAATAAATGAACAACTCTGATCATACTGTCTTCTGTGATTTATCAAATTATATGAATCAGTAAAAACACTCTAAAATTATGTGACAGTTGATTTTACTACTTTACAAGGCACTCTGAAACCAAATAATAACTACCAGATAAAACAAGTGAAGTCTCTTTGGATGTACTGACATTTCAAATTGTGTTATTAGACAAGAGGGATCTTAATTGAAACAGTTGGATGTAACACTGGGAGTTGGGCTGGGTTGTTTCTCTTTTAACAGTGACTGGTTTTCCCTAGGCAATCTGCTTCCCATTAACTTCTCATTTATTATCAAGTTGAAGTTTGATACAAGGGTTACAGTAGTAAACTACTGATTTAAATTATGTCTTCTGACTTTTTCCTTGGTGCCAAAAACTACTTATATTTCTCACTAACTCTTCCCAAACATGCATTTAATTTTCAATCTTAGAAATCTTGGAAAAGATCATGAAGGATATATATTCTGAGACTAGGTTTGATTAGTCATCTAGCTGGAATACAGGAACTAGACTAGAAGAGATGTTAACAGAACACAAGACTCCTTATTGCTGGTTCAGTATTTTATTCATCATATTCCATCTTCACTATCTCTAATTTATACAAACACTGTGGAATCCTTTGGTCTTCATGCTGGTTTCTAGGAGTGGAACCTCTAAACCTGCATTAGACTTCTAACGTGGGTCCAAGATCTCTAATCATTTCTCATGAGCCCACCATGCCTCACCTAAGCAACCTCAACATGTTTTCAGACAGTCTCTGTTGGATGGTTTAACTCTGAGATTATGACAATGCAATTTCAGTCAAAAGCTAATAGGATTTATCTGGGGTACATAGGATGATGATGAGTGGGAAGGGTAAGGAAAGTTTATTTAAAATAATAAACACATTTTAAAAAAAGGAATAATTAATATGTGATAAGGAGACACTTGTCCACCAGATATTGATATTCAACAAGAGTGACTAAGAACATTGCCTTTGCAGTGCAGACCTCATACAAAATCCATGTTGCCCTCTGTGTGACCTAAGGCGTACCATTTAACCTCTTACGGCCCAGTGTCTGTATCATTAAATGGGAATAATTATATTATATATGTGTTGGAAAGAGTAAACATTAAATAGACTAAGATTATTGGCCTTCTAAATTCACAATGATTAAGAAAAAATTAATACCTAGTGCTGACAGTGTTATTCTGAAAAAAGACGTATATAAATTAATGTTGGTTGTAGCTCATTTGATATTTTAGAAGAAACTACAAAAATAAAAACTAAAAAATGTACATAACCTTGGACTGCGCAACCCTTATTCTCAGTGTTTATCTTAATGTAATCATTAGACATCTTAAATATTCAATAATAGGTGGATGATACAATACAGACCTAAAATAGAATACAAATGTTATTATATTGTAGATTTATAAATAGATGTTCACAAAATCATATAGATGAATGTGGCACAAAATACTTCTCTAAGTCATAGCATTACGAGTGACATCATATTTTCTTTTTCTAGCTCTTTTTGTAATTTTATGTAACAGTTATGAATTTCTACTAAACAAGCATTTTTGAAAACAAAATGAGTATATAAATGCTAACATTTATTCATAATAAATAATAGATTCTAACATTAATTTATCCTTGACAGAAGTCGTGGTGGGAGTAAAGCTCTACTCTGGTCTGAATATAATGTGATACTTGCCCTGCAGACTCCCCTGTGCCATCTGTGCTGTCAAAATACATATGAGTTAAGTCTGTGGATAATGCCTCAAAGGCAGCAGACCCACATATTTATTTAGCATTATTCTAAACAAATGTGATGATCACTTCAATCATACTTGGGTACCAATATGTCCCTGGATGAATTTATGTGTTATTACTGGTATTAGAGTAATATTTTAAACCATCATGACTATTCAGTGGAAATCATTTTATTATTTACATGGAATGCACAAGCCATTTAATATTATTAACTTCTTTAATGAATGAGTTATTAGTAGTTAATAGATTAACTGGGTCTATGAATTTTCTCCTTTCAATTTGTTTTCCATCTTCAGACCAGTCATGTGACTATTAGCACATAGGTAATTTGAGGTTTATTGTAAAATAGGTGAAAAGTTTCATCTTCTAACAACCTTTTATGTCCAAATTCTATTTTTTTCTATTACTTTCCTGGACTCTCATCTTCAATGTAAATTCACTCTCTCCTTTTTTAAAATTTGACATGGCTTTCTATATTTCCTGTATTGTATTTCAAACATCACATATATTTATCAGAGTAACTATTGAAGATTTTTCTCCCCCATCAGACTCTGAACACCATAAGAACAGGGATTATGGTTATTTCTATTTATCACTCTATAGCAAGGATCACAAAACCCTCTAATACCATGTTTTCCTTTGATATGAATGCAAATTTTAAAATGGCTATGTCCATATTTTTAAATTCTCCCATTATATAGATTTTCTTAAATTTATATTTTCTACCTCTTGGAGATGTCCCAGTAGAAACGAGGGACAAGGAAGTATAAGGTTTAGAGAAATAAGGAAGGTTACCAAAGTGAAAAAAGAAGAGAACATCTTGAAGGTCTTAAGAGAGAAGTCAAGAACCATAAAAATCAAAGCTGAGAGGAAGCCATCAGGCTGCACAGCCATGCAGCCTCTCCCTGACTCCAGACCCATGCCCAGGCAGCTGGTAATGAACAAGATGAATCTCTCTCTTTCTTTCTTTCTTTTTTTGAGACAGAGTCTCATTCTATCACCAAGCTGGAGTGCAGTGGTGCAATCTAGGCTCACTGCAATCTCTACCTTCCAGGTTCAAGCGGTTCTCCCACCACAGCCTCCCAAATAGCTGGGATTAAAGATGCCCACCACCACATGCAGCTAATTTTTGTGTTTTCAGTTGAGATGGGGTTTCACTATGTTGGCCAGGATGGCCTCGATCTCCTGACCTCATGATTCACCCGGCTTCGCCCCCCAAAGTTCTGGGATTATAGTCATGAGCCACCATGCCCAGCCAAATCTCTTTCTTACATAACAGTTTTTCCTTTTCTTTTAATCTATTCACTATTTTTTTCTATATCCTGCTGCTGCCTTCTGCTGTGCCAGACAATGATGCCCGTGGTTATTTGGCACTACTAGTAAAGGAACTAGAAGTGGATTTTCAGTACAGAATATAAATGATATAAATGAATACAAAATCAAAAGCAATCAGCCTGAGCCAAAAGACAGGCATCTTTTAGTCATCACCATTAAAAAAAAATCAAAATAGAGTTAGGAGAGTGGGTGGAGAGAACGCTACAAAGCACTGTATAAGAAAGGAAAAATAACAAACACAGTCAAATAATAATAACAACAGAAATCAAAGAAATGGAAACATACTGTTTCTTAAAAGTTGTTTATAAAATTCAAATCTGCATCATTCTACTTTTACTAAAAAACTGAAAAGGTCTCAGAAGCATTATAATCTCATTTAAAAATAGGTGTATCAACAGCCATTACCATAGATTTACTGCAGTGGGAGCTTGAAAACAGATCAGTCAAGGCAGCTCAAAACAGAATAATAGGTTGGATACAAACACCTACTCATACTATAACACTGCAGCACGTGGACTCATTCATGACTAAATTTTTCCCCAAAATCTTATATATATACACACAGAAATATTTCATTCATCCAAATTACTCCACAATTGATGTTCTATTTTCATCTATGCTTAAATAAAACAGTACCCACTGAATACCAAGCAAAAGCTAAGATTTAAAATGGTGACAGGCATAATATAGTTCCCGTAGTTTCTAAACTGTGAAGGATGAAACGTATTATAACCAAAATAGACTAAATTGTCTGTTACTTCTTATTATTGTTTACCTTATTCAGGCACCTTCTGGCCATTTTTCACCCCCCAGCCAACTAAGTATTGTGGCTGGTGGTATCTCCATTACAGATGTGAACACAAAAGTATGGAACCTGATGCTCATGGTCTAGATGAAGTCAGGACACTGAGCAAGTCATCCATGGACCTCCGTAAATAATTCTATCTTCTCATTTCTGGACTATGGCTATCAAATTATTCTTCTAGTCATTCCTCAGAAGCTAGTATCAGAGTTATAAGAAAATGAAGTATAAACTAGCCCACAGCATTACGCTAAATTTCAACATGATACAAGAAAAGAATGCATTTTATATTATTCCTAAAGAGAGGTTTGAATCAAATAACACAGCGTAAGATTCGACACAGGAAAAGTTTACTAATAATTATATTAACTGACAAAAATATAATGCTTGCATTCAAATCCTCCTAAACTATGCCAAAAGCCATGAAAACTAATATATACATTTGAGTGTTCCAAATTATTATTACAAAAAAATATTAAAGTTTTCACTGACTTACAATGTTTCCAATAAGCCACTGGCTATTATTTTACTTAACTTTGGATACATGAAAAGAAAAATAAAACTGAGGTTTCAGATAAAGTCTACTTTCTCAGAGAGTATGTGAAGATCAGACAGAAAAGAAAAATGTCAATAATAATTTTGAATGCTTACTTTGCAGTATTTCAGTAGGTAACAACTGAGAAACACATGTAGATGTGACAACAGTTATCTTATGTCTAGGTACACATGGAAAAATTATACTTTTCACATATTTGTTGCATAATGCTTTAAATAACAAGCTGAAGAATAGTTTCTCGTAATGATATGCCAGTTTCTTATAATAGTTTCTCAATAGCGTCTCTTGCTCAACAAGCAGGTAACTTAGATCACAGGAAAAACTACACCAGTTGTTCCATACTGGCCTAGCTTAGCCCTTCTATTAGAGATTCTGAGTCCTGCTAATTTTTTAAGGTAGTATGTGTTCTATCACCTTGGAAAAGCCAGTTAATTTCATGTGTAAAACTACAGTATTTAGCTGTCCTAATAAAAAGTGGTTGGAAAATAATTAGTGAATTATTATAGAATTTTCTTCTATAATTCTTTTTATGCAAAAAAACCCTTAAATTCCTACATGTAAATTGTAAATAAGATATAATATACAATAGTACTCCAGATCATTCAGACACAATCATATAATCTTAGTGTCAGGACCTGCAAATTCATTTAATACTATGTTCTACATATATGCCTAAATCTTTTACTGGAAGACTGTGAATTTCCTCCTGAAATGGATCATTCCACTTTTAAAATGCCAAATACATCAAGTTACCTGTCACATCTCTCCCGAGTCTTTTCTCAGCTAAACTAAATATTCATATTTCTTGTAACCATCCATCACAAAACAAAATTCCAAAAACTTTATGCCATCATGCTTATCTTCTGATAAGGGTGCTGCCATAAGACGACATTTCTTTTAAAATATCCAGCCAAAGTTCAACACAGTATCCGAACACAATCTATGATCTGATTACAATGGGCTGTACTAGCATGATTATTACCTTTCTTGATTCAAAGGCTAGAGTACTTTTAGTGCATCTTCAGACCAATTCAGTTTTATTTTATTATATTCACATGAACATATTTACATGGCTTTTAAATACAGGACATTTGTCCGTGAAGTTTTTCTTGTAAGACAAGTGGCTTCACTCTGGGCTTCAACTATAACATATACTATCACAGGAACCTCTTGAGGTATCAAACCAAGAAAATGGTGACGTGTATGAAAATATAATCCCAGTTTTACATATTTAGTAATATGATGAAATATTTTAACATCATTTCCCAAATTTGAAAATATATACAAAATTAAACTGCCCAAAGGAAGTCACTTTAACTTGTAGAAAAAAAAGTATATTGCCTACTGTATTTGAAAGCACAGTGCTTCTCTGATAGATTTGGCTAAAAAATAATTAAATATTTTAAAACATTCAAAATTCCAATTTGTTTAAATTCTAAAGGCATATTCTCACCTGAGTTTTCTGTGTAGTTCTGCTGGCACATTTCATATAATAGCATCTTCCTACTGATACCTTATGTTTTTTATAAAACACATGAAACAAAAATGAAGACCAAAGAGCTTTTTCTACTGATGTCCTTTAAAGATACAAATCAGGGAAAAAAGTAAGATATTGGAAAATAATAAAGGTAAAGTTTTAGACCTTTCACTCTATGAAACAAGCTGGAAAAAAATCCACCATGATGGAAATTACGTGGTCTACATATTGTTTTACAAGTCTTACATTTTTCTCACATGGTCCCAAAAGCTGAAAATAAAGTCCCCAGCCATTTACTTCATTTGAATTATTTTCCAGTAAAGTCATTTCAAACTGCAGGGTTGAATTTTTTGAGCTTTAACCATCATCCTTTCTATTTTTTCCCATAATCTCCTCTTCGCCTGTTAAATCCTCAGTTATTCTACCCATTTCTTCTTCTTTTATGAACACAGAATATTAGCAAGTAGCAAAGCCCAGAGAATGGATTTGGCTATTAAATGTAAAAAGAATCTAAAGCAAGTGTGCTAATGAGCAGTCAATAACATATTTTCAACTAAATAAAATTGAACTAGGCACTGTTCTATATTAAAAAATACTGCCTAAAGCAAACTTTCCTGATAGAAATGCTGCAATCTCCACATCAAGTACAGATTTTAATGCCACAATTGTATCAGAGAAAGAATTATTCACATAAGGCAAGTTAAGATGGAATTACATCACAGTGATTAACTTGCTTGTGGGTTAAAGCTGAACTCAAAAATCTATAAAACTAAATATGTGGAAATAATAGAAGGAAATCTCAGTTATTGGGGCAAAGTTTTTCCTCTAATTAGCTTCAGTAAATCATTACATTTATTTGTACAAGCAATTGAAAAATATATAGCTATTTTAAAACTAACTAGAGAAGCATTAAAACAAAGACATTTGGCTTCACAGATTATATTTCTTTTTAAAATATATGCTCATAGCTAAATTTGATAACCTCTATTAAAAATATTTGAAAAAGTATCAGTAAAATATAAAATAAGAAACATATACTAATAAAATGTATTTGGCTTATGGAGGAACATGAAGTCTAATAGGGGTCTCTAACATTAAATATCGGATAAATGTCAAAATTCCCATACCGTTAACTAAAGCTACATCCAAAAGTATATACATAATTCTAAGATGGTGACTGCAATTACAGAATTTATATTTTTACTGTCATCAACCTTTCATTTTTTTTCTACACTTGTATTTTAACAGGTTTAATCAATTTAACTCATAATCAAAAGGCTATGGCATAAAAAATACATAGTTGATCATGATAGAAACACAGATAGGTAGATACACATACACATACATAGAAACTTTTGTTACAAAAGCCATATGTGCTCACTGGCTGCTCTTTTGAGAATAGACTATACGAGGAACAAAGGTGGAAGTGCAGGCCAGTTAGTCGGTATTAGAAAAACCCAGGGAAGATATGATGGTGACTTGAACCAGGTGATAGCAATGGAGGTGGTGAGAATTGGAGGTAGAGCCACAAGGATTCAACAGAGATTTAAATGTGGGAGATTTTGTGTTAAACAACAGAAAGGTAGTGTTTCCATTAATTTCACTGGGAAAGAATGGCTGTAACACAGGTTTTCAGAAGATGATTAGAAGTTTGATTTTGGACAACTTCACTGGACACGAGTAGGCAGTTGGATAGGAGAATCTACAGTTAAGGGAATCAAGTCCAAGGTAAGTATGAACATTGGGTGGTGATGGTTTAGTCATGAGATTGCAGGATGCCATTAAAGAGGGAATACGAACAGAAAAGGGAAGAGGTGCAAGGACTGAGCTCTAAAATACCACCAAGTTTAAAATATCATCTTATTCTGCTGGAGAGGATGTGGAGAAAAAGGAACACTTTTACACTGTTGGTGGGAGTGTAAATTAGTTCAACCATTGTGGAAGACAGTGTGGCGATTCCTCAAGGCCTTAGAAATAGAAATTCCATTTGACCCAGCAATCCCATTACTGGGTATATATCCAAAAGACTATAAATCGTTCTACTATAAGGACACATGTACACGAATGTTCATTGCAGCACTGTTTACAATAGCAAAGACCTGGAATCAACCCAAATGCCCATTGATAATAGACTGGATTGGAAAAATGTGGCACATATACACCATGGAATATTATGCAGCAATCAGAAATGATGAGTTTGTGTCGTTTGTAGGGACATGGATGAATCTGGAAAACATCATCCTCAGCAAACTGACACAAGAACAGAAAATGAAACACTGCATATTCTCACTCATAGGTGGGTGATGAAAAATGAGAACACATGGACACAGAAAGGGGAGTACTAAACAGTGGGGTCTATTGGGGGGAAAAGGGGAGGGCCAGTGGGAGGGGGAGGTGGGGAGGGATAGCCTGGGGAGAAATGCCAAAAGTGGGTGAAGGGGAGAAGAAAAGCAAAGCACACTGCCATGTATGTACCTACGCAACTGTCTTGCATGCTCTGCTCATGTACCCCAAAACCTATAATCCAATAAAAAATTAAAATATATATATATATATCATCTTATTCAAATTGCTTTCAAGAAATGTGCCACCAATTTACATACCTCCCAGAATTATACAATAATGCCAGTCACCAGCCTTTCTAATATTGGGTATCAACTTTGTTCATTTGACATATTAAAAATGTTTCTATGGTTTTCTTTGTTTGTTTGTTTTTAACTCTTGGTTCCAAGTGAAAATAAGCCTTTATGTTTATTAGTAATTTGTGTTCTGTCTTCTATAAATTACCTATGTCCTCAGTTCATTTTTCTCCCCAAGTATGCTAATACTTCTTAATAATTTATAAATCACTTTACCTATTAAGGTAATTAACCTTTCACTTGCAAAATTTGTTCCAAATGCTTTATCTCATTTTCATAGTTTTCTAGTGTGAAAGACTTTACACTTTATAGCCAAATCTATTTGTCAGCCACCTTGTTATATATTCTATTACTTTAATATGTATAAAGATAAATTAAATATATTCACACATTTTCTTCTAATAGTTTACAGTTTCTTTTTTTGCATTTAATTCTCAGTTCTTCTGATATTTATGTTAGGTAATGAGTGAAGACTCTTACAAATACTTTCTTAGATTTTTAGTTCATTTATAATGATATTAAGTAATTATCAATTCCATTTTTACAATTCATTCTTTAACTTACATTCAGTTCTTATCTATAGCAAAATCTAGTTCTGAGATATCTATTCCCTCTCTTTTTTTTGTGGTTACTACTTCTTTTGTCTATGTTTCAAGTCTTTATTATTGTATTTTAAAATTAAATATTATATATAATATTTAATATATATTTCTATATTATATATATTTAATATAAATTATATTTAATATAATATTAAATATTTATTATATATAATATATATACACATACACACTATTTATTTGTTAAATAGCTGAATGCCTAACAGGCATACGAGTCTTTTACGCTAGCTGTCAATTGTCTACAAAACCAGAGAGCTGAATGTCAATTTCTGTTTTCTTCTTGTTTAGTATAGCATATGGTGTGTAGTCTAAGAATCATTTTTAAATTCAGTCTGTTCAATAATGCAATACTAGAAATCCCTACACCCCCTTTCCAAGCCCAGAATTTGGTAGATGTCTTTTCTTCCTTTTCCTTCCTTTGGTGCTGTTACCCTAGAACTTATGCATCTGGATGGGGATTTTCTTAATAGACTGGGATAAATCAATATAACATAGAGTTTGTTTCATACATGAACAAGGAAACTTTTATATTTGTCACAGTTATTTAAACGTGCTTCTCCTATTAGTCAAAAACAACTTCAAGGATTCCTTACTCAATTAAAAGTCACATCCATGATTTTTTCTTATCCAAATGCTAATCCATTTTAATATCTTAAAATTTCCCCTTAAAAAATCTTTTCAGGCCAGGTGCAGTGGCTCACGCCTGTAATCCCAGCACTGTGGGAGGCCAAGGCCAATGTATCACAAGGTCAGGAGATCAAGATCATCCTGGTTAACACAGTGAAACTCAGTCTCTACTAAATACAAACACACACACACACACACACACACACACACGTTAGCCAGGTGTGGTGGAATGCACCTGTAATCCCAGCTACTCCGGAGGCTGAGTCAGGAGTATCACTTGAACCTGGGAGATGGAGATTGCAGTGAGCTGAGATCATGCCACTGTACTCCAGCCTGAGAGACAGAGGGAGACTCTGTCTCAAAAAAAAAAAAATCTTTTCAATGAAATTAAATTCTTATTTCACCTTTAATATTTGTCTCCTCATATTTGTTCTATTACTTCATTTTCCTTGGCTACTCTACGAATCAGAATTACATTTCTTTAACTGCAAATGAACAAGTAAAAGAAAAATTATTTAAGGCAGTAAACGGTAGGTACATAGAAATTTTTCCCTGCTACCTGGCATGTGCACTTCGAGACACACTGCATGCCAGTGCATTTGACCCTAATTCCATCATGAATCAGACAGTTTCGCACGTCCTCAAGGGGAGGCTTGAAGACAATCTAGTCAGATCTATTCATGAACAACCCAGTATTCAGGAATATGGAGAGCAGGGACTCAAAACTCTGCCACAGATTACACTTGTGCCAGAGGCCCTGGCTCAGACTCTTTTTGAATATACAAAAGGTCATCATTCCATCATTTCACTAATTTTTTTATTAGTTACCATGTGGCTCTATTGCATTTTCTGGAAAGGAAAGTTTCTTGCTGAGATAGTTATTGACAAGGCTGATGGTTGCCTCTTGATCTGTTTCACTTAATGTGGACTTCAAAGGACACTCTGCTTTTGATGACTTAAACTCTGTTACTCTCACCTTCACCCCAAGGAAGATTCTGTTTCTTCTTTGGATACTCTTTCTACTAACCATATATTGGCTTAGATATACATTAATCAAATTCCATAGAAATGCAGTTTGCTTTCTTCCTTCTGTGATCATGCATACCACTTTAAGGGGTTAACTGGAAAATTTATACTGCGTCTTATAAATACTGAAAGAGGAGTAAATCTCACCCCCTTTCACAATTCCTCTGCATAGCTGCCCCCAGGTATCTCACCTGCACTCGCTCTGAAGGCTTCTCTCCCTCGTTCTCTTCCTCGTCCATTCCCTACACCTCCACTCAACCATCTAACAACACCTGCCCTGGCTTAAAACAACTTACATCTTGCTTCATGAAATTCTCCTAACTAAACAACTACTTTGCTCATTTGCTTTTTCCTTTTATCATTGAAAGATGCTTTTTGAGGAGGTCTTAAAGAAAAACCATAAGTCAACCTCACAAGGTTAAAAGAACAAAAAAAAAATTGTGAAAAATGAACAGGAAGGTATTATGCCACCTAATTAGCATGTGTCAAAAATCAATACCTAAAAAAAAAAACAGTCTCCACTGATGCTATAAAGTAAAATAGCTTAAGAATGGTTTCCTTTAAAGCTCTGTATACCAGCTTTATTTTTCATCTTCTGTATTTGATGTGAATCAGCTGGGTGTAGGAAGTGAGGATTTTTTAAATTTGCTTTTATTTATTTTAAGGAGGATGTTTGAGTTCTTCTTTGACCTAAATTTTAGTTTTAGAAAAACTAAAAGCAGCTCCATGAAAAGGCAAGGAAGAGATTAGAGATATCAGATGATTGGAGAGGGAGGTATCTATTTTATAGATGTGTGTAAGGCAAAGTCGAAAATAAAGAATTATAAGTTCTTTATAAAACATATGAGATGGAAGAAATTTAAGTGGAGGACAGCATAGAAGACACATACATTTTTAATTTATAGCAAGGAAGCCTCTTTCTAATTTTTGAATGAGCAAAAAAGGCAAAGGGGAAATCTAGAATAAATTCTAGCAGGAAAATGGCACTCTAAAATAGCACTCTGAGTTTTAGAGGAACACAACAAATTACTATGAGAGGTAATGAGAGTGTTTTAGGGAAGTAGAATAATGAGTTATTTTCAGAAACTTAATTTTTTAAATTGAATGTGATGACCGGTACTAATTGATGATTAATAGTTCAGTGCTTTGTACCTTCTAAGCTCTCAAGAAATATGATTGATTGATATGTCACTTACAAATACAGAATAACATTTATGAAGCAATTATACAAGCCATATGTGAGTGGGAAAGCTGACTGCATCTGAAGATCCTAATAAAATAGAAACTGAATAAAAATAATAATAACCCATACCTTTTCTGTGTCGATGCCTTTTGACATGGACCATGTTGAGACAATATAATCCATGACTCGCTCACTAAGGCCTTTTGGGACCTGATAGAGTTTGAGAAAGTCCCGTACATTATTCAGCATCTCATGGTATCGGTTGGTGTTGGCATACATTTGCTGGAAAATTGTTGTAACATTTCCAAAAATAGTTGCATAAAGAAGAGCTGAAAGAGAAAAAAATAATACAAATAAAGTATCTCATGTGAAAAAAAATACAAATATTTGCTCACTCGATGAATAATTTGACGGAGACTTTTTTTTTTTTTTTTTTTTGAGACGGAGTTTCGCTCTTGTTACCCAGGCTGGAGTGCAATGGCACGATCTCGGCTCACTGCAACCTCGGTCTCCTGGGTTCAAGCAATTCTCCTGCCTCAGCCTCCCGAGTAGCTGGGACTACAGGCGTGTGCCACCATGCCCAGCTAATTTTTATATTTTTAGTAGAGACGGGGTTTCACCACGTTGACCAGGATGGTCTCAATCTCTTGACCTCGTGATCCACCTGCCTCAGCCTCCCAAAGTGTTGGGATTACAGGCGTGAGCCACCGCGCCTGGCCAAGACATTCTTATAACCTTGTAGGGCTTAATGCATGTTGAACTCTCAGAAGATTGCCTGGCACCTGGCACATTTCACTCAGGAAATGTTACCTTCAGTAGGAGAACCATGACTTTATGAGCACACACTACGCTAGTCAACAGGAAAAACATAAGAGTTATCACAATATTTTTCTGAAGAATCAGATGATCCAAAGTTATAATTTTACCTGAGAAATCCTATTTGTTAGTAAATTAAAGTTATCCTCCACTTTGTCCTCCTGAATGAAGCCTAATCAATTTAAATTTTTCAGGGATTGATGATCCACTTTAGAAATACATGTTCTTTCTCATTGCCTGCTCCTTCCAGCTTTTGGAATACCTTCCCGGTTATAAATATTTTTGACAGAACATCAGAAATTTAGGGAGTGGAGACAAATTAATGTGCTTCATGTGTAGAAGGTTCTGAAGATAAAGAGGTTTGGAGTTTTCAACTAAAATAAAACTTTGGCAGTGCCTAGAAATTCCAGTTATTATATTCAGGTCATTATTCCAGTGATTTTTTTTTTATTCCATCATTTTAATTAAATGCAAAGTTAGCCCACTGACAATTGTCATTCATCTAAGGGGGACTACAGACTGCTGCCTCCTCCTCAATCCATAATTCACCAGCACTTCTTTCTCCAGACCTGGTCAGGCTAGTAATGCTGACAGGATCCTACAAAAGTTTTTAGAAGTAGTTGAGTTCAGCCTAAACTGAATGAACTTGCCCTCTCCAATAGCACACTACGCCCAGCCTCCCCTGCCCCTCTGGTTTCACTCCCTTGTTAACTGGAAGCTTTTTTGAAAAGGGGGCAGTGCTTTATTCACCTTAATATTCAGTGCACAGACATTCCATAAGCATTTCTCAAATAAGTAGACTCACAGGCAATGATAATTTTCATCCTACATACTCCAGGCATTTGAAAAATGACTCTAAGCAAAATATAGGCTGTTTCACTTTGCAGTTTCATCAGCCAAATCCCATTTGATGGAAGTGGTATAAAATCAGGCTAGTGAAGCGACTTAAGATCTTTAATATACTTCTTTTAGAAAATTATTTGTGTTTTTAAGAAGAGTTGTTCTCTTCTGATTATAACAAATTATAATTTCACAACAGAAAGCTATTATTTTACAAAAATTTAGTCCATTTTTCTGGTATTATTTGATGCCAATGCAGGACAATGTCAGACAGATGCTATTTTTTTAGCCCTGAGTAGGAGGAATACAGTATTGACATTTCTCAGCTGAGTCTTTATATCTTTGAATATTCATATTAAAAAAAATAATAAAGGCAATCACAGACTTAAAATCTCTATTCCACCATTGTTGCTATTAAGAAAAACAAACATAACATGAACAAATTAACGATAGCAGAATCATCTAACAAATATGGAATTTCGCCTTTCAGAAAAGAGAAATAAGAAAAATTTATATTTTAAAAATAATGAGCATTTTAGGGGTTAATGAAATAATATTGTAGTTATGATTTTCAGTAGTGCCCGGCTATCATAAATTGTCCATAAATGCACAGAACTACAAATTATTTTGACATGTTTAACTTGTTTGGCTCTCTAAGATGCTTGCGATATGCAACACGTGCCAAATGTCTTATTACTGCCTTTTAGTTTAACAAATTACTACACTTTTCATCCTTTAGGTACATTAAATGTATACACAAAATACATTCTGCTCATATGAAAAGTTTGAAATATGAAGAATCTGCTTATGTATTAAAAGTTGGCAGCACCAGTAAGTAAAGAATTAACAACATCCCATTAAGTCTGTCATATTACAAAAATATCCACATTTTTGGTCATTTTTTTATTTTCATTACTTTATGAACATGTAATAGTTATACATATTTATGAGGTACAATGATATCTTGACATAAGCATATAATGTATAATGATCAAGCAAGGTAATTCATCATTATACATTATTATAAAAAAATTATTTTTTGTGTTAGGAACATTCCAATTCCACTCTACTAGTTCTTATGAAATATACAATCAATTATTATTAACCATAGTTGCCCTATTGTGCTACTGAACACTGCATCTTACTTGTATTTTTGTACCCATTAACCAACTGCTCTGTATCCCTCACTGCCTCTCATTTTCATGTGAACATAGTATCCCTACATCGGATAAGACTAAACAAGACAATCATTTAAAGTAAGAGATTCCATTACATGTTTACATTTTTGTTATTTTATTTCAAAATAATTTTAGACTCAAAAGAAGTTGGAGAAATAGTGCCGAAAGCTCACATTACCCACATGCAGCTTCTTGCAAGAATGACATCTTACTCAATTATAGCAATATATCAAAACCAGAAAACTGATAATGGCACAGTACAATTAAGCAAACTAGTGAGCTTTTTTGGCCAGTTTTTCATTTTTTCATATGCACTCATTTCTTCAGTGTATAGTTTTATAAAACTTTATCACATATATAGATTCATGTCATTTACATATATTTTTAAAAACAGAAATCACTTCTTCCTTATCAACATCTTCAATCTTGAGGCTTGAATGCATTTCAAAAGAGATAGTATGACAGCATATATGACACTCCAGCAAGTAACAACAGCGATGCCCACCACGTGTGTTCCGGAACAAACAGGCACATCTCTTTTTTTTTTTTAAGACGGAGTTTTGCTCTTGTTACCCAGGCTGGAGTGCAATGGCGCGATCTTGGCTCACCGCAACCTCCGCCTCCTGGATTCAGGCAATTCTCATGCCTCAGCCTCCTGAGTAGCTGGGATTACAGGCACGCGCCACCGTGCCCAGCTAATTTTTTGTATCTTTAGTAGAGACGGGGTTTACATCTTTAATGATAGATGCCCTGGAGCATGATACACAATAATAAAGGAAACTGACCTCAGTAGAAGCTCCCTCTAAACTGCTAACTCTCAAAATACCTCCCTCCCTCATTACAGACACAACTGTCTTCTTGGATGTCTAATCATTATTTGGATCTAACACATCTGAAAAGAAACTCAGTCTACAGCACCCTCTCTCCAACAGCCAAATGCACTTTCACCTCTGCAAATGGCAAAGCCATACCTAGTTGCTCAGATAAAAAAACCTCAGAGTCATTCTTCAATTCATTCTTTGATTCATCACCTATATCTGATCTATCAGCAATTCCTGTTGGTTCTACCTTCAATGTATAGCTTCAATTCAATCACTACTCACTACCTCTACCAGCATCCTTGCAGTCTCTAAGAGTATGTGTCTATGGACCAATGACTAAACCTCTGTTGGCCTCTATGTCCTCACTTACAACTTTAAAATTACACAGGAATCTTCACCAAAGGGTTGAGTTAAATGAGATAATGCATATCTCCACTAAAAATTAGCTGGGCATGGTGGCATGCCCCTGTAATTCCAGCTACTCAGGAGGTTGAGGCACAAGAATGGCTGGAACCTGGGAGGCGGAGGTTGCAGTAAGCCAAGATCACATCATTGCACTCCAGCCTGGGCAACAGAGCAAGACTCTGTCTCAAAATAAAAAAAGAGTCCAGCAGGGACTAAGTATCCACGAAATGCTATGTATCATCATTACCACAAAAATTATTTTCCAATCAAAAACAATAATCATATATATATGATCTTGGCCACATATAATTATAGCACTGCCTCTTCCACTGACCATCACTCCTATCAGTCTTCTCTTCATTCCCTCTGCTTCAGTATACAACTTCTGGTGCTAATAAACCAATTCATTCTTCAGAGCTCCTTTACTATCTGTTCCTTGAAACGCTCTTCACCATGATCCTCACTTGGTCTGTTTCCTCTCCTCATTCAGGTCTCTGCTCAAAAGCTCACTCATCACTGAGGCCTTCCCTGACCACGCTGTCTAAACATCCTCTTCCCCACTATCACTCTCCACCCCCTTACTATGCCTTATGGTTCTTTATCACTACTTTAACTTACATTACATATTTATTTGTTTGCTTTTTTTTTTTTTTTGAGACAGAGTTTCGCTCTTGTTACCCAGACTGGAGTGCAATGGCGCAATCTCAGCTCACCGCAACCTCTGCCTCCTGGGTTCAGGCAATTCTCCTGTCTCAGCCTCCCGAGTAGCTGGGATTACAGGCACGTGCCACCATGCCCAGCTAATTTTTTATATTTTTAGTAGAGACAGGGTTTCACCGTGTTGACCAGGATGGTCTCGATCTCTTGACCTCGTGATCCACCTGCCTCGGCCTCCCAAAGTGCTGGGATTACAGGCTTGAGCCACCGTGCCCGGCCTGTTTGCTTATTATCTATCTTTTCCACTGGGAATGCAAATTCCAAGAGGGCAGATGTAGGTCTGTTCCTTTTGGCTCACTGCTGTATTTTCCCAATATAGACTGGTGCCTAGCACATGGTAAGTGTTCAAATATTTTTTCCAACAAATTCACACACCAAAAACTGAGAAACAATTTTTCAGAAACATTTTATTTTCATATCAAAATCTCACTACTGGTGTTGCAAACATATAGAAGGAACACACACTGTTAAGGCAGGTAGGGAAATGAAACACTTAAAAGCTAAGTTTAAACATGTCCTAAGCATACTAAGGTAAAAACAAATTGGAAGTTCCATTGTCATTCACTAAACATGAATTCCTATGGTCTGGCCAGTTTTGTAGAGACCTCTTCCATTATTTTACCTTTTGAATGGATGTATCATATAGTCAGTTCATGTACTTTACTATTAATAGTAATAATTAGGTTAATTTGTGACAATTTCTTAGGGTCTCTTTATATGTTCTCCTGCAGACCCATAGACAGATAACTGCTAATTGTGCGCGCTAATCGTATTTAAGGTCTTAGTAAACCTGGCATACATATCATCAAATGCCTTACATAAAAAGTCTTATATTTGTCTTATTCACCACAAAGGGATTATTTTGAAGATAATTATGACAGATTAAATATGGAATATAGATCTTACCTCTCAATGGAAGGGGGGTCACAAATTCTTTAAGACCCCCCTTCCATTGAGAAACAAGGTCTATATTCTGTTCCCTTGAATCTAGGCATACTCTATGACTGTTGACCACTAGAATATTGTAAGCATGATTTTGTGCCAACATCTAGGCCCAAAGGCCTTACAAAATTAGAAACTTCTGATTCCTCACTATTTAAACACCTGCTCTTGGAATCTAGTTTTCATGCTGTGAGGAAGCCAGAAGATTTTTCTGGAGAGGCCCACATAGTGAGGAGTAAAAGCCCCTAGCCAATAGCCTTGGCTGAACTCCCAGCTAAGCACTGGCCAAAGCTGAGTAATTTACAATATTGATATGAGTATACATTTCTGGTTAACACTTAAGACTGTGTAAGTGGTTCAATGACTCCTTTTTTTCTCTTTATATTCATAATCTTTAATAATGATACCTAAGAAACAAAACAAAGTTTCCATCAGTCTATGACTGTATGTGTGGGATACAGCTCAAGAACATCAGCCTACCAGCTATGTGGCTGAGCCAACTAAGTAGAATTTTCAGGACCACTGACGCCATCCTAGCTGACACCATGAACTTGAAATAAGTCATACCATCATAGCCCTCTGCAAATTGCAGATTCATGAATAAAATAAATGATTCTTTCCTTAAGCCACTAAGTGTGATTGATTAGTTATGTCACTATGATCAATTTAACAACACAGAGTGGTTCTCAATTGGGCAGGGGACCCGGAGGAGGAGGCTACTGAGTCCTTTATGATCTACATCACAGCACAAGAGAACATTCTGAAAAACAATTTTTAATATATAATATAGTTTTATATTTTAAAATGGAAAAATGCCTTTTCTTTTTATAATATGAACATCAAAGACATGAAAGAATGTTCAGTGTGTGAAAAAGAGACAGGTCAAAAGATTGAACAATGTTGTGACTCATCACAGACATCACTATTCAAGCACTGTTGAATTTAGTAGACATTTACTGGACACCTATTAAATGCCAGCCACTATACCAGCCACTGGGAACACAACGATAAAAAAGAATGACATAATCCCCACCCTCAAGTAGTATCCACCATACTCCCTATAGAAAAGTATTAGTCTTTAATTCTCCCAAATTATATTCTTTGAAAGAAAGTCAATCTTTTTTTTCATAGTTTATAAAAATTCACAAATAAACATATAGCCAATCTAAACATATAAACAGTATAGTTTATTTCTCAGGGTTAAACAATTTGTAGAGTCAAACAAAAATCATGTTAAGCTAATTAACTGTAACCTGGCCTTCACTCTTATGAGTTGCTCATGGTAAGAGATCAAATAATGATGGTCAGGTCTCTGAAAACATGTTCTCCAGTCATCTCATTTTATTTGCTCATTAGGTCAAGCTGCATCTCTCCATCTCCTTCTTAATAATCTTTCCTTCTTAGATTATTTTGTGCCTCTCCATAATGACAACCAATACTAAATTTTCCTAATTATCTTCCTTTTATAAATCTTGCCAAGTGACCGTTGGCCTTAGACTGAACTATTAAACTATTGATATGATAATGCATTTCCAGTAATGCTTAAGCCCTCATGGTTGGTCCAACCATCATTTTCTTTTCTGTTTATATTCACTAAAGTTTACTTTTAATAATGACATTTAAGATGTGGAAGGAAGATGTTCCAGCAATCTGTGATCATCTGTGCAGCACACAGCTTTTTAAAACATTTGAAATGGCTCTGGTTGGCCTTAGCACAAAGTGAAGAAGCTGATCTTCAGAAACTTCCAGTACCAAAGTTGCTCTCCTTCCCGCTCTCTCATAATGGCTCCTGGCTTCACTGGATGCTCTTTTGCAATGACCCATATACGGAGGCACCCTCTGTGCATCTGCTATGAGCCAGGCATTTTCTATTTTCCAGTCTTTACTTAATCTACACCCCATTCCATCTGGTATCTGGGCTGTGCCAATATACCAGTTAGAAACTGGTCTCATCAATGACTTTAAGTGTTAAATACCGAAAACTATTTAACATATTTTATCCTCTAAGAGATGTTGGAATTTTGAAGAGGAAATTTCAAGCAGTACAGTGAGTTGACTGAATCACTATTTGAATGAACTATCAACTAGAAAAATTAGTTAGGACACAGCAGGACCACTTTTAGAACTTATCAAATTTTAGTATAATATCAGATAGATGTCACCTAGCTTAGAGCTAATCCTGTCATTACCATAACTGACTCTGCCAAAATAGTCTCAATAATTACCTGGCAATGATAATTGATATTATTTCTTATATACCCTAAAGAATCACTTAACTTCAGAAAGTGAATCAAGAACCTGCATTAATCAACTTCTAGTAACAAAGATGGAAGAAAGAGAGAGAGGAAGAGGAATGAAGGGAAAGATGTGGGAAGACTGTTCACTTGAAAAAATTCTGAGAAATTAACATAGAAGTAAAAACAAAGAATCAAAGTATCAAGATGGGTTGATCTCCACTTTATCCTTTTGTGATAGTTATTCTCCTTCATGCTAAATCTATTAGGGTTCTCCAGAGGGTCAGAACTAATAGAACTAAGTTTTATTTCATTAAACTTCCAGTTTAACAGAATAGTTGTTGTGTCCCCTGGTTCCTCCCTCTCGATATATATATATACATATATATCTCCTATTAGTATATATGTGCATATATATATATACAAGGTCCCACAATAGGCCATCTGCAAACTGAGGCACAAGAAGAGCCAATCCAAGTCCCAAAACTGAAGAACCTGGAGTCCAATGTTCAAGGGCAAGAAGCATCCAGCAGGGTAGAAAGATACAGACTGGGAGGCTAGGGCAGTCTAATCTTTTCAAAAGTTTTTCTGCCTTCTTTATATTCTAGCTACACTGGCAGCTGATTGGACAGAGCCCACCTAGATTAAGGGTGAGTCTACCTTTCCAAGTGCACTGACTCAAATGTTAATCTCCCTTGGCAACACCCTCACAGACACACCCAGGACCAATACTTTGCATCCTTCAATCCAGTTAAGGTGACACTCAGTATTAACTATCACAATTCCACCCCTTGTCAACTTGAACTCATACACACTCCTGAGATCATACAAATCTTCAAATAAAGACTTCAAAAGTCATAATTACACCTAATGTAATACAACTACCTTCATAAAACCAAAAACTCACCAATCCCCAACCCAAATACTACTAAAATTAACAATACTTAAATTCTAATAAGAAGTCAATAAATCTTATGTCACATGATAAAGAAAATAAGGAAATAAAATGAAAATATTTTCTTAGTATAAATGTATATATGCACAAACATGTTTTTAACAAAAGAATAAGGAAATACTCATGACAATTACAGTCCTCATTTCTGCAGCTGGTCATGTGGTCATAACTGGAATTGATGACTACCTTCTTCTACTAACCATTTTTATTCCCTTTACCTTCAGCAAGCACTTCAGCAGGTTGTGGTTTTTTTTTGTTTGTTTTTTTGTTTGTTTTTTTCCTGGTGGAGTGACCCAAACCTTCATTCCTGGAAGATCTGGGTCATCTGTAGTCCTGCCTGGATTGGGTTCTTCTAGTTTCCCATTGACCTTAACCACAGGGCATGGTAATGCTAAGAGATGCCCTAATGGATCTCCTGTATTCCATGCATATTCTTCCTTACCTCTGTTGTAGAGTAGTAGACTGATTTCATCTTGAAAG
Organism: Callithrix jacchus; assembly: GCF_049354715.1. Lineage (NCBI taxonomy): Eukaryota > Metazoa > Chordata > Mammalia > Primates > Cebidae > Callithrix > Callithrix jacchus. Next base: position 97,558,809 of record NC_133509.1, read on the forward strand.
TATGGGCCAATCACAACAGCCAACACTAACTCCCTTCTTAGTCTGTTGACTTAAAGGTAGGGGAAGCCCAAAGTGTCCAGGTGGCAATATTAACTTTCAGTTTAATGGAATAGTTGTTGTATCTTCTGGTTCCTCCCTCTGCAACTAAGACCTCTAGATCAGTAGATTGTAATACCGCAGGAACAGGAAGTGAAAATTTTGCTAGTGGATCACTAGGGGTGATGGTGAGTGGTGCCACTTCTATTTCCACTCCTTAATTACTGAACCCATGAATCTTGGCTATGGGAGAAATGGTACTATATATTGGATGCTGATGATTCAGAGTAGACAGCCTTCTGGAGAACTCTGGACAAGCCCTGCAAATTATTGTCACCAAGTTGGCACTGTAATTGTGACTTTAAAAGGCCATTCCACCATTTTATCAATACAGCTGATTCAGGATAATGGGGAATATGGTAAGACCAGTGAATTCTATGAGCATGAGCCCACTGCCACACTTCTTTAGCCGTAGAGTGAGTGCCTTGGCCAGAGGCAATGCTGGAATACCACAATGGTGTATAAGGCATTCTATGAGTCCATGGATAGTAGTCTTGGCAGAAGCACTGCATGAAGGATGGGCAAACCCATACCTGGAGTAAGCGTCTATTCTAGGGAGGATAAACCTCTGCCCTTTCCATGATGAAAGAAGTCCAATATTTATCAGCCTGCCACCAGGTAGCTGGCTGATCATCCCAAGTAATGATGCCATATCAAGGGTCAGTGTTGGTCTCTGCTCCTGGCAAATGGGGCACTCAGCAGTGGCCACAGCCAGGTCAGCCTTGGTGAGTGGAAGTCCATGTTGCTGAGCCCGTGTGTATCCTCCATCCCTACCACCATGGCCACTATGTTCATGAGACCTTAGGATGATGAGAGGGGTGGCTGGAGAAAGAGACCAAGTGGTGTCCACAGAACAGGTCATCCTGTCCACTTGATTATTAAAATCCTCCTCTGCTGAGGTCACCTGTTGATGAGCACACACATGAGATACAAATATCTTCACAATGTTTGACCACTCAGAGAAGTCCATCTACATACTTCTTCCTCAAATTTCTTTGTCCCTAATTTTCCAATCATGCTTCTTCCAAGTCCCTGACCATCCAGCCAAACCATTGGCTACAGCCCATGAATTGTTATATAATTGCACATCTGGCCATTTCTCCTTCCATGCAAAATGCACAACCAGATGCACTGCTTGAAGTTCTGCCCATTGGGATGATTTCCCTTCACCTCTGTCCTTCAGGGACATCCTAGAAAGGGGCTGTAGTGCTGCAGCTGTCCACTTTCAGGTGGTGCCTGAATACCGTGCAGAACCATCTGTGAACCAGGCCCTAGTCTTCTCTTCATCTGCCAACTGATCATAGGGAAATCCCGATAAGGCCATTGGTGCAGGCTGCAGGAGAGAAGGCAGGGTGGCAGGAGTGGAGACCATGGGCATTTGAGCCACTACCTCATGTAACTTACTTATGACTTCAGTACCTTGAGCGATCACGCATATATATCACTTTCATTTGATGATGGAATGCTGCTAAGCATGACCCACTTTATGGCTAGACGGGTCAGAAAACACCCAGTCCATGACAGGCAGTTCAGGTTGCATAGTGACTTGACGACCCACAGTCAAATATTTAGTTTCCACCAAAGCCCAGTCACAGGCCCGGAGCGTCTCTCAAAACGAGAGTAGTTATCTGCAGAAGATGGCAGGGCCTTGCTCCAAAATCCTAGAGGCCTCCACTGTGATTTACATATGGGGACCTGCCAAAGGTCCAAACAGCATCCCTATCTGCCGCTGACACCTCAAGCACCATTGAATCTGCTGGGTCACTAAGCAAATTCATTTACTTTATTCTCTCTAATCCAGTAAAACTCATTCAGCTTCTAATAAAATTAGTACACTCACCTTGCTTACACAGCTACAGTTATTTTTGTAACTTTCATAAAAACTAGCTGGTCAATATAGAAAAATCCCTCTGAAATAAGAACAATAATAGTAGATGCTCGGTGAATACTGAACTCATCATTTCAGACTCATTTATAATGGATCATACAATAGTTCCTAAATGTATCAACTGTCGGGCCACCAGAGGCAACCAGAGAGTAAAACTCTAAGTTACCTTGAGAAGCCCTCAGCTGCCTCTTAGTGCCCATCTTTTCCCAACTTGCCTCCCACCACTGTAAGCCTCCTTCTCACAGGACCCACCCCATTGCTTAAGACATCACACTCTCCTCCTTGGTATAGTTGCCCATGTAATGCAAAGGCTAATTAGTCACTAAAAGAGTGACTCTGGAGGGGAGCTGTCTTAGGTACTGAGACACAATCTCAAGTGAGTGCTATGCTATCTGTGCCAACCTTGAGACACTGGTCACTTCTCCATATTTCTCAGGAATTTTTAATCTAGCTTAGAAAGAAGCAGAGGAAAGAGAAAAGTGAGGGGTGTTCCACAAGGAGCATAGCCAGAGACTGCTGATGATAACAGTCACTCAGCTTCCCAGGAAGAAAATGAAATACTTTTCTGACATGATTTTTCACAGATAGGTTGTGTTAAGTGATGTAAACCTGGACAAGGGCCAGCACAAACACACAACTTTATGTTCTCAAGGAGCAGAACACCAACTTGGAAAAGAGAGTATGACTGACTTATTTTGCTGCTAAAATTTTTGTTTGTTTTTATCTTCAATCTCTAAAAATTAATTTTTTTTTGAGACAGAGTCTCACTCTGTCACCCAGGCTGGAGCGTAGTGACGCAGTCATTGCTCACTGCAGCCTTGACCTCCCAGGCTCAAGCAATCCTCCCACCTTATCTTCACAGACGTGTGCCACCACACCTGGCTCATTTAAAAAAAATATTTTGTAGATACAGGGTCTCGCTATGGTTCCCAGGCTGGAAAATGGCTATTTTTATAAATTCAAGAAACAACTGAATGTATAACATATTTCACAAGTTATGTAGCTGATGACACATTCCTTTGGCACTTCTATTTTGTTTCTATTTTTTTTCCCTATGTTGTTAGCAAAAGGCACATTTCCCCGTTTCCTATCTCCATTCACACACACACACACACACACACACACACACGCAGTATAATTATAATCTGATCTGATGATTGATGATAATAGCATGAGTTGTATCTTTCAGGATATTTGCAAATTCTTAGATTATATCTTTAAAACACAAAATAAGAAAACTACAATGATAAGAGTTCAGGTATTGTAGCAATCCATTATTTCAATACAGAGATTTTCCTGACCTTGAATTTATAAAACAGATTACCTTACCTAGTTATAAGTCTAGCTTTATCAGCTACAGAAGAAAAAAAAAAAGAATAAAAAAGTACAATGAATCCTCTCTCACTATGATGAAAAATTGAATTTCTTTTGTTTATGGCTGTTCTCTGTTAATTTTGTACTAGCTACACATTTGAATGACCCAGGAAGCTTTGTTTTTCAGTGGTGAGACCTGCCAGCCATTTCTCCAATCGTTAGCACTAGTATGTAAAAGAAGCAATAAATACAGAATATAAATTACATCACTTTTTCTATTCATCTATAAAGTTAGTGCTACTATTATACTTACTTAAATATGGAAGCATTAGCATAATACTTAAAATAATACTGAATTTTTTTTGTTAAAATACAAATAAGATTGGTCCAATATCCGAAGTCTGAAGTGGCCAGCACTGCCAATAACCTAAACAAACAGTTTGGGATCTGGAAAATGATCCCTATGGAATAGCCAGGAGCTTCTCATATCTTCTGAGAAATCATGTCATAGCATGTCTTCTTGCTGACTCTCACAACAATTCATTTTTGCTTGTAAATCTTTGTTCATATAGTTCCCTTGTGGTGGATTTTAAAACATTACCACAAATGTTTCCTCTCTTGGTATGCAAATCCCTTTGCGGTGAGACTTTGCTGCTTCTCCCACCAAAAGATGGAATCTGTTTCCTTGAGTATTCCCTAGCTTGGCAAATTCCTTTGACTAATAGGATGTGGCAGACATGAGATTATACAACTTCCAGAGCTAGACCTTCAGAAGACTTGAAGGTTTCGCCTTTACTCTCTTGGGATGCTGCATTGAAATCACCACTCTGAAGAAGTCTGGGTTGTACTGAGGAACAACAAGAGAGCAAGGATAGTGAAGTCTAGTTATTCTAGTGGTCCCAGCTGAACTTAGCTCCCAACTAATGTATCAGCTAAATGTAGCTGCCTGAGGGAACCCAAGCAAAACGAGCAGAAGAACCAGTTGCTCAGTCAACCCAGAGGATCATGACAAATAATGAATGGGTGTGGTTTTAAGTCACTATGCTTGGAGTCATTTCTTAGACAGCAGTAGACAACTGAAGCATCTTTCTCCCATGAAAGTCCTCCCTTTTGTTCCATCCTGCCTGAGTTCCAGACACTCTTCAGGGCCTATTATTTTCTTCATGAAACCTCTTCTGATTATTCTGGGTCAAGATACTTTTCCTTCTACTCTTCTACAGAACCTAGCAACATATCACTCTTTAAAAGATTAATCATGTATCTTGCTTTATAGTCTTTAAAGAGTGCTGACATATGTCTATAAATCTAATGAAGTCCTTACATCTCTCTGCAACTGATAGCATAGTTCCGGATACATAACTATGTTATATTTACATCAAAAATATAAATGGAATTAAACTTACAATATCCTCCTTGCATAGCAAAGTAAACAGCTAGTGCACAAGAACCACCCCAGTTTAAATATGACTGAGAATAAAGTATTCTGACTTGGAGTCTGAAGACATGGAAGACAAAAACCAAAAAAAGAAAGAAAAAAACACGTTAAGACAGATGAAATCACAAGGCTATGGCTAATCACAAGGTGAAAATTATCTTCTAATCTCTTCCAAGAATATAAGAATCTGGGAACATCAACTGTTGAAACTTGTCAGTTTACAAAAAATAAATATATTATAAGCCACAGTATAGCATCATAGATAAAGACTTCCTCAGAAATTAACCAAGAAGAGATGCTTCTACCAAGTAGGGATTAAAAGTTTAAATGGGTTTCCATTTAGTGCAATTATTTCATTTCTTAGAAGCTCTACTATGGTATTATGAAAAGAATATATAAAAATCTTTACTGTAATGTTAATGTTCTATATGAACAACAGTAAAATGTTCCAGGATGAAGATTGGGTGACATAAACATTGGCACATTGATACAGTTGTAAACCAGGCAGCCATTTATATAATGATTGGCGATATCTAGGCACAGATCTGAAAAGATTAATAGCATATTTTTGTTTAAAAACTTATTTAATTTTTTATGTATACTTTTTTATATGTATCTGAAGGTGGAGGTGAATGATTTATGGGCCCACGTAGAAACATGACAAAGGGGATGCTTACAAAATGTTAACAGTTGCTACTTTCGGGCAGTAGGATTTGTGGGGTTCTTCTGTTTTAAAGAAGCAGCTTTTTTTGGGTTTAAAGACTTTTCTGTATTATTTGATTATTTTTAAATAAGCCTGAATAATTTTTAGATAAATAATAGGTACTTATATTTTTTCAGAAAAGTAGAAGCTATAAATCTCTGTAAAGAGCAATTAGATCAATTCCCAGGTGACATATTCATGGAAGGTTATTAAGAAACCCAAGATGCTAATAGTGATAGTACACCTTTACTTAGTGCTTATTACTAGCCTTATATGCATTATCTCCTCAAAACCATATACTCATTCTAAGTTCCTATTTTATCCTCATTGGAAACATAAGAAAACAAATTCAAGAAATTGATCTGACCAAAGTCAGAGCAGAGCTTCAATCGCAGTAACTACACAATCTATCACCCACATCAGCTTAACAGTTGACATTGCAACTAATAATAATTCTGCTCCACAGAGACTTCTGTAGACGATGTCAGTTGCTTATTAATCATTGATCTGACCAACAGTTCTTGAGTATGAATAGCAGATCTCAAAGAACTAAGTGCTCCCAGAGTTTAGAATGTAGACCAAGTGCAAATAGTATGCACCCTTTAAACAATATGCACCAAGAGTGGTCTGGGACATCCGTAAGCTGGGATAGGCTTAGCTGGACACAGATAAGGAAGCTTTAAACCTGCTATGGTTGCTGCATGGCCAAAAGTAGCCATTTAATGCAGTAGAGAAAAAAATTTACTAAATATCTCCAAAACATAAAAGAAAAATTTTTGTTTACTTTGCTTAGGCTGAGAAAGAGAGCATATCCATTATGATACATATCAACACTAATTAGGCATTAATTTTTGTTTTGAGAAAATTAAACATTCAAGAAAATTGAGTATATACTTAGTGATGGGATGGAAGTTCTAATTAGGGTATCTTGGAAAGGCAAAATGCCCAAGGGAACATAAGTAACCAAAATCTAGCATTTATAGTGTTCCATCACCACCATCAAATCATGTATTATTATGTCATTACTGCTTCCATTAACTTTTCCTCACAATCTAGTTTAGATGCTCTGCCTGCCAACACTTTGCGAAGGCTGGGTCCACCTTCAGCTGGGTTCCTCCTTCTATTTTCTCAAATGCAAGGGTCAGACCACTGAACTCAGGAACAAGTAAACATGTCTTCTTTAATCAGAAAGTTCAAACCCCTTCTTTAAAGCACTGGACAGAATAACTGCATAGATCCAAAGATCCACTGGATTATCACCATTCTCTTCCTTCCCTTCTACCTGGAAACTACACTAAAAATAAAGTTTCCAAACCAGATTAACAGCATTTGGGGTGGACAGGGTGCAGGCTATCCTTTTGGAGCTGGAGAAAGAGATGAGCTATTGTAAAAGTCTTTCTGTGAACACTTCCTCCATGTACAAAATCTGTGCACCCTTTTCATGGTGGAGATGCAGACAATGTTACAGCTTTTCAAAGGCAGAACTCTGAATAGTCTTCTCAGGCAGACATTTTGGTCACCACTACTCTTCTTGGACCTATTTCGGCTCTTCTTTCTATATGATTCCTTTAAGGAAATCAACTCCTAAAAGCTTTTCATTCTTCCTTCAGAATACCTCTTATACTCATGGCCTCCTTTCTATTTACATTCCAAAATATGGTCTTATCATCCTATAAGTTACCATAATGGTTCCTAATTGTCCTCCTTACTTCCAGTCTCTGTTATAATACCATCTGTACATGACCAACGAGCAAAATTCCTAAAGTACTAATTTCTGTAATTTTATTTTCCTGCTTAAAAAATAAGTTTAGTGTATGCTCATAGCCTACAAAGTGAAGGCACTCTCAGAGAACTACAGAATCTATTTATACAATGGGAAAAACTTTATATCTGCCACACTCAGTACCTGCATTTTTTTTTACAAATTATTGTATCGCTTCTCTATGTAGACTCTGAGCTCCTGGAAGAAAGGAACCACATCCTTAACTTCTTTCCAACCAAGTCAGAGTTTTGTCCAGTTAACACATAAATAAAAGTTAATTCAGCCTGGCTATAAATAAAGGGGTCTAAGGCTTTTTCTGAACATGTGATTATAATCAAGCACCAGCACAACTCCCCACATCTCCCCAGCTGCCTGATATGCAGCATGAATTATCTTGCTATGTATCAAAATCTCATATACTACAGAGCAAATAATTCATCAAAGGAAAGGTAATATAATCCTTGAATAAATGTATTCTCTAGATTCTTCAGTCAGGTCGGTATCATCTGTTTTCTTCATAATCCCCAAGAATATCTACAGCATTCTTCAACAAAGCAGGTTATCAACAAAAGTTGCCCACTAACATGAAAAAAATACAACATTAAAGAAATTGTGAAACTAGCTTATGTGGGCATACAAGACATTAATTCGTATACATACTGTCAAAATTTTTAAGAATGGTGTTTTAGATACTTTATAATTAGACCATTTTTTTCATCAGTCAATAGGCAGGGTATTCATTAACATATTTAGCACACATTTATTGAGTACTTGGTGTATGTAAAGGCAATGCTAGCCAGTATGGGAGATAGACATGGAATTGTATATATGCATTATTATATATTAACTAATACTTGAAGCAAATTGGTGGTAAAATTCTATGATTATGAGTTTTCTCATACTCCTTAAAATTTTTCTAAGCAATGTGTCAAAAATCTGGGAAAACAGGAACACAATAAGAAGGCTAATCATTAAATAACAACATATTTGGCAAAATACTCTGAAAAGACAAATAAGGTCAAAACTAAATGGGCTGACCTTACCTCCTACTGAAACTGTTCTACATTAAATTATTGGTTTAGCCTCATCATTGCTAACTTGGTGTTGCGCTTGACAACATTCACTATTCTTTTTCTCTAAAATAGCGCTGCCTTCCTTATCTCGAAGATGCGTTGCTCCTCTGCTGACTCTTGTCTTCTCCCTTATCTAAGGTGCCTGTACAATTATTGATTCAAACTGGCACCTTTTTGACTAGTTTTGCTGGAACAATAGAGTCAGGAACAGACAATAGAAATAGTTTTGCTAGGACAATAGAAGTGAGGAAGGCTGTCTCAGGTAAACTGGGAATACAATAGGTCACTCCACCCTCTTTCTATGGCTCTCTCTCCCACTGCAAGAGATGAGGTCTGTGGGCTTCTGCTCATCATTGCACCCGAGCTCAGTCCCTGAGGAAGTCCGTTCATTCACAGCATTTCAACTCACATTTGAACTCAGGTGGCTTCCCTGTTTAGATGCACCATCAACTCATGTCACAAGTTCCTACAAAATCACTTTACTTGGATGAATGTGTCTCTAAAACTGCCTGATGTGGTGCCTAGAAGGAATTTCCTCCAAGCCTAGAATATCACTCTTCTCCAAATTGGTTTTTACATTCATCTGAATGAATATAAAGTGTAAAAACACAGCTCTAGAACCTGAAACCACTGTTTTCTTTTTCTTGCTGGGACTGTACACAGACTAAGCTGACCTGAGGCTTTAAGGAGGACAATGAATTTTGCAAAGTATATGAGTGAACTGAGCCAAGTTTGCCCAGAGAAGAAAAGATGAGTTGGTCAAGGTGTAAGGAATTTTATCTGATGAAGCAGTCCAAAATTTGCAAACTGTACTCTCTCAGAACACTATAATTCTCTGTGATGGTAACAGATATTTCTCCAAAAAAGTAGTTTTGGATCAAATAAGTTTCATTAATGTTGCATATTAATTCTCCCTCTTGGAGAGTCCCAATTCACATTAGCATATCACAATGCATATTAGCATATCAAAAGTTCTGAGAAGCCTTGCGGTAAGACACCATTTTTCATACTTGTTTGTTTTGGGAACTTTTTTTGTTCATTAAAAACCTATGAATATTTGCAGATCACCATGGAAAACCATTTTACAATCCCTGCAGTAGACAGGAAAGAGCAGGTTGGGACACATGAGAGGCTGTTGCCACAATCCCAGGAGGCGAATACAGGCAGCAACAGAGGAGCCTATTTTAGCAAATCTAAAAACAGGTGTTTGCTACCCCAACCAGTGTCACAGACTGACAAAGAGATGGAACTAGCCATGAAAGGTCATGCCTACCTACAGGAAAAGCAAGAGTAGGAGGGCTAGTGGTAAGGCCCAACTTGAATTTGACCAAAAAATAACCTAGGTAGTGACAGAGAGCAAGATGAAGGACAGCCTAAGTGAGTTGGCAGGACTTGCTGCTTTCTTTACAGAGGGTTGTTGGGTTTTCGACATGGATTCTCTGTATTCCCTGCCACTATGCTCTGTGTGTCTTAAAGTGGAATTCTTTAACTGAGTCTGAAGTCAGTGAATAGGGGTAAACCGCATTTTTAAAGCATATTCTTACAGTTTTAGACAAGTTGGACCAGAGCGGGAAAGAGAATGAAGACAGGTAAACAAGCCACCAGATTGGTCGCCATCTCTATGAGGAAAGAAATGATGAGAATATGAAACCACACAGGTATAGCAGATGAAGAGAGAAATACATAAAGCAACAGACATGAGGAAGCGTCACAGGACAGAGTGGCTGGACTCGGTCAGAGGACTCGAACACAGTTACACTCGTAGACCTGGAGAGTCTGGGACTGGCTGTGTTACCTCAGCACTCTGCATATTCAGTCTGTACTCTCTTCCTTTATGTAGACTTGTTCCTTTCCAATTCTTTTTTCAAATCCCTTCAGTTGTGTACTTTTAACTGCCCTACATAAAAGGCAAATGCATTGAGGGCAAGAAAACATATTTTCAATGAATTGTGTATTTCCTAGCACTACCTTGTGCACTGCTTAGAGCAATAGATTAACTGACAGAAAGGTGATTGTTGGTAAGCAAGCACTGCAAGTTATTTTCTATGCGATGGGTACTTCACTGACTTCTTTTAAAGATAATATTCCAACCTGTGTAAAACAAGATTGGCTCTTTTACAGAGCAGTCGCTAATTGATTATCATGATTTTCAGTCATCGTCATGGTCTAACTGGGAGAACAAATCCATGTGATGATATAGGAAGACTCCATCATCTGAAAACTTAAAAAGCAGAATATAATACTCTACTTACACTTCCTAGGAACTAGGATTTGGAGAAACTTTGAGTGTTCTGCTTACAGAATGTTTCTATCTTCAGCCTATTCATAGAAGCTGGCCGAAAGTAACCTTAGTTAATTGCTTATGATGAATGAAATCAATAAAATCCTGCAAGGTTCATAAAAATGGTACTCATTTAATAGTTTTCAAAGAGTATAAGTTTTGACTTGATAAAATTGCCCCCACCTTTCTAATTTTCCAGACTGTATACCTCACAAAGTACTGTATCCCATGAAAGACTGCAAAATATATTACTGAATTTCTTCTCTTACTGTCAACCACATTACTAAATGTCATTCTTTTCTAGCAACACCTGGTACCAAGTGTTCACCTTTTCAATAAATCATTACTGCCAAGGCTTGACATGTATGGAATAAAGCCATATCAGGTTCATTCTACTGGGCACATCATTGTGGCAGAAATGTCAACTATAATAAGCGTGTGATGAAAAAGATCTTCAGGACTCTTGTCAGATACTACATAACCTGACAGTAGGTTAAAACTGAACATTTACATGAAGAGGTTGCATGACTGAGGCTGACAGCCATCATTAACATGATGAAGAAGAAATATGCCAGCTAAGTTTCCAAGCTTTCACTTTACAGGTGTTTTCACGTTCCTATTTAATCCTTCTGACAAACATGGGAGGGGCGTACTTTTCCATTTACAGGTGAGATATTGATCACTTCTCATCCATATTACCACTGCCCTGGTTTAGGCACTCCTCTTTCAGCTAAATTACTGCAACAGCCTCCTAATGGATATTCTTGCAAAGAATCATGTCCCAGTGGTAAGAACTGAGTAATACTAAGGTTTCCTAGGGAAACAAAGACTCCGAAACAAAGTGGTTTAACAACCAATTTTTACTTATAGTTCTATAGGGAAATGTGGATCTACCATCCACCCAGCAGTGACGCCCCAAATGGGATATAGCTTGCTTCCACCAGCAACTTACTCATCTCTCCACGGTTACCAGCAAAGAAGAGAGGATTAGAGGCCATGCAGAACACTTCCTCCTGCCTCCCACTGGCAGAACCCAGTCATATGGCCCCAACCCAAAGCGTGGGAGGCTAGAAAAGTTAGAGAAGCACATAGGTATGTGATGAATAAAAATAGCCTCTGCCACACCAAGGTTCAGTGCAGTCAGGTCGACTGGCTAAAATACAAACCCTTCTGAATCTCTTACAATGGTTTTCTAAAATCCACAGGTTTAATCTCTACCTTAATCTTCTGATACTTCACACCCCAAAAATTCAAGCTCCACAAATCTTCAACCACTGGCTTCTTATACATTATGCAGTTCTTAACATTTGCTAATATTTTTCCAAAAAATTATAATTATGACCAATTCTTAACTACATCCACCCAACTACCATCCATGCTCAACTCATCTCCTCCCTGTGCTTCTGCAGTAGCCTCCCAACTGGTTATTTATTTCAATCTTTGCAATATATTTTTATCACAGCAGCTAGTACATTACTTTAAAATGAAATCAGATCATCTCACTGACCTGCTGAAAAGTTTCCAGGGGCTCTTACCACAAATAGAATAAAATCAAAGCCTGCACAATCTTCACCTCCAAATGCATCTCTAACCCTGTCTTCCTCCTCACCAGGCACTGGCCCCATGGATGCCTATGCTCACTTGACACCCTCCTGCTGCAGGAGCTATGCATTTTCCACTCCTGACACATAGAACATGCTTACATGGTTCTCTCCTTAACTTCATTTAGGTCTCTTAAATGTCCCCATCTAAAACAGAAACCCCCTTATGCCATACCTGTAACCCACTTTATTTTTCTTCACAACACTTACCTCTACCTGACATTGTACTGAGAATTTGCCTGTTGTCTGTATCACCTGACACTCTCTCCAGAATGTAAACTCCTTGAGATCCAGCTGTTCTCTGTCAACTTCAATGTAATATTCCCAGAACTTGGCGCAATCAATGTACAATGAACAAATTAATCATTGAGTGAGGGAGTAAATCCTGACCCTCTAGGCCTACAAGGCACTTTATCTGATGTCACACAGTAGCTAGTTTATCTTCCAGAGTCCCTGAGGATTTAATCAATCCTTCCACCTTCTTCCCACCAGGAATTCCACCAGTCCCAATGGGATTCCTCCCCCATGCCCTCAGATCTCTACTACAGGGTCTGACACATTGCAGACATTCAACAATTTTACTCAATTCATAAATGCTCCAAAGCAGTAGGCCAAATTGCAAACAGGTAACAAGGTAGGTAACAAGAGATGCAAACCTATTAGGTTGGTGCAAAAGTAATCACAGTTTTTGCCATTACTTTTGATGGCAAAACTGCGATTACTTTTGCACTAACTGAATACACCTACAGTTTCTAGGTCCATGGCTATTTCTAGTATATGCTACAGTCACTGCGAAATAGACCTTTTGTAGCTGAAATTCAGGTTGTAAGTAAATTTCTTTTCTTCATAAGACTCTCAACAAGCTTAGCATTTTAGCCAAATGAATCAAATACTCAGTGTCACATCTGCTTAGGACAAGTTACATACAAATTAGCCTCCATTGGTTTCTTTGGCACACATACATGGAAACACTTCAGTACATATTCTCATGCATTTCATAAAGTGATGGTGATTTTTTTTGACTGCCTGGAACAATTTCATGTAAAGAATTTCTCCAAAAAATGGATATTTTAACTGCTACATAAATGTTGTGACTTCTTCATCTGAACAATCAAGCTCTCATATTTAAATGTGAGTAGTAATGAGTCACTTGATTAGAAATTTAGGTGCCCAAAGTCATCATGTCCTAATGGGCTGGCACAGAGGGAAAGTCAGGTCCTCTGACTAGTGGTAGATCACACGCATAAAAATGAGTATTAAATTTTTTAACTTAAAAAAGTCTAAGTTTTATCCTATTTACAAATCTAGTTATTCTTCTAGCTTTCAGATGTAAAATAAAAGGGAGTGAGGACCTTTTATAGGCTAATGCATGGAAACCTTTAACCACTTGGAAAATATAAGGCATGGTTTCAATACAAAGTATTTTGAAAAATATTCTTAATATGCCCATAATTTAATAATAATACCTGTACAGTCATTATTATATATAACTTTTATAAACTCATTTGACCTTAAAAAAAAAAAACCTCTCTGCCATAGGTCTATTATCACTTCTATTTTAGAGAGGATGAAACTAAAGGCAGAGTGGATAGGTTGCTTGTTCCAGCTCAAACAGGTAGTAAGTTGCGAAGTCAAGATTCCAACACAGGTATTCTGACCCCAAATCCTGTGTTTTGAATTATTATCTAAAACTGCCTCTCAATAAATAGGTTAAAATTGTTTCCATCAGCCATAAGATCTTAAAATAGGCTCTCTCTGTTTATATAACATATCAGTAAAAACTGAGTTCATTGCAATTGAACATCCATTTGTGAAGAAAATGCAAAGTCAAACATGTCAAGCTCTTGTCTTCAGACTTTTGATTAGCTTATTGGGTATTAGTCAATATTGATAATCAGCTATGTACCAGACTCTTTGTTAGATGCTGAAATACAATGGTATAAAAGATCACATCTATCCCAAGGAAACTATAGTCAATAGTAGCCAGTTAAACTATTTCTGTTCAGTGTCACAAATGCTACATAGGGTGCCATAAGAAGAACTCACTGAGGGGGCACCAAACCTAATCCTGAGGCTTAAGAAGAGCTTCTCAGATGAGCAATTTCCAAGTATTTGCTAAAGTGTTTAGTGTGACTCCAATATAATGATAGCTAAAAATTTGTATTAAGCTCTATCAATTGAAGGACAGTTCAATTACTTTCCCATTAATATTAGATAGTAAATCTCTCCTTGCAGAAAGCAAGGAAATGCCTCATTTACAATTTCATTTAGAAATCTGTCTAAACAGTAGACTTGAGTTGGAAATGTAGGCTTTTTGATACTACCACACATTAGCTGTGTTGATTCTGGGGAATGAGGAATTGAAATGAATAGAAAGTCCCAGGAGTTAGCCAAGAAAATGTGCATTATAGCTTGTTATGATATGTGAGAATAGGGGGACAAGGACATAAACAAATAATATGGACGGACATATATGCTTCCTCATGCATCAGTGTTTAATAGATGGGCTATACAAGCAGTGTGGTAGGAAAGAGTTGGTTTAGCGTGGCTCTGCCTTCAAATCTCAGAAGGAGACTAATCAGAATCAGAAAGAATAGGTAATTTGCATGAAAATCTCAGACTGAGTTGTTGTGTGTGTTCAGTGACATCCCCAAGGTCAGCGACTCTGATGTTTTGATCCCATTAAATTCCTTTTTCTAAGAAATCCTAGGTTATCATCTCTCTTGCCCTTCTCCCTTTTGAACAGTAAATTTTCTCCCTTCAGTGAGAACTTTCTAATCAGCATTTAAGTATATATAAGTTTCTTCCAGTTTATTGAAAAGAAAAAAAATCTCATTTGATTCTTTTACAATTTCATTTCCTGGTCATTCATTCACTGATTCAACAAATATTCATTTGGTTTCTACTATGTGTCAGATGCTGTACTGGCCACAGATAACACAGAAATGAACAAATTGTCTCATTCCACACCCAACTCTGGTAGTTTTAATCACTCTCATTATAAAAAAAATTCTATGCTATCTAATTCAACATTTTCCCTAAAGATGGTTTTGTTAAGTAGCAATAATTAAAGCATTACACTGAAATATCTATGCCAAAGAATAAAAGAAACAAAGGATGATACAATTTATCTTTAAATTCCTACTCTTGCCTGTAATTCCAGCACTTTGGGAGGCCCAGAACGGAGGATACCCAGGGCAGGAGATCGAGACCATCCTGGCTAACATGGTGAAACCCCATCTCTACTAAAAATATATTAAAAAAAAATAGCTGGGCATGGTGGTACATGCCTGTAGTCAGTCCCAGCTACTCAGGAGGCTGAGGCAGGAGAATCACTTGAATGTGGGAGGCAGAGGCTGCAGTGATCAGAGATCATGCCATTGCACTCCAGCCTGGGTGACAGAGCGAGACTCCATCTTAAAAAAAAAAAAACCTATTCTTAGCTCAGTGCACACTGTATAAGGACCCTGAATGAATAGAAATTTGTCATTTTGACATATAGAAAAGTTTTAAGAACTTGCTTTCTACTCACTGACAGAGGTAGTGACAAATAGATGAGGACCTCAGAGTATGGTGAGATGGCAGCAGAAATGACAGAAAAAAGAAAAGGAAGAGGAAGAAACAGGTAAAATGTTAACTTCTAATTTGCCATGTTACATGCCCTCAAGTGTAAAAATTAATTTGTTTTAAGCTATCAAGAAAAAGGAATGACAGTTTCAAAATAATGATAATTTAAAAGTGTGGAGGATATGTGAAGGACAGCTCTTTATATTGTTACCAATGTATAGGCCTAGAATGTGGCTCTTGAGTGAAAGGGGTGATTTTTATAATTGTTTCAGGTTTTAAGCAGACAAACGCCTATGATTTGGCTGAAAATAAGAATAATACATAAATCAGATTCAAGCATGTGTCAATATCTTATACCCACTTGGGCAGTGAATAAAAATGAGTTGTCCTACTGGCTACATCACAGACATTACATATGGGAAGCATGATTATAAATTATCTAATGCATTTAAGGAAACAAACCATTTTCTTTCCTTGAAGAAGAAAATAATACAATTCTGTTTATTATACATGCCCCAAAAATCCTCCTCAATATTTTTCTCCCAATGAAAGGATCAAGGTGGTCTAGAAATAACAAGAAATGACAGCAGCCCTTAGAATCTACAAGCCTTGGAGAGTGACTGTTACCAGTCTGCTGCTGACAGACACAAAGTGATGTCTGAATGCATGGCTTAATTGATGGTCCATGCTCTAAGGACTAATCTGGGTCTAGTTTTGCTATTTTTAATTATGATCCCAGGCTTGTAACATGACATCATATTTTGGGGTCTCAATACTCACTAACTCTTAAGCATGCATGAGACCTCAAACTCCTGAGGCTAATGGTAAAAATAGTCTACATTTTAAACCAGTAAACATATCTTCCCATAGAAGAAAGAACTGAACATGGACTAAAGTTTACCTCCTGGACTTTCATTCCTGAAGAAGTGAGGTTTTTGCTGGACACTTTGCATATGTGTTTACTACTACAGAAGGTTTTAACTTCACAGGCAAACTTATAACAAAAGGAATGTAGTATCTTGTGTATAAGTGTGTGTTTCTTAAAAATGGCTCATAATATTCACAGGAACTTAAACAAATTTACAGGAAAAAACAAACAACCTCATCAAAAATTGGGCAAAGTACACGAACAGACACTTCTCAAAAGAAGACATTTATGTGGCAAACAAACAAATGAAAAAAAGCTCAACATCACTGATCATTAGAGAAATGTAAATCAAAACCACAATGAGATACCATCTCACACAAGTCAGAAAGGCAATTATTAAAAAGCCAAGAAACAACAGATGCTGGCGAGGAGAAATAGGAGTGCTTTCACACTGTTGGTGAGAATGTAAATTAGTTTCACCATTGTGGAAGACAGGGTCTTCCTCAAAGATCTAGAAAAAGAAATATCATTTGACCCAGCAATCCCATTCCTGAGTATATACCCAAAGGAATATAAATCGTTCTATTATAAAAACACATGCATACATATGTTCATTGCAGCACTATTCACAATAGCAAAGACATGGAATCAACCCAGATGCCCATCAATGATAGACTGGATAAAGAAAATATGGTACATATAAACCATGAAATACTATGCAGCCATAAAAAAGAATGAGATTATGTCCTTTGCAGGGACATGGATGGAGATGAAAGACATTATCCTCAACAAGCCAACACATGAACAGGAAACCAAACACTGCATGTTCTCACCTATAAGTAAGAGCTAAACAATGAGAACATAATGGACACAGGAAGGGGAACAACACACATGGGGGCCTGTCGGGAGGGGCGCAGGCAGCAGGGAGAGCATCAGGAAGAATATCTAATATATGCAGGACTTAATATCTAGGTGATGGGTTGATAGGTGCAGCAAACCACGATGCCACACATTTACCTATGTAACAAACCTGCATGTCCTGCACATGTATCCCAGCTCTTAAAAAAATTTTGAATTTAATTTTTACAAAACGGCTGGTAACATTAAGAGCATGGGATAGCCAGATCAGATGTAGCTGGAATCAAGTCTAGAAAACATCACAAATTAGTATGTAAGCTTAAAAAAATTATTTAAATCTTCCCATGTTTCTTCTTCCTTGGCTAAACCAAAAAACTACCATCACTGATAATGATGATAAAAACAACAATACCTTGCTCATACTTTATATGACATGATGCATATAAAATGGTTAGCACAGAGGCTGGCATATACAAATCACTCAAGAAAACTAAGGATAGTTTTATAATTTAAAAATCAGTAAAATTTTGTCTGCATTCTGAACAGTTTTTAAAAAAATTAAATCTGACTTTGAGATCATATTTCTTTAAATAAAAATTTTGGAAGTCATAAAAATATTTTCTAAAGATTTTTAAGAAAAGAACACAATAAATAGGTAATCAGTCAAATCCCAAAGTCCAAAATTTTAGCAAGGTTCACTGGCTATCTTGAAACTATTTGAAATTTTCTATGTACTATTCTTAAAATAGCAGACTATTAAAAAAATTTAACATGCGAATAATAACATGAAAAGCCATCAAATTGGGTTTAGAATTATTACTCAATGAAAGGCCAAGACGACTAATTTAGATTACAAGGTTTCATTTGTCATGATTGTTTTTATTTCCCATTAATTTCATCTCTGATCAACTTGAAATTAAGTTACCTATGTTTTATGAAACATCAGTGTCTTACTACACATGAAATCTGGACTTCTGCTTCCAACCATGATGTAGTAACTTATAACAGATATACCGGGCCGGGCGCGGTGGCTCAAGCCTGTAATCCCAGCACTTTGGGAGGCCAAGGTGGGTGGATCACGAGGCCAAGAGATCGAGACCATCCTGGTCAACATGGTGAAACCCCATATCTACTAAAAATACAAAAAATCAGCTGGGCATAGTGGCGCTTGCCTGTAATCCCAGCTACTCAGGAGTCTGAGACAGGAGAATTGCCTGAACCCAAGAGGCAGAGGTTGCTATGAGCAGAGATCACGCCACCGCACTCCAGCCTGGGTAACAAGTGCGAAACTCCATCTCAAAAAAAAAAAAAAAAAAAAAAAAACCAGACATACCTTTCCATCATAAATGATTTTTAAAATACTGAACAAAATTTATGAAACAACTGTTTTGAGAAGTTGGGCAGCAAATAGGACATAATTGTGATTCTCTGAGAGATAAGAAATGAACAAAATTAGCCAAACAAGTGCCTGAATGTCTTCCTGGAGATCACAGAATAGGATGGGTGAAGGGTCATTTAACTTGAACAAGGTGATCCACCCGAGTTGTTGAGATCAAGATCAGAATTTGGAAAGCCTAATGAAGCTAAAAATGTTTGTGCCAGAATATCAGAAATGAAAACTATAAGCAGGAAGGAAAGCTCCAGAAATCTACATACAACCCCAGTTGAATCTTTGAATACTATCTATATATAGGATGAAACTCCTTGATGTTACACTAAAAATAGCTGGTGGGTCTCTATGCTGAACCCATATTCTCTAAAGGACTATTATAGATTTTTGCCTTCCAAACAACGAGAATGAAGAGATCTCATTGAATACATGGACATTAACTAGAGAACCCAGAAGAGATGTGTCTTAGAATGGTTAAGCCAGTAAGAGTAAAGGATATTTTAGACCCACCTAACAAAGCTTTAAAAAGAGTCTGGAAAGAATCATTTATCTGCAAATTACTCAACCATATAACAAAACAATATTCAACACTATTTTTTTAAGATGGAGTCTCACTCTATTGCCCAGGCTGGAGTGCAGTGGCGTGATCTTGGCTCACTGCAACTTCCGCCTCCCAGATTCAAGCAATTCTCCTGCCTCAACCTCCTGAGTAGCTGGGATTACAGGAATGCACCACCATGCCTGGCTAATTTTTGCATTTTTAGTAAAGACGGGGTTTCACTATGTTGGCCAGACTGTTCTCAAAGTCCTGACTTCGTGATCGGCCTGCCTTGGCCTCCCAAAGTCTTGGGATTACAGGCACAAGCCACTGTGCCTGGCCAACACTTCTTAAAGGAAGGCAATAAAACTAGTCAACAACATAACATTGACAATTTCTACCATCTCTCAAAAATTATTAGATACCAAAAGAATAAAATATGACCCTTAGGAAACAAAAAAATCCATCAACATAAACAGATCCAGAATTTGCAGATATGGTAGAATTAGCCCAAAAGGACTTTAAAATAGCACTTATAAATATGCTTAAGTATTATTAAAATATGAGAAAAAGAAGGTGTATACAATGAGATGGAATTTCTAGATATGAAAAATACAGAGCCTGACATGAAAAATTTACTGGACATGATACATAGCCAACTGGTCTTGGGTATAAGAAAGAATCAGAAAGCTTGTAGATACAGCAATAGAAATTATTCCAGCTGAAGGAAGAGAGGAAAGACGTAAAAATAGTCACAGAACTTTAGTAGCATATGAGACAATGTTAAGTACTTTAACATACAAGTAACTTAAATTTTAGGAAGACAATGAATAGAAATAAATATATTTAAGAAAAAGGAGCTGAAATGTTTCCAAATTTTATGAAAACCCAAAAGTCACAGATTGAAGAATTTCAACAAACTTCAAGCAAAGTAAAATTTTTAAAAACTGAAGTGCATCATAATCAAAATGTAATCATTGATAAAAGAAAAATCAGTCTAGAAGTTTATATCTACTGAAAATATTCTTAAAAAATAAAACTGAAAATATTTTAATGAAAAAAATTTTTGAGGAATTCATCACTAAAAAAATCTGCACTAAAAGGAATGTTAAAGAAAGTTCTTTAGGTTAAAAAAACCAAATACATATATAAATCAGATCTACATAAAAGAATGAAGAACACTGAAAAGAATATATGAACAAATATAAAAGACATTTTACTGACTGCTCAAAGTTAAAACAATAATATATTGTGGAGTTCATAACACATGATAGTCACAGCATAAGAATGGAGGTAAGATATAGATATACCCTGTTGTAAGGTTCTTACATCATATGGTAAAATATTATATGTGGATAAAATATTAAAGATGAATATTATAAACCCTAGAACCATTAAAAATTAAAATTAAAAGGGTTAACCAAAAGAATGAAGAGATAATAAACTTTGAAAAAATATTCGTTAAATATTTTAGCAGAAAAGAGAGAGGAAAATGAATAACAAAAACCACAAATAGCAAAGTGGTAAGATATAAAAGATTAACACATTAATAATAAATGGTTTGAACATTTCAATTAAAAGGCAGAGAATATCAGAACAGATAAAAACACAGACTTAATTACGTGGTATCTATTAATGTACTTCTAATATAAAGATATAAGTAGACTGAAAGTAAAGAATATTTATATTTATAGTAAATATAAGCAAGTTGGATGGGCTAAATTTATCAAAGTAGGCTTCAGTATAAGGAATAGTACCAGGATGAAGAGGAATCATTTATGATAGTAAACTAGTGAATTCATCAAGAACACATGAAAATCTAAGTGCATATGTAACTAATAAAGGAGTTTCAAATGAATAAAGGAAAAATGGAAAGAATTGAAATAGAAATGGGCAATTCCACACATAGAGTTGGAGACGTTAACCCTCTTTTCTCAGGAAGTCATAGAACAAGTAGCAGAAAAATCATTACGGCCATGTTAAACCAAAGCACCACTATCTACCAACTTGACCTAATTAACTGTAGAATATTACTCCTAACAATAGCAGAATACACATCATTTTCAGATGTACGTGGAACATTCACCTGGATAAAAATACCAGTAAATGAAATAAGCCTCAATGAATTAAAGAAGGACTGAGAATATACCATAGATTTTTATGTTACTATGCTTTCCACTTATTCCTGATTATTTGTTTTTTTCCTTTTATTTTTAATTTTTGACCAAAGTACCTAAAGATTGTCAATTTTATGGCCTTTATTCAAGTAACCATCCTGCATTTTACTGATTTTTCTTTTCATTCTTTTCATAAAGGAATAAAATTATTCTCTTCCTTCTGCTTACTTGTAATTTAGACTTCTTTTTTAGACTCTTAAGGTAAATGTAGTAATTATTATTCTTACTATTTCTTTTTTAATATAAATATTTAATGTTATGGATTTTTCATTTCATGTTAAATTTTTGATACTCTTCACTCTCATTCAGTTCAAATTTTTTTTGAAACTTTAAAAAATGTTGCTAGTGACAGAAAGTGAAAACCTTCATTCATAATAAATAAATATCATAAACATCGCTACATCAATAAATTTAATAAGATAGGTAAGATGGATTAATTACTGAATAACTTAATTTAACAAACTACCACAAAAATAAATAGAAAATTTGAGTAGCCTATGTCTACTATATCTACTACTTTACATTTAAATTTAAAGAGCTTAAATTTGAAATAAAAAAGTTTCCCACAA
Organism: Callithrix jacchus; assembly: GCF_049354715.1. Lineage (NCBI taxonomy): Eukaryota > Metazoa > Chordata > Mammalia > Primates > Cebidae > Callithrix > Callithrix jacchus. The sequence continues at coordinate 97,580,929 of NC_133509.1, forward strand.
ATCAAACTCTATACCCAGATGGCTTTACTGAAGAATCTCACAATCATTAAAAGAAGAAATTATAGGTTTTTAGGAAAATATATGAGAAGGAAATAATATTCATTTAGTAAAGCTAGCCTTGCCCTGATACCAAAACTAGTCAAACACATTCCAAGAATGCCATAAGCCAATAACTCTCACAAACGTTAATGAAAAAATACTAATTAAATATTAACAAATCATATCCAATAATATTCAAAGAGAATAAATATCATGATTAAGTGTGATTCATCCCAGGAATATAAAATTAGTTTAACATCTGAAAAAAAAGGTCAATATTAATCACTATAGTAACAGAAAAAAAAGCCATAAGATCACCTCAACAGATTGAGGGAAAGCACTTTATTAAATTCCATATACATTAATGATAAAATTTCTCAGAAATATAGATTTCTTGTGTGACATAAATTTTGCAGCTTTATTTACATATTTCTTAGGGATTTGAAAATAATTTGTTTTAAAAATTGATTTTGATTAGCTCACAAGAAAACTAGATATTGATGAAAGTATCTTCAGAGCCATAAAGGGAATCTATGAGAAACCAGTAGTTGATAACATATTTAATAGTAAAAGAATAATTTGTTTTAAAAATTGATTTTGATTAGCTCACATGAAAACTAGATATTGATGAAAGTATCTTCAGAGCCATAAAGGGAATCTATGAGAAACCAGTAGTTGATAACATATTTAATAGTGAAAGACTTAAGACATTACCCTAAGATTGAAAGTAAATAATGCATACTAACTCTCACCATTTCTATTAAACATTTAATTTTACACAATTTTTAAATGTATAATAGAAATTGAGAGTGAGCATGTAAATTTTATCCAGTGCAGTAATGCAGAAAAAAGAAATAAGACACACCAATTAGAAACGTGAAGTATAGTTTATATAGAAAGGATATAATTGCACAAATAGAAAATCTTTAAGAAATCTATCAAAAGCAATAAAAACAATAAGAGTGAACATAGTCATGTAAAAAGACACAAAGAGAACAAACAAAAATCCAGTTTTATTTCTGCATTATTGTGGAAAAAAATCCACACCACAGTCTGAGGCAAATATTCACAATACATATGTATGAGAAAATATACAAATATCAACAAATAGTTGAAAGTTAACTTGGAAAAACTGACATTTTTAAAAAATCAAGTAGCATGAAATATTTAAGGATAAATTTAGCTAAATATGTATAAATCCTGGACAATAAAATCCACAAAACCTCACATACTCTATAGTGACCTTTACCAAGACAATGTGGTATTGCCGTTAAGGGTAAGTATGAAATCAATGAGTCACAATAGAGTCCAGAAATAGAACCACACCTGTTTGGTCAATTAGTTTTTGCTAAAGTATAAATAATTAAATAGAGTAGTCCACAATAAATGGAGGTAGAACAACAGGATCTCCACATAAAGCAAAAAGAATCCTGATTCTTACTTCACATTACATGTAAAGATTTTGAAATATATCAAAGACCTGAAGGTAAAACTAAAGCTAGAAATTTCTTTTTTATTTATTTATTTTATTTTTTATTTTTTGAGACAGAGTTTCGCTCTTGTTACCCAGGCTGGAGTGCAATGGCGCGATCTAGGCTCATAGCAACCTCCGCCTCCTGGGTTCAGGCAATTCTCCTTCCTGCCCCAGCCTCCTGAGTAGCTGGGATTACAGGCACGCGCCACCATGCCCAGCTAATTTTTTGTATTTTTAGTAGAGACAGGGTTTCACCATGTTGACCAGGATGGTCTGGATCTGTTGACCTCGTGATCCACCCACCTTGGCCTCCCAAAGTGCTGGGATTACAGGCTTGAGCCACCGCGCCCGGCCCTAAAGCTAGAAATTTCTAAGAGAAAACATAGGAGAGAAATTCTTGACTTTGGGGTAATATTATCTCTACAAAACATCAAAAGCACAAAATATTTTTTTAAATTGATAAATGAACTTCTTGCCAATTTAAACCTTCTCCACTTCCAAATATTATTAGAAAAAAATCCACACCACAGTCTGAGGCAAGGAGGGCAAATATTCACAATACATATGTATGAGAAAATATACAAATATTCACAACACATATGTATGAGAAAAAATAGAAAATTTATATATTCTTTATATTTATATAAAGAATACATATGTATTCTTTATATAATGGGAATACATATGTATTCTTTATATAAAGAATACTGACAACTCAATAAATAAACCAGCAACCTAATTTAAAATGAGCAAAAAGTTTGAAGGTCTTTTGCATTCACTTTCTAGAGTTGCTGTAACAAAGTACCATAGACTGGGTAGCTTAAACAATAATTTATTTTCTTAAAGTGCTGGATGTTGAAAGTTCAAGATTAAGATGTCAGCAGGGTTGATTTCTTCTGGAGCCTCTGTGCTTACCGATAGATGGCTATCTTCTCCCTCTATCTTCACCTGGTCTTCCCTCTGTGTATATCTATGTCCAAATTTCCTCTTATTGTAAGGATACTAGTCACACTAGATTAGCAACCACCCTAATAACTTCATTTTAACTTAATTACCTCTTTAAAGATGCTGTCCCCAAATACAGTCACATTTTGAGGTACTGGGAACTTCAATGTAGGAATTTTAAAAGAATACAAGTCAGCCCAAAACACACTTTATTAAAATAGTATATTAATGACTAATTAGAACAAAAACAATTATCAAAATCATTAGTAACCAGTTTAATAGAAACTAAAATCACATTTAGATACTACTAAATACCAATCAGAATGGTAAAAATGATAAAGACTAATAATAGAATACATTGGAGAGAACACAGAACAACTGTAACTCTCGGGCATTGATGATAGGAATGCAAATTGGTACAATCACTTTGCAAAACAGGCAGTTTCCTATAAAGTTAAACCATATGACCAACAGTCCCATGTAATCTCTGTGATTATACTGTAAGTAGGTAATCATGTACAAATCATTTGTTCCCAGCTATAATCCCCAGAGACCCCAACACTGTTTGGCACATGTTAAGTACAGACAAAGTATTTATTGAATGAATGAATAAATAAATGGGGTTTAACTAGCAAACTACTATTGAACATTTTGGTTCTTTCCAGTGTAAAGGTAAATCTTCAATCATATATCTGGTAATTTAGGCATATTTCAAGCCTCCTGAAGGACCTTCCCAAATACTCTCCAAAAAACTTGTACCAATTTATATTCCCATATGTAGTGTGATACAGTTATATTACTCTGCCCTTTACCTAGTATCAGGTATTAAAATTCACTGTACAGTTGGTAATTTAACTTATACTTCCCTAATTATAAGAGGTATTGATCTTTTTCCATAGAATTTCTATTTCTTCTTTGTAAATTTCAGTCTATTTTTATAGTTGTGCATTATGATTTGTTCATTATACAAAAGAAAATGTCATCCATGTCTTCTAATCATAACATAGACTATGTAATTTTTTAATTTACAGAATTAAAGCAGGACTTTGTATCTACTTTCTGCTACATAAGAAAATTCATATTAAGGAATATTTCCTTAAGCATACCAAGCAATGTGTTTAATATAGATAGACTTCAAAACAATGCATTTTTAATTTTTTATATTAGAAATGTATTAGTTATATTCAGTGGCATTTTGGATGGTGATTATATGCGGGGGGACACTAAAGTAAACATTTAATTTCAATTCCTACTTATATATTTATAGTCAAGGGCATTGCAACAGTTTCCTTATTAGCAATCATTATACAGGTAATTATATTTTCTGTGGACTAGACAGTGACACTAGAAAAAAATGGTTCATTAGTAGTGCAACTATATATTAGAGCTATAAATTCTTTTTAAAAACACATACATATGCACAATCATGCTCAATGCCATATACCATTGTGAATTCTCAAAATTTAAGGAAAAGAATTCCAAAAATATTAGACAGCCTTTTAAAGAAAACACAACATAAAGTTTTAAAATTTCTTTCACAAGGTAAAAGTAAAAAACAGGAATTGATTTTCAAATGCTGGTAGAATGAGAAACTATTTGATGTCATTGAGCACACTGGTTAGGATATGGTGGCACTCAGCAGCCAGGAGACTCCTCTCCTCAAAAAAACAATTATTGAAGAACTGTTTTCCAGAAACTATATAAATCATACATGTTTAGAATGATATTAAAATAAGGATGGGGAGAAGTTCTTGGAGAGAAGAGAAATAATTAAGAAAAAAATAGAATGTATGTGAGCACCGAAGAGAGGATTGTGAAGAGTTTCATGATTCGTGGCAAATTTATCACCATGCTCAATATTTACTTTTTTTCTGTTTTGTTGAATAATGAGCAGTCACTGTAAATTTAGTATAGTATTTATTCATTTGAAAACATCTCAGAAACATCAACTTATTTTTAGAAGATGAAAAATAAATAAGTCCTGGATGTTTGTTGCCAAACTGAATTGGAACTAACAAAGGTTCTGCATACAGTGCCAGCCACTGATAAATGGATCAGTCCTTCTCTACATTGACACAGAGGGTAAAAAGAATGCTGCAAAACTACAGCCATTTTATAAGAGCCAGATTTACCTAAATCGGTCACTTCTCAATCAGTTATGTCAACATTGTATGGAAACACCTTTAAGCCTTCAATAAAATGTAAATGCATTCACATAACAGACCACATTTTTCTACTTATATCTGGTATTATAGTAATCAATGGTACCCCTGACACAGGGCTTAGCCTCCAAGAGTTTAGATTCTAAAATAAGCAATATTGAAGTACATTAAAAAAAAGAAACTATATGCACATCACTTGTTTAAAGATTTTCATGGAAAATCCCATCATTCATAAACCCTCATTATAAGAATGCCTCACTTCTTTCTTTTGAGTAAGAAACTTTTATTCTATTCAAGCCATTATATTTTTTCTTTTTTTATTTAAATTTTCTTTTCCTGATACATAACTCGTAAATGGGAGCTAAATGATGAGAACACACAGGCACATAGAAGGGAACAACACACAATGTGGCCTGCCAGAAGGCAAGGGGTAGGAAGAAAGGAGAGGATCAGGAAAAATAACTAATAGGTGTGAGGCTTAATACCTGGGTGATGAAATAATCTATACAGCAAACTCCTAGGACACAAGTTTACCTGTGTAAGTATGTCTCATTTCTAGAAGAAATCCCTCATGGTATGAGGAAGAGAAAAAAAATTCATTGTCACTATGCATATTATGAGTCATGGGTACCATTTAACAGGCATTTTGTACCACAACAATACTCTGTATGGTTGATATAAGTATCCACATTTTACAGACCCAGATGAAAAAAAAATCAGTAGATTAAATCATTTCTCAAAGTGACAGAGCTAGTGAGTGACAGAGTCTTAGACTATCAGACTATCTGCTTTCAAGCCCTAGTTCCCGAAAAGACTAATAAACTGTCTCCTAAAATAACTTTGATGGTCCACTATATGTCTATCACTCTCAGAAAACTTATTTTAAACATTTAACAATATTTGTGGGGCCTTCTAGAAAAAAACTGAGGCCAGGTACAGTCGCTCAATGCCTGTAATCCCAGCACTTTTGGAGGCTGAGGTGAAAGGATCCATTGAGGCCAAGAGTTTGAGACCAGCGTGGGCAACATAGCAAAACCCAATCTCTTAAAAAAGAAAGAAAAAAAGCTGGGCATGGTGGTATGTGCCAGTAGTCTCAGCCACTTGGGAAGCTGAGGCTGGAGGACTGCTTGAGCCCAAATGTTCAAGGCTGCAGTGAACTATGATCAAGTTCCTGCACTCTAGCCCAAGTAACAGAGTGATACCTTGTCTCAAAAATAAAAAAGAAAGAAAAAACTAAAAACTCTTCAATGTCATTCTTCTGCTCAACTGAGAAAACTGCAGATCTTTTTCAGGAAACTAAGAATTCCCTCTACTGAAAAAATTAGTATTGAGCTGCATGCTGTAATTTTTATGCTCCAAGACATGTACAATCACGGGATTTCAGCCAAGTCTGACAAGCAACATGCTACATACTCAGTAATCATACTTATGCTTATTGTGTGACATATAACTCGACAGTCTTCACAAAGCTGAGGTTTGCACAGCAGACTGTGGAGTAGGGCCACATGCATTTGTGGTTCCAGTCTATGCCATAATATGTTCCCTAAAGAAACAGAGCCACCATGCTGATCCATACAACAATCGCTTTACAACAGGGTATGGAACATTCATTTTATTGTCTTTTTTTAATGTGATTTACAAAATTTGTTTTATCATTAGATTATATGCTGAACACGCTTCTTGGGTAGATTTTAATTGAGGAACATAACTATTCAGAATTGGACACAGATGCAAATTCCCAAGCCATCAAGGATATTATTAACAAAACATGAAGTTTTAAGCTCATATTGGTCATCTGACTTAGCATTCAGTAAACTAAGCTAAAAAATTTTTTTTAAGTATCTTCTATACAACAAGAGCCTTTAGCTTTATATTACTTCCTTCCTACTTTATGGCCTAAGAAATTTTTCTATTATCTCTGAAAATTTTAACAATAGCTTGCAATGATACGCTTCTACAGATAGATTTTAAATCTCTAAGCTTCAGATTAGCCTAAAATTACTTTGAGGAATCACAGTGGGAACTGTTTAATGAGTTAATTAGTACTCATTCTTCTAATAGAGCTGTACTCATCAATCTGGGAGATAAATAGCAGATGCTTTCTGAGTTATCTTTCTTTTCCTACATCCTTACTGTCCACTTAAATTCTTTGATCCAATCAGAACAAGTTTTTCAGTAAGAATTGGATATATTCCCAAGTTCAGGAGAATTCAATCACCTAGGATGTATCTAAGAAAATTTAGCAGTCCTGTTTGGAAAACTAGTAAATGAATTAGTCCCTTACCCCTAGGAAATGCAATGATTTTACCTGAAGCAAACAAAAAAATTATTTTCTCTATGGAGAGTGATTAGGATGAACTAGGGACTACCTCTAGGCTTAGGACAACAGTAACTCTGCTGCTGTTGCTGCTCATGGAATTCACATTAAGAGTATCAAAATTTATAAATGGCATATACAGAAAGAAAAATTGAAATTTATATCACCTAAATGAAATACTTATTTGTAGATACAGACAAATTATGTTAGAATAAGCAAGAATCTATTAATAGGACTAATTACCTAGTGGAGTGGAATGATGAGATAATCAGGCTGAAGGGAGACTTTTACTTTTCACTTTACACAGTGCTGCCTTCTTCTTGTTGTACAAAGATATGTAGTACAACAATAATAATACTACTACTACAATAATATAATAATAATGAATAATAAGAGGCTCATAGTAGGTACCAAGAAGAAATTTGGAGGAGCATGAGTTAAGAATCTTTAAGCCACAGAGACAAAGGTCCTTTGTTCCCAATTTATATATCTAATCTCAATTTGCTCCAGTCTATATCCCAACATCTCGATATATAATCATAGCCTGTTGCTTCTCTTATTCAGACACAGAGATATAATAAGTTCATAATTAACTTCTTGGATTAAATAGTCCTAGAAGTATTTAATCTGATAGCTACAGCCTTTCTTGCCAGTTAGCGAACCACCAGTACTGCAGAAAGGGGATGTTTTCGTCAAGTTCTGTGTTAGAATTAAAAATATTTTTCTTCTTGAAATTATAATAAAACTTGAAAATAACTCAAAAAATTCTATTTAACCCACAATGTACCTATGACACTAATAGTGCTCAGTATGGATATAGGCCACATTTAAAATTGGATTTCTGAGTCTTTGATCAGCATTCCAATCAATTGACTAAAAAATAAAAATTACTAAAACAATTAATTTTAAAAAATGAAAATAATGACTCTAGTCTTGCCATGTATACAGCTTTCAGATATGTGTATATAGGTGATATTTTTTAATGTGCCAACTGTTTAAAAAAAGAAAGTCAAATGCAAACCCCAAAGAAGTAGAAGGTCAGATGATAAGTTCAGAAAGTGGAAAACATTCAAGATGAAAAGATGTAAGTTTGAATTAGTACGAATTCAAAGCTGAGAAAATTTTCATTTGAATTCTGTAACATCCAGTTATGTCACTTCCAACATGAAAGTGAATTATACACAAACTAACCACTTTAAATACAGCACAGCAAACAAAAGCACATGATCCATTTATGAATGAGCTGCATAACTGCATAGGATGTATACTGATACAAAGAAACCAGATGACCTCAAATCCCAGGGCTCTATAAAAGCAGCATTCCACCTGAATTAATGAAAGTAAAGACTGACTCTTAAAGAATAAGTTGGATAATAAAAGCAATTATATTTCTATGCTTGATCTTAATGCTCAAAAAAGATTCTTGAAAGCTCACCAAATTTTTTTAAAAATATGATCAAATTACCCATAACTGAAAACTAGAACCTACCAATGTTACTAGACAAGCTTTTTACCCTTCTGTACTTTAATTATCCTTCTTTGGAAGATGTGACATCTAAGTTCTTAGCTCTAAGACAATTATGTTAACTAAAATTATTATGATATCCCATATCCTGAGAATAGTAACTAAGATGATCAGTTTTCACTTTTGACCAGGCTCATAAATAATCGTTGAAGAATTATAGTTTGATATTCTTAATGGAAAACATGTTCTTTATTTACATGATTGGACAAGGTGAGTATTTGCTAAGGGAGAATTATCCTACATACCACAGTTGATGACAAAACTTTTAAATATTTAAAGGACACACATTGAACAAATAGTGAAAATAACATCATAGTTTATTCATGAAATGTTTTGTAAACACCTCTTATGCGTCAGGCACTGTGTCAGACAGTGGGAATACAAGATGAAATGGCATGGTCTGTGCCTTCAGGGAGTTCAATTTCAGTAGAGGAGGTTAATTAAATAAGTACTTTAAACAATTATGAGCGCAAGAAGAAAAATGTGTTGAGGAGATGGTGAATTCACTACCTAAGCATCCTTTTATGTTTCAGAGCCATTATTACCATTATGTAGAAGAGGGGAGAAGCACAATTAAAATATAACATTAAAGAGAGATAGTTTAATATACAGTGTTAATTGTCTTACAAATAAAAATGATGTTGAAATTCCAAAAAATCAATATATTAGAAGAAAGATCTGGGTCTGTGAGGAAAACATTTATGGCACCAAATCCCATAGCACTTCCCTAATGTAATAATTCCTGCTTTGGATTCTGTGCTGCCAACACTTGTCTGTTTGCAAATAAACCTCTCACAATTATTGGTCATATTTGCTCAGGCTGAGCACTTCTCTCCTTGAAAAATTAGCACCTGCAGAGCACACACACACACGCACACACGAGAATATCACTCTCTGAGCATCTTCAGGCTGCAACTTTAGTACAGATGTGCCAAAACATCTCTAATTGCACATCTGCTTCCTTTGGAAGCTATCACCCCAAAAGATAACAGCCAAGCACAAAGTAATTTGGCCAACTACCACAATACCTTGTAGCATGTAAAAATCTGTGCTTTTTTATATTAGACTAGTGATCTGCACATAAAACTAGCAGTAAACAGAATCCTGCAGCGTGCATGTTTTCAAGAACACACTGGCCACATGTTCTCTGTAATGGCTGTACTGCACTAACATTCTGGCATAACAGTTTCTTATGGCTTTAACCATGAGTGGGGTGTGCATGTGTTTGGAAGCCCAAAACAATGGTGATACTAGTTTAAAAGGTAACATGAATATTTCCCATATGCTACATGAAATTCTTCATGCTGTCAAACTTGATCTGAAGTTTGAAAGAAATTGGTCATGAGCTCTTTGTCTGCAAAACTGACTTCATCAATCATGCTTTTAAGGGAAAATATGATTCCTGTCAACATAGGCATTATGCTAACATACACGCACACTAGGATGTGCACTTCCTTCCAAAGACTTGGCTATGGTATTGTATAGTTTGGGGTTTATAACGCACTTTGAAAATACACAAATTACTATATCTTGATTTAAAAAACCAAAATAAAACAAAGGAGGAACTAATACCAGAATAGTTAAGACTTTGTTAGATGATGTCATTGAATAGAATATTTAGATATGAATAGAAGTGGTAATGAATCTGATGACAGAGGAAGTCATACTTCTCAGGAGTATTAAAATATTTACAGACATCAAAAAATGCCACAGTTGGTTTACTTAATCCTCTATCTTTGACAATGTCATAAAGAGCATGTAAAGGGAAAACACATAATTAGCCCCCTTGCTCCTAATTTTGCTTAAACACTTATTATGCTACTTACTAAAATGAGAGATGTTTATTTTATGATTATCACTGTAGATATCTGAGAAAATACAGATCTATTCAATTTCACCTGCTAGCCTAGACTTCAAGTAGACTTCAGAAAAATACCACTCAGCTTGTATGGTCTCTTTGGCAATAGTAGGAAATGATTCAAGTGAAACCAGTTCTTGATTAAGGGAAAAGCAGAATTGCATTAGTTAGATATTCTGGTAGTGCTGCAAACCATAATGACAAATGAGGACGGCCTAAGACTTAAGATGTAAAGTTATGTGGCTCATGCAATTCAGTGTCAGTATTTGGAGGCTATATGATGAACATTTCCAAAAGTATAAGAAAAAAGTGAGATAAAAATGTGCCTCTTATCGATGCTTTAAAAATAATTTGTGCATATTTGACAAAAGAAGTGTCTAACTAGGTCTCAGGGTAAACCATAGCACTGAACATACTAGATAAAATAACATTGAGTATTATATAAGATCTAAGACTTAAGGGGAGGGACTGACGTCATCAAAATGGAAAAAGCCTTGACACTGGGGTCAGAATAGAGCGTTCTAGCTTCTGAGTCATGAATACACATATGATATGCGGAGAAAAGACCCACAGAGCTGCCTTTGATGTACCAGACCATCTGCTTTGCTTATACCTTGTTTGCCTATAACCTGAATTATTAATACAGTTTCTTACTGCATAAGAAAAAAAGGGTGTTCTAGTGTCAGCACTGCTTTGAGCAGTCTCACATGAAACTTTTGGAATCTCATCACTCTTGTTTTCTAAACTGTGGTGAAATATACAGCCTGATCTACTAGGGTCCAGTTCTTCCTCCTTAAAACAAGAAGGACAAATGAGATTAGTTTTCATTTCAGCTGTCTCTCTTTATAAATCTTTTTATTAATTCTTTTTTTTTTTTTTTTTTTTTTTGAGACGGAGTTTCGCTCTTGTTACCCAGGCTGGAGTGCAATGGCGCAATCTTGGCTCACCGCAACCTCCGCCTCCTGGGTTCAGGCAATTCTCCTGCCTCAGCCTCCCAAGCAGCTGGGATTACAGGCACACACCACCGTGCCCAGCTAATTTTTTGTAATTTTAGTAGAGACGGGGTTTCACCATGTTGACCAAGATGGTCTCGATCTGTTGACCTCGTGATCCACCCGCCTCGGCCTCCCAAAGTGCTGGGATTACAGGCTTGAGCCACCACGCCCGGCCCTTTTTATTAATTCTAACACGTGTTTCTCAAAGCATTCAAAACTTTCCTAAGAAAGATTTTAAAATGTTGGCATGCTAATTCCCAATCCAGACTCTGACACTCCGCCAGTAACTTTTAGAGTCTACAAATACAACTATTTGATTAGATTTGTTGTGTCTTATCAAGGATATAAATTTCCTGCTTTGAAGAAGGGAGACAATGTTCAATTTTATCTTCAAATTCCATTCAAACTGAAACTACACAGACTGAAAGACCTGCACATACTATAAGAAGACGTGGTAATGAAGTTGCAGATTGTTGTAAAAGGTTACCATGAAACAGAAATTATGAGCGCATATATTCTCTTTTGAACTGTAATTCAATAGATGAAATTAACTTTGTTTTGTCACCCTTGGCAGGAAAATCATTCAACCTTTTAGACTCAGATAGATGCTTTGTGTGCAATTTGAATTACACCTCACCTGGCTATGGGCAGGCATCTGAAATAGATGATCTCGAAGTTCCTTTCAGCACTAAGACCTATATTTTTATATTTCTTCATTTTAAGTTGGAAACTAATTTTACACATATTTCTATAAAACTCTATCTTATGGAATTTTAAGGTTCCACTTAGATAACTATATTAGATTAATTCCCAGGGGGTAGGAATAGTGTCACCACATATTAAAAAGCAAGTTTCTGTGCATACGTTGACACAAACAATAATAATATCATTATTATTTATAGACTTCCTAGGATTGCAGAATGCCTGTCACACATGTGCATAATTCATTTGGACCTGTGTCCCTCTTCCTAAAAATAATTGTTAATGCCACAGAAAAGGTCACTAACCCCAACCCAATTAGAGAATTTAGAGAAATAACTCCACTTATCTAAGCATTTACTGAAGTCACTCTTAGATAAAACTTAAGAATTTCTTAGCAACAAGAGTATCTAATTTCGGAAAGGCAAAAGTCACTTGGTGTCAAATTTATCCTTAAGTGCCAGCTGCAACATACTCTAATGAGTGATAACACCCTACAACTGTAACGTCCTTGCAGTGGACATTCATGGACTACAAGTGGCCGGAAGTGCATGAGCTCTAAGAAAGAGGAGATTTTGTCTAAAGTTCCTATACCACACCCTAGCTGATATAAGTTATGTACCTGATGACAAAGAGTACTCATGGAAATGCAAAAGTGAGAGTTAAAAAAAGTTATAAACAAAAGTCCAAGAATTTTACTCAACAAATACTTATTGAGACTCAGCCACCTGCCAGACACACTCTTCTAAGCATTGAACAAAAGGAATGAAAACTCCCCCCTAACAGAGCTTATATCCCAGCAGAGCATCACATGGGGGCCAAGCCAGGTAAAGCAGAGCCTGCACCAAAGAAAGCTCAATTGCAGAGAAGACGAATAGCAAACATGACAAAGTCACATGGCAGGAACCAAGGGAAAAGTCAGTAACTAAGAGGCAAATATATCGGGGGATGATGATGCAGTAGTCGAGAGAGCAGCCAATGAGCATTAACTGATGGAGCAGCCCTGGAGTTTTAGATGCTGGCACAGTTCCCATTGCTCTACCTCTCTGACTTCTAAGAGAAGAGAATTTCTGCAAGGCGAGCAGCCAGAGCAGACTCCAGATTCTGATATTCAGACTATTTCAGTATCTATATTGTTTGGATGTGAGAAAAAACTTGGCTCATTAAGTGCCATATTCTACACTGTAATAATTCTGTATTGTAATAAATTATCCTGCATAGTACTACTGTATTTCAATTGAATGTAAAACTGTAACCTGGGGGACAGGAGCAGGTTGCAAGGGCATCCCAAAAGGCGCTCATTGTTCCCTGATCAGATGTATTTATCCAGGTCCTTGGGCTTTCACTCACCCAAGAATGGATAGCAGACCCCAGCAGTGGTGATATTGTTCAAATACATATCAGACCCAAAGGGCTTTGCAGAAAAGGGATTTATTAGGGAGGGAGGGAGGGAGAGAGAGAGAGAGAAAGAAAGAAAGAAAGGGGGAGAGAGACAGAGAGAGAAAGAGAGAGGGAGAGAGAGAGAGAGAGAGAGAAAGAAAGAAAGAAAGGGGGAGAGAGACAGAGAGAGAAAGAGAGAGGGAGAGAGAGAGAGAGGTAGCTACCATGCTGTCATGCGAGAAGATCCAGGGATGGAGTCCACACAGGTAAGGGGCAGGGAGACTTTTAATCTGGAAGTCACTCCCATCTCATTCAGGTTCTAGTCCCATGAGAGGAGTTCCTTCAAAATTCCGCTGGAGTGACTGACTTTTGACTTTGATATCTGATTGGCTTCCCAGCCTACAGTCCTCCCAGAGCTTTTTGTTGGCTTTTTTAAACAAAAGAAGCTCACGTGGCAGTCTACCTTCCCCAAAACAAAAGTTAGACAAAGAACTGTAGATTCCCGAATTGGGGGGTGGATAGAGGTATGGCACTAAGAAGTTCTTGCCTTTGGAAACCACACCCCTTGTTGAAGTTCATAAAAATGTCCTGATTCAACCAGTCATCAAATTAATATAAGCCATCTTCTGCAAAGCTGACAACAACAAGCAATGGGGAAAATACTCCCTATTCAATAAATGGGGCTGGGAGAACTGGCTAGCCATATGCAGAAGACTGACACTGGACCCCTTTCTTACACCATATATAAAAATCAACCCAAGGTGCATTAAAAATGTAAATGTAAAACCCAAAACTATAAAAACCCTGGGATACAACCTAAGCAATACCATCTTTGACACAGGAACAGGCAAAGATTTCATGACAAAGACACCTAAAGCGGTCAAAACGACAGCAAAAATTGATAAATAGGATCTAATTAAACTAAAGAGCTTCTGCACACCAAAAGAAATTATAAATAGAGTAAATTGCCTACAGAATGGGAGAAAATATTTGCAAACTATGCATCTGGAAAAGTCTAACATCCATCATCTATAAGGAACTCAAATTTACAAGAGAAAAACAACCCCATTGAAAAGCGGGCAAAGGACATGAATGGACACTTTTCAAAGAAGATACACATGCAGCCAACAAGCACATGAAAGAAAGCTCAATACCACTGATGATTACAGCAATGAAAATTAAAACCACAATGAGATACCATCTTACACCAGTCAGAATAGCTATTATTAAAACGTCAAAAAATAACAAATGCTGGTGAGGTTGCAGAGAAAAGGGAACACTTATACACTGCTGGTGGGAGTGTGAATTAGTTCAACCATTGTGGAAAGCAGTGTGGCAATTCCTCAAAGAGCTAAAAGCAGAACTACATTAAAACCAGCAATCCCACTACTGAGTATATACCCAGAGGATTATAAATCATTCTACCATAAAGATACATGCACACAACTGTTCACTGCAGCACTGTTCACAATAGCAAAGACATGGAATCAACCTAAATGCCCATCAATGACAGACTGAATAAAGAAAAGGTGGTACATACACACCATGGAGTACTATGCAGCCATAAGAAACAATGAGATCATGTCTTTTGCAGGAACATGATGGAACTGGAAGCTATTATCCTAAGAAAACTAACATAGGAACAGAAAACCAAATATCACATGTTCTCATTTATAAGTAGGAGCTAAATGATGAGAAAATTATAAACACAAAGAAGGAAGCAGCAGACACTGGGGTCTACTTGACAGTGGAAGTGGGAGGAGGGAAAGAAGCATAAAAGATAGCTCTTGGTACTGGGCTTAATTATATGGTTCCGGGGTGATAAAATATCAGTAAACAAACCCCTGCGACATAAGTTTACCTTCACATGTACCCCTGACCTAAAATAAAAGTTAAGAAAAAAGACTTGAAACTAAACATCATGCCCTCAATCCTATAACCCTAGGTATGAATACTTCATTTTATTGTACTTCACAAATACTGTGGTTTTTCAAATTAAAGGTTTGTGGCATCTCTGCATCCAGCAAGTCTATTGATGTTATTTTCCCAATAGTATGTGCTCATTTTGTGTCTCTGTGTCACATTTTGGTAATTCTCACAATATTTCAAATGTTTTCATTATTATATTTTATGGTGATCTATGATTGGTAATCTTGGATATTATTGAGATCATTTACGGATGTCGCAAACTGGGCCCATGTAAGGCAGCGAACTTAATCAATAAATGTGGTATGTTTTGAATGCTCCATCAGCTAGCCATTCCCCTGTCTTTCTCCCTGTATTTGTGCCTCCCTTTCCCTGAGACACAATAATATTGAAATTAGGACAATTAATCACTCTACAATGGTCTTCAAGTGTTGCAGTGAAAAGAGGAGTTCCACATCTCTCATTTTAAATCAAAAGCTAGATATAATTAAGCTTAGTGAGGAAGGTGTGCCAAAAGCTGAAGGAGTCCAAAAGCTCGGCTTCCTGCAACAAATAAACCAAGTTGTGAATGCAAAGGAAAAGTGCTTGAAGAACTTTTGAAGAACTAGTTAAAAGTGTTCCTCCTCTGAACACATAAACAATATGAGAGGGAAAGAGCTTTACTGCTGATATAAAGAAAGTTTAAATGATCTGGATAGAAAATCAAATGGCCATAACACTGACCTAAGCCAAAGATTATGCCAAGAGTTATGCAAGGTCCTAACTCTCCCCAATTGCATGAAGCCTGAAAGAGGTGAGGAAGCTGAAGAAGTTGGAAGCTACTAGAGATTGGTTCAGAGGTTTAAATAAAGAAGTCATTTCCATAACATAAAAGTGCCAGGTGAAGCAAGTGCTGATGTAGAAGCTTCAGCAAATTATTCAGATCATCTAGCTAAGATACCTGATAAAAATGACTACACTAACCAAATTTTCAACACAAATAAAACAGCCGTCTTTCAGAAGAAGAGACCATTTAGGACTTTCATAACTAGGGAGAAGTCATGCCTGGCTTCAAAACATAGAACCCTCTCTTGTCAGAGGTTAATGCAGCTGGTGACTTTATCTTGAAGTTCACTGACCATTGTAAAAACCCTAAAGTCTTAACAATTATTCTAAATCTACTCTACCTGTGCCCTACAAATGGGATAACAAAGCCTGAACGACAACACATATGTTTAAAGCATGCTTCACTGGATATTTTAAGCCCATTATTGAGACCTACTACTCAAAGAAGAAATTTTTTTTTCAAAAGGGTACCTCTCTCTGACAATGCACCTAGTCACCAAAGAGTTCAAAGAGAGATGTACAAGAAAATGAATGTTGTTTTCATACCTACTAACACAACATCCCTTCTGCAGTCCATGGATCAAGGAGTAATTTTGACTTTCAAGTCTTATTTAAGATATATATTTCATAAGGCTGTAGCTGGTGTAGACAGTGATTTCTCTGATAAATCTGGGCCAAGAAAATTGAAAACCTTCTAGAAAGAATTCACCATTCTCGAGGCCATTCAGAATATCATGATTCATGTGAGGAGGCCAAAATATCGACATTAACAGGAGTCTGGAAGAAGTTGATTGTGACCCTCATGGATGACTTTGAGGGGTTCAAGATTTCAGTGGTGGAAGTAACTGCAGATGTGGTGAGGATGCCAAGAAAACTAGAATTAGAACTGAAGCATTCTAATTCTACAGTGAATTCACTATAAAAGTAGCTAATAAGGAGTTGCTTCTTATGAATGACCAAAGAAGGTGGTTCCTTGAGATGGAATCTACTCTTGGTGAAGATACTATTAACATTTTTCAAATGATAATGTAAAATTTAGAACAGTACATAAATGGCTGGGTGTGCTAGCTCACATCTGTAATCCTAGCACTTTGAGACGCCAAAATGGACAGATCACTTGAGGTCTGGAGTTTGTGACCAGCCTGGCCAACATGGTATAACCCCGTCTCTACTAAAAATTCAAAAATTAGCTGGGCATGGTGTCGTGGGCCAGTAATCCCAGCTACTCAGGAGGCTGAGGCAGGAGAACCGCTTCAACCCAGAAGGCCAGAAAGTGGAGGTTGCAGTGAGCAGAGATCACACCACTGCACTCCAGCCTGGGAAACAGAGTGAGACTCCATCTCAAAAAAAAAAAAAAAAGAATAGTACATAAACTTAGTTGATCAAGCAGCAGCAGGATTTGAGAGAACTGATTCCCATTTTGAAAGAAGTTCTACTATGAGAAAAATGCTATCAAACAACATTGCATGCTATATAGAAATCTTTTGTGAAGCCTGCATGCAAACTTCACTGTAGTTTTATTTGGAGAAATTGCCATGCTCAACCTTCAGCAACGACTACTCGTCAGCAGCTATCTACATTGAGATCCTCCACTAGCAAAAAGATCCTCCACTAGCAAAAAGGTGTTGGCTCACTGAAGTCTCAGATTATTTTTAGCATTTTTTAGCAAGAAAGGATTTTAAATTAAGATATAAACATCATTATTTGGACATAATATTATTCCACATTTAACATACTACACTATCATGTATACATAACTTTCATATGTACTGGGAAAAGAAAAAAATTGTGAGAGTCATTATATTACAATATTCACTTCACTGAGGGGGCCTAGAATTGAACATAGTATCTCTGAGATATGTTTGTGCTGGATATTTTAAGACATCACAAAACATACATACATGCACACTGAATCTAAGTATTTAAGAGGAGAGATCTATACTCCTACGGTCTGGAAAGTAGGGGAGTAAAAAGGGAAGAATTCAAACTAGTTAATAGTAAAAACTGTCATCAGTCAAGCAATTTAAGTGTTTTATTTCCCTCTTGTATGTTTGTAAGTGTGTATGTGTTCATCTACCTCATACAGAGTTCCTCCATCTCAAGTAGCAGCAACAGTGAATTAATCCAGGTTTCTTATTCCAGAAAATTACTATATCTTCACTTATATCACCATTTTTCAAACAACACCCACTAGAACAATCTGGAAGCTGAGGCTGGTTGTTAATAGTTTTACTATATTAACATCCAACCAATTCTATGTAGCTTTTGCCTGACCATTTGCTGAATTACAAGCAAACGGTTAATTGTATGTCATTTTTCCACTGTTACTTTCTCTGCACAAAACAGTTGGCTCCATCTGATGGCCTTAACTAAATGAATCCACTTTTGACTTTCATTAAATGCATCAGAATTAAACTTAGCAAAGCTCAGTAAACTTTTCAGATATTTCAAAAGACACCTCTTCTTAATTTCGTTTCTAAAACTCTGAATGAATACATTCCCCTCTATTCTACAGCTGGGAATCTACACATAACGCACCCTGTAATCTACTCTAAGGATAACTCAGAAACAGAGCCAAAGACCTTAAATTTATAACACTGAACTTAATAATAGAAGGAGACTTGACATTCAGACGTTCTTTGGTTTTAGACTCAGCTAATAAAATTACAAATAATATATAATTCCCATGTGCTCAATTAACTCTCAATAAGCCTTAAAGCTTTGCATATGTGAGATGTAGATAAGGTTCTTCCTACATCTATTTTTGAGATATTTTAGCATCTTACAATTAAGTATACTTATTCTTTGTTACTTTTTTCATGCTCCTAAGAAAATACAGAAAGATTCTGATAACTCAGTATTCCACAAATTTAACCCTTCTGGTATCAGTACAGATTAAGAAACCCTGTTTCTGAATAATCTGAAATCAGTACAGATTATTAAACAATAATAATTCATTCAGCATCATTCTTTTTTTTTTGAGACAAAGTTTTGCTCTTATTGCTTAGGCTGGAGAGCAATGGCATGATCTCGGCTCACTGCAACCTCCACCTCCGGTCTTCAAGCAATTCTCCTGCCTCAGCCTCCCCAGTAGCTGGGATTACAGGCATGCACCACCACACCCAGCTAATTTTGTATCTTTTCTAGTAGAGTCAGGACTTTCACCAAGTTGGCCAGGCTGCCTCAAACTCCTGACTTCAGGTAATCCACCCACTTCGGCCTCCCAAGGTCAGCATCATAATTTTAATGAAGCAAATCATTTTCTGAGTCAGTATGGGAGCAAAAAACAAATAAAAATGCACCATATGCCATACCTATAAGCACAGTCTTCTCAGTTCAGAGAGATGACAAGAAGGCACTGAAAGTTAAGACAACCCAAGACTTACATCGTTTTCTCATTAAAAAAAAAATCTAGTGATAGAACTTAGACTCCAAAGAGATACCTTGTAAAGGTTCATCAGCATTACTTAGGAACACTTCTCTGTAGCACACATGGATAGCCTACCTTGAACTCTGCCTTCTATGAACTCCTGAAGCAGATATGCCCTTAATTTCATTTAGGTAAAGATTAAAGTTACTCTGATAGTAGGGAAAATAATAATTAAGAGTGGGGGAACAGAAGAAAGGAATTGTTTTCACATCATAAGCTTTCTGAGTAGGCAAAAATGATGAAAATGTCTACTGTGTCTTCAACCCAACAGTCCACAGGTATGTCCAGAAACAGGGAACCTACAGCAACAATCCCAAGAAAAATTGCTTTCTCTGATAGTGATAGTCTAAAAGGAAAAGAGCAACAGCAATAGTCATCAGTAGTCGCAAGCAAATCCTTCTTTCTATTTAAAATGTCAATAGGCCACCTACCGCTAAGCCTATGAATCAATCAGACTTCCATTCTGTTTGGCTGCATAAGGACTTATGTTAAAACAGTGAAACAGTTCAATTCACTTTCTTCAGCAAATTGCAGATAACAGATAAAAATGCTTTAGGGTTGGGAAAGGAGTACAAAATGGAGGCCTGCTATTGGTATAGCTTCTTCAGTTATTCATTTCACATTGCCAACAAATATTTGAAATTGTGAAGGAGCCTCCCTTTCACCTTCCTCTTATCAGGAAGAGTATCCTTAAAGGAAAAGGAAAAATAAATTAATCTATATGTTTTCAAAATTCTTCCTGAGGTAGATTCACAGTTCAGTTTTACAATCAACGCAGCATATGTTGTCCATCCATCAACAGAACTCACACAATAAATCGCTGTCTGAAACATGGAGTATGAAGTGCATTACTTTTTTTCTTTATAGGTATCCTGATCCGAATTTAAAGATTTTTCAGAAACAAAGACCTTCGTGAGGTCATAGGTAGCCCTTTGTTGAGTCTTTTCAGTCCCAGCTACTATATGCAACTTAATACAATAAATAATCTCAACAGAATACTTAGATATTGTTAAAGACTGTATATGTACAATCCTGTATTGCCAGCATTAAATGCATTTTCAAATTACAATATTTTCAACTTAATGATGGCTTTATGGGGACATACAAAAGCCCATTTTTAGTTGAGAAGCACATGAATAAGTAATATCACCACAGCCACATATGAGGAATATACATAACAAGCAGCCTGCCTCTTTTGAAAAGAAAACAATTATTGAAAGCTAAGAATTCCAAATTACTCTTCAGCAACTGAGAAATATAACTCATGGTCACCGTGAGCAGTGGCTAGAACTGACACATGTTAATCACGGTGGGGGTCCCCTCCTCCCCATTAATAGCCAGTGTTTCCAATTTTGCTAATGCTTTACTGACATCACAAGCAAAGTGAAAATGAATAAAGACAATGCATGAGTCTCTTGAGCAAGCACGCTGAGAAATAAATAGCAATAATTCCTCATTAGCATGACTTTCAGCCACAGATTATAAGTAATGAGTAACAGATGTCTGGTCTGGTATCCTTTTATTATGTTATCTTAAGGGAAATACAGGTTTATTTTTAAGCTATTCCTAGATCAGGTATTGTAAGGCAAGAAAAGTATTTTTATTAGTGAGAAAGAAATGTTTTTTTAGATGAACCAAGTAACGAAGACTGAAAACAAGAGTGCTCAAGTCATGCAGAAGAAAGAAGCTTTTGATCTAAAATATGCTGGAATAAGGAAAAAAAACAGGATGGATAAAGAAAAAAGAGAATTGAATTTTGTCTTAGGTCTACCATGACCTTGTTTGACCCAGAACAAGGCCCAAAAATAAAATATATTACTGCCTCTTCCACAGCACAGAAATACTATGGGAACTAATAGATGTCAATAAGTGAAAAAGGAAAGAAGATAGGTTAAAAAAAAGAAAAATGAAACTATTTTAGTTTTACCATTTTTCACATAGCTACAAAATACAGTGGTATTTTAGTGTTCCCTCTTTGTTTCTTGTGACCTCTCTTTCCACCCACCACTTCCCACAACAAATTGAGGGGGAGGGGTGGTAATTGAAACTTCTGGTTAAATCAGTCCCATGGAAATAGAGCATGGCAAACCAATACTAACCATGGCAGAAAAAAAAAAAAAACTTTAAATGTTTTAATTTGGATGTGAAAATTTCTCATTTAATGAAAACTCATGAGTATAATTGGATGCTGAGTCAATGAGCCAGCAAGTATTTATTAAGCACCTGCTAAGTATATGGCATTGTCCTGGGCACTGGGGACCAATGAAAAATAAATAAGAACAGATACTTGGTCTTAAGGATCTCAGAATATGTTAGGAACACAGGTTAAAAGATATAATGTAATAGATAATACCATATCATGTAATAAATTGTTAAATTCTAAGATATTTCAGAAAGTATGAGAAAAAATAATAACTGATGTCTAATTTCTGGAGTTAAAAACTAAATAGAAAGGGCTACAAGAATAGAAGTAAGCAATGGCATAAAAGTTCAGAAGGCAATGAATAGATTTTGTTTTAAAGCCTTGGTATCGCACTGGAAGAAGGTAAAGACACTCATTAACAGTACACTGTGTTAAGCGTACATATTAAGATATCTAAAGGGGGCTGGGCGCGGTGGCTCACACCTGTAATCCCAGCACTTTGGGAGGCCGAGGCAGGCAGATCACAAGGTCACGAAATCGAGACCATCCTGGCCAACACGGTGAAATCCCATCTCTACTAAAAAATACAAAAAAATTAGGCAGCCCTGGTGGCACGCACCTGTGGTCCCATCTACTCAGGAGGATGAGGTGGAAGAATAGCTTGAACCCAGGAGGCAGAGGTTGCAGTGAGCTGAGATTGCACCACTGCACTCCAGCCTGGAGACAGAGCAAGACTTCCTCTCAAAAAAAAAAAAAAAAAGGTATTTAAAGAAATCACTGAACAAATAGATATGAATTCCCAAAACAGTAAAGGAGAAAAATGCATTCTAAAGGAAAACAGAAAGCACAAAGTAAGATTACAGATAATGAATTTAAATGTATTGGCAATTAACACTAATGTAAATAGACTAAAAGCTGGTTAAAACAAAAATTGTCAAAGTGAATTTTTAAAAAAATATATAACTATGTGCTGTTTACAAGAGATTCAAAAAAGTATAAGAATACTGAAAGTCAATGTCTAAAAATAACATGCAGACAAATACTAAGCAAAATAAATCTGATATTAATAGCAGACAAAATGTTCCTTAATCTACAAATCATTGCTAGACAGAAATGGAAATATGGCAAGAGATACAATAATGAAAAATAATGGATAGAGATATCATAAATTATTGCTACATAATAGAAATTATATGCACAATAATTATATGTAATTACATATAACTATTAATGGTTAATACTTGGTAAATGATAATTAGAAATCCATCAAAATTTCAATTCCCCAGGGAGACATAATTTATACTAGTATGCACCTTGTAATGTGGCCTCAAATATATAAAATATAAAATTGCCAGTATAAAAGGAGATTTTGAAATATTCACAAAAGTAATTGGAGATTTTAACACATTTCTTTTAAAAAGTGATTTACTGGTCAGGTGCGGTGGCTCAGTCCTGTAATCCTAACACTTTGGGAGTCCAAGGCGGGTGGATCACGAGGTCAAGAGATAGAGACCAGCCCGGCCAGCATGGTGAAACCTTGTCTCTACCAAAAATACAAAAATTAGCTGGGCATGGTGGCGTGTGCCTGTAATCCCAGCTATTCAGGAGGCTGAGGCAGGGGAATCATTTGAGCCAGGAAGCAGAAGTTGCAGTGAGCTGAGGTCATGCCACTGCACTCCAGCCTGGCAACAGAGCAAGACTCTACCTCAAAAAAAAAGTGATTTACCAGTTTTTCTAAATCATTACAGATATAGAACACAACACAATTCAAAACCCACAAAAATATTCTTCTAAAGCATTCAGAAATGTTAATAAAAACTACATCACCACATCATGGTCATAAACAGGTCTTAACAAATTTCAAAAACAATGGTATAATACAGAACTTATTTTCTGATTTTAAAAAATTAATTTAGAAATTAATAGCAAAAATAAAACCATTCAAAAAATTATGTGTACAGTAATGTTAAAAGAAGCTTTCCAGGAACCTACAAACGGGTGAAGGAAGAAAGAAGACATCAAAATAGAAAAAACAAATCATGTTAATTTATACTTGAAAATTGCTAGGAGAATAGATTTTAAATGTTCTCACCAAAAAAAAAAGAAGATAACTATATGAGGTGATAGATATGTTAAACAGCTTGAATTCTTCACTCCACAACGTATACCTCTATCAAAACATTACTTTTTACCCCATATATAGATACAGTAAAAATAATTGAATTTTAAAATTTTTAGTTCTTGGAACTAAACAGTTCCTGTTTCTTAGTGTCTTAGGCACGCATTTTTTCATATTTTAATATCTCTGAAATCAAATTGTATCTTGAAATCAATGATGACTTCTAATTATTGTTAACCAGATGACACAATTGCCATGATCTGCATATAAGCAATGGTTATTCCCAGCAAAGTGACAAGGAAATAGCATTCTCCATGTCGTAGTTTGCAAACATTTAGAACCATGTGAGGAAGAAATATAAATTCCGTTTTTTGACCAAAAATAATCCAGTGGCATATTTCTAGTATGATCAAGAAACACCAGCAACAAAACTCACAGAATAATTGTCAACAATTTGGAAGAAAATCCCAGGGAAAACAGTAAAGCACTCTATAGGAAACACTCTTGATTATATAATGGATTATATAAGGATTACATAATATAGAGAAATTCAGAAGAGTTGGAATTTGTATGTGGGGAAGGTTAATAAATAGCTTAGCCAATGAATAGCTTACCCAATTTATTTAGATATATACTTTTATATGTATGCACAAGAGCAATATGTGGCAAAATCATATATTTAAAAAAATTTTTAATCTAATAAATACAAATTAAAAAGTAGACATTATGGGAAGTGATTATAATAGTTTCTCTTTTTCTTATATAAAATAATGGTGTATCTTATGGAAGATGATCAATTATGGTGCCACGTGTTAAATTTGGTGGTAAAGCTAAGTTAGAGTAAATAGCGGATGTTTACAATAAAGAAATTAAAACTTGAAGATAAATGAGCTCTGCATCCAAATGAAAAAGTTTTCTAAAAAATAAAAAGAAATTTTATAAATGAAATAAGAAAAGAGAACATTTTAATGAAGAAAAAAACAAAGATATGATGAAGAGGATCAACAGAAGTTAAAAAAAAATCCCATAAGATAATGAAAACACATGTGACACCAGGAGGAGGTATTTGAAACATATATACCCTACAAAGAATATATGCAGAATATAGAAAGAGCTCTTACAAATCAATTAAAAAGACAATGGAGCAAAAATGAACAAGAGAGAGGCTGGTCACAGTGGCTCACACTTGTAATCCCTGCACTTTGGGAGGCCGAGATGGGTGGATCACCTGAGGTCAGGAGTTCAAGACCAGCCTGACCAACATGGAGAAACCCCATCTCTACTAAAAATACAAAAAATTAGCCAGGCATGGTGGCACATGCCTGTAATCCCAGTTGCTTGGGAGGCTAAGGCAGGAGAATCGCTTGAACCTGGGAGGCGGAGGTTCCAGTGAGCCGAGATTGTGCCATTGCACTCCAGCCTGGGCAACAAGAGCAAAACTCCATCTCAGAAAAAAAAAAGAACAAGATACTTTATAAAATTGGTTTACAGGATAGTATACACGAAATGCTTCCCATCGCTTTTTTTTTAATTTTTTTTTTGAGACAAAGTCTTGCCTCTGTCTCCTAGGCTGGAGTGCAGTGGTGTGAGCTCAGTTTACTGCAAACTCCACCTCCCAAGTTCAAGCAATTCTTTTGCCTCAGCCTCCTTAGTAGCTGGGATTACAAGCATGCACCACCAAGCCCAGATAATTTTGTATTTTTAGTAGAGACAGGATTTTATCATGTTGGCCAAGCTGGTCTCGAATCCTGACCTCAAGTGATCCACCTGCCTCAGCCTCCCAAAGTCCTGGGATTAGAGGAGTGAGTCACTGCGCCAGGCCCCCGTCACTATTTTCATTACCAAAAGTTTTATTTTATTTTAAAATGTTATTTATTTATTTTTATTTTTTTTTCAACTTTAATTTAGATTCAAAGGGTATATGTACAGGTTTCTTACCTAGGTATATTGTGTGATACTGAGGTGTGGGTATGATTGATTCTGTCACCCAGATACTAAGCATAGTACACAACAGTTTTCCAAGACTTGCCCGCCTCCCTCCCTCTCCAAGGTAGCAGGCCGCAGTTTCTATTACTGCCATCTTTATGTCCATGAGTACCCAACATTTAGCTCCCATTTAGAAGTGAGAGCCTGCAGTAGTTTTCTGTTCTTAGTTAATTCACTCAGGATAATGGACTCCAGCTGCATCGTGTTGCTGGAAAGGATATACTTTCATTCTTTCTTATGGCTGTGTAATATTCCATAATAGATATGTGTCACATTTTTTTAATACAATCCACCATTGATGGGCACCTTGGCTGATCCAATGTCTTTGCGATTATGAATAGTGCTATGATGAACATGTGAATGCATGTGACTTTTTGGTAGAATGATTTGTTTTCTTTTGAAAATATACCCAGTAATAGGATTATTGGGTCAAATGGTACTTTTGTTTTAAGCTCTTTGAGAAACTGTTACACTGCTTTCCACAATGGCCAAACTAATTTACATTCCAATCGACAATTTATACACATTCCCTTTTCTCTGCAGCCTCACCAGCATCTACTGTATTTTACTTTTTAGTAATAGTAACTCTAACTGGTATGAGATGGCATATCGCTGTGGTCTTGATTTGCATTTCTCTGATGATCAGAGGTGTGGCACATGTTTTCATGTTTGTAGGCTGCTATGTCTTCATTTAAGAAGTAGTCATTCATGTCCTTTGCCCAGCTTTAATGCGGTTATTCTTTTCCTTGATCGATTTTTTAAGTTTCTTGCATATTCTGGATATTACACATTTGTCATTGTAGTTTGCAAATATTTTCTCTGATTCTGTAGGTTGTCTCTTTACTTAGTTGATGTTTTTTTTTTTTTTTTTGCTATGCATAATCTCTTTAGTTTCATTAGTTCCCATGTGTCAATTTTTGGTTTTTCTTCAGTTTCTTTTGAGGACTTACTCATAAAATGTTCTCCAAGGCTGATGACTAGAATGATGTTTCCTAATTTTTTTCCTAGGATTCTTATAGTTTGAGGTCATACATTGAAATCTTTAATCCATCTTGAGTTAATTTGGTATGTGGTGAAAGGTAGGAATCTAGTTTTAGTCTTCTGCATATGGATAGCCAGCTATCCCAGCACCATTTATTGAATAGGGAGTCCTTTCTTTGTTCCTTGTTTTTGTTGACTTTATCAAAGATCAGATGGCTATAAGCATGTGACTTATTTCTGTATTCTCTCTTCTGTTCCCCTGGCCTATGTGTATGTTTTTGTACATGTACCATGCTGTTTTGGTTACTGAAGCCTTATAGTATAGTTTGAAATCTAGTAATGTGATTCCTCCAGCTTTGTTCCTTTTGCTTAGGATTGCTTTGGCTCTTCAGGATCTTTTATTGTTTCATGTGAATTTTAGAATCATTTTTTCTAGTTCTGTGAAAAAATACATTGGTAGTTTGATAGGAATAGCCTTGAATCTGGAGATTGCTTTGGGCAGTATGACCATCTTAATGATATGGATTTTTCCAATTCATGAGCCTGGAATGTTTTTCCTTTTTTTTGGATTATCTGTGATTTATTTAGCTATGTCTTTGCTATTATGAATAGTGTTGTGTTTTGTAGTTCTCCTTATAAAGATTTTATCTCCTTGGTTAAATGTATTCCTAGGTATTTTGTGTGTGTGTGTGTGTGGCTATCATAAATGGGATTGTATTATTTATTTGTTTCTCAGCCTGAATGTTACTGGCTTATAGAAATATTACTGATTTTTATACATGGATTTTGTATCCTGACACTTTACTGAGTCATTTATTAGTTCCAGGAGACTTTTGGCAAAATCTTTAGGATATTTCAAGTATAAAAACATATTATCAGCAAAGAGATAGTTTGAGTTATTTTCCTATTTGCCTTTTATTTCTTTCTCTTGAGGGATTCATCTGGCTAGCATTTCCAGTACTATGTTGAATAGGAGTGATATGAGTAGGTATCTGTGTTTTATTTGAGTTCTTAAGGAAAATACTTCTAGTTTTTTCCTGTTCAGTATGATATCGGCTGTGAGTTTGTCATAGATGGCTCTTATTATTTTGACATATGTTCCTTTGATGCCTAGTTTCTTCAGGGTTTTTAATCATGAAGAGATGTTTGATGACATCAAAAGATTTTTCTGCATCTACTGAGATGATCATATGGTTTTACTTTTCAATCCTGTTTATGAGGTGAATCACATTTATTGATTTGCATATGTTAAATCAACCTTGCATCCAGGAATGAAGACTACTTGATCATGGTTAATTAACTTTTTGATACAGCTGTTGAATTCAGTTTTATAGTTTTCGTTGAGGATTTTTGAATCTATGTTCATTGGAGATATTGGCCTGCAGCTTTGTTTTTGTTTGTTTGCTTTTCCATTGTGTTTTTGTTAGGTTTTAGTATGAGGGTGATGCTGGCTTCATAGAATGAGTTAGGGAGGAGTCCTTTCTCCTTGATATTTTAGAAGAGTTTTAGCAGAACTGGTGCCACCACTTCTTTGTATGTCCAGTAGAATTCAGCTGTAAGCCTATCCAGTGGAGGCCTTTTTTTGATTGGTAGTTTTGTTTTGTTTTTTAATTACTGATTCAACTTTGGAATTTAATATTGGGCTGTTTAGGGTTGCCATTTCTTCCTGATTCAATCCCAGGAGATTGTGTGTTTCCAGGATGTATCCATTTTCTCTAGATCTTCTAGTTTGTGTACATAAAGGTGTTCATCATAGTATCTGAGGATCTTTTATATTTCTGTGGAATCAGTTGTAATGTCACCTTTGTTATTTTTGCTTGTGTTCATTTGGATCTTCTCCCTTTTTTACTTTGTGAATCTAGCTAGTGGTCTATCAGTATAGAATATCCTAAACAACTCTCGGTTTCACTGATGTCTGTATGGATTTTGTGATCTCAATTTCATTCAGTTTGACTCTGATTTTAGTTACTGCTTTTCTTCTGCTAACTTTGGAGTCAGTTGGTTATTGTTTTTCTTGTTCTTCTATGCATGATGTTAGATCACAAACTTGAGATCTTTCTAACTTTTTGAGGTAAGCATTTAGTGCCATAAACTTTCCTCTTGATGCTTCTTTTGCTGCATCCCAGTTATTTTGGTATGTTATGTCCCTCTTTTCATTTATTTTCAAGAATTTGCTGCCTTAATTTCATTGGTTGCTCAAAAGTTATTCAGGAATAAGTTGTTTAATTTCCATGTAACTGTGTGGCTTTGAGATATTTTCTTGGTATTGATTGCCATTTTTATTCCACTGTGGTCCAAGAGTATGGTGGAATGATTTTAATTTGTTTTAATTTATTGAGACTTGCTCTATGGACAAGCATGTAATCAATCTTGGAGTATGTTTGGTGTGAAGATGAAAAGAATGTCTATTAGGTCCAATTGGTCAAGTGTCAAGTTTAAATTCAGCATTTCTTTGTTAGTTTTTTGCCTCAATGATCAGTCAAATGTTGTCAGTGGGGTGCTGAAGTCTCCTACTATTGTGTGGCTGTCTAGGTCTTTTTGTAGATCTAGAAATACTGGCTTTATGAATCTGAATGCTCCAGTGTTGTTGGATGTATATATATTTAAAGCAGTTAAGTCTTCTTATTGAATTCAATGTCTTATTATACAGTATCTTTTTCTTTTTGATTGTTGTTTAGAGTCTATTTTATCTATTTATATATTTTATCTGATAATAGTTGTCCCTCCTCTCTTTTGTTTTCTGTTTGTATGGTAGATATTTCTCCAACACTTTACTTTGAGCCTGTGGGTGTCCTTACATGTGAGATGGGTCACTTAACAACAGCAGACAGATTAATCTTGTTTTTTTCACCCAACGTTCCACTCTGTGCCTTGTAAGTGGAGCTTTCAGACCATGTAATTCAAGGTCAGTACAGTACTGACACATGGGCTTTGGTCCTATCATGAAGTTGTTAGCTGGTTGCTTTTTAGTTCCTATTATGTGGTTTCTTTGTAGGGTAGGATCTGTGGGCTATTAACTTGTGTGTTTTTGTGGTAGCAAGTATGATTCATTTGTTTGAATTTAAAGAACTCCCTTAGGATCTCTTGTAAGGATGTCTAGTGGCAACAAATTCTCTTAGCCCTTGCTTGTCTGTAAGAGATTTTATTTTTCATTCACTAACAAAATTTAGTTTGATGAGATATAAAATCCGTATTTGGAGTCTTTTTCTTTAAGAATGCTGAAAATAGGCCCCAGTCTTCCCTGACTTGTTAGGTTTCTCCTGAGAAGTCCACTGATACCCTGATAGTTCCCTAGGTACATGCTATGACATTTTTCTCCAGCTGCCTTTAAGATTTTATTTTCTTTACCATTGCCCTTGGACAATCTGGTGACTATATACTTGGTGATGTTTGTTTTGTATAGTATCTAACAGGTATTATCTGAATTTCTCATATCTGGACATCTACTTCTTTAACAAGATTGGGGAAATATTCTCCAATTACTCCATCAAATATATCTTCCACATTGTTTACTTTTTCTCCTTCTCTCTCAAGAATGTCAGTAATCTACAGGTCTGGTCACTTTACATATCCTGTATTTCTCACAAACTTGTTCATTTTTTATTTTAATTCTTCTTTCCTTATTTTTGACTAACTGAGTTAGTTAAACACTGGTCTTCAGGCTCTCAAACTCTCTTTTGTTTGTTCCAGTCTATTAACAAAGCTTAACGATTCCCATCTTTAAATGTTTTTTATTAATCAGAGAGATGTAACCTGAAAACACAATGACTACATTTCCCATTTTATTAGGACGTCACATTTACTGCTCATGGAAGAACTATGCAATAACATTTTACAACATCTTGAAAGTTACCAAGTTACAGGTATAACATAGCAATTCCTCTGCTGGGTGTGTGTGTGTGTATTTTGCACATTTGCACCAAGGTATATGTACTAAAATGTTTATAGAAGCATGGTTTACTTTTAAAAAACCATTCACTTAGACTAAAATTATTTATATGCCATTGTAGAAACAATGACATTTTTACTTAATTGTATTAATGATGATGTGACTTTTTGAGAGGGTTACATTTGTGACAAATTTATCAGGAGTAGTCTTGGAATATTTTTATAGGAATGCCATAATTTCTGACATACTAGAAAATCACACACTTAATTGAACACAAGATGTTTAGTTCCTTAACAAATATGTAAAAATTGAGGAGGGATCCAAGATGCCAAATAGGAACAACTCTGGAGTACAGTTCCCAGTGAGAACAACTCAGAGGGTGAGTAAACACTGCATTTCTAAATGAGTTATTACTGCCCATAGACCAGGAGATTCTGGGGCTGAAAGGTGCCAAGAGTTTTCAGTACAGCTGTTTCCACTGGCACAGTGGGTCTCTGCACAAAAACTCACATAAATCTGGACAGCCGTTAAAACTGGCACCTGGAATGCCTGGGAGACAGTCACCCATTCAACCAGAAAAAAAAGGGGCTGAAACAGGGAGCCAGGTGATCTGGCTCAGCAGGATCTACCCCCATAAGGACCAGCAATCTGAAACACTCTGGATTGAGAGTTTCACAGCAAGCACAGCTGGATCTGGGATGGTCCAGTTCTGTTGGGGGAAAGGTGTCGGCCATTACCGGGGCAGTCTGCCACTGCTGGGGCAGTCCACCACTACCGAGGAAGTCCACCACTGCGAGGCAGTCTGCCATTACCAAGGCAGTCCACCATTACCGAGGCAGTCCACCATTACAGAGGCAGTACGCCATTACTGAGGCAGACTGCCATTACTGAGGCAATTCTAACTATATCTCTGTAAATAAAACCACAAGGGGCCGGGCGCGGTGGCTCAAGCCTGTAATCCCAGCACTTTGGGAGGCCGAGGCGGGTGGATCACGAGGTCAAGAGATCGAGACCATCCTGGTCAACATGGTGAAACCCCGTCTCTACTAAAAATTACAAAAAATTAGCTGGGCATGGTGGCGCATGCCTGTAATCCCAGCTACTCAGGAGGCTGAGGCAGGAGAATTGCCTGAACCCAGGGGGCGGAGGTTGCGGTGAGCCGAGATTGCGCCTGGGTAACAAGAGCGAAACTCCGTCTCAAAAAAAAAAAACAAAAAGAAAAACCACAAGGAAGTGCACATAGTAGCTGGGCAGAGCCCACAGAGCTCAGTAACGCCTCTGCTGGCAGACTGTGATCAGGCTACCTCCTTGCTGGGCGGAGCAGCTCTGAAAAAAGGCAGCAGCAAGTCAGGAACATATAAATAAAGCCCCACCTCCATAGGACAGAGCACCTGGGAAAAAAAGGCGGTTATGAGTTCTGCTGCAGCAGGCTTAAACGTACCTACCCAGCAGCTCTGAACAGAATAATGAAGCTCACAACTCAGTACTTGAGCTCCTATAAGAGAAAGACAGTCTCCTCAAGCAGCTCGCAGACCCCATTTATCCAAAAAGTCACCTCATAAAAAAGAGCTCAGGCTGACATCTGGCAGGTAGCCTTCTGGGACAAAGATAACAGAAGAAGAAAACTCCTTACTGTTCTTCAGCCACCACAGGTGATCCTCAGGCAAGCAGGGTCTGAAGTGGACCTCCAGCAGTCCTATAGCAAAGGGGCCTGTTAGAAGGAAAACTAAAAAACAGAAAAAAATAATTTCATCATCAACAAAAAGTATGTCCACTCAGAGACCCCATTCGAAAGTCATCAACAACAAAGACCACAGGTATATAAATCCACAAAGATGGGAAGAAACCAGTGCAAAAAGGATGAAAACACCCAAAACCAGAATACTTCTTCTCCTCCAAGGCATCACAACTCCTCACCAGCCAGGGAACAAAGCTGGATGAAGAATGAAAATGAACAAAGCTGGATGGATAAATTGATAGAAACAGGTTTCAGAAGGTGGGTAATAACAAACTTCTCTGGTCTAACCCAATACAAAGAAACTAAGAACCTTGAAAAAAAAGGTTTGAAGAAATACTAACAAGAATAAACAGCTTAGAGAAGAACATAAACGACTTGATGGAGCTGAAAAACACAACACGAGAACTGCAAGAAGCATACACAAGTTTCAATAGCCAAATCAACCAAGCAGAAAAAAGGATATCAGAGATTGAAGATCAACTCAATGGAATAAAATGAGAAGGCAAGATTAGAGAAAAAGGAATAAAAGAAATGAACAAAGCCTCCAAGAAATATGGCATTATGTGAAAAGACCTAATCTACATTTGATAGGCGTACCTGAATGTGATAGAGAGAATGAATCCAAGCTGGAAAACACTCTTCAGGATATTATCCAGGAGAACTTCCCCAACCTAGCAAGCCAGGCCAATATTCAAGTCCAGGAAATACAGAGAATACCACAAAGATATTCCTCAAGAAGAACAACTCCAAGGCACATAATCATCAGATTCACCAGGGTTGAAATTAAGGAAAAAATGCTAAGGGCAGCCAGAGAGAAAGATCGGGTTACCCACAAAGGGAAGTCCATCAGACTCACAGTGGATCTCTCAGCAGAAACCCTACAAGCCAGAAAAGAGTGGGGGCCAATATTCAACATCCTTAAAGAAAAGAACTTTCAATCTAGAATTTTATATCCAGCCAAACTAAGCTTCATAAGCGAAGGAGAAATAAAATCCTTTATGAGCAAGCAATTGCTGAGAGATTTCATCACCACCATGCCTGCCTTACAAGAGCTCCTCTAAGAAGCACTAAACATACAAAGGAACAACCAGTACCAGCCACACCAAAAATGTACCAAGTGGTAAAAAGCATCAACAAAATGAAGAAACTGCATCAACTAATGGGCAAAACAACCAGCTATCATCAAAATGGCAGGATCAGATTCACATATAACAATATTAACCTTAAGTGTAAATGGGCTAAATCCCCCCATTCAAAAGACACAGACTGGCAAATTGAATTAAAAAGTCAAAACCCATTGGTATGCTATATCCAAGAAGCACATCTCACATACAAGGACACACATAGGCTCAAAATAAAGGGATGAGGGAAGATTTACCAAGCAAATGGAGAGCAAAAAAAAAGAAAGCAAGAGTTGCAGTCCTAGTCTCTGATAAAATCGATTTTAAACCAACAAAGATCAAAGGAGACAAAGAAGGACATTACCTATTGGTAAAGGGATCAATGCAACAACTAGAGCTAATGATACTAAATATATACACATCCAATACAGGAGCACCCAGATACACAAAGCAAGTTCTTAATGATCTACAAAGAGACTTAGACTTCCACATAATAATAATGGGAGACTTTAACACTCCACTCTCAATCTTAGATCAACAAGACAGAAAATTAACAAGGATATCCAGGACTTGAACTCAGATCTAGACCAAGCAAGCCTTGAATTCTCCACCCCAAATCCACAAAATATACATTCTTCTCAGCACCACATCACACCTACTCTAAAACTGACCACATAATTGGAAGTAAATCACTCCTCTGCAAATGCAAAAGAACAGAAATCATAACAAACAGTCTCTCAGACCACAGTGCAATCAAATTAGAACTCAGAATTCAGAAACTAACTCAGAACCGCACAACCTCATGGAAACTGAACAACTGGCTCTTGAATGTTGACTGGATAAACAATGAAATGAAGGCAAAAATAAAGATGTTCTTTGAAACTAACAAGAACGAAGACACAATGTACCAGAATCTCTGGGACGCATTTAAAGCAGTGTCTAGAGGAAAATGTATACCAATAAATGCCTACATGAGAAAAAGGAAAGATCTAAAATCGACACCCTGGCATCAAAATTGAAAGAGCCAGAGGAGCAAGATGAAAAAAACTGAAAAGCTAGCAGGATACAAGAAATAACTAACATCAGAGCAGAACTGAAGGAGATAGATACACAAAAAAATCCTTCAAAAAATCAATAAGTCCAGAAGCTGGTTTTGTGAAAAGATCAAAAAAATAGATAGACCACTACCCAGATTAATAAAAAAAGAAAAAAGAGAAAAATCAAATAGATGCAATAAAAACAATAAAAGTGGCATCACCACTGATTCCACAGAAATACAAACTACCATCAGAGATTACTACAAACAACTCTATGCACACAAACCAGTAAACCTGGAAGAAATGGATAAATTCCTGGACACTTGTACCCTCCCAAGCCTAAACCAGGAAGAAGTCGAAACCCTGAATAGATTAATAACAAGGGCTGAAGTTGAGGCAGCAATTAATAGCCCACCAACCAAAAACAGCCCAGGTCCAGATGGGTCCACAGCAGAATTCTATCAGACATAAAAAGGAGCCGGTACCACTCCTTCTGAAACTATTCCAAACAATCCAAAAGAGGGAATCCTTCCCAAATCATTTTATGAGACCAACATTATCCTGATACCAAAACCCAGCAGAGATTCAACAAGGAAAGAAAACTTCAGGCCAATATCCATGATGAACATAGATGCAAAAATCTTCAATAAAATACTGGCAAACCTATTGCAACAGCACATCAAAAAGCTTATCCATCACAATCAAGTACGCTTCATCCCAGGGATGCAAGGCTGATTCAACATATGCAAGTCTATAAACGTAATCCACCACATAAACAGAACCAAAGATAAAAATCACATGATTATCTCTATAGATTCAGAGAAGGCCTTTGACAAAATTCAGCAGCCCTTTATGCTAAAAACTCTCAATGAACTAGGTATCAACAGAACGTATCTCAAAATAACAAAAGCTATTTATGAAAAACCAACAGCCAATATCATACTGAATGAGCAAAAACTGGAAGCATTCCCTTTGAAATCTGGCACTAGATGAGGAGGCCCTCTCTCACTACTCCTATTCCATATAGCATTGGAAGTTTTAGCCAGAGCAATCAGGCAAGAAAAAGAAATAAAGGTTATTCAATTAGGAAAGGCAGAAGTCAAACTGTCTCTATTTGCAGATGACATGATTGTATATTTAGAAGACCCCATCATCTCAGCCCAAGATCTCTTGAAACTGATAAGCAACTTCGGCAAAGTCTCAGGATATAAAATCAATGTGCAGAAATCACAAGCATTCCTATACACCAATAACAGACTGAAAGAGAGCCAAATCAAGGACCAACTGCCATTCACAATCATTACAAAGAGAATAAAATACCTAGGAATATAACTAACAAGGAACGTAAAGGACCTCTTCAAGAAGAACTACAAAGCACTTCTCAAGGAAATAAGAGAGGACACAAACAGATGGAGAAACATTCCATGTTCATGGTTAGGAAGAATCAGTATCATGAAAATGGCCATATTACCCAAAGTAATTTATACATTCAATGCTATCCCCATCAAGCTACCTATGACCCTCTTCACAGAACTGGAGAAAAACACCTTAAACTTCATATGGAACCAAAAGAGAGCCCACATAATCAAGACAATTCTAAGCAAAAAGAACAAAGTTGGAGGCATCATGCTACCTGACTTGAAACTATACTACAAGGCTACAATAATCAAAACAGCATGGTACTGGTACCAAAACAAAAATATAGACTAAAGGAACAGAACAGAGGCCGCAGAGGCAACACTACACATCTACAACCATCCGATCTTTGACAAACCTGACAAAAACAAGCAATGGGGAAAGGATTCCCTGTTGAATAAATGATGTTGGGAAAACTGGCTAGCCATGTGCAGAAAGCAGAAACTGGACACCTTCCTGACACCTTACACTAAAATTAACTCCAGATGGATTAAAGACTTAAACATAAGGCCTAACACCTAGAAGAAAACCTGGGCAAAACCATTCAGGACACAGGCATAGGCAGGGACTTCATGACTAAAACACCAAAAGCAAAGGCAACAAAAGCCAAAGTAGACAAAAGGAATCTAATTAAACTCCAGAGCTCTCTACAGCAAAGAAACTATCATTAAAGTGAACTGGCAACCAACAGAATGGGAAAATATTTTTGCAATCTACCCATCTGACAAAGGGCTAATATTCAGAATACAAAGAACTAAAACCGATTTATAAGAAAAAAACAAACAAACCCATTCAAAAGTGGGCAAAGGACATGAACAGACCGTTTCAAAAGAAGACATTTATGAGGCCAACAAACATGAAAAAAGCTCATCATCACTGGTCATTAGAGAAATGCAAATCAAAACCACAATGAGATACCACCTCACACCAGTTAGAATGGTGATCAAAAAATCTGGAGACAACAGACGCTGGAGAGGATGTGGAGAAGTAAGAACAATTTTACAACGTTGGTGGGAGTGTAAATTAGTTCAACCATTGTGGAAGACAGTGTGGAGATCCCTTAAGGATCTAGAAATAGAAATTCCATTTGACCCAGCAATCCCATTACTGAGTATATACCCAAAGGATTACAAATCATTCTATTATAAAGACACATGCACACATATGTTCATTGTGGCACTGTTTATAATAGCAAAGACCTGGAACCAACCCAAATGCCCATCAACGATAGACTGGACAAAAAAAATGTGGCTCATATACACCATGGAATACTATGCAGCTATAAAAAATGATGAGTTTGTGTCCTTTGTAGGGACATGGCTGAATCTGGAAACCATCATTCTCAGCAAACTGACACAAGAACAGAAATCAAACACCGCATGTTCTCACTCATAGGCAGGTGTTGAACAATGAGAACACATGGACACAGGGAGGGGAGAATCACACACTGGAGTCTGTTGGGGAGGAATAGGGGAGGGATAGCGGTCAGTAGGGAGATTGAGGAGAGATAACATGGGGATAAATGTCAGATATACGTGACGGCGGGATGGTGGCAGCAAATACATTGCCATATATGTACCTATGCAAAAATCCTGCAAGTTCTGCACATGCACCCCAAAACCTAAGGTGCAATAAAATATATTTTTAAAAAAAGAAATATGTAAAAATGTTGTTTTCATTTAAGAAAATAGCCTGTGATCTCACAATTTCAGAAGAATAAAAAATATGATTTATGGTATAATAACATTATTTATAATATTTGATTCTTTTCAGTATTAAAACTATAATAGTATTGGTAATCATACATTCTGTGTAAATTTGATAGCCCCACAAATGAAGACAATTGTTCTTTCATCTATATTTTTCTCTTTAGATACCTCCTTGGGCCATACGAATGATGCAGTCCAGCTTCATCTTTGCCAGTATAGAATAGGTTTTTTTATAATATTTGTTTATTATTGAAACTTTGGCACATTCTCTGCCATGTCTAGGTTATATTTTCTGAGCACCCAGTGACTGTCAGCATCCTACATGGGCTTAGAGAATGCGAGAACGGAAGAGGAACTTACATATTGTCTGACCAAATGCTTATGAAACCAAAGCTCCGAGGTACAAAGTCATACGAATGCTGACAGACCTATTCCAGACTTACTTTAACCGTCCTCCTAGTTCTCATATTTCTTTCCAATCTGAGACTACTATGCCTTACTTGTTTTAAAATGGACAGTCTCTGTGCTGGGCCCTGTTCCTTCCCTTTCTTGGAGAAACCTAATCTCTATAACGAATATTTGACACATTTTCACCCTGAGATTTTTAGCAAAATAGAAACGAGAACTGAACTGAGATTTGGTACAAGGGTGTATGTGTGGGTGGTGGGGAAAGTTGTGGTTCGAGAAGTCCATCTTTTATGGAGTGAAGAGAAGGAAGACAGGCCTATTTTTTCAGCTGGTAAACAGTTGTTGAAGGACTACTCTACTGTACTTTTACACACAACCATTTATTATGCCCGAATAATAGGCTGGTGCTGTTTGTTTCCAGATTTTTTAATAATTTATGAAAAATCACTTAGTTGTTACATATTTATTCATAACTGTCTTATGAAATAAATATTATTGCCAGGTGCAGTGACTCATGCCAATAATCCCAGCAACTTTGGGAGGCCGAGGTGGGTGGATCATGAGGTCAGGAGTTTGAGTCCAGCCCGGTCAACGTGGTGAAACTCTATCTCTACTAAAAGTACAAAAAAAATAGCTGGATATGGTGTTGCAAGCCTATAATCCCAGCTACCCCAGAGGCTGAGGCAAGAGAATTGCTTAAATCCAGGAGGTGGAGGTTACTGTGAGCTGAGATGGCACCACTGCATTCCAGCCTGGGTGACAGAGTGAGACTCTGTCTCGAGAAAAAAACAAACAAGAAAGAAAAAAATAGATATTATTTACATTCTTTTCAGATAAAACTAATACAAAGAAAAATTAAGTGATTTGTCTAAATCCCCATCACTAACTGGAGGCAGAGCTAGGATTTAAGCCAGACTTTTCTGACTACAAAATTGGGCTCTTAAAAAATACACTATATTTCCTGTATCAGACCCAACCTATGCTGCTGTTAGAGAGATGATTAAGTCATGGTGCTCAGGTGCCTAGAAAGGAGATAAATATGTATAGAATATAAATAAGTATGTACAGAAGCATGGATTTATAAAGGTAAAAATCTTTTATAAAGGTAAACCATGCTTCTATAAACATTTTAGTAAGTATCTAAGAAATAAAACTAAAAATAATCACAATCGGCACCAGACATTAGACTGTTTCAAAAAGAATTGCAGCAGTGTTTACATAATGGAACACTATTCAGCAATGGGGAAAGAATGGACTACAGCATCACATGTCATCATTAATTAATCATTAAAACAATATAGAGTTAAATAATTCAGCCAATAATGCATATGGTATGTAAATTCATTCTTACAAAGTGTAAAACAGGCAGACTATACGATGCATTGTAGCAGAAACATTCCTTGGAATGAAAACCAAGGATAGCAGTCTCACCAAGTTAGTCAGAGAGGCTACTGTAAAGGGGCCATAGTGACATCTAAATCATTGGTAGAGTTGAGATTTTCTTCCTTAAGCTAGTGGTAAGTACATTTTATTGGTTTGATACCACATACACATTTGAGAACCATCCATTTTAGATGCTATATCCCACAACACAGTTTTAGCAAACAGAAATACTTATAATTATAGTCTTTATCAAAATACACCCTTTTTTACTTACGTATTTATCTCCTCCCTGGACACCTGGACACTATGACCTAATCATCTCTTGAACACCAGCATAGGTTGGGTCTGATAAAGGCAATATGGTATATTTTTTAAGAATCCAATTTTGTAGTCAGAAAAAGCTGGCTTAAATCCTACCTCTACCTCCATTTAGCAATAGGAATTTAGACAAATCACTTACTTTTTCTTTGTATCAGTTTTATCTAAAAAAATGTGGCTATCTATTTCATAAGTCAGTTATGAATAAATGTATAATGACTATGTGATTTTTCCTAAATTATTTAAAAATCTGGAAACTGAAACAGCACCAAGCCTATTATTTGGGCATAATAAATGGCTGTGTGTAGGAGTACAATACAGCAGTCCTTCAACAAATGTTTACCAGATGAAAATGTAAGCCTGTCTTCCTTCTCTTCACTCCACAACAGGTGGAATTCTCCAACCACGACCTTCACCACCACACACCCTTGTACTACCAAATCTCAGTTCATTCCTCATTTTTATTTTGCTAAAAATATGTCAAATGTTCATTATGGAGATTAGGTTTCTCCAAGAAAGGGAAGAAACGAGACCCTGCACAGAGACTGTCCATTTTGAAGCAAGGAAAGTATACTATTCTCAGATTGGAAAGAAATATGAGAACTAGGAGGACAGTTAAAGTAAATCTGGAATAGGTCTGTCACCATTCGTATGACTTTGTACCTCGGAGCTTTGGTTTCATAAGCATTTGGTCAGACAATATGTAAGTTCCTCTTCCGTTCTCGCATTCTCTAAGCCCATGTAGGATGCTGACAGTCACTGGGTGCTCAGAAAATATAATCTAACAATAGATTTTTAAAAACCTAATCTATACTGACAAAGATGAAGCTAGACTGCATCATTCATATGGGCCAAGGAGGTATCTAAAGAGAAAAATAATGAATAGAAATAGATGAAAGCATAATTGTCTCCATTTGTCGGGCTATCAAAATTACACAGAATCTATGATTACCAATGCTATCATAGTTTTAATACTAAAAATATCTAATGTTAGAAATAAGTAATTTTGTTATGTATATACATTATATTTTTATTTTTCAGAAAATATTTTAGTTAGGAGATCACAGGCTATTTTCTCATATGAAAAGTATCATTTTTACATATTTCTTTAGGACGCAAAATATCTTGTGTTCAATTAAGGTTGTGATTTTCCAATATGTCAGAAATTATAGCGTGCCCATAAAAATAATCCAAGACTACTCCTGATGAAT
Organism: Callithrix jacchus; assembly: GCF_049354715.1. Classification (NCBI taxonomy): domain Eukaryota; kingdom Metazoa; phylum Chordata; class Mammalia; order Primates; family Cebidae; genus Callithrix; species Callithrix jacchus. Next base: position 97,621,963 of record NC_133509.1, read on the forward strand.
TTGTCACAAATGCAACTCACTCAAAAACTCACGTCATCTTCATTAAGAATGCAGGTAAGTCAATAAGTAATCATTTCCACACCAGCATATAAACAATTTGAGTTTAAGTGAATTATTTATGAATCAAAAATGAAATTACCAGTCTATTTTCTCTTAGTGACTGTAACAATTTTTCCTTTGCTGGCATAAATCTACTATGTTACGTAAGTGAAGGGTCTCCACACTGAATTCAGCCACACTACCTCACTTGTATGCTACTTTGACAGAAGCAAAAGCAGATGAATCTAGTTAGAGTCAGACTTATTAATTAACTAAAGTGAGTGTTATACTTGATTTTTCCTATTCAACCAGAAAGATCCCCACATCTTCAGCAAAATCCCACAGACACATGCTCCTACCCCTTCCCCATGGTCCTCAATGGTTTTCTTGTAAACCACACCTTTCCTGATGATGTGGAGGTGTCTTGGGTCACCCACCACCAATACTCAACATACACATATACATTCATACATGTCACAGAAAGTAAACCTTCATCAAAGTCAGAAGAAACATTTGCTTTTAGACATATTTATCATATTTTATATTTTTCACAAATGCTACACTGAGGCTTCTTCAGTGGCTGCTAAAGATGACCACAAGGCTGGACTTTGATCAAAAAGGGCTGAATTGTGACTCGGGGTATACTTCTCAATTCACTTTCCCCCATAACAAGCCAAATGGATATCTTGCATCTGAAATTATGTCTGACTTCTCTAAATTCTACCACGAATGTTAATAACTGGCTCACATGTTCAAACTTTGTTTTTTATATCAAAGGAAGTCTAGAAGCAAATGGAACTAACCTCACAGATTATAAAGTAAAGGACACTCATTTATAAATTTCAAAATATACTCCACCATGGATCTAGACACATTTTTGAGTATCAGTGTATTTCTTCAGTATTGCCCACAGAATCAAAGAGCTGGTGGAGTCTTCGAAAAGTAATCAAGCCTAGCTTCAGGTTCTGATGGAATTATACCTTTAGTAGGCTAAGAACAGAAAATCTACCTCACCAAACAAGTAGCCTCATCTTCTTTTGTCCTGTCTTAAAACTCAAAGCCTCCCTAGTTCATTAGATTCTTCGAATACAATTAAACCTCTTTTGTTTTGTTTTAGCTTCAAATGAAAACACCTGGTAACATTTGCATAATAACTCTATTACCAAAAATTATTAATGAATATAAACAATAATAAGGCACAGAGACTGAGGCTATAAAAGGAGAGAAATATGCGTGTTTGCCATGAAGCCAGCCTCGTTTTTGGACTTAATTCTACAGTAACTATAAGATAAAAGTTTGGACTTTTCCTTCTTTTTTTCTTTTTTGCTAAGATCTCCTTTCTATCATTCTCCTTCATTGTGGGGGCAGGAAAAATGACAGATGGTAGGTAAGAGTCTTAGACTTTCTCAACAAAGAGGAGATCATGAAGTGACCAAGGGTTAGAACATTGCTCTGCTAAATGTGTTCTGTTGCTGTGAAAATCCTGTCACCTTCCCTGCTCTCCAGTAAATTAATCCCACCTTCCTGCTCAGTGAACCGGTTCTCAGTAGAGAAGAGGGAAGCAGTGTCACTGAAGCCAGCCTTCCAGGGTAAGCCAACAATGCCTGGTTCTCAGGGCTGTGATCCCTTTCACTTGCTATATCAAAAGGACCCACAGAGTGCTTTTAGATAGGCTTTCGGTGTCACGATAAAAGAGCAGCATGTTCAGTAACAGTTATCAAAATTGGGCCAAGACTGAGACTGGCACCAGGCCCACTTCACATCCAGCTCTCATTCACCCAGAATGTGGCAGTGCTGTCTCCTACTCCCCACCCTGACTCTCCCAGAGGTTTCAAAAATCACCTCCCTGACTCAAAAAGATAACACATCTAACATAAAAGTTTTACATAAAATTTCCTTTCATGAGCAATGAGTATAGTTTTATTTAACTGCATAGGGTTTTTATCAGATTTTTAATGTCTAGACTACATTCACTCTTCATTGGCTCATTCATTTATAAGAGTGTATTAGGTGTTAGACACCGTGCTAGGCTTTGATTACAAAAGATGAGCCAAAACGTGTATTTCCTACAGTGGAGCTTACAGTCTCTCTAAAAGGGAATATCACATAAAAGAGTCACAAATGTAACATACATCTGTGTGTGTGGTTACAGACACGCACATACTTAGTGCTGTGAGAATATGGAAAAGGCTGAGCTGACTGTGGGAGGTCAAAGAAGGCTTCTCTAATGAAATAGTGATTGAGCTGAGAGGTAAAGGAAACTTAGAAGCTCGTTCGGTAACAAAACCCTTCTTCTCTTTTACACAAATCTATATTTCACTTGCATCACCGCTGTTCACAGGTTTCCATTAAAAACGAGAATAATCTATCTTCCCTTTTTAAAAAAATGGTTGGATACTAAAAATGTGCAACTCATTTATCTCTCTGTTGAACAACAAACAGAATATAGATGGTCTTTTCCCCTTTTGCTTTCTAATTAATATTGTTAAATGGATAAAGATGAAATGAACAGACTGCTCTTCACATATAAGGGTTATATTAGGTTATATTACTTACCCACCATCAATAGAATACAAATTAGAAGAGTTTTTTAAAATAACAAGACTTTTGTTTTCTTGTCTCATTCTATAGTGACATCTATATTCTTTCATATTCTACTTTCACCATCAGCAATAAATGTATATATTCATAAAGAGAGTTTACTGTACTTGAGAAGCAATCAGAATTCAACTGACCTCAAAGTGTTCTCAAGTACCTTGCCTAAGGTGTCTCCAAAACAAAATAAAAAATGTATTCTGGCACTTTGGGAGGCCGAGGCGGGTGGATCACGAGGTCAAGAGATCGAGACCATCCTGGTCTAGATGGTGAAACCCCGTCTCTACTAAAAATACAAAAAATTAGCTGGGCATGGTAGCGTGTGCCTGTAATCCCAGCTACTGAGGAGGCTGAGGCAGGAGAATTTTCTGAACCCAGGAGGCGGAGGTTGCGGTGAGCCGAGATCGTGCCATTGCACTCCAGCCTGGGTAACAAGAGCGAAACTCCGTCTCAACCAAATAAAAATAATAATAATAATAAATGTATGGCACTAACTCAATTTTTCCTGGATTCTTTGTTAAGATACAGCTTCCATTTTCAAACCCCAATACATTTTCTTAACTTTACAATACCAATTCTTTCCTGAATTCTGAGCATAACTTTCCACATGTAGGATGTGTCTCATGGTCTTTCTAGACAGTCTTCTCTCCTTAATTTTTTTTACTTAATTCTGCTGCTCTGATTTTTTGTTAATGCAACTTATGTTGGCTTGGACATGGAATCTCAGAGAAACTAGACAGATCAATCAGACCCTATGACAAAGATCCTATTTCTCATCTATATGGAAATATAAAATATGACCCCGTCATACCTTGAGTGTTTCAGGAGTGATTACAGGGAAGCAAGATAGATCTTGCTCATTACTCTCCCTTGTTTATGATGCCTGGCACTCTATCAGAGAAGAAAATGAAGTAAGTCTGCCATGATTTGTCTTCACAGTGCCATACTGACTACCTCCTAGTTTATCGTGCATTTTTATTCTCTCCCACATGATGGTTTCATTGACAACTTCAGGCAAGTCTGGAAGGAAAGGGCAACTGCCAAGGTTAGTATATAACAAGAGTCCTGAAATCCAGGGAGATCAGTATCCAGGACAGGAAACCAAGCACTGCAATCCACAAATGCCTACGGGGTCTAGAAATTGAGGGTCAATTGCCTAGACAAGGAGTTTGAGTAACAAGTATAGAAAACTAAAAGCAAGTAGGATCACCATGCCTAGTCATTCCTTTTTCTCATTCCTTGAGCATTCATGGACTTTCTATAAAACAGGAAGCAGTTGTTAAGCTCAGGTGGCCTGGCTGGAGTGGCAAGTGACAAGCACAAAGCAGAGAAGCATGTGCAACTTGCTCTGGGCCCCTGCCCTGCGTAACAGCATAATAAAGAACTTTAGTGGATCAACCAACAGTCGATGCTCTCCTGCTGTTAGTCACATGAGGGCATTGTGCAAGATGAAGGTCATCTTCTACCACAATGACATCTTCAAAATATTAAAGATACGTTCCCAAGCATCCCAAGGGTCTCCTCGACACTCCATTATGAATCTATCCACAAAGACGTTACTTATTTTCAAACATAATTATGTATACAGACTAAACAAACCTCTGCGGGTAATGGATTCTTTATGTTTTCAGCTCAGTTTGTATAACTGTATATTTCATTTTATTTGACAGAAAAAGGGAAGAAAACAAAACAGTGTTTGTTAAACATCAATATGTAGTAAACAGCAGGCTGTCATTCTTGAATTCATTTCATCTTCACAGGCCTACAGTGATCTCCATTTTACAGGTTAGGAATCTGAAACTCAACGAAGTTAACTACTTTGTAAGTTGTCAAGGGAGCAGAGATGAGCACGGATATGACAGACAGATAGGGCTGACTTTCAAACACCCACCTGCTTCCTGTTCACCTGCCTACTCAGCAACACAAAAAGGGCCTCCCTGGCCAAGACGGTAGCCTTAGAACATGCTATGATCTCTCCTTCACACCCCAAATTCCTAGAAATTACAAAATAGCTTGTTGAAACCTAGAGGAAGAATCCTGAGTAAACCTCAGACTCAGGGAAATTATTAGGAATCCCTAAAAACTAGGAGACAGCAGCTAAACAAAGGAGGAACATAAAGCTGCAAACAGCCAGAGGCACAGACTGGAGCCCTCCTGGCAGACAACACTTCACACATGTCCAGCTGGAGCTGGAGGATTCAGGCTTGTCCTGTGTGACTCCCTGCGAGAGAATTTTTAGAAGCTTGTACCCAGTGTCCTCCAGACTTTGGCCCATGTGCCTTTGTCCTTCGTTGATTTTGCTTTGTATTCTCTTGCTGTAATAAATCTTAGTCATGAGTATGACAATATGGAGTCCTGTGACTCCTTCTAGCAAATCACCAAACTTGGGGATGGTCGCCGGGACGCTGACACATTGAAGTACTACCTAACCAGGTCCAAATGACTCTTTGAGCAAACTTAACAGAACTTCGAAGTTAAAGAAAACTAATTGTAGCCAAGCAGCTCTCAAATATACAAAACACTATGCTACGTATTTTTAAAGGCTAATATAACCAGACTAGGCATATGGAAGGACGGAAAGTTCTCACATGATTTTAATGATGAGTAACGTTGCAAAAGTCCTACATAAATTATTAGCAAATCAATCCAGCTTTTTATTAAAAGAAAGAAACATCATGATCAGGTTGCTCAGGCCAAAAACCTCAACCTCTCTCTCTTTTCCTCTCACATCTTGTATGCAATTGGTCAGAAAAAAATCCAGTTACCTCTATTTCAAAATAGAAGTAGATGTTTTTCAACCCCACAGCCATCCACCAGGTCAGCCTCCATCACCTCCTTCCTGTATTCCTACAATACACTCCTTATATGTCTCCATTTGCTTCCTTTGCTCATCCACCACCCACATCCCCACACAGTTTATTTGTACAGAGCAAGCCATCAGAGATGCAGTCAGGTCATGCCATGCTTAGAACCTGCAGCATCAGCCCATTTAACTCAGAGTACAAGCCCCCCAACCACACTCCGCTCCTTATACAGTCTGCTCTTTCGGTTTGCCATTGTACTTATCTCTTCTAACTAAAAATACATTTTTTTCATTTATTATATGTATTGTTTATTTTCTGCCTCCCATCATTAGAATATCAGATCCATTTTTCCAGGGATTTTTGAGCGTTTTGTTCACTAATGTAACTCAAGTGCCTAGAACAGTACCAGTACCTATAGACACTTGATAATTGTTGAATCAGTACATGACCAAGAATTGAAAAATACTTCTATATAAGGAAGATTTCAAGGCAATTCACTGTATAACATGTTACACACACAAGCTTCTTAATAAATGCTAAAAAGTTTCATTTTAGAAAACCTTACAAATTATAAATAGAAGAAAAATTGCCTGTTTTATTAAATAAATAGCAAATACCATGCTTTAGTATGAAATTAGAAGCATTTCATTAAAATTAGAGAAAGGAAAACAGATGCTCATTTTCATAGATAATAGTGCATATTTTACAGAGTGTTCTAGAAATGTAATAAGACAAGGAAAGAATATTAATAAAAGAGTCTAGGATGGAGACAAATAGTCATTCTGTAAGACTGTCAGTTAATTAAAAAAAAGGAAATAGAATCAACTGCTAAAATACCAGGACTAAGTTCAGTACTGTGACAGGATATAATATCAACAAGCAAGAATCAGTAATTCTCCTACACACCAGCAACAACAAACTGGAGAGGTAGTTTTAGAAAGAACATAAAATAGATAATCAGAGCACAGGCTGTAAAATACCTGGGAAATAACCTAACAAGAAATATTCAAGATCTTTATGGAGACAACTACAAAATGTTTCTTCCGCTCTCTCATGACTCCAACTGTGCTGGGCTCTATACTGTTCTTTAGGCACGTCAGGCAGCTTCCCAGCTCACAGTTTTGCACTGGTGTTTCCTCTGGAAAGCAGCGGTTTCTCAAGATAGTCACATGGGTCACTTTTTTCCCTGATTCAAATGTTACTTTATCAGAGAGGACTCCCCTAATTAAAGAGGGCATATGTTTGCATACACACACACACACGCATGCACACACCCCTATTGTTCTCTCATCCTATACCCTACTTTACTGTAGCACGACGGAACATATCATATATTTGTTTCTTATTTCCCTATTTTCTCTCTTCCCTCACTGAAATATAAACTACTACTGAAGAGTAGGGGTATTGAAACAATGATGTATCCCTAACCCCAAGAATGGTACCCTAAAATTGTACATGCTTAAAAATATTTGTTGAGTGAAGGACACACAAGAAGACATGAATAAATGAAGGTATACCATGTGCAAGGAGGGGAAATGTTGATGGTATAAACATTGCAATGATCTTGATTTAACCTATAAATTCAACACAATCTTAATCAAAAGCCCAATAGAATGTTTTCATGGAACTTGATGAGATAATTCTGAAATTCATACAGAAGAGTAAATGATCAGAAATAGCCAAAGCCCGGAATTGTACCCTACCAGATACCAAATATATTATAAGGATTTAAAAATTAACAAAACATGACATGGATTCAGAAATGGAGAACTTGATCAATAAAATAGAATAGAATATAGAAAAGTAGGAAATATTTTATATACAAAAAAAATCAGCATGTCAGATTATTGGAGGAAGGCTTTTAACTAACTATTTTTTTAATTCAAAAACTGTAAAGTGGCTGGGCGCAGTGGCTTACACCTGTAATCCCAGCATTTTGGGAGACCAGCGCAGGTGGATCACTTGAGGCCAGGAGTTCCAGACCAGCCCGGCCAACATGGTCAAACTCCGTCTCTACTAAAAATATTTTTAAAATTACCGGGCCATGGTGGCGGGCACCTATAATCCTAGCTACTTGGGAGGCTGAGGCCGGAGAATCTCTTGAATCCAGAAGGCAAATGTTGCAGTGAGCCAAGATCATGCCACTGCACTCCAGTCTGAGAGACAGAGACTCTGTCTCAAAAAAAAAAAAAAAGTGTTTTAAAGACACACCTCTGTTGTACTACTTACAAAATATGACTCAAGATTATTTTTTCCTAAGCCTGTCTACCTGTTAGGGTTATTCTGAGGATTACATGAGATAGTGCATATAAAAGAACAACAAGGGCCGGGTGCGGTGGCTCAAGCCTGTAATCCCAGCACTTTGGGAGGCCAAGGTGGGTGGATCACGAGGTCCAGAGATCGAGACCATCCTGGTCAACATGGTAAAACCTTGTCTCTATTAAAAATACAAAAAAAAAAAAAAAAATTAGCTGGGCATGGTGGCGTGCCTGTAATCCCAGCTACTCGGGAGGCTGAGGCAGGAGAATTGCCTGAACCCAGGAGGCGGAGGTTGCGGTGAGCCGAGATTGCGCCATTGCACTCCAGCCTGGGTAACAAGAGCAAAACTCCGTCTCAAAAAAAAAAAAAAAAGAACAACAAAATGCATTTAAATGTTCCACACATAAATCTCAATAAATTCAGTGTTAATAATTTTTTCCAATTTTTATTATAATAAATAGAAATTTGGTTGGTGACAACCATCAAATCTTTTTCTTCTTGGTCTTTTAGTACTTAGACTGTTTGCTGAATTACATCAGAATCCAGTTTGCTACTTTCTCTTATCTTGCTTTATTGTCATTTACTTTGTATCTATATTTTGCAATAACATCTACATAGAATGACTTCTGGCCAGGCATGGTGGCTCATGCCTGTAATCCCAGTGCTTTGGGAGGCTGAGTTGGGTGGATCACAAGGTAAGAGATTGAGACCATCCTGGTCAACATGATGAAACCCCATCTCTACTAAAAATACAAAAATTAGCTGGACATGGTGGTGGGTGCCTGTAGTCTCAGCTACCTGGGAGGCTGAGGCAGGAGAATTGCTTGAACCCAGGAGGCGAAGGTTGCAGTGAACCGAGATGGCATCACTGTACTCCAGCCTGGAGACAGAGGGAGACTCTGTCAAAAAAGAAAGAAAAGAAAAGAAAAGAAAATGACTACTTCTAAATCTGAACTTGGTTAAAATTTTCTAAGGAGTAAAAATATATGGGGTAAGATAGTGATTTGTCAAGATAAATGAAGCCACAGAATAAATCTGATGCATCTTGTTGGCCTTGAATATAAAATTAGCCTGGAATAATCAATCAATACTGAGATAAATCAAAAACAGATCATGTGTTAAAATAAATGTGAAACTTTTTATATTTAGAGATCAGTGAGCAACTGATTCAGAATTTTAGGTATTGTAGCAATGGTTTTTTTAATGAGTAGGGACACTTTCTAAATTCAATTTGTATAGCCACCTAAAATAATTATAGTGCTTGGGAGAAACTGCAAGGTAAGAATATAAAATTCAAGCTTAAATTATTTTTAGTCTATACTAGAAGAAGCATTGTTTCTTAATGATTCATAATCATTACCTAAAATAACATAGTTTGTCAAAAAAAATGTATTCATCTTTAAAGCAACTATAGGACACAACTATAGGACAGTAATACACCCTGAGGCTTTTTTAAAAAATTGTTCTTAGCTTTCATCCCATAGTATAATCTTGAACAGAGAAGCAACAATGTTAGCCTCAAACATCACAGCTAAAATCCCTCATCATTTATATAAAAATCAAAAATTAATTTTCACTTCAGCCTCAAGCTTGAGAGAGTATCAATAAACACATTCACAAAAATCCCAGTAATGAATGTAATCAGAGTGAAAAAGGCTGAATTTTCAAAAGTAGATGAATATCACTCTCATGTGTTTTCTTAAATTGAAAAACATATCAAAGATTATTATAAAAATTAAATTTGCTAATGATGTATAAAGAGCTCTTGCAGTCTAATCATATTCCTTCCACAAAAATAGAAATCGTTAATAACCATCTCAACTGAGTTACTCATGGTGAGTCATCATTTATGTTGGCCTAATGCAGTCTGAGATAGTCTCACTCATGTTTATATTTTCTGGAGGCCCCCAAGCCACCCTTATAAATTGAAAGAGATACAATAAGAGAATAAAGATAGAGAACACTACAAGGATTCTGTATCATTATAGAACTCCAATCACAGAATAAAATTAAATAAAACTGTACTCAGAGAGACAGTTGGAGACAGATATTTAAAATAATGATCTTATATAAAACTTCGTTAAAAAGGAGGCTAGAGTATACTGTGGTTTTATAATCATTTTTTCTGCTAATCACTGCTAATTTCCTAGGAATTTTCCATTGGAAGAGATAAAAATCTTGTTGATCTCTCTCTTCTCACATTGACATATATTTTATACGTATACAAAGCATATTACATGTATGTGTTTCTTTGGAGGTCCTTTGCCCCTTCCATTATGTGAGGATAAAACTAGAAGGCACCATCTCTGAGGAAGCAGACTCTTACCAGACATCACTGGTACCTTGATCTTGGACTTCTCAGAACTATGAAATTAATTTCATCATTTATAAGCTCCTCAGACTATGGTAATTTCTTACAGCAGCCCAAATAGGCTAGACAACACTCATGAGATAGCCATGTGGCAGACATGCATATCTCACCATTTGAGCAGTGAGGACAGGCTGGAAGCAATTTCTCAAACATAAATTATCTGGTAAATTCCAATTGGATTTTGGATTTTATGTTCCTTGAAGAAGAGAGGCTTTGTTTTAGTCACCTTGTATTTCTCACCTGAGCCAGTGCCTAGCACAGAACTGACAGTAAGAGTCTATAAAATCAGACCAATGCACCACAGGTGTCAACCAGAGATCTTCCTACTTCATTTAAGCAATATGTGAAAAGTCACATATGCCTAACTGGCTTTGCAACTTTGCAAATGGCCAAACTCACGTGAGATTCTTACTGATTATTTGCATAGAACTCATTGTGCTTTTTTTCCTCTTCGTTGAATGAATGCCATAGACTCACTATTTAAATTTCCATATTCTAAATTCTTCCCTCCCTGTTTCTTGAGAATGGGGAATACATGTTTTGGCATGACACATTGAATAGAATACTTAAGGTCTATAAAGTTCCAAACTACTGTCATCTCTAGAAGAAATGTGATGAAAAAAAGTACTGTAAGAAATGTAATTTTTATGGGTAGCATGCTTATATTCTTTCCCAGTAGAGTTAAGGGTTACAAATGCCATAAAAATGCACATATGATATTTAAACAAGTCAAGGAAGTAAAAGTAAAGGTGGAGGGCCGGGCGCGGTGGCTCAAGCCTGTAATCCCAGCACTTTGGGAGGCCGAGGCGGGTGGATCACGAGGTCAACAGATCGAGACCATCCTGGTCAACATGGTGAAACCCCGTCTCTACTAAAAATTACAAAAAATTAGCTGGGCACGGTGGTGCGTGCCTGTAATCCCAGCTACTCAGGAGGCTGAGGCAGCAGAATTGCCTGAACCCAGGGGGCGGAGGTTGCGGTGAGCCGAGATTGCGCCATTGCACTCCAGCCTGGGTAACAAGAGCGAAACTCCGTCTCAAAAAAAAAAAAAAAAAAAAAAGTAAAGGTGGAATTATTTATCTTCTGTGCTCCTTTAGAACAAGGGCTACATATTTAATTCTTTGTATTCAGCAGGATCCCAATTTATATTAAAGTGAGAGTATACATAAATGGAAAAAATTCTATTCCAAGAAACATTTCTAAAAGTTAGCTACTTATGAAAGCACCAACAGTCTGGTAACAATCAGTGATTAAAGATAGTAGTAAAACATTTTTATTGAACATCTCTGATATGAGGCAGTACCATCAAAGTATTTTATGTACATTACTTCATTTAATCTTAACTACAACAATGAAAAACTGTGCTTTAGAAATGAGCAACTTGCCAAAGTCACCTGTATAGTAAGTGGCTTAGCCAGGATCTGAATCCAAGTGAGGCTGATGTTCATGTTCTTAACCACAACCATAGCCTGAATAATTGGTTAACTGGAGGAACACTACCAAAAAGAAGAAAATAAATTTCTCAGGCATCCAAATTCCTCAATGTGTTCTTTATAACACTGTCAAACAATCGGCTTCTTCTTAGGGTCACTGCTTTATTTTATTAGAGAGGACAAACGTGATGTGAGAAATAATGAACTTCAGGGAAAAGCCCCTGGTTCAATGAAGCCTTTTTATTAGAACAGTAAAACAATTAAGTGTGTAGTGCCATTGAGGTGGCTTCTCTGCTTTTCTGATGAGAAAAAATGTCTTTCTCCACTGCCACATAAACAGCGGATTCTGAAAACCTCCAAGCCAGAAAACACTACTAATGAGATTTGAGCACACAGAGAGGCTCTGAGACTGGATGTCTGATTTGAGAGGAGAGAAGGACAGCTCAACAGAGGGTCATGCCAATATTTCTGCAATGGGGCACAGGTGCAAATAAACGCTGAGGTTCAGAAAACAGTCTTCTCATCCTTCACGGCTCTCAGTCTCAACAAACGATTGATTTATTTCAACTGTAAGGAAAGAGGGCCAGACGAAGTTAAAAATAGCAGAGCCCACATTGTATACCTAGGCAATTTTTTAACAACTTGATCACTGAGAACAGTCCTCACGATGCTAGAATTCACGTGGGAGCTAAAGAGGTTCATTTTCTAGAAATGCTAGAAATTGGGGTTTGATGATTCACATCAATGAAATTGAAATACAAACTAACATAAAAACTGCAACTTACTCCACAATTTAAAATATATTTAACTTCCCTGAAAGAGACTATATTAGAAAATGATGCTGCTTTGTTTTGCCATAGTAAGTTCTGCTTTACTTCATACACAGCTTTACATTGTTATACAGCTGCTTTTGTTCTGTGTTGAATTTCCTAATCTATTTTTATGAGACTCAGCTCTGTTTATTTCATTGCAAGACCAGAAATCATGGATTTACTGCTCCCTACTCAAATTTATCTTTAAAGGGGGAGAAAAAAGGCAAAAATTGTTTGTTGGATTTTTTTTTGCATTATCTCAAATACAGAGCTTTGCCAAAAATATCTATGCAACCACTCAAATGCTAATAATTAATGAGGTAAATCAACTAAAATCCATATACCTCTGTTAGAAGAGCAATATCTGACCTGAAGACTGAAAGTTTCCTGTGAATGAGAAATTTATCCGCCCAAAAATCTAGTATAATACCAAGAATAAAACCCTTCCTAATTGTACATGTAAAATCCTGATTAATACTTGCTGACTATTTATTGGAAATGAGATGAGAGAATTCATTCAATATGCCTGCCTGCAAGTGGACCAAGCACTCTGACGGGGAGCTCTTTCACTGACCCACTTCCACAAATTCATTTAACTACTTGGACATCATCCTCTTAATTCTTAAAACCTAAAGCATACCCCACAGTATTCTTAAACCTTAACATTCCTGTGGCTCTTTTCTTTCAACATCTAATTGATTTTCCACTGAAATTTCTTTCAAAAGACTGAACTGGAATCCGATTACTACAAGAAGGATCATATTAACAGTCAAGAATTCAGTTCCTAATCTTTCTATCAAAAGGGGGAAATGCTGTTCAGCATGAGGCAGGCCATTTGATCTTCCTCTTTCTCTGCTGTTCCATCTGTCTAAAGGATCCTAGTATAGAGTCATGACTAAGAGCATGGCTTTGGCATCAGATTGGCCTATATTCTAATCCTTACTAGATATGTGAATGGGGAAGCCATGGGAAGGTTAAGGTATCCTCTTTGCCTCAGTCTCCTTGTCTGATGAATGTTAATAATAATGTTAATGTATTAATTGAATTAAGAAAGTGTTTGTGAGAGCTCTTAGTAAACTTTAAGCAATTGACATATATGTATTGGTTACATGTCCTGGCTCTGGGTCCTATTAAGAAGCCATTTCTGGCCAGGCGCAGTGGCTCACGCCTATAATCACAGCACTTTGGGAGGCCGAGGCGGGTGGATCATGAGGTCAAGAGATCAAGACCATCCTGGTCAACATGGTGAAATCCCGTCTCTACTAAAAATACAAAAAATTAGCTGGGCATGGTGGCACACGCCTGTAGTCCCAGTTACTTGGGAGGCTGAGGCCGGAGAATTGCTTGAACCCAGGAGACGGAGGTTGCAGTGAGCCAAGATCGCACCATTGCACTCCAGCCTGAGTAAGAAGAGTGAAACTCCATCTCAAAAAAAAAAAAAAAGAAGGCATTTCTACAATGTAATGTACAACATACAACTCTACAAATAAAGAAGTCCCCAAAAGCGAAAAACCATAAATGAAAACGTGTGTTTGACCATATAAAAATTTTAAATTTTGGCCATGCGCAGTGGCTCACACTTGTAATCCCAGCACTTGGAAGGCTGAGGTGGGGTAATCACAAGGTCAAGAGATTGAGACCATTCTGGCCAACATGGCGAAACCCCATCTCTACTAAATGTACAAAAAAGTTAGCTAGATGTGGTGGTGCATGCCTGTAGTCCTAGCTACACAGGAGGCTGAGGCAGGAGAATCACTTGAACCCAGGGGGCGGAGGTTGCAGTGAGCCGAGGTCGTGCCACTGGCACCACTGTACTCCAGCCTGGTGACAGAGTGAGACTCTGTCTCAAAAGAAAACTTAAAATTTCTACTTGGCAAATAATAAATAAATAGTTACTAAAACAAGCCTGAAGAATCCATCGTTATCTGGAAAAACTATTTGCAACACATCAGATAAACAAAAGGCTTATATCACTGGTATATTTTTTTTAAAGATTATAAAAGTTAATTGAAAAGAAACAGCATACTAATTAAAACAATGGATAGAGGACATAATAGACAATTTGCTAAACTTACAAATGGTCAATAAACATAATAAATACATTCAACCTCACTAATCACGGAAATATCCAAAATGAAAACCAAACAATAAATTCAAGTTCAGACAAGCACAGGTATTTTTAAATTGACACAATCACCATTTGCAAGTTATAAGAGAAATGGACACACTCAAAATATGTCAGTAGAGTGTTGTCAGTCCAGTCTCTCATGTTTGACAATATATACCCAAATAAAAAAACACATAACCTTTGTTTTAAAATCTTATTTCAAGAAATTTGCTCCCAAATAGGTAATTATCCGCATATCAAAAGACTTATGAAAATCATGTTTATCATAATACTGTTTATAATATTAATATTGTAAGTAATTTAAGCGTTCTTCAATATAGAATTGCTTAAAGAATGATATAGCCATACAAGGCAGCACTATACAGCCAATCCAAAAACATGGTATATACTTATCTGTATTTGCTGCCACAGACAGATATCCACAACACATTGTAAGCATAGCAACAGATTACAAAAAAAGGTGTAGTACAGCTTCATATATAAAAATGCTATATTTATATATGTACATGTGCCTAGAGACATATCAGGAAGCATATTCACTCAAATGCCACTAGGTAGTGAAGCGTCCAAAGATTATTTCTCATTTGTATTTTCTGTATTGTTTCATTTTTCTTCACAAGTATGTATTATTTTTTACAATCAGAGAAAATGAAGCTATTTTCATTAGAAAACAAATATACTATTTCACTAGAGATAATACGTTAATAATGATATAACTGCTCTAGGTCTTTTTCTATATGTTTTATAAAATTAGAAATGCATTTCTGGGACTCACAGGGATACACGGAAATTGGAACATTGCAGAGATGATTAGACTGAGAGCATCTCACATTCCAAACATGAGCAAGACTGCTTTACCAAGTTCCACATCTTACTAGCTGGATGGCTTTCTGCAAGTTACTTAATTTCTCTGTGCTCGATTTTCTCTCTTCTGTAAAATATCGGTAATAGTAACATTTATCTCATAAGGTTACTATTAGGATGAAATGAATCAACGTATTTTTTATTTTATCTTATTTTATTTTATTTTATTTTGAGACAGAGTTTCGCTCTTGTTACCCAGGCTGGAGTGCAATGGCGCAATCTCAGCTCACCGCAACCTCCGCCTCTTGGGTTCAGGCAATTCTCCTGTCTCAGCCTCCCGAGTAGCTGAAATTACAGGCACGCGCCACCATGCCCAGCTAATTTTTGTATTTTTAGTAGAGATGGGGTTTCACCTTGTTGACCAGGATGGTCTCGATCTCTTGACCTCGTGATCCACCTGTCTCAGCCTCTGAAAGTGCTGGGATTACAGGCGTGAGCCACGAATCAATGTATTTAAAGCTCTTAGATTCATAGCTGACATCCTAGGAGTCTATTACTCATTGTCAAACGAAATAATACACAGATCTATGTGGCCCATCATGAAATACTAATGATCACTCTTATTATCATCAACCTACTCATGATGTATCACCTAAGGACACTGTGAGAAGACTAACCATTTTCTCTGTCCCAGACTGCTGAGGGTCAAATAGTCTACTGGGCATGATTAAATTTAAATATAGCATCTTCAAACCAAGGGGACAGAGAGACAGGTCAACAAAGGCTTAGGAAGGCATATCAGAGTGCCAAAGTCCAGGATATCTGAGATTGTCCAATTCTGGCTAGGTGATATCTATTGCTTTGACAAATCAATAAACTTCTATATTAAACTATTACTAATACCTTGCATTTATACAGTGCATGACAGTTTTGGGGGAACTTGCCCATCTCTATGATGAGTTGGCAGTCTTTCTAATCATGCTGCCAGTTGAATGTGGGAATGGAGACTGTGCTCAATCAGCACTTTAGGATACCAACTCCTACTGGGGCAAATGGTACAGGGTAGCTGGAGGCTTAGGAAGAATAATATAAAGGGATGGCGAAGAGAAGGCAGGTGCTGGAGAGAAAATGGCCAGCATACTAATGTATATCAGTAGCAACAACAGATCAGCAGCCCCCAGAGAAGTTTACTTCGTTTCTGGAATTCTCTAGTAAACTCTGAAAAACTTACTCTGAGTACGATAAACAGAATGGGGAAAACAGAATCTCTCAAGTTAAAGCAGGGATGTTGGGATGTGGGTGAACTTGTTCATTCATTTATTCCAAAGTATCAAGTGGGCTAAGTGCTAGGCACATAATGAGGTACAAAACCCTCACATAACTAACAGTGTGATGTCCTGCCTGCTCACCTGCCTTATGCCTCCCCAAGTTCTAAGCTAATCCCTCAAGAATCTTTGACAAACCAGTGCAACCTAAAAATCAATGGATTCGGTGTTGCTCTGGGTTAAAAAAAATACTTGAAACAAACTGATTTAGGGTATGTTCATATCAAGAAATAAAAATTACAATCTTGAAAATGAGAGTTGTAAATCATGAAATCTGAAATACCAATCATTCAAAGCCATTATATTTTTTAAAAGAAGTTCATTTTCCTGCCTTCCCCTAACTACTTATAATAATTTATTTCATTAAACCTCAGATCTGGATTTATGCAATAAGAAAACAAATACTGTCTGAAAATGAAAATAATAATACAGAGAGATATATATTACCAAATCTCCCTAAGTCAGAGGTTGTGCATTCATTTATAAACTTATGAAACATTCTTATTACACAAAGAAATTATGCAAACTGCAAAAGAGCTTTTTGTTTCAATAAAGCTATTAAATGCATTAATTGCTCTGTGTTATCACTTAAAGGAAGCACAATTAATTTGTCATTCCTACCAATGCCTATGTGCTTTTGTATGGCTCTCTATCTTTAGCTATCCCAAAGTCCTTTCCCAAACATTTATTTTATTTTTATCCTTTGTTGTAAAGCTGCAAAACACAGACTGGGGAAGCTGACATTGGTTCAAAAACAAAAATCAGTCAAATGTGGTTCAGCATGTTCCATAATTAAACACAGTTGCAGGAACGTGAGGATTCGTTTTTCACTCTCCTGCTATCAAAAACTTACACACTGATCCAATGTAAAAGTAAGAGCTAAAAACTTGTAACTTTTCTAAATAGAAAGAAGATAAATTAAAATTCGGTCTTAAAAATACAGAAAATATGAATTATGCTTTCATAATTTTGTAGGTCTAATCTCAAAACCTTAACTGAATGTGTAGTATCTAACAGACAACTAAGTAATGGGAAGAAAATGCTCAGTATGTAAAGGAAGAAAATGCTTTTACTATCACCTAGAAATTGAGTATGATGGAGAAGGATTTGGAGATGGCTTCAGCCTGGTTTTATCTAGTTATGAATCATCAGCATTTTGGGAAATCTGGACTAAGTCGTATGATTTCTCTTGGCCATAAATGACCCAATAAAGCCCTACACCTCTGGACACAGGAAGAACAGATAACCATCCTGAAGAAAGCAGAACAGAAACCACCCTGAAACAGCTCCCCATCCATTTCACTGCTGTTCTGAAAGACTTGAATGAGTCATAATTGACCTGTCTCTGAGGTCCACCAGCCTAGTTATGACTTGATTTCAGAATGGACAAAGAAGGACAGACTTTTTATCTAACAGTCTTGTGGAGCAAGATTTGAAGAATAAAATACATCTTAAGTTGACCTCTTCTGACAGGAACAGATACATAGGGGCTGGATTTTGAGTATTCTGAGAATAATAACAATAATTTTGTGTTTAAAAGCTTAAAACATGTTTACAATGTTATTTGACTAGATCTCATAACAACTGTGTAACATAGGCAGGACTATATGAGTATGTCTCGAACAAAAGCTCTTTTTCTGACTTATTATCCTATGATATAATAATGCAAATGACACACATTCTGGGTCCCACCTTACACAGTGCATTTTTAGATTCAATTACATATAGTGGTCTTCCTTTGAAAGCCCTGAGGTTATCAGGGCAGGAAAATAATTTTACTTGATTTTTTTTATCCTTAGACCTAGATATCTGCATTTATATCTATATCTATAGCTACATCTACATCTTTATGCATGTCCATCTAGAAAGACAGAGGTATGTCAAGGCACTAAAGACACAAATATGTGTTCAAACACAAATTTACACTATATTGTAGATATGCATATATGTGAAATATTCTAAAGCATGTGACAATGATTAATAGTTAAATTAATATCTATAAATTCTTTGTTTTCAGTTACACAAAATGTAACAGGAAAAGAAACAAAGCACATTTTCTGCATGTTAAGTATCGGTTGTATCTAATATCCCTGAAGAACACAGATGCAAAGACCATGAACAAAACACTAGCAAACTGAATTCAACAGTATATTAAAAGGATCATACACAATAAGCCATGATCAAGCACAATCTCTTTATAGGATGCCAGGATAGTTCAACATGCACAAATCAAAAAATATGATACACCACATTAACAGAATGAAAAGTAAAATTTTTATGATTATCTCAATAGATGCAGAAAAAGCATTTGACGTATTTCTTGCTTAAAAACTCTCAACACATTAGGTACGGAAAGAATATACCTCAACTCAATAAAAGCCATATATGGCAAGCCCATAGCTAACATTATATTTAATGGTGAAAAGCTTAAAGCTTTTTCTGTAAGATTAGAAAAACAAGAATGCCCACTCTCCACGTCTATTCAATATGGTACCTGAAGTCTTAGTGCAATTAGGCAAAATAAATAAATAACATCCAATTTGGAAAGAGACCAGTAAATGTGTTGCTGTTTGCAGATGAAATGATCAATCGTATTTATAGAACACCATAAAGAGTCCATGACAAAAAGGTAAAACTAAAACAAATTCAGTAAAGTTGCAGCATATATTATCAACATATAAAAATAAGTTGTGTTCTATACACTAACAATGAATTATCTAAAGCAGAGATTAAGACAGCAATCCCATTTATAATAGCATCAAGGAAAATAAAATACTTAGAAATAAATTTAACTATGGAAGTGAAAAATCTGTACACTGTAAACTATAAAACAGTGGTGAAAGTAATTGAAGAAGACACAAATAAATGTGAGACATCCAATGTTTATGGATTGGAATAATATTGTCAAAATGTCCACCAAAGGCATCTACACATCAGATACGATGCAATCCTTATCAAGATACCAATGACATTTTTCATAAAAATAGAAAAGCAATTCTAAAATTCATGTGACCCACAAAAGACCCTGAATAGCTAAAGCAATCTTGTACAAAAAAATACAAAGCTAGAGGCATTATTCTCTCCGATTTCAAATTACATTACAAAGCTTTAATAATCAGAAGAGTATGGTGCTGCCATTAAAACAAACATGTAGACCAATGGAATAGAACAGAGAATCCAAAAACAAACTCACACCTATGAAGTCAACCAATCAGGTGTCAAGAGTACACAATGGGGAAAGAACAGTATCATCAATACATTGTTTTGGGAAAACTAGATATCTGCATACAAAAAAATAAAAATGGGATTTCATCTCATATCATATGCAAAAATCAACTCAAAATGGATGAAAGACTTGAACATAAGAACTGAAATCATAAAGGTCTGAGAAGAAACATGGAGAAAAAACTTAAAATTGGTCTTGACAATGATTTCTTTGATATGACACCAAAAGTACAAGCAACAAAAGCTAAATCAGACACATGGAACCACATCAAACTAGTTTCTGCACAGCAAAGGAAACAATTATCAAAATGAAAAGGCAACCTACAGAATGGAGGAAATATTTGCAAATCACTAATCTGATAAGGAGTTAATATTCAAAATATATAAAAAACCAGTACAACTCAATAGCAAAGAAACAAATAAATGGGCAACTTTAAAATGGGCAAAGGACCTGAATAGTCATTTCCGAATGTCTGACAGGAGGACATACAAATGGCCAACAAGTATATTACAAGATATAACATCATTAATCATTAGGAAGTGCAAGTCAAATCCACAATGAGATGTCACCTCACACCTGATAGGATGGCTATTATTAAAAAGTAAAAATATAGCAATTGTTCACATGATATGAAGAAAAGGGACCCCTTATACACTGTTGGTGGGAATGTAAATTAGTACAGCCATTATGGAAAACACTGGAGGTTCCTCAAAAAAATAAAAACAGAACCACCATATGATCCAGCAATCCCACTTCTGGGTATTTATCCAAAAGATATGAAATCAATATTTTGAAGAGGTAGTTGCACTCCTTTGTTCATTGTAGCATTCTTTACAATAGCCAAGATATGGAATCTAGTGTCCATCAACAGATGAATGAATAAAGAAAATTTATATATATATAAATTTATATATATAATATACTTATATATATTATATATACTCATATATATATATATATATATATATGGGTATCATTAACCCTTGAAAAAAAGAAAATCCTGCTGTCATTTGCAATTACATGGATGAACCTGGAGGTCATTATGCTGAAGGGAACAAGCCAGGCACAGAAAAGCAATGCGTGATCTGCATGATCTCACTTACATGCAAAATCTAAAAAAGTTTAACTCATAGAATCAGACAATAGAAATGTAGCCTCCAGGGACTTAGAAGTGGGGGAAATGGGGAGATTTGATCAAAGGGTATGAATTTTCAGTTACAAAATGAGTAAGTTCTGAAGACCTAATGTATAACATGGTTACTATAGTTAGTAATCATATATACTTGAAATTTGCTAGGAAAGTCAATCTTAAGTATTCTTAACATACACATATACATAAAAGGTAACTGTGAGGTGGTGGATATGTTAATTAGCTTCATGGGGTAATCACTTAAGAATGTATACATATGTCAAGATATCACCAGTACACTTTATATATATGTACAATTTTTTTGTCATAGTTCAGTGAAAACATAAAAATAAGCAAACAATAAATTGATTGGTTGGCCTGGTGTCTGTGGACCACATTTTGTTGGTTAACCAGAATTTAGATCTATCACTAAGACCAAGGGAGAGAATACAATGTAAATTACTGTTTAACTAAAAGACATATGTTTCCCTAGCCCACTTCAACACTAATTAAGGCACACATTCATTTTAAATTGAAAATAAACTACAAAAGCTTTAAAACAAACTAATGTATGGCATTAAACCATATGGTCTTTCTTTTGTGTAACTGTAGCTTGCATATTTAACTCTTCATCTAAATGTTTCCTTTTCCTCTTTCAAATTTCTCCCAAAGTATACTGTTATATTTATCCTTTCCCCTTGAGTATTATAAGTATTCTTCAGCGTCAAATTTTTGTCATCCTAAAATATACATATATAGACACAGATATAGATATATATAGAAAGATATATAGATTTTGATACATACTTATTCTGTATTTCACACATAAAGACAGAGAAATCAAATATTAACCAGCCCCATCCCAGCACCCCTCACACATATACCTGATTTCTTTTAGTCCTTAAATTCCCAGTAAAAAGCCATTGTCCTTTGTGCACATATGACAGGTGGTCCACAGTCTGAATCATATGATCACAATACAGCTTCTAATCAAGGCTTGTAGACATAATTGTGTACTCTGATGTTAGAGTACCAATTATGGATTTCCACAGACTATAAATAATAGTTAAATGGTTTTGAGTACTCTCTGACATAAAATTAAAGAAGAAAGAAATTCCCACATTAAGAAAAATGTGAGTTGGAAAAATCAGAGAAAAGTCCTTGCAATACTGGCGTATTTTGTCAAAGTGCAAATTAGAGGCATAGATAAGGTTTTCTACTTGCCATTATAGACTTACACAGCTCTAAAAATGACAAAGGCAGCTTGGTGTGGTAGCTCACACCTGAAATCCCAGCACTTTGGGAGGCTGAGGTAGGAAGATCACAAGTTCAGGAGTTTGAGACCAGCCTAGACAACATGGTGAAACCCTGTCTCTAGTAAAAATACAAACATTAGCTAGGCATGGTGGTACCCACCTGTAATCCCAGCTACTCAGGGGGCTAAGGCAGGAGAATCACTTGAACATGTGAGGTGGACGTTGCAGTGAGCTGAGATCATGCCATTGCACTTCAGCCTGGGCAACAGAGTGAAACTCTGTCTCACAAAAAAAAGACAAAGGCTACATACTGATCAATATTGTATGAATGCTTCAAATATGCTAAAGTAACACACAACTAACATACAACAAGCATTTCAAAATGTTTCAGCAGAAAATATTGCAAGTGGATGGCATAGAAGGAAAATAAGGGGAGAGAGAAAGAGAAATGATGCAAGGAAGACATCAGATCTACAGAATTAAAGAAATTAGTGCTAAGTAATCTTATAAACTAGAAGTATACCTTCACAGTTGCTCTGATAAGTTCTTGAAACTTTTAGGTGGTCATCTCAAACCACTATGGTGGATTTAGTTTAAAAGCTGCCGGTATCTCATAGCATAAATTAGAATTTTTCTAGGCACATGGGTAACTAGATTATTAGGAAATCTAAAGTCCCCAAAGAACTAATCCTGTATGCATGCACACAGACACACACATACACTCACACTCTCTCTCTCTCTCTCTCTCTCACACACACACACACACACACACACAATGCTACAGACAACAAAAAGGAGAAAGAAAGAAGAACCTTGGTGTCTTAGCCCATTTGGGCTCCCATAACAAAAAAACTGAGTGGCTTGAACAACAGAAATTTATTTTTCAGTTTTAGATGTGTGAAGTCTGAGATCAGGGTGCCAGCATAGTCAGGCTCTGGTGAGGGCCCTCTTCCTGGTTTGCAGACAGCTATCTTCTCACTGTGTCTTCATATGGTGGAGAGAGAGTACTGTTGTCTCTCCCTCTTCTTATGAGACCAGTTCTACTGGATCAAGGCTCCACTCTCATTTAACTCATTTAATCTTAATTACCTCCTTAAAGGCCCTGTATCCCATACAGTCACATGAAGTGTTAGGGATTCAACACATGAATTTGAGGGGGACACAATTCAGTCCATTGCACCTACTTCTTAGGTTGTGGGTCAGAGTTGATAAATGATGCAGAGGACTCACAAGTCCTTGACTCCTGCTCTGCCTGTCCCCATTTCACATAGAATGACAGATAATAATGAGCAGAATGTGGATTACTGTGAGCTCTGCTGAGAGAAGATATAAACCCAACAAAAGGCATGTTTTAAAAAAGAAAACAAAAGCTCAACAAGAAGAAAACAATCAGATTCAATAATGGGCAAAGAACTTGAATAGATCTTTCTCCAAACAACATATATAAAAAGCCAATAGTCACATGAACAGATGTTCAACATCAATAATCATTAGGGAAATGCAAATCAAAACTACAATGAGATACCACCTCACACCATTAAGATGGCTCCTATCAGAAAATAACAAGTGTTGACAAGGGTGTGGAGAAATTGAAACCTTTGTGCACTGTTGGTGGGAATGTGAAATGATACAAGCACTGTGGAACACAGTATGGTAGTTCCTCAAAACATTACAAATAAAACTACCATATGATGTAGCAATTTCACTTCTGGATAGATACCCAAAAGAATTGAAAGCAGGGTCTCAAAGAGATATTTATATACCCATGTCTACAGCAGCATATTCACAATAGCTAATGTGGAAGCAACCAAGTGTCCATCAACAGATGAATGCATGAACAAAATGTGCTATATGCATACAAAGGAATATTGTTCACCTTTACAAAGGGAAAACTTTGACATATGCTACAAAATTGAGAAATCTTGAAGACACTATACTAAGTGAAATAATTCAGTCACAAAAATACAAATACTTTAATTTCACTTATATGAAGCACCTAGAGTAGTCAAATTCATACAGACAGAAAGTGTCATGGTGGTCTCCAGGAACTGGTGGGAAGAGGGGAATGGAAGCTATTGTTTCATGGGTAAAGAGTTTTTGTTTTGCAAGATGAAAGGAGTTATGAGGCTGTATGGGGGAGTTAAGGATGTATAACATTGTGAATGTATTTAATACCACTGACTAGTATCCTTAAAAATTGTTAAGATAGTAAATTTATGTTACATATATTTTACTGCAATTAAAAAATGGTGGGTTGTGGAGAAAAGAAAACATAGCTCTAAATGAGTCCATGTGTTCTGGCCCCTCAGATTTCATCCCAACACTGTGAAGAACATGCCAGACAGATAACTATGCCACTGACAGCTATGTTTGAAAAAGAGTTGGCAAAAGACTAGAATTAAGGCAAACCCAATTGTAGTTTTCAAATAAGAATATGAAAATACGGTGAATTCCAACAGGAGACTGGTGAACTAAGCATACCTGGACAAGATTTATAAGGGATAATCATCCAGAAGTGAAAGAAGTGTTATCTAGGACTCAGCACATTATCCTGCAGAAGTCATGCAGTGATAACCTCATTTCTTGCTTAATAGAGTTAACATGTTTTTCAGATTTACTGCTGGGGTCTGCCCAGCTACACAATGGATGAATAAACTCATGCAAACACAGAAAACAGTGAAAGAACAGATTAGGGGTGTCCACGGCCACTAACCTGAAAGAGTTAACAGCTACCGGCCCTGACACACTGGCCTTCCCAATCTTTATTCAGCACACATTAAATGACAAAGACTTTGAGTCAACACCATTAGAGAGTAAAGATTAAAGGCCAGGTTCTGAGGCCTAAAGCAAACACCATTTCCAGGTGATAAATCTAGCCCCCTACCCCCACCCTGCCAAGAAAGCCATCCAGTTTGTGAAAGATTAAAGGTTAGTTTTTAGGACCACATGGGTAAACAGGCTATTTAGGTAAACTCCCTTACATTCTTTGTTATTTGCTTTTCTTGATCAACTAAATGTAAAGGGGATTAGGTTGCCTTCAGCCGTAATTCTATCCTGGGGCTTTTACAAAAGCTTCCAGCCTTCCAAGAAGGTCTGTGACTATTTTCTATAACTTTCTCTAATATTTTTCCCTTAATATTTTTGCTACCACCCTGACTGAACTACCACAATTTACCTATACTTCAGTGAGGCACTGAAAAAGATCTTCAGTGATAGCCTAGCAGGGAAGACTGAATGAGCATTCAGTTAGGTAGATTCTTAATTAGTTGCAGGACCTTACCAAAAGATCATGACTGACAATTAATAAGCACCTGAATAGAGGTTTCTAGAAACAACAGAAAACCTGTATTTAGCGTTTACAATGAGCCAGGCACTATTTGAAGCATTTTATATGAATTAACTTATTTAGTTTTCACAACAATACTGTAAGACAGGTAATATTATTAGCCCATTTTACCAATAAGGTAACTGAGGTTTAAGGGTTTGTAAGAGCTTTTGCCCCCAGGATTACATCAAATCTGCTCAAAGTCACTAGTGACCCTCAGACTCCAAAATCCAATGATCAATTCCAAGATCTTGTCTTTCTTGACCTGTAAGAGGAACTTCCCAGGGCTGCTCACTCATCCCTCCTTGAAACACTTTCCTCAACTGACCTACAGCATACCTCACTCCTAGATTTCTTCCTAATTCACTTCCTTCTCAGTCATTTTGCCGGTTTCACCTTATCTCATCTAATATGACCACTACATATTAGAATATTAGAAGCACTAAGCACCAGGGCTTAGTGCTTAGACCTCTTCTCTATACACACTCAGTATCAAGGAGGGTTCAACCAGTCCTATGACTTTAAATATCAACTCTATCTCAACAATTGCCAAATGTATGTTTCCAGCCAGGACCTCTCCCTGAAATCCAGATTTGTTTATGTGACTGCCTACAGGGCATCTGTACTTCCTTGTCTATGAACCATCTCAAACTTAAAATAACTTATCAAAACTTAGCTCTCAATTCTAGCACATCTCTCCCCTCAAAAATATTTTCCTTTCCCCAAAGTATTTCCCATCCTTAAGAGATATATAAACCAAAAATCTCTTGGAGTCATCCCTGATTTCTCTTTGATTTTAACAGCCCCCATGTAATCTGTCAGCAAATCTTGTTGGCTCTATTTTCAAAACATAACCAGAGTCTCACAACTTCCTGCAATCTCCATTGCTACTATCTTGGCCCAAACCAACCTCATCTTTCACTAAAAGGATTGCAATAGCCTCCCTGAATTATTTCTCTCCACCTCACCTTGTAACCCTAGGGTTTATGTTCAACAACAGTCAGAGCGATCCTGTTAAAATATGTCATATCATGTCATTTTTCTACTCAGAATACTTCTAGAAGTCTCCATCCACAGAATACAATGGTCTCCAGGGCCCTTCATGATCTGGTCTCACTACCTTTCTGACCTTCTCTGGCACTACTTTCTCCTTTCCTCACTCTATCTCAGATATTCTGGATTTTCAATTAATAATGAGAACACAGACTTTAATTATGATATGTTTAAACCTTTTTTTCTGAAGATAAAATGAAAACTCTTATTTTTCTTAATCTTTTTCAGCTTTTATCTAACACATAAGGAGGACATGTGAAGATTTGTTACATAGGTATATTGCACCTAGGTAGTGAGCACAGTATTCAATATATAGTTTTTCAACTCATGCACCCCTTACTCCCCCTCTAGTAGTCCACAGTGTCTCTTGCTCCCATGTTTATGTCATGGGTGCTCAATGTTTAGCTCCCACTTATCAGTGAGAATATGCAGAATTTAGTTTTCTGTTTCTGGAGCAATTCACTTAGGATCACAGCCTCCAGCTTCATCCATGTTACTGCAAAAGACATGATTTCATTCTTTTTTATGGCTGCATAGTATTCCATGGTGTGTGTGTGTGTGTGTGTGTGTGTGTGTGTGTGCGTGCCACATTTTTTAATCCAATTCACCATCAATGGACAGCCAGGTTGATTCCATGCCTTTGTTATTGTGAATAGCACAGCAATGAACATATAAGCACATGTGTCTTTTTGTTATAATGATCTATCTTCCTTTGGCTATATACCCAATAATGGGATTTCTGGGTTGAATGGTAGCTCTGCTCTAAGTTCTTTAAGAAATCCTCAAAATGCTCTCCAGAGTGGCTGAACTAATTTACATTCCCACCAACAGTGTATAAGCTTTGTTTTTAACATTACTAACCATAATGATTTTTATTAGTCATATTTCCCTCACTTTAAATTTCTGTAGGCAAAGTTCTACCTGACAACAGAAAAATTCCATGTACCATAACATGGAGACATTTTCTTTTCATTGCTGCTCAGCCAGCAGACCATACTGTATAAACCTATTTACTCGAGACTCAAGCCAAAGATTTTAAAGGCAGTGCTTATATAACAATGTTCATAAGATACAGCTTCACAAGAATCCCAGTGATTTAAACTGAAAAGAAGCTTTCATCAAAGACACATATGTTCTAATCCGACACTGGCTGCCTCAGGGAAGGATGCCACTTGACAATATTTTAGCTCAAACACAAACTGAAAAACACCTATAACAGGCTTATCAACAAAATTCACACAGCATTGCGACAAATTCCCTGTGGACTACAGAATGCTGTTTACTAAAGTCTAACAGAAGAGGAATTTAACCCTAATTGTTTTAAATTTAGTTCACAGTAATGAGTGAGAGTGGTTTTTCATCTCATTCCTTTATGGCTGTCCACATCTAGTCCAGAGTATAACAGAAACCTGACTTTAAGAAATGGAAGATATTTAGGTCCAACTTCATTCATGATGCTGGTACATTTCATGCCTTCCTTTAACTCTAAAGTATAACCCTATGTGAAAGGGTTAGACTCCTGACTCAGTCTACATAATGACACAATGCTTGATCATTTTCACGCTGATAATCCATATATTTAAGGGATTGGAGAGAGAGATCCTGCTGGAGTTAGGCTTGAGGAATGATGTAGTATCAGTGAAGGCCTGGATCTAATGAGTAGAGAGAATGACTGAGTAGAACAGCAGAGAACTTCCAAAATATAGAGGCCATGCAAAACAGCTGAGAGGCCAAGCAGACAGTGAGTAGACTTACAGGTTAAATAGACAGATATTATAGCAATGAACCTCTGGTGGATTTAGCAAGGTTGGGATATTCTGTAGTGACAAGTAGCTTGAGACAAATGGTAAATAGCAATGGAAACATTTTGATCAAGAGCTACATAAATCTAGATAATAAAAGACAGAGGAGCATGAACTAGCAGAACTAACAGAACTATGCAAAGAAACAGGAAGACTCAGCCAGACATGGAGGGTTGACCACATGTATGTACCTCTGTTTCCATTCAAAATTCCACAAGATAATAGTAAATGGATTGTGGAAAGCTGTAAAGCCATAAGACAAACAGAACAGTAAAATATAACAGCAACAAAAGTTTGGAAGCTAGAACACATAGGACAAGTACTAACTAACTCATCAGATCTAAGAAAGCTGGAGGATCTTAAACCAACAGAAAGAAATACTTAATAATCTGATGTGCACTACAGAACTAAATATCCCAGGAATTGTCACCACCAGATACTTTGAGAAGTGAGAGATCGAAGGTAGGGCTAAAACTGGAGAATTTACTGAAAGTCTGTTTAAGAAACAGATGGACACCTACCCCTCCAAATGCCTTCCCTAATTCCACAGAGCCCGTCAATTTCCCTTTTCAAACTTCAGCAGACTAGAGAGGATCCCTGCAATGAAGCAACAGTAGAAAGTAGGGGTTCCATACTGAAATCAGGGGGTTATGTGAAAGCTTGCACACTGAGTGTCAAACCCTCAACTCTATTCTCCATTCAGCTTCCAGAAAGCTCAGAGCAAGGGCTATAATCTCTGGGCTGGAAATGAGAAAATTCCTCTCTGAGGAAATTGGCAGCCCAATAGAAATGACCCCAAAATACTGATGTTGAGGATTTACCACAAAATAACCAAATTAGATCACCCTACATAAAGACCACAGCCACAAGTCCAGCCAAAAACAGACAGCCAGGATTCCAATGCATCTGCATAAAGCCTCCAACATGAGAAGCAGAGACCAAAATCAACAAACCAAACATCATCCTGATGGAAACAGACTATGTGGGGAAAGGAAAACTGCACATAAACTTTTTACATCCTCAGCAAGACATGAGAAGATTTTGAACTTATGAAGTAAAAACACAATGCTATAAGAAGGAACACAGAGAAAAGCAAGAGCACTTGGAAATTAACATAGGTGAGCAGAAATGAAAACTCAAAAGAAGGATTAGAAATTGCAGTACAGGAAAACTTCTAGACCATAAAGCAAAAAAGATAAAATCCTAGAAAACTGTAGAAATGAGATTTCTTTTTTTTTTTTGAGAGGGAGTTTCGCTCTTGTTACCCAGGCTGGAGTGCAATGGCGCAATCTCGGCTCACCGCAACCTCCGCCTCCTGGGTTCAGGCAATTCTGCTGCCTCAGCCTCCTGAGTAGCTGGGATTACAGGCACATGCCACCAAGCCCAGCTAATTTTTTTTGTACTTTTAGTAAAGACGGGGTTTCACCATGTTGACCAGGATGGTCTCGATCCCTTGACCTCGTGATCCACCCGCCTTGGCCTCCCAAAGTGCTGGGATTACAGGCTTGAGCCACCGCACCCGGCCGAAATGAGATTTCTTTAAAACTAGAAAATCAACCCAGGAGATCTAATTGCCAAATAATAAGAATTTCAAGAAAGGGAAAAAAGATAAAACCAAGAGTAATTCATGAATAAAGTAACTCAAGAAAATATCCTAGAAGTAAAAAATAAGCATTTCCAAATGATTAAACATCGGGAGGAAAACGAATCCATAGAAAGACACCTTGTGATAGTATCTCATAACACTGAGAACCAAAAGAAGATTCCAAATGTTTCCAGAGCACAGACAGAAAGAAACACATAATATTTATAAGAATTAATAATCAAATGGAGTCTTCTGAACAGTTCCATTAGAAGTTCAAAGACAAAACAACAGTGCACCAAAGTTTTCATAAAATTATTTCCAACCTTTAAATCTCTACTCTGACAATCTATCAGTTAAGTGTAAGGATAAATGAAAGATATTTTAAAACATGCATAATCTCAAAAAAAATTCTTTTATCCATACTTTCTCTAGAGGCTACTATAAGAGGTGTTTATTCAAAACAGATATGGGAAAAAATGAGTCCACAAAAGAGAAAGGCAAAGGGACTCCTGGAGATCAGGGCTGAAGGAGACACCAGGCTGAGAGCTGTAAGTCAAGCCTGGGATAGTGCAGACTAGAGAAAGTCAGAAGGCTCAAAGAAAGATCCCTCCAAAGATGGAAAGTTATAACTGCCTACTGTGATCATGATGAGATTAGAGTTACAGAATGGAAGAGAATTTGGTAATGAACTTAAAAGAATCACATAAGAAACCAAAAAAAAAATTTATGATGATGATCACCCTAGGGGAAACTAAATATTGTATAGGAGAATAATCACAGTATAACATATGACTCGGTTGTAAATAGCATTTACCTAGTCATAATAATGAAAACAGCTATTGATTTGATCAAAATTATATCTAAATATATTGAGAAGATTTAGAAAATTGGAAAATGCATATATAGATACATATATATAGTGTGTGTGTGTGTGTGTGTGTGTGTGTTGGCAGTTAAGGGGTATGGGACAGGAAAGAGAATTATATAATTTCATTATCATCTTCCAAAGACGGAAGTCAACAGACAATGTCTCCAATAATCATGTAAAAACAAAAAGATAAAAGCCAAAAATAAATGAAAATGATTTGAATGGAATCTCTGGGAAATGGCTAAAGGCATGAAGAACAAGGAATTTCTGTTTTTCAAAATAAATCTTTATAGCACTATTTGGTTCTTTAACCTACATGCATGTATTACTTCAATCTAAAAATTACATTTAAAAAGTTACAGTCAGATAATCTGAGTTGTCACATACATTAAATGGAAAGGAAGGCAGGAGAACCAGAGATGTGGAAAATATTTGAGATTTCCTTCCCTTCCTCCCGGGGGGGCCTGTGTTTCTTCCTATTTATCTCAGCTCTGTCTTCCCTGGTAGTAGATATTATCCAAATTCCAATAGAATCACCCTGTTTTTCTCTGGAAAGTTCTCTCTAATGACTAAATTAGCAGTTAGAATTATACAGCACAGAAAGGCTCTGGTCAAACATCAGAAGCCACTGACATCTCCCCGTGAGTAAATGGATATGCTTTCTTTAAATGCAAAGTTCTTTTTCTTTTCTTTGATCTTTTCTTTACTTTTCTTTTCTTTTTTTTTTGAGACAGAGTCTCACTCTGTCACCCAGGCTGGAGGGCAGTGCCATGATATCTGCTCACTGCAACCTCCCCGCTCCAGATTCAAGCGTTTCTTCCGTCTCAGCCTCCCAAGTAGCTGGGACTACAGGCTCAAATTTCTTTAATGTACACTTAGGTAGTTTTTTTTCTTTAGCAAACAACAACAAAAAGGATATTTGTGCTTCTGATCTAAGTTGAAGCAGTCCTGACCTTTTGTTGCCCTCTGTAAAAGAGAATATACAAATTTCATAATCAAATTCTGTCTATAGCACAGATAGTTGTTTCTAAACCATTAAAATTCCCAGGTGGTTCTCTTCTGTATCCAATGAACAAAGAAAGATTGGAAGTATAGCAAGAGCATTTATGCCAGGACTCAGCATGATTGAGGATGAGAAACACACGTGTGCAGAGTGTTCTAACTCCTGGTTCTTCCTAATGACCCTTTTGCTATCCTCTCACCGAAACAGTGGCAGTCACTTTTCAAGAGGAGGGTGCTTACAGCTGAGAACAAAGAAAGCGGCTTAGCTTTGAGTTTCAAATTAGACATTTTTAAAGCCCATAGCCAAAACAATAATCTTAAAAGCATAGATTTCCTTTGCAAGTGCCAGGCCCTTGAGATAGCAAATGTTTTGTTGTTGTTATTGTTGTTGCTCTTGTGTTTTGTTCTCTCTGTTAAAATCTTAGATCTTTTCCCAGAAAACATGGGGGTGGGTGGCAGTGAAACATAAGAGGGCAGAATAAAAGGATTCATAGGAGGTAACAAGAGAACCCCGAAATAGGCTGAAGGAAAATCAAAGGCAATAAAGAAGTGTATCCAGCTTCCCAGCCAGAACTCTACAACATGACCGACACAGAGGGGCCCGTTCAGCCACCACACAGATGCTGCAGTGAAGTCTATTATGAAGAGTGGAAACGTTGGGAGGAGGAGGTAGGAAGTCCCAAACTAAGTTATTAGCTCCGTACAAAAAATGAAGTCAGTCACATGTTCATTCACCAAGACTGAAGAATTTAGGTCTGACAAGTACGGTTTTACTTTGTTTTGAATTTGCAACTTTCCAAATCTGGAGATTGAAATACATTTTTTTCTTCAGGAGGATTTATTGAGCACCTGCTACGCTCCTGTTACACCAGAGATACCGAGTGGAACTAGAAAGACAAGCTCCCTGCCTTTGTGGCTCCAATTTTAGTTGGAAATACAAGCAATAATTATGTAAAGAAAGAATTAAAGAATGTAATTAAAGACCATGATGAAGTAATTATAAGGTATAAAGTAACAGGGACACTTTAGACAGACTGGAGAAAAAAGGTTTCATGGCAGTAAACCAGAGAAAACGTGGTGTGAACTAACAATCCCTGATTATTCTTCCCATAGAGCTAGGAAAAACTAAAATGGTTCTCTTCTTCCTTTTTGTGTCATTATCTTAGCTCCTTTCCACCCCTGCCTGCCAAGCGGCATCCCATGCTCCAGAAGTCTTCTCCACCCTTCCCTGAAATCTCAGCAATTCTTTTCTCTTCATTGAGACACTGTGCTAGTTTAAAACTCAGTCCAAGCTGGTACAGAGATGAGGGACTTACATCCTTTATAGGAAAAACGGCAGCTTCAGGGGACCTTCTGGAGTCAAGAACACATGAAGCAGGATTTTTAATGGTGGGACCATCAAGCAAAATGTCTGGGAGTCAGCTGGTTCCCATGAAGTCACTTTTGTAGGAGAAACTGCTCAGCCGATCAAGAGAGCTGCCCTTGATCTTTCAAAAATTTGTTCCCAATATCACAGTTCTCAACATTAAGGCACAGACACAGTACCATGATTCAGCAAAGCAAACAGAGGAGAAATAGCAAGAGAGGTCAGGGGAGAGCCAGAAAGAGAGAAAGATGAAAGAAACCAAAAAAGTACTTCCATATGCATGAAAAAGTGTCTATGAAATCTAGAAAATGTACTCTCAGAGGCAGGAGAAGTGGCCCATCTGCAATAGGGAGTAAATGGAGAAAAGGAAGTGAAGACACACACTTTAGAAACATTAAAAAGGGAAGAATTGGTGGATAATAAGGCAAGGATAATGCAAGGTCCAGGTCAACTGTTTAATCACATATGTATATCGTCTTAGGATTAAAAAGACATGAGCATGTTTACTGGCTGATGAGAAAGAGCCAGGAGAGAGAGAGAGAGAGAGAGAGAGAGAGAGAGAGAGAGAGAGAGAGAGAGAGAGAGAGAGAGAGAGAGAGAGAAACACAGAAAAAAGGACAGGCCTGGATGTGGTGGATCATGCCTGTAATCCCAGCACTTTGGAAGGCCAAGGCAGGCAAAACACTTGAGGTCAGGATTTTGAGAGCAGCCTAGCCAACATGGTGAATCCCCATCTCTACCAAAATACACAAAAATTAGCTGGGCATGGTGGTGTGCACCAGTAGTCCCAGTTACTTAGGAGACTGAGACACGAGAATTACTTCAACCTGGGAGATGGAGGTTACAGTGAGCTAAGCTCATGCCATTGCACTTCAGCCTGGGCAACAGAGTGAAACCTTGTCTCAAACAAAAAGAGAGAAAGAAAAAAAGAAAGAAAGGGAGGGAGGAAGGGAGGGAGGGAGAAAAGGGGAGGAAGGGAGGGATGGAGGGAGGGAGGGAGAAAAGAAGGGAGGAAGGGAGAGAGGGAGGGAGAAAAGAAGGGAGGAAGGGAGAGAGGGAGGGAGAAAAGAAGGGAGGAAGAGAGAGAGGGAGGGAGAAAAGAAGGGAAGGAGGGAGGGAGGCAGGCAGGCAGGCAAATGATTGGAAGGGGAAAAAAAATCAAGCTACAGCGTAAATCTATGTCCAAACCCTGGGCCACTTCACTGAATGTTACAATTATATATATAACTATCCACTGGACATGACGAAGGATCATCCATCAGTAACCTCAGAGCAGTTGCTTGCCCCGAAAGCCTTACATCCTGACTCTCTTTCTCTCAAAACCTCATGTTTTGCTGGTCCTTACCATATGTCCAGAATCTTACCAATTCTAACCACCACTATTATTATCTCTCACCTTGACCTGTCTGCCCTCTTCCATCCTTCACCCTGTACAGTCTATTTTCCACACAGCAGCCAGATTGGCATTTGTAAGACATAAGACAAATCAAGCCAGTCTGGCCTGAAACCCTCAAAAGTCTTCCCATCTGGCTCAGAGTAAGGGCCACTATCCTGTCCTCTAAGGCTCTGAATGGTTTGCACCCTTGGCCACCCCAGCCCACCTTCCTATGGGGAGAGTCAGGAGTGTAAAGGAATGCACATCTGCAACACTCTTCTTTTCCACAGAAGTAACAGGAAGGCCATCTGCTGCAATGAAGATGAGTGGTCACAGGTTTGGGAAAGGTAGAGAACACATGAGAGTTGTACAGGAAGAGTTGCTCAGCAAAATGTCAGAGGAAGATTTGTAAGATTGCTAAGCATGCATCTTAGGGGCAGCTGTTCACAGGGCTGCCTAGTTGACTCCAGCTAGTGCTCAGCAACCCTGGAACAAAAAAAGGGACAAATAGATCCAGATGGGGTTTTAAGGCAGCAAAAGGGCAGGGGATGAAGGAATTTGGAGTGTCAGTGTATGCATGGGGAGGAGGGTCTGCTATTCTCTAGCTAGGTCCTCATAAGGGAAAGAAGTTGGGGAAACACACCTAGGAAGGGATCTTTTTGACCTTTTTCTAAGAAAACCAACAGGGAAACTCAATAGCACAGTCTCGGAAAAGTTCCCGAGGTCTATGGATCCCACACCAAAGTCTCATCAGAAGAGTCAATACCAGACCTGTCTCCTTTGCTGATGCCTAACTAGAGGCATGAATTTAAATGTCTCTCTCTTACAGGACACTTTAAATGAGTAAGGGTCCTAAATTAGACCTTCACAGATTAAGATTCTGGGGGTTGTTAAAAATAGGTTCAACTTTAAAGGAGATAGAATCTAAAAAGGGTAGCTACAGAGCTAGTTTCAAAGGGAATTTCTAAAGCCTCTAGTATTTTCTGAGTCAACTTGGATACAGTTCTTACCCCATAAAGATCTCCTTACCTACACACTCAGCCTAAAACCACCACCATGTGTCTGTTACCTAACCTCCCAGGGAGGGCTAACTCAGTCATCACAACATATGAAAATATTAAATACATAGGTAAGAAGAGTCACTTAGGAGCTGGCTTAGAAAGTACTCCAAATAAAATCTCCTCTCTGGCCATATCAAAGAAATTCTTAAATCCATGTCTAAAGGTCTTTGGTATGACATTTATTTTAGTAAGTTCCAAATATATTCATCTATGAATCTGTGAGTCTTCTGACCTGTGAAAAAACATTTACATATGACATTTTAAGCAAAATTAAAATCAGATGTTGATTGATGGATATCACACATGTAAGCATCCTCTACATCCCCACTGTTTGTTCCATAGCAGAATATCATTTCACCTACCAGGTGACAGTGTGTTCTGAAAAATATTTTCGCATAGAAATCAACCTGAAATTCATTGGAAAGTCACCAAATAATCTCGTACTCATCAGTAAATAAAATTCTCCTCTGACTAAAATATCGGTTCTAAGAAAGTTCAATTTCATAAAAACTAAGTCAATGTTATCTTTCATTTTATAACACAAAAGAGAAGCTCCATGTACATGTTATGCATCTAACAATCTAACAAGTATATTTTCTTGAACTTGAAATTTGATTTAGAAAAACATATTGGCTGTGAAAAATTAGCATAATCTACCTCCACAAGGTTAATGGTTACTAATATATTATTTTCTTTCATACAGGGGAAGAAATGGTTTAGACCCCATGGTTCCCCACATGGCTCTCTCCCCTCAACTAGCCAATGAAATAAGTCAAAGAAAGTCACTGATGACCTCATAAGGCCACCCAGATCTCTCCTGACTTGCTCTCCCAGTGGTTCTGCTGTCCCCACTTCCTTCTTAAAGCTTTCTCATCCTTTATTAGCAACAGACTCTCCCTTCCAGAGCCATGCTTCCATTCTACCTCACTGGATTCTCTTCTCAGGCCCTCTGTGGCTCTCCTTCTTCCAGAGTCTACCCTTGGCCAGCTTTATCCTGACTGTACCCTACATTTCCTTGACATGATTACTTTCTACACATTGTTATTCCCAAAGAGATCTCTCTATGCCTCACATCACTGGAAACCAGAACCACATTTCTAACTGCCTAATGAACACTTCCCTCAGAAAAACCTGCAGGAAAAAGAACTGCTTTCCTCCAGTAGTAACTGCACCTTCTTTCCTATCTTAGAAAAAAGCTTCATCATACATTCAGCTGAATTTGCTAGAAATCTACAAGTGCTTTCAAACTCATCCTTCTAAAATATCCCCACATTCATTCATTTACCCATAAAAACATTTTTTTAAAGTTTCAGGAAGCTTGGCCAGGCACAGTGGCTCATGCCTGTAATCTCGGTACTTTGGGAGGCCAAGGTGGGTGAATCATCTGAGGTCAGAAGTTCGAGACCAGCCTGACCAATACGGTGAAACCCAGTAGGCATGTGGTAGTACATGCCTATAATCCCAGCTACTCAAAAAGCTGAGGCAGGAGAATCACTTGAACCCAGGAGGCGGAGGTTGCAGTGAGCCAAAATGGCACCATTGCTCTCCAGCCTGTGTGACAAGAGCAAAAATCTGTCTCACAAAAAAAAAAAAAGTTTCAGGAAGCTTACATACAATCTCTTTGGGGGTATCACAAATAACTCTGCAATGTAGAGACTATTATTTCTATTTTACAAATGATGGTTTACATAACTGATATAAATTCTTTTAAGTTATGATGCAAAAAATTGAACCTAGATTCATTTGTCTGATTCCAAAGTCCATGGTCTTTTTACAATCCATGAAACCACA
Organism: Callithrix jacchus; assembly: GCF_049354715.1. NCBI lineage: Eukaryota > Metazoa > Chordata > Mammalia > Primates > Cebidae > Callithrix > Callithrix jacchus. The sequence continues at coordinate 97,659,372 of NC_133509.1, forward strand.
GAGCATGTGCCAAATCTGATCTGCCACCTGTTTAAAGTTGTACTGGAACATAGCCATACTCATCTGATTATGTATTGTTTATGGCTGTTTTAGCACTACAAAAACAGAGGTGAGTAGTTTGCAACAAAGACCATATGGCTCACAAAGCCTAAGATAGTTTCTGTCTGCCCATTTGTAGAAAAAAAAATATTTGCAAACTCTAAATCTAGACCATCCTCCATATATCTACCACCTCAGCTTATGTCTTCCTGGATTGCTGCAACAGCCTTCTAACTGGTTTCTCTGTTAGTAGCCTCTCTCTTCTCCAATTCATCGTCCACAATAAAGAATCAAATTTTTCTTATTTATCCCATGACCTTTAGGATAAAAGACAAACTCTTTGTGAAACAATGGAACGCTTTTTGACATCTTGATTCTTTCATTTCTTTCCATTCACATCTACTTTCCACTCAAGCCAAAATGAAATGCATGGAATTCCCCAAAAGGGCCAAGCTATTTGATTTCTATATTTTTGCATATACTATGATCTTCATACCTGGAAAGTACCTAAGTCCTGCCTCATTTATCTGCTTATATTGTATCCTCAGCTCAAGAGTCACTTTCTTCTAGAAATCTTCCTAGACTCCCTCAGGCTGAACTAGATGAATTTTTTAATTCATTCATTAATTCATTCAACATGTATTCAATGGACAAAACTACCAAGTAGGATATAATGCTTTATGCTAAATATACAATGATGAACAAGACAAAGACAGATCCTGTTTTTACAAGTCCAGCTTCTGTATTCCCTGTTCTAAGTCTTAGCTCTCTTAGATCACAGTATAAAGAGAGATGAGATGAAGATGAAGGCAGAGATGGACATTGAGATGGGGGTGAAGAGAGTAAGGAAGAGAGAGACAGATCCGTTATTTTCTTGTTTAGCTCTCTTATCATATTAAAAGCTTACTGAGGACTCAAAAGTATCTAGTGTTTCTTGAATATCAACGTATACCAGAACACCTAGCACAAGGCTGAATGAATTAAATAATTTTGAAGAACACAGAGATAAAGATCCTTGCAAAGAGGTCAGGCTAGTTAACAGGATACCAAGAAAATTTTCTGTTGTGTTCTGGAGAAAGTCAACCTTTACAGAACTTGAGAGGCTTTGTGAAAGTGTGACAAGGCATGAAAAGAAAGATGAGTGTAAAAGAACATTCCTGCAAAAGACACAAGCTCTAGTTGGAATAAGAATCAGGGAGTAAAGTGCACATCACGAAGTCTTTTCTAAATACTGGACTATACATCTGAAACTGCTAAACCACAAAAAAATGTGCCCATAACCCTGAAATTTGGGCTCTATAAAATGTTTTTTCTCATAGAAAACTCATCTTGAAAAGAAAGGAGAGGAGAGGAGAGGAGAGGGGAGGAGAGGAGAGGAAAGGAGAGGAGAACAGAGAAGAGGAAAACAGAGGGGAGGAAAGAGGAGGGGAAGGGAGGGGAGGAGAGGGGAGGGGAGGGGAGGGCAGGAGAGGGGAGGGGGGGGAGGGGAGGGCAGAGGAGGGGAGGGGAGGGAAAAAGTCTTTACAAGCTTGGTAAAGCAGACAGAAAGAATTGACCCAGTTTCCAAAATAAACATTAGGCTTAAAGCTCTCCCCATCTGGCTAAAACTAAAGCCCAAAATGAAAATCAGCATGTACACACTGCATTTTCTACCTACACCACAACAATAAGGCCAAGAAAAATTTTAACATGTAACTTAATATTATACCTGAGATACCTGAAGTCTCATATTAAGATTTGTAGAACATTTTTTTCCTAATATTAAGAAAGGGTAACAACCCACTTTTAAGCCTGTCTGGATATCCATCTAGGTCAAGTACCTCTCCAAGTCCAAGTCCCACTGGGCATATATGCAGCCTCTTCCTGGGCCCCAATCTTTTACCCTGAGACAAAAGCCTTTCAGTCTTCCTAGCTTCCTAATTTCTATATGGAAAAACACTTCACTTCCCAAAAGCATTTTTTCTTTTCTCCATAATATTTATTCCCTGACAACCTTTCCTCTTAACCATTACAGAACATTTTCTATGGAAAACACATCATAAAGCAATGTATGCACTATCTGCATAAAGCCCTAACATCTTTATGATACCACTTTTTTTCCTTCTTAACCTCATCTCCAATAACCAGTTTCATGCCATGAACAGGGGAATAACTGCTCGAAGAGAATCTTAGAAGTATAGAATGTTAGCCCTAAAAAGGACCTTAAAAGTCATTTATTTCAACTTTGGCATTTCACAATTGAAAAAATAAAAATAAAACTCAGAGAGATGTATATACTCTCCAAGTTCACATAGGCCTTTGCTCCCAATTTACTCTACATTCTCCCCATTTCTGGATCTTACCATCTTTTATTTATTTCCTTTTCCTGTGGGAGAGGTCAGGACAATGCCTACAATCTCAGCTTGACTTTTCTGTGAATTCTATGGAGGATGCTGAATAAGCCTGTCAACATGAGAATATGATGTGTGGGTGGCATGGGTTTCCTCTGCATGGTGCTGATTGACCAGTGTGCCACTAAATGCTTCCCAGTTGCACTTAACTGCCTACATGAATATCCAGATTTCCCATCATACCCATCCTGCTGGCAGATGATCTTGCTATACTTTAAAATGTGCTAAACCATTTGTCTGCTGCATCATAGATCATACTAGTCAATTACAGAAAGTTTTTAGACTGTTTATATGATTATCAATTACATCCTATTTGAAAATTGCAGATTAGCATCATTATGACAGGATTTCTTGTCCACCAGTTAAACCCCAGCAATTTTATATTTATAATTTTTAGTTTGGTTTGTTTTGCGTTTTAATACTCAGTTTGCATAGCACCACAGCAGGACAAACTCTCATTGACACATACTGCATGGGTCAGGCTGTCTCAATTTACTAAAGCAAACAATAGAAAGAGTAGAAGAATGCTTTTAGAGCAAATTAATATCCAAATTCCAATATCGTAGCCCTTTGACATATGCTGAATATGTGTTTAATAATGTACTTAATAGTGTACTAAAAAATATATATAGATGGAGAGAGAAAAAAATTTGTGGTTGAACTTAATTATAGCAAAGAATTATTCATAGCATATTTTTATTTTATATGTTTCTTTCTTTTATAAAATTATAATGAAAGATGCAAATATAGAGACCCTCATAATGGCTGGATTAAACTAAAAAACAGTTTATATGATAATTTAGTAATAAAGAAGGAACAAAGTAACTGCTTTCTTGACAAATCTTTAGAAGAGGATTTATAAAACTACATTAAAACAAGAGGATAATCCTATTAGAAAAATTCCATCATTGTATTCCTTCTGTTTATAGTCATCAAAACAAATCATCCATGTACTGTGGTGCTTTCTGAATAGCAACAAAATTAGTCAGTATGCCTAATCCTTAGAAAATCTAATATTATTAGGGGCTCAATAATAAGATTATGTAAATAAAATGGATTAGAAAACATTTCATGAAAGCATCATTAAGTAGTTATCAAGCAAATTAGCAAGGAGCAAATTACCAAGCAAAATACACATACTCATATAACACACACACACATATATACATACATACTATTTTCCACAAGTGCTGCAGAACTAAACTGCAAAAATATTCTCTCACAAAAGCCCTTTGATAGTGAATTTTGTGAATATCAGCAGAGTAGCTGGATTCGTTCATGAATGGATACAGAGGAATGAGGAGGACCTGACTACCCTGGGGGAATAATGGCTACTACCAGAACAGTGGAGGTAACTCAAGGCAGAGAGAGCAAAACCAAGAAAAGACAAATTTAAGGTAAAGAATGTATGATGGTAGATGTATGTACAGAAGCATCAGGCAACCCTTCCAATTCAGAAATCTGAGCAGGAAGATTTCCCATGTTGGGCAAATGTAGGAACAAAGGATTTAAGTCTAAGAAATTCCTAGATAGCAGGTAAGAAAAATATCCTGTGATCCTGCTGACATAGGAGGGATCTGGAAGGAATATCAGTTGAGTGGGATTAGGGGAAGGCCAATACTATTTTTTAAAGATCTGTCTGATATATCAACAAGGAAAACTTTGAGACTGTACTCCTAGACAGAGTCCATATCCAACTTAGCATTAGGGTAGCAAGAGCCTAGGGAAGGAAAGGCCACCAAAAAGAGGGCTCAAAAGGACCTAGGAATTGGAATTGCTGCAATACTCATACTTGTAAATTTTGCTGAAAGGCATATAAATTTTGGATGACTTTCTCCAGAATATCAGTTTATCATTTGCAAGCAGTGATTATTTTTCTCAACAGAATATAGACAGTTGGTGTCTCCATTAACCTTTATTTTTCTGTTTTTGAGTTACAAGGTTACAAGTGGTGCTTCTCAGATAGCCATCACAGACTGACCAGAATCCTGGCACAAGTGAAAAAAATGAACTTTTCTATTTTCTACCTCCCTCTTCCCTATCCCTCCTTCCCCACCACACACACACACACACACACACACACAAAATCCCTGGCCATGGTTGCTAGCACATATTGGTTTCTAAGAACCCAGGTGGTTTGTTTTCATTTGTTTGTTTTCTTTGGTGTTCTTGTAGGAAAAAAATGATACTATAATTACAAAGAGTTACAATAACCAAATTTGGTTGATGTTTTGTGCATGTGGGTCTAATGAATTTTGGAATTGTGCTAAGGTACTATAACTCTTCATGAATCTAGACAGTTTTTTATCATCTTCTCAGGTTGTTTCAAAGGAAATATCCCATGAAATTACCAAGGACTAAAAAGAAAACGTTAAGGTATCTCCCTGAAATACTCTAGCTATAGAAACTGGACTTATTCAGAAACATAAAAGGAAAACCTAAGTCAGAAGGGCAAGAAGATGTCAGAAATTGGTAAACAAACAGAAAACTACTACTCAGTATTCAAAGGAAAGAGCAGAAAGTCAGAGAAGAAAACGACCAACTTTAAAACTAGTTTTTTACCTTTAAATCAAAACACGAACTTTAGAAAAGCAAGAGATGAGGAGAAATGGAAATTTGGATCTAGCAAGTGTAATTGGTCATTCATGAAGGAGAGAAGGAATGGAACCAACTCTGAACCAAATGAAGTTTCAGAAACCAAACTGAATATGTATGAAAATTTCCACCGCAGGTAGATTCAGAAGGTAGATGGTAAGAAGCAGTGAGAGTACAGGTTATTGGAGCTTCCAGTGACTTGCTTCTTAGAACTTATATCAACAGGACTGTGAGACACAGGGTTAGCAACTCAGCTAAAGGAACGACTACACCCCCAATGGAAGGCAATGCAGGTGAGCTTACCAGGGCTTCCATGAAGGAATCAGGGTCAAAGCTCTAACATCATGCATTTTGCTGGCATGTACTTCTTCAGAGACCTAACTGGGATGGATTCAAGGACAGAAGATCTTCATCACAAAAATCAGGGACATCTTCAATTGCATTCATTCATATGACAAATTAAGATTGAGCACAAAACTCTTAGGAATTGTTTAGATATTGGGGATCCAATACAAGAAGTGGATAAAGGCCTTGCTCTTGTGGAGCTTACGTTCTGAAGGAAAAGGAAAATCAAGCACACATGGTTTCAGATCTTGGTAGGAACAAAGAAGGGAAAGGTTAAAGAATAGAGAATACAGGTTGGCACTGGAGTGATTTTTCATAGTAGGGTAGCATGGGAAGGAATTTCTGTAGGGGAGATTCGTGGAAAGCCACGTGAATTTGTGGCATAAGTCAGAAGAGGAAAGCTATAAGCAGTGGAAAAGCAAGTACAAAGACTGAGACAAGCCTAAGCCTGAAGTTTTCAGAGACGATGAGATGGCGAGCATGGATTTAGGAGGATAAGCAAACACAGGAATGGTAGAAAGTGAAGTGAGGCAGGCAGAGCCATATCAGGAAGGTCTTGAAAGACGAGCTACGGAATCTGGACTTTATTTCACACACACTGTGGGGATTTGAGCAGAGGAATGGTATGATCTGATTTGCTTTTAAAGGGGCGTTCGGGCTTTTGAGTAGAGATTGTAGGGCAAGCATTAGAAAAGAAGGAAGATATAGGAGGTTACTTCAAAAGTTCAGCCCAGAGATAATGGTGACTTTGTCTTGGATGGTAATCTACGAATGAGAAAAAAATAATCAAACGTATTTTGAAGGTAAACCCAACAGGCCTTGTTATTAATAGATGTAACATGGTAAAACAGAGAAATCTAGGATGATTCTCAACTTCAGGGCCTGAGAAACAAAGCACATAATTTTGTCTTTTGACTCTATACAGATTTTATTTTCCTACAATTCTCTTATGAAAAATATAACTATGCCAGTACATCCACTCTGTAAAATAGCTTAGCAATTTCTTTAAAAATTGAACATACACTTATCACATATCCCAGTAATTACATACCTGGGTATTTATCCCAGAGAACTAAGAATTAATGTCCATATTAAAAACCTATACATAAATGTTCACAGAAGCTTTGTTTTTTGTTGTTGTTGTTTGTGTTTTGTTATGTTTTTTATTTTCAGTTCTGGGGTACATGTGCAGGATGTGCAAGTTTGTTACATAGGTAAATATGTACCACGGTGGTTTGCTGCACATATCAACCCATCAGCTAGGTACTAACATAGCAGCTTTATTTGTAATAGCCAAAAACTGGAAACAAATGCAATGTTCTTCAATAGATGGTGAGTTAAACAGTGGAATATCCTAACCATGAAGTACTACGCGGCAATAAAATTAATTAATTATTGATACACTAAGGTTAGATGGGTCTCAGGGGCATTATGCTGAGTGGAGAAAGTTCATTTCAAAAGGTTACATTTTACATAATTCAACTTAAATAACATACTCAAAAATCACAACATTATAGAGATGGAGAGCAGATTCATGGTTTTCAGGAAATAGGGATAGTTAGGGGAAATGGGTAGGTTACATTTGAGAGAGAGCTTTGTGGTAAAGGAACAGTTCTGTATCTTGATTGCAGTTTTAAATAAAGAAACTTGCACATATGATAAAAAAAAACACAGAACTGTGTGTGGGTGTGTGTGTGTGTGTGTACATATACACACATTGTATCAATGTCAGTTTTGATACTGAGCTATAGTTATATAAAATGTAATTATTAGAGGAAACAAAGTGAAGAGAAAAAAAGGCCCTCTCCATAATATTTTTGCAACTTCCAATGAATCTATAAACACTTCAAAGCAAAAAGAATTTTTTTTAAATCTAACTATGCTCAAGTATAAGGCAAAATGCATTGTATAAATATTAAAAGTAGTATAATGCTGAATACAGCATTTGACAAAACGCTGTCTTCTGAATTCATAAAGTACATTTTTGTCCGTATATCTTACCATTTTGGACACATAGGTATCAGTTTAATTAATCATCAGGCTCTCTCTCTGCGTGTAAGGACATTTTCCTGCTGAAAGCCTCTGGAGCAAACAGCACTTGGAATTCTCACTCTCCCTCTCACTGCAAACTCTAACCAGCAAATAGAGCCTGTGTGTTCTCGTTCCTATACCTATACAAGGGCATATTAGACAAACAGAAGCTAAACAACTGCCAACACTGATGCTTCAATAGCTTTCAGACATGCTACTATGGAAACCACCTGCTTAGACCCAAGATATTAACCTTTCATGGCCTAGCCAATGTCCCTGGACTCCAAGAACTTTTACCACCAATGTCAAAATCTAAGCCTCTGTAAGGTGGAATCTCAGAAAAGACGGCTTAGACAAAAAAAAAAAAAAAAAAAAAAATCATGATCCAAAGGCTTAAGAGGTGCTAATAAGGCTAATCACACCTTCAGTACAATCTTCTTAAGGTTACTCTAGGTACCAGAACTAGGCCTAGATAAGTCATTTAAGTCAACTTGAAGGCATGAATGATGGTGAAGTCTCCCTCAAGATCTTCAAAAGCAGCTTCTGTGGTATGTATTTCCTTTATGTTCTGGTCTTCTCTGGTCTTCTGATGCCATCCAGCCACAGTCTGAGTGCAGAGCACATGGTCTTGTGAGTACCAACAACTTGGTACTCAAGCATACATGTTAAATCCTAGACACTTCTCATTGCCGAATGGGCTTAATTTTAGCAATTCTTTCATTCTCTCAAACAGCCATATATTCAACCTAGAATGGCTATAACGAAGACTAGATTTATAAACCCTTTCTACTAGTCTTAATTATAAAAACCTATACAAAAAGTGTATCCTAAGGTCAACTTTAATTTAGGAATTCAGTATTAACTAGAATAATTATAAACAATATATCTTACATCAGAGCCAATATATCTCACATCAGAACATTAAAGATGAGGTAAGTCTGTGGGCAATTATGAGTGTAATTTAACACATCACCAACAAAACCTATAAAATCTACCAAGGTCAGGAATTCAAGTTCATCCACCTGTCTGGATGCTGGTCCCAGTTCCTTCGAGAGAGCTCTGCTGTGTACACACATTAATATGTTCTGAAGAGTAAAATATATTATTTTGCATTTCTATTTTCTAAGGTAGATTTAAGAAATCAATTTCATATAAGATGGATTAAATACCTGTCTGAAGACAAAGTAGTTCATTTCAATCCTATCTGAGATTGTAGCAAGGAAAATTGTCAATAATAATAATTTTTTAAGGAAAAGAATTAAAATACTTACAGCCAACCATCATCATAGCCACTGAAAACATCTTCTCCACATCTGTGGTAGGAGCTATGTTTCCAAATCCTATGGTTGTAAGGCTTGTCATGGTAAAGTAGAGAGAGGACACATACAGTGAATCCTTGCTGGGTCCTCCTTCCCATATCCCTGCACTGGTATTGTAGCGATATGGAGTCCCAATGCTCAAGGCCAGCTGGTAGAGCCAACTGTCTATTTGGATGGTGTTAGTGACTTCATCGATGACCTCGTAGTCTCCGATGCTATACCATATGCAGGCCAGCCAGTGCGCCACCAGGCCAAACACACACACCAGGAGCACGAGGACTGCTGCCCCATATTCCAGGTAATGGTCCAGTTTCCTAGCGACACGGCCAAGTCGTAAGAGACGCACCACTTTTAAAGAACTGAAGAGACTGCTGATTCCCTGAATTAAAAAAAAAAAAGACACATCTTCAGAAAAATAAAAAAAAGCCAGGAAACAATACAATGGCCCACCTTCCTAAGTTTAACCATCCATTCATATATTAAGAACATATATAAAATATAGGTCTGATATTAAGAAAACAAAAAAGTCAAAATGATAAACTTTAAAAAAAAAAAAGATTTCTTCCTACCCAGAAATTCACATTTGTGAATTATTAGATAAAACAGATTTTTATTAACTAAGAAATACCCAGTTTATTTTCATAAGTAGAATATAAATGGTGCAGAGAGAAACCAAAGATGAAAATTGCTCAAGTGTATTATATACAGAGTATAGAAATACGGGTGTTGAATTCAGACCTTTTATTGCCTTTTCCTGTAAAACTTTCCCTCTACTCTAAAAGGTTTCTTTTCATTTCTTGTTTTATGATAGCTACAAATAGCAAACTCTGAAAAAGGAAACTGTCTTACAGGCAATCAAACAGGAAATACTTTGGTACATGTGGGGGAAACGAACAAATAACATTGTTGGTTCCACTACCTCCCTCCTGCCACAATCATGAGAATCACTACATTTCTAGAGCTCCAAAAAAGTGAACAGAGCTGAACCTAAAATAGAGGTGTGGTCTACTAAATCCTATTCATCCTCTAGCAAAAGCCACTGAAAATAACACTAAAAAAAGAACCACAGCCAAAAAATTCATATTTTGTTGAGAAGCTTAAAATAACAAATAAGGGATTATCCAAATCTAAGCACAGCATAGGCTTTCTTAAATCATTGAAAGTCCCAAAGTTACTTTTTGGAAGCATGTAAGAGGCCACCTGCAGAGGTAGAAGAAGTTCATTTCTGATGCAGTTCACAAAATAGGCAGGGAGGAAGAATAGAGTCGTGATCCACGAAGCCTCTCATGCAGTCATCACCAGCAAATCCATTCGTGTCCATGACTTTCTTACTGCTAATCCTGTCTCCCAGAATGTAGACAAGAAATCTAATATAACTTACTCTGACATGAATTCTGACCAGCAAGGAAGAATTTGTTGTTGCAGTAGAACAGACATATATTAATAAGACTCTAATAATGCATGGTAAAGTTCCTGACAGGTAAGAAAGAAACACTCAGCCAGGCTCAGTGGCTCATGCCTGTAATCCAGTACTTTGGGAGGCCAAGGCAGGTGGATCATCTGAGGTCAGGAGTTCAAGATCAGCCTAGCCAACATGACAAACCCCATCTCTACTAAAAAATTCAAAAATTAGCTGGACTTGATGGTGGGTATCTGTAATTCCAGCTACCTGGGAGGCTGAGGCAGGAAGAATTGCTTGAACCTGGGAGGCAGAGGTTGCAGTGAGTCAAGATCACACCACTGTACTCCAGCCTGGGCAACAGAGTGTGACACCATCGAAAGAAAGAAAGAGAGAAAAAGAGAGAAAGAGAGGAAGGAAAGAAGGAAGGAAGGAAGGAAGGAAGGAGAAAGAATCTGGTTTGTGACACTATATTCTATAAGGCAGTATGTGTTTGAAATTTTTCATAATGAAAATTTAAAAGAGAAAGATAACAAAGAGAAATAGAAACAAAGGAGTAACAGGGTCCTCCTGCCAGGTTTTTGCCTCAACTTCAATTTCCTTAGGCCTACCTCTATTTCAGTTGAAACTCTCAAATATTGTGACATATATACAGGCTAAAAACAAATTCCCAATTCACTTTAACACTTGGGGGAAGAAAAGATGCTGAACTTTAGGCAGTTAAAAAGGGCACAATTGATAAAGAAGACAAATTTGTGTAATTCAGTGACATGAGATGATGGAAGGTAGGAAGAGTCAAGAAAGCTTGAAGGCATTCAAAAATGGAACTGTGTAATCATTAACAAGTAATACAAAAATAAGCATTTATTGAGCACTCCTATATGCCAAGCTCTGGGATGAGCCTTGGGAATACGAAGATAAATAAGCCTCGCTTCTGCTGTAAAGAAATGCATAATAGAAATACATGAAAAACTCAAACAGAATTCAATGCAAAAGTAAAAACAATGTTGTTATAGGTAATGTTTTCTGCTTAGCTCCAACTTTTAAAGTAACTGTCGGACTTCTGTTTAAATACTACATAGAAAAGTCATTTCTACTACCTGAATTCTGTTCTCTGAAAAATAACTAAAAGCAAGAGAAGGAAAAACAAAGAGAAAGTCTTCACCCCATTCAAACTAAGAAAGCCACCACAAACCCCAACTAGAATGAGACCAGTTAGGATCTACTAGAATTAGGTTCAAATGGTGGGAAGACACACATCCCTCATCTCTAGCAAGCAGATTGCTCCAAAAAGAGGTGACCCATCCTGACAGGCACCTGCTCTGGACTCTGCTTCCTCAAAAGCACATTTTCTAATATTCAGAAATAGTTTAACACTACTTAAATATTATAAAATGTTTTATAACCTTAAAACATAATAAAACATTAGTAAATATACATACTTGATATACATACATAAAGTATACATGAAATATTAGTAAATATACTATACACAAATATAATTTATAAAATAAAATTTCATATATATTTGATATACATATAAAGTATATATATATATTGGTAAATATACTATATAAATATAAAATATTAGTAAATATACTATATATATATCTCTGTCTCTCTCGAGCATTATAGACTCTCTCTGCCATAAGTTCTACGGCACCACTTTCTCTTAGTTTTTAGCCAATCCTCCAACTGATGCCCTCTCAAAATCCCTTTCTAGGGCTATCCTTCTCCATGCTTCTATTTCATGTTAGGACTCTCATGCTTGCCCTCAGTCCTCTTCTGGTTCATCTACTGCTCAGGTTTCAACCATCTTCTATATATGAATGATTCCCAGGGCCACTTACACACACACACACACACACACAAACATACACACACCCTCTCTCCTGAGTTTTTGCTACTAAGCCAAATGCCTGCTATACATTTCCACTTGGATGTCCCACAGGTATCCAAAAGTGGTCCCAAAGAGAACCCCTTGCTTTTCCCAAATCAGTTATCTCCTATCATAGGAATGACATCATTATCCACCAGTCACTCAGACCTGAGGATAAGCGTCAACCTTTCCCATTTCCTGTCACATGTAGCTGCTTATCAAGTCCTGAGGATCTCACCGCTCAAAGTGTCTTAGTGCTCAAAATGTAGCTATTTAATAAATCTCTCAAAAAATTTTCCTTCTTTTCCATTCCCATAGCCTTGTTTTGGTCATGATTTCTTGGTTTTTATTCACTTTCGTGGCAGGGACTGCCTCTCCATCAGCCATCCCACCTCTATTCTTGCTTCCTCTACTTCACAGATCACACTATAAAGGCTATCAGTCTCATAGTTTTTTAAATGCACATCTGTCTAACTATGTCCCTCTCTAATGTAAAATCCTTTCACGTTGGCTTATCGCCTATAGGAATAAATATTAATTTCCAACTATGACATGCAAACCCCATCAAGACTTTGTACCTGTCTACCTGCTCAGCATCTCTCCTGCCAATTCCTCTGCCTTCTCTCTAGGTTGCTGCCATTCTCAGATAGGAGTAATTCCCAGAAGGTCCATGCTGTTTGATGCTACATTACATTATAAAAAGGCATTACCAGCCTTTTTAAAGACTTCTTTCCCCCACTCTCTCAGTCATTAGGATCTTTACGTACAGTTTATGACACTCTCCCTTCCATGTGCACTTCCCTGATATCTTCTGCATCTGCCATCTTTATTATCATATTTTCCCCCATCCCCCACTGGGAGAATTAGGTGTCCTTCCTTTTGTTATCATACAGTTTCTACATGTCTCTATTATAACAATTATCACTGTCACACTTATTACAAGTCTGTTTGCATGTATGATATCCCAGGAAACTCTAAACTCCTTAAGGAGCATATCTACTGTCATTTACAAAGCTGGCATATGGCAATATGTTAAGCAGTCAATAATTCAATAAATGAAAGAATTAACTTTTGTTAAGCAAATGCTGGGGGTGAATTTTGGGGACTTTGGTTAATTACAAACTCAGAATGAATTAACAGTATAATGCAGAGAACAAAACAGTCAATGTAACTTTAGGTTGCATTAATAGAGTATGTCATTGAGTATAAAAGAGAAATTCTCCCTAATCTCTCCATTGACTAGGTGTATTACCTTATTTTCATGCTGCTGATAAAGGTGTACCCAAGACTGGGTAATTCATAAAGGAAGAGGTATAATGGACCTACAGTTCCACGTGGCTGTAGAGGCCTCACAATCATGGAGGAAGACAAAAGGCACATCTTACATGGCAGCAGGCAAGAAAGAATATGAGCCAAACAAAAGGGAAAACTCCTTGTAAAACCATCAGGTCTCATGAGACTTACTACCACGAGAACAGTATGAGGGAAAATACCCCTGTGATTCAATTATCTCCCACTGGCTCCCTCCAACAACATGTAGGAACTAAGGAAGCTACAATTTAAGATGAGATTTGGTGGGGAAACAGCCAAACCATATAAGAGAGGTCACACATATAAGAGATGTGTGATAGGTCACATATATAATAGATCAGTTGAATATGTTCATCAGATCACATTCACTGCCCAAAAATACCCTCAAAACTCAATTCTATTAGGAAATGTGAAAAGAACTGGAGAAAGGAAGATTGGGGCAGGGCACTATTTATATTTAAATACACAGTGCATGGATGAGAACTGAGCTCACTCTGTACAATCCTAATGTGGGTAACCTGGAAAATAGTTGGAGCTACAGGGATAGAAGAATGCAACAAAGATTTCAACAAGCCTGTGCCACACACTTCTAAGTTGTTAACCAATAGGAAAGTCAGGTCATTTATTGCTACTTGGAAAAGAGACATGGCAATAAGAACATTGAGTATTTACTACCTGCCACGTACTACTCTAAGTGTTTTCTTTGTATTCACTGATTTAAAATTCAGAACAATCTTAGGTGGAACCTATCATTAAAGCATGGCCTAGAAAGTTAAAAATAATTAGACTAAGTTCACTTCGATAGTAAGAGGAGGATCCCAGATTCACATACAAGCAGTCTGTCTCCAGAATCTTCCTTCATTCATTCTGAAAGGCTCTATACCTAGAGTAGAATGTGTAATTTATCCAAGTACATGAATACCTGCAATATTGTCTTAAACATGAGCATTCTCTACATGACTAAATAAAAGAGACTGAATACCCAGCCTCCTCTTTCCCCCACTCAATCACAGCAATGGCCCACAGTAGGGGCAGGTGTAGGCCCTGGAACTAATATCTATATAGTCTGCAGTTCTCTAACATGGATCAACTCATTTTGTTTTCATAATAGGAGGATTCCTACCTATGTTGTTCATAGGAGGACACGGAAGCTCAGACAGGTTGAATGAACTGTCCGAAGACACAGCCAGCAAGGAATGGAGTTATCACTTAGACCTAGTCCTTCAGATTCTGAGTGCATTTCTCATAACCAACCACTCTGCAGCCTTCTGTCCTTACCCTCAATCTATTCTACATCATTGCTACAATATTAATCCTCCTGAAATGTAGCACTGAGCATATCCTCCAAGGGCTCATCACAGACATTAAGCATAATCTCTTGACCAGGCCTTCAATGCCCACAATCCCATCTCTGTCTATGCTGCCAGGTCATTTCCCTCTATGGTTCTGCATAGCCCCAGTGCTCCAATCAAACCAAACTCCTTTTTGCTCCCAAACATCATATTGAGCAAAAGCAGCTAGACACAAAAGAGTATATACACTATACGAGTCCACTTCTGAAGAGTTCAGACGTAGGTAACACTACTCTATGAGGTTAAGTGAGCATAGCGTCTCCCTTTGTTGGGAGAGGAGCAGTGACTACAAAAGGCATGAGGAGACCTTGGGGTTCAGGAAATATTTTGTTTCCTAATATTACTACTAACCACTAAGTGTGTTCACTTTGTGAAAATTCTTTCTGCTGTACACTTAAAATTGGTATAATTTTCTTTAAGTACATCATATTTAAACATCAAAAAAAAGGTTATAGAAAACCCAGGAGTCACTGATGTGTTATTAAGCTAACATTTCAACACAGTACATGATTCAGATTAATAATTTCTTACTCATCATATGATATTTGATGGGGGGGCAGGAAGTCATATCCATCACTGTATCTAAAATAAGAGATTTGTCCTTATTTTATGATTCACTCTCATAACCTTTAGATTGGGCCACAAATTGTATTTAATTCCTGTTGACAATTTTAATTTCACTCATATGATACTCCTGGACAGTTTTAGAGGTTGATCCTCCAAAAATGCCCTTCTTATGTATTTCCACCTTTTTTATAAGAATGTTCTGATGCTGTACTTTTTACCAGTCTTATCTATTCATTGATTTACTGCTTCATTTCACTCCAAACTTTCTAATTCTTCTTTGCCCTCCTCTGCACTCCAGTAGCTTTCTGCCTCTATCCCAACCTCTGAGCTCTTAGTACTTGGGGTTCCACTGTGGAAGAGAATATCAAACACATCAAGTGCATAACAGAACACAGCAGGGTGAATGGAGAACTTTCAGCCACCAGCCTTCCACTTTTCTAGCCAATTTCCTTACTTGACAAGCCCCTCCGGCCATAGTAGCACAAGGGACAGTATCCGGGAGACACCTCTGTGCCATTAACTCTTTAAGTTACTTTTGTGGATTCCGCATTAAAGAGAGGTGAGATGTTATCAGCATAAAATGATACCTTGCAGTAATACAGCCATCCAAAATATAAATCAATTCTCTCATTTGATTGTCACTAATAACAGTAGGTATTAGTGAATATTCCTTCCTATTTTCTTCAACTAGTCCAAGGACACATGACAATTAAGTGGAGATGAAAGAGCAGGAATACAGACTTGTAATATCCAGTTGCATGGTTTTTCACCTACACTTTGCATTCTCACCATACAATGTTGTGGTAGATTTTTTTTTTTTTTTTTTTGAGATGGAGTTTTGCTCTTGTTACGCAGGCTGGAGTGCAATGGCGTGATCTTGGCTCACCGCAACCTCCGCCTGCTGGGTTCAGGCAATTCTCCTGCCTCAGCCTCCTGAGTAGCTGGGATTACAGGCACATGCCACCATGCCCCACTAATTTTTTGTATTTTTAGTAGAGACGGGGTTTCACCATGTTGACCAGGATGGTCTCGATCTGTTGACCTCGTGATCCACCCGCCTCGGCCTCCCAAAGTGCTGGGATTACAGGCTTGAGCCACCGCGCCTGGCCGATAGATTGTTTTAAAAACATCGTTGTGTTTATTTTTCTCCCTGTATCCATACCCCTCTGCAATGTTACTTGTAATTCCTCCCATCAAGAGATAGGGTCTATTTCCTAGCTCTTAAGTCTGAACAGACTTTAAGACTTGCTTTGGCCAACAGAATGTGATATAAATGATTGTACCAGATCCAAACCTAGACCTCAAAGGCCTTGCATGCCTCCACTTGTGGTCTTGGAAACCAGCCCAGCGGCTGTGTGAACCAGACTCATTAGGCTTTCGGAGATGAGAGACCACAGGAGCATCCCTTTGACTCATGCATTTTAGCCATCCTAGAATAGTCAGGCCCTAGTCAACTCAGTGGCTGACCACAGATGCATGCGTGAACTTAGTTGACATAAGCCAAACCTAGCCCAAATCAGCAGAACCACCCAACTGAACTGCAGACTCATGAGTTGAGTAAATTATGGTGGTTACTATCCGTAAAGCTTTAGAGTGATTTGATTTGCAGGAAAAAAGAGATAACTGATAAAAGTGCAAGAAAAGTGCAAATGTTACATGTTTATGAGCACAGAATTTCATATTTGTGTGAAATAAGACTAGGACAGTATAGATATTGAGTTAATACAGAGATCCCATTTTAATATGACATTATCCCACATAGGTAAGATATGGGTATGTAAAGTAAGATTTAATATACAATTGGTGGGTTTTCTTTATCTGTTATATTCAGAAATATGTGGCTATTATGCTTTGCATGGATTGATGCCAACAAATAGTCCATGAGAATAAAGAACTCAAAGTTATTACTTCATATATCTTATAAATATTTCTAAAAGCCAATCTCACCTAAACCTTAACATCACCCTGGGTGATATCCATAGAGATATCACCCTTCCAATAACCTGGCCTGGGAGTTTCTTCACCAATTCATCTCCACAACCTTTCCACTTCTCCTCAGACACCCACTCTCATGATCGTAATCTAAAATTTGTTATATTCCAGAACTTTCTCCAGCTCTGAACTTTTTAATTGAATCATCCTACCATCTGATCATAGCTGCTTCTCAGTCAAGATCAATGGTCCAATTACACCAACTGCAAAAGTAGTTTATCCTTACTGATCCAGTGATAGTCTACCTTTCCCCAGTTTATTAACCCTCTTCATTCTCTACCTTTTTTCTTATACAATCCCATAATTTCAATAACATCAATGCCCTAAATCCCTTATCATCTCTGTCTTTTCATTATCCCTACTATCAAAATTCAAGTCCTGGCTCAATTACCAACTTTCTTCACATCTTTATTATGAACTGCTCAAGAAAGTTATACAGTAGGTTCCACTATAAATTCATTATCATCACTTTAAATATATCTGTCCACTACCTAGCAAGTTTCCTGGTTTTCTTATAAATTTACCTACTCACTATATTTCAAGACTTCTCTACTCAAAAATCCAACCATACCCCCTTCAACTATATCTTTCCCATAGATATTAAAACATCTCATGTCCCTCTCATTAAGAAAAAAACTTAATACGCCTCCTCACCGTCCTCAATCAGCTATCTGACTAAGCAAATCAGAAACCAAGAAGTATCCTTGCCATCCCTTTCTCTGGCATTACCTCACCCAACCTATCTTAAAATCCTGTTAAAATTTTAGAACAACATTTTATCATGGAAAAGCTCAAATGTACACACACCCATACAAAACAAATAGCGCAATAATTCCCCCATTTACCCATAACTCAGCTAGAATAATTATTAACTCATCACCACCCTTGTTTCTTCTACATCTTTTAACAGCAAACTCCAGGCCCCATTGGATTGTTTTGAAGCAAATTCAAAATGTATAGTTTTGTCCATAAATACTTCAGGATGTGTCTCTAAAAGACAACATACTTTTTAATTCAATAAACCTATCACCCATCATCACACCTGAGAAAACCTAACATGGCTTCTCAAAATCAGTGAATATCCAGTCCACTCAATGCCCACCCTCTCTCCATGTGGTTTCTTAAAATCAGGGCCAACGGAAGTCCACAATTTGTGCTTTGCTAATGTGTCTCTTAATCAAACATTTCCCTCTCCTTTTTTTAAATCTGTTGAAGTCAAATTTATTTAAAAAGAAAAAAAAAAGATTGATTGTCCTATTGAGTTTCCTAAATTCTAAATTCTGGTTTTACATCATTATGGTGTCACCAATATAAACCTCTGTTCTTCCACTTTCCTATAAACTGGCAGTTAGATTTGGAACTTGTTCTGACTCAGGTTCCATTTTTTAAAACATTTGCAATAATATGTTTTTATCAATACATAATTTTAACTCCTAACTGTCTCTCAAATTTATCTACTTCTCTCCACCTCCGCAGTCATCACCGTAGATGACGCTACTAGCATCTCTCTCCTCTCTCTATAGGAGTTTCCTAAGAGTCAAGGCATTTGTTAAACCCATTCAATCTGTTCTGAACACTATATAAGAGTTACCTTTTCAAAATCACTGCTACTTTAAAATCATCTTACAGCTTCAAATTGTTCTAAAAATCTGTTCTGTTTATATAGTCTTGCACGGTCTACTCCAGGCTTACCACTCTAGCCCCATTCTCTTCTGCTCACTCTCCATGCAACTTTTAATTCTTTGAATTTGTCATTCTCCCTCAAACACAGGGACTATGCACTTGCTGTTCTTTCTAAATCAAATGTTCTATGACTCTTTCATGCCCCTCCTTTAGCCTAGTTGGCTCTAACCATACTCAAGATTCTAGCTCAGTTACCACTTCCTTAGGGAACTTTCCCTTCCTCATTTACATCAGGTCATTTCATTACATAATCTGCCATGACCATGTACATTCCCTTCATAACACTTGTCTCTTTATGATTGTGCATGTGTATCATGTTTTGTTCATTATTTTATCCCTAGCACACTCCAGCACTCTTGGGAACACAGTGTGAACACAAATATTGATTGAAAGAATGAAAACATTAAAGAATAACCTAACCAATGCATAAATCTCATAATAATTTCTGATTCCTCCAGAACTGATACCACAATCAAAAATAAATAGCTGCTTAATTTTTATGGGTATTACCACATCAGGCAACAGGATAGAAACTACATAACAATAATAAGCTCTGTTTCATAACTATTGAGCCCTTACTCTAAATAGATTTTATACATGAATAATTACATAGTCCATTTCCATTTCCTTTTGTAGAGTGCAATTTAAAGTCTGAAAGAAAATTGCAAACTACATTTGTTATCTGAACCTTTAACCCAGATGACAAATTATATTGCTTTTTTTCCTTTTCAGAACTCACTTCTCCAACTCATGCTACCAAGAGCTCTATGGGGAAACAAACCTAATTACTCCATAGATTAGCCTGCATCCCTCAGTAGAAGATCTGAATTTAAATAACTTGTGCATAACACCTGCATAAGCCAATTCATATTCTTAGTGAGACACAGTGGCATACATGGCCAGGCAGACAGACAAACAGAGAGATAAGGAATGAGCACCTATTTTCAGCTATATCCATAAATGTACCAACTTTTAATATGCTTCTTTTTGTGGAAAGACTTTCATTTTTGTATCCACCAGGTCCACAGTGAATATAAAGCTTGACCAAAATATGTACCCTTCAAAGAGGTGTATTGCCTAAAGCCCTGATTTTGTTTTTCAAACATTATGATATATGTACAAGCAAACCAAACTGGGGATGCTTTAAATCCTTCTTCAATAATTTATTGTTGCCTTTAGAATAAAACCCTAACTCCTTAACACAACCTACCCCTGCCTACCTCTTCAGTCTCACCTTGTGCATCTGTCTTCTGCTCTCTACACTCTGTTCACATAGGACTTCTTTCCTACCTTAAAAAATATATTCTCTCTCACCCAGGGGATCTTCAAACATGCTGTTTAAACCAGTCTCCCTACCCACCAACCATTTCTTTTGCCTGGTGAATTCCTACACATCTTTCAGGTCTGGGCTTAAAAATATAACCCCCTCAGAGAGACTTCTCCTAACTATCCCCATCCCTGAATAGGTTAAGACTCTTGTTTTATAGCATAAATAATTAGTCCAAGAAGTGATACAGGAATAGGGTAACAGGCAATGAGAGTTGAAGCAGAGTAAGACTGAAGTGGCCATGATGGGCTATGTAAGCATAAAGACAAAGCAACATAGAAGAAAGACTAAGTGTACTTGTCAGGGCTCTCCAGAGAAATAGGACCAACAGGACATGATGAAAATGAACATGGAAATGGAGGTGCAGATGAAGATGGATATAGGGACAAGGATGAGGATGGAGATGGAGATAGAGATGCAGGTGGGGGTGGAGGTGGGGGTGGGTGGGGTGGGGGGGATGGGGATGGGGATGGTGATGGGGATGGGGATGGGGATGGGGATGGGGATGGGGATGGGGATGGGGATGGGGATGGGGATGGAGATGGAGATGGAGATGGAGATGGAGATGGAGATGGAGATGGAGATGGAGATGGAGATGGAGATGGAGATGGAGATGGAGATGGAGATGAGCATGCACCCAGCCATCCTGAATCTTCTATGAAAACTAAAATGTTGAAGTTGTATTTTTACCTTCAAATACAACCTCGTTGTTTTAGCCCTTTGGCCAGGACATCATTTTGTTTGTCAATGCCACATACACTTGCCTGATATTTAATTGCATTTGATCAGCAATGCTGACCCTAATCTAGATATAAAGCAGTGCTGGAAATCATTCACTATCTTTGCTGCAATAGCATGCAACAAAACTGCAATGGATTAATCAAAACCAGAAACTGCAAATACCTGCTGGAAGAACTTATGGAGTAGAGTCATGAAAGATTTTAAAGGCTTCCTGGGGATCGATGGAGAAGTTAGGAAAATAATTCACACAGCAAGACAAGTTAGTGAAGAAGAATTTGCCAACATACTTGATGAAGTGGAAGAACATATTGCAGGCCATCAGAAGTGCTAACAAATGAGAAACTAGAAGAACTTATTGAGTCACCTACAGAGGAAGGGGAAATTGAAGCAGAACTAGTAATGTGGGAACTATGGTAAGCTGTTGAAGTGTTTCAAATTGTACAGAAAATAATGGACAAAATTATGGAATATGATCCTCAGATGAAACAAAGTACTAATGTCATCTATATGATCAACAAAAGAATACAATTTCTATAGCAACATTTTAATGAGTTTAAAAGAGACAATAATTTCCAATTACAGTGTTCTTCCAAAAGTTTTAGCAAAAAAAAAAAAATTCAACTATCAAGGATCCCCAATATTGACATTATCTGCTCCTGCTCCTGATATCCAACCATCTTAATGTCCTTATGGCTTGATGATCCAGGATCACCTGAAGAATGTAATCCTCTTCTGATATATTATCAGAATATCAGCAGTAGCCTAATGCTATGTCACAATGCCTGCATCATTGACCCTGCTTATCATGTAGGCATGTTATCATCTCACGTCATCATAAGAAAAAGGGTAAGTATAGTAACAATGAGACGTTTTGAAAGAGAGCAAGCACATTCACATAACTTTTATTACAGTGCATTGTTAAAATTCTTCTATTTTGTTATTATTAATTTTCTTCCTGTACCTAATTTAGAAATTAAACTTTATCGTAGGTATGTTTGTATAGAAGAAGGTGTAATATACATTGGGTTCAGTATCATCTGTGGTTTCAGGCCTCCACTGGGGATCCTGGAGTGTGTACCTATGGATAAAAGGGAATAATTGTATATAGATATAGATATTTAGGAAGAGAGAGATTTATTGTGAGGAATGAGCTCAAATGATTATGGAGGCAGAGAATGTCCACAGTCTGCCATCTGCAACCTGGAGACCCAAAAAAGCCAATAGTTCAATTCAAGTCTAAAGGCCTGAGACCCAGGCCAATGGTGTAAATTCCAGCCTAAGGGGAAGACAAGATGAGATGAGATGTCCCAGATCAAATAGTAAGGCAGAAAAAAGAAGAGAATTCCTCTTTCTTCCATCTCTTGTTCTATTCAGACCCTCAAAAGATTGGATAATGCCCATCCACATTGGGGAAAACAATCTGCTTTACTGAATGTCCTGATTCAAGTGTTCATCTCAGCAAGAAACAGATACACCCAGAAACAATGTGTAATCTGAGCACCCCAAGGTCCAGTCGAGACAAAATTAACCAACATGGTAAGAAATTCAATCAGTCAAGAAAAGAAAGAAAAGCATATAGACAGAGTGAATGAATCACATTGGTGGTAGAAAACTCAAGTAAAGATCTACAAAGCCTAAGAAAATAGAAGGGTGAACAGTCATGTCCTCCAAAATAATTTTCTAAAAGCGTCCCTTTTCCAAAAATTTTAATAACAATATATGATAATTGGAATGTTAAGGCTATAAGAAAAAGACACTGGAGAAAACAACGTCAAAGAGAGACTGTGAGACATAAGAAGAAGGTGTTCAAAGAGTAGCTCCATATCCTTTTCCTCACTTCCCTATACTATGGCCCAGCTCCTTCCTTCTTTCAGGCCCACTTCCCTAATAGAAATCGGCTGTGCCTTGGGCCAAGTTCCCCAGAGCTACCTTGGTCCAGGGCCATACATTAGGTTCTAAGGTATCACTGATATTTTTGTTATGTGCTGAAAAATGTCCATCCTTACACTAAATCTTCCATCCCTTGAAGTCACTTGAGTCTCTTTCCTTTGCAACTAAAAAGAAATCCTAACCAACAGCTACATTTAGCCCACTACATGCTTTTCTACATGATTCACCTCTTCATCATCCCAGTCATTATTTATATTCTATTGCCTCTATTATTTTTATTTGTAGAGCATATTGCTAGCTGAAATTAAACACACACACACACACACACACACACACACACACAATTTTTAATTGTCCATGCATACTCACTGTCTGTTTTTCCCCCACTAGAATATTAACTCTGACCAAGATGACCTTAACTTGGCTTCTTCTTCCTAAGTCTAGGACCCTGAGTTCCCTTTTCTTAGAACATTTACTTTAGAAAACTTTGTGTTTTAAATTCTTTTTCTGCCTCTTTCAGAGGAAAATCTTCTCCCAGCCTCTTGCCAGTTTTAAAACTGGCAAGAGGAATGTCATTCTCAAAGGCTTTCAGCATATTCCTTTGGAATATAATCATCAAGAAAGACAGTGCCTCTATTTCTTAATGTCTGTAGAAAGGTAGATTTCAAAATTTGATAAGCACCAATTATCAAATGATTGGATGACCTTATCATATTGACCAACATCGCCACCACTTGTTTCAGCAAAGTTGTTCAATCCCTCTCCCCTACTGCAAAAATCTCTCTCTACTATTGCAATGGTATTAAATAAAGTCTTTCTTTCTGTTTTTAACAAATGTTTGGTGTAATTTCTCTTTAACAGTTTTATGAAGCTTGGGGACAATTTGTGTGCTTGTTCACTGCTAGATACCCCATTACTTATCATAAGGAGTAGTTTAATATGTGTGTGTGTGAGTGTCCGTGTGTGTGTGTGTATATATAAAATACATGTACATATATTATGCATGTATATATATACATATACACACATATATTGAGGTGAGAAGATGAATAAAATCAAGTAAGGGATTTTTTTTTTCATTTAAAGGATGACATTCAGAGAAGAGCAAATCCTTCTTAAGCCATTGCTATAGTTTGCTTGTGGCTTGTCCCACCAAAACTCATGTTGAAATTTGATACCCAATGTGGTAGTGTTAGAATGTGGGGACTAGTGGGAGGCATTTGAGGCATGGGAGTGAATCTCTCACAAATGTCTTGGTACCATTCTCATGGTAGTGAGTGAGTTCTCACTCTCACAAGACTTGATTCATTCACATAGGAATGGATAAGTTCTTGCAACAGTAGATTGTCCTAGAGCCAGGACAATGTTTGGGTTTTGTCTCTCCTCGCATGTCTGCTTGTCCTTTGACTTTCTCCACAAGGTTATGATGCAGTGTGGAAACCCTCCTCAGAATCCAAGGTCATGCTCTTGAACTTCCTAACCTGCAGAACTGTCAGCTAAATAGACTTCTTTTCTTTATAAATTACCCAGCCTAAGGTACTCTGTTATGAAGTAAGACAGCCATCCCTGGATATTTCTGAATGTACCACCACATCTCAGAACTCACACCAAATAGAGTCATTCATAACACTAGAGAGCAGAAATTTAACAACTGAGCTAGTGATCAGTTCTAGTGATATATTTATCATATGCACTGGCAAGGTTCCGTACATGGAGACTGTATATTTCCTAAAAATAATTACTTTCTTTGCCAACATAGATAAGATGTCATTAAATAGATGGTCTTTTTAAAAACTTGTTAGATTTTAATACTGAAGGCAAGAAGAAGTGATTCTAAAATTCCAGTAGCATCATAGTGAATATAAAATTGAGCAAATCTGAAAGTCTATAATTTATGGTAAAATAATTTTTGCATGAGTTTCCATAATCTAGACCTACTGTGACAAGACAATTGCAACATCTGTAAAAGCTCAGACAAAAGCTTTTAAGCAAGGCCATTCTCTACTCAGTGTAATCCTGTGTATAAATATGAAAAAAACAAAAGATGGCTGATTTTCCTGACACAATTACCCAAAAACAAATGCATCACAATGGGAACTAGCATCTTCTAGGAAAATGTACACTAGGCATTTGATCATAAAGTCTGTATCTGTAATACTGATCAACTAAACATTCAAACACTACTGTCAGAGATCATGCTTGTTTATCAGCAGACAGAAGGGCACAGAATAGAAATCACTGCTCATCAGAAGGGTAGTATTAGCATCCTCTTCCATGGGCATAGACTTCATGGTAGTTTATGGAGCAGTCCACAGAGCTATGCATCCCATGCCCTGTCTCCCTAGGAGGACCGCTCAAAAGTGAGGAAAAAAAAGACTCAGTCAGCATGTACTGGAACCATCATGACTTAAAAGCCTTGAGAAATAGTCTGATCTCGCCACCACCACCACTCTCACTCAGCCTGGACACTGAAAACTAAAACTTTATCTTGTTGTCTACATTAGAATGACTTTGTACTATTCCTATGTCTCCCTCTTTCTCCAGGACTCTCCTGCCCAGAAAAATGGTTTGATTTTTTTTTTTATCACAGGAACTTTGCAAAGACCTATTAACTCTTTAGTGAAAAGTATCAGCAGACAGTTTATGTCCTGAGATTCTTTGAACTGTGTCCCTCAAAATTCTTGCCTTGCTGTTTCCTCCAATCCCAGGCTTTTGTATCAAATTCTTGAACTTTACCCAGTTCTAATAAAGCCCAATCCTCTAGCCTCTCCCTGTTTTTAAAAACTCACCTTAAATCAAACTTTCTATTTTCAATTCATACTGTGCTTATCTTTCCTGCTCCGAGGACACCACCAGACACCACCAGAATTTTGCATGGCAGTGTTCCCTCTTCCTGTGGTAAGCAATAAATTCAACTCAGCTTTGTCTTTTTAACAGGTTTTGTAGGTAATATTTGAGGATATAGCTTTTGACAGCCTCATGCTTTACCTAATCTAATACTTCTAATAACAATGCCACCGGCATAGGTTTCAGAGTCCCACAAGAGATATGCTCATATCTGAGGGAACTCTGAAAGTTCCATCAATCAAGGAACCCATCACTATTGTGTCCTTATTAAAAGTTCCTCACAGTCTAGATGCAATTTACTGAGGGATTTTTTTTTTTTTTTTTTTGGAGATGATGGTCCTGCTATGTTGCCCAGGCTGTCACAAACTCCTGGGCTCAAGCAATCCTCCTTCCTCTGCCTCCCTGAGTACTGAGATTAGAGGCATTAGCCACCATGCCCAGCCATTTTTAAAAACACAAGTAATATTGCCTAGAAACATAAATGACGTTTCCTTCATCAGTTCCCAGGGAAACAAAGGAAGACTGCTAACGAAAGGTTAAACTCTCAAGCAGAAGAAATAATTTTGTTAACCCTTTACTAAATATACAGCAATACTTCTTAAAGAAGAAGAAATTCAGTACAAAGACGAACATGTTCTTTATAATTAGTGTGTGTTGTGCGAAAGCAGTGACATCACAGAATAAAATGAGCATTAAAATGGCTACATGGAGTAGGGATGAACTCCACTGGAACTTCCCCAAAAGCAGAGTAACAAAATGACGATTTCCCAAGCATGGGGATAATTACTGCACAGAAAGACAACAAACAGTAACCTCTATGCAAGTATTCATAATTAGCTAAGGTAAAAACTGTTTAATAGTTATAACATGCAAATTCCAATATATTTCAACCTTCTTTGCCTCTATGTTAGAATCATCCCCTGATGCCTAACAATAGGAATAATTTACCATGAATGAAGATCAGTATGGATAAAAAAAATTTTATGTAAACAAGAAAATCAAATAAAGGAACCTCATTGCTATCCTCATTGCTTGTTATTTCCTATCCTCTCAAAGCTAATTTCCTCAGTTAGACAGACCACTTTGTCTCTGTGGAAACTCACACAAAGGAATGCTCCTCCAACATCACCAAACTTTTCAAATCTAAGAAGAACATCTATCTTGAAATCTGTGTATTACCCAATCTTGATGACATTCTCTACCAATGCGAGCCAGAAAAAGAAATTAAAAGCTTTGACGATAGCCATCATGTTCCAATTTGGAACTTGAGACTGACTCTTACCCTTTCTCTAAACTTCTTCCCTATCCCTCCTTCACCCTGACCCCTCCTTTATTTACACCCTTGAATAGTTTGTGAAAAAGTTTTTCCCTCCAAGTAGAAGGTAGGTATCTGTTCAGAGACTGTATCTTGTTCTCCTTTGTATTTATTTGTCCACGATACTTTGCACTCCCAATGGGAGATCACAGCTTGGAGGTATAACCCTAACATAATCCTTAAACATGTGGGGAAAACTGGTAGGGCAGGTCATCTGACTGGAAGATTATTGACATGAGAGCATAAGAATACTCATGGACTGTAATCCCAGCACTTTGGGAGGCCGAGGCAGGTGGATCATGAGGTCAAGAGATCAAGACCATCCTGGTCAACAAGGTGAAACCCCATCTCTACTAAAAATACAAAAATTAGCTGGGCATGGTGGTGCGCACCTGTAGTCCCAGCTACTCGGGAGGCTGAGGCAGGAGAATTGCCTGAACTCAGGAGGCAGAGGTTGCAGTGGGCAGAGATTGTGCCATTGCACTCCAGCCTGGGTAACAACAGTGAAACTCTACCTCAAAAAAAAAAAAAAAGAATACTCATGGAAAGGAACTCATGAGAGAAAATGTGAACATAGTGGTCAAAGGCTATGCCCTAACATCCGTGAGGAGAAAAAGTTTAGAGCACAGCTAAGATTGTGCCACAAAGGCTTCCTTTGGCCATATCTTTCCCATTATTAACAAAAAGCAGGTATAGTTAGGAAATGTGATATGCCTCATTCACCTCCATAGAAATATTTGTAGTGTGGCAATTAGTCGTCAGGCATCTTGCTAGGTACTAAAAATCCAAGATGAGTTAGAAAGACGAGTCTCTGCCTTGAAGGAACACAAGATCTACCTTTGATTCTTCCAAAATCAAGCATAATACCTCTTAGCTCTCTAAAGATCTTTGCTGGATTTGAATTCTTGAAGTATGATTAAAGGATGGTAAATAGGGTCACCAACACACCTTCCCTGAGCCTATAGATGAAAGACAAGTATGGATCAGCTACTAATTCGATACTCCACATAAATATAAATAATTTTTAAGTTGTTATTACAATCACTTTGCTTATTAAAAGAATAGAAGTCATACAATGTCTGCTTTCAGGCCATAATAGAATTAAATTAGAAATCAATAACAGAACAATATCTGAAAAATTTCCAACTACTAGGAGATTAAATAACACACTTTCAAATAACACAGGAGTCAAGGAAGAAATCTCAAAAGAAATTTAAAGTAATTTGAACTATATGAAAATGAAAATACAATTTAACAATGTGTAGGACAGGAAATAGCAAAAGCAATGCTTAGAGGGAAATTTATAGCTTTGAATGCATATACTAGAAGAGACAAAAAGCTAAAATCAAAAATCTAAACTTTCACTTTGCAAACTAGAAAAACAAGAGGAAGTTAAATCCAAAGTAAGTCAAAGAAAAGCAATGATAAAAAAAAAAAAGAAATAAATGAAATGAAAATAGGGGAAGAGAGATCCAAGAAGCAGCACTGTAGGTCCCAGTGAAAGCACAGAGAACGAGAGGATGCCACACTTTCAGATGAATTTTTGTTGCTCACGGACCAGGAGATTCCCAGGGGAGGAGCCCCACGGGTCGCCAGCGCGACTCTTGTGGCCAGCACGGCAGTTCTTGGTGCAGAGTAAATGGGACTGGGTCCCATTTTGGTCGACGTTTGGAGCTCTGGGAAGGCAGAGTCGCCTATTCAGCTGATTGAAAAAGGGACTCAAGAAGGAAGCCAGACCGGAGATTCCCAGGCAGAAAAGCACCACGAATTTTAATGCCACTGTTTTAGCTGGCACAGTGGGTTGCTCAGATTCCAGCCCTGAGAATCAACAAGGGACATCCACTCAGAGACCTAATTTGAAAAGTCAGTAATTACAAAAACGACAGGTGGATAAATTTACAATAATGGGAAGAAACCGGAGTAAAAAGGCTGAGAATACTCAAAATCAGAACGCCTCTCCCTCTACAGGGGATCACAGTTCCTCATCAACAAGGGAACAAGGCCTGATGGAGAACGAGTGCGTTCCATTAACAGATTTAGGCTTCAGAAGGTGGATAATAAGAAACTTCTGTGAGTAAAAAGAACATGTTCTAGCCCAATGTAAAGAAACTAAGAACCTTGAAAAAACGTTTGATGAAATTCTAACGAGAATTGACAATCTAGAGAGGAATATAAGTGAATTAATGGAACTGAAGAATACAATACAAGAACACTGCAAAGTATGCACAGGTTTTAACAGTCAAATTGATAAGGCAGAAGAAAGGATACCAGAGGTCGAAACCAACTTTATTAAATGAAACAAGAAGACAAGATTAGAGAAGAAAGAGTAAAAAGGAATGAGCAAAGTCTCCAAGAAATATGGGACTATGTGAAAAGACCTAATTTACGTTTGATAGGTGTACCTGAATGTCATGAAGAGAATTAATCCAAGCTGGAAAATATTCTTTGGGATATTATTCAGGAAAACTTTCCTAACCTAGTAAGGCAGGACAATACTCAACTTCAGGTAATATAGAGAGCACCACAAAGATATTCCTCAAGTAGAGCAACCCCAAGACACATAATCATTAGATTCACCAGGGTTGAAATAAAGGAGAAAATTTTAAGGGCAGTTAGAGAGAAAGGTCAGGTTACCCATAAAGGGAAGCCTATCAGACTCACAGCAGATCTCTCAGCTGAAACCCTACAAACTAGAAGTGAGTGGGGGTCATTATTCAATATCCTCAAAGAAAAGAATTTTCAACCCAGAATCTCATATCCAGCCAAATTAAGCTTCATAAATGAAGGAAAAACAAAATTTTTCACAAACGAGCAAGCACTCAGAGATTTCACCACCACCAGGCCTGCTTTACAAGAGCTTCTGAAAGAAGCACTATACACAGAAAGGAACAACCAGTATCAGTCATCCCAAATACTTACCAAAAGGTAAAGAGTATCTCCAAAATGAAGAATCTATATCAACTAATGGGCAAAATAGCCAGCTAGCATTAAATGACAATATTAAACTCACAAATATTGATATTAATCCTAAATTTAAATGGATTAAATGCCCCAATCAAAGACACAGACAGGCAAATTGAATAAAAAGTCAAAACCCATCGGTTCACTGTATCCAGATCCATCTCATAAGCAAGGACACACAAAGACTCAAAACAAAGGGTTGGTGGAAGACTTACCAATCAAATGGAGAGGAAAAAAAACAAAAAAAAAGGGAGTTGTAACTTTGGTCTCTGACAAAATAGACTTTAATAGTAACAAAGACTAAAAGAAACAAAGAAGGATATTAGATAATGGTAAAAGGATCAATGCAACAACAGGAGTCAATGATCATAAATATATATGCATCCAATATAGGAACACCCAGATACATAAGACAAGTTCTTAATGACTTATAAAGAGACTTGGACTCCCACACAATAATAGCAGGAGACTTTGACAACACATTGTTAATATTCAATGGATCAACAAGATAGAAAATTAACAGGACATCTATGATTTGAACTCAGACCTGGAACAAGTAAACTCAGTGAATATTTATAGAATTCTTCACCCCAGGTCCACAGAACATACATTTTTCTCAGTATCACATTACACCTACTTTGAAAGTAACCACATAATTGGAAGTAAATCACTCTTCAGCATTTGCATAGCACTTCACAGACTTAAATGAAATATTGGTTGGCTGTTTGTTATTTTCTTCCCTTATTCCTTCCTGTCTCCACTGTTAAGCACAACCATTGGCATAAAAGAGGTTTTTAATACCTATTTTTAGATTGCATTCTAGCCTGGGCAATAGAGCAAGACTCCTGTTCTCTCTCCCCCTTTCTCTTTCTCTTCCTTTCTTTCAAAAAAAGAAAGAAAGAAAGAAAGTGCAGATTAGTCAGCGTACCCCCAAAATGTTAAGGAAGAAAATAAGCTAACTTGGGAAATTGAGCGGGAGACATCTAAGAGAGAATTTTGTTTGCCCAGAAATTTACTAGGGATTCTTTCTTTCTTTCTTTTCCTTCCTTCCTTCCTTCCTTCCTCCCTTCCTTTCTTTCTAAAAAAAGAAAAAGAAAAAGAAAATAGGACATACATTTTAAAAAATCAACAAAGCTAAAAGCTGGTTCTTTGAAAGGATTTTAAAAAATCAGAAAACCAAATACCACATGTTCTTACTCATAAGTAGGAGCTGAACAGTGAGAGCAGATGGACATGGGGAGGGGAACAACACACGCTGGGGCCTGATGGGGCAGTATAGGGGAGGGGGGGGAGAGCATCGGGAAGAATAGCTAATGCATGTGGGGCTTAATACCTAGGTGAGGAGTTGATTGGTGCAGCAAACCACCATGACACAAGTTTACCTATGCAACAGCCCTGCCTATCCTGCACATGTATCCTAGAACTTAAAATAAAATTTTTTTTGACTGGGCACAGTGGCTTATGCCTGTAATCCCAGCATTTTGGGAGGCCAAGGCAGGCAGATCACCTGAGCTCAGGAGCCCAAGACCACACTGGGCAACATGGTGAAACCCTGTCTCTACTAAAATACAAAAAATTAGCCAAGTGTGGTCACACACACCTGTAGTCCCAGCTACCAGAGAGGCTGAAGCACAAGAAACACTTGAGGTCAAAAGGCAGAAGTTGCAGTGAGCTGAGGTTGCACCATTGCACTCCAGCATAGGTGACAGAGTGAGACTCCATCTCAAAAGAAAAAAAAATTTAAATCAATAAGCCTCTAGCCAGGCTAATGAAACAAGAGAGAGAGAGAAGATACAAATTACTAATATTAGAAATGAAAGCAGGACACCACTACAAATTCCATGAATATTAAAAGGATAATTAAGAAATACTATGAACAACTCTGCCCACAGATTTGATAAATTTGATAATCAAATAAACCAAACCCTTGAAAGATACATCTGCTAAGACCCACACAATAAAAAAATAATCTGAATAGAACTACATCTATTAAGGAAATTGTATCAATAATTAATAACCTTCTAAAAAACAAAGCATCAGGCCCAGATAGGTTCACAAGAGAAATCTATCAAACATTTAAGGAATAAATTATACTGATTTCCTACAATGTTTTCCAGAAGGTAGAAGCAGAAAGCATACTTTCTTATTCATTTTATGAGACCAGAATTACCCCAATACCAAAGACACTACAAGAAAAGTACAAACAAATATCTCTCATGAACATAAATGTAAAAATTCTCGACAAAATGCTAGTTTTGTTAGTATTAGATTTTAAAATTTTAATCTAGCAATGTATTTAAAAAATTATACACTGTGACCAAATGGATTTGGTTGTAGTTATGCAAGGCTGATTCAACATTTGAAAGTCATTTAATGTAATCCATCATATCAACAAGCTAAAGGAAAATGACATGATCATATTAATGTATGTAGATAAATCATTTAACAAATCCAACATCTATTCATGATAAAATACTCTCAACAAACTACAAGCAGAGAGGAAATTCTTCAATATAATAAAGAAAATCTACAAAAATAACCCTACAACTAACATCACAGTGAAGAGTGAAAAAAGAGTGAAAAACTAGAAGCTTCCTACTAAGATCAGGAACACAGCAAAGATGTTCCCTCTATTACTTCTTTTCAATATCGTCATGAAAACTCTAGCTAATGCAATAAAACAAGAAAAAGCACATTTATTGGGAAGGAAGAAATAAAAATGTCATTGTTCACAGATGTTTATCTATGAGATGAGATGATTATGTAGAAAACATGAATAAATTGACCAAAAACCATGAAACTGATAAGTAATTATAGCAAGGTTCCAGGTCACAAGGTTAATACACAGAAGGCAATTGCTTTCCTGTACACCAGCAAGGCACAAGTAGAATTTGAAACAAAAAACATAATGCCATTTATTTTAGCACCCCCACAAAATACATAAATGTAAATATAATAAAATGTGTACATGATCTGTATGAGGAAAACTACAAAACTGATTGAATATATCAAAGAAGAACTAAATAAAGAGATATTTCATGCTCATAGGTAGTAAGAGTCAATATTGTCAAGATGTCAGTTCTTCTCAAAATGATCTAGAGACAATGAAAACCAAATCAAAAGCCTAGCAGGTTATCTTGTGGATACCAGTAGACTGATTCTAAAGGTTATGTGGACAGGTGAAAAATTCAGAATGGTCACTACAATATTGAAGTTGAAGAGCAAAATTAGAAGACCGATGCTACATGACTTTAAGAGTAACTATAAAACTAGAGCAATAAAGAGAGTGCGGCATTTGTGAAAAAATGGACAGATAGATGAACTGATCAGAATAAAGAATCCAGGAATAGACCACATAAATATAATCAACTGATCTTAGCAAAGGTGAAAAGGCAATGCAATAGAACAATCTTTTCAACAAATAGTGATGTAACAACTGGATATCCACATTTTTTAAAAAGTAAATCTAGTCACAGACCCTACACCCTTCACAAACTTTAACTCAGAAGGAATCATATAAATATAAAATGCAAAACTATAAAACTTAGAGAAGATAACATGGGAGAAAATCTAGATGACCTTGAGTATGACAGTAACTTTTTAGATTCAACACCAAAGGCACAACCCATGAAAGTAAGAATTGATAAGCTGTACTTCTTTAAAACTTAAAATTCTGCTCTTCAAAAGTCACAATCTAAGGAATGAGAAGACAAGTCACAAACTGAGAGAAAATATTTGCAAAACACATATCTAATAAAGTACTATCATCTAAAATATAAAAAGAATTCTTAAAACAATTAAAAACAACCTGAGGAGAAAATGAACAAAAGATCTAGACACACATCTTACCCGAGAAGATATTCCTGTGAGACTATAAGAAAAGATGTTCAGCAACATATGCCATTTGGCAATTGCAAATTTTAAAACATCAAAACAGATACATTAAAACAAATACCATACACATCTATTAGAATAGTCAAATTCCAAAATACTAACACCACTGAATGTTGGCAAGGATGTGGACCAACAGAAATTCTGTTTCATTGTTGATTGTAATACATAATGATCCTGCCACTTTGAAAGACAGACAGTTTGAAAGTTTTTTACAAAACTAAACATAGTCTTACCATATGATTCAGAATCATGTTTCTTGGTATTTACCCAAATTTGTTTAAAACTTACGTCCACATATAAACATGCACATGAGTGTTTATAGCAGCTTTATTCATAATTGCCAAAACTTGGAAGCATCCAAGATGTTCTTCAGTAGGTGAATGAATAAATAAACTGTGATATATCCAGGCATCACAGTGCTGATAGATCATTCAGCACAGGAAAAAAAAAAAAAAGCCATCAAGCCTCTGTAAGCCAACTGTATTAAATAACAATTTCTAACATGCTATTCTTTCTAGAAGGTCTGAGATGGTAACAAAAAAGGGGCAAAGAGGATTTTAGACTGACAAAAGTCATAAAGCCTAGACGCATGATTAGCATCTTTGATTTCCTATGCTTGCTTAAATGACTAGATCGGAAATAAACATTATTAATGTAATTATATAGGATAAAGTGAAATAATGCACGTGGAAGCTTGACAAGCATAATTCATGATAAAACAATAATTTAGAAAATTGTTTTCCATAAACTTTTCAGAAAATTAAGAGTATTTATATACTTCCACTTAGCAGTTATCGTTCTATTCATTCTTCCTCCTAAAGCAATGTATGAGTAATCTTTTCCCAATTTCATTTTTTTGACCTACTTTAAATGTTTATCACTTAAGACCAGTCATTATCATCAAAATTCCCCATGTATCATATTTCCTAAATCCTCCTATGCTACCAAACAGTGTGTTATCTGCAGCTGCTCCATCTTTGCTGATGTTCTATGGCTCAGCTCCCTCTAATCTTGCAGAAATTAAGCTTCCTGAACCTCCCAAAGCTGTATTCAAATGCATACTACAAAGAAGCACAATCCTATTCTTTGAATTCTTAGTGACAACATTCTTTTACCCCCTGTATCCAGCTTTTAGAAAATTTATGATCCTTCTTTTTAAATAGAACACTGTCTTTAATGGAATCTGTCTTTTATGCCTCATGATTTTCTTAAAGAATCACATATTCAGTTCATGAATTCCTGGTAACCAAACTACCTTCAGAGAGCATGTCGACAATCTTGAAAATAAAGAATGTTATTAAGTCTTCTAAGTCATTCTGCACTTACATCATTTAAAAGGATTATACTGTAATTTTCAGACTCATATTCTCTCTTACTCCCAAGTCACTATTAATGTACTTCCTCCTCAGCTTTAAGTTCTATTTTATTTTTATGTCATTGTACAATTTACTAAAACCTTGCTAACATTTTACTGCTCATGTCAATAAGTCACCAGTATACCTTAAGAGCAATGAAGAAATACCAAGGCGATGGAAGTCACATTCTTCACCATCACAGGATTTATAATCAAGCTG
Organism: Callithrix jacchus; assembly: GCF_049354715.1. Lineage (NCBI taxonomy): Eukaryota > Metazoa > Chordata > Mammalia > Primates > Cebidae > Callithrix > Callithrix jacchus. Next base: position 97,694,823 of record NC_133509.1, read on the forward strand.
ATGAAACAAACACATACAAATGAAATAATAATACCCTATCGGAGTTGCAGAATTCTACAAGCAAAATGTATTAGCATCCCTTTTCCCATTTGTTCCTTATAACCACCTTGTGATGTAAGTAATTTAGCTATACACTCCTTCCCTTGTTTTACATCATGGAAACTGAGAACCAGAGTAATTTGCTCAAAGTCTCACAACAAACATGTCCTAGACAAGGCACAAGACTCCAGAACATCTAACAGCTGATGTAATGCTTATGAACACACATAAATCAACAAAAGAAAAAAATATTTTTAACTGTATTAAGGTACATACATATACATATGCATAAGTGAAGACAAAACAGGGTGAAGATATTAATTAAAGCTGCTTGGGAATGATGTAAGCAGGCTTCCTGAAAGAAATATGTTCCAGAAAGGTGGATGTAATAACAAGGGGTAATAAAGAGCTAATCTACAGGAACTGACCCAGAAAGAAGGCCAAGAATACATAAAATAGTGTGAATGAAGGAGCTGATAAACGTATGGCTAAATCTAAATAAGAATTGACAAATATTCATGTGATAATTATACAATAACTAAAAGGAAAAAATTAAAAACACTATAGACCCAAAATAAAAGATAATAATAATTTGAGAGATGAAGGAGAAGAGAAGTCCTTGAATTAAATGAAGAAAGGTAAAGACACTTATAAGCTTCTGGAATTTGTTAAGTCAAACACTGATGTTAAAAATGTAAGAGTAATCGATTAACAGAAAAACTTCCAAATCTGTAGGAGAAATCCAAGAGATTAAAGAAAAGACCAATCAATCCAAAACCTGGAAAAACAAAAGAAAAAAACCCAGAAAAACAAATATTAAAAAAAGGCATTTGAAAATGGAAAATAAGATGTACTAAGTAAATCAAAATGTAATTAATCACAATAAATATAAACAGATTAAATTTGCCTGTTAAAAACTTTCAGAATCCATATACTACTCATAAAATATATATTCAGAAATATACAAACCAAATACACACCAACTGTACAAAAGCTAATTTAGCTACAATAGTATTAAGCAAACTAGACCTTAAGCAAGAAAAGCATTGTTAGTGGTAAAGAAAGTTAGAAAATAATGTGGAAGAAATCTCCCAGAAACTGTAGCAAAAAGATAAAAAATTGAAAAATAGGAGATTTTAACAAAACAAAACAGAAATTCCAGGACTGGTCCCATAGGTACAATATCTGAATAAAAGGAGTTCCAGAAAGAGAGAATGTTTAAAAAAGGCCAGAGGGCTGGAGAAAATCATAATAGGGAAAATATTAAGACAGTAGTCATTCTTTTCCAAACTGAAAAGAACTACCTAGTTAATACCCATCAAAACTGATGAAAATAGACCTGTACAAAGGCATATCATCAGAAAGTTACAGAACATTGGGACAGAGAAGACATATAAAACTTCCAGAAGGAGGAAACAGGTTACATATAAAGGACCAGAAATAATAATGACTTCTGTTTCTTATCAGAATTACTGGAAGGTAGAGTACAACAGCATTGTATCTTTCAAAATTCTGAAGGAAAATTATCTCTAGCCAAGAATATTATAGCTAGCTCAACTATCAATCAGGTGAAAGAGTAAAGAGAGGTTTAAGAAAATGATATTGATAGAATACCTCTTGCATTAATGTAATGAAAGAAGATTTAGATAATTGTCAGAGAACATTGTGGTTGGATTAGTGATAAGAACACAGAAGACATAAAATCAAACAGTTATCAGCTCCCAGAAAAATGGAAAGTACAGAAAAAGAAAAGTAGTTATAGCATGCTACATGCTACAAGGATCAGGTAGAAAGTGCATATTTGCAGTCATAATAATAACACTTGGCCAGCCCCAGTGGCTCATGCCTGTAATCCCAACACTCGGAGGCTGAGGCGGGCAGATCATTTGAGGTCAGAAGTTCAAGACTAGACTGGCCAACATGGTGAAACCCTGTTTCTACGAAAAATATTGTTTAAAAATTAGCCAAGTGTGGTGGTGTGCACCTGTAGTCCCAGCTACTTGTAAGGTTGAGGCAGGAGAATCACTTGAACCTGGGAGGCAGAAGTTGCAGTGATCATACCTCTGCACTCCAGCCTAGGTGACAGAGCAAAACTCTGTCTCCAAAAAAAAAACTAATAATAAAAACATCAACACTTAATATTTATTGAATCAAAAGGATGATATATTGTAAGAATGAAGTGATAAAAATGGTGCATGAAAACAGTGACAGAAAGTAGAAAGGGAAGCTAAAATCTCACCTTTCATAATGAGAAGTCAAAGACAAAACCTAAGATTGACAAAAAGGTATATATGTAATCATGTTGTTTGGTGACATGGAAGCAAATAATAAAAGAATCCCCTGAAAAATATGAAAGTGATTGCCTGTAGGGTCTTCTGTTTTTTACAATGAGACATTGCCAACTATTCTTTATACAGATTTTACCAATTCATTCTCCCCTGAGCAGTATACAAGAGTGATGTGCCACATCCCACTTGATCAACTGAGGTCCTGTAAGGAGTAGAAGCCAAGCCAGGGTTATTTACACAAGAATTTCACTGAGGTAGATGTCTGGGATGGACAATGTGGGGAGCAGAGGAACAGGAAGAGCCTTTGGACAATAATGCAGGTCTAACACCTGTGAAAGAGGGAAGGAAGACTCAGGTAGGAAGAAGAGCTTATGCTTTTACACAGTAGACAGTCCCAGAGCAAAAGTGGCAGGTATGGGCAAGTTATAGTATTCCCACCATACTCAGACATTGCCTGGGACCAGCCCTGGGGAAATATGTGAGCCCAGCTTCAATATGTGAGCTGCAGCAGATCAGAAAAGGCAGCAGCCTTCAGTTAACTGTGTTCAGTGACGCATTGGAAAATGATTAACAACTGGCTCTACAGAAAGTTTTTTACAAAGGCCTTGATTTGTAGCTTTTGTTACTTACTGTAGTGTAAATACTCCCACTGTGGCTAATTTCAAACTACCACTGTGAGATCACTAAATGCTGACTTGGGAAGAGATGCCAGCAGTGGGCTTTCTAAAGCCAGGAGCCGGACCAAGGGTGCCGCTGACTGTGCTCCACTCAGCCGATGTTTATAAAAGCAGATTTCTGCAGTTCACCTACTTGGCTCCTACACTCAACAGCCTAGTGTTCTAACATAGTTTTGATCTTTGCAGCGTGATAAATGAAAATAGTATTTATTGTAGATTTACTTTGCATTTCTTGAATACGAGCAAAGTTGAGAATCTTTTAATATATATAATTGCAGTATTATATACAATTATAAATGTATTTATTATACAATGTACTTACTGTAATACTAATCAAGCCAATATTTGGATTATTTTTAATTGACAGAAATAATTGCATGTATTTACTATGTACAACATGTCATTTTTAAGCATGTATGCATTGCGGAATGACTGAATCTAGCTAGTTAACATATGTGTTTCTTCACATAGTTACCATTTCTGCAATGGGAACAATTCACACCCAATTTCTTAGCATTTTTCTAGAATCTAGTATATTATTAACTATAGTCACCATGTTGTATAATAGATTTCTTGGATTTAGTTCCATCTACCTGAATTTTGTATTCTTTGCCCATCTCCCCATTCACCCCAGCCCTGGTAATCATCATTCTACTCTCTATGAGATGAACTTTTCTGGATTCCACATGAGTGATGTTTTTATTAAAATCTTTAGGCCTAGGTTCTAAATAACCAAAATCTCAATGTATTCATGTAATCATCTGTGTAGTGTGCAAAATATAAATGGCTACTTAATTTTGAAAATACAAATATTCATCTGATTTGTATTTTCAAAATTAACTCCTTGAACTCACTCCAGAAGATAAATATGGAAAAAAATAAACCTCTGAAAGCTTGATATAGGTGGAATCAAAACTTGGAAAATAAATTACTATGATTTCTCTTTTCCCATAATTTATAAAGTAATAATTACATGTACTATATCAAAATACAATGCCTACACTTCAATTTGGGGGAATAATATTTATAGCATTATTACAGTTGATTAAATGTAAATATTTTATGGAAAAATCCCTGAAGAAAAGTTTCAATCTGTCTTCCAACACACATGGTGTAACAACAGCAACAATAACAATACAATGGAGATTCTTCCATCTGAGCAGTTTACAGAGTAGAAACTATAGGCACATCTTAGGACAACTGGGTTAGTAACATTATCGTTATGAATATATTTTCATAATAGATATATTCTATACTGACTCTATTATATATTATGAATTGAAATTACTGGTTATAACCTATTAGCCTGGTGTAACAACTTAAATATCATCCACTATTAAGTTAGAGGCTGAGAAGCTGTAGATGAAGTGGTTTTTTTAAGCTTTTACATGTTTTAAGTACTTCTAGGTACACGGATAACACTGAAGAAGCAGAGTCTTAAATTAGACAAGACATCAGAAGTCATCGGATATGGTTTGGCTTTGTGTCTCCACCCAAATCTCATCTTGAATTGTAATCCCCACATGTCAAGAGAGGGCCTGGTGGGAGGTGATTAGATCCTGGGGGCAGTTTTCCCCATGCTGTTCCCATGACAGTGAGGGAGTTCTAGTGGTTATAAAGGTGGCCATTTCCCCTGTGCTCCTTTTTCCCTCCTGCCAACATGTGAAGAAAGTCTTTGCTTCCCCTTCACCTTCCATCATGACTAGAAGCTTCCTGAGGCCTCTCCAGACACGTAGAACTGAGTCAATTAAATCTCTTCCATTTATAAATTGCCCAGTCTCAGGTTGTCTCTTTATAGCAGTGTGAAAATGGACTCATATGTCATCCAATACCCACAAATATATTCAGACAAAATGTAAAGCAAAAGCTATGAGGCAGAAACCAAAGTGGCAAACATTCAAGAACTGCTCTTTCATGAAAGCGTCTTATCTTTATGTGAACTCTACCACTGTTATCACATGTGTCTTGAGAGTAGGAGTCCAAAGATTTGTGAACACGTAGTTTTTAAATGCTGCAGCTTTTCAAAGAAAATGCATCTACTTATTAGGTTGTTATAAAAGTAAACGTGGTTTTTGCCATTAAAAGTAACCGAGAAAACCACAATTACTTTTACACCAACCTAATATCTTCTTTCAATCAATTATCTAGTTTGTGAACCACATCTGACTTCAGATACAAGCCACTTTTCTTCTCCTCCACTTCTTCCATCCACAACCTCCAATTTCTAGTAATTAGCACTTTCAATAGATATCAAGGAAAAGAAATAGATAATAACTAATTTAAACTAATCAAATACAATACATTTTGGCAAGGGTTTCAAGAAAGTTGAAAGTGGTGGCTAAAAAGAGGTTTGGATTATCTGTGGAATCCATTTATCCCGATGTTTTCAAAACTAATGACCCATAGTACTCAGAAAATCAAAACAAAAAACTTACCTCATCCACATTTTCAAAGGCATTGATGATGTCATAAGGTAAACAAGACAGCAGATCGATCACAAACCAAGTTTTCAGATAGTTCATCCTTATGAGCTTAGGGTCAGAAATGACCTCTCCACCGGGCCCCACGAAAGTCGTGTGAAAATTTAAAACGATGTCAACCAGAAAAATAACATCCACCACACTATCCAGTACCAGCCAGGCTATGTTGTTCTGCTTCGTTTTGAAGGAAACGTTATAAGGAACCATAATGGCGGTGTAGAAGGTAAGAATTAAAATCACCCAATCCCAAGTAGTTTTAAAAGCACAATAATGTAAAATAATGTGTGGTGGCGTCTTTGGCGCTTCTTGTTTATACTGAGGGAGGATATCTGATCCCAGCTGAAGAACCTAAAAGAGAGAAAATGTGTTTATAAATGACTAGGTTATCTCTGCCCAGTCGGTGACGAATTCAAATTTACTGGCAGTCAAACCACATCCAGTCATGCTCTATAGTTTTGCCTGCCTCTTCTCCTGAGTTGTTCCAAAATTTGTTTAGAGGAAGTCATTCCAAGTCCAATCGCTCCATCAAAGCTGATCTCTCTGCTGTTCCATCTGGCCTGCTATGACGCATTAACTAACACTGATCCACTACACTGCTGGATGTCCACACTGCAAGTGCCTCCTACACACTCATTCTGCAAGCCTGCCTACAATCACATCTCTCATGGACTGTCCAGCAGTTATGTGAGTGACACACCATTATCTATTCTTTGTACACATTTAGCACCTCAGGGAGCATGATTTTGATTCTGATGGCCTCGCTGATCCCCGGCATCCCACTGCTGGTGATGTTGTTGAGTGATACACAGCAAGGTCCCTGATTCAGCAGTGGAAAGGGTTGTAAAGAGTATTGCCTGCTTTTTACTTTTCTCCCTTCTATCTGGACTTAAAGAATATTGTGTTTCTTGCCCAAATATAAATTTCCCTTGGGGTAAAAAAATACTAAATATCCAAGTTTGTTTCTGTATACCTATTTGACAAATGGAAAAAATTCAGTATAAGGTTGTATAAACTTTGAATTGCTCTAATTAGGTCTAATTATAATAGAAAACAAAGATAAAAAGCAGATGACAGAACAAGAGTAGAGGTTTGTGTATCCCTGGGCAAAGGTAACAAACATGGGACACAGCACTGTCTTTTGGAATCTGGAAACTGAGAATTCTAAAAAACCGTTGAAGGGGCAAATCAAAAACTTCCGTCCTGTACCATCAATGAAACCAAAGACAATGTATGTGTTAAAGAATTCGGTAAATGGAAATTTTCTAATATTTCCAACACCTTTGCCCAGTGTAGGATTCAATTATTCAGTGTCTCTAGGACTAATGGAACCCAGGAGGTAGGAGTCAAAAAGTCCAAATCATAAAATCATAAATGCATTAACTATTTATATGTAGAAGTGAATAAAAATAAAAATACTTGTTAACATGTAACTCTGAGTTATAATAAATGCCACAAAGCAAAACAAATATACTAGCATCTTTGGAAGCTTGAGAGAATATTCTAAAGTTCCTCTCATATATTGAACTTACATATCTGAAAACTAGGAATATAATTTCCATTGTCACTATTTTTGATGTGAAAAACATCATTGGTGGTCTCTTTAATGGTATGTTCGAATTGTTATTTTTATTTTGTGGATTATAAGAATATATGTAAAGATATTTCATGTATTTGCCATTATTAGCACCTTAATTATATTTTACCCATAATGTCTTAAATTACTTAACAGCAAATTATCCTACCAGGAGCATAAGCTTCATGTTGGGATGAAGTATTACATACATACAATTGTACATAATTATGGCTTTCCTTTTGCCTTTCAACCACTAGCCTGTCAGTTCCAATTTCACTGTGTTAAACCTGAAAATTACCTTCACATTCAATGTTAGTATTTTACCATTTATATATACACAGTTTATGTTTAAGCACAAATCAAACTTGGAAAATAAGAACAAACTCAGTGCCAGGGTACATTACCACCTTCGTGGACCCTAAGCCATCGTGCCTTCCTGAACTCCTTCCTCCCATTAAAAAAGTAAATTTTAAAAAAACCAGGTGCAATGGCTCACATCTGTCATCCCACCATTTTGGGAGGCCAAGACAGGCAGATCACTTGAGGTCAGGAGTTCAAGACCAGCCTGACCAACATGGTGAAACCCCATCTACCCTAGAAATACAAAAAAAATAGCCAGGCATGGTGGCAGGTACCAATAGTCCCAGCTACTCAAGAGGCTGAGGCAGGAGAATCTCTTGAACTTGGGATGTGGAGATTGCAGTGAGCTGAGATCGCACCACTCACTGCACTCCAGACTGGGAAACAGAGCAAGACTCTGTCTCTGTCTTGTGTGTGCATATACACACACACACACACACACACACACACACATACTCACATACTTCGCAGCAGTGCTGTTATTATATATATATCTAATAATTATATTAAATAATTAATATATAATTACATAATATAATAATATAATATATAATATAATATAATATAATAATATGTATATAATATATATACACACACACAAGACAGAGACAGAGACAGACTGGGCGACAGAGCAGTATACTTATTCCTAGACTCCACCCTGGAGGACAATTAAATTAGTCTTGTTTGGGTTGTCAGAGAATCTATATTTTCAAATATTCCCAGGTGGTTACAATGTACAGCCCAAGGTAAGATATATATATAATATATTATATATTATATAAATATATAATAACAGCACTGCTACAAAGATAAATATATTAATATCACACATTCAATGCTTGTTTTTACCTAAAAGTTACCCTTTTTTCTTCTGGTGTTAATAGAAATTGAAACATCTTGTGGGCCTGTAAAAGTGTAGTGGGGCCCATGTGGACACTGTGCCTACCACGCTAACAGATGTCAGCCCTGCTCAGTGCCCCAGATTAATTCAGGTCTTCTCTAATGATGGAATGGCATCACCCTAAGCCCAGAACTTCTTAAACCTGGCTATACATTAGAATCATCTGCGGAAGTTTTAAAAGAATACAGTATACTTATACCTAGACTCCACCCTGGAGGACAATTAAATTAGTCTTGTTTGGGTTGTCAGAGAATCTATATTTTCAAATATTCCCAGGTAGTTACAATGTACAGCCCAAGGTAAGATCTCTGTCTTACATTTCTTTAGACATCAGGACAAAATTCTCTAGACAGTGATTTGCATATGTAAAGCCCTCCAACAGATGCAAGACGAGGACGAGAAGGAGGAATAAGAAGAGGAGGAGGAAAGGGTAGAGGAGGACAAGGAAGAGGAAAATGGCAACAACAACAAAAAATAGTACATAAGTGTCTGGGCTTGATCTTTTTCGTATGCAAAGCACTACCTTAATCTTCACTCTGTCCCTGGGCTCTTTTATAAAACAGTGAGTAACAGACTCTTCACTTTCATTGTTATTTCATTTGTGCTTTTATAAGCAATAAGCCTTTGGTGGACAGAGGATGAAATCACATTTTTGATGTATTTTTGTACCAATACAGACACATTCTTTCTCTCTGAAGATCTAAGAGCATTGACTCCAACAGAGTCAGGCGCACTGACTGATGCGGCGGGTGCATGTATTTATCCTACACAACACAAAAGTGAACAAGCTGAAGGCAATCAGCAGGGTGGCAATGCATCTGGAAAATTCATTAACTACCTATGTGGAAACTGGAATCTTTGAAACTGGGGATCAGCTCCAAATGTGGGGGATCAGGTAGAATGGAGATTAAATTTATCTGTCTCTGAAAAAGTGAAAGAGCCTAAAATTCCCTAGCAAAACCAAATTCTGTGAGTTTTGAGTACCACTGGAAAAATAATATTGTACTTATTTGGTATTTCTTTTATGTCTATTTTTGGAGATCTAAGAGCATGCTCTGCAGGTCCTCAGACTAAATCTCTATTGACAGTCTTGTTATTATTTCTGTATGCTCTCTGAAATCGACCCTAAGATCTGACAGAGAGCAGCTGTATATCAGAATCAGGTTAATGAATAAGGGATGACTGATAAAGAAACTAACACTAATCACAGAGAAAAGTGAAAAAAAAAAACAGATGTGATGAAATAGGAATTAGTTTCTCAAAAATAAAAATGAGAAAATGTCAAGGGGAAAGTTTCTTTCTCTTCCCCTGACATAGAGAAAAAGCAATGCTGAGTGATTCTGGGTGCCAAAGAAGATTTTCCTCTCTACGGTCCCCTTCTACTTGTTCTCGCTCTGTTGCATAACAAACAAAAGAAAAACCCTGAATAAGGTGTGGCTGAGACCCCAAAGGAATCATGACTCTAAAATCAACAACCACAGAAACAAGCTTCTAAATTTCACCTGGATTTATAGAAAGAAAATGGCAACTCTAGGCAAAAGAGGAAATAGCTCCAAAATTTAAGCCTTTTTGTAAAAGAAAGATATATCTCATTGTCTGCTTTAAATCTTATACTAACTGCATATTATCTTTTAAATATTGTGATTATTATTACTAGCCAATATTTAGTTATATTAATATCTTATTTTGGTCTTCAGAAACATGTCTGTACATTAAAGGATTCATCTTTCCCCAAGCTAACAGTGCTATTTGGAGCAGAAAACCAAAAGTCTTTTTGTTAGCCATGGTCTAAGAAAAACTCCAGAGTCTTCCAAATTCAGGGAATATACTTCTTAATCTCCTCAAACCAGATTCAATATTTACAGTGAGTTTAAGAAAGTTACTCTGAAGTGCCTCAACTCACTTTTCTGCAGCAGAGAAAATGACAAGCATTTGGATTTTATTTTATCTTTCTCTCTTTTGGTAAAAGTTACCTGAGAATGCTTTGTGAGTACAAACGTAGTGCTCAGCATAGTTTTGGTAGCTTAATGAGCTTTTTGTCATCTTTCATATGAGTAATACAAATTATGGTTATAGAAGACATGTGAACAATAAAGCTATTAGTGGCCTCAGAGTTCTGTCCTCATTTTTTTCTCTTTAGTCTCAGGGTAACATCGTCTAGTCACATGACTTACGCAGCCATAACTGTGAGGATGACACTGAAGCCTAGAACTCAAACTCAAGTATCCTTCCCGAGTGCCAGACCCATAAATCTCCCTGCTGTTCAGGCATCTGCACTAGGACTTCCTATAGGGCTCTTCAAACTTAGTATGCCAAAAACCAAACTCAGAGTCATTGTCCTCAAATCTTCTTTCCTTCCTCTTATAGTTGTCATTTTATTAACCAACAGTACTATCTATGCTGTCGTCTAAATCAAACACATAGAACTGGACTGGACTCAACCCCTTGTTTCACACACTATTCTAATGTATCAACAAATGTGTTCACCCTAATCTGAATGCGTCTGCAATCCCACTTCTGCTACCACTATCTTGCTGGCAACCATGGTCATTCTAACTGACTTACCTCTAGGACTTTCTGACTGATTTCTCTACCTACCCATTCCCCACAGAGCCACTAGGTCAAGCAGAAGGTTTTAATCATGTCATGCCTTGGAACCCTATGGCAATCTGGTAAAAACTGTGAACCTCTTCTTAGAATAAAGTTTTTGAATTAACACAATAAAAACATGGAATTTCACAAGAAACCAAGTAGGACCCACCTCCCTTTGAGAGATTATTTTGAGGCACAAAGGTCATTTTCCTGGCACATGAGACACCAAACACCACCATTTCACTACATGCCACCCTACTTTCTCCTTCCCCATCTGAATTCAACTACACTAAAGTCATCCTCAACGTCATCATACTACCTCATCTCTGAGCCTTTGTACATGCTGGCCTCCCTGGTAGGAATAAACTACATCCCTACTTTATCTGACTAACGCTTACATTTTCCCTTCAAGATTCACGCAGCCCAGGTATCATCTCACTCAGGCAGCCTTCCCTATGGCCCCATGTTTGGGCAAATTCTCCTGCATGGGCTTCCACTGCACCCTGTCATAGTATTTTTCACATCCTATGATCAGTTTCCTCTGTTGGATATTTAACTCCTTGATGACAGAGCCCATTTCTTACTTATCTTTACATCCTTTGCAGAATGCCAAGCACAGACCACATCCTCAATATGTGTTTGCTGCATATATACATGAAGCAATGAATGAACTCCCTATCTCATATGCTCAAAAAAACCTTGTACTCTACAGACATGACCTGCAATGTCAAAAGCTACATTCCCATTTCAAAAGTTGGAGAGAATAAACAGAAATATTTGGAATTTCTATATTTCTACAAAGGAAACATAAATTATCAGCTAAGTATTTATAAGATCATAACCAGATACATCTATATTAAATCATTTTGGGGAAGAAAAATGTACCAACACCACCATCTTGGGAAGCAAAGTTTATCTCATACTTACTTCAGCTAATCTTGAATGTTTGTGAACCACCTCTGTTTTATTCATTGGCGTGAGCTGCTGCAAAACACTTCGGCTATTTGTCAAAGCCCTTGTCAATCGGGCAAATTTCGTCCAACCTTAAAAACCAAAAAAGAAAAGTCTCAGTTTTTCATACGCTATGAATAAGGAATCCAACGTTCTTGATGGTATTAAAAGGATCTCACCAACCATATAATATCCAAAATGAATGCAAAGTATCAAACAGAAGTATTTTCTTTCCTTCTCTATAGATATGCTTATATATTTGAAGGTGGCTATAAAATAATGAATAATTTTTATGTGTGACCTTTGTGTTTTGCCCATATCTGTGATACAGTCCCTGCAGCCAAGGAAGCTAGCTGTCTACAAAACTCTGCGCTCCTCTTTGCATCATATAGGTTTCTTAACTGGGAAACAGCAGTCCAACCAGAAACATATTTCCCAGAATTCCTTGCATCTTAGTATTGCCATGTCCCTGGTTCTCACCAACGGAATGTAGACAGAAGTAATGTGTGTCAATTCCTTGCCATGATTTAAGAAGCAACTGTGACTTCTCCATAATTTCTCCTTCTTTCTACCAGCTGGAAGGATGCACAACAAGGCCCAAGTAGATAGCAAAGCTACTGAATAACTGTGTGGGAAAATGCCATATGCCAGCCAGAATCCTTAGCCTTGGACTGTTATATGAATAAGAAACGTGCTGTTATTGTATTAAGCCACTGAAAGTTGGGGGTTTATTTGTTAGAGCAGCAAGTTTTACCCTAATAAAAACAGTCCTTCAATGTCTTTGTGTGCAGAAATAACAGAATAAAGCTGAAATTCAACAAGTCTTAATTTTATTGCATTTTAGGTTTGGGGGTACATGTGAAGAACATGCAAGATTGTTGCATAGGTATACACATGGCAGTATCACTTGCTGCCTTCCTCCCCATCACCTATATCTGGCATTTCTCCCCATGCCATCTCTCCCCAACTCCCCACCCGCCCACTGTCCCTCCCCTATTTCCCCCTGACAGACCCCAGTGTGTGATACTCCCACCCTGTGTCCATGTGTTCTCATTGTTCAACACCCACCTATGAGTGAGAACATGCGGTGTTTGATTTTCTGTACTTGTGTCAGTTTGCTGAGAATGACGGTTTCCAGGTTCATCTATGTCCCTACAAAGGGCATGAACTCATCATTTTTGATGGGTGCATAATATTCCATGGTGTATATGTGCCACATTTTCCTTGTCCAGTCTATCATTGATGGGCATTTGGGTTGGTTCCAGGTCTTTGCTATTGTAAACAGTGCTGCAATGAACATTCGTGTGCATATGTCCTTATAGTAGAACGATTTATAATCCTCTGGATACATACCCAGTAATGGGATTGCTGGGTCAAATGGAATTTCTATTTCTAGGTCCTTGAGGAATCACCACACTGTCTTCCACAATGGTTGAACTAATTTACACTCCCACCAACAGTATAAAAGTGTTCTATTTCTCTACATCCTCTCCAGCATCTGTTGTCTGAAGATTTTTTAATGATCACCATTCTAACTGGCATGAGATGGTATCTCAATGTAGTTTGATTTGCATTTCTCTAATGACCAGTGATGATGAGCATTTTTTCATATGTTCGTTGGCCTTATGTATGTCTTCTTTTGTAAAGTGTCTGTTCATATGCTTCGCCCACTTTTGAATGAGGTTTTTTTCTTGTAAATCTGTTTTAGTTCTTTATAGATTCTGGATATCAGCCCTTCATCAGATGGGTAGATTGCAAAATTTTTTTCCCATTCTGTTGGTTGCCAATTCATCTAATGACTGTTGCTTTTGCTGTGCAGAAGCTGTTGAGTATTATTAGGTCCCATTTGTCTATTTTGGCTTTTGCTGCCAATGTTTTTGGTGTTTTGGTCATGAAGTCCTTGCCTACTCCTATGTCCTCAATGGTTTTGCCTAGATTTTCTTCTAGGGTTTTTATGGTGTTAGGCCTTATGTTTAAGTCTTTAATCCATCTAGAGTTAATTTTAGTGCAAGGTGTCAGGAAGGAGTCCAGTTTCTGCTTTATGCACATGGCTAGCCAGTTTTCCCAACACCATGTATTAAACAGGGAATCCTTTCCCCATTGCTTGTTTTTGTCAGGTTTGTCAAAGATTGGATGGTTGTAGATGTGTTGTGTTGCCTCTGAGGCCTCTGTTCTGTTCCATTGGTCTAGATCTCTGTTTTCGTACCAGTACCATGCTGTTTTGATTACTGTAGTCCTGTATTATAGTTTGAAGTCTGGTAGTGTGATGCCTACCGCTTTGTTCTTTTTGCTTAGAATTGACTTGGCTATGTGGGCTCTCTTTTGGTTCCATATGAAGTTTAAGGTGGTTTTTTCCAGTTGTGAAGAAGGTCATTGGTAGCTTGATGGGGATAGCATTGAATCTATAAATTAGTTTGGGCAGTATGGCCATTTTCACAATATTGCTTCTTCCTAACCATGAACATGGAATGTTTCTCCATCTGTTTGTGTCCTCTCTTATTTCGTTGAGCAGTGATTTGTAGTTCTCCTTGAAGAGGTCCTTTACATTCCTTATTAGTTGTATTCCTAGATATTTTATTCTCTTTGTAGCAATTGTGAATGGCAGTTCGTTCTTGATTTGGCTCTCTTTAAGTCTGTTATTGGTGTATAGGAAATGTCTGTGATTTTTGCACATTTATTTTGTATGCTGAGACTTTGCTGAAGTTGCTTATCAGTTTCAGGAGATCTTGGTCTGAGATGATGGGATCTTCTAGATATACAATCACATCATCTGCAAATAGAGACCATTTGACTTCCTCCTTTCCTATTTGAATACCCTTTATTTCTTTCTCTTGCCTGATTGCTCTGGCTAGAACTTCCAGTACTATATTGAATAGGAATGGTGAGAGAGGGCATCCTTGTCTAGTGCCAGATTTCAAAGGGAATGCTTCCAGTTTTTGCCCATTCAGTATGATATTGGCTGTTGGTTTGTCATAAATAGCTTTTATTATTTTGAGATACATTCCATCAATACTTAGTTTATTGAGGGTTTTTAGCATAAAGCGCTGTTGAATTTTGTCAGAGGCCTTCTCTGCATCAATTGAGATAATCAAGTGGTTTTTGTCTTTGGTTCTGTTTATGTGGTGAATTACATTTAGAGACTTGCATATGTTGAATCAGTCTTGCATCCCCGGGATGAATCCTACTTGATCATGGTGGATAAGCTTTTTGATGTGCTGTTGCAATTGGTTTGCCAGTATTTAATTGAAGATTTTTGCATCTGTGTTTATCATGGATATTGGACTGAAGTTTTTTTTTCTTGCTGAGTCTCTGCCGGGTTTTTGTATCAGGATGATGTTGGTCTCATAAAATGATTTGGGAAGGATTCCCTCTTTTTGGATTGTTTGGAATAGTTTCAGAAGGAATGGTACCAGCTCCTCTTTGTATGTCTGGTAGAATTCAGCTGTGAACCCAACTGAACCTGGGCTTTTTTGGGGTGGTAGGCTCTTAATTGCTGCCTCAACTTCAGACCTTGTTACTGGTCTATTCAGGGTTTCAACTTCTTCCTGGTTTAGGCTTGGGAGTGGCAAGTGTCCAGGAATTTATCCATTTCTTCCAGGTTTACTGGTTTATGTGCATAGAGATGTTTGTAATAATCTCTGATGATGGTTTGTATTTCTGTGGAATCTGTGGTGATATCCCCTTTATCATTTTTTATTGCATCTATTTGATTATTCTGTCTTTTCTTTTTTATTAATCTGGCTAGTAGTCTATTTTGTTGATCTTTTTGAAAAACCAGCTCCTGGATTTATTGATTTTTTGAAGGGTTCAGCTGTGCTTGTTGTGAAACTCTCAATCCAGAGTGTTTCCAATTGCTGTTTTTTGTGGGGGTGGGAACAGCCGAGCCTGATCACCTGGTTCCCTGCCTCAGAGCCTTTTTTTTTTTTTTAGTTGAACAGTCAACTGTCTCCCAGGTGTTCCAGTTGCCTGTTGAAAAGGTGCCAGGAGCTGTGTGATTTCCCCATGCGGCAACCCACTGCGTCGGCTGAAACAGCGGCGCCGAGATTCGTGGCGCTTTTTTGCCCGGGAATCTCCTGGCCTGGCTCCCTGTTTCAGTCACCTTTTTAATCAGATGAACGGGCGACTCTGCCTTCCCAGGGCTCCAATCACCATCTAAAATGGCACCCGGACCTGTATATTTAGTACGGAGAACTGCCACGCCAGGGTGCCAGCAAAACAGCCGCACCAGCCAAACCAGCCACACAGGTGACCTGTGGGGCTCTTTTACCTGGGAATCTCCTGGTCTGCGAGCAATAAAAATCCATCTGGAAATGCGATGTCCACTCACCCTCCGTGCTTTCACTGGGAGCTGCAATCCTGAGCGGCTCCTAATCGGCCATCTTGGATCTCTCTCTCAACAAGTCTTACTTTTTATGGTTCATCTCACACACTCCCATCTTCCTTGTAACATAGCAAAATGTTATTTCTCTGTTATTAACAACTACAGTGATACCCAAATTTATTTTTGGAATATCTAGAATTGTTAATAATGTCTTCTGCAAAAGCAGTGACTTTTGAGGGAAAGAAATGCAAATTTAATGGGAAAGAATTTTCTTCTAGAGCCTGAAATTGCCATTATTAAAATCATTAATCTCAAGGAAATGCAATGAGAGGTGAACAAATAGAACATAACCAGTCATACTCTCGTCCTGTCTCAATTATCCTTTCTCTAGACATCTCAAAATCTCTGATCCATTAAAAATTGTATTAACACTATCTGATAACCTCTACACAATTACCCTTCATGAAATCATTTAACAGGCAACTCCTTAAAAATGAAAAACTCCTGGCGTTTCAAAGGAATTATGGCAATGATAAAATTTCAGATGATACGGCAAAAAAATGAAGGAAGAAATTCTGGAAATACACCTGCCTAATATCTCTGTCAAACCTTACAATGAAGGTGACATCATTCTTTATTACTATTCTTCAGGCTGATTCTGATTTCATTTAAGCTTTGTATCCCCCCACTAATTCAGATCCCTATATATTCAATAACTGGATTAAAAGAAAGAAACTGGCATCAGTTCATGGAAAGTCTTTATTTCTTCTTCATTAGTGAACCCCATCCTAGTAATTAGAACCAAAAAAATTAGGTTTTGGGAACTGTATGCAACCCTAAGGCTTACCTTGTATAATGTGCTGCAGAAACAAAAAAGGTATCAGATATGCCACCAACTCTCTAAAAACTCAACATTAATGAAAAAAAAAACATGTAATCTCTATGACAAACTGAGACTTTTCTTTTGAGTGCCAGACCTATGTGTCTAACTAGCCACTGGCCTTTTCTTACTACGGTGTTCTGCAGGCATCTGACAACACTCAATATGTCCAAAACTGATACCATCTCGCTCCTTCAACACCAACTCTGCATCATTCATGCATCCCTGATCTTGTCAAATGGCCCCAAGATATTTCTAGTTGCCAAAATCAGAAACTTGAAATTCACCATTCTCTTTTCACTATTACCTACACACACACACACACACACACACACATTTCCCAGCTTTATAGATTATAACATCAATAAATCTCTCTCAAATTGAATCTCCTCTCTGCACTCCTACTATGTCAGAGAACATACCATCTTTCACCTGATTTAGGCAACATTCTAAAACCATATCCTCATTGCTTGCAAAGTTCTTTCTAAAGCACATGCCTTTTACCCTGTTTCCCTTTAACAGAAACTGGAGGACTCCAGGATAACACTATATATCCCTGGTATTCAGGTCATTTATTTTCTGATCCCAATGATTTGCTCTGCATCTGTCTCTTACCACTTTCTCATACATGCTCTGCATCCCAGCCTTATGAAAATCAATAGCAAATCAAATAAAGAATAAGTTCAAAACTAAATCTACTAGGAATTCTTTGTACACCCTACACTGTTTTAGGTTTCCGTATTTTCACCTTACAATCATTCTGTCTGCCTGGAATGTCTTTTCCCTCCCCCATCTGTTTGGCTAACACTTATTGGTAACTGCAGACTCAGTTAAAACATTACCTTGATGCTTCCTTGATCTACCCACAAGTGAGAGGTGCCCTCCTCTGTACATGCATGTCATGAGACTCATACCTCACCTGGCATTAACAACACTAATGCAATTGTTGATTAATATAATAATCACTCTTTCTAAAATCTTGTTTAGCCCTCCATTTTTAGCACTTGAAAAAGGGCCTGATATAAAATACACCATAAAATAAGTCAATTGTATTTGTAACTTTAAAAAATCAGATTAAAAATAAATCTCATTTTGTTTTATTATCATTGGCTTTTGGTTTGGTTTTGCTTTGTTCGGTAAAAGTGGTGAGGGTGTTTTCAGATGAAAGTAACTACATTAGTCATAGATATATTACAATTTTACCTGGTGACAATTTGTGCACCTTACATCAACAGAATGTTATAATTGCCTTGACTATTTCTAGAAAATTCCAAGACAATCTTTTAATTAATGAAGGCTCATGTTTCTAAAATAGGTAAAATTACATCCCTTGGTATAACTCAGTTGGATTAAAAGAAAAGCCCACTTTCATTCCCTGTGTGTAAAAAGGTTTATCCGGAAAATATTTTGGGGGAAAAAAAAGAAGACATAGAAGAATAAATTAAATGATACATAAAAGAATACAAATCATCAAAGGCATGTCTTCTCTGATTTCACAGTATCATACATGAAAGTGCACGTGAGGAAGGAGAAATGTGACAATGAAAGCTTATTGTCATCCTCTGGTTTTTCATTTGAAACATTATAAGCACATATTACAACTGTGTTTCTTAATGAGGAAGCAGCAGTTTCTTATAGAAAAAAAAAGCTTGTTAAGATGTATGTGTGTACCTTACCTTACACAGGAAGTCAGTATGATCAAGGAATATTTCACCTCTTTTCTTTACCTTATTTTAATTTTCTGAAGAAAAAAAATTATTTTTAAACAGTAAAAATAAAAAACACATGCATTTTTCTCCATGAATAAAAATAGGACTTCATTGATTTAAAAAAATAGAAAGAAAATGAAAGAAAAATGTAATATTAACCCATCATTCTAAAAATGTTTTAAATCAGCATATTCTGAGTAATGCTTGAACATAGATGAACAGGGAATTTACTGCATCATGTGACTTTTAGGTGCCAGATCTTATATTTTTTTATCCTTGTGCATTAGTCCATTCTCATGCTGCTATGAAGAACTACCTGAGACTGGGTAACTCATAATGGAAACAGGTTTAATTGTCTCACAGTTCTGCATGACTGAGGAGAAACATATAATGGTGGCAGAAGAGAAAGAAAACACATCCATCTTCATATGGTGGCAGGAAGGAGAAGCGCTGAGCCAAGGGATGAAAATCTCCTTATAAAACCATCAGGTCTCATGAGAACTTACTCACTATAATGAGAACAGCATGGGGGGACTGCCCCCATGATCTAACCAGCTCCCATGAGGTCCCTTCCCCAATGTAGGGATTAAAATTCAGATTACAATTCAAGATGAGATTTGGGTGGGGACACAGAGCCAGATCATATTATGTTGGTTGACTAACACATAGTAGGCACTAGATCTGTTTTTGTGGAATGTTTTATTGAATGGTTTTGTTTAGTGAATTAATTAATGATGATTAACAATAAAATAAGTTAATCAGGAGTACAGCATCTGCATTATATATGTAAATATTTAAAATTTAAAGAAGAAAGTATATTCAGTTCTTAGGTATTAAAATAGCTTATATGAAGTCAGTCTTTTGGTTGGAGAAGGTAGAAAAGGCATGGTAGGGAAGGTGAGAAAGGAATTCTGGAAGTGTTGTGGATTATAATCTGCGTTCAGAAGGAGAACTGGGAAACTGCTGGCAGAAAAAAGAAAGTGGTGGCAAATGTTGAACTGACTCAGACATACTGGAAGAGAGAAATTTAGGAGAAAAGACTCGGAAAGGATTCTTTCTTCCTAGAGAAATCAAAGCCAAAGGTGTTTGTAAAATTGAGTAATCATTTATGAGTTTTGCTATCAAAATGCCCTAGAAAATGGAGAATCAATGCGAAGCCAAGAAATGTTTTAGTCCACATTAAAATCACGGGAGCATCCAAAGATGAGCTTTCTGAGCTACTCAGTAACCTTTTTATTTGTCTCTGATTACGGCCCTTGCAGTTCCAGTTCCAAAGAGTTAGCATTTTTTCTCATGACACCTATACTGTCCTTCTCTCCTTACTGTCAGCACAAACCCCTGCCAAAAATGTTACTGAAAAAAGCAGAAGCCATAAGATACATGATGGTCTTTATTTTAATTTATATAAAGTTATGAGGTACAAGTGCCATTTCTTTACATGTATCAATTGTATAATAGTCAGGGCTTTTAGGGTAACTGTGAGCTGAATAACATATATTGTCCTCATTAAGAATTTTTCATCATCCACCTTCTCCCATGCCCTCACCATCCCAAGTCTCCAATGACTATCATTCCACTCTCTACATCCACGTGCATACATTTTTAACAACCACTTATGAGTAAGAATATGTAATATTTCTCTTTCTGGGTCTGACTTGATTCACTTAAGATAATGGATTCCAGTTCCATCCACATTACTGCAAAAGACCTCATTTCATTTTTTTTATGGCTGAGTGGTATCCCATTGTGTATATATGCCATATCTTCTTTATCTAGTCATCCACTGATCAACAATTAGATTGATTCTATATCTTTGCAATTGTGACTAGTGCTGCAATAAACATATGAGTGCAGGTATCTTATTGGTATAAAGATTTACTTTATTTTGGATACATACCCAGTAGTGGTATTGCCAGATCAAATGGTAGTTCTGTTTTCAGTCGTTTGGCAAATCTACACATTGTTTCCATTGATGTTGTACTAACCTACATTCCCACCAACAGTGTACAAGAGTTCCCTTTTCTCCATATCCTTACCAACATCTGTTATTTTTTGTCTTTTTAATAGACTTTCTGATGGTTGTGAGATTATGTCTCATTGAAGTTTTAATATGCATTTCTCTGATGATTAGTGATGTCAAGCATTTATTCATATACTGTTGGCCATTTGTGTGTATTCTTTTGAAAAATGTCTATTCATGTCCTTTGTCCACTTTTTAATGGAGTTGGTTTTTGTTGTTGTTGAATTGCATGCCTCATAAATTCTTGATATTGGTCCTCTGTTGAATAGTTTGCAAATATTTTCCTCCATTCTTCAAGTCATCTGTTAACTCTGTTCATTCTTTCTTTTGCTGTACAGAGCTTTTTAGTTTAATTAAGTTCCATTTGTCTGTTGTTTTCATTGCCTCAGTTTTTAGGGTCTTTATCACAAATTCTTTGCCTAGACCAATGTCCAGAAGAGCTTTTCCTAGATTTTCTTCTAATATTTTTATAGCCTCAAGTCTTATGTTTCAGCCTTTAAACTATTTTGAGTTTATTTTTGTATATAACAAGAGATAGGGGGTCCTGTTTCATTCTTCTGCATATGCCAATCCAAGTATCCCAACACCATTTATTGAAAAAGGTTGCCTTTCCCCAATGTATGTTTTTATTGGCTTTATCAAAAATCAGTTGTCTATAAAAATATGGCTTTATTTCTGGATTCTCTATTCTGTTCCATTGATCAATGTTTTATACCAGTACTGTGCTGTTTGGGTTACTATAGCTTCATAATACAACTTGAAATCAAGCAATGTGATGTCTCCAGCTTTATTCTTTTTGCTAAAGATTACTTTGGCTCTTTGGGGTCTTTTTTAGTTCCATATGGATTTTAGAATCATTTTTCTAACTCTGTAAAAAATGGCATTGGTATTTTTATAAGAGTGGCATTCAATCTGTAGATTGCTTTGGGTGAAATGGTCATAGAAACATGACAGCCTTCAGTTTCTCATCTCTCGCATCCACCTCCATACCAACCCACTATGGGACTGGGTTCTTGACTGCACCTCTATCATCTCAAAGAATTAGCATTTTCTCCTTCCTAATCACACATATGTTCCAATAATGCATATTGAAGTAAATTCTAAGTTTTTACTATTACTAACGATGTCTTCCACTAATCTCTTTGTGTTCTTGAACTTGTCTGGCATTACCTATTATTAGCTAAACTGGTTCATTTGATCTCTCACCAACTTTTACTGGACAAACTTTGAAAAAGTTGAGCTGCCATACTGTCTAGGTCAGAGAAAAAAAGATGTATCAGCAGTTCTAACTTTTCCCAGTGATACATTTACTGATCTCACCTTTACAGAGACCTAACTGGTGTGACTGATTATTCAGCAAAGTTTGCTGATGTTACTTAGATGTGGTCGATATAGGGTAATGCGAACAGACAGCTGAATATGAAGAGCCTAATACTTGCTCTGTAAGTTGTTCATGGCATTATGAGAACATTTGTTCTCCTAAAAGCTCAGGATGCCAGCTCCTTCTTAATAAAACATTAGTTTAGCTCTATTGGGTTGCAATTAACCTCTTTGTCATGGACTGCCTAATCTTAAAAATAAAAAGAAGTCACAGAAGCATTTAAATCAATCTATTAGACTGCAACACAAGATTCTAATCTATAAGAAAAAAGCTTAGGTAAACAATTATCCTCTTGGCCAAAGAGACTACGTAGTATAATTACTCATATTTCATCTGTTGTTTCCTCTCTAAAGAAAACCATTGGCTTCCACAAGGAGAAGCTTGCTATTTTGGCTGTTATTTTTTATTCTACAGGAATTTTTTTGTCTCAGTTATTGGCAAGAAGATGCCATGACTATTTGGCACAAGATATTTCACATGTAATTATCTTGGCAGTTTTGGAGTCTGTTTGAAAACACTGTACAGTATAAATGGGCAGAGATTTAGGCCATCTCTTTTAGAACACATACAGATAATTAACAGAATGTATTTCTTGGCTGTAATCTTCCTCTTTGTAGTATTACAAATAATGTATCACATACCACTGACTAATTACCCAAACAATAATATCAAGACCTCAATACCAGGTACAAAAGAACAAGAACACTTTGCCCCCTTAGATTATTATCCATTAGTTCATTTGTTTCAAAGCAGTATAAATCTGACTAAATGAGCATACTGCCAACCTGTGCTTCATTTTTGCGGGGAAAAAGGAAAGCAGGGGATTTAGGCAGTTAAACCTCAACACTAAGTCTCCATTGAGAAGGACAGGGCAGCATGAGTGCAATAGAGAGAATGTGGGATTTGAAATCAGTCATATGTTGAGTGTCAGAATCTTCAACAGTAAAATGGAGATAACAATACTAATTTCAAAATTATAGAAATGACCAATAATAAATATAATGCTCTTGGCATATATTAACTACTCCATCAACACTGGTTTCCTTCTCTTTTGATGGTTTTTGCAACCATCCATCATGGTATAATCAAAGGTATTGTTGACATCACCCAATACCAGTCAGTTTAAAGACAAAAAAGAATAAAAGTTTGGTAATCATAGATTGATTACAAGGAAGAGGTCCACTGAAATTCGTTGGCTGCCATCAAATTTATGGTTATTGTCCCAGATATGATTCAGAAATAAAATTCAGAATGAGTCCATTTCTTCAAGTCTTTCAACCATATGTCTAAGTTTCTTAGCAAAAATATAGATACAAGTAGCAGATTGATATTAATTTTGGTCAATTTCGGCAAATGCTCAAAGAACTTGGACACTTGCTCCAATCACATGGCCCCTTTTCATGTTAAGAAGGTAAAAAGTCCTTGCTCTGGGATTACATTTTGATTTTGCCAGTGTGTAGATTCACTTGTCTGTGCAGAATGCTAAAATGCTATTTCTTCTTTGCTGGCAGAATTTTTAATCAATGAAGTATTTCTTCAAAATTTTGCAAACACTTTTGCAAACATCCTCAACTCCCAGGTTGCTGAAATCCCTGAGTCTTCTCTTATGCACCTGACCAAATGGCAACACTGGATAAACACGATTCTTCACTTACTTCTGCATCTACACCTCTTTGACTAAATATGAGTGGATCAAAACACAAAATTATACTCATAGATAACCAGTAAAAATTTATGACCACTGCCCTGAAATGGACCTTTGTGCTGCTCAGAAATCCTGTTGTCTTTCTCTTTCCACTCACTATTCCATTCTCTTAAATAACCACTTCAGATGCACTCTACTCTTCTCACATCCTCTGCCATCTTTACTCTCAGTTGATAACTGTGATTGCTGTTTTTACTGAGACAATGGGAGCAATCAAAAGAAAGTTTTCACTATATATTTACTCATTTGTCTCCCCCACTAGAATGTGAGAGAAGGGACTTTATTTCCAGGATCTAGACTCATGCCTGTACCATATTGTGTGTTCAATTTTTGTTTGGGAAAAAAATAGATAAAGGTAAGACAAGGAAGATAAAATATTCCTATAAGAGTCCTGAAAAGGCTCATGTTAAGTAACTCTGGTGCCCAAAACTGAATCAACAGCAAGTCTACTATATCCAAGTTCAATGGTCTATGCCCAATTTATTTTGGTATTACGGTGTTATCATGTCATCTCATCCATTATTTTCCAAAAGTTCCATGGTTCCTTTACTTGATTTAATAAGTTCAAAGATAGACGCTTATGCCAATATTTTAAAACATACTTTCCTACACTACTAGCTTCAAGATATGGCAGGATGATGACTTAATGGCATAAATATTTTATTTCCATTGAATTTTTCTTGTTAAATGTGCAGCTCACATGAATAATAGAAAGTAGCTCATACACACCATTCATAATTACATTCTACAATACTTTTTCAGTAATCTGTTATGTGTTTGGAAGATACAGAGAAGTCTCAAAATAAAAGTCTATTTAAAATAAGCTTATCTACAGATTCTGGCACTAGAAAGAGATCTTTTTCTCTAATGCTTTTCACAATGGAGTCTGATTTTCCCTATAAATTCTAATTTACATGTCTATCAAAACCATAGTTAAAAAATCAAGTGGTCTGAGTTGTCTGGAGCTCATTCAAATATCATTTTTTATAAAAATGAATTATTCATTTCAAAGAGCCTGTGCCTTACAAAGAATTTTGTGATTCTGATGCGGGGATGCAGATAAATGGAGAGGCATTAATTTCAGAAAGGAAAGTCAACCCTTCACTATCAGCACCCTTTCCCCAACTTCACTGCAAAATGTTGCTAACTTTCAGTTTCCATAAATAGACATGTAGTTACTGAAACCACCACTTAGGTTCGGCCGGTCAAAACTGCTGTGAAAATACTGTACTTTCTTTGGCCAACTTCAGCTGTGCCATGAAATCACTTAAAGCAAATGAGAGAAAACAATAATCATCTAGTGCAAATACAAATGCATATTTTTTTGAGAGGAAAAGACTATGACATTAAAGCTTTTTATTCAGTCTGGTTACCATTCATGTATGAAGGCAAGAAAAATTTGTTTGTAAAATATGTTAGGTCACAAATCAGGTGCCAATCATTTACCTTTTGTTTTAAAATATAAAACTTTAAGACATAGACCATTGTTAGCTGTAGAACTTTTTATTTTCAATTTTTATGGTTGCATAGTAGGCGGATCTATTTATAGGTACATGAGATGTACAGGCAACCCGTCATAGTCACACCATGGAGGATGAGGTATCTATCCCCTCAAGCATTTATCCTTTGTGTTATAAACAATTCAGTTAAACTCGTTTAGTTACATAAAACTCAAAACAATGATCTCAGGGACAAAGAGAGTAGAAGGATGGTTACCAGAGACTGGGAAGGGTAGTTGGGGGTAGGGTAGGGGGATAGTTAATGGGTACAATAGAATGTTATAGGCTTTTTATAGACATTTCTTATCAAATTGGAGAAGTTCCCCTCTATTCAAAGTTTACTGAGAGTTTGTATCATGAACAAGTGCTGGATTTCCTCGCTTTTTCTGTGCTGACTGGCATAATCATCAGTTTTCTTCATTATCTCATGAATTACATGTTTATATGGTAGATTACAGCAACTGGTTTTTGAATGTTAAACCAGCCTTGCATACATATGTGGGACAATCTCCACTTGATTGTCATGTGTAATTCTTCTTAGACATTGTTGGATCAAATTTTTGTAGAGGATTTTGAATCTATATTCATGAAAAATATTGGTCTGTAGTTTTTCTTTCTTGTAATGTCTTTTTCCGGTTTTGCTATAAGGGTAGTGCAAGCTTCAGAACAAGTTAAGAGAGCCACCTCTGCTTCTACTATCTGGAAAAGACTTGAAGAAATAGTATTATTTCTTCCCTAAATGTATGATAGAGCTTACCAGTGAAACCATCTGCACCTGGTCTTTTCTTAGTTTTGGAAATAGATAAAGGGCAATTAAGGTTTATCTATCTCTCCTTGTGTAAGTTTTGGTGATTTGTGTGTTTCAAGGAACTGGTCTGTTTCATCCAATTTATCAATGGTAGCTTTAGAGTTGTTGGCAGTAGCCCCTTACTCTGTTTGAATGTCCATGGGATGAGGAATCGTGGCCCTTCCTTAATTTCTGATATTGGTAGTTTGTG
This sequence comes from Callithrix jacchus, assembly GCF_049354715.1. Classification (NCBI taxonomy): domain Eukaryota; kingdom Metazoa; phylum Chordata; class Mammalia; order Primates; family Cebidae; genus Callithrix; species Callithrix jacchus. Next base: position 97,721,197 of record NC_133509.1, read on the forward strand.
TGTTTACCCTTTTTTCTCAGCCTGGCTACAGGTTTACTAACTTTAATGACCTGTTCAAAGAACGAGCTTTGGGTTTTAATGATTTTTCTCTACTGTTATCCTGTTGCCTGTTTCATTGATTTCTGCTGTAAGGTTTATTTCTTGTCTTCAGTTTGCTTTGATTTAAATTGTTTTTCTTTATCTAGTTTCCTAAGGAAGAATCTGAGGTTACTGATATTATGTCTTTCTTCTTTTCTAATATATGCATTTAATGTTACATATTTCCCTCTAAGCACTGCTTTTGCTGCATCTCACAAATTTGTTAAATTGTATTTTCATTTTTTCTTTAGTTAAAAATATTTTTCTAACTCATCTTAAGGCTACTTCTTTGATTTGTGAGTTATTTGGAAATACGTTTAATTTCCAAATATTTTGGGATCTTCCAGATATCTTTCTGTTACTCATTTCTAGTTTAATTTCACTTTGGTCTGAGAATATGCTTTTTAAGATTTATGTATTTTAAACGATATTAAGGTAGGTTTTATGACCCAGAATGTGATCTATCTAGTGAATGCTCCACTCCATGTGAGGTTAAGAATATATATTCTCTGGCTGTTGGATGGAGCACCATGAATTTTAAAACAAGCAAACAAGCATTAAACCTAAATACTATTAGAAGACTGTTCAATTTAAAAATAGTATTTATAGTTATCTTAAATTTCCCAGGGACTGAGTCTATGTGTAAAGGCATTGTGAAACAGGCAGTATGGGTCCAAAGGAATATTTTATTTGATCTTCAAAGTACAAACAAATTTTTCCATGTCATACTTTGAATGGTTTGCACACAGTAAAAATTCTCCTCTTGCAATTTGATGTTAACCAGAAACTGAGATACAATATTATGTATGTGAGCACCTATACAAGGAATAAACTTAATGTGATTTTTTTCTATAATTATGATTACATTTGAAAATATTAAAGCTTCTATGCCAGTTTTTAAAAAAGAAGGAAAGGCAATGTTTGCCAAATGCAAAGAGGAAGACATTTTATTTTTAGTTTCCTAAGAGATTATTAAAAATAACATTTCATAAAAACTACCTCTAAGGTTACTCAAAATTCTTCATTTATATGATTCTAGTTTCTAATTTAAACATAATTAGAGAGAATAAATTACATAGAAAAGGAGGTAAAACCACACACCACTGACCAGTGTTTTCTATAGAAGTTTCTTTGACTATGATAGTCAATAAGACTACAGTCAGAAGGTTTGCATTTTGCCAGCCACTCTCCTGATGACAAAATTATTCTTTCCATAATCTAGCAACATTTACCCTAGGGACTACACAAGAGAATAAATAAAAACCGAAAAGTAACTTGAAAAAGTCAACTATTACAACTTTAATTAATTTAACATACTTCAATCAACTAACCAACTGAGCTCTAGTTAGATTTCACCCAAACCATCCCACCAATTGTTGCATTTTGGTTCTAAAGCTTACCATGGTATGAGGTGTGGAAATTCCAATTATATTGATTCAAAATTAAAAATGCTCAGCTGGACACCATGGCTCATGCCTGTAATCCCAGCACTTTGGGAGGCCAAGGTGGGCAGATAACTTGAGCCCAGGAGTTCGAAACGAGCCTGAGCAACATGGTGAAACACTGACTCTACAAAAATTAGTTAGATGTGGTGGCACACTCCTATTGTCCCAGCTACTCAGGAGGCTGAAGTGGGGGGATCACTTGAGCCTGGGAGAAGGAAATTACAGTGAGCTGAGATGTTACCACTGCAACAGAGTGAGACCTTGACTAAAAAAAAAAAAAAAAAAAAAAAACAGAAAAAAAAATGCCCTGTAAAATTTCTTACTCACACGATAAGTTAAGCCAATCAATATTTCAACTTTGGATAACCATGCTATTTCTATTCCAACAATACGATAGAATAAAACAGATTGCATGCAATGTAGCAAAGGAAGGGCCACATAGTATAACTTTGTTTTCCAGTTCAACCAGCGGAGGTAAAATAATAAGATCGTTTAGCAACAGCCTAATTTTTCAGTGTAGTAATTCTTTTGAAAATTACCTTTTGTTGAATCATCCTCTATTGGCTGTTTGAACAACGTAATATCCTTGAAAGTACACAGGAACAAGACCACCTTTTCATGTTCATTTCTTATTGGTGCAATTTGCATATAAAACCAAACAGGGGTTCCTGTAACAAAGAGGGGGAGTGGAAAGGACATTAAAGTGTGACATGGCCACAGCAGTGGTTTGGTCTCCTGCCTGCCTTCTTCCTTTAGCTGCCAACGGCTATGCCAGGAATCAACACCAAAACAATAGTATATTAATTACTACAAACAATCAATAAGCCTTTAATTTTATATCAACTACTAGTTGGTCACATTTAACAAACACAGTATTCAATCCAAAATATCAAATTTCTAAAGAAAGCACAAGCTGTCATTTCAAGATGCAGGAACACAAAGGTAGTCTTGCTGCTTAAGCCATCCCAGCATCACCTGTAGGTTTGCGTCCCTCAACCACTGCTGCTCTCACTACCTCTCTTTTGAGATTCTTACCAATTGTGATCACTCCTACCTGCTTCGGCTTCTCTCTTCCTGTCACTTTGACAAGTGTTTCCAATTAACTGCAACAGCCATACCTGATCCTCTAATAAGCATTCCTCTTGGAGGAACATCTAAAATACTGTTTCTATCCCAAGGCTCTCTCATCAGTCAGATAGACTTATATGATAGCTCTACAGTTTTGACTGCATCCCCACACCAGAGAAAAAGGATGTCAGCAAAACTTGATGCCTGAGGAACACAGAGCTCTACCTGAAACCGTTAAGGCAAACTGAAGGAAAAAAAGGCATGTCTCCAGCCACTGCTTCCTACCTCCCTCACTCCAGGAGCATGAAGCTGGACTCTATCACCATATTCTTTAAAGGATGGCTACTGCAGACTCTGTGCTCTAGGACAGAGGGTTTCAAAGCATTCGAGGCTTATAATTTGAACCAGTCAGGAACTGGTACATAATAAATAAGAAATACGTGAAGGTACAAAAAATACCCTCAAAGGTGTAATTATCTATTAGTGATACAACACTAAGGGAAGGTTCTATTGCAATCAAAGAGACACATTTACATTATAATCAGAAACACATTTCTCGTATTTTCTTCAAGCTACAGTGCAGTAAAGCCCCTCCAAATATTCTATTTTAAGACTTTTAAGACTTAAAGATTTTGTAAGGTTTAGGATTTGGGGAGTGAAATGTACAGCTATTAATAGTCTGTAGGTAAGAGCTGATAGCCTTTTAGTGGCTTCCAATGAGAACGGAAAAAGAGCCACTTCTATTCCCATGGCCTAAAAAAAATTTTTTTTTAAAGTCACCTAATGTCACCACAAAGGGGAATTTTTCATTTAGACAAAATGAGATCACTACTAGGCTCAAGTAGTCAGAGAATTAGAGAGAGAAGATTTCTATGGGAATATTCGGCTGTGACAATCAGGTTTTTTGCAACCCCAGGAGGCCTATGGAAGAACGTGGTCCTTTCCAAAATGATGGTAGAATGAAATAGGGACCTCAAAGATAATCACATCATCTCCCAGAGAGGCTTGTCCATGTTTTTCTGTTTTCTTATTTTACACAGCATGCCAGGAACTGTGAGTGATGTGCACAGTTTTACAAATCACCAGACCCAGATGCTAGTGGATACATGACCTATGGCTATTTCAACACAGTGAGCTGAGGCAGAAGGGTCATAAACAAAGAGAAAGGGGCATTAAAAACTAAGTCATTTTCCAAGGTCTGTTAGAAATATGAACAGAAACAGATGATGTTAAAGTTCATGCCTTCCTGTGAAAACTGCAACTTTTCAAATTCTGGCAGAGTCTGGGCTCTCTATAAAACTGCTTTAAATATGAAGGTAACTGTTGTTCAACTTTCCAAGCCACAGGGTCAGACTTCCCCAAGTAGGCTGCGTATTGCCAAGTATCTGGTGACAGATCCTTCATATTCTGGATTTGGGGTTCAGGGGGCTTGGGAGTCTGGGAGTGTTAAGCAGAGGAACCTGCTGCTGCTGAAACTCGATGCAATGCTCCAGCATTGATGATTTGGAGATGCTTCGGCTGTTAGTTCTACCTTTGAGTACACAGAAAGAACTATTTTAAGTCATCATCCCAGAGCTACCATTTCTTCCCCCCCCCCCCACATAGAAACAGCCCCCTGCTAATCAGAGCACTGGACCTACAGAGCAGAGGCTGCAAACTGAAATTTCAAAGGTGATGTATATTCAATCAGATGCCTCAATTCCCCCATTTGCAAAATGGTGTTTAACCTCAAACAAAAGTATTGGGAGCACTTGGCATGTAGGCATTCCCCAAAGTAGTCTTGGGACTAGATAGAAGAATCTATCACCAAATACTTGACAGATACTCATGTCTATAGATGTGAATTTTTCTACCTAACATTTTTTTAACCACAAAAATATAATTTTTTCAGATCATGTTCAAAAACTTTCAGCTATTTATAAGACTTTTTAAAAGCTGCATTTAAATAGCAGAACTCCATTATAATACATGGATAGCACCTATCCTTTACTAAAGAGGAAAGCAAAAACAAAACCCAATGCAGATAATACACAGAAAGGAGGCACGAGTTTGAATCTACAATGCAATGTGGTATATATCCTATTGGCTACGAGCAACTCTCTTACCTACACAGAGAGTTATCTGGAAAGAATCAGATAGCCCTGAACCATTATTATCTGACCATTGTCAGATAATAATTTCAACCCATTAACGTAAGGCCAAATATCTAAACTATCTTAGAAGGACTTCCAGAAATGTAAAATTTAGGTAATTACAAACATGATTTAAAGTAAATAAACAGAAATTCCACTAAGATATTTTGTTGTGGTGGTTGTCATTACAGGGTCTTGCTCTGTAACCCAGGCTGGAATACAGTGGCATGATCATAGCTCACTGCAGCCTCAAACCCCTCAGTTCAAGCAATCCACCTGCCTCAGCCTCCTGGGTAGCTGGGACTACCGGCATGTGCCACCACACCCAGCTATTTTTTTTGGCGGGGGGTGGAGAGGAAGGGGTTTGCTATGTCACCTAGTCTAAGATAGTTTTTGAGAAACTCAGAAACTATAGACTTGTCTTTGAGGCTGTAAAGTCAGGCCAGTGTTTGTTTATTCTGCTTAAATATCAGAGAGTGAATGACCTTAGTAATATGGAATATGCTTACATCATTTGCTAAACTTGAGTACATATCTAAATTACTGAAGGGTTAACAAACTATATGAAAATGAAGGGTTTTTGGTATATGGGTCCCCTACAAATTATCAATATGTATTTAGACCTGGTGAAAAAGACCCAGAAGCACATACAGCCTGTCTTTTCTGTTGCAGAGGACAGAGTTGATCATTCACAAGGGATTGTTTTCCAGGTGACAAGCCAGCGGACATTTAGCTATGACTTCAAACTGAAATATGTCTTTGGCCTTGATGTAAAATAAAAAATAAGACATTCCTTAAGTAAAACCACTAAAAACAAATGTTTCCATTATCAAGTGCACTTCTTTGAGGCAATGCCTAACACTGTCATTCCTTTGTTAGAAGAGGAAGGTTAAAAAGAGAAATAGAATTTTAATTCCAAATATTCCACAGAGAAAAAAAACGTGTGAAGTAAATGGAGAGATAAATTATGCTCCATAAGATCCAACAGGCACTGAACATGGAACCGACGTTTCCTGTTGAAGCTAAAATGTTTTCCAAACTTGGGAAGAATTTAGTAGCCACCACTTTCCATCAAAGATAATAATGGACTTTGCTATCACTTGCTATTAACGATAAATAAAGTGACCCATTTACAAAGTGACTGTTCATTTCAAAAATAAAAAAGGCCAATTTGAGGAAACAGCAAAAAAAGAAAAGTAAGTAACCATGCAAATAAAGTGAATTAGAAAGGGGGCTGAGTTGCTGACTATACTTGGTTTTTGTTGGGTTGGCTTTTTCCTTCCACACTCTGATGGAAAGTCTGTATCATGAGATATTATGTCATTATATAATGCATACCTTACCACATACAAATCTCATCCAAGAAAAAGTTCACTATATTCAATACAATCTACCAAATGTGAATGACCTGTTCTGAGAACAATGGATACTTCTACTAGACTTTCTCACAAGGAGTCTGAGGCTGGCAAAAGGCCATCCTGGTAGAGATTCCCCTTAAGTAGCTACCACATATTCACATTGCCTATGTTTGTGTAGAAAGGTGACTGCACATATCCAGTGTTAGCAATTACCGTTTTCTTTAACCATAAGAAGAAATTAATACATTTATCTGTCATTTTTTAGTTGTTGTCACATAATTATAGGGTCTTTATTGTAAGTATCTATTATAAAATATTTTGCTACCTGATACAAAGTCATATTTAAGATGCATCGTATTTTTCTTCCATTCCTCAAAAAGTTGCTTTTCATAGGTAGACTTATTTATTAATTTTATTATCTAATTTCACCAGTAACCTCTGCCCCTGCCAAGAAAAGGAGCATTTGAAGTTTTACATGCTCTCTACATTTTAGCTCTACTACTACTTACCAAACATAATATTAATAAAGAGTCAACACACCTTATTAATAATTGAGATACCTACTATTTTTCTTGTACAGAAGAACTTCAAAGCAGTTTGACTCGTAGTTGTCAAAAGTCTGCCTGACTTTCTCAATGGTCTTCTTGTCGGTCAACTCCCCATACATAAAACTGGGGGACAAAAACAAACAATCCATTTCACTTTCATGTTGCCTTTCAAATGCTACAAAAATTACATAGTTGTCTTTGATTAAATAGTCAAGTGTGGTTACAAATTATAATGTTGCTCCTATATAATGAACTAAAATAGTCAAACCACGAGAGGCAGTTCTTGCTTTACATAGTTCCTGTATGCCCAGATTTCAGTTACAGTGGTTTAGCTGAATAACACCAGTTCCACAACATAGCTCAAATTTCAGTTACCAAAGTATTTAACTGTGAGTAATTGCACAAAGTGAAAGCTTTGCTGCTTGATCTTCAGTCTACAGATCACTAAAAAACAACAGATGCACATTCATCACCAGTAACTGATCACATCACTTCTTTCAAAGCCTGTCAATATTGGTAACAGCACAGCTGTTATTCAGTTCAAGCACAGACAAAAAAGCATGTAGTCATATTGCCTCCTTGTTTCTCAGTGATAAACCCACGTGACATTTTACAAAAATGGATAATCAAAAGTAGTAACTATCCAACAAAAATTAAAATCCGTCTAAGAAATGGAAAATAATAATGTTGGAAGTGGAATTCAAACTGAACATAAATGAATTTATAAGAGAAATAAATGACCTTGGAAATGTAGATACTGCTGCCATTTGGGAGACTCTAGATAAGCAGCCAAAAGGACTTAGTGAAGGTGAACTTATCGATATAAATGAGGAAAGTGGTTATGACAAAAAGCATGAAGGTTTCCCAGAGAAGGTGACACCAGTTTAAAACCCAACCAAAAACAACCCTCATTAAAGGAGCTCTAGTACATTGTTCACAATAGTGAAAGTGGAAGAATAAAATGTGTAACATTTAGTAAAAATATTAAAATAAAATAAGAAATTAATTCTAACTTGGAAAGGAGGATGACAATTTTCCAAGAGATACAAAAGATGCCCTCTTTGGACAGAAAATTATATTCTGAGAAGGCAAGTATTGTTTAAATGACTCATGGTAAGTTTTTTAAAAAAGAAATAAAATACTTCCTCCATTCTCAATGTTTCCAATGTTCAAAATCAGTGTACTAAATAAATATGAGTTTTACTATTATATTCATCTCCCTGTTGGTTAATATAACCAAGAGTAAGAGAGTTTTTAATGTTTTGACAAACATTTTTTAAAAGATGCTAAAACAATCATAGTTTTTTATTGAGTATTAAGATCATATTATATGGTTTCAGTTTGCACAGACCTTGTTATGTTCCCATGCTATCATAAAAAGTGAACATTGCATATCATACATATAATGCATTGACATGCTCATCATTTCAGAGGATTTTCTTAAGATAGGTACAGGTGTAGCTAATGGGAAGGAAGAAAAGCTGGCATCTTAAAGAAATTGTACATTATTACAGTGGTTAGAGGAACATATGAAACACAGATTAAGGAGTGAATGTCTACATTTCATAAAACCTTTCTAACGTTTGACATTCTCTATTTTTCTAAGAGAACCTTGGCAAAAGTCCGATCATCTACGTAACAGAGCTGACTCAAGAACGATCGGTCTCTAAAACTCCATTCTCAATGCTTTCGAAAGCATCAGTTGGGCATCTGGTTTTAGATACACAGTTCTACTGATTAGTATGATTGTCCAGACCATTCACCAGGAAAGAAAATGTGTCATTACTAAATATCTTAACTAAGATTTTGAAAAGTCAAATGTACATCTTTGTTATTGCTTTTCTTTCAGTTTTCAAAGAGTTCACATATTGACCAGAGGCAGATCTAAAGAGTGGTGGAGGCTGAAGCTTATAAAATCTGTGGAGCCCTCCTTAAGAAAAAGAATACAAAATTACAAAACAAGATTAGGAACAGACCCTCAAAAGGCATCCACACAAATGAGGGCCCCTGAAGGTTCAGATTCATTATCTTCACAGAAAATCTATACCTGAAGATATCAATCAATACAATTTACAACCTAAAAGGCCTAGTTTGTTAGCAAAATCCAGTAATGATGCACAGGATTCAATAGCAGCACCACACTACAACTGGAAATTACTTGGTAACTCAAGCCCACCTTCTGTAACGCCAGCCTAAGCAGCTAGAACTCTATAAACTAAGAAAGTAGATAAGGCAGATCAAAGATTGCCCAAGCCTTAAGAAATCTGAAGCCTTCATTTTTAATATATTTAATTTATAAAGAAAAATTTAATTGTCATTATAAGTAAAAACATATTGGAATAAAATGACAGACTCTTAATTCCATAATCTTATATCTAGACTAAAACAGGAAGCCTCAAAGCACACCTGCAAGCTGGCATTGAAAAGCTACTGTCCCTGTCAGAGCTGAAATTTCAGTTCATGTTAAGTTTTATAAAAATCTCTTGAAGGTATTACAATTAAATTAGAATGATTCAGCTAAAGAACATAAAGCTCCTCTTCTCCCAAAAAAAATTAGCTTAATGTTGTACATAATATTTTTACAGACAAGTGAACTTTTTAATTAGTCGGTTTTTTACTTTTATTTTTAATTAAAGAATCATTAGTAAAACAAAGATTTTTAAAAATCAAGATAAGGGCAATTAAACTAAGAAAAAGAAAGAGAGAGAGAAAGGAAAAGAAAGAAAAAAGGGGAAGGAAGGAAGGAAGGAAGGAAGGAAGGAAGGAAGGAAGGAAGGAAGGAAGGAAGGAAAGGGAAGGGAAGGGAAGGGAAGAGAAGAAAGAAGAGGAGGAAATGAGGAGGAAGAGGAAGGGGGAAGGAAGGGAGGACATTTTACCACTGCTACTAAATGACAGGTTTCGATGGTTCCACAAACTGAGACATAATATTCACGATTGGTTAACAGAAAAACAAAATAAGAAAGCATTTATAATATAACAAGCAGCTAGGATAAAAGTTATCCAAAATTAATTCTAATAAAATTTAAAAGTAAGTTACAACTCAATTTTTAAAAAAGAAGCTCTCTGAGGAATTAGTTTAATAACACCAACTAAGAAAAAAATGCAACACAGGTCCTTCTGAACAGAAGATGAAAATAAACAAGCAACTTTTAAATAAACTATTAAAATTCCATAATACGCTTTCATTAGCTAAGTTTTTCCAATGCTAAAATCACTTATCCTAGGAAAATAAAGGCACTTAAGAAAATAATCCTATATTATTAAAATCTGAATACTTCTTTAAAAAATAGTCTTTCATTTCTTACATTGTTCCACTTGGATTTTTCATTTATTATATCACATATTTCTGGTTACAGAACACGTATTTGAAGGGGCAAAATGTAGCAGTTAAATAAAAGATATTTCAAAATAGATTATAAAGAATGTCTGAAATGTACCAACTATCTATCCTCCCAAGGCAAGTGTTCTGGAGGTTAATGGAAACTCTGAAAGTATTTTCATCCAAAGTTGTCCAAGCCATCCTGATAAATCAATGATTCTTCATTCTCTGTGGGTATGGCACATTTGCTTATTTGTTTGGCTTTGTCATATGTGAATGCTGAAATGTTTTATCATAGGTTCCTGAAGCCTGACTCAGGATGACGGAAGCTCAATGCAGTCTTAGAATGGTTAATGGAATTTGAGGGGTCACGAATTATAGAAATTGTAATCAACAGGCTTTAGAAACCATGTATATTAATTTTACACAGTTTTCATGTCTTCTACTAAATATCCTCCAAAATTACATAATGAAATTTTTTTTTAGATGAAATCTCATCTCGCTCTGCTATCTAGGCTGGAGTGTGGTGGCACGATTTGGGCTCACTGCCAACTCCACCTTCCAGGTTCAAGAGATTCTCTAACTCAGCCCCCCCAAGTAGCTGGGACTATGGGCGTGTGCCACCATGCCTGGCTAATTTTTTGTATTTTTCTTACAGATGGGGTTTCACCATGTTAGCCAGGATGGTCTCAATCTCCTGAAATCCTAATCCACCTGCCTTGGCCTCCCAAAGTGCTAGGATTACAGGCATGAGCCACTGCGCCCAGTCCAAAAATATTTTTAAAATTACAAAACTTCCACTTGCTCTCTTATATAGGGTGCCAAGTTCCTCCTTGGTAATTTTAAAGGAACTACTGTACTGTTACTTTGTTGAAAGAAAAACAAAATTGGATTCACAGAAGCAATCTATCTCTGCTATAATATCGGGCAGTCATGGTATAACAAGGACTTTCGCATTTGGAAGACCACTTACAAACTGGACAATTTATGGACAAGTCGGATATCCTCTCTGACCCATCATTTCTGCATCAGTAAAGTGATGACAAAATAATATAACTCAGAGGGTGACAATTAAAAGGATAATGCAAATAAAGTTACAAATTATAATGCATTGCACAATGGCTGAAATATGACTGGAATGTACGGATGGGATTAAAAGGCCCCTTCCGCACCCCAGCCTCACTCCCTGGCTTCTCCAGGATTCTAGAACACAGATGGAACCGCGCTTGCCAAAAGGCAGGGTCATTGTGTTCTAAAGGGAGACGTCCGTGGTTCTGGGAATCTTCTTTCTTCACAAACCCATGAGGTTGAAGCAAATGCTTACTCAGAACCTGCTCCTGTATAATCTGGCCACTTTTCTTGTTACACAGTCGATGGGTTTTGTGCTGGGAATAAGGGATAAGTTTTCTTCAGGCCTGGTCTAGGCCACACGCAGCTTACCTAGGCATCTGGCAGTTATCTTTCACATGTATCTGACCTAGAAAACTTTGAGTAATAGGTGGTTTGGGCTGGTAGCAGGATTTACTTATTCTTGGATTGCTTGTTCTGCCATCAAAACCTCACAAACAAGCCTCATTATAGTTCCTAGCAGTAAGAAAGGCTATAACAATTGACAGACTTCCAAAGGAGAAAAGAACCTCACAACTCTGAAGAAAACATAACCGAATCACGAGTTCCACCAACCTCCCTTACTCTGCTAAATGTGTACCAGTGTGCCTAGACTAACACACAACAAACATTCAGTCACCATGATACAGGGTAATATTATCTGCAGGCTGTAGTTCACAGATTAGCACATGCTTCAACAAAAAAATGCAACCCAGATTGACTTAATACAGTTGGTAAATGTGGTCTCCAGCTCAAAACTGGCCACAAGCACAGAATCATAAAAGTGAATGGGAGGTGGACTGAGATCTGTAGTCAAAGGATCAAAAAAGAGAAAGCCCAAGAGAGGGGAAGTTAAGAAGGAAACATTAGAAACAAATAAGAATACAGTTTTCGGCCGGGCATGGTGGCTCGTACCTGTAATCCTAGTACTTGGGAAGCCAAGGCAGGCAAGTCACCTGAGTTCAGGAGTTCGAGACCAGCCTGGCCAACATAGTGAAACCTCATCTCTACTAAAAATGCAAAATTAGCCGGGCATGGTGGCACATGCCTGTAATCCCAGCTACTTGGGAGGCTGAGGCAAGAGAATCACTTGAACCCTGGAAGGCAAAGGTCGCAGTGAGCTGAGATCCTACCATTGCACTCCAGCCTGGGCAAAAAGAGCAAAACTGTCTCAAACAAAAAAAAAAAAAAGAAAAGAATATAGTTTTTAAAATCTGAAAGAAGTAATTTTGGAATAAATCAAAGACATTCGTTTATACAGAGGATAATAACCAAAAGGTTTGACAACCCATTGATTTATATGGTCTTCAAAGGATTTCAATGGAGTAATAAATGGTAGGTTTATAAGATGTAACTAAGAAAAAATGGGACTGTATATCTCTAACCTTTGGAGTCTGACATCACCAAGGCACCCCTGCCCTTCAGCACTTTTCATCAGTTTCACCTTGAGAAGCACAGCCCTCAGCCAAACGGAGGCAGACTAACTGGTTTTCATCATGTGTCATATGCTCTTGGTAGCTGCCGAGATAAACCTGTGTTCATAAAACTGCTGTGAAATCATCCAGTAAAGTGTTTCTTAATATCTATGACTCATTGTCTAACTTGATGGAGTTGGATAAAGGATTGTAAATGGCCTTCAAAAACATGCATTTGAGAGCATCTATCTCCCCCTCAATCCTCCCTACCTAAACTACCTGATTGTTCTTCTTACCCCTCTATTCAAAACAAACAAACAAAAAACAGCAGAATAGGCTCTTACAAGTTTCAGGTTAATTAGAAGTAAAATGCTAAAATGATTCATATCTAATCTATGACAGATTATCCCTGTATATCCCAAATGTCAGAGCTGCTACAGGTCATGAGATAAGATCACATGCTCTCAATGTCATCCTCCCAAAATCTATAATCTCTTTTAAACATGCAATACTTTTCATTTCCTCCAATGAACCGCAAAATAGTCCAAAGGCATGAAAAACACAATAATCAGACAGTAAAATGGACAAGGTTTGAAATTCCTGGGATACTGAAAGTGTCATGGTGTCATAATTTTAGCTAAAACAAAAATGGTGTCATAATTTTAGCTAAAACAAAAATGAGACAATACCTAGCACACATCAGATATTTTTAAATTTCAGTACCATTATGACATAGCAAGGATGAAGCAAAACCAGAAGCCTCACTAACAGCTGTTGAGAGTAGAAAGAGAAGTCTTCTCTGGGCAACAATCTTACAGCAGTTAATTTACAAACTCTGCATGTATTCTATTATCCAGCAATCCCATTTCCGGAGATAGAGACAGAAAACTTCTCAAAAATGACCACAAGAAGATGTTCGAGGTAGCAAAGTGTCGAAGTTAGATTCCAGGACTAATAAAATGCATAAATAGAACAAAGGCTGTGAAGACACTGGAACACTAGACGACAATCAGACGTGATGAAGAGATCATCATACGGTAACACAAAGAAGTCTAAAACCATAATGTTGAATGAAAAGAGTAAAAAAACATACAAATTACAGTGTGGTGGGAATTACATAGATCTTAAAAACCAACATTAGCAAAGCAGCATCATTCCAAGAATACACATATTTAATAAACAAACAGAACACAGATTAGAAAGGCGTACAATAAACACTCAAGAATAAATAACCATAAAAGGAAGAAGGGGAAGGGATGAAAGCGAAAAGAAGTAAAAGGAAGAAGGATTAAATAAAGAGAGACCTTGCTTAGAGAGAGCAAAATGATAATATTGTGACAAATTGAGGAGTATGTTTAATTTGATTCTTTGTGTCTGGTCCAACGCAGGAGGGGTTGAGAAGGACAAAGAAGAAAAAGATAAGAAAACAGAAGAAAGAAATATTAGCCACTTAATGTTATAAAAACACAAATTCATGTGTTTTAATTTTACCATAAAACAATTCACTTTTAAACATTTAAAAATAGTTTTAATCATTTTCTCAGTTGCCAATTTAATCCTATAGACTTTAATTCATCTAATACAAACTGTACATAAAAATGAATCTTTTTTCTGAGATATACAGTGTTAAAGGTTGTATTTTTGCATATAAAATGAAGCTCACTGCTTTGTACCTTCTTATTCTCTCAGGTCTGTCTAAAAACTTACAAGCCAAAATTTTTTAATTATTTACAAGGCTTTTCTCAGTGTCAAATACTTCCCTCCATATTCACTTACAAGTCAGTAATTCCACACACTATAATAACTTCTAGCCATTCACTCTGTGTTTCTAAATGTGCATATAATTTTCTTCTTTTCTCTCTCTGTTATTTTGTGTCTCATATTTAAAGGCTTTTCTAGATTTAGTCAGGAAATGGGAAAAAAGGCTATATGTAAAAGAATTTGAGTCATGATGCAGACACTTTTATAAACTGCTTGGGGAGTGGTTTGGGGTTCGTTTTTTTGTTTTCGTTTAGGTTTTTTTCTTACTTGAGAATATGTTGTTAGTTTTTTCCAGTGTCATTGTCCTTCCAGCATATACAACATATGATGTAGGTGAATAGGACTTTGCCATCATATTTTTTAACAAAACCTACTACTGGACATTTTGGTTATTTCCAGGTCTTCAGTCTTCTAAATAATGCTATAGCAAATATAAAACGGATATAGTTTAATTTTAAAAGAGAATGAGGAAGTTTAAAAGAAGAGCACTTTAAAATAAATCACGCTTCCAAGAAAAACTGATAGAAGTCAGATGTTTGCTCATATATCAGAGGCTAGTCTTCCTTGTTCTGCGAGGGCATTAAAGTGGTTGTGATTTTTAGGTTAACAAAACATATTTGGCATTTGGTGCAAGTAAGTGATAATTGTTTACATTAAGAACATGATCATTTGAAAACACTGTCTCTGATAAGCAAAGACAATTTGGGGAAAGACTCAAACACTTTACAGTTAAAAAGCAAGGTATAATCCAAAACTCTCCCACCTCAAATGTTGTAGCACAGGATGAAACACAAGAAATAACAGTATGCTATATAGAAGCATGTGAGACCTAGGTTAGGGTTGACTGCAGAACAAGCCAATCTAATTCAATAAATACTGACATAAGACACTGTCTTGTGTGCTGTTGTGCATACAAAAGTGAGCAAGTTGGAGTCCCTACTTTTAAGTCACTTACAATCTGGTACTTGCATTAGGAGGAGAAAAGCAGCTCTCTCAGAGGAGAAAAGAGCTAATATAACCACCAGCACTTATTTTCTTAGTGAATCCTTTGTAGGAAAATCATACTTGCCAAAGAAAATAGGCTGGGGATAGAGTAGATACATGGGACACAAGAAGGGATGAGAGCAGGACTTAAAAATAGATCCAGATATGAAGAGCAGTACTTCTCAAAAATGGCAACAAAAGCAATAAAGCAGTAAGAATAACAACCTAAGGGATAAGGCAAGTTAGTTTAAGGTCAAATGATGATGCCAACAGAAATAGGCACAAGAAACTATGAGGAGTCAGAGAAGGGGGAAACCTGTCTTATTTAGGAAATCATGAATACCTTCAGGTAGAAGATGAGATCTGAGACAAACCTGGCATGAAGACGGGATGTCAGCAGTTCAAGAATAAGAAATGGATGTGTGAGTATATCTGTGGTCCCTGGAACTCTCTATGGACCTGTTCCACAGGATAAGGTCTACCATAAAACTCAGCTTTTTCTAACTTAAACTCCCTTCTGGGGGATAGGGGAGGAGCAATGCTTAATACAGACCAACAATATCAGTGCTACCAAAGGGATCCTCTCAACCAGAGGTCACATATTTTCATCACTCCCATTTACCAATTTCATACCTGGGAGTGAAGAGTGAATATGAGAATGCCTTTAATAGAGGCAAAAAATGAGGATGGCTAGAGGATCATAGATCAAGGAAGACCATGTTTGAGCAGATTATTTCTCAAGCCTGGATAAGCATCAGAATCATCTAAGCTGTTGGTTAAAAATACTGACTCTCTGCTTGACCCACCCACTTCAGAATCACCTACTGATTCTAATTCAGTAGGTTTAAGCGGGGTGGGAATCTGTTTTTGCAAAACCTATTTAAGTGATTGCTATGTGCAGTCAGGTTTAAACTCAATGGTATAATATAAAATATCTACCTTTCCTGATGATGAAGGATATCTGGAGAGAGGAAGAGTCAACAATCAATCCCTTCTATATACCGACGGATCTCTCTCTCTCTCTCTCTCTCTCTCTCTCTCTCTGTATGTATGTATGCATGCATATATACAGATATACATGCTCCCCTGATTATTCAGCATCTAGACTATTCTTGACTCATGGCAGATGGCAGGTGATCACAAAATATTTATTGAATGAATTTACTGATTCACAGATATATATACAGATATATACATAGAGAGGGAGAGAGTAATACACAGGATTGAGTCCAGGATCCCTACATACATCAAAATCAGGGGACACTCAAGTCCTGCAGTTAGCCCTAGGAAACCTACATACATAAAAAGTCAGCCTACTGTACACAAGGGTTTCACATCCCCTTGAATACTGTACTTTTTTTTTTTTTTGAGACGGAGTTTTGCTCTTGTTACCCAGGCTGGAGTGCAATGGCGCTATCTCGGCTCACCGCAACCTCCGCCTCCTGGGTTCAGGCAATTCTCCTGCCTCAGCCTCCCGAGTAGCTGGGATTACAGGCACACGCCACCATGCCCAGCTAATTTTTTGTATTTTTAGTAGAGATGGGGTTTCACCGTGTTGACCAGGATGGTCTCAATCTCTTGACCTCGTGATCCACCCGCCTCGGCCTCCCAAAGTGCTGGGATTACAGGTGTGAGCCACTACACCGTTTTATCTGTATTCCTCTAATACTATATTTCTGATCCACATTTGGTTGAAAAATTAACCTATAAGTGACCCACACTGTTCAAACCAGTGTTGTTCCAGGATCAACTGTATATGTATGTAACTATAATATACATATATATGTGTTTTTATATGTGTGTGTGTGTGTGTATTATGCTCCTCAGCATAAATGGGTAGAAAAAAATAAATCACTGTTTCTCTGGGCAAATCCCTTAACATAGTTCTACCTCAGTTTTCTCATCTGAAAAACAGGATTTGGCCTAGAAAAAAAAAAATTCAGATCCCTTGTAGTTCTAAAATAACTTGCTTCAGTGCTTAGTTAAGTGAGAGCTTTAAAGAAAAATTAACTCGTGGAAAAAACATCCCATCTGGCCTTACTGAAATATTGTGAAAAAGTTTTAGGTTCTAAATTGGTCCCTTATATATAGTTTCCTTTTCTTTTTTCTGATCCCCTTTTTTCTTAATATTGTCTTTAAGCTCACAGAAATGGCATATTTTTTTAAAGAACCATTATATATAATATAAATATCAGATTCTGTTGTGCATAAGTCACACAATGTACCATTACCAAGTACATGTGGCTTACACAGGATGTAAGAGCTTTATTTTATGTTCTTACATTCTCATGGACCATGTTCAACTTGGCCAAGTGGTGTTTACTCTGTTTTGTTCAAGACAATTTAGGTTGCTCCAAAAGTGCCGTAGATCACATGCCACAAGTTGTTCCCTGATACAAGATGTTCCCGGCACCTAGACTTTCCCGGCTCATGGTAGATAATCAAAAAATATTTATTGAATGAATTAATTAATTCACAGATACATAAAAATATTTCTTTTGGCAAAAGTTCTCACCAATGGCTCTTCAGCTATATGTTTCCATTGATCATTTAGACTCCCTAATATTCTAACATAATTTTAAACTCTATAGTTTGTATATGTGAGTACAAGTAAGCTTAAGCATTTTAATTACATTCAGATTTTTGTTACATTTCATAAAAGTTTACTTAGCTATTCTATTACCTACCTGCAAGTGCTGCTTTTCTGCATGACGTCAGCTCGATGATATCCAGAGAGTTTACAAAAACCGTCATTACTATAAAC
This sequence comes from Callithrix jacchus, assembly GCF_049354715.1. NCBI lineage: Eukaryota > Metazoa > Chordata > Mammalia > Primates > Cebidae > Callithrix > Callithrix jacchus. The sequence continues at coordinate 97,739,176 of NC_133509.1, forward strand.
TACAGGCCAATCCACAATCTGGGCATTTCCCAGTAAGAAACTAGATTCTGAAGAAGAAAGGAGAAAAAAGGAAGTTATGTAGCTTCATTCAATAATTCACTTATTTCAAGTAATAAAAGACAAACTCATAAAGATGGACAAATACAACCATGGTTTGTAATTGTACAAATAATATTCTTGAAATTGACATAACCAACTTTTCATGATCATCATATGAGACCTGCAATATCAAATTTATATACAAATTAAAAATTCCATTTAAAAGAAACCAGTTTATAATATTTTTGCATTTAAGTATACCCTAAGTTATGAAATCAAAGTGTAGTTAGTATTAAATAATGTTAATGACTATAGATTACACTTAAATATTGGTTAATTTATTAAGATTAGGGCTATAGTCACTTCTCTACAAATTGAGAATACTGATTGATAATAAAGGAAAATTCGATGACCCCCTTCAAAAGTTATATTAATACATTGTTGAGATGATAGAACAAATTTTTGTCCATTAGACTGATCTTCAAAAGTCTAATTTAAAACAGGATTTAAAAGTCTTCCCTTAAATTAAAATTATTCAAGATATTTTCAACCACATAATACAGATAATTTAGAAACTATCAGTATTCTTTTTTTAAATACTATCAGTATTCCAAATAAAAGAGATTTCTTTATTCTATTTCACACAAAAGAGGTTTTTTGTATAAATTAATATAAAGTGATTGAAAATCCAATCATATTAGGCAGTAACTTTAGCACTTTTGTAGATATGTTATATGTCAACATTAAAATGAATTAATATTAAAATACATAAACATTTATTTTTAATATAAATAATTTAAAAGTAAAAAATTTTTAAAGAAAGAATACTATACTTCAAATTTTTACCTAAGAAATTTTGTTTGAACTCATATTCAGGGTAGTATACTAAAAATATAACAATTTTTTAGTAGAAGACTTTAAATCCTGACTCATATTTGGTCTTCATAAAAATAATAATGCAATTCAGCATTTACTAAGTAGCTGCTGTTTAAAAGGCATTGCTCTGGGTCAAACAGTGGGATAAAATAAAGATTAGTAAAACATACCCTTTGCTCTCAATAAGTGTGCATATTGAAAACAAATACGTCATAAAAAAATACAACTGCCAGGATACATACTAAATAAAGAAGCATAGAAGCATGGGATAAAATATGAAGAAAAACAAAATGTTTGAAGCCCCTAGGAAGCTACTGAAAGTAGGCAAAAACTGGAAAAGATAAACTCTTGAAAAAGAGAGGCCGTATTAGCTGAGATGGTCATTTAACTATCTATTCCGCTGAGAACACTTGCCAGTTGGGAAAGTTCACGGAGTGAAGGAGCTCAAGCAGAAGTGTCTTACAAGTCTAAGGAGTCAAAGGTCACAGTTTGGGGTTGCCACAGCAACTTGTAGTTGTGGAAATCCTTCAAGTGATGAAGTGATAAACCTGACATAATCTACCTCAAATCCTTCTCTGTGGCCAAAACTGGGCATGCATAGGGTGAGGCAGTAAGGAATCCAGCAGAAAGCAATGGTTAAAGGGCTAAAGAGACGGACAGAAATTTTACCAGATCCTCAAAGCTAGAAGATGAATTTCCAAGTTCAAGTCCCATCAAGCTAGAGAAGCTTGAAAAACACCTTAAATTTTCCATCTAAATTACAGGTGGCTATGCATTAGGAGTAAGAAACAAGTCATAGGACGAAAGGATGTGCCCTGGGACTGAAAGCAAAAATGTAGAAAGTAGAACAACATGGAAAATAATCTTAAAATCAAGTCTCTTCATGATCAAGGTGATCCATTAGTAGTTTAACTGCCTGATTTTAAAAAAAAAAAAAATGCAACTCTCTTCAGAGATAATGGAATCCCGAATCTCTACAATTTATTGATATAATGTCCCAGAAACAATAAAAAATTATTAGACAGGCAAGAAATGGAAAAATCTGACAACTACTATGGAAAAGTAGGCAATAGAAAGAGAAGTCAATAGGTAAACCAAGAAATAATAAAATCTCTGAAATTAACAATGTATTGGATTGGTTTAGCAGCAGATTGGACACTAAAAAAAGAAAGAACAATTTGAAAACCCATCGATGCAAGCTATTGCAAACTGAAGTAAAAGGGAAAAAGATGTAAGAGGTGTTCTATTGGACAATATCAAGCAGTCTAAAATATATGTAGTTGAGTCTTTAAAAAGAGAGAGAGAGAGAGAGAGAGAGGACAGCATGTTATTGGATACTATGGTAGCTAAAAGTTTTCCAAATAGAATAAAAACTAGAAACTCAGTAAACCCCAAGAGAGATAAACATAAACAAGCTACAGTAGGAATATGCTTCTTGCTCTTTTGTTCCACATTAACAAAAAGTATTCTATTTTCTGCAAATTGATCTATAGATTCAATACAATCCCAGTGAAAATGACAACAGGCTTTTTTGAGGAAGTTGAAAAATTATCAAAGTTCGTGAAAATGCCAGTTAACTAGAGTAGTTCAAAACAAAGTCTGAAAAAGTAGAACAAAGTTAAAGAAACATACAACTATATAATTAAGATAGTGTGAAAATGGAGTAAGGACCGACAAATAAACCAATGAAACAAAATGAGATTCTCACATACAACATCGAGTGATTTTTTGCAAAGATGACAAGGCAACTAAATAAAGTCTTTTTCAATGAATTTTATGAAACAACTGGATATCCTTATAAGCAAAAATTGAAACATGACCCCTAACTCATACACAAAAATAATTTGAAGTGGCTCATAAATCTAAATGCAGAAAGGAAAACTATCAAAGTTCTAGAAGAAAACGTAGAAGGAAATCTTTGCAATCATGAGGAAGACAACAATTTTTTATGTAAGCCTCATAGAGCAATTACCATAAAAGAAATTGTTGATAAATTAGGCATCAACAAAATTTCAGTCAACTGCTCATTCAAGGACATTCTCAATAAAATGAAATGGAAAGCTACAGCCTGGGAGGAAAGGTTTATGATACAGAGAAAGAACTCTAATTCAGAATATACAAAATATTCCTACAAAAGATCAAACAACCCAAGAATCAAAATGGGCAAGTAACTTAAACAGACGTTTCACACCTAAAAAGATAAACAACAACCAGTGAGCACAAGAATAAGATGCTTACAATCATCAGGCATCAGGAAACAGGAAATGAAAGCACAAGGACATACTGCTGTTCAATTACTACAGTAGTTTTAAAGACTAACAATACAATGTTGATGGGAATCAGGAACAACTGGTGCTCCTTACAAAATGCTAGCAAATTTGTAATATGGTTTGGTCACTTTAGAAAACAGTTTCTTGTACAGTTAACTATGTTTCTATGACCCAGAAATTTTACTTCTAGGTATTTATGCAAGTGAAATGAAAACATATGTTTACAAAAAGACTTATAGGAAAATGTTCACATCAAATTTATTCATAGTAGCCAAAAACTGGAAACAATGCAAATGTCTATTAAGAAGAGAAAGGATTAGAAATTATGGCATATTTACACAAGGAATACTACTCAGCTCTAAAATGGAACAAACTCTCGACACAAGCAACAATATGGCCTCAAAAACATTATAAAAGAAACCAGGCACTAAAGTAGGTAAACTGTTTGATTTCATTACTATAGAGTTTAAATACAGGAGAAACTAATATTATATGACGATAGGGATCAGAACAATGATTTCTGAAGAGAATGGTGGAGGAAGTGACAGAAAAGAGATAAAAAGAACTTTCTGCCAAATGTAATTGTTTTCTATCTTGATAGAGGTATACATTACACAGGTGTATAAAATTGTCAAATTTCATTGAATTGTACACTTAATATCTGTGCATTTTGCTGCATAAAAAAAATTTTTAAATGCACAAAGAAAACAATGGATAATTCTGTCTGATAAGAGGACCAGAGGTTTTAGGAAAACAATGATACTTGAGCTTAACCTTAGTTGTGAGGATGGTAATAACACATTTCTGTGGTACCTGGGGCAGTTAGAATAGAGATCAAAATAAGCGAATTTCTGCAAAAGTGCTTCAGAAAGCATAAATTCCTCTATAAATTAATGATGTTTTCTTTTATTTATAGCACCAACAATAAATATTTTTAATATGAACATCAAAAGTTGTTTTCTTTCTCCCCTTAGCCAAGCCAGTTTGCCATCTCTAATCCACAAGCTGTCCACTTCATGACTAGATAACTGTGGCAGACCATACAGCTAGATACAGGGTATCCCTGCCTTAACTCATCCCAGTGTTCAGTCCGGTGTTTAAGCGAACACTAAACTGTCTCCCTGAAACTCTTCCTCTATCCTACCATTCTTCATCCAGATCAACAATCTCAACTATTTATACAATCAAATCTTGAATCCTTTATGATTAGGCTAACCCTTTGTTAGCCTTTCAAAGGGCTAACAAAGCCCTTTGAAATTCAGCCTTACCTTCCCTACCCATACAAACATTTCCCATATTCCTAAAGTCTATACTATTGCAGTCAGGACAGTCCCTTCATTATGTGCCCAAAATCTGTTCATTCATGCTGCCCACTATTCAGTTGAAATATCTTTCCAACATCACTTTGCCCATCAAAACATTGACTACCTTTTCCATGCCACATTCACTGAATACTACTCAGCCTCCATCTCCTCTGGCTGCCACCATATCCATCTCCCATCATTCACAGGACAAACTTTCCACAGAAGTTGTCTCTTCTCACTGACTCCATCTTCTCAGATGCTGTTCACTCAACTCACTCCTGTTTAGCTTCTGCCCTCACCACTCCACCAAGATGGCCAAGTCACCAATAACCTCTCCATATCACCAAGCCCAAGACACCTTTTACTCATTTCATAACAATTCAGAAGCGTTGGTAACCACTCCCGCCTTCAAAGTCTCTCAATCCTTGGCTTTCACAGAATAGCATTCATTTGCTTCTCTGAACTTTCCTCTATTTCTTTTACAGGCTCAGCTTCTTTACCAATAAGAATATATTAGAGTGCCTTCGTATACCATCCCAAGTCCTCACCTTTCTTTACTACTATATTTTCACCTGTGTCCATAGATCCAGTAACTCATGATTGTATATCTCCAAACCCAACCTCTTCTGTAAACTCTAGATCTTGATATGCAAATTGACCTCTCTTCTTAGTTATCTTAAATGTGCTTCAGTATAACATGACCATGACTTTTTGCTCCTCCAAATCCGGTGCTTTCCCAGTGTTTCCTGTCTTTGAGAATGGGGCCACCATCCATACGTTTTCTCAGCCAGTAATCTGAGAGCCATTAATCGACATTTATCCCATTATCCTCGTATCTAATTCATTACCAATCCCCTTTCTTTTATCTCCTAAAACTCTTTCAAATCTCTCTAGTTCTCTTCATCTCCATGATCATCACCTAACTCCAACCTTCTAACCTCTCTCCTCTAGACTACTCTAGTAACTAACTGGTTTACTCAAAACCTCTGTGGGATTCCTTCTATGGATTTTTTAATACTGAGGCCAAACAAGTCTTTTTTGAAAACTAACATTCTATCGTGTTTCCTCCATCCTTTAGCAGCCGTCTTTTGGCTCTCAGAACACCCAAATCCTTTCCATGGTCCACAGTGACTTCGAAGTCTGCCTAGCCTTAGTTCTCATCACTCTGACCCTTGCCTGTAATGCTTGCCTACAACAGCCTCATTGACTTTTCTTATATTCTTGTAAAGGCCAAGTTCTCTCCCACCATAAGGACTTTTGACTTACCATCATATCTGCCTAAATGCCATTCCTCTCCCTCCTCACCTTGTTGTCACCTACATTTATTTAGATCTTAATTCAATTGGCATGACCTCAGAGAATCTTTCCCTGACCACGATAAGGAGGTCATATCCCTGTTACATAATTTTTTGACATGAAGTCCCTCTCCCTCACAACTATTATTACAATTGCAGTTTTATACCTACTCCTGTCATGACTTAATTAACGTATACCTGGTCAGGCATGGTGGCTCATGCCTGTAATCCCAGCACTTTGGGAGGTTGAGACAAGTGGATCACCTGAGGTCAGGAGATCAAGACCAGCCTGGCCAACATGGTGACACCTCGTCTCCACTAAAAATACAAAATTAGCCAGGCATGGTTAATTTTCTGTGTGCCAGGGAGGCTGAGGGAGGAGAATAGCTGGAACCCGGGAGGCAGAGGTTGCAGTGAGCCAAGATCACCATCACTGCACTCCAGCATGGGTGACAGAGCGAGACTCAGTTTTAAAAAAAAAATTAATATATGTCTGCCTATTGGATTATAAACTCTAAAGGGATAAAGCCCATTTAGGTTTTTGCTCTCATTTGATTTCTCATTGCCTAGCACAGTGCCAGACACATAGTAAATGCTAATTTATTGGTTGATTTTATGAATAAGCAAATTAACTAATGCATTTTTGCAGGGTTCTCTTTTTATATAATTGGTATTATAAAATTTATTAAGCAATGCCTTTCTAAATATTCCATATATGTTATTTTTATATGAAACACATATTCCTCAGGATTATAAATTATATGCTTACTCTGCAGACAGGACTTTCAATACAATCATCCAGACAGAAAATCAATAATGAGGCATTGGACTTGAACTATACTTAAACCAAATGGACCTGATAGATATATATAAACATGCCACTCAAAGACGGTAACATACATATTCTTCTCAAGTGCAGAAAGTTGAAGTTCTCAACACAGAATGCTCTGCAGGACAGATCAAGTCTTAGACCACAGAGTAGGTCTTAACAAATTTAAGAAAATTAAAATCACATGAAGTATTTTTTCTGAAGACAATGTTGTAAAGCTAGAAATTAATAATATGAAGAATTTTAGAAAATTTAAATATGTGGAAATTGAACAATATACTCCTAAGGAACCAATGGGTCAAATAAAAAATAAAAAGGGAAATCTAAAAATATCTTGAGACAAATGAAAATGAAAGCACAACCCACTAAAACTTATAAGATGCAAGAAAAACAGTTTTAAGAGAGAAGCTTATAGCAACAAGTGCCTACATGAAAAAAGAAGACCTCAAATAATCAAACTAATGTTCCACCTCAGTGAACTAGAAAAAGAAGAACAAACTAAGCCCAAAGTTAGTAGACGGAAGGCAGTAATAAAGATTAGAGCAGAAAGAAATGAAATGGAGACTAGGAAAACAATTTTAAAAGGTCGGTGAAACTACGAGTTGGTTTTTTAAAAGATAAACAAAATTGACAAACCTTTAGCTCTACTGAGAGATAGAAGACTCAAACAAAAAAGTCAGAAATCAAAGAGGAGACATTACAACTGATACCACAGAAATACAAAGAATCATAAGATACTATTATGAACAATTAAAATCTAACCAACTGCCTAATCTAGAAGAAATGAATAAATTCCTAGACACGTAGAGCCTATAAGAAAATCTGAATAGACCAATAGCAAATAAGGAGGCTAATCACTAACAAAAATTCTCCCATAAAAGAAAACACAGAACCCAATACTTTCACTGCTTACTAATTCAATCTTTTTCAAACTCTTCCAAAAAATTAAAAAGGAGTGAAAACTTTCAAACTCATTTTAGGAGATCAGCATTACCCTGATACCAAAGTCAGAAAAGGATGCTACGAAAAGAGAACTTTATCCAGCAATATCCCTGAAAAATATAGATGCGAAAATCCTCAATAAAATATTTTCAAAACAAATTCAACAATGCATAGAAGGATAATTCACCATGATCAAGTGGTATTTATTCCTGAGATGCAAGGATTGTTCAATATATGCAATTTAAGATATATGACAGACCACATTAACAGAATGGAGAACAAAAACCATAAAATCAAATCAACAGATTCAGAAAGGCATTTTAAAAATTCAACATTGTTTCATGGTAAAAACTCTCAACATGTTAGTATACAAGGAATGTACCTCAACATAATAAAGGCCATAACAAGCTCTAACATCATACGCAAAGGTAAAAAGCTGAAAGCTTTTCCTCTAAAATCAGGAACAAGACAAAAATCCCATTCTTACCATTTCCATTCAATGTCTGCCTGAAGTCCTAGCCAGAGCAACTAGCAAGAGAAAGGAAATAAAGCCTCCCAAACAGGAAAAAAAAGAAGTTAAATTGCCTCTATTTGCAGACAGTATGATCTTACATACAGAAAAAAACTAAAGACTCAACCAAAAAAACTGTTAGAACTAATAAACAAGTTCAGTAAAGTTGTAGGATATGAAATCAAGATATGAAAAGCATTTCTATAACAATAAACTATTCAAAAAGTAATCAAGAAAACAATACCATTTAAAAAAGCAACCAAAAAAATTCAGTACTTAGGAATAAATTTAAGCAAGAAGCTAAAAGAGCTATATACTGGAAACTGTAAAACATTAATAACCGAAACTGAAGAAGACACAAACAAGTGGAAAAGTATCCTGTGTTCATGGACTGAAAGAATTAATATTGTTAAAATGTCCATACAACCCAAAGCAATACACAGATTCAATGTAATTTCAATCAAAATCCCAAAGACATTTTTCACAGAAATAGAAAGAAAAAAAAATCCTAAAGTTCATCTGGAACCACAAAATACCTCAATAGCCAAAGCAATTTTGAACAAAAAGAACAAAGCCAGAGTCATTATACTACTAGATATAAAAATCTACTTACTACAAAGCTATAACAAAAAAAAAGGCAGCATGGTACTGGCATAAAAACAGACACACAGACAAAACATAATAGACAGCCGAGAAATAAAGCCACCATCTATAGTCCATTGATTTTCAGCAAAGATACCAAAAACACGCAATGGGGAAATGGCAATCTCTTCAATAAAGGATGCTGGGAAAACTTTACATCCCATATCAGAAGAATAAAATTACACACTCATCTCACACCATATAGGCAAATTAACTCAAGATGGATTGAAGGCTTAAATATCCAATCTGAAACTATAAAACTGCTGGAAGAAAACAGAAGGAAAGCTGCAGGACACTGGTCTAGGCAAAGATTTTTTGGATATGACTCCAACAGCACAGGTAACTAAAGCAGAAATTAACAAATGAAATAATGTCAAACTAAAGAGCTTCTGTACAGCAAAGGAAACAATCCACAGAGTGAAAAGGCAACCTACAGAGTAATAAAATATATCTACAAACATATACATAAGGGGTTAATATGCAAAATATATAAGAAACTCAAACTTGATAGTAAGAAAACAAATAACCAGATTAAATCATGGGCAAAAGATATGACTAGACATTCCTCAAAGAGACGACAGGCAAATAGCTAACAGTTACATGAAAGGAGGCTTAACATCACTAATCATCAGGGAAATGCAAATTAAAACCACAGTAAGATGTTACCTCATACCTACTGGAATGCCTACTTTCAAAAAGACAAAAGATAACTGACCAAGATGCTAAGAAAAGGGAACTCTTGTACATTGTTGGTGGGGATGTAAATTAGTACAGCCATTATAGAAAATAGTATGGAAGTTCCTCAAAAATTAAACATCAAACCACCATATGATTCAGCAATTCCACCATTGGGTATATAGCCAAAGGAAATTAAATCAGCATGTCAAGGAGCTATCTGCATGCTCATGTTTATTGTTCACTATTTATAGCACCCAAGATATGGAATCAACCTAAGTGTCTATCAACAGATGAAGAGATAAAGAAAATGTGGTATATGCACCCACTGGAATATTATACAGTCTTTAAAAAGAAAGAAGTATTGTCATTTGTAACATAGATGAACCTGGAGGATATTATGTTAAGTGAACTAAGTCAGAAACAGAAGACAAACACTGTATGATATATGGTCTTACTTACATGTGCAATGTAAAAAAGTCAAACTCGGCCAGGTACAGTGGGTTCATGCCTGTAATCCCAGCACTTTGGGAGGCTGAGGCAGGCAGATCATGAGGTCAGCAGATTGACACCATCCTGGCCAACATGGTGAAACCTCGTCTCTACTAAAAATACAAAAATTAGCTGGGTGTGATGGCACGTGCCTGTAATTTCAGCTACTTGGCAGGCTGAGGCAGGAGAATCGCTTGAACCAGGGAGTTGGAGGTTGCATGAGCCAAGATTGTGCCACTGCACACCAGCCTGGTGACAGAGCAAGACTCTGTCTCAAAAAAAAAAAAGTAAAACTCATATAAACAGAGAAAAAACAGGTGGCTAACAAAGGCTGGAGGGTAGGAACACTGGGGAGTGTTGGTCAAAGGACACAAAATTTCAGTTGGACAGAAGGAATAAGTTTAAGTGATCTACTATATATCAGGTTGACCACAGTTGATAGCAATATACTGTATATTTGAAAATCTCTAAGGGAGCAGATTTTAAGTGTTCTCACTGTAAAAAAAAAGTGACAGGTGAGTTCATGAATATATGAAATAGCTTGACTTAACCATTCCATAATGTATACATATATCAAAGCCTTATCTTTCCTAGACTATCTTTTTAAAAACTTTTAGTTGGTTTGAAAAAAAATGCTTTTGAGTCATTAGGTCTGATTGACTATGTGAGAAAGTACTTTAGGGTATACCTGGAAAATACTTGAATTGTCCATATTCTATATTATTGGCTAAAATTAGATATTTTGAAAAATGGGATTGAAGAGAAAGGCAAAGTCTTGTATACTACAAACATATTCAAGTTTTACTGGTTGATTTTTTTTAAAAAGTAAGAAAAGAATTGCAATATAGTAGTTATTTATTAGTTGAATCAATTGCTAGTATTCTAGGAAAAATAATCCCACAGGCTTATGAGAATATAAACATGAAAGGGCCTGTTGATCTAGCAAATAGCATTTTTCAGTGTTTTTATTAAAGCTCATAGTAAAAATAATTTTGACATAGCAACTCAAGTGTATGCACATATGTGCAGACATGTACATACACAATACACAATGAAAAAATTTCTCAGACTACACTTACTAAATGAGATGTACTCTCCAATTTCTAATCTATTTCAATTTTGGCTACATTAGTCAAGATCTGTTAAATCAATTTCATAGCCCATTGAAGGGGTGTGTCTTATGATTTTCAAAGCAGTCTTTAAACAACAAGATTTGCAAAGGCTTTACAAACTTCTCTTTCTCTGTAAACAGATGAGTTTTCAAGACATTTGTTAGGATTTGGATCATTCTAACTATTCCATATTAATTCTGCCATTAAAAGCATTACCCTGCCGCCATAATACCATTTTCAATAGCTCTACAATGAGAACATTCATACTCCAGCTCAGCAAGGTCCAGATATCACTACCCATTTGTTAATACATTATTTCACTTCCACTCCAGCAACTCTATGTAGTAACAAAATTAATAACAAAAGCAACCATTAGCACAGCCCCTACTCTATGCTAGGTATTGGGTCTGATGTTGTACATGTTATCCCTAATCAGAAAAACAACTTCATTTCCTCTTTTACTGATCACTCATCAGGCAACAAGTCAGAGACTCACAAAGCCCAGATTCCCAAGGTCAGAAGTGGCAACTAGAGCACATGTTCCTTAAATTCTAATTATTGACTAAAATAATTGCAAATTTAAACTCTTCCTAGTGGAAATTATACTACTTTTTTTTTTTTTTTTTGCCTTAGATAGAAAAGTAGGATGACTAAGAATGAAGGAAAAGTCCTAAAGCAACTCACTGCAGAAGAACTAACTCTTCCTGTTAGATCGGAAGCACAGTTGATTGGGGAGAAGAACACAGAAGTTAGAATCAAACTAAGACTTTCCTGAGGTAATTAAGACTTTACCTTTCTCTTCCATCCCATTTTTCAAAATATCTACATTTTACCCAATAATATAGAATATGGGTAATTCAAGTATTTGCCAGGTATACCCTGAAGTATTTATTCACATAGTCAATCAGACCTAACAACCCAAAGAGATTTTTTTCAAACCAACTTAAAGTTTTAGACTAAAAGATCATCTAGGAAATATGCTCTCGATCTTTATGCTTGAAGTTGAAGTCCAGTAATTAAGACCATCAAAGAGTTAAGTCATTGGACTGTGATCACCAGACTTTACTTCGAGGCCTTAATTTTAACTATATGTACTCTGAGTTTAGGGAGGACAAACATGGAAACTGCTTTAACCATTTTTGAATGTTTTATAAAACCATAGTTGAGTAAAGTACACATGATGCTAAGTCTACTTTATATAAGATGTTATCAAGTGGTAAACATTTATAACAATCAATATACCACAGGAAGCCCTAACCCAAATATTCTCCCAGCACTTGGATCCTTCCTCCACGCTACCCAGTAAATTTCCGTGAAACAGCTGGGGAGTTTTAATTAGGCTATTGGGTGCCTGATATACAAACTGGTGATAGTAATACCCACCATTCTGGGTAGTTATGGAGACTAAATAAAGTAAGCAGTCTTTATAAACTATTAGAGCAAAAAGTATTTATAAGCTATTATTATTATGTACAAGATTCTATTACTGGGTCATATATACAGTGGTAGCTTGGTATGTGTGTGGCAGGGAAAATATATCTATCTATGTAAGAACCTAGAAAAAATAAACTGTTAAATGTTGACCCTGCAAACCAAAACCTATAAAATTATATTTATCCCTGAGAACTAAACTACAGAATAAAATATTTGAGAAAATGAGAAATAAAGACGAGAGGGAGACAGATTTTTTAATTAAGGCTAAATTAGATAGAATTGCTGAATATTAACTATCCAGAAGCTTCTTTTTTAAATTTCTCTATTCATTCAATGAAACACTCTATGTGTTTATGAAATATTCATATAACTGTTGCATTTCCCTGTAGTCATGAAAATTCTTATTTCAACAAATGAAAAATATATTATTAAAAAATATTAAGAACAGAATAACAAATTAATTAAAATTGCTTCCCAGAAAATTTTAATTTCCTTTAGCTTTAAAACATGTTGGGTAAAAGAAATCTGATTACAGAGGAATAACTTCTTTGCAAAGCAAATGAGTTACAAATCTAGAAAGTGAGAGAATCTAGAAGTTTTGGAAACATGATGCCTTTAAAGAAAGCCCAGAATCTCAGTGACCATCATGTTCTTAATGACCAATCTTGACAGGGAAACCAATTCTGGTTTGTCCTCACGCCTCTTAGAGGAACTTGAGCCATTAATTCTGGAAAATTGAACTTTCCTTGAGATCCAGATTGTTTCAGTCCCTAAAGATGTTTACAAACATTCCATCTCCAAATGGATCAAACACACAATATGGTTATCTATGAGGTGCCTAAGAATCAGAGCATTATCCCCACCAGAAAGCAAGGGTTTCAGAGGCTGTAATTCCACGTCAGCAGATTCTGCAAAGAATCAGGGCATTATCCCCACCAGGAGGCAAGGATTTCAGAGGCTGTAATTCCACATCAGCAGATTCTGGCATGCATCTACAAGGGGCTAAGACTTGAAAACAATCCATTATATTCATTTAATACCAAGCAGTATCCTATCAGAGGTGAACATAAAATAAAGCAAGCACTTTTTCTTCAAGGGTTAGAAGGTTAAAAATGAATCAAAGACCCTTCATTCCAAATGGCTTCCTAGGGATTTTTCCCAGTGTTTCTCAATCTTGACCTCACAGTTGATTGGAATGGAAGTTGAGGGAGCTTGGAAGGAGCCACAGGAGTTATTCATCCCAGTCCCTGCACCCCAAAGATTGTTTTAATTGGTCTTAAGTGGAACCCAGGCATGGATATTTATTGGTAAATCTTTCAGGTAGTTTTAATGTGCCGCCAGGGTGGAGAAGCACTAATCTAATGCAATAATTCCTAAATGCTGGCAGCTGCAATAGAATCTTGTCACGAACGTCAAAAATAGAGATTGCTAAATTCTAATGCAGATGCTCTGAATTGACTCCCTCAGAAGTGAATACAAAAAATACAGACAGAGGTAAGTCTCATGCTCAGCCAAGTCTGGCACACTTTGATCCAGTGCCTTGCTACTCAAAATATGGACCAGCATCACCTGGTAGTTTATTGACAATGTAGAATCTGGGACCCACCCCAGACTGCATTTTAACAAGATCATCAGGTGACCCCAGAATGCACCCATCTTCTGCATCTTTACCTTTCTTTTATGGATGGGAAAATAGACCAGGAAATTTAAAGAACTTGTCCAATATAGGAAAAGAGTATCTGGTAAAGGAAAAGACAGAAGCAGACCTCCTTTCTATTCCATCAGTCTATATTTCTGAACTGCTGTCGATGCTTTTGTTTTAATATAAGGAGACACTTCCTCTTTACAGAGCAATTTCTTCGGGCAATAGAAAAATAACTACACTTAGGTTAATACTACTACTTATTAATCCCATTCTTAAAGGCAATCATACACAAATCATGGGATAATAATCCTGGCTGATAAAAAATTCTGGGCAAAGAAAGGTTATATTCAGTCAATAAAGGCAATATAAAAGTATGTGGGATGTTTCCTCTTTCTACAGAAATTCCAGCAGGGAAAAAATGGTTTCCTCTGAACTGCTCCAACATAATTAGACTGGTTTTTGGGTTTTTTTCTGTTTTGTTTTTATGATAATCATATCCTTCTCGGATCCAGATATCTTGCGTACATTAACAATTGTGGTGGGGAGGGGAAGGAAATGGGAGAAATCAAAGGATATAAGCTTGCAGTTATGTAGGATAAATAAGTCTAGAGACCTAATGCACAACATGAGGACTACAGTTACTAATATTATACTTAATAATATTGTACTGTACACTGAAAATTTGCTAAGAGAAATTTTAGCTCTTACCACACACACACAAATGGGTAAATATGGAAGATGATGAACAGGTTAATTTGCTGGACTGTATAATCATTTCACTATATGTATATCAAAACAATGTTAGGTACCTTAAATATATATAATTTTTAAGATGTGTAGAAAAAAAGGGTGGAACACCTTTTTTAGGGAGTTAACCCTCTGACTCCCTCTCCTTTTTACCTTTTTATGCAAATTACCCCCAGAGAGAAGTATTTCAGAGGCCTAGCAGTTTTTAGGTATTTTAAGAAATGATAAGACACACAAATTTTAGAGTACTGGGGAAGAAAGAAAATGAAGTGGAGTTGAGAAGAAAAAGGGCTTCACCGAAAACAACAATTTTCACTGATGTATAGTTTTGCCAAGCTCCAGGGCAGTGTCTGAAGAAAGCCAACTGCGTTTTTCCCCCGATTGTATTCATGTAGTTCTAACTTTGAAACACACCCCCCAGAAACCATGGCTCTCACTCAAAGCCCTCAAGCCCTAAACAGAAGCGAAGGGCAGATGAGGGCTATTCAAGAAGAAACCCAGATGAGGGCTATTTCAAGCTGTTCTTCCAGATCACTGGGGCTTCAGTGAGGAGGGATCAGAATGCAGGCAGTCACAGCTCCCACCCTCCACAGTGCTCTCATTCAAAGAACATACATTCCAAACCTTGATGCCTAAGGAGGAAAATCTGAAGCAAAGGAACCCAATAAAACCCATGTAGCAATCACTAACTTTCTCTAAAAGGAGCTGAAGAGCCCTTTTCAACAATGCTCACTATTAAATATTTATTATAAAGTTAGGTTTGGTTTGGGGTTTGGGTTTTATTCAAAAGTTTAGTTTCTTATCCAAATCAGTCTCTTATCAAAATCTGAAACTACATGTTTCTAATTCACAAGAGCAACCAGACTGTCCAAGCTAACTACCTGGCTCTTTTCTGAACTCTGCAAGTGGAATGTGGAAATCACATCTGTACACATTTTTTGAGCTAAGCTGTCTTTGGCTGCATTCTTCTTTTCTTCATGGGAAAGAAAAGGGAGCTAAATGACAGTGATGATGCAGATGGTCTTTAGAGTTTCATTCCAAGCATGGCCTTCCTCCAGGTTTTCCCATCTCAAGGATATCTTCCCAACCACATCTGCATACAGACGCTTGAGCCAAAACCTTGGGAGTCATCCTTCACACCTCCTCATCCATGTCATCCAATCCATTACTAGATCCTAATAATTCCACCAACAAAACATATCTGATGCATCCGTTTCTCTCCATCTCCACTACTACCAACCCAGGTCAGACCACCATCATATCTTGTCTGGACTATTGCCCAGAGACCAGACCTAGCTGGTCTCCCACTCTTGCTCCTCCTCCCTTCAGCCATTACAAAAGTAGCTTTTGAGACCATGAAATTTTTCCACTGCACTAGGAATAAAACACGAAATCTTTCCCCTGAATAGTTAGGCCCCTAACTGTCACTCACTATTATCTACTGTCTTTCTTCTGGTTTCACCAAAGGCAATCCAGCTGCACTAGTCTTTAAGTTTCACAAACTTAGCCATTCATTCATTTTCTTTTTCTCCTTAGGAATGCTTACATGTTTCCTCTTTGCCTGAAATATTCTTCTTTCCACCTATCCTCTTGTTACTTCTCACTTTAGGTATCAATTTAACACTACTTCCTTAGAAAGCCCTCCCAATCAGAATTAGACCCTGTTACACATGACCATCACACCCTCCCCTTTTTATCCAAAATGCTTACTGCAATTTGTAATTACATATTTGATGTGGGCTTGGGGAATCCCTGCCTCTCCTACCAGACTCTTGAGTTCCATGAGGTCAGGGACTACGTCTATTTGTTCATTACTCTATACCCACAAAGGTTTTATGACTAGATCAAAGAAAAAATTTTGATTCCTATTTAAAGTCATACAGCCAGACAATAAATAGTTATAAAGCAATGCTTAGACATTGTTAAGAATGTAGATAAGGACCATGGCAGGTTTTTTTTTTGTTTTTTTTTTTTTTTCTCAAGAAACTGACAATAAGTTTAAAAAGGTGGGCGGGGGGGTGTTGCCAATCAGATTTTCCCACACTTTGAATGGCATATGGAAACTTGTGAATTTAAATCATGCAGTCTATATTATTTTTTAAATGTGTCTTCTGGATGAGTGATATCTATAGATCTATTTACATTTCATAAAACAGTAATAGTGGAACAATCTGAAGCATATATAGTAATTGCATTTGGGTTAAATAAAACATCTTGGGACAGATGGCTAAACAAAAGCATAAATAATATAGATGTCATGCTCACATCCACAATGTCGATTTGTGGTATGTGCACTGCCCATTTCTATGTCAATAACAGAATGTAAGGCTGGTCTCTTTCACGTCCTTACAAAATACACCTTTATCCTACAACAATCCTCTATCAATACAGCAAGTGTGCAGACATGCTTTGTATCTGCCACAATGACACTAATTATTACACAATAATGTTGACAACATTAAGCAGACCATCACTGTGGGAGTTTGAAATATGCAAAGAAATCTGTTAATTTATTCAAACTTGTTCGGCTGTCATTATAGATAAAAATATGCTTCCATTTTCACCCTCCTTCACGATCAAAGGTTCATTTTTAAGTTTCTGTGTTTCTTTGATGGCATTAACTTCATTTTTCATCAAGCCAAAGCGGTTCAAAATGCATGCGATATTTTAACATATATTTCTGAAATTCTACTGGTAGGCATAAGAGCAATCTTGTTATTTAAAAAAATTTCTCCACAAAATGTTCAACAATTCAATGTTTCTACTTTTAATAGTTGGTGTTTTATCCATGAGAAAAATGAGTTTCTAAAACATAAAAACTGATCAGAATCATTAGAAGTAAAATATAACTGCAACAATGAACTATTTGATTCATAGCCTCATAATACAACAGAAAACTTTCACCCTGATATAATAAAATTTTCCTAAATTTTATTACAATGAAATTTCTTAAAATATCTGAAGCCATAAGACTTATAGTAGTTATATAATCTTGGGGAATAAAAGCTAAATCAGTCAAAATGTATTTATAAGCTAAATCAGTCAAGATGTATTTATAAGTGAAACAAAAGTATATATTTAATATTCAAGCATCATTTTAAATCCTTAAATACTTTTGCAAATGGACTGCATCTTTTCTGAAGAGATTATATATTTTCTTTGAAGTTACCCTTTCACGGCAATTAAACTCTAATGGCAAGATAACTGATGAAACACATCAATTTAAAAGCTGGTCCAACCTGCACATGTGATAGAAAAACAGAAGGAGGCTTTTCTGAATGCATTCACAATCCATTATATTTTTTTTTAAGTTTCTACTCTCTATGCAACGAGTTAATTGTTTAAGAGAAAGATACAGAGCTACAAATTCAATTCATTTCTCTCCTCTGGCCAGATTTCACTAAACTGTTTATAAGAAGATACTGATTCTGCTTTATTCCTCAGTTTCTCAAAGAATTATCAGGTACTGAAGTAAACAGAACGGATACTTATTTTGCTGTAGGCAGTAGGTTCTTGTTGGGATGTGGGGATGGACAGGGGTGGGTTGTTTGGTTTGGGTTTTGGTATTCTCTCCAAAGTAAGCCCTTAGTAAATTGAACTCAAATGCTTTTAAGCTCAGATCCCTCTGTTTCTGCTGGGAAATTCCCAACTATTTCTTGCTCTCTTCAGGTTAAAAACAAAAAGAATCTCCCCTACCTTACCTTATCTAGAGAAAATATTAAAAAGTGAATAGGTAGTAAGTCTTTACTATGATGAGGCACAGAGGGAGATCTACTCATCTGTGACTTCACCAAATCTTCTCAGCAACCCAACAAGGAGGATGTCCCAATTCCAGAGAGCCTTGGTGTGTCACCCAGAGTAAGGGCTAGACAGGGGTCTGTGCTGTCAAGAACTCAACACCTTTGCTCTTTCTATCCCAGCACTGTGCCTGAGAGCACAGTTGAGATCACTGCTCTGTGAGCCTTAGAAATGCCCTCATAGAGTTCCAGAAAGATTACCTTGATGATGGTTGCTCTAGTAGAGACAGAACTTGCTTTAGGAATGACCGAGGGGAATGTATTACACATTTCATTCCTCCTTCTCAGAGACCTTTTGTTTCTGAGCTCAGTTAATGAGGCAACTCTTTCCTTTTGACCTGTAGTTCTTTCTTTGGTCCATCACAGTTAGACACATAGGCTGCATACAATGTCAGTTATGGACATGTTCCATGCCTTAAGATGAGTCGGTGTAGCAAATGGGCATGAATTAACTCACTCTGCACACAGCACTTATAGGAGACACAAAAGAAAGCTAAGGATTGATAATCCAGTTGGAAAGTAAAACTAATGTTACACTGAATGGAAAGTCAAAGATGACCCTAACATTTCTAGATTCAAAGCAAAAATACCAAAGACACTTTGGATAGAAACAGGGAGATACCGGGGGGGAATAGTCAATCTGAGGCCAAAAGCAAATAAATTCTATTCAGCCCACAGTGAGTTTTAGATGCCTTTTGAGTAGTACAAGAAAAGAAATCTTGTATACCATTGGAAACACAGACCTGCAGCACAGAGAAGACAAAGTTGAAATTATGGCAGAAGACAAACTTTCCCTGAAAGGTAGGATGAAGATGTAACAAAGAAAGTTGAAGAAAGAACTTGTGTGATTACTCCTTCAGGAAGGAAAAGTAGAGGAGAAAGGAGGAGAACAAAAAGGGAACCCAGTAGAAAGGGCAGGAGAGCATGTAAACTCATGACAGCTAAAAGATGAATGGTGGAGAGAGTGAGCAAGTGTAACTGCAAACCCTGCAAAGCCAGAAAAAATAGGGACCAGGAAAAGGTCTTAAGATTTACAAGAAGAATGCACACTTGTAATTTTCTAGGTATTTTTCAGCATTACAGAGCAGAGAGAATTAGTTGAAAAGAGGCGCAGAAGGAAATGATGACTAAGAAGTTAAAATATCAACCAGAGATAGTGCATTCAAATATTTAAACAACTAAATGATAATAATAACAAATGGCATGACATGCTTATTATATGCCAGGCACTGCTCTCTGTACTTACATGTATTGCCTAACTTAATCCTCACTCTAACCCCATAAACTAGGTACTATTATATTACTGTATTTTATAGATAAGGAAACTAGGTACATCTAAGTTAAGTCATCGAGGTAGTAAGTATCAGAGTCAGGACTCTAATGCAGGCCTCTAGAACCTAGTAAATATGTACACTGCTCTCCACAGAAAAACAGGAGAAACATTGTTTCTGTCCTTGTGTTTGTTATGAATCTGAGTGCTAGATCCATGCCTAGCACATAGTATGTACTCAATAAAATTTGTCACAGTAATGGATAACTAACTAGAAAGGGCATGAGAGCCAAGCAAACTGATCAGTGTTGTATTTAGGAGTCTTTATTCTGAGACTCTTTAACCCCCACTGTAGAACCCCTCTATTTTTTTAAATGCTATAATTATATAAAAATAAATTCATTGTACTTTCATTTGCCCTCAAATTAAAAAAAAAAATGACAGGAGACCAAAAAGGGCTTAGAGAAAAGATCAGGAGAAAGGTTAACTTTTCCCCTCAATCCAAGTGAGTTGTTCAATTTTTAGATTTTTTAATATGGCAAGCTGAAGCTGGCCCTGCAGTCTCTAAAAATCTAAAACTCATTTCCTCTTCTGCTGGATACTGCACAGGGCTCTAAGCTGCTCCCCAAGGCAAAACTCATTCAGAAGGTACTTAAGCAGGTAAGGATTGATTCCCAGAGATAAAACTCACCATCAATAACTCCTAACTGCAAAGGTGTTAAAATAATTTAGTTAGAATCTACAAATTTTTATGCAGTTCTTTCTGGTATGAAAGAGTCCAGCTTTCAAGCTCTTGATGATTAAAATAAAAATGGTAGACATATTTCAGCTGTACTTCAATGTGGAATAGGAAATGAGCAAGGGATCCATTTCATATTCCTTTCTCATCCTCTCAGAACACCGTCTGATTTGCCCTATGCAGTGTGGTTTCTGTTTTCAGATATATACATTGATTAACTAAATAGTTTTAACTATGTAATTACTTATTCAAGCTCATTTAATAGATTTAATCAGCATTGGCTTGGGGAAAAAAATAATTATGCTCTTGGTTACTTTAGGAGACTAAAATCAAAAGAAAGTATTTATTCAACGAATACTTACTGCTGTGTGCCCTGCACAGTGGAGGACAGAAAAGTCTTTTTAAGGTATGACCCATATCCTCAAGGAGATTAGTTCACATACCAAAATTTTCATGACTTCCCAATTATATGTCCTCCTTATATCTACAAACTGTTATGATTGTGCACAGAAGCTCAGACCTTAAATTTCATATCTTTTGAGGTCCACATGAGTTTGTACTCAATAGTTATGTTTTTGTAATGGGATCAGACCCAAAAGGAAAGAGAAATCTATTTGCAATAACATTTCAAATAGCTTTCTGGCCACACTTTCTTTCTAAATTACTGTGCTCATTAATTTTCCTCTTTTTCCTTTTGGCAACATAATATATCACAAAACTACTATCTAGAATGTATATAAAACATGTCTCTTTACTAGGTAATAATATCCACATATAACCAAATATTAAAATGATATCTAAAATACACACTGATTTAGTGACAAAAGTTATTACTGCCTCCATTTGATCAACTATATTTGAAGACTCAGCCTTTCTAATATACAACTTCTATATTATATAAAATATTTAAATGATTCGTTTTAATCATCTTTAAATGATGAAAAAAGTTGTGTCATGTATTATTAAGCTATTTAGTGAAAAAATGCTGAGGAATTTTTTTAATTCTGCTTTGCTATTGGTAAACAAACCCGTTTTATAAATGTCCATTTCTAGAGCACATCAACACTACTGTCTTTGACCTCAGTTTCCACAATAATTGCCACTGGTTTTGGATTGTGATTTGTTATTCATGTTTATCTGATTCACAACACATCTCTTTTATGTATAAAAGTACTTTAAGGCATATTTCAATTTTTCCCATTGGTTTTTTTTCCCAAAAACCAATTTTGTGTGGAACATTTCAAAGCATCTCTTGATATATGGTTTCTAATCCTACCAAAAAAAAAAAAAAAGAAGAATTGCCCTAAACCAAAATTCAGATTTACCGACTAACAGGAAACAAAACCTCTTAAAACAGTCTATCCTCAATCCTGTGTTTTTTGTGTTTAATAATTTGAAGAACTTTAAAAATAATATTTAATAATTTTAAATAATTTAGGTTTGTATTTTATTTTTTAAATTTGGGTAAAAACAAAACACTAGAATCACATAACATCCAGAGGAAGTAACTACAAATTTGTAAACTATCTTTTGATAAAATTAAAGCACTGTTATGAACTGATTCTACTTCACCAATTCAATATAAATTATATAAAGATGTCTCACAGAGAAACATTCTGTTGAAGTGGGAAATATGTAGTCTCCTTCTGAGTATGAAGCACTATGAAGTTGAGCATGAAGTTTCTGCAAGGCTTTCTATTTCATATACTGTATGTATACGAAATGCTAAAATTGTATATTACAATAAAATTTTGCTTATGTGCTAAAGAAAATGCTCTGTCTAAAATGTATTTAAATCCATTTATTTACAGAAACAATTTTTATTAGTATCACATTCATGTAGTTATAAAATGTTGATCATTATCAACTAAAATAAATTTTAATAATATAATACCTTTTTTTCATGTAACTTTCCTGCATGTCTTATATTTAGATATTTTCTTCTAAGAGGACCAACTAACTACATTGACTCCCTCCCAGTCAAATTGGGGGGGGGCGAGTGAGCACGTTGTAGGAAGGGGGAGAAGAGAAAACAGAAAAAGAGAAAAATATTAACTACTTAGTTCACCTGTGACAGAACCCAGAGTGACCTCTTGTGGTAAATACTAACTACAGTACTTTGGTGAACAATATCACTTTTTCCTGGGCTACACTCTGAAGAATGCAGAAGCATCGTTCCACCAAGCTAAGAAACTTGGCTGTGACTCACAAGGAAAGAAAAAGATAAACACTGACTAAACTAAAGGGTTTCTTTAGGAAATCTACTCCGTCACTATGCATTAAAATAATCATAGCTACTCCCTTCTATTAAAAATAGTGTTTACATGGTCCTTTTAGTAGGTCAGTTACAATGTGGCTAGGTAAATGGATTTCTTACACATCCTACTTATGGAATCAAGCAAAAGACAGAAGAAAAGGGGAAGACAACAGTATCTTGGAATAAGCAGCCCTCTATCAGCCATGTGCTGCATTCATTATATAACAGAGTGTGGGAATCTAAGGCAAGGGACAGTCTTGTGGCTTATTTATAAATATAATTTAGGAAGTGGTCAGTATAATTTCAACCTCTTTGATATTTTAAATGTTAAAGAGGTACATTATAAGACCTGAGTAAACCAATGCTTCAAAAACACTGTGTGGTTTTATCAATATTTCCTGAAGAGTGTCTTAGATGCTAAAGAAAACCTTTCAAGAAAAAATGTCAATAACTTTATAACAACAACAACCAAAATAAAGTCCATTTGTTCTTCATCATTTCTTTTAAATTGGCTAAGTTTAAAAGTCATCATTCCTTTTTTGTTCTGTATATAGATCACTAGTTTGGTTTCCTCTCTTACAGGTTTCTTTTAAGACCTCAGTTTGTACAAATGTCAATTACAGCATGAAAATAATTTTGGAGTTTTCTACAAGTAAGAGATAGTTGAGTATTTAAAAAAGTGCTTGTGCAACCTAGCCATCTCAAGCAGAATGAAAAATTGAGGATATTGAGCTTCTCCTTCTCGAAAGGTAAGTCGTTCATAAAATACTACCTTCTCTATTTTCTTCTTTCCTGAACTCCTTTTTTCCCCAAAAAGAAAAACACTTCTTGTTTTCCACAAAACTGAAATAAACTTCCAATTTTTCATAGTGCTTAAAATGTTAAATAACAATAATTTCTAGGTAAGGGTTATTAATTTGTAATTATAATTTTTCAAAATAGCAATCCAGTTTACTGTCACTCAAACGAATCATTTCTGCCTACTTGTTAAGGAACTGAAGACAGATATGAGTAAAATGTACTGCCCAAAGACAAAATCAAGTTGAAGGTCTCTGAAATATTTTTTGTCTTTTGAATCTAAATTTTAACCTAAAAGTCCTAAAACAGTTACTTTCTTCCAGATACTTAACCTCTACCCACAAGTTTACTGATCCCTAGAGCCCAATTTCGATTAATAGTTTGCATAAATAATTGAAATTTAAATAAAGGAAGGTATCCTAATGTTCTAGATACAAATCTAGTCTGTAAGCCCTAGGGGCAGGGGTCTTGTAGGAGACATTGCTCAGATGTAATGAACTCACCACACAGTCCTCAAACCTTCCTAATGGCTTATTTTGATTGTACTAGCCAAAAATTTGTCTAAACAGTCCTATAGCATTTACACTTTAACCTTTACAACTTCTTAGAATAACACTATGTTTATTTACTAGAGTCACATGCTAAAAATTATTATAATTCCTTTTGTCTAGAAATGACCTTATCTTTTATCTTAAAACTAAAAAGAGGAATTCATTGCTTTTGAGATTTGGCTATAAAATGTGTATGTATCCATCCTACTCAGTAGCCCTCATTATTTTATAGATTTTGAATCGCCAGAAACAACTTGTAATACTCGCTCACAACAGACTGAGTCAACGAAATAAGGAAAATAAAAATCTAATCTCAAGAGGTGTGACATAATAGCAAATAAGTTATAGTTGCTACTCTGGAGCACAGAATACAATGCTGTTATCTGGGAAACTGCATCTAAAGAATTTGGGGCTTTATTAGGAAATCCTTGGGTATAAAAGTGATTTTCAAATATGCCACACTTCTTGCTCTTTTGTTCCACATCATCAAAAAGTGTTCTGGTAAATTTGTAACTGGCTGAGATTTCAGTTCATTAGTGATATCCATGGACAAATAAATGCCTGACATTTTCTCTTTGTGTCCATTTCCCTTTCATGTCCCATAATCTCTCTCTCCCCCAACCCACCCTTTCTCTCTGCTCTGTGTGTTTTGTTTCCACATCTGTGTTTTGCTCCTTGTGTGCAAGACAGAGAAAAAGAGTTTGCTTCCTCTGTGTCTGTAGGGTGGTGGACACACTTTACAGTCAAATCTCAAAATAGGAGAAGTAGGAAATTCTTCTTTTGAGTTTTCTGGATGGATACCTGACCGTCTGAGTGTTTACCTATGTGCCTGTGTATTATCTGTGTATCTCTCAATATGTATTTCTATGTTTAGCTAATTCTCACTATAAGGTCCGATCTTTTCATAAGAAGAGAATGATGTTGAATCAGAAAGAGCTTTTCTTGGGGTTCAGATAAAAAGACAATGCCAGCCTCTGTTTCTTCAATTGTTAAATAGATTGGGAGTGCTGGCTTCTATTCTTTCTCTTCCTACTAAAGCTCTGCCAACACTTCACTTTCAATGTTGTTAAGTTAGGGAATAATGAAACCTTCAAAGTGACAAACCTGATCCATCTGTGAGAATCCTGAAGGGAGTTTTCTATTAGTCTCAATTAAACAATTTCTCACGATAAATTATTCTATTTCTCCTCCAAATCATATAGAAATGACAACTGCAGGATATTCCTCCATGAATGTATAGACAATTTAATACCACAGTTCTCAATTTCTGAGGTTCTTCCTATAAAAAGGTACTGAGAAGTTTCAGTATGTATTGCATACACCTGTATATATACTTACTACAAATATCTAACACATTTCAAACAGGTCAGGGTCTTTGAGCAGTGGTATTCAAAGTTACCCATCAGCAATTAGAGGTGGCATGCCAGAACAGATAAATTTTCATTTGCACTTAGTTTTCTCCAGGAAAGAAACATTTAACCAATGAAACAATTATGAACATGAAATGTAAAAATGATAAAATATTACTTTGAGTGGTAGATATAAAATGGAGGCAACAGAAACAGACATTTCTAAGCCACCTAAGGTAAAGCTTCATTTCATAATATATCTACAATTTGTAAAAATTCAAAAAACTATCTCACAGTTTCACAGCCTATATAAGAAGCTTCAACCAAAGTTGCTTCGTTAATAACTTTAGTCAAGGGATTCTCATGCTCTTTCTCCTTATCAAGCAGAGCAGTCGTAAGCCCGAAGCTTTGATTTTTTAAGGCCTTCTCTGAAAAGTCCTCTCTTAGACCAAACTGCGTGGAATTGAAATAACCCAAGAGGATGAGAAAGCTGAAATATGACATATACTTAACTGATTCCAATAACCCTTACATTTCTCCCAAACTGTTTTAAGTGTAGCATCCTCTTGTATTACAGGTTTAGTATAATATTAATACAAGAAGGTAATGTATAAGTATAAAAATTCCCTACCATTATGAATTTATATAACTCAAAAATATTACAGGTATTTAAAAGAATACTAAGCCAGACCCTATAGGCTATTTTTTCCAACCCAAATACAACACAACTGCTTTAGATTTGTATTGTTTCAGGCATTGCCCAAAATCAAGAAATAAAGTTTAAAACCTCAAATTAGAAACAAATACCAAGTCAGATATTTAGGGGAAATACTTTGAGACACTTAAATACAGTTAGTCTCAAAATGAGGGGAAATGTTTGCAAGCATAGTCTTTAAAGAGATTCTAATCTAAGAACTCATATAATCGAATCTACCACTTAGGTAAGGATCGTTTATTTAATCATTTGTTATCACTTTAGTGTGCCTCTGTCTTTCTGTGTGCCTCCAGCTAGGCAGGGGACTCTTAAGAAGATGGGATGTGTATTAATTAGTTTCTCAATCCCAAGTAACCACAAAGTGTCTGTGGCATAAGGCACCCAAATAAATATTGTTTCATTGAATGAATAAACAAGGCACTATGGAACTGCATAGAGTATTTCCATTGCTTTGTTCCAAGCTCTACTCTACTCCATATACAGAAATGTCTTTCTCATTATTCTCCAGGCAAGAGATCTCAAAATAACAGCCTCTGAAGGAAAAACTTTAACAGATATTCAACATATCTTACTTATGAAGTTTAAAATTATACAAAAGAATTAAAAACAAGTAGAAAATGTAGATTTCAGTAAGATGCAAAGTTAATAAGGCCTTAAAATGTGGAAATGTATAATCATTCCCATCCTGAATATCTTGTAGGAAAGGAATGTATACATGGATGGTATTTTAAAGACACATTAAGGCAAGAAAACATTAACGTCAGAAGCAAGGTAAGATGGCATCTTTTTGAATTTTTTTCTAATTGCATTAAAAGCACAACAGCTACTGCTTCGCTTCTATGTTTCTAGTGTTTAAGTCAAACGAAATATATAGACTAAAACACAATGAAAAACATAGCAAGAAGAAAATTTAAACACCAATTTGTCCATAGTAATGGCCTTCCCACTGAACTCTTTCCTAGGTTCAACCCCAACTACTCTCCCCAGCACAAAGCACCTTTTCCCACGCCCCTGAGGGCCAAAAGCCTTTCCAGAGATTTAAATCTTCTTAAGTAGCCACTTTCGCAGCCATTCCCAACTTGAGGGAAACCTTTTCACTGAGATTAACTCAGAATTTGATCAGTCCCTGCTGCCCACTTTGGGAAAAAATGTGGGAGAAGGAAGAACAAGAAAAATAAAAGCAAAACAACTCTATGCTCCAGATGTACCTACTACACCCTATCCAACCCCTTTCTTTCCTCCAGTTCTGGGCTCTGGACAGGTGGGAGGGGGTGAGTCAGGATGCAACTAACTTTCCTCCACCACCTCATTACTACCCCCACCCCCAAATCCAGCCCAACTGGTAACTGAAACCACCAGGTAAGGCTGCGTGCATCCCCCTCCCCCCTTGGGAGAGGCGTGGGATGGGGAGGACGGGGGGCGCGTGTGGGCGGGATGGAGGTGGGGGTGTTCTGAACTACAACTCTCCTTACCACTGGAGCGCCTGACGATGTTCTCCAAAAATGTGTTCTGCGGTGCCACCAGCCCTCTCTTGCCCCCCGGCATCCTGGGTGTAGAGAGCAGCGGCCAGGATCCGCGGCGGGGGAGGGGGGGATGCAGGAAGAGAAGGTAGAGGAAGAAGAGGAAAAGGTGGAAGAGAAGATTGAGCCGAAAGAAGAGGGGGCGCGGCGGCGGCGACGGGGTCCCCTGACTGTGTCTCCAGCCCGACCCGGATGAGCAGCTCTGGGGAGGAGGACCAGGCAGTTCATGGTAGTAGCGCTCCCCCGGCCGCCGCTGCCCAGACTGTGGCGATGCCGCACACGGGGCTCGGGAACTGCAGGCTCCGCGGGGCACAGTGCGCCTGCGCCGCCCCCGCTGTCGCTGTCCCGCCGGTGCTGATGCTGAGGCTGCTGCCGCGGCGGCCGGCGGCCGGGCGCGGGCTCCGCATCTCTCCCCCTGCCCCGCGCCCCGGGGTCGGGGGAGCGCAAGAGCGAACTCAAGCCCCCACTCCCCCAGGAACCCGTCAGCTCACACTGAGACCCCTTTCCTTTCCCGCGCCTTCGTCTCCGGGTCTCCTCGCCCACCCCCTCGCACAGCGAGCTCCCCGCCTCCCAGCGCAGCCCAACTTCTGCTGGGCTGTGCGCCTGGTGGTTGCTCGGCTCCCCGGAGATCGAGGCGAGCGCTCGCGGTCCAATCGGGCCGGTGGAGTAGGAGAGGCGGGTGCCCGAGAGAGCGGTGGCCAGCCTGAGGCTCACATCTCAGCGTCTCCCGCTCGGGTCCGGGGCCGGGCTGCTGGCGCGGACGCGGCTCCTGGGGCGGAGGTGCAGACAAGCTCGCGCTCCAGCAGAGGCTGAGAGCCCGGCAGGGACTGACTGGGCGGCGCGCGGGGACGCAGAGCAGCCACCTGACGCTGCTACCGCCCCCCTCCGGGCTCCGGCGCCCGAAACCTTCCTGAACACTGGCGCTTTCCGCACCGCCCCACCCCACCCCCGGAGCGGGAGAGCGAGCTCGGGAGTCCGAGCGCTCGGCAGGCTCCCGGAACGGCCTCAGCGACCCGGACCCGGCTGGGCGAGTTGGGGGAGCGGGCGGCCGCCTAGGGGAGCTTCCTTCAGGGCCGCTGAGCGCAGGAGGGGAGCCGCGAGCCCGCCACCGCTGCAAAGTTCTGGGGAAGGTTGCACTTGATGCGGAGGGTAGGGGGAGAGAGTGAATAATTCCCACCCGAGAGACGGGGAGTGAGGCGGGCAGCGTTAGCGATGGAGAAACGGTAAAGGCTGCGGGGGGGAAGATGCGCCAGGGTGAGGCAGGGCAGGAATCGCCTCTAACAACGCCCCCTCCCCGCCAAATCCCAGGCGTTGAGAATGGACAGGAGTGGAACCGTTACAAACAGTCCAAAAGCCTGAATGGGCCACGGAGAAGGGAAAATGGCATAAGTGCGAAGGGGGCAAAGAGAGATGAAAAGGAAAGAGGAGCTCACGCCGAGGCACCTCCTTTGATCTAAGGCAGTGGTTTTCAAAGTGGCCCGGAGTGGCAGCATCCGCATCTGCACCGCCTAAGAACTTGTTTAAAATGCAAATTATTGGAGTCTACCCCAGAGTTCGGGAACCAGGAACTCTAAGGATTGGGTTGACCTATTGGTTTTAAAAAGCCCTCCAGGTAAATACGAGAAGTGTAAGGCGTCCTCTCTTCTCCAGGGACTGCACCTGGGCCTGCCAAGAAAGGACGATTGTGTAAACAGGGTCAAAGAGCGGGGACCAGAAGTGCACCGCCCCGGAGTCAGCGGTTAGTGGTGGAGCGAAGTCTTGAGTGTTGAAGGCGAAAGGATAGTTGGATGGGTGCGTCCCCTTTTGCTGGGGTCACAACGTGCCAGAGAAAAGGTAACTAGGTTAGAAATTATCAGATTACCAGAAGCAGGGGGAATCCCCAGGCAGGGGTGCGAGTACTACACATCTCAGCACCTGTCCTTTTTTGGAACCCTCTAGATTACCAATCACTGACCTCAAAACTGACCTCAAGACAAGACCTAACACTCTCTCGCTGCCTGTTTCTTCCTCCTCGCCCTTTCTCCTCTCCTTTTTCTTCTCTCTTCTCTCTCTCTCCTCTCTTCTCTCTCTTTCCCTCTCTGAAATTTGCAGAGCCCAGGCAGCTGAGCAAACCCAGAAGGTTGACACAAGGCAATTTTATTCCGCTAAAAATCTTTATGCAAAAAGACCAAGAGACTCCGTGGAATAACACTAGGCTATTCTAGCTTTCCACAGGAAGCACTGCTGGTCATGGAGCTGATCCCCTTACAGTTAAAATGTCTGTTAAATATATCAGGTGTGTTTAGTTCAATAACAAACGACTCAGGTGCAGACTGGATCTGTAGTGAGCTTGCCACAGCAGCACTCAGAGACATGGCCAGGTTACAACTCTCTCCCTGCCGTTGGTAGGAAAAACTGAAACCGCCATTACCACAGCGGCCTTAAACATATAATTGAATTTCCCACTC
Organism: Callithrix jacchus; assembly: GCF_049354715.1. NCBI lineage: Eukaryota > Metazoa > Chordata > Mammalia > Primates > Cebidae > Callithrix > Callithrix jacchus. The sequence continues at coordinate 97,769,432 of NC_133509.1, forward strand.
TATCGAGTCTTTATGACCTGTGTTCAAATGATCCTAATCAGCTATTCATTGGCTGGGCTGGTGAATAGGCAGGCTTATTTTTTAAGCATGTATAATTCATTGCTATTCTAGACTTCCAGCATGCTATAATAATTCCATCATCATCATTAACAGAGAGTATTTCAAATCTATATGTCCTTTTGCATATCATCAGCTGCCCACATCTCACCTATGGGTATTGATTTCAAATCTCAACTTCTCAGCATTTCCCATCTAGTATATATATATCCTTGTTCCTAATCATACCTCTGTGGGTGTATTAGCTCACATTTCCCAAACAGAAAATTCTTTTGGACTCCATTAAGACACAGTCACAAAATTACTAGTAGAACTTCCTTATTTCCATCTGCAGATTCGATTAAAATGACATTCATCCTTTCTTGTTTCTAACTCCATAGCATTATAACATTTAGATTATTTTAATGATCATAAAAATGTGGCAGTTAAGAAGTGTCAAAAGGTTGCATACTTTTCTTAATCTTCTAGTTTAAGTTTTCGTTTTATAAAGAAGAAATCAAGACCCCCAAAAAATGAAGTTTCCTGTCCCAGATGACACAGTGCTTTAGAACACTCTGCACTGAGACTAGAATCAGGTCTCCTGACCCTGTAGCCAGAGCTCCTTGTAAATAATAGAAAATAACCTAATCTTAGGCTACTGTGGTAACAACAGGCAACATCAAGGATCTCTATTACCATCACTGATTTTGCAGCCCATGAGAATAGAAACCCTTGGCAACTGTTGAGAACTGATTGGGAACTTGCAACTGTTCAGAAGAAAGAGACAGGAATTAGAAAGCTTCAATGTCACACAAAGAAAGAGCTTCGTTTTATTGCCAAAATTCCACTTCAAAACAGAATCATTTGTTCTTTTCTTCTGTCCTTCCAGGTATGGTAATTAGAGAGACCTTGTCTGGGATCACCAAGAATTCCAATCTCCAGAAGTGTCCACTGACTCCTAAGTCACAGCAGAATGAAAGCTGGCTGAATGAACTGCAGGTGTGTTCCAGTCAAACCAAAACCAATATAAACATGAGGCTTAGAAAATTGATGGTGGAAGTGATGATTTGGATTTACTACTGGTTCATGAAGGACTCTTTTATCAAATACCCATCCTCTGAAGATTTTTAAAATATAGTTTACTTAACAGTAGTGTAATTATATGTAAATTTTCAAAAATGCATTAGAAATAGGTTCAGTTTGACACTTACTCTAATCCCTTATGTGCAAATGATCCAACCACTACTTTCTCGGGAAATTTTTCTCCTAATTCCTACTTTCTGTTTCTGAGCAAACCCTAGTACAGATCCAAGTTACAATCTGTAGATGCTAAATGGGTGGGTGTGATGGAGGGATGGGAAGAAGGAAAAAAGAAAGGGGCAAAAATGATTCCCTATCATGGCCTCCAGGGTTGGCCTCACTAGAGCAGTATCACTCCATTCCATTTTTTCCTCCCCAAGCCTCGCTACGTGCCTTTCCCCAAAGCCCTAACCCAGCTCTAGCAGTGAAGCATACAAACATTACTAAATTCCTATTTACACCTATATTTTCTACCTTTTCTCCTTTCTGCTGGATCTAAATTGAGAGAAAGCAAACTAGAGACTCAATGGCTGGACTCTGGACCCAGACTACCTGGAATTTAATCTTGCCTCCCTCACTTACTAGCTATATGACCCAGGCCAGGTTATTTAACCACAACTTCCCTTGCTGTAAAATGGGGATAATCATTACTTATTTAATAGTGCTGATACGGAGATTAAGTTAGTTACTATTCGAAAGCCACTGCAGACAATATCTGACAGGTAATAAGCACTATGTAAGTGTTTGAAAGTAAATACATAAGCCTTTTTCTCCCCTTCTACTTCCATTTAGTGAAGGCTCTAGAAAGTAATCACTACTGAGGTTCACCAATATCCAGTGGCCATTTCCTGCTTCTTGAAATTAGTGTGGCTATAAACCAATGCTTGTTAGTGAAATAGGAATGAAGGGAAAGGGTGTTACTTCCAGGTGAGCATCTAAGAACCAGGACTTATTTTCTCATCCTCCTCTTCCTCTGCCTCAGTGACTAGGGAATGCCAACGAATACAAGGAGAATACCTCCCCAGAAGTTACCTAGACCTGCAGTAGACATTACATAAGCAGGAAATAAACCTTCGTTGTGTTAAGACACTGACAATCCAGCACTATTTGTTACTGTGCCATAACCTAGTCTATCTATCCTGGCTGGTACAGGTTATTAACTTGCTTTGGGAACCAGAGATTAGAAGAAGAAGAATTCTCCATCCTGACTGCACGTTACAATCAGCTGGAGACTTTATAAGAGTCCCAAAGCCACAGCCCAGACCAAGTAAATCAAAATTTCCTAGGATGAGACACAGACATTACTATTTATTTTAAGTTAAAGTTCCCCAGGTGATTTCTTTCTTTCTTTTTTTTTTTTTTTTTTACACTATATCGCCCAGGCTGGAATGCAGTGACACGATGATCTCAGCTCACTGCAACCTCCACCTCCCAGATTCAAGTGATTCTTCTGTCTCAGCATCCCAAATAGCTGGGATTATAGGCCTGTTGCACCATGCTCAGCTAATTTTTGTAATTTATTTTTTAGTAGAGACAGGGTTTCATCATGTTTGCCAGGGTGGTCTCAATCTCTTGACCTCGTGATCCGCCTGCCTCGGCCTCCCAAAGTGCTGGGATTACAGGCATGAGCCACAGCACCCAGCCATGATTATCTATATGTATCAAGGTTTAGAACCACTAACGTAGAGCAAGGCTGCATCCTATGGGAATCTCTGGTGCTTCAATACTGTAGCAAAATCCTCAGCTCCAAAGGATCACACTTTGGTTTCACCTGTCCCACAAAGGCTCTAGTATATGCAACTGTGAGTTTCTGTGTACTTGTATCTGCTGAGCAGCCCAGAAGAGAACCACAAAACCTCTAAGACTAATGCAACATACATTGAAGGCCTCCAGACTCAACCTGACTTTCTCAGTGCAGACTAATCCTTCTGTACATCCCTGATCAGCTGTGTCTTCCATTATCTGCTATAGTTTTTTAATCTTGTCTCTTTTCACACCTCAGTTGTCACTTTCTCACCTCCCAGTCTCAGAAGATGACTTGTAGAAAACAGGTCATGCTGTCAATTCTTACACTTCCTGCCACTGCTCTCTCTTCCTTTTCTTCTTTCTTCCAAACAAATAGAAAGCAATTTCTCTCACCATCACTCCATCACTGATCTGGATCCTATTCATATGGGCCTCTGGGGAGACCTCACTTTACTGACTGTCCCCTCACTTCTCACTTGGACATTTAACATGTTTTAAAAATGATTTCTTAACTTGCGATTTCCCTCAAGCTTTGGCTGGGTCTCTCCCATCACTTCATGATCAATCTTCTGAGGAGTCTGTGCTAGGTGTCTCCACTTTCTTGCCTCCTCTTCACTCCTTAACCCCCAAAACTGGCCTCCTTTCAACTGCTTTCCTGAAATTGCCTCCCCAAAAGTAATTTTTAAATTGCCAAATCCGGTGAGACAATTTCATTGTCAATTTACTTTACCTGCCTATGATATTTGAGACTGTTACTAATCCTTTCTTCTTGAAACATTCTCCTACCTTGGACTGACTGGTTTTGAATACTGATGCCATGATCTCAGCATTTTCATTAACCTATCTGCACCTCGGGGGTTTTTTTCTGTAAAAAAAAAAAAATTAATCATGCCTACCTCATATGGTTGATGTAAGAATTAAATGAGATACTACAGGTGGACAATCTTGCATCTAGTTTTCTGAAATAGAAAACTCTGATATCATAATGGGTTTTTTTCATACATTTTTCACAAACTCATTTGCCAGAAAAACCTGACCTGGACTGTTAGAAGGCCGCTTGTACTCTTGGGCCTATCTGCTGTGGTTATTGAGCATGTTTAGCTGCATAGATATTCATGTGTTTGAAAACAGAGACTGCTGTCCCTAATCCCAGTGAGAGAGATGCAAATACATAGAAACCCACAAATATCTGAATTCCAAAACACAGACCTTTTTCCTGCAGCTATGTACACCCATACCCATGGACTGACTGGCAATTCCACGAGAATCTCTAACATATTTAAAACAAATGAATCATCTTGCAATCTGCCCAAACCCTCTCCTCCTCCATTGTTGCTTATCTCAGAAGCTACTTCTATCCACTCAGTTATCCAAGTTAGCAACATCAACACTTCTCTACCCCTATTCCATACCCAGTCCTCTTCATTCAACCTCCCAGATACCTCTTTAAACTATCCAGCTCTCACTCCCTCCGTTGGCACTGCTCCAGGTCAGGCTCCATCGTTTTTTACTTGGATTTCCACATCAGCCTTCCGACTGGTCTCCCTGCTTCCTGCGTTTTCTGACCATACATACTCCTCTCTATCTCCTTCTCCAAGCTCCACCCCAATTCTTTTTTGAGACGGAGTTGCGCTCTTGTTACCCAGGCTGGAGTGCAATGGCGTGATCTCCGCTCACCGCAACCTCTGCCTCCTGGGTTCAGGCAATTCTCCTGCCTCAGCCTCCTGAGTAGCTGGGATTACAGGCATGCACCACCATGCCCAGCTAATTTTTTGTATTTTTAGTAGAGACGGGGTTTCACCATGTTGACCAGGATGGTCTCCATCTCTTGACCTCGTGATCCACCCGCCTCGGCTGGGATTACGGGTGTGAGCCACCTCGCCCGGCCCTCCCAATTCATTTTTTCCCACTTTAGCGCTATGGCCAAAGTGATCTTTCTTATGCATAAATCTGTTATGTCATTTCCCCGTGTAAACACTTCTAAGTTTCTCTTTGCCCCCAGGTGAAAGCTCAAAGCCCTTACCTGGCCTTTTTATATCCTTCCTTATCTGATTCTGCTTATCTACCCAGGATCAACTCTCATCATTCCCTATTCCAACCCTCCACCTTCATACTTCCTCACCCCCTGCATCCCTTTGTATTCCTTGTGCTTACCATGCTGTCTCTGTCTTCCCCCACCAACGTCCTGCATCACTAGCCACCTTCCTTAGATCCTATAGAGTTGTCATTGCCTCCAAGACGGCTTCTTTGACTCTCCACAACCTGGTAAACAGCCCTCCCTGTGAGTTCTTCCAATACCACGCTATCCTTCCTCTATTACAACGTTGCACCTCACTCTGCATCTCAACGTTGGTAAGACAACAACAATAATAATAACAATAATAAAAAGACAAGATTGCAAATACGGTTGAAATCTTATGTGTCTTTTCACCAGAACTGCCACTAGTGCTTTTGATGTCTTCATGAGAATTAGGAAAAGAAGTCCCTCTGGCCAGCCGTGGGGCCAAGTCACAGCACACCAGCTCATGAGATATTTGTGGGCTGGATTTCAGCTTCTATTTGTTCCCTTAATAGGTGTTCTTGGTGGGAAGAAGGAGGGGGGCTCTCTAGGTGAAAAAGCTAGAAAAAAAGGAAATCATAATGATAGGAAAGTTTGCAATATGTGACAAACAGTAGACAATTTGAATCTTTTTTTTTTTTGAGACAGAGTCTCCCTCTGTTGCTGGGCCGAAGCGCAGTAGCATGATCTCCGCTCACGGCAACCTCCTCCTCCCGGGTTCAAGTGATTCTCCTGCCTCAGCCTCCTGAGTAGATGGGACTACAGGCATGCACCACCACACCCAGCTAATTTTTGTATTTTTAGTAGAGATGGGGTTTCACCATGTTGGCCAAGATGGTCTTGATCTCTTGACCTCATAATCCGCCCACCTTGGCCTCCCAGAGTACTGGGATTACAGGTGTGAGCCACCGCTCCCAGCCAAAAATTTGAATCTTTAAGTGGAAGATAGAATTGGAGGCACACTTAGGGGCTCATCAGACCAACTTAAAGGGTTTGGACTTTATTCTGTAGGCAATGAAAGACATATTTTGAGTAAAGATATGAGATGGTATTTGAGGAGAAGAAGTCAGTTTGTGATTGGTATACAAGATGCTTTGGGGAGAGAAAGGTCCAGGATTGGAAAAACTACTTGAGAGACCCCTGTAAACAAGAAGTTGACATTTTTGAAATATTAAGTTATTCCCCAACCCCCAAGTTTACTGTCACCCTCTTGCTTTCATTGTATCATCATTCCTCACCATAGCTTACCTCTTCCTGGCTTTTTAATTTTTCAAAAGTCTAAGCATTAAAACAGAAATGCAATAAGAAAAGTGTTGTAATAAAGGCTCTTTTCATTCTTACCCAGTGTTAGTCATTGTTCTAAATACTTTACATGACTGTGCTCAATCTCATTTAATTTTAATACAGCAAAATTGAACTTAATTCAATTCAACAAATATGTATTATGCATCTATATACCAGGCACCATAGTAGGTGGTTACATTATCCCCATTGAACCAAAAACAAAATTGAGGAACAGAGAAGTTCAGTAACTGGCACAAGGTCACAAAGGTGTTATGTGACGGAGTCAGGATTATGTCCTCAGCTGCTCTGTCTTCAAAGCCCAAACGCTTAGCCATCTGTTTAACCAGTGCACTACACCGTCACCCAAAAGATTTGGAAAATATCTGAGAACCAGCTGTCTCATATGCTCCACATCCACCCTAAATGACAAAAAATCCCCCTGTGCTAAGGGAAGGAAGACAAGTTGGAGAGGAAGTCAAGAATAAGGAGGACCTTCTCCTGCCACAATGCAGGAGAGCCGTGGAGCTCCAAGGAAAATAACAAAAACATCAGAGGTAAATTTGGAAAACACACAAATATTTAAACAACAGCAGCATCATGAAAAATAAAAATTTTAGGAAATATTCTTCTAATATTCAAAACCTATCAAATGATTCATAATTACAATTAGGTAAGACAGAGAAACTTCAAGTGATCTCGGCGTACCACAACGTGACTATAGCTAATGATGATATGTTGTATTCTTAAAAAAATGTAGAGTGGATGTTAAGTGCTCTTAATACAGAAATGACAACTATGTGAGGCAATGCGCTTGTTAATTAGCTGCATTTAATCATCCCCCAATGTATGCATACTTCAAAACATGTTGCGCACAACAAAACCATACAATGTTATCCATCATTTTTAAAAAGATATTTTAACTATCTAATTTAACAAAGAAGTCACATCATTGACAAATGTATACACTGTTAGAATATATCTTTGGTGTTTCGTTTTCATCATTACGATAAAGGAAAATACCAACCAATGTTCCTGTTGGAACTACCTCATCATCAATTGTAACCATAGGTTGGCTACAGATGCAAGAGTTATAAGTGAAAGTATTCTGTGAGAATGAGTAGGCCACATGGAATTTGCAAAAAGAGAGATGAATATTTTACTAGTATTTGAAAATGATGTGCTACATATCCTTCTATCAGTAGAATTTACAATAAATTTAAATATGTATATATGTATACATGTGTATGTATACATGTGTGAACATGTGTACATATATATACATGCATGCATGTTTTTCTCTTGAGAGCCGCCTGTTAAACCTCTACCCTCACACCACTATGCAATTTGCCACTTCAAAGTTTAGCAATCCCAATACAAAAAGAAAATTCTCTCTCCCTAGCATCCAAATGTCAGTCCAGAGGAATCCCTTGATTTGCCCCACCAGTATCACACATCTACATGCCAGTACCTGCACCAAGAGTGGGTGCGGAGGGACTGTAGTACTGTAAGTGACCAAGCCTAGGCATGCACTCTATCCTGGCTGCCGAGCAATGCAGTGTGTGATAGTCTCACTGGCTATGGAGACAGGCACAGTTCTCCAAAAGGAGTCGTTTGGCTTAGCAACAAAAACAATAGACACCCATTATAGTTGGTCCTCAATAAGTGGTAGGCACTATGATCTCTAACTTGTTAATCTCTAGAAAGAACATTAGCAACAATGTATTTACTTCGTAGTACATCTGACATTTTAAGATTTAAAAATCCCCAACTCATTTAAATGTTCTCCTTTCTCCAAGGCCTCTATAGAATTCTAACCATTAGCTGTTCATGTATTCATTCTTTCTCTTAATTAACACTTCCTAAGTTCCTAATCTCTTCAAGGAACTGGACTAGGTGCTGTGGATTCACTTCAGTTTACTCTAAATTTGATAAGTGGCAATCTAGCCTGATCACAAGCCCATCTGTTGTGTCGTAAACTTCCTGTCCCGAATATACTACCACTTCTTCAAGAAACAGCTTATGCTACCTCAGCTTCAGTAGACTAATTGAATCAAACATGTTCAAAGAAGCAAACTCTAAGAATAAATCCCCAAATGTCAACGCTGTCTAGGAGGAATGAAGAAACATATGGGATCCCAGGCATTCTTCAAATTATGCATCTCAAAGTGTTGGAGGGGGCTGGGCTCCAACAGCAGTTTCATGCCTTCCAGAAAAGTTGTATGGTCATGCAGTTCTCATTGTATCCTTGAAAACAAATAAATAGGGCATTTAAACAGTCACTGCAAGTAAGATTCCTATCACAAAGGGACATTCTGTTGCATTCTATTTGTAGTATAAAGAACTGTTACATACAGCTTTAAAATTGGTCAAAAAAAAAATCCTCTATTGTAAGAGCATCCTCTGCATGTGAAAGTAATGAACGCTGTTCACCCTGTATACCATCTTTGGAGAAATTAGGTCAGCATCTTCTCTGGATATGACTATAGGGTTCTTCGAAATGGCATGCATCTCACTTCCAAAAGTGGACAAATGGCTCTTATGCTAGAAAGAAATAGATCAAAGGATGGTTCAGATGTGTAAACCAGAAGCAGTTAAAAAAGAGTTTTGATTTAAAGGATATGTATGGGCCAAAAAGAAAACAGAAACTTAAGAAGTGAAAAGAGTCAGCTCAGCTCACATCAAGAGAGAAAGCATAGTCTAAAATAGTCCAGAGGACTCTAAGAGCACAGGCCAGAACCTGCATCATTGGCAGGTGGGATGGGGGAAAGAAACTAGGAACAGAGGAATGGAGCTAGCAGTTGGGAGGCTTGAGTGCCAGTTCTATGCCAGGCTCTGCTTTAGGTACTGGTCAAAGGCAATCGCAGAGACTCACAACTTCTCAAGACAGGTATTTACCACCACATTACAGATGAGAAAACCAAGACTCAAAGAAGTTCATAATTTGCCCAAGGCCACACAGCCAATAAGTGGCAAAACCAGAGTTCAAATTCAGGGCTATTTAGCTCTAAAGCCCTCTTCCCATAGGCCAGCCCCAGTGAAACAGGACAGCAAGCATCCAAATCCCAACATCCAAAGAATAGTGGTAAACTTGATTACAACATCAGCTGTCACACCCAGGGGTGGACCATGGCAGAAAGCTTAGAAGATAACAATATTTTTGGTCAGGTGGGTGGAACAGGCAGGAAAGGATGGAAGGGTAAGCAGAGGAGGACAATCTGATTAGAGGCAACATCCTAGCCAATGGCTAGGGATGGAATCAAGAACAAATCAGGCTTCAGAAAGAGGGGCTGGTATGGCTGTATTCACAAGACCACAAGTCCTAGCCTCCAACTTAAGTTCAAACCCAAACTAGGGGCAGAATCCCCATCATATGGAACAGGCGCTCATAGAAGTTGAGATGTGAGAGAAAGGGGCAGGGTGTTGGGATGAAAATTACACTTCAATAAATTGTAAGCCCCTTAGTAACTCACCAGAGTAACTGGACCTTAGGCTTAAGGCAAGACCACACCTGATAGGGACATACTTCCTTAGGTCTGAAGATGCCTCAGCCCCTGAGTGAGTTAAGTCTGCAGGTGTAAAGGTCCTCAGCACTGGTATCCAAGCATGGCTGTGCAAGAAAACCACAGAAACAACAAAATCATCAGATTATTTGTTGAGAACCTACTCTGTGCCTGGTTCTGTGCTGCAGCCCAGGAATACATCACTGAATAAGACAGACACAGCCCTGCCCTCGTGGAGCCTACCTTCTAGTAGAGGAGACAGACAATGAACAAGAAACCAACAAATGAGTAAAATATATGCAAGTCAAAAAAGTTCTAAGAAAGGAAAAAACAAGAGGCAAAAATCAAAGAAAAAAGTAAGTGAGGAGGCGGGTACATGCCGGTGATCCTTGAACATCATGGATTTGAACTACGGGGGTCCACTTGTACACAGATTTGTTTTAATAGACACATTAAAAATGTTTTGAAGATTCACATTTGAAAAAAACTCTCAAATGAACCATATAGCCTAGAAATATCAAAAACATAAGAAAAGTTATATGTGTCATAAATGCATAAAATAGATAGAGATGCTAGCCTATTTTATCATTTACCACCATAAAATATACATAAATCTACTATAAGAAGTTAAAGTTTATCAAAACTTATGCACACAAACACTTAGATGCCTTACGTGGTGCCATTTACAGTCAAGAGAAATGTAAACAAATGTAAAGATGCAGTATTAAATCATAACTGCATAAAATCAACTGTGTGCATACCCTACAAGTATAATCATCTCATGGCCACCCCGGTGCTATTTAAAATGCCATGTGACGCTATCATCTCCACATAAGCAGTTTCTCTCTCCAGTAAATTGCAGATCTCAGTGAAAAGCAGCCTCTCGGTTCTCACATACTTTTTATCATGTTTGATTTAATACTGTAAACCTTGATAACAAGGGGACTCACACAAAGTGCTACTAGTGATGCTGGAAGTGCTCCATTAAGCGGAGAAAGGTCATGAAAAAGTTGAATTGCTTGATACGTACTGTAGATTGAGGTCTGCTGTGATTACCCTCCATTTCAGATAGCCATTCCTCTTGTAAACAGATGGCTTAAACTATGGCATTGATAAATACAGTACAGTAGTGTCGGTGTATTTCTTCTTACCTTATGATTTTTTAATCACGTTTTCTTTTCTCTAGTGTAAAAATATAATATATAATGCATACAACATGCAAAATATGTGTTATCTGTGTGGCTTCCAGTCAACAGTAGTAATGGGTGGCTTCCAGCTACCCATTAGTAGAGGCTAGGCTAAATAGCCTCTACTCATAGGCTAAATATTGCACATTCCTGAAATGAAATCTAGTTCAGCCACCTTGGAATTGCTACTATAAATCTACATTTATTTTATTTTCTATTATGAAAAGATATGTACAATATATTATGCAGGAAGAAAAAGCATATTATAAAAAACAACATATGCTATGTAAATCATGCCACTTTTTGTTAGAGAGAATTTGATAACCCTATTGATATGGTCCCCAAATATGCTCCCCTTAGGCGTATTTTTTTCTGAGCAAAATGTATACACCAAAATTTGAATCCTGGTTGCTTTGGGTGGGGAACTTCTGAGTGAGTTTTACTTTCTTTTTCATACTTCAATGCATTACCAGATAATTTTTACAATGTGCACACACTTCTATGCATGTGTGCCTTTACCTCTGCTTTGATAATCAGAATGAACCAAAAAAAAAGCCATTTTCACTTAGGAAGAACTAGACAAACAACAGTCTGGAGACTTTAGATGGTAGCCAGAAAGAGCCAAGCTGGCAGACAGCTGCTCTGCCACTGCCGTAATCAAAACACAGTTTGTGTTTATTCAGTTAAATTCAACAAACATTTCCCATACACCTACTCTGGGTCAGCCTTCGCTTAGATGATGAGAACGCATCTGAGAGTGCAACCTTAGTCCTTGGCCTTTATAAACTCACAAGGAAATAACCTGGCTTTAAACACAGTTATAAAAGATTGTGTTGGTTTGCTGAGCTGCCATAGCAAAATACCACAGACGGGGTAGCTTAAACAACAAAAATGTATTTCCTCATAGCTGGAAGTCCAAGATCAAGGTCTCAGCAGGGTTGTTTCTTCTGAGCCCTCTGTCCTTGGCTTGCAGATGGCCACCTTCTCTCATGGCTTCACATGACCTTTACTCTATACACGTAATGTCCTAATCTCTTCTTTTCAGGAGGACACCAGTCAGATATAGGATTAGAGCCTATATGGTTTTGCTGTGTCCCCACCCAAATCTCATCTTGAATTCCCACATATTGTGGGAGAGACCTGATGAGAGGTAGTTGAATCATGGGACAGGCCTTTCTCATGCTGTTCTCATGATAGTGAGTAAGCCTCATGAGATCTGATAGTTTCAAAAAATGGGAGTCTCCCTGTACAAGCTCTCGCTTTGCCTACTGCCATCCATGTAAGATATGACTTGCTCCTCCTTGCCTTGCACCATGATTGTGAGGCTTCCCCAGTCATGTGGAACTGTAAGTCCCATTAAACCTCTTTCTTTTGTAAATTGCCCAGTCTTGGGTATGTCTATCAGCAGTGTGAAAACAAACTAATACAGGGTCCACACTGAGAAATGTCATTTTAAGTTAATTACCTCCTTAAAGGCCCTGTTTTAACATACAAATTTCATGGAAGACACAATTCAAATTATAAGAAATATCCATGTACTTAGATTTCAGTGATAAGATTCCTATTTTGTGATTTACTATTGATGTCTCTTAAATTTTCTCTGTAAAATCTGAATCAGAGATATTCAAAGGTAACTTACAAATTAATTAAGAAAAAGCATATAAATAAAGACAATTACTGTCATCTTGTAAAATAATCAGGTGCCATATAACACTTTCACTTTTATGATTTACACTTAGGGAAAAACTGAGTAAAGTGCAGCAAAGAAACGAATGTTTTTCATTCAGATAAGTAGACAATTTAGAAAAAAAGGGCACTTAGAATAAAATTTCTAGGGAATGATTTTATATTTATTAACATAATAGAGCTCTATAATCTATTAGTAACACCTCAGATAACTTTCTCTTATGTGTAACAAGGTGAGTCAGGAGTCTGCCGTGAGTTATGATAGCGGCACTGCCCTCCAGCCTGGCTAAAGGAGGAAGAGCAAGAAAGTAATAAAATAAAATGTAAAAAGGTCAATTAGCCTTGAGTAAAATCAGGGTTAAAATGCTGAAGCCACCCACAAGATCTAAAGAATATTTTTCTGTACCTCATGTTTGTAAAATCCACTCACTTTGTTCAAGAATGCTCAAAACCCATTCTATTTTAAACTATGTTCTATATGGGAGGAAACAGAAAGCACCTCTTAATTGGAGAAAAGGGGGCTTCCCAACAGACTTAATTGTGCAAACAGCCAACACAAAGTAGCTGCCCATGGCCACACAAATTAAATTCTTTTAAAAAAAAAGACTATTTTAAATTGAAAGCAAGCTCATTTCTTCACAGCAATATTCGGGATAATGCTAGCAACATATCCTCCTTAGCAGACATGAAAAAAAAACCCCTCCTCCAATGCCCTCTACATTCTCTTTTGTCGGAGATTCTACCTAAAAAGCTGGAAGAGTGCTAGCAGAGCTGCCATACAACAACAACAAAAAAAAACAGCAGAGCTTCCAAAAAAAATAGTGGCGGGCACAGAGGCTCACACCTAGGAGACTGAGGCATGGCAGATCATGAGGCGGGCGGATCACAAGATCAGGAGTTCAAGACCAGTCGGACCAAGATGATAAAATCCCATCTCTACCAAAGATACAAAAATTAGCCAGGCACGGTAGCAGGCACCTGTAATCCCAGCTAGTAGGGAGGCTGAGGCAAAGAATTGCTTGAACCCAGGAGGCGGAGGTGGCAGTGAGCAAAGATCGCACCACTGCACTCCAGCCCGGATGACAAAGCGAGACTCCATCTCAAAAAAAAAAAAAAAAAAAAAGCAATGTTTACCATCATAGTGCCAGGTATATAGCAGATGCTCAGCAGATGTGTAGTAAATGATTTTTTGCTCCTTCTTTGAAATGTAGCTCTGTTAGCTCTTGTCCTTTCTCAACTGTACCCAAAGTTATTTTGGCAACATCCATCTCCCAAACAAATATTTATGCAATATTTGTGCGATAAATATTAATGCAGTATTTGTGTAATAAGTAGAGCAGGAGAGGGTGTCTATTTGGACCAAAGTCAATCAGCATTTCCTATCTACTTTGTCGACCAGGATTGGTTTAAAGATGAGCACATCACTTAGAACTAAAGAGATGTGCAAAGATTTTATTGAACATTCCTAGGAAGGAGAAGCTTTCTCTCTCTCTTCTAGTGGATGGATTATAAAGTCTAGCAGAGCTGCCATACAACAACAAAAAATAAAACAGCAGAGCTTCCAAAAAAAATAGTGGCGGGCACAGAGGCCACTATTAAAGCAGCCATTTTGTTGTCTAAAAAGATGAACCTAATGGATCAATAGATGTAGCTTCACATCCTTGGCTTCTAGATATCATTATTGTTAGGGTGATATATTGTTCTCTTGATTGCTTCAACTATTGGAATTATGTTTTCTGTCACTTGTAACCAAAAACATTATAACTCATTGCAGTAATAAATTGAATGAAAAAGTGATAAACCAGGCATCCAACCACAGCACGCCACATCACGTGGATAAGGAAAGATTGCTAAAGATACTTTCCATATGCGTACGCTGTGAACAAGGTTGTCATGTGTACATAAGAACAAAGGGAAAAATTCCACCCATTCCCTCCACAAGATAAAATTAGGGAAAATCTATCCAAAAGTTTTGATTCTCATCTCTTCTCCGAATTGTGAATTTTCAATCAACATATAGATGTTTCTCTTTATAAATTTCCAATAGAAAATATCCAATCCCAGGATAACTTTGTTTTCTCCCATCCCATCATCCAATTTGCTATATTTGATTATTTTTATAAAATTGAGCACATATTTTGCAAATCTTGGGAATGGAACTACTTTTATCTAGAAGAAATATAGTTCTGTGTTAAGGACTTTATATGTGTAATCTCATCAAGCTACATCGTAACTCTGTGGGGAAGATTATAAAGTCTTCACTTTATTAGTAATAAAAAAGGAGCTTCCGAAAGGGTATATACTTTGTGTGAGGTTACACAGCAAGTAAATTGTAGAGTTGAGATTTAAGCCCTAAGTACTAAAGCTGTGCTTTTGAGTTATTCATTAATTCATTCAATAATTTTGGCATGCCACTGTGATAACTGATGGAAGTGCAAAAAAGAATTATTAAAAAGTTCTCTCCACAAAGAGTTTATAGGCCTGTGGAGAAGATAGATAGATATAGATATAGATATAGATATATGTAGTTGAATCACCACAACGCACAAAAGTATTTTTACAGAGCAATGAACCAAGTTGGATGGAAACATAGAAGATAGAGCCTGGGAGTAAAAGAAAGCTTTCATAAAGGAGGATGATACTAAAAATCAAAAAATGAGTAAGGACAGATAAAAGAAATATCAAAGAATAAGCCACAGCACTGAGGAGAAAGAAAGAGAGAGTAAGAAAAAAGAGAGAAGGGGAAGGAGAAAGGGAGGGTGAGAGGGAGGAAGCAACGCAAAGAGGAAGGAGAGGAAAAGAGAGTGGGGAGGGAGAGGAGGGAAAGTGGGGGGAGAAAAGAAAAAGAGGGAAGGAAGGAAGGGAGGGAGGGAGGGGGTGAAGGGAGGGAGGCACAGAGGGAGGGAGGGAGGGAGGCAGGCAGCCAGGCAAACTAGCCTTGGAAGGTTCTGGACACCAAGGATTTGCTTTAGCTGAAGAATCATGGATAAGGGTGTGGGCAAGGAAGAAGAGAAATAGAAAATTAAATTGGAGAGGCCCATTACACAATAGAGTGGGAGAGGAAGTACTGATATTAATATACATTTTGCCTCCTTTTAAGTAGGTTTGGGCATAAACTAGAGATATTTTTAAGCTGTATTACCACTTTTGCTGTGATTGTTTAAAAGGAATCATGACAAATGAGATAGGAACCAAACAAATAACCATGTTCTCATTAGAAATTATGGTGCCATGGAAGACAGCAGGCTTTCTGCTCTACAATCTCTGCCACAGTGGCATATTGCCAAGGAGAAGAGAACATGCTGCTGTCCACAAAGAGAAGAGACAGCAAATGATCATACTGTATATATCTTCTTTCAAACTTGGAAAGCAAACTGCATGGTTTTGGAAAATACTGTTGAAGCTGAAAGTTTTCAGGAATATTCAGCAATTACTGGAAACTTTCAAATGCAAGGGTTTCTGCCAACCATAAAAGTGTCTACTTCTGATGTATTCGGTGGCAAAATAACGATTCATTTAAGTTAATGGCGGTAGAGATAGCCAGGTGTTAATCCACCCATGCAGCCACAGCTTTAAATATATATATAACAGTTGCGGGTAGAAAGAGCTAGCACAGTGTTTGTGTGTTTTGCCATCACTTACATAGTGAATCTCTTCTCTTCGGTTCGCTAAACCCAATGATGCACTTTCCCAATATACACAGTGACAATAGTGAATTTACAGAAAATAAAATTATTATTCACTCTGCTTGCTGCTTCCACTGTTGAAAGATAATATGGTAATTTCAGCCACCAATATTTAACAGTGTTTACCTTGGCAAGATTATAAATTCTCAGACATAGTGAAAGTAAGTTACGCAACTAATAAATGTCACTTGTGCATATTTTAAAATTAAGACAATGTAGTTTTGGAAAGTAATTATATGAGAAAGCCTTAGCTCAATAAATAAATTTAAAATAATGTTCAATATTTTTGGAATATGAGTCTCTCCCGTAGTAGTCTCCAGTTAACCCTTACACAACATGGGGGGTTTTGCCGTTTGAGCTTTCACTTGCTTAGCATTTATTTATTTTTAGATTATGAATACAATTTGTTGTTTTCAGTTTTAATTTTTGTGGTTACATAGTAAATGTATATATTTATGGGGGTACGTGAGAAGTTTTGTTACACAATGGGGAATAAGCACATCAGCAAGAAAAAAGGGAGCATATCCATCCCCTCAAGCATTTATCCTCTGAATTACAATCCAATTATACTCTTTAAGCTACTGGAATACATTTTGACAAATGAATTTTTAAAACCTTATCCTATTGGTTTAGGCTTTTTGTGGGTTTTTGTTTTCTTTTGTTTTGTTTGTTTTTTTGGTTTTTTGAGACAGGGTCTTGCTATGTTGCCTAGACTCAAAATCCTGGGCTCAACAAGCCTCCCAAGTAGCTGAGAATACAGGCAAGCATCACCGTGCCTGGTTTTATTGATTTGGGTGGTTTTTAAAATTTATTTCAATAGGTTTTTGGGGAACAGGTCGTATTTGCTATATGAATTGTTCTTTAGTGGTGATTTCTGAGATTTTAGTGCACCCATCACACGAGCTGTGTACACTATACCCAATGTGTAGTCTTTTTTCCCTTACCCCCTCCCACCCATTCCCTCAAGTCACCAAAGTCCACTGTATTATTTTCATGCCTTTGTGTCCTCATAGCTTAGATTCCACTTATGAGTGAGAGTATACGACATTTGGTTTTCCATTCCTGGTTCACTTCACTTAGAATAATAGTCTCTAATTCCATCCAGGTTGCTGCAAATGCCATTAATTCATTCCTTTTTGTGGCTGAGTAGTATTCCATGATATATACACATTTTCTTTATCCACTTGATTGATGGGCATTTGGGCTGGTTCCATATTTTTGCAATTGCAAATTGTACTGCTATATACATGCGTTTGCAAGTATCTTTTTCATATAATGACTTCTTTTTTTTTAGGTAGATGCCCAGGGGTGGGATGGTTGGATCAGATGGTAGATCTCCTTTAGTTTCCTAAGGAATCTCCACACTGTTTTCCACAGTGATTATACTAGTTTACATTTCCACCAACCGTGTAGAAGTGTTTCTATTTCACCACATCCACACCAAAACTGTTATTTTTTAATTTTTTGATTATGGTCATTCTTGGAGGAGTAAGGTGTTATTGCATTGTGGTTTTGATTTGCATTTCCCTGATCATTAGAGACGTTGAGCATTTTTTTCATTTTGTTGGCCATTTGTATATCTTCTTTTGAGAATTGTCTATTCATGTCCTTACCCACTTTATGATGGGATTGTTTGTCTTCTTCTTGCTGATTTGTTTGAGTTCCTGGTAGATTCTGGGTATTAGTCATTTGTCAGATGTATAGATTGTGAATATTTCCCCCACTCTATGGGTTGTCTGTTTCCTCTCCTGATTATTTCTTTTGCTGTGCCAAAGCTCTTTAGTTTAATCTAGTCCCATCTATTTATCTCCATTTTTGTTGCATTTGCTTTGGGGTTCTTGGTCACAAAGTCTTTGCCTAAGCCAATGTCTAGAAGGGTTTTTCCAAAATTATCTTCCAGAATATTTATGGTTTCAGGTCTTAGATTTAAGTCTTTGATTCAACTTGAGTTGATTTTTGTACAAAGTGAGAGATGAGGATCCAGTTTCACTTATCAACATGTGGCTTGCCAATTATACCAGCACCATTTGTTAAATAGGGTGTCCTTTCCTCACTTTTTTTTTTTTTTTTTTTTTTTTGCTTTGTCTAACATCAGTTGACTGCAAGTATTCGACTTTATTTCTGGGTTCTCTATCCAGCTCCATTGTCTATATGCCTGTTTTTATACCAGTAGCATCTTGTTTTGGTGACTATGGCCTTATAAATATAGTTTGAAGTTAGGTAATATAATACTTCCAGATTTGTTCTTTTTGCTTAGTTAGTCTTGCTTTGGCTATATGAGCTCTTTTTTTTATTATTCCATATGAATTTTAGTGTTTTTTTTTTCTGGTTCCGTGAAGAATGATAATGGTATTTTAATAGAAATTGCATAGAATTTATAGATTGCTTTTGGCAATATGGTTATTTTCACAATAATAGTTCTACCTATCCATGAGCATGGGAAGATGCATTTCCATTTGTTTGTGTCATATAGTTTCTTTTAGCTTGTTTTGTAGTTTTCTTTATTGAGGTCTTTCGCCTCCTTGGTTAAGTATATTCCTAAGTATTTTATTTTATTTTATTTTTGAAGCTATTGTAAAAGGGGTTAAATTCTTGATTTGATTCTCAACTTGGTTGCTGTTGGTGTATAGCAGAGCTACTGATTTGTGTACATTAACTTTGTATCCTGAAACTTCGTTAAATTCATTTACCAATTCTAGGAACTTTTTGGATGAGTCATTAGAGCTTTCTAGGTATACAATCATGTCATCATCAAACACTGACAGTTTGACTTCTTTGCCATTTTGTAGCCCTTTATTTCTTTCTCTTGTCTCATTGCTCTGGCTAGGACTTCCAGTACTCTATTGAATAAAAGTGGTAAAAGTGGGCATTCTTGTCTTGTTCCAGTCCTCAGGAGGAATGTGTTCAACTTTTCAGTATAATGTTAGCTGTGGGTTGTCATAGATGGCTTTTATTACCCTAAGGTAATAAAATATGCCAATTTTGCCGAAGGTTTTAATCATAAAGTCATGCTGAATTTTGTCAAATGCTTTTACTGCATCTATTGAGATAGCCGTGTGATTTTTGTTTTTAATTCTGTTTATGTGATGTATCACATTTATTGACTTGTGTATGTTAAGCCATCCCAGCAGCCCTGGTATGAAACTCACTGAATCATGGTAGATTGTCTTTTTGATCTGCTATTGGATTTGGTTAGCTAGGATTTTTGCATCGTGTGTTCATCAGGGATATTGGTCTATAGTTTCCTTTTTTTTTTTTTTTTTTTTTGTTATTTCCTTTCCTGGTTTTGGTATTTATACAATACTGGCGTCACAGAATTATTTAAGAAGGATTTCCTCTTTCTCTGTCTCATGGAATAGTGTCAATAGGATTGTTACCAATTCTTTTTTGAATGTTTGATAGAATTCATCTGTGAATCAATCTGCTGCTGGATTTTTTGTTATTGTTGGTAACCTTTTAATTGCCATTTCAATCTCACTGCTTGTATTGGGTCTGTTCAGAGTTTCTATTTCTTCCTGGTTTAATCTGGGAGAGTTGTATATTTCCATGAATTTCGTTTATGCGTGTAAAAGTGTTCATGGTAGCTTTGAATGATCTTTTATATTTCTATGATATTGTTTATAATATCTCCCATTTCATTTCTAATTGAGCTTATTTGGATTTTCTTGCTTCTTGGTTAATCTTGCTAATGGTCTATTTTATTTATCTTTTCAAAGAACGAGATTTTTGTTTCTTTTTTTTTTGTATTTTTTGTTTGTTTCAATTTCATTTAGTTCTTCTCTGATCTTGGTTATTTCTTTTCTTCTACTGGATTTAGGTATGGTTTGTTCTTGTTTCTCTAGCCTTGAGGCATGACTTTAGATTGTCTGTTTGTGCTCTTTCAAATTTTTTAATGTAGGCATTTAAGCTATGAACTTTTCTCTTAGCACCACCAAAGGTTTTGATAGGTTGTGTCACTACTATCACTCAATTAAAATAACTTTTTAATTTTCATCTTGGTTTCATTGCTGACCCAATAATCATTCAGGAGCAGGTTATTTAATTTCCATGTATTTACATAGCTTAGAGGGTTCCTTTTAGAGTTGATTTCTCATTTTATTCTATTGTGGTCTGAGAAAGTACTTGCTATAATTTCAATTTTCTTAAATTTCTTGAGACTTGTTTTGTGGCCTATCACATGATCTGTCTTGGAGAATATTCCACGTGCTGGTTACTATATCTGCAGTTGTCAGGTAGAATGTTCTGTAAATATCTGTTAAGTACATTTGTTCTAGGGTACAGTTTAAGTCCCTTGTTTCTTTGTTGACTTTCTGTCTTGATGATTTGTCTAGTGCTGTCAGTGGAGCACTAGACCAATCCCCCACTATTACTGTGTTGCTGTCTATGTCATTCTTTAGGTCTAGTAGTGATTATTTTATAAATTTAGGAGCTCCAGTGTTAGGTGCATATATGTTTAGGATTGTAATATTTTTCTATTGGATGAGTCCTTTTATCATTATACAGTGTCCCTCTTTGTCTTTTTTAACCCCTGTTGCTTTAAAGTTTGTTTTGTCTGATATAAGAATAGATATTCCTGCTAGCTTTTGATGTACATTGCATGGAATATCTTTTTCCACCCCTTTACCTTAAGTTTACGTGACTCCTTACATGTCAGGTGAGTCTCTTGAAGACGGCAGGTACTTGATTGGTGAATTTTTATTCATTCTGCCATTCTGTATCATTTAAGGGGAGCATTTAGGTCATTTACATTCAAAGTCAGTATTGGGATGTGAGGTACTATTCTTTCCATATATCATGCTATTTGTTGCCTGAATATCTTGGGTTTTTTTCATTGTGGTGTTGTTTTTCAGATCCTGTAAGATACACGCTTTAAGGAGATTCTATTTAGGTGTATTTCAAGGGTTTGGTTCAAGATTTGGAGCTCCTTTTAACAGTTCTTGTAGTTCTCACTTGGTAGTGGTGAATTCTCTCAGCATTTGTTTATCTGAAAAAGACTGTATCCTTCCTTCATTTCTGAAGCTTAGTTCGCTGGATACAGAGTTTTTGGTAATAATTGTTTTGTTTATGGAAGCTAAAGCTAGAAACCCCAATTCCTCCTAGGCTATAGAATTTCTGCTGAGAAACTACTGTTAATTTGACAAGTTTTCCTTTATAAGTTACCTAATGCTTTTGCCTCACAGCTCTTAAGATTCTTTCCTTCATCTTGACTTTAGATAGTCTGATGACTATGTGCCTAGGTGATGATCTTTTTGCACTGAATTTCCCAGTTGTTGTTTGAGCTGCTTGTATTTGGATGTCTAGATCTCTAGCAAGACTGGGGAAGTTTTCCTTGATTATTCCCTCAAATATGTTTTCCAAACCTTTAGGTATCTTTTTTTCCTCAGGAACACCAATTATTCTTAGGTTTGGTCATTTAACATAATCCCAAACTTCTTACAGGCTTTGTTCATTTTTTAAACATTCTTTTTCCTTTGTCTTTGTTGGATTGGGTTAATTTGAAAGCCTAAAGTTTTTACTTCTACTTGTTTGATTCTATTCCTGACTTTCCAGTGCATTTTGCAATTCCCTAGGTGTGTCTGAAGTGAAGTGATTGTTTTTTATTTATGCTATCTATTTTGCTGCAGATTTTTCCATTACCATAGCCAGGATTGTATAAATTATTTATACTTTAAATTCTGGGGTAAATGTGCAGATTGTGCAGGATTTGTTGCATAGGTATACATATGCCATGGTAGTTTGCTGCATTCATTCCCCCATCACCTACATTAGGTATTTCTCCTAATGTTATCCCTCTCCAATCCCCCCACCCCCTGACTATCCCTTTTGTAGCCCTTCCCACCTCCAAACAGGCCTCAGTGTGTGACGTGCCTCTCACTGTGTTCATGTGTTCTCATTGTTCAACACCCACTTATGAGTGAGAACATGCAATATTTGGTTTTCTGTTCTTTGTGAGTTTGCTGAGAATAATGGTTTCCAGCTTCATCCATGTTCCTGTAAAGGACATGAACTCATCCTTTTTATGGCTGCATAGTGCTCTGTGGTGTATATGTGCCATATTTTCTTTATCCAGTCTATCATTGATGGGCATTTGGGTTGGTTCCAGGTCTTTGCTATTGTAAATAGTGCCGCAATGTGCATACCTGTGCATATGTCTTTATAATAGAACGATTTATAATCCTTTGGGTGTATACCCAGTAATGGGATTGCTGGGTCAAATAGTATTTCTATTTCTAGATCCTTAAGGACTTGCCACACTGTCTTCCACAATGGTTGAACTAATTTACACTCCCACCAACTGGGTAAAAGTGTTCCTATTTCTCCACATCCTCTCCAGCATCTGTCACCAGATTTTTTAATAATCACCATTCTAACTGGTGTGAGATGGTATCTCAATGTGGTTTTGATTTGCATTTCTCTAATGACCAGTGATGATGAGCATTTTTTCATATGTTTGTTGGCCTCATAAATGTCTTCTTTTGAAAAGTGTCAGTTCATATCCTTCACCCACTTTTTGATGGGATTTTTTTTTTTCTTGTAAATTTGTTTTAGTTCTTTGTAGATTCTGGATATTAGCCCTTTGTCAGATGGGTAGATTGCAAAAATTTTTTTCCATTCTGTTGGTTGCCAGTTCACTCTAATGATTGCTTCTTTTGCTGTACAGATGCTCTTAAGTTTAATTAGATCCCATTTGTTTATTTTGGCTTTTGTTGCCATTGCTTTTGGTGTTTTAGTCCTGAATGATATTGCCTAGATTTTCTTCTAGGGTTTTTATGCTGTTAGGTCTTATGTTTAAATCTTTAATCCATCTGGAGTTAATTTTTGTATAAGGTGTGAGGAAGGAGTCTAGATTCAGCTTTCTGCACATAGCTAGCCAGTTTTCCCAACACTATTTATTAAACATGGAATCCTTTCCCCATTGCTTGTTTTTGTTAGGTTTGTCAAAGATCAGATGGTTGTAAATGTGTGGTGTTACTTCTGAGGCCTCTGTTCTGCTCCATTGGTCTATATCTCTGTTTTGGTACCAGTAGCACACTTTTTTAATTACTCTAGACTTGTAGTATAGTTTGAAGTTGGGTAGCGTGATGCCTCCAGCTTTGTTCTTTTGCTTAGGATTGTCTTGGCTATGCCAGCTCTTTTTTGGTTCCATATGAAGTTTAAGGTGCTTTTTTCCAGTTCTGTGAAGAAGGTCAATGGTAGCTTGGTGTGGTAGCATTGAATCTATAAAATACTTGGGCAGTATGGTCATTTTCATGATATTGATTCTCCCTAACCATGAACATGGAATGTTTTTGCATCTGACTGTGTTCTCTCTTATTTCCTTGAGCAGTGGTTTATAGTTCTCCTTGAAGAGATCCTTCACATCTCTTGTTAGTTGTATTCCTAGGTATTTTATTCTCTTTATAGCAATTGTGAATGGGAGTTCACTCACGATTTGGCTCTCTGTTTATCTGTTATGGGTGTATAGCATTGCTTGTGATTTTTGCACATTGATTTTGTATCCTGAGACTTTGCTAAAGTTGATTATCATCTGAAGGAGATTCTGGGCAGAGACGATAGGGACTTCTAAATATACAATCATGTCATCTGCAAATAGAGACAATTTGACTTTTTCTTTTCCTAAATGAATACACTTTATTTCTTTTTCTTGCCTAATTACTCTGGCTAGAACTTCCAATTCTATGTTGAATAGGAGTGGTGAGAGAGGGCACCCTTGTCTAGTGCCAGTTTTCAAAGGGAATGCTTCCAGTTTTTGCCCATTCAGTATGATATTGGCTATGGGTTTGTCATGAATAGCTTTTATTATTTTGAGATAAGCTCCATCAATACCTAGTTTATTGAGAGTTTTTAGGATAAAGTGCTGTTGAATTTTGTCAAAGGCCTTCTCTGTATCTACTAAGATAATCATGTGGTTTTTGTCTTTGGTTCTGTTTATGTGTTGGATTATGTTTATAGATTTGCATATGTCAAAACAGACTTGCAACCCAGGGATGAAGCCAACTTGATCGTGATGGATAAGGTTTTTCATGTGCTATTTGATTTGGTTTGCCAGTATTTTATTGAAGATTTTCACATCAATGTTCATCATGGATATTGGCCTGAAATTTTCTTTTTTAGTTGCGTTTTGGTATCAGGATGATGTTGATCTCATAAAATGGGTTAGAGAGGACTCCCTCTTTTTGTATTGTTTGGAATGGTTTCAGAAGGAACGGTATCAGCTCCTCTTTGTACGTCTGGTAAAATTCAGCTGTGAACCTGTCTCAACCTGGACTTTTTTTGTTGGTAGGCTATTAATTGCTGCCTCGACTTCAGACCTTGTTATTGGTCTATTTAGGGATTCAACTTCTTCCTGATTTAGTCTTGGGATGGTGGAAATGTCTAGGAATTTCTCCATTTCTTCTGGATTTATTGGTGTGTGTACATAAAAGTATTTGTAGTAATCTCTGATGGTAGTTTGTATTTCTGTGGAATTGGTGGTGATAGCCCCTTTGTCTTTTTTTTTTTTTTTTTTTTTGAGATGGAGTTTTGTTCTTGTTACCCAGGCTGGAGTGCAATGGTGTGATCTCGGCTCACCGCAACCTCCGCCTCCTGGGTTCAGGCAATTCTCCTGCCTTGGCCTCCTGAGTAGCTGGGATTACAGGCACGCACCACCATGCCCAGCTAATTTTTTGTATTTTTAGAAGAGACGGGGTTTCACCATGTTGACCAGGATGGTCTCGACCTCTTGACCTCGTGATCCACCTCCCTCGGCCTCCCAAAGTGTTGGGCCCTTTATCATTTTTTATTGCAACTATTTGATTCTTCTCTGTTTTCTCTTTTCTTTTTTATTAGTCTGGCTAGCAGTCTATCAATTTTGTTGATCTTTTCAAAAACAAGCCCTGGACTCACTGATTTTTTGAAGGGTTTTTTTTTGTGTCTCTATCTCCTTTAGTTCTGCTCTGATCTTAGTTATTTCTTGTCTTCTGCTAGCTTTTGAATTTGTTTGATCTTGCTCCTCTAGTTCTTTTAATTGTGATGATAGGGTGTCAATTTTAGATCTTTCCTCACTTCTCATTTGGGCATTTAGTGCTATAAATTTCCCTGAAAGGAACAATCAGTACCAGCCCCTGCAAAAACACACCAAATGGTAAAGACCATCAACACAATGAAGTAACTGCATCAACTAATGGGCAAAACAACCAGCTAGTATCAAAATGGCAGGAACTAATTCACACATAACCATATTAACCTTAAATGTAAATGGGTTAAATGCCCCAATCAAAAGACACAGACTGGCAAATTGGATGAAGAGTCAAGACCCATTGCTGTGCTGTATTCAGGAAACCCATCTCACATGCAAAGACACACATAGACTCAAAAATAAAGGGATGGAGAAAGATTTACCTAGCAAATGGAGAGAAAAAAAAGCAGGGATTGCAATCCTAGTCTCTGTTAAAACAGACTTTAAACCAACAAAGATCAAAAGAGATAAGGAAGGGCATTACATAATGGTAAAGGGATCAATGCAACAAGAAGAGCTAATGATCTTAAATATATATGCACCCAATACAGGAGCACCCAGATTCATAAAGCAAGTTCTTAATGACCTACAAAAAGATTTAGACTCCCACACGACAATAGTGGGAGACTTTAACATTCCACTGTCAATATTAGACAGATCAATGAAACAGAAAATTATCAAGGATATCCAGGACTTGAACTCATATCTGGACCAAGCAGACCTAATAGACATCTGCAGAACTCTCCACCCCAAATCCACAGAATATACATTCTTCTCAGCACCACATCACACCTACTCTAAAATTGACCACATAATTGGAAGTAAATCACTCCTCAGCAAATGCAAAGGAATGAAAATCATAACAACCAGTCTCTCAGACCACAGAGCAATTAAATTAGAACTCAGGACTAAGAAACTCACTCAAAACCACACAATACATGGAAACTGAACAACCTGCTCCTGAATGACTACTGGATAAATAATGAAATGAAGGCAGAAATAAAGATGTTTTTTGAAAGCAATGAGAATGAAGACACAATATGCCAGAATCTTTGGGACTCATCTTTTTTATTTCTGTAAGTTGGACTTCACCTTTCTTGAGGGCCTTCTTGATTGGCTTAATAGTTGACCTGCTGAATTCTTTTTCTGGCAATTCCAAGATTTTGTCTTTGGTTTGGATCTATTGTTTGTGGGCTAGTGTGATCTTTTTTTTTTTTTTTTTTTTAATTTTTTTATTTTTTATTGCATTTTAGGTTTTGTGTGATCTTTTGATGGTGTTAAAGAACCTTGCTTTGTCATATTAGCTAAAATGTTTTTCTGGTTCCTTCTCATTTGGATAGACTATGTCAGAAGGAAGATCTGGGGCTCAAGGGTTGCTGTTCAGATTCTTTTGTCCCACAGAGTGCTTCCTTCATGTGCTGCTCCCCCTTTCCCCTAAGGATGGGGCTTTCTGACAGCTGAACTGCAGTGATTATTAGTTCTCCTCTGGGTCTAGCTACCTAATGGAGTTACCAGGCTCTGGACTGGTAATGGGGAGTGTCTCCAAAGAGTCCCATAATGTGAATCATCTTCAGGTCTCTCAGCCACAGATACCAGCACTTGTTCCAGCGGAGGTAGCAGGGGAGTGAAGTGGACTCTGTAAGGGTTCTTGGTTGTATTTTTAGGTGAATTGGTTTTGTGTTGGTTGGCCTCCAGCCAGCAGGTGGCACTTTCAAGAGCACATTAATTGTGGTAGTACAGGGAGGATAAGACAGTGGGTGAGTCATAGAACTCCCAAGAGATTATGTCCTTTGTCTTCAGCTACCAGGGCAGATAGAGAAAGACCCTCAGGTGGGGGCAGGGTTAAGCATGTCTGAGCTCAGACTTTCCTTGGGTGTGGCTTGCTGCAGCTGCTGCATAAGATGTGGGGTGTGATTCCCAGGTCAGTTGACTTATGTTCCAGGGGGATTATGGCTGTATCACAGGTTGTCAGGGAAGTAGGGGAAAGCGAGCAGCCACAGGCCTCACCCAGCTCCCAGAGCCCACAGCTGGAAAGGCTGATGTCACTCACACCACACTCCTGCAACAGCACTGAGTTTATTTCCAGGCATCTGGTGAGTTGGGCTGATAACTTGCACCAGACTACAAGCCTCCCAGCTGAGAAAGCAATCAGACTCACCATTCCTTGGCTGTCCCACAGAGTCTGCGCTGGCAATCTACCTCCTTCAAAGGGTCGTGAATTCTCTCCGCTTCCCTGTTATGTTCCTGTGGAAGTTCTTGGAGCAACAGTTCATAGTGTCCATCTCCATTCACTGGTCTGTCACTCCAAGTAGGAGCTACAAGTTAGTCCTGCCTCCTAACCACCATTTTCCCAGCACTCTTGCAACATGGGTTTTAATGGCACAGGTCTGTCATATATATGGATTTTATTTCACCTCTGCCACTCCTGAGACAGCAAAACCAACCCCTACTCCTCATCCTCCTTCTCAGCCTACTTAATGTGAAAATGATGAAGATGAAGACCTTATGATAATCACTTCCACTTAATAAATATAAATATGTTTTCTCTTCCTTATAATATTCTTGATATTTTCTTTTCTCTAGCTTACTTTATTATAAGAATACAGTGTATAATACA
The DNA here is from genome assembly GCF_049354715.1 of Callithrix jacchus. Lineage (NCBI taxonomy): Eukaryota > Metazoa > Chordata > Mammalia > Primates > Cebidae > Callithrix > Callithrix jacchus. The sequence goes on from NC_133509.1 coordinate 97,797,311, forward strand.
TATACAAAATATGTGTTAATCAATCATTTATATTATCAGTCAGGCTTCCAGTCAATAGCAGGCTATACAAGGATTTTCGACTGTGGGTGCTATGAAGCAGTGATGAGTGTGGACCATGGGCCCAGACTATAGAGCTGAATTCCAGTTCTGCTGCTAAGTGGCTATAGATATAGTCCTTATCTATAAAATTAAAATAATAAAAATACTTGCTACATAAGGTTTTGTGAGGATTAAATGAGTTAACATACAAGCAATGCTTCATGAATATACCATTCAATACATATACATATATTCCCTCAGCCCATGAAATGCCTTAAACTCTGTGGAAGACAAATAAATGAACACAACATGGTTTCTAATTATCGAGAGTTCACCAATTAATAGGAATGCCAAAACATGAGCAGAAATAACAATAATTCATTTCAATCAATATTTATCACCTTTCTTTTACATCCAACTATTGTCCCAGGTGCTGAGGGAAAACACTATATATCATCTTAATTTCTAACTCCTCACTTTATTGCATATATGATAAGACAAGTTCAACACAAAGTGCTTTTGAAACATAGTTAGAAGTTATTGCCAGCAGGTGAAGGGAGAGCTTTATAACTAGGTACAAGATAATCCAGATGCCAAAGATGGGCAGGAATTCAGCATGTTAAATACAATCCATGTGCAGTAAAGAGTTAACTCAGCAGGTCTGGATTATTTAAACCCTGCACATTACAAAGAAAAGGCTGACCCTTGGCCAGTTCCTTGGAGAAAAACTCTAAGCCCTTGTAATGTTCCACTTGATCAGATTGTCTTGGTATACCTGGGGCCTTGGACTATGGACCATGCCAGGGAGTTTATGCTATCATTGGGATTCACAGTGGGGGTCTTGGACCATGCTGTGTCAGACTGACCTCTGAATGACCAGAAGACTAAGTAACCAAGGTTAGCTACATGGGTGCCCCATACCTACGTAACTGCCTTGCAATCAAAACTGTAGACCTAGCCTAAGGTGAACTTTCCTTGTTGACAATACTCCATCACGTTGCCACATATCAATGCTGGGAAAAATAAGCACTATCCATACAACTCTACTGCAGAAGGACAACTGGAAGCTTGTGCCTGGTTTCTCCTGAACTCTACCCAATGCATGGTTTTTTTCTGATTCCAATTTGTATCATTTTACTGTAATAAACTATGACCATAACTACAACAGCTTCTGAGTTCTGTGAGTACTTCTAGTGAATTATGGAACTCGAGTGTGGTCTTGAGGACCCCTGACACAGGGTGTTAAATAACCAGCACCATAAAGGATTGGTAGGATGTCAGCATCTCAAATATAGGGCAAAAGGTGATTTTGGAGACATGAGAGTTGTACCACAAAAAAAAAAAAAAAAAAAAGCTTTAAATATTTCTATGTCAATGCAATCTCAAGACTGGAAATGATTTTTAAACATCTGAGACATATAGATCTATAACTACTATTACCAATCAACAAATCAATTTCTAACAGGAACACATACATTCCACAATTTTTTTATTTATTTGAGAATCATTCTCTAATATTTTCATTCATGCTTCATAGACTTCAGACATTGTCTTTTTACTATTAAATATAAATCATAGAGCCTTTTTCTATAATTCTCATTTTAAAGTTAATGATTTCTTCTATTATACTTAGGGTTAAATCCTTCAGTTAAATCACCAGAATAATTATTCTCAAACATCCACAGATGTTTATTCAGTAAGTTCAAAAAACTGATTTGCAATAAGGATTTTTGTAACATGTATTAAAATATTTTTCCCCAAATTAGATCTACATTGCAACACATTATAAGTAAGTTTAGCAATAAGTTAACTCAATATGAAAAAGTTATATTCAAGGGCACTAACTTATGCCCTTGACTATAACATTTATGATGTTTGCTTTCTGATACTACCCTAGTATTTACGATACTAGTACCTGACTAACAGAAATTTGATCAGCTATGGCAAAAGAAAAATTTAGCACAGTGTTTTGCATTTAGTGAACTCAATAAATGTTTTGTGAATAAATGAATAAGTATATATATAAAATGGAGGACAAGAAGGAAACAATTAGAAATACACTTTGAAAAGAAAACATTGGCTGGGTGCAGTGGCTCACGCCTGTAATCCCAGCACTTTGGGAGGCCAAGGTGGGCGGATCACCTGAGGTCAGGAGTTTGAGTCCAGCATGGGCAACATGGTGAAACCTAGGTTCAAGAATCACTTGAACCTAGGAGGAGGAGGTTGCAGTGAGAAGAGACCACTGCATTCCAGCATTCCAGCCTGGGCAACAAGAGCAACACTCTGTCTCAAAATTTAAAAAATAAAAAATAAAAAAGGAATGTGAAGTTTAATGTAGGGACTCAGAATGGGATGATTGTCAGCAAAAATAATAAAATACGTAATGGAAAATAATTAGTCTAGAGGTTATATGACAACTAAATAAAACAAATATTTAGAGTCTAAATTTTCTTAATTATTGTGCTTTATAATAATTAATATAAAATGATTCATATATATCATAGTTATAGAAAAATATATATTTGCATCCTAAAATTCATATGGAGGTCGGGCACGGTTGCTCACACCTATAATCCCAGCACTTTGGGAGGCCGAGGCGGGTGGATCACTAGGTCAAGAGATGGAGACCATCCTGGTCAACATGGTGAAACCCCATCTCTACTAAAAATACAAAAACTTAGCCAGGCATGGTGGTGCAGCCTGTAGTCCCAGCTACTTGGGAGGATGAGGTAGGAGAATTGCTTGAACCCAGGAGGTGGAGGTTGCGGTGAGCCGATCGTGCCATTGCACTCCAGCCTAGGTAATAAGAGCGAAACTCCAACTTAAAAAAATAAAAAATGAGAAAAAATTCATATGGAATCTCAAGAGACCCCAAATAGCTTCACTGGACCTGATGTCTTCATTGGTGAATTCTACAAAACTAAAATAATGAATGCAAACAAGAAAACATAGGTGATTATTTATATATAATCTTGAATTTGAAAAAAATTTCTGAGCCTGAAACCAAATGCAGATCATTAAGGAAATGGTATAAGTGTCTACAAAAAAATTATGAATGTATTTTTGAACTCTATTTAAAATGTTTTAATTTGTAACCTAAGTATTATATGTGAATTTATGACAGACCAGTGATTCATATTTCTATTATATGTAAAAGGTTCTTACAAATCAGTAGAAAGGTATAAACATTTATTAATGAGAAGGATAATCAACATGATCAATTCACAATAGAAGAAAGTTTTTTAATCTAATAAATATGAAAGAATTCAACTGTACTAGTTATTAATTAAATTCAAATAATCAATATTTCTACCTGGCTCAATTCATCATATTGGAAAAGATATCCCTAGTTTATAAAACCCATGTTTTCGCAAAATGTGGAAATGGTCCTCCACATATTTCCGATGATATTTACCCTGGGTAATAATTTTCCAATACATCAAAATCATTTTTGTCAACTTGTATTTCCAGTGGCAAGGATTATTGTTTCAGTTTGGAGCATATCCCACATATCCCATCATCTATTTGGATTTTCTTTAAACAATGGCCTTTAATTTGCGTATGAGTTGTTCAATTTTACAGTATTTGAAGAATTGGCAAAGATAAGGAGTTTAGTAGTATTGTGACTCAACAACAGGGTTGCTTCCTAATATATTTTTTCATAAAGGGAAGAGAGTAACAAAGAATATAACAAACAAAATGATGCAAGGAAGCTTATGGCAATCAGTGGCTGTTAGAATCAGGGGATCTTGTGCCAATGATCTTGCCTACTTCATACTGTTTTTGCTTCTGAAGCCAACTGTTATAAATCCTGACTCAGTCACCTGGCAGCAGTGATGATGTCAGTTATACCTTTGAGTGTATTTTCTATATTATCTGCTATTATGTTACAGAACTAAAATCAATTTTGGCTACTATCACGGCACAACAAATTTTTCCACTAAAATTTAGTGGCTTAAAACAACATTTAATCTGCTCATAGACCTACAATCCAAGCAGGGCTTGTGCTCATCTCTGCTTTATTGGGTCCTGACTGGGACAACCTGAAGGATGGGGTCTGCAATCATCTGAAAGTTTGCTCATTCAAGTGTCTGATGGTTAATGCTGGCCTTGGGTGGAGACCTTAGTAGGAGCATGCAGGCCAGAATGCCTTGTACATGGCGCAGCTTCCTCACAGCAAAGTAAGAGAGAGAACCTGTTACAGTTCCTTACACAGATTCTTTTGATGCTCCTTCCAGAACACACATTCCAGAGCTTAACCTTAAATCAGAGGCCACTAAGTAAATGTAAAGTGGTGATCTATTGCACAGCATGTTGTCTATACTCATATATTTCAAAATAGCTAGAAGAAAGGATTTTAAATGTTTTCATCACAAACAAATAAATTCTTGAGGTGACAGATATATTAATTGGCCTGATTTTATCATTCCACAATGTATGCAGGTATTAAAACATCGCACTGTATCCCATAAATATATACATTTATAATTTGTCACATAAAAATAAAACAAAATAAAAAAGAAGCAAAAATCCCTGTGGATAATAAAACCAAAGGCTCTGATTAATTTATTATGACAATAACAATAGCAGAATGAAAGAATAAAACCTTCTACCGAGCTGTAACATATAATCAATGTTATAAAGATTTAGTCATTGATTATGCTGGCAGAAAGATTATCTTATGAAAAGTAAGAAAATTGACAAACCTATAAGCCCTTAATTTATTTCATAAATTGCATTATGATTGTTCCTGATTGACAAGAGCATTTAAACCTAGAACTAAACCTTTCTGAAGATATTGTTCTGCCTTTGTACACAAACATGATAATGTTTATTTTAATATGAAGGATACACCGTCATTGAAATCTATTCATATTAACATTTTATTAATATATAAATACCCTACGAAGGCTGAAATTCTCTTTTGATTTATTGATGTCCTGTATTGTTTCTCTAAGTTTGGTAAACAAAAGTACTCTCACAATAGCTTTGAATTAATTAAAAATGTAGAGAATGCCAAGCAAGCATAATTATTCCCATAGTCTTTCTCTTGTAAGAATAAAGAAGAAGAAAATATTTCTCTTTCCTGGTGGTCATTCCAGGAAGTGCAAAGAAATTTTAAACATAAAGGTTATCCTAACAATTTTATTATTATAAATTTTGGACCTGATTTGGGAAAGGCGAAATCAAGAAGACTTGACAGAGAAGACGAGAACATAAGTCACAAGTATCCAAAAGAAAAGAAATAGTTACCTGCGATAGTTTTAAATAAGTAACCATGACTATTAACATTTTTAGCCTTAAAAAATAAGTAATCCTTTTTCAAAATAATTTAAAAGTATTCAAAAAGAACAGAGTTAACAGAACAGTTTATTAATAAAAGAAATATCTGTTATCTAGACACAATAACATTGCTACATAAATGATAGCAAAACAAAAACCCCAAATTCTAGTGTTAGTTTTTGTGTATGCAGTCTATATCCCAGCATGCAAAAAAGTATTTGCAAGCCTTTCTTTCTTTATATATAAATACATAGAAAAAAATTCTTAAAAATTTCAACACATTTCCTCACAGCTTCTCAATTCATTTGTTAGAAGCATATAATCCTATACTATGTATAGCCTCAAATTTTTCTTTTCTAGCTTTATCAAGACACACAGCCCTCAGGAATATAGTTGCAAAATTCCTCAAAAAAATACTAGCAAATAAAATCTCAGAAAACATAAAAAGAAAAATATTGCACAACCAAGTGAAACTTACCCTAGAAATACAAGTTTGATTTCACATGCAAAAATCGATTGATGCAATTCATCATGCTAAAAAAAGGGGGGGAAAATCACATAATCATTTAACAGATGCAGAAAAAGCATTTAAGAAAGTTCAACAGCCATGTGTAATAAATCTCTGCAAATTAGAAACAGAAGGGAAATTTTTTAACCTAATAAATTACATCTAAGCAAGACCCACAGTTAACATCATGCATAACTGTGAAATAGTGAACGCTTTCTTACTAAGATCAAGGACAAAACAAGCATGTCCACTCTCACCATTTCTATTCAACCTTGTGTTTAGGTGCTAACCAGTGCAATTAGCATAAATAGTAAATACAAAAGGTAAAGATTAAGAAGAAAGAAGTAAAACAGTTTCTCTTCACAGATTACATGTAGGTAGAAAATCCTAATGAATCTAAAGAAATTTAGCAAGGTCTGCAGATAGAAACTCAATATACAAAAATAAAGTGAATATACTTGTAGTAAATCATTGGAAAATGTTTTTTAATGTCATTTATAACATCAAAAGTAATAATTAGGAATGTATTGAATTAATAAGGACATATGAGATATAAACAATGAAAACTATGAAGTACTGCTGTTATTAAAGAAGACTTAAATTAATGGACCAATATAGCATGTTCATATATTAGAAATAATATTGTTAAGATGTCAATTATTTCCAAACCAATCTAGCAATTCAACACAAATTCAATTATAATCTCAGGCAGCATTTTGTCAAAACTAGTGTGCTCTTTCTAAACTCCACACAAAAAAAGCAAAGAACCTAGAATATCCAAAGCTGTTTTGAAAATGAAGAATAAAGTTGAAGGACTCAAACTACCTGAAATTAAGACCTATGCTATGGTTTAGCTGTGTCCCCACCCAAATCTCATCTTGAATTGTACTCCCATGCAAGGGATCCAATGAGAGATAATTGAATCACGGGGGCAGTTTCCCCTATACTATTCTCATGGTAAGGAATAAGTCCATGAGATCTAGTGACTTTATAAGGGGTTTCCCCTCTGGCTTGGCTTTCATTCTCTCGTCTGCCAGCACGTAACACATGTCTTTCACCTTCTGCCATTATTGTGAGGCCTCCTGAGCCACGTGGAACTGTGAGTCCATTAAGCCTCTTTTTTCTTTATAAATGACAGAGTCTTGATTACCTAATGATAAACAGGCCACTTCTCCAAGAAATCATAGCAATCTTAAATGTGTAAATGCACAGCATGATGATGATTCTGGACTGGATGCTAGAATGAAAGGATGAAGAGAAAATAGCTATAAGATTAATATATATGTATGTCTTAATTATCAGGGTGAGAACAGACTAATACAACCAATGGAAGGTTTGGATGATAAATTATGGTTAATTTGAGTCCATTTCAGCTCCTAGTGCAGTAGCAGCTACTCATCCTCCACTCATAACGCCATGTCAAGAATCTGTATTTGTGTTCCTAAAGGAACCTTCACATAGTATGCAGGATCAAATTTGTGCAGGAAGAGGGAAGCAATCCCTAGAGAAGGAGAAGAATCTGATTTCCAGAATGAAAGACTAGACTCAAATGTCCAGTTTTCAACAAAAAATCACGAAGCATACCAAAAAAAAAAAAACAAGAAATTATGATTCATTTAAAGTAAAAAAATAAGTCAACAGAAATTATTCTTGAACCAGACCCATGGCAGATATACTAAACAAAGACTTTAAAACGACTATCTTAAAGACACTGAAATAACTAAAAGAAGATGTAGAGAGAATCAATAATATGTGACTTAAAATATGTGACAATAATATGTGACTTAAAATATGTGACTTAAAGTGGCAACGTCAGTAAAAAGATAGAAAATCTTTTAAAAAACAAAAAGAAATGCTGGAGCTGAAAAGTCACATGGTAAATTTTTCATTTAATGAAAAATTACTAGAGGAATTCAAATTTTACTAGAGGATTTCATTTAATGAAAAATTTACTAGAGGGATTCAAAGACAGATTAAAGAAAACAGAAGAAAGAATCAGGAACTTGAAGAGAGGACAATGGAAATTATCAAGTTTAACAATTAATAAAATAAAGAGAGAATCTGCAGAATTGGAGGACCTATTAGCAAACTATTCATCCAACAAAAAGCTGATATCCAGAATATACAAGGACCTCAAATATCTTAATAGCAAAAAAATAAATAATTCCATTAAGAGAGGGCAAAGTATCTGAATAGACATTCCTAAAAGACATACAAATGGCCAGGAGTTACATGAAAAGAAATTCTCAAAATCACTAATCATCAGGAAAACACAAATCAAAATTACAATAGGATATCATCTCAACCTAATTAGGATGCTTATTACCAAAAAGACAAAAAAATAACAAGTGTTGGTTAGGATATAGAGAAAAGGGAACTTTATATGCTGTTGGTGAGAACATAAATTAGTATAGCCATATGGACATCAGTATACAGGCTTTTTTTTTTTAAAAAAAAAAAAAAAAGGAAAAGAAAAACTAACAATGGACTACTAAACAGCAATCTCATTACTGGGTAGTTATTCAAAGGAAAGAAAATCAGTATATCAATGTGATACCTGCACCCCCCCCTCACCATGTTTATTGCAGCACTTTTTACAATAGTCAATATATGGACTCAACCTAAGTATCCATCAATGGATGAATAAAGAAAATTTGATATATATATAATAAAATTCAACCATAAAAAAATGAAATTCTGTCATTTGCAGCAACATGGATGGAACTGAAAATCATTATGTTAAGTGGAATAAACCAGGCACACAAAGATAAACATTGCATGTTCTCATTCATATGTGGCTGCTAAAAAAGTTGATCTCATGGAGGTAGAGAGTAGAACGAAGGTTACCAGAGGCTTTAAAGAATTAAGGAGGAATAAAAAGAGGTTGATTAATGTGTAAAAACATACAGTTAGATAGAAGGAGTGCGTTCTACTGTTTGATAGCAAAGTAGAGTGATGATAGTTAAAAACAATATATTTTATATTTCAAAATAATCAGAAGAGATTTGAAATATTCCAACACAAAGGAATAAAATGTGTGAGGTGATGGATATCCTAAGATTTTATTATTACACATTGCATGCATGTATCAAATTATCACATGTACCACATAAATATGCACAAGGATTATATATTAATAAAGAAAAACAAGAAATACAAAAAAAACTATCAAGTTTGGAGAACAAAAGATAAAAGATTGAAGAAAAATGAACTGAGCCTAAGAGTTCTGTGGGGTGCCATTTAATGAACCAAAAAAAGCATGGTGCAAGTCTTGGGAGAAGAGAGAAGAAATAGTCATGGAAAAAAATATCTGAAGAAATTATGACTGAAATCTTCCAAAATTTGATGAAAGTCATGGATATAAACATCTAAAATAATTGATGGACTCCAAGTAAGATGAACTCAGAAAGATCCACATCAAGACATTATAATCAAACTTTTGAAAGACAAAGAGAGAATCTTGAAAACTCCAAGAAAAGCAACTAATCACATGCAAGTTATTCTCAAGAAGATTATTCACAGATTTCTCATCTTTGGAGGCAAGAAGGCAGTGGGGTGATATATTGAAAGTGCTGAAAGAAAATAACCATCACCAAGAATCCTATAGTCAGCAAAACTGTCCTTCCAACGTAAAAAAGAAAGACATTCCCAGGTAAATAAAAGCTGAGAGAGTGTGTTACTACTAAATCTGCCCCACAAGAAATACAAAAGGGAATCCCATAAGGTGAAATGAGAGGATGCTGGACAGTAACTTGAAGCCATGTGAAGAATGAAAAGTCTCAATTAAGTTAATACACAGGCAATTATAAAAGCTAATATTATTATAACAACTGTTTGTAATTCCACATTTTGTTTTCTGTATAATTTAACACACTAATACACCTTAAAGGATTGTTAGTTTATGCTTTTAGGCACACAATGTAGATACACGTAATTTTTTAACATTAGCAACTTAAAAGTATGGAGACAGAGCTTTATACACAATATACAAAGGCGTAATTTTGTGAAATCAATAGCCAAAAGGGGAGGAGCAGAGTTTATCCATGTACTGAGGTTCAACTGCTATAAATTCAAATTAGCATGTTAAGACTCTAGTATGTTAAATTTAACCCCAATGATAATCACAAAAAATAGCTGTAGAATACATAGAAAAGGAAATGAGAAAGAAACTTAAGCATTTTTTTTTACAAAATAATCAAAAGGCACTAATGCAGAAGTGACAAATAAAAAGCTATAAGGCATACAGAAAACAGATAGTAAAATGACAGAAGTCCTCCTTTGGCAATTACTTTAAACCTAAATGGATTAAACTCTCTAATCAAAAAGACAGAGATTGGTGAATCTATTTTTAAAAATATAATCCAACTACAAGCTATACACAAGAGACTCACATTAGATTCAAAGACGTAAATGATTGCAAGTAGAAGAACAGGAAAAAGATATTCTACATAAATAGTAATATGATGGTGATAGTTGTACAACATTTTAGGTATATTTTAAACCATTGAAGCGTATACTTAAAAATTGTTCCAATGGTAAATTTTATATTATACATATTTTATCACAAAAAAATAAGGAAAAAAATTGATGGTCCAGGTTCTACTTCTGGCATAATAGCTTAGGGATCTCTGTTGACCTGCTCTCTAGTAAAACTGGTGAAAAATATTTTTTAAAGAAATTTTAAGTCTCTAGAATGGCCCTAAGAGCATACAGCAAATTAAAAAAAAAAATTATTCAATCAAGTGTACTAAAATTCGTTAGAAGAATAAGAGTATGTGGTCTATAAGCCAAGTCTCGGATTCTCCCTCCTTGCCCCCAATTTAGCAAGACAACAACTCCACTCCTGGCTGTTACAGCCAGGAATACGAGATTTCCTCTCACTCCAGATCCCGGTCAGGGAACTGTCTTTCTGCAGTGGTCAAGAAATCAAATTTCTCTCACTAGCCACCTGTTGGTGAGGCGAACTTCTGGCTGGGTGCAGCTGAGAAGTGGGTGCTCCCTTTTTCTACCCAACACTAAATTATTAGCATTGGATAGAAAAACCTTACCTTAAGCATAGTACTGCTGAGAATACTGGAGTCTGACAACCCTTACAATGGCTCATAGTTTGGGGATTCCACACCAGGGGAAGCAAGCCAAGGAGACCCAGGAGTGCTGTACTTACCTATACCAAGCACTTAGCTCCTAAGAGTGAGAATGTCACTCAAAGGGAAGCACACCATTGTCCCTGCTCTTCCAGTATTAGACAAGTGACTCAAAGATTTCGCCTTTGGGAAATATCAGGCCTTAGAAGAGAAAGATCTGAACCTCTTCACCAGAGAACTGGTGACTTCATGTGAAACAACATGTGGAGAAGTTCAAACTTAAAAACATACTCTAAATTAGTGGAGACTGTGATGATAGGCAATTGAGAGGAAACTGATAGATTCACTTGAGAGGTAAGCTAAACTGTGGTCTGGCTAGTTTGCCAGAGAGAAAGGAGGAAAGAGACAACCAGGCAAAACCATTTTGGGGTCAAAACAAATCTCAAACACAGACTTTAGAAGCATTCCCTTCAAAAGAACACAAATTTGACTGGATCCATTTGTGAAGTAACTTATACAACAGAGAATTATTGGAAACAATAGAGCAATTATCTAGGTAATTAGTGAAATTTAGCAGCTGGGCGTGGCCAGAGAAAAAGACTGCTAAAAAGAACTCTTAGAAGAAAACAGGTGTTTTCTTCACCAGTAATATTTATTACTTCAGATTTAGCAATGTATTCTTAGATATAACACCAAAAGCACAGGCAACCAAAGAAAAAATAGTCGAATTGGACTTCATAGAAATTTTTTAAATTACGCTTTAAAAGACAGCATCAAGAAAATAAAAATATATCACACAGAATGGGAAAAAACATTTGCAAATCATGTATCTAATAAGGAATTAGTATCTGAAATACATAAAAATTTATAAAACTTAATTATAAAAAGATAAATAAGATTGTTTTTAAATTAGCAAAAGGTTTTAATAAGCATTTCTCCAAAGAAGACATACACATGACTGATAATCACATAAAAAGATGTTCAACATCCTTAAATTAGATAAATGCAAAATAAAACCACAAGATAAGACTTCACACCCACCAGAGTGGCATAATTTTAAAAGCCAGATAGTAACAAGTGTTGGTGAGTATGCAGAGACATCAGAGCCTTTATACACTGTTGGTAGCAATGTAAAGAGGCCAATCACTTTGGAAAATAGTCTGGTAGTCCCTCAAAACATTATACATAGAGTTACCATATGATCCAGCAATTCTACTTTTTGACATATACTCAAGGGAACTGAAAATACATGTCCACACAAAAACCTGTACACAAATGTTTATAGCATCATTATTTATAGTAGCCAAAAAATTAGAAACAACCCAAGTAATCAACAACTCATGAAGTGTTAAAAGATAAACTGAGGCAAATTATAATTTTTAGGAGTTTATTTAACATTCATGAATCAGACAACACCAAACTGCAAACTGAAAGTGGAATGAGGCTCTGCCAGATGAGTTTGAAGGGAAGTCATTTACAGGGGGAATGCAGAAGAGCACAAAAACTAGTTGATTCATTAAAGGTAACCAATTGCCTTATTCGGATTATCCTAGGTGGAAAGTCTCTTATTGGATAATTAATGCTCATTCGGTCATTTATCATTGACCATTCGTTTTGTTTATGTAGAAACCCATGGCCTTGGAATTCTCTCAGCCTAATGGCCTCCTATTATATTTGCAATGGATAAACAACATGTTATCTATTCATAGAGTGAAACATTTGGTCAAAAATAATGAAATAGTGATACATACTATAACATTGTTGCACCTTAAAAACATTGTGGTAACTGGAAGAAGCACACAACAGCTGAGGGATGAGTGCACTGGTCTCGGAAAGAAGGTGAGTTGGGCATCACAAGTCTATGAGATACCTCAAAGGAATATTCATAAAGACTGGAAAATATTTTGCCAATATAATTCATTACAGTATTGTCTGTAATAACAAGAACTATGTTTAATTGCCCCCAAATTTGTAAGGTATATGTTTTATTCATATAGCAGGATATATATATACCTACTCTCTCTCTCTCTCTCTATATATATATATATATATATATATAGACATAGATATAGTTATAGATAGATAGATAGATATACCTTCTAGTTAGTTTTTTTTTAATCTTAGGTCCTGTTCCCTATAAATAGTCTTGGATTCCAGTAGATTGTAATGTATTGAGGGAGTGCTCTTCAGGAAAACTTTTAAAGGAGTGAGGACTATAGTTAGGAAAGAAAAAAGGGTCAAGCAAAGATAAAATCTAGCTTTGGCTTCATTTATCAGCACTCTGGATCCTAAATTGCCCCTGCAGAACTGTCTCCACCTTGAATCAAGAAAGCTGGTCTTATGTACACTCATGCTAGTCTTTGGCTGCAGGTGCCTGTAGCCATTGGAGTGTGTAGCCTTTTTGGCAAGCAGGTTCCATTACCTGAGAGCAGGTATCTATCTGATGGAAAAGGGCAGCTGTGAGTCACTTGCAGCCAAAACACAACAGCTGAGGGATGAGTGCGCTGGCCTCAGAAAGGAGGTCTAAGCAGGGCATCACCCAAGTCTGTGAGATACCTCCAAGGAAGACTCACGAAGACTGGAAAATATTTAGCCACTATAATTCATCATGATATTGTCTGTAATAACAAGAACTATGTTTAATTTCCCCAAAATTCGTAAGGTATATGTTTATTCACATAGTAGGATGCCAGTAGCCAGTAAAGACATGGTAGAAGGCCATTTTTAAAAAATGAAAATAAATTTCAGAAATATTATGAGGTCAACAGACTACAAAAGTGTGAACACAAAAATTTCATCTTTATAAATATAGCAATGTATATGTTTGCACCTATTCTTTCCCTTTTGTAAGAGATGTATGTAAAAGTTTAAATAGTGGTTACTGCTTAGTGGCAGTATTATGACTATTTTTATTTTCTACATTTTGTTTATCTGTTTATTCAATATTCCTTTAGTTTTCTGTGTATCTGTTTGGGGGTTTTGTCTTTTGTTTTTTTCTGAGACAGGGTCTCACTTTAGGCTGGTCTGAAATTCATAGCCTCAAGTGGTCCTCTTGCCTCAGACTCTAAAGTAGCTGGGATTACAGGTGTGCAGTACCACACCTGTCTGTATTGCTTGTGGAAATAAAAAAAGTTATTTCATATACTATACATCAATGGGTTAATTCTCAAATTTGAATGGAAATAATGCAAGCATACTCAAACAATGCAACCATACTCAAATAATGCAAGGCTAAAGAGTAAGACTGTAGGCTTGGTGTGGTGGCTCATGCCTGTAATGCCAGCACTTCGTGAGGCCAAGGCAAGTAGATCACCTGAGGTCAGGAGTTTGAGACCAGCCTGGCCAACATGGCAAAACCCCGTCTCTATCAAAAAAAACACAAAAATTAGCTGGGTGCAGTGGCAGGTGCCTGTAATCCCAGCTACGCAGGAGGCTGAGGCAGGAGAATTGCTTGAACCCAAGATGTGGAGGTTGCAGTGAGCCGAGATTGTGCCATTACACTGCACTCCAGCCTGGAAGACAGAGAAAACTCCGTCTCAAAAAAAAAACAGTAAGACTCTAAGAAAGAATGTGTTTTGGGAGCATTTACTACCCCAGTGTATAGTAATCTTCTACTTTGCACATTTAATTTGTCAATGCACCTAGAGCTGGTCAGATTGGTGGTCACTGATCAACAAGAGATAAATTTATAGATCAAAATATTCATGTAGAAATTTTCAGTGGAGTGACCATATATGCCAGCAGCTATTCCATTCATTATTTGTTCATAACCCCGTGTTCCCAAGGTCAGGAACCTGAGAAGACATGTAAGTTAACAGAAGGCTGTTTGGTGAGTATACAGAGCAGATGATCTGGAGAAGTATTTCATCCACTTCACAATGAGGCCTGAAAACACATTAGATAGCCTAGAGCCCCCTTCTGGCCACTCCAGTTCAGCACTCCGGGCCACCTCTGATAGGATGAAGAAAGCACACCAGCCTCAGGAGCATTGTTTCACACACTGGTCAGATGCTTTGGTGTGACTTGGAGCAAAAAGGTGAGTTGACCCAAGTTGCCTCTCTTAGAAATTTAAATTATGTATTCCTAACATAATGAGGCTGCTAGTGTGAGCAGAGGCTGAAAAAAAGCCATGAAATCTCGTCAGGGCCATGCTATGTTATGGAAAGCCACTATTATGAGACTGAAAAAAAAAAACACTGAGAGAAACAAGACACCATGAACTGAGAGACCCTGGCAGCCCATGAGGATGCAGAGAGTCACTTTAAGCTGCTAACATGACCTCTATTCTTGACCACTTTCCTTTATCAGTTCACAGATATCCTCATATAAACCTGCCATGAGCAGAATCTTGAGGAACCTCAGTTCCTTATACCAAATGAACTTGACTCATGCACTACCCCTGACTCACTACCCAGTAACCAGAAGGCTCCCATATTCAGTATCTCTTAGGGACCAATTTAGATTAACCCCCCCTAATCAAAGGGGTTAAAGGATGTGTTTGTTTTGTTTTGTTTTGTTTTGTTTCAGTGTGCTTCTTTGAATAATGATAGTCTTCCCACACTAAATGATAAACTTCCTGAGGGCAGGCACCTCATCTAGTTTTACACACCAGTGTAGAGGCACCATGGAGCCAGAACAAAGATTCTTCAGTAAATATATGTTGAATAGCGGAATCACCAATTCACTTTAGAATGTTTTATTTCATTCATTTCCACAGCAGCCCAGCGAGATGTTTGAGAAATATTTGAGAAATAGCTCAGGGCTGCTGTGGAAATGAAAGACATAAAACATTTGAACGTGATTTTTACAGCTTAAATTGCTTATTGCAATGCAGTTGTCTATTGGCCCATGTGATATTAGAACAGTTTTATCTGAACTGTTAAAATCAAAAGTAGGAATAAAAGCTAACTTTTACTGTTTCAATTAGTCCCTATAGTTGTACAAAGAATGAGAACAACAACAAAAATCCCTTGCCTCACTACAATGTGCTGAGCCGTTACTGTTATTCTAATTTAATATTCCTATCAACCAAATCAAATCATATTACATTCTCACTTTACAGACAAAATCCAAGTTGTAGAGGAATTATATGGCCAGAAAGGGATGAAGCCAGATTCAAACATAGGTCAGATTCTGAGTTTATGCTATTCTTATTTGTTCTGTGTTGTTTACAGGGATCTTAGAGAGTGTCCAGTTCACCCTTTGGTTTTACATATAGGGAAATTGAAAGGAGTTAAAATAGGACCTCTGATTTCTGAGTCTTAGAGAGTACAAAGTGTTATATAGATAACACTGTTCCTTGCAAATGAAAAAATATAAGCACACTAGGATTTCAAGCAGCATCGAGAGGGAGAGAGAGAGAGAAGAAAAGAGAAAAGAAAGAAAAAAAAACCACAAAAGGGCTATGGGCTAAAGCCAGGATCATTTCTTATTGGAGTCACTGCAAATATAAAGATCTTTGATTTCTCATCTAGATAGTCATACATTCCATTTGACCACCATAGAAAAATAAGTTATTATCTAGTGATAATTATCATTATCTAGTGTTAATTTTTCTTATGTTATACATAAATGGATGGATAGAGGGATCAATGAATCTACCTCTCTATCTATATGCATGTAATTTTCACGTAGAGGAAATTACTACACTTTAGGTAATCAATTTCCTTCTCATTCAAGCAAAGGTAGACTTGTAAGAATTTTGTAGAGTTCACTAAAGCCACATATTGTCCAGGTTATTCTATCTATTACCACCTACTGATATAGAGCCATTTTTAAAAGCCTTTATTTCCCAAGTCTCAATTTCATCTGGGGGGTTAAACTGTGAAATCTGAGTCAGCCATGAAAAGACCTAATCCGGCCATTGTTCTGCAGTTACAGTTTCTGTCAAGGGAGACAGAGTGCAGATCCTGTAATCTTTTATCCTGAATGTTGATTTCTAAAACTGTCTGTAACCACACTGTCGGCTTTGTCTCATTCTGATTACATTAACTTTATGTACTTTAGGGCCCATAGTGATTAAAAGTCAAACCAGCAGGACAACTTTGGTACTGAATTTCCTAAACAGAGTTTTCTACATTCCAGTTTCCATTCATTAGCAATGATACCTTTGCACTAGATGTCTGCAGAGGGAAACATCCAAATGTCATTTGAGGGGGATCATGTCCATGCTGACTAAGGAGTGCAGTCAAATGCTAGACCATGTCCATGCTTAGGTTCAGCAACTGTAGTCTCCAGATATACTAGAATTCAGAGACTTCTCAAACCTTTACTTGCAAGTTGGCAGGTTATAATTAAATACACACATCCACATACAATAGATTGATGCATACTGTGGTACTTTACCGTAACTTGCTTTCTTCAAAAACATTCTTACTGCCATCTGGTACAGTAGAAAGAGCATAAGTTTCAGAACATTCACAATACAATACTATAAAATATATATTTGGTCTTTGGCCCCATTTCCAGGCACACAGCTCCTTATTTACAAAGTAATAAGGGTGTCTTTTGTATACTGATGAGATGACTTGTGGATGGGGTAACCTGGATGACTTCTGCAAGATTAAGATAGATTAGAAGTTTGGGACTTTCAGCCGCACCCCTCCACCCTCTCTAGGGAAAGGAGAGTGGCTGAGGTTTGAATTGATCACCAATGGCCAATGATTTGATCAATCATACCTATGTAATGAAGCTCCCATAAAAACCCACAAGGACTATGTTCTGAGAGCTTCTGAATAGCTGAACACATGGAGGTTTTTGGAGGGTGTCACATCAGGGAGGGTATGGAAGCTCCATACCCCTGTGCACATACCTCACCCTATGCATCTCTTCCATCTGGCTATTCATCTATATCTTTTATAACATTTTTTATAAGTAAGAAAATGTGTTCCCCTGAATTCTGTGAGCCACTCCAGCAAATTAATCAAACCTAAGGAGGGAATCATGGGAACCCTGATGTATATAGCCAGCCAGTCAGCAGTACAGGTCATAACCTGTGCTTGCAATTGGCATCTGAAGTGGAGGGCATGGAGCCCTCAATCTGTGGCATCTGACACTCTATCCAGGTAGATGGTGTCAGAACCAAATTGAATTTGAGGGCATCCTGCTAGTGTGTCCTGGGGAATTTGCCAGATAATTGCTTAGCATGGGGACAGCTGGTGTCGGACGTGCTCTGTGTTGGTTGTGTGAGAGCAGAGACTAAAGAAAAAACATTTTGGTTTGGTTTATTCTATATCCCTTTAGCCCGACCTCTATATTCAAATCTAAGTTTTGTCATCAACTATTTTGTTTACTATTGAGCTGGAACAATTTCATAAACCTCTCTGCTCCTTGTTTTTTTTTTCACTTATAAAATGAAAACAGTAATGGTATTGCCTCATAATATTACTCTATGGATTAAACAAGATGATTTAAATAATGCACCTAGCATAGCACCTAGCACCCAGCAGCTACTCAATAAATGTTATAGGCCCCTTCATCTAAGAAGAATGGAAGGCACTATTAAGTTCACAAAGATTTAGCTTTGCAAGGGTAGACAGGCCACCAACTTGTATTTGAAGAATATACAGAGACAAAAACATATAGCAAATGCCTTGAAAACCATCTAGAATATTTAGAAACCCAGAATAAAATTATCTAAACTTGAAATAACCTCTGGATGTCTTCCTATGAAAATGAATTATAAGTTTCAGTTTAAAATACATCTTTCTTAGGAACAGTTCTCTGAAACACTTTGCTTTAAGGCATGGATTTTACAAGTTTGTACTTAATCAACTTGAAACATGCAGCATAAGCACCTCTTAAATTCAACCCGGAACACATGGAATTTATCTGTAAACGTTCCTTACAGAGAGATCAAAGGAAGAAGCTATTCTACAAAGTCACAATATTGAAAAGAAAACTGAGAAAGAATATCATGGTGCCTTTAAGTGTTTCACTTTCCAGTTAAGTGTGACATTCTTTAGGGGATCATATAATTATCAAACCAGGCAGTGTCTCCAGGCTATTGTGAATCCTTTTGCACTCAGGCCTGAACAGACTGAAACCGTGTCAAATAAATGGGGCCGCTATCATTTTGAAAGAGCACTGTTACAACTTCTATAGGTTCACAAACTTAATTCATAGCAACAAAAGTCACAGACGAGCTCCCTGAAAATCATCTGAAATAGGTTGAGGTCAACTGAAAACCAGTACTGGTACAAACATATTTTAAAAGCCATTTTTCCTGCAAACAAATTCGAGGATTATGCCACATGTAACTTTCTAGGCAGATGACTGACTTTGGTCTTCAGGAGGCTTTCTTCATAGCAGCAGTCACCAAACTTTTTGGCACCAGGGACTGGTTTTGTTTCATGTAAGACAATTTTCCCATGGAGGAGAGGGGGTAGTTTTGGAATGATACTGTTCCACCTCGATCATCAGGCATTAGTTAGAGTCTCATAAGGAGCGCACAACCTAGATCTCTCGAATGCGCAGTTCATAACGGGGTTGTGCTCCTATGAGAATCAAACGCCGCCTCTGATGGGACAGGAGCAGAGCTCAGGTGGTAATGCTGCTGGCTCACCACTCACCTCCTATTGTACAGCCCGGTTCCTAACAGGCCGCAGACTGGTACCGGTCCATGGCCCGGGGGCTGGGGACCCCTACTTTATAGAATGGTCACAGAAAAGGACAAATGCGCTACCTGGAGGATCATTTGAATCACACAGACTACAAATATGGAGCCCAAGGAGTGGTAAGAAGACAGTCTGCAACACTATCTTAAGTCTAAGCTAGAGTCTTGATGATAGAACAGGTTAAATCAGATAAATTACATAAAAGTAAACAAATAGTTGGCATGACAGTCAATTACAAAGAAAGATCCAAACACACTGAAAAGACTGACCCACCAGAGACTGGTCCCAGGTATGTGATGTAGCATTAAGGATTCTCTTTTTTTGTACCCTTCACTGGTAGATATAACCCTGAGAAATAAAAAAGAAGCTAACTGTGGAAGCTAAATGTAAAAAAAAAAAATGGCTTTTACACTGTGAATTTTGATACAATACATTGAGTTTAGGTAGAGATGTTCTAAAAAAATTCAGAGTATTCAGAAAGTGATAGAAATGTTTCTCTAATAATAGTATTTATTATTTTAATAATCAATATGAAAAATTAAAACAACTTACATTTGTATTTGGCATCCCATTTGAAAACCTACTACCTTTTCTGTATTTTTTAAATTATTATACTTTTATGTTCTGTGCAGAATGTGCAGGTTTGTTAAATAGGTATACACATGCCATGCTGGTTTGCTGCATCCATCACCCTGTCATTTACATTAGGTATTTCTCCTAATGCTGTCCCTCCCTTAGCCCCCCACCCACCTTCTATCACTCCCCTGGCCCCCCCACCCCCCGACAGGCCCAGGTGTGTGATGTTCCCTCCCTGTGTTTTCAATTGTTCAATGCCCACTTACAAGTGAGAACATGTGGTGTTTGGTTGAAATCCTACTTTTACATTCATAATCTCCCTCTAGCTTTCTAAAAACTCCATGTGTTAAGCATGATGATCCCCACTTTACAGGTGAGGAAATGGACATATAAGAAATTAGTTAACCTGACCAGGACAACACAGCCCAGCAGAACTTTGATGTTTCTCAGCCTTTGATGTTTATAATATTATAGCATAGAAATAAAATCACAAAAATAAACACAAAAGTGTAACAGAAGCAGAGCACGCTCATCAGTTCTTTGGGGGGAACACGGCCATATAAAGCCACAGAATAATTATTCATTAAGGGAATATAATTATTCACTGGGGATGTTGAATTTATTCTTATATTAATACAGCTTTAGAAAACCCAAAGAATTGTTTATTGTGTGGAGGCGGTACGGATTGTCCATCAGCTAGGAACCACTGGGAAGGAAGTGCTTGTCCTGGTTATATGGCTTTTTGTTTCTCTTTTATTTCATTGTTTTTGCTTGGCCCAGTAATTACACTTTGAATTCCATAGTACAGAGAAGATGTAGCAAGTAAGCGGATTTGGATTGGTTTTTCATTGTTTCTCATAAAGTCATGATTTGTAGTTATGATGTTTTGTTTTATACAGTTTTCAGATGACCAAATCTCTCTTCCAGAAAACAAACAAAATCTGCCAAATTGCCAACATTCTTCACCTCTGCCACCACTCAAGACAGCTTATTTGCATGTTACAATGAAGGCTCTTGTTAGCTATTTTTCTCTGGAGCCTTACCTTAAATCTAGACTATTTTATTGAAATCGTAAAATAAAAAGATGTAATATCTCTAGCTCTATTATTTTGACAATGACCATCCTATAGAATTTAGTGCACACTTGACACTTTTTTCTTTTATCAAATGACACTGTGAGACAACCTGAAAGGTTTTTTTTACAATTATTCATTTAACAAGTGATAAAATATCTCTCTAGTACAAAGAATATACACCTAATGGAATTTCTTTTTATCTGCAATTAAAGTCACCCTTCATTGCTAATCAATGTTACTGAGATTCTGCAATACTAAGTAGACTAATTCAGACCCAAAAGACCCATTTGAAAAATTAAATTCTCTAATATAATCTGAGTAACACCTGAGCAGAAGCAGCAGTGCAAAGAAAAGAACATTTCCGAAGGGATTTGGGGGGAAAGGAAGACATAAGTGTTGGTTTTCTCATCTTTGAACTGAGCCTTGGAAATGCCCAGATGCCAGGAAGAACTTACCAAAACTCAGAAAAGCAAAAGCCAGGAGAAATCTCTAGGAAGATAGAATCTGGGACCCAGGAGTGGTAGGAAATGGCAGCCAAGAGCAGAAGAAAGTCAGGCACTACGGACAGGAAACAGGCTGTGAGAACCTATTTCCCTCCAAACATGTTCTGGATGTTAAATCAGTAGAACCACCTTGGGAATAGCCAGCTGCACTGGTGAGCCAATAACTCCAGGATGGGCCAATCCCTCATTACCTCTCCCTCTAACCCTATAGCCTCCTAATTACAGCTATGGGAAGCATCTGTTCAAAAAGAGCAGTGCCTGAGATGAAGATATAGGGAGGTTCCCTGAGAGGCAGGATAAATTGAAATGGGCTCAGCTAGAGGAAAACAAACCGGGAATTGCTAAAATCAGATTACACATGAGAATTTCTCCACCCTAGGGCATACCTTTCGAAGTGTAAGCAGAAGAAGAGAAATAATAAAGAGGAGAAATTAGTGCAATAAAAACAAAAAAGAGGCTGGGTGTGGTGGCTCACCCCTGTAATCCCAAAACTTTGGGAAACCAAGGCGGGCAGATCACTTGAGGTCAAGAGTTCAACACCAGCCTGGCCAACATGGTGAAACCCCATTTCTACTAAAAATACAACAAGTAGCTGGGCATGGTGGCAGGTACCTGTAATCCCAGCTACTAAGGAGACTGAGGCAGGAGAATTGCTTGAGCCCAGGAGGCAGAGGTTGAAATGAGCCTAGATAGTACCACTGCACTCCAGCCTGGACAACAGAGCAACTCCATCTCAAAAAAAAAAAAAAAAAGATAAAGAAAAATCAATGAAACCAAAAGTCACTCAATAAAATTAATATATTTCTATTTATGTTCAATCTGGTTAAGAACATAAGAGAGAAAACTATGCGTATCCAGATTGAGAAAGGGAATATAACTACAGTTCCTACCCATATTTAAAAGATAATATACAGATATTGTAAACAATTTCTGCCAAATACTTTGACAACTTAGATCAAATGGTTGAATTACTTGAAATACACAAACTTCCAAGTTCATCCAATATTATTATCCAGTAATATTAGCCAATTATTCATCCAATATTATTATTCAATAATCATCTGAATAATCCAATATTTATTATCTACTGAATTTGTACTTTAACATTTTCCCCATAAAGAAAACTCCAGACACAAAGGAACTTACTGGTGAACTGTGCCAACCATCTATGAAAGAAATACTCACAAACTCTCAGAAAAATAGCAGAAGAGGGTACACTTCCCAAGTCATCCTATAAGGCCATTGTTAGCATGATATCAAACTAGACATTGCAAGAAAAGGAAATTACAGACTAATATTCCTCATTAACAGAAATGCAAAAAAACTCATAAAATGTTAACTAGTTGATTGCAACAATATAAAAAACGGAAATGACATCATTACCATGTAGCACCATTCACAGAAATGCAAAGGTGATTTCATGTTTGAAAATCAATAACTTCAATGCACTGTACAGGCTGAGTATCCCTTATCCAAGATGCTTAGGATCAGAAATGCTTTGGATTCACATTTTTCTTTTTTTCTTTTCTTTTTTTTTTTTTTTTTTTTGAAATTTCAAATAATTACTTGTACATAATGACATATCGTGGGAATGGGACCCAAGTCTAAACACAAACTCTATGTATTTATGTTTCATAAACACCTTATACACATAGGCTGAAGATAATTTTATACAATATTTTTAATAGTTTGTGCAAGAAATAAAGTTTGTGTTAAGTACTTATGTGTGGAATTTTCCACTTGGGGCAGGGCATCATTGTTGGTAGTCAAAAAAGTTGGAGATTTCAGAGCATTTGGGATTTTGGATTTTGGGATTAAGGATGCTTAACCTGTATTAATAGAATAAAAAGGGAAAACCATATGATCAATTCATTGGGTGCTAAAAATAAATTACAAAATTTAATATTAATATACATAAAAACTTTCAGCAAACTAAGAAGTGGAGAGGAATTTAACCTGAAAAAGAGCATATATGTCAAGCATATAGGCAAAATCATAATTAATGGTGAAATTGTGAATGTTTTAATGTTTTCCTCTAAGATTTTAAGCAAGTAATGAATATCTGCTCTCATCACTTCTATTCAACATTACACTAGAGGTCCTAACAAGTGGAATAAATTTGAAGATATATACAGATTAGAAAGGAAAAATTAAAACTGTTTTTTAATTACAGAAAACTTAATCATGTGTGTAGAAAATCCTAAGGAATCACTGTCCCTAATTCACAAGTGAGGAGTCAAACATTTTTTAAAGTCCTAAAAGCTGTCTAAAGTCATACAGATTCTGTATTTTCATATCCAATATTCAAACCCAGGTCAGGGTGGCTCCAAAGAGTATCCTGTTGAGCTGTGCCAAATATCTATGGAAGAAATAGCAGAAAAGGGAACTCTTCCCAAGTCACCCTATGAGGCCAACATTAGCAGGATGTCAACCCAGACATGGCAAGAAAAGGAAAAGCCAGGACCTCCAGCATTTGCTAAACTGTTTTGTGTAATCCATTGGGTTTATTCTGCTCCAGGGCAGACTGATTTGAATCCTCATATGCAGTCCATTGTGACCCTTCTGCCCGCAGATAAGAAGATAAGATTCTACCATTTCTAGAATTCCCTTTGGGAATGCTAACAAGCAGGCATAACAACCAAGTGTAACTCAGATGCACCTTGAGATTAGGAAGTGGCTTTCTTGACCACCATCTCCCACTCAGTGTTACTTTGTCTGTCCTCCCCAGGGATTCTCCATACCTGAGGTAGGACAGGGGAAGGGAGATCATAAACGAGGTTGCCTTTGCCTTTTCTAGTCACACTCACTCTGTCCTTCCAGTTCTGTATCAGAATAAACATGACTCTTTTTTCTTGATTTCTACTCAAAACACAAGGCATGAAGGTTGACTACAATGCACTGTGTGAGAAACAACATGTAAAGATTAGGTATTCCCTAAAGACTCCGTGCTTTGCTTCTCAAGCTGTCCTCTGGAAATTCAATTCCTCTATTTAATTTGCAGAACACTTTAACTCTCTGCTCCCTGTGGCTTGGTTCGAGTGTATCACTGCTGTTCTCAGGCTCATTTATGTGCTTTGCTCAACAATGGATCAGCTTCTCTAGGCTCCCTGATTTAGGTGCCCAGAAGAGCGGGACAGAGCCCCACTTTCTTTTTTGTCCTTTTTTCTCCCCCATTAGAGGTTTATTTCTCTCACCTATATAAATTGTTCTACCTACTTTAAAAGTCGAATGCTGTTCATTGTAATTTAAGTTTCATTTTTTAAAAAACTGTCTTTTACTACTAATAATCCCTTAGTTACTTATACTTTAATAAGTAATTACTTATACCTAATAACTGATAACCTACTAATACCTTAATTACACAGAAAACATCAGTCTCTTTGAATGGAGGTAGCAAGAGATGCTCTTACTAATTAATTCTCTGGGGTACTACCAAGTCAGTAGAGGGCTTAGGTTATAATGTTTTGGAAGGAAAGTATCATATTCATCCTAAACCCTGATATTAATATACTCCCATGTTAATACTTTCCCATGAAAGCTTTAGCAATGAACAATTTAGTAACAAAGAGGCCAGTCTATGTTTTAGCCACACTGGCTGAGAGGCAGTTCCAGATTCTACAATTCTCAGTCAAATCCAATTGGAATTGATTCTTCCAATTCTTGAGGCACCACAGGTAGTAGGAGGGCCCTGGAATGTGAGGCTAGCTCAGAGATGTGGCTGGTAACTGCCCAGACCCTCACTTGTAAGTTACAAAGAAAACCAGGGAAGAGAAATGAGCTCCTTTGAAGCAGAGAGAGGGAAGACAAGAGCATAGGGCAGAACCTTGGAATGCCCTATTTCCCCAATGCAGAAAAAGCTAAGAACATTTCTACCATTTTTTAAAGAAAGGATTTAAGTGGTTCCTAAAACTGAGATCAATGTTTTACATAAGTTCAGTATTTGTGGCTGCTGGAATTTTTATAACTGATTTCTGCTTTCCTCCAAATGATATTCTCAGAACATTTTCTGAAATCTCAGAGGTAAAAGATCAAGGCAAGCCAGGACCTCCAGCATTTGTTAAAATGTTTTGTGTAATCCATTCGGTTTATTCTGCTCCAGGGCAGGCTGATTTTAATCCTCATATGCAGTCCATTGTGACCCTTCTGCCCACAAAGATAAGAGGAGTAAAGCTTTTACAATAATGTAATATCATATCTGGAAAGGATTCCACAAATCCTGCTGTAAAATTGCAACGAAAAATCCAATTCAGCAAAAGCGTTACACACAGACATGCACACACACAGTGCAGTATACCTCCGGTCTCTGAAGCTCATGGTGGGGGCTGTGGGCTAGGGGAGAGACATAAACCTGTATTCTGAAAAACACACCACTTCAGAATGCAAGTCTTACTACTGCAAAAATTGTTAAATATACATCGAATAAGCTATTACGTGAGTACTAAGATCTTTAGACTCTTTTTCCCATTTGTTCTGAATCTCAGACTAGCAAGATATAACTTTTTTGGTTTACCTTATAAATCTCTCATTTCTTTTCTAGTTGAAATGTATAGCTTTGACAATCCCAATTTTGTTTTCTCCTGTCCTTTAAGATATGTTGTCATGGTTTCAGAGAAAATTCCAAAATATTTCTGATTTTTAAGCTTACTGCTTTATGCTTACAGTATTATCCAGATTTAATGGAGAATTAATAAACAAACACAAAACCAGTATGATGGTTTGCTAACCAACAGCAGAACAGTTAAAAGCAGTTGCTTCCTCTGGGCAGATTTTGACCAACATTATCACAATGACCTTAGCCTGTAAAGCAAAGTGATCAGCTTCCCCCAAAGCAGCCACCCAACTACCTGCTCAGGCTGTTAATCTCTTTTCATTATCTACATTTTTAATCTACTTTGTGTGTGCCCCCAGTTGCTTTTTGGTTGCAAGAAATGAGATGTAGCAGCATAGCCCTGTGCACCAAAGGAGAAAACAAAGTGCTGGTGGTGTGTAGGGTGGGGCCGGAGGGTTGAAACAAGGACCTTGCATCCCGTGAGAGCTAGAGTTGTAAAAAAATGTCTTAGATAAAATTCTCTCTAGTGTTTGGAGAGAGCACACTGCTTATTTATTCTATAGTTAATTCATTCATAAAACCAATTGGTAACATAGTACACCTTACCCTGATTTATCTGTTTCAAGTGTGAATCTTTATGTGTGGGATTTTGTTGGTGTCTCATTTGCTCAAAAATTCAGTCTTCATCTTTTTCTGATCCCAGCACACACTCTCCTGACAATTTCAGTCATTTCCCCTTCATTTGCACAGACAACAGACTCACATATTCACAAAAGCTTTCTTTGTGCCTTTCATTCTTCATCCACCCTTCTTTGGAACATCTTAACTTTCCACATATTCTGACTTTAAATTCCACTGGCTTCACATTCCACCTTAGACTGTAGTTATTAGTTGGAGTGTCTCATTTCCCCAACCAGATAATCATCTCAAAGGCCAGAGCCTTTTGTATCATCCAGAGTGTACATAATAGGTTCTTAATTTGAATTATTGTGTTTCTCTCATCATCACTCAAGCTTCTTCTGACATTTGTGCAAGCAAATTGAGTTGTAGCACAAAATATAAATACTTTGTGTCGCATGTGAGACTGATCATATAGTTGCCTCTGAATCAGCCTTTTCTCTAAGCATTAATCTCTCTCATCCATTCCCAACTACCAGCCCAACCCATATATATTTTAAGCCATAGTGATTAAATAACGATCTACTATATTATTTTTAAAAACCTAATTGTGTCACCTTAGGCAGATTCCTTATCTTCTCTATTATAAATGTTTATCTCAGTGACTAATTACTTAATTAATATTGGTTTCTTTTTTCATCTTCTAGTTCTCCAGACCAATACTATCTCATGCTTCTATGCTTTTGTACATTCCTCCCCTTCTTGGAATAGTGCCTGATTCCTACTAACTCCCCTCACATTCTAATGACTCTAAATTTAGATCTGTAACCTCAGATTCTCTCCTGACCCCAGAATCATACATCCAACTGCTTAGTTGGCATCTCTGCCAAGAGACACTAAAAGTCTATAGCATAGATCCAGATAAAATACTATAGTGGCCTGGATTAGGACTATAGCTGTGAAGATGAGCAAAAGAAGTAAAATTTGGGATATACTTGGGAGTTGTGTCACGGGAGTGTCTATGACACATAGATGCAGATTAGTTCACATTATTCGGTGTCCAACATGAGACTTAGAGCACTGCTCAATTCTCTGTTAACTTTGCTCCTTTTTATGGCTAAATCTCTGATGAGAGACTCCATAAACATACATCTCGAAATTGCATGAATTTAGTTGCCAGGCACAGAAAGCTGCACTACAAATCACAAATCTATTAACATGATGCAGTATTACATAATTTAAATTCTTTATCTCCTAATAGGCTTTTCTTTTTACAGAGTCTTGTTCTGTTGCCAGGCTGGAATACAGTGGTGCGATTCTGGCTCACTGCAACCTCCACCTCCTGGGTTCAAGCAATTCTCCTGCCTCAGCCTCTCAAGTAGCTGGGACTACAGGCACATGCCCTCACACCCGACTAATTTTTTTGTATTTCAGTAGAGATGGGTTTTCACCATGTTGGCCAGGATGGTCTCAATTTCCCGACCTCGTGATCCGCCTGCCTCAGCCTCCAAAGGGCTGGGATTACAGGTGTGAACCACCACGCCTGGCCAGCCTTCTTATTTTAAAGAGATCCAGGCTTGTACCTCCACTTTCCTTCTTAGAATTTCCACTTGAATGTCTCACAGTTATCTCATACTTAACATTTTCTAAACCAAATTCTCATATCTTTTTTTTCTATTTTTTTAATCTTTATTTCCATAGTTTTAGGGGAACAGGTGGTGTTTGGTTGCATAGAAAAGTTTTTCAGTGGTGATTTCTGAGATTTTGATGCAACCATCACTTGAGCAGTGACACTGTACCCAACGTGTTCTTTCATCCCTCACCCCCTCCCACCTTCCCCCCAAAGTCCACCGTATCATTCTTATCCCTTTGTGTCCTCGTAGCTTAGCTCCTACTTATAAGTGAGAACATAGGATGTTTGGTTTTCCATTCCTGAGTTACTTCACTTAGACTAATGGTCTCTAACTCCATCCAGGTTGCTACGAGTGCCATAATTTTGTTCCTTTTGTATGGATGAGTAGTATTCCATGGCTATCCACTTGTTCATTGATGGGCATTTATGCTGGTTCCATATTTTTGCAATTGCAAATTGTGCTGCTATAAACATGCGTGTGGAATTTTCGTATCATATGCTACCCCAATCTGCTTTTCCTTCAGTGTTCTTGATCTCAAAAATTGCACCATCTTCTACCCAGGGCCAGAAACTTTAACAATTATCAATTAGAGTCAACTTTAACAATTATCCTTCCCTTACTCCCAAGGTCTAATTGGTTATGACATCCTAATAATTCTACCACTAAATTATAACTTGAAGTCACATAGTTACCTCCATGTCTGTGACTACCTCCTAGTTCAAACCAACTACTCTCACTGGACTATGGTAAATTACTGCTTTTGTGCCTCTACTCTAGACTTTCTTCAGTGCATTTTGTATACAGAAGCCAGAGTCAATTTAAAAATGCAAATCTGTCACATCTCCTTCGTTTAGAATTCTTCAATTCTTTCAACCCTTTTTAGAATAAAGTTCAAAATCCTCAACCTTACCTACAATACCATTCACAGTTTTGCCTCTGCCGCTAACTGAGCCTCATAACTCTCTCTCCCTTACTCACTACGCTCCAGACACACTATATTTCTGTTTTTACTTCATTCCTTGATGTCCGCTCCTTATCTGTGCTCTTCTCTGCTGTATTCTCAGCACCTAGGTAATGCTTTGCACGTACATGTTCAATTAATATTTATTTAATGTATAAAAAATAAATGGGTTTTCAGGATCCTAACCTTTATACCAGAAGACAAGTTGAATCTGTTATGATCCTTTCAGTTGCAAGTAATGGAAGATCCAACTAACAGAGGTATAAACAATAAAGAATTTTCTTGTATTACACAACTAGAAGCCCAAGAATAGAGCAGCTTTGGGTCAGTTATTTCAGCTACCGAGTAACACCCTCAAGACTCCAGCTTCTTCCCTTCTCTCTTCCCTGCCATTCTCAGTATGCAATGCCACCCCTTATGGTAACAAGAAAGCTAGAACATTTCAGGTATCATAGTCAATTACAACAGTCAACTAACCATAGGCATGTTTCCTCCATGCAGCTCTTTTCAATAATGAAAAAAAAAACTTTCCAGAAACTTCTCAGCAGAATTACCCTCAGTTGTATATACCAAAAGTGAGTTACATGTTCTATTCGTTCCTAAGCAAATCACTGACAAAGGAAATGAAGCCACCACTACTGATGGAGACCAGTTATGCCCTGAAGCTGGGAAGAAGTTCATTTTTCTTAAGTAGTGAAAGGAAAAGAAGGAAACAAAATCAGAGATTTACCAACAATGAAAAGTTGAATGGTAGGGAGAAATGAGAAATGCAATTGACAAAAAAAAAGACTATCAGGCAACCAAGAGTGTCTGCCAGGAAGAACATCATCATCATCATCAGTTCAAAAATAGTGTTGGCCAAATAGAGAAGTTCACTGAACTATTAGGACTTGAAACTATTTAAACAAAGACAAAGTTAATTCTAAAAACATTTGTTGAGATAGCATAACATTTAAGAGCACAGATTGTGGTTACACTTGACCCCACTTCAACCAAAACAGCTATGCTTATTTCTGTTTAAAATATTGAGGCTCAACAAAATATTTCATTTTTAAAAAAAAAAAAGGTACTGGATTCTAGGTGAAGGTAACAGCTAATTGGAGAGAAATGCTCCAGCATTGAAGTAAGGTAGCAATTGCCCTGCTCTCTTCCTCTCTTTAACATCCTGTCTCCATCTGTTTGTAGCCTCCTCTTCTACCTGTGCTTTCAATGTTGATGATCTACAGGCTCCTCTGTCCATACTTCTTGTCTCACACATTTTCTTTCTTCAGCTTCAATACCAATTTTCTGCTAATAAACACAAACCTCTAAGCACTTCTCTCCCAAGCTTCAGATTTGAACTTGCAACGATTCACTGGTTATCTCTGACTAAACATCCCATAAACACCTCCAAATCCACCTAACTAGAAATTACACCCAGCACCTGTGGCCTTCCCATACCCCATCTGTATTTGTTCTTCTTTGGGCGTCCACTTTTTAGTAATGTGCATGTTTAACAGCCAGCTTGAAAAAATCCTGAATTTAACAACCAGCTCTCAGATGCCAATAGAGCTAACTCCAGTACACCACTGCTGCAGCCACAACCTAAACATGTAAAATATCATCCTGAACAAAAGTAACATGGAATATATTTGTATCCTTTAACATGCCAGTATGGGTGAGCTTCAGAGACTTAACTTAGAGAACAGAGCACTGTAGGAAAGAGACACAATGCCTATTAAAAACTATAGCTAATACTAATAACAACCCCCAATATACAGGAATAGACACAATGTGCTAAGCATGTCAGAAAGGGTATTCCATTAAGAAGTCCATGGATGAGGCCGGGCGTGGTGACTCACACCTATAACCCCAACATTTTGGGAAAAGGGATCACTTGAGGTCAGGAATTTGAGACAAGCCTGACCAACATAGCAAAACCCTATCTCTACTAAAAATACAAAAGTTAGCCAGGCATGCTGGTGGGGGAGCCTGTAATACCATCTAATAGAGAGGCTGAGGCAGAAGAATCACTTGGATCCAGGAAGTGGAGGTTGCAGTGAACCTAGATTACACCACTGCACTCCAGCCTGGGCAACAGAGTGAAACTGTCTCAAAAAAAGAAAAAAAAATAAGTCCATGGATGAGACTTGCAGTTTTCTCTCCAACATCTATTCTGCTCATAGGTGAGACTGCCAGCCACCTAGCCAATACTCATTCTCTCCTTCTTTCCTACTAAAGGAACACTGTTATTATTTGGAACAACCATAGACACAACTAAACAGCCTCCTTTGCAGTTAGGGGTGGCAATGTGACAGGTGGAGACAAGGAGAAATAAGTGGAGGTTACTGGATAAGGCTTCCAAGAAAGTTCTTTGAAAGGATATTTGATATTTGAGCAGTATGATAGATGAAACCAGGTGTCTGTGGCATCATAGAACCATCCTACCAACCTGCACTGCCCACTTTCAATTCCTCTTTGTGTGAGAAAACAAAATCACATTATTAGTTAAAGCTACTCTCACCTGGATATGCTGCTACATCCAGCTGAAATAAAAAGCGTAATTAATAAGGAATCAACACGAAATGACTGGGAAAGATTGTCAAGTGAGAATATAATAAAGCTTAGCCATCAGCATCATCATTCCAGTTTAAAGTGCATATGATAAAGAATCCTTCATTAAATCTCATTCAGCCTCCTATTAAACATTTCCAAGGACCAGAAAGAGAAAACGTGGGCTGACTGTTATTGTATTATAAAAATGTGCAACGAATTTCAACTGTAAAGCTATTAAAGTAGGAATGAAAAATAATTGGTGGCCCATCCATGCTTTGATGCCAGAAGCATAGGCAACAAGATGACTAAGAGAAGGTAGAGAAATAACACATCCTTCTGCCTCTTTTTCAGCCAGTGGTCCTTTGTTTCCAACTAAACAATGTAGTTGGATGATAGAAATCCAACTAAAATGAGTGTAAGCGTTCAGACAGAGCTTAACCTAGGAGTTTGAACAGTATTATTAAGACAGCTCCTCTTCATATTTTGATTGTCTTTTCCTGGGTTGGTTGAACGGAATGGATCTCAAGCTCCATGCAGTAGCCCTCTATGTCTTATTGGCTCTGCCTGGATCACATCCCATCTTTGAATGAATTACTGTGACCAGGGGAAGGGACACACCATGCTCTGACTGGCCATGTCAGACAGAGCCACCTGCTTTCTTTCTGGAACCAAGAAAGCAGCCCCTTCAAAGGCACAGAAACTGAGTGGAACAGCATCACTCATTGCCAGATTTCTACCATCAGGAAGAGTAAGATGTAAAAAACTATGCCTTGGCCACCTTCTTATAGATCTAATTTTCTAAGAAAGTATCACTTTGGGAAAATGTGCTC
Source organism: Callithrix jacchus (assembly GCF_049354715.1). NCBI lineage: Eukaryota > Metazoa > Chordata > Mammalia > Primates > Cebidae > Callithrix > Callithrix jacchus. The sequence continues at coordinate 97,830,122 of NC_133509.1, forward strand.
TAATAAAATTGTTGCCTCCCTGTTCCCACCCCATATCAGCCCTGGAGAATAGAAAAGGGTAGTTCTCTGAAAAAAAAAGCATTAATTTGTCACCAGAAAAAGTAAGAATACATATGAGATGGCCAAACTGATGTCCATTACTGTTTACCCTCAGGTCGGAAGTTCATAGTTTGTACTAATGGGAAACTGAGCATGTCTCTCTCCCATAAGGGTAATTCATTCTGAGACATCACTCCCCAGACTGCTCAAGTAGTGCTACATCTCTTTCTGCATATAATAGCTACCTGTACCTTCGCTTCACAAAAACAACTAAATAGGAAGGTGGGGAAAAGGAGCATGAGCCAGTATTTCATCCTGAGATATACAGTCGTCTGTGTAAAACCCTGAAGGGATGTAAAGAAAGAAAGAGTCCTGGGTAAAGAAGATGCTGTGGATTATAATTTTTCACATACCACGATGAGTCATAGAGTCAGAGGCAGTAGACATGCAATAAGATCCTACCTCCACAGGGCAGTGCTGCACCACATGAATGCCTACCAGACCTTAGAACTGAACTGGGAGTACTTCACATCAAAAACAAGAGGATAGTGACATATTTATCAGGTATACAGAAACAAAAATTAAGCCAAGGACACATACCAATTACAGGCAAAGACTTAAGTAGCACACAGAGAGAAATTTGTATTGACTTGACAAAATAAAAAAACCACCATAAATTTGTATAAGCCAACTAAAGAAAGCAAGAGCTATGATGAGTAAGAAGAAAAACTAATTAAAATGATTATTGTAGATTGATAAAAACAAAAATAAAATTACTATATATCAAAACTGATCCGTTATGTAGTATTAATATAATAGTGTTTTAGTCAATGACTCCATGAAGGACAGATTTTAAACTTTCCCAGGACAGACCTTAAAATCAATTCTTTCTCCCTCTTTTTATTGTCCCAACCTGTCTTTGTCATACTACATTCTTTATTTTTCCTTCACTGACCTCTAGGCTACCTTCTACTTGACATCTAGACAATTATTTACTTAATGTATTTTATTTATCTATTGTTTTGACTCACATACATTTATTTTAAAGAACAACTGATAGATAAGAAAATATAAGCCAAGAGCAAAAGATAGAAAGGCCTGTGCCCTTGGAGCGAGGGCAGGGATGAGAAACGGCAGAGGAGACAGGTGTGGACATGTGCTCATCTGGAGCACTGCTGTAACAACACACAGACAGGTGGCTTCAACTATGGAAATATGATTGCCCACAGGTCTGGAAGCCAAAAATCCAAAACCATGATGTTGGCCGGGTTCATTCTTTCCTAGGACTATGAGGAAAGATCTGTTCCCAGCCTCTCTCCTTTGCTTGTGGTGGGCTGTCTTTTTCCCGTGTGTCTTCACACCACATTCTTTCTGTGTGTGTGTCTCTCTCCACGTCCAAATTTCCCCTTCTTACAAGGATACCAGTCACGTTGCATTAGGGCCCACCCTCATGACCTCATTTTAAATTGATCACAGCCTTCGTCACCAAATAAGGTCATGTTCTGCGGTACTAGAGGTAAGGACTCCAATATCTCTTTTGTGGGGGGCTGGGGGAAGAATTTGTAGGGAGACACAATCTGACCCACAACAGAAAGAATAGGTCTTTTTGGAGAATAGACAAGAACAGCAGTGACATTGCCTGCTGCCCACTGGGTGAGGTCTCTATCTCTTTAATAAGCCCCTTATCATCATCATACTCGAGGAAACTCTTTCCTGCATGATTTTTGAATTATCACTCCTCCACTCATGCCACCCACCTCTCCCCTGCCGTAACTCAACCAGACTTACATTTTTCTAACTTCTGTTGAATTTTTAATCACTTAGTGAACAAAACATCCATTTCTTTCTAACAAAACCAAAGCAAAGTCACCATCCATAGGTGCAAGAATGGTATAAACCCCTTTACGTCCAGCCCATGGATAGCCCCAGAGTGTACAAATGAAGGCAGTAAGTCCCTCCCAGACTCTAAGACCAATAGTTGTCCTATACAAGGAATATCAGTCCAGCCTCAAGCATTACTTCCGGTGCCACTCTGATAGAAAACTTCATTTTGTCAGCAATTTCCTGCCTTGAGACCCATGCTCCCTATGACTGAACCCCTTCCCTCTATCCTTATTACTCTTTCCCTAAATTCCTAATTTATGGTCCAGCACCTTATCACCAGATTTTTGTTTCTCCCTTTTAGAGGAAGAGTTATGACCAGGCATGGTGGCTCACGCCTGTAATCCCAGCACTTTGGGAGACCGACAGCAGTGGATCACCTGAAGTCAGGAGTTCAAGACCAGCCTGGCCAACATTGTGAAACCCCGTCTCTATTAAAAATACAAAAATTAGCTGGGTGCAGTGGTGGGTGCCTGTAATCCCAGATACTCAGTAGGCTGAAGCAGGAGAATTGCTTGAACCTGGGAGGCGGAAGTTGCAGTGAGCCAAGATCGTAGCACTACACTCCAGCCCAGGTGACAGTGTGAGATTCCATTTCAAAAAAAGCAAATAACAACAACAAAACAAAAAACTGTAACTCCTTCCCGTTTTTGCTTTTTTAAGATGGAGTCTCACTCTGTCACCCAGGCTGCAGTGCAGTGGTGAGTTACAATTTTTTAATTCTCTGCCTGCTAGCTCAATCTAGACAAGAAGTTATATTCCAGCCTCTGGACTTCATTCTCTTAAAACTGGCTCATTGATCCAGTGGCCAAAGCTTTATACTATTAAACACCTGTCCCCTTGAAATTCCACCAATTGTTGGTCCTGTCCCCACTTGGATATCATGGCACCTGCATGTAGAAGGTATGTAACAAATGTTTGTTGTTTTCTGAATAGAAAGTAATTCATGTTGGGTCTTGAATATTTGTTAATGTCACTTTTTCCCAAGAACAAATAACCCAAAGGACATCTTCCTTCAGATTCACATAATTGACTGTCCGTCTCTGGAAAGTCTTACTTTGCCCCCGTATACAAATCCCTGACCTTTATTGGAATGACAAGTCTCTCCAGACTCAAATTCAGGACTGGGATTCATATCAAGTCTTGTGAGTCCTGGTTAGACACTGGTCCCTCATGTTCATTGTGGTTCCATTTTATGAAGCAATAGACATTGCTAAGTTCCAAAATAAAGAAATGATCAAACATCCTCCAAGTAACCTTCATAATTCCTCTTCAAGCAGATCATGTTCTGAGATCACAGAATCACTCTGCAGAAGTACAAGAGTGTGCAGTAAAGGGTTAATTCAGGCCTGATTGATCAAGTCCTGAGCATTCTAAATAGAGGCCCTTCCTTCACCAGCTCCTTGGAGACAACCTCTGAACCCCTGGAACAGCCTGCCTAACAAGGGTGTTTTTATATTTCTGAGACCAAATGGTTTTTAACAATGTGACTTGTGGTGAATGTCTGTTTTCCTATGCCTGAGGTCTTCCGCCATGTGGGATTTGTTTGATCTCTTGGGCGTTGGACACTAAGTAGTTAATGTCAGTCCTGTGGGTGTTACATAACTGTGGGCTCACCTGAAACATTGTAAAGCTAAAAACGCTGGACTCCAAGACTCAGGTAAGCTCCATTGATATCACTTCCCATGTGTTGTCACACATTGCTGCTGGGAGAGCTAAGTACATCCAGACTCTGCTGGGAGAAGACATCTAGAATCTTGGGCCTGATTTCTCCTTTATCTCCTGATTTTATGGGAAATGCACATGGAAGTGATATCAACCAGGGGAGCTTACCTGAGCCTTGGTGTCCAGCATTTCTTGGGTTTTGGAGGGGACGTTTTTTGAGACCGAGTCCCTCTCTGTTGCCCAGGCTAAGCCTGGAATGCAGTGGCACCATCTCAGCTCACTGCAACCTCTGCCTCCTGGGTTCAAGCGATTATCCTGTCTCAGCCTCCCATATAGCTGGGACTACAGGCACGAGCCACAACATCTGGTTAATTTTTTTTTTTTTTAGTAAAGACAGATTTTTGACATGTTGGCCAGGCTGGTCTCAAATTCCTGATCTCATGTGATCCACCCATCTCAGCCCCCAAAGTGCTGAGATTACAGGCATGAGCACCGCACCCAGCCAGTGTCCACCATTTCTATCTTTACAATGTTTGAGGTCAGCTCATAGTTATGCAGCACCCATATGACTGATACTAACTACTTATAGTTCGGCCCCCAAGAGGTTAAACTAATCCAGCAGGTCCAAGACCTCAGGCATAGGAAAACAGGCATTCACCAAGTATTACATCTTTAAAATAAACCTGCCCACTTCATTTTAGCTGTATTATAGAATTCTAATTCTGACACTGTAATTTATGTCTTTTGATATCTACCAAGAAGATATATTAAAACTCTGGTTAATGAAAAGCAAACGTATTATATTTGTATGACCTCTTTAATCTTGCATGAAAAAGGAGGAAACATTCATCTCTGACAAAAGAAGAAGCTTCCATGTGGAGAGAATAAGGAATAGGTCCCAATGTTAACACAAATCTAATTTAAAGAGCTGGTGATCATACTCAATTTCTAGGACCAACTTCTAGACATTCCTAGCATTTATTTTTGTCTCAATTTGAAGTCCCATCAAAAGAAGAAAAACATTCATTTATGGTCTTCATTTTCAGAACAAATTGAGTCTCATTATAAAATGTTCACATTTTTCCACTGCAACTAATCTGCTCAAAGAAGGCCAAAGGCAAAAGATTAATGGATCACAAATAAAGGCTCCTCTGCATGGCAGACTGATAACCCCCTCCACCCTGGTATTACACAACAAGACTTAGCACCAGCTCTATTACAACAAATTGCAACACCCATACTGGACACTAACCACTAACTGTTTTCAAAAAAGCTTAATATTATGAGTTCTTACATCCTAAAATTCAATACCCATATTGTTTCCATTTGTAAATTGTATCCAATTTATGAATGTATACATACTGTTTCAATTACAAATCCCTGAAATTAAAGGTCATGAGAAAATGTTGGCAAAATCTATTCTGTAGCACTGAAGAGCAATCAATAACAACAATACTTACAGTGTTTTCGAAGCAGTTTTGTGTTTCAAATTGTTTACTGAAGGAGTTAATTTTATGTTGATCACCAATAACATTAGGGAAAAAATAGCCTTGAAAACTATTTGTATAACAACTATTAATAAATACAGCAATATCACCAGGTGATGTTTTATAAAGCTATAAATAGCTGGTAAGCACATTTATGGAACAGCTGCAAGCTAAGAGACCCTGTTAAAATCTGAGGTACGTACAAAATATATAAATGACAGTGTTTTTCTTGAAAAAAATGTTCCATTTATATGGAGCCCAAAGCATGAGAGATAACACTGTAATGTGGTAAGAAAAGGTACGAACCAGTCTGAAATCAAATTGAGAATGTAAATAGAATGTAAATGCTGAAATTCTATCCAAAGAGGTGTGAACCACCCTGAAAGTGTTAAGCACATATGGCTACAGACTCAGAGTAGTGCAGTTAGGAGGGAGATGAGACTGACAAAAACACTGTATGGCAAGTGGAAAATAGCAAGGATCTCAAGCTCAAAGATCAAAATCTTAAATGACAATAGGAATTTCAGATAAAGATGGGAATAAGCAACTTTTCGGTAAAACCTTTCTAATTCTTTAATCATTGCCTATGGCAATGAATGAGAAAGATGTTACCAGTGATATTTAAAGTACCTGGACTGGACACTTAGAGCAAAGATAAGGCTAATGACTTAAAGCATTCACATTATCAGGAGATTCTAGAAAAACCTAAAGTGCTTGTGATATCTTGGGCTCATATTCATACTCTGGGTTCCACTTGAGAAATTCGAATCATTGTGGAATGGTAGCATCAATTCTACAGATCTTCTGTGATTAATCCCAGAGCCACCACTTCTCATCTAGTTGGTTTTTCTAAATATTTGTAAATAGTTATGCCTGAACCTGAATCATACAGGAAAGGAAAAGGCTAAAAGTTACTTAGAGAAATAAATCCTTGATCACAGCTTCTTTTATTTTACCTTGTTACTTTCACTTGAAAGTGCATTTAGTAAAAGGCCCGTCTCTACTAAAAATACAAAAAAAAATTAGCTGGGCACGGTGGCGCGTGCCTGTAATCCCAACTACTCAGGAGGCTGAGGCAGGAGAATTGCCTGAACCCAGGAGGCGGAGGTTGCAGTGAGCCGAGATCGCGCCATTGCACTCCAGCCTGGGTAACAAGAGCGAAACTCCATCTCAAAAAAAAGAAAAAGAAAGTGCATTTAAAGGCTTCTGGTAGCAGTCATAAGGGAGAAGCTAGTATTAAATTAATCATTCCACTTAAAAAATAAATTACAAAACATAGACAAAATATTATAAATAACTACTTGTAAGCTTTGGAGGGCAATGAATGAAGACAGGATTTTAAGAGTTTCAGTGTACAAGAGAGGGAAGATAGAGCTGTGCGAGCTACCAAAAACATACAACCTACCACAATTTAATCTTAAGAAAACTGAACAGACCTGTAACAAGTAGACAGACTGAATCAGTAATAAAAGAAAACCTACCAAGAAATAAAATCACAGGATCTGATGGTTTCATTAGTAAATTCTAACAAACATTTTAAGAAGAAATAACACCAATTCTCAAACTCTCCCAAAATATTGAAGATAAAGGAATATTCCAAACTCATTCTACAAGACCAGCATTACTGTGACACCAAACCAGACACTACAAAAACAGAAAATTATAGGTCAATATCCCCAATGAAGACAGATGTAAAAGTCCTAAACAAAATACTAGCAAGCTGAATTCAATAGGACATTAAAAGAGTGATATATGAGATCAAGTAAAATTTACTTCTGGGATAAAAGGATGGTTTAATATACACAAATCAGTAAATGTGATACATCACATTAAGAGATTAAAGGACAACAACCATACAGTCATCTCAATAAATGCAGAAATAGTGCTTGATGAAATTTCATGATAAAAATTATCAACAAATTATACATCAAAAGAATAAATATACCTCACTTAATAAAGTCCATATATGAAAAGTCCACAGCTAACATAATACTCAACAGTGAAAAGCTAAAAAGCTTTTTCTGTAAGATCAAGAACAAGACAAGGATGCCTATTCATGTGACTTCTATTCATCATAGTACTGGAGGTTTTAGGCAGAGTAATTGGGTAAAAAAAGAAACAAAAGACATCCAAGTTGGAAAAGAAAAAGTAAAATTGTCTCTATTTGTAGATGACATGACCTTATATAGAGAAAAGATTTACCCCCAAAAGATTTTAAAAATTTTTACCCCCAAAAATTGTTAAACCTAATAAATTCAGTGAAGTTGCAGGATAAAAAATCAACATATAAAAAACAAGTAGCATTTCTATATTCTAACAATGAACTATGCACAAAAAATTAAGAAAATCCAATGTCCAATAACATCAAAAAGAATTAAACATTTAAGAATACATTTAAATAAGAAATCAAAAAATCTGTACTGAAAATTGATGAAATTGAAGAAGACACAAATAAATGGAAAGATATCCCATGTTCATAGATTGAAATAATTAAATATTGTTAAAATGTCAGTGCTACCCAATCTATAGAATTAATGTAATCCTTAACAAAATCTAATGTAATTTTTCCAGAAATAGAAAAAAACTCTAAAATTCATATGGAAGCACAAAAGACCCCAAATAGCCAACAAAGCTGAAAGCATCACATACCTAATTTCAAAATATTCTAAAAAGCTATAATAATCAAAACATTTAGACCAATGAAATGGAATAGAGAGTAGAGAAATAAAGCCACATATTTACTGTCAATTATTCTTTACCAAAGCTGCCAAGAACATACAATGAGTAAAAGACAGTCTCTTTAACACATATGGCTGGGACAAGTGGAAATCTACATGCCAAAAGAATGAAACTGGATAAGAATGAAACCTTATCTCATACAATATACAAAAACTAACTCAAAGCAGATTAAAGATTTAAATGTAAGACCAGAAAATTTAAACTACTAGAAGTAAACATAGGGAAAAAAGCTTCTTGTCATTAGTCTAGGCAATAATTTTTTGGATATGACCCCAAAAGCACAAGCAACATGAAAAAATAGACCAATGTGATTGCATCAAGGTAAAAATCCCACACATAGCAAGGGAAATAACTAACAGAGTAAAGAAACAACCTACAAGATAGAAGAAAATGCTTTCAAACCACACGCTGGTTTGCAAATATTTAAGCAGTTAATATCCAAAATATATAAAGAACTCAAATGGCTCAATAGCAAGAAAACAAATAACCCAATTTTTGAAATGGGCAAGGGACCTTAATAGATATTTCCAAAAGAATATATAGAAGTGGCCAATAGATATATGAAAAAAATGCTTAACATTATTAATCATCAGAGAAATGCAAATTAAAACCACAATGAGATATTACCTCATGCCTGTTAAAATGGCTATAATCAAAAATACAAAATATAACAAGCATTGGCAAGGAGATGGATGAAAAGGAATTCATTCATACTTGGAAAACAGTATGGAACTTACTCAAGAAATTAAAATTGAATGACTACATGATCCATCAGTTCCATGCCTGGGTATATATCCAAAGGAAATGAATATGGTATGTTTAAGAAATATCTGCACTCCCATGTTCATTGCACCATTATTTATAATAGCCAAGATATGGAATCAACTTTTATTAATCAACAGATGAATGAATAAAGAATATGTGATATACCTACCCCACACACATATATCGAAATATTATACAGCCTTTAAAAAGAAGGAAATCTTGTCCTTTATGAAATCATGCATGAACCTGGAGGATATTATGCTAAGTGAAATAAGCCAGGTACAAAATGACAAATAGTACATGATCTCACTTATACATGAAATCTAAAAAATCAAACTCACAGAAGCAGAGAGTAGAATGATAGATACCTGGAGCTGGGGAGAGTAGTCAGAGAAATGTGAAGATGTTGGTCAAGGGTACAAACAAGGTTTTTTGTAGACAGGATGACTGAGTTCTGGAAATTTATTGTACAACATTGTGACTACAGTTAAAAGTAACATATTGTATACTTGCAATTACTGAGAGTGTAGGTCTTAACTTCACCAAAAAAAAAGATAACTCTAAATTGATGGATATATTAATTAGCTTAATTGTATTCATTTCACAATGTATACATATATCAAAACATCACATTGAACACTAAATACATATGACTTTACATGTCAATTATACCTCAATAAGATAAATAAATTAAAAACTACATTCAGCTATAATACTTCTAGTAGAAATATTGATACCATTACCTTGAAAATAGAGCAAATAAGAAATGTCAGTAGGAAGTAATATTTCAGTATGAGAAAAAGAGATACAAATATAAAATTGAAACTAGTTGTCCTAATTTTTAAAAACCTGTCATCTTTAATGTAAATTAAATATTAGCATGAAATCATTATTTATTTTTTCTTTCTAAAATATAGGTATTCCCTAGTTCCATTCATTAAAAAGGTGTAGAACATCAAATTCAATAAAATTATAATGTAAACAACAGATATAAATGTTCTAATAGTTACATTTTAAAAGGTAAAATAAACTGGTGAAATTCATTTTAATAATATATTTTATTTAACTCAAAATATTCAACATCTTATTCTAACATGTAATCAATTATTTAAATGATAAGGAGATATCTTGCATTCTTTTTATACCAAGTTTTCAAAATTAAATGTATATTTTTAGACTTATAGAACATTTTAATTTGGATTAGCCACATTTCAAATGTTCAGTAGACATTCATGGGTAGAGACTGCTGTACTGAACTTAAAAGGCCAGTGCAAGTCTAGATATAAAGAAAACCAAGTAGCTATGAGAACCCCTGGTGACTAAATTGGGGATAACAGAGCAGTGTGAAGGACAAGGGAGAATGAAAATATCCATTTCCAATATTAGTGATATCATGGTTGTGTTTTTTTCTGATCTTTATCTACAAAAACACCTACTGCATATTTTAGGTTAAATGATGTTATGTTTGGCATGCACATTAAAATATTTAATCAAAAAGTAGAGGAGATAAATGAAACATGCTTTGGAAAATGATAATTGTCAAACAAAGAGATGGGTATGTAAAAATATTTATGCTCCCTACTTATGCATGCTTGAAGATTTTCATATTAAATGTCTTAAAAATAAAATTAAAAGTGCTTTAAAGTATAAATAAATAAATAGACAATTCAGTTAACCAGTTCCTAATGATCAAATTTTTATGTCACCACTATTAATATTGAATAATTAATTCAATATTAATTATTCAATTAATATTGAATCTTTAAAAGACCATATTGATTATTTTATTAAACTACTTAAAAGTTAACACAGTCCTAACCACAGACTGTTATAGACTAAATTATGAGTCTAAGACTTAACATAATTATTAGAATAGACACTTATTAGAAAGCTTACAGAATCCACAAATCTTTCATTTCCTGAAAGTGAAACAGCTGTTGAAGTGAATCTTGTATTAGGTAGGAGGGGGGGAGGGAGGGAGGAAGGAAGAGAGGGAGGGAAGGAGGGAGGGGAAGGGAAAGGGAAGGAGAAGGGAAGAAGAAGAGAAGGAGAAGGGAAAAAGAATCTTCAGAATATCACACCACCGGCAGGATTTTCACAATGGATATCAAAACACTGAGATTACCAAGTTTTTCAATTTTTATTTAAACCAAGATAAACTGAGAACGTTGAAGTAATGTCATAACTTCTCTTTATTAAAAATCAATTCCATCCTCAACTGGATAAAGTACATCATCCTTAGTGGGGAAAGACTGGAAGCTTTCCTACTATAATCATAAAGAAAACAAAGATGTCTGTTCTCACCACTTCTATTCAACATCATATTGGGGGTTCTAGTCAAAGCAACAGGCAAGAAAATTAAATAAAAGGCATCCAGATTGAAATAGGAAGAAATAGCCTTTCTTTACTCACAGATGATATGCCTTTTTAGGAAAATCCTAAGGAATCAATTTAAAAACTATTAGAACCAATAAGTTCCACAAGGTTGCAGGGCACAAGATCAATACACAAAAATCAATAGTATTTCTATATACTTGGAATGAACAATCCAAAAATGAAATTAAAAAAACAATTCCAGGCTGGGTGAAATGGCTCATGCCTGTAATCCCAGCGTTTTGGGAGGTTGAGGAAGGTGTATCACTTGAGGTCAGGAGTTTAAGACCAGCCTGGCCAACATGGCAAAACCCCATCTCTACTAAAAAAAATATAAAAATTAGCTATGCATGGTGGCATATGCCTGTAGTTCCAGCTACTTGGGAGGCTGAGGCAAGAGAATCTCTTGAACCCAGGAGATGGAGGTTGCAGTGGGCCCAGATCACACCACTGCACTCCAGCCTGGGTGACAGAGTGAAACTCTGTCTAAAAAAAAAAAAAAAAAAAAAAAAAAAAAAAAAAAAAAAAGATGTACAATAGCTTCATAGCTTCAAGAAGGATAAGTACTTCGGATTAAATTTAATAAAAGAAGTGCAAAACATATACTCTGAAAACTACAAAACATGTTAAAAGACGTTTTAAATGATTTAAATAAATGGAAAAACATACAGGTCCATGAATAGGAAAACTAGATATTATTAAATGTCCATAATTCCCAAACTAATCTATACATTCACACAATCTCTTATGCATTCCCAAATGTCGTTTTAGCAAACAATGGCAAGCTGATGCTGAAATTCACATGGAAATACAAGAGATCCACAACAACCAAAACAATCTTGAAAAGGACAAAGTTGGATTCACGCTTTCTGATTTCAGTACATACTACCAAGCAACAGTAATCAAGACAAGTGTCGTATTGGCACAAGAATAGACACAGATCACTAGAATACAATTGGAGTATAGAAATAAAGCAATGTGCCTATGGTCAACTTATTTTCAACAAGGGTCCAAGATAATTCATAGTGGAAAGAATCATGTTTTCAACTAAAGGTGCTGGAACAACTCAATATCCACATGCAAAAGAATAAATTTAAACCCCTACTTCACATCATATACAAAAATTAACTAAATTGGCTCAAATACTTAAATGTGAGAGTTAAAACTATAAAACTCACTAATGAAAACATAACCATAAATCTTTGTTGCTTTGTGATCTCAGATTTAATACCAAAAACACAAACAACAAAAGAAAAAATAGATAATCTAGACTATATCAGAATTTAAAACTTTTGTGTTTCAAATATATTATCAAGAATGTGAAAAGACAACTCACAGAACTGAAGAAAATATTTTGAAATAGTGTATCTGCTAATGTTACCAGTATTCAAAATACATAACTCAACTAAGCAATAGGCAAATGATCTGAAAAAAACATTTCCTAGAAGAAGAAACATAAATGGCTAATAAATAATGAAAAGAGCTTTAACATCATTAGTTATTAAAAATGCAAATTTAAGACAGAACTTGTGTGTACAAGTATCTTTTTTGCATAATGACTTCTTTTCCTCTGGGTAGATACCAGTAGTGAAATTGCTGGATCAAATGGTAGTTCTACGGGGTTTTTTTGTTTTTTGTTTTTTTATTTTTTTGAGATGAAATTTCACTCTTGTTACCCAAGCTGTAGTGTAATGGCATGATCTCAGCACACTGCAACCTCCACCTCCCAGGTTCAAGCGATTCTCCTGCCTCAGCCTCCTGAATAGCTGGAACTACAGGTGCGTGCCACCACCCCAGCTTATTTTTTATATTTTTAGTAAAAACAGGGCTTCACCCTGGTCTCAAACTCCTGACCTCAGGTGATCTGCCCACCTCGGCTTGCCAAAGTGCTGGAATTACAGGCATTAGCCACCACACCCAACTAGTAGTTTTAAGACTACAAATCGGTTTCAGTACTCCCACAAATACTGATCAAGTGATGAGTATACCAAAAAACTCACAAATCACCACTAAAGAACTTAGTCATGTAACCAAATACCACCTGTTCTCCAAAAACATATGGAAATAAAACAACTTTTTTTAAAAAAGTACAATAGCAAGTGTAATCAAGGATGTAGAGAAACTGATACCATGGTGGGAATGTAGAATAGCACTGTACTGGCATAAAAAGACTTTAAAAAAAAAAAACTCTTTTGCTATGCGGGATTATAAGAGATTTTGGTTTCATATGAAGTTTAAGGTGGTTTTAGCTGGAGGCATCATGCTACCTGACTTCATAACATACTACAAGTTTACAGTAATCAAAACAGCATGGTACTGGTATCAAAACAGAGATATAGACCAATGGAACAGAACAGAGACCTCGGAGGCAATGCCGCACATCTACAACCATCTGATCTTTGACAAACCTGACAAAACAAGCAATGGGGAAAGGATTCCCTATTTAATAAATGGTGTTGGGAAAACTGGCTAGCCATGTGCAGAATGCTGAAACTGGACCCTTCCTGATACCTTACACTAAAATTAACTCCAGATGGATTAGACTTAAACATAAGACCTAACACCATAAAAACCCTAGAAAAAACCTAGGGAAAACCATTCAGGACACAGGCATAGGCAAGGACTTCATGATTAAAACATCAAAAGCATTGGCAACAAAAGCCAAAATAGACAAATGGGATCTAATTAAACTCCAGAGCTTCTGTACAGCAAAAGAAACAGTCATTAGAGTGAATCAACAACCAACAGAAAGGGAAAAAATTTTTTGCAATCTACCTGTCTGACAAAGGGCTAATATCCAGAATCTACAAAGAACTAAAACAGATTTACAAGAAAGAAAAAAAAACAAACAAATCCATTCAAAAGTGGGCAAAGGATATGAACAACAGACACTTTTCAAAAGAAGACATATATGAGGCCAACAAACATGAAAAAATGCTCATCATCACTGGTCATTAGAGAAATGCAAATCAAAACCACACTGAGATACCATCTCACACCAGTTAGAATGGTGATCATTAAAAAATACGGAGACAAAGATGCTGAAGAGTATATGGAGAGGATGTGGAGAAATAGAGACACTTTTACATTGTTGGTGGGAGTGTAAATTAGTTCAACCATTGTGGAAGACAGTGTGGTGCTTCCTCAAGGTCCTAGAAATAGAAATTCCATTTGACCCAGCAATCCCATTACTGGGTATATATCCAAAGGATTATAAATAGTTCTATTATAAAGACACAGGCACATGTATGTTCATTGCAGCACTGTTTACAATAGCAAAGACCTGGAACCAACCCAAATGCCCATCAATGATAGACTGGACAAAGAAAACGTGGCACATATACACCATGGAATACTATGCAGCCACAAAAAAACAATGAGTGTGTATCCTTTGTAGGGACATGGATGAATCTGGAAACCATCATTCTCAGCAAACTGAAACAAGAATGGAAAATCAAACACTGCATGTTCTCACTCACAGGCAGGTGAACAATGAGAACACATGGACACAGGGAGGAAAGCATGACATACTGGGGTCTTTTGGGGGGAGTAGGGGAGGGACAGCAGGGGGTGGGGAGATTGGGGAGAAATAACATGGGGAAAAACACCAGATATAGATGACAGGAGGAGGGAGGCAGCAAACCACCTTGCCATGTATGTACCTATGTAACAATCCTGCATGATCTACACAGGTACCCCAGAACCTAAAGTACAATTTAAAAAAAAAAAAAAAAAAGGAAAGAACACTCTTTTGCATAGTCACTTTGCAATAGAGTTTGGCAGTTACTCAAAAAATTAAACATAGTTACCACATGACCCAACAATTCCACCACTAGTCACATATCCAAGAGAATTGAAAACTTAAATTCACACAACATGAATGTTCAGAGCAGCATTGTTCTTAACAGCTAAGAGTAGAAACAACTAAAATGTTCATCAACTGATGAACAGTTAAACAAAATGTAATATATCCATACAATGGAATATTATTCATCCACAAACATGCTACAACATGGATGAACCTTGAAAACATTAAGCTAATTGACAGAAGCCAGACAAACTGTGCAGAATAGGCAAATCCATAGTGACAAAAAGTACACTCGTGGATTCCAGGAGCTTGGAGAAAGAGAGAATGGTAGTGACTGCTAATGTGTACAGGGTTTCTTCTGAGTATGACAAAAGTGGACAGTGGTGATTATTGCACATTTTATGAATACACTATAATAAAAACCTATGTGAAGCATATCTCAATAAGAGATCAATTCTATGTCTACAAGATATAGAATTGATTCTACCTTAGTTACTATAGAGAAAAAATAATGGTTCCCTGCACTTCCAAAACCTGAGGTACTCGTTTCAGTGCTCATCCTTGTCTCAAGGTTTCTATTTTTTTAATTACTCATTATTCATTTTGTTTCTAAGATATTTATATATCTTCAAAACTGGAGTTCATGATACATTTTCATTGTGTAGTCCTCTTTTTAAGTAGTACTTTTTATTATTAATTGACATAATTGTATTCATTTATGGGGTACTTTGTGATATTTTGCTATACATATACAATGCATAGTGATCAAATTAGAATAATTAGCACACCTTAAACATTTATCATTTCTTTGTGTTGGGAACATTCAAATTCTTTTCTTCTAGCTATTGGAAAATAAACAATAAATTATTATTAACTAGAGTCACCTTATAGTGCTATAAAACATTAGAATGTATTCATGCTGACCAAGTATAATTTTGTATCTGTTAACCAAGGTCTTCCCTCAATCCTCCTGTCCTTCCCAGCATCTAGTAACCACTATTCTACTCTCTGCTTCTATGAGATCTACTTTTTTGGCTACCACATGAGTGAGAACATATGGTATTATTCATTTTATGTCTGGCTTATTTCACTTAACATTATGTCATCCAGGCTGATCTATGTTGCTGTGAATGACAGACTTCATTTGTTTTTATGGCTGAATAGTATTCCATCTTTGAATATATACCACATTTTCTCTATTCATTCATCTATTGAAGGACTTTTAGGTTTATTCCACATGTCAGCTATTTAAATAGTGCAGCAATAAACATGGGAGTGCAGATAGTTCTTCAACGTACTGATTTTCTTTCCTTTGTATACATGTCTAGTAGTGGGATTGCTGGTTCATATGGCAGTTCTATTTTTAAAGGAACCTCCATGCTGTTCTCCGTAATGGCTGTACTAATTTACATTCCCACCAATAGTGTATGAGTTTTCTTTTATCCACATCCTCACAAGCACTTTTCATTTTTTGTCATTTCGATAATAGCCATTCTAACTGGGGTAAGATTATATCTTATTGTGGTTTTGATTGGGATTTCCCTGATGATTAGCGGTATTGAGCAGTTTTTTATATATCTTTTGGCCATTTGTATGCCTTCTTTTGAGAAATATCTATTTACGTCTATAACTCATCTTTAAAATTGAATTATTTGATTTTTGTTGTTGGGTTGAGCTCTTTATATATTCTGATTATTAATCTTCTGTGGATGAATATTTTGTGAATATTTTCTCCCATTCTGTGGGTTGTCTCTTTGCTTTGTTGGTTCTTTTGCTGTGCAGTAACTTTTTAGCTTGGTGTAATCCCATTTGTCCATTTTTACTTTTTTTGCCTGTGCTTTTGAGGTCCTACATAAAAAATCTTTACCCAGACCAATATCCTGTAGTGTTTTACCACTGTTTTTTTTTAGTAGTTTTATAGTTTCAGGTCTTACATTTTAGTCTTCAATCTACCAAGAGTTGTTTTTTCATGTGTGAGAGAAGGATCTAGTTTCACTCTCTTGCATATGGATATCCAGTTTTCTCAGCATCACTTGTTAAAGAGACTGACCTTTCCCTGATGTATGTTCCTGGAAACTTTGTTGAAAAGGAGTTGGCTGGAAGTGTGTGGATTTATTTCTGGGTTCTCTATTCTGTTCCATTGGCCTGTGTGTCTGTTTTTATGCCAGTACTGTGCTATTTTGGTTACTATAGTTTTGTAGTATAGTATAATTTGAAATAAGGTAATGTGATGCCTCAACTTTGTTCTTTGTGTTCAAAATTGCTTTAGCTACTAGAGGTTTTTTGTGTTTACATACAAATTTTAGGACTGGCTTTTCTATTTCTGTTAAGAATGTCATTGGTGTTTCTGTGAGGATTGCACAGAATTTGTAGATCCCTTTGGGTAGTTCAGACATTTTAACAATATTTATTCTTCCAATCTATGAGCATGGAATATCTTTCCATTATTTTGTATGTGTCCTCTTCAATTTCTTTTATTAGTATCTCACACTTTTTCTTGTAGAGATTTTTTACTTCTTTAGTTAAATTTATTTCTAGGTATTTTTATAGCTATTGTAAATAAGATTGCTTTCTTATTTTTCAAATTGATCACTCTTAGCACTTAGAAATTCTACAAATTTTTGTATGCTGATTTTGTATCCTACAACTTTACCAGATTTGTTTATCCATTCTAAATATTATTTATGAATTCTTTTGGGTTTTCTAAATATAAGGTCATTGTCTCTCCAAACAAGGATTTTTTGACTTCCTCCTTTCCAATTTGGAAAACTATTATTTCTTTCTCTTGTGTAATTGCTCTGGCCAGCAACTTCCAGTGGGCATTCTTATCTTGTTCCAGATTTAAGTGGAAAGGCTTTTCATTTTTCCTCATTCAGTATGATAGTAGCTGTGGGTTTGTCATATATAGCCTTTACCATGTTGAGGTATTCCTTTTCTATCCAATTTGTTGACAGTTTTTAATCATAAAATATGTTGAGTTGTATCAAATGCTTTTTCAGCATCTACTGAAATGATTATATATTTGTTGTCCTTGACTGTTGATGTGGTGAATCACATTTATTAATTTGCATATGTGAAGCCATCCTTGCATCTGTGGGATGAATCCCACCTGACTATGGTGAATGATTTGTTGTTGCTGTTGTTTTCCTTCAACTTTTAAGTTCCAGGGTACATGCGCAGGATGTGCAGTTTTGTTACATAGGCAAACATGTGTCATCGTGGTTTGCTACACAGATCAACCCATCACCTAGGTATTAATCCCAGCAGGTGTTAGCTAATCTTCCTGATGCTCTCCTTCCCTAACCCTGACAAGCCCCAGTGCTCATTGTTCCCCATGCTGTGTCCATGTGTTCTCATCATTCAGCTCCAGTATAAGTCAGAACATAAGGTGTTTGCTTTTCTGTTCCTGTGCTAGTTAGCTGAGGATAATGGCTTCTATTTCCATCCAAGTCCCTGCAAAGGGCATGATATCATGCCTTTTTATGACTGTATAGTATTCCATGGTATATATGTATCACATTTTCTTTTTCCATTCTATTGTTGATGGGCATTTGAGTTGATTCCACATTTCTGCTATTGTGAATAAAGTTGCAATGAACATGTGTGTGCATGTATCTTCGTAAGAGAATGATTTATATTCCTATGGGTATATACCCTGTAATGGGATTGGTGGGTCAAACGACATTTCTGCTTCTAGATCTTTGAGGAATCACCACACTGTCTTCCACAATGGTTAAACTAATTTACATTTCTACCAACAGTGTACAAGTGTTCCTTTTTCTTTGCAAACTTGCCAGCATCTGTTGTTTCCTGACATTTTAAATGTGTTACTGAAGTTGATCTGCTAGTATTTTATTGAGGATTTTTGTATCTGTGTTTGTTGGGGATATTGGCCTATTGTTTTATTTCTTTGTTTGTTTTTGGTTTTGGTTGGTTTGTGTGTGTGATTCCCTATCTAGTTTTGGTATAAGGGTGACCGCCTAAGCCAAGTTTAGAAGCTTTTCTTCCTCTTCCATTTATTGAAATAGTTTGAGTAGAACTGGTATTAGTTCTTTTAGTAAGCAGTAGAATTCAACAGTGAAGCCATTAGATCCTGGGCTTTTCTCTGATAGGTGACTTTTTTATTATTGCTTTGATATCACTACTCCTTACTGGTCTGTTCAGGTTTTCTATTTCTTCAATCTTGGTAGGTTGCATGTACTAAGGAACATATCCATTTCTTCTGTGTTTTCCAATTTGTTGGTGTACAGTTGTTCATAGGATTCTCTGTTGATCCTTTGTATTTCTGTAGTGTCCATTGTAATGTTTCCTTTTTCATCTCTGATTTTATTTGTTTGAGTCTTCTCTTCTTTTCTTAGTCTCACTAAATGTTTGTTAATTTTGTTTATCTTTTTCAAAAACCAACTTGCCATTGTTTATCTTTTGTAATGTTTTTACTGTCTCAATTTCATTTATCTCTGCTCTGATCTTTATTATTTCTTTTTGTCTACTAATTTTGGGTTTTATTTCTGTTTTGCTAATTCTCTGAGGTGCACCATCAGGTTGAAGTCTTTCTAATTTTTTATGTAGGCGTTTATGTCTATAAATTTCCCTCTTAGTACTGCTTTTATTGTATCCCACAGGATTCTCACATGTTGTGTTTCCATTTTCATTTGTTTCAATACAGTTTTTAATTTTCTTCTTAATTTCTTCATTGGCCCATTGGTCATTCAAGAACATGTTTAATTCTTGGGTATTTGTACAGTTTCCAAAGTTCCTTTTGTTATTGATTTCTAGTTTTATTCTACTGTGATCAGAAAAGATATTTAATATGATTTCTATTTGTTTTAATTCGTTGAAACGTATTTTGTGGTCTAAGATATGATTTAGCCTGTGGAATGTTCCATTTTCTAATAAGAAGAATGTGTACTCTGCAGCAGTTGGATAAAACGCTTTTTAGATGTCTGTTAGGTTCATTTGGACTACAGTACAATTTACCTCCAATGTTTGTTGATTTTCTGCCTGGATTACCTATAGCCAAAAGTGAAGTGTTGAAGTCCCCTACTATTATTGTACTGCAATATATCTCATCTTTTAGATCTATTAATATTTGCTTTATATAGCTGGATATTCTGGTGTTGTGAGTATATATATTCACTACTGTTATATTCTCTTCCTGAGTTAATCCATTTGTTGTTATATAATGACCTCTACATCTCTTTTTACAGTTTTTGTCTAAGGTCTACTTTCTCTGATATAAGTGCAATTTTCTGCTCTTTTTTTATTTTTATTTGTATGGAGTATCTTTTTCCATCCCTTTATTTTTCATCTATGTGTGTCCTTACATATGAAATCTATTTATGGTAGGCAGCATATAATTGGCTCTTGCTTTTTAATCCATTCAGCCATTCTACATCATTTAGTTATAGAGTATGATCTATTTACACTCAGTGTTATTGATAGGAATGGACATACTACTGCTATTTTGTTACTTGTTTTCTATGTGTTTTGTAACTCCTTTCTTTTTTTCTTACTGTCTTCCTTTGTGGTTACATTATTTTCTCCCATAGTATGTTGAATCCATTGTTTTTTATTCTTGTTATGTCTATCATAGGTTTTTGCTTTCTGCTTACCTGGAGGCTTACCAAAAAAAATTATAGTTATAATAAGTTATTTAAAACTGATAGAAACTTAACTTTAATCACAAAAAAAGGAAAAGAAATGAACCTAAAAAATCCTGTACAGATTAACTCCCTGTACACATTAACATTGCTATTCCTCACCTAAGTTGTGACCTTGGAATAAGTCTGCAGATCTGGGAAATGAAAACCATGTTTGGTGACTAACAAGTACTACATTTATATTGATTCTAATTTTGATGAATAAACAACCCTGAAGAGTTCTGATTCTACTAGAAACACAACAGCATTTTAATTCTGAATCTTCCCATTGTAAAGAGCAGCAAAGAGAATAAAGAATAAACCTAGAAAGTAAGAGAAAGAAATCACAAAACCTCAAATTGCAAATAATTGGTGCCAAAGATACAGAGGAACGGGAATTGAGGAACAGGGAGAACAGACAATGTCTAATGGGAAATGACCTCAGAAAAAGCCAGCAAATATAGCACATTTTTTTAAAGCTGGGGTAGCTTTAGAAGGTTAGGTCTGTATTGGTTATGGTCTTGATGAATCCAAGGCCAGTAAGAGAAATACATAGAAATGAGATCACACAGGAGGACCATATGTCAAGTCTTTTGCCACAATGTCAGAAGAAGAAGCCCTGGAGCTGAGAAGCCTAGAAATCTATCTGGTCTCACCCCTCCACAGTAACTTCCTGTTAAACATCACTAAAATATGAATAACAAAAAAGAAATGTACTCTACATTCTCACAAAGATACTATAGGGAAAATTTAAAAAATGAAAAAGAACAATATAGTCTTCTTAAAGACAATGAAAACACCAGAAAAATATTGGCAAAAGGCAGATAAAAAGTGCAACCTAATATTTCAACTGAGAATTTTAAACCCTTTTGCCTCAATTGAAACTATAAGGATAAATATCAAAACTTAGAGAAAAGATGGCTAGATAAGAAAACATGATAGTAGATAACAGGAGGGTATGAAACAAGAACTAACAGAACTTATGAAAGAAACAGAAGAAAAATACAAAGCCATGTCCAAAATGAAGATTAAACTATAGGGACTACTAAGAATAACACATACCATAAAAAAAAACCACAGTAAGGATACAAAGAACAGAAATAAAATCCAACAAAATGCAAAATAAAATAGAAATAGGAAGGAAAAGGCCCATAGATATATATAATTTTTTAATTATACAGAAAAAAAATAGTCAGGACTAGAAGGAATATAGTATATTCCTTCTATATATGCATATGCATATGTCCTCATACTTTTTCTTATCCTTAAATAGATTTATACACACACACACACCACATACATATGGTTCTATACACAAGCATAAATAGTTACTAAAGATAAAAACCAACTCATGGAACTTGATAAGTACTTAAACTATTTCAACAACAACAAAAAACCTTTCCTGAAATTAAATAAAAACAGAAAAGAAGAAATTAAGGAAAGAAAGAGGAGCATGGAGGGAAGAAAGGAGAGAATGAAGCAAGCAGACTAAGTTGAATCTATGTATAGAAAAAGTATAGATACACTGGATATCAGGGAAAACCAACCCAGAATGACCAAACCCAAGACTATCCTAGTAAAATCATTCAAACTTTAAAATAAGAAAAAGAACCTTTTGGACAACCAGGTAAAAATAACAAGTCACTATTAGGAGAAAGAAATCAAGTGAGTTAAGATTTATTGACCACAACATTCAACAAAGGCCACAGAAAACATGAGAGCAACACCTGCAAGATATGCATGAGAAGAGGGTATAAGCCAAGGATTTTATATCCAGCTCAACTCCTCCTAAAGTAAAAAGGCTACAGACAACTACAGTTATTATTTGTGATAGTTACATTCTATAAAGTCTTTGCAAATAGTGAATTAGCAAATACTGAATCATTGCTCCTAGGGGAAATCCAGGGTTAGGTCCCTGCAAGCCTATGGTCACAACATTTTCATCAGCCTATCAATATATAGCCTTGCTTTATGTGTGCTTCTGTTTAAAGAGACCTTATTTAATATACAAATATTGTTGATGCATTATCATTTAATTCTATCAACAGCACTATAACTTATGCCTGAACAAAGCTTATCTAAAACATCTATTTTCTCCAAAAGGCACATTATAGCCTTATTGCCACTAGGAAAGCTCACCAGCACTTTAGCACTATGCTTGAGGGCCATCTTAAACAGTGAAATCATGAACAAACTCACAAAAATGCAAAAAACATAGCAACAAATTGACCATTCAAAGGACAGTTCTCCACAATATGAGAGCTGAAAAAAGAAGATAGGTCTCAGCTGAGAATGTATACATTAAGCAGGTTGGGAAACTCAAATTTTTTACCACTCTGTGCACATCCTCAGGTGATCCCAAAAGTATAGATTTAGGGATTACAAATAAATTTAAGTAAGTAAGACAATTATCATGTTTATGCCGGAATCCAAAAACAATGGGGACTGACTATAGTTTTGAAAATTCAAGAGTTTGGGAAATACTGTTCACATGAAAGTTTCTTCAAGAAGCCTCTAAAGGACAAAGTAGCAAAGCAAAGATAAATTGGATTAATTAAAATTAGAGGGTGAATTGGGGGGCTAGGGAAGAGAACAGAAATTAATATTATCACTGCTCATGTGGGAATAGTTATTGTTTTAAATAAGAGAGGATTAAGAGTATAGGGTAAAGGTAATCTTTGGATTAAAAATTAAAACTTTCTAAATATCGAAGTGAAAGAACTACAATTGAAAAAAATAGAAAAAAAAGGTTTTGTATAGTAAAACTTTTTAAAAACATGTATTTATAAACACAGAAAATACAAATGACAGAACTAAGACCAAACATACATTTCTCTCAATGTATGTATATAAGCTTAAGTAATCTATTAAAAGGAAAAGATCTTCTGATAAGATCACAAAACAGAATTCAATGCTATACTTTATACAAAAGACATGCCTAATATACATAATTTTAAAAGCTTAAACATATTTTCTTAAAAAAAAATAGAAGTTGTGATCATAATATTAAACAAGGTAGAATTCAGGCCAACCATCAAAAGAGACAAAAAAATGGCACCATACTGATAAGGATACAATTCACAATGAAGACAAAACAGCTATAAATATGCCTGACACCCATATCTAGAGTTTATTGATACTTCTGTAACAAGAAGTATCATACCTCAGTAAATTAGGCTGGGCTTGTTATAGAATTGGGGGCCATTATAGGGGTCAAGGACGTGTGATTTTGCTCTCAATCAGATGATGTCAGAACGTGGCAACAATTCTATAACCAGGTATCTTAGTGATATTTATCTACAAATCAGGAAGACCAAAAACAGCTGAAGCTGTAATTGGTAAGAAAGCAACAGTTATTCATGTTAGCTGGGAGAGGAGGATGGGTGGTCATTCTGATTTGCACAGTGTTCTTATTTTTGCCTGTTTTCACACATGTTTATGGAGTGGTCTTGTTTTGCCTAACTCCATTGTAGTCACAGGGCACCTCTGTCTCATGTTGATACTGTGAAATTGTGTAAGTTCAACAGCAAAACATCATGGGCTAGCTGTAAGAGTCAGGCTAGCTACCAACTGACACCCATTAGGGGCTGCTCTTTGTTCTCAATATTTATACACACACACAAAAAAAAAAAAACAGAGTAGCAATTTTCATGAAACAGAAATTACCCAAAAAGGATATGTTGAGATACTAATAACAGGATATAGAGACTTACCTCTCTTTGACTAAGACAGATCAATTTCAACTCAAAATAATGACATAGACTACCTAAAGAACATAATCTATAATGCAGAGCTGATGGACATACACCAAGCTTTTTATATGAAAATAGAGAATGTACCTTATCCTCAAGTGTTTATGAAACATTTGTGAAAATTGAATACATATTAGTCCACAAAGAAAACCTTAATATATTCCTAAAAAGAAATAATACAGACAACTTATTCTGATAATAATGAATTAAAACTAGAAATGAATTACAAATTCGAAAAATTTTTTTAATTCTGATTTTTTAAAGTCAAATGGAAATTATAAAGAAAACCTATACATTTTCTAGAAAACACTATTAATGAAAACAGTAAATATTAGTCCCTGTAGAGTAAAACAAAAGCAATACTTAGAAGAAAATTCTTAAAATACTTATATCATTAAAATATAAAAATAACACATGCAGCTCAAAAATTTTTTAAAGTATAACACAATATGTCAAAAATAAGGTATATAAAGAAATTAAGAAAGGCAAAGGCAGAAATGAATGAATTTGAACAGAGTATCAATAGAGCTCGTACCTAAAACAATATCTATTAAGAGATATTATATACAAGCATTGTACTAAGCCCTGGGAATAAAGAGATACAAGACAGAATGAATACATAAATAAATAAATGAGAGGGTTAACTGTTCCTTACTTTAGACAGTTTTCCTAATTAAATTCCTTTTCACAGATATGTTTTACAAACATCTAATACTGATACTTCATAATTGAGCATTTTAACAGCCATGAAAGGAATTGTTTTTGATTGTCACTATAAAAGACTTTAGAGATAATTTTAAACTTAAATATAAACCTTCCTAGAAAAAAATCACAGGCTCTAATTTTATAAATCTCTTTTCTTCTCATGTCAACAGTTAAAATATGTGGAACAAAAACATTTGTCTAAAAGCACAAAATCAGCTACTGTTTATATTTTCCAGTAATTTAATGTGAGATAGATAGGCAGGCAGACAGACAGAGATAAGAAGGATAGGGTTTAAGAAAAGGCATAACTCTTCTATTGATGCTTTATTTTTCCATTGTCTGAAAGAATATGAGTCAGCTATACACATTTTTTAAGCAAGAGAAAAAATATAAGGATTTGAGGAAGCCCTGGAAATGAAGTCAGTAATCATGAAGACAAAACATTTCCCTCCTACTGGGTTTTTCCCATCAGTCAGTCTCTAAACATGCCTAAAAATGTACTCAGTGACTCATCACTTTCTGTGTGAGGAGGGCTGTGAGTCTCACCAGCAGTACCAAGCAGACCATGTAGAGGGCAGATAGTGCCAAGTGCCCAGAAACACTGTATCCCACGTGGCTTCCGGTTGGTTCCAGAGTCAACTGTCTGAGTCAAACTCAAACTCAGTGAAAAAGGAGACACCTGCAGAAGGAACCGAGACAGGAGCTGATCTTCTAGGTGGATCTTCAGGAGGGAAAGGAAGGAGGAACACACTGAGCAACTCCTGAGGCTTCCACAGCTTTCTAGACACCACCCTCATGCTCAAGCATGCTTAAGGTGGGCAGGCTGAAAGCAGTGAAAGCAGAAAGACCCCTTATTCCTGTCCAGTGCTTCCAGAGGAGGGACTCTGATTCTTCTGGAGAAGCAATGTATGGCAGATGTCAAAAGTAACCCACCTACTGGTGCAGTGTCTCGAGGCATGCTGCCTTAGGGTCTAGAGATGATTAGATAGATAGATAGATAGATAGATAGATAGATAGATAGATAGATAGATAGATAGATAGATAGAGACAGACAGGTTTCTCCACCCCGTGCACTGAACTTCTTCCTCTAACTAATGCCCTCTTTTCCACTTTCATCAACATCTATCTTGGCTGTCTCCATGATTCCAATTCCTGTTCACTTTTCAGCCTGGTATGTGCTAGCCTCTGCCCCCATCAATCTTTTATCCCCAGCCCCATGGAGGTATAATTGACAAATTAAAAATGCATATATGTGTTTGTACCTTAGAGTATACAACCTGATGTTTTGATGTACATACACACTGTGAAGTGATGATTACTACTATCAACCTAATTAACATATCCATCACCTCATATAGTTCACTTTTGTATGTGTGTGTGGTGAGTATATTAAAATCTAAGTATTAGATGCCTTGGCAAGTTCCAAATATCAAATATATTATTACTAACGATAGTCACCATGCCATATCATAGGTCTCCAGAACTTATTCATCTTATAACTGGATATTTGTACCATTTGACATCTCCCTATTTTCCCCACCCCCTGAGCACTGGTAACTACTCTTCTACCCTCTGTTTCTACAAGCTCAACTTCTTTAGATTCCACGTATAAGTGAGATCATATGGCATTTATCTTTCTATGCCTGGTTTATTTCAATGCTAAGCATAATGTTCTGCAGGTTAATCTATGCTGTCACAAATGGCAAGATTTTCATTTTTTTAAGGCTGAATGATATTTATACACAAATACGTACATGTACATACAACATTTTGTCCATTCTTCAGTCACCAGACACATGGGTTGTTTGTGTATGGATATACTCACTCCACATCTCTTGTTCCCTCTTGGTAGGAGCAGGGGGGATTTTAAAGATATATGCTTTCCCTCAAACCCACAAAGCCAGGCCAGGTCCTGAGAGCCTCCCACTTTTCTTCCCTAGGACAATGCCTTGAAACGCTCAAGTTTGTGTGCCTTCTTCCAGTCCTGCAGGGTCCCTACAGTTGTCAGCCAGGACGCGTGAACTGCTTTCCATGGAGGTTTTGCTCAGGGAACCAGACTGGAGTAGGGGAAAGGAGAACGCAGAGTGCTTGGGTACCTGTGGGCCAGCTGGAGGCAGGTCCACAGACAAGGCCTCCTGAGTGGCTGTGGTCAGGCTTCCTGAGGGAGTTCGTAGGGCACTTAGCAAGGTTTGCAGCCTCTCTTCCTCCTCCCGACCCCTCCCAACCACCCGGCCATGCCAGTCACCTCAGTATTTGGGTGGGGTGAGAAGGAAGCAGGTCTCTTGGGAGCAAGGTCTCACATAGCTGGGGGAGCCAAGTGGTCACTCGCTGCGCTCTCACTTTCTCCCACTGGAGAAATTGAGAGCCAAGGACACTGAGCTGCTCACAAGGGGAAGGAGTGATGTGGGTCATCTATTCTCAGATTTTTCACTCCAGTCGTGTGCTGGAACTTCTCTACTGGACTCCCAGATTCTGCCAGTGGTAATCACCTCTGTGGAAATTGTCAAAATAGATGTTTCTGTGGCGGGACAACAGTAGAAAAGTCCTAGTCCACCATCGTGCTGACATCAGCACCATCATTCTTCTAAAATTGCTTCTTGGTGGAACCCCATCTCTACTAAAAATACAAAAATTAGCTCAGCGTGGTGGTGCATGCCTCTAGTACCAAGTACTCAGGAGAATGAGGCAGGAGAACCGCTTGAACTCAGGAGGCAGAGGTTGCAGTGAGCCGAGATCGTGCCACTGCACTCCAGCCTAGGTAACAGAGTGAGACTTTGTCTCAAAAAATAAAAAATAAAATAAAATTTCTTCTTCCAAGCTCACTCATGACCCTCAAATTACTAAAGCCAGCGAAGGCTTGTGGCTTCTTTGACAGACCTTCTTCTACTAGCCTTGACACTGTCCACTGTCCTTGTTTGTGAAACTCCTCCCTCAGCTTGCAAAGCCCACTGAGTGTTCTCCTTCTCTCCAGTAGCATCTTCTTAGCCTTTTAAACTGGCTCCTCCTGATCTGCTTGCCCCTTGAATGGCAGTATCCCCTAGGAGCTTATCTTTGGCTTCTTCTCACCTCACAATTTTCCTGGGCCCTTACCAGTGACTCCAACTATCAATATGCTGATTTCTAAATTACATCTACGTGGCTTCTCATGCCTGGTTTCTAATGAATCCCATCATTTCCACTTCCTATTCACAAACCTGACAAACACAAGCAATGGGGAAAGGATTCCCTGTTTAATAAATGGTGCTGGGAAAACTGGCTAGCCATGTGCAAAAAGCTGAAACTGGACCCCTTCCTGACATCTTACACTAAAATTAACTCCACATGGATTAAAGACTTAAACATAAGACGTAACACCATAAAAACCCTAGGAGAAAACCTAGGCAATATCACTCAGGACGTAGGCATAGGCAAGGACTTCATGACTAAAACACCAAAAGCCAAAATAGACAAATGGGATCTAATTAATCTCCAGAGCTTCTGCACAGCAAAAGAAACAATCATTAGAGTAAACTGGCAACCAACAGAATGGGGAATTTTTTGCAATCTACCCATCTGACAAAGGGCTACTGGCCAGAATCTACAAAGAACTAAAACAAATTTACAGAAAAAACAACCCCATCAAAAAGTGGGCAAAGAATACGAACACACACTTTTCAAAAGAAGACATTTGTGCAGCCAACAAACACATTAAAAAATGCTCAACATCACTGGTCATTAGAGAAATGCAAGTCATACCACACTGAGATTCCATCTCACACCAGTTAGAATGGCGATCATTAAAAAATCTGGAGACAACAGATGCTGGAGAGAATGTGAAGAAATAGGAGCGCTTTTACATTGTTGGTGGGAGTGTAAATTAGTTCAACCATTGTGGAAGACAGTGTGGCAATTCCTCAAGGATCTAGAAATAGAAATACCATTTGACCCAGCAATCCCATTACTGGGTATATACTCAAAGGATTATAAATCATTCTATTATAAAGACACATGCACACATATGTTCATTATGGTACTGTTTACAATAGCAAAGACTTGGAACTGACCCAAATGCCCATAAGTGATAGACTAGATAAAGAAAATGTGGCACATGTACACTGTGGAATACTATGCAGACAGAAAAAAGGATGAGTTCATGTCCTTTGCAAGAACGGAAACCCAAACACCGCATGAGGGGAACATAATACACTGGGGTCTGTTGGGAGCAGGGGGTTGCGGGAGGGATAGCAGGGGGTGGGGAGATTGGGGAGGGATAACATTAGGAGAAATACCTAATGTAGGTGATGAGGGCATGGAGGCAGCAAACCACCATGGCATGTGTATACCTATGTAACAATCCTGCTAGACCTGCACATGTACCCCAGAACTTAAAGTAATATAAAAATTATAAAAATAAAAGACAGAAGAATGTGGTGGTTAAAAGTATGGACTCTAGAGACAGAATGCCTGCACGGTGTGGCCTTAGGGAAGTCACCTAAGCTCTCAGTTTTCTCATCTGTAAAACAGAAGAGGGAAGGGTAATAATAGTACCTAGTTCATAGCATTATTGTTCAGATTGAGTTAATATATATAAAGTATCTAGAATAGAACCTGACACATAATAAGAACAATGTATTTGCTAATTTTTTAAGTTAGGTATCACTGTTTAGTATTTCCTGTAAGCATCTCAAGTTTATTTCCTAAATCCGTCTTCAATATATTCATTTAATATACTCATTTTCTCTCCACCTCTAGTGCCCATACCCTGACCAATTCCACCTATCTTGAATTGCAACTGTCAGGCCATACTACCACTCTAGCATTATTTTTGGCCACATCTCCCATACCTCTCAACCTTACCCTTTGACTCCACAACAGAAACTGAGATCCAGTTCATGGCTCCTTAACCATGTCATGCTCTGGATTCAGAGACCTTATCTTCTTGCTTATTCTGCCTTGCTTACTCTGCCTCTCCCTCTTTCATTCCTCTCTACCTAGAACACCTAATTTCCACTTTTATGCAGGGCCATCTGGACATGGTTATGCCCTACCCCCCAACAGACCCCAGTGTATGATGTTCCCCTCATGTGGTGTTTGGCTTTCTGTTCTTGCAAAGGACATGAACTCATCTTTTTTGTGGTTGCATAGTATTCCACAGCTATGCAATGAAGAACCTTAGGGTACTCTAGTCACATCTTAGTCTACGTGGCCAGAATTCCTTGTGTAGGGTGTACATAGTCATACACAATGGCCCTGACCCACCAGGAAAACTTTTGCTTTTAAGTCTTTGCCTAGAGGTCCCTGCCTTCAGGACATTTTTCTGGCCCCTTGATCAAATCAAAACCTGTTTTCTGCTATGCCAGTTTTCTGCCAACCTTTAGCACTTCATGCTGTTAATAGTAGCTCTTTTCATAAAATGCTGCAACCATATATTTTCTTATTTAGCCCCTACTAGACTCTTGATGTTTCCGTGTGTCCAAACCAAACTCCATAACTTCTCTTCACCCCAACCAGTCATTCGCTCTTCATCACCCAACTCTCCCTCCTTTTATAGTCTCGATTTATACAGAACCATCTGTTCATCATAATTTTCAATGCACAAATTTCTTCTCTAGACAAATTTCTTCTCTTCCAGCCATAATTAGTTAATACACATAGGACTTTTATATCTATTTCCATGATAGCACATTCCACCTCAGTTATATCATAATTTTTGTTTATGTGCTAGTCTCTCTGTAGGCCATGGACTTAATAAAGGCACAGGATCACCTCCATATCATCAGTACCTGACAAGCTGCTTGATACTATATTGTTTTAAGTTAACATCTTTAAATATGTAATAAATAAACATCATAAAATAATTTGTAGGATTTAGAATGAACTAAATTTGTATAAACCATTTATTTGTTAGGACTTCACTAATTCACTCATATGCCTTGAGACCTTGATTTTTTTCTTTTTAATATATTTTATTTATTTATACTACTGGTTTTGATTCTAAAAATACTGAAATGTGAGTTTTTTATAACTAAATGAACATATCTTCTCATATAAGTAAAAATAATTTTAGCATACACTCACATATGTTACTACTTGCTAAATCTATATCAATGCTGAACATTTAGCTGGTATAAAATTAATATTGGCAATTATGGCATGAAAAGAACATTGCCTTGGAGAACACTATAAATAGTAAAGCAATTCCAAAAACTATGAATTTAAAATTAAAATTCTAAAAATTGTTATTTTAAGTAATTTCCTATGATTCTTCTGATAACAAAACATTTTCACTACTTATAAATGTAAAAGCATATTTCTTTTTAACAATAAAGATTCTCCCATCCCAAGATAAGAAATTAAAAAGAAAAAACTACTGTGTTTCAGTCTGGTCTCTGACCCTTACCAATCTTGTAGCCTTGGACAAGTCAATCTTACAAAGCCTCTGTTTACTCATATGTAAACAAGAAAGCAATTATAATATTATCTTACAGAGTAAAATATCAATATTAAATGTAACATGATATGTGACAGTGATTTCCAAACTGTAAAATGCTAGTTATTATCTATTATCTCTGTTAATATTATTCCCACCACATAAACCACTTTCCAAAGAATAACTCGGTCCCTGAATGAATTTGGTTCTCACGTATCTCTTTAACACCAGAGCTGACTCTGGAGGATAAAAGTTACATTATCTTGAAAGTGAAGAAGAATATATAGTATGCATAAACAAAATATACATTTATATCAGTATTTATGTGTACATTGCATTTGTGTTCGACAGTTTAAAGATTTTTAGGAAACAAAGTCATAAGCTTTAAGTTTCATCCTCAGCTACCAAATAGTATAGAACAAGGGTCAGCAAACTTTTTCTGTTAAGTCCCAGGTAGTAAGTATTTCATTTCTGTGAGCCATATTTTCTTTGTCACAACTACTCAACTCAGCTATTGTGCAAAAACAGCTAAACAACATGTAAATGAATGAGTATGGCTGAGTTCCAATAAAAATTTATGTATACACACTAAATTTTGGATTTTATATAGTTTTCATGTGTGTCTTAGTCTTGTCAGGCTGCTATAACAAAATACCTTAGACCGGGTAATTTACAAACTACAGAAATATATTGCTCACAGTTCTGAAGGCTAGAAAGTCCAAGATAAAGGTGCTGGCAGACCGAATGTGTGGTGAGGACCCATTCTCATAGATGGTACCTTTTATGTCCTTGCAAGGCAGAAAGGGCAAGCAAGCTTTCTCAAGCTTCATTTATAATGGCGCTAATCCCATTCAGGAGGTCTCTGCCCTCATAATCTAATCACCTCCTAAAAGCTCCACCACTTAATACTATCACACTGGGAATGAAGTTTTAACATATGACTTTTAGAACACAAATATTCAGACCACAGCAACATGTCAAAATATTATCCTTCTTTTGATTTGTTCCTACCATTCAAACATGTAGAAATCATTAGTGCATAGGCTATGTAAAAACAGCCATGGCCTGTGAGCCAACCCCTCATATAAAGATAACACTCCACATTGGACATTTAGATGTTTTTCTGGTAGAAGAGTAATGCAAGTTAATTCCTTTCACTATAGTAAATTAGCCAGGGTTGGTAGCTTTTCAAAATTAGAATAAATTTCAGATTATAGTACAAGTAAAATTCTTGATTTCTTCTTGGAGCATTATTGGAGGAAATTTGGAGGTAGCTAGTCTTAGGAAAGTGATCATCATCTACATCAATTTAAGACCCACAAAAATGGTGGATCTTGTGCATATGCTATCTTGTGCACATCATCTGCTTTCAAGTGCCTCATCATGGAAAGGCTTATGTCTTTTGAGTGTTTATTACAAATTTGCATCTGAAGAATTCTTGCACCTGGTCATGTATTCCATTTCTCAGGCAATGTAATGAGAGTATAGTTTGAAAAGTCACTCAGACCAGGGTTGCTATGCTCTGAATGTTTGTGTCACCCCCAAAATTCACGTATTGAACCATAATCACCAGTGTGACAGTATTAGGAGGTGTGGTGTTTGGGCGATGATTAAGCTTAAGGGCAGAGCCCACATAGTGGGATTAGTGCCCTTATAAAAGAGGCCCAGAGAGCTACCTTGCCCCTTCCGCAATGTGAGGACACAGCAACAAGGTGCCATCTATGAAACAGGAAGTTGTTTATCACCAGACACCGAATCTGCCTGTACCTTGATCTTTAATTTCCCAGATTCTAGAACTGGAAAATAAATTTCTGTTATTTAAACACTACCCAGATTTTGGTATTGTGTTATAGCAGCCCAAGTAAACGGAGACAGGGGTTAAATCTCAGCTTTCCCGCTTAATAGTTGTACGATTTAATTGTCAAATCCTTTAAGCTTAATTCCTCATTCGTAAAATGAGAAAAAGAATAAGAAAATTTGCATGGTTTTTAGAAAGTGAAAGGAAATCATGTAGGTAAAGCACTTAGGGCAACACATGATTCCTCTCCCTCATTCTATTTCCAATTTCAAAAATATATTTCAAAACACATATTACTCTAAAGCAAGGCAAATTAACATCTTTTATTTCTTGTTTTTTTCTGCATTCAGTATAATCATATGAGAAACCTATAGTGATTCTAAAATTCTGGCTCACACCTGTAATCCCAACACTTTGTGAGGCTGGTGAGCAGATCGCTTTAGCATGTGTCCAAGACCAGCCTGGGAAACATGGCAAGACCCCATCTCTGCTAAACATAAAAAATAAAAAATAGCCAGCTATGGTGGTACACATCTGTAGTCTCAGTTACTCAGAAGTCTGGAGTGAAAGGATTGCTTGAGTCGGCGGGGCTGGGGCAGGGCGGAGGTTGCAATCAGACAAGATCATGCCACTGAACTCCAGCCTTGGTGACATAGCAAGATCCTGTCTCAGAAAAATAAAATAAAATTCTTATCACACATTAGTATTAATGATTACAGTTATCTGCATTTAAAATGTCTTCTAACAGTGAAGCTGAGTACTCATTTTATTGAAACATTCTAAATACATCTGCTTTTTAATGCAAAGACATTCACAAGAACATCTAAGCATTAACCTCAGTGTGCAGAGTGTCAAAAAGGGTTTGAAATCATGAATATTTTTCCATGTAAAATATTAATTTAACGTTTCTCAGGAAAATTCCAGTCTAGTAGTGACATCAGCATAATAGCAGGTCTCAAGATTCACCCACCACTCCACTTCCCTACCCCTCCACTGAGAGATCAACCAGCAACTACCCACAGATAAGAACACCTTGATGAAAATCCCAAAACATAGAAATAAGTGTAAGTCACCTGCATGTTCCACAGAAGTGAATTAAAATCCTCACTGAAAAAGTAGGAAAAATGGTCTATCTCCCTTCCCGAAGTCAGCACAGTGTACACAGAGAGGATTCTCCAGGGCCTACAGTGGGAAAAAACAACCTGAGTGGCAGACATCCAGCTTCCCTAGGATTCAGAAATGCTTCCCAGAAAGTCCACTCTGTTCTCACCTCACAGAAAAGGTAGAAAAAAAGCTAGACTACCTGGGGTCAGGTAGAAACAAAGCAAGAGTTGCAAAGCTCACAGAGACCAGTGCACAAATTTTGGTGAAAGCTCAGTGTACCTGTCAGCAGTGATGCTGGATCATCAGTACCAGTTAATAGCATAGCCCACCCACAAAGCTGAACTAGTCACTCCAAGAAGAGGTGGGAAATGCTACCTGCTTTGAATCCCTAGAAGGCTAGCCTCCAGGCCCAGCCTCAGACTGGGCCAGAGTACCCCCCATCACCCAGGAAGGGAGAAGACCCCCACATACACACACACACACCCAGTGAATTTCAACAAAAACTAAGGACTAGTTCTGCCATATTCAAAAGTTAAATCAGCATTCCTTGCTGCCATAGAGCACAACCCCAGACCCCTTCCACGGAGGGGGACAAATTTCAACAGTGCCTTTCTATACTGAGTATAGCAGTTGGTCTATTCATCCTGATATACTTAACCTCAGGAATGCTCTTGCAACCCTGTTCAACTGCTGAACTGAAATTGCAGTACCTTCTGGCCACAGAATACACCCTGTGGCCCAGCTTGATCAGAGGCCATTGAAATCCCCATCCAGTAGCTCAATCTGATTGCAGAGCCTAGCCAGTGGGCTTGCCAGACAGCAAAGCCTAGCAAGCTGTCCCATCCAAATTCAGAGCAAAAGCAGCAGCTCAGCCATCTAGAGAACCTAAAACCAAGCTTTGCCTTCCCAGGGTCATTCCCAGTTGACTAAAAGCATGGGCTAGATTAAATAGTGAAGATCTATTCCTGGTAAGGGACACCTACAAAAGCCAGAAAAGGTAGCTATCTCTGCAAATGCATAGACACCAATGCAACAATGCAAGAATTGCAAGGACTCAAGAAATCATGAAACCTCCAAAAGAAACTAACAAATCTTCAACAATAGACCCTAAAGAAAAGGAGATCTATGACATGTCAGAAAAAGAATTCAGAACGATCCTCTTTAAAAATCTCAATGAATTTGAAGAATATACAAATATAAAATTAAACGAAACTTGGAAAAGAATGCACAAACAAAACAAGGAGTCTGACAAAGAAATAGAAACATTTTTTTAAACCACAGAGAAATCCTAGAGATGAAGAATACAGTAACTGAAATTTAAATTCAATAGAAAGCTTCAACATCCAGCTCAGTCAAGCTAAGGAAACAATCAGTGAGCTTCCAAACAGAACCTTCAAAATTACCCAGTCAGAGGGGCAAAAAGAAAAAGAAATAAAGAAAGCCTACAGGAATTGTGGGATACCATTTAGAGATCTTATTTATGTCTAATAGTAATATAAGAAGAAGAAAGAGAAAAAGAGCCAGAAAAGATATTAAAAGGCATAATGAATGAAAACTTTCCTAATCTGAGAAAGGAAGCCAGTAACCAGGTACAGGACGTTAAAAGGTCTCTGATCAAATTCAACCCAAAGAGGAGTTCACCAAGACACATAATAATCAAGCTATCAAAAATCAAAGACAAAGAAAAAATTCTGAGAGAACCAAGAGATAAGAAATACATCACAAAGGGGTCACAATATGACTATCCATGGACTTCTCAGCACAAACTTTGCAGGCCAAGAGAGAGTGGAATGATAGTCAATGTGCTGAAGGAAAATAATCACAAACCAAGAATACATCATCCAGAAAAGCTGCTTTTCATAAGTGAGGCATAAATAAAAACTTTCCAGACAAACAAAAGTTAAGGATGTCTCAACTAGGCATGCATTATGGGAATTGCTAAAATAATAACAATAATATATAAAAAATTATTTAAATTGAAACAAAAAACTGCTAATTACTAACATAAAGCTTACAAAAGCAGAAAACTGAATGATGTAAATAATACAGAGCAATATTCAGAATGCTCTAGTACTGTAATGGTGGTATGTGATTTTGCCTCTAGTAGGAGAGTTAAAGAATGAAATTATTAATAACAACTATAGCTAAAATAAATTGGAAAGGGATATATACTATAAAATGATAACATACATTTACAAAAAATATATAAACTTAAACACCAAAAACAAAATAGGAAAAAGTCAAAGTGTAGAGTTATTGTATGCAATCAAAGTTTCATTGTTATCCAAGCTTCAAATAGACTATTACAAGAGAAAGATGTTCTATGTAAGCCTCATGGTAACCAAAAAGCAAAAATTTGTGGGACACACACACACACACACACACACACACACACAGCCAGACAACAAGAGAGGAAGAAACAAAAAAGATCTAAAAACAACCAGAAAACAAATTTTTAAATGGAAATGGGAAGTCTTTACCCATCAATAATTATCTTGAATGTAAATAGATTAAATTCTCCAAAAAAACATTGTAGAGTGAATGGATGAATTTTAAAAAACAAGACCCAACTATATTCTTCCTACAATAAACTCACCTTGCTTTTAAGGGCACACATAAACTAAAATTGAAGGGATAGAAAAAAAGTTTTTTCAGGCAAATAGAAACCAAAAGAAAGTAGGGATAATAATATTTTTATCAGACAAAACAGATTTAAGTCAAAAACTGTAAAAGGAGAAAAAGAAAGACATGATAAAGAGGATATAACAATAGTAAATATATGTGCAAACAACAGTGGAGAACTTACATATCTAAAGAAAATATTCAAAGATTTGAAGGGAGAGATAGACTGCAATACAATAATAGTAGGAGACTTTAATACACCACTTTCAATAATGGGCAGATAAACCAAACAGAAAATTAATAGTGAACCACTAGACTTAAACACCACTTTGGACCAAATTGACCGAACAGGCATATACAAAACTTTTATCCAGCATGAGCAGAATACACATTTTCCTCAAGTACACATGGAACATTCTCCAGATATATCATATATTAGGACACGAAAAAATTCTTGGCAAATTTAAGATGATTAAAATTGTATCAAGTACCTTTCCAAGCACAATGATATGAAACTAGAAATCAATAAGTAGAGGAACTTAGGAAACTGTATATATATGGATATTAAATATGCTCCTGAACAACCAATAAATCAATTTTAAACATTTGAAGGGAAATTTAAAAATATCTTGAGACAAATGAAAATGGAAACACAGGATGCAGCAAAAGCAGTTCTAAGAGAGAAGTTTATAGCAATAAATCCCTATATCAAAAAGCAGAAAGATTACAAATAAATCACTTAATGTTATTCCTTGGTGGGGAGGGGGGAACAGCTAAGCCCAACATCAGCATATGAAAAGAAATATTAACAAATAAAAAAATAAGTGAAATAGAGACTAGAAAAACTATGACAGTCAATGAAACAAATGGTCAATGAAATTGAGAGTTGGTTTTGAAAAACTAAGCAAAACCAACAAATAAGGTAGAATAACCAAGAAAAAAAAGACTCAAAGTCAGAAATGAAAGAAGAGACATTATAGCTGACCACACAGAAAAACAAAGGCTCATCAGAGAGTAATGTGAACAATTATATTCCAAAACATTGGATAACCTAGAAGAAATGGATAAATTCCTAGACACATACAACTTACCAAGACTGAATCACAAAGAAATAGAAAATCTGAACAGACCAATAACAAGAAGATTGAATCAGTAATAAGAAGTCTCCCATCAAAGAAAAGCCTAAAATCTGATGGCTTCACTGCTTAATTCTACCAAACATTTAAAGACACACTAATGTCAACCCTTCTCAAATTCTCCAAAAAATTAGAAGAGAGAACAGTTTCAAACTCATTCTACAAGGCCAGCATTACCCTTATACCAAAGCCAGACAAGGACATCACAAGAAATAAAACTACAGGACAATATCCTTGATTAACATAAATGTAAAATTCCTCAACAAAATAATACCAAATCAAACTCAACAATACATTAAAAGGATTATTTACCATGATGAAACTGAATTTATGCCTGGGATGCAAAGATGTTTCAACATATGCAAATCAATAAACATGTGGATCACATTAACAGACTAAGGGACAAAAATCATATGATCCCCTAATTAGATGCAGAAAACGCAATGACAAATTCAATATCCTTTCATGATAAAAACATTCAATAAATTAGATATAAAAGAAACATACTTTAACACGATAAAGCCTACATGTAATAAGCCCATAGCTAACATTATACTCAACAGTGAAAAATTGAAATCCTTTCCTGGAAGATCCAAATAGAAGGGAAGGATCCCCATTCTTATCACTTCTATTCAACATAGTATTGGAAGTTCTTACCAGAGCAATAAGGCAAGAAAAAGAAATAAACGACATCCAAATAGGAAAGGAAGAAATGAAACTGTCACTATATGCTGACAACATGATCTTATATAGAGAAAATCATAAAGAGTCCATGACACACTGTTAGAACTGATAAACAAATTCACTAAAGATACAGGATTTTTAAAAATCAACATTCAAAAATCAGTAGTGTTGCACTACACTAACAAATATACAAGGAACTGAACTCAACAGAAAGAAAATAATAGTAATGCAATTAAGAAATGGGCAAGAGCTCTTAATAAACATTTCTCAAAAGAAAACATATGAATGGCTAACAAATTAATTAAAAATGCTCAATATCACTAATTTTTTAAGAGATACAAATTAAAACCACAAGATAACATCTCACACTTGTTGGAATTGGCTATTTTCAAAAAAACAAAAAACAAGTGTTGGCAAAGATGTAGAAAAAATAGAACATTTTTATACTGGTGGTGGGAATGTAAATTAATATAACCATTATGGAAAATGGTATGGAGGTTTCTTAATAAACTGAAAATCGAATTACTATATGATCCAGCAATCTCACTTCTAGGTTATTTATCTGAGGCTTTGAAATCATTAACTGTGTCAAAGAAATGTCTGCACTCCTGTGTTCACTGCAGCACTATTCACAATAGACTAATTATAGAATCAACCTACATACCCATCAACAGAAAAAGAAAGAAAATGCAGCATATATACACAGTGAAAAAGGAAGAAATTCTATCATTTGCGACAACATGGATGGAACTGGAGAACATTAGGCTAAGAGAAATAAGCCAGAAAGACAAATAGACATGTTCTCACTTAATATGGGGACCAAAAACCAACTGAATTTATAGAAGCAGAGAGTAGAATGGTGGATACCAGAGGCTGGAGGACATGGGAGGAATGGGGAGGTAATAGTCAAAGCATACAAAGCCTGAGTTAGATAAAAGAAGACGTTTGATTTTTTTGGGCCTAATGCACAGCATGGGGATGATAACTAATAATTGAGTATTGCACATTTCAGTATCACTAAGAGAATAAATTTCAAATGTTCTCAACACAAAAAAATTAAATATTTGAGGTAATGGATATATTAATTTGCTTGATTTAATCATTACATATTGTATTTAAAAATCATCTCTACCCTACAAATGTATATAATATAAATATATATAACCATAATTTGACAGTATATAATTTAACATTTTTAAACATGTCTACTTTGCTTTCTTTTCAGCTGTACAGGTTTTTTTCATTGTGAATCTTTCTATTCTACTTGATATCAAATGAAAATCCTGCTGAGAATTTTCATCACCAAACTGGAAAAAGCCAAGATCAAGTATCTCTTAATACAGAAGGGACAACGATACATGGATATCAAGGCCAGTCAGTTAGAAGTGCTCAGCTATATTTTCACGTACTCTTCAGATCACCGTTTTGGCAGACAGCAGGTTCTGGAGTCAGACTGCCTGTGCTCAAATCCCAGCTCTTCAGCTAGTAGGCTGAATAACCCTAGGAAAGTTTAGTCACCTCTGTGCCTCAGTTTCCTTAGGAAAGGATAGCATGGTGGTGAATGCCTGTAATCCCAGCTATCCAGGAGGCTGAGGTGGGAGAATTGCTTGAACCCAGGAGGCAAATGTTGCAGTGAGCTGAGATTGTGCCACTGTACTCCAGCCTGGGTGACAGAGCAAGACTCGGTCTCAAAAAAAAAAAAAAGAAAGAAAGAAAAAGAAAAGAAATTATCTGGTGTGATGCATGAAATGCTAAGCACAGGGTATGAAAAATAGCTTCTGCTTAAAAATTCTAATTAGTAATAGTAGTATCAGAATCAACGCTGAAATGTAAGGAAGGTAAACACCATTCATCCTTTGGGTCCTGAAGACTAAATAATATTGACACACACCCAGATAGGAGATGCAAGCAATAGTGCAAGTCACAGAAGAGCACAAAATAATGAGCTCAATGAGGATTACACAGGGTTTGAGATGCCTACAGGATATTGTGGTGGAGAGATCTAACAAACAGAGGGGAATCTTTGTCTGGAACTCAAGAGAGAATGAGTGAGAGCTGGAGGTGGAGACTTGGGAACCATTAGAATCTGCATCAAAGTTCAAATATTGACGTGTGATCCTAGAGGAAGAAAAATTCAATGAAGGAAGTTAGAGGGCTAAGACTAGAACCTCAGGCAACAGTGGTATCTAAGGGAACATGAAAGGAACGCAAAGCTGGAAAATAAACTCAATAGAATAATCCTGCCAGGGAAGTAGGAGGCAAGCAGGAAAGGGTGGTGTCGTGAAAACCAGAGCAGAGAGAAAAAGGAAAATTTCCAGAAGGACAGTGTATAAAATAGTG
The DNA here is from genome assembly GCF_049354715.1 of Callithrix jacchus. Classification (NCBI taxonomy): domain Eukaryota; kingdom Metazoa; phylum Chordata; class Mammalia; order Primates; family Cebidae; genus Callithrix; species Callithrix jacchus. The sequence continues at coordinate 97,871,068 of NC_133509.1, forward strand.
TCGACTGCTGCAGAGACTAACAACTTTTTAAAAACAACTTAAAAAGTTCACAGAATGCTTTCTTTAAGATGCATTTTGGGTTTTTTGTTTTGTTTTGTTTTTTGAAACGGAGTATCACTCTATCGCCAGGCTGGAGTGCAGTGGCAGGTTCTTGGCTCACTGCAACCTCCAACTCCCGGGTTCAAGCGATTCTCCTGCCTCAGCCTCCCAAGTAGCAGGGATTACAGGCACACGCCAACACGCCCAGCTAATTTTTGTATTATTTGTAGAGACAGGGTTTCACCATGTTGGCCAGTATAGTCTTGAACTCCTGACCTCGTGATCCACCCACCTCGGCCCCCAAAGTGCTGGAATTACAGGCATGAGCCATCGTGCCCAGCCAACATGCATTTGTTTTTAATAGAATATGGATTTTAGTTTGGAAAAGTAGAAACGATAAGAGTAATGAATAGAAACTGAAGCACAGGAGAATCTATCAAATTCAATGTGATACGCTTTTTGAGCACCTATAGTGCAGACACAGATTATCCAAAAATCATGCAAAACTAATAATTACAAATTCTTTAATCCTTCTCATCTGTTTCTCTTCTTGAAAAGCAAGTTTTATGGTGTGAACATTTCATATTATGGAACTGGCTGCAAGCTTTAACTCTATTCATGTGCGTTACTTGATCAGCAAACATTCCTAACTGCTCTCTCTCCACTAGAATGCAAAGCATGTCATCTCAACAATGGAAGCTATGCAAGCCAACCTAATTATTAATACACCCACTGGCTTTTCCAAACATATGCTTAAATGTCTTCTTCCTTCTATGATTTGATAGCCTAGTATTGCAAAACAAGAAACCTCACTTGTTTAATTGCCATAATAACCAATTGTCTTTTAGCTTTATGGGGAGGCACTGGCCACTAGGTGGAGAAAGACACCCAGTGACCCCCTAGGCAAAGACATGAACTGAATTTTTACCTCCCTAGATTCACTTAGTAACTCTCTAGACAGTAGGTTGAATTCAGTTGTGAACAAAAGAAATGTCTATGAATGGTGATGGCAAGTATTCCATGCACTTAGGGGTCATTACTCTTTTCCCTGGAATCTATGCTTTCACCATCCAAGAATGAGTCCCTGCCCTTCTGATCAAGATAACCCTCAGAATTTGAATTAATGAGTCTTATTGTTCTGTCTCTCAGCCTTGAGCCTCTGCGTAGCCCCAGGAAACACAGTGCTAGCTACATCTGCGAAATAGAAGGAATTATTCTCCTCCATCCCCTCCTCCAGCCACTGTGCCACCCTGAGATACCACCTTTGCCCTTAAAACATGTAAACCATATCATCCAGAAATCATTACATTTTTACTGGAAACTAAAGGACAAAAGGTCTTCAGGACCTAAAGGAATAAAACTCTTAAGGGTTAAGTTTTAGAATCACAACTGGCACACTCATAGGACCTGCCTTGATCTAGAATAATAGTAAATTGCTCATTATCTTTGAATAACTAATATGAATAATATTTTATAAAGAAATTTGTTTCTCTAGCCAAGAGACATTTTTGTTCAAACAAATTAATTAGTTGCTTATAAAACTTTTTCTACATGCTTTATTTCTCAAACTTTTAAAATCAGAGCATAATATTACATTCTTTTACTTCCTAATCTCCTCTGATTATACATCTCTCCTATTTTTAATGTATTAATCACTTTTACAAAAGATCTTAAATATGGACTTTTATCTATCTCTTCAAATAGTTATGCACTTATTTCTCATCCCTTATTTAAACAGTTAGGCATGTCCAAATATATGACTTATTTGCTGAAAAATATTTTCCTACTTTCCAGTTGATCAGTGTTAACAGAGAGGAAAAATAAGAACAGACATAATTGTTTCACAGACTTCATTACCTTCTTGCCCAAGAATATTCTAGCATTTGTCTTTTCAAAACTTGTATTATAAAAATTAAAAAATTAAAAGTGGAATAATGGATGTACAGAGAGGTGAATAATAAAAGCTACAAAGGAAACCGAATGGAATTGAATGAAGCGAGGACTAAATGGAAAATATCTGATGAGGTCTCAAAGTTGCATCTGAAGACCTTGTTGGTTTTTACCCAGACTCATTCCTTTCCAACCATAGGTCTTTTCAGAATTGATTCCTTACTCCTTTCATCTTCAGCTGCTGTTTCCTCTGATGTTTTAGATCTCCTGAAGATGCCAGTAGTTCTAAAGGTAACCATTATTTTATGGAGAAATTACTATGATTAACTTAATCTTTTATTCAGCTAGACTACTTCAGCCTTCAAGAAACCATGTCCCGTGCACATGTGCAAACTCCATGCACGTACAAAATCACAAAAATTTAGAGTAGAGACCTTAGGCAGCATCTGATCCTGGTCCCCTCACTGAATGCCAGGACATTAAAGCCTGGCACAGAGAAGCACCTTCCTCCATATCTCATAATGATGGGTAGTGAATTTCACCCATAAAACAGTGCTCCTCGTTCCTGATCCAGTGCTCATCCAAGTTATCCTGGTCCGGTGCTCATCCAAGTTAAGATCATCCTGATGTACAGTGGAGTTCAGCCTAACACAAATGTCCTCATCACACTGATGGAGAACAGTGGAAACTCTATGATTCCTATCGGAAGAAATAAGCTGAGTAGTGGTCTGTACAGCTCAGAGTTCTCTGACAGTCTGGGCTTATTACATGATGGGCTAGCAGAGCCATTAGCTCAAGCTTCAAATGTAGGCATTTCACCTTAAAATTCAAGTGATATTAAATGTTTAGTTACAGAAAGACAAAAGTGGGACTGAAAGACACTCTCCACATGACTTGAAACTTGGATCCCTTGCAAGTTTCAACCCTGGAACTTTCAACCCTGGGTGACCACCCTGTGGGACTCCAGGATCTTATGAATAACACAATCATGTTGCATGATGCGTCGCATGGGATGTTAACATCATTGATTTGTTCAATGCAATTATGTAAACTATATAGATGCTTTGGTATTTCACTTCTTTATATACCAGAAGATTTAAAAATGAAAGAGCTCTTTCTGGAGAAGCTCTGGTAACAGAAGTATGACCAGGTCATTTGTAGGAAAATAGGGAATTCATCTCATAAAAACAGAGGCACCACTCACAAATCCTTTCCCTCTGCCAGACATTCTGTTTGGAGCTTTGTAATACCACATCATGAAATAATACATGATTCTCTGCAATCTTCACAGTACCTCATGGCCTCGGTACTATGATCACACCCAGTTCACAATGAGGAAACTGGGTACTTAGGTTAAGCACTCAAGCACATACAATTGGTAAGTAGTTAAGCCAGCACTACAAAGAACCCACTATTGGTTGACACCAAAGCCATGTTCCGGCCACTCTGGATCACCATCTCCCACGGTGGGTTACTTTTTATGAAGCAATCCTAATGCTTCAAGAAAATCACCAGGAGATCTTCACTTCCCACTTCGGGACCTGTCAGTCACATATTAAGTTCTTCTCCTCAGCTGGTGGTCCCCATAAGTTAATAACATAGAGGACGTGAAGTGCTACAGCTTGTCCTAAAGAGGTGAGTGCTTGTGGGAGGGTCTACATAATACTGAAAACCGAAAGTCAGTGGCATGACGACTAACTACTGATTGACTTACCTGTGATCCTACATCCTTTCCCCAAGCTTTGTGTCTGACTCGCTTCTGACATGAACCATTTCTGGTCACTGTTTTACATTATAATCTATTGAATGGTGCAATTATGGCTTGTTCTTCAGGTTTGCTGTCAACTTCAAAACAATAACCAAATCCTGTTTCTGTGTCTTTCTCCATAAACTCTAAAGGACAACATTTTTGTCCAGTATTCCCTCAGAGCCCATGATATGCCACACCACCTCAAAGCCTAAGGTATGTGAGCTGCTCACCCAGGAATGGGACCGGGTAAAGTCAGAAGGCTGGGAGAGTTTGTCTTCAGTGTCTCTCTTCACTTGTTCTCCACACAAGTGTCTTCTGTTCTGCTCTTCCTGGACCTCCTCTACTGCCCTGGATTCCTGTAGTTAGGTTGGTAATGATATTACTAAGAGCCGTATGTGTTTGTGTCTGTCTAGTCACTGTTCCTCACTCCTCCAGAAGACACCTGGAGGAAGTAAAGCCATTGGTAGAATTTCAGACACTGCACACCTTGGTAGAAACGCAGTTTCTGGAAATAGTGGCCGCTATGACAGGTAAGGGATGATTTGCTCACACAAGTTGTTACTTCCTAATGCTCATTTCTACATCTCAGACCATGCATGGCCAAGTATGTACCTTCTTCCTTGTATCAAGCTGAGGAAGCCTAGGAAAGACAGAGCCACCCAGTGGAGAGGCCTCACGAAAAAATTCAGCCCAAGAGGCAGAACACAGTGTCTGGAGGATTCAAGGCTACAGAGAAAGGAAGTGGTCTGGGCAAGCTGTCAGTGTCAGGAGTATCACACACACTAGCAGGTGGGTGGAACAAGGAGGAGATTCACCCTGGAGCAGTCACATTCAGAGATGCAGAGAGAAAAGAATCACTGGGAAGACAGGGCTCAGCAGCCAGGCTCGGGGGAAGGAGCACTGCCTGAATCTCTGGCATACCGAGGGCCAGGCTAACACAGGTCCCTGACTCTAAAGGGAACAAGATGCTAGGCAGGTAGCAGAGATATTAATTTGGCTCAGGAAATAAGACAAGAATCTCTCTCTTGAGTATAAGTGCAAAGCCTGCGTCCCAGGGCAAAACTTCCCTCATCATAATGGAGATACAAGTTCAAGGCTCGACTTGGTACTCTGGACCCTAGACAGAGCCCTGCTAAGTCACTGGATTGTGGTCAGGGTAGATCCATCCTTGAGATGCAGAGTCGACTGTCCCAGAAGCTGAGAGAGCAGTGACTCCAGGTTGGAGATACGAGGTGTGGTCAGGGAGGGCCCACATAACACTTTATGCTAACTAAGAAAAGGCATCCCATTCAGACCAAGGTAAACCTGTGGACACAGTGCTTGGCACGTGCACAGCATTTCTGTGTTATTTGGAAAGATGCCCCTCCCAGTTGGACCTAGGCCTGTACAGGACACAGCCTGATGTGTGGAAAACAGACTAGATTCTGGCCTCCTCATTGTTAGATAATATTAGGAGTCAGCTTGACTGGATTGAGGGATGCCTAGATGGCTAGTGAAGCATTGTTTCTGGGTGTGTCGGTAGGGGTGTTTCAGGAAGAGATTGACATGTGAGTCAGTGGACTGACAGAGGAAGACCTCCCCTCCACGCGGGCCCATCTGGGACAAAACTGTCAGGAGAAGGGGTATTCACCTTTTCCACTGTCTCTCTCCCCTCCAGAGCAGGACCTTTTTCTCCTCCTGCCTTTAGACATTGGACTCCAGGTTCTTCAGCTTGCAGACTCTGGGACTTGTACCAGCAGCCTCCCAGGGGGCTCTTGGGCCTGAGGGCTGCACTGTCAGCTTCCCTGGTTCTGAGGCTTTGGACAGAAACTAAACCACACTACCAGCTTTGAGCCATGCGACCAGCTTCTAACATTCTCCAGCCTGCACTTGGCCTATTGTGGGCCTTTGTGACTGTGAGCCAATTCTTCCTAATAAATCTTCCATGTATCCTACTGATTCTGTCTCTGCTGACCGCTGACTAATGCAGGTACCCTTGGGCAGTGAACAACCTGTCAAACAGTACCCAGCAGACCTGGAAGGCACAGTGACTTCACAGAGAGAAGTTTGTTCTAGAAAGGTCCGGAACTGAGGGTAATGGAAGGGTTTTCTTTCTCCCTTCTAACGCATAACCAAGCTTCCTCCTCAAACCCTATGGGATATAAAAAGCAGAATCCAGTGGAACCTGCATCAGTATATACTCAACAGACTTTTCTTCTCTCCTAGAAAGGACATTTAAATATCAATTCAAGCTAAGAAAACTGAGAAACTCCAGAATATATGCTTTGGCAAAAACATTAGTATTCCGTAACTTCCTTTTCATAGTCAAGTTATGTTCCTTCTTTGTTTTTTTGAGGCTTTTAAGCAGAGTTTTTGCTATCTTTGAGCAAGCAGAAGATAAGGTGGACAGATGCACCATTCAGAGGCCAAGTTCCATACAGCAGTTTCGTTTTTGTTTTGTTTTGTTTTTTCTAGAAGTAACATCTGGCTCTATGGCTTTCTCCCCACGGAGACTCAGCGGCTGTGAACGTGGCTGGCTGCTTGGCTTGCTTCACAGCTGTGGGGCCGCATCCCAAGTTGCTCCAGCATGGGCTGCAGCTGTGCAACATCTGACTTCATTCTTCCACGTTCCTCCACCCCCTTCCCCCCTTGTCCTTTTACTTGAAGCAGACCCCCAAGAAGTCCAGGCAAAACTCTGGAAGACATGGGTTAGTGTCAGCACTCTGTCCCCTGGCCCTTGGTAGCCATTAGAAGTAAAACCACACTTTGTAGGGACCAGTGTTCTGTCATCATGTTAATAGTGTGAGGAAGAGGTTAAACTCTTTGGACAGGCAAGACCTGGGGGAAAAATGAGTTTCTACTCACAAGGGAGATGGAAAGAAAAATCTTTTTTGGAGAATGGGGCCTTTTCTGTCAGTGAGGCCTGAAGGTTAAAAATGAACAGCAGAGCCTATAAAGCTGCTTACAAAGAATGGAGAGCAGCAGTCCCTAAGGATCCAGAAATACCCATGAACTGGAAGGATTTCAGTTCTGGTAATTCTTTGAAAACAGTGTTTTTATTTTCTAAGTGATACATACTCATTAAAGAACCTATAAAAAGAGAAAGAAAAATATATATACCTAGAGAGAATCATGCTTCTTCCATCCAGACTCAGCCCATTTGGGACACTGCCTTCTTTCCCCTTTTTTCTTATGTATAGAATTCTGGAGAGTTAGGCTTATCCCTAGATTTAATCATATATGATATACGTTTATATGTGTACAATATTAAATTATACAAATTTTGCCATGTAATTAATGTTCTTTGTGACAACTTTTAAGGGTGTATAATTGAGCAGTTATGGCAATTTTCTAAATCTATTATGATTTTGTTTTAATGGACACTAAAGAGACATTTTATAGAAACAAACAAAAGCAGTAAAAAAAAATTGGATTTAGGCAATAAGAAGAAAGATAAAGTAAACTCCAAGGTTTATTTACATAGCCCAGAGGCTAGCAGGATGGTGATATCAAGAGCAGAAATATTGAACCAAGAAAGAGCTTTAGAGGTTGGCCCGGCCCCTCAAAGTATAGTCCAGGAACCACCAACATCGGCATCACCTGGGAGCTTGCTAGAGGTGCAGAACCTTCTCCTCCACCTCAGACCTATTGAATCAGAATCTGCGTCTTAAAAGGACCTTCAGATAGTTGATATGCACAACAAAGACTGAGAATCACTGGTCAATACAATCCCTTCCCCTAACCAGAATCTGGCTGCAGTCACACAGCTATATAGTGGAGATCTGGTCTTTGGTTCTATCAAACCAAAATCTATCTTACTCAATATCTAGTAATAATACAAAATAATATTTATCAGGAACTAAGTGCCAGGAATGATTCTGTTTTGCATTTAATGCTTGCAACAACCATGTTAGCACCCTTTTTATGATCAAAAAACTGGGTTTCAAGTAACTTGCCCAAGATGCCATATTAACTGGCAGAACTGAGATTGAACCCTGGGTTTCTGTCTTCACAGCTTAAACTCCTAACCACCAAACTAAACTGGAGGACGGATGGATGGAGGGATGGGTGGGTGGGTGGACAATGGGCCATTTTTCTGTACTTTAGCCCAGCTAAACTGACAAGTATCTCATTTAATTATGTTAGGGAGATACTTAAGTATGTTTGGGAGAGTAGCTATATTAATATGCGTTTTGATGAATCTGAATCAAAGACGTCTATTTCCAAAGCCCCACCTGCTCTGAAACAGTCACTACACCAAAACTGCACAAGAAAACAGTGTGCTAGGGTTGGCCCTAATGGCTGCAAATCATTATAGGACAACATAAGGAGTTTTACACCTCTAAGAAATGGGCTGTATGTTAGTCTTCTCTCTATTGGACTGCTGTTTTCTGTTTACCTATGGGTATCTTCTCCCAGTTCATTTATTCACTGTAATCTTTATCATACCTATTATTAGTTATTATGGGGCTGCTCAAGAGATTGTGATGATCAAAGCAGACGTCCCTACCCTTATACCATCTGCTAAAGGGAAATACAAAAATTAAATGAATAACTGCATAAACATACACTTAACTTCAAGCTGTGCTGTGAAGGAAAACTACATAGCTGAGAAAAGACAGCAGGGGGTGGTAACCTTGCCTTGAAGTCAGTCTCACTTTTCACTACCCATCCCTAAAGTTTCACACATAGTTGACCTTCTTCTATCATTATTTCTTCACATAAACACCAAACTTGTTTTGCAAATATTCACATTCTTCCAAAATTTCATCACTCCCCAACTCCCCCCAGCAAATTCAGCATCTGTGCTAGTTTCCTTCTGCTGCTGTAAGAAATTACCACAAGTTTAGGGGCCTAAAAGAAAACAAATTTATTAGCTTACAATTCTGGAGATAAGAAGTCCAAATGGACATTACTAGGCTAAAATCAAGGTATCAGCAGGACTAGGTTCCTTTTGGAGGCTCTACGGGAGAACAGGCTTCCTCGGCTTTTCCAGCTTCTAGAGGCTGCTCCCATTGGCTTGCAGTCTTCTTCTACCAACAATTTCATTACCTTTCTCTACTTGTCATCACAGCTCCTTCTGTGACTCTGATTCTCAAGTCTCTCTCTTTCCCTTACAAGGACTCCTTTGATTACACTGATTCCACGTGGATAATCCAGGATAATACTCTCTGTCTCAAGATCCCTAATTTAATCACAGCTTCAAAGTCGCTTTTGACATGCATAGGTCCAGAAGATTAGGATGTGCCCATCTTTGGGGCCATGATTCTGCCTACCACAGTATGTTCCTTTTTTCTCCTGTGCCCTGTTCCTAGGCTCTGTCTCAATATATTGCCTTCGTCCTATTACCCACCATGTCCTTCTCATTCTTTCCCCTCAGAATAAAGCCGTGTCATGGTTCCAGTAACACGTCAGCCAAACAGGAAGAAGGAAGCATAATGGGCAATCCCTGAGCCACGACTTTTCCACTGGAGCACAACCATTCTTTTTGTTTTGTTTTTTCAAACAAAACTATTGTCTTGGATCTGACTTTCTAAAAATCAAAACATCACATTTCCTGGTTCAGAATGTGCCTACAAAACAATAGGAGGCTGTCATTTTTTCCAGGTAACTTGTATAAAGGAAAAAGTTACAGTGAAACAGTTCATTATATTGATACAGACAATGAGAAGGTCAATTAGGAAGTATACATCCAAAGCACATCCAATTCTGAAATCTATTCTAAAAAAAGTAATTAGGGGTGGGCACAAAGGTGCACAAATGTTAATGATGAAGAGTAGAGAAAAATCTCAACGTTCAAGATTACAGAATCAATTTTATCAATTATTACATATCCTGTGCAGAGAGTCACTATGTAGCCTTTAAAATGAATATTGTGGTACATATTAAGTGACATGAAATAGAGTGAGGACATCAATTTTCAGAACAATACAACATGGTTGATTAATATATATTATACCCAGTTACATTACTAAGATTATATCCAGTTATAAACAATCACAAGGAGGTTATTTTCTTCTTTTGGCTATGGTTTTCTAATTGCCCCACTGTAATTTACATTACTAAACCATAAAAAAAGCAAAGTAGGATTTACTGATGAAAGCATGCAAATATTTTTAAAATTTTAATAATAGCAATAGTAACTAGAACGCATGTAGTCCTTTGCAGTTTGAAAACCATATTCTCACGCAACTTTGTATCCCCATAAAGTGATGTGGACACTAACAAGGAATATTTACACTCAAAACGATCCATGAGAATCCACACAGCTTAAGTAGCAGATACAAGATCCCCCTTCTCCCGTTGCCTGCAATGATCCTGTCTCAGAGGCCGACTGCGCTTTTTCAATGTGCCACACTTATTGCCAATGTAGGGCTGGTACGTTGGCTCTTCCCTCTGCCTGGAAAACTCTTCCCACAGATCTTGACAGAGCTGGCTCCTTCTTATTATATAAGACTCAATTCAAATGTCATCTTCTCGAAGAAGTCTTCCCTCACCATCTGGTGGAAAATGTTTCTCCTTCTACCGCCTCTCCTAGTCACAGTTTTCTTCATGACATACATCTGAAATTATCTCATTCATTACATTGCTTACTTGTGTATAGTTTGCTTCTCCCTGAACCTACCCACCACCACTACCCTCTTTGCCCTCCTAAAATGTAAAGCACACAAAAGCCAGGCTATTTTTTACCCTGTTTAATTCCTAGAACATTAGAACATGTCTCACATTTAGGAGATCCTTAATACATTTGTGTTATGTAATTATCAGAACAAGTTAATTTTGAAGAAACTTCATCTATTGCATTATAGAACATTGACTATAAAAGGGTTTTCAAATTTTTTTCTTTGTAACATTTCTTACCATGTTTTAATTGAATTATGATTTACATTAAATGCACAGGTCTTAAATGTATAGTTCCATAAATTTTGACAATTACAAACCTACTTAACTCACATCTCAATCAAAGCATTTCAGTCACTCCAGAAAGTTTATTTTGCCCCTCCTATTCATCTCCGCAGAGGCAAAAATTATTCGATTTCTGGCACCCAGATTAGTTTTCCCTGCTCTTAAACTTCATGTAAAAGAAATGATATAATAGTATGCTTTTGGGAGCAGGGAGGCTGGCTATTTTCACTCAAAATTTTACCCCTAAAATTGAACCATACTGTTACATTTAGTCATAATTATTTATTCTCATTGTTGTGTAGTGTTCCATTATAGAAATATTTTTCTATTTTATTTTTCTATTTTTCTGTTGATGTATATGTGGTTTATTCTCAGGCTTTTGGGGTATTACAATGAAAGCTGATATGAACATTCTTAGACAAGTCTTTTGTGACATATATTTTCATTCTCTTAGGTAAATACCCAGGAGTAAAATGTGTTTTAAACCAATCTGACAGCTCAGTGTAGCCACACAAGTATGCTCAGGCAACAGAGGAACCACCTAGCCAATCCACAGAATCAGAACAAATTACTGCATTTTGAATTGGTTATCATGCAGCAATGAAAACTAAAAGGTATTTAATCTCATGTTCCCTGAACAAGACTGCCTGGTTTTGGATCTCGGCTCTTTCACGTAGCAGCTACATGAACTCAGGCAAGGTATCCAACCTCTCGGTGGAGCTAGATGTCCAACCCTTCTTCCTCATCCACAGTTTCCACTGGGTACATGCCCATCCAGCTAGACTACATTTCCCAGCCTCTCTCACACTTAGTAACCACATGACTGAAAAATGTGAGCTGAATCAACGTGTGCTATTTCTGAGCCTGCACCTTAAGATATTGGGCATGTACTTCTTCATATCTGCTTCCCTTTCTAAAAGACTGAGACATAGATGTGCTCACAATCTAGCTTTAATCATGCAAAGACAAAGACAATCCTCTAGAAAATGATGGGGAAACAAGATGTAAGAAACATGGTTTTCTTCAGGACTACATGGAGCAGAGCTGCCCACCAGCCTAGGCTCCCCAGACTACCAGAAGCTTCTACAGTCTTTAAGCCATAGTATTATTCTGTTTCTTTGTTACCGTACCTTTCCCTTTATCCTAATATACTCTCTATGCTTTACTTTAAAATAATGCGTGAGGTCAATTTGAAATTGATTGATGTTCTCTTCATGAAGTGGACATAATAGGAGCATTATAAAGGGATTAGAGTCTGTCAATACTCCCATACAGGAAACGTGTCTTGTTGTAATTGAATACAGTAAGATAGCCTACCAATGTGCAAGAAATTTTCTTTTAATTCAGTATATACCACAATATATTCAAGGCTTTAAAATGTTTCTCTCATTCTGACTTTAACAGAAAAGTATTCTAAGAGCAGTACTCAAAGTATTCAGCCCACTGTTGAGCTAAGATTAGCTGTTCACGTGAACAATGTGTACTTTTGAAATATCCAATCTCAATGCTTGACCAAATGAAGTGAAACCCTTGTTTTAATTTGTTTATTTATAACTTTTAATTTAGTAAGATTGAATGAGGCAAATTGATATTTTTTTCACCAGATTTGATATATTGTTGAAGAGCATCAAGACACACTTCCTATTTTGTGATCTATTCCTTTACCTTGATGGTCAGTCATGAAGACAACATGATTGAGTGAAATAAATTTCTCCTTACTGTTTTTAAAGTGTTGGTGCTCATGTGAGTATCGGACAACCAGAAACACAGGAAAAAGCAGACAAATTTTATGGGGAGGGATTAAGCACAAATACCTTATTTAAACATTAATGCTGAAAAAAGAATTCTTTCTGAGATCTCTCATATTTAGAGCAGTTCTTATGCAGCAGGAATTTTGGTAAACTTGTTGCAAGCTTTGAGAAGATGTGAAGCAAAGCGAAATGTGACCCAGTGTTACCAGAGTCTGAAAAATTCACAGAACTGAGCTATTGTACAGTAGTCTGCCAAAATTCATATTGAATGACTCATTAGAAGTTTATAAAATAAAAAGAGATAAAATATGCATAAAGCCTTATGCAAATATATGGCTTTTTCATGTTTTCATGGCTGTTACAGAATTTGTTTTAAAATTGATGCTAACGTGCCTGAGTGAATAACCATTTAATTCAAGCATAAAATGAAAACAAGTTCAGTTGTACATTTCTTCATGTATCTATACATATGAGTAGATTCTCGATGTGTTAAGGCCTGTTTCAGCAGTCTAAGATTAATCAATGTGGGAAGTAAAAGACAAGGAACAAAAGCCAATACTCGATTCCAAGATATTAGGAATATTAGAATCCTTGTGAGGGGAGAAGTCAATGGTAATTTATGTAAAATAATTTGGAGATACATTGAATAATAATCAGGCAAATTCTCTTTAGAATGAGTTTGTGGGGAAGCGTAGGGATGGCGCAAAGACTATGTATTGTCTTCTGTCTACAAGAATGGACCAGAACCTCATCAGGAATATGATCTGGTACCATCAACCCTTCCAGTTTAGACCTGTGGTTTGATTGAGAGATGTAAACAAACGCATACTAGAAACTGAAAAAATTAACACTGGTCACCTCACCAAATTCAGTTCACTTGCACCTAGATTCCTAGCGCATATTCCCACTAGAAGTCTGGCAATTAGCAAACCAGGTTTTGAGTTGTAGATGTTTCTTTTAATGGAAAGGTTTTATCTCCAACTTTAACTCTTTCAGATTATTTAATATTTATAAAGGAACTAATTATGAGTTTATAGTGAGGAAATCTGGCAATACTACCTTAAATGAGTGACCAAAGTTAATGTATAGGCAAACTGACATATGTGCCTCTTGACACTGTACACTGAAAACACACAACACTAACGTTTTTAGTATGACTACCCAAAATGCATACACTGAATCTAATCATGTTATGCATCATGAGGGGACACCAGATAAACTTAAAATGAAGGACTTTTTGTAAGACACTGGTCTATACTCATGAAAAATGACAATGTCTTGAGAGACAAAAGTAGAGAAACTATCCAAATTAAAGGAGGTTTGAGGAGACATTAGGACTACATGCAATTCATGATCCCAGGTTTGATCTTCTACTAGAGGGTAAATTGCTATGAAAAAATTTAAATATGGATTTCATTTTGTAAAAGGGTATCATTAAAATGTTATGTTCCCTGAATTTGATCATTACTCTATGGCTGTATAGAAGAATGCCTCCATACTTAGGGAGTACATGCTTTAAGTAAAACACAGGCTTAACTCAAGGAGCACAATGACTGCAACCTATTCACAAAAGGTTCAGGAAATATTATGTAGATATAAAGAGAAAAGGTATGATATAGCAAATATGATAAAATGTTAATAATTAGTGAATCTGCATAAAGAGTGTATAGGAGTTCTTTATGCTTCTCTTATAACTCTTTTTAAAATTTTTTTTAGATTATACTTCCAGTAAATATTTTATTAGAATTGTTCTTCTGTTTAATAATTTCAACTTCTATTTTAGATTCGGGGGTACATGTGCAGATTTGTTACATGGGTATATTGTGAGGTGTTGAGGTTTGGGGTAGAATGAACCCATCACCCAGGCAGTGAGCATAGTACCCAATAGTTAGTACCCATAGTACCCAAATAGTACCCATAGTACCAAAAAGTTAAATTTAAAAATATTTAAACTCATCTCTAAAAACATGAGGTTATTAAAACTTGAAAGATAAGAAAAGTCATCATTGCTTTCAATACACATTATCTTGGTAAATAATGTTGGTTAGTTCCAGAACTTAAAAAAAAATGATGTTTATCTCTTGGTAACCTAATAACACAGATAATTAGAGCTATTCATTAAACAGATAGTTTTAACTATTCCTACACATGTTTGAAATGGATATTTCTCAGAGTGCTTTTCTGTCACAGTAGTTCCATTGGAAATACCTGAGGAGTGAGAACATTTTCAGTGGACACTGTTAAACACTTACCATCCAGAAAGCTAAACTTTGAACATCATGAATGTTTATTATAAGGTACACTCCAAATGCAAAGATCCATGGCTCCCCTACAAATTCATTCCCTCTGTATTACTAGGCCTCTGTTATGTGTCAGGCACTAAGTCAATGGCAAGCCATCTTAAACCACATCCATGATTTCCAGTAAACTACCAGTTCCCAGACAGGAGTCTCTAAGTCACGCCTCTGTCCAGAGCTGCAGAGCCGCATGAGTCACAACCTACTGTATAGCTTCACTTAGATGTCTCACAGGCATCTGCACCTGTACCAGCCAAACTAAACTTTCATCTTCCCCTTCAAATCTGTATATCCTTCCATCTTCTTCTATTTCAACTAATATTGAATCTTTTTAATTGATTCAGGGAGAAACATGGGCATCACCTCTGCATCCTCCATCTTCCTCTCATTCACATTCACTGAGCTCTGTTTCCCAGTCTGGAGTGCAGTGGTGCCATCTCTGCATGCTGCAACCTCCACCTCCTGGGTTCAAGCAATTCTCCTGCCTCAGCCTCCTAAGTAGCTGGGATTACAAGCACCCGCCACCATGCCCAGCTAAATTTTGTATTTTAGTAGAGACAAGGTTTCACCATGTTGGCCAGGCTGGTCTTGAGCTCCTGACCTCAGGTGAACTCCCCACCTTGGCCTCCCAAAGTACTGAGGTTAAAGGCATGAGCCACCACGCCCAGCATTTTTTTTTTTTTTTGAGTCAGAGTCTTGCTTTGTCACCCAGGCTGGAGTGCAGTGGCATAATCACGGCTTATTGCAGCCTCAACTTCCTGTGCTCAAGTGATCCTCCCCGCTCAGCCTCCTGATTAGCTGGGACTACAGGCACACACTACCACACTCGGCTAATTTTTTTTTTTTTTTTGGTAGAAATGGAGTCTCACTCTGTTGTCCAGGCTGGTCTCAAACTCCAACCTCAAATGATCCTCCTACCTGGGCCTCCCAAAGTGCTGGGATTATAGGCATGAGCCACTGTGACCAGCCATAAATATATCTTTAATCTATCTATTTTTCTCATTTCCATCTAAGAGAGGAAAGTAAGCTTAGTGGTGAAAAATACGAATTCTGGAATCAGATTACTAGAATTGGAATCCAAGCTGTAGCCACATAACTGTGTGACCTTGAACAAGTTACTTTGCCTCACCGCACATTAGTGTCTTCAGCTGTAAAACTAGGCCCAGTAATGGTATCCATATTATGATTCTTACACTGAGTACTCAATAAGGGTTCAATATTACTGTGTGCCACCACTCTAGTCCAACCATCATCTCGCAACTAGACCAGCCTTTTACTGATCTTTCTAATTCTGCATTTGTGCCTCTCTAACCTACATGACACTAAAGGATCTTCACAAAACACTGCTGGAAGCATGCAATTCCCCTGCTTAATGCCTTTCAGTGGCTTCCCTTTACCCTTGAATAAAATCCAAACTTTTTTTCAAAGACCACATGTCCCTGCATGACCTAGCCTAGAGTTTCTCCAACTTTTGACAGCTGAAGACCACATGATGGGTAGTCAGATAACACAGTGCTACTAATTTCAGGTTAAAAAAAAAAAGAACCAAAGGCTTATCCTAATATTAAGTAATAAACTGTCACTTAAAAGTAAAAATGATAACGACTACATATAAGTGAGAAGTTGAATATTGTTTATAATTTTCACCCAAGGCATACAGCTCCACATAAACTTGGTTCAGTTTCCATCTATACATAGATGGTTTATTTTCTTATATTTATTTTTAATAAACTGTAAAATCCTAAATCACAATTATGGGCCATCCACAATGGCAATCTAGGGTGAATATGTCAGAGAGCCCATAAGTGAATTAAGCAGAGGACCCAAAAAAATAGAGTGATTTCTCACTGAAGATCATTTTCAAAGCTCTGTCAGATACTAAGAAAGGAGCAAATCAGGCTGGGTGCAGTGGCTCATGCCTGAGAGGTTGGGGCCAGTGGATCACGAGGTCAGGAGTTCAAGACTAGCCTGGTCAATATAGTAAAATCCCGTCTCTACTAAAAACACAAAAATTAGCCGGGCATGGTGGCACATGCCTGTAGTCCCAGCTACTTGGGAGGCTGAGGCAGGAGAATTGCTTGAACCCTGGAGGTGGAGGTTGTGGTAAGCTGAGATCGCACCACTGCACTCCAGCCTGGGCAACAGACAAAGACTCCATCTCAAAAAAGAAAAAGAAAAAGAAAAGAGCAAATGATACAAAAGCAGAAATGTTAGTGATTTGAACCAATTCCCAATCCATTCTGATAACATTCAATCCCAGCAGCATTGCTTCTGGTTCTATGGTAGCATTTACATATGGTTTCAACTAACACTCAATAATATATAACCAATTTTCTGGGAACTAGCACATCATCATGTGCTAGAAAAAAAGTCAGACTCGTAGCAACAGAGCCCCTTTCATTGCAGGGCAGTCTTTGCAAAATGATATGCTGTCATTTTACCTTCAACATTAAAAATCACCGTACACCAACTTTCAAACAGTCAGTCAGGTTGAGATTCCAAGATGACTAAGATATAGCACTTGAGAAAACCACTTAAAAATGTATTTCAATGACATAACACTGTTTATTATCACATCATCATGAAGAAATGTTGGCAGGACATAGCTGTTCACGCCTGTAATCCCAGCACTTTGGGAGGTCAAGTTGGGCGGATCCCTTGAGGTCAGGAGTTCAAGACCAGCCTGGACACCATGGTAAAACCCTGTCTCCATTAAAAATACAAAAATTAGCTAGGCATGGTGGCACACACCTATAATCCCAGCTACTCGGGAGGATGAGGCAGGAGAATCACTTGAACCCAGGAAGCAGAAGTTATTGTGAACCAAAATGTGCCACTGTACTCCAGCCTGGGTAACAGAGTGAGACTCTATCTCAAAAGAAAAAAAGAAAAAGAAAAATATATATATTTTTTAATTCTTTCCTCATTGCAAAAGCTTGTTTGTATTTATTATGTTTATGGTTTATTTTTTATCTCCTCCCCTAGAATGTATACTCCACAAAGGCATTGATGCTTTTTATCTGACTTGTTCACCATAAAATCCTCAGCACCTAGTAGCTGCTCAATGAATATCTATTACAGAAATCAATAGATCTATTGGAAATGACTCTGGTCGTTTTCCCAAACCTGTACTTTAGATTTTAAAATCATATAAAAATTGATTGGTAACAGTGGTTTTTACTGAAGAGCCAAGTGTGATATGGTCTTAAAAACTCAGACTTAGACTTGAATTCCTGCTCCATCACTTAACTTACTGACTTTGTGACTTTGGGCCTGAGCCTCCATTTCCATTTCAAAGCAGTGGAAATCATGACACCTACCTCTGTAATTATTGAAAGGACTGAATGTGGTAAGCGTGCACAGTTTCTCAGCACAATGACTAACACAGAATTGTTGTTCATTAAATGTTAGTAAGTTCCATTTCCCTTTTTCCTTTCCTTTTTGATTACAGTGAGAATTACTTCCTCTATCTGACAAAGGCTGAGCAGGGCTGGCAAAGGATTTTATTTTGCATGTCAATCAGTACGTGTTCACTGCCTGGAACACTAGGCGAAGAAGAATTTGGCAGTAACATCCAGAGTCAGCAAATCAGCCCCACAATATCCACCCTGATGTTAGAGGGGAGAATGGCAGCACCTGAGCAGAATCTACCATCCTGGATTTACAGACTCACCCAACTGCCTCATAAAAGAACCCTCTACTCAAAATACTCACTTGATTTTTTTAAGCATAACTGTGAGAAGAGATCTGTTACACAAGCATCAGTTGTAGAATTATTTCTGAGGTTAAGGAAGGCTTAAGGAAAGACAGTGGAAAATCCATATTTCTACAAAAGCTTGTCAAAGCAATTGAGCTGTCACTTCATTTTATGAGGTCTGCCGTTTTCAGTATATTCAGACCATGGAGGGTTAGCTAATCAGGCTTCACAAATCCTATGTCCTCAACGGGATTTTGAAAACCCACATTTACTTGAAGGAAGCTTCTCCCAATGACATAAAGAAAATGTCAACATTT
Source organism: Callithrix jacchus (assembly GCF_049354715.1). NCBI lineage: Eukaryota > Metazoa > Chordata > Mammalia > Primates > Cebidae > Callithrix > Callithrix jacchus. The sequence goes on from NC_133509.1 coordinate 97,889,694, forward strand.
CTGTAAAAGATCTTCAGTCCAGAATAATTTAGGATTAAGCATTGTATTGATCCAAGTGGTGTAAGAAATACTAAGAATAAGTGCATGAGACAGATGTTAACTGAAGAAAAGAGTTTTAGAAATGGATATAATTATTATCCTACGTATTCATCAAGTTGACTATGTCCATTAACAGTATCTCTTATGTCCTCATGGTATAGAGAATGTGATTGCTTAATTTTTTAAGTATGTATTATGTCCAAGATATATTTTGGAGGAAGGAAGAGGCTGAAAATGATATTTAGGTCTTTTCTTTTAGTTGTACCAAAGGCAGTTAATTTATCTAACAATAAGCTTTTGTATCCAAAGTAGGAGGAAATACACATTTCCCATTGGCACCAAATTACCTATCAGAAAAAAATAAATAAATAAAACAAAACAAAAGGTTAGATGGCTTCTGTTCTATATGAAATCAAGAAATCTGTAGCTACAGATATAGTCTTTATATCCAAGCAATGAAGTTTCACACTTATTCACAGTCCCAATACTGTTTTGGTTATGCAAAAGAAGGCCATAAAATGGGAGAGAAGATATTAAGCAGTCATTCTTGATTAAGGAATAGTTGCAATCAGCTGCAGAGATGACACAGTAAGAAGTATATTGTATTAGCAACACCTTCAGTAAGAACAAAGGCGTGTAAATAGTGAGTTAAAGTACAAAGTGGAAACTGATATGGAAAAATACCTACAGGAGACATGGACTGTAGAACATATCACTGAACACTGCTACACATTATGGCTCATAAATAAACACCCAAAGATTAAAACCAGAGGGCAAAAATTCAGCACAGAACCACCCACTGTTTGTGACCCACCATCTATTCTTAATACAGCCAAGTGATACGGTTTGGCTGTCTCCCAACCCAAGTCTTATCATGAATTATAGTTCCCATAATCCCCATGTGTCATGGGAGGGAGCTGGTGGGAGGTAACTGAATCATTGGGGTGGTTAATCTCATGCTGTTCTCATGATAGTAAGTGAGTTCTCACAAAATTTGATGGTTTTATAGGAATATTTTTCCCCACTTTCCATGATATTTCTTGCTGCCACCATGTGAAGACGAATGTGTTTGTTTCCCCTTCCACAGCGACTGTAAGTTTCCTGAAGCCTCCCCAGCCATGCTGAACTCTAAGTCAATTAAACCTCTTTCCTTTATAAATTACCCAGTCTCCACTATGTCTTTATTAGCAGCATGAAAATGGGCCAATATAGTAAATTGGAACCAAGTAGTGGGGTGCTGCTGTAAAGATACCTAAAAATGTGGAAGTGACGTTGGAACTGGGTAAAAGGCAGAAGTTGGAACAGTTTTGAGGGCTCACAAGAAAACAGGAAAATGTAGGAAAGTTTGGAACTTCCTAGATACTTGTTGAATAGCTTTGATCAAAATGATGACAATGATATGGACAATGAAGTCCAGGCTGAGGTGGTCTCAAATGGAGATGAGAAACTTGTTGGGAACTGGAGTAAAGGTCACTCTTGCTATGCAAAGACACTGGTGGCATTTTGCTCCTGCCCTAGAGATCCATGAAACTTTGAACTTAAGAGAATGATTTAGGATATCTGGTGGAAAAAATTTCTAAGCAGCAAAGCATTCAAGAGGTGACAGAGAATAAACATTTGGAAAATTTGCAGGTTGACAATGAAGCAGAAAAGAAAAACCCATTTTGGGGGGAGAAATTCAAGCCAGCTGCAGAATTTGCATAAGCAACAAGTAGCAAATGCAAATCACCAAGACAATAGGGAAAATGTCTCCAGGGCATGTCAGAGACCTTTATGGCAGCCCCTCCCACCACAGGCCTGGAGGCCTAGGAAGGAAAAATGGTTTCATGGGCTTGGCCCAGCAGACCCGTTGCAGTATGCAGCCTTGGGACTTGGTGCTCTGCATCCTAGCCACTCCAGCTGTGGCTAAAAGGGGCCAATGTATAGCTCAGGTCATTGCTTCAGAGGGTGCAAGCCCCAAGCCTTGGCAACTTCCACATGATATTGGCCTGCAGATGTCAAGAATTGAGGTTTGGGAAACTCCACCTAGATTTCAGCAGATGTATGGAAATGCCTGGAACCAGGCAGAAGTTTGCTGCAGCAGTGGAGCCCTCATGGAGAACCTCTGCTAGGGCAGTGCAGAAGGGAAATGTGGGGTCAGAGCCCCCACACAGAGTCCCCACTGGGATATTGCCTAGTGGAGCTGTGAGAAGAGGCCCACTGTCCTTCAGGCCCCAGAACAGTAGACTCACCAACAGCTTGCACCATGTATCTGGAAAAGCCACAGACACTCAAAGCCAGCCCATGAAAGCAGCCAGGAGTGAGGCTATACCCTGCAAAGCCACAGGGATGGAGCTTCCCAAGGCTGTGGGAGCCCACCTCTTGCATGACCTGGGTGTGAGACATGGAGTCCAAGGACATCAGTGTGACCTGGGTGTGAGACATGGAGTCAAAGGACATTATTTCAGAGCTTTAAGATTTGACTACCTGACTAGATTTCAAACTCTCATCGGGCCTGTAGTCCCTTTGTTTTGGCTAATTTCTCCCATTTAGAATGGGTATATTTACCTAATGCCTGTACCCCCATTGTATCTAGGAAGTAACTTACTTGCTTTTGATTTTACAGGCTCATAGGTGGAAGGGACTTGCCTTGTCTCAGATAAGACTTTGGGTTTGGACTTTTGGATTAATACGCCAATGAGTTAAAATTTTGGGGGGCTGTTAGGAAGGCATAATTATGTTTTGAAATGTGAGGATATGAGATTTGGAAGGGGGCAGGGGCAAAATGTTATGGTTTGGCTGTGTCCCCACCCAAATATCATCTTGAATTATAGTCCCCATAATCCCCATATGTCATGGGAGGGACCTAGTGGGAGGTAATTAAATCATGGGGGCATTTACCCCTATGCTGCTGTTTTTGTGATAGTGAGTTCTCACACGATCTTATGGCTTTTTAAGAGATTATTCCCCCTTGCTGCTCAGCAGTTCTCCTTGCTGCTTCCATGTGAAGAAGGATGTACTTGCTTCCACTTTTCCCATGATTGCAAGTATCCTGAGTCCTCCCCAGCTAGGCTGAACTGTGAGTCAATTAAACTGCTTTCCTTTATAAATTATCCAGTTTCAGGTATGTCTTTATTAGCAGCATGAGGAGGGACTAATACACTAAGTAAATAACATGGATTTTATAGCCAGGGGGCCAGTGTGAATCCTGGCTCTGTCACTTTCTAGCTGTATGAATTTAATATCTCTGTGTCTTAGTTACCTCATCTGTAAAATGACACCTTAATTATACCTATCCCATAGAATTTTGGTAAGGATTAAATATGTTAACATATGCTGACACAGTACTAGAATGTTAGCCATTATTATCATGATCATTATTATTTTTTACTCTCCTCCTAATATCAGTATCTGGAGTCTCCTCTCTCACCCACATCCCTCGTTTTTAGCATAGGGGAGATATACTGATGATTTTCAGTCAATCAGGCCCCACCTCTGGTGCCCTTCCTGTAGTTCAGTGGGCACCAGAGGTGCGACCTGACTGACTGAAACCCATCAACACATCTCCCCTAACCCAAGCAAGGCAGAGAGAAAGCTGGCACTCGTGCAGGAAATGCAGAGCTACTCATTCTCCTCCTAACAGGGCTCGGTTGCTGAAGATGGGAAGCTTACCTCCATTGTGTCTGAGGAGTGGCTGGTGTGCCAGAGGCCCACTTGCAGAGCTTGAGGATGGAGCCAACCAAAAGTGGGAGCCAAGAAAAACTCCTAGTGGCAAAACTGAATCCTAGATCAGCCAAACCCAAAAGCCAGCTTCCCCGGAATGTTCAGCTACAGGACTGTAAATCACTGCTATGGTGTGAATGTTTATGTCCCCCCAAAATTCATATGTTGTAATCTTATCACCAGTGCAACTGTATTAAGCGGTGGGGATGTAAGAAGCTGATTCAGTCATGAGAGCATCCCCATGAAATCACATCCTTGTGAATGGGATTAGTGACCTTATAAAGATGTCTAATGGAGTTTGTTTATTCCTTCTGCCATGTGAGGACACACCGAAGGCATCATCTAATAAAAACAGGCCCTTGGTCGGGTGCAGTGGCTCATGCCTGTCACCCCAGCATTTTGGGAGGCCACAGTGGGTGGATCACCTGAGGTCAGGATTTTGAGCCCAGCCTGGTCAACATGGCAAAACCCTGTCTCTACTTTAAAAATACAAAAATTAGCCAGGCGTGGTGACATGCACCTGCAGTCCCAGCTACTTGGGAGGCTAAGACAGGAGAATGGCTTGAACCCAAGAGGTGGCGGTTGCAGTGAGCTAAGATTGCACTATTGCATTCCAGCCTGGATGAAGAGCAAGACTCCATCTTAAAAAAAAAAAACAAAACAGGCCTCATCAGATTCTGAATGTACTGGTGTCTTGATCTTGGATTTCCCAACCTCCAGGTGAGCAATAAATTTCTGTTGTTTGTAAATTGCTCAATCTAAGGCATTTTGCTATAGCAGCCCAAGTGCACTACATCAATCTCTTTTAGCTTAAGTTAGTTTGGGACCAATTTTGTTGCTTAGATATATTATTTTTCATAACTATGTTTTATGAGATGTGGGATTAATATATTTTTTATTTAAAAGACAAGAAGTCATTATTTGATAAAGATCTCTCAGGAGTCTACATAAGTGAGGGCTTAAGTGACTTGGATCTAGGTCTTAATCGTGTAAATACAAAATAGTAGACATGAAGAGAAAATCAAGTCAAATTATAATCACTTGTGCCCAGAACATTCCTCCAGCCTTTCATAGTATTGATAAGCAAGCATCGAGTTGTTAAGCAAACCATCTCTATAGGCATTGTGTCAAATAGCACATGACAAAACATGGTTCCCAGGACTTCTTCTATTTTATGTTCATGTATTAGCCAGGGCTCTTTCAAGTGCACATAATGAAAATCTAACCTAAATGAATTTAAACCAAAAAAGGAATGAATTGCCTCATTCAAAAGGGAAATTCAAGTCCTAGGGCTCAAACTGTATGATCGGGTATCTTTTTTTTCTCTTTCAGCTATTTTTCTGTGGTGTAGCAGTAAAAAGCATGAGCTCTAGCAGTAGACTGACAGATTTAGAATCCCGAGTCCACAACGTGTTAACCGTTTTACACTAACCTTATCAACTGACTTCACTTTGCCTCCGTTCTTTCAATAATAAAAATAAGAATAATAATAATGTTTACATCCTAGGTTTTAGGTAAAATGAGTTCAAAAATGTGAACTCCTTTATTATTGTCATTATCAGCATCAGGAAATCTCTTCCTGGTGGCAAAGATGGCCTCAACAACAGCTTATGTGATCCTTAGTGAGAGGAACTCCAGGGGAAAAAGCACCTCTTTCCAGAGAGCTTCGGGAAAAGCAACAATTTGCCAAATCTGAATTACGTGCTCACCCCTGGATCAGAGAGTGGGGTCAGCCCTGCTGAGTAATTTGCACTAAAGGTAGAAGAGAGGGGTTCTGCAAAGGGAAATTGGAGTGCTGTTACCAAAAAAGGAAAGAGATCATAGGCACAAACACCTAATATTCACTACAAAGCCAACTATATCCTGATTAGCAAAATGGTAAATAATAATTGTTGCTGTTTTACACGGTGAACAATAGTATTCACGAGAAGGACACAGTCTGTAAGCCATGCTTTAAGAAAAAATTATTGTTTGGGAAGTTAGATTTGATAATTATTGAAGTCCTCTCCAGATTCAATGAAATTGAGGTTTAGAAAGAGTTTTGAGACATAATTTTTTAAAAAATAAAAATGCAATAGAAATAAACCTTTGAGTATCTACGGTATCTACAAAGTGGGCCCATATTGCTATGACGGCTCTTCATTCAAGAGAGCAAACAAATGGCAGCACTCAGGTTTTGCCGTCATTAGAATTAGCCATGAACGCTTTATGGGTGTGGATAGCTTTGAAGGATCATCTTCCCTTCGACATGGAAGGATGACCTAAAGACTGGATCAAAGAGCAAATGTGAAATTTACAAAGGCCAAATCATTTTAACCATATTGCCTATTTTCCCATTAAAGTCAGTAAAAAATGATATTTTATCACATAAAATTAAAGAGAAAAGAACTTACTTTACACTTCCAGAGTAGACAAAAGAGATCCACCTTTCATGCAATTATAATTTTTCAAATTTTCTGAAATGTGAGGAAAGATACATAATAATCTCCAAATGTAATATGGTCAAATAATGGTCAAAACCAATGTTTTTCATAAGTCACCATAATTGTGAAGTGGAAAACAATAAAAAAGGGAGATTTCATAAAACGTGTCTGGAAAATAAACACTCTGCAAGAATTTTGCATCTTAATAATAAGGTGGGAGTGTTTTCTGGGGCACTTAAGCTGAAGGCTTTGTGTTCTTTTGCATAATGACTCCATCCACCTTCTGTCCATGGCTACTGCGGTTATAAACATGAAGAATTTAATTCCCTTCATCTTTTGTCCTGGGGAGTTTCAGAGATTTGTTTGAAGGTGTTTTCACTGCCCCCGCAGACTGTTTCTTCCACTTATCGCATTGAGGTTGGTTCCCAGATCTTTCCTCCTAGTCTCTATCAAATCTAAGATTTGCGCTGTGGTCTTATTCAAGCCCTGGTAGTTTTTATGACTCTCTTTTCTGATACAGATCATTTCTAGATACAAAATAATTAGCAAATGAGCTGTTAATGAAATCTGAGCAGACATATTCAGTCCACAGAGTAGATTTGCATTTCTTTCCACATTTAGTGCCTCACTAACAAGGGGCTGATCAGCAACCAGCAGTCTCTCAGGGAAACTTGTATTTGTGTAATCCAGTCCTAATAACCAAAATGCCTCCTTGCATATAACAGAGCACAATGTCCCCAGCTACTGTTGAGCAGCTTTCGAGTCCTCCATCTATATATTAATTTTTTATGACATTGATGCTACCAGAGCATTGTAAGCAGAGGGCAAATTTTTAGTTGTTTTCCTACCAAAAGTGGAAAATTCCCACCAATCTTCTTACTCTCCCAAGAGATCCGTACAAAAAGGGACAAGAGATTGTGACTTGGCCCCAATCCACGGAAGTTCAGCCCGTGGCAGAGGTGTGATGCTTACCCACCCAGACAATGGCCAACCAATGACTTTAGCCTTTTTAGGCCCATATCACTAACTAGAGAATGTCATCACCAGAGATCTTCCTTTGACTGTAAGATGGCCATTTCTGCAAGCTACTCCCTGCTCTGTGGCCTTGGTGAAGGAACAGCACAGCACTACCTGAACACCAAACTTTTCTACCTTCTAAAGCACACCCCTCCGATCTGGAAGATCAGGAGTCAATAGCAAAGTTCTTTCTAAACTGTTACCTAGCTTCAGATTTTCTGCATTAAGGGAACATAAAAGTCTCTAATTTCCTGGTTCCCAAAGAAAGAGATCAAAAAAAAAGGTCTGATAAACCATAGGATCCTCTTCCTCAGAGACTAGGCTTTGTATTCAGAGTTAAAGGATGCAATAATGAAATACAGAAGAAACACACACATCCTTATCATTAGTGGACAAATCAGCCTCTTCTTTCCTAGGAAGGAAAAAGATGTCCCATCTGCCTGTGGCTAAAAGTCACCTACCTCTCTCAGAATTAAGAGATTTGGGGGGGGGGGGGGGACAGAAGTATTCCAAGTAAGAAAAGGAAAGTCATTTCTGGAATTATAAAAGATCATGTCCAAGAAAATGTAGCTGATATGATGGGATGGGATGGGATGGAATGGGATGTGAATACGATGTGTGATATATGGCATGATATGACATGGACAACAGCCATAAGCTGGGTGCAGGTGGCCTCACAGAAAAAAAATGCAGATAGATGAGCATCCCTGACAGCAATGACTCACTTCCCTTGGGGAGGGGTGGTTCCAGTCCAGACCAGTCCTAGGACAGGCTGTTCAGTTTTAGCAGGGGCCCTACTGATCTTGAGGTTTAGGTCAGTGGGAGATTTGGGTCAGAACCCCTAGAACTACATAGCCCATTCAGATTCATAACCATCACCAGTAAAAGCCGGATTCTCACATTAGTCCCAGAAAGGGCTTTCTCTGGAGTGGAGACTCATAACGACACTGGGCATCCTGGAATCATCAGAATCACAGCACATTTCATGTTCCTAAGACTGCAGTCAAAACAATATTCTCCCTGTAATCCCAGCACTTTGGGAGGCCGAGGCAGGTGGATCACAAAGTCAAGAGATCAAGACCATTCTGGTCAACATGGTGAAACCCCATCTCTACTAAAAATACAAAAAATTAGCTGGGCATGGTGGCGCATGCCTGTAATCCCAGCTACTCAGGAGGCTGAGGCAGGAGAATTGCCTGAACCCAGGAGGTGGAGGTTGCGGTGAGCCGGGATTGCGCCATTGCACTCCAGCCTGGGTAACAAGAGCAAAACTCCGTCTCCAAAAAAAAGAAAAAACCAATATTATCCATAGAGGATGATCCAGAATCAGAGTATCCGATCTCATTGCATTACCTCTCTATGTAGCTTCAAGCATAAAAAATAAAAAAGAGAGGAATGAAGACATGGCTCACTTATGAAGGTCATCATTAAACTGGAAGCAATCAGAAGAGTCAGAATTTTACACAAAAATGCCCTGTTGGCATTTGGGGAAATTTGTGTGAAGCCATGGCTCACAGGACAAGAAAGAGCCAAGAATTAAGATCTCTTGGAAAAAGCAGAAAATATCACCCAGAAAGACTTCACCACATTCTGGTAAGTTTGTGTAAACTTGGTGCTTGAGGTAAACCAAATAATTAATGGCTACAAAACCACCACTCAATCATTTACATGGCCCAAGATTCAAAAGCACAGGCATCTGGTAAAGAATATTTTAGCAAATGGTCTTCATGCCACTTCCAAAATGCATACCTGTCAACCTTTGAAATTGAAGGACTTTCTTGACCATCCCACCTGGACAAGCAATCAGAACTCTGTGGACTCATGGACCTATAAAAACAATGATGAATTGTCTCTACTTTTTTTTTAAGATTCTGTTACTCTGATTCAGATCAGTTTTTTAATACTTAAAAAGATTTAGTCTCACATGGACAATATGATCTACATAATCACAGAGCTGAGATGTTAGATTTTTAAATTTTTTGCCACTTTTAAGAGGATGTCTCAAAATCTTTTCTCCATAAATATTCAATTTGGTGCAGGAGTAGTAAACAGTCATAAACTATATTTGTTTTGAGAAATATAGCCAACATTCTCAGTGCTCATAACCCATCGTTGCATATAATCTATCTGGCAGATGTACCAATCCTTTGAGTTAGAGGTAAAAGGATCATCGTCCTCTGCCATGATGATCATCAATATTCTCAATATGACTGCTCTATCAGCCTAGATCCCTGAATAAAGATGATAACAATATACAATAAAGATACAATGTGAGCAAGAAATATATATATTATTTTAATTCATTTAGCTTTGGAGATTGTTACTGCAATATAACCTGACTGATACATCATAACCTGTCTGAAATGCCATCCCTTTATAGGAAAGAAAGGCTTGGACACTAAGCACTATGATAAATGTTACTATAATTTAAAACAGTAGAAACGTGAGACTATACTATATACTATACCATATATATTTATATGGCAGCATATAAATGATATGTGGGTATATCTATTATTAATAGCCACTTAGTAAAACAGACTTTTCTCCCATCTCACCCCTCACCCAATAAAAGGAAAAAAAAAAACTTCTCAAACAATTGGATAATGTGAATTCTTCAAAATCAATGTTCAAAAAATGAAAGAAAAAAAAAACAAATTTCCTCATTTTGACCCATTTGTCAAAAATCACTTGCAGAGTTCCACTCTTTTCTCAGACCAAGCACATTAATCAAATACAGAGTGTCAAAGAGGCTTCATTTTGAGTGACCAAACAGTCAAATAAATTAGCTGCCCATGGCTCCTTTGTAATTGAAGAGGACCAGTCTGACCCAAGGGGACACTAAATCAAAAAGCAAAATGTCCAAGCAAAAACAGCATCGAGGGCCTTAAACCAACCAAAAAGCCATCCTGTATCTGCTGTGTCCAAGGGTGTTACATATGAGTCAAGCACACATGTGTTTATCCACTAATAAGAATATGCAAATGTCCCACATCTGATTGATTTCTCATGTGCTATGATCATAAAAAAAAAAAAGTTTGTGTGTGGAATACATATTCCAGACATGTGGCAGTTTATAAACCTGATCATATTATACCTACAACCTACAAAAATTTTTCCCTTTGAAATGAGATGACTCTAGAAGGTTTTCTTCTTTATTTCTGGGAAAGTCACTTAAAGTTTCTCATTTAAGTCAGTAAAGAACTGCTCGTTTTTAGTTTGCAGAGCTTTCAACTGGTGACTCAGTGAGGGGTGATGTCATGTGTTATCCTAGGACCACTGGTGTGGTTCTCTCTGCTCACTCTAACCATTCCCCCTGTTTCTGTGGCAGGCAGTCATCCCCGGTTTCCATCTTCTAGTCAGTTTCTTCCCAGCCAGCCAGGAGCACACAGCCTCACAAGCAGCGGATGAAACAGGAAGTCTGACAGCTTGAGTCTGCAGTGGGACCCCTAGTGTTTTCCCACTCCATGTCCTGGCATCGTTCCCCAGAAGTACAAACACACACACACAGAGCTCCCATTGTTGCAGCCTTCCTCAGCCCACTGATCCTAATATGGAATGCAGCAGGAAACCCATGATTTCCTGACACTCGGCAAGCTGGAGGAAGCAAGGGGAAAAAACTCCATTAAAAAGCCCAGCTTTCCTCCATGTTAGATGTGACTTGGAAAATGAGGACGATTTAGCAAAATTTCACTGTGTCTTTTGCCAGACTGGAGATAGGAAGAACAGAGCAAAACTCTCAGGCTGCTGAAATTTTTAGGCTGTTAAGAAGCCCCCCGAATTCTGTGAAATTGAAGGTTTCTTAACTCACACTGATAGCGGAAAGGGGCAGATCCTTTTCACAACTCCTCCAAGTGTGAGTTACCTTTCCTTACCAGCATGGTAAGCAACAGGGTATATCCCAGCCTCGGACATGTCTGTATGAGCCAAGGTTCCCAAAGTCAGTCAGAGTAAACTCAAGCCTGGCACTGGCTTTCCGCCGTTTCATGTGCTTTGGGAGAAGCGGGAGCAGCAGCAGGAGTCCCTAGCAGCTGGAGCCGCAAGAATGAACTGCAAAGAGGGAACTGACAGCAGCTGCGGCTGCAGGGGCAACGAGGAGAAGAAGATGTTGAAGTGTGTGGTGGTGGGGGACGGTGCCGTGGGGAAAACCTGCTTGCTGATGAGCTACGCCAACGACGCCTTCCCGGAGGAATACGTGCCCACTGTGTTTGACCACTACGCAGGTAAGAAAAACTGGGAAACTGTGCATCCAGACCAATGATGCGGGGGGTGATACCTTAACTTCAGAGGGTCCTGGCTCATTTCTAATGTCAGTATTGGGTGCGGGCCTGGCAGTAACCAGGGAGCTTAGCGTAGCATACAACCAAGGACTTGGCTGAAATTGTTGGTAGAACAATTTGTGCATCAATTTGTAGGGTAACACTTTTTCCCCCTTAAAGCAAAAGGGTAATGCCAGGAAAATACTCTGACGTGCCCTCTAGATTTGGGGGCCAGAGATTTTACTCCACATTTGCCTCAAGATTCATTAACTTTTTCTTGTGAACATTTTTAAATGCAGTGTAATTCCATCACAATTCTTTTCTGCCAAAAAAAAGAATCACCACTAGATACACAGTGAAAGGAATGTTCTTGCCACTCTTATATTCACTCCATGCCATTATAAATGAAATGTTAAGATTAATAAAACACTCATTTTTCTATAACAATTGGTGCTGTAATACTATAGTTTTATTTTCCTGGGGTTGTAGATTGGGGGAAAGTTTTTAAAAGGTTTTAAATATCTATTAGGTAATCTGTATCTTAAAAGAAAAATGTTTCATTAACATGTTTTTAAAATTAAAAACACAAATAAAATCTGAATCATTTTAAAGTATGTCCTGAAGGATAAAATGCACATACAATATTTTAAAGCATGACAATTAAGATATTGTAGTCACAACCTAATTCTTTCAGAGGACCTTTAATGTTTTGAATGTTCTAAAGTTCAAAACATTAAAGGTCCTCTGAAAGAATTAGGTTGTGACTACAATATCTTAATTGAAGTGGGTGATAGCGTTCCCTAAATTTTTCCATTTTGATTCTTACTTTTTCCCTTAATTTCCAAACCAAATTATATTAAGTCTATCAAATGCAAGTTAATGAAATTCCTCAAGCTTATAGTAGCCTGAATTTTATAACTTATTTATATTATCGTGATCTTTATCAGAGATCTGAGACTTTGTGGAAGGAAAATTTCTCCTCCTTCCCTTTGGCTTTGGGTCAGGTTCGGCAAAAGGAAAATGGCCCACAGGAAACCAGCATGAGTGTCTGCTTGGCAATGCGGCCATTTGAAATCCTCATTCTGTAGAAAGTAGCTTCTTTTCCAGAACAAAGTCATCACCTAAATCACTGCTTTCTCCTACACTTACCCAGCAAGTGTAGGAGAAAATATTACCCAGCAGACAGAGAGAGAACCACAGTGAATACAGTATCCAATTCTCAGCAGGTTTCTTTGTATTTGTAAAAATTTAGAGCAAATTTTAATGCTGGCTCACTTAAGCCTTTCTGAAAATATAATCACTGCCCAGAGAAGAACATTTTAATGAGAACAGAATAAAGAGAAGAACAGGTTGACTTTCATCTTGAGAAAAAGACTAATTATAAAATTTGAGGGTCTGCGCCTTAAGAGAGTTACTCAGATTCATGTCCTGAAAGCATCTTAGCAAAAGTTATTTATTCTACATCTTCTTTCTGCCAAGAAAGGGAAAGTGGCTACCTTATTTCAAAAACTTTAAAATCAAGGGTGGAATTCAAAATCTACTAAAGGAAGAGGCTTCAAATGCTTATGAAAATTATGTATCCAAATCCCCATACATGTAGGGAGCCAATTACCATGTTGTATCAGGAAGAAAGAGAATCAAGTCAGCCTATTAAACACACACACACACACACACACACACACACTAGAAATCAAACAAAGGCTGAACCATAGCTAGATTCCACTATGCTCAAATTATTTTATATCTTAATTATATACATACTATTATTGAGCATTAAAGCATCTTAAAGATTTTGGCTAGTCTATTATTTTAGCTCCCAAGAAATCACAACCACTACACCAAAGAGCAATACTTTGCACATAGTAAGCATTCCTGAACATGGTTCCTTTGATGTACACTTTGTACCTCTTTAAGTGTATAATCATCTCGTGTGCTTTCAGTAAGGTTTAAAAGGGAATGGAGACATGAGCCACACACGTCTAGGACTGTAATGAAGTGATCATTTCTATAAGCAGAGGGATCTTCTCCATCGCACAAACTTGATTTCCTTTTCCACCACTCTCCTGATCTATGATCTGGGTGAACATAAATCCTTATGCAATCACATGAGAACCTACAATCAATTGTAAAAGAACTAAATGCCCTCTTCTCCATTTGGATCCAGTATCCGGTTCCTGGGTCCTACTGGCCCACTCTAAAATGACAACCTGCAATTGAGTACTGAATCTTCAGAAGCTGTAGTTGAAGTTATAGAGAGCCTATCCATTGAAGAAGATGTTTTACTAATAAGGACCCAACCTAGAAACGTAGAGATAAAATAGTAAAGATTGAAATACAACCTACCATGCAAGATGGTGAGCTCTGAAGCCAGACAGCCCAGTTCTAATACTGGCTCTGTCCTTTACTCTGTGGCCTTGAGGAAGTTACTTAACCTCTCTGTGCCTCAGTTATGACAAATAAGAAACAGGGGCAATGAAGATATTATTAGAATTGTATGGGAGAAAAATAATTAATATACGCAAAGTTCTTAAAATAGTGCCGCATATATGATAAGAGTTAGGTACATGGTAGCTATTAAGAATATAGTCTCGATACTTGCATACAGCCAGAAAAAGGAATGAAAATGTAATTAAAAGATAGAGACTACAAGAAGGAAAAATGCAATTACAAGAGTTTCCTTCAGAAGAGTAAGGTAGGATGGAGTGTACGTATTTTCTTCATAAAACAGTTACCATGTTCACTGATAATTAACAGATGTGTCTACATGGAGTAATAGTAGTGGGATATTAAATTGGGAGGGGAAACATCAGTTTTCCATGAGTGAAACTATGCAAAATTGTTTTGAATTATTTTTGCAGGAAAAATCAACAACCAGCTACAAAAAACAATTTTTAAAGTTCTATGAATCCTGATGTATCCCTACCTCCTACCTACCAAAATCCAAAAGCACATCTGCTCCATGTAGCTTTCTTTGACTCCCCAAAAATAATTCCCTGTTCCATCTTCAATCTAGTTTCAGAAATTTGTTTACTTCTCCAGGATCTCCCACCATTGTATACCAATTTATATGCATCCTTCTTTTCCTGTCTCTGGAGCTGTGTCTTTCATGTCCTGTGAAATCCAACAGGGAGTTCTAGGTCCTCATCTTCATTTCTTGGAAGCTTTTTTTATGGTTCATTACCCTTCTTAAAACGCTTTCTTGGCTTGGTTTCTGGGATACCACATTCTCCTGGTTTTGTTTCCACTCACCAGCAAATCTTTCTCAAATTACCCTGTCACCTCCCCTCTCTCTTTCCAACCACCAAATGTTGGCAAATCTCAGTGTTCAGTCCCTGGATCCTCTTCTTTATTTGCTTTTATGGTCTGGTTGATTGTATCTAGTTTTGTAACTTTAAACATCATTCATATCCTGATAACTCCAAAACTTGTAGCTCCACCATCAAAACCCCCTGAGACTCAGACTCATATATCCAACTATTTGAATATCTAATAGGCATGTCAATCTTAACCTGTCCAAACAGAATTTTTTAACTCCTCCAATCTACTCTTCCCCTAGGCTTTTCCATGTAAGTACATGACCACTATTTTTTACCCAGTTTCTGAAAACAAAATCTTTCGTATTGACTCCTTTCTTCCTTTGACAACACTCCCCTCCCTTTCCATTCAAACCATTGGTTATCATCACTTCCTCCTACCAATCAGCTCAACATTCAAAATACATCCCAAACCTGATCACTTCTCACCATCTCCATTTCCTTCACTCTTGTTTAACCCACCATCATCTCTCATCCAAACTACTATAATCAATTCCCAATTCCCTACCTCCAACCTTGCCCCCTATTATCAATTCTCCACATAGCTGGCAGAGGGACTGTCCAAAAGCCCAACCTCTCCAATCACTTCCCTAAACACTCAGACCCAACCCTATATCATGTCGTATAGGATGCACACCATGACTCAGTCCCTGTTATCACTCCAATCTCATCTCTTAACACTCCCTCATCAGTGCTTTTTCTGTAGCTATTACTATTACTATTCCTCAAGCACACAAAACTCCTTCTTCCCTTAAAGAGTTTATACTTGCTCTTTCCCATATCTTCAATTGATCACATTATGTAATGCATGTGTGCATACACACACACACACACACTCACACACACACTTTCTTTAACCTATCTTGCCACATCTTTCTTTATAATATTTAATACTACCTGACATTATATATGTATTTGGTATCTCTGGCTTCAAAAAAATGGAGTCCCACATATAATAGACTCTCAACAGATAATCACTGAATAAATGAATTATTTTGTCTTCACAATCTTAGTCCTTCCAACATTTAGATAGTTTCTGGTCCATTAAAACTTTGATGAATAAATGAACAAATTGTTTATCCAATAGATACCACTTTAGAAATGAACATACAAAAACGTTTATTACTTTTATTATATTTCTGAACTATTTTGTTCATATTTTAAATAATCACTTTATCCCCACTATGATTGTAATATAGCATTAAATTTTCTGTTTTTCTTTCTTTTTTTTTTTTTTTTTTGAGATGGAGTCTTGCCCTGTCACTAGGTTGCAGTGCAGTGGCAAGATATTGGCTCACTGCAACCTCCACCTGCCAGGTTCAAGCGATTCTTCTGCCTCAGTCTCCTGAGTAGCTGGGACTATAGGCACACGCCACCATGCCCAGCTAATTTTTTTGTATTTTTAGTAGAGACAGGGTTTCACCATGTTGGCCAGGATAGTATCAATCTCTTAATCACATAATCTGCCCGCCTCAGCCTCCCAAAGTGCTGGGACGCCTCAGCCTCCCAAAGTGCTGGGATTACAGGCGTAAGCCACCACGCCCGGCCAGCATTGAATTTTCTTGACCTAAGTGGCAGAGTCACAAATACTGAATAGCCTAACTATATAATACATAAATGTCACTTGGGATTCCTTCATTTACATTATGTTCAAAAGTCAATATACATTTTGGGTGGCTCACTCAAACTCGTCTAGTTCTAATACACAGAGCAACCCTAAGATTGACTGACGGCTAGGTCTAAAGAGTAGGGACAGTGGGATGAAGGTGGGAAAAGTCACTCATGTCCATTACAAGTGTGCCTAAGAAAAATCCCTGGGCTCTGCTCCTTAATCCCTTCCAGGGATGATGTGTCCTAATGAGCTCTAGAGCTTTCTCAGCTTACCATGGAAGAATTGCATTTCTTCCTCCATCCTATCTTTAGTTTTGAATTTTGTAGCAAACCCCTCACTGGTAAAATATTCCTACCAATTAATGTTTCATATAACAAATAGTATAAGGATACGACTTCCGTTTTGAGTTTAGATTGTATGTTGAGTCAGATTGTTTACATGGTTCATATGTCTGGGTACACAGGTGTGTAAAATAAGCTCATTCCAGCTGAAACCTCTTTATAAGGTTCACCATTTCCATCATCCTCTGTATTATTTTGTCTGTGAATTTTTCTTCTATCACCCCCCTCCTAGAGTTCCTTTGTCGAAAGCCATCAAATTTGGAAAATCACATGAAGCCACTATTGGCAAACCCAGGTTGCCTATGCAGGAAATTAACACAATTCATGGAAAGGAGAAAAATACCGTTGTTCTATCATCTGATTGAGATGTAAAAGGAAGTTGTTTTTACAGAAAGCTGAAAGTCAGTTCTAACTTTTTCCACTTAGTTAAATGGTGATCAACCCAAGGTAGACAGTCACAACCTTAATGGTCAGAGCAGGGGGTGGGAACCATGTCCAATCCATGGTGGGAAGAAATAACAATCATAATAAATAGTGAATAAAAATAAAATCCCAGGTTTATAAAGGGTTGTAACATAGTTCTGCTCATTTGGGAAAATGTATTCAGGAGTTTCTCTTTTGCTCTTCCCAAAGACACCTGAGAGTCTCTGAAGAATGGATGAGATTCTTTTTTTGTAAGCCACAAGGAAAGCTAAAGCAATTTACATGGGATTATAAAATAAATCACCAGGTTCTTAAACACAAATATAAAAGAAGTCTGTGAAAGAGGAGACAAGAATGGGCCAGTTGGATCACTCACTCTGTTCTTTCTAAATGCAATGATACTCAAAAACGCAGAGTCTCCTAAGTATCCAGTCCCCCAGTGTTTCTTTTTGAGACAGTGTGATGTGTAGCTGATGCTCTTTCTAGATTATGGGAGGCCACACTAAAGATACAATGACAGGAATCAGGGGCACAGATTCCTCCACAATGTACATTGTGATACTTAATAAGAGCAAACTCACTCAGAGTCTTCAGGGATGGAAATTGCACCCTGAAAGCTAAAATGTACTGCAGAAATGGTAAATTGCGAGTTGCTTCTCTTAGGAGTAAGAAAGAAGGAAAAATAGAAGAGGGACAAAGAAAAGTGTCTGTGACCACAGCAGCATGAGAAAAGCCATGTTCCCAGGGCTAGAAGCTACATCTGCCTCTGGGACCTTCTTGCACTCCAGCTTCAGCTGGCAACAAACCAAGAACTGTGACCAATTCAGGCCTCATTGGACAGGCTCCCTCTAAAGAAGACTTTTAGTTCCACATAGCTCTGCACCGTGCACCATACAGGTCAGGAAATGCTTCATAAATTTTACTATGTATTTGCCCATTGAAGTTGAGCTTCAGGTAAACAGAATTTTATTTCTAGGCTAGCTTTTTCAAAATTTTCCATCCCTCTTCCTTCTCATGGGGTAAATAACAAATTTGGCTCAAATGGCTCCATACATGGGATACTGTGTTTTTGGATAGGCTTGCCCTGTTCTACAATGTCAGCATGGAGGTGGGCACGAACATAAGGCAGCTCAGGAAAGGACAGGTAAGAAAATGCAGCAGAAACTATCTCCCTCATTAATCCTGAGCACAAAAACCACAAGGATCTATGGAGACCCTACCCACTGTATAGCACAAGTTCTGATTCAGCTGAAAGTTTGCTTCCCCACAAACAAAAATCCATGACACACCTTGGGCTAGAATCCAAAGAGTTAATGTTCTGGAGACAACACAGTCAGGATCAGTCCCATCATAAATTCAATACAGGCCAGCTCTGAGTCACGGGATAGCCTTGCATTGTTGCTGAATACTCCAAAGTCTGCAAACATTCTGGATGTGACCAATTTTCACACAACAAAGAACTTGATTCATGTGTATTCACTTAGCACTGTGTCTTAGTTCACTGTACAGCTTTCATCCACGGTGCCCTTCATTCCCAGTCTCAACATGAATTTCACCGTGGCCACATGTGTGTAATCCTACAAGCAGAACTGTGATGTTGACTGTGAAACTAGGATGTCACTAGAATATATGTTAATAATAATAACTATAGCTATTCGCTTATATAGTTCTTGCTAATGATTCAGGCATATTTGAAGTACTTTATACATCTACTCATTGCCTCCTCGCAATGATCCTATAAGATGCTTTTTTTTTCACTTTTCATTTTTTTAATTTTTATGGATACAGGCCAGGTGTGGTGGCTCGTATCTGTAATCACAGAACTTTAAGAAGCCAACATACAAGGAAGGATTCCTTGATCCTAGGAGCTCAAAGTTACAGTGAGCCATGATCATACCACTGCACTCCAGCCTGGACAACAGAGTAAGACTTTGTCTCTAAAAAAAAATATATATATATATATATATGCTTACATAGTAGTTGTTCGTATTTATGTATGGAGTGTGTGTGATGTTTTGATACAGGCATATAATGGGTAATGATCAAATCTAGGTAACTGGTATATCCATAACCTCAAACATCTATCATTACTTTATGTTGGGAACATTCTACATCTACTCTTCTAGTTATTTTGAAATATCCAATAAATTATTGCTGACTATAGTCACTCTGTTGTGCTACTGAATACTAGACTTTATTCCATCTAACTGTATTTTTAGACCTTGTACCAAATAGCCAACCCCTCTTTATCATAAGATGCTATTATTTTCTCAACTTTCCTGATGAACAACTTCCGGCACAAAGATATTACTCTATTTCCCTCAAGGCTAAATTGCTTATGATGGGGTAAGCGGAGGCCATGGAATAGCAAACAATACAAGCAGTGTAGAGCTAGTAACAATACAAAAGCCACTGTTAGTTAGGATGTGCTAACCTGCTATTAACAAATAAACCCAAACACGTAAGGGATTAATTCAATGGCAAGGTATTCCTTGCTCACGTCATGCTCCTTAAGCAGCTGTTCAAGTCAGCAGGGTTGCTTTCTTCCATGCAGTCATTTAAAGACTCAGGCTTCTCACATCTGGTAATTCTGACATCCCCTAGGATTTAAGTTACCTGCATCCACCCAGTCCAATAAGAAAGAACATGGAGAAACTTGAATGGAAAGTTTTACGGACCAGGCTTGGACGTGACAGACATGATTTTCAATCATAATCCATAGGAGTTTATTTAGTCACAAGGCCACACTTCACTGTAAAGGAGGCTGGGGGGAAAGCTCACCTATGTGCCCAAAAGAGGAAAAAACAGCAGCCTCTGCCTGCATCTGGCTACCAAATATCCTTGCATATTTTTTCCCACATGTAAAACAAACTCACCCTTTATCCCACAGGGACCACCTAGAGTTGCATTTTGGCACTGTACCTGTCGAAGGCCAGCATCTGTTAAGTGGTGCATGATTCTGCTCATTTGATCTAAACGTGACTCCTTGTGATCCAATAAAAGACAAATTGTCTGCCCATATTCACCATTTGCCCCCATGCAGTGGTTGAACAGGAATGGGATAATCAAAACATTCAAACTCCCTTTCAGAAAGGGAAGAATCAGAGACACATTGCAATAATAGAATTGTCAGTAAATGGAATCCAGAAACAATCAATCTTCTAACTCTGTAAAATCATGAAAAATCTATGTTCTATCAATCTCAGCTTTACTTAGCTGAGATTCTTCCCTTTCCTATAAAGCCTTGCTAAATGCATAAAGTAACAATTCATATATACTAACATTCTGCCATTTTCCAGTCTCTTCACAGAGCACTATGGACACAGTAGGAAGTAGCTTTACCTTCCAGGTTTCACAGACAATAGTTTTACAAAATGTTTTGTCACAGTATAACACAGATCATCTTTCCAACCTGCTCTGTTTTGTCACCATCTGCCACCTAAAACCTAAGCCAACAGCACATGTATTTTTAGGTTTTGGTAATGATGGTACCACACTATTAGGTAAGCTAAGATGATGTAACATATAGACCAAAAGATGCAATGGTTCAAACCATTACAATCAAATCCTATTTTCTTACATAACTGCAGCATGTATTTTAGATTTAGAGGGTACATGTACAGGCTTGTCAGCTGAATATATTGCATGATGCTGAGGTTTTGGACATGAATGATCTTGTCATCCAGCTGGTGAGCACAATACCCAATAATTTTTTGACCCTTGGCCTCTTCCTTCCCTCCCCTACCAGTGGTCTCCTGTGCCTATTGTTGCCATCTTCCTGTCCATGCGTACACAGTGTTTAGCTCCCACTTACAAGGGGGAACATATAGTGTTTGGTTTTCTGTTTCTATGTTACTTTGCTTAGGATAATGGCCTCCAGCTGAATCCATGTTGCTGCAAAAGACATGATTTCATTCTTTTTTACGGCTACATAGGATTCTGTGTTGTATATGTACCACACTTTCTTTATCCAATCCACCATGGATGGGCACCTATGTTGATTCCATGTCTTTGCCATTGTGAGTAATGCTGAAGGAATATGTAAGTTCATGTGTCTTTTTGGCATAATGATTTATTTTCTTTTGGATATATACCCAGTAATAGGATTGCTGGGTAGAATCCTGCTTTTGGTCATATAAGAGACCTAGGCAGGTCTTCAGGTTGGTGAGCTAGTTCTGCTCCATGTGGTCATTCAGGAATCTACTTTCTTTATCTTGTTCTTCTGCCATCATCTAGGGCTTTGTGGTGCTCTGTATCTAGACACTGAAGACAAAAGACTATGGAGGAGTAAGGGTAGGGAGTGGTGGTAGGGGCCAGGCTCACAGGTATGCATGGTGATGCATGGGCAGGCATGCATCACTTCTGTTCACATTTCACTGGAGAGAACGTACACTGTAGGCCTCACATAATCACAAGGAAGGTGAGCTATGTGCCCAAAGAAGGAACAAACAGATTTTAATAGACACTTAGTCATCTTCACCACAGCCATTAAGTTGAAATTGCTTATACCAAATACAATAGGCACAGATAAACAATATAAACTGCATTAGCACCATATTCAACTTGCTATTTATTCAACTATATGTGGCATACCTATATTTCCCAAACTTGCCTAGTCAGAAGAAAAGCTTACTTGCTAAAAATGCAGATTCTTGGGTCCATATAAAGGCTTCTAAACCAGACCCATTTAGAGACAGAGCTGTGAATATGAATTTCAATAAGCTTCATAGGCATTTCTAATTAGGTGGAACTTGCGATGCTGTTGTTTTATAGTTCAAACCCATTTAGATACCACAAATGTATATAGTTAAAGCTAATGTGACTTAGTGGGTTCAGAAAACCCTTCTTTATGCTGTAAAGATGACTATTAATCAAGCCAAAAGGAGTAATTCTATAGCCAACCATCAATCAGTAAAAAGCAATTTAAAAACAGATATGTGTGTAAAATTTTTTGACTTGGGAGTTTCCAGCAGATTGTGTCCAACAGAAAAGGCCTTTAGAGCCTCTTGGAAACAGCAAATTCCTAAGTGAGGAACAAGGGTGCTCTCAAAAAAAGATCTGTACACGTGGTGGGCACATAGAGAACCTTGGAAGAAGGAGACTACAGAAGGCTGAGAACAAAGTATTGGGAGAGGGCTGGTGCAGAGTGGGAGGAGAAGCCTCAGGGAGTCAGACCAGAGGCAAGTAGGCTCTGTGACCAACCTTGTTTGCTAACCAAGGGCAGCCATGGGTAACCAAGTACCAGCTGCTGAGAGAAAAGCCTTGAGCTTGGGCATAATCCGCAAAGCTACATACATGTGAATTGCTCTGTCTATGAAATAAATAAGAAACATGACTGTAAGACCTTCAGAGGGGTCACAGAGGGAAATCACAGAGCACCTATCCTCATGGGAAGAAACAAAGGAATCTTAAAAAAACAGTTAAGAGCCTGGGATCCTTGGGGCGATTTTGATGCAGTTGTGTTTGGAAGCTATTATTTGTTCTTCCATATTCATCCAGCCTTGTGATTATGAAATGAACAGTAAACATCTGTTTCCCCTCTGCAAATCCTTCTGTTCTTCATGCGTTGACCTAATATTTGGGAAAAAGGAGAAAAAAAAAACAAAAACAGAAAACCTACAATACAAGTTATCTGAGTCCAAAAAGATCTCTACTTGGGTCTTCCTCAAAGAGAGATGCATAAATTTGGGGAGAAGCAGATATTTTGTAACTGGAACTCAGCCACCCTTATTTGGAAAACCAGTTTACAAGCACTCCTGCTAACGGGGATCGGGCCTTCCTTTAGTCTCTCCAGCTGTTTTAATACAAACTGGTAAATCAACTGAATACAGATTGCCAACAAGAGAGAAACAACACTCTGCCTGGCCTGAACAGAATGCACCATAATGAACAAAATGATTCCTGATCTTTTCGCAGCAGGTTACTTAATTAGCCAACATTAAGTAACTGAGTATTTACTGTGTGTCCAGTCCTGTGCTGCCTTTGTTATCTCACTGGAGCCTCACATTATTTCAAGGTAGTAAGTAACCTGATTTCACAGACAAGAAAACTGAAGCTCAGAGAAGTGACATGTCCAATATTACTCAGCAAAGAAATAGCAGAATTGGGATTCAAATCTATCAGCTCAAGTGTTATCTCCTCAGTAGCCCAGACCACCCTGATTAAATTGGGCCGCCTTTCAAAACCAGTGTATCTCCTCTATCATTATCAGTTTCTTTATTTCTTTTATTTTCCATGCCTTGTCTCCCCCTAGAACATACAATTCCTGAAGGCAAGGCTCTTTCTATTTTGTTTATTGTTATGCCCTCAATGCCTGGGAATGAGCCTATAACATAATAGCCACCCAGAACTGTTTGTTGAATGAATGAATGAATGAATGAATGACATCCAAGAGTCTCAGTCTTAACCAGTGCACTACACTGAAATTAGCACCCTATGTGGACTCGCAGGATAATCTTTCTAAGCTGAAATTATTTTATCCTCCCACATGCTGAAAGGATATATTGTAAGCACCATGAGCATACATTAAAATAGATTATATTGACCTTATTTAAAACTTGTAAAAAAATTCATTTACTCTGGAAAAATAAAAAACACCAAAAGGTTTTGCTTCCAGTCAAATTTTAAGCTTATGAGTTCTGAGTGATTTAGCTAGGCATGAAGTAGTTTTCCTAATTATATTAAGGATTTCTGTTCTGTATCTATTATTCTCTTGATGCTATATTCAAGAGGCAAAAGGAAAAACTCAATTACTTAAAGTATGTGCTGCATACATTTTTTTCAAATAATGAGATTAATTAAGAGGGAAAATAATAAGCAAGTAGTCTCCTTAATATATGCCAGGAACAAACCTCCTAAGACTTAAGAAGAATGTTCATAAAATGTAACTGTTCATCTCTTAGAAAGTGCATCAATTTTCAACTGGTATGCTTACAAGAGATGCAGTGGCTATGTTCGCATTCATTAATAATGGGGCACTTTATACTCATCAAAGTAAGAATTACCAGGAGGAAAAAAAAAGCTATGCTCTTTCTCCTCAGGAGTCCTCCTCTCTGCTCATATTGAATTAGCTTGCACTGAAAGCGCTAAACGCTTTTTTTTTTTCTTCAACTAAAATGAATTTCATATGACATTTGCAATAGTTCAAGCTGGTAAATAAGAGCCTTAAGAGTTTTCCATAGTAAACACACTTTTAACCAAACTTTTCAAAAGAGACAGAGAGTGGATGCTAAATCCTAAGTGTCAATATTAGGCATAAACTTTGCTGTAGAGATTCTACTCCATTTCATTCATTTGTCCTCTTAATAACTCTCCATACCAGGTTCTTTCTTTTAGAAAAAACTAAATCAGGTTGGTCAGAGCCATTTTTTTCCCTCAGGTTGAGCAAAGATGAAGAACACCTCATTATCATCCTCAGAATAATTGCTCTTCATGTATTTGAAGACCAAGAAAATCCTCATCCTTGTCATCCTCAGATGATACACCCAGATCCTTCTAACTCCCCCATAGCTACACCTATTCTCTCCCCTTGTTTTTAATGGACAGTTTTCATGTATTCGCTGCAAGTCGATCACAAACAATTTGCATTTCAAATCTACAGCAACCACACAGTCCCTCTTGCACTTTTTGGTAGGAATACAGGTATCTTGTCAACATGGTAGGTGCAGTCCTAACAGGATGTAAACTCTAAATAGTCTCTTATATTACCTCTTTTTCTTCCCCCTGGGTATGCAAGTTAATTTAGGTCAACCAAATTAAATGCAAACAACTCAAGTTGCCAACATGAGAGTACTACATCTCTCTTCTGCCATTTTAATAAATCTCCATTCAATTATCCCCAGGTTTATCTATACTATAATATCATGTTAAGGCTTTCTAAAGCCATGTTAAGACTTTAGATTTAAGAATTAATATCATTATGGGATCTTCATATAAGTTCAAGAGGCCACCTGGCACTTGAAGAGCATACTTAATCTTGGCTTTGCTCAACAGTTTTTGGTATTATAGGAGACATTTTGGTATTATAGGAGATATTTGGTATTATAGGAGACTAATCTTGGCTTAGCTCAACAGTTTTTGGTATTATTGGAGATATTTTGATCCCTGCAATTACCATAGATCACTGAAATTTATAGTAATGAATATGGTATGATTTTAATGGAGAGTCTAGTTTTACTAAGATTTAGTATGCAGTACATTACACCTCATCTTGAGTACTCTTATGCTTCATTCATTTCCTGCCAGTTAACATATTAAAAGCTTCTTAAGGGTAGTGCACATTAGTCAAGCATCCTGTTTAGCAACCTGACCAACTACTACAGATCCAATTCCAGTTTCACAAAAGATACTCTATACGAGGGTAATCTAGAACTCAGTAGATTTTCTAGACCCAGGAAGAAATCTGAGGCTCTAAGCTATAAACAATCCCTGAGGCAATTACAATTGACCACAAGTCATCTTGGAGCCTACTCCTTCATCAGCTAACCTTAAGTATAGTTATACACACAGCAAAAGAAATAGCTTTGTGTCATTTAGGTATAGTAACATACACAGCAAAAGAAATGGCTTTATGTCATCATAAAAGTTTGCATATGTGGTTCCTCAAGTGATCTCCAAAACTCTAACTGATGTTCAAGTGTTGCACTTCCGGCAGGGGAGGAAGAGTAGAAAAGGATTGGGAGATAGACAAATAGATGCGTAGCTTCAATGTCACAAGGAGCTAGTAAACTTACCATGGTTTCCTTTGTGACATCCTTACTGCCTCAGCCGTCCTTTCCCCATCTCTTGAACAATTTGAAGCCTGTTCCCTGTGAAATGAGGACAAGAATTATATTTTATTAGGTGACACTTAGCTCTACTGTTACAGCCAGTATCTAGTTATTCCCACAAACCCTGCAATTAACTCAGAGCCCAGAGAAGAAGAGCACCACATCAAGCATTTTGAGGGTGAAAAGGGTTAGCCCACAGAAGGATCCATTTGTTCAGTAAAAGACGCTTGCATTTTTCCACTTCTTTGAAAATGGGGACCAGCAACCTTTAAACAAAGTATCTGATAATGGTGACTTTGGAGAATTTAGTGCACTTTTTTTTTCATTTCATGGTTGCTAAAATCAAGAATCTATTAACCAAGAAAAATGTTTTTTTCTTATTTAGTCATTTTGTCTTCTTCCACTTTTTTTTTTAGAGGTTTCTAAACTTTCTTTGGTATGTGCGTTAAGAGTTCTCTTTCCTGACCCAGCTCAGTGGCTCACGCCTGTAATCCCAACAGTTTGGGAGGCCAAGGCAGGCAGGTCACAATGTCAGGAAATCGAGACCATCCTGGCCAATATGGTGAAACCCCATATCTACTAAAAATACAAAAATTAGCCAGATGTGGTAACTCATATCTGTAATCCCAGCTACTCAGGAGGCTGAGGCACTAGAATTACTTGAACCAGGGAAGCAGAGGTTTGCAGTGAGTCAAGATCATGCCACTGCAGCACCCCAGCCTGGTGACAGAGCAAGACTCCCTCTCAAAAAAAAAAGAGTTCTCTTTTCCTACCCAGCTGAAGTATCTCTATCCGGTGCATTCTATGTGAAGGGGAATGCACATCTCTCTAAGAGAAAGGCTGAAGTCCATTAACTTGATGAGTAACTCCTGATAAGCAAAATTTCATGCAAGTACTATTTAAATTTCATCCTTTATTAAGGAATAAAAAGACAAAATATTTTAATGGTATATATGAGAATCATAGAAATTCAGTTATGGAAATTATGCTGTGATGCAAGGGGAATGAAGAAGGACTGCGTATTTCTTCTTTGGTGAATTAATCAGAGATTCTGAAGAAATAATGCAAGTCTATCCCCAAGCCATGCCAATCAAGTCTACAGAAAGAAAAATTAAGTAATATTTTTCCCTGTGATTCTTCAAGGACAAGGTTTTTTTTAACCCCTATTCTTTCTTTCACTAGAATCCATTAGTATCCTTTCTTTGGTGCCGTGATCCTCCTCTATTACTCCCCAAACTTCTGCTCTTTTCTCAAATTAATATCAAGTCTCTTAATACCTGGGTGATAAAATAATATGTACAATAAACCCCCATAACACAAATTTATCAATGTAACAAACCTGCACATGTACGCCTGAACTTAAAGTTTAAAAAAAAAATCTAGTTAATTACATTAACTAGAAAAACAAACAAACAAATAAAATTCAGGTCTCAGAAACAAGAAGATTCCATGTAATCTAGGGAGGAAGACAAGCAGAGGAACTACGCAGTGCCCAGAAATCCTGGCTGGTCAGCTCCATCTCACTGGCCAGGAGATGCGCTTTTAAAAGAAAGATCTGCTGGAATCCTGTTCCGTTACATCAGAGTAGGCACCTAACTTAAGGGAGCTGGATGTTCCTGGAACAGATCCAAGTGTTCCCTGGAATACAAAAGACCTCAGTTTTAACTTGATGCCCCAAACTCCTTACTCTCTCACACACACTATCCTTCAATGACTAATGATACAGAAATTCAAAAAGCAAAACTGGAATTTTTTTACTAAAGAATCTGACACTCCGTTCTGTTTCTAAATATTTATATTGTGCTTGGCCTCTTGAGGCAATAAGACCCCACAAGCTTTCCTACTTCTCTTCCTCTATTGTCTCTCAGCTACATGAAACTCCCTCTGAAACAGCTGCTCCAGCTGGGCACAGTACTCACACCTGTAATCCCAGCACTTTGGGAGGCAAAGCCAGGAGGATCCCTTGAGTCCAGGAGTTCGAGACCAGCCTGGGCAACACAAGGAGACCCCCGCTCTACAAAAAATTTTCAAAATGAGCCAGACATGGTGGTGCGTGGTTACGGTCCTAGCTACTCAAGACATGCTCCTAACTCCTCTGCCGGGCTCTTCCTTCTAATTAGGCAAGCCTATTTTTTCCTGTACCCATGGGCTTCGAGTAGGTACTTGGCAATAAATACTGATCATATTTCTAGTACTGGAGAATGGTGATAGCATTCTCTGATGTTAGAAATAAAATCAGCCTTATATATGCAAGGATATGGCACTTTTTTTAGTGTCAGAAACACAATGGACTCCCCAGCAATGAGAATTGTGTTATGCATCTCTCATGGATGTGCCCAAGGAGTTCATTTGAAACTGCAAAGGGAGAAAGTTAAACTAGACAGGTTTAAATATGACATTGCCATGCAAAGTAGTCATGGCATCCCCCTTCAGAGGCTCTGAGATTTCAGTGTGAGTGGATTCACTACATGACGGGCACAGCCTGGTGTTGTGGTGGATCTGAGTGTCGAGAGAACAAAGGCAGAAGAATGCAACTTCTTAAAAAGCATTTCATTTACCGCACTCCTCAACTCTGTGTATATGGAGAACACAAAGGAGCTACGGAAGGAAGGACACAGCTCCTCCTGCTCTCAACTCACCTATCATTGTTGAATGACAAGGGACAAGAAAGGGTCAGAGCAGAGTTTGGGGCTCATGACTAAATCAGTGGACCCTGAGATTGTTTTTCACAGGATTCAGAGATCCAACTCGTGTGTAAAGATGTTCCATCTTGGAGGCACTTTCTCTAAGTTTTATCCACACTGATGGGTATAGTTGAGAAGCAGGAAATGATGGCCAGCCATCTGGACTATTGGTTCTGGTGGGTTCTATTGGTCTAGGAAAGAGGTCCTATTATCCTCTGCCTTTAAGGCTCCACCCAGCTTCTCTGTGTTGAACCCCCACCCTTGACAGATGACTCTTCCTTAGTGTTACAGATGACTTTTCTCTCATCTTCATCCAAGTTTACATTTACCCAGGACGTGCTTAACAGTTACCCTACTCTCTTATCACCTCAGGATCTACAAGTTGAGTACTGCCCAAAAACCCCATTCTATCATCCCCCTGTATCAGTGCTTCTCTTACCAGCAGATTATTATCTGCAGAGTTTCATGGAAAAGTTATGAAATATTCATAGATGCTAACTTTTGTACCTATCTCATTAGTTCAGTGCTGGGAAGGATGTTTTAAATATGAATATCCCAACCTTGAATTTCAAGGACATACTGGAAGAAAAGACAGAGAAAGACAGTGACAGAGATAAAAAGACTTCATCTCTCTTGGTGTTACAAGAAAAAGGGAGATATATTAATATATTCCTTGAGTATTGTCTTCCAGTACTCCTGTACAGCTGCTTTTTCAGATTAGGGTTCAACCTCATCCTTAAAAGATGACTTCAACATGTTTTAATCTTTTTAAAGAAACTATGGTATTATCCAGGAAAGCTCTTTAAAAGTCTTTACAGTCTCATTTCATAGTACAATTTCACTCAATCCTGAGAGTCTCTCAAAATACCCTGTTGAGCAAATTTATTACCTACCACAGCTCACAATCTCTCTCCAACACGTAATTTTACATTGAAACCAGATATTTAGGAAATAACCTGTCTTTTTGATAACACAGTACTCCAGGGGTCCCCAGGCAACTAATCTTTGCTAGCCAAACACTCCCAAGAAATCACAAATTACATAATGCACATGAAAGCATTTTGTGTGCTGGAAAGCACTATATAATGTTATTGTTTCTTATTAGTAATAAATCATTTATTAAATGTGCCGGGAGTGTAGAATGACATAAGGTATAATTAGCCACAAGGCACAGCAAAATCATAAAACCAAAGACATCCTCTTTCCCCAACACTGCATCTTCTCTAAGAATGTAGTTAATCTTTATTTGTTCCTTCACACATACATAAGCAATATGAATACATGAGGGCCAGAAATAGGGCTCAGAACTGGAGGTCTCTGCTTCATGTATTGTAACTCACGCGCAGAGTCTTGTTCCTTTTATGGGTAGAAATGCCTCCGAGCTGTTTGCATTATCTCAGTAGCAGCCTGGGGGAGGGGGATCTGCATAGCCCAGATCCCTCAGCCGCAGTACCAGAAGAATCGTTTCTAATCAAGCATGTAAATCCATTTGTATGACCTTGGAAAGACTCCCAATAAGAACATTTGGATATTAAAACACTCTATTCTAAAAGACATAATTGTAATTGTACTGTTTACTCTTGATACTATACCTAAAACAATGTATTGTCTAGTGAAAAATCCAGGCCTTCTTTATACAGAGAAGTTAATAAGCACAATGAGCCCCTACTAGGATAGATTCAGAATTTAGCTATTTGGAAGATTATGTTTGTTTCTTTCCTGATTTCCCTAGCATTCTGACTTTGGAAGTTAATGTTCACTCTTATACCACACTCCCAGTTTGGGAGCCCTGAGCTAACCCCCAGCACCTCGACCCCATCACAATTTTGGAAATGATTGAGGTCTACCTTCAAGAAAGCCAGTTCCCTCAGATGCATCCATCTGTCACTTAAATAATCCTTATCACTTATACAACTATTATTTGTACATTTTTAAACAATAAAGGTTAGAAGTTGATAGGGGAGAAAAATTTTCCCTTGGAGCAACATGAATTGCCTCCAGTCTTCCAGGAGAGAGTTATATTTGCTATCGAAGAAAAGAAAAGAAAGCCATTTATAAAAAATCTCATCCCTATTCCCATAAACATTGAAAATCTTTCATTTCTCAAGCAATTTCAACTCCAAAATGTGTACTGAGAGTTTCTGAAAACCCATTTGATGTTTTCATCTTTACTCTGTAAAAATAATCTTATCTCATTGAAAGTTCTGATATGATCATGATTGTGTAAACCCAGTTTTCTTCTCTTCTATTCCTGAAAACTATCCAAAAGAAAAATGGGAAACAAAAACATAAATTATATTTTCAGTAAAACTTGGACAGAGACTCTAAAGTATTTTGAAAAGGATGCCAGAAAACAACAGAATTCACAGAACAGACAACAATGGGAAATAGAAAGAAAGACCAGTGGTGTCCGGTCTCAGAAATGTCCCATAAAAATACACTTTTTTGAAGGTGAGGGACATTCCTGAAGGGGAAAAGACTAAACCTATGTAAATAAAAGAGGTTCAGAAAAGAGATTAATCTTGCAGGTATCAGAAGCCTCCAAAAGACCTGGTTTACATCATAGAAGCTAACACCTTTAGGAGAGTAGTACAGATGGAGCCATATTTATCTCAAGACAAGACAATCTCTGTAACAATTGAAAGTATCAGCCTTTTCATGCAAAAAAACTGCCCACCTTGGAATGCCCCTTTGACTCCATCTCATGACCATTTACAATAGTTTATTCAGAAAAATTCGCCTCTTTATGGAACAAACAATTTTAAAAAGAAACTAGTATTGCACTTAAAGTTTCCAGAAGAAATAAAGGAGGAAGAGATCAGCAAAATTTATTAGCAGATGAGACTTGCTCTCAGGAAAAATAATGCCATATGATAGGTAAATATTGCAAACAAATATTTTGCTATGATTAAGAAAAACATAATGAAATGATTACCTCCATTAAGAAAGAACACAAAGCAAAAATGCAAGAAATCCAGGAGAGATGGCAGTAGAACTAAGATACAACAAATGAAGGCATTAAACTGACAGAACAAAATTCCCTTCTCTGTAGAAACTTGGAAATCAAAAGAATACTTAAAGCTAACAAGTTTAATAATAGAGGTATACATGTGATAAATCCAAACAAAGATAATACTATTCACTGAAATGGATAATGGCAAAAAGGGGGTGAAGAGGAGAGAAAGAAAATATGTATTTATTTTATCATTGTTCATAGTAAGGAAATAATATTCTCTAAAAAATTGAAAGAAAAAGCCCATTATAAGAAATTAACAATGATGAAGTGATACCTAGTATAAAAATGTAAGCATATCTAAATATCAGTACTATACAAACTAGAATATTTATTATAAATATTGAATATATAATATGAAAGAAATGACAAAATTAAGACCAATTATAACTGTCATATCAATAAATATAAATGGCCAAAATTAACCTGTTTTTTTAAAAGTATTTCTGAATGAATTGCAAAGAAAAACCCAGTTTTATGCTGTATACAGAAGACAAACCAAAAACAAAATGATTTAGAAAAATATTTTTTAAAGATAGGCAAAAGTTCATGAGATAAATACATAAAAGGAAGCAAGGTCTTGACTGTAATATCAGAGTAAAATTCAGATCAAAATGTACCAAAAGAGAAGAGTGCACTTTATAATGCTAAAGAGTTCAAAACACAGTGAGAATATAAGTTATAACCATCAATACATGATATAACATAGTATCAATAGTCAGAAAGTAAAACCTAGAAAATATAAAAGAGAACTAGGAACACATTGGTAAAAGTGATCCTTAGTTCATTTCTCTCCACCTATGGTAGATGAAGGGGAAGAGACAAAAAAAGTCTCAACAGAAATATTTCCAGAGAAGAAATAGAGAGAGTTGTTAAAGGGCTAACCCTCAAAAAAAAAAAAAAAAAGTACCAATCTCCAAGCGTTCTGTAAAAAAAACCTACAAATGAAAGTACTAGAACCAGATGATTTTGTAGGAAAATCCTACCAAACCATTTTCAGAACATTAGAACTATTCAAAAGCATCATAACAGAAGGAAAAGATACAAATTACTTTTGTGAAATAAGCATTATACTAATATCAAAGCCCAACAAAGATTTAACTAAAGAAACCTATAGAATAATCTCATTTTAGAAATATCAATGTACAACTGAAAAAAAAATTATTAAAAAGTAGAAATATCAATACAAAAGACATATATAAAATACTGCCAAACAGAATTCAGCAGCCAGGTGCAGGGGTAA
Organism: Callithrix jacchus; assembly: GCF_049354715.1. NCBI lineage: Eukaryota > Metazoa > Chordata > Mammalia > Primates > Cebidae > Callithrix > Callithrix jacchus. Next base: position 97,922,532 of record NC_133509.1, read on the forward strand.
TCCAAAGTACTTAAGGATGGTGCAACATCAGAAAATCTATTAATAAAATGTATCATTTTAGTAGGCCCAAGGAGAAAGATAATATGATCATCTTCATTGAAGATTGTTAAGGCATTAGAGAAATGAATTATTAAAATCTAATTTAAACAACAAAATAGGGAACTGATGGTATGATAGCCTCAAAGTTGACCATTGTCAGTTCCTTCCCTCCCTCTATACATAGCATCTCCCTCCCTCTATACATCAAGACATCTATACATCTTGTTCCTCTATAAAGCAATAGATGGAGTTTATTTCTCAACCCTTGAATCTGATCTGGTCCTATGAGCGTCTTAACCAAGAGAATGCAGAGAAATTGATTTTCTGGTATTTCTGTGTACAGAAATACCAGATACTTCCTTCCACTTAGAATCCGGCTATCAACTCTGTGAAAACCAAGCCATGTAGAAAGACCCAAATGAGAATGAATGCACTGTGGTCAGCAGTTTCAGCTGTGCTACCGGATAATGGTCAACGCCAATTGCCACACAGATGAGTGAGCTATCTTGGATGTTCCAGCTCAGCCAAGCTCTCAGACAACCTCATTCCATGTTGATCCATTGTGAAACAGAATAACTGCCCAGCTGAACCTGTCAACACACAGAAATGTGAGCGATAATAAAGTAATTATTGATTTAAGTCACTAAGTTTTGGTGTGGCACGTTATGCAGGAATAGACAACTTAAACACATAGATGTTTTCTCAATACATTTATCAAATCAGGTCAGCCATGGTAGCTCACACATGTAATACCAGTGCCTTGATGGGCCGAGGCTAGGAATTTGAGACCAGTCTCGGCAACATGAGACCACATCTCTACCAAAAGAAAAAAAAAATTAATTAGCCAGGTGTAGTGGCATGCACCTGTAGTCCCAGTTACTCAGGAGGCTGAGGCGGGAGTATCACTTGAACCCAGGAAGTCAAGGCTGCAGTGAGCTACAACTGTACCACTGTACTATAGCCTGGACAACAGAATGAGATCCTGTCACTAAAAAATAGAATTTAAATAAAAAATATATCAATTTAGGAATATGTTTAATAAAGTAGAAGTATTTGAACTAAAGTAAGGAATAAGGCACAGGTTCCCATATTATCATTATTATTTATCATTTCATGGGATGTACAAGATGATGTAATTGGATAAGAGGAAGATATAGGTATAAAAAGAAGTTTAAGAAAGTGAAATCTATTACTCTTTGCAGATAGCATAGCTGGAAAAATCAACTAAAATGCTACTATAAAAATATGCTTAAAATCAGAGACATAGGAAACTAATAAATAGAAGTCAATAGACTGTATACATACATAAACCAGTTAGAAAATATAATAAAAGAAATTATTCCATTTATAATAGAAACAAAAAAGGATTAACTATCTTAAAAGAATGTATAAGATCTTTACTTTAAATTTTTTAAATATTTCTTAAGGACATCAAAACAATGTGGACAAATGGTAATACATATGAACATAACAAAAATGTACTCTTCCCTAAGTAATCTATATATTTAGGACAATCTTATTAAAAAGTTTAGTACAAGTTTATATAGAAAAACAAAACAATCTAGAATAGCTAAGAAAAAGCTAAAGAACAAAAAGGAACAATACTGTACGCATCATTAAAACAGATTATAAAATCTCTAATTACAACAGTGTGGAACTGACAAATAAATGTACCAACAGTCCAAAACAGTACTTTCTAGAAAGTAGAAACACAGAAGATACAAAGGGGACTTTGGCAGAAGAAAAACACATTATTCAACAAATACTTTTGAGACTGCTGGATCTGACAACGATTCTAGCTTAATAACACACTTGACTGGCAAGGATGAAGCTAATGAGGATTAAGTTTCAGGGCTCCTCATTTGCAGGCGCACCTTCCAAGGTTCTGGAATGGCTCCAAAAGGTGCTCACATGGTCATAGATTAATTAGTTTGAATTTAATCACATTGGTATGGGGTTTCACTTCTTTTATGCCCAGTTAATGCTAGCCTTCCTAGGATAGGAATGTCTTCCAAGAATATTCCTGTGACCCACCTACCAACTCCCTAATGCTGTAGGATGGAGGTGAAGGGCCATAGATTCTACTGTCCTGTGAGCATGTCCCAGTATCTGGCACAGGAAGGATAAGTTGTGGAGGTGTTATAAGGCTTGATATGTTCCTCATTCTAAATAAAATACATGTGTACTTTTATACTAACTTTGTATTTCTAACTGTTGGATTATCTTTCTTAAAGAAAACTCATCCATTGATTGATGGTGGGAATGTAAACTGGAGAGCAAATTTATCAGAATTTCAAGCACATAGTCTTTTGACCTAACAATCCTTCCTTCTGAAATATTATCTTACAGCTGTTCTTGCACATGTGCAGAATGACTTACAGTCTTGTTCTTGGCAGCATTGCTTGTAAGAGCAAACAACTGGAAATAATTCAACTATCTAAGAACAGGGATAAAGGACAACACACTCATAAAATGGAATATTTTGCCATTGTCAAAAATAATGAGGAAGCACTTAAAGAATTGATATATAAATATCTTGTGATAGAGTTGTATGTGGAAAAAAATCAAACTAAGGAAATTGTGTATAGTGTGTTCCATGTCTGTAAAAAAGACTAAAACAGGCCGGGCGCGGTGGCGTACACCTGTAATCCCAGCACTTTGGAGGCTAAGGCAAGTGGATCACAGGGTCAGGAGTTCAAGACCAGCCTGACTAACATGGTGAAACCCCATCTCTACTAAAATTACAAAAATTAGCCAGGTATGGTGGCATGCACCTGTAGTCCCAGCTACTCGGGAGGCTGAGGCAGGAGAATCACTTGAATCGGTGAGCCAAGATCGTGCCACTGCACTCCAGCCTGGGTGACAGAGAGAGACTCCAACTAAAAAAAAAGAAAAAAGACTAAAACAGAATAGACAGAATTGCAATGCACACACACTTTAAAAATCTGAACAATAAACAAAATGCTAAGACACCGGTCATCTGTTAGAAGTGGCAAACTAGATGAATGAGAAACATGAGTGGGAATTAGACAATTCACTGTATGCACTTGTATATTTTTTATGTTTTAACTCATAAATGTTATTATACATCCACAAATAAGTAATTTTTGAAGAACCTCATGGCAGAAGTACCTTCCAAGTTTCTTCCAGAAGCTTCCAGAGCCCACAGTAAGGATTGCCTGCTTTTCCTATGTGCTCTCATAGCTCCTTCTTCTGACCTGTCACAGCACCTATCACACTGTATTATAATGGCCTATATACTGAGGTGTCTTTTTCACTAAAATGGAAGATTCATAAGAGGAACCAAATCTCTAAGCATCTGGCATAGTGCCTGCTTCATACAAGGTGTACAAAATGCTCGTCAAGAAAAAGTCAATAGGAAATAAGTTATTTTCTTTTAGAAGTATAATGCTCAACACCATTTGCTTAGACAGTATAACTACAAAGTGAGTCCAAATTATTAGGGTCCAAATATCTACTTTAAAGCAAAAAAGAGAAGGAGGAATGTTAGTTTAAATTTAACTATGTTAGTATTATGTATTCATTTTCTACTGCTGTATGGCAAACTACCATAATCTTAGTGACTTGAAACAATGCTCATTTATTAGCTCACAGTTCAGTAGGTTGAGGTCCAGTAGGCATGAATAGATTCTCTGCTTCGAATATCGTAAGGTCAAAATCAAATTGGTGGCCAGGATGGTCTTATCAAGAGTCTCTGGAGAAGAATCTACTTCTAAGCTCATTTTTCTTTTTTGCAGAATTAATTTCCTTGGGACTGTAGAACTGAGGTTCCTGTTTCCTTACTGGTCATCAGCCAAGCACTGTTCTTAGTTTCTAGAGGTTACTCTCAATCTTTGACACATGGCCCCCTCCATCTGCAAAGCCATCAGTGAAGCACTGCCTTCACAACAGATTATTCTCCTGTTTTAAATCGCTAATTTGCCGTTCTGCTACCAGCTAGAGAAAACGCTCTGCTTTTAAAGGGAAAGTGTGACTAGTCAGGTTCATCCAGATAATCTCCTTATCTTAAGGGCAGCTGATTAGTAACTTCACTGCATCTTGACAATTCCAAAATCTCCTTTGCCAGGTAACAGTAACATAAACATAGGAGTAATACCAGGGGTCAAGGATCATAGGAGTTATTTTAGAATTATTTCCACCATACCATGTTGGCTCTTAACATGTTAACACTGATCATCCCTAAGGAATAGTCACCGAAATTTAGGGAACAAAGAATTTTCTCCCTTCTCCATATATTTCTCTCTCCTTTCAATTTCTGGGATTTAATGACCTGAAAACACCAGCTGGTGTTTCTAAAGATTGCCTCAACCACTCTTACAGAAAAACAGCGGATGGGAGGGCACAGTGGGGTGGCAGTGGTAATGGAAGCAAAGGTATGTGCATGGACAATTCTAAAAAAAAAAAAACAAACTGGTGAGTACAGTTTGTATAGGTATCTAAGACTGACCAACATTTAGAAGGAAGTTCCCCAGATCTCAGTGGAGTTCTACTGAAAACAGAAATGTCATCAATCATATAAAGCCTCTGAAGTTCCCATCAACTCAACTGACTTTGGTGTTTTCCAGTTTTTCTCCCTAGAACTATGTTTAAACGCTTTCCTTCCATTCTTATTATCTGGTATTATTTTGCATGTCTATTCTCTAGTTCCCTTTGATTTGATATTGCTTTTCTAAGTAACAGTACCATCAAAACAAGCAGTAGTTCCCACTGTCCAGCATTTATGCCCCCAGTACTCATGACTGTCCTTAACACCTTCTTCACAACTCTGCTTAAATGTCACGTTAGCAGCAAGGTCTTCCCTAATCATGCTGTGTAAAAAGGAGATACTCTCTACTCATCTTGCCTTATTTTTCTGTAGAACTTATCACAATTTAATACATTGCACACACATATGTATGTACATATAGACACACACACGCATACTTCTTTATCATCTATTAAGAAAAAGGGGTCATATCTCTGGCATTTAGAAGAATTCCTGAACTCAATATTTTTTGAGTAAATAAATGGAAGTTTACAAAGGTATAAGGCTTTCACTTTTAATTATTTTTATACCTTAGCTCTTCCTCAGTTCCCACAACGATTTGTATCCATCCCTACCTTTTTCCTCTGATGTTATAAGCCCTCTATAGTGGATATAAGAGCATATTTATTAATAAGCACAGAAACATGGTACCAACTCCATACTTCACTAGTAAACACAACCACCTTGCTAGGTGATATTAACAACTACTCAAATAAAGCAAAATCACTTTCTTTATAACATGCTCTGCTTCAACCATTGTTTTTCCTGGTTCCATGGGCAAAGAACTAGTCATGCTTTTGCAAAACTTCACATTACAAAAATGTTGTATAGCCATGTTAGGAATGGAGGCACACACATATAGTGTGGTCAAAAGATGTGATTTGAAATCAAATATGTCCAAAGTAAACACGCAGCTTGGTACTGCAGTGACTGGATTTGAGACAAGTCACTTAAATTCTCTAAGCTATTGTTTCTTCATTTATGAAATGAAGATAATAGGACTTATTTCACCTAGGACTTATGAGGATTGAATAAGCCAATGCATCAATATGTGTAGCAGTGTTGAACAAATGTCAGTGGCTTCTGCTGTTGTTATTTTGTTCATGTTCAAGCTGATTCAACTTCTTTGCCCTTTTGTAATATCTCATCTCCTAACTATATTTTCTTTGGCTATGCTCAGTTTCCTATGTCCAGGGAAGAGTAAATAATACAAAATGCCCATAAACAAAATCAGTGTGGATTAGTCAGTTGGTGTGGCTCATAAGACACTGAAATGAGGTTGGAAGTTCTGATGCACACGTGTACAACGATCTCGTCATAAGAACAGACAGTCATGACATTTGAGTGTTAGGACACTGGTATGCCTGAGGCAGGGAATGATGTGACATGACTTCCTGAGGTCTCCTCCAGGCCTACATTTTATTTTTCTTGGTAAAATCTCCATACACTATGAATTTCATCAAATCATTTTCAACTAGAGGATCACAGCTGCCACCCTCAAGTAAAGTCTTACATTCTTGGGAATTCAGGCGTACTTTCTTCCTTTCCAATACTTGAAAAGATTACTTTTTCACAAGTCCTTATTAAATTTAAATTTAGAATAAGAAAGCTGTCTTATGTCCCTGAAAACTACACTTTGCTGATCCAACATAATCCAAAGGAGGATTTAGATGGTAGCAGAAGGGAGAAAGGTATGTTAGGGTACCTGGGAAGTGGGCAACAAGGAAAACAAGCACAGCCTGTGTCTCAGAGCCCCTTCCCTGAATAGCTGCTAGGAAGTTTCCCAGAATATAAAGTCAATGCACCGTGGTCCCTTGCAAGCAGCTCTTCACTGCATAGTCTATATTAAAACTCGATAAGCCATAGTTGATTTAAAATTAAGTCAGATTATCATGTTTCTCAAATAAAATTGAAAGGCAAAAATAATTATGATGTATATAATAATAATTATACCATACAATTCATCCATTTAAACTGTACAATAATAATCTGTTATTTTTCAAGTAGTGAGTCTTACCCATTCAGTTGAGTGATAAAACAGGAATTATCCTAACCCAATTTATAGGTGAATCAATCTAAAGTAAGGAGAATGTGGGGATTATAAGAAGTGGATGTAAAAAGAAATGGAAAAGCTACTTGGGAATGAAAAAAAAAGAGAGAGAGGGCTTTGTATTCTCAAACAGTGCTCAAGAGCATGGCCTTTGAGCTCATGAAATAAGTAACTTCCTGCCAAATCCTGAGAGACAAAAACTATATGAGTGGTTTTCAGGGACTGTGAAGGAGATGAATGGGGAGTAACTTGCTCAGTGTACAAGGTTTCCTTTTAGAGTAATTTAAATATTCTGAAATTTATTGTGGTAATGGTTGTAGAACTCTGTGACTATACTAAGAAACTATTGAATTATGCATTTTAAATGGATGAATTGTGTGGTATGCAAATTATATCCCAATTAAAATGCTGAAAAAAAATAATTGAAAGGGGGAAAAGTAAAGCTAGTAATACGACGCCTTTGCTTATGAAAGTTAACCTCAAACTAGATAGTAGCCGACAACTGAAATGACAGGAGAGAAAATTTTTTCAAATTCTTAGATAAATTCATCAAAATCCTTAGTTCCTGAAAGCACAAACTGGATTTTATTTAATAGCTACAGTAACACCTGGCTACCAGGACAAATAACTCTTGAATCTGTCATCTCCATTCCTGCTGTCACTGATAAAGTCATTGTCTCTTCCCTGGACCATTTGACAGTAACAGCCCTTTAACCAGCCTGGCTTCTCCCTTTGGACTCCTTCTCCATGTTACACCAGAGAGGTCTTCCAAACAACAACAACAAATCCAAGGACATCAATCCTCTGATCAATATCATTCAGCAGCTCCTAGCTGTTCCCAGAATGGAGTCAGGAATCTCTAGACAGGCTTAACATGCCTTTGTTTCCTGTGCTCTAACTCCTTTTTTCAACCATATCCCTACCCACCACCCAGGTAAACCCTCGGATTAGGCCACACTGCACTCCGTGTCAGTACCACACTCTCACTTCCACATTTGTGCAAGCCACCTGGTATGGTGATGGTACAAAAACCCGTCCTTGAAAAGCTCTTGTACATCTTTTAATACACAGCTCAAACTTGACCTCCTTCTTGCAAGCTTCTCTATTTCCCCAGATGTTCTACTGGGTGATTCTTACTCTATGATTCCTTAATTCATCCATGATTCTACAAATATTTATTGAGTGGCTTTTGTGGGTCAAGCATATAGCACCTTGTCTGTGCAAGGCTCATACTGCTAGAACTTTGTACTTCTGTGCTCCTCCCACTACGCTATGATCCCTCAAGGAGAGATGTCATGTTCTATTGTTCATCTTTGCATCCCTGCCCCTAATATGCTGCCTGACATATTATAGGTACATAACAATGCCTTGGATAAGTGGGAAAAGGCACTAAAGAGATTATTTGAATATGGTCAACCTTACCTACAAATCATCCTTTCACTTCAATATAAAAGACCTGATATAAAAGAGATCTGTTTTATTGGTATTAGTGATAGTAACGCCATTTTGTGGTTGTTCAGATCTAAAACCTTTGGACATGTAACCCACTCACATACACACACACATGTGCATATAGACAAATGTAATTATATAGTTTTTCATATTTGAACATGAAAGATAAACCATTAACATAATTTTTCTCACTTTTGACTTTTCACATATATTTTTTCAAAAAAAAAGTGTGAATTTGTACTTAAGAAAGGTGAAATTCTCTGTCCCCATAGATCTCCATCCACATAATTATGCAGATAACTGTTTTCTTTAACTACAATTTCTTTGGTAAGCCCCAAACCAACATTCCAATCATTTGCTAAACATATCCACTGAGGCGTGGTGCCCTGTTAAAGAAATGAGTTCCCTTTTAATTTTAAAATATCTGGGAACCAGTAAACTCAGAAACATTGTAATCCCAAAATACCATTATGTTTCCTGCCAAGTTTCTTTTAAATCTAAATCTTCTAATCTAAATCTCCTGGGGTTTCTATGCTAAGACGCAAGCACTTTGGTGACTATCTCTTTACTAATATGCCAAACTAAGTTCCTGGCGTTCTTCTTTTGGGACTCTAAATTATCAAAAGGCATATCAAAACTACTGCAGATTCCAGGATGTGATATATTCCACAAGAAAACTTTCCTGGACTCCAGAAAAAAAACAAGGCACTATCACAGGAAGAAAAAAAAAGTGAAGACACAGTTATACATTAAATGCTATGTTTTAAGCTGATTGGATCCTGATTTTAAAAAGAAAAAAGCTATTAAAGTCATTTTGTAGGCAATTAAGGGCATTTTAATATGCAGTGACTTGGATTACATTAAGAAATTAATGTTAATCTTCTTGGTTATGATAATACTGCTGTGGTTATATAAGAGAGTGCTCTTATTCTTAGGAGATGCTGCTGAAGTATTTATGGGTAAAATGTTACCATGTCTACAATTTACTTTCAAACGGTTCAGGGGACAAAATATGTGCATATATATAAAAAGAGAAAGCATTTATGGTAAATTGTTAACATTGTTGAATGTAGATGGGGATCATAAGGTGTTCCTGTAATTCTTTCAACTTTTCAGTATATTTTGAAATTTTCAAGACAAAAAATTGAAATCAAATTCTCTTTGAAGATTTTTTAAAATAATAACTATCCCTTGTACTGCAACACACTTTCAAATTGATAAGATCATTTAGTATTAGAGATAAGTCTGTTGGTCATTCATTATTAACTCCGGAACTGTGTTTAAATCAGAAAATTGAATTTGCTGATCCTACCATAGAACTTATCAAAAGACTTGAGGTTATAATTACTTTCTCCTAGAAAAGAAATCTCAACATATAAGTTTATGACTTTCAAATGCGTTTTTGCTTGAACAAGTATTCCCCAGGAGAAAAATGTGTGCATGGAAACACATGGGAAGAAATTCTCCTTTCTTAAATATATTTATTCATTATTTCAATGTTTTTAAAGCATTCATGAACAGGTTTTATTGTTTTCAATTTCTCCACATATAACAAACCTTCCTTTCTACATCCTCTCTTCTTACTGTGACCCTACAGAATTCTGTTATATGGCCAACAAGTTCCAAGAAGGGCTACAGGCTCTGTTTCATGCATCACCATACATGGGTAGCACCTTTTCTTGGAACAAGAGCTCTTCAGTAATGCCTGCCGTGTAAGCCAGCTGTGGTGCTAGATTACCCAGCTGAATGCCTTCTGGAATATTTTTTTCAATGCCTGTATATTAGTCGGTTTTCATGCTGCTGATAAATACATACTTGAGATCAGGCAATTTACAAAAGAAAGAGGTTTAATGGACTCACAATTCCACATGGCTGGGGAGGCCTCACAATCATGGCCAAAGGCGAGGAGGAGCAAATCACATCCCAGGTGGATGGGGTTAGGCAAAGAGAAAGCTTGTGCGGGAAAATTCCCCTTTATAAAACCATCAGATCTCGTGAGACTCATTCAACACCACGAAAACAGCACTGGAAAGACCTGCCCCCAGGATTCAACCACCTTCCACTGGCTCCCTCCCACAACACATGGGAATTCAAATGAGATTTAGGTGGGGACATAACTAAACCATATCAGTCTTTCACATGGCATGAAATGTTTTCTAGTTACTGACAAGTAGTGAAGTGTCCAGAATTCTCTCTTCTTTGGAAAAGACTTGAAACACACACACACACATACATATATATATAGTTACCCCTCAATCTTTGTAGGAGGATTGGTTCCAGGACCCCCCACAGATACCAAAATCCATGGAGGCTCAAGTCTTTGACATACAATGGTGTAGTATCTGCATATAACCTACACACATCCTCTTGTATACTTTAAATCACCTCTAGATTACTTATAATACTTATTGCAGTGTAAATTCTATGCAAATATTTGTTATACTGTATTGTTTTTGGAATAATAACAAGGAAAAAATGTGTTCAGTACAGAAGCAATTGTCCCCTTTTTTCTGAATATTTTTGATCCTTAGTTGGTTGAATCCATGCATGCAGAACCCAAAGATATGGAGGGCTGACCTTATACTGTGCAGAACTTCATTTCAAAGGAACTTGAATAGACAAAAGATGTTTCATGAGAGTTTGCCTATAGAAATAAGAGAAAATATGAGCAAGAGAAAAAACAGTTTTCTCATTTTTTGAGAAGGAGGTTGGATCTGCATGAAAAAGGATGACATAACCTAGAAAGTATGATCTGACAAAACACTAACCAGCTCGGTTTATTGCATGAGAAAAAAAACTTTAATACTTAAAAAGAATAATTTTCTTTAGCTTCCAAAGTACTCTGCACAACACTTGAAACATTATAAATGTCAGATCAATTGCAGTCCCAGGAAAATTTTTAATTTTAAACATTAAAAAGTGTCTGCTCTTGAAAATCTTTTTCATTACTGAAATCCTCCTAGCTTCCTTCTTAGGCCAAAACAGGAGACTAGTATGTGGCATGCATCCTGTTAGCCATCACTCAAAAACTCCAATACACCCTTGTTACATTTCAGTTTAACTTAAAACTTCATGGTTTCAAAGGGCAATTGCTTCTTCTGGTTTTCCAAATAGTATCCAAATATGGCAGAAACAAAAGATATAGCTGAGAAATGCTGATGAAAATTTAGCTACATATTTGTATAAAGTTTGACTTTTTATGAATTTCTACTGGATTCAAAAGTTAGACAATTAATTGGTGTGGGTTCTCAGACTATCTCCCTCACACCTGGTCTTGTTATCACACACAGCGAGACAAAGGGATTTTTCACATGCTTCTCATTCTTTAGCAAGTACAACTTAGGTGTGAAAGAAATTTTTCTTGTCACTTAAGCCTGGCTGTTCTCCTACCCTGCTCTGTCCTGCTGGTCCTTCAGCTGCCAAGCATTGGCAAGCTTCAGACCATATTCACCACACTCTAGATTCACTCTAATGAGTTCATCTCCTGGCCATGATTTCCACCAGCAGTAGATCATGGCTTAACATCGCAAATCTTTCATGTAAAGAAAAAATCTTTCTTGATAACTCATGAGAGATGAGAACAAAAAGTTGTACAGCTCAGGTATATTTAGAAAGCTGAAATCAAATTCATTTTATAAGTACTCTTAGAGGTAGCTCCTGTATTTTGCTTGCTTGTTTATTTATTTTCTTGCTTGCTTTCCTGGGCCATAAGTGAAAAATGTAGTTTAGACCAGACAACTTTTAGGAAGCTGTGTAAACTGCTTTGAAGCAACAGTCATCATCAGCATGGTATAAAACTAGTTTTTCAAAAACCAGGGTCAGAAGAAAGTCTTGAGCTAAGTACTTTTTTTTTAGACAGGGTCTGGTTCCATCACCCAAGCTAGAGTACAGTGGTGCCATCTCAGCTCCTGCAATCTCTGCCTCCCAGGCTCAAGCCATCCTCTCTCACCTCAGCTCAACCTCACAAGTAGATGGGATTATAAGCACAGACCATCATGCCCAGAAAATTGTTTTATTCTTTTTAGAGACAGGGTCTCACTTTTTTGCCCAGGCTGGTCTCGAACTTCTGAGCTCAAGCAATCTGCCCACCTCGGCCTCCCAAAGTGCTGGGATTATAAGCATGAGCCACCGCACCTGTCCTATGTACTGTCAGTAGTACATAGGATGGTAAACACAGTGAGCATGGAGCTTATGGAGGCCTGTTGGGGATCCTGGGAGGTAACTTTGATTTTCCCAACGCTGGAAATGAGGACAATGCAGCTTAACTAAGAAACATGACCATGGTCGCATCATGCATGAGTGGTCAGCAGAGTTGGAATTGCACCCCATGCTCATAACTTTAAACCACTCTGCTATAGCACACTCTAGGCTGGAAAGTGGGTGCCCAACTTAGCACATGGTCTCTCCAGATCACTAGACACTGCTGGGCATAACCCATTTGAGTGAATAATAACTCATTCTATTTTTTTATTTATCTACTTATTTGAAATGGAGTCTCACTCTGTCGCCCAGGCTGAAGTCCAGTGGTGCAATCTCAACTCACTGCAAGCTCCGCCTCCCAAGTTCAAGCAATTCTCCTGCCTCAGCCTCCTGAGTAGCTGGAACTACAGATGCCTGCCACCATGCCTGGCCAATTTTTATCTTTCTAATAGAGACAGGGTTTTACCATGTTGGCCAGGCTGTTCTCGAACGCCTGACCTCAGGAGATCTGCACACCTCAGCCTCCCAAAGTGCTAGGATTACAGGCGTGAGCCACGCCTGGCCAAATCTCACTATTTCTAACCCTCAGAAGTAACCACTCTGACTTGCATTTCCTTTATAAAGTGCCATAGAATTTTTATATTTTATTTCACACGGTAAACACTCTGTAAATATGGTAGAATGAGAAAATGAATAATTTAAAACACTGAAAATCCTTAAAAGGCTAGATTTGGTTAATAGGAAGAAGCGAAGGCTGAGAGGTTATTCGTGGTGAAACAAAAACATTAAAAGTCTTAATAAGAGTATGTAAATATACTTTCTATCTGGAATAGCCTAAGTGTAGATGTGTCTACAAGAAAGAAAGTACAAATTTCATCCTTTTCAAAGATACACATTTAATATTGTCATCAAAACCATTAAGTGTTTTTTGGCATGAGATACTACTGTATTAGTTGCTACGCAGAGCAATTGAGACCGAAATCTCACATTTCTTTAGGAATTATAGCCTCATTCCTGCAGAAGCTGCTGCAGCACAGTATAACAAATGCTCGCTGGTTGACTGATCTCAGAATAGGGGAAAAAATAGTGATACAGCTGAAGATGCGTAGGGCTCCAGGAACGAGAAGAGAAATGTAAATAAATAGAGAGATAATGGAATATTTACATTGACTATGTGGTAAAAGTAATGAGGGAAGGAGTGGATGATTGATACCCAGCAGACGCTGTCAAGATACAAAAAAAAAGCGGCCGGGCCAGGTGGCTCACGCCTGTAATCCCAGCCCTCTGGGAGGCCGAGGCAGGCGGATCACGAGGTCAGGAGATTGAGACCATCCTGGCCAACATGGTGAAACCCCGTCTCTACTAAAAATACAAAAAATTAGCTGGGCGTGGTGGCACGCGCCTGTAGTCCCAGCTATTCGGGAGGCTAAGACAGGAGAATTGCTTGAACCCGGGAGGCGGAGGTTATGGTGAGCCGAGATCACGCCACTGCACTCCAGCCTGGCACCTGACAACACAGTGAGACTCTGTCTCAAAATATATATATATGAAAAAAGCAACCCCACACACTATAGGGTCACTTGTTTTATAAACTTGTTATTAAGTCACACAATGGCTATTTCATAAATACCTATTATCCTTACAGAACAAGTAACAATGAAATCAAGTTATGTCAGGATTTTCCCCATGAAATTAGGTTTTGCAAGGAAGATTATTCAATTCATTTAATGTTCCTATGACATTTATAATAGGATTACACCATATTGCTTTCCCCATTTTTGAAAATGGTTCCATGAAATGGCAACTATAATTCACTAAGAATGTGTTCAATGGTAGCCTAAGTATCTAAAGCTTTTGGTTTCAAATTCAACCCATGGCAAGTCCTCTCTGAATATTTTACTTGCCTTCTTCCCAGAGAGCTCAGGAGAAACAGTGACTAACTTAATATATAAATGCCAAATAACAAAGACATCTGGAAAGTCCCTCTGAGGTTATTATCAGTTGTAGAGTGGCTCACAAAATGCTGCTTAGGGAAAAGTCCAGTGCAGTGGGAGGGCTACGCCGTATGTCCATTCATTCCATGGTCATTGACATCTCCATTTTTTTAATATGGATTTTAAGAAGCAAGTCAAAAATTCAGTCTCATCCTAAATGTACTGATCATCTGTCCTCTAAGTTTTCTGGGAAAACAGGACTAAAAATCATTTGCATCCTCCCAAGTCTTCGATAGAGCCATAAATACTCAAGAGCCACAGAGACAGGGAGAGAGGAAGAGATTACTAATCCCATCAACAACTTGCCAGTTTTATTTTTATATTTTAAATGAATGCCTGCTACCCCTGTCTCTGGGCACACATTCAGAAGAATGACTTGCCAATAGTTTTTGGTGGCTTCAAGGGAAGGTTTAAGATTTATTAATACAAAGGAAAGAAAGTACAAGCAAAAGACACTCACATTAACTACATTTATGTGCTTTCTGCAGCTTTGCAGATGACCGAAGCATCAATATCCTGTTAACTTTGCAGAGCAGTTAGTTATGTCGTTAAGAGGTGAAGAGGAGAAAAAGGGCAGGAGGGCACCAGAGCCAACTGGGAAGTCAGCCTGAGGCCCACAGGGTATCTGAAGGCACAAAGCCCCATAGGCACTGTTGATCCAGTAGCAAAATGTCAAGCTAATTTATATTCAGGCCAGGAGATTCCATGGACTAAAGGTAAATGAATAATTAGTATAAGGACACTATTTTTTTAATTTTTTTATTGTTGTTATATTTTAAGTTCTGGGGTACATGTGCAGTTTGTGCAGGATTGTTACATAGGTATACACATGCCATGGTGGCTTGCTGCATCCATCCCCCCATCATCTACATTAGGTATTTCTCCTAATGCAATCCTTCCTCAACCTCCTAACCCCCTCTATCCCTCCCCTAGACCCACACCCCACAACAGACCCTGGTGTGTGATGTTCCCCTCCCTGAGAACACTATTTTTCAAGGCTACATTGCCCTCAAGTGAATTAAAGGTTCATTGGTGAAATCGCCAATGCCTCTCTAAAGTTTTCACCAAATGTAGTTCTTTGGCAGAAAATGACTACAACGTAAAATCCTCTGGTGGTTAAGTCCAAAGGAAGTTGAGTGACTTGGAGATGGTATCGGAGTGTATCCAGAAACAGAGAGTGCAAAATGTCTTTGAATTCCATGTTTTAATCTCCTTATCAGTTTGGCATTCTACCGCACGATATCCCCCTGTTTAAAGTGAAAGTGAAGTGTATGTATTTTCTTTTCAGAATAGCCTAAGTGTAGTTGTGTCTAAAAGAAAGAAAAGGATGATAGCTCAAAGATGTAAAATAAAATAGCCACAATTTTTGCTACATGCAGTATTTTTATATAAATGAAAAACTCTGGCAAATGCTTAAAAATTAAATGTTCCATTTCCTGTTGAGTTTTACAGTTCAAATCAATATGTTGTGTCATCACATCTTCAAATACAAGGAACCCACTGGATTCCAAGGGGCATAACAATCATAGAAAAGTGGCCAAGTGGTACTTGCACCTTCTCATAACTTTTTCATTGAAATCAAAAACAAATTGAAGAAAATTCTCAAGGGAAAAAGGTGATAAAATACACCTTCGGGGTCTCTCCATGCCCAATCTGAACAAGCCCTGCTAAAAGTCAAAGGGAAAACAAGTATTTTTCCTCATCTGTCTTGTGGTAACCAGCTGGTGTCATTATTAACTGATGTCTCAACTGGACTGAAGAACCAAAGCTGGCTGCTCCTATTCCTGTGCTCTTTGGAGTTGCATCAGGATATAAAACTTGACTTTTTTTTTTTTTTTTTTTTTTTTGAGATGGATTCTCTGTCGCCCAGGCTGGAGTACAAAGGCGTGAGCTCAGCTCACTGAAACCTCGACCTCCTGGGTTCAAGCGATTCTCCTGCCTCAGCCTCCCAAGTAGCTGGGATTACAGGCATGTGTCACCATGCCTGGCTAATTTTTGTATTTTTAGTAGAGATGGGGTTTCTCCATGTTGGACAGGCTGGTCTCAAACTTCTGACCTCAGGTGATCCACCCACCTGGACTTCCCAAACTGCTGGGATTACAGGTGTGAGTCACCACACTAATCCAAAACTTGACATTTCTAATGCACCAAAGGGGAGTTAACCCCATGGCCAACACCATATTTTAAATCTAAATGGCAAGGATATCCTAAAAAGCACTGCCATGAAGCAACCACTCAGAGAGTGAGGAAAGCTTAGCTCATGACTCCTTTAAAACACATTATGAGTAATACAACAATAGCAGTCACTACTTTGGAATGGTGATCTTTGTTTTTTTAATTGGGCTGTGAAAGATCATACACTTTCCAAGGCAAGCAGCAGCAGTCATTTACATAATGGTGCACAAGGCACTCTCTCTGATGTGATGCCAAAAGGGCGACATTCTGAAAACCATACTTTATAGATGATCTTCTATAACTGACTAACATCAATTGGTTAACAGTACATATTCCTACTCAGAACACGTACAACATTCATTTCTGAAACAGATGATTCTATTTACTGCTCATCTTCAGTCTCATTAGTTCCAGCATGGGGATGATAGAACTCTGACTTCATAGATTTGTTGGGAGAAATATGTAAGATACAAAACAATCAGAAAAAGTTGTTGGCAGTTGGCATATTCCAAGAAGGCAAAAATTTTAGCTGCTATTGTTGCTATTGTTGTTGTTTATGAAGATATTGAGAACATTATCAAAAAAAAGGTAATTTTCTGGCTCGGTGCAGTGGCTCACACTTGTAATCCCAGCACTTTGGGAGGCCGAGGCAGGCAAATCACCTGAGGCTGGGAGTTCAAGACCAGCCTGACCAATATGAAGAAACCTCATCTCTACTAAAAATTTAAAAAATTACCCGGGAGTGGTGGCACATGCCTGTAATCCCAACTACTTGGGAAGTCTGAGGCAGGAGAATCACTTGAACCTGGGAGGCAGAGGTTGCGATGAGCCAAAATCATGCCACTGCACTGCACTCCAGCCTAGGCAACAAGAGTAAAACTCTGTCTGGAAAAAAAAAAGAAGGTAATGATCATCTTTAGAAATTAATAATGGCTACCACTTTTGAACACCCATCAAATCTCAAGCATTATATTAGTGATATTGAGACACATTATCTCTAATCCTTACAATAATAACACAAAAGTATTAAGATACCAATTTTAAAAACAAGAAAACTGAGACTGAAATACATTAAATAATGTGCCCAAGGTCATAGAAGTACTTAAAAATTAATTTTCAACAAATAAATAAAGGAGTTTTCAGGTCAGCAAAGACTTAGCTTTGATGTCATTATTCTTGTCTCTGATTGTGTCGACCCACACATGGGCATTTGTGAACACGTGTGTTCAGACACTCCAAAAGCAGCACAGCATATTGAAAACTGCATGAGCTTTGGAGTTCAACAAACATGAATTTACATACAGTGTCCAGGGTTTACTGGCTATGTGACCCTCTCTGCATAGCACTGTCTTTAACTGTAGAAGTTGCTGAATAACTAAAATCCAAACATTCCCTCATCACCTCAATCACGTATTTGGAAATATTAAACCCAAAGTGTTTCCATCTTGTTCTAAAAAACTTGGTAAGCATCGAGGTACTGAAGCAACTTCAGCTCTTTCAGGGCTGTTGTGTCTGAGCATTACTACATGTTAGTTATCACATACAAACTCTTAACAGAAAAGAGGTTCAAGATTGTCTTGCTTCATTTAAAAAAAAAGACAACACAACTGGCTACATCAATACACAGAGTATAGTGTTTAAACAATTTTCTTGGCTGGGTGCAATAGCTCACGCCTGTAATCCCATATTTTAGGAGGCTGAGGAGACAGGAGAATGACTCGAGGCCAGGAGTTGGTGGCCACCTTAGGCACCATGCAACATGGCAAGACCCCCTCTCTATTAAAAATTTAAAAATTAGCCAGGCATAGTGATACATTGCTGCAGTCCTAGCTACTTGGTAGGGGGCTGAGGAGGGAGGATCACTGAAGTTTGAGACTGCAGTGAGCTGTGATTGTGCCACTGGACTCCAGGATGACAGAGAAAGACCCTGTCTCAGAAAAGAAAAAAAGTGGGGTGAAGGGGTTATAACTGTACAAATCTGATCTCAGACCAATGTATAAATTTGGAACTATGATCTCTTTGTGGGTAAATGCTTACAAACTGAAGGGTCTGGGACACTCATGAAATCCTTAACTACCCATGGACAGTTAAGTTAAGTTAACTACCCATGGACTCCATAGAAGACATCCACAGGCACAGTGGCCCAGACCATCAGAGTCATCAGAAGCAGGGGGTGATTAGAGCCCAAGCTTTGAATTCCCACAGACCTGAATTCTAATCGTGGCTTTGTCACCTATTAACCAGACAATGGATGTTATTATTAGATGATATTACCTTTCCATAAACCCAAAGGAGATTCCATGGTACAAGGATTCCTGGTGTTTCAAAGACCCGGCTTAAGAGTCTCCTGATTCCCCTCCTCTACCCCAGCTCTCTCCTGGCAAGAACCCAGGTTGCTGGGCCAGGCTCCAGAGAAGGGCATAACCCCATGTCTGGTTCCCATCACCTTCTTAACTACTCACTTTCTCCCTCCCTTCTCTCACATCCTCACTACTCACCACTCATCTCTAACCCCCTATCTCTCACTGTAGTCTTGGAAATATTTCTCTTTTAATCTCAGGCAATTTCTTTCCCCTCCATTTCATGTATAACAGCACGATCTACAACAACAATAAAAATTAAAATTAAAAGTCTAGAGTGTTTAGAAAAACTCAGCTTAATAATAAGCCAGTGATACCAAGAGCCTTGTAAGAATCCAGAGGTTTTCTTCAGAATCTCTATAAAAACCACATCATAGGTAAAGCCTGGACTTTGAAACAGACAAACCAGTGTTCTATTCCCAGCTCTGACTCTTACTACTACTGTGTTCTTGGATAAAATCACAAAACCTGAGACTCTTTTTCCCCTGTACTACTAAAGTAAGAAATTAATGAGATAATTCACATAAAGCACTTAATACAGTGCCTACATGGTAAGCATGCCGCAAATGTAAGCTATTATTCACATGATTCTCTCTCTCCTCCTATTTCCTGCACCTTGTTTTTCTTTGACCACTAGAATTGAAAATAAAATTTTCACAATTTTTTAATGTAACAGTATGTGGAGTAAGAAAACCTGTTTTTTTAAACGTTAATAAGAAGTCAGCTTTACTCTGCACTATTGTGAGCTAGCCTAGGAATCTAAATGTAGAAGTGGTAAGGAATGGAGAGTGGGCAGAAAAATATATTCCAGGTTCCATATTCAGCTTGACAAACTAGACTATAACCTGTTTACAGGTTTATGAGAGAGGGCTTTAGAGTCAGCCCTTAGTGGAAATAGAGCTTTAATTCATTAATTCATTCATCCATTTTAACTATTCCCTCCATTCCTACCAGCTCCATTTTACAGACTTTGAGACAGAATTGGAAGGGGATTCAGAACAAGTATGGAATCAGAAAGACATGGAGGTAGGCTGGGAGGCTTACAGGAGAAAAGGGAATCTTAGCCTTGATCTTAGGTAAAGAATGAAGAATGAAGTAGCCAGACCAAAGATTAAGCAAAAGTTGGTAGAATTGTGTTGAAATAATACACAAGTTTTCTTCGTGTAAACCATCAATAGTATGTGAGCTCTTTTTACCCTCAACAAGCCCCCTAAGCAATGAACTTAGAAGAATAGCCTTCGAGAATAGCATCTCCAATGGGGTGCTTCCCTGCTCACCAAATGTATTTGAGCTTTCAAAGCATGGAATCTGAAATAAACACCTTTCTGTTTTATAGGCTAACCTCTTTTCATCATTCTTCTGTTTCTACTTTCTCTTTCCTGTATCCCTACAATTTAATGTGTTCTAATGAGTAGGTGAAAAAATATATCAGAAAAAGAATAAACTACAATCTTGGAAGAAATTATTGACATTTTCATTGTAAACTGTCTGGGAAGAGACTAATAAGTATCTATTAGCAAATGCAAACTATCCTTATTCCCACTTGTGAAAGTAAATTGTCTCCTTCTCATATTTGAATGTGGACTTAAATGATAGAGGTGTCATAATGGCTTTTGGTAGGACCTCTCTATTTTGCCTTCTTCTCACCTATTGGTTACGTGTGAAATAAGATAAATTCCTTATGTAATGTACAGCCCCTAACAAAGTGTTTTATTAGTCTGTTCTCATGCTACTAATAAAGACATACCCAAGACTGGGTAATTTAAAAAGAGAGGTTTAATGGACTCACAGTTCCACATAACTGGGGAGGCTACACAATCATGGCAGAAGACAAAAAGCACATTTTACATGGCAGCAGGCAAGAGAGAGAATAAGAGCCAAGTGAAAAGGGAAATGCCTGATAAAATCATCAGATCTCATGAGACTTACTCACTACCATGAAAACAGTATGGGGGAAACAAGCCCCATGATTCAGTTCTCTCCCAGTGGGTCCTTCTCACAATATGTGGGAATTATAGGCGCTATTATTCAAGATGAGATTTGGGTGGGGACACAGCCAAACCATATCAAATAACATATTAATAAATTACGATATGGATCTTTGACTAGGTGTGTTAGTCTTGAGCAATGTATCAAAATACATATTTTCCTTTATAATACAGTAATTCTACAAATTCAAATGTGGGCAAAATTTTGGTGATTTATGTCAAGGCAAATGTAATTAAAAGAAGTGGAACATTTGTAGAGCTAAGGAAATAATAAAATACTCAAGTTTAGGAATTCCTTGACTTACATGCCTTAAATCTGAGTCAGACTTCCTAGATACTAGTGTTATAGAGAAAGAATTTGCTCCCTCCCATCTATTCCTGTGCCAGATTTATTATTTATTACAGCTCTTTTCCATTTTAGCTCCCTTTGTCATTCTAAGGTATCCAGAAGGGAATTCCATATTTTACTATTTTGAGTAGATTTCAGAGACAGAAAAAATGATGGGAAGTTGGCCCTCAATAGAAATGGTCTTTTCTTCTGCAGTTACATAAATTCAATACTGATTTATATTTCCTAACACTACTCTCTTTCCTCTGTTTACCATTCATTTATTTAGCAAACATTTATTGGCATGATGGAGCCACAGAATGAACAAGGCAGACACAGTCCCTTTATCACTACAAGTTACAGGGGTAGTCCTAGCTTCAGAGGAAGCTTTGAACATTACTCACACAACATCTTTCTGCCCTACCTTCTCAGGGTTGCTTCCATTCTCAGATTTCTTTTCACAGTTCCGAGATGGCTCTTAGCAGCTCCTGGAGTTACCTCCTTGCATATGCACTACTAGTCAGAAAGAAAGTCAACTTAACCACCCAGGCTCACTTCCCCTCCATCTCTATCTCCCTGCTCACTCAAAGAAAGGACCTAAAGTTGGGTTATGTTGGTCCCAATTGGTTTGATTCAGGTCATGTGCTAGTACCTAAGCAATCAATGTGATCAAGGACATGCAATATACAACAGGTTTAAGCTCATCAGAGCCCATTCTTGCAACCAGTCATAGCCCACTGCATATGGCTGAGAAGCTCAGGGCACTTTTAGGAAAGAAAAGAAGGCATGGAATTGATGCTGGAAGGAACAAGACATGTTCGCTAAAGT
Organism: Callithrix jacchus; assembly: GCF_049354715.1. Classification (NCBI taxonomy): domain Eukaryota; kingdom Metazoa; phylum Chordata; class Mammalia; order Primates; family Cebidae; genus Callithrix; species Callithrix jacchus. The sequence goes on from NC_133509.1 coordinate 97,944,492, forward strand.
CCCTGTCCTTCAGAGCTAAAAGCTTCTAAAGAGTTGACAGAATAATGGGAACTCGCCCACCCAACATACACATGAATCACTTCTGATAGATGAGGGCTAACAAGTGTATAGTCTTGGGAATCTTCCCATAGCAACAGGATGCAGGCCGAGTGTGCTGTTAAAAACTACCACTGAGCAGCCAGCATATGCTCAACACTGCTGGCCTCTGGCAGTGATTCAGAGGTGAAACCTTTCGTTTCCAATTAGTCTACACTTTGACTCATGTAGTGCCTAAGAATTCACCTTTATTTATAAAGTTCAGGATCTTGGATAAATTTGACAAGAGCTACTAAAAGATAAAGTGTTTGCAAGGATATGAGTTTCCTCATTTAATCATAATTTAATTTTGATTAAGAAGTAGACCTACTTAGATAAAACTGAAAATAGCTCTATTAGAACCTCGCGTTAGTTGAACTGTTCCTTCTCAATCTTGTTTTCCACCTTGAATGCTGGAGTTACTTCTAACCTCACATATTATACCTCGTCGATCTAATGCTCTAAGCCAGTGGTCCTTGGCCACTTGGGGAGCTTTAAGAAATATCAATACCTAGGTCTCAACCCCAAAATATCAATGCCTGAATCTCAATAGATTCTGTTGTAATTGATTCAGGGTGCAACCAAGGTTAAGAACCATTGCTTTCAGTAGGACCATGTTAGAGACAAAGATAACGTCTCCTAGGAAGCGTGCCAGATTTGCAGAAGCAATCAGTTTAAATGCTATAACCAATCTGTTAGGAAATAAAGTTAAAGTTGACACAGGGTTAAATTGAATTCAGAAATAGGGGGAAATGTCCTCCACGTGAACAGCAAGCCATGCATCTGTGCATGCTTCTGCCCCACCATATCCACACATCTCCCACGTCTCTACTGCTACCACCTGGTCTAAGCCACCATCATCTTTTCCCTGGGCCACTGTAATATCCTCACAAGCTATAAAATATACAAGCTCTCCAGCCACTGTCTGCTTGCTCCCCCTCATTCACTACACTTCAGCCACATTGACCTTTCTTTTTTTTTTTTTTATTGTGAGACAGGGTCTCACTCTGTCACCCAGGCTGGAGTACCATGGCCTGATCATGGCTCACTGCAGCCTTAACCACACAGGCTCAAGTTATCCTCCCATCTCCTGAGCAACTGGGACTACAGGCACATGCCAGCATGCCCTGCTAATTTTTGTAATTTCTGTAGAGACAGGGTTTTGCCACGTTGCCTAAGCTAGTATCAAACTCTTGGGCTCAAGTGATCTGCCTACCTTGGCCTTCCAAAGTGCTGGCATTTCACCACACCCAGTCTCACATCTTTCTTATCTCAGGACCTCTGTATGCATTGTTTCCTCTGCCTAGAATGTCCTATACACACACACACACACACACACACACACACACACACACACACACAAATACACAAAGACCTTTTTCCACTATGCACACAAACACTCTGCCTTGCACAACTTATTGCTGAGGGCTCAGTTTCAATGTCACTTCTTCAAAGGGGTTGTCCCTGACTCCTAACCTAAAGTGAGCTTCCAGAGGCCAGGTGTGATGGCTCATACCTGTAATCCCAGCACTTTGCGAGGCTGAGGTGAGCAGACAGCTTGAGGTCAGGAGTTTAAGCCCAGCCTGGCCAACATGGTGAAACCCCATCTCTACTAAAAAATTAGCTGGGTGTGGTAGTGCATACCTGTAATCCCAGCTTCTCGGGAGGCTAAGGCAGAAGAATCACTTGAACCTTAGAGGGGGAAGTTGCAGTGAGCCAAGATTGTGCCATTGCACTCCAGCCTGGGCAACAAGTGAAACTCCATCCCAAAAATAAGTAAACAAAAAATTTTAAAAATTAAGGGAGCCTCCTGTTTTACATTCCGTTAGAGTCCTGTTTTATATTTTCCTAGCAAAGGGTTGTTTGTATAGTATCTGGCTCCCCTTTCAAGCTCCCTGGAGGCAAGGATAATTCTGTTTTCCTCACCCATGTATGCCCTAGCACCCAGCCTTGCTCCTGGTCCATAGTACATTCTCAATAAATAATTATTAAGTGTAAAGAAAAGAAGTATGTTTTATTGTACCATTTCCTTAAACTGAGGGGCATTGTAAGAAATAGCTTCTGAAGTATTTACTCAAGATCGTGTTTAGAACCTTGTTCACTACATTATTGTAAGTCTTCTCTTTATAAAACCCCATCAAAAAGAATTTTTTACAATCTCAGTTCTAGGAATAGTGTGGTTTTCCTAAGAAAGGAACACAAACCTTTTCCTTCTAAGCTTCAGCAAGCTCTCTGCAGACAAACCCAAGGAGAAAGGGGAAGGTGCTGAGCAATGCACACCCAGTTACTGCTCCCAGATTTACCAATCAGATGATTCTCTCACTCCACTGGAGGCATTCAAGCCAAGTGTGTTGACCCTAAGTGATTCCCTTCGCATGGGAACATTATGTCAAGGGAAAGAAGGTCCTCTCTCCCAAACATCATTGACTTAATAACATTTATTTATTAAGTATTTAATCACATAAAGTCTCTATTCATTTTCTATTGCTTTGTAACAAATTACCACAACTTCAATTTTGAAGGTCAAAAGTCCAAAATGTCACCGTGGGTCATGCCTATAATCCTAGCACTTTGGGAGGCCGAGGCAGACTGATCATTTGAGGCCAAAAGTTCAAAACCAGCCTGGCCATCATGGTGAAACCCCATCTCTACTAAAAATATATAAATTAGCCAGGGGTGTTCATATACACCTGTAATCCCAGCTACGCTGGAGGCTGAGGCAGGTGAATCACTTGAACCCAGGAGGTGGAGGTCTCAGTGAGCTGAGATCATGCCACTGCATTCCAGCCTAGGCAAGAGTAAGAGACTCTGTCTAAAAAAAAAAAAAAAGTACAAACTGTGTTTCACTAGACTCAAATCAAGGAGCCAGCAGAGCTGCATTCCTACAGGCTCCAGGGGAGAATTCATTCCCTGTCTTTCCCAGTATCTAGAGGTTGCCCACATTCCGTGGCTCATGAGCCCTTCCCAGCACTTCAACCTCTGCTTCTATTCTGACTTCTTCTCCGACAGACTCCGGGAATTAGGATGTGGACATCTTTGGGGGACCATTATTCCACCTACAACCGTTAAATAATTAGAGGTCTGTTGATAGGCCAAGGTATATATTTAGGATGTGATTAAAACCATAGCCAAGAACTATCTGCCATCTTCAGTATCCAGGATCATCCATTCAGACCAGTTCATGAATTCAAACAGTTCAGCCCAAAGACACATGATGTGAAATACTTTTCGTCCTAAAAAAGTAGCCCAGGGACATTTTCCAAACTTTGTTTTAACCCTGAGAAAAAGTCCTTGCTAATCAATAGTCCTCTAGCGTGCAGCTATGATGAAAGAGCTCTCTTGTTATTCTTCCTTCCTGGAATTTACACTATCTTTGCTGTCTCCCAAGCCCCCGTAGCCCCAACTCTCACTCCTGGCCATCTCCTGATCTTCTCCCTTCCCTCCCCTATGCCTACCCAAAAAGGAAAGCATCAGGAAAGGGACATGAAGATGGAATAAGAAATATCTCTTTTTTAAGAGATGGTGCATCATTTGTTGCCCAGGCTGTTGTTCTCCAACTCCTGGCCTCAAGCAGTCCTCCCATCTCAGCCTTCCCAGAAACTGGGACTACAGGCATGAGCCACCATACCTGATAGAAGCATCTCTTAAGAATGGGAACATGAAGATGAGATAATTTCTAACAGACAAATTACAAAATTCTCTGTAACTATTTAGAATGGGATTTGGCTGAATTTTTAGACAATTTTTCTAGCTCTCTTTCTAGCTCTGGATCTGTATAGAAATTGTTTATATCGCTTCCCTATTCTTTCTTTTCTTATAAACTCTTGAAGGTGAAGGCCTCTATCATTCTCCAGGTCATGCAAAGAGTCATTCAATAGATACATGTTTGTTACCAGTTCTGAGCCTCAGGCTGTCATTTGCACATGCCAACTCCTAATTCCCCCATCTGCTAAAAGTACACTTCCCTGAATACTTTAAAAGCATGTAGTTTTAAATATTTTTTTTTAGAGACAGGGTCTTACTCTGTTGCCCAGGCTGCAGTGCAATGGTACAATCATAGCTCAAATAACTTCAAACTCCTTGGTTCAAGAGATTCTCCTGCCTCAGCTTCCCAAGTAGCTCATTTTTTTTTTTTTAGACATGGGGTCTCACTATGTTGCCCAGGCTGGTCTCAAACTCCTGTCCTCAAGCAATCCTCCTACCTTGGCCTCCCAAAGTGTTGGGATTGTAGGCATGAGCTACTGCACCTGGCCCCTAGATAAAATTTGAGCTCATTTGCTTACTTATTTCCTTGTATCCATCTAGGCCACTTCCCCCTCCTTGCCTCTCTCTGCTCTCCACCAGCCATTTCTATTTTTAGGCAGGTCAGCACTTATTAATTTGTCAGGCTACTCCCTTCTTACTGTTACTGAGATCATATGACAAACACAACTAGTTACAAATGCCAAACTCTGCAGTCAATGAGCTAGAAGATCTGATCCTTGGAGCACAGTTTGAAAGAAACAGTTTTTGCTGACTATTAGAGGGTCAATCAATGTGATAGTTAAAAACACACACACACTGCTTGAGTTTGTCTCTGGAGGTATGGTTAATATCCATTTATTTTCACTAATTCTTAAGTCTGGAACGTAACTAGCAGGTATATTCTATTTTTCTCTCTGTCTCTTGGCCTGGAGTCAGATTTGGAAGCAGAGTCACTGCAGCACTAGCACTGTCCCCTATAGTGCCCCCAGGAGCACAGTGGTTGGAGTGATGGTAGAGCCAGCCCCTTGCAGAGGTGGGGGTCAAAGTCCTGAGCTGATCCCTCAGGACCTGAAACTGACAACTGCAATGGCTGCCTTAATGTCACACAGGACCAGATCAGAGTTGTCCTGGCTGTCAATTGTGGGAACTGGCCAAATGCTCCGTCACCATCTATCTTGGAGTGAGCCCAAGCCATGGGCTCAACAGCCTTTCTTATTTTCTAGACTTAATCAGTTTCAATTCAACAACTGCATCTCCTGGCATGCACACCAGAAAGTATCACTATGGCCTTCTGCTGTGATTTCCTGGGTGCTGGGAAAGCTACAAGACTCCACAACTCCCCTCCAGCTCACCAGATGCTCCTGAGATCCCTAGCAGAGCTATATCGGTTTGATGTGATCCCCTGTGAAATGTGTGCTCTCCTGGGGAAGGGGGCATTTAAGCCATCCATTCATTCAGCAAACCTCATTAATGGAATACTCATTAATTGCAAAGCACTGTGCTGGGCCCTAGAGGCTTCTCTTTGCCTGTAAGGAGTTCACAGTCCAGTCACTTATTAAGCATTTATAGTAGCTCAGTGTGTGGGGAAAAAAAGCAAATTGGACAGATTTTAGTCAAGGAGAAGAGAAAAGCAGTATACCAATTTCCAAGGCCAGGGAGGAGAGAGCGGGAGAGCAGAGCTCACCCAGAGAAGATAAACTTGGGTGACTTCCCCAGCCTCTCCTAAAGCCAAGCCCACACAGCCTGCCATGTGGACAGACAGACAGATGGACAGATAGCAACACTGGGTACTTCCACAGGTCCAGAAGCACATCTTTCAAATTAGGTCAGAGAACTTCAAAAGGACTCTTAAAGTCCCCATATAGAAGAAGGAATGTTGGATTTTTAGAACAATCCAAGCTGCTGGGTACAATCTACTGAAATATTGGAATAAACAGCAGAAAAGCAGCCCTTTCGCAGCCCTCTTGGCCTCCATAGCTCACTTCCTTCCCTTTATTTGTGCTCTCAAATGATGAGGACATCGTCCCCATCATGATGACCCAGGGGAGCGAGAGAAAATTTTCCAAGACCCAAGCTTACTTTATTATATTTATTATATCTCTTTCATCTCTTTTTGGCCACAGTCCCTTCCGTGCTTCAAATCCCCGCTGAGGTAACTATCAGCCCTCTCGGGAGGCTCTCCACACAACAGGCCCCTGCAGCTCTCTGCAGGAATTCATCTGGAACCACGCTCCCACCCTCCCACCCTCTTAAGATCTGGCGACCAGGGAGAGGGCAAGGATGAGCACTCCAGCGGCTGTCCTGACCCAGTTTCCTTTCTGTATTTCCTTTGTGGAATCTGCTGCTTCCTTTATACATATTTGTCAACCACCTGAGGGGCTCAGAAAAGCTACATTTAAGGGAAGGATGAGAGCCTTGTCACTTGAAGCAAGGTCTGCAGACCAGGAGCAAGGGCACTACCTAGAAGCTTATTAGAAAAATAGATCATCAGGACCCACCAGAGCAACTGAATTAGAATCTCCGCATTAGCACCTGTGATGGCCGCAGAGGGAGGAAACAGCTCCAGCCCTGCTTGTGCCCTGTCTCAGCTCAACGAAGGGCCACCACGCCAAGAGCGAGCTTTTCTGTCTGTTTCGGAGCCACATACTTCTTGTAGCCTTAAGATGCTCTTGCCTTGACTTCACCAAGAATGTCAACTCTACCGTGAATAGAAGGATATTCTGTGTCGCTGGGGCATTTGCAATCATTGTAGCACCTTTATCCTTTTTTAACGTTTTTAAGAGACAGGTTCTCGCTCTGTTGCCCAGGCTGGAGAGCAGTGGCCCAATCATAGCTCACTGCAGCCTCCAACTCCTGGGCTCAAGCAATACTCCTGCCTCAGCCACCCAAGTGGTTAAGAGTATCGGTGTATGACACCCAGCTAACTTTGTGTGTGTGTGTGTGTGTGTGTGTGTGTGGTAGAGACAAGGTCTTACTATGTTGCCCAGGCTCTTCTTGAATTTCTGTGCTCCAGAAGTGATCCTCCTGCTTGGGCCTCCCGAAGCACAGGGATGACAGGTGTGAGTACCATGCCTGGCCACATCTTTATCCTCGATTCCTCAACCACACACTTCCACAGCTCATCCCTATGTCACTTACTCCCTGCATTATATGTCAACTGGGGGCTGGCATCAGTTCTCTGTGACTAAAAATATTCTTTTATGTGTTATCCATCTGCTGAATCCCTATAGTGGGCCAAATACTCTGCCAGACATTTGTCCTCTAAGGAAGAGCTTGTGGATCAGACTGCACAGTCCTACTGTGTAGCCCTCATTAGAAATGTGTGATTGGAGGAGAGGGAGAGGCACAAGCTTCACAGGATAGGCATGCCAGAGCGACAGCAAAGGTAATCAGCATGCTACTGCAGCCTGCCCCTAACCATACCCATGCGTGCCTCTTCTATCACATCCTTTGTCTAACCACGTCTCTTGACCAGTCCCTACTTGGAGGGCACGGCTCAGTGATGTGGGAGTCCACCCAGGAAAGAACAGGTTGGACAGAAGTGACAAGAGTCTCTTGGCTGAGCAGAGAGAGGCTCATGCCTGTAATCCCAGCACTTTGGGAGTCCAAGGCAGGTGAATCACTTGAGGTCAGGAGTTCAAGACCAACCAGCCTGGCCAACAGGGTAAAACGCTGTCTCTACTAAAAATACCAAAAAATTAGCCAGACATGATAGCACATGCCTGTAGTCCCAGCTACTCAGGAGGCTGAGGCAGGAGAATCGTTTAAACTCAAGAGCTGGAGGTTGCAGTGAGCCGCGATCATGCCACTGTACTCCAACCTGGGGAACAGAGTGAGACTCTGTCTCAAAAAAAAAAAAAAATCTCTTTATCAGCTCACCTGCACCCAGTGCCCAGCATCCCTGACCACTATCCACTCAAGAGCCAAGCCCGGCTCAGGCTGAGTTGTGCTTCCAAGCAGAGTCAGCTCAGATAAAGAGCTTAACAATCCTCCAAAATGCATTTGGATTTTTCCAGATGAAGGGTCACAGGTCAAGTCTGAGGGAAGCAGAGAGAGGCCACAGGTCAGAGGGCTATCTGAGCCACCAGGTCAGTTGAGGATAACAATGAAGACACCATGGAAGCTGTGAGCCAGGCCCGAACAGCCCAGGAAACCAGACTGAACCAGCCCCTTCTTCTCAGGAAGTGCTTTGAAAGATGGATTCAGGTTACAGTAGCCCACGGCTCCCTACCTCCTCCTTCCTTCCTCTCTGGATTCCTTCCCTACCCACCCCATCCTTCTCTCCAGCAAATATGACTTTTTTTTCTTCCTCTGATTTTTTTTACAAGGCTGTCATTTCTCTGTAGTTACTGGCAAAGCCACTGAATACCACCCTCTCCAGCCTTACTGCCATGCCAGGTCCTGAATGCCTTACTCCATGAGGACAGGGTAGGGGAGGTGATTTCACATCCCTCCATGCAGGAAAAGTCCCGACCCTTCATTCACAGGGCTCCCTGGCACAGCCTCATTTTGCCCCTAACCCATTAGTGACTGATTCCAAGAGGGCCATCTTCTGATTTCTAATTCCCTTTCCTACCCTGGAGCCTTTAACCTTCTGGTCTAACAGAGATTGCACCCAGGCTAGCCTTGACAGTATCATACTTTACGCAGCTAAGTATCTGCCAGTTCCAAGAGAAAGATAGAGGTTAGTATAATAAGAGAGTTCAGCAAATAACCCCTTGACCTGTTTTTATAAATGTGCTGTGTTGGGGCTACAAGAAAAAGTATTAAATCATAAAAGTTTATCATCATTCCCCTCCTTCTATTTTCCCCTCCTTCGACTGAGGAGAGAAAGCACCCTTGGCCGCCCAGCTTCCCTTGCCCTCACAGCTCAAAGGAGAGTATGAGGGTACCAGCCATGTTCTGGCCTTTCCTGAATTGCCAGAAAGGAGACTGGACCCTTTACAAAGAAAGGCATGCTGCTGAAGAGGGTGGAAGCAAAGCGGTGAGGCTGCAGCAGGCCATGAAAGGTACCGAGAAGAAGCAGTGCTAGCTGGGAGCGGTGGCTCACACCTGTAATCTCAGCACTTTGGGAGGCTGAGGCAGGCGGATCATGAGGTCAGAAATGCAAAACCAGCCTGGCCAATATGGTGAAACCCCATCTCTACTAAAAATACAAAAATTAGCCAGGTGTGGTGGCACACACCTGTAGTTCCAGCTATTTTGGGAGTCTGGGGCAAGAGAATTGCTTGAACCTGGTAGACAGAGGTTGCAGTAAGCTGAGATCACGTCACTGCACTCCAGCCTGGGCAACAGAGCGAGACTCTGTCTCAAAAAAAAAAAAAGAAGAAGAAGAAGAAGCACTGCTATGGTTCAGGATTTGAATCCCCTCTGGTGTCTTTATCTTTCAGGTGAGATCCAAACAGTTTATGAGCATTTTTGGCTGCAGGTGCTGTGTGTTCCCTTGTATGTGAAGCCACCATGGGACTGTACACATGGTCCTCACTTATATTTGAGTTGCATTTTTTAATGCCTTTAAATGCACAGAAACTCTAGTGAATTAATTGTACCTTACCTAAAACCAGACAGGAAAGCATCAGCAAAGCCAATTCAAATCCTCAGATTGCTAATCCAGTGACCCAACTGACCCCAGGAGCCAAAAGTCACACAGGGTATCTTTCTCTCTTCGAGTGACAACACATGCCACAGGTTCTGACAGGACTCAACAGTAAGTGCAGCCCTTCACCAACTTTGAACCTCTCCTAGCTAGCCACGCACTTTATGCCGCTGATAAGCATTCCCAAAATTATATTTTTATTTTTAGGTGCTTTGAGGGAAAACAATTAGGAAAAATATGTGAACAAGGACAGAGAAATGGTAGACTTTACCTCATACAAACTCTGAGAATGTACTTAATAATAAAGGCAGCAGCGCAGAAAGAATCCAAACCCTGTTTTGTCTAAAATGATCATATATATAATCCTCCAATCATAATTAACCACCAAATGTGAATCAGCAGATACAAATATTTCTTGACAGATGTTAAGAAATAAAAAATAAGTTTACCTTATTTTTATTTGAAAAGAACCTATGTTTGTTACCTAAAAAGAATCCATATTCTGGCTGGGGATATTAGACAAAGATAAATGAAATAAATAAAGGGAAAAACCACAAATATATAAAATTCTAGGACTGAATAACAGAGACAGACAAGTAAATATAATCTTAGGACGACAAGCATGCACCAAAGTAGAAAACAGGAACGCTTAATGTTCTCCAAATTATATTGTAAACATCTGGAAAAGAAGTTATTGAGAGCAGAAACACACACTAAATATTTACTTGAGCTGGGCACAGTGGCTCATGCCTGAATCTCAGCACTTTGGGAGGCCAAGGCAGGTGGATCACCTGAGGTCAAGAGTTCGAAACCAGCCTGACCAACAAGGTGAAACCCCATCTCTACTAAAAGCACAAAAATTAGCTGGGCATGGTGGCAGGCACCTATAATCCCAGCTCTTCAGGAGGCTGAGACAGGAGACAGGAGAAGTGCTTGAAGCCAGGAGGTAGAGGTTGCAGTGAGCCGAGATCATGCCACTGCACTCCAGCCTGGCAACAGAGCGAGACTCAGTCTCAAAAAAAAAAAAAAAAAAAAAAAAATTCACTTAGCTAGTTTATCTCACTATGCCTAGACATTGTCAATAAAGGGCTATATTTAGAACCAATTCACTATTGTTGTCTTTACAGCTCATATATTTCTTTCAGTTTACAACTAGTACATTTTGGCAGATTCCCACGTTCTCAAATACACATTATTTTCTTGGCACCTTTGGAAAGCAAGTATAGGTAGAGCATTAGTGGTTCATCAGAGTCTTCTGAAAAAGATGAGTTGCTCTGCAATACACAGTTTATAAACCTCCACTGCAGCAGACCTATTTATCACACGTTCTACTCGTAAAATTATAAGCTTGGTCCTACAGCCTAACATAAATCTGGATAGGCCTAAGACAAAAGCTTCTAAGAGTCAATCTAGGAAAAATGATAGAATTTAAGTGATGAGAGGTCACTTAAATGACATTTAATCCAATCCATATATACATAAACAACAGCACAATAACCATGATTCCTAAGCACCCAAATACTAGTTTCTCTAACTGCTTTACACATTCATGGTAGCAAAGAACAGAAAAATTAAGGTGTTTTCTGTGGTTATTTTCCATATATATGTAGAACTTTATCTCCTGCTATCTACACATTATGTCCTGAATATTTTACCACACTCCCCATTATTTTTTTAAAAGGTTTCATCTTAAGGGTGCTCTGTAGCTGTTGAGTACCAATCTCTGATTGTTGAGTGTATAAATTGTTTCCAAGTGTTAGACTATAAACACTTTGATGATGAATGGACTTACATACATACATTGTTGTACACATGTTCAGTCATTTCTTTTTGCCATAATTACCAAATGCCCTCTAATTATATCAACACTACATTAGCTTTTGTTTTGTCATGGAGGATACACTGCAGAAATAAGATTGCCTAGTCAAATGTAAAAAAGATGTTTCATGTTTAGGCTTTCCATCTATGTAGCCAAACGGCTTTCCAAAAACAATTCAGCCATAATTTGCATGTGCTCCAGCAGTGTGAAGTGTCCCCATCTTTATGCACTCACCAGCACTGGGTATTTCTTCTCTTCATCATTGCCAATTTAAATGACACAGGTTGTATCTCTGTGTAATTTAAATTGTTTTTACTCCAATGTTAATTTGCCCGTTATATTTATTTATTGGTAAATTGTCTATAAACTTTCTTATTTTCTTTTGGGTTGATCCTTATTGATTAGAAACCTGTTTATGTATCAAAGATATAATCTTCTTTGACCCTCATATATTATAATCATTTTTCCCAGTATATTTACCTCTCCTTTTTTTTACTCCATCAGTGACCTACTATACCTTTCTTTTTTAAAATTCAAATATAGCCATCTTTTTCTTTATAGATTTCATAATTTGCTTTTGTATTTTCAAAGTTTTTTTTATTTCCAAATAGTGACCAATTGGATAACTATAATACATCATCGACTACTTCTTCTTTTCCCAGCGATTTGTAATGTCATTTATCATATACCAAAACCTTACATATGTCACATAGGTACTGTGACAGAGAGAGAATCCTGTTTAGTTTCAATGATTCTTGTGCTGGAGCCAAACGGCTTTAATTAGTAAAACTCTATAATACACATTAACATATATAGTATGCCATATAATACATGTTAACGTATACATTATGCCATTCTTTTTCATCATTAGCTATTCTCACCAGTTTAGTTTTTCATATGGCCACCATAATCACTTTGCCATGTTTCCAACTGAAAAGTCCTGTTGAAATGACTTGAAACTTATTAAATTGGGAATGTCTGACATCTTCCCACCACAAAGCTTTCCACCCGAGAACATAAGCTGTTTTTCTATTTGTTTTCTTTTATGTATCTCAGCAAAGTGATGTGCTTTTTCTTCATGAAGGTCTTGCACATCCCTAGACACTTTACACTTTTTATTGTGATTGTGAAAAAGATCTTTTCCATTACATTTCCAACTAGGTATAGCTGGCATCTAACGGAATTCTTAGAAGCCTAATAATTTTTGAAAGCTATTGACAAGAATGTACTATACCACTTTTATCATCACTTACAACTCGGTCACTCTTCCCAAAGTCTTACTTAAAAACAACTCCCCTGTCCTCTGTAGCTAATGTCAGGCTGGTCTGGCTTCAGTTAGACTCTCACACATCTTGCCAGTGGTCCTGCCCTGCTGGCCTTGAATCGAGTAGCCTGGGAAAGTGGAAGAGAGTCCCAAGCACAGATTCTACCTAGCAGAGTCACATGTCCATGGCATCCCCTCACAGCAGGTGAGTCAGTTCTAATGTCATTACTGGTAATCTATCCTGCCATTAAGTGTCCAGAAAAGCTCATAGATGACCCTTTGGGAAATGCCAAAGACTCATCAAGAGAAAACTGATGCCTCCATGAAAACCTTCAGTTTTGTTGGAGGATAATGCATAATGCATTTTTCATTCACTTAGCCAATATTTATGGAGCTACATGCCTAGCCTATGTTAGAACCTGGGACATGAGAATAAATAATACACTGCTTCTTATGACATGGATAAGTAAACACAAAATAGGCTTAAGATATTTGAGGGGCATCAGAGACACATTACGGAAGTAAGTTTTCCAGCTCGTAGGAGTTTTCCAGGCTGAGTATGGAGAAAGCATTCCAAAATTTCTTTTCCAGAATTCTAGAGGGAAGAGTTTAAGCAAAGGCATCATGAGTACAACAGATTGCAAGAAGTAGGAGGGTAAAACATAAAAGACAGCTGGGAAGGTAAGCTGGAACCAGATTGCAAAGACTTTGAAAGCTCTTAGATGGTATTTGAATGTTACTTTGGAGATCATTGGGAGCTACAGCTGCATCACCTCTGGTTGTAGTGAGGAAAAGGACAGACAGAAGATGGAGCCTGGAAAATGGGATGCCGACTAGAAAACTTTTGCAATGGACAAGGTGGGGCTGGGATGTTAATGGGGACAGCTAAGAGGATGGTAAGGAAGAGACAGATTCTAAAGATAATTAGAAGGTAGAATTGGCAGGATGTGGAGATCAAATAAATGCTGAAGAAGAAAGAGTGAGGTCAAGCAAGACTGAAACTCCAGATGTGAATGTCTTGGAATTGTGGCTCTGTCTTCGGTTTGGCTTCAGCTCAGAGTCCTGGAACTAAGCAAATTCCTCTCCCTTCTCTTCCTCCTTCTCCTCTCCTCCTTCTCCATCATCAAACAGATACTGAAAAGGGCAGATCTTTCCCCAAATATCCAGCTCACCCCAGAATAGGGCAACTTTATTCCAGAAAGCTCTGTTCCCAGAAGTATTGTTAATTCAGAAGCCATTTGCCCAGTGATACCACCTTATATTTGTGTAAGTTTTGGGTACAAAACCTTATATAAACCTCATTGTGCCAATAAGAAAATCGAGGCTTAGGTTAGTTGCAGCTTGTTCAAGTTTCAAGAGTTCGTTCACAGTGGGTCTAAGGGCTCCAACCAGTTCTTCTGCATTAAAATCCAGGGAGGTTACAAACTGGTACAACTGGCCAGATGTGGTGGCTCACGCCTGTAATCCCAGCACTTTGGGAGGCCAAGGAGGACAGATCACTTGAGGCCAGGAGTTTGTGACCAGGCTGGCCAACGTGGCGAAACCCCATCTCTATTGAAAAAAAAATACAAAAAAATTAGTCAGGCATGGTGGTTAATGCCTATAGTCCTAGCTACTCAGGGGGCTGAGGCAGGAGAGTCACTTAAACCTGGGAGATAGAGGTTGCAGTGAGTCAAGATCATGCCACTGCACTCCAGCCTGGGCAACAAAGCAAGACTCGGCCTCAAAAACAACAAATTGGCACAACTGTAAACCAAATCACTAGTCACAATAGGCATACCTAAAGGAGAAAAGAAACAAGACCAAGGCTGGAGCATGGCACTTGTATGCTACCCTGTCCAAATGGGACTCTCATTATTGGAGGACGAATATACAGATCTAAGGAAAGAAAGTCCTCAGCTCAAAACCCTAACATATTCTCAGGAAACCTCTTTGATTTTCTGTTCAATCTTTGTTCTACGAAAACAGGACCTCATGCCAGCACATCAGATAAGGGACTTGCCTGACCAACTTCCATTTCACATGCACACACAGCCTGCAGCTCGGGTGACAAGAGGCACTCTTTGCAAAGAAGGGAAACAAGGGAGCTGGCTGAGGCAAGCTAGTGTCGGAGAAGAATTGCCAGCAGCATGAAGAAGAATGAAACTCCACCAGGGAAGAACTCACTACCATTCATATTTATGTAAATTTATTGTTTCTGGTGTCATATAAACTGGTAACTTATTTTGATTTGAAGAGAATTTCAACCCTGATGCTTGTGAGTTTGCTCCTTATAAAAGGTACATGAATGTCTGTAAGCCTTCAAACAGGTCAAAAAAGCACAAAAGCAGCCTGCAGCAGCAGACGCTGGAGCTAAGTGAGTCACTGTCCGGAAAGGATCATCAAGGCCACAGAAAAAGAAGAGGAGCAGGAGACAAGGCTCAGTTCCGATGAGAAAGGGCAGTGGAAGCTGCTGAAGATATTCGGTCTGCGTGATGAGGGTCGGAAGTGCAAATGCTCATCTACATTCTCCATGCCTTGCAGCCCTCTCTACATGTATGTGATGGTCACCCTTGACTTTGGATCGTTTCTTACGCCGCATTAGAGTACACACAATTAGTTCACTTTCCAGGTGAGACAGAGGCCCAGTGACTACTTCACACCATTTCACCAAATGAGTAGCAACATGGACTCAAATTCAGACATTGGGAGGGGGGCGAGGGTTGAAAAATTACCTAATGAGTACAATGTTCATTATCTGGGCAATGGGTACACTCTAGAAGCCCAGGCCCCATCAGTATACAATATACCTATGTAACAAGCATGCAAATGAACCCCTGAACCTAAAATTAATTTTTTAAATCCAGGCATTATAAAAAGCATTAGAAACTTGGACATAAGGCCAAAAGCATGCAATATGTCCTTCCATCGTCATTCTATGCAGTGTTTAACACCCCACCCTCAAGGATTAATTATCCAAAGGAAGGACTTTCATTTCATTCTGCTATTAATTACAAGCTAAGACTTTATGAAGTTACATGTTAACTTGTAAATCTTAGTGAGTAGAGTCACAAATAATTCCCATTTGGTGGAAAAGACATCGAAAGTTATCTTTTCTATAGGACAATAACCAGTTTTCTATTGAACCTAACCACCCATGCTAACATTGCCTTTTTTTTTCTTTTTTCTTTTATTTTATTTTGAGACAGAGTCTCACTCTGTTACCCAGGCTCTGAACTGAAGTGTCACAAACACGGCTCACTGTAGCCTTGATCTCCTGGGATCAAGCCATCCTCCCACCTCAGCCTCCCAAGTAGCTAGGGCTGATGCACATCACCATGCCTGGCTAATTTTTTTTAATGTTTTGCAAAGACAGGGTATCACTTTGTTTCCCAGGCTTGTCTCAAACTCCTCAACTTAAGCAATCCTCCTGCCTCAGCCTCCCAAAGTGCTGAGATTACTGGCATGAGCCACTGCACCTGGCCTAACATTGCTTTTTAAATATATAAACACCTAGTTATTCAAACATGCTCTTTGAACAAGATTTACCATCTTACAAATGAGTTAATAAATCACTCACAAATGAGTTAATAAATCTTTGACATGTGCTCATCCTGTACTCACATGAAAGCTGTGTTTTTAGCTTTCTGAAAATTATACTTCTTGCTATATCCAGAATCTTGTGTTTCTTTCTCCAAAATAGCACCTTTATGGTACTACATATACCACATAGTCAGGTGTGCCTCATTCTACCTGGCAAATACAGTACACTAGACATAGTAATGCAGATAGCTGGTTATGTACTAGCAATTGAACGGCACTTGGAGGAGTCCCTGTAACTGACCTGACATTTCCAACATTTCTCTCAAAAGCCATCATATATTCAACGTACTCACCTCAGAAGACCACTCTCGGCAGCTGAGACATCCAGCCCACCACCCAGTGAGGAAGGGGCTTTGAGAGTTTACAGGGCATGACCAACACTTCCTCATCCAGATTTACAAAACACACAGTTTTGTGAGATAACTGAAATGCTGAGGGAAGTAGACTGTAAGTTCTACCTGAGATATTTTCTCTCTGGGTGAAACTCAAGACAGCAAGACCATGACTTGGATTTCATTAGCATCTCACACCAAGTCACAAAGTTAACCACTCCAATTTACTCAAAGAAGAAACACACGAAAGCAAAGACTGTAATGGATTTGGGGAAGAGGACCTTCATTTTACATACTTAACGGGTCACTGACAACTTTTCACACTTTATTGAGAGAACCATCTGAGCCATTAGCAGGTCATTTGACCTACTCTCTTTAAAACCTCTCTAAGCTCAGAAAACAACACTAATAGCTCCAGGAATCGAAGGTGAGCTGAGATTTTAGTCTGACCACTGTCCACCAGGCAGATTTGCTGGCCATAGGCAATTCCCAGCAGTTCCAATCTTGCCAGGAGCTTCAGGCTGCCCCTCTGAACATTTTGAAGAACTTTCTTCTACCCGTGGTGCTCTATTTCTGTACTGTGTATTCAGCATCTGTTATGTATGCCAAGAACCAGCTGTGTACTCTGGGGGATACTGGGCATGGGGATTCTACACTCAAGGATCTTCCTGTCCAGTGGGAAATAACAGATCTAAATAGCTACATATAGAGTAGAAAATGACTAGTAATTCACAAATATTAAGATTCTACCATGTGCCAGTTACAGGTCACTGAGTATTCAGTGGCAAGCAAGGCAGGCTAGTCCTTTTCCTTAGGATGGGTTCAATAAGCATTTGCTGCAAGAGGAAAAATAACAGTTGTTCGCACCCTCCATAGGCCAGGCTATGTGCCAGGCATTTTCTCATTTAATTTCCTCCTCAAAGGAACTTTCTTTGGTAGGTGATGTTATCCCCATATTTAGTAGATAAGGAAAATGGGCTCAGAGATGGTAGGTGACTTTCTCAAGGTCGTTACAGTCAAGAATAGCAAAGATAGGGTTCAAATACAGAACTACCTGACTTGAAAGATCCTGCTCCTTGAACCTCACTACATTTACTAGCAGCATTTTATGGCAATATCTTCCTTCAGCGCAGGTGTGACTGACTCATCTCCAAATTAAGAAGCCTCATGGGACACGGGCTGGCAAGCAATAAGGCATCCATTGCTAGCCCATGACAAGGACTCACAAAGTCATGACCCATATAACCCTCAATGTTTGACGCTTGATCTATCTCTGGCTGTCCCTTGACGTCCTCTGGCATAAACTGTGAGATCTACTTATCTTCCTTTTGATAGAATGAGATAATAAAAAGCAGAGAGGAGGAAATGAAAAGTTAAGGGCGGCCGGGTGCGGTGGCTCACACGTGTAATCCCAGCACTTTGGGAGGCCGAGGCAGGTGGATCACCAGGTCAGGAAATCGAGACCAGCCTGGCTAACACAGTGAAACCCCATTTCTACTAAAAAATTCAAAAATTAGACATGAGTGGTGGCACACACCTGTAGTCCCAGCTACTTGGGAGGCTCAGGCAGGCAAATCATTTGAATCCAGGAGGGAGAGGTTGCAGTGAGCCAAGATTGCACCACTGCACTCAAGCCTAGCAACAGAGCGAGGCTCCATCTCAAAAAAAAAAAAAAAAAAAATTGCTGGGCACAATGGCTCACGCCTGTAATCCCAGCACTTTGGGAGGCCAAGGTGGGCAGATCACCTAAGGTCAAGAGTTCAAGACCAGCCTGACCAACATGGAGAAACACTGTCTCTACTAAAAATACAAAATTAGCCAGCATGGTGGCACATGCCTGTAATCCCAGCTACTCAGGAGGCTGAGGCAGGAGAATTGCTTGAACCCGGGAGGTGGACGGTGCAGTGAGCCAAGATCATGCCATTGCACTCCACCGGGCATAAAGAGTGAAACTCCATCTCAAAAAAAAAAAGTTAAGAGCACAAGCTTTGCCCCATTTTTAGGATTCCTTTAGCAGGAGTAGCCCCACACAAGACAGACTAGACAGCCACTACACACAAAACTGAACATCCAACATGGCTCCCACACCCAAAATGGCATCTTCCCTTCCCCTACCATTCTGCCTTAACTCAAGGAAATTATTTCAAGTCCTTCTCTTTTACTCGTTTTGAGGAAAAGAATAATTCAGGACTTCATAGCTTAGCAAAGCCATCATAATGAAGCCTAAGTTAGTGAGCCAGGGCAGCCCTGCCCTGTGTTCCCACCTTCTTGGCATCATCTTCCCTAGTGCACCCTGGGCAGCTCCAGACCACAGCTCTTCTTCCCCCAGTGCACCCTGGGTAGCTCCTGGCCATTCTCAGGAACTGAGCTCAGACACCTCCTTCTCCAGAAACCCTTTCTTTTGTTAATTCCAACTTTTATTTTAGATTCAGGGAATACATCTGTAGGTTTGTTCCATGGGTATCTTGCATGATGCTGAGTATGATTGATCCCATCACCCAGGCAGTAAACATAGGACTCAGTAGTTTTTCAACCCATCCTTCCCTTTCTCCCTCTCTTTCTCCCCTCTAATAGTCCCCACTGTCTACTGTTACCATCTTTGTTCCATGATTTCCCAATCTTCAGCTCCCACTTATGAGAACATGCAGTATTTGGTTTTCTATATCTGACTTAATTAGCTTATGATAATGGCCTTCAGGGACACCCATGTTGCTACAAAGAACACAATTTTATTCTTTGTATGGCTCCAGAGTATTCCATGAGGTATGTGCACCAGGCTTTCTTTATCCAATCCACCCTGGATAGACACCTAGATTGATTTCATGTCTTTGCTATTGTGAAGAGTGTTGCAAGGAACATACAAGTGTATATTTTTTTTTGGGAGAACAGGGGTTTTTGGTTTGGGGTTTCTTTTTAATATATAGACCCAGCAATGGGATTGCTAGGTCAAATGGTAGTTCCAACATTTTTTGAGAAGTATCCAAACTGCCTTCCACAATGGCTGAACTAATTCACACTTCTACCAGCAGTGTATAAGCTCTCCCTTTTCTCCACAGTCTGACCAGAATCTCTTGTTTTTTGACTTTTTAATAATGGTCATTCTGGCTGCTGTGAAATGGTATCTTACTGTAGTTTTGATTTGCATTCCTCTGATGATTAGTGATGTGGAACTTTTTTTTTTATAAACCTGTTTCTTGGCCACTTGTATTCCTTCTTTTGAGAATTATCTGTTCATATCTTTTGCCCATGTTTAAGGGGTTTTTTGGGTTTTGCTTGTTGAATTAAATTCCTTATAGATTCTGAACTAGTTTTTCAGGTTTGCTTTGGAATGCCCTTACCCAAGAGGAGGGGTCCATTCAGTCAGTAGTGGGGCTTAGAATTTTATTTTTGGTCTACAGTAGTTTGATAAGAATGCTGTTGAATCTGTAGATTGCTTTGGGCAGTGTGGCCATTCTAACAATATTGATTCTTCACATCCATGAGCATGGAATGTTTTTCCATTTGTTCGTGTCATCTATAATTTCTTCCAGCAGTGTTTTATAGTTCCCCTTGTAGATGTAGGTATTTTATTTTTGTGTGGCTATCGTAAATGGGATCGTATTCTTGATTTGGCTCTCAGCTTGGATGTTATTGGTATATAGAAATACTACAGATTTTTGTACATTAATTTTTTTATCCTGAACCTTTACTGAAGTCATTCATCAGTTCTATGAGCCTTTCGACAGAGTCTTTGTGGTTTTCCAGATATAGAGTCATATTGTCAGCAAAGAATGATAGTTTGACTTTCTCTTTTCATATTTGGCTCAGAAAGCCTTTTCTGATCCAGCTCCAGCAGTGTGTGTGTGCAGACATGTGCACAGCCAGCAGCGCCCCTATAACCCTTACACTGCCGCATGACCCTATAACCCTTACACCGCCCCTGCCACAGCTCATGCTACGCTGCACAATGCCCATGCTTCGCCAGGAAACCACTTGTCTCCATGCTCTGTGGCAGGAGGAATTGTATCTGGTCTTCCTACTCCCACCATTGAGTTCAGTCCAGGAACCCAGTAGACTCTGGAAAAAAAGAACAGAGAAAAAAGAAAGCTTTGCCCAGACCCTCCGCCCACCACTGCACCTTCCTTTGCTCACTTCAGGCCTGGTGTAATTCCCAGGGATCAAAGCTGCCAAAGGAGAAAAGGGTGAGGCCTGAGGAAAAACAGATGGGAGAGAATGACTGAGAAAACAAGGAATATCTGAGCGGGCGCTCCAGGGCTTCAGTAACAAAGGTCAGAGCCATTGCTTAGCAATACTTGTAGTACCCAGTGGGGCAGTGAGGATGACTCAGCTTCTAGGGCTCACTCCACAGATGGCCCTGGGCTTGTATTGTCATGACACAGTCTAAGGGGTCTGCGGAACAGCTGCCCATGACCTGCAGGTACTGGGCTCACTCGAGGCACCATGCTGTAATCGCTGGATGTTTCCCTTCATGCCTAATCCATGACAAGTCAATGAACTGGTAATTAAAGAAACCATTTGGGCAGATTTCAGGAACATCTGACTGGTCTCCCTTTTGCCATTGTGCATGAAGAGGAAAAATTAAACAGGATGAGAGCTCTGGGTCACACAGCCTCACCTCCATTTCTATTGCTAACCCGACTTGTGAAAGGAAGTGAAACCATTTAAATGCCCTTCTTCTGTCAGCGTGGTAACCAGGGGTGGATGGAGCTGGGTCCACCATTTGACAATACACTTTTAACAGCTCATCTGAGTGGCTGTGGCCACACTATCAAGCTGAACACATGTTGATCTGAGTAGATTAGAAAAATAGTTCCCAGTGTCTGAGGATGCAGTGCTTTTAAACAAGTGCTTTGCATTTCAAAGAATGAACCATTAAGAAGTTCACTGTATACATGTAGCCCATGAGCCTGAAAAGAAATAAAAGTAAAATCAATACCAAAACAGCAACCCTAAGCAGCAGGCTGGAGGATTTGGCCGTTAGGGATACGGTTATAAAAGACTGCTATTCAGTTTCTCTTTCATTTCGTGCACACCTAATGATAGGAGGAATCAAAAATCATCTTCACATTGAATTTGCACATTTTTAATCAACAAGAGAAAAAGCTCACACTTTTCTTCATATTTTATTTCCTTTTCCCAAAAAGAGATTCAATTTTTTTTTGAAATGTAAATGCGCTCTTTCCATTCACGAAAAGAATTCTATTACTCCTGCATTCAATCTGTTCAATCTCAGTTTAGTTTCAAGTTGAGTTTCATTTCCAGGCATGGACAGAGTGGTTGCTGTCCCTGTTTTGCTCCTCATTTTCCGGGTACAATTCCTTGGCAAATCCATAAGCTACTGAGTAAGTCAAACTCACTACTTTTCACCCTCTAAACGCCCTTTACAAATGTGAGACTGAACACATACAACATGTTCTACAACTCAAGTTCAAAATCATAATGAAATGAATCAATTGTGTTCAAGCACAGGAATATCTAATTTTAAAAAAACTTTTCAAAATCAATGCTAAACCCTTCTCATTTAATTATTTGCCTTGCTTTACAGACTATAAAAATATGTATTAACAGGTGTGATCATATTCTTTGTATTTAGGGTTTGGTAAATATTTCAGAGACAGATAAAAGCAGAGACATTTCCAATAGACAAGCTGTTTACACAATTCTGTGCCCTGAAAGGTGTCTCACACCAAAGAAGGCAATAATCAAAGGAAAAAGGGGTCCAGCGTTCTTTTTCATCAGAATGCTTGGTATTCCAGAGGTAAATAAGGATCAGTGGGCAGACCACAGTGTCCTGTTGGCGCCAGTAATACTCATCCCTGTTGTGAAATTTGGACTTGGCTCAGACCATCTGCCATCACTGCAGCCCAAGGTTACCTTTCATTTGGAAATTATGCTGTCAACTTTGTTTAGGAAAGCATGGGCATGGCATATGCTTCTCCTTGCTGCCCAAGGAGATGCCAGCATGGAAAAATGTGAAGGCTCCTGATTGAAACCGGTGTTTACGGACTCTCCTCTTCTCTTCTCCCCTAGTTACTGTGACAGTGGGAGGCAAGCAACACCTGCTCGGACTGTATGACACCGCAGGACAGGTACATTTTTATTAACTTGATTCATTGGAGCGGGGTGGTGTACGGGAGAAAAATATCCGTTTGGTTAGGCAGGCGGGACTCATAGCACAGATATTACCCATTCTGATCATTTGGGGCCAATCTGTTGTCTGCCTAAATGACAACCAAAAGCACATTCTCAATATTTTAAAAATACTTACAACTATGAAAATCTAAATTGGTATATTATTCAAGGTATTGACAGGTAAATAATGATCATTCATTGACTGATGACCATCAAAAACCAAAATGACACATTTGTGACCAAGAGTTTCCATTTCTTTCTGTGAAAACCCATTCCAGATCCAGGATTCATAGGTCAATTTCACAGTGTTTAGTTCCACTCTTTTTTTTTTCAGGTTGTTTTCTTTGCCTGCCCTTTATTTGAATTGCCTAATGAACTGCGAAAAGGCACAAAAAGAGAGTGGTGGGAGTGAGGGGAAGAGATAGGAGAAGATGGATTGAATGTTGGAAGGAAGAAAAGCCAGGATCCTAGAGGTTTTCCAAAAGTAAGAGTCAATCCTGAATAACTGGGGGTTGACCCTAAATTCCCTAAGATTCTTAAAATAGTCTCACTTTGTCAGAAATGTTTCTTCAAGTTGGAGAAACTGGCCCACCAATAATGCAAGATAATGGGCTAAAACTCTCAACATTTAATCCATTGGCACATGCTCTCTTTGGGTGAAAATGCTGCCTTTCTGTCTTTCCCAGCATCTGCACATCGCTATGAAGTTCCTAATGTTCTAATATTCTAATCCGGTTGGTGGATTAGTAGAGGGGAAGCAGTTAAGCAACTGATGGCCGTGGCCCAATTTCTTGGATAGAGCTTTTGTTACCATATGTCTTGGGTCATTTATTTAGGTCAAAATCAGCAGGTTGTTCAGTCTGTCCAATTCATACATCCTTTGGAGCGAACATTTTACCATGCTATTTCTCAGTGTGAGTTTCCTGGTAATTGTTATAGTGATGCATTCGTCTAGGCCTTTTTTTTTTTTTTACAACTATCTGAATATATATCATTTTACTCAACTTGAAAGCTCCTCACAAGACTATAAATAAATGGAATTCTCTTTGGGGATTTCTGCGAAAATGTGTGGGGGCCCCTGCATAAACCTATGTGGAACATCAAAGGCTGCTGTTGGCCAGGCTAGGGTGCAGAACATAGCCTGGCCAACACCAGCCTGGTGCTGGAAAATCTAGCACCAGACTCAGAGCTTCTAAGATCATGCAGGGTCCCCTCATTGACGGATGCCTGTTCTGGTAAGCTACCACCAGGAACTGGGAGTGGAAGAGACACGTGTGTCTCACGTCAATAGCAAGACACACGACTAAGAAAGGAGCACCCCATGTGCTCAAATGAAAAAATCTGTTTGCTCCTGTAATCTAAGATACAAGGGCCTCAGGATAGATCATACCCCCAATAGAAAACTTTCCAGCAACAAGGGTACACCACTTTGGAGGCTGACGTTGCCTACTCTAACTCAATCACACAATCACTGGGTGTCCCCATTCATCAGAAACTCACAGCCTGAAATAAACAGGAGTTTGTACCCTCCTCCCCCAAAGTCAAATTTTATGAACATAATCCGGTTTAAAAAGTTCAATAAGGAAGTGATTATTTCACGACTCTGAAACCTTTCTCTGGTCCCTCTGGCTTCAGAAAATGTCCGCCTCCTGAGTTTAAACCTCCCAAGTAACGGGGATTACAGGCACCCACCACCACGTCTAGCTAATTTTTATGTTTTTTTTGTAGAGACAGGGTTTCACCATGTTGCCCAGGCTGGTTTCAAAACCCCAACGTCAGGAGATCCACCCACCTCAGCCTCCAAAAGTGTTGGAATTACAGGCATGAGCCACTGCTTCCAGCCCAAGAGCTGGTGTTTCTAACAGGCTTTCTGGCAGTGCTGCTGGTGGTCCCCTAGCACCACTGTGCTAGCACACTGCCGTTCAAAGTGTGGCCCACCAACCAGTGGTGTCGACATCGCCAGGGAGCATATTAGAACGGCAGAATCTCAAGGCCTATCCCCAGCCTACTGAATTTGAAAATTCATTTTAAGAAGATCTCCAAATCACCAGAATACACATTAAATTTTGGGAAGCACAACCCTAAACATTTCCGGTGGTTGAGGCATCGTTCTGAAAGTTAGGAAGATGCAATGGAAAGTAACCATTACTGCAGTTTATTCCCACAGTTCTGCAATTCAGCTATTAAGACTTCGTAACAAATTTAATTTGGAAGCAGTGTCCCAAAATGTCCATTCCCAGTCCTAGGTAGAATGATCTGTCACTTCTCAGTTATATTCTACTAGCTTAGGAGAGGCGGCACATACTAAATATGCTGAATAGCTAAAGAACTTCTATAATTCAAAAATACTCATTTGGTCAATTACTAACAATGAAAGAGAGATGATTTCAAAACCAATCGATTAATCCCTGAACCACAAAAAGGAAATGTCTCTGAATCCAGCTATAGAGTCCATCTTGCTTGAATAATTAGATTTTTGTGCATGAATAAACCAAGGAGCAGTACCTCACATCTTTGTCTTGAACTAACTGAAGCAAATGGGTTCTGAGAGGTAAAGTGATAGGAACTCATTGTCTCAACTCTCAATGTCACTGCTAAACAAAATCATTTGACCTGCTTTCCCTCTACTTTGAGGCACCTAGTCTGCCTCAGACCTGGCTGCAGCCCCACGAACCTTGGCCTGAGACACTCCTGCCCCTCCACAATTCAGCCAAGCGTGTGCAAAAGAGAGTTTATAATGAAGCCACTTGCATACACTGTCGACATGCGGCAGCTGCTGTTAAACATTAGTTCCCTCCCCAAAACGCTGAAACAAACATTTGGATGATAGAGTCTGAAGATAGAGTCTTCAGAACTCTGTTAGGTAGAATTCCAAACACTAGGTTAGGCAATGAAGTGAGGGATTTTTCTCAGGGTGAATGCATGTTACTCCTCAGATCACACTAGGGAGGAAATAAGGCCAAGCAATACTGTGAGCCAAATCTATCTAGGTTGTGCCAACTCACCCTATACGAGACATATCCCTAGTAGTGTGTTACTGAATGTTAAAGGGATTTCTAGCACTCAGATCTTTGGCTCAGCTATGAAACAGTCCCAGAGCTGACTTTCCCATGATTACCTTGCTGGCCAATTGGTTGACAATGAATTAGGAGAGACCAAGTGAACAGCAGAGTGTTGGTTGGGTTGGGGATGCTACAGCCAACCCTGGGCATTCACCGGCTGAGCAACTTCAGAGTGGAAGAGGGCTCTTTCCCAGGTTACCGCTTACAGCCAAGGGTCCTCCTACCTCACTGCAGGCCATTAGAGTGGAACCAGCCATTGTACTAGGACAAGGTTTTGCCTCCTTCTCTTGATGTGGCCTCACCTAGAAGGATGATGTGGGCAAAACCCTGCTCAGATTACGGCCTCTCGGGCAATACTCCAGGATGGGCATATCTCAGAGACAACATCTGTGAAAATGGCAGTTAGCACTGTGGGGAGAAATGAGCATCTCCTGGTATCAGGGCCAGGTGCATCCTGGCCAGGCACCTGGTTCTGTGGAAGGGTGAACCACCAGGTTCCCCACAGAATCAGGAACCATCTACATGTGGCCAAGCACAGAATGGTATCTGTCACCAAGAAACCAGAGCCCACAGCAGCTGAGCTGTCGCCAGTGACCATGGGAGTAGAGAAGCAGGGAAGGCCATCAGCCCAGCCCCTTACTCGCCTATCTTCCCACATGTCGCACATCTTCCCCAGGCCCAGATTTCTGAAGTCTCACTTTCCCCAAGGGCTGAAGAAGCATACAATCAGGCAAGGAAGCAAGTACAGCTAGGGTTTATGAATGGCAACCCAGGCTCCACTTGGAAGGACAACCATAAGCCTTCCCCTTGGCTACTGGCTGATCCAATGGGGCCATCTGGAGCACAGGATCTGGCGGCCACCCTCTATGGAAAGTTTGCCTAAAACCTCAGAACAAATGTTTTCCCTCAATGAGCAACTCCAACTTTCTCGCTCACGTGTATTTTCATGTGGATTTTTAGGAGTAGGCAATTTGGGGTATTAGGGAGAAGTTTGTCCACGTGACAGCTGCTTAGTAAAAGTAATCTTAGGACACAATCTTACTTCTCCCCAAATTAAGAAAAACAGAGCTGTAGGAACATTAAGAGTTGCAGTTGGCGTTTGCAAACATTTGGGTCTTATTACTAATCAGTTCAGAAAAAGTTAATTTCTGAATCAGCCCCAGTATCCAAAAAGAGCGGGGAAATGCTTCCAGGACCAGCAGCTGTTGTTGAAGTGGGATGGAGGATGGACTCTTTTACTGGATCATTAAAGTATTTACTATGTTCAACACAATGTTCTAAGTGGCCTACAAATGTTAACATATTATATCCTCATAACAACTCATATGGCCAGCACTATTAGCCTCATTTTACAGATAAGCAAAGTGAGCACAGAGAACGTCCCAAGATCATACCATAGTCACAAACCCAGAGAATTTGTACCCACCACCCATGCTCTTCAGCACCATGCTATGCACCCACCCTATACATGATGCCCACGTTTTTCAAATTAAGCCTGATTTATGGGAGATTATTAGAATAAGACTTGTGCAAAAAAAAATCTGGGATAAATGTCACTAAACCCAAGACTTGGAAGCAGAATTCTATTTCCAGTCTAATGTGGTATGGCAGGGTGGGAGGAGCTCAATGCAACTCTGCTGCTCTAAGTGTGGTCCCTGGACCCAGTAGCACTAGCATCACCTGGAAACTTACTAGAAATGCACATTTTTAGGCTCCATTCCAGTCCTGCTACTGAAGAAGAATTTGCACTAAAGCCTGGGCAGCATAGCGAGCCCCTATCTCTACAAATTTTTTTTTTAATTCCCCAGGTGTGGTGTGTACACCTGTAGTCTCAGCTACTTGGAAGGCTGAGGAGAGAGAATCACTTGAGCCCAGGAGTTCAAGACTCTGGTGAGCTATGATCACTGAGCTGCAGTGGGGCTTTCTGTAGTGCAGTGATCATAGCTCACTGGTGTCTTGAATCCAATCTCAAAAAAAGAGAAAGAAAACCACACAAAACTACATTTTAACAAGGTCCACAGGTCATGCAAATGTATGAGAGTCTAAGAAGTGCGGTTTAGAAAATTATTTCACTTACCTCCCTCAGAATGCAGCCTATAATATTTAGGACCCAAGTGTGTGGCACATCCGATGCTAACACTTTCTCTGAACTTGTTGTTTTTAATAATCACCCATAGTCTCGCCAGAGCATTAGATCTACCTTCAAACTGAACATGTTCTTGCCTTCAGGGCGAAGTCGGGCGAAAAGCACTCGAAGGCCTGCTTTCCCCAAAGCCTCCCCGGCACTCCTCAATCCTGGCCTCTTTGTCTACTTTAGCTCCAAAGCCCCACCCATTTGAGCCTCTCTTTTAGATTAAAATTCTGTCTCTTCAAGAAGCAAACAAGCACCTGTCTTCCATTCTGAATTTCAACATTAGAAAGGGCCTCAAGTACCAACTAAGCCACTTATCCGCTTCTTATAGCCCTTCACATCATCCCCAAATGTTAACCATCCAAACCAGGGCCAAAGCATGCTTCCTTGCAAAAAAAAAAAAAATGTTACCAGCTGGCACAAATTCAACTCTCCCAACCCCACACCACCCCCAGTCTCAAAGGGACACTTTCTTTTATTAATCCTGACCACCCCCCACCCCCGCCATATTTTGTAGCTGCAGCCCAGGGTTAGCCCCCTATTGTGAGTCTTCTGTAAAAGTATTTTTGCTCCGTTGTCCTGGTTAAATTAATCTATCTGGACCTTTGTTTCTGAAACTGTAAAAGTGGCTGTTGGAGAGGGAAGAACAATAAATAGCCTGTGGTTCTGAAACTTGGGCTGCATCCAAATCACCTGGAGGGCTTGTTACAGCACTGATGGTGCAGCCTCCCCCCACCCCTACCCCCACGCCCACCCCCACCCCCAGAGCCTGAGCTTCGGGAGGGCTTCGTGGCACCTAGAAATGTGTGTTTCTTTCTTTTTTTTTTTTTTGAGACGGAGTTTCACTCGTTACCCAGGCTGAAGTGCAATGGCACCATCTCAGCTCACGGCAACCTCCACCTCCTGGGTTCAAGCAATTCTCCTGCCTCAGCCTCCTGAGTAGCTGGGATTACAGGCACGTGCCACCATGCCCAGCTAATTTTTTGTATTTTTAGTAGAGACGGGGTTTCACCATGTTGACTAGGGTGGTCTCGATCTCTTGGCCTCATGATCCGCCCGCCTTGGCCTCCCAAAGTGCTGGGATTACAGGCTTCAGCCACCGCGCCCGGCCAGAAATGTGTATTTCTAACAAGCTCCCAGGTGATGCCAATGCTGCTGGTCTGAGGAGCATAGTTTGGAAACCCCTGCATTAGCTAATCTTTAAGGCCTCTTCTCCTCTTGGAATTGTATTTTCCCAATTCAGATAGATACATATTCTACATCATTCCATTTTGAGATTAGCCAGCAAAGGCTAAGAGAAACTTAACCTGACTTACTTCC
The DNA here is from genome assembly GCF_049354715.1 of Callithrix jacchus. Taxonomy (NCBI): domain Eukaryota; kingdom Metazoa; phylum Chordata; class Mammalia; order Primates; family Cebidae; genus Callithrix; species Callithrix jacchus. The sequence continues at coordinate 97,973,549 of NC_133509.1, forward strand.
ACATAAATTGAATTATTTCACGTATTATTTTCATTTTCTTTTCCCAGTTAGATTGCCAATTCTTATTCACCTTTATGTAATTCATACCACCTCCGTTAACAGTGCTGCACATTCAGTAGGCACAAAATCTTTTTAGATGGAATGATACAGCAAGACTAAGGTTTCCACAGAGTAGAGATCCAGAACACAGAGCGCGGTGAGCCCAGCGAGCGACATTGTCAGAAACCACCCAGCTGGAAGGCCAGGAGGGTAAATGACCAGAAACAGACCTCTCTCATCGCCCCGCCTGCAGTCAGCCCAGCAACCCGCGGTCTTCCCAACTTTCCCATAATGTAAATAGAAATCCTTTGGCAGCCACTGGGTTAAAAAAAAATCAGGCAAACATACCCCTTTCAGACTATTCACAACAGTTATTTGTTCCTACTCAAATCTAATTTCTCCTGACGGTGTTTTGCTTTGGTTTTTGGCTTTGAGGCTTTAAATATACAGCGTCTGCTGCCATCCGGTGGTAATTTGAAGCAGATGCAGGCCATCAAATAGAAAACACATCCTGTGGTCATTTTGACGATTGCTGGGTAACATATGAGTCAAGATTCTTAGATAAGTGAGTTAAGAAAATGCTTAATCTGTCACTTAAAATTCTGAGCTGCAGAAAACAGTGTGGTCACAGTTGAGAGCCAGAGCTGGATTTGGGCTAAATACCCCATCCTGGTATTTACGAACTCTGTAACATTGGCCCATTGTGGAACTTCTCTAAACCTTAACTTCCTCTTCTGAAATGTGAATGTTAATGGTACCATCCTTCCAGTTCCATCAGGAGGATGTAATGAGAACATATGTAAGAGTATGAAACAATGACTGACCTTTAATAAAAAGTCCTAGGGCACATTGTCCATTCATGGTGGAGATGATGGTGATGGACAGCCGTGGTTCTCAACTCCAGGCCCACCGCAATCTAATTAAGTCAGAACTCCCAGATACGCAGGCCCACTCTCCAGAGATTCTAATTTAGCTGGTTCCACAGTGGAAAAGGGCGTGGGGCAAGGAGTTCATTAGCAGAGCATCAAGATGGTGTAAAACTCCCCAGGTGATTCTAATAAAAGTCACTGCAGCAAATAGCCCACAGAAATGCCATGTGTTCATTTGCAGGTCACTGTAGAGGTCATTTCTTCCAGTCTGTCAACAACATTTATTGAATATTTGCTGTGGAAAGAGTACATGTAGGAATGAAAAAAAATCAGCATGGTCCCTACCCCCATTTATACAATCCAGATGGGAGCAGGCCGTGGCAGAGGGCAAGTCCATGGTGAACAGCTGTAGATTATAGCCTGGGAAGGAGACTTCTTGGCTCATGGGGCTTACAGCTGCTTTTTAAGGGAACAGTCCAGAGAGAAAGGAGAGAAATAGAGAGACCATGGGAAAGGAGGTTTGTTTTTTAGGGCTAGTTGTGTAAAGAGGAGAGGGGGATGGCAATAAATTAACTATCCCTTTCCCCACTGCCTTCCTAGCTGCAGAGAGAGAGAGAGAGAGAGACACAACTTGGCTGAGGCACAACTCAGTAGACCTGACCCAACTTCCCAGTATGACCAGCGTTTATTCAGCTGTGCACCCAATTCCCAATTATTTGCTTTACTAGGAATGTGGTAAATTAGCCACAATAGTGGGGTTTTTTTGGTTTGGGATTTATTTTTTAGGATTTTACTTCTCAGCATCTTTGCCATCTTGCTTTGCATTTTGCATTAGGTACCTAAAACCTTTGCTTGAGATTTTTGGGATTGTTTGTTTTTGAGGCAGAGTCTCACTCTGTCACCCAGGCCGGAGTGCAGTGGCGCAATCTTGGCTTATTGCAACCTCTGCCTCCTGGGTTCAAGCGATTCTCCTGCCTCAGCCTCCCAAGTAGCTGGGACTACAGGCACACGCCACCAAGACAGGCTAATTTTTGTATTTTCAGTAGAGACAGGATTTCACCATATTGGCCAGGCTGGTCTCAAACTTCTGACTTCGCAATCTGCCCACCCTGACCTCCCAAAGTTCTAGGATCATAAGTGTGAGCCACCGCGCCCAGCCTGCTTAAATTTTAATAATAGACGCAGTAGTGGCCACATATACTGAGTTCTGTGTTCTGCGCACTCTGAGTAGCTAAACTATAGATCAATGCATGCCCACCAACCAGAGTTGATCACACTTAGTATTCTAAGGTACTTCCTTTCAGTCTCACGTGTATATGCATGTGCACATGTGTGTAATTCCTTTTTATAAATACATTATTAAAGTCGATAGAAAGGTTGATATTAAAAATATATGCATGGTATACTGTTTTTAAAAACACAAGTGACACAATATGAACTATTTAATCAATTTTTTTTTAAACTAAACATGTGTATGTTGTATACATACATAAGTATAAAATGAGTCAGGTGTGGTGACTCATGCCTGTCATCCTAGCACTTTGGGAGGCCAAGGTGGGAGGATCGCTTGAGCCCAGGTGTTTGAGACCAACCTGGGCAACAGAGTGAGACCCCCTCTCTACAAAAAAAATCAAAAATTGGCTGGGTGTGCCTATAGTCCCAGCTACTTGGGAGGCTGAAGTGGGAGGATCACTTGAGCCTGGGAGTTTGAAGCTGCAGTGAGCCGTGATCACACCATTGCACTCCAGCCTGGGCAATAGATTGAGACCCTTCTCAAAAAAATAAAATAAAGTAAAGTAAAATGTTTGGAAGGACAATATTTAAGCAGTAGCTCCCTCTGGGGAGAGGAAAAACTATTAGAGATCATATCAGGGATGAAAATAAGCTTTCACTTCAACTCTGTGCTCTTCTATAATGTTTGCATTTTTGCGATGAGCACATACATGTTTTGTAAGTTTCTGAAATGATAGGAAGACTATTCAAGGCCCTAATAAATGAGTTAATATTTATTAACTCATCTCTGTGAATACATGTATAATACAGGTGTGAACATATAAGTTTCGCTGCACATGTAGTATACACACATATATAGTGTGTATACACATACGAGTTACTTATGGTGTGTAGGACACATGTCATGTTGTGGTATGTGACGTGTATATAAATATGGCATGTGTATGCACACTCACACACGAAGTTACTGTTGGCTTATGTGTTACTAAATTCTATAAAAATACATCAAACTTTCTATTGAAATATCAGGTCTTACCTTGGAACCTCCTAAAACATTTTATATACCATAAATGTTCTTGCTAACATTTTCCCAAAGTTGAAATGATGCCAAGTTTTACTTTGTATTTATCAACTCCCACTAAAATAGCAAATACATAAATATCTTACGTAACCAGAAACTCCTCCGCAGAGCATATTCTGATCTGAAAAATCTTTAGGAAGGGAATAAATTAAGCTGGCATTTTATTTATTTGGCCTTTAAGTAATCTTTGAAACAAATCCCAAATTCTTAGTTCTGAACCCTCACCCAACATATTTCTTCAAATATTGTGGTGGCAAGTTTGGCAATAACTCTCATGTTGCATTTTAGTTCATTTATACTAAATTAAATTTGGATACAATTTTTTTAATCGTGTGAGGAGAGGATTCCTGTGCCTTGGTAAACAGCTCACTAATTTAAATATAGTATATTCAAAACAACGCCATTCCGATATGACAGAAATTGAAGTTATCCTTACTGAATGTTACACTTTAAGTGGTCTACTTTAAATTGGTGAACTTTTGGTTTTTGTTTTGTTTTATTTGTTTGTTTTTTGAGACAGGGTCTTGCTGTGTTGCCCAGGCTGGAGTACAATGGCATGATCACAGTTCACTGCCTCTTCAAACTCCCAGGCTCAAGCAATCCTCCCAGTTCAGCTTCCCAAGCAGCCAGGACTACAGGCATGTGCCACCATGCCCAGCTAATTTTAGTATTTTTTTGTAGAGATAGGGTCTTGCTATGTTGCCCAGGCTGGTCTCAAACTCAAGGACTCAAGTGATCTTCCCATTTTGGCTTGCCAAAGTTCTGGAATTACAGGCATGAGCCACCGTGCCCTGTCAGCTGAACTTTTGAATAAAGAGAAACAGAGTAGAACTGTTGTTACCAGAGGCAAGTAAGACAGGATCAAGGGTTGAAAGCTGCAGTTAGCTAGGGTGAGTAAGTCTACAGCTGTAATGTACAGCATGATAACTATAGTTAATAGTACTATATTGTGTACTGGCAATATGCTAAAAGAACAGATTTCCGGTCCTCTGACCATAAAATATATGTTTAAAGGTAAGCTGTAAGAAGATTAATATGTTAGTTTGTTTCACTGCAGCATGTATATGTGTATCAAACACCTTACAGTACACCTTGAATGTATACCATTTAAAAATAAAATATAAATTCGCAAACTTTATGGCATGTAAGTTACATCTCAATAAAACTGTTAAAAATATTTTTAATTTCATCTTAAGAAGGGGCAATACTGAAAGGCCAGATACAGTGGCACATGCCTATAGTCCCAGCACTGTGTAATCCCAGTAATCCACCCATCTTGGCGGGCAGATCACCTGAGGTTGGGAGTTTGAGACCAGTATGACCAACATGGAGAAACCCCTTCTCTACTAAAAATACAAAATTAGCCGAGCATGGTGGTACATGGCTGTAATCCCAGCTACTTGGGAGGCTGAGGCAGGAGAATCGCTTGACCCTGGGAGGCAGAGGTTGCAGTGAGCCGAGATTGCACCATTGCACTCCACCCTGGGCAACAAGAAGAAAACTCATTCTCAAAAAAAATAAAAATAAAAAATAAGAAGGGGCAATACAGCAATACATAATCTCTGTATGCAAAAAGAAGGTATTTTTCTGATTGATGGCTCCTTTAGTTCTAGTGGAGAGAGAACTACCAGCTTCTAGGGTGGGGGAAGAAACAGGATCCCAGTGTGCTGTAGTGGGATCTTACCTGCAATCTGACCATGGAACCATATGGGACACCCCTGACACAGGCTGTGCAAACCCTTGTCTGCTCTTCCCACAGGAGGACTACAACCAGCTGAGGCCACTCTCCTACCCCAACACGGATGTGTTTTTGATCTGCTTCTCTGTCGTAAATCCTGCCTCTTACCACAATGTCCAGGAGGAATGGGTCCCCGAGCTCAAGGACTGCATGCCTCACGTGCCTTACGTCCTCATAGGGACCCAGGTTAAAATGCGGGTGATGGCGGGGTGGGGCGGGCTGCAAAAACGGGAAGATGCTTTAGGTACCTCATGAACATCCTATTCTGCCAAACACTATCTAAGAGTGTCTCAGACCTTTCAGTCCTATGCACAGAAGTTCTTAAAGTATGCCTGATGATTAAGCCGATAGTAGAAAAGATAATAGAGCTCTTTAATGTGGAGTTTTGATACGGCCTTCAAAAATTAATCTCTTGGGTTTCTTGAATAACAAAGTAATTTTTAAAATAGACGCCTTTCACCAGGCCTGCATCAGAGCAATAAGGTGAGGGTGTCAATTGAACATACTACCTAATATTTTTATATCTGAAATCCACAGTCATTTAAAAATCACAAAACAGGGCCAGGTGTGGTGTGGTGGCTCACGCCTATAATCCCAGCACTTTCGGAGGCAGAGACAGGCAGATCACGATGTCAGGAGATGGAGACCATCCTGGCTAACACAGTGAAACCCCATCTCTACTAAAAATACAAAAAGTAGCCAGGCATGGTGGCACGCGCCTGTAGTCCCAGCTACTCTGGAGGCTGAGACAAGAGAATTGCTTGAACCTAGGCGGTGGAGGTGGCAGTAAGCCGAGATCAGGCCACTGCACTCCAGCCTGGGTGACAGAGGGAGACTTTGTCTCAAAAAAAAAAAAAAAATCACAAAATAGGTAGGAATGTCAAGGTGACCCCAGCCATCAGAATGGGCATATTCTGACAGGAACTGGTAAATTACACTTCTGGAAAAGGAAGATAAAAAGTCATGATTGTCTATTCCATTTAAACCTCTTGGTCTTAGAGAAGAAGTTAAAACACATATACCAGATAAACAAACCTACGATTGTGAAAGCTTTTACCATGTTCTGAAAGATAATAATTTCCACAGTTTGAACTTCCAGTAGTAAGCCAGTCACATTAAATGTATTAAAGATTGTTACTGTTTATCGTTTTAAATGGATTTTGTTCTTTGACATTTTAAAATCCAAATTACTATCCCAAAGACATAGGAAAGCACTAATACTGGAGGACTTCATTGTTATCTATTTCACATGCTATTTCTATTATTCATTTATGTTCTGTTTGAACAAGAGAATTGTTTAACATAAAGGAAAGAAAAGAAAAATATTTCCTAAAGAAGATGTGGACAGGTATTTACTTAGAGACATATATTTACTTAGAGACAAAATAGAGGGATACACATAGCCATAAATCAGAGTAATCAGAGTTAATGCTTCTGCTCTGAAAGGTAATTGTTTAAACGAAGTCTTTTGCCTTGAATTCCAGATAATAATTTTTGCCCATATTGATGGAGCCTGAATCCCTGCTACCAAAATATGTGAGACATTCAATCACCTTTCTGTGAATTGAGCTGATTTTTATTACAGATAGGCACAAAATGAACAATTATAACACACACACACACGCAAAATCAGTAGAGCTGAGTAATGTGCTTATAAATGGGACCCTAATATACTGGCCTTTCTTTACGATACAAGCCCTTGTGTTCCCACATTCACACCCATTCATGTGGACATGGGTTCACATACACAGTGAGGTTTTAAAGCAACCAAAATATTTAATTAAATTATCAAATCTCATCCAGATGTATAAATGCTATCTTCAAAGTTCTACCTTTGAAAAGATTAATGCTTATCTTGAGCAAACCCTTTGAAAATTTCTGTTAGGGACTTGTCTTCCAGAACTTGCAGCGCATTTGTTAGAATATCCCCACAGGTAGCAAATCTTCATACCTCTTTTGAGGTATGAAGATTTTTATATGGAAAAGCAAAAAAAAAAAGAGATGTGTTCAAAGCCAGGGAATAAACTAGTAAAGAATGAGTAATATAATTTGGGATCAAATAAGGCATCACTGTAAGGTAATGAGACTGACTGGTTATCTTGCATGCCCTGTAAATAGAATCTGGAAATAAATAGAAAATTTTGAAAAAACATCAGAGATAGCAACAGAATCATCTGCGTAAGTCTTCTGCTCACAGGGTAACTGAAGGGGAAAACATAAGGAAAGTCTGCTGTGTACATTAACGAAGAAATTGCTTTACTTTTTTAGACATAACATAGGCATGCGTATGTGCTTCCTTCAAGAAAATTTAGCAACTTCAAAGATGTTAACAGGAAAAAAGACTCTATGATATCACAGTTTAAAATATCTGGCAAGGCCTGAGAAAATAAATAAGTTTATCATGTGTGTTTTCTTGCCAGATTGATCTCCGTGATGACCCAAAAACCTTGGCCCGTTTGCTGTATATGAAAGAAAAACCTCTCACTTACGAGCATGGTGTGAAGCTTGCAAAAGCGGTACAGTCAGATTTGAACTGAATTTTAAATGTATGCTGAGAGAAGAGTGTGTTGTATGCTTTGAAATGGGTGTGCAACACTGGGTTTTGCTTTGAAGTGCAATGTGTTTAGAATCTTCTCTAAGCGTTCTATCCCCTCTCTTCTAGTCGGGCTGGAAGGGGCCATTTGGTTAGCCTTCTTGTCAGCCAGCGTTGTCTGTTTTTCATTAAGAAAGCAATTTGGTGAATTTAAACAGCTGAAGCACTTATCATTTGATTTAGCAACCTCTAGAACATCTACTTGCCATATTTAGTATGAATAAAGGGAGTCGTTAGATATATATTTGTAAATCTTACTGCTTATTATGGATGTAACTCATTTAAATAACCCCATAAGAGGCATTTCGTGATTTTCTTGGGAGAGACTTGGGTTAGCATCTGGCAGGGTTATATTTGTCCCATATTTCTCACCATATAATGAATAGCCACTTAGAGAGCCTGGATTGTGTCACAAACAGCATCTGGAAGGATAACATATACCAAAAAGTGACTAGCTGGGGATCTAAGTGGCTCTTTGGCAGATAATAGCAATTTGCTCAGAGCTGGAACTGTTTTCATGGACCTTTCTTCCTTCTTGAGAGCTATGAAGAGTTAGGAAAATGCTTCAGAAAGTATTTGCCAGACACCAAGTCTCCCCCATTGCCCTGAGGTGTGAGCACAGCAGCCATACAAGAGGATGGAAGTGCTTTATGCAAGAGGAGGCCTGTAGATCACATCTCCAGAACTTAAATCTGATTCCTCACCAAGTCGTAAATCTATTGACCCACGTCAGAGATTTGAAAATTTTCCATCTTACTTTCTAAGTGACTAACTTAGTAAAAATGCATACCCCAGGCAGAGTTAGAAGTCACTTCTTCAAGCCAGTCAAGAAGACTACAAAGTCTTCACTTACAAAAATGTATGCATTTATCTTACTAAAACTTGCTTGTAGGCACTAAAACTAAGCATGATACACTCGACTAGAAATGAATTCAGTACAATTAGAATTAAATACAATTATGCTTTTAACAGGTAAATGCATGAGAACATCTCACAAACACCTGATTGAGATACTGAACTCTTCCTACTTCTAAGCACAGTAATATCAATACTGCAACATACCCAGCCCTTCACGGAGCTCTTAGGATCCTAAATACTTTATAATCTCTCATTTCAGCCTCATGATAACCCTCTGAAGCAGATAGTGTTGGTCTCAGCTTGCAGATGAGGAAACGGTCCAAGACAAGCACGTTTGATCCACATAGCTAATAACACAGTCAAAAACTTCCAATCCAGGGACTCCATGTTTGGGTCCCCTTCCGCGAACACTCTCGTGGAAGCCGTCTTTCTCTCTCCTGGATTTCCTCTCTGAAGTCCCCTTCCACACTCTCTAGTGGAAGCCTGTCTTCCCGTCCTAAACTTCATCTCTCTCTATTCCCTTCCACTCAGTGTGGAAGCTGCTTTCCTCTCCTGGATTCCATCTTTCTGGATCCTCTTACTCAGTGTGAGAATTAGCTGTTTCTTTCTCTCTCTCCTTCTCCTTTTTCTCTCTCTAAATAAATCACTTTCTACAAACAAAAAAAAAACTTCCAGTCCAGCTCTGTGGACATCACCAGCTGTTTATCTGACCACTGTGGAAATGTAAATGACCTCCAACTGTGTACCTTTCCTCTGGTGAAATGGATGTATGCCTGTAGGCTCTTCTGCCTTCTCAAACATTCAGCCTCAAATGTTCTCATTAAGATACCTAAATATGTAGCCCCATAAAGAATTGTATGTGGTTCCTTTCTACACATTTTTCACAGCCAAGAGGTCCGCATCGGCCAGCACCACCTTCTTGCGGGAACTCTTTCTGTATTCCTTCATGCTGTCAGCTTCCTAGCCTCACTTCTCATTAGAGAAGTTGTTTTTTTTCCCTCTGAAAAGAAGTTGATCCAAAGCCTCCCATCTCATTTCATACTTATTTTCGGAACAATGGCTGAGTTCACCATTTATATTGCCTTTTGCTAGTTTCTCCTAGCAACTGCTCTCAGAGACAGAGGGAATCATGTTTAGCTTACAAAATCCAATTTAGAAGAAAACCTAGCAAGATTTTAACTTGCTTTATCACAATTCATGTAATTATAGAGATGCTTTAAGTTTCTCTACTCTCTGACTTTTCTGTCAAGTAGTTTATAATCACAGCTAGCATTTATGGAGTGTTTATAATGTGCTAGGCTGGGTGCCAGGCGCCTTACAGGCTTTGTCTTAATTAATCCTCACAGCAACTCCCTGAGGTGTGTATATTATTATCTCCACTTTTCTACAGGAAACTGAGGCTCAGAGAGGTTAAGATCGCCCAGCTAGAAAGTGGCAGAGTGAGGATATAAAACTGCTTTCCCCACCCACTCTTCTGCCCCCTCCTATAATCTGAAAAGAAACCTTAAGGGTGGGGCTTCTTTTTTATATACTAGAGTCCCTTATTTTTATGTGCAAAGCTCCCCGCAACTTAAAGGCTTTGCAAGTTCAGATTTTTCATATCTGATTATTTCTGTTCAATACTTTTCAATTTCCAAAGCATTTTTCCTCAATCATCTCTTTTTGGTCTCAAAAAGAGATTTTATTTTTAAAGGACATTTTTCTATCAGACATATTTACAATTCTTTGTACTCCAAAGTCAACCATATTTACATAATGTGCATTAATTTATCATAAATATTCATTATTCTTTTACTTGTTTTACCCTCCCTCTTCTTTTTATTACTGTAGTTTTTCATCCTCAGCCTACTTTTCCCATTCTTCTACCCATTTGTAACTGTCCATATTGCTGCTAGATTTATTAAACAACAATTGATTGAACACCTAATACATGCCAGGTGCTATGCCGGGTGCTACACTTTTTAGCTCTAAGATTATAATTCTTTGTGCATTCTCTTCCCCAATTCCATCTAATACAGTCTAAACATGATCTTCCAAGTTCAGACTTCCTAAGGTATTTTTTGATACAGGAATTTACCATTTTTCCTTTTTTAATCTTTGGGTTCTCTTCGTTCTCTCCTACCATCTTCTTCACCCTGTGCCTTTTGTTGTCACTCTTTAACTTAGCAGATGCTAAGTTTCCTGCTGGGGTTGTCACATGCACAGGTGGGATTTAAAGCAGCTAAATTGCTGCAAATATCCTGTCATCAATCAATCAACTGGAGTGTTCAATGCCCTCCTCCTGACTGGAAGAGTCACTGCCACCTGCCTTGTGCTGGCCATTTTCCCTTTGTCTCCTGGTCATTGAAAGTCACTTCCCTGCTGGTATCTGGGTTACAAAGGCCAGAAGAGGAGGGAGACAGGCAAACAAAAGCATGCCACCTGGATGAACACAGTAAAAACAGCTGGGCAATGTACCCGCTAGCACAGAAAAGGGAGAGACTAATACATTCAGAGAAGGAGCTTTCAGAGATTCCTTGAATCAGTTAACATCTTAGCCAGGTTCGAAGGATGAGGAAAAGTTTTTCAGGTGAATAAAGGGATCTAGGGGGGCACAAAATTCCAGGCAGGGAGACCGGGACATGCAAAGCCATCCTTTAAAGCATAGGGAGCAAATTGGCAACTGACCGGCCAAATTTCACCCCCACAAATATCTTGATCAGTCCAAACAGATTTTTTTTTTTGAGATGGAGTTTTCCTCTTGTTACCCGGGCTGGAGTGCAACAGCGTGATCTCGGCTCACCGCAACCTCCACCTCCTGGATTCAAGGGAGTCTCCTGCCTCAGCCTCACGAGTAACTGGGATCATAGGCATGCACCACCATGCCTGGCTGATTTTGTATTTTTAGTAAAGATGGGGTTTCTCCATGTCGGTCAGGTTGGTCTCGAACTCCCGACCTCAGGTAATCCACCTGCCTCAGCCTCCCAAAGTGCTGGAATTACAGGTGTGAGCCACCACAGCTGGCCCAAACAGATATTTTTTATGCAATTTAGTGGCCTGCATTTAACAGTTTGGAAACACGTTTCTAGCTTCTAAAAAAATTCAGAAGGTCGAGCAACTCTAGGCCAGCATTTCCTCATCAACAGAAACTTTTAATAGCTTACTATATCCATGACAACTTCGCCCTTGTGTTCATTGATTTTGCTCTTTCAGCCACAATTTCTTAACGTTGGCTAGAGACAGCCCAAAAGAGTAGTTAAGACTTTGGCTCAGGAGGCAGACAAATTCTAATCTCTGCCATTTTCTTAGTGGGGTGGCCATAACAGGGGTTACTTAGCCTCCCTGGGCATCAGTTTCCTGAGCTGTGAAATGAAGATGGTGATAGACTTTTCCTTGCACAGTTCTTGTGACAATGAAATTAGCTCATGTACCACTAGGTCCAGCTCAGCAAACTACAGTTGGTGTCAAATCCATGAGCCCTCTCAGACATGGCTACAGCTAGGAAGATCTCTTTGCCTAGATCCCTTCCAGTTACTTTCTGTCTTATTCTATAACTTGTCCTGGCCCCCAGTGGAACAATACGGAAGAAGTACTAAGTTTTCTTTTACTTGATTAGTCATTATGTTTGTTTTTTTTTAATTTCTCATCAGACTCTTGTATCTTCTGTACATCACTGATAAATTTCCCTCCTTTTGAGATAATAAGTGTTAGCTATTATAAAACAATCAAAAAAGTGTTTTTTTCCGTTTATATCCTCAATCTCTACTTGTTTCTTGAAAATAAGTCATTTGGGTAGAACACTTTCCAGATTGCTTGCATGTGTATCTGAACGAGGAGCCTCGAATCCTGAACCCTCCCAGATGGCTTCTAAATACTTGACTGTGTAGGTCGCCACATTTCCTTGAGACCATTTTTCATTTCACATCTTTGAGGGCACAGAAAATTTTTTTAGCAATCTGGCTCTGCTTTTTCCCTGAACCAGGATGAATTCTTCTCTGACCCTTAGAGAACTCGACACATGGTAACAATACCTACCTCATAACTCGGTTCTGTTTCTTCACACGTTTCCCAAATCACAACCATAACCCGATGACTACTTTTTCTATCAGCACAACATAATGTTATATTAACCCAGTTAGACAATAATGCCTTTATCTGCTATTTTATTGTCTTCAGAAATGTCTGAATTAGAAGAGACAAGTTTGGGCTACTCCTGCTCCATCGAAAGGCAAAGCCTGGCATGCTGTCAGGAGCACTCTGTGGGGAGGAGAGTGGGGAGTGCCCTGCTTCTCCTGCGGGACTCCAGGTGTGAACGAGCTCAGCCCAGCTGTCCTGGAATTCCAGGCAGAATCAATCCTAGGCTTGGGATCCTTAGTGGAGAGGTATTCCAGACAGAAAGGTGCCACAGCACTTTCTAGGTATTTTTTCAGCATGACTGACAAGTGCCACCACATTACAGTCAAGTTGGAGTCACTTAGATGAGCATGCTTTTCATGTGTGTTTGAATCAAGCATTGAACACAATCCCAAAACGCAACAGAATGCATTTCATCATGTTATTAGGAAATTTTTCTCTGCCCTTTATTCTTCTCTTGTACCTAACTGGTTTTAATTATTTTTAAAAGTTATTTCCTAATCTGGAAACCAAACCATGGTCAAAATGAAAGCCGTAAAATAGATTTTCAACATACAACATCTTTTCTTTTGGCATTTAATACAGTAACCACTCTGGTCAGAAAAAAAATGTAAAGTGCATAATCTCTGTCAGAGAGGTTAGGAAATAGTCTCTGGGCCCAACCAAAACAACTCTATTTGATGCTTAGTTTTCGTATCTGTGGCCTTTGAAATAAGTAGACAACCTCATTTCATCAACTGTCAACTAGACCAGCTTCTTGCAGAGCTGAGTGATAGGGGTCACAGTTACTGTCACGGAGCAAGGAAAAGAACATGTATCAAGAGACCCAGATTCTAGGTCTGTTTCTTTCACTTTCTGGTTGTGCCCATAAGCAATTCATTTTACCTCTCTGGGGTTATTCCCACTCCATTCTAAGGTGAAGCACAAGCATATTTAGTCCACACATTGCAAACTGGCTGGCTGCTGCCGAATACATCCCACATCACGTCTTCCTTGGCTCATGGTAAATATTTTATAAATTGGTAAATATTAAATTTAAAAATCCAAATTTCGAACTCCTCTTGAAAAATACAAAAATGGGCAACAGTGAACCAACATTACCACTTGGAAGCTAAGTAAGGCTGCACACTCTAGAGGGGGTGTGCGTGCAACAACCCACCGTAGTCCCCACCTCTATATATTCTCTTGCACCAGCCCCACTTTATCATTTACATAAGCTAGTGGACAGGATAGGTCTGTGATTTTGCTACCTTGTTTTAGCCATTTGTCTGCTGTGCTTTCTGGGAACTCACCATTTAGCCAACCTCTGCTGAATCTGCTTTAATTTTTCAAAGTTTTTCTTCAAATGTAAATCAAAAAATAAAGTCATTTCTCCAGGTGTCCTTAATAGTAAAAGGCCAACCTCACATTGTTGCCTCTTCCTGAGCTTATGAACAATTAAAACCTCAGGTCTCCTGCACAAGAAGCTGACTACAAATATGGTCTGTACTGGTCTGTGATTTTTAGATGAGAATCTATAGTTCTAACCTGAACTTTTGTATTTCTCAGGAGGTGTTTGTGATTATTAAACACACCATAGTATAAAATCATCCAAATATTGAAAATGAAGTTCTGTGCAAGTATGAAATACTTTATCATTTAAACATATAGACTGTACACTGACAAGAAGGATGCCTTTGGCAGTAAATGTATTTATGATTATTGTTATGTTTTATTGTTATCGTTACATGTTTTATTGGGTTTTTATAACCTTTTAAAAACTATGCCTTTTAAAGTATGTTAAGGCTGAGCGTGGTGGCTTATGCCTATAATCCCAGCACTTTGAAAGGCTGAGGCAGGCGGATCAGCTGAGGTCAGGAGTTCGAGACCAGCCTGGCCAACATGGGAAAACCCCATCTCTACTACAAATACAAATACTAACCCAGCGTGGTGCTGCATGCCTGTAATCCCAGCTACTCGGGAAGCTGAGGCGGGAAAATCCCTTGAACCCAGGAGGTGGAGGTTGCAGTGAGCCGAGATGGTGCCACTGCACTCCAGCCTGGGCGACAAGAGTGGAACTCCATCTCAAAAATAAATAAATAAATAAATAAATAAAGTATGTTAAAACTAAATAATAATGCCAATTAGATATTAGTTTATTGAGGGATACCTTTAAAGAGGTACAGTTAAATCAAGAATGACCTATAAAACTATTATCACTCGCTCTCTTTGTAGCCGCTCTATCAACCAAGCTGACACTTTGCCTTTTATCACACCAAAGGAGATATATTTCACTTGTACATGATTTACATGTTCTGCCTACAAATGAGAGAATATGAAAAACAAGATCATGCAGCCCTGTTCTTCACAAAACATATTGAAATTATATCATCGGTTTTGAATTCTCTCCTAATTTTTTAGATCCTCTTATTTTTTATATTATTAGGAATAAATGGCTAGGGATCAATTTCATGACTCACTGCTTTCCAGAAGTGATCCACAACCATTTATTGCTAATAAAGGAATGTAAAAATACAAAAATACAATAAAATAGGATGACAGGTACAAATTGAAATGCAAAAAAAAAAAAAGACAAACATAATCCAAACCACCCACAGGCTGTTTGTAGGACAGGCAGAAGTAAGTGCTTGTCTGGGCGGTGGGTTGATACCACCATGCTTTTCTCTCTGTTTTTCCTCTCATGCTTCTCTCTCTTTTCTGTTTAAGATCGGAGCACAGTGCTACTTGGAATGCTCAGCTCTGACTCAGAAAGGTCTCAAAGCCGTTTTTGATGAAGCCATCCTCACCATTTTCCACCCCAAGAAAAAGAAGAAACGCTGTTCTAAGGGTCACAGCTGCTGTTCAATTATCTGAGGTTGTCTGAGACCTGCCTCCACCCCATCCAGGGGTGAGAATGGCAGCCAATCTCTGCGGCCAAGCTCCAGCCAAAAAGGAGGGCATGACCAGAAAGGAATTCCCTTTGCACGGAGGACTGCTCCGCCACCCTGGGAGCCCTCCCAACACCACACTCGTCAGCCCACTGCCACGACCTCCCTGCCAGCCAGAAGCATCCGTACTGCACACTCTCCGAGAATGCTGGGCCTGGATTGCAGACAGCGCCACTGCTGACCGTGTCAAAAACAAAGCCAAAGGCCTTCTTACATTTTCCATCTCCCCGCTCATGAATGTGAAGCTGATAGGAAACCACCCCAGGGAACCAGAAAAACAAACTTGGTTCCTCTATCGGTGGTCTTACTTGATGTCTTTTACAAAACTTGGGACTATAACGCTAACCATTTTTTTTTTTTCTGAATCTGTTCTACCCACATGTCTCACATTCATTTGTATTATTTCAAGAAATGTACTAATTTCCAGTTTACTCAGGCCTTACAAATCCATACCAAATCAGCCTAAAGACAAGGCGTTTTATATTCATTTCTATTTTCAGCATGTTTCTACCAAAGCTATGAGAACCAACACATACCTCTGAATGCCTGATTATAAGAAGACATGAGAAGACTTTAAAACTTCTGGAAATTTACAGAGCCATGATTTTTGAACTGGATTGAAAAAAGCCATCTGAATTGTTGCAGGTCCACATTTTTGCCAAAGATGCACTCTGAAAATGCTTATTAGTGGTCTGACTTTTTTCCATATTATATTGCCATGACAAACTAAAAATGAACTGTGTTTAAGAATGTAGTATTTCTGGTTTTCATCCAAGTTGATTGGGGGAAGAATATGCAGGATCCATCTTTTACAGTACTGTTTATTCAGTAAAGTGGACGTTCCTGCTCCTCCCTTTCCCCATTGCATGCCTTCTTCCTCCCTTGATTTCACTTTTTCTCATGCCCAGATCCTTGTGTTCTCTCCAATTGTAACTCAGTTATAAAAGAAAGATCTGAGCATAAAAACACATGTTTAATAGCACCTAAAGGTTAAGGAAAGTGCCTTAATTTTTCTATTTGCTTCAACCAAAAGTGCTTCTCAGCTTGCCTCATGTAAGTTCTCATTTCATTCCATGTAAATGACATTTTCCAGTTACAACTGGTACTGAGATATTGCCTCTCTCTTTCCTTACTCATCCTCCCAAATGTCTGTTAGGGAGCCATATCCGTGGATACCAAGCTCCATATCCATTTGTCCCCTGCCCTCCACAATGTGTGACATAGAACAGGGACGTGGCCCTGGGAAAGCAAAAGCTCCCAGTAAGGAATCCTGTGCCCAATTATGTGAAACAATTCGAAACATCTAGGAATTTTTGTATCATAGAGCCAATTACTTCCTACCTTGTCATTAGAGGCTATGAGGGCTTCTAATTAGTCTTAGTTGCTTATAAGTGCCCTGAAATCACCCAAGTAGGCACTTAATTTTTTTTCAATTGCATGAGCAAAGTGCTTCTTAGTGGTATGAAATTACAACAATTTTAGTTTAAGACTTTCCAGATTCAAGCTCCCACTGTTGGAAAAAGCCAGTCTTTCTAATCTCTTCTGCTACTGGAGTAAGCACATGAGAATTACATGCTAGCCAGGCACAGTGGCTCATGCCTCTAATTCCAATACCTTGGGAGGCTGAGGTGAGTGGATAGCTTGAGCTCAGGAGTTCAAGACCAGCCTGGGTAATATAGTGAGACTCTGTGTCTCTATAAAATATCCAGGTGTGGTGACACACACCTGTAGTCCCAGCTACTCAGGAGGCTGAGGTGGAAGGATCATTTGAGCCCAGAAGGTAAGGCTGCAGTAAGCCATGACTGTGCCACTGCACTCCAGTCTGGGTGACAGAGCAAGAACCTGTCTCCAAAAAAAAAAAAACCCTACAATTTAAGAACTATTTCCCTTCTTTCCCATCTAATTGCTAAACATTTTCTTTCATACACACACACTCCGCTGACTAGAAAATGGGAGTTTTAAGTCAAAGCTTGACATTTGGAGAAAACAAGGACTTTCTGCCTTTATAAATGGAAATCAACTGTGTATAAACTATAACTCTGCAGAGGTTATGAATTCATCCTTTACAAACAATAATGAGCTTTTAGTCCTGTAATAAATGAAATGTTATTAGGCAGTTTTGTTGCATGATTGCATAGTTACATCTTGCTAACGGGCCACTAATTTCTCATTGATGTGGGTGAAAAATTGAGGGCAGTGTGCTTCCAGGTATATGCACCAAACAGGCAAATAGCTCCCCAGGTCACCACTTCCCTAACGGGCCACAGAAAGTAACTTGATCATGATGGCGAGATCACTCTCTCACCTAGAACCAGCAACTGGATAGAGACTGTTGTTACTGTCTGCATGGAGCACAGGCTCCTAGGGGTCTTAGGAGCTAATCACTGAATAAAACACTCTAGAACAAAGCAATTTAAACGAGTTAATGTTATTCTGCCAAATCAATTAGTTATTCCTTGTTCCACGGCAAGATCCAGTTTGTTTCACTAAAAAGTGTTTTCTGCTACAAGATTAAGCTGTCTTCTGAGACCAAAGATAAGGAGAGACATAGAAATTTGAAGAAGGATCCTTTAATGGCCCACACCATCTTCCGAAGTCAAGAAGTGGCAGCTGATATCCATTTGAAAGTAGAGTCCTAACTTTTCAGAGCTAGACAAGGCCTCAGAAACTATAGTTCAATTCCTCATTGCACCATTGAGAAAGTCAGGCCTAGATGGGTAAAAAGAGGTGTGTTGTAGCAGTGCTGGGACGGATCCCAGTTCTTCTGCTTCATACAGTGCTCTTCAACTCAATACTACAGTGTATTCGTTATCACACATATTAAGCTAGAGTTCTGTTGCCATGTTATTGGAGTTGCGGCTGTTTATCCTGTAGATTTTAGCCACATTTTAAACTCAAAACTTCATGTAGTTAGGCCACTAAAAATAAAGTAATCCATCAAACTGGTAATACACTGGAGAATCTGACCTACACACTAAGATACTGGAAATCCACAGTGTACGGCAATTTAGCCCCCATCTAATAATGGCTCAATCAGGTAGCTAGTTACACATATTGATTTCACTCAAATGGTTGGTTGTTTGGTAGAATGAATGGACTCCTTGGGCTATTTGGGGAACACAAAAGGACTAGGACACAAGTCCACAAAGCCACGTCCACAGTAAGAAATCCCGGCTGATTTCTGCCAAGGAAAGTTACAAAGAATAATTACTTGGTCACGTGGGGAAATTTCGACATAAAAGAAGTAATGGATAAAAGAAAGAAAAAAGAGCAATTGCTGAAGACAGTAACTACAGCAACCCTACACCAGAAAGCACTAAGCCAGGAAGTCCAAAACTAAGTCATAGACATACGACAAGGCGTGGGAGTTGGTCCTGAGACTTCAGTGAGAATACGTCCAATCAGGATGTGCAAAGAGCCATTTGGATGATTTCTAGTTCATAAGAGAAGTACTAAATGAAGTGGATGTGACCATACACAATTTGCACAGGACCCCCAGGAAGGAAATAGTATTACATGGTAGTAAAAAAGCAATCACAACTATACTCACAATTTTAGGAGAAAATAAAACTAAATCCAGAATTTGAAGCCAACAAAAAAATGTCATTATTTAGGGTCAAGTTCCTGTGAACACTACCTTCCAAAGTAGAACATCTTCAAGAAGAAATATTTGACTTGAGGTAAGGCTTTCAAGATTGCCGTTTTACATTCATAAAGGCAAACTCATCCTTGAGGCCAAAGTGATAGAAGATTAGAAATTGAGGCTCTGCTTTAAAGAAATGTTGACATCATGCTGGAAAGTATTATCCAGCTACTTACACGTTCGTTTTTAAATCCATCTCTATGTCTAGCTGCCAAAATGCAAACTGCACATTCTCTCAACAGAGAGCGCCACAGGTCACCAGCTAGTATTCTCCCAGGAGTCATTGAGTAGGCTGTCCAAGTACAAATAGGGAAACTCAACAAACTGTTTTCATTTCAAGGACCATTAGAAACAGAAAGGAAAAGAGAAGGACAGGGAAACTTAGTTTCTAACGAAGGAAGTGAGGCACTTTGAAAAAGAAAATGTTTAGAGAATGGAGAGGAAGCTAAAACCAAACACAGCCCAACCACACAGCTGACAGTTGTTCCGGGAAGTTGGGAACTTCTGCCTGGCCCCTAGAAGCACAGGGAAGAAAGGACTGTTAGTGTGAAGAACACTCCGAGGTTCTGGGTATCCAAGCAGAGTCGGTCAACGGGGCTAACCATGTGATAATCCTGAGTAATTCCACCTCAGAATTCACTAAAAAGCAAGTGGAATCTTGGGCAAAGCCTTTTGGGTCTTTAATAGCAATGAAGGACATCACCCTCTCCCTTTCTCTGCTTATACATACACAGCAGGCAGTCAAGGAAAACTTGCCAAGTAATATGAGTGAATAAATGATTTTGAAAGTCTCATTGAGCAGGAACATGAAGAGGATGATTTGGGGATAGTTGGAAGGATAGTTACTTGTATAAATAATATTAATTCATCTTCAGTGAGATATTTCTAATTAGAAAAAAATTGTACTTAAAATGTACAACCATAGTAAAAAAAAAAAGAAAATACAAGATAAAGCAACAGTTCATGGTGGCGCAACAGTCGACAAAGACCAGAAAGGACATTACAGCACATGTTCTACTCAGCAGCACGTTAGCCCTCCGAAGCTCAGCCAGGCTATTTTGGAGATCTCCTCGGATTAGGGGAGGAATGAGTCAAAGGGGCTTGGCTGCTCTGAGAAATGGTGAGCTCCAAGTTCAACAATAGTTCTTGGCTTTGAAATTTCACTACAGGAAATTAGAGTAAAATCTGCACCATTCATCTTGGACACAATCTATTTTTTTCTCCTTAGAGGATATTATGTCAAAAAACGAGGGTTGCTTCAGTGTGTGCGTGTGTTTTAAGTATGTTCTGCTTTGATACTTTCATTTTGTTCTGTGAGTTCTTCAGTGACTCAGAAGCTCCATGATACTATAACTAGAGTAATGTTGTATTTTTAGCCATGTCCTCGAAGCCTCCCAGTATATGTAGGGGTATCTGCCGAACAGAATCTGATCAGTGTTACAGGGAAAATGATGTCTAAGGCTCTACAAGGAGAGGGTCCCCAGGGCCCACACCTGAGTCATGCCTTGAAGCAACCTTAGCACACTTAGCCTCCCACTGCCTCCATGCAAGTCAATCTTTTGAGCTTATGTTAGTTCTTTGGGGGGAAAAAAATAGAAACAACTTCTGAATAGGGCAGTATGTTTGGGGCTGCTTTGTGAACACATATCTAAAATTACCTCCATTTGCCATTTTTTAAATCAATTTTTTTCAAGCAATCAGATTCTTTTCTCCTAGAGGAGCTATGGGCAAGAAAGCTAATGAATTCTACATCCTTCTCATCACCTGGTTTAAATTGTTTTCTGCTCTGAGTAAACAGTAATTACTGCTGAAGTACATTTCAGCAGAATTTCATCCCAATTGCAACAGTCATGTTTCTCCCAATGTAATCTCTGCAGAGGAAATGATCATCAAGGGAAGCAGGCTGACCTGCTCACGGGACGGCGTTCTTACAATCTGCATCTTATGTAATGGCCATTCTGTCTGCCTGTGTCATTAATGGAATATTATTTTATGCATTCTTTAACATTACAATTTATTTTGTGCCATGTTCTGACTATTAAGTCATTAAATCATGTTTTTTCTATTCATATTTCTGCGTAATCTGAGGGTATCTCCATCTGCCATTCCAGAAAATTGCCTTCCCCAGGCCTCTGTTAGAACAAGAAATTGTCCAGCCCCTTGTGACTCAAAATGTGACTCAGGAATCAGCAGCCTCAGCATTACCTGGGAGCTAGCAAGGACCATGGAATTTCAGACCCAGTCAGAATCTGCATTTTAACAGGACCCCAAATGATCTGTATACACAGTGAAATAGGGGAAGCACTGGTCTCTAAGATAACAAAATTCATCATCAGTCTTTACATCCAAACATATAGCGCCTAATGAAGAACCATCAACTTAGCCTGTGTCTCAGATGCTACCTTTTGAGTATTCCTTAGGCTAATATTTGAGTTGCTCACTTTTACTGGATGAATAAAAGGGCTGTCAGACGTCTCTTCTTTTGCTTGTCATGTGCTGCCCAGCTGCAGGAAAGGAATATGCATATTTTAGAATCAAAAGCAGAAAAGCAGCATCTGGTTTGAAAGATCTGCTAGATCTAAAGTCCTTCTGTTCTGAAAGCTTTTTTTGTGTTTATTAGGGTGAGGGAAAAAAAGCTCCCCCCAAAATTATTTTCCATGAAGTCATAAGAAAGATTCATAGCCCATGAAGTTTTAAAAACTCATGAAATAAAGATAAAACACATTTCTGAGACATAAAACTTTTGGTGAAGTTTCTGTCTTCGTTGCTTAAAACACGGAGCTCTAGATGACAGAATATGAGTTGATTACAAACAACTTGTCCTCTAAACAGGACACAGACTCATGCCAAAGACTTGTATTGTTACTGCCTTAAGCACGGACCAGAGTTTTATTCACTTCCTCAACATATTTTTACCACCACCACTGGGGACCAGGCTTTGTTCTCCCTGCCCACACCCTATCCTGTGTACAAGAGCCCTTTAAAAATTGTACACAACCGTGTACTGCAGCCTATCCTCTTATTCGTAACCTATTGTTGCTGATGAAGTTCTAAAGGCAAATCACACCTACCTTTAAACAAATCAAAAAAGAGCACAAGGTCCACCAGTGCTCCTGTACCTGCAAATGGCCTAACTTTCTCACTAGGATGTCAGTGATTCCATCCCAGAATAAGGACCTGATAGCTTTGTGCAGGTGCAGTCTTTAAAGGCCCACCTCCTCTAGGAAGCACCAACCACCTGCTGGAAGGGCTTCGCTTTCCATTACAGACACAGGACTGACGTTAGGACGTTCAATCAGGTGTTCCTCATGCTCCAAGAAACCCCACCTGTGTCCCAAGATTACTTGCAACTGAAAAGCTTTTAAACTGGGATAGCTGTCACCTTTGGGAGCCACTCAGCTAGACAAAGCAGCTAACATTCTTGGGTTTGAGCAAATCCCAAAACAGAATCTTACCAAAGATTACTTCTTTTTATTGCAAATGCATCACTGATTTCTTCCCTGTAACCACTGTGCAAGCAGCCAAAAGGGCTTCCACCTCAAGGCGCTGCCTATCTTCCTAGAGTCTGCCACAGCATAGCGCCCCCACCCAGCCACCTCCTTCCTCAGGCCACAGAGGAAAGTCTCTTTTATCCTCTTCAAAGAAAAACTAATGGGAGAAAACTGGTATCGACAATCTATTTGCCTTCAAGAATCAATTTATTTGTAATCTTAAAATGTTTAATTCCCAGCGCCTTTACTGCAACAGGAAAATAAATTCCCTATTGAGGATAACTAAAGGCCTCTCTTCATTTGAATAAAAACATTTCTACTGAATTAGGCACATTGAAATGATCAACTGCTGAAGGAGAGAACCTTCCCCCTGCCCCCCGCTCAGAGCCCACTCACTTCCTCCATTCTCTGCAGCCTAGAGGTTGGCATGGGCAAATTTATGGTACATTAGTTCCTTTCAGCTTTGTCCTGAAGTTGGCTCAGATTGTGTTAATGCTGAAATTTGCAGCTGACTTGAATTGGACTTTGTTTCTCATTAATGAGTTCATATTGCAGTGGGGAGATGTTTCAGCATTCGCTCCTTAAGCTTGCTCAAGCAGGAGCCAAAAGCTGAACAAGATCTTCCTCTTAAAAACATATCCAACCAAGCACAGTGGCTCATGCCTGTAATCCCAGCACTTTGGGAGGCCAAAGCAGGCAGATCACAAGGTCAGGAGATCAAGACCATCCTGGCTAACACAGCAAAACCCCGTCTCTACCAAAAAAAAAAAAAATACAAAAACTTAGCCAGGTGTAGTGGCATGCACCTGTAGTCCCAGCTACTTGGGAGGCAAGGCAGGAGAATCACTTGAACCCAGGAGGCAGAGGTTGCAGTGAGCTGAGACTGCACCACTGCACTCCAGCCTTGGCAATGGAGAAAGACTCCATCTTAAAAAAAAAGAATCCAACATATTTTAAAATACTGAGTAGTTTAATTCCACTCAGTAAAACTGGTCCCTCAAAGTATTTTAATTTTGATATGCAGATTCCAAGAAGAAATGGAAGATGGGAGGTTCAAAACAGTCTGGAAGCTTAGATCATGTGACTTTGATGGCTCACTCCTCCATACTGGGTCACCCGAAGAATTTTTTTTTTTTTTTTTTTGAGACAGAGTCTCACTCTGTTGCCCAAACTGGAGTGCAATGGCGTGATATCGGTTCACTGCAACCTCTGCCTCCTGGGTTCAAGTGATTCTCCTGCCTCAGCCTCCCAAGTAGCTGAAACTATAGGTGCTTGCCATCACACTTGGCTAATTTTCGTATTTTTAATAGAGATGCAGTTTCACCAGGTTGGCCAGGCTGATCTCGAACTCCTGCCTCAAGTGATCCACCCATCTCGGCCTCCCAGAGTGCTGGGATTACAGGCATGAGCCACTGTGCCTGGCTATTACCTGAAAAATTTTTACATGAGCAACATAGTAAAGCCAAGAAAGCATTATCTGTTCATGCATTTCAGGTAGAAAGAACTTGCAAACTAACAGGATAAAATTTCTATTTTAAGTGCACAATTCTGTATGTATACTTTCTTGAGATAATGACTATTAATAGTTCATCAATATCCCTTATTGTGTATGTGTACAGTTTATTTTCAGTGAGTAAATGCTCTTTCAAATGATTTTAACTCATATTTTTAACTTGGAGATAGACACATTTATTCCTGGCTTATAATTCTCTGAAATCACCAAAAGAAAATTACTATTCTTATATTGGCATTATTGATATTCTTTATTAAAATAAATTTTTTTGTCTTTTAGAGAATGTCTGTTTGGTTATGGCCAGGGGTGAGGGGGAAGGAGGTGTTTGCATTTTTGGCTTTGCGTGACTTTCCAAACGCCCCAATAGTTCACAGTCAAGGTCAAAGCATATAACTGTTCTTGTGTATCAGGAAGGCTTTTATTTTAAAAACTCAATTATTTAGTATGCTAAAGCAATTGTACAGCCAGAGGAACTTAGAGTCAAATGTAAAGCCAAAGAGCTTGGAAAGGTTTACTTTACTTCTGATAATGAGGACCTGGAAAAGCGAATAGAATAATCCATCTAAATTTCTTAACATTGGAGACGAATCCCTGCCTTACATTGCCAGTTATACAGCTGTGCACCTGCTCCCCTCATTTGCTCATCCTTCCATAGTTCTTGTCCCAGACATCACCTGCTCAGAAGGCTTCACCCTCTTCAGACACTCCAGGATCACAACTACAAGCCACTAAGCCTTCTAGACTTCCCTGTACACAACTCCAAACAATCCCATTCATTAAACCAAAGGATCGCTTGAGCCTTGAGCCTGAGAAGTTAAGGCTACAGTGAGACAAGATCAAGCTACTGCACCCCAGCCTTGGTGACAGAGAGAAACACTGTTTCAAAGAATAAGAAAAATAAAGCTCCCATGGAAAAATAAAATTCCAGGAAATTCCCCCTCTGTTTACCCTTTATTAACTACAAAATAATGCATTTCCGATTTTAACATACCCTCTGAATGAAGCAGACTGCTCCTGCAGGACCCAGGAGATCTCCTAAAACTATGAGTGCCCCAACTGCAGAAGTGGGAAAGGGAAACTCTCCTCTCCTGAACACACACATGCACTGGAGAAGATGAAGTTCTAACTTGCAGGAGAAGTTTCTCACTTTATCAGGAGCTGAGTCAATTTGGACAGCCAAGTGAAAGACAGGGGTAGAGAAAGCAGCAGAAAGGTCCTGGGAGCTCGCTGGGTCCCCAAGCAGCCCATTCCTGCCTGGCACGACAGGGATCCATCAGAAGGGTGGCCAGAGAAGCAGGGGATAAAACTCCACGGGGATGAACTTTGTAACAATTTGAGCTGGGTGAGCAGCCTCCTAGCCAGAACTCGTGGGAGGGTGCAAATCCAGTGTGCAGACGCCACAGGTGGGGGAAGAACCGAGAGCCCTTTTCTTTCAAAGCTGGAAGGAGGATAGCCTGGGGCAGGTTTTCAAGCCCACATTGCACTCTGCCTGGAAACGGTCTTGGGGCTGTTGGGTAGGGTGGGCACAGTGGGAATGAGACAGGTCCTTCGATTTGCATGGGAGCTGCATGAGGCCTGTGACTGCCAGCTTTCCCCCACTTCCCTGACAACCAGGATGACTCAGCAGAGGCAGCCATAATCCTCCTAAATATACAACTCCAGTGACCTGGGAACCTCACCACCATCCTCCACAGCAGCAGCAGCAAGACCTGACCAAGGAGAGACTGAGCTCAGACACGCCTAGCTCTGCCCCCACCTGATGATCCTTCCCTACCCACCGTGGTATCAGAAGACAAAGGGCATATAATCTTGGGAGTTCTAAGGCCCCACCCATCACCATTCATCCCCATAATACCACAGCTGATGCTCTCAGAAATCACCACTTCCTGACAGGAGGCCAACCAGCACAAAAATAGAACATTAAACCACCAAAGCTAAGAACCTTCACGGAGGTCATACTTCCTTGAGAGGTGATTCCAGTTGGTTACCAGGAGTGGGAGGGCAGGGGGAGAGAAAGAGAAAGAAAATTAATTCCAGGCAGAAGACACCACATATAGAAAGTGAAGAAAGAAATTCAGAGTTTGAAGACAAGGTGTTTGAATTAACACAGTCCAACAAAAACTAAGAAAAAAGTGTAAGAAAAGATGAACAACACCTCCAAGATGGTTGGCATTATGTTAAATGAGCAAATCTAAGAAAAATTGGTATTTCTGAAGACAAAGATAATTCTAAAAGCTTGGAAAACATATTTGGGGGAATAATCAAGGCAAATTTCCCTGGCTTCGCTAGAGACCCAGACATCCAAATACAAGAAGTACAAAGAACATCCAGGAAATTCATCACAAAAAGATCTTCACCTAGGCACACTGTCATCAGACTATCCAAAGTTAAGACAAAGGAATCTTAAGGGCTGTGAGACAGAAGCACCCATAAAGGAAAAGCTATCAGATTAACAGCAGATTTCTCAGCAGAAACCCTACAGGCTAGAAGGGATTGGGGCCCTATCATCAGTCTACTCAAACAAAACAATTACCAGCCAAAAATTTTATATCCAGCAAAACAAAGCATCATATATGAAGGAAAGAACAGTCGTTTTCAGACAAATAAATGTGGAGAGAATTCTCCATTACCAAGCCACCACTACAAGAACTGCTAAAAGGAGCTCTAAATCTGGAAACAAATCCTGGGAACACATCAAAACAAAACCTGTTTAAAGCATAAGTCATACAGGACCTATAAAACAAAAATACAAGTTAAAAAGCAAAAACAAAAAAGAACAAAGTAGACAGTCAACAAAGAGCACGATGACTCCAACAGTACCTCACATTTCAATATACTAACGCTGAATGTAAATGGCCTAAATGCTCCACTTAAAAGAACCAAAGAATGAATAAGAACTCACCAACCATCTGCTGTCTTTAGGAGACTCACCTAGCACATAAGGACTCATATAAACCTAGAAGAGTGGAAAAAGGCATTTCATGCAAATGGACACCAAAAAGGGGGCAAGGGTAGTTATTCTTAGAAAAACAAAATTTAAAGCAACAGTAGTTAAAAGAGATAAAGATGGACATTATATAATGGCAAAAGGCCTTGTCCAACAGAAAAATGTCACAATTCTAAACATATATGCGCCTAACACTGGAGCTCCCAAATTTATAAAACAATGACTAATAGACTTAAGAAATGAGATAGACAGCAACACAATAATAGTGGGGACTTCAATACTCCACTGACAGCACTAGACAGGTCGAGACAGAAAGTCAACAAAGAAACCATGATTTAAAGAACACCTTGGAATAAATGGACTTAACAGATGCATACAGAACATATCATCCAATAGCCCCAGAATATACATTATTTTCAACAGTGCTTGGAACTTTCTCCAAAATTGACCATATGATAGGCCATAAAACAAGCCTCAACAAATTTAAGAAAATTGAAATTATATCAAGCACTCTTTCAGACCACAGTGGAATAAAACTGGAAATCAACTCCAAAAGGAACCTTCAAAACCATGAAAATACATGGAAATTAAATAACCTGCCCCTGAATGAGCACTGGGTCAAAAACGAAACCAAAATGAAAATTTAAAAATTCTTCAAACTGAATGACAATAATGACACAACCTATCAAAACCTCTGAGATACAGCAGAGGTGGTGCTAAGGGAAAGCTCATAGCCCTAAATGCCTACATCCAAAAAACTGAAAGAGCACAAACAATCTAAGGTCACACCTAAAGGGACCAGAGAAACAATAACAAACCAAACCCGAATCCAGCAGAAGAAAGAAAATAACCAAGATCAAAGCAGAACTAAATGAAATCAAAACCAAAAAAATACAAAAGATAAAGGAAACAAAAAGCTGGTTCTTTGAAAAGGTAAGTAAAATTGATAGACCATTAGCAAGATTAACCAAGAAAGAATAGAATAAACCCAAATAACCTCACTAAGAAACGAAACAGAGATATTACAACTGACACCACTGATATACAAAAGATTATTCAAGGCTGTATGAACACCTTTACTCACATAAACCAGAAAACCTAGAAGAGATGAACAAATTCCTGGAAAAATACAACCCTCCTAGGTCAGATCACCTAAGAATTAGATACCCTGCATAGACCAATAACAAGCAGCAAGATTGAAATGGTAATTTAAAAATTACCAACAAAAAAAAGTACAGGACCAGACGGATTCACAGCAGAATTCTGCCAGACATTCAGAGAATTAGTACCAATCCTTTTGACAGTATTCCACAAGATAGGCAAAGAAGGAACCCTCCCGAATTCATTCTATGAAGCCAGCATCACACTACTACCAAAACCAGGAAAGGACATAACCAAAAAAACAAAACTACAGCCCAATATCCTTGATGAACATAGATGCTAAGATCCTTAATAAAATACTTGCTAACTGAATCCAACAACAAAAAGATAATCCACCGTGATCAAGTGGGTTTCATGCCAGCGATACAGGGATGCTTTAACATACACAAGTCAATAAATGGTGATATACCACATAAACAGAATTAAAAACAAACATCACATGATCATCTCAATAGATGCAGAAAGGGCATTCAACAAAATCCAGCATTGCTTTATGATTAAAACTCTCAGCAAAATCAGCGTAGAAAGGATATACTTTAATGTAATAAAAGCCATCTATGACAAACTCACAGCCAACATAATACTGAATAGGGAAAAGGTGAAACCATTCCCTCTGAGAACTGGAACAAGACAAGGATGGCCATTCTCATCACTCCTCTTTAAAATAGTCCTGGAAGTCCTAGCCAGAACAATCAGACAAGAGAAATAAATAAAGGGCATCCAAATCAGTTAAAAAGGAAGTCAAACTGTCACTGATTGCTGACGATATGATTGTTTACCTTGAAAATCCTAAGGTCTCCTCCAGAAAGCTCTAGAGCTGATAGAAGAATTTTGCAGAGTTTCCAGATACAAGATTAATGTACACAAATCAGTAGCTACACCAACAGTGATGAAGCTGTTGAAAATCAAATCAAGAACTCAACCCCTTTTACAATAGCTGCAAAAATATATATATACCTAACAAAGAATTCAAAAGACCTTTACAAGGAAAACTACACAACACTGCTGAAAGAAATCATAGATGACACAAACAAATGGAAACACATCCCATGCTCATGGATGGAGAGTCAATATTATGAAAATGACCATACTGCCAAAGCAATCTATAAATTCAAGGCAATCCCCACCAACATACCACCATCACTCTTTGCAGAAATAGAAAAAACAATTCTAAAATTCATATGGAACCAAAAAGAGCCTGCGTAGCCAAAGTAAACTAAGCAAAAAGAACAAATCTGGAGGCATCACACTACCTGATTTCAAACTATACTGTAAGGCCATAGTCACCAAAACAGTGTGGTACTGGTACAAAAATAGGCACAAAGATTAATAGAATAGAAGAATAGAATAGAGAACCCAGAAATAAACCCAAATACTTACAGCCAGCTGATCTTCAACAAAGCAAACAAAAACATCAAGTGGAAAAAGGACATCCTTTTCAACAAATGGTGCTGGGATAATTGGCTAGCCACACATAAGAAAATGAAACTGGATCCTCATTTCTCACCTTATACAAAAATCAACTCAAGATAAACTAAGGACTTAAACCTAAGACCTGAAACTATAAAAATTCTACAAGATAACGTTGGAAAAGCCCTTCTAGACATTGGCTTAGGCAAGGATTTTATGACCTTAAATCCAAAAGCAAATGCAATTTAAAAAAAGATAAATAGCTGGGACCTAATTAAACTAAAGAGCTTTTGCACAGCAAAAGGAACAGTCAGCAGAGTCAACAGACAACCCACAGAGTAGGAGAAAATCTTCACAATCTACATACATCTGACAAAGGACTAATATCCAGAATCTACAACAAACTCAAATCAGTAAGAAAAAAAACAAGCCCATCAAAATGTGGACTAAGGACATGAAGAGACACTCAAAAGAAGATATACAAATGGCCAACAAATATATGAAAAAATGCTCAACATCACTAACGATCAGAGAAATACAAATCAAAACCACAATGTGATACCACATTATTCCTGCAAGAATAGCCATAATAAAAAAAAATCAAAAACAGTAGATGTTGGCATGGATGCAGTGAACAGGGAACACTTCTACACTGCTGGTGGGAATGTAAACTAGTACAGTCTCTATGGAAAACAGTGTGGAGATTCCTTAAAGATCTGAAAGTAGAACTACCACTGGATCCAGCAATCCCACTACTGGGTCTACCCAGAGGAAAAGAAGTCTTATTCAAAAAAGATACTTGCACATGCTTTTTTTTTTTGAGACAGAGTGTCACTCTGTTGCCCAGGCTGGAGTGCAGTGGCACAATCTCAATTTACTGAAACCTCCACCTCCCAAGTTCAAGCAATTCTCTGCCTCAGCGTCCTGAGTAGTTGGGATTACAGGTACCGCCACACCCAGCTAATTTTTGTATTTTTAGTAGAGACGGGGTTTCACCATCTTGGCCAGGCTGGTCTTGAAGTCCTGACCTCATGATACACATGCCTTGGTCTTCCAAAGTGCTGGGATTACAGGCATGAGTCACTGTGCCCAGCCACACACACATTTTTATAGCAGCAGAATTCACAATTGCAAAATCGTGGAACCAACCCAAATGCCCATTAACCCACAAGTGGATAAAGAAACTGTGGTATATATATACAGTGGAATATTATACAGCCATAAAAAGAAATGAATTAACAGCATTTGCAGTGACCTGGATGAGATTGGAGACTATTATTCTAAGTGAAGTAACTCAGGAATGGAAACCCAAACGTTGTATGTTCTCACTGATATGTGGGAGCTAAGCTATGAGGACGCAAAGGCATAAGAATGATGCAATAGACTTTGGGGGCTTGGGGAGAGATGGGGAGGGGAGCAAGGGATAGAAGACTACAAATATGGTGCAGTGTGTTCTGCTTGGGTGATGGTGCACCAAAACCTCACAAATGGCTGCTAAAGAACTTACTCATGTAATGAAATACCACCTGTACCCCAATAACTTATGGAAAAATTTTAAAATAAAAAATAAACACATTTTCAAGAGTAAGGAGTTGCTGAGAGTTAGTTTATGCACCAGAGTCAATTTCTCTGCACCACTCCTCACATGCCTAGGAAATAAGCTTAGAACATACATTCCTCAGCTCCACCACGGCCTTTTGGAATTTCCCTTCCAGGTTCTGCTTTTTCTCCTGCATTCTCTTCTGTGGCAAGCTTTCATTTAAGCTACAGCAAAACATTATCTTTCTAGAGATTATACAGGAAACCAGAGAAAAGTTCCAGTCTCCATAAAACAATCCAACCTTGCATAGAGCCACCTCCAGGAAAGATGGAAGAAATGCTCACCAATGGTGATAGTCTGACGATAAACCCGAAGACTTCTCCAAGCAGGAATGACTTGTAAGAAGCATTCCAAAAAGGCACTGTGCTCTAGTGGAAAACGTTTGGTTCTGGTTCAAAGAAACCCAGCACGTGCTACTTATTAGCTCTGTGACCTTGGGCAAGTTATTTGACCTCTCTGAGCTTCTATTTCATCATCTATAAAATGCTAATGGTATCCATAAACTGTAACAATATTTATTTATTTATTTATTTTCCAAACACAGTATCTTGCACAAAATTTAAGTTAATAAATATTTGTGGAAAGGAGGAAAGAAGAAAGTAAGAGGGAAGGGGGAAAAGACTTGAAAAAGATTCAAGTTTAACACAGTATAAATCCTGATAGAGTTTTTCCTCTTTTTCACTAATAAATTATCTGATTATAACACAGATCTATTGAGGAAACTGTTTGAATACCATGGACTATTAAGCACACAGATCCTGCAGATCAGAGCCCTCTGGTGGCCACTGCAGCTTTGCTACCTGTTAGGAAAATTATGCCCACCTTGTCTCTTACAGCTGCATGTCACCACCTGGTCCCTGTTGTCCTAGATCCCTATCACCTACGCTGACTCCAAGAAGCCCAGTTCCACAGCAGCTTCCCCGGGCATCAACCTCAGCCTAGAAAGGACAGTGACCAGCAAGCTTTTCTGAGATGCGCCCCTCACTAGTCATTCTTTGTTGCTTTAGTAAAAGAAGTGGCCACTAAACTCTCCAAACACAGCCAACTGGCAAGTTCTCTGGTCTTGTGTAATAAATCCATCCTGCCAGGCCCACTTCTCTATGCCTTTTGTTCCTCAGTACTCTGCCATGACAGTTCCAGCATCTTCTTTTCATTAACACAAGCCACCATTTTCCCCACTCTTGAAGGACACATCCCAACAGCACACAGGGACCAGATCCAGGTGCCCTTAGGGATACATTAAATTCTGAGAATGCCCAGGTATGGATGAAATCTTCTTATCCAGTCTTATATTCTGCCACCCGATCCCCCATATCCCTGTCTGAAACCCTCAAGATCCATTGCTAAGCACACTCCACCAATTCCTCCTGGTTAACATTGTCAAATTCTGAAGCTCCTTCAGGAGAGATGCTTGTTCCTCCCACCACAGAGCAAGTTCTTCCCCAGCCAGATCAACCTGAGACTTGACCATAATTAACCATCCAGAATAATACGAGGTTGTGGGCAGTATTTGAGGAGGGCGAGTATCATCATGTAAAGCATCTTCCTCGGCATGGTCTCCAGCCAAGGGGAGTCTGCTCTCCACTAGCAAGGAGAAGCCGGGAGGTTCCTCTGCAGAGAAACCTCAAGTCCATCATCCACCTAACTGTTCCCATTCTAGGTCTCCATGTCCCACTTTTCCCCCCATTACGACCTTCACTTAAGTATAGAAGACTTGCCAGAGTGGTAAATTCAGCCCTTTTATTAATTCAGCTGCTCTCCCAATTAGATATTGTGCCTAATGTTCAGCACAGTCTGCCCTTCAGCTGCATTCAAAAACAGTCTCTTCAAATCAGCTTTCATACCATGCCCTGAGGGCTTTGATTCCACTTAATGACCAACCAATTCCCACAGGCCTTATAATTACCATTGTCTTCATCTCCCAAATGTTATTGTATTAGCCAGTGCATGCCTTCCCATGTGTATTCCATATTAATTCACTACAAGGCAGTCAGTACCGTCATGAACCGCACAATGTTTTGGTAAATGGCAGACCGCACATAGGATGGAGGTCCCAGAAGATTTTACTTTTTCTGTACTTGTTCTGTATTTAGATACACAAATACTTACCATTATTTTGCAGTTGCCTACAGCATTCAGATTTGTAGCCTAGGAGCCATAGGCTAGGCTATACTAGGCTATACCATCTAGGTTTGTGAAATTGCACTGTGATGTTCTTACAATGACAAAACGGCCTGATGATGTGTTTCTCAGAATGCATCCTCCTCATGAAGTGACCCATGACTGTAATTGTGGTGCTACAGCATGTCTTATCGCTCTCTCAGCAAACGTTACTGCCTCCTGCATTAAAGCTGAGCCTCCCAAAAGGCAGCTAAGCTGGAACTTATCCATTTGGCCCCTTAAATCCACTCTTACCTTTCTTTACTTTGATGCCTAGGAGGCCAACATTTATGGACTGAATCAATGGGTTTTCTCAATTTCTGTTTTCCCATTTGATTCCCATGTGGGTTTTTTCCTTTTTTTTTTTTTTTTTCTTTTTTTTTAGAGATGGGGTCTTGCTCTGTCATTCAGGCTGGAGTGCAGAGGCACAGTCACAGCTCACTTGCAGTCTTGACCTCCCAGTCTCAAGTGATCCTCACATCTCAGCTCTGCAAGTAGTTGGGACTACAGGTGCACACCACCACACCTGGCTAATCATTTTATTTTTTGAAGAGACAGGGTCTTACCATGTTGCCCAAGCTAGTCTCAAACTCCTGGCCTCAAGTAGTTCTTCCACCTCAGCCTCCGGAAGTGCTGGGATTATGGGCATGAGTCACTACACCCAGCTTGATTCCCATTTCAACCAACAGACCAGTGGATGGAAGGAGAGTGAGGATGGGTATCTGCTCCCCTACCTCCCTCCCTACCAGGTCTCAGTTTGGGAAGGGCTGCATCTTCCTACCAAAGGCCGCAGCTCCTGTCAAGGATCTCACTCCTACACTTCTCTCTGGGGTCTGACAATCACTCCCTCCCCTTGTTCCTTCAGCCTGGGGTTGTCCTTTGCTGCTGAACCAGATCTGTTTCACCCCCTTGTTGGTTTCCTTAATTCTACTCACACATTTATAAATCATCTCTTCAGCATCCCACAACAACAGATCACCAGTTTCCTTATTCATGCTGTGGTCATCTTTTCTCAAATCCTGCCAAGCCCTTTGTGCCTCAGAAAATTCTGAGGAAAGTCTTCAGGGATCGGTTGAAAACGCTTGAGTGGCAGCACCCAGGATTCATCCCTAATTATCACCCCCTGGTCCAGCAGAGACCCCAAGTACTTGCCTTCTTTTTATGTTAGAGTGACTTCCGTTCCTACCAACACATCTGCTAAAGATTGGGTGGATTTTGCTCCTGCCCTTTGTGCCCAGATGTTCACCCCACATCCCAGTACTTGACTGTCAATCTCAACATTTGCTTTACTGTGTTTTAGGGAGATTCATTGAATCCTTATTCAAGGAAAACTCCTGGCCCCCAGCCGTGGTATCAGTGGGTATGTCTGTGCAGTTTGTGCCATCTTTGGGACTCATGCTACCCAAGGTCCCTTACTAAACATAACATGCCAAATTCATGATTAAGTAAAAATAATCATGTCGTTTAGTTGAGGTGTGCTTCTCACTGTTATTCCAAGTGTACTAAAAATTAAAAAGACTTTCTTGAAAGTTTTCATGAATTCAAAAGACAGAGGACACACTTTATTGGCATCAATATAGGTATTCTTGGCACATTATGAAAAAGGAACAAGGTTAAATTCAACCCCAAAAATGTCAGAATTAAAGACATTTGCATAACATTAGAGTTTTGGGTTTTTATTTTTTCAATCACAGAATTAGCTAATTAGAGAGGGCAAGAGCTAGAAAATCACAGACTTTTTCCTCTGAGCCAGCGATGCAGTTTTATCCCTAAACACATGTAAAATTTCTGAGCTTAACACGTTATACTTTAAGTTTAAAATATGATAAATGGGGAGGAATACTCGTGCATGACCTTTTTTCCATAGCTTTGGGAGAGCATCACACTCTAAAACATGAGTTTACTTTCATAAATTTTTAAGGCTAAATGATAGCTACCAGCTACATATTTTATTTCTGAGTTTGTTTTTTAATCACAACATAGCCTCTTTATTAAGGATCTTAAGGGATTTTAGGGAATTTTGCTAGGAAAAAGAGTTATCCAAATCCAAACATCTTTTCATTGAAGCTACTCTCTTTTTTTTTTTAATCTGAGCACTCTCTGTTTCTTATGTAGTTAATTGCTCAGTTAAAAGGGGTAAGGGAGCATTTTCCCTAAAGAAGCTTGCCGTTGGAATTCCTCTGGGGTAAGGAAGACTAGTGCATGGATTTTGTTCATTTCTAGCCCTTTAATCATAAATCCAGTTGGAGTCAGTGGTTAAATAGAACATGAGAATTTAAAGACTTTCACTTTCCAGCCCCATTTCCTAATTACACCCAGTATGTTTAAATCATTAGCATATTATGAGTCCAAATTGGGCAAGGATTGTGATACACAAATTATATTCCAAGACTCAAGGCAAAGAAAAATTAATTTGCAGGCATATTAACTGGAGAAATTATTTTGGTGAAGACACAAATATTGTTTTGCACTTTTAGCATAAGTAGGCTGCATTTGGGCCTTTTGCCTGAGCTGGATCTAAGGGGTGACAGGTAACCTCCTCCATGGGTGTGGTCGAAATTAAACAGCCTTGCATCCAGGAAGTATAACTGCTTGTGCTGCTCACACAGGTGGGTCTGTGAGGCTCAGGCCACTGGCTGGGCTCCGCAGACCATGCCGGCCTCAGATGGTCTCACACTCCGTGGTGGCAGTGGAGCAGGCTCCGCAGTCACAGCGGACGGCCACAGGATAGGTGTAGAAGGGATCGACTCCCGGGGCACAATTGGGCAGCTTGACGGTCACCTGTTTGGTCTCGTTGTAGGTACAGACTCGATGATGGGCTTCAATGTAGGGGGGTTCCAGAATGGGTTTCTGTCCCCACAGATAGAAAACAGGGAATTCATTAGAACATATGATCCTGTTTCAATGTTTTAGTATCATTTATCACTCTCAGAAATTAACTTGTTATTCATTGGTTTACTTATTACTCTGTCATCTGCCAGTAGAAAACAAACTCCTGAAAGCAAGAAGCTGATTTCATTCAAGACCATGTCCTAAGCTCCCAGGAAAGACCATGGCACACAGCAAGTGCTCCATACATAGTCGGCAAATGAATCATCTTGGTCACTGCAAATGCCTTCTAACTGGCCTCCCCTCCCCTCTTCCTTTATTACTCCCCGCAATCTATTTGCACACAGTGGCCCTGAGTGAACCTTTTTAAACATAAGTCACATCAAGTTACTCTA
Source organism: Callithrix jacchus (assembly GCF_049354715.1). Lineage (NCBI taxonomy): Eukaryota > Metazoa > Chordata > Mammalia > Primates > Cebidae > Callithrix > Callithrix jacchus. The sequence goes on from NC_133509.1 coordinate 98,010,149, forward strand.
CTGCCCAAAGCCCCAGTGATTTCCCATTTCGCACAGAGCAAAAATCAAAGATCTTACGATCACCTTCAAGACGTCCATCGCCTTCTCTGCACCTCTACCTTCTGAAATGCCTGCAACCATCCCCACCTCACGGACTTCCTCACTAGGCTCAAAGGGGTCTCATTGCTCCTCAGACCCACCAGGAACAGTCCCAGCTCAGGGCCTTCGAATTTACTGTTCCTTCTGCCTGGAACATTCTTCTCCTGTATGATTCACTCCTTCACCAATCTTTGGTTTTTGTTAGAATGTCACCTTCTCAGGGAAGCATTTTCTGACCATCCTATTTAAAATTGCAACATTCCATCTCTATGCCCAGAAACTTCCCATCCCCTACCCTGCTTTACTTTTCACCATAACACTGGTCAATAGCACATGGCATAATCTATCTTTCATTCATTCATGTGATATTCCTCCCGCTCCAGAAAATAAGCCCTTTTAGGAGAGAGATGTTTGCCTGCTATGCTTCCAGTACCTAAAACAGACCCTGGGAGGGTTTCAATAACTATTTGTCACTGAACCAATAAAAGAAAACATTACAAGAGAGGTTCCTGAATACTCTGTGCACTGTTCTGATCATTGAAAGATTCATTTCCTTCCTTAGCCTTTTATAAATCTTAGGTTCAAAGATAATTTTGATAAACAGAACACAAAGATCAGAAACAAAATCAGCACAAAGCAGGAGTTAAAATTTCAAGCCCTGAAGTCAGAACTATGGAGCTTGAGTCCCTGTTCTGCCACTTGCTGGAGACCTTGGAAAATCCACTTAACTTCCTGAAGACTCAGTTTCCTCCTCTGTAAAACAAATTATCTACCTCCCACCATTGTTTGGGAGATAAGGTAAGACGATATACTCAATGCACAAAGCCTAGCACAAAGTAAGTGTTCAATAAATGTAATCCATTGTTCTTATTAAAGCAATCACTATGTGGAAATAATAATGAAAATAATAACAAGCTTTCAAATGACAGTACCTTTGCTTTTTTGTTCTTCGTTCTAGGCAAAAAAGAACATATATACATATGTAGCTCAAGTGAAGCTTTCATGAATGTCATGAAAATAGGAGCCTTGCCTTTTTTTTTTTTTGAGATGGAGTCTCACTCTGTTGCCCAGGCTGGAGTGCAGTGGTGTGATCTCAGCTCACCGCAACCACTGCCTCCTGGATTCAAGAGATGCTCCTGCCTCAGCCTCCAAGTAGCTGGGTCTACAGGCACACGCTGCCATGCCCAGCTAATCTTTGTATTTTTAGTGCAGATGGGGTTTCACTATATTGGCCAGGTTGTTCTCAAACTCCTGACCTCATGATCCACCTGCCTCGGCCTCCCAAAGTGCTAGGATTATAGGCGTGAGCCACTGTGCCCAGCCAGCCTTGCCTTTGATAAGGACCAGAAGAGCTGAATTTGTCCTCAGCTGTTTTCTCCTACCTTGCCATGTTTGCTTTATGTCCTCTTACCATTAGTACTCTGGGAACCTAGGCAGACCAGACACCCCATAAAATTTAAATTTCAGATACATAATTTTTTAGTATAAGTCTGTCCCAAATACTATATGAGACATACAGGCTTATGCTAAAAACTTATTTATTGTTTTTCTGAAATTCAGATTTACCTGGTCTTCCTGGTTTTCTGGTTTTGTTTCAGTTTGGGTTTTGTGGGGAGGGGATTGGTTGTTTTGTTTTATTTTGTTTGTTCACTAAATCTGGCAACTCTATACCCAGATTATGAGGAATAGTTATTTTCAACAAACGTTCCACCTTCCAAGTATATCCAGCCAGTCTGTCGTCATGAACATACTTATTTTCAAACATGCTTTCAGTTAAGTTCCCCCTACCCCACAAGAAAATCAAGTGCTGGGGAAATGAACCTCATTGTTTTATTTGCTTTCTATAGGTAACCTCCCTTTTCATAACACAGTCAAGACATGAATGAAAGTGGCTAAGATTAGGGAGAATCTTGTTCTTTAATGGTTTGGGTGCTTCTATCTTTCCAGTGAGAGCACAGTTCCTGACCTCCTATGGGTGACCATGCTCTGATTAAAGACATTCATCAGATTTTAAAAAGAAGAGAAGATGGACTGAATTGAGGGGAAGCAGGATTTTGAGGATTTGGCACAGAGATGGCTTCAAATAGTTCAGATACTCGATGCAAACAGGGAGAGGCCCTGCCAGGCCAATCCCTGAACAGGAGGAGGCCCCAAGTGCCCCAAGTAAGTTTGCTGCCAACTGATAGGCAAAGTCTATTTAGCAAAACCCGATTTTCATGTGGCTGGTAAGGCTCAAGCCCCTGAATGAGGTGAAAAGAAAACTACTTTGATGGAACAGTTTCATTCAATTTGGAGATTTCATCTCTTTAACCCAATTCCATTCATAGGGCCTAATTGTACTTAAGCAAGAGCAAGTTACCCTCTGGGTCCCTGAAGGGAAAGCTATTTTTCCTAATGGCAGTGTCCTCACAGAGCACGTGTGCTTCTAAGTGGCCTTCCATTCAGCTAGAGGATCTACAGCTCCAGGGAGAGGTCCATCCTATTCAACCAACACATATGATTTGAATGCTTTATTCATACACAACACTTTGACAAAAACTGTGAGGGTTATAAGAATGAACCTCTGTCCTCAAAAACTTTAAAACACGTGTGTGGTAGGGGAGGAAGTAAGACCAAAAAATAGACATAGTCAAGGGCAAGTCAAAAAAGACCCAGAGTCAAAAAAGGCCCAGAAAGGAAGCTGGTGCTGCAGATGGCCATCAGGAATAAATACGGCAATGGCAGATGGGACGTCGAAGGGATATGAGGAAAGGACCAAAATGAGATCCATGAGGGCTATTGGATAAAACCTTTGAAAGTCACTTACCAAGGCCAGAGCTAAGAAAATGTGTTGTCCCCGGGAAAGCAGGCGGACGCCTTATTGCTGAGGACTTTGAAAGTTGGTTATTAAATCTGCAGTGGTGTGTGGACATTCAAGGTTTTTAGGCCAGTAAGTGACAAGATCAGAGCTAGCATTTCATCAGGTACCAAGTGGGTGGGCCTCAGGGGGAAGAGCCAACAGTCACTACGTGATGTGACTTGCTGGGGTGCTGAACAGCTCTCTTCCTCTCCACCACTCACATAGCTTCTCTTAGCCCAATAGGATTTTAACTTTGTTGAGACTGGTAGCCCCACTTTAAATTAAATGTCTCTAAAAAGACTAGGTATAATTGAATATAAAGGAACTTAATGGATCATTCAGCGATAACCCCAGAGGGCCCCCAGGGACTTGAGGGGGAACAGGCTGCAGAAGAGTCAGTGAAGGGGTCTAGAACCAACTCTTACCCTTCAGCTCAGGGCCTCTTTCTTGGAAACTGGCTGATTTATCCAAAATGAGAGAATATAGGGAAGAGTTTAGGTCACAAGCTTGAACCACAGTTTGATGCCCGGCTTTACACTGACACTCTATGTGACTTTGCAGCCACTCTCCCTCGAATCCCTCCATCTCATCTGTAAAATGGATAGAATAGTACATCTTGACCTCCCAGAGATGATTCCCAAATACACAGACACTATGGAAACCAGATTCTATCAATGCTTTGTTAGAGGGGCAACATCATGTTTTTCAAATCACTTTTAGAAGATGCCAATCATAGTTTTGTTTTGGTTTTGTATATCCACAGGAAAGGGCAGATGTCCCAGATCTACCTCATATCATTTAAAAAGTGAACTCTTAAGAATCAGACCCAAGCTATTGGCCCAGAAGACACTGTCATCTACACATCTTAGCAACTCACCTCCCAGGTCTCACAGCGACCCCAGCAGGCATCCGTGGTGATCCGAAGGCCCTTGCAGCCTGGCTTCTTGGCCAGGAAAGTGAACTCCCTCACGGCACAGCCCACAAAGGTGTGCAGGTTCCCACTGGAGGCGCCAAGGACACAGCCACAGCCAGCCAGAAGGAGGAGGGCCATGGGGCCAAGGAAGAGGATTGCCAGCTTCATGCCGCTCTTCCAAAGAGGGAAAGGAGAGAGTTTAACAGATCCAGCGGCCCTCAGTGGGGCAGCCAACCATGCATTGATCACTATCAAAGGGACCTTGCTCCTAGCATTTCAGGGAAAATGAGCCCAGAAATTGTAAATGCCCACAAACTGCAACACAGGCATCCAGAGATGTAACTAGTGCCAGTGTGGATTCCATAGCCCTCTCTAGATGCCCACCCTCTGAGTGCATTCTCAGGCTTTTCCTTATTGTAACTTAACTGCTGCAGTTGACTTGTGTGTTTCCAAACGGTCTTTCCAAAATAAACATAAAATAGGAGTAAAACCAAAAGTAATCCATAACCCAATAGAATACACAAATACATATAAATTATTTGTATTCAGGTCCAGGGTATTTGGGTGCCGTGTTACACACTTTGCTGGAAACTATATTTTCAGCATCATGATGGGGAATGATTTGGGGGAGTCATTGATAAGTATTAATAATAGTACTCCCTATATGCATTGCTACTAAACCAACTCACCACGAAACAAGGATATGCAGAAGATATGAAACCTATCACCTAAGGTGGTGGCCATTTATAAATGTATCCTACTCACTATAAATTGCTTCTGCTCTAGGCTTCTATTTGTATTACCTACTTATAATTCAATTTAAATCCAAATGATGGAAAGCATAGGAGTTATTTAACACATAACCTCAACCCACTGTCAAGTTTAACCTCTCTGGGTCTTGGTCATTCCCTGTGCTCTTTCAGAAGCCAAAATCACCCCCCTTCATACTTAACCCAGTAGACAAAACTCACCTGGATTTTGAAGTATAAAGGATATGGCATTCATGGACCCCGACCCCCCACTGAACTCATTATTCTCACAGTTCCTACTTCTGACCTTGTAGCAAGTTCTCTGGGCTTCCCCTCCTCTGGAATGAGGTTGCAGATACAGAGAAGCACTTACCTAATCTTGCAGGAGCCAACTCTTCTTTTAGAGCTGAAACTTGCACTAAGATTTCAGAAAGTCACAATGAATGGTAGAGGTTTGCTCTGAGTAAATGTCTCTACCTTCAGTTACTGGGCTGCTTGATTGCTCAAATATATAGGAAAGTCTTGTCAATCAAAACAAAAGAGAGGCAGATCCTTACAGGAACTACTAAACACATCAAAGCCACGGAATATAAAGCCAGTCTCTATTTTCCAAAACTGATTAACTTAGAGGGTGTTGTTTTGTTTCTCAACATCACCTACTGAAACAGAAAGTTACCTTGGTGGGTGGCATAATCCTAGGGAAACAGAGGTAGTTCCACCTGGTTCTCAGGAGAACAAATGCACTGGGGCAGATGGATTAAATTTTCCTTCATGGTAACCATGACTTTCTTTTGAAACAGGGGTAAGTGACTAGCAGCTCATGGCAAACTCTTTCCTTTAACCCACAACATGTTTTAATACACTGAAAAATAACAGAACCATCATTCTTGCTGGAAAGAATGCAGAATCACTAACTGAAAAATGGAAATCACCGTGAGAAGAAACATGTTGAAAGTCTTAAAATTAGCTAAGAATTAGATGATATTAGTAACACCTTAAAATGAATCATTTGGGAAAAAATACCAAGATATTCCAAGTGATTATCTTCCAGCATGGAAATTAAAGAAAACTTTTCATTTCTTTTATATGGTTTTCAGCATTTTTCACATTTTCTACATTGGGCAGGCTTTTGTAATAGAGAGTCGGTCAATATCAATATGTTTAAAGTAAACCAATAGGTATGCATTTGTATTGAGTGGAAAGACATTCAGGGCTGCTCTGATAGAGATGTTTCATCAGATTTTTGGTCTTAAATTATTAAAATTAGAACAAAGGCTGGGCGTGATGCAATCATACCTGTAATCCCACCACTCTGGGAGGCCAAGGCGGGTGGATTACCTGAGGTCAGGAGTTTGAGACCAGCCTGACCAACATGGAGAAACCCCATCTCTACTAAAAACACAAAATTAGCTGAGCATGGGGGCACGCACCTGTAATCTCAGCTACTCAGGAGGCTGAGGAAGGAGAATTGCTTGAACCCAGGAGGTGGAGGTTATGGTGAGCCAAGACTGTACCATTGCACTCCAGCCTGGGCAAGAAGAGCAAAACGCCCTCTCAAATAATAATAATAATAAATAAATAACAAAATATTTTTATGAGTATGGGATATAGTTTATATTTCAATCTACAATAACAGTATATGAGTGGATTAAAAATGTACTTGTTCATGGCATTTTTCTGAGTGCTCTAAAAATTAAATGAAGCAGACATCATCTTTGCCCTTAGGACTTTTGATATCACAGTAAATAATGACATAGGCAGAGATATTTAAGATGCACACTAACTAGTGAAACTATATAAAGAAGTTAAACCATTTCCATTTCCTGCAAAGAAAGGTATTCTTTAAATAAATGCACTGCTCATTATAGATTTCATTTTCAAAACAGATAACAATGCCCAGTGAGTCCATCAATTTACCATGCCTCTCTTTAGAACAGAATTATACATGTTTTATAGAAAATTGAACTAGGCTTGGAATAAAGGACTTTCTTCACCCCTTCAGACTGTGAGAGGCATAACCACAACTGGAGTGTTCTGGGGTTGGATGCTCAATGAGCATGATCTTCCTAACTTGCTGGCCAAGAGCTGGCCAGTCGTGGTGAGCTGCCATCCTGAGCTGTTTCTGAAGACGGCTGCTCAACCCTTTTAGACCTGAAACACATACTTGTGTCTGCAGTGTCACAAAATAAAGACAGACTACAAAGGCCAAGAGCAGATTTCTTTCACAATCTCCAACTTCTTTATAATGCAGAGCTCTGGCATCATGCATTCTACCCCGTCAGCATTAACTTTGTAAGAATGACAATCCATAATCACGAAGCATCTTCTGTGTACCAGGTACCATGAAATCTGCTGTGCTCTTACATATGTTATCTCTAGACCTCACAACAATTCTTTAAGTCAGTTATTCTTTTCTCCATTTTACACTGGAAGAAATAGAAACTCAATTGTTTTGTAACCTGTCTACTTCCAAACCTTTCAACAACACCGGGAATGGCAAATGTGTCAAATTTCATCGCTGTAACCAACTACCTTTAATGGGAAGTGGCTACCAGGAATGTTGTTTTAGAGAAGGCAGCTGAAATTATTCTAAGGACAGAGGGCAGTGGCCCATCAGCTTCATCCTGGGTGTCGGAAAGGAGAATGGTGTATGGATGCCACCTTTTGCAATCTAGACCGTGTCGCACCTCGCTATGGGCAGAGTGAGAGGTTGTAGTGTGACTTCAAAGGCTAATTAATGCCCTGCTACCTAGGAAATAACTCTGCACCACAGACCATGCATGTGCCTGCTACCTTCCCTTCAATCTACATGGAAGTTCCCACGATGAAAGTCACTCTCTTGAGGTAGCAAACAAACATATGAGTGATGTCCCCAAGGAGAGGCTCTGGAGAATCTTCTCTCCTTTTATTCCATGATCATCTTCACATGTCACCTTGGTGGATGAGGCACAAGCTATAGGTTCACTAGGGGTAAAAAGAAAGGAGAAGTGGTGAACGTGAGCAATCATCTTGAGTTCTTGGAGGAGCGTGAGTCCAGAGGAATGAGCCAAGTGTTAGTGCCTCAAATGGGTGATTGAGAAACTGAGGCCTGCCCCAGGGAAGGCAGCCCCAGGTGGGGAAATCCTGGGGTGCACACAGTGTGCAGGAGATGGAGACACTGACAGAGCCTGGAAACACGCCCTTCCCTCCCACAGCCATGTTGATTCTCAGTGGCACAATCTCCTTTGGGACTACCTTGAGCAAGTCACTTCTCTGAGCCTCAGTTTCTTCACCTGCAACACAGTGGGGTTGGACCCTGTGACTCCTAAGGCCCTCCCCAGCTCCAGAATTTAAAGATTTATAAACTATTTTCTGAGGACAAGAAGCTGAGGACAAGTCAGAGGGAGAGAGCAGACGGTTACACAACCATAAAGTTGGCCATGTTGGTGCTGAAATCTTCATGCTGACACTCATCTGCTTATGATCTTGGACAAGTCTAGTAACCTACCTGGATCTCAGCTTCCTACAAAATTGAAAATGCCTCCATCTTAGGGGTCATGTGAGGATACTACAAAATAATGTCTATAAATTACTTATTACAGGGCCTGATACAATGATAAGCAGGCAATACTTGTTTTCTCTTTCCTTCCCTGGAAATGCATCATTTCATGTGTACCCCAGAGAAATAAAAAGGTACCAATAAAACATTAAATCACACCAGCAATTATTAGACATATCCTGATTTCAAAAATATTAGATATGAAAAAACAAAATTTGAATCTGAGAAGAGAAGCAGCCAAGTCTTTGGGGACTACGGGACCTCACCAGCCTTATCAAACCAGGACATGGATAAGCACCAACCTTACTTTCCCAACCAACACCAGGTGCTTTAATCTGACACTAAAATTAACAACATGTTTTCAGATCTTAATTTTTAGGCTTCATTTTTAAAAGTCCAAATCTCACATTTTGAGGGTAGAAGCTTTATCACAGTTGTAAATTTCAATATACTAATAAATCTTCATAAACACTCAATTTCAGTTCTGACCAAATATGGAGTCAAACCAACTAAGCCAACCAGTGTTCACCGAGCACCCACTGTCTTGCCCAGGTATGAAGTGAGAGCCCAAAGGAGCTAATCTGTTGGCTGTATCACTTTACATGACTCCTAAGAGTTTAGAAAAGATGTACAAGCTCTAATATGTTTTTCACCACGGGATCCTCAAAATACACAAAGCTCTGCCAAGGGTCAAATTAATTAGCATTATGCTTCCCATGGGTGAAAAAAAAAAGCCTCAAATGAAGCTATGAGTTTCAAGGAACTAATAGAATTAATGGTAAAAGAAAGGACAGCCTTGAATCTTATAAAGTGGTATGTTGCTTTTAATACTGCTTATTTTCCACAGGGGAGCGGGGAGGAAATCTGGGCATACAAATGAAGATGAATAGTGAAGACTTGGAAGAAATACATTTTGTTGAAAAGTCATCTTTTCCTTTCAAAGCACTGAGTATTTGTGGGTCAGCTCCTCATGTTATTGACTTAAAGAGATAACATTTGCCCGAGATGATGGTGCAGTTGCTATGGTAACATTTTTTTTTAACGAGACCAAAAATAATGACTCCTGTGTCTGATTTACTAGGACAAGTCAAGCCTTTCTCCATAACTGTCTGAAAGAAGTATCTGCCAGTTGCCACAGATTTATTTCAAATTAAGGGGCACATGGTTTAGGCGCTGAAGTGAAATGTTTTTACTTCCGCCTGACTCTTCCACTTTTGAATGTCATAGCTTTACAGGGCATGGCAGACACATGCCTAATAGAGAGGAACAGAGCAGAGTTGAATGAGTCACAAAGAAACATTCTTTATTTCAAGTGCATCCTGTATTCTCATTGGAATGAGTCCAAAGAGCTGCTGGGTCCCCAAACCCTTCATTCGTAATTCCCAGGCAGTCACACAGGCAAGGCCAAGGTTGTTGGTAGGTAAGCTTCGAAGCAACAGCACCTCATTTGTTAGCATCTCACTTTGCTCTAGAAAAGAGTCCTGGATTCCTGGCCACTGAGTATGCACGCGTGTGTCTGTGTGTGTCCATCCCTATGCTCCAGTGATGGGAGGATGGAGAAGGGGAGAGGAGAGCTGTTCTACTCACCACAGTGTTTGCTTTATCATTTAACAAACTTAACGGGTATTAAGCAACTACTGTCTCATACTGGGGTCACTGGGTCCATGATGTCGGGGGGTGGTGGGTGGGAGGTGAGCTAACAACTGACAGTACTGAAAGATTTCTTTCCTTTTTCCTTCCCTTTTCCTACTCCCTCCCTCCTTCCTTCTTTCTGGGATTCTGTATTTCATTGAGAGTATCATCGAGTGTTACCATATGTCAGATGCATACAAAGCCGTCCTCAAAGCGCCCATTGTCTAATGATGATGAAAAATTAACCAACGTATAGAGGACCTAAAAACTGCATTCTTGGTCATTTACCTCAGATAAATGAAAATTTATGTTCATATAAAAACCTATATATGTTCAAAGCAGCTTTATTCATGATAGCCCCAAACTGGAAATAACGCCAGGGCCCTTCAACAGGTGCATGGTTAAACAGACTGTGGTACATCTGTAACATGGAGTATTAGTCACCAATAAAAGGGACAATCACACAAGTTAGATGAATCTCCAGAGAATTATGCTGAAAGGGTACATACTGTATGATTCCATTTATGTAACATTCTTGGAATAATAAAGCTATAGAAATGGAAAATAGATCAGAGGTTGCTGGGTTAAGAAGGTTCAGGGGTGGGGAGGAAGTGCTATGGTAAAGGAAGACATGAAGGATTTTTATCCTGATGGAAATGTACTGTCTTTTTTTTTTTTTTTTTGACACAGAGTCTTACTCTGTCACCCAGGCTGGAGTGCAGTGGCAGTATCTTGGCTCACTGCAACCTCCGCCTCTGGGGTTCAAGCAATCCTCCTGCCTCAGCCTCCTGAGTAGCTGGGATTACAGGCACACACCACCATGCCTGGCTAATTTTTTCTATTTTTAGTAGAGACAGGGTTTTACCATGTCAGCCAGGCTGGTCTCAAACTCCTGACCTCGGGTGATCCACCCACCTCAGCCTCCCAAAGTGCTGGGATTATAGGCATGAGCCACTGTGCCCAGTGGGAAATGTTCTGTCTCTTGACTGTAATGGTGGATACACAAAAGAAAGATAAAATTGCATAGAACTAAACACACACGTGCACACAAATACAAGTAAAATGGGAAATCTGAACAAGATCAATCATTGCATCAAACCCAATACCCTCATTGTGATATCATATAATAGTTTTTCAAGATGTTATCATTGAGGGAGACTGGGAAAGAGGTATAAGGGGCCTCTCTATATTCTTATAACTGCATATGAATCTATGATTTTTTCAAAATAAAAAATTTGACTTTGGAAAGTTCATATAACAGTAAATGTGATAAGTGCTATGATAAAAATGAAAGGCTATGGGAACTCAGACTAAGGTGTGGGGGCTGAGCATGGTGGCTCACGCCATAATCCCAGTACTTTGGGAGACTCGGGTGGGTGAATCACCTGAGGTCAGGTGTTCAAGACCAGCCTGGCCAATGTGGTGAGCTCTGTCTCTACTAAAAACACAAAAAGTATCCAGGCATGGTGGCATGCACCTATAATCTCAGTTACTAGGGAGGCTGAGGCAGGAGAATTGCTTGAACCTAGGAAGCAGAGGTTGCAGTGAGCCAAGATCACACTACTGCACTCCAGCCTGGGCAACAGAGCAAGATTCTGTCTCAAAAAAAAAAAAAAGAAAGAAAGAAAAAGAGGTGTGGGGATCAGTGTTGTCAAGAGAGACTTACTTGAGAGTTGATTCCAGTTAGTTATCATGGGGCTAGTGGGAGAGAGTGTGTGAAAGAAAATGTATTCCAGGCAGAAGAGACCACACACAGGGAAGAGCTTTGTCAGTCTTGTTCACTGCTATTTCTCCAATGCCTAGAACACTGTCTGGCTCACAGTTAATTATCAAAACCTATGAGTGAACAACTGAAGACATGAACGAGGGTGTGATGACTTTTTCTTTCATCATGACTGAGCACAGAGTATGTTCAGAAAGAGATAGGGCTGAGAATGGTAGCAGCAGGTCAGATGCAGATCGGGTACTCTGAAAGGTCCTGTGGGCATAGTGGGCAGACACTATGGGGCAAACAGATTGATTGAGGAAGTTGCTATGGTGGCCTAAGAGAGTACTTTGCCTACAACTTCAGATATTGAAAGGCCTTTGTGGTAAGTTTTATATCTAAAGGAGAAGTATCCAATAAAGATAGAATTCAAGTTACATATGCAATGTTAAATTTTCTAGTAGTCACATTTCTAGTAGTCACATTAAAAGTTAAAAAAAAAAAGGTAAATTAATTTAAATAATCCTAGTATGATAAGTGCTAGAAATAAAATAGATTTTATTTAACCCAACATTACCTAAAATGTCCATTTTTCAACATGTAATCAATATAAAAAGTTATCAATCAAATATTTTACACTCTTTTGACCTTTTTTTATTTACATTAAATCTTTAGAATCTGGTTGGCCTTTGCTGGGTGCAGTGGCTTACACCTGCAATCCTAGCACTTTGGGAGGCTGAGGTGGGAGGATCGCTTGAGCTCAGGAGTTTGAGACTAGCCTGGACAACATGACAAAACCCATCTCTACAAAAAAAAAAAAAAAAAAAGATACAAAAATTAGCTGAGCGTGGTGGCCCACACCTATAGTCCCAGCTACTTGGGAGGCTGAGGTGGAAGGATCCCTTGAACCCAGGAAGTCGTGGTTGTAGTGAGCTGTGATCACACTACTGTACTCCTCCAGCCTGGTTAAAAGAATCCAGTCAGCAGTTTATTAAATGTCAGTCAGCATTTATATGTGGCCACATATAATTGGCCACATATCTCTTTCAAAATAGCCACATTTCAACAGATACATGTGGTGGCTACCATATTGCACAGTGCTGATGCTCCCCAGCGGCAAGAAGTAATTATTTGAGCTCCTTCTAGACCCTGTTCAAGTACACATCTATTAATTCTTAAAACAATAACCACCACAAATTTATGAAGTGTTTATTATCTACCCCTCCTGACAAGTTAAACAAATTAACTATGGCCTTCTAGCTAATCAGCGATGGAGCTGGGATTCAAATTTGGCTCTGGTTGACTGATTTGTACTGTATCAAGCTGCTGTAGTCACTTTGTTATACTGCTTCAGTGAGAAAGCTTGGCCTAAAGTGAGGGGATCATTCGATCAACCTTATAGAAATATGAGTCCTTGCCAGCTGAGGCCGTGCAGCTGATGCCTGTGAAATTTCAAAGCTTAAAGCAGCAAGTCCATAAAAGAGAATTTTTTTTCTGAACTTATCAAAATGCTCATTTACCCAGAACCATGATTTCTGATCTGCTGAACCAAATCACTTGATTTGAGAGTCTCAATCTTTAGAAATATGCCTGTTTGCCTCACTCAGTCACTGCTTCTTACCTTAACAACACTGAAGAGCCTGCATCAGAGTGATTTATAGATAGAAATTTCTCCTACTCAGAGATGACCCTGACATTTCATGAACAATGAAACCAGAATTCTGGTAATCAGGTCCAGAAAAAAAAAAACTAATATAATCAAGAAGATGGAGGACTTTTATAACAAAGATTAGGGTTGAAAAAATTGCAACCCAGGCTAGACAGGAAAAGGCTGAGGGGAAGGAAAATACAACATATGATCTTGACACCATCACAGCTGTGAGTGTACTGAACCGAAGCATTTTAACAACTGAAATGAGACCCATTTCTGCCTGTGGCTCATGGGTCCTGAGTGTCTCTTGTTTTGTTTTGTTTTGTTTTTTCTTTTAAGAGGAAAAAGAAAGGAAGAAAAAGAGAGAGAAAAAAAAAAGAATAAAAGAGAGAAAGAAAGAGGAAGATAAAGAGGGAGAGAGAACGGGAATCTTGCTCTATTGCCCAGGCTAGAGTGCAGTCTAAAAATGGGTATTAAAAACCTCATTTATGCCAATAAATGTGCTTAACAATGGGGACAGGAAGGAGTAAGGGAGGAAAATAACAAACAAGCAGCCAACCAATATTTCATTTAAACCTGTGAAATGCTATGCAATTGCTGAGGAGTGCTTTACTTCCAATTAAGTGGTCACTTTTAGAATAGGTGTGATGTGATACTGAGAAGAATGTATGTTTTGTGGATTTGGGGTGGAGAGTTCTGTAAATGTTTATTAAGTTTACTTATTTCAGGTCTGAGTTCAAGTCCTGGATATCCTTGTTAATATTCTGTTCTCATTGATCTGTCTAATATTGACAATGTAGTGTTAAAGTCTCCTACTATTATTATGTGGGAGTCTAAGTCTCTTTGTAAGTCATTAAGAACTTGCCTTATGTATCTGCGTGCTCCTGTATTGGGTACCTATATATTTAGGATCGTTAGCTCATCTTGTTGCATTGATCCTTTTACAATTATGTAATGTCCTTCTTTGTCGCCTTTGGTCTTTGTTGCTTTAAAGTCTATTTTATCAGAGACGAGAATTGCAACTCCTGCTTTTTTTTTTTTTTTTTAACCCTGGTGAATCTAACAATTATGTGCCTTGGAGTTGCTCTTCTTGAAGAATATCTTTGTGGTGTTCTCTGTATTACCTGGAGTTGAGTATTGTCCTGCCTTGCTAGGTTGGGAATGTTTTCCTAAATAATATCCTGAAGAATATTTTCCAGCTTGGATTCATTCTCTTTGTCACATTCAGGTACACCTATCAAATGTAGATGAGGTCTTTTCACATAGTCCCATATTTCTTGGAGACTTTGCTCATTCCTTTTTAGCCTTTTTTATCTAACCTTGTCTTCTTGTTTCATTTCATTAAGTTGGTCTTTGACCTCTGATATCCTTTCTTCTGCTTCATCAATTCGACTGTTAAAACTTGTGCATACTTCGCAAAGTTCTCATATTGTGTTTTTCAGCTCTATTAATTCACCTATATTCCTCTCTAAATTGTCTATTCTCGTTAGGATTTCATCAACCTTTTTTCAAAGTTCTTAGTTAGAACATGTTCTTTTAGCTCACAGTTTCTTATATCCACCTTCTGAAGCCTGATTCTGTCAATTCATCACACTCATTCTCCATCAGTCCTTGTTCCGTTGCTGATGAGGAGCTGTGATCCCCTGTAGGAGGAGAAACATTCTGATTTCGGGTATTTTCAGCCTTTTTGCACTGGTTTCTTCCCATCTTTGTGGATTTACCCACCTGTCGTCTTTGTAATTGTTGACTTTCAGATTGGGTCTCTGAGTGGACGTCCAGCTTGTTGGTGATGAAGTTTTCTCTGTTTCTTAGTTTTCCTTCAGTAGATGCCCCTCCCCCACAGAGCTGTACCTTCCCGAATTCAGCTGTACTTGCTGTGGAACTCTCAATCTTTAGGACTTCCAATTGCTAATTTTTTGTGGTGACACTGCTCTGGCTGAAACAGCAGTGCTGGGATTTGTGGCGCCCCCTGCCTGGGAATCTCCTGGTCTAGCCCCCGACTCTGGTCCCCGCTTCAATCAGCTGAATGGGCAACTCCGCCTTCCCACAGCTCCAAACGCCAACTAAAAGGGCACCCAGTCCCGTATACTCCGTACTGAGAACCGCCACGCCAGGGCACCAGCAAAACAGCCTCGCTGGCCAAAAGAGTCGCACTGGAGACCCATAGGGCTCCTCTGCTGGGAATCTCCCAGTCTGTGGGCAACAAAAATTTGTCTGAAAGTATGGCATCCACTCATTCTCTGCACTTTCACTGGGAGCTACAATCCTGAGCTGCTGCTAGTCAGCCATCTTGGATCTCTCTCCCCCTGAGTGTCTCTTGGAGTCAGTGACCCACCTTTGCAAAATGCTGGCCAAAGATTAGAGATATAGTTTGAAACTAAAGAGCTTGATAAAGTATAAGCCTTAAGCCCAAGATTCTGGGTTAATAAGCCATGGATAGAAAACAAACTAGACCCAGCACAGAAAGCTGAAACAGCCTGAATACTAAGCACATTAATATCTAACACCATTATTGATCTCCTCACTATCTACCTGATCTCCTTATTTGGATGTCACAGAAACAGTGCAACCTCATTATGTCCCAAACAAAGTTCATTATCTTTCTCCCCAGGCTCTTTTCTACCCTATTCATCTTATGTTTTTCATCTCGGTAAACAATAGCACCTGATTCATTCTAGACACCTCCCTGTCCCATATTCCACCTCCAACACACACACACACACACACACACACACACACACAATTCTATGGTTCTATTTCCCAAATGCCTTGTGACTGACCCAGCCTTTCCAATTCAGAGCCCTGGAAGACACTTTTTACTGATGCCTCTTCTCTGCCTTCACACTTGCCCTTTCATCTCCCCAACTTCTGCCTCTGCTTTGCCCCTGCTCATCATCTAGAACTTGGCTTAGCTGCTGCTTCTTTCAAGAAGCCCACCCTCATCCTGATCCTCCAAGTCTGAGATGGGCACCCATGCCATGTGCTCTCATCATGCCTAGTACCTCCCCTACAGTAGTTCCTGTCACATTGCATCATCAGTGACAGTTTGACTCTAGCCCCTATTAGACCATTAGCTCCAAGTAGCCACACCCACCATGACTCTCCTGCCCACTCTTACATCCCCTATGCTTGCACGTAGTAGCCAATAAACACTTAAGGAAATGGCTGACTAAACGATTGCAGGGAACGCTAAATACCACATATTCTCATTTTCTCCTGACTCATATATTTGTCAGTCTCCATTAAAGTTTGGCAGATATTTCCAGAACAGCACATGATCAATCTAAAAAGACTTGCCTTCCCATATCTAAATGAGAACTCAGTGGGCCACTGCAGGTGCCATCATGAAATGCCAAGAGCTTTGTGTTGGTGCAGTGTGGGACCCACACATGGGGGTATGAGCTTATCCAGGCAATAAGGGGTCCTGGAAGCCTGAGGCTTAGGCAGCAGGGTCAGCACCCACTTCCCTATTGTCTTCTTTCCCATCACAGGACATTAAACCTGATCACTTTCACCCCACCACCAATTTGAACCAATTCCTCCTTGTGAATGGTCATCTGCTTCTTGGCATTTTGCTCTGTTTGGTTGGGTGTTATGACATTAACTTCAGCGGGGAAAAAAAACAAACAGTTTCCCTCTTTGCAGTTTGAAATAGCTCATCAAAGAAATGTGGAGATTATGGAAATTAGATTTGATGGACAGCCAGCTATTTGCTTCCATCACTTCTGCCATTCTGTAGCTTTCTTTGGATAAAAGAGTTTGGGCTCTTCTGACAGCCCAATGGGCAATGATCTAATTTTAATAATCCTCTCCCCTCAGGGGCAAAAGTAAAGGAGGAAACTTCATAATGAAATTACTGTGCCTCAGAGGGGTAGTAACTAGATTCTTCCTTTTTGCATTGTTCATGTCCGGGGCTCTGGAAACAAGATACACATTTCAGGCATGTCCGGGGCTCTGGAAACAAGATACACATTTCAGGCATGCCTAACACTTATTAATGCTCTATTTTCTGAACTGCCTTAAAGATAGATAAGGCCTTCAGCAGACTAGGTCAAGAGCATGAATAGAAATACTATTGGAACACATACACACACACTCAGTTCAACTCTGTTCATCACATAAAATCATAGATCTAATTTCTCAGTTCAAAAAAGGGTTGTTTTTTTTTAATGCTAGGAGGGGCATCCCTTGACAGGAGGAGAATGGATTTATTGCTTTATAAAAAGAAGTCTGATAAAACTGTTGAGAAAATAAAAAAATTTTAAAAAAAACTAAAAACCCAAACATTAGCTCACCCCTCTAATTCAATTTTGAATTGAATTAAAAAAATTACAAGACCCTTTTATTTTTAGACTCCCATCTAATTTTTTTTTCCCAATATTTTGATTAGGATTGGCTGGGGTTGGAGTGTTTATCTCCCATTCTCACTTCTCCATGGCAGGCAAGAGGGTAAAGTCTGGGCAGGACACATGTGGCCTCTCTCTCTGCTCTACACTTCCACCCTGAGTCTCTTACCTGAGTGGTGAGATTGGAAAATAAACATGGTGACTCAACATCTTGGAGATTTTAGAATTCAGGAAGATTTATCCATTAGGACTGTTTTGGGTGCAAGTTACAGGTGCAAGCCACTGAGGGGGCATAAACTTACTTTAGTTTAAGTAACAAGAAGCCCAGAGTCAGCGGGATCTGGCATTGGTGTTGCTGCTCCGCAATGTCATCAAGGACCCAGATGCTTCCCTTTTGTCTCTTCTGCCATCCTCAGCATGTTGACATCCCTCCCTCCCCACCTCCAAGCTTAGTGTCCTGAAACAGCAATGGCTAAAGCAAAAAAAAAGGGGAATCCAGAGAGGAAGGTATCCTGTTCCAAGCATCTCTCTTTCAACAGCTGAAAAGTCCTATAGAAGTTTCCTGCAGATTTCCTCTTTAATCACATGATCCAGATACCAAGGAAGGCTGAGAATGACAGTACCAGGCATTTTCAGCCTCTGTAGTTGGAGACCGGCACTGCTGACAAGGGACAAAAGCAGGAAATAGCTATAGGGTAGATAACCACCAGTGTCTGTCAAATATGTAGCTTCAATTCAGGGCAAAGGCCATTTGACTACATATCAAGCTATACTCTCTCACTTAACTTTATTCAATAAGAAAGCCAGTATGTTTATCTCCTCTTGTCAGATTCTCGCATCTTATTTTTCTATTAGTTCCAAGCTCAGTGCAAAGAAAGAAACATGATTACTTATTATCTCTGAACACTAACAATTACTGCCAGGAGGATTGTTGACTGTAGGAAAATCAGCCACCACCCATCTTTGGGCCACGATGTCTTTACCTGAAACGCAAGGGGGCTGGATGAAGCATCTTCAGTGCCCTTTCCAGCCCTGACGGTTTGTGATCCCATGACTGTGCATTCAAATGCCTCCATGCAGTGAATCAAATCATAAGCAGCCCAAAAAAAGTTATGAAAGGAAGAAATTTCACTCACATTGACTCACATTGGCCTTAGGGAATCAAAAATAGTAAATAAAAATGAACTTTGAAGCCAGTGTCAGTTTAATAAGAATAAGAACTTACGAATGTGCCCCAGGCATGTTGTTGAAGATAGCCATGTAATAGGCTTACACGTCTTTAGGAAAATTGCTGCTACCTTGAAAATCAGTTTTATAAGGCAAGCAGCATGACAAGGCACTAAAATGGATCTCTCCTTCATCAATTTCATTAAACAATCATTAAGAGACCTAAGACCTGGCCCAGCACCATGGCTCACTCCTATAATCCCAGAACTTTGGGAGGCCAAGGTGGGTGGCTCAGGAGGTCAAGAAATCAAGACCATCCTGGCCAACATGGTAAAACCCTGTCTCTACTAAAAATACAAAAATTAGCTAGGCATGATGGTAAATGCCTGTAGTCCTAGCTACTCAGGAGGCTGAAACAGGAGAATTGCTTGAACCCAGGAAGCAGAGGTTGCAGTGAGGCGAGATTATGCCACTGCACTCCCAACTGGTGAAAGAGTGAGACTCCATCTCAAAAAACAAAGAGAGACCAAGGACCTGTCTTATAGTGCTACCGTCTTCAAGCTGTGACCTGGAAAACCACCATGAAAGGGAAAGAGAGAGACTGGAGAATTGTGTAAACCTGAAAGTGGGTACATCACTTTCACCCACATAACATTGGCCATAACTAAGCCTTATGGCCCTGACCTCACTGCAAATAAGGCTAGGGAATAAAGTTGTCCTGTTTATCCAAGAAGATGAAATAAATTGGTGAACACATAATTTTTGTTCCTGCCATAGCTTTTTCATATTATTATGGAGCAATGCCTTCAGATTCTAATGACAGTGATTTTTATCTCCAAATTCTATACCCAATCAAACTTTCAATCAAGCATGAAAGTAGAATTTAAAATAATACAGACATGCAAGATCTCAAAAACTGTGTACTCCATATACCCTTTCTCAGGAAGCTACCACATAATGTAAACAACATAATGTAAAAATATATGAAGGAAGAAGAAAGTATCTAATAGAAGTACCAGGGATCCAATGCAGGAAAGTCCAGAAATAATAGCTGTATTGTAGGCCTAAAGAGCAGCAAATCTAAACTGGAGCAGCAGGGTAACTGCATTTGAAGGATGGGGAAAGGGAAAATGGGCTGGTGATCTATTCTATCACCAGGCCTTAGCCTATACTGCTCCCTCATCTTTCATAGTAGGAAGTCAACAAATAAAGCCTAAAATTTACAAATCAATAAATAGTAGTATAGGCATATTACTTGGGAATGGAGAAGTAAATTCCAAAAGAAACAGCTAAAAAGAATTGAAAATGGTTACCTCAGGATAGCTGTACCTGGAGGAGAGGGGAGGGTTGAGCAAGAGAATGCCGGTTTTTATTGTAACTCTTGATATAGTATTTGACTTTTTAACCATGTAATATATTTTTGTGCTAAAAATATACATGTTTTTAAATAAGGATGAGAGAGGGAGATAGACATTTTTATAATTTTGAGAATAGGGAGGATCATGACGCACAGGAGGCAGGACTAGATTGCAGTTCCCACTCAGAGTTGCCTGTGGAGTCTCGTGTCATAAACTTTTGCTCCAGAACTACTGCAGGAATACATCAGGAAAGCCGAGGGGACCCACAGGCCCTCTGGAGGAAGTGTATTGCTCCTACAGGACCCAAGAGACACTCCAAATACTGTGAGTGCCCAAACTGTGGAAGTGGGAAAGGGGGATCATCTACCCCCAAACACACACCCTTACTGGGGAACCTGAAGGTCTAGATTATGGGAGAAGATACAGATCTTACCTGGAGCTAAGTCAATTTAGAAAGCAGAGCAAAATACAGGGGCAGAGGAAGCAACGGGAAAAGGACTATAAGCTTTCTGGTTCCCCTAGGAAGCAATTTCTGCTTTGCCTCATAAGGGTACTTGGGGAGGGCTGCCAGAGGCCCTAGGAAAAGACCACAGGGAGAAGGAAACCCCAAGTTGAACTCTGTAACAATTCCAACCAAACGAGAAGTCTCCTGGCTAGAATTTGGAGTGGGCCTGAATCCTGTGTGTGGACTCCACAGGCAGGGAAGCATCAAAGTCCTACTTGCTTTTGCAGCTGGGAGGCTGGTAGCCTGGGGCAAGTTCTCAGCCCTGCTTACCCACTGCCTGGAAACAGACTCAGTGCTGTTGCAAGGAGCATGGTGGAAGTGAGATCAGCCTTTTGGATTGTGTGGGAGCTGGGTGAGGCCTGTGGTTGCCAGCTTTTCCCTATCTCCCTGATGACCTGCATGACACAGCAGAGGGAGCCATAATGCTCCTGGGAACATAACTCCATTGGACTGGGAACCACACCAGCCTCAGGAAGACTTACCCAAGAAGCAACTGAGCTCAGACACGCCTGGCCCTGCCCCCACCTGATGGTCCTTCCCTACCCACCCTGGAAGCTGAAAACAAAGGGCATATACTCTTGGGAGTTTTAGGGCCCTGCTCACCATCTGATCCTCCCCATACTACCACACCTGATAATATCTTGAAAGCACCACCTTCTGGCGGGAGGCTGACCAGCACAAAAACAGTATATAATCAACCAAAACTAAGGACCCTTGCAGAGTCCATTTATCCCTCTGCCACCTCCACAAGAGCAGGTGCTGGTATCCACAGCTGAGAGACCCACAGACAGGACACCACAGCTGAGAGACCCAGAGGACTCTGTGCAGACAACCCCCAGTACCAACCCAGAGCCTGGTAGACATGCTGGTGGCTAGATCCAGAAGCGAGACAGCAATCACTACAGCTTGGCTCTCAGGAAGACACACCCCTAGGAAAAGTGAGAGAAATCTACATCAAGGGAACACCTCAGAGGACAGAAGAATCTGAACGACAACCTTCAGTGCCAGACCTTCCCTCTGACAAAGCCTATCCAAATGAGAAGGAACCGGAAAACCAACCCTGATAACGTGACAAAACAAGGCTCTATAACTCCCCTCAAAAATCACACTAGCTCACCAGCAATGTGTCCAAACCAAGAAGAAATCTCTGATTTATCTGAAAAAGAATTAACATCAGTTGTTAAGCTAATCAAGGAGGCACCAGAGAAAAGTGAAGCCCAATTTAAGGAAATCAAAAAAATGACACAAGAAATAAGTAGAGAGATCTTCAGTGAAATAGCATAAATTTTTTAAAAAATCAAAACTTCAAGAAACAATGGATGCACATATAGAAATGCAAAAAAAAAAAAAAAATGCTTTGGAAAGTCTCAGCAATAGAATTTATCAAGCAGAAGAAAGAACCCCAGAGCTTGAAGGCAAGGTTTTTGAATTAACCCAATCCAACAAAGACAAAGAAAAAATAATACAAAAATAAGAGCAAAGCCTCCAGGAAGTCTGGGATTATGTAAAATGACCAAACCTAAGAATAATTGGCATTCCTGAGGAAGAAGAGAAATGTAAAATTTTGGAAAACTTATTTGAGAAAATAATGGAGGAAAACTTCCCCAGCCTTGCAACAGTCCCAGACATCCAAATACAAGAAGCTCAATGAACACCTGGGAAATTCATCGCAAAAAGATCATACTCATCAGTTTATCTAAAGTCAAAACAAAGGAAAGAATGTTAAGAGCTGTGAGGCAAAAGCATCAGGTCACCTGTAAAGGAAAACCTATCAGATTAACAGCAGATTTCTCAGCAGAAACCCTACAAGCTAGAAGGGATTGGGGCCCTATCTTCAGCATCCTTAAACAAAGCAATTATCACCCAAGAATTTTGTATCTAGTGAAACTAAGCTTCATAAATGAAGGAAAGATAGTCTTTTTTAGATAAACAAATGCTGAGAGAATTCCCCACTACCAAGCCAACATTACAAAAACTGCTAAAAGGAGCTCTAAATCTCTAAGAATCTGGAAATACATCAAAACAGAACCTCTTTAAAGCATAAATCACATAAAACCTATAAAACAAAAATACAATTAAAGAAAAAAAAGGCATACAGGCAACAAATAGCGTGATGAATGGAATAGTACCTCACATCGCTATACTAAGGTTGAATGTAAGTGGCCTAAATGCTCCACTTAAAGGATACAGAATTGCAGAATGGATAAGAATTCACCAATCAACTATCTACTGCTTTCAAGAGACTCACCTCACACATAAGAACTCATATAAACTTAAGATAAAGGGGGGGAAAAATACATCCGATGCAAATGGACACCAAAAGCGAGCAGGAGTAGCTATTCTTACAACAAACAAAACAAACTTTAAAGCAACAGTAGTTAAAAGAGACAAAGAGGAACATTATCTAATGATAAAAGGCCTTGTCCAACAGGAAAATATCACAATCCTAAGTATATATGTACCTAACACTGGAGCTCCCAAATTCATAAAACAATTATAATTAGACCTAAGAAATGAGATAGACAGCAACACAATAATAGTGAGGGACTTCAATGCTCCACTGACAGCACTAGACAGGCCATCAAGACAGAAAGTCAGCAAAGAAACAATGGATTTCAACTCCACCCTAAAACAAAATGATATAACAGATATCCACAGAGTATTCTACCCAACAACTATAGAATGCACATTCTATTCATCAGTACATGCAACATTCTCCAAGATAGAGCAAATAATAGGCAAGAAACAAGCCTCAATAAATTTAAGAAAATTGAAATTATATAAAGCACTCTTTCAGACCACAGTGGAATAAAACTGGAAATCAATTCCAAAAGGAACCTTCAAAACCATGCAAATACATGGAAATGAAATAACATGCTCCTGAATGATCATTGGGTGAACAATGAAATCAGGCTGGAAATTTAAAAATTCTTCAAACTGAACAGCAATACTGTAGTGACACAACCTATCAAAACCTCTGGGATACAGCAAAGGCAGTGCTAAGAGGAAAGTTCATAGCCCCAAATGCCTACATCAAAAAGTCTGAAAGGGCATAAACAGATCATCTAAGGTCACAGACTAAGGAACTAGAGAAACAAGAACAAACCAAACCCAAACCCAGCAGAAGAAAGGAAATAACCAAGAGCAGCGCAGAACTAAATGAAATTGAAATATATATATTGTATATATATATATACACACACACAAATTATATTAAATTATGTATAAGTTAAATATAAATTAAACAATAAGCTGGTTCTTTGAAAAGAGAAATAAAATTGATAGGCCATTAGCAAGATTAACCAAGACAAGAAGAGAGAAAATCAAAATAAGTTCGGTAAGATATAAAATGGGAGATATTGCAACTGATACCACAGAAATACAAAAGGTCATTCAGGGCCACTATGAACATCTCTATGCACACAAAACTAGATAACCTAGAGAAGACGCAACCCTCCTAGCTTAAACCAGAAAGAATTAGATACCCTGAACAGACCAGTAACAAGCAGCAAGATTGAAATAGTAATTTTAAAATGACCAAAAAAAAAGTCCAGGACCAGACAGATTCACAGTAAAATCCTACCAGACATTCAAAGAAGAATAGGTACCAATCCTACTAACACTATTCCACAAGATAGAGAAAGAAGGAATCCTCCCTAAATCATTCTATGAGGCCAGTATCACCCTAATGCCCAAAGCAGGAAAGTACATAACCAAAAAAGAAAACTATAGACCAATATCTTCGATGAACACAGATGCAAAAATCCCTAACAAAATACTGGCTAACTGAATCCAACAATTTATCAAAAACATAATCTTCCATGAGCAAGTGGGTTTTATACCAGGGATCCAGGGATGGTTTAACATACATATGCAATTCAATAAACGTGTCACACCGCACAAACACAATTAGAAACAAAAATTGCATGAATATTTCAATAGATGTGGAAAAATCATTCAACAAAATCCAGCATCGCTTTGTGATTAAACCTCTCAGCAAAATTGGCATACAAGGGACATACCGCAATGTAACGAAAGCCATCTATGACAAAGCCACGGCCAACATAATACTGAATAAAGTTGAAAGCATTCCCTCAGAGAAATGGAACAAGACAAGCATACCCATTGAACCACTTCTCTTTCAACATAGTACTAGAAGTCCTAGCCAAAGCCGTCAAAAGTAAATGCAGTTAAAAAAAAAAAAAAAAAAAAGATAATGGGAGGCCGAGGCGGGTGAATCACCAGGTCAAGAGATCAAGACCATCCTGGTCAACAAGGTGAAACCCCGTCTCTACTAAAAATACAAAAATTAGCTGGACATGGTGGTGTGCGCCTGTAGTCCCAGCTACTTGGGAGGCTGAGGCAGAATTGCTTGAACCCAGGAGGCGGAGGTTGCAGTGAGCCAAGATCGTGCCATTGCACTCCAGTCTGGGTAACAACAGCGAAACTCCGTCTCAAAAAAAAAAAAAGATAAATAGCTGGCACTTCATTAAACTAAAAAGGTTTTGCACAGCAAAAGGAACAGTCAGCAGAGTTAACAGACAACCCACAGAGAAGAAGAAAATCTTTGCAATCTATATATCTGACAAAGGACTAATCTTCAGAATCTGTAACAAACTCAAACAAATTAGCAAGAAAAAAAACAATCCCATCAAAAAGTGGACTACGAACATAAACAGACAATTCTCAAAAAAAGATATACAAACGGACAACAAACGTGAAAAAAATGCTCAACATTCCTAATGATCAGGGAAATGCAAATCAAAACCACAATGTGATACCACCTTACTCCTGCAAGAATGGCCATCAACAAAAAGTTAAAAAAAATAGACGTTGGCATGGATGCAGTGAACAGGGAACACTTTTCAATGCTGGTGGGAATGTAAACTAGTACAATCACTATGGAAAACAGCGTGGAGATTCCTTAAAGATCTAAAAGTAGAACTACCATTGGATCAGAGGAAAAGAAGTCATTCTGCAATAAAGATGCTTATACACGCGTGTTTATAGCAGCGCAATTTGCAATTGCAAAAATGTGGAACCAACCCAAATGCCCATCAGTCAGCAAGTGGATAAAGAAACTGTGATTATATGTATGTGTGTGTGTGTGTGTGTGTGTGTGTGTACACATATATGTGTGTGTATGGTTATATGTATAGATATATAAAATATCTCAGAAATGGAAAACCAAACATTATATATTCTCACTCATAAGTGGGAGCAAAGCTATAAGGATGCAAGGGTATAAAAATGACACAATGGACTTTGGGGACTTATGGGGAAAGGACAGAAAGGGGTGAGGGATAAAAGACTACAAATTGGGTGCAGTGTATACTGCTTGGATGATGGGTGAACCAAAATCTCACAAATCACCACTACAGAACTTATGTAACCAAATGCCACCTGTTCCCCTATAACCTATGGAAACAAAAACATTAAAAAATATATTTTTTTAAGTTTTTATTATCTTTTCCTTTGTTCTGCCCAAAAGTCTTACCCAGGCCCTTATCATGACCTCAAAAGGTCAAGGAGAGAAAAAGGAAACAAGGCAGATGTGTGAATACGTAACACATAACACCTTTTTTTTTTTGAGACAAAGTTTTGCTCTTGTTGCCCAGGCTGGAGTGCAATGTGCGATCTTGGCTCACCACAACCTCTGCCTCCCAGATCAAGTGATTTTCCTGCCTCAGCTTCCTGAGTAGGTGGAATTACAGGCATGCGTCACCAGATCCAGCTAATTTTGTGCATTTTAATAGAGCTGGGTTTCTCCATGTTGGTCAGGCTTGTCATGAACTTCTGACCTCAGGTAATCCACCTGCCTCTCCCAAGGTGTTGGGATTATAGGCATGAGCCACTGCACCCAACCTACATAACACCTTTTTTGAACCCCAAGCAGAGTATTTTCTCCTTTATCCAATAAAAAAAATTAAAATAAAATTTAAAAACTTGCTGATGGCCCAACAGATCTGGCCTGTATTTGTCTGTTCTCATACTGCAATAAAGAAATACCTATGTCTGAGTAATTCATAAAGAAAAGAGGTTTAATTGGCTCAGGGTTCCACAGGCTGTACAGGAAGTGTTGCTGGAGAGGCCTTAGGAAACTTACAATATTGGTAGAAGGTGAAGGGGGGCTGGAGCAGGAGAAAGAGAGAGAGGAGGGAGGTGTCACACACTTTTAAACAACCAGGTCTCATGAGAGCTCTATCACAAGAATAGCACCTGGGGGAAAATCCACCCTGATGATCCAATCACCTCCCACCAGGCCTCACTTCCAACATAGGGGATTACAATTTGACATGAGATTTGGGTGGGGACACAAATCCAAACCATATCAGGGCCACAGACAGAGCCCTGAAATATTAGTAGTGACCCCATATACGCTGCCCCTTTCCTCCATTGTGCCAAAAAAACGTTTAAGATGTTTTATACATTTTTCTGAAATCAAGAGGCACTATATCCTTCTTATCTAATGGCTTCATAAGCCTCTCAAAGAAATTTTTTTAGCCCGGCACAGTGGCTAATCCCTGTAATCCCAGCCCTTTGGGAGGCCAAGGCGTTAGGATCACTTCAGCCCATGAGTTCAAGACCAGCCTAGATAATATAGTGAGATCTTATCTCTACAAAAGATTTAAAAATTAGGTAGTACATGTCTGTGATTCCAGTCTACTGGGAAGGCTGAGATGGGAAGATCACTTGAGCCTAGGAGGTTGAGGCCACAACATGAGCTGTGATCACAACATTGCACTCCAGACTGCATGACAGAGCAAAACTCTATTAGTTTGACCTGACGTTTTGGTGAGCTCATGTTGATTGACAATAAATATTGCCTTCCTAGGGAATATGTACCTTTGAGGTTTACGTTTCTAATTTCAACAACTCATCTTTTGATTTTTTTTTTTTAATTTGGGCAACATTTGTTGATCTCTTGGCCCTATTGCTGCCCTCCATGCTTCTGAAAATTCACACAAAATAGTTTTGTTGTCATTTCTATAAGATATATTAGAATGTAATCTGCTATGTCCTAGATTCTTGACCATATTCATTGAGTGTGAGGGTTTCATTGCCTCTTTCAACAACATTCATCCTACAGTCATCTGTCAAGCACCAGTCCAGGTAGTGGGGTTGAGGTGTAAAACATATTAAAAGTCCCTGCCATTCAGGAGCTCTTAGTCTAAAGAAACAGGCTGAAAAATAAGCCAACAATTACAACAGGTACAAATGCCATGACAGAGATTTGTTTAGGGAGCTATGGGTTAGAAGGGCACTTAAGCCAGCCTGGAGGGAGCAGAGGCTTTCCAGGATGAACTGTCCTCTGAGCATGTGAAGAGCTGGGAAGTAAATGTGCCAAGAGAAAGGAAAGGGCTTTCTGTGCACATTTAAAGGCTTAGAAGTAAAGGGTAACTCAAAAAGGTCAGGAACTGAAAGTCATCTGAGCACAGGGAGAAGTAAAAGGAGAGGAAGGGCACATCAGAGGTGAGCAGGGACCGGGTTCTGCTGGGAAGACACTAGGATCTTATTCAGAGGAGTGAAATGATCAGATAGGAGTTTTAAATAGATCCTTCCATCCCTGAAAACTAAAGTGTGTGTGTGATAGGAATGGGAAGGCGAGATCGACACTCTGTGACCAGACATGAGACCACCGAGTCAATGAGGGGAGGAGTCCTGAGAGCACAATGGAAGTGCGGATGAAAGAGGAGAGAGACCAGACACCGCGACTCAGGCCTGTAATTCCTGAGTCCACTTTGGGAGGCTGAGGCAGGTGGACTGCATGAGCCCAGGAGTTCAAGACCAGACTGGGCAACATAGTGAGACCCCATCACTAAAAAAATTAGGCATGGTGGCACATGTCTGTAGTCCCGGCTACTTGGAAAGCTGAGGCAGAGGTGAGAGGATTATTTGAACCTCGGCGTTTGAGGCTGTAGTGAGTCATGACCATGCCACTGCACTCTGGCCTGGACAACATAGCAAGACCCTGTCTCAAAGGAAAAAAAAAAAAGAGGAGAAAGAGCAATCAAAATCTATCTGGGAGGCTGACATGTGACAGGATCTATTTACAAAGGAAGATGGAGGAGGACATATCTCTGGTGGCTTGCCTGTCTTTGCTGATGGGCTAGATGGTTGTACTACTGGCCAGCAGGGGAGGTTGGGGGAAGAAGTTTGGGAGCAGGTGAGTGCACTCTGTTGACTGAAAGATTTTCCAGACAGTACAGTAGAGATAGCTACTCACAAGTAGAAAAGTAGGTCTGCACTCCAGAAAGAGGTTGAGGCAAGAAAGAAAACAACTGTTTTGTTTGCACACAGGGGTGGTAGAAACGGTTTGGGATGAACAAGATCTTCCAGGAATGATGTGGAGTAAAGAAAGGCGCAAAAAGTCGAATACAGTGCCCTGTAGCTTAGTAGCTACTAATTTAGACCCAAGTGTTTGTCCCCTCAGGGATCCCACAGCACCTTGACCTAACAATCACCATTTTTAAATTCATGTAATTTTTTCCACATTAAACACAATTAACTTAAAGCTGGAGACAAAATCTTACTTGATTTAGTATCCCCAGGATTAAATACACAACTAAGAATATCTACATGTTCAATAAATATTTATTAAACAATGGTAGTATATTCATATACAAGAGGGAGGAAAATAGCAATTCTGACACGCTTCCATTCCAGAAAATTACCAGTTTTTAGCGTGTCACTCGAAACCAATTTTTATCTAAGAACCGACTCCTTCCCCCTTTCTGCCCTGTTTCACTTTACTCACTTCAGAGCACAAATATGATTTTTAGATCTTCCGTTTGCTTCCTTTCCTCACTGTGAAGAGTATTTTATCTTTTCTCACTCTGAAGAGTATTTCTGAATGTCCCTGGTTCATTTTCAAACTAAATACCATAGAAATGGTCTTGACTGATTTCTGCTCTTCAGTTACCCTTTCTTCGAGTCCCTGGCAAGGGAGGTGAGATAGCCTCCTTGCTGAAGATGCCACCGGTGTGGGCATCCCAGCTTGAGAAAAAGAGAGCTCAATTGTTGTATGGGAGGCTTTCGCAATCAGAACCTCTCCCTAGGGACAGTTTATTAACACTGGAAATTTGTCATGGTTACAAAGCACTTTGATTTCACAAAAATAAGACTGTCTTCTCTGCTTAAGATGGCAAGTCATGTTTTGCTTTTTCCAAATGAACTAGGCAAGAACCACCAGCACAGTGTCAAAGAGCCAAGATTTGTCTCTCCTTCCTAAGCCAGCTACCTGAATGCTCAGAAGACAGTGATTTGTGTTCATAGTCACAAAATCAGAGAGTCAGTGAGGAAGTAAAGATGGAAAGCATTTGATCTTTAAAAGGCAGCATAAAAACCAGAGCAGGCTCTTGTACCTTCTGCCTGTAGAATCTCATGTTCCCAGCCATTGTATCTTGCTTACTAACAAACTGTAAGCAAATACCGTTAAGGCACTGTGCTTAGCCTATTATAAGAAGTCAATCAATATTAACTAAAGAGCAAAGCAAAAACAAGAGGTGACAAAGTCTGAGTTCTGGGATTTAGCTTTAGTTAGTACAACGCAGCCAATAGTTGGGACTGGGACCCCATTCAGAGCTCAGGTCTAACTCTTACTACACCTGAGAAATGACAGCGACAAAATCAACTCCCAACTCTCAACAGGATGGGCAGCATTTAAAGCAAAGTTCTCCTCTTCCTTTCTCCATTCTTGAGACTTCGGACTAGATGTTTATTGCCATTTCATGCCTAACAACAGAAAAATACATGAAAATAACACCCAATACTGACAATAATGTTATGCAAATAATGTACCCAAATTCTAGAGGCCACGCAAATTGGCATAAATCTTATGGAAAATGATTTGCCCATATGTCTCAAAAGTCATAGAAAGTTTTCTACCTTCCCATTCCTGGCAATTTATCTTAAAGGAAAAGAATTTAAATGAGAATACAATATATGCAAAACATATTTACTACAGCATTATTTTATAAAAATAGCAACAAAAAGCATCATACTCGTGCAAGAATAGGAAAATATTAAATTATGTTCCATCTACACAATGGAATAATATCATTCAATTAAAATTGGTATAAAGATTGCAGCATGTGGAAAAACATTTGACAAAAGGTTAAAGAGGAAAATCAGAAGACAGAATTATACATAATAAATGCTAGTGCTACATGTGTTTCACAATTATGCAAGCCTGTGAACATAACTGGAAAGTCATATGAAAAAATATAATTAATTTTTTTTTTTAGATGGAGTCTCACTCCATCTATCGTGGTTCACTGCAACCTCTGCCTCCCGGGTTCGAGCTATTCTCCTGCCTCAGTCTCCTGAGTAGCTTGGACCCCAGGCGCACGCCACCACACCTGGCTAATTTTTGTTTTTTTTTTAGTAGAGATGGGGTTTCGCCATGTTGGCTAGGATGGTCTCGATCTCATGAACTCGTTATCCACCCACCTCGGGCTCCCAAAGTGCTGGGATTACAGACGTGTGCCACCGCGCCCGGCCTGTAAATTGTTTAAGGTGAGTGGATTGTGTTAGGCATTAAAACTTAACTATTTCAAACCTTCAAGGAAAGAAAATCATGATACTGTTTAAGTAATCCCAGAGAGGAAAACATCCCAATTCTTTTACAAAGACACTAATGCAACAACAAAAAGAAATCAGGGTGCATTGGAAAAGAAACCTGTATTATTTCTTTTATGAGCACCAATGTAAAAATGCTACAGAAAACATCATCAAGTTGAATTCAGCAACATATTAAACAAATAATATACCATGACCAAGTTGGGCTTATTCCAGAAATGCAAGGATGATTCAGTAACAGGAAATCTGTTCATATAATTCTCCATATTAATAGACCAAAGGAAAAACACATGATGTCATCTACACAGAGGCTGCAAAGCCATATAATAAAGTAGATGCAACATTTATTTTTGACTTAAAACAATACTTCATTTCTTAGTCCAACAGGAAAAATGGGTACTTTCTCAATATCATACACATATGTATTTGTGTATAGTTATACTAAATTTTGATTATTCAAAACTATAAAAATGCAGCAACAGATGCTTGGTCTGATGAGTCCCTTGGAGACTAAATGGGCACAATAGCTATTCAAAGGCTCAGAGAGGCCCTGCTATGAGAGAGTGCCCTGGTCTTCCCAGATTTTATCTTGAGCTCAAGTTACTTTACCTCCGTGCTCATTAGGATGCTTCGTGCTGCAAACAACGTCCATTCTCAACTTCCAACAGCAGTTACACAGGCAATTCCTAGTCCCTACCCTGGCCTCCAGGACTCAGATGTTCCTAGCACTGCGGTCCTCTTATCGCCAATCCCCACCCACTCAGCTCTATCAGCCTCCTGGTTTTTCCTAAAATGTACCGAGCACATTCCTGTCTGGGGGCTTCTGAACTTGTTTCCCCTGCCTGGAAAGTTCTTTCCTCAGATGTTTTAATGGCTCACTCTCTCACTTTATTCACTTTTCTTACCACACTGCCTCACATAGCATGCCTCACACACAGGACCCCCGGCAACACTCCCTATCCCCTTACCCTGCTTTATTCCCTGACGCCATAGTGTAGATTTATCTGTCTGTTATTTTCTCTGCTACCAGAAAGCCAGCTTCACGAAGGTAAATACTCTGATTATATTGTTCACTGCTGCAAACCCAGAACCTATGCCAGTGCCTGGCATATAGCAGACATATGCTGAATATGTCATTGAAGCAAGAGAAAGCCTGACTCATATGGGTTTCAAAATTGGGAAACTTGTTTCACATAGCAAAATTCCAGAGGTTAAAAAAAAGCTCAAGGAAAGAGCAAAGCTTGTTCTTTCTCCCTGAGATTCTGTTCCTCCCTTTTCAGTATATTAGCTTTGTCCTCACGTGGAGGCTGCCCTCCTCGTGGTCACAAGATGGCTGCAGCAGCAACTGAAGCAAGGTTCTTTCTCTTTCATGTCCACTGAGAGACAGCAAGGGGCTCCTAAGTCTTCCCTTCAGTCTGATTGGTCGCCTTTAGTTCATGCGTCCACCTCTAAACCAATCACGGACAAGCAGGAGCGAAGTCCGTGAATGGTTCACATGAATCAGGACCCACCAGTAGAGAAGACTGGTGTCACCCTCCGCAGCTTTAAATAGTTTCATGAGGAAGGGACAGGAAAATGCCTAAAGAAAATCAAAACTGTATATGGAAGCGAGAAGTAGAGAAAATGGATCCTGGATAGGCAATGAACCATGACCACTAAAATCTCTGACTCCAAAAGAACTCCTCAAGCCTAGGGAACTCTTTCTCGTGAAGTAACTGGCCTCCTGAGATCTGGGAACACAATCCTTTATTTGGGATATTTTTTGAGTTAAATACTACTCTTAGATTGGGAGCTGGCTCAACACTTCCTCCTGGGAAAAGCTGAGCACTGAGAAAAAGAGATAAATACAACTCTTTCTTGAAAGGGAAAATGATATAGAAACAATAATAATTCAAAATATATTTCACACAGAGCAGTTTTTCCAAATTGATATCAAAACACAAAGCATCTACAAAGTACAATATGCCTTCACAGAAATTAAAAGTCATTTACACATTCAGGCAATGTGAATAAAGGCAGCAATTCAGAACAAGAGAAAATATAAGCAATGAGCAAGGCTGTAAATTACTGAAAACATCACCAGCCAGGCATTCCAAAGTGTTAAACAAATCCTTTGACTAAGAAGTTGCTCTGGGCACATCTCTTGCATTAGGGTGATTTACTAGAGAACAGAGGATGAGGAGGCATTCACTGAAAAGCATCTAAAGTCTTGCCTGCCCTTTGAACCATGATGCAATATCCCATTTCACCTGCTGCAAAAACACAGTCTAGTATGTCATTCCTGAAAAAGGTTCAATCAGCTGGGCTCACTTCCAGAGGCCGAGGCAGGCAGATCACCTGAGGTCAGGAGTTCAAGACCAGCCTGACCAACATGGGGAAACTCTGTCTCTACTAAATATATAAAAATTAGCTGGGGGTGGTGGCAGGCACCCATAATCTGAGCTACTTGGGAGGCTGAGGCAGGAGAAGCACTTGAACTTGAACCTGGGAGGTGGAAGTTGCAGTGAGCCGAGATCGAGCCATTGTACTCCAGTCTGTGTAACAAGAGTGAGACATCTCAAAAAAAAAAAAAAGAAAGAAAAAGAAAAAAAGAAAATCATATTGCTACATTGTGACTCCTTCCCTGAAATTTATATATGACTCTTTCTTTTTAAGCAGCTGCTGAGGCCTCTCTTACTTTACTGAGACATTTTAGAGTAGATATTTCACATGCCTTGAAAATGCTGCTTTTCTCAATATTAGATACACCCAAACTGATATATGTTGACCCCTTCCCCCAGCCCTCAATGCTCAAGGCTGCATATGACATGTAGCAAAGTAAACCTTCGGTTTCCAACACAGAAAATATAACACTTTAAGTATAACTTTCTTGCTTCTTTCTGACTGTCTTCTTCAAAGGGCTTCTGGTATTCACTTGACACGAGCCCTGGCTTTATCCAGAATTTATAAGAACTTTCATCAAAAATATCTACTGATGGCCAGCACGGTGGCTCATGCCTGTAATCCCAGCACTTTGGGAGGCCTAGGCAAGGGGATCAGAAGGTCAGGAGATTGACCATCCTGGCCTACATGGTGAAACCCCATCTCTACTAAAATATAAAAAACTAGCTAGGCATGGTGGCATGCACTTGTAGTCCCAGCTACTCGGGAGGCTGAGGCAGGGGAATTGCTTGAACCTGGGAGGCAGAGGTTGCAGTGAGCCGAGATCACACACTGCACTCCAGCCTGGCAACAGAGCAGGACTCTGTCTCAAATTAAAACAAAAACAAAAACTGATTTTGCAATGAACAAGAGGGAATGGTAGAAGACTTGCAGAGGCATGTTATTGTATTACTAAGCAAGAAAGTCAATGCAAGTTGCTCCAGAATACACAGCCAGCAAAGAACAGAGCTGGGAGCAGATTCTAGGTGCAAGACCCCCATCCCAGGGCTCCTTTTGCTACAACAATGCTCTGAGTAGGCGGCCAACTCCCATTCTGGTGTATCTTGCTATACACACAGTTGGCACCGCTCTTATGCTGTGTAGTAAAGCACAGATTTAATTCTGAGGTTCCTTTCATCCAAAGGAAAGTTCTGATGAATATTTAAATATCCATAAAGGGATATAAATTAGAGTAAATAGGCCAGGAGTACGCCTGGCCTATTTACTCTAATTTATATCCCAGCACTTTGGGAGGCTGAGGCACATGGAAGACTTGAGCTCACGAGTTAGAGACCAGCCTGGGTGATGTGGCGAAACTCCATCTCTACAAAAAATACGAAACTTTGCCAGGTATGATGGCATGCACCTGTAACCCAGTTACTCAGGAGGCTGAGATGGAAGGATCGCTTGAGCCTGGGAGGTTGAGGCTGCAGTGATCCATGATGGCGCCACTTCACTTGAGCCTGGGTGAGAGAGTTAAGACCCTCAAAAGAAAAAGAGAGAGAGAGGAAAAGAGAGAGAGAGAGAGAGAGACAGAGAGAGAGAGAGAGAGAGAGAGAGAGAGAGAGAGAGAGAGAGAGAGAGAGAGAGAGAGAGAGAGAGAGAGAGAAAGAGAGAGAAAGGGTGCACCTTTTATACTACATTAGAAGACCAAGGTCACCATCAGACAGAGTTCACCATTATTGTTAATCCTGTTCATTGTTGTTACCTCATTTGGGTTCTTCATTGCTTCCCTTACTACACCTATCAAGATCTAAAATTTTGACTCAGGCTCTGCATTTTGGGGAACTCAAGCAAAGGCAGGGAAGTCACCTAGGAGACATATACAAAAGAATTTCCTTTCCAGAGAAAAAGATCTGTAAGGAGAAATTCTTCTTCCTCCTTCTTGATGTAGTGATATGAGGGCATGGTGTCTGGAGCTGTGTCAGTCATCTTGCAAGCAGGAGGAACAAGCCTGTGAATGAAAATCAGTATGATGTCCAGGCATGGTGGCTCATGCCTGTAATCCCAGCACTTTGGGAGGCCTAGATGGGTGGATCACCTGAGGTTGGGAGTTCGAGCCCAGCCTGACAAACATGGAGAAACCCCATCTCTACAAAAAATACAAAATAGCTGAGCATGGTGGCACATGCCTGTAATCTCAGCTACTCAGGAGGCTGAGGCAGGAGAATCCCTTAAACCCAGGAGGCAGAGGTTGCAGTGAGCCGAGATTGCGCCATTGAACTCCAGCCTGGCAACAAGAGCAAAACTCCATCTCAAAAAAAAAAAAAAAAGAAAAGAAAGTAAGAAAATCAGTACGATGAGTACAGCAGAGTGGTAACAGTAAAGTCCCTGGCCCTTTGGGTATAAAAAAGTAATCAATTACCAGACTTATTATGTGAGTTTATAAACATTTTCATTCCATAAGCCACTGTTATTCCTACTTTATTTTAGTTGCAGCTCCATCTCACCTGACACAATAACACCAAAAACTGTGTCCCTTACCTGCAGGTTTTTGTCACACAAGGCTGCTGCAACAGGGGAGATGGCATTGAACTCACTAACTGGAAATATTCATAAATTTAGGTCAGGAAGTCAGAAGCATGATTACTTAGGGTTGGTCCGTTGCTACATTGCTGATGATATTTCTGAACAAT
Source organism: Callithrix jacchus (assembly GCF_049354715.1). NCBI lineage: Eukaryota > Metazoa > Chordata > Mammalia > Primates > Cebidae > Callithrix > Callithrix jacchus. The sequence continues at coordinate 98,046,268 of NC_133509.1, forward strand.
TAATTCAAGAGACTGATGGAAACAGATAAAATCTAAGCCTCATATCAGCCAAGGAGTTGACCTCCCCCTCCTCTCAATTTATAAAACAAATTCATAGAAAATGGTTTACAATTCATATTTGTTGATCTTACTATGTACCAGACCCTATGCTGAGCACTTCATACAAATTATCGCTTTGAATCCTTAGGACAATCCTATGAAGTAGAGAATATTATCATTCCCATCTTAGAAATAAGGGACGTCAAGCTGAAAGTAACCATCAGACTCCCATCTTGCTGTAAGTTTCTTCTCTGTTATAATCCTTGTCCTTGGGTGTTAATGTTAATAAGTAATGAAATATGCAATTATCAGGAAGTGAGAGAAAGAACACAAAAATGCAAGAGACCCCAGTAATCAAGTGTTACAGTGAACCTAATCAGTATGTAGGCAAATACAGCCAACTTATTCAGACTTTAGAATCAGATGATTTGGAAAAGTTAACTTTTACATGTCTCTTCCAATTCCATTATCCAGTTTCTCTTTAGTGGGCTCTATGTGGATTTCTGCCTCAGTCCTTCCATAACCAGATACAGGGAAAGTTTCTTTCAGAAAGGATACCCACATATTAGTGAAACATCCTCCAGTCATTTTCAAAGTTTCTTCTAGGTAATTACTTTTTCATGTGCATAAGCCACCAATTAGATGTTACCAATGGTAATGAAAGCCGTATCATTAAAATATAAAACTTTTAAAAACACAAAGAAACCACAAAGACAACAAAGAGATACATTTGTTTACCTTAGAGTAACATAGTAACTCTATGCCATTTAGACAACTCTCCAAGCAAACCACAATTTCTATTATTTATAACCATGCCATTTGATCAAAGGAGAATACATGTGGCTTATTTCTCCATGCTTTTTTCCCTAGTGGTTAAGCCAAACATGAATTTCATTATCTGGTTTCTAGTCACAAGAATGACTGTGACCGTTCTCAAATCTCAGACATCACAGCCAAAAATTCTTGAGAAGGATTGTAGGTAAATCTAAAGAAACAGAAAACAGTAGTAATGGTAATGGTTTTTAGAAATAGTCTGTCAAATGAAGGAAAAAGGTTGTGAGTAGATATTTTTGTTTTTAATGCACTAAAGGAATTCTGTAATCTCTGCTCTTAGGACTTTGTTACTCAAACTCATTGATGTTCCAGAAGAGCTTTAGAATAATGTGTGGTGTCATACTGGGTTTTCTAGCTCTCTGTAAGTATTCTGTAGCAGTCTTCAGCTTTTCCTTTGAAGAAAAGCAACAATTGTTATTCAGAGGTTACTGTTCACACTCACTCTCCTCATGAAGAAAAATATCTAAACTACACCTTGTATAAAACTTTCATTTGTTGACGAAGAAGAAATCTATAGGAATATATACACCACTTGGAAATGTGCTAGTAAAGCAGCCAGAGAGAAATGTGCCACTTCAGTAAGTTCACATATTCAAGCAAATTTATAAATCTACTTGAAAAAAAAATTGAGAAATCAGTAGAATTGTGCCATGCATTTTACATGTATTATCTAATCCAGCAAGTAATTCATATGCATTATCTAATCCAGCAACCACCATATGAGTTTGGTTACATTAACCCCATTTTACAGGAAAAGAAAATAATAAACTATCAAAAGTGATGTTTAAAACTTGTTGACTCAATCATTCCCTGTCCTACACACATATTCGTATATACTTCACTTCACCTGAAAATTTAGAAATAAAAGACTTTACATTGAGTGCAGCGGCCCATGCCAGTAATCCTAGCATTTTGGGAAGCTGAGGCAGGAGGACTGTTTGAGGCCAAGAGTTTGAGGTTACATAAACTATAACGCACCATGGATTCCAGTCTGGGTGACACAGTGAGATGCCATCTCTACAAAAAAATTAAAAAATTAGCCAGCCATGGTGGTGCATACCTGTAGTCCTAGGCATTCAGGAGGCTGAAGCAAGAGGATTGCTTGAGCCCAGGAGATCAAGGCTGCAGTGAGCTGAGACTGCACCACTGAACTCTGGCCTGGGTGACACAGCAAGACCTGTCTTTTAAAAACTTGTTTTAAACAAAAAAGACTATCACATGAAATCATTGAACACAGAGTAATACTGGATGTACATGTGAATAGACATAAGCTTTGTCTAGATCACTGGGTCCCAAACTTGTTGGTCTCAAGATCCCTTTATTCTCGTAAAGATTATTGAAATCCTCTAAGAGTTCTTGTTCATGTTGGTTCTATCCATCAATATCTACCACAGTAAAAACCAAAACTCAGGAATTTTTTAAAAATCTATCTATTCATTAATTTTAAAATAACAGAAATAAACTCATTGCATTTTAACATAAATGACACATTTTTGTGGAAAAATAATCATGTTGTTAAAAAATAGTTAGGAAAACTGCTTTCTTTTACACATTTACAAATCATTTTAATGTCTGACATATAGAAACATCTGGATTCTTGTGGGAATATTTATAATCAATCTTTTGTGGTTTTTTATCCAATTTATATGAAGAAAATCTAACCTCACAATGACACATAGTCAGAAATGAGAGGAATCTTTTAATTCTCTTTTCAGATTATTGTGGATACTCTTTGATAATAAACCAAAACTTAATTTCAACATGCAGCAGAAGTGCATTAAGCATACTTACATCATCTCCCAAAATATTAAACTGATCCAAGTACTGAAATTTAGTAAAATTAATACTTTTTGCTGCTTTATCAATGCCTTTTTTTTTTTTTGAGATGAGTCTTGCTTTGTCATTGCCCAGGCTGAAGTGCAATGGCGCGATCTTGGCTTACTTCAAACTCCACCTCCCAGGTTCAAGCGATTCTCCTGCCTCAGCCTCCCGAGTAGCTAGGACTACAATGCCTGCCACCATAACTGGCTAATTTTTGTATTTTTAGTAGAGACAGGGTTTCAAAATGTTTGCAAGGCTGGTATTAAACTCCTGACCTCAGGTGATCCACCCACCTCAGCCTCCCAAAGTGCTGGGATTACAGGCATAAGCCACCGCACCTGGCCTATCAAGGACATTCTTAAGTAAAACTAGTACTAATTTTTAACTGAGAATGTGTGGGGGTAAAAATGTTAATGACCACTTTTCTCAAGTGGTAGTTTCTTAAAGGTAGTGGTAATGTAGAATCTGAAATCATATCAATAAACTTTTCATACTGAGTTACCTTAAAATCTATTGGTCTATCTTGCACTTTGAATGGCTCTCTTACCCATTGAGGAGTTTGTCATATCCTGCTTCAATCACTTAGAAAACATTAGTTCACTGACTTGGGCAAACCTTCCAAGTGTTCTTATATTTTATCATACAATATCAAAAAAGTTACAATAATTAATATCAACAGCATTCTCATCAGAAAAGTCTTGAAGTTTTTGGAGGCTGTCAAGCTCACAGTAGCAGAAACAGGTTTTCCAAAATTCTAATTTTTCCTTGAAATCTCAAATTGAACTATTGATAATAAATACTGTCAGTCATTTTCCTTGAAGTGACAGGTCACTTGCTTCATTTTCGAGAAGACATCTGCCAAGTGTCCAGTTTTACATAATCACAGTTTGTCTGTCATTCTTTCAAATAAAAATGGTGTTGCATGGGGGGTAAAGTCAGCTAATCCAGCTCTCAATCACAAAAGCACTTTTCCTCAAGACAATATAGTTCAGTGTGCAGCACACCCACATTATGTGAACCTCTCATATCATTACCACTCAAACTATTAAGATGATTCAAGGGTGGAAATTTAGTAAAAGTAATACTTTTTACTGCTTCATTAAGAATTTTTGTAAGTGAAACTAGCATTTTTTTTTCAACTGAGAATGGTGGTAATTTTTTGGGGGGTGGGGAAGGGGTGCAGAGTCTCCTCTGCTGCCCAGGCTGGAGTGCAGTGGCGGGATTGTGGCTCACTGCAACCTCTGCCTTCTGGGCTCAAGGTGATTCTCCTGCCTCAGCCTCCTGAGTAGCTGAGTTTACTGGCATGCGCCATCACATCCAGCTAGTTTTTGTCTTTTTAGTAGGGACAGGGTTTTCACCATGTTGGCCAGGCTGGTCTCAAACTCCTGACCTCAGGTGATCTGCCTGTCTTGGCTTCCCAAAGTGCTGGGATTACAGGCATGAGCCACTGCACCTGAACATGTGGTGGTAAAAATTTTACTAACTACTTTTATTGTTTCATGGTGCTGCCTTAATTCATGCTAAAGCACCAGCACTTTTGTCTTCCACTGCTTTTATGCCACCAGTACAAATGTCAATACATCTAAAAGAATAAATGACATCTTAATATTATTCCTGAAACAGGTTTTACCTTGCGAACCTCCTGAAAATGTCCCAGGGTCTAAACACCACACTTTTAAGAACCACTGCCCTACAGAAGATATAGACTAAAAGTAGAAAGAGGGAAAGGGGAACAGCAGGAGAGTAAGAGAGGGAGAGAGAATTTTATTTTTTGCTCATCTGTTTCTAGAATTCACTGTGGTGGTTTTTTTTTTTAACCTAACCTTACTCGTGGTAGAACTAAAACAAAAAAAAATCTCAACACATTTTCCAAAAGGTAATCCCAACTTCGATTAATAGTCAGGAGGTTAGTGACCACACTGACTCATACTGATCTTCTAAGATTTCAAAATCAAATTCCTACAGTTTTTAGGAAAAACTGCTTTAACCAAAGAATGGCCTTTATATTAGACGATTAATCCATTAACAAATTTGGATTTCAGATATGGTATTGGGAATTGCAAACAACTTACATTTCCTCTACCAATGAAATGACCAAAACCTTGAGCAGCAAAAAGTCAATATATGGAATTTGGACTGAGTTCTTCCTTCTTTTAAACCCCTTCAGTAACTTTAGGTTGCTCTTGGGATAAAATCCAAACCCTATGACACGACCTTCGAAGCCATGTGCGATCCAACCCTGGCCTGCTTCACCAGCCTGGCCGCTGCTCTCTCCACTCTGAACATCTATCTTCTCAAGGCCGTTACTCCAAGTAAAAATCTAAACATCATGCTGAAATGTTTAAATTCTAGTTAGATAAATGACAGAAAGAAGAAAGATAGATTGTACATATAGTATATATCACTTAACATGTTACATTTAGATAAAGAGAAATGATCTTTCTTGGTTGTAGGAGGTGGGGGAAAGAAGAGAAACAGAATTTTATAAATCCTTTACTTTAAAAAGATACATTTATATGATTTTTAAAGCCAATATTAGTCTTGTCACCACTCTGTCCCCATTTATCCTGTTCTGCCCTCTGGCAACCATATCTTAATTTCTTACTTATGATTCCAGTGTTTCATTAGGCAAATAGAAGGAAATAACAAAAAAATCCTTATATTTGCCTTTTTCTCTTTTTTTTGAGACAGAGTTTTGCTCTTGTTACCCAGGCTGGAGTGCAATGGCGTGATCTCAGCTCACCGCAACCTCCACCTCTTGGGTTCAAGCAATTCTCCTGCCTCAGCCTCCCGAGTAGCTGGGTCTACAGGCTGCGCCACCATGCCCAGCTAATTTTTGTATTTTTTTTAGTAGAGACAGGGTTTCACCATGTTGATCAGGATGGTCTCAATCTCTTGACCTCGTGATCCACTGGCCTTGGCCTCCCAAAGTGCTGGGATTATAGGCGTGAGCCACCGTGCCCGGCCCATATTTGCCTTTTTTTAACAACAACAACAACAACAAAAATGCATACTCTAAACTCTTCAGAAATTGCTTTTTTCCCCACAAAATGATACCTGTTTGAGAGCTCACCTTACCAGTCCATAAAGAGCTCGTCATTCTTTGTTTTTTGCTGCATGCCATGGCAAAAGATATTCCAGCCGTTTCCTATTGCTTCGTTTTCTCCAGTATTACCACCATACACCATGCTGCAATGAGTAACTGAACACGTTATGACTTTTTTTAAACCTAGTCTCTCCCCTCCTCATCAGGAGGAAAGTATAAGCACACTTGTATTCTAACCCCTTAGCCAGCCCCTTCATCCTGTTAGCTTCTAATTTTTCATCCTAGGGCTCCAAGGAGCTTCATTTTAAATAGAATTCCAGAAAGTTTAATTTAAATTACACAACTGTGCAAATAAGAGAAACCAACTCTAGTGAACTTAAAATAAATGAGAAAAGGCTGGGTGCCATGGCTCACACCTGTAATTTCAGCATTTTGGTAGGCTGAGGCAGGCAGATCACTTGAGGTCAGGAATTTAAGACCATCCTGGACAACATGGTGAAACCCTGTCTCTACTAAAAATACAAAAAATTAGCTAAGTGTGGTGGCGCATGCCTGTAATCCCACCTACTCAGGAGGCTGAGGCATGAGAATCACTTGAACCCAGGAGATGGAGGTTGCAGTGAGCTGAGATTGTGCCACTGCACTCCAACCTGGGTGACAGAGCAAGATTTCATCTCAAAAAAAAAAAAAAAAGGCCAGGGGGCAGTAGCTCATGCCTGTAATCCCAGCACTTTGGGAGGCCGAGGCAGGCAGATCACCTGAGGTCAGGAGTTTAAGATCAGCCTGGCCAACATGGTGAAACCCTGTCTCTACTAAAACTGCAAAACTTAGCCGGGCATGATGGCAGGTTCCTGTAATCCCAGCTACTTGGGAGGCTGAGGTGGGAGAATCGCTTGAACCCAGGATGTGGAGGTTGCAGTTAGCCAAGATGATGCTACTGAACTCCAGCCTGGGCAACAAAGCGAGACTTCATCTCAAAAAAAAAAAAAAGAGTGAGAAATGAGAAAAAAAAGTCTAGAGAACAGGCTCAGACCAGTCAGGACTGCCCTGGTCAGGCTGACATGGGGTGGCCCTGGACAGTACAGGCCACCACTGGTACCCCCACCCTCTGGCTCTGAACAGCTCTGCTATGCCTCCCCTACCAGACATCAGAGGCTTCCAGTGGAACTCTGCTCATGACACAAAGAAGTGCTGCCTCGTCTAGAGGCATTACTCTAGATTCTACATCTCTAAAAAGGGGTGGGAGATAAGCTCTGGATTTTCTCAAAGGTAGGAAAGAGATTCAGGTGTTTGGCAGTTGAAAACACAAGAAATGTGTACCAAATTAGCACAGCTGCGACTGGAACCCAGGTCTCATGGTCATGAGTCTGGGCTCTCTCCCCTCTGCTTTAGTTAAGTTTTTCTATCTCAAGGAAAACCAGGTTAGAACTGGCTAGAACTCAGATCCTCTGGCTTCTCCAGTGGCTGCAATGTTGTCATTCATGAAAGTCCATAGATTTTCCATTATGGCCAACCAAGAATGGAAAGCCACCAATTATTTCCCTCTTCTCAACAATTATTTCCAATTATTGTTACCCTGTAGGGATCTAGATGTGCCAGGGTTTGTAGAGATGCCTGGTTGATAAAATGTCAAATACACCAGCTTTCAACTTCTATCCATAAAGTTGTAGCATCTCAGGGCTAAATAAGGACTCTGCCAAGGTATCAGGCCAATGTTTCTTAATCTCATTTCTCACTCTCAGAATGGGCCTCTTTTGTGACCCTCAGTACCTCTTTTGTGACCCTTGGTAGTACTGGCCTACAAAGGGCCAATCTGCAGACATCTCCTTATGCATGAGGAGTGCAAGGCTGACGTGCAGCCCTCTCAACATGTCAGACCACAAAGGGCAAACCCTCGCTTGGGAAGTGGGTGATGTCCCTCTTCCCTGCACATACCCTTTCATTCCCAACCGGTGTCCCCTCACCCTCCAGGAAACTCCACTCCTCACCACATGAAAAATGAGGCTCCAGCTTCTGCCCTTATTCATATCTGGCAATGTCTAGCATCTGCATAAGCCAGATGTGAATGAACATTTTCCTATGCACAGATTTTTTTTTTATGGCTCCAAAGAGAAAAGGGTGTTCTGCTGAGTGAGAGGAAAATGAGTTTCCAATTCCAATTCAGTCTCTCCACTGGCAATGGCTGTGGTCACTTTCTTCTCAAATTCTTTACACACAAACAAATCCTGTCCCAGCAAGTGTTCATTTTCTAGCCAGAAAGCATGGGCTGGTCTCATATGAGAGAAGTACACTCTTCTGAGCTACTCCTTCAGCCAAATACCTGGTGTGATTGAGCCAGAGCAGCCTCTACCTGCTGTCTGGGCCTCCTTTGCTTTTGAAGACCTTGCAGTAGCCATCTTAGACCTCTGATGCTTAGCTCTTTCTCTGGAAGAGCACCCAGATTATCCCCCATACCAGATAATGCTGCAAGCAGTAATGTCTCATCTCTCTGCCACATACCTTATTCATTAGCATCCTAGGTGCTGTAATAAATCACCACCAAGTGGCGACTTACTCTCTCACCCTTCTCATGGCCAGAAGTCCAAAAGTAAGGAGTGCACAGGGTTGGATCCTTCTGAAAGCCCTGAGAGAGAGAGCCCATTCCATCCCTCTCTCCTAGCTTCCAAGGGCTGCCAGCAATCCTTGGCTTGGAGCTACATAACTCCAATCTTTGCCTCTGTCTTTAAATAATCTTCTCCTCTATGTGTCTGTTTCTCTTTCTTTTATAAGGGCACCTTTCGTTGGGTTTAGGTCCATCCTAAATCCAGAATGATCACATCTCAAGATCATTAACTTGATTCTATTTTCAAAGATGCCATTCCAAATAAGGGCACATTCACAGTTCCTGGTGGATGCATCTTTTGAAAAAGAACCATTCAACTCACTACACTCAAGAGAAGAAAATACGCCAGGCGCGGTGCCTCATGCCTGTAATCCCAGCACTTTGGGAGGCCGAGGCGGGCGGATCACGAGCTCAAGAGATCCAGACCATCCTGGCCAACATGGTGAAACCCCGCTCTACTAAAAGAAAATACAAAAATTAGCTGGGCATGGTGGCACGCGCCTCTAGTCCCAGCTACTCGGGAGGCCGAGGCAGGAGAATTGCTTGAACCCAGGAGGCAGAGATTGCAGTGAGCCGAGGTTATGCCACTGCACTCCAGCCTGGTGCCTGGTGACAGAGCAAGATTCTGTCTCAAAAAAAAAAAAGCGGCGGGGGAGAGAAGAGAATATAGAAAAGCCCAGCTGCTCTTGAGACAGGCAGGGGTGGAGAAATGGTAAGGAGTGCTGCTCAGCCAGCCTGTGCACTGTCTCTGGACAGGCTATACTCTAGGCTTAATGGCGAGACATAATGTGACACAATTTGATGTGAATTGGAAACTACTTTTTAAGAGTTAATTAGAATTATCTTTCTTTAAAGAATTAGCATTTTCTACTTAGCAAGAGACTCTAAAACTGCCTATTTCTCACATCAGCTCAAATGATCATTACCCATAGGACCTGTCCTTGAGAGCCCTGTCTCCGTTCAAAAAGGGAAACAGATTGAGAGTTGTTTTTGTTTGTTTGGTTGGTTGGTTTGGTTTTGGGTGTTTTATTTATTTATTTATTTATTTTGAGATGGAGTCTCTAGGCTGGAGTGCATGGTGTGATCTTGGCTCACTGCAACTTCTACCTCCCAGGAACAAGCAATTCTCCTGCCTCAGACTCCCAAGTAGCTGGGACTACAGGCACGGGCCACCACAGCAAGCTAAGTTTTTGTATTTTTTTAGTAGAGGCGGTAGTTTCACCATGTCAGCCAGGATGGTCTCGGTCTCCTGACTTCATGTTCTGCCTGCCTCGGCCTCTCAAAGTGCTGGGATTACAGGTGTGAGCCACCACACCTGGCCCAGATTGTGAGTTTTAATTAAAGTTGGTTGGGAAGCTGGACAAAGACTCTCGGGGTAAATACAGGGTAGTAGGGCTACCCACCATTGAAGGAAGCTTCCTAATAGATGAGGAGTAAAAATGAATCTTCCAAAAGAGAAAGATAATATATTTACATAACAGTAGAGAATAGGATCCTCCCTAGGACTAAGGATTCTATCAATGTGGATGAAATGGAAATGTCTGTCAGGATGCTACTGGATGAGCATGCAGAAGAATGAGGCACTTGGTCAACCATGATGTAAGGACACCAAGATGAAAGGACATGCCCATGACATCATGTTGAATTAAGCTCATGAGATACATACCAAGTTAGACAGGCATGATCCATAGGGCACTCAAATGTCTGGAGATTTGTCACTTTGGTATCTGCTACAGAGAAACATTCCAGATTAGTCGGGACCAACCATGAATGCTAAGCAGCACTCCTGAGCTGCGGGAGGCCCCCAGCTGGGATGACAAGGCTCACCTTCAGGGTCTGTCCCCAGGAGTGGACATCGGCCACATTATGCAATGACAGCGTGGCTTGTTAGAAGCCATATACAGTTTCTCCAGCCTGAAGCCTTCTTATCATGTGTCAGGATGCTTGAGGTGCCCTGGCTGCCACTCCAGGGGACACTTATCACAGGAGTTGCTCATCCTACTGGAAGGTCAGTCTGCTGGAGGAAATACGTGGGCAGTGATCCAAGGGCCTGCTGGGTAGTCCACGTCTTTTCAGATGGATTAAGAATCACAAGGCATAAACCCATCTCCAAATGTCCCATCCCTAATTCCCCTTTAAGCCACTCTTACCCAATTGTGTCTTCCTTGATGCTAATATTTCCCAGAAATCTCAGAATTTATACCAATAACTTAGCTTCAAGAGAATCTGTCCTACTCATGAAGCACAGAGATAGTGAACATTTATATGCCTAAATGTACAGAGAAAATAAATCTGCCCATGATGATGAAACAGCAGGGCCAGGACAACAGTCTCATCCTTGCCCAAAAAAGCTAACTTCATCAAATAGCTTTTCTTACATCTATGACCCTGCTGGAAGAATGGTAAGCCTTCACTCAGCACTTCTGGAATGCAATGAATCAACTGTCAACTTCCTTTAACTCTGCTTGATGAGAGGCTCACACAAAACCTATCAATAGAAATTTTGACACATGGATGTGGGGTGCTACTGTGACAAATCCCTAAAAATGTAAGAGTGGCTTTGGGATTGGGCAGAGACTGGACGAATTTTATTAGAGTATTGCACAAGGATACGGATACATTGAAGGAAAACTGGTAAATAACAAAGAACCAGGACTTCATTATGTAGAGAAGTATTATATTTCCTAAATAGCAAAATATGTTAAAATTAAGAAATGGCTTCTTAGCTCTGTCAGGAAAATACGGCATGGAGAAAAGGCCAAGAGTGTGACTGACTATCCAACCTTTTATTAGAATCTAAGACAGATCAGAGGATGAGCGTAGTTTTCAGTTACTCAAAGGGCCCTTTCAAGACATTAAAGGTATCCCTAACAGATGCTTTAATCAAATCAGAGGGACCTGATTTGATTAAAATGCTTCTCCCTCAGCCTCTTCAGCAAGAGGCCAAGGTAGAGACGGGCTATCTCAAAAAGGTCCATAGGTGTGGCTTTTGTTGAATGACATGAACCCCAACAAAATCTGTGGAAGACCCGCAAAGTTTTCAAGGAAGTTATTTCAGCAAACCCACTACCAAACTGGACTGAAAGGAATAGAGATGGTACAAAATGTAGGCAGGCATTTGGACTCCCAAAATCCTACTTGTAGCAAACAAGCTGATACACCTAAGCTGCAAAGGCAGGCTATTTTCTTCTTTAAAAAAGGATGGATGATTCAGAGGGTGGAACCGAGAACTCGGAGGACAAAGTTAAGAGCCAAAGAGGATTATTCCCAGGACTCCTTCGTACCTCTCACTTTCCCCTTTTAGACAGAAATATCTATAGCTATTATCCTACGCCTATTCCAAATTGTTTGTTGTGGGCAGGGGGCAACTTGTTTCTCTAGTTTTAAAAACTAATAGATCGAGGGGAAATTCACCCAGAAAGCAAAGTTTCTGACTTAGATGGTGAGATTCTAGATTTTGAACAGATGCCATAATGGGATGAGACTCTAAGAGGAATGTATTTCGCGTGTGAAGGCATATGTGGGAGGGGCAAATCATTGAGAATCCTAGAGCAGACTGCAGTGGACAGATTCGGAGATGATGGCCTTATTAATCCCCACTTCTTGGCATTTGCATTCACACTCTGTTTTTTTTAGATGGAGTCTGCTCTGTCACCCAGGCTGGAGTATGGTGGTACAATCTTGGCTCACTGCAACCTCCCCTTCTCAGGTTCAAGCAATTCTCCTGCCTCAGCCTCCCAAGTAGCTAGGATTAGGATTACAGGTGCCTGCCATTCACACCCGGCTAATATTTGTATTTTTAGTAGAGATGGGGTTTCACCATGTTGGTCAGGCTGGTCTCGACCTCCTGACTTCGTAAGCCACCCGTCTCAGCCTCCCAAAGTGCTGGGATTACAGGCATGAGCCACCGTGCCTGGCTGGCATTTACACTCTTGCGTAATCCTCTCTCCTGAGTGTGGCCTGGGCTCGTGACTTCTATTTAGCCGATAGAATATGGCAAAGGTGATGACACGCCACTTCTGTGATCACGTTACATAAGACTGTAATGCATATTTTGCTAGCAGACTTCTTGCTGCCTTTGTGTAGCCAGCAGCCATGGTGGGGAGCCACATGGGCAAGGAACTGAGGACAGTCTCTTGTCAACAGCCAGCTAGAAACTGAGGGTAGCACCCAGCCAAAGGCCAGGCAGAGACAGGTTCTCAGTTTTATAATTGCAAGGAATTCATTCTGCCAACAATCATGTGAGCTTGGAAGCAGATCCTTCCCCAGTCAGTCCTTAATAATAGACCATAATTCTTGCCAGGCATGGTGGCTCATGCCTGTCATCCCATTACTTTGGGAGGCAGAGGCGGGTGGATCACCTTAGGTCAGGAGTTTGAGACCAGCCTGGCCAGGATGGTGAAACCCTGTTTTTTAATTTAAAAACCCTATATTTTTTATAAAAATATAAAAATTAGCCAGGCGCAGTGGTACAAACCTGTAATCCCAGCTACTCGGGAGGCAGAGGAAGGTGAAGGCTGAACCCAGGAGGTGAAGGTTGCAGTGAGTCAAGATCACGCCACTGCACTGCAGCCTGGGTGACAGGAGCGAGACGCCAACTTAAATAAATAAATAAATAACCATAATTCTGGACTATATCTCAACTACAGCCTCATGAGAGACCTCAGCAGAAGACCCAGCTAAGCCACGCCCAGACACCTAATCCTCAGAAACTGAGATAATACATGTGTGTTGTTTTACGTTGCTAAGTTTGTAGTAAATTGTTATGCAGCGACTGATAACTAATAAAAATTGGAGCAAACTAGCCTGGGCTTTCCATGAGTCTCCATGTGGAACACAGCACTCAGATTTCTATGCTCAAGACCCTGCGGGGGCTTCCCAGAGAGAATAAAAATGGGCTCACTCTGCACATACTTAGCCTAGTGGGTATGTTTATTATGCATATTATTCATTCACTTATTTATCCATCACATGCTTACTGAGTACCAACAATGTGCAAGGCACTTTCATTTTAGGAGCTGGGCAATTGCTGTAACTGAGACAGACAAAGCCTTTGCCATGATAGAGCTGACATTCTAGAAAGGGAGTAGTCAACAGGTAAGTAAACAAATTAAGTAAAAGGTAATTCCAAATGGCAGTCAGCTAGTCAGTAAATATGTAAGACAATGAGATGGGACTGATTTGGGAGAAGGGACCCTGTTTTAGGTAGACCAGTCAAAAGAGTCCATTGATGAGTTGACATCTAAGGAAAGAGGGAGAAAAGCAGCCAACCATGCAAAGTGCTGGGGGCAGAGGAAACAGCAAGTGCAAAGGCTCTGAGGCATGGCCAAGGACAGGATGGTGGCCAAAGGGGTTAGAATGGGTGAGAAAAGGAGAGGAGTGGCAGGAGAGAGGACGAGCGTTAGGGAGTGACACCTTGAAGGCTGTGGTCAGGAATCTAGTTTTTGTTCCTTGTGTATCAGGTAGTTTCGGAAAGTTTCCAGAAAGGGGAGTGACATCAATCCATTGCCCTTTCTTCAGGCTTTTGGTCATTTATCTTAATCAGTGATGAATCAGGGGGATGGAAACAAACCATGAGTTTCCTGGGAAAAAAAACATAGTAAGATCTTTGTATTTATTTCCTTGGATGCGCATGGTCCTTTCTATAACCTAAACTTGGGGACTTACTGCCATCCATGTGTTGCTGAGAACAGTCACGCCGTTTGCCAGGAAGTCACGCCTGAGGAAACCATGACTGGTACTTCTAGAGGCAGAGACACAACCGCACCTGGTTACCAGGTATACACTGGAGCACCACAGCCTCTTGTCACTAGATGGTGACAGAGCAGAATAGTCTCTCCCAACCTGTCTTCTGTCTTCTGTTTCTCACTTCGGCTTCTGGTTTTTGTCTTTAAAAGAAATCAGTAAAAATTCAGCAAGCCACTCATGTGTGACACATACACTTTTCTGCAAGGACGTTACATTTTGATAAACAGTAAAAATGAAAGGATGCATGTGATTTCTTAATGAAAAGAAAGCCTCCCATTGATGTGTTTTTATTCATAAGCTTTTAAAATGATTCTCCCCAGCACTTCCCTTCTCTTCCCCACCTGCTGTAATTTAGCTAAATTGTCCTTGCAGCCAGCATTTAGGGATCTTCAGAGGTTTCTCTCTGTGATAATTCCTCATCAAATTACCAGTACGAAGGATATGAAACTACAGCCCCCACAAGGATGCCTGGTGACCTTCTGCTCTGAGAGTTACAGTCTGCGGAAGCAATAAAATTCCTCTCCCTCTCCTGACAATGGCCCCTTCCCAGCCAGCCAGACCTCCTGTAGCCAGCACTGGGCTTTCTAAAGAGACAATGTTGTTCCGGAGTTGTCACAAAGAAATTGGCCTTTCTTTGCAAATCCACAAGCTTGATTTGTTCAATCATCATCACTTGACACTTCAGATTGCTCATTATGTGAATTCGCTATTGTCTGAGACACTCCAGGTGCTGAAGTGCAATGGGGAACAGTGATAATATCCTTTTTGTGTCAGTGAAATAGCCTGTAAACGCCTAACTCATTAAGACCATCTGATGTTCACATTTCCTCATTGAAGCAAACTGGGAGACTATTTGTGCCAGGTTTCTTTCTAATCTGGGATACAATAAACAGTGGCACAGGTCAATTCCTGATCCCTGCATTCTCAAAAGCTAAAAAAAAAAAAAAAAAGGTATATGGGGAGGTATCAGGCAACCTGTTGCTTCCTAACGCTTGATGTGGATCTGCTTTATCTTTATATGTAATCACGCTGGTCTCAAAGAAAGTCCCTTTATACCAATAGGCATGTCTCAATCTGCTGAGGCCGTCTCAGGTCTGTGACACTGAGCTTTTGAAAAAAGAACACGGACTATTTATCTGACCTGTTTTTCAGGCATTGAGACTTTAGTAAAACACAGATAGGCCTCCTGCATGAACACTCACTACTCTCCTTTTTAAACTACTTTGAACTAATTTTAACTTCTTAAACTGTAATTGCTTCCACATTTCCAATTTGCTTAGACTGCTCTTTCTTGTTTTAGCAACTCTACAGACATTAAGGATTCAGCTCTCTTGCCCCACCTCTACCTCTTCTCCCACCCTAATAGAGTTATATAGCACTGTTAATTAAATCAATAATCACAGCTTGTGACTAATATAACTGTAAATATTCTCTGTCAACCCAGTAATATACTATGATTACTTTTTCTCTCTTACAAAGCTTTTTCCCCTGGAATCTCTAATTGCCTATCTTATTCTCTCTTACCCTATCTGTCATTTACATTTCACTGATCCTTTCTGATTGTTCTATCGGTTTTACTATCACATCCTTCCTTCAACAACCCCCCCCCCACCCGCCCACCGTTTTTTGTTGCTTGCAGTCTTTTAACCCCATGCTTCAATCTGCACTGGTCTCTAGTCCTGCTATGTAATTATTTTATTTCCAATGGTGGCCCCCAAGGAGCGATCTACTGTTTCCTGGATCCTATGTCTTCTGCTTTCTTGTTTTACTCTGGTTTTTCTGGAATACACCCTCAAGTAGGTCTGAACCTAAGAAAAATGCATGAGAAGTAAATTTTCTGAATACAGCATGTCTGAAACTCAACCCTCGCAATTGATTGGGTGCATACAGAAGCCTAGGTTGAAAATCACTTTTCCTTAAAAATTTAAAAGCACTGTCCCATTGTCTTTTTCACCCAGTGATACTTTTGAGGAGATCCGTCATTCTGAATCTTGATTCTCTAAATGTTTTCCCCCTACTGGGAGCCTTTAGAATCTGTCTACTCTTTATTCTTCATATGTTGTGAAAATTTCAGAAGTATGTACCTTGATGAGAGTCTTTTTCACTCATTTTGATGGGCACCCAGTGGACCCTATAAATCTGAATCTAGGTAATCCTGGATATATACCAAAGAGAAATAAAAAATTGTTATCAAAGACCTGCACACAAATGATTATAGTAGCTTTATTCAAAATTATTTACCAAAAATTGGAAACAACCCAGATGTTCTTTAACTGGCAAGAAGACAAGGAATGATGGAACATATTCAGCAATAAAGGAATGAACTATTGATTCACACAACATGGATGAATCTTAAATGCATTTTGCTAAGTGAAATCAGATAGGTCCATTTGTATGGCTACATGTTGTACGATCCCATTTATACGGCACTCTGGAAAGGCAAAACTATAGGAAGGAAAATAGATTATGGTTCCTATGGCTTGGGCTGACAAGAGAAACTGTCTATAAAGGAGGAGCATGAGGAAGTGTTGAGGCGCAGTGGAACTCTTCCACTTCGAACTGTGGTGAAGATACCAGGTTCTACGCATTTGTCCAAACCAAAGGACTGTATAAAACAAAGAAATGAATGGTGTTGTATTTAAATTTTAAAAGATCAACCAAGATGTGGAGGAAAAGATGAAAAGGAGACTATGACAAATAATTAACAAGTTTATTACAAATTAATTCTATAACCACACTGAAGTGGATGGGGAAGAAAGAAGTTGACCTAAATCGCTGTGGAAAGCAGTGCTTTAAATGAATACTGTGAAGCTAAAGACAAAAAGAACTGTATACAAAAGCTGTACTATAGTTGGGAAATTTGTTTCTTATATAGGTATTGGTTAAGAACTCTGAAACTACCTTACTTGTGTATTAAAGTTGAACAAATAAGTAAATGAATTACAAATAATATTACCAGTTTTATTACTGTTGGAGAAGGGAGTTACAAATAAGGAAAAGGAGAGGCTAGCATGAACTCCAGGGTGCTGGATTAGAGCTGGAGGTTTTAGTAATATATTCATGTTTTTAAAAATATATGTAGATAAACATGGAAACACAGATGTGTGTGCACTAGTGTACATACACATATATCCTAGAAATATCTACTGGGAGGGGCTGGAAACAGCAGCAATGAACACACCTAGCACCCAGATCTTGGTTTCTAAATACCATTCTGTAATAAAAGAAAGCAGAATTGGCTGGGCCCAGTGGCTCAAGCCTGTAATCCCAGCACTTTGGGAGGCTGAGGCGGGTGGATCACGAGGTCATGAGATCAAGACCATCCTGGTCAACATGGTGAAACCCCGTCTCTACTTTGTAAAGATACAAAAAATTCGCTTTTTTGTAAAGATAAAAAAATTAGCTGGGCATGGCGGTGTGTGCCTGTAATCCCAGCTACTTGGGAGGCTGAGGCAGGAGAATTGCCTGAACCCAGGAGGCTGAGGTTGCGGTAAGCCGAGATCATGCCATTGCACTCCAGCCTGGGTAACAAGAGTGAAACTCCGTCTCAAAAAAAAAAGAAAGCAGAATTGATTAGAGAATTGTTGTTCTCCAGAATTGTTGTTCCTGGAGCCACACCAGGGAAAATACAAAATAAGCCTGAAGCACGTAGTGGTGCCACAAAGAAAGAAAGTGCTTTAGAAAGGAGGGGCGTGGCCAGGTGCAGTGGCTCACACCTGCAATCCCAGCACTGTGGGAGGCCGAGGCGGGCGGATCACGAGGTCAGGAGTTGAAGACTATCCTGGCCAACATAGTGAAACCCCATCTCCACTAAAAATACAAAAATTAGCTGGGCATGGTGGCACATGCCTGTAGTCCCAGCTACTCAGGAGGCTGAGGCAAGAGAATCATTTGAACAGGGCAGGCAGAGGTTGCATCTACTCTTCCTTACAGAAGGATTTTAATTCATAAATCTATTAGGAATGAGGGAAAACAGAAAACTGTCATTAGAACACTGTACTAAAAATTAGTAAACAAGAGTTTAAGCAGAAATAGGTATCTGCGTAGTCTCTAAGTATTTCCTCCAAAGCATTTAGCAATTACAAAAAGAAAAATAGTAATTTTATGGTGGAAAATCCTTCTAAACAGAACCATAACCAAATGATCAAGGTTGACATCACCAGTGATACACACTGACAACATGTAACCCCTGATATCATGCACTAAAAGAAGCTTATCGTCTCTGAAACGCCTGTCCAAAGAATGTATTAACTGCAATCTAATAATGAGAAAATATCAGAAAAACCCAAATTGAGGGACTTTCTGAAAAATGACTAGAAAAGAACAAAAGTATTAGTTGTGGCCGGGCGTGGTGGCTCATGCCTGTAATCCCAGCACTTTGGGAGGCCAAGGCGAGCAGATCACCCGAGGTCAGGCGTTTGAGACCAGCCTAGCCAACATGGTGAAGCCCTATCTCTACTAAAAATACAAAAAATTAGCTGGGCATGGTGGCTACTCAGGAGGCTGAGGAAGGAGAATCACTTGAACCTGGGAGGCAGAGGTTGCAGTGAGCTGAGATCGCACCATGGTACTCCAGGCTGGGCAACAGAGTGAGACGTCACCTCAAAAAAAAAAAGTATCAGTTGTGGAATTTAGGAAAAGACTGTGGAACTGTCACAGATTGGAAAAGACCAAGGAGACATAACAATTAAATATAATTTGGAATCTGGATTGAATTCTGAAAGATAAAAAGGAAAGAGCAGTGAAATTGGAATAAGTTCTGTATTTTAGTTAATAGTACTGTGTCTAAGATAATTGTACTAACGGTAAGTGTTCTATGGTTATAGAAGATGTTAACACAAGGGGAAACTGAGTGTAGGGCACTCAGGAATTCCTGGTACTATTTTTCAACACTTTCTTAAGTCAAAAATTATCCAAAAATATGTTTTAAAAAAACAAATAAATTTGAATTAAAATGAGTCTTTTTTTTTTGAAAAATGAGTCATTTTTAAAATAAATTAAGTTACAACTATAACACAATACAGATCACCCTTGAACAACATGGGTTTGAATAGCACTTATACAGGGATTTTTTTCTGCCCCTGCCATCCCTGAGACAAAACCTAATCCCTCCTCAACCTATTAAACGTGAAGATGACAAGGATGAAGGCCTTTATGCTGATGCATTTCCACTTAATGAACAGTAAACAAATTCTCCTTATGATTTCTTAGTAACATTTTCTTTTCTATAGCTTACTTTATTGTAATAATATAGTATATATTATATACAAACATATAACATACAACATATGTTAGATGACTTTTTTATGTTACTAGTAAGGTCAGTAGGCTACTGGTAGTTAAGCTCTTGGGGGGGGGTCAAAAGATTTTCAACTGTGAGGGGAGTAAGTGCCCCTAACAACCATGTTGTTGAAGAGTCAACTATATATGGCAAAATTCTTGACAGTGATGTGTAAACAGTCGATGTGTGGGAAATTATAATAATCTTGACTTAGCACAATGCCTGACATGCAGAAATACGTGGGCAGGGGGGAAGGCATGAACTACGGTTCTCCACAATATAACCTTTGAGGGAAGATCTGCTTTCAGAATATCTGACTGAAATCCTACTAAACCTCCTCTTGCAGATAAAAAATGATAAAAATCTAGCCAAAATACAAAGGGCAGAGTGCAAAATACAAAGGAAGAAAAGCAACTAGAAAGCCCTGAAAGGCATATTCTGGAGGGAAGTCAACTTGGGAAGAAAAGGACGATACTGGGTAAGGTTTCCATGTTTATGAGTTTTAGGCTGAGCATCAACACTACGTGAGGCAGAATACCAACAGAAAAACTGTCTTTCTGGCCTGAAGAACCAGAGGGGAGAGTTCAGGGCATCCACAGACACTGGGAGTGAGGGCATACCCCACAAAAGAGAGACTCAGAAAGAGTACACCAAATCCTGCATGTAACTCAGCCCAAATCTATGGCTAACCCAAGCCTTAGATGTATGGAACAAACTCAAGGGAAGGATAAAATGATTAAACAGATTTGAGCTTCAGCTGTTGCCCCAGAGGAGTAGCAGTTTGAGTCCTTCCAAGATAATTGTTTGCTAAAACAAAATAGTCAAAACTCTTCAGAGGAATACTACAGAATCCAAAGTTCCCATAACGTAATATTTGAAATAGCCAGGACAGGATCCAAAATTGCTTGACCCAAGAAAAACCAGGAAAATGTGACAAATTCCCAAGAAAAAGACTTAAAACAGATCCTGAGATGACCCAGATGTTGGAATTTGCAAACGGGAAGTTTATGACAAATATTCCAATTATGCTCAGTGATGTTAAGAAATACCTCTGGCTGGGCATGGTGGCTCATGCCTGTAATCCCAGCACTTTGGGAGGCTGAGGTGGGTGGATCACCTGAGGCTAGGAGTTTAAGACCGGCCTGGCCAACATGGTAAAATCCCATCTCTACTAAATGTAGGAAAATTAGCCAGGTGTGGTGGCATATGCCTATAATCCCAGCTAGTCAGGAGGCCGAGGCAGGAGAATCACCGGAACCCAGGAGGCAGAGGCTGCAGTAAGCTGAGATCGTGCCACTGCACTCCAGCCTGGGCAAGAGAGCAAGACTCCATCTCAAAAAAAGAAAAGAAAAAGAAATATGGTGAATAAAGGGATAGGCAATCTCAACAGGGAAAGAGAAACTATAAAAATGGGCCAAGAGCAGTGGCTCACACCTGTAACCCCAGCACTTTGGGAGGCTGAGGCAGGTGGATCACGAGGTCAAGAGTTCAAGACCACCGTGGCCAACATGGTGAAACCCTGTCTCTACTAAAAATAACAAAAATTAGCCAGGCATGGTGGCACACACCTGTAGACCCAGCTACTCAGGAGGCTGAGGTGGAAGAATCACTTGAACCCGGGAGGCGGAAGTTGCAGTGAGCAGAGACTGCACCACTGCACTCCAGCCTGGCGACAGAGCAAGACTCCATTACACACACACACACACACACACACACACACACACACACAAACACACACATACACACACACAAACGCACATACACACACACACCCCAAGTAGAAATTCTAAGGTAAAAAATGCAATATCTAAAAGAAAAAAGTACTGTATGGATTTAACAGCAAATAACGATGACAGGAACAACCAGCGAACTTAAAGACAAACCAGTAAGTTATCCAATTTAAAGAACACTGAAAAAAAAGATATTCTTTAAAAAAGAACGTGGCACACCCAGTAAGATGACAAAAACAACAACAATAATAATGAGAAAGTAAGTCCTGGCACAGATGTGGAGCAATGAGAACCCTCTGCCGGCAAGAATGTAAAATAGTGCAGCTGCTGTGACAAAGTTGGACAGTTTCTCAAAAAGTAAAATAGCAATTCTACTCTTACCAATATATCCCAAAAAATTAAAAATAGGTATTCAAACAAAAACTTAAAGTGAATGTTTCTAGAAGCATGATTTACAAGAGCCATACAGTAAAAATAACCGAAATGTCCATAAACTGATAAATGATAAACAGATGTGGTATATCCATATGACAGAATATTATTCAGCCATTAAAAAGAATGAAGAACTGATACTTGCTACATCGTAAATGAACCTCAAAAACATTATGCTAAGTGAAAGAAGTCAGACACAAAAGGTCACATATTGTATGATTCCACTGATATGAAATATCCAGAATAGATAAATCCATAAAGGTAGAAAACAGATTAGTGGTTGCCAGGGGCTGAAGAAGGAATAGGAAGTGACTGCTTCACGTGTTTCCTTTTGGGGGAGGAAAATATTTTCAACTAGATAGAAATGATGGTTGCACAATATTGTGAATGCATCAAATGCCAACAAATCATACACTTTAAAATGGCTACTTTTATTACGTGAATTTCATCTCAATTAAAAAAATCAAAAACCAACAGTACCTCTGTGACCTATAGTACAATACCAAAAAATTAATACATAATTAGTGCCACAGAAGATGACAACAGGGCAGAGAAAATACTTGAAAGAATAATTCTTTCAAGTCTTTGACTAGAAACTTACCACAAGCACCATGAAAGATTATAAATTTAGATATTTAAGAAGCTGAGTGATACACAGAGGGCGAGCGAGAGAGATCTAGATTTTTTTTTCCTTTTTTTTCATTTCCAGACATCCTCTGAAAAGATCTAGATTCTTACCTTACAACCTACACACAGATGTTTATCCCAGAAATTAATGTAACTACAATTAAAAAATCATATCATCATTTTAATATATATAGAAAAAGTATTTAACAAATAACATTATTCATAATAAAAACCCTCAGCAACTAGGAAAAAAAAGGATCCTCCTCAATCTGATAAAAGGCATCTAGAAAAAACCTACAGCTAACAACACATTTAATTACGATTAAATAAATGAAGAGCAGTGTCGTGTTTATGGATTACGTCTTAGTCCATTTTGTGCTGTTATAACAGAATACCAGAAACTGCATAACTTATAAAGAAAAGAAATTTATTTCTCACAGTTCTGGAGGCTGGGAAGTCCAATATCAAGGTGCTGGCATCTGGCAAGGACCTTCCTGCTTGTCATCCCAAGATGGAAGGCAAAAGGGGGAGGTATATTGGGGAGGAAAGGAGTGGGATGGAGGGGGGGAAAGACAAGGAGAGAGAGAGACAGAGAGAACCAAACTCATCCTTTTATTAAATACAACTCCCTGTAACAACAAACCCACCCCCCAGTCTCCCAGTAATGGCATCAATCCATTCATCAGAGCAGAGCCCTCATGTAACCCAAATCAGGCTTTTTCTATCCCTTTGGTAGACATGCTGCTTCCAAATTTTATGAAGAAAATGCGAAGAACTTAGAATACTGAGAGCAATTTTGAAAAATACAAAACTGAAAGATAACTTGATTCAAGATAATTATAAAGCTACAGCAATCATGACAGTGTGTTCTGGCATAAGAATAAAAAAATCAACCATCAGAACACGAGAGAACCCAGACTTAGACATACACTTTTAAGGTAGGTTTTTGACAAGAAAGCATTTCTTTGGGGAGACTTTTCAACAATTGCTCCAATAGTTGGATATCCACATGGAAAAACTGGATCTAGATTCCTATTTTATAACATAAGAAAATAATCCAAGATAAACCACAGACCTCAATTAGAAAGCTCTTACAGAAAACATAAGAGAATATTTTTTGGCCTGGAATAGGAAAATGGGGGAGGAAGGGTTTCTTGGGTTACAAGAAAACAATCATAAAAGCAAGTAATTCTGCCTTTCTGAGAATGTGTATTATGTGTATAATGAACATGTGTATGATGAACATGCATTACAAATCAATCATTCATGTCCATTTAGACCCATTATGTAATCTGTAAGTCTCAATTTCCTCATGTGTTTAATAAGGCTAATAATCTTACCAATTTTTTTTGTAATAATAAAATTAAGAACCTAGCCAGAGGTTCTCTCATTTGGCTGATAGGCAATAAATGTTTATCTACTCATGTTCCCAGTCATCCACAAAAAGTATGTGCCTAATAATAAAATACTTTCTCCAAAAAAAAAAAAATCATTTTTAAAAAGTCAAACTGGGCCAGGTGCGGTGGCTCACACCTGTAATCCTAGCACTTTGAGAAACCGAGGTGGGTGGATCGCCTGAGGTCAGGAGTTCAAGACGAGCCTGGCTGTCATGGTGAAACTCCATCTTAAAAAAAAAAAAGTCAGACTAATTC
The DNA here is from genome assembly GCF_049354715.1 of Callithrix jacchus. Taxonomy (NCBI): domain Eukaryota; kingdom Metazoa; phylum Chordata; class Mammalia; order Primates; family Cebidae; genus Callithrix; species Callithrix jacchus. The sequence goes on from NC_133509.1 coordinate 98,070,080, forward strand.
CCCTTTAGCTATCACATACTTAGTTTCAGTTTAAAAAAATTAAAGTCTAATGTAAACTTAATCTAATAGAAACATTACTTAATAGACATATTACTTATACAAAAATCCATATATTTAGAGTACATTTACCTTACCTCTATTCTTGTAAATATTTATTTATAGACAGGAAGCAACAATATGCAAAGAATTAAATATTTTCTTAAAATCATCTCTTAAGTCTCTTGAACCCTAAAATTTTTTTACAAATTTTTTCTAACTTACCAGAAGGTTGATCTTCAGATGCTACAAGTGGTTATGCTTTGAAATACAAAATGTCAGACATTTACAAGGGCTTTTCCCTTCCAAACTCAGATTAATTTTAATATGAAACATTAATTGAATAATTCCACATGGTTCCAAATTTGATGTAATTGAATTAGCTAAGGGAGTAGATCACCCCTAAATCAAATACTTTACCCAAAAAAAAAAAAAACAAAAAAAAAAACTATCCCAGGGTAGCTTAAAGATAACTGCAAATTACTGAAAACACTTCTCATTGATTTGCAGTAAGGACTATGTCCCCTCCACTTGAATCTGAGCAGGCTTTGTGACTGCCTGACCAATACAAGATGATGCAGGTGATGCCATGACAGTTTCCAGGCCCAGGCCTCAAAGAACAGGCAGTTTTTACTTCCTGCCTCCTAGAACCCACCTGCCATGCTGTAAGGAAGCCCAAGAAGAAAGTACTGTGAGGAAGAGCTGAGACCCCTGGCTGAACCCCAAGCCAACTGTCAGCACTAACTTGTCAACCATGTAAGTGAGCCATGTTGGAAATGAAGTTTCCTGCCCTACCTGTGACACCCCAGTTAACACTCGAGAATCAGAAACAAGATGTTATTGCTAAGTCCTTCCCAAACTATAGATTTGTGATGAGAATAAATCGTTGTTGTTCTAAGCCGCTACTTTTGGAGTAGTATTTATACAGCAATAGATACTGGACCATTCCCCAATATTACATAATCATAAACTGACTTCTCAAAATGAAAGCCTGAACATACTAACCCCACTGCCTCAAAGCTAAGTTAATCAAATCTAATATTTGTTTGGTTCAAAAGGCCACGGAGTTCAGAAACAAACAAACAAAAACAGCCAGGCACCTGAAAACTCTTCACTGCTTCTTTATTATGATGCACCCACAGTACAGAACCTCTCACACATCTGTGAAAGGGGAGGTTACATTTCTTTTTGGGGAGCACCTTCATATTTGTTTCTGTTACCACTTTGAAGAAAGCAAATATTTCCAAAGAAAAACATTTTAAATTCCAAGTGTTTAAGACTCAGCTTGCATTTTGTTGTGTTTGAAAAGGAAGTAGCATGTTTTAGCTAGAGGTGGAAGATTGTTTTGTGGCATTTTAAGTTTGATGTGGATCAGAAGTCTTCGCTGTCTGGTTGAACCAGTCTGTAATTTTCATATGCAACTTTTCATATCAAAAATGTTTCATTTTTACCTCTACTCACAAAGAGATGCGGTTTAAAAAAACACACACACAGCTAAATTTAAAACCGATCATGAACCACAGCATTACTAACAGGGAAAATGAACTTCTGCTGCCCTCTCCTGCTAAAACAATGAAATACTAAAATACCAAAAGATTTATGAAGCTAAAGCGAAGTCCTCGAACCAAAAGCAACAGACATGTCATTCTCATTATACTTCAATCAAAAATCAGACAACAACCAGAAAATGCATTGGTAATATTTATATTTGAAAGTTCCCCATTGATACATGAGGTTTGGATTACAACTTATTTACAATAAGTGATTTCGAAAAAAGTAAAGAAAGAGGAAGGAAGGGAAGGGGGAAGGAGGACAAGAGAGGCTGAGAGAGAGAAAAGAAAGAAAGGTGGGGAAAGAAAGGAGGGAGGGAAGGACGAAAAGGAAACCTATATTCATAGACATCATAATACGGGATGTTTATTTCCAAGAGAGATACTACTGCTGTCGTGCACAAGCAGCAGCACAAATTAACATTCTGCTAGATCACAATTTGCTCAACTTTCTCTCAAGATGCACAATCCTTCTTTTAGATTTTCAAAATTAAATATAGAGGAATATAAAATGCAATGCCAATATACCTACTACAAAACTCCTTTGCGGCTCATTCCTTAACTCCACTCAGAGAAGCAGCTGAGCCGAAATACAAAAATAAAAATATTGATGTGCAAATAAAACATCAGTGATCACGTTTGGTGCCACCTTTTTGTTACAGGTGACTGTCACTTTATGATAACATTGGTAATAGCATCAAAAGAGAATCTCTTCATTTCCTGGGCCAGGTCAGTGCATCCAATTAAAAGGAAAAAAGAATACAAGGAAAAACAAAACAAAACAAAAAACCCAAACCCCCAAAAAACTCTAAACACTTAAAAATGCCAATAACATCCATTCATCCCTTTCCCATCCCACCCTCATCCCCACAAAAAAATAAAAAAGCTTTTAAAGCTCTAAATATACTTTTTTTGTTTCTTTCCATAGTGTGATTGAGCCTAGGGCTATACATTTATGTATAGCAGGTGCAATTACAAGCAAGTCCTGGCTCTGCACCCTGGACTATCCCACGCATAGGAGGTACAAAATAAATTAAACCCTTTCATTTAGGCAAACAAGCCCAAGATGAAGGAGCATAACCCTGCTTGTGAGTATCCAGCGGCATCGAGGGTATTATTTATCTCTTATTTTTTTATTTTTTCTTTTCTTTTATAAAAAACAGATGTTAGGGAGAGCAAAATATAATAAAATTTAAAAGGAAAAACTCAACACTGAAGGAAAACAACTGGGGGTACTTGCACAATGAGAAAAAGGAATGCATGCTTGATTCAAAGTATGAAATGGGTGAATTCACTCACATAGTTGTTCTAGGCCCACAGCCTAAGGCCTCAGCATCATTCTAAACCACAAGGCTGTGTGTATTTTTTTTCTTCCAAGACACTCTTAATCCTATCCCTGAAACCAATATGGTAAGGATAAGGGTGGAGTGAGCATCACTCACTAACTACAATATTTGCTATTTTAAAAATATATTTATATATAGTTCTGGAAATTATGAAGCAAACAAAATATAACACAAAGATGCATTTGTCACAATTAACTCAAGTTGCAGCAACAGCAGAATTGTGGGAAGGGACAAAGAGAGAGGGCTGCTGCAAATGCAGCAAGTACATCCTGAAATATGTCACATAGTGCAACAGTCAGATTACCTCAGTTACTCTGCGTCACCGCACACAACATGACAAATGTCACATTGTCACTTTCCATTAAAAAAGAAAAAGACAGTGTTTCTTCTCAGAAGTTGCCCCATGAATTTTAGACATATAGCTTTAATTTATTCTTTAAATATGTCTAAAATTTGGCCTTATTCTTCTCAGTTTGGACTGATCAACATACAAAATTGACATCAAGGATGAGAGCTGTAAGTTTTCACCTTTACTCTTGAAGACAGGGTAAGGTGCAAAAAGGGTCCTGGCCTTTCTCATTTCAAATGACTGCATTTCAATCCAAAGGGCAGAGATTCTTCATAAACCTGTGATTTTAATGTCTTCTACCTAAAAAGATGAATTAATGGCAAACAAAAGTTTATACTATCAAAAATAAATATAATGCAGAGTTAAAACTAAAGGGCTAAAATCACAAGGGCTAAAAAGGAGGAGATTTGTTACAAATTTATTTTTTATCACCTTGTTCCAGCATTTTTAAAGTCAGTTATTTTGTGTTTGGCAACCTCTGCCAACTTTACAGTGAATCCTTATCAATGTTCTTTAAAAAAAAAAACTATTAATTCCATTAAACCATGTTGTGTCTGGTGTTGCATACTTTTTTTTTTTTAACTGCTGTTTCTTTTTAGGAATTAACAATGCCAGTTTTGTTTTTGTTTTTTTACAAAGTTACCGAGATGACAATATCCATCATTTGCTGACTCTTAACGTACACACTGTGACCTGATAATCCTGAAAAACTTTTTGGGAGAGAGAGGTGGTCAGCAGCTTTTTTTCCTTTTTCTTGAAAATAATAAAACTGCATATTCTACTTTATATTTAAATGTAAAGAAGAAAATATACAAGCCCATATTTGTATTGTATTTCTATTAAGAGTTCATAGTTCATATGTTCATGTTTGTTACTACCAAAATTCAACATATGAACACAGAATCAGCTCTATATCATGAATACTGCTGGAAGTGATGGTTTAGGATTACCAACTCACTGCTGCCATGTCCGTAACAACCAAAAGCATCCTGGAAATAAACCCCCAAACACGTATCTTTCAGTACATAATAATGCTACTGCATTAGGTAAGTACATACTATACACAAGTTTTATCAGCAGTTTACCTACCCAAGATGTAGATTCTTCTTTTAAATACAAAGCAGAGAGCCAATAAGATATATATATATATATATCTAGATATACGTACACATATCTAGATATATATATATATCGAGAGAGATATATATCGATATATAATACAGCCCTAGATTTTGTTTTTTGGTTTTTTTCTTAAACAATTTGGTCACGATGCACCTTTGATATAAAAGCATTTTTAAACTTTATTATTAATACTCAGGACATTAGGAATTTCCAGATTTTTTTCAGTAGCATTTGTAGAACCACTTTTGATAACAAATACAGTAGTTAGGAATATGCATCCAATTCAGAATGCATAATAATTTTTATCCTGAATCCTTTCCGGCTAAAAACAGGGCTGGCACTGTAATGAGATACAGAATGAGAATCTACAAAAAACACTGTAACATGTTTGTTTTTTCCCAGAGGCTACATCCTCTTTTGCTGGAATACTTTATAAATACATATTAAAAAGTAAGGCAACAACTCCAAACAGTCCAAGCTGTTTGCTCAACTCTTTTCCCAATTAGCTTTGCAATCCCGGCGATCAATTTCATGGTTGTATTGTTTAGTGTTTGTCTTTATTCCAAATGGTCCAAAAGGATGTTTTCTCACATTTCTGAAACATCTCTGGTATGTGTGTTCAATGATATATGCAACTAATACTGGTCAGGTACTGAAGCCTGTGATGTCCCAGTGCCTGTTTTCAAAGGATTCAAGACATTGATTTGGATTCACCATAAACGGATGCGTGAATCCAAAATTCCCTTTCCTACTATGTTTATCACCTCTTCTCTTTTAACTCCTAATTTTAAAACTAAAGGAGTACCAGGACTACCTGGTTACTGGAAAGATGTTCACCCCAGTAAACAGAACTTTTATCAGGGACCGTTATAATTCATGGCCCCATTCCACGTGGACATTCAATTCAGGAAGATGTGCAAAAGAAAAGGATGTCAAATTACAGTCAAGTGATCCAGAGGAGGATGTTATACAAACTTAAAAGGAAATGACAGTCTTTTTTTCCTTTACTATAAATACATTGAACAGCTTAGCAGAAAGACAAGCTAAATTTAAGATTGTTCACATTTGAAAATTGTATCATACTCTCTGCTAGTGATAAATAAGGAACTCCCGATAATGGAATTTTACCATAGCAATTTCATCAACAGATCTTTGAAGACCGATTTGTTTTTTAGAGAGGGTTAGAACAATGATTATGTTTGCAAAGTTCTGAGAAGTCCATCTACTGTCCAAACTTTGGATTGAAGTCCTTATTTTTTTTTTCCTTTACTTAGAGACAGGTATATACAGTGCTGTTGTAATAATGAAACAAATGTGAAATCTACTGTAAAGTTGCACAATACAGAAAACTGTTGCTCCATCTTCTACTACATAAATGTGTGACTCCACAGGTTAGTAATGTTGTTGTCATTATTTTTGTTAAGTTGGAATTATTCCATCACGTCTAAGACCTCTCTTTAACTCCAGATCCTCCAATTTTTTCCACAATTCTTCACGCTCCTTTTCTTTCTTTTTCTCACTGAAGAAGAAACAGAATACAATGTAAACAACTGAGGTTTAATGAGATTATCCAACAACATATTTTTCCCTATGCATATTTTAAAAGGTCTTTGAAAAACAAAAGTGGCATCAAGCTTGTGGGCAGTTTTCGTCTTGATTTTTCTCTCTCATGCTTTTTTGTTGGTATTTACAGACACGTAAAAGTAGTATTAATGAACAGAGTAGGAGATGACAAAAATATTTTACAATTTCACCTTAATACCCCTTTACACTTAGCTTAATTCCAAAAATTAACTTTAAAATTACTAAGAAACAAAAATGGGAATGACTTAAAAGTATCAGTTATCATAAAACCAAGGGCACGTTAGTGATTTTCACTTGCAGATTAGTAAGAATCTAATTTTTCTTTATCTCCAAATAGTTTCTCAAAAAGGATGCCAGAGATGACACTGATACAGAGAATGTAGTAGGTCAAGAAAATATATCCTCTCCTTTATTCATAACTATTTTTCCTACCTCATGTATATTTAAACTTTTTATCAGTTTAGAAGACACCAAAAACTTGTGATTTTAGTTTTAATGATCTGAAAAGAACTTGGTTGACATTATTATGTATTAAATTTTAATGTATCAAGCCTTCAAATTGGGTTCAATATCAATTTTACTAGTGATTTTCAGACTTTGAGATTTCACTATTTGGTATAATTTCCCCCAAAAATGGATGCCCAAAATAGAATCAACAACCTTTATTTGGCCAAGGACATTTTAAAATTACCACATTTTTACAAACAAGGATTTTTAACATCAACCAAGTAGGAAGTACATGATGCAGGAATACAAGACTATATTGTAAGTTAAATAAATTCACATTTATTAAAAAAATTCACTGCACTGTCTCTGGTTTTTTCAGGATGCAGTGAACCAATAGAAAGCAGACCTAGGCTGGGCACGGTGGCTCAAGCTTGTAATCCAAGCACTCTGGGAGGCCAAGGCAGGCAGATCGCCTGAGGTCAGGATTTCAAGACAAGCCTGGCCAGCATGGTGAAGCCCCATCTCTACTAAAAATACAAAAATTAGCTGGGCATGGTGGTGCATGCCTGTAGTCCCAGTTACTCAGGAGACTGAGGCAGGAGAATCGCCTGAACCCTAGAGGCGGAGGTTGCAGTGAGCTGAGATCGCACCATTGCATACCAGCCTGAGCAACAGAGCGAGACTCCATCTCAAAAAACAAACAAACCCAGATTAACATTCATAAATCCAGGAATTCAGATCATTTCTGAAAATGGGGGCTCTACTCTACCATCTCAGGAATGAGGATATAATCCGTGCACTACCTCACTTAGCAAGGATTAAACTTCAGCCACAGTACAATTTTTACTCAGGGAAATCCACATGGGTTGAGCGAAATTTGTATGTAATACCAATGCCTCGTTTTTTAAAAACATTATAACCAACGTTTTTTAAAAGTTCTATTATCTAGAGCAACAGAAATTAATCTTGATCCCCTCCAACTCTGAAAACACTCTAGAAAAACCTAAGTAATTTCATACTCTTATCCCACTAGAGACTTGAGGAAATATTGAATTATATAATATGGTAATTAGTATCATCATTTAATAGGTAATATTTTCATAATTTAGGACTCGTTTACCATAATTAGCTTCAGTTATCTCAAATGTAAACCTGCACAATATAAATTTCAATGATCAGAACTGTTTTCATAATTACCTATTTGTTAATTTGACCCTGAAAAATTGCATTTATAGGAGAGCAAGGGCAAGATTAGATAATCTTCCAATCTAATCATTATGAATTACAGATTATTATTCTTTTTTTTTTTTCTTTTTTTTCCCCTTAGATACAGGTTCTCATTTTGTCACCCAGGCTGATCACAATCATAGCTCAATGTAGCCTCAACCTCCTGGATTCAAGCAATCCTCTTGCTTCAGCCTCCTGAGTGGCTGGGACTACAGGTGTGTACCACCATTCCTGGTGCCTTCCAGATTCTAAACATAAGCAAGCTGTTTGGCAAATTATCACTTTTTGTTTACCAGTACAGTCTGGGGGAAATATGAGGTCTAAATAAATGTTAGCAAAGAACACTAATTGAGGTACATATAAATCAATTCTATAGATCCTGCTGACTTTTGATGAATATGACCTTTTTATTTGGAAAGAGGGACAGTAAGCAAGGGTTAGAATTTTACTCAACTAAAAAGCATTTCAATGTATTTCAGGTTCACATTGCCCCAATTTGTAGTTTTAACCCATTTATGTCAGAAGTTGCACAATATTTTTGTGAAAAATCAGACCTTTGTGATGACCATCAGTATAGGATATATAAATAACTCCCACAAGCTTAATGTTCCAATAATGGAACACTAGGCATAAATTGGTTAAGTGCTGGCATCATTAAACCATTCATCATCTTGTTACTAAAGTGTTTCGTTTGTGTTTTTGATCAAGAGATTTATGGCATTCAACACAATTTATCCAGTGAGGCTTTTCTTTTTTTTTTTTCCCCCTAATTTTCTTTTGACATGGGTTTCACCATACTGGTCAGACTTCTGACCTCAGGTGATCCACCCACCTAGGCCTCCCAAAGTGCTGAGATTACAGGCAAGAGCCACCACACCCGGCCTCTATCACACAGCTTTCATACTGACAACTTTATCTTTAAAAATTCTAAATATTTCTGATATAGATACTGTCACCCCTAATCTTTCCCATTTTTCTCTCTCCCTGTGGGTGGAAATTTTAACACTTAACCACACTGTCATGCCAGGGATATTGTCAAATTTTCTTCTAATTTCAATTTTACATAGTACTAATGTTGGCATATGTATTTAACAGTGTTAACTACTTATTCCACCCACCATTTTCAGATTTGTAACACTTAAAATTTGAGGCTGGGTGCGGTAGCCCATGCCTATAATCTCAGCACTTTCGGAGGCCAAGGTGGGTGGATCACAAGGTCAGGAGTTTAAGATCAGCCTGGCAAATATGGCAAAACCCCGTCTCTACTAAAAATACAAAAATTAGCAGGGCATGGTGGCACTTGCCTGTAGTCCCAGCTACTTGGGAGGCTGAATCAGAAGAATTGCTTGAACCCGGGAGGCAGAGGCTGCAGTGAGCTGAGATTGCCCCACTGCACTCCAGCCTGGGCGACAGAGCAAGACTCCATCTCAAAAAAAAAAAAATTTTTGATCTGAACTGAAACGATTAACTTCTTGCTATCCTGAAGTAAACTTGTCCATTCAGTTATTCTTCAATAGTACCAAATAAATGTCTTCATTCTCTTGTCCTATTCCTACCTCTATGAAGAAACCAGTGTTTCCATCTGTCAGTATACCCTGCTACTGCTCATTTGACAAATTATTATCCTTGCTTTTAAAAACCTATTTTCTCATTAAGAAAGTCCACTCATTATAAATCACTGTAATATGCAAGAATATCACAATCAACCTCATAGTTTTATCTACTCCTGATCCCCTTATTAATTCTTATCTTTTTCAAGGGTTTGGTCCACTTAATATGGATAATAATCAGAAAATAGTTTTATCATTGAAGTTAATTAAAAACAAATCAAACGATTTGAGTAGAAATAAGTTCTTCAATTTTTTTTTTTTTTTTTTTGAGATGGAGTCTTACTCCAAGGCCCAAGCTGGAGTACAGTGATGTGATCTTAGTTCACTACAACCTCCACCTCCCAGGTTTAAGCGATCTTCCTACCTCAGTCTCCCTAGAAGCTGGGACTACAAGTGCATGCCACCATGCCCAGCGAATTTTTATATAGACAGGGTATCACCATGTTGGCCAGGTTGGTCTCGAACTCCTGACTTGAGATGATACCCCTGCTTTGACCTGGCCACCGTGCCCAGCCAAGTTCTTCAATATTCTTGATACTTCTACAAATTGAATCTTGGTTCAACTAGGATAATAATAAAGTGCTTTCAGTTGCTCTGAAAGAAAAGATGCTATGCACAATACACCTTTCATGGTGCACCACAGTGTTTAAATGTACCCTTCACCCTTTTTTTAAGTAACATCCTTTAAATATTTTAATTTAAATTTGGGACAGGGAGGGCTATTATAAATATAATAATTGGTAACAATCGCTGATATAATTCATCAAAATTCAAAATCAGAAGCTTCTTCCATAGAAACAAATGTTTTAAATATATATATATATGTCTGTGTGTGTGTGTATGTGTGTGTATATATATATATATAAATTATTCATATCCAAAGAAATGAAACCAAGTTCCTGTGTAAGCACGGGTGGTTTAATGTGAGTTATTTGTCTAGCTGTGATCTGTACCAGTTCTGCTGACCCAAAAGATATGCTGACAAGATAACTAGCAAGCTGGCTGGGTGCGGTGGCCGACGCCTATAATCCCAGTACTTGGGAAGGCTGAGGTGGGTGGATCACAAGGTCAGGAGTTTCAGACCAATGAATTAAAAGTTGTTTAAAATGTAAGTGTGGAATAACATATCCCGTAATTGATATTAATCCCAATATTCTGGGTACAAAATCTCAGCCTCTTCTGTCTCTAGCTAAATAAGTGCCATATTCCATAATTAAGTTGGTTTTCATAAATCACATCCCTGGTAACTTAAAAAAAAATCATTGCAATGGTCTCTCTGCCATCAAATCTTTCCCCTCGTTGCTCTTTTTGTCAATAAAATGCAAGTGACAAACTAAAAATGAGGAAAAGCAAAGCACCAAGGGAACCACAGAAGTTCAGCAAGACCCTGGCTATGAACACTTGCACATACCTCTGGGTCCTCTAAAGGTCCATAGTTTTATGACATACAAAGCTGACATCTGCTTATGGGTGATCAAAGCCAAACCAGAGGCTCAACTACTAAGAGTTCTCCAGATTTCTATGATCTGGAGATCTTTTGGAAAATAGAACACATTGAACAAGACATAACAAAACTGAAGAATCATCAAAATGAAATCAAGAAATGATATGCATTCACTGTAAAGAGTTCCACTGGTTTGTGCTCACATTTGGTCTCAAACATTTCTAGTTAGGACTATTGACCTTCATGTTCTTTTCACTGCTCTTTAGATTGTAATAAATTTGTTGAGTTCCAGTTAAGTCCTGGGCCCAAGAGCTAGATAAATGGTGCTTCATTCCAGCTGCAACTGGAGTGAAGAACAAGAGCTGCCTAATTATACTTCAAGTAAATTCAGAGTGGGAGTGAATCCAGGTAGCAAACTACCTGATACTCCCTAATACCAGTTACATGCCGGGCTCTTAACCTGAGGCAGAACTGAAATATTATTAAAGAAAGGGAGGAAAACAGACTTTATCAAAATGATAGTGTCACAAAGCTTTGTTACCCAGTGGCATAGTAATAAAGGCACAGTTAATAAGCGTTCAACAATGAATATATAAATACAGTCATGTGTTGAATAACAACATTTTGGTCAACACAGACCACATATACCATGGTGGTCCCATAAAAGTTTAACAGGCTTGAGGTTGGGTGTGGTGGCTCCTGTAATCCTAGCACTTTGGGAGGCAGAAGCGGTGGATCACAGGTCAGGAGTTCAAGATCAGCCTGGCAAACATGGTGAAACCCTGTCTCTACTAAAAGTACAAAAAATTAGCTGGGCGTGGTGCTGAGTGCCTGTAATCCCAGTTTCTCAGGAGGTTGAGGCAGAAGAATCACTTGAACCTGGGATATGGAGGTTGCAGTGAGCTGAAACTGCACCACTGCACACCAGACTAGACAACGGGAGTGAGACTCTGTCTCAAAAAAAAAAAAAAAGGCTTGAAAAAGTCCCACTGCCTAGTGACTTGTGTTACAACTGGCTACAGTAGTCACCATGGTAACACGCTATACAGGTTTGTAACCCAGGAAGAATAGGCAACACCATATGGCTCAGATGTGTCACAGCAGGCTAGACCATCAAGGTTTGTGCAATTACTGTACGCTTATGACGTTCACACAATACAAATGCCTAATGATGCATTTCTCTGAACATATACCGGTTGTTAAGCAATGCATGACTGTAAATAAAATTGTGTTGTTTAAGATTTGGGGTACAGTTAGGCAACTTCAAAGAGCAAGGAAAAAATCTCAATAGTTTATGCACAGCTGACAAAAAAGCTTTAAAAAGTTACCGCTGACGATCTGACTTGTATGTGGCTGTCAGCTCGTCAAACATGGTGTTGTTCATTTCCATAAATGCCTTCAACACATTGTACACTAACGCCACAATAGCCCTGTAAAGCAAAGAAAAAAAGGGAACATGTTAGTCTTATAAAATGGGATACTGAAGGAAGAAAGCAAAAGCACTTTTGTCTCAATGAGTTCCTTATACTGCACATTGTCTGTATCCCTTTTTAGTTGGAACAACTAAACATGACCCACAGTACATTTCCACATCAAGGGATTTCAATTCTTTGCCATTCAAGGCAAGATAATTTTCTGAGCGGTGGTAGAACTAGAAAGAATATCTCATTTTTCCCTTCTAATTGTTGGCACCCAGAATAGAGCTGCCTGTAGGCACTTGATAATTTCACTTAATAAATAGGCAAGTATGAAAGTAAAGCAACTTCACCCTACAATAAGGGCCTATGATAGCACTAACCTTAGACACCTCTATTTGTATTGAATTCTATTTTCTAAATAATATACAGAATTTATCAAAATCAGAAGTTACTTCCACAGAAACAAATGTTTTTAAAAAAATTTATATATATATATATGAATTATTTGTATCCAAAGAAATGAACCCAAGCCCCTGTGTAGGTTGGGTGATTTAATAGAAGCTATTTGTCTAGCTGTGATCTGCACCAGTTCTGCTGACCCAAAAGATATGCTGATAAGATAACTAGCAAGCTGGCTGGGCATGGTGGCTGACACCTGTTATCCCAGCACTTGGGAAGGCCAAGAGGGAGGCGGATCACAAGGTCAGGAGTTTGAGACCAGCCTTGCAAATATGGTGAAACCCCGTCTCTACTAAAAATACAAAAGTTAGCCGGCTATGGTGGCAGGAGCCTGCAGTCCCAGCTACTTGCGAGGCTGAAGCAGGAGAATTGCTTGAACCCAGGAAGCGGAGGTTGCAGTGAGCCAAGATCATGCCATTGTACTCCAGCCTGGGCAACAGAGCAAGATTCCATCTTAAAATAAATAGATAGATAGATAGATAGATAGATAGATAGATAGATAGATAGATAGATAGATAGAGATAACTGGCAAGCTGGGATGGTTGCTATTAGCTACGGGACACTATACAGCTAAACAGCCAAAATGGTAGCCCATACTCATCAAGAATGAGCTCTTGGGCAATGTGAGGACAAGGTTATGATGGTCTTGATAGCTTCAGACTAGAGTCTAAATAGCTTTTCCCTTTGCAAAAATATCTATGGCTTCCGTTTTGCAACAAACATGCTCCTAATACCACTGAAAAAGTCCTTGGTAAAAATTAGCCATATATTAAATAAGCCGTAAGTCTGATGTTTCCAAAACATTTATTATAAGAAAGTACACTTGCTGTGTAGCTTCTGTCTTGTGCCATTAAAAGGAAACTTTAAGTTCTTTTGTGTTAAGGTTCCAGAATGACCTTCCTCCCAAGGGCAATGGTGGGAAAGCACCAAATATAGTATACTGGGTAGTTACAGACACTTGCTAGAACAATTCTCTAGGTTTTCAAGAGACAATCTGTATAAAGGGACTTAACTGATTATCAGCTCCTTATTTTTACTAGTTCTATTAATAAAATTTGGCAACTTTGAAAAATGAGAAATGTGATATTTTATAATTACATGCAAAATTTTAAAAGATGAAATATACTGAATTATATCTACTAATTTTTAAATGCCACATTAAACTTTCCTTCTATTCCACAGAGAAACATATAAAGGCATTCAAATTCAGAATGCTTTAACTTTCACAGGCCTGCACGTTAAACTTCTCCTTGATGATTTTAAACTTTTTCTTTTCTGAGAGATACATATAACGACTGAGTTGGCTGTTAAGAAACAGATCACGCTAAAATGCAAACCTAGGCAGACCACTTCCCCACTTCAAACCCTTCAGTACTTTCTCATCATCTAACATGGTGAAGGCTCACATGAGTCCCACAATCTTTTCTAGCCACATCTTCCAGCACACTTCCTCAAAAGACCTTGTGCCTCAGCCCTCCCAAACTCACAGGTCTCAGAAATTGACAGGTGCTTTTTACATCTTTGAGCCTTTTAACGTGATGGGTGGATCCACTGTCTGAAAGGGTTCTCCCTATGCCATCCACCTGCCAAATTCCTTTCAGATTCCTTCTAAACATGGCCATGCCATAAGTATCTATGCACCTCTCCTTGCAGCTGCAGTGCCTCCCCAAAAGATCTGCTACGTCACAGATAGATAAAGAACCCTGTCAAGTAAACAGATACTTTAACTGGTGTTTTGTTAAAGTATCTGTTTATTTTCTCCAGTCAGTGAATCCCCAGAGGTAAGGATTTTATCTTTTCACATACCTCTTCAGCAACAAGGACAGCACCTGGCACATAATAAGGCTAAAGGGAAGTAAAAAGAGAGGAAGAGAACAAAGGAAATAAACTGAAAACCTACGGATTCCAATGTTCTTTCGAAATCCTATAAAGGCTGGAAAACATGATGGGAAGGATGACGTTAGAGTTTTCTTCTATCAAACTCATGATGTATTCATTATTCCAGTAATAGAGTGCTCTTTCTGCCACCTTTGAGAAAAGAAAAATAAAATGTTAAGAGAGAGAAAAAGACAAAGATTCAACAAAATTATAAATCTTTCCCAACAAAAGTATTTTAAAAGACTATTTTTAAATCATTCAATTAAAAGTAAAATTAAATATTAATCACATTTTAAATGTTTGTGGATTTTAAATCTCTTAGAAAATTCCAAGGCCTGGCACTGTGACACATTCCTGTAATCCCAGCACTTTGGGAGGTCAAGGCTGGAGGATCATGAGGTCAGGAGTTGGAGACCAGCTGGGCCAACATAGTGAAACCTGGTCTCTACTGAAAATACAAAACTTAGATGGGCATGGTGGTGTGCGCCTGTAGTCCCAGCTACTTGGGAGACTAAGGCAAGTGAATCGCTTGAACCCAGGAGGTAGAGGTTGCAGTGAGCCAAGATTGCACCCCTGTACTCCATATTGGGCGAGAGAGTAAGACTTAATCTCAAAAAAAAAAAGAAAGAAAGAAAATTCCATAGTGGGCCAGGCATGATGGCTCATACTTGTAATCCTAGCAGTTTGGGAGGCCAAGGCAGGCAGATCACTTGAGCCCAAGAGTCTGAGACCAGGCTAGGCCACAAGAGGAGACCTCGTCTCTACGAAAACACAAAAATTAGCTGGGCTTGGTGGCATGTGCCTGTAGTCCCAGCTACCTGGGAGGTTGAGGTGGGAGGATTCTTGAACCTGGGAGGCAGAGGTTGCAGCGAGCCAAGATCACTCCACTGAACTCCAGCTTGGGTGACAGGGCAAGACCCTGTCTCCCTTCCCACCAAAAAAAGTCCAGAGTGCTTCAAGTGCTTCATCGACTTGAGGAAAGAAGTTATCCCGTTAATTTATATTCTCTTCTAATTCTGCCCGTGTCATCTGATTCCACACTTTCCTGACATCACTTTATTTTTAGTTTTATTTTTTTTGAGACAGAGTCTCATTCTGTCACCAGGCGCCAGGCTGGAGTGCAATGGCACAACCTTGGCTCACTGCAACCTCCACCTCCCGGGTTCAAGCAATTCTCCTGCCTCAGCCTCCTGATTAGTGGGACTACAGGTACGCACCACCACGCCCAGCTAATTTTTTTGTATTTTTAGTAGAGACGGGGTTTCACCATGTTGGCCAGGATAGTCTCAATCTCTTGACCTCGTGATCCACCCACCTCGGCCTCCCAAAGAGCTGGGATTACAGGTGTGAGTCACCGCGCCTGGCCCTGACATCACTTTAACACATCTTACTGGTCCCCTTTCCTGGCTCACCTTTTTCATCACACACATTTAGATCGAACCCAGTGCCCAGTATATGGTTAGCATTCAGTCATAGCTATTGAGGAACACCCACGGTTGCCCATCCCCGTAAAGTGGTCAATATTTAATAAATACCTCCCATGGGCGGGCACTGTGCCTACATGGCAAGCAAAATGTATCATCCTTACCACCATCCCAGAAGTAAATACCATTGTGCTCACTTTACAGCTGAGGACGCAGAGATTCAGAGACTGAGTAATGTAGGTGATGTTACAATGGAGTAAATCATGGTAAAACCTGGGGCCTTACTTCTAGGTCTTCTTCCAGAGTTTGTTTCTGGTCCCTTCCTGGGCAAGCCAGGAGACATCTGCTCAGTTTCTGGTCTCAGGGACACTGGCGGCACCTACCCATCTCTGCTCTCTCAGATCCCTTTTCTCTGCCCACCATGAATTCAAGAGAATATCTCAAAAACAAAACCTAAAATCTCTAAAAAGGCTAGTTACAGTGGAAAAGGGGAAAAAAGGGTGGCTTCCTTCATTTATACAGATTAAGAAGCTGTATTTTAGAAGAGAACAAGGCCAGGTGCAGTGGCTCACACCTGTAATCCCAGCACTTTGGGAGGCTGAGGTGGGTGGATCACTTGAGTTCAGGAGTTTCAGATCAGCCTGGCCAACATGGTGAAACCCCATGTCTACAAAAGATAC
Source organism: Callithrix jacchus (assembly GCF_049354715.1). Classification (NCBI taxonomy): domain Eukaryota; kingdom Metazoa; phylum Chordata; class Mammalia; order Primates; family Cebidae; genus Callithrix; species Callithrix jacchus. Next base: position 98,086,654 of record NC_133509.1, read on the forward strand.
AAAAATTAGCTGGGCATGGTGGCACTTGCCTGTAATCACAGCTACTTGGGAGGCTGAGGAAGGAGAATCACTTGAACTCAGGAGGTGGAGGTTGCAGTGAGCCAAGGTTGTGCCACTACACTCCAGCCTGGGCAACACAGTGACACTCTGTCTCAAAAAGAAAGGAAAAAAAAAGAAGAGAACAAAATGGTATAAGAAGTATCCACCAAAAGACGCTGAGAAATCAGAATTTTTCCATGTGCATTATTCAGCTTGGTTAAAAAAAAATCCTGGGATTCATTAGGCATTAGACCCTGAGAGTACAAAGAAAACAATCATTACTGCATGTTTACATGCCAGGCACTGTGCTAAGTGTCTCACATATATAATATCTCATTTCCTCACAAGCAACAGAGTAGGTACCATTACTTTTCTATTTTGTAGATTAAGAATCTGAGACTCAGAGAGATAAGCCATTGTCTCAAGGTCCCATGGCTAGTAAGCAGCAGATTCCAAAGTCTCTATTCTTAACCTCTTTACTCTGTTATCCCTAAGGAGTTCACATACTGGTGGGAGAAGGGGCATTTATAAGCCTATCCAATGTAAACTGTGGCAATCGCTATATCAGATACATAAATAAAGTGTCAGGGGAGAGTAGAATCAACAACACAGATGACTTGGGAAACAGAAGGGTGGCAGAAAAATGTAACATAGGTGGGGCTGGGTGCAGTGGCTCATGCCTGTAATCCCAGCACTTTGGGAGGCCAAGGTGGGTGGATCATTTGAGTCTGGAGTTTGAAACCAGTCTGGCCAACAAGGTGAAACCCCCATCTCTACTAAAAATATAAAAATTAGCTGGGCATGGTGGAGTACGCCTGTGGTCCCAGCTACTCAAGAGGCTGAAGCACGAGAATCACTTAAACCCAGGAGGCAGGTGCAGCAGTGAACCGAGATTGTACCACTGCACTCCAGCCTGGGTGACTCAGTGAGACTCCATCTCAAGAAGAAGAGGAAGGAGAGAGAGAGAGAGAGAGAGAGAGAGAGAGAGAGAGAGAGAGAGAGAGAGGAAGGAAGGGAGGAGGGAGGGAGGGAGGGAGGGAGGGAGGGAGGGAGGGAGGGAGGAAGGAAGGAAGGAAGGAAGGAAGGAAGGAAGGAAGGAAGGAAGGAAGGAAGGAAGGAAGGAAGGAAGGAAATAAGTTAGGTAACATAGGCAAGGGGCATTTAAGCTGGGCTTCGAAGGATAAAGGAAAGGGCATTCCAAGGTAGAGGGCATTAAGGAAAGGAGGGCAGAGGCATGGAGGAGGACAATGTGTTTGGGAACCATCAAAGCAAATGAGGCAGCTGAAACCAGATAAAGCAGGAGGCAAGGAGAGGGAGAAAAGAAAGAATAAGAATGCGGCTGTTCTGAACATATAACTGGTTGGAGGAAAAATCCCAGCTGCCTCCTTCTATACTAGCATCCTGCCATGGTCTCTTTGAACATTCCTCCAGAGTTCAATATTTACGTGCCATTTAACTCTAACAAGTTCCTTAATCTCTTATATATCTATTTTAATATGTAAAACCACTTACAGAAGTAGGCATCCAGCCCCTTAAAGAGGAAAGGTGTTGTTTATGCAAAGTTAAAAATTACTGTGTCTGACAACAGGACAGAACCACTACTTTCCTGGGATCCACTGTCCTTCTGCACACAGAGGCAGTGTCACCAGCATGCAGACCTCAGATCCTAATGCCACACCTGAGGCAAACAATGATAAGCATCTGGCTACACAGGGTGGCCACTCAATAAATGGATGAACCAGCAAATTCATTAATAAATATTTGTGGATAAGCCAGCAAATATTTATTAATGAACACTTAATAAATAAACAAGGGCCTCTTCCCTTTGTTCTCAATTTTACTTCTGTCAAATAATTTAAAATTCTTTTTTCTTTCTGCCATAAAATGAACTGTGGCCCCTCCACAATTCATGTTTTAGTCCTAACTCCCAATGTGACTATATTTGGACATAAGACTTTTAGGAGGTAATGAAGGTTACATGAGCTCACAGGGTGGGGTCCTAACCAGATAAGACTGGGGGCCTTATAAGAAGAGGAGAGTGAGATTGCCTCTCTCTGTATGTACATGCCAGGAAAGGCCATATGAGTACACGGCAAGAAGAGGGCCATCTGCGTGCCAGAAAGCAGGATCTCACAGAAAGCAACCACGCTGAGACCCTGATCTCAAACTTCCGGCCTCCAGGACTGTGAGAATATAAACGTCGTTTAAATCGTCAGTCTATGGTGTTGTGTTATAGCAGCCCGAGCTGACCAAGACATGGCCTCTCTTTTCTAAGCTTCTGAGTATCACTTAGGCCTTTCTGGTAATGCTTATTTTTAAAAAGATACTTGTTCCTTGACTTCCAGGAAATGTCAAATGTCCTGCTGAAAACTGAAAAATAAGGTAAACAATCCGATGTGTGAGCAGTAAAGGCCCTGGGTGGTATCAAACACCTATATACTATTCTGTAATTTCTCCATTTTGATCCAAGCTTGTCACGGTTTCTACCTTCTTTATTCTTGCTTTGAGGTACAACTGCTAGACTGCCATAAGGTCACTGCTTTCAGATATTAACATGTCTTTTGGTCAGAAATCAAAACAAGGGCAGCAACCAATGTCTCTAACTATGCAGCATAATGACAACTTAGGGGAAAAGTCCACCATCCAAGGACACCATTAGATGTATAGTTCTGTGCTAAGAACTGCAATCTGAACAATCTCTTCCAATCAAAGGCAGAGTCTAGGTTTATGATAGGGCCCTGAGGTGATGCAGCCTAATGTTCAAACCTAACATGCTTGGTAACCCTCAATCTACCCTTCTTCCCTCCTCTGTGGGTTCCACAGCACTGCAGCCATGGCCCCAAGAAAGAAAAGCGTTGTTCCTGAGTGGCCACGAGGAGGCAGAGCAGTGCCATGGGAAGGTCACTGGCTTGAGCAGAAGCTACACCAAAGATCAAAATTTGACTCTACCCTCTATTAACTTGGGACTTATAGCAAATTGTTCTCTGAGCTTCGTTTTTTGTTTTTTGTTTTTTAATCTAGCAAAGCTTCAGAGGATAATGGGACATTTATAAATAATGTAGGTAAAGTATTAGGTTTTCTCCTTTTCCTCTTAAACATTACTTAGCATTCTCTCTTACATACTAGAGACCCCACCAGCCCACTTATTTAGGAATTTACTTGAAATACTTTGACTACTTTAAGCTTCAGTGTTCACATCTGTACATCTATAAAACACACAAAGCCCTCCTTCCAGGGTGTCAGGAGAATTAAAGTTACTGGAGAGAAACCACCATTACCATGGCTGTTTGGTAGCAGGTGCTCAAGGTAAGGTGGCTACTGTTAAAATTATTATCATGAGGGCTGGGCGCAGTGGCTCACACACAGGCATGAGCACTTTGGGACGCCAGCACTTTGGGAGGCCAAAGTGGGTGGATCACAAGGTCAGGAGATTGAGACTATCCTGGCTAACACGGGAAACCCCGTCTCTACTTAAAAAAAAAAAAAAAATTGCTGGGCGTGGTGGCACGTGTAGTTCCATCAACTTGGGAGGCTGAGCCAGGAGAATCGCTTGAACCTGGGAGGCGGAGGTTGCAGTGAACCAAGATCATTCCACTGCACTCCAGCCTGGGCAACAAAGCAAGACTCCATCTCAAAAAAAAAAAAAATTATTATCATGTGAGGAAACAGCAAATAAACAACAGGTAGCTGTTGTCCACTACATTGCTTTCAAAACAAATACAATTTAACCAAAATAACTCAAGCTCCCTGGCTCATGTCCTCTTTACTACTAACCTGAAAATGGGGGCTAGATACACACTTGGCAATTTGTTTAAACAAAGGTTCTTGGATTTTAACAAATTGTGAAGGTTCAATCACATCCAATATTTCTTCCAGTTCCCCAAGGAACATGACCTGTAAGTACAAGCAAAACACAAGATGTGAGGCATACCATGAAAAATCCACAATAACAAGGAGGTTTAATAAGAGTCTGGATTATTTTAAGAAAAATTTACACATAAAACCAAACATATATGCCCTAAGTGCATGCAGGAAAAAAAAAAAAAGAACCAAACATAAATGAACCATGCATTATCCCATGTTAGAAGATGTTCATTCCACAAAGAATTCACCACAGGGCACTTGTTAAGAGCAAGTTCCCTTCAGCATTGAAAATATGATTAGACATACTTGGAGAAAATACTCTATTTGCTATGTATACTACAAGAACAAGGGACACTCACATACTGCGCCAGCCCCTGCGAAGGAAAACTGAACCCGTAGGACTTTCCACTTTATTACTAGTAACACAGCTCTCTTTCCACAATACGTAAAACACACACACACACACAATGAGAAAATGGCCCTCCTCACAGAAGAGCAAAAGTTCTAATGTGGTCATTTGCCAAATATTTATAGCCCCTGCTACATGCTCAATGCTCCTCTAGAATGTACTCGTTAATACACCAAAAAGTTCAAGAAACACAATGAGCAGACTCACCCACATGCAGATGCTACCTGAAACCCATGAGCATGCACTGACTCATTCTCAACACACACACACATACACACACACACACACACACACACACACACTCTTGCTCTCCACAGAGCATAGTGAATCTTGTGGCCTCAGCATCATGTGCCTCAACAGAGCTTTTAGATCACCATTGGATCACCATATGGAGCCAAATCCACGCTAGAGTCAATTGTTTTAAATACGATGGGAAAATGACAGAGAAATAAAAAACCAGCTTACCTATTTAGCTATAAAAAAATACTTTGAAAAAAAAATTAAGCGAGCAATCAAAATATGAAAAATGACAATGCCTTCACATTTTGAGGTTTATCTGAGTAGCAATGAACAGTTCAATTTTTACCTAACAGATTTTAAATTAAATGAATTTCTGAAATTAAAATAGGGTTTGGAGAATTGAGGCTGGTTTGAAAAGGAAGGCATTTCTGCTAAAAGTAAAATATAGTAGACCCTTGCCGTTTTTTAATATGCATACAGAATTTCTCCCAAAATTTTAACCAAATATAAAACTAACAGCTGATCTTTTTTTTCTGAGCCATTTTCCACGTTTGCTAACCTTCCAGCGAGTGACTGCAGATCTGGTGCTCAGTTATGCTTACCTGCCGCTAAGAAATTCACTCACTATCCTATAACAACCTCACAAAGTAGTACATGCCCGGTGAGTTCTCAGCAAAGCTACAAATGATTGTGGGTCTGAAACCTCCAGGGTCATTTGTGAACGACTGAAACTAAAGGTCTGTAGTCTATTTTAAGATGACACAGGCCAGGCAAGGTGGCTCACACCTGTAATCCCAGCACTTTGGGAGGCCGAGGTGGGCAGATCACAAGGTCAGGAGTTAAAGACGAGTGTGGGCAACATAGTGAAATCCCATGTCTACTAAAAATACCAAAAAAATTAGCTAGGTATGGTGTCATGTGCCTTTAGTTCCAGCTACTCAGGAGGCTGAGGCAAAAGAATCGCTTGAACCCGGGAGGCAGAGGTTGTAGTGAGCTGAGATTGCACCACTGCACTCCAGCCTGGAAAACAGGGTGAAATGCCGCCTTAAAAAATTTAAAAAAAAAAAAAGATGGCCAGGCACAGTGGCTCCCTCCTGTAATCCCAGCACTTTGAAAGGCTGAGGTGTGTGGATCACAAGGTCAAGAGATCGAGACCATTCTAGTCAACATGATGAAACCCCATCTCTACTTAAAATACAAAAATTAGCTGGCTGTAGTGGTGCACACCCATAATCCCAGCTACTCAGGAGGCTGAGGCAGGAGAATCACTTAAACCCAGGAGGCGGAAGTTACAGTGAGCTGAGATCAGGCCACTATATTCCAGCCTGGTGACAAAGTGAGACTCTGTCTCCAAAAAAAAGATGACACACAGTAAGAGCTACCTATATACTATGCTTTAAAGTGAGTATTTGGGCAGGCTGCCCTAGCAGCTATCTATAGTGACAGCAAAACCTTCATATTATGAAGGAGTCCACTAGGAAGGGAACATCAACAAAGCTAGACAACTGGACACATGACTGGGGACTGGCCTGGGCTTACCTGAGGCTGAACAACACAGTGAATAAAAACCCAGGATTTGGGAGTCAGGGAGGCGAGTTCTGGCCTAATCATCTGTACTTCCTCAGAGTACTGGGGCAGGCTATTTAACCTCTCTATAGTTTCATAACTAGTAAAACAAAAGTTTTGACAGCCATGCCTTATAGAGTTACAGTGAGGTTTAAATGAGGCGATGCAATTTTATACATGCTTAGTCCAATGCTTGGCACTCAGCAAAATACTTAGTAAGCTATGAACACTCTCTCACAGTAAACACGTACCTCTTTTTGACTACATGTTTTAGGCCAAAATTTCATTAAGCCCCTAATAACCTAAAACGAAAAGAAGAAAAACAAATGGCATTTAATTTTTCACATATACTTCTGGGAAAGGTAATTTTTTCTGAAGTTTCTGAAATCATGGAAAAAAGACTTACTGGTTCTGTGAGTGAAGGATCTTTCTCCAGAAACTGTACTATACAATATGCCAGCTGAGTAAAAAATAAAATAAAAGGCAAAATTTTAAATTCTATATAATAAGGGCTCAAAAGATATACCATTAAAACTTCCTCAAAGGTTTCCAGATTGGTTTTAATAACTTCACATTCAATTCATTTTGATTATCATAAAAATAAAATCTATGTAAAGCAAAACAAGAAGCTACTTTTTCAAGCCAAAGACTAATATTAATATGGCTCCAGGAGAACTTTTTTTTAAAAAAGAGTATTAGGGCTGGGAGCAGCGGCTCATGCCTGTAACCCCAGCACTTTGGGAGGATGATGTGGGCAGATCACCTGAAGTCAGGGGTTCAAGACCAGCCTGACCAACATGGAGAAACCCGTCTCTACTAAAAATACAAAATTAGCTGGGCGTGGTAGTGCATGCCTGTCATCCCAGCTACTTGGAAGGCTGAGGAAGGAGAATCACTTGAACCCAGAAGGCAGAGGTTGCAGTGAGCCGAGATCATACCATTGCACTCCAGCCTGGGCAACAAGCACAAAACTCAGTCTCAAAAGAGTATTAGGACATGAAGTATGCAGCTAATGAAAAGCAGAGGTGAGACACCACACTCAGCATATTGTGGAATTATCTCACCTCATATACTTTGAGCTACAATCTCAGGGGCCTCCTTTCTCGCTTTGCTAATTTCAACAGTACTGGGTTTTACCATGGTTCCACAATAGTCCTCTACGGGAAGTAAGCACTTAAGAAAAACTTCACCAATTGCCTGAAATGCAAACTAAGGCAGTTTCAAGAGGAGATAAAAGGTTGCACCTGCCAGTTAGAACCTGGAGAAATATAAAAGTTGTACTAACATATCTAAGTAAGATTTTTAAAAATAATAATTATGAAATATGATACACTATTTCAAAAACCAAAGGCAAGATTTATAAATGTAAAGATTCTTGGACAAGAAAACCACCCTTGCAAAAGAATATTTTGATGGTGTTCTAAATTAGAAATGTATGGACTAAGTTTTCCTTGAAATACAGATTTCACATTTAAAGAGGAACACGCCTTAGAAAAATGGGTTACGTTTTTATGCAAACTCAAACCTTCCCAATGAGGGGAAGAGGGAGTAAGAATCTAGTAGTATTTTAAATTTTCCTATCCAAAATTTAAAATGCTACCCAATAATTTATCTACCCCCAATGATATGGTGACCATGCAAGGCTGTTATCACAAAAATCAGAACGGGGGGCAAGACAGAGTATGCTTTTTACAGTGATGAAGGCTTGAAAAAAAAGAAAAAGATGTGAAACTACTGATTGATTTGTTTACTTGTGAGAGTGTCTGTGTGTAGAAAGTGATAAAGACATGGTGAGTGACCTAGAAGAGGAGGCCAAAAGAGCAACCGATAGACTAATGCAAAGGAAGATGGAACGAAGTATTTAAGAACATTAAAAAATCATTATATAGGTCCCCATATCTATATCTGATAAGCTCCTGTACATTTTATTATACGTAATACGTTCAATATGTTATTGTGTGCACTCGGCCAAGTCATCTAAGTCCTCTGTAAAATGAAATGACCTCCCACTTTACAAATATTTCCATGATTATATGGTGCATAGAAAAAAAATACACGTTTATTACCCTCTGGGAGTATTTTAAGCTTTAACAAGTCTCTCTCCTTCAGAAATAAAGGCTATATCACTATCAAATAAAACAATGAGTTTGCAAATTTTTTATTTTGCTTCTAAAAGTAGTTGTACAAAATCCTCCTACCTGAGCGTGGAAGAGTGATAAGCTCCTGACAGTATGTAAGGGGATCAACACTTTCACCAGAAACTGTTTGTGTTCTGCCTTAAGAGGTAAAGCAAAGCCATTGATAATACTAGGGAGAAAAAAGAGACGCAAATTAGCAATGTTACCACAACGAGTTAAACTGAAACAAACTGTTCTTATGATATTAATTAAACTTAATCAGTCTGTTTGTACAAAACAGCAGACTACTCACCCCAGTGGCATTCAGGATTTCTTTTTTTTTTTTTTTCCTGAGAGAGAGTCTTGCTGTATCACCCAGGCTGGAAGTGCAGTGGCCCAATCTCAGCTCACTGCAACCTCCACCTCCGGGATTCAGTCGACTGCCATGCCTCAGCCTCCCAAGTAGCTGGGATTACAGGCACACGCCACCATGCCTGGTTAATTTTTTTTTGTATTATTATTATTTGCATTTATTTGTATTTTAGAGATGGGTGGTATTTCACCATGTTGTCCAGACTGGTCTGGAACTCCCGGCCTCAAGTGATCTGCCCACCTCGGCCTCCCAAAGTGCTGAGATAATAGGCGTGAGCCACCTCGCCCAGCCAGGATTTCTTAATGACTTCACAGAATACAGTAAGTTGGAATAAAATTTAAGAGAAGAAAATCTGCTTCTGATCATCCAACAAGGGCTGTGCTCCTAAAATTAGTCAGATAGTTTCCAAAAGCTCTTTATCAAGACCCTTTATTTTCCCTCCCTTTTCCTTCTCTAAATAATGGCTGCCTTGCTTGCTTCCTCCTTAAATATGACCTTTTCCATTTCCAGACATCATTCCTTTTCATTCCTGAAACCTCTGCCCAGCCTAGGGAAGTCACCAGAAGAAAGTCATGTGACTCCACCTTCCCTTTCTCCACATATTAGGAGAAAAGATTAAGTAATCACATCATTCAGCTACATTCGCCTCCCTTGTGTGTGGAAACTTACACCATAGCTCTTTCCAATTCATTCCACTACTCCAGGCAGCAGCTGTTCAAGGACTATACCTGGATACACAACTCCTTTGAAAATGGCAATCTTTCCAATTTATTACATACTTGCTTTCAACAGATAAGGCAAAGGACCAGATGGCCTAGAGACTAATGAGAATGAGATGTTTTGGAGTAACGGGCCTGATCACAGTTAGATATATCATCTTTGTAGTAATGAATGAACTATCAGCTCTTTCCGTCATTTCAGTGGAACTGGCAATGCATAATTGTGGAACAAAAGGAACATGAAATCATGTCTTGTAGAGTCAATTAGAAAACAGGCTAACAGGCACAAATGAGAGAGACCTAATGTATATACAGCAAGAGAGCTAGGTGAGCATCTCAGTGCTACCTGAATCTACTTTTTAAAATAATATTCACCTGAGATTAGCAATTAGAAATAAGTGCTCACCTTCCTAATATTTCCAGCAGTTCAGCTACACCATTGAAGTGTTCTGTTTCATAAACAAACCTGAAAAAAGAGAATAGGAGGAGAAAGGAGGTGAGGAGAAAAAGAGAGGGGGGAGGAGGAGAGGAGAAGCAGAGCGGGGAAGGAGGAGGGGGGAAGAGAGAGAGGGAGGAGGAGAGGGAGAAAAGAGAATAAGAGAAGAAAGGAAGAAAGAAGAGGGGGAAGGAGAAGGAGGTGGAGAGGAGAAAAAGAGGAAGAGAAGAGGGGGAAGACAGGAGGAGAGGAAGGAGGAAGGGGAAGACAGTAGGAGGAGGCAGGAAAGAGAATAGGAGGGGAGGGAAGAGCAGAAGAGGGGGGAAAGAAAGGAGGAGGAGAGGGGAGAAGAAAGGAAAAAGGAGGAGGAGGAGGAGGAGAGGGAAGAAGAGAGGAAGAGGAGAGGAGGAGATGGGGGAGGAGGAGAGCAGGGGAGAGGGAGGAGGCAGGGGAGTGTAGGAGGAGAGGAGGGGAAGAGAAAAAGGAGCGGGAGGGGAGGAGGGGAAGGAGGAAGAGGAAAAGAGGAAGAGGAGGAGGAAATGAGAGGGAGGAGAAGAAGAGGGGGAGAAGAGAGGAGGGAGTGAGAACAGGAGAAGAAGGCAAAAAGGGAGAAAGATAAGTCAGTATACTGTTTTCAGATATTTGTGATTTACTTAATACTTTCATAAAAACATCAACTTTGCTTCTCCTTCTTCCTCCATCACCCTCCACTTACCTTAGAAAAATATTGTTAATCTGTTTTCGGATAAATGCTCTAAGACCAAGAAACTTGCCGTAAATTCTGTGTAAAACTGTTTTTAAGTAGTCCCGTTCCCGAGGGTCTTCGCTGTCAAATAGCTCCAGAAGCTGTTGTAAATGAAAGACAGTATAGCTGTCAAAGGCAGTTTTAGAAAAGGATTTAGGAATTCTATCTATTATTTAAAATCCCCTCCTTCCTTTCTCTAAAATGTGTTGAGTATCTATTACGTGCCAGGCAGAGTGCTAGTCTTTGGGCTTACCATGATAAACAAGTAAGACAAGGAGCTTATATTCTACTGAAGAAATACAAATACAAAACAACAATCAAAGTGATAATATGAATAATAGCTAATATACATATGGCACTTACTGCGATCATCAGGCAATTTTCCAAGCAATCTATTTATTAATCCTCCCGATGAGGTAGTTTTGTCTCCATCTGTCTCATCTGTCTGCACAGATGAGGAAACTGGAGCACATAAGGGTTAAGGAATGTGCCTACAGTCTCACACCTAATAGGTGGTAAAGCTAGAATTTAAACCCCAGCAGCTGAGGCCCAAAGTCTATGATCTCAACCACGCACTATGCTACCTACTGATGTTCCAAATATACAGGTAAAATAAGCCAACTGGGCATGGTGGCTCATATCTCTAATCCCAGCACTTGGGGAAGCTGAGGCAGGTGGAATACCCGAGGTCATGAGTTTAGACCAACCTGACCAACATGGTGAAAACCTGTCTATACTAAAAATATAAAAATGAGCTGGCTGTGGTGATGGGCACCTGTAATCCCAGCTACTCAGGAGGCTGAGGCAGGAGAATCACCTGAACCCAGGAGGTGGAGGCTAAAGTGAGCTGAGATCACACCATTGCACTCCAGCCTGGGTGACAGAGTAAGACTTTTTTTTTTTTTTTTAAGAAAAAGAAAAAAACAACAAGTCTTCAACTCTACTAGAACATACAGGAAAATGAAAAAATCTGAATGAATCAATGCAAACATCAAAAAGTCCTCGATACTGGCAATGTTCCTTTTTAGATCTGGACTCCTATTATGTAGGTGTGTTCACTCTGCAAATAGTCATTGAAATGAATACTGATTATTTCTGTATGTATGTTATAGGTGAATAAAATTTTATTCTTTGTGTGTGTGTGAGATGGAGTCTTGCTCTGTCACCGGCTGGAGTGCAGTGGCACAATCTCAGCCAACCGCAACCTCCACCTCCCAGGTTCAAGCAAGCAATTCTCCTGTCTCAACCTCCCAAGTAGCTAAACTACAGGCACCTGCCACCACGCCCAGCTAATTTTTTGTATTTTTAGTACAGATGGATTTCATCATACTGCTCAGGCTGGTCTCAAACTCCTGACTTCAGGTGATCCACCCACCTCAACCTCCCAAAGTGCTGGGATTATTTATAGGCGTGAACCACTGCGCCTGGCTGTGAATAACATTTTTAAGTTCCCAAACATTTGTAATCTAAAGTTAATAACCAAACCCTGATAACATCACATCTATGTGCTAAAATGAGGTCCACGCAACTAGTCCAAAAGAGGTAACAAGCTGAAGTCTTGGCCAAATGCCAGTGGGCACAACAGATTCAACTCAATCTCTCTCAAAAATTCCAGCTGCTTTGTTTTTTTATCATTGACAAGTTGATCCTAAAATTTACATGGAAATGAAAGAGACCCAGAAGAGCCAAAATATTCTTGAGGGTAACAGAAGTTGGAAGATTCACATTTCTCAATTTCAAAACTTAGTGCAAAATACAGTAATCAAGACCGTGGGGTACTGGCATAAAGACAGACATACAGATTAATGGAATAGAACTGAGAGTCCAAAAATAAGCCTCACATTTATGGTCAACTGATTTTCAACCAGAATGCCAAGTCATTTCAATGGGGAAAGAACAGTATTTTCAACAAATGGTGCCGGAGCAACAGGATATCCACATCCAAAAGAGTACGCTGAACCTCTAACTTACAACATACACTCAAATTAACTCAAAACGCACAATCAACCTATAATTAAGAGCTACATTATAAAACAATGAGAAGAATAAATCTTCATAATCCTAGACTAGGTGAAACTTCTTACATATGACCCCAAACCATAAGCAACAAACAAATAAATTAGACTTCACCAAAACTGAAAACATTCATGCTTCAAAGGACACCAGCAAGAAAGTAAAACGAGAACCCATATACTGGGAGGAGATATGGCTGACCCTGCACAACACAGGTTTGAACTGTGCAAGTTCACTTACATGCAAATTTTCTTCCACTCTTGGCCAGGCCTGGTGGCTCACCCCTGTAATCCCAACACTTTGGGAGCAGTTCACTTGAGGTCAGGAGTTCGAGATCAGCCTGGCCAACAGAGTGAAATCCTCTCTCTACTAAAATTACAATAATTAGCTGGGTGTGGTGATAGGTCCCTGTAATCCTAGCTACTTGGGAGGCTGAAGCAGGAGAATCGCTTGAACCTAGCTAGGAGGCAGAGGTTGCAGTGAGCCGAGATCACACCACTGCACTCTAGCCTGGGTGACAGAGTGAGACTCCATCTAAAAAAAAAAAAAACTTCCACTCTTGTTCCCCCAAAACAGCAAGACCAACCCTTCCTCTTCTTCCCCCCTCCTCAGTCTTCTCAATATGAAGAACACAAGGATCCTACCTCCAGTTAATAAACAGAAATGTATTTTCTCTTATTTATGATTTTCTTAACATTTTCTTTTCTCTAGCTTGCTTTATTGTAAGAACACAGTACATAATACAGATAACATACAAAATATGTGTTAGTCAACTGTTTATGTCATCAGTAAGGCTTCCTGTCAACAGTAAGCTATTTGTAGCTAAGTTTCTGGGGAGTCAAGTTATACATATAATTTTCAACTGCTCAGGGGTTCAGTACCCCGAACCTCTGTACTGTTCAAGGGCCAACTGTATTTATAAACCCTATGTCTGATAACGGACTAGTATCGACACTATATAAATAACTTTTAGGCTGGGCATGGTGGCTTACACCTACAATCCCAGCACTTTGGGAGACAAGAGGCAGATGGATTGCTTGTGCCCAGGAGTTCAACAGCAGCCTTGGCAACATGGCAAAATCCTTTCTCTACAAAAATATTAAAAAATTAGCTAGGCTTAGTGACACATGCCTATAGTCCCAGGTACTTGGGAGGCTCAAGTGGGAGGATCACCTGGGCCCCAGGAGGTCAAGGCTGCATTGAGCCGTGATGGTGCCATTGCACTCCAGCCTGAGCGGCAGAGAAAGACTCTGTCTCAAAAACAAAAACAAACAACAAAAAAGAACTTTTAAAGCTCAACAATAAGAAGACAAATAACCCAGTTTAAAAATGGACAAAAGATTTTTATTTAATAGCTAAATTGCAAAGAAAGTATACAATTAGCCAATAAACACATGAAAAGTGCTCGATTTTATTGACCATTACAGAAAACCAAACCTTGGCTCACACCTGTAATCCTACGCTTTGGGAGCCTGAAGCGGGCGGATGACGAGGTCACGGGTTTGAGATCAGCCTGACCAACATGGTGAAACCCAGTCTCCACTAAAAATACAAAAGTTAGCCAGGCATGCTTGTGCATGCCTGTAATCCTAGCTACTTGGGAGGCTGAGGCAGGAGAATTGCTTGAACCCAAGAAGCAGAGGTTGCAATGAGCCAAGATGGCGCAACTGCACTCTAGGCTGCACAACAGAGCAAGACCAGGTCTTGGGAGGAAAAGAAATAAAAGAAAAGAAAAGAAAGAAAAGAAAAAGAAAAAGAAAAAGAAAAGAAAAGAGAGAAAAGAGAAAAAAGAGAAGAGAAAAGAAAAGAAAAGAAAAGAAAAGAAGAAAAGAAAAGAAAAGAAAAGAAAAGAAAAGAAAAGAAAAGAAAAGAAAACCCAGCCAATGAGGAGATACCACTCATTGGACGGCTACAATGAAAAAGAGGGATAATAAAAAGTGCTGGTGAGAATATGGAGAAACTGGAACCCTCATACATTGTTGGTAAGAATGTAAATGGTGCAGCTATTTTGGAAAACAGCTTGGCAGTTTCTCAGATCTCCCACAGAGTACTACATTACTAGTTACTATATGACTACGCAATACACTTTCAGGTATATATCCAACAGAAATGAAACACATGTCCACACAAAAACTTGTACACAGATGTTCATGGGCACAATATTCCTAATAGCTAAAAACTGAAACAACCCAAATTATCCATCAACCGATAAACAAAATGTGATGTCAAGGAATATTATTCAGCCATAAAAAGGAATGAAGTACTGATCCATGTTACAACATGAATCAATCTTTCAAACATCATGCTAAGTAAAAGAAACCAGATACAGAAGGCCATACAATGTACAACTCTATTTACATGAAATATCAAGAACAGGCAAATCCATAGCAACAGAAAGTAGAATGGGGGTGACTACTAATGGGTCTGGATTTCTTTGGGGGATGATAAAAATGTCCTGCAATGACAATGTGGTGATGGCTACATGACTCTGTAAATATATTAAAAACCACTACACTGGAAACTTTAAAATGGTAAATGTTATGGTGTATGAATTCCAACATAATAAATCTGCTACCTTTAAAAAAAAGTCAGTGGGCATGTTCCTCTGGCTGAAGAACAAACTTGGAAATCAGTTTGAATGTTACTGAGTTGTTGGTTTTTTGTTTTGTTTTTTTTTTTTTACATTCATCATCATTCCAATAAAGCAAAATTCAGTTCTAGTGTCTTTATGGCAAAACATTTCAAGAGCACATAGCACACAAATTAGACTGCCATCGTTATCAAAAAAGCTATTGAGACATATGTAAGCTTGACCTGAGGTGATTAAGACATGAAGTTGAAACTGACAGCAGAATAATAACTTCGTGGTCAGTAACTGAATGTGCTTTTGTTTGGTGTTTTACTTTGAATAAGAGTTATGGACAAAAAAATGGACCATTAAACACAGCAAGAAACACAAACTAAAGGTCCGTCTTCAAAAATAGGCAGTGAGACAGGACACAATTTTTAGCTATACAATGCCATCAACCATCCATCTATCATTTATTCATTCAATCATTTTAAGAATGAGTATTTCAAGTAAATATTTATGGTGTGCTTATTAAGAGCCAGCCAGTGGGCGAGCTTTCAGGGATAACAATGATAAGCAAGACAGATACAGTCTTTGCTTTCTCAGAGCCTATTCTAATGGGGAATACAAACAACTAAATAAACAGCATGTTAGGTAGTTCAGGATGCTGTATAATTACAGTAGACACATCTACTGTATTTGGAAGAAGTGGAGTGATCAGGGAAGGCTTCTAAAGGAAGTGACATCCAGGCTGACCCATGAAGAAATGAGGAGTTAGAAGGGGTATAAGAGTGCTCCCCACAGCTTCAATAGTACATGCTTTTACTAGCAGACTATCCAAACAGAAGATATTATTAACTATATCTCTCCGCCCATTCAGCAATACAATAAATAGATATGTACTGAATTCTTTCTATGTGCCAGTGATTGTCCTCATTGCTAGACATATACATTGCTGAACAATTCTGGAGCCCACCAGGGGAGGCAATGGGTAAGTTAATACATTTCCAAAGGAAAATATTCTATCTAGGAAAGAAAGGGATATGGCCCCAACTAGCAAAAAAGGCCCCATACAGATTCTCTTTAACGATAACATGTTCCAAATGATAGAAGATCTCAAATCCACCCACCCAGTCCACCCAACCACCCATTCCCATTCCAAGGCTAATTGAAATAATTAACCTTGTGAGTTTTATTTTTTAATTTGGTTTCTACTTTTAAGAGTTTCAAAGGGTTTTAATGAATAACTTGTAACCAACATAAGAGACGGTTTCAGGATGTGTAATATCAGCAAAACTTTAATCAACTTTCCCTGTATCCTGTTCATGAGTTTAATGAATACATAATAATTAAGCAAGAAATGTTTCACTAGTGTTTTCATTAGGCTCTCAAAGAAAATGCATTACCAGGTCCCTAACTTTAGATATTTACAAAGCCACAAATATTAAATATATCATGTTCTATTAGAAAGAAAGATGAATTGCAGTATTAAACTATTTTTCTGCTTCTCTGTAGAACATGCTTTTGATGATTTTATGATGTATGAGACAGAAATAGAACAGTGCACAGGCCAAAAAAAAGGAGGAGTAGGATGAGCTCTGATTTCCAAAACAAAATAATATGAGTGTGCTTAGTCATATCTATAGTCCTAATCACTCCCATACACAAAAGAGAAATATAATCCCACACCTGTAAATGCCTAAGTGGACTGTGCCATCTGTAATATAACAGACAGCTTGTGGCCAAAGAAAAGAAGTGAAGAAGCTGGAGCATTTCCAAGGTGATAACAGAACAAATACAGACCTGTCAACATACTAACCAGGTTTACAAAAACCAGCCTTCTTGAAGCTAAAAAACAGGGATAATCCACATAGTGGTTTAGCCAAACAACCTTTCTTTGAACTTTATAAATCTACAATGAAATGAGAAGAGTGAAATGAAAAAGCACTCATAGGGGTCTTCCAGCTAGGAAGGGGGATTGAACCTCTCTCCTCTTGAATCCTCCCTAAAATGACAGTGAAAGAATAAGAGTGGAAGAAAGCCTCAGCATAGAGAGGACTGGAGAGAAAATGTACACTTATTTGTAGACTTCTCAAAGATGGAAGTGGATGACAAGAGGTAACTATCTTAGGTTTCCTCTTTTTCCAGTCTGCTAAGTGTTTTTCCATTCCGCGAGCAGGGAGGAAAGCCAACAAGAAGCAGGCCAGTTCACACCACAGAACCCTTAAAAGGCTTAAAAAACTGAAGGCACCAGATATATTTGATGGTAAGGGTGTGAGAAATAGCTAAAAATGGGACGACTGGTTAAAAGTCTGTAGACAACCCCCCAGATCCCTATCCCATGTAGTGTACTGATGATTTACAATGTAAGTCTGGAGAGAAAGAGTAAGTATCTAGTTCTGGAGACATCATACATGTTAAAAGTAAAGCACTTATTGGAAATGATGGGATGAAATAAAACTGCATACCTGAAAGTGACATATTTGCCAGGTTTCCTCCCTGACCTGGCGCCCAATTCTGCGAGTCAGAACATCAGAAAGTCCCTTTTGGAAGAAACTGACAGACTCAAGAGGAAAGACTTACAGCTATATTAACAGCTGAGGGTGTCCTAACAAAATGACAAGGTCCCTGACCAGTTATGCCAATGAAAGTCACCAGTTGCCAAGTGTCACCATGCAAATATGAACACACACATGTGCACACAGAAACATACACAAGTACTAATCAGCTTTTTGGCAGACTAACATGTAATTATGACTATGAAGCCAAAGATTACCAGCTATTTTAACATAAAAGACCACAACAAACAATTTTAAGGAACTCAGAGGAAAAAAGCACAATGCTCGGAATACCAAAAAATTTGCAAAAAAGGAAACTATAACATCCGTAAAGATAAACAAATATGCTGGATCCCTGAAATAAAAGAGTGCTATTATTCAGGTCGATATTCAGGAAATTTTCTTTTTTCTCTGAGATGGAATCTCAAACTGTCGCCCAGGCTGTAGTACAGTGGTGTGATCTCAGCTCACTGCAATGTCTACCTCCTGGGTTCCAGCAAATTCTCCTGCCTCAGCCTCCAGAGTAGCTGGGATTATAGGCGTGCACCACCACGCCCAGCTAATTTTTCTGTATTTTTAGTAGAGATGAGATTTCACCATGTTGGCCAGGATGGTCTCAATCTCCTGACCTTGTGATCCACCCGCCTCGGCCCCCCAAAGTGCTGGGATTACAGGCTTGAGCCACTGTGCCTGGCCAGGGAATATTTAAAAAGCTTTTAGAGGTTCAACACATAACAGAAATAAAAATTTTAGCAGAAGCACTAGAACACTAAAATGAGCAAATGAACTTATAACCAAAAAACAGAGATAATATATGAAAAAAATTTTAAAAACAAGAAGATCCAATACATAATGGCAATCCAGAGAGATATGGAGACAGAAAAATAGAAAAGGAAGAGAAGGAAATTATCTAAGGAATAATTCAATCAATTTCCAGGGGGAAAAATAAGTCATGACTGTCAATATAGACATAGCCCATTAAGTGTGCTGCACAACAAACGAACAAAAAACCCACAGCAAAGCACATCAGTTTCCAGATGTGGACAGAGAGAAGATCTCAAAGAACATACAAGGAAAACACGTCATTAAAAAGGATAAGGCTGGGGCACAGGTCTTCTTAATTCCAACACTGGAAGCTGGAAAACAATGGATCAATTCCTTAAAACAACTGGTAAAGCATGTGTTCCACATTTACACCTAGCCAAAATGTCAATCAAGTATGTCAGCAGGCCAGGCTTGGTGGCTGCTGTAATCCCAGCAGCTGGAGGTTGCGGTGAGCCAAGATTGTGCCACTGCACCCCAGCTTGGGAGACAAAGTGAGAGTCCATCTCAAAAAAAAAATGTAGACAGAATAAAGACATTTTTCAGACAAGTAATCTCAGAACATTTACATCCCATTCATGCTTTCTTAGGAAGAATCTAGAAAATATGTTCCACCAAAATGACAGAGAGGAAACTAAACAAGCAAAGACACAGTCTAGAAGGGCAGCAAAGGGAAGTGCTGGGATGACCATGTAGATGGCCCAGAGCAAGCAACCAGTGCCAATTAGAGCAGGATGACCAGGAAGAAGGTCTCTAAGAAAAAAAAGGAACTGATAGACCAGCTGATGTATGGGCCATACTGAGAAGGGCTATATGGTATTCTCAGAGAATCAAGGGATACACTCATGATGAATACACAGGAAAGCAAGAAAAAAATAAGGCAACTATACAAGAAAAGAAATGTAATTACATGCCTTGGAATGAACAACATGTATACAACAGTACTAATCTATCATTTGATTCATTCAGGTATAATACTAGATGCAGACAGGGATTTATAGTGGGAGATACATCATGGCTTACAGTAGGAAGTCAACAGACATAAAATCTAAAATGACAAGTTGAAACATAGCAGTATAAGCATGCTGTTTAGAAATATGGAGATAAATATATTGAAACAACTGGAAGACTTGCGTGTGATTACCTCCAGAAAACAGGACTCTGGTTTGGAGAAATATGAGGTAAGAGACTGCCATTTTTCATTAAAAGCCAGATGAACATATTAGAATTTTAAAAGTAGACATTATCAAAACTATTTTTGAAAGTCATTAAGAACGAAAGATTTCAAGAAAAAACCCCAGTTACTCTCTGCTACAATAAAGAAGTAATTACCCTGCCCTATTCCATGTAGAGTAAGAGTTTTAAAGAACATCAGAAATAGTCAAGTAGATAACAGATAAAACTGGTTTTCTAAATGTTTTCATCCAAAGTGTCACAGAGCACTAAATTCAGATATCCACATTTCTGGCTTTGTTTGCAACTTTATCCTACTATCCAAAAACTATCTTCCTAATACTTTCGCCTTGACCAAATACGAAGAAACAGCCCAGAACGAAGAAACCAGAGCCAAAGGTGGTCTGACTCCAATAATCAGAAGAACTCAAAGGATGCACTATATGAAATGAAGCTATGGGGCAACCACTGAGAAAGGACGATGGGGACAAGGGATCAAAAGGTTACCATCACAAGCTTCTGGCAATTCTGACTCCAAGACTCCTACAGAAATTCAATATAAAACTTTCCAAAGTGTAAGGCATACAAATATGAACAACTCCACCAAGTCACACACTTTTACTTTCCTCCTAATTTCAGGCATTCTTTCCACAAACTAAAGAAGTCCATTTTTCCCTCCTTGGGCATTCTATTTCAAGACAACCTTGTGATTTAAATTTTTAAGACAGCCAATTTGGTCAGCAATTCAAGAAACAGCTATTGTGCTAAATAATGATGCACTCAGTGGGAAGCAGGCAGGGACTAGCTACATATTTTGTGGGGCCTAGTGCAAAATGAACATACAGTGCTCCTTGCTCCAAAAGTATTAAGAACTCAAGACAGCAAAAGCAGAGCACTAAACAGAGCACAGGGCCCTTCTAAGCACGGGGCCCAGTGTAACTGCACGAGGTACACACTGGACAGGACAGGATGAGGTGATCTGCTATTAACTGGTAATTGGTAATGGCTATCTGGTAAAATTCCAGGTAGAAACAAATGCTCTAAACTCTTATTGGCTATAGGCTGTGAGAAGGAAATGAAAACATTTTGACATATTCAAGAAACTTGTATGGAAAATAGTTCTTTGTATTGGAGTTGAGATTCAAGGACTCATGGAATTTATTTCAGTTTAGAACTAACATTTTTTTTAACAGGTTGGTTTGTGTCATGTCCGATTTGTCTTGAGTTTTTAAAAACACAATAACAAAAGGTCACTTTTAAGGACAGGCTGAATGATTTGCATGATTGCATAATTTACATGATAATTACAGCACCTTTCAGCTAAATATAACAGCAAATGTGAAGTACAAATTACTAAATAGCAATCTCCAGCAGTACATACGTTTATGGGGATACTTGAATAGTATGTCTCTTAGCAACCACTGACTGCTTTTCAGATTTGGAGAGTAGTTGAAAGCAATCTTTAGAAATACATTACTAAACTCTTGCCACAATAATCCAACCAATGAAATAATCCAAGGTTTGGCAATTCATTTGGGTCTAAAGAAGGCGTTGAGGGATCATTAAGAAACCATTTTCCCAACCATTCCAATACAGATGAAAATTATCTTTATTGGGAACAGACAAAATTGTTCCATAAGCCTAGGCAAGTCTACATACTCATAGCTCTAGAAGGCAGTTTACCAAGTTACTTAAGTCTAAAATCAACATTACCACAGACAAAAGTGCACTATGCAATGAACTATCTTTGATAAATCTCTAACAGCTTTCTTATGTAAACACTTAAATGAGTACAAAAAATGCAAAAGGTTATGTAAATCTAGATTTAATAAAAATCACAATGAAATTCAAGTGAGTCAGTCATACTATTCTTCAATAAAAAACAATAAAACCCTTCAAACAAAAACATTCAAAACTCTTGAATGAAAAATAACAGACTGTTTCATCTGGCCCTACCAAAACAGGGATTTCCAGCTTCTCTTGAAAAACCAAAAGATCTAGCAATACTTGGCTCACTTACCTAGAGACCAACAGTTAACGGCAGTGGACTGGCAGCAAGATCTAAGCCCTCTAAATCACCACTGGCAGCAGGATCCATCCAAGCTCTCTAAATCACCACAGTTTCCATCACTCCTTTGGTCATACCCACACAACTTCATTATGGACCATTTGTCTGTCCTCTGCAAAGATTTAAATGTGCTACCCCTGGTTTTCATGTATTATTTTGTTCCTAACATTTATGTCCAACACTGATAGAAGGAAATCAACTGGCAAAGTGGAAGTGAAGGGAATCTGGAGACACAGGAGACACATGTACCATCTTAAGAGAACCCAACAGCCTGGGAAGAACCATGCATATAGAGTCCAAAGGATACCAGTGATTTTTAGAATAAGAGTTGGATTTCAAGCAATACACAATGTGCTAGGTAAGACATGACAAGCTAACACTATATAATTTCATGGATTGAAACTATTAAAGAAAACACAGCTTAAGAAAGTTCTCAAAACAAGAACGAATCCTAATAAAAATATGAGTGACAGCACCAGCATAAAGTTTACTGAATATGAACCATGTGTAGGGAATAGTTCTGAGACCTTGTATAGGTATCTAGTCGTTAAATCTCCACAACAACCTTACAATGTGATTATATTATGGATATTTTGCATCTACTTTCTAGATGAGGAAACTGAGGCACAGGGTAGTTATGTCACTTGTCCAAGGTCAAACACAAAAAAATGAAAGAGCCCGAACTCAAATCCATCTGTATACTTAACCACCAATCTATACAGCTTCCTGATGAGGAAGAAAAACTCAAGGTATTGAAAAAGGCTCTTGAGGCAACACAGGAAGCTTTCTTTTAAGCTTCAGATTTTAAAGGGGTAGATACAAATGCTGAAAGGAAGGAAGCAAAGAATACTGGGCATAAAAGAATGCTGCTATCCTACAAAAATAGTCTTAGGAAGGTTAATGCACAAAATCAGCTGAGGTTTATGAAAAATGCAAGGCAATAAAATGAGAATGTACTTGTAGATGAAATTTATTCTTATTGATTATAACATGTATGCTCATTATTTTTTAAATGTAAAAAACAGAGATATCTAAAAAAAATAGGAAGTGAAGATCATCACACATAATCAACCCCTTCCAGTCAATTCACAATAATTTGGTAGAACTCCTTTCAAAATTGTTGATGTATATTGTTATAGTCTGAATGTGTCCCCCAGAATTCCTGTGACAGAAAGTTAATCCTCAATGAAACAGTTTTGGGAGGTAAGGCCTTTTGGTAGGTATTGAGGTCATAAGGGCTCTGCCCTCATAAATTAATGCCACTATAAAAGGGGATTTGGGACATAGGTTCACTCTCTCTCGTCCTTCCACCTTCTACCATGTGAGGGGGCACACAGTAAGATGGCACTCACTAGATGCCAGCACCTTGATCTTGGACTTCCCAGCCTCCAGAACTGTAAGAAATATACTTCTGTTCTTGATAAATTACCCAGTCTCAGGTATTTTGTTAAAGCAGCACAAAAGTACTAAGACAAAAATACCAACATTACTTTTCCCAAAAATAATAGATACAGGCTCAACAATTATACTGTACTATAATAATGCATGTTTCACTTAAAAATAGATCATGTTCCTTGACATGTACAGGTAAAAAACAAAAAAGATCACAAGTAGGTCTATCACATTCTTTTGCTAACTGATGAATATTTCACTATACAAATGTTTACAGTTCAATTACCTTCTACTAAGGAACTTTAAAGTTATTTTCCAATCTTCTAATAATTATTAACAATGGTACATTATCTTTGTACATATATCTTCTGTACATATCTGATTATGTCTCATGGAACTGCTGGGTGTAAATTTAAGTTGACAGAATATTATTCGTTTCCTCTTCAGGACAATTATGCCAATTTAATGTATGTGTGTATATAGTCATTCATTCATTCACTCATTCATTCATTTGGTACATCTTCTTATGGGTTTTATGGCACACTTAGAAGGGTCATCTCCACCTAAGGCCTTATTACGTTCCATTCACCTGTTTCAATGCCATACTGTTTTAATTCATTTACCTTTGTAGTACGTTATATTATTTAATAAGTAAAGTACCATATCATTAGTCATCTTTTTCAAAAATTTATTTCATGAACTCTAAACATTTCAAGTTTTTAAAACAACTGTAATTTTAATTAGAACTGCACTAATATACAAATAATTTAGAGATTATATAGACATCTTTCTGATGGTGAGTCTTCCCATCTAGGAATATGCTACATTTCTGCATTTTCAAGCCTTAAGTGTCATATACATTTAAAAAATTCTACTTCAAAAAGTGAAGATTTTAAAATTAATATTGGAAGCCAGGCACAATGACTCATACCTGTACTGCCAGCACTGTGGGAGGCCAAGGTGGGCGGATCACTTTAGGTCAAGAGTTTAAGAGCAGCCTGGCCAACATGGCAAAATGACGTCTCTACTAAAATAGAAAAATTAGCTAGATGTGGTGGTGCACATCTGCAATCACAGCTACTCAGGTGGCTGAGGCACAAGAATCACTTGACCTGGGAGATGGAGGTTGCAGTGAGCTTAAATCACACCTCTGCACTCCAGCCTGGGCAACAGAGCAAGACTCTGTCTCAAAAAAATAAATAAATAAAAATAAAATTAACATTGGAATCAAGAAAAATAATACGATCTATCAAGGTGAGCAGATAATATATGAGGGGGATATGAAAAGAGTGAATTAGTATTTAATGAGCAGCTACTATGCCCCATAGGTGGTACCAGTAGACATTTTTACAAGTCATCTCATTTTATCTCATAAGAAGCCTACTTGCTGTGACTCGTGTGACAGGTAACTCTTAATGTCACTTAATAGAAAAGAACACTGAGGCTCAGAGTAGGCAATAATCTGCCCAAAGTTTTCAGTCATCTGTTTAAGACTGAAGGCAGGGATCCTGTCTTTGTATCCACACTGCCAAGTGAACTGAGGAGAT
This sequence comes from Callithrix jacchus, assembly GCF_049354715.1. Lineage (NCBI taxonomy): Eukaryota > Metazoa > Chordata > Mammalia > Primates > Cebidae > Callithrix > Callithrix jacchus. The sequence continues at coordinate 98,111,304 of NC_133509.1, forward strand.
TTCACAACAGTCAATTTTGAGGTGTCTCCGATTTTACTTAACAGTATCTCCTTTATCCTGTTATCCCATGTCATGAATGAGGAAATCAGGCTTAGACAACAGGGGTACAAACTTGCTGAAAGTCATACTACAAGTAGGCAGAGAAGCCAGCATTTGTATGCAGTTTCTTCTAACCGTACAGCTCACATTCTCAGCTCCTGAAATACATAGGGAGTCAGGATTCAAGCCTGAAGCTTCCTAACTTTCCACTACATCATAGCAAAATAGCTCAACTGCTATTCTGCTTTTGTATTCACTGACAGAGGAAACAGCAAAGAACATATTCAGCTGATACAGAAAATAAGTTGAAATCTCATGTATACAATAAATTCTTTCTAACTGAAGAAAGAAATTTTAAACTGAGATTACCAAGATTCCTTTTTGAGATCATTGAAAATCCACAGAAAATAGAAATCTGCCCAAAGAAAAGAAACAGGGTAAATGTCATCCTGATTTGTCAAAAGGAAAGGGATGAAGGTTTCCATGTCATGAGAGAAACACATTAAGACCAGGTGGCACCATGGGAGACTGTGGAGTTTAGAAAAATGCTGGAACAAGCAGGGGTGTGAAAAATACCTGACTGCAGAATGCAGAGGTTGGAAGGACCTGTCAATTCAAGGACCACTAATTCATGGCGGGAAAAAGGAGGAGGATGGAGTGAGATGAGGAATAATGGGGTAAAATATTAGCATCAATTCCTCAAGCCCTAGAGGCCCACCCACAAGTGTGGTGGTGTTACACAGATATACTGCATTGATACAGTTTGGTTTTTGTTCCCTCCAAATCTCGTATTGAAATGTGATCCCCAGTGTTGGAGGTGGGGCCTAGTGCAAGGTATCTGGATCATGGGGGTGATCCCTCATGAATGGCTTGGGGCTGTACTTGATTCATGAATGAGTTCTCGCTCTATTAGTTACTGTGAGATTTGGTTGTTTGAAAAAAAAAAAAGCCTGGCCATCTCCGCCCCCTCTGGCTTGTTCTTCCCTCATCATGTCATACATGCTCCCCCTTTGCCTGCCACCATGACTATAAGCTTCCTGAGGCCCTCACTAGAAGCAGATGCTAGGGCAATGCTTCTTGTACAGTCTGCAAAATCGTGAACCAAATAAACCTCTTTTCTTCAATAAAATACCCAGCCACAAGAATTCCTTTAAAACAACACAAAATGGACCAATACATGGATGGTGGTGAAGTCTGGGCTTTCAGTGTACCCATATACAATAGTGTACAGTGTACCCAATAGGTAGTATTTTATCCTAGTTAAACAATTTTAATCAGTGACTTAGGTAGCATATTTAGGTTACAGATGTCATAAAGACGGAAGACACAGTGAGTAAGGTAGACATGAATCAGGGATAAACGATTCCACAGGAACACATGCCAAGTCCTACACTGAGATTAAAAAGCAAACTGTGAAACAATAGGAAAGCCAGGCATGGTGGTAGACACCTGTAGTTTCAGCTACTTGGAAGACTGAGGTGGATCGCTTGAGCCCAACCCAGGCAACATAGCAAGGCCCTGTTTGTTTAAAAAAGAAAAAAGAAGAGAAACTTGCAGCAATATGCAGAAAGCTCAATTAGAAGCCAGCTATAACCACAAGTTTAACATAAGTTGGCAATGTCATGCTATAGCAAGATATGCTCATGAGACTTTTTATTTAAGAAAAAACTTAGAGTCCAGACAAAGGAATGAAAAAGTCAACTCTAAGCTGATCAGGCTCAGGGTATTCTGTTCAGATATAGATGTCATATTAGAAGACCAATGGACACATCCAGAAGATACTGAAGGCTTCAAAACTAACAAATGAGAAAAGCTTGACAGAACCAAGAACTCGGTCTGCAGGAGAAAATGCATAGACAGCTGGTAGGCTAGATTCAGAAGGCAAATGGGCTAGTTCATTCTGTACAGGATTTTAGTAATACCAGAAAACTTCACATAAGAATCTGGATTTCTGTTTATCTTGGGGGTTGGCGGGGAGAAAAGTCTGGGGATAACTTAATGAAGAGCGGAAGGCAAAGCCCCATTTAAAAGGAACCAGTCTACATCCTATTGTCTGACCCCTGGCTTTCAGACCTACTATGAGTGAGGCTATGAGCATTTGAATTGCAAACACTGTTGTAGAGAAAAAGTCAAAGGGTGAACAAAACGGCTATGTTCTAAGACCTGAAAGGTTATGTCTGGGCTAGAGATACACTAAGAAATTATTCTGGGGAGAATAAGGACAAAAGGTACAAGGTATAGAGAGGTTCGACATAAAAAAGAACTTCCTAACAAAAATGGAACAAGCTGCCTGGACATACGACTTCTCTTCACTGAAAAAGCGTCTCAAAGGAGACTAATTCACTAGACTAAAGAACTAGAATACAAGGCCAGGCGCGGTGGATCACGCCTATAATCCCAGCACTTTGGGAGGCTGAGGTGGGTGGATCACGAGGTCAAGAGATCGAGACCATCCTGGTCAACAAGGTGAAACCCCATCTCTACTAAAAATACAAAAATTAGCTGGGCATGGTGATGCGTGCCTGTAGTCCCAGCTACTCAGGAGGCTGAGGCAGGAGAATTGCTTGAACCCAGAAGGCGGAGGTTGCGGTGAGCTGCCATCACGCCATTGCACTCCAGCCTGGGTAATAAGAGCGAAACTCCGTCTCAAAAAAAAAAAAAACCGAAATCTACTATGTATTACTTCCATTTTTCTGAAATAAATTCTGCTTCGTTGGCATAACAATCTGTATCAGTCTAACTATTCACCCACTGATTCACATATTCACCTATTTACCTACCTTTCCATCTCTATTTCAGACCTCACTTTTCCAAAGCCTCCCATGTTAAAGTGTAAGCCAGGATTCACCAGTGTGGTACCAAAGTGCTCTAAATGTGAAGTAGAGCTCAATGACTGGCCCCACATACCTATGGGAATAGGGAGTACAGCTACTAATGAGCCCCACAGGCAAGACACAAAAGCTCCTTTCAGTTCTGAGCTGAAAAGTGAACTTTGGGTTTAATTCCACTCAGCCTTACTTAGGCTGTAGAGGAGCCTCCATGCCCATCAGGTCTCTGGAAGTTTGCCTGCCCCTATTGGATTGAACCCATGAAACTGCTGTTTTAAGCGTTAAAAACCGTCAAAAAACTTGGCTATGGTTCAATCTATATTTTGCAAATTCCAAATGTATTAATTTAATTAAGAAAAGAAATTAGATCACAAAGGTTATCAGCCTCATCCCAGTAAGGCATAGGACATCAATTTCCTGTCAAATTAATGTTTTACTTTTTTATTTTATTTTTAGACAGGGTCTTGCTCTGTTGCCCAGGCTAGAACAAATTAATGTTTTAAATTTGAAATTCTTCTTACTGGCTCATTAGGAGATAAACATTTATTATTTCCTACATTAGGTGCCCCATATGTCACTCAGAAAAGAGCTACACCAGTTTGGTTCAAGCATCCATTTTTATAGATAATATATCAAAAACAGGAGCATGGAAGTGTTACCTAAAATTTCAGAGCCATGAAAGCACCCAAGTCCCTGATAAAAAGGAAGATCCACGGTTATAACAAGTACAATGAGGAGTCAGGAAAAAAGTGTTCCCAGAGATGTTCCAAATGGAGAGATGAGAGTTAATTTGCCTTTTAGGCAAATTTTAGAACGTTAAGCTGTGCTATTTCCTAGCAGTGAAAGCTCATCAGTACCCTGAATTTGATTATTTCTTACAGGTTACTTCCACTTTGAAGTCTGAGCTTGCCTATGCCGTTTGAACAGATCTATACTACAGTTTTTTAAGAATTCTTATGCAAATATAAGTTTTTAAGCTATATAAAAATTCACACAAACCAGGGTTATATAAATAAAATTACTTTATAATTAAATTTTTAGGAAGAAAACTGTAGGGCTTTAGGCATTAGCATTCCTGGCTATTTAAAATGTAATTGATTTCTATCACAAATAAATTTAAATGTACTTATTATTTTTAATAGGCAGTAATGGAAATTAACATATATATATGTGGGTGATATAACTGACATTGCAAAACTTTTTTAACACATATGAAGAGAAAATGAGATAAAGTGTTAACTGAATGACAAATATATCCACAATAATTTGCTTACCTGTAATACAAATTTCTGATCTATATATTTTTTGGCAATGCTGGGTTGGAATTCTTGGCTTTCCAAAAATCGTATGAAAAATTCATATACAAGCTGCAACAAACAGATCACAGTTAATTTCAAATTATGATTCACTGAGAATAGTACTAAAAACCACCAAAAGCCTTTAACACTAAAAGTGACAGGGCTTAGAAAATTGATTTTAATATCAATCAACAAACCAGGCCAGCCTTTCTTGTGGTTCACGGTTGCTGTCATGCTTTCAACTTTTAAAATTTTTAATTAGAAAACATAACTAAACAAAGCAAAGATAAATTTCCCATAATCTTACCATTCAGAGACAACCACTGTTAACATTTTAATGTATATATTTCCTTCAACAACATGCTGATGTACTATATAGTCTTGCAGTTTTGCAAACTACTTGCACCATTTAAACAATATATCACGTATCTACATCATTTAACATACAGTATAAATATACTTTTATAGTTTTACAGACTACTTTACCATTTAAACAATGTATTATGAACAATTTACATCAACAATATCTAAACTATCATTCTTAGTAGCTCTAAGAGTCCATTATACATAATTTATAATGAATAATTCCATTATTCATAGTTAATTTCGCCAATCTCCCCCCAAGCTTAGACATCTAAGTAGTTTCTGAATTATCTCCCCATCATTCTGCAATAACGTGCATCACATAACACATGTCAGTGTGTACTTGTTTAATTCTGTCATGAGAAAATATTTCTAAATGTGTAATTGCTAGATCACAAGATATCCAAACATTCAGAATTTTTGATACTCATTAACAAATTTCTTTTCAGAAAGTTTATGGCAATCTCTACTCATCCAATAAGGTGGTGTGGCACAATATACCCATCTGGAAAGAGTCAGCTCAAATAATTCTTCTGATAAACAGTGGGTAATCGTTGCTTATTCTCTTTGCATAGTAAGTCTATGTTAAAGGCTACATTAGATCCTGGTAAGTATGTAGCAGTATATCAAAACCAGAATCTTTAGCTAGTACAGCTGTTTATACCTCTAATCTCAGCTACTCAGAAGGCTGAGTCTGGGCAACAGAACAAGACTACATTTCTTTAACACACAGACACAAACAAATATAGACACACACACACAGACACACACACGCGTGCGCGCGCGCGCACACACACACACATTTTTTTTTTTTTTTTTGAGCTGGAGTCTCCCTCTTTTCGCCTAGGCTGGAGTGCAGTGGCATGATCTCGGCTCACTGCAATCTCCACAACCCAGGTTCAAGCGATTCTTCTGCCTCAGTCTCCCAAGTAGCTGGGACTACAGATAGGTACCACCACGTCCGGCTAATTTTTTGTATTTTTAGCAGAGGCGAGGTTTCACCAGGTTAGCCAGCATGATCTTGATCTCCTGACCTTGTGATCTGCTCACCTCAGCCTCCCAAAGTGCTGGGATTATAGGCGTGAGCCACCACACCTGGCCAAAATCCAGAAGGCTTTAAGACATGAATACTGGGTTGAACATCTAGCTCTTTCCCTTACTAACTGTGTAACCCTGAGCAAGTTTATTTTGCTGAAACTTTGTCTCTTCAATTTTATAATGGAGATGGACAGTCTCTAAGATTAAATGTGATAATACACATATAAAGCCCTCTGCACAATGACTAACACGTATCAACATCGCTATTCCTAAAATAGCATTTGCTAACTTTGTGGTCTCACTCTTTTACACATAATGAGGACCCCAAAGCTTTTGTTTATATGAGAAAAATATTATGTGTGTGTGAGTGTGTGTACACACACAAATTAGAAATAAAAATTTTTTAAAACTTTAAAATTTTACTATTTCATTTACAAACAAAATGCATTATATGTTAATGTAAGTAATATGTTCTTGTTTAAAAAAAAAAAAAAAAAACCTCTTTCCTTTCCAAAAGAATTGAGAAGGCATTATTTTATAGTTTTGTCAATCTCTTCAATATGTGCCTTAATGTAAGACAGGTTCTCATCTACTTCTATATCCAATCTGTTGTGATATGTCATTTGTTTCAAGTATTTAAAGAAAATCAAGCCTGATGGATGGAGATCCAGTAGTTGAAAAAAGGGGGAGTATTTTACTGGTTTTTATTCTCCTACATAATTGTGGATATTCTTCTTTGATGCTATACTAAAACTCAATGAACTGTCATTTCTTAAAGATTAGTTGCAACATAAAATCTGAAATATCAATGAACTTCTCATACTTTGTTACACTAAAATCGAATCATCTGTTTTGCACTTTGAATGAATATTTATCCATGCATGTTTCCAAACATCATTTGCCAAATGGAAAATATTGGTTCACTGAGTTATGTAGCCCTTTTAAATGTTGACACGTTTCATTACAGTGTCTAAAAATATCACATTCTTTATTATTTCAATTTTATTTTTTAAAAAGTCTTTAAGCTTTGGGAAACTGCAAGCTCAAGGTGACAGATGCAAGACAGATATACGTTGTCTAAAATTCTAATTCTAAATTCATTAATACTCTAATTTTGTCAGTGGTAACAAATATTATCAAATGATTTCCTTGTTTGTTTCAGAGAAAATATCTGCCAAATTCCCAAGTCTGAATAACCATAGTTTGTCAGTCATTCTTTCAAGTGAAAATGATGTTTCCTAAGAAAAACAAAAAAGAAGGTAGTTTGGGTTACAGCTCAAAAACTATTATGCAAGGCCAGACGCAGTGGCTCACGCCTGTAATCCCAGTATTGGGAGGCCGAGGCAGGCGAACCATGAGGTCAAGAGGTCGAGACCACCCTGGCCAATATGGTGAAACCCCATCTCTATTAAAATACAAAAAAATTAGCTGAGTGTGGGCATGCGCCTGTAATCCCAGGTACTCAGGAGGATGAGGCAGGAGGATCATCTGAACCCAGGAGGCAGAGGCTGCAGGGAGCTGAGATCACAACACTGCATTCCAGTCTGGCAGCAGAATAAGATTCCAAACAAACAAACAAAAACTATTACACAAATGCTTTTCCATAAGATAACCATTATATTTCAGTATGCAGTGGATGTTAGTATGCATACTTCCCATTGTGTCATGTAGGATATTTTTAAATGTGTGCTTGAGGGTCAAAATTTAATAAAATTATTTAATTTTTACTGCTTCTTCAAAGATGTTCTCAAGTGAAATCAGCTTTTTCACATTTTTAATTGCAAGAACATGGCAGTGAAGAATACTTGACCAGTTTGGCACAAGTGCCTTGATTCTCATTAAGGTAGCAGCAATTTTAACCACCATTGCTTTTGCAATGAACAGTACAAACATCAACATGGTGAAAGGACAAATCATATATACAGCACTGTTACAATGGTAGTTTTGACCTTGCAGGACACTGAAAATCAGGTCTCAGAGTCCCTCTAAGGGTCCACAGATACCACTGATTTAAACGTTTCCCATAGCAACGTTGTGACTTCAGACTCTAAGACTTAAATTAGGGATTCACATTAGTATTTTACTTCCTTATAAAACTACGTTTTTCTCCTTGAAACTCTCTGAATTCAGAAAAATTTCTTTCCTAACGATCCAGACGTTGCCAAGTTTCACATCATTATTCTGCTAGTCAAAATAATGTCTCCAAGTCCTAAGACCTCAGAGAACTGTTCTTTTTCTAATACACTCATCTGTCAACTCTCAGTATTACAAACAGAATGTCAGCCTTATTCGAATGACCACATTAAGTGGGGTTTAACCCTCTTTTGATTGCCACAAAGAGGGGAGATTTCCATCTTCTAGGCTGACCTGTGGACTGGTAAGGCTTTCCAGCAAGACTGGCAAAGTCCTCTCTCGTCTCTGGTCCCTTGAAAGCAGTTATGGTATAAAAATGCTTTGGTGGAAATACTTCAGACATATTTATTAATAAGCATAAGTGCTCTCTGCACTTAACACAAAGAATTTACGTCAAAATTAAAAATCTCCCCTAAGTTTCTAAAGAGAAAGACTGCGGGGCTGGGGAAGGCCAAACTACTTTTCAAGGTTACATTAAGTGAATTCTCCCAGGAACTTTAGTAAAAAGACCTTTAAAAATTCCTGTTTCTCAGTCTCAAGTGGAAAGCATTAAAAACAAATCCTTAATTGTAAATAAAAGTCCTATAAAATTGTGTTCTACTGAAGACACACCTAATTTCAGATAATACATAAACAAGATACTAATTCAGATAATTGAAAAGGCTGACTCACATACATAGAATAGACCCCTTTGAGATATTTAAACTAAAAATTTGTGGATTTAACATTCTTTTGTCTATTTTTAAAGATCCCAAAAGGTCCACAATTTGTTATAATCGGTAATCTTTTTCCTTTTTTTTTTTTTTTTTTTCTTGGAGACAAGGTCTCACTCTGTCACCCAGGCTGGAGTGTAGTGGCGCAATCTTGGCCCACTGCCTCCCAGGTTCAAGCAATTCTCATGCCTCAGCCTCCTGAGTAGCTGGGATTACAGGCATGTGCCACCATGCCTAGCTAATTTCTGTATTTTTCCTAGAGAGGAAGTTTTACTATGTTGGCCAGGCTGCTCTCAAACTCCTGGCCTCAAGTGATCTGCCTGCCTTGGTCTCCCAAAGTGCTAGGATAATAGGTGTGGGCCATCATGCCAGCCTATCCGTAATTTTGTGTAGGCCACAAATTTAAATCAAAAAAATATGCAAGAGCAGTCAATTAGCTGGTCAATGAGCCCAGCCAACCACTCAACAACCACATCTCAATGCAATTTTGTTGTTTTGACCTCCTGTCAGATATTTATAGTTTCTTTGTTACAAAATGTGTTCCAGAAAAGGAAGCACACTGCTAATTATGAAGTTAATAAAAAGCGAAAAGGTCTAAAACTCTGCTTTGGTTTGGTCAGAAAAACAGACAGATCAACTGAAAAGTAAAATGTTAAACTTCATGATAGGTGACTATGACATGAATGCCCTATCATGAGAAGAAAAAGAGATTTCTTATACATTCAATAAGTGCTCTCATTAGTGCTAAAGCCACCTAACACTGAAAATGGAAAGGTAAGTAATTTGTACTATACAAAGTAAACACAGGATTTTTGAGACCACATCATGTGCCTTGGTCCAAAAGCAACAAACAGATGGCAAAGGTAACAGTGTGCCTAGTGACCTAACATTTACTATGAATGAAAGCTGATTTACAAATTTTAAAAGTTTCCTTCACCTGACCCAGCATTAGTGGGTCATATTTCCCCCTGAGCTAAAGAAAGGACAAAGGGATTATAACCTCAAATAGGATGACAACACAGATGAAACCAGTCCATGTTATAACACCATTTCTGCCTTTATATCCAAAAGGGAACAGGTCTCAACAACATTCTTCGTTTCTTTGGTTTTAGGATTTCAGATGAACTAAATGGTTAATATGCCTGCAGTAACGACAGTGTAAGCTAGAGTGGTTTTTTCTTTTTTGTGTGGCAGAACAGTTTCAGCAATTAATTTGGTCCTGTATTTTCCAGAGTCAGTAAGTATGTAAAGAATTAACTGTAATATTGAGTAAAACTTTATTGTACTTTAGGGGAAATTTATGTCTATGGTTATCATGATTTAGAATATTCAAAAAGCTCTTGCAAATGGCAAGAATGGTCTACAGTCTCTTCTTTGGAATACAGAGAAGACAATATGCTGAGGCTTTGAAGACATCTCTTTCCTTGACTTTTCCATCACAAAATGTGAGACTACTGAGGAGATTATCTTTTTGCTGTTAAATTTCTTCCAGACTAAACTGGAATTCAATGAACTGGCACCAAACACTAAGAATAAGACATGACAATTCATCCATTCAAAAGAGTAATTCTTTTTTGGACCGTGTCACAATCTGGGATATATCTATGAAAAGCACAAATGGTTTTACAAATTTCATAGATTACAGATAATATGTCTGGAACCTTAAAAAAAAAATCGTAACATCTAAGACAGTAAATCAACTACAGTGTTTTACCTAATTTACCCAATCTTAGCACTGAAGGTAGGAATTCGTAGGCATAACATGCCTGAGTAAGAGTTGATAAAACAAAGCCCCTAAAAGCTCTCTATTCGTTAACTAGGGGAAATAGCACGTGTGTATCTACAGAAACTTCTGAGTTACCAAAGTAGGGCAGAAAGACTTGCAAATTTGCATCAAAAATTCTGAAGTAGGGGGAAAAGAACTCTTAGAATATCTCTCGGCTTTCTCTCTCTGCTGCACAGTTTGTTTGCTTTTCAAAAAGTCAACTTGAACCATGAATACATTTCTACAAAAATGCAGCAGCTTCTGCCTAGGGGAGAAATGTACAAGGTATTATTCATTTTCTTCCACCTCTTCCCTCCTTACTATTTGTCAAGCAACCTGAGGATATTCTGACTCAATGAAAGGGTGACTTTGGGGTTCAACATGTACAAATTTCTTTGCTCTATTCTTTTGAGAAATGTTGGCCTTGAGAGAAGGCAGCACAAGGGAGGAAGGAGCTGGAAAACTACCAGTATATATCATACAAGTTAATACAATACACAGAGATCTAGTGCTGGAAACAGATGCAGTGATGCCCCTGGATCCATCCTGGCACAATGAATATGATTGGAAAACATGGCCTTCTCAGTGCAAGAGAACAGAACTGGCCTTCACCCAAGCTTTCTCTCAGCTGTTACTCTTCCTTACAATACTGTGAACAAAACAGCTATTACAGTTTGGTTTATCCTTCTAACTAAGGAAACACATTTGTAGTTATTGTGACAACAGGCATACAAAGTTCCCAGGACAAACACATATAAAAATGAGATATATACTCTGTGAGCTAATCACATCCAACTAATATGAATATAAAATAATTCTGTGCTTTGTTTGAGGCTCTGGAGGACAAGATCATAAAGAAGCTCTAAGGCCGGGCGCAGTGGCTCACGCCTGTAATCCCAGCACTATACGAAGCAGAGGCAGGTGGATCACAAAGTCGAAAGTTCGAGACCACCTGGGCAACACAGTGAAACCCTATTCAAATACAAAAAAATTAGCTGGGCATGGTGACTGGCACCTGTAATCCCAGCTACATGGGAGGCTGAGGTGGGAGAATTACTTGAACCCAGGAGGGAGAGGTTGCAGTGAGCTAAGACTGTACCACTGCACTCCAATCTGGGTGACAGAGCAAGACTCTGGCTCCTAGGCCGGGCGCGGTGGCTCACGCCTGTAATCTCAGCACTTTGGGAGGCTGAGGCAGGTGGATCATGAGGTCAAGAGATCGAGACCATCCTGGTCAATAATGCAAACCCCATCTCTACTAAAAATATAAAAAATTAGCTGGGCATGGTGGCGCGTGCCTATAATCCCAGCTACTCAGGAGGCTGAGGTAGGAGAATTGCCTGAACCCAGGAGGCGGAGGTTGCGGTGAGCCAAGATCACGCCACTGCACTCCAGCCTGGGTAACAAGAATGAAACTCCGTCTCAAAAAAATAAAAAAAAGACTCCTGCTCCAAAAAAAAGAAGCTCTAATAATGGAATAAGAACTGCTGGCTATACCTGCAACGTGGTGGGGGGACACAAAAGCATCACACTGACACTATTTTATTCTTTTGGCATCCTAATTTATCAAGAAACATAAAAAGCATTCTCTAATTTTCCATTAATGTACTCTAATTTGATTTCTTGGTGAATAAAGGCCTTCAAGGAATTCCCATGCTCAACAGCTAATGAGTTAATGGAGTTTTCTTTTATAACAAATGGTATTTCGAAAGTACCTGTAAGTGTGGCCACGATGCCTCAAGGGTAGGTTCATCTTCTTCTGGATCAAATTCATTGCTGTCACTAGGAGGGAGAGTTCTGAATATATTGCAAGATACCTAAAAATAAACAAGCAGCAGAGTTAGCGGGAAGCACCTTCTGCGCAGTTTTACACAAGGTCCTTGGAACCGAGCCGAGGGGAACCCAAATAACAGTGCACAAGGAACATCGCCAACTAGAATAAACTCTTTCTAGAGGCTCTGAGGCTGGGACCACCTGCAGGCAAGCTGCAAAGCAGCAAAGCAGCACCATCATACCTTCTTGAACATTATTCGTCATCCTTATTTGGCCATTCCCACCCTAGGTCCCTATGATTTTATACCTCCCATCAAAGCCTGCTCTTGGTTACTTACCAGTCAAGCATGTTTCTGATTAACCAACTGACACTAAGGAATAAATAACTGCTAATGGGCTTCATGTGCTTCCCTTATCAGTCTTAGTCACTATTTGCAAACTTATGGTTGGAATAATAATGAAATTTCAGGCTGGGCATGGTGGCTCACGCCTGTAATCCCAGCACTTTGGGAGGCCAAAGTGGGTAGATCACAAGGTCAGGAGATTGAGGCCATCCGGCCAACATGGTGAAACCCCGTCTCTACTAAAAATACAAAAATTAGCCGGGTGTGGTGGCAGGCGCCTGTAATCCCAGCTGTTGGGAGGCTGAGGCAAGAGAATCGCTTATACCTGGGAGGTGGAGGTTGCAGTGAGCTGAGATTGCACCACTGCACTCCAGCCTGGCAACAGAGTGAGACTCTATCTCAAAAAAAAAAAAGAAATGTTAGGCTTTTCTAATAACCTTTAAAATATTCCTTATCTGTCCTCAATATGTTGGTTTACAAAATAATAATGATACTCAGAATAAATATATCTGTAACATAAACCTCTATAAACCAGGTATTCCTTAACCGTAGGCAAGACCCAAATTAAACGATGGTTGTTCAAAACATGGCCATGAGTAGATTAACTGTTGAAACTGGGGGAAGAGACAAGAATTCATTATACTATCTATTACTTCTGTATATGTTACAAGATTTTCCTTTTTTGTTTGAGACAGAGTCTCGCTCTGTCACCCTGGCTGAAGTGCAGTGATGCAATCTCAGCTCACTGCAACCTCCGCCTTCCAGGTTCAAGTGATTCTCCTGCCTCAGCCTCCTGAGTAGCTGGGATTACAGATGCATGCCACCACACTTGGCTAATTTTTTAGCTTTAAGTAGATATGAGGTTTCACCTTGTTGATCAGGCTAGTCTCGAACTCCTGACATCAAGTGACCTGCCCACTTCAGCCTCCCAAAGTGCTGGGATTACAGGTGTGAACCACCACACATGGCCTATTAGAAGATTTCTATAGTAAAATGTTTGTTTTAAATATTGTTGGCACTAGTCTCAGGGTTCCTTTTCAATATCTGTTTCTCGCCCCACTCATCCATTCATGTTTCTCCTAATGATCAAAACGTATCCTCAGATCTGAAGAATAAGACAGGGAGGGGCAGGGGAACATGCATAAAAAGCGAGAAGGAAAAAGAAAAGAGATATTGCATCAGAAGCCTTTGCTGGCCTTCCTATGTAATGCAGAAAATACTGAGCTATAAAATGCTGCTCTGAAAGAGAAAAGAAGAAAGGCTTTAGGGTCCCCATATAATCTGAATGTGTTTATTCATCCTATAAATATTTATTAAGTGCCTATTATGTGTACACACTGTTCTAGGCACTGGGAAAACAGTAGTGAACAAGGCAGAGAAAAATCCATGCCCTCACGGAACTTATATTCTAGTTAAAGTCACAATTATCCCCATTTCCTAGCTATGGAAACAGCTCAGATGTGTAAGCTATGGGAAGGAAATTCAATTTTATTTTACTGCAATGGGAGGCCATTAGTAAATCTTATAACAGCGAAGTGGCATGATCTGATTTTTGCTTATAAAAAAGGCACTCCAACAGCTATGTATAGAACAGGCAGGAAGAGGACAAGTTAGGAGGCTGTGAATGTGACAAGGGATGATGCTGGCTTGGCAAGGATGGTAGGGAAGACAGACAGAAATAGACTGATTCAAAAAGGTAGTGCTTTGCTGCTGGCTTGGATATATGATGTGAAATAAAGAATCAAGGACAAGACATAGATCTGAGGCCATTAACTGAAGATAGAGACTACTGGGAAAAGGGAAAGTTTCTTTCTTTCTTTGCTTCTTTTAGCAGAGACCCAGGGATCTAGTTAGAGGGGTATTAAAGGAGCAATATCTAGGAGGCAATTAGACGTTGGACCTCTGAGCTGGACAGGTCAGAACCAGAGACATGTAAGACTCAGCAGCATATAGATAATACTTAAAGCCATGGGACCAATGGAATCACCTTTGAAGGGAGTAAACAAAAAGAAGAGAAAGGGTCCCTGGGCCCTCAATATTTAGAAATTAGGTAGAAGAAGAAGAGCCAAGAAGAGCAAATGAAAAGAAGCAGAGGATAATAGAAAAGAACTAGGATTTAGGATCTCAGAAGCTAAGAGAGAATAGTGTTTTAAGGAAGAAGTCAAGAGCAGCAAATGCTGTTCAGAGGTTGGCTAAGATGAGCACAGAGCAGCATCTATTGGACTTGGTGGTCCTATGAAGTGTATACTATTATGACCCCTAATTTACCATCGAGGAAATAGAAGCACAGGTGTTAAGCTCTAAGGTTACAATTAGTACAAACAGAGTTATAACTGGATCCAGGCTGTCAGGATCCTCAGTATTCTTTCTAGAAGAGAAGGTAGACCAACTTTCTTATTTGTTAGCTTAGATGATAGAAAAAATGATCATATTACAATATGCTTTTGTTATGGCTAATGACAGTACCCACGTTTCTATTATTTTGTTTTTGTCCCTTCTAGTGATTATTAGAAATTATTTTTATGAAGAAATAAGTGACCTTTCAGATGACTATCGACCTGTGATTTCCCTTCAACCAGCCAGCCATAATGTAATTGACAGGGAAAAGGTTATTTAATTACTCAGCTTTGAATCTTCATTAAACTATACATGTATTTCAAAAACTGAGTCTTCATCCCAACTAAGTCATTTATGTGTACTGCATTCTCTAACATGTGTTTTTCCTCTCCCAAGATATGAAAGTAAACCATGAAAGGAGAAAAAAGGGGGCATCTCCATAGTAAAAAACCTGAGTAAAAAAACAGAAACTCCTCTTTCTTTGTATTCTTGGACATATAAACTCTCTTACAGTGTCCACTGCACACTGCAGCAACTATCTGTTTACGCATTTGTCTCTCCCTACTAATTAACAGCTAATCAAGAATATACAACACATTTGTCTTCCAAGCATATACTGAGCATTTAATAAATATCCACAAAAGTTTGGATGTATTAATAAAGCTGTGTATTGTAGTTTTGCTTTAAACAAATTTCAAAATTTTCCAGGTGACTTGAATAAATTTAAGTTATTTCTAAGGATGTTTATACCTCTATAGTGTTCTAATCTTCTGACTTGGTCAAAACTTCATCTCTCAGTTATCACAGCAAAAGAAGGTCACGTTGGGTAAATGATCCAAAAGGCAGGCAGTTCTACAAGCATGTACATCTCATTTAGCTATGCACTGTCATTTCTTGAGATGGAGTCTCACCCTGTCACCAGGCTGGGGTGCAATGACACGATCTTGGCTCACTGCAACCTCCATCTCCCAGGTTCAAGCAATTCTGTGCCTCAGCCTCTCGAGGAGCTGGGATTACAGGCACCCGCCACGACGCCCAGCAAATTTGTGTATTTTTAGTAGAGAAGATGATTTTGCTATCTTGGCCAGGCTGCTCTTGAACTCCTGACAATGTGATCCTCCTGCCTCGCTCTCCCAAAGGGCTGGGATTACAGGTGTGAGCCACCACACCTGGCCCTGTCATGCTTTATTTAGCTTACTTCTAAACATTCACTAGATGAGGAATGAGGACGCACACGTCTGCTGGGTTCGACAATTTGATGCTGACGGAATTGGTTAAGTACCTATCTACCACAATGAGAAAGAATGGCAAAGCATAGCAAGTGTCATGGAAATGGCCAAAACTCTGACCCAGCCGGTAACATACTAAGTACTTAGTAAAAATGTCATAAATGAGCCATTACTCCCATCCTTGAGAATTTGTTTGTCCTGAGAAACTAATTGAAGACAAGAGTGAAAAAGCTACTTAAAGCTGTTACTTGCAACTTTTCCAAAAAATGTAAAACTAGAAATAGCCTTATGTCCAGCATCAGAAAGTTATATCAACTCACTGGAATACTGTGCAGCATTAAAGATGATGGCTACAAGGGAGCACCAAAAAAAAAGTTCATAAATAAAGGTTTAGGTGGAAAGGCAATTGAAAATTGTGTGATTATAAGGTTAAGAATATAAGTGTTAACATTACATTTTAAATTGAAATTAAAAGCTGTATTAAAGCAAGAGGACTGTGGAAGGTTAAACATAGTCCTAAAACTGCAAAGAGCATAGGTTAAAGACATACACTATGTGAGCTACACCTTCCATTGCAAGATGAAAATGAGTCTTGTATTTGTTTACTTAAGACTACTGCTGTCAAGGGAGAGTTAAGAATCACAGCCTCCAGGAGTGCCAAAAGGCTTATCAGAAAAAAAGAAAAAAAATCACAGCCTCCCACAATACCAGAGAGCTTGGCTCATGAATGAATGATTTAAGATTAAATGAATGGACCAGTTCAGTTGTACATTAGAGCTCCAAAATCATGAATTTAAAATCAGGTCATCCATGGATGGGCTTGCAGCAAGGGTATGGGTGAGGAAGGGGGAGGCATATCTCTAAATCCAGATTTATATGCCACAGTTTGTGTGTTAGTCCAATTTGGGAAAATGCCAGATGCCTTCATCAGATTTCCAAGACTTCTAAGATTTAAAAATGGTTAAAAACCACAGTCCTAAATAGTAAATTTGCTTCCATTAAATCTTCCTTTATCACAGACAGTCATTTTTAATTTATAGTCTACAGTTAAATGGATTATTAAATAGGTAATGGCAGTTGCATGCTTATGCAAATGTATCACAGCCACAAGTAACCACCAACATCACTCCTCACCACACAGCAGTTTTGTGAAGAGCCTATGTGGCTAGATTAAAACGTATTCAGGTATTTCCAAAGTCACAAATGGCCCCTATTATATTAAAACATATATATGAGGTTCTAACCCTATGCCTCCTATTTTATTCATTCAAAAATGGGCAACCAAAAATGAATAAAAGGAAATTTTTAAGTATATTAGATAAATTTATTTTTCAAATATTTTAAACTATACTGGTATCAGTGCAAAGAAAAACAAAGTTTAAGAAATAAATGCCTCTGAAGTAGTCTAATCCCTTTTCGTTCCAAAGATATTAGAATACACATTGGATGTTAGGATCAAACTAAAGGCTTGAAGGGACTGGGAGCAGTGGCTCATGCCTGGGAGGCTGAGGCAAGAGGATCACTTGAGGCCAGGAGTTTAAGACCAGCCCTGGTGATACAGAAAGACCCCCATCTCACTATTTAAAAAAAAAAAGGGGGGGGCGGGCGCGGTGGCTCAAGCCTGTAATCCCAGCACTTTGGGAGGCCGAGGCGGGTGGATCACAAGGTCAAGAGATCGAGACCATCCTAGTCAACATGGTGAAACCCCGTCTCTACTAAAAATGCGAAAAATTAGCTGGGCATGGTGGCACGCGCCTGTAGTCCCAGCTACTCGGGAGGCTGAGGCAGGAGAATTGCCCGAACCTAGGAGGCGGAGGCTGCGGTGAGCCGAGATCGTGCCATTGCACTCCAGCCTGGGTAACAAGAGCGAAACTCCGTCTCAAAAAAAAAAAAAAAAAAAAAAAAAAAAAAAAAAAAAAAAGGAGGCTTGAAGGCAAAAAGTGGCTATAAGAACAAAGCAAGGCTGAAGGGATGGGAGGAAAGGATGTCAAAACCTGGACAACCCCTCCTCAAAGATAGAAAACCTCCACTAACAAGCTTTCAGAATCAGATCATGTTAGAAACTATCTCATCCAGCCCCTTCATCTTAGAAATAAGGAAACTGCGGTGCAAAGAGCTTGCAATATTTTCAAGGTAACAAATTACCATGACATGCAGAGAGAGTTCCCAGGGAGAGTTCCAGGGTTCCTTCTTGTACACCACTTCCACGCCAACCCCTGAAGCCCATGGATGGATCTGAATTCTTTATTTCTCTTTTTCCTCTGATCTTCTCTACTCCCATTTCTTTTTACCATTTTTACTACTCTCATTTTCTCATCCCAGCAGTGGGGACGAAGAGGTTGTTACAATTCTTTGTTGGTGCTGAGTGAAGTCATCCTTTGAGTGGCACTGGCCGGCAAAAAAACTCAGAAGGAGACGATGAGAAAGGGGAGATGAGAAAATGAGAGTAGTAAAAATGGTAAAAAGAAATGGGAGACGGTTTGCGTCTTGATTACTGCATTGTTTCCTTTCCCATGATCTCTTCCTCACATTCCTTCTTTTTGTCTCCCCCCATCAGATTTTTAAGCACTCAAGGACTACTTATTCATCTCGGAATGTCTGGCACCTAACACACAATAAATGAAAATAACCAGGGCTGTCAAATAGAATTCAGGACACTGGTGAAATCTGACTTTCAGATAAGCACAAATAATTTTTTAGTATAAGTTTGTCCCATACTAAAATAAATAAATAAATAAATTATTCACTATTTATCTGAAATTCAAATGTAATTAAATGCCTTGTATTTTTATTTGCTAAATCTGATCTGGAGTGCAATGGTGCTATCTCGGCTCACAGCGACCTCTGCCTCCCAGGTTCAAGTGATTCTCCTGCCTCAGTCTCCTGAGTAGCTGAAATTACAGGCATGCACCACTATGCCTGGCTAATTTTTTTTTGTATTTTTAGAGACAGGGCTTCTCCATGTTGGTCAGGCTGGTCTCAAACTCCTGACCTCAGTGATCCACTCACCTCAGCCTACCAAAGTACTCAGATTACAGGCATGTGCCAAGGTACTCTTTTTTTTTTTTTTTTTTTTTGAGATGGAGTCTTTCTCTGTCGCCCAGGCTGGAATGCAATGGCGTGATCTCAGCTTACTGAGACCTCCGCCTCCCAGATTCAAGAGATTCTCCTGCCTCAGTCTCCGAGTAGCTGGGATTACAGGCGCACATCACCCCGCCCAGCTAATTTTTGGTATTTTTAGTAGAGACGGGGTTTTACCACGTTGGTCAGGCTGGTCTCGAACTCCTAACCTCATGATTCACTTGCCTCAACCTCCCAAAGTGCTGGAATTACAGGGATAAGCCACTGCACCCAGCTACTTGCCAATATTAATACAAAAAAAAAAAAATACACACAAAAGATGAGGGCAATATGATGAGTTTTTAAAAAATTCATGAATACTCTGAATTTCCTTTAGTTATATATTTGTTAAGATTTGAGGCTCTGGTATATCAGGCATGTAATGTGATCAGGGGACCACTTGAACCACAGTATAACAAGTCAATTTAAATCATCTTTGTGATTTAGAATATATTTTCTAAATGGCTGAGTATCATCTTTCTTGAACTAGTTGACCTCAAAGATGTTTTCCTCCTTTCAGTTGTGAAACTCTAAGTTCATACAATTATACAGTATTGGAAGCATATCAACTACAAATACAAAAATAATGTTAAGGGCTATAAAATGAATTTTCTTGAGATTACATCCAAAAGGTAAATTTTCTAACCAAAAAGACTATATAAATGATGCTAAATAGAAAACATTCCAGCAAATTTAAAGCTTTAAGATCTCATGCAAGTAACAATTTCAGTGATATCCCTGAGTTTTCTCATCCAGTTTATGTATTAATTCATTCAGTAATTCATCATGTATTGAAAAGAACCAAAATGATTTCATCACTTGCAACCAGAAGGAGGGCCCAGTAAATAAACGTTGACACTTAGGTCATCATGTATTATTTTCATAATATTTTACGTTAACACAAAAGATGAATCTAAATACATATGGTAAAACTGAACCTTGAAATAAAATAGGCAAACCATCAATATTTACCATGAATGTCATTTTTTTAAAAATTAAATTTGAAACAAAAATATAAATATAAGCAAGACTTATATTCAGATTCTACTTTAAATCTCCAAATCAGACATTTAAACACCTAAGACTATTTTCAAACATACTAGAATTTATATTAAATAGTCAAACCTAAGGCCAAGCACAGTGACTCATGCCTGTCATCCCAGCACTTTGGGGGGCCAAGGTGGGAGGATCACTTGAGGCCAGGAGTTGGGAGACCAGACTGGCCAAAATGGAGAAAATCCGTCTCTACTAAAAATATAAAAATTAACTGAATGTGATGGTGCACTCCTGTAATCCCAGCTATTCAGAAGGCTGAGGCACAAGAATTGCTTGAACCCAGGAGACGGAGGTTGCAGTGAGCCAGGATTGCATCACTGCACTCCAGCAGGGTGACAGAGCCAGACCTTGTCTCTAAATAAATAAATAAATAAATAAATAAATAAATATTCAGCCGTAAGAATAAGAACTAAAATTATAACCAAATTTTCTAACATAAAAATAATAAATAATAAACAACCCATATACAATAAGTTACCTTTGCTAACACCAAAATTTAAAAGTTGTTAATGGTCTCAATGATAAAGAATCTTTCAAATCTGAACCTCAGCTCCTTTAAATTAATTATAGATAATTATTGATAAATAAACATAGAAAGATGCCAAAGCATTTGTATTGATGCTTGAGGAACTTAAAATTAGAGCAGACAAATATCTTTTAAGCTGATGCTTTGATTAGGAAACAAATGGCAAAATGTGTAAGCTTTCAATTACCATTTAATTTAATTCACTGGCAATTTGTTCAATCAAATACTTTGTTTCTAAAGCCAAACTATGTATCTTAATTACCACAATAAATCTATTGTAGTTTCCACTTCAGACTAGGTATACAGTCTTTTTTAAAACCTTGCCATCTATATGAATTAACACAGCTATTTAAAAGTTATCTGAATTTTAAGAAACCATTCAAATCTGTTCTTATAGTATAAAGGCACGTCCTTAACACCTAATTCTAAGGAGCATAAACTTAAACGTAAGTCCGTTTGACAATTTCCTAGAACAGGCCATCCACTGCAGGTCTACCTTTATTGATCAGCATATTAAATTTTTAACTGTATTTGCTATGTAATATTATCAATATAATTATAATTTTCAGACATTATTATTCCAAACATGTTCATTTGAGTTAAATATGATTCCTTGGATCAAAACAATCTCCTCAATATCCCTGTTTATAACAAATGTAGATCTCAGTTGCATGATAAGAACTATCTGAAATACTGTAACATATAGGTGTGATCAAGCCACTCCAGGAAGCCTGCCCATATCTTTATCATAAAATTGCATTTGTGGACAAAGCTCTATACTTTTGAGAAGACATTCACTGAACCAATGATAGAGAGCATTGTTTACATGTGACTAAGAAACATGCACTTGTGACAGCTGTGAGGTTTGTTTTACAACATCTAGAAATCTGAAAGAGGATTTAAAAGGAGATTTCTAAAGTGAGTAATTACTTTAGAAATAAGTAGTAACTTTTGTTACACACTTAGAAATAATTAGTAAATATTCAAATATACTTTAGAAATAAGTAGTAATTACTGTTATACATTTAATGTCATACTTAAATCTGTATTAGCAGGACTTTCTAGGACATAACAACTACTTTATTAAACCTGATTCCTGAAATGAGGCAGAAAGAACGTATTAAGATGATCAAAAGTTTAACTGGCAATTAAAGAAAGGGAGTATCAAAGACAAAGCTTACAAACGTATAATGCCCAATCAGAATTTTTAATACAGCCAATATTAAATGACAATATTAAAGTAATAGAAGTCTTGGCCATGGACTATTTTCATAACACACAAGGAAAGCATCTTTTTTTTTTTGGAGACGGAGTCTTGTTCTGTCGCCCAGGCTGGAGTACAATGGCACGATCTTGGCTCACTGCAACCTCCGCCTCCAGGGTTCAAGCGATTCTCCTGCCTCAGTCTCCTGAGTAGATGGGACTATAGGCATGTGCTACCACGCCCAGCTAATTTTTGTATTTTTAGTAGAGATGGGGTTTCACCAAGTTAGCCAGGATGGTCTCGAACTCCTGACCTCATGATCCACCCGCCTTGGCTTCCCAAAGTGCTGGGATCATTTTTATTTATATTTCCTGTATCAAGTATTTATTTTTTACTCTACTGGATATACACACTATACAGATTTACACAAACCAAAAACCAAACTCTGTTTTTGTTATTGCTGTTAGAAGCAGTAGGAGTATTTAGCTAATAACTGTTATGATGAATTGGTATAACCAGATTTAACATACACTGATTATTTCTGCAAATAATTTGGTCCCCCCTTAGACATGGAGCTTCTAGAAAATTGGAGCACTGCCAACTGTATGGAAGAATGCAATCTGTCCATGAGAGATCAAGAGTAGATAAACAAAATAGAATTTGAATGCAGATCAAATGGAAATACAGGCATGGTTTAGAAGACT
Source organism: Callithrix jacchus (assembly GCF_049354715.1). NCBI lineage: Eukaryota > Metazoa > Chordata > Mammalia > Primates > Cebidae > Callithrix > Callithrix jacchus. Next base: position 98,133,774 of record NC_133509.1, read on the forward strand.
ATGTCAGCACTTCATTAGAAGGGGACAAAAGGGAAAAACTGAGTGAAGGAAAGGATTTTGTCTTTGGTCTCCACTCTCCTTGACTGTGGCATGTTCATCAGATGACAGACATACCACAAAGACAGGAAAAGAGAAGAGACTAGGGGGAAGGGGAGGGAAAAAAGATTCTAGGGAAAAAGAAAGACATTTGAGCTGGCCCCACTCTATGCAGTGATCATTAAGGCCAAACTAGTAAAATCAAGTTAACAGAAGCAGAATTTATAATAGCTATAAACTGGAAACAACCTAAATGTTCATCAAACAGTATAAAGGATAAGCAGTCATAACCAAACCCCCCAAACACATATATGCTGTTTAAGTCCATTCACATAAAGTTCTAAATTAGGCCAAACAAATTAAGTTTTAATTAAGTATTAATGTCAGAAGAAAAAACTCAAACCTAGAAAGTATGTGCATTTTGGGGGGGGGGGGTCTTTTTTTTTTTTTTTTTTTTTTTAGTTCTTTTTGTGGAGAACAAGGTCTTGCTATATTCCCCAGGCAGGTTTCGAACTCCTGGGCTCAAGCTATCCTCCCACCTCTGCCTCCCTAAGAGCTGGGATTATAGGCATGAGCCACTGCGCCCAGCAAAAGTCTGTGCTCTTAACCACAGGGCCACATACGGGTGGGTGTGGGTGTGGGTGTGGGTGTGGGGTGGGGTGGGGTGGGGTGGGTTGGGGTGGGTTGGGTTGGGTTGGGTTGGGTTGGGTTGGGTTTGGTTGGGTTTGGTTGGGTTTGGTTGGGTTTGGTTTGGTTTTGTGACAGGGTCGCACTCTGTCACCCAGGCTGGAGTGCAGTGGTGAGTGATTACAGCTCACTGCAGGCTCAACCTCCTGGACATAAGTCATCTTCCCACCTCAGCACCCCAAGTAGCTGGGGCTATAGGCACATGCAACCATACCCAGCCAATTTTCATATTTTTAGTAGAGATGGAGTTTCACCATGTTGCTCAGGCTAACCTCAAATTCCTAAGTGGAGGCAATCCACCTGCCTCAGCCTCCCTAGCGCTGGGATTACAGGAGTGAGTCATGTTGCCAGTCTACACTCATATTTAAAATAGGGGCTCTGAGGGTACAACATGGCACCAACTGACTAGTGAGCTTGCCTATAGGGAGACTGGCTGGGCTAATTCCTTACCACCATCACCTGTTCATGCCCCTCCCTCCAGAACTCTCTTTTAAGTTGTGTCTTTAGGTATTTTCTCTTGGGCTTGCCTGATTCCCCAGAGAAGAATCATCTAATCTCCTGGCTACAGGGCATAAGGTATCTGGGAACTGAGCAAATTTAGCCCCAACTCAACACAGTGCCCTACGTTCAGAAAGGTGCACACTGCTGGTCTCAGCTTTGCAGAATGTCCAGATTTCCTCTAGTTTAGCCTCTCCAGAGAGTGAACATTCTGTCTTCTGCTGGGATTTGAGAGGAGCAGTTACATGGCTACCTGGTTTTAGGAGAATGGGAGATGAAGAATTCTAGCTACTTCTTATACAGCCTTTCCAGTGAATCTACTGCTTCACCCCCATGCACCCTTACTTTGAGAGGTTATCTTTCTGAAGTTCCTTAGAGTTGTGCACATGAGTTGGCTATGTCTTGAGTTTCCTTGCTGTTGCTTCGGGTTCAGCGTTCTCTGATCAACCAAGGTAGTAACCACTGTTCCTTTGCTTTCTAGCTTCCAAAATGTTAATGTTGAGAACTCTCCATTTTGCTTTGTTCTTGCGGGTTTTATTTCTTTTCAGTAATTGTGGAGAGTTTTTAGGGAATAAAAGTAAATAAATGTATGGGTTCAATAGACCCTATTTACTCAAAGGTTAGTGATTATTTCCTATTAAATTACTTCTTCCATTCTCCAGTAACTTCTGCTAATTCAATTAATTTAATTTGCTCATGCAAAAAATGCATCAGACTCTTTTTAGTCGGAAATAGTCCAGTAAAACAGAAAAAAAAAGAGGCAAGTGCCCTAATCTTAGCCAAAGTAAAGTAAATTGAAATATTTTCACAAGAATTTTCTTTCTCAGAATTAACACCAACTACATTAGTAGGTCTTAGTATGAAATAAAATAGAAAAATAAAGCATGTTCAGGATCTGGGAATACTGAATGCAAAATTCAAAGGAAAAACTCCAAGTCATGTTTTCGTCCAATGAAAAAGTACATAACTTCCCCAAAAATAAAAATAAAGGTCAGCACTAGAATGTAAGGTAGAACAAGTCCCAGCCCTTAGCATGCTGCTCTCCTCTCAACACTCAGTCCCCTATCACCTTTTCTACTATGACCTCTGTGTCCAGGGCACATGGATATCCTTAATTTTTTTATTTCCAGTTATACACAGAGCAGCTTTGACATCTCACTAACATCTCAATTTCAGGCCGGTCAAAACCAGTTTCATCCATTTTTCATCCTCACTGAACTCCATTTATCTCTAAAAGAGAATTCTCCTCCCACCTTCCCCATTCTTTCCAGAAGTTCACTATTTTTTTTTTAACCCTTTGGCTGTCTCCTTTAATTGCTATATACAATTTGTCAACAAGTCATTTTATTTACTACTTCAAAATGTCTCTTTGGTGCTCATGGTGGTATTACTTTTAATACTGGAAATTTAGAAACTGCTTAAATATCCCAAATTAGAAAAACAGTTAAGTAAACAGTGATATATCCACATAATGGACTGTTAGGAGCCATTAGAATTGTGCTTTTAAAAGATTACTTAATTACAGGAAAGCATGTTTACATAATAATGCTAATGAAATAAAAAACAGAATCCAAAACTGTATATATAGTAAGATTAGGAAAAAAGGTTTAACAAGGAAAAACAGCAAAGAGGCAAAAGGGGAATTTTCTGGGGTGATGGCAGTGTTCCAGATCTCACTTGGGTGGTGATTTATACAAGTACATATAATTCTTAAATTCATTGAACGTTCATTGCCAAAGATCTGTTCTTCAAATATTATTGCATGTTAAGTATACCTACATTTTTAAGGGAAAAAAGTCATATTAAAAAAAAAACAGACTATGAGCCAATTGGCCAAAATATGGGTAGTGAATTTAAATACTGAAACTATGGGTGATTCTTTTCTTTGATGAGCATGGAGAAAAAAAAATAGAAAATGGTGAGTTCTTTGCATATTCTTAGTTTCCTCTTCCTTTGCAACCATGTGACAAACCTAAAACAACAGCCCTCTGCCACAGGCCATCCTGGGTTCTATCTGCCAGCCTAATCTGCCTTAAAGGACCACAGACTTTCTTCACAAGGGCTGGAGAAAGAAAAGTAAAGAATATTGTTTCATTTCACCTCCTGCTCAAAAATCCTTACAACTCCCTGCGTGCCATCTATAGATTAAGTCTAGCCTCCTCTGCTTAGTTTGTCAAGCCCTCGATAATCTAAACTCATCCCTGCCTCTCTCCACCTTCCTGCCCACAAATTCTGACCACGAACCCTCCACTCCCGTTTGGCTCCTATTTCAAGATTAAACTTTGTTCAAAATAGGAAGCAACTTTTTACCTGCTGAAATGGTGACAGCAATGTTAAATTAATTACCTGTTATCCTCACACAAAACCATCACAGGGAAATGATATTTCACACAGAGACAACTGTATTGCACTCTCTCCAAAATTGGAAATGTAGCAGTGAGTCCAAAAGTGAAGATTGTTGATATTAAATCTTAGAATCCAAAAATAGAGGTGTAAACACTGCAACAGTCATAGTGCTTACTGTGTATAAATCGGCGCAGGCTCTTGTACCGCCTGCGTTGGCCTCAAGCACTCCTGCCCCACACAGGCTAGCCATGTGATACCAAGGCTTTGCTGCATTTCACCATCTGGGGGACTGTGGGTCCTAAGTCCTAAAAGGTTACTAAAACTGGTAAATTGTTTTCTGTAAAAGCCACAGTGCACAAGTTGATAAAACAATACCAACACAAGACTTAAATTTGAGAACACAAATTCTAAACATCTACTATGAGGACTTTATGGTTCAAAATCAGCTAATGCTCAAAGAAAAATTAAGCCTCTTGAATTGCGAATTTTTTAAAGAGCATACACAAAACATTTGATGCTCCTGATGTATGTTTCTGACTACTAGGTATGTGTTATTAATTGAAATCACAAAAAATAAACAAGAAACACTGCCAAAACTATCTGTCACTCTCTTATATCTGTGTCTATGTGTTGTATGTCTGTGTGTGTGTCTGTGATCCTTCATTAGCAAAACGAAGCCCTGAGCTAGCTGGTGAGTAATTAAAACACATCTGACCTACATACACATACAACCATAGGTGCCGTCCATAGATTAATATTTCTCCTTATCCCAGTACTACTGCTTCATAATGAATTCAGTGGGATGGATATGCCACTCCAGGGGAGGACAGGAGGCCAGCCCTCCCCACTGACAGTGACACATAGCTGGCCTCATCTTAGTTCTTCTGAAGGAAACCAAAAGAGGGATCTAGGGGCAGAAACTGACCACCAACCCTGTGAGCTTACTTTTTTTTTTTGAGATGGAGTCTCACCCAGGCTGGAGTGCAGTAGTGCAGTCTAGGCTCACTGCAACCTCTATCTCCCGGGTTCAAGCGATTCTACTGCCTAAGCATCCTGAGTAGCTGGGACTATGGGTGCATGCCACCATGCCCCTCGAGTTTTTTGTATTTTTAGTAGAGACGGGGTTTCACTGTTAGCCAGGATGGTCTTCATCTCTTGACCTTGTGATCCACCCACCTCGAACTCCCAAAGTGCTGGGATTACAGGCGTGATGCTACCACGCCTGGCCTGAGCTTACATTTTAAATGTGCTTTAAACACTGCCTTCTGATTATTTTACTGTTCAAACAACTGCCAGAGGCATTTCAACCAGAGCAACTCCATCCTGAACAAGGACTAGGTAAAATAAGGCTGAGACCTGCTGGGCTGCATTCCCAGTAAGTGAAGGTATTTTTAGTCACAGGATGACACGAGAAGTCGGCACAAGACACAGGTCTTAAAGACCTTGCTGATCAAACAGATTGCATAAAGAAGCCAGCCAAAACCCACCAAAACCAAGACGGCAATGAGAGTGACCTCTGGTCATCCTCACTGCTACACCACGGTACTACATGGTACCACATACCAGCACCATAGCAGTTAACAAATGCCATGGCAACATCAGGAAGTTACCCTATATGGTCTGAAAAGGGGAGGAACGCTCAGTTCTGGGAATTGCCCATCCTCAGCGCTGCTCTGCCTATGGAGCAGCCATTCTTTTATTCCTTTGCTTTCTTAATAAACTTGCTTTCACTTTACTCTATGGACTCACCCCAGATTCTTTCTCTATGGACTCACCCTGAATTCTTGCATGAGATCCAAGAACCCTCTCTTGGGGTCTACATTAGGACTCCTTTCTGGTAACACAACTACTCTTACTTTACAGAACAGGATATAACAAAGTATCCCCTTTAAGGGCAGCACAAATCTAAAACTTAATTTTCCAACAGTTTCTAAAAATTTTTTTCTAACCTAAGAGAAAAAAGCCAGAAATCCCTGAAAAGAGAGTGGCTTGCCTTACTCCAGAGAATGGTCTATCCTATTCCCATAAAGCCCTTACCTTCCACAGGAAGGTCAATTCCAGAGGATTTCAAAGCAACCCATGAAGTACCTAACATTACCTTTCTGAAAGGTAACGAGTGGGGTGTGGGAGGATAATGTCAGAAACATCATATTTTCCAATAGTGCTTGTTTACCCATTTTGTCAAAAAAAATACACGTGCTCTCCAACTTAGCAAATAATTATAACCAGTCCTATTACTGAGAAACACCTTTCCTAGCACATGTTATTCCTGACCCTCCTCGCCATGACCCCACCAGCTTTCTCTCTCCACTACTCGGCCAACCCTCGCCTCTCTCTATTCATCACTGAAAAGGCATTTCTACTCTACAGTCTTGTGTCTTTGCACCGTTTTTCAGAGGCAACTTGCTCCTGAGAAGTCACTGGATAGCATATTTCTTCTTGTTTTCCTACAGATCAAGTTTGGCTTTAAAAGTTGGTCAGCAGCCAGCTGCCTCCTGGAAATGACCTGCTCATTGTCTGCTTGCCAGATTCCTGCCTCAGGCACTCCTGTCTCTGTGAATTCCACATTTTCTCAGCTTTTTCCTGCTCATCATGCACCACTGTGGTGTAACCAGCTTTCTCCAAAGAATCAGCCAATAAATCCCTCTCTTTCATTTCTGTGTCTCTTCGGTAGAGAGACAGCCAAATCATACAAACTAACACCCAGAGCTGGGATTATCCAAGCACCACTTGCACACACCACAAGCAAGATTTCTCACTTTGTCATCCATGTGCTTAATAGATTTTCCCAGAAGCATTGCTTAGACCTTTAAACCATATTTTCAGCTCCAAGGTTAAATTAAAAGGTGGGAGAAAAAAGAACCAAAACTTGAATGCAGTACTGTAACTTATCGGGCAAAATTCTGCTGCCAGCCACTGGCGGGGGGGGGGGGGGGCCGGGTAGTATTCTCATTACAGTGAGATGATATTATTGGATATATCAATGCTAGACAAGTCACAGCTGTCAAACAATTTTAAGTATATTAAAAACTCTGAACAACCTTTAAAGCAGTTAAGCCAGAAGGACTACAGCTTGTAAACGAAGCAAATAGCAATCTCGAGTAGCTCAGTCGCTTCCTGAGTAAAAACCCTCTCTTTAGCACATTCAAATTAAAACTAAACACTCTAAAATCCTTGTCAGATTCCTTAAGAGAGAAGGCTTGCAGGAGACAAATGCTAAATTATTACTAGAGTGGGAGCATGAATATGCAAGTGTATCAGAAAAAAATCATTTAGATGAACTTAGGGCAGAATACACACAAATGTATATATGTAATTAAAAACACATGGGCAACATGCAGATTCACAGGGAGCTCTCCACTCCCCCAAAAGAGACTTGAAAATAAAACTTCATAGAGAGTAAGTTTGAAATCAACAGTCAGACAAAGATATGGAAAGTCATCTGAAAGAGATCAAAAAAAAAAGCTTTCAGGTTAGCAAGACTTCACTGTAACCAGAAAAATGTATTAACCAATATAAAGAGACAGGTAAGTCGATCTGGGTGCTAGAGGTGGTATCATGAATAATGATAGTAACGATATGGCTACTTTAACAGTGCTTACCATGGTGCTAAGCATTGTTCATGTTTTCGAAACAACCTTATAAAGCTACCGTAGAGTAACAAGCTTAGAGGGATGAGACTTGCCAAGATCACATAGTTCAGCAAGTGGCCAGACTGGGTCCTAGTATGTTTGTCTATGCCAGTGACCCAGGAAGGACAACAAAAAGGGAAAAGCAGGCTATGCACACATAAGTGCTTCCAAGGATGAGGCTGTCCATCATGGAGATCGAGGGATGTTTAAATCATCTAATTAACTCCCCTTGTTCCGAATCCAGGTTAACCAAGCAACCTAAGGATTCCTTGGCAGCTCGCATAGCTTGCCTGCAGGGAGAGAAGGCACAGTTCAAACATACACAAACAGCTATCCACTGAGCAAGTGCCCTTCTCACTATGAATTCATACACTGGCACTTTCAATTTCCATGTAAGTTGTCTGTGAGTCCTACCAATTCTACACAAACAAGGCTGCAAGGTTGGGCCCCTCTATGATGTACAGGTAAGGAGCACCAACAGGCAAAGGAGCCTGATTTCTGGAACTTCTAATGGTAGGGCAGAGGGAGAAGTGGAATGGGGGAGCACATGAACTCAGGAGACCGGTTTGGGTGGAAGAGAGAGGGGTGTTCTGAACTACACCACCTTCCTCCTGAGCTCCTCCTCTCCTCCTCTGTCACTATTACTCTTACAAACTGAAAAGCAGTGGTAGGGTAGAGAGAAGAGCTGAAAAGCAGCGTTAATTCACGAATAACACAAAGGCAGTGTAAAGCTATTATATAGGGCAGCAGAAGCAGTAAGGCGAGAGGGAGTGAAGAAGAAGCTGTTCTTAAGAAAAAAAAGTGAACAGTTAACCCCAGAGCATACTATATGGTCCGGCCTTGTTAGAAGCAGCAAAATACAGGGAAGAGCTTAATCAAAGGCCTTTTTACCTACTTAGAAGAGCTCAAGAAAAAAACTTAGTACAGAGGCAAGACTCCCACTTTTAGGGGTTTTAGTCCTCACTCCTATTGGAAAGACTAATTCCAGGAAAGCATTATGGCTTAGCATTTAAGAGTATGGTTCTGGAACGAGATTGCCAAGGTTCAAATCTCAATCAACCAGGTGAGTGGCTCTGGACAAGTTCCTTAACCTCTCTCTTCCTTTACCTTATCTACAAACTGGTATCTATTATGATACTACCTATGTCATAGGTGGTTCTTACTCAATGTGAAGACTGAATTTACCATACATTGAAGTTCCTGCAGATTATTACGCAGCTAGCAGTGGAAGGCATACAGGTGCTGGCAATCTTCTTTCATTAGTACAAATCTTTGTGAAGAGACTTTAAGAATTAAGCATATGGCCACAAGTCTAAATTGTGTAACTTTACAACAACCTACCTAAACTCACACCACATAAAACAAAAAATCTGAACAATCAGACATGTATTTAAGATACGGAGTTCACTACCAAAAACCTTCCCACAGAGAAACTAGCCCAAATCATTTCATTGGTGAAATAATTCTAACAACTTCATTTTTTCATCTTTAGTTACTGCCAGAAAAGGGAGGACCCTGCTCTTTCCCAATCTTGTATTTTCCAGCTAAGCAGAATCCAGCACAGATATTTACTGCACACAAGATGAAATCGGGCTTAAACCATTTTTGAGTCACATGTACCTTTGAAAATTTAAGCAACAGCAAGTTATTTTCTCCCATAAAAATATACAGAACACATAAAATTGTGCAGTTAACATCAGGGGGTTCCGTGACCCCAAGAAATCCATCTATTGGCACCCCAAGATGCTAAATCAATACTGTCAAATGAGCTTTAACTGGATTAGCACAGAATGATAGTTTAAGATGAGAACTGAGGAAAGGATATCAAGTACAGACCAGTCTCCCTACCCTTTGAAAAATTATGAACGCTACCAATCTGCTCTGAACCTTGAGCAGTGAATTCCTTCTGATTTCATTCTACAAATGTCTTTGAGGGATCTCATTATTATACCCTTAAATTATTTCCTTTGTACCAAGAAATTCTTTAATTTCTAATCTAATTTTCAGGTCTTATCTTTTATGCTTATCCTATCCTTCAAATTTCCCACCAGCTTCAGTTATTAAGTGTGCTTCTCAGATATCACTCAATTCTCTTCCATTATTTATAATTCTAATATTGTAAGTGGTCCATCCTCACCCTCAATGGCTCTTTTGCTATTAACACACACCTACAAATCTTATCTCCTTTGGAGCTAAAGAGTCACCTGGAAGGCAAATTCTGGCCAGCATATATACAGTAGTCCCTGTCTTACCCATGGCTTGACTTCCTATGGTTTCAGTCACCCATGGAATAAATACAATAAGATATTTTGAGAGAGAGAGAGAGAGACAGAGAGAGAGACAAAGAAAGAGAAGAGAGAGACCACATGTACATAACTTTTATTACAGCGTATTGTTATAACTACTGTATTTTACTGTTACTGTTAATCTCTCACTGTGACTAATTTCTAAATTAAACTTTATCATAGGTATGTACGTGTAGGAGAAAACATAGGATATATGTATAGGATTCAGTGCTATCCACAGTTTCAGGCATCCCTGGGGGCCCTGGAACATATCCCCATGGATAAAGGGGGGCTATCATGGTTACATTCTTTATCAGATGCAGGAAGATGACAAATAGAAATTTCATATTTCCCCCTGGTAGTTATCATTCCAAAGCTACTTTTAGATAGTTGTTATTTTATTAAAAGAAACTCTCTGCCCTTCAGCTAATAATGTAGCAAGGTTAACAAAGTACTAAGAGTACATGTAGGCGTGCTCTAAGATATTTAATTGCAACTTGTTAATTTTCTACAAAATCATATTATTGGATTAAGAGGCTAACCAGAGCTCTGGTTTTCAGTTAAGTAAAAAAATGTATTAAAAAAAAAAAAACCACTTCGATAACCAAGTGACAGGATATAATTTGAGAGCGGGGGAAAAAAAAAAAGCTAAGGGTGTCCAAGAAACAATGTAAAGAACTCAAAGACCTCAACAGAAAAGAAGGACAAACCAGTGAACACATTTTATCTTAAAACTGAATTCACTTTGGGAAATTACATATTCTACCATTTGAGGTAAAACCAGAGATTGAGAATTGAAGCAGACTTTGAAACCAAAAAAGTCAAGTCACAGAGAAAATATGAAAATAATAACAGCAAATGATCAATGTGATAACGCTGTCTACTATTTGCAGGAGAGAACTGACAGGCTTTGACTCTAATGAAGACAGTACACCCAAGATGCGAGCAATTATTTTCTACAGTCATCATCTCAACCTCTCGATTTTTGTATCTACTCTTCAACCCACTAGCTCCCGCCTATACCACTGCAGTGAAATGATGATTCACTGTTATCATCTAGAGTGCCATCATCATTCTTTCCCTCCCCTGCCCTACTCCCATTCTGATAACTACCCATTTCCACCTCCAACTTTCCACATCTAGGTCTGCCATAGAAACCTCAACGTTAACTCATCAAAAACCAACTCCTTGGCTTCCATCCAAAGCCTGCTCTCCCTACTACTGTACCCTTCCCAAACAGCAGCAACCACACCACAAACTACCCAACTGCCAAAGCTATCTGAGACTCCTTTCTCTCTAACACTCCAAAAGTTCACATAAATGCTAATGAGCAGCATCAATATTACCTCCTAGGTGAATCTCAAATGCTTCTTTCCTTTCCTTCCCGACTTCCATGCCTGCAATTCGCTTAGGCCATCCACAATTTCTCCAATAAAACAGCCTCCTAATTGATTCCTCTCTGGCTTCAATCTCAGCCTCCTCCAATCTCTCTGTTCTACTGCCACTGAAATAAAATCTGACCATGTCACTTTCCCACATGGAACCTTTCAACATTTATCCATCCGTTGTCTGTGAGGTTCTTTCAGACTCTGGCCCACAGCCACATCTTCAGCTGCCACCATTCACCTCCTCCCACTCTCTAACATACATATACACATAATACTGAAACAACACAGCACAACTGTGTTTCCCTGTATATATCATGTGGTTTGGGAATTTCTTTGCATCACATAATTCTCTTTAAGTTCAGACACATTCATCTTTTTTTATTTTACTTTATTTTTCTTTTTGTTGAGATGAAGTTTCACTCTTGTCACCCAGCTGGAATGCAACAGCGCAATCTCAGCTCACTGCAACCTCTACCTCCCTGGTTCAAGCGAGTCTCCTGCCTCAGCCTCCCAAGTAACTGGGATTACAGATGCCCACCACCACGCCCAGCTAATTTTTATATTTTTAGTAGAGATGTGATGTCACCATGTTGGCCAGGCTAGTCTCAAAATCCAGACCTCAGGTGATCCACCTGCCTCGGCCTCCCAAAGTACTGGGATTACAGGAGTGAGCCACCACACCCGGCCACATTCATCTTTTAATACCCTACTGAGGTATTAAACCCTAACCCTAACCCTAACCCTAACCAGAATGTCAAGCCTTCCTTAACCACCCCTCTACCTACCTTCATGTCCCTCTACTCCTTCCTTGCCTTGTACAGACTTGATTACTATACATATGACATTTTCTTGTTATTGTTCACATGAGTATTCCCTCTACCAGACTGTGAGCTCATTGGCAAAATGAAGCCCTGTCTTTTTTATCAGCAAAATGTCAAAGTGTGACACTGAGTCATTTAAATAAACATTAGGAATTAACTAAAACAACATCTTCACCCATAAGATTTCAACTCATATTTGAAGCATCCCCAAAAGAAACATTTTTGAGAAAAAATATGTGCAAATATAAAGAACATAAAACATACAGAGTTCAAGCTCAGGTAAACAAAAATTTACACAAGGTCATCTGGAAAGCCAGAAATTTTAAGAAATCTTTCAAATAGACACATAACGACAAAACCAAAAAGGCATTAGCATAATGTGGTTTAAAAAAATGCCTCAGGGACAGACACTTGACACCTGATACTTGAGATGATACAAAGCAGAATGGAGCAACTGAAGGAGCTAGAAGTCCTGATTCTCATTTTTCCATCAGATGTGACTCCAAGAGACCCCATGAGAAATACGTGAAACAAACCACTTTCTGAAGCAACTACTTTGCACAATAGTCTGTAAACCTCAATAAAGGCATAATCCATTCAAAATTTCTTACACTGTGTTGATCAAAACAGTTGTTAGTTTTCAGAACTGGAAAGATGTGAGTGAGGGATTCATCATCAACTCCCTCCATTTATAATAGAAGAAACTGAGGCTTAGAGAGAAAATTACTTACCCAAGTTCTTACCACTAGTTAAGTGGAAGATGAGAAATGAAGACAGTGGCTTCCATGTTCTCTGCCTGGGACTCTTCCACTACCCACTCTACTCTTCTACAGGTAAGTCATGGGCTATTTTGCTTTATAGGCATATCTCAGACGCTTTATAGGCATATCTCAGACACATTATAGGATAAGTTCCAGACCACCACAATAAAGCAAATATCTCAATAAAGTAGTCACACACATGTTTTTGTTTCCCTGTGCATGTAAAAGTTGTGTTTACAATACACTGTAGTCTATAAAATATGCAATAGCTTTATGTCTAAAAAACAAAAATGGACATACCTTAATTTAAAAATACTTTATTGCTAAAAAGTGTTAACAGTCATCTGAGCCTTCAGCAAGTCGTGATCTTTTTTGCTAGTGCAGGGTCTTGCCTTCAAGACTGCTGACTGATCACAGCAGTGGCTGCTGAAGGCTGAGATAGCTGTGGCAATTTCTTAAAATAAGATGACAATGAAGTCTGTGGCTTCAATTGACTCTTCCTTTCATGAAAGATTTCTCTGTGGCATGTGACAATGTCTGATAGCATTTGATCCACAATGGAACTTCTTTTCAAATTGGAGTCAATCCTCTCAAACCCTTACACTGCTTGATCAACTAAGTTTATATAATGTTCTAAATCCTTTGTTGTGATTCCAACAATGTTCACGGCATTTTCAGGGGTCGATTCCCTCTCAAGAAACCACTTTCTTTGCTCATCTGTAAGAAGCGGCTTCTCATTTGTTGTTTTATCATGAGATTGCAGCAATTCAGTCAAATCTTCAGGCTCCACTTCTAATTCTAGTTCTCTTGCTATTCCCATCACATCTGCAGCTACTCTCTCTACTGAAGTCTTGAACTCTCAAGATCATCCATGAGGATTGGAATCAACCCCTTCCAAACTCCTGTTAATGCTGCAATTTTGACTTCCTCCTGCGAATCAAAAATGTTCTTAATAGCATCTAGAACGGTGAATCCTTTTCAGCAGGTTTTCGATTTGCTTTGCCCAGATCCATCAGAGGAATCCCTATCTATAGCAGCTACAGCCTTAAGAAATGAATTTCTTAAATACTAAGACTTGAAAATCAAAACTACTCCTTGACTCATGAGCTTAAGATTGAATGGTATGTCAGTAGGCATGAAAAAAAACAACATTCATCTCCTTGTACATCTCTATGAGAGCTCTTGGGAAAGCAGGTGCACAGTCAATGAGTAGCAATTTTTGGGGGAAAAGAAAAATGAACTTTTTTCTGAGCCGTGGGCCTCAACAGTGAATACAGGATATTAGGTAGACCACGCGTTAACAGAGGTGTTGTCATCCAGGCTTTGCTGTTCCGTTTACACAGCATAGGCAGGGCGGATTTAGCGTGGTCGTTAGGTGCCCTAAGATTTTCAGAATGGTAAATGAGCACTGCCTTCAACTTAAGCCACCAGCTGCATTAGCCCTTAACAAGAGAGTTAGCCTGGCCTTCAAAGCTTTGAAGCCAGGCACTGATTTCTCCTCTCTAGCTGTAAAAGTCTCAGATGGCAACATCTAATAGATGGCTGCTTCATCTACATTGAAACTCTATTGTTTAGTGTAACCACCTCCATCAATATCTCAGCTCTATCTTCTGGACAACTTGCTGCAGCTTCAGCTTCTACAACAGCATTTAGTGCTTCACCTTGCACTTTTATGTTAGAGAGATGGCTATTTTCCTTACACCTCATAAGCCAACCAGCCTTTGCTAGTGTTCAATTTGTCTTCTACAGCTTCCTCAACTCTCTCAGCCTTCATAGAACTGAAGAGAGCCAAGGCCTTGCTCTGGATTAGGCTTTGGCATAAGGAATGTTGTGGCTGGCTTGATATTCTATCCAGACCACTGAAACTTTCTCAATTACCAGTAATAAAATTGTTTTATTCTTATCATTCATGTGTTCACTGGAGTAGCAGTTTTAATTTCCTTCGAGAACTTTTCCTTTGCATTCACAACTTGGCTAACTGTCTGATGCAAGACGCCCAGCTTTTGGTCTGTTTCAGCTTTTGGCAAGCCTTTCTCACTAAGCTAAATCATTTCTAGCTTTTGATTTAAAATGAGAGACATGTGACTCTTCCTTTCACTGGAACACTTAGAGGCCGTTATAGGGTTATTAATTGGCCTAATTTCGATACTGTTGTATCTGGGGGAATAGGGAGGCCTGAGAAGAGGGACAGAGGCTGAGGAACAGCTGCTCAGCGGAGCAGTCAGAACACATATATTTATTGATTAAGTTTGCTGAAGGGGCACATTGCATAGTGCCCCAAAACAATTAAAATAGTAACTTCAAAGATCTCAATGCGAAGGTTTGAAATATTGCAAGAATTACCAATATGCAACTCAGAGATATGAAAGGAGCATATATTGTCAGGGAAAATGGCACCAATAGTCTTGTTCCACACAAGGTTGCCATAAACCCTCAATTTGTTTAAAAAAAATAGCAACTCTCTAATATCTGTGAAGTGCAGTAAAATAAGGTATGCATGTAATTTCTTTACACCCGTAAGAGTTGCTTTTCTTTCCCAATTCTAGTAGTCTGTAGGTGGTATCCAGACTTAATTTAAATGTTAAAAATAGTTTCCAAAACACAGATTATTTTCGTATCTTACTCTTTTCTTCCCCTAATGAGGATACCAGTTCTCAAAGTACAAGTCCCATCAAAAGCTCTCGTTTGGATCAAAAGCTGTCAGTACAAATGCTGATACCATAACATGCCATTTTACATCATTACTCATACTGGTTTGCAAAACCCAGCTATCGCTTCATTAATATTTCATTAAAAAAAACTACCATTTCCCCCACTAATTCTAGTGAAGTGATTTTGTTTTACAGTAACAAGAAAGAGAAATGGGGGGTGGGGGGCAGTGACATCCAACAGGCAGGATCATCTTGAAAGTAGAGAGCTTAAGAACCACTGTGGCAATGGAATAAAACACATCTCACTGACGGAGCACTTTATGTCCACAAAGAGTTAACAAACAGTGGGTTCCACCAATCATTGTAAAACCAAGTATCTAATAAAATCATTGAAATGTAAAAATAATATTTATTGAATACTTGCCACGTGTTAAAGCCTATTCTAAAAGCTTTATAAATATTGTTGCTAATCCTCACAAAATCCTCCAAAGGTGCGTATTACACAAATTAGGAAAGTGAGTAGCACAAGAATGCATATATACAATGGGCTTAGAGGTAGCAAAATAGAGGAGAATGAGGGCACCAGGTGGGACTTGGTTCCAGTTTTCCTTACAGAACAGGAAGCATACGTTCACTTGGACTGTATATGTATGTGATGTGGTGAGAACGCTGCTACCTTCCCCCACCCTACATACCTCTTAGCACCACAGGAAAATGGAGGACCTCAAAGTTAAAATAACTCGCTCACATTCATGTAGCAAGCATGGCCAGAGCTGGCATTTGAACCCAGGTCTGTATGGTTCCAAAGTCTTGTCTCTTTCTTTTTATTTTATTTATTTTTTGTTTGTTTTGAGATGGAGTCTTGCTCTGTTACCCAGGCTGGAGAGCAGTGGTGCGATTTCAGCTCACTGCAACCTCCGCATCACAGGTTCAAATAATTCTCCTGCCTCAGCCTCCCAAGTAGCTGGGATTACAGGCATGTGACACCACGTCTGGCTAATTTTTGTATTTTTAGTACAGACGAGGTTTCACCATGTTGGACAGGCTGGTCTCAAACTCCTGGCCTCAAGTGATCTACCCGTCTTGGCCTCCCAAAGTGCTGGGATTAGAGGCGTGAGTCACCACGCCCGGTGCCTTGTCTCTTTCTACTCTATCATAGTAACTCTTTTTCTGTAAATGTTCCAGAGTGTCTAAGTACCACAAACAGTTAGTAGCTAACAATTTCACAAATCACCCAAATATGAAAAATAAGTTATACTTCTAAGAAGTCCAAACTACCTTCTAGAAAGTTAATTTTTTAATGCCCTAGAACAGCAAGTACACTAACAGATTCAACATCTTCTAAGGTAAAGATCCAGTGTATTTTAAAACACATACAGATGATAGGAGTCTCTTTTTTTGGCTGGAGAATGGGGAGAAAAAGAGGGAGAAAACGGTCTCCCTCGGGAGAGCAAACCTGGTTTAAGGTTTGCTGGTTTATACGAATGACAGAACTTTTGGATGATGCTAAACACTAGCTTTAAAATATGGGTATGATCCAGTGACATCCAATATCTTAATCATAATTTGAGAGACAGAAATGCCTACATTTTAAGGAGGAATTCATTCATTCAACAACTTTTAAGAAGACCTGGGCTAGGCAGGAGGCATTATGGATACCACAGAGATGTATGTGCAGGACACGGTTCCTTCTCAGGAGTGCTTACATCTGATGAGAAAAATCAGATAAATAGGTGAAAAGATAAAAAGTAGCAAATGAACAAATTCCCAAAATGGTGAGTTGCTAAGAAGCAGAGAAACTGAAGGAAGGAAGAAAGCACTGTTTTTTGTTTTTGGTTTTTTTTTCCAGGAGACAATAGTGCACTTTAAGTCAGCTCTTGAAGGGAAAATGAGAATTAGAACTAGAGGTGAGGGAGTGGGGAATACATAAAAGTCCAGAAACAGGGAAGAAAGGATATTTAAGTCAAATCAATACTAAATGCTGGTGAGGATGTGGAGCAGCAGGAATTCTCATTCACTGCTGGCAGGAATGCAAAACAGTACCACTAACCTGGAAGACAGTTTGGCAGTCTCTTATAAAACTAAACATATTCACTACTTATAACCACTAATAAAAGTAAATGCAAATTTTTTAAAAATGCAATCTACTCTTACCATACAATATATACAGCAATCCCATTCCTTGGTATTTACCCAAAGGAGTTGAAATCTTATGTTCATTTAAAAAAAAAAAAAAAAAAAAGGCCGGGCACAGTGGCTCACACCTATAATCCCAGCACTTTGGGAGGCCGAGGCAGGCAGATCATGAGGTCAAGAGATGGAGACCATCCTGGTCAACATGGTGAAACCCTGTCTCTACTAAAAATACAAAAAACTTAGCTGGGCATGGTGGCGTACGGCTGTAGTCCCAGCTACTTGGGAGGCTGAGGCAGGAGAATTGCTTGAACCCGGGAGGCAGAGGTGGCAGTGAGCCGAGGTCGCGCCACTGCACTCCAGCCTGGTGCCTGGTGACAGAGTGAGACTCTGTCTCTAAAAAAAAAAAAAAAAGAAAAACTTGTACAAGGATATTTATATCAGCTTTATTCGTAATTGCCAAAACTGGGAAGCAACTAAAGTGTCCTTTAGTAGGTGAATGGATAAACGATGGTACAGCCAACCAATAAAGTATTATTCAACACTAAAAGAAATGCACTATGAAGCCTTGAAAAGACACGAAGGAAACTTAAGTGCATATCGCTAAGTAAAAGAAGCCCATCTGAAAAGAGTACATGCTGTATGATCCCAACTACATGACAGTCTGGAAAAAGCAAATTTATGGAAACAGTAAAAAGATTAGTGGTTGCCAGGGAATTGAAGATAATGGGTGATAGAGAAATGGAGCACACAGGATTTTTCAGGGCAGTGAAAACACTATGTATGATACTACAATGGTAGATACCTGTCATTACACACATTTATCTAAATTCATAGAATGTCCAACACCAAGAATGAACTCTGGGGAAATAATGATGTGTCAGTGTAGGATCATCAATTTTAACAAACATGCCACTCTGGTGGGAGTTGGGGGAGGTGTTGATAATGGGGGAGGCTGTGCTTATGTAGGGAAAGGAACATTTGAGAAATCTCTGTACTTTTCTCTCAATTTTGCTGCGAACCTAAAGCTGCTCTTAAAAAATTAAATCTTCAAAAATAAATACACAGATGTTCTCATACAAAGGCAAACTGATGTGTGTATAAGGATATTCATAGAGTACTGCTTAAATATGGTACATCTACACAATAAATATTATGCAGCTATAAAAAGAATAAGGCAACTTTATATGTACTGAAATACATATCGCTAAGTGAAAACAGCAAGGTACAGTAAGTATATAGTGTGCCACCATTTGTGTGCTTACAAAAAAATATTTATACATATATGTTTGTATATACTTATATATTCATGAACTATCTGGAAAGATACAGAAGAAAGTTATAAACAATAGATATCACTCTTGGCTGATGATACAGGTAAGCTAAAACCAGGGACTGTGCTCTGCAGAAGGCAGGTAGACTAGAGAAGATCCTCTGCATCACATTAAAAGGTTTAGATAGCATGCAAACTCAAGAGCAGGGTTTCTCAACAGTAGCCCTTGTGACATTGGGGCCAGATAATTCTTTATTGTGGGGGTCCATCCGGTACACTGTAAAATGTTTAGCAGTATCTCTGGCCTCTCCCACTAGATGCTGGTAGTACTCTCCTCCCACATCTAGTTGTGACTTACCAAAATGTCTCTAGACATTGACAAATGTCCCCTGTAAGGCAAAATCACACCTGGTTGAGAAGCACTGCTCAAGAGCTACATGGTCATCTTTAACCCACAAAACATTCTAGCGCTACATTCCTGTAAATTAAGAACAAATCCAATATACATTCAGATATAGATCTGAGGAATGTATTTGGCATCGTTTTCAAATGGTCTTCATAGATTAGTCACAGTTTCTCATGCTGAGACAATGGAAGTCCCTTTGCAAATCTGAACTATCATTTTTAAACAGATCTACTCCATCACAAAAGTCTCTTTTCTGCACTGGTTGAATACAAATGATAAAGAGCTAAATACAAAAGCTAGGTAGATGTTCAGCAGCACACAGAGAGTGTGCCAGATCCTGCAACAGGCTTCTCAATGATGCAAGGCCCATAGGGAACACTGTGGCTATTTCACTAGTCAGTAGACCAGCCTCCTCACCCTGAAAGCCCATCCCCAAATAGCATGCACTCTCTAGCTCCAAAATCTTCTGGGATGCCAAGGAAGGCAACTCTCCCACAGAAATCTAACAGAAAATCACATTTTGGCTCAGCTTTTGAAAAACTAAAATAATTGTTGACACAATAAGAACATAATTACTCAGTATGTTAATAATGCTTTTTCTCATAACTCCTAATGGCCACACAAAATCTTGGACACTATTGAAAAATCATGAAAGCCATCAACCCTGATTTCAAGGAGATTATAAAGAGAAGGGTGAGTTATAAAGCCCAAGAGAAGCGTTAACTAGATTCTACAAATCACAATTTTATTAAACATAAAGCCGTTTCTAATACACCACAATGAGTAAGATTAAAAATAAAAGACATCCAACAGGCTTGAATATTTTTCAAACATGGATCTAAGACTTTTGTTATTTTCCTGTGTCTTTTCTTTTGCCAAAGCCAGAAATCCAATAATACCCTGGCAATCTTGGCTTCATATTTTGAAGTCATTGATTGCTTTAGCACTGTTACAGTTGAAAGTTCTGGATTTCGTTCTCAGGATATCATTCTAGCACTGTGCCGACTACTTTTGCTTAGCTCTCCAAATGTTTGCTCTCATTTGAGGAGTTGACCTCCAATGACCTCACTCTTGCAATATATACACCTGTGAGTCACTATGGAAGATGCTTAAAAGTGTCCGCGGAGAAAAAAAGAAACTCACCATTCTAACTACTTCAGGGTAAGTCTGCTCTGTCAAACAGCCTCTGCTTATTGTAATGTAGTCCACCAGTTCATTAAGAGTGGAGCGCTTGTATTCTTTCATTTTAAGATCAGATAGCGTGTCCATGAAGTCAAAAATGACACAGCACTGCTGAAGTTTCTTTAGGAACAGTTCAGGCTGCTCTGAGGATGGAACGTCTAAGAAAAAAAAAGGAAATGGTATAAGTCTGTCATCAATTTCCAGGTAACAGGAATTCTCTGTGAAAGTTACTTCAAAAGCAAGCTCAAAAAAAATAAGAATTCACATGACAACAGTGTTCTTTTTAGCAGTTACACATGGGTGGGAGGGGATACCGTATCTATTGCTTCAGAGACCTTGTCTTTGAAAACTATATTGTACCAACCAAATTGACCATATTTGCTATTTCACAACCAAGGATTGACCAAAATCCCAAAAGACTTTAGAAGGTTGAAGCAAATTTTAACCAAAAACACCCCAATGTCAATACCTTTAAATCTAAAAACAATGAAAAAGGTCAAACTTTCCCTTATAAGAAAGCTTTCACTGTTGGGTTAAATTAGTTTTACTAAAAATTTTCAAAGCAGAAATGTCAGTTGATTCATTTTGATTCCATGCTGACATCCTTGGTATTTAAAGCTATTGTTGTGTGTTTACATTTTTTTGTTTTGTTTTGGCTTGATCTGTATGAAGTTTCTTTGTGGAAGAAACCTGAAAAATCTACAAAATGAAGCAATACCAACTCTCTCAAAAAGAGCACACCAGTAATAGGAAAACAAGAGTAAATGCCACATAAATCTACATTCTCTTTTTACCCGTCTTCTTGCACTGTGAGAGAAAACCACTAACATCTTATATGAATGTGTTCCCAGAATGGACATCTGCTCTTTTCCCACAAACAGCAGGTCAGACATTTGGCTTGGTGTTGTTTCTAAAAAATATGTAGAAATTTTAGGTTAGTTGAAATTCCCCAGCTAGAAAGGAGCCTGATCTACAGTTGGACTTCAAATATACCAACTAAGCTGTAGACAGCCTATCCCACTCCTATCTTCTTTCCAATATTTTAATCCTCCAAACTGGAGCTTCCCTGGAAAAGCAATGAAAATTATTAACAGGGTAGGCTCTCTGCCTTCATGTAAGGTGATTAAGTCATTAATCCTCAGAACACCTTTAGAAATAAGCAGGTGGCATTATTCTTCTTCATTTTTCATGCACACACAAAATAGAGACCATCACTGAGGCCCCACAATGAATGGGTTACAGAGCTGGGCAAAGTGCCCAGGTCTCTAACCACACTCCCATGTTCCTTTTGTACTAACCAAGAAGGACCTTAACAGTGTGTAGTCAGTCACTTGCAATCATCCTCAGTTGCCAACCTTCTGGTAAATGCTTTACAGTGTCCTCCTGGCTTGGGCTGCCTGCTCCCTGGGGAGGAGAGCTACAGCATACAGCACCTGTCTTACAGCCACCAGCAGCAGGAAGTGAGGGCCAGCCTCATTTTCACGGGATCCACCAGACGCTTCTCTACAACCCCCTACCTTACACCCTACAACCCAAATGCCAACATGGCTACCCAGGACCTCACAGGCAATTCCCGCAAAACATTGCCAGTTAAGTAAATCTAGATGAGAGTGGATAAGATACCTAAATACATAGGCTTTCTCTACCAGACATTAGAGAACAAAAGCATTCCATACTATTGAAGGTATATAGCATCATTGCTACTCTCAGCAAAAACAAGTAGTGAATTTAGAAATTATTAACCAGTGAGTTTCCCTTCCCCCATCACTCCTATAGGTCCCCAAAAGCACAATGAATCTTACAGTTATGATACAGGTCTTATCCTATGCCCCTAGATTTAACTGATTTTAAAATATTTAGCTATAGCCTATAAGAACTAAATTCAGTCAGACCAAGCTCTCTCTTTAAGTGCTACCTGCTTTGGGTAATTTAAAATAAATAAATAAAAATGAAATAAGGCTGCTTATGAGCATGACTATATTCTTCAGCAATGGCTAATTCATGTACAGGACCACCATGGTTAATTACTAAAATCTGAGATTGAAATCAGACCCCAGACCTGGCAGCTGAATGGGAATACTGATGCTGCAAAGGGAGTAAGAAAAACCTTTTTTTCTTTGTTTTGTTTCGCTTTATTTGAGATGGAGTCTCCCTCTGTCACTCAGGCTGCAGTGCAGTAGGTGCTCATTGCAACCTCTGCCTCCCAGGTTCAAGCAATTCTCCTGCCTCAGCCTTCTCAGTAGCTGGGATTACAGGCACCCACCAGGACACCCAGCTAATTTTTGTATTTTTAGTACAGACAGGGTTTTGCCATGTTGGCCAGACTGGTCTCAAACGCCTGACCTCAGGTGATCCTCCCACCTCAGCCTCCCAAAGTGCTGGGATTATAGGCATGAGCCACCACCCTAGCCAACAAAAGGCTTATTAATGTAACGTTAGTTACAGGTCAAAAATCTTCAGGGGAAATTTTAATTAATTCAATTTTTGATATAGTGACTTTAATAAAGTCTAAAAATCAAGCTATCTCTATGGAGAACCCTTTTACACAGTACATATGAAGTCTAAAAGCATCGACGAATTGTAGCCTTTCCTCCGAAAGTACATCATCATTTAAGCAGTGACAACAACAATTGGCATTTGTGGTGACTGCAATAGTACTCAAGAGATTCATATACTTAGCAGTTCAAAAAATTCAAGCAGTTAACAGTCCTATTTCTTAACGTTAGACAGTTGAAATTTATCCTTTATTTGTGCAAACTGATATAACATCATAGACAAATATGAAACAGGCTATCCACCTGTCCAATGGAATAAGGATAATAGCTTGCATTTATTGACTATATTGGGTACATTTATTGGACACTATTCTAAGCACTTATACATATTATATCTCCTTTAATACCTTCAACAACCTTGTGCAGTAGGTACTATTTCCAATTTAATAAATGAGTAAACCAAAACACAGAGAGATTCAGTTAATCTCAGTTAATAAACAGTGGAGACAGGATTCAAACAAAAGTAGACTGGCTCCAGAGCCTGGATTCTTCACCACTGTGCAATGCAACATTGAAACACAGCGTCCAAAATACAGGGTGTGTGGAAAGACAGAAAAAGAGGAAGAAAGCAGACAAAACGAACAAATGACCCTCCATTCATAAAGTATCATGCTAAACCCCTTCCCTATCTCTCCTCTAGCCCATGCTCTAAAGATTAACACATAAAGCAAAAGCTGTGATCTGTCCTTTATCATAGACTAAATTCTTCTAAAATGATCTACCTTCATTAAATTAAAAAACTTACACAGTCAAGACAGACCAAAAGGGGGTTCTTCAAGAGACAATTCCTTTATGGTAATAATTTTGGAAAAATATTATACATGTTGAAGGATGACCAGTCAAAACAAGAGGTTCTTCCTGTAATGTCTGGCCCTCAGACTGTCCCACATAGCTAATACTGCTCCCAACCTCATCCCTCATTGACCTAGTCCCAGGGGGATGTGAAAAGGTAGCATGTGAGAAGGCAGGACAGGCCAGAGATCAGAGAAGGAACAATCTCTGGGTAGTCCAGAAGGTTTACACTACATAAGAAAAGTTTAGTGCCTATGTAACCAGTCCCTGAAGTAGATTCAAATATTCCTTTTAAAGAAACATTTATTAAAAGGATCGCTTACTAAGCCATAAAGAGAATCTCATAAAGAACAAGATACCATACAGGCAATGAATTCTGACCACACATACAGTAACACTAGATTTTAATAACTCAAAGCTACTACCCACCTCCAAAATCCAAGTCACCTGGAAATCTAAAAACTTCAGAAGACAAGATTGAAGAGAAAAACAAATTATAGTCATTAAGACATAAATGTGAATTAGGAAAATTAAAGGTCATCTTAGAATCCCAAAGCAGACCAGGCTGTGGATGCTTCTGTCATCTATCTTCCAGTGAAAACCTCTAGCCAGCAGAGGCCATCCCTGCTCCCAGGAAAGGGATCCCACAGAAGCACAGCCATAAATAAGGAGCAATCAATAAGTGGTTATGTAATACCATGAAGGTCACTGGCACAATGACTGCTCCATTCAATGTCAGTATGTGTTCAAAAGAGAGAATAATAATTGATCCCATTATCACAGCTTGATAAGATCCCATAAGGTCAGATTCCACTGCTCTGGAAGAATTTCTTTCTTTTTTTTTTGGTATTTTTAGTAGAGACGGAGTTTCACCATGTTGACCAGGATGGTCTCGATCTCTTGACCTCATGATCCACCTGCCTCGGCCTCCCAAAGTGCTGGGATTACAGGCGTTGAGCCACCGCTTCTGGCCTCTGGAAGAATGCTTAAAATTAAGTTCGTTTCCAGAAAATGTTTCTCCACCAAGAAAAGAATGCAATGACCAGCTAAACTGTATCTCTCACTGTACTGTACTTCTCTTTACTTTTTAGCATTACTCATTTTTCCCATATGTCTTTATATAGCTTTTGCTGGGGGACACACCCCTCACCCTAATCATGATTTCAAAGGGGTGTTATTTGCAGAAGCAGCTTATTCTTCCCTACTAGTCCGCTTCCATCATTCCACCCTATCTAATGTTTGGGGCACAGAATCATGGATCCAATATTACCCCACATTTTCTTCAGGCCTGGCTCATTCAGCACTTTGCAAAGCAAAAAGTAACAAAGGAAGAAGAAATAAAATATGTGCCCAGTCTCTTGGGTTTGGTACTCTGGGACTCCAATCAACAAAAGTTGTTAAAAATCAGAACGTTAAATTCACATTTGCAAATATGCCAGCCAAGTAAATAGAGGAGGCCCACATCATCATGTTTATTACCCATCATATTATAAAAATAAGGTAAACTGGCTTAAAAAAATAAATTAATAAAGAAAATGTGTACTGGTCACTTATTTATACATAAACTACTGAAATGTATGTGGAACTACAGTGAATAAGTATTTCTATAAAATGCTCATATGTTTGCATTGGAAGCTAAACTGTAACATTACTTGAGCTCCTAATGAACGATATTTGTAATATCATTCAATGAATAACTATAAATTATATTTATATTTCCATTCAAAAGATCTAAAACAAAATCATTCTAAACTAACAATTCTGTTTACCTGAAAATGTCCTAAGGTATTACTTACGTAGCCCTTTTGCTTCTATCTCTCCAACTTTCAAAAAAAATAACAGGACAAGCACACAATGAGAATAGTAAGTGTGGCCTCTGATCCCTTAGAACTTTTTCTTAAGGTTAAAAAAAAAAAGGCCGGGCTCAGTGGCTCATGCCTATAATCCCAGCACTTTGGGAAGCCAAGGTGGATGGATCACAAGGTCAGGAGATCGAGACCATCCTGGCCAACACAGTGAAACACCATCTTGAAAAAAAAAACAAAGAACTTTCTCTTAAGGTGTACAAATCCTCATCTACGTATGCTGTGTTCTTCATAGGCAACGCTCCATAAACTTCAACAAAATTACTGAGAATTTTACTTGTACAAGACATATGAGTCTATATTTACAGAGGAGATGCTTAGTAACAAAACATTAAGTATTAAGTAGATTGAGCCATGATAAACTGAAGCTAGATAAACTAGCACATGTGGTGAAATGCCTAACTGCCTGCCCGTGTGGTCCGTCCAAATCATTGCCATCAATTTTACCTCTACCTTTTTGTAGCTCATATTTCAGGAAACCTAAAAAGAATTCTATTTGATTAGTAGAACTAAGCTTTCATTAGGAATTGCTTTTGACACCAATCAATCACAGACACAACCAATAATATTTCCTCAAAACAAGGAGACAACTATAAGCCTTTATAATGAATCAAATAATAAACTTAGACTTCATATCCTATGAACTGAAGCCAAATATAACATGTTGATTACACAGGATATTTCAAAGCACATAAGCAAAGAAGAAACTAACCTAGAACCAATCTGTTAACTAAAATAAGCATTAAATAACTGAACATTCCAATTACTTTATTACTGCATTCAAAGAAACGAGGTCAAAGATGTTTGTTGCTGATGATGACGGTGATGGTGGTGGTGGCAGTGATGGGATATTTCACTGCTAAGCATTTGTAGTTTATAAAAGTGACTCCAGTGATTTCAATGTGTGCCTATGGTTAAAACTACTGTTTTGAAAGTAAGCACTTTAAAATCCTTCTTTCATCCCCTCTTCCTTTGAAATTCTTTCCCTCCATTATTTAAAGCTAGCAGTGAAAACTTTTCATTTCCACGCTAAAGAAGGTCCCTGGAAACATTTACAACGGTGAAAGCGTTCTTTCTTGGCCTTGGCTATAAGAAGTGAAAGTGGAGTTGGCTCATTTTAGAAATCTTGCCAATCTATTAGGAGGCTTGAAAAACTCTTTGCTGACTATTAGCATATACGTTTTTTAAAGGTTCAAAACATGAGTCATAGAATTACTAGCACAGATAGAATGATGTTAAAAAAATGAGACCAAGGTGTGGGTAGAGACTGAAATTTCCAGGTAAAAAGAACAGAGACAATAATGATCATGAACACTTACTACTCTAAAGCACACATTATCCCTTTTAATCCTCAGAATACCTTAGGTGTGACCACTATTAATATCCCAGTTTTTCAAAAGAGGAAACTGACACACAGAAAGGTTGCCATTTGTCCAATATCACACACTAGGAAGGGCTGCAGCTAGTATCCAAACGCCAGGAGTCTGTCTTATTGCCCCAACAGTCTTACTGCTGGGAAGGAAGGGACATACCAATAGCCACGATAATAATGATGGTGATCGTGCTAAATAACAGCAACTAACCCCATTAGAGTTGTAGATATATTTCCATTGTTAAGATTATTTAAGAAAAGTTGCAAACTAAAAGTAAACAAAAAAATTTTTGGTCAACTTTCTAGTAAATACAAATATTCACATTTTAAAACTTAAAACAGTATAAAATCAGCCTTAAGCTGTTGAACAAGTATAGGCATGTAAGTTTAAGGTTTAAGTTTTAGATAATAATATTAATGATTCTTCCCAAATTAGACAATCAACACGTAGTTATTATTATTGTCTCATGAAGCTCTCTAGTTTCCCTTTCCCAAAAGTTAACAATATGCTCTCCAGTTTATAAATAAAAACCAAAGGTCATTACCACTAGTGCAGACTAGTATGGCTTCAAGCAGCAAAATTACATGATTCAGGGCTTTCATGTTATTTTGACACTATGAACTAATCAGAAGAAACAGGAAATATACTCATATGCACACATACACACACGTATACAGTGATAAATGACTTGTTTCCAACACTGCATTTGTTATCCCTCATGCTTTATCTTCTAATGCCAAGGTAGTTACTGAAACTTGTCAACACATGAAAAAATATTTTTAAACTGATCAGATACCCCTAATTAGAGGTATAATTATTTTCCTGCCACCAAACTCACCACAGGACAGATGCCACCAAAGGTTCTGACAAAGTCAATGTCTTTATTATTAATTCATTTCCTAAGGTCTTATTTTCAGAGCAGTGTAAGAACTGGAGCGTTTTGAATATGAGGCATTCCTGAAGCTTGATAGGCTAAACTAAAAAAGACTTATAGTTAATGCAATAATTATACAGTATTCTATAGCATGCATGCCAATGGATCCCTCTTTCAAGAATTTTATGTATCAGTAAAACTACAAAAAAAAAAAGCAGGTTGTCAATTTTTTTCAGGTAAAGGCATTAAAAAATAGCCACCATTTATTTTCACTATAATTTCATGAAAATAAAGCACCTTTATAATAACAAAAGAAGAGAAACAATAATCACAGAATAAAAGACAATCCTTCCTTTAAAAAGGAGGGTTGGTGGGCCAGGCACAATGGCTCACACCTGTAATCCCAGCACTTTTGGAGGCTGAGGCAGATGGATGACGAGGTCAGGAGATCGAGACTATCCTGGCCAACATGGTGAAACCCCGTCTCTACTAAAAATACAAAAATTAGCTGGGCGTGGTGGTACCTGCCTGTAATCCCAGCTACTTAGGGGCTGAGGCAGGAGAATCACTTGAACCAGGAAGTCAGAGGTTGCAGTGAGCCGGGAATGCGCCACTGCACTCCATCCTGGCAACAGAGCGAGACTCCGTCTCAAAAAAAAAAAAAAGGAAGGCTGGTACTGGGCATGTTGGCTCCCACCCAAAATCCCAGCACTTTGGGAGTCCAAGGTGGGAGGATCATTTAAAGTCAGGTACTTGAGACTAGCCTAGGCAACACAGCGAGGTCCCATCTCTACAAATTTTTTTTAGAAATAGCTGGGCCTGGTGGCTTGTGCCTGTAATCCCAGGTACTTGGGAGGATAAGGTAGAAGGATGACTTGAGCCCACTCTGCAGTGAGTCATGAGTGTGCTACTGTACTCCACCACTCTAGACAACCGAGTGAGACCCTATCTCAAAAAGATAAAAATAAAAAGGAGGGTTGGCAATTCCCCCCTCACACACACACACACACGCATGTGCACACATACACAAAGCTGTGTTTTTCTCCCTTGACCTTCCTTTCTCTTTTTCACAGTACTGGCATTACTTTTCACAGTACTGGCAACAACTTTTCCACAGGCCTGTATCTGGCTATCTCTGAGCCACATTACTTCTTTGTTCCAACATTTTTCTAGCAGCATGGACAACAGAATTCTAGCTGTAATGACAGTACTGATTTCAATTGTATTTAGATCATCCTAAAAGCTGAGAAATCAGACGTTCTGCAATTGTAAAGAAACAGCAGCCGTGTTAGTCCTTAAAAATCCTAAACATAAAATTCCCATGAAACTTTGCACATACCTCCATTCGAGAACTTGCTACATTATACTGCAACTTTTTTTTAACCAGCAGCACTACACCTGCCTTGCACCTTTTAATAAACTGTTTGCAGCAAGAGTTTTAGAATATAGTAGGTGCTTAATGTTAAGTAAATTCTACATACTGCATCTTAGTTCCCCATGTTTTCATTTTTAAATTAGAACTTTATTCCTCTAGAAATAAAATTAGACTAAAGAATAAAGGAAAAAGCTTGATATAGAATATTTAATAAAATAAACTATTTCCTAGTATATTAATATCAAGTCATGAAATGCAAATTTTAAAACTAAGATGGTTTTTAAGAACCCAATATTTATGAATATAAGGAGTGAAAAGAGCCGGCTTATCGAAAAAACCTATCTAAAAAATGCACAGTTCCTTAGTTCCCTGAACTATGTTCCCCTATTAATATTCGGTAAGGTAATGCCTTATTTTTTTAACAACGTATTTAAAAATCTAATTGACTTTTTAAAATAAACAATGATTTATATTCAAGGATAAGAAAAACTAGGGAAAAAATTCAAAATGAAGATTATACAACGTAAGTAGTGTAATTTGGAAATGCCCTCCATAGCAAAATAACCTGAAAATTTTGTCATTTCTCATTTATAAAAGAAAAATGGGAAGGTCTAGTGCAAACGGCATGGGCACCTCTATTCATTCACTCACTCTGTCATTCACTTATTCGCCAAATATTCATTGAACACCCACCAACAGCCAGGGACTACTAGGATACCATAATGAAGAGGAGACAAAAATCCTGCGCTTTACATTCTAGCAGGAAGAGAAAAATAATAGCAACTAAAAATAACAAATATGTATATGATATATGCTATGGGAAATCACAATGTACAGGGCAAGGGGGACTAGGCATGCTGAGGCTGAAGGATAAAATGTTTTGTTTGTTCGGTTTTTGGGGGTTTTCTTGAGATGGAGTTTGGCTCTGTCTCCCAGGCTGGAGTGCAATGGTGCGATCTCGGTTCATTGCAACCTCCACCTCCCAGGTTCAAGTGATTCTCCTGCCTCAGCCTCCCGAGTAGCTGGGATTACAGGCATGTGACAACACACCCGGATCATTTTGTATTTTCAGCAGAGACAGGGTTTCTCCATGTTGGTCAGGCTGGTCTAGAACTCCTGACCTCAGATGATCTGCGCACCTTGGCCACCCAAAGTGCTGGGATTACAGGTGTGAGCCACCGTGCCCAGCTGAAGGGTATGATGTTAAACAGAGTGTTCATTTGGAAGGTGACATTTGAGCAAATACTTGAAGGAAGTGCAGTAGTCAACCTAGGCTATCTGGGGGAGAGTGTCCCAAGGAAAGAGATGGCAAGTGCAAGGTACTCTGGCAGGAAGAAGGCACATGCTGGTGAATCTGATGATCAGCAAAGAAGTGAATGTGACTAGAGCTGCAAAGTGGGGGAAGAAGAGGACAGAAGAAGAAAGGACAGTGGCTGCAGAAGATCACCTTGGGTCTTGTGAGACATGGTGAGGACTTTGGCCTGGAATCTGGCTCTGAATTAGAATCACACTTTTACTGTTTACAGACAATGGACAGGCACTTACTTCTCTGAGTATTAGTTTCCTTAGATGTAAAATTAAGAAAATATACTTCAGCCTCACCAGGCTCTCACCTGTAATCCCAGGTGGCTCACACCTTTAATCCCAGCACTTTGGGTGGCCAAGAGGGGCAGATGATCTGAGATCAGGAGTTCAAGACCAGCCTGGTCAATGTGGCAAAACCCCATCTTTACTAAAAATATAAAAATTAGCCTGGCATGATAGCGTGCAACTGTAGTTCCATCCACTTGGGAGGATAAGGCAGGGGAATTGCTTGAACCTGAGAGGTGGGGGTGCACTGAGCCAAAATTGTGTCACTGCACTCCACCTGGGTGACAGTGAGACTCTGTCTTGAAAGGGGAAGAGAGGACAGGAGCGAGGAGAGGAGGGGAGGGGAGGGGAGGGGAGGGGAAGGGAAGGGAGAGGAGGGGAGGGGAGGGGAGGAGAATGTACTTCACAAGGTTGAGTAAAGATTAAACAAAAACTTATTTCTAGGGTGGAAAGTGCTTTTCACAAAACAGTCATCATTCATTTGACAAATATTTATCAAGTATCTGTAAATACTGTATGGAATCAATTTCCTATTTCATAACTTATTAAAATTATCTTCTGTGCAGAAATACTTATATTTGTTATTTTTGGCACATCTTCAAAATTATTTTTAAACAATTTTTAAAAATTTATTCTGAAGTGTTTCTAAGAACATTAAATTTCTGACCAGGCATAGTGGCTCACACCTGTAACCCCAGCACTTTGGAAGGCTGAGGCAGGAGGACTGCTTCAGTCCAGGAGTTCAAGACCAGGTTGAGCAACATGGTAAAACCCCATCTCTACTAATAAACAACAACAACAACAAACAAACAAAAAATTAGCCAGGCATGGTGGCATGCTCCTGTAGTCTCGGCTACTTAGGAGGCTGAGG
Source organism: Callithrix jacchus (assembly GCF_049354715.1). Taxonomy (NCBI): domain Eukaryota; kingdom Metazoa; phylum Chordata; class Mammalia; order Primates; family Cebidae; genus Callithrix; species Callithrix jacchus. Next base: position 98,165,168 of record NC_133509.1, read on the forward strand.
TGGGAGGACTTGAGCCCAGGAGGCAGAGGCTACAGTGTGCCATGATTGCACCATTGTGCTCCAGCCGAGGTGACACAGTAAGACCTTGTCTCAAAAAAAATTTTTTTTAAAACATTAATTTTTTGTTAAAATTTTATTCTAGTGATATCAAACTTGAATTAAACAAATTTATTTAGAACTCTCAAATAACCGTAACTTGTCTTCTCTTCTGCAGTTGGTTTTTAAGACAAGGAGCAAATCATAAAATCATAATTTGATAAAAAGGAATTATGGAACAAATTTCCAGGATGTGCCTGAGAGTCACATCATTGAAGCCCAATTTTCAGTCAGGTTCAGAATTATGAGAAACAAAAATCTTCAAGAAAAAATATTATTTTTATTTATGCCATGCTTTATAAGGTAAGGAAATAAGTCAATGCAATTAAAGCTTTTCAGCAATCATGTAACATTCAACTGACTCCCTCTTCCTGCCCAATTAAAAAAAAAAGGCAATAAAAGGACACATTGTTTTTAAGCATTTCAGTTAACTGAGGGTCCTTCCCCAAGAGATTACTTCCACAGGGGATAAAATGGCCTATCTACTTGCCATTTGTTTTGAGGATTAACATCAATGCCAATTATTTCAAAATAAAATGAACCTGCAGCTATTTTAACAGCCGCCCACTATCTGTTAATTCATAATTTACAGTTTATCAAAAACATCATGAAACTTAAAAAAAAAAAAAAACCACCAAGAGTCAATCCAATGATCCCATGTTGCAATGCCAGCTTAGAGATGCTATTTTTGAACCGCTGCTTCGAGTTTTAAAGTATGAGACCTTAAGCTCCTGAGATTGACACAGCACTGAGTACAGTGGAATAGCCTCTAATCCCAAGAGTAATAAAGAGTGTACATTTATAATTAAAGTCATAATCTCAGCAGTAAAATCCAGGAATGCCATGTAGTACACAGTCCCCTAATTGTGGAGCTCTCCCATGTTTCACACAAAGGATACTACTTAATTAATATAGTTAAATACAATGCAATTCTAAGCACAGCCTTTTTCTGAAGCTTGATATAATTCAGCATTCTATGTCTAATATTGTAACCCAGAGTTTAGCTAAACATGCCACTGGGTAGTACAAACATTTTCTCTTTAGATTATACTGAAAATGACTTTCTCTTTCAGGAAACATATTACAGAACTCTATTTTCCACTTAAGGAGCCAGACCACATATGAGAAATAAGAGTTGGCCTTAATAAGTATAATAAAGTTAAAACTAAGCTTGGCAACTAGGTCCACTATCTCAAAAGTCTGTCAGTTATAATTCTGGAAAAACATCACAGAAACGTTTAAGATGTCAAATGAATTAGATTTCTTTCAGGGTAATTGGGAACTTGAAAAAAAAAATGTAAGTCCATTCTGCATTCTTGCAGATGGCTGAGGTTGTCCTTGGGGTCATGCACACCCACACTTTGAAATCCGGGGCCTAGGTTCTAATCAGCTCCAGCTGGGCAATTTTGGACAGTGTAGTGTGACAGCTAAGATGATGGGCTACAGAGTTAGACTGCCTGAAGTCCAAAGTCAGCTTCGCCATTTCCTAGCTAGGAAAGCTTAGGTGAGTCTCTGGCCCTTAGTTTCCTTACCTGTAAATGAGAGAAAAATAACAGCACCTACCCCACAGTTTACATACAAATTAAGTGAGTACATAAAAATACAAACACAGGGCTGGGCGCGGTGGCTCAAGCCTGTAATCCCAGCACTTTGGGAGGCCGAGGCGGGTGGATCACAAGGTCAAGAGATCGAGACCATCTTGGTCAACATGGTGAAACCCATCTCTACCAAAAATACAAAAAATTAGCTGGGCACGGTGGCACGTGCCTGTAATCCCAGCTACTAAGGAGGCTGAGGCAGGAGAATTGCCTGAACCCAGGAGACGGAGGCTGCAGTGAGCCGAGATCGCGCCATTGCACTCCAGCCTGGGTAACAAGAGCTAAACTCCGTCTCAAAAAAAAAAAAAATACAAACACATAGAAAAGTACCTGGAATACATCTGGTACTCAATAAACTTTAGCTGCTAAATTAATGTTGTTGCTAAAAAGCACAGTTGAGCCTTAGTATCTTTTACAAAATGAGCCTAAAAATAGGAGCTCTGTCACAGTGATAGCTCGAGTGTTTCATGAGATAAGACACAGAATGTTTACTGAACATTTTCCATATTCTAGGCATTATGTGAAACACAATGCCATTTCTTTCCTAAAATGAACAATACAAATTGTTGATACATATAGATCTCCCCTCCTTTTTTGTATGTCTGGTTGTGTAAAGCATATTTGAAGAAAATAATATTGAGCTTGACCTACTAATATAATACTAATAAAATACTGAGATAACTTCAAAATAAAGTTGTAACTTGATTAGCAGAAAGGTAAGATGCTGACTCAATAGGTGAAATGATTCAGCTGTCAGGACCCACATCAGTAACATGTCAGAATCCTGACGGGTGAAGAAAGCTAGCATTTGGATAGAAGAATGAATGATAAACAGAGCATCTGGGACAGAGAAGCAAGAATTTATGAAGAGTGCAACGATCTGGATGAGCACTGCCAAAATGAGGACACACTTGGGTCTCACATATCAACCTCCTCTGATATAATCAGGTTTATGCAAAGTGTAGAAAGAAAAGAAATAAGCAATGTTTAACACTTTTGTCCTTGGAGTCAAAATTTTTAATTAATATCACACTCACAGATATTAATACTTATACATACTAACTAAAAGTAATAATAGTAATTTATGCTAACAGTTCTTTACAACATTCAAACAAATAGTATTAACCTCCCACTAAAAAAATATAAAATAGCCACTTCAAAGGATTTCTAAACCTTTTTCCCTGATACACTCTGTTATTTAAAGACCTAAGGTCTTAACTAAAATTTTGCAAACTTTTTAATTGCCTCCTAGAAGGGTTGAGGCTAAGTCTGGAAGGGATATGATAGGTGGTTTCAACCTTCCCACAACACGAATTTGTTTAGAATCAAACATGTTTAACTCAATAATTGTTCATTCATTCATTCCACAAATATTTACAGAATACTTTTTACATTCTAGGCACTAGTCTAGCTATAAATATACATTATTAAGCAGAACCAAACTTCATGATCCTAGCCTTCATGACGCCGACAGACCAAATGGAGAGAAACCCTAATTAAATGGCCATATAAATAAATATAAAAGTTAAAACATTTTACATTACAAAAAGGTACAAGATATCATAAGAGCATATATTGTAAAGAATGAAAACAATGGATCTACCCTCAAAAAAAAGGACAGTCCAGTGGGAGGCAACATCTGCATATATTCTTAACAGCAAAAAAAAATGCAATTAAAGTGTCTAAATTTCATGGACCAAGTTGAAATTTAGAGAGACAGGAAAGAAAAAGCACTTGACAAGGAAGTATAATACTCCAGCTTAGGTCCTTCATTATGTTCTCTCATTGAAATCTTACAAAACTCCTCCATAATACATGTTAATATTACCATTGTACCTGTAAGAGAACCGAGTTTGCAAGATATTGAGTTTCATTATTCTGGGTCAATGGCTAACGTGTAGAAATAACTTTACTACAAAGAACCAGAAGGCATAATTTTACACCAAAATGAAATACTTCCTTTCCATGTGGACAGATAAATGTGGCAGTAGGATTACAGAAAATAAGCAGTGCTGTTTGTCCTCCTAATCTCCTACCTCCCCACACCCCCCACTTTTTTTGAGACAAGGTGTCACCCCGGCTACAGTGCAGTGGCATGGACGGTCACAGCACACTGTAGCCTCAACCTCCCTGGCTGAAGCAATCCTCTCACTTCAGACTCCCAAGTGGCTGGGACTAAAAGCAAGCACCACCACACCCAGCTAATTTTTGTAGTTTTTGTAAAGATAGTATCTCACTATGTTACCCAGGTGGGTCATGAACTCCTGGGCTCAAGGGATCCTACCGCCTGTACCTCCCAAAGTGCTAGGATTATAAGCGTGAGCCCCTGCGTCCAGTCTCCTACCTCCCTACTTATAGCCCACCTCCAACCCCCAGGGCACACAGTACTCCACAATCATACTATGCATTCATAACCTTGCCATACTTAAAAAAAAAAAACCAAACTGACTTGCCCTCTGATAATGCGGTGGTTGATTATCCTGTCTGCTAAAGAGTTAAGGAGCTATCTCTAGAAAGAACATATTCTTAAAAAATACTTCATGGTAACAATAACAAAATGGCTTCATCCAACTGTGTAATTTTAATAGGAATTTTCAGCATAAAACAAGGAAATTATCTGAAGACTCTATTGACATCTAATCTACTTCCACAGGATCATAAAGAAAAGCCTTTACCGACAGATTAAAAAAAAAAAAAAGTGCTAAGCACAATGGCTCACACCTGTAATTCCAGCACTTTGGGAGGCTGAGGTGGGAAGATCAACACAGAAAAACCCTGTCTCTACCAAAATAAATAAATTAATTAAATAAAAATTAAAGCATCCTAATGAAAAGAGAAAATGCCTAATTTTGACAATTTACGTTGCTTGCTTGTACCATTAATGCACCCTGGTAGTACAAAGTTGACCAAGCCAAGCTTTCTGAGCCATTTCTTATCCCACCCTGAAGTCCAAAGACAAGCATAGCATGCAGATGACAACATTTCTTTGAAAAAATATCGGCTGGGCACAGTGGCTCAAGCCTGTAATCCCAGCACTTTGGGAGGCCAAGGGGGGTGGATCACAAGGTCAAGAGATCAAGACCATCCTGGTCAACATGGTGAAACCCATCTCTACTAAAAATACAAAAAATTAGCTGGGCATGGTGGCCCGAGCCTGTAATCCCAGCTACTCAGGAGGCTGAGGCAGGAGAATTGCGTGAACCCAGGAGATGGAGGTTGCGGTAAGCCGAAATCGCGCCATTGCACTCCAGCCTGGGTAACAAGAGTGAAACCCTGTCTCAAAAAAAAAAAAAAAAAAAAAACCAAGTGGGGCAAGTTCAAGAGAGACCACTCTGAATCACATTCATCTAGATTCCAGAAACTCTCATATTACATAAATCTGTAAAAATACGCACCAGGTTCTCTTTGGGAATGGAGAGTACATATAAAAATGCATATGTTTCAAATTTCTGATAAAACCAGATGTCTTATGTATAGATTGCTCGCAGACCCAGATGGGCCAGAAGAACCTCATTCATACAACTCACAATTTTTCAGAATCTATCCTCCATTGAAAATATCAAGATCTCCTATAGACAATATACTATTTTAGGATCTTGACAAAATACATTTGTTAATGAATGAATAATCCAAAGTAAGTAACAGTCACTGAAGACAGGTCAGGTATGAGAAAAAGATACACATTCTAAAGAGCTATTTCCTGCTCCACAATAAATAGCTCTTTTTGAAAATCTTGAATGAGTCATCCTTTCCCAGTCTTCTTATGTATACATAATAATAGTAAAAACTTAGTTAAGCATTTACTCTGTGGCAGTCGCTATTCTAAGCAGTTTACATGTATTAACTCCTTTAACCCTCTCTACAATGCTGTGAGGTAGGTATTACCAACCTTATGTTTACATATAAAAAATTGAGCCGAGGGGGGTGGATCACGAGGTCAAGAGATCAAGACTGTCCTGGTCAACATGGTGAAACCCCATCTCTACTAAAAATACAAAAAATTAGCTGGGCGTGGTGGCGCGTGCCTGTAATCCCAGCTACTCAGGAGGCTGAGGCAGGAGAATTGCCTGAACCCAGGAGGCGGAGGTTGCGGTGAGCTGAGATCGCACCATTGCGCTCCAGCCTAGGCACAAGAACAAATCTCCTCCTCAAAGAAATAAAATAGAGGACCCCTCTACATTAGTGTTAATTTCCTCAAAACATGATTCGAAGTCTTCTCTACCCTTCCAACCTTCTCCTTTGCACTAAAGCTGGCTTACTTCAAGACTTCAACCTTCTTTGTTTGAATTAATTTACTGTTCAGGAAAATGTAATGACACAGAGGTTTGGTTGTTTCATTTTGTTCTCCAACACCGGACATTGTTGAACTCACATACGACTTGACGAGTTTGAGAGTTCAAACCTGTATTTTCACCAGCACAGCCTAGGGTCAAGAAGAAAACCAGTTAGGTTGAACTGCTTTCAGCTAGTGATGGGACCGAAAGGAAGCATGAATAGAACAAGGAATAAACAAAAAAAAAAGGTAGGAAGATATTTTAGGCAGGAACGACATGGAGGTGAGAGTGAGCACATCGCAGGAGAAATTATGAGAAGATATGCATGTCTAGGGCATGGAAGATAGACGACTGGAAATAGTGGGAAACGAGAGGGAAAAATGAGGACATACCTGGCCATAAAGGACTTTACAAACTGCAGAGTAATGCGGGTTTCATGTGGCTGACAACAGACAAATGTTGGACAGGAGCAAACATAACAAGAAGTGTTTTAGGGGGCCTGCAGAGAGGCAATCAAATTAGCCGAAAACAGTGTCATCAGAAGCAAGCGTGAAGAGTTATGAGGTCCAATACTAGGCTGACTGCAGTGGAAGAATGGAAGAAAAGAAAGACTGAGATACCAGAAGGTAAGAACAAAGGGATTTTTTTTCTTTTTTTTTTTTTTTTTTTTTGAGATGGAGTTTCGCTCTTGTTTACCCAGGCTGGAGTGCAATGGTGCGATCTCAGCTCACCGCAACCTCCACCTCCTGGGTTCAGACAATTCTCCTGCCTCAGCCTCCTGAGTAGCTGGGATTACAGGCACGCGCGACCGTGCCCAGCTAATTTTTTTGTATTTTTAGTAGAGACGGGTTTCACCATGTTGACCAGGATGGTCTCGATCTCTTGACCTCGTGATCCACCCACCTCAGCCTCCCTAAGTGCTGGGATTATAGGCGTGAGCCACCGCGCCCGGCCTACAAAGGGATTTTTTTGTATTACATTAGATATAACAGAAAGGAAAAACAGCAAAGATTACTCATGTTTCCAGGTTGGGAGAATGATGATCCTGTCGGTAAAAATGAAATAATCAGACAGAGAAGTGAGTCAAGGAAGTTTACGAACTATAGTGGCAACAGTGGAATGTGAGGTAACTCCAAGAGAGACAAAGACTCAAAATAGAACTGGAAACAAGGGGCTAAATTAAACAGCAGAGATTCCAGAGTTTTCCAATAAAGATGAAAGTTTAAATCAAAGGAACAGATAAGCTCAATGACGGAGTAAATAGAAAACTACGAACAGAAGGTTGAAAATGGAACCATGGGGCAGCTAGAGACAAGATATAGAAAACTCTATAATGAGGCAGAAAACTCAGCATAGGAAAAGACAGAACCAGCCGGGCATGGTGGCTCACACCTATAATCCCAGCACTTTGGGAGGATGAGGCGGCCGATCACTTGAGGTCAGGAGTTTGAGACCAGCCTGGCCAACTTGATAAAACCCTGTCTGTACTAAAAATACAAAAATTAGCTGGACATGGTGGTATGCGCCTCTAATCCCAGCTACTCTGGAGGCTGAGGGAGGAGAATTACTTGAATCCGGGAGGCAGAGGTAGCAGTGAGCCAGGATCGCACCACTGCATTCCAGCCTGGGCAACAGAGTGAGACTCTGTCTGAAAAAAAAACAAAAAAGGAAGGGACAGAGAACCAGGATGATGATGTGCCCGCAAAAACAAGAAGTAAAGCTCTAACCCATCATCCAGTGCTAACAGTGTACTAAAGATATACAAGAGTAAAATCTTCTGTAATTTTAAAGAAATGCCTCTAAATGCTAATGAAACAACCAAAACAGCTCTCTAGGAAGTCTGAGAAATATCTGATGTAATCAGACTCAAGAGGCTGGGATGGGGCTAATTGTAATTTGGTTTTGGATTTTATTAAATGAAGAAGAGTAACAGGAAATGGGGATGAGATGGAGACAGAAAACCAAGTCTGTTAAAGTTTTTAGAAACTTGGGAGTTGTAACCCATATGCATTTGACTTTAACATTAAATTTTAATTAGTGATGTCAGAAAAACTGCAATGGAAAAGGGAAGGTGAAAAGAAAATAGTGAAAGATGAAGAGAAAGAACATGGATTTAATTCCAGATTCAGTAAAGAACCATGACAGCATTAAAGTTGGAGTGAGCATATGGTTTATATTATTAAAACCTGAGGGAGAGACATGCATATGATTTGTATTGTTTAAAAGATCACTCTGGTCACTCTGAGTTGAATGAATGGAAAAGGGGCAAGATAAGAAATAGGGACATGGGTTAGGAGACTACAGCTACATAGGAGGCTGCTGTTACAGACTCACGATAAGGACTGGAGACAAAGTAGTCAAATTAGAGATAACTTACTGGAGAAAGAATTAGTAGAATCAATTATGCTTGCTGACAAGAAACTATTCAGGAGGGAGAGTACAGAGGTGAAAAGTGACTAAGAGACAGAGAGGGATCAAAGGTGACTCTTGGTACCTTGCCCTACTTCTCCACATTCAATGGGTGGAAGCCAGGTTGTCTGGTTTCAGCACCTGGGTGAACAGAGGAGTCAGCAAGTAAAAGAGGGAAGAAACAGTTTGGTGGGGGAAATCAAGTGTTTCACTCACAACGTGTTACATTAGAGATGTTTATAAGACATATACATGAAGATGTATTGTATATACGAGACCAAAGTCTGAAAGGGTGAGGTGGAGATAGAAATGTGGGCACCTCAGCTGGGTGTGGTGGCATGCTCCTGTAATCCCAGCTACTTGGGAGGCTGACGTGAAAGGATGGCTTGAGCCCAGGGAGGTCAAAGCTGCAGTGAACTGCAACTGCACCATTACACTCCAGCCTGGGCAACAGAGTAAGACTGCCAACTCAAAAAAACAAAAAAAGAAGGCCGGGTGTAGTGGCTCACACCTGTAATCCCAGCACTTTGGGAGGCTAAGGTGAGCAGATCTCCTGGGGTCAGGAGATCGAAACCAGCCTAGCTAATATGGTGAAACACCACCTCTACTAAAATTACCAAAAAAAAAAAAAAAAAAAAAATGGCCAGGTGTGATGGTGCCTGCCTGTAATCCTAGCTACTTGGGAGGCTGAGGTAGGAGAACTGCTTGAACTCAGGAGGCAGAGGTTGCAGTGAGCCAAGATCATGCCATTGCACTCCAGCCTGGGCAAGAGAGTAAGACTATCTCAAAAAAAAAGAAAAAAGAAAAGAAAAGAAGAAAAAGGAAGGAAGGAAGGAAAGAGGGAGGGAGGGAGGGAGGGAGGGAGAGGGAGGGAGGAGGGGAGGGAGGGAGGGAAAGAAGACAGGCAGGCAAGCAAAAGAAATATTATATTTGTGGGGAAAAAAAGAAAGAAAAGAAATGTGGGCACTAACAATATATAAATGGTAATATATAAGTGGTCTTAAAGCCTACAGGACAGATGAACTCACCTATGGCAAGAGTGCAGAAAGTGAGGTAGAAGGAGCCTTGAAGAAACTCAACACTTACAAGTTGAGTAGAGGAGGAAGAGTCAGCAAAGAGAATGAGAAGAAACAGCCAGAGGCAGAAGGAAAACCTGAGCAGTATCACAGAAGCCAAAGATGAGTATGTTTCCACAAGGAAAATGTGGACAAGTGTCAAATGCTGCTGAGAGACATGTGACATGGAGGTGGCCCTGACGAGTAATTTCAGTGAAGCGATAATCAAGGCAGATCCACCCACACCTCCCCCTCCCTGCCCTATCTACATGACTTATCACTTCTTTGATTCTCTTTCTTGGGTCGTTCAGCATCTAGTCCTTCGTTCAGCATCTATTCCTTCCTTCGACAACTCTGTATCAAATTCAGACTTCCCTAGAGAAAGGTTCTGCTGGAAAACCATTTCACTCTCATCTCTGTTGGGTAGAACCTCTGGGCCACATTATGCCTTGCCTATAGATTGGATGGTCTTGGGTCACGTAGCCACCCAACCTGGTCACATGAGACCAGAACACACATACCACATGATATCTGTTAGAAAGGGGTGTCTGGATATAAAGGGACAGTCTAAGTCCTGGACTGTTTCTAATACACTTTACTAATATTTAAATCAAACACCAATGAACACTTTTAGCAATGAAAGTCTAAGGAAGCTTATAAATTCCAAGCAGTTTACTTTTTCTTAACTTGGGATGGGTACCCAGACGTTCAATATATCACTGTTTTTTATATCGCATAATTAATTTTAAAAAATTATTTGTAATCTCTCATTTAGATAATATATTGGAAGACTGACAATTTTTCGAGGAAAAACTACAATAGCAAAGAAAAACTGTTTATAGGTATGAAGTCACAACATTTAATACACTGAGTTAAAGATAAAAACTGCCTAGAAGTAGCTTTTAAAACTTTGATGATAAAATGTTGTGAAATGTCAAGAAAACATCGTTTTTTTAACAGCATGCATTCATTCCCTATTAAAAAGAAAAAAAAAAGTTTCCATCCAAAAAGATTCAGGCCCTATAATTTTAACCCACAGGAAAGCCAAGCTAAAACTAACAACATCCAAAGGGAAGTTTACAGTGGAAATTCTGACAAATGTTTAGCTACAGTGTCATGAACAGCACTGCTATTGTATGCATGTCTCTATATTCAAACTTGAATACACACATTCTTCATTTCAATTAATGGCCATAAAAATAGAGGATTATGATACTTCAGTCTTTCATTTGTCATTGATAAACCTAAACAATAAAAAAAGTAAAAGCATTAACACAAGCTGGAGTCAGAATATTCCACAAACAATGCCCTCACATTTGAAAGTAGGCAGAATACTCATTTACATCGTATACTGCTCAAGTTTTTGAAGCATTCTCAAAACGTATTACCACTTGTTTTTTTTTTCCTTTTTGCTTTTTGTTGTTGCTGCTGCTGTTGTTCTCACAGAAGGCACAACATGGATCAAAATGACTTATTTCATTTAATGTCCTAACAACCCAGTGAGCTAAGCTGGCTAGGTTTGATACTCACTTTGCAACTGAAGAACCCAAATTCACCAAAGATAAATGATTTGCTCCAAATGATACATATTTCAGTAACAGAGATTATATTCAAGTATATGTCTTATGTCTTATAGGCTACAAAAAAGACCCCTTCTCCCTTTATTAAAATACAAACTTAATAAAATATAAACTTTAGGATATATTAAATAATATTAAATTGTTTATATTATAAAATATAAAATAAACTTTTGGATATATTATTAATAACATCCTTTATATATTAATAATATAAACTATTACATATTCTTTAATAAGGATGTTATTAATAATATAAACTTTAGGTTTATATCATATAATATAAACATATGTTTCAATATGTGATATTGAATATATTCAATATTGATATATAATAAGTTTTAGTATATGATATTTGAACTGATTCAGCAGGGAACCTTATAAGGTTTATATTATATAGGTTTATATATTATATAATTTATATTATATAAAATATAAGTTATATATTATATAAGGTTTATATTATAATATATATAAGGTTCTATATATATTAAGGTTCCCTGCTGAATCAGTTCAAATATCACATAACATACTATGACTTCTTTTTTTTTTTTTTTCTTTTTTGAGTCGGAGTTTCGCTCTTGTTACCCAGGCTGGAGTGCAATGGCGCGATCTCGGCTCACCGCAACCTCTGCCTCCTGGGTTCAGGCAATTCTCCTGCCTCAGCCTCCCGACTAGCTGGGATTACAGGCACGTGCCACCATGCCCAGCTAATTTTTCGTATTTTTAGTAGAGACGGGGTTTCACCATGTTGACCAGGACGGTCTCGATATCTTGACCTCGTGATCCACCCGCCTCGGCCTCCCAAAGTGCTGGGATTACAGGCGTGAGCCACGGCGCCTGGCCCATACTATTACTTCTAAAGCAGACTCTACTATCTACCCAAGTAACAGTTACATTAATCAATCAATGATCAACAGTTCTTAGCCATTCAATGCCCTACTATATGGGTGTATTACCAGAAAGTCAATTTTGACAGTTCCTTATGTTGCTGTATTATTTTTCTTAATGAGGACACAGAACTCTCATACTGCTGGTGTCACTGTTATTCCATCTTGAGAATTTTAAATGCTTTCAGAACCATTAACAATTAGTAATCATAAAATAATCTAAAATTACTTATTCATGACATTCATAAATAAGATCATATATTTAACACAAAATAGTTGAAGAAGAAGCTACTTTACTATACCTGACTAGTGTCCACTAACAGCTGAAAAGAACGAACGATATGAATCACTGAGACTGTACAGTATTAGAGTTCTGTTTTATGACTTTACTACACACAAACACACACACACACACAATGAATCCAATACATCTCCATTTTTAAATGGTGATTTACAAGGACCAAATCTCCCCACCTCCCATTTAATTAATGAGCTGTTCTCACGAGTAGGCTTATGAAGGCCACAATGCCTACTAAATATTTGTATTACACCCATGTAGTATCAGCATCTGCATCATTTCATACAAAAGAAAACCACTGTCACTAAAAAATTAAGACAGTATATAATAACTACTATTACATGTACTTCATATCTGCCTCAGCCAAACTCAGTAGACCATCTAAAAGCAAATGCACAATGTAGTAATAGTAAATAATATAAATAACCACCATTTATTGAGTATTCAGTACATTCCAGGAACTGCCAACCTGCTTTAATGGCAACAACAGCAACAAAAATTGCAGCTAACATTTACTGAGCCAGGCAATGTTCTTTGTGGTTTAAAGAAATTATTTCACAACATCACACATTACAAATGGAGAATCTAAGATACACAGAGACTAAGTATTTCACCCAAAGTCACATTGTCAATTAGGAGAGGAGAGGGGAGGAGAGAAAAAAAAGCAGTAATGGAGAAAGGAGATGGGAAGGAGAAGGGAAGAGGGAATAAGAAAAAAGAGGGAGAAAAAAATTAGATACATTACCTACAAAACTTAACTGCCAAATAAATGCAAATACTCATTTTAAAGAAGATCCTTTCAAAGAAAACTGTAAGATAGCCATAAGGTTAAGGGTCTCCTATCTATACAATACAGGATCCTACTTAAAAAGCTTTTAATAAAAATGTACAGTGAAATGCTACCACTTCAGCAGCACATATACTAAAATTGGAATAATGCAGAGAAAATTAGCATGGCCCCTTTTAGAGAAAAAAATTTTTAATATATAATTTTTAAATGTACACTGAAATTACAAATCCAAAAATCCACATGAGAGAAATAATGAAGTCCAACTGCTAATGCTATTAAGCAAAACATGGACAAACAATTCAGCTGGAGGATCCTTCAAACATTGACTTGAGGCTGCTTTCCCACTTTAAACAGAGAAATAACAACAAAAATGACATGGCTTAAGTCAGTTAATACACCTGCTGAAACTACATATAAGGAAACCAAAGAAGGGAATATTGAATGAACATTTTTATGATGTAGACATCTATCCTGCAGAACTGAACACAGACTATTTTCAAACTCAGGATACATCAAATGACAACTTGTGGTCCTCTGCAACCTAACATCTAGCCTCTTTTTGAGAATAAAGAAGCTGAAACCCAAAAGTCACAATGAAACTTTTGGTTTCACAATTACAAGGATCTCAAAGAGCTTTTTAAAAATAAGAATTATATCTATCAATATTTACCACATTAAAATTAAAAATGGGAAAGTTGTTAACATTAATTCATTTCAATACAATTGTAAATAATTTTTAAAACTACATTTTCCTCAAAAGAATTAGTGAGAAAAATGGCACCATTTTACACTTACATACATCTCTTTAATGTCTCACTTAATAGAAAGCAACTGGATTCTCTAACCTACTTTTGCTTCAATTTCTTGCAACTGTACAAGTAATGTACATCCTGGAAAACACAGTATACTCACGAGAAAGGAAAAGGAAAGCTAAAAGTAATACTAAAAGTATTACTAACAGTGCTAAGTATTACTATAAAATTAGTTTTGACCTCACAGACCCCTGAAAAGGTTTCAGGAAACTTTGGGGATTCCCAAAGCATGCTTTGAGACCCACTGATCTAGGATATGAAATACATACAAGAATCTAGTTCCAATGCTGACTTACCCTGAGAGGAGATTAAATCACTTAACTTCTCCAGATGTCAATCTCCTTCTCAATAAAAAAATCATTGGCCAGGTCCGGTGGCTCACGCCTGTAATCCCAGCACTTTGACAGCCTGAGGCAGTCAGATCACTTGAGGCCAGGAGTTTGAGACCAGCTTGGCCAATATGGTAAAACCCCATCTTGTACTAAAAATACAAAAACAAAATTAGCAGAGCATGGTGGTGCACACCTGTTAGTCCCAGCTACTTGGGAGGCTGAGCCATGAGAAACGCTTTAACCCAGGGGAAGGAGGTTGCAGTAAACTGAGATCATGCCACTGCACTCCAGCATGGGCAACAGAGTGAGACTCTGTTAAACAAAAAGAAGAAAATGAGGGGAGGGGAGGGGAGGGGAAGGGAGGGGAGGGGAGGGGAGGGGAGGGGAGGGGAGGGGAGGGGAGGGGAGGGGAGGGGAGGGGAGGGGAAGGGAGGGGAGGGGAGGGGAGGGGAGGGGGAGGGGGAGGGGAATCATTAAGAACAATACCTGTCTCCTGTATTCCATCCTAAAACCACCAGCCTGAAATCTTGTCTGTGAGGGCACTGCAAATCCTGCTTTTTCAGCTTCCCTTTCAAAATCTTCCTTCTCTCACATTAAATGGAGAAACATACTGTTCACTGATCCCAAACCTTAGCACCGCTCACTTCCCTCCCTGTTACCAAAGGGTCAGTTTAACTGTTAAGAAAAAAACAACTAGAAAACAATTCTTTTGCAAATCTAGTAGTTTATCTGCTTTCAACAATACTGAAGGAGGATCTATCCAGTTGTCATCAAAAATAATTTTTGCTGATAGATTTTTGACACATAACTCAGAAACAGTTCAAAGGACTGAGAGATGCTGCAATAAGAGCACACTTCCCATTCCTATCTCTTACTTAGAATTCCTATCTCTTAATTAGAATTTGTCAGTGCTTTATTACAGTAAAGGAATAGAATTGGCTGGGCACGGTGGCTCACCTGTAATCCCAGCACTTTGGGAGGCCAAGGCAGGTGAATCACCTGAAGAGTTCAAGACCAGCCTGGCCAACATGGCAAAACCCTGTCTCTACTAAAATTACAAAAATTTGCCCTGTCTCTACTAAAGATACGAAAAATTAGCTGGGCATGGTGGCACATGCCTGTAATCCCAGCTACTCAGGAGGCTGAGGCAGAAGAATTGCCTGAACCCAGGAGGCGGAGGTTGTGGTGAGCCGAGATCGCGCCATTGCACTCCAGCCTGGGTAACAAGAGCGAAACTCCGTCTCAAAAAAAAAAAAAAATTTGCCAGGCGTGGTAGTGCACACTACAATCCTAGCTACTAGGAAGGCTGAGGCAGGAGAACTGCTTGAACCCAGGGAGCAGAGGGTGCAGTGAGCTGAGTGCATGTCACTGCCCTCCAGTCTTGGTGATAGACTGAGACTCTATCTCAAAAAAAAAAAGAATTGATGCTAAATCCCCATTCTGGAAATAACCAATATTCACCCTGTATGAAGAGCTCATTTCTTTAAAAAAAGAAAAAAAAAAACACAATCTTATTATTTCCAATAACTATTTAATATTTTTAACAATCATTTATTAAAATATAATGCCTTTATGTTTGAATTATGTGATAATGGCAATGATAAGTTCTGCTTACTTCTGAATTGAATAAACATTTATAGCCTCATGGTCACAAGACAGTCTAACTTTTTTATTTTAAAATAATATATTTTTAAAGTATGAGAAGTATGAGGGTTATCAGTAAGACTTTCGACTCTAAAAATATTTTTTATTCTGACAAAATTCTGAAGTGAGTAAAATGGAAATACAACTTCAACCAGCAAATAAAGAATTCATTCAATTTTTTAGAAGATGATCGTAGGAAATAAATTGCTGTCCGTAAATACCATTAAATACACATATAAGAGTAATGAAACAGTTTAATTATCAAATGTCAACATTTTTAAACCTCCCAGTCAATATTAATATCAATAAAATTACATGCTACAAATGTAAATATTTAGGAAAAAACTTTTCAGAATCGATACAAAAAATACATTGTTTTACAAAATTCTTTCAAGCCTATGTGAGCAAAAATGTTTGAAAACTGTTGCCATGAAGGCCAGGCACAGTGACTCATGTCTGTAATCCCAGCACCTTGGGAGGCGGAGGCAGGCAGATCACCTGAGGTCAAGAGTTTGACGGAGGCGGGCAGATCACCTGAGGTCAGGAGTTTGAGACCAGCTTGGCCAATATGGTAAAACCCCATCTCTACTAAAAATACAAAATTCCTCAGGTGAGGTGGCATGTACCTGTAATCTCAACTACTCAGGAAGCTAAGGCAGGAAAATTGTTTGAACCTGGGAAGCAGAGGTTGGAGGGAGCCAAGATCACACCACCACAGTCCAGCCTGGGTGGCAGAGTGAAATTCCATCTCAAAAACAAACAAACGAACAAACAAACAAGCAAAGCACTGTTGACGTGGGTTATGTGTGGTTTTAGACTCTATTGGGATGGTATTCTGAAAACATGACCTTTGGTAAAATGTTTATTTATTTAGTTGTTGGGTTTTGGTTTACACAAGAAAGGAAGGTAATATGAGAAGGCATGAAACACATCTGGCTCACTGGGACACCTGAAACTAATAAACAGAGTAAATCAGATTGTTAACAAACCCTTTTATCTGAATGCATAAAAATCCTAAAAAGTGTTTAATTATATTTACTTTTTTTTTTTGAGACGGAGTTTTGCTCTTGTTACCCAGGCTGGAGTGCAATGGCGCGATCTCAGCTCACTGCAACCTCTGCCTCCTGGGTTCAGCCAATTGTCCTGCCTCAGCCTCCTGAGTAGCTGGGATTACAGGCACGCACCACCATGCCCAGCTAATTTTTTGTATTTTTAGTAGAGACGGGGGTTTCACCATGTTGACCAGGATGGTCTCGATCTCTTGACCTCGTGATCCACCCGCCTCGGCCTTCCAAAGTGCTGGGATTACAGGCTTGAGCCACCACGCCCGGCCTATATTTACTTTTAAGCATCAAAACAGGGCATAATCACTGACACTCCCTATAAAATCTAACAGAATAAACTGTTCATCATCAGTTTAATTTACCCAATGCCTACTGTGAGTTGGGCTCTGGACATACAAGTATACATTCCTTCAATAAACAATTCTGAGCATTTTATAGGCACTGTTCTAGGTACCAACAATACTGCAGTGAACAAAAGTTACAAAGATCTCTGTTCTGTCGGAGTTTATGCTCTACAGGATGCATAGATAATAAACATTACAAATTAGAACATTAGACAGGCTGGGCCCAGTGGCTCACACTTGCAATCCTAGCACTTTGGGAGGCCGAGGCAGGCAGATTGCTTGAGCCAAAAGTTCAAGACCAGCCTGGGCAACATAGCAAGACCTCATCTAAAATTTTTAAATATAAATTTAAAAAAATTTAAAACACCATACAGTATGTTCAAAGGGGACAAATACAAGAGAGAAAATAAGCAGAACCAGGAAAGGAACATGGCGGAGGGGGGGGGTCACAATTTTAAACAGAATGTGCTCACAGACATAAAGAAGACAGATATTTGCCTAATTATGACATCAGTGTGGTAAATACTATAGGAGATTAAGGCTCTCAGTGGGAATGAGGAGGAGGGACCTAATTCTCCCTCAAAGAGGTAGTGATTGATATCTGAGCCAGCTCTTGAGAGGGCAAAATGAAGTTGGCCAGAATCACAAATGGAAGACGGGCTCTCCCAGCTGAGAGAATTGCCCATGCAGAGAGGCCACAGAGAGGTGCAAGTGCACAGCGCACTCACGACAGGCAGCTCCCCGTGAACCTGGAGGAGGTAGGAGGCCGCCACTAGAGAGAAGCTGGGCAGGGTCGGATCAGACAGCTTTTGTTTTCTTCCGTGGGGGCCAAGGGAGCACACTACCAGCTCCGGCAGGCAGCTCTGTGAAATGTGGGTCCATGGAGGCCAGGCTAGAGGCAGACACTCCTATTGACACTCCCACAATAGGAAGAAAGGAAAGAGCAGAGCCGAGACGGGGGAAGGAGAGAGCACCTAGAAACAGAAAGATACAGGGCCCAAAGCAATGAAGCTCAGGTCACAAGGGAGATAATAGGACCACTCCTTAAAGGGAGGAAACCTGTGAAAGGACCGAGGAGTAGCTAGAAATACAAGTCTGGGCTGGAGAAAATTCTAGCGTGGAGATACAGACTGAAAAATCTCAGAGGGGAAACTGAAGGCATCAGAATGGATATGATCCCTCTCTCTCATACACACACACAAACATACACACTCACATACACACAGAATCATAACAAGTACAAAGAGCACCAAGGACTTCTAAGCATTTTCTTTTTCAGAAAGAACTTGCTCACAGGAACACTATTTTTTTTATCTGTCTTAAGCATGCACTGTGTTAAGCAAGCACCCACAAATATCCAAAAGCAAAAAACCAGCTTCTTAAGAATGAGGCAATGACAAGAACGAGGCTATTACAGATAACTTTTGGAACCACAAGAAACAAAATTATAATTCAAACCAAAAAGAAGTATTCTGAACCTACTCAAAAGACTGGGAAAGTCAGAGACACAGTAAGTTCTAAGTCTTGGCCAAGTATATTTTCAAAGTCCTTCACAATTTCCTCAAGCTAGTAAAAGATACAGGAAGGTTTAAAAACACTATCGGGGCACCACAAAGTTTGATTTTTATGGCCTAATATTTTAGTAATTCACAATAAAAACACATAAACCAGTAATACCTTTTAAATGTACAGGAATCCTGAGCAGCAAAGAACTAGCCACAAAAAACTCAACAGGTTCGCTCATCTTTCCTGAGTTTGCACTTTCAACAATACTTACGTGTTAAGAAGCAATGCAACAGCACTCTTATTTTAAAATTAAATAGCTTTTCAGCATTTTAAGAAAAGAAAAATAAACACCTCTGAAGCAATTAATATATTAAACTCAACAGTCATTTCTTTCAATGGCTTTTTTACTTGTATTGTTTTCACAAAAGTAAATGTTCTAACCAATGAAACATCAATTTCTTTTCTAGAATTTTAGCCTGTTATCTAATTCACAAAAGAACAGGTACTGCTACACTCTTAAAAAAAAAAAAAAGGCACACTGGCAACAATCCGGATTAAGAAATGTGAATGCCCTCTTCCATTTTATTTATTTTAGAGACAGAGGTCTTGATATGTTGCTCTGCAGGCAGGTCTCTAACTCTTGGCCTCAAGCAATTTTCCTGCCTCAGCCTCAGGAGTAACTGGGACTACAGGCACTAAGCCATGGATTTTTTTTAAGGTAGAGAAAAATAAAAGTCTACAAGTGTTTTCACTTTAGTAATTCATAAGAATTAACACTATTGTCTTTGTCACTGTACATATAATTGTACATTTACTGACACCAAACTTTTTTTTTTTTGAGACTGAGTCTCGCTCTGCCGCCCAAGCTGGAGGAGTGCAGTGGTGCAATCTCTGCTCACTGTAACCTCCCCTTCCCGGGTTTAAGTGATTCTCCTGCCTCGACCTCCAAGTAGCTGGGATTACAGGAGTGCACTACCACAACCACCTAATTTTCATATTTTTAGTAGAGACTGGGTTTCACTATGTTGGCCAGGCTGGTCTCGAACTCCTGATCTCAGGTGATCCGCCCACCTCAGCCTCCCAAAGTGCTGGGATTATAAGCATGTGCCACTGTGGCTGGCCAACAATACACGTTTTTGATGGATAAGTCCCCTAAAGCCATTTCCTCTACAAAAAAAAAAAAAAATGTACCCTAATCACATTTTAAAGTTCTTGGTCCTCTTTTCTCAATTCCCACTTCTCTCCTCCCCTCCCCTGATTTCTCCTCCCCACATCCCACCCACCTTTCTTTCCCCATTACACACACACAGAGATCCTTCAAACATTTCTACCAGGGAGCAATTTTTTTCATGGTGCTCACAAGTAGAAACATTTGCTCAAATGATAAGTTCCCTAACAAATCCCAAAAGAAACACTTTTTCCTGGTATAAGTTACACACATATTCATATATAAATATATATTATATACATAGGCCAGTATTCTTATTTTGAAATATATACTAAATTATATACACACTAGATATAAAATCCCATCACAAGTATTTATCAACATCATCATTTGGGTTATACCGGAATATAAAGCTGCAAAACACATGTGGTCCATAGTACTCCACCGCTTCCCACTCTCCCATTTCCTTCCCTATCCTGGTTCCTGCTTTTCTGCCTCCTTTTTCCCCACCATTCCACAAAAACTCTAAGCACCAGTCTGTGGCTCAGCTGACCCCATGTCTAACCCCTGGTCTGTTCAAATGCCCCTTTCCCCTCCAGCCTCTCTCTCCACCCATCCTTAGAGGGTTCTCTCAAATGTCACTTCTTTCATGAAGACTTTTCTGGCTGATTCCTTGAACCTGATGTGATCTCTCCCTTCCTTTGAGCTGCAGGGGCTCCTCACTCAACAGCTCTCTTACTGCACTTAATTTGACTGCATGATGCAATCATATCTGCTCTCTTGGAATTATATATGATTATATTTGCATCTCTGTATTACCTATGAGACCAGCACATAACATAACATGAATACAGCTGAACTGTCTCAAACCTACATGCCTCTGTAACAAATAATGTATTTTCAATACAGCTGCCCATGAACCCACACCTATACCCAGGCCCTCCAACAAGAATATTTCCTACCTTAGGAAGAATCTGAGGAAGTTATTTGTCAAGAAAAGGAACACAAAACTAGTATCCTAGTATTTTAACACATTGCCTCAGTTTCCGTAATGTCATATTACTTGAAAGTGAAAATAAACATTAGCTCAAGTTGTGAAGACATTTTAAAATAAGAGAAATGTGATATTGTACAGTAGAAAATCAGATTTGGAATTAAAACTATTATCATATCCTGCCTCTCTTAAATTCCTCTGGTCATTTTCTCCAAGGCTCCTAAACATTGCTGCTAGTAACAGCACCAGATGTTTTGCTTCTTGGGCTTAGTAGTTTGGAGAAGAGAAGATTGAGAATAGTTAAAAAAAAAAAAAAAGGAAGTGAAAAATGTGGATAAACGGATCGGATCAGTGCCAACGATGCAGGCATTCTGACATCAATCCACTGATTTCTGAAAAGCATTCAGAGACTGCTAGATTAGCCTGAGAGGTATATCTATGTTTTGAGGGTCTTAACGAATTTGTAATTTTAGTCCTTTCTACATAAATTAGGGCTTCACCTTTCAAAACATCTTTAAACCCAGTAATAATCTCGACAGCACATGATCTATGTATTTACTCTGTCAACGAACACTTCCTCTTATTTCCATAACTCAACAACACTTAACTTCAGGATTCCATCCTCGCACTGATCATCTCAACACAATCACTTTTTCGTAATTTTCCTCTCAGATTCAGTCCAAATATTCTTTGCTCAGACGATTCCAACTGCTTTATTACAGTACCATCAAGGTTTTAGTAACTTCCTCTTCTTTATTTGTCTTTCACATGGTCTCAACTACTTCCTTATATTCTCTCTCATGTCTCCAAAATACTAAATGACATCAAATAAGACACAAAACAGGGAGGCACCTTTTACATTATACTGTATTGCAGAAATATTTTATTTCTATTATTTGCTCTCATGTTTTTGCTTCTTTCCACTCTCATCTCACCCCCACACCTACTTAGCTTCCAAATGCTTTCCTGCTAAAGGACACTGCTTGCACTTAGCAGGCATTTAATAAATATTCATTCAGTGAATGATTTTTTTTCACCTGTGTATTAATAAGAATCACCTGTCAAAGAGCAAAGTTTTTTTTTTTTTTTGAGACAGGGTCTTGCTGTGTTGCCCAGGCTACAGTGTAGTGGTGCAATCATTGCTCACTACAGCCTCAAACTCCTGCGTCCAAGCAATCCTCCCACCTCAGCCTCCTGAGTAGCTAAGACTAGAGGTGCACATCACCAAGCCAACCTAACTTTTGCTTTATTCTTTTTGTAGAGACAGAGTCTTGCTATGTTGCCCAGACTAGTCTCAAACCCCTGAGCTCAAGCAATCTTCCCACTTCGGCCTTCCAAAGTGCTGAGATTACAGGTGTGAGCCACTGCACCCAGGTATGTAATGATTTTAGGAGAATATCCTAAACTCTCTAATTCCTTCTTTAAAACATTCCCAAAAAAGGGCCAGGCATGGTGGCTCACATCTGTAATCCCAGTACTTTGGGAGGCTGACGCGGGCAGATTACCTGAGGTCCGGAGTTCGAGACCAGTCTGGCCAACATGGAAAAACCCTGTCTCTACTAAAAATACAAAAGTGGCACACACCTGTAGTCCCAGCTACTCGGGAGAATGAGGCAAGGGAATTGCTTGAACCCAGGAGATCAAGATAATCCTGGCCAACATGGTGAAACCCTGTCTCTACTAAAAATACAAAAATCAGCCAGGTGTGGTGATGCACACCTGTAGTCCCAGCTACTGGGGAGGCTGAAGCAGGAGAATCACTTGAACCCAGGAGGCAGAGGTTGCGGTGAGCTGAGATCGCACCACTGCACTCCAGCCTGGGGACAGAGCAAGACTCTATCTCAAAATAAATAAATAAATAAACAGCTGAAGTAAGCAACTATAAACATACATACTTTTTTCCTTAAATTTTATGTATATGTTAATATATTAATGCCTATGTCTGAATGACCTCTAGCTAGTAAGTAGTAAAATTCTTGCAGAGTAGAAGAACTAGACCAAATAAAAACGTGCTATACAATACAGCAGCCACTAGTCACATATAACTACTGAACACTTGAAATATGATTAGTCCTACCTATTCAATAAATGGTGCTGGGGAAACTGGCTAACCACATGCAGAATGAAACTCGACCCCTATACCTTTCACCAAACACAAAATTTAACTCTAGATCAAATAAAGACTTCAATGTAAGATCTCAAAACTATCAAAATTCTAGAAGAAAACCTAGGAAATACCATTCTACAAAGAAATAAAAAGTTGACAAGTGGAACCTAATTAAACTAAAGCACATCTGCATACCAAAAGAAGCTATCAACAGAGTAAACAACCTATAGAATGGGAGAAAATATCTGTGAACTGTGCATCTGACCAAGGACTAATATCCAAAATCTAGAAGAAACTCAAATAAATCAACAACTCCACTAAAAAGTGGGCAGAAGACATGAACAGATACTTCTCAAAAGAGGACATACAAGCAGTCAACAACCCTATGAAAAAAATGCTCAATATACTAAACATCAGGGAAATGCAAATCAAAATCACAACGAGATAACATCGCACACTAGTCAAAATGGCTATTAAAGAGTCAAAAAATAACATGTTGGCAAGGTTGGAGAAAAAGGAACTTCGGTCATATACTGTTGATGGAATTGTAAATTAGTTCAGCCTCTTTGGAGATATATCCAAGAACTAAAAACAGAATTACCATTTGACCCAGTATTACTGGGTATATACCCAAAGAAAAATAAATGGTTGTTCAACGAAAAAGACACCTGCATGCTCATGTTTATCACAGCACTATTCACAATAGGAAAGACATGGAATCAACCTTCAACAGTGCACTGGATTAAAAAAAAAAAATGTGGAACATATACACCATGGAATACTATGTAGCATAAGAAAGAATGAAATTATGTCCTTTGCAGCAACATGAATGCAGCTGGAGGTCATTATCTTAACTGAATTAACACAGGAACAGAAAGCCAAATACCACTTATTTTCACTTTTAAGTAGGAGCTAAACATTGGGTACACATGAACAAAGACATGAACAATAGACACTGGGGACTTCAAAAGGGGGAAGCCAGGCAGCAAGGGTTGAAAAACTACCCATTGGATACTATGTTCACTATCATCTGGATAACAAGTTCGATTCAAGTCCAAACCTTAGCATAGACTGATATAATCATGTAACAAACTTGTATGTGGACTCCTTGAATCTATAACTTAAAAAAAAAAAAAAAACCCAGTGCAGTGGCTCACACCTGTAATCCCAGCACTCTGGGAGGCCGAGGTGGGTGGATCACTAGGTCAAGAGATCGAGACCACCCTGGCCAACATGGTGAAACCCTACCTCTACTAAAAATACAATAATTAACCGGGAGTGGTGGCGTGCACCTTTAGTCCCAGCTACTCAGGAGGCTGAAGCAGGAAAATGGCTTGAACCTGAGATGTGGGGGTTGCAGTGAACCAAGATCGCGCCCCTGTACTCCAGCCTGGTAGCAGATCAAGACTCCACCTCAAAAAAAAAAGAAATACGACTAGTCCTTATTTGAGATACGCTGTAAATATAAAATATACACGAGACTTCAAAAACATAGTGTGAAAAAAGAATCTAAAAATAGCTCATTATTATATTGGTTACCTGTTGAAATGATAATATTTTAGATATTCTGAGTTAAAGAAAGTATATTATTAAAATTAATTTCAGGCTGGGCACAGTGGCTCACGTCTATAATCCCAGCACTTTGGGATGCCAAGGTGGGCAGATCACCTGAGCTCAGGAGTTCAACACCAGCCTGGCCAACATGGTAAAACCGCATCTCTACTAAAAATACAAAAATTAGCCAGCCATGGTGGTACGTGCCTGTAGTCCCAGCTACTCAGGAGGCTGAGGGAGGAGAATCACTTAAACCTGGAAGGCAGAGGTTGCAGTGAGCCAAGATCGCACCACTGCACTCCAGTCTGGGCAACAAGAGCAAAATTCCACCTCAAAAAAATAAGTAATTAAATAAAATTAAATTAATTTCTTCTGTTTCTTTTTCCTTTTTAAAAATCTGGCTACTAGAAAATTTAAAATTACATATATGGCCCACGTTTGTGGTCTGTATCATATTTTTATTGGGGAGCACTAAAGTAAGACAATAAAGAAAATAAAGGGACAAAGAAACACATCAAAAGACAAAGGGGAAAACTTTCCATTCCCTAGGCCCTGGAAGAGCCCAGACACTTTCTACTCTGTGTTCACAAAAGAAACCTAATCATTCTCTTTTCTTCAATCACCTGACCTACAGCTTACTACCTCTGAACAAGAATTACAGGTTTATCTTAAAGGCACACGGGTTTTTTACACCTTTCTATATACTTAATATGCTTAGCCTAAACCTAAATTGTCATGATAAAGAAAGAAAAAATAATAATGCTTTATTTTCTAATGGGAGAGCTTCCTTTTTCAAAAGGAGACTTGCTTCATGAGACTTTCTGCCCCACACAGCTCTTCTTTCCAGTTAAGGACTCAGAAATTCCTGTTTCGCTCTTATATGATGGTTGACAATGTAAAAAATGAAACCAAATATAAAGGTGCCCTTTAGAAAGACTTCAGCTAAACAGGCAATATTCCATGTTAGTATGGCTCTGAGGCCTCTTACAAAGAGTTTTAAAGGGCCATAACAGGTTTAAATTAACCCCATGGAAAGAATCTGACATTTTAAAAGGATCTGATGACTCAAAACATTCTTTTGGAATCTCCCAGCCTCTTCACTGGAAATGCACTCAGGACAGTCATACCAGTTGGGTTTCTTGTATGATAGCCCAGATCAAGTACAAACTTGAAATGTCGAATAAGAAGAGTGATCCTAGGCTCTCCTTGATTATCAACTGCTTTGTTTTTGTTTGTTGGGTTTTCTGGTTTTGTTTTTGCTTGGAAAAGATGGTAGCATGAGTGTGTTTTACTTTTGCATTTATGTGGAAAGGGGTACTTAACAGCAAAACAATGACAGCCAAGTCTTCCAGTCCAGAAATTACCAGGAGCCTTATCAGAACCAGACAATGCGTCTTTAGACAACTTTTATAGCCTCATGGAAGATACCAGGCTTCACTTTGCCAAGCGCTACTACATTGGCCTGCCTGACCTTACCGCTGAGCAAAACATGAAAAAGCTAGAAACAGCAACACAAAGTCCAGAGCAGCCAGCCACTCTAGGGAAGGAATTCTTATCTACTAAAGGACAGTGTGGCTTGTCGCCATAAGAAATGGGGTAGAATCAGTTTAAGCAAATGAATCATCGGATGGTTGTATGACAGAGCACCATAACTCCTTTGTGTAAAACAGGGTTTCTCTAGATAACTCTTTTGTGGTTTTATGGGTTGTTTTGGAGTGTGTGTGTGTGTGTGTGTGTGTGTGTGTGTGTGTCTTGAGACAGGGCCACACTCTGTCACCCAGGCTGGAGTACAGTGGTGCGAACATAGCTCAATGTAACTCCAAACTCCTGGGCTCAAGTGATCCTCCTGCCTCAGCCTCCTGTGTAGCTGGGACTACGGGCACTCGCCACCAAGTCAGGCTAACCAGATGACTATTGTGAGCAGCGCTTCTGTGAACTGTAGGATATTTAGCAGCATCCCTGGCCCGTCTACCACTAGATGCCAGTAGCAACTCCTTACTCTTGCCCGCTTCATTCTGCATTCAAGTGTCAAAACCAGGTCTCTCCAGACACTGCCAGAATACCCTGTCTGCGTGTGAGGGTTGGGGATAGGGGGGAGGGAGTGGGAAGAACCCCTAGGTGAGAATCATTGGTAGAGAGCAAAAGCACCTGAAAACAGTTGCAACAGCAGCTAAACAGAGGCTGCTTACACTGTATCCAATGTGACAAACTATACGCAAGCAATTAGTTTTGCACATGTGGCAAGACATTTCTGACAAAATTTCTGATATTACCAAACATGAAGGATAACAAGATAATGAAGTACTCTAGGAATATTAAACAGGTGAGCTTCAAATGACACAGGATTCTTAAATCACTGTGAAAGTGATACTATCTGCCTCACTAATTAATTTAGTTTGTAAACTTTCAAAAATCAGATTAACCAGTAATGGTGTCAACTATTCAGATGATGTTCCAACTCCTAAAGTCAGAATACTTGTTCTTTTCAAAATTATAGTTTTCAATTTTAACTGTTTAAACTGTAGGAAGAAGGTATTCTCAGATACTCTGCTAGATGTTAAATGCAACATGTAAAGCAATTCAGCAGCACCTACCAAGGTTTTTTTTTTTTTTGAGACGGAGTTTCCCTCTTCTTACCCCGGCTGGAGTGCAATGGCGCGATCTCGGCTCACCACAACCTCCGCCTCCTGGGTTCAGGCAATTCTCCTGCCTCAGGCTCCTGAGTAGCTGGGATTACAGGCACACGCCACTATGCCCAGCTAATTTTTTGTATTTTTAGTAGAGACGGGGTTTCACCATGTTGACCAGGATGGTCTTGATCTCTTGACCTCGTGATCCACCCGCCTCAGCCTCCAAAAGTGCTGGGATTACAGGCGTGAGCCACCGCACCCGGCCACGTTTTTATTTCTTACCCAGAATTCCACTTTTAAGAATTCATCCTACAGACATACTCCCCTATGTGAACAGAGATATGTCTTAAGTAGTTCCCCATCAATGTTGTTTACAACAGCAGTACAATTAAAATATGCCAAATGTTATCAATAAGAAAGTGGCCTTAAGTAACTTACTACTTATTCATACTTTGGAAGACTATACAGCTTTTTTTTTCGAGATGCAGTCTCACTCTGCTGCCCAGGCTGGAGTGCAATGGTACGATCTCAGCTCACTACAACCTCCACCCTCTGGGTTCAAGCAATTCTCCTGTCTCAGCCACCTGAGTAGCTGTGATTACAGACATGCATCACCAAATCCGGTTAACTTTTTGTAGTTTTTAGTAGAGGTGGGGTCTCACCAGGTTGGCTAGCCTGGTTTCAAACTCCTGATTTCAGGTGATCTGCCCGCTTCAGCCTCCCAAAGTGCTGGGATTATAGACATGAGCTGTACAGCCATTAAAAAAAAAAAAAAAAAAAAAAGACAAACTTTTCAGCAGGAAATGAAATATTCACAGATGCCGAGATGGTAGCTCATGCCTATAATCCCCAGCATTTTGGGAGGCGGAGGTGGATAGATCACTTGAGCTCACCAGTTGAAGACATGCCTGGATAACATGACAAGACCCCATCTTTATAAAAAATACAAAAATTAGCCAAGCATGGTGGTGCAAGCCTGTAGTTCTAGCTACTTGGGAGGCTAGGGTGGGAAGATGACTTGAGCCCAGGGGTTGGAGGCTAAAGTGAGCCAAGATCACGGCCACTGTATTCCACCCTCAGGCGTGGTGGCTCACGCCTGTAATCTCAGCATTTTGGGAGGCCAAGGCAGGCGGATCAGTGGATTTCAGAAGTTTAAAACCAGCCTGGCTAACATAGTGAAACCCCATCTCTACTAAAAATACAAAAATTAGCTGGCCCAGTGGCATGCACCAGTAATCCCAGCTACTCGGGAGGCTGAGGCAGGAAAATCACTTGAACCCAGGAAGAGGCAGTTGCAATGAGCCAAGATCACGCCACTGCACTTCACCCGGTGCAACAGACAGCGATTCTATCTCAAAGAAAAAAGATTCATAGAAATATATATAGTGAGAGAGAAAGAATATGGGACTATTTTTATAAAAATAAACAAGGCTGGCCAGGCATGATGGTTCATACCTGTAATCCCAGCACTTTGGGAGGCTGAGGTAGGCAGATCACTTGAGGTCAGGAGTTCACAACCAGCCTGACCAACATGGTAAAACCCCATCTCTACTAAAAATAAAAATTAAAAAATTAGCCCCACATGGTGGTGTGTGCCTATAGTTCCAGATACTTAGGAGGCTGGAGTGGGAGGATGGCTTCAGCCCAGAGGGTAGAGGCTGCAGTGAGCCAAGATCATACCACTGCACTCCAGCCTGAGCAATAGAGCCAGACCTTATCTCAAAAAAAAAAAAAAAGCTGTACATGGTAGCTCATGCCTATAATCCGAGCATTTTGGGAGACCGAGGCAAGCAAGTCACTGGAGATCAGAAGTTTAAGACTAGCCTGGCTAACATGGTGAAACCTTGTCTCTACTAAAAATACAAAAATTAGCTGGTCCGGTGGCAGGCATCTGCAATCCCAGCAACTTGGGAGGCTGAGGCGGGAGAACTGCTTGAACCCAGGAGGTTGCAGTGAGCCAAGATCGTACCACTGCACTCCAGCCTGTGCAACAGAGCAAGCTTCTGTCTCAAAAATTCATAGAAATATAATGAGAGAGAAAGAGTAGAGTACTATTTTTATAAAAATAAACAGCTCTGGCCACGCAATATGGTGAAACCCCATCTCTACTAAAAATACAAAAAATTAGCTGGGCATGGTGGTATATGCCTGTAGTCCCAGCTACTCGGGAGGCTGAGACAGAAGAATCACTTGAACCTGGCAGACAGAGTTTGCAGTGAGCCAAGATCATGCCACTGCACTCCAGCCTGGACCACAGAGTGAGATTCTATCTCAAAAAATAAAAAAAAAAAAAGAGTGACCCACTTAAGGCTTAATTAAAGTTGCCTAAACCAACCTCAAAGAGTTAAGAAACCTCACCCAGCTCCCCTCTTGAACCATAACCGATCAATAACTAAGAACATATACAGAGGGAAACAGTTCAATTTAGAACATTTAGCTTTGATAAATGTTTATTGTTTGATAAATGTTTATTGTTTAATTAACATTTAATTTATAGTTTAATTTAGCAGAATCTCATCACATGCAGTCAAATTTAAATGATTCTGATTTTCCTTTTCAATTTATTGATCTGTGTAATCAAAACTAATAGATATGATTTTTCTTCTCCAACTTAAATCTTAAAAGAATGAGCAAAGAAGCCAAATGCCTGAAAGACTAACAGAACAATTAATAAAAATTAAAATCTCAATTCTAGATTTGGGATAACAAACTATTTTATCTGGATACACAGTTAAAACAAAAAAAAAAGTAGTTTTCCAAGAATTTTTCTGGTTCTAAAATACACAGGCAGAGACACACTTCAAATCAAAATGTCAGGCAATCACCATAATAGCTATGGCCTTTAAACCACCCCAGTACCCTTCCCCCTGCCCACAGCTCCAGCCAGTTTAACTGCTTTTAAATGGAACATTCTAAATTGCTAAAAATAAACTATCTCTATTTCCTCCTACTTCAGTTTTCCCATTTTCTGATGACATTTTCACCTTTATCCAGGCAGTTATGATCGCAAACATACAATATCTATATAATATCATTTCTAACTGTTTTATAAAGAGATATATAAATGTGTATTTCCTTTCCCTTCGAAAAACAATATGGCAAAAGAACTTTGAAGTTCTCTAGCCAGTTAGAACCCTGGATCTGAAGACTGGCTCTGTGGGATTTCATAAAACTTGGCTCCCCATCAAAAGGCCACAATTATTTTTTCTTGACTACAGACATCATCTCTGGATTAACCACATCTCTTCCATCTCCAAAGGTAACTAACAAAATACAGAGTAACCAAATGAGTATAAAAACACATGAACCTGGCCAGGCGCAGTGGCTCACCCCTGTAATCCCAGCACTTTTTGAGGCCGAGGTGGCTAGATCACTTGAGGTCAGCAGTTTGAGACCAGTCTGGCCAACATGGTAAAACCCCATCTCTACAAGAAATACAAAAATTAGCTGGGCGTGGTGGCACATTCCAGGAGGCTGGGATAACTCAGGAGACTGAGGCAATAGAATCGTTTGAACCCGGCAGGCAGAGATTGCAGTGAGCCAAGATTAAGCCACTGCACTCCAGCCTGGGTGACAGGGCAAAACTGTCTCAAAACAAAAAACACATCAACCTGCTCAAGGTTTATGCAGAAAGTGGAAAGGTAAATCAATGATGGATGCAAGGTGTCATATAACATCCTCCTCTAATGGCCAGAAACATACTCACGTTAGTGGTATTACCTGGTATCGCACTTCTCTTCTGTTCAATATTTCTATTATGAATATCAACAAATCTCATTTTCTCATTCACTTAAATATAATACATTTGGTATTATATTAAGTGGTGAACTTCTGGCAATAACTGAATTTAGCTTCTACAGCTTATGTCTTATTTTGAGCATGTCAATTCAGCCAACAAACTAACCATCTTATCAGAAATGAACTTAATATCTCTGCTTTATAATTTAGAGAGATTTTTTAGATAGTATCAACCAAGTCTTGAAAGATTTTTTAAATGTTTGTTGTTTTTGTCTTAAGATCCAATGTCCTAAATCTGTTAAAAAGACAGTGTGGTTTTTATTAAGTGAAAAAGTAAAGGTTGCTTAAATTCTCTAAGTTCTACTTACAAAAGAGCCTACGTAATACATGCATGCTTTTAAACAAATGTATACTATCAGGTGGCCTCTCTGACCATTTCACTAATTTCTTAACATCTTTTTCGTTTCTTTTTCAGTCTATATCATGCTTTGCTTGACATAGTTTTAGAAAAGAATGTTTTTCAAGCTTTGTGTTATGAACCTTTGGAAAGTTTTTAAAGTGTCTTGGATCTTCATTAATATCGCTAAAGAAAATACAGTAACAAAACATTTTTATGAATTCAGGAAGTGCTTTTAAATACTTTTTTTTTTGTTTTTGAGACAGGGTCTCACTCTGTCACCCAGGTTGGAGTGAGGTGGCACAAAGATGGTTTACTGCAGCCTTGACTTCCCCAGGCTCAAGGAATCCTCCCACCTTGGCCTGGCAAAGTGCTAGAATCACAGGCATGAACAACTCCATCTAGCCTTAAATAAATCTTCGTTAGTCACAAATCCCTATATTCATCTGAAAAACACCAGTACAAATCAGTCTGCAGAGAGGGGTTCATTTGGATAATTAAATCCCTTATAACAACTTCATATACCCCTCCAGCATTCATGGCCCAAAATTAGAAAGCACTGGCAGAGACTATGAAATATAAAACTGCCTAGTTACAGGCAGAATGGCTCTTTAAAGTAAATATTAGGAATCGTAAGTGAAAATTTATGGTGTGTCAGGTACCAATGTTTTTCCCCTAAAAAGCTGTATTTCCAAATTTAAAATCAAAATTAGTCATTAAAATCATTTATATATAGGCATTTGCTTCACCACAGGCAATTTTTAAGAAATGCAGCTACTCATAAAAAGCCCCCAGGACGCACTGGAACACTGAACATGCCAGCTTCCATTTCCACCACCAAAGAAGGAAGTTGGTTTTGGTTTGAGCTCTACTACCCAACCAGAGCATCTGTAACTAAAACCTTAATACAATTTTGAAGGTATCACAGGTCAGAGCTGCCTGAAAGAGAGACAAATATATACAATAGCAGAAACGTAAAAATACAAATCATAAAATAGCCACCTCACTGTGAAACTAGAAGGGCTATGGTAGTAATAAGGATGAGAAAAAGAGCAGCAAAAACACAGATTTAGAGATTTCTCTAAATTAATCAATATTTGGTAGTATCTTGTTATTATGGGCATGGTGGCTTACACTTGTAATCCCAACACTGTGGGAGGCAGAGATGGGCAGATCACCTGAGGTCAGGAGTTTGAGACCATCCTGGCCAACATGGCAAAACCCATCTCTACTAAAAATACAAAAATTAGCCAGGCGCCCCAGCTACTTGTGAGGCTGAGGCAAGGGAATCACTTGGACCAGGAGGCAGAGGTTGCAGTGAGCTAAGATTGTGCCACTGCACTTCAGCCTGGGAGACAGACTGAGACTCTGTCTCAGAAAAAAAAAAAAAAAGAAGAAGAAGAAGAAGAAATAATCCAAAGAATTTCTGCTCTAGATAAGCCCTAAGAGACCATCTATTCTAATCCAATTGCCTCATTTTACAGATGAGGAAACTGGCCCAAAGAACTTACGTGGCTTGCTCCAGGTCATTCAGCTAACTGGTAGAAGTCCTGATCCCAGATCTTCCGGTTCCTAGCCTAATATCTCCTGTTTTTTGCCTGGTTATTTCACAATCCCTCTGCCATGTCCTAATCTGGATTTGATCCATTTTTTATGTTGAAAATTATTTTGACAACGTATAACCATTGCAAACAGATATTTCTCAAGCTTCATTTAACTATCCTGCAGATCACTCAAATTAAACCTCAGCAGTTTTCCCATCTATAGAGGGGGTGGTGCTGGGTATGTTTTGAGCACTATGAATTTTTCTTACAAGAACATATTGTCTCTTCTTGGATCTTGAAAGTCTATGAGAAACAAATGTGTTTTTAAAAAATTAGTTTCAAAAGCAACTTTTCAAAATGAAATTCACTTTAAGGAAAGCAAAACTTGGTTTTCAGAAACTAACGCTCTAGTTTATTTTGACTTCAACTAAATCAGATGGGCACATCACCTGTCATTCAAATAAATACACCAAGGTACCAAACGAAGATACATACTTACAATGCCAAATGCTGCAGTTCTTTTTATCAACTAAGTCTTTTAACATGAAATAGTTTACACTGACTAAATTCTAAACTCAGAATTTAGGACAAAAATACTAAAACGGATATGAATAATTGTTATATACTTGTATGGCTAACTGGTAATGACACAGAAATAATAAAACACCAATATGGAAGACTATAAATGAACCAATTAGAAATATAACAGATTTGTATTTATATAGGTGAGCACAGCAGGCTTTGGGAGGCCACAGCAGGAGGATCTCTTGAGGCCAAGAGTTTGAGACAATAGAGGAACATAAATAAGCAATACAGCAAGACTGCCATCTCTACAAAACAATTTAAAAATTGGCCAGGTGTGGTGGTACATTTGTGGTCCCAACTACTCCGGAGGCAGGAGTATCTCTTGAGCCTGGGATTTTAAGACTGCAGTGAGCTATGATCGTACCACACATGATCAGCCTGGTTAACAGAGTGAGGACCCATCTCTTAAAAAAAAAAAAAGAAAAAAGAAAGAAAAACTATGACATCCTAGTGTAATAGCAGCTAAAATTTACAGCATACAAACTGGAGCCACGTGCTTTCCACATGTTAACTCATTTAATTCTTACAACCCTACATCTACATACTTTTATTATCTCCCACCTTACAAATCAGGAAACCAAGGCAGAGACAAATTAAATGAGAAGTCCACAGTCAGACACTTGTAAGAGGGAGAGCCAGGATTTACAACTATGCACTACAGCTCTATAGTCTGCATAGAAAATGTTAACACAATATAATGATGGTGGAAATATTACATGAAATGTCCAGAACGGGCAAATCCAGAGATACATAAAGTAGATTAGTGGCTGCCTGCAGCTGGGGAGAAAACTTAGTGCTATGAGGAGTGACTGCTAATGGATACAGAATTTCATTCTGAGGTGATAAAAATGTTCCAAAAATAGACTGTGGTGATGGTTATACAACTCTGTGAACATACTAAAAACTAATGAATTGCACACTTTACATGAGTGAACTGTATAGTACGTGAATTATGTCTCAATAAAGCTGTTCAAGAATATGGTGGTGAGATATATTCAAAACTGAACCATACTCAGCAATAAAAAACAATGGAAAAGATAGTCACTAGTATTAGGGGAAGCAGTCTGAGTTCTCTATTTTTGCTGCTTTAAGTCTAAAATTATTTCCAAATGAAAGTTATTGCTTTGCTTTTTTTTTTTTTGAGATAGTCTCACTCTGTCGCCCTGGCTGGAGTCCAGCGGCATGATCTCAGCTCACTACAGCCTCTACCTCCTTGGGTTCAAGTGATTCTCCTGCCTCAGCCTCCCAAGTAGCCTGGATTACAGGCCTATGCCCCCACACCCTGCTAATTTTTATATTTTTAGTTGAGACAGGGTTTCACCATATTGGCCAGGCTATCTCAAATTCTTGGCCTCCACCCACCTTGGTCTCCCAAAATGCTGGGATTACAGACATGCGCCACCGCACCCAGCTGAAAGTTGTTTTCGGAAGTGGAACCATCAACACAGCATGAAGCAGCAGGCACCAGATTTAGAGGCAGGAGGTGCTGCCCTGCCTCCTAACACCCATAGCTTCCCATATTAAAGTCCTGAGGGTGACAAGACTCATCCTGCTCAACACCTCACTTGCCATTGAGGACCCAACATAAGGTAGCATGATGAAAACACTCCCACTTGGCAAGGCACAGTGGCTCACACCTGTAATCCCAGCACTTTGGGAGGCCAAGGCAGGCAGATCACGAGGTCAGGAGACCATCCTGGCTAACCCAGTGAAACCCTGTCTCTATTAAAAATACAAAAAATTAGCTAGGTGTGGTGGCACACGCCTGTAGTCCCAGCTACTCGGGAGGTTGAGACAGGAGAATCACTTGAACCTGGGAGGCAGAGGTTGCAGTGAGCCGAGATCACGCCACTGCACTCCAGCCTGGGCAACAGAGCAAGACTTCATCTCAAAAAAATAAATAAATATAATACAAAAATTAGCCAGGCGTGGTGGCACACGCCTGTAATCCCAGCTACTCGGGAGACTGAGACAGGAATACTGCTTAAACCTGGGAGGCAGAGGTTGCAGTGAGCTGAGATCATGCCACTGGACTCCAGCCTGGGTGACAAAGCAAGACCCTGTCTCAAAAAAAGGAAAACACTCCCACAGTCAAATACCACCTATAAGAAAGATAAACATTACCATGTTGAAACTGTATAAAATTTTATGAAAGCAAAATTATCAGTAGAAAACTATCAGAAAAAGGTCCTTGAAAGCTCATGAAATATAGTAATCGTAAATAGCTAGACCAGGTGCAATGGCTTACGCTTGTAATCCCAGCACTTTGCAAGGCCGAGGCGGGCAAATCACTTGTGCCCAGGAGTTTGAGACCAGCCTGGGAAACGTGGTGAAACCCTGTCTCTACAAAAATTACCAAAATTAGCCAGGCACGGTGACATGCACCTGTGGTCCCAGCAACTCGGGAGGCTAAGGTGGGAGGCAGAGGTTACAGTGAGCCAAGATTACACCACAACACTCCAGCCAGGGAGACTGAGCGAGTCTCTGTATCCAAAAAATATACATATATATAGTAAATAGCTAATTCTTAGTGAGCACACTCTGTGTGCCACACTGCTCTCCACCCTATTCATCTATTGGGTCACCTAATTCTCACAATAACACTATAAAATAAGTACTATTGTTACTAGCCCCACTTTACGGAAGCAGCAACTGAGGTTCTTGTCAAAGTATACATGCTGAGCAGGGGTTTAAACTTAAGCAATATGGCCCCAGAGTCTATGATCTTAACCCACTTTGGATACTGCCCCAAAGCAAAAATTATGAACTTTCTTTTAGAGCTGCCATTCACCATTCACTCAGCTCTTTCACCTAGGCCCTATGCAAGGTAAATAAGATGATCTTTGGCCCTCAGGGACCTTTCATTGTAGTAAGCCCCAAAAGCCACTGTGAGAAGAGTGCTCTCAAGAGTGCTGGGGACAGGGCTCCTCCCTGAAGCCAGTGAAGTCACAGGAAGCTACCTTCCTTCAGATGACCTTGTCAGATCAATAGGAGTTCACAAAGAAGAAAAGGACAAAGAGAGCCAAGATAATTGCAAAGAGATTACCCATAAAGTAAAGAGGCAGCAGAGAAAAGTCCAGGAGACAGAAAAATGAATTTACTAAATAGGAAAAGGGACATCTTCTCCACTGAAATAAGAGGAAAATAAAGTTCAATACAATTCATGCCTGCAGGCCATCATGAAGGTGGTAGTTCATGGTGGGGCATGTGGAGAAGCAAGGAATGAAACAGGGTGGGACCTTAAGACTTTATCCATCAAATTAATCTTTTGTGTTTGGGTTTATTCTCATCTTAAAGATAAGCTTAACTGTGACTCAAAGGGGTTATGGTCTTGCTAAGGGTCACACACAGGTAGAAAGTAGCAAATCTCCAAGGCCTGTTCTCTTTCACTCTACCATACTCATTCTATGAACTGGTGTCACTGTGTAATGACACTAGTCAGCAGATACATGGATTCTAGTCTGCCTGGAAGATGGGATGGATGAAAATGCAACTGGAGAAATGTACACGTTATATGGTATATACTCTTCAAATTGCAGAGAAGCTGAACATGAACACACTCCTTCCTCAAACTATAAGCAAAAATATTCTGGCTCAGTATTCAATGTTTTTTAAATAGCAAATAAAAAACACCCCACACCTTAGCAGTTCTCAAAAAGGATACACAGTTTATTAAAGCAGAGGCACATAATCCCTAAGACACTAGAGGCTGCTTTATACTCAAAAGTTCTGTCTTGTGGGTCAACCAGGCACTGATCTGACTAGGAGATGTACTACTAATTAGATAAGTCAATTACTCAATTTGACTTGATAAAAAGGCATCATTATAAATTACCACCATTTTGACTTGTTAAATCTTTATCAGACTATTTATTACACTGGGATAGGATAGAAGTAGCCCTCCAAAATACACTTGTTTTGGTATATTAAGACCATGGGCCCACACAAATGCAGCTGCCGACACCACTACTCCTACAAAAAAGCTTGAATAATACACACCAAAATGTTTGAAGGGGTAATCGTCTTTCTACTTCATTTTGTACTGTCTACAAAAATACATGCATGACTTTTTTATTTTTTTAAGAACACCAAAACCCACATGGAGGCTGGGAGGGTTGGCAGGGCAGGATTTAGAAAAACTTATCTCAAGGCTTCTAACTAGAATCTTTACATCAAAATCTTCAGCAACTTTATATACCACAAGACAATATTCAATGAACAATATTTGATGGTTCTTAAAACATTACTTATCCCCTACTTAGAAAAATGTAACAGAAATGAAGCTCAGGTAGAAAACGAGCTCTAAAAATTTAAAAAAAAATTCAGCAAATTTCAGATTCTGTGGCCAATCCTAAATCATTTACATTAGTGTGGTTCTACTCTTCTAAATAAGACAAATAATACCACCATATTTTTCTACTATATGAAATTGATTTTTAAAAAAAATTTTTTTTAAAGATAGAGTCTTGTTCTCTATCACCCAGGCTGGAGTGCAGTGTCGGGATCTCGGTTCACTGCAACCTCCACCTCCAGATTCAAGCAATTCTCCTGGGACCCTCAGCCTCTAGAGTAACTGAGATTACAGGCACCCACCACCATACCCAGCTAATTTTTCTATTTTTAGTAGAGATGGGGTTTCACCATCTTGGCCAGGCTGCTCTCAAAACTCCTGACCTCGTGATCCACCTGCCTCAGCCTCCCAAAGTGCTGGGAACACAGGCGTGAGCCACTACACCTGGCCGATTATAAATATTAAAAGAGGCTGGGCACAGTGTCTCACGCCTATAACCCCAGCACTTTGGGAGGCCGGCCAAAGCAGGTCACTTGAGCCACTTAAGCCAAGGAACCAGAGACCAGTCTGGGCAACAGGGACAGATGTCATCTCTACAAAAAATTAACAAGTTAGCCAGGCCTGCTGGCGTGCACCTGTAGTCCAAGCTACTTGGAAGGCTGAGGTGGAAGAATCACCTGAGTCCAAGAGGCGGAATTTGCAGTGAGCCGAGATGGCGCCACTGCATTACAGCTTGGGTGACAGAGTGAAGAGAAGAAGAAGAAATAAACTAAATATAAAGTTACTGGATGCTATGAAAAACACAAAATCTAAGATTATTCCTATTTTCAAGGCACTTAAAATCTTATTAAGAGAAATGAACTATTTTTTACATTAAGACAGAGGAGCTGGGTGTAGTGGCACACACGTATAGTAACAGCTACTTAGGAGACTAAAGCCCAGGAGTTCAAGACCAGCCTGGGCAACAGAGCAAGAAATGTCATCTCAAAAAACACATACATAGGCCGGGTGTGGTGGCTCACGCCTATAATCCAAGCACTTTGGAGGCCAAGGCGGGCAGATCACCTGAGGTCGGGAGTTCAAGACCAGCCTGGCCAACATGGTAAAACCCTGTCTTTATTTTTTTTTTTATTTTTTTAATTAATTAATTTTTTAAAATGTTAAAAATACATATATAAAGACAGAGGACCAGCACACTAATATTATGTACTGCACAACCTCTGAAGTTGTACATGGGTACCTTGAAAGACAACCAGTAAGGTAGGGCAATATAAAGGAAGAGTCCAATGAGCAATACAGACCATAAATAAAAAATGACATACTCAATACCTACAAGAGCCAAATAGGGAAAGTTAGCCATTTTTTTTTCTTTAAACTACTGTATGTACAGAGGGGTTTGGGGGAAGGCAACATCAGAGTGAGCTAGACTAGACAGAAACCTTCTTAGGAAGGCCTCCCCTTGAACTGAGCCCTAAGGAGACAGAAAATGGATTTCCATCTTGGGAGGAACAAATAGAGCAAAGGCATTGAGGCCACTGAAGAATGTGGGGTGTGGGATGACAGGCAGGAACAGGCCACCATGTAGAGGTTAGAAACAAGCACTGTGACACTTGCAAAGCAATATCAGTCTGCTCAAAAAGCATTTGAACCACCTGGCCTGCACATCCCCAGGTAAAAGATAACAAATCAACAATTCCAGCCCATTTCTCAGGTGATTCTTTTGCACGCTGAAGTCTGAAAACAACTGTTCCAGACCAAGGAGGTAACATAAGGCAAGCAGTAAGCACAAAAAAACACTACATTTATATCACCTGTTAACCGTGCAAGGAAGACAATTGTTTTAGATGCTCTGTTTCAAAACTCCCTACTGTTATCCTTCACCAAAAGCACTTTAACTTATTATATATGTTAATGATGAATTTCACATCTGAAAATCACAAATAATCTGTCTCTTCTTAGGTATCTTGAAACTACCAGAATTGCATGAGGGCCTTGAAAGCCCTTATTTAAGAAGTTCAGATGGTAGGATGTGAGGAAAACCATTTGGAAAAAATCCCAATCGGTATTCCCCCCTACCCCAATATGCTTTACTAAGAAGGGCAAAGCCCTGGTTTTAAAAGAAAAGCAAAGTAAAACAAAAACGCTTTGAAGTTCTGATTAAGCATGCAGTACCAAAATCACATGCCAGTGTCCTCTGAGTGCAAAATGTGAATACATCGCTTCATCATTCAGAAATGAAATCTATTAAAAGAGCTAGGGAATATGAGAAGTACTGAATAACGGTCTAAGCTACTTCCAAATTTTTCTTCCAAATCAAGAATCGGGCAACAGGTATGGATTATTTCCACCATGACACCTGCGTATCCACTTGCCCAAGACCTATACATATTGTATAGATTATAAATTTCAAAGTTCCCCTCCCACATTTTCTTGGCAAGCAAAATTTTTCTTGGCAATCAAAACAAAATTTATAAATAAACCCATCTAAGAAGTCAATTGGCCAGGGACAGTGGCTCACATCTGTAATCCCAGCACTTTGGGAGGCCGAGGCCGAAGGGTAACTTCGCGTCAGGAGTTTGAGACCAGCCTGGTTAACATGGCAAAACTCTGTCTCTACTAAAAATACAATTAGCCACACCTATAGTCCCAGATACTAAGGAGGCTGAGGCAGGAGAATGGCTTAAACCTGGGAGGTGGAGGTTGCAGTGAGCCGAGATCTCGTCACTGTATTCCAGCCTAGGCAACAGAGAGAGACTTCACCTCAAAAAAAAAAAAGGAAAAAGAAGTCAATCAAGTACCTCTTGAGAAATGATTTATTCATCATATTACATGTTTGAAGGAATGAAATAAAAAAACAAGGCTTACAGTCCAACTGGGGAGAGAAAACCTACACCCATGAAAAGCAACAACCTGTAGAATGCAAGCGCCTTGCACATCTTGGTCACCCTTTAATCCCCAGGGCATAGCAGAAAATGTGTTCAGTAAACATTGTTACATAAATGCTGTCTTGGTCATCTTTGTCACTCCAGCATCTAGCCAAGTTCCTAATGAAATGTTTGCTGAATGAATGAATGATACTGTGTGGTTCGCATAAATATGTCTTGCATGACTTAGGTTAAGAAGACAAGGATCATTACTCCAGCTCTCTCCTGGCAAGAAAAAAAAAAAAAAAAAAAAAACGAAGAAGAAGATAGGGATTATTAAGAACTAAAGTAATCAAGAAAGATTTCATGGGGAAGACAAAGTTTTGAGTCATGAAATCTTACAGCCGAAAGAAATCTTAAAGTATTACTAAGACCAGCTGGGCATGGTGGTTCACGCCTGTAATGCCAGCACTTTGGGAGACCAAGACAGGTGGATCATTTGAGGTAAGGAGTTCAAGACTAGCATGGCCAACATATGAAACCTGTCACTACTAAAAATACAAAAATCAGCCGAACATGTTTGCTGGAACCCAGGAGGCAGAGGTTGCAGTGAGCCGAGATCATGCCACTGCACTCTAACCTGGGCGACAGAGTGAGACTCTGTCAAATAAATAAATAAATACTACTAAGACCATCTAATCTGGTGGCTCCAAAAGAAGTTTCCAAAAATGCCAAAAGCAGCTTTACACTTCTAAAGTTAAGAAGGTAATTAACCTTGGTAGTGACCGCTTTAAAACTGAGGAAATCCACATAAACACAGTGGTTATTACAATACATTAATAATGACAACCTGCTCACACACTGAACACTTCGCCATTCACTCTGCTCTCCCCACCCCTTCCCCACACTCAGAAGGAGGCTCAAGCAGTCCTTGATAAAGTATGGACTGCAAGCTGGAGAATCACAGCCTTCTGCATTCACTCTACAATCTGAATCTAAGCTGGTTTGTAAAAAATGAAGACCCACAATCTGGACCAGATGCATCCCCTCTTTTATTTGACAGAGTTCCACAGAGAAATCCATGCATTCACTCAGGCAACATTCAGTGGTTGCCACATACTACCCTATTATCAATGCCAGAAACTCGGTTAGGAACACAGGAGACACAGCACTTGCCTCCCAAGGTATTATTGGGTGAGGGAGAAAAATTACAAA
Organism: Callithrix jacchus; assembly: GCF_049354715.1. Lineage (NCBI taxonomy): Eukaryota > Metazoa > Chordata > Mammalia > Primates > Cebidae > Callithrix > Callithrix jacchus. Next base: position 98,206,944 of record NC_133509.1, read on the forward strand.
TAAGTTACAAAGCAATGTGAGGAGATTCAAATCAATATGAACAAAGTATACACCCTAGGAATCTGAGAGAGAAAATAAGAACACTGTGTAAAAAGTCAGGCAAAGCTTTCAAGAAAAGGTAGTCTTGAATGACTTAGGTTAAGAAGACATCTTTCATTCATTCTTTGATAAATATTTCTGAGCATGTTAATGTTTGCATGCTTCAAAGGGCACCATGAAGAAAAGGCAACCCACTGAATGGGAGAAAATATTTGCAAATCATATATTTGATAGGGACTTGTACCTAGAATATAAAAAGAATTATTCACCTTAATAACAAAAAAAAACCCAAAAGTGGGCAAAGGATTTGAACAGACATTTCTCCAGAGAAGATATACAAATGGCAAATAAGCCCATGAAAAGATGCTCAACATCATCGCCATCCAGGAAACGCAATCACACCCAATAAGATGACTACCATCAAAAAGAGAGAAACAGTATGTGTTGGCAAAGATGTAGAGAAATTAAATCTCTCATACCTTACTAAGGGGGACGTAAAATGGTGGAGCTGCTGTGGTAAACAGTTTGGGAATATCTCAAAAAGTTAAAATGGAGTTACCATATGACCCAGCAATCCCACTGCTAGGTATAATATTTACCCAAGATAACTGAAAGTATGTCCATAAAAACTGTACATGAGGTCAGGCACGGTGGCTCACACCTGTAATCCCAGCACTTTGGGAGGCCGAAGTGGGTGGATCACAAGGTCAAGAGATCAAGACTATCCTAGCCAACATAGTGAAACCCTGTCTCTACTAAAATACAAAAATTAGCTGGGTGTGGTGGCACGCACCTGTAGTCCCAGCTACTCGGGAGGCTGAGGCAGGAGAATTACTTGAACCCGGGAGGTGGAGGTTGCAGTGAGCCAAGATCGTGCCACTGCACTCCAGTCTGGTGCACGGAGACAGAGCAAGACTGTCTCAAAAAAAAAAACTTGTACATGAATGTTTATAATAGCACTATCCATATTAGCCAAAAAGCAGAAACAACTCAAATGTTCATCAACTGATAGATTTTTAAAATGTGGTGCAATGGAATATTATTCAGCCATTAAAAAGGAATGAAGTACTGACACATGCGACAACATAGAGGAACCTTGAAAACCTCGCCTCCAGTGAGCTGCCGCCTCAGCCTCCCAAAGCACTGAGGTTACAGGTGTGAGCCACCGTGCCCAGTCTGGGAAAGAGTAGTAATGCACCCATTACTTCCTGTCCCGGGCCACTGCTGCAGGGGGCACAAGGGAGAATCTCTGTAGTTTTGGTAAGTAGTGAGCACTAAAGGACCATCAGTCAGCCTTCAAAAACTCCTAAGTTGCCTTATAGAAAGGTGGGGCCTTAGAGGCCTAGAAGAAGCAATGAGGGAATACCAACTGCCTGCCTGCTGTGAGTACGAGACCCCTTCTAAAGACCTCTCTCTTTCCTGGCATCCGAGTACCCTAACTATTAACTACCTTGCTCCTGGATTAATCTCAGAAGGGCAGTGTGGGTTCCTTTTAGAAACCATAAGATAAATATGGCAATTCTCCCTTGGTCCAATTAACCTTACTAAAAACATCAATGTTTAGAATGAAAAGAAACAAATATATTATGAAATGCAAAAATCACTGAATTTTTAAAGTAAAAAAAACAAGACTTCAAAAAAAATGCAGCAAGGGTTAATTCTCATATGCCTAGGGGCATTTGATTAGATAAGTTTGAGAAGCCTGACCCTAGGGATCTATCGGAAACCCACAGAAAGAACTCTTTTCTTCTGGAGTCTCAGTTTGTATGATTCCCCTTTGTAAAGATCTAGCTTGAGTGGCACCTAATGCCTTTGGGATCCAATGAAATAGCCTGATCCAAGCCCATAAGCCCTCACTCCACCCACCTCCCCACCCTCCCACCACTCCTACACACACACCAGTGTTCTCTTCCCACCCGTGCAGCTCTCAGACCCCCATTTCCAGGTGTGTGCTCTTCCCTCCTTGCACACCTCACACACCCCTTTGGAGCCACTGTGCACACAAATGCCCTGCCCGTTCCTCTCTAGACCACCCTGATCACTTTTCCCCCAATGCTGTGGCAACCCCTGCCCTCTGCCTGTCACTCTTTGTTCTGTCACTCTCACAAAAAAACTACATATACTCTAGTTTCATAGGGACCACAATGGCACAGAAAACTGTGTCCTGGGTGTCCATTTAAGCCCTTCTGGTATCATTTTCCTGAATTCTTAAGAAAAATATGCCTTCTATATTCATTAGCTGACATTTCCTGGGCATCCACAATAAGCCTTTTCTATATATTGCATTGAATCCTTACAACTCTAAGATATGAGCCCTCTCAACATCCCCTTTTTTAACCACCAAGGAAACTGAGGCACAGAGAGGTTAAATAACTGATCTAAGATCACTCCAATAGTAAACAGCTAAACTAGACTGAAGTCCTAGCTTGTCTGTCCCAAAAGGGAATGTTCTTAACCCTGTCCCTTCCTCTCATAAGAAGCCAGAGTCCAGAACAGCCCCACAATCCCTGCTGTCATTAGAACCGTCTTTCCACTAAATATTTAAAACTCTCTCTTGCTTTGCTCTCCAGCTTTCTAATTCAACCAGCTTTGGGGCAACAAATCATAAATTTCCACTTCTGGAACGGGAGACATCTCCAGTGAGGGTTACCTTAATGGCCAGAAGCAGCAGCCAGGGCAGAGAAATCACATCTCAGCTTTTCCACTTCAAAATTTCCATTTTATACTTAAAGAATGTGATTCTAATCAAAAACAAGTTAATCTGCACCTGCACATCTTCAGGTCCATTAATATAAAAATCAGTAACTTTTTCAAATCAAAGGTTTCAAGAAATTAGATTTCTCAGGTTCTTTAGATCAGCCTTCAGAGTCTGAGTTAAATAACTCTTAAACAGACTTTGCTACTTAAAGTCCTTCGCTTCTTCTCTAGGCCTGCGTAGATTGCAAATATTTCCATTACAGTTGCTATGTGACTCATAATCCAGTCATATCTTAGTCTATGATATGTGCTATAATTTAAAAATCATATAATTACCTTTTTTTTTTGAGACAGGGTCTTATTCTGTCACCTAGGCTGGAGTGCAGTGGTGAGATCTCAGCTCACTGCAACTTCTGCCTCCTGGGTTCAAGCGATTCTCATGCCTCAGCCTCCCGAGTAGCTCGGATTACAGATGCACACCACCACACCTGGCTAATTTTTGTATTTTTAGTAGAGACAGGGTTTCGCCATGTTGGTTAGGCTGGATCTCGAACTCCTGACCTCAAATGATCCACCTGCCTTGGCCTCTCAAAGTGCTGGGATTACAGGTGTGAGGCACTGTGCCAGGCCTATTTTTAAGTATTCTATGAATCTGATATTTCACTAAACTAGACTGCTCTTCCTCCTACACATTCCCATCTCATCTCATTATTCCAAATGTTAGAGGTTTGACTACATATCACAAACACACACCTGCAAATGGAGTAAATGCCTGTGGACTAAAAGAATCCATATTAAAAGCCTGAGAATCAGCTATGGGAAAGCCATCTGAGAGACAAATTATACTTGAAGGACTGCAACTCTATCCCTAAGTTAGCTAACGCTTCAGTGGAACTCTGGTCCACCGGGACCTGAGCAACTTGGTACATAGATCTGAGTATAAAAGAGGCTTGGGAGCTTGCAGGAATTTCAACAGTAAACAAAGAAGGCATCAACTCCACAACAACTACCTGAGCATCCGTACCTAAATAAAAAGTGCTTGCTCCATGTGCCACCGTCTTCAAAAAACATATGAATACATTAAGGTCAACCATAAACATACAATGATTATATGCCTAAATCCAGGAAGATGGGTATTGAGCAAGAAAAATGACCATAAAGTCATAAAATTAAAATTTTGTTGGCAAAATGGGACAGGACAAACCTTTCCTTAAATATCACAACACCAGTCCACCTGAGCATCAAAGAAGGGGAGGAAATCAGTTGCCTCTAGCCCAGCAACAATGGGACATAGACCTTACTTCAGCTCTAGGGAAGAGCCATCACTAAGACCAGGAATGTCACTGGACAGTGATTCCACTGAGACTTAGGTGGCATACACTCTGCACTAGGACTGTTGTAGGCATTGGGAATAAACAGCAAACAAAACACGCAAGGTCACTGCCCTCATGGAATGCACAGTCTAAATGGAGGAGATAGAAAAAAAACAACTGTCAGGTAGTGATAAGCGCTAGGAAGTAAAACACAGCAAGCCAGAGACTGGTAAGAAAGAATGTATCACTAAAGGCCTCTCTGAGAAGGTGACATACAAACAGAGACCTTAAAGAAGTAAAGGAAGGAGACATGCTGAGCATCTGGCAGAGAAAACCACAAATGCAAGGCCCTAAGGCCTGTTAGTGTGTTTGAGAAACAGCAAGGAGGGAGTGTGGTTAAGAGCAGAGAGTTGAAATGAGGTCAAAGAAAGAGCCACATCATGTAAAGTCTTGTACCCTCAGAAGGTAATTTAAATTTTATTCTGAATGAGATGAGAAGCCAGTGGAAGGTTTTGAACAGAGGAGTGACATAATCTGACTTCTATTTTTAAAAGCTTGCTCTGGCTGCTGTGTAGAACGCAGGGGAAAGGGTGGAAGCAGCAGGGAACCTGATGGGAGACAAAAGATGATAGTGGTTTGGACTAGGAGGTGGCAAAGGAGGCAGAGGAAATAGTGAGAAGTGGTTGGATTCTAGATATATTTTTAAATAAAGAAAATATCCATTGAACCAAGATGAGAAGGCCCGAGTAAATTTATAGCAGATTGCAGAAATGGCCACAAATTCTTTCCCTCCTTGTGTTCATGCCATTGCAGTATAATTTTAGAGCTCCTCACACAAAGAAGTAGAGTCTTTATCCACCCTTGGAATTTCAACTGGCCTTGTGACTTACTTTGGCCAATGAGAAAAGAGCAAACGTGATGGAAACAGAGATTTGAAAAGTTCTTAAGCATTTGCACTTGCCCTGCCTTACTGCTTTAGAGAACCTCATAAGCCACCATGTGGAGAAGCCCAGACTAACCTGCTGGATGATGAGACTCACAAACCCTGTAGCCCTGGACAACCATCAGAAATGTGAGTGAGACCAACTATCTGACCTCAAGTTCATGAGTGAGCCCAGAGACAAGAACCAACACATAGCCGAGCCCAGCTTAAATTGTCAAACCACAAAATGGTGAGTTAAATAAATGGCTGTTGTTTTAAGCCACTGAGTTTTAGAGTGGTTTGTTAAGCAGCAAAAGCTGATTCAAAATCTATTTGTCTCCCGAATCAAAAGCGAACCACCTAACAGCATTATACAAAAAGCAAAATTTCAATTCTAAAGTAAATTGACATAGAATGGGCATGGTGTTGAGGAGGTGATTAGAAAAGGAAAGAGCACAAGTCATAAATTACCATGTAGCTCATTAAAATGTGGTATGATAGGGAGCTGAGTTCTCTGTGCAAAAAATAACCAGGATAAGAATCTTGGCCAGGTGCGGTGGCTCACACCTGTAATCCCAGCACTCTGGGAGGCCAAGGCGGGCAGATCACCTGAGGTCAGGAGTTCGAGACCAGTCCCCGGCCAACATGATGAAACCCCATCTCTACTAAAATACAAAAAATTAGCCGGGCATGGTGGCACACCCCTGTATTCCCAGGTGCTCCAGAGGTTGAGGCAGGAGAATTGCTTGAACCCATAAGGCAGAGGTTGCAGTGAGCTGAGATTGTGCCACTGCACTCCAGCCTGGGTGACAGAGTAAGACTCCATCTCAAAAAACAAACAAACAAAAAAGAATCTCTGAATACAGTGAAAATAAAAGACTTTACGCCAATACAATTTATCTTTTCAATGTCCCACAAACCATTTCTGAAAATTACTAAATACTTTACCCTCTTGCCAAACATAAAAAATAATGCTCTTTCAAGATTATCTAGATGGAGAAGCAATTAAGCTCTTTCCTTATAGAAAATAAACTGATTACAAGAGATCACAGGTTGCACTTCTCTTCCTTAGCAGACACAGATAGGTGGGTAGATAGATGATGGGTGGATGGAAGGATAGAAGGACAAATACATATACCACAAATAATACTCAGAGTAAAAGCATTTATGCTATATTGAAAGACTCTGGTAGACTGTAACTGATCATACAAAGCCTTAACGTGATGATCACCAATGTTCAAAGATTATCATTTTTATTCTCAGTAGTTGTTACTTTCTATTTATTGGAAAGCAGACAGATTTAAAACACATAACTACCCTTCTGTTTTTAATTAACTTTTTAAATGTTAAGGTAAAAAGTTACCTTCCATTCCTGCTCCCCAAAGATGACCAGTGTTAAGTTTCCTGTATCTCCTTCTAGGCCATTTCTCTTTTCCAAATTAATTGTTATTTACGATAACTAATATAATATAAAAAAAAAAAATTTTTTTAAACAAAGTTGTCACATACTATAATTTTGAAAACTAAAACATATCTTCCAAGCTACCCCTATGAATTAAGTAGAATCCTTCCTATCTATAAACGTTCAGTCACAGCTTTTCAAACTCTGTAAAAATCTAACATTATTATTATATATTAAGTTTTAAACAACCAGTATTAAAACAGCTTGATTTCTGAAACATCTCATCTACTATCACCAAAGAGAACCCAACAGCAGCAGTGAAAAACCCCACTCTCCAATAAAAAAAGAAAAAGAAACCTAACTATTTAATGACTGGGGGGAAAAAACTACCTTTTTTGGAATTGACACAGAAACTGTTTGGATGGTTAAATGAAAGCACTCACTAGAGTTTATAGACCTAGTTTATATTTGACACGTGGAAATGAGTCTTCAGGAAGAAAGAAAATTCCTGAAGACAGATCCTGATTATCTCTGTTTCTGAAGATATACTCACCAAAGAAAGGCCTCTCAGGGTCATGCACCGGTGTATTCAAAATAAACACTGCATCGCCCTCAAGTAAAAAGGACAAGGATAGACTAAGTCTTATCGAATTATGCCCAGCAAAATGAAGAGCTCAGAAAATGACGTTTCCAGTAAAAGAAAATCTCCCCTCAAATATTGAACAATCTTTCAAAAATATGAACCACTAAGTGTGCTTCTCGTGTTACTTAAAATTTAGAAAACCACACATCATTTCCTGTTACTTCTTAATTATACATACTAATGAAGGGATAAAAACATGGAGAACCTAAAATTCACTTCCTGCATATTAAAAAAAAAAAATGTAGATTGTAGAGGTTGGAAGGCAGGGGATAGAGGCAGGGATCCTGCAACAACAAACAGAAACTTTTCCTTTCTAATTGTTTACTTAAAGCTAGAATTAAAATAAGCTTTTTATATTTCCTGAACACACATCGAACAAAAATAAAGAGAGCCTGGGTGTCCATGAAGGGAAATTACACAAAAGACCAGAGGAGGAATTTTTATAGCGCTTATTTTCATTAATTACGAAGAGCCAGAACTGGGGCATCCAAGCTGATATAAATCTTTATAAGGCAAGAGGGGCCAGGGTAAGAGAAAGGACTAGAATATCACACTCTCTTCCGCAGCTCGCTCTTCCACTTGCACATCCCCCAGACACAAAGGTAATGTGCTCTTCAGGTCCTGGGCTCCAGCCCAGTGTTTTCCATGGTATATTTCAAGGAGAGCTGCAAAGTGCCAGGTTAACGCTAGCAGCAATTCTTGTGAACCAGCAAATCTCTGACCAGTCTAAGCCCCAGATATGACAGGAAACTGAGTTTGTTTCATTGCCAAGGCTGCACCAAAAGTCACTTAATGTTTGTATACTATTTCTGCTCTTCCAATCTAATCAAATAAATACTACCCAATACATTTAGATCCCACTACATCTTTATATCTGAAGTATCATCACATTTCTTCATTCAATAAACGCTTATTCCACACCTCCTACATGCCAGACACTGCCAGCTCTCAGTCACAACTGAAAAGACCAGAAAAACCAGAAAAGGGGCCTTATGCCCAGAGTCTTTCAAAGTGTTTGGCCACCTTGATACTCATGGGTCTTTCACAGACTATGCTCTGTCGAAAGCAACACCTTTCCTGCTAACCAGAGCGAGCCATAATCATAAATCTCTGCCTTTAAGCTATGTTCAGTTTATTACACTACATTACATAAAAACTCTTCATTTAAAAAAAAGACTCTTGGCCAGGCACGCTGGCTCATGTCTACCATCCCAGCACTTTGGGAAGCCAAGGTGGGTGGATTGCTTGAGGTAAGGAGTTCAAGACCATCCTGGCCAACATGGTAAAACCCTGTCTCTATTAAAAATAAATAAATAAAAGAATCTCTAGAAGAATATTTAAAATGCAAACCAGAAAAGAAAAAGTAATGAGTAAGAAGCAATACTATAGTAAGAATCAGCACTGCTTTAAATACATGAATTCCTTTCCTGCCAGAAAGGATGGTTTCCCTCAGCAGGTACTCTTAAGCAGGGAAGACGTGAGAGGCACTATCCTAGAGGGCAAGAATACAATCATAAATGGATGTGGAATACTGACCATTTCCCTGACCTCAAAGATGGAAATATTATGACCACTGTCAATTACCAAGCACCTATCATGTGTTAGCTGCTGCTCTAGGCAGTTCACATATATCACCTCTAAAATGAATCCCGCAAAGTAGATGACAGTATCAGCACTTTACAGATAAGCAAACTGAGGCTGTGAGGAGGTCATCTGTCCAAAGTCACCCAACTTACAAAGAAAATTGACTGGAATTCTAAGATTTCTGCCCTACTCCCAAACCTATCCCTCTCTTTCCATAACTCTACCCTGCTGAACATGCAGTAGCTCTGTGCCTTTATCTTCAGTCTCCCTAGTGTCCCATGCCACTTCTGTATTTCTGACCTGGCCATACCTCTGTACAACCCTACACAAGCCCACCTGCAAAAATACTAAGAGAGGGGCAAACAGAAGAAAAAATAAATGTCAAACATTTTAGATGGGAGAAAATAAAACGACTATACAGGACACTAGCTCAAACTTTAATAAAGTTGAAGTCAACAACTAAAATACCCTCCTTTGATTGAAATTTTCATTGGAGAGTCTCTGAATCTTTATTCAAATTCTTTAGAATAAAAAGTAAGAACTCGAGGTAGAATAGAAACTTCAGCATCTACTGAGTCAAGAAGGTAACTTGGAAAACAATTCTGATTGACATTCCAATTCAATCACACTGAATTCTGCACTGTCAGTGATTTCTTGGAGCCTTGGTTTCTCTTGCTATATACCTAAATCAAATACACATAATGATGTTTTTGTGAACATTATTATGCAAAGACACTTACTTAAATTCGTTATGAAAGGAAAATTCCACAAGGGTGAATACATTTCCTTATCTCAGCAGAAACTGAAGCCATGTCAATGACAACACTGATTATCTTGAGATAAGAATGAGAGATGAGTGTTTTGGACATTGTAATAACCATAACTTCCCATGAGGAAGAAAAAGAAAAAAAATCTAAGTTAGAATAAAAACTAAATACAGGTTTCACTGCTAATCAGAATTGCATGTGCACCACAAATCCATAATTTCAGTTCATAAAAATAACTTGAAGTAAAAGTTCACAGATGAAGGAAAAATGTTTAACACAACATGAAATTCCTATTCTAAGCCACCTGCTCCAAATACTTTTGCAAAACTCCTAGCAACCAGTTTAGATTTTTTTAAAAGGATTTTTCAATGCTCCCACTGATGAAAGGTGTTGGGTTAATAGGAAATAGCTATTTCCTATCAGTCCACATGGCATCAACCTCTTTTCCACATTTGGCAACAACCATCAATCCCTCTGATGTTTCAGAGGCAAGATAGCCAAGATCATCACACCCATCTAATTCCCCGATCTCCAACCCGCCAACTCAACACACACCAGCTGGGAAGACAGGTGAACACAATGCTTTCACATCTGTCATAGAGCAAAGCAGCTCACATTTGGCTAGGCTAATCCTTCGGTTCAGTAATGTACCAACTTTGACAGCTTCCAAATGTTACTTCACTCAAAAATTCCTTCTGAATGCTTTTCAGAGTTCAATAGCAAACCTAATATATAATGATATATTGTTTTGCTTAAACAATTTAGTCTATGGATGGACTAAATCGATTTTTAAAAACAAACACTCACTTCCCTAAACATAGTATGCAAAAGTAGATCAACTTTACAGGATCCACTTGAAACTCAAGTCTTATGACTCAAAAAATACATATTACTTAAGAGGTAGAAAACTGGTTAACTATTCTTACATTTGTGGACACAAATGAGTATCAACTGTTAACTATGACACCCTGATGTGGTGAAATTATTGTTATGACAGTACATACTATTAACAGCCCTGCTCAAAAAAATAAAAATAGGATACCCTCCTAGGCAACAAAGGTAGGTGTAGTGCCCTACATTAACACGCAAATGGAAAAGACTATTCCATTAAGTAAAACTGTAGAAAAAGATAATTTCAGCGAGAATATTTTGATATTAAAGATAGATTTGTACTCACAGGAAGTACACTGACTAGCCATGAAATAACTAAAAACATTTTGAAATTCATTAACCATTTAAATACAAGAGTGGTCATTTAAGCATTGGCTATCAAAAGCCTCAAACTCTACAGTCCTTTTATTTATTTTGTTAGACTCTCCCTGTCAGGTCAGAGTCTGAGATAATCAGGGATGATGCTTTCTTCCTTATGTAAACCATCACAAATCCAGTTCCACTTCAAGCACTGGTACTGAAAAGCACTCACTCCACTCAATTTTCGCCACCCACAGAATGCAGTGCAGATAACTCTCAATAATTTAAATTATAATAGCTCAGGAAAATTTAAAATTAGCAAGTGAGAAGGAGGTGGATTCAATTTTTAACTTCATTCAATTTGTCAAATTTGAAATACTTTCAATTATTTATTTTGCCAGTCTTCACAGTAACCATAACACCACCAAAGTTAATTGCTTTGCCTAACCGTGGTTTTACTGTTGCTTGCATTCTCACTTAATGAACTTCAATTGGTATTGACGATAATTCTAGATCTAATCTTCTAAACTTGTATTCTCTTAATGAATTCAACCGATTGCATTATGTTCCCCACTATTCCAAGCAGTTCATAAAATACTGAATTAAAATACATGAAAACTTAAGATTGTGTATTTTAATAATACAGTGGCATCCACAGAAGATAGAGCTGAACCTACAGATAGATTTTATTTTATTAATTTTATTTTTTAGAGACAGGATCTCACTCTGTCACCCAGCCTAAAGTGCAGTGATGCATTCACAGCTCACTGTAGCCTCGAACTCCTAGCCTTAAGCAATCCTCCTGCCTCAGTCTCCCAAAGCAATGGGATTACAGGCATAAGCCAACATTCCTGACCCAGATTTTTTTTGTTTACTTATTGGTCTCACTCTGTCACCCAGTCTGAAGTGCAGTGGTATAATCTGGGGCTCACTGCAGCCTCGAACTCCTGGGCTCAAAGGATCCTTCCACCTTAGCCTCCGGAGTAGCTGGGACTACAGGCATGCATCACCATGGCTGGCTAATTTTTTTTTTCTTCTGTAGAGACAGAGGTCTCACTCTGCCACCCAGGCTGGTCTCAAGCTCCTGGCCTCAAGAGATCCTCCCACCTCAGCCTCCCAAATCACTGCAATTACAGGTTTGAGCCACATTGCCCATACAGATTTATTTACAGTTTTTTAAGAGACTTGATGTTTTTGTTGTATATTTCAATTTTATAGTCCAAAAGTAAATTAGCAATATTTTTAAAAGGCAAGCAATGATGAAGTGACTTGTTTTCATGGAAACCTCAGTATTATAAAACACAACAAGTACAATGCTACCGTGACAAGAGAACTTTTTTAAATTCCAATTCCCACAATAAGACTACCTCAAAGTAACCTTCCATCATAGTGCTATTATAAATCATCACATGGAACAATAAAAGTCTAATATAAGGCCAGGTGTGGTGGCTCATGCTGTAATCCCAGAACTTTGGGAAGCTGAGGTGGGCAGATCACAAGGTCAGGAGTTTGAGACCATCCTGGCCAACATGGCGAAACCCCATCTCTACTAAAAATACAAAAATTAGCTGGGTGTGGTGGTGCATGCCTGTAGTCCCAGGTACTCAAGAGGCTGAGGCAGAAGAATCACTGGAACCCAGGAGGTGAAGGCTGCAGTGAGCCGAGATCGCGCCATTGCACTCCAGCCTGGGCGACACAGTAACAGAGCAAGATTCCATCTCAAAAAAAAAAGTATAATATAAGACTATGTAGGCTGCTCTGCCTACAGAGTAGCCATTCTTTTATTCCTTTACTTTCTTAATAAACTGCTTTCACTTAAAATAATAAAAATAATATGTAAACATGAAAGGAAAATATTAATTCTTATAACTGGGTAGGGGATCTAGAGGCGATTTATATATTCTGTGGTTGTATCAAGGACAAACTCTTTTTTTTCTTGAGACAGAGTCTTGTCCTGTCACCCAGGCTGGAGTGCAGTGGTGTGATCTCAGCTCACAACAACTTCCACCTCCCGGGTTCAAGTGGCAATCCTGCCTCAGCTTCCTGAGTAGCTGGGATTACAGGCAGCCGCCACCCTGCCCAGCTAATTTTCTTTTGTATTTTTAGTAGAGATGAAGTTTCCCCATGTTGGCCGCTTTGGGAGGCCAAAGTGGGCAGATCATTTGAGGTCAGGTCTCAAACTCCTGACCTCAAGTGATCTGCCACCTAGGCCTCCCAAAGTGCTAGGATTACAGGCATGAGCCACCACACCCAGCCTAAGGACAAACTCTTAATTCAGCCTTGAGGATTTGGCCCCAGAAAACCTTAAGAGCCCATCCAGTCTTTGATCTCCAGCTACAACAGTCTTTTGAGAAGAACCTCATCAATCTACCTATCCTGTCTTCTTATCTCAGCATGATCATTTCCTCTGAGAAATCTTCCCTGAATGGCCACCCTATTTCTCCAAAAGCACTTGCCATTGCTGGAATTCTATCTTTGTCTGTTCAGGTGATTAATATCTATCTCTCCAAAGATCAGAGACCAATCCTATTTTGCTTATCACTATGTTCCCAGGACAGTGTCTGGCTCAAAAGAAACATGCTGAATGAATAAATAAATGGGCTGAATTGCATAGCCCACTGTAACAATTGTAAAAATGAGAATTTAAGGCCCTTGGTGGAGACAGAGTTAGCCAGGTCATAGGTGGACTCCTTTCATAGATGTTTGCTTCATACAAGTTTAGAAAAACCTATCCATATAATTTATTCAAATCTTGCCATAACTCAAGAATATGAGTAGAGTCTACCTCTTCTAAGCCCAAGAGTATCTAAAGCATATACCATGTCTAGAATATCTCACTAAACCAGAACAGTTAAATTCCAGTTACTTGAACTGCCTTTTAAAATGTTAAGACATAAATCTAAATATAATACAATATAATTCTATTCAATGAAAGTTTTAGAACTTCATCTAAATTGTTTTTGATTAAAATATCTTTTTTCTATTATTATTTTGTAGAGACTGAGTCTCACTCTGTTGCCCAGGCTGGAGTGCGTGGCACAATCTCAGCTCCCTGCAACCTCTGTGTCCCAGGTTCAAGCAATTATCTTGCCTCAGCCTCCTAAGTAGCTGGGCTTACAGGAGCATGGCACCACACCCAGCTAATTTTTGTATTTTTAGTAGAGACAGGGTTTCACCATGTTGGTCAGGCTGGTCTCGAACTCCTGACCTCGTGATCCGCCTGCCTCAGCCTCCCACAGTGCTGGGATTACAGGCATGAGCCACCGCACCTGGCTGATTAAAATATCTTTAAACTTTCTTAGAGTGAAATAAGCATTATTTCAGGATGACGGGTTACTATTAAAAACACCAGTTAGTTTTATCAGTTGTAGGTGGAGTTGGAGAGAAAAGTGCAGATGGATGTATAGAACACCTCACAGAGAGTACCAAAACTTCCTTCTACTTTAAAAAGTCCCCTGTGTCAATCTGCTATCCAGTCCTTTTGGTTTTTGCTCACAAATTAGGGGAAAACACCAGTCCTTCTGACTATCTTCCTGAAAAATTAATTTGATGAGACAAAGATCAAAAGTAGCCTTCTAACCCTCAAAAAACTCTTCACCTTTGCTATAAATCTCCTTCAGTTCAAACTACTCATTCATTCAAAAAGAGAGTTGGGTACTTATAATGTGTAAGGCACACAACAGCTGTGATTTCTACACTGCTAAGAGAAGACAGCCCTTAGGAGCCTGAACCTACTCTGAATTCTCACTGTATTTCCTCATCAGATATTGTGGAGGAGTATGCCCTACTACTGCCAGATACTCTTTTCCGGGGGCACTTCAGTAAAAGGTTAATTCAAGCTCGTATCTTCCTTATTAGAAGACAGTACGTACTTTTCCTGAAATGGTGCCAAGTCTCAATTTGCTACATGTTCTTTTTAATGTTTTAACATTTTACTTTGAACAGTGTTCCAAGCACAAGCAGCCCTGAATTAATTAAATTAAAATTTAACATCACTGTGAGATAAAAGTCTTTCGTGGTGCCTACATAACGAATGAACTTTTGCCAGATCGCTTCTCTCACAACACTGCATATTCTGAAACAAGATCCGGGGCCACAGGACTGACTTCGAGAAAGATCAGTGGCAAACAGAAAGATGAGGGAACGCATATTTATTAAGCAGCCAACCACAATTTAGGCACTTTACCCACAATGCCTCACTCACTCCTCACCACCACCTCAAGCAGCATAAGTCTCATTTTACAAAAAGGGAAACTGAAGTTCCAAAGAGGTTTAAATAACTCGCCTCAGTGCACAATGCTAGGATCATCAACTAGACCTGAATCCAGACCATTTCCTACAATAAGCTAGTTCCCCAAAGATAGAAAGATGAGTGTGTTTAAGGAGACACCAAAGCCAGAATGCCCCCAGTTTACCGAACCCTTCCTTACTACTCTGGGACTGACATGGCTTCCCCAGGACACAGCATGAGTTGCACAGGGGTCAGGGGAAGCGTCTTGCACCCAGCTCCCCCTCCTAACCAGTGTTCCTGAGGAGCCCAGAGCCGCACAGCCTGCCACTCTACCACACCCACAGTGCTGCTGCAGGCCTAGCTGCTCCCTTCATCCTTCTCTTCCCCACTTTCCTTTCTCACCACCGTCAGTCTCCTGGTAATTTTCAGAGTATTTGCAAAAACGTCTTAGTAAATCACTCCAGCACAGTGTGAGCCAGATTTCGGTTAGCTGTTCTCACCTGCACTCATTTATTGCTAACTGCCACAACAAGGAAGTTACCAGCTTTAGAGCCAGACGGGCCTAGGGTCCCACCCCTGGCTCTCTGCAGGAGTGGGCAAGTTACTTTGCCCTCAGTTAAAAGCAAACATCCCTTGTTTTTGGTGTTAGGGGTGTGGCTTAAATGAGATACCATGTGGTACACTGCCTGGCACATTGAAAAACCAACAGACATAACTTCTCTTCTTCACTGGTTGTTAACCTATTTCTTTACAAGCAGAAGCAACCTTAGTTTCTCCTCCTAAATTCTTCTAGGTCCACAGCCATTTCAGAAAAATGTTTCTTTACAGGCACACTCAATTCTGTCACTGGTATTGCTATCGACCCAGCTCAATTTTTCAAATGATGTTGATCAAAATTTTCCAGCCAATCATACACTAGAGTCGTGTAGTAACTTCTCTCTTCAAATACCTTTTAAAAGTCTATTTAGTATCAAAAAGAATTAAAAATCAGGAAAGATATACAGGAGAATAAACCTCTAGTCATGAAATCTCCCTTCTACAGAGGGAGAGGACAAATTGTCTCTCTCCATTCTGAGTAAGCAAACATGCCAACCACCCAAAGCAATGGTTCCTAGCCTTTGGAGAAACTCCTCTGAGAATCTGACAAAAGCTCTAAACTGTTGTCTAGAAAAGTATCAGTCTGCACAGAGACACAAAATACTGCCTGGAATTTCAAAAGGGTCAAGGGCCCTCTAAAACTCACCCATTGACCACAAGACAAGAACCACCAACAAAGAACCATCTGTATACTCCTTAAGCTGGTAAAATCCTCAATTCAGATTTTGTTTCCTTAAGGTGCAATAAACTTAAAAGCCTATGCAAAGACCTCAAGAAGATACACTCAGAAAAAAGTTTCTCATTCAACACTTTGTCTTTTTTTTTTTTTTGAGACCGACTTTTGCTCTGGTACCCAGAATGGAGTGCAGTGGTGCAATCTCAGCTCACTGCAACCTCCGCTTTATGGGCTCAAGCAATTCTCTTGCCTCAGCCTCCTGAGTAGCTGAGATTACAGGCACCTGCCACCACACCTGGCTAATTTTTTTGTATTTTTAGTAGAGACAGGGTTACACCATGTTGGCCAGGCTAGAATTGAACTTCTGACTTCAAGTGATCTGCCCGCCTCAGCCTCCCAAAATGCTGGGATTACAGGATTGAGCCACCCCACCTGGCCTTCTTCATGCCCTTCGCTGTTTCAAAATAAAATGCTGCAGAACTAGCATGGCTCAAAACCCAAAGAGAAAGCTCTCTCATTGAATATAAACATCAAAACAAAGCTGTGTTCCAGACCAGTGTGTGTGCTGGGGAACGGGCAAGAGAAATGGAGATTAAATATTAGAACTCTGTATCTTATTTTTCAATATCATTCTTTTTAAAAATTTCTATGCTTGTACATGTTTTAATATTGTGTAATAGGACAACTGTAAGGGGAGCGGTGCAGTTATATTCTCTGATAGAAGCAATTACAAAAACATTTGACGATCCTATCCTGGTAAATAACTTTCTTTCTTTTTTTTAAGACAAGGTCTCACTCTGTCACCCAAGCTGCAGTGCAGTAGCGTGATCCTGGCTCACTGTTGTAGCCCTGACCTCCCAGGCTCAGGCAATTCTCCCACCTTAGCCTCCAGAGTAGCTGTGACGAAATGAGCACACCACCACACCTGGCTAATTTGCTATTTTTTTCTAGAGACGGAGTTTTGCCATGTTTCCCAGCCTGGCCTTGAACTCCTGCACTCAAGTGATCCTCCCACCTCAGTCTTCCAAAGTGCTAGGATTACAGGTGTGCGCCACCACACCCAGCCTAACAATTTTCAAATCAAGTTTATCTAATAATAATTTTACCTGGGCATGCTTCATACATGAAATTTCCCTTGAAAATAATTACATTAATCATTTTAACTTCTGATTCCTGAAACAAGAAGTCTGTCTCAAACTGACATTAACTAAATAGAAATGCTGAGATTATTCCATCAGAACTAGTTTCTCCTGTTTGCTTTAAAAGTATAATTCTCACAGCTGTTTATACTCCATATTTTTCTTCCCTAAATGGAAAGAATCCATGTAATGTGTTAAAGGAATAAAATCAACTAAAAGACATTAATAAACATTCCCCATTGTGCACTTTTTCCTATAATTATAGTAGTTAATATTCTTCAAGTCATACAGTGTGTGTAGCACTGGGCTAAATGTTTTTCCTGCTTTCTGGAATTTAATCTGACTCTATGATATGGCTTCTATTACTCTCCCTGTTTTAGAGATAAGAAAACCAAGGCTTTGCTGGGCAGTGGCTCACACCTGTAATCCCAGCACTTTGGGAGGCTGAGGTGGGTGGATCACGAGGCGGACGGGCGGATCACGAGGTCAGGAGATCCAGACCATTCTGACTAACACGGTGAAACCCCATCTCTATTAAAAATACAAAAAATCAGTTCGGTGTGGTGGCACATGCCTGTAGTCCCAGCTGCTCAGGAACCTGAGGCAAGAGAATTGCTTGAATCCAGGAGGCAGAGGTTATAGTAAGTCAAGATAGTGCCACTGCACGCCAGCCTGGGCAACAGAGCAAGACTCCATCTCAAAAAAAGAAAGAAAAAAGAAAAGAAAACCAAGGCTTAGAAGTCAAACAGCTTGTAATGGTGGACCCAGAATTCAAACTCAGGTACGTATAACTCCGAGGCCTACATTCTTACTGAGGAAGACTATGCTTAATTCTACTGTAACATAAAAATACGATTCCATACAAGTTTAAAAAAAAAAAATCTTCAGGCCAGGTGCAGTGGCTCACGTCTATAATCCCAGCACTCTGGAAGGCTGAGGCAGGTGGATCACTTGAGGTCAGGAGTTCGAGACTAGCCTGATCAACATGAAGAAACCCTGTCTCTACTAAAAATGCAAAAAGAGTAGCCGGGCATGGTGGCACATGCCTGTAGTTCCAGCTACTCCAGAAACTGAGGCAGGAGAATCGCTTGAACCCTGGAGGCGGAGGTTGCAGTGAGCCTAGATCACGCCATTGTACTCCAGCCTGGGCAACAAGAGCAAAACTCTTATCTCAAAAAAAAAAAAAAATCTTCCAATACAAAAAGTAGAAAATCATTTTTAAGTATTAAAAGAGGATGCCATCGCTTGCAAACGAAAGAACTACTTTAGCCTATTTGAAATATCTAGAAACTTTACTAATCTTTTTAAGCACTACAAAATCTAATTACTATTATGAGCCAATATTATCATAAAATGTAAGTTTTACAAATGAGAGAACATTTGCCCATAAAACCCTGCTCTGAAAGTCCATTATAATATTCAGATATGCTATTCTCTCTTAAACTATGTATTCTGGTGATCTGATTAGCCTGTAATCAGTCCCCAAATACGAGGAACAGAGGGATTTCACTGGACTTAACATCTTAATTTCTCTAAATTGAAAGTGATGAATTCCCAAAGTAAAAGGAATCACTCTAAGTTTGCCATCTATAAAACCTACTCCATCATCTCTATAAGATACCACTTATGTTTTTAACCCAAAACATGCAGAATTATGAGAGCACAAAGCCACTCAGGATTTTAAGTGAACACTCAGCAATTTGATCCTTTCAAAATAAAAAGTTTTCATTAAACAAGTTTATGATTTTGTGTAAATTATAAAATAAAATTGGCACTAAAATTTTATTTTATTAAAATAAAATAATTACAAAAAATAATAATAATAATTACAGATTACAAGAAACAACAGAGTGACAGAAATTTCAATTACTTTTTTTTTTCAAGAGACAAGAGTCTTGCTGTCACCTAGAGCAAGCAATCCTCCTTCCTGTCTTGGCTTCCCAAGTAGCTGGGACACAAGTGCATGCTACCATTTCCAATTAATTTTTTAATTTTCCTGTAGGAACAGGGGTCTCACCATGTTGCCCAGGTTGCTCATGAACCCCTGGCCTCAGGAGATCCTCCTGCCTCCTCCCAAAGTGCTGGGATTATAGGCATGAGCCACCACACGTGGCCAAATACTTTTTTTAATTTATTTTATTTATTTATTTATTTATTTATTTTGAGACAGAGTTTCACTCTTATCACCCAGGATGGAATGCAGTGGCGTAATCTTGGCTCACTGCAACCTCTGCCTCCCAGATTCAAGCGATTCTCCTGCCTCAGCCTCCCAAGTAGCTGGGATTACAGGCTCACGCCACCACACCCAGCAAATTTTTGTATTTTTCATAGAGACAGCGTTTCACCATATTGGCCAGGCTGGTCTCAAACTCCTGGGCTCAGGTGATCCACCCACCTCAACCTCCCAAAGTGCTGGGATTACAGGCATGAGCCACTGTGCTCAGCCCAAAGACTAGTTTTTAAAGTCATCAAGGAAGGTCCCCAAAGAGGTCCCACTAGAGCTAAAACTTGAATGGTAAGGAGTTAGGGAAGAAAATTCTAGGTAGAAAAGACCACCTCATCTTATGAGAACATTCATTTGGCACTTCAATACTTTATATGGCCTGTCTTGATTACATCTTGGACAGATGCACATTATGATGAATTCTGTTGATGGCTTACAGTGTTTCATGGTAAGGTTGGATGCACATGTGCAGGCAGAGCAGCTAACACGATACTCAGAAAATAGTAACAACACAATTCCCAATCAGTTAGTCTAAGCCAAAAGCTGTTAACTAGAGAGAGAGACAGCAAAAATGAAAGGGCTGAATCTTTGAGAATCTGATGAAAGCAATGAATTCTCTCCTCCAAAAGAGAATGCACATATACAGAAACATTACATGTAATTTTAGGAGGTTCTAGAAAGCCCATCCAGACACACACTGTCCCAACTAGAAATCCATGAACTCTAGGTTAAAGAATTTTTTTTTTTTGAGATGGAGTTTCACTCTTGTTGCCCAGGCTGAAATGCAATGCTGCGAACTTGGCTCACTGCAACCTCCACCTCCTGGATTCAAGCGATTCTCCTGCCTCAGCCTCCCAAGTAGCTGGGACTACAGGTGCGTACCACCATGCCCAGCTAATTTTTTATTTTAAGACAGAGTCTCGCACCATCACTCAGGATGGAATGCAATGGTGCAATCTCGGCTCACTGCAACCTCCACCTCCCAGGTTCAAGCAATTCCCTGCCTCAGCCTCCCAAGTAACTGGGATTATAGGCATGAGCCACTGCACCAGGCCAGAACTAAGTAATTAGTTCTTAATGGGATGAACATGAATGCAAGCTTCTATCCTACTTTTAAGTGATGAATATATCAGGTACATGGACTCTCAATTTCTTTTTCTGTTTTTTGAGACAGAGTCTCACTCTGTCACCCAGGCTGGGGTGGAGTGCTCTAACCACCTCCCAGTTCAAGCAATTCTCCTGTCTCACCCTCCCAAGCAGCTGGGATTTCAGGCGCACATTATCACACCTGGCTATTTTTTTCCATTTTTAGTAGGGATGGGTTTCACCATGTTGGCCTGGCTGGTCTCAAACTCCTGACCTCAAGTGATCCACCCACCTCAGCCCCCCAAGTGCTAGGATTACAGGAGTGAGCCACTGCACCTGGCCAATTGCTTTTGCCCCACATAAAACTCTGTACAATAATTTTATCTATGCTACAGAAGCAAATTACTAGGATATATTAAAAATATACATTCCCACCTAAAAGTGAATAAAATATCTCTTCATTAAACTAGATACCATCTTTCACACGTGAAAATAACATAGTTTGGCACTTGGTTTTGTGCAAGATCTTAAAACTGCTTCCCCAAAAGAAAATTATTACCGCACTCTTTCAAAGGGTCCAAAACAGAACTTTAACATCTATTAACATACAGATGTTCTTCCAATTCAAAAGTAAAGCCTGTGGTCTTTTTTTTTTTTTTTTTTTTTTTTGATACAGAGTTTCACTCTTGTTGCCCAGGCTGGAGTGTAACGGTGCAATCTTGGCTCACTGCAACCTCCACCTTCTCGGTTCAAGCTATTCTCCAGCCTCAGCCTCCCAAGTAACTAAGATTATAGGCATGCACCACCACACCTGGCTATTTTGTATTTTTAGCAGAGACAGGGTTTCACCACGTTGGTCAGGCTGGTCTCAAACTCCTTACCTCAGATGATCCATCCACCTCGGCCTCCCAAAGTGCAGGGACTATAGGCATGAGCCACCATGTCAGCTGCTTATGGTTATTATTTTTAAAACACACACACACTGCCAGGTGCAGAGGCTCACGCCTGTAATCCCAGCACTTTGGGAGGCCGAGGTTGATGAATCACTTGAGGTCAGGAGTTCGAGGCCAGCCTGACCGACATAATAAAACCCTGTCTCCAATAAAAATACAAAAGGCTAGGCAGAGTGGCTCACACCTGTAAACCCAGCACTTTGGGGAGGCTGACATGGGCAGATCACCTGAGGTCAGGAATTCGTGACCAGCCTGACCAACAAGAAGAAACTCCATCTCTACTAAAAATACAAAATTAGCCAGGCATGGAGGCACTTGCCTATAATCCCAGCTACTCAGGAGGATGAGGCAGGAGAACTACTTGAAACTGGGAAGTGGAGGTTGTGGTAAGCTGAGATTGGGCCATGACACTCCAGCCTGAGCAACAAGAGCGAAACTCCGTCTCAAAATGCCCACACCAAATCGTAGATGCCTAAAGAACACCCATCATTAATCAAAGGTATAAACTAGATCAGTAGCTCTTAACCAGTTTTAAGTCAGATACCCCTTGGAGAGTCTAAAGAATGCTATTTATTCCCCATTTTTAAAATGGACATACAGTAAAAAATGTTCACATAATTTTACGCTGCTCATTGTATTTTAAATCCAACCATGGATTTAAGAATCCCTAGGCGGGTGCAGTGGCTTATGCCTGTAATCCTAGCACTTTGGGAGGCTGAGGTGGGTGGATCACCTGAGGTCAGGAGTTCAAGACCAGCCTGGACATCATGGTGAAACCCCATCTTAAAATAAATAAAAAGATAAAGTAAGAATCCCCCCAAAAAAAGTAATAATAAATAAATAAATAAATAATCCCTATACCTACTATATAAGAATATAGTTCTGGTTGCTTTTGGGAAGGGAAACCAGGAAAAGGGGTGGAAGGAAGATGTTTTACTACACATCCTTTTATAATCTTTGAAACTTGAACCATATGGCTGCATTATCTATTCAAAAATGAATAAATTAAAAAGTATTACATTAAATAACATGGCAAGATACTAATACAGTAGATGAAACTCTCCAGGTGAAGATGTTTAAAATAGCTATTCTATTAAATTCACTATATTTAAAAATTGCTTCTTTGAAATTTTTTGGTTGAAAAATGTTTGTGGCTGCAAAACTATGCTCTTCATAATTTTCAGAGAAATTTCCAACTTCTACCTTTTTACTAGGAAAATATGTCATAAAAATTTCACATTATTCATATTCTAACTTCTGAATACCCCATTAAATAACAATAGCTAGTATTTACTGAATGTGGCATAGCTGCATCTATTGATTATAACATCGTCATCATTTTATGGACAAGGAAACCAAAGATTTCAGCAGTGAACTCATTTGTCCAAGGGAACCCAGCTAGCGGTAAGCTAGGACTCCTGTGGAACAACAAAGCCCATGTGACGCTGTATCACGACACAGAGTACAGTAAGCACTAAAATAGATGACATTATTCTTTAACAGACTATTCTTTTTTGAGATAGGGTTTCCTTCTGTTGTCCAGGCTCAAGTGCAGTGCCACAATCACAGCTCACTGCAGCCTCGATCTCCTGGGCTCCAGCTATCCTCCTTCAGTCTTCCAACTAGCTAGGACTACGGGCATGTACCTATACCATATCCAGCTAATTTTTTATTTTTATTTTTTTAGAGACGGGCCTGCTATGTTGCCCAGGCTGGTCTTGAACTCCTGGGTTTAAGCAATCCTCCCACCTCGATCTCCCAAAGTATTGGGATTACAGGTGTGAGCTACTTACTGTAGCCAGCCTCTTAAGAGACTGTTCTTACCATAAATAGGTTTTAGTGTATTCACTCATTATAAAAATCTGGTATTATATTGCATGTGCCTGCTTTACTATACACAAAGCAGATACAGACAAAAAAGAATTACCCAACCCGGTGCAGTGGTTCATGGCTGTAATCCCAGCACTTTGGGAGGCCGAGACGAGTGGATCACCTGAGGTCAGGACTTCAAGACCAGCCTGGCCAACATAGCGAAACCTCATCTCTATAAAAAAAATACAAAAATTAGCCAGGCATGGTGGCACACGCCTGTAATCTCAGCTACTTGAGAGGCAAAGGCTGCAGTGAGCCGAGATTCTGCCATTGCACTCCAGCCTTGGCAACAGAGTGAGACTCAACTCTCAAAAATAAATAAATAAAAATAAAAATGTAAGCTGAACCTTAAAACTATGGTGAGTATTTTTTTTAAGTGTTTTCACTAGAGAAAGAATATTAACACCAAAGAAGCAAAGGGTTTCTTTCTGCTAAATAGGACCTCTAGTCATCATAGTTGTTAGAATATCTAAAAGTGAATGTAAAAACTAGCTGCAAAATGCTTCGGAAATGTGCAATGAATTGTGAGACAGCACAGTGGCTCATGCCTGTAATCCCAGCACTTTGGGAAGACGAGGCAGGTGGATCACCTGAGATCAGGAGTTTGAGACCAGCCTGGCCAACATGGAGAAACCCCATCTCTACTAAAAATGCAAAAATTAGCGAGGTGCAGTGGCGGACACCTGTAATCCCAGCTACTCTCGGGAGGCTCAGGAAGGAGACTCTCTTGAACCCAGGAGGTGGAGGTTGTAGTGAGCCAAGGTTGTACCGCTGCACTCCAGCCTAGGTGACGGAGCAAGACTCTGTCTCAAAAAGGAAAAGAAATAACAATGCCACTTTGACTATAATTCCATCTTCAAAGAGGCAGTATTCTTCAAAATCATTCACCCAAATCTAAACTTACAGAATCGCTTAAAATCAATTCAAGGAAATGAGGTATGGGAGGCTGAAGTAAGGAGAGAAGATAAATCACCCAGCCAGGTGCAACTACCACTTACTATTATTAACATGAATTTGTGTGTGTTAGTGTTTGCCTAAGTGTTTAGTTTGACTGTCACATTCAACAACTTACCTAGGTAACCGTCAAAGCTCACTTCATATCCTGCTGTGTAGGTATAGGGAAAGTATCCAAGTCTTTACTTTCTTTTTTCTTTTGAGACATAGTGTATGGTGCCACAATATTAGCTCACTGCAATTTCTGCCTCCCAGATTCAAGTGATTATCCTGCCTCAGCCTCTCAAGTAGCTGGGAATGCAGGTGCACACCACCACACCTGGATAATTTTTGGATTTTTAGTACAGACAGGGTTTCGCCATATTGGCCAGGCTGGTTCAAACTCCTGACCTCAAATGATCCGCCCACCTCAGCCTCCCCCAGGTTTTTACTTTCTTATCAAGCAGTAAGGCACTAAACCTCTACTAGGTTTTCCCTATCAGTGAATGAGTAAGAATCTTTCAACTCAAAGAAAAAACTGTTGTTCTTCTGAGACAAAGGATTTACTCTGTCACCCACACTGGATGTGGTGGAATGATCACAGCTCACTACACCCTCAATCTCCTAGGATCAGGCAATCCTCCTGACTCAGCCTCCCAAGTAACTGGGACCACAGGCGCACATCACCACACCTGGCTAACATTTTTAATTATCTGTAGAGATGGGGGTCTCACTATGTTGTGTGGGCTGGTCTCGAACTCTTGGACTTACTAAGGTGAGCTTCCCAAATCAGTCTCCCAAAGTGCTGGGATTATAGGCGTGAGCCACCACACCTGGCCTCAAAAATGTTAAGACTCTTCAAAAACACTTTCACAGAAGCATATAAAGATGGAGAAAATTTAAATGTCTATATTTGCAAAGTTCATCCTATAATTTCCTAACACAGAGATACAGAAAAAAAACAGGTATATTTATACAGAATTACAGGTGCTGTTGCTTTCTACAGAAAATAACATCAGTGATATGGATTTCAAAACTCCACCTATTAGACATAGTGGCTCATGCCTGTAATCCCAGCACTTTGGGAGGCCAAAGCAGGTGGATCACCTGAGGTCAGGAATTTGAGACCAGCTGGTCAACACATCTCTACTAAAAATACAAAAAATTAGATAGGTGTGGTGGCAGGCACCTATAATCCCAGCTACTCAGAAGGCTGAGGTAGGAGAATTACTTGAACCCAGAGGTGATGGTTGCAGTGAGCTAAAATCGCACCACTGCCCTCCAGCCTGGGCAACAAGAGTGAAACTCCATCTCAAAAAAAAAAGAAATAGGGCAAAACAGAATAAACAGAAACTTTCCTGTCACATTATATTGCAGTTCTGCAAGTGAACAGACTTCAAAATGCTAAGAATTAATGCAGTATTATTTATAAATCTGTCAGTCAAAGATTATGATGCATGTAATAAACATTCTGATAACGCATACACACAAAACAAGTGCTTATTAACGAATATCCACTTTCAAAAATGACACATTAAAAAGATGAGTTATATAATCACTGTGTATATAATTATCATATTCAAACTCCCCTGAAATTAAAGACCTTAAGAACACCTCTTCTACTTCATTATTTAAAACGACTCACACACTTGAACCACATTTTATATTGTACCCCAAATAAAATTAACCCAATTAGTCAAAGCAATACTATAGAAAATTAAATCAATAACTATCTTTTAGCATGTATACAGTGTTTATCCTGGTTTCCCCTAAGATATATATATATATATATAATCTCCTAGAAAAGAAACTTCTCGGCCAGGCATGGTGGTTCATGCTTGTCATTCCAGTACTTTGGGAGGCCAAGGCAGGTGGATAACCTGAGGTCAAGAGTTCGAGACTAGCCTGACCAACATAGAGAAACACCGTCTCTACTAAAAAAATACAAAATTAGCCAGCCGTGGTGGTGCACACATGCAATCCCAGCTTCTCTGGAAGCTGAGGCAGGAGTATCACTTGAACCTGGGAGGCGAAGGTTGTGGTGAGCCAAGATAGCACCATTACACTCTAGCCTGGGCAACAAAAATGAAACTCCATCTCAAAAAAAAAAAAACAAGCAATTCCTCCTATATTTTCTCTATATTCCATAAATTACTTCCTAAAAAATCAAGAGCAAATATCCATTACTGAAGTCTATTTCTGATTATACTTCCTTATGTTATTCTATAGACAGATATCGAAATCTAATAGAATACTTTCCAGAATATTTACCCAGAATGTGCTTACTACATAACCATCATTGTTAATCTGGAATTAGGTTTGTGAGCATATAATCCTGTTACTCTCCAATTCTCTCATGCTAGTAAAATATGCAAGTCCATAAAATCATATTCTTGGAGAGCAAAGTTCATGGAAAACTTGCAATACTAGCAGACTTCAATTTTAAAAGTGACCAAAGCATAGAAAAATGGCCAATAAGCACATGAAAAGATGCTCAACATCACTAATCATTAGAAAAACGCAAATCAAAATCACAATGCAATACCACTTCATGCTCATTACAATGACTATAATCAAAAAATTAAAAAGCAGAAAATGAATGTTGGTGAGGATATAGAAAACTGGAACCTGTATGCATTGCTACTGGGAATAAAAAATGAGACAGTTGCTGTGGCAATATGTATGGCAAATTCCTGAAAAAATTCAACATATGATCCAGCAATTTCACTTCTGGGTACACACCCAAAAGAAATAAAAGCCAGAATTTAAACAGGTATCTGTACATCATGGTCATAGCAGCATTACTCACAATAGCCTAAAGGTGGAAGCAACCCAAGTGTCCACCAATGAATTCTTGGATAAAAAAATATATGGTATGTATATACAATATTATGCCGCCTTCAAAACAGAATGAAATTCTGCCACATGCTACAACAGAGATGAACACTAAAAACATTATACTAAGTGAAATAAGCCAGTCACAAAAGGACAAATATTGCATGGCATCACTTATAGGAGGTACCTAGAGTAGTCAAATTCATAGAGACAAAAAACAGAATGGTGGTTACCAGGGCCTGCGGGAGGGAAACGGAGTTAGTGTTTAACAAGTACGGAGCTTCAGTTGGGGAAGATGAGAATGTTCTGGAGATGGACGGTAGTGACAGCTGCACAACAATGTCAAGGTACTTAATGCCACTGAAGTGCACATTTAAACGTGGTTAAAATGGTAAATGTTATGTATATTTTTTAAAATAAGAAAAAAGACATTAAAGCATTTGTCCAATTTCTTTTCTTTTTTTTTTGAGACAGAGTCTTGCTCTGTCACCAGGCTAGAGTGCAGTTGTGCAATCTCAGCTCACTGGAACCTCTGCCTCCCGGGTTCAAGCGACTCTTCTGCCTCAGTCTCCCGAGTAGCTGGAATTACAGGCATCTACCACCACTGCGGGCTGATTTTTGAATTTTTAGTAGAGATGGGGTTTCATCATGTTGACCAGGATGGTCTCGATCTCCTGACCTTGTGATCCGCCCACCTCAGCCTCCCAAAGTACTGGGATTACAGGCATGAGCCACCATGCCCAGCCAGTGTCCAGATTCTTAAAGCATGTGTCCAAATTCTTCTCATGCATGCTTATTTCACTACCCACAAAACCAATACCCCATGAGTGGTCAGTTAAGTCTAAATTAGTGCAACAATAAAGTCTTCTAATTCCTTCTAATCCTAAAATAATGTTTAACTGGCTTCCTTAGAATGAAGTCCTTCATCAGATACAGGCACTAACAGCTATTACATATCTACTTCAGATTAAATAAATTACTAAAAATGCCCAGGCGAGGTGGCTTACGCCTGTAATCCCAGCACTGTGGGAGGCCAAGGCGGGTGGATCACATGGCCAGGAGTTCAAGACTTGCCTGGCCAACAAGGTGAAACCTTGTCTCTACTAAAAACACACACACACAAAAAAAAACAGCTGGGCGTGGTGGCACACGCCTGTAATCCCAGATACTCAGGAAGCTGAGGCAGAAAACTGCCTGAACCCCAGAGGCAGACGTCGCAGTGAGCCAAGATTGTGCCACTGTACTCCAGTCTGGGCGACAGAGCGAGACTCCATCTCAAAAGAATAAATAAACAGGCCGGGTGTGGTGGCTCATGCCTGTAATCCCAGCACTTTGGGAGGCTGAGGCGGGTGGATCATGAGGTCAAGAGATCGAGACCATCCTGGTCAACGAGGTGAAACCCCGTCTCTACTAAAAATACAAAAATTAGCTGGGCATGGTGGTGCATGCCTGTAGTCCCAGCTACTCGGGAAGCTGAGGCAGGAGAATTGCTTGAACCCAGAAGACGGAGGTTGCAGTGAGCCGTGATTGTGCCATTGCACTCCAGTCTGGGTAACAACAGCGAAACTCCGTCTCAAAAAAAAAAAAGAGAATAAATAAATTACTAAAAATCAATGTCTCCCAACTTTGTATTTCAAACACAGTTTAATCTAGAGTGTTTCCTTCATCTTCTTTCCAAAGACTCTTTTCATTTTCACCAGCAAAATCTCTAGTCAAAATTTTCTCCCCCAGATCTCATAGGAGCTCATCTTTACTGACTAGTAGATATATCATCTTTACCATAATCAGTTTCCACCAATTTTGTATAAACATTAGAATCTTATTTATGAATCTCTCTCCCTTTATAAAAAGTGTTCATATGGAAAAAAATAGAAGCTTGAAATCTCCTAAGCTAAATTTTGAGGCTCTTTTCCAGTTACATTCCAGTTTCTCTTATAATACCTTCTGATTTCACAAAATGTTACAGGAATAAGTCTCCAATAATGAACTAGCAAATCAGGTTGCCCGGTTTCCTCCAAGCCACTAAAGATCACTGTTGTTCATATCCCCTTTCTCTCACTCTTCGGTATTCAGTACAGAAACATCCACCTTCAAAGGTAAACTCTGATGTTTTCACACTATAAAAGTTATGTTCTGATATTTTTCAAACAACACCTATTACATATCTACTTCAGATTAATTACTAAAAATGCCTAGGCGCGGTGGCTTATGCCTGTAATGTTCATAAACATGAAGCAAACGTGAAAATTAAAAGGGGAAAAAAAAAGTAACCACATACCCAAACAAAAGTTGAAACGCCTAATTTAGAAAAAAACTCTTCATATTAAAAACGTATTAGGACAGGCATGGTGGCTCATGCCTACAATCCTGGCACTGGGAGGCCAAGGCAATTCGAGACCAGCCTGTGCAACATGGCCAAACCCCATCTCTACAAAAAGACAGAAAAATTAGCCAGGCATGGTGGCACACTCCTATAGTTCCAGCTACTCGGGAAGCTGATCCCAGCTACTTGGGAAAGGGAGGATCACTTGAGCCTAGGACATTGAGGCCACAGTGAGCCTGCACTTTCACTCTGTCCCCACTGAACTCTAGCTGGAATGATAGCATGAGACTGTGTCAAAACAAAAACAAACAAAACAAAAAAAACTTGTTAACAAATTTCAGGCCAGGTGCTGTGGCTCACACCTGTAATCCCAGCACTTTGTAAGGTCAATGTGGGATCACTTGAGGTCAGGAGTTCAAGACCAGCCTGGCCAACATGGTGAAACCCTGTCTCTACTAAAAATACAAAAATTAGCTGGGCATGGTGATGGGCACCTGATGCATCACCTGGTCATATTCCGGCTACTTGGGAGGCCGAGGCAGGACAATCACTTGAACCTAGGAGGTAGAGGTTGCATGAACCAAGATCATGTCACTGCACTCTAGCCTGCGCAACAGATGGAGACTCTGTTTCAAATAATAAAAATTTAAAAATTAACAAATTCTAAAGAAATGATCATACTAAACAAGTATGATCATCATATACTTTTTCTACTCATACTATCTGAAAACAAGAATGCATGTAAACAATTATAAATTGACAATTTTTTTCTTGATTTTTAAAATGAATTCTTCCAAATACCATTTTCTATATGTAAACTAATGAATGGTACCATCTCCTCTACTAGGGTCTACTTCCTAAAACAGCATAATCTGTAGCTGTTACTGCAGATAATGTATCCACCTAAATGTCAATAGAAGAAAAAATGAAAAACACAAACCCAGACATCTTAAAAATTGCTCGGGTACTTAGTTTACCTACTCATCAATGTGAGATATTCTCCTGAGAACAAGTTTCTTTTTACTTGCCCAAAGAGAGACTAAATTGAGCCCTTTATAAAGGAGAGTGGGTATATCTGGTCACACATTAGTCACTTCAGGGTGTGTGAAGTATCCCATCCTTCAGTCTGCAACACATATAAAACTCTACCAAAAGGAAATTATATGTAAATGTAGAAAGATCTATTGAAAAAGAATGCATCACCTGGTCATGAGCCTTACCTTTTAGCAGCGGCAGAGGTGTTAACTCAATAGGCTTGCCTTGAGACCTAAACTGTGAGGAACTTTGCGACCTCTTCTGTCTGGCTTTTCTGACGGACTTCCGAGAAAATCCGTCTACTTTATCCACTGATGGAGGAGTAGATGGTGCTGAGGACATATCCCTACTAAAGAGAAAGAAGTATCATAAACCCATACATTCTCAAAGCTGAGATCCCACCATGGCACTCCAGCCTAGGCAACAAAGCAAGACTCCATCTCAAAAAAAGAAAAGAAAATTGGTGAAAATAATGTATGTATCATGGAAACAGTATCAGAACTCTAATGTATTGTGCCACTCCATATTAAGCATTAAAGATACTCATCTAGGCTTAAAGAACTCCATGCTGCCTGCCTATTTTCTAACTGCAAAGCTCTTCACATCTTCAAGTAATTTTTGGAGCTATTCTACAGCTGGAAAACGTCCATCGATACATTTTCCCAAGATATTTAATATTATGAATGGGTTCTGGAGTTGAAAGCTTTAGTGTACTTCAAGAATCTATAACAATGTATCACAGCAAGGTGAAATTTACTACTACTGAAACCATCTAGGCATAACTTTTAATGGGATGTGCTGTGTTAGCTATGATAACTACACCACACTGCAAATGAGGACAGGCTAGATTACTTTAAACAAAACACATAAAAGGCATAATTAAAATATTTCAAAGAAGTCTTCTTTTTGAATGAAGTCACCTTAAGTTATTAAAGGTTAATAAAACTATGAGGAAATCAAGCACAAAAGTTGAACTGAAAACATAAATTCACAGCCTACTGAAACAACCAGGTTGAGTTCCCTTGAGGTTTAGACCTTGAAGTTCATCATCAAATACCAATTTTCATTCCATTAAACTTATGGAACTGAACACTACTTTTGCATTTTTTAACCCTCTCGAGTTACTAAAATTAAAGCTATTTCCTAAAAGTAACAAGCGTTAAAACACTTAATTTCATTCACCAATTTAAACAGATGCCATCATTTCCATGGCACTGAGGCTCCATTCAAGATTAATGGCAGACTCGGATAGAAATAATGCATATGGGGGAAATGCTGATATGCAATTACTCACCTGTCATTTCAATACATAAGACAAGTGGTTTTTAACTTCTAAATAAAAGAGTAAGGGAATTTCTTCCTGAACACGTAAGAATAAAAAGTTACTGGATTACGTGGATTTTGACAATTTAAAATAACAAAAACATTTAAATACACACACACATATGATGTTGACGTTTGAAATTTTGAAGTCTTCCTTGGTTTTCTTAAATTTAGAAAAAGGTTTTTTAAAAAAAAAATCTAACTAATTTAGCCTTAACATAATGTGATGTATTCAAAATAGAATTGCAAAATATGAATGACTATAGAAGACGTTAAGATCACTTTAAAATATCAAAATGACTACATCAGCCAAAAACTCCACATCATATTTGTACCTTGTAAATTTAGGGGCCGATTTTCCAATCTGGTATGTGAATTATTTAGACTTCATTCTAACTCTAACCCTACAAAATTTCAGTAACTCCTCTTCCTCCATCACTCTTTTTGTCTCTTCTTTATTCCTCATCTCTCATCTCTACGACGATATAACAGGTAGCTTTTTAAAAAATCATTTACCCCTTATGCCCAAGGCCCAGAATAAACGTCAAGGATCCCAACCCTGAAGCATTGCAAAACTAAACGTAAGGTAACAGCGGGTCCATGCAAAGCCGGGGGAAACAGGTTTCGCTCTGGGCCAGGGCACCCGAAGCTTTATCATCCTCTAATCAGCAGGCACGGGGCATTTCCATGGCTCAGGATAATCCAAAGAGGGTAAGGGGCAGTATGGAAAGAAAGACAGGGAAGGGGTTTGTCTATGGGGATGCTTACATACTGCCTTTGCTCCTAACCCACACCCCAAGCCTTGGAGAAGATAAGCTGCTAGAGAATCCTCCTCACACCAAACCCCCCTTTATTCCCCGCCCCCACCAGTGGATAAAGGGGAGCAAGAAAATGCCTCCAATCCCAGGAGGTGGAGAAAAAGGGAGGAGGGGGCAGAGTGAATGAGAGGTATCATCAGAAGCATTTGCAGGTAAATCAGACAAGTGGGACGGGCGCTCCCGCTCCTGCACCCGCACCCCACCCCACCGCACCCCTCGCCTGCCCGGCCAGGCCTTCCCAAGGCCGGTGCCCCATCGGTTCCCCATGAGGACCAGGAGGAAGCAGGGAAGCGGGCGAGCCGCGGTGCTGGAGGGACGAAGTTACCTTGAAGCTTCTGAGGAAGAATCCGAAGATGATCTGTGGCTTGGAGGGGCCGGAGACGGGCAAGGGGGCCGCAGCGGGGGCGGGCGGCGGGACCGGGACGTGCAGGGGGAGGTCCGGGGAACTGCGGGGAGCCCGGGGCGACGGCTGTCCGGTACGGCGTCCCTCCGGTTCCGCGGCGGCGGAGCCTCTAGGCCTCACGGCCGGACCCGAACCTCAGCGCTCCGGCGGCGGCGGCGGCCTCACGATCCTCCCCCGCGGGCCCGTCCCATCAAATCGGCACCGACCCCGTTGCGGCTCCGCCGGTGGCTCCTCGCTCACATTCCTGGCGGGCGGCGCCTCAGCTCGTTGCCCGGGACCCGGCGGCGGCGGCGGCGGCGGCGGCGACGACGACGTGGGGAAGGGGGGAAGGGAGGGAGGAAGACTGGATCTGTAGCGGCAGCAAGAGAAGGGGACCAGAGAAAGAGGAGGAGCCGCAGGAGCTGGAGCCGCCGCTGCCAGAGCCACAGTTCGCTACCCGCGGTGGGTCCCAGTCAATGCCCCTTTCTCTCTCCTATTGTCAATATCACCGGGCGGCTGAGTCCATGGCACACGCACAACCAAACCTTCTAGGCAGCAGTGCCCGCCTCCGGCGCCCGCCCACTGGAGACTTCAAACGGGAAGCGAGGCCTCATTGGCCCGCGTCCGCCTTCAGTCCCCTGCCAGCATGTTCGGCTGACACCTGATCAGGGATTGGAGGCAGGAGGGCGGAGAAACAGGAGGGTGGGAAGAGGATTGGGCCGAAGCGTGAAGGACCCGGATGCAGCCCCGACCTCGGGTGGTGCAGCAGCCGCTTCCGCCCGGCGGTTTGGCAGGCTGAAGTGGGAAGCCGCTTGGCCTGAGAGGAGCTCCTTAATTCCGGGACGTGTGCGACTAGCATATCAGCTGGTTGACTTTCCGTGCTGTTCGGAGCCTTTGGACGGCGGTCGTCTTCGACCGGAGGATTCCGAGGGCAAGGGTCGGCCAAGAGTCGGGGAGCCCTCGAGTCTTGATCCCGCCCTGCAGCTAGTGTGGCCCTTCTGGCCTTGGGGAGTCCCACTCAGGACGGGAACCGCTGATGCGTAGACAGGCATAAGATTCCCCCGCCCGCGCCTGTGCGTTACTGCTTGTTTAAATGGGTCCCCTTGAAACTCCCAGCAGTCGCTCTTCGCTGAACCTGGTGGGAGGCCTGGCCCAGGGTTCAGTAACGCTTCGAATTCCGCCTCGTCTCCTTTTCTCTAAACGTCTGTTTTGAGTATCAGACCCCTGGAGCCTCCACGCCTCGGTTGAGGCCAGCGCTCATTTAGTTAATGCAGGTGGGAATGCTGTCGCCACGGTTTGCAGTCTGTTCATTCAGAATAACCCACCGGCCAGCCGGCTGCTCAGAGCTCGGAAAGACCCAGCTCCAAACTTGAGGAGTTTCGAGATTTTAATTGGCAAGTTGGACCCGAAAGAGTTACTGGAGAAGCCTACTTAACTCTATCTAGAATAAGTGATGAGATCTTTGGAGATGTGTTTGCATCGTTGGTGAATGCAAACGGCCAAATGGAACTTGTCAGATAATATTCTTGGATTTATGTATTTGAATGCACCCTACATACATTTTTTGAGGAGAAAAAGGGAAGAAATTATTAATGCTAACTACAAACATCAGAGTACCAGTTTTTCAAAATTTAGGAAATGGTGGGGAGGGGGTCAAAAAAATTAACTTATTCATATTTTCTCAGAGATAGCCACTTACAGCATTTGCATACTTTCAGTATTTTTCCTTTTTATATTAATAATGTGTGTTAATTTGTAGCCTAGTTTTTTTCCCTCAGCATTATATCATCTTTTCTATACGGTTAGGGAATAGAGCTATATCTAAATAAAACTATAAGTACCATATGTACAAGTGACAATAAAAATGGATTTGCAATTCTCCTCTTTCTGTTGTTAAACACTAGAGTTTTGAAATTTTCTTTGCACACTCCCAGAAATGGCTCTTGAGTGGAAAAATAATTTTGTGCCATGAAAGATAAAAATATTCCTGCTTTGGACTGAAATGGAAAACGAAAAGATGACTCTCAGATGGAAGCAGGCTCCCCCTACTGACTCCAGATCATTGGCCACTGTGGGCTAGTGCCCACTTTTGCCGTGATAAAGTTCATTACCACTAAGTATGAACTATAGAATACCAGCAGTCTAGTTCCTACGCTTGAGAATCTTAAATTTCCATATCTCAATATCATGTACAGTCTTCATGAAAGTTCAGCGTCCCAGCCAAGGACCTGTTTTTTCAATCTTTGATTGAGGGTAAATGCAGAATTAAAACCAAGGAAGATTTTGAAGCCAATTCAATTTCCCTTGGCAACAGTTGAACTGTTAAAAGCATAGTGCACGTTTGAAATTCTCACAGCTGTTGCTTAGAACATGTCATAGAGTGGGGATTTTGCTTGCAAATTATGGATCTCTATAAAGACAATTCATTTCAAAGTCATTTCACTTTCTATAAAATGGCTGAGCAACTGAAATGAGCAGGTTTTTTAAAATGGAAACATCCTTGCCTATGTGAGAAACTGTTCTCTGGACTAGTAATTTCTCCCATGTATCCCAGAGGTTTGTGTACTCCAAGAATAGTGCAAGGTAATCTATTTGGGATGCAGGAAAAAAAATATTAAAAAATATATTTCAGTTTAATCTAAAAAAAAAAGTCATTAAGGTCAACTAGTTTTTTGGGGTTTTTTGTTTGTTTTTGTTTTGTTTTGTTTTTCGAGACCAAGTCTCACTCTGTTGCCCAGGCTGGAGTACAGTGGCACGATCTCGGCTCACTGCAACCTCTGCCTCCCGGGTTCAAGCACTACCCTGCTGCAGCCTCCTGAGTAGCTGAGATTACAGGCGCCCAGCTAATTTTTTTGTATTTTTAGTAGAAACAGGGCTTCACTATCTTGGCTAAGTTGATACTGAACTGCAGACCTCTTGATCCACCTGCCTCGTCCTTCCTAAGTGTTGGTATTACAGGCATGAGCCACTGCACCCAGCCAGTATTTTTTATACAAAGTGAATGGCTCTGCCTCAGTCCATGAAATGGTGCCTTGGCCTAGAGCAGCACAGGAGACGTCCGTAGGAGAAAAGTGGAAGTTACCATTCCTAAGCGTTGGCCATTGTGGTCCCACCCAGTCAGCCCCTGACAACTTATGACTTACTGCAATTACTTATTCCAGTTTCTGAATTCAACTAAGTGGACTTACTGATTATATTATCTAAGTTTAATTAAACTAACCCCCATAAAACAGACAAATGATTCTAAGAGTCCTTTGCAAAGAAATCACAGGAGAACAAGAAGAAAATCTTGGAACTAACTCTTCTATCAAATCTTTGACAGCCATTTTTCGAATGTAAAATACCAATCTAATATATTCAACCAAATTTTGACAAGAAAAAAAATCAAAGCTACTTGAAACGTAAATTTATATCCACTGTTATTAAGAAATGAACTTCACTTTAAGTGTGTATTTTGATTGAGTTAAGCTAATGATGGTAGCGTATGTCTATACTTTATGGACAAATATACATTATTTGGAAGAATATTTTTATGGCTGGGTATGACAGCTAGTGCCTGTAATCCTAGCACTTTGGGAAGCTGAGGTGGGTGGATCATTTGAGCCCAGGTGTTTGAGACCAGCCTGGGCAACACGACAAAACCCATTAGCTACAAAAAAGTTTCAAAATTAGCTGAGCCTGGTGGCACACTCCTGTTATCCCAGCTACTGGGAGGCTGAGGTGGGAGGATCACCTGAGCCCAGGTGGTCAATCCTACAGTGAGCCATGATTATGCCACTGCATTCCAGCCTGGGAAACAAAGTGAAAACCTGTCTCAAAAGAAAAAAAGTTTGGAAACCAGGCACAATGGCATATGCCCGTAGTCCCGACTACTCCAGAGGCTGAGGTAGGAGGATCACTTGAGCCCAGGAGTTGGATTCTGTAGTGTGACATGATGGAGCCTGTGAAGAAAAACATTATAGGCCACGTACAGTGGCTCATGCCTGTAATCCCAACACTTCGGGAGGCAAGGTGGGTGAATTGCAAGGTCAGGAGTTTGAGACCAGCCTGGCCAACATGGTGAAACCTCATCTCTACTAAAAATACAAAAATTAGCTGGGTGTGTTGGCGGGCACCTGTAATCCCAGCTACTAGGGAGGCTGAGGCAGGAGAATTGCTTGAACCCAGGAGGCGGAGGTTGCAGTGAGTGAAGATCGAGCCACTGCATTCCAGCCTGGGTGACAGAGCAAGACTCCATCTCAAAAAAAAAAAAAATTATAGCCATCTGAGAGGCCACTATCAAATGACAAAATATAATTTATTGCTCTCAAATGAAAGTATTCACTTCCCAGATATCAAAGCCAAGCTTATGAATCTACTAGCCAGCTAGCCATGTGATGAGACAAAGACACTATCCAATGATGGCTGGCTGGTGAACTAAAGGAGGACTGAGATAATAAGTAGGAGCATTGTCAAAACAATCGTCAACCAGTAGAGGAGGAAACGTCCTGTGCTGATTAGATATCATCATCAGAGGTAGACTAGTCTAGTTTGGTGTGTGTGGAGTAGGGGGACATGAAGCTGGTCATGGACTGAAAGGAAAGAATAGTGAGAGCGAGAAAGCCTGATGCAATAGTTGCCTCTTAGGAAAACAATAAAAAGAGTATACAGGCCGGGGCAGTGGCTCACGCCTGTAATCCCAACACTTTGAGAGGTGAAGCAGGCAGATCACTTGAGGACAGGAGTTCAAGGCCAGCCTGGCCAACATGATAAAACCCCATCTCCACTAAAAATAAAAAAATTAGATGGGCACGGTGGCTCACCCCTGCAGACACAGCTACTCAGGAGGCTGAGACACAAGAATCACTTGAACATGGGAGGTAGAGGCTGCAGTGAACCGAGATCATGCCACTGTACTCCATCCTGGGTGACAGAGAGAGACTCCCTTTCAAAGAAAAAAGTATACACATAGCAACTGTAGATAAGGGAGTTTGGTATAATATTTCTTTTGAGTTACATTAATCTACCAAAAAACATCCTCAATAGTGACATTTTCTTGGGTCGCAGTTTAAATACTCTAGTTACATTTTCAGATGCACGTCAAAGGTTGTGGCTTATTCATAGCTTTGCATGTGATTAATGTGTATAATTATTGCCTGAGATTTTAAAGTGTTTAGGTGTTCCAATTCCCTACATAGCAGTTTAACCTGCATTCCAGAAATGACTATCAAAGGACCTTTGCACTGTCCTTAGTGAGAGCCCTATGTCACTGATGGATCAAGACGGAGAGAGAGACCTTATATCACTGACAGGGAAGTGGAGTTGGAAAAAAAACAGGAAGAGAAAGCCAATTTTAAGTGCACTTTCTTTTTTAGTATTATTTTTTTGAGACAGAGTCTTGCTCCGTCGGAGAAGCTAGAGTGCAGTGGTGCAATCTCAGCTCACTGCAACCTCCACCTTTCGGGTTCAAGCAATTTTGCTTCAGCCTCCTGAGTAGCTGAGATTACAGGCGCCACCATCGCGCCCAACTAATTTTTGTGTTTTTAATGGAAATGGAGTTTCACCTTGGCCAGGCTGGTCTCAAACTCCTGACCTCGTGATCCACCTGCCTTAGCCTCCCAAAGTGCTGGGATTACAGGCAGCAGCCACCACACCCGGCCTTTAAGTGCACTTTATTTCATACACGATAAAAACAAAATAATGTACCACAAGCAATAATTTTGTTTGTAAAATAGTCAAATAACACAATTAAATGAGCTTAAAGCTATATCTAATAATAAGCATGATGGGCCAGGCATGGTGGTTCCTGCCTGTAATCCCAGCACTTTGGGAGGCCAAGGCGGGCAAATCATGAGATCAAGAGATCCAGACCATCCTGGCTCACATGGCAAAACCCCGTCACTACTTAAAAAAATAAAAAAATAAAATAAGCACGATGGTGAAAACATACTCTGAAATCCAGTGTTATCTTAGCTCTGACAGTCAGGAGATACAGCAAATTATTAACGCCTTCCTCCAGTCTTGGTTTGCTTACCTGTAAACAAGCAAACTAAACAAACAAACAAAAAACAAAAGGCTGGACATGGTGGCTCATGTGGTGGCTCACGTAATCCAAGCACTTTGGAGGCCAAGGCCGGGAATCACCTGAGGTCAGGAGTTCAAGACCAGCCTGACCAACATGGTGAAAACCCATCTTTAAAAAAAAACAAAAAAAAGGCCGGGCGCGGTGGCTCACGTCTATAATCCCAGCACTTTGGGAGGCCGAGGCAGGTGGATCACGAGGTCAAGAGATCGAGACCTTCCTGGTCAACAAGGTGAAACCCCGTCTCTACCAAAAATACAAAAATTAGCTGGGCATGGTGGCGCGCGCCTGTAGTCCCAGCTAACTCGGGAGGCTGAGGCAGGAGAGTTGCTTGAACCCAGGATGCAGAGGCTGCAGTGAGCCAAGATCGCGCCATTGCACTCCAGACTGGGTAACGAGCGAAACTCAGTCTCAAAAAAATAAATTAATTTAAAAAACAAGCAGACTAACAATTACTAACTCACAATATTCATCAAATTGAAACGATGTTATACATTTACTACAGTGTCTGGCATCTATTAACAGCTTGATAAATACTACTTATTACCACAGTCATCTATTTTCTTATTTTTAAGACTCCTCATCAGGCCAGGTGCAGTGGCTCACTCACACCTGTAATCCCAGCACTTTGGAAGGCCAAGATGAGTGGATCACTTATGCCAGGAGTTTGCGACCAGCCTGGCCAACATCGTGAAACCCCATCTCTACAAAAAATACAAAAATTAGCTGGGTGTGGTGGCACATGCCTTTA
Source organism: Callithrix jacchus (assembly GCF_049354715.1). NCBI lineage: Eukaryota > Metazoa > Chordata > Mammalia > Primates > Cebidae > Callithrix > Callithrix jacchus. The sequence continues at coordinate 98,246,741 of NC_133509.1, forward strand.
CTCCCAGCTATTTGGGAGACTGAGGCAGAGAACTGCTTGAACCTGGGAGAGGGAGGTTGTAGTAAGCCTATAGTGCCACTCCAGCCGGGATGACAGAAGAAGACTCTGTCTCAAAAAAAAAAAAAAAAAAAACAGACTGATGCCTGTAATCCTAGCACTTTCGGAGGCCAAGGCAGGTGGATCACCTGAGGTCAGGAGTTCAAGACTAGCCTGGCCAACAGGGAGAAACCCCATCTCTACTAAAAATATAAAAATTAGCCTGGTGTGGTAGCACACGCCTGTAATCCCAACTACTCAGGAGGCTGAGGAAGGAGAATCGCTTGAACCGGAGAGGTGGAAGTTGCAGTGAACAAAGATCACACCATTGCACTCCAGCCTACACAATGAGAGCAAGACTCCATCTCAAATAATAAATATAAAAACATTTTTAAAAATCAGGGTGGTCGCTCAGGCCTGTAATCCCAGCACTTTGGGAGCCTGCGGCAGGCAGATCACAAGGTCAAGAGATCGAGAACAGCCTGACCAACATGGTGAAACCCCATTTCTACTAAAAATACAAAAAATTAGCTGGTGTGATGGCGCACATCTGTAGTCCTAGCTACTCTGGAGGCTGAGGCAGGAGGATCTCTTGAAGCTGGGAGGCGGAGGTTGCAGTGAGCCAAGATCACGCCACCACACTCCAGCCTGGCATGCCCTTTATTCTAATTTATGTACCTTTAAAAGAGGCTCAAGCGGTGGCTCACGCCTGTAATCCCAGCACTTTGGGAGCAGGCAAACAGATCACACGTATTTATTTGTGACTCTGTCTCAAATAAATAAATTCTCCTTATTCATCTAGAAACTAAACTTTAGGAAGTTTTCTGATGAGTTTTTTTTCCCTCCTGAAAATTTTCTTCTGGCATACCCCCGTGACAGGAAGAAAACAAGGAGCAGGGAATCACAGGCATGCCCCTCAATCTACTTTCACACTAAATTAGAGAATGTGTGTGTGGGAGCATCCATTAGCAATAGCAGGAATTTCCATTTTAGAATATCCGTTTACTTCCAAAAGTGAACAAAACGATTGTTTGACTTCATTTCAGAGCTTTATCTTCATTCTAATTTTTTTTTTTTTCTGAGACAGAGTCTCGCTCTGTCGCCCAGGCTGGAGTGCAGTGGTGCAGCAATCTCAGCTCACTGCAACCTCGGCCTCCCGGGTTCAAGCGATTCTCTTGCCTCAGCAGCCCACCATGCCTGACGAATTTTTGTATTTTTAGTAGAGACGGGGTTTCACCATATTGGCCAGGCTGGTCTCCAACTCCTGACCTTGTGATCTGCTCACTTCAGCCTCCCAAAGTGCTGGGATTACAGGTGTGAGCCACCGCTTGAACCTCTTTTAAAGGAACATAAATTAGAATAAACGGCTGGGTGCATTGGTTCATGCCTGTAATCCCAGCACTTAGGGAGGCCAAATCGGGCAGATCACTTGAGGTCAGGAGTTCAAGGCTGGCCTGACCAACATGGCAAAACCCCAACTCTACTAAAAATACAGAAATTAGCTGGGTGACATGGCATGCACCTGTTAGCTCAGCTACTTGGGAGACTGAGGCAGGAGGATCGCTTAAACCTGGGAGTCGGAGGTTGCAACGAGCTGAGGCAGTGCTGCTACACTCCAGCCTGGGCAACAGAGCAAGACTCTGTCTTTAAAAAAAAGAGAGAGACTCAGGCAAGACCCCTATGTCTACAAAAATATTTAAAAATTAGTCAGGTCTGGTAGGTAGTACACACATGTTGTCCTAGCTACTCAGGTGGCTAAAATGAAGATACCTCTAGCACAGGAGTTTGAGGCTGCAGTGAGCTATGATCATGCCATTGCACTGTAGTCCAGGCAACAGAATGAGATCTTGTCTCTAAAAAAAAACCAAAAAATAAATAAATAATAAAAGAGGTGGCTGGGCACCGTGGCTCATGCCTATAATCCCAGCACTTTGGAAGGCCAAGGTGGGCAGATCACTTGAGGCCAGGAGTTCAAGACCAGCCTAGCCAGCTTAGCGCGACCCTGTCTCTACTAAAAAATACAAAAATTAGCTGGGCATGGTAGCACACACCTGTGATCCCAGCTACTCGGGAGGCTGAAGCAGAAGAATCACTTGAACGTGGGAGGTGGAGATTGCAATGAGCCAAGATCGCACCACTGCACTCTAGTCTGGATGACAGAGGGAGACTCCATCTCGAAAATAAATAAATAAATATAAATAAATAAATAAATAAAGCTCAAAGTATTTTTGCTCTATCTTTTTCTCTTCCTTCAGTAACCTCGAAAATTGCACCAGGACTGAGATTCCAATTTCTAATCCTAGCCCTGCCTTTAATAATGGTCTGGCCTTGGTGTTTTGAATATCTGCCTCCCAACCATCCCTTCTTTTCCTTTGAGGCCCACACCCTTCCTCACTTCATGTAATTCTGATGAGACTGTTACTCATGGTGCTTCCCTCTTTCCTCCCTCTTCCCCCAGAGAGATGGAAACATGACTCAAGATAGGTACATGACTCAACTGGGTCTTCCCCAAGATTAGCTTTTTGAATGCTGGAGGAGGGATGCCTCTCTTCCTCTTGGATCATAAACCATAGAAATGACACAAGTTGGAGCTACTTATAACTGTCTCCTCTTTCCTTCCTTCATCCTAGAGGAAGGCAATCCTTTAGAAGAGACGTTGGCAAATGCCAAGTTCCATCAACCTTATTGGAACTACTGGATTCAGCTATACCTAAGCTAGTTTCAGTTATATGAGCCAGTAAACTTCCTTTTTCGTTTAAGCTACTTTACAGTTTGATTTCTGCAATGGACACTTGAAAGAATACTGACGGGCAAGTCACTTAACCTCTTCAAGCTTCAGTTTGCTTTTTAGACCCTGAATCTGAGGTTTTCTAAATGTTGAACTAATTAAAACCTTTATAATCTTAAGCATGAAAGGAAATCATTTAAAGTGACCCTGCCAGGAGTTCTTTCCTAATGTAATTGATCAAGTGTAATTTATTTCTGTTTTTCCTTTTTTTTTTTTTTTTTTGAGATGGAGTCTCGCTCTGTTGTCCAGGCTGGAATGCAGTGGCATGGTTTCAACTCACTGCAGCCTCCACCTCCCCGGTTCAAGCAATTCTCTTGCCTCAGCCTTCTGAGTAGTTGGGGTTACAGGCACGCGCTACCACACCGGCTAATTGTTGTATTTTTTCATAGAGACAGGGTTTCACCATGTTGGTCAGTCTGGTCTTGATCTCCTGACCTCGTGATCTGCCCGCCTCAGCCTCCCAAAGTGCTGGGATTACAGGTATGAGCCACCGCAGCTGGCCAATTTCTATGTTTCTTAAAAGTTCAGACTCAAAGAAGATATTCTTAAGAATCATGCATTTCTGGGCCAGGCCCGGTGGCTCATGCCTGTAATCCCAGCACTTTGTGGGGCCAAGGCAGGTGGATCACCTGAGATTGGGAATTTGAGATCAGCCTGACCAACATGGAGAAACCTCATCTCTACTAAAAATATAAAATGAGCCAGGTGTGATAGCACACGCCTGTAATCCCAGCTACTCAGGAGGCTGAGGCAGGAGAATTGCTTGAACCTGGAAGGTACAGGTTGCAGCAAGCCGAGACTGCACCACTGCACTCCAGCCTGGGCAACGAGAGCGAAACTCCATCTCATTAAAAAAAAAAAAAAAAAAAGTTATGCATTTTTGGCCAGATGTATTGGCTCACATCCATAATCCCAGCACTTTGGGAGGCCAAGGCAGGCAAATGGCTTGAGGTCAGGAGTTCAAGACTAGCATGGTAAAATATGGTGTTGATATTATCAACACCATGGTGAAACTCTGTCTCCACTAAAAATACAAAAAAATTATCTGGCGTGGTGGTGCACACCTGAAATCCCAGCATCTCGGGGGGCTGAGGTGGAAGGATCACTTGAACCCTGGAGGCAGAGGTTGCAGTAAACTGAGATGGTGTCACTGCACTCAGGCCTGGGTAACAGAGCAAGACTTCATCTCAAACAAAAAAATCAAACCAGCTGGGCGTGGTGGCTCACGCCTGTAATCCCAGCACTTTGGGAGGCAGAGGCGGGCAGATCGCCTGAGGCTGGGAGTTGAAGACCAGCCTAACCAACATGGAGAAACCCCGTCTCTACTAAAAATACAAAATTAGCTGGGCATGATGGCATATGCCTGTAATCCCAGCTACTCAGGAGGCTGAGGCAGAAGATTGGCTTGAACCCAGGAGGTGGAGGTTGCAATGAGCTGAGATTGCACCATTCCACTCCAGCCTCCAGTCTGGTCAAAAAGAGCAAAACTCCATTAAAAAAAAAAAAGGCCGGGCGCAGTGGCTCACGCCTATAATCCCAGCACTTTGGGAGGCCGAGGCGGGTGGATCATGTGGTCAGGAGATCGAGACCATCCTGGTCAATGAGGTGAAACCCCATCTCTACTAAAAATACAAAAATTAGCTGGGCGTGGTGGTGCGCGCCTGTAGTCCCAGCTACTCGGGAGGCTGAGGCAGGAGAATTGCTTGAACCCAGGAGGCGGAGGTTGTGGTGAGCCGAGATCGTGCCATTGCACTCCAGTCTGGGTAACAACAGCGAGACTCCGTCTCAAAAAAAAAAAAAAAAAAAAGGCTGGGCGCGGTGGCTCATGCCTGTAATCCCAGCACTTTGGGAGGCCGAGGCGGGCAGATCACCTGAGGTTGGGAGTTCGAGACCAGCCTGACCAACATGGAGAAACCCGGTCTCTATTAAAAAAAAAAAAAAAAAAAAAAAAAAAAAAAAAAAAAACCCTACGTGTTTTTCTAAGTGACAGGGAGCTCAGGAAAAAAATTAAAGAAATAATTATGCATATAGAGTTAAGTTCTTCTAGAACACAAGGAAAGAACAGTGCAGTGACCTACTAAACATGAAAATAAGCTTTATTTAGCAAACTGTATGCTGCTTTTCAATAGGTTATTTTTACTGTGTCTCTTAAAACACCAAGGCCATATTTTAGAAAATGCAGCCTACAGTTGAGTGTTACATCCAGGCTTCTTATCTATCAGAGGGAGAGAACATTGTTTTTGAGATATCAATAAAATTGGGTAAAATGTATGAAGATAGTATAAATCATACCATAACTAACACATCCTAAGGGGGTAAGACAATCAAAAGAGGGTGAAAACTGAAATCTGAGTAGTCTTTCATTGAAACAAACCAATAAGGACAATGCATAGTATGGTACTGGTAAAAATCTCATATGGTACTGGCAAAAATAACTTCAAGTATGTGCATAGCAATTTAGTGCTTTTTCATATGCACTATTTAATTTGAGCCTTAACTTTGTAGATACATATTATTTTCATTTCAAAAATAAGACAACTGAGGATTAAGGAGGTTGCTCAACCTCAGACAGTAACAAGTAGAACCACAATTTGAATCCTGTTCGTCCAAGGGCCAGGTCTTTTGAGGCTATATACCAAGTTAACTCTGTGTTTAAATCGTTTGCTAATAATATAGCCAAGTAATTAAATATATGGCTACTATGTTCTTCACCTTTCAGAAGGAAAGACTAATACCATACAGAGGTTAACTGTGGCTCGTCTGAGTGCAGTGGTGTTTACAACAAATTGATCACAACCAGTTACAGATTTCTTTGTTCCTTCTCCACTCCCACTGCTTCACTTGACTAGCCTAAAAAAAAAAAGAAAAGAAAAAACAAAAAGGTTAACCATGACCTTTTATGAGATCATAAAGTAAAGAAAGTAGAAACAACGGTTCAAGTCTTCCACCATGAGCCAGGATCTGTGGCAGACACTTTACATGTATGATATTCGTTTTGTTTGTTTGTATGTTTGTTTTTTGAGACAGAGTCTCACTCTGTCATCCAGGCTAGAATGCAGTGGGCGATTTTGGCTCACTGCAACCTCCACCTCCCAGTTCAAGTGATTCTCCTGCTTTAGGCTCCTGAGTAGCTGGGATTACAGGTGCCCACCACCACGCCCAGCTAATTTTTGTATTTTTAGTAAAGACAGGGTTTCAGCGTGTTGGCTAGGCTGATCTCAAACTCCTGACCTCAGGTGATCTGCCTGCCATGGCCTCCCAGAGTGCTGGTATTACAGACATGAGCCGAACTTGGCCATATTATCTTGTTTAATCCTCAAAATAACCTATTGATGTAGGCACTATTATTCCATTTTTTAGATCCAGAAACTAAGATACAGAAAGCTTAAGTTTATTTTATTTTTTTAGAGACAGGGTCTCTGTCACCCAGGCTGTAGTGCAGTGATTCAATCATTGGATTGAATCTAACTCCTGGACTCAAGTGATCCCCACCTCAGCCTCCCAAGTAGTTGGGACTACAGGCAGGTGCCAGCACATCTGGCTAGAAAGCTTAAGTTTCTTTTCTAAGCTTACACATCTAGTATGTGGCAGAGCTTGGGTACGAATTCTGACTAGAAGAAAGGCACTGAATCTAAACTATTTTACTACCTTTCTCCCTGGAAATCCTCTACAACAGCAGCCCACAACCTTTTTGGCACCAGGGACTGGTTTTGTGGAAGACAATTTTCCATTACCTGGGGTGTGGGGACTTGGAGGGTGGTTTCAGGATGAAACTGTCCCACCTCAGATAATCAGGCATTAGATTCTCTCTCTTTCTCTCTCTCTCTTTTTTTTTTTTTTTTGAGATGGAGTTTCACTCTTGTTGCCCAGGCTGGAGTGCAATGGTGCAATCTCGGCTCACCACAACCTCTGCCTCCCCGGTTCAAGTGATTCTTCTGCCTCAGTCTCCCAAGTAGCTGGGATTACAGGCATGTGCCACCATGCCTGGCTAATTTTTTGTATTTTTAGTAGAGACGGTTTCTCCATGTTCATCAGGCTGGTCTTGAACTCCTGACCTCAGGTGATCCGCCTGCCTCGGCCTCCCAAAGTGCTGGGATTATAGGCATAAGCCACCATGCCAGCCAGGCATTAGATTCACATAAGGAGCATACAGCCTAGATCCCTTGCACGCACAGTTCACAATAGGGTTCGCGCTTCTATGAGAATCTAATGCTGCATCTGATCTGACAGGAGCAGAGCTCAGGCAGTAATGCTGTCTTAACTGCCACTCACCTCTTGCTGTGTGGCCTAACAGGCCATGGACTCATACCGGTCTGGGGCCCAAGGCTGGGAATCCCTGTTCTACACATTCTGGCTTGTATATAGTGCTGTATAGAGTATCTAGAAAACATAATGTCTTTCCAGCTCATTTCCCTTGATATTTAAGTCTTTTTAAAAAAATGTAAAGAGGCCAGTCGCAGTGGCTCACACCTGTAATCCCAGGACTTTGGGAGGCCAAGGTGGGCGGATCACCAGGTCAGGAGTTCAAGACCAGCCTGACCAACATGGTGAAACCCTGTCTCTATATATTATATATTATATATTATATATAAAGACCAGCCTGAACAACATGGTGAAACCCCATCTCTCTCTCTCTCTCTCTCTCTCTCTCTCTACATATGTGTGTGTGTGTGTGTGTGTGTGTGTATAATACATATATATATGTATATAAAGAAGTAACAAAAAAATGTAAAGAAACCCCATTCACATTTTACAGGTAGAGTTAGATTTCAGTGTAAATTCAAATCAAGCTTCTTTTTTTGTATTTTTATTTTTTTAACATGCCCTAGCATTAGAACAACTTTCTTCTTAATGAACAGAAAATGTTATAGGAAATGTAGGTTTAAAGAGCTTTGAAGACAAGGATAGAGGCAGTAGTCATCTCCAGTACTTGAAAATGTTCTGTTTGATGGCATTTCTAAGTCAAGAAAGCATATATTCTGATTTGGAAGGTTGATGACCCAGTTAACAAACCAATCGGTAAATGGAACAGAGTATTTATGAAAAAGTATTTTGGAAAAAAAAAAAGCATTGAAAGAGACTAATTCAAAGTATATAATCACAGCTGTCTTGACCCCTAAAATGAAAGAAGTTATAATTAGCTAAAAGTCACTGCCTTCGTTGGCAAACTGTGGCAAACGCTCAACTTCAAGAGAAGTCATCATCTCATGATGATCAGTACATTTCCATAAGCCTTTCAAATACATTATGTAGAAGTTTCCTAACCAAACTTTCATTATTGTATTTAATCGTTCCCTCATACATTTCATTCCATACATTTAGGGACCTACTTGGCACTCTGAGGCAACTCAAATATGAAAATAAATAAATACTAACACTCTAGTGTACTACAAGATATTATGGACAAGGACTAATTACTATGCAAGCTCAGAGTTTGGTGCAATACCTTGTGACTATGAGGAAAAAATAAAAAAAATAAAAAGGGAGAAAGAGGAGATGATACTGGTTACACTCAGAACTCTCCTTCATGCCTGGCCTGGTATAGTCTGCCTGCTTTTCGTTTGTTTAAAGTATTGTTTACTGTGGGAGGCTGGGCGCAGTACCTAACGCCTGTAATCCCAGCACTTTGGGAGGTGGAGACAGGTAGACTACTTGAGGACAGGAGTTTGAGAGCAGCCTAGCTAACGTGATGAAACCCCTTCTCTACTAAAAATATAAAAATCAGGCCGGGCGCGGTGGCTCAAGCCTGTAATCCCAGCACTTTGGGAGGCTGAGGTGGGTGGATCACGAGGTCAAGAGATCAAGACCATCCCGGTCAACATGGTGAAACCCCGTCTCTACTAAAAACACAAAAAATTAGCTGGGCATGGTGTCATGTGCCTGTAATCCCAGCTACTCAGGAGGCTGAGGCAGGAGAATTGCCCGAACCCAGGAGGCGGAGGTTGCGGTGAGCCGAGATCGCACCATTGCACTCCATCCTGTGTAACAAGAGCGAAACTCCATCTCAAAAAAAAAAAAAAAAATCAGCTAGTAATGGTGGCACACACCTGTAATCCCAGCTACTCAGGAGGCTGAGGCAGGAAAATTGCTTGAACTTGGGTGGCAAAAGTTGCAGTGAGCCAAGATTGTGCCACTGCACTCCAGCCTGGGGAACATAGCAAGACTCCATCTCAAAAACTAAAATAAAAATATGAAGAATTGTTTACTGTGGGCCAGGAACTGTCTAAAGTGGTTCACATAGAAGGCCACTGGGAGGCTGAGGTGGGCGGATCACCTGAAGTTGGGAGATCGAGACCAGCCTGACCAACATGGAGAAACCCTGTCTCTACTAAAATATTTAAAAAATTAGCTGGGCATGGTAGCACATTCCTGTAATCCCAGCTACTCAGGAGGCTGAGGCAGGAGAATCTCTTGAACCCAGGAGATGGAGGTTGCGGTGAGCTGAGATTGTGCCATTGCACTCCAGCCTGGGCCACAAGAGCAAAACTCCGTCTCAAAAAAAAGAAAACAAACAAAAAAAAAAAGTGGTTCACATAGAATATTTATTTTCATTTTATCAAGTGCTCCACCAGTATTAAGTTTCTCCTTCTGCTCCTCTCTTCCTCCCGGGTAGACCTTCAGAGTTGGAAATTAAAATATTTCCCCCACTCCCGCTGTTCTGCAATATTGAGGCACTGAGCAAAATCTGGGGTTCTCTCTCTTGAGCTGGAGCATGAGGAGCTTTACCAGGGACTTACTGGAGTTTGCATTCACAAAGGGGGATAATTGCTATTAGAATTCTGGGCAGGGATGCACATAGCCTCAGCAAGCAGGGACTAGCCACAGGACGGGAGAGCACTCAGGCCCTTTTGTCTCTGTCCCTTGCTGTGTTTGTGCTTCAGTCATTCTCTTCTCACCTTCTCTGAGGGCCAGGCTAGGTTGGGCAAAATGGCAGGTCAAGCTCTGATTTCTGTATTGTCTCCATTTAAGAGAGCAGCCAGAACATAGGCGAGAATCCCTTAGTGTTAATTCAAAGTTCCTGGGAAAGCGACTAGCCCAGGTTAGGTCAGGTACCCACACCTGGTCCAATCAACTGAGATCAGGATATGAGACTCACTGCACAAAATGAGCGTTAGGAGGCTTTCTATGTGCATTGGAGGAGAAAAAGAAGAGAAGGAGCATGACATTTTGGGCTGGATGATTCTTCACTTGGGGGTGGTGGGGAGAATAGGAGCAGTAGCCATGAGATGTACCCAATGGGTGTCTACTTATGACATCTTTATTTCCTCAGATTTGTGAAAGTAGAATTAATGGTCTAAGGATATTAATTTTTTTTTCTTTTGAGACAGAGTCTTGCTCTGTCACCAGGCTGGAGTGCAGTGATGCGATCTCGGCTCACTGCAACCTCCACCTCCTGGGTTCAGGAGATTCTCCTGCTTCAGCCTCCCGAGTGGTGGGGACTATAGGCTCGAGCCACCAAGCCTGGCTAATTTTTTGTTGTTGTTGTTGTTGTTGTTGTTGTTGTTGTTGTTGTTGCCGTGATGAATAATTTTTGGATTTTTAGTAGAGATGGGGTTTCACCATGTTGGCCAGGATACTCTCGAACTTTTGACCTCGTGATCTGCCCCCCTTGGCCTCCTAAAGTGCTGGGATTACAGGCATAAGCCACCACGCCTGGACCCAGGATGTAAGTATTCTTAAGTTCTTTTTGTGGTGGTGTTGTTTTTTGAGATGGAGCGTCACTCTGTTGCCCTGCCTGGAGTGCAGTGATGAGATCTCAACTCACTGCAGCCTCCACCTACTGAGTTCAAACAATTCTCCCACCGCAGCCTCCAAACAGCTGGGATTACAGGCATGGGCCACCATGCCCATCTCGGCCTCCCAAAATGCTGGAATTACAGGCATGAGCCACTGCACCTGGCCATATTTTTAAGTTCTTGATAAAGTTCTGCCATATTGCCAACACTGTTACTCATTTTCTCCTCTTAATTATAAAAATAGAAGAGTTAAAATATTTCCCATGTATTTAGTAGTCATTGGTATTTCTTTTTCTGCAATTGACTAGTGGTGGGTTTTGCTTATTTTTTCCATTACAGTGTTAGGTGCTTTTGTGATTTCTCTATATGAATTTTTTATGTGTTAATTTTACATAGCAGAGTATACCATATCTCCTTTGAGATTTCTTCCATTACTAAGCATAAATTCTTAGAAAGTCTTTCCCTTAAAAATTCCTCCCCTCTGGCCACTAGGTAGCCCATGCCTGTAATTCCAGCATTTTGGGAGGCCAAGGCAGGTAGATCACTTGAGCTCAGGAGTTCGAGACCAGCCTGACCAACATGGTGAAACCTCATCTCTACTAAAAATATCAGATTTAGCCAGGCATGGTGGCATGCACCTGTAATTCTAGCTACTTGGGAGGCTGAGGTGGGAGGATCCCTTGAACCCAGGAGGCAGAGGTTGCAGTGAGCCAAGACCATGCCACTGCCTTCAAGCCTGGATGGCAGAGCGAGACAATATCTCAAAAAAAAAAAATCCTCCCCCAGAAATCTTTCATACAAAAATACTGCTAACGTTCACCAGGGATATTCACTGCAGAATTTTAGTAACAAAATATAGAAACAGCTGGGTGCACTGCCTCATGCCTGTAATCTTAACACTTTGGGAGCCCAGTGAAGGCAGATCACCTGAGGTCAAGAGCTCAAGACCAGCCTGGCCCATATGGTGAAACCCCGTCTCTTTTTTTAGACGGAGTTTCGCTCTTGTTACCCAGGCTGGAGTGCAATGGTGCGATCTCAGCTCACCGCAACCTCAGACCCTGTCTCTACTAAAAAGGCAAAAATTAGCTGGGCGTGGTGGTGGCTGCCTGTAATCCCCGCTACATGGGAGGCTGAGGCAGGAGAATTGCTTGAAACCAGGAGGCAGAGATTGTAGTGAGCAGAGATTGTGCCGTTGCACTCCAGTCTACAAGAGCGAGACTCCTTCTTAAAAAAAAGAAAAAGAACTTAAAAAAATATAGACAACCTTCAACCTGAGGAAGCTGAAAAAAAATTATATATATATAGACAATCTAAATAGGTATCAATTGAAAGATAATTAAATAATCAAATTATGGCTCATCCATACTATAGAACACTAGGCAGCCATTAGATATAAGGGAGATGTTTTGGGTCCACCCAGAAAGGCCAAAAAAAAGAAAAAAGGAAAAAAAAAGATATAGCTATAAGGGAGGTGTATATCATATGGAAAAGTGTCTGTGATGTCACATGAAAAAAAACAAGTCACAGACTATAAGTAAAGTAGTATCCTATGTGTATTAGAGAAAACTATATTATATACATACACATACACAAACACACATCTGCAAATACCTAGGCAAGGACTGGGAGGATATACATGGAACTGTTAGTAGTGACTATCTTTGGGCATGCACTGAGGCAGGTGGTAAAGATTAGATTACATCGTGATATGGTTTGGATCTGTGTCCCTACCCAAATCTCATGTTGAAATGCAATCCCAGTGCGGGAGGTCGGGCCTGGTGAGAGCTAATGGGATCATGGGAGCAGTTTCTTTTTTTTTTTTTCCTATTATTATTATTATTATTTTTTTTTTTTTGAGACAGAGTTTTGCTCTTGTTACCCAGGCTGGAGTATAGTGGCGTGATCCTGGCTCACCACAACCTCCGTTCCTGGGTTCAGGCGATTCTCCTGCCTCAGCCTCCTGAGTAGCTGGGATTATAGGTGCATGCCACCACGCCTGGCTAAAATTTTGTATTTATTAATTTTTGTATTTTTAGTAGAGATGGGGTGTCACCATGTTGGTCAGGTTCATCTCGAACTCCTGATCTTGTGATTCACCTGACTCGGCCTCCCAAAGTGCTGAGATTACAGGCATCAGTCACCATACCTGGCCTCAGGTATTTCTTTATAGCAAGGCAAGAATGGATTAATACAGATATCACCTTAGTTTTATGAGGAATATGTATTACTTTTACATTTTATATCATGTAACCATCTCCAATCACATTCCCCTCTTTCCCCAAGATACCACAACCCTGAATCTGGTTCTTTTTTGATTTCTATGATGTCATACTTTTACCAAATATGTCTATATTTCTAAACAGCATGTAGTGCTTTTCTTCATATTTTAGAATTGTGTATCATTGGTATTACACTGCATGTGATCTTCTGTAACTTAATCTTTCACTAAACGTTATGTATTTTTTATTTAACCATGTTAATACCAATACTTCCGACCATTCACTTTTGGTGCTATATAGCATTCTATTGTTAAATGTTTTGCAGTTTATTTATCCTCTGAGTTTTTGTGGTTTGGAATATTTCCAGCATTTTGCCATTTGCAGGGCACATTTCCTTGTGTGCTATGGTTTCTCTAGTGTGTGTATCTGACAGTGAAACTAGGTTACAGAGCATGTGCTGCTTCCATTTCACAAGCTATGGGCAAGTTGCTTTCCTAAATGACTGCACCAATTTACCATCCCACCAGCAGTATATAATAGATCCTATTGCTCTAAAAAATCCTTACCCATCCAGAGATTTATCTATATTATCTAACTTTTTTTCTTTTTTGAGACAGAGTTTCACTGTTGCTGCCCAGGGTGGAGTACAATGCTATAATCTCGGCTCACTACAACCTCTGCCTCCCAGGTTCAAGCAATTCTCCTGTCTCAGCCTCCTGAGTAGCTGGGATTACAGGTGTGTGCCACCATGTCTGGCTAATTTTTGTATTTTTAGTAGAGACGGGGTTTCATCATATTGGTTAGGCTTGTCTCAAACTCCTGACCTCAGGTGATCCACCCATCTTGGCCTCCCAAAGTGCTGAGATTACAGGCTCATGTGAGCCACTGCACCCAGCCTAATATATATATTTTTTGATACAGGGTCTCATTTTTCCACCCAGGTTGGAGCACAGTAACATGATCACAGTACATTGTAACTTCAAACTCCTGCCTTAAAGAATCCTCTCACCTTAGCCTCTGAGCATGTGCCACTGTGCCCAGCTAATTTAAAACTTGGTTTTCTTTTTCTTTCATTTTTTTAACGACAAAGCCTCGCTATGTTACTCAGGCTTATCTCAAACTCCTGGGTTCAAGCAATCCTCCTTAGTGTCCCAAAGTGTCGGAATTACAGGTGTGAGCCACTGTGTCCAGCTTCAAATTTTTATTTTAGTTTTCTTTTCACTAAATTCTAAACAAAGAGTAAATTAATTTGGTATGTGGATAAGAACCTAAATTGAGCCAGGAGTGGTTGCTCCTGCCTGTAATCCCAGGAGGCAGAAAGATTGCTTAAGCCCAGGTGTTCAAGACCAGTCTGGGCAAAATAGGGAGACCCCCATCTCTATAAAAATAAATTAAAAATTAGCCAGGGATGGTGGCACCTACCTGTAGTCCCAGCTATTTGTGAGGCTGAGGTGGGAAGATTACTTGTGCCGAGGTGGTTGAGGCTGCAGTGAGCTGTGATGGCACCACTGCACTCCAGCCTGGACAACAGAGAGACACCCTGCCAAAAAAAAAAGACCTAAATTGATTTTAAAATAAATAACCAATTTTTACTCAACCATTTATTGACAAGGAAACGCCTTCTTCATTATACACTTTTAAATATTTTTCTTATTCTCATAAGACATGGTGGGTCATGCATATAATCCCAGCACTTTGGGAGGCTGAGGCGGGTGGATCACCTGAGGTCAGGAGTTCAAGACCAGCCTGACCAACATGGTAAAACCCCATCTCTGCTAAAAATATAAAAATTAGCCGGGTATGGTGGCAGGTGCCTGTAGTCCCGGCTACTATGTGGCAGGTTACTCTGGGGACCGAGGCAGGAGAGCAGCTTGAACCTGGGAGGTGGAGGTTGCCGTGAGCTGAGATCACATGCCACTGCACTCCAGCCTGGGTGACAGAGGGAGACTGTTTCAAAAAAATAAACAAACAAATAAATAAATATTTTTCTTATTCTTTTCCAATGATTCATCTAGTTGAATTTTAATATCATTTTGTAGAGTTTCCTAAATAATCTACTGGGATTTTACTCTAATTGCCTTTGGCTCATGAATTATTTTGGTCTCTAACCCCATTCAGTGGATCCTTCCCGTATTCTCAAACTCAATGGACCAAACTTCTCTCTGCATGAAATCCAGTGCCCTCTGTTTGCAACCTGCCCCGTCATGAACGTGTTTAGGATCATCATTTCAAGGAGGCCAGTGTCTGCTTTGTCTCCTAACTTTCTCTTATTTGCTTTGATTTCTTTCCTCCAAACTTTTGCTTATAGGTTTCCTTTCCAGAAATTTCAGCTCTTCTTACACTTCTCTTTATTTTGTTTATTCAAACATTTAACTTTCTTCAAAGGCAGGCTGGGGCTGCAGCTACCCTTAGTATCCTAGCGATTCAACTTTTTCATGTCTGTCTGCAATCTCTCCCTGATTGAGTTTAACTAAAATAAGGAAATTAAGGTAGTGGAACCTGCCTGGAGAGACAGCCAGTAAGAACAGGTGCTAGTAAAAGGAGCAGCAGGCCAGGTTAAGTATTCCGCTTTTTAATTTTTTTAATTTATTTTTGAGATGTAGTTTTGCTCTTTTTTCCCCAGGCTGGAGTGCAGTGGCGCGATCTCGGCTCACCGCAACCTCCACCTCCAAGCACCTTTAGAGGTGCTTGAACACCTCCAAAGTTCAAGCAATTCTCCTGTCTCAGCCGCTTGAGTAGCTGGGAATACAGGCACCTACCAACATGCCCGGCTAATTTTTGTATTTGAGTAGAGGGTGGAGGTTTCACCATGTTGGCCATGCTGGTCTCAAACTCCAGACCTCAGGTGATCCCTGAGCCTCAGTGTCCGAAAGTGCTAGGATTGATTACAGGCATGAGCCACTTAGCTCAGAGTTTTTTGTTTGTTTGTTTTGTTTTGTTTTTGAGGCAAGGTCTCACTCTGTCTCCCAGGCTGAAGTGCAGTGCTGTGATCATGGCTCACTGCAGCCTTGATCTCTTGGGCTCAAGCAATCCTCCCAACTTAACCTTTCAAGAAGCTGAGGCTGAAACTACAGGTGTGTGCCACCACGCCCAGATAATTTAAAAATTTTGTGCAGTGACAGGGTCTTCCTATGTTGCCCAGGTTGGTTTCAAACTCCTGAGCTTAAGCAATCCTCCCACCTCAGCCTCCCAAAGTGTTGGGATTAGAGGTATGAGTCACTGCATCCAACAAGCATTCTACTTTTAATATCTCAATAAACTAACTTGAACAAACAAGAATCTGAAATGTTTTATCCATTAGTGGAGAAAAATAGACTAAATATTAATAATGCAGTGTCAAAAACATTACTTACATAGATTGGGCGCGTTGGCCCACACCTGTAATCCCAGCACTTTGGGAGACTGAGGTGGGCGGATCACCTGAGGTAGGAAGTTCGAGATCAGCCTGACCTATATGGAGAAACCCTGTCTCTACTAAAAAAAAAAAAAAAATACAAAATTAGCCAGGTGTGGTGGTGCATGCTTGTAATCCCAGCAATTCAGGAGGCTAAGGCAGGAGAATTGATTGAATCCAGGAGGTAGAAGTTGTGGTGAGCCAAGATCACACCATTGCACTCCAGCCTGGGCAACAAAAGCAAAACTCTGTTTAAAAAAAAAAAAGTGAATGGGCAACGAAATGCCCAAAACCAAGGCAGTACCAATTGCAGGAGATATAATGTATGAGTAATCTCAAAGTGAGATGATTGAGAGTTGGTTTATGGATCAGGGAGATTGATTTACCAATGGTTCAGTAATTGAATAGTAAGTTGATTCAATGTGACATTGCTGATTGCAATGGCAGAAGATTACATACAGTTTGCCAAATGAACAACAAAAACCATCTGACACATTTTTCAGTTTCTCTTATTTTTCTAGGAATGCCATTTTTTTCTATTTGCCTGAACTAAAGAAAGAAATCGAGCCCTTTATTAAGTAGAGGTGGGAGGGAATGAGAGGAGAGGTCAGTAGTAATTAAGCACCGATCCTGTGCAGTCATGCTAGTCTCTCATAGAGTATTTCCAATAACCCCAGGAAGTAGGTGTTACACTATTTACAAATGAAAAAAAAAAACCTGAGATTTAGAAAGGTAAAGTTAACTTTCTAAGACATACAAGAGGATTTGAAATTAGATGTGAATCTAGAATCGCTGCCCTTTCTGTCACTATTACCAGATCAATTTCCCTAATGATGCAAATTTAGATAGCATGTTGGGTTTCAGTGAATAAATGGAATGTATTCTAAAACTTGAAAAGCTTGTCAAGTAGTAAAACTGAGATACAGGGCTTTCCAGTGCACAATATACAGTAAGAATAACAGGACACTGGTGATATTAGAAAGATGAAACTGGTTGCGTGTTCTTCTCTAGAACTGTGATGAGCCTAAAGCCATCCAAAGCGTATAGACACCACTAGATACATCTTCCTTAGATTCTGCAATGACATCAGAGGGAATGACGAGTAAAGACTTTTGAAAATATGCTCTCATTAGAGCCCTGAAAACACCGACAAAAATTGTCAAAATCAATTTCCTTGGAACTGTACAATAACCAAAGTTTTGCAGCAATTCCAGGAGAATTTATTAGAGAAAAATGGCTGAATCTTGGTAAGAACAGTGAACTTTGTGACAATTTATCTTGTCCTATTCCCATCCCCATCTCTTTAGGTCCACAGTAATCTTGAAAAACAACTACTCTGTATCATGGCAAATGAACAGCCTAGCAGTCACTCTAGAAAACCAAATGGGTTTGGAGCTCCCCAAAGCACCATTCACAGACCTGTCTGGCAGTTCCCTGGAAACCTCCACTCACAGGGCTGGTCTTTATTTGATCTGACTCAGAACTCAGTGCAAAAGTCTTTTCCCTGAGGGCACTGGTCAAAAACAATCAGTAACAATTATTTAACATTAGAGTTGCTATGGTTAAATGACAACAATTGGAGCAAACCAGAAGCTGACCAAAAAACACAAAAAGAAAAGCTGGGGGCTGGGGGCGGTGGCTCACGCCTCTACTTTGGGAGGCTGAGGCGGGTGGATCACCTGAGGTCAGGAGTTCAAAACCAGCTTGGCCAACATGGTGAAACCAGGTCTCTACTAAAAATACAAAAATTAGCCAGGCACGGTGGCACATGCCTGTAATCCCAGCTACTCGGGAGGCTGAGGCAGGAGAATTTCTTGAACCTAGGAAGCAGAGGTTGCAGTGAGCCAAGAGCAGGCCATAGCACTCCAGACTGGGCAAAAGAGCAAGACACCAAAAGCTGAGGTATAAGATATCCACAGGGAGCTCTGGCAAACTCTAACATATTCCTTGGAATCTACAAGTTCATGCACATGTGCAAGGTTGTGCACTTGCAGAAAATGTCTGAAAGTCCCTATATTCTCATCTCTGTCAGACCTTAAGGCCCTTCACAAGTAGAAAGTAAAGGCTGAAGCAAAGTTGAGAAATTCCTACCTGAGCTTTGAAGGCAGGCCCCCAGACGCACAGTCTCTCAGGAAGGGCTGCGAGGCTTGATGGTTCCCGGGATTTGAGGAACTCTGTGTCCAATAATCAGCTGACTACTAAGCCAAATCAACAGTTCAGTGCCATACATTGAAAAGGAATACTGACTTGGCTGAGTGCAGTGGTTCATGCCTGTGGTCTCAGATCTTTGGGAGGCCACGGATTTGAGACCAGGCTGGAAAACATAGTGAGACCTATCTCTACAAAAAGTGAAAAAGAAAAAAGAAAGAGATGCAGCCAGGCATGGTGGCTCACGCCCGTAATCCCAGTACTTTAGAAGGCCAAAGCAGGTAGATCACCTGAGGTCAGGAGTTTGAGACCAGCCTGGCCAACATGGTGAAACCCCATCTCCACTAAAAATACAAAACTTAGCTGGGCGTGGTGATGCACACCTGTAATCCCAGCTACTCAAGAGACTGAGGCAGGAGAATCACTTGAACCTGGGAGACGGAGGTTGCAGTGAGCTGAGATTGTACTCCAGCCTGGCAATGGAGCCAAACCCCATCTCCAAAAAACAAAGAAAGAGACAAAGAGGCATAAGAATAATATAAGGGACTTTGGAGACTCGCAGGAAAGTGTGGGAGGGGGGTGAGGGTACCATGTACACTGCTCGGGTGATGAGTGCACCAGAATCTCAGACATCAGCACCAAAGAACTTATCCATGTTACCATCTTGCCAATGCACCACAATGTAGTAGCCTCCTTGCCTGAAGTAGTATCCAGAGTCTTTTGTCTCACGACCAAGAAAGTTAAGTAGCGCAGACACAAAGGACAAGGTTGGAGCAAAAGTTTAATAAGTGAAAGAAGAAAGCTGTCCACTGTGGAGAGGGGACCTGAAGAGGGTTGCTGTTTTTGTCTTGTTTTTTTTTTTTTTTTGAGACAGAGTTTTGCTCTTGTTGCCCAGGCTGGGGTGCAATGGCACAATCTCAGCTCACCACAACCTCCGCCACCCAGCTTCAAGCGATTCTCCTGTCTCAGCCTCTCAAGTAGCTAGGATTACAGGCATGCGCCACCACGCAAGTTCCCTTAGCTGTGGCTGCAGGCTGTTCTTTAGTTTGAAAGGATTCAATCAAGGACCCACCTTAACTGCCTGCCTGACATTTTTTCTTTCTCCTCTCTCATAAGCAAACACCACCTGTTCCCCCAAAATCTATTGAAATAAAAATAAATAATAATTTAAAGAAGAAAGCAAAGAAAAAAAAACTAGGGCCAGGCATAGTGGCTCACCACGCCTGTAATCCCAGAACTTTGGGAAGCAAAGGTGGGTGGATCATGAGGTCAAAGAGATGGAGACCATCCTGGTCAACATGGTAAAACCCTGTCTCTACTAAAATTACAAAAATCAGCTGGGCGTGGTGGCACGTGCCTATAGTCCCAGCTACTTGGGAGGCTGAGGCAGGAGAATCACTTGAACCCAGGAGATGGAGGTTGCAGTGAGCCAAGATCGCACCCCATTGCACTCCAGCCTAGCGACAGAGTGAGACTCCATCTCAGAAAATAAGAAAAGAAAAATTACTAGCTGGGTGTGGTGGTGCATGCCTGTAGTCCTAGTCACTCAGGAGGCTGAAGCAGGAGGATTGCTTGAACCCACGAACTGAAGGCTGCAATGAGCCAGGATTGATTGCATCACTGTGCTTCAGCCTGAAAGACCAATAAAGACCCTGTATCTTAAAAAAAATAATACAAACTTCACAAAATGGGTTCAGGAAAGTCACTAAACAAACAGCAGCAATATAAATCCTCAGGAGAGAAGAGAATCCAATTTCAATCATTGCCATGTTATATTATTTTAAAACCCCAGTTTCCAGCAAAAAATTACACAGCAGGCAAAGAACAAGAAAGTGTGTCCCAGGCACAGGGGAAAAAAAACAGTCAATGAAAACTGTCCCTGAGAAAGCCTAGATTTTGTACTTATTAAACTTTAGGTAAGATATTTTAAATATCTTTAGGCCAGGCATGGCGGCTTATGCCTGTAATCCCAACACCTTGGGAGGCTGAGGTGGGAGGATCACTTGAATCCAGGAGTTCAAGGCCAGCCTGAGCAACATAGTGAAACCCTGTCGCTGAAATAAATAAATAAATAAATAAATAACCCAGGTGTGGTGATGTACTCCAGCTACTCGGGAGGTTGAGGCAGAGGAATCGCTTGAACCCGGGAGGCAGAGACTGCAGTTTAGCAAGACCTCATAACCTATCTGGTTCTCTTATCTATGAAATGAAAGGTCAGGACAAACTGAGTTAACTGGACGTTTTCTACTCAAACATTCCAGAAAGGAAAAGGCCAAGATAACTAATGATGTCAATGATCACACAGCAGTCTCTTCCCAAACACACTCCCAAGCTTTTTGTTGTTGTTGTTGCTGAGACAGAGTCTCGCTCAGTCATCCAGGCTGAGTGCAGTGGTGCAATCTGGGCTCACGGCAACCTTCATCTCCCAGGTTCAAGTGATTCTTGTGCCTCAGCTTCCCAGGTAGCTGGAATTACAGGCACGCGCTGCCACGCCCGGCTAATTTTTGTATTTTTAGTAGAGACAGGTTTTACCATGTTGGCCAGGCTGGTCTAAACTCCTGGCCTCAAGTGATCTGCCCGCTTTGGCCTCCAAAGGGCTGGGATTATAGGCATGAGTTACTGCACCTGGCCTCAAGCTTTTGTAATGAATCGGTATAGCAAGCTAAAGGTTATTGTTGAGCACCTGTAGATTTCAGTTATACTTTCAACTCCAGAATTTCTATTTGGTTATATAGAGAGAAATATATATTTCTCAGTTTGTCCTGACCTTTCATTTCATAGATAAGAGAACCAGATAGGTTATGAGATTTTGCTACACTGCAACCTCCACCTCCCAGGGTCAAGCAGTTCTCTGACTCAGCCTCCCAAGTAGCTGGGATTGAAGGTGTTTATCACCACACCCGGCTAATTTTTTTTGTATTTTTAGTAGAGACAGGGTTTTACCATCTTGGCCAGGCTAGGCTGAACTCCTGACCCACCTCGGCCTCCAAAAGTGCTGGGATTACAGCCGTGAGCCACCACGCCTGGCCCAAGACAGGGTTTTACCATGTTGCCCAGGCTGGTCTTGAACTCCTGAGGTCAAGCAATCTGTCCACCTCAGCCTCCCAAAGTGCTGGAATTACAGGAGTGAGCCACCGTGCCTGGCCTAAAAACACTTTCTTTCTTTCTTTCCTTTTTTTTTTGAGACGGAGTTTCGCTCTTGTTACCCAGGCTGGAGTGCAATGGCGCAATCTTGGCTCACCGCAACCTCCGCCTCCTGGGTTCAGGCAATTCTCCTGCCTCAGCCTCCTGAGTAGCTGGGATTACAGACACGCTCCACCATGCCCAGCTAATTTTTTGTATTTTTAGTAGAGACGGGGGTTTCACCATGTTGACCAGGATAGTCTCGATCTCTTGACCTCGTGATCCACCCGCCTTGGCCTCCCAAAGTGCTGGGATTACAGGCGTGAGCCACTGTGCCCGGCAAAAACACTTTCTTTACTGAAACAGTGGCATTGCTGCTTTGATAGACTGGTATGATTACATGGATTGGATCTGGACCACATACACATAGCAAGCGCTTGGTACAAATTTATTTCAATGATTATTGATTACATTTGTAGTCCTTTCCTCAGCTTGTTTCCAAAACCATGCTGACAAGAAATTTACTTCCCTCCCATTCCTGCTGCTATTCCTTTGCATTTAAGGGGTAGGAAGCAGAAGGAACAGAGAGACCGTTATTTCCCACAGGTAGGCAGTAACATGACATTGTCACTGCTATCCCAGGTCTCCTTTCCATTTCAGAAAAAAGCAAAAACTCATTTTACAAAATTGATCAGATTATTGAGTCCCTGAGTAACTTGAATAGCACACAACACCATACCTTTATATCCTTTTGTTGTTGCTGAGATGGAGTTCTGTTCTCGTAACCCGGGCTGGAGTGCAATGGCATGATCTCGGCTCACTGCAACCTCCACCTCCGGGTTCAAGTGATTCTCCTACCTCAGCCTCTTGAATAGCTGGGATTACAGGGACCTGCTGGTACACCCAGCTAATTTTTGAATTTTTTTTTTTTAGTAGAGACAGGGTTTCACCATGTTGGCCAGGCTGCTCTTAAACTCCTGACCTCAGGTGATTTGCCCACCTTGGCTTCCCAAAGTGTTGGGATTATAGGTATGAGCCACCACACCAGGCCCATACCTTTATGTTCTGATCACTTGATTATCTTTCTAGCTCTATTACCCTTCATTCTTCCTACTTTAAAGTTTATGCATAAGCTAAGAGAAACTACTTGAAATTTCCTGAATGTACCATGAAAATAATGAAACCACTCTTTGCATTGATTTTATATAAAAAATAAAGATGGCCGGGTGTGGTGGCTCACGCCTGTAATCCCAGCACTTTGGGAGGCCAAGGCCGGCAGATCATCTGAGGTCAGGAGTTCGAGACCAGCCTGGCCAACATGGTGAAGCCCCAGCTCTACTAAAAATACAAAAACTACCTCCATATGGTGGCGGACACTTGTAATCCCAGCTACCTGGGAGGCTGAGACAGGAGAATCTCTTGAACCCAGGAGGTGGAGATTGCAGTGAGCTGAGATTATGCCACTGCACTCCAGCCTGGGCAATGGGGCGAGACTCAGTCTCAAAAAAAAAAAAAAAGGAAAGAAAGAAAATAAGCTGGGGGCAGTAACTGACATCTGTAATCCCAACACTTTGGGAGGCCAAGGCAGGTGGATCACTTGAGGTCAGGAGTTCAAGACCAGCCTGGCCAACATGGTGAAACCTCATCTCTATGAAAAATACAAAAACTAGCTGGGCTTGGTGGCATGCACCTATAGTCCCAGCTACTCAAGAGGCTGAGGCAGGAGAATCACTGGAACCCGGAGAGGGAGGTTGCAGTGAGCTGGGATCACACCACTGCACTCCAGCCTGGGCGACAGAGCAAGACTCCATCTCAAAAAAAAAAAAAAAAAAAATTGGAGATAAGAATATGTGACAAAAATAGCTAATTGTCTCCCATTATCTGTTCTACTCTTTCGTAGGTTAGAATACCAAATTTTTAGGTGGAGATGTGATGCCCAGAATAAATACTTTATTTCCCAGAGAATTTTGCTGCTAGTTGTGGTTATGAGACTACGTTGGGCTAATGGGATGAATGTGGACCAAGAACCTGCATAAAATGATAGTTAAGTTCCCTTGGCCCGCTTCCGTGCTATCTGGAATGTGGATGTGACGGCTGGAGCACTAAAGGATGAAGGCCACACGTGACTTTCGGAATAGTTGGATAAAGAAGTCTAGGATCCTAAGGTCTTTGTAGAGATAGAAATAAACTGCTTGGTTGTTTAAACCACTGTTATTTTATTTCATTTATTTATTTATTTTTGAGACAGAGTCTCGCTTTGTTGCCCAGGCCTGAGTGCAGTGACGCAACCTCTGCTCACTGCAACCCAATCTCTGCCTCCGAGTTCAAGTGATTCTCCCACCTCAGCCTCCCAAGTAGCTGAAACTACAGTAGGCGTGCACCATCAGGCCCAGCTAATTTTTGTATTGTTAGAAGAGACCGGGTTTCACCATGTTGGCCAGGCTGGTCTCAAACTCCTGACCTCAGGTAATCCACTTGCCTTGGCCTCCCAAAGTGCTGGGATTACAGGTGTGAGCCACCATGCCCGGCCTCACTGTTATTTTAGGTCTCTGCTAAAAGCAGTGGAACATGCTTGCTTTGTAAAGGTTGTTCCCTCTGCCTGACAGTTTGCTTGATGCATTGGTCTGGATTCTCTAGAGAAACAGAACCAGTAGGGTGGATAAATGGGAAGACAGATGATAGATAGATAGATAGATAGATAGATAGATAAGAGGGGATTTATTAGGAGAAAGGGCTCATTCAATTATGGAAGCTGAGGTCTCATGACATGCTATTGAAAGGTGGACAACTGGCTGGGCGCTCTGGCTCAGGCCTGTAATCCCAGCACTTTGGGAGGTTGAGGTTGGCGGATCACAAGGTCAGGAGTTTGAGACCAGCCTGGCCAATATGGTGAAACCCCATCTCTACTAAAATTACAAAAATTAGCCAGACATGATGGCTGGCCCCTGTGTTCCCAGCTACACGGGAGGCTGAGGTAGGAGAATCACTTGAACCCAGGAGACAGAGGTTGTAGTGACCCGAGATCACTCCACTGCACTCCAGCCTGGGCGACAGAGCAAGACTCCGTCTCAAAAAAGAGAAAGAAAGAAAGGCGGGGAACCAGAGAAGCAGGTAATCTGGCTCAATCCAAGTCCAGAGGCTTGAGAACCAGGGGAGTCAATTGTGTAACTCTCAGTCCAAGGCCAAAGACCTGAGAACGTAGGGGTCTGCTGGTGCAAGTTCTAAAGTCCAAAGACTGGAGAACATGGAGTTCTGATATGCAAGGGCAAAAAAAGATGGGTGTTTTCTTTGAAGGGGAAGAGGAGAAATTCTTCTTTCCTCTGCCTTTTTATTCTGTCTGGGCCCTCAATTGATGCATGGTGCCTCCACACATTGGGAGAGGGCAGATCTTCCTTACTCAGTCCACTGATTCAAATGCCAGTATCTTCCAGAAACATCCTCATAGACATACCCAGAAATAGTGCTTTACCCGCTATGTGGATATCCCCTTAATCCAGTCAAGCTGACACCTAAATTAACCATCACACTCAACAAACTTCTATTTATCCTCAAGACCAAGATCAATCCATATCCTCTGTGGAACTTCTGATCTCCACCTAGGGTTTAATTCTTTGGCTTTATACCAGTTATTAATCTTTTGCATACTTTTATAGCAAGTTGCACATTTCCATTTATAAATTTGTCTCCCTACTAAAACAGTCTCTGGCTTAAAAAATAATTGGAGATATCTTTGAGTAAACATAAAAAATATCACGGCTCATGTGGATTCTGAAACTGCCCCCAAATCTATGACAATATTAAATATGCCAATCCTGCAAGCCACCACTACCTATCCAAAGATTCTGATGTACTTTTTTTTCGCCCTTTTCTTGAGACAAGAGTCTTGGTCTGTTGCCCAGGATGGAGTGCAGTGGCTTGATAGCTCGCTGCAACCTCTGTCTCCCAGGTTTAAGCCATTCTCCTGCCTCAGCCTAACAAGTAGGTTGGACTACAGGCATGCACCACCACACCCTGCTAATTTTTTTTTTTTTTTTTGTATTTTTAGTAGAGACAAGATTTCACCATGTTGCCCACACTGGTCTGGAATTTCTCAACTCAATCGATCCACCCACCTCAGCATCCCAAAGTGCTGGGATTACAGGTGTGAGCCACCATGCCCGGCACTGACGTACTTCTTAAGATAAGCGTCTCCTTCCTCCCCTCTCCTGGTCTACTCAGTTGGTCCGTTGAATAAACACCTATTTAGTTGGGAACTGAGGTAGGAGATGTTGGGAAAAGAGGTTTCGGTTCTGTCCTCAAAATGCCTGCAGTGTGCTAGGTGAGACAGATCCTCAAATAATATGATATACAGAGAAGAGAAGTAGGAGAGATGAGGAAATAATTCATTCTGTCCTCTGGCACAGGTTATGATGATACCTGGACTACATTTTGAAAGAATGATACTTGACCCAATGACTGGAGAAAAGGGAGGAAAGGGTAGCAGAAGATATAATGGGCAGAAGGAACAGCATGTGCAAAGGCGCAGAGGCATAAAATACGTGGTTAATTTTAGTCGTGAGCATTGCACTCAGTTCTTACGAAGTTTTCCTGCAAACACATTTGCAAAACATTTCTTAGGGTGAGTTACCTCTACAGATGGTGCATCTGGTTGATTACATCTTGATTTATCACTGTTTTAATTCTGAGGACGATGTTTCCCTGAGCCTGTTCCCTAGACTCAATGCCACTTGGTAATGACTGAAGCTGTTAATATTACTATTCCTGGAAAAATTTTCCCTAGTGCCAATTGAAGGCCCCACCGCTGACTAATCCTGCAGTTATGTATATCCAGGAGCTCTTCTTTCTAAAGGCTTATTCTTCTTGCTTACAACTGGAGCACTTGTAAGACTGTATTGTAAAAACTTCCTGGTTAGTTTTTAGCTACTTGTTTTCAGTTAACAGCAGGTTTGTCAGTTTCCTGCCGTCTGTCTTTATTTTTTTATATGTGAATATATGTTGTTTTATTTTTTTTTCCATTGCATCATATATTGTGTAGGAAATATTCAAAAGTAAAATTTGGGAACCAGGTGCGGTAGGTCATGCCTGTAATCGCAGAACTTTGTGAGGGAGAGGTGGGTGAACCTGCAGATCACCTGCAGTTGGGAGTTCGAGACCAGCATGGCCAACATGGCAAAAGCCCACGTCTACTAAAAATACAAAAATTAGCTGGGGGTGGTGGCAGGTGCCTGTAATCCCAGGTACTTGGGAGGCTGAGGCATGAGAATCACTTGAACCCAGGGAGTGGAGGTTGCAGTGAGCTGTTATCATGCCTCTGCATTCCAACTGGGCAACAGGGCGAGACTCTGTCTCAAAATAATAAATAAAAAATAAAATTTTTGAAGCAATGCAGTCTTTATATTGTAGCAAATGATTTTTTCTTTTTCAACTTATAGTTTAGAATCAGGGGCACATGTGCAGGTTGTTACAAAGGTCTATTGCATGGTACTGAGGTTCGGGGTATGACTGAACCATTATCCAGGTAGTGAGCGTCATACCCAGCAGGCGGTTTCTCAGCCCTTGCCCCACTCCCTCTCTCCCTTCTCTAATCATCCCCAGTGTCTACTGTTCCCATCTTTGTGTTCATGTGGACTCAGTGTTTAGCTCTCACTTATAGGAGAACAGGCAATATTTGGTTTTCTGTTTCTGTCTTTTTTTTTTTTTAAGACAGAGTTTTGTTCTTGTTGCCCAGGCTGGAGTGCAGTGGTGTGGTCTTGGCTCACTGCAACCTCTGCCTCCCAAGTTCAAGCTATTCTTCTGCCTCAGCCTCCCAAGTAGCTGGGACCACAGATGTCCACCATCATGCCCAGCTAATTTTTGTCTTTTTAGTAGAGATGGGGTTTCACCATGTTGGCCAGGCTGGTCTCAAACCCCTGACCTCAACTGATCCACCCACCAGACTCCCAAAGTGCTGGATTACAGGCGTGAGCCACTGCACCTGGCCTCTGTTTCTGTCTTAGTTGGCTTAGGATAATGGCCTCCAGTTCCATCCATGTTGCTGTAAAGGACATGATTTCATTCTTTTTCTATGGCTGCATTGTATTCCATGATATATATAAACCATATTTTCTTTATCCAATGCACCACTGATGGACACCTGGGTTAATTCCATATTTTGCATTGTGAACAGAGCTGTAATGAATGTATGACTCCTTTTGGTAGAACAATTTCTTTTCCTCTGTGTTTATAATCAGAAGTACTATTGCTGGGTTGAATGGTAGTTCATCACTTAGTACTTTGAGAAATCTTGAAACTGCTGCCCACAGTGGCTGGACTAATTTACATTCCTACCAACAGAGTGTAAATGGCTGGGTAGAGCTGCCACACTGCCTGGTAATCCCTTTTAAAGTTGGATTGAGTTTTCTATAAGCCTGGATGGCTATTCTGGAACTGAATGCCACCTGCAGGCTCCTGGCAGTGCTGTTTGCTCTGTTTCCATTGTTCTTTACCCACACCTCTGCAGTTACATGCATGACATGCTGTAGATTTTTATTTCCATTTCTGATGATTCCCCAGTGTACGTAGCCGTCAACCATTACCATCATTAGCATTGACCAAAGCCAAATAACTGAATTAATAAGAAGTGTCCCATCCTGTCAATACATATATTCTTTTCCACAGAAGCCTCATTACTTGGCCATGACTGATAAGGACAGAGTTAGAGTGCTGAACCTTCACCTCATTAATCTGGCCATGCAAATGCATTCATGAATAGATATTTAATTAATAGTTCCTTCTAGGTTAGGGTTGCTTGTTTTTTGCAGCAGTGTGGTCCTTTTGCTTCTCTTTACTGCTGTGTCTGTTGCAAAGCAAACAATCACCGCCAGGCGTGGTGGCTCACACCTGTAATCCCAGCATTTTGGGAGGCCAAGGCAGGCAGATCACCTGAGGTCAGGAATTCGAGACCAGCCTGGCCAACACAGTGAACATCGGTCTCTACTAAAAATACAAAAAGTAGCCAGGCGTGGTGGTGGGCACCTGTAATCCCAGCTAGTCAGCAGGCTGAGGCAGATAAATCACTCGAACCCGGGAGGCAGAGGTTGCAGTGAACAGAGATCGCACTATTACACTCCAGCCTGGGTGACAAGCAAGAGCGAAACTCTATGTCAAAAAAGAAAAAGAAATCACAAACTCTGGGTGCTGTTTGATCGCCTTCTTGGCGTTGCTACCTGAAGCAGTGCAATGGTTTGAGTGTGTGCACCAAAAGGCATACGTCAGAAACTCAATCTCCAATGCAACAGTGTTGAGAGTTGAAGGCTAAGAGAAGGTGTTTAGGTTATAAGGACTCCACCCTCATGAAAGGATTAATGCCCATTATAAAAAGGCTTGAGACTGTGAGTTCTATTTCTCTCTTGCACATGTGAATGCTCTTTTTCTTTTCTGCCTTCTGCCATGGGATGATGGGCTAGAAGACCCTTACATAATGCTGAGCAGATGCTGGCCACCATGCCCTCAGGCTTCCCAGCCTCCAGAGGCAAAAACAAAATAATTTTTTCTTTTTTTTTTTGAGATGGAGTCTCACTCTATCACCCAGGCTGGAGTGCAATGGCACCATCTCAGCTCACTGAAACCTCTGCCTCCCAGGTTCAAGTGATTCTCCTGCCTCAGCCTCCTGAGTAGCTGGGATTACAGGTGCACACTGCCACGCCCGGTTAATTTTTGTATTTTTAGTAGAGACAGGGTTTCACTACGTTGGCAAGGCTGATCTCGAACTCCTGACCTAGTGATTCACCTGCCTCAGCCTCCCAAACTCTGGGATTACAGGCATGAGCCACTTCACCCAGCCTAATTTTTTTCTTTTTCTTTTCTTTTTTTTTTTTTTTTTTTTTTTTTTTGAGACGGAGTTTCGATGTTGTTACCCAGACTGGAGTGCAATGGCACGATCTCGGCTCACCGCAACCTCCGCCTTCTGGGTTCAAGCAATTCTCCTGCCTCAGCCTCCAGAGTAGCTAGGATTACAGGCGCGTGCCACCATGCCCAGCTAATTTTTGTATTTTTAGTAGAGACGGGGTTTCACCTTGTTGACCAGGATGGTCTCGATCTCTTGACCTCGAGATTCACCTGCCTTGGCCTCCCAAAGTGCTGGGATTATAGGCGTGAGCCACCACACCCGACTTTCTTTTTCTTTTTTCTTGAGACAGAGTTTTGCTCTGTTGCCCAGGCTGGAGTGCAGTGGTGCAATCTCAGCTCCCTGCAACCTCTGCCTCCCAGGTTCAAGTGATTCTCCTGTCTCAGCCTCCCCAGTAGCTGGGAGACTACAAGTGAATGGCACCACACCCAGCTAATTTTTGTAATTTTAGTAGAGATGGGTTTCACCATATTGATCAGGCTGGTCTCGAACTCCTGATCTCAGGTATCCACCTGCCTCAGCCTCCCAAAGTGCTGGAACTACAGGTGCACACCACCACTCCTGGCTAATTTTTGTATTTTTAGTAGAGATAGGGTTTCATTATGTTACCCAGGCTAGTCTCAAACTCCTGACCTCGTGGTCCTCCTGCCTCAGCCTCCTCAAGTGCTGGGATTACTTGCATGAGCCACTGCGCCCAGCCTACGATTTTTCTTTATAAATTACCCAGTTTGTTGTATTATAATAACAGAAAATGAAATAAGACAGGCAGTGTTAGAGACAATCCTTGCAAACAACTTTTTAAGATAAGAACCACTAAGATGTTCATTTTATATATGAGAAAACAGAGGTTTACAGAAGTAAAGTTGATTATGATTCCAAAATTGAAGCAAGCAATGTAAGTATGGGAAATAAGAGCTCCGGGGCTCAGCCTCAGGATTTTGTATAAGAATTAATTGGTTTTTGAATGAATTCGTTTTTATATAAATTGGTTAACAGTGTTGACTCAGATGCCAGATTGCCTGGGTTTAAATTCTGGCTGTGTTACTTACCACTTCTGTGATTTTAAGGGGGCAAGTTACAACTTCTTTGGATCTTAGTTACCTCATATAAAAAAAAAACTGTGGGGGCCGGGCGCGGTGGCTCACACCTGTAATCCTAGCACTTTGGGAGGCCGAGGTGGGTGGATCACCTGAGGTCAGGAGTTCAAGACCAGCCTGGCCATCATGGAGAAACCCCATCTCTACTAAAAATACAAAAATTAGCTGGGCATGGTGGTGTGCGCCTGTAGTCCCAGCTACTCAGGAGACTGAGGCAGGAGAATTGCTTGAACCCGGGAGGCGGAGGTTGCGGTGAGCCGAGATCGTGCCATTGCACTCCAGCCTGGGTAACAACAGCGAAACTCTGTCTCAAAAAAGAAAAGAAAAGAAAAGAAAAGAAAAAGAATGTGGAAATTACTATCCTTACCCTTTGTGATAAATTAAATGCCTTAATATGGGCTAAATATTTAATATAGTGCTCTGGATATAAGAAGTGTTCAATAAATGTTAGCCGTTAATTATTATCATATCATCACTGAAACTAAGTTTGCCTGGTAGTAAAGGTCAAATAAAATGAGGTGCAGAGGTGTCAGTCACTTATCACACAGTTTTGTGCTTGAGAACTTTCATATTCATTTTATGTTGCATGATTCCATCACTACAATGCTATTGGCAAGTACAGTCAATTAGGCCATCTCCATTTTATAAATTCATCCTTTCAACAGCATTTAGTGAAAACTCTTATGTACATTGCTATGTTCTGAACATTCAAAGATGTGAACGCATGGTCCCTGTTCTTACATTAATAAAAGCTATCTTGGGGAGTGTGTTTGTGTTTTTGTTTGAGACAGAGTCTTGCTCTGTCACCCAGGCTGGAGTTCAGTGGCACTCTCTTGGCTCACTGCAACCTCCACCTCCCAGGTTCAAGCATTTCTCCTGCCTCAGCCTCCCTAGTAGCTAGGATTAAAGGCATGAGTCACCGCACCCGGCTAATTTTTGTATTTTGGGTAGAGATGGGTTTCACCATGTTGGCCAGGCTGATCTCCAACTCCTGACCTCAAGTGATTCACCCACCTCCACCTCCCAAAGTGCTGGGATTACAGGCTTGAACCACCATGCCCAGTTGGGAGTGTTTTGTTGTTGTTGTTGTTGTTTGAGACAAAGATTTGCTCTTATTCAGACTGGAGTGCAGTGGCTCGATCTTGGCTCACAGCCAACCTCTGCCTGTTGGGTTCAAGTGATTGTCCTGCTTCAGCCTATGAGTAGCTGAGATTACAGGCATGTGCCAGGGATTGTGTTTTTAAGGGACATTTGACTTTCTACACTTCATTTGAATTTTGTATATATTTATACACTTTCTTTGTTGTTTGTTTATTATTATTATTATTTTGAGATGGGTTTTCCTCTATCGCCCAGGCTGGAGTACAGTGGCACAATCTTGCTACTTGCAACCTCCACCTCCTGGGCCCAAGCGATTCTCTCATCCCAGCCTCCCAAGTAGCTGAGACTACAGGTATGCACCACTAAGCCCAGCTAGTTTTTTTGTATTTTTAAAAGACAGTTTTGCCAGGCTGCCCAGACTGGTCTCAAACTCCTGAGCTCAACTACTCCACTTGCCTTGGCCTCCCAAAGTGCTGGGGTTACAGGCATGAGCCACCACGCCAGTCCAGAAGTGGCAGTTAAGCAGTGACATAAAAAATGAGTAAACGTTTGCCAAATGAATGAAAAGAGAATTTTAAGCAGAATAAGTATGAATGAGCATGATATATACCAAAAGAACTACCTACTGTTCAGTGTTGCCTGACATGAAGCGAGGGGCAAATGATGTAAGTTAAGGCTGGCTAGGTAAGAAGGAGTCAAATAGGCCGGGCGCGGTGGCTCATGCCTGTAATCTCAGCACTTTGGGAGGCCGAGGCGGGTGGATCATGAGGTCAAGAGATCGAGACCATCCTGGTCAACAAGGTGAAACCCCGTCTCTACTAAAAATACAAAAATTAGCTGGCATGGTGGTGCGCGCCTGTAGTCCCAGCTACTTGGGAGGCTGAGGCAGGAGAATTGCTTGAATCCAGAAGGCGGAGGTTGAGGTGAGCCGAGATCGTGCCATTGCACTCATTCCAATCTGGGTAACAACATCGAAACTCTGTCTCAAAAAAAAAAAAAAAAAAAAGGAGTCAAATAATGAAAGAATGTACTATATAGAGATGTTCATAATTTGCCGTATAGGAATAAAATTATCTCCATGAAGAATTTTATGTTGGGGAGAAACATGGTCAGATCTGTCTCACACTGTTGGCAGTGTGTGTGATGGAAACTGGTAATTCTCTAAAAGGCTAACGTGGTCGAGGCAATACTAACACCTGAATGCAGATCTTCTGAGCCCAAGTTTGTGAGTTTTCTATTAAGCCATGCTGACTCCTCTATAAAGCAATAAATAAAAGATCCCACTATTCACTGTATTGATTTGTTAGTGAAATTTAAACTCGTGACTAGGGAATGAGAAACTATTTAATGTAATCACTAAGCAACCATACCTTGTCTTTTATCCCTTTGGGGGGACATGCCTATTCAAAGTATGTTTCTCTTGAATTTCATCTCTTCATTTGAATGGAAGCGAACTTACAATTCATTAATGCTTCAGATATGTGACAGCATCATTTCCACTGAACAATATGCTTCAGGGTCTATATATCCTTTATAAATTCATGATATTTTTGTATTAAGTTTAATTTCTACTGATATAGTATAATCCCATTTTCTCCAGTTCATTTCTTAAGATATGTATCAAGTGCAAAGATGTAAGGTCAGCAGCCTTTAGAAGGAGAGCTTGCTTCCTTCGTGAGAGGATAACCACTCTTGGTGTGTTGAAGCCCTCTTTACTTCACACTCCAGTCCCCAGCAGAGGGCTTCAGTCAGCCTCATGTGCAGCAACCTGGCTGGCAGGGAATATGCAACTTGGTGTGACAATGCTTTTGCTTCCGATGCTCCTCGCCCCAGCCACCCAAACCCCAGAGTCCATGCTGTCTCGCAGAAGAGAAGGGAAAGGGCCAGACGCGGTGGCTCAAGCCTGCAATCCCGGCACTTTGGAAGGCCAAGGTGGTGGATCACGAGGTCAAGAGATCAAGACCATCATGGCCAACATGTTGAAACCCCATCTCTACTAAAAATACAAAAATAAGCTGGGCATGCTGGCACACACCTGTAAGAGTCCCAGCTACTCGGGAGGCTGAGGCAAGAAAATCACTTGAACCCCAGAGGCGGAGGTAGCGGTGAGCTGGGATCTGCCGCTGCACTCCAGCCTGGCAACAGAGTGAGACTGTCTCAAAAAAAAGGAAAAGAAAAAGAGAAGGGGAAGAAGGTCCTGTACTACTAGCACTCCCTTGGCTTTTTCTTCGTAGAGCACAATCCCATTAATCTGAAAGCATTCCATGGGTTCCCCAATTCCCCAGATCTTCATGGTTGGTATGATCCTATGTGATCATCAGAGCTTTAGTCTCAATTCATCCTAGGGATGGAATCATCATTCTGGCAAAATTCATGTCATCAAATGTCTCTTTGCCATCTGTGTTCCACTTCCTGCTTGCTGGAGCTAAGCCTCTCACTCCTGGGGCTAAGTTCAATTTTTTCTACTATTCCTAGCAACATGGTCTTTTTATTCATGCGCTCGCTCATTCATTTATCCATTCTTTATGAGGCTATTCTATGCCAACTACTGTGCTAGTTACTTGGGGCACAGTATTGAACAAAACAGGTCCTTCCATCATGAATCTTCTGCTCTAGTGACCCTGATATTGGGGGAAGGGGTTGATAAAAGTAAAGAACAGCTTGTTGACTGAGACCGGGAGGAAATGAAAGCATCTACAGTTGCCAACAGCGTAATTGGTGCATCTTAAGTAAGAAGTTTAAACATATTTTAATGGTTATATATGAGCATGATTGCTATTTTCAATTTAATTAGAGGGAAGCCAATATGCCACCTCTTAACATATTGCACTACAGTCCATGAGAATGGGGCTATTTGTTTAAAAGTTAACATGATTCTTCAAAACACTAAAAATAGAATTCCCATATGATCCAGCAATTCCGCTTCTGAGTATATATCCAAAAAAACTGAAAGCAGGATCTTGACAAGATATTTGCACACCCATGTTCATTGCAGCACTACTCCCAATTGCCTAGAAGAGAAGCAGTCCAATGCCTGTGAACACATGAAAGGATAAAGAGAATGTGGCATATACGTACAAGAGAGTATTATTCAGCCTTATAAAAAGAAGGACATTCTGTCACATGCTACAACATGGATGAACCTTGTGAATATTATGCTGAATGAATAAGCCAGTTATAAAAGGACAGATTCTGTAGGATTCCACTTATGTGAAATATCTATAGTCAAAATCGTGGACACAAAAAGTAGAATGATGGTTCCGTGGTGCTGGCAGGAAGGGGAAATAAGGAGTTGTTTAACAGATACAGAGTTTCAGTATTGCAAGATGCAAAGTTCCAGAGATCTGTTATACAATAATGTGAATATAGTAAACATTACTTAGTTATACACTTTAAAAATGGTGAAGTGAATTTTATATTACATGTATTTTACCACAATTTTCTTTTCTTTTATTTTTTGAGACAGAGTCTCATTCTGTTGCCCAGGCTGGAGTGCAGTGGCATGATCTTGGCTCACTGCAACCTCTGCCTCCTGGGTTCAAGTCATTCACCCATCTCAGCCTCCCAAGTAGCTGGGATTACAGGCACATGCCACAACACCCGGGGCTAATTTTTGTATTTTTATTAGATAAATGTTTCACCATGTTGGCCAGGCTGGTCTCAAACTCCTGGCCTCAAGTAATCTGCCCACATCGGCCTCCCAAAGTGCTGGGATTATAGGTATGAGCCACCGTGAGCAACCACGCCCAGCCCACAATTAAAAATAAATTTAAAAAAATATTTTAGGGCCGGGAACGGTGGCTCACACCTGTAATCCCAGCACTTTGGGAGGCCGAGGTGGGCGGATCACAAGGTCAAGAGACTGAGACCATCCTGGCCAACATGGTGAAACCCTGTCTCTACTAAATATACAAAAATTAGCTGGGCGTGGTGGCGTGCACCTGTAGTCCCAGCTACTCGGGAGGCTGAAGCAGGAGAATTGCTTGAATGTGGGAAGCAGAGGTTGCAGTGAGCCTAGATCCGGCCACTGCACTCCAGCCTGGTGCCTGGCGACAGAGCAAGACTCTGTCTCCAAAATAATAATAATAATAATAAACTTATAGGCTGGGTGTAGTGGCTCACACCTGTAATCCTGACACTTTGGGAGGCCGAGGCAGGTAGATCACCTGAGGTCGGCAGTTCAAGACCAGCCTGACCAACATGGAGAAACCCCATCTCTACTAAAATTACAAAATTAGCCAGGCGTTGTGGCACATGCCTATAATCCCAGCTACTTGGGAGGCTGAGGCAGGAGAATGGCTTGAACCTGGGAGGCAGAGGTTGTGGTGAGCCAAGATTATACCACTGCACTCCAGCCTGGGCAACAAGAGCAAAACTCCATCTCCATTTGTACAGCAAATACAAATATAAAAACTATTCTTGCTATCCAGTCTGCCAATTAACTTCAAATCTGAAAGGATATGTTTTTGTAAGATTCAGTCACCCTGTAAGTATTCATTAGTGTGTCAAGCATTGGCTAACCAATACAGCAACGGACAGTGGACAAGATCATTGCCCTCAAGAACCCAATCATTTTAGCAAGTGAGACAGGTATTAAACAAGTAAGCAAAAATATAGATTGTGATCACTGCTAGGAAGGAAATAATCAGGGTGGTGAGTGGAGAACGACTTCAAAGGCAGAGATTCCTTAGCTAACAATGCAGTATCAGACCAGATGTGGTGGTTCACACCTGTAATCCTACCACTGTGGAGGCCGAGGCGGGAGGCTCACTTGAGCTTAGGAGTTTGAGACCAGCCTGGACAACACAGAGAGACCCTAACTCTACACAAAAACTAAAAATAAAAAAATTAGCCAGCATGGTGGTAGGCTCCTGTAGTCCTAGCTGCTCAGGAGGCTGAGGCAGGAGGATTGCTTCAGCCTAGGGATTAAAGGCTACAGGGAACTGAGATCATGCCACTGTACTCTGGCCTGGATGACAGATCAAGACTATCTCAAAAACAAAAAAAGCAATATCAAAAATGTAGCTTATTTGCTAATACCGTTAGCCTCTCAAAGAAAAACAAGGGTGGGAGTGGTTACAATATGTCATCTTTGAGTCTTTTATATTCTACCTCAGGTTTGTATACTTGTTTTCCTCTGCCAAGAATGTGCTGT
The DNA here is from genome assembly GCF_049354715.1 of Callithrix jacchus. Lineage (NCBI taxonomy): Eukaryota > Metazoa > Chordata > Mammalia > Primates > Cebidae > Callithrix > Callithrix jacchus. The sequence continues at coordinate 98,283,423 of NC_133509.1, forward strand.
CTTCAACTTTTAACTCCTTATCTTTCAGGGTTCAATTCAAATGTTGTCTCCTAAAAGCAAAGCTTTCCAAAAAGCTAGCAAGGTTTATACATACCATGCTTCTGCAGTCATGTGCCACATAACATTTTAATGACAGATCACATATATGATGGAGGTCCCATATGATCGTAATGAGTATTTGGGTTTTTTTTTTTGAGACAGAGTTGCTCTTGTCACCCAGGCTGGAGTGCAGTGGCATGATCTCAAATCAGTGCAACCTCCGCCTCCCAGGCTCATGCGATGCGATTTTCCTGCCTCAGCCTCCTGAGTAGTTCTCAGCCTTTTTTTTTTTTTGAGACAGAGTCTTGATCTGTCACCCAGACTGGAGTGCTCTGGTGCTATCACCGCTGACAACAACCTCCACCTCCCGGGTTCAAGCAATTCCCCTGCATCAGCCTCCTGGGACTACAGGCACCTGCCACAATGCCTGACTCATTTTTGTATTTTTAGTAGAGATGGGGTTTCACCATGTTGGCCAGACTGGTCTCAAACTCCTGACCTCAGGTGATCCACCCACCTTGGCCTCCAAATCTGCTGGGATTACAGGCATAAGCCACCATGCCCAGCCCCTTCTGTATGTTTAGATACACAGATACTTACTATTGTGTCACAATTGCCTACAGTATTCAGTGCAGCAACATACTGTGCAGACTTGTAGCCTAGGAGCAATTAGATATCCACATAGCCTAGGTGTGCAGTAAGCTATACCACTAGGTGGTATAAATAAACTCTGTCATGTTCTCATGACAAAATTGCCTAATGATGCACTTCTCAAAATGTATTCCCATCATTAAGTGATGCATGACTGTATTTCTTTTCTGTTTTTTGCTTGTTTTTTCAGACAGTCTTGCTCTGCTGCTCAGGCTGGAGTGCAGTGGTGAAAACTTGGCTCACTGCAACTTCTGCCTCCCAAGTTCAAGTGATTCTCCTGCTTACTGTAATCCCAAGTAGCTGGGATTACAGGTGCCTGCCTTCGTGTCCAGCTAATTTTTTTGTATTTTTAGTAGAGACACGGTTTCACTATGTTGGCCAGGCTGGTTTCAAACTCCTGACCTCAAGTGATCCAGCTGCCTCGGCCTCCCAAAGTGCTGAGATTACAGGTGTGAGCCACCAAGCCCAGCTGTCTTTTCTGTTTAATTCACCTAGTTTATATATTTTTTCCTTTCCTGCCTTTAAAAAAGTTAATAATGTTTTGTTTATTGTTCTATTTTTCCCTCATTGTTATACGTTCTCTTAGTGGTTAACCTAGAAATTACACATGCAGACTTAACTTTTTACAATCTAAAAGAAATCATTATTTTTCCTACTTCTTAACAAACCTAGAACCTTAAAACACCTTAAGTCCACTTACCTCCCTCCTATCGTTTTCATTGCTTTCGTGCATTTTAATTGTATATATTTTTTTAATTCTATGGCACCTTACTAGTCCTGCTTTGTACACACAATATTAATTTATACCCATGCACATATTTACTACTTGGGGAGCTCTTTATTATTTTTATTACTAGGATTCTGTCTGGAATCATAATTGTTTTCCTTCTACCTGAAGAGCCCCTTTTAGTGTTTCTCTTAATGCAGGGCTGCTCGTGACTAAATCTGTCAATTTTTGTCTATAAATATAGTTATTTAACAATTTTTTGTTATAGAATTCTAAGTTGCCTGGGTTTTTATTTTTCTTTTAACATTTTAAGGATCTTTTCTTCTTGTCTTTTTTTTTTTAATAGAGACGGGGTTTCACCATGTAAGCCCAGACTGGTCTCAGTCTCCTGAGTTCAAAGCACTCCACCTGCCTTGGCCTCACAAAGTGCTGGGATTACAGGCGTGAGCCACTGTGCCCGGCCCTTGGATCTTTTCTCCTTGTCTTCTTTCATTTTTTCTGTTGAGGTGTCAGTTGTTACTGTAATTATTATTGCTATGAAGGTACTGTGTGTTTTTTCTCTAGTTGCTTCAAGAGTTTCACCCCCATCTTTGGATTTCTGCAGTGTAACTGATAATGAACCTATGTGTACTTTTCTTTTTACTTATCTGGGATTATTTTCATCATTTTTGGAAAATTCTTGGCCATTATCTCCTCAAATGTTAAATTTGCTTTGTTCTCTCTGTCCCTGCACCATCTGTGGCTCCAGTTATACATATATTAGACCATCTGACTGTGTCCTGTTATCTGAAGCTGCCTGGTTACCTTTTCCCTCTCATTTTTCTCTTGTACTTCATTCTAAATTTTTGTTTGTTTGAAATCGAGTCCCACTCTGTCGCCCAGGCTGGAGTGCAGTGGCACTATCTCAGCTCACTGCAACTTCCATCCCCCACTCACCCTACTCCCCCTGCCCCCACCAAGTTCAAGCGATTCTCCTGCATCAGCCTTCTGAGTAGCTGGGATTACAGGTGTCTGCCACCATGACCCACTAATGTTTTGTATTTTTAGTAGAGACGAGGTTTCACCATCTTGGCCAGGCTGGTCTTGAACTCCTGACCTCGTGATCCACCTGCCTTGGCCTCCCAAAGTGCTGGGATTACAGGCGTGAGCCACCACACCTGGCCTTTTCTGAATATTTTAATTGACCTATCTTAGTTTTCTGCTGCATCTGATTAGATGTTAAATTCATCCACTGAGTTAATTCAGTGACAGAATGTCCATTTGAATTTTTATACATGTTAATGTTACTGTTGAAGTTATCCATCTTTTCATCTTTTTAAATGTTTCATATATTAATCAGTAAAAGTTTAAATTTTTTTTCATTCAGGAAGTTCCTAAACTATTATTTTAAGACTTTTTCTGTCAATGCTAATATTTGAATCTCCTTTTATTGTATGTTTTCCCCTCTAGATCATTAGTCCATGGTTTTGTCTTTTTACATGCCTATTTTGAATTGAATTTCAGATATTATGTGTGTGTGTGTGCGCACACACAGAGCCCAGATGATATTATTTTTCACCAAAGATGGTTTCTCTTTTCATGATTTTTCTTTAATTTCATATTTTGTAGAGCTAAGATATTGCTATGTTGCTCAGGCTGAAGTGCAGTGGTTATTTACAGGTGCAATCATAGCACACAACCACCTTGAACTACAGGCCTCAAGGTATCCTCCAACCTCAGCCTCCTGAGTAGCTGGGACTATAGGCTTGCACCACCATTCCCAGCCCCTTCGTGAAGAATTTTAATACAATCAGTAAGAGGCTTACACAATCATTGTAATTCCTAGAATATCAAATAACAGACCTATAGCACTGAAGTGGGTAGTTGTTAAGTTCTTAAGAGTGTCTCCTGAATTTGTGGCAAATCTCACAGACTTCTATGAAATCATGATCTGTAGCAGCATAAAAAATAGTTCTCTGGAAGCTCAACTAAAAGCTGTCTTAAAATTCACATACGCCCAGTTATCTGCATGTCCTTGTCTTTGTATAATAACGGGCTCATTTCTTTTTGACCTTTCAATACTCACATGAATGCCTCTTATTAGATGTGCCAGACTAAGCTGGATAGGAAACAGGATTCTGAGAAATGTAGTTCCTAGATTATCTGCAATGCAGAGAAACCCTTAAAATGGGGGTGTTTGTGATGCCAAGTTAACAGCAAATAATCAGCATAAGAAAGGCGTTTGATCCAATGTCAGATTGGGGCTACAAATTTTTCTTCAGCACTTTCATCACAGAAACCATCTCAAGTAAAATTTAGCACTAAAACACAAAACAAAAAAACAACTACAACCTGACAATCTGTCAGTGTAATTCAATTAGAATACCAAATTCCAAACCAAAAAGCTGTTATTTGAATTATTTTTGGTGCAATTTTCTCTTGAAATATTTAGGCCAGGTGCAGTGGCTCATGCCTGTAATCCTACTACTTTGGAAGGCTGAGGCAGGCAGATAGATTGAGCCCAGGCGATCAAGACCAGCCTTGGCAACATGGTGAAACTGTCTCTACAAGAAATACAAAAATTAGCTGGGCATAGTGATGCCTGCCTGTAAATGGTGCCACTGTGCTCTGGCCTGAGTGAGAGTGAAAAACTGTCTCAAAAAGAGAAGGAAGGGAGGAAGAGAGGAAGGGAAGAAGGGAGGGAGGAAGGGAGGGAGGGAGGGAAGGATGGAAGGAAGGAAGGAGGGAAGGAGGGAAGGAAGGAAGGAAAATACTTGGCTTTGGTTGAGTATTCTTTGTAATCCAGCTGGTTAGAGGTAGTTGAAAGCAAGTATGTATGTAATACATATTTCTTATTTCTCTGTTTTTATGTGGACCAGTCTGCTGGTACTATAATGGTGAAATAACAGTGGGCCAACCAAGATTTATACAGTTGCTTCCAATAACTTATTGGGAAAATCACCTAATAAAGTTGGATGAATATGTTACTGCTTTAGAGCAATGGCTGAACTTCCAGTAGTTGTTTTATTTTTATTTTTGTTTTGTTGTTTTTGTTTTGAGTCAGTGTCTCTCCCTGCACCCAGGCTGGAGCGCTGTGGTGTGATCACGGTGCTCTTGCAGCCTCAACCTCCCAGGCCCAAGTAATCCAACTACCTCAGTCTCTTGAGTAGCTGGAACCACAGATATACACCATCACATCTGGCTAGTTTTTTTGTTTTTTGGTCTCACTATATTGCCCAGGCTAATCTCAAATTCCTGAGCTCAAGCCATCTGCCTGCATTGGTCTTCCAAAGTGCTGGAATTACAGATGTGAGGCACTGTGCCCAGCCCTGAACTTCAAGGTTTTTTTTTTTTTTTTTTTTTTTTAACCGGGTTTCACCATGTTGGCCAGGCTGGTCTTGAACTCCTGACCTTAGGTGATCCACCCACCTCAGCCTCCCAAAGTGCTGGGATTACAGGTATGAGCCACCATGCCCGGCTCAACTTCAAGTTTTTTAAAAGAAGATAGGATTTTCCAGTGACCAGATCTTTCTTTTCTTTTCTTTTTCTGAGATGGAGTCTTGCTCTGTTGCCTAGGCTAGAGTGCAGCGGCATGATCTCGGTTCACTGTAACCTCCTCCTCCCTGGTTCAAGTGATTTTCCTGCCTCAGCCTCCCAAGTAGGTGGGACTACAGGCACATGCCACCACGCCCAGCTTATTTTTGTATTTTTAGTAGTGACGCAGTTTCACCATGTTGGCCAGGTTGGTCTCGAACTCCTGACCTCGTGATCCACCTGCCTCGGCCTCCCAAAGAGCTGGGATTACAGGCATGAGTCAAAACACTCAGCCATGATCAGATCTTTAAAGAGAAAACAGGCTGGACACAGTGGCTCACTCCTGTAATCCCAGCACTTTGGGAGCCCAAGACAGGTGGATCACCTGAGGTTAGGAGTTCGAGACCAGCCTGGCCAACATAGTGAAACCCTGTCTCTACTAAAAATACAAAAAAAATTAACCAGGCATGGTGGTGGGTGCCTGTAATCTCAGCTACTCGGGAAGCTGAGGCAGGAGAATCACTTGAACCAGGGAGGCAGAGGTTGCAGTGAGCAGAGATCACGCCATTGTACTGCAGCCTGGGAAGCAAGAGCAAAACTCTGTCTCTAAATAAATAAAAAGAGAAAATAGTATAGACTCATAAAAGTAGTATCAGAGAAGAAAAAGAGGCAGATAGATTTTAAGTAAATAGAAATAGCAACAAATGTGCCCAGCGACGTGGCTCACGCCTGTAATCCCAGCAAAGTAAAATCATAGGCAGTCCGGGAGTGGTGGCTCACGCCTGTAATCCAAGCACTTTGGAGGCCAAGTCGGGTGGATCACCTGAGGTCGGGAGTTCAAGACCAGCCTGACCAACATGGTGAAACCCGGTCTTAAAAAAGAAAGAAAGAAAGAAAAATCATAGGCAAAGAAACAGACTCTCTTCCACTGGATACTGTTGAGTGTGGGTGTGATCACTGGCACTTTTACAGTCATCTTATGAACTTGAAGGTAACTAGCTGACAAGCTCAAGATTTACAGAACAAAAATGTGGAGAGCTGGGTTGGGTGGCAGTCATCTGTAGTCCCAGCTGCTTGGAAGGCTGAAGTGAGAGAAACCTTTGGGCCCAGGAATTGAAGACCAGCTTGGGCAACACATTAAGACCCATCTCCAAAAAAGAAAAAAGGTAAGAATTTGGATTCTTGCTCACAAGCAATTGTGGAAATGCCCCACTTCTGAATTTATATGAGGTAATTTTGTTGTTGTTGTTGTTTTGATGCAGAGTCTGGAGTGGAGTGGTGTGATCTCAGCTCCCTGCAATCTCTGCCTCCTGGGTTCAAGCGATTCTTCTGCCTCAGCCTCCCGAGTAGCTGGGACTACAGGCACACGACACCATGCCCAGCTAGTTTTTACATTTTTAGTAGAGACGGGGGTTTCACCATGTTGACCAGGATGGTCTCGATCTCTTGACCTTGTGATCTGCCCATCTCGGCCTCCCAAAGTGCTGGGATTATGGGCATGAGCCACCACGCCCAGCCTGGAATTTTTAAATTTTATGTAGAAATAGATCTCACGGCTGGGCACAGTGGCTCACATCCGTAATCCCAACACTTTGGAAGGCCGAGGTGGGCAGATCACAAGGTTAAGATATCAAGACCATCCTGGCCAACATGGTGAAACCCCATCTCTACCACAAATACAAAAAATAGTGGGGTGTGGTAGCAGGCACCTCTAATCCCAGCTACTCGGGAGGCTTCAGCAGGAGAATTGTTTGAACCCTGGAGGCAGAGGTTGCAGTGAGCTGAGACTGCACCATCGTACTCCAGCCTGGATGACAGGGTTAGACTCCGTCTCAAAAACAAAAGGAAAGAAAGGGGGTCTCACTATATTGCCCAGGCTGGTCTTGAACTCCTGAACTCAAATGATCCTTCTACTTCAGCCTCCCAAAGCGCTAGGATTACATAAGTGAGCCACTGAACCTGGCCATATTTGTATGTTTTCTCTGTGCCTATTACTAGCTCCTAGACACTCCGATATCCATTGAAAGTGACTTTCAGCCTTCTGCTCTCTCTCCTTTTTTTTTTGTTGTTGTTGAAATGGAGTCTCGCTCTGTTGCCCAGGCTGGTGTGCAGTGGTGCCATCTCAGTTCACTGCAACCTCCATCTCCCAGATTCAAGCAATTCTCCTGCCTCAACCTCTCGAGTAGCTGGGACTACAGGTATGCATTACCACGCCCAACTAATTTTTATATTTTTAGTAAAGATGGGGTTTCATCATGTTTGCCAGGCTGGTCTCAAACTCCCAACCTCAAATGATTTGCATGACTCCCTCCCTTTTCTTTTTTTTTTTTTTTTTGAGACAGGGTCTTCCTCTGTCGCCCAGGCTTGGAGTGCAGTGGCATGATCGGCTCACTGCAACCTCTGCCTTCTGGGTTAAAGTGATCCTCCTGCCTCAGCCTCCCGAGTAGCTGGGACTACAGGCTCACACCACCATGCCCAGCTAATTTTTGTATTCTTAGTAGAGACGGGTTTCACCATGTTGGCCAGGCTAGTTTTGAACTCTTGACCTCATGATCCACCCATCTCAGCTTCCCAAAGTGCTGGGATTACAGGTGTGGGAGCCACCGAGCCTGTCCCCTCCCTTTTATTTCTATACCCACTCACATTCCTTTCTCCCCTATGCGAGGTAACCGCTGTACAGTATTAATAAATAAAATTGTTAGGAGTTCTTGCATAAAGTGAATTGTTAGTTGTGCTTTCATTGGGCACTATTTTTTGATTGAGCTAGATAGTTGCGTGTACATCTAGTCTGTGGTTTGTAACTCTTGTGACTTCATTGTGTACATCCACCACTTTACCTATCTCCATGGGTAGATATCTAGGTTGTCTCCAGCTCCTTGATATCAAAAATAATTCCCAATAATGGACCTTTATGAAAATCTCTCTGGGATATTAAACCAAGCAGTGCACTTGCTAGGTCAGAGGGTACATAAGAGCAAACACGTTATGTTCTTGCTCTCCAGAATAGGTGCATCCATTTCCTCCTTCATCAGCGGTGCAGGAGGGTTTCTTTTTTTTTTTTTTTTTTTTGAGACAGAGTTTCACTCTTGTTACCCAGGCTGGAGTGCAATGGTGCGATCTTGGCTCACCGCAACCTCCGCCTCCTGGGTTCAGGCAATTCTCCTGCCTCAACCTCCCGAGTAGCTGGGATTACAGGCACGCGCCACCATGCCCAGCTAATTTTTTGTATTTTTAGTAGAGACGGGGTTTCACCATGTTGACCAGGATGGTCTCGATATCTTGACCTCGTGATCCACCCGCCTCGGCCTCCCAAAGTGCTGGGATTACAGGCATGAGCCACCGCGCCCGGCCATGCTGAAGATTTTAAGCACTATGAAGCATCATTAGATGTTTTTGTTTCTTCCCCTCTCACTTCCCCACCCCAACCAGATCTGTTTTTGATGTTTAGCCTACAAGGAGCAAGAAGCATGAACTGAAGCAGACTAGAGATCGAGTTTGTAGTCCAGATGAGAAATAATGAACATCTTCTCTAAGGTCAAAGCAGTGAGGTAAAGGCAAAAGGATAGCTGACAGATGTTAGGAGGTGAAGTGGCACAGGACGTGGTGAAAAACTGGTTAGGAGAAGAGGGAGGAGAGAAGTCCAGGTTATCCTCAGATTTATGGTTTGGAAAACAGGAAGAATAGGAATTTCTCCAAGTCAAGTCCTATTATAAATATTTTCATTTTTTTATTTCACTTTGAGTCTCAATTTAGCAAGATAATATCCTTTCAGTTAGCAAAACACCTGATTACTACTTACTAATATTAAAGAAGCAAATATTTACTAAACATATTTTTCTCATTTTAGATGCCTATCATTTTATTTCTAAAAAAGTTTGATTATATTTACTCATTAAAATACTTACATTTAAATACTCCAATGAAATATATTAGGTATATTAAACATATAGATGCTCCTCGAATGAAGAATACAGTCTGATCTGGCTTTATACACAATAAAGACCATTTAAAATGTAAAAAGCTGGGCTTAAAACGTGCAGCCAACCATTTGTTTCATTAAATTTTAACAGGTACTTCCGTCTAAAAAGTCCTTATCAGAGCTATTTCTTTAAACCCAAGATTTACTACCATAACAGATGAGTTTTTTAAATGAGAAATTTTACTTTCAACTCACTGGTTTTATACTTAGAGGCTTTAAAATTTTCTAGAATATGTGAAGACCTGAATTAAACCATTCTCACCATATTTTTCCAGGATTGTTTGCTAACTGGCTTGAAGCTTTAAACATGTCTACCATAGATAGTAAACAAGAAAGATTACTTGAAACTATAAAACCTACCACACCAAGTGCCAGTGGATTATCACTGCTTTTTCCTTCTTTTATAAGAATCATTACTATGAACTCGTACTCGTTGGTGCACAGAGGATGCTATTTTCATGCTCTCTTTCCTTATAAAGGTCTTCTCTACAGCTCCAGGTTTCCAAAGTAACAACTGTGCATCTTCTCCTCCAGTCAACAAAGAATCATCTTGCACATTCCAACAGAAAGCACGGACTGTAGCAGCATGCCCTCCCTGAAGGCTAGTCACATGGGTCAGTCCTGACATGGTACAGTTCATCAAGTGAATCCTTCCTTTGTTTGTTCCTCCAATAACATGCAATGTATCTGTCTTTTCATGATACAGGCCACCAATCAAATAGTCCAAAGTATCTTCTTTCATGTTAACTACTTCTCTCACATCCTGAATGTTCAAACGTGTAAATGGTTCATCAGTATCCAGATGATTAAGATCCCACCAATAAAATCCTTCATCGTGTGTCATGCAGTATATCTGTTTATAATCTTTCCCAGACCAACCAATACAGCTTACTGATGAAACTGAGTTACACGTTGTAACCAGTGCATCCTCTTCATTATCAACATTAATATCAAATACATTTACCAGGCCATCGGATGAACCTGAGACTACCATGTTGGAATTGCTGGGATGGAAACGTACTTGAGTGACATCATCACTATGTGTCTCTGAATATGCACCAAGTGGGTCTTTAGTTGTAGATAAATCCTGAGAATTCATCCTTGCATCCCAAAACACCAACAATGCATCATCATCAACTTTTTCTGTACCAGCACAAATAATATAATCATTACAATTAATATCAAAACTGATAAAAATATTGGAAGGGTAACCCTTGAAGAGCTGAACAGGTTTTTCTCTGGCTACTCGAGCATCCCAACATTTTACAGTGCCATCAGTACATGCTGAATATATACTGTCACAGGAATTTGCAAATTTGACTCCATTAAGAAGTCCAGGATGTCCACTAAATTCTCGTAGTACATTTAACCTTTCTTTATCATATATTCGGATTGACCCATTAGAACATAAAACAGCAACCAGGTTTTCCTTTCCTGCTTGCACAGTCTTCGATGTGTCTATACCAAGAAGGTAAGTGGGCTCTTTGGTTCCTGAAGAACATTTAACAATGTGTAGATTAGCAAACTGTTCCTCAATCTTTTCCATATCAATAGTAGCATCCAAGGGTAGTAAAACTCTGTTAAAAAAAAAAAAAAACAGTAATTTAAAAATTAATGCTTAATAATGGAGATATACAAAAACATTTAACTTGAAGCTCCCCTAACATTGCAATTAAATCAGAAACATCTTCCTGAGGGCCTGCATGAGTCGAACAATAGAAATGTATTCTAATACACTAATCATTCCCTTACTGTGATGTAATCAAAACTCAGTTGCCTTCTAATTCAATCACTCTTCTAATACTGAATTTACTGCGAGGAGTAATTGCTCACATCTGTAATCTCAACACTTTGGGAGGCTGACGTAGGAGGATTCCATGAGGCCAGGAGTTAGAGATCAGACTGAGCAGCATGAGAGATTCCCGTCTCTACAAAAAAATAAATTAACTGGGCATGGTGGCCTATGTCTGTAGTCCTAGCTGCTCAGATGGCAGAGGTAGGAGGATTGCTTGAGACCAGAAAGTTGAGACTACAGTGATCCATGATCATGCTGCTGTACTCCAGCCTGGGGAATAAAGTGAGACCCTGTCTCAAAAAAGAAAAAAAAAATGCTGAATTTACTATATATATTTTATGCTAGTGAGAGAATTAAAAACATGTACATACACCACCCAGTTGTTCCTTTTAGCTCAAATCCAATTATTAGCTCTACTCAAGTCATCCTCAGCAATGATAAGGATCTCCACTTTGGAATAATCGTCTCCTGGCCCCAGCTGCCTTACACAACTTTAGAATTTAAACATAGATATGTAGGCCAAAAAAAAAAAAAAAAAAAAAATGGCTTCCTAAAAATATTCATGCCTTAATCCCTGGAATCTGTGACTATGTTAGGTTACAGAGGAAAATTGAGGTTGCATATAGTATTAAGGTTGCTAATCAGCCTAATTTAAGACTAACCTTAAAATAGGGAGATTATCCTAGATTATGTTATCACCCTGGACCAAGATAATAACAAGTGTCTTTAAAAGTGAAAGAGGGAGGCAGAAGAGTCAGAGAAGATGTTCCTATAGAAGAAAGGCACGGAGAGATACAATGTTGCTGGTTTTGAAGACAGAGGCCACAAACCAAGGAACCAGGATGGCCTCTAGAAACTAAGAAGCAAGAAAACATTTTCCTCTAAGCCTCCAAATGAAAATGTAGCCCTGTTGACATCTTAATTTCAGCCCAGTGATATCCATTTTGGACTTCAGACCTCCAGAACTGTAAGATAATAAAACTGCATTATTTCAAACAACTAAGGTTGTAGTAATTTGTTATAGCAGCAATAGGAAATGAATACAACAGAGGTTCCCAGTATAGAATTGCAGAGACGTGCTTCTAAGGCAGTAGCAGCTTGCAATGGTAGAACTGGGATTTGAACCCCGGCATTCTGGCTTCAGCCTTCAGGGACCATGCTCTAAACTACCATACTAGATTGCCTCTCCAGGGTGGGCTGTATGGAGGGCAAGTTCAAGGCCAGAAAAACATGCATGCCTATTAACATTATAATAAATTCTTCTATAGTGCTTTTTCATCAATGAATATTCTTTCTAGCCTGATAAGTTCATTTTCATTCTTAAGATGAAATGTTTTTTGTTGCTTTAGTGGTATCTTCTTAAGCATCTGTCTTTTCACCTTTAAAAGGAGAAATGAGTACTAACTCAAGAACTGTTAGGAGGATTAACTAATGTATGGCATGTGCTCTGCACAATGCCTGGTATATCAGAGTACATACTCAATAGATGTAATAGGCTGGGTGTGGCGGCTCACAGGAGTCCGAGACCAGCCTGGCCAACATGGTACAATGCCATCTCTACTAAAAATGCAAAAATTAGCTGGGAGTTGTGGTGCACGCCTGTAATCCCAGCTACTTGTGAGGCTGAGGCAGGAGAACAGCTGGATGCAGAGGTTGCATTAAGCCAAGGTCATGCCACTGCACTCCAGCCTGAGCAACAAAAAAGATGGCTGGGCACGGTGGCTCACACCCATAATACCAGCACTTTGGTAGACAGAGGTGGACAGATAACCTGAGGTTGGGAGTTAGACACCAGCCTGACCAACATGGAGAAACCCCATCTCGACTAAAAATACAAAATTAGTCAGGCATGGTGGTGCATGCCTATACACTGAGAAACTCGGGAGGCTGAGGTAGGAGTGCAATGGCTGAGATCACACCATTGCACTCCAGCCTGGGCAACAATAGCAAAACTCCATCTCAAAAAAAAAAAGATGTCATATAAAAATTACCAATGTCCAGGTCAAAACTCCCATGCTGATCTTGGTAGTGGGATCGCACCTGTGAATAGCCACTGCACTCCAGCCTGGGCAAGATAGCGAGATATATATATATATAAATGTCACCACACTGGTATGCTAATATCATATGAGGGAGAATCTGAATGTATCAGAGAGCTCCAAATAGCACAATTACATCAAACAGCAAAAAATATTAATAAGTTGGATTTGGGTTTAAAACAGAAATAAGCATTCCCCCAACTTTTAATTTGCAATAGTTATTTTATTTATATTTTCCTTTGGAGATGGCATCAGAGCTCATTAATTTTCTTTTCATTTTTTTTTTTTTGAGACAGAGTTTTGCTCTGTCGCCCAGGCTGGAGTGCAGCGGCATGATCTCAGGTCACTGCAACCTCCTCCTCCAGGGTTCAAGCAATTCTCTTGCCTCAGCTTCCTGAGTAGCTGGGATTACAAGTACGCACCAACATGCCCAGGTAATTTTTGTATTTTTAGTAAAGACAGGGTTTCAGCATGTTGGTCAGGCTGGTCTTGAACTCCTGACCTCATGATCCACCTACCCGGGCCTCCCAAAGTGCTGGGATTACAGATGTGAGCCACCATGCCCGGCAGCTCATTCATTTTCAACATTTAAAAGTGCACACACAAAAAAAGCTGAAAAGATAGTCCAGTGTACACACACACAGCCATTCACCTCCTAGGTTCACTAACTGCTACCTTCTTTCCACATTTGCTTTCTGTCTACACACACACACACCCCAATGCTTTTTAAAAATGAACACTTTGATGAGAGTTAGCTGGAGACAAAATATCACTCCATTCCTAAATACTTCAGCATAATATCATCTCTCCAACCTTCTGTTTTTTCAGGACGTGGAATTTTTTCAATATCCTATTCACCAATTACTTTCATCCAAAGAGTTCAGCATCTATTGATTGTCCTTGCCTAAATCAATGATTATACTGGAATCTGAAAAAGAGTGATTTTCTAATTCTATCATTCTTTCTACCTTAGCTGGCATTCTTCTATAAACAAGAGCTTTTTTCCTTCTCTGTTTCTCTGAGTATGACCAAGAAACCATGATTCTTCAAAACTGTGTATCATAATCTATTGCTCTGTTGCTTTTTGAAACTCAAAGTGTCTGGACTTGGCCATTAAGACCTTTCAAGCCAGCTTCTGTAGCCTTTTTATAGGACCTCATCAGTCTGTAAGCCCTGCGTGAGTAACTCCGTGGAAGCAACAGGTAGCTCTAAAAACAGTGCACTTCCTTCAACTTAACTGTTCAGACATGCAATGACCATTTTCCAGTAATGCTGGGGCAGTTACCTCCACAGCTGCTGAGGTAACTAGCATAGTACAACGGTTCTGTGGTTTTCCCACCAGATGAAAATGGCCTTACCTTGAACAGGCTTGCTCATGCCTCAGGACTGCAGCAACAGCTGTTCGCCTGGAGTATTCTTTCCCTGCATTTTTGCATGAGTGACTCCTCCCTGTTATTCATGTCTCAGCATATGTCACCTGCCCAGAGAGACTCTCCCCTACCAATCAACTTGAAATAGCCCATCATTCCCTATCATATCCTTATCCTGTTTCATTAATTTAAAAATTAAAAATGTTGGCCAGGTGCGGTGGCTCATTCCTGTAATTCCAGCACATTGGGAGGCCAGGGCAGGTAGATCGCTTGAGCCCAGGAGTTCAAGACCAACCTGGGCAACAAAGCTAAAGCCGATCTCTACCAAAAAAAAAAAAAAGCAAAAATGAGTCAGGCGTGGTAGTGCGCACCTGTAGTTCCAGCTACTCGGGAGGATTGCTTGAGCTTGGGAGGTGGAGGTTGCAATGAGCCAAGAAAATGCCACTGCACTCTAGCCAGGACAACAGGGCAATACCCTGTTCTCAAAAAAAAAAAAAAAAAAAAAAAAAACAGACAAAATTTAAAATGTTTAATTATGAAGTACTTCAAATGTACAAAGGTGTAGAAAAAGTATAACAGACACCCAAATGGGTCCCACCCATACTTAACAAATACTTTTTTTACTGTATCTGCCACAGTTTAACAAAATGGAACATTACAGACACAAGTAAAACTTCACTCCAATCATTAAGAATTTAGATAATGGCACATTTTTTATATGTATCTCTCTTGCGATTTGCTCTTTTCACTCAATATAATTTTTGAGAAGTCCTGTTTTACTGGTGAACTTATTACCTGACTCTTATTTGTTAGTAAGTGATTGCTGAATACATAAATGCATAATTGATTCAACCATGTAAGGATGCTTTCGTAAAAAACAGACCACATTTATGATAGTTAAGTTTATAGGCAGGTTGTGGTGGCTCACGCCTGTAATCCCAGCACTTTGGGAGGCCGAGGCAGGTGGATCACCTGAGGTCTAGAGTTCGAGACCAGCCTGGCCAACATGGTAAAACCCCCATCTCTACTAAAACTACAAAAAATTAGCTGGGCGTGGTGGCAGACATCTGTAATCCCAGCTACTCGGGAGGCTGAGGCAGGAGAATTGCTTGAACACGGGCAGCAGAGATTGCAGTGAGCCGAGATTATTGCACCATTCGTTGCATTCCAGCCTGGGCAACAAGAGCGAAACTCTGTCTCGGAAAAAATGGATTACAATGCAGGCCAGGTGCGGTAAATCATGAGTGTAATCCCAGCACTTAGGGAGGCAGAGGCGGGCAGATCACTTTAGCCTAGGAGTTTGAAACTAGCCTGAGCAACATTAGGAAACCCTGTCTCTACACAAAAAAATACAAATATTAGCCAGGCACGGTGATGCATACCTGTAGTCCTATCTACTAAGGAGGCTGAGGCAAGGGATTGCTTTAGCCCGGGAGGCTGAGGCTACAGGGAACTGTGATTGCACCACTGCACTCCAGCCTCGGTGACAGAGCAAGACCCTGTCTCAAAACATGTATGTGGATATACGTAATGGAGCTGGGAAATTTCCATCATATAATTCTGGCCCCTGCAAATTCATGGTACAATGCATTACTCATGTGTCTGTGGTGATGCTGGTGTAAACAAACCTACTGCACTGCCAGTCATATAAAAGTATAGCACATACAATTATGTAAAGTATGTAACACTTCATAAAGACAATAAAGGACTATGCTACTGGTTTATGTTACTGGTTCAAAAGACTAATAACATACTTTTTTTTTTTTTTTTAAGAGTCAGGGTTTCACCATGTTGGCCAGGCTGGTCTCAAACTCCTGACCTCAAGTGATTGCCCACCTCAGCCTCCCAAAGTGCTGGGATTACAGGCGTGAGCCACTGCGTCTGGCTACCTTTTTTTTTTTTTTGAGACAGTCTTGTTCTGTTGCCTAGGCTGCTCTTAAACTCCTGACCTCAGGTGATCCACCCACCCCAGCCTCCCAAAGTGCTGGGATTACAGGCGTGAGTCACTGCGCCTGGCAAGACTATACTTTTTTTGAGACGGAGTCTCACTGTCGTCCAGGCTGGAGTGTAGTGGCATATCTCGGCTCCCTGCAACCTACTCCTCCTGCGATTCTCTTGCCTCAGCTGGGACTACAGGCACGTGCCACCATGCCTGGCTACTTTTTAGTAGAGACAGGGTTTCACTATATTGGCCAGGCTGGTCTCAAACTCCTGACCTCATGATCTGCCCGCCTTGGCCTCCCAAAGTGCTGGGATTACAGGCTCACTGTGCCTGGCCAACTATACTTTTAATCCTTAGAGTGTACTTTTTCTACTTATTAAGAGGAAGTTAACTATAAAACAGCCTCAGGCAAGTTCATCAAAGGGATTTCAGAAGGCACTGTTCTCATAGAAGATGACAACTCCATGTGTGTTACTGCTCCTAAAAACCTTCCAGTGGGGCAAGACATGGAGTAGAAGACCACAAAACTGATGACACGAACCCTATGTGTGCCTAGGCTAATGTGTGTGTTTGTCTTAATTTTTTTTTTTTTTTTTTGAGGCAGGGTCTTGTTTCATCACCCAGCACAGTAGTGCCATCATGGGTCACTACAGCCTCAACCTCCCAGGCTCAAGCCACCACACCCAGCTAATTTTTATATTTTTGGTAGAAACAAGTTCTCACTACTTTGACCAAGCTGGTCTCAAACTTCTGAGCTCAGGCAATCTTCCTGCCGCAGCCTCCCAAAATGGTAAGACTACAGGCATAAGCCACTGCCGTCAGCCTCTTAATTTTTAACAAAAGAGTTTTAAAAGTAAAATAAATAATAAAATACTAATTAAAGTAGAAACAGGCTTATGGAATAAGGATATATGAAGAAAATATTTTTGTACAGCTGTACAATGTGTTTGTGTTTTAAGCTAAGTATTATTACAAAAGCAGAAAAAGTTAATATCATAGTAAGTGCTCTCTACAGGTATGCCATCTGTTATCATTTATACCATAATTTTACTATGCCTTTTTTATGTTTATACATGTAAGTATTTACCATTGTGTTACAACTGCTTACAGCATTCGGTAGAGTAAAACGCTGTACAGGTTTGTAGTGGAGGTCATACTGTACCCAGGTGTGTAGTGGGCTATACCATCTAGGTTGGGTGAGTACAGTACACTCTATGATGTTCACAGGATGAGAATGCCTAATGACCCATTTCTCACTGTTAAGCAATGTGAGACTGTAATCATAATTGGAGTTCAACAAATGCTAGGCTATGTGCTCAAAACTTCTATCCAGTTTTTAAATCCTAATCATTTAACCCTATGAGGCAGGTATTATTATCACTATTTTACAAAGGAAATTGAAGCTCAGAGAGCCTAATTTACCCATGTTCTCATAGCTACTAAGCAAACATATTGGAGGTGTCTGGTTTGAAATTCAAGTTGCAACTTCAAAACCTGTGAATCTGTGTTCATTCCAATGTTAAGCTATTGATCTTCTATGTAAGTACCAAAGTATTGCTGTCAACTTTAATTCAGGAATATGCCTATTAGGGTTTAGAGGAGGAATTACATGCTAATTCTACGTATCAAAAAAGGAAGCCGTGTGTAATTGTAAAAACACGTAACAACCCAGAAAAGGGTTACAATAAGCAATCATCCCTTACTTTTAATTTTTCTTGTGATCTACTTTTCTTTCTCTTTAAAACTTATTAAGGAATTTGCATGGAATAGAGAATAGTAAAAGAAATGCCCATATGCCCATTATCCAGCACAATTATATTCCCCAAAAGTTACCAGGGTTGGAAAAGTCAGTTATATATACTTTACTGAAGGGCAATTAAGAAACCGCAAATGAACAAAATGATGGAACTCTTCAAATTCCCCCTTCCCACCCCTTCCCCCAACTCCTGCATGTGGCATCAATATGATTTCCAGACTGATCCCAGCTGCAGGGGCAGATCCTGACTAGCCCAACCAATCACAGTAATCCTTCCCCTTTACCAGTTCAGAAACCTTACATCTTGGGCAACCTGGGCATGCATTCTCCTACCAACTAAAAGTGTCCAGATGTGAAAACACTAAAGTGGACCCAAGCCAACTAACGAACATGCTTTTGCACCATATCTATGAGCTTCAACATTTTCTGATTATTTAAGTCAGTTTGCAGCAGAATTTTTGTAAATGTAGCCAGAACCACCCTAAGCAATTAGACATAATCAAAAAGTCTTGGGTATATCACCAAGTACTGACCTAATGTAAGAGGCCCCTATAAAGATTTAAGAAACATTTTGTTTTTAAGTCAAATTTCTAGAACCAGGCGAGGTGGCGCAGGCCTGTAATCCTAGCACTTCAGGAGGCTGAGGCGGGCAGATCACCTGAGGTCAGGGGTTTGAGACTAGCCTGGCCAACATAATGAAATCTTGTCTCTACTATAAATATTAAAAAATTAACTCGGCATAGTGGTGGAGCACCTATAATCCCAGCTACTCCAGAGGCTGAGGCAAGAGAATTGCTTGAACCCAGGAGACAGAGGTTGCAGTGAGCCAACATGGTGCCACCGCACTCCAGCCTGTGCAACAGAGTAAGACTCCGTTAAAAAAAAAAAGTCAAATTTCTCTACCTGGAGCATGGGCTAGCAAGAAAAAATTACATATATATATATATATAGAGTCAAATTTCATTCACATTATTATATTATTATTTTGAGACAGAGTCTTGCTCTGTTGCCCAGGCTAGAGTGCAGTAGCACAATCTTGCCTCACTGCAACCTCCACCTCCCAGGTTCAAGTGATTCTCCAGCCTGAGCCTCCTGAGTAGCTGGAACTACATGCCACCACACCTGGCTAATTTTTTGTATTTTCAGTAGAGATGGGGTTTCACCATGCCAGGATGGTCTTTATCTCCTGACTTCATAGTCTGCCTGCCTCAGCCTCCGAAAGTACTGGATTACAGGTGTAAGCTACCACGCCCGGCCTCATTCATATTAATTAACTAATTAATTTATTTGGAGACAGAATCTCGTCCTGTTGCCCTCACTGGAAGGCAGTGGTACAATCACAGCTCACTGCAGCCTCAACCTTCCAGGCTCAAGTGATCCTCTTGCCTTAGCCTTCCAAGCAGCTGGGACTACAGGCACACACCATCATACCTGGCCAACTTTTAAATTTTTTTCCTGGAGACTAGGTCTCATTATGTTGCCCAGGCTGCTCTTGAACTCCCAGGTTCAAGTGATCCAACTTGGCCTCCCAAAGTGCTGGGATTACAGGTGTAAGCCACTGCACCTGGTCTTCATTCATTCACATTAAAAAGGATAACTTTGGATTGGGCACAGTGACTCATGCCTATAATTCTGTTTAACAGTGGGAGGCCGAGGTGGCGGTTCACTTGAGGTCCGGAGTTTGAGATCAGCCTAGCCAACACGGTAAAATCCCATCTCTATGAAAAACAGAAAAATTATGCAAGTGTGGTGACGCACTCCTGTACTATTGAGGAGGCTGAGGCACGAGGATCACTAGAACCTGGGAGGTAAAGGTTACAGTGAGTTGAGATTATGCCACTGCACTCCAGCAGAAGCAACAGAGCGAAACTCTCTCAAAAAGATAAAAGGGAGGGGTACTTTGATCTTTTGTTCTCTCTTGCTCCCTTTTTTTGTTCAAAAATAAAAAGGAAAAATGAGATACACAGAGGAACTCTCGGAAGACTTTATAAAAATCTATCTACGCTCAGTAATTACGGTAGGATCCCTGATTCTAAACACATCAACAAAATAAGAAAACAAACTGGTGAAATGATCTAATTTATTTTACTTTATTTTTTGAGATGAAGTCTCGCCCTGTCACCCAGACTTCAGTACAGTGGCACAACCATGGCTCACTGCAACCTCTGCCTCCTGGTTTCAAGCAATTCTCCCACCTCAGCCTCCTAAGTAGCTGGGACTACCAGTGCCCACCACCATGCCCGGCTAATTTTTTTGTATTTTTAGTGGCAATGGGGTTTCACCATGATGGCCAGGCTGGTCTCAAAATCCCAACCTCAGGTAACCTGTGCGCCTTGGCCTCCCAAAGTGCTTGGATTACAAGGGTGAGTATGGTAGCTCACACCTGTAATCACCACAGGTGATTGGGAGTTTCAGACCAGCCTGGCCAACATGGTGAAACCCCATCTTTACCAAAAATACAAAAATTAGCTGGGCATGGTGGTGCACGTCTGTCATCTCAGCTACTTGGGAGGATGAGGCACAAGAATCACTTGAACAGGGGAGGCAGAGGTTGAAGTGAGCTGAGATAATGCCAATGCACTCCAACCTGGGTGACAGAGTGAGATTCTGTCTCAAAAAAAAAAAAGTGCTGGGATTACAGGAGTGAGCCACCATGTCTGGCCTGCTACAATATTCTTTAAACTTAATATAGAATTCCATCTGGCTGGGCATGGTGACTCACGCCTGTGATCCCAGCTGAGAGACTAATGCAGGAGGATTACTTGCAGCCAGTTCAAGGCAAGCCTGGGCAACATAGCAAGACTCCTCGCTCTAAACACTTAAAAAATTAGCCAGGTATGATGACACCTGCCTGTAGGAGCACTTGAGCCCAGAAATTCAAGGTTACAGTGAGCTATGATCATGCCTCTGCACTCTAGCCTGGACAACAGAGCAAGTCCCTTTCTATCTAAAAAAAAAAATCTGGCCGGGTGCGGTGGCTCACACCTATAATCCCAGCACTTTGGGGGGCCAAAGTGGGTGGATCACGAGGTCAAGAGATCCAGACCATCCTGGTCAACAAGGTGAAACCCCATCTCTACTAAAAAAAAATACAAAAATTAGCTGGGCATGGTGGTGCGCACCTGTAGTCCCAGCTACTCAGGAGGCTGAGGCAGGAGAATTGCTTGAACCCAGAAGGCAGAGGTTGCAGTGAGCCGAGATCATGCCATGCTCTCCAGTCTGGGTAACAACAGCAAAACTCCATCTCAAAAAAAAAAAAAAAAAAAAAAATCCGTCGGTAAGTTTCTGTATATTTTAATAACGTATTTATATTTTTAAATATCTAACATAGTCACATGGTTCAAAATTAAAAAGGTCCCCAAACTATTATCTTAGAACATTTCTGTCCTCAAGTCCTTTTCCTGTCCCAGGAGGCAATGTTACTAGTTTCTTCTAAATATTAATATTTCCAGAGATTGTCAATTTGGAGTACAATATAAATACTGCAGTGAAGTATCCTGACAAAAAGCAGCCAATGTGGCACAACACACACACACACACACACACACACACTCACTCTCTCTGTCTCTCTCTTTTTCTCTCTCACATGTTTAAGAAGCAAAACCCCTATGCTGGCAATTTGTATGAAAACCATGCCTGCCACCTTTAAGAAGTTGGGAGACAGACAAGAAAACAATTACAATATAGAAAGACAGGCACCAGGAGAGAGGTGATAAGAACACAAAACACAAGTATGCAGAAAGCACAATTCTTGGCATAAAGAAAATAAGCAACAAATATTAACTTCCTTTCTAATTTTCATTTTATTTGATTTAGTCATTTAAATTCATTCCACATTTTAAAATCTATGATTCTTTTTCTTTTTTTTGAGATGGAGTTTTGCTCTTGTTGCCCAGGCTGGAGTGCAGTGGCACAATCTTGGCTCACTACAACCTCCGCCTCCCAGGTTCAAGCGATTCTCCTGCCTCAGCCTCCAAAGTAGCTAGGATTACAGGCATGCACCACCATGCCTGGCTAATTGTGTATTTTTAGTAGAGACAGGGTTTTGCCATGTTGGACAGGTGGGTTTCGAACTCCTGACCTCAAGTGATCTACCCGCCTCAGCCTCCCAAACTGCTGGGATTACAGGCGTGAGCCACCGCCCCTGGCCAAAAGCTATATTCTTATAGCTGTTCAAAAACTTAGAGTTTATTTTTTATTTTTTGAAACAGAGTCTCTCTCGGTCATCTAGGCTGGAGTACAGTGGCACAATCTTGGCTCACTGCCAACCTCGCGGGCTCAAGTGATTCTTCTGCCTCAGCCTCCTGAGTAGCTGGGACTACAAGTGTGCGCCACCACACCCAGCTAATTTTTGTATTTTTAGTAGAGACAATGTGTCGCCATATCAGCAAGCCTGGTCTCAAACTCCTGACCTCGTGATCTGCCCACCTCAGCATCCCAACATGCTAGGATTACAGGCATAAGCCGCAGCGAACGGCCTAGTTATTTTTATGTTAACTATCTAAAAAAAACAATGTGGCCAGGCGTGGTGGGCTCAGCCTGTATTCCCAGCACTTTGGGAGGCTGAACTAGAAGGATCACAAGGTCAAGAGATCAAGACCATCCTGGCCTAGTGAACCCATTTCTAGTAAAAATACAAAAAATTAGCTGGGCATGGTGGCATGTACCTGTTGTCCCAGCTACTCAGGAGGCTGAGGCAGGACAATCGCTTGAACCCAGGAGGCAGAGGCTGCAGTGAGCCAAGATCATGCCACTGCACTCTAGCCTGGGTGACAGAGTGAGAGAGACTCCATCTCAAAAAAAAATTTTTAAAGCAACACTTCATGAAAACAAGTATTAAATAACTCTCAAAGCTGAATAAACTATAGCCACACCAAACTGAGCTAGTGCTTTCCTGGATTTTTTTCATTTTATAATGAAAAATACACCTCTAAAGAGCATATGGGCTGGGCATGGTGGCTCATGCCTGTAATCCCAGCACTTTGGGAGGCTGAGGTAGGCAGATCACCTGAGGTCAGAGTTCAAGACCATCCTTGCCAGCATGGTGGAACCCTGTCTCTACTAAAAATACAAAAATTAGCCAGGTGTGGTGGCACCCACCTATTATCCCAGCTACATGGGAGGCTGAGGCAGAAGTGCTTATATCTGGGAGGCAGAGGTTACAGTGAGCCAAGATCTCACCACTCCACTCCAGCCTGAGACAAACTGTCTCAAAACAAAAACATATGAATTTCAATGTGTTTGAAGAGATAACTGAGTTTCACCTCCCAAAGTTCTCAGTGAACTCCCCCAAGATTCTTATCTTTCAGTTAGACACCAATCAGAATGGTTTAGGATTTAAGCTACTAAAAATGCCCTTAAGCTCCTTGGAGAAAGAAGAGTTTAAAAGGAAAAACAAAAATATGCAGAAGCCAAGAACTCCACTGGCCAATCTAAAACAACCTCAACAACAAAATAACGATACTCAGCTGAGGGCAGTGGCTCATGCCTGTAATCGCAGCTACTTGGAAGGCTGAGGCAAGAGAATCACTGGAACCCGGGAGGTGAAGGTTATAGTGAGCCAAGGTCACAACACTGCACTCCAGCCTGGCCGACAGACTGACTCCGTCTTAAAAAAAAAACTCTTGGATAACAATCCAAGTAATAAAAGAAATATTCATGAGTCCATACTGATAAAAATGAATCAGTAAATAATGAGGGAGAAGGAACAAATCTTCCTTACAGAACTCAAGTAATATAGGTAGATATACCCCCTCTAGAAAGTAGAGCTTAATTCTCCTCCCCTTGAGTGTAGGCTGAACTTAGTTACTTGAATCCAAAGAATAGAGTATGGAAAGGGTAAAAGATAGTAACCTCATTGTGAGGAAGTTCAGATGACATCACTGTGGCCAACTGATCAAGGGTAACATCATCACCAATGTCATGTTCCTATCATGATGTAAGAAAAAAGGCATTTCATTCACCTCTGTGGTATTCTTCCCCAAATAAAAAACCCCAGTATAATCATGAGAAAACCTCAGACTAACCCAGTTTGAGGAATGTTCTACAAATACCTGGCTAGTACTCTTCAAAAGTTTCAGTATCAGGCCAGGCACGATGGCTCATGCCTGCAATCCTACCACTTTGGGAGGCCAAGGCAGGCAGGTCACTTGAGGCCAGGAGTTTGAGATGAACCTGGCCAACATGGTAAAACCCCATCTCTACTAAAAATATAAAAATTACCCGGGAGTAGTGGCACACACTCGCAGTCCCAGATACTCGGGAGGCTGAGGCATGAGACTCGCTTAGACCCAGGAGGCGGAGGTTGCAGTGAGCAGAGGTCGCGCCACTGCACTCCAGCCTGGCACCTGGTGACGGAGTGAGACTCTGTCTCAAAAAAAAAAAAGGGCTTAAGATCATGAAAAACATAGAAAGACCCAGAGATCATCACAGATTGGGGGAGACCAAGACCATGTGATAACAAAATGCAATGTGGTATCCTTGATTCAATCCTGGACTAGTAAAAGGACATTCATGGAAGACCTGGTGAAATTCAAATAAAGTCTGTCATGTTAATAGTATTATCCCATGTTAATTTCTTAGTTTTGACAAATGTTCATGGTTATCTTAACATTAGGGAGTCTGGGTAAAGGGTATACCGGAACTCTGTACTATTTCTGCATCTTTTCTGTAAACCTAACATACCAAAACAAAAAAATTTAAACCCATCATGGATGTTCGTAGTTCCAGACAGAAAAAGATTTCAGGTACTAACACACTAGGAATGTCCCAATGCTGAAAAGCCCTTCAGTCAAACTCAACTAGACATGAGATAGCTCTAGCAGGCCAATAAGGACTACCACCAACAATCTCTACCCTAGTCACCTCCCTAATCTAGCTGCATAATAAACTGGAAATTAAATAGCAGAGCCAACAGAATCTCCTTCGATATGCCAAAATCCCTTTCCCCAAAGCAGTACTAAGGAAAAGTAAAAATAAAATTCCAAGTTTTTTTTTGCTTTGTTTTGTTTTTGAGACAGAATCTCCCTCTGTTGCCCAGGCTGGAGTGCAGCAGTGCATTCTCCACTCACTGCAACCTCTGCCTCCCGGGTTCAAGTGATTCTCCTCTGTCAGCCTCCTGAGCAGCTGGGATTACAGGCGTGCATCACCATGTCCGGCTAGTTTTGCACTTTTTGTAGATACGAGGTTTCGCCGTGTTGGCCACACTGGTCTTGAACTCCTTCCTGACCTCTGGTGATCCATCTGGCTTGGCCTCCCAAAGTGCTGGGATTAAAGGCATGAGCCACTGCGCACAGCCACATTTCAAGAATTCTCAGGAATACTCCCAAATTTGGAAAGAACCAAACTGAGTTGGTAGGCAACCTCAAAAAAATATCTCACAAAAGTACTCTCGAAAGTATTAAGTACTCCTACTTACACTGCAGGACCTCAGCAAAGGCGTGAAGAGTTGGTAGGGCTATTGTTTAACATCTCCATGCTCAGTTTGGGAAATGAGAAGCAGCCCATAAGAGTGCGATATACCTGGAACTTG
The DNA here is from genome assembly GCF_049354715.1 of Callithrix jacchus. Classification (NCBI taxonomy): domain Eukaryota; kingdom Metazoa; phylum Chordata; class Mammalia; order Primates; family Cebidae; genus Callithrix; species Callithrix jacchus. The sequence goes on from NC_133509.1 coordinate 98,308,765, forward strand.
TTGGAATGAGATTTGGTATTGGACATTCAATGGGATGTCAGATAAAAAGATTCCAAGTCCCCAGCAAGGACTGTCTCAGCCTCAGTGGGTGAGTAGTATTTGCCAGTGGAATCGATGCTTGCCACAGTTAGGTTAGGATTCAGAGATAATGCATGGGTCTTCTCCACCTTCTCTTCGCCCAACTGCTGGCTGGATGGAGAGGACTCCTTGGTCCTACAGGATGGTAGAGCCATAAAATCAAACGAGTCTCAGCCTACCAATTACCAGATGAAAAGCTATCTGTTGAGCAGGAAAACCGACATTTGACTGCATCAGTCAATCGGCGATGAACACATCTGAAACATAGTTTTAGAACTCCAAATCTGCTTAAAGGGGTGGCATCCTACAACTTCTCAGAGGGACAAGTGAAGGAAAAAAAACAAAAAACTCCAAACACAATTACTCCAACCTCTTAATGTTAGTCATCTTTTTAAAAAACTTAAAGTGAATTTTTAAGAGCCAGAATCTCTTGTGTTAAAATACCTAAATTTCAGTCATTTCTTTCATTCTATTTGTTTCTTGTGGATTCTAGCTCTTTTTTTATACTGCTAACATTTTTAAATTTTTTTTTTTTTAAATACAGACAGGGTCTTACTATGTTGACCCAGCTAGTCTCGAACTTCTGTATACAAGCAATCCTCCTGCCTTGGCCTACCAAAGCGCTGGGATTATAGGCATGAGCCATTGTGTCCAATATATTACTGAAACTTTTTTTTTTTTTTTTTGAGATGGAGTTTCACTGTTACCCAGATTGGAGTGCAATGGCACGATCTTGGCTCACCGCAACCTCCGCCTCCTGGATTCAAGCAATTCTCCTGCCTCAGCCTCCCGAGTAGCTGGGACTACAGGCGCGCACCACCATGCCCAGCTAATTTTTGTATTTTCAGTAGAAACAGGGTTTCACCTTGTTGACCAGGATGGTCTTGATCTCTTGACCTCGTGATCCACCACCTCGGCCTCCCAAAGTGCTGGGATTAGGCGTGAGCCACCGCACCCGGCCATTACTGAAACTTTTACTGATGATGACAACCTTCATAACAATCCCAAAAGTACTATTATATCCATTTTACTGATTAGAAAATCACAGCTAACATGCAGTAAAGCTGATTTCTGAATTCAAGCATTCTTATTCCAGAGCCCATGTTATTAATTCCTATACTATACTGTCTCTATATAAGCATGTAGCATATTAATCTTTTGTTTTGTTTTGAGATGGAGTCTCACTCTGTCACCGGGGCTGGAATGCAATGGCATGATGTCTACTCTCTGCAACCTCCACCTCCCAGGTTCAAGTGATTCTCCTGCCTCAGCCTCCCAAGTAGCTGAGATTACAGGTGCCAGCCACCACGCCCGGCTAATTTTTGTATTTTTAGTAGAGACAGGGTTTCACCAAGTTGGCCAGGCTGGCCTCAAATTCCTGACTTCAAGTGATCCGCCTGCCTCAGCCTCCCAAAGTGCTGGGATTACAGGCTTGAACCCCTGTGCCTGGCTTAATCTTTATTTTTTTAAGATTAAAAAATTAATTAATCTTTTTTTTTTTTTTTTTAATAATTTGCTGGGCGCGGTGGCTCATGCCTGTAATCCTAGCACTTTGGGAGGCCGAGGTGGGTGGATCACCTGAGATCAGGAGTTCAATACCAGCCTGTCCCTCAGGGTGAAACCCCATCTTAAAAAAATAATAATAATAATAATTCAGTCCCCATAGGGACTGCCAAAAATTGCCAATGCCGACTATATTTCAAGTCATCATGGCGGGGTATTGGGAAAAGTTTTCAATTAGCAATAATCGCGCCTTGGATAAACCTCACTGGCTATGATACTGCCACTGTGCAAAGCTGCATATTAATCTTTTAAAGGAGGAGTATTAGAGCACCTGGAAGCAGTAGTTGCTAATGTCTAAAGTGACAAGGCCAGTGGCAAACCTGAAAAGTCTAAAAAGCTTTATACTTTTTAGTATAAAGGCAGTCACAGAAGCTTTATACTAGACATTAAAGTAGCTTAATATGTATCAGGCATATCCTTTTCTTTCTTTGCTTCTTTCTTCTTTTTTCCTTTTTTTTTTTTTTTTTTTATCTCACTCTGTGGCCCAGGCTGGAAGTGCAGCCTTGACCACAGCCTTGACCTCCTTGGCTCAAGCAATTCTTCCACCTACCTCAGCCTCCCAAGTAGCTGGGACCACAGGCACATGTCACCACTTCTAGCTATATTATGCATATCTAATGCCAGTTTATCTGAAGCAAAACTGCACAAAGGAAACTTAAGAATCTGGTTATTAACATTTCAGAGAAGCAGGGAAGAGTAAAATAGGAACAATCACAAATATGCATTACTAGTATGTCCTAGAGGTAACAACAATACCTTGGCATAAAAAGCATACGTTGGTTTACTTTCAGGAGAATTGTTCCAGAAAACATTTATAATTTAGAGAAATGTATATGTATGTTTTAAACTAACATAGAATTAGCTCTAAGACAATTTGCCAAAGAACCATTTGTTTTAAATAAGGAAGAACTGCTGAATATTTAGTGGAAGGTATGCTAAACTGACATCTGTTACAACTCTAACATAATTCTAAATTTCACATTCATTAATGACTAAGACAATGTCTCTGTAAATTAATCCTGCTTAGCTAGTCTGAATATGGTATTCTTATTCACGTAAATGTACAAGATAGTGGTTGCAGCAACATATGGCATCCCATGTATAAAATTCTCAGGAAAAGCACAATTTTTAAAGTACAGGAATCTGTTACCAAGGCAAAGGGGGAGGGCTGGGAGGAAATGACACATGTTTTCTCATGCAGTGTGAGATTATGCTGCAGGTTCCAGATATAACATTCAAAGCATCTTTTTAAAAACAAAAACATTTTCCTCAATAACATCCTGAGATGTCCAGTTTTGCATGTAAATCTTGCATCCAAATGTCACCCTTTACAGTAATTCCACAAATGCCCAGAATCTTTCAACAAGAACAATTAACTGCATTTTTCCTTTCCAGAACAACCAGCTGGTTAACCAAACAGAGAAACCAAATTATCCTAGTCACCAGATGTCTTAATTTGGAACAGTTAAAAGCAATTTGGAATAATCCAATTCTTGAATTGGTACTACATGTTTACTATTACTTCCTTTTCTAATTCTGAAAAGATGCTTTTAAGAATTAAGCAAATGCTATCTTTAATAACGGCAAAAAAAAATGAGGAAAAACAAAAAGAACCATATCCTGTTATACAATGATGTTAACATTATCTAAGAGACAGCTACTTAAATATTGTATACATTTTAGTTAGAAACTGATAAGCTCTAACAACATTAAATCTGCTCAAAAGTTCTGAAGAATTACCCTACTCTGGCCGGGCACAGTAGCTCACACCTGTAATCCCAGCGCTTTGGGAGGCTGAGGTGGGTGGATCACCTGAGGTCGGGAGTTCAAGACCAGTCTGACCAATAGAGAAACCCCATCTCTAAAAAATAAAAATAAAGAATTACCCTACTTCAAAAATTGCCAGGCCTAGTGGCTCATGTCTGTAATCCCAGCACTTTGCCAGGCCAAGGCAGGCAGACGATGAGGACAGGAGTTTAACACCGGCCTGGCCAACATGGCAAAACTCTATCTCTACTGAAAATACAAATATTAGCCAGGTGTGGTGGCAATGCCTGTACTCCCAGCTACTCAGGAGGCTGAGGCAGGAGAATGGCTTGAACCTGGGAGGCAAAGGTTGCAGTGAGCTGAGATGGTGCTACTCTGCACAGAGCAAGATTCTGTCTTTTAAAAAAAAAAAAAAAAAGGCCAGGCGTGGTGGCTGACACCTGTAATCCTAGCACTTTGGGAGGCCAAGGTGGGTGGATCACCTGAGGTGAGAAGTTCTAGACCAGCCTATCATGGTGAAACCATCTTGAAAAATAAAAAAAATTCGAAAACAATTCTTGGCTAGCACTTTGGGAGGCTGAGATGGGTGGATCGTTTGAGACCACCATCCACCTTGGGCAACATGGCTAAACTCCAACTCTACAAAATCTAGCTAATTTTTGTACATTAGAGTTAAATGTACAGGGTGCAGTGTCGTGCACCTTACTTAGTCTCAACTACTTGGGAGGCTCAGGAAGGAGAAGCACCTGAGCCCAGGGAGGTTGAGGCTGCAAGCTGAGCTGTGATTGTGCCACTGCACTCCAGCCTGAGTGACAGAGTGAGACTCTCACTCAATAGCAAAACCCAAACTAAAACAAAACCAAACACAAAACAATTCTGGAAAGGTTATGACATGACAGGCCTAGAACATACCGAATTCAGCAAAGAACAGTCATGAAGTCCCTTTCTTCATGGAGGACAGGACAGAAAGAGATAGGTGGACATACAGCCCAAAAACTAATTATAATAATAAAAAGTGACGAGTGTTACAAAAAATAGCATAGGGTAAGGCAAGAAAAATGAGGCAGGAAAGGCCCATTTCAATTCAATCATTAAGGGAAAGCTTCCCCATGAGGTTACATTTATGCTGAGACCAGGACAAAATGAGGGAGGCAGGGGAATGGATTACGTGGAATAAGAGCTTCCTAGGCAGAGAGAAACAGCAAGTGGGCCAGTGCAGCTAAAGTCAGAGAAAGAAAGAATGGTATAGAAAATGAGGCTAAACAGGTTGCTGGAGGCAGATAAGAGCTCTGTCTGTCATGGTAAGAACTATGGATTTTATTCTCAAGTAAGAAAGCTGCTGTAGGTTGACAGCAGGTAAGAGACACTGAGAATGGGTTCCTTTGGCTGCTGCCTGGAGAACAGACTAAAGGGCAAGAGTAAAAGTAGTCAGTTCAGAGGTTTGTGTAAAATTCTGAGAAAGAGTTGACAGAAGTGGCTAGATGTAGGTCACAAATACGAAAGAATTTTCTGCTAAGGCTGCACATCCTGTGTGAGAAGAGAAGTCAAAAATGATTCTTACGTTTCTGGCTTAAGCAGCAAGGTAAATAGGCTGTTGGTGTATTATTAATACTTTAATTACAAGCTTTTAAGATGATTAATTGGACAATTAGATAATTATCCAGTTGTTTATATAGGCCTTACTGATAAATTGTAATATATTAATATTAAAAAGAGAACAGAATTCTTTTTTTTGTTTGTTTGTCTTTTGAGACCAAGCCTTGCATTATAACCCAGGCTGGAGTGCAGTGACACAATCTCAGCTCACTGCACCCCCGCCTCCCAGGTTCAGTGGGAGGATTACAGGCATCCACCACCACACCCAGCTAATTTTTGTATTTTTAAGTCAAGACAGGGTTTTGCCATGTTGGCCAGGCTGGTCTCAAACTCCTGGCATTGATGATCCGTCCACCTTGGCTTCCCAAAGTGCTGATATTATAGGCATGAGCCACTGCACCTGGCCTAGAATTCTACACAACAATAAAAAACATACTACTGGTACTTGCAACAATGTGGATGAATCTCAGAATTGGTTAGATGCCTGACACAAAAGGGTACTACAGGATTTCATACAAAGTTTTTAAGAAGACAAAACAAACCTACGATGTAGAAGTAAGAATATAGTTATTCTGATAGGGAGATGTAAACTGAGAAACAGAACAAGAGAATTCTGGGTGGCAATTATGCTCAGATGCACATATTTAAAAATAAAATCATGGGGCTCACTTCAGCAGCATATATACTAACATTGGTACAATACACAGATTAGCATAACCCCGGCACAAGAATGACATGCCAGTCTGTGAAACATTCCATATTTTTAGGGGTGTGTGTGTGTGTGTGTGTGTGTGTGTGAGACAGAGAGAGAGAGAGAGAGAGAGAGACAGAGACAGAGACAGAGACAGAGAGAGAGAGAGAGAGAGAGAGAGAGAGAGAGAGAGAGAGAGACAGGGTCTCGTTCTCTGTCACCCAGGCTGCAGTACAATGGCATGATCACGGCTCACTGCAATGTCAGCATCCCAGGATCAAATGATCCTCCTGCTTCAGCCTACCAAGCAGCTGAGATTACAGGCATGCGCCACCATGCCCAGCTAATTTTTGTATTTCTGTAAGAGATGGGGTTTGCCCAGGCTGGTCTCAAACTCCTGGACTCAAGAGATCTGCCTGCCTCAGCCTCCCAAAGTGCTGGAATTATAAGCGTGACACACCGTGCCTGGCTTCTAGGTATATTTTAACAAAGAAGAACATTCAGATAACAAGAAAGAATTCTTGGAAATTAAAAATAAGAGCAGAAACACAAAATCTACAGAAGAACAAAAAGATTTGGTTAAGGAATACTACCAACTAAAGTAGAAGAAGAAAGAATGAAATCAGAGGATTGATCAATCTAAGTCAAACATCCTAAAAATGAAAAGTACAGAAAAAGAAGAAAGTAGAAAAGAATAAAAAACCCCAAGTGTTCAGCAAAAAGGATAGCAAAAGAAAGTCATACCAAGTCACATATATCTTGAAATTTCATAATGCTGGAGATAAAGGAAAGATTCTGAAAGTGTCCATAGAGAAAAGGGGTCTCATAAAAAATTTGAAGAATAGTAATAGTAACTTCTCAATAACAATCCTGGGGGAAAAAAAGAATAATGCCTTGAAAATTCTGGGTCAAAATTATCTCTAACCTGAAGTCTTTTTAGACAGTCAAGTTAACAATGAAATGTGGGTATAGAAGAGACATTTTATGTATGTATATTTTTAAGTATCATGGAGAATGACCCCCTGCCTCTGTGAAGCCTCACGCTGTGGAAAGAGCACAAACGGTCAGCAGATGGGGAGGAAGAGCCTGGAGAGAAACCTCCTGTTGGGGCCTGCTGAGATTGAGTGGAGCAGCCACAAGGGGAAAACCCTCCAGCATCCCAGGCCCAACATTAAGCACAAGATCGTAACAGCTCGCAGTTGAAGGCATTTGAAGTTTTGGGTCTATCAATGTTAACTACAGTTAACAACAAAACCCAAACCAGGCTAGACTGCTCAAACCCTAACACTCACAGAATCTGACAGAAGCACATATCCATTTCCAAGGCTAAATACCACTTACCTCAGTCTCTACTGTTCTTCTACACATGATGTACAGAATTCAATTTTAAAGGGACAGAGAGATACCAACAAGTTGTCAAGAAAGGAGGCCATAAACAGAAGAAAACCCGGAGAACATTCAGATACGCACTATATACCTACTAATAGTGTAACTATACACTCCCACTGCTTAAAAAACTAAAAATAATTATGAATTGGTTATTTTTAAGCAACGCCCCAAAACAGAAAACAATAAGTATTGGCAGGAATGTAAAGAAACTATAGTATAGCCGAAATGGAAAACAGTGTGAAGATTCCTTAAAAAAATAAAAATAAAAATTGGCTGGGCACAGTGGCTCACGCCTGTAATCCCAGCACTTTGGGAGGCCAAGGCAGGCAGATCACCTGAGGCCGGGAGTTCAAGATCAGCCTGGCCAACATGGTGAAACCCCATTTCTACTCAAAACAGAAAAATTATGCAGGTGTGGTGTCGCACTCCCATACTACTCGGGAGGCTGAGGCACAAGGATCACTTGAACCCAGGAGGTGGAGGTTGCAGTGAGCCAAGATTGCACCATTGCACTCCAGGCTAGGTGACCAGGTAAGACTGTCTCAAAAAAAGAAAGTACGTGAAAGAGATATCTGTACTCCCATGTTCACTGCAGCATTATTCACAACAGCTAAGATGTAGAGTCAACCTACGTGTCCATCAATTGATGAATGGATAAAGAAAATGTGGTATAAAAATACAAAAATTAGCCAGGTGTGGTGGTGTGCACCAGTAGTGGTGTAGTCCCAGCTACTCAGCTATACACTGGTGTATATACACACTGGAATACTATTCAGCCTTAAAAAAGGAACAAAATCCTGTCATTTGTAAAACAGGGATAAACCTGCAGGACATTACATTATAAACTAAAATAAGCCAGATACAGAAAGCAAAATACCACATGATCTCATCTAGATGTGTGTAGATATATAAACATACATATCTATATGTGAAATCTAAAACCGTCAAACCCGAGGAAGCAGAGAGTAGAAAGGTGGTTAACCAGGGCTGGGGAGGAGGGAGAATTGGGCAGATGTTGATCAAAGGATTGACATTTCACTTGGAAAGAGGAGTAAATTCAAGAGCTCTACTGTACAATATGGTGACTACAGTTAGTAACAATGTACTTTGTACTTGAAAATTGCTAAGAGGGGCAAGGCATGGTGGCTCACGCCTGTCATCTACCACTTTGGGAGGCCAAGGCAGGCGGACTGCTTGAGATCAGGAGTTTGAGACCGACCTGGCCAACATGACGAAACCCTGTCTCTACTAAAAATGTGTGGGGGCGCACGCGCGCACACACACACACACACACACACACACACACACAAAATCAGCTGGGCATGGTGGCGAGTGCCTGTAGTCTCAGCTTCTCAGGAGGCTAAGGCATGAAAATCACTTGAACCTGGGAGGCGAAGGTTGCAGTGAACTGAGAATGTGCCACTGTACTCCAGCGTGGGTGACACAGCGAGACTATCTCACAAAAAAAAAAAAAAAGGCCAGGCAAGGTGGCTCATGCCTATAATCCCAGCACTTTGGGAGGCCAAGGTGTGCGGATAATCTGAGGTCAGGAGTTCGAGACCAGCATGATCAACATGGAGAAACCCCATCTCTGCAAAAATTAAAATTAAAAATTGCTAAGAGTTGCTAAGAGAATAGATTTTAAGTGTTCTCGCCACACCCAAAAAAAAGTATGTAAGGTAGTGGGTATGTTAATTGGCTTGATTTAGTCATTCCACAATGTATACACATATCAAAACATCCTACATAAATATATACAACTTTTATTTGTCAATTAAATATATTTTTTAAAAAAGAATGTGAAGAAACTGGAACCCTTAGATATTGCTGGTAGGAATGTAAAATGTAGCAGCCTTTTGAGCAGTTTCTCATAAAGCTAAACATATGTTTATGTAAAAACTTATACATGAATGTTCATAGTGGCATTATTACTATTTGAGACAGAGTCTTACTCTGTCACCCAGGCTGTACTGCAGTGGCACAATCTTGCAATCTTGGTTGACTGCAACCTCTGCGTTTTGCAGTACTTTGGGAGGCCAAGGCAGGTGGATCACCTGAGGTCTGGAGTTCAAGACCAGCCTGACCAACATGATGAAACCCCGTCTATACTACAAATACCAAAATTTGCTAGGTATGGTAATGGGCATTTTTAATCCCAACTACTCAGGAGGCTGAGGCAAGAGAATCTCCTGAACCCAGGAGGCTGAGGTTGCAGTAAGCTGAGATAGCGCCACTGTACTCCAGCCTGGGCGACAGAGCCAGACTCTGTCTCAAAAAAAGAAAAACAAACCCAACCTTGCAAAAATGATTAATATGTTAAAAGAGTAAGTGGACAAATTTATGAACAGATAAGAGTATTTTAGCAAAAAAACGTTACATATAAGAAAAAAATCAAATGGAAACATTAGTACTTTTTTTAGAAAACCATGTACGAGTCCTGATGCGGCAGCGCACACCTGTAATCCCAGGACTTTGGGAGGGTGAGGTGGGTGGATCACCGGAGGTCAGAAATTCGAGACCAGCTTGACCAACCTGGTGAAATCTCGTCTCTACCAAAAAATAAAAAAATTAACTGGGCATGGTGGTGTGTACCTGTAGTCCGAGCTACTGGGGAGGCTGAGGCACAAGAATCACTTGAACCTGGGAGGTGGAGGTTGCAGTGAGCCGAGATCATGCCACTGTACTCCAGCGTAGGTGACAGAGAAAAACCCTGTTTCAAAAAAAAAAAAAGCATGTAGTAAACCCTAGACCAACCACTTCAAACAAACACACTTTATGTTTATAAAGCCATACAGGTTAAAAGTAAATGGATAGAAAAAAGATACACTATGCAAATACTAATAAAAAGAAAGCTGCAATGATTTACTAATATGAAACAAGCAAGAAGTCAGAACAGAGCATATTAACTCAGAATGGATCATAGACCTAAATGTAAAAGCATGAACTACAAAACTTGTAAGAAAAAAATAGGGAATCTATGACCTTTGGTTAGGCAAAGATCTCTTAAAATACAAAAAGTGCAAACCACAAGAGAAAATTTTAATTTAATTTAAATGTAAAACCTGCTTTTGAACAGCTATTAAAATGCAAACTACAGGCCAGGCACAGTGGCTCACGCCTATAAACCCAGCACTTTGGGAGGCCCAGGTGGGTTGATGGCTTGAGTCCAGGAGTTCAAGACCAGCCAGGGCCACATGGCTAAATCCCATCTCTACCAAAAATACAAAAATTAGCCAGGTGTGGTGGCGCATGCCTATAGTCCCAGCTACTCTGGAAGCTGAGATGGAGGGATCCCTTTAGCCTGGGAGGTGGAGACTGTAGTGAGCGGAGATTGCGCCACTGCACTCTACTTCAGCCTGGGTGACAGAGTGAGACCCTGCCTCAAAAAACAAAAAACCACAACAAAACAAAAAACAAACAAAAAGAAATCTTAAAAAAAGAAAATGCAAACTACATACTGGGTGACCATATTTGCAAATCACAATCTGATAAAGTTGTTATACCCAGAATATATAAAAAATTCTTGCAACCAAATTAAAAGACAAATAATTCAATTAAAACATGCAAAAAGGCCGGGCACGGTAGCTCATGCCTGTAATCCCAACATTTTGGGAGGCTGAGGCAGGCGGATCATGAGGTTAGGAGTTAGAGACCAGACTGGCCCACCTAGTGAAACCCCGCCTCTACTAAAAAAAAATACAAAAATTAGCCAGGCATGGTGTTGTATGCCTATAGTCCCGACTACTTGAGAGGCTGAGGCAGGAGAATCGCTTGAATCTGGGAGGCAGAGGTTGCAGTGAGCTGAGACTGTGCCACTGCACTCCAGCTTGGGCAACAAAGCGAGACTTCATTTCAAAAAAAAGTGAACAGACACTTCACCAAAGAAAATATATGAATGACAAATAACCACGAGAAGCTCAATAATATTAGTCATGGGGGATATCCAAATTATATTAATAATTACCTATTACTACACGTTTGCTAAAATGCCTATAATTGAACTAACAATACTAAGTTCTGGCAAAAATGCAAAACTTTCATACATTGATGGTAAAATGTTATAACCACTTTGGAAAGTGGTTTGGCAGTTTTTTTTTTTTAAGTTAAATACGTACTTACCCAGCAATCCCACTTTTAGGTATTTACTCAAGAGAAATGACAACTTATGTTCATACAAACATCTGTACACATGTTCATAATTTTATTTATAAAAGCCAAATACCTAGAGAAAAAAACAGAAATATGGGTAAGCTTAAGCACAGAAAAAAACAAATAAACAAATACCCTCCCTCCCCCAGAAATATCTGTCATCTAATGAATGGAAAAACGAACTATGATATATATATATAATGGAATCTGACTCGCAATAAAAAAGGAACCAGGGATACATGAAACATAAAAGAGTATATATTGTATGATTCCATTTAAGTAACATTCTAGAAAAGGCAAAATGATAGGAAGTGGTTGTTAGGGGCTGGGATTGTGGTGAAGGCATTGATTATTCTCTACAGAAAAATTAAAAATTATCCTGTATGAGGTGTCTGGTAAAGAAAAAGAAAAAAAAATTTTTTAATTAGCCAGACTGCTGGGCATGGTGGCTCACACCTGTAACCCAGCACTTTGGGAGGCCAAGGTAGGTGGATTACTTAAGGTCAGGAGTTCGAGAGCAGCCTGACCAATGTGCTGAAACCCCATCTCTACTAAAAATACAAAAATTAGCTAGATGTGGTGGTGTGTGCCTGTAGTCCCAGCTACTTAGGAGGCTGAGGCAGAAGAATGGCTTGAACCCGGGAGGCAGAGGTTGCAGTGAGCCGAGATCATGCCACTGTCCTCCAGCCTGGGTGAGTGAGACTCCATCTCAGGAAAAACAAAATAGCCAGACATGGTGGTGTGCACCTGTGGTCTCAGCTACATGAGGGGCTAAGGAGGGAGAATCACTTAAGTCTGGGAGGTTGAGGCTATGTGATTGATCAGGCAAGGCATGATCACTCCAGCCTAGGCAATAGAGCAAGATCCTGTCTAAACAAACAAATAAACAAAAACTCTAAAATAGTTTAAAAACTTAGTTTCTCTTTTTTTTAGAATTTATAACTTTACTCATAAAATATCTGACGGGAATTTTCGCTGACCAAAGAAATGCTATAATTTTGTTCTAACAGTTTTACTGAGTTGACTATTATTCTGAGGCTGCAACATTAATTCATCATTCAACTCAGCTATAAAGAATAAATATATAACGTAAAGAATGACAAGCTCTATAAAGAAAAATAAAACAGTTTACGGGATGTAACATGATGAGAAGAGATAAGATGGGGTGAAGATCTTTTAGATAAGATAGCTAGGACAGACAGACCCTAAAGATGTACATTTGGGAAGACACCTTAATTTAAAAAGTAAGCAATGCAAATCTCTGGAGAAGTAGCTGTTACCCTAGCAATTTAATGTCAACCTTAAGAAAAATAAAACAATAATGAAAGAAAGGCCCGGTACGGTGCCTCACACCTGTAATCCCAGCACTTTGGGAGGTTGAGGCAGGCGGATCACAAGGTCAAGAGATCAAGACCATCCTAGCCAACACAGTGAAACCCTGTCTCTACTAAAAAAAAAAAAATACAAAAGTTAGCTGGGCGTGGTGGTGTACACCTGTAGTCTCAGCTACGGGGGAAGCTAAGGCACAAAAATCAACTGAGCCTGGGAGGCAGAGGTTGCAGTGAGCCGTGATCATGCCATTGCACGCCAGCCTGGGTGATAGAGCAAGATTCCGCCCCCCCCCCCCCAAAACACTAGGAAACTGAATGTGCCTGCTACAGAGGAATTATACAGAATGACAGCAAGCACCAGGCCAAGCACAGAACCCTGAACATCACTGATTAAGGAATGAGTGGGAGTGAAAAACCACAAAATTATAATAGAGACAATGAAAAAAGAATTGGAAGAAAACCAAAAAAGTGGCCAAATGACAACTAATATTAACTGATCATTACCATCCAAGTTACTGTGTCAGCCTCTTCACAGGAATTGCTTCACTGAACCCTCCCAATGACCCTAAAAGACAGTCTTATTACAGTGTTTTAGATGAGGGCGCTGAGACAGGTATTGCATCGTAGCTGAGAGAATGGGTGTAGAGCCAGACTGCTGTTGTGCAAATCCTGTCTTTACTAGCTGTATGTTTCAGTTTCCTATTCTTTAAACAGGAGAGAGCAGTATCAATGTCATAGGGTTTCATAAATAAATTACCACTTTAAGTGCCGAGAATGGTGCCTGGCACAAAAGCAGCACTCAAATACCACTAGGTGGGAGTATAGCGTGTCAAAGAAAAGCAATATGAAATGTCAAATGATAACCTACAGAATAAACTAGTATTTGACAGGATTTCTGCCCCTTTTACATATAAATGTGTGTAAGTATATATATATTTGTGTATGTGTATAGACTAGATGCTTCTAAGGTAAATTCGCAATATGAATGATCCCCCCAAAATGCTACCCTTTATGTTTAAATTCATTAAACATAAAGACACTAATATATTGATTTTAAAATTCTCCACTGTTAATTGGTAGATGAAATAAGATTAAACCAGAATGAGGCTTCCTGACGTTGGATAGTTTATAATCATGTAAACATCTCTCTCAGACAATAAAGCAATATTTTATAAATATTTATTGACAGCTAGAGACACTTTCTTTTGCATTCTCAGATTGATTCACTATTTAATTTTCCAAATTAGGAGACCATCCAAAAGAACTATGCTGAAATAGAAATCAAAACAAATCCCTAAACATATTTATAGCCTGTATAATACCCATGTAAAGATACAGCAGAACTAGCTTTTTTAACCACTTTTGTGTTATAATGTGGTAAGATCAGAATCTATTAAATTCTAAACTCATTTCCTCTTTTCTGAACACAGTAAAAGCCCGTGGTATCAGAGAAATAACCAACAAAAGGCATAACTCTTGAATGATCTGGAAACAAATGGATATTAAGAGGAGAAAAAGTTCACATGTACTTTATAGATCAGACGTGAAGGATAAAAAAAACTGAAAACCATGCACGGTCAGTTGTGACTTCACTAAACACAGGAATCAGACTTAAGCTATCAAACTGTTTAAATACTTGCTTTCCTTGTCCTTGTCCTTGATTACTACTGCCATCTATCAGGAGATCCAAAAATTAAGAGAACGGTAAAATATCACCAGGACACAATTCCAATCTCCAAATAGAAAGATCTCTAACATATTAATAATTACTTAAATTTCAGGATAGCCACAGTGGCTCATGCCTGTAAACCCAACACTTTGGGAAGCCAAGGTGGGTGGATCACTTCAGTCCAGGAGTTCAAGACCAGCTTGGCCAACATGGCGAAACCCTGTCTCTGCTAAAAACATAACAACTGGTTGAGCATGGTGGCTCACATCTGTAATCCCAGCACTTTGGGAGGCCAAGGTGGGTGGATCACCTGAGATCAGCAGTTCGTGACCAGCCTGACCAACATGGTGAAACCCTATCTCTACTAAAAACACAAAAATTAGCTGGGTGTGGTGGTGGGTACCTGTAATCCCAGCTACTTGTGGGGATTAGGTAGGGAGAACTGGTTGAATCAGGGAGGCAGAGGTTGCAGTGAGTCCAGATCTTGCATCTGCACTCCAGCCTCTCCAAAAACAAACAAACAAACAAAGAAGTGAAGGGATAAATATTCGGGGAAATAAACAGCTCAAAGAAAAAACAAGGCTGGGAGTGGTGGCTCACACCTATAATCCCAGCACTTTGGGAGGCCAAGGCAGGCGGATCACCAGATCAGGAATTGAGACCAGCCTGACCAACATGGTGACACTCCAACTCTACAAAAAATACAAAAATTAGCTGGGTGTGGTGGTGTGTGCTTGTAATCCCAGCTACTGAGGAGGCTGATGCAAGACAATCACTTGAACTTGGGAGGTGGTGGTTGTAGTGAGCCAAGATGGCGCCACTGCACTCCAGCCTAGGTGACAGAGTAAGACTCCATCTCAAAAAAAAAAAAGATACAGAACTGCAAAATGGATAAGAACTCACCAACCAACTATCTACTGCCTTTAGGAGACTCACCTAACACATGAGGACTCACATAAACTTAAAGGGGTGGAAAAAGGCATTTCATGCAAATGGACACCAAAAGTGAGCAAGAGTAGCTATCAGGCAAAACAAACTTTACAGCAGTTAAAGGAAACAAAAAGGGACATTATAAAATGGTAAAAGGCCTTGTCCAACAGAAAAATATCACAATCCTAAACACATATGCACCTAACACTGGAGCTCCCAAATTTATAAAACAATTACTAACAGACCTAAGACATCAGATAAGAGCAACACAGCAATAGTGGGGGACTTCAATACTTCACTGACCCAGCACTAGACAGGTTATCAAGACAAAAAGTCAACGAAGAATGCATTTAAACTGTATCTTGAGGCCAGGCACAGTGGCTCACACCTGTAATCCCAGCACTTTGGGAAGCCAAGGTGGGTGGATCACAAGGTCAGGAGATGGAGACCATCCTGGCTAACATGGTGAAACTCTGTCTCTACAAAAGAGACACTGGGCATGGTGGCTTGTGCCTGTAGTCCCAGCTACTTGGGAGGGACTGGGACAAAAAAATTAGCTGGGCATGGTGGCTCGTGCCTGTGGTCCCAGCTATTCGGGATGCTGAGGCAGGAGAATCGCTTGAACCCAGAAGGTGGAGGTTGCAGTGAGCGGAGACTGTGCCACTGCACTCCAGCCTGGGTGACAAAGCAAGACTCCATCCAAAAAAAAAAAACAAAAACAGGCGGTGGCTCACGCCTATAATCCCAGCACTTTGGGAGGCCAAGGTGAGTGGATCACGAGGTTGAGAGATTGAGACCATCCTGGTCAACGAGGTGAAACCCCGTCTCTACTAAAAATACAAAAATTAGCTGCGCATGGTGGTGCACGCCTATAGTCCCAGCTACTCGGGAGGCTGAGGCAGGAGAATTGCTTGAACCCAGAAAGCAGAGGTTGCGGTGAGCCGAAATCGTGCCATTGCACTCCAGTTTGGGTAACAACAGCGAAACTCCATCTCAGCAAAACAAAACAACAACAACAAAACACACACACAAGCAAAAACAAAATCATTTCATCTAATAACCACAGAACACACATTCTATTCACCAGCACATGGAACTTTCTCCAAGATAGGCCATATGACAGACCATAAAATGAGCCTCAATAAATTTAAGAACACTGAAATCATATCAAGCACTCTCTCAGACCACAGAGGAATAAAACTGGAAGTCAACTCCACAAGGAACCTCAAAACCATGGAAATTAAATAACCCGCTCCTGAATGAGCACTGGTTTAAAAATAAAATCAAGATGGAAATTTAAAACTTCTTCCAACTAAATGACAAAATGTATCAAAACCTCTGGGATACAGCAAAGGAACTTCTAAGAGGAGAGTTCACAGCCCTAAACACCTACATCAAAAAGTCTGAAAGAGCACAAACAGACAATCTAAGGTCACACCTCAAGGAATTAGGGAAATTAGAACAAACCAAACCCAAACCCTGAAGAAGAAAGAAAATAACCAAGAGCAGAGCAGAACTAAATGAAACTGAAACAAAACAAAACCAATACAAAAGATAAATGAAACAAAAAGCTGGTTTTTTTGAAAAGATAAAATAAAACTAATAGACCACTGGCAAGAATAACCAAGAAAAAAAGAGAAAATCCAAAGAACCTCACTAAGAAACAAATAGGAGATATTACAACTGACACCACTGGAATACAAAAGATCATTCAAGGCTGCTATGAACACCTTAATGCACATAAACTAGAAAACCTAGAAGGGATGGATAAATTTCTAGAAAAATACAACCCTCCCAGCTAAAATCAGGAAGAATTAAATACCCTGAACAGACCAATAAAAAGGAGCAAAATTAAAATGGTAATTTAGAAATTAACAACAAACTGGGCACAGCTGCTCATGCCTCCAATTCCACCACTTAAAAAGGCTGAGGGGCCGGGCGCGGTGGCTCACGCCTATAATCCCAGCACTTTGGGAGGCCGAGGAGGGTGGTTCACGAGGTCAATTGATCGAGACCATCCTGGTCAACATGGTGAAACCCCGTCTCTACTAAAAATACAAAAAATTAGCTGGGCATGGTGGTGCACGCCTGTAGTCCCAACTACTTGGGAGGCTGAGGCAGGAGAATTGGTTGAACCCAGGAGGCGGAGGTTGCGGTGAGCCAAGATCGCGCCATTGCATTCTAGCCTGAGTAACAAGAGCGAAACTCCGTCCCAATAAATAAATAAATAAATAATTTTTAAAAAGGAGGCTGAGCCAGGCAGATCACTTGAGGTCAGGAGTTTGAGACCAGCTTGGCCAACATGGTGAAACCCCATCTCTACTAAAAAAAAAAATGAGGTGGGCATTGTGGCAGGTACCTGTCATCCCAGCTACTCAGGAGGCTGAGGCACGAGAACTGCTTGAACCCGGGAGGTGGAGACTGCAGTGAGCCCAGACTGCACCACTGCACTCCAGCCTGGGTGACAGACCGAGACTCCATCTCAAAAAATAACATACATACATACATACATAAATATTAACAATCACAAAAAGTTTGGCCGGCTGCAGTGGCTCATGCCTGCAATCCCAGCACTTTGGGAGGCTAACGTGGACAGATCACTGGAGGTAAGCAGTTCCAAGACCAGCCTGGCCAACATGTTAAAACCCCGTCTCTACTAAAAATACAAAAATTAGCTGGCCATGGTGGTACTTGCCTGTAATCCCAGCTACTCAAGAGGCTGAGACAGAAAAATCGCTTGAACCCAGGAGGCGAAGGTTACTGTGAGCCAAGATTGCGCCACTGCACTCCAGCCTGGGAGACAAAGTGAGGCTCCATCTTAAAAAAAAAAAAAAAAAGGCCAGGTACGGTGGCTCACACACGTAATCCCAGCACTTTTCAGAGGCCAAGGCAGGCATATCACGAAGTCAAGAGATCAAGACCATTCTTGCCAACACAGTGCAACCCCATCCCTGCTAAAAATACAAAAATTAGCTAGGTGTGGTGGCACATGCCTGTAATCCCAGCTACTTAGGACACTGAGGCAGGAAAATTGCTTGAACCTGGGAGGCAGAGGTTTCAGTGAGCTGAGATAGTGCCGCTGCACTCCAGCCTAGCAACAGAGTGAGACTCCAACTCAAAAAAAAAAAAAAAAAAAAAGTTCAGGACCAGACGGATTCATAGCAGAATTTACTAGACCTTCAAAGAACTGGTACCAATCCTTTTGACACTATTCCACAAGATAAAGAACAAACTCTCCCTAATTCATTCTATGAAACCAGCATCACCCTAATAGCAAAACCAGGAAAGGACATAACCAAAAAACAAAACTACAGACCAATATCCTTCATGAACATAGATGCTATAATCCTTAACAAAATACTAGCTAACCAAATCCAACAACATAGCAAAAAGATAATCTACCACGATCAAGTGGGTTTCATACCAGGAATGCAAGGATGGTTTAACATACACAAGTCAATAAATGTGATACATCACATAAAAGGAATTAAAAACAAAAATCACATGATAATCTCAATAGATGCAGAAAAAAACATTTGACAAAATCCAGCATCCCTTTATCAGCAAAACTCTCAGCATAATCAGCATATAAGAAACATACCTTAATGTAATAAAAACCATCTATGACAAACCACGGCCAACATAATGCTAAATGGGGAAAAGTTAAAAGCATTCCCTCTGAGAACTGGAAAAAGACAAAGATGCCCATTCTCATCACTCCTCTTCGGCACAGTACTGGAAATCCTAGCTAGAGCAATCAGACAAGAGAAAGAAATAAAAGGCATCCAGATAGGTAAAGAGGAAGTCAAACTGTCACTGCTTGCTGACGACATGATCATTTACCTTGAAAACCCTAAGGACTCCTCCAGAAAGCTCCTAGAACTGACAAAAGAATTCAGCAAAACTTCTGGATACAAGATTAACGTACATAAATCAGTAGCTCCTCTAAACATCAATAGTGATCAAGCAGAAAATCAAATCAAGAACTCAACCCCTTTCACAATAGCTCCAAAAATATCAAATAAAATACTTAGGAATATACCTAACAGGCTGGGCACGGTGGCTCAAGCCTATAATCCCAGCATTTTGGGAGACCAAGGCAGGTGGATCACTTGAGGTCAGGAATTTGAGACCAGCCTGGCCAACATGCCCATCTCTACTAAAAATACAAAATATTAGCTGGGCAAGGTGGCGCACCCCTATAGTCTTAGCTACCTGGGAGGCTGAGGCTGGAGAATCACTTGAACGCAGGAGGGAGAGGTTGCAGTGAGCCAAGACTGTGACACTGCATTCCAGCCTGGGCAACAGAGCAAGACTCCGTATCAAAGAAGAAAAAAAAAGGAAAAGACAATATACCCAACAAAGGAGTCGAAAGACCTCTACACGGAAAACTACAAAACTGCTGAAAGAATCATAGATGACACAAACAAATGGAAACACATCCCATGCTCATGGATGGGTAGAATCAGTATTGTGAAAATTACCATGCTGCCAAAAGCAAACTACAAATTCAATGAAATCCCCATCAAAATACCACCATCATTCTTCACAGAATTAGAAAAAAACAATTCTAAAACTCATATGGTACCAAAAAGGAGCCCACATAGCCAAAGCAAGACTAAGCAAAAAGAATAAATCTGGAGGCATCACACCAACTGATTTCCAACCATACTATAAGGCCATAGTCACCAAAACAGCATGACACTGGTATAAAAATAGGCACACAGACCAATGGAACAGAATAGAGAACCCAGAAATAAGCCCAAGTACTTAGCCAACTGATCTTTGATGAAGCAAACAAAATCATAAAGTAGCAGAAGGACACCCTTTTCGACAAATGGTGCTGGGATAATTGGCTAGCCACATGTAGGAGAATGAAGCTGGATCCTCATCTTTCACCTTATAAAAAAATTAACTCAAGATGGATTAAGGACTTAAACCTAAGACCTGAAACTAAAAATTCTAGAAGGTAACACTGGAAAGTCTAGACATTGGCTCACACAAGGATTTCATGACCAAGAACCCAAAAGCAAATGCAATAAAAACAAAGATAAAGAGCTGGGACCTAATTAAACTAAAGAGCTTTTGCACAGCAAAAGGAACAGTCAGCAGAATCAACCGATGCAGAGTGGGAGAAAATCTTCACAATCTATACATATGACAAAGGACTAATATCCAGAATCTACAATGAACTCAAATTGGTAAGAAAAAAACAAGCCCATCAAAATGTGGGCTAAGGACATGAAGAGACAATTCTCAAAAGAAGATATACAAATGGCTAGGCTGGGCACAGTGGCTCAGGCCTGTAATCCAAGCACTTTGGGAGGCCAAGTCGGGTGGATCATGAGGTCAGGAGTTTGAGACCAGCCTGGCCAATATCGTGAAACCCCATCTCTACTAAAAATACAAAAATTAGTTGGGCTTGGTGGCATGCACCTGTAGTCCCAGCTGCTCAGGAGGCTGAGGCAGGAGAATTGCTTAAACCCGGGGGTGGGGGGAGGTTGCAGTGAGCCGAGATCATACCACTTCACTCCAGCCTGGGCAACAGAGAGAGACTCCGTCTCAAAAAAAAAAAAAACAAAAAACAAAAAACATTTTAAAAATTTGGCCAGGCACAATGGCTCACGCCTGTAATCCTAGCACTTTGGGAGGCCAAAGTGGGTGGATCACCTGAGGTCAGGAGTTCAAGACCAGCCTGACCAACATGGAAAATCCCTGTCTCTACTAAAAATATAAAATTAGTTGGATGTGGTGGCACATGCCTGTAATCTCAGCTACTCAGGAGGCTGAGGCAGGAGGCTTGCTTGAACCTGGGAGGTGGAGGTTGCAGTGAACCAAGACTGAGCCATTGCACTCTAGCCTGGGCAACAAGAGCAAAACTCCATCTCAAAAAAAGAAAAAAAAAAAAGCAAATGGCCTACAAACGTATGAAAAAATGCTCAACATCACTAATGATCAGGGAAATGCAAATCCAAACCACAATGTGATACCATCTTACTCGTGCAAGAATGGCCATAATCGAAGAATCAAAAAACAGTAGATGCTGGCATGGATGCAGTGAATAGGAAACACTTCTACACTGCTGGTAAGAATGCAAACTAGTATAGACACTAGGGAAAACAGTATGGAGATTCCTTAAAGAACTAAAAGTAGAACTACCACTGGATCCAGCAATCTCACTACTGGGTATCTACCCAGAAGAAAATAAGTCATTATACAAAAAAAGATACTCGCACACATTTATAGCAGCACAATTCACAATTGCAAAATCGTGGAACCGACCCAAATGCCCATCAATCAATGAGTGGATAAAGAAACTGCGATGTGTGGCTGGGCGTGGTGGGGCCTTGCCTGTAATCCCAGCATTTTGCGAGGCCGAGGCAAGCAGATCATGAGGTCAGGAGTTCAAAACCATCCTGGCCAACATGATGAAACCCATCTCTACTAAAAATACAAAAATTCGCTGGGTGTGGACTCACCTGTAATCCCTGCTACTCGGGCGGCTGAGGCAGGAAAATCACTTGAACCCGGGAGGCGGAGATGATGGTGAGCTTAGATCATGCCACTGGGCTCCACCCTGGGCTACAGAGACTCCGTCTCAAAAAAAAAAAAGAAACTCGTGTGTGTGTACATATATATGTGTGTGTGTGTGTGTGTGTGTGTGTGAATGATGGAATACTACACAGCCATAAAAAGGAATGAATTAACAGCATTTGCTGTGACCTGGATGAGATTGAAGATTATTATTCTAAATGAAGTAACTCAGGAATGGAAAACCAAAGACTGTATGTTCTCATAGATATATGGGAGTTAAGCTATGAGGACGCATAGGCATAAGAATACAATGAACTTTGGGGACTCAGCAGTGGGGAGGGAAAGAGTAGGGGAGGACAAAGGACTAAAAGACTACAAATGTGGTTGCAATGTATACTGCTCAGGTGATACGTGCACCAAAATCTCACAAATCACCACTAAAGAACTTACTCATATAACCCAATACCACCTATACCCCTATAAGGTAATGGAAAAATAAAAATAATTTTTTTTAAAAGTCATTGCCCCCCTCAAAAAAAGAAAATTACAAGACCCTACATTAGCTGGGCACTGTGTTGCATGCCCATAGTCCCAGCTACTCAGGAGTCTTAGGTGGGAACCATCATTTGAGCCCAAGAGTTTGAGTCCAGAGTAGGCAACATAGTGAGACCCCTGTCTCTAAAAATAAATTTAAAAGTAAAATAAGGCCAGGCACACTTTGGGAGGCTAAGGCAGGTGGATCACGAGGTGAGAAGTTCAAAACTAGCCTGGCCAAGATAGTGAAACCCCATCTCTATTAAAAATACAAAAGTTAGGCCGGGTGCAGTGGCTCACACTTGTAATCCCAGCACTTTGGGAGGCTGAGGTGGGCCTCAGCCTGATCACCTGAGGTCAGGAGTTTGAGGCCAGCCTGGCCAACATGGAGAAACCACATCTTAAAAATAAATAAATAAACAAACAAAAAATACAAAAGTTAGCTGGGCACGGTGGCAGGTGCCTGAAATCCCAGCTATAGGCTGAGGCATGAGAATTGCTTGAACCTGGGCAGCAGAGGTTGTAGTGAGCTGAGACTGCACCACTGCACTCCAGCCTGACCAATAGAGTAAGACTCCGTTCCCCCCCACCACCAAAAAAAGTAAAATCATAATGAAGCTATAGAATAAAGTCTCTTCTCTAGAACAGCAATGTTTTGATATAATTCAAAACAGCATCAACCATAAACATGTTATAGTGAACCCCAAGTTTCTCTTAAAAGAATCAGAATCAGTATGTCAGTATGTTCAGCTCTTAACAATTCTCTATTTTAAAGTTTAACTTCCTTATAATTCCAGTAAACAACCTTCTCCACCGGTTCTAATCAGTAGTTCACATCTGTTCCCCGGTCCCCTGCTCCATCCCGACTCATCCCAGTCACCTGCTCCTGTCACCTTCTTTGACCTAGGTCACCCCTGGCTACCTGTTCTGACCCACCTGTAACCATCTTTCTGCCAAAACACCCATCCTGCCACTCAAGCTCAGACCCCTGCTCTCTTTAAAATAGCCAATCAGGATTAGTCTAGCTTGTGCGGTTTAACCCTAGAGGATAGCAGAATGACATAGCAGTAGGGACCACCCTCATCAGGCCTAAGTACCCCTTCCCCGTCTTGTCTAAGTGTGCGGCGGCCATTGCTCCATCTGTGAGCGGCACCGATCTACAGAAGTAAACTGCCTTGCTGACAGGATTTATCTTTGAGTGCTATTTCTTTTGCGGCATCGAAATTTTACTTATAACAAATATATAAAAATGCAAAAGTCACATAAAATTTTAAATTATAAGATTAGAATTCAAAGAAATTTTACTCTTCTAAAGCATTAATTCAGGCTTTGTTTCCAAATATCACAGGTATATTCATCTACCTTTGTTATTAAAGATATTCCAGTGGAAAAGTTGTAGAAGCTCCAACCTGTGGTGACGTAGGTTATTTTTACAGTAATCAGAAAGTCTAGCTCACCAAGCATTAACTGTGAATTGCTTTTTCTCTTACAGTCCCTAGGAGACTTTGTGGGATAGGATGCTTTACTCTTCTTTAGATCTTTCTGTGGTAGGCTGAATATATAGGTCTTAACTCCTGGATCCTGTGACTGTTTCATTTTATGACAAAAGGGACTTTACAAAAGTATCTTGAGATGGAGAGTATCCTTGATTATCTGGATGGTCCTAATATCACAAATGCCCTCATAAGAGAGGCAAGGGGAGATGTGGAAAAGTTCAGGGAGTTCTCCTGAACTTTTTGTGGATTTATTTATTTATGAGAAAGTGATATGATGACGGAGTGATGTGCTGTGCAGAGAAGAGCCACAAGCCAAGGAAGACCGGCAGCCACTAGAAGCTGGAAAAGGTAAGGAAACCATCTTCCTCAAAGAGCCTCCAGAAGGAACTGGGCCTATAACAGCTTGACTTTAGCCCAGTGAAACCGTTTCACACTTCTGACCTCCAGAACTAAAGAGAATAAATGAGGCTGGGTATTGCAGCTCATGCCAATAATGCCAGATCTTTGGGAGGCCAAGGTGGGAGGACCATTTGAGCTCAGGAGTTTCAGACCACCAGCCTGGGCAACATAGTGAGACCTCATATCAAAAAAACAAAAAGTTGGGCACGGAGGCTCACACCTGTAATCCTAGCACTTTGGGAGGCCAAGGTGGGTGGATCAAATGAGGTCAGGAGTTCAAGACCACCCTGGCCATCATGGTGAAACCCCATCTTAAAAAAAAAAAACAAAAACAAAAACGAGGTGACTCAAGTACACCTGCATTCCCCTTTCTTGAGTGTATACTTTTCACCCCAAAAAAAGGCAGAAAGAATGTGTTATTTCAAGTCACTAAATCTGTTGTAATATGTGACAATAGCCATATGAACTAAACACACCCTTTTGACAGTTTAGCGATAATCTTTAGTCTGCCCTAAAATATTGAACAGAATTAACATAAAGACCATTCCAGTTCAGATATATCAAAATTCTCTTGTATTTTCTGCCAAGTAAGTGAAAAGATCTTACATACACAGAAATCATTGAAAATGTAGTTCTTTAAAGCACGTAGGGAAAAAGCAAAAAAGCAGTACTATCTTCAGTCCTATGTGCAGCTAATAGCGTCCAGTTGCAGAAAAAGCAGTCATGACTTTAGGTTAGTACAAAAATACAACCCAAAAACAGCATGGGCCTGTCACAGTGGCTCATGCATGTAATCCCTGCCACTTGGGAGGCTGAGGCAGGAGGACCACTTGAGTTCGAAACTCTAGTGACCTGAGACTGTGCCACCTGGAAAAACACCCTGCATGGATCATGACACAAAGTGAGAGAAAAGAAAACTTTTGCTTTACAATAGCTAAAGCAGTCCAAGGTAAGAATACAAACCAGGTAAGTAACATTTCTGCACACACAGGGAATACTTTCCTGAATACTGAGCAAGGAGATAAGCAGTCCTTAGAGGTTTAAGAGGTATTTATCAGCCGGGCACGGTGTCTCACACCTGTAATCCCAGTATTCTGGGAGGCCAAGGCAGGTGGATCACGAGGTCAGCAGTTCGAGACCAGCCTGGCTAATACGGTGAATCCCCATCTCTACTAAAAACACAAAACTTAGCTGAGCATGACGGCGTGCGCCTGTAGTCCCAGCTACTCAGGAGGCTGAGGCAGAAGAATCGCTTGAACCCAAGAGGCAGAGGTTGCAGTGAGCAAAGACTGAGCCACTGCACTCCAGCCTGGGCGCCAGAGCAAGACTCTTATCTCACTAAAAAACAAAACAAACAAAAAATACCAAAGAGGTATTTCTCACTTAAATGGTACTTGACTGCAAGTTACCACTGTTTTATTCTGCCATAGGTTCCAGTGGCAGTCCAAGCTCCAAAGGAAAGAATGTGAAAAGCATAAAGTCACATGTGGTTTTCATCAGTAACATTTTATATCCATTGAATCATTTGATCCTCAGAACTCTAAGTAGTCAAGTTTGGTATTGATTTCAATCATACTGGTGAAGAAGCTGAGGCTGACTTGTCCAGTCAAAGGTCAATAACGGGCAGCTGTGATGTCTTTCCTCTAGATCATTTTACCTTGGTAACAATCAATTAATTCACTTTTCGGTGTGTTTTATTGACTTATTTTTCGGGAGGTAGGGGTGGGGGACGGAGCTTCGCTCTGTCACCCAGGCTGGAGTGCAGTGGTGGTGCGATCTCGGCTCACTGCAACCTCTGCCTCCCGGGTTCAAGGGATTCTCCAGCCTCAGCCTCCCCAGTAAGTGGGATTACAGGCTCCTGCCACCACACCCGGCTAATTTTTCTATTTTGAGTTAGAGATGGGGTTTCACCATGTTGACCGGGCTATTCGCAAACTCCTGACCTCGGGATCCGTCCGCCTCGGCCTCTCTAAGTGCGGGGATTACAGGCGTGAGCCACCGCGCCCGGCCTTTTATTGACTTAAGTAATTCTCAGTTAGTAAAGAAAACAGAAGCAACATTTTACAAGTTATACACCACCTTTTAATTTTACGTCCATGGAAGCTGAATGCCACAATTTGTCAGAGACCGACAATAAGTAACTGCTTCTTCCCGTGAAAATGAGAACACTCACAGTACCTACCTCTTTAAACGACAATGTGGTTTAAATGATTAGTAATAGACTAGTAGCTGGTATCATACCACATCCCATACTATAGGACGTCTCTTCCCAAGTGAAAAGCTGCTTTCTGGCCTACCAAAATATTATACTAAATCCAGACGGTGGTGGGGAAAGTATCCGCGGGAGGGGACAGGAGGAGGAAACAGGTCCTTCCCTGAAAATAAGCAAGGGCGTTTGGGTTATACCGAAAAACGCCCCAGATGAAGTGCTGCGGCCGCCGCCACCAACAGCAGCCTGACCTGCAAAATGCTCTTGGGCCAGCGCCAGCACAGGTTTGACCTGGGGTCTCCGACCGCAGAGCGAGACCCCCCAACACGTGCTCGCTCCAACCACAACCTCCCACTTCCCTCCGCCGCGCCCGCGATACATGGCCAGAGACTCCAGCTTTCTAAACTCAACCACAGAGTTGCCGCTCGTCGAGAGGGTTGCCCATCCTGGGTACCCCGCCCAGCCCAGCCCAGCAACAGATACCTTAGCAGCCAGCCCCCAAACCGTACCGGAGAAAACGCAAGCTGCGCAGGGGCGTAGAGCGGTCGACCGGAAACCCACCTCGACCTCTCTGATTGGATAATGCGCACAAGAACATGAAGAGGATTGGTCGGCTACAGAGAGGCGGGCCGCAACGCAAGGCGAAAGGCGTCGGGCCTAGAGGCCCGGGAAATTCTTGCTAGCGCCCGATTGGACGAGAGCAGAACGCCTGCGCCTTCATAGTCCCAGCATACGTACAGCGCGCACACCACTACGCCATACGTTACGTTAGCGGAAGTTTCACGGCACCATTGGTGTAATGTGTGGCCAATAAACGGCAAGAATAAAGCGGATTCCTCCTTCTTCCCGACGAACTGGATACGTTCCGCTAATAATGTGGTCCGTCAGTTTCAGCATTTAGACGCTCGAGTTTCCACCGAGTCAGAGTTGAGTAGAGAGTTATTAAGGTGACTAGGAGACGGATGCGGGGAGAAATAATTTGGTAGTTATACCCAGGCCCTGAAACTATCACTCGTGTTCAGAAAGTCTACGTAATACGTTGGTGTTTGCACGTGAAGAAACCAGCCCTTCAAGCCGGGCCGAATGTAGTTTAGGAGTTGTCTGGCTGTCATTGGGTAAAAAAACTATCAGTTTGAAGGTAGCTCCGCCTCGGCTTTAAGGAACTCTGGTATTTGGAGTCCGGGACTTTGGAGTCCCGTAGCTTTAAATGTAGTTTTTACTTCTGAGTTCTTCTTTATTGTTAATAACACCCGTTGACATTTATTGTGGTTTTGATGTGTTCCGTTGGACTTTTTATCCTTTCATTTATCACCAACACTAAAGGCAAAGAACATTTAAGAAATGTGTAAAGACTTCATATATGTTCGTAAACGATCAATGTTAGTGTTTATAACAATTTACTACTGTGCCTGGCTCTATGATGTGTGTTCATGATTAGTGTACTAAGTGGATACTAAAATTATTTGTTTCTAAACCTTTCGCTGTTACAACAAAACAGCCTGATTTGCATATTAGTGTCCCTTTAAGAGTATTTGAATCCTACATTTAGCAATTTTATGTATACTATGATGGCATGGGTAGCAGCTGCTTACATGAATCAAGCGTTCAGAACTGGCTGCTGCCTTGACAGGAAAATAGGGCTATGCCTAAAATGTCAAGTGAGACCAACATCAGGAGCAATACACATTGTATATTATTAAAAACTTTATTATAATGTCTATTTTCAGCCTTTATTAAAACAGTTTTGTATTTTTAGTATGAGACAGGGTTTCTCCATGTTGGTTAGGTGGTAATCCACCCACCTCAGCCTCCCAACGTGCTGGTATTACTTACAGGCGTGAGCCACCACACCCGGCCCTTTTTTTTGAATAGAAGAGGGAGTCTCACTATGTTGGCCAGTCTGGTCTCAAACTCCTGGCCTCAAATGGATCCTTCCAGCTCGGCCTCCCAACGTGCTGAGATTACAGGCGTGAGCCACCAAGCCTGGCGATTTTTTCTATGTATATATAAAATATATATGTATTGAAGCAAATGGTAAAATTCTTTTGAGAAGTATGTGATCAAAAGCATATTTGGGGGTCAGTGATTTAGGACGTGACAACTGCAGTTTAAAGATCTTGTCGGGAGAGAAGTCAAAGGAAAAAACAAATGTTTTAATTAGTATCTGATATGAAAGAATTGTATTGGCCAGTTAGTTCAGGTGTTTAGAATTATGAAAAGAAAATAATCTCCAGGACCCCAAAATCACGAAGCCAAAAGGAAAAGTCAAGCTTGGAACCATGTAGGGCAAACGTGCCTCCCATTCTGTTCCTCAATGAGATAGTTACAACGATTAAAAAAAAAGCTACTTCCTTCCTTCACTCCTTCATTCACAATTTGCCGCAAGGAAGTTCCTTGTGGACTTCCTCCTTACTTCAAGTTATTCTGCCTTTCCAGACTAAACCAATGTACAGCCTACATATATAAATTGATGTCTTGTGTCTCCCTAAAATGTGTAAAATGAAACTGTGCCCCGACCACCCTGGCACAGGTCCTCAGGACCTCCTGAGGCTGTGTCATGGGCACGTCCTTAACCTTGGCAAAATAAACCTCCTAAATTGATGAGGCTTGTCTCAGATACTCTGGTTTGCAGAATGTATTGCTGATACGAAGGAGAACTTGAGTTTTTAGATCCAAAATAGAAAAAAAAATAGGCTGAATGCTGTTCTTTGTCACTTAAGAGCTGCTTATAAAAAACAAACTTTTTTATTTTTTGAGACAGAATGTTACTCTGTCACCCAGGCTGGAGTGCAGTGGCATGATCTCAGCTCACTGCAACCTCCGCCTCCTGTGTTCAAGCGATTCTCCTGCCTCAGCCTCCCAAGTAGCTGGGACTACAGGCGTATGCCACAACACTGGCTAATTTTTGTATTATTAGTAGAGACAGGGGTTTCACCATATTGGCCAGGCTGGTCTCAAACTCCTGACCTCGGTGATCCACCCACCTCGGCCTCCCAAAGTCCTCCCAGCCCAGGGAAAAACTTTTTATCTGAGGAATGCAAGCCTCTCAGGCCCAGGGAGGCATTTAAAATGTACCAGCATTCTTGTCTCACTCTCCATTGAACTAAATAATTACTCTTGGAGCCATTTGTTATATAGTCTCCAGACTGACGCTAAGTAGCCATAGAATTCAATGCATCCTGTAGTTCAGCAGTGTATAGCCAATCACTTGCCAATGTTGTTTCTGTAAACCAATGAGAATTCCTAATGAACAAGTTCTGTAATCGTCCCTTCTCCTGATTCATCATATTTTCTTCAAAAACTTGCGCCTCTGTTTTGTTCTCTGGAGCACTCAAGGCAATTTGGGAGTGTCCTGAAATGCAGTCCTCAATCTTAGCCCCCTCAAAAGTTACTTTTGCCTCAGCTTCTTCCTTTTAGGTTGATACTACCATGAAAAAAATGTAAAGAACTTGTTTTAAACAGCATTAAAAATTATGTATACCCACACATACACTCACATATATTGTTAAAATATGACATGAAGTCCAAATTATACACAGTACTTAAATAACTAATAATTTAAAATGAGCTGGATACAGTGGTGCACCCCTGTAAAGCCAGCTACTTGGGAAGCTGAAACGAGGATTGCTTGAGCCCAGAAGTTCAAGGCTAACCTGAGCAACATAGCAAGACCCCACTGCAAAACAAAAACAAATTGTATCTCATACTACTTGCAAGTTCTCATGCTCAGTCACTGTATCAAGGCTTCATCAGAAATATAAAATCAAAAGGAGGCATATATTAAGGGTTTTTTGGCAACGGATTGACATACAGTTGTGGCAGCTCCCTAGTTAAGTCTGAAATTGGTAGAGCAGGCCATCAGGAAAGGCAGGCTGGAACTCAGGCATGAGCTGAAGCTGTACTCTAAAGCGTACTTTTGGCTGGATGTGGTTGCTCATGCCTGTAATCCCAGCACTTTGGGAGGCTGAGGCAGAAGGATTGCCTGAGCCCAGGAGTTCAAGGCTGCAGTGAGTTATGATCACAGCACTCCATCCTGGGCGACAGAGTGAGACTCCATCTCAAGAAAAAAAAAAAAAAAAAAGAAGAAGGAAAAGCAGCTCAGAGCAGCTTTAAGCTATGTAAAGTATGCAAAACTTGTCAGGCTTAGAGAGACATGACTTTGAGACATCCCCTGCCTCATCAATGCACACTGTAACTGCCCAGTGGATTCACCTTGCCCGCTGCCTAGATGGAGCTGATTTATCAAGATGGGAATTGCATGGAGAAAGAGTAATTCACATAGAGCCGGCTGTGCAGGAGACTGCAGTATCATTACTCAAATCAGTATCCCTGAGCACTGGGTGATGAGAATTTGACAGCTAGGAGCTTGGGAAGTGGGAAGTGCTAATTGGTCAGATTGGAGATGGAGCCTAGGGGGTCAAAGTGAGTTTTTCTTGCTGTCTTTTGTTCTTGGGTGGGATGGTAGAACTGGTTGACCCAGATTACCAGTCTGGATCTGGGTGCTGCCAGTTGACCCACTGAGTGCAGGGTCTACAAAATATCTCAAGCACTGATCTTAGGTTTTATAAAAGTGATGTTATTCCCAGGAGCAATTTAAAGAGGTTCAGAGAAGCCAGAGGTTGCATGACCCATAAACTGTAATTTCTAATCTTGTAGCTAATTTTTCAGTCCTGCAAAGGCCAACTTGTCCCCAGACAAGAAGGAAAGAAGGGGGTCTTTTCAAGAAAGGGCTGTTATCAGTTTGTTTGTTTTTCTTTTTGGGACAGAGTCTTGCTCTGTCACTCAGGCTGGAATGCAGTGGTGCGATCTCGGCTCACTGCAATGTCCACCCCCTGGGTTCAGGTGATTCTCATGCCTCAGCCTCCCAAGCAGCTGACATTCAGGTGCCTACCACCATGCCCAGATAATTTTTGTATTTTTAGTAGAGACAGGGTTTCACCATGTTGGCCAATCTGGTCTAAAACTCCTGACCTCAAGTAATCCGCCTGCCTCATCTTTCCATGGGATTATAGGCATGAACCACCACGCCCAGCCATGTCTTCAGTTTTGTTTCAGAGTCAAACCAAGAACTGAATTCCTTCCCAAAGTTAGTTTGACCTACATGCAGGAATGAACAAAAACAGCTTAAAAGTTAGAAACAAGATGGAGTGGGTTAGGTCTGATTTCCTTCACTGTCATAATTTCCTCAGTTATCATTTACTCAGTTGTAATTTTGCAAAGGCAGTTTTAACACTCAGGGTAACTATTTAAAGATATTTTATTCTGTCTGGGCATGGTGGCTCACACCTGTGATCCCAGCGCTTTGGGAGGCTGAGGCAGGCGAACCACTTGAGGCCAGGTGTTCTGAGACCAGCCTGACCAACATGGAGAAAACCCCTGTCTCTACTAAAAATACAAAACTTAGCCAGGTGTAGTGGTGCATGCCTATAATCCCAGCTACTTGGGTGACTGAGGTAGGAGAATCCGCTTGAACCCAGGAGGCAGAGGTTGCAGTGAGCCAAGATTGCATCACTGTACTCCAGCCTAGCACAGCGAGGCTTAACACAGCAATGTGTATTTTTATCTATCTACATATACCACATATATATGATAAAGACATTTGATTCTTTCTTTCCCTGTAGTTGCCAGACTAGCTGATAAATTATCCCTGAAATGTTAAAGTTGCAGAGTAGGACCCTCACCCATTATCTTCACATTCCTGGAATTTGTGCTACAAAGAACAGTGATTACCAGTCAATAGCTTATGTTATTTTAATGAATCAATATAAGAACTGCCTCCCTTTTTTTTCCCACTGTTTAAAATCTACCTGAATATATGCTGCTAATCAGAGTATATATTTGAGCAACTTGAATCTGTGTCTTCCAAGTTGCAGTCCTCAAATTTGGCCCAAATAAACTCTACTTATATTAATTTTTGCCTCAATTTCTTTAGGTTGACAGTCTTATATTTGTGGGAGTAGATCAGAATAAGCATACAAGATATGCAGATTAATCCTGTTTTCCTCCCCTCCTTTATATTTGGTGGTGGTGGTTGTGACAGGTTCTTGTTCCATAGCTCAGGCTGGAATGCAGTGTCACAATCTTGGCTCACTAGAGACTCACCTCTGTTAAAATACATTTAAAAGGAACAGCCCTAACCTCACACTCCATTCCAGCCTGGCTGTCTCACCCTCACACTCCATTCCAGTCTGGCTCTCTAACTTTCTGCCTCATTCCACTGGCTAGTCCTTAAGACCCTGACCTAATACTCTTTTTTTGTTTTTTGTTGTTGTTGTTGTTGTTGTTGTTTTGAGATGGAGTTTTGCTCTGTCGCCCAGGCTGGAGTGCAGTGATCTTGGCTCACTGCAACCTCTGCCTCCCAGGTTCTAGGGATTCACCTGCCTCAGTCTCACGAGTAGCTGGGACTACAGGCATGTGCCACCATGCCCCGCTAATTTTTGTATTTTTTAGTAGAGATGGGGTTTCACATATTGGCCAGGCTGGTCTCAAACTTCTGACCTCATGATCCGCCCACCTCGGCCTCCGAAGTGTTGGGATTACAGATGTGAGCCACCGCTCCCAGCCTATTACTCTCTTTTTGAAGTCTTTTGCTCCAATCTTAAGTACCATATTCCTTTGCCCAAATCTGGAATCCCAGGTTCTCTCGAAGATTTCCCAATACATGTAAGGGCCATTCCTAGGCATGCATGCCTCTGCTATGTAAGGAGTACTTCCTGGAAGCCACCAGCTCTATAGTTTCTGAAAATGTCAACAAGACTGCCGCTGAAACCAGAGGGTGGGTGGTGGCGAGAACATCCTGTGACAGGTGCCAGCTGGTTTATACAAGTCCCTGTGCCAAACTGCTCTTCTAAAGATAAGAGGTGGTGCTGTTTAAATCCTTCAGTTTTAAGATGCACTTTACCATTACCCTTTTTAGTTTAGAAAGATGAAAGTTGGTGAAGAGGCAGGGCTAGCACTGAAACCGATAATTATGTTAATCAAAAATCCCACCCACCTCTGGAAAACCTTTTCACAGAGCTGCTGAAAGTACTGAATTGATTGATTCAAGCTGTATGTTCTCTTCATGCCACTCTTTTCTTTTTTTTTCTTTTTTCTTCTTTTTTCCTGCACTTTCAAATTAAAAGAGTGAACAGATAGTAAACTAGCTACACTAAATGGAGTTAAAGAAAAAAAGAAGGCCACACTATTTGACAAACAGTGTCTGGGTCTTCTATTTAAGAATTAGAGGCTGGATGCGGTGGCTCATGCCTATAATCCCAGCACATTAGGAGGCAGCGGTGGGCAGATCACCTGAGGTTAGAATGATCATCAATGGCAAATGGCAGGTGCAGCGAAGCAAGAAGAGCTGGCTTCAAGCTCAGAAGAGAATACTGTGCCTCCTCAGCGTGGTTTCCCTTGCCCCTACATGTTCAGAACAACTTCTCTAGTAATGAGTGAACTATAGAATGATCCCTGAAAGTATGGTCTTGATACTTTATTTCTGGTTGGTTTTTGTTTTGTTTTTGAGACAGGTTCACTCTTGTTGCCCAGGTTGGAGTGCAGTGGTGCAGTCTCTGCTCACTGTAACCTCTGCCTCTCAGGTTCAAGCCATTCTCCTGCCTCAGCCTCCTGAGTAGCTGGGATTACAGGCATGAGCCACCAACACACCTGGCTAATTTT
Organism: Callithrix jacchus; assembly: GCF_049354715.1. NCBI lineage: Eukaryota > Metazoa > Chordata > Mammalia > Primates > Cebidae > Callithrix > Callithrix jacchus. The sequence goes on from NC_133509.1 coordinate 98,342,759, forward strand.
GCATTTTTAGTAGAGACGGGGGTTTCTCCATGTTGGTCAGGCTGGTCTCAAACTCCCAACCTCATGTGATCTGCCCATCTCAGCCTCCCAAAGTGCTGGATTACAGGCATGAGCCACTGCACCCAGCCTGATACTTTATTTATTTGTTTTTTATTTTCTTTTGAAACGGAGTCTCACTCTGTCGCCAGGCTGGAATGCAGTGATGCAATCTTGCCGCTTTATGCAACCTCTGCCCTCCAGGTTCAAGTGATTCTCCTGCCTCAGCCTCCCAAGTAGCTAGGACTAAGGGCGCCTAATTTTTGTATTTTTGTAGAGAAGGGGTTTCACCCTGTTAGCCAGGATGGTCTTGATCTATCTCTCTCTTTTTTTTTTTTTTTTTTTTGAGACGGAGTTTCACACTTGTTGCCCAGGCTGGAGTGCAATGGTGTGATCTCCGCTCACTGCAACCTCCACCTCCCAGATTCAACTGAGTCTCCTTCCTCAGCCTCCTAAGTAGCTGGGATTACAGGTGTGCGTCCATCATGCCCTGCTAATTTTGTATTTTTAGTAGACATGCAGTTTCTCCATGTTGGTCTGGCTGGTCCTGAACTGCCAACCTCAGGTGATCCGCCCGTCTTGGCCTCCCAAAGTGCTGGGATTACAGGTGCGAGCCACTGCGCCCAGCCAATTCTTTGTTATATTTATTTATTTATTTATGAGACAGAGATTTCTTCTTGTTGCCCAGGCTGGAGTGCAACGGTGTGATCCTGGCTTACCGCAATCTCTGCCTCCTGGCTTCAAGCAATTCTCTTGCTTCAGCCTCCCAAGTAGCTGGGATTATAGGTGTTAGTCACCCGCCTGGCCCCGATACTTTGTTCTTAAACAGAGAGTATGGTTAGGGCCAAAAGGAGCAGCTTGGGATCCTAATTCTTGAAAACAAGTTCACTTCTTTCTTAAGTAAGATTTTACGCTTGGCACAGTGGCTCACACCTTTAATCCCAACACCTTGAGGTCAGGAGTTTTTCAGCCTGGCCAGCATGGTGAAAACCAGTCTCCACAAAAAATACAAAAATTAGCTGGGCATGGTGGCATATGCCTATAGTCCCAGTCACTTGGGAGGCTGAGGCATGAGAATCCCTTGAACCCAGGAGGCAGATGTTGCAATGAGCAGAGGATGCAGTGAGCTGAGATTGAGCCACTGCACTCCAGCCTGCGAGACAGAGCAAGACTCTGTCTCAGGAAAAAAAAAAAAGATTTTAAAGTACCTATTTGCCAATTCATGTGTAGTTGATTTGGAGCATGTGCTACAAGATTGGTTCTAAATGTACATAAATGAAGAGCTGAAAAAGTCATTGCTAAGCTGAATACAACCAGTTACACTTTCTTTTTTTCTGCTCTCCCTTTGCACCTATTTTATTCTAATTCTGTTTCTCAGGCTACTTTTGCAATCTTTTTTTTTTTTTGAGACGGAGTTTCGCTCTTGTTACCCAGGCTGGAGTGCAATGGCGTGATCTCGGCTCACCGCAACCTCCACTTCCTGAGTTCAAACAATTCTCCTGCCCCAGCCTCCCGAGTAGCTGGGACTACAGGCACGCGCCACCATGCCCGGCTAATTTTTTGTATTTTTAGTAGAGACGGGGTTTCACCATGTTGACCAGGATGATCTCGATCTCTTGACCTAGTGATCCACCTGCCTCGGCCTCCCAAAGTGCCGGGATTACAGGCTTGAGCCACCGCGCCCAGCCCTGCAATCTTTTTTAGTGTGGAAAAGGTAGAAAAAATAGTATCATGAACACTTTTTTTTTTTTTTTTTGAGACAGTCTTCCTCTGTCACCCAGGCTGGAGTGCAGTGGTGCAGTCTTGGCTCACTGCAGCCTCCATCGCCTGGACTCAAGCAATTCTTCTGCCTCAGCCTCCCGAGTAGCTGGGATTACAGGCACACGCCACCACGCCAGGCTAATTTTTGTATTTTTAGTAGAGATGGGGTTTTCACCATGTTGGTCAGGCTGGTCTCGAATTCCTGACCTCATGATCCGCCAGCCTTGGCCTCCCAAAGTGCTGGGATTACAGGCGTGAGCCACCACCCCCAGCGAACACTTTTTTTTCTCTTTTTTTTTTTTCTTTACTGCATAGAAAACAACACTTTTTTTTACTAAAAATGTTTTTTTTTAATAGAGACGAGGTCTCACTATGTTGCTCAGGTTGGTCTCAAACTCCTGACCTCAAGCGATCGTCCCACCTGGGCCTCCCAAAACGCTGGAATTACAGGTATGAGCCATCACTGCAGGCCCAAAGCAGATGCTTTAATAAGCACTAGTACTCAAAGCTAGATAAGTGATGTTGAACACGTTACTTTATTTTCCTCTAAACTCCAGATTGCTCATCAAGTGACAATATCTCCTGTTCGGGGATTTTATGAAAATTAAGTAACAATAAAAATAAGATGGCACAGGGTAGGCATTCAGGAATTATTAGTTGAAGTTTCAACCCTTCCTCTACCTATACCCCTTACTTTGTGAGATTACAGGAAGGATGACAACAAAGGATAAGTTTTTGTTTTGTCTGTTTGTTTGTTTGTGTTTGTTTTTGAGATGGAGTTTCACTCTTGTTGCCCAGGCTGGAGTGCAATGGCGCGATCTTGGCTCACCACAACCTCCACCTCCTGGGTTCAAGCAATGCTCCTGTCTCAGCTTCCCGAGTAGCTGGGATTACAGGCGCATGCCACCATGCCCAGCTAACTTTTGTATTTTTAGTAGACATGGGGTTTCTTCATATTGGTCAGGCTGGTCTTGAACTCCTGACCTCATGTAATCTGCCTGCCTCTGCCTCCCAAAGTGCTAGGTTAGGGGAGGGGCTACCATGCCCAACCTTTGTTGTTTTATTTGAGATGGAGTCTCCCTTTGTTGCCCAGGCTGGAGTGCCGTGGCACTATCTCGGCTCCCTGCAACCTCTGCCTCCCAGGTTTAAGCTATTTTCCTACCTCAGACTCCAAGTAGCTGGCATTACAGGGGCCTGCCACCTTGCTCAGCTAAATTTTGTATTGTTAGTAGAGATGGGGTTTCACCATGTTGGCCAGGCTGCTCAAACTCCTGACCTCAAGTAATCATTCCCCCACCCATCCTTGTCCTCCCAAAGTGCTGGGATTACAGGCGTGTGCTACTGCATACAGCCCAAACAAGGATGTGTTTGCTGAGCCCATTAATTGTTGGAAATGATCCTTGAAGAAAAGAAAAATTAATGCTAGGATTAGGAATGTATACTAGCCAGGAAGTAGAATTAAGAAAGTATAAATGAAATAGATTAAAACTATAGGCTGGGTACAGTGGCTTACACCTGCAATCCCAGCACTTTGGGAGGCCGAGGCAGGTGATTCATGAAGTCAAGAGATCAAGACCAGCCTGGCCCACGTAGTGAAACCCCCGTCTCTACTAAAATAATACAAAAATTTGCCAGGCATGGTGGAATGCACCTATAACCCCAGCTACTTGGGAGGCTGAGGCAGGAGAATTGCTGGAACCCTGGGGGCCCAAGTTGCAGTGAGCTGAGATTGCACCACTTCACTCCAGCCTGGGTGAAAGAGCAAAACTCTGCCTCAAAATAAAAAAAGAGTTGGATCTAATTTTCTAAGCATTAGGTTAACATTTTTTGCTAGAGAACACGATATCCTAAGATGAGCCAAGCATTATAAAGATGGATCTGATGATTGCTAGGAACTTATTAGCTATGCAGTCATGATATCACATTACAACAAAGCCCTGTTTTCTCCCATTTTTAAAAATATGTTTTGATGCTGAAGAATATAAAATACAGAGTCACAGTGAAAGCCTGCAGCTTGAGTATGTTTGTAATCAGATGATTACAGATGATTGCTATGAGGCTAATGAAGTGAAATTTACTACTGGGTTCGAGAGGTAAAGGGAACATTAAGTAGATTATAGTCTCAGTCATGAATATATTCACCTAATTAACATTTTCCTACCTTTGAATTTAAATATCAAAAGTTGATACGTGATAGTTGTTGGTTTGTAATTCAAAATTTACTACTTTTGGTATTCATTTCTCACTTAAACTTGTAGCATATAATAATTTTTTCCCACAGATCTTTTCCTACATTAAAATATACATATGCTGGGCGTGGTGGCTCATGCCTGTAATCCCAACACTTTGAGAGGCCGAGGCAGGTGGATCAACTGAGGTTGGAAGTTTGAGACCAGCCTGACCAATATGGAGAAACCCCTGTCCATAGTAAAAACATAAAATGAGCTGGGCATGGTGGTTCATGCCTGTAATCTCAGCTACTTAGGAGGCTGAAGCAGGAAAGTTGCTTGAACCTGGTAGGTGGAGGTTGCAGTGAGCCAAGATCACGCCATTGAACTCCAGCCTAGGCAACAACAGCAAGACTCCGTCTAAAAAAGAAAAAGTATACATAAAAAACTTGGCCAGGTGCAGTGGCTCACGCCTGTAATCCCAGTAATTTGGGAGGCCAAGGTAGGCGGATCACCTGAGGTCCGGAGTTCTAGACCAGCCTGGCCAACATGGGGAAACGCCACGTCTACTACGAAGACAAAAATCAGCCAGGCATGGTGGTGCATACCTATAGTACCAGCTACTTGGAAGGCTGAGGAAGGAGAATCACTTCAACTCGGAGGCGGAGGCTGCAGTGAGCCGAGATCACAGCACTGCACTCCAGCTTGGGCAACAGAGCAAGGCTCTGTCTCAAGGAAAAAAAAAAACTTATTTGGGCTGTGCGGAGCAGCTCGCGCTTGTAATCCCAGCTCTTTGAGAGGCTGGGGTGGTCGGATCACTTGAGGTCTCAGGAGTTTGAGACTAGCCTGGGCAAAATGGTGAAACCCTGTCGCTACAAAAAATACAAAAAACTAGCTGGATGTGGTGGCACTTGCCTGTAGTCCCCGCTACTGGGGAAACTGAGGCATGATCACTTGAGCCTGGGAGGCAGAGGCTGCACTGAAGGGATATTGCAAGATTACACCTCTGCATTCCAGCCTGGGCAATGGAGTGAAACTGTCTCTAAAACAAACAAACCTTATTTGACTACTTAAAACTTGCAGTGAAAAAAGAAAACTTTCTTTCAAAAAACAAAATTACAAATATGTACCTAGTATAAGTGGGATAAATTATACCCTTTGTCCTCAGCCCCTGGGAGATGGCTCAGGGTAGAGGATAGTTCTTCCTCTTCCCATACAGATGCATTAACTACATATTTGATCAGCTAAGATCAGGAAAAGCAAGGATTTCAAAGACTTTCTGGGTCCTCGAGCATTAGATGATAGCCCTGAAGGCAGAAGACTCTGTAACATGAAACTATCCGTATGGTTCTCATTCCTTATATGCAAGTAGGCCTCTGGGCGTGATTAGGGAATTCGAAGATTTAAAAATGAGGAACAGAAACCACTCTGCAAAAATAACAAAGTGCTACATCTACTGTGACCTGAAATGTATATGAAAAGTGTTTTATTTAGAAAAATATTTCTTGGCCAGGCGTGGTGGCTCATGCCTGTAATCCCAGTACTTTGGGAGGCCAAGGGGGACAGATCACGAGGTCAAGAGATTGAGACCATCCTGACCAACATGGTGAAACCCAGTTGCTACTAAAAATATACAAAAATTAGCTGGGTGTCGTGGCACGCACCTGTAGTTCCAGCTATTCAGGAGGCTGAGGCAGGAGAATTGCTTGAACCCGGGAGGCAGAGGTTGCAGTGAGCCGAGATTGCGCCATTGCACTCCAGCTTGGTGCGTGGTGACAGCAAGACTCTGTCACACACACACACACACACACACACACACACACACACACATATATGTTTATCTTTAACATGAGTTGATTCAAGTGATACTATTCATCACCTATTATGTGCCAGTATATTCTGGGTCCTGGAGAGACAACATTAAACAAAATCCCTGTCCTCATGTAGTTTATTTTCTTGTGGGCAAACAGACAATATCTGTTATTTATATTTAAAAGAATATAAGGTAATTTCGGCCAGTGATAAGTACTCTGCAGGGTGGGACATCCAAAATATTTAACATGTGTAACCAGCCTGGTATCACTTCCTCATGTTCTCTCTTGTATCTGCTGTCTTCCTTCCTGCCTCACTTCCCTTTCCTGCTCACTCCAACTTTCTTGACATTGAACTTCCCAATAAAGTGTTAGTTCAGAAGCTTTAGTTTTTTACTGTGTTCCCATATACTCCCCATCTTATGCCCATTTCACCTCCAGTTAGAACACAGGTCAACCTTAGTCTTCTTGAGACTACTGTTATACTTTCAGTTTCTGGATCTTGGGAAGGTCTAGGAGATGCTGGGTTAGCAAGTGCGGGGGATGTACTTAGGGTCAAGGGCAACAGCTGTTTACTTAACAGCATGGAATTACGGTATTGCAATACTGTAGCTATTTATATAGTCATGCTAGAATATATTGGCTGAGAATCAGCCCTGATGCTGTGAAGAATAATAAAGCAGGCTAAGAGTGTGGAGCATGATGGAGTAACTGTACTCATTCTAAGAAGCATAGTGTCGCCGGGTGCGGTGGCTCACGCCTGTAATCCCAGCACTTGGGGAGGCTGAGGCGGGCGGATCACGAGGTCAAGAGATCAAGACCATTCTGGCCAACACAGTGAAACCCCGTCTCTACTAAAATATAAAAAAAAAATAGCTGGGCATGGTGGCATGCCTTTGTAGTCCCAGCTGCTCGGGAGGCTGAGGAAGGAGAGTTGCTTAAACCCAGGAGGTGGAGGTTGCAGTGAGCAGAGATCATGCCTGGCACCTGGCGACAAAACGAGACTCTATCTCAAAAAAAAAACAAAAAAAGAAGAAGCATAGTGTCTTTGGGAGATCATGTGTGTGTGTCTATATGTGCGCCCTCATGCACACATGTGGATATTTGATACAACACTTAGCTGCTGAGTGACCAGAGAGCATGGGAGACATATGTTTACCCCACACTGATGGAGATTAATATGGTTTGGCTGTGTCCTCACCCAAATCTCATCTTGAATTATAGCTACAATAATCCCCATGTGTTGTGGCAGGGAGCCAGTGGGAAGTAATTGAATCATGGGGTGGGTTTTTCCTGTGCTGTTCTCGTGATAGTGAATAAGTCTCATGAGATCTGATGGTTTGTTTTTGTTTTTTTTTTTTGAGATGGAGTTTCGCTCTTGTTACCCAGACTGGAGTGCAATAGCATGATCTCAGCTCACCGCAACCTCCGCCTCCTGGGTTCAAACAATTCTTCTGCCTCAGCCTCCCAAGTAGCTGGGACTACAGGAGCACACCACCATGCCCAGCTAATTTTTGTATTTTTAGTAGAGATGGGGTTTCACCATGTTGACCAGGATGATCTCGATCTCTTGACTTCATGATCCACCCGCCTTGGCCTCCCAAAGCACTGGGATTATAGGCATGAGCCACTGCACCTGGCAGATATCTGATGATTTGATAAAGGACAGCTCCCCTGCACACACTCTCTTGCCTGCCACCATGTTAGACATGCCTTTGCTTCTCCTTGTCTTCCACCATGATTGTGAGGCCTCCCCAGCCATGTGGAACTATGAGTCCATTAAACCTCTTTTTCTTTACAAATTACCCAGTCTCACGTATTTCTTCATAGCAGTATGAAAATGGACTAATACAGACTTCACTGGACACTACAGCTGGGAGTGCTAAAGCTAACCTTAGCATCTTCTGATGCAGCCTCCCTTCCTGTTGTTCTAGACTAAATAATTCATAGTTTAGGATATACATTACAATTTGATTCCTATAGATTGAATTGGTGTGAGAAAGGTCCCAGGGTAAGACTACAGCCTTGTGGGTCGTAGGTATGGCTGGTGTGTTTGAAGGGGCACAGAGGTATGGAAAGGTCCTTCACAAAGAAGGACTCTTCTTTGTGAAGCTGACCCCCCCCCACCACCATGAGCTTGATCACATGTCCTCTGAGGCCTGGAACCATTGAATTGTTATATGTAAAATTTCGCCTCTCTTTCCAACTGGAACCATGGAGGGTGTAGAAAAGAAGAAGAAGAAGAAGGTTCCTGCTGTGCCAGAAACCCTTAAGAAAAAGCGAAGGAATTTCGCAGAGCTGAAGATCAAGTGCCTGAGAAAGAAGTTTGCCCAAATAATGCTTCGAAAGCAAGGAGGAAGCTTATCTATGAAAAGGAGAAGCATTATCACAAGGAATATAGGCAGATGTACAGAACTGAAATTCGAATGGTGAGGATGGCAAGGAAAGCTGGCAACTTCTATGTACCTGCAGAACCCAAACTGGCGTTTGTCATCAGGATCGGAGGTATCAATGGTGTGAGCCCAAAGGTCCGAAAGGTGTTGCAGCTTTTTTGCCTTCGTCAAATCTTCAATGGAAACTTTGTGAAGCTCAACAAGGCTTCAGTTAACATGCTGAGGATTGTAGAGCTATATATTGCATGGGGGTACCCAAATCTGAAGTCAGTAAACGAACTAATCTACAAACGTGGTTATGGCAAAATCAAAAAGAAGCGAATTGCTTTGACAGATAATGCTCTGATTGCTCGATCTCTTGGAAAATATGGCATCATCTGCATGGAGGATCTGATTCATGAGATCTATACTGTTGGAAAACGCTTCAAAGAAGCAAATAACTTCTTGTGGCCCTTTAAATCATCTTCTCCACGGGGTGAAATGAAGAAAAAGATCACCCATTTTGTAGAAGGTGGAGATGCTGGCAACAGGGAGGACCAGATCAACAGGCTTATTAGAAGAATAAACTAAGGTGTCGCCCATGATTATTTTTCTAAGCCGGTCAGTTAATAAACAGTACCTGCTCTCAATTGAAATGTATTGTTGTATTTGTGATTTCTTTTGTTGTTAGCCTTTGTCTTCCCTTTACTATGGCGGCAAGTCCTGTGTGTGATCAACTTAAGCCAAATCAACAGCCCATTACATGCAAAATCAGGGTTTAGTTTGTGTGAAGGACATCTCTTGGGATTTTAAAAGGCTTTTCTCAGCTACTCAGGGTGCACAGCCTATGGGGTAGCCCTGCAAAAAATAAAAAATTTTTAAAAAGCTTTTTCTCTACAAAAGATCTTCGCTTGTTGTCTTTGAACTGTGCTGAGTGATTCAAAATAAGTTTATTCTAAGCCTATTTCACAAGTATTTATACATGGTTTGTAGGTAAGATAATATAACATTGGTTTATAGAAAAAATTGAGTTTAGTTCTAAAATTCATTTCTCAGGCCTTAGCTTGTTTATAAACTACCATGTAAATGGGTTGTTTTCCTCTTGCATTCCATTTTTGTGTTCTTTTGCATCTTTTGCAATACTTATTTACTAATAATTGTTTCATATTGTGGTTATGATGAAGGAAGAAATGAAATTTGTGCCCAGGGATGTAAATTATTTCTGAGCACATGGTGAAATTAATGAGCAAAAACTTGAAAGGTTTTGGGTATTTTATAATATGTATGTCATGTATCATCTCAGACTAGTGAACAATGTAGAGTGTAACACGAAGTACATACAATAAAAGTAAAAATGTATGTGGTTAAAAAAAAAAAAGTAAAATTTCAATGCCACAAAAGAAATAGCACTTGAAGATAAATCCTCTCAGCAAGGCAATTTACTTCTATAGAAGAGTGCGGCTCATGGATGGAGCAGTGGTGGCAACATGCTTGGACAAGGCGGGGAAGGGGTACTTGTGAGGGGTCGTCCCTACGGCTGTGTCATTCTCCTGTAGGCTAGGGTTAGACTGCACAAGCTAGACGAATCCAGAAAGACTGTTTTAAAAAGAGCAGGGGTCCAAGCTGGAGTGGCAGGGTGTGTTTTGGCGGGAAGGAATGTTACTGGCAGGTCAGAGCAGGTAGCCAGGGGTGACCTAGGTCAAAGAAGGTGACCAGAACAATGACTGGGGTAGGTGACTGGATGAGTCAGGATGGAGCTGGTGGTCAGTGGGGAGGAACAGATGTGAACTCCTGATTATAAGCGGTGGAGGTTGTTTACTGGAATTACGAGGAAATTAAACTTTAAAGTAGTGAATTTAAGAGAGCTTGTCCTACTAATTCTTTGAAGACAAACTTGGAGTTCACTGTAACAATCTGGATCCTCATTTTATTGTCAACCTCCTCCTCAGCTCTAGCTGCTTCCTACAAACACGCAAGTGCCTTCCATTCTATTAAAAAATTCCCTGTGACCTGGGTTTCACGGTGTTGGCCAGGCTTGTCTCCAGCTGCTGACCTCGTGATCCACCCACCTGAGCTTCCTGAAGTGTTGGAATTACAGGCGTGAGCTACCACACCCAGCCTTTTCTCCCATTTTCTAATGTGACCATAAAAAATTTTCTTTTCTGGCTGGGTGAGGTGGCTCAAGCCTGTAATCTCAGCACTTTGGGAGGCTGAGGCGGGTGGATCACGAGGTCAAGAGATTGAGACCATCCTGGTCAACATGGTGAAACCCCGTCTCTACTAAAAATACAAAAAATTAGCTGGGCGTAATGGCGCATGCCTGTAATCCCAGCTACTCAGGAGACTGAGGCAGGAGAATTGCCTGAACCCAGGAGGCGGAGGTTGCAGTGAGCCGAGATCACTCCATTGCACTCCAGCCTGGGTAACAAGAGCGAAACTCTGTCTCACTGTGTCACCCAGGCAGGAGTGCAGTGGTGCATGCAAACTCCACCTTCCACCTTCGGGGCTTACGGGATCTTCCCACCTCACCTCCTGAGTAGCTGGAACTACAGGTGTGCAGCACCACACCCAGCTAGTTTTTATATTTTTAGTAGAGATGGGATTTTGCCATGTTACCTAGGCTTGCCCACCTGCCTTCCTTCCTTCCTTCCTCCCTTTCTTTCTTCCCTCCCTTCCTCTCTTCCCTCCCTCCCTCTGTCCTTACCTCCCTCCGGCCCTCCTTCCCTCCATCCCTCTTTCTTTTCCCTTCCCTTTCACTTCCCTTTCTCCTTCCTCTTCCCCTTCCCCTTTCCCTTTCCTCCAGTCCCCTCCCTCCCCTTCCTCTCTCTCTCTTTTTTCTCTCTTCCCCTTCCCTTTCCACCCCTGTCCTTTTTTTGAGATTGTCTAGGCTGGTCTCAAACTCCTTCCTGGGCTTGTCATCCACCTGCCTGGGCCTCCTTTGTAGCTGGGACTACAAGTGCACAACACCATGCCCAGCTTGGCTTTGAATTTTTAAAAGGCTAATAACCCAGAAGGACCAGGCACGGTCCTAACACTTTGGGAGGCCAATGTGGGAAGATCACTTGAGCCCAAGGAGTTCGAGACCAGCCTGGCAACATGGTGAGACACTATTTTTACAAAAAATTAAAAAATCAGCTAGTCATGGGGCACACGCCTATGGTCCTAGCTACTCAGGAGGCTGAAGAAGGAGGATTGCTTGAGCCCAGGAGGTCAAGGCTGCAGTGAGCCATGATGGTGCCACTGCTCTCCAGCCCGGGCAACAGAGGAAGACTCTGTCTCAAAGGAAAAAAACAAATAAAAATACCCAGAAGGACAAAGCAAATGAGAGAAGAGATTTTGGTAGATTTATAGAGGACAGGCTGGGTGTGTAATCCTAGCACTTTGGGATACTAAGGTGGGCAGATCCCTGGAGCCCAGGAAGTTGAGTTTGCAGTGAGCTATGATCATGCCACTGTACTCCAGCCTGGGCAACAGAGCCAGAACCTGTCTGAAAAAAAAAAAAGTAGTATGGAAAGCAAAGAGATGTAAAATAGGAAAAAACAATTTTTTAAAGAATCAATTCAGGAGGTTCAATTAGCATGACATCCAGAAAGAAGAGAAAAAAACAGATGCATTTGTCAAAGAAACAATACAAGAACATGTCCAAGAACAGAAGGACATGAGTCTCCGCTGTGTGCCCACTAAGATACATAACGTGAAATGTCAGCATCCTAGGCCTGCAGAGAAAACCGAAAAGGGCATCCAAAATAACAAGACCATGAGCCATGGTGGAACAAAGTCCTCAGCTACTATGATGTGAAGTCAATATATAAAATTACTAAATCAGGCCGGGCGTAGTGGCTCATGCCTATAATCCCAGCACTTTGGGAGGCCAATGCAGGTGTATTACTTGAGGTCAGGAGTTCGAGACCAGTCTGGCTAACATGGTGAAACCCCATCTCTACTAAAAATACAAAAATTAGCTCAGTATAGTGGTCAGGTCCTGTAATCCTAGATACTCAGGAGGCTGAGGGAGGGAGAATTGCTTCAACCCGGGAGGCAGAGGTTGTAGTGAGTGGAGATCGCACCATTGCTCTCCAGCCTTGGCGACAGAGTGAGACTTTGTCTCAAAAAAAAAAATATTTAAACATGTATTGCTTTGGAAAAAATATTAATAACAAGAAACATTTAGACTGTCTTTTCAGGGATCATTTCTATAATTTGTTACTAGAGAAATTTCTCTGAATGTGTAGAGCACTTAATTTTTGTTATTTTAAATAACATTTTTAAAACATTAAAAAAAAAAACAAGAAGGCTTTCTAGCTTCCCTGTTCCCTTTTTGCCTACATGACAAGGCTTAAATCTCCACATTGTGCTATTTAAATCAGGCCTCAGCCTGCTTTCTGAGCACATCTGACTGCCTTCTCCCCAGCCTTACCCATGTCAATCACACATTTCTTTAAGGACATGTATTGAGCACCTCCGGTGTGCTAGTAGATATGAAAACAGGAATAAGACATCCTTGATTCCTCAATGAATTGTCTAATGGCAGAAACAGATGCATAAAAAATAAGTACACTTCAGTGGATTTGATGCTTAAATGAAAGCGAGGACAATGACCTCTTCTGTGGAAAGGCAAAATGAAGAGCAACATGTTGCCCAAGTTTGACCTTTTGGCTGCATGCCCTTGGTAATGTCGTTTGTTTGGCTGAGGTTGTGTGTGTGGGTGGCTGTACAGAAGGACAACATGAAATTTTCTCTTACCAGTCCTGCCCTCTCCCTCCCCCAAAAAACAAAGGCTTTTTCTTCCTTCTCACCAGTCACTTTGTCCATTATGCTCTGATTCTATTTCAGTCAGGAAGCGTTATAAGAGTAATTAAGGAGGCCAGGCCGGGCACAGTGGCTCACACCTGTAACCCCAGCACTTTGGGAGGCTGAGAGGGATGGATCACCTGAGGTCAGGAGTTGGAAACCAGCCTGGCCAACATGGTGAAACCCCATCTCTACTAAAAATACAAAAGTTAGCTGGGTGTGGTGGCAGGCGCCTGTAATCCCAGCTACTCCAGAGGCTGAGGCAAGAGAATCACTTGCACCCAGGAGGCAGAGGTTGCAGTGAGCAAATATTGCATCACTGCACTCCAGCCTGGGCAATAGAGTGAAACTGTCTCAAAAAAAAGAAAAGAAAAGGTATTTTAGAATGTAGGTTGACATTTGCATCTTCACCAGTCTGAAGGTCTGATGGTCACATCAGGTAGGGAGTATCAGGAGCAAGAGTAAGAATTCCATAAATGTCACTCAACTTGTTTGTTCATTTTCAGCATGACACATTGTACAATGGTTAAATAAAAGATTTACCAATTATAATATTTAGCCTTAAGTAAATTCACAAAATGGGTATTGGTTCCCTACCCAGATTCTGCTTACTAGTCATTGTCCCCATTCCCTACATGCTATGACTCGGCTGTTAACAGCTCATACTTGCATCTTTCTGCATAAAAGAACTGACAATAAATGATGGACATCCTGGGATCAAGCAATCCTCCCTCCTCAGCTTCCTGAGTAGCTGGGACCACAGGGATGGCCACCATGCTCGGCTGTTTTTTTGCATTTTTTGTAGAGATAGGGTTTCACCATGTTTCCCAGGCTGATCTTGAATTCCTAGGCTCGAGCAATTCGCCTGCCTCAGCCTCCCAAAGTGTTGGAATTACAGGTTTGAGACACTGCACCTGGCCTAGAATCTATATTCTTTGACACATAATAATTGCACATATTTATGGGGTGCAATGTGATATTTTTATAGTATACAATGCATAATAACCTAATCAGGATAATTAGTATATATATCACCTCAAACCTTTATCATATCTTTATGTTGAGAACATTCAAAATCTCAAAATCCTCTTTTCTAGCTATTTGAAAATATGAATAAATTATTATTATTATTATTATTTGAGACAGAGTTTCGCTGTTATTGCCCAGGATAGAGTGCAATGGGGCTATCTCAGCTCACCAAAATCTCCACCTCCCAGGTTTAAGCCATTCTCCTGCCTCAGCCTACTGAGTAGCTGGGATTACAGGTATATGCCACCACACCCGGCTAATTTTGTATTTTTAGTAGAGATGGGGTTTCTCCATGTTGGTCAGACTGGTCTCAAACTCCCGACCTCAGGTGATCCACCCCACTCAGCCTGCCAAAGTGCTGGGATTACAGGCGTGAGCCACCATGCCTGGCTGAATAAATTATTTTTAACTATATTCACTCTACAGTGCCATAGAACACTAGAATTTATTCCTCCTAACTGTAATTTTGTATCTGTTAACCGACTTCTCCTCTTCCTCTCCTCCCCCTATTCATCCCAGCCTCTAGTTACAACTATTCCACTCTCTACTTCTATTTGGTCAATTTTTTAGCTCACTGTAACTTTCAAAAACCTTGCAGTATCATTTTAAAAAAAGAAAAAGAAAAAATTTTTGTAGTGTCCTAAATATACAAATAGAATACCAGCTAAAATGTCTAACAATAATACAATAATATACAGCTATTAAAATTAGGTAGATCCTTCAGATACATTTCTAAGTGAGAAAAGCTGTACAGAGTCATATACAGCTCGATTTTATTTAAACTAACTCTTTTTTTTTTGAGACGAAGCCTCACTCTGTTGCCAGGTTGGAATGCAGTGGCATGACCTCGGCTCACTGCAACCTCTGTCTCCAGGGTTCAAGTGATTCTTCTGCCTCAGCCACCTGAGTAGCTGACACTACAGGCGTGTGCCACCACACCCAGCTAATTTTTGTATTTTTATCAGAGACAGGATTTCACCATGTTGGCCAGCAGGGTCTCAATTGCTTGACCTTGTGATCTGCCTGCCTTAGCCTCCCAAAATGCTGGGATTACAGGCGTGAGCCATCATACCCAGCCTAAACTAACTTTTAAAAGGACATACTATATACATATTTTTTTTGTGTGTGTGTATATATATATATATATATACATATGAGTGTATATATATATATATGTATGTGTGTGTGCGTATATATATACACACAGTAACATATACGTATATGTTAGTGTGTGCATATAATACGTTATTACATTATATACGTTAGTGTATATACATACACGTATATAATACATTATATACGCATATATGTTAGTGTATATGTTTTTTTAAAGTCTACAGAAGAACTGGTCAACAGTGATTACCTAGGAGGAGTGAGATTATTTGACTGGGGAGGGGAGAATTTTAGTTTTCTTTTTTACCTCTCAGTTCTGTGTTTTTATTTAACTATGAGTAAGTTTTATTAATTTAAGATAAAGTTTTAAAATATTAATATATGAAAATGGCCACATAAAACAGCTACATTAAAATGTCATGTACCCAATCAGAAATCTTTGCTGCAATCCCCCCTTAACAGAAAAAAAAATGCCTCTAAACTCTGAGAGCAGGGTCTCTGAACAGAATAAATACCACACAAAAACTTGTGGTTTCATATATCAACTGTAAGGGGAGATTAGACTCTCCATTGTCTAAAGAAAATTAAAGTCTAATTACAAAGTTGTGAAGTATTTATGTGTAAATTTAAAAAGACTTCCATCAAAAAGTCTTTTTAATATTCAACTAATTAAAAAATAAGTTAATAAAATTCTTCATCTCAAAGCATTTGGTTAATTTTAATTGATATTTAACTATATATCAATAGATTTTAATGTTCTTTTTTTTAAAGATGGGGTTTCACCATTATGGCCAGGCTGGTCTTGAACTCCTGACCTCAGGTAATCCACTCACCTCGACCTCCCAAAGTGCTAGGATTACAGGAATGA
The DNA here is from genome assembly GCF_049354715.1 of Callithrix jacchus. Taxonomy (NCBI): domain Eukaryota; kingdom Metazoa; phylum Chordata; class Mammalia; order Primates; family Cebidae; genus Callithrix; species Callithrix jacchus. Next base: position 98,358,708 of record NC_133509.1, read on the forward strand.
GCCACCGCGCCTGGCCTGATTTTAATGTTTAGATAAGTTTTTTTCCTGAGGAAAACTATTCCTCTCTTTTGTGCTTACACATATTACAATTTCTTCAAAAATAAACGTAGTTTTTATTCTACTGAGAACACTTTTCATAAGACAAAAATAATCAGGTTGCTATTCTAGAAATACCATATAGAGAAATAGGACAATCTTTTTTAAAAAGTACCAACCTCTATAAACAGAATTTGTATTGAGCACTTCTTTGTGAAACAGTTATATATTGAGAGCTTTAAAAAAGGCAAGTTAGGTAGGTTAAGGTCCATCAATATTCCTAATGATGCATTGGGAGGTAATATTGGAGATTACCTAGAAAGCATTAGTCATGCCCTGTTTTGAGCAAGAACTGTTGAAGTCTGGCAACAAAGGGTAATTTCCAAGCTGGTAATATGTAATACATCTCAGACTGTTATAGTTTGAACTGGTAATTAATAATTAACAATTGGAGGCTGGGCACGGTGGCTCAAGCCTGTAATCCCAGCACTTAGGGAGGCCGAGACGGGTGGATCACGAGGTCAAGAGATCGAGACCATCCTGATCAACATGGTGAAACCCCGTCTCTACTAAAAATACAAAAAATTAGCTGGGCATGGTGGCGCGTCCTGTAATCCCAGCTACTCAGGAGGCTGAGGCAGGAGAATTGCTTGAACCCAGGAGGCGGAGGTTGCGGTGAGCCAAGATCACGCCATTGCACTCCAGCAAAACTCCGTCTCAAAAAAAAAAAAAATTAACAATTGGAAAGTCTTCATCCTCTAGCTATTGACTTGTATTAGACCTGGAAAAACATTCTTCCCCTCTGCTCAGTTCTTGAGCAGATGAGATTCTTCATGGGAATCTTAAACTCCAATAGCAAGAGTCGTGCATTTCTTTCCAGCTGTTCACTTTTATAATTATTATGGCACAAATTAGTGGGGTTTTATTCTGCAACAGAAGTATCTTTAAAGTAAAATATTTTGAGTTTGGGGCTTGAAGGAAGGCTTGCACAACAGAAGGTAAAGTGCTGATTTGGAGATAGAATACATTTAGAGGGAAGTCAGAAATTTCAGTTTGTTCAGTGAATGTTAGAAGAAATTGAGTTTATTAAATACATTTTTTTTGAGATGGAGTTTCATTCTTGTTGCCCAGGCTGTAGTGCAGTGGCACGATCTCGGCTCACTGAAAACTCTGCCTCCCGGGTTCAAGCGATTCTCCTGCCTCAGCCTCTTAAGTAGCTGGTATTACAGGCATGTTCCATCACGCCTGGCTAATTTTGTATTTTTGTTAGAGATGGGGTTTCTCCATGTTAGTTAGGCTATTCTTGAACTCCCAACCTCAGGTAATCCACCCGCCATGGCCTCCCAAAGTTCTGGGATTACAGGCATGAGCCACTGTGCCCAGCAAATACACATTATTGAAACCACTAAATGGAGTTTTATATAAACTTGTGTAAACATTTTTCTCTCTCCTCCTTTTTTTTTTTTCCCAGCAATGTGAAAACAGACTCCTTTTTTTTTTTTTGAAATGCAGTCTTGCTCTGTTGCCAGGCTGGAGTGCAGTGGTGTGATCTCGGCTCACTGCAACCTCCACCTCCTGGGTTCAAGTAATTCTCCTGCCTCAGCCTCCTGAGTAGCTGGGATTGCACGAATGCCACCACACCTGGCTAATTTTTGTATTTGTAGTAGTGACAAAGTTTCACCATGTTGGCCAGGCTGATCTCGAACTCCTGACCTCAAGTGATCCACCCACCTCGGTCTCCCAAAGTGCCTCCTCTCTCCAAAACCAAATTATTTATAACGATTATTTTTGAGAAAGGATAAATTACTGTTTTGTATTGGCAATGCCTCAATAAAACACTGTCAATTTAAATGTTGATAAACATTTAAAAGATTATTGGAAATGTGGTAGTTTGTGCTATTTTACAATTATTAATTACCCTTAGTAATGTGTGATTTTTTAGCATTAATTAAAATTTGGATTTAGGGAAAAAAAATGCACCTGCGTTTTATTGGTGGCAATAGATTTAAAACATTAGAAAATTAAAAATGCATTATAAATATGTTAAAGACATGAATTTAAAACTAAATCATAAACACCACCAACCATTTCAAAGTTACATGGTAATTCTTAACCTTGGGACATTTAGAGAGTCATACAGTTACAAGGCAAAGTAGATTTAGGAGGAGGAGCAAAGATGTCACTCTTAAGGGTGTAAAAAATGCTTTGAAAGTGATGGTGCAGATGTTTATTAAACCAGTACTACAATTTTCTTTTCTTTTCTTTTCTTTTCTTTTCTTTTCTTTTCTTTTCTTTTCTTTTCTTTTCAGTTTTATGCAGTGTCCTGGAATTTTCATTAAAAATAAAGTGTTGATTACTAAAGGGCATTTTCAATTTTTATCTTAAAAAAATGAAAAATCAATGACCTTGGCCAGTTACACCAACAAAAAATCACACAATTGTTGATCTAAATGGTGAGGTTCTGCCTTAGACCTTCCCTTGCCACGCAATGTTGGTGAATGCAAAGCTGCCACTTCCACCTTCATGCCCGTAGCATGGACTGGCTGGTGGAAGTTCCCAGGACCAAATCACAGTTAGCAGAGAAGACAAGGGAGGGCCTTGGGTAGTGAGCACAAGTTCAGTTGAAAGGGAGAACTCAGAAAGAGTAGCATGCTTTCTAGGGAAAGGGATCTTTTTGAGGGATCTGATTACTTTGAAATGCAGTGTAATATGTAATGGAGCAATGTAATAGATGAACAAATAAACCATTATTTAAAAAAGAGAAGATTTTATTTCTTGTTTTGCAGGGCAGGTGCTGCAAATAGGCAGTGAGCCAAAACTTAACAAAACTATGTTCCTCACAAATATATCATAAATTATTGCGTGCAGTTTTGACATGTTAGGCATTGGCTCTGTATGCCTGAGACTTCTGAGTTCAAGTCGTAGATGGTTAGAGAGAGGAGGTCCTCTTACTTGGGATTGCAGATTTCAAAGGGAATTTTTAGGTCCCAGTGTGAAAAACGATATTTTTTCCAGTTCAAATGTTTTTAATAGATCACAGCTGGCCAGTTGGGTCCTCAATACCCCTAAAACACTGTTAGTCCACCCCGATCACTTGAAAGGGTTTGGCATTAGAGAATCTAGGTCAGCCCAACCAAGTGGATTACTAAGTTAATAAGTATGTGGTTTATTTAATGAGAAACTCAAGACAGTAACTTGAATGTACATCTGAATGACCTAGTGGGCTTGGTCATTAAACAAGGTGCTTGGTCTTTGGCCCCTAAGATTTTGATTCAGTAAGCCTGAGATGGGGCCCAGGAGTCTGCATTTCTAACAAGTTCCCAGGCGATGCTGATGATACATATTAAGAATCACTGCTCCAGGTAGTTTAGCTAATTCCCTTGCCAAGATTCCCTAATATCTTCTCTTTGTTTGACAAATGTGAGATAAAAGGTAGATTAATGGCTGGGTGTGGTGGCTCAGGCCTGTAATCCCAGCATTCTGGGAAACTTAAGGCAGGCGGGTTGCTTCAGCCCAGGAGTTCAAGAGCAGCCTGGGCAACATGGTGAAACCCTGTCTCCACTAAAAATACAAAAACTAGCTGGGCGTGGTGGCATGTGCCTGTAATCCCAGCTACTTGGGAGGCTGAGGTGGGAGGATGGCTTGAAGTGGTGGTTGCAGTGAGCTGAGATTGCATCACTGCACTCTAGTCTGGGTGAAGAGTGACATCCTATCTCAACAAATTAAAAAAAAAAAAGGAAAATAAGAAAAAGTAGACTAATGGTACTAAAATCTATTACTTAACTACGGGTGCTACAGTCATTTGGCAGAGACTGTTTACCTTAGGTTTTACATTCTTCCTGATTCAGATAGTCCAATCTTAGATTTCATAAGGATTAAAAATATGTAATATAATAAAATACAGTATAATAAATAGTATATAGTATAATAAAATTAGTTCTAGCATGTACTATTTCATAAATCTTAACCTCAGATATGTACTTACCATCTCATTCCCTAATTCCTTTTTCCTCTTTATTCATTACAATCTGATTACTGCCACTACCACATATACCATTGAAATTATTCTCTCCCCTTTTTTTTAAGGGACAGGGTCTCGCTATATTGCCCAGGCTGGAGTGCAGTGGCTATTCACAGGCACGATCCCACTACTGATCAGCACGGGAGTTTTGACCTGCTCTGTTTCCAACCTGGGCCAGTTCACCCCTCCTTTGGCAACCTGGTGGTCCCCCACTCTCGGGAGGTCACCATATTGATTCCAAACTTACTGAGGACACCTGATCGGCATAGTGCATTACAGCCCAGAACTCCTGGACTCAAGAGATCCTCCAGCCTCAGCCTCCCGAATAGCTGGGACTATAGGCACAGGCCACCGCGCCCAGCTGAAATTATTCTCTTAAAGGTAAACAAGAAACTCATGTAAGATGTCTGCCTTCAGCCTGAATCTCTCTACTAGTGTTTGATATTATTTATTGATCACTTCGTTCTGGAAACTCTCTTCTCCCTACCAGTGTGGATTTCAGGGTCCTTTTCATTGGCTCCATTGTTTTCTATCTCCTCTCCCTCTTTCCCTAGGCAGACATCTTTAATTGGTCATGGCAATTCTAGGGCTTCACAGCATAACCCGGCAGGAAAACGCTGTTGATTGGTGTTTGTCCGTGGGATGAAACACATATTGTGAAGGCTCTAAACTATCTACAGGCCTGGCGAGTGGCTTATGCCTGTAATCCCAGCACTTTGGGAGGCCAAGGTGGGCAGATCACCTAAGGTCAGGAGGTGGTCTGCCCAGGTGACCAGCCTGGCCAACTAAAAATGCAAAAATTGGCCAGGTCTGGTGGTGCACACCTATAGTCCTAGCTATCAGGGAGGCTGAAGCATAAGAATCACCTGAACCCAGGAGGTGGAGGTTTCAATGAACCAAGATTTCACCACTGCACTCCAGCCTGGGTGACAACAGCAAGACCTCATCTCCAAAAAAAAAAAAAAAGAAAAGAAAAAGAAAAAGAGGAAATAGAGGAGAACAGAGACATGGAGTAGAGCATGTCTGTGTGCTGTTAGGAGTGACTTCATAGACTGGGAAAAGTTGGTATTTCAGGATGAAGATAAATCCAGGAGAGAAATCCTATATGAACTCCAAGAGACATCATAATTTTAAACAAAGGGAGAGTGTGGGAGTGTGGGGAGGGGTTATGCAGAATAAGTACAATATATTTTTATTTTAAAAATCTAAACTTTATTAAACACAATCATATATTTCAACATATGTAAATACATAAACACACACACACACACACACAGAATATATACTCCAAACTGGCAACAGCAGTTACTTCTGAGAGGAGAATACATTTACTATAGTGGGCAAAGGGGGACTTTTTTCCCAAGTATCTAATATATTGCTATTAACTATAGGCATCATGAGTTAAAATAGATCTCTTGGACTTATTCCTCTTGTCTGAAATGTTCTTCCTACTCATCCACTGATGGACACCTAGGCTAATGTATGTAATGCTGCAATAAACTTGGGAGTGCAGATATTTCTTTGATATACTGACTTCAAATCCTTAGCATATATATGCAGTAGTGAGATTACTGGATCATATGGTAGTTCTATTCTTAAGTGTTTTTTGTTTGTTTGTTTGTGATGGAGTTTCGCTCTTGTTACCCAGGCTGGAGTGCAATGGTGCCATCTCGGTTCACCACAACCTTCACCTCCTGGGTTCAGGCAATTCTCCTGCCCCAGCCTCCTGAGTAGCTGGGATTACAGGCACGTGCCACCATGCCCAGCTAATTTTTTTGTATTTTTACTAGAAACGGAGTTTCACCATGTTGACCAGGATGGTCCTGATTTCTTGACCTCGTGATCCACCTGCCTCGGCCTCCCAAAGTGCTGGGATTACAGGTGTGAGCCACCGTGCCCGGCCCAAATAATACCATTTCTTTTGGCACACTTGATCTAATAGAGTTTATTAAATTTTAATAGTGAAAGGGCTCTTAGAGAACATCAAGCCTTACCGCTTCATTTTATCTGTGAGGAAACCATTTATCATTCTGGTGCTAGTACCTAGTTCAAGAAATTCACAATTTTAATCCAAGACAAAACAAAGTCAAAACAAAAATCCTGGTCCTCTGACTTCAGTTAGACACTTTTTTTTTGGACAGGTTTTCACTTCTGTCACCCAGGCTGGAGTGCAGTGTGTGATCTGGACTCACTGCAACTCTGTCTCCTGGGCTCAAGTGATTCTACTGCCTCAGTATCCCGAGTAGCTGGGACTACCATGTCCAGCTAATTTTTGTATTTTCAGTAGAGATGGAATTTCACTGTGTCACCCAGACTGACCTTGAATTCCTGGATTCAAGCGATCCATCCTCCTTGGCCTCCCAAAGTGCTGGGATTGCAGGAATGAGCCACCCACCCAGTCTCACTGTATTTTTTAGGGAAAAAAGAAAAGACACAGAATGGGAACATGAAAGTCACTACAGGTTTGGCACCAGCATCTTCACAAAGAATAGAATTCAATGCAAACATTTTCACAAGAAGTCTATAAAGTGGTATGTTAGGATTTGGAAAATGCCACTGTTTGCATGCACAAATCTGAAGTCTCTTTTATAACAGACTTGCAAGGCCAAGAATATGGTACAACATATCATGACTTGGAAAAGCTTAAAACTCTCCAAAGGCTGAAATCTGTAATCTTTCCTCCCTACTTATGGAACTATCTCATGGAAGAGTCACCAACAGTTTCTTTGAAATGAGGCTTTCTCAGGTTGATAGATATGGAATGGCTATCTTTACAGATCTGCAATGGCTAGTGACATGTTTGTGGACCAATTATGGTCATTGTGTGGTCACCATGTTCTTTTTTATACATAATAGACAAACTAATGAGGAAGTCATAAGCCTTTCTGGAATATTAAATCAGGAAAAATATAGGTGGTTATGGGTGTATTGTGGATTACTTCACAGAGGCAGAAGAACATATTTGGGGTATCTCTGTGATTCTGTTAGAAAACATTCCTACACCCATTCCACAATCTTCAGCAGCAGTTGAGATTAACCAGATGTGTGGTCAGGTCTGATCTCAATGCAGAAGGAATTTCATGGTGTCTTAAGTATGGTTGGATAAGAAATAAGTTCAAGAATATGGTTCCACAGTGAGCAGCAGGTATATTCAAACCTATCCCAAAGGCCAAAGAATAAGGCTGACAAATCCAGTTTCTCAGAAAGAAAATATTTCACAGGGATTTGAAAACATAAGCAATGTATCAGGTGACTATGAGATGGTGGGTTCTCACACCCGCCCTCCAGAAATTATCCTTTAGAAAGCAAGCCTTGGGCGGGGCATGGTGGCTCAGGCCTGTAATCCTAGCACTTTGGGAGGCTGAGGTGGGCGGATCACCTGAGGTCAGGAGTTCAAGACCAGCCTGGCCAACATGGTGAAACCCTGTCTTATAAAAAAAAAATAATAATAATTATATATATATATATATACACACACATACACACACACACACACACACACACATATATATATACACACACACATATATATATACATATATATATGTTACCTTATTTCTCCTCTTAATAAGTAAACATAATTGTTCTGTTATCACAGATTTTAAAAAACAAAAAATGAAACACTTAATAATTAAATATATATCGAAAAATACTTTTGATTACCTTCAAGTTAGGTGTAATTCACCCCTGAGCTAAGTAATAATGCAGTCCTTCTACTGGCAAAGGAAGAAAACACTTCAACAAACCCATTGTTGACTGGATATTTTAACAAGCTTTTCGACTTCACGTCTTACTCCCTTGCAGGTACCTTGGTGCTCCAGATGAACTGCTATTTGTTTGTCAAACAGATCTAACACATTCCCATTTCCATGCTTTGGTTCATCCAGTTTCTTTTTTTTTTTTTTCCAAGACAAAGTTTCGCTCTTGTCACCCAGGCTGGAGTGCAATGGCGTGATTTCGGCTCACTACAACCTCCAAAGTGCTTGGATTACAGGTGTGAGCCACTACGCCCAGCCAAGACAGAAAATTTTTAAAGTAAATAACACATAGTTACAGACTGTGATTGATATGCTTTGCCTTTGTGTCCCCACCAAAATCTCATCTTGAATTGTAATAATCCTCACATGTCAAGGGCAAGACTATGTGGTGATACTTGAATCACGGGGGCAGTTCCCCCATGCTTTTCTCATGATCATGAGTGAGTTCTCATGGGATCTGATGGTTTTATAAGAGGCTTCCCTCTTGGCTCACCACTCACTCTCACTCCATCCTGCAACTCTGTGAAGAGGTACCTTCTGCCATGACTGTAAGTTTCCTGAGGCCTCCCCAGCCATGCTGTGAGTCAAACCTCTTTCCTTTATAAATTACTCAGTCTTGGGCAGTTCTTTATAGCGGCATAAGAACAGACTAATATAGTGATAGATTTCACTGATAGATACTACAGGAGAGTTCAGTCAAGAGGCCTCCTAATTTTAGGACAAAGGATAAACCCCAGCTCAGGAATTTTTTTTTTTTTTTTGAGATGGAGTTTCACTCTTGTTGCCCAGACTGGAGTGCAATGGTGCAATCTCAGCTCCACCTCCTGGGTTCAAGCGATTCTCCTGCCTCCTGAGTAGCTGGGATTACAGGTGCTTACCACCATGCTCACCTAATTTTTTATTAATTTTTAAATTATTTTTGTCTTTGAATTTTAAAATTTTTTAATAGAGACGGGGTTTTGCTATGTAGGTCAGACTAGTCATAAACTCCTGAACTCAGGTGATCCACCCACCTTGGCCTCCCAAAGTGCTGGGATTACAGGCATGAGGCACCTCCTGGCCAGGAATTTTTCTTTTAATCCATATCTAGTAAGGATTTTGTCATTTTTCATGTAAATATTGAGGGGCTAATAATTTAATTCTATTGTGGGAGTTTTTTTCTTAAAAAGAAAATCCATTTTATATCCACTAAGAAAGTGTCATCATAAAAAAGAAAATATTTAAAATTCACTTGATTTTTAGAAAACAGGAAAAAAACACCCTTAAAAAACAAAAATATTATCAGATCCTGTTGTTGTACCAGAGAATGAGCTTTCTAGACATTCATGGAAAATGGGACAAAACTAAAAGTGATGAAATAAAGGAAAAATGAAATAGTCTCTTAGGGGCTCTGGAGCAATCAAATAATCTGGTTTTCATATTTAGAGGCAATAGAGCTTTCACAATTACTAAGGGTTTTTAGCATGAACAGTCAGTACAATGGTTATCAAAGTACATTTTATTCTGCTTATAGATTGCTGCTATCAGATATAGAATCCTATATTTGGGACAGAAAGGTGGCAAGGGAAGGGCAAATTTAGAAAAGCCAGCTAATTGAAACTTAAGAATTACATTTCTAGCCTGGCACAGTGGCTCCCACCTATAATACCAGCACTTTGGGTGCTTGAGGTGGGAGAACTGCTTCAGCCCAGGAGTTCAAGACTAGTTTAGGCAACATAGTGAGACCCCCATCTCTATAAAAATAGAAAAATTAGCCAAACATGGTGGTACATGCCTGTAGTCTCAGTTACTCAGGAGGCTAAGGTGGGAGGATGGATTAAGCCCAGGAGGTGGAGGTGGCAATGAGCAGTGATCATGCCATTGTACCCCAGCCTGGGTGAGAAAGCAAGACCCTATCTCTAAATAAATAAATAAATACTTTTATTTCCTTAAACATTTTTATTTTGTAAAAAGTTTATTTTTCTTTGAAATTTCTTTCCTGTGTATCTCACAAGGAGGGCTGTTTCTTTATAAAGTGATCTAGTGAACTTAACAATTAAGAGCTTTCTGAAAGTCCTTTACAATCAGTCTGTTAACATTTTTATTGTGCTATGTGTAACTTGTTATACATAAGATATATAATTAAGAGCTTTCTAAAAGTCCTTTACAATCAGCATGTTAAAATTTTTATTGTGCTATGTATAACTTATGTAACCACAATCAAAATTCAAGTGTAAAAGTTTGTTCCTTTGTTTCCTTCAGATGCAGTCTTGTTTTGTCACCCAGACTGGAACGTGGCGGCATGATCATCGCTCACTGCAACCTCCACCTCCGGGGTTAAAGTGATCCTCCCACCTCAGCTTCCCAAGTTAGGTTTTAAATCTAGAATAAATAATTCCTTGTTAACAAGAATAAAATTGTTTTGCCAATACAAAATTTTTGTCATATAAAATTGTGTGATTATTTCTCCACTCCCATTGCTTCACTTGAGGAGCCTTTAAAAATTTTTTGATTATATATTTTCAGAAACTACTTTAGTATTTACTCATCTTTTTTTTTTTTTTTTTTTTTTAATAGAGACGGGGTTTCACTGTGTTGGCCAGGATGGTCTCAATCTCTTGACCTCATGATCCGTCCGCCCCAGCCTCCCAAAGTGCTGGGATTAGAGGTGTGAGCCATTGCGCCTGGCTATTTACTCATCTTTATCGAAGGCTTTGTAAAAATTTGCCTTTAAGGAAGTAACAGAGGGTGAGAGAAAATTTGCTTTTAAATTCTCTTCATTTCACTGAATTCATTTTTTATGTTGTCTTTGAAATATACATATATAAAATAAACATTACTTGTAAAGAAAGCTACAAAATAAAAATAATTGTGTCAATCTTGAAGTAGCATTGTTTTATATTAGGTCATATAATTAGTTTCTGGCAGACCTGGTTTTTGCATTTCACACATCATGACTTTTTTTTTTTGAGACTAAGTCTTGCTGGGTCACCCAGGCTGGATTGCAGTGGCATGATCTCTGCTCAAGGCAACCTCCGCCTCCCAGATTGAAGCGATTCCCCTGCCTTTGCCTCCTGAGTAGCTGGAGCTAGGATTACAGATGTGTGCTACCATGCCCAGCTAATTTTTGTATTTTTAGTAGAAATGGGGTTCCACCACGTTGGTCAAGCTAGTCTCAAACTCCTGACCTCGTGATCCGCCTGCCTTGGCCTCCCAAAGTGCTGGAATTACAGGTGTGAGCCACCATGCCCAGTCCATCATGGCATTTTAAAATTACAAAATAAAATGTCCCTATGTTTTCTTCTTCTTGAAAAGTACCTCTTCCTAGTTTTATGATTAATCCTTGACATTCATGGAAAAGCAGTATACTACCTAAAATACTATTAGTCCAAATTTTACTGAAACATTTTTGTGTATGTTTTATTTTTTATTTCCCTTAAAAATTTTTTAAATTTTCGGGTTTTTTGTGCATAAGCTTTTTAAAAGAAGTATTATGAAACTTTTTACTAAAAGGACAATGTTAGAGATAATCATAAATGGAGCCAAAGTCAGTTTGTACCTCAAAGAATTTCTTCAGTGTCTTCCATTGCCAAAACAGCACTTTGATTTTGAACAAAACGCTTCAGAGGAAACATGTGCTAGAATGAAAATCCAAGACGTATTTTTAAAATCTCTACTACATAAAACAGAAACAATTGCCTGGAAGGCAAACAAAACAAAGAAAAACCTTCTTCAATCTTCAATTTAGCTTTTATTTTAAAATACATTTAGCATAGAACTGTCATAGGACAAAAAATAATAAAACACAAAGAAATGGAACATTTTCAAATACATTTTAAGCTACACACAAAAATTAATAGGATAGCACAGACCCAAATTACAGGAAACGGTCCCTAAACTTCACTTCATTAAAAACACATTTTGAAAGTAAAGCTCTTTTCACATTTTCCAACGTACCGATATTTTCCTACCTGCCTTGGTTTCCTTTTAACCAATAAGTAAAGGGTAAATTTAGTTGCTTTACTTACAATTATCAGCTTCAGTTTTGGTAAAAATTACCATACCCCTAAATTCGCAATCAGAATTACAAAAATATGAGCTCAAATAGTTATGGTGCCCAAAATAGAAACATCTGAAGTGATAGTTCTGGATAATCATATAGATATTGCACTAAAATCAGTAATTTCATACCTGGTATTCATTTATATGGAAAGTTAATCCTCTTCTTTATGAAAAAACTTTCTAAAAATACATTTAATGTTAATGTAAGTACAACCACACTTCAAAATATAAAGGCACAGACAGAAAAAATAATAGTTTAATACTATATGCAAACTTTCCACTGTGAAAATAAAAGTTGAAAAAAAAATAGGATCTAAAATACTGACACTAATTTTAGGTTTTATAATTTACCTTAAGTAGCTAATAAACGGGTATTAAAAGTTAACAGTGCTAAATCCAATCCTTTCCAAATTATTTAGAAAAATGCCTTGTTTACATATGAAGTATGTGCATTGCCCCATCTATAAATTTCAACTACATTTCCATTCACTGGAAGTATCTACCTGCAGTATAAACAATCAAGACAATGTGCAAAAAATATATCTTGTTCCTATAACTTACAATGCACAGAAAAATACCTACAAAAAGGGAAGGATTTATTCATTTAGCTTTCTAATAAATTGGTGAGAAAGTTTAGCCCATTCCATATTTCTTTCTAAATAAAGGCTAAAGAGTAAGGGCAATTTACTTCTATGCCTGTCACCTTGACATACATTTTTTTAAATATTTGCCTGATTATACGTAACTTAAGATAAAGTTAATGTCTTATTTTTACATCACAGTATACATAGCATTTCTTAATTCAGCAACAGAAAGGCACAATTAGCAAGAAATAAAATCAGTACCTGAATTAATAAACGGATGTCCAGAACAGTTGCAAATAAAGTACATTCAAAACAGTATACAGAACTTAAAAAAACTAAATAATCCAAAAAATAGTTTTTCTAAAAATTTGGTCCATTAAAAATGCCTCCCATGTTCAACATCATGGGTAACATGAAAGGTAATGGCAGTGTAAAAACAGGCAGTAAATCAATGTATAGTAGCATATGCATTCTGATCTAGTAATTATGCAATTCAATTAGGAAATGGCTCCCATAGTAAATAAATGTTAAATGTATCTGTTAATAACAACATACCTGTATTTAGTTCAAATACACAGGCACAACTGTTTGCATATTATTATTGATTTTATAATACACTCCCATAGTTTAAAAAAACACTTAGGTATATTATTTTATATATAATATACATAAGGTACATAATTTGCAATTATGTATCTGATATATATTATATATAAGTTGAATCCATAACAATACAAAACTCTCCAAACATTACAGGAACATTCTAAATGGATACTTATCGTTTTCTCAGGACTGAAATAGCTCAGCTCACCTAAAACAATATCTGGATGTGCAGTGATAAAATGCACTGACTCTTATGAATTTACTTAAATAATAATTTAAGTTAAATTCCTGCAAAAGCCTAATTCTGATCTGGCTTTTACTTGGAATATATTTTTAGGTATCAGGAACTGATACCCTCCTTTCTTTTCATAAACAATATTTCTCCATCAAGAGATACCAATAAAGAAAAACACGTAAGGAACAAAAAATGTGATGGAGAAACCAACCATTCCATAGGTAATATACCGATAAGGAAGTTCGACTTCCATGTGCTGTCTTGCTTTTCGAATATCATCACACGGTATATTGGAGATTTTGCAGGCTAAAGGAATGGTGATCTTTTTCATTATATCTCTGACTACTAGCACAAATAGCATCCCTATGAGGAACCGCAATATGGCTTTCCCAAACAGAGTCATAGTAATGGGGGGCCCAGCTAAAGGTAATGTATCTAGAGAAGGATCTAATACTAGACCCATCTTATAAGTAACATGAGATCCACATGCAATTCCAGCACCACTTCCTAGAATCTCAGCTGTATCTCCTCGGGATGTGCTCCAGGTGTCAAGAGTGAAAGAAAAGATCCCCAAAGCTAAATGAAGCCCAATGATGATTAATGGGGCATATTTGTGAGTTTGGTTGAAGTTGTCAATCAGGTCCACAAATGGATAGAAGACAGCTAAGATTAAAATGGTATATAGGAATCCAGCGATAATATCCTAGGAAAAGATAAAAGTATTGTTGTTTAGTATCATACTAAACATTTTTGGCATTTAAAAAATAATTTATATTTGACATTTCAAATGTTAAATAGATACAAATTTTTTAAAGCTGTCAAATTCTCAAACTTTATTAACTGACCATATAAGAGGCATGAAAAATGATTAATGATAATAAAAAGATCTCCATTTTCATAATTCTACCCTTTTATAAATTAACTACATATATAATATACACAAATTTATATTCAAATTCTGAACAAAGTATGCTAAAATTGTGTAGTTTTCATTTCTGGGGAAAAGAGTGCACTTAATATTCAAAGAAATGGTTTTCATTTTCATGTGTTTATGTATGTTATCTCTATGATCCCATATACATCCTAGGTAATTTTCTTTTCTCATTCATTCATTCATTAAATAAATACTTAGTGAGTACCAACCCCTATTTTAGGGATTGAGGATACACCACTTTAAAAAAATGACAAGACTGTGGCTGGGCATGGTAGCTCACAAAGCACTTTGGGAAGCCAAGGTGAGCAGATCACTTGAGGCCAGGAGTTCAAGACCAGCCTGAGCAACATAGTGAAACCCTGTCTCTACTAAAAATACAAAAATTAGCCAAGCATGGTGGCTCCAGCCTGTGGTCCCAGCTACTCGGGAGGCTGAGGCAGGAGAATCGCTTGAACCTGGGAGGCAGAGGTTGCAGTGAGCTGAGATCGCACCACTCCACTCCAGCCTGGGCAACAGAGTGAGACTCTGTCTCAAGAAAAAAAAAATTAAAAAAGAATTAACAAGTTTAACTTGATGATAGACTGAATGTGAAAAAGGAGAGAGAGAAAGAGAGGGATCAAAGATGGTTCCTAGTTTTAGAGAGGAGCAATTGTGTAGATTTGATAGAAGACGGTTTACTTGAGGAAACAAAGCTATTAAATAACCTTCTGAATCATTCCTGACAACATACAAAAATGTTCCATATTTCTACCTGATAACAAAACAAAACTCTATGATCTACTCTCTATTACTGAAAAATGTATCAGTGCTTATATTCACTGTCTCCACTTTCTCACCTCCAATTTTTCTCTAAACTAACCACTGCACTGAAACCACTTTTTTCTTGGATACTAGTGGTCTTCAAAAACAATGGCCATTTCCTCATGTTACTATTACTAATGAAAAAGAATAATAATGAAAGAGAAAAACAAAAACAATGGTAATTTCTTAACAATATTCAATACAGTTAAGCAACAGACTAGTTGCTTAATGTTTTTATCTTTAAATTTTTATTAATATTTGATACATAGCAAAATACATGTAGAGTGTATATAAAATTATAAAATTCACATCTATGAAATCACTTCCCAAAAAAGAACTATAATATTACAACTATGGTCAAACCTACTGTTGTGCTGTTTCTCAATCCTATCACTTTACATTCTTCCCCACAAGCAATTTGCAAGCTTGAATTTTGGCTTAATACATACCTGTGTTTTGCTTTTATTTTTGTTTTGTAGATACCAGGTTTCACCACGTTGCCCAACTGGTCTTGACCTCCTGGGCTCAAGCAATCAACCTGCCTTGGCCTCCCAAAGAGCTAGTATCATAGGTATGAGCCACCAGGCCCAGTCATAAATACCTATTTTAAAAAATTGTTCTACCACACATCTTCAAGCAAAATATTGCCCAGTTTGGGCCAGGTGCAGTGGCTCACCCCTGTAATCTCAGCACTTTAGGAGGCCAAGGTGAGAGGATCACCTGAGGTCAGGAGTTCGAGACCAGCCTGACCAACATGGTGAAAGCCCATCTCCACTAAAAATATAAAATTAGCAAGGTGTGGTGGCACATTGTTGTAATTCCAGCTACTCTGGAGGCTAAGGCAGGAGAATCACTTAGAACCCTGAGAGCTGAGACCATGCCACTGTACTCCAGCCTGGGTGACAGAGCAAGACTCTGTCTCAAAAAAAAAAAAAAATTATCTCGTTTTGCTTCTTTCTGAGCTTTGCTAAAATGTTATAGCAGTCTCTTTTGATCTGCTTTTTATACTTAAGATTCATTCATTATATTACATGTAGTTATTGGTCGTTCACTTTCACAATCATAATATTTTGCTGCATATTATATAATTTATTTATCTGTTTTCTCACTTATAGTCATTTAAATTGTTTTTGATTAGTTAACTGATTACAGTTCAACTTGTATGCTTTTTTTTTTTTTTAGACAGGGTCTGTCACCCAGGCTGGATTGTGGTGGCACAATCTCACCTCACTGCAACTCCACCTCCTGGGTTCAAGTTGTCTTCCCCACTTCAGCCTCTCAAGTAGCTGGGACTACAAACATGCACCATCATGCCAGGCTAGAATAATTTTCCTATTTTTAGTCAACAAGGTTTTGCCATGTTGCCCAGGCTGGTTTCCAACTCCTAAGCTCAAGCAATCCACCTGCCTCGGCCTCCCACAGTATTGGGATTACAGGTGTGAGCCACCATGCCCAGCTGGGCTATTCCTTTTCTATGCAATAAAAACGGTGTCATGAACTGACAGGGTTCACAGTTGCAGTGCTTGAAGCCATTGTTCTAAATGATATATAACTCAAAATCAGAATACTTTGGAATATAAGAATGGCTGGAATCCCATTACTGGGTATATATCCAAAGGACTATAAATCGTTCTACTATAAGGACACATGCACACGAATGTTCATTGCAGCACTGTTTACAATAGCAAAGACCTGGAACCAACCCAAATGCCCATCAATGATAGACTGGATTGGGAAAATGTGGCACATATACACCATGGAATATTATGCAGCCATCAAAAATGATGAGTTCGTGTCATTTGTAGGGACATGGATGAATCTGGAGAACATCATTCTCAGAAAACTGACACAAGAACAGAAAATGAAATACCGCATATTCTCACTCATAGGCAGGTGATGAAAAATGAGAACACATGGACACAGGGAAGGGAGTACTACACACTGGGGTCTATTGGGGGGAATAGGGGAGGGACAGCAGGGAGGGGGAGCTGGGGAGGGATGGCCTGGGGAAAAATGCCAAATGTGGGTGAAGGGGAGGAAGGCAGCAAAACACACTGCCATGTGTGTACCTATGCAACTATCTTGCATGTTCTGCACATGTACCCCAAAACCTAAAATGCAATTAAAAAAAAAAGAAAAAGAAAAAAAAAAGAATAGCTGGACCTGTAATCCCAGCACTTTGGGAGGCTGAGGCGGGTGGATCACGAGGTCAAGAAATCGAGACCATCCTGGTCAACATGGTGAAACCCCGTCTCTACTAAAAATACAAAAAGTTATCTGGGCATGGTGGCGCATGCCTGTAATCTCAGCTACATGGGAGGCTGAGGCAGGAGAATTGCCTGAACCCAGGAGGTGAAGGTTGCGGTGAGCCGAGATCGCGCCATTGCACTCCAGCCTGGGTAACAAGAGCGAAACTCAGTCTCAAAAAAAAAAAAAAAAAGAATAGCTGGAGACGATACAGACAATTATGAAAGAGAATATAGCTGAACATTCAACTATAAAATGTTGGGGAAATAGATCATGCTTTGCTCAATCTCAAATATTTTTTGGATGGATGGATGAATGAATGAATGAACAAATCCTTCACATGAATTTGTTTTATGTAGCAGAATCTACCAAATTATTTGTAAATGAATATTGTTCCTCTTTTTAAATGATTTATTGTGTTAGAGATACAAGAAAACATTTTATTTATTTATTTGAGACTCACTCTGTCCCCCAGGCTAGAGTGTACTGGCACCATCTCAGCTCACTGCAACCTCTACCTCCTCAGTTCAAGCAATTCTCCTGTCTCAGCCTCCCAAGTAGCTGGGATTACAGGCATGCACCACCAACCACACCAACTAATTTTTGCATTCTTTGTTTTTTTTTTTTTTTTTTGAGACAGAGTTTTGCTCTTGTTACCCAGGCTGGAGTGCAATGGCACGATCTCGGCTCACCGCAACCTCCGCCTCCTGGGTTCAAGTAGTTCTCCCGCCTCAGCCTCCTGAGTAGCTGGGATTACAGGCACGTGCCACCACACCCAGCTAATTTTTTATATTCTTAATAGAGAAGGAGTTTCACCATGTTGGCTAGGCTGGTCTCAAACTCCTAACCTCAGGTAATCCCCCTACCTTGGCCTCCCAAAGTGCTGGGATTACAGATGTGAAACCCTGCACCCAGCCAAGAAAAACATTTTTAAAAATTTATTTATATATAGGCTGGGCGCGGTGGCTCACACCTGCAATTCCAGCACTTTGGGAGGCTGAGGTGGGCAGATCACAAGGTCAAGAGATGGAGACTATCCTGGCCAACATGGTGAAACCCCATCTCTACTAGAAATACAAAAAAAATTAGCTGGGCATGGTGGTGCATGCTTGAACCTGGGAGGCAGAGGTTACAATGAGCTGAGATTGCACCACTGCACTCCAGCCTGGTGACAGTGAGACTCCATCTCAAAAAACAAAACAAAACAAAAATTTATTTAGACATAAAACACATTTTAACTGACAGTCTCCCATTCTACAATATTAAGTTACTTAAAATTCTAATTTGTGTTATCTTTATATAAGAGATTCCTTTTATAATAGGTCAAGGAAAGATATTACACAATCAATTAACAAAATATTTACGCTTGATCTTAGCCAAAAGGCTGAGAAGTAATCAATTAACAAAATGTTTAAGAAAGTATTGACTAAGGCAATAAATGTCATGTGTGCATTCCAACTCTTAGAAGAGCATATAAAGCATTTCATAACTGGGTTTTGTCTATCATTAAGTTTCATTTAATGCCAGATCCCAAAATGAATTTATAGACTACTTCCTCTTGTCTTAGAATTCTTTCCTACCATTTCAGGCAAACAATAATATATTCTTTGAGATTCTCCTCAGGCATCTACTCCCTCCATAAACTTTCTTCTCCTACCCTGTAATAAGAATTTTCTCTTCTTTGATTCCATTGCATCCTCCACATACCTGCTATCACAGTTTTTCATTCTTTGCCTGTCTATTTCTCCAGGAAATCTAAAGTTCATAATCCTTGCTATAGATTAAAATCAAGTGGAGAACTTGATAAAAATACTGATACCTGAGACAATCTTCAGAGACTCTGACTGAATTGAAGTGGAGGTGGGACATCAGTATTTTTTTTTTAGGGGGGGACAGAGTTTCGCTCTTGTTGCCCAGGCTGGAGTGCAATGGCGTGATCTCGGCTCATGGCAACCTCAGCCTCCCGGGTTCAAGAGATTCTCCTGCCTCAGCGTCCCAAGTAGCTAGGATTATAGGCATGTGCCACCATGTCCCGCTAATTTTGTACTTTTAGTAGAGACGGGGTCTTTCCATGTTGATCAGGCTGGTCTCGAACTCCCAACCTCAGATGATCACCCGCCTCAGTCTCCCAAAGTACTGGGATTATAGGTGTGAGTCATCACGCCCGGCTGGGGCATCAATATTTTTTTAAAAGTCTGCCCCGTGATTCTAATGTACACTCTTGGTTGAAAACAATTCCATTACATTGTTTTATTATATATTGCATAATTAGACTATGACTACTCAAAGGCAAAATACATATATTTTCAGTGCATGAAAAATTAGTAAGAAGGAAATAAACATTTGGTTAGTTAAATTAAGACAGTTAAGGTATTTCTTCTTTTTTTTTTTTTTTTTTTTTCCTGAGATGGAGTCTCGCTCTGTCACCCAGGCTGGACACTGCAACCTTCTCAGGAGAATCGCTTGAACCTGGGAGGCAGAGGTTGCAGTGAGCCGAGATTGTGCCACTGCACTCCAGCCTGGGTGACAGAGTGAGACTACATCTCAAAAATAAAAATAAATAATTAAAACCGAAAGAGAAAGAAGAAAGAAAAAAGAGTGAGAGAAAGAAAGAGAGAGAAAAGGAGGGAGGGAGGGAGAGAAGGAGGCAGGGAGGGAGGACGGAAGGAAGAGGGAGAGAGAAAGAGAAAGAGAGAGACAGTTAAGGTAATTCTTTAGACTCATCACATGGACTATATAATTCTACCTAACAAGAGCTCTCTAAGAGAAACAGATGATATATAATTTATTGAACCTGGCCTAAGGCATTTTTGGGGAATAATAACTTTCTGTACTAAAAACACTGCTTCAATACTTTACAATTATTGTCACATTTAATCATTACAACCAACATGAAATGGCTTGCCTCAAAGACTCCCATTTTGCTCTTGTCCCAGGATAGGTATTAAAAGCACCTTTTTCCCTCTCAAAACTGTGCAAATTTGATGAAAATTTATGGTTAAACCTTAATCAACCAGTTTTTAAATAATAAAAACTGGTGGAGTAAGGTCACACAGCTACTTATTTACCCTCATATATTGAAGATACTTGACACATTTCTTACAAAAATTAACATTTTGAGCATCAGAAATATCAGGAGTGAAGGGAACTAAATGTTCAACTTTTTTTTTTTTTTGAGACAGGGTCTCACTGTGTCACCAAGCCTGGCGTGTAGTGGCATGCAAAGGAAAATAAAAGTGAGACTGGAAGGAGGAAGAAATGTTATCTTGATTATAGTACTTGACTATTGTGATTGCTGGAAATTGTTTCTGTGAAATACATGACTACTACATTAATACTTCACAAAGTGGCCAGGTGTGGTGGCTCACGCCTGTAATCCAAGCACTTTGGAGGTCAAGGCGGGCAAATCACCTGAGAGCAGGGAGTTCAAGACCAGCCTGACCAACATGGTGAAACCCTGTCTTAAAAAAAAAAAAAAAAACTTCACAAAGCATCATGTTGATACTTTTGTAAAACAAAGTTAGAAGACTTACAATAACTATATTTTCTCACTTAGGTTTCAGGTAAGTTTGCAAAAGATTAAACATTATAAAATTGCCTGTCAATGTCATAAAAAATAAGTATAAGAACACAACACTTTCCTTACCAGAATGGAGTGCATTCCCATGTAAATTCTACTTAGGCAAACTAGAGAACACCAGCAGGGAATAAGAATCAGTCCATATATAAGAGGATACTAAAGGGGAAAAAAAGTAAAATTAGTTAAACAAATTTAAGTTAGAGACAAACAAAAGACAAATCAAATCACTATTCTATAAATGCCACTAAAACAAGAACTTTGTGTTTTTAATCCCCATTATATTCCCAGCACCTAACCCTGAGTATGGCAGATAGCAGACACTCAAGAAATAATTTTGTACAAACGAACAAATGAATGAAATCTCATGTGTCTTCATTCTTTTTTGTGGGAACTAGCTAATTTTTGCTTCTGCAATGAAGATTCGATCACTGGCTTGGTATAGAAGAAGGACAGGTAAGACACATACTTTTAATATGGCCTCCAAAATGAAAGGGCCTCTGGAATAGTACCTGAATCTGGTCCATGTAAATGTCTACAGGTGCTTGGGGAGGAGCACTGGCATTATCTCCCTCTCACCTCATCGGTGACTGCTATCTGAAATTTATATTTCTATACCCCTACCTGTATTCAATATTTAACACCTTGTACTTAGTTTTTCACTTCCACCCCATCAACTAAAATTTCAAATTGTCCCCTTACTGAGAAAAATTTTACTAGAATACTAGGAGCAGAAACCATAAAAAGGGACAAAGCATAAACAGAAAGTGTAGACAATTCTTAGTATCAATGGCACTAGTGGAAGAGTTGGCTTTGAATGTCCTGAGATTGGTGGGAAAGAGGAAAGGATGGATGGGCATGGTGGAGGTCTGTAAAGGGAATAAGGGAGGGCACATTTGCGGCTATTCATGCCTGATGACTTCACATTTCTCAATGAAACTGAAGCCAAGGTAGTTACAGAAGTTGGGTTGAAATAAAGGAGCAAGGGAGTTAAGTATGCTTGTAAGAAGAGTAGAAAATATTTAGTACACAATTGTTTTTTGGTGTTGTTTTGTTTTTTAGGGAGACAAGTTCTCACTGTGTTGTCCAGACTGGAGTACAGAGGCTATTCCCAGGTGTGACCATAGTGAGCCTTAACGCTTAGGCTCAAGTGATCCTCCTGCCTTAGCCTCTTGAGTAGCTGGAACTACAGGCAGAGTTTTTTGTTTTGTTTTGCTGACATCCCTTCTACATTTACCATGGTCCCTCACATTCTCCTTGAAACTAAATACCCTTGACAGTCACAGTTTCATACTCTCCTGGTTCCCCTTGCACCACTTATTTTTTGCTGCATATCTGCCTCTTTTAGTTCCTTAAACATTGTATAAAGAAGGATTCTGTCCTTAGTTGTTACTGATAGTCTTACCTTTCCCTTTTTTTTAGACAGGGTCTTATTCTGTCACCCAGGCTGATATGCCGTAGTGTAATCATGGCTCACTGCAGCCCCAACCTCCCAGGCTCAAGCAATCCTCCCACCTCAGCCTCCCGAGCAGCCAGGACTACAGATGGGTGTCTCAAACTCCTGAGTTCGAGTGATCCACGCACCTTGGCCTTGCAAGTGCTGAGATTACAGGGGCAGTGAGCCAATGCACCTGGCCCCTTTTCTTAATTTTTAACTACTACTGGGCATGCTGAAGACCTACCCATTTCCCTGGGTTTAAGAACCATATATCCAACTCTGCACATATCTCTGCCTTGAGGTCCCTATGGAGGTAAACCCACTATACCTCAAACCAAATTCATCATCCTATCACCTACACTTCTTCCTCCTCTGATATTCCCTATTTCATTTGGAAACACCAAAAACCATGTAATCCAAATCAGAAACATGAATTATCCTTAATTCTTTCCTTATCCATTGTATTCAACCAATAATCAAGTCTTACTAATTTTATATTCTAAATATTCTTTGGAGAATAATTGTATTCTTTTCTGGGAGTGTAAGTTTCTTTTTTTTTTTTTTCAGGGGAAAGCGCGAACACATGCAGTCCCCCACTACCACAAATTAGGCAGTCGAGTTTCCCACATTTGGGGAAATCGCAGGGGTCAGGACATCCGGAGTGCAATGGATAAGCCTTGCCTTGGGAAAACCACCTTCGTGATCATGGTATCTCCCCTGCCAGTATGAGAATAAGTTTCCATTCTTGCTAGAGGAGGTACTAAATAGTAAACACAAAAGCATGCAAATGATATATAAATATGTGTAAGTTATAAAAAATATATAAATCATATAATAAAACCTGATTAGTATGGAGAAAATAAAAAGATAACATGTGTTGAAGAAATAGTAATGCTCATTAATATTCCTTGTGCTCCTCCTACATTTTGGATTCACTTAGACTGGGGTCATGCAACTAATTTTGGCCAGTGAACTGTGGAAAAAACTGACTTATCCCATTTTCACTCTTCCTTTGAACTCTCTTTCCTATAGATGTGACCCTTGGAAACCACATGTTGAGATGCATCACAAGATGGGCATCAGTCTAGGTCCCTGAGTGTCAACAGAGCTAACCCTCAGAGCTAACGCATAATGGATACGTAACACAAGATTTTCTTTTTCTTTTTTCTTTTTTTTGGAAGAGGGTCTTGCTCTGTTGCCCAGGCTGGAGTGCAGTGGTGTGATCTCAGCTCACTGCAACCTCCACCTCCCAGACTCAAGCGACACTGCTATGTCAGCCTCTGGAGTAGCTGGGACCAGAGGTGTGCCACCACATCCAGCTAATTTTTTTTTTAATGTATGTATTTTGAAGAGATAGGGTCTCGCCATGTTGCCCATGGCTGGTCTTAAATTCCTGGACTCAAGTGATTTGCCCACGTTGGCCTCCCACAGCGCTGAGATGAGAGGCATGAGCCACCACCCCTGGCCAAGATACAAGGTTTTGTTGTGTTAAGTCACTGCAATTGGGGGATTAAGTCATTACCACAGTATAACCAAGCCTATCTTAATTAAAACAGAAATAAAAATAGGGTCATGAGTTTCAGAGTGTAAGTGGGGCAGGTTACAGTATTAAATAGAAGATAGTGTAGGCTTTATTGAGAAGTTGAGAGTTGAAGCAAGACGGAATAGAGGTGAGGTGAGTGTACCTGTCAAGCAGATTATTTGTGGAAACAGCATATACCAGGCAGGGGAATCAGCGAGCAAAGTATCTGATCACCAAGTATGACAGGCAAGGAGGCTAGCTGTGGCCATAGTAGAGAGAGCAAGTAGAAGAGGTCAGGGAGGTAATGGGCGGCCAGATCAAGTAAAGCCTGGGAGGCCACCATAAGAAAACTGGCTTCTATTGTGAATCAAATGGGGAGCCACTGCAGGGTTTTTAGTAAAGCTGCTATGTAGAGATAAAATTTTAAGAGAGCAAGGTAAAAAGAGGGAGACCAGTTGGAGGCTGTTGGTATAATCTAGGTGAGGGATAACAGTGGTGCCTCTTTCTACAGCAGGAACTTAAGCCTTTAAAGTCTTTAAAGTATAATTTTTTTTTTTTTTGAGATGGAATCTCACTCTGTCACCAAGACTGGAGTCCAGTGGCGCAATCTCGGCTCACTGCAAACTCTGCTTACTGGGTTCTAGAGATTCTCCAGCCTCAGCCTCCCCAGTAGCTGGGATTACAGGAACCCACCACCACACCTGGCTAATTTTTTTTGTATTGTTAGTAGAGACGGGGTTTCTCCATGTCAGCCAGGTTGGTCTCGAACTCCTGACCTCAGGTGATCCTCCCACCTCAGCCTCCCAAAGTGCTGGGATTACAGGCATGAGCCACCACACCCCGCCTAAAGTATACTTTTTTTTTAAAGACAGGGTCTCACTATGTTGCCCAGGCTGGAGTGCAGTGGCTATTCACACACAATCCCACTACTAATCAGCATGGGAGTTTTGACCTGCTCCATTTCTGACCTGGGCCGGTTCATTCCTCCTTAGGCAACCTGGTGGTCCCCCGCTCCCGGGAAGTCACCATATTGATGCTGAACTTAGTGCAGACACCCAAATTGGTATAACGCACTATAGCCCAGAACTTCTGGACTCAAGCGATCCTCCAGCCTCAGCCTCCCAAGTAGCTGGGACTACAGGCACACGCCACCATGCCAGGCCTAAAGTGCAATTTTTTTTTTTTCTTGAGATGGAGTTTCACTGTTGTTACCCAGACTGGAGTGCAATGGCACAATCTCAGCTGACCACAACCGCTGCCTTCTGGGTTCAAACAATTCTCCTGCCTCAGCCTCCCGAGTAGCTGGGACTACAGGCACACACCACCATGCCCAGCTAATTTTTGTATTTTTAGTAGAGACAGGGTTTCACCTTGTTGACCAGGATGGTCTCGATCTCTTGACCTCGTGATCCACCCGCCTTGGCCTCCCAAAGTGCTGGGATTATAGGCATGAGCCACTGCGCCCGGCCAAGTGTAATTTTTAAAAAGCTGTTGACAGTAAAAAAAGAGAACCAAAGAAGAAAAAAAAAATCAACTTAAAAAAAAATCTTTCTATGCTTCCTTCTTCTTTTTTTAAGCTTGGACCCTCTAGGGAAGTAAAAATGTACAAAATTACTGATAAGAGTTCTTTATACATGACAGACAAAGGAAAAAAATCACCTACAGAGTCTCAGAAGCTAGGGCTGAAGGTAGGAAGGGGAAAGGTAGAGATTTTAAACAGGAGCAATGAAACTGAATGTGACTTAACCTACATTTATTCAATTCTGTGTCCAAGGCGTTCATTAAATAGGAGAGTTGGAATGTTATCAAGCCAGATGCAGAGGCTAAAGAAGCTATGAGGCTTTCCCTTTCTCTGCTCTATGGCACCTTCAGATTTCACAGGGATAAGGTGACGAACTGAAAAAAGAGTAGGTCATTTTTATTGATTGATTTTTTTTTTTATCATTAGTCTCTACTTTTACAGTGTTTTTTCCAGATTTTTTTTTTTTTTTTTTTTTTTTAAGATGGGGTTTCACCATGATGGCCAGGCTGGTCATGAACTCCTGACCTCATGTGATCCACCCACCTCGGCCTCCCAAAATGCTAGGATTATAGGCGTGAGCCACCACGCCCGGCCTTCTCCAGATTTTTTAATGGAAAAAAACAGTTTGGGGATGAGCACAGTGGCTCATGCCTGTAATCCCAGCAGCACTTTGGGAGGTCAAGGTAGGTGGGTCACTTGAGATCACAAGTTCGATCTGTCCTGGCCAACATGGTGAAACCCCGTTCTACTAAAAATATAAAAATTAGCCAGGTGTAGAGGCATGCACCTGTAGTCCCAGTTACTTGGAAGGCTGAAGCGTGAGAATCTCTTAAACCTGGGAAGCAGAAATTGCAGTGAGCAGAGATCACACCACTGCACTTCAGCCTGGGTGACAAAGTAAGACTCTTAAAAAAAAAAAAAAACACTTAAATTAAAAAAAAAAAAAACATTTTGGGGAACACTTGATCCAGTTCTGACTACATGATGACTTTCATATTTATTCCCCATTGAATAACAGAATTCTGAATTTTTAAGTATCAAAGTAAAGAAGAATTTCATCAGTAAGCAGATAAAAAAGACAACAGACTTTTTCTTTTTGAGACAGTTTCACTTGTTACCCAGGTTGGAGTGCAATGGCCCCATCTCTGCTCACTGCAACCTCCACCTTCCGGATTCAAGCAATTCTCCTCTCTCAGCCTCCCGAGTAGCTGAGATTACAGGCATGTGCCACCACGCCCAGCTAATTTTGTATTTTTAGTAGAGATGGGGTTTCTCCATGTGGATCAGGCTGGTCTCGAACTCCTGACCTCAGGTGATATGCCCACCTTGGCCTCCCAAAGTGCTGGGATTACAGGTGTGAGCCACTGCTCCTGGCCAAGACTACAGATCATAATGACTAAAAGAAATAACAAATTAGAAAGATTAAATAAAAGTGATATTTCTAAAGTGGGATTACATGGCAGAGGAAGAATTATGAATAACTAACCAATTCATCTGTTATATTTATTTATTTATTTATTTGAGATGGAATCTCACTCTGCTACCAGGGCTAGAATGCAGTTGTGTGATCTTGGCTCACTGCAACCTCCATCTCCTGTGTTCAAGAAATCCTCCCACCTCAGCATCCCAAATAGCTGGGATTACAGGTGTGCCTCATCATGCCCGGCTAATTTTTTATTTATTTATTTTTTTTTATAAAGACGGGTTTCAGCATGTTGGTCAGGGTGGTCTTAAACTCCCGACCACAGGTGATCCGCCCACCTTGGCCTCCAAAGTGCTTTGATTATAGGCGTGAGCCACCACGCCCGGCCATTTTTTAATATTTTTAGTAGAGGTGGAGTTTTGCCAGGTTGGTCTTAAACTTCTGACCTCAAGTGATCTCCCCACCAGTAACTGGTGGAATGGGGAAATGGGAGAGAAATCAGTTTAGGTTAGGGTCATGTTATATTTGAGATGCCTACTAGACAATGAAGTAGAAATATCAAGTAGGCAGTTGAATATACAAGTCTAGGATTCAGGAGGGAGGTCCAGGCTAGAGACAGAAATTTGAGTCATGAACATTTGGGTTAAATATAAACCCCTTAGACTGGACAAGTTCATCAAGGGAGTGACTGTACATTGGGAAATAAACTCTCCTTAGAACTAAGTGCTGTAGTATATCAAGAAGTCATTAAAAGAAAAAAAAAAAAAGAAAAACTAACAAAGATGACTTAAAAAGAGTGGTTTCTATATATTTTAGATATTTGTAATAAATTTTATCATTTCTTTCTTTTTTTTTTCAATTGAGACAGGGTGTCACTCTGTCAGCCAAGATGGAGGGCAGTCACACAATCTCACTTTACTGTAGCCTCAGTCTCCTAGGTTCAGGTCATCCTCCTGAGTACCTGGGACCACAGGCACATGCCACCACACCAGGCTAACTTTTGTACTTTTTGTAGAGATGAGGTTTTGCCATGTTGCCCAGGCTTGTCTCAAACTCATGAACTCAAGTGAGCTGCCCAGTCTTGGCCTCCCAAAAGTGTTGGGATTACAGGTATGAGCCACCCCACCTGGCCCCTATCATTTTTTCACAAAGGATAATTCCACATAAATCTATTTTTCTTGCATTTACAACTGAATGAGGACAGTGGTCCTAAATTTGTCTTTAGAGACAATTTAACATAAAATTAAAGTTAAATATAATTTGGAGCCGGATGTGTTGGGCTCACACCTTAATCCCAGCACTTTAGGAGGCCGAGGTGGGCAGATCACCTGAGGTAGAGAGTTTAAGACCAGCCTGATCAACATGGAGAAACCCTGTTTCTACTCAAAATACAAAATTAGCTGGGTGTGGTAGTGCATGCCTATAATTCCAGCTACTTGGGAGGCTGAGGCAAGAGAATTGCTTGAACCCAGAAGGCAGAGGTTGCAGTGAGCTGAAATCAGGTCATTGCCCTCCAGCCTGGGCAACAAGAGTGAAGCTCCAGCTCAAAAAAAAGAAAGAAAGAAAACAGGAATTTAGAAGAAATCATTATATGAAAAAGACACTTGCACACGCACGTTTATAGCAGCATGATTTGCAACTGCAAAACTATGGAACCAGCCAAAATGCCCAACAGCCAACACGTGAACAAAGAAAATGTGATAGAGGCCTGTAATCCCAACACTTTGGGAGGCTGAGGCAGGTGGATCTCTCGAGCCCAGGAATTCAAGACCAGACTGGCCATCATGGTGAAACCCCGTCTCTACTAAAAACACAAAAATTAGCCAGGCGTGATGGCTCATAATCCCAGCTACTCGGGAGGCTGACGCAGGAGAATCACTTGAACTTGGGAGGTGGAGGTTGCAGTGAACCAAGATCGTACCAGCGCACTCCAGCCTGGCAACAAAGTGGGACTCTGGAAAAAAAAAAGAGGCTGGGCACAGTGGCTCACACCTGTAATCACTGCACTTTGAGGGGCCAAGACAGGTGGACACCTGACATCAGGAGTTCAAGACCAGCCTCACCAACACAACATGATGAAACCCTGTCTCTACTAAAAATACAGAAAATTAGCCGGGCATGGTGGGGGCTGCTCATAATCTCAGCTACTCAGGAGGCGCTGAGGCAAAAGAATCACTTGAACCTGGGAGATGGAGGTTACAGTGAGCCATGATTGTGCCACTGTAACAAGAGCAAAACTTCATCTCAAAAGAAAAAGACATTTCTCAATTTCTCAGCCATAAAAAGGAAGAAAATAATGGCATTTACACCAAGCTGGATGGAGTTGGAGACCATTATTCCAAACGACATAGCTCAGGAATGGAAAACCAAACATTGTATGTTCTCACTTAGAAGTGGGAGTTAAGCTATGAGGATGCAGAGGCATAATAAAGATATAATGGACTCTAGGGACTTAGGGGCGGGTGACAGATTAAAGACTACACACTGGACGGCAGGCATCATTTACAGCAGGCGTCCGCATCACAAGTTAGTCTTCCTGAAACAGAAGCCAGAGAAGAGACAAGGGCACGAGCATCGGATCACCGTGCCTTTTCTAGGACATGCAAAAAGGTTCGGCATTAACCTAGATCGATGGTGGACAATCCAAAGTGCTGAACAGCCCTACAAGTTTCCTGCTTGATGTCATCCTTTTGAAAAAGAATGGATAGAATGTGCACATGGAATCGATGCTATCCGAGCAAAGAAAGAGTGCAAGATAGAACATTATGATTTCATAGAGTGTACTTCGTATTAAAATGATGAGACGTATGGATACCATCTGGAGACAACGGGATAAACTGATGAAGGAAGGGAAGTCCACCCCTCCATCTCACCACCTGAGCAAAGGGGAGCCTCGGCCCTGAGCAGACACAGCTACTGATATCTGGAGGCCAATTTTCATGTTCTCTGTTCTCCACTGGAAAGGTGGTTTATGGAAAACCTCCTTGTCAAAGTATGTAAAAATAAAGTATTGCTCCATCCTAAAAAAAAAAAAAAAAAAAGGCTACACACTGGTGCAGTATACCCTGCTTGGGTGATGGGTGTACCAAAATCTTGGAAGTCACCACTAACTAACTTATCAAATACTACCTGTTTCTCCAAAACTATTGAAATAATAACATTAACAAAAATAGGAAAAGAAAATATGGCCAGGCACAGTGGCTTACACCTGTAATCCCAACACTTTGGGAGGCCAAAGTAGATGGATCACCTGAGATCAGGAGTTCGAGACCAGGATGGACAACATGGTGAAACCCCATCTCTACTAAAAGTGTAAAAAATTAGCAAGGCATGCTGGTGGGTCCCTGTAATCCCAGCTACTCGGGAGGCTGAGGCAGGAGAATTGCTTGAACCCAGGAGGCGCAGGTTGCGGTGAGCCAAGATCGCACCACTGCACTCCAGCCTGGGCAATAAAAGCAAAACTCTGTCTCAAAAAAAAAAAAAGGAAGGAAGGAAAAAAGAAAGAAAGAGACTTTCAGTAAAAACCTATTACAAAAGCCCTTTGCCTCAACCTCACTGTACCCCTGAAAACAAGATGGGTCACCAGCAGCTTGAGGCATCTTCAAAACTTCAGCCAGAGTTCATGTCCTTGTGAGTCTGCTTAAATTGGCAAAGTCTGATCTGGAAATAGAGCCTTGACAACATATGAACTGGGCAGAGCCTCAAAATAAATTAAACAAACAATGGCAAAATTAAAGAGAAAAATAGTTCTACCAGCCAGCATCATCAGCACTGAAAACCTGCTCTTTCACATAGCCCTTTCCCTATGTAACACATAGAAAGTATTTCTTTTTTTTTTTTTACAGGTGTGAGCCAACACCCCTGCCCAGAAAGTATTTCTTAAATTCTTCTCCAACCTTCTGATCTTGCGTCAGCTGCAAGTTTAACATTTTTCATGTATATCATCTTCTGAAACATGCTAGCCAGTCAGAATTACCCAACAAGGGTTTAATATTTTCCTGACTATGAGTAACATGACTATAAATTTTCTTGGCCATACACTACAGATATTACTTTCTGGAGTAGCCTTATATACAGATTGGTGAACTTTCTCTTCCTATTCTGAAATATAGAAGATCATTAATTTATTAACATTGAACTCATGGCCAAGAGGCACTATAACTCATGCCTGAGTGAATTTTTTTTTTTTTTTGAGATGGAGTTTCACTCTTGTCACCCAGGCTGGAGTGCAGTGGCATGATCTTGGCTCACTGTAGCCTCTGCATCCCGGGTTCAAGCAATTCTCCTGCCTCAGCCTCCCAAGTAGCTGGAATTACAAGCGCCTGCCACCATGCCCAGCTAATTTTTATATTTTTGGTAGAGACAGGGTTTCACCATGTTGGCCAGGCTGGTCTCAAACTCCTGGCCTCAGGTGATCCACCTGCCTCAGCCTCCCAAAATGCTGGGATTACATGTGTGAGCCACCATGCCCAGCTGCCTGAATGAATTTTACATCTAATATAAATATATTATTTGAGGCACCTCCCTGCCATCCTTTACTTAGGAACACTAGACAGCACATCAGCACTACAATTAAGGGCCCATTTAAACAGTGAATTAACCAATTAAAAGCACAAAAATGCAGAAAACACGACACTAAACAGATTGTGAAAAGGATACTTGTTTACAACATGATAGTTGAAACAAGATGAAGGACCATTGCCAGTTCATCCTCAGCTGGGAATGTCGAATTTTCCACCACTTTGCACATGTCTGTGAATGACTTTGAAAATGCCACAAGCACTGATTTTGGGATTACAAATAAATATTAGTGAGTAGGTGAATTCACAAATATGGAATCCATGAATAGTAAGGATTGACTATACTTAAGAAATAAACTACTCTTAACCAATGGGTCAAAGAAAAAAAAAATCACCGAGGAAATTAGAAAATAGAGAAAAACAAAAACATACCAAAATTTATGGAATGTGGCGAAAAAAGTGTTCAGAGAAAAATTATAGTAATAGCCTAAATTAAAAGGAAGAAATATCTCAAATCAGTAACTCTATTCCTTAAGGAACTAGTAAAAGTGGAGCAAACCAAATCCATAGCTAGCACCGCTAAGGAAATAATAAAATGGTTACAGTAGAGAAAAGTGAAATAGAGAATAGAAAAACAATAAAGAGAATCAGCAAAACTAAAGTCGTTTCTTTGAAAAGACCAACAAAGTTGATAAATTTTTGGCCTGACTGACAAAAAAAGAGAGAACATGCAATTAACTGAAATCAGAAATCAAAGTAGAGACATTACTATTGATCTTACAGAAATAAAATGGAACATAAAAGTATGAAATACTGTATGCCAACTAATTAGATAACCCAGATGAAATGGAAAAATTCCTAGAAAGACAAAATCACTAAAACTGACTCAACAAGAAATAGAAAGTCTGAACAAATTTATAACAAGACATTGAATGAATAATCAAAAACCTCCCAACAAAGAAAAACCTGGGACCTGATGGTTCCATTGGTGAATTATATCAAACATTTAAAGAATAATATCAATCCTTCTCAAATTCTTCTAAAAAATAACAGAAAGAATGCTTTATAATTCATCTTACGAGGCCAGTATTACCGATACCAAAACCACCCAAAAGATCACAAGAAAAAAAAATTACAGATCAGTATTTCTTATGAATGCTGATATAAGAATTCTTTACAAACTATTAGCACCCCCAAATCAGCTGCATATTCACAGAATTATGTATCATGCTGCAGAGGGATGTCCTAGAAATGCACAGGTAGTTTAATATAGGAAATTCAATCAACATAATATACCACATTATGAGAACAAAGGGATTGAAACCCACACATATAATCACCTCAATTGATGCAGAAAAAGCATTTGAGAAAACTCAACCCCTTCATAATAAAAACATGAAAAAAACTAGAAGGGAATTTCATCAACATGATAAAGGATGTGTATGAAATATCTACCGATGGCTGGGCGTGGTGGCTCATGCCTGTCATCTCAGCACTTTGGGAGGCCAAGGCAGGTGGATAACCTGAGGTCAGGAGTTCAAGACCAGTCTGGCCAACATGGTGAAACTCTATCTCTACTAAAAATGCAAAAACTAGCCAGTCCTGGTGGCCGGCACCTGTAATCCCAGCTACTCAGGAGGCTGAGGCATGAGAATTGCTTGAACCCAGAAGATGGAGGTTACAGGGAGCCAAGATCATGCCACTGCACTCCAGTCTGGGTGACAGAGCAAGAATGTCTCAAAAAAAAAGAAAGAAAGAAAAGGAAAGGAAAAAAGAAAAGAAAAGATCTACAGATAACATAATACTCAATGGTGAAAGACTGAAAGCTTTCCCCGCAAGACAAGGAAAAAGACAAGGCTTTCCACCTCTAGCCACTGATACCTAACATGGTATTAGAAGTTCTAGTCAGAACAATTAGGGAAGAAAAAGAAACAAAAGAGATCTAAGTCAGCAAAAAAGAAGTGAAGTTTCCCCTTATCTGCAGTTTCATTTTCCACAGTTGCAGATATCTGAGGTCAACTGTGGTCCAAAAATAAATGAGTAGAGTAAAATAAGATATTTTGAGAGAGACGGAGACCATATTCCTATAACTTTTATTTCAGTATATTGTTACAATTGTTCTATTTCTTAGTTATTGTTGTTAATCTCTTACTGTGACTAACTTATAAATTAAACTTTATCATAGATACATATGTACAGGAAAAAAATATGTATATATATACAGGGTTGAGTACTATCCACAGTTTTAGGTACCCACTGGGGGTCATGGAATGCATCCTCTGTTGATGAGGAGGGCTACTAGATCCCTATTCACAGATGATGTGATCCTAAAGACAGAAAATCCCAAAGAATCCATGAAGAAAACATACTAGAGTTAATAAATGAATTCAGCAAAGTTGCAGGGTAAGATGAATACTCACAAATCAATTGTGTTTCTATACACCAGCAATTTAAAAAATCCCAAAATTAAAGTAAGAAAAAGAATTGCACTTTAAATAGCATCCTACAAGAATAATATACCTATATGTAGGTATAAATTTAACCAAGGAATTGAAAGGTTTGTATACTGAAAATTATAAAACATTACTGAAAGAAATTCAAGACCTACTTCATGAAGAGACATCCCTTGTTTATGGATTATAAGACTTAATACATTAAACCTTAATATGTTAAGATGGCACTATTATCCAAAGTGATCTACAGTCAATGTAATCCCTATTGAAGTTCTTTTTGGGGGTTGGGGTGGGGAGTGGAGTCTCACTTTATCACCCAGGCTGGAGTGCAGTGGCTCAATCACAGTTCACCACAGCCTCCAACTCCTGGATTCATGCAATCCCCCAGCCCCAAGTAGCTGGGACTACAGGTGTGCACCATCATACCCCACTAATTTTTTTTTTTGAGCTTTAAAGATCAGATTTATTTGGAAAAACAAAAAAACCCCACAACCCAAAGGATGGGATTTTACATCTCAAGACATCTCCCAGGTAATAAGCCTACAGATTACAAATCATTTTCATAGAAGATATTTTTGTACAAATTTTACATGGATTCAGGAGAGGGACATTAACCAATCCCCATTTATATTTTAATGGGGCAAGGTAGGGGAAAGGGAAAAAGCATTTTGGATACAACTATTTGGAAGGAGAGTAGACACAAAGAGGGCAAACCCTAGCTTTTCATTATCTATAATCAATGGTTTTTCTTTAAAAAAAAAAAAAAAAAAAATCTTTCAATCTTCAGTATCCCTTTAAAAGCCCACTTCTTAGCTACTGGCCAATCTACAACAGTTATTTAAATTCACTTGGTACACACCTTTGTCCACTGGGTAAATTATATTCATTATGCCCACTGCTGCAGCACGCATAAACCAACACCCCCGCATGGCTGAACAGGACCTAATCTAGGGCTGATGGGAGAAGGGCTTGCAAACCAAGATCAAGATGTCATTTCTCCGCTAATACTGTTTACCAAGCTGATCCCTACAAAACTGCACATAAAAGCAGGCAAGTTAATTTTTAATCTTTTGTAGAGATTGTGGGGGGTGTCTCACTATGTTGCCCAGGCTGGCCTCAAACTCCTGGGCTCAACTGATCCTCCCATTTTGGCCTCCCAAAGCACTGGAATTACAGGCCTAAGCCACCATGCCCAGTCCTTCTATCAAAGTTCTAAGTCCATTTTTGCAGATACTGCAAAGGTGATCCTCAAATTTATATGGAATTGCAGAAGATCCGGAAGAGCCAAAACAATACTAAAAAAGAAGAACAGTGTGGAAGGACTCATACTTTTCTATTTCAAAATTTATTACAGTATTCAAAACAGTGAGGTACTGATATAAGGTCAGACATACAGACCAATGGAATAGAATTGTGGGCCAGAAAATAAACCCATATATCTATGGTTAATTGATTTCAACAAGAATGCCAAGATCATTAAATAGGTAAAGAATAGTCTCTTTAATGAATAGCGCTAGGACGTCTGAATATCTACATGCAAAAGGATGAAGTTGGACTCCTATCTCACACCATATATACACTCAAAATGGGTCAACAACTTAAATATAAGAGCTAAAAACTTTTAGGAAAAAAACATAGGGGCCAGGTGTGGTGGCTCACACCAGTAATCCCAGCATTTTGGGAGGCCAACGCAGAAGAACTGCTTGAGCCCAGGTATTCACGACCAGCCTGGGCAACAAAGGAAAACCCTGTCTCAACAAAGAAAAGAAATCTACATTTTCTTTTATTTTGAGACAGAGTCTTGCTCTGTTGCTCAGGGTGGAGTGCAGTGGCATGATCTCAGCTCACTGCAACCTCCGTCTCCCAGGCTCAAACGATTCTCCTGCCTCAGCCTCCCGAGTAGCTAGTATTACAGGTTCATGCTACCATGCCCAGCTAATTTTTGTATTTTTAGTAGAGACAGGATTTCACCATCTTGGCCAGGCTGGTCTTGAAGTCCTGACCTCATGATCCACCCTCCTAGGCCTCCCAAAGTGCTAGAATTACAGGCATGAGCCACTAGGCCTAGTCAAAAAAAAATTTTTTTAAGAAGAAAACACGGCCAGTCACGGTGGCTCAAGCCTATAATCCGAGCACTTTGGGAGGCCGAGGCGGGTGGATCATGAGGTCAAGAGATCAAGACCATCCTGGTCAACGAGGTGAAACCCCGTCTCTACTAAAAATACAAAAATTAGCTGGGCATGGTGGCGCATGCCTGTAATCCCAGCTACTCGGGAGGGTGAGGCAGGAGAATTGCTTGAACCCAGAAGGTGGAGGTTGCGGTGAGCTGAGATCGTGCCATTGCACTCCAGTCTGGGTAACAACAGTGAAATTCCGTCTCAAAAAAAAAAGAAGAAAACACAGGGATAAATCTTTATGACTGAATTAGGCAACAGATTCTTAACTATGACACCAAAAGCACATGTAACAAAAGAACAAAATGGGTAAATTGGAATTTCCTCAAAATTTACAACCTGGCCGGGTGTGGTGGCTCAGGCCTATAATCTCAGCACTTTAGGAAGCTGAGGTGGGCAGATCACTTGAGGTCAGGAGTTCAAAACCAGCCTGGTCAACATGGTGAAACCCCATCTCTACCAAAAATACAAAAAATTAGTTGGGCATGGTGGTGCGTGCCTGTAATTTCAGCTACTTGGGAGGCTGAGGTGGGAGAATCACTTGAACCTGGGAGTCAGAGGTTGCACTGAGTCAAGATCATGGTACCGAACTCCAGCCTAGGTAACAGAGGGAGACTCCATCTCAAAAAAAAAAGGTGCACCAAAGGAAATTATCAAGAAAGTAAAAAGACAGTCTACTAAGTGGGAGGAAACATTTGCAAATGATTTATTTAATAAGGATCTAGTATGCGGAATTTGTAAAGAACACTTACCACTCAAAAACAAAAAGACAACACAATTGAAAAATAGGCAAAAGACTTGAATAACATTTCTCCAAATAAGCTATACAAGTGGCCAACAATCACATGAAAATATGCTTGCCTGACATGGTGGCTCACACTTGTAATCCCAGCACTTTAGGGGGCCAAGGTGGGCATATCGCTTGAGCCCAGGAGTTTAAGATGAGTCTAGGCAACATGGCGAAACCCTCTCTAACAAAAATATAAAAATTAGCCAGGCATGGTGGCATGTGCCTGTGGTCCCAGCTACTTGGGAGGCTGAGGTGGGGGAATCCCTTGAGCTTGGGAGGTAAAGGTTGTGGTGAGCAGAGATAAAAATAAAAATAGGCTGGGCGCAGTGGCTCACGCCTGTAATCCCAACACTTTGGGAGGCCAAGGAGGTAGGTGGATCATGAGGTCAAGAGATCGAGACCATCCTGGTCAACATGGTGAAACCCCGTCTCTACTAAAAATACAGAAATTAGCTGGACATGGTGGCGCGTGCCTGTAATCCCAGCTACTCAGGAGGCTGAGGCAGGAGAATTGCCTGAACCTAGGAGGTGGAGGTTGCAGTGAGCCGAGATTGCACCATTGCACTCCAGCCTGGGTAACAAGAGCGAAACTCCATCTCAAAAAAGAATAAAAATAAAAATAAAAAAAATATATATATACACACACATGCTCAACATCTTATTCACTGGGAAAATTTAAATCAAAATCACAGTGAGGTGCAACTTCATACTCGCTAGGATAGCTATTATAACAAAAAGAAAAAAGACAGGAGAGTAACAAGTAGTGGTGAGGATGTGGAGAAACCGGAAGCTTTATACATTGCTGTTGGGATGTAAAACCATGCAGCTGCTATGAAAAGCAGTTTAGTAGTTCCTCAAAAAGTTAAACACAGAATTACCATATGACCTACATTTCTACTTTTAACTACATCTCCAAAATAAATGAAAACTAGTACTTAAATACCTTTATACATATGTTCATACCAGTACTATCCATGATACCAAAAGGCAGGCAGAACCCAAGTGTTCATCAACAGATAAATGAGTAAATTATTTGTGGTACATACAGACAATGGAATAGTAGTCAACACAAAAGGAATGAAGTACTGATGCATGCTACGACATGGATGAACTTCAAAAATATCATGGTAAGTAAATGAAGCCAGACACCAAAGGCCACATATTACACAATTCCATTTATATGAAATATCCAAAATAGGTAAACCTATAGAGCCACATCATGAATGGTTGCCAGGGGCCAGGGGGTGAGAGAAATGGGGAGCAAATGCTTAATGGGTATAGGATTCCCTGTTGGGGAGATGAAACTAGATAGAAACAACGGCTGTGTGACATTGTAAATGTACTAGAGCTGACTTATTCTCTTCAAAATTATTAATTTTATGTTTTACCTCATCACAAAAATAAAAAATAAACACATCCAGAATATGACCACTTCTACCTGTATCATTATTACCTGCTCTAAGCCACCAGCAATTCTCTCCTGCCTGTATTACTGTGGTATGTGTCTGGCACATAGTAGGCAGTTAATTAATACTTGTTGAATGAAGTAAACATAAACCTTCAGCTAGCAATCTTACCATATTAGATTCATGATAATATGGTGTCAAAGGCCATAGTATCATTCAGTTCCTGGCCTCAAACATGGTCTATGTTAACTCAAACATGGGCTATGTTAACCCATACTTCTAAGAGCATCTGGGAAATCCAACATCATAAATTGCAATCTGAAAACCCTTTTGAGTAAACTTAAGAAACAGAATCCCAGCACTGTGGGAGGCCTGAGATGGGCAGATCACCTGTGGTCAGGAGTTTGAGACCAGCCTGGCCAACATGGTGAAACCCTAGTAAACTCTACTAAAAATACAAAACTTAGCTGTGCCTGGTAGCATGCGCCTATAGTCCCAGCTACTCGGGAGGCTGAGGTGGGAGAATCACTTGAACCCAGGAGGCACAGATTGCACTGAGGGAGATCACGCCACTGCACTCCAGCCTGGGTGACAAAGCGAGACTCCATCTCAAAAAACGTAAACAAAAACTGACCCATATCTAGTCCTATAATATACACATTAAATGAGAAAAATATAATTTAAAACATTTTCAATCTATGGTTTCGACCTAGTGACATTTGATGTCAGTGTAATTAATTACTGTTTCTCTTTTGAACTCTTAAGTTACGAAGAATCAGTTTCGCAACAGAAGTCACTATATACATATTATATTTAAAAACATATTTTATATCACAAACCACAATAAGGGAAGTGCTATTTACTACCATACTAGTTGATATAATCTTACGTTAAAAAACAGGATAAAACAGGATCCGTGTTCCAGTTCCTATTAAGGAAAGGATCAGTGAGGAAAGAGTATGGCTACATGTTACAGCTTGTAACACGTCAGAGCTGCAGGCAGGCCTCAGCATTCCAGATGATGAATAAATTCCTTATTCCCTCTGCAGAAACCAATAAATACAGACTTCCAAGCAGTTTCCAAGTATCATTAGCTACTTAAGTATTTTTTTTTTGTCATGGATAATCTAGCCTCATCTGCTACAAGGCTCCAGAAAACTTCTCCAGTGTCTTGTTTGGATTCTGAGCAGATTTTTTTTAATCCCTATTCACACCTCCAAAATTGAGAACAAATCTAGTCTGTGGTGACAACAGTTGTGTAGCTGCCTCAGCACTCAGAAAAGTGAGTGTAGTAGGCTCATTAAGTAAAATAATTTTCAAAATGCAAAACACATTAGAATGGCAAACTCAAATTCTGTCTTTTCCACATTAGTAAATTTAGCAATTCTTTAAGAGCTTAGTTTTGGCTGGGCGCGGTGGCTCACGCCTGTAATCCAAGCACTTTGGAGGCCAAGGTGGGCGGATCACCTGAGGTCGCCCTGACCAACAGCCTGACCAACATGGTGAAACCCCGTCTTTAAAAATAAGCTGGGAGCGGTGGCTCACACCTGTAATCCCAGCACTTTGGGAGGCTGAGGTGGGTGGATCATGAGGTCAAGAGATCGAGACCATCCTGGTCAACCAAGTGAAACCCCGTCTCTACTAAAAATACAAAAATTAGCTGGGCATGGTGGTGCGCGCCTGTAGTCCCAGCTACTCAGGAGGCTGAGGCAGGAGAATTGCTTGAACCCAGGAGGCAGAGGTTGCGGTGAGCCGAGATCGTGCCATTGCACTCCAGTCTGGGTAACAACAGCAAGACTCCGTCTCAAAAAATAAAATAAAATAAATAAAAAATAAAAATATTTTAAAAATGAAAAAGAGCTTAGTTTCTATTTTTTTTTTTTAAGTCAGAACTAGGGGAACTATCTCTTCCCCCTTTCTTCAGTCATAGCAATCTAATCGACCTTTCTCTTATTTCTAATACATATTTGTGGTACTGTCCTCCACTCTCTTCACTTCTTTCCTATTCCTAACTAACCCAATCTTTCTTTTTTTCTTGGTACTCACTGGCTATAGTAGCAACCCTTTCTTTTCTTTTCTTTTTTTGAGATGGAGTTTTGCTCTTGTCCCCCAGGCTGGGGTACAATGGCGTGATCTTGACTCACTGCAACCTCTGTCTTGTGGGTTCAAGTGATTCTCCTGCCTCAGCCTCCCCAGTAGCTGGGATTATAGGCACCCACACCATGCCTGGCTAATTTTTTTTTTTTTTCAGTAGAGATGGGGTTTCACCATGTTAGCCAGGTTTGCCTTGAACTACTAACCTCAGGTGATCCTCCTGCCTTGGCCTATCAAAGTGCTGGGATTACAGGCATGAGCCACCACACCCAGCCTGCAATCTTTTATTTCTACCATTAATCTGACTAGATTTTTTTTAAGGCCAAAATTCAATTCTAGGCAGACATCAGGAGAAATGAATATGGATTTATTCTTTACTGAGAGGTTAATAAATTAAGTAATTTTTATTTGACATATAATTTACTATATCAAGCACTATTCTAAGAGCTTTACAAATATTAATCCATGTAATCATCCAAACAACCTTATGGGGTAGCTATTCTAATTTACCTCATTTTATAGGTGAAACTGAGACACACGGGGGTCAAGTTTTTGCCCAAAGTCGACTAGCTATTAGATTATGGATCTGTGATTCAAATACAGGAAGTCTAATTCCTGAGTCTAAGCTGGGAGTTCTTAACTACTATACTATGCTGCCCTTCATATATAAAGTTGTTCAGTGTGTTAATTTCTTTTATCCTTAGGATCAAGCAGAGTATCACTCAAATATATATATATACACACACACACACACACATATATATATACACACATATATATATATTTGAGTGATACTCTGTTTGATCCTAAGATATATATAGATATAGATACAGATATAGATCTATATAAATATATCTATATATATATATATGGAGATATATATATAAATATATCTATATATATATATAGATCTATATATATATAGATTTTTATTTTTTTTTTTTTTAAGAGACGGGGTTTCTCCATGTTGGTCGAGCTGTCTCAAACTCCCAACCTCAGGTGATACACCCACCTCGGCCTCCCAAAGTGCTGGGATTACAGGCGTGAGCCACCATGCCCAGCTCACTCAAATATTTTAAAAGTTTTTCTTAGAATGGAGGCTAAATAAAAATTTCATTTAATTAGAGGTAGAAGAGATCTTAAAGATATTAATTCTGGCCAGGAGTGGTGGCTCATGCCTGTAATCCCAGCATTTTGGGAGGCCGAGCGGGCAGATCACCTGAGGCCAGGAGTTCGTGACCAGCCTGGCCAACATGGTAAAACTCCATCTCTACCAAAACAGACAAAATTTATATACACACACACACACACACACACACACACACACACACACATACATATATATATAAATTCTATCCCTCTCTCTTTATAGTTAACGAACAGACTTGTGGATGCTAAACAACAATTAGTATTATATTCTAGTGACCCATTTTAATTCCTTTTCCAATTTATTGTGCTTCTTACTTTACATTTTCATCATTACACAAATGAGTAAAAATTTTAAGTTTGGCAGGGGTTTCCTGGTTTCTGTTTTCTTTTTTGTAGAGAATGTTGAGCTGTATCTGTGGCATTTATGTACTTCCTCTAATAAGAATGTTTTCACTGAAATTAAATATTTAGATCTCATAAAGAGTAGAGAGTAAAAATTACAAGTCCTTCACATTATTTTCAAATACCTAAAAATGTACCAAACCCAAAACAGATCACATGGCATCCTAGATGTTTTTACTTTCACAACCACTATCTAATCTTTTCACTGCACATCCTTGATCACAGGAAAATTTATCTAAACGTTTCCTTCAGTTAATTCTACCAAATGGCTTTTTTCTTTCAGATACACCTTTCTCGCTATTATACATAATAAGAATTATCGCGTATATTTTGGCATGCTCCCTTTACATTCATTGAAGGCAGTAAAATTAACTCAATAAAATCACTTGCAATTAAAGGAGTTACAAAAACTGTCTTTAACACAATTTAAATTTTTCAGAGAAACTTAAATATGGGAGGTAGGCACAGGGAAGAATTTCTGTTCAATTTTAGGAATGAATAGTATACATGTATACACATGACAATAATGACACATTAAAGATAGACATGCCTTGTTCTCATACATTACTAGTGTAATGAAAACTGATACAACCTTTCTGGAAAGCATTTTGCCAATAAACAGAAGAGCTCTGAATGTTCATATATTATTGACCCAGTAATCCTTCTAGAATTCTATACTAAAGACATAGAAATATGGGTAAGGATTTATATTTTTAAATGTTTGTCATAAAATTATTTAAACATGCAATAATTATAAATCAAATTTCTTGGTTATAATGAAGTAGTTAAAAATATGAGTTTACAAAACTATATAGACCTATCACCATTTACTACCTGCATTATATTGGAACTCCAAACATGTAAATAAGAGAAACCAATTTAGATTATTTTAAGAAGAAAAAAAGAAGATATATCAAAAGGATAGAGAGCATCTCACAGAACTCTAAGGTGGAATGAGGCTAAGCTTGAAGAAGAAATCACATCTATAAACAGAATAGGACCATCTCTTCTTTCTATATTTCCACTTCATTTTTCCTTTTCTGCAGACCAGCTTTCTCTGCTTTTCAGTCCACATGACACATGAAGGCTTCTAAATTTACTTTCTCACTGAGAAAACCAGCTCAGACTCTGTACCTGTTCACAACTCCTAAGGGACGAGATTATGTAAAAAAAAATACAGCTTTCTTGGGAGGCCAAGGCAGGCAAATCACAAGGTCAAGAGATCAAGACCATCCTGACCAACATGGTAAAACTCCATCTCTACTAAAAATACAAAAAGTAACTGGGTGTGGTACCGTGTGCCCGTAGTACCAGCTCCTCAGGAGGCTGAGGCAGGAAAATCACTTGAACCAGAGAGGCAGAGGAGGTTGCAGTGTGCCAAGATCCTGCCACTGCACTCCAGCCTGACGACAGAGGGAAACTCCGTCTCAAAAAAAAAAAAAAAAAAAAGAAAGAAAATACAGCTTTCTTATAGATAAGGGAGCTTTTAGAGAGTGGCAAACTAGGCAGACACCCCAAAAGATACCTACTTCTTCAGTTGTAGAACCATGGACTAGCCACATAATCTCTTTACATCTTAATTTCCTCATATATAAATGTGGATACTAAGACCTATAATAATTATAATCCTACAGTATAGAAATTATTTCATAGGAATGTTTTCAAATTTTCATTAAGATTGTTTTCTTTCTTTCTTCTTTTTTTGAGACAGAGTTTCACTCTTGTTGCCCAGGCTGAAATGCAGTGGCATGATCTCGGCTCACTGCAACCTTCGCCTCCAAGATTTAAGCTATTCTCCTGCCTCAGCCTCCCAAGTCGCTGGGACTACAGGTGCGCACTACCATGCCCAGCTAATTTTTAGTATTTCTAGTAGAGATGGGGTTTCACCAAGTTGGCTAGGCTGGTTTTGGAACTCCTGACCTCAGGTGATCCACCCACCTCGGCCTCCCAAAGTGCTGAGATTACAGGCATGAGATACTGCACCCAGCCATTAAGACTGTTTTCTAGGAATTTATATTAGTGGGAAAATTCAGGACATAATGTATTATTCAAGGTTCTCCTGATAAACAGTACCAATGGGATATGTATATCTACATATACAAAGAAAAGTTTAAAGCATTGGTCATGCAATTGCAGAGACTGGCAAGTCCAAAATCTGCAGGGAGGCCAACAGGCTGAAGACCCAGGAAATTGTTGATGCGTAGCTCAAGTCTAAAACCATTCTGTTGGCAGAATTTCCTTTTCTTTGGGGGAGGTCAGTCTTTCTTCTCTTAAGGTCTTCATCTAATTGGATAAGATCCATTCACATTATGGAGGGTAACCTGCTTTATCCAACATCCACCGATTCAAACGTTAAACTCATCTAAAAACTACCTTCAGAAAAACATCAAGAATAGTGTTTGATCAAAAATCTGAGTACATTGGCTGGCCATGGTGGCTCATGCCTATAATCCTAGCACTTTGGAAGGCCAAGGTGGTGGATCACGTGAGGTCAGGAATGTGAGACCAGCTTGGCCAACATGGCGAAACCCCATCTCTACTAAAAATATAAAAATTAGGCCGGGGGCA
Source organism: Callithrix jacchus (assembly GCF_049354715.1). Taxonomy (NCBI): domain Eukaryota; kingdom Metazoa; phylum Chordata; class Mammalia; order Primates; family Cebidae; genus Callithrix; species Callithrix jacchus. The sequence goes on from NC_133509.1 coordinate 98,403,006, forward strand.
GTAACTAACACCTGTAATCCTAGCACTTTGGGAGGCCAAGATGGGTGGATCACCTGAGGTCAGGTGATTCAAGACCAGCCTGGCCATCATGGTGAAACCCCATCTTTAAAAAATATTTTAAAATACAAAAATTAGCAACCATGGTGGTGCTTGCCTGTAGTCCCAGCTACTCAGGAGACTACGGCAGGAGAACTGCCTGAACCTGCTTATAAAAACACATATGTTACTATTGCCTATTTTATTGTTTAAAGTGACTTACGAAGCATTCTGTTGTATGTTTATATGTTTTTTGAATAAATCCCCCCCTTTTTTGAGATACAGTTTCATTCTTGTGAAACTCAGACCCATAGAAAAGGGAAGCAAATGAGATGAGCCCTGTGATTGCATTATCCTCCTGCTAGTGACAGTTTCCAGGGTGTATAGCACAGGAGGAAGAATCAAAACTGAATCTAACAGTTTCAGTGAGTTAAGGGGAGAAAGACTGGTATTCTGAGAGGCCAAAGAGGCTGTAATTTGCGGGACAGAGTTATTGGAGAGACAAATCTGAGACTGAGCCCTGGAGATGTGTAGAGGGAACTCATGAAGTTGCTGGCTGAGTACTAATCTGTGCATGCATGGGGAGAAAGTCCACCAGACTGGAGAAAAAACTACTGGAGAGTAGCTGGCCAAATGACTCCCAAAGCTCATACAAGATTGCAATTGCTTTCCCATGAAGCAGTGAAGAAGAAATTGCATAGAGTAGTTAAAAGGTTATCACATAAGTAGTGAGACTAAATTAAACTTAGCCTATGATTATTCAGGACCCTTCCTATCAAGCCTAGAAGAATTTAAACTGACAAGTAATTTAACCACACACCAGAACAAAGTCCAAGATTATGTAAAGAAATACAACAAAATCCAAAATTCTATATAAAGTACCGAGCAAGGAATTAGGAAAATATTATCTATAATCAGGAAAAATATAAGAAACACAAAAAGATGACAAAGTTGATGGAATTAATAGATAAATACCTTAAAATTGCTATAAAAATCTTATAAATTTGCTGGGCATAGTAGCTGACACCTGTAATCTCAGCACTTTGGGAAACCAAGGTGACAGGAGAGCATGAGCCCAGGAGTTTGAGACCAGCCTGGGCAACATAGTGAGACTTTGGCTTTAAACAATAAAAATTTTTTTAAAAATTAGGTGTGGGCCGGGCACGGTGTCTCACGCCTATAATCCCCGCACTTTGGGAGGCCGAGGCAGGAGAATTGCTTGAACACAGGAGGCGGAGGTTGTGGTGAGCCAAGATCGCGCCATTGTACTCCAGCCTGGGTAAAAAGAGCGAAACTCCGTCTCAAAAAAAAAAAAAAAAAATTAGGTGTGGTAGCATGCACCTAACTTCCTAGCTACTCTGCATGCTAAGGCAGAAGGATCCCTTAAACCCAAGAGTTCGAGGTTTTTAAGTTTAAGATCTTGCAATTGCACTCCAGCCTGGGTAACAGTGAGACTCTTTCCCCAATCATAATTTTTTTTATTGAGACAAAGTCTCACTCTTGTCACTCAGGCTGGAATGCAGTGGCATGATCTCAGCTCACAGCAACCTCCACCTCCTGGGTTCAAGCAATTTTCCTGCCTCAGCATCCCAAGTAGCTGAGATTACAGGTGCCCACCACCACACCCAGCTAATTTTTGTATTTTTAGTAGAGACAGGGTTTTACCATGTTGGCCAGGATGGTCTCAAACTCCTGACCTCAGGGTGCCTTGACCTCCCAAAGTGCTGGGATTACAGGCGTGAACCACGGTGCCCAGCCCCAAATAGTAATTTTTTAAAATCTTCTAAACTTATGCAAGAATACAGAGATATAATGAGCTGAGAAACTGAAGATTTTTTTTTTTTTTTTTTTTTTTTGAGACAGAGTCCTGCTCTGTGGCCAGGCTATAGTGCAGTGGCATGATCTCAGCTCATGGCATCCTCCACCACTCAGGTTCAAGTGATTCCCCTGCCTCAGCCTCCTGAGTAGCTAATTGTTTTGTATTTTTAGTAGAGACAGGGTTTCACCATGTTGGCCAGGATGGTCTCGATCTCCTGACCTCATGATCTGCTTGCCTCAGTTTTCAAAGTGCTGGGATTATAGGTGTGAGCCATCACACCCAGCCTGAAGATTTTTTTTAAAAGACCCAAATGCAATTTCTAGGCAGCTCACGCCTGAAATCCCAGCACTTTGGGAGGCCAAGGCGGTAGGTGGATCACGAGGTTAAGAAATCAAGACCATCCTGGTCAACATGGTGAAACCCCGTCTCTACTAAAAATAAAAAAAAAAATTAGCTGGGCATGGTGGGGCGTGCCTGTAATCCCAGCTACTCAGGAGGCTGAGGCAGGAGAATTGCCTGAACCCAGGAGGCGGAGGTTGCGGTAAGCCGAGATTGCGCCAAGCCAAGATTGCGCCATTGCACTTCAGCCTGGGTAACAAGAACGAAACTCTGTCTCAAAAATAAATAAATAAATAAATAAAAACTATACAGAATCTGAAATTATACCGTATCCTACTTGATAAAATTACCAGAACATTAGAGATTGCAAAAGAATAGGTAAGTGAACTTAAAGCCATAGCAACAGAAACTGTAAAAAAGGAAGCAGAGAAAACAAAAAAATTGGGGAATAAAAAAAAGCCGAGCGCGGTGGCTCATGCCTGTAATCACAGCACTTTGGGAGGCCGAGGAGGGCAGATCACGAGGTCAAGAGATCAAGATCATCCTGGCCAATATGGTGAAACCTCGTCTCTACTAAAAATACAAAAATTAGCTGGGTACGGTGGCACACACCGGTAGTCCCAGCTACTTGGGAGGCTGAGGCAGGAAAATTGCTTGAACCCAGGAGCGGAGGTTGCAGTACGCAGAGATCACGCCACTGCACTCCAGCCTGGTGCCTGGCGACAGAACAAGACTCTGTCTCACAAAAAAAAAAAAAAAAAAAAAAAGAATAGAGCATCAGTGACCTGTGAATGAACAGTTTAAAACATATGAAATTGGAATTTTAAAAGAAGAGAATGGAGGTAGGGAAGGGAGAGGAAAAAAATTTATTAAAATAATGCTGAAAATCTTCCAAATATAATGAAAACTACAAACCCATGGATTCAAGCTCAACGACCTCAAAGCAAAAGAAACATAAAGAAAAGGGCCGGGCGCAGTGGCTCAAGCCTGTAATCCCAGCATTTTGGGAGGCCAAGGCGGGTGGATCACGAGGTCAAGAGATCGAGACCATCCTGGTCAACATGGTGAAACCCTGTCTCTACTAAAAATACAAAAAATTAGCTGGGCATGGTGGCGCGTGCCTGTAATCCCAGCTACTCAGGAGGCTGAGGCAGGAGAATTGCCTGAACCCAGGAGGTGGAGGTTGCAGTGAGCCAAGACCATGCCATTGCACTCCAGCCTGGGTAACAAGAGTGAAACTCCGTCTCAAAAAAAAAAAAAGAAACATAAAGAAAAAAACATGTTAAGGAATATCAGTTTTAAATTCCTCAAAACTAGGGAAAAAGAGAAAAATTTAAAAGCAGTCAGAACAGCCAGGCGTAGTGGCTCAAGCCTGTAATCCCAGCACTTTGGAAGGCCGAGGCGGGTAGATCACAAGGTCAAGAGATCGAGAACATCCTGGTCAACATGGTGAAACCCCGTCTCTACTAAAACAAAAAGAATTAGCTGGGCATGGTGGCACGTGCCTGTAATCCCAGCTACTCAGGAGGCTGAGGCAGGAGAATTGCCTGAACCCAGGAGGCGGAGGTTGTGGTGACCCGAGATGGTGCCATTGCACTCCAACCTGGGTAACAAGAGCGAAACTCCGACCCAAAAAAATAAAGTAAAATAAAATAAAAAATAAATAAAAGCAGCCAGAAGAGTAAAAACATATTAAGTACTGAGAATCACAAATAAGAATTTCAGCAGATATTCTGTCAAAAACTACGCAAGTCAGAAGGCAATGGTACAATATAGTACTTAAAGTGCCAAAAGTGGCTGGGCACGGTGGTTTACAACTGTAATCCGAACACTGGGAGGCTGAGGCAGGAGAACTGCTTGAACCTGGGACCAGCCTGGCCAACATGATGAAACCCCATCTCTACTAAAAATACAAAAAAATTAGCCAGGCATGTTGGTGCTCACCTGTAGTCCCAACTACCAGGGAGGCTGAGGCAGGAGAACTGCTTGAACCTGGGAAGTGGAGGTTGCAGTGAGCCAAGATCAGGCCACTATACGCCATCCTAGGCAACAGAACTAGACTCCATCTCAAAAACTATATAGATATAGATAGATATAGATAGACATAGATATGGATATGTTTATATGGAGAGTGGAGAGGCAACATGACCCAGTAGTATAGCATCATTTTGCAGCCAAAACGCCTGGGTTTGAATCCAGGCTCTGTCAGGTACGTATTTGCTGAGGAATCCTGGACAAGTTAGCCAACTTTCCTCTGCCTCAGTTTCTTCTGCAAACTAGTGAAAAGATAGGATTTTATGGGTATTAAAAGAATTAATTTAGGCCAGGTGCACTGGTTCACGCCTGTAAACCCAACATTTTAGGAGGCCAAGGCAGGTGGGTCACCTGAGGTAAGGAGTTTGAGACCAGCCTGACCAACATGGTGAAACCCTGTCGCTACTAAAAATACGAAAAATTGGCCCTGTGCGGTAGCTCATGCTTGTAATCCCAGCACTTTGGGAGGCCAAGGCAGGAGGATCACCTGAGGTCAGGAGTACAAGACCAGCCTGGTCAACATGGCGAAACCCCATCTCTGCTAAAAATACAAAAATTAGCCAGGCATAGTGGTAGGCGCCTGTAAACCCAGCTAATCAGGAGGCTGAGGCAGATTTGTTTGAACTCAGGAGGTGGAGGGTGCAGTAAGCTGAGATCACGCCACTGCACTCCAGCATGGGCAACAAAAGTGAAACTTCATCTTAAAAAAAAAATATATATATATATGTATGTATGTATGTATGTATGAAAAATTAGCCAGGTGTGGTGGTAGATGCCTGTGATCCCAGCTACTCAGGAGGCTGAAACCAGAGAATCATTTGAACCTGGGAGGCAGTGGTTGCAGTGAGCTGAGACTATGCCATCACACTCTAGCCTGGGCAACAAGAGGCAAATACAGTCTCAAAAAAAAAAAAAAAAGAAAAGGAAAGAATTAATTTATGTAAGGCATCTTTTAAAATCACAGATACATAGTTAGTATTAATTTTTGGACTTAAAAAAAAAGGCCGAGTGGCTCACACCTGTAATCCCAGCATTTTGGAAGGCAGAGGCAGGCAGATCACCAAAGGTCAGGAATTCGAGACCAGCCTGTCCAACGTAATGAAACCCCATCTCTACTGACAACACAAAAAAAAATTAGCCAGGCATAGTGGTGGGCACCTGTAATCCCAGTTATTCGGGAGGCTGAGGCAGGTGAATCACTTGAACCGGGGAGGCAGAGGTTGCAGTGAGCTGAGATCACACCACTGCACTCCATCCTGGGCGAAAGAGGGAGCCTGCAACTCAAAAAAAAAAAAAAAAAAAAAAAAAGACTGAGCATGGTGGCTTATGCCTGTAATCCCAGCAATGCAGAGGGATCCTGTAAACCCAGGAGACTGAGACCAATCTTGGCAACATGGTGAAACCTGTCTAAAAAGAAAGGAAAAAAGAAGAGTTAGAAGGAAAGAAAGGAAGGATGGAGAGAGGTAAGGAAGGGAAAGAAAGAGAAAGAGGAAAAGAAAAATGGATGGATGGAAAGAAGGAAGGAAGGAAGGAGGAAGGAGGGAGGGAAGGAGGGAGGGAGGGAAGGAAGGGAGGGAGAGAGAAGAAAGGGAAAGGAAAGGAGGGAAGAGAGAGGGAGGGAGGGTTTTTACAATATATTACTAAGTGATAAAAGCAAGATCCAGAACAGTACAGTATGTTACCATGTGCATGAATAATAAACTATACAGGCTGGAATAATAAACTATATAGGGCCCGGTGGCTCACACCTGTAATCCCAGCACTTTGTGAGGCAAAGGCAGGTGGATCATCTGAGGTCAGGAGTTCAGACCAGCCTGGCCAACATGGTGAAATCCTGTCTACAAAAAAACACAAAAAAGTTAGCCAGACATACTGGCAGGTGCCTGTAATACCAGCTACTTGGGATGCTGAGGCAGGAGAATCATTTGGGTGGCAAAGGTTGCAGGGAGCTGAGTTCGCACCACTGCACTCCAGCCTGGGCAATAAGAGCAAAATTCTATCTCAAAAAAACAAACAAACAAAACTATATAAATGTATGTCTGCAAAAGTAGAGACTACCTCTTGGATACTAAACAAGAAAAGTATAACACTGAATCCTTTAGAAAAAAGACCCTAGAAGCTGTGGGACAGAGAAATAAATGTACTCTCCCTTTCATTTTTTTTTTTTTTGAGACAAAGTCTCACTCTGTTGCCAGGCTGGAGTGCAGTGGCGTGATCTCGGCTCACTGCAACCTCTGCTTCCCAGGTTCAAGTGATTCTCCTGCCTCAGCCTCCTGAGTAGGTGGGACTTACAGGCATGCACCACCACACCCAGCTAATTTTTGTATTTTTAATAGAGGTGATGTTTCACCATGTTGGCCAGGATGGCCTCAATCTCTTGACCTTGTGTTCTGCCCACCTCAGCCTCCCAAAGTCCCCTTCATGTTTTTATATAAATTTGGAATTTCTGTGATGCTTCCCTATTCAAATAAACAAACAAATACAATTAATTTTAAATCAAGAGTTAGTAATAAGGCTGGGTGCAGAGACTCAAGCCTGTAATCCCAGCACTTTGGCCGACCCAAGAGGTGGATCACCTGACGTTGGGAGTTTGAGATTACCCTGGCCAACATGGCAAAACCCCGTCTCTATTAAAAATACAAAAATTAGGCTGGGAACAGTGGCTCACGCCTGTAATCCCAGCACATTGAAAGGCTGAGGTGGGCAGATCACCTGAGGTCAGGAGTTTGAGACCAGCCTGACCAATACAGTGAAACCCCATCTCTACTAAACATACAAAATTTGGCTAGCCATAGCAGTGGATGCCTATAGTCCTAGTTACTCAGGAGGCTTAGACAGGAAAATTGCTTAACCCAGGAGATGAAGGCTGCAGTCAGTTGAGACTGTGCCGCTGAACTCCAGCCTGGGTGACAGAGCAAGGCTGTCTCAAAAAAAAAAAAAAAATTCAAAGACTGGAATTTCACAGAAGCTGAATCTCTGGGAAATGCAGAAATCTGCACTTTAAACAACACCTGAGGTAATTTTTTGTACACCTTCTTTTTTTTTTTTTTTTTTTTTTTTGAGATAGGGTCTCACTCTGTCGCCCAGGCTGGAGTGCAGTGGTGCAATCACAGCTCACTCCAGCCTCGACCTCCCAGGCTCAAGTGATGCTCCCACCTCAGCTTCCCTAGTAACTAGAACCACAGACATGTGCCACCATGCCCAGCTAAGTTTTGATTTTTTTTTGTAGACAGGGTCTCACTATATTGCCCAGGCTGGTCTTGAACTCCTGGACTCAAGGGATGCTCCCATCTCAGCCTCCCAAAGTGCTGGGATTACAGGAGTGAGCCACTACACCTGGCCATATACTGCCTTTTTTATTTTTTAAAAATTTTTAAGGCCTTCCAGATTAGTCACATATATTGTCATTTTAAGTGTAAGTGAGAAAAAATGAAATAAAAAGGGTTAATTTAAAAGACTCTGTGTAGACAGCAAATCTTAAGCAAATTTTAATGAGGGCAGAAACATTAAGTGGTAGGGAGGAGTGAAGTAGTAATGCCAATACAAAGGAACAGTATGTAAGAGAACTCAGTTTTGAGAGATGTTTCAGCACCCTAGGCACATATAAATAACCATATCTGTTCCAAATAAGCATCTGAGGCATAGCAGATGGGCAAGACTGACAACCAAAAATGATTAGAAAAACACCAGGCTTTCATTGTTTAATTCTTCCCCCAGTTTCTAGGAAAAAGGCTTTCTATATAAGCCTCCAATGCAACACAATGCTAATTGACAGAGTGCAACCCAAACAATTGAAGCAAAGGAAGGTACTTTTGTTTTCAGTAGATAACAAGGATCTTAAAAAAAGGAAACAGGGGCCAGGCAAGATGACACTTTGGGAAGCCAAGAAGGGAGGATAACTTGAGCCCAGGAGTTCGAGACTAGCCTAGGCAATATAGCGACACTCTTAAAAAAAAAAAAAAAAAAAAAAAATAGGCCAGGCGTAGTGCCTCACGGCTGTAATCCCAGCGCTTTGGGAAGCCAAGGCAGGCAGATCACCTGAGGTCAGGAGTTTGAGACCAGACTGACCAACATGGAGAAACTCTGTCTCTACTAAAAATACAAAAAATTTAGCTGGGCGTGGTGGTACATGCTTGTAATTCCAGCTACTCAGGAGGCTGAGGCAGGACAATCACTTGAACCCAGGAAGCAGAGGTTGCGGTGAGCCGAGATGGCGCCATTGCACTCCAGCCTGGGCAACAAGAGTGAAACTCAGTCTCAAAAAAAAAAAAGTAAAAAGTAAAAAGTTTAAAAAGTCATTTTGTGTTTTATAGTGGATTATTACTGTCAAACATTTATAAACACAAAACTTTCACATAAGTGAGGCTTAGGCTGGGTGCAGTGGCTCATGCCTGTAATCCCAGGACTCTGGGAGGCCAAGGCGAGCAGATCACCTGAGGTCAGGATTTCAAGACCAGCCTGGCCAAGATGGTGAAACCCCATCTCTACTAAAAATACAAAAAAATTTAGCCGGGTGCGGGCACCTGTAATCCCACTTACTCAGGAGGCTAGGGCAGAGAATTGCTTGAACCCAGGAGGCAGAAGTTGCAATGAGCTAAGATCACACCATTGCATTCCAGCCTAAGTGACAGAACAAGACTCTGTCTCAAAAAAAAAAAGTTTTCTGAACAGCTAACCAAAAAATAATTATGCAAATTTAGAGTGAAAAAATGTAAAATAAGATATGTAAACCATTACATGATTAATTCTAATGTAACTGGTCAGTTTGCCTATCTGAATGAAAGCTGTAAAATGACAGCTTTCAACTAGGTGATTTCTAACGTCCAGTCTCCTTCAAAGTCTAAAACTGTATGATAGACAAATTCCTTAAACTTTGATTTAAATATACGAGGTTGTTTAAAAACTCTAAGTTTATTCTGATAATTCAACTAACCCTGAAATGTTAGACTATCAATATCCCAAAAACGATTCAGCAGTACTGTTTTCAGACTCCCAGTTAGCATGTGTCCTGAACAAATAAAGAGCAAAAATAACTATGTTCACTTACTTTTCTAATACTGAGCATACAAAATAGCTACTCACTGAGAAGGTATCATAAAAGGCTCTATTGTTACAGAATCCTAAAAGTCTCATGAAAATAAGAGAAACTTCATCAGCTAACATCATCAGGCCAAACCAAAAGCTCACCAAAAATCTTAAATTCTGAAATATGTTGATGAAATGAAACATCTGAGATACTTACCTATCATGCAAAACAGGCAGCACTGCTTCACAATCTGAACATCACTGTAGAGTTCCTTTGGTTACATAGGAAAAAACTTCCCATGGTACTCTTTGCTCCTAACTCTGCCATTCTAACTATGCACAGTGCATATTTTCCATGTACTGTAAGAGAGATGCACTACACAGAAGTATCCATGGGGACAAGATTTTATCTACACTGAAATTCAATGTGGGATAAGTAAGCTTATCACAATGGAGTTTTACACAGAATGTGTATTTCTCAATGTAAAATGATTTTGTGCAGTAAAGGGGAAAAATAGAGGAAGTCTGTTTCCTTAAAGTCTCCATAATTACACACTTTATTCTTAAAATAAGATACCGGTCTGCAGGATTAACAAATCTTACAGTTTAAAAGACAGATAAACAACAGAAGGCCAAAAGTGTAAGCAAAATCAAAACGATTCCCATTAAAAACTCTTCCCTGGGCAGTCTACAGATAGGGTTAAAAAACCAAAAAGACAAAACTCTTCCTGATTGCCAGGCTGACCCTGCTGTCATATTTGCCATATTTATAAACCCACTAGTCTGATCAAGAGCCCTATCTTTAAGAATAACTTTTAAGCCATGTATTTTTAGTTAATGAGGCAATAACACTAGTATTACAGTTGCAGCTCAACAACAGACAGATACTACAGATCAATGATCCAGAAGATAATTAAACTTTGGATTTATCAGCAAAGTGGCAACCACACCCCTTAAAAACAGAACTCACACAGTGCTCCATTAACTTCCATAAAGGGAATTTCGCTGAAAATCGTTAACTTCATTGCTTGGAACTAGCATGTTTGTTTTGGGATCACACTAAGGCTTTGTAAACACTGTCTCACGGTAAAGCTAACGACTTTACCTCTCTGAAACAATCGGTTTTAGAGAAGGCACCATATATTACGGTGAAACTGGGTGCTAGTTACGTAGCGATTATTTTAAAAAACTCACTTCCACTGTGCATCACAAGAATTAAAGCCGTTTAAAAATTCAACCAAAGCCTGATGACAATGTATTACTCTAGGAAACGTGTGTCCTTTGAGTTACAAGAAAGGTATTAATTTGGAATTTAATATTAAAATAGAATTCAATGGATAAGTCTCTTAATTTTCCCCCAATCACTTAATTTTTCAAAACCCAGAAAGGGCCTGTTTGCGGGTACTGTGAAAACCTGTGGAAAGAGAGGCTCTGGAGGGGAACGGCCGAATTAAAATAAATGTATAGAGCCCAGAGAACTCCGAGTTCTCTGAACTCTCCCGAGGCTGAGCAGAACGAGGAGAGGGAACCCTTACCTGCCAGCGGCCATAGGTGAGGAGGACCATAGAAATGGGGATGGCGGTGCCGGACATGGCATGGGTGGAGGGCATGCTGTACTCGGAGTTGTAGAAGACCTCCAACTTGACCACGGGCGGCGAGGCGGGCCGCGGCCAGCGTATGATGTCCTTGGTGCACTGGCCCAGGTACATGACCAGAACCCAGATGACCACGAGCCTCCGGCCCACTAGGGGGTCCAGGTTCCAGATCCAGAAGGGGAAGAACAGGATGTAGAAGAGTTCGTTGCCCAGCTCCGCGCCGAAGCAGAACAGGTAGTAGAGAGGCCAGTTGCTCACGCGGGCCAGCTGGCCCTCCTCGCCAGTCAGCGAGTTGCGGCGCAGGGCGCCAGCGCGCCGCGACGAGGCCGGGCCCAGCTCCGCCGCCAGCCCGTTCCGCACGCCGTTGGGGGCGCAGCCGCCGTCCGGCTTGGCCGGGCACTGATTGCGGTCGCTCCCCGGTGGCTGGGGGCCTCCGGGAGCCCCTCGCTGCCGCCCTCGCAGACGAGGGTCTCCGGCGAGGAGCCCCTCCGCTTTCTCATCCTCCCTCGGGTCCGCTGAGCGTTGCGGCGGCGCTTCCACCCCGCACAGCCGCTGGAAACGGGCCACTTTCTGCGGGTCCTGCAGACGGCCAGCCAGTTGGGCCAGGCGCTGCCTCAACGACATGATAACGGGACCCTCGGGAAGGCGGGCCGCCACCCGGGCAGCCCGCGAAACGTCCCCGCGCTCCTGGCCAGCTGCAGCGGCACCGTCACCGTGCTCGACCCTCCGGAGTCTGCCGGGTGACGGCGCCACAGGCCGCTGCGGCCACCGCGCGCCTCCGCCCCGCGTGCCCCCGCCCCGCGTGCCCCTCCCTCCCCGCGCGCGCCCCGCCCTCCCCGCGCGCGCCCCGCCACCGCCCGCGGTCTCCGCGCGCGCGCGCCGCGCCCCGCCCCGCCCCACCCCCACCGGGCTCCCTGAGGGGCCGGGCCGGGCCGCGCGGGTCCGCCCTGAGCGCATCCGGAGGCGGCTTGGCGCTGAACCTCGGCGGGCGGCCGCTGCGAGGTCCCGGGTAATATCCACCAGCAGGCGTCTCGGCGCTAGTCTGGCGGGACGCGGGGTGCCTCCCCAGTCCACCTTCAGCCCTTGCTCTCCGCGGGCTAGTGTCGCCGGATTCCCTCAGCGGGACGTTGACTTGAGGCCACGATCCTGGTGCTAGCTTGCTCAGTGCTGGTGACCAAGCAGCCAGATATCCTGCTGGCACGGAACCAAATGCTGAATGATCAATGAAGGCGAAGCAACCGTGTGTCCGGAATCGTTCGACTTAACTAATTAGCAAGTAATTACAGAGCTGTCTCAGGCGACTGAAGTTCGGAAAACCACGTGCCAACTGACCAGTGGTGGCAAGACTACATACATGTAGACCCGAAGACAGGGCCGGGTAACATTAACAGCTGTAGTCTGCAAAAGAAAACCCAGCCACCTACAAATTCAAAATACTGTGTCATTCATCAAATATTTTGGTATATGTTAAAGGAGCACAGGTGTTATTTACTTACGAATAAAATTTCCTTTTCATAGATTCTAATAGCTAGAGGGTTTGCACAGAAGAAATGTCATTAACGGCTGAATCCAATTTTTGAGTTTGATAACTTTACTTTAGGCTCTTAACTTCCCTGTCTCACAAGCTACCAACTTCCAGCTAGAGCAGTTTGTAAGGTCTCTGAACTCCTCAGATCAGGTGAATGTCTTTTATATGTATCTAGAAGAGAGATGAGACAGCGTCTTACTATATTGCCCAGGCTGATCTCCAACTCCTGGACTGAAGGGATTCTCTTGCTTTGGCCTCCCTACAGGCCTGAGCCACCACACCTGGCCATGGTAAGGTGAATGTCTGTAATTAAAGAATGGGAACTATTTCAAGAAATGGCTTGAAATTGCCCTGTTCCCTTAAGACACTAGAAATATTTTCCGTTGGGGTGGTAGTTCACACCTCTAACCCCAGCACTTTGGGAGGCCAAGGAGGAAGGATAGCTTGAGTCCAGGAGTTTGACACCAGGCTGGGCAACACAGGGAGACCACACCTCTACAAAAAGCTAACAAAATTAGCTGGGTGGGGCCGGGCGAGGTGGTGCATGCCTGTCCCAGCACTTTGGGAGGCCAGGGTGACCTCAGGATCACCTGAGGTCGGGAGTTCAAGACCAGCCTGACCAACATAGAGAAACCCTGTCTCTACTAAAACTACAAAATTAGCCGGGCATGGTGGCACATGCCTTTAGTCCCAGCTACTCGGGAGGCTGGGGCAGGAATCACTTGAACCCAGGAGGCAGAGGTTGCGGTGAGCAGAGATCACACTAGGTACTCCAGCCTGGGCAACAAGAGAAAAACTCCATCTCAAAAAAAAAAAAAAAAAAAAATTTAGCTAGGCACGATGGCCCATGACTGTAGTCTTAGTTACTTGGGGGACTGAGATGGGAGGATTGCTTGAGCCCAGGAAGTCAAGGCTGCAGTGAGCCCTGATTGTGCCATTGCATTCCAGCCTGGGTTGAGTGTGAGACCGTATCTCAAAAAAAAAAAGAAATATTTTCATTTCCCAGGGGTGAGTACTCTCCTCTTGCCACTCCACTTGTTTGGCTGTGGCCATAGAAAGAGGAACAAGTCATCATCCATGCTTTCGATTTGTTCACAGTATAAAAGGGAGATAAAGACAGACAGGACTACTTCTAGAGTACAGAGCAGATGGCAAGTGTAAAATAGAGACATAAACAGCATGCTCCAGAAAGGAGAAGGAACAAGTTTGACCAGGGACAGCAAGAAAAGGGTTAAGAGGTGATCCTGTTGAGCTTGCTTGTTCTACATAGCAACATATGAATAGGTGAAGAAGCCATTTTAGGAAGATTAAGGAAGATAGGAATATGCAAAAATGTATTTGGTAAACAATAGTCCAAGGCCCGGTGCAATGGCTCACACCTTTAATCCCAGCACTTTGGGAAGCTGAGGTGGGAGGATCACTTGAGTCACTAGTTTCACACCAGCCTGGGCAACATGGTAATACCCTGTCTCTACAAAAATATTTTCTAAAAAATTATCTGGGGCATGGCACGGTGGCTCACACCTGTAATCCCAGCACTTTGGGAGGTGAAGGTGGGCAGATCACTTGAGGTCAGGAGTTCGAGACCAGCCTGGCCAACATGGTAAAATGCCATCTGTACTAAAAATACAAAACTCAGCCAGGTATGGTGGCAGACACCTGTAATCCCAGCTACTTGGGAGACTGAGGCAGGAGTATTTCATGAACCTGGGAGGTGGCACTTGCAGTGAGCTGAGATTATGCCACTGTGTTCCAGCCTGGGCAATAGAGCGAGACTATGTCTCAAAAAAAAAACAAAAAATAAAAAAAATTGGCTGAGTGTAATGACACATGCCTGTAACCCTAGCTACTCTTTAAGGCTGAGATGGGAAGATTGCTTGAGCCTAGGAGTTAGAGGTTACAGTGAGCTACAATTGTACCACTGCACTCCAGCCTGAACAGCGGAGTGAGACCTTATCTCAATTAAACTGTAAAAATTTAAAAATGAAAAAAAAAAAACAATCACTTGTAACATAGACTAGCAAGGGTGATTGGAAATGGGATTACAAAGGGAGGATAGGATTAGGTTGTAAATCCTTGAATACCAAAGGGATTTAATGTTGTAGGCAGTGGGAGCCATAGAGGCTTTTAGACTAGAGAGTGACACCATCAGAACTGTGTTTTAGAAATATAGCTGGGAAAGAAATGAAAGACAGATTGTCAGAGGTCAGAAACCTAAGGCTAGGTAAATAATTAGAAGATTATTACAGTCATCAGGTGAGAAAGAATGAGAGCCTGAACTAGGATCTTGATTCTGGGGTCTTGGAAGGAAGGGGATAGGTTTGAATGAGATTTTGGAACTAGGAAAAAAATTAAAATGTTTCATTTGAGTTCATAGGACTGCAGGCAGATACTAGTCCATCCCAGGTTGGAACAACACCTTATGTCTAATTTTTTCTTTTTTTCTTTTTTTTTGAGATGGAGTATCGCTCTGTCTCCCAGGCTGGAGTGCAGTGGCGCGATCTGGGCTCACTGCAACTTCTGCCTCCCTGGTTCAAGTGATTCTTTTGCCTCAGCCTCCCAAGCAGCTGTGACTACAGGCATGTGCCACCATGCCCAACTAATTTTTTGTATTTTTAGTAGAGATGAGGTTTCACCGTGTTAGCCAGGTTGGTCTCAATCTCCTGACCTCGGGATCCATGCACCTGGGCCTCCCAAAGTGCAGGGATTACAGGCATGAGCCACTGCACCCAGCCAACCTTGTGTCTAATATTGAAGCATGAACAGTGTAGTGAAGGAGAGAAAACATGAGCCAAAGATGCAAATATATTCAGAGAAGGTGTAAAGCCAGGTATACTGAACAACTCTGGGAAATGAGATATAAAGTAATCACTCTGTGGAGTAAGCAGAGAGGTGGCATTGGATTCTCTATGAATGGTTCTGTGAAACACATGATTAGTTGGCATTTGAAGACAAGGAGCATCTTGGTTTATACAGAGAAGGGGAGAACAGCATCAGGGTGAGGGATTGTGTATGTGCTTTTCTGTCAAAATAATTTGTTTACAAGGGAATTATTCAGATTCATCCGAGGAGTTTCCTATTTTGGGGACTGTTTATCTCAGAGATGGCAGAGAAAGAGGAAAGTATGTAACACAAAGTAGAGGTGATCATTATGTCCCGTGGCTGCATTATGGGTCCTTTAGCACTGGTATATTTTGTCAGAGCGCAATATTCTCTTTAACAGTAGTGGGAACAAAGATGGTGGAGAAATGGATATTTGACCTATAACTGCACTAAATAGGAAAAATCATACAGGCTGACAAATTTGAAGGAGCTGACACTGGTGCAATAAATCATTGTTAATGAGAGGGACAAAGTCTTACCTATATACCAAAGCATCGAAGTATAAAGAATAGTAGTTTGGGGCCAGGTGTAGTGGCTCACACCTGTAATCCCAGCACTTTGGGAGGCTGAGGTGGGCGGATCACCTGAGGTTGGGAGTTCTAGACCAGCCTGACCAACATGGAGAAGCCCCATCTCTGCTAAAAATATAAAATTAGCCGGGCGTGGTGGTGCATGCCTGTACCCCAGCTACTCAGGAGGATGAGGCAGGAGAATCACTTGAACCCTGGAGGCAGAGGTGGCGGTGAGCCAAGATTGCACCATTGCACTCCAGCCTGGGCAACAAGAGTGAAACTCTGCTCACAAAAAAAAAAAAAAATAGTAGTTTTGGTGGTTTCTATTCACATTCACTCTGAAATTTTCCTAATAGAGTATCTTAAAATGTAATAGAAGTTTAACTATAGACCAGGCACCGTGGGTAATCCCAAAACTTTGGCAGGCCAAGACAGGAGGATTGCTTGAGGCTAGGAGGTCAAGACCAGCCTGGGCAACATAGCAGCAAGACCCTGCCTCTAAGAAAAATAAAAAGGTAAAAAGGAAACAAAAAGAAATTTAATTATATTAAAAGATTCAAATATAAACATTCTGTGGCAAGCATTTTTATCACAAAGCATAAACTTTTAATTTTTTAAATTTTTGTTTATTTTCTCCATTCTCTTAGAATGTGAATAAACATTTTTTTGAAGAAAAAATATTGCTACCAGCCAGACACAGTGGCTCACGCCTGTAATCCTAGCACCTTGGGGGGCCGAGGAGAGTGGATTACGAGGTCGAGAGATCGAGATCATCCTGGCCAACGTGGTGAAACCCCATCTCTACGAAAAATACAAACATTAACTGGGAGTGGTGGTGCGTGCCTGTAGTCCCAGCTACTTGAGAGGCTGAGGCAGGAGAATCACTTGAACCCAGGAGTCGAGATCGCGCTATTGCACTTCAGCCTGGGGACAGAGCGAGACTTATCTCAAAAAAAAAAAGAAAAAAGAAAAAATACTGTTGCCAAATAGGGATACCTGGGTATTATTCAGTGTCTTTTCTGTGAAGCTAAAGGTATCCTATGATATGAGAACTGTGTCATAATCCATGCTCATAGTTAACATGTTGATTTTGTTATAGGCTTCTCTGTACTTGAGTTTGTATTATTTTATTTTATTTCAAGACAGAGTCTTGCTGTTTTGCCAGGCTGGAGTTCAGTGGCATGATCTTGGCTCACTGCAACCTCCACCTCCTGGGTTCAAGCAATTATACTGCATCAGTCTCCTGAGTAACTGGGATTATGGGTGCATGCCACCACGCTTGGCTGATTTTTGTATTTTTAGTAGAGACAGGGTTTCACCATGTTGGCCCAACTGCTCTTGAACTCTTGACCTCGTCATCACCCGACCTTGGCCTCCCAAAGTGCTGGGATTACAGGCATGAGCCACCACGCCTGTCCTGAGTTTAATTTTATATATTAGTAAAATTTTTTTTGATGTATATTTATAGAATATAAAATGTTGCTGTCATTTCTAATGCAACTTTCATAAAAGTAGTAGAAAAAGGGGCTTTAGAGAAAGCTAATTAGTGGTGAGAGAAAGTAAAACTGCCATGCCAAAAGCAACAGAAACAAGACTTGGAAAGACTCCTAACAAGGTTTGGCCCCTTGTTTCACCTCTGCAGCCTAGGGTTTCATCATATTACCCAAGCTTGTCTCAAACTCCTGGGCAAATGCTGGAATTACATCCTTCCCACCTTAGCCTCTCCAGGTGCTAGAATGACAGGCATGAGCCACCATGCCCAGCCTAGCCCTGCCTTTCTTTCTTTCTTTTTTTTTTTTTTTTTTTTTAGACAGAGTCTCATTCTGTTGCCCAGGCTAGAATGCAGTGGCATGATCTCAGCTCACTGGAACCTCCACCTCCCGGGTTCAAGTGATTCTACTGCCTCACCCTCCCAAGTATCTAGGATTACAGGTGGCTACCACCATACCTGGCTAATTTTTGTATTTTTAGGAGAGATGGGGTTTTGCTATGTTGGCCAGGCTGGTCTCAAACTTCTGACCTCAGTTGATCTGCCTGCCTCAGTCTCCCAAAGTGCTGGGATTACAGGCGTGAGCCACCTCATCTGGTAGCCCTGTCTTTCTTGACATCTGATTGTTCAATCCTTTCTTGGATTTCATGAGCCAATAAATTCCCCTCTACACTTAGATTTGTTTCAGTTGAGTTTCTGTTATTTTCTAATAAAATATAATGACACAAGTGGTTAGAGGCAGAATTAGAACCAGAAGCCAGATCTGATTGTCAGTCTACAGTGTTGTCAAAAAACAATACTGCTATTTTGTGTGTGGGTGGGGGAGTCCCTCTCACTCTGTCACCCAGCAGTGGTGCTATCTCGGTCTACTGCAACCTCCACCTCCCAGGTTTAAGTGATTCTCCCATTTCAGCCTCCCAAGTACCTGGGACCACAGGCGCCCACTGCCACTCCTGGCTAATATTTTGTGTTTTTTGTTAGAGACAGCCATGTTGCCCAGGCTGGTCTCAAACTTCTGTCTCTGGTGATCCACTGGCCTCAGCCTCCGAAGCGCTAGGATTACAGGTGTGAGCCATGGTGCCTGGCCAATACTGCTGTTTCTCAGAGGCAAGGGCCAGACCTGATCTTCTAATTTTTAAAAAGTTTTTACTGACATAGTGCTGGGAGCAAAATAGACACTGATGGGTTATACTAAAAGTGTATATAGTACACTGTTATGGAGCAAGCACTATCTTGAATCAGAAAAGCTACATTTGTGGCCAGGCATGGTGGCTCACACCTGTAATCCCAGTTACTTGGGAGGCTGAGGCAGGAGAATCACTTGAACCCAGGAGAAGGAGGTTGCAGTGAACTGGTGATGTGTGCCTTTAGTGCCAGCTACTCAGGAGGCTGAGGTGGGAGGATCCCTTGAACCCAGGAGTTTGAGATTGCAGTGAGCTATGATTGCATCACTGCACTCCAGCCTGGTTGACAGAGTGAGATCTTGCCTTCAAAAAATCTGTAGGTCTAGATTTTTTTTTTTTTTGAGATGGAGTCTGACTCTATCACCTAGGCTGGAGTGCAATGGCACGATCTTGGCTCACTGCAACCTCCACCTTCTGGGGTCAGGTGATTCTTCTGCCTCAGCCTCCCAAGTAGCTGGGACCACAGGCACGTGTCACCACACCCAGCTAATTTTTTTGTGTTTTTAGTAGAGATCCGGTTTCACCATCTTGGCCAGGCTGGTCTCGAACTCCTGACCTCGTGATCTACCCAACTCAACTTCCCAAAGTGCTGGGATTACAGGCATGAGCCACCACACCTGGCCAATTTTTTTTTTTTTTTTTTTTGAGACAAAGTCTCGCTGTATCCCCCAGGCTGGAGTGCAGTGGCACGATCTTGGCTCACTGCAACCTCTGCCTCCCAGGTTCTAGCCGGTCTTCTCCTGAGTAGCTGGGATTACAGGTGTGTGCCACCATGCCCAGTTAATTTTTGTTTTTTAGTACAGACAGGGTTTCATCATGTTGGTCAGGCTGGTCTCGAACTCCTGACCTCATGATCCACTCGCCTTGGCCCCCCCCAAAGTGCTGGGATTACAGACGTGAGCCCCTGTGCCTGGCCGATTTTTTTCTTTTTTTTTACGAATATTTTAAATTTATTTACATACAGGCCAGGCAAGAAATCCCAGCACTTTGGGAGGCCGAGGCTGGTCAGGAGTTCGAGACCAGCATGGCCAAGATGGCGAAACGCCATCTTTCCTAAAAACGCCATCTTTCCTAAAAATTAGCCAGGTGTGGTGGTGCACACCTGTAGTCCCAGCTACATGAGAGGCTGAGGCAGGAGAATCGTTTGAACCAGGAGGTGGAAGTTGCAGTGAGCCGAGATCACGCCACTGCACTCCAGCCTGGGTAATAGAGTAAGACTGTGTCTCAAAAAAAAAAAAAAATTTATATATTGTGCTTCCATTATTTAAAAAAAAAAGATTTGAGAGTAAATAGCACAAAAAAGTGAGAACCAAATGTTTGTATGCCTTTGTTCTATACTTGCCATTCAGTTTTTTGAGGATTGAATTTATCTACTATTCAGGTTCAAAATTTGGCATCCCCTGCTTGAAATTATGTTTTCTAGAATTTTACAGGAATAGTTGAAAGCAAAAATGAAACTGTCAGGCACAGTCCATGAAGCAGAGGATGTGGGCAGAGTGAGGGCGTGTCTAAGCCTTACTTTACCATGTGATCTAGGAAGCTGTCACTGTACAGGCACTGCGGGTGTGAACTAAAATAATGTTTGCCTTCTTCTCTTTACCTTCTTGGATATCCTTCATCAGGAATAAGGAAATAATTCAGGAAATTCACACAGGAGTTCAGAATGTATTTCCAATCTCTGTAGCTTCCATTTTTGGCAGGCACACAGATGAGGGGATGGGAAATTAATATTGAGCCACACACAGAGGAAGAAAATCTAATGTCCCTGAAGAAAAGGAACCTTGTTCACTGACACAAGAAAATATTAAGGAGCAAGGCTTATCAAGTATTAAATTTACATTTACTAAACTACTCCATGTTAGGTCAATATCCTAAGTAGAAAATGTCAAGGAGGTAATAAACTGAAAGAAAAAAAAATTATTTTACAAAGTTCTGAATCTCCGTCTGCAATAGAGATTTGTTTTTGTATTTTGTTCCTCTTTTAGAGATTGAAAGTTAGAGATAGGATTGACACACTTCTACTTGTTTTTTAAGACTCAGTACAAATATTACTTCTGATGTGAAACTTTTGAGGGTACCCTGTGGCTTCCCTCCTATGTTTCCTCACAGCATATTGAGATAGAGTCTTGCTCTGTTGCCCAGGCTAGAGTGCAGTGGTGTGATTTCAGCTCACTGCAACCTCAGGTGATCCTCCCACCTTAGCTTCCTGAGTAGCTGGGACCACAGGAGTGTGCTACCCTACCCAGCTAATTTTTTGGTATTTTTTTGTAGAGACGGGATTTCACCATGTTGCCCGGGCTGGTCTCGAACACCTGACCTCAAGCAATACACCTGCCTTGGCCTCCTAAAGTGCTGGGATTACAGGCATGAGCTATTGCGCCAGGCCTGTACCTGTATTTTTAAAAAGCATTATTTTTAAAAAGCATTGTGATATACTTGTTCCTTTCAAATAAAATGTGAGGCCAGGCACAATGGCTCATACCTGTAATCCCAGCACTTTGGGAGGCAGAGGTGGGTGGATCTCACCTAAGGTCAGGAGCTTGAGACCAGGCTGACCAACTTAGTGAAACCCATCTCTACTAAAAATATAAAAATTAGCTTGGTGTAGTGGTGAGTGACTGTAGTCCCAGCTACTCGGGAGGCTGAGGTGGGAGAATCACTTGAACCCAGGATGCGGAGGTTGCTATGAGCCAAGATCACCCCATTACACTCCAGCCTGGGGGACAAGAGCAAAACTCCATCTCAAAACAAACAAACAAAAAACAAACAAATAAAATGTGACTGTTTTTTTTTTTTTTTCTTTTTTGATCCACGGTACTGCAGGGTGAAAGAACTATTTTCCTTCCCATCTGAGGTTCATGACTGAGAACCCTATAACAACAAATAGATTAACAAGAGAAAAGCATACACATTTATTTAATGTAAGTTTTACATGACGTGGAGCCTTCATAAGGAAATGAAGAACCGAAAAAACAGTTAAACAGAAGTGTTTTTATGCTAGATTTGATGAAGAAGTGAATAATCATGGAAAAGTATGGCGAGAAAAAGGGGGTATGAGCTAATGGCAAGAAGCTGGAGGGAATTTTGCAAGGCCTGTTTGTTCAGATTCTTCTATGAGTTCCTGTGTCTTCATAGATAAGGATGTTCCTTTCCTTCAGTTATAGGGAGGGTACCTCTCAAGTGAGGGACTTATGACCTGCTTCAGAGAAAGGTCAAAAACATCCTTTTCACTTTTATGACTTGCTTCCGGAGAAAAGAGGTAAAAGGTAAGAATGACCCTCCTCCTTCTGCTGTCTTCTCAAATGCCAAGGTGTTTTATTCTGGGATAGCACAAAAGAAAAAAGAACATTTTTTTTTGGACAATTAAGGAAATGCGAATGGACTGGATTGTTAAATGCCTTGTTCATAAATATGGTATTGTGGTCATGTAACAGAATGTTCTTTTTTTTTTTTTTTTTTTTTTTTTTGACACGGAGTTTCGCTTTTGTTGCCCAGACTGGAGTGCAATGGCACAATCTCAGCTCACGGCAACCTCTGCCTTCTGGGTTCAAGCAATTCTCCTGCCTCAGCCTCCCGAGTAGCTGGGACTACAGGCGCACACCACCATGCCCAGCTAATTTTTGTATTTTTAGTAGAGACGGGGTTTCACCTTGTTGACCAGGATGGTCTCGATCTCTTGACCTCGTGATCCACCCGCCTCGGCCTCCCAAAGTGCTGGGATTATAGGCTTGGGCCACCACACCCGGCCTGAATGTTCTTTAAAAAAAAATTTTTTAAAGTAAATTGAGACAGTGCCTTGCTATGTTTCCCAGGCTGGTTGCAAACTCCTGGGCTCAAGCAATGTGCCCACCTCGGCTCCCGAAGTGCTGGGATTACAGGCATGAGCTACCATGCCTGGCCAGGAGAATGTTCTTGTTCTTAGGACGTACATGCTGAACTATTTAGTGGCGAAATGCCATGATGCCTGCCACTTACTTTCAAATGGTTCAGAAAGAGGGAGAAAAATTTGCAGAATGCTAACAAATGGTGAATCCAGGCAAAGATTATATGAGGATGTATTATGCTATAATTTTCTTTTTCGTTCTTTCTTTCTTTTTTTTTTGAGACATAGTTTCACTGCTGTTACCCAGGCTGGAGTCCAGTGGCGCGATCTCGGCTGACTGCAACCTCCGCCTCCTGGGTTCAGGCAATTCTCCTGCCTCAGCCTCCTGAGTAGCTGGGACTACAGGCACGCGCCACCATGCCCAGC
This sequence comes from Callithrix jacchus, assembly GCF_049354715.1. Taxonomy (NCBI): domain Eukaryota; kingdom Metazoa; phylum Chordata; class Mammalia; order Primates; family Cebidae; genus Callithrix; species Callithrix jacchus. The sequence continues at coordinate 98,425,699 of NC_133509.1, forward strand.
TAATTTTTGTATCTTTAGTAGAGACGGGGTTTCACCATGTTGACCAGGATGGTCTCAATCTCTTGACCTCGTGATCCACCCGCCTCGGCCTCCCAAAGTGCTGGGATTACAGGCTTGAGCCACCGCGCCCGGCCCTTAATTTTCTTTTCTTTTTCTAATTTGAAATTTAAAGAGAACATGATTTAAAACAAAAAAACTTTTTTTTTTTGGTTGAGACAGAGTCTTGCTCTGTCACCCAGCCTGGAGTGCAGTGGTTCGATCTCGGCTCACTGCAACCTTTGCATCTCAGGTTCAAGCAATCCTCTTGTCTCAGCCTCCTAAGTAGCTGGAACTACAGGCGCACACCACCACACCCAGCTAATTTTTGTGTTTTAGTAGAGACAGGGTTTTACTATATTGGTCAGGCTGGTCTTGAACTCCTGACCTCAGGTGATCCACCTGCCTCAGCCTCCCAAAGCACTGGAATAACCAGCATAAGCCACCATGCCTGGCCAACAAAAAAAGTTTTTAAAGCCTTCAGAAGGACTTTCCTCCTTGAATCCTGCTCTAAAAAAGTAATGCCCATGGATTTTAGAAGCAAAATAAAACCCATTTTTAACTCCTGACTTACATTTTACTTTATTTTGTTTATTTATATATTTTTTTCTTTTCAAGAGACAGGGTCTCAGTCTGTTGTGGTGGTTCAGGCCTATAATCTCAGGACTTTGGAAAGCCAAGGCAGGAGGATTGTTTGAGGCCAAGAGTTTGAGACCAGCCTGGGCAACATGGCCAGACCCTGTCTCTATAAAAAATAAAAATAACAAGGCCAGCCGTCATGATGGCTCAGGCCTGTAATCCCAGCACTTTGGGAGGCTAAGGTGGGAAGACTGCTTGATACCAGGAGTTCAAGCCCACCCTGGGCAATATAGCAAGGCCTAAAAAAAAGACAAGGTCTTGCTGTATCTCCCAGGCAGGAGTGCAGTGGCGTGATTACAGCTCAATACAGTCTCAAACTCCCAGGCTCAAGTTATTCTCCCACCTCAACCCCCCAGTACCTGGAAGCACAAAGGTGCATGCCATCATGCCCTGCTAATTTATTTTTTATTTTTTGCAGAGATGGGAACTTGCCCTATGTTGCCCAGGCTCCTCTTAAACCCCTCAAGGGTTCACCTGAAGCTATCCTCCTGCCTCTGCCTCCCAAAGTGCTAGAATGACATGTGAACCACTGAACCTGACCCTGAATCATATTCTAATTTATGACTGAGTTCTAAACGTTTGTCTTCCCAAGAAATTTTAAAAGGAAGGCAATACAGGTAACTCAAAACAAATTTGTAAAATGATTTTCATTGGTATCAGCCTAGGAGAATTAAAATTTGGAGGCTAGCTGTTAGGCCAAAGTAGAAAATATTACTTAATCTGACAATGTCTGGTCACAGATAAAACTGACATACATGTGAGTCTACAGAATGGATTAATGACATATACCTGAAAGCTTAGAAGAGTGTTTTGCAAAGAGCGCCACTCTTTGCTGTGAAAGTGTAGTCAGAAAAATAGAAGCCACTGTTTGAAAGAGAGAAATTACTTCAGGGAATTGTTTACACAGGGGATCGAACAGCTGAGGCTGAGAAGTTCAAAGTGGACAGTGAGGGCCAGGTGCAATAGCTCACGCCTATAATCCCAGCATTTTGGGAGGCCATGGTGGGAGGACTGCTTGGGCCCAGGAGTTCAAGACCAGCCTGAGCAACATAGTGGGATGCCCCCCCACCCTGACCCACTGCCATCTCTACCACAGAAAAAAAAAAAAAAAAATCTGTTATTTTGACTCTGTTTTTTAATTTTTATTTTTATTTTACTTTGAGTTCTGGGATACATGTGAAGAACACGCAGGTTTGTTACATAGGTATACATATGCCGTGGTGGTTTGCTGCAAACATCAACCCATCATCTAGGTTTTAAACCCCGCATGCATTAGGTATTTGTCCTAATGCTCTCCCTCCCTTTGTCCCCCACCCCATGCCCCTGACAGGCCCCAGTGTGTGATGTTCCCCTCCCTATGTCCAAAACTTTTTTAATTACTCAGGTGTGGTGACACACACCTGAGGCCTCAGCTACTTGGGAAGCTGAGGCAGGTGGATTGCTTGAGCTGGAGAGGTCGAGGTTGCGGTGAGCTGTGATTGTGCCACTGCACTTCAGCCTGGGCAACAGAGTGAGACCCTGTCTCAAAAAAACAAAACAAAACAAAACCAAGTGGACAGTGAAGCAACTCAGAGTTAACATCTGCAGAAGTCATGACCACCCCTAGGTGTCATCGTCCTCAGGAGTTACAGCCTGGGGGTCCAGGAGCAGCAGGAGCCCCTGAGGGAGGGGCTGTTCTAAGGGAACTGGAGAGAAAGGGAGAAATTCCAACTCTCCTCTTCCTTCCATCCTCTAACTTTTCACCATGACTAAGCCTAGGGGTAGGTCAAGGACAAGGGAGTTTAGGGAAAATAATTTCTTGTGATAAAGAGCAGAGTAGCAGAAAGGCAAGGGATGGATCTGAAAACAAGTAGCTAGAGAAGAGACATATACACTATTCTATCCCATCTTTTTTGCTCTTTTGCTAAATTTTCTCAAATTTATAGTCATATGTGATAGACTTTTAAAAAACAAGAAATATGAAACTCTAGTAATAATGTTGAGTTTATTTAAGCTAATGAGAAGACAGGATTTGAAAAATAATGTCTTTTAAACATATCTGGACTTCCATAGGATTTCTGTGAAACATTAAGTTTCATTTTCCATCTTCCATAGTCGATTAAAAAAAATTGTATCTGGGCCAGGCATGGTGGCTCACACCTGTAATCCCAGCACTTTGGGAGGCTGAGGCAGGCAGATCACAAGGTCAGGAGATCAAAACCATCCTGGCTAACACGGTGAAAAACCATCTCTACTAAAAATACAGAAATTTAGCCAGGCGTGGTGGCACATGCCTGTAATCTCAGCTACTTGGGAGGCTGAGTCAGGAGAATCACTTGAACCTTGGAGGCAGACTTTGCAGTGAGCCAAGATTGCACCACTGCACTCTGCCTGGGCGACAGAGCAAGACTCCATCTCAAAAAAATATATATATTTATGTATATATATATATACACCCTGGCGGCCAGATGTGTTGATGCACACCTGTAGTCCCAGCTACTCAAGAGGATAAGGCAGGAGGATTGCTTGAGCCCAAGAGGTCGAGGCTACAGTGAGCCATGATTGTGCCACTGCACTGCCACCTGGGTGGCAGAGCAAGGCCCTGTCTCAATAAATAAGTCAACATATATATCTGCCATTGATACTACCTAACTACTAATGCATGGATAAAAATCTCTTAAGAGTGGATTTTTTTTTTTTTTTTTTTTTTTTTTTTTGAGGCAGAGTCTTGCTCTGTCGTTCAGACTGGAATGCAGTGGCACAATCTCGGCTCACTGCAACCTCCACCTCCCAGGGCTCAGGTGATTCTCCTGCCTCGGCCTCCCACGTAGTTGTGATTACAGGTGCCCGCCACCACACTTGGTTAATTTTTTTGTTTTTTTAGTAGAGAAAGGGTTTCACCACGTTGGCCAGGCTGATCTTGAACTCCTGACCTCAAGTGATCCACGTGCCTCAGCCTTCCCAGGTGGTGGGATTACAGGCGTGAGCCACTTCTCCCAGCTAAGAATCGAATTCTTTTTCCAGGAGAATGTATAATGCTAAATTTTGAATACGTGGTGGCCTGAAGGTAGAGTATCATCCCTGTGATACTGAAAAAGCTCCTGGAACAGTTGGTGTCACCTGGGGAGGGGTTTCTTTGTTGTTGTGTGGTTACGTAATGTACCATATGCAAGGAGCTGTGCAACACGACAAGATTCCAGAAGTGCAGGTGTAGCAGTGGCAAAGAGCTCCATTCATTATTCTTCTAGGTGTACTGTTCTCTAGACAGGAAAGAAATTCTAGGACAACATTGTTTAAACTAAGTGGTGGAAAAGAAAACCTGTACTTCACCTCTCCTGCCTGCTCTCCTTCCCTTTGTAAAGAAAACCTCTCTGGGGAGAGAGGGACAAAAGGCCTTAGATCTACTCAGCTGAATCACTTAATGATACTGGAAGCTGGTGAATGGGGTTGGGATTGAAGGTCAGTAGTGCAGAGGAGAGAGAGATGAGTAAAATAGGAGAGGAAACAAGATGCAGGGGGCAGGAGTTGGTGAGTCCATGCTTAGAAAGTCATTATAAAATTTAGAGTCTAAATTAAATATGCCTAAAAATAAAAAAAATAAATTAAATATGCCAAAATGGTAGAGGCATTTTGTTCAGCTTGCACGGTCTTTTATTTTCTTCTATCTTATTCATTCATTTATTTATTTTTGAGATGGAGTCTCGCCCTGTCATCCAGGCTGGAGTGCAGTGATGCAATCTCGGCTCACTGCAACCTCCACCTCCCAGGTTCGAGCAATTCTCCTGCCTCAGCTTCTGGAGTAGCTGGGATTACAGGTGCCTGCTGCCACGCCCTGCTAATTTTTGTATTTTTTTTTAGTAGAGATGGGGTTTCACCATGTTGGCCAGGCTGGTCTCGAACTCCTGAACTCAAGTGATACACCCACCTTGGTCTCCCAAAGTGCTGGAATTACAGGCATGAGCCACAGCACCCAATCTTTTATTTTTTAATTTTTTCTAGTTTTTAAAAATTTTGCATGTATCACATCTAATTCACAATTGTTTAAATTATTTGACATTAAAAATAGAGAATTTCAGCCGGGCGTGGTGGCTCAAGCCTGTAATCCCAGCACTTTGGGAGGCCGAGGCGGGTGGATCATGAGGTCAAGAGATCGAGACCATCCTGGTCAACATGTTGAAACCCCATCTCTACTCAAAATACAAAAAATTAGCTGGGCATGGTGGCGCGTGCCTGTAATCCCAGCTACTCAGGAGGCTGAGGCAGGAGAATTGCCTGAACCCAGGAGGCGGAGGTTGCGGTGGGCCGAGATTGCGCCATTGCACTCCAGCCTGGGTAACAAGAGCGAAACTCCATCTCAAAAAAAAAAAAAAAAAATAGAGAATTTCATACAAAAGTCTAAATTCTAGCCTCTCTTATAGATTGGGATGCTGTGGCCACACTGGGCCCTGATTCCTACATGGAAGTCAGTTGAACCCTCTCCAGTCCACCACGTCCCAGCCTTACCTTTTTCCGTCATGTATGTTACTTGCCTGGCCCCTGCATGCAAGTAATCCTTTTTCCTTTCTTCTCTGCATTCTAAATTGCCTAAGGGTTTGCACTATCACCCTCATATTCTTTTTGTATTGAATCAGCTTCTGTAATGAATAGGGTTCATTTGTTAAGCCATTATTTGAATTAATGAAAACATATCTCAGAAATTCCAATGAATACCACCCTTGATACATCATTTCACATTTTTTTGTGAAAGGAGGGATATATGAAAGCCATTGTGTATGTCAGGCACAGTAGCTCATGCCTGTAATCCCAGAACTTTGGGAAGTCAAGGTGGGCAGGTTACTTGAACACAGGAGTTCAGTTCGAGCCTGGGCAATATAGTGAAACCCCATCTCTACAAAAAATACAAAAAATCAGCTTGCGGTGGTGGCACCCTTGTAGTCCCAACTACTTGGGAGGCTGATGTGGGAGGATCACTTGAGCCTGGGTGATGAAGTGAGACCCTGTCTCAAAAAAAAAAAAAACTATTGTGTGATTACATGCACAAACACATCTCTGCCTACAACTGAAAGAATGTGAGTTGACTTGAAGTAAAATTAGACTATAAAAACAAGTGACAAACCACCCCACAATAAAGGGCAAAAATCCAGTAAGAAATGTCAGTCAGCTGAGGTTAGGTCTTCATGTTGTAAGCCTCCTTGGGTCATTCCCTTTGGTAGCACTTACCCAGTTAAAACTTGTTTAATGCCTTAAACCCCGGCTAGACTATAAACTATTAATGGCAGGGATTTTGTCAATCTTGTGTATTGCCATATTCCAAAGTGCATAGCATAGAGCCTCATTAGTTCAATAAATAGGCAAAAATGTATTAGGAAAAGTTCCTGTTCCATTGTTGCTATAGAAAAGCTATAACTATCAAATGTAAAATTGTTTTTCAGACTCTTAGCAGCCAGGACAAAGAAGCAGCCAAAGGTCTTGGCCTGTAGCCTGTCCATATTGTAGGATTAGCCCCTGCCCCAGAAAGCAGTGTGGATAAAACAAACAAACTAAAACTACAGCTAAGAAAGTTGCTCTGGATTCCTAGTTGTTAGTGCCTTGAGGAGCAAGGTACAAGGTGCATATCACTAGCCTGGCTTCCAGGACAGGACTTTGGTCACTTTCACTTGGAGATCACAGTCACAGAGGAACTGGTTTTCAGACAGGCACCTAGATGATAAAGAGCAAAACACATAAACATATTAATTGCAATGAGGATTTAGGAGGTGACAGAATCCTATTACTAGGTCTGGCCAATAAGATTAGAAGAGGACAGATTGAGTGTGGTGGTTTACACCTTGAATCCCAGCACTTTGGGAAGCCAGGGCAGGAGGATGGCTTGAGCCCAAGAGTTTGAGACCAGCTTGGGCAATACAGTGAGACCCCATCTCTAAAAAAAATCTTTTTAAAAAGATTAGAATGAAACAACCTTAACTTGTAGGAAGTAACCAGAGCTGATGAAATGAACTTCATCATCAACTTTCAGAATAGGTTCCAGCGTCTAGGGATAGGTCAAAACAGCAGTGCCTGGGGAACAATCTAAGCATAGAGAATTAGGAAATTCATTAACAATTCTGGCCAGGCGCGGTGGCTCACGCCTGTAATCCTAGCACTTTGGAAGGCCTAGGTGGGTGGATCACCAGAGATCAGGAGTTCAAGACCAGCCTGGCCATCATGGAGAAACCCCATCTTTAAAAAAAAAAAAAAAAAGAAAAAAAATTTTAAGCCAGGAGCGGTGGCTCACGCCTATAATCCCAGCACTTTGGGAGGCCGAGGTGGGTGGATCACGACGTCGAGAGATCGAGACCATCCTGGTCAACATGGTGAAACCCCGTCTCTACTAAAAATACAAAAAATGAGCTGGGCATGGTGGCACTTGCCTGTAATCCCAGCTACTCAGGAGGCTGAGGCAGGAGAATTGCCTGAACCCAGGAGGCGGAGGTTGCGGTGAGCCGAGATCACACCATTGCATTCCAGCCTGGGTAACAAAAGCAAAACTCCTTCTCAAAAAAAAAAAAAATTCTAGGGGTAGGCCAGGAATGCTGATTTATGCCTGTAATCCCAGCACTTTAGGAGGCCAAGGCAGGCAGATTGCTTGATCTCGGGAGTTTGAGACCCACCTGGGAAACAAGGTGAAACCCTGTCTCTTAAAAAAAAAAAATTAGCTGACTGGTGGCATGCACTCTCAGCTACTCAGGAGGCTGAGGCAGGAGGATCACTTGAGCCTAGGAGGTAGAGGTTGCAGTGAGCCAAGATTGTGCCACTGCACTCCAGCCTGGGCAATAGAGCCAGATGCTGTCTCAAAAAAAAAAAAAAAAAAATTCTAGGGGCAATATATGAATATATTTGAGATGTGGTCTGGCTCTGTTGTCCTGACAGTACAGTGGCACAATCACAGCTCACTGCAGCCTTGATCTCCGGGAACAAGCAATCCTCCTGCCTCAGCCTCCCAAGTAACTGGGACCACAGGTGTGTGCCATCATGCCTGGTTAATTACTTTTTATTTTTATCTTTTGTAGAGACAGGGTCTTATCATGTTACCCAGGCTTATGAATAATAGTGAACTAGTTATTTCATCTCATGATGTCTTATTATACATAGTCACATGGAAAAACAAAATTATAATAATGAAATACCAGGGGAAAGATGTGACATACTGCAAAAATGCATTAAAACTCCAAGATCTTGGTATAAGCAATAGCGAAAATACCCATAACAATGTTAAGTAAAGCTAAACTCCCCTGTCCTGTGTAGACTTGAATGCTCTTACGACACATTCATCGACCTCTTGGGGCTCCCTCTGGTGGCACATTAGTCCTCAGAGATAACTGAGTATTTTCAAGAATTTCTTGTAAATTTCTATGGATGAAAGCTTCATTGAATAGTCTTTTTGCTAACCAGTCATAAATATTCAAGTAAGTAAAAAATGATGTCTGGGCACAGTGGCTTATGCCTGTAATCCCAGCACTTCGGGAGGCTAAAGCAGGAAGATCACTTGAGCCAAGGAGTTTGAGACCAGCTTGGGCAACATAGTGAGATACTATTTCTACAGAAATTTTTAAAAAGTGATGGCACATGCCTGTGGTCCCAGCTATTCAGGAGGCTGAGGTGGGAGAATCATTTGAGCTCAGGAGATTGGGGCTGCAGTGAGCTGTGATTGTATCACTGCATTCCAGCCTGGGTGACAGAACAAGACCTCATCTCCAAAAAAAAAATGAGTTCACCAGGAAACAGATGCTAGAAACAGTCCCATTTCAAAAGCATTGGGCTTTGAAAAACAAAGAAAAAAATTTGTTAAAGAAACAGACCCATAAATGTATGGAAATCTGATATAAGACAGAGGTGGCTTGTCAGATCAGTAAGGAAAGACAAATTAACTGAAAAGTGGGCAAATAATATGAATAGATTTCACAGGTGAGGAGTATGTATGGCCAATTAAACACACGGGAAGATTCTTGACCTCATTAGTGATAAGATAAATACAAGTTAAGCTGGGTGCGGTGGCTCACACCTATAATCGCAGCACTTTGGGAGGCCGAGGCAGGTGGATCACGAGGTCAAGAGATCGAGACCATCCTGGTCAACCAGGTGAAACCCCATCTCTACTAAAAATACAAAAATTAGTTGGGCATGGTGGTGCGTGCCTGTAGTCCCAGCTACTCGGGAGGCTGAGGCAGGAGAATTGCTTGAACCCAGGAGGTGGAGGTTGCAGTGAGCCAAGATTGTGCCATTGCACTCCAGTCTGGGTAACAACAGCGAAACTCCGTCTCAAAAAAAAAAAAAAGATAAATACAAGTTAAAACTAGTGAGATACTGTTTCATACCTACTAGATTGGCAAAATATTTTTTTTGTTTTTTCAAAACAGAGTCTCACTCTGTTGCCCAGGCTGGAGTGCAGTGGTATGCTCTTGGCTCACTGCAACCTCTGCCTGCTGGGTTCAAGCTATTCTCATGACTTATCCTCCAGAGTAGCTGAGATTACAGTGCACATCACCACACCCGGCTAATTTTTGGTAGAGATGGGGTTTCACCATGCTGTTCAGGCTGGTCTTGAACTCCTGACTTCAAATGATCCACCTGCCTCGGCAATAGCGAGTGATCCCAAAGTGCTGGGATTACAAGCATGAGCCACTGTGCTTGACCAGACTTTTTTTTTTTTCTGAGACGGAGTTTCACTCTTGTTACCCAGGCTGGAGTGCAATGGTGTGATCTTGGCTCACAGCAACCTCCACCTCCTGGGTTCAAGCAATTCTCCTGCCTCAGCCTCCCAAGTAGCTGGAACTACAGGCACATGTCACCATGCCCAGCTAATTTTTGTATTTTTAATAGAGATAGGGTTTCACCATGTTGTTCAGGATGGTCTCGATCTCTTGACATGATCCACGTGCCTCAGCCTCCCAAAGTGCTGGGATTATAGGCGTGAGCCACCGCTCCTGGCCGACCAAACATTTTTAAATAAAATTTTTTTAAAATTTATCAACCCTGGCCAACAGAAGTCAATTTAAAAAATAATAATAATAGAGACAGGGTCTCACTATATTGCCCAGGCTGGTCTTCAACTCCTGGCCTCAAGTGATTCCTGCCTGGACCTCCCAAAGTGCTGGGATTATAGGAATAAGTCCCCATGCCTGGCCTAAAATCAGTTTGGTTTTTTTGTTTGTTTGTTTGTTTGTTTTAGTGAGACGGTGTCTCACCCTGTTGTCAGACTGGAGTGCAGTGGCACGATCTCAGCTCCCTGCAACCTCCGACTCCCTGGTTCAAGCAATTCTCCTGCCTCAGACTCCTAAATAGCTGGAATTACAGGCACGCACCAACACACCCAGCAAATTTTTGTATTTTTACTAGAGATGGGGTTTCACCATGTTGGCCAGATTGGTCTTAATCTCCTGACCTCGTGAATCAGTCAATTTTTTATGTTGGTGAAGAAATAGTGACAGAAATACTTACATACTTTTGATGTGACTGAACATTTGCTAATGACTTTGGATAAGAATTTAGTATTGTCTTATAAGTTGAAAATATCATTTCTAATGATCCAGCAATTTCACTCCTAAGTATTTACCATAGAGAAATTTTGGCACAAATACCAACAGACGTATGCAGGAATTTCTTGGCTGAAGTATTCATAATAGCAAAAACTGAAAACATCATAAATGATTAAACTATAGTGTATTTAAAAAAAACAAAACACAAGCCAGGCATGGTGGCTCATGCCTATACTTCCACAACTTTGGGAGGCCAAGGCAAGTGATCACCTGAGGTCAGGAGTTTGAGACCAGCTGGCCAACATGGTGAAACTCATCTCTACTAAAAAAAAATACAAAAATTTGCTGGGCATGGTGGCGTGCATCTGTAATCCCAGCTACTCTGGAGGCTGAGGCAGAAGAATCGCTTGAACCTGGGAGGCGCAGATTGCAGTGATTCGGGATCCTGCCATTGCACTCCAGCCTGGGTGACAGAGTGAGACTCTGTCTCAAAAAAAAAAAAAAAAAAATTATGTGCAGAAAGCAGAAACTGGACCCCTTCCTGACACCTTACACTAAAATTAACTCCAGATGAATTAAAGACTTAAACATAAGACCTAACACCATAAAAACCCTAGAAGAAAATCTAGGCAAAACCATTCAGGACATAGGAGTTGGCAAGGACTTCATGACCAAAACACCAAAAGCACTGGCAACAAAAGCCAAAATAGACAAATGGGACCTAATCAAACTCCACAGCTTCTGCATGGCAAAAGAAACAGTCATTAGAGTGAATCGGCAACCAATAGAATGGGAAAAAATTTTTGCAGTTTACCCATCTGACAAAGGGCTGATATCCAGAATTTACAAAGAACTAAAACAGATTTACAAGAAAAAAACAAACAAGCCCATTCAAAAGTGGGCAAAGGATATGAACAGACACCTTTTTTTTTGAGATAGAGTTTCACTCTTGTTACCCAGGCTGGAGTGCAATGGCGTGATCTCGGCTCACCGCAACCCCCACCTCCTGGGTTCAGGCAGTTCTCCTGCCTCAGCCTCCTGAGTAGCTGGGATTACAGGCACGCGCCACCATGCCCAGCTAATTTTTTTTGTATTTTTAGTAGAGACGGGGTTTCACCATGTTGACCAGGATGGTCTCGATCTCTTGACCTTGTGATCCACCCACCTCAGCCTCCCAAAGTGCTGGGATTACAGGCTTGAGCCACCATGCCCGGCCTGAACAGACACATTACAAAAGAAGACATACATGAGGCCAACAATGAAAAAGTGCTCATCATCACTGGTCATTAGAAAAATGCAAATCAAAACTACATTGAGATACCATCTCACACCAGTTAGAATGGCAATTATTAAAAAAGCTGGAGACAACAGATGCTGGAGAGGATGTGGAGAAATAGAAACACTTTTACACTGCTGGTGGGAGTGTAAATTAGTTCAACTATTGTGGAAGACAGTGTGGCTATTCCTCAAGGACCTAGAAATAGAAATTCCATTTGACCCAGCAATCCCATTACTGGGTATATATCCAAAGGACTATAAATCATTCTACTATAAGGACACATGCACACGAATGTTCATTGCAGCACTGTTTACAATAGCAAAGACCTGGAACCAACCCAAATGCCCATCGATGATAGAATGGACAGGGAAAATGTGGCCCAAATACACCATGGAATATTACGCAGCAATCAAAACCGATGAGTTCATGTCCTTTGTAGGGGCATGGATGAACCTGGAGAACATCATTCTCAGCAAACTGACACAAGAACAGAAAATGAAATACCACATGTTCTCACTCATAGGCGGGTGTTGAACAATGAGAACACACGGACACAAGGAGGGGAGTACTACACACTGGGATCAGTTGGGGGGAATAGGGGAGGGACAGCAGGGGGTGGGGAGTTGGGGAGGGATGGCATGGGGAGAAATGCCATTTATAGGTGAAGGAGAGGAAGGCAGCAAATCACAATGCCACGTGTGTACCTATGCAACTATCTTGCATGTTCTTCACATGTGCCCCAGAACCTAAAAACCAATAATAAAAAAAGTTTTTTTTTCCACTATACAGGAGTGAAAATGAGTAAACTATAGCTGTAAATGAGTAAACTATGATAAGAATCTCAAAAATGCAAAATGGGGAAAAAACTATCATAGAAAAATATATAGAGTATGATTCCATTATATAAAGGTCAAGGACAGGCTGGATGCCGTGGCTCATGCCTGTAATCCCAGTACTTTGGGAGGCCAAGGCACACGCATTCCTTCTGCCCAGGCATTTGAGACCAGTGTGAACAACATAGCAAAACCCTGTCTCTACAAAAAGTACAAAAATTAGCAGAGTGTGGTGGTGTGCACCTGTGGTACCAGCTATTTGTGAGGCGGAGGTGGGAGGATTGCTTGAGGTCCCGTGATTGAGGCTGTAGTGAGATGTGGTCATGCCACCACACTCCAGCCTGGGTGACAGAGTGAGACTCCATCAAAAAACAAGAACAACAACAAAACCAGCCAGGCGCGGTGGCTCAAGCCTGTAATCCCAGCACTTTGGGAGGCCGAGGTGGGTGGATCACAAAGTCAAGAGATTGAGACCATCCTGGTCAACATGGTGAAACCCCGTCTCTACTAAAAATACAAAAAATAAGCTGGGCATGGTGGCACTTGCCTGTAATCCCAGCTACTCAGGAGGCTGAGGCAGGAGAATTGCCTGAACCCAGGAGGCAGAGGTTGCAGTGAGCCAAGATCGTGCCATTGCACTCCAGCCTGGGTAACAAGAGCAAAACTCCATCTCAAAACAACAACAACAACAACAAAACCCCAGCAAACAGTACTTTTTATTTCCTTCAAGATACCTACTAGCAATACATCTTTTGCTTTAAAAAAAATCTAAGCCATAGGTTGGGTGCAGTGGCTCACACCTGTATTCCCAGCATTTTGGGAGGTAAAGGCAGTTGGATCACTTAAGCCCAGGAGTTCGAGACCAGTCTGGCTAACATGGTGAAACTCCGTCTCTACTTAAAAAATATAAAAATTAGCTGGGCGTGGTGGCACGTGCCTGTAATCTCAGCTATTCAGGAGGCTGAGGCAGGAGAATCGCTTGAACCTGGGAGGCAGAGGTTGCAGTGAGCCGAGACCATGCCACTGTACTCCAGCCTGGGTGACAGAGCAAGACTTGTCTTAAAAACAAACAAAACAAAACAAAATCTAAGTTATATAACCTTTTAAAATAAGTTATTTGCTATTTTATTGTTTATTATTCATATAAATTTTACTGCTTAAACTTCATTTTATTTCTTATTATAAATTTATTTAAATACTATTTATTGCTTATAAAAATTTTTTTTTGAGACAGGGTCTCATTCTGTCACCCAGGCGGGAGGGCAGTGACTCAATCATGGCTCACTGCAATCTCAACCTCCAGGGTTCAAGCAGTCCTCCCACCTCAGGTCCCTAAGTAGCTGATATCACAGGTGCACACGACCATGCCCTACAAATTTTTGTATTTTTTGTAGAGACAGGGGTCTAGCCATGTTGCCCAGGCTGGTCTCAAACTCCTGGGCTGAAGCGATCCACCTGCCTCAGCATCCTAAACTGCTGAGATTACAGGCATGAGCCATTGCTCCTAAGCTATATTTTTTAAGCCTATTTTTTAAATTAGTTTTCTGTTCGTTTTTACTTTTTTAGAGATAGGGTCTCAATATGTTGCCTGTGCTAGAGTATAGTGATTATTCACAAGTGCGATCATACCATACTATAGACTGAAACTCCTGGGCTCACACAATCTTCCTGTCTCAGCCTCCTGAGTAGCTGGGACTACAGGCATGCGCCAACACACCCAGCAAAAAGAAGCTATTTTTAATATGGTTATTATGAGCAAGATTATCATATCGAAAGCAGCAGACTTCAGTTTTACATGAAAAGTGCAGACACCAATGCATTTGCCTCTGATGATCTGTGATTATCCTTCTGACAGAATAATCTCTTGTGTGAGCTAAGCATGTCTTGTTTTTGAAATATAATTATGTATTTAGAAATCTTGACCTCTCATAGGACTTTTACACCCATAATAAAATTGTTAGTGCTTTGCATTTGTATGACATTTCATGTATTTTCAAGTGTCACCAGAAGATGTTTCTCTCATTTTACAGTTAAGAAAACTGAAGACAAGACGGAAGGTTTTTTTAATCTGTTTTCTTTTTTGAGACAGGGTCTCACTGTCACCCAGGTTGTACTGCAGTGGTGTGATCATGGCTCACTGGAACCCGATGTCGCAGGATCAAGCAATCCCCCTGCCTCAGCCTCTCGAGTAGCTGGGACTACAGGTGTGCACACTACCCTCGGCTAAGGAGAAAAGATTTTAATCAATAAAATAGCTATAATTTGGTAGGTAGAGTTTAAATTATTGTATTAACAATTGTCTTAAGATGCTATAACAAAACGCCATAAATTGCATGGCTTAACAACAGCTTAAGCCATTTAATGAAATTGCAAGGCAACACATTAGCCACCGACAGAATCACAAGCATTAATAATATGACATGATCTGTGTCTCCAAGAAGCTTACAATGTAGGGAGGGCAATCTGCCAGTATTTTTACTTTTTATTTATTTATTTAGAGACTGAGTTTTGCTCTTGTCTCCCAGGCTGGAGTGCAATGCCTCTATCTCACCTCTCTGCAACCTCTGCCCCCTGTGTTCAAGTGATTCTCCTACCTCAGCCTCCCAAGCAACTGTGATTACAGGCATCTGCCACCATGCCCAGCTAATTTTTGTATTTTCAGTAGAGACGGGGTTTCACCATGTTGGCCATGCTGGTCTCAAACTCTCCTGACCTCAGGTGATCTGCCTGCCTCGGCCTCCCATAGTGCTGGGATTACAGACGTGAGCCACAGAACCTGGCTGTATTATCTTGTTTAATCCTCAAAATAACCTATTGATGTAGGCACTATTAGTCCATATTTTAGATCCAGAAACTAAGTTTCTTTATTTTATTTTTTTAGAGACACGGTCTCTGTCACCCAGGCTGTAGTACAGTGATTCAATCATAGCTCACTGTAACCTCAAACTCCTAGGCTCAAGCAATCCCCCACCTCAGCCTCCCAAGTAGTTGCGACTACAGGCAGGTGCCCCCCATCCTATTCTCATTATAGTGAGTGAGTTCTCACGAGATCTGGTGGTTTTATAAGGCAGTTTTCCTTGCTCTTACTCGCCCTCTCTCACCTGCCACAATGTAAGATGTGTCTGCTTCCTCTTCCTCTGTGATTTAAGTTTCCTGAGGGCTCCCCAGCCATGCGAAACTGTGAGTCAATTAAACTTCTTTTCTTTATAAATTACCCAGTCTTGGATTTGTTTTTTTAGCAGCATGAAAATGGACTAGTACATGCAAATTAGCTTGATTGTGGTATTCATTTAACACTATATGCATGTATGAAAACATAATGTTGTACACCATAAATATATAGAATTTATTTTATTTATACAATTTTTAAAATTTTTCCTGATACTGGGTCTTGCTCTGTCACCCAGGCTGTAGTGCAGTGGCATGATTATAGCTCACTGCAGCTTCGACCCAGGTTTAAGTGATCCTCCCAGACTCCTGAGTATCTGGGACTACAGGCATACATCACCATGCCAAGCTAATTTTTGGATTTTTGTAGAGACAGGGTTTTACTATGTTGCCCAGGCAGGTCTTGAACTGCTGGTCTCAAGTAATCCACCCACACTGGCCTCTCAAAGTGCCAAGACTGCAGATTTGAGCCAGAGCAACTGACCCATTGTTATGTTTTTGGAATGGGAGGGGGTCTTATTATGTGGCCCAGGCTGGTGTTGAACTCGTGGCCTTAGTGATCCTTCTGCCTCAGCCTCCCAAAGTGTCAGCCTCCCACATGAGTCACTGTGCCCAGCCTATAAACACATACAATTTTAATTTGTCAATTTTATCTCAATAAAGCTGGGAGGGGAGAAAGAAAGAAATTCATCAATAGGCCCAGCACAGTAGTGGCTCACGCCTGTAATCCCAGCATTTTGGGAGGTGGAGGCGGGTGGATAACCTGAGATCAGGAGTTTGAGACCAGCCTGGCGAACATAGTGAAACCCCATTTCTATTAAAAATACAAAAGAAAAAGAAAAAAATAGCTGGGCATAGTTGCTGTGCCTATAATTCCAGCTACTCAGGAGGCTGAGGCAGGAGAATTGCTTGAACCTGAGAGGTGGAGGTTGCAGTGAGCTGAGATCACACCACTGCCCTCCAGCCTGAGTAATAAGAGCAAAAATTCATCTCAAATAAATAAAATCAGTAATCTAAATTTCCATTTTAAGAAGCTAGAAAAGAGAGTTACATATGGCGCCAGCCCTACGCCACTGCCGCCATTGGAGAGCAGCAGCCATGGCTCTTTGCTACCCTAAGGCCATGGGCCTCAACAAGGGCCACAGGTGACCAAGAATGTGAGCAAGCCCAGGCACAGCCACCGCCACGTGCATTTAACGAAACACACCATGTTTGTGCGGGGCATGATCTGGGAGGTGTGTGGCTTCTCCTTGTAGGAGCAGCGCGCCATGGAATTACTAAAGGTCTCCAAGGACAAACAGGCCCTCAAGTTCATCAAGAAAAGGGTGGGGACACACATCTGCCCCCAGAGGAAGTATGAGGAGTGGAGCAATGTCCTGGCAGCCATGAGGAAAGCTGAGCCCCATCCCCTGCCCTCTCCCTGAAATAAAGAACAGCTTGAACGTCCCCCCAAAAAAAAGAAGCTAGAAAAATACTCTGTTCCCCTTCTCACTACTGTGCTTGACTAGTCTAAAAAAGAAAGAAAAAAAAAGCTAGGATTAGCTGCAAACAACTTACAGCTAACTTCACACAATTAGTGAAATACTAAATTATTTTTTGTAAGATCAATAACAAGCCAAGATGTCCCCTCTCAACATTTCAACTCAACGTTGTATTGAAAATCTTAGCTAATGCAAGAAAAAAAATAAAAGGAGCTGGGCATGGTGGCTCACACCTGCACTTCAGGAGGCTGAGGTGGGTGGACCACTTGAGATCAGGAGTTCAAGACCAACCTGGCCAACATGGGAAACCCAATCTCCACTGCAAATACAAAATTAGCCAGTTGTGGTGCCACGTGCCTGTAATCCCAGCTACTCAGGAGGCTGAGGCCCAGGAATCGCTTGAACATGGGAGTCAGAGATTGCAGTGAGCCGAGATTGTGCCACTGTACTCTAGCCTGGGAGACAGAGCAAGATTTGGTCTCAAAAAATAAAATAAAAATAAATAATAAAAGGAATATAGCTGGAAAATGAATTAGTGAAAGTTTCAGTGTTCACGCATTAATTTTGGAAATCCAGGAATCTATAAAACAATGCTAGAATTAATAATCCCAAGATCATAGGACATATGGTCAATATTTTTAAATCAATGACATTAAAAATTCAACTAGAAAATGAAATGAAAACAATTTACAATAGCATAAAAATACTTAGTAATAAATTTCACAACAGCTGTGCATGACTTCTACGCTGAACACTACAAAACAAACTGTACTATATTTATACAATGGAATACTATTCAGTACTAAAAAGGGGTTGGCATGGTAACTGACACCTGTAATCCCAGAACTTTGGGAGGACAGGTGGGGAAACCATTTGAGGTAAGGAGTTCAAGACCAGACTGGCAAACATGGCAAAACCCCATTTCTACTAAAAATACAAAACTTAGCCAGGCATGGTGGTGGGTACCTGTAATCCCAACTGCTCAGAAGGCTGAGGCAGAAGAATTGCTTGAACCTGAGAAGTGGAGGTTGCAGTGAGCTGAGATCATGCCACTGCACTCCAGCCTGGGCAACAGAGTGTGTCTAAATAAATAAATAGGAACAAAGTATACAGTTTCTACACCTTTCTGAAAGCAAATATGCCCAGAAAAGTGTAAGGGACTCTGAATGGACATAAAAATTCTGCTTGTTACGAACAAGTCTGACTCTGCTTGTTAGGAGACAATTCTGCATGTTAGGAACAAGTCTGACCATCATAACTAAAATATAAAACTGGGAAGTATTTTAAAAAACGAACAAACTACTGAAGCATCCATCAACTTGCCTGAATTTTATTGCATTGAATCAAAGAAGCCAGACAAAAAACCGTATGTAATGTATGCTTCATTTGCACATCATTCTAGAACAGGGAAAGCTTATCTGTAGCAAAAAATCAGGACAGAGATTATCCCTGGATGGCATTCGGACAGGGATCAACTGAGAAGGAAGCATGAAGGCGCTTTCTGGGGTGATGGAAATGTTTATGGCAGGGGGTAAATGGGTATATTTAGTTGTTAAATGATACCCTTAAGATTTGTGCACATTGCTGTATGTAAATTTTACCTGAAAAAAATGGAAAAGAAGTATAAATAAATATTAAACTTCATGAGATTTGCTTTCCACAGTAGTATGGATTAGCAATCCTAAAAGTACCTCATTTTCATTCAATGTTCGTGCAAAAAGTATATAGGGGGATAATGAAAACCACTGTTTTATAACCACATGGTTTTTTTTTTGTTTTTTTTTTGGTTTTTTTTGGAGATGGAGTCTCGCTCTTGTTGCCCAGGCTGGAGTGCAGTGGCACGATCTCAGATCACTGCAACCTCAGCCTCCTGGGTTAAAGCAAGTCTCCCACCTCAGCCTCCTGAGTAGCTGGGATTACAGGCATGTGCCACCACACCCAGCTAAGTTTTGTACTTTTTTTAGTAGAGACAGGGTTTCTCCATGTTGGCCAGGCTGGTCTCGAACTCCCGACCTCAGGTGATCTGCCCACCTCAGCCTCCCAAATGCTGGAATTACAGACATGAGCCACCATGCCCCACGCTTGGCCTTGTTGTTTTTTTTGTGTGATGGAATCTTGCTCTGTCTCCCAGGCTGGGGTACAGTGGTACAATCTTGGAAAACCACTGTTTTCTCACTGTTGGAAATGGAAGTTACAAATATGAAAAAGAGGAGGGCTAGCATGAACACTGGCAGTGTTGGTTTGGGAGTAGAGAAGTCAGTGTGACTTTATTGTTTTTATTTTTTTTTATTTATTTTTTGTCAATCAATGAGAGCATGTAACATTGCTCAGGTTGGCCTTGAACTCATGGCCTCGCCTCCTCAAGCGCCAGGACAACTGGCCGGAGCCACCGTGGCCCCAGACTTTATTGTTTTTAAGGTAGAGAGAGAGAGGTGGACCTTAGGCTCTCTATCTAGACAGATACACACACACACACACACACACATACACACACACACACACATATATTTATATATATATTTTTCTAGCATTTTTCTACAGAAAGGGCCTACCTAGAAACAATGACACACCAATAGCAGTGAGCACATCTAACACCAGATTTGATTCCTTTATTTTCCTCGTGGGGTAGCAAAAGAATAAGATGAGCATAGAATATCCTGTATCAAGTTAGAAAAGTGTTTAAAAGGCCAGGAGCAGTGGCTCCCAGCACTTTGGAAGGCCGAGGCAGGAGAATCACTTGAGGCCAGAACTTGAAGACCAACCTGGGCAACAGAGTGAGACTCTGTCTGTCTAAAAATAAAAAAGTAGCCAGGTATGGTGACACACAACTTTAGTCCCAACTACTTGGGAGGCTGAGGCTGGAGGATGGCTTGAGGCCATGAGTTTGAGAAAAAGAAAAGGGCTTAACAAATAATTAGTGGATCATGTCTGTAATCCCAGCACTTTAGGAGACTGAGGTGGGCAGATCACCTGAGGTCAGGAGTTTGATACCAGCCTGGCTAATATGGTGAAACCCTGTCTCTACTAAAAATACAAAAATTAGTCAGGCATGATAGCATGTGCCTGTATAGCTACTCAGGAGGCTGAGGCAGGAGAATCACTTGAACCCAGGAGGCGGAGGTTGCAGTGAGCCAAGATCACACCATTGCACTCCAGCCTGGGCAACAAGAGTGAAACTCCATTTCAAAAAAAAAAGAAAAAGAAAGGAAAAGAAGAATGATTGGAACACAGGAACACATCAAAAGGGACAAAGGATCTAACTTGAAGGTCTCTTACCAACCAAATTCAGGACAGCCTCCTGTGTTAAAGCGAGTCTCCCACCTCAGCCTCCTGAGTAGCTGGGATTACAGGCATGTGTCACCACACCCAGCTAAGTTTTATACTTTTTTTAGTAGAGACAGGGTTTCTACTAAATTGAGCATCAAAATAAATAGTGATAGAAATAGAGTATTACCCATTGAATAAAATAAAATTCCATGAGTTCACATTGATAATAATGAACGAATAAATAAATAAGAAAGAAGAGTAAGCTTTTGCTTGTAAGAAAATGCCAACTATTTGTAATCCCAGAATCTCCATGTGTTGAGAGACCAGGTGGAGGTAACTGAATCATGGGAGCAGTTCTCCCTTGCTATGCTCATGACAGTGAATGAGTTCTCACGAGATTTGATAGTTTTATAAGTATTTGGTAGTCTCTCTTGCATTCATTCTTCCTGTGGCCTTGTGAAGAGGGTATCTTGCTTTCCCTTTGACTTCTGCCATGATTGTAAGTTTCCTGAGGCCTCTCCAGCCATGGGGAACTGTGAGTCAATTAAACCTCTTCCCTGGCCGGGCACGGTGGCTCACGCCTATAATCCCAGCACTTTGGGAGACCGAGGCGGGTGGATCACGAGGTCAAGAGATCAAGACCATCCTGGTCAACGAGGTGAAACCCCATCTCTACTAAAAATACAAAAATTAGCTGGGCATGGTGGTGCACGCCTGTAGTCCCAGCTACTCCGGAGGCTGAGGCAGGAGAATTGCTTGAACCCAGAAGGTGGAGGTTGTGGTGAGCCGAGATCGTGCCATTGCACTCCAGTCTGGGTAACAACAGCAAAACTCCATCTCAAAACAAAACAAACAAACAACAAAAAAAAACTCTTCCCCTTAATAAATTACCCAGTCTTGGGCACTTCTTTTTTTTTTTTTTCTGAGATAAGAGTCTTGCTCTATTGCCCAGACCTCAGTGCAGTGGTGCGATCTCAGCTTGTGACAACCCCCGCCCCCCAGATTCAAACAATTCTCCTGCCTCAGCCTCCCAAGTAGCTGGGACTACTAGCATGTGCCACCACAGTCTTGGCCACTTTATGGCAGTGTGAAAATGGACTAATACAGATATAGTATTATTTTTATTCCTGCCAAAAATGCATAAGCTGAATCATTATGATGAAACATAAGACACATCCAAATTGAATAGCATTCTACAAAATATCTGTCTTGTGCTCTCAACACTGAGGAGCAGTTCCAGACTAAGAGAAACCAAAGATTGCCTTTGTAACTGCCAGGAAAAAAAGAGTGATCGAGGACTCATTACAATTAAATGCAAATATGTAATCCTGGCTTGGATCCTGAACAAGGAAAAAGAAATAGCTATGAAGGACTCTAGTTGAACAATTTATGAAATTTGAACAGGAACTGTAGATTCAATAGTATGACATTCATACTAAACTTCATGATTTAGGTCATTGTACTGGTTACGTAAGAGAATGTCCTTGGGTTTAGAAAATACACACAAATGTATCTAGGGGTAAAGAACACAGTTGCTCTCTATACCTAATAACGACTTAATTTTAAGTGGTTCAAAAAACATATATGTACATATGTGTGCATGCATGCATACAAACAAGTGTGTGTCATAGAGAATGATAAAGCAAGTGGTGTAAGACAGAAACCATTTGTGGGTCTAGTGGGTGGATGGGAATTCCTTGTAATATTCTTGCAAGTTTTTTTGTAAATTTGTAATTTTTTGTTTGTAGAGATGGGGTCTCTCTATATTGCCCAGACTGATGTCAAACTCCTGGGCTCAAGTGATCCTCCCACCCAGGCCTCCCAAAGTGCTTGGATTATAGACATGAGCCATGAAGCCCAGCTGTAAATTTGGAATTATATAAAAATAGTTGGCCTGGCATGGTGGCTCATGCCTCTAATCCCAGCACTTTGGGAGGCCGAGGCAGGTGGATCACCTGAGGTCAAGAGTTCGAGACCAGCCTACCCAAAATGGCCAAACCCCATCTCTACTAAAATACAAAAAATTAGCCAGGTGTGGTGGCAGGCACCTGTAATCCCAGCTACTTAGGAGGCTGAGGCAGGAAAATTGCTTGAACCCAGGAGGTGGAGATTGCACTGAGCCAAGATCATGCCACTGCACTCCAGCCTGGGCAACAAAAGCGAAGCTTTGTCTCAAAAAAAAAAAAAAAATAGTTAAGACTGAGTGAGGTGGCTCACACCTGTAATCCCAACACTTTGGGAGGCCAAGACAGGAGTATCACTTATACCCAAGAGTTCAAGACCAGCCTGGGCAACAGAGAGACCCTGTCTCTATAAAAATAAAAATGTATAAATAAGTAAGTATAGTTTTAAAAGTTACTTGCACCACCTATATATTATATGTATAAGTGTATATATCATATGTATAAGTGTACCCACACACATGTTGTTTATGTGTGTACATCTTTTTTTTTTTAAGACTAGTCAAGTGCAGTAGTGAGAAGGATGGAAAGAATAGAACAAGGAGTTCGATCTGTAACTGACTGTGAACAGTCAATTGAGATAACTCACTACCTTTGGACCAGCCTATGTGTGTACATCTAAATTCAGTGGTGGGCTGTTATGTCTTTTTTTTTTTTTTTTTTTTAGGTGAGGGGCTGTTATATTTGTGAATGTAGGAAAAACACAAGCTCTTTGTATTAAGTTTGCAGTGGTGATCCTCATTCTTAAGGAAAACAAACCTTCTTGGTAAGTTCCACTATTCACTATTCCTCAAATGTTTTCTTTTTGTTTTGGAAATGCTGGCAAGTTGAGAAAAGATATTCCACCTTATTTTCTTTCTTTTTTTTTTTTTTTTCTTTATTATTCCACCTTATTTTCACCCTTAATTGGAACTGGCACACTTCAGACTGAGCATGGTGGCTCATGCCTATGATCCCAGCACTTTGGGAGGCCAAGGTGGGCAGATCACCTGTGCTCAGGAGTTCGAGACCAGCCTTGGGAAACATGGCAAAACCCCATCTCTATCAAAAATACTAAAACTAGGTATGGTGGTGCACCCCTATAGCTGGTGGTCCTAGCTACTTGGGAGGCTGAGGTGGGAGGATTGCTGGAACCTGGGAACCTGGGAAGTTGAGGCTGCAGTAAGCTATGATCGTGCCGCTGCACTCCAGCCTGGGTGACAGAGTGAGACCTCGTCTCAAAAAACAAAAACACTTGGCACACTCCATATCCAGAATCTATTAGGATTAACTCTGCCTGGCAATGTGAATATTTACAGTTATGATTTCAAACCTGTCCATGAGGTGATGATGTCCCTGTTTTCCTGCTTCTAGGGATGAACTGCTTGAAGGAATTGGCATGATCCAAAAAAGGACCATGTGTGACAAGTGTGAATATCTGTCCACAAAATGTACAAGATTCTGTGCTATCTATATGTGGGCATGTCTCATAAAACCAAAGAAATATGAAGCTTTAGTGAAGCTTTTTTTTTTTTTTTTTGGAGATGGAGTCTCACTCTGTCGCCAGGCGGGACCTTGGCTCACTGAAACCTGCACTTGAAGTGATTCTAGTGCCTCAGCATTCCGAGTAGCTGGGATTACAGGTGCACGCCACCACACCCAGCTAATTTTTGTATTTTTAGCACAGATGGGATTTCACCATGTTGGCCAGGATGCTCTCGATCTCTTTACCTCATGATCCACCTGCCTTGGCCTCCCAAAGTGCTGGGATTACAGGCATGAGCCATTGTGCTTGGCCTTTAAAAAGAAAATTTAGACAGGGTCTTGCTCTGTTACCCAGGCTCAAGTGCAGTGGTGCAAACACCGCTCACTGCAGCTGGATATCCTGGGCTCAACTGATCCTCCCACCTCAGCCTCCCAAATAGTGGGACTATTGGCATGTGCCAGCATGCCTGGCTAACTTTTGTATTTTTTGTAGAGACAGGGTTTCACCATGTTGCCCAGTGTGGTCTTGAACTCCTGGGCTCAAGCAATTCACCTAACTTGGCCTCCCAAACTGCTAGCATTACAGGCAAGAGCTATGGCCCCAGCATTCTTTTTTTCTTTCTATTATTTTGGATCCAAGGTATACTACATGCATGCAATGTATGATGATTAAATCTGGGTAATGGAGATATTGACAATCTCAAATATTTATCATTTCTTTGTGTTGGCAACATGAAAAACCTTCTCTTCTAGCTATTTTGAAATATACGATTAATTATTGTTAATTATAGTCACCTGATTGAGCTATTGAAAACTAGATCTTATTCCTTCTATTTTAAGAATATTTTTGTACCCATTAACTGACTCATCTTCTTCCCCTCCTCCCCACTACTCTTCCCAGTCTCTGGTAACCACCAATCAACTCTCTACATGAGATCAATTTTTTTAGTTTCTACACAGGAGTGAAAACATGTGTTATGAGATCTTTGGGTTGTCACTTTTCTGGCCAGAAACCTCTGTGGCTGGTGATGCCTTTGCCTGAGTTCTTACCCTGTGTCCAGGAAGAATGAGATATGCAGACAAATGGAGGGTGAACAAGATGAAGAGGAACTTTATTGAGTGTTAGAACAGCTCAAAGGAAACCTGCGGTGGGCAGCTCCTCTCTGTAGGCAGGTTGTCCCATGGAGTGTTTAGCTCCCAGTAGAGAGGAGGCCTGGAGTGGGTGGCTCCTCTCTGCAGCTGGTAGTCCCATGGTCTCTCCATCCTCTGCCCTGCTCTGGGTGAGTCTGGGGCTTTTATGGACCTCAGAGAGGAGGAAGTGCATGCTGATTGGTCCATAGGTGGCCATGGGCTGGCCCAACAAGGCACCATAAATGCCTACTCATATCCACAGGGACTGGCATCTGACCCCTAGCCGTCAGGGGTTTTGCCGTGTTTCCCAGTGTGGTCTTGAAGATCCCTGCCCTGAAGGTGTTATCTTATGGGGATCTGCCTCCTTTGTCCAGGAGCCTGTCTGCCGTCCACTGCACCACTAGCATCCTTGGCAGCCAGGCTGTTGGCACCAAGGGGTTCCTGCAGGCCAGTGCCAAGCTGTTCTCTGCCCTCACTTGGCTTCCACCCTTAGCCCCTCTTGGCTTCCCCTCTCATGCTCATGGGAGCCCAAATTCCGGAGCGGGCAGAGACACCAGAGGGCTGGTGTGTCAGCACTGCCCCAAGCTTGTGCACACCTGGCTGGTCTGTGACAGCACCCCTGCTCATCCTGAACCCCTGCTCCGAGATTGGAGCCATCCCAGGAGAGGAGAGAGGCCAGGCAGTGGGAGAAGACACCTTTGAACTTGCTGGGATGGGATAGGGAAGACTTCCAGGGTCCCTGAGGGTGCAGACTGCAGAGATGGCACCTATAATCCCAGCTACTCTGGAGGCTGAGGCAGAAGAATCCCTTGAACCCCGAAGGCAGAGGTTGCAGTGAGCTGGGATCACACCAATGCACTCCAGCTTGGGTGACAGAGTGAGACTCCATCTCAAAAAAAAAGAAAAGAAAAGAAGTAATTGTGATCTGACCTCTGACTCTGCTACTTAACAATTTGATGTTGACAAGTTATTAAACTTGCTTGGAGTCTTATTTCTTTTTCTCTTAATTTTTTTTTTTTTTTTTTTTGAGATGGAATTTCGCTCTATTTAACCCAGGCTGGAGTGCAATGGCGCGATCTCGGCTCACCGCAACCTCCGCCTCCTGGGTTCAGGCAATTCTCCTGCCTCAGCCTCCTGAGTAGCTGGGATTACAGGCAAGTGCCACCATGCCCAGCTAATTTTTTGTACTTTTAGTAGAGACGGGGTTTCACCATGTTGGCCAGGATGGTCTCAATCTGTTGACCTCGTGATCCACCCGCCTCGGCCTCCCAAAGTGCTGGGATTACAGCCCGACTTAATTTTTTTTAAATATGGAATGCTTCACGAATTTACATGTCATCCTTGCACAGGGGCCATGCTAATCTTCTCTGTATCATTCCAATTTTAGTATATGTGCTGCCGAAGCAAGCACGCCTTTTTTATCTACAAAAATAGATGCAACCTGCTCACTGCAACCTCCACCTCCCGGGTTCAAACAATTCTCCTCCTGAGTAGCTGGGATTATAGGCACCCACAACCACCCCCAGCTAATTTTTGTATTTTCAGTGGAGACGGGGTTTCACCATGTTGGCCAGGCTGGTCCTGAACTTCTGACCTCAAATGATCCACCTGCCTTGACCTCCCAAAGTGCTGGGATTATAGGCTTGAGCCACCATGCCTAACCAGATGTAATACTTTCTACACATCAGGATTGCATGTCTGAAACTCAGTATAAATTAACGCATGTAAAATCTTAGCACAATACCTTGCTCATAGAAGATATTGAACAAGTGAGAGATTTTTCTAGCCATCAGGCTTCTTTTTTTTTTTTTGAGACAGAGTTTCGCTGTTGTTACCCAAACTGGAGTGCAATGGCATGATCTCAGCTCACCGCAACCTCCGCCTCCTGGGTTCAAGCAATTCTCCTGCCTCAGCCTCCCAAGTAGCTGGGACTATAGGCGTGCACCACCATGCCCAGCTAATTTTTGTATTTTTAGTAGAGACGGGGTTTCACCTCGTTGACCAGGATGGTCTTGATCTCTTGACCTCGTGATCCACCTGCCTCAGCCTCCCAAAGTGCTGGGAGATTATAGGCTTGAGCCACCACGTCCGGCCTCAGGCTTCTTTTAAACATTAGAACCAGTCATGTCTTCCAGAGAACAGCAGGGCAATTTGCTAGGACTTCTTAGCAAGACTAAACTTGAAAGAGAACCAAGAACAATTCAGAACTTATTCAATGGCTGTACGTATTCAGTATGTTTGTTTTATTTGATCTAGGTTAGTATATTAAATGCCTCTTTTTCTTGCATATATATATATATATATATATATATATTTTTTTTGAGACGGAGTTTCACTGTTGTTACCCAAACTGGAGTGCAATGGCACGATCTCGGCTCACTGCAACCTCTGCCTTCTGGGTTCAAGCAATTCTCTTGCCTCAGCCTCCCGAGTAGCTGGGACTACAGGCGCGCACCACCATGCCAGCTAATTTTTGTGTTTTTAGTAGAGACGGGGTTTCACCTTGTTGACCAGGATGGTCTCGATCTCTTGACCTCGTGATCCACCTGCCTCAGCTTCCCGCGCCCAGCCTATATATATTTTTTAGACAGAGTCTCGCTCTATCACCAGGCTAGAGTACAGTAGCTCAATCCCGACTCACTGTAACCACCATTTTCCTGTTTCAAGCAATTCTCCTGCCTCAGCCTCCCAAGTAGCTGGGACTACAGGCACACACCACCATGCCCGGCTAATTTTTTTTTTTTTTTTTTTTAAAGACCGGGGTTTCACCATGTTGGTCAGGCTGGTCTTGAACTCCCGACCTCAGGTGATCCACCCACCTTGGCCTCCAAAGTGCTTGGATTACAGATGTGAGCCACCATGCCTGGCCTTTTTTTTGTATTTTTCGTAGAGATTGCGTTTCACCATGTTGGCCAGGATGATCTCAGTCTCGACCTTGTGATCCGCCTGCCTCAGCCTCCCAAAGTGCTGGGATTACAGGCATGAGCCACAGTGCCCAGCCGCATATATAATATATTTTTTGAGGCAAGGTCTTGCTCTGTCACCAAGGGTAAAGTATAGTGGTAGGATCATAGCTCACTGTAGCCTCCATCTCCTGGGCTCAAGCAGCCCTCCCATCTCAGCCTCCTAAGTAGCTGGGACTATGGATGCACACCACCATGCTCAGCTAACTTTTTTTTTTTAAAACCAGAGATGAGGTCTCACTATGTTGTGCAGGATGGTCTCAAACTCCTAAACTCAAACAATCCTCCCACGCTGGCCTCCCAAAGTGATAGAATTACAGGTGTGTGCCACTACATCTACCTTTCTTACATACATCTTATCTAAAAATCTTAATTTTTTTTTTTTTTTTTTGAGACAGGGTTTCTCTCCTATCTCCCAGGCTGGAGTACACTGGTGTGCTCTCGGCTCACTACAACCTCTGCCTCCTGGGCTCAAGCAATCCTCTTGCCTCAGCCTCTCAACTAGCTAGGATTACAGGCATGCATCACCATACCCGGCTAATTTTCATATTTTACTAGACACGAGATTTCACCATGTTGGCCAGGCTAGTCTCAAACACCTGACCTCAAGTCATCCACCCACCTTAGCCTCCCTAAGTACTGGGATTACAGGCATGAGCCACCATTCCTGGCCTAAAAATCTTACTTTAATCTCCTCTTATTTTCTGGACTCTACCCTGGGATCTAAGAGATATTATTTCACTATTATCTCCAAGCATCTTTAAAGGGTATGATCAGAGCCCCACCCATAGTCTGTATGGCTACTGTCAAAACACTTCATGAGAACTCTAATGGAGGGAAAAACTGTGAGTAGGAACAGGCCTTGTTCACTTGTCCAATTGAGTTCTGTGGATGCCGGAGATTACCTGATATCCTGCTGAACAACTGGTCATGGGTCCCAGGGTCCTGCTCACACATGTCCCCCAGAATATATTTTAAATATAAGTGTTGGAAACATTTTCTGTCAATGGCACTGACCTGTATTTAGGAAACAAACACTTATTAAAAGACAAAGGTGTTTTGTTTTGAGACAGACTCTCACTCTGTCATCCAGCCTGGAGTACAGTGGTGTGATCTCAGCTCACCACAACCTCTGATTCCCAGGTTCAAGTGATTCTCCTGCCTCCCCAGTAGCTGGCATTACAGCCACCCACCACCACACCCAGTTAATTTTTGTATTTTAGTAGAGACAGAGTTTTGCCATGTGGGCCAGGCTGATCTTGAACTCCTGACCTCAAGTGATCTGCCTGCCCCAGTCTCCCAAAGTGCTGGGATTATAGGCATGAGCCACCACGCCTGGTCGACAATTTTTTTTATTTTTTATTTTTGAGACAGATTTTTGCTCCCAGGCTGGAGTACGGTGGCATGATCTTGGCTCACTGCAACCTCTGCCTTGCGGTTTCAAGCTACTCTTCTGCCTCAGCCTCCTGAGTAGCTGGGACTACAGGCACCTGCCATCACGCCTGGCTAATTTTTAGTAGACGCCATGTTGGCCAGGCTGGTCTTGAACTCCTGACCTCATGATCTGCCCACCTTGGTCTCCCAAAGTGCTGAGATTACAGACAGATGTGAGCATGGGGCCCACATCTTTTTTTCCCCTCATTGACAAAAAAAATGTTTCGTTTGTTTGGTAAATTGCTGAAATATTTCTTCCACTAGATGTCAGTGTTGCACTTGAAACTTGAACTTTCATTTATAAATTCTTTTAGTCCTGCGATGGCATCTTTCTGTTTCTGCAACACAAGATACCACCAGATGACCCAGACTGATCTTATCCTCAGATAAGTTCCTTCAAAGAGATATCAGGAAGGAATTTGTTGTACAGAATTGGAGATTTGGCAAGAAGATCTAGAAGCATCCAAAGTCTCCTCGAGAATGGCAATTTTAAAATAAGCACTTTAGTTAAAAATATATATAACAACAAAACTCTTAATTTTCCTGTTTGCCTGTTCATCTGAGGTTCTTTTGGTGAGCCCTTTAACTCTGTGACCTGTATTTTGTGTCCATCCTAGGACAAGCTTTCTTCTGAGGATGAAAGGCAGTTAGTCTCTGATTTTCTTACAGAAAGTATAATAACAGTTTTTTGGGGTTGGTTTGTTTGTTTTGAGACAGAGTCTCACTGGTGTAATCTCAGCTCACTGCAACCTCTCCCTCCCAGGTTCAGGTGATTATTCAGCCTCAGCCTCCTGAGTAGCTGGGATTACAGGCACCTGCCATCCAAAGTGATGGGGTTACAGGTGTGAGCCTCAAAAAGTGCTGAGAGTTTTTGTGTTTTTAGTACAGACGGTGTTTCTCTCTGACTTTGTATTTTAGTAGAGACCAGGTTTCACCCATGTTGGCCAGGCTAGCTAGCCTGCCTTGGCCTCCCAAAGTGCTGGGATTGTAGGTGTGAGCCACTGCACCCAGCCATAATGATATTTCAGTTAAAAAAAACTAGAATGTTTTGTAGCCATAAAAAAGAACAAGACCATGTCTTTTTCAGGAACATAGATGGAGCTGGAGGCCATTAGCCCTGGCAAACTAAGGTAGAAACAGAAAACTACCACATGTTCCCACTTGTAAGTAGGAGTTAAATGATGAGAACTTATGAACACAAAGAAGGAAACAGACACTGGAATCTTCTTGAGGATGGAATCTGGGAGGAGAGAGAAGGGCAGAAAAGATAAGCATTGAGTACTGGGCTTAATTACCTGGGTGATGAAACAATCTGTACAACAAACCCCGTGACATGAGTTTACCTATGTAACAAACCTTCACATGCATCCACAAACCTAAAATAAAAGTTAAGTTGGGCGTGGTGGCTCACACCTGTAATCCCAGCACTTTGGGAGGCCAAGGCAGGCGGATCACGAGGTCAAGAGATTGAGATCATCGTGGCCAACATGGTGAAACTCCGTCTCTACTAAAAGTACAAAAAATTGGCCAGGTGCCGTGGCTCACGCCTATAATCATAGCACTTTGGGAGGTCAAGGCAGGTGGATCACGAGGTCAAGAGATCGAGACCATCCTGGTCAACAAGGTGAAATCCGTCTCTACTGAAAATACAAAAATTAGCTGGGCATGGTGGTGCGCGCCTGTAGTCCCAGCTAGTCAGGAGGCTGAGGCAGGAGAATTGCCTGAACCCAGGAGGTGGAGGTTGCAGTGAGCTGAGATCATGCCATTGCACTCCAGTTTTGGTAACGAGAGAAACTCCATCTCAAAAAAAATTTTTTCAAAAAATTAGCCGGGTGTGGTGGTGCGCCTGTAGTTCCAGCTAATCGGGAGGCTGAGGCAGAATTGCTTGAAACCAGAAAACGGAAGTTGCAGGGAGCTGGGATCGTGCCACTGCACTTCTAGCCTGGAGATAGAGCGAGACTCTGTCTCAAATAAAATAAAATAAAATAAAATAAAATAAAATAAAATAAAGGGCCAGGCGCGGTGGCTCACGCCTGTAATCCCAGTACTTTGGGAGGCCGAGGCAGGTGGATCACAAGGTCAAGAGATTGAGACCATCCTGGTCAACATGGTGAAACCCTGTCTCTACTAAAAATAGAAAAAATTAGCTGGGCATGGTGGCATGTGCCTGTAATCCCAGTTACTCAGGAGGCTGAGGCAGGAGAATTGCCTGAACCCAGGAGGCAGAGGTTGCGGTGAACCAAGATCGTGCCATTGCACTCCAGCCTAGGTAACAAGAGCGAAACTCCGTCTCAAAAAAAATAAAATAAAAGTTAAAAAAGAACATAAAATAAATTATAAACATTTTTCTATTCAAGGAATTATGAAGACGTGAGCATTTTCTTTTTTTCCCCCTGTTGCATTTATTAATAAAATAGAAATAAAAAATCTCTTTAGAAAATTGTTTTTGAGGTCTATGCCTGAAGTTATATGGAAGTATGACAGATGGGAGCACAGTAGGATTCTTGCAGAGTACCTGCAGATATGACACATGCTACACAGAGAGCAGAAAGGGTCTCAATGCAGAGTCAAAAGGCTATTCATAAAAAACAACAAATATGCTGCAGTGTTTACTGCTTAGGTGACGGGTACACCAGGTTCTCACAAATCTCCACTGAAGAACTTATCATGTAACCAAATACCACCTGTATCCCAATAACTTATGAAAAAATAAATGTTTTAAAAAGTTTGATTAAGTAAAACCCTAGAAATAGAAGAAAAGGATAATTCTATTTCAAATTTAAGTTAACCTTAATTTATTCTTCTTAAGAAGTTCTTTTTAAACAATACTGAAAGACAAAAGCAATACAAGACTGAAAAATTTTAATTCATCTAAATATAAAAATTTTTTTAAAAGAATTAAGTATAAAGAAATAAAACCCTAGAAACAGAAGAAAAGGATAATTCTATTTTATTTATTTATTTATGTTTTTGAGATGGAGTCTCACTGTGTCACCCAGGCTGGAGTGCAATGATGCAATCTCAGCTTACTGCAACCTCTGTCTCCCGAATTCAAGCGATTCTCCTGCCTCAGCCTCCTGAGTAGCTGGGATTACAGGTATGTACCACCCCACCCTGCTAATTTTTGTACTTTTAAAAGAAACGGGGTTTCTCCATGTTGGTCTTGAACTCCTGACCTTAGGTGATCCACCAGCTTCTGCCTCCCAAAGTGCTAGGATTACAGGTGTGAGCCACTATGCTTGGCAGATAATTATATTTTAAATTTAGGTTAACCTTAATTTATTATTCTTAAGATCTTTTTAAACAATATATGAAAGAGAAAAGCCATAAAAGACTGAAAAAATTTAATTCATCTAAATATAATTTTTAAAAAAAGGCTATTCATGCTTACCAACAAACAAGGGAAAGGTAACAGTCACAATTCTGATAGGTGCTAACTTGCACCATGTACATCACCAAATTGTTTTGAGGAGAAAGTTAGATGAATTTAAAATCCCCACATGTTTGGAAATTGAGCAAAATACATTCAAAAAACATGTAGATGAAAGAAGAAAACACATGGAAATTTACAAATATTTTGAATGAAATGTGACAAAAATATAACATCAAATTTGTGAAATAAAACTAAAATAGTGCTCAGAGGGAAAACATGGCTTTAAATATAATATTAAAATTAAAAGGTTAGTCTGGGCAACACATGGGACCCTGTCTTTACAAAAAATAGTAATACTAATTAGCCAGCCACAGTGGCATGCACCTATAGTCCCAGCTACTTGGGTGGCTGAGGTGGGAGAGTGGCTTGAGCTCAGGAGGTCAAGGCTGCAGTGAGCAGAGATCAAACCACTACATTCCAGCCTGGCCAACAGGGTGGGATCCTGCCTCAAAAAAAAAAAAAAAGAAAGAAAGAAAAAAGAAAAACAAAAGTTAAGTGTCAGTTATCTGTCTGAGTCTCCATATCAACAGCATTTTTTTTTTTTTTTTAAAGAAACTGAAGCCAAAATTAATATAACTTGAGAGTTTATTTTGGCTAAGGTTGAGGACTACAGCCAGAGAATCAGAGATTAAAGTTCCCCTGAATATGCTCCAATTAGCCGCAGTTAGGAGTGGGTTTACCCGGGAAAAAATAGAAGTTAGAGAGCAGTCCCTCAAGTGTTTACCAAGAATTAACATTGGCTCTCTAAAATAAGCTAATGATTGGCTAATGATACATTGTTCTTGTATCACAAAACCCAGGAACATGAAGATAATGAGTCAGGGTTACATTGTGTAATTCCTGGTAACATTTTAGGAAAATAAAACAATTACCTCCAGGCATGGCTTGGGGGCTGTGATTGAAGGCTGGTGTTCCTGTCTCTGTGGGCCTGATAAACTTTGCATACTTCACCTTCCTTAGACTGCGCTGAGCCACTTTTCTTTCTCAAAAGCAATTATTGTCAATAACTGAAATAAAAAGTGAACGTTGATATTGTCAACCTTAAATAACAAGATTCAGAAAATATGATTAAGTGTAGAGTTCGAGAATAGTCATCCAGGAAGCACAGATTCCAAAGAGTGGAAGACAGTGTTCCAATGTGTAGAAGTGTGGGGTTATTTATACAGACAGGGTTTAGGCAAGCTTAACAGAATTTCAACATCTTTTTATGTAAGCGTTAATGCATAGTTAAAATGATTTGATTGATCAAAGTGGTATTTTTCTTTCAAGAAAGGTATGCTTAACATTCTACACTGAAGATGAAACAGTCATGGAGTCTTTTGTGCCACCTGTTCTGAATTAGGTACAGGACAATAAAGGAGGCAGTTAAACGATGACAAAGGTCATTGATTGGAAGGGGAAGTGGTCTGGTCTCTGGTCTTTCCTTGTCATTTACAGAACAAGAACAGTGAGAAAGAGAGTCAATCTATAATTTATTTTATTTTATTTATTTATTTGAGACAGAGTCTTGCTCTATCACCCAGGCTGAAGTGCAATGGCGCAATCTCGGCTCACTGCAACCTCTACCTCCCAGGTTTAAGTGATTCTCCTGCCTCAGCCTCTGGAGTAGTTGGGATTATAGGTGCCCACAATCATGCCCAACTAATTTTTGTTGTTGTTGTTGTTTTTTGAGATGGAGTCTAGCTCTGTCACCCAGGGTAGGTGCAATGGCTCAGTCTTGGCTCACTGCAACCTCTGCCTCCCAAGTTCAAGTAATTCTCCTGCCTCAGCCTCCCAAGTAGCTGAGATTACAGGTGCCTACCACCATGCCCAGCTAATTTTTGTATTTTTAGTAGCGACTGGGTTTCACTGTGTTGGCCAGGCTGGTCTAGAACTCCTGACCTCTTGATCCACCCACCTCGGCCTCCAAAAGTGCTGTAATACCAGCGTGAGCCACTGCACCAAGCCTAATTTTTGTATTTTTAGTAGAGACGGAGTTTCACCGTGTTGGCCAGGCTAGTCTTGAACTCCTGACCTCAGGTGATCCGCCCGCCTCGGCCTCCCAAAGTGCTGGGATTACAATGGTGAGCCACCGTGCCCAGCCTAATCTATAATCTAAGAAGCAGAAGTTACGACTACATGCTACATGACTTAGATCAGTCATGTCTCTCTCAAGTCTTAAAATGTTTCTGGAGTTCCAGCAGCTTTTAAATTTTATTTTCACACTATATATCCTACCTGCCTTAAAAAGATAAAATATTATGAATAACTACATGCCAATAAAATGTGATCATTTAGGGCCGGGTGCAGTGGCTCACGCCTGTAATCCCAGAACTTTGGGAGGCTGAGGCAGGCGGATCACAAGGTCAAGAGATTGAGACCATCCTGGTCAACATGG
The DNA here is from genome assembly GCF_049354715.1 of Callithrix jacchus. Taxonomy (NCBI): domain Eukaryota; kingdom Metazoa; phylum Chordata; class Mammalia; order Primates; family Cebidae; genus Callithrix; species Callithrix jacchus. The sequence goes on from NC_133509.1 coordinate 98,460,659, forward strand.
TGAAACCCCATCTCTACTAAAAATACAAAAAATTAGCTGGGCATGGGGGCACGTCCTGTAATTCCAGCTACTCAGGAGGCTGAGGCAAGAGAATTGCCTGAACCCAGGAGGTGGAGGTTGTGGTGAGCCGAAATCGCACCATTGCACTCCAGCCTGGGTAACAAGAGCGAAACTCCATCTCAAAAAAAAAAAAAAGTGATCATTTAGATCAGAAGGACAAATTACTTGATTTAAAAAAATTCCTAAAACTGATTAAAGAAGAAATTTAAAAGCTAAATAGTTCTAAATATAGGAAAAACAAAATGTAATATTTGACACCTTTCTACCATGTGTATGGCATAGACAGAGAAAAGAAATATGCGTGAAGGCATTGTTGAGAGCGCTGTTTAGGCAGGCAGGCAATGTAAGAGAGGTCTGAAAACAGGACCAGAAATTTAGGTACTTTGAACTGTGGGGTTACCATTAATAGTGAGAATAAGTCCTGAAAGAACAGGGCAAAGTCAGACTAGCAGCTAAAGTGTCACTTGAGGTACTGAATTATATTGCCTTCAATTCCTCACAGCAAAGGACAAGACTGGTCTCTGGTCCAGATACGGGGCTAGGTTTTTCTATGGGGGTGAATTAGCTCTAGCAGTGTGATGAATGTTAAAAGAAAAACTTGAAAATTAAAGTTAACAGAGTGTAACCGAGTGAAGAATGATCTGAGTATCCAGCAGCTCCCTGAACCCAAATAGGTCCAGGGCAACTCCAGGGCTATCACATGGCCAAATAGTATTTATGGACAGAAAAAAGAAAATGACGTACCGAAAAACAGAAGTGAGGTATAGAAACAGCTAGATTGGTTACAGCTTGGCATTTGTCTTATCTGGACATGGTTTGAACAGTTAGCTGCCTGTGATTGGCCAAAACGCTGTGATTGGCACAAGAGTAGGTTAGTCTATTTACACATCCAAGGTATACAGAGAAACCTTTAAGCTGAGCTTAAAATATTTAAGAAGGCAGTTTTAGGCTAAACTTAATTTAACATGAAATTAGAATAATGTGGAAATAATACATACTTATTTTATTGTATGTTGAGGGAGTTTCAATGTGATGGTGTTCAGGACATGCTACTCCAAAATATGTCACCTTGGCATTTTGAAAAACTGCAGAAGCCTTTGTCATAAGGATTATTTTGAGCTCATTATTTTGAGAGACTGCAGCTACAGGAGAAGCTTAGAGAACAAGACCAGAAGGCACACTTTTCTTTCTTATGTATTTATTTATTTCTCCATGAAGGCCTAGAAGTCACACTTTTTTTTTATTTATTTCTCCATGAAGGCTCAGAAGTCACACTTTTCTAAGAGAAATTTACATCTATAAAGGAAATCTCCATTCACACGCAGCACGTCTCCATTTGTAAGCATGTCTCTCCTCCCACTTTATACCACAAAGAGAAGGATGAGGCCAGGCGCAGTGGCTGAAGCCTGTAATCCCAGCACTTTGGGAGGCCGAGGCGGGTGGATCACAAGGTCAAGAGATTGAGACCATCCTGGTCAACATGGTGAAACCCCGTCTCTACTAAAAAATACAAAAATTAGCTGGGCATGGTGGTGCGTGCCTGTAATCCCAGCTACTCAGGAGGCTGAGGCAGGAGATTTGCCTGAACCCAGGAGGCGGAGGTTGCAGTGAGCCGAGATCATGCCATTGCACTCCAGCCTGGATAACAAGAGCGAAACTCCGCCTAAAAAAAAAAACCCAAAAAACAGAAGGATGATGCTAAGTCACCACAGACTCTTATCAATGGAGGAGGCACCAATTTAAATATGCATAATAAACCTGACCCTGATTTACCGTGCTTTTCCTAATCACCACCCCATACATCAGGCTTTCCCACACCCTACTTTGTTTTCACTGAAGACTTTTTCTTCCTTCCAAATTTTATTTAGGTTCAAGGGGTACAAGTGCAGGTTTGTGACATGGGTAAATTGCATGTCACAGGGGTTTTGTTTATAAGTTATTTCATTATCCAGGTAAGAAGTGTAGTACCTGATAGCTTCTCCATCCTCACCCCCTTCCCACCTTTCACCTTCAAGTAGGCCCCCTTGTCTATTGTTCTCTTCTTTGTGTCCATGTGAACTCAGTGTTTAGCTCCCACTTATATGAAAGAACTTGCAGTATTTGGTTTTCTGTTCCTGCATTAATTTGTTTAGAATAATGGCCTCCAGCTCTGTCTATGTTGCTGCAAAGAACACGATTTCATTCTTTTGTATGGCTGTGTAGTATTCCATGGTGTATATCTGCCATGTTGCCTTTATCCAGTGCACCATTGATAGAGCTTTAGGTTGATTCCATGTCTTTGCTATTTTGATAGTGCTGTGATGATCATATGTATGCATATGTCTATATGACAGAATGATTTATATTCCTTTGGGTATATTTGCAGTAATAAGACTTCTGAGTCAAATGGTAGTTCTGGGTTTTTCTTCCATTTTTTTATTGTTTTGTTTTTTGTTTTTTCTTTCTGAGACAGGGTCTTGCTCTGTTGCCCAGGCTAGAGTACAGTGGCATAATCATATCTCACTGTAGGCTCAACCTCCCAGGCTCAAAGGATCCTCTACCTCAGCCTCCCAAACAGCTGAGACCACAGGCACATGCCACCATGCCTGCCTACTTTTTTATTTTCTGTAGAGATGGGGTCTTAGTATGTTACCCAGGCTTCTCTCAAACTCCTGGCCTCAAATGATCCTCTCACCTCAGCCTCCCAAAGTGCTAGGATTACAGGTGTGAGCTACTGCGGTCAGCTAGTAGTTCTGCTTTAAGTTCTTTGAGAAACCTTCAAACTGCTTTCCACAGTGGTTGAGCTAACTTACATTTTCACTAGCAGTGAAAAAGTATTCCCTTTTCACTGCAATTTCACCAGCATCTATTATGTTTTGACTTTTTTTTTTTTTTGAGACGGAGTTTCACTCTTGTTACCTGGAGTGCAATGGCGCGATCTCGGCTCACCGCAACCTCCGCCTCCTGGGTTCAAGCAATGCTCCTGCCTCAGCCTCCCAAGTAGCTGGGACTATAGGCGCGCACCACCATGCCCAGCTAATTTCTGTATTTTTAGTAGAGATGGGGTTTCACCTTGTTGACCAGGATGGTCTCAATCTCTTGACCTCGTGATCCACCTGTCTTGGCCTCCCAAAGTGCTAGGATTACAGGCGTGAGCCACTGTGCCCAGCTGAGTTTTTCTTTCCCCCGAAGACTAAGTCTTGCTCTGTCACCAGGCTAGAATGCAGTGGCGCAATCTCGGCTCACTGCAAACTCTGCCTCCCATGTTCAAGCAATTCTCCATCCTCAGCCTCCTGGGTAGCTGAGATTACAGGCACCCGCCACCACAACCAGCTGATTTTTGTATTTTTAGTAGAGACAGGGTTTCACCATGTTGGCCAGGCTGGAGTTGAACTCCTGACTCGTGATCCGCCTGCCTCGGCCTGCCAAAGTGCTGGGATTACAGGATTGAGTTGCTGTGCCTGGCCTATTTTTTTTTTTACCTTTTTTTTTTTTTGAGACGGGGTTTTGCTCTTGTTGCCCAGGCTGGAGTGCAATGGTGCAATCTTGGCTCACCACAACCTTCACCTCCTTGGTTCAAGTGATTCTCCTGCCTTAGCCACCGAAGTAGCCGTGAGTACAGGTATTTGCCACCATGCCTAGCTAATTCTTGTATTTTTAGTAGAGATGGGGTTTCACCATGTTGGCCAGGATGGTCTCGATCTCTTGACCTCGTAATCTACCCACCTCGGCCTCCCAAAGTGCTGGGATTACAGGCGTGAGCCACTGTGCCCGGCCCTTTTTTTCTGAATAACAGCCATTCTGACTGGTGGTATTTCATTGTGGTTTTGACTTGCATTTCTCTCTCTCTCTTTTTTTTAGAGATGGGGTCTCACTGTGTTGCCCAGGCTGGTCTTGAACTCCTGGGCTCAAGTGACCTCCTACCTCAGCCTCCCAAAGTGCGGGGATTACAAGTGTGAGCCACCATGCCCAGCCGATTTGCATTTCTCTAATGATTAGTGATGATGAGTATTTTTTCATATGCTTGTTGGCCATGTGTATGTCTTCTTTTGAGAAGTATCTGGTCATATTCTTTGCTCATTGATGTGGTTTGGCTCTGTGTTCCCACCAAAATCTCTTGTTGAATTGTAATCCCCTGTGTTGGAAGTACCTGCTGGGAGGTGATTGGATAATGGGGACAGATTTTCCCCTTGTGGTTCTCAGGATAGTGGGTGAGTTCTCCTGAGATCTGGTTGTTTGAAAGTGTGTAGTGCTTCCCCCTTCACTCTCTCCTGCTCTACCATGGTAAGACATACTTGCTTCCCCGTTGCCTTCCACCATGATGACAAATTTACCGAGGCCTCCCAGCCATGCTTTCATGTAGTGTTGGGCTGTGGGTGCACAGAAGGCAAGAGCTGAAGTTTGGGAGCCTCTGCCTAGATTTCAGAGAATGTATGGAAACGCCTGGATGTCCAGACAATAGTCTGCTGGAGGGGCAGACCCTCATGGAGGACCTCTACTAGGGCAGTGTGGAGGGGAAAGGTGGGGTTGTAGCTCCCTCAGTGTCCCCACTGGGACATTGTCTACTGGAGTTGTATGAAGACAGCCACTGTCCTACAGACCCCAGAATGGTAGATCCACTGACAGCTTGCACTGTGCACCTAGAAAAGCCACAGGCACTCAATGTTAGCCTATGAAAGCAGCTGCTGAGGTCTTTACCCTGCAGAACCATAGGGGAGGGGCTGCCCAAGGCTTTGTGAGCTCACTCTTTGCATCAGCATGCCCTGGAAGTGAGTCCTTCCCTGTTTGGAGTTAAAGGAGATTATTTTGGATCTTTAAGATTTAATGACTGCCCTGCGGAGCTTTAGACTGGCCTGGGGCCTGTCATGCCTTTGTTTTGGTCAATCTCTCTCTTTTAGAACAGAAGCATTTACCCAATGCCTGTATCCCCACTGTATCTAGGAAGTAATAAACTTGTTTGTTTGTTTGTTTTGAGATGGAGTTTTGTTCTGCTGCCCCAGCTGGAGTGCAGTGGTGCAATCTCAGCTCACTGCAAACTCCGCCTCCTGGGTACAAGCAATTCTCCTGCCTCAGCCTCCTGAGTAGCTGGGATTACAGGCATGTGCCACTACCCCCAGCTAATTTTCATATTTTTAGTAGAGGCAGGGTTTCACTATGTTGGCCAGGCTGGTCTTGAACTCCTGATCTCAGGTGATCTGCTTGCCTCAGCCTCCCCAAGTGCTGGGATTATAGATGTGAGCCACTGCGCCCGGCCACAAACTTATTTTTGATTTTACAGGCTCATAGGCAGAAAGAACTTGCCTTATCTCAGATGAGACATTGGACTTTTACTTTTGAGTTAATGATAACATTAGCTAAGACTTTGGTTAATCATTGGGAAGCCATGATTATGTTTTAAAATGTGAGAAGAGCCCGGCGCGGTGGCTCAAGCCTGTAATCCCAGCACTTTGGGAGGCCGAGGCGGATGGATCACGAGGTCAAGAGATTGAGACCATCCTGGTCAACATGGTGAAACACCGTCTCTACTAAAAATACAAAAAATTAGCTGGGCATGGTGGCGCGTGCCTGTAATCCCAGCTACTCGGGAGGCTGAGGCAGGAGAATTGCTTGAACCCAGGAGGTGGAGGTTGAGGTGAGCTGAGATCGCGCCATTGCACTCCAGCCTGGGTAACAAGAGCGAAACTCCGTCTCAAAAAAAAAAAAAAGTGGGGGGGTGGAGAAGAACATGATATTTGGAAGGGGCCAGGAGTGGAATGATATGGTTTGGTTCTGTGTCCCTACCAAAATCTGAAGTTGAATTGTAATCCCCTACCAAAATCTCATGTTGAGGGAGAGATCTGGTAGGAGGTAATTGGGTCATCAGGGCAGACTTCCTTCTGGCTGTTCTCATGATGGTGAGTAAGTTCTCACCAGATCAGGTTGTTTGAAAATGTAAACTTGGGTAGTGTGATGCCTCTGGCTTTGTTCTTTTTGCTTAGAATTGCTTTGGCTATTTGTGTTCTTTTTTGAATTTTAGAAAAGATTTTCTAATTCTGTGAAAAATGTCATTAGTGTTTGATAGCAATAGCATCGAATCTGTAAATTACTTTGGGCAGTATCACCGCTTTAACAATATTGATTCTTCCTGACTGTCAGCAGGGAATATTTTTCATTTGTCTGTGTCATCTCCAATTTCTTTCAGCAGTGTTTTGTAATTCTCATTGTAGAGATCGTTTACCTGCCTGGTTAGCTGTATTCCTAGGTATTTTGTACTTGTGTGTGTATTTGTGTGTCTGTCTATTGTGAATGGGATTGCATTTTTGATTTGGCTCTCAGCTTGGACATTGTTTGTATATAAAAATGCTACTGATTTTTGTACATTGATTTTGTATCCTGAAACTTTGTTGAAGTTGTCAATCAGATCTAGAAACTTTTGGGCAGAGACCAGGGGGTTTTCTAAGCATAAAATCATATCATCTGTGAAGAGAGAGAGTTTGACTTCCTTTCTTCCTATTTGGATACCTTTTATTTCTTTCTCTTGCCTGATTGTTCTGTCTAGGACTTCCAGCACTATGCTGAATAGGATGATGAGAGTGCACATCTTTTTCTTCTTCCATTTCTCAAGGGGAATGCTTCTAGCTTTGCCAGGTCAGTGTGATGTGGGCTGTGAGTTTGTCATAGATGGCTCTTACTATTTTGATGTATGTTCCTCTAATGCCAAGTTTGTTGAGGGTTTTCAACATGAAGAGATATTGAATTTTATCAAAAACCTTTTCTGTTGAGATAATCGTGTGTGTCTGTCTGTGTGTGTGTGTGTGTGTGTGTGTGTGTGTGTTTTTGAGACGGAGTTTCGCTCTTGTTACCCAGGCTGGAGTGCAATGGCGCGATCTCGGCTCACTGCAACCTCTGCCTCCTGGATTCAGGCAATTCTCCTGCCTCAGCCTCCTGACTGTGATCATAGGCACGTGCCACCATGTCCAGCTAATTTTTTGTGTTTTAGTAGAGACAGGATTTCACCATGTTGACCAGGATGGTCTTGATCTCTTGACCTCATGATCCACCTGCCTCGGCCTCCCAAAGTGCTGGGATTACAGGCTTGAGCCACCGTACCTGGCAATCAGGTGGTTTTTGTATGTAATTATGTTTATGTGACAAATCACATTTGTTGATTTGAGTATACTGAAACAACTTTGCATTCCAAGAATAAAGCCTACTTGATTATAGTGGATTAACTTTTTGATGTGCTGCTGGATTCAGTTTGCCAGTATTTTGTTGAGGATTTTTGCATCTATGTTCATCAGTGATATTGGCCTAAATTTTTTTGTTGTTGTGTCTCTGCCAAGTTTGGTATCAGAATGATGCTGGCCTCAAATAATGAGTTGAAGAGGAGTCCCTCCTCCTCTCTTTTTTGGGGGTAGCTTCAGTAGGATTGGTACCAGCTTGTCTTTACACATCTGGTAGAATTCAGCTGTGAATCTATCTGGTCCATGGCTTTTTCTGGTTAGCAGGCTTTTCATTATTGACTCAACTTCAGAATTCATTTTTGGTTTGTTGAGAGTTTCAGTTTCTTTCTAGGTCAATCTTGGGAAATTGTATGTTTCAAAGAATGCATCCATTTCTTCTAGTTTTCTAATTTGTGCGCAGAGTTGTTCATAATAGTTTTTGAGGGTTTTTTTTTGTATTTCTTTCTTTTTTTTAAATTTAACAAATCCAGCTGTTCCTAGAAGTTTTGTGTATTTCTTTGGGGTCAATGGTAATGTCCCTGTTGTCATTTCTGTGTTTATTTGGATCTTCTCTATTTTTCTATTAGTCTATCTTGTGATCTATCAATTCTATTTTTTCTTTTTAAACTTTTTTTAAATTAATTTTTTTTCAAGAAAGGATAGAGAGCGTATCAGTATGTTGCCCAGGCTGGTACCAAACTCCTGGGTTCAAGGGATCCTCTTGCCTTGGCCTCCCAAAGTGCTGGGATTACAGGTGTGAGCCACTGATATACCCATCCACATTTGAAAAAAAAAAATGCAACTCTAGGCTAGGCCCAGTGGCTCATGCCTGTAATCCCAGCACTTTGGGAATCCAAGGTGGGCAATTGCTTGAACTCAGGATTTGAGAGCAACCTGGGCAACATGGCAAAATGCAGTCTCTACAAAAAAACATTGAAAAATAAAAAAATAAAGATTAGCTGGGCATGGTGGCATGTGCCTGTAGTCCTAGCTGGCTACCCAGAAGGCTGAGGCAGGTAGATAGATTGAGCCCAGAAAGTCAAGGTACAGTGAGCTGTGATTGTGCCACTGAATTTCAGCCTGGACGACAGAACAAAACCTTGTCTCAAAAAAAAAAAGAAGTAGGTCTGTACTAAAGTACAATGACAGACTGTTTCAGAATGAAAAAGGAGAGTAAAGGACAAAAACTGAATACATTATTAAAAATATATACATTATAGGCTGGGGGTGGTGGCTCATGCTTGTAATCCCAGCATTTTGGGAGGCTAAGGCAGGTGGATCACGAGGTCAGGAGATTGAGACCATCCTGGCTAACATGGTGAATCCCCATCTCTACTAAAAATAGAAAAAATTAGCCAGGCATGGTGGCACACGCTTGTAGTCCTAGATACTCGGGAGGCTGAGACAGGAGAATTCCATGAACCTGGGAGGCAGAGCTTGCAGTGAGCCAAGATTGTGCCACTGCACTCTGGCCTGGGTGATAGAGTGAGACTCCATCTTAAAAAAAAAACATTATATATTTTATAAATTATTACATTATAACATAATATAAATTATATACGTTATAAAATTATATAAGGTTTGTATGAAAGGAATCTTGGAAAAGGATATCTTGTGTGGTCAAAGCTGTCTGAGATTAGATGGATTTATTAAATAAGGATTTATTAAAATCAGCTTTGTTATTAATAGTACACTGGTACAAAACTAGAAATTGGTTTTTTCTCTCTATAAGATGACAAAATTTTTTTGGAGCGTTGATGTGGTCTTGGTAAGCAATCGTGAAAGGTTCTTCCTTACCTTTTTTTGGTGGCGGGGGGACACAAACACAGCCTCGCTTTGTTTCCCAGGCTGGAGTGCAGTGGCAGGATCATGGCCTCTACCTCCTGGGCTTAATGGAGCCACCAGCCTCAGCCTTCTGAGTAGCTAGGACTACAGGTATAAACTACTCCAGGCTAAGTCTTTTTTTAGTAGTTTTTTGGGAACAGGTGGTATTTGGTTACATGGATAAATTCTTCTGGGGTGATTTCTGAGATTTTGGTGTGTCAATCACCAGAACGGTGTATTGTACCCAATAGTAGATTTTTTAGCCCTTATCCCCTTCCCACCTTCCTCTCCATCTCCAAAGTCTGTTAGATAATTCCTATGCCTTTGCATCCTCATAGCCTAGTTTCCACTGGTTAATTAAAAACAAAAATTTTTTTTTTAGACGGAGTTTTGTTCTTGTTACCCAGGCTGGAGAGCAATGGCGCAATCTCAGCTCATGGCAACCTCTGCCTCCTGGGTTCAGGCAATTCTCCTGCCTCAGCCTCCTAAGTAGCTGGGATTACAGGCACGCACCACTATGCCCAGCTATTTTTTTGTATTTTTAGTAGAGACAGGGTTTCACCATGTTGACCAGGATGGTCTCGATCTCTTGACCTCATGAACCACCCACCTCAGCCTCTCAAAGTGCTGGGATTACAGGCGTGAGCCATGGCGCCCAGCAAAAAAAAAAAAAAAAAAAAAAAAAAATTTGAGACAGAGCCTCACTCTGTCACCCAGATCTCGGCTTACTGCAACCTCTGCCTCCTGGGTTCAAGCAATTCTCCTACCTCAGCCTCCCTAGTAGCTGGGACTATAGGTGGTGCCACCACACCTGGCTAATTTTTTATTTTTTGTAGAGACGAGATTTCACCATGTTGGCCACGAGAGTCTCAATTTCTTGACTTTGTGATCCACCCGCCTTGGCCTCCCAAAGTGCTGGGATTACAGGTGTGAGCCACGGTCCCCGGCCTAATTTTTCAAATTTTTTAATGGAGATGAGGTTTTGCTATGTTGCCCAGACTGGTCTTAAAGTCCTGGGCAATTTCCCCATCTTGGCCTCCTAAAGTGCTACAATTACAGGCATGAGCTATTGCACCCAGCCAGTTTTTCCTTACCTTTAAGAAATCTGCCTCGGGTGGATCACCTGAGGTCAGGAGTTAAAGATCAGCCCGACCCACAGGGTGCAATTCCATTTCTACTGAAAATGCAATATTTAGCTGGGTGTGGTGGCGGGTGCCTGTAGTCCCAGCTACTCAGGAGGCTAAGACAGGATAACTGGTTGAACCCAGGAGGTGGAGATTGCAATGAGCTGAGAACACGCCACTGCACTCCAGCCTGGGCAACAGGGGGAGACTCCATCTCAAAAACAAACAAAAATAAATCTGCCTCCACCCAATGCCTGCTGCACCACCATCATGGACACCAGCTGTGTGTAGCATGTCAAGCGAGCCTGGGTCACCAAGCTGGGCATGACCAGCTCTCAGGAACAGTGTTTGAGGATACATGTGGAATTTCTGGACCACAGGAGCCACTCCATTATCCGCAATATCAAAGGGCCCATATGAAAAAACAAGGTACTCACTCTGTTGGAGTCAAAGTGGAGAGGTGGCCAGGCGCAGCGGCTCACGTCTGTAATCCCAGCACTTTGGGAGGCCAAGGTGGGTAGATCACCTGAGGTCAGAAGTTTAAGACCATCCTGGCCAACATGCTGAACCACCCTCCCCCACCTCCCGGCTCTTCTAAAAATATAAAAATTAGCTGGACCTGGTGGCGGGTGCCTATAATACCAGCTATTCAGGAGGCTGAGGCAGGAGAATCGCTTGAATCGGGGAGGCAGAGGTTGCAGTGAGCTGAGATCGTACCACTGCGCTCCCAGCTGGGCGACAAAGCAAGACTCCAAAATTCTGTCTCAACTAAACCAAACAAACAAACAAACAAACAAACAAAAACGAAGTGGAGAGGCCCGGAGGTTGCACTGAGCTTGGCTGCTTGCTGGGTGTTGGATGTTTGGGTGGACCACTTGGCCCGCAAGAATGATGTGCCACAATCTGTTCCTTTATTTTATTTTTTTGTTTACCAAAGAGGAATGAAGATGCACCTTTAAATAAAGCATTGTGTTCCATTTTTAAGTAAATTTTCCTAGGAAACAGCCTGTGTTTTATCAAAACAATGCTATGTGCCTCATGTTGATTTTCTGAGGTCTTTGATTACTTAAGAAAACTGAATTTTCTCAATATTAAAAGAATTACGTTTTGTTCACAAATATGTAAGCTTCTATATTTGCCTTGAAAATCTTTTTTTTTCTTTTTTTTTGAGACGGAATTTCGCTCTTGTTACCCAGGCTGGAGTACAATGGCGCGATCTCAGCTCACCGCAACCTCCGCCTCCTGGGTTCAGATAATTCTCCTGCCTCAGCCTCCTGAGTAGCTAGGATTACAGGCACGCGCCACCATGCCCAGCTAGTTTTTTGTATTTTTAGTAGAGACAGGGTTTCACCATGTTGACCAGGATGGTCTCGATCTCTTGACCTTGTGATCCACCCGCCTCGGCCTCCCAAAGTGCTGGGATTACAGGTGTGAGCCACTGCGCCCGGCCGCAAAAATCTTTTATTGTTGTTTTGGTTAAATAGATAGCCAGGTATTGCCTCATTGTGGTCTGTGATCCTATAATCAAGTGGTTTTTTTGTTTGTTTGTTTAAAGAGACAGTTTCTCCCTATTACCAAGAATGCTAGTGCAGGGACATGATCATAGCTCACTGCACCCTTGACTCCTGGGCTCCAGGCCCAGCACTCCAGGTTGCAGTGATGCCCCTGCCTCAAGCTCCCGAGTAGCTAGGACTATAGGCACATGCAACCATGATCGGCTAATTTTTTTATTTTTCATTTTTTGGAGAGACAGGGTCTCTCTATGATGTCCAGGCTGGTCTTGAACTCCAGGTCTCAAGTGATCCTCTTGCCTCAGGCTCTCAAAATGCTGGGATTACAGATGTGAGCCACCATGACTGGCTAATTAAGTATTTTAAAAGTTATTGATAATTTCCTGAAATCAAATGAAGGTCTTTTGACCTTTAACTAACTTTGAGGATTCTCAGAGGGCCCCTAAAAAATCTCAAAAGAATCCATTCTCTCTCCTTATCAAAGGCAATATGGGCAGGTATGGTGGCTCATATCTATAATTCTAGCACTTTGGGAGGCAAAGGCAGGAGGATCTCTTAAGGCCAGAGTACAAAACCAGCCTGGGCAACCTAGTCAGATGCTGTGTCTACAAAAAAATTGTGTTAAAATTAGCCAGGAGTGATGGTGCACACCTTTAGTTCCAGCTAGTAGGATGCTGAGGCAAGAGGATCCCTTGAGCCCTGGAGTTTCAGGCTGTAGTGAGCTATGATTACACACTGCACTCCAGCCTGTGCAACAGAGTAAGACCCTGTCTAAAAAAAAAAAAAGAGGCCGGGTGCATGACTCACACCTATAATTCCAGCACTTTGGGAGGCCGAGGCGGATAGAACATGAGATCAGGAGTTTGAGACCAGCCTGGCCAACATGGTGAAACCTTGTATCTACTAAAATACAAAAAATTAGCCAGGCATGGTGGTGTATGCCTGTAGTCCCAGCTACTTGGGAGGCTGAGGCAGGGGAATCATTTGGACCCAGGAGGCAGAGGTTGCAGTAAGCTGAGATTGCGCCACTCCACTCCAGCCTGGTGACAGAGTGAGACTCTGTCTCAAAAAAAAAAAGAGAGATAAAGAAAAAGGAAAGATGTTTAACTCATTGGCAGTATTTGATATGTTAAATTGCATGGAAGCACTTTGAATAAGTGATGATAAATCTATATATAAGATAAGTGAGTTAAAAATGTATAAAGGCTGGGCGTGGTGGCTCACGCCTGTAATCCCAGCACTTTGGTAGGCGGGTGGATCACGAGGTCAAGAGATCGAGACCATCCTGGTCAACAAGGTGAAACCCCGTCTCTACTAAAAATACAGAAATTAGCTGGGCATGGTGGCACACACCTGTAGTCCCAGCTACTTGGGAGGCTGAGGCAGGAGAATTGCTTGAACTCAGAAGGCGGAGGTTGCGGTGAGCCAAGATCACGCCATTGCACTCCAGCCTGGGTAACAAGAGCGAAACTCCATCAAAAAAAAAAAAAAAAAAAAGAACTCAATCAAAAATGTATAAAGTTAGGTTATTGTTTTACTCTGAGGCTTTCCCAGAAGCTTTTGTAAGGAGCTAAGATATAATACAAGTACTTTGTTTTCAAAGATAATTCATGAAAAAGACTCCAACAAGTACTCAGAAATACAAACAAACTTGAAAACTTGGGATCATACCATTGGCCTGGTTAAGAATTTCTGCAACACTAATGAAGAAGCCAGTGGATTCAAGAAACTGTTAACCCAAGATCAAGCAGAACAAGAGTTAATTACATGGGACTGAAAAAACTGATGAGGATGATTATAATTTTCTGATTTTTCTATTCAAAATATTGTCAGTTCTTTAATATTTTGTTTTCCAGATTTAAGGAAGCCTTTTTCTCTTAAGCGGTCTATAGCTTACAGCAATTTAGTAAAGTACTTTTGTAAACAAATTGAAATACTTGTTTTTTTCTCCCTGACTGATCCCTCGAGAATTCAGAAAGTATTAGTGAATGTTCTTATTTTCATGGCAGTATACTGAATGAGTTTAGTAAGAATCTGTTCTTGCTGGTCGGGTGGCTTATGCCTGTAGACCCAGCACTTTGGGAGGCTAAGGCAGGCAGATCGCCTGAGGTCGGGAGTTCAAGACCAGCCTGACCAACATGGAGAAACCCTACCTGTACTAAAAATAAAAAATTAGCTGGGCATGGTGGTGCATGTCTGTAATCCCAGCTACTGGGGAGGCTGAGGCAGGAAAATGGGTTGAACCTGGGAGGCGGAGGTTGCAGTGAGCCAAGATCATGCCATTGTACTCCAGCCCGAGCAACAGAGCAAGACTCAGTCTCAAAAAAAAAGAAAAGAAAAGAAACTGTTCTCCCTATTCTCCTTGTAACAGGACAAAATTGGAAACATTAGTTATCTTACCAAGGCTTTGACTGTATTATTATTCTTTTTGTTACAGGGTCTTGCTCTCTCACCCAGGCTACATTGTAGTGGTGTGATCTTTGCTCACAGCAGCCCTGACCACCCAGGCTCAAGTGATCCTCCTGCCTAAGCCTCCTGAGAAGCTGGACCACAGGTGCGCATCACCACACCTGGCTAAATTTTTTTGTATTTTTCTTTTGTAGAGATGGTGTTTTGCCACACTGCCCAGGCTGTTTTCAAATTCCTCAGCTCAAGCAATCCTCCAGCCTTGGCCCCCCAAAGTGCTGGGATTACAGCCATGAACTGCTGTGCCTGGCCTTGACTAGAATATTATATTTTCAGATATGACCAAACAGTTTTAAAGAACTAAGGCTGACTTTAAGGAACTAATGCTTATAAAGTCCCTTAGAAAAACCAGCCTGTAGGTGCAGCAAACCACCATGGCACATGCATACCTATGTAACAAACCTGCACATTCTGCTCATGTATACTGGAACTTAAAAAAAGAAAAACCAGCTTGATACATGGCTTTAAATGGTTTCCAGCCTTACAGGTGAGTAAAAATGTTCACTTCCTGGTAGGACTAGGAAACTGGAGATACTTTGGGGACCTCAAAAAGTGAGGAATTCACCCAAATATTTAAGTACTGCAGGCAAATTCTGATGGCCAGTCATTTGCTTGGCTTTCTAGTCTTCAGAGGTTTTTAAAAGTGTAAAATGTTTAGAGTTTCAGCAAAGTAGACTTAAGGAGAGCCTATATAATCAATCCCTATTCTTGCTGCACTTGCAACCAGGCTAAGTTTAATGAGACTAGACTTAGTCTGGAAACAAATTAGTCTTACTGTGATTGTCTTTGGCAGAAATTAGGGTGAATGTAGAGAGAAAAATTGTGTTTCAGTAGAAAACCATAGTGTGTGTGGATATCAGATACTAACCCTGTTCATTGTCTTTGAGGTTTTATTATCTACTTGTAAACTGGACGTGTAAACTGGATGTGTAAACCTGAATTAGTCTACTTTCCTCCAGTGTTTAGATATGATTCTCTAAATGAACATGTCCAATTTTCCACCCTTGTGACTTGAAATCACTAAGAACAATAACTACCTGTATTAGTCAGGTGACAGAACTAATAGGTTAGATAGATAGATAGATAGATAGATAGATAGATAGATAGATATAAAGGGGAGTTTATTAAGGAGTATTAAACTCACATGATCACAAGGTCCCACAATAGGCCGCCTGCAAGTTGAGGACCAAGGAAACCAGTCTGAGTTCCAAAGTTGAAGAACTTGAAGTCCAGTGTTCGAGGGCAGGAAGCATCTAGCATGGGAGGAAGATGTAGGCTGGGAGGCTAAGCCAGTCTAGTCCTTTCATGTTTTTCTGCCTGCTTTATATCCTGGTTGTGCTGCCAGCTGATTAGATGGTGCCCACCCAGATTGAGGGTAAGTCTACCTTTCCCAGCCCACTGGCTCAAATGTGAATCTCCTTTGGCAACCCCTTCACAGACATACCCAGGATCAATACTTTTCATCCTTCAATCCAGTCAACTCAGTATTAGCAATCACACTGCCCTTTTCCCAAAGCTCTGCAGGCTGAAGGTAGAAAACTAATTAGAGACATCACCCTAAGAACTCAGGCAGGGACAGCGTTCCTGCCTGATGCTATATGGGCCACTCAGAAAGTTTACTACAATACCACCAGAACATCAAACCACAAGATATGCTTCAAGCCTCAAATCTATAAATCTCCACTGGTTCGTTTCCAGACTCAGAAACTGAGTTTATAATTTGCTCCAACCATTAACCTTTGTTTTTCTTTTGTTTCCATAGAAATGCTTCTTATTATTCTTTTTTTTTTTTGAGACAAAGTTTCACTCTTGTTACCCAGGCTGGAGTGCAATGGTGCAATCTCGGCTCACCGCAACCTCCGCCCCCTGGGTTCAGGCAATTCTCCTGCCTCAGCCTCCTGAGTAGCTGGGATTACAGGCACATGCCACCGTGCCCAGCTAATTTTTTGTAATTTTTAGTAGAGACAGGGTTTCACCATGTTGACCAGGATGGTCTCGATCTCTTGACCTCGTGATCCACCCGCCTTGGCCTCCCAAAGTGCTGGGATTACAGGCTTGAGCCACCACACCCGGCTTTTTTTTTTTTTTTTGAGATGGAGTCTCGCTCTGTTGCCAGGCTGGAACGCAGTGGTGCAATCTCAGCTCATTGCAACTTCAAACTTCTTGGTTCAAGAGATTCTCCTGCCTCAGCCTCCCAAGTAGCTGAGATTACAGACACACACCACCACACCCAGCTAATTTATGCATTTTTAGTAGACGTGGGGTTTTAGTGGAGATGTTAGCCAGGATGGTCTTGATCTCCTGACCTTGTGATCCATTTACCTCAGCCTCCCAAAGTGCTGGGATTACAGATGTGAGCAACCATGCCAGGCCTAAATTATCTCATTATTACCATATAAAGGCCTAATTTTGGTAGGAGCCCATCTGCCACATTGAAATGGACAGAGTCATTTAAGTAGATTGAACTATTTCCCAAACTGAGAGACTGGTTCAGGAGGTTATACAATAATCTATCAACTCAGCTTCTAGACTGTGAAATTTCTTGAGGAAGTGTCATAAGAGGGAATGCTAGGGTTCAAGACATGCTATCTCAAAATATGCTACCTTGGTATATTAAATAACAGCAAGAGCAGAAAGGTCACTCCCACTCTCCTTCCACCCTTCTTCCCTGAAGCAGGTTATAAAATCTAGGAACAATTTTCTAACCTTCCCCTGAAGCTGCTCATAAGACCCTCACATAAGAGGTGTCTTTTCTGTAGCTTTAAGGAAGGAATATCCTTCTCTCTGAAGATAAAGGATGACAGAAAAATCTGAACCAACAGGTCTTTTTTATTTTTATTTTTTGAGATGAGATCTTGCTATATCACTCAGGCCGTAGTACAGTGACGTGATCACAACTCACTGCAACCTCGAACTCCTGGGCTCAAGTGATCCTCCTGTCTCAGTCTCCTGGGTAGCTGGGACCATAGGTGACTCACTACCAGGCCTGGCTATATTTTTATTATTATTTTAAGAATTAGGGTCAGCTGGGCGTGGTAGCTCATGCCTATAATCCCAGCACTGTGGGAGATGGAGGCAGGTGGATCACCAGAGATCAGGAGTTCAAGACCAGCCTGACCAAGATGGTGGAACCCTGTCTGTACTAAAAATACAACAACAACAAAAAATTAGCTGGGCGTTGTGGCAGGCACCTGTAATCTCAGCTACTCGGGAGGCTGAGGGGGGAAGGATTGCTTGAACCCGGGAGGCGGAGGTTGCAGTGAGCCGAGATCGTGCCACTGCACTCCAGCCTGAGCAACAGAGTGAGACTCCATCTCAGAAAAAAAAAAAAAAAGAATCAGGGTCTTGCTGTGTTGGCCAGGCTAATCACAGGCATGATCACAGCGTACTTCAGTCTTGAACTCCTGACTTCAAGCAACCCTCCTGCCTCAGCCTCTTGAATAGCTGGGACTACAAGTGCATGCCACCATGCCTGACTTGATGATTTTTTATTTCAGATCTTGCCTTTTCTTTCTGCCCTTGGATTTGTCAATTCCAGACTATGCCTGTTCTCTTGCAAAGCCCTAGACTTTGGTTCCTGATTGTTCCTATGTCCATATGACACAGGTCAGCTGGTGAGGTGACTCATGCTTGTAATCCCAGCACTTTAGGAATCTGAGGTAGGTGGATTGCTTCAGCTCAGGAGTTTGGAGATCAACCTGGGCAACATAGAAAAATCCTGTCTCTACAAAAAACTCAGACATAAAATTAGCTGGGTATGGTGGCAGGTGCCTGTAGTCCCAGCTACTCAGGAGGCTGTGTTGGGAGGATAACTTGAGCCCAGGAGGCAGAGGTTGCAGTAAGCCATGATCATTCCACTGCACTCCAGCCTGGGTGACAGAACCAGACCCTGTCTCAACAAACATCAAAAACCAAAATAAAAGCAAGCAAAGGAAAAAAGACACAGGTCATCATTCTCCACCTACTTCTTTTTCCAGCCTCATCTTGCAAGACCCTAACCAGGCCAAAGCTGTAGATCTATTTTCTGGCCAAAAAGGAATTCAGGGTATTTCAATTCTGCTTGGGTCTGCCTTTTAATTTATTAATTGTTTTATTATTGTTGTTGGTTTTTAATAATTTTTGCATCTTGCTAGGTTATTTATTGTTTTTTCAGGTCTTGGTCTACAATGAAGAATTCATTTTTCTAGTTTTTTTTTTTTCCTCCTAAAACTACTGTGAATTGCAGATTATGTAATGAAAAAAAAAAAAACACTTGTATCCTGGTTTCTTTTTTCTCCCTCTTTCTTTCACAGGCAGGTATGTGACATCAGCCTTTTGAATCTGTTTTATCATCTGTCACTTAGAAAGAATAATACCTAATTCAGATGCCTGTAAATTTCAAAGTATGTGTCTTTCCCTCTCTAAGTGGAAGGCGTCTGCTTGGGTTGCTTTCTGTGTAAGCTTTATAGAAAGTAGCATAGCAGAGTGACCAGGGACACAGAGGGCTGTACTGCCTAATACAATAGTATCCCATGGGGATCTTGAGCAGTTTAAATGAAGCTAGTTCAAGTTGAGATAACCTTTAAATTATAATCAATAAACCAATGTAACATATTAACAAGACTAAAAAAGAAAAACTGTATGATAATCTCTCAATACATGCAGAAAAAGGATATGACAAAGTTTAATATCTATTTCCGACCTAAAACAAATGTCAGACCAGGTGTGGTGGCTCATGTCTATAATCCCAGCACTTTGGGAGACCAAGGCAGGAGGATCACTTGGAGCCAGGAGTTCAAGATCAGCTTGGGCAACATAGGGAGACCCTGTCGCTAGAAACAAATTTGAAAATTAGTTGAGCATGGTGGTGCATACCTGTGGTTCCAGCTACTTGGGAGGCTAAGGTGGGAGGATCACTTGAGCCTAGAATGCTGAGGCTATAGTGAACCATGATAGCACCATTGCACTGCGGCCTGGGCTATTGAGTGAGACCCTTTCTCAAGAAAAATAAAAATAAAAACAAATAAATAAAAATTAGCCAGGCATGGTAGCACAAGCCTGTAATCCCAGCTGCTCGAGAGGCTGAGGTGAAAGGGTCCCTTGAACCCAGGAGTTAAACGTTGCAGTGAGCTGTGATTGAGCCCCTATACTCTAGCTGGGCAACAGAGTGAGACCCTGTCTCAAAATATATAAATAAATAAGTAAATGTATGTCAGTGAATTCGAAATAAAATAGACTTTCTCAGTGTGATATAAAACATCTACATGGCCAGGCATGGTGACTCATGCCTGTAATCCCAGCACTTTGGGAGGCCGAGTTGGGTGGATCATGAGGTCAAGAGATCGAGACCATCCTGGCCAACATGGTGAAACCTTGTCTCTATTAAAAATACAAAAATTAGCTGGGCATGGTAGCATGAGCCTGTGGTCCCAGCTACTCGGGAGGCTGAGGCGGAGGAATCGCTTGAACCCAGGAGGTGGTGGTTGCAGCGAGCCGAGATTGCACCACTGCACTCCAGCCTGGTGGCAGAGCAAGACTCCGTATCAAAAAAAAAAAAAAAAAATCTACGTAAAACATACAGATGATATCATAAATGGTAAAAGATTAAATGTTTTTCCCTAAGTATAGGAACAAGGCAAAGATATCTATTCTCATAATATTTTTTCAATATTGTACTGGGAGTTCTAGCCAGTGTAATAAGGCAAGGAAAAAAATAGAAACATTCAAATTGTAAAGGAAGTGGTAAAACTGCCTATAGGTGATTGCTCAAACAGAAAATCCTTTAAAATAAAAAAAAGTTACTAGAACTGGAAAATAAATTTGGCAAGTCACCAGGATACAAGATCAACATGCAAAAATCAATTTTATTTATTTATTTATTTATTTTTGAGACAGAGTTTTGTTCTGGTCACTCAGGCTAGAGTGCCATGGCATGATCTCGGTCACTGCAACCTCTGCCTCTCAGGTTCAAGCAATTCTCCTTCCTGTAATCTGAGTAGCTGAGATTACAGGTGCCTGCTACTATGCCTGGTTAATTTTTGTATTTTTAGTAAAGACAGGATTTCACCATATTGGCCAGGCTGGTCTGGACTCCTGACCTCGTGATCCACCCACCTCGACCTCCCGAAGTGCTGGGATTATAGGCATGAGCCACCATGCCTGGCCAATTTAATTTCTTTAAACTAGTAATAAATAATCAAAAACTGAAATTATAAATACAATTATCATAATATATTAAAAAGACATAAAAAATATAAAATACTTAGAGAATATTCTGGCAAAAGATTTGTAAGACATATCTAGTAAAAAAAAAATAATTACCAAACATTGCTAAAAGAAATTAAAAGCCTTTAAAAAAAATTTTTTTAATTTCTTTCATTGTAAAATCAGGAGCCAAAAAAAGATGTAAATAACGGAAGACCATAATATTTACACGGAAATACAAATGACCTAGATTAGTCAAAACACCTCTGAAAAAGAGCAAAGTTGAAGAACTGATGCTATCTGATTTAGAAAGATTTATTATAAATTCATGGAAATCAAGATAATATGATTATAGATAGCATCAATATAGGCAAATAGGACAACTAGAAGTAAACCCATACATCTGTCTCATTTGATTGTGAACAAAGGGTCAAGTACAAGTCAGTGGAGAAAGAATAGTCTTTTTTTTTTTTTTTTTTGAGACGGAGTTTCGCTCTTGTTTCCCAGGCTGGAGTGCAATGGCATAATCTCGGCTCACCACAACCTCCGCCTCCTGGGTTCAAGCAATTCTCCTGCCTCGGCCTCCCGAGTAGCTGGGACTACAGGCGCACTCCACCATGCCCAGCTTTAGTTTAGACCATGTTGACTAGGATGGTCTCGATCTCTTGACCTTGTGATCCACCCGCCTCGGCCTCCTGGGTGCTAAAAAATAGTCTTTTTAACAAATGGAATTTTCTTGTCTTTTTAACTAGAAAAATTGAATATCCATGAGTTAAAAAAAAAAAAGTTTCAGTAAGTACTTGATGCCATGTACAAAATTAATTAAGAATGGATTAGAGACCTAAATTTAAACCTAAAACTATTAACATTTAGAAGAAAGCCTAAGAAAAATATCGTAGTCTTGGATTAGCCATATTCTTACATGTGAGTTAAACAATTCATAAAGATGATTTTAAAAATTTAATTTTTTTTTCAAAAAACTTTTTCAGAAAAACACTGTTAAGGAATGAAAAGATTAGCCAGACACTGGGAAATGTATTTACCAATCACATATCTGATAAAGCACTGATATCCAGAAAGGAAATTCTTTCAGAAAGGAAATCAGTGCTTGTTTTGGGATGGATGAGCTAGGGAGGAAATTGCAAAGGAGCACAGGAGAACTTTTTTTGTTGTTGAGATGGAGTCTCACTCTGCCTCCCAGGCTGTATTGCAGTGGCGCAGTCTCAGCTCACTGCACCTCTGCCTCCTGGGTTCAAGTGATTCTCTTGCCTCAGCTTCCCAAGTAGCTGGGATTACAGGCAGGCGCCACCACGCCTGGCTAATTTTTCATATTTTTAGTAGAGATGGGGTTTCACCATGTTGGCCAGGCTGATCTTGAACTCCTAACCTCAGTTGATGCACCCACCTCAGCATCCCTAAGTGCTGGGATTACAGGTGTGAGCCACCGCACCCAGCCAGAACATTTGAGGTAAAAAAGGCTATTTTCATTACTTGATTGTGCTGATATGATTTCATGGATACATAAAACTTATTAAATTGTATACTTTATATTATATACAGTTTATTTTATATTAGGTAAACTCACTGAAATGTAAAAATATAAAAACTACATTTCAAAGACAATATGAAAATGTTCTCAATAATTTTATACTGATTACAGGCTGAAATA
This sequence comes from Callithrix jacchus, assembly GCF_049354715.1. Classification (NCBI taxonomy): domain Eukaryota; kingdom Metazoa; phylum Chordata; class Mammalia; order Primates; family Cebidae; genus Callithrix; species Callithrix jacchus. The sequence goes on from NC_133509.1 coordinate 98,482,677, forward strand.
ACATTTTGGATCTATTAAAGTTAATTTCATCTGCTCCTTTTCAACTTACTAATCTAACTTCTGCAATTTAAAATTTGGCATATAAGCAAACTACAACTAAATGAGAAATCAATAATAAAATATAGCACTCCAAATATCCTATATAAATAAGGAAACTTCACAATGTACTTGTGTAGAAGCACTTCTAGAATAATGGAGTAATTGGGGCTGGGTGCAGTGGCTCATGCCTGTAATCCCAGCACTTTGGGAGGTTGAGGTGGATGGATCACTTCAGGTTAGGAGTTCAAGACCAGCCTGGCCAACATGGTGAAGCCCCATCTCTACTAAAAAAAAAAAAAAAAAAATTAGCTGGGCATGGTATTACATGCCTGTAGTCCCAACTACTCAGGAGGCTGAGGAGAATCGTATGAACCTGGGAGGCAGAGGCTGCAGTGAGCTGAGATGGCACCACTGCATTCCAGCCTGGGTGACAGAGCAAGACTCCACCTTGAAAAAAAAAAAAAATAGAATAATGGGGTAAAGACCTATGAAAATCCGTTCATTCATAAAAGGAACAGAACACTGACAAAAATTGTCAAATCAAATTATTCAAAACATTAGAAATTAACCAAAAGCTTGCACCATCTTAGGAGCATTTATTCAAGAAAAACTGCTGGAGTGTGCACAGTGGTTCATGCCTATAATCCCACCACTTTGGGAGGCTGAGGCAGGTGGATCACTTGAGGTCAGGAGTTCAAGGCCAGCCTGGCCAATGTCAGTGTGGTAAAACCCTGTCTCTACTAAAAATACAAAAATTAGCCAGACATCGTGGCATGCGCCTGCAGTCCCAGCCATTCAGGAGGCCAAGGCAGGAAAATCACTTGAACCTGGGAGGTAGAGGTTGCAGTGAGCTGCGATCATACCACTATACTCCAGCCTGGGTGATGGATGGAGACTCTGTCTCAAAAAAACAAAACAGGAAAAAAACCTGCTGAATATCAGAAAGAACAGTGAGTTTTGTAGCTTTTAACTTAAACTATTTCCATCCTATGCTTCTTAGTTTCAGAGTAGACTTAAATACAATCCCCAGAGAATTGTCACTAGTTAGGTCTCTGAAAATCTCCATTCCCAAGTCCTGTCTTTATTTGACCTGAGTAGGCTCACTAGATGTGGCTAGCTTTATCTTGCAAGTCTCTGAAAATCTCCATTCCCAAGGCCTGTCTTTATTTGACTTGAGTGACTAGCTTTATCCTTAGAGCATTTGTTGAAAACAATCAGTGGCAATCATTAAACACTATAGATGCCCAAGGCAGTAATACCATTTAGAACTAACAAGGTGACCTATGCAAAGAACAATTAAAAAGGAAAACTGTGGAATGAGAAGTTCATGTGAAGCTTTGCAAAGATTCAACATATTACTGGGAATCTAAAAGGCCATGTGTCTGTGCAGTGCTCTGCCCATGTCTAGAATGAACCTTGAGGTTCTGTATAAGTAGGAAGTGAAGGCTAAGGGACAGGGCTGGAGCTTTGAAAACATTCCAACACACACAGAACAGTGCTTAATTTGAAATTTATATAGGCCGGGCATGGTGGCTCACGCCTATAATCCCAGCACTTTGGGAGGCCGAGACAGGTGGATCACGAGGTCAAGAGATTCAGACCATCCTGGTCAACATGGTGAAACCTCGTCTCTACTAAAATTACAAAAATTAGCTGGGCATGGTGGCACATGCCTGTAGTCCCAGCTACTCGGGAGGCTGAGGCAGGAGAATTGCTTGAATCCAGAAGGTGGTGAGCCAACATGGTGCCATTGCACTTCAGTCTGGGTAACAACAGCAAAACTCCGTCTCAAAAAAAAAGAAAGGGCTAGGTGCAGTGGCTCACACCTGTAATCCTAGAACATTGAGAGGCCAAAGCAGAAGGATCATTTGATGCCAGGAGTTTGAGACCAGCCTGGGAAACATAGTGAGACCCCAACTCTATAAATTTTTTAAAATTAGTTCAACATGGTGGCATGTACCTATAGTCTCAACTACTTGGGAAGCTCAGGCAGGAAGATCCTTTGGGCCTAGGAGTTTAAGGTTGCAGTGAGCTATTACCATGCTACTGCACTCCAGCCAGGGAGGCAGAGTGAGATCCTATCTCTGGAAAAAAACAAAAACAAACAAAAAAACTTCCCATAACTGAAAACCCAGGCCCACTTGCCTTCTCAGTTGAAGACTACCAAATCTTTTTGTTGTTGTTGTTGAGACAGAGTTTTGCTTTTGTTTTCCAGGCTGGAGTGCAGTAGCATAATCTCGGTTCACTGCAACCTCCAACTCCCAGGTTGGTTCAAGCGATTCTCCTGTCTCAGCCTTCCAGGTAGCTGGGTCTACAGGCATGCACCATCATGCCTGGCTAATTTTGTATTTTTAGTAGAGATGGAGTTTCACTATGTTGACCAGGCTGGTCTCGAACTCCTGACCTCACATGATCCATCCACCTCAGCCTCCCAAAGTGCTGGGATTACAAGTATGAGCCACCACGCCCGGCCCAAGTCTACCAAATTTTTAAAGAAGAATTAATGCCAATACTCCACAAACTCTCAAAAAATAGAAGAGGAGGGAACACTCCCTCAAATATTCTTTGCTAGTATTATACTGTTACCAAGACTAGACAAAAACACCATAAGGAAAGAATATTATTTACCTTTTTTTTTTTTTTTGAGACAGGTTCCCACTGTCACCCAGGCTAGAGTTCAATGGCCCTATCTTGGCTCAATGCAGCCTCAACATACCAGAATCAACCAATCCTCCCACCCCAGCTTGGCCAGCAGCTGGCACTACAGGTGTGCATCACCATGCGCAGCTAATTATTTTAATTCTTCATAGAAACAGAGTCTCCCAATATTTCCCAGGCTGGTCTCAAACTCCTGGGCTTAAGCAATATTCCCTCCTTGGCCTCCCAAAGTGCTGAGATTAAAATAAGTTAGTATCCTGAGATAAAAAGAATTCTTGCAGCCAGGTGCGGTGGCTCACAGCTGTAATCCCAGCACTTTGGGAGGCCAGGGAAGGCAGTTAACCTGAGGTCAGGAGTTTGAGATCAGTCTGACCAACATGGTGAAACCCCATTTCTACTAAAATTACAAAAATTTGCTGGGTGTGGTGGCGCATGCCTGTAATCCCAGCTATTTGGGAGGCTGACACAGGAGAATTGCTTGAACCAGGAGGCAGAGGTTGCAGTGAGTCAAGATTGTGCCACTGCACTACAGCCTGGATGACAGAGCAATACTCTGCCTCAAAAAAAGAAAAGGATTCTTGCAACTCAACAACAACAAAAAGATGCCCCAATTAAGAAATGGGCAAAGGATTTTTATTTTTTAGGCAAAGGACAGCAGCAAAAGTTTATTAAGCACAGTGTTACACTCTCATAGGGTGAGAGCAGTATGAACTCTGCAATGTGGGATCAGCCAAGAATTGGGCAAAGGATTTAAATAGTCGTGACTCCAAACAACATATACAGTAAGCCCTTCATATCCATGGGTTCTACATTTGCAATTTCAATTAACAGCAGATTGAAAATATTTGGCACTGGGCTCAATGGCTTATTCCTGTAATCCCAGCACTTGGGGAGGTTGAGGTGGGTAGATCACGAGCACTTTGGGAAGCAAAACAGGAAGATCCCTGGATCCCAGAATTTCAAGGCTACAGTGCACTACGATCACACCACTGCGCTCCAGCCTGGTGACGAAGCAAGTCCCTGTCAAAAAAAAGAAATGTTCTTTTTCCGAATCAAATTATATGTTATATACTGCTCTTTCATTAATATTAAAATATTTATTAAATAAATATTCTGCCATACCAAATACAAATATATAGTGCCTATCTTCTTGTACTTTTCTTTCTCAAATAGATAATACATGTGAAGACAGATTCTTAGTAGTGGATCAAAATATATATATATGTGTGTGTGTGAAGCCAGACATATAACAGACCAACTGCCAAGTAACAAGCAGACTGCTGATTAACATAAGAACTACCTATCTTTGTATATGATAAACCCACAACTAAGCTCTAGCACCTCTTCTCTAATATCCTGTTTATCCATTCCTTGAATCATTGACTATGGATCATTTGGAAGTAGTGTGTATCTAGATTTTTAATTCTGCTTCCAAATCTGATTAAATTAATAACTCCCCATTAATGATATACAGGGTGCTTTGTGCCCTTCCTTATTCTTTTAACCTAATGTTTATATAATTTCACAATTTTTGCAATATCATGCTAACTGTGATATTATTTTAAAAATAATTTTAAGTTGGCTGGTATGCCTTTTATTATAATGCTTTCTTTAATCTAGTCCTAATCATTAATATCCATGGAAATGCAGATTTTTATTTTTTATTTTTCCTGTGGCCCCTCCCCCAGATTTCTTTTTTTAAAAAATGTGTCTGTGTTTCAGCAACTAAAATAATCATGTGACTCCCCCCCAGTGGTATGATAACCACACTTGCGTAACTACTGTGTTGAGTCTGCTTTACTGTCAGCGATCACGCAAGAATGATAAATGTACCAACAGAGTCCTGTCATACGGAACACAAACTGCTCTATCTTCCATCTTATTTTTTTGTTTAATCTCTTACAAGTAGGCACATTCCAAGATAAACATAACTAAGAATATTTAAGGAACTCTTCTGAATTTCTTAATATGTTCATGTATTTCACAGATTAAAATATCTCTTTTAGAAAATTCAATACAAAAATTAGCCAGGCATGGTGGTACATGCCTGTAATCCCAGCTGCTTAAGAGGTTGAGGCACAAAAATTGCTTGATACTGGGAGGCAAAGGTTTCAGTGAGCTGGGATCGCACCGCTGGACTCTAGCCTGGGTAACAGAGTGAGACTCTGTCTCAAAAAAAAAAAAAAAAAAGAAGAAAAGAAAATTCATCCTTGGATTATTTTGTTTGTTTAAAGTTCTTCAGACTGATTTACTAATAACTAAAATTTACCCTGATAATAACAACACAACTATATCAGTTTCTTAATTCTTTTTTTTTTTTCTCTGTAGAAATTAAGTCTTGCTATGTTACCCAGGCTGGTCTCGGAACTCCTGGTCTATAATGATCCTCCTGACTTGGCCTCCCAAAGTGGTAGGATTACAGATGTGAGCAACTGCATTCGTCCAATCTCTTAATTCTTATTGTGGAAAATAGTGTAAGTCAAGCATAGCATTTGTGGAGTTCAAATAACAAGTAAGTAAAGTAAATAAAGCTGCTTTTGTTCATTCATTCAACAACTACTTATTGAGTACATATTATGTGGCTGCTCTTTTCCTAGGTGCTGAAGATGCATCCATTAAGAGCTTATTTTTGATTAATTATTTATTTTATTTTATTTTGAGATGGAGTCTTTCTCTGTCACTGAGGCTGGAGTGCAGTGGTGCAATCTCTGCTCACTGCAACCTCTGCCTCCTGGGTTCAAGTGATTCTCCTACCTCAGCCTCCCTAGTAGCTGGGACTACAGGCACATGCCACCATGCCTGGCTAATTTTTATATTTTTATGAGAGACAGGGTTTCGCCATGTTGCCCAGGCTGGAGTGCTGTGGTGTGATCTTTGCTCACTGCAACCTCTGCCTCCCTGGTCCAGATTCAAGCAATTCTCCTACCTCAGCCTCCCAAGTAGCTGGGATTACAGGCACAAGCCACCATGCCCAGCTAATTTTTGTATTTTTTAGTAAAGATGGGGTTTCACCATGTTGGCCATTCCGCTCTTGAACTCCTGACTTCATGATCCACCTGCCTCAGCCTCCCAAAGTCCTGGGATTACAGGTGTGAGCCACTGCACCCAGCTTAGTACAACATTTCTTAAATATTATTCTATTTTTTAAAAGTATCCAAACATTTCAATTAATATTTTATCTTATTTTTTATTTTATTTATTTATTTATTTTTGAGATGGAGTTTTGCTCTTGTTGCCCAGGCTGAAGTACAATGGCGCCATCTTGGCTTACCACAACCTCTGCCTCCTGGGTTCAAGCTATTCTCTTGCCTCAGCTTCCCAAGTATCTGGGATTATAGGCATGCAAACTACCACGCCTGGCTAATATTGTATTTGTAGCAGAGACAGGGTTTCTCCATGTTGGTCAGGCTGGTCTCAAACTTCCTACCTCAGGTGATCCTCCCACCTCCGCCTCCCAAATTGCTGGGATTATAGGTGTGAGCCACCATGCCCAGCCTCAATTAATATTTTGATTCAGGTTTATGGTTCCTTTTTCTTTGTTTTTTTTTTTTTTTTTGGACAGGGTTGCACTCTGTCACTCCGGCTGGAGTGCAGTGCAATGCAGCCTGGACTTCCTCAGCTCAGATGATCCTTTTATTTTAGCCTCCCAAGTAGCTGCAACTACAGGTGTGTGCCACTATGCCCAGCTAATTTTTTGGTATTTTTTGTAGAGATGGGGATTGATCATGTTGCCCAGGCTGATCTCAAACTCCTGGGCTCATGTAATTTGCCTGTCTTGGCTTTCCAAAGTGCTGGGGTTACAGGCATGAGCCACCACACCCAGACTTATTTTTAAAAGTTATGTATTCTCAGCATTTATGTATTATAAAATACTTCAAAAATATAGAAAAATGCAGACAATATAAGAGCACTCTTTCATTTGTTCAGACTAGAAACGCTGGGGTCACGGACGCCTTTTACTTACCATTCTTTCGTTTTTGTAATATCATTATACCAACTAAGCTATTATTTTTTTTTAAAAAAATTGACTTATCTTCCTTTCTTTTCTTTTCTTTTTTTTTTTTTGAGACAGACTCTTCCATTGTCTCTCCTGCTGGAGTGCAGTGGTGCAGTCTCAGCTCACTGCAACCTCCGTCTCCTGGGTTCAAGTGATTCTCCTGCCTTAGCCTCCCAAGTTACTGGGATTATAGGCACCCACTACCACACCCAGCTACTATTTTGTGTTTTTAGTAGAGATGGGGTTTCGCTATGTTGGCCAGTCTGGTCTCGAACTGCTGACCTTGTGATTCCCCTGCCTCGGCCTCCCACAGTTCTGGGATTACAGGCATGAGCCACCTTGCCCAGCCTATTTTCCTTTCATTCTAATACCTATAATACCTACTTGATTCCTTTCCTCCTGACACACACCCTAAAATTTTGTTGGTTGTGCCATAAAAATATAGCCAGAGTTCTGCCATTTACCATTCCCACTACCACCACCTTGGTCTAAGATGCCATCATCTCTTGCCTGAATTATAGCAATGGCCTCACAGTGGATCTGCCAACATCTGTCTTTGCCCCGCTTTTCTCCCCTGGCAGCCTATGCTCCACACAGCAGCCAAATTAATCCTGTAAGAATGTAAGTTAGATAATATTCTTCCTCTGCTACAAAACATTACAGTGAATTCTCATCTCACAGAGAACAAAAGCCAGGGTTGTTAATATTCTGTTTCTAAGTGGTGTCTGTGCTTTTGTATGTAGTTATAATAGATTCACTTTCATTGTTAGATGTTATTCTATTATAAGAAAATAACTCATTTTATCAATCTACCTTTCATCTATGAACACTGGGGAACTTTTAATTTCTATTACTATTATAAATAATGCTGCCACAACAAGAAATGCCAAGGGAAACTGCTAAGGATGCAGGAAACTATATAAGATGTAAATTCAGAAGTACAGGAAGGAATGAATGACCCTTATATTGTGGTCAACTGATTTTTAACAAGAGTGCCAAGAAAATTCAACAGGAAAAAATAGTCTTTACAATAAATGGTGTTGGGACAACTGAACATTCAGATGTAAAAGATCAAAGCTGGACCCCTACATCACACAAGACACAAAAATTAACTCAAAGCGAATCATTGACCTAAAAGTAAGAGTTAAACTATAAAACTCTTAGAAGAAAGCCTATGTGTATAACTTTGTGACTTTGGGTCAGGTGATGGTTTCTTAATATGATACCAAAATTATAGCAACAAAAGAAAAAATAAATTGGACTTTATCAAAATAAAAAGCTTTTTTTTTTTTTGTGAATATATTTTTTATTTAGTCATTCTGTTTACAGTTGAAACTCCGGGAACTCAAAATTAACATCCCTGCCCGTGAGCTTCTTATAGACACCAGAAAAAGTTTCAGCCTGTGTTCCATATTGTTCTGCTGTGCTTTGTCCAAATGAAACTTTATGTGCCGGCTGCCATCCAGTTTCACGCGGATTCTCTTGCCCACAATTTCACTTGGGAAGACCAGGTCCTCAAGGATTACATCGTGCACAGCTGTCAGTGTATGGCTTCTGGGACGCTTTTGTTTATTTTTTGTACAGTTTTTTCAAGTTGGCTTAGGCAGAATTCTCCTCTGAGCAATAAAGACAACATGCTTCCCACTCAACTTTTTCTCCAATTAGCATACTGGCCGGACTTGAATTTTCTGGAAAGATTTTAGTTGAGGAACAGGAACAAAGATTATGATAGCTTTCCAACCACCACCAACTTCAATTTCCTGCCTGCCGTAATATTCAGCTCCCTGAGCTGAACCTTTAGGTCTGAGCTCCAGAAGAGCCTGGAAGATGCTGGCCTTGAACTTGTCTGGCTTCTCGCCATTGGGCTTCACGATCTTGGTGCCATTGGGCTTCACGATCTTGGCGCTCGAACTGAACATGGCTTTCTCCTTGGTGAGCACCGACTTAGGGAAAAAAATGAAAAGCTTTTGTTCTTCAAAGAACATCATCAATACAATAAAGATAAAAAAATACAATAAAAATAACACATGGAATTGGAGAAAATATTTGCTAGTCATATGTCAGGTATAGGACTTGTATCCAGAATAATTAAAAAATTCTTGCAACTCCACAGTAAAAACACAAACAATTCAATTTAAAACACGAGCAAAGTGCCAGATGCGGGGGCACATGCCTATAATCCCAGCACTTTAGGAGGCTAAGACAGATGGATTGCTTGAGCCCAGGAGTTCAAGACCAGCCTGAGCAATATAGTGAGACCCCAATCTCTACAAAAAAATGCTAAAGTTAGCTCAGCGTGGTGCCATGAGCCTGCAGTTGTTAGCCAGCTACTTGGGAGGCTGAGGTGGAAGAATCACTTGAGCTGCCTCCTGCCTCCCAGGAGGCAGAGGTTTCAGTGAACTGAGATTACGCCACTGCACTCCAGCCTGCAAGACAAAGTGAGACTCTGCTTCAGAAAAAAAAAAAAAAAGAGCGTAGTATCTATCTGAGTAGACTAGACATTTTCCCAAAAAAAATGCAGATGTCCAATAAGCACATAAAAGATGCTCAACATCATTAGTCATTAGGGAGATTAGGGAAATGCAAATCCAAACGACAATGAAATGGCCAAAATCGAAAAGACAATAAGGTCTGGGCATGGTGGCTTATGCCTGTAATCCCAGCACTTTGGGAGGCCAAAGTGGTAGATCATCTGCAGTCAGGAGTTTGAGATAAGCCTGAGCAACATGGTGAAATCTGTCTCTACTAAAAATACAAAAATTATCTGGGTGTGGTGATGTGCTCCTGTAGTCCCAGCTACAGGGGAGGTTGTAGTGAGTCAAGATTACGCCACTGCACTCCAGCCTGGATGTCAGAGCAAGACTGCATTTCAAAAAACAAAACAAAACAAACTAACTGTGGAGTTGGTAGCACTCATTGAACGTACACTTAAAATTTGTGTATTTTATTGTAAGTAAATTATTCATTACTATTTTATTTAGAAAAATGCTGCTGGAAATGTATATATGAGTCATTTTTATACATGTACATTATGTATTTACTTTTTTTTTGAGTCAGGGTCTTGCTGTGTCACCCAGGCTGGAATGCAGTGGCACAATCATAGCTCACTGCAGCCTCTAATTACTGGGCTCTAGCAATCCTCCCAACCTCCATACTAGCCAGACTACAGGCATGCACCACTGAGCTTGACTAACTTTTAAAAATTTTGTGGATTATGGAATCTCACTATGTTGCCCAGGCTGTCCTTGGACTCCTGTGCTCAAATGATCCTCCCTCCTCAGCCCCCAAAAGTGCTGGGATTACAGGTGTGAGCCACCACATACCCAGCCTGTATGTTCATTTTTCACAGGCCCTAGCTACACATATGTATGCCTAGGAGTAGAAATCCTCTGTCAGGTTTTCAAATTTTTGAGTTTTATAAGATAATGTGAAATTGATGTTTAAAATTGTTTTACCAACTTCCACTTCCACTTATACTTCCAGTAGTGGCATGTAAAATGTTGCTAGTGATTCATGTCCTCACCAATGCTTAGTATTTTCAGATTTCTTAATTTTGCCATCCTGATGGGTAAAAATGTTACCTCACTATGGCCCTCATTTAAATTTTTCTCATTACTAATAAGATTGAGCATTCCCCTTCCCTCCCCATTTATCGACCATTTGGAATTTTTTCTTCTCTAAAGTTGCAATCTAGCTATTCTAGTCATTCGTTGATTTTTTCTTATTGATTTGTAAAAGTTCTAGATATATTCTGAGGCCAGGTGCAATGGCTTATCCCTGTAATCCCAGCTACTTGAGAGACTGAGGTGTGAGGACCATTTGAGCATGGGAGGTCGAGGCTGCAGTGAGCCAAGATTAAACAATTGCACTCTGGCCTGGGCAACAGAGCAAGACCTTGTCTCAAAATAAATTAATAAATGTAGATAGATAAATAAAGATTTTTAAAAATAGATATATTTTGGATTCTAGGTCTTTATTATGTGCTGAAAAGATCTTCTTTCTGTGATTTGGCTTATGTCTTAAGACATTCCATACCCTGAAGTTAATATAATTTTATCTTCTGAAAGTGTCAACATTTTGGTTTTCAGATTTAAATTTTTAATCTAGTGTCTTGGTGTGGGTATAGCTTAAGCTTGCTGAAGAAAATATAACCCCAAATAGAGGGGCTTAAAGAATATAGACTTTTAGGACCTGGCACAGTAGATCATGACCATAATTCTGGCACTTTGGGAGGCTGAGGTGGGTGGATCACCTGAGTTCAGGAGTTTGAGACCAGCATGGCCAACACAGTGAAACCCTGTCTCTACCAAAAGTACAAAAAATTAGCTGAGCGTGGAGGCACATGCCTGTAATCCCAGCAACTCAGGAGGCTGAGGCAGGAGAATCGCTTGAACCAGGGAGGTGGAGGTTGCAGTAAGCTGAGACAGCCCCATTGCACTCCAGCCTGGGTGACTGAGAAAGACCCTGTTGCAAAAAGAAAAAAAAAAAGAGCATATAGACTTTTTTCTTTTTCAAGTAACTTCTCCAAAGTAAGCATTTTAGCTTGGGAATTGGTTTTGCTTTATACGGTCATTCGGGGAAATCTGTTTTGTTTTGTTTTTTTTTTTCTGCTTTTTCCTTCCTTCCCTCCCTCCCTCCTTCCCTGCCTTCCTTCCTTCTTTTCCTTTCTTTTTTTGAGAGAGGCTGGACTCGAACTTTGGGCTTAAGGGATCCTCCCACCTCAGCCTCCCTAGTAGCAGGGATTACAGGCAGGAACTCCAATTTTAAATGTCTCTGCCAAAGGTATTCTGCTCATTGCCATTACATGAACAAGATAGATCCCTTCACTTCTTTTTTTCTTTTTTTTTGGTAGAGACAGGGTTTCACTATGTTGCCCAGGCTGGTCTTGAACTGACCTCATGATCCACCCACTTTGACCTTCCAAAGTGCTGGGATGACAGGCGTGAGCCACCGTGCCCTGCCTGGTCCCTTCACTTCTTTAGGTCTCCTTTAATTAATAACTGTAGAAAGGAGACATCACCCCTAGAGCAGGGGGAGCAAAATGGGAAGTAGCATTAATAGGATCTAGGGTCTTAGAGGAGGGGACCCATGAGGCTGTGCTAAGTCCTTGAGAGCAGATACTCCACAGGTGAGAACTCTGGGGTGCGCACGGGACTGGTTCTCTGGTGCGCCACAGATGTTGCTCATATGGGTGCATTCTTTTTTTTTTTTTTTTTAATTGAGATGGAGTTTTGCTCTTGTTACCCAGGCTGGAGTGCAATGGCGTGATCTCGGCTCACCACAATCTCTGCCTCCTGGGTTCAGGCAATTCTCCTGCCTCAGCCTCCTGAGTAGCTGGGACTACAGGCATGTGCCACCGTGCCCTACTAATTTTTTGTATTTTTAGTAGAGACGGGGTTTCACCATGTTGACCAGGATGGTCTCGATCTCTTGACCTCATGATCCACTCGCCTCGGCCTCCCAAAGTGCTGGGATTAACAGGCGTTAAGCCACCATGCCCGGCAGATGGGTGCATTCTGAGATTGGTATTGGAACTTGTGGAAGGAAGATGCCAAGTAGTTGAAACTGTGAGCCCCAAAAGAAGCAAAAGGCTGGATGTGCAGCTGTACTCATGCTGCTGGGAGGACCTGATTGAAACTGGAAACATGAAACACATCTCCTTTTCCTTCTTCCCCTTCCATTCTCTGCCTCCACTGGCAAAACCTAAGATAAATCATCTGTCAATGAAACAAATTGTGCTGCAATGGGCAACCTTGTGCATACGTTGTTTTTGTTTTGCTTTAGGTCGCTCCTCAGGTTAAGTTCTTATAAGATTGTATGTAGTTTTGCTAGATATTACCAACATTTTCTCCATCAGGGGCTGAACTATTTTGCACTCTTGGCAACAACATGAAAATGTTTTCCCACAGAGCCACGTGAACAGAGGACATTGTTAATAAGCTTTTGAATCTTTGCCAGATATAAATGATATTTCTGCTTGGTTTTTATTCAGATTTCTCTTATCAAGTTGAATGTCTCAAAAGGGTTTGAGACCATTTACATATATTTTTCGGTGAATTGTCTGTTCATGGTTTCTGCCCATTTTTCTTTTTAAGATGGGGTTTCACCATGTTGGTCAGGCAGGTCTTGAACTCCCAACCTCAGGTGATCCTCCCGCCTTGGCCTCCAAAGTGCTTGGATTACAGGTGTGAACCACCACGCCTGGCCTCTGCCCATTTTTCTTCTTCTTCTTCTTTTTTTTTTTTTGTTGTTGTTTTGAGACAGTCTCACTCTGTCACCCAGGCCAAGTGCAGTGGCACCATCACAGCTGGTTGCAACCACTGCCTGCCAGGCTCAAGCAATTCTTGTGCCCCAGCCTCCTGAGTAGCTGGGATCACAGGCTAATTTTGTATCTTAGTAGTGACAGGGTTTCGCCATGTTGGCCAACCTGGTCTCAAACTCCTGGCCTCAAGTGATTTGCCCACCTCAGCCTCTCAAAGTGCTGAAATTATAGGCATGAGTCACTGCATCTGGCCCTTTTGCTCATTTTTCTTTTTCTCTCTCCTTCTTTCCTCCTTCCTTCCCTTCCGTCCTTCCTTCCTTCTTCCTCTCTCTCTCTCTTTCTTTTTGGCATAGTCTTGGTCTGTCGCCCAGGCTGGAGTGCAATGACGTGATCTCAGCTCACTGCAACCTCTGCCTCCCAGTTTCAAGCGATTCTCCTGCCTCAGCTTCCTGAGTAGCTGGGATTACAGGTGCTGGAGCACACCCGACTAATTTTTGTATTTTTAGTAGAGCCGAGGGTTTCACCATGTCGGCCAGGCTGGTCTCAGACTCCTAATCTCAAGTGACCCACCCTCCTCAGTCTCCCAAAGTGCTGGGATTACAGGCATGAGCCACTGCATCGGTCCACTTTTCCATTTTTCTATTTATTATTCCTTATTTTTAGATATACAGTAGAGTGATTAACCCTTTACTTGTCATATAAGTAACAGTATTTCTCCTCAATTTGTCATTTGTCTTTTGACTTTACTTATAGAGATTTCTGCCAAACAATAAAAACTTTCATGTAGTTGAATGCCTATAATTTTTTAAAAACTGTATATGGATTTTGAGTCATAGTCCAGAATGCCTTTATCAAACCCAGGTTGTTTGAGAATTCACCCATGTTTCCTTCTAGATGTGTGATTATGTATGTATTCTACACTTAGGTCTCTGATTCATTCGAAGTATATTCTGGCATCTCTGTTTCTGTGGGTGCAGTACTATCCTTTTTAAAATGGCAATTCAGTTGAGCCAATACCATTTATTGAAAGGTACAGCTTTTCCTACTGATTTAAGATGCATGTTTATCATCTGTACTTGGATCTACTTCTGAACTTTATATTCTGCTTTTTTGAGCTGTTTCTTTTTTTTTTTTTGAGACGGAGTCTTGCTCTATCACCCAGGCTGGAGTGCCGTGGCCCGATGGTGGCTCGCTGCAACCTCTGCCTCTCGAGTTCAAGTAATTCTTCTGCCTCAGCCTCCCAAGTAGCTGGGATTACAGGCATGCACTACTATGCCTGGCTAATTTTTGTATTATTAGTAGAGATGGGGTTTTACCATGTTGGCCAGGCTGGTCTAAAACAGCTGACCTCAAGTGACCCACCTCCTCGGTCTTCCAAAGTGCTGGGTTTACAGGTGTGAGCCACTGCACCTGGCCTTGAGCTGTTACTTCATTCACCAATATGGAACTTTTAATTTTTATTAAAAAAAGGTTTTTTTGGCTAGGCATGGTGGCTCATGCCTGCAATCCCAGCACTTTGGGAGGCAGAGGTGGGCAGATCACCTGAAGTCAGGAGTTCAAGACCAGCCTGGCCAACATGGCAAAACCCCATCTCTATTAAAAATACACAAATAAGCCAGGCATGGTGGCATGTGCCTGTAGTCCCAGCTACTGTCAGGCTAAGGCAGGAGAATTGCTTTAACCTGGGAGGCGGAGGTTGCAATGAGCTGAGATTATGCTACTGCACTCCAGCCTGGGCAACAGAGCGAGACTCCATCTCAGAAAAAAAGTTTTTTTTTTTTCCAGCAATGTCTCGCTCTGTTACCCAGGCTAAAGTGCAGTGGTGCAATCACAGCTTACTGCAACCTTTAACTGCTGGGCTCAAGGAATCCTCCTGTCCTCAGTCTGCTGAGTAGCTGGGACTACAAGCAGGTGCCATCATGCCTGGTTAAGTTATCTATTTTTTGAACAGTCAGGGTCTTGTTATGGTGCCCAGGCTATGCGTCGGTGTGATCATATTACACTTCAGCCTTGAACTTCTAGGTTCAAGGGATCCTCATGCCTCAGACTCCCAAATAGCTGAGTCTATAAGTGCATGCCATCATGCCTGACTTAATGACTATTTTTTTTTTTTTTTTGAGACGGAGTTTCGTTCTTGTTACCCAGGCTGGAGTGCAACGGCGTGATCTCGGCTCACTGCAACCTCCGCCTCCTGGGTTCAGGCAATTCTTCTGCCTCTGCCTCCTGAGTAGCTGGGATTACAGGCACGCGCCACCATGCCCAGCTAATTTTTTGTATTTTTAGTAGAGACGGGGTTTCGCCATGTTGACCGGGATGGTCTCTATCTCTTGACCTCATGATCCACCCACCTCGGCCTCCCAAAGTGCTGGAATTACAGGCTTGAGCCAGCGCGCCTGGCCGACTATTTTTTTTTTTTTGAGACAGGGTCTCACTCTGCCACCCAGACTGGAGTGCAGTAGTGGGATCATGGTTCACTGCAGCTTCAACCTCTTGAGCTCAAGCAATTTTCCTACCTCTGTCTCCTGAGTAGATGGGACTGCGGGTGCATGACACAACACCCTGCTAATTTATTTATTATTATTTGTAGGGATGGGATCTCCCTATGTTGTCTAGATTGGTCTCGACCTCTGGGCTCAAGCAATTCTCCTGTCTTGGCCTTCCAAGGTGCTGAGATTACAGGCACCAGCCACTGTGCCACCACGTGCCTGGCCCACACTTTTATTATAGAGGTTTTTAGTAGATATGTTGTTATAGTACTAACAGTTTGGGCTAGGCCCAATTAACACTTTCATTTTCAGTGTTTCCTGTTCATTCTTGCATTCTATTTTTTCCTACTAAAATTAGAATACACTCCAGGAAAAAAAATCATCTTAGTACTGTTATGAAATTGCCTTCATACACACACACACTTTTTATTATTTAATTTCTTTTTGAGATGAAGTTTTGCTCTTGTTGCCCAGATGAGTGCAGTGGTGTGATCTCAGCTCACTGCAGCCTCTGCCTCCCAGGTTCGAGCGATTCTCCTGTCTCAGCCTCCCGAGTAGCTGGGATTACAGGCACCTGCCACCACCCCCAGCTAATTTTTTTTTTTGAGACAGAGTATCACTCTTCTTGCCCAGGCTGGAATGCAATGATGCACTCTTGGCTCACTGAAACCTTCACCTCCCAGGTTCAAGTGATTCTCCTGCCTTAGCCTCCCCAGTAGTGGGATTACAGGCATGTGCTACCACACCCAGCTAATTTTGTATTTTTAGTAGAGATGGAGTTTCTCCATGTTGGTCAGTCTGGTCTTGAACTCCTGACCTCAGGTGACCTGCCCACCTTGACCTCCCAAAGTGCTGGGATTACAGATGTGAGCCACTGTGCATTTCTTAGTAGAGACAGGGTTCCACAATGTTGGCCAGGCTGGTCTCAGACTCCTGACCTCGGGTAATTCACCTGCTTCAACCTCACAAAGTGCTGAGATTACAGGCATGAGTCACTGTGCCCGGATTATACATATATTAATTTGGGGGAAAACTGACATCTTTATGATTGTATTTGCCGTATCCATCAACAAAGGATCCTTTTCATTTGTTCAAGGTTACCATTGTATCTTTCAAGGGTGTTTTCAGATTTTTCTCATATAAGTCTGCATACTTTCTGTCATATCTTGCCTTTTTGTTGCTTTTGTGAACGGAGTTTGCTTTTACTTTAAATCTTCTATCTTGTTGTTTGATATGTATGAAGGGTATTGTCTTTTGTATATGAATTTAATTTTTTTGAGACAGAGTCTTGCTCTGTCACCCAGGCTGGAGTACAGGTAGAGTGCCAGAGAGATCGCAGCTCACTGCAACCTCCACCTGCCAGGCTCAAGTGATCTTCCCTCCTTAGCCTTCCGAGTAGCTGGGACCACAGGCGGGCCCCACCATGCCTGGCTAATTTTTATGTTTTTTTTTTTTTCCTGGAGAGATGGGGTTTTGCCATGTTGCCTAGGCTGGTCTCAAACTCCTAGACTCAAGTCATCCACCTGCCTATGGTTCTCAAAGCGCTGGGATTACAGGTGTGATTCACTGTGCCCAGCTTGTGTGTTAATTTTAAATCTAGCTACAGGCCAGGCGTGGTGGCTCACGCCTATAATCCTAGCCCTTTGCAAGGCCGAGGTGGGTGGATCACCTGAGGTCAGAAGTGCAAGACCAGCGTGGCCATCATGGTGAAACCCCATCTTTAAAACAAAACAGGCTGGGTGCGGTGGCTCATGTCTATAATCCCAGCACTTTGAGAGGCTGAGGTGGGTGGATCACGAGATCAAGAGATTGAGACCATTCTGGTCAACAAGGTGAAACCCCGTCTCTACTAAAAATACAAAAATTAGCTGGGCATGGTGGTACATGCCTGTAGTCCCAGCTACTCGGGAGGCTGAGGCAGGAGAACTACTTGAACCCAGAAGGTGGAGGTTGCGGTGAGCCGAGATGGTGCCATTGCACTCCAGTCTGGGTAACAACAGCGAAATTCCGTCTCAAAAAATAAATAAATAAAGAGCCCTACTAAACAACTGTTGGATGAAATGGAAAATAGAATTAAAATTGAACTTGAATAATTTCTTTCTCTTTCTTTCTTTCTTTCTTTCTTCTTTCTTTCTTTCTTTCTTTCTTCTTTTTTGTTGAGATGGAGTCTCGCTCTATCACTCGGGCTGCAGTGCAGTGGTGCAATCTCAGCTCACTTCAGCCTCTTCATCCTGGGTTCCAAGTGATTCTCTTGCCTTAGCCTCCTGAGTAGCTGAGACTACAGGCAGGTGCCACCACACCTGGCTAATTTTTGTGTTTTTGGTGGAGGCGAGGTTTCAGCATGTTGGCCAGGCTGGTCTCCAATTCCTGATCTCAAGTGATCTGTCTGTCTCTGCCTCCCAAAGTATTGGGATTACAGGCATGGGCCAAGTACCTGGACTAATAGGGCACTTAAAAATTTCCAGGTGGAAGGAACTACTTGTTTTCTGATTTTGTTCCTGATTTCTAGTTTTATTATATTGTTTGTTTATTTACTTAAAATTAAAAAAAATAATAGAGCAGAGTCCTGCCGTGTTGCCCAGGTTGGTCTCGAATTCCCAGGCTTAGGCTATCCTCCTACCTTAGCCTCTCAAAGTGCTGGGCTTACAGGTGTGAGCCATAGCACCCAGCCTGTTATATTATTTACTTACTAATTATTGTTTAATTAAAATAAGCCTGAATCTGTGGCTCACCGCTGTAGTCCCAGTACTTTGGGAGGCCGAGGTGGGAGGATTACTTGAGCCTAAAAGTTCAAGACCAACCTGGGTAACATATAAAGACCCTGCTTTTGCAAAAAAATAAAAAATAAAAAAATTAGCTGGGTGTGTTGTCATGCGCCTGTAGTCTCAGCTACTTGGGAGGCAGAGGTGGGAGGATCCCTAGAGCCCAGGAGGTCGAGGCTGCAATGAACCATGATCATACCATTACACTCTAGCCTGAGTGACAGCCTGAGAACTGGTCTCAAAAAAAAAAAAAAAAAAAGATATTTGCTTTATTCTACTATTGAAGATTTATTTATGATATATTATAGCCAGTTTTCATTGCTCACTCATATGTGCTTGGGAAGAAAGTATGTTCTCTCTTTCTCTCTCTTTTTTTTTTGAGACGGAGTATTACTCTGTTGCCCAGGCTGGAGTGCAATGGTGTGATGTCGGCTCACAAAAACCTCTGCCTCCTGGGTTGAAGTGATTCTCTTGCCTCAGCCTCCCAAAGTGGTGGGATTAGCAACGTGAGCCACTGTAGCTGGCCCATTGTTTTTGAGATGGAGTTTCACTCTTGTCACCCAGGCTGGAGTGCAGTGGCGAAGTCTTAACTCACTGCAACCTCTGCCTCCTGGGTTGAAGCGATTCTCCTGCCTCAGCCTCCCAGGTAGTTGAGATTACAGACACCTGCCACCATGACTGCCTAATATATATATATATATATATTTTTTTTTTTTTTTTGAGATGGAGTTTCACTCTTGTTACCCAGGCCGGAGTGCAATGGTGGGATCTCGTCCTCCACCTCCTGGGTTCAGGCAATTCTCCTGCCTCAGCCTCCTGAGTAGCTGGGATTACAGGCATGAGCTACCTCATCTGGCCTATTCTCTATTTTTGAGGTGTAAAGTTCAATATATATGATATCCAGGAGGTCTGCCTTGTTTTTTTTTATTTATTATTAAAGGTTTATCAAGTGAAGCAGTGGGAGTGAAGAAGGAACAAATAAATCTATAACTGGTTGTGATCAATTAGTAGTAAACATCACTGCACTCAGACCAGCCAAGGTCTACCTTATTTATTATTAATATATTGTTTAAGTTTTCTATATCCTTGCTAAATTTGGCTGGTCAGACCTGTCGTAGACTGAAAGAGACATGTTCATGCCTCTTATTTTTATTGTGAACTGAGCAGTATGATTAATCTATCACTTTGCATTTGAGGTAAAGCAAACTAGACATACAAAAGGATTTCTTTAAATGATGCATTTATTTCTGTTAAAAACATGTCCAGGTTCTAATTCAGGGACAGACACTACTAGTTTTATTAGGCAAATACTTTAAGGTTTCAGTCTTCTCCTGTGTAAACTGATGTCAGTCATGGAATTTTAAAAATCTGATATTTCAATTGACCTATTCAATAAGTGCTTTTGAAATAATACTCTTCCAAGCCCCAAAGTTACTGACTGAAATAATTGCAGTAATGACAGCTATCATTTGTTTAGTGGTCACAGCCCGCCAGCCTCCACGCTCAGCACTTCACATACACAGTTCCACTGAATCATGGCATAGTCCTTTTTAATTTTTTCTCAATCTCTATTGTTGGACTCTAGTTCAACTGGCAGTACCAACTTGCATCTTGTTGGATGCAACTTTCTACTTTTATTAGGATGATGGTCAGAAAGAACACATTAGTCAAGGGAGCAATTAGCCAACATTTATTTCTGTTAGTTTCCAAGTTTGACAGGAAACAAGACCAGGGTGAGATAAGGAGCTCTGGCCTTTGCAGGGTGTGATTGCACTCTTGGACAAAGAAAAACCGAGCTGTTTTGCCGGCTAGCTATTTTCATCCAGGTTTAAACAAGGGCTCCCAAAGTGGTAAAACATACTGTAGCCAAAAATTGTTCCTTAAGTTAGGCAGAGATAGCATAACAAGGAGTGTTTAGCACTAGTTAATCTCCTTTTGTCTTTTTTAGTAACATTGTAATATAATAGGAGTAAGTAATAAGATGGTCTTACCTTGCCTCAGATTAAGGAATATCGTACCTGCTTCTTTAGATAAAAATACTTTGCGTTGTTTAAAAATTCACTTATCCATCTGGCAAGCCACTTAACATTATTATCTTATTATCTCCTATTACCATCAGGGTTGACAAATACACGATACCATTGTCACACTACCATCCTCTGTGCCCATGGCAGAGAATCAGTCATTAATCAACTTGTACACTTTCTTGCCAAATCTAGTTGGAGCCCCACAATTTCTTTTCTTTTCTTTCTTTCTTTCTTTTTTTTTTTTTTTTGAGACAGAGCCTAGCTCTGTCGCCAGGCTGGAGTGCAGTGGTGCAATCTCAGCTCACTGCAACCTTTGCCTCCTAGGTTCAAGTGATTCTCCTGCCTTAACCTCCGGAGTAGCTGGGGCTACCGGTGCGTGCCACCATGCCTGGCTAATTTACTTTATTTTATTTTAGTAGAGACATGTTTCACCATGTTGGCCAGCATGGTCTCAAACCCCTGACCTCATGATCCACTTGCCTTGACCTCCCAAAGTGCTGGGATTACAGGCTTGAGCCACCACACCAGGTCAATGACCCACAATTTTTTTTTTTTTTAAAGACGGGGTTTCACCATGTTGGTCAGGCTGGTCTTGAACTCCCGACCTCAGGTGATCCACCCGCCTTGGCCTTCAAAGCGCTTGGATTACAGGCATGAGCCACCGTGCTCGGCCGACCTACACTTTTTTTTAAACATGGCACCCAAGTATGACTGGAATTAGCTCCCAAGATAAAATCTGTTACCATTCTTGTTTAGGCACTCTATATGCAGGGATAAATACACAGAACTCATAGCTGAGGGTGGGATGCAGAAATATAAATATTAACACTTGTGCCATGAGATCAGGCGACAGAGAGGAGTTGCTGGCTAACTTAGAGTGGCAAATTTAGCATTTCTTTAATAGCACGAGGATGCCCAGCTCTCTTGAGTTCCTTAGACCATGATTTTTGTAGTGACTCTTGGTTGACCTGCTCAGTACCCTGTGCAAGTATATGTGGAATGTCTACTTCAGTATTGTCACCCATGTGCCGTAGCATGTTTGTGTACCAAGTCACAGATGTGCTTTCATTTTGAGCAACTTGCAAAACTTATGTTTACTACAGCTGGAGTTAGCAAAGTTGCTCAGGTAGGCTGTTGAGCCCAACAGATCGTTTGTTATAAGATACAGAGGCTTGCTGGGGCATGGGGTATAATATGACGACGTACTATTTTATTTTATTTTGCTTGTTTGTCTTTTGAGACAGAGTTTTGCTCTTGTTGCCTAGGCTGGAGTTCAATGGCACAATCTCAGCTTACTACAACCTTTGCCTGCCAGGTTCAAGGGATTCTCCTGCCTCAGCCTCCCAAGTAGCTGGGTTTACAGGCATGAGCCACCAAGTCTGGCTAAGTTTTGTATTTTTTTTAGTAGAGATGGGGTTTCACCATGTTGACCAGACTGGTGTTGAACTCCTGACCTCATGTGATCCACCCACCTCTGCCTCCCAAAGTGCTGGGATTACAGGTCAAGCCACTATGCCAGGCCGACAACATACATGTTGTCATACTATGGGAAAGTGTATGCATGGCTGGGTTTGTGGCAACTCTTACTATTTCCTAGTCAGAGATGTAACCATATGAGCCATCTGTTTATAGGCTCAGGGTTGTGTTTTAAGAGAACTAGGTGTGTCTCTGTTTGGCTTAACATTACATTTGATTTGCACTTCAAAGTACAGAGGATCTGTTTCATTGCACTTGTCATTAGTAATCTGCTGATTTAAAAGTAGGTGTTAATTTAATATCCAAACTGGGATTGCTAAGAGACACTGCAGGTAATTAAAACGCTCTAATTAGAGACACCTAAAAACATTTTGAGACATTGTATTCTGGACTCTTTAAAATATACTAGACAACAAGGAACAATAGTCCTTTCACATCAACAAGGGCTTGTAACATAGATGCCTGACTAGGAAATTAGAACATTTTTCCCAGAGACTGTTGCCATTATGATTTTTGCAAGATTTACTGTAAAGAAAGCAATAGACACAGAATGGAAATTAATAGAATGAATAGAACAGAGAGGGGAAAAATAGCAATGTTTTGTAGACAGGTCCACAAATCTCCGAGCCCAACTTCTCTCTAAAATTGGCTCTCTGGCTTGCAACTATCCATCCCATCAAGCAAAGTGGTTTTATGAAAAGACAGCATAGGACCAGAAAGTTGTTCTTCCTTTGTAGACTTTTGTTGTGACTCAAGCCATTGTTAATAAATAATGCAAAGCTAGGTAGTCTGAGAAGTGATATCATTGGAAGTACAATCTAGGAATACAAGGAACTCTGCATTTGTGAAGAGTTGAGCTAGTGACAATTAATAAAACATGCATTTCAAATAATTTGCCTGGGGCCAGGCGCGGTGGCTCACGCCTGTAATCCTAGCACTTTGGGGGCCTGAGGTGGGTGGATCACCTGAGGTCAGGATTTCAAGACCAGCCTAGCCATCATGGTGAAACCCCATCTTTAAAAATAAAACAAAAACAAAAACAAAAACAAAAAAACAAATAATTTGCCTGAATCATCCTGGTAGTCACAGAGGTAACTGTTTTTGAAACAATCGTTCCAAATCGTGGGTACAATTTAAAACTAATTTTCCCATTAATATATGTTAGCTGAATGCATTATCAAACCTCTAATTTCTGTTATTTGCCATCTACTTTGAGACATTTCAGTAATTCAGGCAAGATTCTGTTGCCACAGACATATATATGAACTTGCAGTTTTCAGAAAAGTTAAGGCCGATGCAGTGGCTTATGCCTGTAATCTTAGCACTTTGGGAGGCTGAGGTGGGAGGATCACTTGGGGCTAGGAGTTTGAGATCAGCTTGGGCAACATGGCCAAACCCCGTCTCTAAAAAAATACACAAATTACTGGTGTAGTGCTGTGTGCTTGTGGTCCCAGCTACTAAAGACGGTGTGTGGCGGGAGCGAGAAGCTGTGTGTTGGGGGAGCGGTGAGGCTGGAGGATCGCTTGACACCGGGAGGTAGAGGCTGCAGTGAGTTGAGATCGCGCCACTGTACTCTAGCCTGGGCAACAGAGTGAGACCCTGTCTAAAAAATAAAATAAGTTAAATCTGATTGTGATAGAAACAATAAAGAAGTACTGAAAAGTCACTGCTCCTTGATGTGATAATAGTGAGGTGCGCCTTTTATTTGGAACTTTAAGTGCCTTAGTAATACTGTAAATAGCAGCGCAAGAGGTAAGTGGGAGTCAAACGACATCCTGAGTCGAAAGGGATTGAGTATTGCTGTTAAATCAAACAGCCATCTGCATGCAAGACGCAGTTCCAAGGATGTAGTTCGCAGTGAGTTTTCAGACCTGGATGTTGTCTGTCGCGTCAGACGACTGAGGCAGCTCTCCACTTCCCCTCATCCAAGCGGGGGGAGGGACCCGGTCATCTGCATTGTTAACAAGAGTCTCCCCTTCTCTCCAGAGGTCCGGACCACACTACGAAATACGGATGCAGATTTTAAAGGCCTTCGAATCCAAATCCCTGGTGTTACAAACAGCCCACGGGGTGAAATGAGTTGTTCACTGCCCGGTAGCTAATCGCAGATCTGCTCTCTTACTCACACTTCCAAGACCCAGGAATCTACGGGCGTTGGAGAAAACCCCTGCTGAAACAGTCCAGAAAAGCTTTCTGGGGGAGTTTGTGACCCCTGGTCCCCCAGCCCCGTGTAAGAAAAGGGCCATGAACCTGCATTGCGAGGTGGTCTCTCCTCACACCACCTCTGATGTCCCAAAACACAGGGAGAAAGTTGCCCGCCCCGGGGCTGCGGCGGGGCCTGCTGCTCCGCCCCGCGCTGGCGGGCGCGCTCCACACTGGCCGCCGAGTGGCGAGCGCGGGACTCGGCGGCGGGCGGCGGGCGGGGAAGGCGCGGGGCGTGGTTTGCCGCTTTCCGAGCGCCAAGGAGCGGAGCGCGCTCAGCTGCGCCCAGAGCCTTCGGCCCGACCTGAGAAAGCGAGAGGGAGAGCGAGGAAAAGGCGCGATCCAGGGAGCCAGGCAAGCGGGGCGCCGACCTCGAGCGGCCCCGGCCCGCGCCCTCGCCCCTCGGCCGGGCGAAAGGTGAGTGAGCGCGGCCGCGGGGCCCCAGTACCCCGGTGCGCCCAGAAGAGAGCGGGAGGGAGGGGAAGGGGCGGGGGCGAGGGAGTGAAAGATCCCCGAGCCGGGGGCGGGGGCGGCGGGAGTCGGGAACAGACCAGATGCCGGGGTCCGAGCCGGGCCACGGGAAACTTTGCTCGGGTGGGGAGAGCGGGGTGCGTGGAGGGCGCCGCAAACTTGTCAGCGGGCGGGGCGCTCCGGGGATTGGAGCGAGCTCCAGCGGGTGGCGTTAGTCTCTCCGGGTTCTTTGTGTCACCTCCGGGCCCCAGCCCGCCGGTCTGCCCGACTCGGGCAGGCGCTGCGCGGGAGGCTGTGCCCGGGTGCCCCGGCCGCCCCCTCCCCGGCCCAGGCCCAGGCGCTCGGTGGCTGCTGATTGTTTTCATTCCTCGCGTCATGCCTGGGCGGGAAAGATTTTGAATGCTGCGTGAGCTGGAAGGCGGACAGCTGCGGCGCAGAGATTGCAGGATCGTGGGCGGTGCGGGGCTCGCCGGGGGGACTCGGGAACCCGCGGGCCGGGGCGCACCCGGGCTGGAGGGGGCACGGGGACGGACGGACCGGGCACTGGAGGGGCGGCGGCGGACGGGACAGCCTAGCGCCTCCGCGGGGGCGGGGGCTCTCAGACGCCCGGGATTATAATTCCATTTTGATTGCTTGGGGTCTTTGTTGTCTGAAATTGCCTTTAGGGTCTGACGGTGGCACCTTCTCCTCCTTAGGTTATTTTTCTTCTGTCCAAAAGGGCGGGGCGGGGGCTGTATGGCATTAGGGCTGCTGGGAACGTTAGCGCCTGATGTGATGGAGGCTGAGAAGTCCTGGGTAGCATTCGCGTTTGGGGATGCCTGCTGTTTCCGAAAGTTGTTTCTCCCTCCGTGAAAGGGAGCGTCTGAGCTGGACGCCGCAGGCGCGATTGTGTACAAGCACCGGCAAGTCGGAGCCAATCCGTGAGGGTTCTTTCGCGCGGCTCCATTCTTGGCGTCGCCTTTTTTTTTCTTTCTTTTTTTGAGTTTCTTTGATTTGAAGCAACTTTCGTCTGCTTTTCTAAAAGTTCCGAAGGCTTCGTTGCAGATACTATGCGGCCATGCTAGGATGGGTTCGATCACTTTTAGAGGTGGGGAATACAATGAAACCACGCCGGGCCACACCTGGCCTTCTCAGCACTCCAGTACTTGCCACTGAGACATTGTAAACAGGTTCAGGGGAGAGCGTTCAGCTTTTATGGAATGGAATATTTGGTGTGTTTTCATGCTTTAATGCATGACTCCTTCTCTAAGTTGTCTTTCTGGAAAGCTATGGAGACTCTCGAGGGCTTTTCCTGAGATAATTACTGAACTGCTTTAGCCTGGCCAGCCCCCTGGGGCGGTGGGAACAGGTGTAATCCTCATTAAGTTTTTTTTGTGGTGAAGACTGGAGATAGCAGAATAAGAAGTGGAAATGTTTTAGGTCTTCGTCCATATGTTTGAATTAACAAAGCTTTACCTGAATTTTAAAAGAAACCACAGCTAGCCTTAAAATTGTTTGAAAAATCATGTGAATAAATCTACCCAATTAAAATTTTTTAAAGCATTTCAGTGGATTCGTGTTGTGTTGTAGGATATTGAAGGTTGTTTAAAGAACTGAGTCACAATGAGGTCATTCTGAGTAGTGCTTTCACTAGCGTAAGGTGAGAGTTAATGTAAAATTTAAAAACAGAATGAATCACATTTTAATAAGTAAGGGAATGGGTGAAAAGCAATTTACTCATTTTTCTTTTCTTTTTCTTTTTTGAGACGGAGTCCCACTCTGTCACCAGACTGTAGTGCAGTGGCCTGATCTCGGCTCACTGCAACCTCTGCCTCCCAGGTTCGAGTGACTCTCCTGCCTCAGCCTCCTGTGTAGCTGGGACTACAGGCATGCATCACCATGCCCAGTTAATTTTTGGTATTTTTAGTGGAGATGGGGTTTTACCATGTTGGCCAGGATGGTCTCGATCTCCTGACCTCATGATCCACCCACCTCAGACTCCCGAAGTGCTAGGATTACAGGTGTGAGCCACTGTGCCTGGCCTCATTTTTCATTATTATATTTTTCATTACTTATATGTTTTAAATATATATTTTCAATAATTTCACAAAGTTATTTATTCATTTACTCAAATAAATTCCTACACATACCAGCCACTGTGCTGGCTTCTGGGGATCTAAATAATGATAATAGTTACCCTTATAGAATGCTTATTTTGTACCAGCAGATACTTTACATAGATTACCTTTTTCCCTTTTTCATCTGTAAATATTTATTGAGTACCCACAATGTATTGTGCTAGCTGCCAGGGTGATAGTGGTGCACAAGACAGCCGTGGTTCCTGCCCTTATCTAGGTGAGGAATATAGGCAGGAAATAAAACATATTGCTAAACTAATCACAGGTTTTGAAAGGTAAATCATATCACATCATTCTTCTATTCAAACCCTCCATGACTTCTCATGTCTCTGACTGAATGGCCAAAGACCTGACAGTGGCTTCCAGAGCATACCTCTTTTGGTTTCCTTTCTTTTCTGTGCTGTTACCTTCCTATCTTATCTGCTGCTCTGAGTGTCTACAGACAAACTAGCTGTCTTGCTGCATGAGGGCTTTTGGACTTGAATGACCCCCTGGCCTGTATCTCTCATGGTTCCCTGTTGACCTGACCCCCTTCACTTCTTTACTTGATGTTATTTTCATCAGTGAGCCTTCACTAACCCCCAAATTTAAAATCACAACCACTCTCGCAACTCCCATTCCTCCTTTCATAAGTTACTGTTTTTCCTCCATAGCCTTCATGGCTGTCTACCATATAATATGTGGCTTGTTTATTGTCTGTCATCTTCAGGAGATTGTATCCTCCTTCAGACCTGCATTAAAGCTGTTTTATTCACGGTTGTAACTTCAGAATCTGGAACAGTAATTGGCAATAACTTGAATGAATGTTGAGTGGAAAGAAGGGTACAACAGAATACTGAGACAGAATAACTGAGGCTTCCTATAATACTGGTGAGAAGGCCTCTCAGTGGAAGTGATGTTTAACTGAGCTTGAAGATGAGAAGGAGCTAGCCATGTTGTTGTGGCATAAGAGGTTGTAGAGAGGAGACAGGCATGGAAGAAGATCAGACAGAGAGATAGCATGCTCAGAGGCCTTGAGGCAGGAAAGAGCTTGGCGGTGTATGGATTTGTTGGAACTGAGAGGTCACTGTGGCTGAGCACTGTCTAGTCAAGGGAGGGTGGGACTAATGACAGAGTGGAAGTCAGGTGACAGATCATGGAGGGCCTTTCTGGAGAAATTAACATTGAATTCTCACATATAACCTATTAGCCCATTTTGTGGTTTAAAAAACTGGGCATCAGGAGATTGAATAACTTCCCGAGATTATGCTATGGGTGAATGGCAGAGCCTAGAATGTAAAGGCAGGCTTGCAGACTCTAAAGGACCTGTATTTAACCACTATGTCAAGATCAAAAGACCTAGTCCCTATCCTGACAAAGCTATTAGTCTAGTGGGAAGACAAGCTATTGCAGTATACACACGTGCTCCTGTGGGCTGCGAGAGGAGGGAAGCACCTCATCCTGCCTGGGAGTGGGGCAGGCTAAATTGGAAACAGTAAAACCATTTTTCCTTTTTTTAAATTATGAAATATTTCAGATTGGCAACATCTTAGTTAAGAAATAATATTAAATGCAATAGCCTACTCTGAGTGTTTACGGTATATTCACTTTTTTTTTTTTTTCTTTTTTTCGAGACGGAGTTTCGCTCTTGTTACCCAGGCTGGAGTGCAATGGTGCGATCTTGGCTCACTGCAACCTCTGCCTCCTGGGTTCAGTCAATTCTCCTGCCTCAGCCTCCTGAGTAGGTGGGATTACAGGCACGTGCCACCATGCCTAGCTAATTTTTTTGTATTTTTAGTAGAGACGGGGTTTCACCATGTTGACCAGGATGGTCTCGATCTCTTGACCTCGTGATCCACCTGCCTCGGCCTCCCAAAGTGCTGGGATTACAGGCTTGAGCCACCGTGCCTGGCCCTATTCACTTTTTTTTTTTTGTTTTGAGATGGAGTCTCGCTGTATCACCCAGGCTAGAGTGCAGTGGTGCAGTTTCAGGTCACTGTAGCCTCCGCGTCCGAGGTTTAAACAATTCTCTGCCTCAGCCTCCTGAGTAGCTACAGTTACAGGTGTGTGCCACCATGCCCAGTTAATTTTTTGTATTTTTAGTAAAGATGGAGTTTTACCATCTTTGCCAGGCTGGTCTTGAACTACTGACCTCGTGATCCACACTCCTTGGCCTCCCAAAGTGCTGGGATTACAGGTGTGAGCCACCGTGCCCGGCTTTTCTTTTCTTTTTAAAGACAAAATACTTGCTTTCACAGGTACAAAGGAACTGTGTCATATGCCCCTTTACTACTTTCATCAAGGATTATGTCTGGAATAGTGTAAAGTCACTTATTTTATTATTTTATTTTATTTTATTTTTTGAGATAAGGTCTCATTCTATCACCCAGGCTGGAATGCAGTGCTGCGATCATGGCTCACTGTAGTCTCTACCTCCTGGGCCCAGCCTCCTGAGTAATAGACTGCAGGTACTCACTACCATACCTGGGTAATTTAAAATTTTTTTTTTTTTTTTTTTGAGACAGAGTTTCGCCCTTGTTACCCAGGCTGGAGTGTAATGGTACGATATCGGCTCACTGGAACCTCCACCTTCTGGGTTCACACAATTCTCCTGCCTCAGCCTCCTGAGTAGCTGGGACTACAGGCATGCGCCACCATGCCCAGCTAAATTTTTTGTTTTTTTTGTATTTTCAGTAGAGACGGGGTTTCACCATGTTGACCAGGCTGGTCTTGATCTCTTGACCTTGTGATCCACCCACCTTGGCCTCCCAAAGTGCTGGGATTACAGGCTTGAGCCACCACACCGGCCCAATTTTTAAATGTTTTGTGGAGAAGAGGTCTCACCATGTTGCCTAGGCTGGTCTCCTAACTCCTGGCCTCAAGTGATCCTCTCACCTCAGCTTCCCAAAGTGCTGGATTACAGTCATGAGCCTGCACCTGGCCTCATGTTTACGTTGGAGAAGGTTTTTTTTTGGGGGAGGGGAGATGGAGTCTCACTCTGTTGCCCAGGCTAGAGTGCAGTGGCTCAATCTCAGCTCCCTGCAACCTCCACCTCCTGGGTTCAAGCAGTTCTCCTGCCTCAGCCTCCCAAGTGGCTTGGATTATAGGCATGCACCACCATGCCCAGCTAAGTTTTTGTATTTTTAGAGAAACAGGGTTTCACTGGGTTAGCCAGGATGGTCTCGATCTCCTTACCTTGTGATCCGTCTGCCTTAGCTTTCCAAAGTGTTGGGATTACCGGTGTGAGCCACTGAACCTGGCTGAGAAGTTTTTGACTTATGTATAGACCTGTGAAACTGCCTCCCTCTAGCCCCTTGCTGTACCGTAAATCCCCCTTCCTCATATAACCAATGATAGATAACTTTCTGACTCTGTGAATTAGTTTGCATTTTTAGAATTTTATGTACATGGAATCATGTAATAAGTTCTCTTCTTTGCCTAGCTTTTGCTTAGCATAATTCTTTTGAGACTCACCCATATTGTATTAATAGTTGATTCCTTTTTATTGTTAAGTAGTACAACATTGTTACTAGATAGACAGTTCATTTATCTTTTCACCCGTCGACAGACGTTTGGGTTGTTTCTGGTTTTGGACTATTAAAACCAAAACTGCCATGAACATTATACACAGTCTTTGTATGCATATCTTTCATTTCCCCTGGGTAGATATCTAGGAGTAGAATGACTAGATTCTATGGTAGGTATATGTTTAACTTTTCTAAAACTGTACTTTTCCAAAGTGGTTATATAATATAACCAAAATAGTCTGTGAGGGTTTCAGTTGCTCCAAATCCTTGCAAACAATTGGGGTGGTCAGGCTTTCATAGCATTCTTTTGGGTGTGTAGTGGTACCTCATTGTGGTTTTAATTTGTTTCCCTGATGGCTAATGACATTGAGCACTGTTTCATATACTTATTTACCATGCATATCTTCTTTGTTGAAGTGTCTACTCAACTTGTTTGCCCATTTTCTTGTGGTTTCCTTATTATTGAGTTTTGGGAGTTCTTTGTGTATTCTGGGTACAAGTTATTTATCAGGTATAAGATTTGCAAATATTTGCATTCAGTCTTGTCTTAGTCCATTTTGTGCTGCCATTACAGAATAGCACAGATTGGGTAATTTATAATGAAGAGAAATTTATTGGCTCATGGTTCTGGAATCTGGGAAGTCTAAGATTGAGGAGGGGGCGACATCTGGTGAGAGCATTTTTGCTGTATCACTACATGACAGAGGGCAAAGAGAGGGTGAGAAAGATGCAAAATGAAGCTGATTTATTCTTTTTATTTTCTTATTTTTTTATTTAAGACACAGTCTCACTCTGTCACCCAGGCTGGATTGCAGTGACACAATCTCGGCTCGTTGCAACCTGTCTCCCGGGTTCCAGCGATTCTTGTACCCAGCCTCCTGAGTAGCTGGGATTACAGATGTATGTCACCACACTGACTTTTTTTTTTTTTGTATGACAGGGTTTCATTGTGTTGCCAGGCTGGTTTTGAACTCCTGGCCTTAAGTGCTCTGCCCACCTTGGCCTCTGAAAGTGCTGGGATTACAGGCATGAGCCACTGCGCCCAGCCTATTTTATGTTTTAAGACAGAGTCTTGCTCTGTTGACCAGACTGGAATACAGTGGCTCAGTCGTAGCTCACTGCAACCTCTGCCTCCCAGGTTCCAGCGATTCTCCTGCCTTAGCCTCCTGAGTAGCAGGGACTCCAGGTGCATGCCACCACACTCAGCCTGATTTATTCTTTTATAAGGAACCCACTCCTACAATGATGGCATAAATCCATTAGTGAGAGCAGAGCCTTCATAACCTAATCACCTGATAAACGTTCCACCTCTTTGGGAGGTTGAGGCGGGTGGATTACCTGAGGCCAGGAGTTCGAGATCAGCCTGGCCAACATGGTGAAACCCCATCTCTACTACAAATACAAAAAAATAAAAAAATTAGCCAGACTTGGTGGTAGGTGCCTGTAATTCCAGCTACTCGGGAGGCTGAGGCGGAGATTGTGCCATTGCACCCTAGCCTGGGCGACAAGAGCGGAAACTCCATCTCAGAAACAAAACAAACACAAACATTAACTGGGTGTGGTGGTGTATGCCTGTAGTCCCAGCTACTAGGGAGGCTGAGGCAGGAGAATCGCTTTGAACCCGGGAGGCAGAGGTTGCAGTGAGTCGAGATTGCGCCACTGTACTCCAGCCTGAGTAACAGAGTGAAACTCCATCTTAAAAAAAAAAAGGCCAGAAGCGGTGGCTCACGCCTATAATCCCAGCACTTTGGGAGGCCGAGGCGGGTGGATCACGAGGTCAAGAGATTGAGACCATCCTGGTCAATGAAGTGAAACCCTGTCTCTACTAAAAAAATACAAAAATTAGCTGGGCATGGTGGTGTGCGCCTGTAGTCCCAGCTACTCAGGAGACTGAGGCAGGAGAATTGCTTGAATCCAGAAGGCGGAGGTTGCGGTGAGCCAAGATCGTGCCATTGTACTCCAGTCTGGGTCACAACAGCAAAACTCCATCTCAAAAAAAAAAAGTTCCATCTCTTAATACTGTAATATTGTAACAGTATTGCCTCTTAATAATTTTATACTGGCAATTAAATTTCACCAGAGTTTTGGAGGGGACATTTAAACCATAGCAAGTTTATTACATTCTCTTAACAATATCTTTTGAGGATACTGTTCTTAATTTTGATGAAGTACAACTTGTCAATTTATTCTTTGTTTTTTTTTATTTTTTTATTTTTTATTGAGACGGAGTTTCGCTCTTGTTACCCAGGCTGCAGTGCAATGGCGCGATCTCGGCTCACTGCAACCTCCGCCTCCTGGGTTTAGGCAATTCTCCTGCCTCAGCCTCCTGAGTAGCTGGGATTACAGACACGCACCTCCATGTCCAGCTAATTTTTGTATTTTTAGTAGAGACAGGGTTTCACCATGTTGACCAGGATGGTCTCGATCTGTTGACCTCGTGATCCACCTGCCTCGGCCTCCCAAAGTGCTGGGATTACAGGCGTGAGCCACCGCGCCTGGCTGTCAATTTATTCTTGTGGATTGTATTCGTGGTATTATATCTAAGAAATCTGCTTCATTCAAAATCAAAAAGGCTTTCTCCTATGATGTTTTTCTAAAGTATTTGTAGGTTTTGGTTTGACATTTAGGTTCATCTGCTTTGAGTTAATTTTTGTTTATGGTATGAAGTATGGGTGGAAGTTTACTCCACCTATGCGAGGAACATTTGGTAATTTTTGGAGGCAGTGTCTGGAGACCATGTCTGGTATAGGAACAAGAGGCATGTATTCCCCGCATCTAGTGGGCAGAGGTCCAGGATGCTGCTAGATACCCTACAATGGATAGGTGAGGTCCTCTTGGTAGAGTTATTTAGCCAAAGTGTTAGCAATGCCACGGTTGAGATGCCCTAGGCTTGAGTTGTATCAGCTTTATTGACCTCCATGCACTAACTGTTGATTTCATTGATATTGTTTAATATTATACCATTTTCCCTTTAATTGAGTTTCACCTTATCTTTATTTTTTCTTCTACTTTACTTTTGGGTTCAATTTGTTCTTATTCTAGTTTCCTTAGGTCATTGATTTGTGACTTTTTTCTTTGATGTCGGTGTTTAGTCCTTTAAATTTATTCCTCAGTACTACTTTAGTGCCATCCCACAAATTTTGATATGATGTGGTTTTATTTTTATTCAGTTTAAAATACTTTTAAAAATTAAATTACAATTTATTTTATTTTTTTTGAGATGCAGTTCTCCTTTCTATACTGCTTTTTTTTTTTCTTTTTTTGAGATGGAGTTTCACTGTTGTTACCCAGACTGGAGTGCAATGTCATGATCTTGGCTCACCACAACCTCTGCCTTCTGGGTTCAAGCAATTCTCCTGCCTCAGCCTCCCGAGTAGCTGGGACTACAGGCGTGTGCCACCATGCCCAGCTAATTTTTTATATTTTTAGTAGAGACGGGGTTTCACCATGTTGACCGGGTTGTTCTCGATCTCTTGACCTTGTGATCCACCCACTTCAGCCTACCAAACTGCTGGGATTATAGGCGTGAGCCACCGCGCCCAGCCTTATACTGCATTTTTTTAAAGAAGGAGGTCACTATATGCAGCCTGCACTAAAGAAGTGGATGCCACTCCTTGGAGGATATTATATATTTTTTTCCATTGTGACTATCTTTGCATTTTAATCAAGATGTTTAGACATTTATACTTAAAGTGATTATTGATGTAATTAGATTTAAATCAAGCATCTTATCATTTTCTTTTTTTCCTCATCTGCTCTTTGCTTTCTTTTACTGTTTTTGGATTACTTGAATATTTTTTATGATTCTATTTTATAGCCTTATGCTTATTAGGTATCATTTTGTTATTTTATTATGTTTCTTATTTTTATATTTTATTTATTTCATTTTGAGACAGAGTTTCTCTCTGTTGCTTACATGGTAGCTTTGACCTACTGGTCTCAGCATCTCAAGTAGCTGGGACTACAGGTGTGTGCCACCACACCTGGCTAATTTTTGTGTTTGTAGTAGAGAACAGGTTTCACCATGTTGGCCAGGCTGGTCTCCATCTCCTGGTCTTAAGTGATCTGCCCACCTCAGGTTCCCAAAGTGCTGGGATTACAGGCATGAGCCACCACACCCTGACCTCTTTTCTCTCCTTTCTTTTCTTCTTCTGTCTCTCTTTCTCCCCTCCCCTTTTGCCTTCCTCCCTTCCTTCCCCTCCTACTTCCCCTTCCTCTCCTCCTTCTCCTCCTTCCCTCCTTCCCCTCCTTCCCCTCCTTTCCCTCCCTTGCTGGAGTGTTTCAACTTCTGCCTCTCTGGCTCAAATGATCTACCTGCTTTGGCCTCCCAAAGTACTAAGATTATAGGTGTGAGCAACTGTGCCTGGCCTAGAAACTAATTTTCTTGAACTAAATCTTTAATTGCTTTAATTTTCCATGAAAAAGAAAAAAAAAGGGAAAAAGGAAAAGAAAAACTAAATCCACTACATTATCATAGAGCAAACCATTGCTGTAATAGAAACGTATTTTATTTTTAAAATACGTATTCTGCTTATGTATAGAACATATTTTAGAATACAGCAGAGTGTTACAATATTCAGAGCACCTCACTGGAGAACCCTCCCCTCCAGATAGGCTCTTCAGGGTGCATTGCCTCCTTTTCTTTCCTTTGGGCTCCATTAGGAAGAGAGAGGTGAATGGGGAGAAGGAAATCTATCTTCCTGTGTTGACATTTTCCAGACCCTGAGAAACGTTGAGTTGAAAGATAAGTGTGAAAGCGTCTCTTCTTTGATGGTGTGTGAGATGAAAAACACTTGCCTAATAGCTCCTCAGGTCTAAGTAACACATTTGACGAAAAGGAGCCTCAAGCTTTTGCTCGTCAGTGTCCATATTTGATTGGAAAGTTCAATCTGAGCTGCGGTGCTTCGATTTTTCTAGAATCTGCCAATTACTTGTTGCTCTGGTTTCAGCTGACTTTTAGTCTCCCTTTGGCTACTACCACTGTGTGCAGTTTGTTATAAGTGAGTAGCTTTTTTCTATTGTGCTGTGTAAATGTACCCCTCTTTAATACATTCAACGAATTATTTTTTAAATACTTACTGAATCTGGGCTCTGACACACGGATGAAAGTCAATGTCCCTTGCCATTAGCAAGCTGTCTAGAAGCAGAAAGGCCCATTAGCATAGGAACATCTCAGTGGGGTGATTGGAGTCACTGCTGTGGAGGCGTGAGCAGGGCAAAGCATGGTCAGCTAGAACACTGGTTCTCAAAGTAAGGCCCAGGAACCAGGAGCAGCAACCTATTAACTATACCTTGACAGTGGGGCCCAGCAGTCTGTGTGTAATAGGCCGTCTAAGTGATTCTGATGCATGCTCCAGACTGTGAACCATGGGCATAGCAGATTAGATAATCTCTGAGTTTTTTTTCAGCTCTTGAAGTCTATGCCTACAGTTTAGAAATGTGATATTTACCCCACTGTATTTTAAGAGCATTAGTTGGCACTAATATTATATAAAACATTAATTGCAAGGTAGGCTGGGCACCATAGCATATGCCTATAATCCCAGCATTTTGGGAGGCCGAGGCGGGAGGATCACATGAGCCCAGGAGTTTGAGACCAGCCTGGGCAATATAGTGAGACCCCCATCTCTTAAAAAAAAAAATTAGCTGGCTATGGTGGTGTGTGTCTGTAGTCCTAGATAGGTACTAGGGAGGCTGAGGTGGGAGAGTCACTTGAGCCTGGGAGATTGAGGCTGCAGTGAGCTGGGAGACACAGTGAGACCCTGTCTAAAAGGAAAAAAAGAAATGTAGGTAAAACAAATTCAGTTTTACTCTATGTGTTGCTGAAGTGAGCACAGTAAAACAAATTCAAAGTGATAGTTATGTTTGGCGGTGGAGTAATAGTAAATTGGATTTAAAATTTCTTATGAAAACTTTCAAATAGATTTGAAAGCAGAGATAATAGTAAAATGTGCTGTCACATAACAATTACCCAGAATCAATATTATTAAATCCTATCAATCTGTTTTTACCCATGTCCTCACATATCCCCCCTGTGCTGGATTATTTTGAAGCAAATTTCATCTGTCATATCATTTTATCTTTAAATAATTGGGTTTTAAATTATTTGAGATGTTAAGGTGCTAGAAATGAATTTGAAATTGAATCATATGTATCCATTTCCTGGTTACCCTTACATCATAGATAAAACTTATCTGGAGCTAATTTATACAAAAGGTGGATAAAACAAAACAACAGGTGGACACATGTACATATATTCCTATTTGCATAAAATCTATTAAAAAGTATACTTTTTTTGTCGTTGAGGCAAGGTCTCACTCTGGCACCCAGGTGGGAGTGCAGTGTGGTGTGGTCATGGCTCATTGCAGCCTCGACCTCCTGGACCCAAATGATCCTCCAGCCTTGTGTTTTGATATTTTGTAGAGACGAGATCTCTCTATGTTACCCAGGCTGGTCTCAAACTTCTGGGCTCAAGCAGTACTCCTACCTCTGCCTCAAAAGGGGCCAGGATTACAGGCGTGAACCACCGTGCCTGGCAAAAAGAAATATACTTGTCACTACTGTGAATACATTTTATTATAACATTTTATGTACTGTCATTATGTTAATAATATGTGCATTATACTTATTAATAATATTCTAGGAAAGTAAGAAAGATATACATGCATGCCCTGGCAAAATTGAATTATTGCACTTGAATGGGAAATTTTAATTTGAAAGGCAGACTTTTAGGAAGGTAGATATTAGAAGGTTTTAAAGGTTTGAAGTGTTTTTTTTTTTTTTTTGAGACAGTCTCAGTCTGTTGCCAGGCTGCAGTGCAGTGGCGTGATCTCAGCTCACTGCAGCCTCCACCTACTGGGTTCAAGTAATTCTCCTGCCTCAGCCTCCTGAGTGGAACTAGGCATGCACTACCACACCTGGTTAATTTTTGTGCTGTTAGTAGAGATGGAATTCACTGTTGGCCAGGCTGGTCTCAAACTCCAGGCCTTAAGTGATCTGCCTGCCACTGCCTCACAAAATGCTGGGTTTACAGGGATAAGCCACTGTGCCTGGCGGTGGGGCAGATTTTTAACGTATGTAAACTAAGAATTCTTACTACTCATTTCAGCAGTTATGTTGCCTCATTTGGAAAGAAAAGGTATTGAGCATGCGGGGATGCATAATACATTTTAAAAATCCATTTGTCTTAGTTCGCTCCATGCCGTCCTGTTTTCAAGGTTAGTGATAACACATTTAGTAGGAGATCAGGTTGTGGGATAGTTGGTGTTCGGAGAGTGGACAGAACTCATTTACAGACATACCGCCTGTTTACTCCTACTTTTGCTTTGGAGGACAAGTTGTGGTATCCTGAGGAAAAACTGATTGTATCACTTATGACTGAGATTTTCATCTTTAGCCGCTTCTGTGTGATACGTGAATTAATGGGTCATACCATAGAAGTTAGCTAATTTTTTTTCCACAGACACCTCATACAGGAGCTAATTTTCATTTTAAAATATTACTCAGAAGAGATTTTTATCTTGGTTGTATATTTCAACAATATAAATAAGCCGTTCAAGACTATCTGCCATACCCCCAAAACAAATAAAAAATCCCACAACTGAAATGCATATAAGCTATTACTACAGTATGATGGTGGGTTATAGCCAGTGTATGATGGGATTATGGATAGGATAATGCATATTAGAGCTTTTAGTTCAAAAAATTGAGATAGTGATTCAGAAAGAAAAAATGATTATCATGAATTATGTTTACTAAAGAGTTAAAGATGTGTTTTATTTATTTTTATTTATTCTTTTGAGACAGAGTTTTGCTCTTGTTGCCCAAGCTGGAGTGCAATGACATGATCTCAACTCACTTCAACCTCTGCCTCCTGGGTTCAAGCAATTCTCCTGCCTCAGCCTCCCTAGTAGCTGGGATTACAGGTGTGCACCACCACGCTCGACTACTTTTTTGTATTTTTAATAGAAATGGGGTTTCACCACATTCCCAGGCTGGTCTCGAACTCCTGACCTTGTAATCCGTCCACCTTGGCCTCCCAAAGTACTGGGATTACAGGCATGAGCCACTGCTCCTGGCCAAGATGTGTTTTATTATTTGCACTTGTGTTGGCAAAGAAAATAGGTTACTAAGCATGCTCTTGTTAGAATATCCTTTGTAGTCAATCATTTGATGACATTAAGAATCTTTCCTCTGTTAATAGACCTTTGTTTAAAAGAAAATATGTTACCTTTGTAGTCTTTGTACATTTTTCACTGCAGAAAGCTTCCCCTCTGCTGGGTAATAATTACTTTTATAGAAGTGTTTAATCCAGAACTGATTATATTCCCTTCTGAGCTGGATGAAAAGAAACTTGTGAATGTTTGTAACCACAGATTGATGATTTGGTTACAAAGACTCTCTGTTGGTGGTGGTTTCTGAGAACTGGAAGGTAAGCTTGTTGCTTGGGTGAGTCATCACGTTGTCTTGCATTTGGTCATGTGTTTTCTTAGCAACTGCTGTTGATTTCAGGTTTGAGCAGGGTGAGCATGTTTTGAAATGATCCAACAGATTTTTTTAGGTTCTATATGCCTGCTAAATCTTATATACTTACTATTATATGTATCACAAGGAATGAAAGATTGCATTCTTTTTCTATCTCTGTCTTCCAAAACATTTCTCTTCTGATTTGTTTTTCAGAGGTAGTCTTCCAAAACATTTCTCTTCTGATTTGTTTTTCAGAGGTAGTGGGGACTGGGAGTGGAGGTAAAAAAGGAGAAAAATAAATGAATCTGGGTTATCATGAGTCTACTTGTTTATGCCCCTGGTCTAGAGCAGAACCAAAAGGACCTCCATGTGCTGATAGGATTAAATACAATTTCCTGGGGTGCTGATCTTGAGTAATACCCCATGTGCATACATTCTAGAGGAACAAGTTAATTTTAAAAATGTCTGTGGTATAGTGTAGTGGTCAAAAGCGTGGCTTCTGAAATCAGTCTGACCCCTGGTTCAAATTCTAGCTTTGCCATACATATACTAGAGGTGTTATTTTGGGCAAATTACTTAACTCTCGGAGTAGAGTTTCCTCATCTGTAAAAGTGAAACTAAAATCCCACGTACTTTGTAAGCGTTTATGAGTATTAGTGAGATAATACAGGTAACGGACAGCATGGTACCTATAGAACACATGGTAACAAATGCTAGTTATTACATTCATTTCGGGGGTGCAGTACAGAAGGGACTAGATAACAGGTGTTGGGGGACAATCAGAAATGGATCAGATGTGAGTCCTAATTCTTCAGGAACTGGGAGAGATGGCCTTGAAAACAAGTCACTGTGGTATTATCTAGAATGGAGGAAGTGCCAACTGAGGTATAAGTGAGGTGCTGCGGGTACATAATGCAAGTGATTAATGCCAACTTTGGGGAAGTTAGAGCTCATTTTGTAAAACATTTGCCACTTGAGATGAGTGTGTATAGCTGGGCCTAGAATGATAAGTGGGGCTTTCGTGGGTGGAGAATGGAGGAGAGTGGATTGCAGGCGGAACACAAGCACAGGGTTCATGGCAGGGTGTGGTGGGAGGGAAGGCTGGCGAGATGATTTGTGCTTAGATTTTGGGAGGTTTTTCACATGCAAGTGTTCAGACTATATTCTCATGGTCAGTGGAGAACCAAAACAGGTGCTTGGTGTGAGCTCTGTTTCATCATAATGTTTTGAAGGATGTACTGGAGAAGAAGGGAGTCATATTACAAGGATGTTTCAGAAATTCAGGTGAGTGATGAAGACATTTGGAGAACAGAGTCTGAGGGATTTAAAAGGAGATAGAAGACAGATAATTTGAAACCAGGTGCCAAAGAGAGCGTTCATGCCATTACTTGAGAGAGAGAAAATACAGGAGGAGAAGGTCTGGGATAAGTTGGGTAGTCCAGCAGGGAGGTGGGCTAATGGGCCTTGTGAGCTCAAAGATTAGTTAGTGGGAGATCTATCTGGCAGTTGGAAATTCAGTTCTGAAAGAAAGAAGCTAACATTTATTGAGTACCTACTGTGTCTCAGGTTTGTTTTTTTTTTTTGAGATGGAGTTTCGCTGTTGTTACCCAGACTAGAGTGCAATGGCACGATCTCGGCTCACCGCAACCTCTGCCTCCTGGGTTCAAGCAATTTTCCTGCCTCAGCCTCCCGAGTAGCTGGGACTACAGGTGCGCACCACCATGCCCAGCTAATTTTTGTGTTTTTAGTAGAGATAGGGTTTCACCTCGTTGATCAGGATGGTCTCGATCTCTTGACCTCGTAATCCACCCGCCTTGGCCTCCCAAAGTGCTGGGATTACAGGATTGAGTCACCGTGCCCAGTTGTGTCTCAGGTTTTATGCTAAGTACCTTTGCAAATTATTTATTGGTAGCAAATGATTTCTTTCTTTCTTTTTTTTTTTTTGAGATGGAGTTTTGCTCTTGTTGCCCAGGCTGGAGTGCAGCGGTGCAATCTCAGCTCATTGCAACCTCTGCCCCGTGGGTTCAAGTGAGTCTCCTGCCTCAGCCTCCTGAGAAGCTGGGACTACAGGTGTCCACCACCACGCCAGGCTAATTTTTGTATTTTTAGTAGAGATGGGGTTTTACCATGTTGGCCAGGCTGGTCTCAAACTCCTGACTGCAGGAAATTCACCCACTTTGGCCTTCCAAAGTGCTAGGATTACAGGTGTGAGCCATCATGCCTGGCTTCAAATAGTTATTTTTAAGATGAAAAAGTAGGGGCTCAGAAGAAGCCTGACATTTAAACATCAACTTTAATTTTAAAGCACTTCTCAGTTTCATCTTTTCTCTTTAAGCTCAGGAGAATGGATAAATGAGTGAGTACTGGAGGCAGCCAGCTGGCTGCTCCCTGGGATACTTTTTGTCAGTTTCCACCTTCAGGCTTTCACTATGAGGAGAGAATAGCTCTTCAACTGGGTGGTTCTCCTTGTTACCCGAAGAATGTCAAGAGAGTTTAATTCTCCATTTTATTTCTCAAGTTCTAATATTTCTTTCCCTTTTGAGCTGCTTGAAGGTTAATGTCCTTTAAGATTTCTCTCTCTTGCTTCTGATGAAATGGAAATAGTTGTTTTGGAGTGGGTAAAAACTTAATCTATTAAGTCTTGTTTTAGTTCAATTGGAGAGGCTAAAGGGACAGAGAGAATGCTCTTTTCCTTAATGGTGTCCCCTTTATTAGATAGTGAAATGTGTAATCTTTATGTCAGGCTCATTGATGCAGATAAAAATTAAGTCTGATCAGACTTTGCCTTTTAAGGAATTTTTGTTATTACAAAAACCCCAGTACACACACGCGCACACATACACACGAACATTTACACGCACACATGGGTAAAAGCCCTTCTCCATAATATTTTCATTTTCCTTTCTTGCAGTCTCTCTTCCTAGAGATAATTGCCGTGGACAATTGTATGTTTATCTCATTTAAATATTTCTGACACTTGGAACCTTGGCAATAACTAGGCAAAGCAGCTAGATTTTGACCTTTTTCTTTTTCACCTAGGTATTTGATATCAGGGTTTATTACTGAAATTTCATAAATATGGGTTGTTTCTTTTTTTTTTTTTTTTTTTTTTGAGACGGAGTTTCGCTCTTGTTACCCAGGCTGGAGTGCAATGGTGCGATCTCGGCTCACAGTAACCTCTGCCTCCTGGGTCCAGGCAATTCTCCTGCCTCAGCCTCCTGAGTAGCTGGGATTACAGGCACACGCCACCATGCCCAGCTAATTTTTTGTATTTTTAGTAGAGACAGGGTTTCACCATGTTGACCAGGATGGTCTCGATCTCTTGACCTCGTGATCCACCCGCCTTGGCCTCCCAAAGTGCTGGGATTACAGGCTTGAGCCACCGTGCCCGGCCTTAAGGTTAGAATTTAAAGACCTTGAGCATCTCATTTGTTGCTAAACCGGTTCTGTTAATTTATTACATAGGTTTGCCAGTTAAGTGCAATAGTGGGCAAAAAACTTCTTTTTCCTTCTTTTTTCTTTTTAGACAGAGTCATACTCTGTAGTCCATGCTAAAGTGCAGTGGCATGATCATAGCTCACTGCAGCCTCAAACTCCTGGGCTCGAGCAATCTTCCCACCTCAGCCTCCCAACACAGG
Organism: Callithrix jacchus; assembly: GCF_049354715.1. Lineage (NCBI taxonomy): Eukaryota > Metazoa > Chordata > Mammalia > Primates > Cebidae > Callithrix > Callithrix jacchus. Next base: position 98,524,784 of record NC_133509.1, read on the forward strand.
TTCATGCCACCATGTCCAGCTAACTAAAGCAGTTTTTTTTTTTCAAGAGATGGGGTCTTGCTATATTTGCCAGAAGGGTTTTGAACTCCCAGACTCAAGTGATCCTCCTGCCTCAACCTCCCAAAGTGCTGGGATTATAGGCATAAGCCACCTTGCCTGGTCTCTTTTCTTTTTTCCTTCCCTCCGTCCCTCCCTCCCTTCTAGGAGAAAGGACACAGAAGAGCTGAGAGTAGAAATAAACATAGATCAATTTTAGTTTGGTAACTGTATTAATCTGTAAACTAGTTCATATGTTAAATGCTCATATAAATGTGCTGTGCTAAATGTCTGTACATAATCATGGGTAAATGAATAGACTGGATATATCTTGTCCATTAAGAGGTCTCTTGTGGTACTTTTTAAGGACATGGGTTTTGGAGCTCAACAGACTTGTGTTCAAGCAAGTCTTGCCAGTAACTTGCTATGTGATTTGGACAAGTTACTTATCCTCTGTTTTCTTAAATGAGGTGGATGATGTCTGTGTTGTAGGCTTGTGAGGATCAAAGCAAAGTGTCTGGCACCAACTGAGTACTTAAAAATATTAACAATTTTTTTTTTTGAGAGGGTCTCACTCTGTTTTTTTTTTGTGTGTGAAAGGCCTTCTCTGCCTCTATTGAGATAATCACGTGGTTTTTGTCTTTGGTTCTGTTTATGTGCTGAATTACATTTATAGACTTGTGTATGTTGAACCAGCCTTGCGTCCCTGGGATGAAGCCTACTTGATCATGGTGGATAAGCTTTTTGATGTGCTGTTGCAATCGGTTTGCCAGTATTTTATTGAAGATTTTTGTATCTGTGTTCATCATGGATATTGGCCTGAAGTTTTCTTTTCTTGTTCAGTCTCTGCTGGGTTTCGGTATCTGGATAATGTTGGTCTCATAAAATGATTTGGGGAGGATTCCCTCTTTTTGTATTGTTTGGAATAGTTTCAGAAGGAGTGGTACCAGCTCCTCTTTGTATGTCTGATAGAATTCGGCTGTGAACCCATCTGGACCTGGGCTTTTTTTGGTGTAAGATATTATTAATTGCTGCCTCAACTTCAGCCGTTGTTATTGGTCTATTCAGGGTTTTGACTTCTTCCTGGTTTAGGCTTGGGAGGGTGTAAGTGTCCAGGAATTTATCCATTTCTTCCAGGTTTACTGGTTTATGTGCATAGAGTTGTTTGTGGTAATCCCTGAGGATGGTTTGCATTTCTGTGGAATCTGTGGTGATATCCCCTTTATTGTTTTTTATTACATCTATTTGATTATTCTCTCTTTTCTGTTAATCTGGCTAGTGGTCTATTTTGTTGATCGCTTCAAAAAACCAGCTCCTGGATTTATTGATTTTTTTTGAAGGGTTTTTTGTGTCTCTTATCTCCTTCATTTCTGCTCTGATCTTAGTTATTTCTTGTCTTCTGCTAGCTTTTGAGTTTTATTGATGTTGCTCCTCTAGCTCTTTCAATTTTGACAGTAGGGTGTCGATATTAGATCTTTCCTTGCTTCTCATGTGGGCATTTATTGCTATAAATTTTCCCCTAGACACTGCTTAAATGTGTCCCAGAGATTCTGGTACATTGTATCTTCGTTCTCGTTGCTTTTGAAGAACATCTTTATTTCTGCCTTCATTTCATTGTTTATCCAGTCAACATTCAAGAACCAGTTGTTCAGTTTCCACGACGTTATGTGGTTCTGAGTTAGTTTCTGAATTCTGAGTTCTAACTTGATTGTACTGTGGTCTTGAGAGACTGTTATGATTTCCGTTCTTTTGCATTTGCTGAGGAGTGATTTGCTTCCAATTATGTGGTCAGTTTTAGAGTAGGTGTGATGTGGTGCTGAGGTGGATTTGAGGTGGAGAGTTCTGTAAATGTCTGTTAGGTTTGCTTGGTCCAGGTCTGAGTTCAAGTCCTGGATATCCTTGTTAATTTTCTGTCTCATTGATCTGTCTAATATTGACAGTGGAGTGTTAAAGTCTCCCACTATTATTGTGTGGGAGTTTAAGTCTCTTTGTAGGTCATTAAGAGCTTGCTTTATGTATCTGGGTGCTCCTGTATTGGGTGCATATGTATTTAGGATCGTTAGCTCTTCTTGTTGTATCGATCCTTTTACCATTATGTAATGCCCTTCTTTGTCTCTTTTGGTCTTTGTTGGTTTAAAGTCTATTTTAACAGAGATGAGAACTGCAGCTCCTGCTTTTTTTTGCTCTCCATTTGCTGGGTAGATCTTCCTCTATCCCTTTATTTTGAGCCTATGTGTATCCTTGCATGTGAGTTGGGTTTCCTGGATACAGCACACCAATGAGTTTTGACTTTTTATCCAGTTTGCCTTGGGGCATTTAGATCTTTTGATTGGGGCATTTAGCCTATTTACATTTAAGGTTAGTATTGTTATGTGTAAATCTGATCCTGCCATTTTGATGTTAGCTGGTTGTTTAACCAGTTAGTTGACGCAGTTTCTTCATTGTTTTGATGCTCTTTACCATTTGGTGTGTTTTTGGAGTGGCTGGTACTGGTTGTTCCTTTCTATGTTTAGTGCTTCTTTCAGGAGCTCTTGTAAAGCAGGCCTGGTGGAGATGAAATCTCTGAGCAATTGCTTGTTCATAAAGGATTTTATTTTTCCTTCACTTATGAAGCTTAATTTGGCTGGATATGAAATTCTGTGTTGAAAGTTCTTTTCTTTAAGGATATTGAGTATTGGCCCCCACTCTCTTCTGGCTTGTAGGGTTTCTGCTGAGATATCTGCTGTGAGTTTGATGGGCTTCCCTTTGTGGGTAACTCAACCTTTCTCTCTGGCTGCCCTTAGCATTTTTTCCTTCATTTCAACCCTGGTGAATCTGATGATTATGTGCCTTGGGGTGGTGTTCTCTGTATTTCCTGGACTTGAATATTGGCCTGGCTTGCTAGGTTGGGGAAGTCCTCCTGGATAATATCCTGAAGAGTGTTTTCCAGCTTGGATTCTTTCTCTCTGTCACATTCAGGTACACCTGTCAAATGTAGATTAAGTCTTTCACATAATCCCATATTTCTTGGAGGCTTTGTTCATTTCTTTGAGTTGATCTTCAGTCTCTGATATCCTTTCTTCTGCTTGGTCGATTTGGCTGTTGAAACTTGTGTATGCTTCGTGAATTCTCTTGTTGTGTTTTTCAGCTCCATCAATTCATTTATATTCCTCTCTAAGCTGTTTATTCTCATTAGCATTTCATCAAACCTTTTTTCAAGGTTCTTAGTTTCTTTGCACTGGCTTAGAACATGATCTTTTAGCTCAGAGAAGTTTGTTATTACCCACTTTCTGAAGCCTGTTTCTGTCAATTAATCAGACTCATTCTCCATCCAGCCTTGCTGGTGAGGAGCTGTGATCCCTTGGAGGAGGAGAGGCATTCTGGTTTTGGAGAGGTATCCTTTTTGTGCTGATTTCTTCTCATCTTTGTGGATTTATCTACCTGTGGTCTTTGTAGTTGGTGACTTTCAGATGGGGTCTCTGAGTGGACGTCCTTTTTGTTGATGATGAAGTTATTTCTTTCTGTTTATTAGTTTTCCTTCTAACAGTCCGGCCCCTCTGCTGTAGGACTGCTGGAGGTCCACTCCAGACCCTGCTTGCCTGGGGATCACCTGTGGTGGCTGCAGAACAGTAAGGGTTTCTGCCAGTTTCTTCTTCTCTTACCTCTGTCCCAGAAGGATACCTGCCAGGTATCAGCCTGAGCTCTCCTTTATGAGGTATCTCTTTGGTTATATGGGGTTTCGGGAGCTGCTTGAGGAGAGAGTCTGTCCCTTATAGGAGCTCAAGTGCTGAACTGTGAGCTGTTCAGAGCTGCTGGGCAGGTACGTTTAAGTCTGCTGCAGTTGAACTCATAACCACCTTTTCTTCCCAGGTACTCTGTCCCGGGAAGGTGGGGCTTTATTTAAAAGTTCCTAGGCCGGGCGTGGTGGCTCAAGCCTGTAATCCCAGCACTTTGGGAGGCCAAGGCGGGTGGATCACGAGGTCAAGAGATCGAGACCATCCTGGTCAACATGGTGAAACCCCGTCTCTACTAAAAACACAAAAAATTAGCTGGGCACAGTGGCGCGTGCCTGTAATCCCAGCTACTCAGGAGGCTGAGGCAGGAGAATTGCCTGGACCCAGGAGGCGGAGGTTATTGTGAGCCGAGATCGTGCCATTGCACTCCAGCCTGGGTAACAAGAGTGAAACTCCATCTTAAAAAAAAAAATAAGTTCCTGTCATTCTGCTGCCTTTTTTCAGAGATGCCCTGCCCGGTGAGGAGGTGCCTAGTCGCAGTCCGCCAGCAGAGGCATTGCTGAGCTGCCGTGGGCTCTGCTCAGCTGCTATAGAGTGAACTTTCTTGCAGTTTTGTTTATAGGGATATAGTTAGAACTGCCTCGGTAATGGCGGACTGTGTCGGTAATGACGGACTGCGTAGGTAGTGGTGGACTGCGTTGGTAGTGGTGGACTGCGTCGGTAGTGGTGGACTGCCTTGGTAATGGCTGATGCCCTTCCCCCCGCAGAGCTGGACCATCCCGGGTTCAGGTACTCTTGCTGTGAAACTCTCAATCCAGAGGGTTTCAGATTGCTGGTCTTTGTGGGGGTGGGACCTGCCGAGCCAGATCACCTGGCTCCCTGTTTCAACCCTTTTTTACAGTTGAATGGGTGACTCTGTCTCCCAGGTGTTCCAGTCACCAGTTAAAACGGTGCCCGGATTTGTGTGAGTTTTTGTGTGGAGACCCACTGCCCCAGCTGAAACAGCTGCGCTGGAGACTCGTGGTACTTTTCAGCCTGGGAATCTCGTGGTCTGTGGGCAGTAAAAATTGGTTTGGAAATGCAATGATCACTCAACCTCTGCATTTTCGCCGGCAACTGCACTCCAGAGCTGTTCCTATTCAGCCATCTTGGGTCCTCCCTTTTTTTTTAAAGGCCGGATAAATTTCTTTCTTTTTTTTTTTTTTTTGAGAAAGAGTCTTGCTCTATTGCCCAGGCTGGAGTGCTGTAGTGCGATCTTGGCTCACTGCAACTTCAGCCTACTGGGTTCAGGCAATTCTCCTGTCTTGGCCTCCTGAGCAGCTGGGATACAGGCGTGTGCCAGCATGCCCAGCTAATTTTTGTGTAATTAGTAGAGATGGGGTTTCACCATGTTGGTCAGGCTGGTTTCAAACTCCTGACCTTGTGATCTGCCTGCCTCAGCCTCCCAAAGTGGTCAGTTTATAGGCATGAGCCACCGTGCCTGGCCAGTAAATTTCTGATGGAGTCATTGTGCATGTTGCAAGCAACAACAAAAGTTATTTAGTATGCACAGAAGTGCATTCTGTTCTTTCCCTGAGATGATATGACCTCATATCAGATCTTAAAGTTGTGTTCACAGAATTTGCAAGTGTGTATCTTAAGGGAAAACTCAGAAACAACTAATTCTGATTGTTTCTCTTCAGGTGAGAAAGTTCTACCATGCTTAGAAATGGAATGGAAACAAGTTTGCAAGCTCTCTAGCAAGTCACAAGGAAAGCAGGGGCAAAGGGAAGATTTAATAGATTTCACAGTTTGAGATTCTGCTTTTTCAAAAATCAAATCAAATCTGTTTTTCAGAGACACTCTCTCTTTTCTTTCTTTCTTTCTTTTTTTTTTTTTTTGAGATAGAGTCTCACTCTGTCGCTCAGGCTGGCAGGCTGGAGTGCAGTGGCACAATCTCACCTCACTGCAACCTCCACCTTTTGGGTTCAAGTGATTCTCCTGCCTCAGCTTCCTGAGTAGCTTGGACTATAGCCCATCACCTCACCTGGCTAATGTGGATTTTTTTTTTTTTTTTTTTTAGAGACTGGGTTTTAGCATGTTGGCCAGGCTGTTATCGAACTTCTGATCTCAAGTGATCCATGCGCTTTGGCCTCTCAAAGTGCTGGGATTACAGGTGTGAATCACTGTGCCCAGCTCAGAGACACCCTGTGTTTTTATAGTTGTTTGATTCAAATGCTTTTCAACATAAGAATATCTGTTAAAGAGCTGCATTGCTGGTTGGCATGCTAGAACACACAGCTTTTACATCACACTACCGTTAACTTTCCAGCTGTTTTTTCTCATCTACTTTGATTTTCCTTTTTAAAATTAAAATTAAAATTTTTAATCATACTTTGTTGTTTTTAACCAGTCAGAATGCTAAGATTTGATGGTTAGGTAAGACCAGCTATGAAATATTTAGTAAGAACTCCCCATTTATCAATGTGGTTACACAGAAATGGATGGTTCTTGGAGGCAGAGTTAAAGAGAAACACAACCCCAAGAAGGACAGAAAGGAACACTAATTTTGGGGAGATTTGAATTTTTCAAAAAAATGTCACTAGAACAAGTATTTCCTTAGCATTCTAGTATGAAAACCATTATCTAAAGTGGTTAAGAGATGTCATTTTAAAACATATTTCAGAGACAGGGTTTTACTGTGAGAATACCAGCTAATTTTTATGCTTTTTTGTAGAGATGGGGTTTTGCCATGTTGTCCAGGCTGGTCGCAAACTCCTGAGCTCAAGCCATCTGCCTGCTTCAGCCTCCCAAAGTGTTGGGATTACAGGTGTGAGCCACTGCACCTGGCCAACTTAAATTATATCTATATATAGATAAAGTTTAAAAATTACACAATATTTAAGACCTATGACAAGGTATAAATAATTATACAGGGACTATATACCTGCTTTAGCATCCTAGTTCAGAAATAAAATTTTGCTAATTTGGTTGTGACCTCTTCCTCCTCCACAGAGGAAGCTGCTATACTGATTTCAGTGTGTATCAGGCTTACGTGTTTCTTCACAACTTTGTTGCATATGAATGTCTTCAAAATATTTGACAGTTGGTAGTGTGTGGGCCCAGCCATGCCAAGTTGTACCGGCCTAGTAGTTGCATCATGGATTCCCTAGGAAATATTTTAAGATTGTATCTAATTGGCTGGGCAAGGTGGCTGACGCCTGTAATCCCAGCACTTTGGGAGGCCGAGGTGAGTAGATCACCTGAGGTCAGGAGTTTGAGACCAGCCTGGCCAATACGGTGAGACCTCATCTCTACTAAAAATACGAAAATTAGCTGGATGTGATGGCAGGCACCTGTAATCCCAGTTACTTGGGAAGCTGAGGCAGAATGCCTTGAACCCGGGAGGCAGAGGTTGCAGTGACCTGAGATTACAGCACAGCACTCCAGCCTGGACAACAGAGTGAGACTCTGCCTCAAAAAAAAAAAAAAAAAAAAAAAGTAATTGTAATATATAATAAATAAAAATTATATAATATTACAATTTTACTGTAGGTTGTACATTCTTCTGTAAGTTGCTTTCTTTCCTCTCAACTGTGAGATTCATCCATCTTGGTATATATGTAACTCTGGTTCATTGATTTTCATTGTTTTAACATTCCATATTACGAGTATGTCACAGTTTATCCATTCACTTATTTTTTGATACTTAGTTTTTTATGTCTTCTTCTAGGACCCAGCTGTTCATGTCTTTTGTTTATTTTCCTATTGGGTTGTTTGTCTTTTTCTTTTTGACTTGTAGATATATTGTTTTTATTGTTTTCTGTAAACTGTTACTCATTAACAAATACTCATTAACATGCACATAAACTACATAATGACAGCTTTGCCTTTCCAGTACTACTAGAGCTACATATAGCTACTCACATTTGAAAATGGGTATACTTTAATCAGACTGATATGAAGTCCACAAGTAGAATTGTCTGAGTGTTAATATGCTGTGGACTGTAGATATAAACATATTTCTTGAGAATGGATATGACTTATTTATTTATTTATTTATTTATTTATTGAGATGGAGTCTTGTTCTATCACCCAGGTTGGAGTGCTGTGATCTTGGCTCACTGCAACCTCCATCTCCTGGGTTCAAGCAGTGCTCCTGCCTCAGCCTCCCAGGTTGCTGATACTACAGGCACCTGCCACCATGCCTGGATAATTTTTGTATTTTTAGTAGAGACGCTTTTTCACCATATTGATCAGGCTGGTCTCGAACTCCTGACCTTATGATCCACCCACCTTGGCCTCCCAGAGTGCTGGGATTACAGGTGTGAGCCACTGTGCCCGGCTGACTTAGATTTTTTTGGTAAAGATTAATTTCCCTATATTTACATAGTCATGCAGGTAAAGGTGTTGACCCTACAGTACTCTAAAGTGTGAGTACTTACCTTTGTAAGAAATCTTAAGATTCTCATTTTTTAAAAGCAGTGTAATGGTTGGCACCATTGCTTCCTCATTGAACCGTGGATAGGTCTCAGCATGCAAAGGAAGTAGAAAGTGAATGGGAGTCCGGCAGCTGTTGCTCATAAGTTCTTTCCACAGTTTGATTTATTTACACTATTTGGGTTGGTCACGGCTTAGTTCTCTCTCCCTTTTTCCTCCAGGGAACGGTGACTTGACAGGGTACATGGGAGCTGCTTGTTCTCTTGTTGGCTGCTTGTATTTCCTTTCTGAAAGGTTATTGTTTTCCAGGATCTTAAGCACCAGGATTAGGAGAGTTAAACCATTTATTAGCTTGGAGAATGTCATCTTCCCCTTTATCCTGCTGTCCTGGCTGTGTGCTTCCTTCTCTCCCTTCCTGTATCTCTCTTCCTTACAGATTGCTTGCATTACGTATCTATGAGATAGCCATCTACCAGAATATTTAACATTTTGTTCATTGTAGTTCTTTAAAACCTTCTTGTAGTTGCACAAAAAGACATAAACATTTAAAAATACGTTTGGTACTGGAGGCTGCATCTGATTTCCTTGTTATTAGACTAAATCCTACTGAACGCATTGGCCCTCCCTGCCCGCCCTCCACTCCACTGTGTCTGTTTCCCGCCTCACGGCTCTGCAGGCCTCCTTTGTTGTTGGGAACTAACAAAGTACCATAATTTGCTAGATGTTGCAGGAAGATGACAGGCCAAGGGGTTCCAGGAAGGATGTCTATGTAACCTGCCTTAGCTTTCTTATTTTTAAAATTGCCACCTAACTAGCCTCCTCTGTCTTGGGAATAGCCGGAACTTTAGAGTTAAGAATGTTGTTCAAAAGAAAGATGTTTATTTTTAGAGGCAGAAAATATTTTGTGTCTATTTGCCATAACTGCTTCTTTTTTTAAAAGAAACAAAAACGATTGGGCTTTACAAGTGGGTAATCTCAAAGGGAAAACAAAAATCTTGTGGAAAGATTTAGCAATATATAAAAATTTGGGAAACAAGCTTCATTAAGTAACTTTTTATGTTTGCTTAGTCAAAATTAATATTACTGTAATTACTCTGAAATTCTCCTTTACCTTGCATTTCTTGGCATATAATCTGATTTAATGACGTAGAAAATAAAAAATATCAAAGGGGAAAAGTATTTAAAGGCATTTTGTTGTTGGTACAAAGGGTGTGGTGTTATCACTAGAAGACAGAGTTTTCAGAGATGGTGTCATCTCATTTAATTTTATCTTCTTCATGATCACATGGATTAAAAACAACATTTCAAATTCCTGATTTTTTTTTTTTTTAAATGGGGTGTTGCTATGTTGCCCAGGCTGGAGTTCAGTGGCTACTCACATCATGGTGCACTAAGCTTTAAACTCTTGGGCTCAAGTGAGCTTCCTGCCTCAGCCTCCCAAGTAGCTGGGACTACAGGTGTGTGCCGCTGTGCAAAGATTTCAAGTCTTTGATTTTTAAGGAATCCTGATTTTATTTTAGCAGGATAATTTTTACTTTATCAGCCCCAGTTTCTTGTAATAATGCAGCATGTGATATAGATAAAAATCAAAGACCAGAGCTAACAGAATGGCCTTCCTTCTCATAGCATCTTTATGAACAGTTGTGAGTAAAGGTGATTCCCAAAACCCTTTACAGATACTAAGTTCTATTTAAAGATTCACAATAACAATGACAACATTTTAGGGCTCCCTTCCAACACCATCACTTCCTCCTTCTCCTGGGAAGTTGAGCTTGGGGTGGAGGAGGTGCAATGGTATTCCTGGACTGACATTCCTGTTGCCTGCGTCTATGGAATCACAGACCTTTATGGGACACTGAGCAATGGGATTGGTGATGTAGAAATATTTCGATGGAGACTAACAGAATAGGAAAAAAATGAATTAAGGAATGAATTAAGAAACTCATCAACTTCGCCCGTCATGGGAAGAAATACCCTCACCTATTAAACAATAACAAAACTTTTGAAATGCTGATATTTATAGTAAATGGTTTTTTCTATCTTTTGGCATGACTCTTAAGAGGTATATTTGAGGGACTAACAGTGTATAGGCCAAGGGGAGGCTTTGCTGCCCAGGTGGAAGAGCTCTCTCTTGCCTTTTGCAGGGTCCCAAGGCTCCCAGACAAGGGACCTGATGCCAGAAAACCCAGGACAGAAGGGAGACTGGCCAAAGTGCATGTTGCACAAGGTGCATCTTGGAAGATCCCTCTGATTGACTTTGCTGTACTCTAGGGAGGTCTGTGGACCAGCATCATCCCAGTGATTCCAGTTTAAACTAGGATGGACCTGCTTTATGAAGGTACAGGTATGAATTTGATGGCTATGGATTGAGCTAGTTGTTTAAAACTTACTGAATCAGCTGGGTGTGGTGGCTCGCACTTGTAATCCTAGCACTTTGGGAGGATGAGATGGGAAGATTGCTTGAGGCAAGGAGTTTGAGACCAGCCTGAGCAACATAGTGAGACCCTATCTATACAAAAAAGAAAAAATAGTGGGGTGTGGTGGCACACGCCTGTAATTCTAGCTACTTGGGAGGCTGAGGTGGGAGGATTGCTGGAGCCAGGTGTTCAAGGCTGTAGTAAGCTATAATGATACTATTAAACTCCAGCCTGGGTGACAGAGCAAGACCCTATCTCAAAAAACAAAACAAAATAAATAAAATCTTATTTAATTGCAGTAGTGGATACCATTATATTTTTTCAATTAAAAAAAAAGCCAATCAAATATATTCCATTTAACTGCGTTGCTAATCATAGCAAATAAACTGAGATAATTCAGTGAGTTGTTCAAAGCTTCCCAGTGAGTCAGGGAACAAATAAAACAGATCAGAAACCACTGTCCCTGGAAGCCCAGGCTGTTACTTAGTCCCACAGACCTGTTATTGAGGATTAACATCCACTCAGAGCCAGAAATAGACCAATTGAGACCTAAATCAGTTTTGATTGTTAGTCTCTAAGGATGAAAGGATGAGGGATACGTTAATTTGCTGGGCAATTGATTTTCCCTTGGGATAAGAGAAAAACAAGACCAAAATTGTCAGTCATCAAAAATGGCACAGCCGCTTTCGCTAATAAATTATGTTTGGGTTTGGAAAACTTCCAGCCCTATAAATAGATTACGGGAAGCCTTCAGGGAGAGAAAAAAAGGTGCGCCATGACTGCTTTCATATTTAAAAACACAAAAAGCAAAAAAACAGTAGGCCCATAGAACATGGATAAAAAGTGAGAGGCCTATAACCTAGAACTTTGGTCAAAATAGGAACTGTGATTCATAGCTGAAACTTTACTTTCTAAGTTTGTTACCACTCACTTTCAAGTTTAGAAGGAATAGGTCAAAAGTTTGGCAGGAGGATTTTCGGGAACGATTTGTACAAACAGGAGATTTCTGAGCAGTTCCATTTTTCCTGAGAGGTGGTTGATTTGGTTACTGACATTCTCATATTTTGCCTTTGTAGTGATTAAGAAAACCATTTCTGGAGTGGAAATGAGAACCATCTCCACATTTTAATATTGTGATTGTAATAGAATTATGGAATGCTTCTGAAGATCTACACTGTTGGAAAGTGGCACCATTCTGGGCTTTTCGTAGGGATGTTGAAAGTCAGCAAGTGGAGCTTGATATTTAACAATGGAGTTGGGGACCAAAGAGGCTTATCTTTCATAAGTATATGTGCTCCCCATGTGCATATTCTTTGCTTTCTTATTCTCTGTGTCTGTTCCCTTTTTTTCCCTATGTTTCCCTGACAGTTCTACTTTATGACTGTCTGTGAGGTGTGGCATTCTATATTTTACAGCGAGGGCCATTTGCATTAGTTGCACCTTTTTTTTTTTTATTAAAACTTTTTTTTTTTTGAGACAGGGTCTCATTCTGTTGCCCAGGCTGGAGTACAGTGGCATCATCATGGGTCATTACATTCGCAACCTCTTGGGTTTAAGTGATCCTCCCACCTTAGCCTCCCTTGAGTAGCTGGGACTACAGGTGTGCGCCACTGCACCTGGTTAGTTTTTTTTGTTTGTTTGTTTGAGACAGAGTCTCACTCTGTCGCCCAGGCTGGAGTGCAGTGATGCGATCTCGGCTTACCACAACCTCCACTTCCCAGGTTCAAGTGATTTTCCTGCCTCAGCCTCCTGAGTAGCTGAGATTACAGGTGTGCACCACCACACCCAGCTATTTTTTAAATTATTTTTTTAATTTTTAGTAGAGATGGGCCTTCACCATGTTGGTCAGACTGGTCTGGGATTCAACCTCGTGATCTTCCCACCTCAGTCTCCCAAAGTGCTGGGATTACAGGTGTGAGCCACTGCACCCAGCAATTTTTTTTTGGTAGAGATGAAATCCTACTGTGTTACCAGGCTGGTCTTGAACTCCTAGCCTCGAGTGATCCACCTGCCTTGGCCTCTCAAAGTGCTAGGATTACAGGCTTGAGCCATCGTGCCCGGCAAAACATGGTGTTCTTTTTTTTTTTTTTCCTCTTTCCCCCACCCCGCAACGGTGTTCTTTGTATGGTGAGTGGGTGGGTGAATAAGAAATGGCACCTGTGGGAACATGATCATGATCTCCACTCTGCGGGACTGGCATGTCTAGTTATCCTTGGCCTATACTTGGTACACCCACATAATCCGATAAAGTCTGTAGCCCTGATAAGAGGCTTGCCTGTGGAGGCAGTGAACACACCTTTATGGGGAGCTGGGGAGGACTGGTTGATTGTCTAGAGAAGTCAGTTAGTATCTCATATTTGGGACCATACAAGAATCAAGACACTCATTTGCTGATAGGTATTTTCCCTGGATTCTGGTTGTTTCATTTTTCCTGCAGAAGCCTCCTTTTATTTATTTTTCTTTATTTATGTATTTATTTTTGAGACAGGGTCTCGATCTGTTGCCCAGGCTGGAATGTAGTGCTTGGTGCTATCTCGGCTTACTGCAGCTTTCACCTCCCGGGTTCAAGCAGTTCTCCTGTCTCAGCCTCCTGAGTAGCTGGGATTACAGGCCTGGATAAAAATTACCCACTAGGCCTGGGTAATTTTTGTATTTTTAGTAGAGACAGCATTTTACCATGTTGGCTAGACTGGTCTCGAACTCTCCTGACCTAGGTGATCCACCTGCCTTGGCTTTCTGAAGTATTGGGATTATAGGAGTGACGCCCAGCCTGAAGGTCCCCTCCTTTTTTTTTTGAGATGGAGTTTTGCTCTTGTCACCCAGGCTGGAGTGCAATGGTGTGACCTAGGCTCACTATAACTTCCGCCTCCTGGGTTCAAGTGATTTTCCTGCCTCAGCCTACTGAGTAGCTGGGATTACAGGTACCCACCACCACGCTCAGCTAATTTTTGTATTTTCAGTAGAAATGGGGTTTCACCATGTTAACCAGGCTAGTCTCGAACTCCTGACCCCTAGTGATCTACCTGCCTCGGCCTCCCACTGTGCCCAGCCTCTGAAGCCCCTTTTTAAAGCAGTGATCAAATAAGAAAAAAAAAATCTAGGTATAACTCTTAAATATCTGACTGAAACCATTAAATTATATAGTTTGGATGAGTGTGGTGGCTCATGCCTGTAATCTCAGTGCTTTGGGAGGCAGAGGTGGGAGTCTTGCTTGAGGCCAGGAGTTGTTGTGTTTTTTTTTTTTTTTTTTTTTTTTGAGACAGAGTCTCACTCTGTCACCAGGCTGGAGCGCAGTGGCGCAATCTCAGCTTACTGCAACCTCTGCCTCCTGCGTTCAAGCTATTCTCCTGCCTCAGCCTCCCAAGTAGCTGGGACTACAGGCACACGCCACTATGCCTAGCTAGTTTTTTTGTATTTAAATAGAGATGGGGTTTCACCATGTTGGCCAGGATGGTCTCCATCTCCTGACCTTCTGATCCACCTGCCTCGGACTCCCAAAGTGCTGGGATTACAGGCCTGAACCACCACACCTGGCTGAGGCCAGGAGTTTAAGACCAGCCTGGGCAACATAGCAAGACCCTTACCAAAAACAAGTTCAGTTGGTTGTGTAGGTATGTGCTAAGGAGTTTAAAGGAACACAGACTGCCTCATGAGCCAAGAGACTGTAATGGGGGAAACTGAAAACCATTCCATGATCTACCCCAACCTTGAGTTAGGGCTAATTTGTCTCAATAACAAAAGACATCTTTTGTGCAAGTTTTATCAGAAGATTGATTTAAAAATCTTTTTCTCGTAGAGAATGAATCCTCTACCAAGGCAGGAAAACCCTCTAAAAAGTAACCTCTGCATTCTTCACTAGAATCAGCCCCAGTGAACCTGAACTGTGGGTAGACGAAGGAGACAGGCAGAGATCCAGGCCATGAGTCCTTGGGAGAAGTGGTTGGAGCCCACAAAGTCTCCATCCCCTGAATTCTGCGAGTCACCTCAAATAGTCTGTAGCTGTTCATTTCTTCCAGGAAAGGCTCAGGCAACTGGTGTATCCTATAAAGGAAGCTGGGAAGGTAGATGGGAAAGCAATCTGGGAGACTATTAATTGTGCGCAGTTAGGAAAGGGAGAGTGGTAATATGTAACTTTACTAAGGAAAAAAGCGGCTTCCAAAAGTTCCCTTGCCCCAGCCTGAGACAAAGGAGGAAAAATGAATCTACCCAGATGAATAAGCAATAGAGGACAAAAGTATTTTTGTGTTTTCCCTTTGGTATCCACAGATAGCACATTTTACAAATACCGCAAGATTAAATTCTTCAGTTAGTCTGAAAAAACAACACTGGAGAATTCAAGAAATTAAGCCAAAGTTATTGGGGAGATACTTGAGTTTCTAGCACCAACCAGCAAAGGATATCACAGGGGCATAGAAGTTAAATCTCTAAAGCGATTGATTTAGGTTTATTTTTTTATTAACCACAAGTCACATTCTTAAGAAAATATTTTCTTCCCTGGTTATGTTTCATTTTATGGATGAGAACTTTCTAAATTTAATTTTATTCATTTTCTTATTTAATTTCACTTGATGAAGGGGATGTGACAAAGGTTGACGTTAAGTGGTTTTATTTATTTATTTATTTGAGACAGGGTTTCACTCTGTCTTCCAGACTGGAGTACAGGGGCATAATCTTGTCTCACCTCACCTCTGCCTCCCAGGCTTAGGTGAGTCTCCTGCCTCAGCTTCCTGAACAGCTGGGATTGCAGATGTGTGCCACAACTGCCCAGCTAATGTTTGTATTTTTAGTAGAGAGGGTTTCACCTTGTTGGCCAGGATGGTCTTGAACTCCTGACCTCAAATAATCCACTCGCCTCAGCCTCTGAAAGTGCTGAGACTGCAGGCGTGAGCCACTGCGCCTGGCTGAAGTGGTTTAAAAACTGTGTGTGGGTTACATATTTTTCATTTAGAAGATGGGGTAGCAATAATGCTAAAAGACTTTGAATAATAATTCTATGTTTAAAAACAAAGGAATTCTATGTTACATCACCTAGCACACCTTTTTTGTCCCTTACCTTTGAATGCTTGTTTATGTGGGTGTATATTTGTATGGTTACATTCCTATGAATATCAACATTGGATTCTGTTTATCTCAGTATTTTCTTATTTAATATTTTCTGTAGACTTTAATTTTTTTTTTTTTTCCTTTTTTAGACAGGGTCTCCCTCTGTTGCCCAGGCTGCAGTACAGAGGTGTGATCATGACTCACTGCAGCCTTAGCTTCCTGGTCTCAAGCAATCCTCCACCCTTAGCCTCTCAAATAGCTGGGACTACAGGTGTGTGCCACTATGACTGGCTAATGTAAAAAAAAAATTTTTTTTTGAGATGGAGTTTCGTTCTGTTGCCCAGGCTGGACTGCAGTGGCACAATCTCGGCTCACTTCAACCTCTGCCTCCTGGGTTCAAGCAATTCTCCTGCCTCAGCCTCTTGAGCAGCTGGGATTACAGGCATGTGCCACCACACCTGGCTAATTTTGTTTGTATTTTTAGTAGAGATGGGGTTTCACCATATTGGCCAGGCTGGTCTTGAACTCCTGACCTTGTGATCTGCCCACCTTGGCCTCCCAAAGGTGTTGGGATTACAGGCATGAGCCACTGCACCTGCCAATTTTTTTTTTTGGTAGCGACAGGCTTTCTCCAACTTGGCTAGGCTGGTCCTGGACTCCTGGGCTAAAGCAATCTGCCTACTTTGGCTTCCCAAAGTGTTGGGATTATAGGTGTGAACAACTGTGCCCAGCCCCAAAGAAAACTTCTATGCCTTTGGATATGAAGCTATTACCAGGATAATTGTTTGTCTTCAGTTACTTTGTGGGATATTGCTATAGAATAAAAATTTGGGCCAGGCATAGCGGCTCATGTCTGTAATCCCAGCACTTTGGGAGGATTGTTTGAAGATAGGTCTCGTCAGCCTAGGCAACATAGTGAGACCTTGTATCTACAGTAAATAAACAAAACAAAACAATCTGACCTTTTGAGTTAGAGAGCTAATACAGATTAATTTATGTATATATAAAAATGTATATGTATACTTAATGTAAATATGTATTTATGGATAATTATTTATGGATAATTATTTATATATATTTCTAAAGAATTGGAAATAATTCAAATTAATTTCTCTCAGTGAATTAATCTGCCACATCAGGCAATGTGCTGCTTCATGCCATGCAGATGTCCAGTGGATAAGATGTTGCTTATTCAACACCAGTCGAAGAAACACCAGCTTTGCATGGCCTTAGTACTACAGCCTTGCAGAAACCATTAGAACAATGGTACTATGACTGATGTTAGTTATTGGAAACTATAACATATTTCTGATTGACCAGCCAGATAGACGATTGAATTATGGAGACTGTTAGCCTTATGGGAATTTTATTCCTTGTTAGAATAATGTTTGAGAGGAAGAGTTTAAAGTCCAAGCATTTCACTGGGGAAAGATAACAAGGCTACAACCCTGGTGCAGTTTACAGGTTATTGGTCATGCTTTGTGTGAACTATTTAAACCTTCTCAAAAGCTCTGTGATGCAGGTGGAGCTGTAGGTCCTTGTGTAATAGCAGAAAGGGTGGAAGCTCAGCCTCCTGCTTGTGGTTATTGTGTGAGTACACGGAAGAGCGGATGAGAAGCAGTCAGCTCCATGCATCCTGACAAATGTCAACTTGAACAGTGCCATCATTAGGATGAATTAGTGAGCAGCTAAAATTCCATTTATAGTTATAATTAGATATGAGTATAGTAATTGATATTAATAATGGTGTTAAGTCACCAAAGAGAACTTAAAACATATTCTATATATTGTATTTAGCAGGAATTTCTATCATTCTTGATTAAAAACAAATAGTAATGTTAGTGAATGAGTAACATGTGGAGGCTGGGTGAGTGGTGGCTCACACCAGTAATTTCAGCACTTTGAGAGGCCAAGGTGAAATGATTGCTTGAGTCCAGGAGTTCGAGACCTGCCTGAGTAACATAAGGAGACCTCATCTCTACACAAAGTAAAAAAAAAAAAAAAAAAATTAGCTGGGTGTGGTGTCACATGCCTGTGGTCTCAGCTACTTGGGAGGCTGAGGTGGAGGATTGTTTGAGTCTGGGATATCAAGGCTGCAATGAACTATGATGGTGCCAATGCACTCCAGCCTGTGTGACAGAATGGAACCCTATCTCAAAAGAAAAAAAAGATACAATTATTTGTGGAAAGGTTACTTATCTGATCATCTCATTTTGGTATTATATGAAATAGAGGTTGAGACTGTGGACTCAGGATGCAGCTCAGAAACATAGTGGCTGAGCCACTTAGGATAAAGCACTTTGCTTCCCTAAGCCTTGGTTTCATCTATAAATTGGAGGTATGGTTAGTATCCATGTCAGAGAAGTTTTATGAGGATTAAATGATGTAATATACATAAATGCTTAGTGCATAGTAAGCACTCTTTTTTAAAAATGAATTAGTTGGTATTTATTGGCAAATATGCTTCAGTTCTTTATTCTTTTACATTTTATTTCTTCTTTGTTTTTTTGGAGATGGAGTCTCGCTCTGTTGTCCATGCTGGAGTGCAGTGGTGTCATCTTGGCTCACTGCAACTTATGCCTCCTGGGTTCAAGCAGTTCTCCTGCCTCAGCCTCCTGAGTAGCTGGGACTACAGGCGCATGCCTCCATGCCTGGCTAATTTTTGTATTTTTAGTAGAGATGGGGTTTTGCCATGTTGGCTAGGCTAGTCTTGAACTCCTGACCTCAAGTGATCACCCACCTTGGCCTCCCAAAGGGCTGAGATTAAAGGTGTGAGACATTGTGCCCAGCCTATTTATTCATTTATTAAAGTCCGGGTCTCACTCTGTTACCCAGGCTGGAGTGCAATGGTGCAATCATGGCTCACTGTAGCCTCCATCACCAGGCTCAGATGATCCTCCCACCTTGACCTCCCAAGAAGCTGTGACTATGTACAGCTCCACATCTGGCTAACTTTTTTTTGGTATTTTTTTTGTAGAGATGGGGTTTTACTATGTTGTCCAGGCTTGTCTAGAACTCCTGGGCTCAAGCAATCCTTCTGCCTTGGCCCACTTCACCAAAGTGCTGAGATTACAGGTGTTTGCCACTGCGTGGGGCCTTTATCGTATGCTTGATGTGAGGAAATGCCTATAAATCAAGGCTGAAAATACAAAAAAAAATTATATTGGATGATAAATTTCCTACCGGGGTGTTTTGAGTTTGAATTTGGGAATAATTGTTCCAGACACAAGCTTGAAGTTTTCTGAACTAAAATATAAATGTAGACCTGGTTATATTGCTTATAATACAGAAGCTGGTGAACTTGAATAGATGCTGATTTTCTTAATTGGACCCAGCTTGCCTCCCTCCCTCTTTTGCCAGAATGGGATCTTGTTGCTTTATACTGACGTGATTGATCGCTACACCACCTGTGTTGTGCTAACACAGGTAATGATGCCATTTCACAGAATGAAAGTGTTTTTTACATCCTTACTGCTTGTTTTTCAAATGGGATTCCAAATGCACTGTTGGGTGGACTCATTACCTACAAAAACATACATATAAGCAGACACACAAACTTGTCACCTGTTTTCTGTCCTTGGCCCAGGAATGAGGACCCTGACTAAAGCACTAACAGGAAGATATGTGCTTAGGTAATCGAGAGCTAATGGTCCTTATTTTTTCTTTTGGCTTTATGATCTTCAGATAAGTAATGACTTTTAGAATAATTGATTATAATTATTTATATAAGACAAGTTGAAATGCATGCTTTGTTGTCCACTTGTTTATTATGTGGAATTTTCTTCCTTTTTTCTTTTTTTAATTGTAGACTTTGATTTTAAGAGGTAGGTAGAACAATGTAATTTTAAGAATACATTGGGCCAGCGGGCTCGGTGACTGATGCCTGTAATCCCAACACTTTGGGAGGCTGAGGTGGGTAGATCACGAGGTCAAGAGATTGAGATCATCCTGGCTAACATGGTGAAACCCTGTCTCTATTAAAATACAAAAAATTAGTTGGGTGTGGTGGTGCGTGCCAGTTGTCCCACCTATTTGGGAGACTAAGGCAGGGGAATTGCTTGAACCCAGGAGGCAGAGGTGGCAGTGAGCTGAGATCTCGCTACTGCACTCCAGCCTGGTAACAGAGCAAGACTCCATCTCAAAAAAAAGAAGAATACATTGTATGATTAATGGGTGTAAAGTCAATTATTAGGTGCAAGGTTTATCTATTGGATGTTTATCAGTTTTATATTTTGTAATTAGATGTCTCAACTGACAGAATTTATCTTGTACTTATTGGAGTAGTAGCCTTATTAATTTTGTGTTTAAAATGATATAGGCTATTCATCCTTTTTTTGAGATAGAGTCTTGCTCTGTCGCTGAGGCTGGAGTGCAGTGGTACAATCTTGGCTCTCTGCAACCTCTGCCCCTTGGGTTCAAGTGATTCTCCTGCCTCAGCCTCCCAAGTAGCTGGGACTATAGGTGTGCACCCCCAAGCCTGGCTAATTTTTGTATTTTTAATAGCGACAGAGTTTCACCATGTTGGCCAGGCTTGTCTTGAACTCCTGACTTCAAGTGTTCCCCCTGCCTTGGCCTCCCAAAGTGCTGAGATTACAGGCATGAGCCACTGCACCTGGCTGAGTCCCGCTTTTTATAGTGTGATGAAATTGCACTTACTTAGCTGGGAGGACTCGTAGTGTCTAGCTCCATCCTTATGTTATGGATGAGAAAACTAGGGACCAAGTATGTTGAATACATTCTCTACAAACTTGTAGACAAAACTCAGGCCTGCTAAACCACCAGTCCAGGAGAGAGTCATAACATGGTATTGCCTCCTCATAAGACCGTTCAGCTTCCTAGACTGCTCTCGGTGTGGCTTCGCGTATCCTAGGCCTGGGTGGGAGGCACTGTCTTTCACTGGCCAGTCAGCCAGCAGCTGTGTGTGCTGGTCCTTGCTTCTCTTGCTGTGAGCTGGGATCTTGAGGCCAGGCTTGATTATGTTCTATCCTGGATGAGCTTGGGTCCTTGTTACTGCTGCTCATTCGCCATTCATGCCCTACTGGAAATGAGCCTCATAGTATCACTCACCTAATTATTTTATTTAATTTGCACGGCATAGAGAGAGCTGAAGCACAGTGGTGACAATGGCCCTGAATTAAGTAAGGCGAGGTAGTCTGTATCCCATCTTGCTGACTACCCACTGTAGTGCCTGAAATGTATGTAAATTATTGACAAGTAATAAATGAATGAAAGCTAAATGGTAACAGAACATTTTCTCCCTTTTGTCTTCCTGAGATGTTTTAGGAGACTAATCCTTGCTGTTGTTTTCCAATATAAGTTTTTATGAACCATTAAGATGTAATGCAGGCATTAAGATTGTGTTTGTAGAAATTAACAACATGGGAATACTGATGCTTCATATGTAGCAGAGCCAAAAAAATATGTGGTGTAATTACAACTCTAAAAACAAAGTAAAAGATCTGTGATAAAGATTTTAAAAAGATAAAAATTATCTAAAAATTGACCAAAATATTAGGAATGGTGGCATTTGGATGGTGAAGCCAGGGGCATTTTTTTTTTTTTTAGTTTTCTGGAACATTTAAAAATTATTTTAATAAGCTCCTATTTTATAGTATGAAAATCCTCTTAAATACAATGTATATTCCATTGTGTAGAAAATAAACTGAGTGACAGTTTGAATTTCTATCCTTACGGTATATATAATTTACAGGATTTTAAAAAATCCTCTAATAATAGGTGGACACATTTCTTAACCACTGGCTCTGTTGTGGTGGTGGTGTAGGGAGGAAAGGGGTGATACTTTTCCTCACCCATCATAAGGGTCATGGCTGACATTTCTACCTATAATGAAAGTCAGGTTAACCAGAGAAAAGCATACCAAGTATTATTATTAAAGTATAATTAATACTTCTCCTATTAAAGTATTATTTTTATTTTAAAAATATTTATGTTTTGGGGTCCGGGTCCCATTCTGATGCCCAGGCTGGAGTGCAGTTGCACAATCGTAGCTCACTTTAGCCTCGAACTCCTGGGCTCATGGGTCCTCTCATTTCATCCTCTCGAGCAGCTGGGACCACAGATGCAGACCACGACACCAGGCGGTTTAATTCTATTTTTTGTGGACACAGGGTCTTACTGTGTTACTTACCTGGGCTGGTCTGGAACTGCTAGGCTCAAGTGATCCTCCCACCTTGGCCTCCCTCAGTGGCTTAGAGATGTGAGCTACTGTGCCTGGTCCATACTGAAGTATTTAGTCATAGTTTTTTTTTTTTTTTTCTTTTTGAGTTGGAGTTTCGCTCTTGTTACCCAGGCTGGAGTGCAATGGCGCGATCTTGGCTTACCGCAACCTCCGCCTCCTGGGTTCAGGCAATTCTCCTGCCTCAGCCTCCTGAGTAGCTAGGATTACAGGCACGCACCACCGTGCCCAGCTCCCAGCTAATTTTTTGTATTTTTAGTAAAGACGGGGTTTCACCATATTGACGAGGATGGTCTTGATCTCTTGACCTCGTGTTCAAGTGATTCTCCTGCCTCAGCCTCCCGAGTAGCTGGACTACAGGTGCACGCTACCACACCCAGCTAATTTTTGTAATTTTAGTGAAGACTGGGTTTCACCATGTTGGCTAGGATGGTCTCCATCTTTTGACCTCGTGATCTGCCTGCCTCAGCCTCCCAGTGTGCTGGGATTACAGGCGTGAGCCACTGCGACTGGCCTTTTTTTTTTTGAGACGGAGTCTCACTGCGTCACTCAGGTTAGATGGAGTACAGTGGTGTGATCTTGTCTCACTGTAACCTCGACCTCCTGTGCTCTGGTGATCCTCCCACCTTAGCATCCTCAATAGGCCCACTACAGGCGTGGGCCACCACACCTGGCTAATTTTTGTATTTTTAGTAGAGAGGTTTTACCATGTTGGCCAGGCTGGTCTCTCAAACTCCTGAGCTCAAGTGATTCACTGGCTTCAGCCTCCCAAAGTGTTGGGATTACAGGCGTGAGCTAACGTGGCTGGCCATTAGAGATCTTATGACTCACAATCAAACAAGGTATGCCAGAGAATTTCTTTCCTTTTTTTTTTTTGAGACGGAGTCTCACACTGTTGCCCAGGTTGTAGTGCAGTGGTACGATCTCTGCTCTCTGTAATCTCCACTCACTGCAACTTCCGCCTCCCAGGTTCAGGCAATTCTTCTGCCTCAGCCTCCTGAGTAGCTGGGCCTACAGGCGTGCACCACCACACCCAGCTAATTTTTGTATTTTTAGTAGAGATGGGGTTTCACCATGTAGACCAGTATGGTCTCCATCTCCTGACCTCATGATCCACCTACCTCAGCCTCCCAAAGTGCTGGGATTGTAGCAGGAGCCACCGTTGCCTGGCCCAGAGAATTTCTTTATGGCCAGTTCTTACACAGAAAAGCAGGGGGACGTTTGTTATAATATTTTTAGGTTTTATGGCTGGCTTTGGGGAAATGGGGTTCTGATTTCTATGACCCCACTTTGGAGAAGAGGGATTCCAGTTTCCGTGGCTTGCCTGTGATGAGAATGAGGGGAGAGAGACAGGAAAGGGCAGGTGGTCAGAGAGAAACTTTGCTTCTGAGGCTGCCACTTGGGAGTGTAGTTTTCTGAGCCCTAACAGTGGATTAGAGGAACGGACTTATTTTTGTGCTTGTGAATGATTTCTAATTTGAGTAGGTTCACTTGTCCTGGCAGCATGCCCATCCCCCAACTACATTTGCTAGGTCCTAATCTGCCTTAATGGGGAAATCTTGAGGGTAGGAAGACAGAAATTGCTCCTTTTCCTTTTATGCCTCTGTGACAAGCTTTGCTTTTTTGGGCTTCTCCAGGCAATTAGTTATGCTGTTCATGCTCCTGACTCTCTGTTCTTTCTCTAGAAAGCATTTCTCACTTATTCATCCTTGTTCCCTAATGCCTGATACGGGGTCTGGCAAGTCGTAAGCACTCCATTGGTATTTGTTAAATAAATGAATGAATGATTACTGTCACCTCTGGAACTCTCAGCTCTGCAGGAATTTGGTTTATGTTTTTATAATATTTATCTTATGCCCTAGTATTAGAATAAAATGGGGATAGAAAGCCTCTAAATTAACAAGAAGCTCGGCAATTGTAGGGGAGGAAAAACTTCTTTCCTCTACCCTTCTAGGTTCAGTGGCTGGAGGCCCTGCCAATTAAACTGTCAAAAGAGATTAACAAGAGAAAAAACAGTTTTAATTACTTACGTAGGCATGAAAGTTCACAAAGAAATGTGGCACAAGGAGGCCGTCAGAACTTGACGGCTCATATGCCATCCAAAGGATGACAAAGTGTAGAGAAGAGGCTAGTCGTAGGAGAAGGGGACTCAGTTACGGGAAGGTGACTAGGAAATGTGTGGTGTACACAGGTTGTTGGTTAGGTTTGACTTGGAGATTAAAGTGCCTTCTTCATCGATGGGAATTGTTAAGAGACAGCCTCCTCTTCCTGGCACAGGAGAGGGGGGACACCTTTACAAATGGAAATTTCCTTTATAAATGTAAATTTCCTTTACAAAGAGAAACAAGCTCTGTTTTTACAGCTTGTCATGTTGTTCTCAGTTGCTTCAGCTCACAATAATTTATGCCAAAGAGGAATATTTTAGGGTGAATATTGTAGGCCTCCTTTACAATCATATATACATACATGATATTGGGGCTGTAGTGGGATTTGGACATTACAAGACAAAACAGACCCTTATCTGAAAAAGATGGCTTTTGCTAATTTCCTCTGTAAGGGAACACAGTTAAAGAGAAAGAATGGGTCTGGGCCAACCAGCAGCTGGTGCCTCTGTTGATAAAAGCACGTGTAATTTTGGCCGGTTATAGCAGTGTGGGCCAAAAGGAAAAAGCAAATCACTCCACCTTTGCCCATTTGTAGTAATAAATTAATTTCTGCATGTGAAAGCATCCCTGCAGCTGCCACTAAAATTGGCAAACATAGTTTCTCAAGAAATAGTTTGTTTTGGAAACAAACTTCTGATTTTAACAGCGAACATGTTTTTGGCTCTCATAAGCATTTGCTGCCAAACATTTAAAATTTAGAGATATTTCTTTTAAATATCTTACGGAGACTAGTGTTTGGAATTTTAAAATAATCCTTCATCAGTGGGAAAATGCTGCACGACAGAAACGTGTAAAAATGCATGTGCAGTTATATTACTCAAACGCCTGACAAACATACTATTACAATCATAGTGAGATTCTGCATGATTTTCCCCAAGCATTTCTTTTCTTCTCAGAATTTTGCCAGTTGTACTTGTAACCATTTTGACCACAGCTCAGAAAGACTAGTTCACCTTTATAAATTTCATAGTTCCTCCATTTCCCCCAACCTCTTTCCCCCTGCAAAGTTACCTTTTCCCAGAGTAGTTTCAAGTTCTTCTTGAAAACCCAAGGGGAAAAAAAAATCATTACAAGTAAAAATTGGCATTTTACCTTAAAATACATCCAGGAAGATATTTGAGGTCAATTCAGTTTCCATGGCTAAGAATTCTGGTAAAAAAAAAAAAAAAAAATTGTCAAAAATGGAAGAAGGAGAAACAATTCAAGTGAAGATATCCAAGGAAGGAATTGTAACTTTTTTTTTTTTTTTAGTATTCTGTGACTCACAAAGATTTGAGGTTAAAAATGCTTCTTAGGCCGGGCGCGGTGGCTCAAGCCTGTAATCCCAGCACTTTGGGAGGCCGAGGCGGGTGGATCACTAGGTTAAGAGATCGAGACCATCCTGGTCAACATGGTGAAACCCTGTCTCTACTAAAAATACAAAAAATTAGCTGGGCATGGTGGTGCACGCCTGTAATCCCAGCTACTCAGGAGGCTGAGGCAGGACTGCCTGAACCCAGGAGGCGGAGGTTGCGGTGAGCCGAGATCGCGCCATTGCACTCCAGCCTGGGTAACAAGAGCAAAACTCCGTCTCAAAAAAAAAAAAAAAAAAAGATTTTTAGTATTATTTCTATTTTTGTTTGTGTGTGTGTGTAAAAAATATTGGTAAAGAATGCTTTCTGAGTGTTGGTTTTCTGTCTTTTTTTTTTTTTTTTTTTTTGGTAGAGACGGGGTCTCACTATGTTGCACAGGCTGGCCTTGAACTCCAGGGCTCAAGCATTCCTCCTGCCTCAGCCCCCCAAGTAGCTGGGCCCATAGGCGAGGGCCACCATGCCTGGCTGTTTTATTTATTTAGTTTTTAAATTTATTCATTCTCTATTTTATACACAAAGGATGACCACAACAAATACGTATAATATCAGGTATTATATGTCAGTCAAAAGTGAAGACAAAACATAATCCAAAGGCCAGAGAAAAGCAAACAGAATGAGGGTCTACACAGTTACTAGAATTAGGCCTCAAAGTTAGCCCTGTTTCCGGGTGGCTGAAGTGGAAAAGAAACATTATATGCTTCTTATTTTTAGAAAAGAAACCAACAAAAACATTCTTCATTTCTCAAAGGAAATGAAGTGTTTTCTAGCACTACATTCTTTAAAAAAGAAAAAGAAAAAAATTTAATGGAGGGGCTTTCTACAAGGAGAAGCTGAAGATTGTAGAAACGGTGTCCTTGGCCAGGTGCAGTGGCTCCCACTTTTAATCGTAGCCCTTTGGAAAGTCGGAGCAGTCAAATCACTTGAGGCCAGGAGCTCGAGACCAGCCTGGCCAACACTGTGAGACTTACAACATTGTGAGACCTATTGTTTTGTCACTATATAAAATTAGCTGGGCATGGTGGCACGTGTCTGTAGTCCTGTCTATTCGGGATGCTGAGGTGGGATCCCACTTGAGCCTGGGGCTGGGGCTGCAGTGAGCTAAGATTGCACTACGGCGACAGATCAAGTTGCTGTCTTGAAAGAAACTTTCTTCAGCAACATTGCTGCAGTTATTCATTTATTCTTTCTTTTAATCTTTCCTCAGACGTGTTATGTAGTTATTTGGCATGCACTATGCTACACAATAAAGCTAAAACAGCAAGCAAGACAGCCCGTTCTTACAAAGCTAGAGTCTGGAATCGGGCAAATCTGTTTCACAGAGCCAGGGCAGACTCAGTATGGAGAGTCTAAGGAATGGGTTTCTCCATGTTTGCTGGACTAGCTAAACATTCGGGACCTGCAGCTCTAAGTGATGCAAGGATGTCTATGTCTGTAGTATGCTCAACCTTAAAATGCCAGGAAAGGTCTGATAAGAGCTAGGCAATGGGAGTCACGGCTCCAGCCAGCTTGGCTGGGATGCAGGGCTGAGATTGCTCCTGGAGTGGGGAGCAGAGATGAGTGATCTGTCAGTTACTCAGTTACTTCTTTGGGGAAAAAGGCCAGTTCACCTAGAGCAAAGTTACCCAATGATAGTCTGACCTAATTATTTGTTTCTTTTTAATTCTATTTTAAAAGTTTAAACAGTTTGTGTAAGATAAGATGGTTTTAACAGCTTTTTGAAGATGTATGTGATGTTTAAGATGGCCTTTTTCATTTTAATGTGCTGGGCATTTTATGGAATTTTTTTTTTTTTTTTTTTGAGACAGGCATTTTTCCTATGCCTAGGCTGAAGTGCACTGGCTGTGATAATAGGATCATAGCTCACTGCAGCCTTAGTTAAACTCCTGGGCTCAAACTGTCCTCCTGCCTCAGCATCTTGGGTAGCTAGGACTTTAGGCATGCACCACCATGCCCTGCTAATTAAAAATATTTTTTTTTCTAGAAATGGGATCTTGCTATGTTGCTTACTCTGGTCTTGAACTCCTAGTTGCAGACAATCCTCCTGCCTTGGCCTCCCAAAGTGCTGGGATTATAGGTGTGAGCTACTGCATCCCGCCATTATAAAATAACTTACGTTTGTATTGCTGGAACGGGAGGGTGCTGGGGCAGAGTGAGAGAAAAACACACTGCAAAGCCTGTGCTGCTGTTCTCGTGGAGAGGAGATTGAGGGGCAGAATGAGGGAATGGAGAGGAGGCAGAATAAGTGTATTCACCAGGAGTATAATAATTATAAACACATTCTTAGGTGTAAGGGGTCATTAGGAATATATTTTTATTATGAACAATAATTCATTATGGCCATCATTACCTTCTTACTCTCCCCTTCTCTGTTCCCTACTACCCTGGAAACAAGCAATATTGCTTGTAAGGAAGACTATATTTGGGCTCTCTGTGGAACTCGGGCTATTGGTGACATGCATTTAGTTCAAGAGTGATGGGACATGAAGAAGCAGACTCTGGGCCGGGCGCGGTGGCTCATGCCTGTAATCCCAGCACTTTGGGAGGCCGAGGCTGGTGGATCACGACGTCAAGAGATTGAGACCATCCTGGTCAACAAGGTGAAACCCCGTCTCTACTAAAAATACAAAAAATTAGCTGGGCATGGTGGTGTGCGCCTGTAGTCCCAGCTACTCAGGAGGCTGAGGCAGGAGAATTGCTTGAACCCAGGAGGCAGAAGTTGCGGTGAGCCAAGATCACGCCATTGCACTCCAGTCTGGGTAACAAGATCGAAACTCTGTCTCAAAAAAAAAAAAAAAAAGCAGACTCTGGCAGAAATGCTACTCAGGAATAGGAACAGGAACCTACTCAAGTCTCAAAATCATTCCTGTGTTTTAGGTACATGCTTTAGCATGTTGTCTACAAATTAGGCCTCTTCTTAGAGCCTGTAACTGGAATCTAGCTGTCTTCAAGTGATATGGCATTGAGAAATATTAAAATAGTCTCATTTATTGAAAGCACGTAAATTTCCATTTTCTATTACCAATTTTTTCTTTCTCACCAATGAATAACAATTTACATTTGTGACCTAGGAACGGTGGCTCACACTGTAATCCTTACACTGTGGAGGCTAAGGTGGGTGGGTCACTTGAGCCTAGGAATTTGAGACCAGCCTGGGCAACATGACACGACCCTGTGTCTACCAAAAAAATTTAGAAATTAGCTGGGCAGATGTCGTGTGCCTGTTGTTGTAGCTACTCAAGAGGCTGAGATAGGAGGGTGGCTTGAGCCCAGGAGGCAAAGGTTGCGGTGAGCCGAGATTGTGCCCCGCATTCCAGCCCAGGCAACAGAGCGAGACCCTGTCTCCAAAAAAAACAAAACGATCTCATTTTATAATTTTAACCTGCCACATGCTAAATGAGATAATCATCTTGTCCTTACAGAAAGTCTATAACTTAATTTATTTGTATCCTCTCTTATCCCAGGGAAAAGTCTGAAACGCTTTGTAGAGAAACATAAAATTCAATGGAATAAAAATAGATGAGGACATTGGAGTGAAGAAAAAATAGGGATAGACGGATGTAGGCGGTGGTAAAGCAACTTATTTTCTATAAGTCATCTGTAGTTGCTAGAGATGGGCTGTAGCAGCCAAAACAGGGAGGGAAACCTTGTTTATAAAAATAACATGTTCAGTAAATTAAAAGAATAGATGTCTAGGATCACAGTTTTTCATGGTATTGAGACCTGAGAGAATTTTCCACAGCACGTTCTCATAAAAGGAACGCTGGTTTTAGGCTGTGTACTCCTGAACTCCTGTAGAAAGAGTACAATGGTAGGTTTCTCCTGAGTGTTTCCTATCATATCCTGCATAGTAAGGTTTGCGGGGTCACACCAAAATACATTTTACTAAAAGCAGTTCTCTGAAGGGGTAGAACAATGCAGTGCAGGTTCACAGCTCCCTGACGGCTGGACAGGATCCAAAGACAACATCCAGGAATGGGCGGACTCGGTCTCAGGCATTCCTCCGTGAATATTGTTTTTTGTAATCCAGTGTTTGTAAATGTGCAGTGGAGAACTTTGGGTTAGATTCTTTGGCAGGAATCTGAAAGTCTGAACATTGGCCCAGACAAAATCATTACCCTCATTTCACAGATGAAGAAACAGGACCTTGGAGAGGCTGATGATTGCCCAAGGCTGAGTGGTCAGTGGAGAAGCTGGGACTATAGCCGAGTTCTTCTGGCTTGAAGTCTAGTGCTCTTTCAGCCATTTCCTCCCACTTTTCTAACTTAGATAGAATTCTGTTAAAATTTAAAGTGTTCATAATGACTGTTTTAAACATTCATAATGGACTCCATACTTAGATATTAGATATAACTACGTTAACTGTATAGCCCTCCACTCTGTGAAGTAGGGGGTATCGTGCCCTGGCATGTTTTTGCTCTTTTACTGTATACGTGTGTATGTCTATGTTTAAAATTTACATAAAAGCCCTGGTGCAGTGGCTCACACCTGTAATTCCAGCACTTTGGGAGGCCGAGGTGGGCGGATCACTTGTGGTCAGGAGTTCTAGACCAGCCTGGCCAACATGGTGAAACCTCGTCTCTACCAAAAAATACAAAACTTAGCCAGGCGTGGAGGCGCACAGCTGTAATTCCAGCTACTCAGGAGGCTGAGGCAGGAGAATCACTTGAACCCAGGAGGCGGAGGTTGCAGTGAGTCGAGCTTGCGTCACTGTGCTCTAGTCTGGGTGACAGAGTGAGGCCCTATCATAAATAAATTAATAAATAAAATGTATATAAAGGTCATATGACTTCATAGTATATCTGTCCTTTGTGCCGGCTTGTTTCCCCGCCTTTGTAGTTCTTATATCTATCCATGCTGATACTGGTCTTTCATTCATTTTAGCTGTGAATAGTCTTCACTTTTTTTTTTTTTTTTTGAGATGGAGTCTTGTTCTGTCGCCCAGGCTGGAGCACGGTGGCATGATCTTGGCTCACTGCAGTCTTCACTTTCCAGGTTCAAGCAATTCTTTTGTCTCAGCCTCCCAAGTAGCTGGGATTACAGGTGCGCCCCACTATACCCAGCTAATTTTGTTGTATATTTTTAGTAGAGATGGGGGTCTCACCATGTTGGCCAGGATGGTCTCCATCTCCTGATCTTGTGATCTGCCTGCCTCAGCCTCCCAGAGTGCTGGGATTACAGGCATGAGCCACTGTGTCCAGCCTAGTCTTCACTTTTACATTAATCAACCACAGTTTATCTTTTTCTCTGCTGATAGCATTAGATCGTTTCCACTTTTTTCCTTACAAACAGTTCTACCCCGATTATTCCCAAATGTGTCTCCTTGTGTATACATGCAATTTTACAGGACTTTTTATTTGGCAGAAATGAGCATCAGGCAGATGTGAGAACGTTTTTGCTGAGCCCTCATGGGCCAACCTTGGACCCAGCATGCCATTTAGGATCATTCCTAGCCAGTGCTGTTCTGGCCTCCACGAGCCTTCAGCTGCCCTCACAATCCTTGTATGCTTCTGTGGTTGGATGGTTTGTGTTCTCACCTGTGGTTTGTTCCAAGCACCGTTTATTCCTCAAGAACCCCACACTAACCATGTTCCCCCTGCTCCTGCTCCCAAGAGATGACCTCAGCTCTTATTTTCCTGAGAAAAATGAAGTCAAATGATGAGAGCTCCCTCTTCAAAATTTCTCCGCATTCTCACGAAGAAGAACCATGAACGTGTTTTGCAAACCACAAATTATTTGTGGAATGCATTTAAAAAAAGTTTCTGAGATCCCAAATTGGAACTTTGTCTTATCATGAGCTGCTTTATCTTCAGAGTCACTAATTCAAATCCCTCTGACCACAGCCACCAACCCTCCTAGTGTATTTCCTAAGGTATGCAAACTATAATTGTTCTTCAGCCTCACCGAGACAGCTATCTGTACACTCTCTAATTTCATGGGCTCACTCCTGCCTGTAGTACATCCCTCCTTCTCAGGTCGTCTTTCCATAGTTCGCACCCTAAACCTCTCTCAAAAGCTCTCCATTTTCATGTCTCAATCTGCTGCATCGCTATCATCCTGGGAACGTCCCTTTCTCCTGTATTCAATGCCCAGTTGCTGTTTTTCTCACTTTTTAGTTTAGTGGTTTTTTTTTTTTTAAGACAAAGTCTCACTCTATTACCAGGCTGGAGTGCAATGGCACAGTCTTGGCTCACTGCAACGTCCACCTCCCGGGTTCAAGTGATTCTTCTGCCTCAGTTTCCTGAGTAGCTGGGACTACAAGTGTGCGCCACCATGCCCGACTAATTTTTGTATGTTTAGTAGAGACAGGTGTGAGTATATTGGCCATGCTGGTCTCGAACTCCTGACCTTGTGATCCACTCACCTTGGCCTCCCAAAGTGCTGGGATTACAGATGTGAGCCATTGTGCCTGGCCAAATATTTTATTTTGTTGGCATGCTTTCGTTCATCTTGTTTTACCTTCTTATTTTGTTGGTATAACTTTATTTTTTTGAGACAGAGTTTTGCTGTCACCCAGGCTGGAGTGCTGTGGGGGCATCTCGGCTCACTGCAGTCTCCACCTCCCTGGTTCAAGCGATCTACCTGCCTCAGCCTCCTGAGTAGCTGGGATTACAGGTGCATGCTACCACGCCTGGCTAATTTTTATATTTTTTGTAGAGATGGGGTTTTGCTATGTTGCCCAGGCTGGTCTTGAACTCCTGGCCTCAAGTGATTCGCCTGCCTTGGCCTCCCAGAGTGCTGAGATTACAGATCTGAATCATTGTACCTGGCCCCCACCAGTAGCATTCTAAGAAGAAGGGCTCAGGACATATATATTTTTTTGAAGCTTTGTGTGTCAAACACTTGATTCATACTTTAGCTGGATATAAATTAGAGTTGAAAGGTTTTCTCTTAGAACTTTGTTTAAAAATCACAAAATACATATAACATAAAGTTTATCATTGTAACCATTTTTGAACTCCCGACCTCAGGTGATTTGTCTGCCTTGTCCTCCAAAGTGCTTGGATTACAGGCGTGAGCCACCACGCCCGCCTATCATCATAACCACTTTTAAGTGGCATTAATTCCTGCTGGTGAGTTCACGCTGTTGTGTAACCATCACCACCATCCGTCTCCTGAACTCTTTTCATTTTGCAAAACCGAAACTCTATATTCATTAAATAATTAAAAGTTAATTAAAATAGTTAACTCTCCATTCCCCTGGCAGCCACCATTTTACTCTCTGTCTATAAATTTTGATAACTATAGGTACCTTATGTAAATGGAACCAGACAGCATTTGTGGGGAATTTTCTGGATCTGTGCTGATTTCACACATGTGGATGTCAGGTTTTTTAGCTTTGGAAGTTTTCATCCTTAAGTTTTTTTTGTTTGTTAGTTTTTTTGAGACAGGGTCTTGCTCTGTCACTCAGGCTGGAGTGTAGTGGCACAATCATGGCTTATTGAAGCCTTGACCTCCTGGGCTCAGGTGATCCTCCTGCCTCAGCCTCCCAAGTAGCTGGGACTACAGGCACATGCCACCATGCCTAGCCAATTTTTGTTTTTTTTGTAAAGGTGGGGTTTCACCATGTTGCCTAGGCTGGTCTAGAATATCTGGGCTCAAGTGATGCTCCTGCTTTGGCCTCCCAAATTGCTGGGATTACAGGCATGAGCTACTGTGCCTGGCTAAGTTTTTTCACTCTTTGTTTTAGTATTATGACTGGCTTTTAATTTTTACTGCTGATTAAGAAATGGGATAATCTCTATAAATGTATTCCACAGATTATAATAAATACTATTTATATACTGTGTAGTACATTTTTTTATTGCATTTTAGGTTTTGGGGTACATGTGAAGAACATGCAAGATAGTTGCATAGGTACACACATGGCAGTGTGATTTGCTGCCTTCCTCCCCTTCACCTATATCTGGCATTTCTCCTCATGCTGTCTCTCCCCAACTCCCCACTCCCCGCTATCCCTCCCCTGTTTCCCCCCAGCAGACCCCAGTGTGTGATGCTCTCCTCCCTGTGTCCATGTGTCCTCATTGTTAAACACCTGCCTATGAGTGAGAAATGCGGTGTTTGATTTTCTGTTCTTGTGTCAGTTTGCTGAAAATGATGGTTTCCAGGTTCATCCATGTCCCTACAAAGGACACGAATGCATCGTGTTTGATGGCTGCATAATATTCCATGGTGTATATGTGCCACATTTTCCCTGTCCAGTCTATCATCGATGAGCATTTGGGTTGGTTTGAGGTCTTTGCTATTGTAAACTGTGCTGCAGTGAACATTCATGTGCATGTGTCCTTATAGTAGACGATTTATAATCCTTTGGATATATACCCAGTAATGGGATTGCTGGGTCAAATGGAATTTCTATTTCTAGGTCCTTGAGGAATCGCCACACTGTCTTCCACAATGGTTGAACTAATTTACACTCCCACCCAACAGTGTAAAAGTGTTCCTATTTCTCCACATCCTCTCCAGCATCTGTTGTCTCCAGATTTTTTAATGATCGCCATTCTAACTGGCGTGAGATGGTATCTCAATGTAGTTTTGATTTGCATTTCTCTAATGACCAGTGATGATGAGTATTTTTCATATGTTTATTGGCCTCATGTATGTCTTCTTTTGTAAGTACATTTCTTATAGTAAGTATTTGATAAATGTTAGTTGTTGTAGTTCTTAGTTTCATGAGTGTGTTCCTTGAATTTCAGCAACCACCTTATAAGAGAAATATTATGCCCATTCTGTAGCAGTGGATGCTGAAGTTCAGAGCATCTGGGACTGGGTCAAGGCCAGTGGAAGGCTCTTTTAGGGAAGTTGCTACATTTCTTCTGGATGCTCTCATGGTGGGTTAAGTGGGTGGTTTCTCACCTCAGTTGGTATTTCTTGGTGATACTGCTTTGTTGTGAGATTGTAAGCCCAGTGGCATCATGGTTTGAGAATTGCTACATGTTTGTTTTCCAAAAGTATAGTGTATAGATAGGTGTATTAATTTGTTTTCACACTGCTGATAAAGACATACCTGAAACTGGGAAGAAAAAGAGGTTTAATGGACTTACAGTTCGACATGGCTGGGGAGGCCTCACAACATTGGTGGAAGGCAAGGAGGAGCAAGTCATGACTTACATGGATGGCAGCAAGCAAAAAAGAGAGCTTGTGCAAAAATCTCCCCCTTATTGTAACCATCAGATCTCATGAGACTCATTCACTATCACAAGAACAGCGCAGGAAAGACCCACCCCCATAGTCACCTTCCACCACGTTCCTCCCATGACACATGGGAATTGTGGGAGTTATAATTCAAGATGAGATTTGGGTGGGGACACAGTCAAACCATATCATAGGATTGATTGTTCTGGCATTTGTGTGGTGTCATTAGAAGAATAAAGTGCCTGGGAGGAGGTAATAGATTGGACTTTACAAATCACCTGACCTGGGGATATGCACCAGTTGCTTCTAGAGAAGTTAATGGGAAAAAGATGAAGACATTTATTGCAGTGTTTCACCAGCTTTCTGCTGCGAGCTTGTAAGCAGACTGTCAATTGCTGGGAATAGCTCTACAATTGAACTGATAAAGGAGAAGAGCCTTCCAAATTCCTAGGTGGACTATAAATAATAGTACAGCTGAAGAATGGAAAAAAGAACAGGAGAGACACCCCAGTGAAAATGCTGGCTTTAAAATCTCTCTGTTAAAGAAATAAGTGAATGCTACATCCTGCTATGATATACCTTCTGGTCAACCTTTAAAGATAGGACAGATGCCTCTTCCTCACTAGTGGCAAAGTGGTTTTTCAGTTAGACTTTCAGTTATACTGGCCCGGCTTGTTAACAAACTTCCTAATGATGAGAAAACAGAAAACCATTGAGCTACCAAAAATACTTCTGGGAGTATTTTTTAGAAATTTCTGACACAGAGAATTTAAAAAATATTTCATTTTTGTCAAGAGAGTATTTTTCTCCTTATTATGAAGATGTAGTATACAAGTTCTATGGCATATGGAATGAAGAACTGAACCTGAACTAAATAATAGCTTATTCTCATTTTGCTGTCATTTCATTAAAATAAAAGCAAAATTTTTATTTCAGTAGAAATATGCATCCGTCATTTGAAATTTAAAAAATGGAGATAAAAAGAAAACAAAAATCACTCATAAACCCCTTCACTTGAGATATCATCTATTAAAATTTCATCTTTTAGATAAAAAGTTTCTAATTGTAACCAGAGTAAATGCCAAGATTTCTTTAAAAAAGGGAAACTCGACCGGATGTGGTGGCTCACGCCTGTAATCCCAGCACTTTGGGAGGCTGAGGCGGGCGGATCGTGAGGTCAGTAGTTCGAGACCATCCTGGCCAACCTGGTGAAGCCCTGTCTCTACTAAAAATAAAAGGAATTATCTGGGCATGGTGGTGGGCGCCTGTAATCCCAGCTACTTGGGAGGCTGAGGCAGGAGAGTTGCTTGAACCTGTAAGGTGGTGGTTGCAGTGAGCCAAGATAGTGCCATTGCACTTCAGCCTGGGTGACAGAGCAAGACTCCATCTCAAAAAAAAAAAAAAAAAAAAAAAAAAAGGGCCAGGTGCGGTGACTCAAGCCTGTAATTCCAGCACTTTGGGAGGCCGAGGCGGGTGGATCACAAGGTCAAGAGATCGAGACCATCCTGGTCAACATGGTGAAACCCCGTCTCTACTAAAAATACAAAAAATTAGCTGGGCATGGTGGCGCGTGCCTGTAATCCCAGCTACTCAGGAGGCTGAGGCAGGAGAATTGCCTGAACCCAGGAGGCGGAGGTTGCGGTGAGCCGAGATCGCACCATTGCACTCCAGCCTGGGTAACAAGAGTGAAACTCCGTTTCAAAAAAAAAAAAAAAAAGAAAGAAAGGGAAACTCACTAGTGTTTTGAGGTTTTAATAGATAGCACAAGAATATTGCATAAGCAAGCCATAGTCATTTCAAAATAGTTTATACCAGCCAGCTACAATTGCTCACACCTGTAATCCCAGCATTTTGGGAGACTGAGGCAGGAGGATTGTCTCAGGTCAGGAGTTTGAGACCAGCATGGGGAATATAGTGAGATCCTGCCTCTATAGAAAATTTAAAAATTAGCCAAGTGTGGTTGTATGTGTCTATAGTTCTAGCTACTTGGGGAGGATGGCTTGAGCCTGGGACATTGAGGTTTCAGTGAGCCATGATAGCACCACTGCACTCCAGCCTGGGTAACAGAACGAGAACTTGTTTTCAGCAACAAACAAAACCAAACCCAACCCCCCGGAATAGTTTATGTCACTGATAGAAGCATGTGTATTAATTTACATGAATTTTAAAAACAATGCCACATTATTCTACTTTGTTTTAGAATATTTAATATCACTACATTCTTCACCCAATCTTTGGTTATGTTTCTGAAGATTTTATTCACTCTTAAGAATAGTTTTATTTAAAGCTGGGTGTGGTGGCTCATGCCTGTAATCCAAGCACTTTAGGAGGCTGAGGCAGGCAGATTATCTGAAGTCAGGATTTCAACACCAGCCTGGCCAACGTGGCGAAACCCCAGCTCTACTAAAAATACAAAAATTAGCTGGGCGTGGTGGCGCATACTTGTAGTCCCAGCTATTTGGGAGGCTGAGGCAGGAGAATCATTTGAACCTGGGAGACAGAGGTTGCAGTGAGCCGAGATCGCACCATTGCCGTCCATCCAGCCTGTGCAACAGAGCGAGACTCTGTTCCTGGCTTTGTTACATAATTGTGGCAACTTTTATTTGAAAAGAACAAGTAAGACCAAAAGGAGTACCCAGGAAAAGCTCTTCTAGGGTGGAATTTACCTGAGCACAGCTGCTGTCTTCTCCTTGGGGAAGTCAAAACATAGTGATAGATTTCATTTACCAGAGACCAGGGAGACTCACTCTAGCCCTTAGCCAAACCCTCACTCCTCTCTTTCTTTCTCTCCCATCCCTTTTTTGGGAGACAAAGTCTTGCTTTGTCACCCAGGCTGGAGTGCAGCGGCATGAACGACTCACTGCAGCCTTGATTTCCTGGGCTCAAGCGAGGTGGGAACCTCAGCCACTGGAGTAGCTAGGCCTGCAGGTGCAGGCCACCATGCCCAGCTATTTTATTTTTATTTTTTTTATTGAGACGAAGCCTCACTTTGTTGCCCAGGCTGGTCTCGAAGTCCTGGTCTCAAGCAGTCCCCCTGCCTCTGGCTCCCTAAGTCTGGGGTTACAGGAGTAAGCTGCTGCACCTGACTTTTCACTCTTACTTCTGCCTTCCTTTTTTATACCCTTTCTAGCTTCTGCATTCAAATCCTGAGAAGACGCTTGAAGCTCTTCGTTTCTACTGTTTCAGTTTTTCATTGTCCTTTTTGTTAGGTAAATTACTCCCTATAAATGTCAACAGTTTCTCACTGTTTTTCACCAAAAACAATTGTGTTGGAAATACCTTCAATCATATCCTCAAGACCTCTGTAGTATGTTTTCACAAATGATTGTGCTAAGACAGTATTTGGGTCAATAATCTAACACTTCCAGTTGATTCACTGTTCAAAGTTTGGCTTTACTTTGGATGGACATTTCTAGAAGCTCTAAGAAATTGTCCCGGAAGTAAAAAGTTATGAATAATCTTTTGCCTTGTTTGCTGATAAATTGTCCTGGTTAAAAACAGAAACTTCTGGCCGGTGTGGTGGCTCACGCCTGTAATCCCACTACTTCGGGAGGCTGAGGTGGGTGGATCACCTGAGATCAGGAGTTTGAGATCAGCCTGGCTAACATTGTGAAACCCCTGACTCTACTAAAAATACAAAATAATTAGCTGGGTGTGGTGGCGCATGCCTGTAATCCCAGCTACTCAGGAGGCTGAGGCAGAAGAATTGCTTGAACCCGGGAAGTGGAGGTTGCAGAGAGCCAAGATTGCACCATTGTACTCCAGGTGACAGAGCGAGACTCTGTCTTAAAAAAATAAAAGAACCCAAAAAATCCAGAAACTTATAAGTTATCCAGCTATTTTGAGGTCTAGACTGTTTCTTGGGGGGTACTATTTTATCTAGTTGTTTTTCTGACACTTTTGTTATTTATTTATTTTTATTTATTTACTTTCTAGAGGCAGAGTCTCTCTAGATTGCCCAGGCTTGCCTTGAACTTCTGGATTTGAGCAGTCTTCCCACCTCAGTCTCATAGGTAGCTAGGACTACAGGCATGTGGCTGGTCTTTTTCTACATCTTTAATATACAGTACAGTGACTTCCACATACCAGTTTAGGACAGGAATACTTCTTGATTCTCCAGTTACCAACTTGTCTTTATTGTTCTGTTTTTATTTTTAACATAAATACAGCAAACGATTCTTTCCCCTACATCTGATACCTTATATTTGATTAATATTGAACTAAATGGCCATTTTTTTTTTTTTTTTTAATTTCAGAGAGACATTCTTTTTTTTTTTTTTTTGAGATGAAGTCTTGCTTTGTCACCCAGGCTGGAATGCAATGACATGATCTTGGTTTACTGCAACCTCTGCCTCCCAGGTTCAAGCAGTTCTCCTGCCTCAGCCTCCCAAGTAGCTGGGATTACAGGTGCTTGCTGCCATATCTGGCTGTTGTATTTTTTGTAGAGACAGGGTTTCACCATGTTCGTTGGGCTGGTCTTGAACTCCTGACCTCGTGATCTGCCTACCTCAGTCTCCCAAAGTGCTGGGATTACAGGCGTGAGCCACTGCGGTCAGCCTCTATTTTTTTAAATGTTAACTTTTGTTTTAGATATAGAGGGCACATGTGCAGGTTTGTAACAGGTATATTGTAACCAGGTGGTGAGCATAGTACCCAATAGGTAGTTTTTCAACCCATGCCCCCTTCCCTCCCTTCACTCCTCTAGTAGTCTGTAGTCTTTTCTTCCCATGTTCATGTCTATGTGTTCTCAATGTTTATCTCCCACTTTTAAGTGAGAACATGTATTATTTGGTTTTCTGTTCCTGTGTTAATTTGTTTAGGATTATGGCCTCCAGCTCCATCCATGTTGCTGCAAAGGCTAAGGTTTTACTCTATGTTATGGCTGTGTAGTATTCCATGATGTGTATGTACTACATTTTCTTTAGTCCTAGGCTGATTCCATATCTTTGTTATTGTGAGTAATGTGGCAATAAACTTATGAGTGCATATGTCTTTTTGGTAGAATGATCTATTTTCTTTTGGCATATATGCAGTAATGGGATTACTGGGTTGAATGTTATCTTTGTTTTCAGTTATTTTAGACATCTGCAAACTGCTTTCCATAGTGGCTGAACTAACTTAGTTTCCCACTGACAGTTTGTAAGTGTTCTCTTTTCTCTGCAGCCTCACCAGCATCTGTTGTTTCTTGACTCTTAGTAATAGCCATTCTGACTGGTGTGAGATGGTGTATCTTGGTGGTTTTGATTTGGATTTCTCTGATAATTAATGATGATAAGCATTTTTCATGTTAGTTGGCTACTTGTAAGTCTTCTTTTGAGTTGTGTCTATTCATGCCCTTGGCCCATTTTTTAATGGGATTGTCTTTTGCTTGTTGATTTCTTTAAGATCCTTATAGATTCTGAGTATTAGGCCTTTGTCAGTGCATGGTTTATGAATGCGTTCTTCCATTCTGTAGGGTTTTTGTTTACTTTGTTGATAGTTTCTTTTGCTGTGCAGAAACTCTTTAATTAGGTCCCATCTGTCAATTTTTGTTTTTGTTGCATTTGCTTTTGGAGACTGAGCCAAAAATACTTTGCCAAGGCTGATATTAAGAAGGGTATTTCCTAGGTTTTCTTTCAGGATTTTTATAGTTTGAGGTCTTACATTTAAATCTTTAATCTGTGTTGAGTTAATTTTTGTTTATGGTGAAAGTTAAGGAAGGATTCAGTTTCATTCATCAGCATATGGCTATATAGTTATCCCAGCATCATTTATTGACTAGGGAGTCATTTACCCGTTGCTTATTTTTGTCAGTCTTGTTAATATCAGATGGTTGGAAATTTGCAGCTTTATTTCTGAGTTTTCTATTTTGTTCCATTGGTCATTGTGTCTGCTTTTGTATTAGTACCACACTGTTTTGGTTACTGTAGCCATAGAGTATAGTTTGAAATTGGGTAGTGTGATGCCAATTTCTTTGTTCTTTTTGCTTAGGATTGCTTTGACTATTTGGGCCATGTTTTGGGTCTATATGAATTTTAGAATTGGATTTTCTAATTCTGTGAAGAATGTTCATAGTTGGATCAGAATGCCATTGAATCTGTAAATTACTTTGATAGTATGGTCATTTCAATGATATTGGTGCTTCTAATTAATGGACATGGAAAGTTTTTCCCTTTATTTGTGTCATCTCTGATTTTTTTTCAGCAGAATTTTATAATTCTCCTTGAGATCTTTCACCTCCGTGGTTAACTGTGTTCCTAGATATTTCATTTTCTTTGTGGCTGTTGAAAATGGAAATATGCTCTTGACTTGACTGTCAGCCCGGTGCATCTAAATTTTGTACTAAGTTTTGCTACTGAGTTTTGTACATTGATTTTATATCCTGAAACTCTGCTAAAATCACATATCGGTTCTAGGGGCCTTTTGGCGGAGTCTTTAGGGTTTTCTAAGTATAGAATCATATCAGCAAAGAGAGATAGGTTGACCTCTTCTTTTCCTATTTGGATGCCTTTTATTTCTTTTTCTTGCCTGATTGTTCTGGCTACGGCTTCCAGTGCTTGTTGAATAGGAGTAGTGAGAGTGGACATCTTTATCTTGTTCTGAGTCTCAAGGGGAATTGTTCCAGTTTTTGCCCATTGAGTATGATGTTGGCTATGAGTTTTTTTCATATAGCTCTTATTATTTTAAGGTGTATTTCTTCAATGCCTAGTCTGTGGAGGGTTTTTTTAATCATAAAGGGAAATGTTCGATTTATAAAAAGCTTTTCTGTGTCTATTGAGATGACATATGGTTTTTGCTTTTAATTCTGTTTATGTGGTAAGTCACATTTATTGATTTGGATATGTTAGAACCAACCCTGTATCCCAGAAATAAAGCCTATTGATCATGATGAATTAACTGTTTTATGTGCTGCTGGATTCAGTTTGCTAGCATTTTGTTGAGAATTTTTGCGTCTGTGTTCATCAGGGATATTGGCCTGAAGTTTTCTTTTTTAGTTGTGTCTTTGCCAAATTTTGGTATTAGGCTGATGCTGGCTTCATGGTATGAGTTAGGGAGGAGTCCCTCCTCTTGATTTTTTGGAATCATTTCAGTAGAATTTGTACCAGTTCTTCTTTACACTTCTGGTAGAATTCAGCTGTGAATCCATCTGGTCCAGAGCTTTTTTTGGTTGGTAGGTTTTAAAAAAAATTATTATTGATTCATATTCAGAGTTCGATATTGGTCTACTCAAGATGTCAATCTCTTTCCAATTCAGTCTTGGGAAATTATGTTTCTGGGAATTTATCCATTTCCTCTAGATTTTCTAAGTTGTGTGGATAGAGTTGTTTATAGTATTCACTGAGGATCTTTTGTATTTCTGAGGGATCAGCTGTAATATCATCTTTGTCATTTCTTATTATACTTACTTGCATCTTCTCAGAGACATTCTTACCAAATTCAAGGTACTGTCCAAATAATGCTAATAGGACTGTTTGGCAGG
This sequence comes from Callithrix jacchus, assembly GCF_049354715.1. Lineage (NCBI taxonomy): Eukaryota > Metazoa > Chordata > Mammalia > Primates > Cebidae > Callithrix > Callithrix jacchus. The sequence continues at coordinate 98,566,716 of NC_133509.1, forward strand.
AAATGCTATTTTGTAATAAGTACACTCTTGTCTTAGGTGGCTTGAGTTGCTATAACAAAATACCATATAATGGGTAGTTTGACATGACAGAGATGTATTTCTCATAGTTCAGGAGGCTGGGAAATCCAAGATCAAGTCTAGAAGATTCAGTGTCTGTTGAGGGCCTGTTACCTCAGGGATGGCGATCTTCTCAGTCTGTCCTCACATGGTGGAAGGGGTAAGGGGTCTCTCTTGGGCTTTTTTTATAAGGGCACTAGTCCCATTAATGAGGATCACCTCTCAAAGGCCCCACCTCCTAATACCATGACATTGGGGATTAGATTTCAACATATGGACTTTGGGGGATGTAAGATCTCAGTCCACTGCAACTCCTACAGTTGCATCCATCTCCAGCTTTAAGTGGTGGGCATGCTGTCTCCTTTGCTATCAGAATACCTTCTGTCCTTGTTTGTTAGAGGACTTTGCTTAATAATGTGTTCATTTGTCATTCTCAGAGGATTGAATCTCTTGAGAGCAGCATCCAGCCTATATGATTATTTGTTGTACAAATGAATGAAAACAAAAATAAACAACATATGGCAACCTTTCGCTCACCTTAGGAGGTACCATCTTGTGTTGGTTTAGAGGATGAACTCTGAAGCCAAAAGCACGTGGATTCAAGTCTTGGCTCCCTCATTTATTACCTGTGTGTCCTTAGACAATTGTGAATCGTATTGGTGCATCTAAGTTTTATCTTTTCAATTGTGGAGATAACTGTAGTTCCTAACTCTTACCATTGTTATAAAGATTAAATGAAGTTTTATATACAAAGTGCTTGTAACACTGCCTATATACAGTAAGTACTGTTGCTACTATTGCTATTATCCTTTTTTTTTTTTTTTAAATAGCTATGACACGGAATAGTAGGTGCCCTTAGAAGATTCATTCTGGAATTCAGTTCTTAGGGTGCCAAAATGAAGAAGTGCTTTGTCTCTACTTTGGGTTCAGGAGCCCCAGAGTATGGGAAGTGGAGGTCCTTAGTATATCACACAGCTGAGGACATTTGTATTTTTATCAGTTGTCAGGCTGCCGAGGTTCATGGTCAACTAATAAACAGCCTTTCCTTTTGTTCCTCTACTCCACATAGCAACTCTTTTACCTCAGGCTGGTTTTGATTCATCTTAATTCAGAGGATAAACAAATTAATCATGAATTAAGTTATGAAATCTTTAACAACAGTGATCCATACAAGAGATACTAAAAGAGCTGTGGGTGATAAACAGAGGGAGCAGGCAGGATTGCAAGATTTTTGAAGTCTTCTCTAGCAGGAACTGTTCAATGATTTTTACTCTTTGTATTTTTTAAGTGTTCTGTTTAATATTTAATATGATTGTATCTAGCTGTTGGCCTCATATTTATCTTTTAGTCCCCCTGCCAGCATTTTATTATGTAAAATTTCCAGTATACAGCAAAAATAAAGGAATTTAAAAGTGACTACCTATATGGTCAACACATACCATTACTATTTTGCAATGCTTGCTTGATCACAAAGCTGTACAGTTATCTATCACTATGTATACCCCCAACTACTTTATATTTTTATATGCTTGGTTAGGTTTATTTTATTATTTGATCATCTATATGAGAGAAGTCAGTGTTTTGTACTCATCCTCCAGAATAATAGTGGTGAATAAATACATGAAACAGTGCTTTTTAAGAGATATGGAGTAAAAATTGCTCTCACTGGAAGGATTCTTAAAGAATCAAGGTGAGGCAAGGGGAAGAAACGTGTAGGTGGAAAAATAAGCCCTTGGGAAAAGAATTCACGATATTAGATAACTCATTAAAATATTATTTTTGATATGTTAGATTTTTAGTTTCACTTTGCAAGCTATGCAGGCTCAGCTCTTCTTGTTTCCAGTAAATGGCAACATAACTGGGGCAGAAAAGGAACTAAGTTAGTAAAATGTTTTAAAGAAAATCCTTGAAGGTTGAAGGCTAACAATCACATAACAGTAATGCCTAAGATAACAGTTTGTGACCTCTTTACTTCCTCTAGGTAACTTACTACATCGAATTGCCTGGCTTTCCTTTTCATCACTGGTATAGAATCCACAATGCTAGTTCTTTTGGAGTTCTGAAGGCAGCTCCAAAGGGCATGAATAGGTCATAGGGCAAAATCTTGATTATGACTCAAAGGGAAGGCGTACTTTGTTCGTGAACTATGGAAACACGCTCTAGAAAGCCATACTTGTTTTGGAGGACAGTTTTTGGTTGCTGCTGTTTTCTAGCAGTACATGTTTACTAGAAACAGAGCTGCAAAATTATTAATGAACATTTATCTCTTTCACTTTCAGTTCACTTCTTTGATTGAGATGGGCATGATATAATCTCCATTGAGTCAAAGAATGGCATCTAGTCCTCAGCTTCCCACCGAAGATGAACAGGTTTCCTGGGGCATCGATGATCTCCAGATTTCATTGCAAGGTAATTAGGGTTGGGTCGGGGTAGCACCCACAGAAACTGTGGAAACCTCATTCTTACCTAGCTGCAAATCATACTGATTTCTGTCTCTCCTATGAAGATTATTAAATATATCTGTATTTTCCAGCTGTAGAAACCTTTTAGTATACTTAAATGTCTTTATTGCTGTCTTAAATCTGTGGGAAAGTAAGGAATACCTGGAAGGAATTTACTATCTCCAGTTTCTTACTGAGTGTATGTGTTTTATTTGCAGTGAAAATTAAATAGTAGACCATAGTTTACTTGGCATTGTTTGTGCTTACTTCATATCTTTTTGTATAGCTTCTTTTAAATGCATGTCCTTGCCAGGCACGGTGGCTCATGCTTGTAATCTCAGCACTTTGGGAGGCGGAGGTGGGCAGATCACCCAAGGTCAGGGGTTCGAGACCAGCCTTAACAACATGGGGAAACCCCATTTCTGCTAAAAGTACAGAACTGGCCAGGTGTGGTAGCACATGCCTGTAATCCCAGGTACTTGGGAGACTGAAGCAGGAGAATTGCTTGAACCCGAGAGGTGGAGGTTGCAGTGAGCTGAGATCGCACTATTGCATTCCAGGCTGAGCAACAAGAGTGAAACCCCATCTCATAAATAAATAAATGTACATCTTTATTTTTCCGATAGGAAGAGAGGTAATATCATAAATGAATGATCTTTCAATCATGCGAATCATGTGTCCATGTGTATAAGTGCTGTCATTTTTTAAAAATGCTTCTTGTGAAGTTTGGCAACATTTGTGTTGTATTCTGAAAATTCACTCAGTTATTAAACTGGTAAGAAAAAAAAAGAAAGGAAAAAAAAAAGAAAATTCACTAGCCACTAGACCTTCTCTTTGCTGATAAAGCAAATGTTGGAGTTGAGTAAAGTTAGCTAGTATACAAGAAATAAGGCTATAGCAGGTTTTGAAAATATTTATGGAAACAGGTATTTTAAAGTAATTTTAAGATTGTGAGCAGTATTATGCAGCATTTTTAGAATGTTATTCAAAATCATAGATTCTGAGTCATTTATGGTAAAGATGCCAAAATTACTTTTTTTCTAATATTTTCCTTTAAATTAAAGATCTGTTTTGATGCCATATTGAGTGATTTGGCAAAAAAACAAAAACAAAAACAAAACCACCCTGTTTTGAGTTATTTGCTTATATATTTTGAGTTGAGATGGAAATCAGTAGCTGTTAGAATAGACAGTATCTGTATGTATCAGCCTTTTAAAAGTAATTATTGTATAATTTGTGTAGAGTAAGAAGCAAATTGTTGAGAGGTTATACTTGAGGTAAGAATTTAAAAAATTTTTAGTAAGGACTAAAAAAATAGTGTCTTAATACTCAGATGTAGTTGGAATCAAGCTTTCATTTAACTGGAAAAAAATTCTTGTTTTTCTGTGGTGTTTTGGTTGCATGTGAAGTTTTGGCTGCAATAAATAGGTAAATCAGGTTTCTGATGCTGGCTCTGTGAATCATTTGTTCTTTGAACTTGGAGGAGAGATTTCATCTTTTGAGTCTCAGTTTCCTCGTTTGTAAAATGTGAATGAGAGTGCCCATACTGCAGCTGCATTTTGAAGATGAACAGTAAGAGAGACAAAGGGGCTTAGCACAGTGCCTAACACAGACTAGTGACTCAATGTGTACATTGAACTTTCTTTTACTGTGTTTGGGGTCAAAATCTTACTCTCGAAGTATTACTTGTCCAGGAGCACATGGCTGGAATAGAAACTTCATGGTATACAGGAAAAAAGGTGTAAACCAGAAGTCTGGTTTTTCTCTGCTTTTTCTTTTGTTTGTTTTAACATTTCTGTTCAGTGGCTCCCTATCACATATGGGATGAAGTCCAGACTTCTTGACATGGCTCAGGCTTTTGCTGGTCCAGCGCTTGCCTTTCTCTCGCTCTTATCTCCCACCATGCCCCATATACACTCTGTGCTCCAGACCCACAGTTCCTTAAGGGGCCATACTCTTCCCCCCTCAGCCAGCCTGTGTGCTTTCATTTGGGTTGTTTCCCTTGTAGCTCCCCTCTCCAGGCCTCCTTCAGCAGCAGAAGTCACCCCCCCATCCATCCTTCATACATCCCTTATCCATCCCCAGGTCAGTTAGAATCAGCTTCCTCTGTGAACCCTGCTCTCTCTTAGGCTGAGATAAGGTGCTTCCTTCTCTGTTCTCTCATAGTATCTATTTGAGCACTTACAGTATTATAATTATTATACATATCATTTTGACTTGTGTAGCGTGCTGTAACTTACATAGCACTTTGCATACATCATCTCATTCGATCCTCACAACCACATCATGAAGTAGATTTAAAAAAATCTTTGACAAGCTGAGAAAGAAGCTGTGGCTCAGAAACAATGAATTACTTGCCGACAGTCCCACAGCTAGTGAGCAGCAGGTTTGACTAGGAGGGCAGTTTTTTTTTGTATTGTACCATACCCTCTTTGCTACGCTAGTTTGAAAGGGGGAGTTCCCTTAACAACTTTCTCTGGAAAATTTATTAAATCTTATTCTTCACCTATTCAATCCACAGCAAGTTTTTGCATCCAGAATATGGATGGACATCTTCAAGTAATATTAGTGATCTCAGGCTCACACATATCTCAAAATAATTAGCAAATTACTGAGAAATGAGTGGTTTCTTATAGCATGTTTTGAATTATAGTGGGTTATACAGTCTGCTTTACAACTGGAGAATAGTATGGGCTGTTTTGCAATGTAAATATACATGCACTGATCAGTCTGAACGATTTCCTTTCATGATGTATTTAGAGGAATCGTGGGGCTGGACGCATTGCTCCATAGGGGGAGAGGTGGAAAGCCAATACTATAGTGTTGAGGCGACACTGGGCAATCTGTTCACATTAGCCAGGTACCCTCAAGAGATACCAACCATGAAGTTCCCATGCCTATAAGATGAAGGCTTTACGGTGAAACGAACAGGTTTCCCAAAGTTAAGTTCCATGTTGTTATCAGTGAATTTATCATGATTCTTTTAGCCTAACTGGTTGAAGGAAAGAAGGAAGGGAGGGAGGAAGGAAGAAAAGAAGGCAGCAGACACTTGGATGTATTTCTGAAGGCACCTTTGCTTTCGTAGCAGGATTATTAGTTATTTGAGAAAAAAATTGATGGACAATATTATCTGCATGAAGAACTAGTGAACTGAAGACTGTTGGTGGCAGTCTTAAATACACTTGGCATTGTACACACGGCAAGCAGACTCGTATTTCGCAAAATTCACATGTGCTTGATGATCCTTGGAGTATATGAGAAAAGCGATTTCATGTAATATGAGAGGCTCAGGATCACTGCTCTTAAGAAAGTTTTTATTTTTCTTTGTTTCAGAACCGTTTTTAGAGGCAGATAGAGACAGTAGAATGGCCTAGTTAACTTATAAAGCCTGCTTTATTTTAGCAAAAACTTAATCCAAGGTGAGACAATTGTGGCAACACCCTTGTTACAATTTCTTGCAATTGTGCAAGAAAAGATTAAAATGTCTGAATTGAAATGTAGTGATTCATCATTGATATGTTATGAAAGCAGATAGACTATATGTGCAGGGCCTAAAAGAAATCGGCCCTAAAAATAAGGCAGTGCTTTGCTGAAATTCAGAGAGCAGGACAATAAGCAAGTGACTTCATCTTTCTTTTCATTGACTTTTTGTGTGATCTTTGAGAAAATATAAAGCCAATTTGAGGTACCCTCCCTCTTTTTTTTGAGAGAGGGTCTTGCTCTGTCACCCAGGCTGGAGAGCAGTGGTGTGAACATGGCTCACTGTAGTCTCAGACTTCTGGGCTCAAGTGATCTTCACACCTCAGCCTCCCAAGTAGCTGATACTACAGGTACACATCACTGCGCCTGGCTTTTTAATTTTTTGTAGAGATGGGGGTCTTACTCTGATACCCAGGCTGGTTTTGAACTCGTGGACTCAAATGATCCTCCTACCTCAGCCTCCCAAAGTGCTGGGATTACAGGTGTGAGCCACCACATCTGGCCCTGAGGGTACTCTTTATAGGTAAATATTTATGTTTTCTGCATCTAGTGAAGAGGATGGTATTGGACTGTTAGGTTAGGAAGAGAAATGAATGGTATTTATGAATTTGAGTGGGTTCATTTGAAAATGGAGTTCATTTAGTTTAGTGCATTCTCTATTACTCTGGGCAGTCTACATTTTATTTATTTATTCATATATATTATATATATATATACATATAAAATATATAATATATAAAAAAAAATTTTTTTTTGACAGAGTCTCACTCTGTTGCCCAGGATAGAGGGCAGTGGTGCAACTTCCGCCTCCTGGGTTCAAGCAATTCTCCTGCCTAGCTGGGATTACAGGCACCTGCCACTACGCCTGGCTAATTTTTGTATTTTTAGTAGAGACAGGGTTTCACCATGTTGGCCAGGTTGGTCTTGAACTTCTGACCTCAAGTGATTCACCTGCCTTGGCCTTCCAAAGTGCGGGGATTATAGGTGTGAGCCACTGGCCAGCAGGCGTTATTTTAAATGATTTTGAGATATGGAAATTGAGGCTATTAAAATGATAATAAATGGCTGTTAAAAATTTTTTAAATTTAATATAGTTTTAAATTTTTAAAAATTAAAAAAAATATATAGGGAGAATCTTGCTAATTTACCCAGGTTGGTCTTGAACTCCTGGCCTCAAGCTGTCCTCCCACCTTGGCCTCCCAGAACACTGGGATTACAAGTGTGAGCCATTGTGCCTGGGCATAAATGGCTATCTCTAAAAATTATTTGCTTTACCAATATGTCCTTTATACAATTCCTTTAAATCTTTCCATTTGGATTTCTTCCTTGGCAAAGTAATAGGTGCTTCCTTCTCTTTGATCCCAAGAAAATAATAACTATAAACTTCGTCAGAAACAACATCTGTGCTCAGCCCTTTGTGTGGGAAAGGTATGCCCAGGGTAAAATTTTTTGAAGTATTGGATAGATATGATTATGAAAGCAGTAGGGGTAAAGTTGGATAAGTATCACAGGACGTTAAAGTTAGATGGGATTTTCTTTGCAATTCAGTATAATTTGGGACCAAAGTAGGAATCCTTTCTGAAGTATTTCTGAGATTAAGATCCTTCAGGGAGTTGAACTGAAACCCTAGGTTTGGGTTTTTTGCTTTTAGGCAGTGCCTAGCTGTTGGGTTTTGAGAGTGAGAGTTACGGGGTCATATGTCAGAGTTGTGCCTTAGGGGATTAATCTGGCTTTAAGGTACAGGAAGGCTGGAAAGGGCAAGAAAGTAGTTGGAGAAACCTATTAGGGAATGTTAGCCAATATCTGGGTGTTGGTACTTTTGCCTGGGCCAGGGTTTTAGCAGTGGTTGTGAAAGTATGGGACAGATAAGAAAATCTTTAAGGTGGAACACTCAGTAGGAATTTGCAAGTATGAATATGGATAAGGTAGAAAGGCTCCAAGGTTTTGAAGTTGAGCTGCTTGGGATAACAGCAGTAGCATATATATTGTCCAAATTACTAACTTCATTTAGTGTGTTTTATTTTAAAACAGAAGTCTTGCTCTGTCGCCCAGGCTGGAGTGCAGTGATGTGATCTTGGCTAACCTCAGCTTCCGCCTCCTGGGTTTAAGCAGTTTTTGAGTCTTGGACACCCGAGTAGCTGGGATTACAGGCACGTCCCACCACGCCAAGCTATTTTTTTGTATTTTTAGTAGAGACGGGGTTTTGCCGTGTTGCCTAGGCTTGTCTCAAACTCCTGGGCTCGATAGTTCCTCTCATCTTGGTCTTCCAAAATACTGGGATTACTGTCGTGAGCCACTGTGCTCGGCCTATTTAGTGTGTTTTTGTGAGTCATGATAGTATCAAATACAAAGGCCATTAAATATTTTTTATATCAATGTGCTTAAAATAAATTTTTGTAGGTAAAAGTTGCTTTACAAAGACTCTTGAGAACTTCTCCATTATAGAAAGATTAAAAGCATGATGCAGGTGGAGGATCTGTTTGAAAGCGAAATTGGCTGTGTAGGAGGACTCATCATGAGAAATTTTAAATGGCAACTGTAGGCAATTTTGAACTGTTTTGGACACTTACATTTTTGTATTTTAGATTTATTTCTTTTTTAATAAGTAAATATAACTTGTTAGTTATAAAGGACATAATGAACAGCATCAACCAATGCTTTAGAAAAACAGTATCCATATATAGAATATTATCATTTTATAGTACACTGATATTATCATTTTAGACACTGAACTAGGAATGAGTGTGGATTCTGTTACCTTTGCCACCACACAGAAGTTAACTTGCAAGCAGTCCTGACAAGATGCAGGTTCGTCTGCATGAACTTGTATAAAAAACATTCAGCCCAGTTACTGTGTCATTTCAAACAAGGCTCATATGTTTTATTTAATGCTCTTATCATCTCAATGACATATTTTAAAAGATTAAAAAACCCTTTGTGCCTTCTGTGTAGATATTGTTACTTGGTAGGGTCCAGTGGTGAAACGTGAGTCTCTGTAGTTAGGTTATTAGTCCGCTTAAACTTATCTGTTATTTACTGAGTATCCATCTGATGGGAGGCTTTCAATTTTTGTACTATTTTTAGAAGTGTTAAAAATTATCCATGTTTAGTGGGTTAGATTACAAACATCATAGTGGAGATGTCAGGTTTAATTTTATTCATTTACTTGGTAAATGCTGAAGCCAATCATGCGCTGTGGGCAAGGTGTTATGAGTACAAAGAAATAAATTGGGCATCTTCAAGAAGCTTGTAGTCTAGATGTGCTTTTGCTGGTTGATGTCATGTGGAAGTGAAAAGATAGCCTGGGATGCCAATATAATCATTCTTTCTTTTTTTCTTGAGATGGAGTCTCACACTGCCAGCCGGGCTGGAGTGCAGTGGCGCTATCTCAGCTTACTGCAACCTCCACCTCCTGGGTTCAAGTGATTCTCCTGCCCCAGCCTCCTGGGTAGCTGAGATTACAGGCACCCACGACCACACCCAGCTAATGTTTTGTATTTTTAGTAGAGATGGGGTTTCACCATGTTGGCCAGGCTGGTCTCGTGATTTGCTCGAGAATGATTATATTATTATCCCAACCTCCCAAAGTGCTGGGACTACAATATAATCATTGTTGTGAGATGAGCTGAGGTCTTTAACTTTAAAGGGTTATGTTCCTAATTTTGGTATCCATTGTACAAATTCAACCAAAATAGGACCAGAAATGTTGTCTGGAATATCTTTTTATGTTTCAGCTTTAGGGAGGTGAAGAAGAAAAACCATGCTGTACACAGCATTATTTGCAGGGTGAGTTATAAATTCTTCTTAGTGCAAAGATGAAACAGTTTGGTCAGAACTTCCCTGGAGATTGTTGTCTTCTTACCATTCTTATCCTTGAATTTCCTCTCATCTTTGCATATTACTTGCTGCAATAATACTTCAGAGTTCCTCCAAGTGTGTTTTAGGTACAGACAATATTAATGAATCATTATTGCCAAATAAGTTTCTGAATATTTTAGGTTTTCAGTAAACAATTTTATTATGAGTGACTGGGTGGCCATTTTATATATTTTAAAATGTTCTATAAAGTACCCTGGATTAGAAGAACTTTTGAGTGTTCATGAAAATTGTCAGATGGGATGGAAACATGATTTTCTTAGACCTAAGACAGTGAAGTGTGTCTGTGATGTTTTGGGGTTAAATAATGCTTTAGTGTTTATGAAAGAAGAATCTGTTCTACCTTATAACTGTGAGTGAATGAAACCATGTGAAGTCTTAGAAAGAGGAACAAGATTGATTACAAGCTTATAGGCTGGTGCAGTGGCTCAGACCTGTAATCTCAGCACTTTGGGAGGCTGAAGTGGGAGTACTGCTTGAGCCCAGGAGTTTGAGACCAGCTTGGGCAACACAGTGAGAACCCCGGCTCTCACTTTTATATTAAAAATAAAATAAATTATCTGGGCATGGTGGCTTTGCCCTGTAGTCCCAGCTACTTGGGAGGCTGAGGTGGGAGGATCGCCTGAGCCCAGGAGTTGAGACTGCAGTAAGCTTTGATCACACCACTGTGCTCTAGGTTGGACGACAATGGGAGACCCTGTCTCTAAAATAAACAATAACTTATTTTTTTAAAAAAGGATTCTGGGTGGAATTTCTTCCCATTTGCAACAAAGTCCCCACTGTGGGATTTTTGAGGTTGATGATGAATGAAGAGTAAGAAAAGGCATATTAGTAGGTAATTTTTTTGCTTCTCTAACCAGTTCAGATTGTTCATTTATTATGAATAAAAGCACATTTTCTTTGGCTGGTTAGATACTTATTATAGCAATCAAGCTATAATTTACCCATGTTTAGTGGGTTAGGTTAGTCCTTCACTGGCTATCAGTGTTGTAGTGTAACAGTACAAAAGCTTCTAGAAAGTTCCTGTTATCATAGTAGCTGATATTAGCTTTTGCTGTGTTTTCTTGGAAAATTCTTTGCCTTGATATTATTAAGCTTTATAACCTTAAAAATATTCTAATTAAAGGAAAAATAAAATAAGAGCTCTTGTGGTATTTTGAGCTGCATAGTGTTTTTCAGAAAAAAAAATTGTTTTCTTCTTTAGTTTGTATATACAGTTTTGGCTTCTGGGAACTTTGATTCTGTTTTTGCCAGGAATTTGGGGATAAGCTTACTTTATTCTGGGTCAGTTAAATTTTGAAAACTAGGGCAAGATAAATCCAGGGTCATTTAGAGTCTTGTTAAAGTGGGTTAACAAAGATCTCATTCATTCCGTATAGAAATAAAAATCCTTTTTAATTAGCCCCATGAGATACAAGATTTTCTGAGCTTTTCTGTATCCATGTATGTCGGGTGGGGGTGTAATTATTCAGAGCTTGAAAGTAGTACCTTAGAGAAACACAAAACTTAAAATAATATCACCTTTAAAATGGAAAAACTAAGAAGTTAATATAGTATGTTACATTGTAATCATTTGCTGGATTTAGTGTGTGGTTTAACACTGAATTGGAGGTTATTTTCTAAATGTGCCTCTTCAAAACATTACTTCCCTTACCTGATTTCAACATTGGTGATTACAGTTTCCCAAAGTAACTCCCATTTTTCCAAATCATTCAGGGAGTCTCAAAGGTAACTGCATTTCTGTTGCTCGATATGTATGAGAGCCACAGTTGACTACAACCAGGTATTTTTATAGTCATTTAAAAGTGATGGATAAAAGGATATGAATGATTTATCAGAGAGATGGAATGTCTGAAGTTTTCAGTGTGTGTCTCTTTGGAGGAGAGACGTCAGATGCTGGATGAATAATTTCTTACTGTCATTGAGAGTCTGTGCAGTGATGCATGTTGGACGAGCATAGGAGGGAAAAGGCAGAAAGAGTAGCCACACGCTTTTGCTCTTCTCTTGTGGGGTGGAGCAGCATTTACTAGTCAGGCACTGGTTTTTTCCATCTTTACTGCACAGGGGATTACCAGTTTCATCAGTGGTGTCATGTTACAAGGTAAAGGGCACCTGGCTCAAGTGTGGAACACAAACAGACCTTCTCAAATTTGAGAAACATTTAAGATCTTTCCAAAACATTGGAATCATTTGCCTTTTCTTCAGTTAAGTAGGATTTTTAATAGTGGGAACTAAGTCTGCTGTGTATCTCTGCCTCCATCTGAATGCTTTGTTGGCAAACTTCCTGGGGGTTTTGATGTCTTCGAAATAAAATATTTCAGAAATCCAGGTAAATTCACATTTCCCACTTCATTTCATAATTATAATTTTTATAAGCACAGGTGAAGCCATTCACTGATTCATTCATGCAGCAAATGTTTCCTGTGACCCTACCTTGTATCAGGCACTATTTTGGGTAAGAGAATACTGAGGCAAACAACTTCAATAAGGTTCATGTGCCCATGGTGTTTATATTTAAGCTAGACTAGATTATAATCAAGAAGTACAGCAGTTCATGGTAAAATGCTGTGCAGAAGATTTAAATGAGTTCATATCATAGAGCTTGGGTGACTTCTTTAGATCAGAGAAGGCCTCTGAGAAGGGACAGTTTAGGAGCGATTGAGTAACACAAGGACCTTCACTGCAAAGAGCAACATGAAAGTGGCCCAATGTGAGACAGCAGGACAAACAAGATCTCTAGGATAGAAGCAAGGCTGGTGAATTCATGGAGCTAAAGAAGCCTAGTGTGGCTGGCAAGGCTGGTGAATTCATGGCGCCAAAGAAGCCTAGTGTGGCTGGATTGTGGTGGGCAAGGGGTGGCCTGACAGGGTCATGCACTGAATGAGATCACCTATGGAGTGTGCAGCAAGAGCAGACCTTTGGGTCTTTCAGTGTTTAGAGGTCAAGTGGAAGAGGAGGAACAAAGAAAGGACACTGAGAAGGAGTAGCCAGTGACAAGGAAGGAAAAGCAGGTGAATGTGATGGCCTGGAAACCCTTAGATGAAAGTGCTTCAAGAAGGTGGTGGCTGGGCGTGGTGGCTTCTGCCTATAATCCCAGCACTTTGGGAGGCCGAGGCGTTTGGATCATTTGAGGTCAGGAGATTGAGACCAGCCTGGCCAAAATGGTGAAACCCTGTCTCTACTAAAAATACAAAAATTAGCCGATTGTGGTGGCACACGCCTGTAATCCAGCTATTCGAGAGGCTAAGGCAGGGGAATCACTTGAGTCTGGGAGGCGGAGGTTGAAGTGAGCCGAGATCCAGCCACTGCACTCTAGTCTGGGTGAGAGAGTGAGACCCTGTCTTAAAAAAACAGAAGGTGGTGTGGTAAAGCGTGTTGAATGCCACACAGCAATCAAGGAAGGTCAGTACAGAGAGGTGCCCGCTAGATTGGGCTCATAGGATTTGTTGTGATGCTCTGACAAGGTTAGCTACTGTCAAGTGGTAGAAATGGAAGCCTGACTGGAGTGCCTTGAGGAGGGAGAATACGAGAACGAGGAATTGGAGAGAGTCACTTTATTTACACGTTCAAGAAACTTTGCTGTAAAATAGGGATATCAGGCACATGATAAAAGGTAAGATTTTTTTTTTTAAGGTAAGAGGTACTATTTCGTTACCTGTTATGCTTTTCCTAGGTATAGGTCTGTTTACTCTGAAAGCTCCATTCATTTATTTGTTCATTCATTATTCAACAAATATTTTTGAACACTTTCTGTGTATAAGGCATTGTGCTGAGCACACAGGGTTACGTGGCACGTCCCCTTCTAAAATGTGTCCTCTGATTAGAGATACACACAAGCATACAGACTATCCCAGTATCATGGGCTGTGTGCTCCAAGTGAGGCAAGACTTGGTACTGTGGAAGTATGGAGTAGGAGTACCTAACTCAGACCCAAGGAAGGCTTCCCAGAGAAAATGATTCCTAAGCTTTTACCTAAAAGGTGTTCGCAAATGAGCAGTGTGAAGATGAGAAGATGCTGTGGGCAGGAGAGGCCAGAAGGTGAACTGAATGTGGTACATTCAGGGAAATGAGTGTTCAGTGAGACTGAGGATTTAAAGGAGAATTAAAATTTGGAGGATAATGTGAAGAGATGAGGGGTCATGTAAACATATAGGGGTTTGGAATTTTTCCTAAGACCAAGGAGAAGCAATGGAGGGATTCTGAGGAGCCACAGAACTGGTTTTAGAAATTCCCCCAGGCTGCAGTGTGGGAATCTAGTCTTTAAGGGAGTGAATGTAGAAACAGAAAGACCAGTCTGTTAGGGTGGTCCACCCGAGAGAGAATGATGTCCTGATGTGGACGTGGCCACGGATATGGAGAGAAATAGGTGTTCAAGAGATATCATCTAATAGGCATCAGGACTTTTTGATGGACTGGGTATGGGAGAAGAAGAGGGAAGGATGTATCAAAGATGATAGGTTTTGGCCAGGTGTGGTGGCTCATGCCTGTAATCCCAGCACTTTGGTAGGCCGAGGTGGGCGGATTGCTTGAGGCCAGGAGTTCAAGAGCAGCCTGGCCAACATGGAGAAACCATGTCTCTACTAAAAAATCAAGAATTATCTGGGTGTGTTGGCACGGGCCTGTAATCTCAGCTACTTTGGAGGCTGAGACAGAAGAATCGCTTGAACCTGGGAGGCGGAGGCTACAGTAAGCGGAGATCGTGCCATTGCATTCCAGCCTGTGGGACAGAGAGGACTGTCTCAAAAATAAATAGAAAATGTGATAGGTTTATTCTTGGACACATGGGTAGATTATAGAACTATTCACTGAAAAAGAAATGCAGGAGGAGGAACGATCCAAGATGGCTGATCGCTAACATCTCAGGATTGTAGCTCCCAGTGAAAGTGCAGAGAACGAGAGGAGCCACACTTTCAGACAAATTTTGGTTGCTCACGGAGCAGAAGATTCCCAGTGGAGGAGTCGCATGGGTCGCCAGCACGACTCTTGTGGCCGGCGCAGCGGTTTTGCTGGCACCTTGGCGCGGCAGCTCGTGGTGCAGAGTAAACGGGACTGGTTCCCCTTCTGACCGAGGTTTGGAGCTCCGGGAAGGCAGAGTTGCCTATTACGGACTCAAGAAGGAAGCCAGACTGGAGATTCCCGGGCAGAAAAGCACCATCAGTCTTAACGCTGCTGTTTTGGCCGGTGCAGTGGGTTGCGCATATTTCGGCCCTGGGAATTAACAACTTGGGCGTCCACTCAGAGACCTAATTTGAAAGTTGGTAATTACAAAGACGACAGGTGGATAAATTTACAATGATGGGAAGAAACCAGCGTAAAAAGGCTGAGAATACTCAAAATCAGAATGCCTCTCCCTCTAAAGAGGATCATAGTTCCTCACCAACAAGGGAACAAGGCTTGATGGAGAACGAGCGCATCCCATTAACAGAATCAGGCTTCAGAAGATGAATAATAAGAAACTTCTGTGAGTTAAAAGAACATGTTGTAGCCCAATGTAAAGAAACCAAGAATTTTGAAAAAAGGTTTGACGAAATCCTGATGAGAATAGACAACTTAGAGAGGAATAGAAGTGAATTAATGGAACTGAAGAATACAATACAGGAACTCCAAGAAGTATGCACAGGTTTAAACACTCGAATTGTTCAAGCAGAAGTAAGGATATCAGAGGTCGAAGTCCAACTTAATGAAATAAAACAAGAAGACAAGATTAGAGAAAAAAGGATAAAAAGGAATGAGCAAAGTCTCCAAGAAATGTGGGACTATGTGAAAAGACCAAATTTACGTTTGATAGGTGTACCTGAATGTCATGAAGAGAATGAATCCAAGCTGGAAAATATTCTTCAGGATATTATTCAGGAAAATTTTCCTAAACTAGCAAAGCAGGACAATATTTAACCCCAGGTAATACAGAGAACACCACAAAGATATTCCTCAAGAAGAGCAACCCCAAGGCACATAATCATTAGATTCACCAAGGTTGAAACGAAGGAGAAAATATTAAGGGCAGCCAGAGAGAAAGGTCAGGTTACCCACAAAGGTAAGCCTATCAGACTTACAGCAGATCTCTCAGCAGAAACTCTACAAGCCAGAAGAGAGTGGGGGCCAATATTCAACATCCTTAAAGAACAGAACTTTCAGCCCAGAATTTCATATTCAGTCAAACTAAGCTTCACAACTGAAGGAAAAATAAAATCTTTTATGAACAAGCAAGTACTCAGAGATTTTATTACCACCAGACCTGCTTTACAAGAGCTTCTGAAAGAAGCATTACACATAGAAAGAAACAACCAGTATTAGCCTTTCTAAAAATATACCAAAAAGTAAAGAGCATCAACATAAAGAAGAATTTACATCAACGAATGGATAAAACAGCCAGTTAACATCAAACGGCAGTAACCCTAAATTTAAATAGACTAAATCCCCCAATCAAAAGATACAGCCAAAACCCAACTGTATGCTACATCCAGACCCATTTCACATGCAAGGATACACAAAGACTCAAAACAAAGGGATGGAGAAAGATTTACCAACCAAATGGAGAGCAAAAATAAATAAATTAATAAAAAGCAGGAGTTGCAATTCTCGTATCTGATAAAATAGATTTTAAAGCAACAAAGATATAGTGGTAAAAGGATCAATGCAACAACAAGAGCTAACGATCCTAACACCCAGATTCATAGAGACTTAGACTCAATGAGACAGAAAATTAATAAGGATATCAAGGACTTGAACTCAGATCCGGAACAAGTAAACTTAATAAATATTTATAGAGCTCTCCACTTTAAATACACAAAATATACATTCTTGTCAATACCACATCACACCTACTCATAGGTCTAAATGAAATATTGATTGGCCATTATTAATATCCATTTTTTTTAGAATAAAGCAACATTTCTATTCTCTCTCCCTCTTTTTCTTCCTCTTTCTTACTCTCCTTCACTCCTTTTTTTTCTTTCCTTCTCTCAAAAAAAGAAAAAAAAGAAATCAACTTGTAGACCTCTAGATCCAGGTCGGCAATGTCTCTCTCATTGCCTGATTTTCTTCCTTTTCTTCCCTCCCTCCCTCCCTCTCCCTCCCTCCCTCCCTTCCTCTCTCCCTCCCTCCTTTCCTCCCTTCCTGCCTTCCTCCCTTCCTACAAAAAAAAAAAAAAAAAGAAATGCAGGAGAACAACTTTGGTTGGGGAGGGAATTGGTTAGAGATGATGACTCTGGATGTGAAATCCAGAGCATATTATCCAAGACGTACTAGGCTTTCAATAGACGTTTTGTTTTGTTTTATTTTTTTGAGACAGGGTCTCACTTTGTCATCCAGGCTGAAGTACAGTGATCATGGCTCACTGCAGCCTTAACCTCCCGGGCTCAGGTGCTTCTCCAACGTCAGTCTCTCAAGTAGCTGGGAATATAGGTGTGTGCCACCATGCCTGGCTAATTTTTTGTATTTTTTTTTTCCAAGAAAGGGTCTCACTTGGTTGCCTGGGCTAGTCTTGAACTCCTGGGCTCAACTGATCCTCCCACCTCAGCCTTTCAAAGTGCTGAGATTACAGGCACAAGCCACCACACCCAGCTTAGATATTTAATTAAATGAGCAAATAAAATATCCTCCATCTTCTGGGAGGAAGTATTCTCATTCATAAAATGGCTACCTGACCACTTCATTGGTAGGCTTTAATGAGTGTCATAGTTCCTTATTCCTGGGCCTGACTTGCTTCAGCAAGTCGTCTGAGCCCCTCCAGGGTTTCTAAGATATCCATGTATTAGGGCCAGGTGCAGTGGCTCATGCCTATAATCCTAGCACTGTGAGAGGCTGATGTGGGAAGATAGCTTGAGCTCAGGAGTTTGAGACCAGCCTGGGCAACATGGCAAGACTCCATCTCTATAAAAAATACTCATGTTATAACATTTATTTTGAGATACATTATATTAATATCCAGAGTTTATTATTTCATTGCTATTTTTTCTTGCGAGGCCCTTCTTATTCCCTTCTGTTGTTTCAAGAATAAGTTACACGTGTAAATCGTCCAGTCTATTTAGATAACTA
This sequence comes from Callithrix jacchus, assembly GCF_049354715.1. Lineage (NCBI taxonomy): Eukaryota > Metazoa > Chordata > Mammalia > Primates > Cebidae > Callithrix > Callithrix jacchus. The sequence continues at coordinate 98,584,607 of NC_133509.1, forward strand.
TTTCACAAAGTGAGATATGTGAAGCCCTGAATCAGAATCTTGGAGAGTTGGGTTCCAGAAACCTGCACTTAAACAATCACCCTGAGTAATTTGCTGGCATTCCAAAATGTAAGAACCCTGGTTATAATCACAGCACAGCTCTGTTTAGTGCAATCTGGTTCTTTTGCACTCAGAAGTCAGAGGTGCTTGGACTGCTGCCCCAGTAGAAAGTGTTCAGGCTCACATGTCTTGACTTCAAAAGAAAAGCATTCAGTTTTATGTGGTTGATAAAAGGTAGCAAGGAGTAATGTGTGTAAATAAATGTAGTCATTTCTTTATTTCTTCATTCCATAGATATTTATTGAGCAACTCAGATGAATCAGAAGAGGGTGAGGAGGAAAGATGAATAGCACCAGCTTCTAGACTTTTATCAGTATCATGGGCTCATTTTCATGTGCTAGAAATACAAGATTTGCTTACTCAGAGAGCCGGGAGCTATGTTCCAGTGAGGCTGGAAACAAAAGCCTCATTATAAGAATCTAAGGTGTTTACACAAGGGTGTGGTTTGCTCATGTGGCAACACGAAGTTGCTGGATTCCACATGCTGAGGCTCAAAGTAGAAATCATTGATCTTATGTCATATATTTTCCCAACAAACTACTTAAATCTCCATGTTGATTGAGGAAAAATAACAACAAAATCCTGCTCCCTCCTTCCCCAGCCATTTAATCATTCATTCAACAAATATTTTCCAAATTCCTGTAGGATGAAAGCTCTGGGGTAGGTGCTGCAGACAAAATGAGGAGCAAAGTGAGACATGGATCATGTCTTATTCTTGGAGCCTGTGAATGAGCTAAGCTAATGAAGAGGCAGAGGTTAATCAAATAATCTCATGGGTATTAGCTAATATTTCATTAAACTTTATTAAGATATAATTTGACATCAAATTCACATACCATGCAATTCCCCCATTTAAAGTGTATGATTTAGTAGTTTTTAGTATATTCACAGTTGGGCAGTCATCGCATTGGATTTTTAGAACTTTATTTTTTTTTTTTGAGACAGGGTCTCACTTTGTCACCCAAGCTGGAGTGCAGTGGTGTGATTTCAGCTCACTGCAACCTCTGCCTCCCGGGCTCAAGCAATCCTCCCATTTCAGCTTCCTGAGTAGCTGTGACTACAGGTATATGCCACCACACCTGGTTAATTTTTTGTTTTTATTTTTATTTTTATAGAGACAAAGTTTCACCATGTTGTCCAGGCTGGTCTTGAACTTCTGGGCTCAAGCAGTTCACCCGCCTTGGCCTCCCAAAGTGTTGGGATTATTGCAGGCATCAGGCACTGCGCCCAGCCAAAAAGAGTATTCTTTTCCTACTGACTTTTTCTTGCCATGCTTATCAAAAATCAATTGACCCTAAGTGGAAGAATTTACTTCTAGATTTTCAGTGCCATTCCATTGATCTGTTATATAGATCTACCCTTAATGCCAGTACCGCACTATCTTGATTACTGTAGCTTTTAGTAAGTTTTGAAATTGGGAATTGTGTGTCTTCTAACTTAATTCTTTTTCAACTTTAGCTATTCTGGGTCACTTGTATTTCCATATGAATTTTAGAATTAGCTTGTCTAATTGTGAAAAAAAAAAAAGGCAGCTGAGATTTGATAGGAATTGTATTGAGTCTGTCGAACAAGTTGGAAAATATTGCCATCCTAACAATATTAAGTATTCTAGTCCATGAATATAGGCTATCTTTTTATTTACCTAGATCTTTTAATTTCTTTCAACAGTGTTTTGTAGTTTTCATTGAATAAGTCTTGTACTTCTTTTGTTAAATCTAGTGGTAAGTAGTTTATTCCGTTTTTTTTTTTTTTTTTTTTTTTAAGATGGAGTTTCACTCCGTTGCCCAGGCTGGCATGCAGTGGTGTGATCTCAGCTCAGTGTAACCTCCGCCTCCTGGATTCAAGTGATTCTCCTGCCTCAGCATCCCAAGTAGCTGGGATCACAGGCACCTGCCACCACGCTTAGCTAATTTTTTGTATTTTTAGTAGAGACAGGGTTTCATCATGTTGGCCGGGATGGTCTTGATCTCTTGACCTTGTGATCCATCTGCCTCAGCCTCCCAAAGTTTATTCTTTTTGATGCCATTGTGAATGATATTTTCAAATAGCAATTTCTTGATTTTTTTCATTGGCAGTATATAGAAATATAATTGATTTTTGTGTATTTATCTTGTGTGTTGTGACCTTGCTAAACACATTAATTTGGGTATATTTTTTTGTAGATAAAATAGGATTTTCTAAATAAAAGTTCATGTCATTGTCTTTAAAGACAATTTAACTTTTCTCCTTCCAGCCTTTGTTCTTTATTTTTTGCCTTACTCCAGTGCAATGTTGAATGGAAGTGATAGAAGTATACATCCTTGCTTTGTTCCTGATTTTGATTTAGGAATGAATATGTACTTCCATCATTTCATGCATTTAGTTTCTTGTCATTAAGTATGTTGTTAGTGTTGTTTTCTTCATCAGTGTTCTTTATCACATTAAGAAAGTTTTCTACCAGGTGCGGTGGCTCATGCTTATAATCCCAGCACTTTGGGAGGCTGAGGCAGGTGGATTGCTTGAGCCCAGGAGTTCAAGACCAGCATGAGCAACATGTTGAAAACCTGTCTCAATCAATCAATCAATCAATAGCCAGGTGTTGTGGTAAATGCCTGTAGTCTCAGCTACTTGGGAAGGTGGGAGGATTGCTTGAGCCCAGGTGGCAGAGGTTGCACTGAGCTGAGATCACACCACTGCACTCTAGCCTGGGTGACAGAATGAGACCCTATCTCAAGCAAAAAAATAAATAAATAAATAAAATAAAGTTTTCATCATTCCCCTTTTTAAAATTTTTGTGAATACATAGTAGTTGTATATATTTATGGGTTACATGAGATATTTTGAAATAGACATTCAATGCATAATAATCTATCTGGGTAAGCAGTGTATCCGTTACCCCAAGCAGTTATCCTTTGTGTTTCAAACAATCCAGTTATATACCCTTTGTTATTTTAAAATGAACAATTAAATTGTTTTTTTACCATAGTCACCCTGTTGTGCTGGCAAATACTAGGTCTTCTTTATTCTTTGTAACTATTTTTGTGCCCATTAATTATCTCCCCTTCCCTTCTTCCTGCACTCCCAGGTACCCTTCCCAGCCTCTGGTAACCATTCTTCCACTGTCTGTCTCTATGAGTTCAATTGTTTTAATTTTTAGTTTTCACAGATAAGTGAAATCATGTGATGTTCTTTCTGTGCCTGGGTGTTTTTTTTTTTAAAGACAGCGTGTCGCTCTTGTTGCCCAGGCTGGAGTGCAATGGCGTGGTCTCAGCTCACCGCAACCTCTGCCTCCCAGGTTCAAGCGATTCTCATGCCTCAGCCTCTCGAGTAGCTGGGATTACAGTCGTCTGCCAACACGCCTGGCTAATTTTTGTATTTTTAGTAAAGACGGGGTTTCTCCATGTTGGCCAGCCTGGTCTCAAGCTTCTGACCTTGGATGATTCACCTGCCTTGGCCTCCCAAAGTGCGGGGATTATAGGCATGAGCCACCACAGCAGGGAGGCTTATTTCACTTAACATAATGACCTCCAGTTCCATCTATGTTGTTACAAATGACGGAATTTCATCTTTTTTTTTCTTTCCTTCTTTTCTGAGATAGGGTCTCATTTTGTCACCCAGGCTGGAGTATAGTGGTGTGATCTCAGCTTACTGTAGCCTCCACCTCCTGGGCTCAAGTGATCTTCCCACCTCAGTCCCCCAAGTAGCTTGGATTATAGGTGCACGCCACCACAGCTGGCTAATTTTTCATAGTTTTTTTATTTTTATTTTTTTGTAGAGATGTGGTTTCACCATGTTGTTCAGGTTGGTCTTGAACTCCTGAGCTCAAGTGATCCACCCACCTCAGCCTCCCAAAGTGCTAGGATTACAGCTGTGAACCACTGTTCCTGGCCAGGATTTTAGAACATTTTGTCACCCCAAAAAGAAAACCCATACCTTTTTACTGTCACCCCTCCCCAGTCCCACCTCCATCTCCACCTCTAGCCTTACCCCCAACCCTAGGCAACCATTAATTTACTTTCTGTCTCTACAGATTTCCCTATTTTGGACATGTCATATAAATGGACTCACATATGCAGTCTTTTGTGACTGGTTTCTTTCACTTAGCATAATGTTTTCAAGATTCAACCATATTTGTGTAGACTAAGCATAGTCTATGCCAGGGACTGGCAAACTTTTTCTGTAAAGGGCTAGGTAGTAAATATTTCAGTCTGTGAATGCCATATGGTCTCTGTTGTAACTACTGACTCTGCCATTGTAGCATGAAAGCAGCCACAGGCAATGCACAAACAATCAAGCATGTGGCTGTTCCAATAAAATTGTATTTACAAAAACAGGCAGCAGGTCAAGTTAGGCTTGTGGACGACAGTTTCCTGACCTCTGGTCTAAGTCAATAGGGGTGCTTAATCCTCCTCAGAACCAGATGAATTAGATACTATTGTCCCCATTTTCAGAATAAGACTGAGGCACACAGCTAGTAAGTGGGAGATTAGGGGATCCCACACAGGTAGTCTGGCTCCACAGCCAGTGTTCTTAACCTTGTCATTGATGACAAATTGAGCTAAGTGCTAAATAGCGGGGACATTCCCCCATGACTGTATGAAAGCAAATGAAAGATTGACTTAGTTTTTCCTCAGGATGTAACACTTGAACTGAGACCTAAGCATGACTAGAAGTTAACTCAGTGAAGTCAATAGGGGTGTAATGGTACAAATGCCTGTGGGAGGTAGGAACACAGCTTGTAAAGGCCCTGAAAGAAGGTGGCAGTGGCTAGAGCCTGGGATGCCGAGAGAGTAGGATGCCTGAGGCTGGTGAGGTGCTGTGGGGCCCACAGAGTGCCTCCTAGGCTCTGTAAAGGATTTTGCTCATGATTTTAAGAGCAAAGAGAAACCATCTAAGAATCAAGAGTAATTTGGGTAAATTTAGGTCAGATTGGAAGGGCCTGGAGCAGACTTAGTTGGCCATGGAAGCATTACAGGGTAGAGTTGATGGTAGATTGAAGAGGAGAGGTCAGATGCAGTAGCTCATGCCTGTAATCCCAGCACTGTGGATGGCTGAGGCAGGAGGATAACCTGAGCCCAGGAGTTCAAGAGTAGCCTGAGGAACAAAGACCCCATCTGTTGTGGTTTGGCTCTGTCCCCACCCAAATCGCATCTTGAATTGCAGCTTCTATAATTCCCATGTGTTGTGGGAGGGACCCAGTCAGGGGATAATTGAATCGTAGATGCGGCTTCCCCCATACTATTCTCATGATAATGAATAATCTCATGAGATCTGATGTTTTTATAACGGGTTTCACTTTCTCTTGGCTCTCATTCTTTCTTGTCTGCCACCATATAAGACATGCCTTTCGCCTTCTGCCATGATTGTGAGGCCTCCCTAGCCACATGGAACTGTGAATCCATTAAACCTCTTTTTCTTTGTAAATTACCCGGTCTCAGGCATGTCTTTATCAGTAGCATGAGAATGGACTAATACACCATCTCTACAAAAAAATAGGAAAAAAAGAAAAAAAAAAAGGATTGAACAGGAGGGCTGCAGGTATAGAGGCCAAGAGGTATAGAGAAGGAAGTGGATACCAGAGATATGAGGGGGCAAATTTGGCAGGATTTGGTGGTGGATTGTACTTGAGAATGATAAAGGATTGGGGTGTCCAACCCACGAGATGGGAACATGGGCAAGGACTGGACTGGGGCGAGACAGGGCGGTAGGGTATGATTTTAGTCCCGCAATGCTGAAGTTGACAGGCAAGTACTTTTTTCCCTATAGTGATAATGTTGATTCTCCAGAGGGAGATGTGTAAAATAAAGTAATTGCAAGGTTAAGAAATGGTTGCTCACTGTGTATATGAGTTGTGTTAGCCAGAAATTACCTCTTAAACTCATTTTACTGATTCAATAAGCCAGAGCTTAGTCTTGGTGCTATTTGTTTTCCTTCCTTACTGTTTGTCTATTTATGGTTGGTTGCAAGAAAATTGTGTTGTAAATTATCCTCTGCTTTTTCTATTAGTTAATAGCCTCCCTTTTGTAGTAAAGTAAACAGGCTTTTTCCTGTTTATCCTTCAAATATCTTAGGCTTGTTTTTTGTTTTGATTGTGTGTGCCTGTGTGTTTTTATTCTCTTAATTTGTTTCTTTATTTATTTCTGTTTGTTATTGCCAAGAGAAACAATAGAAGAGGTGGCTTTATATTTTTAGTTCTCTTTCTATCAGATGGCAGCTTGATTAAGATTTTTTGGGTGGGCTGTTGGAACACATGGCTAAAATATGTTGCATTATTGTCTGAATTTAATTATCATCCTTACTGTGTCTGTCCTAGCTAACAGTAAGTTGTCAGTATTGTTGCAGGGAATGGCAACAGAGTCTCATTAGCACCTGCCTGTGACATAGTAAGAAACATTATTTGGTCTCTGCCCTTGGTTCCTGGCACTTAGCTCCTAAAACTCTTGGAATTTTCTGAAACACAGGGATGTTAGGAGCATCTTTTGTTCTAAGTTTGACCTTGGCTCTGGTTCCTGACACAGAGCTCCTAAAGCTCTTGGCATTTCCTGGTGATAGGACCATCTTTTGTTCTAATGAGGAGACTCTTGATGGCTCCTAGATGGCTTCAGGATGGAGTCTGGTTACCAGAAAGACCAAGCCAGATTAGAAATTTGGAACTCTTCCCACCCCTGTCTTCCAGAGGGGTGAGAAAAGCTGGCGATTGAATTAATAATTCATTTTATCTATGTGATGAAGCCTCCATAAAAATCTCCAAAGTGCAAGGCTAAAAAAAAATCTGTATCCTATGGAATTTATATTCTAGTGGGAAAGCCATATAATATACCAATAACAAATAAGTAATATAATACCATTTACGCAGTGTAAATCTAAAGAAGAAAGTAAATAGGGCCAGGCGCGGTGGCTCACACCTGTAATCTCAGCACTTTGGGAGGCCAAGGAGGGCGGATCACCTGAGGTCAGGAGTTCAAGACCAGCCTGGCTAACATGGTGAAACTCAGTGACAACTAAAAACATAAAAATTAGCTGGGTGTAGGGGTGGGGGTGCCTGTAATCTCAGCTACTGGGGAGGCTGAGGCAGGATAATTACTTGAACACAGGAGTCAGAGGTTGCAGTGAGCTGAGATTGTGCCACTGCATTCCAGCCTGGGCGACAAGAGTGAAACTCTATCTCAAAAAAAAAAAAAAAAGGAAAAGAAAAATTTTATCTGTAGAGATATTTAACTGAAGGCATCAGGATGAGCCAGCCATATGAAATGCAAGTAGAATACGTATTCCAGGATTCCGGGTTAGGGAAACAGCATTTACAGAACTTCATGAAATGAAGTTTTAGAGATAGACAGGAACCAGATTACATGAAGCTATGGGCCATGGTTATGGTTTAGATTTTAAAATACAGTGAGATGGGGCCAGACACAGTGGCTCATGCCTGTAATCCTATGGCTTTGGGAGGGTGAAGTGGGGATTGCTTGAGGTCAGGAATTTGAGATCAGCCTGGATGACATAGGTAGACCCCCCCATCCCTACAAAAAAATGAAAAAAGTTAGCTGTGCATGGTGGCATGTGCCTATGGTCCAGCTACTCGGGAGGCTGAGGTGGGAGGATCGCTTGAGCCTAAGAGGTTGAGGCTGCAGTTAGCGATGTTTCTACCACCACACATTCCAGCCTGGGCCATAGAGTGAGACCCTGTCTCAAAAAAAAAAAAAAAAAAAAAAAAGCAATGAGGTGGTTGTACAACTTTGTGAATTATACACTTTAAAAAGTGAATTTTGCCGGGCGCGGTGGCTCACGCCTGTAATCCCAACACTTTGGGAGGCCGAGGCAGGTGAATCACAAGGTCAAGAGATTGAGACCATCCTGGTCAACATGGTGAAACCCCGCCTCTACTAAAAATATAAAAAATTAGCTGGGCATGGTGGCGCGTGCCTGTAGTCCCAGCTGTTCAGGAGGCTGAGGCAGGAGAATTGCCTGAACCCAGGAGGCGGAGGTTGCGGTGAGCCAAGATCATGCCGTTGCACTCCAGCCTGGGTGACGAGCGAAATTCCATCTCAAAAAAAAAAAAAAAAAAAAGTGAATTTTATGGTATGTGAGTTACATTTCAATAAAAAAGTTGTTAATTAGAAAAAAAATCTCTAAAGTGTAAAGTTTGGATACCTTCTGGGTTTGTGAACACATTCATGTGCTGGGACCCTTCTAGACCTTGCCCTCTGTATGTCTTTATCTGGCTGCGCATCACTTTCCTTTATCATTATCTTTTTTTTCTTTTTAAAGACGGAGTCTGCTCTGTCGCTCAGGCTGGAGTGCAGTGGTGCGATGATAGCTCAGTGCAAACCTTAGCCTCCCAGGTTCAAGCAAGCCTCCCAAGTAGCTGGGATTACAGGTGCATGCCACCACACCTGGATAATTTTTTGTATTTTTAGTGGAGACAGGGTTTCACCATGTTGACCAGGCTAGTCTCAAACTCCTGACCTCAGGTGGTCTACCTGCTTCAGCCTCCCAAAGTGGTGGGATTACAGGTGCGAGCCACAGCACTGTATAATAAACCAGCAAACGTAAGTGATTCCATGAATTCTGTGAGAGCCATCATAGCAAATTATTGAACCTGAGGAGGGGTCTGGGGACTATAAATCCTGATTTATAGCCAAATCAGACAGAAATGTGGGTAACCAGGAATCAACTACCTGTGACTGGCATCTGAAGTAGGGGAATCTTGTGGGACCGAGCCCTTAACATGAGGGGTCTGCACTAACTCCCGGCAGTCAGTTTCATCTTTGAACAGAGGATACCCACTTGGTGTCTGGAGAGTTGGAATTGCTTAATGTTAGGGAAAAACTCACACATTTGGTATCAGAAGTGAAGTACTAAGAGTTGTAGGGCTGGGCATGGTGGCTCATGCCTGTAATCCCAGAACTTTGGAAGGCCAAGGTGGGTGGATCACAGGAACAAGAGATCAAGACCAGCCTGGCTGACATGGAGAAACCCCATCTCTACTAAAAATACAAAAATTAGCTGGACATGGCAGCACACGCCTGTAGTTCCAGCTACACCAGAGGCTGAGGCAGGAGAATTGCTTGAACCCAGGAGGCGGAGTCCACAGTGAGCCGAGATGGCGCCACTGCACTCCAGCCTGGGCGACAGAGCGAGACTCTGTCTCAAAAGAAAAAAAGAAAAAGATTTGTAATAGAGGAAAAGAGTGCTTTTCTTTCACAATGTCTTTTTGTTCAAGGTGTTTTATTAGTTGAAGAAAGAAATTGCCTAGGGTTTACTAAAATAAGAACTAAGAGAAGACATAGGCCTAGAATAACTGTTGCCAGTAAGTTATTTTCCTCCATGCAGTATGTCGGTTTTATCCTCAATACTTTTAGTTCTTCCTAAGTCTTTCAATCAGCCAATATTGAGGATTTTTTTTCCTACGTTACACTGCTGAGGGGAAGCAAAAACACAAAAGCAGAAAGGTTTAATTCCAAGTTGTTATGTTGAATAGGAGGGAAACCTATTAAGTTATGTATCAGAAGATCAAGTTACAGTCTTCAACTACTGGACTCCAGTGATCATCCCGCTTCAGTTTCCAGAGTAGCTGGGACCATAAGCATGTGTCATCATGCCTGGCTCTAAGATTGGCTTTTAATTTCTATTTTATGTCTGTAGGTACTGTTTGAAAAATGTTTATAAGCATTACAGATTACTTTGTAATAATAATAAGCAGAAAAGATTCAACAAAGTGTTGTCAGAGGTCAGAGCCAGAATAGATTATTTCTATTCATTTTAAGAAAGGGAACTTTGGGGCCAGGTGCCGTGGCTCACGCCTGTAATCCCAGCACTTAGGGAGCCCCAGGTGGGTGGATCACTTGAGCTCAGGAGTTAAAGAGCAGCCTGGGCAACATGGTGAAACCCTGTCTCCACAAAAAAATACAAAAATTAGGCATGGTGGTACACACCTGTAGTCCCAGCTGCTGGGAAAGCTGAGATGGGAGGATCACTTGAGCCCAGGAGTTCCAGGCTGCAGTGAACTGCGATTGCCCCAGTGTACACTCCAGCCTGGGTGACAGAGTTGAGACCCTGTCAAAAAAAAAAAAAAAAAAAAAAAAAAGATGTGTACCTTTTAAACTGGATATGTTCGATTTTAATAAATGTTGATTAAATGCTGACATTTGCTGGGTGATGGTGTTACTATGAACACAGAGAGATGGGAAAGAGTAGTCATTCCAGTAGCGTGGCAGTACAGAAAAGGGTGAAACATTGCTGGGGAATTGTAGATATCTCAGTTTGGTCAGAGAAATAGGATATGAGTAGAGGAGTCATGAAGCCGAGTTACAAATGACCTGGAACGTTAGGCTAAGAATTAATCATTTATTCAGTAAGGAATTAGGGAATTATCAAACAATTTTAATAAGGAGAGTGAAAGATCAAAGTAATGAATCTGGGGTCACATGCAATAAACCTGTTATTAATAATCCAATCATAGGAGGAGAAGAAGAGAAATTCTTGGATAGGAAGAGGTCATAAAGCTTCCTTGTAGTGCAGTTATGTGAAAATGAAAGCTAGTGATTCTTAGCCTCAGGTAACTGCTTTTGAACTCTTACTACCAGGAAGGACTCCCGGAGTCAACATTTTAGACCAACTTTTGGGAAGCAACTTTGATGAGACTTAGTAGCCATGGTAGTTTTATAATGAGCTTTAAAATGAAAATCCACGCCCTTTAATTAGCTTAACGCAATTTGCTTTCAGTTTAGTTCCCTTCTGGCTAAGCATAGGAGATGTCCGCTCACAAAAACAGACTGAATGAGGACAAACTCTGGGATTAAATGTATTTTTATGGTAATGACACTTAGAGAAAAATCTTTGGCTTCTGTGCCTCAGTTCTCAAGTCTAGGCAAATATTTTTCGAGGATGATAATCAGAGATACTCATATGGGCCAGAATAAAATTCACTGACCACATTTTCCAACATTATGTATGCATATTTGCCTGAAAAATCAAGAGAATTTCCCATTCTCTTTTCCTTAGCACTTTTACAGAAATGAATCATTGTAGTAGATCGCGTTAGTCTCTTTATTTCTTTGCTTTTCCTATCCCTAACATCTGCTGATTAAAAAGTCCTATTCTCTACATGCCATTCTAAAAAGAGTTTTATTAAGTTACTATAAGCACGTGGCTCTCAATTATTTTTTCCCCAATGGGTCAGCCTTTGAAAAGAACAAAAGGTTCCTTATCCTGCCATAGGGTGAGCTATTTGGCTCTGGTTCCCGTTGAATGCTGCCATTCAGGGATAAAGCAGTATGAAAAGGTGAGAAAAGTGTGTCAAGGGATAAATAGAACGGCCCATACGAAACCGTTTAATTGAGCTGCTACAGAGGTGTTTAATTGCACCTGGGACATCTCTGTTTACCATTAAGCAAAGGGTCTTTATTGCATTTAAAGGGTTCTGATTTCCAGGATGAAGAGACATTCTCTAAGTTCGGACAATGAGTTAAAAGCCATGCAGATTCCTTTCCAAATCTTTTTTCTGAAGCTTTCATTTGTGTACTGTTTCCTTTGCTAACTGGAGAATACCTGTGGGGATTTGTTCTGGCTGCTCCTCTTACTGTTTTTTTTTTTTTTTCCTTGTTTTATGAGAGTTTAATCAGATTAGGACAGAGGTAACTTCAACTCTTCCTTAGAAAAGTTTTGGTAATTTTAAATTCAAGTTTATGTGTCTATAAGGGGATGTTCCTCAGTTTACTCTGAGATTAGCTGCTCCATTTGAATGATCCAGTTAGAGCCCTGATTTTGTTACCACTTTTCTCAGCTAGGAAAGTTCATAGTCCCAGGTTGCTTAGTATAAGACCCCTTTTGTCTAGTATCCCGTGCAAATGAAATGACCCCCATCTTATTTGGAAATAGCTCAAAATGGCTGAGGTTTCCAGGTGGGCATGGATTACTAAGACTCTGAAGGCACTCAGTGCTCTTTCTGCATCTCACCTCCTCTGAGGTTGTCGAATCATGCTCCTCCCTCACGGTAACTCCTGATAATATTGCTGATTAGTTTCTTTTTTACACTTTATCATCCAGAAAGAAAAATCTCTCTTGGCCCCTTAAAAATAAGGCAGAGAGTAATCTTTGCTTTTTTGTCATCGTTGTTTGTTTTCATTTTGAATGTCTGCTCTAATGCTGGGAATGGATAGGGCCCTCTCTGCTTTTACATATGACCCTGATTAGTGTACGATGTGTGCCTATAACTTGATCCTGGAATCACGAAAACTTCTTCAGTAGTTTTTTTCTATTAAGACACAAAATTAGCCTTTGATGCATTTTTTTCGGTAAGTGGCAATATGTATTGGCAATATGTTTAAAAGTTTATCTTCTGATACTGGGGACAAAACAGTGGAAACATTTCTCATAGATTGTAGGAGATTTAGTATAATTTTGAATTATAGGCCAAAATTGTGGTGCTCTGGAATTATTTGGTTAAGAGAAGTGTATTTAAAACAGGAATAACTCTTAAAAGCCTGAATTATCCAGTTGGCTTATCAGAACACAATTTAGTTCAGTTAGCAATTATTGAGCACCCTATAAAGTGTAGATCAGTAGGCTGTAACTAATTTAAACTGGTAATACATAAAAAATGGAATGGATTACAAATGAAAATAATTCCAGTGAGGCTTGGTGCATCTTTAATTCTTACTCAGTTGCAATACTTACTAGGCAATTGTAAATACCACAAAATTCCATTTACACTGCTGGGCCTTCTTCTACTTCTTCAGCCAGAGCTCTTATCTGCCTCAAAATTTTTCCAGAACTTAAATTAGATGTCATACTTTTACAAATATTGCAGGTTAAACACCAACAATTTAATTCACTATGACTATTAGATAGGGATTAATAAGGGATAGAAAAGTCCAAGGAAAATAATGTAGTAGAAGGTAGAACAGACAACTTTAAGAGAAAGGACTGTGAACTCATAAAGGTAAATTTGCTTCAATATAGTAAACAAAATATAACAACCGCAATAATAATTAAAAACATTATCATTAGGTCACACTTGTAATTCCAGCACTTCAGGAGGCCAACGTAGAAAGAGTGCTTGAGTCCAGGAGTCTAATACCAGCCTGGGCAACACAGTCAGACCACATCTCTACTAAATTAAGAAAAGAAAACAAAATTTTTGTTTGTTTTTGAGACGGAGTCTTGCTCTGTTGCTCATGCTGGAGTGCAGTGGCGCTGTCTTGGCTCACTGCAACCTCCGCCTCCCGGGTTCAAGCGATTCTCCTGCCTCAGCCTCTTGAGTAGCTGAGATTACAGGCACGTGCCACCACGCCTGGCTAATTTTTGTATTTTTCGTAGAGATAGGGTTTCATCATGTTGGTCAAACTGGTCTTGAACTCCTGACCTCGTGATCTGCCGGCCTTGGCCTCCCAAAGTGCTGGGATTACAGGCATGAGCCACTGCACCCTGCCCAAAACATTATTATTATTTTAGAAAATATTTATTTAGGGCTTACTCTGGGCCAAGCTTTTCAAGGCGGTTGGGACATATCACAGAGAAAGCATCTTTGCCTGTGTCGTGGTACTTAAATTCTATTGAGAGGAGAGTGAGACATTAACAATAAACCTCCTGCATAAGTGATTTACCTGGAATGTTAGAAGAGATAAGCACTCTCGGAAAAACAACAACAGAACAGAGTAGAGCAGGACAAGAGGGATCATGAGTTGGGGTTGTTACAGCTTTAGATAGGACAGTCAGGGCAGACCTCTTAGATGAGGTGTTGTCTGAGCCAGGATTTGAAGGAGCTGAGGGACTTCGCCTGTGGATAACTGTAGAAAGAACATTCCTAGAAGAAAGAACAGCTGGTGCCAAAGCCCTCAGGTAGGAATGGGCTTGGGAGTTTGAGGAATACAGGAGGCCAGAGTGGTTGGAGCAGAAGGAGCAAGTGGGAAGCAGGGAAGGGCAGATGGTGCTGGGGCTTATAGCCATCATGGAGGGTGAAAGGAAGAGTCGTTGCAGGGTTTTAAGCAAAGGAGTTTTCTGATCTGAGTGAACATTTTGGCAGCCTCACTCTGCCTGCTCTGCTGAGCATAGTAGTTTGGGGCAGAGCTGGAAGGAAGACCTGTTAGGAGTCTGTCATAGTAATCCAGGTGATGGTGATGGTGACTTGGGCCAGGGTGGTGGTGATGGAATTGGTGAGAAGTGGTCATATCCTAAACATATTGTGAAGGTGGACCTAACAGAATATCTGGAGGCATTAAATATGAAACGTGAAAGAAAGGGAGGAGACGACCGTGATGAAGGAGGAACATCAGGAGTCTGGGTCCTGGAAGCAAGAGAGGAGAGTGATCATCTGTATCAGATGCTGCCGATGGGTCCAGCAGGATGAGGGTTGAGAAGGGACCTTGGTTTTAGTGAGAGTGAGTCATCGAGGATCTTGATTCGAGTGACCATGATGAAAAAGCCGTTTCAAGGCTGGGCACGGTGGCTCACGCCTGTAATCCCAGCACTTTGGGAGGCCAAGGAGTGTGGATCACGAGGTCAGTAGTTCAAGACCAGCCAGGCAAAGATGGTAAAACTCCATCTTTACTAAAAATACAAAAAATTTACTGGGCATGGTGGCACACACCTGTAACTGTAGCTACTCAGGAGGCTGAGGCAGAGAATTGTTTAAACCTGGGAGGCGGAGGCTACAGTGACCTGAAACTGCGCCACTGCACTCTAGCCTGGGTGATACAGCGAGACTCCATCTCAAAACAAAAAAAAAAGTGAATAGGGCCGGGCACGGTGGCTCAAGCCTGTAATCTCAGCACTTTGGGAGGCCGAGGCAGGTGGATCACGAGGTCAAGAGATCAAGACCATCCTGGTCAACATGGTGAAACCCCGTCTCTACTAAAAATACAAAAAATTAGCTGGGCATGGTGGCACGTGCCTGTAATCCCAGCTACTCAGGAGGCTGAGGCAGGAGAATTGCCTGAACCCGGGAGGCGGAGGTTGCAGTGAGCCAAGATTGCGCCATTGCACTCCAGCCTGGGTAACAAGAGCGAAACTCCGTCTCAACAAAAAGAAAAGAAAAAGCCTTTTCAGTGGAATGGCAGGGACCTGACTGTTATGGGTTCAATTAAGAGTGAGCGAGGAGGAGACCTGAAGACAGCGAACACAAACTGTTTGAGGAGCTTTGCCACAAAGGAGCAGATAAATGAAGCGATGGCTGGTGGGGAACTGGTGTTGAGAGAGGTTTGTTTTTGGTTGGGAGAATTAACAACATGGCTGTCTACTTATGGGGATTGTCTATGGGAGTGGAGGAAGATGATGATGCGGAAGAGGTAGGAGCAGAATGTTCTTGTATGGGAGTACACGCATGGGATATAGTGTACAAGTGAAAAGACTGGCTTTAGATATGAGTGAGGCTAGTTCATCTTTGCTGATAGGTTGGAGGCAGAGCACTTTTGCAGCTTGTTAGATGAGGGGGTGGGAAGCAAGGTCTCAGCTGAGTTTAATGATGGGAGAGGATGCATTGGACGTTTGAGGAAGAAAACAAGGGGTGATGTTGCCATCTGGGGAGGGAGAGAGGGTGGTAGAGTGTGATTACTGTCAGCGTGGAGGACCCAGTGGGGATGCTGGTGAGACCAGTGAGCACCGTTTAGTGGTTTCTCCGGCCACATTCAGCAGCCTGTGTGTAGGATGAAGTGCACAGAGCAGTCATGAAGTGTCAAGTGAATAGAACAAAATAGGTGAATTGCAAGGAAGTGTTGGTAATAATTGATCATGGAACTTAAAATGGATAGGAATGAAAGGTAGGACATCCTGGAGGTGAGGGAAACTAAAAAACAGGCAGTCAATGGCTTGGAGTTGTTGATGAACTGAAGGAATTGGAGTTGGGGCACTAGAGGGATTGAACTGAATTGAGATGCATGAAATTGAGATCATGGAGGAGTTGTTATTAATAACAATGCAGTCTAGAGTGTGACCATGACAGACAGGTGATTGATGCAGGGCAGAAGACAAGTGTATGGAGAGGAGGAATTTGGGAAACTGAGGGGCCACGACATTGGAAAGTTCATTGCTGTGTATATTGAAATTGCCAAGAATAAGGCCAGGTGTGATGGCTCACACCTGTAATCCCAGCACTTCGGGAGGTGAATTGGGAGGATTGCTTAAGCCTAGGACTTTGAGACTGGGCAACATCATGACACCCATCTCTGCAAAAAATTTTAAAAATTGGCTGGTCATGGCAGTACATGCTTGTAGTTCCAGTTGCGTGGGAGTCTGGGAGGTCAAGGCTTCAGTGAGCCATGATCACACCCCTGCACTCCAGCTTGAGCAACAGAGTGAGACCCTGTCTATAAATAAGTAAATAAGAAATGACTAAGAATTAGACCGGAGTTCCATTGGACAGAGTAGTAGTGGAGAAGGAGCAGAAAGGGTGGTAAATGATAGCGGTAGGTAACAACTGTGATAGCCAGGATAGTCTGATGACATGAGATTCAAAGCTTGAGCATTTCAGGGACAGAGAGGGTAGAGGATGGGCTGGAGGTGGCACGAGGAGCAAAGAAACTGTGATAGGAGGCCTGTAGGAGAAAGCAAAGCTGCCACTTGAGAGGACTGCAGGGGAAGTGGTATTCTCAGAGGAGAGCCAGGTTTTCATGAGAGCAGGAAGGCAAAGCCTCAACACCAGAGAGGGTATTGGGCACGGAGGGGATTTGCTGATGGTGCACCATGGATTTTATCATCTGTGGAAGTGTTTTAGGAGTTAAGGAGAGGTGGGAAATGAGAAAAGTTGGGATATACAGAGTTGTATGGGAATTAGAAAGAAAGAAATGAGAGGGACCTGAGAATTTAGAGTGTATCTGTGTGTGTGTGTGTATACATGTATGCTTGTGTGTGTGCATATATGTGCATGTATATACATGTATGCTTACGTGTGTGCATGTACATGTGTGTATGCATTGGGTGATACAAGCAAAGATAAAGGTATAGTGAGATGAGGCCTGGAGACCTTGAGGTTGATGGTGGCAAGGCCATGAGCATTGGGCACAGGGTGCATTGGGTATCTGGGCCTATTCTTACCCTGCCCATCCAGGTGAGGAGGCCTGGGGAGATGGAAGCTCAGTTCTTGAATGCAGGGCTAACTCTGAACTTCGGTGCTGAGAATGTCTGCTGAATATCGGGGTAGAGGGCTAGGGGAGGCCTGGCGTCAATGCAGGGGCCACTCCTGCTCACAGGGGCAAGGAGGGATATACTCTGAGGGTTCAGGTCTTCCCCTTGACTCCTACTTGTTTTTTTTTTTTCTTTTGAGATGAAGTCTCTTTTTGTTGCCCAGGCTGGAGTGCAGTGGCACCATCTTGGCTCACTGCAACCTCTGCCTCCTGGGTTCAAATGATTCTCCTGCCTCAGCCTTTCTAGTAGCTGGGCTGCAGGTGTGTGCCACCATGCCTGGGTAATTTTCGTATTTTTAGTAGAAACGGGATTTCCCCATGTTGCTCAGGCTGGTCTTGAACTCTTGACCTCAGGTGATCCATGGCCTCAGCCTCCCAAAGTGCTGGGATTGCAGATGTGAACCACAGCACATGGTCCTAATTCTTCAGTCAGTAAAAAATATTAACAACCATTGTTGTCAACAAACCCATGGTTATTTTTTTTTTTTTTAAATATCAACATGCTTTTTCTGAAACACTACTGGGACTAATATCTACAATTTAGACTAAATCCTGGAAAACTTGTAAACTGTGAAACAAAGGCGCACACCCAGCGTGACAGACCTTTGCAGCTTTAATGTGTGCAGGAGGTTTCTAAGGATACTGGTTTTATAACTGCTGATGTTCTTTCTTTGTAGCTGAACAGGAAGACACTCAGAAGAAAACCTTCACGTGCTGGATAAACTCACAGTTGGCCAGGGTAAGCAAACAAAGACCAAATCAGGTTATAAATCTATTTGTTACTCCCCATACCCCTTCTCTTTTGACCCCAAGAAGCCATTAAAAAATGGTACTGGTGATGACAGGTAAAAGGTTGTGGAATTGTCTTTTCTTGAAAGAATGTGCTAAAAGTTATCTTGATCTTGTTTAGATGTATTACTTACTCTTTGTCAACACAGAAAAAAAGGTACTTTTGTTAAGGATATGGGATAGTGCTGTAAAAATATTCAAATTAATCACATCTTTTGTAATTAATTTGAATCACAAAATTTTGGGAGCTGAATCACAGCACTTTGGGAGGCTGAGGCCTTGGATCACCTGATTTTGTATCAGGTGAAATACAGTAATGCTGATTTGCATGTAATGAATATTATGTATTAGAAACTGTCCTAAACTTTTTTTTTTTTTGAGTTGGGGTCTCACTGTTGCCAGGCGGGAGTGCAGTGGTGCGATCTCTGCTCATTGCAACCGCCTCCTGGGTTCCAGCGATTCTTGTGTCTCAGCCTCCCAAGTAGCTGGGACTACAGGCACGCGCCACCACACCCAGCTAATTTGTGTATTTTTAGTAGAGTCAGGGTTCACCATGTTAGCCAGGATGGTCTCTATCTCTTGACCTCGTGATCTGCCTGCCTCAGCCTCCCGAAGTGCTGGGATTACAGGAATGAGCCACTTTGCCTAGCCAGAAACTGTCCTAAACTCTTTAAATGTAATGATTATGACAACTCCCGACAAATGATTTCACAACATCCCTATGAGATAGATAGTAATATGCCTGTTTAAAGGTCAGGGAAACTGTGGTGCAGAGGAGTTATGCGACTTGTGTGTGGTCACACAGCTTATAAGTGATAGTGCTGGGAAATGAAACCGGGCAGTCTAGACTCAGAGGCCTTAATCGTAATCACTGTGCCATCCTACCACACTGATGCAAAGTGTCTAGAGTAACCTAGATACACACGATGAATGAGCCTCTTCTCACAGACTGCTCACACTGTTTTCTCTCTGTCCATTTCAACGTGATGCTTGTAATTCTAACAAAGGGTAAATACATAAGCAGCTTACTCCAGAAATGTAATCTGCTCTCCAGATGGGTCAATAGCGGCTGATACTAAACGTCTTTGATGCCACTTAGGTGCACAGGTTTTAAGCTCTCAGTGAAAGCTCCATGCAGAAAGGGTGTTGTGTTACTGGAAATGTGCCATGAGAGAAATTAAATTAGCTAGTTTTCTTATCATGTTTTGATATGAATCTTTGCATGTTCTCTCTCATTCTCTTAAGAAGAAAGTCATTATTGAATTTTAGTTTTTCACAAAGCACATTTATGATATTCTTAAAGGTATTGTTTTTGAACCAAAGTTTAAATGATTATTTTTCTTTTTAACTTCCGCAGCACACTTCTCCCTCGGTTATATCTGACCTATTCACAGACATTAAAAAGGGGCATGTCCTCCTGGATCTGCTAGAAGTACTTTCTGGGCAACAGTTGGTAAGATTTTTAAATGACACTGTGAAACTTTCTGTTGATTTACAAAAAATCTGTTTCATTTTTTCTGAGTAATATATTTGCTTGAATTTTGCAGCCTCGGGATAAAGGATCTAATACATTCCAGTGTAGAATCAATATAGAACATGCCTTGACATTCCTAAGAAACCGATCAGTAAGTATAAATTTCACTTGCAAATTCACAGGAGATGGCCGGGCACAGTGGCTCACGCCTGTAATCCCAGCACTCTGGGAGGCTGAGGCGGGCGGATCACCTCAGGTTGGGAGTTCAAGACCAGCCTGACCGACAAGGTGAAACCCCCGTCTTTAAAAAAAAGAAAAAAAAAAGAAAATTCACAGGAGAGATGAATGCTCTGGAATATTTCTTCCTTTTAACCTGCATTTCTTGTTTTCCAGATCAAGCTAATAAATATTCATGTTACTGATATCATTGATGGAAACCCATCCATTATCCTTGGCCTAATTTGGACAATTATCCTGCACTTTCATGTAAGTAGATTGATGATATAGAAATCATTTCTGCCCTACCACAGTATGAAGTAAATGTAATACAATAAATGTGACTTGACTAGATTCAGTCCTGAGCTTCTTCTATAAATAGGACCTCTGGAAATCTTGAACAGGTAGAAAATAATAGCAGACCTTTTGCCATTATTGTTGCTGGTTTTTAAAATTTTTTATTTGTTTTCATTTTTATTTTTGAGATGGAGTCTCACTCTATCACCCAGGGTGGAGTGCAGTGGTGCAATCTCAGCTTACTGCAACCTCCACTTCCTGAGTTCAAGCGATTCTCCTGTCAGCCTCCTGAGTAGCTGGGACTATAGACATGTGCCACCATGCCTGCCTAATTTTTATATTTTTAGTAGAGACGGGGTTTTGCCATGTTGGCCAGGCTGGTCTCAAACTCCTGGCCTCAGGTGATCTGCTTGCCTCGGCCTCCCAAAGTTCTGAGATTACAGGCATTAGCCACTGTGCCTGCCCTGTTGCTGTTTTTCAGTTGAAAGTTGAATGATGGATTATCATGGAATCCTGCATTATCCATAATATCAGTGCCAGTTTGATCACAACCTGCCATGATAAATGTTTGCTTCTTATGGTAGAGTAGAGAGTAGGAAGCTTCTGGAGTAAATGCTTGAAATATAACCACTAAACTTTGTAAAGCCTACTTATTTTGGGGGACCCCTGTTCAATCTGACTATGAATAATCCTACAACATCCAGTTCTATCCCAAGACTGACTTGTAGATTCATTTCATTTCACAGATATTTTTGAGCACTTACTATATGCTGGGTCTTGTATGAGGATATCAAGATTTAGTGATGGTTATAGTTCTGACTTTATAAAACATATGATTGATAAATATGTTTTTTCAGGCCTGGAATTCTGACATAGTGCAGGTTTTCTGCACTACCTAAAAGGTTGCATTTACTGTATGTCCATAATTATTTTGAAAATAACTTGGAAATAATACTTATTTTAGAGAAACTAGAAGATAGCGTAACTAACATGTAACATTTAAAACATGCAGAGACAGACGACATATTATTTCTGGATACATGCATTTGTAATTACAATGGAATAATATACACGAAGATGATGAAAACGAAATTTAAGATTGTGTTTTCTTTCCTGAGAAAGGAGAAAATGGGATTGGAGAGGGAAAGACAGAGGCTTACATTTTATTTCTTTAAGAAAATCTAAACCAAATATGGTAAAATGTTAAAATTTGATAGTTCATAGGCATTTATTTTTTTCTTATTTATTACAGCTTTCTGATATTTGAAATATAATTTAAAATTTTAATATAGATAAAAATTATCTAAATCTACCATTCACTGTAACTGCTATAAATAATTTAGTGTATAGTCTTTATGATATATACAGTAAGAATTAATGTATATTCATAAGTATGTATTTTAACAAATGGAGTCATCATGTTTGTTGTAAAGTACTATATTTCTTTTTTTTTTTGAGACGGAGTTTCGCTCTTGTTACCCAGGCTGGAGTGCAATGGTGCGATCTCGGCTCACCGCAACCTCCGCCTCCTGGGTTCAGGCAATTCTCCAGCCTCAGCCTCCTGAGTAGCTGGGATTATAGGCACGTGCCACCATGCCCAGCTAATTTTTTGTATTTTTAGTAGTGACGGGCTTTCATCCACGTTGACCAGGATGGTCTCGATCTCTTGACCTCATGATCCACCCGCCTAAGCCTCCCAAAGGGCTGGGATTATAGGCTTGAGCCACCGCGCCTGTCCGTAAAGCACTATATTTCATTAATGATAGTCAGAAGGCACATGATTATTTGTAATTATAGGTAATTTCAGATAAGAATGCCCTTAAGATCAAACCTTTGCAATACCATCTTAATTATTCTAGTGGGCCAAATTCTTAGAAGTGACATTGTGTCATAGGGTTTGCAAACTTAAAGCTTTCTTTTTGAGACTGAGTCTTGCTCTGTTGCCCAGGCTGGAGTGTAGTGGCATGGTCTTGGCTCACTGCAGTCTCTGCCTCCCAGGTTCAAGCTGATTCTCATGCCTCGGCCCCCCCAGTAGCTGGGATTACAAGTGCCCACCCCCACGCCTAGCTAAATTTTGTATTTTTAGTAGAGACGGGGTTTCACCATGTTGGCCAAGCTAGTCTCAAATTCCTGACCTCAAATGATCCACTTGCCTCGGCCTCCTAAAATGCTGGGATTACAGGCGTGAGCCACAACACCTGGCATTTTTTTTTTTTTTTTTTAATTAAAAAAATTTAAGTAAACGTTTGTTGATGTATATATAACATACACAGATAAAAATGAACAGGTCTTAGTTACACAGCTTGATAATATTTACAAATGAAACACACCCATATAATCACCCTGACAGATAGAAATATACAACTCTGCCAGCATCCCAGAGTGCCCCAGGTCCTTCTCCCAATCACTGCCCTCCTTTCCTAAAGATAAGCACCACTTTGAGCTTCATGGATAAGTGTATAGTCTTTAACTCCATACAAATGGAATTATAAATGTCTTCTTTTATGTACACTAAGTACTCTTTTGTGTTTGACTTACTTCACTCTACATCATATCTGTGAGATTTACCTGATTGTAGCAAGTATCAGTAAGTCTTTCTTTTTCATTGCTGTGCGTGAATATACAATTGTATGTATGTACCATTTTTACCATTGTATTGTTGATGTATATTTCTTTTGCTGCCAGTTTTTTTTTTTTTTGAAATGGAGTCTCACTCTGTCACACAGGCTGGAGTGCAGTGGCACGATCTTGGCTCACCACAACCTCTGCCTCCCTCCTGGGTTCAAGTGATTCTCCGGCCTCAGCCTCCCAAGTAGCTGAATTATTTGTGTGTGCCACCACACCCAGCTCATTCTGTATTTTTAGTAGAGATGGAGTTTCGCATTGTTGGCCAGGCCGGTCTCGAACTCCTGACCTCAAGTGATCTGCCTACCTCTGCCTCTGAAAGTGCTGGGATTACAGATGTGAGCCACCACAAGCAATCTGTTGCCAGTTTTTAGCTTTATGAATAAAGCTGCTAAGGACATTCTTGTATAAATCCTCATTTCCAACCTGTATCTAACTAGGAATGCAATTGATGGTCTTAGAGCCACATGATCTTTAGCTGTAGCCAAACAGTTTATCAAAGTGGTTGTTCCAGTTTACACTCACCAGAGTTTCTTGCTACTAATAGTTGGCATTTAAAATTTTTTATGACCGGGCGCGGTGGCTCAAGCCTGTAATCCCAGCACTGTGGGAGGCTGAGGCGGGTGGATCACGAGGTCAAGAGATTGAGACCATCCTGGTCAACATGGTGAAACCCCGTCTCTATTAAAAATACAAAAAATTAGCTGGGCATGGTGGCGCGTGCCTGTAATTCCAGCCACTCAGGAGGCTGAGGCAGGAGAATTGCCCGAACCCAGGAGGTGGAGGTTGTGGTGAGCCGAGATCGCGCCATTGCACTCCAGCCTGGGTAACAAGAGTGAAACTCCATCTCAAAAAAAAAATTTTTTTTATTTAAACCTTGATGTTATGTGTAATGATTTGTAGGTGTTTAAAAATATATTCTAGGCTGGGTGCAGTGGCTCAGGCCTATAATACCAGCACTTTGAGAGGCTGAGGCAGGACGACTGTTTGAGCTCAGGAGTTTAAGACCAGCCTGGCAACGTAAGGAGACCCCATCTCTACAAAAATAAAAATAAAAATAATTAGCTGGGCATGGTGGTCCCTGTCTGTCCAGCTTTTCTAGAGGCTGAGGTGGGAGAAGCACTTGAGTCCAGGATGTTGAGGCTGTAGTAAGCCATGACTGTGCCATTGCACACTAGCCTGGGCAACAGAGCAAGACCCTGTTTCCAAAAAACATATGTAGGTATAGATAAATACACACACATATATACTGGAGATCATATATTTATACATGTAATATATATGATCTTCAGTGTATGTATTACATATATAATATATATTGATATATATTCAACAAAGAACTTTTATCCAGTGTATATATGTATATGTATGTATACATATATATGTATACTTTTGTCCAGTATACATATGTAAAATATATATATATGTGTGTGTGTGTGTGTGTGTGTGTGTGTGTGTGTGTGTATATATATAATATACATACTGGAGAAAAGTTCTTTGTAGAATATATATAAATTGCAAAGAATTCTGACTCTGTAGCTTGCTTTTTCAGTCTTAATGAAGAAGCATTCATAATTTTAATAGTTTTAATGTATCAACTACTTTTGTGGCTTATACTTTTAGATTCCTTTTTTTTTTTTTGAGACAGTTTTGCTCTGTTACTCAGGCTGGAGTGCAGTGGCATAGTGGCATGATCTTGGCTCACTGCAGCCTCCACTTCCCAGGTTCAAGTGATTCTCCTGCCTCAGTCTCCTGAGTATCTAGGATTACAGGTGTGTACCACCATGCCTTGCTAATTTTTGTATTTTTAGTAGAGATGGGGTTTCACCATGTTGGCTGAGCTGGTCTTGAACTCCTGACCTCAGGTGATCCATCTGCTCAGCCTCTCAAAGTGCTGGGATTACAGGTGTGAGCCACCGTGCCTGGCCTTTTACATTCTTTAAGGACCTCTTTTACTGTGAAGTATTTTCTAGAACAGTTTTGTCCAATAGGATTTTCTGCAATGATGGGACTGTTCCATAGCTATATTGTACAAAACAGTGACCACTAGCCACTTGTGGCTGTTCAACACTTGAGATGTGGCTAGCATGGCAGGGGAACGGAATTATTCAATTAATTTGAATTTAAATCTCACCTGTGCCTAGTGGCTGTCATACTGGACAGCCCAGTTCTGAAAACTTGTTTTAAGTTTTATATTTAGATCTATAGTCTTTCAAGAATGAATTGATTGTCTATGTTGTATTGAAACAATCAAAATTTACTTTTTTCCATATGGCTATCCAGTTTACCCCACACTGTTTATTGGAAAACTCACCATTTTCTTACTGTGTTGTGTAGTGTCATCTTTATACATGAAGTCGCCCTATATGTGAGGCTCCTTTTTTTTTCTTTTTGTCTTTTTCTTTTTGAGTTGGAGTCTCACTCTATCACCCAGGTTGGAATGCAGTGGTGAGGTCTTGGCTCACTGCAGCCTCCACCTCCTGGGTTCAAGCGATTCTCCTGCCTCAGCCTCCTGAGTAGTATTTAGCCCACCACTGTGCCCAGCTAAATTTTGTATTTTTAGTAAAGACAGGGTTTCACCATGTTAGCCAGGCTGGTATCAAACTCATAACCTTGTGATCTGCTCGCCTCGGCCTCCCAAAGTGCTGGGATTACAGGTGTGAGCCACTGCGCCCAGCCTGTGAGGCTCCAATTTCAAATGACCTATTTTGGTTCATGACGTCTTTTTGCGCCAGTACTATACTTGGTTAATTTTGGTAACTATATAGTAAGTCTTGATATCTGATAGTGGAAGTTGTTTAACTTGTTCTTTAAGAAAATCTTCATTATTCTTTACTTTTTGCATTTTTATATGAATTTTATGAATAACTTGTTACACATGTGCATGCACACACATGCACATTTTCTGCTGGGATTTTTATTGGGATGACATGGAATATATGAAACATTTTGGAAAAAAGTTATGTTTAAAAAATACTACTTTTTCAATCTATAAATATATTTTAATCTGTTCAAAATATTTTCTAATGTTCTTTACTATTGCTTAGGCCTAGTGCAGTGGCTCACACCTGTAATCCCAGCACTTTGGGAGGCTGAGGTGGGCAGATCACAAGATCAGGAGTTCAAGACCAACCTGACCAACGTGGTGAAACCTTGTCTCCACTAAAAATAGAAAATTAGCCAGGCGTGGTGGCATGCGCCTGTAGTCCCAGCTACTCAGGAGGTGGAGGCAGCAGAATTGCTTGAACCTGGGAGGCGGATGTTGCAGTGAGCCAGGATTGTGCCACTGCACTGTAGCCTGGGTGACAGAGTGAGGCTTCATCTAAAAAAAAATATGTATACATATGGTGCTTAATTTCTGAATATTTGGAGATTTCGTCTTTTATATATTGCTGCTGACTAGAATTTCAGTGTGGTCAGAGAGCATACTCTGATTTCAGTCCTTCAGAATTGCTGCAGCTTGCTTTATGGTGCAGCATGGTCAGTTTCAGTAACTGTTCTGTATGCTCTTGAAAGGAATGTGGGTGTAGTGCTTTCCAGATCAATGCTAATCAGATGAAGTTTGTTAATTGTGTTGTTGACACACATTATTATTGATTGTCTGGTTAGTCTGTCAGTTGTTGAGAGAAATGTATTAAATGCTTTTATGTTTATGGATTTATCTGTTAAAATTTTGGATAGATATCATATTGCCCTCCAAAAAAATTGGGCCAATTTGTACATTTACTAGCAATATAAGAATGTCTAGTTTTTCATACTTTCACTATCACTGGATATTACCTTTACATTTCTTTTGCCTGTATAATATAGTAAAAGCTATCCTTTTGCTGTATATATTTAAATTTCTTAAATTACTAATGCAACTGTTTTTTGTAGATTTAATGGCGATTTTATTTTATTCCTCTGGACTTGTCTATCCATATGTTTGAGTAGCTTTTTGTCTACGTGTACATTTGTTCTTAATGGACGCATTTTACTTGATCCAGTCTCTAAAGATACTCTAGACTAGGAGCTCAATTTGGTTCAGTTCAATTCGGTTTGACAGGTGTTAAGCTGCCGTGAAGTGCTCGGTAAGCACTTTAGGGGGATGAATGTATACTGGCCCTCAATGTGGGACAGCCTGCCTGGGTGAGGGTAAGAAACGAATCAAGTCATTCCTTAGGAAGCAAAAGTGCAGTCCACATGGCAGATACTACTATGCAAGGATTTGCCCAGCACTCATTTCACCAGGAGTAAACTGTGACTGTCATAGGAGGCTTTTCAGGTCTTATTTTGACTGGAAATTTTGGCCCAATGCTGGTAACTTATGCTTTTATAAACTTGAAGTCTTATTTTGCCTTCCTTAGATTGAGAAGCTTGCCCAGACTCTTTCTTGCAATTACAATCAGCCTTCCCTGGATGATGTGAGTGTGGTTGATTCATCTCCTACCTCAAGTCCTCCAGCTAAGAAATGCTCCAAAGTGCAAGCAAGATGGCAGATGTCTGCAAAAAAGGCCCTTCTTTTCTGGGCTCAGCAACAGTGTGCCACGTAAGTAGTTTGCTATGACCATAAGAGACACACAGGGCGGCTGCATCAACCAATAGCACCTCACCACCCAAACACCACCTTACCACCCAAACCTCCCTCGCTTGCAATGAAGATTCTTACTCTCCCACTTCCTCTCAGTGCATCTTCCACATGTGGAAACCAGAGAGCTCAGCCACTTTTGGTTTCAAAGGCCGGAGTGTGGTATCACCTGGGTAAAGTAACTCATCTGTACCTGCTGTGTTTAGGCGGCCTGTTATTACATGGAAATAAAGTGGTACTTAAATGCCGGGCATGGTGGCTCACTCCTGTAATCCCAGAGCTTTGGGAGGCTGAGGCAGGCAGATCTCTTGAGGTTAGGACTTTGAGACCAGCCTGGCCAACATGGTGAAACCTCATCCCTACTAAAAATACACAAAAAATTAGCCTGGTGTGTTGGCACATGCCTGTAATCCCAGCTGCTTGGGAGGCTGAAGTGGTCAAATTGCTTGAACCTGGGAGGTGGACGTTGCAGTGAGCCGAGATCATACCACTGCACTCTAGCCTAGTTGACAGAGTGAGACTCTGTCTCAAAAAAAAAAAAAAGTGGTACTTAAATATTGTTTTCTTTATGCACAGTTCCCCTATGCATCTGCAAAGTAGATTTAGATTTAAAAAATTTTACCACAGGCCGGGCGTGGTGGCTCACGCCTGTAATCCCAGCACTTTGGGAGGCCAAAGCTGGTGGATCACGAGGTCAAGAGATTGTCCTGGTCAACACGGTGAAATCTTGACTCTACTAAAAATACAAAAAAAATTATCTGGGCATGGTGGCACATGCCTGTAATCCCCGCTACTCAGGAGGCTGAGGCAGGAGAATTGCCTGAACCCAGGAGGCGGAGGTTGCGGTGAGCCGAGATCGCGCCATTGCACTCCAGCCTGGGTAACAAGAGCGAAACTCCGTCTCAAAAAAAAAAAAAAAGTACCACAATAAGAGCTCTTTAAAAGACAGCATGGTATCTTAATTGTATTCCCAGGACCTAGCCTAATGTGATTTTATGGCATGTGCTCCCTAAACGTGTGTGTGTTGAATGAACGAATTAACAAATGAGTGATAAGGCCAGGCTCACTGGGTCACTGGCTCACACCTATAATCCCAGCACTTTGGAAGCCCAAGGCAGGTGGATCACAAGGTCAAGTGATCAAGACCATCCTGGCCAACATGGCAAAACCTCA
The DNA here is from genome assembly GCF_049354715.1 of Callithrix jacchus. Taxonomy (NCBI): domain Eukaryota; kingdom Metazoa; phylum Chordata; class Mammalia; order Primates; family Cebidae; genus Callithrix; species Callithrix jacchus. Next base: position 98,612,943 of record NC_133509.1, read on the forward strand.
TCTCTACTAAAAATACAAAAATTAGCTGGGCATGGTGGTGGTCGCCTGTAGTCCCAGCTACTCAGGAGGCTGAGGCTGGAGAATTGCTTGAACCTGGGAGGCAGAGGTTGCAGTGAGCCGAGATTGTGCCTGCGTGACAGAGTGAGACATCATCTCAAAAAAAAAAAGAGTGATAAGTAACCAGATGTGATGGTGTACAACCATCAGCTTATATATTAAGCTTATATATTAAGAGACCTCAGAGTTTGGAAACAGCTCAGTTTGGAAGCACAGAGACCAGACAGTGCTTTGTCGCCCAGGCTCGTGTTCAGTGGTGCGATTATGGCTCACTACAGGCTTGACCTCCCAGGCTCAGTTGATCCTTCCACCTTAGCTTCCTGAATAGCTGAGACTGCGGTTGTACACCATCACATCTGGCTAATTTTTGCATTTTTTTATAGAGATGGGGTTTTGCCATGTTGCCCAGGCTGGTCTCAGACTCCTGAGCTCAAGCAATTCACCTGCCTCTGCCTTCCAAAGTGCAGTGATTACAGGTGTGAGCTACCACAACAGGCTGGAGTATGCATTTTTAAAAATTGGGGATAATGAAGGAAAGTTAGTGCTCATATATATATTTTAACAAAGAAAAATGTTTTCTGTTCTTGGGAGACAGTTTACTTTTTCATTGTAACCGATGTCTGAGATGGAGTTTAGGAAGAGCTGTAGAGTTCAAAAGGTATTTCTTATCACATCATAGCATTGTTAGGTTATAAATATGTAGCTAAGCCCTTTCAAATTCAGGATTTGAGAGTAAGTCCTTCCTGCTGAAAGGCCAAGATGGAGCTGAATTTCTGCCTTCAGCCTTAACTTTTATTCTTTTTGAGGGGGAGTTTCCGCTCTTACCATCTAGGCTGGAGTCCAGTGGCATGATCTTAGCTCACTGCAAACTCCACCTCCCAAGTTCAAGCAATTCTCCTGCCTCAGCCTCCTGCGTAGCTGGCATTACAGGTGTGTACCACAATGCCCAGCTAATTTTGTATTTTTAGTAGAGATGGGATTTTACCATGTTGGCCCAGGCTGGTCTCGAACTGATCTCAGGCGATCCGCCCACCTTGGCCTTCCAACATGTTGAGACTGCAAGCGTGAGCCACCATGCCCGGCCCAGCCTTACTTTTCTTTAGTTGCCATTCATCCTCTGAACATACATAACCTTATATGGAGGCTTAAAGTACATTAAATGAATTGTTTCTTGAATCGCCTAGAGATAACTATACTCCAGTTTTATAAATTTTAATAATCCCGAACAGTATTTGTGAAAAGAATTATGTCATACTCAGATTTATTTCATTTATGCATAAATAACCTTCAAGTCCTTTCAAAACTATATATATTTTACCATAGTGTGTCTTTTCTTCATGTCTTCCCACTTTCTTCGTTTTCAACTATAAAGCTTATGCTAAGTTTATTTTTGTGGGGTTTTGCCATGTTGCCCAGGCTGGTCTCAAACTCCAGGTTGCCCAGGTGCTAAATTTAGCACCTCTTTTTAAGTAATTCATCATGAATTTATCCTAGTTTTGACCATCATTACTGGTATTATTAGATAACTTTTATTTCATTATTCTGTGTTATATTTCAGTAAGACTGTTTTGTAAGTAATATGTTGTATTTTTTCATTTGTGAAACAGATGAATTAGGCCTCATTCCCCACATCTAAATGAGCGTTGATCCTGCCAACCAGGAGCCTAATTCCACCTTCTCTAAGGTCTGGCAGCGGTATTGGCTTTGGCTCATCAGTGCAGAGCTGACCTCAGCTGCAGCCACCATCCCTTTAGGTATTATTAGGTTGGTGCAAAAGTGATTCTTGTTTTTGTCATTACTTTTAATTACTTAAAAGTAATTGCATTACTTTTTCCATTGCTTCTAATGGTAATGGCAAAAGTAATGGTACTTCTTTTGTACCCACCAAATAGTTTAGCTTAGTCTTGCACACTCTAAAGTCAGAGAGTACCTGGATTTGAAGTCCTGGCACCCTGTACTTTCTAACTGGTGACTTTGAACACCTTATCTCTTTTTGTAGCAGTCTCTTCAGTCATAAAATCTGGACAACAGTAATGTCATAGGTCGTTGTATGCATGATAAGAATTAATTTTTAAAAAAACATTTAGAACAGTTTCTGGATGAAGTAGGTACCACAAACGTATTTGTTAGACAACACAAAAATGACGGCTATGTGACTGCTATGTAGTTTATTACAGTCATAGTTTTAAGCTTTTTTTCTCTAAGTAAACAGGAAGACCCAAGTCATCTGAAGCAGACTATTTTCTGAGTAGCTTTTATCATTTGATTAATACCTTAAAACAGTCTAGTGAATTTCTTCATGCTTTTTATGGGTTATAAAAGGACACTCTAGTTGTTCTAGAGTATATCCCAAATATTACAGGCATCTATCCCTTTTGCAAGACTTTCACTGATCCTTTATGAAGCACGGAATACTGATGCAGTGATTTTTTAAAAAACAGGTGTCTTAAGCCCTGATTATATGCCAGGCACTGTTTGGGGAATGAGTCTACAGTGGTGAACAAGAAAGCAAAGCCCTTGCTCTCAAAGGCTTGCATCCTGATGGGAAAAGCAGGAATTATCATTAAGAAATATGATAATTACAGTTGGCAAACAGATTAGGAAGGACTTTCAATACGGTCAGGAAGGCTCAGCACAGGGAGAGTGTCTCCTTTAGTGTAGGTGGTAAGGCAGGGCTTTGCTGTGGAGAGACTTTGAGCTGAGTTCTGAAGGCGGAGGCATGATGAAAATCTATGAGAAGGAGCATCCAGGGACGGTGACTAGGAGGGCAGCTGTGAGAAACAGGAACGAGGCTGGTGTGTCTGTAATGCTGTAAGAGAGGGGAGATAGGGCTTGTGGGCCAGGGTGAGAGATGAAATACAATGGCTAGCTAATGTTTGTATATACCTATAGATATCTATAAGATATATCTGTAGATATCTAATGTATCTATAGATATCTGTAATTAAGATATATATAATATAGATATATATTTATAATATAACTATATAATATGTAATATAGATATGTAATATATAGATATATATATGTAATATATACATAATATATCTATAGATAGTTATGGATATATAATATAGGTATAGCTATCTATAATATCTATATTATAGATATGAATCTCTAAATATATATTATATAGATATATATCTATAATATATGTAGATATATATTTATCTATATATAATATATGTAGATATATAATATGTATTAATCTATATATCTGTAAACAAAACAACATATCTATATGTAAAATATATTAATCTATATCTACATATATCATATATATTAATCTATATCTACATATCTTGTATATATCTATATATGTATATATAATATATAATATAGATATATATCTATTATATATCTACATATAGCTATAGCTATATTATATATCTACAACTATATTATATAGTTTTTATTATATAGATATAGCAATATTATATAGTTTTTTATTGTTATAAATATATATGTAATCTAAAATATGCCATTTTGACCTTTCTGTTTTTTTTTCTGAGACAGAATCTCACTCCGTCTTCAGGTAGGAGAGAGAGTGCAGTGGTGAGATCTCAGCTCACTGCAACCTCCCCTCCCAGGTTCAAACAATTCTCCTGCCTCAGTCTCCCGAGTAGCTGGGATTACAGGCACATGCCACCATGCCCAGCTAATTTTTGTATTTTTAGTAGAGATAGGTTTTCACCATTTTGGTCAGACTAGTCTCCAGTTGCTGACGTTGTGATCCACCTGCCTCAGCCTACCAAAATGCTGGGATTGCAGACGTGAGCCACTGCGCCCAGCCCATTTTGACCATTTTAAATTGTATAGTTCGGTGGCACTAACTATATTCATATTGTTTTCTAACCATTACCATTCTCTGTCACCAGAACTTTTTTCATTTTGTGAAACTGCCCCTGTTAAACTATGACTCCCTATCACCCCCCACCACCATTCTACTTCTCTGTGAATTTGACTCTTCTGCATATCTCATATGAGTGGTATCATATGCGATGTGTCCTTTTGTGACTGGCTTATTTCATTTAGCATGGTTTTTAAGATTCATTCATATTGTTGCATGTGTCAGAATTTCCCTCCTTTTTTTTGAGACAGTCATTCTGTCACCCAGGCTGGAATGCAGTGGTGCAGTTGTAGCTCACTGCGGCTTCAGTTTTCCAGTATCAGGCAATCCTCTCGCCTCAGCCTCTCAATGTGCTGGGATTACAGGCATGAGCCAATGTGCCCCGCCAGAATTTTCCTTCTTTTTAAGGCTGAATAATAGTCATTGTACATGTATCCCACATTTTTTAAAATCCATTCATCTTCAATGATGGATTTTATGCAGAAGAGTAACAAGGTCTATCTATCTAGTAAGCTACTGGCCATTGATTGCAGACAATGTATCATTTAATTTGTCCCACTGAAAAAGAAAATGCTTTTCTCTAGTTGGGAACCTTACCTGTATGTGGAAGTTTAAAGGCAGACTTGAGCCAACAGATTTGGTAATGAAGGAAATCAATTTTGAGTGAATATCATTATCTCCTGGAGGGCTTTTAAAGGCACAGATTCAGGGTCACCTCCAGAGTTTGATTCAGCTGGTATGGGATTCAGCCTGAGAATTTGCATTTCTAAACCTGCAGTCCAGGTGATGCTAATGCTGCTGGCTCAGGAACAACATGTTGAGAATCAGTGTTCTGTGATATTTTGAGTTTCATGAAACTTGGCATTTCCCTTTAATTTGGTCACAAGATTAAAAATTTTATCTGGCATGATGTATCTAATTTATTTGATTTGCCAAATTTTGTTTTAATTACTATCGAATATAGTGGAGGTGTGTGTTACATTATTTTTAATAGTATTTATCATGTTTTTGTCCTTTTATGATAGGTATGAGTCTGTCAATGTGACAGACTTTAAGTCAAGCTGGAGAAATGGGATGGCTTTTTTGGCCATCATTCATGCCTTGCGACCAGACCTAATTGACATGAAGAGTGTGAAGCATAGGTCCAACAAAGACAATCTGAGAGAGGCCTTCAGAATTGCAGAACGAGAATTAAAAATCCCCAGACTCCTGGAACCAGAAGGTAAAGAAGCTTCTTTGCTTATAAAACAATTTTTAAGGCCTAGCATGAAGTTGATTTCAAAATAGTATCTACACATAAGCAAACATAAAAGCATTCTATTTTAGTCCTGAAGGGTTTAACTTAAACTCTTTATTTTATTTCATGCAATTAAAGATTTCCTACGTTTGTTAACTTCAGTAATTATAGGGGAAGCCACAGCTGAAAGCAAACAGTGCTGTTATTGGGAATAATTTGAGCCTCTGTCTTGATTTTCTTCTATTACGTTCTGTGTTTTGTTCTTCTTGATTCTATTATTCTGTTCTAAATCTCTTTTGTGAGATGTTTCTCTAAGTCTTGAAGTAAAGTTGTTTATTTGTCTCTCCTTCTTCACTCCCTCTGTGTTAAAGTTGAACCTCTGTGAGTAGAAACTGCTGCTTTCCTGCCTCCCCCTAAATGGTTGGCCAAGCTTTGTCCATTGATTCTACTCGATCAATTGTGTTGGATTGTTAACGGCACCATCCTAAATACTGGTTATTTTTACAGAGATCATCATCAAATTATAATTTAGCTTTATAAAATTAAGATTTAAAAATTTTACTTCTTTCTCAAAAGCACTTTCCTTTGGATTGTAATGCTTCATAATGTAACCAAAGCTATTAAAAAAAACATTAAGGTCATAATAGAGGTATACAGGATTAGTGAAAATTATGATGAATGAGTAGGTCAAGTACATTTAAATTCTAGTTTCAGCTCTATTACTGGGGTGTGTATATAAATGTTTAGTGACTGGCTCTCCCAAACAAAGGGAAACACATACACATTTACACTGTCTATTATAGATTTTACTGATATTAAGAAATGTGTATTATTTTATAAATAATTATAAAATTTGTGATATGCTTTCTTACAGATTCCTTGTAGCCCCAAAATGCTTTTATTTTTGCCAAACTCTATATCCATCTGTAATCAACTTAGGGTTGGATTTGCTGAAAAAGTATAGTTCTGACATGAGTGTTAGTTTAGAATTTCCTTTATGTTAATAAGTAAGTGGAGTAAGAGGTATATAGAACATCATTTGTTTTTCAATGACATGAATGACTTCTTTGCTGAATTGAATACTAGAAGAATATTTTTCAGCTTTTTATGCTATTCACAATGCAGCTAACACCTGTAGACAACACATTTTAAGATTTTCCTGCATTATTAACAATTTCTTCATCCCTTTTTTAGCAGTTAACAAAACAGTCAAGCCCTCATTTGCAGACTTCTGTGTTATAAATGCTACTGCTATGACTGATTTCAAGTTACCAATGTACAGTCACTGAACACAGAATTAGAGAAAAATGTGCAGTACCACATCATTATATATTGTTTCCATCATGCAGATACAATAGACAGCCTCAAGAGCATAGATAATAGTAAAATGTAGTACAATAATTGGGAAGTGATAAGTTTTGAGTATTTATTACCTGTGTTTTTAATATAATTTGTACATTTGTATTTTATGTACATCATTAAAATTATGATTTAATTTTTAATGATGGTTTTTTCACAACCAGCTTACAAAATTTCTGAACATTTAGCAGTCCGCTCTCTTAAGCCTATGTGAGTCAGCTAGCTCCAGCATACTCACTGACTAGGGACTGTGGTTTTGTCACTTAATTTTTTGGTTTCAAGCAGCTTTGTTAAGAGATAATTCACATACCATATAATTTATCCATTTAAGTATGCAAATTAGTGGTTTCTAGTATACAGCCTGCCCTCCATGTCTGTGGGTTTATATCTGTGAAGTCAGCCAACATTGGATTGAAAATACTGGGAAAAAAAAAAAAAAGCATCTGTCCTGAGCATATACAGACGTTTTTCTTGTCATTATTCCCTAAACAATACTTGTTACACAATTGTATAACAACTATTTACATAGCATTTACGTTGCATTGGATATTAAAAGCAATCTAGAGATGAGTCCTGGAACCAGTCCCCGTAGATACCAAGGACAGCTGTATTCACAAAATCAGTCACAGTTCATTTTAGAACATTTTTGTTATCCCCAAAGGAACTCCTGTGACCATTAGCAATTACTCTCCATTTGCCTCCAACCCCTGCATGCCCCAGTATTTTCTGTCAGGATAGTTTTGCCTCTTCTGAACATTTCACATAAGTGGAATTATACAATATATGGTCTTTGTGACTGGTTTCTTTAACTTAGTAAAATGTCTCCAAGGTTATCCATGTTGTGGCATATGTCAATACTTCATTCCTTTTTGTTTGCTTGAGTCAGAATCTCACTTTGTTGCCCAGGCTGGAGTGTAGTGGCAGATCTTGGCTCACTGCAACCTCTGCCTCCTCAGTTAAAGCGATTCTTATGCCTCAGCCTCCTGAGACTCCATCTCAAAAAAAACCCAACTTTGATTTTTAGAACAATTTTAAATTTATGGAAAAATTGAGAAGATAGTGTAAGGGTACCATGTTCTATTTAGTTGTCATGTCTCCTGTGACTCCTCTTGATTGTGACTTTTCCAGACTTTTAAATAAATGACCTTTATAGTTTTGGAGATTACTAGTTAGGTATTTTGTAGGATGCCTGTTTATTGCAATTTGCCTTATGTTTTTTTCTCATGATTATGCTGGGTTTTTGTGTTCTTGGGAGGAAGAACACAGCAGTAGAATGTCATTCTCATCATATCTTTCCAAGGGTACGTACTGTCAACATGATTTGTCACTGCTGATGCTTACCTTGATCCCCTGGCTGAGCTAGTGCTGATCAGGGTTCTTATGGTGGTTACTCTTTTCTCCCGCTTCTTTCCATACTGTACTCTTTGGAGGGAAATCACTGCACAGCTCACATTTGGGAGAGTTACACTCACTCTCCTTATGGCAAATTATCTACGTAAAGTATTTGAAGGTGTTCTGCATAGAGATTTGTCTGTTCTCCCCCATTTACTTATATATTCAGTCATTTGTTTATGTCAGTATGGGCTTATTGATATTTTAAACTCTTAGTTGTAATCCAATACTATTTTGTTTATTTTAATGCTTAATTTTTTTTTTTTTTTTTTGAGGTGGAGTCTTGCTCTGTCGCCAGGCTGGAGTGCAGTGGTGGGATCTCGGCTCACTGCACCCTCCGCCTCCTGGGTTCAAGCAGTTCTCCTGCCTCAGCCTCCCAAGTAGTTGGGATTACAGGCATGTGTTACCACGCCTGGCTAATTTTTGCATTTTTAGTAGAGAGGGAGTTTCGGCATGTTGCCCAGGCTGGTCTCAAACTCCTGACCTCAGGATCAGCGGCCTTGGTCTCAGAAAGTGCTAGGACTACAGGCTTAAGCCACTGTGCCCGACCTTCCTACAGCCGTATTTCTATAGTTTGGACAGGTCGGGCTTCGGGTTGGTTGTTAAACTCTTGTTAATATTTTACCCCATCTTCCTCCCCTTCCCTTTTTACTTTCTTTTCTCCATTTCTTTGTCTTTTGTCTTTTCGTTTTATTTTCCTTTATTTTTCCTCTTGCTCTGTTCTAATTTCCGGTTTTTGATTACTATCTGTTTTAAATACTTTTCTCATATTGTGATTCAGCAAATCTTTATTATTAGTATAAAATATTTTCTCCATTTTAGTATGTACAAATAACCAGGAAACTAATGAAACAGACACTATAGTAGAAACAAATTTCTTCTGCATAATTAATTGCCCATAATTCATTATAAGTGGCTTAAATAATAGCTCAAAAATGTGAAGCGCGCCATGATTATTTATGTAAACCAAATACTTTAGTCATATTTGAATAAGGGAACTATTTTGACATAATATTGTTAACGCATTTAATTATCACGCATGGCTTCATATACAAGGAGAAATTTTTATAAAGCAAAATCTAAATAAGCCAGTATCATTATTTTATGTATCTCTTGATGTTTATATCTTTTTCAGTTAAAGATAGAACAACTTAATTCTTAGAAATTCTTCCTGTATTGAAACTGCCCTGAGCTTCTTATTGCTAGCTTTTATATGCTTACTGCCTTGTTTGCAAATGGATTAGATTTATGTTCTACTTCAGCTGACTTAAAGCACTCATTGAACCTATGAAATATGTCCACTAAAACATGCATGGTGTGTTGTATTTGTTTGTTATTTGTTTTTCTCTCAACCTTTAAATTCCTTGAGGGGCAGATAATGTTTTAAGGCATCTAGCATCTACTAGTTTAATGAATAAAGGGTTGAAACAGAAGCTCTCCAAAGGCATGGACCATACCTTACATATCCGTGTAGCTTCTGTCTGTGACCCACATTTATTGGCTCTGTGTATATATTTGTTGTATTAAGTTTAACTGAATTAATAAGTAGACAGTGAAGTTCTTAAAAAATATCTTCATTGGTTATTTAGGTCAAGAAACACCTCCAAATTAGGTGTTCATTTTGTCTGTGATATATTGCATCCCCTTTTTGTGGCTTTATGATCTCCTTCACTTATTAGATGCCCAGAGAAGTTCTTCACTTACAGAATTTATATACCTGGCACAGTGTCTTGTGCCAGCTACTTGTGAGGCTGAGGTCAGAGGATTGCTTGAGGCCTGGAGCTTGAGACCAGCCTGGGCAACACAGAGAGAACCTGTCTCTAAAAGAAAATAAATAAGAATTTGTAGTCTTTTAAATTTTGTTTAATTCAGCATTTTACAAACTTATTTCACCATGGACTCTTAATGCAACACAAAGCCTGGCCTGTAGAAGGCTCTCAGTAGATTTACTTGTTCCATGAATGAATCAACAAACTCTGTGGATGTCTTAGATAAGCCTTCCTTACAATATATGCTTTTGGAAATGCTTTACTGCACACATGCCAAGACCAGTGTGTCAGGAATGCGTTCTAATTGCTGTATGTTCTTGCATTTCTGGATGAATTTCTGTACCATGTCTCTAGAAAGAGGAATGTTTTATTTTCTCATTTTCTCCTCTTCATCCTCGCTGACTACTTATGCCCTCAGACATACCCCCATAGTGACACTTTATTATTAGAAAAGTGAGACTATGCACATACTAGTGCCAGAATTTAACCCAGATCTCTCTGAGTATAGATCTAAGCTCCTAGCCACTGCACAGTCTTGCAGCAAGGCTGACTACACAGAGATTGCATGGCTGGGTGACTACTTTGGTGCATTTCCAGAGTCTGTGAACCAAATGACAGAGGCTATGACATAGCCTGTTCTTTGAGTATGCATTATAGCAAATGTATAAGAGCTCATTGATAGTGTGATGTATCTTGCAGACGTGGATGTTGTTGATCCTGATGAAAAGTCCATCATGACCTATGTGGCACAGTTTCTTCAGTATTCCAAAGATGCCCGTGGGACTGGAGAGGAGGCTCGGGTATGTTTTCTTCTGTATAAATCAAGCTCATTTTTGTTGTATCCTGCTAATGGTTTACCTTTTAAAATTGAGATATAATTTGCATACAGAACTTAAATATACAGTTTAATGAGTTTTGACAAAGTATTCACCCATGTAAATCATACTTCAGTCATGATGTAAAACGTTTCTAGTACCTGGAATATTCCACTGGGCACCTTTTCTGTCTCTGCCCCACACCCCAGGTAACCAGCATTCTAATTTCTTTCACTGTAGATAAGTGTTGAATATTCTTTTCTTTTTTAAGTTCAGAGAGATAATTTATTAAACTCTACTGAATTATCTGAAACAACTTTTAGATAGGCACTATATAAGACAAATGAAGTTAAACTTTTTAAAAAACTCTAAATATATCAAATTTTTGTTTGTTATAATATTCTATTTTTTATTTTTTTGAGACAGAGTCTCACTCCATCACTCTGGCTGGAATGTAATTGGATTACAGCAACCTCTGCCTCCTGGTTCAAGTGATTCTCATGCCTCAGCCTCCCAAGTAGCTGGAATTACAGGCATGTGCCACCATATCCAGCTGATTTTTGCATATTTGGTAGAGACGGTGTTTTACCATGTTGGCCAGGCTGGTCTTAAACTCCTGACTTCAAGTGATCTGCCTACCTCAGCTTCCCAAAGTGCTGGGATTACAGGAGTCAGCCACTGTGCCTGGCCTATCAAATTTTTGTGTATTATAATATTTATTACCTTTATATATATATTTTGTTTTTGTTGTTGTTGTTTGTTTGTTTTTTATTTTTGAGAGGGAATTTTGCTGTTTCACCCAGGCTGGAGTGCAGTGGTGCGATCTCGGTTTACTGCAACCTCTGCCTCTTGGGTTCAAGCAATTTTCCTGCCTCAGCCTCCCAAGTAGCTGGGACTACAGGCACATGCCACCATGTCCCGCTAATTTTTGTATTTTTAGTAGAGACAGGATTTCACTATGTTGGCCAGGAATTTCGCTCCTGTTACCCAGGATGGAGTGCAATGGTGTGATCTCGGCTCACCGCAACCTCCGCCTCCTGGGTTCAGGCAATTCTCCTGCCTCAGCCTCCTGAGTAGCTGGGATTACAGGCACACGCCATCATGCCCAGCTAATTTTTTTGTATTTTTAGTAGAGTCGGGGTTTCACCATGTTGACTAGGATGGTCTCGATCTCCTGATCTTGTGATCCACCCGCCTCGGCCTCCCAAAGTGCTGGGATTACAGGCTTGAGCCACCGCGCCCGGCTGATAGTCTCAATCTCTTGACCTTGTGATCCTCCTGCCTTGGCCTCCCAAAGTGCTAGGATTACAGGTGTGCACCACTGTGCCTGGCCTATGTAATTTATATACAACAAAATTCATCTATTTTATGTGTTCATTTCAGTGATTGTTAGTGTATTTACATGATCGGGCAACCTTCACCATCATCTAATTTTAGGACATTTCCAGTTTGCCAACTCTTTAGCTTCATATGAATGAAATTGTGAAATTCATATAAATGGGAGTGTTGTGTTCTGTTTCAATCCTATTTGTTGATATACTCTTGAACTACTTTTTCTTTTTTGGTTTGGTTTTTGAGACACAGGCTCACTCTGTAATGAGGCTGAAGTGCAGTGATGTGATCTTGGCTCACTGCAACCGCCACCTCCCAGGCTCAAGTGATTCTCATGCCTCAGCCTCCTGATAGCTGGGATTACAGGCATGGACCATCATGCCTGGCTAATTTTTGTATTTTTAGTAGAGACAGGGTTTCACAATGTTGGCCAGGATGGTCTCGAACTCCTGGCCTCAAGTGATCTGCCTGCCTTGGCCTCCCAAAATGCTGGGATTATAGGCGTGAGCCACTGAGCTATAATTAGATTGCCATTTGATTATTCAATTTTTCCCTTTTACTTTCAGTCAGTTACATAAAATATTGTGGGTGGAAACTTCAGAAAAATTGCTGAGCAGCTGAAAAGAAACTCTTATTCTGCTGCTATGATGATAAATGAGTGCTGTGAATTTAGTAAAATGTTTGAGAATATTACTTAAAAATGTGTTTTCAGCCACATGTTTACATGCATTTCAGACATGTTTACATGCATTTTATTTGACAAATCGGGCCTGTGTTTTCCAGCTGTTAAGTTTCAGGCAATAAGCCAGATTGTTGCTGACTCTGGAAGAGAATCTCAAGCTGAGATGCAGGCTTATAATTCAGTTCACTCATTTCTGGCCTGCTGAGAAGCTATTCTTATCTAATTAATTTTCGTATTAAAAACATAAAATTAAAGATTCAACTGTCCATGAAATTGAGTGCAAAAATATTAGAAAACTTCTACTTAATAGGAAAAAACAAAGTAAATGAAGGTTAAAGAATAGTGGGAATAAGATATAGCTTCTTTGTCCTCTAGCAGTAAAACTGGCTTCCAAATGTAAGCAAGTTTACCACCTAAGCAAGAATCTGCAGAACAAGTCATTGTTGTTCACATCTTAATGATAGCTAGCTAAAACCTTTGGTAGTGTTATTTTTAGGCTCTTGGAAGTGTTTGAGATATTTTTGATGTCAGTGTTTTTGCAGGGTGTGAACATCTCTTGAATTACCCCATATTTAGATTTATTGGAAGGCAGTCTTCTGAAATGCCTGCTATAAAGAAGTGATTTAGAATAAGGTTCTCTAAGCCAAACAGGGATGGGGGTACGTTGCTTGCCCATTTCTTTAGCACATTGTCATGTTCAGATGCTAGTTTCAATCTGGTTCGAAATGTAAGATGTTATATGAACAAGGGAAATTACTCTTTGGCATAATGAATCAATGATGTGTAGTGATGATATTATTTCACTGACATTTCAAATTGTTAATTTTTTTGTTTAAAAAAAACCAAGTCTGTTTAAAATATAGTTCAATCGTGTGTGTGTTAAATACAGGGAAAGGTGAAAAATGCTGTGGTCTGGTTAACTCTGCAAAAGGAAGAACTACAGAAGTTGCTAAAGGATTCAGAAAATGATACCTACTTTCAAAAGTATAATGTAAGTAGGATTTTAAACAGCTGTTTGTAATTTACTATTAAAGAGAAGAGCAGTAAGTATGTTTTTAGAAAACTCTTTCAGAGTGAAGTATTTTAAATATTAAGTGCAGGTTTGAAGGCTGAATTCTAGGACTGTCCATCTGGAACTTTACCTTGTGTTAACATGTGTGTGATCACTGGGTCATCCGATTAAAAATGCACATTCTGCTTCAGTAGTTCTGGGGCAGGCCCTGAGATTTTGGATTTCTAAGTTAGGTGATGTTGGTTCTGCTGGTTTTGGAGTCCTTTGAGAAGCATGGTTCTAGAACAGGAGTTGGCCCATTTTGTAAATGTTATTGGAACAGAGCCACATCCATTTAAGTATTGTCAGTCAATACTTTCACACTATAACCCCAGACCTGAGTAGTCGTGATAGAGACCATATGGCTCATAAAGCCTGAGATATTTGCTGTCTTGCCTCTTGGAATAAAAGTGCTCCGGTCCCTGGTTTAAAGCAGAACATGCTTTTCATAATGAATATTGGATGAAAGAAAAATCAGGAATAGGGTTCCAGAATTTCTTTGGGAAATAATGACAACTGTGATTATTACCATATATTGAACATTTCTTTTTTTTTTTTTTGAGATGGAGTCTTGCTCTGTGTCCCAGGCTAGAGTGCAGTGGTGTGATCTTGGCTCACTACTACCTCCGCCTCCTGGGCTCAAGCTATTCTCCTGCCTTAGTCTCCTGAGTAGCTGGGATTACAGACACCCGCCACCGTGCCTGGCTAATATTTGTATTTTTAGTAGAGACGGGATTTCACCATGTTGGCCAGGCTGGTCTTGAACTCCTGACCTCAATTGATCCGCCCGCCTTAGCCTCCTAAAGTGCTGGGATTACAGGCGTGAGCCACCATACCTGGTCATGTTGAATGTTTTTTAAGTAGCAGATACCTTGCTGATTTGCATTTTATGTATTAAAATATCTTGCTGAACTTGATATTATTCCAGTTTTACAGATGAATAAGTGGCTTATTTAAGGTTACATGGATACTGAAAGATAGAGATGGGATTTGAATGGAAGCCTAGCTTTAAAGACCTAGCTGTTTTACATTGTGATGCTTCTCCGGGGCAAGTAGTTATTCCCTGCATAGTCTTGAAAGAGACTAACAGGAAACAAAGCAAAGGTCCCTCAGTCCTGTTTGTTAGAGCCCATTGTCTAGGCAGTGCTGTGCTTCTCCCCAGTGCTCTGTCCTGAGCAAGCTGCAGATACTGTCAGGTACCAACACGGCACTTAGCACCTGTAGGCCTCCATCTCCCTGTCTGTTAAGTAGAAGAGTTGGATGAGTCCAACCTTTCTAACCATAACATTCAATGGATTGTATGACCTGCTAGCCATATGTTCCTTTTTGCTTTGGAAGCATAGGGAAGAAAGGGATCAAACATCTTTTCTTCCTTTTGTCTGAACTGCATAGACTTCTTGACCTTCTTCCATTTAGCTCTGGTCTAAGATTTTTTCTTTTCTTTCCTTTTTTTTTTTTCTTTTTTTCGAGACGGAGTCTAGCTGTCACCCAGACTGGAATGCAGTGGGGTGATCTTGGCTCACTGCAAGCTCTGCATCCTGGTTTCAATTGATTCTTCTGCCTTAGCCTTCTAAGTAACTGGGATTACAGGCATGCACCAGCACATCTGGCTAATTTTTGCATTTTTAGTAGAGATGGGGTTTTACCATGTTGGTTAGGCTGATCTCAAACTCCTGACCTCGTGTTCCACCCACCTCGGCCCCCTCAAAGTGCTGGGATTACAGGCATGAGCCACTGCGCCCGGCTGAAGATTTTTTTTTCTTGACAAAATGCTTATCATTTACTGAAAGTGCATTGTTCTCACATGTCTTTTATTTAATCATGTATTAGAGATTCAGTTTTCTTAAATAGAAGGCTTTATGAAGTTATTAATTATCAGAAAGTATTAAGTAATTCTTTGACTTCCTCATAACATTTAATTTAAAATGCTGTCAATAATCCTGGATAATGTTTTAAGTGACATTTTAAAACGTTAATGCTGATCCTTGCAGTACTTTCAGCAGCATGGTTCTAGCACAGGGGTTGGCCCATTTTGTAAATAAAATGTTATTGGAACAGAGCCACACCCATTTAAATATTGTCAGTAGCTACTTTCATGCTACAACCCCAGAGCTGGGTAGTTGTGGTGGCTCATGCCTGTAATCTCAACACTTTGGGAGATGAGGCAGGTGGATCACTTGAGCCCAGGAGTTTAAAAGCAGCCTGGACAACAGGGTGAAACCCTGTCTCTACAAAATTACAAAAAAATTAGCCAGATGTGGTGTGCTTATTGGTCTGTAGTTCCAGTTGCTTGGGAGGCTGAGATGGGAGGATCACTTCAGCCTAGGAGGCAGAGGTTGCAGTTAGCCAAGATCACACCACTGAACTTCAGCCTGGACGATGGAGCCAGACCCTGTCTCAAAAAAAAAAAAAAATCTATGTAATTGATAACTCTTTTTTTCCCCTGAGACAGGATCTCTCTCTGTCACTCAGGCTATAGTGCAGTGGCCCAATCATGGCTCACTGCAACCTCTGCCTTCCAGGCTTAAGCCATCCTTTAAGTTCAGCCTCTTGAGTAGCTGAGACTCCAGGTGTATGCCACCATGCTTGACTAATTTTTTGTAGATCTGGGTTTTGCCATGTTGCCCAGGCTAGTTTTGAACTCCTGGGCTTAAGTGATGTACCTGTCTTAGCCTCCCAAATTGCTAGAATTACAGTCGTGAGCCACTGTGTCTGGCCAATTGATAACTCTTAAACACCCATATTTCACACAATTGTGAACCAACAAAAAGCTTTACTTATTAAATGTTTAAAGGCAGACAAAGTATTTTTCAAAGTTTATGTAAAATGAATGGGGAAGAATAAGCTGAAGCTCAGTTAATCATAAACACTTTGAAAATCACTTATACATGACTACTACTGTTATACAGTTTTCACATTCATTCATTCTTATTTTGCTGTGAACACCTATTTGGGGAGGACAAACAAACTCGTATTTTCCATGTGGCATCATGATCTGTTCTGTAGCCCTGTGACCTTGCTGCTCCATTCCAATAAAAATCCAACAATACTGACACAAAGCACAGAGTGAGACCTATGATATCATGCTGGCGCCCAATTATCACAGGGCACTGAAGAAGGAAACCAGAACAGAGAGAGGATACTGGATTCAGGGGATTTTACCTTTAAGTAAAAACTTAAATATAATCTATAGTTATAGACCTCAAAGTAACAGATTATATTATATAAATGGAACTAAACATTTTCAGTCTTTAAAATACTCTTCTGATTGTAGAGCCTGCTGTCCTTTATGGAGTCATTCAATGAAGAAAAAAAGTCCTTTTTGGATGTCCTGACGATAAAAAGGAATCTGGATGAGCTGGACAAGGATCAGTTACAGTTGGGAGAAGCCTGGGATGGCCTCAATCACCAGGTGACTATTTATGTTGATTAGAAGAACAATTGCAGGCTTAAAACGTGGCTCACACCTATAATTTCAGCATTTTGGGAGACCAAGATGGATGGATCACTTGAGGTCAGGAGTTTGAGACCAACCTGGTGAAACCCCGTCTCTACTGAAAATACAGGAATTAGTCGGGGGTGGTGGTGGGTGCCTGTAATCCCAACTGCTTTGGAGGCTAGGCATGAGGATCGCTTGAACACAGGAGATGGAGGTTGCAGTGACCCCCGAGATCACACCACTGCACTCCAGGCCTGGGCGACAGAACGAGACTATGACTCACACACACAAAAAAAAAAAGAATTTCAAAGAGCAGCTTTGTTTTGTTCGATGAGGATTTTACTTTAAACGTCCATGGGAAATTCTGTAAAACACAGGGTAGATGCTTCATCAGAAAATGGGATAGTGTTTTTATATTTTTTCCATGGCATCATTTGGATAGTGGTCATGTTAAGTAGGATTTTTTGCATTCTGCATAGAGAAAACGCAAACTTATCCAAGTTTGATATATTTGCTATCAATTCTTCATTCACCACGGTAGATTATCTATATTTTGATTGATCTGTGGCTTCTCTACTATCATATATCAGTATGAGTAGATGCTTGAGAGAAGTAGGAACAAACCCAGAGTGTGTAACAATGAATTCATGCTTGCGTATCTGAATATATCTGTATGATTTTAATCCTTTTCAGTGTATTGGCATGGTATAACATTCTACAAATGTTAAATTTTTAAAAAATTCAATTCAATTTTTAATTTTTAGGGGTACATGTAGGTATATATATTTACAGGGTACATGAGATATTTTGATACAGGCATGCAATGTGTGATAAGCTTATCTTGGAGAATGGGGCATCCATCCTCTCAAGCATTTATGCTTTGAGGTATGAACAATCCAGTCACATGCTTCAGGTTATTTATAAATGTACAATTAAGTTATTATTGACTATAGTCACCCTATTGTGCTATCAAATAGTAGGTCTTATTTGTTCTATTTTTTTATACCCATTAACCATCTCCATTCCCCCCCTACTCCCTTACTGCCCTTCCCAGCCTCCTGTAGCCATCTTTCTACTCTCTATCTCCATGAGTTAAACTGTTTTGATTTTTAGATGCCACAAATAAGTAAGAACGCATGATATTTGTCTTTCTGTGCCTAGCTTATTTCACTTAACATAATGACTTCTAGTTCCATCCACGTTGTTGCAAATGACAGAATCTCATTCTTTTTTACGGCTGAATAGTACTCCATTGTGTATATTTACCACGTTTTCTTTATCAGTTCATCTGTTGATGGGCACTTATGTTGCTTCTAAATTACAAATATTAATTAATACAAAGTGGTTGTTCAGATTATCTGTGTCTTGACTGACATTTTGTCCAATTCTATTGTAAATGGATCAAAGAGGAGTGTTAAAGTCTGTGGGAATCTCTCTTCAATGCTGTCAAATTTTGCTTCATGTATTTTAAAACATTGTCATTGTGTATACATGCTTATGATTACTTAGTCCTCCTGAGGACTTCTGCCATTATGAAATATTCCTGTTTATCTTGAATAATATTGTTTTTCTTGACATCTGTTAATATTATACTTAATGTTGTACCAGTATAGTCATTCCAGTCTTGTATGCAGACTGTTTAGCACATCTTTTTCCTTCATTTACTTTAAATTTATTTAGTCTTTATATATAAATGACACAGTTATATCTTACTTTCTTATTTACTGTGCCAATCCTTGTCTTTTTTTTTTTTTTTTTTTTTTTTTTGGAGATTGGGTCTTACTCTTTTGTCTAGGCTAGAGTGAGCGTAGCAGCACAATCATGGCTTACTGTATCCTTGCCCTCCTAGGCTCAAGCCGTCCTCCTGCCTCACCTCCCAAGTAGCTGGGACTACAGGTGTGTATCATCATGCCTGGCTAAGTTTTAAGTTTTTTGTAGAGATGGGGTTTTGCCATGTTGCCCAGGCAGGTCTTGAACTCCTGGCCTCAAGCAATGCTCCTGAATTAGAGCTTTGGCCTCCCAAAGTGTTGGGATTACAGGCATGAGGCACCGTGTATAGCCTATCCCTCTCTTTTAATTGGAGTGCTTAGTCCATTTAATGCAATTGTTGATAGAGTTCAGTTCAGGTATATCATTTACTCTTTGTTTTGTTTATTTTCTCTGCTTTTTCTATTCCCATTTCTTTCTTTCTTCCTTCCTTCCTTTTTTTTTTGAGATGGAGTCTCTGTCTCCCAGGCTGCACTGTAGTGGCATGATGTCAGCTCACTGCAACCTCTACCTTTTGGGTTCAAGTGATTCTCCCACCTCAGTCTCCCAAGTAGCTGGGATTACAGGCATCTGCCACCATGCCTGGCTAATTTTTGTTTTTTTAGTAGTGATGGGGTTTCACCATGTTGGCCAAACTGGTCTTGAACTCCTGACCTCAAGTGATCTACCTCCCTCGACCTCCCAAAGGGCTGAGATTACAGGCGTGAGCCACAGTGCCCAGCCCCTGCTTCTTCCTTTCTTGCCTGTTTTGAATCATGCATTTTTTTAAGAATTCCATTTTAATTTGTCTATTGACTTTTGACTCTACTTCTTCCTATCATGTTTTTAATGGTTGCTCTAGGGATTACAATACACATAAAATTTTTACAGTCTACTTAGAGTTTTATAGTTTTTTTTTTTTTTTTGAAACAGGGTCTTGCTCTGTTGCCTGAGCTGGAGTGCAGTGGCTTGATCATGGTCAACTGCAACCTCTGCTTCCTGGGCTCAGTTGATCCGCCCACCTCGGCTTCCTGAGTAGCTGGGACTACAGGCATGCATGACAGTGCGCACACCTAATTTCTTTTGTATTTTTTTTTTTTCCACAGGGAAGGGGTTTCACTGTATTGCCTAGGCTGTTCTTGAACTCCTGGGCTCAAGGGATCCAAAGTGGCCTACCAAAGTGCTGGGATTACAAGTGTGAGCCACCATACCCAGACTTAGAGTTGTACAGTATCCACCTTATTGTACAACTTCTTGTAACATGTAGAAATCCTGCACTCAAATTGATTCATCTCCCATTATTTATGCTACAGTTGTTTTATATATGACACATGTAACATATGTCTTAAAAGCTTCAGGTCCATATTATAATTTTGTTTTTGCTCTAAACAGCCATATATTTTAAGGAAATTAAATGATAAATTAGTCTTTTATATTTATCTAGGTATTTCCCATGTTCTTCATTTCTTTCTAGAGATTTGAGTTTCCATTGAGCTTGGTTCCTTTCAGCCTGAAAACTCCCTTTGACTTATTTTATAATCCAGGGCTGTGATTGACAAATAGACCTAGTTTTCTTTTATCTCTAAATATCTCTTTATTTTGCCTTCGTTTGAAAAGATAACTTTATTGAGGTATAATTTATGTAACATCTCATTTTTAAATGGATAACAAAATGATTTCTAATACATTTACAGAGTTATGAAAGGAACTGTGTGGTCCACAAAGTCAAAATACTTACTCTTCACAGGAAAAGTTTGCTGACCCTTGCTTGGCTGTCAGGAGTGGCAGCCTGCTTTCAGAATGTATTTTCCACATCACTTACTAAGTGTATTAAATGGCAGTTCAGTGGCTTAAAAGAGCCACTCTTTTAGAGAACCTAATTTTGAGGAACTCGCAGCTCCTAGAGTCTTCCCATCAGTGTTAATGCTTCTTGCATTGTCAGTTCCTATTCTGATCACCGCTTTGAAACAGACTCCTGTGAAGGATAAGACCTGTCCGTCTTATTCTTTGTTGGCCAAGTCCTCAATAAAGTGCAAGGCAATGAAGAAGATATTATGTGTATAGTTCAGGCTGTTCCAGGCCACAGAGACCTGGCCTGATTTTGTTAAATACGGAAAAATTGCCCAAATAATGAGAAAAACCACAAAGAGAACTATTTTGCAAGATTAAGGGCCGCAAATTGGTAATAGCTTGAAAATCCATTCCTCAGTCAGGTAAACTGCAGCTCAGTTTCTTGCTGTGGCAAAATGAGACACTGCTAATTTTAAAGTCATCGAATATATAAGAGTTGAAACCATCTACACAGTTCTGGTTTAGTAGTTTGAGAACAGATTTCTCAGAGCATCATAGTAAATGGTTTCATATTGAGTCTACTGTAGAAAATAGCAACATTATGTTACTTTGACCTGTGAAGATCTTATATAAATTTTCAGCCAAATTGAAAAGTAATTACTGCGGAAAGGAAGTGTTCAGTGGGAGAGAAGAGGAACGAAAGGTAAACATTGCCTTCTGTTCTTCCTCTTCTGCCTGCTGTATAAATATTGAGTGTAGCCCTGAGTCAGAAAACACAGGTTTGGTTTAATTCAAAATATATACAACTTTCTTTTGGTTGTGTAAAGAATAATAGTTGAACTGGAGGTATTGCTCTTAGCCTCTCTTTAACTCAATCATTTATCAGTTTTTCTGGTTTATTTTTCAGCAAATGTACAAGTAATTAGACATACTAAAAGCGCATGCTAACTTGTTTATTTGAAAACTCACAAAAATGGCCAGGTGCAATGGCTCACACCTGTAATCCTAGCACTTTGGGAGGCCGACGTGGACGGATCGCTTGACGTCAGGAGTTTGAGACCAGCTCTGGCTGACGTGGCAAATCCCTGTCTCTACTAAAAATACAAAAATTAGCCAGGCAGGGTGGCACAAGCCTGTAATCCCAGCTACTCAGGAGGCTGAGGCAGGAGAATCTCTTGAACCTGGGAGGCGGAGGTTTCAGTGAGCTGAGACATGTCTCCAGCTTGGAAGATGGAGTGAGACTCCATCTAAAAAAAAAAAATTTGCAATAATGAAATCACTTTTTTTCATTTTTCTTCCATCAGGAGACATAATGGCAAATGGTTAATGATGTATAAAATTGTAGAATTGGCCGGGTACAATGGCTCACGCCTGTAATCTCAGCACTTTGGGAGGCCGAGGTGGGCGGATCACCTGAGGTCAGGAGTTCGAGACCAGCTTGCCCAAGATGGTGAAACCCCATCTCTACTAAAAACACAAAAATTAGCTGGGTGTGGTAGTATGTGCCTGTAATCCCACATACTAATATTGGCTGTCAAACTTAAACGTGAGATTCAGAGGAGATAAACATTCAAACTGTACAGCAGTACGTTTATGTAAAAAGTCACATTCTTTTTTTGGAGACAGAGTCTTGCTCTGTTGCCCAGGCTGGATTGCACTGGTGTGATTTCGGCTTACTGCAGTCTCCACTTTCTGGGTTCAAGTGATTCTCCTGTGTCAGCCTCCCGAGTAGCTGGGAGTAGAAGCATGATCCACAACGCCCAGCTAATTTTTTTTCTTTTTTTTTTTTTTTGAGACAGGATCTCGCTCTGTCTCCCAGGCTGGAGTGCATTGGTGCAATCTCAGCTCACTGCAACCTCCTCCTGCCTGGCTCTGTGGCGTCACTTACCACACTTTCTTGTAACCATGTTCTTGGCTGCTTCTTTGGATAGGTGGTTCAGGCAAGAGCTGTGGCTTTTATTTATCTGGTTTATACTGTGACATAGGGGGTGGTGTTAAGTTGCTCTTCATTTATACATAACACATGGAGCTGGGCAAGGCCCTGCTCTTGTTTTTATTCATTGGCTTGTGTTTTGATTTCCTTTTATACTCATACCTTCTTCCTATTTCCCCTTTCTCCTTGAGCCACAAGTTTGGTAATTTAATGTGTTTCTTTTTTTTATGTTTTTGCATAATACAGATAAAATTTATAGGTTTTTTTTTCTTTTCGAGACAGGATCTCACTGTCACCCAGGCTGGAGTGTAATGGCGTGATCATCATGACTTGCTAAAGCCTTGACCTCCTGGGCTCAAGTGATCCTGCCACCTTAGTCTCTTGAATAACCAAGACTGTAGGTACACACCACCACCCCTGGCTAATTTTTGTATTTTCAGTAGCCGTGGGGTTTTACCGTGTTGCTCAAGCTGGTCTTGAACTCCTGTGCTCAACCGATCCGCCTGCCTTAGCCTCCTGAAGTGCTGGGTTTATAGGTGTGAGCTACTGCCCCTGACCTGTACATGTATTTTTGTGTACCCTTACATTGAGGAAATATGTTGTTTCTTTTATTTTTGAGCACAATGTATTTAAGGTGCTTCCATGTCAGCATCTGTGCATCTAATTTGCTCCTAACTGCTATGTAGCATTGAACAATGGGCAACCATCACGTGGTCCTTCTCCACGCCAGAAGCTTTCTATATCTTTATCTCCAGCTCTTAGCGCAATAGGTTGTTCATAAATATTTGGTCAGAGGATGAATGAATGAATGAGTGAGTGAGTTTTGACAGTGCTTATGGGGGGACATCCAGGTAGAAGAGGCAGCAAGAGTTAAGACACAAGAGTACAATGAGTGAAGAAGCAAGCCGTCCCGAGTGTGTGTGGCTCACGTGCTTGTGCATGCAGGAAGTGGTGGGAGGCTGACAAAGGAGGAGATGGACCTGGATTTGAGGATGGGTGGTGCTTTAGTGAAGGACAGAAATTCGGGAGCTCCGGTGGATATATGTCACATGGATATACAGTTAGGGCTAGAGAGGGAAGTGGTTATAAGTCACTATGGAAGATGCAGTTGTAGAGTCAGCACACCAGGACAAACACCGGTCATTCAGTAAGATAGTCTATCCTTGCTTAGAGGCGTACTTTAAATCTTTTGAATTTCCCCCATGTTGTTTTTTTTTCCCCCCAAGACGGAGTCTCACTCTGTTGCCCAGGCTGGAGTGCAGTGGCACGATCTTGGCTCACTGCAACCTCCATCTCCCGGGTTCAAGTAGTTCTCTGCCTCAGCCTCCCAGGTAGCTGGGATTACAGGCACCCTTCAGCATGCCTGGATAATTTTTTTTCCTGTATTTTTTAGTTGAGACAGTGTTTCACCATCTTAGTTAGGCTGGTCTTGAACACCTGACCTCGTGATCCACCTCCCTCGGCCTCCCAAAGTGCTGGGCTTTCAGGCATGAGCTACTGCACTCGTATCAAACATTTGTTTTTCCTCATGCCTTCTTTTCCTATAGCTTTTGAACAAATTATATTTCTGATCAGTAAGTAGGTAAGTGATATTTAGAACTAAGAAATTTACCCATTGATAAAGATTTCCATGATAATGGATCACATTGATCAGTTAGGACTTTTAGAGCACTTCAAAGAATCAAACCAACAAGAAAAGTTCTATAGAAGAATATCTTCCCTTTTTTTCAGATTAATGCATGGACAGTAGAGCTGAATTGTGCCTTGCCTCCACCCCTCCATCAAACTGAAGCTTGGCTTCAGGAGGTAGAAGGGCTTATGGATGAAGATTTGTCAACCTCCCAGGATTACTCTCAAGACATGACTCTGATACAAGAGAAAATGACTTTATTCAAGGTTGGAAAAGCAAAAAAAGAGATGTAGAAAAACACGTTTTGTTAGGGATTGTTCTTGAGGAAGACTTTTTCCTAAAAAGAAGGGAAGGAACTATAATGGATATTTGAGGATGGTTTAGAATATTCCTCTGGGGATTTTTGGGACCTAGAAGATAACTTTATATTCATGACCATTGTGCTAGTTTAAGGTTGAAACAATAAGGATAGAATCTAAATAAGGATAGAGTTCTAAAGCAACTGTAAATAAAGTCTGACCAAAAAAAGGTCAAGGTGTAGGAGGGTGGAGAAGAGGGGGCCTGATTTAAATTTTGAGAGACTGGATTCCCACTAAAATGGCATGAAAGAAACGATGTGAGATTTTTGGTATTTGAGCCTACAAAGGAATGGAAAATACACCAATAAATAAAAGATTATAATAATGGTTTTACTAAAGACACTGTGGTCTACCTCTATAAAATATTCAGATTTGAAACATTTATGATGAAAATATTTATTCACAATATCTTAGTTAAGGGGAGGAGTTTCAGCCTAGGCAATATAGCAAGACCCCACCACTACAGAATTTTTTAAAAAAACAAAATTAGCTGGGTATTGTGGTATGTGCCTGTAGTTCCAGCTACTCGGGAAGCTAAGGTGAGAGGATCCCTTGAATCCAGGAATTCCGGGCTGCAGTGAGCCATGATTGCACCACTGCATTCTAGCCTGGGTGACAGAACGAGACCCTGTGTCTTAAAATAATAAAGAAAAGTGGGTTAGGGGAGGGCTTTATGATTTTTTTTGAGAAAAAGATACAATGCAAGTAAGATAGACAAATCCTTAATTACGGTGTTTGGTGATAAATATGGCTTATGTCATGCTGAATTTCTTTTCAGAGCCTGATGGATAGATTTGAATATCATTCAACCAATCTCCTTACCTTCGAAAATAGAGATGAAAATCATCTGCCATTGGTGCCACCTGACAAATTGGAGGAAATGAAAAGACGGTGTGTAACACTCCCATTTCACCCCTGCTGGTGCTATTCACGTTTGAGTAACAGCTTGTACTACAGAGACCACAAGATACAGATTTTTAGATAATTTTTACCAAATATTCTCCTTTCAATCTTGATAACAATGTCTTCATGTTTTATGTAATAGTAATATTGCAGATACTTTACAAACATTGTAGATACTATGCATACTTCCTTTTTATTGAATGGTAGAATATGTTGATGGAAAAAGTTGAGAAACTGAGCTCTATATCTTGGTTTTGGATAAGTTTTTCTCTTTTTGAGCATGTTTTCTCCTTTGTAAATTTAGGTTAATGATAATCACCCTGTCCAGGTCTCACCAGGAAACTGGATCATATGGGAGGATGGATATTATAGTATTTTATAATTGTAAAATACTATAAATATTGAGATTATTTAATCAATTATCTTTTCTCATTCAAAAGTAACTTATTAGAGTAATGAGGGTGTTAGCCTTAATAATAAAAAAGCTTAATATATAAACTTAGATTATAGTTTTATATTAAGTCATATGGAAGTTTTCAGATTTAGTAAAATATTTCATAGATCAACATTTTATTGTAGGATTTGTCAATTGGGAAATCATTTGTTCAGAAAATGTTCTTTGTTTTATGTTTTTACCTTAGAAATGGTTATTTTATATCTAGTCATGGTATCTTACAGTGTTTAAAAAAGAAAGAGATAATGATACATCTGAGTTCCATGTGCTTAAAGAACAAGTTGAAGCCTCAATATTTTTAAAAATGCTGAACAGATTTCTCATGTTTGGTCAATAATATGAAGTTAAATTCCTAAACTTGCACTGTTTTCCAGAATCAACAACATTTTGGAGAAAAAATTTATTCTACTTCTAGAATTTCATTACTACAAGTGCTTAGTTCTTGGTTTGTTAGATGAAGTGAAATCAAAATTGGATATTTGGAACATTAAATATGGGAGCAGAGAATCTGTGGAATTATTGCTGGAAGACTGGCATGTAAGCTTTTAATTTTGTGTCATAGGCAACTATTCTCCATCTCTTGGTGCTGTGTTTGCATTTTTACTTGGCACGATTTCCCATTAACTCTTCAGGCTTTAAGATGGGTTTCTTAATAGATTTCTTTAGCTTAAATATTGCCTGAAGAAAAGATTACAAGGAGTCAAATAGCAGCACAGGGAAGAGTAAAAAAAAGATGTATCACTACTTACTACCCAAGGGGAGATGAAGAGTTAACCAAGTCAGTTAATGTAATATAAAAGGTTGCCATGCTTTTTTTCATTAAAAATTCCTCCTTTCACTTACTTGAAATGTTAATTTTTGTTTCCTTTTCTGCTGCATACTTTCATGCAGTAATTATATTTTTCATATAACATTTTGATTTTAGCTTACTAAATTTACTATTTAACTATAAACAGTGCATTTTCTCTTTTGTCTCGAGGCTTTCTTTTTGGCTTTAACTCTTCCAGTTTATAGGAAGAAATGTTTGAAGTCACTTAAATATAAGTATGTGCACATCTAAGTTAAAACTACAGCATCACAGAAATGCCAATTCTACACTCAGGCCTTATCCTTCTTTTTGTTTCCCTCCTTTTAGAAGTGAGGGGGTTCTGGGTACGGTGGTGCACAGCTGTAATCCCAACACTTTGGGAGGCCAAGGCGGGCGGATCACCAGAGGTCAGGAATTCCAGATCAGCCTGGCCAACATGGCAAAACCCTGTCTCTACTAAAAATACAAAAACTAGCCAGGCATGGTTGTACGTGTCTGTAATCTCAGCTACTCAGGAGGCTGAGGCAGGAGAATCGTTTCAACCCTGAAAGGTGGAGGCTGCAGTGAGCTGAGATCGTGCTACTGCACTGCACTCCAGCCTGAGCGACAGAGCAGTTGTCAAGGAAGGAAGGAAGGAATGAAGGAAGGAAGGAAGGGAGTGGGGGAGGGGAGGGGAGGGGAAGGGAGGGGAGGGGAGGAAGAATTGACGGGGAAAAGAAAAATTTCAAGATTGCAAATTTTATTGTAAAAAATTTAAAAAATGATAAAGAGAAGTTTACTTCCAATTTATGATTTAAACACTGTATGTTCCCAAACAGGAAGCAGCGTCATTCTAAACTAGGCTAGATTTTGAATATTTCTACTTCTTTGATTTTTCATTTTTCTATTTACATGTTCATACTATTGGCACATATAAGTATACAGTAAATATGAATTTTGAATTAGGTAATATTTTTCCATAACAGAATCTGGTTAATGGTAATTTCTGAAATGTTTTTATGTGATGGATATCTCTTTGTAACATACTCTAATATATCTGAAAAGATTACTCAATAAAGCATGTGAAATAAGAGCACTGACACAAGTATGTAATATTAGTAAAATGTGCAAAGTAGGAGATCCTGAAATTACTATAAATACTTAACTTGCCTTTTTCCACAAGAGGAAAACTACTGTAGCATCATGTCACCACATTAAGATCAATTTCATCAGATGTCATACCTGTTTAATGTTCACACTCAGCTTCTGTCTCCTAGATTTTAACCATGTTTCTTCCTCTTTTCCTTCCAAATACATAGTATTAAAGACCTAAAGAAATGTCGGTAACTACGTCCTTCATTGAATGTCTGTATCTCCCTATCTGGATTTCTTGGCACAATTTTAAAAGTAAAAACTGTCAATATGTGTTTTTCTTTTCTTCCCAGAAATTTATTGAAGAAAAAGGATTCCTAGCCCAACTTGATACCTCTTTTCAAAAATGTGAAGAAATTTATAAGAATTTGGGTAAAGCAGTTCAGTTACTTTTTGATGGAATGACTGTCACTTAATGATGTTTTATCTGTTTTACTTTCTATATAATGTTTTAGAAATTAGTTTTATGTGCATGTTTTCCTGGGAAAATTCTTGCTTTCACTTTTAATATTGTCAGAGTACATATTTTGCCACTGTCAATTAATGCAAATATTTTAAGAATATTATTAATAAAAAATTGTTTTTTAAGATCACTTTTTTGTTTCAATTTGCAGCTGGAGAATGTCAGAATATTAGTAAACAATATATGGTGATGAAATCTGATGTTTGTACGTATAGGAAAAATATAGATAATGTGAAGTCCACTCTACAAAAAGTGCTGGCATATTGGGCTACTTATGTGGAAAACCTTTGCTTACTAAGGGCTTGCTTTGAGGAGACAAAGAAGGAAGAAATTAAAGAGGTATTTGCAGTCTAATAGTATCTGCTCAATTTTATTTTTTAATTGTTTTATTTTATGACCCTCATTTTCAATTCAAAGATGAGAAAGCGGAGACAAGTACACCAGTGTTTTGGAAAATTCTTCGAGGTTTGGAAAGAATTTAGTTTCTTCCCAATGTAATTGCCAAGAGGCAGTTTTCTCCACTGGTTTATAGGTTTTACACATGGTCGCACACATACATACAACCCCCCTCACGCACCCACTGCCAACAACACAGAGCTTTCTTGAGGTATAATTTACATACAGAGTAATAGCTTTTTGGAGATGTTTTGCTAAACTCTTTGGAGAGGAAATAAGACTTAATGTACTGGGTAGTTTACAGACACATTTAAAATAAATTACTGTTCAGAAAATTTTATTTTTCCATTTGGTTGAAACCCTCCGGCTCTAAAATATTCCTGAGTTTCTGGAGGAGGACAGTCAAGGTACCTTAACTTATGTGTAGAGGTGTGGAAGAACTGCCAATGTTTTAATGTGTTATTCCTGTAATAATCTGTTCTGTGATTATCTGAGATAGTTTCTCTTTCTTTCATTTGTTTTTCTCTGTTGTAGATAGCTATAGTCTTTCAGATTAAACATTTTCAAAATAGAAGCTAAAATTACTCAACAGAAAATAGATTATTTGTATTAAAGTGAAAGTGTGAGAGTACAAAAAAGAGCATTTTAGGGGTTGAGTCATCACTTCTTTCTGTCACCCATATTAATACTAGAAATTCAGATCTTTGTCTTCCAACAGTCCCTCTGCCTTTAAAGGTCTCCTATAAAAATGTACGTAACTCAGAGAATAACACTCTAAGCTTGTAATACCCAAACTGCTAAGAAATCCTGAGCTACCAGAGAGAACTAACAGAACTTACGGAACACTCTAAAATGTGAAGGAGACACAACAACATCCATCTGTTGGACACCATGCTGCTACTAAGTTGTTGAACTGACCATTAAAAATGGGAACTGTTAGATAATATTTCTGGCCTAGGGACTCTCTGAAAAAATAAATGAGACAGTTAAGGCTCCATGAACTTAACAAGTTTGGAAACCTCTGCTGTAAGTTCATCAGCCACATGAAAGAGAGATCAGATGCATCTTAAAAGTCCAGGACCAGGAGTGATGACAGACAGCTGGCACTCCCCAGTTAGCACTTAGAAATGAAGAGCTAGACCAACAGGGATGGCAGATTCCTCTAAGGGGAAAGTCAAAGTCCCTGCAAAGAATGTTGCTTAGAATTATTCTTGGTGTGGAGGTTGCAATGAGCCAAGATCACACCACTGCACTCCAGCCTGGACAACAGAGCAAGACTCCGTCACACACACACACACAAATCCAGTATGGTGGCTCATGCCTATAAGCTCAGCACTTTGGGAGGCCAAGATGGGCGGATCACAAGGTCAGGAGTTCAAGACCAGCCTGACCAACATGGTGAAACTCCATCTCTACTAAAAATACAAAAATTAGCTGGGCATGGTAGCGTGCACCTGTAGTCCTAGCTACTCAGGAGGCTGAGGCAAGAGAATGGCTTGAACCCTGGAAGTGGAGGTTGCAGTGAGCCAAGATCAGGCCACTGCACTTCAGCCTGGGTGACAGAGCAAGACTCTGTCTCAAAAAAAAAAAAAAAAAAAAAAAAAACTTGGTGAACATTTATTATACATAATAAAAAGACACTATTATGTCATTAAGATAGTATGTTGCTTATCTGTTACTTAGGTTCCCTTTGAGACACTAGCCCAGTGGAATCTAGAACATGATACTTTAAATGAAGCAGGAAATTTTTTAATCGAAGTCAGCAATGATGTGGTTGGATCATCTATTTCTAAAGAACTGAGAAGGCTGAATAAAAGGTGGAGAAAGTTTGTTTCAAAAACTCAACTTGTAAGTTCTCTTAACTGGTTATAGCTTTATTTAGATATGATTCATGTACCATATAATTTACTCATTGTAAGTACATAACTGATTGATTGCTGGTATATTCACAGAGTTGTGTAGCCATTACCATACAAAATTTGGAGTATTTTTATTAATTCATAAAGAAACCCTGTACCCCTCAGCAGTCACTTCCTATTTTCTTCTAACCCTACCCCCACAGCCCTACACAACCACAAATCCACTGTCTTCTATAGATTTGCCTATTCTGAACATTTTACATAATAGAATCATATAATATGTGATCTCCTAGGGCTCATTTTACTTGGCATAATATTTTTGAGGTTCATTCATGTTATAGAATGAAATAGTACTCATTTCTTTTTATTGGCAAATAATAATTCATTGTATGGATATATACCACATTTTGTTTATCTGTTCTCTAGCTGGTGCTCATTTGAGCTCTTTTCACTTTTGGGGTTTTTATGAACAGTGCAGCTATGGACATTCGTGTGGACACATGTTTTCTTTGAGTGTATGCCTAAGAGAGTGTATGCCTGAGAGAGCTGTTAATTCTTCAATCCTTTCTACTATAGAGCCTTCTAGTTGAAATTCACTTACCATAAAGGAAAAACAAGCATTGTTTTGCCTACTAGATTTTCAGCTCCTTGAGAACATACACTGAAGCTTATTTATCTTTATATGCAGCATAGTGCCTCATAAAAGCAGACTTTTTATAAAACATTTTTCAACTAATTCCATTTCTTAACAATTTGAGACTTACGTTTTTTATGTGAAATGCTCATGTTTTATAATATTGTTGCTAGTTGAATCCTAAAAATATATTTGAATATATTATGTCCACTTACTGTTTGTAATGTATATTAGCATAAAAGTATGAGTATTAAATTTTATAAAATTAATTTTGTATAGGAAATGAACCTACCATTGATAAAAAAACAGGATCAGCCCACTTTTGACAATTCTGGAAATATTCAACTATCTGAAGAAGAAAAAGCAACTGTTGAGTTTTCAACAGATTTATCAATAGAACTTCCTGAAAATTATAATCAAAATATAAAGGTAAAATAGTCATACTTCGTATATTTCACTTGCATATAGACATAATTTAACTTTGGTACTAAAAAAAAGATATTACTGGGCCCAGTGGCTCATGCCTGTAATCCCAGCATTTAGGGAGGCCAAAGTGGGTGGATCGCTTGAGCTTAAGAGCTTGAGACCAGCCTGGGTAACATGGCAAAACCCTATCTATACCAAAAATACAAAGTTTGCTGGATGTGCGGGTGCGTGCCTGTGGTTCTAGCTACTTGGGAGGCTGAGGTGGGAGGATTGTTTGAGCCTGGGAGGTGGAGGTTGAAAGTGAGGCAAGATTGTGCCACTGCACTCCATCCTGGGTGACAGAGTAAGACCCCTGTCTCAAAGAAAAAAAAGATATGGTTGAGATGGTGGTAAATGTGTGGATTGATAGATGACATTTAAAGTGTGATCATTTCCAAGGAAAATGCTTGAATGATTTCCCTCATGAAGTTTTTAGCATGGAAGTCTTACTCCACTTACTATGCTCTCACAGACACACAGAGCAGTATAAATTGAGTTGATGTTTTCCTGAGATTACCTCTGACTAGTGCTCAGAAATTGTCTAGCTTTAGGCTAGCCCTTGGCGTCTGTGTGTCTTGCTTCCTTTCTGTAAAATGAGGGAAAATATTCTATTTCTTCCTTGTTTTGTTGGGCAATTTGGCGGATGACTTTAAATCATGGGAAAAAGTATAGAAAAAGAACAAAAAATAAATTAAAAATTGTATATTCGTAAGATATAATACCTAAGACTTTGGAAATACTCCCTTCATGATAACTTGTACAGCTTTATTTAAACTGCTTTTAAACTAGCGTGGATCCATTTGCATGATGGAGTGCCAGTGTTTTCACACTGTAAGAATGCCTACTTAGAATATCTGGAAATATCTGAATTTTTGCAGCGTGCTTTAAAATACTAGCGTCTTTTGATACATTTCAAATATAATCTCACCAGATCAGGTGGCTCATGCCTGCAATCCTAGCACTTTGGAAGCTGAGGCAAGAGGATTACTTGAGCCTAGAAGTTCAAGACCAAACTGGGCAACATAGTGAACCCTGTCTCTATTTAAAATAAAATAAACAGTGATCTTATCTTAAATGATCTAATCATTTAAGAATGTATCTGTGGGTAGCACATGCCTGTAATCCCAGCACTTTGGGAGGCTGAGGTGGGCAGATCACTTGAGGTCAGGAGTTTGAGACCAGTCTGGCCAACATGGTGAAACCCCATCTCTACTAAAAATAAAAATAATTAGCTGGGTATGGTGGTGGGTGCCTGTAATCCCAGCTACTCAGGAGGCTGACGCAGGAGAATCGCTTGAACCCGGGAGGCAGAAGTTGCAGTGAGCCGATATCATGCCACTGCGTTCCAGCCTGGGTAACAGAGCAAGACTCCATCTCCAAAAAACAAAAAGAATATATCTGTGTATTTCATAAATATAAGCCATTATAATTTGTCAATATACAGTTTAAGACATAATATATCTATTATATAGCTATAGTATGTCAACCTATAGATTATTAATGGGAAAAGATTTAATTTTGTTGAAATTTGATTCTGAGTTTCTTCTTGGTATTTTACAATAATAGCTGTATTTATTTAAATAGTATATGAGTTTTAGAAATGTGTTTATAGTCACCCTAATTTACTAAACTTTAATCTTCTTACATATAAAATGAAGAAAATATCTAACTGATAGGAATGATATTATAATTAAGAAACCCTGAGCAAGACTTTTAATTTGCAAAGTGATGCATACTATTTTAGTGTTAATCATTGGCCAGGCATAGTGGCTCATGCCTGTAATTCCAGCTCTTTGGGAGGCTGAGATGGGACTTAAGCCCATGAGTTTGAGATCAACCTGGGCAACATAGTGAGACCCCCATCTCTACAAAAAATAAAAAATTGTCTAGATATAGTGGCGTACACCTGTAGTTCTAGCTACGCAGGAGGCTGAGGTGGGAGGATCACTTGAGCCTGGGAGGTTGAGGATTTAATGAGCTGTGATCGTGCCACTGTACTACAGCCTGGGCAATAAAGTGACACTTCATATAAAAAAAAAGTTACTATTGTCAAAAAACTACATCTTATATCATTAAAATATGTTGAATTGCTACTCTTCAGGAGAGAAAGTGGCGTAACTTTTTAAACTTTTATTTCTGAAGACAGGGTCTTGCTTTGTTGCCCAGGCTGGAATGCAGTGATATGATCATAGCTCACTGTAGCTCCAAACTCCTGGGCTTAGGCAATTCACTTATCTCAGCCTCTTGAGTAGCCAGGACTACAGCACGCACCATTATGCCCAACTAACTTTAAAATTTTTTGTAGAGATGAGGTCTCACTCTGTTGCCCAGGCTGGTCTCAAACTCCTGGCCTCAAGACATCCTTCTGCCTCGACTTCCTAAAGAGCTGGGATTACAGATGTAAGCCTGAGGTGTAACTTTTTGAAAAGGAAAATTATTTTGTTATATACGTGCTGATGTTTTCTCGGTGGTAATTTTGAATGTTGTAGGCTGGAGAGGAACATGAAAAAGAAAATGAAGAATCCACAGGGCAACTAAAAGTGGCTAAAGATGTTGAAAAAGTCATTGGACAAGTGGAAATCTGGGAGGCAGAAACCAAATCTGTTTTGGATCTTCTGAGAGATGAAGATGATGTGAATACTTCAGTGGAAGAGTCTTTGAAGGTATGAGTGTAACAGTATTAAGAGGATAGTTTCATGGTTGTGCATTTATGTTTTAAGATACATAAAAAGTGTTAAAGTAAGTAGTAATAAGCCTACAGTTTTAATTTTCTTTGTTGGGAGTTTTAAAAATGAATGGATTTTTATCTCTTGATTATTTGCTGTTATTTTGCTTGAAAGCAGAGGGTAGATGAGGAGACCACTGATAATATCTATGAATGTTAAGCTCTTGAACTTACTATCTTAGCCATAAAAGGGGAGTTAAAATATTGTCTTGCTCTGGAGGACAATGAGGAGATGAGTGAGTTCAATCTCATATAGCATAGTGCAGAGTGCACATAAGAGATTGTACAATCAGGCCAGGTGTGGCAGCTTATGTCTGTAATCCCAGCACTTTGGGAGGCCGAGGTGGGCAGATCACAAGGTCAAGAGATCAAGACCATCCTGGCCAACATGGTGAAACCACGTCTCTATTAAAAATAGAAAAAATTAGCTGGGCATGATGGCATGCACCTGGAGTCCCAGCTACTCAGGAGGCTGAGGCAGGAGAATTGATTGAATTGCTCCCAGGAGACGGAGCCAAGATCGTTACACTGCCCTCCAGCCTGGGTAACAGAGCAAGACTCTGTCTCAAAAAAAAAAAAAAAAGAGATCACTACAATCTATGCTTTGAAAGTTCACCCACTGATTAAGTCACTCTCCTTAGTGCAGGGAGACTGACTCATGTTGTTAGATCTTTGTTCTGTCTGTATTCTCAGGCAGTTGACTCATTGAAAGGCAATGAGGCAAGAGAGTGTTTTAATATAACTTAGTTCTCTTGGGAAAGGAGTTATCATTGAGGTTTTTACTGAGTTCCAGCTCAGCTCTAATACCTACAGAGTATAAGTTACAACAAGATGGGGAAGTTTCTGGAATAAAAAGGAACATTTACATACTTTTTCTAAGCCTACATTTCTGAAAGGTATATATTTCAGCATTTTGTGTTTTCAGTATTTGGTAGTTTTTATTGCTTTGAAAATATTACATAAATTTATCATGCCATCTCATCTGCCAGTGCTTTTCTGATTTTATTTTTATTATTTATTAATTTATTCTATCTGGAATTTATTTTTTTGGAAAAAAATGTGGTAGAAAGTCAGTATTTTAAAAATGTTTAAATGATTTAAAAATTATTGTGTAAATACAAGCACACTGAAATATATTTATATTAAGAAAGGATTAAGTAGATATCCATTGGATCAAAATATTGGATCAAGATTCATTCTAAAGAAGAAATACAAGTTCTAAACAGTATGGATAATGAGATAATGTGATTTCATTTTTGGTTTTTAAAAGAGTTGTATTTTTATGTATAATGTATTTATATTCATAGAAAAATATCTGTAAGGATATACCGGTAACTGAGTCTATCTTAATCCCATATTACTCCCAGCTCCTAGTACATGGTAGACATCTAGTAAATCTTTTCTTTCCTTTCTTTTTGAGACAGGGTGTTGCTCTGTCTGTCACCCAAGCTGGAGTACAGTGGCACAATCATGGCTCCCTTGACCTCCCCAGGTTCAAGTGATCTTCAGCCTCCCAAGTAGCTGGGATTACAAGCATGCGCCATCACGCCCAGCTAATTCTTATATTTTTAGTAGAGATAGGGTTTTGCTGTATTGCCCAAGCTGGTCTTTAACTCCTGGGCTCAAGTGATTTGCCCACTTCAGCCCTACTAGGTGCTGGGATTGCAGGCGTGAGCCACCATGCCTGGCTATACATATTTTCTTTTCTTTTTTTTTGAGACTGAGTTTCGCTCCTGTTACCCAGGCTGGAGTGCAATGGCGCGATCTCAGCTCACTGCAACCTCCTCTGCCTCCTGGGTTCAGGCAATTCTCCTGCCTCAGCCTCCCGAGTAGCTGGGATTACAGGCGCACATCACCACTCCCAGCTAATTTTTTGTATTTTTAGTAGAGATGGGGTTTCACCATGTTGACCAGGATGGTCTCGATCTCTTGACCTTGTGATCCACCCGCCTCGGCCTCCCAAAGTGCTGGGATTACAAGCTTGAGCCACCGCGCCCGGCCGGCTATACATATTTTCTTTACATGCTGTACCTTTCCTTTTTTTTTCTTTCAGTTTTTTAAATTACATGAACTTTTTTGTTTTATAATTTAAAAGAGGGAAAAATGGAAATGATAACTGAACGTGCTAGTTTCAGGAAATTAAAATCACTGTAATTCCACTGCCCTAAGGTAAATAAGATCAATATTTACATAGTTGGTATCACACACTATAACTTCTATTTTATCATACCCATGTGTACTAGTCCATTTTCACACTGCTGTTACAGATATACCCAAGACTGGGCAATTTACAAAAGAAGAGGTTTAGTTGACTTACAGTTCCACATGACTGGGGAGGCCTCCCAGTCATGGCGGAGGGTGAAAGGGATATCTCACATGGCGGCAGACAAGAGAAGAGGGTTGTACAGGGAAACTCCCCCTTATGTAATCATTAGATGTGGTGTAACTTATTCACTTTCATGAGAATAGCACAAGAAACACCTACTCCCGTGATTCAGTTACCTCCCATCGGGTCCCTCCCACAACACGTGGGAATTCAAGACAGGATTTGGGTGGGGACACAGCCAAACGATATCACCATGCCACTGTGAGTTGTAATTTAAAAATTATTTTTTGCTGACTTGAGAACTGAAAAGTGGTATCTCCTTATTGTTTTAATGGGTACTTATTTCATTACATGTATTACTTAGCTATCATATATTTATTAGGCATCTGTTTCTATGAATTATCTGTTCTTATATTTTCAAAATTTTCTTTGGGGTCTTGGTATTTTTTAAACTGAATTATACAAGCTCTTTGAATTGTGATTCATTTTCAATTCTGTGTCAAATATTTTTGCCAAGTTGTTGACTTTGTGTATTTTATTTTGTATCACAGGTTTTTAATATTTATGTAGTCAGGTCTATCCCTACGCTTAGGCCTGAAAAGACCCTCTGCAGTGAGATAGGAGATTGGATTTTATTTTATTTTTGAGACAAAGTCTCGCTCTGTTGCCTAGGCTGGAGTGCAGTGATGTAATCTTGGCTCACTGCAGTCTCTGCCTCCTGGGTTCAAGAGATTTTTCTACCTCAGCTTCCTGAGTAGTTGGGACTACAGGCGCCTGCCACCATGTTAGCTAGGCTGGTCTCAAACTCCTGACCTCAAATGATCCACCTGTGTTGGCCTCCCAAAATACTGGGATTATAGGCATGAGCCATTGCTGATTTTATTTTATTTTATTATTTTTTCTAGTTTTCGAGATGTAGTTTCACACTCTTGTTGCCCAGGCTGGAGTTCATGAGTGTAATCTTGTCTCATTGCAACCTCTGCCTCCTGGGTTCAAGCAATTCTCCTGCCTCAACCTCCCAAGTAACTGGGATTACAGACGTGCAGCACCGTGCCCAGCTAATTTTGTATTTTTAGTAGAGATGGAGTTTCACTATGTTGGCCAGGACAGTCTCGAACTCCTAACCTCAGGCGATCTGCTTGCTTCAGCCTTCCAAAGTACTGGGATTACAGGCATTAGTACCTGTGCCTGACTGCAGATTGGTTCTTATGGATAATGTCTTTCTTTTTGTGGTTTCATATTTCTGACCCATTTGGAATTTATTTTTGTTATGATATATAAAGATTATTTTCCGGGCCGGGCGTGGTGGCTCACACCTGTAATCCCAGCACTTTGGGAGGCCGAGGCGTGTGGATCACAAGGTCAAGAGATCGGGACCATCCTGGTCAACATGGTGAAACCCCGTCTCTACTAAAAATACAAAAAATTAGCTGGGCATGGTGGCGCGTGCCTGTAATCCCAGCTACTCAGGAGGCTGAGGCAAGAGAATTGCCTGAACCCAGGAGGCAGAGGCTGTGGGAGCCGAGATCGCGCCATTGCACTCCAGCCTGGGTAACAAGAGTGAAACTCCGTCTCAAAAAAAAAAAAAAAAGATTATTTTCCAATAGCTGTTTTATCCAATAACATTTATTGAATGGTCCCCTCTCCACTAATTTGGCATAGAACAAGTTCATTTTAAGGTTTATTACTATTGTCTCAACTTTCTATTGTCATTGCTTTTCTTCTATTCTTTATTTCATTGAAGTACTAACTGTATAAAGAATAATCTAAAAAACATGTTCAGAATCTGCTTGTATCAATATGAAATTTCAAATGACTCCTTAGAATTCTTTTCAGAATGCAGATTTGCTTGATTTTGGATTAATAATGAACTAATTTGGTTTCCTGATGAGATTGTTTTGATTAATGTTTAACATATAATCAGAATGTTTATTGCGATCTCACTTCGATTTGTTTTAATAGCATCTTATTGCCAAAGGCTCTATGTATGAGGAGCTTATGGCAAGAACTGAAGATATGTTACACATGGATATACAAAATTTTTCAAGCCAGGAGTCCTTTCAACATGTTCTCACAACTGGGCTTCAGGCAAAGATTCAAGCAGCTAAAGAGAAAGTCCAGGTATCTCTTTAACTTTCCCTATTTAGTGATTCCGTTCTCTAAAAGAGAGGGGTCACGGGGTGGGCAGTGAAGGGGTTGATAGCCCTGTAGCTTGGAAACATTTCATAAAATATTACCTTTTCATTATATTTCTTTATAATTTAGAGCATATTAGGAAAATATAAGTATCATAGTTTAGGTAGCTCTTTGTCTAGTGGGAAAATAACAAATAGTCAAAGTACTTGTTAACTTAAGAATTTATTAAGAATTTGGTTCACATGTTAATTTGAGAATTTTTTTGTCTTCAAGATCAATGTGGTAAAACTCGTTGCAGCGTTGAAGAACTCAACCGACATTTCGCCAGAATTGGACGTCAGGCTGAAGATGGAAGAATCCCAGAAGGAACTTGAATCGTACATGACGAGGGCTCAGCAGTTACTAGGGCAAAGAGAGAGCCCTGGTGGACTCATTTCAAAATACAAGGTGGGAATCTTTTCAACCAGCAAATGTGGGACATTTATTACTAACTGCCTATCTTCACTGTAATTATATACTGAGTTACTATAACTGAAAAGGATTTCCCAGTATTATATATCATTTTTCCTGAGGTTAGTAAAAATAAGTATTCAAGTGTAGAATTTTTTAGTTCAAATTTTATTGTGGATCTGCTGAATGTACTCAGTGATATGATGTAAAGAGTGCAGCCGACTCTATCACACTGAACAAGAATTTAATCTCTCTGGCTATTTAATTTGTAAATTGGTATAATAATTCCATCCCTACCCAGCTGTCAGATTTGTTGTGAGGCTTTAAGTGGAAATAAGGTACATGAAGTTACTTTGCATAAATTCTCTGAATGTTAAAAAATTATCATTATTAATTAAAATACTTTGATAAAAGTTATTCAAGGAAACATACTTATCTGTAGTTAAAGACCTAATAATGTTGTTTTGTATGGAGACAATTTCAAGTTGATTTATATGATTTGATAGGCTGAGGTTGCAGCTTAAGATGTCACCAAACCAGAGACTCACTCTTTTTTTTTTGAGACGGAGTTTCGTCCTTGTTACCCAGGCTGGAGTGCAATGACACGATCTCGGCTCACCGCAATCTCCGCCACCTGGGTTCAGGCAATTCTCCTGCCTCAGACTCCTGAGTAGCTGGGATTACGGGCACGCGCCACCGTGCCCAGCTAATTTTTTGTGTTTTTAGTA
The DNA here is from genome assembly GCF_049354715.1 of Callithrix jacchus. Classification (NCBI taxonomy): domain Eukaryota; kingdom Metazoa; phylum Chordata; class Mammalia; order Primates; family Cebidae; genus Callithrix; species Callithrix jacchus. The sequence goes on from NC_133509.1 coordinate 98,652,863, forward strand.
GAGACAGGGTTTCACCATGTTGACCAGGATGGTGTCGATCTGTTGACCTCATGATCCACCCACCTCGGCCTCCCAAAGTGCTGGGATTACAGGCTTGAGCCACCGCGCCCGGCCAGACTCACTCTTAATTAACATAGTGGGAGGTGCTGGGGGGATTAGAAGCAAAGCTAAACAGTGCATCTACCATGAAACAAATTGGAGGGGTAGAGTAATACCAGTACTTTTGTTCATTTATATTCAGCATTTAGCATGCTTTACTGAACACTTAAAATGAGCTGGGCATTTGGGGGAAATAAAGATGCAGGAAGGCAGTGCCCTGTTCCTGCTCCTACTCTTTATGAAAGGGTGCCCTATGGGAGCTTCTCTTCATTCTCATCAAGGCCTCTGTCTGTCTTCTGGGCCTCAACCCTATTTTGGCTTTCTGGATTACTAACTACACTGGGACGCTGTTGTCAGTCATTTCAGCATTGCTTTTCCTATGACCTTATAGCCTTTGTCTGCTTGATCTCACACCATTTGCACTTTGCTAGCTGCCGCATTCAGCCACTTCACTCTGTCTTTTATTCCCAGGTTCCTGGGAACTTTTACTCCCAGGTTCCTGAAAGTACTAAAGTGACCTTAAGAATGAATCGTTGTTTTAAATGATGGTGAGGCTGGGATTCTAGGTGGGTAAATATGGTCTGGTCGGGAGAGGAGGAAAAAAATATATAGAGGTTCCTAAGCTCCTTCTTTTATTTTTATTTTTATTCTCAGAGACAGAGTCTTGCTCTGTTACCCAGTTTGGGGTACAGTCGTGCAATGTCAGCTCACTGCAGCCTTCAACTCCTGGGCTCAAGCTATTCTGACTCAGACTCCAAGTAGCTGGGACTACAGGCACACATCACTACACGCAGCTAATTTTTTGAATTTTTTTTATAGAGAAAGGGTCTCACTCTTTTGGCCAGGCTGGTCTCAAACTCCTAGCCTCAAGTGATCCTCCCACCTCGGTCTCCCAAAGTGCTGGGATTACAGGCATGAGACACTATGCCTGGCTTCATAGCTCCTTTACCAGAGAAGGGCTGGAGGTATCTGTTCTCATACCATTTTCTCTCCCTGACCTTCTTCCTTTTGGTTTTTCCCCATTTTGCCAATGGTATTTAGTCAAGTGGAGACACTTTTACAGCAGAAGAAGGTCCCTGCCCTGTTAGGTATTGCCCTGAGACCCCCGCAGGACTCCATGCACGCAGGGGCACTGGGAGCTCCCAGCTATGAAGAGCATACAGGGTAAAGGTGTCTACCCAGGCTATAAATCTCACAGTTCTCAAGGAGGCCTTGGAGGGGGTCCTGGAGCTCAGCATTGTACCTTACCTGCAGCCGATCCGTAAAAGCGTGTAATGAGTGAAAGAGCAAATTCCCACCCTGCTCGGCTTCTCCCCAAGAATGACTTTCATCTTCTGTTTCCTATAGATTTTCTGCCTTTTTCACACACAGGCCTGTTGTTTTTTTTGTTGTTGTTGTTCTATCATCACTAGTTACCTAGGCCAGGTTTTTGCTTCTGTGGAGTATGCCAGGTCGGGAGCAGACACATCTGGGTCAGGGCTCTTTCCATTCTTGTCTACTGCTGGGACTGCCAATGTGGGTGGCCTTGGGCAAAACTTTGAAGTTGATGGTGAAACAAATTGGCCTCCTTTCAGCATAACTGCTTATGCATGATAGTAAACATTTGCCATATTAACCTTACTGTAAATTTTGTCTTGGCTGGGCATGGTGGCTGACACCTGTAATCCCAGCATTCTGGGAGACTGAGGTGAGTGACTTGCTTGAGCCCAGGAGTTTGAGGCTGCAGTGAGTTGTGATTGTGCCACTGCACTTCAGCCTAGGCGACAGAGCGAGATTCTATCTCAAAACAAAACAAAACAAAACAAAAAACTGATATACTCTTCATATTATATTGCTTCTGTAGTATGATTGTCTGCTCAATACTGAAGAACTTTAGAGGAAACATAGCCAGTGGCTATTCCCCTGTACAGTGAACTTTATAGTTACTTATCAGTGGGGTAACAAAAATCATCTTGAATATCATGAAGGTCTCTTAATCTGTGCCTCATGTGCAATTACATTTGAATAATAAATATTTGGTACTCTTTTGAAAAGAATTCAAGAAATGCCAAAGGGCTAGCAACCTCGATTTACAAAGAGAAATCTCCTGTATACCTTCAGAGAGCCCCTTCCTACTTCACCAGTTAAAGACATATCCAAATTAGCTTTAAGAATTTGGCAGTAGAGTGAGGTTTTTATGATCTTGTTTTCTTTTTCTTCTTCTTCTTTTGTTTTTTTTTTTAGGAAGCGCTAATAATTTCTAATACGAAAAGTCTGGCCAAGTATTTGAAAGCTGTTGAAGAACTAAAAAAGAATGTAACTGAGGACATAAAGATGTCCTTAGAAGAAAAGAGCAGAGATATCTGCGCCACATGGGAGGTGAGAACACACATATGTACCTGAACTAGGTTCTTTATGTCTGATTCTGGGCTGTCAGTTGCCAGAGCTGTTTCTGGGGTTTCCTTGTCTGCACTCTGTCAACAAGTGTAGGGCTGGTCCCTGCAGGCTGCAGTCCCAGGATTCATACAGTTTCCTAGTAGAATAGGTCTAGGCTTTGGTGGCAGACAAACCTGAATTCAGCAGCTATGACCCTGGGAAAGGTACTTAACTTTTAGGAGCCTCCCTGATAAAAATGGGATAACACCACCTACTGGGCAGAAATGATGCACGGGTTTATAGAAAGCATCTACCACTGAGACTGTGTTCTGGTAATTAATGGCAATTAATATTCAATGTAATATTGAAATGTGTAATTAATATGATAATTAAAATATGTGAGCCTGTATATCTTTATTTGTGTAAGTGGATTGAATATGTACTGTTAAGGATCCTCTTAAAACTAATTTTAAAATAAACTTTTTTACTTTTAGAATAGTTTTAGATTTACAGAATTACTGTAAAGATGATGCAGAGAGTTCTAGTCATGGCTAGATTCCTCTGTTATTAGCATCTTTTTTTTTTTTTTTTTTTGGAGACGGAGTCTTGCACTGTCACCAAGGCTGGAGTGCAGTGGCGTGATCTCTGCTCACTGCAACCTCTGTCTCGCGGGTTCACTCAGTTCTCCTGCCTCAGCCTCCCAAGTATGGGATTACAGGCACACACCACCACACCTGGCTAACTTTTTGCATTTTTAGTGGAGATGGGGTTTCACTGTGTTGGCCAGACTGGTCTCGAACTCCTGACCTGGTGATCCGCCTGCCTCGGCCTCCCAAAATGCTGTGATTACAGGTGTGAGCCACCGCGCCTGTCAACAAGTGTATGCAATTACTGGGTCAATATTAATATATTGTTTTTTTCTAGCAGTTTACCTTGACAGATTGATTCATTATCATTACCTAAGGTTTGCACTTTATTCACATTTTCAATTTTCCCCAGTTCTGTCTGTTCTAGAATCTCATCCAGGATACATATTACATTTACTTGTGTGTCCTTGGGCTCAGATATCTGTTTTGCATATAATTTCCCTCAGTCTGTAGCTTGTCTTTTCATTTTCTTAACAGTGTCTTTAACAGCTAAAATACATTTTTAGTTGTTAAGAAAAGAAAACATTTATGGGCCTGGGATGTTTTAAAACATCTCCCCCCAAAATGTATGGATGAATCAGAATGTCACTTAAGCTTTATTTCTGTCCTTTTGTTACTACACATGCATTAATTGTTACTGTAAATACTTTTTTGTATATTTTGCTTCCATGGTTAATATATTCCTTTGTTTTTTTGCAGTCTCTTCATCATGAACTGTCTTTATATGTTCAACAACTAAAAATAGATATCGAAAAAGGAAAGCTTAGTGACAGTATTTTAAAACTTGAAAAGCAAATAAATAAAGAAAAGAAGCTTATTCGTAGAGGACGGACTAAGGGTCTCATCAAGGAGCATGAGGTACAGTAACGTGTTTCCTCTTAAATTTTGTCATGATTTTGGGGTTTATCTGAAATGGCTGTATGTATCTTTAGCCTAGGATGAAATCTGTTCTGAAAATTACCCCAGCCCTCCTCTCCCCTGGGGATGATCACTTCTGTGCTTCACGCTCTCTCCAGAGCCTGTGCTTCTTACTTTTTAGAAGTGAGAAAATTTGGCACTGAGTTAGTATTTTATGATTTCCCCTGATGTGTCTCAGTGGCCCCTGTCCTCAGACTCTGGTCACAAATGTGTCAACTGTTACTAAAGTACCCACAGTTGCTTTTGTCAGGACACGGTGTCCTCAGAAGCACAGCTTTTGGGAAAATGAGCACATCAGGGTATAAAGCAGCTGGGGCAGATCTCATGAGCTCCTTTCAGTCTCCATCATATTTGATTGCTTTTATGTATTTGACATTTCTAACTTTCATTTTTTTTTCATTTCTTTTTAACTTTCTGCTGCTATGGCTCTCCCACTATCAGTCTCTCTTGCTTTATATAATTGTCTAGCTAGCTAGCTATCATCTATCTATCTATCTGATATAGATATATGTAAATAGGTATAGATGTAGATATGTAAATATATAGAGATATAGAATTTGCATTGAGTTCTTTTTAGTGTTTTCACAAATATTCTTTTTATTCTGTTATCTTAATGTTTTACTTTTGAAGAGGGGGCAGGTCACCTCCACTTTTGGCTAGTTTCATGCTTCCCTTAGGCGATTTTATGCACTCTGGGTACCTGCCTTCTCTACAGTGATAGTGCTTAAATGTTTCTCTCAGCTGAGTCCTTTCACCTAAATTCTATGTTCTATTTCTCACTGATTGGTAGATATCACTAGTGTTTTTCAGAGAACTCAGATTCAGTAAGTTCAAAACGAAACCAGTAATATCTTCTCTCAAAGGTTCGTTTTCTGTTCTGCTTCCTGGTAATGAAAGGCATGGCAGTCTCATGATGCCCTTCCTCTCCTTCCTTTCCACTCAGCCTTAATTAAATCTGTTGCCAAGCCCCATGTGGGTTTCTTCGGAACAGCTTCTTCCCTTCCAGTTGTTTTGCCACTTACCTAAGCCAGGGTTCTTTTCTCAGTATGATGATGGTTGCGTCACGTCATCTTCCAAATCATCACCAGAGTTGTCCTTTTGAGCTATAAATCTTATGTCGCCAATTCCCCATCCCCCCAGGACAATTCCAGACTGCTTCTTTTTTTTTTTTTTTTTTTTTTTTGAGATGAAGTTTTGCTCTCCTTGCTCAGGCTGGAGTGCAGTGGCACAACCTCAGCTCACTGCAACCTCTGCTTCACAGGTTCAAGTGATTCTCCTGCCTCAGCCTCCCAAGTAGCTGGGATTACAGGCATGCACCACCATGCCTGGCTAATTTTGTATTTTTACATTGCAACATAGGGTTTTTCCATGTTGGTCAGGCAATTACTGGGTCAATACTAATTATGCAATTACTGGGTCAATTACTGGTCTTGAACTCCCGACCTTGGGTGTTCTGCTCATCTCGGCCTCCCAAAGTGCTGGGATTACAGGTGTGAGCCACCTCGCCTGGTCCAGACCTCTTAGAAGGCCACTTAATTCCTTCCCAGTCTGGCCCAGAAAAGCCCTTTAGCATCCCTCCTTCCTGGGCCAGGCACTCCAGTCCTACTGGAGTACTGGTCCTTCGAGACATCTGGTGCTTTTCGTTACCTTTGTGCTTTTCTGGTGCTTTTTGTCCTCCTGGTGGTCCTTCTGCTAGAAATAACTTCCCTCCCCTTTTACTTGGAGAACTTGTCCTTGTTTCTTCTACATATAGCTCAGCTGCTTTCCCCTTGTGAGGTAGGCTTCTCTGACTCCTTCAGGCAGGTGGGGCCTCTCATGACACTTAGCAGACTCCGTGCTGGTTCTTTGTGCAGAGTCTAGGTTACTAAACCGAGAATTCCTTTAGGGCTGACTCCTCTTTTTTTCTCCAGTGCCTATCGTCATGGCACTTAGATGGCCTATATAAGAACGCATTGTGAAAACCACACACATCTGTTAGTTTCTAGTCCTTATGGAATAATCATGTAAACTCATCGGAAGTGCATTTCCTGCTTTATTTCTTCAATTAGGCCTGCTTTTCCGAGGAAGCCTGTCTGTACCAGCTTAATCACCACATGGAAGTCCTGAGGGAGCTGTGTGAAGAGCTGCCTTCACAGAAGAGTCAACAAGAAGTGAAGCGACTACTCAAAGATTATGAACAAAAAATAGAAAGACTTCTGAAATGTGCTTCCGAGATTTATACGACACTGCAGGCCACAGCGGGAGGCACGTCGAGAAATGAGTCAGTACTTCTTAAGAATAGCTACCCTTCAAGATAAAACCAAATGAAGCCTTTTGCACGGTCAAATGACATGAAGCGTTATTCACGCTTGTTTAGGTTTCATTTTCCTTACTCTTTTTTAAACATGCAATTTTGATTCCTTTCTAGGGGGACCATCACCACATCTGAGAATAGAGGAGGGGATTCCCACAGTGAGGTACTATTTGCAAAATCAGATAATCAGCCATCAGCTGAAAAGGTGTTAAATGTGGATAATGTATTTTAGAAGTAAACCCAGTGTGAAAGACCAAATCTACAATAATTCACTTCTCAATTAATTAGGTGTTGGTTTTAATTATCCAATTGTCTTCATCAGTGGAGAATTTCCACTTACACAAAGCAAAAGACTGATTTTCAAATAAGAATGCAAGCAACCAAAGCAATAGTGAGCATAACCTAATCTTCCTCTGAGTGTACAAGTAGTTCTTTTAAGCAGACACTCTTTTGAACCATTATGAATACCAGTTATCTGGGTACATTGTTACTGAGAGTAGAAGAGGTTGAGCTTGATTGGGACAGATGCTTCCATTTCATTGGAATGAACAAATTCATTTATCATTTGCCTTTTCTTTTTCTGCATTATAATGCACTTCATTTTCTGTGGGAATTGACTATTCTAAATTCCTGAAGTCTAGATAATTTGGCGTTTACTGTATATTATAGTCCAGACTGCCTCTTGAACATGTGGGGGAAGGAGCGAGGTGAGGTGTATCTGGTTTTAGAGGTCAGCTCCTGCATGTTAGCCTTCTGTCTGCTTTTGACTATGGGTACGTAGTCTCAGGCAGAAATAGCATTTTGGGGCTGGGAATCTTCCTTTACCATGCTGACATACCAATTAGAAGGTGAGAATCAGTCTAATAAATCTCTGTCCTATGAGAAGGCTTTTCACTGAGCCGAGATATCTCAAAGAAATTGTATTATCTCCTGGTTTGGGGTATAAAGATTCAATGATATATATTTGAACATAAAGCATTTCTCTTTTCCAGATAATTAAATATGTCTAAGATATTACATTTACTATTTTGCATATTCTTCTAGGCAATGAAACCTGTTATGAATTTTAGCCTGGCGTCAGAGTTAAAGCCTCGGCAAGAAGAAAGCATGATGGAAAAGGATTACAGTGCATCTATAAACAGTTTACTAGAGAGGTAAACTCTCTTTAAACAACTGGATAATCCACCAAATATCTTTCATCAATACAAACATGTACTTTTTAAAAGTTTTATTTTCATTTAGTCATCATTTTGCATGTGGTCCTGTAACTTAAACAGAAATTCCATGGTATTTCCTTACACACAGTTGACAGTAATTTTAAATTATTTCTTTGTGTTATTTTATTTTTCTTATTTTTTTGTTTGTTTTTTGCTTATCTTTTGTTATTTTATTTTTATTTTTTTGAGATAGAGTATTGTTCTGCTGCCCAGGCTGGAGGGCAGTGGCACAATCTCGGCTCACTGCAACCTTAGCCTCCTGGGTCCAAGTGATTCTCCTGCCTCAGCCTCCTGAGGAGTTGGGATTACAGGTGCCTGCCACCACACCCAGCTAATTTTTTGTAGTTTTAGTAGAGACAGGGTTTTGCCATGTTGGCCATGCTTGTCTCGAATTCCTGAGGTAATCCACCAGCCTTGGCCTCCCAAAGGCTTACAGGTACAAGCTGTAGGATTACAGGTGCAAGCCACCACACTCGGCCTTGTTATTTTAAACTATTCATAACTACTGTGATGTTGCATTTCATTTTGCCCAGGTATGATACATACAGAGATAATCTTGAACACCACCTGCAAAACAGCGAATTCAGGGTTACTTCTGATTTCTCTAGTGAAGAGGACAGGAGTAGTTCTTGTCTGCAGGCTAAACTGACAGATCTACAGGTAATTACCAAAAATATTATTTCTCTGGTTATCTTGTTTATTAGAAAATAGTACCACTGTGAGTCTAGACATCCCCGTTTCTGTTGAGGTCACATCTGCTCAATGTTTCCAAAGAACTCTCTTTGTTGGATTGCATTTCTAATGTCACCCTATTCCAGAAAGTGATTTTCTTTCAAGTACCAACCCCAGGAAAAGCTTTAGTTTGAGGTCTTAATTTACTACTTATATTCTAATCTGGTGATCCAGATAATGTGACTTGAAAAGTTTTTGTTTATTTATTTTTTTTGTGCTTTGGGCTTCAAGGGAATTAGTCAAAAACAAAGCGTTTGAAGGGAATTTCATCCTGCTCTTGGGTTGCTCCAGAGTTAACCAGCCAGTGAATGTTTATTTCAGTCCTTCATCATCTTTACCAAATTATCACATTGTTTAAAACTGCTGTACAGTAACCGTTGACTGTCTGATATTGGGAGTTTAGGGGCAGGCAGTGGAGGGAGTTTTTACTCTAAATGATGGATTCTCCTCCTAAAAAACCTTCAGAGGACGTTATTGCAGTTGACTAAGAAACCAGAGGAAAAGCAATCTATTAGTGGTTGGCACACAAATCACAACCTCTACAAATAATATCTTCCTTATTTTGAAGGTGATCTGTGCACTGAAGTGCCTTATTCTTGATGCACGCCCTGAGTGCGTTAGAGGGAATGCTCACAATGGAGGACCATGGGTAGTTCCTACAACATGTTTCTGTATTTTCTAGTTTCTTTTATTTAATTATACCGGGTTTTAGTCACACTCTACCATCTGGCTGCTCTCTGTTTTTCATCTGAGTAAGCAAAATGTATCTGTTAATATCCCCGTTGCTCAAGTGATGGATTTAGCATGTTTTCATCACAATTAAGAAACTGTCTTGAGACTCTTCCCCAGCGACTGAATAATGAGTTGGTTAGTAAAACTGTACTAATCTTTGGGTAAAGTAAAGAACAAATTATACTGCTGATTGCTGATCTCTCAGCAGTATTGTAGAGCAGCGCCTTACCAGCAAAACAGAAATCAAGATAAGGAGCTGGAATAGTATAGAGTTATAGATGTTAAGTATAAACCATAAATTAATTTAATTTACTGCTTATTCATATAGAAAGTTTTGGTTCACTCCAGTTTTCTTTCAGTTTAGAAGGTAACAAATCTTTCCTATCTAGAGAAAACAGAGTATCTGTCCTTATATATATCTGTATGTTCCTGAACTGTATTCTGTGTAATGGCCTTGGGGAAGGGAGTTTGGGTACCTTTGAAAGCTTCATTGTTGACTCCCTTGACTTCATTGAATGGGTCCTCTGTGAGCACAGTGAATGTCATTGTTCCCTAAAGGAGAGTTTACTTGTAGATGGTTGGAAAATATTTTTAAACACATTTTCTTTTTTTAAATTTTTTATTTGATTATAGGTTTTGGGGTACATGAGCAGAGCATGCGAGACAGTTGCGTAGGTACACACATGGCAGTGTGCTTTGCTTTTCTTCTCCCCTTCACCCACATTTGGCATTTCTCCCCAGGCTATCCCTCCCCACCACCCCTTTAAACACATTTTCATGGGAAACATTGTGTTTGCTTCCACAGTTGGTGAATGTCTCATGTTTTAAGAACAGAATAATTGTGCCTGTTAACCCCGTTAATTGATAAATTAATTAATGTGTTCCATCTAGGTCTTAAAAAATGAAACTGATGCTTGCTGGAAAGAGTTTGAAATTATTTCATTGAAGTCAGAAAATCTTGCGAATGACATAAAGAAGCCTTTTATAGTTAAGGAAAGAGACAGACTAAAGGAAAGAGAACGAGAGCTTCAGATGACTCTTAATACCAGGTAAGATTCTGAGATCTATTAATTATGAATCAAATAAACTCACTAAATTCTATAATGCCGTTTTAAGCAAGACTATGGCTATACTAAGTATGTTATTTTATCTGGATGTCACAACAACTGTAAGAGAGGCTACCATTATGATTGTATTTTTGCCGATAAGGAAACTGATAGGTTAAATATTAATAATATAAACAGGCCACTCTGGAGACTTAGTGGACCTTAAGGTCTGCCAGCGGTCAAAGGCCATTGTCTTCCCACTGTCTCTTTTGGGCATAAATTTGTCCAGGTCACATAGACTCTCTGGGTATTGATTCCTTCACTTCTGAAATGAGAGTCCTGTTAGGACCTTATATACATAGGGTATGTATCCCTAGCATGTATTCCCATATTATATAGGAAAAAACTGAGGCTCAGAGTCTTTATATTACTTAACTATGCTCACACATATCAACTGATTATCAGCAGAGCCTATTCTTTGAACCCCATTGTATTTGTAATATGGAAATATAACAAATTATTCCATAATTAAAATAATTATGAGATTTCTTAGTTGTCAAGGTGAAGTTAAGTAACAATTCAGTTTTTATTTCAAAAGAGAGAAATGCTTCATGTGTTTTACAATTTTTCATCCAGTATGGTGTATATTACACTGCTAAGAATACTTTGGAGCCAGGAACAGTAGCTCATTCCCATAATCCCAGCACTTTGGGAAGCCAAGGCAGGCAGATCACTTGAGGTCAGGAGTTCAAGACCAGCCTAGCCAACATCGTGAAACTTTGTCTCTACTAAAAATACAAAAAAAAAAAAAAAAAAAAAGACTTGGATATTGGGGAGCATTTTAGAGTGAAAAAAGAAATCGTTAATGATACCAAAACAGCTGGAGTTGTCTGGGCCAGTGGGTCATGGTTAACCTAGCTCTGCTGCCTGTCACTAAATAAATATATGTTGATTGGATGAATAAATGGATAGAGAGATTAACAAAAAAAAGAATACTTGGATATAGCAACCAATTAATTACTTGGCATTATATCGATGGGTTTAGGTATTAATGTGGTAATGTGTATGTATCATTCTATGTCTATTTATTGGATGATTATCTTCTGTTCTTAATTCAGTAATTGTGTTGATCAGTTTTATAGGATATCTTTCTGCTGGGTTTTCCTCTCATGTCTGATTTACTTTGTGCCTAGAATGCAATCTTTAGAGACAGCGCTGCAGCTTGTGTTACCTGTAGAGAAGACATCACTCCTTCTCTGTGGCTCGGACCTGCCTCTCCGTAAAATGGCTATCCAAGAATTTGGTCTCATTAATGCTGATGGCATTTATCAACACCTGAGGGTAAATATATACGTTCTCACAGTGTATTTACAGAATAATCAAGTCTTCTGAGGTTTATAAATCCTTATGGATTTTTAATTATTCATCATAGCATAGATTAAGGTATAAGCCATGACAATTTTTTTCCAGTAATTTAGACTTGCTTTTTATTTCTTAACTCTTTAATTCCTTGCAAATTTGGAGGTAGTAATGTAGAGTACATAATGACGTATTTTCTTTGAATTCAAAAGGAAGTCTTGTTTATGAATGCCTTCTTCAATGACTAAATTCCTAACTATCATACTAGACTCATACTTAAGTACCACATTCTACTGTTTTCATATTCCAAATCCCATTCTAAATAAAAATATTTATTTTTCAGATTATAAAACTGATCTCTGAACAGTTTAATATCTAATTATTTGCTTTGAAGCCATAGATTTATGTGCTTGTTTTCTTTTTAAAATTGAAACATCACCTGGGACAGCTGATCATTTGTAATTAAAATGTTTCCTTAGGTAGAAACTGTCACTTTTTGTTGAACTCAGAAGCATTTTTCTAAATCAAATCTAGTCATGCAGTTTGGGGCTGGTTTCTCACACATAGTCTTTCTTTTTTCCACCTCAGTTTTTCAGCTTTTCTTATCTTCTTTATTTCAGAATATCCAAGATTCTATAGGAAAACAGACTGAAATATGTAACCGCTTAGAAGAGCCGGGAAACTTTGTATTGAAGGAGTTACACCCATGTGATCTACGTGCAATGCAAAATATTATACTGAAATACAAAACACAATTTGAAGAAATGAATCGCAGGGTGCAGAGGAGTGAAGATACTCTCAGAGCTCTGGAAGGCTTTTTGGAATCTCTCAAAACAGCTAAACTTTCTACTGAGCCTGTTATAGACCTTTCAGCCTCAGAAACACAGGTGGCACAAGAAAATACTTTGACAGTAAAAAATACAGAGGGAGACATTCATCTGATGAAGGACAAGGCCAAACATTTGGATAAACGTTTGAAGATGCTTGATATGAGCTTTAAAGATGCTGAACAGGGTGAAGACACCTCCTGTGAAAACCTTGTTGATGCTTTATTAGTACAGTTATCTGAGACACATGGCTATGGGGTACAGGAGGAATTCACTGAGGAAAACACATTACTAGAGGCTTGCATTTTCAAAAATAATGAACTCCTTAAAAATATTCAAGATGTGCAGAGTCAAGTCAGCAAAATTGGTCTTAAGGATCCTACTGTCCCTGCTGTGAAACATCGGTAGGTATTGTCCATCCATTTCCATCCAAGGTGACCGGCACTTTTTTTTATATTTTCACCTCGATTCCTTTGTCTTTCTGTTTCTGTTCCATCCCACTCTATTCAGTGTTCAGCACTCTTTTCTGTAGACGTTTTAAGCAAGCTTCCTTTTTGTTGATACTGTACCTGTGCAAAATGTTGCATAATTTTTTTCCCTCTTTAAAAGTATATCTTCTCATGGACAAAGGAGTGGTGAAGTCAGATATGCAATTAAGTACTGTACATGAGTTACTTCTGATTCCCTTGTACTTCTGCGTGTTTACTGTGGCATTCTCCTAGGGACGGATGACTGGCAGACTCCACGCATGTGATAGTAATGAAACCAGGGTGAAAGATGCATGTGCCACATCTTGTCCCTGCTTCTTCCTTAGTTATTCGATCTCTTCTTCCTCCCAGCAGCGTTAGGGTGGGAACTGAGTGGAAGGGCAGGAGACTGAATTTAAGAGGCGATCTAAAGTGAGTGTTGATTCTGGAGATGGAGCAGCGTTGCAGTAGACTGAGGTAGGCAGCCTTCTGTATACCTGCTGCCATTTTAATTTCATCATTTGGAATTGGGCCGTCAAATTCCAAAAGCTAAAATGTTAGCAAGAGTTGCTTTTGTGGAATTCTTTCCCCCTTTCTTCTTCTTCTTCTTCTTCTTCTTTTTTTTTTTTTGAGATGGAGTCCTTTGGGAGGCTGAGGCAGGCGGATCACGAGGTCAAGAGATCAAGACCATCGTGGCCAACATGGTGAAACCCTGTCTTACTAAAAATACAAAAAATTTAGCTGGGCGTGGTTGTGTGTGCCTGTAGTCCCAGCTACTCGGGAGGCTGAGGCAGGAGAATTGCTTGAATCTGGGAGGCAGAGGTTGCAGTGAGCTGAGGTTGCGCCACTGCACTCCAGTCTGGCGCCTGGTGACAGAGTGAGACTCTGTCTAAAAAAAAAGAAAAAAAAGAAAAAGAGAGAGAGAGAGAGAGATGGAGTCTCGCTCTGTTGCCCAGGCTGGTGTACAGTGGCACAATCTTGGCTCACTGCAACTTCCACCTGGTTCAAGCGATCCTCCTGCCTCAGTCCCCCCGCAGCTGGGGTTACAGGCATGCACTACCAGGCCTGGCTGATCTTTGTATTTTTGGTAAAGATGGGTTTTGCCATGTTGGCCAACCTGGTCTCGAACTCCTAACCTCAGGTGATCCACCCGCCTCAATCTCCCAACATACTTGGATTACAGGCATGAGCCACTGTGCCTGGCACCTTCCTTGCTTTCTAAATCTGTCTTGCTTTCTGTCTCCTTCTCTGCCCACCTGTAGTCCCTCAGGCTCAGTGGGATCACGAGGATCTTTAGATGACTGTGTAGTCAAGTGTGCTCTTCCTTCTGAAATGTCCCACACCCTCAGGTCCAGTGAGACTTTCATTCCTAGGGTGTCCCGCCACTGCACGTGATCGTACCGCTGCCCTCCAGCCTCAACAACAGAGCAAGACTGTCTCAAAGAAAAGAAATTCTAAGTAAGGAAGGAGGAGGGTGTTGCTCTTGAATAGGGTCATCAGGGAAGGTCTTACTGAGAAGGTGGCCTTGGCATCAGATGAGAGGCAAGAGCAAGCCACTTGAACCTGGACTAAGAGCCATCTAGGCAGAGGGAGCAGTAGGTACAAAGGTCAGGTGTGTTTGAGGAAAGGCAAGGAGGTAAGAAGGTGCAGCAGTGAGGGGGAGATGTGGCTTCTTAGCTCATGCCATAACTTGTAGGCTGTGTAATGAGTTTGGCTTGTTCTTTGAGTGACATGGGAAGTCACTGCAGTGTTCTAAGCTGAGTAAAATGTCTTGGTTTTCATTATAACCTGTCTTCACTGGCTGATGTGTTGGAAATAGACTATAGGAGTTGAGAGAACATATTAGAAGTCTGGTTTGACCTATTGCAGTAATCCCTAGTAGGGATGAAGTTGGCATGGACCAGTGGTGATGTGGTAGAAAGTGTTGAGATTCTGTGTATAGTTTGAAGATGGAGACCAGATGATTTATTGACACATGGACATGGTGTGGAAAAGAGATATTGGGGTCAAGAATGGTTCCAAGCATTGGAACCTTCCTCTAGGCTCAGGTGTTCTTGACTCTCATTGTCCATTGTGTCAATGGTAACTTGAGCAGTGAGTAAGAACCGAGTTACCATTGATTGAGATGAAAAAGACTAAAGTTGGCTGGGCGTGGTGGCTCATGCCTGTAATCCAGTACTTTGGGAGGTTGAGGCAGGCGGATAACCTGAGGTCAGGAGTTAGATCAGCCTGACCAACATGGAGAAACCCTGTCTCTACTAAAAATACAAAATTAGCTGGCGTGGTGGTGTGTGCCTGTAATCCCGGCTACTTGGGAGGCTGAGACAGGAGAATTGCTTGAACCTCGGAGGCAGAGGCTGCGGTGAGCCAAGATGATGCCGTTGCACTCCAGCCTGGGCAACAAAAGCAGAACTTCATCTAAAAAAAAAAAAAAAAAAAGAAAAAGACTAATTAGTCTTGGATGAAATTTATCAGTATTGAATGAAAGATTGGGTATGCTCAGTTTTAGAAATGATATGTTCAAGATACTTATTAGACATTTAAGCAGCAATATCAATAAGACACTTAAAAGTAGATGGCATTAGGAATCAGGAGAGATGTCTGGGCCAGAGGTATATATTTGAGAGTTTTCAGCATTGTACAAGAATGGATGAAATTTCCGAGGGAGTGAGTTTAGATAAACGAGAGAAGAGGTCCAAGTTGGATTCATATCTGGGGCACTCTGTATTGAGAGATCAGGGAGATGAGGGGGAACCAGCTGAAGACACTGAGAAGGGGAGGCTAGTGCAGTAGGAAGAAAATCAAGAGACTTCTGGGGCTACCTGAAGAAGGCATCTCATCCAGGAGGATGTGATCAAGTGTCAAATGCTGCTGACGAGTGAAGTTGAGAATGGAACAGGGATATCGCAGTGTGGAGGCCAGCTGTTTCAGTAGGCAGTAGGGAAGAGAGCCTTATGGGAGTTAATTGAAGAGGAAATTGGAGGCAAGGAAGTAGAGGCTGTTAGCAGTTTAGCAATTTAGATATAGGTGAATGGTGTGAATCCCTCCAGGATGACTTTACCCTTAGTTAAATAACTCCTTTTTGATAGGGAGAAGTACATAAGGGAGAAGTGCAAGAATTCCCTTGCTTTTCCTTCCTCCTTGGCCACCCCTATCCTTCCTTAGGTGTCCTGCAGTTCTGGGTCATCCATCTTCTCTGCTTCTCCCATGTCATGCTGCTTTTCCTCTACATATGCACACATATGTGCTTTTTCTCTCTCTCTTTTCTCTCATGCATATACACCTTTTACAAGTGTGTTCATTACAGAAATATATTACTGCTAATGTTTTGTATATTTATTATATTTATTAAAAGTACCAAATAAATATTCTGGAAATGCAGCCAGGCGTGGTAGCTCACACCCGTAATCCGAGCACTTTGGGAGGCTGAACCAGGAAGATCACTTGAGTCCAGGAGTTTGAGACAAGCTTGGGCAACATACTGAGACCCCATCTCTACGAAAAATAAAAAATTAGCCAGGTGTGGTGGTATGCACATGTGTACCAGCTATTCGAGAGACTGAGGTGGGAGGATCACTTGAACCTGGGAGGTTGAGGCTGCAGTGAGGTGAGATTGCACCACTGCATTCGACCTAGGTGACAGAGTGAGACTCTGTCTCAAACAAAACAAAACAAAACAAACAAATCAGAAAAATTCTGGAAATGCAAAAAGCATCCTGAACTCTGTAACAGGAACGTGTAATTTTGGCATTAACCTCATGAGGACAAATTGAAGTTAGTGTGCCTCCCAAAGTGACCCATATTTGTGTTGAATCAGTGGTTGACATTTGGCTATCAAACTTTTTTCTCATTCATAATCAAGGAAAAGATCTTTAATCAGACTGGATAAGGATCTAGATGAATATGAAGAAGAGAAGAAACATTTACAAGAAATGGCTAATTCTCTTCCACACTGCAAAGACGGCAGAGAAAAAGCTGTGAGTCAGCGGTGCCAAAGTACAATACTCTTGTGGGAGAATACCAAAGCTTTCATCACTGAATGGTAAGGAGGAAAAAGAATCCCTCTTGAATCTGAAAAATTGTCTGTAGCAAATTAACTTTTTCAAATTGCTGGGTTGAAAACACATCCCCATGGACCTAAAGGAAGGGCGGTCATAGGGATTTCCCACCAGAGCTCACAGGGCCAGTGTCTGGGACAAGACCTAGAATTGTAGATTGTAGCCAGAATGCAGCAAGAGGATAACCATGAAACATAACACACACACAGTATGGTACATTTATGCTCATTACCATCCCACCTGTGTTAGCTTCCTGTTGTTGTAAATCACCAAGCAAATCATGAACTTAGTGGCTTAGAAAGAACACAGGTTTATTACCTTATGATTCTGGAGGTCAGAAGTGGTAAAATAGGCTGCACAAAGTGGCTCACACCTGCAATGCCAGTACTTTGTGAGGTTGAAGTAAGAAGATTGCTTGAGCCTAGGTGTTTAAGACCAGCCCAACCCCATCTCTACAAAATATAAAAAAATTGGCCAGGTGCCGTGGATCACACCCATAATCCCAACACTTTGGGAGGTCAGGGTGGGTGGTGGATTAACTGAGGTCGGGAGTTTGAGACCAGCCTGGCCAATGTGGTGAAACCCCATGTGTAAAAAATTAACTTGCATGCTGGTGTGCACCTGTAGTCCCAACTACTCAGGAGGCTGAGGCAGGAAGACCGCTTGAGCCTGGGAGACTGAGGTTTCAGTGAACTGAGATAGCACCACCATACTTCAAAGCAAGACCCTGTCTCAAAAGGAAAAAACACCCTAAAATCAAGCTGTGTTCCTTCTGGAGGCTCTAGCAATATTCATTTCCTTGCCTTTCCATATTCTAGAGGCTTCCTGCTACATTCCTTGGCCTGTGTGCCCCTCCTCCATCTTTAAAGCCAGCAGTGTAGGGCCTTCAGATCTCTCCCTGCCCTCTGTTCTGTCATCACGTCTCCTTTGACACCTCTTCCTGCCTCCCTCTCACAAGGACCCTTATGATTACACCAGGCCCACATGAGCAATCCTGGATAATCTCTGTATTTTAAGATCCTTAGCTTAATCACCTCTGCAATGTCCCTTTTGCCTTGTAAGGTAACCTGTAAGGTAACATTCACAAGATCCAGGGATTAGGCCGAGGACATGTTTTAGGAATTGGGAGCATTACTTTATCACACATACTTGAATGGGAGATGTTGCCTGTCAATAACTGCTCTGTTTCCTGGAGAGTCAGGGCTATTTGCTAAAATTTTTCCAACTGTGAAGTCCATTACCTATCAATCCCAGTTGTCAATTCTTTTTTTTAATATGTGATATTATTTATTAATTTGACAGACTGCTTTGGAGAGATTCAGTGTTTTTTAAATACGATTGCTTGTGTGTCCACTTGTCCATTCCATGGAATATCCTTTGTCCATACTTTCTCCCTCTTACTATCTACAAGAGGGTGGAGAGTGGTGGGAGGGCTGGTCCATAGAGGCTGAACCGCCGAGACCAAGGGTTCCAGTAGGGTTAGGCAGTGAGGGGTATTATAGGGAGAGTAGAGGGCAAGAAGAGAGGCCAGGTGGTCTCACCATCCCACTTTGCTTTCATATGTGGCTCTGCCACCATCTGATGGCACCCTCCTGTGTGGCTCAGGGCATCTCCCTAGCTCTCTTCTAGGGGCTAGGTGGCGTGACCTATTTGTGGGAGTTAATCCCTGTGTGTCTCGGCCTCCCTGGCAGCTTCCCCTGATTCTCTTCTCAGAGGTCTGTTCAGCACCCTGTCTTCAGAATTTCATTTGCATACACCTCCTGTTTCCTACCAGAACCTGAGTATACAGGAGTCAAGACAAAGCCTGAATGTGGTATTTGATCTAGTCTTCCCTCTGATTTTACTGAAGAAAGAATTGAGATTCAAAGAGGCTGAAGTAACTTATCCAGAGTCTCAGACTCAGCATTGCCCAGCTGTACTTGAAACCAGGTGTCCTAACTGCCACATTGTCCCACTACCTTATTTTTTAAAAAAGACTAAATCCAGAATGAATAGAATAGATACATAAAAGGCTGGGCGCAGTGACTCACACCTATAATCCTAGCACTTTGGGAGGCCAAGGCAGGTGGATCACCTGAGGTCAAGAGTTACAAGACCAGCTTGGCCAACATGATGAAACCCTGTCTCTACTAAAAATACAAAAATTAGTCAGGCATGGTGGCACATGCCTATAATCCCAACTACTTGGAGGCTGACACAGGAGAATTGCTTGAATCTGGGAGACGGAGGTTGCAGTAAGCTGAGATCGCACCACTGCACTGCAGCCGAGGTGACAGAGTGAGACTCTTGCCAAAAAAAAAAAAAAAAAAAGAATAGATATATAAACCACCTGTGACTTGCTGAATTAATGTTGTAATAATCTGCCAGAGTTATACTAAGGAACCCTGTTTTCCAAGATATCTTCTGGTGAATGATGAAATTGAGATGCTGATTCCTTAGGGTAATGAATCCTGCGTTTCTTTTTGGACCTTAGATCTGGTAACTTTCTATTGTTTACCTAGCACCAGTACTAATCCAGCGATTGTGCTATCTCTTTGCCAGATATATTGATGTGCCATCATTCTTAGGTTAAATTGGTAAAAAAAAAATATTAAGAAACACATTAAGAGGAAAAGTTCTTTACAACTTACTCATCATTTATGTAGGATACCTGCAAAGAGAAAGAATGATTTTGCTATTTTTGGACATTTAGCTATTGTGTGTATTTTTCTATTCATAGTCTTGAACAATGTGGAAGAGTTTTGGAGCTCTTAAAACAATACCAGAATTTTAAAGGAATCTTGACAACTTTGATTCAAAAAGAAGAGAGTGTCATCTCCCTGCAGGCTTCATACATGGGAAAGGAGAACCTGAAGAAAAGGATAGCAGAGGTGAGTCCAGGTTCCATAAGAAAAAGTGGTACAGTGACCTCACTGACAGGCCTGGTAGTAAAGAGATATTATAGACTAAGTCTGTTTTGAAACTTTGTTTAAAAGAAATTACTAGTGACTCTATTTTACCAGGTATCTGAAAATTTATTGAATTTATCACCAAGGTTGGAAAAAAGAAACAGTCCCCAAGTTGATGGTGGGTCACTTCTGATTGGGTTGTGATTGGGCTGTTTTTGTTGGAGCCTGAGTCACCCCTTCTGCTACTTCTGTAAGATTGTAACAGCCTTTGCACTGACTTTCTGTTTATAAGGGACTTGACCCTTCATTGCAGGCCTGACAGAAGGAAGATGGTGGGAAAATCCCCGCTGTTGTTAGTGGAGTAAGGAAAAATTATGCTTTTATTTATTTGTTTTCTGCGAAGATATGCAAGCTTATTACCACGTTGCTCCATCTGTATTTGTATTCTAAGAAGAGTAATATTTTTGGACACTAGATGTCATTATTTTCTATGGTTTTATGTGGTTATCAACCAGAGTGGCAGAAGAATTGAATAGTTAGAAAAGAATATACTACACTATATGACTCTACACCAGACAGTTGCTTTTTCTACTTATTTCTTTCTTTCTTTAGTGATTCTCCTGCCTCAGCCTCCTGAGTAGCTAGGATTACAGGTGCGTACCATCATGCCCAGCTAATTTTAGTAGAGACAGGGTTTCACCATGTTGGCCAGGTTGGCCTCAAACTCCTGACATCAGGTGATCTGCTCTCCTTGTCTTCCCAAAATGCTGGGATTACAGGCCTGAGTCACCACGCCCAGCCTTTTTCTATTGATTTTATAAGTAGTAAGCTAAAGTGCCGTCAAGATGTCAAAACTATGTGAAAGGTAGTTTGCTTGATGTACTTGGAGGTTGGAAAGCAATCGTATTAAACTTTCCAGTAGCTAAGAGCAGCATCAGTGAAAGCTTAAATAGGACAGTGGTTAGTCCTTATCTAGAACTATTAACCCTGAAGCTCAAGTGACACCAAGAGTGTCAGGAATGGCCCTTGTCTGGACCCACTTTCTCAGACTTAGTTTCTTAGAGCTGACCAGTTGGAAGGAGCCCTGTTTAGATACCAGCTGTACAATATGCGACTATGTAGCTGGTTTTTGTTGGAGTTAATCAAAACTGTCAAGACCATGAGCAAATAGTCAGAATTGCTTAGAATGTAACCTGTCTGGTTCCCTCCAGTGGAGGCAGCTTTTGGGTTTGACTGGTCTTGGCATCTAGGAGGGTCCTGTCTTCATTCAGTAGATTTAAGGAGCTCCGGTTTCCTAGATTCTTAGAGAATCCAGCATGTTCAGCCTTACCAGATCCTCTTGGGTTCGTGTTCCAGTTTGCGGTTACCCTTCTGCCGTGTCCCTGATAGCAGTCTCCTACGTTGTACTCTTGTTTTAGGATCAAGGTCTCTGCCTTATTCAACAGACCCTGAGACCCTGCCTTGTATGCTGACCGGATGTCTAGTCCTACTTGACTTGCAGCTTTTCTTTTCTTCTTTTTGAGATGGAATGTCACACTGTTGCCGGGGCGGGAGAGCAATGGCACGATCTTGGCTCACTGCAACCTTCGCCTCCTGGGCTCATGAGATTCTCCTGCCTCAGCCTCCCAAGTAGCTGGAATTACAGCTGCACACTGTCACAGCTGGCTAATTTTTTGTATTTTTAGTAGAGGTGGGGTTTCATTATGTTAGCCAGACTGGTCTTGAACTCCTAGTCATTCACCTGCCTCAGCCTCCCAAAGTGCTGGGATTATAGGTGTGAGTCATCCTGCCCGGCCTCAGCTTTTCTTGTTCCTGCAAATCCTCCTCAATTCTGGCGCCCTGCCTTAGCCCTGTTAAGTGGGATCTTCTGACCAGTGGAAAGGATTCCTTTTGATCTGGTGATGTGGCATCTGTAAAGCATCATCAAGACCTACTTAGGTCTTGATGAGTGTTGGTTATGATGCCCCATGCTGCACGTGGCCTGTCTGCTGCTCTTCACACTACCCATAAGTGTATAACCTTGTAACTATAAACTGTAGTTTCTAGGTAAGTTATTTATCTGACTAATAAACTTCTTGTCACCTCCAGGGAGCTGACTCCTCTCCTGGGTGAGTCTCCCTAATCGGAATCTAGGCCCAGATCTTGGCCTTTCTGCCATCATTAGCTCCTCTGTGGCTGTTACAGCAGGACCTCATCTCTGTCCTCAGCTGTATTTGGCAGCCCCAAGTCCAGAGCCTCCCTAGAAAGTCAATCTCTGTGGGTATGGAGGGCAGCCATGCAACCAGGTGAAGGAGGGCCTGACAGTCTACATGTGTTTCTCTTAAAAAATGTCATCCAGTCTTCCTGTTTGTGGTTGACCCTAATGAGAAGTCATTAAGTCATTACTAGCCTTTTGAGATTCTGTGACACAAATGGCCTTGCTTCTTACTGGCTTCTCTGCACCCTCCCCACTACCCCATCTCCTTTCTAGAGTAAGGTTTCAGCTTTAGTTTGTTGAATCAGTTACCATTCATTCTTCAGCTTTTCAGCTTCCCAACTTCTCATATTCCACCTGAGAGTACTCTCATCCTCTGTTCTCTTTGTGCTTGTTGGTTTGTTCCATTTTCAGTTCTTTTCTCTTATTAAAGTAGCATGTGGGGATTAAACATGGATATTTAATCCACCATGTTAAACTTATTTCAGTGTTTTGCTCACTGCATAAAACTGCCTGTCCTGAAGACATATTTGAAGTATGTATACAACAGAATAAAAATTAACTCTGCTTTGTCTGTACTCCTTACTCAACTGTAAAGGGTATTTTTAAAATTAATAAAATAATTATGACTACTTTTAAGAAACAGCAGGCCTGGCTTTCCTTATTTTGTTAAAATGAAAATTCTACATCTAGTACATGGGTACTTTATACATTTGCTGAAATAATCTATTATTTTGTATAAAATATATAGAAGTTTTAATACACTAATGTTTAATTCTTTTGTTAGGCTTTTAAAAAAAACTGAAAAAAACAAATTTTATTGCTGATTATTAACATAACTTTGAGTTAATTTTGTGATGACATAGGCACTGTCTTCACACAGTCCATTTCTGTAGCATGGATTTTTATGCTGCTTTGCAGCAGTGCCTGGAATATGATACCACTGAGAAATTTTGTCCTTTAAAACCGTAGTAACCTGGATGTTTATCTAGGATATGGTGACAAATTTCTACTCTCTTTAGTGAAAGACAGAAATGCAAAAGTTAGACTAGAAGGCTGGAATGTCAGCAGACTATTGAAGTTTGGAAATGTCAAAGTGGACCTAGTTCCCTTTATTTTACTCCTTCCATTCATTGTACAACAAAACTCATATCTGGCAATGCTAAAAGTACACCCTCTTGCCCTTTCTTTTCTCATCACGCTGTGGAAACTTGTGCTAGTTTAACAAGAAGTTCTTTGCAGGCAAAAAAATTTACCGTGTTCAATTAAATGAAATATATCAATTAAAGATGTGTGTGTGTGTGTATGTGTGTATTATTTAATTGAACCAACATTTTTGCTTACAAATGTTTTTCCTCATTTAATTTTTTTTATATATATTTAGGGAGTACAAGTACAAATTTCTTATATGTGTATATTGTGTAATGGTGGAGTCTGGGGTTTTAGTGTACCTGGCACCCAAATAATGAGCATTGTACCCAATATGTAAATTTTCAGCTTTCACCCCACCTCTATTGTCCCACCTTTTATAGTCCCCAATCAATGCCTATTATTCCACTCTGTATGTTCATGTGCCCCCATTGTTTAGCCCCTACTTATAAGTGAGAACATGGAGTGTTTGACTTTCTGAGTTATTTCACTTAGGTTAATGGCCTCTAGTTCCATCTGTGTGGACAAACATTTATTGTGCCCCAGTGCAGAGTTCTGAACCAGGAGAAAGAAGACCTGGGTTTGGATCTCAGCTCTGCCAATGTATCAGTCACATCCAGCCAGAAGACAAACCTCCTTGGTATTGAGTTTTCATTTTAAATATTTTATTTAATATTAATTTTTAAATTAGCCTTTATTTTGAGATAATGGTAGACTCACATGCAGAAATAATACAAAGAGATCCTATGTATCCTGTATTGAGTTTCCCCAAAGGTAAAATTTGTAAACTGTAAAATATCACAATCAGGATATTGACATCAGTACAGTCAAGATAAAGAACATTTTCGTCACCACAAGGATTCATTCCTCTTACTATCATTTTCTAGCCCCATTCACTTCCCTCCTTCTCCCATTCCTTCTAATCTCTGACACCCACTAATATAGTCTTCATTTCTATAATCTTATTTAAAAAATGTTGTATGAATGAAATCACATAATATGTAACTCTTTGGGATTGGCTCTTTTCCTTCAGCATTATTCTGTGAAGATTCATTCAGGTTCTTCATATTGATAGTTTGTTCCTTTTTCTTGCTGAGCAGTATTCTGTGGTATGAATGTATCACAGTTTAACTGTTCACCCACTGAAGGACCTCTGTGTTCTTTACAGTTTTGGACTGTTATGAATAAAGCTGTTGTAAACATTTGTGAAGGAGTCTTTGGTGAATATCAGTTTTTATTTCTCAGGGATGTGTCCAGGAGTGTGCTTGCTGGGTCATATGTTAATTGGATGTTTATTTATTTATTTATTTATTTATTTTTTTGAGACGGAGTTTCGCTCTAGGCTGGAGTGCAATGGCGCGATCTCGGCTCACTGCAACCTCCGCCTCCTTGGTTCAGACAATTCTCCTGCCTCAGCCTCCTGAGTAGCTGGGATTACAGGCACGCGCCACCATGCCCAGCTAATTTTTTGTATTTTTAGTAGAGATGGGGTTTCACCATGTTGACCAGGATGGTCTCGATCTCTTGACTTCGTGATCCACCCGCCTCAGCCTCCCAAAGTGCTGGAATTACAGGCTTGAGCCACCGCGCCCAGCGTGGATGTTTACTTTTTAAGGAAACTGTCAAAATGTTTTTCAGAGTGGTTGTACCATTTTACATCTGTGCTTTTCTGCATTAACTGACATGATTATATAATTTATTTCCATTAGCTTATTAAAATGGGTTACACTGATTTTTAGATGTTAAACTAGCCTTGCATAGGTGTATAATTCGTTTATATATATATATATTGCTGAATTATATTTGCTAATGTTTTGTTAAGGATTTTTGTGTATTTTTTTTGAGAGATACTGTAGTTTCTTTTTATGTAGTGTAAAACTGGCTTTCATAAAACTAGTTGGAAGTGTTCCCTTCTCTTCAGTTTTCCAGGAGAGATTGTATATAATTGGTAATATATCTCTTTTAGATGATTGGTCAAAGTCTGCAGTGAAACCATCTGGACCTGTAAATTTCTTTTGGGGGAGTTTCTATATTCATTCAATTTATTTAATATTAATAGGGCAGTTCACGTTATGTATTTAATACTGGATGAGTTGTAGTAGTCAGTGTTTTTCAAAGTATCTGTCCATCTCCTCTTACGTTTTCAAATTTGTGTATGTAGAGTTATTTGTAGCATTCCCTTATTTGCTTGATGTCTGTAGTGATATCCCTACTTTATTCCTAATACAGGTATTGCTTTCTTTTCTCTTTGCTTTTGTCAGCCTTTCTAGATTATAGAAGTTTATCAATTTTACTGATCTTTTGAAAGAACTAGCTCTTTATTTTATTGATTCTTTTTCCCTAAGGGTCTTGTCTTTTCAACTTAATTGATTTGTTTTAATTTTTATTATTTCCTTCCTTTTGCTTGCTTTGGGTTTCTTTTATTCTTAAATTCTTGAAGTGGTCACTTAGATTATTGATTTCAGACTTTCCCTCATTTTTAATGTATGCATTTGGTGCCATAAACTTCCCTCTCAGCAATACTTTAACTGTATTACACAAGTTTTCATGTTTTATTTTCATTCTGTTTGATGTATTTATAAATTTCCTTGAGACTTCCTCTTTGACCCATATTTAGAAATATGTTGCTTAGTTTCCCAGTGATTGGAGATTTTCCTTTTGATAAGGTAGCATTTTGCCTTTTATGTTAGAAATGATAAAGTTAGGATCCAAGATGTGTTAGAGGTCTGTTTATTTTGCTCAGGTAAGCACTTAGGTTCTCTGACACTTAAAAGATAATTCCTGTTAGGCAGATGTAGGAACTGTCTTTTTTTTTTTTTTTTTTTTTAATGTCATTTAGTGGAGGTGCTTTTTTGGCAGGTAGAATCTTATTTCACATGGGCAAGAAATATGGTTTTAGGCCACTATAAAAATTTCATCATGCATAGCGGCAGGAAATTTGAATATAAGATTAACATTGAACCAATGGTTAAGATGCGAAAAACTTTTCATTGAGAAAGTGGGACAAGAAAAACCTGCTTTAAAGAAGAACACTGTAAGAAGGTATTACATTGTTTTTGTTGGGTATTGCTTTTAAGCTCCATATCCAACAATAGAATTGTGATTTTTTAGCTGTTTGTCTATGTCCGTATATAAAAAATAACTTTTATATATTTTTTTTACAGATTGAAATTGTCAAAGAAGAATTTAATGAGCATTTAGAAGTTGTAGACAAGATAAACCAGATCTGCAAAAATCTACAATTTCATCTAAATAAAATGAAGACTTTTGAAGAGCCCCCTTTTGAAAAAGAGGCTAATATTATTGTGGATAGATGGCTTGATGTATGTGATAATTTCATTGACTGCAAATTTAATTTTGTTTCTGATTTTTTTGTGTATCTTTAGTATTTTTATTTAGTTACAAGATTCAGAAATACTCATTGTAAAAATGCTCAAATTATATAAAACTTAGGAATTAGTTTTACCCCCAGAGTTTGGCACTACTAACACATGGGTTCGTCATCTACGTATAAAAACACATACTCAACTTTAAAATAAGTTAGTTAATAATATTGCTGTTCATGCCATATCCTGATGTTTAACTGCATATTTAATATAATTTTGGTTGAGTAGTAATGATGTTACTACTTTTTATTAATTATAAACTAAGAACTCATCTGCGTTATATTTTCATCTGGGTTCTTAAAAGCACCCTTTAGCAAAACAAAATTGTGGTTTCGAAATTAAGAAGACTAGACCGGGTACATTGGCTCACGCCTGTAATCCCAGTACTTTGGGAGGCCAAGGCAGGCAGATCACAAGGTCAGGAGATCGAGACCAGCCTGGCCAACATGGTGACACCCTGTCTCTACTAAAAATACAAAAATTAGCTAGATATGATGGTGCATGCCTGTAATCCCACCCTCAGGAGGCTGAGGCAGGAGGATTGCTTGAACCTGGGAAGTGGAGGTTGCAGTGAGCCGAATTTGCATGACTGCACTCCAGCCTGGACTGTTGTCCAGTGAGACTCTGTCTCAAAAACAAACAAACAAACAAACAAAACCATGTTTGGCTGAAATAGTGGTTTTCAGACTTTTCACTGCTACATATCTTGCTTCTCTTTTTAAATTATGGTAGATAAATGAGAAGACAGAAGACTACTATGAAAGTCTTGGTCGAGCTCTAGCTTTGTGGGACAAACTTTTTAACTTAAAAAATGTCATTGACGAGTGGATGGAAAAGGCCCTTCAAAAAATGGAATTACATCAGTTGACTGAAGAGGACAGAGAAAGGCTGAAGGTAATTTAACAGATAAAATATATGCTTTTCTTGGTACACAATTGACATTTTTTTTTCTCTTTTATTTCTTATTATCTGCTAAGGCTCTGTCATCTGCACGGTTGACATTTTAGTATTGAGTTTGTTTTCAATGAACAGGGTGGAAAATCACAAAGAAATCTTTTTATTTCTTTTGTAATCCCTGAGAGGTTCTTGAACTCTGTCCTCTCCTTGCTGATATCCAGGGAGATACTAACAGGTACTATTCAACTGGAGTTCACAGACACCCAAAGGGTAAGAAGACTTTGGATGGGAAAAAACTGCATCTTTGTTATCATAACTAAAAGGTAGAACTTGTCTCAGTTATGAATATAGTGAACAAATATATTAGGATGATTATATGTTACTTTGTTATCAAGAAAATCACAGGTATTTTTGGCTCATTATTCAGTTGTTGTATCTGTTAACCTTACCACTCCTTTGAAAGTGTGGAATTTCGTAGGTCTATTGCTAGATCTTATTATATAATAGGGAAACATGTACTACTGTTATGTATCACAAATTGTTTTTAATATTTTGATAATTATCATTTCACTGTTTTTCTTTATAATCCTACCTTATTTATTTTACGCTTTGTTTAAAAAATACTATTACAGGAAAGGCCTATAGGCGTCACCAGATTGCCAAAGTGATTGGTAGTATGAAAAAGATGTAGCTCGTTTCCAATAAAAACTTAATTTATAAAAACAAGCTATCAGCCCTCCGGCTATAGTTTGTTAACCTCTGATCTAGACCATGATTGTGGACAGCCTTCTTCAGTATTTGAATTAAACAGTGCCTTATAAGGATTAGAAAAAATACATGGCTGAGTATCACCATCTTTATAGAACTTCAAGAAAAGCTGCTTTTTAAAACAACAATCTCAGGTTGTGGCATTTGGAAAGAATCGAAGTTACTTCTCTTTCAACTCTAGGGAGAATTATTTCTAATTGCTTGTTTGTTTACATATTATTTGTTTGGATCATATAAATTTGTTGTTGGCTGGGCACGGTGACTCATGCCTGTAATCCCAGCACTTTGGGAGGCTGAAGCAGGTGGATCACTTGAGGTCAGAAGTTTGAGACCAACATGGCCAACATGGCAAAACCCTGTCTCTACTAAAAATACAAAAATATTGGCTGGGTGTGGTGGAGTGTGCCTGTAATCTCAGCTGCTTAGGCTGAGGCAGGAGAATTCTTGAACCTGGGAGGAAGAGGTTACAGTGAGCAGAGATCGCACCACTGTACTCCAGCGTGGACAACAGAGGGAGACTTTGTCTCAAAAAAAAACTGTCTTGCTAGGTCAGAAAATAGCCAACTGTTGCCAGTTATATATGGTTCAATGTAACATAAAAATTCATGCTAATATCTCAAATCTTACTTTGTCTCCAGTTCTCACTATTTTATTCACTTGTCAATTCATGTGTTTAGTTTTACACTTTTGGAAAAAGTTTTTTAAGAGTTTGGAGGTTACAAATTTCCTAGATATATTATAATAGGTATTAAGTAAAACTATGATTTTTCTAAGTATAAATAAATCATTTCTAAGAGTCCTTTAAATTTGTCTTGGATTATGGGTTGTTTAAAAATCTGAAATTAAGGATTATAAACTGACAGCTGTGGGCCAAAATCTGCTAAAGTTGCGTGTGTGTGTGTGTGTGTGTGCACATGTGCAGGTGCTCATACACGGGGTTTGCAATTTACAAATATATTTATGAAATTTCTTTTTTTTTTGAGATGGAGTTTTGCTCTTGTTGCCCGGCTGGAGTGCAGTGGCTCAATCTTGGCTCACCGCAACCCCCACCTCCTGGGTTCAAGCCATTCTCCAGCTGAGCTTCCCAAGTAGCTGGAATTATAGGCATGTGCCACCATGCCTGGCTAATTTCGTATTTTTAATAAAGACGAGGTTTCTCCATGTTGGTCAGGCTGGTCTCCAACTCCTGACCTCAGGTGATCCACCCACCTTGGTCTTTCAAAGTGCTGGAATTATAGGTGTGAGCCACTGCACCCGGCCAACAAATATATTTATGAAATTTAATGCCTTAAGGCAGACCATGCAGTCACTTGTGGTGCAGGCCTAACCTTTCTCTTGTCTTATACCTAGAAAGACAGTCGGTTATAGCACTTGCCGGCCCCTGAAGGCACTTGGTTTTGTAACTTCTAGGACTCTGACAAAACACAAATGATCTGTGGGAAATTCAAGGGCTCTCAGTTTCTATATATAAGCAGTAGTAATTATGGGTACCAGAAAATAAGGTATGAAATAAAAAGACACTATCCTTTAAAATTACATGTTTTAGGAAGAATTACAAGTCCATGAACAAAAAGCTTCAGAATTTTCTCAAAGAGTGGCTGAAATACAGTTTTTACTCCAAAGCAGTGAAATACCTCTTGAATTGCAGGTAAGAATTTTTATTTAAAAGTTTCAGTTATTGAGGCCTCAGTGAGCTATAATCGTATCACTGCGCTCCATCCTGGGCGACAGAGCAAGATACCCTGTCCCTAAAAGAAAAAAAAAGGCTCAATTAAGGATTATAGCAGGGCTGTCCAGTCTTTTGGCTTCCCTGGGCTGTATTGGAAGAAGAATTGTCTTGGACCACTAACACTAATGATAGCTGATAAGCTTAAAAAGAAAGTCGCAAGAAAATGTCATAATGTTTTAAGGAAATTAATGAATTTGTATTGGGCCATGGATGGGACAAGCTTGCCCTGTAGCCTCTAAAACAACATTTATAAACCATTCTAAACATTAAAGCCTAAATTAAAATTAGGATCATTTATTCATTCCTATGTTAAGTCCAACCAAATTTTTAATAGTTGGTATAAATACATTTAATCCTTATTTAGCATGAATGATACTGTATTTTTAAATTCCTTTATTCTCCGCTCACCTATTTCACAGGCTTCAGCGATGGAGGGCAGATGTTGCCTGAGCTTCTGTGTAAAGTAATGATGCTTTCCTATGTGTGCGTAGGAGCGAAAGAGAATTTCGCTCAAGTCATCCTATGTTTATTATTTGCTAGATGGAGAGAGAGAGAGAGATTGCCTCAAGAGCGATTTTCGGTTGTGTGAAGAGATTTGTTTTTGTTTTCCTTAGGTCTAGGTACATAGTGGTTGAATATGAATGCTGGAATTAAGACCTTCTGGGTGAGGTTCTGGCTGTACTACCTACCAGCTTTATGAGTTTGGACAAGTTACTTAATATTCTTAAGCCTGTGTTTTCTACACAAAGTGCTTACCACAGTGCTATATGCATCATAAATACTCAATAAAAAGCTGGCTAATTTTTTTCTATATGTTTGAATCTCATCTATATGTTTTTCTTTATATTTTATCTCGTGAGCACCATGAGACAGCATCTTAGTTGGTACGCTAGATTAGACTTGTGTTGGGTGAAAGGATCAAGTTTGTCTCTTAGAAAAAAGTCGGGATATCCATTTCAGTTTTTTTTTTTGTTACGCTTTATCTTTAAAGGCAAAATTTGAATTTTATCAGTGATATTGAAAAATGTAGAACAATGAGAAGAATGCGTTTCACATTGAAATGAAGTAACGTCAACCCATTCTCTAGCAATGTAGTTGTCTTAAATCTAGTTAAATAACGACCATTACACTACTTCATGTGTTTCCTGATTTCAGGTCATGGAGTCCTCTATTTTGAGCAAGATGGAACATGTGCAAAAGTGTTTAACAGGAGAATCCAGCAACTATGCACTCAGTGGCAGCACTGCTGAGCTAAGGGAGGATCTCGACCAAGCCAAGACTCAGATCGGGATGACTGAGTCCCTCTTAAAAGCCCTGTCTCCTTCTGACAGCTTGGAGATCTTCACTAAACTAGAGGTGCTACCCAACTGCTTGTCTTCTGCAGTTCAGATCTATTTTCACACTATTTGCAGTGGTCTTAAGCTCTTAGAGTTAATAAAAATAGAAAAGAAATGAAAGTCCAAGAAGAAAACCTGTTTTTGTATAGTTAGCATTTTTACCTTTGAATTGCCTTGCTGATGATAATTATTTGATATTAACTTGGCATTGTATCACACATTTACTAGCAAAGAGAAAGTGAATCCACTCAACGAAGAGAGTCATTGAGATTTTTACAAAACAATTGAGATCTAATATGCTTTGTGTAAATTGAGCCTGTTTTTAAGACTTAATGGTTGTTGTTGTTTATTTATTTAGGAGATACAACAGCAAATTCTGCAGCAGAAACACAGTATGATCTTACTTGAGAATCAAATAGGTTGTCTGACTCCTGAACTTTCTGAATTGAAAAAGCAATATGAAAGCATCAGTGATTTATTTAATACCAAAAAGAGTCTTCTGCAAGATCACTTTTCTAAGTTACTGAATGGTGAGTGCAATGTTTCTCTTATTTTCTTTCTGGAACTCTTGAAGTAAGAATGTAGTACTGTGAACACAAAGGCTAATCTAAAGCCTGACTTAGAGATGGTTTGCACAGACTACATTTAAAGAAATAATAATTGACAGATCTTTTGGGAGAAAATACTGATTTATGCTTGACATAAATAACATCTAGTTCTCGCAAGCTCCAAATCTTTCTTTCTTGAAGTTAAGTCACCAAGGTCCTAGTGTTTGACCTGCTCACTGTGGTTGGTGAGTCTGGGGAAACACTGTGTACCGGCTGCCCGGGCAGTGTCTCTGAGAGTCCTGTATGCTTGAAAAAGATGTTCACTATAGAAAATACACTATAATTACTCTCTAGGATTTATTAGCCCTGAACATTGGGTTTTAGAGTTTATCACTAGTTTCACAATGATGTGTATCTATGGCATGGGAAACAAGTTTCAAAAGCTCTCGCTTTAACAAAATGCGTGAAGTCTTCCTTGAATGAATCGAGCTTTCTCCCCTGCAGATCAATGCAAGAGTTTTAATGACTGGTTCGGCAACATTAAAATGAATCTTAAGGAGTGTTTTGAATCACCAGAAACAAAAGGGAGTGTGGAACAAAAGCTACAAAAACTTTCTGTAAGAGATATGTGCATTTTTAATAAAAATTTTCAATACTAAAGTACTGGAGGCATGGAACTATATCTAAATAAATAGGGAGGCCAGGCCTGGTAGCTCATGCCTATAATCCTAGCACTTTGGGAGGCTGAGGTGGGTGGATCGCTTGAGCTCAAGAATTCAAGACCAACATGTGTCTCGAACCTTGGTGAAAGGTTCACCAAGCTCATAGTGAAACCTTGTTTCTATAAAAAAAATAGGAAAATAGCTGGGTGGGGTGGCGAGTACCTCTAGTTCCAGGTGGGAGGATTGCTTGAGCCTGGGAGGAGGAGGGTGCAGTGAGCTGAGATCACGCCACTGCATTCCAGCACTCTGGCCTGGGTGACAGAGTAAGACCTTGTCTCAAATAAAAAAGAAATAAGAGTAATAATTATTTTGACTTCCTAATATTTTCACATAAGAGATAATATTCCCGAATAACTTGGCCTTTTCCCAAATATTTAAGACTCTATTTATTGGGTATGTGTACAAATGGCTTACAGAATCTCTACTCTTACATTTATTCTAAGATGCTGCTTACTTTAGTGCCCACTGGTGAATTCAGTTGTTTTGAAATCATATTTGATAAAAAATAAAGATCTAATTTGGACTTTAAAATCCCCTTTCTTGAAAGAGGTCTCTTGACTTGCTTATACATCTTTTCCCAGTTATATTTCTTTTAAAAATTGCCACTGAACTTCAGTACATTTCTGGTTGGAACGTAGTGGAGGATATCCTGAAATGAAAGGCAGAGAGCACGGGGTGTATGAAAGGCCTATGGTGCCCTAAAATCTTGGTCACTTTAGGGTAGACTATCTATATTACTTTAATGTCTTGATGATGAGTTAGATTCTTAAGCTTATCGATGGCACTAAATGTTCACTGTTGAATTCCGTGCTTTGATGGTACCATTCTTTACTGATAGAATCACCTGTCTTCTCTTTTAATAATTTGAAGCCCCATCTTTTTTTGTTTGCTTGTTTGCCTTTAGGTTCGCCTATTGCATGGGCCTTAACAATTGATGCCCAAATCTTGAAACATGAACATTGAAGTAAAATTCTGATTTGGGCAGCATTAAATAGAGAATAGTCTGTGGAGAAGTTGAACACAGCCAGGATAGGGAAATGTCGCTTTCCTGGTGTTGCTCCTGCTAACCTTCCTAGTGGCTCTTATAACTTTGCTTGATATAATTCCCAGGAAGTCAGAAGCTAATGTAAATGTACACATGCCATCTAGAACTACTATAAATCATGTGCCATTGGAGATGGCCACATCTCCCTCACCCTTCTTTCATATGGGATCTTTAAAAGGTGGTATGTCTGTGTGCTGGTTTGGAAAAGGGTCGTAAGGGTGGCAGAGACCATATTCAGACTTGCCAGGAGATCGTAATGGACTTTTTTGTCTTTCTGAAGGATTTCTTGACTCTTGAAGGAAGAAACAGTAAAATACAGCAGGTGGACAGCGTCCTGAAGCATGTGAAGAAGCATCTACCCAAAGCACATGTGAAGGAGCTTAGCAGTTGGCTTGTGGGTCAGGAATTTGAATTAGAAAAAATGGAGTCCATATGCCAGGCTCGAGCAAAGGAGCTTGAAGACTACTTGGAACACCTACTAAGGTAGGAAATAAGGGTGATCTCTAAGTAACATGTTTTCTTTTTCTTTTTTTTTTTTTTTTCTGTTGTTACCCAGACTGCAGTGCAATGGCATGATCTCGGCTCACTGCAACCTCCACCTCGTGGGTTCAAGCAATTCTCCTGCCTCAGCCTCCCAAGTAGCTCAGCCTCCCAAGTAGCACGCACCACCATGCCCAGCTAATTTTTTTTGTATTTTTAGTAGAGACGGGGTTTCACCTTGCTGACCAGGATGGTCTTGATCTCTTGACCTCGTGATCCACCTGCCTCGGCCTCCCAAAGTGCTGGGATTATAGGCATGAGCCACCGAGTAACATGTTTTCTAACTGTATCTTTATTTGTACTCTTCCTCAGTACAGAGAACACTGGGATAGGCAGTACACACAAATTTCAAACACAAAAGACATACTTTTAAACCCAGGTTTGGTTCTAGGAATATAAAAATTTGGAAAAAATCTTCAAATATCTAATGTAGCAAAGGTTCATGGGATAGGCTGAAAAACGTTTTCTGTTTCCTGTTCTCTATGAGACATTTGTGTGGTTTTATTTAATAATATAGAACCCCAGTATCATCTAGTCTGTAATTTAGATTTTTGTTACAGGTTAAATTCTCTCTAAACTGTAGCAAACATACATTGTAAAAACCTGGTTGACTCACAAGATTGTGTCATTCTTTTCTTCAGTATAAACACTCTTTGCTTATTTTGTATTTAAACATGTATAATGCTCTTTTAGACTCCAGGATGACCACAGAAATCTGAGTAAGTGGTTGAGTAATCAAGAAGAGAAATGGAAAGGAATGGAAGAATCAGGAGAGAAAACTGAGCTGTTCTGCCATGCTTTAGCTAGAAAGAGGTATAGCTGATTTTGTGTGAAATACGTTAACTGGGAATATGGTTTCTTCCATCATGTGGTTACTCCTATAAACTTTAAATGATATTTGGAATTTATAGGGAACAGTTTGAATCGGTGGCCCAGTTGAACAACTCTTTGAAGGAATATGGGTTTACTGAAGAAGAAGAAATAATAATGGAAGCAACATGTTTGATGGATAGATACCAAACATTATTGAGACAACTAAGTGAAATTGAGGAAGAGGATAAGTTACCACCCATGGAAGACCAGAGCTTTAATGATCTTGCACATGACGTAATTCATTGGATAAAAGAGATTAAAGAGTCCCTTATGGTTTTGAATTCATCCGAAGGCAAGATGCCACTTGAGGAAAGAATCCAAAAAATCAAGGTATAACTATGGAAACTAAATTTCAAAGTCAGAGTGAACTCTAGTATTAAAAAGATTTAGAGGAAATCTGTAAAGATTTGCTTCTTAATGGAAAATAGGATCACTGTGAAATGGTTGAAGAAATTCAGATAACTGAGCTTGCAAAAGAGAAGGATTGTGATGGATCTAAAATTATTTTGATGCATATGAAAGAGTGAAAGCATGTCCTATCTTGGAGAGAGCAATGCCTATTGTCCATTTTTACTGAGTGCTGCAGAAGAATTGACATTGGATCAGAGCAGCTAGTGGGAGGGAGTTTGGGGGCATGTCAGTACAGCAGAAGCATCAGCAATGTCGAGTCAGGGGAATTCTTCAGAGTGGATGTGTATGGTTCATAAAAGATTACTAGATAGTGGGTGGGAAAAGCAAGGAAGTCTCAAGCTCCCTTGGGCTCCCTTTTTATCTAAGGGGAGATTCAATAAACATTTTTTTTTTTGAGACGGAGTTTCGCTCTTGTTACCCAGACTGGAGTGCAATGGTACGATCTCGGCTCACTGCAACCTCCGCCTCCTGGGTTCAAGCAATTCTCCTGCCTCAGCCTCCGGAGTAGCTGGGACTACAGGTGTGCACCACCATGCCCGGCTAATTTTTGTATTTTTAGTAGAGACGGGGTTTCACCATGTTGACCAGGATGGTCTCGACCTCTTAACCTCGTGATCCACCCACCTCGGCCTCCCAAAGTGCTGGGATTATAGGCTTGAGCCACTGTACCCGGCCCTCAATAAACATTTTTTAAAATTAAAATTTAATTATAGTAAATTTAAAATATCAATTACTAGATAAAAATACAAGGGACAGGAGCACTTGTGCTTAAAGGGAACTCAAGGAAATCACATTCACTCAAAAATCGTGAGCTCTGATGGTTGGTGAGACTTAGTAAATAATCAGAATCATTTGGGATTATATCCAGACATTTTCCCATAAAAAGTGAGAATGAGAATTAATTATGTCATGGTAGAGAAACAAGAGTTGGCCTGAGGGACACTGCATTTTCCTATGGGCAGTCAAAAGTCTGTGCTTAGGTTATAACAGTGTCTTGTCAGATTGTTATTTATCCATCCATAAATAATAGAGTGGATAGGAAGAGGTTTTGCCAGGATTGGGGGGGCGCATAAAGAAAGTATTGAAAATCTAGAGTAGAACAGGAATGCAGTCAGCTCACACTGACAAATATTTATGGAGAACTAACTCTATATAATGTAAAGGGAGATATCTTTGTCTTTTGGGTACATATAAAAATGAAAAGATTATGTTGAAATATATACTGCAGTTAGAATCTCTATATAAAACTTACAAATATATAGTATCTCTAAATAATACAGATGACATTATAAAATATTTTTTATTTAATTCAGGAAATAATTTTGCTGAAGCCTGAAGGGGATGCCAGAATAGAGACCATCATGAAGCAGGCAGAGAGCAGTGAGGCCCTGATGGTTCAGAAGACCCTCACTGATATCAGCAACCAGTGGGACAACACACTCCATTTAGCTAGCACCTACCTAAGGTAAAGGGCATGCCTGCACCACTCGCATCATTTTCCACTGCCCAGTGAAGCCGTAACAAGTATGTTTTGTCTGCCTCCTGGGTTTGGATATAGTATCTGCTGGAGAGAAAGTCAGGCATGTCAGGGACATCCACAGTGTCAGAGACAGAAACCAAAACTAGACAGCCTCATTATCTGCATGGTATCACTGTAGAATAATTCTCTTAAATATTATTTTAAGAAATTCTTAAGTATGTGAACATTGATAAATGTTGGCTGAATCCAATGGATGTAATTCTAGTGCAAATTCTTAATTCATATCATGTCCACAATGGTACATTTAATATTTAGAAATGTGGATTTTCTGTTTGTCTGAAGAGCCTATCAGATCCTAATTTTAAGCTATAGAAGGCATAAACTAGTTCGTTGGTTAATATACTTTTTGCTTTATGAAGAAGTGAAATATGGGAAACTATAATTTCTTAAATATGATAGAAACTGTTGGGACTTGTTTGAAATCTAAATTATGAAATAATCTCTGGTCAAATTATGTAACAGAAAATAATTATTTTGATTAATACTCAAATAATTTCTGTCTTGGTTTCTGAGCTAAACAGTGTTATTTAGAATGTTCTAATATCAAGAGTCTCTGGGAAAAATTTATAATAGTGTTATTTTAATTTTTATTA
The DNA here is from genome assembly GCF_049354715.1 of Callithrix jacchus. NCBI lineage: Eukaryota > Metazoa > Chordata > Mammalia > Primates > Cebidae > Callithrix > Callithrix jacchus. The sequence continues at coordinate 98,690,233 of NC_133509.1, forward strand.
GGATGTATGCTACATTATAATATGCAACATGCTAGTTCATTTTGCTAAATGTCATTTCATTTGTAAAATATTTTGTGAAATTTAGCCATCAAGAAAAGCTTCTACTAGAAGGAGAGAAATATTTACAAAGTAAGGAGGATCTGAGATTGATGCTCACAGAACTGAAGAAGAAACAGGAAGCAGGCTTTGCTCTACAACATGGGCTGCAGGAGAAGAAAGCTCAGTTAAAGATTTATAAGAAATTCCTCAAGAAAGCACAAGATTTGACATCCTTGCTAAAGGAGTTAAAATCTCAAGGTAATTACCTCTTGGAGTGCACTAAAAATCCCAGCTTCAGTGAAGAGCCTTGGCTGGAAATAAAGCATCTACATGAAAGTCTTCTTCAACAACTGCAGGTGAGGTGGTCAAAATAATTCTTTAAATGATTGTCCTAATTATACATAAGTATGCAAGATATATGTGGAACTTTCTGTTGTTCTTTTTATTTTATTTTATTTTTTTGAGACAGGGTCTCACTCTGTGCCCAGGCTGGAGTCCCATGGCATGATCTCAGCTCACTGCAGTGTCAACCTTTGTGGGCTCAGGTGATCCACCCACCTCAGCCTCCCGAGTAGTTGGGACTACAGGCACATGCCAGTATACCCGGCTCATTTTTTATTTTTATGTTTTAGATGGGGTTTTGCAATGTTGCTTGGGCTGGTCCTGAACTCCTGGGCTCAAGCGATCCTCCTGCCTTGGCCTCCCAAAGTGCTGGGACTACAGGCGTGAGCCACCACACCTGGCCTTTTGTTCTTTTGCAAACTAAGGGCCTTCTAATTTAATTGATCTTATTTATTTATGTATTTTTTTAATTTTTAGAGACAGTGTCTTGCTCTGTCACTTAGGCTAGAGTGCAGTGGTGCAATCAAAGTTCACTGCAGCCTCAAACTCCTAGGCTCAAGTGATCCTCCCACCTCAGCCTACATAGTAGCAGGGAGTGGAGGCATACGCCATCATACCCCTCTAATTTTTTTATTTTTGTAGAAATGGCGTCTTGCTTTGTTGTCCAAGCTGGTCTAGACCTTCTGGCCTCATATGATCCTTCTGCTTCAGCCTCTGGAGAGCTCGGATTATAGGCAGGAGCCACCATACCCAACTCCTAATTTATCATTTTTAGATGAAAATTCTAACTCGCGACTGGGTGTGGTGGCTCATGCCTATAATCCCAGCACTTTGGGAGGCCGAGGCGGGTGGATCACGAGGTCAAGAGATCGAGACCATCCTGGTCAACAAGGTGAAACCCTGTCTCTACTAAAAATACAAAAATTAGCTGGTCATGGTGGTGTGCGCCTGTAGTCCCAGCTACTCGGGAGGCTGAGGCGGGAGAATTGCTTGAACCCAGGAGGCGGTGGTTGCGGTGAGCCGAGATCTTGCCATTGCACTCCAGTCTAGGTAACAACAGGAAAACTCCATCTCAAAAAAAAAAAAAAAAAAAAAAAAAAAGAAAATCCTAACTCACAAGGATAGAGGAGTAAATCCAGCTCATTTTGCTAGTGTATTATTTGGTGATGGTATTATATTCTTATCAAACCTCCCCTCTTCAGGGGTAGAATGGGTTAAGATTTTTCAAGCATCTCTGTGAAGGTCACAGTGTCAATATTATCCATCCATCCATAGTCTGTTGTTAGTAGTTTGCATCTGTTATCTTATATCCACCTTCTTATCAGTGCCCCCCCCTCACATCTTTCTGCACAATCTTTAGTAAAATAATTACGAGGTAGGCCAGGCACGGGGGCTCGTGCCTGTAATTCCCAGAACTTTGGGAGGCCGAAGTGGGCAGATCACGAGGTCAGGAGATGGAGACCATCCTGGCCAACATGGCAAAACCCAGTCTCTACTAAAAATACAAAAATTAGTTTGATGTTGTAGTGAGCACCTGTAGTCCTGTCTACTCAGGAGGCTGAGGCAAGAGAATTGCTTGAACTCAGGAGATGGAGGTTGTAGTGAGCTGAGATCACACCACTGCACTCCAGCCTGGTGACAAAGCAAGACTCCATCCCAGTAAAAGTAAATAATTACGAGGTAAAATGTCAGCTTGTCATGAGAGAGTATGTTCTTTTAATAGAACTGTCTATAATTCTTTGCACACTGAAAGTCAGATTCCATGTAAAGATTACCTGGGTAAGAAATCCTGCTTGTAGAAAAGTTGGGCAGGGATTAAGATAGACCTGTTTTCTGTAAAGTGTTTAGTTTAGTGGTTGCTGCTTTTTGATCAGGTATGGGCATTGTGTTTTCCTATCCCAGGGAGAGAAACTAAAGGTGGCTTTACATTTGAGTTAGGATTACATTTTCCTAACATACAGTTTGAAGTTTGGTTCTTAAGACACGAATCTGAGGTTAGTTTGATCTCATATGGTCTCATTTCCCAGAGTAGAAATTGGTAGTTGGTTTTAGTGCAAAGGATAATTAAGGAAGTCGCTTTATTATGAATGTTTGGGATTTAATGATATAATTTGTAGCTATTTCATTTTATAAACATCTTGACAAATTATCTTCATGAAGGGGAAATGCAAGCAAAGAAGAATGGAAGAAACCAATTGTTTTCAGTAAGAGTTATTTTTGTGGGGGGATGGCGACTTTGCAGTGAAATATCTCAAACTCTAAAATCTTTCCTTTAAGAACTCTGGATAATTTATAGCCATATTCCTGTTTCAAGATGAAACTTGTAAACAAGTATTTATTAGTCATTTAATTATTTTCAGAGTGAAAAATATGAGAAATAATTTGTAAATTTTCTGTGGCTTTATTTTTAGGATTCTGTGCAAAACTTGGAAGGTCATGTACGAGAACACGATTCATACCAGGTTTGCGTCACAGACCTGAATACCACACTGGACAATTTCTCCAAGGAATTTATCAGTTTTTCTGATAAGCCTGTGGATCAAATAGCAGTTGAGGAAAAATTGCAGAAACTGCAGGTACTAAACAGTGTCCAGACATGATAGACATTTAAAAAAATCAGTGTTATTACAACTTGATTAATCAATGTCCTCTATCAGAAATTCCACTGCCATTCAGATGACTCTTAGGTAATTAATGCTCTGACCAGTCATAATAAATGAGTATGTCCTTCTTTAGTGGACAAATCAATTTATAATTTGAATTAACCCTTATATGGTAGGCCCTCAGAGACAGTTTTTACCCACTAGACTATAGGACCTTGAAAGGCCTGTTTGTTACTCCTTTATGTAACTTCAAAACCTGTCCTAATACCTGACTGTTAACTGGATAAATGAATGGTTGAGTGAATGCTTCTTGTGTAACCCATTAGGATAATCACTGATAAATCATACATAGTTCACCTAGATTTATTCTGCTTCCAAGTAGCTGCTGCAGTACATCAAATTCCTTTTGAGTCTAGGGTTTTAAAATCAGTCATCTTATTTGTTTATGTATTTACTAAATATTGATTGAGCTTCTGCTATATTTAAGATAGTACACTACTTTATTAATTGATTAATTTCTTTATTAGTTGATTAATTTCTCATCAACACCAAGATTTGCTCTGAATTGTAAATATTAGCATTAGACTCAGGTAGGTACATTCCAAATGATTCTTCTATTCTTTTTAATATGTTGCACAAAGTAGGCCCCTATTATTTCGTGTTTTGATTATATGACAAAGATGTATCTTGAACAAAACATACATATTCAACAAATATCTATTGATTGCCTCCTGTGTTCTAAGAACTGTGCTGTTATAATTTTCTAATTGCTTGTTACAAATATTCTAGTATCTTAAAATACCTATTTGAGAATTTGATCGAAGATGCAACATTGGTTTAAATTTTGCCCAAGTTTCTTCTATGTGATGTGAGTTGTTAAGTTCACATTTTCCACTGGTAAAGCAAGAGTACTCTAATTTACAGAAGTCAACTAACTTTTGTGGCAATTGAATGGAGATATAACAATCTTTTCTCTATTCACAGGAACTAGAGAATAGACTCAGTTTACAAGATGGCACATTAAAGAAGATTTTAGCTTTAGCAAAATCCGTCAAGCAAAATACATCTTCAGCGGGGCAGAAGATTATTAAGGACGATATAAAATCACTTAAGTATAAACAAAAAGATTTGGAAAACAGACTTGAATCTGCTAAGCAGGAGATGGAATATTGTCTCAACAGCATTCTTAAATCAAAATGCTCATCAAAAAAGAAAGAAAAGTTTCCTCTGCCAGGCAGAGAGAAGCAGGCCACTTCTGATGTGCGGGAGTCTACTCAGGAATCAGCTGCAATGGAAAAGTTGGAGGAAGACTGGGAAATAAACAAGGTAAGTGCTTGTGATTGCACTTTCAAGACAGTGAGTCTGAGAATGAAGAGGTATTTGGCTCTGAAAAGAGGGTCGTGAATCAAGCATTCTGATTTCATAATTAAATCCTCAATGTCCTGGCTATTTATGAAGCCTGCTTGTAAAAAGAGCTCTTAGAAAATCGTTCAGGATTTCAGTGGTGAAATATTACTGTTCTGTCTGTTAAAATGTCAGTCGTCAATTTAGGTTTATTATTCTCTCTGATAGGTAATCAGATACTGTTTCTTGGGTCAAGAGCACAAAGGCAAATTAGAAAAGGTGAAAGAAAAGAAAATACGCTTTACCTATTTTCTCAGGAAAAAAATCCAAAGATCCCAATTTTTGGGGGGTTGATTTCATAATGAAATCAGAGACTGTTGGAAAAGATAGTTTTTTATCTTTTTCTTCTTGTGTTAACCCTCTGTTGTTAGATCATTTAGTGTGAGGATAGCAACATTTAGGCTCCTAGTTTTACCTGGGGAGAAGAAAAAAAATGTTTTCTTGTTTTCACTATAAACAATCACATGGGTACATTACTTGTGGCTCCTAAAGTGCTTTTTCATAGGTAACAGATTGAAATGTGAATCACACAAAGAGAGATCCAGTAAACTGTATTTGAGAGGATCTCCCTGGCAGGCAGCTTCTCACAGTCAGGGTCCAGTGAGACAATAGCGAAGGTAGAACATTCAGGTATGAGTCCCCATCAGCTCTTTAGGGAATAAGTAGTCAACAGGAATGAAGAGAGCAAACATCCACTTTTATTGTCTCCCTGAAACAGAAATGCATGGAAAATTAAAGGAATCATGCAGGATTTTCTAAAAATACATAAAACAATGTTAAATGCTGATGGAGCATCTCTCTATGAGGAAAGGTTTTTAAACAAATTCCACAGTGTTAGATATTGCTAAGGAAATGTGTCAGGCTGAGCATGGTGGCTCACATCTGTAATCCTAGCACTTTTAGAGGACCTGGAGGATCCCTTAAGACCAGGCTGGGCTACAAAGCAAGATCCCTGTCTCTACCAAAAAGTAATAATATTAATAACTGAGCATGATAGTGCATGTCTGCTATCCCAGCTTCTTGGGAGGCTGAGATGGGGGAACACTTGAGTCCAGGAATTTGAGGTTTATAGTGAGCTGTGATTGCACCATTGTACTCCACCCTCTGTGACAGAGTGAGACCCTATGTCTAACTTTTTTTCTTTTTTTTGAGATGGAGTTTCACTCTTATTGCCCAGGCTGGAGTGCAGTGATGTGATCTCAGCTCACTGCAACCTCCACCTCCCCACAACCTCTGTTTGCCAGGTTCAAGCGATTCTTTTGCCGCAACCTCCAGAGTAGCTGGGATTACAGGCATGCAACCACCATGCCTGGCTAATTTTGTGTTTTTAGTAGAGACAGGGTTTCTCTAATTCTTTAAAAAAGCAAATATGTCTTAGAGGATTAAAGGATCAGTGTGTGAGGCTTTCAATGTTTTAGGTGTGAAGAAACCTTTAAAACAGTATTTAAATAGCAATAGATAGGCAAGACTTAGTGGCTCACACCAGTAATCCCAGCCCTTTGCGGGGCTGAAGCAGGAATATCAGTTGAGCCCAGGAGTTTCAGATAAGTCTAGGCAACATACGGAGATCCCATCTCTACAAAAAATTTAAAAATTAGCTGGGCATGGTGGCTTGCACCTGTGGTCCCAGCTATTTAAGAGGCTGAGGTGGGAGGATCGTATGAGCCCTAAAGGTCGAGGTTGCAGTGAGCCTTGATTGGATCACTGCACTTCAGCCTGGGCAACAGAGCAGCACCCTGTCTCTAATTAAATAAAGTGATAGATAAAGTCAAAAAGGAAAAATACCTGAGTGTTTTTTATGAGATAGGTTGTACAAGAGGGCACTGTCCTAACAGATGAACTTGCTAAAGGGAGTTACTTGCCTAACAACTTTTAAACTAACTTCCCAGATCTGTTTTGACTATGAACCCCCAAAATTCAATAGAATATGTTGAGAACTATATAAAGATCATAATCTAAAAATAATCATTGTTTTTGCCCAGGCTCACAGCCGTAATGTCAGCACTTGGGGAGGCCGAGATGGGTAGATTGCTTTAGCCCAGGTGTTCGAGACCAGCCTGGGCAACATGGTGAAACCCAATCTCTACAAAAAAAATACAGAAATTAGCCAAAGGTGGTGACACATGCCTGTAGTCCCAGCTACTTGGGAGGTTGAGGTAGGAGAATTACCGAGCCCAGGAGATCGAGACTGTAGTGAGCTGAGATTGTGCCACTGCACTTCAGCCTGGGTGACAAGGCAAGACCTTGTCTGAAAATAAAATAAAAATTTAAAAAGGTTTAGAAATTTATTTATTTATTTATTTTTGAGACAGAGTCTCACTCTGTCACCCAGGCTGGAGTGCAGTGGCGTGACCTCGGCTCACTGCAACCTCTGCCTTTCATGTTCAAGCAATTCTCCTGCCTCAGCCTCCCAAGTAGCTGGGACTACAGGCCCATGCCACCACCTCTGGCTGATTTTTGGTATTTTTAGTAGAGATAGTTTCACCATGTTGCCAGGATGGTTTCAATCTCCTTACCTCATGATCTGCCTGCCTCAGCCTCCCAAAGTGCTGGGATTACAGGTGTGAGCCCTGTGCCCGGTCTAAAAATTTATTAAGTTTTTACTTAACCTTGAATTATAAGAGTTATTGAATTATAACCTTGAATTATAAGAGTTTATGATCCAAATGTATTTAACTTTTACTTAACCTTGAATGATAAGAATTATTGATAGTTTGTGATACTTCATTTAAATGATTATTTTTTTCAGGGCAATTGGAGGAATCGAAGTCCTCAAATAATTTTCATAAGTCTGGATACAGATAACTGGTTTTTATTCTCTAGCAACATTTTGTTTCTTTTTCTTTTGTAACACGACTATTTTTCTGTGTCTGTGTGGCTTATTTTCTCTGAGTACTGGCTGTGTTTACTTTTATGTAATATTAGCGTATATAATATTATATAACAGTCTATTAAGGTCAGGAGCAGTTTTAAGGTTGAACAATGAGCAAAAGAGATCAGATTTATGCTTAGACAAAGTACATGTATAATGTGACAAATGACATAACTGTGTAAATGACTTAAGCTTGATTCTCAATATAAGGAATACATAGAACACATAAAGGCATAGTTTACTGAATTATAAATTTGATTAATGTAAATTCATTGTCATAGTGAAAATAAGCACTTCAGTCATTAAAAACACTTCTTAAGACCTATTTTGTGCTAGTCATTCTGCTAGAATATGAAGACATAATTATCACAGCTTAAAATCTAACACAAATTAAATAGCTAATTAATATTCTCTTCACATGCCTGTCTTGGAATCTAGAGAGGCTTTTTATCAGATTATTTTAAATAGTCTCCAGAAGACTTTTTAGCAAGTTTTTATTTCTTGTACTTTTTCTTTAATAAACGTCATTAATCTTATTTTGTTGAAAGTGTGATTGCAGTTTTCAAAACTTGCCGTCATAACAAATATATATTTGAATCCATTGCCAAGAATTTCATTTCAGATGAATTTCAGGTGATTTTTGTAGATCTGGACCTTTGGTTGATCTTTTCTTTATTATTGGAAATGTTCAGGCAGACCTAGAAGCAAAAGCAGTTGCAAAATTCAGTATGATGGGTGTCTGTGCTTATGATTCAATACCATTCTGCATATTGTTATAGATGTGAATTTCTGAGTTTTTACATATGAGTAGGCAGAACGACCTTCCATTTCCTTCTTTCTATACAGGTTAAGTGAAGCAACAGATTAGGATATGGTAAAAAGTGAAAACTGTCTAATGTCTTAGGATTTTTTGTGTCCATGAAGGGAAATGATAAAGAGGAAAAACAGGGAAACTCATACATTTCTAATTTATTATTTTTTTCTAAAAAAGGATAATGCAGCATTTCATCTTAACTGGTATCAAACGATCTTTCTTGCCCCATCCTTCCAGAATAGCATCCTCCATGACATAATTGCTATTTAAAACTCAAATCCTTTTGTCTGTAATTACTTCTTTAATTTCCTTATCATTGGCATAATTGTTGGCATTTCTGAATTGATTTTTGTTCTTTTCAGAAGTTTCTGAGCATTTCTAATTTGATGTTTAAGAAGGCATTTGTAGATAATAAATCTTGGAAGGTAGATGATTACGCATACAGGCAAAATGTGCAAGGCCCTAGCTGTGGGTGAGTGAGCCGGAACAAAGCCTGGAGCCAGAACTTGAATGAGAAGGAACCTGCTTACTGGAGAGTTTTCAATCCTGGGATGAATTATGTCTATTTCTGGCGTTGTTTATCCTGTTAACTCAGTAGAAGGAAATAAGTTGTAACAGAGCACATAGTTGGGCTGTGTGTCAACTACAGTGTCCTACTTTGCCCTTTCTGGCCAATAAGCAAATCTTGCATCTTACTTCAGAAGTGTTTTCACAATCCAAAATTTATTCCTTAATGGGATAACCAACTTACATAGTGCATGTTTTTTTGCCATCTATACACAACGTGCTTTTGAGAACATGCTCCAAAGTTGTAAAATCTCAGGCTGAAAGAGACCTTAGAAATTGTCTAACCTAACCCTTGTATTTCAGGTGAGGGGATTGAAGTCCAGCAGAGCTGGGACTAGAACCTAGGCATCTTTTATTTATTTTTTTTTGAATTTTAGAGACAGGGTCAGCTCTGTCACCCAGGCTGGAGTGTAGGGGTAGTACAGTCATAGCGTACTGCAGCCTTGAGTTCCTAGCCTTAAGCCATCCTCCTGCCTTAGCCTCCTGAGTAGCTAGGACTACAGGCGTGTACCACAATGCCCAGCTAATTTTTGTATTTTTGGTAGAGACGGGGTTTCGCCATGTTTCCCAGGCTGGTCTCAAACTCCTGGGCTAAGGCAATCCTCCCTCCCATCTTGGCCTCCCAAAATGCTGGAATTACAGGTGTGAACCACCACACCTGGCCACCCTGTAGTGTCAGAGAGAGCTCCCAGGAAGCAACATTGGAACGGAGACTGGAAGTGTCAGTTGGAGTTAGTGAGCTCAGGGCTGGGTATGGGGAGCATTTTTGACAGAAATGTTATTTCCTCCTATGGTGGGTGAGAGCATGAGGAGTTTCAGAAGCAGACTGAGGACACGGTGGCTGTAACACAGGAAGCAGGCAGGTGGCAGAGTAGAGTGACATAGATGAGGCCTGAGAGGTAGGTGTGGCTGGCTGTGCCTCATGGGTCACATTAACATTTTAGATGTTATACTAAGAAAAGGGCAACCTCTGAGATTATGTTGATCTGGCTTTTGGGTTTGCCTCTAGCGGTGATGTATGCTTATGCAAGGAGTTGTTTTTCACTGCTTTATATTGTAAAGCTTTAGGGAAAAAAGAAATACGTCATCCAGAGCTGGCATAACACTCTGCCCCACTGTTGCCAGGTTACAAGTATTGGATTTAGGTTTCTGCCTGTCACAAAGTTACCATATCCATGGGCCGTAGTTCCTGAAAGGGAAAGGGATAGTGAAGCTGTGACTGACTTGCCTCTTGTGACTGTGCTAACATGTTTGCCAAGCTGGAGTCCATGCTCGGTCATTTAGAGCTCAGCATTTTTAATGCTGAAGTGGAATGTTTACTTTGTGACTCAGGATGTAAAGATGAAACTGTCATGGGCCTGCCCATAGGAAGAGTTGATGATATTCTTATCACCTCCCATTCTTTTTCAAACAGACCCAAATGAAAGTAAAGGTATATTTTTTTAAAAAAGCACCATTTTAAAAAAAGAGTAAATGTTGTTGGCAATATAACCCAACCACACTTTGATAGAATGGTCATTTTCCACTTTAAATTTATTATTAACTTTGAACATTTTATGTATGCTCAGAAGCTCAGTATGTATGCCTTAGTACACTGTTTAAAATTGTACTTTGTCTTGAGTTTTATGCTAACCATAATTTCTTTTTTTAATAGAGAAAATTCAGGAGTAGGGGAGAAGGGAAAGAATTAGATGTCCAGGGGCTTAGAATTTGTAGGGGCTCAATGAGAGGCTGTGCATTGGTAGATAATCCACAATAGACATGGGTCTTTGAAAATCTTGTACCTTTGGGGAAAAGTAGACCAGGAAAATCTCAAGCCAGAGAGAGGACTAGGAAGCTTCGTTTTCCAGTTACAAATGGAAATAAGAGGTCTTGCATGAGAAACCTAAACCAACCCCATGCAGGTTTTGAGTCTAAATTTACACTAATTGCATTGTGGAGCAGGTCTAGCAAAGAAATTAACATGAAAATCAGTCTCTAATCTGTCTGTCTATCTACCAACCTGCCTACCTACCTACCAGTCAGGCCAAAGAGATTCCCACAAGTAGGTTAAAAAAAGAAAAGTCTGATAATAAAGAAATAGTAAGAATGAATGAATGAATGAATAAATAAATAATACAGAGGAACACTCTACCACAAGGAGGAGTACTCATCCCATCAAACGAGAGAATACACTAAGAGATAATGCAGCAAAATGAAAGATATTTTACCATAACATGTTTAAATTGATTAGTGATTTACAAAAAGAAAAAACTGAAATCATAAGGAAAGAATACAGTACTTTGAAAACAAAAGGACAGATTTGAAAAAGAATCATAAGGGACTTTAACAAAACAAGTCAGTGTCCATTGCTTTGGCCAAATTAAGCAGCAAATTTGACGTAGTCTGAAGAGACTTAGAATATATGACTGAGAAAATTATCACCAAATCCAACATCTGTAATGAGATGTACCCCCTACTGTAGAGGTGAGGTTTAAAAAAAACAGAAAATAGGAAGGAGTTTTAAGAGAGCCAGAGGCTGTACTGCAGTGATTGAACACATTTCTGATAAGAACTTTAGGAGAGGAGAATAGAGATTGGAGGAAAGGCAAAACTTTAAATTTTCTAAAATTGAGAAAAAGTATGAATCTTGTTTCAAGAAGTACAGAGAGCCCTGAACAGACTAAATAAAAACAAATTCTTATCCAAATGCATTTTAGTTAAACTAGTAAAACACCAGAGCCAAAAAGAAGAATCTTAAAGGCAACTAGAGAAAAAAGTTACCTCTAATAAAACAAGTATGTCAATAATAAATTTCTCAACATGGAAAGTAAGAAGGCAATGCAGATAAGATCTTCAAGGAGCTGTCAACCTAGCTGAATTATCATTCTAGAATGAGGCAAAATACATCTTCAGACAAAGACCAAAAGTTTACCTATCTCAAACTTCAAACAAAAATATGCTAGAGAAAAGCTTAAATGTGAAGAGAAAAACTTTAAATCTTTACAAGTGAATATAAAAGAACGGTTTTTGTCATATTGGGGCATAGAAAACTTTCTTAAACAGTCCCTAAAACCAGAAGCCTAAACAGGAAAACAGAGATAAATTTTGACTAGATTAAAACAGTAACCTCTTGTTCAACAAAAGACATCATACATAAAGTTTAAAGACAGTCTACTGAAAGATAATGACAATGCATGTAACTATTAGAAGATTTACATCCAGAATACAGAAAAAGCCAAAAGGCAGGACTCACATGTCCAGTGAACATATGAAGAGTAGCTCAGGCCAGGCGCTCTGGCTCATGCCTGTAATCCCAGCACTTTTGGAGGTTGAGGCAGAAGGATTGCTTGAGCCCAGGAGTTCAAGACCAGCCTGAGTAGCATGGAAGACCCCATCTCTAGTTTAAAATTAGCTGGATGTGGTGGTGTATGTCTATGGTCCCTTGGGAGACTGAAGCAGAAGGATCACTTGAACCCAGGAGATTGAGGCTGCAGTGAGCCATATTCACACCATTGCACTCCAGCCTGGATGGCAAAGAAAGACCCTGTTTAAAAAAAAAAAAAAGGAAATATGAACTCTTTTACTATGCTGGTAGGAATATAAATAGTAATTCAGTGTGGAGAATAAATCAGTAACTATCTATTGAGAGTCAAAGGAAGCACACTACTAGCAGTGATTTTAGTTCTAGATAGATATCCTAAGGAACTCCACACATGCACAAGAGGAACTGTACAAGGGTATAGATCACAGCAGTATCTATTATGTGAAAAGATGGAAACGATGTTGTTTTCCACAGTAGTCTAACATGAAAAATTCATTTTCATTCATTCAATGTAATGAGCTAGATTTATATGTTAACATGGGTAAACCTCCAAAGATACTGCTGAGTGGAAAAACCAAGTTATGACATAATACATCCATGATTCTATTTCAGTAAGAATTAAAACACATAAAGCAATGTTATATGAATACTAACATAAGTAGTGAAAGCATAAAAGTGTGTGTGTGTGTAGACTTTAGAACACTGGTTGGTTTTGGAGAGGAAGAGTTGAAAAGGGATAGAGGTTGGGTTTTAAATTACTTTTTTAATACAGAAAACTATATCACTTTAAATTTGTGTGATCAGTAATATACATCTGTTATTGATATGGTTTGGTTGTGTCCTCACCCAAATTTCATTCTGAATTGTAACTTCCACAATTCCCATGTGTTGTGGGAGGAACCTGGTGGGAGGTGATTGAATTATGGGGGTGGGTTTTTTCAAACTGCGCTGTTCTCATGATAGTGAATGAGTCTAATGAAATCTGAATGGTTTTGAAAAGTGGGAGTTTGCCCGCACCTCTCTTTTTGCCTGCTGCCATCCATGTAAGATGTGACTTGCTCCTCCTTGCCTTCCACAATGATTGTGAGGCCTCCCCAGCCATGTGGAACTGTAAGTCCAGTTAAACCTTTCTTTTGTAAATTTCTCAGTCTCGAGTATGTCTTTATCAGCATCCTGAAAACTGATTCTGAAAATTGGTACCAGTAGAGTGGGGCGTTGCTGAAAAGATACCTGAAAATATGGAAGCAACTTTGGAACTGGGTAATAGGTAGAGATTGGAACAGTTTTGAGGGCTCAGAAGAAAACAGGAAAATGTGGGAAAGTTTGGAACTTCCCAGAGATTTGTTGAATGGTTTTGACTAAAAGCCTGATAGCAATATGAACAGTAAGTTCCAGGCTGAGGTGGTCTCAGATGGAGATGAGGAACTTTTTGGGAACTGGAACAAAGGTGACTCTTGTGTTTTAGCAAACAGACTGGTGGCATTTTGTCCCTGCCCTAGAGATTTGTGAAACTTTGAACTTGAGAGAGATGATTTAGGGTGCCTGGCGAAAATTTCTAGCAAAGCATTCAAGAGGTGACTTGGGTGTTGTTAAAGGCATTCAGTTTTATAAGGGAAGCAGAGCATAAAAGTTAGGAAAATTTTCAGTTTGACAATGTGATAGAAAAGAAAAAAAACATTTTTTGAGGAGAAATTCAAGCCGGCTGAAGAAATTTGCATAACGAATGAGTAGCCCAATGTTAATCCCCAAGACAATGGGGAAAATGTCTCCAGGGCATGTCAGAGGTCTTTACAGCAGCCCCTCTCATCACAGGCCCAGAGGCCTAGGGAAAAAAAATGGTTGTGTGGTCTGGGCCCAGAGTTCTTGTGCTGTGTGCAGTCTAGGGACTGAGTACTCTGCATGTCAGCTGCTCCATCCTTGACTACAAGGAGCCAAGGTACAGCTCAGGCTGTGGCGTCAGGGTATGTAAGCACCAAGCCTTGACAGCTTCCATGTGGTATTGAGCCTTTTGGGGCACAGAAGTGAAGAATTGAGGTTTGGGAACCTCTGCCTAGATTTCAGAAGATGTGTGAAAACACCTGGATGCCAAGGCAGAAGTTTGCTGCAGGGGCAGGGCCCTCACAGAGAACCTCTGCTAGGGAAGTATGGAAGGGAAATGTGGTATTGGATTCTCTACACGGAGTCCCTACTCGGACACTGCCTGGTGGAGCAGTGAGAAGAGGGCCACAGTCCTCCAGACCTCAGAATGGTAGATCCACCAACAGCTTGCACCGCTTGCCTGGAAAATCTGCAGGCACTCAATGCCAGCCCATGAAAACAGCTGGGAGGGAGGCTGTACCCTGGAAAGCCATTGGGGCAGAGCTGCCCAAGACCATGGGAACCCACCCCTTGCATTAGTGTGACCTGGATGTGAGACCTGGAGTCAAAGGAGATCATTTTGGAGCTTTAAAATTTGACTACACTGCTGAATTTTGGACTTGCGTGGGCCCTGCAACCCCTTTGTTTTGGCCAATTTCTCCCATTTGGAATGGCTGTATTTATCCAATACCTGTTCCCTTATTGTATCTAGAAAGTAACTAGCTTTTGATTTTACAGGTTCTAGGCAGAATGGACTTGCTTTGTCTCAGATAAAGATACTTTGTACTGTGTGTGGACTTTTGGGTTAATGCCGAAATGAGTTAAGGTTTTGGGAGACTGTTGGGAAGGCATGATTGGTTTTGAAATATGATATAAGATTTAGAGGGGCCAGGGGTGAAATGATACCGTTTGGCTGTGTCCCCACCCAAATCTCATCTTGAATTGTAACTCCCACAATTCCCATGTGTTGTGGGAGGAACCCAACTGCAGATGATTGAATTATGAGGGCAGGTATTTCCTGGGCTGTTCTTGTGATAGTGAGTCTCATGAAATCTGATAGTTTTTAAAAAATGGGAGTTTTTCTATTCAACCTCTCTCTCTTTGCCTGCTGCCATCCACGTAAGATGTGACTTGTTCTTCCTTGCCTTCCACCATTATTGTGAGGCTTCCACAGCCACGTGGAACTGTAAGTCCAATTAAATCTCTTTCTTTTGCAAATTGCCCAGTCTCAGGTATGTCTTTACCAGCAGCATGAAAATGGACTGATAGAGCTATATTTTATTCTTTTAAGTTCATATGAAATATTTTATATTTTAAAATAAAATGTTTCAAATGAGCCTGCAAAGTAAAGATAAAATGGAGCATAGGGTGGTGGTGAGCAAAGGACGCCTGTTGATAAAAGAATCCATCATTCCGGGAGCCTGTCCGGACCTGGAGTCTGTTCTAACCTCCCTGCCACAAGCAAAGGAATGTTTCCTTTTACATTTGAAATATTAGTCTAAGGGATTCTGTTGGCTTTTCTGCCAAGTTAGAAACATGGCTTTGGGGGTTAGTAAACAATCGATCTTAGGGGATAATTTCAGGTTTTCGAGAATCCTTTCTTTTTCTGACTACTAAAGGCGGTCATTAGGAATGCTGCTTTTTTGCTGTGTAACCATAGTCCTCAGGCACTGGATCATCAGATAAGAGAGACCAAGGGCTCCACAATCTTACTAGATGGTCAGCAACAGATAAAAGTGTTCTTCAGGTCCAGTTTCCAGGCCTTTAGTGCAGGCTCTCTTGGGCCCCAGCTATATTTCTGGGGGGTCCTCTAAGAAATAGTAACCATCAGATAGAAAGGAGACAGCTGTCTAGCTCATATGACGGTGGCTCATAGACAGAAAGCACTACTGGCCAGTGAATCCTGAGGTGTGGCACCTCTCTTTCTTCTCACAGTCTTCTTGGATCTTTCCCCTGTGAGGTGCTGCGGCCCTCGGACCTCGGTGTAGATTTTCACCACAGTTTGCATGCATACATTGTTGGAACTGGAGGAAATTTGCAAAGTTATTCAGTCATTTGCAGCCTTTTAGAAGTGACTCATGCTGAATGCTAATTAAGTACTTCACAACTAGTAATCCCGGACAGCTGAATTATCTTTCCAGTTAGAACTGGTGACGCTCCAGACAGGATTTGTTTTATTTAAATTAACTTTTAATTTTAGAATAGTTTTACGGTTACACAGAAGTTGCAGAGATAATACAAAAAGTTCCTTTATGCCCCTGCACCCAGTTTCCCCTATCGTTAACATCTTATATTACTATCTAGACAGATTTTTAAGACAATAATTTCTACCTTGTTTGGGGACGTGGTCATGTTTTATTCACGGATTTGATACCTCAAAGATTCTACGAACATGAAAGTATGTAGCACAATTAAATGATTTTTCATTTGTAAAGTAACCTGAAAATAAAAACAATATCTTAGCAAAACAGTGGACATCTTTTAAAATTACTACCATGGTGCTTGGTATATCTCAGGACTCCACAAATATTTATTGAAAGAATGAGCAAGTGAATGCAAATGTGTTATCTCTCCATGCCCTACTGAGAACCCCAAGTTCTTAAAACTTTCAGAAAAGGTCAAATTATCTCATATATAACTTTTTCTGTCTTACCGAGGGTTGAATTCTTACTACAGATTGGCTTAAGACATAATTTATCCTTTCTTTTTTTTTTTTGAAATAAAAATGTTTTTGAGACAGGGTCTGACTGTCACCCAGGCTGGAGTGCAGTGGCGCAATCATGGCTCACTGTAGCCTCAGCCTCCTGGGCTCAAGTGATCCTCCCACCTCAGCCTCCTGAGTAGCTGGGATTATGGGAACATGCTACCACACTGAGCTAATTTTTGTATTTTTTGTACAGATGGGTTTTCACCATGTTGCCCATGGTGAACTCCTTGAACTCCTGAGATCAAGCATTCCACCTACCTCAGCCTCCCAAGGTGCTGGGTTATAGGCATGAGCCACTGCACCTAGCCAATTTATTCTTAATGATGCAGGATTTTTCTCAGCCCCTTAACCATGCTCATAAAAGGGGTTCCCTGTTTACTTGGCTCCTTGCAGGAGGGAGCATGTGAGCAAGTGAGCATAGGATATAGCCAGCTACTGTGTGTGCCAAGACAGGAGCAAGATCTGTGCAGGGCCTGCGGCCAGACTAGGCATGTCGCCTTTAGGGGAATATGGTGGTGCCTAGCTGAGGGTGCCCGTGATCCTGAAGCCATAGAAGGGGTGTTACAGCACTCCTTTAGTTCTGCTGTCCGCAGATGGCAGTGTGTTAGTAGTTCACTTGGCCCCTTGCCTTGTTGTGTGGGGCAGCTGCCCTCCACCAGCAAAGGCAAAGCACTAGTGTAACAGCTTTTCTGGGTACCTACATTTGGTAGGTCCTGAGCTCTTACTCAGCATCTAAGAAGAATGAGGTCATGTGCACCATTGAAAGATGGTGAAGGCAAAGAATTTTATTGAGTGATAAAAATGGCTATCAGCGGGGAGGGAAGCTGGAGAGGGGATGGGAAGGGCAGGTTGTTTTCCCTGAAATCAGGTTTTCTCTTCCCTGAAATCAGGCCATCTCCTCCTCTACTGACTGAGTCTGGGGTCTTTATAGGCACAAGATAGGGAGTGCGTGCTGATTGGTTTGTAATTATCCAAAAAAGTTTAAAGTGAAGACACCACTCAAAGGTGAGCATAAAAGTGTGGAAAACCAATTAGGAAAGGGTAGGTAAATGTAGAATAGGGGAAGGATGGGGATCAGTTAGAGGAAAGTGTGCCAAACAGGAAGACAAGGAATTAACTTGCAGTTTGGCTTTTAGGCTTTAAATTGTCTTTGGCATGGAGGCTGGGTTTCACCGGGGACCTGCCCCTATCTGCCTAGGCATTTGGCTGCCTCCTGTTGCTATAATTGATATCATGAATCCTTGGTGTTGCCTCCATCTAGCCACTTATTTAAATCTACCAGTAGGTAACAATAAATGCCTGTTATTTGCCCTGCCCACTGTATCCTGGTGAACATTAAAGCATACACTTTTGTTTTTTTTAAATATCATTTTTCTGTCTTTAAGACTATAGATTTTGCTTCAATATGCATTTGAGCTATGCTATATTCTATACTACTTGGTCAAAAAAGGTTTCATCTTGGGGTAATACCGACACAGGCATGTTGTATGAAAAAATCATCTTTTGTAGAGCCCAAATATACTTTTAAAGTCTATAATCCAAGTAAATAGAAGAAACTAGAATGTTTTTGTCAAGAAAAATACAAATTATTTATTTGGAAAGTAAACTATTCAGCAATTAATCTTTTTATGTTTTCAGGATTCAGCTGTGGAAACGGTTATGTCAAAACAACTTTCTCTCAGTGTTCAAGAAAGCATGAAAAACACTGAAGATGAGCAGAAAGTCAATGAGCTGCAAAATCAACCTTTAGAATTAGATATTATGTTAAGAAATGAACAATTAGAAGAAATAAAGGTATGGAAACCCGAAAAACACTGACCGGATGATTGCATCATTTATCCATTGCAATACAATATATTTTAATTGCCAAAATCTTGCTTGTACAGAGTGAAAAGTCTTATTTAACCTTTGCCTGATGATCAATTTGGTAACTGTATAATTATGTATGAAGTAAGTTGTATAAATCTTTCCATTTAGAAAGTAGAAGAGTTTAATGAACATTAGTCTTCTTTCTATTTCACAAAGTTTCTAAAAACTTAGTGACAAAATTTGGAGATATTGACTTGCCATCATTCCTTTTGTTACTCATATATATTCTTCTGATTCTGACAAATGTATTTCTCCTAACAATCAGGATTCTCCTAACAATCCTCCTTTGTTTTTACATCTGTGTTTACATAATTAGGTTTATGTATTTATATGCTTCCAGCTATATAAAGTAGTTAAAAAATACAACATATGGCCGTGTTCTAAAAAGCAAAATTGCGGCCAGGCATGGTGGCTCATGTCTGCTATACCAGCGCTTTGGGAGGCTGAGGTGGGAGGATTGCCTGAGTCCAGCAGTTGGAGACCAGCCTGGGCAACATTGTGAAACCCCATCTCCACCAAAAAAAATTCAAAAATTACTTAGGTGAGATGGCATGTGCCTGTAGTTCCAGCTACTCAGGAGGCTGAGATAGGAGGATCACTTGAACCCAGGAGTTCAAGGTTGCAGTGAGCTGTAATTATGCCACTGCACTCCAGCCTAGATGACAGAGCGAGATCCTGTCTCTAAAAAAAAAAAAAACTAAAAGGAAACTATAAACATTCCATGCAATTTTAGCCGTTGCCACAACAGTAAACACACATCTAAAATAGGAACGTATGGTAATGTATGTAAATAATAAAAATAAGGTGAATCTTCCTTTAGATATTGCAGAACCCTTTAAGAGAGTAGAGTGATCTAATTGACATTAAATGCTGGACCAATGGTGAATTTTAGACTAAATTTTAACATGATTTTTGGGAAGAAAAACCTTTTAAATGTTAGGGATATGGTGGCTCATGCCTGTCATCCTAGTCCTTTGGGAGGCTAAGGTAGGAAGATTGCTTGAGGCCAGGAGATCAAGACTAGCCTGGGCAGCATAGCAAAACTCTGACCTCTACAAAAATAAAAAAAGTTGTCTGGGTGTGGTGGCATGCACCTGTAGTCCTAGCTACTTAAGAGGCTGAGGTAGGAGACCTGAGCCCAAGAATTTGAGGTTACAGTGAGCTATGATTGCAGCCTGCACCCTCTCCTGGGTGACAAAATAATAATAATAATTTAAAAAGTTACGACTATAGTTACCCTATGTGCAAATGAAATATGTAAAACCAAGAAGATGAATGAAATAATACATAAGTAAGTGAGTATTTATTGAGTGATTTGCATGACTTATTTTTAGGAATTATATACCCAGTTGGAAGCAAAGAAAGCAGCCCTTGAGCCACTGGAACAAACGGAATGTCTTAACAAAACAGAAACTGGGGCCTTGGGTCTCCACAGCGTAGGATATTTGGCACAGCACTTGGACACTTTGCTTCAGGCACTTATTACTTTGAAGAAAAACAAAGAAAGTCAATATTGTCTCCTCAGAGATTTTCAGGAACACCTTGCTGCAGTTGAATCCTCAATGAAAGCCTCGTTAACAGACAAGGAAAGCCTAAAAGTGTAAGTGTAAGAATGTAGGACTTGCATTCTTTTTATTCAAGCACAATCATCTACCACTTTGGACAGGCCTAGAGTTTTAAGAGTTTATATTGTGAAAGGGTATTATGACTTTAAAACTACAGTATTGAAATTTATTTCATATGGATGCTGTCTTTTTTGGGCTGCTGTAACAAAATGCTGCAGACTAGGTGGCTTATAAAAAACAGAAAATTATTTCTTACTGTTCTGGAGGGTGGGAAGTACAAGATCAAGGCAACAGAAGATTCAGTGCCTGACGAGGGCCTGCTCTCTAGTTCACAGATGGCACGTCTTAGCTGTGGCCTCACATGTAGCAAGAGCAATGCAGCTCTCTGGAGTAGCTTTTATAAGGGCTCTACTCTTATTCATAGGGGCTTTACCCTCATGACCTAGTCACTGCCCGAAGGGCCTAATTCTTAGTGCCATTACATTGGAGATTAGGTTTCAAAATATGAATTTTAAGGGACATACATTCAGACCATAGCAGAAGCCATTTAAGGAAACTGTTTGTTTCATGCAAAAAAAAATTTATATTATTGCATATGTTTTACATAGTAATTTATGAAACAATTCACGCTGTAAATATCTACGAAATACATTTACATTCTATGGAATTCAGTACTATTTTTGTCAAGAATTTCTTCTAAACTGTGGACGGGGAGAGAAACTTGTAATTGTTTAGTATCAGCATAATTAGTTAAATAGTTTGGTATATATATATATGTATTGCAATGTTTTCTTTTAAAATTTATGCACTCCTTTTGGCTTTGAAAATGATGGCAAATGGTATTAGATGGAGTCTTAATATGTAAATATTTTCTCATTATTCAAAAAGTTTATTTTAGGCCAGACATGGTTGCTCACACCTATAATCCCAGCACTTTGGGAGGCCAAGGCAGGTGGATAACTTGGGGTCAGGAGTTTGAGACCAGCTTGGCCAACATGGTAAAACGCTGTCTCTACTAAAAATACAGAAAAAATTAGCCAGGCATCATGGCACACGCCTGTAATTCTAGCTATTCAGGAGGCTAAGGCAGGAAAATCACTTGAACCTGGGGGGCAGAGGTTACAGGGAGCTGAGATCACCCCAGTGCATTCCAGCCTAGGTGACAGAGTGAGACTCCATCTTAAAAAAAAAGTTTATGTTATACTTAGATCTAAATGGGATTTGCTTTTAGTAATATCCCTTAAGGAAACAATTTAGTTTAGCTTGATGATTGCAGCTTTTTGGTCAGTATCTTTCCCTTTGTTGGAAAGATAACAAAGTGGTTGGATATTATGGTAATATCTCTCAGTCCTAGACTAACCTTTATACAAGTACTTTACAGTTTACAAAATATTTTTATGTACATTCTTCCCTTCACTCTTCATTTTTTCCTGTGGTTATTCATTTTTATAACACTCCTTTTTTTTTTTTTTTTTGGGATGGAGTTTCACTGTTGTTACCCAGACTGGAGTGCAATGGCACAATCTTGGCTCACCGCAACCTCCGCCTTCTGGGTTCAAGCAATTCTCCTGCCTCAGCCTCCCGAGTAGCTGGGACTGCAGGCGCGCACCGCCATGCCCAGCTAATTTTTTGTATTTTTAGTAGAGACGGGGTTTCACCTTGTTGACCAGGATGGTCTCGATCTCTTGACCTCGTGATCCACCTGCGTCGGCCTCCCAAAGTGCTGGGATTATAGGCATGAGCCACTGCACCCAGCTGACACTCCTTTTCTTTTCTTTTTCTCATTCAAAGTAATTTATAAGTGAGTTTTCTATATTAATTGAAAGCCTCAGTAAACAAGATTCTGATTTTTATTTTAAGGATAGATTTTTTTTACAGACAGCCTAATTTTTTCTTTGAATTTAGAGCAGAATTAGTTTCTTCTAATGATATTTATCCACATTTTGATGTAGAATAAGCATTTAATATTAACAAGCTCTATTTGTATTCTTTTTCTAGAGGACCACTGGACAGTGTAACATATCTGGACAAAATTAAAAAATTCATAGCATCCGTAGAAAAAGAAAAAGATTCTTTAGGTAACTTGAAACTCAAATGGGAGAATTTATCAAACCATGTGACTGACATGGATAAGAAATTGTTGGAGAGCCAGATTAAGCAACTTGAACATGGTTGGGAACAGGTGGAACAACAGATTCAAAGGAAGTATTCTCAGCAGGTAGTGGAATATGGCGAGTTTACATCTCTCATGAATAAGATAAGGGACACTGAGATTTTTCTACAACAGCAGCAGCAACATCTACAGTTAAGGCTGAAGTCTCCAGAAGAACAGGCAGGGAACCAAAGCGTGATTGCCTTGACCACTGACCTCCAGGCTGCCAAGCATGGATTTTCTATTTTAAAGGGGCAAGCTGAATTTCAGATGAAGAGGATTTGGGGAGAAAAAGAAAAGAAGATTTTGGACGATGGAATAAATAACTTGAAGAAACAATGGGAAACACTGGAGCCGTTAAACTTAGAAGCAGAAAATCAGATTAAGAAGTGTGACATAAGGAACAAGATGAAAGAGACCATCTTATGGGCCAAGAATTTGTTGGGTGAACTTATTCCCTCCATTTCCCTTCTACCAGATGACATTCTTTCACAGATCAGAAAATGCAAAGTGACACATGATGGCATTCTAGATAGGCAGCAGTCTGTGGAATCGTTGGCTGAAGAGGTCAAAGATAAGGTTCCTAGCCTTACAGCCTGTGAGGGCAGTGATTTAAATAGTACCCTAGAAGACTTACGGGATCAATACCAAATGCTGGTCTTAAAATCAACTCAAAGATCACAGCAGTTAGAATTTAAGTTGGAAGAAAGAAGCAATTTTTTTGCCATAATAAGGAAGTTTCAACTTATGGCTCAAGAAAGCGAAACACTGATAACTCCCAAGGTGGAGACAACTGCCACAGAAGCTGAACTAAAACATCACCATGTTACTTTGAAGGCATCTCAGAAGGAATTGCAAGAAATTGACAAAGTAATCTCAACATATCTTCAGGAACTAACAAATATCTATGAGGAACTAAATGTGTTTGAAAGATTATTTCTGGATGATCAATTGAAAAATCTTAAGAATAGGACCAACAGAACACAAAGATTCATTCAGAATAAATGTAATGAAGTAGAACACAAGATAAATTTTTGCAGAGAATTCCATGAAAAATCATTAGCGCTTCAGGAGGAGGTTGACAGTATACAGCACAATGAACTACTACTTAATCAAGAAGTAAATACAGGTGTTAAAGAAGATATCTATAATCTTAAAGACAGACTCACTGCTATTAAGTGTAGCATCTTACAGGTATTGAAACTTAAAAAAGTGTTTGACTTTATTGGAGTAAACTGGGATTTTTCACAACTTGACCAATTACAAACCCAAGCATTTGAAAAAGAAAGAGAACTTGCAGAAAAAATTAAGCAGTTGGACACATTTGAGGAAGAACATGGCAAATATCAGGCTTTGCTAAGTGAAATGAGAGCTATTGATCTGCAAATTAAGAAAATGACTGAAGTAGTACTAAAAGCTCCTGACAGCTCTCCAGAAAGCAGACTGCTCAATGCACAGATGTTAAGTCAGAGAATCGAGAAAGCCAAGTGCTTATGTGAAGAGATAATAAAGAAATTAAATGATAGTAAGGCCTTTGATGACTCATTCAAAGAGAAAGAAATGCTACAAATAAAGCTGAATGCAGAAGAAAATGATAAGTTATACAGAGTTCTCCAAAACATGGTATTAGATCTCCCACCAAAAGAAATGGATGAAAAGAATTTTCAGGACAAACTAGAAACTTCCTTTCATGTTTTAAATCAGATAAAATCTCAATTACAGCAGCCTTTACTTATAAGTTTGGAAATTAAACATATTCAAAATGAAAAGGACAATTGTAAAGTATTTCAGGAGCAAGTCTGGGCAGAAGTGTGTAGTATTAGAGCTGTGGCTGTTACTGAGAAGCAAAGAGAAGAAAATTCTTCGGAAGCGAGTGACGTGGAGACAAAACTACGTGACTTTGAAGATCTTCAGATGCAGCTTACCACAAGTGTTGATTTGCGCATAGTAAGTTTTAAAAATTGGGTAGTTAGTGACTGGGTGCTGGGGCTCACACCTATAATCCCAGCATTTTGGGAGGCCAAGGCGGGCGGATCACTTGAGGCCAGGAAGTAGACACCAGCCTGGCCAACGTGGCAAAACCTCATTTCTACTAAAAATACAAAAAAAATTAGCTGGTTGTGGTGGTGCATGCTTGTAATCTCAGCTACTCAGGAGGCTGAGACACAAGAATCACTTGAACCTGGGTGGCGGAAGTTGTAGTGAGTCAAGATGGCGCCACTGCACTCAGCTTGGGTGACCGAGCTAGAGTCTCAAAAAAAATAAGTAAAATAAAATTGGGCAGTTAGTGCATCTATTTTGTTTTGTGATTTTCTGTTTTGCTGGTTAATGTCTGTAATTCTAAAGAAGGTATAGGTTCTACATGAAAAGTCTCTCCAGAAAGAGAGCCATTTTCAAAAATTATAGTGAACTGGTTTGTAATCCTGACTCATACTGCATGTAAATGCAGTGCCTTCTAGTTTGGAAAAGGACAAACCTGACTCCTTTATTTCTGTTTTCCTTGTAGCCTCTATTGAGCTCAGAACATTAAAAAAAAATCTTTTTTCTTTTTTGTTTTTAGAGGTAGTAAGAGATAGTGGAAGAATTATGGTGCCGAGGGAAGAACCCCAAATAATAACTAACATTTATGTAGAACTTTCAGTGTTGGAGACACAGTGCTAAAAATTTCATGTCAAATTCTCATAGCCACTCTGTGAGATGGGTACTATTATTAGCCCCATTTAAAAATAAGAAAATTGAAGTTTAGAAACATGAAGATTTTTCTCAGAGTCTCGAGAAAGTAACAGAACCAGAGCAGGGAACATCACATTAAGGCCCAAGAGCCAAATCCTTCCCACAGTGCCTGACTTTGATAAATAAAGTTTTATTGGACTATAGCCATACCCATTTGTTTTTGTATTGAGTACATTTGTTTTCATGCTATAGCAGTAGAGTAAATTGTGATTATTTGCTCACCTCTGTTGAAAAGTGACTCGAACATACTCCCTTCCCTTCCTTTTGATAGAGTAGATATCTTAGGCATCATTGTAATTCACACTGTGCTGAATATAATGCCAAACATAGTGTTTTCAGACTGATCACATGGAATTTGTGATCAATCTGAATGGGAAATTAACTCCCTTTTCTAATTTGAAGAGTTATGAGATACTATATTTGGAATATTTTGATAGATGTAAAGGCTATGGAAATGTAAAGTATTGTGAATTCATATTACTCAAATAGTTTTGCAATAAATGAGTAATTTGAGTGCTTCTCCACTTGAATTTTAATACAGTCTCAGGAAACAATGTACATAAATCCCAAAAATAATAGGATTAGAACTGAACTGGAAGGGACGTTTATTTATTTCAACTATTTGTTATTTCAATGAGATGACTGAAGTCTGGAGACATTCATTCAATAAGGTACCTAAACTAAAGTTAGTGGCAGAGAAATTAGTTCAAAAATATAGAATGTCTCGTGATTTTGCTTTCTTTTCATTTGTTCACAAATGTTGATTAAGGTTATATACATTAAACAGAATCCATTGTTTTATTTAATTCATAGTCTAGTACAAGAGTTCCAAACCAGGAAGATACATTAATAAACATTATTCTTGAGATGTTATTTTGAATTTAGATTATATTTCTTATTAAATCTGGAAACAACTTTTTTAATGCAGTGTTATTCACTTAAAAATAATAGTGTAATATTGTCAAACCGTAAGCATGAGAATGCTAACTCTTATAAGACTCAGAGACATATTATGAATGCACCACAAATATTTAAGAATGACAGAAATTCCAAAAGTTTGACAGTTTTGTCACAGCATTTAATCTCTTATTCACCAGAATGTCTTGAATAATGCTTATGAAAATCTAACACGCTATAAAGAAGCAGTCACCAGGGCAGTGGAGAGCATCACTTCCCTCGAAGCCGTCGTTGTACACTACAGAATGGACACTGGTAATCCAGAAGAATCTCTAGCGGTGCCTCTTCGAAAACAGGAGGAATTGGAATCCACAATAGCAGACATCCAGGACCTCACTGAGAAACTGGGAATGATATCCAGCCCCGAAACCAAACTACAACTTCAGTGTACTTTACAGGAACTAGTTTCTAAGAACTCAGCAATGAAGGAAGCTGTCAGAGTACAGGAAACTGAGGCAGAAAGGTAGGTCCTCTTCCGAAGGTAATCTTTAAGAACATAAAACATAGCTTTAAGATATAATTCAACTGTATTTTAAAATACAGTTTTAAGAACATAAAACACAGGTTTTTTTAATTAACACGTATGCATTAGAGATAATTTGGAAAATATGGTAAAGTAGAAAAAATTACAATGTAAAGAAAACTGGTAAATATTGTATTTCTTCTTTTTTTTTTTATTATTGTTTTCTTATTTAATATTGGGTCCATACAACAGAGTGTTTATAAAAGTATGTGCATGGTATAAGTAATAATGATAAAACTAACATCTCTGTACCCAAAGGTACATCATTAATTTGAGTTCTCTTGTGTGCTCCTTCTCTCTCCTCCCAGAAATAACCATTCTGCTAAATTGTGTTTACTGTTCTCCTGACTTTCATTGTACTTTTACTATGTGTTTGTGTGTCCTATTGTCACAATTTCAAACTAATACCTAGTGTGTACATTCTTCTTTATTTTTAATTTTTGTGAGTATATTTATGGTGTATATGGAATATTTTGATGCAGGTATGCAGTGTGTAATAATTGCGTCAGGGTAGATGAGATACTCATCATTTCAAGCATTTATCTTTTGTGTTACAAACAATCCAATTATATTCTTTTAGTTATTTTTAAATGTACAATTAAATTATTACTGAATATAGTCACTCTGTGGGGCTATCAAATACCAGATCTTATTCATTCTTTCTATTATTTTGTACCCATTTACCATCTCACTTCCACCTCCCCTGCTACTCTTCCCATACTCTAGTAACCATCCTGCTACTCTCTATGTTCATGAATTCACTTGTTTTGATTAGATCCCACAGATAAGTGAGAATATGTGATGTTCGTCTTTCTGTGCTTGGCTTATTTCACTTAACATAATGACCTCCAGTTCTATTTATGTTGTTGTAAATGACAGGATCTCATTATTTTTTATGGCTAAATAGTACTCCATTGTGTATATGTAGCACATTTTCTTCATCTGTTCATCTGTTGATGGACACGTGGGTTGCTTCTAAATCTTGACTATTGTGAATAATGCTGCAATAAACATGGGAGTGCAGATACCTTTTCAATAGACTGATTTCTTTGGGTATATATACAGCAGGGGGATTCCAGGATCATATGGTAGCTCTATTTTGAGTTTTTTGAGGATCCTCCAAATAGTTCTCCATAGTGGTTGTGCTAATTTACATTCCCACCCACAGCATATGAGGATTCTCTTTT
This sequence comes from Callithrix jacchus, assembly GCF_049354715.1. Lineage (NCBI taxonomy): Eukaryota > Metazoa > Chordata > Mammalia > Primates > Cebidae > Callithrix > Callithrix jacchus. The sequence continues at coordinate 98,717,728 of NC_133509.1, forward strand.
CTCCATATCCTTTCCAACATTTATTATTGCCCGTCTTTTGGCCAAAAGCCATTTTAACTAGGTGAGATGATGTTTCATTGTAGTTTTGATTTCTGTTTCTCTGATGATCAGTGATGCTGAACACCTCTTCATATACCTGTTTGCCATTTGTGTGTCTTCTTTTGAGAAATGTCTATTCAGTTTTGCCCATTTTTTGATTGGATTATTAATTTTTATCTGTAGAGTTATTTGAGCTCCTTATATATTCTGGTTATTCATCCCTTGTCAGATGGGTAGTTTGAAAATATTTTCTCTCATTCTGTAGGTTGTCTCTTCACTTTGTTGATTATTTCCTTTGCTCTGCAAAAGCTTTTTAACTTGATGTTATTCCATTTGTACATTTTTGCTTTGGTTGTCTGTGCCTATGGGATATTATTACTCAAAGAAATCTTTGCCCAGTTCAGTGTCCTAGAGAGTTTTCCCCAATGTTTTCTTTTAGTAGTTTCATAGGTCTTTGATTTAAGTCTTTAATCCATTTTGATTTGAGTTTTGTGTATGGCGAGAGATAGGCGGACTAGTTTTACTCTTCAGGATAAAGATATAGATAGTCCAGTTTTCCCAGATATCTTTCTGTAGGTTAGGAAGTTCTTTGTTATGAGCTCTTTGAGTAAATTTTCGACCCATTATCTCTCCCTCTACCTCCTCTTTAAGGCCAATAACTCTTTTTTTCTTTTTTGAAACAGAGTCTCACTCTGTCACCCAGGCTGGATTGCAATGGCACAATCTTGGCTCACTGCAACCTCTGCCTTCTGGGTTCAAGCAATTCTCATACCTCGGCCTCCCAGATAGCTGGAATTATAGGCTCAAGCTACTACACTGGCTAATATTTTGTATTTTTAGTAGAGACAGGGTTTGCCCATGTTGGCCAGGCTGATCTTAAACTCCTGCCCTCAAGTAATCTGCCTGCCTTGGCCTCCCAAAGTGTTGAGATTACAGGTGTGAGCCACTGTGTTCAGCCTAATAACTCTAGAACTTACCTTTTTGAGGCTATTTTCTAGATTTTGTAGGTATGCTTTTTTTTTTCTCTATTCCTTTTACTTTTATCTCTGGTAACTGTGTGTTTTCAAATGGCCTGTCTTCAAGCTTAGTAATTCTTTCTTCTGCATGATCAGTTCTGCTGGTAAGAGACTCTGATGCGTTCTTCAGTATGTCAGTTGCGGTTTTCAGCTCCAGAATTTCTGCTTGATTCTTTCTGGTTATTTCAATCCCTTTGTTAAATTTATCTGATAGGATTTTGAATTCCTTCTCTGTTATCTTGAATTTCTTTGATTTTCCTCAAAACAGCTATTTTGAATTATCTGTCTGAAAGATCACGTATTTTTCTCTCTGAAACTGGTACCTGGTGTCTTACTTTGTTTGGTGAAATCATGTTTTTGTGGATGGCCTTTATGTTTGTGGATGTTTGTCAGTGTCTAGGTATTGAAGAGTTAGGTGTTCTTGTAGTCAGAATCTGGGATTGTTTGTACCTGTCCTCCTTGGGCAGGCTTTCCAGGTATCCTAAGAGACTTGAGAGTTACGATTTAGGTTTTTGGTCACTGTAATCATATTTGCATTACAGGATACCCCAAGCCTGATAAGGCTTTGTTTTTTGCAGAGTCATAGAGCTACCATCTTGGTGGTCTTATATAAGATCTGGAAGAATTCTCTGGATTAGGAGGCAGAGACTCTTGTTATTTTCCCTCACCTTTTCTCAAATAAATGGAATCTCTGTGCGGAGCTGCCTAGAGCTGGGACAGAGCTGACACAAGCACCCCTGTGGCAACCACTACAAGGAGTGCACTGGATCAAACCAGAAGTCAGCACAGCATCATCACTGGGTCTTGCCCAAGGCCCTCTGTAAACAGTACCTGGCAATTGCCCATGTTTACTCAAGGCCCTAGGGCTCTACAATCAACAGATGATGAAGCCAGCCAGGCTTATGTCCTTCCCTTAAGGGTGGCGTGTTGCCCTGCACCTGGGTGAGTTCAGATATGCTGCCTGGGAGCCAGTGCCTGGAGTTGGAAACCTTGGGACTCTACCTGGTCCTGTGTACCATGGCTGAGCTGACACCCAAACCACAAGACAAAGTCCTTCACATCTTGTCTCCTCTTTCCCCATGTTCACCACCACTATAAGCTCATGGAAAATACTGCCAGGGTACTGCTCATGTTCACTGAAGGCTCAAAGGGTCTTCAGTAGCTTGTGGTGAAGGCTGCCAGGCCTGGGACTCATTATTCAGGTCCATGGGCTCTCTCCTCTGGCCCATGGTGAGTCCAGAGATACTGTCCAAGAGCTAAGATGTAGACCCCAAGAGCCTACTTAGTGCTCTTCCCCACTGTGGTTGAGCTGGTACCTAAGCTCAGGACAGTCTCCTTTACTCTTTCCTCTGCTTGCTCAAGCAGAAAAGGCCTCTCCTGCAGCCACCACAGCTGTGAATGTGCTGAGTCACACCCGAAGTCAGCATGTCTCCATCTCACCCAAGTCCCACAGCGTTATACTATCCAGTTGCCACTGGGGATTATTCAGGGCCTAGGGCTCTTTTGTCAGCAAGTGATGAATCCTACCAGGACAGGTCCTTCCTTTCAAGGCAGTGGGTTCTCTTCTGGTCCAGGGTGTGTCTAGAAATATCATCTAGGAGCTTGGGCCTGGAACGGGGGCCCAAGACTCTGCCCAGTGCCCAGTCCTACTTAGCTGGTATCCAAGTTGTAAGAAAAAGTCCCCTTTACTCTTCCCTCTCCTTTCCTCAAGTAGAAGCTGTGAGCTGTGCTTCATGGGGTTGGAGGAAGGGTAATACGAAGGACTCCCTTAGTCACCCTGCTGGTGTCTCACTTGGTCGTATGCCTCACCAAGTCCTCTGGCTCTGATTGTAGCACAGTATTAGGACTTACCTAGGAGTTGAAATCTTTTTGGTTTCAACAACCTTTGAAGTTTATTAAGGATCGCATAGTACTTTAGCCCGAGGTGGTGAGGCTTGCTGCCGTTCTGGTTTCAACCCCTGGGTTGGGCAGTTGCCCTCTGGCTAGGGCTAGTCTAAACGCTTCCTCCATGGGTGCTGGCTGACTTCTGTCCTATGTTGGAGCACTACATTCCAATGCAAAGCCCCCAGTTGCTGGGCTTTCCCTCCCTCAAGTGCACAGATCCTCTCTCTTGCCATGTTGCCACTGCTAGCCATTGGGTGAGGAGTGGCATCACCAATTCAAGACTGCCTTTTTAATACTCTTCCATGCCTCTTTCAGAGATATGAAGGTAAAATTAGGTACCGTGATTGCTCATGTAATTTTTATTTTCTGAGGTTGCGTTTGTATGGAGATGGTGTCAAATTTGGTGTTCCTATGGGGAGGATGATCAGTAGAGGCTTCTTTCAGCCATCTTACCTCTCTTGCATACCTCACTTCATTTTTTTCAAACCCATCATTATGAATCTGAGGTTTATTCATGTTCTTAGTAAAATTTATTTTATTTAATTAGTTAATTTATTATTATTTTTTTGAGATGGAGTCTCGCTCTGTTACCCAGGCTGGAGTGCAATGGTGTCATCTCAGCTCTCTGCAACCTCTGCCTCCGTGGTTCAAGCAATTCTCCTGCCTCAGCCTCCTGAGTAGCTGGGATTACAGACATGTGCCACAGTGCCTGGCTAATTTTTGTATTTTTGGTAGAGACAGGGTTTCACCATGTTGGTCAGGCTGGTCTCGAACTCCTGAGCTCATGATCCGCCTGCCTTGGCCTCCCAGAGTGCTGGGATTTCAGGAGTGAGCCACCACGCCTGTTATTTACTTAGCTATTGATGGACATTTGGATTGCTTCCAGCTTTTGCATTCCCAAACAGTGCTACTTAGGAACATTTTTAAGTGTAATAAATTCCCTTGGGTAATTATCCAGGAATGTGATCATTCGGATCAAAAAGTTATATACATCTTAAATTTTTAATGCCAAATGATTTTGCCGTTTTCCACTCAAACCAGCCGCATATAAGTATTCCAGTTGTTCCATATCCTTGCTAACATTTGATATTGTGAGACGTAATTTTTGTCATTCTGATGAGTAAGAAGAGTTATTTCCCCAAACAGGCTTTGTGTGAGCAACATGGCTGTTTATTCACCTGGGTGCAAGTGGGATAAGGCTGAAAAGGGCATTAGCAAAGGGCAGTGGGGGATAGGAGTTGATTTTATAGGTCGGGGGTGGGCAGTGGAAAGTACAGAGTAAGATCAGTTACAGTGGTGGGGGTAGGAGCAAGGAGTATACTTTACCATAAGTTAGTTACAATGGCAGGTGGGATAACAGTGTTTTCATAATAACAGTTAAGATGGCAGGATGGGGTGAGGGGCTTGTCCAGGGAAGCTGGGCTGGGCTATTAGGGACAATGGCTAACGCAGGTGGTGGGTGGGAGACAATCAGCCGAGGTAAGCAGGACTTCAGTTGACTTCAGACATTCAGGCTCCAGGCTTGCATGTGGAGACCTGACAGTTTTAACTTGTGCTTCTGTTACTGCTAATTAGTTTGATCTCTTTTTTTGAATGTTTATTGGTCATTCATGTTTTCTCATTCATGTTTTCTCTTCTGTAAAATGCTTATTCAAGCCTTAACTTAGTTTTATTGGTTATCTGATTTTTTCTTACTGATTTGTAGGAATCCTGTATTTTAGAGACTGGTCGTATGTGTTACAAATATTCCTGCAGAGGGAGTTTTCTGTTAGACACGCATCCTGGGATCTGCTCCCAGCCTTTATGGTCTGCCCCCCACCTTTCAGTAGGAATCAAAGAAAACTGAAACTCAAGTGCCCTCAAGGCAAAAAACCGGTCCTACAACTTTGCTCATTTCTGTATATTTCCATTTTGCAGCATGACTCCCCAATCCTTGCCAATTTATTGATGTGTTTTAAGAGTTGTTTTTAAAAAATAATTTGATACAGAGTTTTTAGTTACATTAAATTGGTGATTTAGGCTGTGTCTGTTTTGGTATGCATAATTTTATAGTGTTTTAAAATATATACGGTGTATATAAAATGTCAAATATCAAGCTTTATTTTAAAATTTTATAACATTAGTTCTTGATCGTAATAAACACTTTGTAAAAGTAATTGTAATTACTCTATAATATTGTATATGATAAATTGTTTTAATTTCCTAATCATACCTTTGTTAGTTAAGGGTATTCCAATATGTGCTGTTTTAATTAATACTCCAGTGAGTAAAGATGTTTTACTGTGCAAAAGATTTAGGATAAATTCCATATGTTTAGGATACATTTCTTTTTTTTTTTTTTTTTTTTTTTTTGAGACAGAGTTTCACTCTTGTTACCCAGGCTGTGGAGTGCAATGGCCTGATCACCGCAACCTCTGCCTCCTGGGTTCAGGCAATTCTCCTGCCTCAGACTCCTGAGTAGCTGGGATTACAGGCACGTGCCACCATGCCCAGCTAATTTTTTGTATTTTTAGTAGAGACGGGGTTTCACCATGTTGACCAGGATGGTCTCGATCTCTTGACCTCGTGATCCACCCCCCTCGGCCTCCCAAAGTGCTGGGATTACAGGCTTGAGCCACTGCGCCCGGTCAGGATACATTTCTTAAGGTAAATTGCAGAAGCTACATTAATGGAACAAAGATAGGAATAGTTTTAAGACCAAGTGGTTTTCCACAAGAATTGTACCAATTTACAGCTCATCAGTGTGTTCAAGAATGCAGTTTTCATTTTATGGAAGTGAACTTTAAAAAAAACTCGAAACTCTCCAGTTTAGAGGACAGTTCCTTTTAAAGTTTGCATTTAAAGCCATATTCAGGTCCCTTTGGGAATGATTAGTTGGTAATAACTTCTTAGAAAAGGTGTTAAAATGCATTGGCTAGCAAAAAAAGTTATCATATCTTCTCTTAAAAATTAAGTGTGAAGTATTTATTCTGGGAAATTTAGAATTGATTGTGTTAAATTTAATATCATTTTTCTTTCTAACTGTGACTCACTAGGTATCTTGAGAATTACAAATGCTGTAGAAAAATTGAAGAGGATATTTACACTAATCTCAGCAAAATAGAGACAGTTCTTGGGCAGTCCATGTCCTCATTGCCACTGTCTTACAGAGAAGCTTTAGAACACTTGGAACAGAGCAAGGTAATAGTATTTTCAATTATCCAGTAAGTCTGTGTGCAAAAAATTGCAGAACAAACTGGCGGAGGCAGCAGAGAATATGGCCCTGTTATGACCCATGGAAATCTTCATGCTGAATTAAATACCCACAAATATTCCTCAAATTGAAAGCCAGAGGATAATGTTATATATATATATATTTGAGAGAGAGTCTCCCCCAGGCCGGAGTGCAGTTGTGCAGTCTCAACTCACTGCAGTTTCCACCTCCCAGGTTCAAGTGATTTGATTCTCCTGCCTCAGCCTCCTGACTAGCGGGGATTACAGGTGCCTGCCACCATGCCTGGCTAATTTTTGTGTTTTTAGTAGAGACGGGGTTTCACTATGGTTGCCCAACTGATCTTGAACTCCTGACTTCAAGAAATCCACCAGCCTTGGCCTTTCAAAGTGCTGGGATTACAGGCATGAGCCACTGCACTTGGACTAATGTAATATATTAAAGCTTAAAAAAAAAACCAGAAGGGACCAGACATGGTGGCTTACACTTGTAATCCCAGCACTTTGGGAGGCCGAGGTGAGTGGATCACGAGGTCGGGAGTTCAAGACCAGCCTGATCAACATGGTCAAAACCCTGTCTCTACTAAAAATACAAAATTTAGCTGGGTATGGTGATGCGTGCCTGTAATCACAGCTACTTGGGAAGCTGAGGCAGGAGAATTGCTTGAGCTGGGACCCGTCCGGAAGGTAGAGGTTGCAGTGAGCCAAGATTGTGCCACTGCACTGCAGTCTGGGCTACAGAGGGAGACTGCATCTCAAAACAAACAAACAAAACCGGAAGGAAGGAAATGAAGCAATGGTACTGGGAGATTTAATTAATCAGGTTTACAGGACAGTCATCTCTCCAATAGCATCCTGTCCTTGTAGCCGGGGAACTTATATAGATAGATATGCTGGGCAAAGGGAAGATTCATATCCCAGGTGGGATGGAGAGAGATGGCATGAGATTTCATCACACTAGTCAGAATAGCACTTACATATTTATTTACAAATAAAACATACATTTTATACAGATAAATCTTGCACATTATTTCCTTCTGGAATTTTCAAATATTTTTGGACCATTATTGATCACAAATAACCTAAACATTGAAAGGAGAAACCAAGATAATGAGGACTACTGTACTTTTAGATTTTTTTTTTTTTTCAAATAAGACAAGGTCTTGTTTTGTCACCTACACTGGAGTTCAGTGGTGCAATCATGGCTTATCACAGCCTTGAACTCCTGGGCTCAAGGGATTCTCCGACCCCAGCCTGCTAGGTAGCTGAGGCTACAGGTATATGCCACCATGCCTGGTTAATTTTTTAATTTTTTGTAGAGACTGGTCTTGCTGTATTGCCCAGATTTTCTCAAATTCCTGGCCTCTAGCCATCCTCCTGCCTCATCCTCCCAAAGTGCTGGAATTACAGGCATGAGCCACTGTGCCCAGCCTCTTCTAGAATATTTGCTTTTGAAAGTAGATTATTTCTTGGAAAAAAAATGGTTTATAGGTCATTATTTGTCCCTGTGGTCCCAAATTCATACAGAATACAATAATACATAGATAATTCTCATCTGGTCTAAATTAACTTGGAAAAGGATAAGGAGGGGATCATGCAATACTTACGGAAGATTGAAATAATTGTTCAAGATTTAAAAAGAGTTTGTAAGTTTCAGGGAAAAAATAATACTATGTCTCTCCTATCTTTTTTCTTTTCTTTCTTAAGGCCTTGGTATCAAATCTTGTATCAACCAAAGAAGAATTAATGAAACTACGACAGATCCTTAGACTCTTGAGACTCAGGTGCACAGAAAATGATGGCATATGTTTGCTCAAGATCGTGTCAGCTCTGTGGGTGAAATGGCTGAGTTTGCTGGAGGCTGCTAAAGAGTGGGAGATGTGGTGTGAAGAACTGAAGCAGGAATGGAAATTTGTCAGTGAAGAAGTGAGTGCTTCAGTTTCAACAAACCATATAGTGTCTAACATGTTATTTAAATTGTTTTATGACTTTCACCTTGTTTTTATATAAAAAGAGTCCTCAGATTTGTGGCCATCACTTATACATGATACATGAATGTTTATAGAGGTCAGGCTTTATTAAGATAACCTCCAAGAACTGATTCAGATCTTTTTATAATAGTGCCTATTTTGATAGCAGATAATTCTTTTTTTTTTTTTTTGAGACGGAGTTTCGCTCTTTTTACCCAGGCTGGAGTGCAATGGCGTGATCTCGGCTTACCACAACCTCCACCTCCTGGGTTCAGGCAATTCTCCTGCCTCAGCCTCCCGAACAGCTGGGATCACAGGCACGTGCCACCATGCCCGGCTAATCTTTTGTATTGTTAGCAGAGACGGTGTTCCACCATGCTGACCAGGATGGTCTCGATCTGTTGACCTCATGATCCACCCGCCTCGGCCTCCCAAGTGCTGGGATTACAGGCTTGAGCCACCGCGCCCGACCTGATAGCAGATAATTCTTATTATTAAGTGACTACTAGCTAGTTTGAGCTTCACAGTCTTTATTGTGAAAATAACCTCTCTTGGTAATAACTGCCTCTACATTATACTAAAGCTTAGAATTAGGTAATATGCATAATCACCAAATAATTTTGAAATTATGTTTGTAGAAAGTGATTTATTTAAATAGAAAAACAGGAGAAGGAAAGAGAAATAGCTAGCTCTCACACTGAGTGAGAGATGGAAAAGCCATTCTCACACTGAGTGAAAATAGTTCCCAGAGGAAGAAAACCAGAGAAGGAAAACTCCCCTCACACTGAAAGAATCCGAAAAAGTGGAATCCAGGAGAGGAAAGACAGCTTCCACACTGGGTGGAAGGGGACAGAGAGAGAGATGGAGTTTAGGAGGGGAAGACAGGCTTCCATGAGAGAGTATGGAAGGGAACCCCAGAGGGGAAATCCAGAAGGGGAAAGACAGCTCCCACTATGTGGGAAATAATTTTTAACTATGGAAATTAACTGTAGTTGTTAAGTGTGGACCTAAAAATATGTGAGGTTATGGTGTTCTTTTGGAAAATGGTCTCAAAATCTGCACGATACATATCAATCACAAATGTTCATTTAACCTTGGTTCAGGATTTGGGTATCACCTGTATTTAGAAAGAAAAATAATTTAGAAAATTAAGCTGGGTGCAGTGGCTCACATCTGTAATCCCAGCACTTTGGAAGTCTGAGACAGGAGAATTGCTTGAGCCCAGGAGTTCTAGAACAGCCCAGACAATGGAGTGAACCCCATCTCTACAAAAAATTAAAAAAATTATTTAGATGTGGTGGCACATCCCAAGTATTTGGGAGGCTGAGGCGGGAGGATCTCTTGATGGGAGGTCAAGACTGCAGTGAGCCATGATTGTGCCATTATATTCTAGCATTACAGCCTGGACAAAAGGGCGAGACCCTGTCACACACACACAAAACCATCAAATTATCTTAGGATGAAATGTTAACCTCTATCCACTATACTATCATATTATCTTGCTTAAAACTATTATCCGGGCCGGGCGCCGTGGCTCACGCCTGTAATCCCAGCACTTTGGGAGGCCAAGGTGGGTGGATCACGAGGTCAGGAGATCGAGACCATCCTGGTCAACATGATGAAACCCCGTCTCTACTAAAAATACAAAAAATTAGCTGGGCATGGTGGCGCGTGCCTGTAATCCCAGCTACTCAGGAGGCTGAGGCAGGAGAATTTCTTGAACCCAGGAGGCGGAGGTTGCGGTGAGCCGAGATGGCGCCATTGCACTCAAGCCTGGGTAACAAGAGTGAAACTCTGTCTCAAAGAAAAAAAAACAAAAACTATTATCGGTAAAAATGAATATTATGTCAGTGGTCCTTGTGAGGCTTGACTAGAGAATAGTCTCCTGAATGTTAAAATACACTTTGTAAATTACACTTTTGGTTGGTGCTGCTGGCACAAGTGCTTGCCTGTTGATAGTAGTACCATTTATTGAGTTACTATGCTGTGCTGAGAAGGCAGTTCACACCTGTTCTCACTGAATCTTTGCATCGTCCCTGGGAAGTAAATATTATCGCCATTTTATGGATGGGAAAACTGAAGCACTGACAGATTAAGTACAAGGCCCCCAGGTAGAGACTGATTAATCTGTAAGCCCCTGTGGGCTGGGGCTGGAGCTGGGGCTGTCTTGCTCATGGCTGTAACCTTGGAACTTGGCTAGGGCCCTGCGCTTAGTGGGTACTTAGTTAGTAAATATTTGTTGAGGAACATCTCCTGTTCAAATTCAGATCTGGGCTAATTCTAAGATTTTGCTCTTTTTATTTTATCACATTATTGTTCTATAACCATTTGCAATTATGTCTTATTAATTCAGACTCCATTCATATAGAACTTTCTAATTATTCACTTAAGCATTTGACAAAATCTGCTAACAAAATGGATTTTCAAAGATTAGCACAAGCAAAAAAAAATGGTTTCATGTAATGACAATAATAAAAACCACTACTAAATTGAGCACTTATTGTGTGGCAAACACAGTAGGCATAGTTCAGAGCACTAGTCAAGATTCTATGAAGATATTTTTATTATCCTTACTTTGTAGATGAGGAAAGTGAGACACAATGAGACTGACTAACTTGCACAAGAGGTAGAAGAGGATTTAAACTTAGACTCTGGTGCCTAACCATTAATCTGTCAACTTACATGATATTTACATACATCAAATTGATATGACTTTAATGTAGATTTTATCCATTCAATAAAAATTACATCATCTAACAACCCATACATGTGAGCTTCTGTTAGCATGGTTGGTGCTTTTATATATGACAAAGTAAATTTCTGTTTTAAACATCCCTGTAGTAGCATAATAATTCAGTCTTTGTGAAATAAACAGTTTATATAAGCCGACTTCTTAAAAACTTAAATGCCCAGTTTATAAGTTTACAAATTAAAAACTAAATTTAAATTTTGATTGAACTTATGTCCCCCTGCTAAAATTTTATCTACCTGTTTTCTTAAACAGAATCTGCTTACTATATTCACTTGCATTATTCAAATCATCATTTTATGCTTCGATGATTGTAATGTGCTAGAATAAAGTCACGTTGTCAAAGATAATGAGAGATATGAGACTGGCCTCTTCCACTTGCACTAACAGTCATTTCTTTGTTGGTTCCCTTCTGTGCTGGGTTCTGGGTTTTTCGGTCTCCTTCATTGGATTTGCATATGGTGCAACTATGGGTCCATCCCCCTTTCTAGACTGGACTTTACAATTGACCATGACCTTAAAAGTTTTTTTTTTTTAAGACAGAGTCTCATTCTGTCACCCAGGCTGGAGTGCAGTGGCATGATCTTGGCTCACTGCAGCCACTGTCTTCCAGGTTCAAGCAATTCTCCTGCCTCAGTCTGCCGAGTAGCTGGGATTATAGGCATGCACCACCATGCCCAGCTAATTTTTGTGTTTGAGATGGGATTTCACCATGTTAGCCAGGATGATCTCCTGACCTTGTGATCCCCCCACCTTGGCCTCCCAAAGTTCTGGGATTACAGGCGTGAGCTACTGTGTCCGGCAAGCTGAGAGTTTTATAACCAATTTTATTAGGATCCCATGTCTAAGGAAAATCATCAAGGATTCCAAAGCCTCTTCTAGATAGAAAAGTGAATGCACAGGTTTTTTGGCAACTATTTTACTGATTCTGAGGCTGTCTTCACACTTTTTCGTGTAAAATATGTTGTTCTGACAAGTGCACAGAGTCACATGATCACCAACAAAATCAAGGTTTAAGACAATTCCGTCACCCTAGAAGTTTCCCTTGTTCTTCTTGGTGGTCAGTCCCTTCATAACCTCCAGCCCCTGGCAAACCTCATTTATTTGTTTCTGTTCCCATTGTATTTCCATTTCAAGAATGTCTTGTCAGTGAATTCCCTCCAGTTTGTGGCCTTTTGAGTTTGGCTTTTTTTCACTAAGCATAATGCACTTGAGATTCATTCTTGCTGCTGTTTGTATCATAGTTAATTTCTCTTGATTCCTGAGTAGTATTGCATTGGGTGGGTATAATACAGTTTGTTTTTTCATTCACAAGTTGAAGAATTGCCTAGTTTTGGGGTAAAATTACTGTCCTAATAAAAATTGTTCTCCCTCTGTATTTCCCCTTCTCAATCACTTAGCAACTTCACAGTGGACAGCAGAGCTTGGGACTGAGGCTTACAAATGGGTGGTTTTTTTGGAAATTGATCCCAGGGAACAGGAGTGGGAGACTAGGAGAACTGAAACAGGAAAGGTCTGAGCCTTTAGTCGCTTTACTCTTACTGGATCATGGTTGCTACAGCTGCCCATTTCTGGTTATTATCAGGTTAAATCCTCACAGTTCTGATGTGTAAGCACCAAGAGGTGCCCCCATTAAGTCCTGGATTACAGACAGTTTTTTCAACCCTGAGGCACATTGGAAACCCTACATGTACAATTCTCCCATCGATGTAGCAATTTCTTTATTTGCATGCTAGCTTCCAGCAGGGGAACACAAAATGACCCAGTGGAACCCTTATCTCATTTCCTGGTGGAAGTGTAGCTGTCCGGCGAAGAACCAGGACTTCTAATCGAGCTGAATTTAGGTTTGAGGTGATGAGAAGCACCCATTGCACACCTGGGTCTCTTGGACAGTGGCCAGTCTACACCTGCATCCATGTATTCTAGTTATTGGGTACCCAACTGGATCATATAGCCCAAATGGCAGGGCAGCTTATACCACAGTCTGACCCTCCTATGGTGCCTTTTCTCTAGGCCCCTCTCGATGTTGGCAGTATTCTGATAAATGGATCTGAGCAGTAATCCCAAGGATAGCATATGCTGCCTCCCAGATCCCAGAAGGTCCATTCAATGCATGTGTCTCTTTCTTAATGGTAGAGTTACAAGGTTGAACAACTTGACCTTTACCTTAGAGGAGAAGTCCTGGCATGTCCCAGACCACTGGACCCCTGGAAACTTAACTGAAACTGGGGCTCCTGAATTTTCACAGGCTTTGTTTTTCACCCTCTAGCATGTCTGACTAGACATTCAGGTCCTGCCTCACCATTTCAGTTAGCATGACATCATTAACATAGATGACTGGAGTGTTACGTTGTAATGTCATGATTGCAGGATCCGTGACTGAACACAGAGCAGGAGAGTAGTTAGCCATCACTGAGGAGAATGTGGTAACTGAATATGGCAGTTGAGGAGTAGACCAGGGGATTCAAGTGGGGGGCATAAGAATGACCTGATTCAGGGGCCTTTGAGACTTTTTTCTATATCTTAGTTGAGTTCAAGACTGGTGGAACTCCCAGTTTCTATATATGTGATGTAATAGGTTATGTATTTCTGAGTTCTGTGTACACCGTTATTGATAAATACTTGATCGGTTCAGTCTGTGTCTGGGTAATTAGAATCTGCTGGACTTACTTTTTGAGCATATTGGGATTGGAAGTGAAAGAAAAGAGACCTGCAGAAAAATTTTTCATGTCTAAAAGTTGCCCAACCTCTTCTACTTAGTGAAAGCAGTTTGGTGGAGCTCATATGCTTATCTCAGGAGAAATGTTGCTTTATCCATCTGAAATCTGAAGGAGAAATAAAGTATTTATGAAGATAAGCAACAATATTTCCTTCATCCCACGAGAGCAGTACTCCATTTCAATCACACATCTACATGAGCGATAGCTGGGAATTACGGGATTATGGGATTCTGATAGTAGATGATTAATATTCCCAGCTATAGGAAAACAGACTAGGATATGGCACTAGGAACCCTTTGAAGAGAGAACATACAAAAATGATGGCTACTTCAGGTCCTGGAATGCTTATTGTGTATTTTACTTATTTTGGTTCTTTCTTTTTGTTTATTGAATTAGATTGAACGAGAAGCAATTATTTTAGATAATGTTCAGGAAGAACTCCCTGAAATTTCCAAAACAAAAGAGGATGCCACCACAGAAGAACTCTCTGAGCTGCTAGACTGTTTATGCCAATATGGAGAGAACGTGGAGAAGCAGCGGCTGTTACTGACTCTACTTCTTCAGCGCATCAGAAGTATCCAGAATGTTCCTGAAGGCTCAGGGGCTGTGGAAACTGTGCCGGCATTTCAAGAAATTACTTCTATGCAAGAACGATGCAACCAGTAAGATTTATGAAAAATGATTAAGGACAATTATGGCTCAAAATTTAGAAACTATGTCTAGAATAATGGTAAATGATACAATAGAATTGAGGTGAGACAACACTGATAGGTATAAAAAGGGATGGAAAAGATTAATAACTATAATTAAGCACACTTTTTGCATCCTGGTATTAATGAAAGTGAATATCCTTCCAATTTTTTTATTTTTGCCCTTTTTCTAGTTTAGTAATACATATATTCATTACAGAAGATTTAGAAAATGTGAAAATTACAAAAATTAATATAAAATCTACCTTAATGTCACCACTCAGCAACAACCACTGCCAGTCTTTTTTTCTCCTTTTTTCAACTGTGATTTTGTTTTTAAATAAGTTGAGATCAAAATACTTATACTGTTCTGTATTCTGCTGAGTAATTTATCAGCAAATTCCGTTTGCCTTTTTTTATGCCCTTAAATGTTCTTTTAAAATGTATCTAGCTATGGCTGGGCATGGTGGCTCATGACTGTAATCCCACCATTTTGAGAGGCCAAGGCAGGTGGGTCACCTGAGGTCAGGAGTTCGAGACTAGCCTAGCCAACATGGAGAAACCCCATCTCTACTAAAAATAACAAAAAATCAGCTAGGCTTGGTGGTGCACGCCTATCCTAGCTACTCAGGAGGCTGAGGCAAGACAATCACTTGAACCTGGGAGGCAGAGGTTACAGTGAGCTGAGATCGTGCAATTGCACTCCAGCCTAAAAAACTTCATCTCAAATAAAATAAAATGAAAAATGTAACTAGTTGTATAATTTCTACCTTATAGATATGCCATAATTTATTACACCAAGCCTCTAATAAGGAATCTTTAAATTATATGGTTTTGTTTTTAATTTTCATAACACTGCTGTGAATATTCTCAAGGCAGAATCTATATTTTCATCTGTGACTAATTCATTGAGAAAGATATTGAGAAATAGAATCACTAGGTCAAAGAATGTAATAGTTTTATGGCTGGAGGTCCTCTGAAGAAAAGAACTGTTTTTTCTCTCTACCCTCACACACCATGCAACAAAGCGCTTCTGACACCATATTGGGTGGCCACGGTGGGGGGGGGTGTCCCCACACACCAAGCAGTTCTCGAGCAGACACCAATTCATTCCTGATCACACAGGCTGGAGGCACAATCCATCCCACAAGAGGCCCTCCACTTCAGATGCCAAACACAAGTAGTAGTTTGCTAACTATACTATACTTCTCCTTTATTTTATTTATTTATTTATTTTTATTTCGAGACAGGGTCTTGCTCTGTCACCCAAATTGAAGTGCAATGACACGATCTTGGCTTACTGCAATCTCTGCTTCCTGGGTTTAAGCAATTCTCCTGCCTCAGCCTCCTGAGTAGCTGGGATTACGGGCATGCACCACCATGCCCCACTGATTTTTGTATTTTTAGTAGAGGAGGGGTTTCACCATGCTGGCCAGGCTGGTCTCGAACTCCTGACCTCCCACAGTACTGGGATTACAGGTGTGAGCCACTGAGCCCAGCTGGTACACTTCTGACTGATAGGCTATAAATCAAGGGAGACACCTTTCTTAGGTTCAATTTATTTGCTAGAGTGGCTCACAGAACTCAGCGAAATACTTTACTTATATTTACCAGTTTATTAATTTTATTAATAAAGGATATAATGAAGGCTAGAGATGAACAGCTAGATGGAAGAGGTGTCTAAGGCACGGTATAGGAAGGGGCATGGGGCTTCCCTGCTTTCTGGATGGTTCAACTTCCAAAAGTTCCAGGCTTTCAAATCCAAAAGCTCTCTGAACTCTTGTCTTTTTGGGTTTTTATGGAGACTTTATTTTGTAGTCATGATTGATTACATAACTGGCCATTGGCAATCAACTCAATCTTCAGCTTCTGTCTCCTCCCCAGAGATTTGGGGGTGTATGTTGGAGGGTGGGGTGGTACTGAAACTTCCAGCCTTCTAATCACATAGTTGGTTCCCCTGGCAACCAGCCCTAATCCTGAGGCTACTTAGGATCCTACCTAGAGTTGCCTCCTTAGAACTAAAGATGCTCCTATTACTCAGGAAATTACAAAGGTCTTAGGAGCTCTGTGTCAGGAACTGGTCAAAAACCAAGTATTGGAACAAAAGACTCTCTTACCTAGCACTCCTGTCTACAAGGGTATTAAGAGCTCTGTCTTAGGAACCAGAGCAGAGATCAGGCATGTATTTATTGTATCACAATCTCATAGATACCAAATAACTCTCAAGAAAGATTTTACCCACTTCAGTGCCTCTTCTGATGTTTGCTGCATCCATAGCAAAATGGGTCAGCACAAGAGAAAAAGGCCAGTGGGTTGTCTGTTGCCAAGAGCCCACCCATGACTCCTTTGGACACCTCTAAGTCATTTTCATTTGAGCTCAAGGATTACGTGGAGAAGAAGAGAGGACAGAGATGTCAGTTACAATGTAATGTGTGAAAGGAGAATATTTGCAGTGAAAAGTTTGGAGAGATTTTTGATTCAGTGATAGATTTTGATACCTGTTTTTATATGTGGTACATCCATTGTTGAAAGTTGTTACTTTGTTTCTTAGAGGAAGTAACCATCCTTTAGGAGCTATTCAGGCATTTCATTAATTGTTGCAATAAAAGTGTTTCACAGAAAATCGGGAGAAAGAAACAATTATATTTTGATGTTCTCTTTTAGGCTTCTTCAGAAAGCTCAAAAAAATAAGGGATTGGTGCAGACTGAAATCCAAGAAAGACATTCCTTCACAAAAGAGATCATTGCTTTGAAGAATTTATTTCAACAGACTACAACTTCTTTCCAAAATATGGCATTGCAGGACCACACAGAAAAGGCAGAACAACTTGAAGTAAGTGAGGAATTAATTAGTGAATGTGGCAGGCACAGGCCCACAGTCTTGTATCCAAAGTCCTTAGGGTGGAGATAAGTCAGTGGCCGGGTTTGGGGGAGTGGTCTGGGGAGAGAGAGAGGCACATGCAAAGGTCCTGTGGCATGACATGGGCAGAACCGAGGGAGAAGATCTGTGTGGCTGGAGAGCGGGGAACAGAGTTGAAACAAGGCTGGAAGATAGGCCAGTCTGGACCAAGCAGCCTGCTTTCAGCTATGTTTCCAGTGTGTTTGGTGAACAAGGGCCTCAGACCACTCTTGAGTAGCATGATAGGCTACTCTTTTGGTAGCACATGGTGCCCTGTCTCTGATAGGGGCTGCGTACACCCTACAGGTCATCTGGAATCTCATTTCATTTTTTTTATTACTATATTTTAAGTTCTGGGGTACATGTGTAGTTCGTGCAGAATTGTTACATAGGTATACACATGCCATGGTGGTTTACAGCATCCATCCCCCCATCTTCTACCTTAGGTATTTCTCCTAATGCTATCCTTCCCCAATCCCCCAACTCCTTGCTATCCCTCCCCTAGCCCTCCATCCCCAAACAGGCCCCAGTGTGTGATGTTCTCTTCTCTGTGTCCACGTGTAGTCATTGTTCAACACTCACTTATGAATGAGAACATGCAGTGTTTGGTTTTCTGTTCTTGTGTCAGTTTGCTGAGAATGATGGTTTCCAGATTCATCCATGTCCATGCAAAGGACATGAACTAATCCCTTTTTATGGCTGCATAGTATTCCATGGTGTATATGTGCTACATTTTCTTTATCCAGTCTATCATTGATGGGCATTTGGGTTGGTTCCAAGTCTTTGCTGTTGTAAACAGTGCTGCCATGAACATGCGTGTGCATGTGTCTTTATAATAGAATGATTTATAATTCTTTGGGTATATACCCAGTTATGGGATTGCTGGATCAAATGTAATTTCTATTTCTAAATCCTTGAGGAATCACTACACTGTCTTCCCCAATGGTCAGACTAATTTACACTCCCACCAACAGTATAAAAGCATTCCTATTTCTCCACATCCTCTCTAGCACCTGTTGTCTCCAGCTTTTTAATGATCACCATTCTATTTATTTATTTATTTTTTGAGACAGAGTCTGGCTCTGTTGCCAGGTGCCAGGCTGGAGTGCAGTGGCGCAATCTCAGCTCACTGCAACCTCTGCCTCCTGGCTTCAAGCAATTCTCCTGACTCAGCCTCCCGAGTACCTGGGACTACAGGGTCGTGCCACCACACCCAACTAATTTTTGTATTTTAATAGAGATGGCCAGGATAATCTCGATTTCTTGCCCTCGTGATCTGCCCACCTCTGCCTCCCAAAGTGCTGGGAATGATCGCCATTCTAACTGGCATGAGATGGTATCTCAATATGGTTTTGATTTTCATTTCTCTGCTGACCCGTGATGATGAGCTTTTGGGATCTCCTTTCTTCAGAATAATCTCTTTTTTCATTCCAGTCCAATTGTGACAGTCCAAAAGAAAATTGGGAAGTTTATTCAAAAGTTACATTTTGGCTTGGTGCGGTATCTCACACCTGTAATCCCAGCACTTTGGGAGGCCAAGGCAGGTGGATCACTTCAGGTCAGAAGTTCAAGATCCGCCTGGCCCACATGGGGAAACCCTGTCTCTACTAAAAATACAAAAATTAGCTGGGTATGGTAGTGTGTGCCTGTAATCCCAGGTACTGGGATGCAGGACAATTACTTGTACCCAGGAGGTGGAGGTTGCAGTGACCTGAGATGGTGCCACTGTACTCCAGCCTGGCTGACAGAGCGAGACTCCATCTCAAAAAAAAAAATAATAATAAAGTCACATGCTGTGTAACCAGAACTTTTGGTTATTAATGTTGGAAAGTAAACAAGCAGTCTTTATGGGAAAGCCTTCTAAGTGTACTTCTGAATGAAAGCCTGTACTCCCGGACTAGGTGTAGATAAAAGGGGATGACATTTACTTCTTAAACCCTATCTTTGAATGTCATTATTCTCAAACTTTCTCTTTCTAGATTTTTCCTCTGCTGAGGATTAAGAAAAGAAAACAGTGACATGTCACAGTCACTTAAAATTGTAATCATTCTTCAGTGCAGTTACTCAATCCATGATCACAAATAATGCTACCGAACAGCTACTGTACAAACAAAACAAACAACAAAAAAGCCACAGTCAAGTCAAGAAGTATTTTTCCACTTGATCTTTGGGAAACTTTCCCAAACAAATGAGTTTCTCCTTTATAATTACTGCAGGAGAAGGTAGATCAGATTTGGTTTCTAGGCCACAGCCAATAGACTGTTTGTTCAGGTTTCTTTTATCTCCTAAAAACCTACATTCTTTGTATGGAACTGGAACCCTCCCTTTTGAAAGAAGTTGAGCTCTGCTGGGCTGTCTAATTACATGAAAGTAGACACTTCTGCTCCAAGTGTGGGGCTTTTAGTGGCCTTGAATTATTGTGATGATAATGGAGGAAGAAGTAGAAATAGCAACACGTTAATAACAACAACAAAAAACTTCTTTGAAACTTTTTTTCCTGCTTGCAGCTTTTTAGATCAGGACTGCAACTGAGATACAATTAAATCCTAAAGGTACTTTAGAAGCAGGGGGTGTTGTAATGTCTTTTCTAGATAATGGTGTGACACTATGAAGAGATATCAAGTTTAATTCTTACAAATTAGCATCATCTGACTAAACTGAGTGTCTCTCAGGCTTAATCAGCTTGTATCACTCATGGGGTTTTGTCATGCAAACCATACTCCTTTAAATCATAAGGAGATGCTGGAAGGGTGCTTTCACTTTTTAGAGTTAAACTTTTCCCCCAGTCCTATGAGTTATCGAAACTCTCTTGATGTTTTCAGGAGCTTCAAAGCATCCTTAAGAAAGGGAAACTAACTTTTGAGAATATTATGGAAAAACTGCGCATCAAGTATTCTGAAATGTACACCATCGTCCCTGCAGAGATTGAATCCCAGGTGGAAGAATGCAGAAAAGCTCTAGAAGACATAGATGAGAAGGTAATAATAATGTTTGTACTACTGTTATTATTTATGGAGGCGAATGACTGTCAAGAGGAAAATATCATTTAATGTCAAATTCTGTCTGCCAGGATTTCAGCTATGATTGCTTTTAAGAGTTAAGTGACCATTTTGTATATTGAATACTAAGATAAAGATGCTTTAAATATGTGACATAACAGCATTAGATAATTTGTATATATTTAATTATCAAAATGCTTATTCTTCTCTTGCATCTTATAATGTAGTTATATAATATCTTTTACTGGTTTTGTTTGCTTTTGTATAACTGCTGTACAACCACTTGAACATTTTGGATGTTAACACTTTGCTTTAAAATATATTCTTTGAAACATTTTGACATGACAACTGAGGACAGTAAGAATACAAATTTCACAACTCACTAGGAATAGTACTTAGCATGTAGTGTCTGTCTAATGATGATGTTAACAGAATTCTCATAAAAAGTACCTGAGCAAATCTTTACACCTGAAAGTCTAAATTTGAAGAAAGGTTGGAAAATATTTTATAATACTAGAAACATAGGAGCTTAGCAAGATATTTTGATTGGATTGTAAAAAGACAGCCCATATGAAACAGAAGAATATTCTGTTTGGTTTGGTATCCACAGAAGGATTTTTTTTTTTTTTTGAAGCCTAGAATACTTATAACTTGATAAATAAAATAGATCTTAACCACAAAAAAATCGGATTTCAAACTTAGTTGCTAGAATATGACATTAATTCTATGAAAGATTTCTTAGGAAAATCTCACATATAAAAAAACATGTAAACCCTTAAGGTGTATATATAACAAATCTTTTTTATTGAACACTCAAGAAAACCTGTTTGGTACTTTCTCAAGGATCACGTACTATTGATTTTATCTGAGGGAAATACTGAATGTTTTGAGAGAAATTAAATGCTTTTCTCATGAATACTTACAAAAGTCCCTAGCAGAGTAAATTAATAATCAAAACCAGTTGTTCAAATTCAAGGTTGAAAATTTCCGCAGTGAACCTGTATATTTGTAACCAACAGCAACTAATTTTTATTGTGTGATGTGCCTAAAGGAAGTTCAAGGGTCTGAGGGATAGACACGGTACCACTGCGTATGATTCAAATGGCTGCTTACGTGTCCTAAATCATGATCTGTCCTAATATATCTAAATGGCGTACATTTCTACCAGGAGAATAAGTGCTCAAAATATCAGAAAACTTTGTCTTCTGCTAATTTGTGACACAACCGGTGGGACCAAAGTAGGATTCTTTTTTCTAATAATATTGACTGCAGTATGGTCTGGGAAATAAAGACATGATATAAAAGTATCAACAGCCCGATGTTGTGAATAGAGCCTGGGACTTGATATGGGGACTTGGGGGCTTCTTGGGACAAGTTTAGCTACTTCCTTCAAAAATGACTATAGCAAGTCATTTAGCCTGTGTTTCAGTTTCTGCTTCTGTATACTGTCTGCATAGGATGGTTTTAGTCTCAATGGTTACACAGATTTTGTGTGTGTGTGTGTGTGTGTGTGTGTGTGTGTGTGTGTTTAATTTAGAAAACAAAGAATTATACAAAATCATAAAGTATTACTTGGTTATTTAGTAGCTGCTTGGAGAAAGCCTTATCAAATAGCAAAACAGGAACACAAATACCATTCAATGTATCCATTTAGAAAGTGATACATTCAACATTCATTTATTATCTTTCCTAGCACAAATTTTGTTTGTTTGTTTTTAAGATAATCATTTAGATAAAAAACATACTGTTCATTAGCTAAGTTTCTGATGGCTGGGAAAACATCTACAAGTGGTTACACAGAAAATAATTAAGCTCTATGCATCCTCAAGAAATAGCTGCTTTAGAAGGTTGTTTCCTGTAAATGAATACTTTGACGGCAATTACATTTAAAAGTCAGCTTGAGTAAGTTTGGTTTTACTGAAAACAGATCTATGCAGAGGATTTTCTTACAAAATAGAAAGATTGTATAAGAATTGTTTATCCCCCAGGAATTCTTCTGAGACAGAGTCTTGCACTGTTGCCCAGGCTGGAGTGCAGTGGCGCTATCTTGGCTCACTGCAACTGCTGCCTCCCAGGTTCAACCAATCCTCCTGTCTCAGCCTCCCGAGTAGCTGGGATTACAGGTGCCTGTTGCTGCACCCACCAAATTTTTGTATTTTTAGTTGAAACTGGGTTTCACCATGTTGGCCAGGCTGAACTCGATCTGACCTCGTGATCCACCCACCTCTGCCTCTAAAAGTGCTGGGATTATAGGCATGAGCCATTGCGTCTGTGCGCGCCCGGCTCCCCCCCCCCCCGCCGCCTCCGGCAGGAATTCTTTTATATCATTTGGTCCATATGGGCATGTTTCAAACAGTCCACTCAGTAGTTTTGCCCAACACAGCATGTATCTGTAATGTATGTTATGCTACATTAAACAGATTTTTGTTTAAGATTGAAGAGGTCGGGTAAACACACCTGCCATTTACTAGTCTGCCTATTCACCTTCTCATTAACATATTTGCAAGAATTTCTTCCCCCAGCCCTTAACAAATTTTTACAAGTTAAAACAGAGTGACTACCACTTTCGTTGTTCGAACCTGTGAATAAAGTGCAGACAACCTCTCTAAGCCAACTATGTCTTTCTTTAACAGATTAGCAATGAAGTCTTAAAAAGTTCACCAACATATGCAATGAAGAGAAAAATAGAAGAAATTAACAATGGGCTACATAATGTTGAAAAGATGTTGCAGCAGAAAAGCAAAAATATTGAGAAAGCACAAGAAATTCAAAAGGTAAAATTATTCTGTAACTCCATTGAGCATTTGGTATTTCTGACCCACTCCTCCCCCATTCATTAGTCATCACAAGGTGAGTTTTTGAATTACTCTGAAGCACAGAAACCCTAAATCAAATCTACAGGTGTATCACCTAAAGAGGCTTGATAGGGAAAGTTGCATTTAAAAATTATTTTGTTACAGGTGCGGTGGCTCACTCCTGTAATCCCAGCACTTTGGGAGGCCAGGGCAGGGCAATCACTTGAGCCTAGGAGTTCAAGACCAGCCTGGCCAACATGGCAAAACCCTGTCTCTACTAAAAATACAAAAGTGAGCTGGGCATGGCGGCACATGCCTGTATTTCTAGCTACTCGGAAGGTTGAGCATGAAAATCCCTTGAACCCAGGAGATGGAGGTTGCAGTGAGCTGAGATCATGCCACTGCACTCCAGCATGAGTGACAGCCTGAGACTCTGTCTCATTAAAAAAAAAACAAAAAAAAAAACCAACTCTGTTTTTCCATGGTGGGCATATACCCAAGCTTCTGAGAGCCTGTAATTGTGAACTAGCATTTTCACAAGTAAAGGAAAGTAAGGATTTTATCTTGGGGATACTGATATTAAAAATCATTCAGTAGAATATGAAAAATATTAAAGCTCTTTTTCAGACTGCCAAGGTTTAAATAAATAAATAAAAATTCCAAATTTATTTCCCTTGTAAAATGTCTTATAAAATAAAATCTTAGGTAAGACTATACATAAACATACTATTCTACTTTTTTTCAGGTGGAGTTTCACTCTGATGCCAGGGTGGAGTGCAGTGGCATGATCTTGGCTCACTATAACCTCCGCCTCCTGGGTTCATGAGATTCTCCTGCCTCAGCCTCTCGAGTAGCTGGGATTACAGGTGCCTGCCACCATGCCTGGCTAATTTTTCTGTATTTTTAGTAGAGACAGGGTTTCACTATGTTGGCTAGACTGGTCCCCACTCCTGACCTCCTGATCCCCCTGCCCAGCCACTATTCTACTTCCTAATTCCCAAGTAAACTCCAGCATAGGGAAAGGATTATCGTTCAAATCTATTTTTTAAGGAAATATTTTTAATAATTTGGGGCTTTTGGCTGGGCATGGTGGCTCATGCCTGTAATCCCAGCACTTTGGGAGGTTGAGGCGGGTGGATCACAACATCAGGAGTTCGAGACCACCCTGGCCAACATGGTGAAACCCTGTCTCTACTAAATATACAAAAAAATTAGCCAGGCATGGTGGTGGGCACCTGTAATCCCAGCTACTCAGGTTGTTGAGGCAGGAGAATCACCTGAACCTGGGAGGTGGAGGCTGCAGTGAGCCAAGATTGTGCCACTGCACTCCAGCCTGGGCAACAGAACGAGACTCTACCTCAAAAAAATAATAATTTGGGACTTTTAAAATTGGTTAGAATATGGCTCACTATTGGACAAATCTTAAGCAGAGGAACCTAATTTAACAAGTTAAAATTTCCTAGTTCTCAACATAGGAGAAAAAAATGTTCTTAAGCAGACATTAAGAACTGAGTATTTTACCTTTGAAATTTTCCTCTGCCCAGCAAAATTCAGATTTGAATCCAACCTATTGGTTTCTTGAGTCAAAAGCAGTTGCTCCTAACACATGTTTCTAGAGCTTTTTGCCTCTGCATTCATCCCAAGTCAGCAGATAATTTTCCTTGTTTTAATTTTTGAGTAGTGTCTCATTCTGTCACCCACGCTGGAGTGCCGTGGTGTGATCAAAATTCACTGCAGCCTTGACGTCTGGCTCAATCGATTCTCCCACCTCAGTCTCCCAAGTAGCTGAGACTGCAGGTGTGTGCTGCCACACCCAGCTAATTTTTGTATTTTTTGTAGAGATGAGATCTCCCTGTGTTGCCCGGGCTGGTCTCGAACTCCTGGGCTCAGGCAGTCCACATACCTTGGCCCCCAAAATTGTGTGAGCCACTGCACCCGGCCCAGATATTTTTCTTTATTTTTTCACTTAAAATTATTTTCTAGATTAAGAGTGTGTGTGTGTGTGTGTGTGTGTGTGTGTGTATGTTTATGTATGAACTAGTGTAAATAGGTTAAGGTATTTTCAGGTACTTCCCCAAGCCTTTTTTTTTTTTGAGACGGAGTTTTGCTCTGTCACCCAGGCTGGAGTGCAGTGGCATGATCTCGGCTCACTGCAACCTCAAATGATTCTTCTGCCTCAACCTCCTGAGTAGCTGGGATTACAGGCGTGAGCCACCATGCCTGACTAATTTTTATATTTTTAGTAGAGATGGGGTTTCACCATATTAGATCAGGCTGATCCCAAACTCCTGACCTTGTGATCTGCCCACCTTAGCCTCCCACAGTGCTGGGATTGTAGGCGTGAGCCACTGCACCCGGCCTCCCCAGGCCCATTTAAAACAATGTTTTGTTCATGACTCTTGAGAAAGGAGGGCTACATTGACCTTGTTTGTACCAGTAATCTCTAGAAATGTCCAGGTCTTTCTGTTTCCCTACAGCTAATTTGTAGTGAAATGAATACAGTTACAGTTAGGAGAGCTCAGAAAAGGTGTTTTTTGGGTTAGATCACACATGGTTGCTGGGTATAAATTAACAGCTATTCTTATGATGTTGTTTCTGTGCTGTTTTAGTAACATTTATAAATGTAAATTCTGGGTGAAAACCAGGCATTGCCTCCATAAACTATGACCTTTTCATTCAAACTGACTTACGATTTCCTTCTTCAGAAAATGTGGGACGAGCTAGATCTCTGGCATTCCAAGCTAAATGAGCTGGATTCTGAAGTTCAGGACATTGTTGAACAGGACCCTGGACAGGCTCAAGAATGGATGGATAACTTGATGATTCCTTTTCAGCAGTATCAGCAAGTATCACAGAGAGCAGAGTCTAGAACCTCACAGTTGAATAAGGTATGGCCGTGACTCATGGTAGCTTCATAGCATTGGTGTTAAGTGGTGGTATTAAGATGGTGTTGAAACAAAACAAAATAATATTTTGAGAGTCAGCCTGTTTCCCTTGAATTGCCAGTTATAGGACTTGATGCTGGGGGCGCGGTAGGCTCATGTGGGCACCGAGGAGACAGATTTCAATGCTAGTGTAGGCAGAAGTCTGGTTAGGCAGACAGAACCAAGTTGACCACAGCAAGAGCCAGACAAACTGTTGGGAAGTCCAGGCTTCCCAATAGGTAGCTAAAGACCAGCAGTGGGTTAGGGCAGGTGATCTCAGGAGTCTAGGGATGGAGACAGCAATGAGAAAGACTGTCTTTCAGAGACAAGATACCCTTTCTACCTTCATTCCAAATAGGAGTTGTGGTTGGCTGAGTTGTGTTCCTGATTTAATAAGAGAGAGGTAGCATTCTGGTGTTAGAAGAACTGTAGGGCAAGGTCCCGAACAGGAGGACAAAGTACAAGCCCAGTTTTAAAAATGAAACATAAAATGGGAACCAGAATAGTTGCAAGGCTAACCCAGAACTCTTGCTGAGGCCTATAACGTTGGAGTAAAACCATTTAAACCTTTCCACCAGTGGTCAGAGTTAGTCTTAAAAGCCAGAAGTATCTGCCAGGCTCAGTGGCTCCCATTTGTAATCCTAGCACTTTGGGAGTATAAGGCAGGCCGATCACGATGTCAGGAGATTGAGATCATCCTGTCCAACATAGTGAAACCCTGTCTCTACTAAAATTAAAAAAAAAAAAAATTAGCTGGGTGTGGTGGCATGCCCCCGTGGTCTCAGCTACCTTGGGAGGCTGAGGCAGGGGAATTACTTGAACCTGGGAGGCGGACGCTGCAGTGAGCCAAGATTGTGCCACTGTACTTCAGCCTGGGTGACAGAGCAAGACTCTGTCTCAAAAAAGAAAAAAAGGTCAGAGGGTATCATAACCTAGAGCAGGTGAGCAAGTGGCCTCAGGCATGGGGAGCAGACATCTGCAAGGTCTGATACACCCCTGACTAGCAGCAACTGACTCTTCATCGAGGAGTCACTCAGCTCCAGTAAAAGGCATCCAACTAAGTTTGGCCCTGCATCTCTTTCCCAGGCCACAGTTAAGATGGAGGAATATAGTGACCTTCTGAAGAGCACTGAGGCTTGGATAGAAAATACCAGTCGTTTGCTGGCCAATCCTGCTGACTATGACTCTTCAAAGACACTGAGTCACCATGCTAGCACTCTGCAGGTAAGTGTTCTCAGGTTTTCTGCCACTCGTAGCAGCTACATAAGGATTTGTGGCTTAGCTGATCGCCCTGTTGCTTTTGTCTTCCTTTCCTGAAATACAGCCTTACCCCTAACCATGCCAGTGGCAGAAGGAAGCTTGAGGGAGTAGCAAGCACTAGACAGGGATTTTGGAGAGCAGGATCCAGCTCTTTCTGTCCTGATAACTGCTTTGGGACTTTTTGGATGATTTAGCATATCTTCTGTGGGCCTCAGATTCCCCCCATGAAATAAGAATGTGCCCAGGATAGTGCTAATGGTTTTTGGTTGGTAGAATTCTAAGATGCGTCCCCAATATTCCTGTCCTCTCATGTATATCACCTGAAAGAATAATTCCCTTCTCTTGAATGTGGGCAGGAATGTGCATATGATGGGATAGTCACTTCATTGATTAGGTTATATTGTATGACTAAGGTAATAGAGTAGTCACTCCCATAAATACTTGATTAACATGATTATAAGACTCTAATATGGGTTTTTGGATTTTCAGATTTGGAACGCTCCACCGGTCAGTATAATGCTTATATTCCAAAATCTGAAAAAGTTTAAAATCCGAAACTCTTCTTGTCTCAAGCATTTCAGATAAGGGCTACTCAACCTGTAGCAGAGTGTAGTGAGATTCTCCTTGAAAAAGTAAGCAACTATATTGTGAGAGGGCCATGGGGCTAGGACCCCAAGGCTGTTTCTAGAAGCTGAGAGTCACTGAGAGCGAGCAAGGAAACAGGGACCCCTGTCCTATGGCTGAATTCTGCCAACAACCCGAATGATCTTGAAAGAGAACCCCGAGCTCCAGATGGCACCGGGACTGCAGCCTGTGGCTCCCCGTGCAAAGGACTCACCACAGCTATGCCAGGACTCCTTACTCCTGGACAATACGAGATAACTTTGTTTTGCTTTAAGCCATGAAGTTTGTGGGGATTAGTTACACAGCGATAGAAAAGGAATCCATGGTTCCTTCCACTTCTGACACACCGTGATTGCAAATTTCCTGTCCTTCCTGGCACTCCACACATGCCCCATGTCTCCATGCTGGCTTACAAAGACAAAACAAATCAAAGTGTTTTCTACTTGAGGCCTTGGCTGCAAAACATCTTCCGGATGCTGAGTATTGAGGGAAGTTTCATTGTGCTGTATGTTTCCCTTCTCTCCATGAGAAGGAATCCCTTAGAGAAATTTGGTGACTGTTTTTACAGAATCAGACTTGCAAGGTGATTCAGCTCCTTTTTCTATCTTTAGAATGGCACAGTGTGTTCCTAAGTGAGCTGCTGACCTCAGACTTCCCTGACATTTGAGAATTGTTGGCATATTTTTTTCTTTCGGTAACACTTGTAAAGATGCTGCATTTCTATCCATTGTTTTTCTTTTCTTCTCCTTGCTTGTGTTTTCTTTTGCCTTCCCCCACGTGGATTAACTTTCCATATCCTCGAAGTTTGTCATTTTTAAACTTTCTATCACCTCTCTAATTCACTATTGTTGAGGACTTTACCAAGACAAAAGAGAGGAATGATGCTTTTTTCTTCCCCCTCCACGTTTATGAGTTAAAAAATCAAACTATACAAAAGTGAGCTCGGGTAAAAGCAGGTGGGATTTTGCTACCTTCTACTGAGACAAATGCAAAAATATAAAAGCATCTCTCAAACTCTTCAGGACTTTCTGAATTGCTAGACTTTCTTTATGAGCTAGAACTGAGTAAAGGAAGTAGGAACAAGGGAAGGTACGGGTTTATTTCTATGTGTCTTGATGTGTCCTAATCTCTCCCTGGGAAGTAAGTCCTAAATAACTAGTCCTGTGTGAAATCCTGGTTTGTCCAATAATTCTACTTTTAGGATACCCTTTAACATTTTCTTTCTTTTTTTTTTTTTTTTTGAGACGGAGTTTCGCTCTTGTTACCCAGGCTGGAGTGCAATGGCGCAATCTTGGCTCACCACAACCTCCACCTCCTGGGTTCAGGCAATTCTCCTGCCTCAGCCTCCTGAGTAGCTGGGATTACAGGCACGCGCCACCATGCCCAGCTAATTTTTTTTTTTTTTTTTTTTTGTATTTTTAGTAGAGACGGGGTTTCACCATGAGGACCAAAATTGTCTCGATCTCCTGACCTCGTGATCTATCTACCTTGGCCTCCCAAAGTGCTGGGATTACAGGCTTGAGCCACCGCACCCGGCCCTCTTTTCCATTTTCTAGCATATTCTGGTGTTACTGTTTAAATTGACTTTTAAAGGAGTGTCAGAACTCTAAACCAAGCTTTAAATGTTTGTTTTAATTGCACTATACCCTTCTACCTGGATTTGTAACCTGAAGATAATTTCACAAATACTACTGTTGTAAGAATCACTGGAACATAAATTGTTGTAATTATAAAAATAGAATACTAACTTTTTTTTTTTTTTTTTTTTTTTTGGAGACAGAGTTTTGCTTTTTTGCCCATGCTGGAGCAGAATAGCACGATATAGGCTCACTGCAGCTTCTGCCTCCTGGGTTCAAGTGATTCTCCTGCCTCAGCCTTCCCAGTAGCTGGGATTACAGGCTCACACCACCATGCCCACCTTATTTTGTATTTTTAGTAGAGACAAGATTTCACCATGTTGGTCAGGATGGTCTCGAACTTCTGATCTCCCACTTCGGCCTCCCAAAGTGTCAGGATTACAGGTGTGAGCCACTGCACCCTTTTACCCACCTCCAACCCTAAGTAATCACTCACTGTTTTCTGTTACTATAGTTTTGCCTTTTCTAGAACGTCATATAGAGGGAATTAAACAGTATGTAGTCTTTCGTGTCTCACTTTTTTCACTTAGCATAATGCTTTTGAGATTCACCCAGGTTGTTACGCTTATCAATGCATAGTTAATTCTTTGATTGCCAAGTAGTATTCCAGTTGGGGAAATAAGTAGTTTGTTTATCTACCAGTTAATCAGTATTTGGGTTGCTTCCAGTTTTTAGCTATATATTAGCCATTGCTGTGTAACAAATTACTCCAAAAGTTAGCAGCTTGAAACAGCAAATTTCTATTACCACAGTTTCTGTGGGTCAGGAATCCACAGGCATGGCTTAGCTAAGTATCTCTGGCTCAAGCTCTCTCATGAGAATGTGATCAAGGTGTCGGCAAAGGCAGCAGGCTCATCTGAAGGCTGAACTTGGGTGTGGGAGAGGTGGGGGATCCGCTTCCAAGCTCATTCCCATGACTGTTGATAGGCCTCAGAAGATCTCCTTCTACTCACAGACACATGGGCTCTTCCAAGAGTCTGCCTCACACCATGGCAGCTGGCTTCTCTCAGCATAAACTGTCTATAAGAGAGTAAGAGAGAGCTTTCAAGACAGAAGCCACATTTTTTTGTTTTTTTAGAGACAGGGTCTTGCTCTGTCACCCAGGCTGGAGTGCAGTGGCAAAATGTTGGCTCGCTGCAGCCTCCACTTGCTGAGTTCAAATGATCCTCCCACCTTAGCCTCCCACGTAACTGGGACTACAGACAGGCGCATGCGACCATACCTGGCTAATTCTTAAATTTTTGTAGCTAAGGTCTCTCTTTGTTACCCAGTCTGGGCCCCAATTTTTGTAATCTAATCTTTGAAGTAACATCTCATCACTTCTGCCACATTTTATTAGAATTAAATCAGGAATTCCAGCCTGCATTTAAGGAAGCTGATATAAGGGTATGAATACCAGGCAGGGGATCATTCCAGGCTACCTCAGAGGCTGCTACCATAGGCTGTTACGAGCAAAGCTGCTGTGAATATTTATATGTAAATCTTTGTGTAGACATGTGTTTTCATTTTATTTCAATGAATAAATACCTCTGACTTTTATGATGTGTTTTAATAAATAATAAGCTGAGAGCCGGGCGCAGTGGCTCATGCCTGTAATCCCAGCACTTTGGGAGGCCGAGGTGGGTGGATCACGAGGTCAAGAGATCGAGATCATCCTGGTCAATGTGGTGAAACCCCGTATCTACTAAAAATACAAAAAATTAGTTGGGCATGGTGGCGCGTGCCTGTAATCCCAGCTACTCAGGAGGCTGAGGCAGGAGAATTGCCTGAACCCAGGAGGCGGAGGTCACAGTGAGCCAAGATCGTGCCATTGCACTCCAGCCTAGGTAACGAGCGAAACTCAGTCTCAAAAAATAAATAAATAAAAATAAAAATAAACTGAGAAATACTTTTCCAAAATAGTTGTGTCATTTTTCATTCCTACCAGCAACATGAGTTCTAATTGTTCCATATTTTCAACAGCACTTAATATTGTCTGTCTTTTAAATTTTAGCCATTGTAGTGACTTAAAGTGGTATGTCATTTTGGTTTAAATGGCACTTCTCTAATAAGTAATAATTTTGAGCATTTATTTATGTCTTTTTTTTTTTTTATTTGAGGCAGAGTCTCGCTCTGTTGCCCAGGCTGCTAGAGTGCAGTAGCACAATTTTGGCTCACTGCAACCTCCACCTCCCGGTTCAAGTGATTCTCCTGCCTTAGCCTCTGGAGTAGCTGAGATTACAGGCACACACCACCATATCCAGCTAATTTTTATATTTTTAGGAGAGACGGGGTTTCACTGTGTTGGCCAGGCTGGTCTTGAAACTCCTGACCTTTTGATCTGCCCGTCACAGCCTCCCAAAGTGCTGGGATTAGAGGCAGGAGCCACCGCCCTGGCCTTTAGTATTTATGTCTTTATTGGTCATTTGTATACTTCCTTTGCGAAGTATTTATTCAATTTTTTTTACCCATTTCAAAAATTCCATTGTTTGTCTTCTCGTTGAGTTGTAAGTTATTTGTAAAGTATTCTGAAAACAATTCTTCTGTCATATATGTCATTTACAAATATTTTCTTCCAGCCTGTGGCTTGTTTTTACATTCTTTTAACACTGCCTTTCAGCAAGCAAATGTTATCAATTAGATGAGGTCCACTTTATCACTGTTTTCTTTTATGAATTATTCTTTTGTTCTGCATTCTAAGAAATCTTTACCTAATGCAGGGTTACAAAGATTTCCTCCTATGTTTCTTCCAAAAACTTGATAGTTTTAACTCTTACTCTTAGCTCTGTGATTCATTTCACATTAATTGTTGCCTAAGGTATGATTTGAGGATCAAAGTTCTTTTTTTTCCATAAGGGTATTTAATTGTTTCTGTGTCATTTATTGATCAGAATCACCATTAAATTACTCTGACCTTATTGGGAATCAGTTGACCTCATACATGTGCTTCTATTTCTGGGCTCTCACTTCTGTTCAATTGATTTATGTCTATATTTTCACAAATATGACAGTCTTCATTACCATAGCTTTACAGTAAGTCCTGAAATCGGGTAGCATCAATTCTACGACTTTGTTCTTCTTTTTCGGATTTGTTTTGGCTAAATCAAGGCCTTTGCATTTCCATATAAATCCTAGAATCAGCTTGTCAATTTCTAAATAAAGTTCTGTTTGAATTTTCAGTGGGATTGCATTAAATTTGTACATTAATTTGAAAGAGAATTAACGACTCAACCATATTGCCTATTCAATCCAGGAACATGATATATCTCTTTATTTCTCTTGGTGTTTAATTTCTCTCAGCAATGTTTTGCAATTTTCAGTATACAGTTCTTGCATGTATGTTGTTAAATTTATTCCTAAGTAGTTTGTGGTTTTTGATGTTGTTGTCAGTGATATTGGTAAAAAGTATTGGTTTTAAGTTTTGTTTTCCTAAAAGTTTTCTCCTATAAGGATTTTGAATGAGGTTAATATAAAATTATGAATAACACACTTAGTTTTAGTGACTTATGACTAAAATTTCCATTGCATAAGTGAATGTTCTTTGCCTATCAGTAATTTTTTATGGAATTACCTGAAGAGTACATTAGCAAGCTGAGCATTTTCATTAGGTGGCTGAGCTATTTTGACATCTTAAATTTGAAAATTATTACATGTATAAAAGCAGCTTATTATAAATAACAAAAGATACTTCTCTAACCCCTGTTGTTAAAGGATTCCAAGGGGTTTAGAAGTGGACGAAGGCAAAATATATGTATTTCTTATTATAGTAGAGTATACAGGTGGATACTCTAAAGTCTTTCATTATCATTGACATTAGAGAGTATTTGGTTTTCATTATCAAACTAGAAATGACTAGAAGTTTAAAATGTTGAGACAACTTTAAATTTTCTCTGATTTAAATTTTAATCAACTTATATCAGGATCTTGATGTCCCTCTCTTTCTCTCATTTTGTGTTTATATAGATGGCTTTGGAAGATTCAGAACAGAAGCACAATCTTTTACATTCAATCTTAATGGATCTAGAAGACCTGTCAATAATTGTTAAAACAGATGAATTAACACAATCCATACAAGAGTTAAGTAATCAAGTAACAGCTTTACAACAAAAAATAATGGAAAACCTTCCACAGATTCAGCAAATGGCCGATGTAAGTTGGCACCTTAAAGATGCGATTTATTTTTCTTAATTTCTATTTCATTCAGAATTAAATTAGATGCTGGGCACAGTGGCTCATGCCTATCATCCCAGCACTTTGGAAGGCCAAGGCAGGCTGATCACTTGAGGTCAGGAGTTCAAGACCAGCATGGTCAACATGGTGAAACCCTGTCTCTACTGAAAATATAAAAATTAGCTGGGCATTGCGGTACACGCATATAAACCCAGCTGCTTGGAAGACTGAGATAGGAGAATCACTTGAACCCGGGAGGCAGAGGTTTCATTGAGCCAAGGTTGTGCCACTTGCACTCCAGCCTGGGTAACAGAGCAAGATTCTGTCTTAAAAAAAAAAAAAAAAGAAAGAAATTAGATTTATACTGACCAAGTACTATACAACTAATCATTGTGAAGACACACTGATCTGGTGAAATTCCGTTTATGTTATTTGTTGAATTATATGTTACTTTACTTTGCAACCTGTAATGTAGCTATAACAAAAAACATCTCCGCATTTTCAATCTGGAAGTGGTCTGTTTAAAGAGTAGAGAATCTTGATAAAAATAAGCTCTGTGTTTTCTCTTTGTCAAAGAGAAATATGATTGATTTTTAAATGCTGGATAGGAAAGAGGAAGTTGAAAGAGAATCCTGGCCAGGCGCAGTGGCTCACGCCTGTAATCCCAGCACTTAGGGAGACAGAGGCAGGAGGATAGCTTGAGCACAGGAGTTTGAGGCCTGTCTGGGCACTATGGTAAGACCCCATTCTCCACAAAAAGGAATTAAAAACAAGTTTAAAAGAGGTAATCCCAAGTCTTTATTTACTAATAACAAATATTTATTGAAGGACTGTTGCATGTCAGCCTCTGGATTTTTACTTTTGCTTGAAATATCTGATGCATTTGTTTAAGGATAGAGTCACATAGTAGAGGCAATTTCAGTTAGTTCTTCGTTATTTACC
The DNA here is from genome assembly GCF_049354715.1 of Callithrix jacchus. Lineage (NCBI taxonomy): Eukaryota > Metazoa > Chordata > Mammalia > Primates > Cebidae > Callithrix > Callithrix jacchus. Next base: position 98,752,234 of record NC_133509.1, read on the forward strand.
TTTGTTTCTCAGTTACATTCCCTATACCACACTCATGGACCTTCAGGGAATAATAATTGTTAAAGTAGTTTTCTTGGTTATTGAAGCTTAAAAAATTTTCAATGCTTCTATAATTTTTTATGAAAATTACCCTAAAATACATTGTATAATTCTATATACTTTCTTAAACAGTAGGTGCACAGAATAATGCCCATTTAACTTTTCCTCATAATTTGGAGATATCACCATAAACAGCTATTGTACATACTGCTTCATTTGCTTATAAAGTTTTGTTGGTTTATATGTTGAAAACTGCTGTGGCCTTTTATGACCTGTATATAATGTAGAATAAAAATAATAAAATACTTAAAAAATTTTTTTAAAAATAAAGTTTTGTTGGTTCCTGGCTAGACATGGTGGCTCTTGCCTGTAATCCCAGCACTTTGGGAGGCTGAGGTGGGCAGATCACCTGAGTTCAGGAGTTTGAGACCAGCCTGGCCAACATAGTGAAACCGTCTCTATTAAAAATACAAAATTAGCTGGGTTTAGTGGCAGGTGCCTGTAATCCCAGCTACTGGGGAAGCTGAGACAGGAGAATCACTTGAACCCGGGAGGTGGAGCTTGCAGTGAGTCGAGATCACGCCATTGCACCCCACACTGGGCAAAAAGAGCTAAACTTCCTTTTCAGAAGAAAAAAAAAGTTTGTTGGTCCCTGTATTGAATGGCTCCAGACTGCTATAATTTGATATCCTGTCTATTTTTATGTCGTTTTAAAGTCTCCTTCATTATCTACCATACCTTCTTATGGGTACAGTCTGTCTGCATTGAGCTCTAAAGGCCTATAGGCTCTCTTACAGTTGTGTGGACTTCAGTGGTAGATTTTGCAGCATAGGTTTTGCTTATTTTTGCAGCATTTCACTTGAACTTTCTTGACCAGGTCCTGCAGGTTGATGTTGATGAGAGAATAACCAGTGGAAAAATGATCCATTGTTTACATTAATCTGAATAGGTTTGGCAACAATTTATTAGGGAGTTAGTGAAAAAGTCCTGACCCTTTTCTAGTTCCTGTGTGTCCGTTTCCCTAGGGTAACTTTATCATTTTACTTCAGGTGGTGGGAGTTTTTAAAATGTCATACCCACCTATTTTCCCATCTTTAAATGTAACCCAAAGATAAATCTAAAGAGTTTGTTTTAAAAAAATTGATTTTAATATGTATGACCTTTGATCTCATAGTATGAGTAATTTAAAGTTGGCCATACAATGATCGTTAGTCTAGAAGGTATATAAGCAATGCTTTGTAGTATGATGTGCTATTTATGGATTAACATTTTTATTAAAAATGGTGAACATTATTTATCTGTAGTGCTTGGTTAGTTTTTAAGAGGTATAGATGGCAAACATTATTTGGCTAAATAAGAGAATAGCATTAATTCCAATAAACTGTTTTATAGATGATTAATATACAATATATATTGTATCAGTTTGTTCTTGCTTCTGAAATTCTAGGATGTGGTTGCTATTGAATCTGAAGTAAAATCAATGGAAAAAAGAGTTTCAAAAATCAAAACTATCCTATTATCAAAAGAAATGCTTGATTTTTCTCCTGAAGAACATCTTAAACATGGGGAGGTAAGCATAGATCATTATTTAAAGTATTTTCTTATAATACTTATTATGTCTTTTTAAAAACGATATGATGTGATACAAAAGCATTTAGTCTTAGTAGAGGAGTTTAGGAAATTGATGGGAATGACTATCTATTTTAATCATAGTTGTAGTACCACCTATGTAAAGATAATCTTCCTATAAGTTATTTTTTCATTTAAGTCAAACTCAAGGGCTTGAGTACCTAAGTCGGGCTGAACTGGGTTCCAACCCCAGCTAGACTGCTCACTGGCTGCATCACCTTGAGTAGTTAATGTTTTTTGGATTCTCTTTCATATCTGTGCACTGGTACTGAGGTGATGACATTGGCCAATTATAATGTAATAGAGCCCCTGACAGAGGAGCTGGGACATAACTAAACAGCAAAGGTTGATCCCCCACTCAGCCTAGTGATTGAGAGCATATGGCTTAGGCTCAGGGAGGCCTGGATTCTATTCCCAGCTTTGCCTCTTTCAGACTAAGCTTACCTGGATCTTCTAACTTCTGTGAACCCAACTTCCTCACCTGTGAAATGGAGGTTAGGATACTTAGCTCTCAGGGGGGTTGTGAGGATAAATGAAATGATATTATATGAAATATGACTTAGTAAAGTGAATAATCTCTTCTAATGTATTGGTTACATAAATCTAGATTTCTATGGCTCAGATGTTATTAAAGCAAAATATAATTATACTCCTGGGAGTGTACATAGTCCCTGCATGTGTCCTGGGACTAATGCAGGTCAGTTATGTTGAAGTCAGTAAGCATTTTTTAAGACCTACTACATGGGAAGCCTGCGCTAGGTGTAGTTGCTACGAAAGTGAGAGGCAGTACCTGCCCTTACATTACTCACTGCCTAGTGACAATATACACAGCAAAATGCCAGCTCTACACAGAAAGTGGAGGGAGAGAAGGGAAAAAAAGTTGTCCAAATGCATAATTGAGTACTGATAGGTTACTCTTGCCCCAGGTATTCTTTCCTGAGACCCTCAACTCCCAGATCATGAGTGACATTATAGTTCTTTTCAATCTGAGCTAAGAAATTGTTTTAAAAATGGAAAATATAAAAACTAAATTATACAGTATTTTAATTTTGAATAAATTTAACAGTGACCATTGTCTTTTCACTTTTGTAACATGCATCTCTTACATAATTAAGGTCATACTTGAAAATATATGTCCCATGAAGAAAACCATTGCTGAGATAGTGTCTTACCAGGTGGGACTGAGGTTACCCCAGACAGGAATGAAACCTCTGCCTGTGTTTCAACGGACAAATCAGCTTTTACACAATATAAAACTCTTGGAAAATGTGACTCAAGAACAGAATGAGTTATTAAAGGTGAGCAGTTTCTAATGACAGCCAACCTAGTAGATGAAAATGTTCACCAGTGGTTTTGTTTTCATTTCTAATTGAAATTGTTATCCTATTAATTGTTATAGGAGGTGGCATATGATGTAAAAGCATATCTTCATGCTGAAATGGAGCTAAGGTTATTTTTCTCAGTTCTTACCCTTGTTCTGGTTGAAGACATGAAAGCATAGTGATGGTCTATTTAATTTCATTCCACAGTTTATTAAAGACCTTCATGGACAAAATGCTGTGGGAAGAGAGTCAAACATGAACAAGGCATTGGCAGCCTCTGAGGCCAACAGATCTAGAAAGTAATCATCACCATAGTAATCTCTGTTTTCTCAGTCACTCTCCTATTGATCGTCTCGTTTTATTACCAAACATGCGATGTAGGTTGAGTAGGCAGTTTATCTTCTTTGTTCCTACAGATAAGGAAGTTGGCATCAGGGTTAAGTGACCTGCTAAAAGACCACAAAGTTAACATGTGTAGAGGTTAATTTCTGTATACATGGAGCAAGAATTTGAGTTTCTAAGCTCCTGGTGTCATTTTGCATATTGAGAGGTGATATTTTTTATCTTCTCCCCAGAGGGGTTTGGTGGTGGTGGTGGTGGTGGTTGGGTTTTGTTGGATCACTAGTATCCATCAGGAATCGTCATTAGTTAGAAATCATCTTTAGTTTGTATTCCTAGATCAACAATCACTCCCACAGGAACAGAAAGTTGCAGAAAGGGCCTTAAACTGCACAGACTTTTAGTCTCTCCATCCACCGCCTGCATGCTGCCTTTCCTGATTAGATGGGTCACTGCAGGGCTTACTTTTTATGAGAAAAATGAAACCACCTTTTGCTTGTAAAAAGAAAAATGACTATATCTTATTCCCTGTTAAGTTTCATGCACGTTTTTGTTCTGTTCTCCTAAGGTTTGAGGATACTGTACTCTCTGGTTTGCATCTTAACTCTGCTCTGGCTACTAGTCAACTGATAGCATTCTGTAACATCCGCAGAGAGAAAAAAGATCTAGCACTCACTGTACTATCTGTAATATAAAGAGAAGAAAAAAATATAAAATGTGATCTATTATTTTCATCCTTTCGTGCTTTATTGGTCTCCTGGTCAGAAGAAGAAAGCAATAGTCCTAACTATGCTTTCAGATAGCTTCTTCACAACATGAAAGGGGTGAAGTAGAAGAGGAAGTTCTATTTTGTGCCAAGTTTGGTATCAAACTGTGCTGCCCAAACTTTCCATCTCATTATGCTGGTGGCAATCAGATGTCCCCTCATATATTTCAAAGCTAAGTAAGACAGGGGTGATGACAATCATTAGAATGTGGTACATTTCCGTTGATTTCTACTTTAGATACTGTAAATGACCTCGTAGAAAATAAGACAGATTGCTTTTGTGGGGAGTAGGGGGCTGTAGTTCATTATTGAGGGCTGGGGAGCAGATGTGCACAGTGCACATAGTTACTCATTTCCAGCCTACAGCTAAAATTAAGGTTAAATATTAAAGAAAATACAAGGAAGAATTCCGTGTTAGCTAGAAGCTTTGTAGTTTTAAAAGGCATTTTGCTTCATTATGTAGCATACCAAAGAAGTATCTCGTTATTCTTTTGAAGTTCGTTTCTTTATTTTTCATCATACTTAATCATACTATTTAGTCCACAGATAGGTCTGAGCTTTGCTGTTCCCCCAACACTAGATGCCAAGTATTGTTCTGGTTAGTTTTGCTTTATTCTGCAAATTCAGGCTGTTCTTGAACCCTCAACCTCTTACTCATAAAATAAACATCACTGATCGCAACGGGTACCAAGTGAAGATGAGTGTGGACTGGGAAAACCCATTATCACTCACATGCTCTGTTCAATCTGAATCAGTTATGTCACCTTTCTATGTGGAAAGCCCACCATGGAATATGTATTAAAATGGTGTCTGTGACTCATCAGTAATTTTTCAAAAGTTAGCAACTTTATGTTAACATGCCATAAAATGCTTTACAGAATAAACTTACTGGACTGGAAATACTTAAGAGTAAAGGTGTGTCCAGTGAAGCTTGTACTTTAAGCACTGCCCAGTGTGCCCTGGCATCTAGGAGAGCAAGAAGATCAGGTGTCAGCTTGGTAAACATTCTTCTCTCTGTTTAGGTGACCATATCCTATTGAAATCTCAACGGGTGCATATTTGGTCTAAGTGATTAAAACTTCTATGGGGACGGACAATGAAAATAGTTCATTAACCTACTTAGATTATGACGATTTTTTTTTTTGCTGGGGTTATTTTATAGGTAGTCATAAAACAGACCAATGAATATGATGAAGAAATAGAAAATTTGAAACGGATCTTAAATAATCATTCAGCTCAGTTCTCCTTTGAACATATGTCACCAGACCAAGCTGCCAAGCTGCCACAGCTACAGGTATGTTTCTTTCATTTCTAAAGGTATGTTTCATGTGTCCATCAGTTCATTTATTTAATACTTACTAAGCCTTTGGTGTCTAGAAGCCTTTCTAGTGTATAGTGTAAGTTCCTATTTCTCTGTAACAGTTTCTGTGTGTGTTTACTTTTTATTCCTATTTCATAAAATAGGTGATTTTATAATGATCATTACTAAAAAATGATAAAATTATAGCCCTTGATGTTTAATCACGAGAAGCTGTATCTGTGTATATAGCCTGGGCAGCCCTAACCCCAGAAATTGGGCCAGGGTTGCCACATCTCCTTCTTTAATGGAGGGCTTTTTAAGTGCCCATAGCCTTAGCTTGATGCCTTTTGATCTGAATTTGCTCTGGTACCAAGGAAGCTGATGTAACACACAGGATATGTGGACAACCTGACTTTCTGGGATAGTCTCAGGCAGTGTGAGCAGGCTGGGCTTTGGCAGTTAAAGACCCCAAATACTATTGTAATGAAGAATTCCATATTCTAAGTAGTATTGCCATATGTCAGAATTCACAGTGTCCTATAGATTCAGCTACAATGGTTTGCAGGTTAACCGTCTATTACTAGTTTTTTTTCAGTCATTGCTTTTGAAGTAGCATTTCTATAGTGAAAAAAAAAACCTGATTGTATGCTAGGGATAATAGAAAGCTGCTTTTTTTCCTGCCATCGAGTTGATGCAGGCAGGCAATTAATATGGTACTCAAAGGAAGATTACACCACTTGCTGGCTGTGAGACCTAGGGCAAGTGATTTGACATCTACAGGGAAGTACAGGGGAGTGCAAAGTGACACAGCTGTTCAATGGTAGATCAATAATTCCCACTCAGTATTAAAGACTCAATTTGTAAAAACATTCGATTTCCCCTTATGATAAAAATTCGAGGACCCTAAAGAGCTTTTTTTTCTATGAATTATATTCCTTGATACAGAAGTTAAGACTCAGAAATGTAAAAATATTTGTTTAGTTTTTAAGTAACAATAATAAACCCACAACATGTTAATAGGAATAACTATTTTATTATTCTTATTTTTTTAGAGAAGAGGTCTCACTATGTTACCCAGGCTGAAGTAGAAATAACATTTTTATTGAAGTAGTTGTATTTTCTAAAACAAATAGTAATGAGAAGACTGACACTGTTTTATGTATTTGTAATATCTTTAATATCTGGCTTAATATTAGGTCAGTGCACCCACCTAATAGACAGACAGATTCTTATGTTTCTGCATTTGATCTGTTTAGGAATGTAGTTTTGTTTTAAGTATGTGAAGACAAATCTAGCCTCTCAAAGACATGCACTTGGAAGAGGGAGGAATATTTTAATAGTCCTTTTGAATAATTGTGGACATTTTTCTTTGAAACTATACTAAAACCCAACAAGTGCGAATTACATATTAATTGTAAAATGGAATCTGAAGCCATGTCAGTGACCTTTACATGTTCTTACATTAAAATCCATTGGTCTACTTTTTACTTTGAATGGATCCTCTAACGATGAATGCTTTTATAACATCACGCTAGATCATTTGGAAAATACTGCTTTACTGAGTTATGCAGATCTTCCAAATGTTGACACATTTCAAGTCAGTATTTCTTTAAATCATAGTTGCTGATATTAACACCTGTCTCTTCAGAAAAATCTTTTAGTATCTAAGGAAATCAATATAGTTTATCATCAGCTGGCATTTTTCAAGTAAAAATAGTGTTCTATGAATAAAAAGGAGAGTTTAGCTTACAGCTCAAACAATGGCCGATGTGATTTTTCTCATCCATTGGCCCTTGGTATGCAGTAGAAGTGCCATATGCATACTTGCTATTTTTTCCACAAAGAATACTAAAAATACATGCTGCTGTGGTTTGAATGTTTTTGTCCCCCCCAAAAATGTTGCTCCCCTCCAACATTTTTATTCATGTTGAAACTTAATCACCAACGCAGCAGTATCGGGAGGTGTGGCCCTTGGGAGGTGATTGAGTCATGAGGGCACCTCCCTCATGAATGGGATTAGGTGCCCTCAGTAAAGGGCTTGAGGGAGGGAGTTCACCCATTTTTGCCCTTCTGCCTTGTGCCACGTGATAACTCAACAAGCCTCCCACCAGGAAGATGGAATTTTTCCTTAAGAATGTCCTTGATAAAGATATGTGTCTTAGTTTACTTGTGCTGCCATAGCAGAATACCCGTGATTGGGTAATTTATAAAAAACGTTAAAGTCAAGAGCCCAGTAACAACGAACATACTTGGTGTTCCTGCCTTGACTGATATAAGGTGCCAGTAGTTATACCCACCATTGCTTTCATGCCATCAGTGCAAATGTCAGCACAGTGTAAAAGGCAAATAGCATGTTAGTACTACGAAACTTATCTGGACCTCGTGCACTGTGGCCAGGGGTCTGCAGATGCTGCTTTGAGAACAGCTGCTCCATGTAGGACCATGGCTCTACTCTGTTTCTGTTATTCTAGCGCTGTAGTATTGCTCTTGTTGGAAGGCAGTGTACTTCTAAAGTTTGGTGTTTATTGAAAATGGAACATATAATGCAGCCAACTCAGATTGAAGTCAAACAACTGTTATTTCTCAAAACAGAAAGGTTGACTTCAGACAGAACAGGGGTGTTGGCCTAGGAAAGTGTGCAGTAGAGCCACGAGAAAGCCCAGGCCTGTGTTCTGCTGGGTGCTAGCTGCAGCTTTGGACAATCACCCTCTTTCCCTGGCCTTTGGAACTCTCCCTTGCAGGTAGAGACAGATCACGTTTCTTTCTTCTGTAAGAAAATTAATGCTTCTGTGGATATCTGTAGGATGGGTGGATGGATGAGCCACTGCTCAATTACTTATTCTACAGTAAAATCTTCCTGCTAAATAGGAATAAACAAATAAAGGTACTATTAGTATATCTTATTAGGGGAATGATGGACAGATGGAAGAAAGGAGGAGGAAACAATAGGGGTTTAAGGAATATATTGGGAACAAATTTCAAACACATGAGGTTTTCTAAAAAAGAGCAGGCTGCTTCTGATGCAGCACTCACTTCAGGAGCTCAGGCAAGTTGAATGACATCTCTCAGAGGTGCTAGAGAGGGGGATGTTAGTGTATTTGACACCTGCTATTTCTTCCACATCTAAGAATCTATAATTCTATAGTCATCTCAGATAGACAGTGGGCATTTGCGTATCTGCCATGTATAAGAAATTTTATTTGCACATATCAATAAATAAAAATGTTAAAAGTAACATTATGAAGCTTGGGGTCATCTGTCCACCATTCTCATAATAAGATACACTACACGGTGCCTTTATTTGTTTATTTATTCCTATTTAGTAGTAAGATTTCATTGTAGAAAAAGTAAGTGATTGAGCAGGATAGACTCTGCTAAAAAAAAAAAAGTATGCTGGCTTGTGTTGCGGTAACAACAACAAAAGAAGTAAATGAATTTAGTAAAACCAAAGAAGACTTTCAAAGATGACAACAAAAGAATGAGATTTATATTTTCATTTTCTCTTGGTGGTTCCCAAATGTTAGTCTGCCTAAGGATGTCCTGGAGAGATATGGGAACATGTCTCCTGGGGACGTGATTTTTTTGGAGATGGAATTTCACTTTTGTTACCCAAGCTGGAGTGCAATGGCGCGATCTCAGCTTACCACAACCTCTGTCTTCCCTCCCAAGTTCAAGCGATTCTCGTGCCTCAGTCTCTTGAGTAGCTGGGATTACAGGCGCCCGCCATCACGCCCTGCTAATTTTGTATTTTTAGTAGAGATGAGGTTTCTCCATGTTAGTTAGACTAGTCTCTAACTCCTGACCTCAGGTGATCCACCCATCTCAGCCTCCCAAAGTGCTGGGATTACAGATGTGAGCCACCGCGCCTGGCTGGGACATGCATTTTAAATACGCTTTGGGACACAGTGGGAAGTATGCATAAGCCACTTATGCTGTGTTGGTTAGTGTACAGACTCCTGGGCCCTGGGCCGTAGATTCTGGTTCTCTCAGTCATATAGCCAGCCACTAGGCCAGTAGCTCCCAACCCTGGCTGCACACCCGTAGTCATCTCTGGAGCTCGTTACCAGTTTCCATACTTTGGCTCAACCCCCAGAGATTCGGATTCACAAGGTGTCTGGCAAGACTGAGGGATCCTATAGCTTATAAACCCTACAACGGACCTTTGGAAATGCAGCCAGGATGGAAAGGAGCTTTGCTGTGCCAGAGACTAGCTTCTGGCTTTGTAAACCAAATAGCAGAGAAAAATCTTTAGCCCTTGTACCAAAGGAAGCAGGCTGCTATGGGCCCGCAAAGGCCTCAGACTTCTCAAACCTCTGCAAACACTCTTTCTACACAGGGAGAAATCGAAGGTATGGAAAAACAGATTCTGAGTTTGAACCAGAAAAAAGAAGATCTGTTGGTAGACTTGAAGTCCACCGTACTAAACCTTCACCAGCATTTGAAGCAAGAACAAGAAAAAGTAGAAAGAGATGTGCTGCCAGCTGTAGCATCAGAAGAGGGCAGAGCGGCGGAGAGGGATGCTTCTGAGTGGAAGGTGGGTATGAATTTAGGTTAGTGCTGGCCCCAGACTCCACAGGAGCATTAATGGGTAGTGTTTTCCATCTGAACAACCTGTGGCATCTACGTCTATGTCCTGTAGTAAAGGAATTTTGAAAAGTGGAAATATTCAACCTGAGGTTGTTTACTAGTGAATATAAATCCTCAAGGTGTGCCTGTTCTGGGCTCCACCCAGAATTCTTATGCCTGAGTTACTTTAGGACATGCTTATAAAATTTCACAGGCACATAGATCAAGCCTCCCTTTGAAGTATGTTCCTACAGAAAAGTCAGCCGTTTGCAGACCCAAGAAGGGCCCAGTGCCTCTCTAAGTCCTCTCTGCATCCACATCAATGACTCACATTCTTTAATTGTTTACTGGGGGGCTATGGGGTGGGGGCATGAAAATGACAAGACCGAAGGTTTGACTGACTCGGGATATCTGGCTGGAGGAGCGAACTGTACAGGAGGCAGAGGCTACTTGTGGGGTGGGCATCTTGGATAAAGTGAGTAAAAAATTAGCTACATAAAAATGCAGCCAGACCAGGATCTTGGTGATGTTGGCAAGCAGCCAGACTGCAGGTGTTCTTGTGCTGTGCCTTTCAGTTGAACAGAAGAGACTCCATGTCTTACCTGGCAGCAGTCGAGGAAGAGGCGGAAGAAAGTTCTGTGAAGAGCAAAGTAAGGGAAATGATTTTCTTGTTAAAGTTTGTTAGAAACGAACCTCTAAAAGAAGGTCAATGAAAAGATCTTAAAGTGAATGGAAACCTAAGAATTTTTAAAATTTATGTTGATATTTTAAGAGTATGACTGAAGCAGTTCTCTTACGTTATTAATGTTTAAGTATATCGAAACCTACTTCACTGTGTAAGAGTGAGATGAATGTAATTCAGACACTCTTGTTGGCATACGGGAGAAGATGAAGAAGTTCTCTGTAGTATCCTGATTTCTGAGGACTTTCTCTGAAGTTTTGAGAGCATGCTGTTTGTTTGGCACTCCTGGTCTCATTTTTAGAACTGTGTTTTTCCACATTTCAATTACTCTTTTGGTCTAAAACAGTATTCCTGAGGACATGAGGAGTTGTGTTAGCAACTAGTACTAAGAATTCGTACTACTTATTATAACTGGTTGAATGAGACATTTTCAGTTGTCTTTTCTGACATCTGTTTCCATATCATACTTGAAAAATGAAAGTTGCAATGGGTTTTATGCCAAAAGGAAGAAAATTGAAGCAACTTACAGTTTTTGTGACTCACATGTAACCACCAGACACTTTTTAGGCTCATTTTATAGATGGTTAAATAGCTCTACTGTCACACAGAACAGACCTCCTGTCCTACAGTGTGTCGCTAGGACATGGTGGAACTGTGACAAGGAAGAGTACAGGTTTACTGTGCTCTGGGACCAGCAGACAACTTTGCAATCTGATTATAACCCTTCATGGCAGAGAGAACTATGAGAATCACGAAGGGACCAGGGGCCAAAAAAAGTGACTTCAGTACAATGTTAATTTGAGACGTGTATTTTGGTTCTGAGCTCATGGTTATAGTATTATTTGTCTTTGACAGCAAGAAAACAATACCTGTTCATCAAGATGTTAGTTTTGTTTTAATTGACAAGTAAAAATTTTATATGGTCAAAATATTAGCCAGGGGTGGTGGCAGGTGCCTGTAATCCCAGCTACTTGGGAGGCTGAGGCAGGAGAATCTCTTGAACCTGGGAGGTGGAGGTTGCAGTGAGCAGAGATCACACCATTGCATTTCAGCCTGAGTGACAAGAGCAAAACTGTCTCAAAAAAAAAGCATATATTTATGATATCTGTGATGTTTTGATACAGTATATGTATATATGCATTGTAGAATGGCTAAATAGAGCTAATTAACATACACATTACCTCACATATCTTTTTTTTTTGTAATGAGAACACTTAAACTCTATTCTCTTTGTAATTTTCAAATATGTATTAACTATAATCACCGTCATATACAAAAGATCCCTTGAACTTATTCCTCCTGTGCCTTTTCTTAAAGTGCCCTTTGACAAACGATTGTGTAATCTCTGGTCGCTGGTAACCGTTACTTTATTCTCTGCTTCTATGAGTTTGACTTACTTACATTTCACGTATAAAGGAGATGATGTATGTGTTCTTCCGTAGGCCTGGCTCATTTCACTTAACAGAAGACACTCTAAATTTACCCATGTTGTTGCAAATGACAGAATTTCCTTAATTTTCTAAGGCCAAATAGTATTTCACTATGCCTCTGTACACCACATTTTCTTTAGCCATTCATTTGTTGATAGGCACTTAGGTTAATTCCGTACCTTAGTTTGTTGTGAACAGTGCTGCAGTGAACACGGGCATGCAGACATGTCTTTGACATACTGATTTTTTTTCCTTTGGATGTATATTCAGTCGTGGGATTGCTGGTTCTATTTTTAATTTTTGAGGAACCTCAATACTATACCAATTTATATTCCCACCAACAGTATTTGGGGGTTCCATTTTATTCATGTCCTCATGACCACTTTTTATTTTTTGTCTTTTTGATATAAGCCATCCTACCAGGTGTAAAATAGTATCTCACTGTGGTTTTAATTTGCATTTCCCCCATGATTAGTGATGTTGATTATTTTTTCTTATACCTATGAGGTTGTTATTCTAAAGATAGCATTTTCATTTTTTTTAACTTTTATGTATTTTAAAACATTTATTTATTTAGCGACAGGATCTCATTCTGTTGCCCAGGCTAGAGTGCATTGGTACTCACTGCAGCCTCCAACTCCTGGCCCCAAGTGATCCTCCCACTTCAGCCTCCCAGAGTGCCGGGATTATGGTGTGAGTCGTGGTGCCTGACCTCAAAGATAGCATTTAAAGTTACATTTAACAAAACATATTAAATTCCTAAAAGCACTGTTTTAAAGATTTCCTTTGTATGACATGAGCCGAGCCCCTGCTTTTCAAAATATTTTCTAGGCTTTAGGAAGAGCAGTCATATTTGGAAACATGATATAGTTAGCAAAAAATACAGATTAAAAAATGGGGGAGGGCTGCAATAAAGGGCTATGGTTACACTGCCTGGTAAGTTGGGCCTGGTATAAAAGAGGTGAGTGAATAGGGTGTCGGTTATGACAGTAAGGGAAGCTTGTTCCCTTTGCTAACCAATCGATTACTCTGACAGAATGGAGATGAGAAGGCAGAGCTACCTCCTCAGTCTTGGTCTTCATTCTGGAAGCATGACAAGGACGTGGAGGAAGACAGAGCTTCCTCATCCTCTGGAACGATTGTTCAGGTAATGCTGGGCCTCTCAACCACATTTGGGAGTTATGAGGAGGGTGGGGAGCAGGGATCTCTTTTTGCACCACTTTCTCTTTCCACACTCCTCGCCTGCCCCCGGCCCCGAGGTGGAGTCTTGCTCTGTTGCAAGGAATGCAGGCTGGAATGCAGTGTCACGATCTTGGCTCACTGCAACCTTCGCCTCCTGGGTCTAAGCAATTCTCCTGCTTCAGCCTCCTAAGTAGCTGGGATTGTAGGCATATGATACCACGCCCAGCTCATTTTTGTATTTTTAATAGAGGTGGGATTTCACCATGTTGCCCAACTTTCTATGTTAACTTTGCTTCCTCTCTTCCCGCTTTCGTTTGGTTTTCAGTCAGCACTGCCTAAACCTTTAAAATGCCCATCTGTAGCTCAGACAAGGAATAAAAATAAGGATGGTAAAGAACTATCTTGTTTGAAGGAATGCTTAGAGAGGGAACCTGCCTGGGCTGATTTTTTTTTTTTTTTTTGAGACTCGCGACAGAGTTTTGCTCTTGTTGCCCAGCCTGGAGTGCAGTGGCACAATCTCAGCTCACTGCAACCTCCCCGTCCCTGGTTCAAGCAATTCTTCTGCCTCAGCCTGGCCATATAATTTAAATTTTCATAAGAATATACTTTTAGGCTGGGCACAATGGCTCATGCCTGTAACCCCAGCACTTTGGGGGACCGAGGCGGGCAGATAACGAGGTCAAGAGATTGAGACCATCCTGGACAACATGGTGACACCCCGTCTCTACTAAAAATACAAAAATTAGCTGGGCATGGTGGAGTGTGCCAGTAGTCCCAGCTACTCGGGAGGCTGACGCATGAGAATTGCTTGAATCCAGGAGGTGGAAGTTGCAGTGAGCCAAGATCGTGCCACTGCACTCCAACCTGGTGCCTGGCAACAGAGCAAGACTCTGTCTCAAAGAAAAAAAGAATATACTTTAAAAAAATTATTCAATGAGACAAAGCATACTTCTGAAAGAATCTACTTAAGTACCTACTTCTCTAGATTCTTTATGTGTTCATTAAGAAGAAAAGTTTGAAGAATGTAAGTCTTTCAAATAAATACAATCCTGAGGAAGCTGATTTTCTTCTTAATGAACAAACTTTTTTCTAATTGTACCTGACTTCTCTGCAAGCAAGTAATTTGTAAAAAGCAGGCACAGAAAGAAGAACTCATGTGGCACCACAGCAAGACCTTTTCTGGAGCTCTGATTCTTTTCTTTACAGGAAGCATATGGGAAAATAAGCACCTGTGATAATTCCATGGCACAAATCCTCGCACCAGACTCACCAAACACTGAGCAAGGCTCAGAATGTTCCCTAAGAACCAAGCAAATAGAAGAGGTAAGTCCCTGGTAGTAGTAAGCAAACTGCTCTGATAGCTGGACTAGCACCTAGAGGTGACCAGTGTTCTGCGTCCTGCAATACCGTGAATGTCAAGCCAAGTGTTTCCTGTGAACTTTAACATATGAAAATAATGTGCTGTCAGGCTGTGGAAATGGAAGACTTGTCGTCAGATATTTATAAAGAAAGTAAGCATGGCATACAGAATTAGACGCTGTTCACTCATTTACCGTTTGTCAACATGAAATAGTCTTTCCATTGATGACTACTTTAATCTGTAGATAGAACTTACAGGGGGCAAAGGAAGTGGAGAAGGGTTAATATTAATGGCCTGTTACATAAGAGGCATTCATAGTTACCTGTTTAACCCTCAGACTGTATAAAGTAGGTTCATACCTACTATATGTTTACAAATGAAGAAATCAAAATTCAGGGAGCAAAAATATAGCTACTGGGCCAGGTATGGTGGCTCATGCCTATAATCCCAGCACTTTAGGAGGCCAAGGTGGGCAGATCACCTGAGGTCAGGAGTTCGAGACCAGCCTGGCCAACATGATGAAACCCTGTCTCTGCTAAAGATACAAAATTAGCCAGGCATGGTGGTACATGCTTGTAATCTCAACTAATCCAGAGGCTGAGGCATGAGAATCAGTTGAACCTGAGAGGTGGAGGTTGCAGTGAGCCAAGATTATACCACTGTACTCCAGCCTGCCTGGGCAATTAAGCAAGACTTTGTCTTAAAAAAAAAAAAAGTCCAGGTTTGGTGGCTCACACCTGTAATCCCAACACTTTGGGAGGCTAAGGCGGGCAGATCACGAGGTCAGGAGATTGAAACCATCTGGCTAACATGGTGAAACCCCATCCCTACTAAAAATGTAAAAATTAGCTGGTCGGGGTGGCACGTGCCTGTAATCCCAGTTACTTGGGAGGCTGAGGCAGGAGAATCACTTGAAGCAGGTAGTTGGAGGTTGAGGTTACAGTGAGTCGAGATCGCACCACTGCACTCCAGCCTCATGACAGAGTGAGACTCTGTCTCAAAAAAAAAAGTATACATATATCTATATATATATATGTAGTTAGTGAATGGGGGAATAAGGAATCAAACCCTGATTATTCTAACCTGCCTTTCTAATTTGGAATCTTGTACCTCAGTTGTTCTCAAGACCCCATCTCAAAAAAAAGTGTGTGTGGTATATAATAGGTGCTCAAATAAATTTTTAATATAAATAATGAAGGTGGGTGGTAAATCTGTTATTATAACAGTTAGTTAATATTAATAGATTGTTTTCTCAAGTGGCCAAAAAAGGAAAGGGGATCCCAAAGTCTTTATCTGTAGCAATATCTGAAAACTAGAAGGGAATTAATCAGATGACTAGAAATAGATGTCTGGAAGTAAAATCACACAGCTGCTGCTTTAAAAAAAAAAAGAAAGAAAGAAAGATAGCTGGGCACTATGGCTCATGCCTGTAATCACAGCACTTTGGGAGGTTGAGGCGAGTGGATCACTTGAGGCCAGGAGTTTGAGACCCAGCCTGGCCAACATGGCCAAACCCTGCCTCTACTGAAAATACAAAGTTAGCCGGGTATGGTGGCATGTGCTCCTAATCCTAGTTCCTTGGGAGGCTGAGACAGGAGAATCACTTGAACCAGGGAGATGGAGGTTGCAGTGAGACGAGATCATGCCACTGCACTCCAGTCTAGGTGACAGAGCGAGACTCTGTCTCAAGAAAAAAAAAGAAGGATTAAAAAAGAAAATTAAGGCTGAGTGTGGTGCCTCATTTCTGTAATCCAAGCACTTTGGAGGCCAAGGCGGGTGGATCACCTGAGGTCGGGAGTTCAAGATCAGCCTGACCAACGTGGTGAAACCCCGTCTTTATTTAAAAAAAAAAAAAGGAAAATTAAAACAGGTAAATCCAAGCATAGACTTGATTATATGTGAAGTTCAGAAAAAGCACAACGCAAAGGAAAGTTTCTTTGAGAAGGTGATTCTTGAAGAAAATTGTAATAATAGATTAATGAAGGCAAGGAAGAAATGGCATTTTGGCAGAAAATAGCAAATGTATGTGAAGAAAATAGGTGGTGAAAGGTAAAAAATACAACCCAGAGACACTTGTGCCAGACCAGCTTTTGTAATACTCATCAGTGCACATGAAAAGGAACAGCATTCTCACACCCGGCACGTGTTCGTTACCAGCTACCAGTTTTGTTCACCCTTTGACACCGAAAGTTCTATGTCTAAACAAAACTCCATAAACGTTGGGAAATATGCATTTGCCTTGAGTTAGGGTATACATTTGCGAGCACCTCCTATTCGAAGTTTGTCACTTGGCCAGAATTACATTGTATTAGATGCTAATATGTTAACAAAATCATATAGAAAACATTGTATTTTATCATAATTAATAAAATATTTATTGAGACCAAAAAGTTTATAGAGCAAAACACAAATCCTTATTCCTAAAGGAATTTCTCTAGAAGTGTCAATATTTTTCTTTCTATATTCTAGGGAAGGATA
Organism: Callithrix jacchus; assembly: GCF_049354715.1. Lineage (NCBI taxonomy): Eukaryota > Metazoa > Chordata > Mammalia > Primates > Cebidae > Callithrix > Callithrix jacchus. The sequence goes on from NC_133509.1 coordinate 98,769,327, forward strand.
GATAATACAGTGGGAGGTAAATACTTGTTTGTATCAAATTATCTTTTGCTGCCTGCTTGAATATATCTATTATATAATTACTGGAATACTTTTATTTGGTACCTGGAAGAAAATTTTCTATTAAATTGATAAACAACCCAGTTATTTTAATATAAAAAGAACACAGCACGCTTTCTTTATACTATGAGCATCTAGTCCTTAACTCAATCATGTTTGAGTATGCAGAAGGGGAAAGTCATTTTAGGGATTCTGTCTGAGGAAAAGGAAAAACGTTTCCAGATTACCCCACTGAAGTTCATTAGTTGACTCAAGCTGTTTTTATTAGGGAAAAGTTTGGATGAGTAATATCATGTATGTTTTTAGAAAGTTAAAATTTTTATAATCTAGCTATTTGAGAAGATATTAAGTTAAAATTATGTGGTATATGTTATTGTATCCCTGCTGGTATGTAAAGATCGTGTTCTGTTTTGTTTTGTTTTTCTGTTTGAATAGAGTGTACAGCAATGTAAGCATTGCTTAATCATGTGTCACGTAACTGTAAACACTGGCCAATTCCCTCAGATGTTTCAGACACACACACACCCTGTCACTCATATTCTCACCTGTCTCCCGGGGCTCACCGGCTAGTGAACTGCAGTCCTGTTTGCTTCCTCTGTGCCCGGGAATACGGTACCTGTGTACTCACAGATCGGCTGCTTGGAAACCTGTGGCACCAGGTCACGTGATTGTTGCTATGAGTGTGGAGGTGCATTTCTCTTTTCTTTCTTCCTTCTTCTGCACTGATTTTGTTTCTTTTAACTGGGGAAATGTGGGCTCCCAGGTCTTTGCAGGCCCAAGTCTGAAAACTTTGGACTCCCTGCCTTTTCACTGCTGGATTATCTTTGGATTTCTTTTAGGGCACCACACCTCCTATCAAGGTTGCCACTCTGGACTTTTCAGACACGCAAGGAGGTTTGGAGCACAGGGTGGAGAAAACTAGGCCAGAGCCTGCGGAAGTCCTGCATGCCTGCAAGACCCAGGTGGCCGAGCTGGAGCTGTGGCTGCAACAAGCCAACGTGGCATTTGAGCCGGAAACATTAAACGCAGACATGCAGCAGGTGGTGGAACAGCAGCTGGTTGGGTGCCAGGTAAGACCGAGAAGTCAGAGTTCATGGTTTGCCTCTCTACCAATCATCTGCCAAGATTGGGTGAGTTTCTCTTAAAGCAACACTGTTTTTCTTTCTGTTACTCTGACCCTTACATTTATCTTGGCTTCAACTTTTAGTTCTCAGGGTAATTATTTATGGAATGCTTTATGAAAACATCTTATTTGAGGGGACAGTAGTGGGTTAGAGTTAAGAATGTAGAGTCTAAATCCAGCTCTGTCACATTAACTGTGAACGTGGGGAAGTGAACTGCTCAGCCTCGTTTTCCACACATAGTAGGTTATCTCATAGGATTTCTGTCAGGATTAAATAAGGTGTTTAAAGTAGTGTCATAGGATTAAATAAGGCATTTAAAGCAGTGGCATAAGATATAAATGCCACTGCTTATGCCATGGATTTTTTTCAGGATTAAATAGGTATATAAAGTAACAAGTGCTTAGTAAATGCTATTATTTTATCACTAAAATTTGTCATTAGAATATTCATTCATTAGATGTTATTAGGGACAAAAAAGTTATTCATCAGAAATGAAACCAAATGTCTTGATTTGCAAAATTGAAGATACAGTATAAAAGGGCTTTGCAGCCATTTTACTAGGAACGCCATTGGTTTTGCTTGGGAGGGGCAGGGATATATCAACTTCCTTGCCACTAGTCACTCTGAGTAAAGCTTGCCCGCTCAGCCCAAAGGTTGGGGTTTCTAATCCCTCCAGGGAGGGGCTAGAGTGATGACATCGCAACAGTATAATCGAATGTCAGAAGAGCAGAAGCATGCGAGCTACTTGAAAAGGCCTCTCTCCCAGCTGCGCTGAGGATACCAGCCTCGTCTCTACCTTATTGGCCTGTTTGTCTGCTAAGAATGAAGACATCCTCTTGTCTCAGCCCTGCTCCTGGGAGTATTTCCCACTGTGGCCTGTTATGTTGTTGTGGGTAGCCTGCCTTTGATCCCCAGGTGTACATTCTCCCCTTCTGTTTAAGCCCACAGTCTTACAACATCCAGGAACCAGACGGACAGGCCAGCCTCTTTCTCTGTGCAGCTCGGCACCTCTGATCTCAGAAGTCAGTTCTTTCTTTTCAGGGTCTCATTCTGTCGCCCAAGTTGGAATGCAGTGGCTCAGTCATAGCTCATTGCACCCTCGACCCATGGGCTCAGGTGATCCTCCCACCTCAGCTTCCTGGGTAGCTGGGACTACGGGTCTACACCACCATACCCAGCTACTTTTTGTGGGGTTTTTTGGTAGAGATGAGAGGTCTTAGTGTATTGTCCAGGCTGGTCTTGAACTCCTGGACTCAAGCAATCCACCCACCTCGGCCTCCCAGAGTACTGGATTACAGGCATGAGCCACCATGCCCAGCCCAAAAGTCAGTTCTAAAGGGATAGGTTCACTCAGATACTGGCACTGCCACTTGGCCTGGCTGATGAGCACAGATGAGCCTGTGAATGGCATAGAGCATCAAATAGCACAGAGCAATGCTATGCTAAACTGAACTCGAGGCAGTCCAGATTATGAGCCCCACCCACTTAAGGCCATTCAGGATTGATTTGCCAACTCATTATCTACTGACTGGGTAGACCCTATGCCAACTCCTTGATCATCACCAGAATCCCATATTAATTGCCACTTGTAGTGAGTTCAAGGACTGGGTAGACCCTATGCCAACTCCTTGATCATCACCAGAATCCCATATTAATTGCCACTTGTAGTGAGTTCAAGGACTGGGTAGACCCTATGCCAACTCCTTGATCATCACCAGAATCCCATATTAATTGCCACTTGTAGTGAGTTCAAGGATTTCCAGGCTGCTCAAGGAAAAGACATGACTACCAGGTGGCAGTAGCACCCAACAGGTTTATTTGGGCAGCATTTTGACAAGATTATGATTGTGAGGGACAGGTCTTTACTGCAGGAGACCTTCCAGATGCTAAGGCATAGACTGGGGGTCAGGCCACCACCCAGAAGGGAAGGAGAACCAGGGAGCTCCCAGGAGAGAGGAGAAATAAAGAAAGGACTTAGGTGTCTAGCAGTATCTCAGCACAGGGGAGGATCTCTGGGTCAGAGAGCTCCAAAGGGCAGCAGAAGCTTGGGATATTTTTATAGCCCAGGGTTAGTCTTATCCATGGCTGGCAGATGTTGGGTGCAGTTTTCAGGGGTACGCAAAGCAGACAGGCTCTAAATGGATTAAAATATGCTTATTCGGGCTGCGTTTAAAGCCGTCAAATGTGTAAACATTTGAGTCTGGTTCTGGCACTCTTTGAACTTACTGCTTCTGACTTGGTCCGAAGAAATAAACCACATAGGGGCTAACATACAAGGGCATCTTTGGCTCATTAATATAACATGACACATTAGTTATTATTGAAACATATAAAACCTTAAAGTGGGGGCCAGGCGCGGTGGCTCACGCCTGTAACCCCAGCACTTTGGGAGGCCGAGGCGGGTGGATCACGAGGTCAAGAGATTAAGACCGTCCTGGTCAACAAGGTGAAACCCCGTCTCTACTAAAAATACAAAAAATTAGCTGGGCACGGTGGCGCATGCCTGTAATCCCAGCTACTCGGGAGGCTGAGGCAGGAGAATTACCTGAACCCAGGAGGCGGAGGTTGCGGTGAGCCGAGATGGCGCCATTGCACTCCAGCCTGGGTAACAAGAGCGAAACTTCGTCTCAAAAAAAAAAAAAAACCTTAAAGTGATCTGTAAAAAACACTAAATTCCAGTGGAAAGGCGGCCAAAGGACAGGAGCAAACAGTTCAGTCAGAAAAGATTATGGACCAGGTGTGGTGGCTATGCCTGTAATTCCAGCACTTTGGGAGGCCAAGGCGAGTGGATTGCTTGCGGCCAGGAGTTTGAGACCAGCCTGGGCAAGATAGTAAGACCTTGTCTCTAAAAAATTATAAAAATAAAGAAGTAAACTAACTGGGCATGGTGGCATATGCCTGTAGTCCCAGCTACCTGGGAGGCTGAGACACAAGTTTCTCTTAAGCCCAAGAATTCAAGACTGCAGTGAGCTATGATTGTACCACTGCATTCCAGTCTGGGCTAGAGAGTGAGACCCTGTCAAAAAAAGAGAGAGAGAATGGTAAGAAGGGAAGGAGGAAGGATTATGCTTAGTAATTTAATATTTGAGAATTGTTTAATCTTGATTATTCAAGATGTGAATTAAAACAGTTGTTTTGTTTCTACATTACACTAGCAAAAGTTATATCATTCTGGAAAAATGGATCCTATGATGTCTGGTAGTTCCATCTAATTGGCTCAGTGTTTTGGGAGGTCAGTTGTCAACATATAAGCTGTTCATTTTCTTTGAGCTGAAAGTACCATTACTTGTTTTCTTTTGAGATGGAGTCTCACTCTGTCACCCAGGTTGGAGTGCAGTGGCACAGTCTCAGCTCACTGCAACCTCCACCTCCTGGGTTCAAGCGATTCTCCCGCCTCAGTCTCCCAAGTAGCTGGGATTACAGGCATACATCTCTGTACATGGCTAATTTTTGTATTTACACCAGGGTTTCACCATGTTGGCCAGGGTGATCTCAAACTCTTGACCTCAAGTGATCTACCTGCCTTGGCCTCCCAAAGTGCTGAGATTACAGGCGTGAGCCTACCATGTCCAGCCAGTACCAATGTTTTTAATTTACCTTCTGAAAATAATCCAAAATGAGAAAAGTAATTATAGAAGCATTGATCACAAAAGTGAAGAACTAGAAACAAAGGGATAACTATGGGGAAGTCGTTAAGTGAATCATGGAATATCAACTTGTAGCTGTTAAAATGAAAATCATGAAACGTGTGTAGACATGAAAAAGTATGTAATAGTTAAGTGGGAAAAATAAAGCATAAAATTATGCTACATTTTATATATAGCCACTCTACAGTCTATGGGTACATATTGTTTAAGCTTCAAAGACTATAGAGGACATAAGTAGGGTAGTCCCACCTTATCTGTGGGGGTGTGTTACAGGACCCCCAATGGATGCCTGAAGCCATGGACAGTACCGAACTCTATGTAGATTATGGTTTTTTTTTCATCTGATAACTGAGATGGCTACAGATTGAGTATACCTTATCCCAAAATGCTTGGAACTAGAAGTATTTTGCATTTGGGTTTCTTCAGGTGGGGGGAATTTGGAATATTTGCATACACATAATGAGATATCTTAGAGGTGGGACCCACATCTAAACACGAAATTAATTAATTTATTTATTTTAGGGTTAACAAGGTCTTGCTCTGTTACTCAGGCTGAAGTGCAGTGGCATGATCATGGCTCACTACAGCCTCCAACTGCTGGGCTCAAGCAGTCCTCCCACCTCAATCTTCAGAATAGCTAGGACTACAGGTGTACACCACCATGCCTGGTTAATTTTATTTTTTGTTGAGTTGGGGTCTCAATATGTTGCCCAGGCCAATCTCAAACTCCTGGCCTCAAGTGATCCTCCTGCCTCAGCCTTCCAAAGTGCTGGGATTACAGGTATGAGCCACCATGCTGGGCCTTATTATGTTTTATCTACACCTCATACACATCTTTGGCTATTTCATATAATAACTTTAATAATTTTATGCATGAAACAAGTTCAATTGTGACCCATCACATGAGGTTGGGTGTAGAATTTTCCTCATCTGGCATGGGACTTTAAAAAATTCAGATTTTGGAGCATTTTTGGATTTTGGATTTTCATATTAGGGATGCTCAACCTGTACTGAGTAACTAAGGGTCCGAGTGCTAGAGTGTGTGTATGCTGGACAAAGGGATGATTCACATCCTGGGCGGGATGCTGTGCAATTTTATCATGCTACTCAGATGGTGCAAAATTTAAAGCGTATAAAATCTTTCTGGAATTTTCCATTTAATATTTTTGAGCCATGGTTGACTGCAGACAACTGAAACCACAAAAAGTAAAAGCGTGGATAACTGGGCCTATTGTAGCTTGTTCAGATGAAGAAGTTATAAGATAAATTATTTGAAATTTTGTTTTAAAAATAGTTTTTCCTTAAGGAAAATTTATAATTCCTTAAATCCTCTCAATGAATGGAACTTGTTCTTAGTCCTGCACCGAGTCTTAGTACAAATGATCGTGGTGCTGGAATGTGAGTTTGTATGTTGCTGCTGACTTGAGTGTCCAGCTAGTTGGCATGACCAAGCAGGCTGCTGAGCCCCAGGAGAGGGCAAACTTGATCTGTTGAGGAGGAATACAATGACCGAAACTTACTGGGAAACTTACTTCATCCAGCTGTTGTATTTTTAGATCTGTGTGAATTGGCCAGTTGTATCAATAACCCAAGTATTTTAGGTTCCAAATTATGTCTTATGTGGTGTTCTTCTGAGAGTTTAGAGGCTTATTTGGCTTGAGAAAGAGAAGGAAAAGAACAAGGGAAATAATTTTCAAACAGTTACATGGAATTCTTTTTAAAATTTCTACTCCACACTTGGATTGCAACATTAAAAATTAGGAAGGTGGGGAGAAAATGAGAACTTTTTTTTTTTTTTTTTTTTTTTGAGACGGAGTTTCGCTCTTGTTACCCAGGCTGGAGTGCAATGGCGCGATCTCGGCTCACCGCAATCTCCGCCTCCTGGGTTCAGGCAATTCTCCTGCCTCAGCCTCCCGAGTAGCTGGGATTACAGGCACGCACCACCGTGCCCAGCTAATTTTTTGTAATTTTAGTAGAGACGGGGTTTCACCATGTTGACCAAGATGGTCTCGATCTGTTGACCTCGTGATCCACCCGCCTCGGCCTCCCAAAGTGCTGGGATTACAGGCGTGAGCCACCGCGCCCGGCCAATGAGAACTTTTTAACTGTGGACAGTGTATTAAGCACTGGCCAAAGTTCATGGATCTAATTCATTCTCTCCTCACAGTGACCCTAGGAGGTAAGTTCAGTTATTATCTTCAGTTTACAGACTACTAGAGGCAACTCCTCTAAAATAAGGTGCCTATGTTTACACATCTACTAAGTGTCAGGACTGAGATCTGAAACCAGGTAGTCTGGTTCCAAGATCTGTATTCTTATCCACTATCCTCTGCTGGATAATTTCCGCTGTGTTTTGTAAGCTGACTATAGAGTCACTTACTTAACTGATTTTACAGGGTGACATCTGTAATTGGGGTTGGTTTGGTTGCACCTCTGCTGAAAAGCACAAGAATTTTATGGAAGTTTCTGTTTTTCCAAGGTTTCTTCCATCCTGTGTTTCTGGGGCTTCTTGTATATACTTAGGTAAAAAGAATAAGTCTGAACTTGTTTGGGGGAACAACACTTATTCAAGACCAACACTGTGAGTAATTCAATGCTTTTATTTCCTAGGCTATGCTAACAGAGATTGAGCACAAGGTTGCCTTTCTGTTAGAGGCTTGCAAAGATCAGGGCCTGGGAGATAATGGAGCCACTCAATATGAGGCTGAAGCACTTTCCCTGAAACTGAAAACAGTGAAGTGCAATTTAGAAAAAGTCCAGATGATGCTTCAGGAGAAGCACAGTGAAGATCAGGTAACAAATGACTATTTGTGGACGTTCACCTTGATATACATACGTAGCAGACCCTCCAGAAGAGAACTCTGGTTGGAAGTGTTGAACCAGCTACAGAGAAACTCTACTAAGTGTGCAAGAATTACACACGTTAACACTGTAGATGAGTATACTGGCTTGTTACTTTTATTTCATTTTACTTTGCAGTTTTCCTGTCTAGGTGGTTGTTGGCGATGGTGGTGGTTTGGTTTGTGTTGGTTTAATGTGGCTGAGTGTTCTTGCTGGCAGTGAGCTCTAGCGTCAGGCTTCTTCATAAAAGAAGAATGTATTGTAAAGGAATTTTGTGACTAATTGACCAGAAAACAAAACTTTTGTAGATATGACTAAAATTTGACATCAGAAACATAAACCTGTTTCCAGGATACTTTATTTTTCAGTTGCAAATATTTATATATACTAATCAAAGTATCATGTAGTTAAAGTGTTCTTGTGATTTTTAAAAGCACTTTGTGTTTATGAATGCAAATATGCATCTTATGAGTAGATCTTACTATATAAGATTTGCATCTGTACTTATGAGTGGTTCCTACTTAGAGACTTTTGTTCACAGAAATAAGACTAGCTGCAAATACACAGGGCATATGGTTCCTCTTTCATCCTAATATGTTCTCTCTTTTTAAAAAAATATATTTAGCCATAGGGGAAACTTGAATTTATAAGTATAATACTGTTTCTCTTTTTGGTACTTCTTTATTAGGTATTTGTTCTTAAGAAAAAAGGCAGTACATTTTCTTGCTTTTAGTAATTCGTTGGATGAATGAAGTTGAAGAAATAAGATGATCACTTCACCAAATGTAGTGGTTTTTGAAGTTGTTATGAAATAAGCACATTAAATGATAGTAGACTGTGTGCAGTGGCTCACACCTGTAATCCCAGCACTTTGGGAGGCCGATGTGGGCAGATCATCAGAGGTCAGGAGTTTGAGACTAGTCTGGCCAACATGGTAAAACCCTGTCTCTATTAAAAATACAAAAAGTAGCTGGGTGTGGTGGGTGCACCTGTAATCCCAGCTACTCTGGAGACTGAGGCAAGAGTATCGCTTGAATCCAGGAGGCAAAGGTTGTAGTGAGCCAAGATTGCACCATTGCACTCCAGCCTGGGGGACAAGCATCAAACTCTGTCTCAAAAACCAAAAAAAAAAAAAAAAACAAACAAACAAAAAACCATAGTATATCATTATTGCAAATAACAAAATGCCGTATTTATTTCATATAAAATCTTTCTATTTAGTCCTATTATTAGAATTGAGATAAAGTGGAGTTTATTTTTTAAATAAATAGCCTGCCATTATGAAATGTTTTGCAGCATCCTACCATTCTAAAGAAACGCTCAGAGCCAGAATATCAGAAAGTTCGCCAACCAGTTAACCTTCCTGAATTGGAATCCACGGTAACTGAAAGGCCACAATTCAGCAGACAAAAAGATTTCCAGCAGCAACAGGTAATTCTAGCCCCCAACAGTTGTAGAGACAAGAATAAAATGTTTTAACCAGGCATGGTGGTGCAAACCCACAGTCCTAGCTACTTGGGAGGCTGGGGTGGGAGGATCACCTGTGCTCAGGTGTTCGAGACCAGCCTGGGCAACATAGTGAGACCCTGTTTCAAAAACAAAAATGGGCACAGTGGTTCATGTCTGGAATCCCAGCACTCTGGGAGGACAACGTAGATGGATCATTTGAGGTCAGGAGTTCGAGACCAGCCTGACCAACATAGTGAAACCTTGTCTCTACTAAAAATACAAAAAAAATGAGCTGGGCGTGGTGACATGTCTCTTTAATCCCAGCCACTTGGGAGGCTGAGGCACAAGAATCACTTGAATCCAGCAGGTTGAAGTTGCAGTGAGCTGAGATCACACCACTGCACTCCAGCCTGGGATAAGAGAGTGAGACCCTGTCTCCAGGAAAATAAATGAATGAATGAATGAATGAATGAATGAATGAATGAATGAATCTTTCTATATGGCATGTTCTGCAAAGCGTGGTATGTGGGTGTTTGTGTGTGTGCCGCAACTCTGAGAGTTTTCAGCATTTACCATAGCACCTGCTTTGCTTTCAGCTGCTGCCACTGGGGACACCATAACTTTGCTGCTTTATTAACTTGCATCTTATATCACCTATCTTCAGAGTGAACTTCTGTAATTGCAACTCTGCTTTGCCTGTCTTTTCAAAATATGTTTGTATATCTTTGATGATTTTCTATGTATGCAGTTTAACAGATATTGTGTGAATATTTTAAATAGATTTTTGGGAAGTGAGAGTTTACAAGAACAGGGATGCAAGAAAGAGAAATAATCATTAATGATTTAGGAACTGGCTCAAAATTAGATTTCTCTCAACAGAGGAAGCTATTGGGTACTAATTGAAAACTTAATGGTTTGGACCATTTGTATCTCATTCAATTACAGGTTCTGGAGTTAAAACCAATGGAACAGAAAGATTTCATCAAATTCATAGAATTTAATGCTAAGAAAATGTGGCCCCAGTATTGCCAACATGATAAAGCTACAACTCAGGAATCATCTGCAAGGTAAAACATTTCAAAATATAGTTGGACATTCAGTGGTTTTATGATTGGGAGAATTAAGAGTATTTCTTTTAAAAATTGCTCATAAAACTTTGTAATACAAAATTTTTAGTGTTGATTATTCTCCTCACCTTTTGTTCTTCAAAAGCAACCAGGCATCCAGCCCTGAAAATGACGTTCCAGACTTGATGTTGTCACCCCAGGGCCAAAATGGAGATAAATGGCAATATCTGCATCATGAACTCTCATCAAAAATGAAGCTCCCACTCCCTCAGCTTGTGGAGCCTCAGGTCAGTCTGCTTCTACATGGTGTAAATAGCCTGTTTATCTTTGAAAATCCAACAAGCATTCATTAAATAAACATGTATATTCTGCAGAAAGCAAAGTTGCCAAATGAGTTTTCATTTTCTTGATCTTGGAAATCTGCATTAGGGACCCCTCCTTCGTGCTTCTCTAGCACCCTAGGCTTCCCTCATCAGAGTTCTTACTACACTATTCACCTCTTTATTTATAGTCTGTATTTCTCATTAGATGGGGAAGAAAGATCACGTCTGCCTGGTTGGCATTTGAGTGCCAAGCACAGTACCTAGGACATCATAGACTCTCAGTTACTTTTTGTTGAATGAATAAAGGAATGAATATATGTTTTAAGAAACACTTTAATAACTATACATTACTATATGAGTGTCATTCATTGATCAGAAAATTCTTTGGAATCTACCATGTGCCAACCCCTGTGCCAATGGCACAGGCCTTCCCATTGGCCCTCCTTATTACTGCTATCACAGGCTCTGTCAGGCTGGCTTGTTGTGTTAGCCACTGCTGCCTCTCTCCAGACAGGGAGCAGGTAAGCAAAACAACCTTGCCACCCACAAGGCAGGCTTCTGCCTTTTACCACGCACTCAAATTGCCTGGGCAAAGGTTACCCATGATTTCCCAATTCCCCAGTCTAATGAGCACTTCTCAGCTGTCCTCTTTCCTACCAAGGCCCTTACTTGACCAATTAAAGTTAAATCAAACTCACCGGTTGGCCACTAGCCTTGGTTTCTCTTTATTACACTGTAGTATGTACATACATCTCTTGCAAAGATGAGAACTCCACTCATTATTAGTTCTTTCTCCAAGCAGAGTCATCTACCACCTCACTCTGTTTCCTTTTATTTGTTAACTTCCCAATTTGAGAAAGAAGCTAACTCTGAATCATTCACCTTTCTGAAATCACGGCTTGTTTCCATTCCTAATTTAGCTTTTCAATAACAAATCAAGATGCAAATCCATCCCTTAGAGGAGACTTGAATTCTAACAGTTGGCTGTGTCAAAAGTAAACTGGAAATAAACAGCTAACCCTGTAGCATGAATGTTGTTATTACTGAAAGATTAATGATTTCACACACATGCACACTGCCTTTTTATTTTTTATTTTTATTTTTTTGAGAGACAGGGTCTCTGTTAACCAGGGTGGAGTGCAGTGGCATGACCAAAACTCACTGTAGCTTTGAACTGGGCTTAGGCAATCCCCCTGCCTCAGCCTTCCAAGTAGCTAGGACTTCAGGTATGCAGCACAAAACCAGCTACTTAATTTTTTTTGGTAGAGAAATTGTCTCATTATGTTGTACAGGCTGATCTTAAACTCCTTGGCCTCAAGGGATCCTCCCACCTCTACTTCTCAAAGTACTGAGATTATAGGCATAAGCCACTGAGACTGGCCTTTCCCCTCATTTAGATATCTAAGTGGACCCTCAAACATCTAAATATAACCAGTCATGACTTTTCAAAGCTGTCCAAAATATTAAAATGTAATTTTTTTTTAATAAATGACAAGATAGACAAAAATGCTCACCAAGAAAGTAACTCAGAAGACAGCATGCTAAGACACCTTTTTCTATTTAAATTAACATCAACAGGCTGGACACGTTGGCTCATGCCTGTAATCCCAGCACTTTGGGATGCCAAGGCGGGTGGATTACCTGAGGTCACGAGTTCCAGAACAGCTTGGGTAACACGGCAAAACCCCGTCACTACTAAAAATACAAAAATTAGCCCGGCAGGGTGGCAGGCGCCTGTAATCCCAGCTACTCAGGAGGCTGAGGCAGGAGAATTGCTTGAACCTGGCGAAGGTTGCAGTGAGTTGAGATCACACCACTGCACTCCAGCCTGGGCGACAGAACAAGACTCCATCTCGAAAATAAATATCAACAGGTCTAAAACTGTCACTAACAGAGTTCCCTTTTGTCAAATAGGTTTCCACAAAAATGAGTATTCTACCCAGTGTGAGTATGTATAACTTTAGATACCCAACAACTGAAGAACTGCAAACCTATACAACCCAACTTGAAGACCTGCGCCAAGAAGCAAGTGACCTTCAGACACAGGTAGAAGTTGCACACGATGTATTTTCCTCATTGCAATAACATAAAGAAAGGAGGCATGAGCCACCAAGCCCAGCCCCATTGCTGTTTTTCAGACACTGTACCTCCTCTTTGTAATCAGCCCCTTCAAGCTTCTCTTTTGTGACTTTTCCTTCTCCCTGCTATACTTGATTTCATTAACTGCTTCCTCCTACGTTCGATTGTGGAGGGTGGGTAACAGTGGTAAAGGAGGCAGTGTAATTTATCTGGGACCACACTTTCACCTGGATGGCTCTGCTAAGGGATCCTTCATCTCGTGATTTACCTTTTAGTTCCGTTCAGTACGCAAATAACTACCTAACGGTGAGCTTCTTAAACTTGTTTTTCTCCGAGTTTAACATCATTTAAGTTTATTTATTTATTGGTTCTGCTACCTAGTTCACAAAGTGTTTGAAGCAGCTTACTACAAAAGAAGCATAACAGAAATCATAAACTATAATGGAAACCAGGGAAAATACAGGTCTAGGAAGGCAAGGAATCCTATTTTTTTTCTTTTTTCCTCTTGACTCAGGAAAATATGACAGAAGAAATGTATGTCAACTTAGATAAAAAATTGTTTGAACTATTCCTGACCCTCCGTCAGTGCCTCAGCAGTGTGGAGGAGGTGCTGCAGATGGCCGAGCTTTACCGGGAGGATGGTTCTGCCCAGCAGGCGCACTATGAGGTAGGGCACTTCTCATAAGCCCATGTGTCAGCCATCACAGCAGCTCCGTGAGTTAAGCCCGGGTGAAAGCCTCTTGAGGTCCGAGTTCATTTGTTGTCTTCCTTCCTCTCCACTTCAGACATTGGCTCTTGAGTTGAAGAAACTTTATTTAGCGCTGAGTGACAAGAAGGAGGATCTTTTGAAAGCCATGACTTGGCCTGGCAGGAACACCAACTTGCTTCTTGAATGTTTTGACAACCTTCAAGTCTGCCTGGAGCACGCTCAGGCTGCTGCTGCCTCTAGAAGCAAGTCCCTAAAAGCTGGCCTCGACTACAACCGTAGTTTCCAGGTATGATTCTGAGCACACAGCCTATTTTGGCACTGTTTAAGTTACAACGTGTACCCCTAATTCCTATTAATTCCCATTCTTGGTGACATTTATTAGTAAGAATTGCTAAGGGAAATTGTGAGATTCTTCTGTTTGTTGCTCATGGTTGGAGATCCTTTGAAAGAGAACCCCTTTGCAAAGCCTTGGCTGGGCACAGTAGCTCATGCCTGTAATCCCAGCACTTGGGAGGCCTTGGTGGGTGGATTGCTTGAGCCCGGGAGTTCAAGATCAGCCTTGGTAACTTAGATCCCATCACAAAAAAAGAAAAAATTTTAAAAAGTTAAAAAAAAAAAAAAGTAAGAAAAAAATAAAGTCTTGAGTATGAATTTTTTAGGATGAGCTAATATAACGTTTCATTTCATGCATTACATTTAGCCATTTAACAATTAAAATAGGGGGGATTTGTATTTGTTTTTCTAGGCTAGAGGGAGCCATTAAAGTTTTTGAACTAAGGAGTATTTAAAAATACTTGTATGTTTCAGGTAGATTCCTCAGCAGTTTGTAAAGTGAATTGGAGAGAGAGAGACCTGAGGCAGGTAGATGAGTGAGGAAGTTACTAAAACTATCTAATGAAAAAAAATGAAACCCAGTACTATTTATGAATGAGTCTTGCCCATAAAAATCAAGCCTAAATCTGACCGAGTTTCTAGAATCCAAATAAAACAGACACACGAAAAGAAGAACAGGTTAAACAGCACAATGGGGTTGCAATCTGCCAAATCCAGCCTATGGGAAACTGTACTAAACAAATGACCCATTTTTTCACACACACACATTCAAGAAACAAAAAAGAAAGGTAATTGGGGATTCTGCAAATTAAGAGAGATCTAAGTTGTATTTATTCATCATGACATGTGGACCTCATTTGGATCCTCATGGAAACAAATCAAAAAGAAAAGTTAGAAGCAGTTAGAGAAATGTGAATCCTGTCTGGGTAACTAATCATACTAAGGAATTACTATTGATGACGGGGGAGGAGTATATTGAAGTATTTTTAAAGAGAAGGATCTTTATCTTTTAGAAATATATACTGAAATGTATACTGATGAAATGACTTGAGACCTGGGATTTACTTCAAAATAGCCTGAAGGAAAGGAGATTAGGTACAGTTGAAAGCTGCAGGGAGGATGTAGAGGGAAGAAGGCCAGCCATTAATCAATAATTGTTGAAGTTTAATGATGATAAAATGGGGATTTCTTTATTTTTTGTATTTGTTTGAAATTTCTAATGTCACAAAACTTATAAAAACCAATTAAACATAAAAAAGGTAATGAAGGCCTAAATGAGATTGCTCAGTTTCCTGCATTTATCTTACAGAATGAAATAAAGAGATTATATGATCAGCTCATTAAGAGTAAGACATCTTTACAACAGTCTTTGAATGAAATCAGTGGCCAGAGTGTGGCTGAACAGCTTCAGGTAACCAAGTCAAAATAATCCAGACTGACTTAACTTTGAACCAAAGAGCTTTCTGTGTAAGCCATGCTTCTGAACCACTTTCTTTTGAGAGCAGCAGCAAGGCTGAAGTAAATAAATAAAAAATGAAAACTATTTATGTTGTTGACCTTTTAAGGACATCTCTTAAGTCGTATTTTCTGAAGCACAATGTATTAAAACAACAGGAGACCATTTTCACTTGCCAACCATGAAAAAATATGTGTACAGTGTTGGTAAGGGGATTGCAAAATGAGACCCTCATCCTCTTGCTAGGGGAGTCCTATTCCATCCAGCTTCTGGAAATCCTTTGTTTGTATATCAGAATTTTAAACTTAAATACTCTGTCTTCCAGCAATAGTTTGACTTCATTTATTTAGCAAATATTAATTGAGGATCCACTATGTTCAGGCACTGTTTGAGGTGCTGGACTTGTACTCTTCCTAAAGAGATAAGACAAGTGCATAAAGATAAATATCTTGGCCAGGCATGGTGGCTCACGCCTGTAATCCCAGCACTTTGGGAGGCCAAAGCAGGTGGATTACTTGAGGCCAGGAGTTCGAGACCACCCTGGGCAACATGGCAAAACCCCGTCTCTACTAAAAATACAAAAATTAGCCAGGTGCAGTCGCTTGTAGCTGTAGTCCCAGCTACTCAGGAGGCTGAGGCATGATAATTACTTGAGCCTGGGAGGCAGAGATTGCAGTAAACTGAGATCATGCCACTGTACTCCAGCCTGGGAGACAGAGCCGACCTTGTCTCAAAAATAAATATATCATAGATATTTAAGGATGGACCTGGCAGTTCTGCTTGAATTAAAAACTGCAAATAGCCCACTGAAAGCTAACTCTTACAAAAGCAGGGTACACTCTTATAATGGCATGCTGTGTGTCTGTTTCAAAGAAGCTAGATCTGTGTATACAGATGTGAAGAGATGTCGAGAGCTAGTAGGTGAGGAGTGATAGCTTCAGGACAGAATGCCGTGGTGCAGTTCATTGAGTTTAAGGATATGCATGTATACCCCTACTGGTATGGAACATGTTAGGAACTTGGGGCCTCTGGGAAGATTGTTAAGGAGAGCAGGAGGTAAGGGAGGGGAACTGGGATTTTCATTTTTCCCTTCGTCCCTTTCTGTACTATTGAATTCTTTTTAAATGACTGTGTGTACTTCTCTGACTTACTGAAGGGTTTTCTTTTCTTGTATTGTCTCTCACTTAGAAAGCAGATGCACATACAGTGGAGCTGGAGAACTCTGAGAGCCAAGTGGCCAAACTAAGAGACGAAGGGGAGAGGCTTCATTTACCTTATGCTTTACTCCAGGAGGTTTACAAACTAGAGGTATGCCTGAGCAGCATTCACTCAGCACTGTGATTGTGAGGAGTCAGACTTTTTTATTCCACCAACAGAGTTTAGATTTGTCTTCAGTTGTTTCCCTGGTTGGATGAGAATGCATGTGTGCACCTGTTCTTCTCTTTTCAGGATGTACTTGACAGTATGTGGGGAATCCTAAGAGCCAGGTACGCAGAACTCAGCGGCCCTTTTGTCACTGAGAGCCAGCAGGATGCTTTGTTGCAAGGTGTGGTGCAACTGGTGAAGATTGGGAAGGAAAAGCTTGCTCATGACCACTTAAAACAAACCAAAAGCAAAGGGGCGTTACAGGCTCAAATAGAAAATCACAAGGTGAGACACATGGGTTGGATGACCCCTTCATAGACTAAAACCTTAAGGTTTTTCTGACTGGAAACAGAAAGGATCCATTTTTCTTCTTTGTTGAAATTTAAGCTATTCATTCTTCTAATAAACATCTATTAGAGTGCTTAATGTGTACCAGGAACCCTGGTATAGGAATTTGGGTTATGAATAAAAACAGAGACATTTTCTTTCAATGATGGAGCTTTCAGCTGATTGAGAAGACAGATGTTTATCAACAAGTCTTCAAACAAATGTAAAATTAAAATGAGGATACATTCTGTGAGAGCATTTAACAGCAGAAAGTCACAGGAAAGCTAGAAAAGGCTTTCCTGAGAACTAGAATCAAAAGGAAGGTATAGTATTATGTAATATAAGACTATAATAAATCCTTTCATTTTTAAGATTTATTAAACAAAAACCTCCTGATCACCAACTAAAGATAAAGAGTAATCTAGGTGCTAACAATTAAAAATTATAAGACAGTCCCTACCTGAGATAAGCTTACAGTTTAGCATTTGGAAGGTAGAGCTTAGTCTAAGAAAAATTGAAAGATAAATATTGTATGAAGGATGGAAGGGAAGAGGGGAAAATAATATTGATTATCTACAGTGTGCCAGGCCCTTGCTAGATGCTCTTATAAACATCTCTATGTATATGTTCTTTTCGAGGCTGAGGAGAAGGGATTCACATGATATTACAGGGTCCCTCCAGACAGCTGGAGGAGGTAGGACATGGAGAAGAACCGTGTGAAGTAAAGCCTTCCTCTTGAAAGATTCTTGAAGTACAAATACAGATACAGGACTTGAAGGACAAATGGCCAGGATTCCTATACACCCCCATTAGCAAATTCCCTTTGTTTAGTCATTTTCCTGAGTAGAAGTTAAAGCCAGGGTTAAGGAGCCCTGTCTTTCAACTATGTGGGCTGCTTGAATTTGCACATCTGTCCATCCAACTTGTCTTGAAATTCATCAAACACAGTGGCATCTGTCTGTTTGTTTAAGAGACAGGGTTTCTCTGGTTTCTAGGCTGTAGTGCAGTGGTGTACTCATAGCTCATTGTAGCCTTGAAATCCTGGTCTCAAGCGATCTTCTCACCTGAGCCTCCTGAGTAGCTGGGAGTACAGATGTATGCCACTATACCTAGCTGGCGTCTATCCTTTTATAACATTTAAAGAATTCAAAACAACTGATTTAGAAAGATCTATCTGGAAATTGAAATTGACTAACAAAAATGTTTGCATTTAAAATGGATTATTTTATGGAAAATAATACTTAAGGATAATACTTCTTTATAATTTGTTAAAGTTCCACTAATGTTCAAAGACTAAGAGTTTGGTTTTTTTTGAGGCAGAGTCTTGCTGCCTCGCCCAGGCTGGAGTGGTGCAGTGGCAAGATCTCGGCTCACTGCAACCTCCGCCTCCCAGGTTCAAATGATTCTCTTGTCTCAGTCTCCCAAGTGACTGGGATTATGGGTGCCCACCACCACGCCCAGCTAATTTTTGTATTTTTGGTAGAGATGGGGTTTTGCCATGTTGGCCAGGCTGGTAAATTTTCTTTTTGTTTTCTCATATATTTGACTCTACATGAATGTCCTGGGATTTTGGATTTAAAACAAAAATAGCTGGATATAAAGTTGAAGTAACTTGGTTTTTAAGATTTTCACAATTTGGAAATAAATATTAAAAACGTTTTTCATCTCATAGGTTTTTTTCCAGAAGCTTGTTGCTGACATGTTGTTGATCCAAGCATACTCTGCCAAAATACTTCCTTCTTTATTGCAAAAGAGAGAGACCTTTTGGGCAGAACAAGTAACAGAAGTTAAAATACTAGAAGAAAAGTCACGCCAGCGTGGTATGAAGCTGCAGAGTTTGTTGCAGGTATTTGGATTTTGTAAACATTATACTGAAGCTGGGAATTTCTGATTTTCTGTCACCAGAACAGGTGTTGAGAAGTGTTGGTTATCATTAAGCTATACTTAAATGGAAGCCTGACAGTGAGGAAGGTGGACCCCTGCTCGGGTTCCGAGGCCACTCCCTGAGGAAAGGCCGGCTGGTATTTCCCTTACATAGATTTGGGATGGTACTGTGTCTCTCTGCCACTTAGGTTCATGTATGAATAAGCAAAACGATAATCACTTTGAGATCTTGAATGAGATCATTTGTGTGAAACAGTTACTAATTTAGAAACTGTACTTCTTCAAGAGAACAGGCCCAGAGGTCCTAAAATGGATTCATGATATTTTGTCTAAATTCAAAGAAAAAAAATGAAGCATGTATAAAGCTCCTTCTCTGTTTTAAGCCATTCCGCTCACACCTTTCACAGCCAGTGTTAGTAAAGAAAAACAGGGAATAAAGAAAAAGGGAAGCAAATCTTCAACTTGATAATGTAATATGGTATTATTTTATGCTGACAAAATTTATTTTCTAGTTTGTCAAGTTGATATTTTTAATATTTCAGGGTATTTTTTTTAAAGACTCTGTGGACCCTGTGAGTGTTCTATAAAAGCCAAGTGAGCCACTGTGTGAATAGATATGGAAATTAGTGAGGTGCTTATTTTTCTAACAGATGATGTTTGGAGTCAGTAACTCGGCTTTGTGGTGTGTTGGGATCCTAGAGAGAGGTGGGTGTCCGTGGAAATGGGGCAAGCTAGAAGAAGACCAGACTCGGGCTGAGGCAGTTGTCCCCCCAGATAAAGCGTAAGCCTATACTCTTCAAAGAGGCCTTGGGCAGACCTGTGCTTCAAGTGGCATGGGAGTTTGGTGAATTTGGGCTTGGGCTTGGAGAGCAAGAGGAGCCTAATAAGAGCTCCTGTTGAATGAGGGTCTAAAAGTTAGCTCTTTGGCTTTCTTAATAAGAGAAAGGCTCTCTTGTGGCTCTGAGGTCTCTACAGAGTTGCTGGGAGTATCACTTTAACTTCATTGTGTCACTCCTTTAGTCATGGTGCCCAGTTTGACAGGGCAAGTGTAAAACACTAATGCCAACTGGGATTCTTTTTAAACCTTGTCCTCAAAGGCAATGGAAATATTTTCCATTAGATGCTGAGCTCTTACCAGGGTGGGTTACATCTCTCAGACATGCTCCTGGAATCTGTGCTTTAATTTTGTATGGTCTTGGTGTTCATTTTTTGTTTTGTGATTAATTGTGTTGTTATCTGGAACCAGTCTAGTAAATGGCTCCCACTGATTTTATGTCTTTGATTCTCTAGAAATGGGAAGAGTTTGATGAAAACTATGCATCTCTCGAAAAGGACCTGGAGATTCTTCTGTCTACATTGCCCTCTGTGAGTTTGGTGGAAGAAACTGAGGAAAGATTAGTGGAAAGGATTTCATTTTACCAGGTATTTTTCTTCCATTTCAGTTATCAAAGGCATGTACATGGCACTTTGTGTTTTATATTTGTTTTGACTAAATGGTTTGATTTCGAAGGTTTGAATTCAAACAAAACATTCATCATACAACTCACTGTTGAATGCCTTCAGGGAGACTGCAGCTTTCAATGTGAACTGCTCAGTATACCATATGTCTGGCTTTGGGGAGAGGACCTTGTTTGAGTCATGGCTCCATCACTTATCACTTCTGTGACCTTACTGTCCCTAAGCCTCAGTGTCTTTGTGGAATGTAGATAATCGAGCCAATTCTACCTGTCTCTGGAAGTGAATGCCATTGAGCTACTCGTGTGGAAATGAGCTGAAGAATGGAAAGAACTTTGTCAGCCTTCAGCCTCTAAACGTATATTTAGTTTTATTTCTTTTTGTTTGAGACAGAGTGTCACTTTTGTTGCCGAGGCTGGAGTGCAATGGGGTGATCTCGGCTCATTGCAACCTCTGCCTCCCAGGTTCAAGTGATTGTCCTGCCTCAGCCTCCCGAGTAGCTTGGATTACAGGCGCGCACCATCATGCCTGGCTAATTTTGTATTTTTAGTAGAGACTGGATTTCTCCATGTTGGTCAGGCTGGTCTCGAACTCCCGACTTCAGGTGATCCAACCCCCTTGGCCTCCCAAAATGCTGGATTACTGGCATGAACCACCGTGCCCGGCCTAGTTTTATTCCTACAGTGAAGTCCTGACTGGATGTAACCCATGAGACAGACAGTAATCTTACGTGCCACCAGCATTATAAAAACACCTCAAACTTTTCAACTTTGTGTGTGTAACCTTTAGTATTATTATCATCTGTCTCTGTGTCTCTAATTTTGGTGCCAAAGAAAAGAAAATGGGTTTCAAGTGGCATTGAGAACACGTACAAGATAAAAACAAGTTGTAAGTCTTCCCACCAGGAGGGTAAAGTGCTTAGTTTTAACTTTAGAATATACGCGGTCAGAATCTGAGTTGCGCGGCTAGAGGCAGTTATCACGTATCAACTTTCAAACTTCAGAATCACATTTATTGCCTGAATAAACTAGGTGGAAAATGAAAGCAGGAAATACTTACAGAGCCCTCTCTTCCGTGGAGGTGTTTTAGCCCCTATAAAAAACATTTTCCAGAGGCTGGGACACTGTTTACACTCTCCAGATGCCTGGAAAGCTACAGCTGGTCTCACTGGCACCTTATTAATTATATTGAGCCTAACTCTAAGGTAAATCTGAGTCCTCTGGGGTGGGTGGTAGTGGGGGTGAGGGGAGTACTGTTTTGCTCTTTGTTAGCCTAGGGATACAGAAAGTATCATCTAAACAGCTGAAAGAATGCAGTTGAAAACAGTATTTTAAGGCTTATTATTTTAAGCAACAGTCTAATATTAGCCCACCTAATATGAGTGTGATTATTTCCTTCAGAAGTGACCATATCTGGTAAAATGTGTGATTCTATTACGTTTGAAATATTAAAAAGAAAAAGAATTGTTCTAAGACTTTTAAATAAATTTGTCAGACTAAAGGAAGACATGTCTTGTAAAGCCCATCTCCCATATAGACTTTATAGGCCATTCTGAGTTCATAGTCAAGGAAAGGGTTGTGTGAGTCTGACAGATGTCGTCATCTTGATCAGCGGATGTCTGTGAGGCTTGGAACCTAGGGGTTGTGTGGCCTTTGAAGTCAAACAAACCTGTGTTCAAATGCTGGCTCAGCCTAGTGACCCGTGCACAGACTGTCTCCCATGCATAAAATGGGTGAATTAGGCCGGGCGTGGTGGCTCATGCCATTAAGCCTAGCAATTTAGGAGGCCAAGGCTGGCAGAAAACTTGAGGTCAGGAGTTTGAGACCAGCCTGGCCAGTATGGTAAAACCCCATCTCTACTAAAAATGCAAACATTACCCGGGCATGATGGTGCATCCCTGTAGTCCCACTTACTCAGGAGGCTGAGGCAGGAGAATCACTGGAACCCTGGAGGCGGTGGCTGCAGTGAGCCGAGATCACGCCACTGCTCTCCAGCCTGGGTGACAGAGCAAGAATTCATCTCAAAATTTAAAGAAAAAAGGTGAATTAAGACTTTTCAGAGATGTTTTAAAGATAAAAAATCTGGCACTTCACTTAGAAAATGAGACTGATTGTTTTTTTCCTTTTAATACAGATGTTGGGTGTTCTGTTTTCATTCTAGCCCACACAGGCTCAGACAGTGGGAGTGAATTACAAATGGGAGTGCTGGAAAGGGCCATGGAAGTGGAGTTTTTTGGTAATTTTTTTTTTTTTTGAGACAGAGTTTTGCTCTGTCGCCCAGGCTGGAGTGCAGTGGTACAATCTCAGCTTGCTGCAACTTCTGCCTCCTGGTTCAAGCAATTCTCCTACCTCAGTGTCCAGAGACTACAGGCATGCGCCACTGGGTTTTACCATATTGGCCAGGCTGGTCTCAAACTGGTTTTCACCATGTGGGTCACGCTGGTCTCGATCTCCTGACCTCATGATCCACCTGCCTCGGCCTCCCAAGGTCCTGGGCTTACAGAAATGAGCCACCATACCCAGCCTTTTTTGGTAATTTTTTCTTTTTTACCCTGAACCACATGGAATGGACTTCTTTAGTAATTTTTTAAAAGGCTTAGTTAAAAAAATAGCAAACCTGTTTTGATAATTATTTTTTAAGATTAAACAAGTGTCAGGATAAATGGCATTAGCTGAATCCAGCTGTGTTAGATAATTACCTTTAGACAGACTTCTCTTCAAAGAATTTCGTTTTTCTTTCCATGAAGTTGGGTTAATGATGTGCTGTCTGTTTTAATTTATTTCTCTAAAGTTTTCTTCCTTTCTCTCTACTGAATCTTTATATTCAGTAGAAGACCCTGAAAATAAATTTTTCTGCCTACTATTTGCATCTCATGGATGATAAAGAAATACCGTTTTATTTATCCTCTTCCTATCTAAGTCACCATCTAAAGTGCTTGGGTCGGGGGCAGGCAGGAGAACAGAAATAAGGAACATCTGCTGAGTCTGAATCGGGGTGGTGGGACTGAGCTGAGGGAAAAGGAGAAGGGTATAAGCTCTCTTAGCACAGTCAGCTGCTGCTCTGTTCAGGCCACCCTTTGCAACATGAGATGCAGAGCAACAATTGCTAGGTCTTCCAGTTTTCCCAGAGACACTGGCAATCCTGATTATTAGGTAAGATTTCCTGATTTTTCAAACTGATCTTGAGGTTACACAAACCTGTCTGTGAACTCAGCATGGCCTGTAGACCGCCAGCTTCTTTGTTTTGTTTTGGTTTGTATGCGATACATCTATAGAGTTGATTTGGTTTTTTTGTTTGTTTGTTTAAGACAGAGTCTCACTCTGTCACTCAGGCTGGAGTGCAGTGGTGCGATCTCAGCTCACAGCAGCCTCTACCTCCTGGGTTCAAGCCATTCTGCTTCAGCTTCCTGACTGGCTAGGATTACAGGCCTGTGCCACCGGGTCCTGCCTCAGCCTCCTGAGTAGCTAGGATTATGGGCATGTGCCACCACACCTAGCTAATTTTTTGTATTTTTAGTAGAGATGGGGTTTCACCATGTTGGTCAGGCTGGTGTCAAATTGCTGACCTCAAGCAATCTGCCTGCCTCAGCCCCGCAAAGTACTGGGATTACAGGCATGAGCCACCGCCTCCAACCAATCAGTCTACAGAGTTGAATCTATGCTCTAGAAATGCGGGATGGGATACGCATAATGAAGGTGACCCATTCGCCATTAATCATGCATCCAGTCAGACTATAGTCTTGAAGGTGGGGAAGTGTTCATGTTTCATCAGTAGACACAAATGTCAGTTTTAAACGAAATATTTGTGAATAGCTTAGTAGACTTATTTTTTAAATAATTCATTTTGTGACTTTACTTTTTATTAGCAAATAAAGAGAAACATTGGTGGAAAACACGCTCGGCTTTACCAAACTCTGAACGAAGGCAAACAATTGGTGGCATCTGTGAGCTGTCCTGAATTAGAGGGCCAGATCGCAAAACTGGAAGAGCAGTGGTTGTCCCTGAACAAGAAAATTGACCATGAGCTCCACAGGCTGCAAACACTTGTCAAGCATCTGCTCAGGTCTGCCTTTTTTGGGGTGGATTGGCTTCACATTGCGCTGTGGAGAAAGACCTCAGGGATTCTGGAGTCAGCTAAATTTTACCTGCAACCCACCTTATGCTGTTTTTTTCTTGGGCATTCGGGTCCGTCTTCTGGGCTAAACGCAGTGTAGAATCTCTAATGGTTTGCTAGGCACCGCATAAAATGTAATCAGTGTGCTGGGATCGTTTTGTTCGTTTTGTTGTTGTTGTTTGGAGGCAGAGTCTTACTGTGTCACCCAGGCTGGAGTGCAATAGCGCTGTCATAGCCCACTGCAACCTTGAACTCCTGAGCTCAAGTGATCCTCCTACCTCCGCTTCCCAAGTTGCTGGGGCTATGGGCATAGACCACCATGCCTGGCTAATTTTATAAAATTTTTTATAGAGACAGAGTCTCACTTTGTTGCCCAGAGTGGTCTCAAGCTCCTGGCCTCAGGCAGTCCTCCTCCTCAGCTTCCCAAGCTGGTGGGATTACAGGTGTGAGCTGCTGCACCCACCCAGTTAACACATTTCTATAGAAGCTGGGAATTATGTTACAAAATATACGTAGTAGGTTATCTTTATACCACAATAATGCTCTTTCTTACCCTCTTCCAAGTTTTAAAATTAAAAAAATTAAATGATTTTAGCTAACAATAGTTTGAAATAGCCTTTTGAGTTCTTCAGAGAATTTCTTGTGCTTAGTTTGTGTAATCTTGAACCATGTGAAGAAGGAGAACATAGAACATTTAAACCTTTTTCCTCATCCTTGCCTCTTAACCTAAGGCAGTTTAAAAGTTACGAGAAGGGCGGAATTTTGTTTGGATATTTTCGCTACCTCGGGCAAATATGTTGGTGTTCAGCCACCAGCAGTTCGTTATTATGCAGCTTATACAAATGCTGGGGGTGTGTGTGGCAGCGGGGGAAGCGTGTATGTGTATATGTATGTGAAATTTTATTTTATAAAAATTATATATATAATTTTATTTTATAAAAATGTATGTGAAATTTTATTTTATAAAAATTATATATGTATAATTTTATTTGTTTATTTTTTGAGACAGGGTCTCACTCTGTCGCTCAGGCTGGAGTGCAGTGACATCATGGCTCATTGTAACCTTAACCTCCTGGGCTCAAGCAGTCTTGCCACCTCAGCCTCCCAAGTAACTGGGACCACAGGCAGATGCCACAATGCCCAGCTAATTTTTGTGTTTTTTATAGAGATGGGGTTTTGCCATGTTGCCCAGGCTGGTCTCAAATTCCTGGGCTCAAGGTATCTTCCCACCTTGGCCTCCCAAAATGCTGGTATTATAGAAGTGAGCCACTGTGCCTGGCCTTTATTTTTACTATAAACAAATTTATAGAAGACAATTGATGAATAAAAATAATCTCTGCCCCTTCATTGGGTGTAATTTTGTATAGCTGTAATAAAAAATAAAAAAGAATGCCTTAGGCTTTAAGATCCTCATTGCTCTTTTGTCTTGTTTTGTTGTGTTGTGATTTTTTGATACAGAGTCTTACTCTGTTGTCCAGGCTGGAGTGCAGTGGCATGACATCAGCTTACTGCAACCTCTGCCTCCCAGGTTCAAGTGATTCTCCCGCCTCAGCTTCCTGAGTAGCTGGGACTACAGAGGTGTGCCACCATGCCTGGCTATTTTTTTGTATTTTTTAGTAAAGACAGGATTTCACCATGTTAGCCAGGCTGGTCTTGAACTGCTGACCCCAGGCAATTCACCTACCTCAGCTTCCCAAAGTTCTGGAATTAAGGCATGAGCCACTGCACCTGGCCTAAAATCTTCATTGATCTTGCTGAGCTATAATGAAGAGAGTCCTAGAAAACGCCAGGGGCATCAGTTTTGGGGCATGGCATAAAACATGATATGATCCTTATTATTATCATGATATTCTGAATGTTAGGACTGATCAACATAGGAAGACACAAGAGAAGAAAATTTGCTGGTGATGCATATCATTATCAGAGTATGTTTCTCATCTGCCTTCTCTCTCACCTTTCTTCTGTTAGTTATAACAGAGATTCGGATCAGTTAACCAAGTGGTTAGAATCTTCCCAGCATACTCTGAATTACTGGAAAGAACAGTCCCTCAATGTGTCTCAGGACTTGGATACAATCAGAAGCAACATCAACAATTTTTTTGTAAGTTGTAATAGCACATGTTGAATTAATTACTGGTCAGAAATAGATATCAAGGAAAAAGCATCAGGGTTAATGTGATAGTCTTCGTATTTATTTGTGGATAAGACTTGGGCGAATAGCAGCTTTGGTCTTCAAACTTAGAACTATTTGTTTATACTGTTCATTTATAATGATAAAATGTATTTTTAATTGATCCTATAAAATATATATAAATTTAAAACTTGCTGACATGGGTCATGTTTTACAAATACAGAAAATACCCCCGATCAAGACCCACAAACAATTTTATAAGGTTATTGACTTATAAATGTTAACAATAAATGCATAGTTTTAAATTATTGTAAACAAAATTGATATTTGTAAAAAGTTTTTGTTCCATTGTTTTGAGATTTTTTTTGGGAAAAAAATTCAAAAATATTCCCCAAACTTTGGGGGAAATAAAAAGGTATTATTCTTGTAATATAATTACAAAATGATTATTTGTCAATGTACTTATGAAGCGTGGTCTTTTCCATTAGACTTTTCTCCGTTTTTTCCATTTTTCATACTTTGTAGCTATGGTTACTCACTTTGGTATTAAAATATAAATGTTTTTCAACATACTTGAAAGAATCTATACATAGGAAAGATTTAAATATTTTAATTACAGACTTGTTGCAAGTAATGTATTTAATATGTACTTGGTGTTGTGTTCCACAGTTTATTGTAAAACTTACCATTTAAATAATGACTTGTCTATTTTTAAAAATACTAACCCACTGGGTTATAAGCTTTTTGAAGGGTATCCATTCCATCTCTTTTGTTCCCCTCTGTGTATCTGATGACTAGCAGTAGGAAAAAGGTGTGTGTGTGTGTGTGTGTGTGTGTGTGTGTGTGTGTGTGTCTGTGTGTCTGTGTACACATTCAAATATTTACTGTGTTTGATTTCCAACTCTAGCCAGTTATTCTGACTCTTACTTTCTGCTGTATTTAAATTTTAAAAGTTTCTAAATTTTAAAACTCTCTCCTGTAGGAGTTTTCAAAAGAAGTTGATGAAAAGTCCTCCTTGAAGACTGCCGTTATAAGTACAGGGAACCAGCTTCTTCACCTGAAAGAAACTGATACAGCTACGCTGAGAGCTTCTTTAGCACAGTTTGAACAGAAATGGACAATGCTCATAACTCAACTTCCAGATATTCAAGAAAAACTTCACCAGGTAAGCTTTTAGAGACTCAGCATTTGAATTAGCATTCACTTGTTAGCTCCCAACTCCTTTTAAAATTATTTCTCTGACTCAATAATTTTCATTGACACTACCTATTTTTCTCTGGCACCACTGAATATAGGTCCTAATTACTGGACTCTCCTGCAATGGGGTCTTGCTTAAGAGAGAAATCATGCTTAATTACTTTATTTCTCAGTTTATCTTTGCCACTATGTCAGTTTATGTGAAGGTCATTGTCATTGTTTTGGGGTCACTTATTCTAAGTTTGAATGCTGGATTTGTTTTTTTGAGTTACCTGCATAATTATATTGAAAGACCTTTTATCAAACCCAATATCATCTTTAATGATGCCCTGATTCATTTTGTTAACTGCAGGCAATTAAATGGAAATCATTTTGTCCTTACAGCTTCAAATGGAGAAATTGCCATCTCGTAAAGCAATCACAGAAATGATTAGCTGGATGAACAATGTGGAGCATCAAACTTCGGATGAAGACTCCATGCATTCACCAAGTTCTGCATCTCAAGTTAAACATCTTCTTCAGAAGCACAAGGTAATTATGCAAAAGGAGCAGAAGTCTTTTCATTGAAACAAGAAGGCTAATCAGTTAGAGGGGTAATGCTGGATAAAGGGACACATAGGATATAATTTCAAAAAACGAATTCTAGGGGTAGCAAACTGGGGTGGTGGATGGTTCTAAAGAGATGTTAGTAGACTTGCTTTTATTCCACTTAAATTATTTTTGCTAGCCCCCATCACTACAGGACAACCCAATCAAAGTTTTAACTGACTCTGGTCTCACCTTTTTATCCACACCCTGCCGCCCCCATAAACCGTGGACCCTGCCCAACTGAGTGATTTTGGTTCCTTAACAGTTTTTGGTGCTCTCTGTCGTCGTGCTGTGTACATGCTGCACCCTGCACCTGGAATGCCAGTGCCCACTTACCTGTATACATCCTCTCAGTCATTCTTCCAAAGGCAGCTCAAGTTGTCCTCATTTGGAAATCTGCCCTGACTTCTAGCCAGATTAGGTGACTTTTCTGGTTTAGATGTCTCCATGGTGCTATTAGTAGATCCTATCATGCATTATTATAATTATTGGTTTACCTCCCTGTCTCCCCACCTTGACTGAGCTTCTTGAGATAAGGGGCTGTCCTTCACTTACCTATAACATAGCACACCTATCCCAATACCTGCCTTCCTCCAACAGGAGTTTAAATGTCTTTGAGTAAAAGAATAGGTAAGAAAATGTCGAGATTCTTCTACTATTAGATATAAATGTGGCCTTCTCCATGATATTTAATTTCAAGTGGATTTAACTAACATTTCACGAGCCACATGCAAACATATATTGTGTGCTCAGCAGTATGCTGGCCACTGGGAATACAAAGATGAGTGACAAGCGTGGTCATTGTTTTAAGACCGTGCCAGGCTGATGGAGTTAGATTCTGGTAGGCAGAAGATGAATGGCTTAATCAACAAGCACATGAGCGGAGGATTTTGTTTTTATGTACCATCACATCCTAACTTCAGTGTGTAGTACAGTCTTTGAAAAGTCTACATGTGTATATTCATTCTCACAGGCTGTAGCAACCTCGCACATACCACATGACTGTCACCCCTGGATGTCTCCAAAGGAGGTGCTAGAACTTGTAAGGATAAAATCAGTGAGTGAGAGGTTTGGCAGAAATGTTGTTGGCCCTCAGTGGATTTAGAATTGCTGTACAACTTAAAGCCACCCAAACTGCCCCAAGAGGCCTTAACTATCCCAGAAGGAACAGGGAAGCTGCCTAAATGACAGAGTTCCTTAAAGGTGTACTGGGTTTTCTAGGAGAGCCTTCACTTCCTATTTCCCGTCTGGTTGTTTCCATGAGCCTCCAGAATTCCAGCACAGCTCACAGGCCGCCTCTCCCAGGAAGGCTTTGTCATATCTTGGGTCCTCATTTGAGTTCAGTTGACAGGAACTGTCATATACGATTCCCCTTTGACTTTTCAACCTATTTGAAAGTAATACATCTCTGTGTAATTCCCCAAAAGAATCTACTCAAATAAAGCCGACTCCTGGTGGAGGTTGGGGAGGGTAGAACCGAACTCCTCACAGGTGCCCCTTGATTCATGAATGGAAGCTTGGCGCCCCCTGGAGTACATAAAGGGAAATCGAATTCATCTAACCAATGTCCATGACTGATTTGGGTGTTTAACTTTGTTTGTTTTAGGAGTTTAGAATGGAAATGGACTATAAACAGTGGATAGTTGACTTTGTTAACCAGTCATTACTTCAGCTAAGCACCTGTGATGTAGAAAGCAAGCGCTATGAAAGAACGGAGTTTGCAGAGCACCTGGGGGAGATGAACCGCCAGTGGCACCGTGTACATGGAATGCTGAATAGAAAGGTGTGTTCCTGGGTCACAGCTGGATGTATGGTTTGGCCTTTGTAAAATACACTCTCTGAAAAATCAAAAGACATTTAATTAGTTGACTAACTGATTACTAAGCCTAATAACCATCTCAACTAAATTCCTTTTATAAATCCTATGTTTTAACATTCTCCATTCGTATCTATAAGAGTATATGGGCCGGGCGCGGTGGCTCAAGCCTGTAATCCCAGCACTTTGGGAGGCCGAGACGGGTGGATCACGAGGTCAAGAGATCGAGACCATCCTGGTCAACATGGTGAAACCCCGTCTCTACTAAAAATACAAAAAATTAGCTGGGCATGGTGGCGCATGCCTGTAATCCCAGCTACTCAGGAGGCTGAGGCAGGAGAATTGCCTGAACCCAGGAGACGGAGGTTGCGGTGAGCCGAGATTGCGCCATTGCACTCCAGCCTGGGTAACAAGAGTGAAACTCTGTCTCAAAAAAAAAAAAAAAAAAAAAAAAAAGAGTATATGAAAATAGTTATTATATTTGAGATTTCTTAGTGGGAAATTGAGTTAGGCAAATGAAGAAGAGAAATTTTATTTAGGAACATGTCAAGTATTATGTCAGGCTCCTAGCTCCTAAATGATTAGAGATTATACATTTTCTATGAAAGCAGGTGTTTGAAAGGGGCAAAGCTATTTCAGCTTTGAAAAGATTATAAAAAGAAAGAAAAATGCATGTGACTTTTTGGTAGATTTTTTTACTCCATTGACTCTTGAAAAGATTCGGAAAACTTATTCCTGAAAAAACACTGTACATGTAATCATAATGATAATTGGTGTGTTTACTGTGTAGAGAGTGCATGCAAATGGATTTATACAATTAAGATACAAGTAAATGAATGGATTAAGAACATGAGCACAGTTCGCAAAAGGAAATTATAGTTCGCAAATAAACATGGAAAGAGATCATTATCAGATACTCAAAATAAACGCTATGTAACACAATGCACTTATTAAATTAGAAAAAGAATTAATCAGATAAGGACAAAAACCCAAAGCGGTCATGTTTCTACATTGCTGATAATGGCTTAAGTACTCTCTTGGAAAGCATTTGGAAAATTTAAAGCACTGTAACAATAATCTTATTACTTAAGCAAGTCATCTCTTACACATTTAAGTAGATAGTCCTTCAAAAAAGAAAAAGATACGGGCAGAATGTTCAACTCAGCATCATTTATGCTGGTGAAAATGCTCCATGCCTTAATTCCCACTCTAGGGGAATAATTAATCAAATTATACTGTATTCATTTGATGAAACATTGGGGCAATATTTTTTTTTTCTTTTTTTGAGGCAGAGTGTCACCCAGGCTGAAGTGCAGTGGCACAATCTCAGCTCACTGCAACTTCTGCCTCCTAGGTTCAAGCAATTCTCCTGCCTCAGCCTCCAAAGTAACTGGTATTACAGGTGCCTGCCACCAAACCCAGCTAATTTTTGTATTTTTAGTAGAGATGGGTTTCACCATGTTGGTCAGGTTGGTCTCGAACTCCTAACCTAAAGTGATCCACCCACCTCGGCCTCCCAAAGTGCTGGGATTACAGGCATGAGCCACTGCGTGTGGCCAGGCAGCCTTTTAAAATTATGTCATGATACAGTACTTATGATATATTGTAAAAAGGAATATTAGGCCGGATGTGGTGGCTCATGCCTGTAACCTAAGCACTGTGCAGGCCAAGGCAGGTGGATCACATGAGGGTATGGAGTTCAAGACCAGCCTGACCAACATGGTGAAACCCCATCTTAAAAAAATAAAAAAAAGTTTTGTAAAGGAATATTAAAGTTTGTGTATATTATTATGACCTAATACAAATTTTATTATGAATGAGAAGAATATCCAGACATTAAAGAAAATGATTATTTCATTAAATTGATAAATTATTTATTATTGATATTGATAGAAATTTTTAAGCAATTCTAATGAAGAAAGTCTGAGGAAAGAAATTTTTCTTTTTTTCTTTTTTTTTTTTTTTTTTTCTGAAATGGAGTCTTACTCCGTCGCCAGGCTGGAGGGCAGTGGCACAATCTCGGCTCACTGCAACCTCCTCCTCCCGGGTTCAAGCAATTCCCCTGCCTCAGTCTCCTGAGTAGCTGAGACTACAGGCGTGCAGCACCATGCCAGGCTAATTTTTTGTATTTTAGTAGAGACGAGGTTTCACCATGTTGGCCAGGATGGTCTTGATCTCCTGACCCCCACCTCGGCCTCCCAAAGTGCTGGGATTACAGGCGTGACCCACTGCGCCCAGCAGAAAGAAATTTCTCTTACACTTTACATATGTCAATAGATGACTCAGTGAAAAATATTGACTGTTAGCAACACTTTAGTTTGTATACATCTGAAACTCCAAAACAATTACCTTTCTCAGCAGATTAGCTTTCACTTTAAATAAGAGATTTTTTTTCCAAAGAGGAACTTTAATTCTGTTTCCTGATTTATTAATCTTTATTTCAAAAGTTATCAAAGCATCTTATTACATGAAATATTAGAAATTTGAGAAGAAACAAAATTGTTCTTTAAAAAAGAACATATGATGGTATTTCCCTTTTAAAACATACATTTTAACATTTTTTGTACTTTTGAAATTCATCACTTAGATACAACATTTAGAACAACTTCTGGAAAGTATCACTGAGAGTGAAAATAAAATACAGGTTTTGAACAACTGGATGGAAGCACAAGAAGAGAGACTGAAAACTTTACAAAAACCTGAAAGTGTGATTTCGGTGCAGAAGCTGCTCCTGGACTGTCAGGTGAGGAGGGGGACAGCGTCCCGTCCAACCCGCGAACTGGGGCAATTTGGTCACCTCTCCTGCCCCAAGGACAGGTGGCTGCAGTTAATGGAGACTCTCCTCCATCTCCCATCTCTTGACTTATTTTCTTATGTCCATTAGATAATGACCCATTGGTTTTACAAAACTACAAAGTGCCATTTTTTTTATGATAACCAGAAGAATGTATTTTCACGGTTACAGTGTTGCTGCTCTTAAGAGGTTTGAGTAGTACTCTTGGGAAAAAACTGTTCACAGGGAATTTTGATTTAAATCTTTCCAGTCTTCCATTTGTTTAATCGTTTTGCCCAATGTTCACGAAATTACTCTAAAGGTTTCATTATTTTTAGCATTTCATCCTGTGTTTCTTCAGAGGAAAATGATTTCCTTCTACCTATTGCGTATCGTGTTTTAAAAAGTCCGCTTGTCCCTTGGAACCTCTGTGTGAATGACATTTGGCCTTGAGGGTGTTGTGTTGTCCGTGGTTCAGCTGTGCGTTGCTGCATCACTCAGTGTCTGCACATTGATCCTGCTTCAGCACTGCCCTTAGGGCTGCTGCCTGTTCAGAGCACCTTTGCCATCGCCATCACTGCAGGAGGCACGTGCTGTGCTGTTTCTGCACCTTCTGTGTGACAGTCTCACACTAGTCACTGTCAGGACTGGAAAGTCTGGCCAGACCCCATTTCCATGGAGGAGGTTACAGGATAGCGCTGGACATAAATGTGAGCAGCAGCACCACTGTAAGAGGTCTTTTCAGATGGTCATATCCTGGTCCTGCCTCCCCATGAGCTAGCTCTACTTTAGCCTTCTGGCGGCCACCTTGGAGTCCATATCCTTCCTTACTGGAAGCCTGCATTCTGCAGCTTGGTGCTGCACTGTCCCCTAGCAGGTGGTTCTTTCCAGAGCCCAGGAGGTATTTTCACACGGGTCTCTACCTCCAGTTTCTCATTAGTGCTCTCGACTTACTCCTTACTGTCTGGTCAGTCTGTCTCAGACCAGCTTCCTTCAGACCACTCTTGGTGCAGGCCTGTTTCATGCAGCTGCTTCCAACCCACTTACCAGCCTCCTCCGTCATTTCCTTCTCATTCATTCTCCACATTACTGCAGAGGGATATTTCTGAAATACAAAGGGTCACAGCAATCCCCATTGAAAAATCCTTCAGTGACTCCAGATTGACCACAGAATGAAATCCACGTTACAGAATGACATTTTGGTCCCTCACCTACAAAGAGTTGTAAAGAGACCTAAGTCAAGTGAGTCTTTGCCCAATTGTGTGTCTCTCTTTTATAGATAATAGTAGCCACTGAACAAGGCTGAAATGTATTAAATTTATTCTTCACACAACCTCACTACCAAGTTGTAGTTAAACAAATTCCAGACACAATGCCAGCATCCACAGAAACATAGATTAGTAAGCAAGCACTAAAAATAGTTTATATAGGTGAGTTCAGCAAAGCCTCTCTGTCCTCTTTAGTGTACCACCCACCACTTTTTAAGAAAGGCAGACATAGTAATATTCCAGAAACAAGAGTCTGTTATCATTTATTTATTGTTGTGTATGTGTGACGGAGTCTTGCTCTGTCGCCCAGACTGGAGTGCATTGGCACGATATCTGCTCATTGCAACCTTGTCTCCTGGGTTCAGGTAATTCTGCTGCCTCAGCCTCCTGAGTAGCTGGGACTACAGGCACGCACCACCACACGCAGCTAATTTTTGTATTTTTAGTAGAGACGAGGTTTCAGCATGTTCAGACTGGTCTCGAACTCCTGACCTCATGACCTGCCCACCTTGGCCTCCCAAGTGCTGGAATTACAGGTGTGAGCCACTGTACCTTGCCAAGAGTCTATTATTTCTATGACCAACATTAGGCAACTGGAATCCTTGGAGTTTAAACTGGATACAGAAACTACATAAGGACTTACCTTAGGGGTTGTTGCACTGGGGTGTTCAAGTAGGGGTGGAAATTATATCTGCAGTAGTTTAGCAAATCCATGAATCCTGGGTACATGAAATTTACCAGTGAGAACCCATTTCTAATATTCATTATGTTATTTAACAAGCCAGTAAGGCCAGACACAGTGGCTCATGCCTGTAATCCCAGCACTTTGGGAGGCTGAGATGGAAGAATTGCTTGAGTCCAGGAGTTCGAGACCAGCCTGGGCAAGATAGTGAGACCTTGTCTCTGCAAAAAAAATTTTAAAAATCAGCCAGGCATGATAGTGCATGCCTATAGTCCCAGCTACTCAAGAAGCTAAGGGAAGAGAGGATCCTTTCAGCCCAAAATTCAAGGTGACTGTGAGCTGTGATCATGCCACCGTAGTTCAGCGTAGGTGACAAAGCAAGATCCCATCTCTAATAATAATCATCATCATCCATTAATTTTACCAATAGAAAACCATTTCTAACATTCACTGTGCATATTAGAAAAATGCCTGGTGTTGAATGAGACATGGAGCTTTTAAAGAAATTTACAGACCTGCCTGGCCAGCATCATCTCTTATCAGTCTGCATTTGCCTCTGTGCCATTACATATGCTGCTGATGGCAGAAATCTGTATACCTCCCTCCCCTCGCCCCCACCATCTACACACAGGTTCTCCTCCATCTTTATCAGAACTCATTCGAAGCACCCTACCCCCTCCTTTGCCACATGCCCCCTGAGTGTGCCTTCCTACGTACTCCCACATTTCCATTAGCTCATTTCTTCCTGTTTTAATTTTTTATGCTGCTTCTTGGATGCTTCCTTGTAAAAGGCCATAAACAAGGCCAAGATGGAAACAAACAAATAAAACAGGTTGCCCTAGCATCCCATGTAGTATCATTTGCAGAGACTGTACTGGACTCATGTGTCCACTGGTCTGTCCTCTAGCAGCCTGTGGGTTTCTCAGGGTAGGCTGGCACATCAGCATGCCTGTGATACCTGTCACCGCCTGTGAAACCTGTCACCGCCTGTGAAACTCATGGGTGCTTAACAGTTGCTTGAGTATATATCTACTAGTAGACCTAGAAGGCTGCTTTTCTATACATGTTAATTTCTCCATTTTTCACTATTCTTTGCATATACGAATTAAATGAGGCCAGGTATGGTTGCTCACACCTGTAATCCCAGCAATTTGGGAGGCTAAGGCAGAAGGATCATTTGAGGCCAGGAGTTCAAAACCAGCCAGGGCAACATAACAAGACGCTGTTCCTTCCAAGAAAAAAAAAAAAAAAGAAGTTATCTGGGCATAGTATTGCACTGTAATCCTAGCTACTCAGGAGCCTGAGGCAGGAGGATCACTTGAGCCCAGGAGGTAGAGGTGCGAGCAATAAGCCATGATCATGCCACTGCACTCAGCCTGTGTAAGACCCCATCTCTAAAAAACAAAAAGAAAGAACAGAAAAAAAAAAGAAAATTTTGAAAATGATTAATGTGTCCTTTAATGACTTACCCCAGTAGAATGTTTCAGTTCAGGTAAGCTTGCTAAAGTGGCTTTCCTCTAGAAAACTTAAGGACTGGAGTTGATGAAGTATTAAGACATTAGGCTTTGAAATACTCTGAAGGGCTTCTAAAAGTCGTTGATGACTGGTAAAAGGCTATGTTTGGCATATTATAATGATCAAGGAAAACTGTATAATTGACTAGATTGGGGAGGTTTGAGATGAGGTTATTAATCCCTCAAGTTTGCTGCGTCTATACTATAAGCAAACACAGCTTCTTAAAGAAGGATGTTCATGGTAATCTCAGAGGAATTTAGATATTTTAAAAATATTTAATGCTAGGTCTCACAGAATAGAAGAGCAGGACTTGCAAATTCTAGTGAATCTCCATAATTAGCAAAAGATTATTTTTAATTCCACCCTGATTTATGTGTCACAAATTGGAATTTAAAGTAAAGCAAAACAATTGCCAGTGCAGTGGGAGTTGGGAAACTTTAAAAGTCCTGTTAGGCCTCAGGGACACAGGGCAGATGACAGGATTACGGGACCAAATCCATGTTGTTCTGTGGAGAAAAAGAAGCAAGCAGCTCCACCGTGTATGGGTATTTGTGTGCTGTTATTGCTATGGCTTTTTTGTTGTTGTTGCCTTTTTTTTTTTTTTTTTTTTTTTTTAAGAGGCAGAGTTTGTCACTCTGCCGCCCAGGCTGGAGTGCGGTGGTGCAATCATAGCTCACTGCAGCCTTGAACTCCTAGGCTTAAGAGATCCTCCCACAGCTGGGCGTGATGGCTCATGCCTGTAATCCCAGAACTTTGGGAGGCCAAGGCAGGCAGATCACTTGAGGTCAGGAGTTAGAGACCAGCCTGGCCAATACAAGTCCCTGTCTCTACTAAATATACAAAAATTAGCCGGGTATGGTGGCGTATGCCTGTAGTCCCAGCTACTTGGGAGGCTGAGGAGGAAAATGGCTTCAACCCAGGAGGCAGAGGTTGCAGTGAGTCAAGATCGAGCCATTGCACCAGCTTGGGCAACAGAATGAGACTCAGCCTCAAAAAAAAAAAGATTCTCCCACCTCAGCCTCCCAAGTAGCTGGGACTACAAGTACATGCCACCACATCCGGCTAATTTTTGTATTTTTTATAAAGACAAGGGAGGGTTTCGTCACGTTTCCCAGGCTCGTCTCAAACTCCTGGACTCAAGTGATCCGCCTGCCTCGGCCTCCCAAAGTGCTGGGATTATAGGAATGAGCCACTGTGCCTGGCATGGCTGTTGTTTATGCTGCCATTTTTGCAAGGTGCGGGTGAGGGTGTGGGTGTGGGTGGGCGTGGGTTTGTTATTTTCTTTTGTCTGCTACACAGTCATTTCTTATCAATTTTCTTTACATTATAGGGGAAGTATGACAACTTATTGGTAAATTAGTGTTTTTAGAAATCTTTAGTTAGCTGAGCCTTTAGGAAAGACTTTTTTTTTAAGACGAGTTTTGCTCTTGTTGCCCAGGCTGGAGTACAGTGGCACAATCTCGGCTCACTGCAACCTCCGCCTCCCAGGTTCAGGTGATTCTCCTGCCTCAGCCTCTCGAGTAGCTGGGATTACAGGTGTGCATCAGCATCACCAGGCCCAACTAATTTTTGCAATTTTTAGTAGAGGTGGGGTTTCACCATGTTGGTCAGGCTCTTCTTGAACTCCTGACCTCAAGTGATCCACCCGCTCTGGCCTCCCAAAGTGCTAGGATTACAGATGTGAGCCACTACACCCAGCCAGGAAAGACTATTTTATAAATTCAAAGAAGGAAAGTGATTCAGTATTCTTAAAATGTTTTCAGTTGTAACTTTGAAGGTGAAAAATGTTAGATTTAAATCGATGATAAAAAACATGCTAACAAATAAGGCTGTCAGGGTATGAGGGAGCGAGTTAGGGCAGCAGAGATGGACAGAGGTAGCAGCTGATTGAATCTCATTGGCACAGGCTATTTCAGAGAACCCGTTTTGTTTCCTGGGTGCCTTTGTAACCAGTCCAGAAGAATAATTTTTTACAAATTCACCCGCATGTCAGTATGGATGGATTGTTAAGACAGTGAGAAATTTTCTGTTACTATGCTATATATTCGTGTGGCTCTAAATTTTAAAAACAGAGGGTAATACAGTGGAAGGTTCCTCTAGCTCCATTCTCTGGTCGTCCCTTCTCACTGCCAACCTTAGCTGTGAGTTTCTTATGGAACAGATATTTTTTTTCTACTTTCCAGTCCAGAAGACCCCTGACATTCATTGATGTAGAGTTTGTGATTTCCAAGAATGACCTGAGGCTCCCCACACATGGTAATCTGGCAGTTTTGCTGGACTGGATATCAGTGCTCTACTGTGAGGCTAGCACGAGAGAGCTCATCCCTCACCAGGGTACAAACCCAGCCACCTGCTCAGCTACCCTATGCCCACGAGGCACTCATGTTTCTCTTTCCTTATGGACCATGCAGTGATTATTACAAAGGATTTAAGAAAAAAAAAAAAAAAGGAAGCTGGGATCCTTATGCAAAACAATTTTCAAGAGAGAAATAGAACATGAGCGAAGGGTCATTAACTTAAGGCCATGCATTCAGAACACGTGCATCTGGATAAAAACGAATGCTCAAGAAAGTGTGCACAAGCACATCCCAAATTTGTGAATTGGGAGACTTGAGGGGAATTCAAAATGAATTCCTCTGAATGCCAAAGATCTCTGGTGTTTTCTAATTTTTCTGTAACGAGCATGTCATGCTTTAATAATTTTTTAAAAGGTTAAACTTTTTCCAAGTTGGATTTCAACTGCAGTCCTGAGAAGGACAAATAAGCAGCTCCGACCGTCCTTCCTCTGAGTGGAGTGGCAACTCTGTTACTGGCCTCATTCATCTCTGTGTTCAGACTGCTGGCTCCATAGTGTCCTTTCTCATAGAGAGATCCTATAGGTTCCTAAAAATTTGTTTATAAAGAGTAGACCAGGTCAGGGTGCCTCTTATGAGTGAATTAATAAACTAAGAGGTAGAAAAAGATTAAAGTTATTGCTGACCGAACTACCTATAATTATATAGTCTGTCATTTAAATGATGCTATATGGTTTAAAGGCACCTTTCAACTTGTGATTTTATATGAGTTCTTAGCTTGGCACACGTGGTGCGTGGGGTATCATCACTTTTTCCAAATGAGAACAGCCAGTCAAACAGCCAGCGCAGGGCAGATGGGGAATGGGGACCAGCTCTCAGACCAGCATTCTTTCTGCTCTGCCACGATGGTTCGGACATGTTGCCTAGATTCTCCTAAAATATAGAGTGTGTCATATGTCATTGAACTAAGGGTATTATGATTTAAATATCTTTGGTGTAATGCTATTTAATTATATAATCTAATGGCTTTTTTACTTGAAAAGAGTGAAGTCCTGTCTCTGACACTTTATTAATTGTTTTGTAATATTGTACATTGAAAACCTTTTTCTCTTACACTTCCAGGATATAGAAAATCAACTTGCAATTAAATCCAAAGCACTGGATGAGTTGAAACAAAGTTATCTGACTTTGGAGAGTGGGGGAATGCCATTATTAGAAGATACAGCATCCCGAATTGATGGGTTGTTTCAAAAGAGGAGCAGTGTCATCACTCAGGTACTAGAATGCGTTTGAAATGTGCTATTTCTCTTCATATATTCTTTTATCTTATTTGTTGTTGTTATTGTTCTTTAATCATGGAGGCTATCTATACCAAACACTGAAAAGTTGCTGAGAAAAATAATTGAAGTAAATTAGAGAGAAGCAATTTAAGTCCCATTTTATGCACTGAATAATTAGAGGCAAAGCCACCAATTCCAACGTCATTGACAGGCTGCAGATCCACTTGGTTATCTTTGTTTTGTCTAATGTACTCACACAGACATAAATATCTCCATACCCCAAACCCAACAGAGTGTCTGCCATTGTTTCCAGGCGAGATAGACAGAAACAGCGATGAAGCAGTGACTCCATGTACAGGGAGATGCCTCAGGGAGGAAGTGATCCTCTATCATGTAGCCTGTGTGAGCTAGGAGCTCGGTCAGTTTCAGGAGGACTCTAAAGGTTGGAATAAACACCACGTGGTGTTGAAGAGGCAGTATAAAGGAAGAGAGTGTGCAAGCCATCTAGTAACCTTACAAAAGCCATGTTGATGTCTGCATTTTACCCCTTCCAGGAGAGTACCAAAAGAGAGAGAGCTCAGGCATCTCTAGACATTGCAACCTTGACATTTTCCCACAACAGAGGGAGAAAATTAAAATACTAACCAATTATAGGTGTGTTCATGTTTCCTAGAGAACCTTCATCGTGGGTTGTCACCTACTAACATCTACTTTCAACCATTTGTACTAACCAAGAGGGAACTGGGAATAACCTATATGACTGAAATCCATAGGCAACACTCAGCCTCATTCCTCAGTCCTTAATCCCACAGGAATCTAGCAGAAAAATAAAGCTGAGCTTATTCAGTCATTTGTTAAGCCTATGTTGTGTGAGGTGCTGGGCTCACTTCCAGGGTTACAAAGATAAACAAGAAAATAAATGAATCCCACCCTGAAAGATCCCATAGGCTAGTGGAAGAAATGCACATGAACAGATAATTGCAATATAATGAAAATATAAAGAGAAAATGAAATGAGACAATGCATGTAAAAAGCATGCAGATAGTACTATCATAAGGGTAGATATATATATATATATATACATGTACTTGGAATAGAATTGAGAGACCAGAAATAATTGAGGGACCCTCATGTTTGTAGTCAATTTTCACTAAGGATTATAAGACAATTTAATGAGGGAAAACATTTTGTCAAATATGGTACTGGGACGACCACATATCCACATGTAAAATAATGAAGTTAGACCTCTACATTCTTTCAGTATACAAAAATTAACTCAAAATAGATCAAAGACATAAATGCAAGCCAGAGATGGTGGCTCATGCCTATAATCCCAACACTTTGGGAGACTGAGGCAAGAGATCATTTGAGGCAAGGAGTTCAAGACCAGTCTGGGCAACATAGTAAGACCCTCATTTCTATTTTTTAAAAAAAAAGACATAAGAGCTAAAATTATAAAACTGTTAGAAGAAAACATAGGTTTTCTTCATGACTTCATGGATCAGGCAGGGATTTCCTAGGTATGACACCAAAATCATAAGCCATCAAAGAAAAAGACAGATAAATTGGACTTCATCAAAATTAAACACTTTGATGTTTTAAAGCACAGCATCAAAATAGTAAAAAAGGCAAACCACAGACTGGGAAAAAATATTTATCTATCATATATTTGATAAGGGGCTTATATCTAGAATATATGAAGATTTATCACAACTTGATAATAAAAGGAAAAATGACCAAATGAAAAGAAAAAATGGACACAAGCCAAACTCAGTGGCTCCTGCCTGTAATCCCAGCACTTTGAAAGACCAGGTGGGCAGATTGCTTGAACTGAGCATTTTAAGATCAGCCTGGCCAACATGGCAAAACCCTACCTTTACCAAAAATAGGAAAAATTAGTTGGGTATAGTGGTGCGCACCTGTAATCCCAGCTACTTGGGAGGCTGAGGCAGGAGAATCACCTGAGCCTGGGAGGCAGAGGGAGCAGTGAGACAAGACCATGCCACTGCACTGCAGCCTGGGCAACACAGTGAGACCCTGTCCCCCCCCCCAAAAAAAAGAAAGACAAATGATCCAAATAGACATTTCTGTAAAGAAGACAGTACAAATGGCCAAAAAGCACACTGAAAAGATGTTCAGTGTCATTAACCATCAAGGAAATGAAAAATCAAAACCACAAAGAAATACCACTTCCCATCCACTAGCATAG
Organism: Callithrix jacchus; assembly: GCF_049354715.1. Classification (NCBI taxonomy): domain Eukaryota; kingdom Metazoa; phylum Chordata; class Mammalia; order Primates; family Cebidae; genus Callithrix; species Callithrix jacchus. Next base: position 98,811,309 of record NC_133509.1, read on the forward strand.
CTATAACAAAAAGACAGACAGTAACAAATGTTAACATGGAGACAGAGACACTGCAACCCTCACACACTGCTGGCGGGGTTCCGTGGAGTTGGAAAAGAGTCTGGCAGTTCCTCAAATGCTTAAACATAAAGTTATCATGCGACTCAGCAATTCCACTCCTCCATGGATAGCCCAAGAGAAATGAAAACATATGTCCACACCAAAAACTTGTACGTGAATATTCATAGCACTATTCATGATAGCCAGAAAGTGTAAACAACCCAGTGTCCATCTACTGATGAATGTATAAAGTGTGGTCTATCCACACAAAAGGAATGAAGTAGTGCTGATACGTACCACAACACTGATGGAAACATTACGGTAAGTGAAAGAAGCGAGTCACAAAAGATCACATATTGTTTGATGCTGTTTACATGAAATATCCAGAATAGGCAAATCTATAAAGACAGAAAGCAGATCAGTGGCTGGGGGAGAACGAAGAGTGACTGCTAACAGGTTTGCAGTTTGTTTTCAGAGTCATGAAAATGTTCTAAAATTGATTGTGGAGATTACACATTTTAAATAGATGAATTGTTATGGTACATGAATTATATTACAAAATTTTTAAAAAAATCCTGAAGGTGTGAGGCACAGATTATCCATCTGTGAGCTGTCAAGAGTCAATGTAGGCCTGGCCCAGGGGCTCACACCTGTAATCTCAGCACTTTGGGAGGATCACTTGAGGCCAGGAGTTCAATAACAGCCTGTGCAACATAGCAAGACCCCATCTGTACAAAAAGTAAATAAAGTTAGCTGGGCATGGTGCCATGCACCTGTAATCCCAGCTATTCAAGAGGTCGAGGTGGGAGGATTACTTGAGCCCAGGGGTAATAGTCAATATAGCCTAGTGTTTAAGAACAAGGGCTTTGCAGTTTCTGCCTAAATAAAGATCCTGGCAACACCATTTTTGATCTGTATCTTTAGTCAGGTTACTTAACCTCTCTAAGCTTCAATTTCCTGGTCTGTAAAATGGGGACGATAACACCTACTCATTTATTTCTACCGTAATAGTGATGCCTATACAGTGCTCAATAAATGCTGCCCTACTGATAACCGCAGTTTCAACATTCTGAAAATATTCCTCCCGCTTGTTTCTGATGTAGTGTATTTTACTTAATGATTTTCTAATCCTTTCCCTCAAACCACATGTATGATGTCTTCCCCATGAAGCTGTATTCTAAGGCCTTTAGGGTGCCAGAAGTTGCACCAGCTTTATACGTGGAAACTGCAGAAGGCTTGTGGAACATGAGCCGTGGCAGTTCTTGTGTTGCCACGTGCCTGTGGGCTCGGGGATGATGCAGTACTTTGTGCTAGTTATCCCTGTTACCTAGATAGATCTGAGGTCATTTCTGGGAAAAAGGTACATTGATGAGGAATTCCTTCCCTGCTTCTCTTTTTTTCTTTTCTTTTTCTTTCTTTTTTTTTTTTTTTTTTTTTTTTTTGGAGACAGAGTTTTTCTCTTGATGCCCAGGTGGAGGGCAATGGCTGATCTCAGCTCACCATAACCTCTCTCTGTCCCTGGGTTCAAATGATTCTCCTGCCTCAGCCTCCCGAATAGCTGGGATTACAGGCATGTGCCATAATGCCCAGCTAATTTTTGTATTATTAGTAGCAACAGGGTTTTACTATGTTGGCCAGGCTGGCCTTGAACTCCTGACCTCAGGTGATCCACCCACTTCAGCCTCCAAAGTGCTGGGATTACAGGTGTGACCTGCCACGCCCAGCCTTCTTTATTTTCTTAACTAAATGACTTGGTTTCTTTTTCTGAGCCATCCTGCCCTTATAAAGACATTTGGCCCACATAGTTACCAACATGAGACTCACATTTTAGCGTCCCACTTTGATTTTTGTCCATCCGTGTTTGGGGCAGAGATGGAGGAGCCTCCCTGTCACTGGATGTGCCAGTTTTTCCTGTAGTTGTTAAGCAGAAAACAGGGTCTGAGTGCCAAGCTGTGTGATTGTAACTGAAACTCACATCACACTACCCATGAAGATGGCTTGTTGAGCCACATAGTGATCATATTCCATTTCAACCCAGATCCTTTTAAAAAATTGAGATATAATTCATATACCACAAAATTCACCTAAGGTACAGTTCAGTGGTGTTTAGTATATGCACAGAGATAAGCAGCCGTCACCTATCTCATTACAGAACATTTTCATTACCTCAAAAAGAAACCTCCATACCCTTTGGCAGTCATGCCTCACTTTTCTTTTTCTCTAGCCCCTGGCAGCCACTAATCTACTTTCTTATGGATTTACTTATTCTGGACATTTCATATAAATAGAATCATATGCTTTATAGCCTTTTGGGTCTGGCTTCCTTCACTAAGCGTAATGTTTTCAAGATCATCAGTGCTGTAGTAGTTACAGTACTTCATTTCTTTTTATGGGTGAATAATATTCCGTTGAATGGATATACCATATTTAGCGTATCTGTTCATCAGTTGATAAACGTATAGGTCGTTTCCATTTTTCGGCTCTTATAAATCATGCTGCTGTGAACATTTGTGTTCAGGTTTTTATGTGAACATATGCTTTTAATTCTCTTATATGTATATCTGAGAGGACAATTGTTAGGTCATATGGCAACTCTCTTTAATTTTTTGAGGCACTATCTAGCTGTTTCCCACAGTGACTGTACCATTTTACAGTCCCACCAGCAATGTATGGTGGGACTGTAACCACCAGGTTTTCCACATCGTTACCAACACATTATTAACTGACTTTTTGATTGTGGCCATCAAAGTGGTTGTAAAATAATATCTTACTGTGGTTTTCATTTAGGTTTCCCTCGTGACTGTGGATGTTGCATACCTTTTCATGTGTTTATTGGCCATTTGTGTACGTTCTCTGGAGAAATGTTTAGTCACATCCTTTGCCCAATTTTTAGTTGGTTTATCTATCTTTTTATTGTTGAGTTGTAAGTTTTCTTTACATATTCTTGATTGATTGTATATGAGATCATTTTCAATTTTGATATGTCCAAAATGCTTGGACTCCTTTCATCGTTATCAAAACATATCAGTGGACAAAATACACTCACCATGGCATTGCCTCCTGCTTTGCACTTGCCTGTCATTTTGTTAGAGTCTGTTCCTCTCTCATCAGTGCTTGCTCTATAGTAATAATCAGACTCACGTGCCAGGTAACATCTTACATTTATAAAGTTGTACTGTTTTCAGAGCATTTTCACAGACACTATTTTATTTGTTTTGTCTTATTATTATTATTATTTTGAGATGGAGTCCCATTCTATCACCTAGGCTGGAGTGCAGTGGCACAATTTCGGCTCACTGCAACCTCTAACTCCCAAATTCAAGCGATTCTCTTGCCTCAGCCTCCCAAGCAGCTGGGATTACAGGTGCACTACCACGCCCAGCTAATTTTTTTGTGGTTTTAGTAGAGACGGATTTCACCATGTTGGCTGGCCAGGCTGGTCTCGAACTCCGGACCTCAGGTGATCCGCCTGCCTTGGCCTCCCAAAGTGCTAGGCGTGAGCCACCACGCCCAGCCTATGTTTTCAATTATTATCTCTGTTTCGTGGATGAGGAAACTGACTCTAGGGTTCAATAACTTGCCCAAGGTCAGAAAGCTAATAGAATATAACTGACCCTTGCACTCACAAATTCTAATACTCGCCCAGTGTTCTTTCCCTGGGCTGTCTCTTCCTAGTCTGAACTCCTTCAGTGCTGATCCTTCTGATCTTTGGGCTCTTTTTCATTCACTCATTATAAAACAGCCTTCTCTGATATTTTCTTATACACTGACCTACCCTTCCCACCTTCAGTTAATCACTGATGATCCTTCAGTACCCTCACATTGAAATGCCTAAATTAGGTACAGTGGTAGATTCTTTGGAGAGCATGTCTTCTCAGTGATGTTCTAAATCAGTATATTTCTGCTTTTTGCCTAGGTCAATCAGCTCAAAATTTCCATGCAGTCAGTTTTACAGGAGTGGAAGATTTATGATCAACTCTATGATGAAGTGAATATGATGACAATCCGATTCTGGTACTGCATGGAACACAGCAAGCCTGTGGTGTTATCGTTGGAGGCCTTGAGATGCCAGGTGGAGAAGCTTCAGGTAAATTAACCAGAGCTTGGCACGGTGCATTATTGGCAGGAAATTACAAATGGGAGGAAGCACAGTAATGGGCATAATTGTGTTCGTGCCCTCCCACAGAGAAGAACAAGGCATATTAAATAGCCGTTTCAAAAGGATAACTGGAAATTCCGAAATAAGTCACATGAGCCAAATCAGGAAAACATTGTAAAGTGTTTGAATTTTGAATGGAAAATGTTGAATCTTCCTTTATTTTTCATGTTTATATTATTTCACAATTGAAGGTTTTGAGGGGGGCCTTTTTTAGTACCCCTAAGTGCTAAGTACTTAATATTACTTAGTACTTAAAAGTTCAGCCTCAAGTAAAGAATGCCTTCTTTACTGTTTTCTTCCCATCCCTAATAGTTTATCAGACTTCTATAAGATTTGAGTGTGTGTTATTGCTATATAGTGGCAAGTGTTGAGAAGTAGCCGGGCCATTGTGAAACTTATATTTCTTGTATGTCATCTTAGTCTTTGCAAGATGAAGCTGAGAGCAGTGAAGGGAGTTGGGAGAAACTCCAGGAGGTTATTGGCAAACTCAAAGGTCTCTGCCCCTCAGTTGCTGAAATAATTGAAGAGAAATGTCGAGATACTCATAAAAGGTATGCTTTAAGATATAATTTGAATGATAGATATCTTTATCTTAATGACTTGTGGTGAGTGAGGGGGCATAGGCACTGAAGAGTCTTCCTCATCCTCTGAGATGGCTGGTTTCCTATTCTGGTCTCTTCTGCTTTGATGGATCCAGTCTATGTAAGATTCTATGCCATGAGGACTGTGACATTCCTTGTACAAGTGTTTGGTATAATTAGTCTAGAAATGGCTTAATTATAGCCCCAGTGTACTTACTTACAGAGGTATAGACCAGATGTCAACTTCGATCTTAGAAACACCAAAGTCAGAGGCAGAAACAGACAAAGGGGTAGGCCAGATGGGCAGTCTGCAGGGGGTGTTCAGACATTACTGGAAACATTATAAGGTGGAAGAAAGGGGGTGTTAGAATATCTATTGGGGAGGGTGTTTGTGGTGTTGGAAGGAATTCTTTAATGAACTACTTATGGTAGGATATGAAAGCTCCCTTTAAGGAGTGTGGCCCTAGTTAATTGTAGGGCTTTTATTTTGATGAGTGGGATATAAAAGTTGGCCTCCAGCCAGTTGATTAGAGATAGGGATTAAGAGTTATGCTACTTTAAGTGTCCTTCTTTATTTTTCCTCTGTGCAGATTCAGCCTCTCTTGTAAATCACCTTTGAGCAAGTAATGAACAAGGGATTCCAAATTACGTACCTTGCAGTGGTGCCCTTAGTTCTTGATCCAGTTTTTATTTAAAGAGGGGGAGGAGAAAGACTAAGAGGAACCTTCAAATGCTTTTGACTCCACATACAGTACCAGGGCTGCCCTCAAAGCATATGGCAGGGCAGTCTGTTGCTAAAGGAACTCAGTTATTAAACTGCACTTGTTGGCACAAGAATATGTTGGGGCCAGGCGCGGTGGCTCATGCCTATAATCCCAGCACTTTGGGAGGCCGAGGCAGTTGGATCACGAGGTCAAGAGATCAAGACCATCCTGGTCAACAAGGTGAAACACCGTCTCTAGTAAAAAAATACAAAAATTAGCTGGGCATGGTGGTGCGCGCCTGTAGTCCCAGCTACTCGGGAGGCTGAGGCAGGAGAATTGCTTGAACCCAGGAGGCGGAGGTTGCTGTGAGCCGAGATCATGCCATTGCACTCCAGCCTGGGTAACAAGAGCAAAACTCCGTCTCAAAAAAAAAAAAAAAAAAGAATATGTTGGAAGACATGTTAAAAACATGCATAGGAAAAATACGGAATAATATAGTACCAAAGTGCTAACAGTAGTTACCTCTGGATAGATGAGATGTCAGGCATTTCTTAACTTTCTCATGGATTAGCAGGTAGGTAGGATAGATAGATAAAAAGAAAGACATACCTGGAGGGATTTTGTTTGCTTTTTGACAGTGACTATATGTTGTATTTATAACTAGGGAAATCTTATTTTAAAAAGATAGTTCTGATAAGATTTTTGAAATGCATAAAAGTAAAGCAGTGTGCTGTTTTCCACCTTTTATTCTTTTTTTTTTTTTGAGACAGAGTCTCGCTTTGTTGCTGGGCTGGAGTGCAGTGGTGTGATCTCGGCTTACTGCAACCTCCGCCTCCCAGATTCAAGCAATTCTCCTGCCTCAGCTTCCTGAGTAGCTGGGACTACAGGCATGTACAAACATGCCCAGCTAATTTTTGTATTTTTTTAGTAGAGACAGGGTTTCACCATATTGGCCAGGCTAGACTTGTCTCTAACTCCTGACCTTGTGATCTACCTGCCTCGGCCTCCCAAACTGCTGGAATTACAGGCGTGAGCCACCACACCCGGCCTTATTCTTGAACCAGTTAGCAGGGTTGAGGATATTGTGAAGCAAACATTCTCATGTATTTCATGTTAGAATGTAAATATGCTGCTTTCAGAAAGCACATTGACCATTTATTCCCATAATCTTACAAATATGTGCATCTTTATATTATTCGACTCTGTAATTCTCCCAGAAATCTAGTCTCAGGCTAATATCTTAAAATACAGGGGGAAAAAAAAAACCTTCTGAACACAACTGTATTTGACCATTATCATAATAGCAAAAATTGCAAATATCTTAACTATCCATACTAAACAGGAATTAAACTAAGGAAACAAACAAAAAAGAACCCTCAGGCCATTTGCAGACCATTTTTACAGCTTTTTAAAATGAGGTTTACTTATTTTCTTTTATTAATAACATTGGGAAAATGTTTTTTAAAAGTTAAATGGGCCAGGCACGATGGCTCATGCCTGTAATCCCAGCACTTGGGAGGCCAAGGTGGGCAGATCACTTGAGTCCAGGAGTTTAAGACCAGCCTAGGTAAAACCCCATCTCTACAAAAAAAAATACAAAAATTAGCCACACATGGTGGCACACACCTGTAGTCGTAGCTACTTGCAGGGGCTGAGGTGGGAGGATCACCTAGGCCCAGGAGGTCAAGGCTACAGTGAGCTGAGATCGTACCCCTGCACTCCAGCCTGGGCAATAGAGCAAGACCCTGTTTCGGGGGGGTGGGGGGAGGTTAAATGGGAAAGAAAGGCAAGATATTTCAGTCTATATATGGAATAATAAGACAATTTCCTTTATTTCCACTTTTATGTAAGGAACATTTGTATAAACAGAAAATAAATTTTATTCGATATAACTAGAATGTTAAAGCCTATTTAAAGATATCATATCTCTTTAAACTGGGAGCTTCTTTATGTGGAGACATTTTATTAGGCATACAGTTCAGTATTTTCTCCATCTTTGCCAAAAAGACATTCATAGGTGGGGCACCATGGCTCATGCCTAGAATCCCAACACTTTGGAAGGCTGAGGCAGGAGGATTGCTTGAGGTGGGAGAATTGCTTGAGCCGCAGAGTTTGAGGCCGTCATGGGCAGCATATCAAGACCCTGTCTCTACAGGGGGAAAAAAACGTTTGAGCTCCCTTTATCACTCCTCTCCCTTACAAAAAAGAGAGTGAAGCATGCAAGCCGGGTGTAGTGGCTCATGCCTGTAATACAAGCACTTTGGAGGCCAAGGTGGACGGATCACCTGAGGTCGGGAGTTCAAGACCAGCCTGACCAACATGGTGAAACCCCATCTTTATTTAAAAACCAAGTAAATAGCCTAATTTGGATTTATTTTATAGAATGGTTTCTATAATGGTGATGCCACTAATTTTAAAAAGCATTTAACAGTGTCTTCTTAATGCTCCATCTGCTAATAACTTACCAGTAGAGTGTGTACATTGTACTTTTGCTACAAGGGAAAGGAGAGAATGAGGGTCCTGTTATTTGTGTTGCACTGACAGGTGGACTCAGGTGAACCAAGCCATTGCAGACCAGTTGCAGAAGGCCCAGAGTCTGCTCCAGCTCTGGAAGGCCTATAGCAATGCTCATGGTGAAGCTGCTGCAAGGCTGAAGCAGCACGAAGCAAAGTTTCAACAGCTCGCAAACATCAGCATGTCTGGAAACAACCTGGCAGAGATCCTGCCCCCAGCCCTGCAGGACATAAAGGTGGGTACACAGCCCATTTGGAAAACCAGGGCAAGTCAGCCCAACAGACAGAGCCAGGACAAACAGCCATGACCTGGGGACCAGACAAACCACAGGGACAGAGAAGTCAGTCAGAACAGGTGCTGGGAGCCACCTCAACCAACAGGTGAGGCTGGGAGGACCAGGTGGTGGCTCAAAGGTGACATCCAGGCAGCAAATAGCTGGATCCAGGGGCATCTGATATCACCCTGTTCCAAGTCTGTGCTTTCTCTCTAGTGTTAAATCTCTTAAGGCAGAAGCTTCATATGAAGTCCGAAGGAAAAGAAAGTGTCTCAACTGATTGTGACCCTGTAGGAATAATACATGTTGTATCTCTTGTTTTAGCAGTAATCACAGACTTGGTGCCATGTTACTATGCCCTTTCTGTGGGTCTAGTAAATTTCAGACTATATTAAAGAGTTGTATAATTTCCTCTGTGGTGGTTTTTCTGTTACTGTTAATGAATGCCCAGAAAGTGAATACTCTTTAGTTCTGAACTGGGTGAACAGATGCATTTTGTATCTTCTGCTACTGTAGGTCAAATCAAAAAGTAGCAACCAGTTTAATTAGGTGAGAATCTAACAGATATGGTCAGTATTCCTAATTAACTTCCACCTGAGTTGTTTAAAAGAAAATAAAACAGAAATTTTATGCACACAGTATTTTCCAGAATAACCTTAAAATCAGCCTGCTTAATAAGATTCTATAGTTTTTGCACGTGAGTCCATTTATATTAGAAAGTCTAAGGCAGGAGTCAGAGTTGCATTTATTCTTGAAATGGTGGGAAAGCAGATACCTAAACTATTTGACAATTGAAGCAGAAAGCACATGAGTACCCAGGTTGTGTCCAGTTTCTATATTCTAGAAGCCTCAACTGTATTGGTCAGTAGTCACTTTTAGTTTTGAACTGACAATTTCAGTAAAGCACCAGCAATGTACATCATTTCAAGAAAGCTCAGCCTTTTTAGCTATTTAAAATAACTCATAACAAAAGGTCATGTCTACATTTTCAGGGCAAATATTATTTGATGGAGCAGCAGTGGGTAGGGAATTGTAGTATGAAAGGAGGAAGGTGTTTGCAATCTCTTTTGCTTCTGCAGGAGCTGCAGCATGATGTACAGAAGACAAAAGAAGCGTTTCTCCAAAATTCCACTGTCCTGGATCGACTCCCACAACCCGCAGAGTCCAGCACTCACATGCTCCTCCCGAGTCCCCTGCACTCCCTCCAGAGGGCTGCTTATTTGGAAAAGATGCTGCTTGTGAAAGCAAATGAATTTGAGGTTCATCTTTTCTTTCCATTCAAGTTTTAGTCTTGGACATTTACATTCCAGCCTCAATCCCTGGTATCCTTTGAAACAATAGCTGTTTCACTGAAGCTGCCCACAAATATATATGATTCTAGCTTCAATCACATGGGCAGACCTGAAGCAACCCTATGGAAGATGTTAGTTCTAGAAGTCATATGTGCATTATGCCCAGGCTGGAGTACAGTGGTACAATTAAAACTCAGTGCAGCCTCAACCTCCCAGATTCAGGTGATCCTCCTCTTCAGATTTCAGTTATTTGGATTTCTGAGTCAAATAATTGAGTCATAGAAATGGCTGCTTACAGCATGATGATTTTTGGTATCTTCATTCACTTTTTTTTTAAATTTGAGATAGACTCTTGCTCTGGCACCCAGGCTGGAGTGCAATGGCATAATCTTGTCTCACTGAAACCTCTGCCTCCCGGGTTGAAGCAATTCTGCCTCAGCCTCTTGAGTAGCTGGGACTACAGGCACCCACCACCATGCCTGGCTAATTTTTATATTTTTAGTAGAGATGGGATTTCACTGTGTTGGCCAGGCTGGTCTCGAACTCCTGGTGGCCTCAAGTGATCTGCCCACCTTGGCCTCCCAAAGTGCTGGAATTACGGGCATGAGCCAGTACTCTGGGCCTTCATTCACTTTTTATGAAACCTTTCATTTATGAGCTGTCAACAAGCTACACAGAAGGCCATGGAGCTCCAGTATCACTCTCAACACCAGCAGGAAAACAAACAAAAAAACCACATTTAACTAGTGGGACTGAGGGACAGAGTGCCTACTGACTGTCCTCTCTGTGGTCCCCTCAAGCAGGTGATCTGCCCATTTGGAAAGGCTCAAAGGCACTGAGTGAAAAATCAGGGGGCTTCTGAATATTTATCTATGATTCTTGAGTTAATAGTGAGCTTCTGGGTGTCAAAAAACAACTTGAAATTTTTTTTTTTTCTTTTTGAGACAAGGAGACAATGTCTTACTCTGTTGCCCAGGCTGGAGTACAGTGGTACAATTAAAACTCAGTGCAGCCTCAACCTCCCAGGTTCAGGTGATCCTCCTGCTTCAGCCCCCACAAGTAGCTGGGAGCACAGGCATGTGCCACTGTGCTCAGCTATTATTTTTTTTTTTTTTTTTTTTTGTAGAGATAGGGTCTCCCTATGTTGCTCAAGCTGATCTTGAACTCCTGGGCTCAAGCGATCACCTTTCATTTCCAAAATGCTGGGATTACAGCCATAAGCCACCATGCCTGGCCAAAAACATCTTGAATTTTTAGCAGCTCCCAAGCCTGTGTTTAATTCTGTTTTATATGAACATGAAAATAATTTCTAATGAAAATTTCTCTTGTTCTAGTTTGTTCTCTCACAGTTTAAGGATTTTGGAGACCGGCTGGAATCTTTAAAAGGTCTTCTTATGCATGAAGAAGAGAATTTGGATAGACTTCACCAACAAGAAAAAGAAAATCCTGACTCATTCCTGGTATTGCCAATTTTTGTCTTTTATAAAAGCTTAGACTCACCATAGAGTTAAAAAAAATAAGCTGATTACTGTGAAGTTACAGAATGTTTCTATCTTAACTTTTTTTTTTTTTTTTTTGAGACAGAGTCTTGCTCTGCACTCTGTTACCCAGGCTGGAGTACAGTGGCAGAATTGCAGGTCACTGCAACCTCCACCTCCCAGGTTCAAGTGATTCTCCCGCTGCAGCCTCTTGAGTAGCCAGAACTACAGGCATGTGCCACCATGCCCGGCTAATTTTTGTGTTTTTTAGTAGAGACGAGGTTTTACCGTGTTGACCAGGGTGGTCTTGACATCAGGTGATCCGCCTAGCTTGGCCTCCCAAAGTGCTGGGATTACAGGCCTGAGCCACTGAGCACAGTCATTTTTATGCCATTCATTACCATCCTATTTCCCCTCAGGTCTAGAAAAAGTAGGATGACATAGGGATCTATTTTAGCAATATGTCAGAGTAATTTGTAGTAGATGTTTCTTCATAATTACTGTCAGGAAACCAAAACAATCTAGAAATGAGCTGTTGTGATTGAGTTTTTCTGGTTAGTTTAATATAAAAATAAAATAGTCTATTAAAATTATGCATTTTTCTTTTATTTACCTTAGTAAATTTAGTTTAGTAATCATGAGTCACTGAAAGAATTAAATAATTCTGGTCTTATAACTACTAGGAATCAACATTCATAACTTGGATCAGCAGTCAACAAACCGGCACACTGTCCACCACTAATTTTTTTCAGTAAAATTTTATTGGAACACAGCCATGCCCTTTCATTTACATATTGTCTATTATAGTGCTCACGATACAGGGCAGAGTTGCCTAGTTGCTACAGAGACCATATGGCCCACAAATGCCTAAAATATTTATGATGCGGCCTTTTACAGAAAAAGTTAGCTTATCCTGACCTAGATATTACAGCAGAGTTCTGTGGTGATAACTTCAACATTGTTAAGGATGTTTGCTTGACATATTGTCAGAGGCTGTTGTTGGATTATCTTTTTTAAAATGAAATTTTGATAAGTTTGCTTTCTTGTGGTGTAATGTTCTATCAAAATATGGGTGTTTAAGTCCCACGCTCTGCTAGGGTTATTTTAAAGATCAAATTTTCATCACTCTATGCTTGACCTGTTTGTTGAAGGTCAGGTTGTTAGCAGACTAAATGGGACTTAAAGGTCCAGAATTGGTTCTTTTTAAAAAGCCTATTTGGCCAGCCACTCCTAGGCTGGAGTGGCTCACACCTGTAATCCCAGCACTTCGGGAGCCTGAGACAGGTGGATCATCTAAGGTTAGAGTTTGAGACTAGCCTGGCCAACATGGTGAAACCCCGTCTCTACAAAAAGTACAAAAATGAGCTGGGTGTGGTGGCAGGCACCTGTAATTCCACCTACTCAGGAGGCTGAGGCAGGAGAATTGCTTGAACCTGGGAGGCAGAGGTTGTGGTGAGCCAAGATTGTGCCGTTGGACTCCAATCTGGGCAACAGAGTGAGACTCCATTCCAAAAAAACTAAATAAAAATTTAAAAGCCTATTTTCTGTGTTCTTCAGTGACAAATTCTGAGATCACTTTTTATTTCCTGGGCTATTTCGGGGCTGGCTGTGTGTGCAGGTTGGTATTCTAGAAGACACAGCATTGAGAGAGCTGAATTCAGGTCCCACTGTAATATTAGCAAGCTGTTTGACCGTGGGCAAGTCATTTTCCTGTTCAGGCTCTGGTTTTCCTTCATCTTTGAGATAAGGAGGGTTTTCTTGTCATCTAGATATCTTAGTGGCATCCAAAAACCTGTACTTTAATTTCTTAAAAATAGAATCATCTGCTGGCACTGACAGCCCAATCACCTGATATTGAACATTTGAATGAAGTGAGCCTCAAGCTCCCACTTAGTGACATAGCTGTGAAGACATTACAGAATATGAACCGGCAGTGGATTCGGGCCACGGCCACCGCACTGGAGCGCTGCAGGTTAGAGCATCTCTTCTCTAGTGTTTTTTCACTCCAGGTCAAACTAACGGCTTCAGCTTGGGAATGGCATTGTTAATATGGATGTGTTTTGTTTGTTTTAAACCTTTGTAGTGAGCTTCAGGGAATTGGATTGAATGAAAAGTTTCTTTGTTGCTGTGAAAAGTGGACCCAACTTTTGGAGAAGATAGAAGAGGCACTCAAAGTGGATGTGGCTAACAGCCTTCCGGAGCTTCTAGAGCAGCAGAAAACCTATGAGGTAAATCTGTGTTCTCTGCCACCCTTGAACTGCTCACCTGGGGCAGGAGTCAGGAAAAGATAGCTTTAAATAAAACACAGGAGGTGTGCCTATCAGTCTCTAAATACAGAATGTATATCGTTAAGCAAATTTAGTTGTCAATTGGTCATTTGTAAAATTATTGTACCTTTCATTCATTTTAGCATTTACTGCTCCATTTTATTAGGAACAGGACTCCTAGATTTTCTGCAGTGCATGGAAGCTTCTAGTACAACTTTGCTTCTGCAAAATGCAAACATTATGCCATTCCATCAAGAGCATAATAAAATACTTCAACTCATCTTTGCATTTTCACTCACTAATTCTCTATAGTATTAAAGTACCTGGTATAGTTATAACTGTAGCTTTAATGATTTCACAGGAGTTTCTCCATTGTTTATGCTGACATGTATGTGAAAACACTCGTGGTGGTTATAGGCAGATCCTGCATTTTTTGTTCTTTTTGGAGACAGAGTCTTCCTCTGTCATCTAGGCTGGAGTGCAGTGATGAAATTTCAGCTCACTGCAACTTCCACCTCCCAGGCTCAAGCAATTCTCATGCCTCAGCCTCCCGAATAGCTGGGACTACAGGCATGTGCCACTGCATCTGGCTAACTTTTGTATTTTTAGTAGAGATGGGTTTCACTATGTGGCCTGGCTAGTCTCAAACTTCTGACCTCAGGTGATCTGCTTGCCTCAGCCTCCCAAAATGCTGGGGTTGCAAACAACACATTTCAAAAGTGTGCAGATTAGTTCACTGCAACTTTTTAATGTAACTGATTGAAGTCTGTATTGCTACATTAAGATCATCCAATTAAAATGAAATCACCTCTGCCAAAAAGCTGTGTGGCCTTGGCTAAGTTATTGAGCATCTTTATACCTTAGTTTCCTCCTCTTCAAATGGATGTAATCATAGTGCTTTAGTCCTAAGGCTGAGAAATAAATACAACAACGCATGTTTTACATAGTGCCTACCAAATCGTAAATGCCCAACAAATGGGTATTAGATGTCATTATTATTAGACCTGTTTGCTTTTAAGAATATTTTCATAGGTGATGTTGATGTGATAGTTGAACATTTTTTGCAGTAGGTTCAAATAATATGAAAATCAATTATCCCTTATATCCTTTGTGAGCTTAGATTTTAATAGGAAATACAGGTTCCCAGATTCATAAAGTGAATTTTGCTAGCTGATATTTTCTGTTTGGACTCATATGCAGATGTTAGAAGCTGAAGTTTCCATAAACCAGACAATTGCTGATTCCTATGTCACCCAGTCCTTACAACTCCTGGACACAACAGAAATAGAGAACAGGTGAGCTATCTGGGGCTCATGAAGGTTGTGGGTGGATGGAAGGTAATACACTCAGGTGGCACAGGCTTTCTGCCATGTGAACCTTGAGCATGTTGGTGCCTTGTTGCCATGTTCGTTGACAGATCACCATAGGACCAGGCTTTTCACTGTGTCGTGGGACTAGATCTTTCTGGGTGACCATAGAAACATGTGACAGACACCTTTTCCCTGTGATAGGTGGATGGGGTTAGCAGCCCAGAAGCTTTGAAAAATGCCCACTTTGCAAGTATAGTTAACTAAGTTTGTACCCCAAATGATTCTTCTGTAGAATGTTTCCCTCTCTACCATCACCATGATGTTTTGTTACTTAAAAAATAATTTCTAAAAAATTAGTGTTCCTGGTGTTCCCAGCAGGTAGCTACATCCTGTAAGTATGAAAAACGGGCTTTCTCTCTGTGTTACGTATATGTGGGCTTAGGGTCACTGGGCAGTGCCTGTCAGGCTGAGCAGAGCCACTTCAACCAGTCTGCCGACGCTGAGTGAGTCTGCTCATGCAGCTGGTACACATGGCAGGCAGACAGCCTGGAGTAGCCCGAACACTTAAAGTACTTAAATACTTCTCTCAATGTCCTAATAGGTATGATTTTTCTTGCACATTACCACCCATACACCTTTGAATCTTCTTTCAGCATAACTAAGAAATATAAAGCCCATTCCACCATAGCACTGAAGTAATAAATTCAAACCAGTTTCAGGATGATAGCTAATTTCCATTTGATCTATACAGAAAAACATGACTTTCCCATAATAAATAGAAGGCCTTATTTCTCATGTGAAGAATATTATTTATCTAGAAAAGAACTGGTTGAGTAGTTGCAATAAAGCATGCTTTTTATTGCTAAAACTATGTAAAGTACACTCAAGTAATCAATACTGTTACAAAGTACCTGCCTGTTCATCTGGTTCCCATTGATCCAGTTTCTAGTTTTCCCTTCTGCATTTAGCATAATATATATTAAAACAGCCTCAGTTTGTTTAAGGGTATGGTTAGCATGCATGCTGGCAAAATACCGGGTTACGTGCAGATAGCTTCTGCCAAACTCAGTCTGCATGCTGCCCTTCCCAGAACTTTAATCATGTTTACACTGAATAATACTCAGGTTTTTAGAAGTTGGGATTTTTTTCATGAAAATTGTACTTATAAATAGTGAATCTGAGCTGCTATTACCCACTGATAGTTATTTTTTTCTACATGTTGATGTCGGGATTCTATAACCATTTGTTTTTCCCCAGACCAGAATTTATTTCAGAATTCTCAAAGCTGACAGATCGGTGGCAGAATGCCGTCCAGGGTGTTCGGCAGAGGAAGAGTGACATCGATGGGCTGGTGAGGCAGTGGCAGGATTTCACTACTTCTGTGGAGGACTTGCTCCGCTTCCTCACTGACACCAGCCACCTGCTATCTGCAGTGAAGGGCCAGGAGCACTTCAGCCTCAACCAAACCAGAAGTCTGATCCATGAGCTGAAGGTAGTGCATGCATCATAGCAGCATGAGAACCACAGATGGTCATTATTTGCAAGATGCTCATTCACCTTTCATTTAATGTTTTTGATGACAAAGTGATTCAAATGTGCTCTTCAGTGTGAGGCCAACAAGGTGCAGTCACCACACCCCACAGCCTGGTCCCTAGTATTGTGGGGTTGGAAACCCAGTATTACCCATTCATCCAGAAATAGTGGAAGCAGACGTCCCCTCTCTTGTCCAGGCTGGAGTGCCTGGTTCTCTTGGGCCATGAGAGGAGGCCCGGAGTTGAGATGGGTGAATAAATGGGGGAAGTTTAGGGTGACAGACTCACACCACCAGATTCTAAAACCACTGATGAATGTATAAATTGATGATTAGTATAGTAATGTACAGTAGAATTGTTTACTCTTGAAGGAAAAATTCAATGGGTATGAAAAAAATAGAATGAATAAGACCTACTATTTGCCAGGCACGGTGGCTCACGCCTGTAATCCCAGCACTTTGGGAGGTTGAAGTGGATGACGAGGTCAAGAGATTAAGACCATCCTGGTCAACATGCTGAAACCCCGTCTCTACTAAAAACACAAAAAATTAGCTGGGCATGGTGGCATGTGCCTGTAATCCCAGCTAGTCAGGAGGCTGAGGAAGGAGAATTGCCTGAACCCAGGAGGCAGAGGTTGCTGTGAGCCAAGATCGCGCCATTGCACTCCAGCCTGGGTAACAAGAGCGAAACTCCGTCTCAAAAAAAAAAAAGACCTACTATTTAATAGTAAGTAGGGTGGCTAGAGTCAATAATAATTATATATTTTAAAATAAAGAATGTAATTGGATTATTTGTAACTCAAAGGATAAATGCTTCAGGAGATGGATACCCCATTCTTCATGATGTGCTTATTTTATATTGCATGCCTGAATTAAAAAATCTCATGCACCCACAAACATTTTTTAAACTAATTTAAAAAAAATAAAAATAAGGGACAAATACATTCAGGCAACAAAGCTTTTCAAAAGAAACTTGCTGGATGAGCACAGGATTAGAGTAGGTGATTGGAATATCCCATGGAGCTATAGAGCCGCTCTTCACCTTAGAGAAGCCTGTCAACAACCACCACCCTCCTGCGATCCTGTGCAGCCCTCACTCATTATGCAGTCATTGCATTTTAAGTGGGTACCTGCTCTGTGCCTGTCACTGTCCTAAGTGCTGAGCTTATTCTGTGGATGGAGAGAAGACCTTCACTCTTAAAAGGGCAGACAAAGTAGTAACTAAACCAGAATAATTAGTCAGATAAATTAATAAATAGTATAATATCAGATTATAATATGACTTATGTAGATCATTAAAACAGGGCCAGTAAAGATGGGAATGTGTGGCTCCTTTAGATTGGGTTGTCTCTGGCCATGTGACTTTTAACCTGGAACTGAATAAGAAGGAGCCAGCCATGCAAGATCTAAGGAAAGAGCCTTTCAGACCAAGGGAGAGGCTTACTCCAAGTCCCCAGGATGAGAACAAGCTCAGCACAGCAGAGGAACAGCACAAAGGCCAGTGTGGCTGACACAGGGCTGGCAAGGCAGCAGTGGCAGGTGAACTAGAATGACAGGTGGGGAGAAGCATTTTGCAGGCCAGTGTGCTAGCTGGATTACCTGGTCTGGCTGGAACCACGGAGCCTTTGAAGTGTTTCGGCTGAGGAAGAGGGTAGCATGACACTGTTTGTTTCCTTTTTTTTGAGATGGAGTCTCACTCTTACCCAGGCTTGGAGCACAGTGGTGCAATCTCGGCTCACTGCAACCTCTACCTCCCAGGTTCAAGCGATTCTCGTGTCTCAGCCTCATGAATAGCTGGGATTACAGGTGTGCACCACCACGCCCAGCTGGTTTTTGTGTTTTTAGTAGAGATGGGTTTTCACCATGTTGGTCAGGCTTGTCTCGAACTCCTGAGCTCATCTTGGCCTCCCAAAGTGCTGGGATTACAGGCATGAACCACCATGCTCGGCCCCATGTTTTTTAAAGATTGCTCTGGCTGCTCCTGATTGTAGGGAAGCTAAAGGAAAACTGGGAATCCTACCTATCGCTGCATCGTGACACTCGTTATTCTGTCCTGTCGTTCTTGGGAGTGACTGGGGTTGGTGGTTCCTGCTTGGGATCTATCAGGCAGTTGCAGTCAGATGGTGACTGGGGCTGGCATCATCTGAAGCTTACTCACATGACTGATGCTTAGGCTGGAGTGACTTGGGCAGCAAGGAGCTGGCACAGTGGGGCTCCTCTCCTTGGGCATCATTCTCTATGGTCTTGCCATGTAGCGGCTTCTGGTGGCCAGACTTCTTATATGGTACCGTACCCATGGCTTTAGAGATGCTTATCAAAAGAACAAGCTGTATTGCTTTATAAACCCAGCCTCAGAAGTCACATACATCACTTCTGCCACGCTCTAATAATGAAGGCTGTCATATATGCCCACATGAGTTTGTGAGGAGGGGACAGAGGGGCCACAGTTTGATGAGGGTTGGTTCTAATCCCAACACTTTGAGAGGCTGAGGTGGGAAGATCCCTTGAGCCCACTTTAAGACCTGCCTGGACAACATAGTGAGACCCTTGTTTCTACAAAAAAAAAATTAAAAATTAGCCAGGCATGGTGGCATGCACCTGTACTCCCAACTGCTCAGGAGGCTGAGGCAGGAGGATCATACTTGAACCCAGGAGGTTGAGGCTGGAGTGAGCCATGGTTGCACCACTGCACTCTAGCCTGGATAACAGCAAGATACTGTCTTAAAAAAAAAAAAAAAGTTATCTTTGGAATTTAAATGATCCTTGGAGGCAGTCATCTTGAAAGAGTCTGTTTGGGTGTGGTTACATCTGGGTCTTCTTTTCTGCAATAAGATAATGAGGTAACGGGAAGGGAAAGAAAAAACAGTCACTTTCTGGGTCTTAGGGAGATAAAGGAACTTCTGTAGGAGACACAGGGCTGGGAGGGCAGAGAGACCCTGAGGCTTCTTCACTTCAGCATGTCAAAACACTGTATTTTGGAGTGTTGGTTTCTGAGTCTGGTAAAGGAAAAGCTAGATGAAGGATGACTGTGGGTTGAGGCTCAAGCATCTTGGTGAATAGTGTGCTGTTGACCAAGTTAGGGAAGACTAAGGGAGTAGCAGGTCTTCTCCAAGTGGCTCATTCACACAGCACAATATGTAGGAGAGACGCGCGTGGAGTGCCTGTGGTCCAGTTGCTGTTTCTCTTATTTGTGTCCTGCTCCTGAGGGTGCGTTTGGCTTTCCTCTTTTGGATATGGGTGATCTACAGGCTTCTCAGAAATGCCTTTTTAATTAGTGATGTTCTATTGATGTTGATCAGCGCCCATTTTGGAAAATGCCCACACACTGTCTCCCTCAAGAACTTTCAAGGTGAAGGAAATAATATTTACGTATTATTTATTTACTTATTTGTTTTAGAGACAGATACTCGCTGTGTCTCCTTGCTGGAGTGCAGTGGCGTGATCATAGCTCACTATAACCTCAAACTTCTGGACTCAACCAGTCCTCCCAACTCAGCTTCCTGAGAAGCTGGGACTACAGGAACTCACCACCATGACCAGACAGGAAAACATTTTTAGAACAGACAAAAACTATTTAATTTTTTCCCGGAAACCAAATGCCTTTAGAAGTATGAATCAATTTTAAAGTTTTTACTTCATTTTTGTGTTATAAATGCCTAGTTTCAGCCTCTTTAAAGAATGCCCATGTAGCCAGGTGTGGTGGCAAATCTCTTAAAAAACAAGGCCTCAGCTACTCTCGGCACACTGCCTGTGGGTGGCCCTGCTCTGCAGGAGCAGTCACAGAGCTGTAACACTGCCTTTAAAAAATTTTTTTTTTTTTTTTTTTTTTTATAAAGACAGGGTTTCACCATGTTGGTCAGGCTGGTCTTGAACTCCTGACCTCAGGTGATCCGCCCGCCTTGGCCTCCAAAGTGTTTGGATTACAGGCATGAGCCACCAGGCCCGGCCATTTTTTAAAAATTTTTATTGTTTTGAGACAAAGTCTCACTCCATCACCCAGGCTGGAGTGCAGTGGCATGATCTTGGCTCCACCTCCAGGTTCGAGTGATTCTTGTGACTCAGTTTCCCAATTAGCTGGAATTACAGGCATGCACCACCATCCCTGGCTAAGTTTTGTATTTTTAGTAGAGATAGGGTTTCTCCATGTTGGCCAGGCTGGTCTTGACCTCCTGACCTCAATTGATCTGTCCATCTTGGACTCCCAAAGTGCTGGGATTATAGTCATGAGCCATCCCACCAGGCCTAAAAAACTTGTTTTTAATTTTCAGAAAGTCTACATGATATATGGATGGAATTTGTTGTTGTTTTTGTTTTTTTGAGACAAAGTCTCACTTAGCCACCCAGGCTGGAGTGCAGTGGTGCATTCTCAGCTCACTGCAACCCCCGCTTCTCAGGTTCAAGAAATTCTCCATCAGCCCCCCGAGTAGCTGGGATTACAGGCATATGCCACCACATCAGGCTAATTTTTTTGTATTTTTAGTAGAGGTGGGGTTCCACCGTGTTGGCCAGGCTGGTCTCAAACTCCTGACCTCAGGTGATCTGCCCATCTCGACTTCCCAAAGGGCTGGGATTACAGGCTTGAGCCACTGTGCACGGCCTCAGATGGAATTTTTTAAAGCTGTCCCTTTGGGCACACATTGATGTATGTGTTTATGTACCCATAATAAGCTTAAGAAATGTATATTTTTTTGTATTTTACCCTTTCTTGTATTCACTCATTTTATATTTGTTTAGCATAATGTACATATCCTGCTCCTATGGGTTAGGAGTAAAGTGGCTTTGTCCCATGATCATGACCCAGTATTTGCTCTTGATTTCAGGTCTGATACTCCAGTCTCCAGTCTTTTTTTTTTGAGACAGAATCTTGCTCTGTCACCCAGGCTGGAGTGCAGTGGCTCAATCTCGGCTCACTGCAACTTCCGCCTCCTGGTTTCAAACGATTTTTCCGCCTCAGCCTCCCGAGTAGCTGTGACTACAGGTCCAGCCACTTTCTTAATACTCTTAGATCCGTTTACCTTGCAGACTTTTATCCTGTGATGTATACTTTTTTATTTCTCTATGCTTGTAATCATTATACTAAGAATCTTATCTCACCAGTCTTTGGAAATTATTTTAAGACCACCTCGCTTAGTTCTTTGCTTATCTACTCAATGTAAAATATTAGCTTTTGATGTGAGTGTGGGTATGTCCATTCTGACCCAATTTGTCTAATTTATATCTAGTTTAACACTTAAGGAAAGCTCTGAAGAAATATACACAGACACACATAATCACATTTTGAACACATCAAAAGCCTAAGCAAATTACTTTTTTTTTTCTTAGAATAAAAAAATTCATTTTCAAAGATGGCGAACCACCTATGCAGTAACCTTGGAAGCTGGAGAAAAGTTACTGCTCAGAACTAACCTGGAAACTAAAGAGTCGGTGGGTAGGAAAATCAGTCAACTTCAGGACAACTGGAATAACACAGAGCCCCCGCTGGCAGAGATGATTCACCAGTTCCAGAGCACTGTAGAGGTAAACTCACCACTTACTTTTCCATTCATGATATTCAAATTCAGTACATAAATTTTCATTCATGGTATAACAATGGAAATGATTTTAGGAAATTACAGTATCATGAGTTTCTAACTCAAGCTCTAATCCCTAAGACATGCCGGTTACTTAATGTGAAATGTTAATATAGCATTGCAAGAGCTTGATGTTTAGTATTTAAATACTTAAGATTCTACTAAGATTCTTACTTTTATGAAACAGGAAACATATTCTTATTCAATGGAAGTTCAATACATAAAATTAATGTTCCATATACAACTTGTCCTTGGGCATAGTATATGAAAATAAACAGGTGGCCTGGCATGGTGGTTCACACCTGTAATCCCAGCACTTTGAGAGGCCGAGGTGGACAGATCATCTGAGGTTGGGAGTTCAAGACCAGCCTCAATAACATGGAGAAACCCCGTCTGTACTTAAAAAATACAAAATCAGGTGGGCATGGTGGTGGGCACCTATAATCCCAGCTACTCAGGAGGCTGAGGCAGGAGAATCGCTTGAACCCGGGAGGCGGAGGTTGTGGTGAACTGAGATTGTGCCATTCCACTCCAGCCTGGGCAACACGAGTGAAACTCTGCGCCCCCACAGGAAAAAGAAAAAGAAAAGAAAAGAGACAGGAGTGCTTCATTTTTTGGCTATCATCAGAGAATGCACTTTTCCATATAAGTGAATTTTCCAAATAATTTATGATTATACATTTATATTTTGAGTCACTATTAGAAAAATCGTTATTGTTTGTTATACTAAGATACCAAGTTGTTCTCAAGGCCTCTAAATTGCTTTGAACCTATGGCCCTCCCTGAACTACTATGCTGTGAGTGCTGATATGGTTTTTATCATTTTTCTTTCTCTCCTGTTAATGTCAAGCTGTCCATTTTTACTTTTCCTTTCACCAGGCTCACTTAGTTTTTATAGCCCACTCCTCTCTCTAATCTGTTGTGTGTGCCAAAACTGAATAACCAAGCTTATCAGACATATTTTTCTGAATTAAGAGTAAATATATGCTGAGTTAGAGCTTGAGAATTTCTCCTGTGAATAAAGTACCTGAATTTTATTTGGTACATGGACTGTATGGAATTCATTAACTAGCAAACATTTGTTAAGCATCTGCCATATTCGTAAAGCATAATGCTAATTGCAAGTAACAGTTTGGTGGGAGAGATAAGAACTCATAGTTTTGCTTCTCCCTTTGCTTTCTCATTGAGTTCCAGATAGTTGATGCTGCTAGACAAGAGGCCTTCCCTTACGTGAGGGGTTACTATAGACTTAGGCCAACCCAACCAAGTATGTTTAGGTATCAGCTGTACTGAAGAATAGAGTAGTGGGTCACTATAGGTTTGTATAGTTTAGTGACGTCAGGAAAATAAATTTATCCTAATGAATCAAATATAAATACCCCACAGTTGAAAATGCAGGCAGCTTTTTGCTCAACAATATAAAGTTTGAAGAAAAGAGACAGTGGACCCTTGACATGGCTTTTTAACCCCAGAACCACAGGCTAGTCATTTTTCTCTGAGCTTTAGTTTTCCCATTTTAAATATGATAATACTTGTTTTAAACATGATAATACTTTCCCTGTCTATCTCCCAAGGTTATATAATTACAGTAAGTTAATAAAGTTGAAAATGCTTTGTAAAAAGGAAAGTGCTTTAAGCAGAAAGTGATAGTCAGCACAGTGGTGAGAAATGGAAAGTGAAAAGGTCACTAAAGCCAAGCTGTAGAAAAGAGAAGAGAGCCAGCAGAGGAGGGGGTGACAGTGGACAAGAAGACAAGGAAAGTGGCTGAGTGCTTATGTTCTATGGGGCTAGTATAGCATGTGCCAAAGACGGACAGTGCTAACAGTTCATCTGTACAGTAGCCTTTTAGATGTGAACTTTTCCAAAATTAAAGTAGATATCACATTGGCTAGATGAGAGGGATATGGGGAGGAAGGAAGAACTTTTTTTTTATTTTTATTTTTTGAGACGGAGTTTCGCTCTTGTTACCCAGGATGGAGTGCAATGGCACGATCTCGGCTCACCGCAACCTCCGCCTCCTGGGTTCAGGCAATTCTCCTGCCTCAGCCTCCTGAGTAGCTGGGATTATAGGCACGCGCCACCATGCCCAGCTAATTTTTTTGTATTTTTAGTAGAGATGGGGTTTCACCATGTTGACCAGGATGGTCTCAATCTCTTGACCTCGTGTTCCACCCGCCTCGGCCTCCCAAAGTGCTGGGATTACAGGTGTGAGCCACCGCACCCAGCCCTTTTTTTTTTGAGACAGTCTCGCTCTGTCACCAGATTGGAGTGCAGTGGCGCAATCTCGGCTCACTGCAGCCTCCACCTCCTGGGTTCAAGTGATTCTCGTGCCTCAGCCTCCCAAATAGCTGAGATTACAAGCAAGCACCACCACACCCAGCTAATTTTTGTATTTTTAGTAGAGACGGGTTTTGCCATGTTGGCCAGGATGGTCTCGAACTTTTGAGCTCACGTGATTCACCTTCCTCAGCCTCCCAAAATGCTGGAATTATAGGCATGAGCCACCATGCCCAGCCCAGAAGAACTGTTTTCAAGTAAAGGCTAGCCAGATGCTTGAAATGAGCCACAGGTAAAGCTACAAGGAGTCTCAAGTCATATTGGTGTTCCTTCTGCTTTTGGAGACCACAGTCTGCTCAAGACAAGGAACTGGGTGTCTGTGTGATTTATAAAAAACAAACTTAACAGAAAGATAATGTGGATTAAATGAGCTATTCTATTTCCACAATTCATTCTAAAGAGCAATGTACTTACCAGTTTTAATCTTGTTTTCAAATAGACCTGGGACCAGTGTGAAAAGAAAATCAAGGAGTTGAAAAGCAGGCTGCAAGTTTTAAAGGCACAAAGTGAAGATCCTCTTCCAGAGCTTCATGAGGACCTCCATAACGAAAAAGAGCTGATTAAGGTATTGAAATCCAGATAAGTGGCCAAGATAATCACTTAGCTGTTTTCTGAGTACTTTGAAGTGCTTCTTTGCCTATTTCTGTGTTGAAACTGAGTTTTCATTTTCAATTGGAAAATATTTTTCTGATTTGCTGTCTAACGTAGCATGCTGGTCTCTTAAAGAATTAGAATTGATGCTTTTTATGATTGTTGTTTGAAGATGAGAAAGACTTTTGCAAAAACTCACTTCTTAGGATCTTAGGAGTTTTCTCCTTCAGGTCCTCTTTCTGTCTGCTTCTCCTCTGTAATGTAAGATGTGGCCTCTGAGATTCCTGTAAAAGCTGTTACCTTATCAACTGTCCTTGTCTTTGAAATGAGAGTGAAGTATGACTAAAGAATTCATTTTTGAAAGTGAGTAGGTTGGGTTTTGCTTCAGTATAACATTTTTGTAAAACCGTCCAAACTATATTCTGCCTAGTGAATACCACACTAGCAAATATTCCTGGATATTTTATGCCTTTGCTGAAGACAAGGCAAACTTATGGATAGGAATTGGGGCCAGAAAAATCCCCAGGTCAGCAACTCTCTGCAACTTTGATGTTTAAAAACATTGACAGACTTGGAATGGTCCTTTCGTTTTTTTCTTTCTTCAGTGACTTTCAGGGATCAAATTGAAAAAATTAGGAAGAAATGAATAGTCTGATACTTCAAGTTGGACCAGAAACTAGTGTCTTTCTCCCTATGTCATTTTCTTTGTTGTAAAAATATCTAATATGCGGCCGGGCGCGGTGGCTCACGCCTGTAATTCCAGCACTTTGGGAGGCCGAGGCGGGTGGATCACGAGAAATCGAGACCATCCTGGTCAACATGGTGAAACCCCGTCTCCACTAAAAATACAAAAAATTAGCTGGGCACGGTGGCGTGTGCCTGTAATCCCAGCTACTCAGGAGGCTGAGGCAGGAGAATTGCCTGAACCCAGGAGGCGGAGGTTGCGGTAAGCCGAGATCGCGCCATTGCACTCCAGCCTGGGTAACAAGAGCGAAACTCGGTCTCAAAAAAAAAAAATACCTAATATGCTAAAAGGCATAATAAATGATGTGACAAGCTGGCATGATGCTATCACCTGGCTTAAAAAAAAAAAAATTACACACACAGTTCAAGTGTCCCGTATAATCCAACTTCTCCTCAGACGTGTCGGCAACCCTGGATTTGATGTTCATCATTCTTACACATTTCCTAATAATTTTAATTGATACATGTGTTTGTAGGTGTCAGTGTTTTTGTTTGTTTGTTTGATTTTGAGGTACAGGTTCTGGCTCTGTCTTCAAGGTTAGAGTGCAGTGGTGCATCTCAGGTCACTGCAACCCTTACTTCCCAAACTTTAAGCGATCTTTCTGCATCAGCCCTCTGAGTAGCTGGGACTACAGACACACACCACCATGCCCAGCTAATTTTGTATTTTTTGGAGAGATGGGGTTTTGTCATGTTTCCTAGACTGGTCTCAAACTCCTGTGCTCAAGCAATCCTCCTGCCTTGGCCTCCCAAAGTGCTAGAATTACAGGTGTTAGCCACCACGCCCAGCCTGCTGTCAATGAAATGTAGAATTGTTTTCTGTTTTGAAACTTTACATGGCTATGCATGGTGGTTTACAGCTATAATCCCACACTTCGGGAGGCTGCAGCAGGAAGATCCCTTGAGTCCAGCAGTTTGAAGTAGCCTGAGCAACAAAGCGAGACCCCATATGTACAAAGAAAAATTTTTTTAATTAGTTGGGTGTGGTGGCACATTCCTGTGATCCCAGCTGCTGGGGAGGCTGAGGTGGGAGGATCCTTTGAGCCCAGTAGATTGAGGAGTCATGAAGGCACCACTACACTTCACCCTGGGTGACAGAGTAAGACTGTCTCTAAAAAAAATAAAATAAAATACTTAAATTTTAAAACTTTATATAAGCAATACTACATATAGTGTACTTTTTTTTTTTTTTAATCTCCTGTTGCTCAGGCTGGAATACAATGGCACCATCTCGGCTCACTGCAACCTCCCTTACCCAGGTTCAAGCAATTCTCATGGCTCAGCTTCCCAAGTAGCTGGGGTTACAGGTGCAAGCCACCAGGCCCAGCTAATTTTTTTATTTTTAGTAGAGATAGGGTTTCGCCATGTTGGACAGGCTGGTCTTGAATGCCTGGCCTCAGGCAATCCGCCTGCCTCAGCCTCCCAAAGTGCTGGGATTGCAGGAGTGAGCCACCATGCCTGGCCTACAATGTGATATTTTTCCCTCATTATGATTTGGAGTCATAGATGTTGGTACCTAGTGCATATTCATTCTCACTGCTGTATAGTGTGCATTGTAGGAATATACAACAACTTACGTATCCCTTCTATAGTCACTTGGTATTGTCAGATTTTTTTTAACTTTTGCTAGTCCAACAGCTGTGAGTGAGATAGCGTCTCTTCATAGTTTGCTAGTCAGTTGCACTTTTTTTTCATGTTTGCCCTTTTGTGAATTACCTGTTTGTGCCTTTTACTGATTTTTTTCTGTTGGGCTATTTGTCTTTTTCTTACTGAGTTGAAGGAGCTGCTTATTTATTCCAAATTTTCCTTGAGTGTATACATTGCAAATGTCTATTCACATCTGAGAGCCTGTTTTTCCACTTTTCCCTTGGTGTTGCTGGCTCAACAAAAGATAATATTTTGTTATTTTAATGTAGATGCATTTGTCAGTATTTTCCTATATGATTTGTATTTTTGCTTCCTTTGCAAACTCTTCATACTAAAGTCATAAAATACATGCTTACAGTTTCCTCGAAAAGTTTTCAGTTTTTACTTTTGACATTCGCATCTTTATTGATTGAAGAATTGATTTTGGCATATTTTAAGTCTGTCATTCATTTTCTAAGTCTTGGTGCCTATTTATTGTCTAATGTCGAATATCAAATTTCCATATAGGCAGGATTCACTTCTCAGTTTTCTATTCTGTTCATTGGTCTGTTTATCTCAGCTTTAATATCAAACTATCTTGATTATTGCACTTTGTTGTAACACATCTTTATTTCAGGTGTGACGTGTACCCATACCTTTTCCTCTCACATTAGTTTGGATGTCCCTGGGTCTTTGATCTTCCATAACTTTGAGGAACAACAGCTTTTTAAACCATGAAAAGTTCTGATAAAAGTTTTAATTGAATTGCATTGAATTTATTTTTTATTTTTAAAGATGGGGTTTCTCCATGATGGTCAGGCTAGTCTTGAACTCCTGACCTCAGGTGATCCACCCACCTCAGCCTCCCAAAGTGTTAGGATTACAGGCGTGAACCACCATGCCTGGCAGAATTGCATTGAATTTATAGATTAATTTGAGTAAAATTGTTTAGTATTTCTGCTCATGAATGTGGTATATATTTCCCTTTGGTAATATGTAGTTGTTTTCACTAATGGTTTATAATTTTCTTTATTCTTGTTATAATTTTCTTTTCTTCTCTTCTCTTTTCTTTTTCTTTTTTTGAAATGGAGTTTTCTTCTTGTCACCCAGGCTGGAGTGCAGTGGCACGATCTTGGCTCACTGCAACTTTTTCCTCCCTGGTTCAAGGGATTCTCCTTCCTCAGCTTCCTGAGTAGCTGGGATTACAGGTGCCCATCACCATTCCCAGCTAATTTTTGTATTTTTAGTAGAAACAGGGTTTCACCATGTTGGCCAGGCAGGTTAACTCCTGACCTCAGGAGATCCACCTGCCTCGACCTCCCAAAAGTGCTAGGATTACAGGTGTGAGCCATCACGCGCGGCTTATTCTTGTTATCATTTTCTTCATCAGAAAAGATATACCTTTTGTTGGTTATTTCTTGGTTTGATATTTTTGAAGCTATTGAAAATACTGCCTTTTTCTAATTATATTTTATAACTGATTATTCCTGATGCCTAGAAATGCAGTTGGTTTTTGCAGATTTATGTTTAACATCTTGCTAAACTCTTATGTTAATTCCAATAATTAGCTTATGTATTTTGGGTGTCTAGGAGACTAACATCATCTGTCAATAATGACAGGGTTATTTTTGTTTCTTTCTTTCTTTTTCTTTTTTTTGAGACAGAGTTTTTGCTCTTGTTACCCAGGCTGGAGTGCAATGGCGCGATCTTGGCTCACTGCAACCTCTGCCTCCTGGGTTCAGGCAATTCTCCTGCCTCAGCCTCCTGAGCTAATTTTTTGTATTTTTAGTAGAGATGGGGTTTCACCATGTTGACCAGGATGGTCTCGATCTATTGACCTCGTGATCCACCCGCCTCGGCCTCCCAAAGTGCTGGGATTACTGGCTTGAGCCACTGTGCCTGACCTCTTTCTTCTTTTTCATATCCTTTTTTTTTTTTTTTTTTTTCCGATTTTTTCTACATGGGCCAATACCTCTAAAACATTATTAACCAGAAGTATTAATAGCTGACTCTTTCATGTCATTCTTCCATTTTAAAAGAAAATGATTCTAACATTTCACTATTAAGTGTGATATTTGCTGGTGGTGGGTCAGTTAGTGGCTTTATTAGGTTAACAGGATTTCTATCCCTAATTTTCAAAGTTTTTTTGTTTTTTTGTTTTTGAGTCAGAGTTTCACTCTTGTTACCCAGGCTGGAGTACAATGGCGTGATATTGGCTCACCGCAACCTCCGCCTCTTGGGTTCAAGCAATTCTCCTGCCTCAGTCTCCCAAGTAGCTGGGACTACAGGCGTGCACCACCATGCCCAGCTAATTTTTGTATTTTTAGTAGAGACGGGGTTTCACCGTGTTGACCAGGATGGTCTCGATCTCTTGACCTGGTAATCCACCCACCTCGGCCTCCCAAAGTGCTGGGATTTTCAGAGTTTTTATCATCCCTACCTCATTAGGTGTAGGGCAATGCTTTGGTAACAACAGAGAGAATTTGGAGTAGTGTTCTCAGCTGATACATAGTTTCCTTTCATAAAGTCTAGAAACCAGTGCAGAATGTGAAATGCAAACCTTGAGCAGCCATGGTTTTCCTCAAGTATCATCTCTCAGTTTCCAGTGGGAGCTTTTCAGCTTTCACAGTCTCAGCATCCTATTTATCAGTGGAAAGAATCAGGGAAAGGCAGAGATCATTGAGTTCATTCAACCCATGACCATATTCCAGAAAGATCCCAAGTAACCCAAAGATTGTCCAGATCCATGTGTTTCATCCCTGATTCACCTGGGGGAGATATGCTAGCCACTTGACCAATTTGAGCTTCACTTTCCTCCTCAACTCATATTCCTGGCTGGATGTGGTGGCTCACACCTGTAATCCTAGCACTTTGAGAGCCCAAAGCAGGCAGATAACCTGAGGTCAGCAGTTCAAGACCAGCCTGGCCAACATGGTTAAACCCCATCTCTACTTTTAAAAAAAAGACAAAAAATTATATTCCCTTCTAAGCACAACTGCAAAAAGAAAAACCGGGCATGGTGGCTCACACCTGTAATACCAGCATTTTGGGAGGCTGAGGTGGCCGGATCACCTAAGGTTAGGAGTTTAAGTCCAGCCTGGCCAATATAGTGAAACCTCGTCTCTGCTAAAAATACAAAAAAAAAGAAAAAAAAATTAGCTGCGTTTAGTGGCCGGCGGCTGCAATCCCAGCTACTCAGGAGGCTGAGGCAGGAGAATCCCTTGAACCCGAGAGAAGGAACGTGAGGCAAGAATGCGCCATTGCTCTCTATCCTGGGCAACAAGAGTGGAACTGAGTCTCAAAAAGTAAATAAATAAAATAAATTTTAAAAAATAGAAAGAAAAAAGATAAAAAAGAAAAATTATATTCCCACTACAGCCAAGTGGAGGAATGCAATTATTTCCTTACATATATGTTGTATGTATATTCTAACTTCACTATTATGAAAATTGCTACAGTGGACATCTGTGTTTCATTACACTCGTCCAAAGATTGAGTCCTTGGAACAATTTGGTTTTTAAATAATTTTTGTATAAGTAATATAGTCACATGGTTCAAAATTCAGAAGGTACAAAAGGCATCTGTGATAAATTTTTTTTTATCAGTTCCTCTCCACAGAAACACTTAGTGTTACAAGTTTGTTGTATGTTTTTCCAGAAACAGAATATAAATGTACAGGCCAAAATTTATTAATATACCCATTCTTGTTTGGTCCTCCTTTACCCAAATGGTAGTACAGAGAAATGGGACTTGACAGTTCTCCTGGTAGTTGAGTCCACAGGCAAGGCATCAGTGCTGACCCTATCTATACTATAGAGAGTCTATTCAACTCCTGTGCAACACACTGCTTTTTGTAGTCAAACAACTTGAAGTTTTACATCTCGTGTTACATAAAAAATTGAAATTTTTCAGGTATTCTTCTTTTTTTATTTTTTGGCAAAGTCTCGCCTTGTCACCCAGGCTGGAGTGCAATGGCGAATCTCAGCCTACTGCAACCTCTGCCTCCCAGGTTCAAGTGATTCTCCTGCCTCAGCCTCCCAAGTAGCTGGAATTACAGGCGTCCACCACCACACCCAGCTAATTTTTTTTTATCTTTAGTAGAGACAGGGTTTCATCATTATATTAGCCAGGCTGATCTCGAACTCCTGACCTGGTGATCCGCCTGCCTCAGCCTCCCAAAGTGCTGGGATTACAGGTGTGAGACACCACACCTGGCTTAGGTGGTCTTGTGATATAGGTAATTTATCTGGTTGAATGAAAATGATGAAAACTTATCTGACTTCTCTTATGACAGCTTGGTTGCAAATCTGGGGCAATTTAATTTAAAGATAGGCATGATTGTTGACATTTTTATACATACTGTGGTCATCAGCTATAGTAAACTTGCACAAGAGACCTCATTCTATATATTGGTCGACTCCCTGCTTCTTTTCATTTAGTGTTTATGAACGTTTTAAAGTTCTTGAGACATACATTTTGGTATCTGAAAACTTGCTGTCCACCAGCACCATGGCAGGTTCTGGGCACTGCATCAGTGAGCACTGTTGTCATGGTGCCTGTCATGTGTGCAGCTAATAGTCCAATCTGCCAGAGAGCTTCACTGCATGCATAGGAACTGTGTGTGTATGTGTGTATATAACTGAACATGCTGAATGTTAGAGGGGAAAAGGGCACGGCAATGAGAGTAAAATGAGAGTCTCAACCTTATCCAGTGACTGTACACCTTCTGATTGTCAGCATTATAAGTATTCAAACCAAACTGAAACCTGGCTGTGCATAACTTGGCAGCCAAGCCAGCACCTCTGAGCAGGGCGCAGGACAGGCTGAGCTTCCTGCCACGTGACTAGGAAACTGAAGCTCAGCAGTTTCCAGATCTCCAATTTCAAGCCAGTGAGTGGTATAGCTCAGCTGGCAGGTGGTCCCCTTTATGTTACGTAGCTTTCCATAATGTTCCACTGTGGAATCTGCCATCACCTGCTTTAATGGAACCAATTATGACACCAAAAGTAGGTAATAAAAATGTTAAATACCTAGTGATTTATCTTCTGAGAAAAGTGTTATTCCTCAGTCTTCATGCAAACTTTAAAAAGAATCCTCTGGGCCATTTTATTTAACATAAATTCTTGCTGGTAAGTTATGAAATCATACCAGTGTAGCTTTTAGACCTGTGAAAATCAATCAGCATTAACACATTCTTAGAGCCCTTCAAACTTATCCCTGATTTTAGGCATAGTGTCAGCAGGGCATGGTGGCTCACCCTTGTCATCCCAGTGCTTCAGGGGGCTGAGGCAAGAGGGTCACTGGAGCTGGGGAATTCAAGACTAGCCTGGGCAACATGATGAGACCTCCATCTCGACAAAAAAAAATTTTTAAATTAGCCAGGTGTGATGGTATGTGCCTATAGTCCCAGCTACTCTAGAGGCTGAGGCATGGGGATCACTTGAGCCCAAGAGGTCAGTCAAGGCTGCTGTAAGCCATGATTGTGCCACTGTACTCTAGCCTGGGCAACAGGGTTAGACTCTGTCTCTAAAAAAAAATAATAATAAAAATTTAAAAGGCTTAGTATCTTATTTCAGATTTCAGTTGACAGATAGGACTGAAGACCCTTAAAATGCGCCAAGTTATGAAGAATTGTAAGCACAGTGAGAACCTGGCAGATCCTTGAGTGTTTTGGCTGTTTCCTTTTACCTTCCCTGATGTGAAAGTAATTCTTCTTGAGTAAATTGTAGATTTCAAAAAGTTTCAATTTGACAGATGCTTCTTTTTGTGTGTGTGAGACAGGCTCACTCTCCATCGCCCAGACTGGAGTGCAGTGACATGCAATCAGTTCACTGCAACCTCTGCCTCTCAGTTTCAAGTAATTTTCTTGTCTCAGCCTTCCAAGTAGCTAGGATTACAGGTGCGCACCACCACACCCCGCTAATTTTTGTATTTTTAGTAGAGGTGGGGTTTCATGTTGGCTATGCTGGTCTCAAACTCCTGACCTCATGTGATCCGCCCACCTTGGGCTTCCAAAGTGCTGGGATTACAGGCATGAGCCACTGAGACTGCCAATGCTTCATTTTAGATAGATGTTTCCATGGCCAGAAAATTATCTGCTAACTAATCTTTGCCAATTAGAAAAGTTTATTTTTTTCTTCCATTATACTCACTCATTTTTTTCAAAAGTTAACCAAAAATCATTCCCTTGGAACAGAAGTCGTTGCTGTTACATGATTGCCACAGTAGCAGCAATACATTTCTTATGTTTTTTTTTTTTTATGGAAAAATCACACTTTATATCTATCTGAAATGTAGTTTCAGGATTAAAAATTATGTGTGCGTATAAAGATCATTAGACTCCAAATACACTTTCCTCTAAATAAAGAACTGCATGACCTTAAAATAGAATAAATTCTAACAAAATCAGAGCTACCTGAGGAAATGAAAATAAAGGTGGAAGAGTTTTCCTTTGAGAAAAAGGTGGTGGAGTACTGGCTAGCGAAGACTGCAGGCACTCGCCTGGGGCTGTTTCCCATTCAGAAGGTCCCTCCCTCTTTCCTGGCCTCCCCTCCCCCAGAGCCTAATCAAAGGATTAGCCTACAGGTTTGGAAACAACAGCCGCTTGAGTTGAAGGCTTTTTACCCCCTTCTTGTGCTTAAATGCAGGAACTAGAGAAGTCTTTGGCTAGCTGGACTCAGAACTTGAAAGAACTTCAAACTATGAAGGCGGACTTAACACGGCACGTTCTCGTGGAAGACGTGATGGTTTTGAAGGAGCAAATAGAGCATTTGCACAGACAATGGGAGGACCTCTGCTTTAGGGTAAGTTCACTGCAGGGCACGGCTGCTTGGGAGTAGATTGAAACGGCTCTGAAGGCCAGACAAAGTAGAAAGCAGCTTAATTTCGTTGAACCGGAGGCCCTTTTCAGTGGGACCCCTGGCCCGGCTGCTGCTCCTTTGGAAGGTAGCAACATGGTTTAACAGAGTTGGCCCTTTTGTTTCTCTAGCGCTAAATGCTAGAACTTTGCACGCTTTTAATAAGCTTTTTAAAAAGTCACCTTAAGTGGAGACAAAAATTGCGGTTCTGATCAGTTGTGTAGACTGCCCTCTGGCTTGTGTAGGTGACAAGTCCTAATCAGTGTATCAGAAGCAGGATGCAGTGAAAAGGTCCCCTTCTGAGTCTCTTCTGGGCCTAACAGCAGGAGTCTTCCTTAATGCCCAGCAGGCATGGGAGCATTTCCTATGAGTACTCTGCATTCACATGCAATCTGATGTTTATTTCAAGTAGCTGGTTTGTAAAATTCTCTAAGAAATGATAAACTGCTACGTTGTGTCTCAGTGGATTACTTCGACTTATTAAGAATGGGATTCTATTAAAAAGAGTATTATATGGTATATGCTTGTGACAGGATCAAGATTGAATTAAGGGGTTCAAATAGTCTTAAAGATCTTTGCTTTAAGAGCATGGAATTCTAACGAAAATAAATTCCTTAATCTCATTTGTGTGAATAATTAAGAAGAGATGTGTTTAAAAAGTTGCAATTCAGACACGTTGTTCTTCTTGATTTTAGTATTTAATATTCACAGTGTACCCTAATTTTGAATGTTCTTTTAGAACTTTTCAAATTTTATATAAAAGGAAATGTTTAGAATATATGAAAAGTATTCTAAAAGTTAAGGTAGACGGGCAGACTGGAACCCACATGTTCCTGATTAGAACGACACTGTGCAAAATGCCAGCGGTTTTAAGAGCTAAAATAAACAGACGCCCTGAGGAATGGAAACACAACACTTGTTTTTCTAGCATAGTTTTTCAAGCCTTTTTAACACATTTGGCTGGGTAGGATATATAAGCATTCAGTATTTCCTCCTCTGAAAAGAGCAGAGGTTTCTTTGTACGCAGCAGGAAAATCTCAAGAGAATTCAACCTTGGTTTCCTGGTCCATATAGTGGGGTGTCAAAACTTCACCAAGGCCGGGCTCGGTGGCTCACGCCTATAATCCCAGCACTTTGGGAGGCCGAGGCAGTTGGATCACGAGGTCAAGAGATTGAGACCATCCTGATCAACAAGGTGAAACCCCATCTCTACTAAAAATACAAAAATTAGCTGGGCACGGTGGTGCGCGCATGTAGTCCCAGCTACTCAGGAGGCTGAGGCAGGAAAATTGCTTGAACCCAGGAGGCGGAGGTTGCGGTGAGCCGAGATGGTACCATTGCACTCCAGTCTGGGTAACAACAGCAAAACTCCGTCTCAAAAAAAAAAAAAAAACTTTACTAGAAGAACTCTTAGCCACCGCCTTTTAACTCTAAGATTCTTGAAGATTCTTAAAACCTGGGAATACTTTTTTCATCTAATAAGGCTGATTTGCATTACTTAAATTTATATTTAAGCAGTAAAATGTAAACCTTTGAGGAGGAGGACCCTTAGCTGATGTCGGTTTAGAGGTTACTTACATATAATGGGGTATTGCGTATTTTGGGGTCAGCCTGCTTTCTGGGGACCAGCTGCTGGTGATATTTCCATGGTGTCCATCCAAAAGCCACAGTGCATAATGGGAAAGTGGGTTAAATGAGTGATGTACATTGTTTTTTGTTTTGCTTTGTTTTGAAGCATAACACTAGGACATTTAAATGGATGTAGTCTTCCTGGTCCGTTTGCATTATAAATGTTTGATTTACATTCTATCTGGATTAATAGTTTTTAAATTAAATAGGCAGGACATTGCCCTTATGTAGGTATAAGGATTTGATTTGTTGTTAAAAGGGCAAGGATTTGGGTTATATATTCATCTAGCTGTTCCTGTTTCTAATTTTTAATGTAACTGGATAGTAACACATGTGTATTGGGTAAAACAGTCTTTTTAGTTGCAGTCTCTATTTTGTTACTTTTTTCAGCATTTATTCCAACGGTGTAAGGAATATCTGTTGGTGCTAAAGCCTAGGTTTTTAAGAGGCAGAAGTGTACGTGTAGAGAGCTACTGATTAAAATGAATGAAACTCAGTCTTTTTGATGTGAGGGAGAGAAGTGGGTGCTTTCCTTCCTGGTGATACTCAGCTGCCAAATGTATTTTCATTCGCAGGTGGCTATACGTAAACAGGAGATTGAAGACAGACTCAATTCGTGGATTGTATTCAATGAAAAAAATAAAGAGTTGTGTGCCTGGCTGGTGCAGATGGAAAACAAAGTTCTACAGACAGCAGATATTAGTATCGAAGAAATGATTGAAAAGTTACAGAAGGTAAGGGAGGACACCAGGTGGATGTAGTTATGACTACAATGGAATTCTCTGTTCTCTCTCCTAGGCCCAAACAGGTGGAATGTTACAGGTATGTTCCTGGGAATTTTAGAAATTTGAAAGGACTTCACTGGTTTTGATCCTTTTGAGAGAACAGTTACAAGAGAGAAGGTTCCAGAGAGATGGGAGTATGAGACCACTGTCAGTGGGCATGGTACTGAAAAGAGTTGCTTTCTCTCCATTAGGAAGTTTGGCCAGGGAAGGGGCTTACATATCCTTACACATCAGCTCTTGCCCAAGTGAGTTAGAGTTTCTCTAGTTGTTGTTAAGAAGCTCCCCTTGGCTGGGCACAGTGGCTCATGCCTCTAATCCTAGCACTTTCAGAGGCCGAGGTTGGTGAATCACCTGAGGTCAAGAGTTCGAGACCAGCCTGGCTGACACATGGTAAAACCTCGTCTCTACTAAAAATACAAAAATTAGTCTGGTGTGGTGGTAGGTGCCTGTAATCCCAGCTACGTGGGAGTCGGAGGCAGGAGGATTGCTTGAACGTGGGAGGTGGAGGTTGCAGTGAGCTAAGATCATGCCATTGCACTCCAGCCTGGGCAACTGAGCAAAAACTCTTGTCTCAAGAAAAAAAAGCTCCCCTGGCCAAAGGGAAGAGGCCAAAAGCAGCAAGGCTCATAATGTTGAAATGGTAACTGATCCCCACAGGGAAAGGTAATAAGAACATTCTTGCTGCAATCACCCAAAACACCACTCAGTCAAACCTCAGGGAAACTGTAACCCAGAGCAGGCTAATTAGTTATGCCCAGTTGTCCTCAGTGCCCAAGTAGGTTAGAAGAAATCGGTGAGAGGAGACAGTGGGATCTTACTGTGTTGCAAAGGCTAGTCTTGAACTCCTGGACTCGAGTGATCCTCTTACCTCGGCCTCCCAAACTGCTGTGATTATTAATATGAGCTACTATGACTGGCCTTTTTTTTTTAAATTTCAAGAGGCAACTCTGTATATTTGTGGCAGGAGAAGAAATGACTTTTCGGGTAATAATCCAGGCTTTGTGTTTTGGTGCCTTTGCCAGGACTGCATGGAAGAAATAAACTTGTTTAGTGAAAACAAGTTACAGTTAAAGCAGATGGGTGACCAGTTGATGAAGGCCAGCAACACATCGAGAGCAGCAGAGATCGATGACAGGCTCAACAAAGTTAACGATCGTTGGCAACATCTTTTTGATGTCATCGGATCAAGGTAAGAAATGGCCTAAAAATGATTCTTATCTCCAGGAACAGTGATTATTTTACAGATCTAGTAAACTGAGCTTCCTCTAAGACGATCCAGCAATTTTATATACAGATTAAGGCACAGGTTGATTAAAAATGAGTGGAAATTCTTCCTATATTATTCAAAAAAGTGTATGCTAGTATATTTCATGTTAATATTTCCTCTTTAGCTTACAACTTCACATGAATTAGAGTAGTTTTAAATGACAGTTGGAAACTTATTTGGAAAGGGATCCTTGGGAGGGGTTATTGTTTAGAAATTCTGACTCTCTTAGCAGTGAAATCATGCCTGTTGTTCCTGCCTCAGTATGGCAAATCAGGCAGGTCAGGGTCCAGGCCCAGTTTCTGGAGGCTGAGGGCCCATGACTGCCCCACTACCCTCACTCAAGGCAGGGGCGGGACTCTTCTGTAAGCATGTGGGCTCAGAGTGCCAGGTCTCTCATGGTCGTCTTGTTCTAGGGTGTGGATTTGGGCACAACCAAGTCCTAAATCAGAGGACCACAAATCAAAGCTGTATTTGCCAGTGTGGTCTTATGAGAAACAGAGCTGATAATTATCTCTCTCCTCCCAAAATGACGATGATACCCAAAGTTCTTAAATGTCTTGTCTTCAAATTCCCTCTCTGAATACAGACTCCAAGTGGATGTTTTTTCTGTGGCCACCTGGCATACAGAGAACAGTCACTTGGCCTTGGGACCACTTGTGCAGCTGTGTTTCCACTGGCCACACAGGTTCTTTCTGTAGCAGTGTGAGCAGATGTTTTGAACACACATCGAATTTTGAATATACAGGAGAACCTGTAAGGTGAATAAAGAATTTAGGGGGTGATGAAAGTAAGATACTCTTCATAATTTGGCATCTTCTTTACCTCATTGTTTACTGGAAACCATAAGTGAACCTGAGTCAGTCAACAGAGGCACTGGGCTAAATGCTATGAGAATTACAGGCAGAAAGTAAGATGCGTCAGTTACCGTAATGGGAGTTGGTATCTGAGCAGCTGTCAAGTGGTTTGAGAGCTCAGATCCCATCTTCCTGGGATTAGGAAGAGCCTCTCAGAGGGGCTGTGTTCCCAGATGATCCTGAATGAGGGATTGCGATTCCTGGCGGTTACTGGTGGCAGAGAGGAGGACACATAAGTTGAGAGCAAAGCAGTACAGAGTAGAGCAGCATCAAAGCCATTCAGGAATTGATGAGAAGTCCTGTTGACCCCAGCATAGGAGATGAGCTAGAAGGATAGGCTGGGGATAAATCGTAGAAGACTTTTGTTTGTTTGTTTTTGTTTTTGAGACAGAGTTTTGCTCTTGTTGCCCAGGCTGGAGTGCAGTGGTGCAATCTCAGCTCACTGCAACCTCTGCCTCCTGGTTTCAAGCGATTCTCCTGTCCCAGCCTCCCGAGTAGCTGGGATTACAGGTGCATGCCACCACATCCAGCTAATTTTTGTATTTTTAGTGGAAACAGGGTTTCATTATATTGGTCAGGCTGGTCTTGAACTCCTGACCTCGTGATCCACCTGCCTCAGCCTCCCAAAGTTCTGGGATAACAGGTGTGAGCCACTGTACCTGGCCTAAAGACTTTAAATCTCAGCTAAATACTTAGCCTCCTAAAAAATATCTGAGTTATGCCTGGTTCCTTAGCAGTGGAGGGTTTGCTGAAGACAAATATTAGGGGGATTTTGCTGGCAACATAGACTGGCCCAAGTTGAAATTCTGTCCACAGCCAATTTGGAAAAAAAAAAAATCTACAGAAATGCATGGTAGAAACCTAAGTAAGGATTAAGAGCACAAGTTTTGAACCATTCCTAACTCCCACTTATTCACTGTGGAATCTTGAGTATGTGATTTAACCTTTCTAAGCCTCAGTTTCTAAACCTATAAAATAGGTCTAATTGGCTCACATCAGAGGACATCACATATGAGCCAGCATATATGGGCCAGCATTTACGGAGTGGTTGTTTTCATTACTTTCCCATAAGAAGACTCTTAAGTCACATGTTTATTGAGTGGAAGATGATTCTATCAGTTACATCTAGTGATGAGAGATCTTTCCCAGGGAGGCCTGAGACTGGACTACCTCCTTGTCAGAGCTTAGAATAGTGCGTCAGATGTTTGTTGAAATGAAGAAATGTTTTAGTGCGTTTGTTAAGAATAAGATAATTTCTGTGGGATAAATTGTGTCTTCGTGGTCACCTTTATAGCCTAAGTCTTCTCGGGCCCTTGGCACTAGTCGAAGGTAGGATGGCATCATGCCCGTTCATGGATCATACAGGATCAAGACCTAGCTAATGTTTCCTGAGGGTTAGAGTGACAGTCCATTCTTAATCATTAATGTTCTGCTTATATCACACTGGAGTGTAAAAAGCTGTTTGCTTTCCTCGCTGCCTCTTTGGCTGCCTGTCTTCAGCCAACCTTTTGGTGGGAAAGAGATAAAACAGTGGGTGAAACTGTATTAATCTTTTTGGAAAGAACAATTGGGGAAAAAGGGTTGAAATAATAGCAAATATATTGTCAGCCTCCTATATTCTTAATATGCCGTTTGTGTATGATTTCACTTAAACATTGTGATTCTGAAATGTAAATATCATTGCCCCATTTTATACACAGATAAGGAAACTGAGGACTGATGCTAAATAACTTACCCATAGTTACACAGCCAGCATGTGACTCAACTGGGATTTCAACTCAGGCAGTGTCACCTCTCTGACAGCCCAGACCCTCTCATTTGAAACACTGCAATGAGCAGTACATGTTGAGTGCCTAATCCCTTCGGCGCTGAGGAGTTTGGGAGGGAATCATTTTTCTTATTTTAAAGCAAGGGCTAGGCTGAGAAGCTCTTAGCTAAGTTTGTTCAGGTGAATTTGTGGTTTCAGGCCAGCGAACTTGGACCTGTCATAAATCAGCCTTACATAGAATCCCTGATGCTGACTTCACCCTGGGGATTGTGCAAAGGGAAGGAAGGGTTGGAAGAACAGGCTGCAGAATTTATGTTTGAACAGTGGCAACAAGAACCTTCTCTGCAGGACTCCCTGATGGCTTCATTTGCCCACCAGATCCAGGACACCATGCCCCCTTTTCCATCCTGCCCACAGTATTCTGCTGCTTTGGCCCTTTGCAGGGAATAGCATCTCTTGTTAAAATTAAGATTGGCCAGTCCAGTGCAGTGGCTCATGCCTATAATCCCAGCGTTTTGGGAGGCCGAGGTGGGCAGATCACGAGGTCAAGAGATCGAGACCATCCTGGCCAACATGGTGAAAGCCCATCTCTACTAAAAATACAAAAATTAGCTGGGCGTGGTGGCGTGAGCCTATAGTCCCAGCTACTGAGGACACTAAGGCAAGAGAATTGCTTGAACCTGGGAGGCAGAGGTTACAGTGAGCTGAGATTACACCACTGCACTCCAGCCTGGCAACAGAGCAAGATTCCATCTCCAAAAAAAAAAAAAAAAAGAAAAGAAAGAAATTGAAAATAAAAAAAGATTGGCCAGGCATGGTGGCTCACGCCTATAATCCCAGCACTTTGGGAGGCTGAGGCAGACGGATCACCTGAGGTCGGGAGTTTGAGATCAGCCTGACCAAAATGGAGAAACCCCATCTCTACCAAAAATAGAAAATTAGCCAGGCATGGTGATATTAAATGCTTCTGGGCCAGGCACTATGGCTCATGCCTGTAATCCTAGCACTTTGGAAGGCCAAGGCGGGGTGGGATCATGAGGTCAGGAGTTCAAGATCCACCTGGCCAAGATGGTGAAATCCCATCTACATTTATAGTTTTGAAAACTACAAAAATTAGCTGAGCATGGTGGCAGGCGCCTGTAATCCCAGCTATTCAGGAGGCTGAGGCAGGAAAATCGCCTGAACCCTGGTGGCAGAGGTTGCAGTGAGCCAAAATCATGCCACTGCAC
This sequence comes from Callithrix jacchus, assembly GCF_049354715.1. Taxonomy (NCBI): domain Eukaryota; kingdom Metazoa; phylum Chordata; class Mammalia; order Primates; family Cebidae; genus Callithrix; species Callithrix jacchus. Next base: position 98,852,715 of record NC_133509.1, read on the forward strand.
TCCAGCCTGGGTGAGAGACTCCGTCTCAAAAAAAAAAAAATTATGTGCTTCTATGTTTATTAGTCAAATTAAACAAAGAGTTAAACTTTTTTTTTTAATTGTGCCTATTAGACCCTCTCCTCCTTTTTGAGACAACATCTGGCTGTATGGCCCAGGCTGAAAATACAGTGGCACAATCACAGCTCATTGCAGCCTCAGCCTCTCAGGCTCAAACAGTTCTCCCACCTCAGCCTCCCTGGTAGCTGGGACTACAAGCATACACCACCATGCCCGGGAAACTTTTTGTTTTTGTTTCTGTTGTTTGCTTTTTGTAGAGATGGGGTTTCACCATATTGCCCAAGCTGGTCTTGAGTTCCTGGGCTCAAGTGATCCTCCTACCTCTGCTTCCCAAAGTGCTGGAATTAGAGGCATGAGCTGCCCACTTCCAGCCTTCAGTAACATCTTTCAAAAGTAACTTAGCAAAACTTCTGAATGCAGGACAGACGACTAAATTACAGAAGTTATTTTTCAGAACTACCAACTGTGTGTTCCTCTGTTCTGGAGGAACCTGGATTACCTAAGAGCAGTCGAGATACAGACTGATGGGTGATAGACAAAAAGATGCAGCATTAACCTTCACAGCCATCACAGACTGAAGCTCGGATAAGAGGGTCCTTGGATCTCATCCCGTCAATGGGACTGATGTCAGAGAAGGAATTGACCTGCCACCTGATCTCACCTATGCCTCCCATTATTTTTAAAAACCCAATAGTTGCTGCTGGATGCAGTGGCTCACGCCTGCATCCCAACACTTTGGGAGGCTGAGGTGGATGGATTGTGAGGTCAGGAGTTCGAGATCAGCCTAGCCAACATGATGAAACCCAATCTCTTCTAAAGATACAAAAAATTAGCTGGGCGTGGTAGACGCCTGTAATCCCAGCTACTTGGGAGGCTGAGGCAGGAGAATGGCTTGAACCCGGGAGGCGGAGATTGCAGTGAGCTGAGATCATGCCATTGCACTCCAGCCTAGGTGACAAGGCAAGACTGCATCTCAAAAAAAAAAAAAAAAACAAGAACCCAGTAGTTGAACTCTTTAAAAATTCATCTACTTTTGTTTCCCAGAATGCCCTTCCTGTTTCATGAATGAAAACCCTGGCTTGTCCTATGACACAGGAGCTCTGTAGCCACAGGCTGGGCTGTGTCTTCAGTGAGTCCCTCTGGCAGGTTACACATCTTGGTGAATTCCTTTAGAGTCTTGGGATCGGGTTGAGGAACTCTTTTTAAAGACTCTTTCCAGCAGCATGTGCAAATCTGAGAAAAGCGTTCAGTGCCTGATATAAGTTCGACAGTGAAGTGGAAAGGCATACCCAGCCCCCCTCCCCCCCACCCTGCCCCAGAAAGCTTACACTGGTTTTTCTCTTGGTTGGAATCATTTTAACGAAAAGATTTTAATTTTCTTTTTGCTTATTTGTACTTTCTAAATGTTCATTATGGAAGAAGATGTCATGTTACGATGTGTCGTGAACAAATGTCATCAATTTCATGTTCTCTCTCCTAAATTCCTCTCTGATGGTAGCACCACTAGTAAGGCCTGTCATCCTAATGAAGCCACTGACACGGAGGGACTTTCCTAGTACTGTATGACCTCAAAGATTAGCTCCTTCCTGTTTAGACTGAATTGCTCTTCACTATCAGAAATATAAAGGTTAAACCAAGCATAACCTTTACATTTTACCTACCAACCTCAAAAGCCCACCTACTTTATAATAGTGGCAATTAAAATGTTATCATTAAACTCAGAAGTTATGACCATGGCAATTGTGAGTTAAGATTGTTTTCCATTCCTTGCACAATGGGCAGGAATACATGTGCCTTTTTAAGCCGATACAGCATTTCATTGTTCTTTTTTTTATCTGTATTTGCTCAAGGTTTTTGGAAGAGCAAACAGTGCTGCTAGTCACAAAGTTGACTTGTGTTGGTCTTAGCAGGTTGCCTGATCCAATGGGACTGGAAGGACTGAGAGATTATTTTAGCACAGGGAGAGCCAGATGTAAGGCTCCTCACTTTATCAGCCTGATCCTTCTAGCTCTAGAATGGGTGGCCACTGCTCCCAGACCCTGCAGAAATGACTGAGGGTCGGAGAACTCCCCCAAGGAAAGAGTAGCCATCACTGGGGTACTGAGCAAGTAGGTTGATGGCCAGCATCAGGCACGTCCAAGCCTCAGAGGTTCATGTTTAGCAGGTTGCAGGATCAGCCAACCATGTGGGCCTGAGTTAATGCAGCATTTTGGGTGAATTATTACCAGATCTGCACTTCGGATTCCACTGATGTAGCACGTGTTTGCTGTGTTTCAAGGTGGGGATGTAATAATGACTAAATGTTGGGCTTTAGGGACTTCTGAAAAATGATATCGAGTCTCAGAATAAGGCTGGGAATGAGTCTAAGGTAGCCTAGACACAAGCCAAGCACTGCCAGTTAGGATTGTCAGGAGAAACTGAGGCTATGAATAAGGAGGAATTGTAGAACACCCATATTACAGAAACCCTGGGAGGAGCTAGCCAGGAAAATTACAAATTTTCTTCCTCTGCAAAGTCCTAAATTCCCTTTTTACTGCAAAATAGAATTTTTTGGCACAAACCAATGAACTAAATGAACTCTCTGACCCTTCTAAACCAAGATGTTTAGGACAGAGCAGAAAACCCCCATAGGGAAATTTCTTCTTTAAGAGGATGAGAGGAAGGCATCCCTATTAGACTCAGGGACTTCCAGTTTCGCTGTTTCTTTTAAACCTGAAACAGAAATTTAATTTGAGGAGGATAGAAATCCTTTTTTGCATGCCCCAAATCTAAATGTTTCTTCTCTCTGTTTATAGCACTTCATAAATAACTCATAGCCAAGATAACACTGTGACTTTCTTCTCCCAGCGTTGCAATCCTGGAACGTCAGAACAAAGACTGTGTGTGTGAGGAAAGAGCTGGAGATATTTGTTTATTGGAAGGGAGAAAACTGAGATTAAAAATTGCAGTTAGCAGGGGAGAGGAAGGTGTCTTCCTTCCCGCTGGCACTGCCCTGTGCCTGTGAGCCAGCCATGCCCACAAGGAGCCTTGGAGAGGGCTGAGTCCGCCTCTGTGCAAGATGCTGAACCAGTGAAGAGGGCACGCCGGGCAGGGGGAGGGGCTGCCTCGGCCCTGGGAGGTGGAGGTGCAGCCGGGAACTTGGAGCTTTCACTTAAACATAAGGAATGATTTTTTCTCATCAACAGTAAGTGCCATTTTCGTCATCAGCTCTGCATAGGGCCAAGGCATCAGCTGCTGTCCCTTGTGTCTTGCTCTCTGGCCGTGTCGCTTTGGTTACAATAGAAATCACCGATGAGATGGTGGCTGCGGAGTGTGTGTGCTCAGCCATCGGGGGATGGGTTCTTTCCTAGCGTCAGCATGCGTGTGGTGTCTGCAGTCTGCCTCTGACAAGCAGGGCAGAGGAGCGATTATGCCGTGTGGAAAATGGAAGTCCTCCGGTGACAAAAATGCTTCAAAGAGGCAGTGAGCTCAGACGTGTATTGTAATGCCTAATGCCTCTGCCCCTAAAGCCAGGGCTTCAGGATCTTGGAGTAATGCATTATTTTGCGATAAGGGTGTTTAGTCACGTAAAAGGATAAATTGTACAGGATTTGAACAGTGTGTTTGGGAACTGACAGCTGCCCACAGGTTTGACTATTTGTTTTTATTAGTACAAAATCAGATACTTGAACCATCTCAGTTTTCCTTTCCAGTATTTTTAAAATAAGGCTGTCCACATGGACATAGGAATTTTTTTGTTAACTTAGGCTGATTTAGGGCTTTTATTATAATTTAACTATAGACTCCTGATCACTTAGAGGATAGGATTAAATGGTAAATTATTCCATGTGTATAAATTGGACATGTAAAGCCTTCTTCATGCATTGTAAAGGCCTAGGCTTGGTATGGAGCGTGATGCTAACCTGGCTTGATTTTGTTTGTTTGGAAGGAGAGCAGTGTTCATCAATGTTATGTTCTCATCCATCGCTAGTTAAATGAAAAACTTTGTTTGCCTTGATTCTTTTCTGCATTTTTACCCACAGTCACTGCAGAAGAACTCTTCTAATTTAAAGTGACTCTTAGGCATAGTTCTTTTGTTTGGTTTCATAGAAAACATTTTGCTTTTGTTCAGGTCTCCCAATAAAGAGCCTACACAGGTGGAAAACTTAGCTTTTGTACTGAAAAATTTTCTTTTTCTGATTCTCAGAACTGGGTTTTAAAATGCTGCCTTTTCCTGGAGAAATGTTATTTGTTGAAATGTCTGTGTGACAAATGCTAAGAGCACCTGGGTGAAAACCTGGGCAGCTGCAGAGATGAGGGCCATGGCAGCAGCCGGCTCAGGTAGCTGATGTCAGGCAGTGCTGGGGTTGCTTCTGTGTGCCAGCAGGCTGGGTTCGGAATAGGTTTTCTTATTTCCAGATATTAACTCGTGATTTTAAATTGTTTGAGAGTAGTATTAACAAGGCTTCACATGTGGAGGTCAGTTGCTTGGGTGTGCAAAGACAAACGCTTCCTGACCTGGGAGAGGTGATAATTAGACGACAGTGTCTGCACAGAACAGAATGATGCATACCCAGCAGTGCACCTGATGGGTCCCAGAGTAAGTGGTTACCTGATGATCTGAGGAACGGCATTTGTATTCCCAGGCATTTAGGGCTATTAGACCTCTGGATGGAGTTTGGGACATACAGGCTATCCTGGCTGGATGAGGGCTTTGTCACGTCCTCTTGAATTTGCACTAAGTAAGCCTCTGATGTGAGTGTCTGGCAGCACTTCACTGGCCCGTGTGAAACCAGGGCTGAGGAGCACAGGTGGCTCCTAGGATGGCAGCACACTGCTTTGTGGCAGAAAGGGCTCTGATATGCTTGGTCTTTACCTCTTTTCTTTACAATCTAACATGGCCACCTCTTTTATGAAGAAGACAAATCAGATAGATCGTAAGGTATGAGTGAACATCATTCACTCCTTCAACAGCTATTTTTTTTTTTTAAGAGACAGGGTTTCACCATGTTGGCCAGCCTAGTCTCGAACTCCTGGCCACGAGTGATCCACCTGCCTCGGCCTCCCAAAGTGCTGGGATTACAGGCATGAGCCACCTCGCCCAGACTTCAACAGCTATTTATTGAGCAGCTCCTATGTTGTATTATAAGGTCAACATTACATCTAAGTTAGGTGATGACCTCTCTGGGAAGAATGCCTTTCCTCTAGTGATCTCTGAATCCTCAGGATGTGATGTGTGCAGGATCCAAGACAAAGCAATGGTTAAGTGTTTACTGAAAGAAAATCATGGAAGGGAAATGTGGGCAGCATGTATTGAGCCTTCTGGCCTCCTCCCCAGGCACCACCTAAGAACCCCAAGCTATAGCATCCATTATACCGGATCCTACCCCCAGTGTATCCTGAGCTATGAGTCCAGACTTCTGGTCATGTTCTCTGACAGCAACAAAACAATCCTGTACCTCCCATATGTGCACGTTAGTGTGTGTGGGATTATGTGAGAGGATGGGGAGTGCTTAAGAACAGCAGCTTTGGACCCAGCACAGTGGCGCATGCCTGTAATCCCAGCACTCTGGAAGGTCAAGGTGGGTGGATCACTAGGTCAGGAGTTCAAGACCAGCCTGACCAACATGGTGAAACCCTGTCTCTACTAAAAATACAAAAAATTAGCTGGGTGTGGTGGTGCATGCTTATAATTCCAGCTACTCAGGAGGCTGAGGCAGGAGAATTGCTTGAATCCAGGAGGAGGTTACGGTAAGCCAAGATTGTGCCGTTATACCACTCCAGCCTGGGCAACAAGAGCAAAGCTCCATCTCAAAAAAAAAAAAAAAAAAAAAAAAAAAAATTCAGATCAGACTGCCAGGTTAGAATCCTGACTCCATTATTGACCATGTGACTTGTGCGAGCTATTTACTCTCTGTGCCTCAGTTTCCTCATCTGTCCAGTAGAGATAATATTACCTATCTCCTAGCGTTGTTATAAAGGGCAAACGATGCCTGTAATGCCAACACTTTGGGAGGCCAAGGCGGGTGGTCAAGGTCAGGAGTTTCAGACCAGCCTGGCCAACATGGGGAAACCCTGTCTCTACTAAAAATACAAAAATTAGCTGAGCATGGTGCCGTGCACCTATAACCTCAGCTACTCGGGAGACCGAGGCAGGAGAATTGCTTGAACCTGGGAGGCGGAGGTTGCAGTGAGCCCAGATCTCACCACTACACTCAAGTGTGGGCGATAGAGACTGTCTCAAAAAATAAATAAATAAATAAATGAGTTACTAACATGAAGTACCACAGGCCTGGCACATGTAGACATCAGCATGGGATGCAGATGTTTCATTTTAATAATAAAGTTTACCATTTTAAAAGAATGGGATGACAATAGACAGTCTCCTATTTTATTCCCACATTCCATTGATTTGTCCTGAGCACCCTATTTTGGATACCACAGTCCTGGGGAAACCAAGCAAATTATTCCCCCACCTTCTGCATACCCCTCTGCTTTGTTGCACACCTAACCCCCAGGGTTAACAGAGTTCGAGATCACCACATCCCTGTGCTTCTGTAACCCAGGTTATTGTGTTGCTAGTTAGCACCCTTCATTTCAACCTGTGCGTTCTTTGGTGTGTTCCTTGCTTTTTTTTTTTTTTTTTTGGAGATGGAGTCTTGCTCTGTTGCCCAGGCTGGAGTGCAGTGGCGTGATCTCAGCTCACCGCAACTTGCGCCTCCTGGGTTCAAGCAATTCTCCTGCCTCAGCCTCCCAAGTAGCTGGGACTACAGGTGTGGGCCACCACACCCAGCTAATTTTTTGTACTTTTAATAGAGACGGAGTTTGACCATGTTGGCCAGGCTGGTTTCCAACCCCTGACCTTGTGATCTGCCCACCTTGGCTGCCCAAAGTGCTAGGATTACAGGTGTGAGCCACTGCCCTCTGTTCATTGCTTTTAAGTTATAAGAGAGGAGTTAAAGAAGGAACAGAAAAAAAAAAACAAGGCAAAGTATGTAAAGAAATACTTGAATTCTAGCCCTCTTCTTTTCAAAATAAGAAAGAGGCTGGGATTCTTATGGTGGAATGGGATCAGAGCTAGATGAAGGCCGTGGGAGATTTCATTCTGGGAAGAGGGGAGGAGTGAGGAGGGCAGGAGAGCTGTGCAGAGGTCACAAGCCTGAGCCCTTCCCACCTTGGGAAGCTCTGGTGGCTGGGCCTCTTCTCCAGCAGAGCCTTCTAGGAGGGCAGTTCCTTGGGAACTGCCTGGAGGACTCCTTGTCCCATGGTGCCAGGGGTTCCCAGCTATCCTGGGAGTTGCCTGGAGTCTTCTTTCTGGAACCAGGACAATCAAGGTGGCAAGATACTGGGGTGAGGAGAGTGTACCTCTGAAGCTGTAGGAATGAAGGTGGGATCTAGGTTACAGCTGTATCCACACCTGGCCCTGGATTCCGTTACTTCCTTTTTAATAAATCATCTGTGGCTTTGAAGGGAACATATCCTTGTGGTGTTTGCAGTAAGAATATAATTTGGAAAACATGCCTCCTTGAAACTTACCATGACTATAAGTTGCTGGGCATTTATCTCTGAGGCATTCTGCCTTTCACATGCTATAGCTCATTCAGTCCCCTCAGGTACCCAGTGAAGGAAGGTACTACTACTACTGGGTTTTGTTTTTTTTTTTTTGGCGGGGGGCGGGGGGTTGTTTTTTTTTGAGGCTGAGTCTCACTCTTGTTGCCCAGGCTGGCATTCAGTGGTGCAATCTTGGCTCACTGCAACTTCCGCCTCCCCGATTCAAGTGATTATTCTGCCTCAGCCTCCTGAGTAGCTGGGATTATAGGCGTGTACCGCCACGCATGGCTAAGTTTTGTATTTTTAGTAGAGGCAAGGTTTCATCATGTTGGTCAGGCTGGTCTTGAACTCCTGACCTCATGATCCGCCACTCTCGGCCTCCCAAAGTGCTGGGATTACAGGCGTGAGCCATCGTGCCTGGCCTGTTATCACCATTTTACAGATGACGTTAAATATGGCCAGGATGCAAACCCAGGCCTTGACCACAGAGTCTGTGTTCTTCCACCACCAGACTACACGGCCTTCTTCCAGGCTTGCCCTTGAGAATAAAATATTTATGAAAGAACTTTGTGATGTCCAGGCTGTGTAAATCATGATGGTAGTGTCACATGGTCCCAGTGAGCATTCACTCTGTGCAGATGACTTTACATGCAGCCTCTTAATTCAATCTCACCACCACCTGCAAGGTGTATAATTTTACAAGTAATGAGGAAACTGGGAGGCAGCGGTGGGCAGTTTACAGAGAGCAGAGATCTTAGATGGGAGAATGGAATTTGGGCCCAGGTCTGCTTGTCTCTGGAGTTCTGGCTTCACCTCACCTGATGCTACACCTCCCTGAAGTTAAGGGGCCTGGAAGGTGTACTAGAAATAAGGGGGCTGAGGTAAAAGGACTTTCATTAAATCTTAACAGTAGCTGGTAATAGAACTAGAAGTAGAAGTCAGTCCCTTGGATTGACTTGGTCAACCATAAGATACAATTTTTTTAATCCACACTTAACATGACTACTCCATGGTCTACTTAAATCATAGTTTCTAGTGGAAGAGGTTGTCCATATTTATCTATTCACCAAGCATTTGTGGAGAGCTTCCTGCCCACCAGGCGCTGTGGGAGGTGCTTCATGTGCAGAGGAAACGCCGGCTGCAGCCTGGCCGTGGTGGTCCCTGACCTCTGGTGGGTGCTCAGTGTCTGAGAGAGTGGCTCCTGAATGCTTGAGGTACAAAGATCAGGGGGCTGAACCAGTTTTTCAGGGTAGGGCAGGGAATACTGAAGGCTTTGAGCATGCATCAGACATGCCTTGTAAAACTTATTTACACTTTGGCTACAGAACCAAAAGTGGACGGGAAGGCTAGGGGGCTGAGAGGAGGTTGTTCGGTCAAGTAAGAGGTGATGGAGGCCTGGAGTGCAGTGTTTCCTGAGAGTTAGGGTCAGTGCCCCATTTCTCTCTCTAGCTCCCAGCCGTGGGGCGCAGTTCTGACAGCATCAGCATCTCCCAGTGTAGGTATTGATGAGTAGGAACTTTACATTGGAGCCATTGCTTTTTTTTTTTTTTTGAGACAGTCTTGCTCTGCCACCTAGTCTGGGGTGTGGCATGATCTCAGCTCACTGCAACCTCCGCCTCCCGGGTTCAAGTGATTCTCCTGCCTCAGCCCCCTAAGTAGCTGGGATTACAGGCACCTGGCACCACGCCTGGCTAATTTTTTGTATTTTTAGTAGGGACGGGGTTTTGCCATGTTGGCCAAAGCTAGTCTCAAACTCCTGACCTCGTGATCCGTCTACCTCAGTCTCCCAAAGTGCTGAGATTACAGGCGTGAGCTGCCATGCCCAGCCTGGAGCCATTACTTTTAAGTGTCTGGGATTAATGACAAATCCCACAGAATGCCAGGACAGATCCTGGCTCTACTCACTCTACTTGAGGACTTTAAGGAAAGCAGTTTATTGGAGCATCTTATTTTAGTCTATATGTCAAAAAAAGATTGTTTTCCTTCAACAGCTACATCACTTCCCCTTGACAGCATGTTGATGTGCATGCCAAGCTGCATTCATGCCATGTGTGAGCTTTCAAATCTGCTCCACGCCGAGTTGGACTGCGGAGGCAGATTGGCGAGGGAGATCACATTTAGAACTGCACTTGCATGCCGATTTCCTTTGCCTCCTCCCTTTTTGACGGACAGAGATGCCCCATAATCCACCCACATGGGCTGGTTCAATGTATATGGCTGGGCGAACCCCGCAGACAGAAGTGGTAGGGCTTGGCACATGTTCCCTGCCAAAGGGGAGGGTCCCATGAGAGGCCTTGTGGACCAAATGCTACCAAGTGAACTGTGAACCAGGCATGTAATATCTTTAATTTCCCAGGGTAGATGACTGGCCGCTGCAGTCTCAGACATACCCATGGCAGAAACTGGACAGAAGTTGGGAGTGGTTGTTTCTAATTAGAAAAAAATGGCATATTTTCTCATGTCTGAAGCCTCAGGACAATGGACTGGGTCTCAGGATCTCATTCTGGGAATGATAAGACTTCCATATTTGCTTAGGTAGATTAACTCTCAGTCCTTTTGAAAATCAACAGAAATAACAGCTTTGCAAAGCTTCACATCTTCTCTGAGAACTTGTATCTGGTGATATGAGAGTTGTTCCTGATATAAAATCAGAGCAAAGTAGATTGTTTTTTACCCTGCAGTGCCCTTATTGGCACATTCTGCCACCACTAAGTATTGGAGTTTTTTTTTTCTGCAAATATGTTTAGGGTGAAGAAGCTGAAGGAGACCTTTGCTTTTATTCAGCAGTTGGACAAAAACATGAGCAACCTTCGCACCTGGTTGGCTCGTATTGAGTCTGAGCTTTCCAAGCCTGTTGTTTATGATGTCTGCAATGATCAAGAGATCCAGAAGAGGCTTGCGGAGCAGCAGGTGGGACAATCAGAAATGAGCTCTTTTAAGAGGACAGGTGTCCGTGATGTGCACTGACTCAGGCCCTCCCCATATTTCCATGTGTGTTCACATGCTCACATTTCATAACATTGGTTTGCTCTTTCCGGAGAAAACTGACCACCTTTCCATGTTGTTGCCTCCATCTCTTTGAGTGCTCCCTCCCACGTGCACATCACTTTTTGTGAAACTGAGTGAATCATGTTTAAGATGCAAACCTTAACCTTGGTGGTAAATAAGTTTCTTGGTTTTTTTTTTTTTCTGGGAAGTTTACACTGAAGTAAATAAGGTTTTTTAATTTATGTCTTTTTTTTAACTCTGATCGTTGTTGTGTTCTGTTAATATAGTTTTGGAAGGCAATGAATTGAAAGAAAAGCAACTTTTCTAACCAAGGAAGGTTTGCATGGGATCATATTGTGTGTAACTGGTATAGCTTTTTAAAAAATTAAAACAAGAAAAGGTGTGATAGGCTGGGCGCGATGGCTCACGCTTGTAATCCTAGCACTTTAGGAGGCTGAGGTGGGTGGATTGCCTGAGCTCAGGAGTTCAAGACCAGCCTGGGAAACATGGTGAAACCTCATCTCTTAAAAAAAAAGCAAAGGTGTGATAAGGAACATGCTTAGACCAGTAGTTTAGGAAGCCTCTTAAGAGCTGCCATGCTCTGTGCGTTTTTGTTGTCAGATATGTGTGCTCCGAGCCAACCCTGGGGAATGAACCTTGTATTGCCTTCTGTAGCTGGTGGCAGCTACCATTTATAATATAATCCTCTTATTAACTGAACTTGGTTGAGTTCTGGGAATTGGATTTAGTCTAGTTAATAGCGGCTTATTTAAAGTAGTATAGGTTTCAAATATTGGTATATTATCAAACAATTAAAATAGAATTTAACTTAGTCTTTGCTTTTTCACAATGTAATTTGGATATTAAAATTAATGGTGTTGTCTTATGACGCTTATCACAGCATTTGGACATCAAGGATGTCTAATTCATCCAGAATGGCAAAATGGGTTCATCACCTCTCTCCCTCCCCGCAGCCCACCCATGGGGCACAGAAGAAATATTATCTCATTATGACTGAAAAGGCTATGTTTATCCCTAAAGAGGTTTTCCAGTTTTTTCCTGTGACCATCCATTTTCCCTTCATAAATGTTATTTTTCTGAAATTGGAGATTGCATCACTATTACCATCAAAGGACAAGACTCCAAATCCCATGTCTCCCAAGCCACCATAGCCATGGCTAGACTTCATCAGCTGGGGAGGCGAGCTCTGTACCCCACATTCCTCCCTTGGGCTGATGAAGCCCTTGAATGTGCTCACGGGGAGGCTGTGGGTGCCCACACTGCTGCATGCACTATTTGATGTGTGTGTGTGAAGACTTCAGGGTCTTAATAGATTGAAGAGTTTGGTAGCCCATAAAAGGTTGAGAGTTCCTGCTGAAGACACTTAGTTTCTTTCTTTGTTTTTTCTTTTTCTTTTTTTCTTTGAAGCGGCAAATCCATCATAGGGGGAGACTCAGTTTCTAAAGAAGACCTCCCTGAAACCATGTCTAAACTGGAGGCCTTTGGGGTTGGGTGGTATGGAATAGATCCCATGTGTACCCGGGGTCTGTGGGGTGATGGGCTCTCAACGGTAATGGCACCACCTGTGAGGGTACAGAGGACACCCACCACTGTGCCACCCCTCATATGGTTCAGCACATAAATCCTAGATGTTCCAGTGTTTAAACTTTGTATCAGGTGCTGATAGCACAAAGGTGAGAGGGATTCAATGTGTACTGCCGAACCCACGGTGGGAATGCACCCAGAGAAGTATCCTCTGGGCTGGGAGAAGGGAGGGAGGAACGGAGGTCCTTTGATGCTGACCCTCCTGCTGCTACCAGCATCTCAAGAGGTTTCTTACTCTGTTGTAATCACAGGATCTGCAGCGAGATATTGAACAACACAGTGCCGGGGTGGAGTCCGTGTTTAACATCTGTGACGTCCTCCTGCACGACTCCGATGCCTGTGCAAATGAGACTGAGTGCGACTCGATCCAGCAGACCACCAGGAGCCTGGACAGACGCTGGAGGAACATCTGTGCCATGTCCATGGAGCGGCGCATGAAGTAAGAGCTCAGCTCCCCCAGATGTCTTCCGAATGCAGTACACCCTTCTGACCACACTCACAGTAACTATTTCACTTAGAAATGCACCAGTAGGCTGGCGCAGTGGCTCACGCCTGTAATCCCAGCACTTTGGGAGGCCGAAGTGGGCAGATCACCTGAGGTCGGGAGTTCGAGACCAGCCTGACCAACATGGAGAAACCCCATCTCTACTAAAAATACAAAATTAGCCAGGCATGGTGGTACATGCCTGTAGTCCCAGCTACTCAGGAGGCTGAGGCAGGAGAATTACTTGAACCCAGAGGGTAGAGGTTGCAGTGAGCCGAGATCATGCCATTGCACTCCAGCCTGGGCAACAAGAGTGAAACTCCGTCTCAAAAAAAAAAAAAAAGAAATAGACCAGGTATTGGCAGAGAAGGCCCAATGCTTATCAAAGATTTATTCAAGAGAAACGTAACAGGAGTCATGTCTCTCCCCAGCTCTCCTGTGCAGGGTGTGGCTGTGGGCTGGCTGCTGTGCTTCTGTTGACCTAGCCCAGCCATCGCGGAGGCAGCCCTGTCTCCTAGTTTTTTTAGCCTCTGTGAAGCAGGAGCTCTGGGGTGCTTGGCACTCCCAGGTGGGAGGAGCACAGACAAGAAGTGGTGTCCCTGTGATTCCTCAGAAGGGGTGACAGGGCCTCCCCCACTAAATAGTACGAGTGTCAGGGGATTAAAGAAGTAGGAAAGCACAGGCTCGGAGGGGATGGCTTGTGTTAAGTCACTGCCCTCCCATCAGAATCGAGGAGACGTGGCGTCTGTGGCAGAAGTTTTTAGACGACTATTCCCGCTTTGAGGACTGGCTCAAGTCTGCCGAGAGGACGGCAGCCTGCCCAAATTCCTCAGAGGTGTTGTACACGGGTGCCAAGGAGGAACTGAAGAGGTTTGAGGTAAGTGCCTTCTCCTTCCCAGCCTCCTGATCATAACTCAGCCTGCAGGGAGTGGGGCAGCTGCTGAAATGACCTCCCTAAGTAGTCAGCTTTCCCTCACCTCTGGGGAGGGCTGCCCAATCCACAGCCTTTCCCAGCTGCTGAGACGGCTTTGCAAGACATGGCTGATGTATGCCAGTGGCTATGCAATGAACTTGAAAGCCTGTTCTGTAGCTGGCATCAGGACTGGTGAATTGGGCCCTCTGCTGCCATTGCAGTTTGGGGGGTGAACTCCTAGCAGCAGGTCGCTTGGGGTGTAGAAGGGAAGGAGGGTGTCCTGGCACTCTGCACGCTTTGGCTCTGACCCCTCCCGTGTGGTGCAGGCCTTCCAGCGGCAGATCCACGAGCGGCTCACTCAGCTAGAGCTCATCAACAAGCAGTACCGGCGGCTGGCCCGGGAGAACCGCACGGACACGGCCAGCAGGCTGAAGCAGATGGTCCACGAGGGCAACCAGCGCTGGGACAACCTCCAGAGGCGGGTCACTGCTGTCCTGCGGAGACTCAGGGTAAGTTCCTCCGCACCTGGCTCGGCTGTAGGTTTTCAGGGAGACATGACACGCCATACACAATGGCAGGCTTGTCACCCAAGGCACTAGGTAGAAGGGTTCACTTCAGGCCTGAGCTGTCTTAACATTCCTCCAACACAAAGAAGCCCAAAGCTGCCAACGTTCATTGATGAAAAGAGGGATTTGCGTGTGGGGCTTCTTAGGCAGGACCTGTTTATGGGACTTGTGTCACCAACACACATCTCTTTTTACAACTTCCATAACCCGTGGTGGTGTACCTGTTAGTGCAGGGTCCAGGGTGCCGCCTCGCTGGGTCTGGAACAGGCAACACGTGGGCCCCTGGAAGGAGCCCTGCTCTTCTCATCTGTCTGTTTTTATGGGCCCTGCCAGTTCTCACGCTGAGGAGGATGGATTCATGCATGAGCCCCTGTCTGCACCGGGGGTTGGGGACTGTGATCATTCTCTGCATTTCAGAGCACACTGACTAATTCCAAAGGTTTGGTTTTTGAAGGTAAATATTCACCCTAGATTTCTGACATTCAGAAGACGTGCTGTGTAAAGCTTGTGAGTCCAGGTATAAACTGAAAGGACTGTCACAGGCAGGGACTGCAGGACACAGTTTTAACTTCTGGGTCTGTTCTCAGGGCAGGGCATTGTTGAACACATTCTAGAAAGATACAAATGGCCTGCCTGCCTGCCTTCCTCCCCTCTTTCCCTCCCCTTTCTTCTTCCTTCCCTCCTTCCCTCCCTCCCTCCCTCCCTCCCTCCCTCCCTCCCTCCCTTCCTTCCTTCCTTCCTTCCTTCCCTCCCTCCCTTCCCTCTCCCTTTCTCCCTCCCTCCCTCCCTCCTTCCTTCCTTCCTTCCTTCCTTCCTGCCTTCCTGCCTTCCTGCCTTCCTGCCTTCCTGCCTTCCTTCCTGCATTCCTGTCTTTGCTTTCTCTTTTCTCTGTCTCGGGAAGACACTGGCTTTTCTAGTCGTCCAGACAACTCCCTTGCATTTCTTTTTTTCTTTCTCCCTTCCTGTCACTCTTTCTTTCTCGATCCTCTTTCTCTTTTCTTTCTTGACAGGATCTCACTCTGCTGCCCAGGCTGGAGTGCAGTGGTGACATCATAGCTCACTGCAGCCACAAACTCCTAGGCTCAATGGATCCTCCTGCCTCAGCCTCCTGAGTAACTAGGATTACAAGTGTGCATCACCGTGCCTGACTAATTTTATGTTTTGTGGACATGGGGTCTCACTATATTGCCCAGGCTGGTCTCAAACTCCTGGCCTCACGTGATCCTCCACCGTGGCCTCCCAAAGTGCTGGGATTACAGATGTGAGCCACTGTGCCTGGCCTCTTGCATTAATTATCTCCTGCTGATCTGCCTGTGGCTAATCTGCCTTCATTTGGCACTAAATGCTACACTGATGTATCAGCTGCCTGTCTGTGAAGTGGTAACCTGAGAGGCATCCTTAAATGGAGGTGATAAATCTGCTCTGGGTCTTCTGTCTCTGGGGAGACACATTCAGATTTCAGTGAAGGCAGAAGGGGCACCAGGCTGACCTCAATGCTGAGATCAGGGCTTTTCTATCTTGAAGCTGCTAAATCTTTCTGTCAAGCAAAACCTGCAAAAGGCTGATGCATAAAAACAGGCAGAAGGCCTGGCATGGCCGGTCAGGGGCCTCTTCAAAGGACAGAGGAAAATCACTGATTTGGACTAGAGAATTACAGAATTTCAAATGCTCTCAAGGACCTCAGAGACCATAATGAACATTTGCACTCTCTCCCCGACTTGCCAGTGTAGAAGCTGGGGCTCAGAGAAGTGGGGGTGAGGGGTCATTTGGTATCACAGAGCCAGGACCAGACCCCAGGCTTCTGAACACAGTGCTTCTGGGGCTTACTGGGTACCCCAGTGGGAGATTGCTCCCTGAGTATTCTGGGCACCCTCTTCTTGTGGCCAAAGGTGACCTTGCCATCTGTCTGCACTCCTGTTCAGTGGTCAGTACAAATGTGATTTCCTCCCCCCTTCTACAGCATTTCACCAACCAGAGGGAAGAATTCGAGGGTACCAGGGAGAGCATTCTGGTTTGGCTCACAGAGATGGACCTGCAGCTGACCAATGTGGAGCACTTCTCAGAGAGCGATGCAGATGACAAGATGCGCCAGCTGAATGTGAGGGCCGCTTCCTTAGCTCTTCTGAAAAGAAGTCACGTTGGCGGGGGAGAGCTGGTCAAGTGCAATTTCACCCGATACTCTGAGAGCAGATTTCAGAATTCCTAAAGCAGCCAGGCTACTTCCCACCTGTATACTGCTCGATTATCCCGTGCCAGGACACTGTTCTCTGTGGCCCCGGAGTATCTGTGTCACCAGTGGGGCCAAGAACAGAGATCCACTCTCCCATTGTTTCCAATGTCTGTATGACAGACTGATCTCACTGCAGTTCTCTCCTTGGCTAGATTTTGGAAGAGGTTGCAAAGTGGAAATTTGCCTTCCCCAGTGAAATGGCACCAGTGAATATTACTGTGCCAGCAAAAACAAATGCCCATTTGTGGCTTGTTATGGGAAATGTTCTGTTTCCACCAGGTTTTGCTGTGGCAAGTTCTTTCTCTCACACCCAATAACAGTAAATGTCCACCCGTGTCAAACCTTCAGAATTATTTTAATTGGAAAAGCTAGTGCCCATAAAGAGGGGAATACAGACAATCATTTTAAATTTTCTTTTTTTATTCATTTATTTTTTTTTAGTCAGTTTCGCTTTTGTTGCCCAAGCTGGAGTGCAATGGCGCGATCTCAGTTCACTGCAACCTCTTCCTCCCAGGTTCAAGGGATTCTCCTGCCTCAGCCTCCTCAGTAGCTGGGATTACAGGCACGTGCCACCACGCCCAGCTAATTTTTGTATTTTTAGTAGAGACAGGGTTTTACCATGTCCACCAGGATGGTCTTGATATCTTGACCTCATGATCCACCCACCTCGGCCTACCAAAGTGCTGGGATTAGTGCTGGGATTACAGACATGAGCCACCCCACCCTCCCGGCCAATCATTTAAAATTCTTAAGGTGTCATTGTCACTTTATTAAAAACTAAAGCTAGAGTATTATGTGAAGGAACAAAACAATAATGACATTTGGATGTTTTTTTCTGTGGCCCCCTTAGAGGAAACAGGCTCTGGATGCCCCGGGGAACTTTCTTTGAAGTCCTTTCTTTTTCCTCTCTCAACAGGGCTTCCAACAGGAGATTACATTAAATACCAACAAAATTGATCAGCTCATTGTGTTTGGGGAGCAGCTGATTCAGAAGAGCGAGCCCCTGGATGCCGTGCTGATCGAGGATGAGCTGGAGGAGCTCCACCGCTACTGCCAGGAGGTGTTCGGAAGGGTCTCCCGGTTCCACCGGCGGCTCACCTCCCGCGCTCCGGTACGGGCACTGCCACCTAAAAAGGGCACCTGGGCTGCTCAGTTTACGTGAGATAAAATGTTTAAAAAGTTAGGAGACTATCTTATCATAGTGAACTGTGGTTTGTGTTTTGGTTTAAAAAAAAAGACTATCGAAAAATTTTAATTTCCACTTTTATTACTGTAGAGCCACAATAACTTACAGGTTCCCATTCCCCAGTGGAAAGCATGGCACTTCTGAAGCGCATGCTCCTCGAGTCTGTTTTAAGTATTCCTCTAGACTGGGCATGTGTCTCTTCCCCTAGAATTCCTGAAGAACTCTTCTGGCTTTTATTACGTCAGTAACTTGGGAATTTATTTGCCCTTCCCTTTTTCTTAGAGGCTGGAAGCTTTTAGTATTTTGTGCATTTCTGATGCTTTCTTCTCGAAGAGTCAACACAACAGTTTCAAAAGCAACTTTGACGTTTCCCTGGATGAAAGGCCTTTTTCTTTAGGAAGTTCAGGTGGAGTTAAGGCCACCATTGAAAGTTTACGGCCTTTGTGTGCCTGAAGCTCCAATGATGACCGTTGACCAACACAACTGGCCACTCTCTCTTTTTCATCTTTCCCACTGGCCACATTCAGATGTAGTTATTTCATCAGACATGGCCTCAAAAATTACCCTACAATTCTTATTTTTAAGTACAGCCACTTAAGGTCGTTTTTCTTAGATGGAGTCATGACACAAGCAGAATACAGGCACTGAACAATTAAGTTGGAGGACAAGAAAGAACCTGATGGATATAGTTCTTGAAGTCATGAGTCTTATCCAGTACATTCAAATGCCCTTTTCAAAAATACTCTGATTCTTGGAGGAACCTGACATTAACCATCAATGAAACTTTGGCAAGCATGACCGTATCTCTTAGATAAAGTTATTTAACTTACATTATCAAACTTCAGCTGTTTTTTCTAAGGAAAAAAGCTGGAGGTTTTGGAAAATACGGATTCTAGGCCCCACTCCAACTTGTCTAAACTGGAATAACCAGAAACAGGACCTGGGAACCTGATCTTTTTAAAGCTGCCTTAGAAATGCTATTGGTAGTTATTTTTGGAAACTGCTGGACAAGCAGACTTCTCATGCTCTTCGAATTGCGTAGCCTGTGAGTTGATTAATTCTAACAACTGGATACTCTGGTTTAGGGCTTGGAAGATGAAAAGGAGGCCTCTGAGAATGAAACAGACATGGAAGACCCCAGAGAGATCCAGACTGATTCTTGGCATAAAAGCGGGGAGAGCGAGGAACCCTCATCTCCTCAGTCCCTGTGTCATCTAGTGCCCCCAGCCCCGGGCCACGAGCGGTCAGGCTGTGAAACCCCTGTCAGCGTGGACTCCATCCCTCTGGAGTGGGACCACACAGGCGACGTGGGGGGCTCCTCCTCTCACGAAGAGGACGAGGAGGGTCCATACTACAGCGCACTGTCAGGTAACAGCTGGTTCCCAGCACCCTGGAAAGTGACCTGTTTGGCTGTTTTTAGCCCCTTAGCAACACGGCCAGCTCTTGATGACCAAGAGTCCTGCTTGTGGCCGACCCTGACTTCTGTGGCTTCTTGTGTTCTGTCCTGCCCATCTCTTAACTTACCTGTGAATTGGCTCACTCTCATTACAGGTGGAATGAAAGGGAAAAAAAAAGAAAACAAAATTCACATTTAGACATTAAGGCTATTCTTCAGTGATGGCTCTGGGAGACTTGTCAGTGATTTTTTTTTCTTTTTAAGAGAAAGGGTCTCACACTGTCACCTAGGCTGAGGTGCAGTGATGCGATCACGGCTCATTGCAGCTTCAACCACCAGCGCTCAAGTAATCCTCCCACCTCAGTCTCCTGAGTAGCTGGGACTATAGGTACACGCCACCACACTCAGCTAGATTTTAAATTTTTTATAGAGACAAGGTCTTGCTGTGTTGCCAGAGCTGGTCTTGAACCCCTGGGCTTAAGAAGTCCTCCCACCTCAGCCTCCCACAGTGCTGAGACCAAGCGTGAGCCACGAGGCCTAGCCTCCCTTTCACCTGAGTGTCTTAGAGTGTCAGCAGATTGAGTTTCTCCCTTGTTTTGATACCCATTGTCCTGCTTTGGACAGTTGAGTTGGCTGGGGGGGGAAGTCCTTCTGGATTCCAAAATCCTTTTAATTTAAAAAACAAAGGGTAGTTAGTTTTCTCCTCCCAGCTGACAGTGTTACTACTGTGTGTTACTACTTGGGCATTGATCTTCAGGCACCTCCAGTGAGGCAAATGACATTGTTCTTTTTCAGATGTAGAAATCCCTGAAAATCCTGAGGCATATCTTAAAATGACCACAAAAACTTTGAAAGCGTCTTCTGGTAGGCCCCTGCCCATGCATGTCTCAACATGGCAGCATCCTGTGGCACACACTGCATCCTCAACCTCGCTCCCATGTCGTGTCTGCCTCTGCCTTCTGTGGACACCATGCGCCTCGGTCCTTGTGTCATGGTGTATTTACACTGCCGTACTCACCCATACCTGCGTGCTCCTTACAAAACCCCATCCAAGCCAGAGCTGTCTCGACACCAACCCTCTCCTCCCTGCAGGAGGAGATTTTTTTCTCCATCTAACTGAAGTCCTTTGGCATGGGCCAAGCTTTCTTCATGGTGGCTTGGTTCGGAACTATTTCCTTGCTTTACTGGGATCTCCTGGTGGAACGGGTGGATGGGTGAGTGGGTAGGGGGTAAAGGTACTGATGATGATTTGCCATAGGAGGAAAAAACCTTCCTTTCCTTGATTTTGCAGCTTTAATCTTCATCCTTTGCCCCATCCCCATCTGTGATGGTGGGTCAAGGAGAGCCCTCAGGAGCCCTTGGGTTCCCAAGACCATCTTGATGTTCACTGTTCCCCTCATCCTGAGAGGCCTTCTGCCCTCTTGGGCCCCAGACCCGGCCTTGCTGCTCAATGTTCCTGCCACTCGAGACCCTGGCTCCAAAACGCCACTCATCCCACAGCAAATCATGTTGGTCGTGCTCCATTGTGTACCCATCTAGTGAAGGCACAATGTTGCTGAGTTGCATGACTCTCATCTCATTCTCTTCTGGGACCTACTGACATTTTGCAAACATGCATGCTTTGCAAGGAAAGCTGCAGAACTCATTTTCATACTATAACCTGATGCTATGTCACCCATGATCTGTTCGTTTGGAGAGAATGGACTAGCGCTTGCTGCCTTTCATTTCAGGTAAATCCATTTCGGATGGCCACTCGTGGCATGTTCCCGACAGCCCTTCCTGTCCCAAGCATCACTACAAGCAAACGGAAGGTGTTGGGAACGTTCCACCTGTTCCTGCCGAGTCCAGCACCCCTTATAACCCACCCTATGTAAGTCTTGACTCCACTGGGAATATAGCCTTTGTGTGTGAGTAATAGTTACATTTGCAAGAGAGATCTGGCGTGAACCGTGTGTGTTCACTCCCCACCCCCAGCATATTTTGGGATGGTTTTCTCATGGTGACAGTATCTCTGCTGAGCTGTCTGTACTTCATTAGAACCCTGGCAAAACTGATTAGACTTAGAGGTAGGTTTCTGGCCAAAAACCATCTTAGTATGTTCGCGTGGTGTAACAGTCATTATTACTGTCAAGTCAGGTGTCTGTGCAAATAGTGAGCAAGCAATGTGCTGCCTTTCCTGAACTGCTCTCTGAGCTCCCAAGCCTTTGTCTTTTTGTGGTGGGTGTGTGTTTTGTTTGAGATGGGGTCTCATTCTGTTTCCCAGGCTGGAGTGCAGTGACATGATCTCGCCTCATTATAACCTCCGCTTCCTGGGTTCAAGTGATTTTCCTGCCTCAGCCTCCCAAGTAGCTGGGATTACAGTTGTGCACCACCATGCCTGGCTAATTTTTGTATTTTTAGTAGAGACGGGCTTTTAGCATGTTGGCCAGGCTGGTCTTGAACTCCTGACCTCAAGTAATCCATCTGCCCCAGCCTCCCAAAGCACTGGGATTACAGGCATGGGCTACTGTGTCCAGCCTTCAAGATTTTATGTTAACCTTTTGACCATACATCCTATTCCAAAAGCCATAAGTTCATATTCAGGTTTTTGTTTTTTTTTTTTTGAGATGAAGTTTTGCTCTTGTTACCCAGGCTGGAGTGCAATGGCGCGATCTCAGCTCACCGCAACCTCCTCCTCCTGAGTTTAGGCAATTCTCCTGCCTCAGCCTCCCGAGTAGCTGGGACTACAGGCACATGCCACCATGCCCAGCTAATTTTTTGTATTTTTAGTAGAGACAGGGTTTCACCATGTTGACCAGGATGGTCTCGATCTCTTGACCTCGTGATCCACCCGCCTCGGCCTCCCAAAGTGCTGGGATTACAGGCGTGAGCCACCGAGCCCGGCCTCATATTCAGTTTTAATGGTGTGCTACAGTGGACACGGAGATTCCTAGCCCTGCCAATCCATTGCCATCATACTTGAGGCACTTCGACTTGCCTCTTAAGCCTTTCTTACCGGAGGATAAAGCCATTTCACCTAATTGTTGTTAAGATTATTGTGAATAGGCTCACACCTGTAATCCCAGCACTTTGGGAGGCCGAGGTGGGCAGATCACAAGGTCAAGAGATCAAGACTATCCTGGCCTTGGTTTCACATGGTGAAACCCAGTCTCTACTAAAAATATAAAACTTAACTGAGTATAGTGGCTTGCATTTGTAGTCCCAGCTACTCCAAAGGCTGAGACAGGACAATCTCTTGAACCCAGGAGGCAGAGGTTGCTGTGAGCCGAGATCACGCTACTGCACTCCAGCCGGGCAACAGAATGAGACTCCGTCTCAAAAAATAAAGAGTATTGTGTATAAAGGTAAAAGAAGGTCCTTAAAAGTAATGGTTGTAATTATTACTCCTGTATTGGTTTGTGGTTTACAGCAACGGCTGTTTCTTCTTAGTTACATTTTCCTCAGCTGGCAGCTCCTGGGAGGGCAGCCTAGGGCAGCAGCAAGAGATACTAAGAAAATATTATTACATTATTGGAGAAGATTCTGCCTTTGCATTGTCAAATCTGAGCCAGTTGATAATGAGCTGTCTGTGTCCAGTTCAGAAACTCTTTCTCTTGCTTAACAAGCAGGTGTCATTTTTAATCTGCCTCTCTGCAGTGCAGAATAAGAAGACGGGGGAAAGACAACGGTCCCTAACCTCTGCATGACATCCTTGGCTCATGTGGCTTGGCTGTCCCTTTCTGTGATGACGCCTGTGTTCCTCACCTGGCCACTTTCAAAAGTTCAACCCTTTGATTGTGGCTGAAACCAGATGTATCACCACAAATCTGAAGGGTTTTTATTTTTTTCATTCTGCACAAATAAGCCATACAGACACAATCCAAAGAAAGCAGAGCTTTTCTAAAAGAAGTACTTTTATTTTTGGAAAGGCTCGAGATAATACCCCAATCGGCTATGTGATAACAGAAGAGTCAATACGTGCAGTGAAAGATAAACACTTGGTAACGAATGTCCCTGGGAGGCAGATTCATCCTGTGTGCATTTCTGATTCTCAGTGATAATGATGCCAACCACCTCCACAGAGTGACGGGGTGGGGTGGGGGGCAGATAACTAAAATTCTGTATAACACTGTGAAAATATAAAAGTGTTAACTAACACAGTAACAGTCTGGTAAGCTCAACAAATTGTTCCCATTTGTTTCACATGGTTCATTTGAGGGGTGTTTGGAAACATTCAAACAGACCTTTTTTTTTTTTTTTTTGGAGACAGAGTCTCGCTCTGTTACCCAGGCTGGAGTGCAATGGCACGATCTCAGTTCACTGCAACCTCCGCCTCCCAAGTTCAAGTGATTCTTCTGCCTCAGCTTCCCAGGTAGCTGGGATTACAGGTGTGCATCATCACACCTGGCTAATTGGTTTTTTTTTTTTTTTGAGACGGAGTTTCACTCTTGTCACCCAGGCTGGAGTGCAATGGCGCGATCTCGGCTCACCTCCTGGGTTCAAGCAATTCTCTTGCCTCAGCCTCCCGAGTAGCTGGGACTATAGGTGTGCACCACCATGCCCAGCTAATTTTTTTTTTTTTTTTTTTTTTTTGAGACACCGTTTCACTCTCGTTACCCAGGCTGGAGTGCAATGGCGTGATCTTGGCTCACCGCAACCTCTGCCTCCCGGGCTCAGGCAAATCTCCTGCCTCAGCCTCCTGAGTAGCTGGGACTACAGGCACACGCCACCATGCCCAGCCAATTTTTTGCATTTTTAGTAAAGACGGGGTTTCACCATGTTGACCAGGATGGTCTCGATCTCTTGACCTCGTGATCCACCCGCCTCAGCCTCCCAAAGTGCTGGGATTACAGGCTTGAGCCACCGCGCCCAGACTAATTTTTTGTATTTTTAGTAGACGGTGTTTCACCTTGTTGACCAGGATGGTCTCGATCCCAAAGTGCTGGGATTATAGACATGAGCCACTGCGCCTGACCACTGTATTTTTTTTTTTTTTTTTTAATAGAAACGGGGCTTCACCATCTTGCCCAGGCTGGTCTCGAACTCCTGATTTCGTGATCCACCCGCCTCAGCCTCTCAAAGTGCTGGGATTACAGGCATGAGCCACCACGCCTGGCCAAAACAGACCATTTTCTTCCCATCATTGACATCTAGTCTGCTTCTCCCTCCCTGGGCCTTAGCACACTTTATTTCTGCCATCAGCTTTGCCAGCTTATATAATGCTACCTAGACACTAAAGCACCACTGTATTCCTAGTAAGATACCTTTCAAAGGAAAGGGCCCCATCTCCTCAGTTCTTGACTGTTAATATGAATCCAGTTGTTCTTCAGAAATCCTTAATGTCCACAGATGATAACTTTAAAACTGGCTCATTCTAGGGAAAGCTGCTATTACCTCCAGGCACAGATGGTGGCAAAGAAGACCCACGAGTTTTGAATGGCAGCCCACAGCCGGGAGACGGGAGACTGGCTGGTATCACAGCACAGCAGTCAGGTACTGCCTGTAACTAGCAGTTGTCCAGAGAGGCAGAGTATGATATTTAAGTCCTTGCTCAACAGAACATTAATTAGATATTAACCAACTATATGATTCACCAAAACTGGGGGACTTGCCCTACAACAACCAATGTTATTTTTAAACCAGCAGTTTGTATTCATGAACAAATTCCTACACAGTTCAGTGTAATTTGAAAATTAGTCTTTAAATATTGGTAAAATAAGCCTCCTGATGAGTGCATGCTTTCTCTTTCTACATTTGTATGTAAAGCTCAGACATGAGGATGATGATCAACTTGTCTCTCATTCGACCCAGTAATTAGTAATTACTCACCTAAATCTAACGTAAAGTTGACAGCATTGACCTGTTGTTTGTGGGCCAAAGGAGAAAACTGAAAAAATTCAGCATGAACTGAACTGCTGAGCTTGAAACTAACACATACTGGCAACATTGGGTTTTCTACCTCTGACCTCCCATTTCATTCCAGTCTTTGTGGGAGTGTAGGCCTCAGATCCTGTGCTGTTCCACATTCCAGGAGAAGAGAGAACTCCTAAAACCAGACCCTTACAGTTTATCAGCCTGAACCCTAATTAGCTGGAGCAGAGAAATCTGTTGCATTATTGCTTGTTTTAATTGGCTGTTTTTAAATTCCAGGTGCCTTTGACAGATGGGAACTGATTCAAGCACAAGAGCTTCACAATAAGCTGAAAATAAAACAAAACTTGCAACAGCTGAACTCTGATATCAGCACCATCACCACTTGGCTGAAAAAAACTAAAGCAGAGCTGGAAATGTTAAAGATGGCAAAGCCTCCCTCTGATATCCAGGAAATAGAACTCAGAGTGAAGAGACTGAAGGTGAGTCAGAGGTGTGAGGGGAAGAGGAATTCAGGATGTGCATGTGATAAATGCATTGCTATGCTGGATGAACATATCACATGTATTCATGGTGTAGCTGCAGTTTGCAGATGGTATATGGTAGAGGTCACTCTTCATGTCAGTTCCATAGCTGGCAAGGACATAGATGCAGATTTTTGTTTTCATATGGAAGAGTATCTACAAATGATCCTGATCCCAGAGTGCTGGGGAGATGTGGCCCAGATCTTCAGAGATGGAAAGATCTGACATCCAAGGCACTTTTAGACTTTTCTGGAGATACTAGTGGCCACTGTCAGGCAGTGTAAAATCACCCTTCCAAACTGTATGCACAGTTTCAGAAAAGACTAGTGGTGGAATCTTCCTTGAAAGGCCTTGGGAAAGGACCAGCTCACCTGCTGTTGAATCCCATGGCCTGAGCTCATTACCCTTTTATGCAGTTAGGATGCGTCACCCACATAAGTCCTGGCCCACTGGAACTAGCCCAGGGAGCTGCAAAGGGACAGTTTGAGCCCTGCACCTTAGGGGTGTCCTGAGCATTAGCCTGAGGTCCTGAGACCTAGGGCAGGAGTTTTGGGGGTATCCAGGCCCCCTTCGTATTTGTACTTTAACTTTCTGCATCAGTATATTAGGGGTTACCATTCCGTCTAAGGAATAACATTTCTGGGATATCTAGGAGCAAATCCAGGATGCCCACATATACTTTTTCTGGAAGACCTTTAATCTGGTACAGAAACATTATTAAGCCAATTGCAGAGCAGTTGCTGTAGAGGTCAGCAGGGTCTCCTCCTGCCTCTAGCAGGCCTCTGCTTTAGGGCCCTGTTGGCCAAGTTCACTGACTTTGTAAGGCAGCCCCCTCACCTGATGCTTCCCAGCCAGTCACAGGCGTGGTCACTCTGATTTCTGTGGCCACAACTTGAAAAGTGTGTGGAAGATTCGTTCCCTACTGAGGTTCAAAGTGAGCCCCTCCTCCCCAGTTTCAGAGCTCCTAACCTCATTGTTTCCTTCTGTGGTAGGAGATATTGAAAGCCTTTGATACCTACAAGGCATTAGTGGTCTCTGTCAATATGAGCAGCAAGGAATTTCTGCAAACCGAGAGCGCCGAATCCACAGAGCTCCAAAGTAGACTCCGCCAGCTGAGCCTGCTCTGGGAAGCGACACAGGGCATGGTGGACAGCTGCAGAGGGAGCTTAAGACAGTCGCTCATGCAGTGCCAGGTATGTTGACTCAGCACCCAGCCTCCTAGAGCTGGCGCCCAGGCCCACGTGGTGGGAGCAGCAGATATTTTTATCATTGTCAGGCTGCTTTGGTGCAGCCAAATGTGGCTTGTGTCGGGAAACATGTGTCTTACCATTTGTTTCCAAAGAGGCCCTCCGGCCACTGCAGAGACCCACTGCCTGCCCCAGGTCTCTTGCTCTGTTGCCCAGGCCCGGAGCCACTCCTGGGTAAGCGTACCTGCAAGCGACCTGCAGGTTAGAGATGCCCCCCACAACTCTTTTTGTCCTTTTGCTGAGTGATTAAGGGATCTGGCCTTGAAACAGTGGAGCGGTTACCGCTTAATAGCCATCTGACTTTGGGCAAATCATTGAGTCTCCTAGACTTCAGTGTTCTCATCTGAAAATGAGAATCATTCTGTGCCTACCTCTTAAGGTTCTTTTTGGGAGAAAATGAGGCAGTGTATACATTCCTAGCCCAGTGCCCGGTATATGAGTAAATGCACAGCAGGTGTCAGCTCCGCACCACTGCCTAGCTCTGGCCATGTCTCAGGGAACATGAGCCCACCCCCTGCCTGCCCTGGTGGGTTGTTTCCCTCTGCCACAGAGCCCAGCAGATTGGCTGAGGAATGCGTGTGACCTTCATATGTAAAATTACCCTGGCATCCCGAAGCCCCACCTTCCTATTGGCATTTTTATTCACTGCCTCCTGGCCGTGCCAAGTGCCTGCCGCCTTTCCTCTTCCTTGTTTTGGGGCTCTGGCGTTTAGTATAAAGCTGGCCCTTGTATTCACTGGGTGAGGCAAAAAAAGCAAATGACTGTGACGGATTGGAAGCAGCAAGCTGTATTCCTAGCATGCCCTCTTCCAGGGCTCTAAGAAATGGCAGTGCTCTGATGTGTGTTGTGTTTTAAGGACTTCCACCATTTGAGTCAAAATCTGCTGCTGTGGTTAGCGAGTGCTGAGAACCGGAGGCAGAAGGCTCATGTCGCCCATCCGAAAGCAGACCCCCAGGCTCTCCTGGAGTGTCAGAGGGAACTAGTGGTAAGTTTCTTCCCAAGGGCTATGTACTGCCACCAGCCTCTGTCAGTCCCAGAGAGGCAGTGCACTTAGGTAGCCTCACCTAGTATTTCAGGACCTGTGCCAGTGGTGTTTCCCTGTAATGCACGAGTTCAGCCCTGTTATTCCTCCAGTTGGTGTCTACCGAGCAGCCCTTTGCGGTTCTAAAGCCAAATGACTTGCAGGATGGAGAGCCACAGTCCACAGAACTGAGGACAGAGGTGGCCTGATATCCTGAGAACCTTAAAGCCATTTGAGTGGAAGTATTTTTTTCTCTTGTGACTACTGCTCATCCAAGGAGAAAGATGGTGCTCATTTGCGCCACAGCTGTGATGAGCTGAGTGGGTTTTCCGTATCCACTATGGAAAAATCTTTCTTCTTGGAGGAGAGTCATGTCCTCATGTATTCGTCAGTAACACACCATGATGAGATTTCTGTATTCTCACTTATGCTCAAGGTGACATTTTCATCCATAAATCTGTATGTGGTTTAAATATTTTAAATTTTAATCAGAATACTAGCCATTGTTTAAATATATATGTATTGTTTTCCTAAAATGTTTGCAAAGCCCCAGTCTCTAGAGCAGTAACAACCAGGAGAACTTTTTGCAGTGATAGAGATGGCCTGTATCTTCCCTGTCTAGTAACCTCATGTGGCTATTGTGACTGAAGCGGAATTTTTAATTTTAGTTAATTTAAATAGCCAGATGTAGGCCATGCTCACGCCTGTAATCCCAGCATTTTGGGAGGCTGAGGCTGGCCAATTGCTCAAGATCAGGAGTTCAAGACCAGCCTGGTCAACATGGTAAAACCTCCATCTCTACTAAAAATATAGAAAAAAAATCAGCTGGACATGGTGGCGGGCACCTGTAGTCCCAGCTACATCGGAGGCTGAGGCAGGAGAATCAGTTGAACCCAGGAGGCAGAGGTTGCAGTGAGCCCAGATCGTGCCACTGCACTCCAGCCTGGGCTACAGAGTGAGACTCCATCTCAAATAAACAAACAAATGAATAGCCACATGTCTAGTGGCCATATTGTAAGCAAGATAACCACCCTTAACAATTAAAGCCTGTCTGGCTGGTGTAAACCTCCATGTTTCTAAACAGTATGGTTATGCTGCTGGTTCTCAGTTGATTGACTTTAGTTTCCCTTTACTTCCTTCCGTGGTAGATGAAGGACCTGCTCTTCCCACACCACTTGCCTCCCTTCCTCTAATTTCTCTAGCGTCACAACTGTCTTCAGCGTGAAAAGAAATAAAAAATAGTAAGGGCAGGGTATAATCCACCTGCTATCTAAGTAGTGCTGGGCTGGAGGACACAGACAGGTGGATATGAGAAATAGAAGGTTCTGGAGTTGAGTACCACCCATCATTCATTCTGGAACTTGGAGAAAAACCTCATGTGGCCACACTAGCTTCCCTTTTGACAAGTCACTGTTTCACACAGTTTTTCTATTTTCAGCAACTGGAAAAGGAGCTGGTAGAATGTCAACCTCAAGTGGACTTGTTACAGGAGATTTCAAACAGCCTTCTCATTAAGGGACATGGAGAAGAGTATATTGAAGCTGAAGAAAAGGTCCATGTTATCGACAAGAAACTCAAACAGTTACGGGAGCAAGTGTCCCAAGACTTAATATCCTTACAGGGAACCCAGGTGAGTCTACCTGTAGCTTTTAAATGTAAAGATTACCATATTGATGCAGACAGGATGGCGGTGTTGCAGCCCTGCTCTAAGAAGCCGTAAGCAAGGGGCAGGTAGGCCGAGTGGAGCCTCATGTCATGCCCTTTTCTAGTTGTGCAGACTTTGGCTACATAAGCAGCCGGGCGCAGTGGCTCACACCTGTAATCCCAGCACTTTGGGAAGCCGAGGTGGGTTGATCGTGAGGTTAGGAGAGGAGACCATCCTAACACAGTGAAACCCCGTCTCTACTAGAAGTACAAAAAATTAGCAAGGTGTGGTGGCTTGCGCCTATAGTCCCAGCTATTCGGGAGATTGAGGCAGAATAGCTTAAAACCTGGGAGGTGAAGGTTGCAGTGAGCCAAGATGGCACCATTGCACTCCAGCCTGGGCAACAGAGCGAGACTCCATCTCGCTCTGAGGGCAAAAAAAAAGCTGCATAAACTCTTTGAATTTGATCATTTTGAAAAGCCGGGGAGTGGAGGTGTGACAATTTTTTAAACGTTTTAAAAAAGGAAGTGGCTAATTTTTGTATTTGTTATAGAAGGCTCCTTGCCATGTTGCCCAGGCCAGTCTTGACCTCCTAAACTCTAGCGATCCAAAGTGCTGGGATTACAGGCATGAGCCACCACACCTGGCCTGTTTTAAAATGGGTCCAACTTAACACAATGGGAATACCCAGACTGTGGCCTCACCAGACCTAGGGCAGTTCTATCCCCTCCATTCTAGAGTCTGTTTTCTTCTAAGCAGCCAAGACTAGACTCTTGATGGCCACATGATCTCATCACTGACCTGGGATGAGCTCACCATCAACTGAAACTGCTGCTGTGGTCCTCTTGCTGTGGCTACACTCAGTCTCCCCAGCTCTGTGCTGTGGCTTGGTTTTTAATACTGGTTGGCTTTTCTCTGTTTACATTCCTTTTTGTCTGAAAGAGTATTAACATTAAGAGTGAGAGCAATAGGAGAGCCCCTTGAGGAAAGATTTAAGGCTGAGCACAGTGGCTCATGCTTATAATCCCAGCACTTTGGGAGGCCAAGGCAGGTAGATCACTTAAGTCCAGGAGTTCAAGACCAGCCTGGGCAACATGGTGAAACCTCATCTCTACAAAAAAAATTAATCAGGTGTGGTGGTACATGCCTATAGTCCCAGCTACTCAGGAGGCTGAAGTGGAAGGATTGTTTGAGTTTGGGAGGCGAAGGCTGCAGTGACCCATGATTGTGCCACTGCACTCCAGCCTGGGTGACACAGTGAGACTGTCTCAAAAAAAAAAAATTGATTTAAGCTGGGGGGAGGGTGAGCTATACCATGAAGAATCTGCATGAAATATATTTCTGTGCTTAACCTTTGGGGTCTGCATTTCAGAACCCAGACTCACCTCTGCCTGGCTTTGACAAGGTAGACACAGGAGACCAGCCTCTCTCGGCATCTATGCCAGCTCCCCGAACAAAGGTAAGAAGCCCCTTCCTGGCCCGGCGCGGTGGCCCAAGCCTGTAATCCCAGCATTTTGAGAGGCCGAGGCGGGTGGATCACGAGGTCAAGAGATCAAGACCATCCTGGTCAACA
Source organism: Callithrix jacchus (assembly GCF_049354715.1). Taxonomy (NCBI): domain Eukaryota; kingdom Metazoa; phylum Chordata; class Mammalia; order Primates; family Cebidae; genus Callithrix; species Callithrix jacchus. Next base: position 98,883,530 of record NC_133509.1, read on the forward strand.
TGGTGAAACCCCGTCTCTACTAAAAATACAAAAAATTAGCTGGGCGTTGTGGCGCGCGCCTGTAATCCCAGCTACTCGGGAGGCTGAGGCAGGAGAATTGCCTGAACCTAGGAGGCAGAGGTAGTGGTGAGCCGAGATTGCGCCATTGCACTCCAGCCTGGGTAACGAGAGCGAAACTCCGTCTCAAAAAAAAAAAAAAAAAAGAAGCCCCTTTCTTCTGTGAGAACCTCACTGGTTATTTTTAAAAGTCACTGACATGAGAGAAACTTGGGACAAGAGGCCATTAGCCATTTCAGGACAGCACAGGTCTGCTGTAGCCTTCCTGACCCATGGAGAGGCTTACTACAAATATATATTTTTTTAATAAAATGTTCTTTTTAAAGACTTAAAACCTGTCTTCTAGTCAGTTACTTTTCTTTGGGATCACAGTAAGTTGTGAAAGATGAGAGTTCTTACAGTGTTGCTAAAGAGGTTTCCTGATTTCGCCATTAAATATAGATCAGCAAACTTGACCCTGAAACTAAGTGGTGTAACAAACCTAATTATTTTCTATATCATGTGACATTTAATCCCAGTTGTATTACTCTAGTCTCCAAAGTTTAGCTGTAACACAACATGAAGGTGTTATATAATTTAAGAGAGAATATTTTATCATTGACAGGACTAAGCTGTCTTCAACTTACTAACTGGAGTTTCTTTACCCAGCAGTTCAGAGGAGAGAGAACGACAGAAGGCGAGGAGGAGACAGAGAGCAGGTAATGGGACTTAGTACCACAGCAGTGCATTCCCTGCCCCGCACTTCCACTGCCTCAGTCTTGCCAATGCCACTATCAGGTCCTTGCAAAAATCTGGTTTTCTTTTGTCTGGAAAGGGCTGGTCTTCTGTGAAACTGAACCCCAACTATTGGCCTCATTTAAATCTCAGATCTTGGATTTCTTACTTACATAAGCAGGGGGTTAGGAAACAGAGTGGGTCATGCCTGTGGAGCCTCCCGGTCAGCTCTCAACCTCCTCTGTTGGCAGGGTTGCCGGCAGCACACGGCCACAGCGCTCCTTCCTCTCACGGGTGATCCGGGCGGCCCTGCCCCTGCAGCTGCTCCTCCTGCTGCTGCTGCTCCTGGCCTGTCTGCTGCCCTCCTCCGAAGAAGACTACAGCTGCACTCAGGCCAACAACTTTGCCAGGTCCTTTTACCCCATGCTGAGGTACACCAACGGGCCACCCCCCACATAGAGGGAGTGACTGGCTGTAGTGTCACACCACCTGCCTGATGGCTAAGGGCCAATCTGTGAGTGACTCAGTGTTGGCAAGGTCCAGGGACCTGTGCAGACACCTTCTTCTGGGCTCGCCCCGCATGGGCTCTCTGGAGCCCAGGGCAGCTTTCAAATTATATTCCTCCCCAGGGGCAGGGAACCTGTGTGGCAGTTGCCCCAGGTATTCTGGCAAAGCTAGTTGATTGGTTTAGGGATCTCTGGAAATGTCAGTTTCCTGAAGAGCCAAGCACTTTGTGAATTCTGATTTATTTGTAAAACAGCATTATCATAAAGTAGCTAATATGATCAATGAGCAGTGGTGTCCATGATGTATATTATAGAAGCAAGTGAGCACATTCCACCCTAGAAATGGTTCAGAAACTCATAGGCACCCTTAGCTAATGAAAACAATCATATTCAATACATTTAGAATCAGTTTTACTCTGATCAGCTGGCAATTTTGAGCTACAGGTTATACACCAAAATGTTCTGTTAAGTACCTAGCTCTGCTCTTTTATATTGGTTTACATTTTTAAAGAAATTATATTGCATGGATGTGGTTATTTGTGCATATTTTTTAACAATGCCGAATCTGTATGAATAATGTAAACTTTGATTTTTTTTAAAAGTCAGATTTTAGCTGGAGCTTTTGACTGACTAATGTACAGTAAATGCCAAACTGCTGACTTGATAGGGATGTTTTTGTAAGTTAATTTTCTAAGACTTTTTCACATCCAGAGTGACACTTGGGGTTTTAACTGTTTGGCCATGGCGGGGGGGTTGGGGGCGGTTCAGAAACTTGAAGCTGTTTGTGGTATGTACAACTCAGATGTTTCTCATTAAAAAGACAAAATTAGCCAGACTTCTGGATTCTTTTACAAAGCAGTTCAATGGTATGCTTAATCTTCCAAAGAAGAAAAATTATTTTAAAAATATTTGGGGAGAGTCTTTCATTCTAAGTCTTAGGAAATTAAACTTGTCTTATAGTCTTTAACTTGTACAAAATTAACTTAGATCTAGACTCACAGCCTGTTTGGCAAGAGGACCCGTGTGTGTATGTAAATTACTCAGTGTGTGTGACCCTCAGACACTATAGGGAATGGCGAAGACAGAATAGGAGGTGGACACAAAGGAAGGAACTTATACCCAGTTTACTCCTATCACCAAGGCTGGAGTGCAGTGGCCTGATTTCGGCTCACTGCAACCTTCACCTCCCAGGCTCAAGCAATTCTCGTGTCTCAGCCTCCTGAGTAGCTGGGATTACAAGGCAGGTGCCACCATGCCTGACTATTACATTTTTAGTAGAGATGGGATTTTGCCATGTTTGCCAGGCTGGTCTCAAACACCACCTCAGCCTCCCAAAGTGCTGGGATTACAGGTGTGAGCCACTGTGCCCGGCTCAGTTTATTCTGTTCCCGGTCCTCTCCACAGGAAATTAACAGGCAGTCAGGGGTCTAACAAATGTTACAGGCAAAGCCCCTGTTGCCCATTTAAGTCCAGTAACATTGTTTACTTTCTACCTAAACAGAGGATATGCGTGAGCATTTCCCCTTTCTTGAGAAGATACTGAACCCAGTTCCTAACCTGCATGTCTTGGCAGGCACCGCTGACCACACCATCCCAGTCCCCTCCTCCCCTTCTCAGCAAAGCACAAACCTCAGGGGAAAACAGTGGAACTCACTCATCAGTAGAGGAAGCCTCAGCTTTCCACATTGGTGCCCCTCATGGGTGAGACATCCACAAGGCCTGGGCAGTTAAGGAGACCACCTGAAGAGAATCTGTCTTCACTTTACCTTCAGTGTTTACAGTTATTAAATTGCTGGACCGATCTAAAAAGGAAGATGTTTTTTAACCACATAACTTCAGTGATTCCAGAGGGAAACTGAAGTGAAAATGTTACCCAAACTTTTTCTTTAGGCCACCGAGTTGATTAGAGGGTCACTGCTCCATCGTTGCTTCAGGCAAGAGTCAATCTCCATCTTCCATTCCAAAGGAGGTGAGTGAGTGAGAGGCCTTTTCTGCCCTTAAGTAGAGATGCGGGACAAGTCAGAGTTGCAGTAAAAGGAACAGTGTGGTCTTCATTTCAAAGCCCAATATTGTATGTCAATTCTTGTCCCTTCCAAAGGACAAAGGCCTTTAAGCTGGTTTGCCCCCATCGCCGGGGAGGCCCCTGCAGCTTCTTCACTCAAAGCTCAGTGTATTCCCAGAACTGTTTTATGAGGTAGTCTGGGTGTTACATTGTCTGCACATCTTTCATTGCCCACATGCAAAGAACATTTTCACATGACTGTTGGCACTAAGATAACTTCAAAATGAATGAGTGGCTTTTCTCCCCATCTACAGAGGATATAATTCTAATTGAACTCAGATGGAATGATAGAAAATCTATCCAAATAATTGATGCACTAGATACCAGGACTTTTGTGGGCTGTGTTTTACTTGTATACGCGGAACCTGTGGTCATAAATCAATCACAAGTGTGAGAATTGCTGACTAAAGATGAAACTGTCCCTTTTTAAGAAGCCATACATTAAAGCAGAGCTTAACTCTTCTGAAATTGTACACAAGCATTTGTGTTCTCGTGCCTTTTCCCATGAAGACTAGCCCTGGTTTTCATCAAATTCTCAAAGGACTCTAACCCCAAAATAATAGAACTCAGAAAAGAATGTAGACACTGCTTTGCCTAATTACTGTATATTCTTATACTCAACCCTCAACAAATACATTTTTAAAGCCAAAATAATGAAAACACTTTATTACTATCATGTTAAATCTCTGTGACAGTGCCATAGACATTGAAGGGACACAGTAAGGAAAAACTCCCTGGAGGAAGGGAGAGCAGGTCTCAAAGTCTGCTTTCACATAGCAGCATACATTCATTTCTACAAGGCCCAAATGTAAAGCCTGCAAATGAAGTGAACAAATTAGTGTAATGGTACAAAGCATTCATCTGAGAAAATGGCAAATTATAGCCAACCAATAGGCTCTGAGGTACACATTAAATGATAAAAGGTATAGGACCAACAGTTAAGGCATTTAGAAACCCAACAGAGGAAACAAATGCAAAACCATCCAGTTAACAGGAACTGTTCACAGCTGGCATCGCCATGCCTTATGTGCTTCCCATAGAGGAAACCCACCACCAGTTACCAGTGGCCAGCCTTACAAGTCAATAGAATCCTTGGAATTGAAAAAAATAATCATTGACTCCAAAGCAACAAAAATGGCATTTCAATAATACATCACGGATAATGCACATCTTAAGAGCCGCCACTGGAACCAAAATTCCAGCAAGTGTGAGAGCTATAAAGTATAAGTGGCATATGTTTTCACACTATAGTATACCACACACCACAGGGAAGGATCAGTGCCTAAAAGATGTTAGTTTTACACGAGTACATGTCCAAGGAACATATTGCATGTGTTCAGGGAAAGCAGTCACGGATAGGAGGTGATAGCAGTACCCACCAGCTCACAAACCTGAGATGGGACAGTGGGAATAACAGAACCATCTTATTTTTCCATCTGTCACTGGTGCTTTTCTGTAACAGTGCATGCAGACCCAGCTAAGCTGAGGAGATGGGATCTAAAGGTACGGCGGAAAGCAACCCTAACTTCACTACCCCTCCTTTCTGCTGTGACTCAGCTCACAAAGCAGAGTCTCAAGAAACAAGTCCTGGAGCAGGAGCGATACTGGCCCACCAGGTGAACAGAAGACTTGAGCGCCAGTCCAAGCTTTGCCATGAGTTGTTTTAAATGACCTTGAATAGGTGCATTTGCCCCTGTGAGCTTTAATTTACACATATATGAAAGGTACAGTTGAACTTCTGTCAGAGGTTTACAAACTAACTGTGTCTAGGGTGTCCTGGACATTGTGGTAGGAGGTGAGGGGGTGACACGAGGAGGCCTCATTTAAATCACAGCAGCCATGCATGTCAGGTTGCATCTGATGGACAGATTCTGCAGTTTTAAAACAATTTTTTTTTTAAACTGGTTGAAGTGCATGGTCACTGTCGGCACTGGACTTAGACTGCCTGTGTTTAGCTCATCGCTTATTCCCCATGTGACCTTGAGCAAGTTTGCTTACACTGCCTCTAGTTCCAAAACCAGAAAATCAGGACAACAACAGTTCTTAAAAGGATTAAATGTGAATGACTGAGGCACCAGGAACTGTCTGGCACAAATATTATCTTTAGGTACTAAATAATGTGTTTTTATCTTTTTAAAAGGTTTTCAGCAGCTTAAAAACGTGTCGGGCTGGGCACAATGGCTCATGCCTGTAATCCCAGCACTTTGGGAAGCCTTGGCAGGCAGATCACTTGAGCCCAGGAGTTCAAGACCAGCCTGGGCAACACAGCAAGACTCCATCTCTACAAAAATTACAAAGAATTGGCCAGGTGTAGTGGTTTGAGCCTGTAGTCCCAGCTACTTAGGGAAGGCAGGGGCTGAGGTGGGAAGATCACTTGAGCCCAGGAGTTCGAGGCTGCAGTGAGCCATGATGGTGCCACTGCACTCTAGCCAGAACTGAGACCCTCTCAAAAAAACAGTGTCAAATAGTATTAAATCAAGATACTTTGTTTCAAAATAGGCCTATAAACAGAAGGTTCACTTTGAATTTGAAAAGTCCTTTAGCAGATGTAAATAAGAACCAAACCCCGTTTTCATAAGCTAGAAAATTCTAGAATTGCTTCAACTCCACTTATATATATAAATATATGTGGATTTGTAATATGGCTCTGCCAAGTATTGGTAACTGATTTTTCTTCCTTACTGAAATCTAAAATAGTTGCCCTTCCAGCTGGGTTAGCAGACGTATTCCAGATCAAGACTTGTACTGCACAGCTCCCGTCAATTTTGCCCTGTTTTGTTTTTAATGCAGATAAGAGTCCTCAGATTTGTTGTTAGGCTGACAGCTTTGTCTCAGGTTCCCACCTTACTTTTTTGAGAAAAATCCCTTCAAGACTATTTTAGGGTCAAATCTTTTGTAGTCAGTCCTGGTGGGCAGTGAGTATGGGACAGGCCTGAGGCCAGACAGAGGGGTGAGGTGAGAACAGAGGGAGATTCAATGAGAACAGCCGAAACACTGCGGCACACGTGCCAGATTGCCCTCTCAAGGCTCTAAAGGGATTGCCATTGCCAATTCACTCTCAGGAGTAGGAATGAAATCTGTCTTAAGATCTCTCCAAAAGTATATATATATTTCCTGGTAATTTTTTTTTTTTTTTTTTTTTTTTTTTAAGATGGAGTGTTACTCTTGTTGCCCAGGCTGGAGTGTAATGGCACCATCTTGGCTCACTGCAACCTCCTCCCTCCCAAGTTCAGGCTGGAGTGTAATGGCACCATCTTGGCTCACTGCAACCTCCTCCCTCCCAAGTTCAGGTGATTCTGCTGCTCTAGCCTCCCAAGTAGCTGGAATACAGGCACCCAATACCACACCCAGCTAATTTTCTGTGTTTTTAGTAGAAATGGGGTTTAAACTTGTTGGCCAGGCTGGTCTCAAACACCTGACCTTGTGTTCCTCCCACCTTGGCCTCCCAAAGGGCTGGGATTACAGGCATGAGCCACTGCGCCTGGCTGGTAATTTTTGTGTTTGACAGGGTCTCCCTCTGTTGCCCAGACTGTAGTGCTTTGATATGATCTCAGCTCACTGCAGCCTTGATCTCCCTAGGCTCAGGTGATGCTCTCACCTCAGCCTCCCAGGTAGCTGGAACTACAGGCCTGCGCCCTCACGCCTGGCTAATTTTTGCATTTTTTTGTAGGACAGGGATTCTCCATGTTGCCCAGTCTGGACTTAAACTCCTGGGCTCACATGGTTCACCTGCCTCGGCCTCCCAGCACATTGGGATTTACAATCATGAGCCACCACATCTGGCCTTGTTTTGGTTTTTTGTTTTTGTTACCTGGTAATCTCCTTTAAAAATACGTTTAGTGGAATTTCACTGGAAGATAATGAGTTGTTAAAGGCTGCCTCCTTTGCCTCTTACTTCCTACTCTCCAGCTTCCAAACCCCTCTCTTGGGAGTTGGGGATTCTAGGCTGGCCAGGAAGAAAGAAACTGACACTAACTGGTTCCCTGGTTTCTATGAAATCAAGCTAATCCTACCTGTACTAAATCTTACTAAGGCTGTAACACTGAGTCACTACGAATAACTTCAAACTGCCTCAGAACACAGACAGCACTATGTTCTCTAGGTACTTGTCCAAGCGTTTCTGAAACAGCTAAGCTCAACTTTTAGTAAAACTGCACCAATATCAAAATTAAGGATTATTCAAGGTCTCACTAGCAGAAACCAATCTTTCTAACACTGAATGTAATCTTCCTAATGACTTAGTAAATACAGGATACACTAGCCAAAGTGAACCTATTTTCAAAAAGAAAATATATTTAATATATCACAAGGTAATTGTTTAAAACATTACTGCAGTAATCAAACATGATTGTTTCATTGCTTGCTTCCAAAGTATGCTGTTACTCATTTTGCACATTGACTGTTTCCAAAACTGAAAATTTCAAATCTTTTAAAAAGTGAGTTAAGGCCGGGCACAGTGGCTTATTCCTGTAATCCCAGCACTTTTTTTGGGAGGCCAAGGTGGGCAGATCACCTGAGTTCAGGAGTTCAAGACCAGCCTGACAAACATGGAGAAATTCTGTCTCTACTAAAAATATAGAATTTGCTGGGCATGGTGGCAGGCACCTGTAATCCCAGCTACTTGGGAGGCCAAGGCAGGAGAATCAGTTGAACCCTGGAGGTGGAGGTTGCAGGGAGCCGAGATCGCGCCATTGCACTCCAGCCTGGGCAACAAGTGAAACTCTGTCTCAAAAAGAAAAAAAAAAGTGACTTAAAACTGTCACTTCAGAGGCGCCTTTCTTCATGTCCTATTTGTGTTCCTCTTGGAATAAGAACTAATATTTTTACTGTTTCTTTTTCACCCAGAAACCACCATAAAATCTTTTTTAAAAGAGCTCTCAAGTGTAAAAGAATTCTTTCTTGCTATAAATAATTATCCCTAAATATTTGTGTTTCAGGAGAGTTCACAAACCAGGTCTTGTTCAAGGGGTGTACTCATCAAGGCTATGCAGTATGGCCCCAGAGCTGACACATTGGGGTGCGTGGCTACTCATCCATCTGCAAAACAGCATGCTGTGCACACCCACAGCTCAAAGTGTCCCTGACTGCTTGGGGTGGCTGCTTCCACTGTGGATGGAAACTGCATCCACAATGCCCCCAGGGAAACACTGTGACTGTCACCCACACCCACAGGAGAGAACCCCATTCCTGCAAACACGGCCTTTCTCCAGCACCCATGCTGGCCCCATGGGACAACAGAGGTTTAAGGAAGGGCAGCTCCAGGAGCAGGGAGATGTGTATCTCCCACAGTCTTCCATGAAAATGATCACACTCTCATACACACATACCACAAATTATTGGCAGGCCCTGTGAATGCACATCAAGAGGGATTAATCTGTGTGTAGCTGGCAGCAAGGTCAGAGAGAGAACATGACTCACATCCCAGCCTGGCTACAGTCCCTTTGGCCTTTGACAGAATAAGCATCACGATACGATCAGTCCCCACAGGCCTGGGAGGTAGGTACGCAATTGTCACAGGGGTTTTCAGTCTTACAATCAAGTGGTCCAGACAAAAGCATACAAAGGTCAACTCAAAGGGAAAGGTAGTGTGTGCGGCACAAGAAGGGTTAGTCCACTTCCTGTAAGCGTGTTACTTCCTCTCCCCTTTCTGATTCACAGCCCTTTCAGGTCACATTTCCACCATTCATTCCAAAACCTTTAAGATGTTTCACAAAGGGGAGAAAGGGAGATGTGTAAGAAAGACCACATCGAGATCCTGTGACGCTGTTCAGTATGAAATCACTGCATTCAAGTGTGTGCCCTGCTAACAAGGAAACTATGGCTTCCTCACCCTGTCTCCTGGGAGGTGGGGAGGTCAGGGGAAGGAAGGTACATGACCAATCCTGCCATCACCAAATGAGGGACCAGACAGCAGAAAGATGAAGCCCAGGCTCCCAACACACTCGAGTTCACGCTTCAGCCTGTGACCTCTGTGGGCCTGTTCACCTCAGGGCCAGGCGTCACGGAGACTGTGGGTTCTGGGAGCCCTCTGTGCTTTTACTGTCCTCTGCCGGGCTGCACTCGGACCCCGTGATGGAGGACTTGCACCCGCGAACCACGTGGGCATTCATCATCTCCAGCAGCAGGTCATACACTGGGACCACATTTTTGCACTTCATGCTGAGCAGATGTTCCATGCCCTTGTTACTATGGGGACAAAAAGGTGCTGAGATTCCCTCCTCTGAGATAGCCACAGGACACCAAACCCTTCCCCAGTTCTCTTTGCGCACAGCCAGTCTACCCCACCCCTAATCCCACACTTCTGCCAGCCCATTGCTCCATGGCACATGCATCCAGCTCCCCCTGATAATTTATGCTCAAGGGCAAGGAGTGTCCTATCAGCCTCTGTGCCCCACCACACACCCGCAATGGCCTGGCACATAGGACAGTCGATTCTCATTATTTGCAGCAATTATGTTCCACAACGTCACTGTGAACACTGAATTATCACTCCTAGGGGAAACACGGGGTTAGGTTCCTGCAAGCCTCTGGTCACATCTTCATTGGCTAATCACAAAACCTTGTTGCATGTGTGTTTCTTTTTAAAGATGCCTCATCTAATATCGTTGACTCATTAACATTAGGCTCATGGCCAACAGCACTGTAACTCAGGCTCGAACAAAGCGTATCTAACACATACTTGCTCCATAAGGCACATCACAGCTTTTTCACACTGAGGAACACTAGACAGCTCTTCAGCACCACACCAGGGGCCCCATTTAAACAGTGAAGTTGCCCACCAAAAGCACAAAAATGTAAAACCATGACGCTAAGTAGACCAAATAAAGGACACTTGTTTACAGTAGGAGAGCAGCTGCTTGTTCCATCTCAGCTGGGACTGTGCATAGAGGGTGACTCAAAATTTTTGCCACTGTTAATGACCTCAAAAACACACCATGAATACTGATTTGGGGGTTACAAGTAAATTTTAGGAAGCAGATAAATTCACAATTAAGGAATCTACAAACACAGGATCAAGTGTATCTACAAACAAAATGGTTGTGTGCTGAGTAACCATTAAAGGGGAAACAGGCAGAAGTCTTCTTCCTCTCCTCTTGCTTTTTAAGATTATTGAGGTGAAGGCCAAGTGTGGTGGCTCAAGCCTGTAATCCCAGCACTTTGGGAGGCTAAGGCGGGTAAATCACCTGAGATCGGGAGTTCGAGACCAGCCTGACCAACCTGGTGAAACCCCATCTCTGCTAAAAATACAAAATTAGCTGGGTATGGTGGCACATGCCTGTAATCCCAGCTACTTGGGAGGCTGAGGCAGGAGAATCCCTCAAACTCAGGAGGCGGAGGTTGCAGTGAGCCAAGATGGCGCCATTGCATTCCAGTCTGGGCAACAAGAGTAAAACTCCATCTCAAAAAAAAAAGAAGATTCTTGGGGTATATATCGTCCTTCCCCACAGTCTTTATACTTGCTCCTCAGTGAGCACTTAATTACCTTCCCTTCTCGACTTCCCTCCTCGAGCTCCAGGGTAAGTCTACCCTCCATTCTGGGTGACACCAAGCACTGAGCATCACTGTCCTGGCAGTAGCCACCACCACACACCATTACATTTCCTGATCAGAAACATGCCATACCCTCAGCTCTGCCTTCCTACATCTGTTGGGCATACCACTTCTCTTAGGTCTTGTCCTTAATTTCCTGATGCCATCAAAAGAACAACTCTTAGGGAAGCCTTTGTGCACTTCTCCATATCACCAGCTTAAAGGGCCATCTAGTAGAGGTCTGAGCCTCTCCACAAAAAAATGACTTCAGGGCCTCAGCCCTGGGTGGTATAAAGAGGGGTGGCAGTTCATGTAAGGGGAGGAACTGCCCCTTTTAGGACTCCATAAACAGGCTATAAACCCAGCAACTGAAAAACAGATGAGCCACCACTGGATGCTGTGAAGATCCTGAAAGATACCACGTGACATTCCTTCAATGCCCACTCTGCCCATCTTTGGTTACAGGTGTGTAAGCTGACAAATCCCCCATTCCCTTTCAGGCATTCATTTTCCTTAGCTTTCAAACACTTCCCAAATCCCTTCACCCTCCTCTGAGCACATAATCCCACCCCACGCCTGAGCCGAGCAGCTCCCGAAGGCGCATACCTCGCATGCCTGATGTGGGACAGGAGCATCAGGAGGTTAGCCAGGCGCACCGACTGCTGCTGGGAGGAGAAGCCACTCTTAGCGATCACCCAGACCAAAGCGTCAGTCACGGCATTCAGCAAGTGGGCCAGCTTCTGGCTGCTCTCAGCATCCTGGGTTGCTGTGACCAGAGGGTACATACCTGGACAAAGAATAAAAGCCACAAGTCATTGCTCTGAGCAGAGGAGTGGAAGTCATGTGCTCAGCTGTACAGCGTGCCTACTCCAAGGTGATCTGGGTTGCTCTGACATCTGCATGTGTGGCAGGATCTTATTATAAGCATGGTCTTACCTCCCCAAGGGCTCGTCTCTCAGAGCCAGCTGCATCACAGAGCTAGAAGAGAAGCCTGGCTTAATGCAGACAGACTAAATGTCCCCTTGAAGTACTCACCGGGCCCATAATTATGGCCTTGCCATGCAAGTATATCTAGTCCCCTGAAACCATTATATGGTGTTTCTCATCTGCAGTAACAGATACACAGAGATGGTCAGAAGGTGAGAGCAGTTCTACTCTTAGCCCCAGGGAGGGCTCCCCATCTAAAGAGAGTTTAATAAAGGAATGGCCAGTGTGTGAAGCCTCCTCTGCTACCTCCTGTGTGTACCACGTGCCTTGGACAGCCACAGCAGGGCCCCTGCTGCCACCTCTACATCTCACTGTGTGGCACCTGGCTGGAGCAGGAAGACCACCAATTTGGAGTCAGATGGACCTACCTTTTATCCACCATCTGGATTTCTCTGAGCCTCAGTTCCTCATACAGCATCACGTGCAGGAACACATCTCCTTAGGTCCCCACAACCACGCCCGGGTAGTCTGCCTCCCCTATCCTGCCCTGCCCTGCATTTAACTGCCCTCCAACTCTAGGATTGAGATACTGTGGCGTCCCAATTGCAGCAAAATAACAGCTCACCTAAATCTCCTCCTCCCCACCCCACCCCCACCGCTGCCTGACTCCTTGATTCCCTTTAATAATTAGCTTCTCTTCCAGGCTTTTAATTTCAAATCAAGAATAAATAACAAATATGTGAAATCGACAAGGGAGCTGCTGAGTCTTGGCTGTCATGAGACTGAATATGGCTGGTGCTCCAGCATCCACAGAATTTGTTTTGGCAGTTTTTGTTCTATTTTTATTGGCACTTTCAGTTCAATTAAGGCAGCTCAATTTAACTAAGTTCAACTCAGTTAAGGCAAGGGACATACTGAAGCACAATTACGTAAGTGTAGTGCTTTGCCACATCCCTAGGGATCTCCATAATGACTGATGATGCAGATTTAAAATATTCATCTTTTCAATATCCCTGAATCTGCTTCTCCAACCCCTGCCCCCCACTTTGTTCCACAAACTGGTTCTTTCCGAGTCCCCCCCCACCTCAAACTTCCCACTGTCACCCCAGAGATGACCTGTGCTCCCACCACAGAGGAAACAAGATCCCACCCTTGATCCTGTGTGTCCCCTTCTGAGTGGCCAAAATGCAGATCTGCTCATGGGGCTACCTTTAATGACTACCTGGCTCATAGGGTAGAGAGTCCAAACCATCTGCTGCAGCTATCAGGGGTACCAGGCCCCTCCCTGCTCCTCTCATCTGCAGTTCCCACCACACCTCGCCGTGAGTCCCACTCTCAACTCCCGGAACAGGTGACGCTCCAGACATGCTCAGCTTTCTGCTTGGGAACTCTCTCCTTCCTTTCTACCCTGATTTTTTTTTCTTTTGCTTTTTTTTTTTTTGTGACGGAGTCTCACTCTGTCACCAGGCTGGAGTGCAGTGGCACAATCTCAGCTCACTGCAACTCCAACTCCGTTGTTCAAGGGATTCTTCTGCCTCGGTTTCCCAAGTAGCTGGGATTACAGGCATGCACCACCACACCCAGCTAAGTTTTATATTTTTGACAGAGATGGGGTTTCACCATGTTGGCCAGGCTGGTCTCGAACTCCTGACCTCAGATGATCCACCCGCCTCAGCTTCCCAGAGAGCTGAAATTACAGGCATGAGCCACTGCACCCAGCCTTCTACCCTGTTTTCTTGTTGATTTATACCCATTCCTCCTGTAGATTCCAACCTGGTCGTGAAATTCCTTCTGGAAGCTTCCCCCAACATCCCTACCATTTCACCCTAAGTCCGGTTTGAGTTGTCCCCTGGCACTCTGACAGGCCCCTTTCATCCCAGCAGAGGCACCACCTTGCCCACATGCTGGAGGTCTGCCTTGTCCCCACACACACCCCACAGCCACCTTTCTGCCCTAAGCAAGACTGAAATGAGTGCTTTGAGGGCACAGACCCTTATTTTATTTTTTTTGAGACGGAGTTTCACTCTTGTTACCCAGGCTGGAGTGCAATGGCGCGATCTCGGCTCACTGCAACCTCTGCCTCCTGGGTTCAGGCAATTCTCCTGCCTCAGCCTCCTGAGTAGCTGGGATTACAGGCATGCGCCACCATGCCCAGCTAATTTTTTGTATTTTTAGTACAGACAGGGTTTCACCATGTTGACCAGGATGGTCTCGGTCTCTTGACCTCGTGATCCACCTGCTTCGGCCTCCCAAAGTGCTGGAATTTCAGGCTTGAGCCACTGCGCCCGGCCCCTTATTTTTTTTTAGCCAAAAACATATTTGAAATTATAAACATTCGTGCTAATATATGTTTTAGGTACACACAGAAAATTATTAGTAAAAAATAGAGAAAATTATTTCAAGCTTACTTTCCCTAAAATCAAGCCCAGCTGCATGAAGGAGTGCTTCCTTTTAGCTACCCTGCAGTCTATTCAGCTGCATGACATGTGACTTCCACTGCCATCAAGAAATACTGTGTCTTAGAATTCCAAAAGGAGCCAAACTTGTGTACCTGTACATGTCTCAGTTCAAAGTGACATAGATTAAAAATGTAAAAACAAATCCTCAGATTTTACACAAATGTTCGTAGCAGCATAACTCAGCCTAAAAGTGGAATGTCCACTGACTGATGAACGGTTCAACAAAATGTGGTCTATCCATACAGCAGAATAGTATTCGGCCACGAAAAGGAATGAGGTCCTGGTAGATGAACCTTGAAAACATCATGCTAAGCAAAAGAAGCCAGACACAAAGGACCACACGTTGTGTGATTCCATTTATAACAAAACGTCTAGAATAGGCAAATACATAGTCAGAAAAGCAGATTAGTGGTTCCCTAGGGGTGTGGGTGGGATAGGGAGCAGGAAATGATGGCTAAGAAGCATGGGGTTCTTTTCAGGTGATGAAAATGTTCTAAAATTGATAGCGGTGATGGCTGCACCACTTAGAGTGAATAAACTAAAAACACTGAATTGTATACTTAATATGGATAAGTTATATGGTACATGAATTACATCACAGTAAAGCTACTAAAGTTACTAAAAATAAAAGTAATGATAAAAGAACACCTCAGAACCAAAATTACAATAACATAAATTCCCTGGGCTGTGTGTGACCAAGGTTCCCTCAGAGAACATGTATGTGTCATTGTATTATCCACTTCATGAACCACAGTCATTGCCAAGGCCAGACCCTGGGCCTTCTACAGGCTGTGGGGGCAGCACAGCTCCACGTTGGATAGAGTCCATCAGCCACAAGCGGTTTAGGGAGGCAAGGCACTGCAGTTTTGGAAAGGCATATGCTAAATCCATTTTACATATGCGGGGGCAGCGTATATACAAAAAGACTGACCTGTGTAAAATTATCCTGGGGACTCCTGTTCTCATTGATCACACAGAAAAGAAATACCCTCCCGGAAAGGAACTGTGCTGAAGAATACCCAGGCTGCTGCCTGACTCTCCAGTTGGCAGTACCGTGCCTGCGCCTTGGGCATTCGTGCTCAGGACCTTGCTCATCAAACATATATGTACAGAGTACTTGCTAAGTGGCAGGCCCTGGGCAGGGTGGGGCAAGGGACAAGAGCCAAAGCCCTGCCCAGTCAGACACAGAAAACAACAAAAATTTAGCCCCCACTCCACCCCAGAAAAGTAAAAACATCAGTTAGGATTCACTGTAGAACAAAATTAAATTACATTTCATGAAACTGAAGAAGTATAGTTAAAAAAAAAAAAAAAAAAAAAAAAAAAAAGACAAGATCTTGGCACCATGCCCACACATACCAAAGAAAGTGAAATAAAATCAAGGACACATCTCTCCCCTTTATCAGCTGAAAACAGCTGTGTGCTCCGCTCACCAGCCCACCTGATGACATACTGGGCAGCACAGTGGTGGGGGAGAGCCACCTCTCCTTCAAGGTTTGCCACATCTGATTTGTTCAAAGGATGAAAACATAAGCTTTCCTTGACTGAAGGCAAATACATGAGAAAATCTAATGTGTTAATAAAAGTCCCAGAATACTGACCAAAGAAAAGAAGTCCTGGGCTGGAGAGCCATATGTGGTGTTTGCTTGTTTGCTTTGAGGAAAGGAACCTCTGGCCATGACCCATACCCTCTGTCACTACCTCCTGTCCCCAGCACACAAGGGCAGATGGGACTTAAAAGGTGCTATGAGGCCAGCAGGCTGCTGTTCAACTGTGTTTTGCCTCCGAGTTCTTGGTCAACAGAAAAGGGCCCCCCATCTTTCCTCATCAGCATCCCTCTGCGTCTTTGTCTTCTCCACCCTCCCACTTCATGGGACCTCTCCCCATAAACTCAGGGCTTGAGGCAATGTCTCTTAACTTTCTTAATGTAAAATAGGATTGCCTGACTTAACCCATTTCTTTAATTTAATGAAAAGTTTCATTCTTTGTAAGTCTTAAAACTTTAAATAGACTTGTTTCTAATTTAAAATATTTTAGAGACTATGGATAATTAATGTAATCAATTATATTCTAATTCCTAAATTCCATACCCTCTCTAATTCTATCCAAGGGAGAGGATTTATCTAGTCCTCAAGTTCCTGTGTGGCAAGATGGCCATTCTCTCTGGTGAGTGCTGGATATGCTATTTTATTGACTACCACACTTGCATAACACTTTAGAGTTTATAAAAACACTCTAATAAGCATTGTAATGGGTTGTTAAATTCAACATTTTCTGTTGTCTTTTAGTTTCAAGAGCCATATCAAAGGCTAAGTATGATACAGGAATCCCAAGTACCACACATCCTATATATGTATAGTGGAAGAGGATTGGCTGAGAGAGTTAGAATGGTGTGGTCCTCTCCCTTTCCTCCCCAAGAGAGAAATATGTGCCTCTCCTACTTAAGCCCATCCAGGATCAGACTTTTGATTAACTATTTGAGTGTATATCCCCTGTTCTAGACCAAAAGCATTGTATCTAAATCATTCTGACATCTTTAGAAATCATTGATATACACACCAGAAACTGAGCTGAAATTTAGTTGCATGACACAGTTAATTTCCATTCCATATTAACCAATTATTAGAAGATACGCATAACCCAGAAATGGGCAGCTTTTAAAACATAACTACTGACAAACCCTGACCTGGCCAGCTAGTGTGCTGTAGCAGTGCAGACATGATTGAGTGACATAATCCTAACTTAAGCATGTCATATACACAGGAAAACAGGAGACCAAACTATGCAGGAGATCCTCTTCAGACAGCCCAGTGCTTATCTAGCCTGGCAAGGCCATCTAGCAGCAACCAAATGCAGCCCTTGGAGACTCTGCTATCCTAATGTGGGATACAGAAGTTCACAGCCTTTTGACTTAAGAGACCTGAGAGGTGGAGGTTGTGGTGAGCCAAGATTGCGCCACTGCACTCCAGCCTGGGCAACAAGAGTGAAACTCTGTCTCAAAAAAAAAAAAGAGAGACCTACCCCATTTCCACTCTCCTGACCCTTATCCTCCAGGGCCTCCACCCTGTGCTTAATTTGGTTCCCTGCTTGGCGGTATCTCTTTTCCATTCAGCCTCTTCATCTTTTTATTGTTTTCATTACCCTGTTCGCAGATTCATTGAGGTATAACTGACATACAGTAACCTGCACGTATTTTGTGTGTATGATCTGATGTACGTTGACATACATATACACAGTGGAACCATCACCACAATCAACATAATGAACACACTTATCTGCATTTTTTTGACTTTATGATGGTGCAAGAGTGATACACATTAAGTAGAAACTGTACTTCCAGTACACATACAACCATTCTGCTTTTTCATTTTCAGTAATCACTTTTGGTATTCAATAAATTACATGAAATATTCAGTACTTTATTATAAAATGGGCTTTATGTTAGATGATTTTGCCCAACTGCAGGGTAGTGTAAGTATTCTGAACACATTTAAGGTAGGCTAGGCTAAGCTATGATGTTCAGTAGGTTAGGTGTGTTAAGTACATTTTTGACTAGCAACATTTTCAACTTAAGATGGCTGTTTTGGGACATAACCCCATCGTAAATTGAGGACCATCTGTAGTTGTACAGATGTATTTCTGGACTCTGTTCCATTGATCTATTTGACATCAATACCATATTGTCTTTGAAATCAGGTGGTGTAAGTCCTACAGGTTTGTTCTTTTTCAAGGTTCTTTTGACTATTCTAGGTCCATTGCATTTTCATATGATTTTAAGAATCAGCTTGTCAATTTCTACCAAAAAGCTTTACTAGATTTTTATCAGTTTGAATCTATAGATCATTTTGGGGGAGAATTAAAAACAATACTGAATCTTAGGTCCATTAACATCTCTCTCCATTTATTCAGGATTTCTTTAATTTCCTTCAGCTCTATTTTGCAGTGTTTAGTGTGCAGGTTTCACATCTTTTGTAAGTTTATTCCCAAGGTTTCACAGTGTTTGATGCTACTGTAAATGGTATTGGTTTTTTATTTCAATTTCCAATTGTTCACTGCTGCCACACAGAAATACAATTCATTTGTATATGTTGCCCGTGTATCTTACAAACTTGCCAAATTCCTTTTTTTTAGACTCCTAAGGACTTTCTGCGTAGATTATCATGTCTTTCACCTCTTTTTCTTGCCTTATTGCACTGGGTAGGACATACAGTAAAATGTTGAATAGAATTAAGGACAGTGGACATACTTGCCTTGTTCCTGATTGTGATTAAGTATAATATCAACTGTAGTTTTTTGTTTTTGTTTTTTTTGTTGTGACAGAGTCTCGCTCTATTGCCAGGCTGGAGTGCAATAGGGCAATCAGCTCACTGCAACCTCCACCTCCTGGCTTCAAGTGATTCTCCTGCCTCAGCCTCCTGAGTAGCTGGGACTACAGGCAGATGCCACCACACCCAGCTAATTTTTTTGTATTTTTAGTAGAGATGGGGTTTTACCATGTTGGCCAGGATGGTCTCAATCTCTTGACCTTGTGATCCACCCACCTCAGCCTCCCAAAGTACTGGGATTATAGGCATGAGCCACCATGCCTGGCCCACTGTAGATTTTTCATAGGTGCCCTTTAATGGATTGAGGGAGTTTCCTTCTGTTCCTTGTTCATTCAGTGTTTTAGCAGAAATGGATGTTAAATTTTGTGGAATGCTGTCTGCATCTGTTAAGCTAATCATATGGTTTTTCATTATTATTCTGTTAACACAGTGAATTTTGTTGTTTGATTTTCAAAAGTTAAAGAAACCTTGTATTCCTGAAAATTCTCCTAGTTCGTGATGCTCTATCCTTTTAATATACTATTGGATTCTATTTATCAAAAAAAAATTTTAGAAAACTTTTGTATATAATGTATGAGGGAAACTGGCCTGTTGTCTTCTTTTCTCCCAATGTGTTAGTCTGGGTGTTCTATCAGAGTAATGCTGGCCTCACAGAATAAGTTGGAAAACATTCCCTGCTCTTCAGTTTTCTGTAAGGGTATGTGTAAACTTGGTATATGAGTCCATTTTCACACTTCTGTAAAGACATACCTAGACT
Organism: Callithrix jacchus; assembly: GCF_049354715.1. Lineage (NCBI taxonomy): Eukaryota > Metazoa > Chordata > Mammalia > Primates > Cebidae > Callithrix > Callithrix jacchus. Next base: position 98,902,867 of record NC_133509.1, read on the forward strand.
TGGCAATATACAAAAGAAAGAGGTTAATTGGACTTACAGTTTCACATGGCTGGGGAAGCCTCACACAATCATGGCAGAAGGAGAAAGGTATGTCTTGCAGCGCGGCAGACAAGAGAAGAGGGCTTGTGCAGGGAAACTCCCATTTTTATATAACCATCAAATCTCGTGAGACTTATTCAGTATCTTGAGAACAGCATGCTAAAGACCTGCCCCCATGATTCAATCATCTCCCACTGGGTTCCTCCCACAACATACAGAAATTATGGGCACTACAAGATGAAATTTGGGTGGGGACACAGCCAAACCATATCACTTGGTATTATTCATTCCTCAAATGCATGGTAGAATTCTCCCAGAATTCCAGGATGGTGGTAGAGCAGGCAGAACACACAAATTTATAGATTAAGTTTGCCATCTTATATGGGCACAGTTTCTGGCACCCCAAAACAATTACAATAGTAACATCAAAAATCATTGATTACAGATCACCACAATAGACATAATAATAATAAAGTTAGAAATATTGCAAGTGTTATTCAAAATCTGACACAGACATAAAGCGAGCATGTGCTGTTGGAAAAAATGGTACCAACAGATTTGTTCCATGCAGGGTTGCCACAAACCTTCGATTTGTAAAACATGCAGTATCTGTGATGCACAATAGAGAAAAGCGCAATGAAATGTGGTGTGTGTGTCTCCATTCCTGAGCTTTGTGCTTGGATGCAGTTAAATCACTTAGCAATCATTTGATCCTCCAGGCTTGCCTTTCAGTTTTGTTTGGTAGGATCATAATGGATTTTAGGCCCACCATTGAGGCAATTCCCTTCCGAGCACTATATGAAGGCTGAGAAGTGCCCAATGCCCAGGCTACTACAAGGTTTTTCCCACTGGCTGGTGAGAACGTGATCTGTTCCTGGCCCTGTGTGACCTCTAGGGATTGTTTTGCCCACTCCTTTCTGATGGTTTTTTCTGTCTTCAGTAGCCTCAAAATCATGGGCAGATTAGTACTTAACTGAAGACTTGAAGAGGACGCTCTATAGATCTCCAAAGTTCTCTCTGTGTGCAGCTCTTTCCCATTCAGTACTCTCCCCTCCAAGTCCTAGCTGCCTTGGTCACCAAGGGAGACTACTGGTGTCTATCTGGGTTACCCTTTGTGATGATTAATTTTAGGTGTCAACTTGACTGGATAAGGGATACCCAGATAGCAGATAAAGCATTATTTCTGGAACATTATACCCAGAAATAATGCTTTATCTGCTATCTGGGTACCCCTTTAGCTGGGTATCCCTTTAGAGTGTTCTAGGAAGAGACTGGCATTAGAATCAGTGGACTAAGGCTAGGCATGGTGGCTCACACCTGCAATCCCTTCACTTTGGGAGGTCAAGTTAGGTGGATTATTTGAGGTCAGGAGATTGAGACCAGCCTGGTCAACATGGTGAAACCCCATCTCTACTAAAAATATAAAATTAGCTTGTAATCCCAGGTGCCTGTAATCCCTGCTATTCGGGAAGCTGAGGGAGGAGAATCACTTGAACCCAGGAGGCAGAGGTTGTAGTGAGCCGAGATGGTGCCACTGCATTGCAGCCTGAGCAACAGAGCAACACTCTGTCTCAAACAAAAAATAGAATCAGTGGACTAAGTAAAGAAGATCTGCCCTTAACCAATGTTGGCAGATACCATCCAACAGGCTGAGGGGCCAGATAGAACAAAATGGCAGAGGAAAGGAGAATTCTCTCTCTTTCTTTCTTTCTTTCGGAGCTAGAACACCCATTTTCTCCTGCCCCTGGACATGAGAACTCCAGGTTCTCTAGCCTCCAGGCTCTGGGACTTGCACCAGTGGCCTCCCAGTTTCTCAGGACTATCAACCTCAAACTGAGAGTTACACCATCAGCTCCCTAGTTCTCAGCTCTTCCCATTAGCCACAGCAGTCTGTGCTGCTGGCTTCCCTGGTTCACTAGCAGGCAGACAGTGTATCATGGGACTTCTGAGCCCTCATAATCGTTCAAGTCAATTTTCATAATAAATCCCCTCTCATTTACCTGCCTACCTGCCTACCTGCCTACCTACCTACCCACCTAACCAACTGTCCTATTGGTTCTGTTTCTCTGGAGAAACCGAATAGACCCATCCCTGCATTGCAGCCTGGAAAGTGGCTGCAGGCGGTAAACTGGACAATCAAAGCCTTACCTCGTTTGTGTGTCTCCTCCTGGGGATCACTGTTGTCCAATGTTCAACATCTGTTTTACATATTCTGTCGGGGTTTTAAATTTTTAAGCAGGGAGGCAGATTCCATCCCTATTTTTGTGTTTAATTTAAATACCACAAATAATCCAGAAGGAAAAAGCCTGTACTTACAAACCCTAAAAACCTAGCACAGAAAAGACTCACCTATCCTGGCAGTGAACGCTGTCCCATTTTCTTCCTAGCAATGCTGAACAGGATCAATTTATTCTGACAATTGTTATGACTACCAAGAAAGTAAGGCGCTTCCTTAAAAGATTTCTGGCCAGGGGTGGTGGCTCTTGCCTGTAATCACAGCACTTTGGGAGGCTGAGGCAGGCAGATCACGAGGTCAGGAGTTTGAGACTAGCCTGGCCAACGTGATGAAACCCCGTCTCTACTAAAAATACAAAAATTAGCTGGGCATGGTGGCGGGCGCCTGTAATCCCAGCTACTCCAGAAGCTGAGGCAGGAGAATCACTTAAATCCAGGATTCAGGAGGTTGCAGTGAGCCGAGATCGTGCCATTGCACCCCAGCCTGGGTGTCAGAGTGAGACACTGTCTCTTTAAAAAAAAAAAATTCTTAAACTTGGATTTACAATAAACAAATTTTACTCGTTTACCCCCACAAGCGGTAATTACATCACATGCCTCCCTTGCCTTCTGTAATTCTCTCAATGTGGCAGTTCTTTCATGCTGCAGGGGAATGCTGTAGCCTTCGTCTTTCCCATTTGCACAGATGCTGCATCTAGCTTTGACAACAACACAATATGATGTCTGGGAGGCTAAGATGCCTGTAAGTAGCCTTGCCAAACAGAAGGCTTTATACTACAAAGTGTTGTAACAACAAGCAAACACTGCTTTCCGAGAAGCAATTTCCTGCACAGAAAAGAGTTCTAAATTATTTCTGAAAGAGAAGCCCCATCATCTGGCATTTGATGATCCTCCATGCCAAGATGAGAAGGTACTCTTCAAGCAGATCCTCCCTTGGAAAGAAATGGTAGCACCTATGTGAGATAATGTTGGTAGGTGGTTTGGAAAAGAAGGTCAGAAAAAGTTGGTTTTATTCCATGGTCCATTCAAACATCCTGGCTGGTGGGCCAGATGTGGTGGCTTACACCTGTCCCAGCACTTTGCGAGGCCAAGGTGGGCAGATCACTCAAGGCCAGGAGTTCTAGACCAGTCTGGCCAACATGGAAAAACCTTGTCTGACATGGTTAGGCTTTGTGTCCCCACCCAAATCTCATCTTGAACTGTAGTCTCCATAGTCTCCATGTGTCAAGGGAGACACCAGGTAGAGGGAGAGACCAGGTGGATGTGACTGAATCATGGGGGCAGTTTCCCCCATGCTGTTCTCATGACAGTGACTAAGCTCTCACAAGATTTGATAATTTTATAAGTTACAGGGCTCTCCTGCCTTCGCCTGGTACTTCTCCTTCTTGCCACCTTGTGAAGAAGGTATCTTGCTTCCTCTTCACTTTCTGCCATTATTTTAAGTTTCCTGAGGCCTCCCCAGCCATACTGAGATGTGAGTCGATTAAGCCTCTTTCCTTTATAAATTACCGAGTTTCAGGTATTCCTTCACAGCAGTGTGAGAACAGATTAATGTATCATCTCCACTAAAAATACAAAAATTAGCCACATATTGTGACATGCACCTGTAATCTCAGCTACTTGGGAGGCTGAGGCAGGAGAATCACTTGAACCTGGGAGGGTTCAGTAAGCCAAGATTGCACCACTGCCCTCCACTCTAGCCTGGGATACACAGCAAGGCTCTGTCTTAAAAAAAAAAAAAACCCTGGCTGGACTTTCCTACATGCACATCAACACAATCATCAGTGTAAGCTGGGCCCTCATGTTATTCTGTAAAAGGTGAATGATAACAATAAACAGGGAAGGGTGTGTTGAGTGCATGGGAAATGACCTGTGAGGCAGGTAAGGCCAGACTCAGACTCAACTAGGAAATGCTCGAAGGTTGTCTTCAAGGTCTCTGTACCCTCACATGGCCTTCAGATTCCTTCTTCATTTTCCCTCACTCAGTTCTTCCAGGGCTAACCCTGCCCTCCACCCCAGACCTGAGCAACTCCTGGACAGCATCCTGTGTTCTCTCCAGAACTAATGTATGGTCTGTTGCCCATTTACAGAGAGATAGGTAGAAATTCAGTGTAAGAACTTAGAAACTTTTACAGCAATCAACAGAATAATTTTAAATTTGTTGAATATAATAACTAATAATATTATAAACCAGGACTTGTATTTTGCACTTTTATTTTTCTCATAATTCATTTCTGTTATATTTTGCAAAAGTAACTGTCCTCAACACTCCAGCCTGGGTAACAGAGTGAGACCCTGTGTCAAACCAACCAACCAACAAACAAAAAAGCAACAAACTAGTGCCAATATCCAAGTCTGTGAGAGAAGAAACACGTGAAGGTCTGCCGGCCCCACATCAAGAGGCAGCTGGAAACGTGGTCACAGTGAATTCTGCATTGAATCTTGGCTTCAGGAATGACTACTTAGGCTGATTTAAAAGACTATAGTATAATATGATCTGATATACATCCCTGTTCTTTAAAGCACTGAACTGTAAGACTGGATATAGAAAGCCCCATATGTTGACCAAATAGAGGTGTCTGTAAGTCTTCAGGTGAACATTAAAACCAGGATGTAAACAGTACTTGAGAAAGAAAAAAATCAATAGCCTAAAAGCCCAGCAAGAGTAAATGGCTAAGCAAAGCCATCAGTATCTGCTAGAGCAGCTGGCTTGGATGCCAAGTAGATCATGAACTGACCAGTGTGACAACTACCTACAAACTTAGAAATTCATGCAAAGTTGCAAATCTTTATTTATTGCAGTAATGTTTATAATGGTTTTTAAAAAAGAAAGAGGAACTGGATGTTTAGTAACAGAGAAATGGTTGAACAATGTAGTATAATGCCCTCATGTCAAAGATTGTGTTAGATCTCTCCTAGTTGAACCAGAATAGTTTCACAGCATTTTGAAAAGTGGAAACAAAAAAATCTGGCATGATGGCTTGTGCCCATAATCCCAAAACTTTGAGAGGCTGAGGCGAGTGGGTCACTTGAGCCCAGGAGTTCGAGACCAGCTTGAGCAACACAGGGAGACCTCACCTCTACAAAAAATACAAAAATTAGTCAGGTGTGGTGGTGGGCCCCTGTGGTCCCAGCTACTCAGGTGGCTGAAATGGGAGGATTACTTGAGCCCAGATGGTCAGACTATATAAGCCATGATCATGCCACTGTGTTCCAGCCTGGGCAACAGAGTGACACCCTGTCTTAAAAAGAAAAGTGAAAAAACAAGATACAGACTGGGCACAGGGGCTCATGCTTATAAATTTTAGTACTTTGGGAGGCTGAAGTGGGAGGACTTCTTGAGGCCAAGAGTTCAGGGCCACCTCTGGCAACACAGCAAGACTCTGTCTCTACAAAAAAAAAAATGTTTTTAATTAACCAGGTCTGGTGGTATGAACTTTTAGTCCCAGTTACTAGTGAAGCTGAGGTGGGAGGATCACTTGATCTCAGTTCTAGGTTACAATAAGCTATGATCATGCCCTCCAGCCTAAGCAGCAGAGGAAGATTTTGTCTCAGAAAAAAAAGAAATAGTCACCAAAGTTATGGTAGATATTTTGAAGGCAGTTATTCCTGATGATTTTATTTTCTTCCTTGTATTTCTCATTTGAATGTTTATTTACAATAACCAGATATTATTTATATAAGAAAAAACTCACTAAAATACACCATCTACATATCCTAGATTGTACCTTCCTTATTTCCCTCCTCCACGTCCCACTTCCCCCTCAAGTCAAGTCCCTTCCTCCCCAGCCTCATGCCACAATGACAGTTAAGGCTTTCATTGTCTCTAATGGGCCCCTGCTTCAGTCTCTGCCCTTTCCAGTCCTTCACATGGAAGCCAGGGTGACCTTTCTATGTCGTGCATCTGTGTAAGACACTCCCGTGCCTGAACCTCTTCTAAGCTGCTCAGACCCGGAGCAGCAGTTTCTAATCTTCAGCACTGCATTTTATAGCCACAGCTACTTCCCTCTGTCCTTTCCTGAAGATTCATTCAAACATCACTTCCTTCAGCAACTCCAGGATCTCTCCTCCCATTTTCCTGTAGTACTCTGTGTATTTTTAGTAGAGACAAGGTTTCCCCATGTTGTTCAGACTGGTCTTGAACTCCCAACCTCAGGTGATCCGCCCACCTCTGCCTCCCAAAGTGCTGGGATTACAGGCGTGAGCCACTGCACCTGGCCAGAAATCATTATTTTTAATGATTTGTTGTTTCTCCCTCCCTGCCTACACTATGAGCTATTTAAAGGTAGGACTGTATTTTTACTGCATCAATTAATCTGTAAAAAAGCAGGCCCCCAAAGTGTAAATGCATACCAACCATGTAAAGTGTCTGTGTAAGCACTGAAAAAAGGTTAAAAGATAAACAGTTTCAAGTTTTTTCCCTTTTCCAGAAAGTTGCTTGAGTTACTTTTAACTTGATTGCCAGTCATTCACTTAATGAGTAATTTATGTACAAGTTATCAAAAGTTACCTACAGTTTAAATCGAGATCAAAATAAAAACAAAGTCCAATAGGAAACCATTTTACCCTTTTTAAATAAAATAGAAGTTCAACATTCTCCTTCATATCATGCTAGTTCTAGACACAGCATCTCTCCCCGATAAAACATGGCCCAGCTGTGTGGTTACTTACTGGAATTGAGCAGGACCATGGCCTTGACACAGAGATACTCTTTGTGTTGGAGTTTCAACTCTCGAAACCTTGAAGTAGTTGCCAGGAGCATGTCAAAGACTTCCAGAATTCCTTCTACGCATTTCCCCTCATCCCTATAAAAGTTCATTTGAAAATTTAAGGAACACGGCTTCAAGAAACCATCAGGAAACAATCAGGAGTGTTTTATTTTTAAACTCAAGTTTCATCTTTCAACATGTTCATCTGATAATACCATGTTAACTACAACAGGGTGTTAATGAGACCACACCCAGCAATATGAAATTACGAGAACTGTCTTCATATAAAGAAGATAGGCCAATTCCTATAAATCCCTATAGTAAATATATGAATAAATATTATTTAGGCAAAAATGTGCATTGGAATTATATTTTCCTTCTACATTTTCACCAAATGTTTTCTTACAGGAATACCACTCCTATTGATTGCTTTCAATCTAAACCATGTCAGTCAACCAGCCCCAGATATGACACATATTTCAAAAATGAGATGTTCCATATTAATGAGGAAGACTGTGTGTCACAGCAGCAAATATCCCAAGAATAAACCTCTAAATCTAGGGCTTAATTCTCACTTCCTGGTGGTCACTTAGAAACTGGCGTAGCAGCCAGGTGCAGTGGCTCACACCTGTAATTCCAGCACTTTGGGAGGCTGAGGCAGATGGATCACTTCAGGTCAGGAGTTTGAGATCAGCCTGGCCAACATGGTGAAACCCTGTCTCAAAAAAAAAAAAAAAAAAGGCCGGGCGCGGTGGCTCACGCCTATAATCCCAGCACTTTGGGAGGCTGAGGCGGGTGGATCATGAGGTCAAGAGATGGAGACCATCCTGGTTAACAAGGTGAAACCCCGTCTCTACTAAAAATACAAAAATTAGCTGGGCATGGTGGCGCGTGCCTGTAATCCCAGCTACTCAGGAGGCTGAGGCAGAAGAATTGCCTGAACCCAGGAGGCGGAGGTTGCGGTGAGCAGAGATTGTGCCATTGCACTCCAGTCTGGGTAACAACAGCCAAACTCCATCTCAGAAAGAAAAGAAAAAAAAGAAAAGAAAAGAAAAGAAAGAAGGAAGGAAGGAAGGAAAGAAAGGAAAGAAAGAAAAGAATGAAAGAAACTGGTGTAGCAACTAAGACATTCACATTTAATTTGAAAAAAGCGAATATGACATACAAAGAAATCACAATTAGAGAAGATGGATTACAATCAGGAAAAGAAGGTACACATGGAGGTGGGGAAAATTTTTGACTTGCCAAGGGATTATCTTTAAACTTTGAGTAATCTAATCAAAATTATTTTGAGCACTCCTTATAGAAATAAATGTTTACATATACTTTTGAAGTAAATTACTTGAACTTTATCTGGAAACATATCAGCTTCTATTCACTGCAGCCAGACACACATTATTCTATCTCACTGCTCCCCCAAAACACTATATTATCAATCACAGGGGTATTGAAAGTCCTTACCAAGCAGTTAGATGATTTTGTCACAAAAACCACCATTTGCTCCTGAAAGCCTGCAGTTCACCCGAAGGGCAATGGGTTTATGTGAGTTCCATTTTTAGTCTCCCAGCAGTCCCTGAAGGGACCTTGAGGTCTTCGAAGAACTGGTTACTCCCCTCCTCCTTCCCCAAAGTCAGGGCATTTTCAGTGACGACAGTATTTCAGGAAAGGGCCTCTGACACCACTGCAAACAGCAATCCTGGGGAAGTCTTTCCCATTAGCTGCTGTATGATGGCACTCACTGGGATCCTGCATTCCAAAGCATTCACTCACCCACCCCCACAGACTCACTCACATAGAGCTACAAGCATGCAAATTGCTTACTTTGGCATATGAGAGTTACTAAGTTATTAAAATTTACTAAATTGTAAATTCTGCAAACACTTGCAAGTTTCTGTAAGTACACAGGTTAAGTGACAAAACACCAGTGCCCCCTGGAAGTCACTCATAGGAAAAGGTCATTTTCGAGAATCCAGAGCACTGGGCAAAGAGTGCCAAATCTGTAGGAGGCCTCCAACTCTCCCCATGCCCCACCTTTCCACCTCCCCAGCTCTGGGCTCTCCCAGGCAATCTGATGCAGACATCCAATAAGGACAACGCAGGCCCTGCACAGAGATGACACATAAGAAACACTTGGGCACTGAATACCTTCATGCCACATCACCAAATCACCCTGCCCATGGACAATTATTATTGGAAATTGTAACTGTTGAACTTTAGGATATTTGATAACATGGAAAGCTAGTTTTAAAATATCTCTGTGGGGCAAAACCAAAAAATCCACCAAGTCCTACACGATGGTTTGATTATCTCTTTATTCTTCTGTGCTGATGTGGGATTATACACACATGCGCAACACATACACACACACACTCACGCGCACACACATATACCCCTCCCCAAGTGGTATGGTAAGGGGACCCACCTCAAGTCAATCCGATTTTCCAGAAGTACCCGTGCCTTAGTTCCTAAATACTGAAACTGGTATCATTTCCTCATTAAAATACATGCTATTTTCACTGCAAATTCATGTTTCAAAAATGGGGAGAGGGTTTGCATATTGAGGTATTTAAAACCCTGATAAAGGGTATCACTCACAGTAATCAGACCATATGTACCTCGTGGAAAAAGTTAATTTCTAAACAAAGTCTAAATAACTAGGTCTGATTACTTTCTTTTTAGCAGGATTGACAGTCAACCATTTCATTCAAGGGGTGGCAAAGTTAGAATATTTTTATTAACTTCACAGTCTGCAGAAACCAAATACATTTCTACAAAATAAGTGAGAAATGAAGGGGCAATAAAGTGTAAGACATAATAAATGGCCAGGTGTGCTGTCTCTCGTCTGTAATCCCAGCACTTTGGGAGGCCAAGGCTGGTAGATCACGAGATCAAGAGATCGAGACCATCCTGGCCAACATGGTAAAACCCCGTCTCTACTAAAAATACAAAAATTAGCTGGTATGGTGGCATGTGCCTGTAGTCCCAGATACTTGGGAGGCTGAGACAGGAGAATTGCTCCAGCTCAAAAAAAAAAAAAAAAAAAAAAAAAGAAACCACATCATAAATAGCCCAATAAAGGTCTTTCAGATGAGTTATACAGAACAAAATTACAAGACTCTAAAATAGGCCAGGCACTGTGGCTCACACCTGTAATCCTAGCACTTTGGGAGGCCGAGGTGGGTGGATCACCTGAGGTCAGGAGTTCAAGACCAGCCTGGCCATCATGGTGAAACCCTATCTTTAAAAAAAAAAAAAAGGAAAAGAAAAGAAAAAGACTCTAAAATAAATTAATTACATATATTTCATTTATTTTATAATTTTAGATTGAAACTGAATTATAAGTAAGAAATTAAACAGGATTAAAAGAGTTGAATTAAAGAAAGGACCGGCTGGGTACAGTGGCTCTCATCAGTAATCCTAGTGCTTTGTGAGGCCAACGTAGGAGAATCACTTGAGGCCAAAAATTCAAGACCAGCCTGGGCAACATAGTGAGACCTTGTCTCTACAAAATTATAATAATAATAAGCAGGCATGGTGGCATACACCCATAGTCCTAGCTACTCAAGGGGCTGAGGCAAGAAGATGACTTGAGGCCAGGAGCTCGAGACTGCAGTGAGCTATGAGGGCACAACTGCATTCCAGCCTAGGCCACAGACAGAGCCTATCTCTAAACAAAAACAAAAACAAAAACAAACAGGGCATAGGATTTGAATGTTAAAATATTGAAACAATGTATCAATCAAACTGATCTACTTAGAAAATTTATTTTTGGACACTATCTGTCCATAAACTACTAAATAAAAGTAAAATCAGTAATAACATGGAATATCTTTGCATTAGTCCATTTTCACACTGCTAAAAAGTACTACCTAAGACTGAATAATCTATGAAGAAAAAGGGTTTAATTGGCTCACAGTTCCACATGGCTGGGGAGTCCTCAGGAAACTTACAATCACGGCAGAAGGCAAAGGGAAAGCAAGGCACATCTTACATGGAGGCAGGAGATGAAGTGAGTAAGCAAGACGGGGAACTGCCAAACACTTTTAAAGCATCAGCTCGAGGAACGATCCAAGATGGCCGATCGCTAACATCCCGGGATTGCAGCTCTCAGGGAAGGCGCCGAGAACTAGAGGACGCCACACTTTCAGACAAAGTCGGGTCGCTCACGGAGCAGAAGATCCCCCAGTGGTGGAAACACACGAGTCGCCAGGGCAACTCTCGTGGTCGGCGCAGCGGTTCCGCTGGCACCTCAACACGGCAGCACTCGGCGCAGAGTAAACAGGACCGGTTCCCCTTCTGACCGAGGTTTGGAGCCCCGGGAAGGCAGAGTCGCCTACTACGGACACAAGAAGGAAGCCCGACAGGAGAATCCTGGGCAGAAAAGCACCATCAGTTTTAACGCGGCTGCTCTGGCCCTGGGAACTAACAACCTGGACGTCCACTCAAGAGACCTAATCTGAAAGTTGGTAATTTCAAAGATGACAGGAGGATAAATTTACAATGACGGGAAGAAACCAGTGTAAAAAAGCTGAGAATACTCAAAGTCAGAACGCCTCTTCCTCTAAAGATGATCACAGTTCCACATCGACAATGGAACAAGGCTTGATGGAGAACGAGCGCCTCCTGATGACAGAATCACTCTTCAAGGAATGGATAATAAGAAACTTCGGTGAGTTAAAAGAACATGTCGTAGCCCAACGTAAAGAAACTAGGAACTTTGAAAAAAGGTTTGATGAAATCCTATTGAGAATAGACAACTTAGAGAGGAGTATGAATGAATTAATGGAACTGAAGAATACAATACAGGAACTCCGAGAAGTATGCACAGGTTTAAACACTCGAATTGTTCAAGCAGAAGAAGGGATATCAGAGGTCAAAGTCCAACTTAATGAAATAAAATGTGAAGAAAAGATTAGAGAAAAAAGGATAAAAAGGAATGAGCAAAGTCTCCAAGAAATGTGGGACTATGTGAAAAGACCAAATTTACGTTTGATAGGTGTACCTGAATGCAACGGAGAGAATGAATCCAAGCTGGAAAATACCCTTCAGGATATTATTCAGGAAAATTTTCCTAAACTAGCAAAGCAGGTCAACATTCAACCCCAGGTAATACAGAGAACACCACAAAGATATTCCTCAAGAAGAGCAACCCCAAGGCACATAATTGTTAGATTCATCAGGGTTGAGACGAAGGAGAGGATACTAAGGGCAGCCAGAGAGAAAGGTCAGATAACCCACAAAGGCAAGCCTATCAGACTTACAGCAGATCTCTTGGCAGAAACTCTACAGGCCAGAAGAGAGTGGGGGCCAATATTCAACATCCTCAAAGAACAGAACCTTCAGCCCAGAATTTCATATCCAGCCAAACTAAGCTTCACAACTGAAGGAAAAATAAAATCTTTTATGAACAAGCAAGAACTCAGAGATTTTATTACCACCAGGCCTGCTTTACAAGAGCTTCTGAAAGAAGCATTACACACAGAAAGAAACAACCAGTATTAGCCTTTCTAAAAATACACCAAAAAGTAAAGAGCACCAACATAAAGAAGAATTTACACCAACGAATGGATAAAACAGCCAGTCAACATCAAATGGCAGTAACCCTAAATTTAAATGGACTAAATTCCCAATCAAAAGACACAGCCAAAACCCAACGGCATGTTACATCCAGACCTATTTCACATGCAAGGATACACAACGACTCAAAACAAAGGGATGGAGAAAGATTTACCAACCAAATGGAGAGCAAAAATAAATAATAAATAAATAAAAAGCAGGAGTTGCAATTCTTGTATCGGATAAAATAGATTTTAAAGCAACAAAGATATAGTGGTAAAAGGATCAATGCAACAACAAGAGCTAATGATCCTAACACCCAGATAGGAGACTTAGATTCAATGAGACAGAAAATTAATAAGGATATCAAGGACTCGAACTCAGATCCGGAACAAGCAAACTTAATAAATATTTATAGAGCTCTCCACTTCAAATACACAAAATATACATTCTTGTCAATACCACATCACACCTACCCATTAGTTTAAATGAAACATTGATTGGCCATTATTAATACCCAATTTTTTTCAAAATAAAGCAATATTTCCATTTACTCTCCCTCTTTCTCTTCCTCTTTCTTCCTCTCCTTTACTTAGTATATTTTTTTCTTTCCTTCTCTCAAAAAAAAAAAAAAAGAAATCAACTTGTAAACCTCTAGATCCAGGTCGGCAATGTTTCTTTCATTGCTTGATTTCCTTTCCTCCCTTCCCTCCCTCCCTCCCTCCCTCCCTCCCTGCTTCCTCCCTTCCTTCCTTCCTTCATCCCTTCCTTCCTCCCTAATGTCCTCCTTCCCTTCTTCCCCCCCCCCCAAAAAAAAAAAAGCATCAGCTCTTGTGAGAACTCACTATCATGAGAACGGCATGGGGGACACTGTCCCTGTGATCCAACACTCCCACCAGGTCCCTCCCTTGATCCGTGGAGATTACAATTTCAGATGAGATTTGCCAAGGACACAGAGCCAAACCATATCAATTTTATTGCTTGATTTTATTGATTGATTGAGACAGTCTCACTCCAATGCCCAGATTGGAGTGCAGTGGCATGATCTCTGCTCACTGCAAGCTCCGCCTCCAGGTTCAAGTGATTCTCCTGCTTCAGCCTCCCTTGTAGCTGGGATTACAGGCACACACCACCATGCATGGCTAATTTTTGCATTTTTAGTAGAGACAGGGTTTCACCATGTTGGCCAGGCTGGTCTTGAACTCCTGACTTCAAGTGATTCTCCCACCTCAGCCTCCCAAAGTGCTGGGATTACAGGCATGAGCCACTGTGCCTGGACTAAAGAAGAATATTATTTACTACAACAAAATGTTGAATGAGTGGGCCTTCCTTTGGGGTATACTATTTTATACCTGCATATATACCTGCTGGCAGCACATACCTGCGTACAGACCGTGATTGACCTCTGTGTGTATAGCAATGGCAGGGAGTGCTTAAGGCTTAGAACATAAAAAGAACTTAATAAATATTGAACTAAAGTGAAATTACTTATGTGCAAAGGGTAAATTAAAATTTGGAACTGAAAATTCAATGGCTGACTTGAAGGAATTTAGCATACAAACAACTAATGTGAATGTAAACTCAAGACAGTTATACATATACAATTCCATGGAACTGTCTACAAGTGTCCATGATGGGTCCAAGCTCAGATACAAACTTCCTCTGACTTTTTAATAATTTAACATTAGTCAGTTGCCTGTTGATACTAAGGACACATAAAATGTCTTTGCTTATGTGATTTTTTTGAGCAAGTAATCTTCACAAGCATTTATGATGAATTTAGTAGTTAGCAAAAGAACTAAATGCTTAGAAATAAGCTGAGCTAACTAGATTTTCCTCTCATCCTCAGTAGCAACAAATTTTCTTGTTGCAGATGCCTCAACAAGATTAAAGGGAAACAGAAATCATAGTTTCAGTATCCACAAATGTGCTGTTAGTTGTAATCACTGTTTATACAGCCATATTACCACTGGAAGAAACTCTGCTAGGACAATCCAGAAGACAGTTGTTTTCAAATGGTGTGAAGATTATCTAGTCACTTTGCAAAAAAGAGTCCTAATAGAACTTCTTTAAGGAGCATGACTCCTGACTTTTTGAATGAGCAACTCCTCCAGAAATACACCTATTACATAAAATTATATTTATCTGTATAAAAGATGACTAAGTAACTGAACTAGCTTAGACTTCAAGTTCCAGACTTCACAAAGTTAATATGTTAAAAATACTAGATTGTAGGCTGGGCACAGTAGCTCACGCCTGCAACCCCAGCCCTTTGGGAGGCTGAGGTGGGAGAATCACTGGTAGTCAGGAGCTTAAGACCAGCATGGCCAAAAGAGTAAAACCCTGTGTCTACTAAAAAAAAAAAAAAAAATACAAAAATTGGCCAAGAGTGAAACATGCCTGTAATCCCAGCTATTCAAGAGGCTGAGGCATAAGAATTGCTCAAGCCTGGTAGGTGAAAGTTGCAGTGAGCCGAAATTGCGCCACTGCATTCTAGCCTGGGCAAAAGAGTGAGATTCAATCTCAAAAACAAACAAAAACTACTAGAGATTGCAACAAAAAATAAACACCAATAGTCATTCCAAAAAAACAAAATGCCTGCTCAATGTGAATGCATTTTAAATTCCCAAGAATTCCTCTTCTATACTCAATCAAATGTACTAGATTTATATGTTACAAAACATAATACTTTCACATAAGTTATAAAGGCAGTGTGAGTCTATTAGAAATAATTAGTAAGAAAAATAACTTTTCTTCTATTAACTAAAAGGTAGACCTAATATTTTTCCAGAATTTGTGTCCACTTACAGTAATGTATACACACACTTACAGGAATTAGAGAACCCATGCAGAGAAAAGGGAGAGTTAATTGTACTAAAAACCAGGAATGAAATGGTCACCAAAAATAAACACTAAATTTGCCATCAATTTAGAAATCAACACAAAAGATAATTTAATCCCAATGTCTGTAAATTAATCGATTCGTGAAGGGATGGAACGTCTTCCTAGGACTAACTTCTAGGAGAATTATATGTGTATATTTATACATATGCATACTTGGCTCCAGTTAAAACACCAAGTGGAATACAATGAATGAATGAGAGCAACGGCTTGGCTACTGTGCTTGGCTTTTCAGCCTGCCTTGCAACATGGTACCCTGAGATGACAGCGGGAGGAGCGGGTATCTGCGGTGTGCTAGGAGTAGAACAGGGCTATTCTCTACCAACACACTTCTGTTCTGCAGGATGTGCTCTTTGTCAACATTGTTATTGATGACAACAGGCAGAACAGACAGTTTGCCATGGCAACCCCCCAAGTCCAGCTCCACCAGCTACTATTCCACTCATAAGCAGGTTTCTTTCTTTTTTTTTTTTAATTTTTTAATTTACTTCTAAAAGATGGGGTTTCAGGCCGGGCGCCGTGGCTCACGCCTATAATCCCAGCACTTTGGGAGGCCGAGGTGGGTGGATCACAAGGACAAGAGATCGAGACCATCCTGGTCAACGAGGTGAAACCCTGTCTCTACTAAAAATGCAAAAATTAGCTGGGCATGGTGGCACATGCCTGTAATCCCAGCTACTCGGGAGGGTGAGGCAGGAGCATTGCTTGAACCCAGAAGGCGGAGGTTGCGGTGAGCCGAGATCGTGCCATTGCACTCCAGTCTGGGTAACAACAGCGAAACTCCGTCTCAAAAAAAAAAAGATGGGGTTTCACCATGATGGCCAGGCTGGTCTTGAACTCCTGACCTCAGGTGATCCACCCACCTTGGCCTCCCAAAGTGCTGGATTACAGGCGTGAGCCACCGTGCCTGGTCCTGTAAGCAGGTTTCTTAATCTCCCATTTCTAATACCTGAATGACAGAGATAATAATGGTGCTTATTCCCCCAAAGAGTGTAGGAAGATTGTGAAGATTAAATGTGTCAACATAAGTCACAACATAAGCACAATGTAAGGTGCTGCCAAGCACAAACAGGCCAATAGGTTAGCCATTTTGTTTGTTACTGAAGGGTCTTATGCCCTGCACTGCTCTGGGCTTCCATAGCCTCCCTGTGTGGTTCACCACCTAGGCTTGCTCCTGTTCAAGTCACATCAGTCCTCCAGCTTTTCCCTAAGGATCTGTTCTCTATCAAAACACCTTCATTATGCAGAACAGTTCTCTTTTAATAACATTGTCAACCATGACAAAAGGCAGATGAGACTGATACCTTGGGGTATCACTCTTCATCTGTGTAACACAGGGTCTTCTGATGATCTAAAGTGTAACAGGATAATAATGAAAGAGTTGGGGTAGGCACTAGCCATCCTCCCACTCTGCAGAGTCAGATGTGGCTGAACACTCAACACTAGCAGTTTTTCCATAAAAGAGGTGTGGAAATCAATTTCCATGAAGATTTTCAAACTGCTCAAATTTATACCAAGAAGGTAGTCTACTTTTCCCGCTAAAAAAACTTGAGTGTTTTTATATAGTTCAGGTTTCCCTCCATAAACAGTTCACCTAAGTCAATTAAAAATTGGTTCCTTTTCCATGTCATCTTTAAAAGAAAATCAAACGCAACCAAGTTATAGCAACACATCCCAATTTCTGTTAAGTTTCATGTGGTTTTAGTAACTCTTCCTCTCACCACTATTGTGAAAAATGCTATGTAGTACATGCATTAGAATGAGTTAAAGCAGGCAGGGCACAGTGGCTCACACCTGTAATCCCAGAACTTTGGGAGGCCAAGGTGGGCAGATTGCCTGAGGTCAGGAGTTCAAGACCAGCCTGCCCAACATGGTACAACCATCTCTACTAAAAATACAAAAATTAGCCTGGCGTGGTGGCAGGCTGTGATCCCAGCTAGTTGGGAGGCTGAAGCAGGAGAATCACTTGAATCCAGGAGGTGGAGGTTGCAGTGAGCCAGATTGAACCACTGCACTCCAGCCTGAAGAACAGAGTAAGACTCTGTCTCCAAAAAAAAAAAAAAAAAAAAAAAAGAATGAGTTAAAGCATATGAAAATAAACTTGGCAGATTTTTAAGACTATTATCACCTGTCCAGAAAGCTACAGATGTAATTGGTCACTATAGGTACAAAACACAGAAGGACAACTTAAGATTGTAACCTGAAAATGGAATTTTTAATGCAGAAAAGTCTATGTCGACTTATATACATAGTGGCCACATCCCTACAGGATACAGTCCCCTATTAAGGCGCTGGCCTGTAATGCACCTCAGATTAAAAATGAGTCACAGGACCCTGAATCCTTGATCCTCTCTCTCTCCTTCTCTGGTTCTTGACCCACTGAAGGATCTAATGATGCCATCATCCTCTAATTGCCCTGCAGGTGTGAGATTTTAATTGCAGCACCTAGGACTTTGTTCCCACTCACTCAGCACCTTACTCAAACAAGTTGGAGAAGAAACACAATATGTTTTTTTCTCACCTGTCCAGAATGAGATTTGGAGCAAAGATGAGCTTGCCGGGGTGGTCAATTGAGCGCCACATCAGCCCCACCATTAACACCTCCAACCAGCAGCTCTCCAAGAGCCGCACTTGGTCCAACAGGCTGAGCTCCACAAAGCCTGGGGAAAGTAAAAGGTAGTGAGACACCCCCACCCCTCCTCCTCAGCTCCCTGTTTCTGTAGAGATAGAATGGCAAGTGTTAAAACACTAAGAAAACAGAAACCATTAGGGAATCAATATTTTATAGATGTGATTAACTGCTCATTAAAGGAAGAAAACTTTTAAGTTAAGCTGCGCAACCGGTTTCCAGTCTTGGACCCCTTCTAGAGACATCATTTGGAGTTTGTCAAGCACTATGACCTGGGCTCAGAACCAACTGTCGTTAGCTGCGTCCTGATCATTCCTCTGCGCTACTGAGAAGGTTAATGTTTGGCTGCCAGTCAGAGGAGCTGCCTGTCTGACCCAGTCCTTGACTGGGATCAGAAGGCGCTGGGGAATGCGGTAGGTGGAGGCTGCAGGTGGAGGCATGCAGACAGCAGTGCCAGCCCGCACAGAAAGCCAAGGACTCAACAGCAAGGATTTCTCTGATTGCTTAAAATCTCCCATCCAGTGTTAGGATCCTTCTTCTAGGTAGAAGCACTGTTTCTGGGTGATTCTATCCTAAACAGCAAACATAGCCCAGGCACAGTGAGGCACAACTGTAATCCCAGGACTTTGGGGGGCCAAGGTAGGTAGATTGCCTGTACCCAGGATTTGGAAACCAGCCTGGCCAACATGGGGAAACCCCATCTCTACAAAAAATTACCTGGTCACGGTGGTAGGTGACTGAAGTCCCAGAAACTCTGAAGGCTAAAGTGGGAGGATGGCTTGAGCCCGGGAGGTCAAGACTGCAGTGAGCAAGATCACACCACCACACTCCAGCCTGGGCAACAGGGTGAGACCTTGTCTCAAAAAAATAAATAAATAAATAAAGAGCAAATATGGCCAGGTACAGTGGCTCCTGCCTGTAATCCCAGCACTTTGGGAGGCCAAGGCGGGAGGATCATGAGGTTAGGAGATCAAGACCATCCTGGCCAACATAGTGAAACCTCGTCTCTACTGACAATACAAAAAAAATTAGCTAGGCATGGTGGTGCATGCCTGTAATCCCAGCTACTTGGGAGGCTGAGGCAGAAGAATTGCTTGAACCCAGGAGGCAGAGATTGCAGTGAGCCGAGATGGCGCCACTGCACTACAGCCTGGGCGAGATGCAAGATTCTGTCTCAAAAACATAATAATAAAAAGCAAATATAACGAAGCAGGTCCTGACAACCTAATAACACATGTTGGTCACAATACTGATTGAAAACAGGTAACCTCTGGGGAGGGGAGCACTTTAAAAAAAAGCATAGAACACCGGGGCTTCCTCCACAAGCCATGATAAAAGGAGAGGACCATGTAATAGAAATATGGTAACAAAAGACAGAGCATTGGCATGAAATGGACTCTGGTTTGAATCCCAGCTCAGCCTCTTGCTAGCTGGTCACTTAATTTCCCACTAAGTCTTTGTTTTTCTTATAGGAAAATGGGGATAATAATGCCTATCTCTGGGAATGTCCTATAGGCAGGATCTCTTACCATCCTTATTTTACAGATGAGGATGCTATGGCAGAGAGAACACATGTGGTTCAAGTCTTGGAACAATTATAGTGCCAATTTGCATAAAGGAGAATTTCATGGTGTTATGAATGTAAAGATGGATAAATACTTTCTAAATCCACATGCTATGCTCAACTTAGGTTCCTAATGTGTATACACCTTCCCAATCTCACCCACAGTGATAGACAATAGCCTACCCAAGAGAGATCACGGTTCTTAATCTTGTAGATATTCAACAAAATTAGGGCTAGATGATAACTTTTTTGTTTGTTTGGACAATGACTATGCCAGCTAGGAGAGGGGGGAAAAATCACGCCTTCAGACTATGCCTATGTTTCCCAAAAATTTTTAAAAACACCAGGTTTAATAAGGAATAATGCAGCTGAAAAGTTCAGATTTCTTATGGCACAAAGAAGGGGCACAGCTTTCAGTAATAACTAATTTCACCACTGCTCTCCATGTGTGGTCCTGCAAAACTGTGTTTGGAATACATTTAAAGCAAAAACTAGAGCAAAGTGCATCAGCACTGTCTCCTCTGGGAAAAAGCAGAGAAAATAAAGTAATTCTGGCAAAGGTGAAGATGCTAGACAAAACAAAATACAACTAGAAACCAAAAAATCCTCAGGAAGCTCAGAAGAAATGGGCCCAGGCCAACAAAAGTCCCCAAGTGATACTGTCACTGTAGGCCTCAGTTCCCCGGGCTCTTTACCTGGAACTGCTCTCCCCCCAGCTTCTCACCCCTCCTCATCTTTACATTTGCCCAGTACACTTGCTGCTCTCCAGGCCATGGGAATGTCCCCAGTGGCTCAGAACTTGTAAGAGACTTCTTTTCTTCAAGGACTGTAAAGAAGGGCATGGGGAAGCTTTCACAGGGGGATTGTGGGGTGTTGCCATTCTAGGTTAGAATCCTAGATTCACTCCTCCACAGAAACACCAAGTCAAATGATAATTGGCTGGTAATTTTAGCATCATACAGCCCTTCAGGTATATATTACAAATGGGCTTGGGAGAAGTGATCATTTTAGAGGATGGAAAATGCAGGTTCCAAATGATAACTCACGAGTCACTAAGCTCACTTTTAACTCAATGGCATTCCAAGTTTATGGGCCCATTGAGGATTCATGTAACTGATTTACTCTATTTGTCCATACATACTTATTTATGTACATAATATTGATTCTCTATTGGAATAATAATTTATAAAATTCTATTTAACATCTGACAAACCTTTCACTTCCAAACCAGTCATACTGCACCCTGCCCCATCCTATCTAAACATGCCCCTCCTCTCAAGGTGAGGAGTCCACAGCCAAAGGACAGGTCAATGTGGAGCCCAGCTTTTTAATTAATTAATTAGTTATTATTATTTTAGACAGAGTCTTGCTCTGTTGTGATCTCGGCACTACAACCTCCGCCTCCTGGGTTCAATCGACTCTCCTGCCTCAGCCTCTCAAGTAGCTGGGATTACAGGCATCTGCCACCATGCCTGGCTAATTTTTGTATTTTTAGTAGAGACAAGGTTTTGCCATGTTGGTAAGACTGGTCTTGACAGCTGACCCTGTATTCCGTCCTCCTCGGCCTCTCAAAGTGCTGGGATTACAGGCGTGAGCCACCACGCCTAGCTGAGCCCATCATTTTAACCCTGTTCCAGGTTCCAGGACCCTAGGATTTCTTGCCCAAATGACCCCAAGCCCAATTTCAGAGCCTGGGTGGGTTCCCTGGGTCCATCCTCCCAGACCACCTCTAGGCATGAAAGGTGGCCAACAGGTGTCTGTAGCAGACATGGACACATAGGATGGGGTTTGTGCAAGGAAGGTAGTATGGGATGCATCTGTCCATGGGAAAAGAAGGGAGTCAAGAATAGAAACGGCTGGGTGACAGCTCTTTCTGCACTACCATGTCTGGTACTGAACTTAGAGGAGTCTTAGAATTCTAAATCGGAACATGGCCTTGTTGAAGGTAGGTATGCCAAGATGGGAGCAAAGAACATATTGCACTCAGAAGTTACAAATCCAGCTGTGGAACTGTTAAATATCTAGGCACAGCTCGTGGACCTCTACTTTGTACTCTTGCCCCTTAAATATTAGCAGCAGGCCTTTCTACAAGCACATGGAAAACTAATAGCCAGAAGGCCCTACCGGGAATCTTCTTGGCCCAGCTGATCATGTGTACCAACTCCTCGTCGGCCAGCTTGGTCAGGGACATCATCATGGAGGCCTCAGTGAAGGGCACGCTGGGGCGGCTGATCAGCACATGGGGCGGTTCGGCCTCCAGGAGGGTGAGCACCAGCTGCTCGGGGCTCAGGGCGCTCAGCAGCAGCTCCCGCACTCGGGGCACGTGACCACCACTTCTCTTGGCCTTGCCGGCGCAATGCAGCTGCTCCTCGGCATTTCCCTGTCTCCGCACAAGGCGGTACCCACATCTCTCTCTCCGGGAGCCTGAAGAGGAAAGCAGAGTCATTCGAATTGCCAGGGTAAAACCACAGTCAACTAAAAGAAGCCTGACTCTTCAGCGTGTAGGGCACATATCAAAGATTACTATGGTCTTGACTCTACTAGCAAACCAACAACATAACTTTTCAGCAACTTTTCAGGTCTCCATTTCCAGGTCATCTCTAGATGCTAACTCCATTTCTCTATAAAGAGCGCTCACATACCTGTTTCCAAACCATGAAATTAGGAATTTTCTTCAGGTAGAAAAATGGGGATATTTCTGAAGGTATCAAATAATACACTTTTATTATAACACATTCTTAAAATGTTTATATGCATGTGTGCATATATTTATATTTCTTTTCCATACTTACACAAAACAAGTATATTTCAAAAAACTAAGTGAAAAAAATCTGGAGAATATAAAAGAGAATAAATTTTGGCATAAACTCTTTGAGTCTTTTTTTTTTTTTTTTTTTGAGACGGAGTTTCGCTCTTGTTACCCAGGCTGGAGTGCAATGGCGCGATCTTGGCTCACTGCAACCTCCGCCCCCTGGGTTCAGGCAATTCTCCCGCCTCAGCCTCCTGAGTAGCTGGGATTACAGGCACGCGCCACTGTGCCCAGCTAATTTTTTGTAATTTTTAGTAGAGACGGGGTTTCACCATGTTGACCAGGATGGTCTCGATCTGTTGACCTCGTGATCCACCCGCCTCGGCCTCCCAAAGTGCTGTCTTTCAGTCTTTTTAATGCTTTTATGTTTTTCCATGTTTTATACACAAAATTATTTATTTATTTATTTATTTATTTATGAGCCGGAGTCTCACTGTGTCAACCAGCCTGCAGTTCAGTGCTGCAATCTTGGCTCATGCAACCTCAGTCTCCAGGTTCAAGCAATTTTCCAGCCTCAGCCTCCTGAGTAGCTGGGAATTATAGGTACCTACCACCACACTTGGCTAATTTTTTTTTTTTTTTTTTTTTTTTTTGAGATGGAGTCTCACTCTGTCGCCAGGCGCCAGGCTAGAGTGCAGTGGCACAACCTTGGCTCACTGCAACCTCTGCTTCCCAGATACAAGCAATTCTCCTGCCTGGGCTGCCCAAGTAGCTGGGACTACAGGCACATGCCACCACGCCCAGCTAATTCTTGTATTTACTTAAATAGAGACAGGTTTTCACCACATTGGCCAGGCTGGTCTCAAATTCCTGACCTCAGGTGATCTGCCCATCTCAGTCTTCCAAAGTGCTGGGATTACAGGCATGAGTCACTGCGCCTGGCCTTTACATACAAAACTAGATTGTAGTATATACACAATTTTATTTTCATTGTATTTTTGAGAAAGAGTCTCACTCTGTTGCCCAAGGTGGATATAGTGGTGCAATCATAGCTCACTGCAGCCTCCATCTCCTGGGTTCAAGCAACCCTGCTACCTCAGCCTCCTGAGTAGCTGGCACTCCAGGAACATGCCACCATGCCCAGCTAATTTTAAAATATTTTTGTAGAGATACGGTCTATGTTGCCCAGTGCTCAATAGTTTGACTATTTTCTCAGACCCATTTGGCATTAAAAATCATTTTTAATGTGTGCTAATCTAACAAATGACTAAACCATCTTGCTTTACTTTGTATGTTTTAATTACTAGCAAATTTGATTTATATGCTTATTCTTTGTATTTATTTATTTATTTAGAGACAGGGTCTCTCTGTCCCCCAAGCTGGAGTATGGTGGAATGGTCATGATCACAGCCCGCTGCAACCTCAACCTACCAGGTTCAGGTGATCCTCCTGGGTAGCTGGGACTACAGTGTGCACCGCCACACCTGACTAATTTTTGTATTTTGTGTAGAGACAGGGTCTTGCTATGTTGTCCACACTGGTCTTGAACTCCTAGGCTCAAATGATCCTCTTGCCTTGGTCTCCCAAAGTGCTGGGATTACAGGTAGAAGCCACCACATGCAATCCAATATTTAAAGTTTTTGTGATACAGAAACAAGGTGGAACCAAAATACCTAACAATAACATGTAAGATGAGAGATGAATGACTTTGGTTAGAATTTCTAAAATTCTTTTTTTGGGAAGATAAAAGCTTAAATTCTCATATTAATCAAGAACACATGTTGAAAAATAGAAATGTCACTAAAGGAATTTAAATGTGGCTAAGCATGGTGGCTCACACTTGTAATCCCAGCACTTTAGGAGGCCAAGGGGGGGAGGGATCACTTGAGGCCAGAAGTTCAAGACCAGCCTGAGCAACATGGTGAAACCCTGTCTCTACTAATAATACAAAAATTAGCTGGGCATGGTGGCATACCCCTGCAATCCCAGCTCTTTAGGAGGCTGAGGAAGGAGAATCACTTGAACCCAAAAGGCAGAGGCTGCAGTGTGCTGAGATCGTGCCATTGGACTCCAGCCTGGGTGATATAGCGAGACTCTGTCTCAAAAAAAAAAAAGGGAAATAAAACAGAATGTATGACTTTCAAACTAGTAAAAGAAGAAAAATAAAACAAAAATGTGATTAAATCCTAAAAGGAAAGAAGTAGAAAATACATAAAAATTTTAAAATCACAAAATAAGATAGAAATGAACCCAAATATTAGTTATCACAATAAAGAAAAAATACTAAATTGACCATTTAAGAGTGACTCTGAAATCCTATATATTTTTAAATCTAGACATAGATTAGTCATAAGAGATATACCTCACATACAGAAAAACAAAGTAGACAGAAAAATATATAACAGGCAAAAATTAATCAAATAAATTGATGTTACTCTATTGATATCAGACAAACTTTAAGGCAAAATTTATTATTATAGATTAGGAGACTCATTTCTAGAATATTAATAAAAGATAAATAATTCTAAACTCATATACTTCAAAACAACATAGGCCAGGCACAGTTGGCTCACACCTGCAATCCCAGCAATTTAGGAGGCTGAGGCTGGTGGATCACTTGAGGTCAGGAGTTCAAGACCAGCCTGGCCAACATGGTGAAACCTCATTTCTACTACAAATACAAAAATTACCCAGGTATGGTGGCACATTCCTGTAATCCCAATCTCAGGAGGCCTCCAGAGGCAGGAGAATCACACAAACCTGGGAGGCAGAGGTTGCAATGAGCTGAGATCGCACCACTGCACTCCAGCCTGGGTGACAGAGCAAGATTCTGCAGAAAAAAAAAAAATCATAAACAACAAAACACAGCCTCCAAGTACAACACAAAAAATGATTGCAAGAAAAAGAGAAACTGACAGATGCACTATTATAATGGGATATTTAAACCTCTCAACAGCTGAAAGAGCAAAAAGTCAGAATGCAGAATATTTGAACTACATAATTAACAAGCTTCATCTATAAAGACCATAGAAATTTTGCAAAACTTATCACATACTAGGCAATGAAGAAAATCTTAAGTAAAATAGGTATCATTCAGACCATATTCTCTGACCATAAGAAAAATAGAAATCAACAACAAAAATATAACTTCTAAATCTCTCTACATTTGAGCACCAAAATCTTTATAAGTTTTCATTGGTTAAAGACAAAAATGTGAAATGGAAATTAAGAAAGACATGTTGTAAGTCAGGATGTCATTAGCATGGTTACAACTTTTATGTGAATTTACCCTTAAAAAAACCCTAAAAGTTAAAATCCGCAAAATGCTTAGTTTTTATAGCCCATTTGATTATGTTTTTTCACTAAATTCAATTGTCTACATTAAAAAAAATAAATATTAGTTAGAAAGTATGAGCAAATTTAAATTATTGGCTCCCAGGAAAATTTATCAGAATTTCCTCTTAACCTTGACTAGTTATAGTAGAAGAAAGGGCTCTATTTATTCAGAAACATTTGAAGCAAATTTACTGCTGAAAGAATTAAAGGCCTAAAATATAATTCATTTTATTTGTAATCAAGTAGAATGCTATGGGTATTTAAGGTCAATTATACACCTAGGGTAAAATGGAACACAGTGTATGTTTATTTTTATTTTTACTATACTTTAAGTTCTGGGATACAAGTGCAGAACGTGCAGGTCTGTTACACAGGTATACACGTGCCATGGTAGTTTGCTGCAAAATGTATGGTTTTAAAAAGCACCTGTATGCCAGGCACAGTGGCTCATGCCTGTAATCCCCCAGCACTTTGGGAGGCTGAGGCAAGAGGATCACTTGAGCCCAGGAGTTCAACTAGTCTGGTCTCTACAAAAAATACAAAAATTAGCCAGGCACGGTGGCACACACACCTATAGTCCTAGCTACTCAGGAGGCTGAGGTGGAAGGATTAGTTGAGCCCAAGGAGGTCAAGGCTGCAGTAAGCCAAGATTGTGCCACTGTGCTCAAGCCTGGGCAGCTGAGTGATACCCTCTCATGGGAAAAAAAGAGAAAAAAAAGCACCTGTATGATCATGCATTTCTCTTTTGTAGAGTATATGAGAAAAAGCAATTTAGAAAACAGATTTACACACCCAAAGTGAGAGATTTTGAACTCATACATTCAAATTTACTTGACAAGTTTTCACTGACAAAGTCTAATGTTCTAGGCCCTGTAATGAGTTCTGAGAATTCTAGACTCAATAAATAAAGCCCTTGACAAGGAACTCATTTTTCTATCGAGGATGTTTCTAGTGTTACGGCTTTTATACTGTAACCTAGGCAGCTGCCTCTCAGTGAGCTTAATGAGCAGCTCTACCAAATAGGAGTGCTCCATATTAGAGTGGCAAATAGCCCCAGCCAAAGATGATGACGATAATAGTGACAAATGATACTAATGGCAGCTAACATCTACTGGAAGCTTCTATGCACCAGTTATTGCATATTGCACATAGATTATTCTGACAGCTACTCTACAGTATAGGAGATATTACTGCCTCCAATATACAGAGGAGGAACCAAACATAAGCTTAAATAACTTGTCTAAGATGGTATAGGTAGAAAATAGTAGAAGCAGGATCTAAACCCAAGCAGTAGCCTGAATCCAGAGCTGATGCGTTTAACCACTATTTTATACTACCTACCTATCAAATCCCTTTCATGGAAAAATATACAGCAGGTATAGAAAGATATGGCATCCAAAAGATTTTGAGCTATCCTAGCAATATGGGGATATAGGCCAAATACATGGCTATTTAGATGGATTTCCTGGCTCCTTACATTTCAGTGTATCCTTATAACGAAGTTTCATCCATAAAGTTAGTCTAAGTGAATGTCCTCCTGCCATTATAGGACCACATCAAAACTTTAGTAGAAAAGACAAGATCAGAAATTCAGAAGAAAAAGGTGATAACAGACTACATGGCTTCAGAATAATAGGGGGAAGCAGGATGGTGCAGGAGGATCCAAAATGCAGGTAGAACCTCTAAGCCTTCAAGACCTGATAGAAGAAAAAGCGTGGCCAGGCGTGGTGGCTTATGCCTCTAATCCAAGCACTTTGGAGGCCAAGGCAGGCAGATCACCTGAGGTTGGGAGTTCAAGACCAGCCTGAACAACATGGTGAAACCCCATCTTAAAAAAAAAAAAAAAGAAAGAAAAAGTGTGCATAGAGGGTTTGGGGAAGGGCAGATAGGAAGAGTGATGGGACAGGAAAGAGACAGAATTAAGAAAGTTCATCTCTAATGGTCTTTCTCTATGGTCAGTGAAGGGTGAAATATCCCATTGTATATCTGCAACAACCCATCTCATTTCTTCTGTAATCTCCACAGAGAAGACAGTCTTCTCTTAAACTTTCTGGCTAAATTCAGAAATTTCTCTCATTCCCTTTTCTATGAAAGCTTCTTTATCCCTTTGTACTCTGTCTCGTGAAACAGTATTGAATCAAAACTCATATGAGCTTTCCAGGGAAGGAGAGAGAAGGAGAAAAACTAAAACTGAGTGTCAGGTACTGAGCTAAGTCTTTATACATGTTTTCATACTTCACAAAATCCAGTGAAGCAGATATCTCTGTTCAGAGATAAGAGAACCGATGGCCAGAGAGGTTCACTAGTTTGAGCACAGTCACAATGCAAGAAGTGATGAAACACTCTATGGGGTCCAACCTCCATGCCCTTCCCAGCATAGACTGCCTTGGGCCATGAGGGCTACCTCTGTGCAACGGACACTAGTACAACAAAAGAGTTCTTAAGACTAAGCTGGAAATCATTTTTTAAACACACACACACACACTCGCCTTAAAATATTGTTTAACTTAAAACTTAAAACATTTATTTGCAATCTTTTGTCAGGGAGCCAAGGCTCTTTAATTATCTGGGCCAATTAGACAAAGTCACTTTTTTGCATAAACCTACTCATGAGATATCTCTGGATTTTTAGTTTCAGCTTCTTTAAAACAGAGCAAGAATCTAGATACTTCTAAGGAATTCTGAATTCAGGATCTTCCTACGTTTACGTTTTGCCCCCCAATCTCACCCATACCTATCTCAATAGCTATTAGCCCTTTAAGATTTTATTCAAGTATTCATAAAAGATTTTATTCAAAACTTTCAACTAAACTTTCATAGAAAAAAACAAACTTGTCTTTTCCTATTCATAATATGTTTGCATAAATTTTAATTAAATTTTATAATGTAACAATTGCATTGAGCAAAAACAGGTTTGAGAAGAAGCCCATTGGTTTCTGATAAGGACAAACTGAAGCAATGGGAACAGAAAAGTTTAAGTGTTTGAGAGAGTAACCAATACATGCACTGATGTTCTTCATTCCTCTGTAAAACATCCTACCAGTACCCAAAGGTGAGGCTTTGGGTACTGGTAGGATGTTTTACTGAGGAATGAAGAACATCAGTGACTCTAGGAAGCCAGAGAAGCGTGATCAAATTAAGAGGACTTCTGCTGTAACTCTGAACTATAATAGCTGAGGGTTCTAATCTGTTATATATAACACAGAGAAAAAGAAAAAGGCAGAGAATGCTCACAAGGCAGCGCTATTAAGAAACTGTCAGGGAGTAAAGAGATTTTTGTTTTAAATTTTCAAATAATTATAAAGAGAGAAATTACAACTAACCACAGGTAAAATACTGGCTAGCAGAAGAATAAGTGCAGGCAAGCTGCTATGAGTGCCTATAAACAAGCCAGTACAGACAAATGAACCTAAACTCGCCAGGTGGACAGAGCTGGGCGTCGGCATCTTTGTCAGTTATATACTAAAACTGCTCACTTTTCTTTGTGTGTGTATAAAATGTGAATATATATACGTAAATATGTTAATATACACACATGTATACACCTATTACTGTCCTAGAACAAAATCTATGCTGTATGTACTTTTGATAGCTCAATTATGTTTCTGACTCCTACATATTTTTCTACTTCTAGAAAGCTAGTCAAGGTATGACTAGCTTCCGCCTGGCTACTCCAGTAATCCACAAGATATTCTACTTTTTTGTCACAAGCTTTAACCGTGGACATTTACCAGGATTTCATCCTTAGAACTGGATTTTTCAAGGTCACAGACAGATGGTCACCCAGTCCTGTTTGAGGACTCCAGTAGCTAGAAGTCCCCTAACCCACGTGGTGACCTATGCTGTGGTCAGACCACTAGAACTGTATAAAGTTTTTCTCTACCTGGGGCCAAAATCTGCCTCCCATGATATGTTCCCATTCACCCCAGCTCTGTTTTCTGCAGTTACTGTGGATAAGTCAATGCCCCCTCCAACGTAGCTACACACACTGTAATCCCAGCACTTTGGGAAGCCAAGGCGGGTGGATCATGAGGTCAAGAGACCAAGACCATCCTGGTCAATATGGTGAAACCCCGTCTCTACTAAAAATACAAAAAATTAGCTGGGCATGGTGGCGCGTGCCTGTAATCCCAGCTACTCAGGAGGCTGAGGCAGGAGAATTGCCTGAACCCAGGAGGCGGAGGTTGCGATGAGCCGAGATTGCGCCATTGCACTCCAGCCTGGGTGACAAGAGCGAAACTCAGTCTCAAAAAAACAAACAAACTACACACACATACTTAATTACTATGTCCTAAATCATCTTCTCTTCCCAGCTACATGTCCCCAGTTCCTCGGAGGACAGAGCTTTTAGCAAGGCCCACATGCAATAAGAAGGGAAGCGAGTACTCACCACACTTTACCATTCCCACTTCGTAGCACTTCCGAAGTCGGCAGGCCTGGCAGCTCTTGCGCCGGTTTTTATCGATTGTACACTGATTTGTAGCTGGACAAATATAATCATTATGTCCTATAGCAGAGTGAGGGAAAGAAAAGTTTATTGCTACGATCTCTTGGTTAACTCTCTTCCTGGTTAACAACACTGATAACACTTCCCAGCTGAGAGACAGGGGACGTCTTAAGGACCGTATAGGTACAAAGCCAAAGTCAAGCTACATTGTCACCTTGTTAATAAGTAAACGAGACCTAGGAATATTTCAATATCCTTGTTTTTGACTAATACATTATCCTCTGCATATTCTGAGAATTCTCAAGAGAGAGAGATGTAAAAACATATCCTTTGGATGTGGAAAATGAGACAGTAACATTAAATTGACTTGCTCCAAGTCATAGAACTCCTCAAGAGTGATATCAACACATCAAATTCAACTGCTTATATTCTTTTACATGTATCCCTCTTTGGGGTTTAATAAGATATTTTAATTGGAATTCACAGTCAAAATAACAAAAGGAACAAATAAAGAAATTAACCATCTAAATAAGGACAAAATGTACTGCTATTGACAAGGGTTGTGGTGTATTAGATTACTCTTCACAATTCTTCATTCTCTCTCTCAGCCTTGCGACCCTGCAGTGTACTAGAGTGGGCAAAGAATAAACACTTCCCTACCAACTGATGCTGGGCTTGACCACAGGACTTTCTGTAGTCACTGATATATCAATAGATGCGCTGCTCTAACAGTTTGGCTTGGCATCTTGAGCTCCTGTGAGGTAGCCCGTGGTCCAAGGAGAACATAGTGACATGTGGAATGGATCTGACCTCCCTGAAAAGCCCAGAACCAAGTTGATGAAGTAGAGCTACTCTAAACAACTCAAAGACATAGAAGTACAAAAAATAAGGCTCAATGCCTTATTTTTTGTACTTCTTAAGATCCTAAGAGTTTGAACTTGTTCATTATATAGCAATCTCTAAGACAATGGTGCTTTTAATTCATTTATGCAAGGAAGATTTACGAATATTTCATTTCAAAAATTATTATTTCGGAAGAACCAATGAGAGGCGGCAAAACTGATGGAGGCCAGGAGACTAGATAAAGCAAGCCTGCTATAGTTGTGCAAATGAGAGCTGTCTGAATGAGGTGTTGGTAGGGAGAATGAAGACATCTACATGGGTCTGAGAAAGGATTAAGAAATAGAAATTATAATAAAATAGATGGAAAGTGAAAGTGAAGAGGGCATTTTTGTGTCTTTGTTTCTAATACACAATATGGCCTGAACATCTTACATTAAGCCTACAATGAACCAGAATTTCAGTGTGGAAAATGAATGAATCTCAATGATAAATGAAATGAGCAAGTCATAAAAGAAAAAAGCCACCAAATAATATGAAGACATGAACACATAAAGTTTTAAAACAGAGAAAATGACCCTGCAGTGTTTAGAGATGCATGTGTACATGGTTAAACCATACGCACCAAGGAAGGCAGAAGTAGGACTGTCCCACCTCTGCAGGCAGGGAGGCAGGCGTGGCAGGAGAAACCACTCAGAGGGATTCCAGGGTGCCATTATATTCTATTTCATTGTTTGAGCACTGGTTACATGGGGATTTGCTTTATAATTATTCTTTAAACTGGGCACATTACATGCAGAATTCTACACATTAGCATACAATGGAAAGGTAATTTTTTTTTTAGAAGAATCTTCCTCTGTTGCCCAGGCTAGAGTGCAGTGGTACAATCTCAGCTCACTGCAACCTCTGCCTCCTGGATTCAAGTGATACTCCTGCCTCAGCCTCCTGAGATGGGATTACAGGCACCCACCACCAGGACTAGCTAATTTTTGGATTTTTAGTAGAGACAGGGTTTCGCCATGTTGGCCAGGCTGATCTCGAACTTCTGACCTCAGGTGACCCTATTGCCTTGGCCTCCCAAAGTGCTGGGATTACAGGCGTGAGCCACTACAGCCAGCCAGAAAACCTAAATTTAAAAACTAATTGTAACTCCAATCTTGAAACAGTCTTTACAATCTCTTAGATCAACATGAGTCTCTCATGTTGCAAAGAAGATGTATATGAAGTACAACAATATTTTTCAAGATTTCTTAGACTCCTTTTCTATTGCACTTAAATTATTAACTACACTTGATATCTTTTATTTCAAACAATACCATGTTTGAAATGATATGTATGGCCCAATTTTATTAAAATACTTTGAGCTATCATTTTTTTTTTTTTCCAAGAAGGGTCTCCCTCTGTCACCCAGGCTGGAGTTACAGTGGTATGATCTCAACTCACTGCAACCTCCACCTCCTGAGTCAAGCAGTCCTCTGATCTCAGCCTCCCATGTAGCTGGGACTCCCACTTCCCCCATTCCAACCACCCTTCCTAGCCTCTGGCAACCATCCTTCTACTCTACCTTCATGAGTTCAATTGCTTTCATTTTTAGCTCCTACAGATAAGCCAGAACATGGGAGGTTTGTCTTTGTGTGCCTGGCTTATTTCATTTAACATAATGACCTCTACTTGCATCCATGTCATTACAAGTAACAGGATCTCATTCTTTTTTATGGCTGGATAGTGACGTGTATGTTCCGCATTTTCTTTATCCATTCATCTGTAGATGGACACTTAGGGTGCTTCCAAATCTTGGCTATTGTGAACAGTGCTGCAACAAACATGGGAGTGCAGATATCTTTGATATACTGATTTCCTTTCTTTTGGGTATATACCCAGCAGTGGGATTGCTGCATCATACGGTAGCTCTATTTTTAGTTTTTTGAGGCAACTTCAAGTTGTTCATACAGCTCAACTACCATATGAACAGTACAACTATTATAGTAGGTGTAAATTAGAACTACAGTAGTTGTAGTTGTACTAATTTACATTCCGACCAACCGTATACAAGGGTTCCCTTTTCTCCACATCCTCACTAGCATTTGCTATTTCCCATCTTTTGGATATTTTGACTGGGGTGAAACGATATCTCACTGTAGTTCTGACTTGCACTTCTCTGATGATTAATGATGTTGAACATCTTTCATATACCCGTTTGTCATTTCTATGTCTTCTTTTGAGAAATGTTCACTCAGATCTTCTGCCCATTTCTTAATTGAATTAGATTTTTTCCTACAGAGTTGTTTGAGCTCCTTCTATATTCTGCTTGTTAATCCCTTGTCAGATGGGGAGTTTGCAGATACTTTCTCCCATTCTGTGGGTTCTCTCTTCACTTGTTTCCTTTGCCACGCAAGGAGCTTTTAAACTTGATGTGATCCCATTTGATCATTTTTGCTTTGGTTGCCTGTGCTTGTGGGGTAGTACTCAAGAAATCTTTGCCCCAGCCAATGTCTTGGAGAGTTTCCCTGTGTTTTCTTTTAGTTTCAGAGTTGGAGGTCTCTGATTTAAGTCACTGATCCATTTGGATTTGATTTTTGTATATGGTGAGAGATAGGAGTCTAGTTTTATTCTTCTGTACATTGATATCCAGTTCTCCCAGCACCATTTACTGAAGAGACTATTTTTCCCCAAGGTATGTTCTTGTGCCTTTGTCAAAAATCAGTTAACTGTAGATGTATGGATTTGTTTCTGGGTTCTCTATTCTGTTCCACTGATTTCTATGTCTGTTTTATGCTGTTTTGGTTGCTATAGCTCTATGGTATAATTTATAGTCAGGTAATGTGATTTGTCCAGTTTTGATATTTTTACTCAGAACAGCTTTTGTTATTCTAGATCTTTTGCAGTTCCATACAAATTTTAGGGTTTTTTTTTTTTCTGTTTCTGTGAAAATGTCATTGGTATTTTGATAGAAATTACATTAACTCCGTAGATTACTTTGGGAAGTATGAACATAACAATATTAATTTTTCCAATCCATGAACATGGAATATTTCCTTTTTTTGTGTACTCTTCAATTTATTTCACCAATGTTTTATAGTTTTCATTGCAGAAATCTTTCACTTCTTTGGTTAATTCCCAGGTATTTTATTTTATTTATAGCTACTATAAATGAGATCTCTTTAGATTTTTTTTCCAGACTGCTGTTGGCATATAGAAATGCTACTGATTTTGGCCGGGTGCAGTGGCTCACGCCTGTAATCCCAGCACTTTGGGAGGCTGAGGCGGGTGGATCATGAGGTCAAGAGATCGAGACCATTCTGGTCAACATGGTGAAACCCCGTCTCTACTAAAAATACAAAAAATTAGCTGAGCATAGTGGCACATGCCTGTAATCCCAGCTACTCAGGAGGCTGAGGCAGGAGAATTACCTGAACCCAGGAGGCGGAGGTTGCAGTGAGCCGAGATCGTGCCATTGCACTCCAGCCTGGGTAACAAGAGCGAAACTCCATCTTAAAAAAAAAAAGAAATGCTACTGATTTTTTACGTTGATTTTGTATCCTGCAACTTTACTGAATTTATTAGATCTAATAGTTTTTTTGGAGGAATCTTTTAATTTTTCCAAATATTAGATCATATCATCTACAAACTAAGATAATTTGACTCATTCCTTTCCAAGTTAGATGCCCTTTCTCTTTTCTGATTGTTCTAGGTAGGACTTCCAGTACTATGTTGAATAACAGTGGTGAAAGTGGGCATCCTTGTCAGGTTCCATATAGAGGAAAGGCTTTAGTTTTTCCCCATTAAGTATGATACTAGCCATGGGTCTGTCACAAATGTCTGTTATTGTGTTGAGGTATATTCCATCTATACCTAGTTTTTTTTTAGAATTTATATCATGAAGGGATGTTGAATTTTATCAAATGCTTTTTTAGCATCAATTAAAATTATCATATGGTTTTCAACCCTCATTCTGTTGATATGATGTATCATATTAATTTGCGTATGTTGAACCATCCTTGCATCCCTGGGATAAATTCCACTGGTTATGATGAATAATCTTTTTGATGTGTTGTTGAGTTTGGTTTGCTTGTATTTTACTGAGGATTTCTGCATCAATATTCATTAGGGATATTGATCTGTGATATTCTTTTGATGTTTCTTTGTCTGATTTTGGTATTAGGGTAATACTGGTCTCACAGAATGATTCTGAAACTATTCCCTCCTCCTCTATTTTTCAGAATTGTTTGAATAGGATTGCCATTAGTTCTTTAAATGTCTGGTAAAATTCAGCAGTGAAGTCATCAGTCCTGGGCTTTTCTATGCTGAGATTTTTTTTTTCTTTTCTTTTTTTTTTTTTTTGAGACCTGATCACACTCCATCAGCCAGGCTAGAATGCAGCAGTGCAATCTTGGCTCACCACAGCCTTAACTTCCTGGTCCTAAGCAATCCTCCCACCCCAGCCTCCTGAGGAGCTAGAACTACAGGTGCACACCACCACACCTAGATAATTTCTTATTTATTTATTTATTTTTGGTAAAGATAGGGATCTCCCTGTGTTGCCCAGGCTAGTCTTGAACTTCTGGGTCCAGGTGATCCTCCTGCCTTGGCCTCCCAAAGTGCTGGGATTATAGGTATGAGCCACTGTGCCCAGACTGTTGAGAGACTTTCTGTAACAGCTTCAATCTTGTTGCTGGTATGTTCGGATTTTGGATTTCTTCATGGTTCAATCTTGGAAGGCTGTATGCATCTAGGAATTTAGCCATTTCTTCTAGGTTTTCCAATTTATTGGCATATAGTTGCTTATACTAGCCTCTAATGAGCCTTCAGATTTCTGTGATATCAGTTGTAATGTCTCCTTTTTCATCTCTGATTTTATTTGGCTCTTCTCTTTAAAAAAAAAACGTTAATCTGGCTAAAGGTTTGTCAGGGTTATTTTCTAAAAAAAAAAAAAGCTTCATATTTTGTTGATGTTTTGTGCTGTTTTCTTGGTTTCAATTTTATTTATTTTGCTTTGATCTTTTTATGAATATTTCTTTTTGTCTGTTACTTTTGGGTATGGTTTGCTCTTGCTTTTCTAATTCTTTAAGATGCATCATTAAGTTGTTTACTTCAAGTTCTTCTACTTCTTTGATATAAACACTTATGCTATAAACTTTCCTCTTAGTACTGCTTTCACTGTACCCTATAGGTTTTGGTATGTTGTATTTCCATTATCATTTGTTTCAAGAATTTTTTAATTTCCTTCTTAATTTCTTCATCAACACACTGGTCATTCAGGAGTATATGGTTTAATTTCCATGTTTGTATAGTTTCCAATAGTCTTTATTGATTTCTAGTTTTATTCCACTGTGGTCAGAGAAGGTACCTGATTTGACTCCAATTTTTTTTTTTTTTTTGAACGTTTTCATGCTTGTTTAGTGGCTTAACATATGGTATATCCTTCAGAATGATCCATATGCTGAGGAAAAGAATGTGTATGTTGCAGCCACTGGATGAAATATTCTGTAAATATCTATTAGGTCCATTTGGTCTTTAGAGCAGATTAAGTCTGACATTTCTTTTTTTTTTTTTTTTTTTTTTTTTGAGACGGAGTTTTGCTCTTGTTACCCAGGCTGGAGTGCAATGGAGCGATCTCGGATCACCGCAACCTCCGCCTCCTGGGTTCGGGCAATTCTCCTGCCTCAGCCTCCCGAGTAGCTGGGATTACAGGCACGTGCCACCATGCCCAGCTAATTTTTTGTATTTTTAGTAGAGACGGGGTTTCACCATGTTGACCAGGATGGTCTCTATCTCTTGACATCGTGATCCACCCGCCTCAGCCTCCCAAAGTGCTGGGATTACAGGCTTGAGCCACTGCACCCTGCCCAAGTCTGACATTTCTTTGTTGATTTTCTGTCTGGATGATCTGTTCAATGCCAAAAGTGGAGTGAAGTGTCTAGCTACTGTCATATTAGTCTGTCTCTCTCTTTAGCCCTAATAATATTTGCTTTATATATCTGGGTGCTGCAGACATTTTTACAATTGTTATACTCACTTGCTGCACTGACACCTTTATTATATAGTGACCTTTCTGTCTCTTTTTATAGTTTTTGTCTTGAACTCTACTTTGTCTGGTATAACTATAGCTACTCCTGCTCTTTTTTGGTTTCCATTTGCATGAAATACTTTTTCCCATCCCTTTCTTTTCAATCCATGTGTGTCTTTATGGGTGAAATCTGTTTCTTATAGGCAACAAATGGTTGGATTTAAAAAAACCAAAATCCATTCAGCCACTCTGTCTTTTGACTGAAGAATTTAGTCCATTGACATTCAATGTTATTAATGGTTAGTAAGGACTTACTCCTGCCATTTTGTTATTTGTTTTCTGATTGTTTTGTGGTCTTCTCTTCCTTGTTTCTTTCCTATCTTCCTTTTAGTGAAGGTGATTTCCTCTGATGCAATATTTTACTTTTTAATTTTTTGTGTATCCATTGTATGCTTTTTGATTTGAGGCTACCATGAGGCTTGCAAATACTGTGTTATGTTAAACTGGTAACAACAAACTAACAAACAAGCAATGAAAACACTATTAACTTTAACTTCACTCCCCTTAACTTTTTGTTATTTCTATGTACATATTATGTCTTGAAAAGTTGTTGTAGGGCCTGGCACAGTGGCTTATACC
This sequence comes from Callithrix jacchus, assembly GCF_049354715.1. Lineage (NCBI taxonomy): Eukaryota > Metazoa > Chordata > Mammalia > Primates > Cebidae > Callithrix > Callithrix jacchus. The sequence continues at coordinate 98,940,518 of NC_133509.1, forward strand.
TGTAATCCCAGCACTTTGGGAGGCTGAGGCAGGCAGATCACCTGAGGTCAGGAGTTTGAGACCAGCCTGGCCAACATGGTAAAACCCCATCTCTACTAAAAATACAAAAATTAGCCAGGCGTGGTGGTGAGCGCCTATAATCCCAGTCATACCAGAGGCTGAGGCAAGAGGATTCCTTGAACCCAGGTGTCAGAGATTGCAGTGAGCCAAGATTGCACCATTTCACTCCAGCCTGGATAACAGAGTGAGACTGTCTCAAAGGGGGAAAAAAAGGCGGGTGGTGGGGGGGGCAGTTGTTGTAGTTATTGTTTTTAACTGGTTCTTCCTTTAGGCTTTCTACTCAAAATATCAGTAGTTTACAAATCACAATTAACAGTGCTATACTAGTCTGTGGTTTTCTATGTACTTACTATTACCAGTGAGTTTTGTACCTTGAGATGATTTCCTATTGCTCATTAACATCCTTTTCTTTCATACTGAAGAACTCCCTTTATCAATTCTTCTAAGGCAGGTCTAGTGTTGATAAAATCTCTTAGCTTTTGTTTGTCTGGGAAATAACAAAAAGCTAATATAACCCTTTGTTTGCTTTTGTTTGTCTGGCTAATAACATTCACATATTAATTATGGCTTGAAAGATATTTTCACTGTACACACTACTATAGGGTAAAAATTTTTTCCTTTGGCACTCTAAATATGTCATGCCTCTTTCCTGGCCTGCAAAGTTTCCACTGAAAAGTCTGCTGCCAGACGTCAGAGCTCCACTGTAGGTTATTTGTTTCTTTTCTGTTGCTTTTAGAATTTTTTTTTTATCCTTGATGTTAAAGACAAAAGATCATGCAATTAAATCATTCTAACATTCCAAAGAACAAACTAGAAAATAACTAGGACATTTTAAAACTTATAACAGCAGGTGTTAAATACATTATAACACTATAATAGTTCAAATAACCTAGAAACATGTAAAATAGTTCTTATGCAAGAATGAAGAAAGAGATCAATGGAACAGTCAGAATAAAATGCTAGTATATGTAAGAACTTTGTAAACCATATTTATACATATGTAGAGAAACAAAATCCAGTGGAAACATGAAGAGATGCACAAAATCATCATTAGGGAAATGCAAATTAAAACCACAATGAGATGCTACCACATACCCATTAAAATGGCAAAAATTAAAAAGACTGACAATGCCAGGCGCGGTGGCTCATGCCGGTAATCCCAGCACTTTGGGAGGCCGAGGCGGGTGGATCACGAGGTCAAGAGATCAAGACCATCCTGGTCAACATGGTGAAACCCCGTCTCTACTAAAAATACAAAAAATTAGCTGGGCATGGTGGTGCGTGCCTGTAATCCCCACTACTCAGGAGGCTGAGGCGGGAGAATTACCTGAACCCAGGAGGCGGAGGTTGCAGTGAGCCGAGATCGCGCCATTGCACTCCAGCCTGGGTAACAAGAGCGAAACTCCATCTCAAAAAAAAAAAAAAAAGACTGACAATATCCAGTTTTGGCAAAGATGTAAAGCAACGGGAACTCTCTCACACATTGTTGTCAAGAATGCAAAGTCGTGCTCGCTTCAGCAGCACATATACTAAAATTGGGAAAATGCAAAGTCATCCAGCCACATTGGAAAACAATCTTATAAACATACACTTATCACACAACTAGAAATTTTATACTTAGGTACCCAAGAGAAACAAAAACATATGTCTGCACAGAGAGATATGCATGAATGCTTGTAACAGTTTATTCAAAATAGCACAAAACTTTAAACAACCCAAATGAATGAATAAACAGTGATAGATCTATACATTGCAATATTACTCAGCAACAAAAAGGAATGAACTACTGATACATGCAACAACACAGATAAATCTCAAAAGCATTATGATAAATAAAAAGCCAAATACAAATACAATATGGCATTCTCAAAAAGGCAAAACTAGAGTGACAGAAAACAGACCAGTGGGGTGGACACAGTGGCTCACACCTGTAATCCCAGCACTCTGGGAGACCGAGGTGGGTGGATCATGAGGTCAGATGGAGACCATCCTGGATAACATGGTGAAACCCCATCTCTACTAAAAATACAAAAAATTAGCCAGGTGTGGTGGTACATGCCTGTAGTCCCAGCTACACGGGAGGCTGAAGGAAAAGAATCGCTTAAATCTAGGAGGCGGAGATTGCAGTGAGCCAAGATCAGCCACCGCACTCCAAGCTAGGCAAGGCTCCGTCTCAAAAAAAAAAAAAAAAAAGGAAACAAACCAATGATTCCCAGGGCCTGGGAAATTCAGGAGAAACTGGTTGCAATGGACATGAGCAAATTTTAGGGGTGATAATAACATCCATATCTTAATTATGGTGGTGGTTGCATGACTACATATATTTTCAAAACTCATAAACCCACAAAATTAATATAGGTAAATTTTATTGTATGCAAATTGTATCTCAAACTCATCTTTTAAAAAATTGGCTCTCATTTTTTTTTTTTTTTTTTTTTTCTTTTTGAGATGGAGTTTCGCTCGTTACCCAGGCTGGAGTGCAATGGCACGATCTCGGCTCACCGCAACCTCCCCCTCCTGGGTTCAAACCATTCTCCCGCCTCAGCCTCCTGAGTAGCAGGGATTACAGGCACGCGCCACCGTGCCCAGCTAATTTTTTGTATTTTTAGTAGAGATGGGGTTTCACCATGTTGACCAGGATGGTCTCGATATCATGACCTCGTGATCCACCCGCCTCGGCCTCCCAAAGTGCTGGGATTACAGGCTTGAGCCACCACGCCCGGCCAGCTCTCATATTTTAAATCAATGAAAAATAAATGTATTCAGTAAAATAATGTGGAGAAAATTATTGAGACAAATCCATTTGATTCTTATTTCATTCAGTATGCCAAAATAAATTCCTTTTGAATTAAATGATAAAATGTAAAAACAAACTATTAAATGACAAAATATAGGCAAAGTTTATATAATGCCTGGGTATGAAATGACCTTTTTTGATTTAAAAACTATATACAAAACTGTCAAAGTTAGTGATATTTGACTATTTAAAGATTAAATATTTCTGCATGTCAACATCAGAATCAAGTAGAAAAAATATTTGTCATACATGTAATAAAAGGTTGATATGGTAACATATAAAGCACACAATAATTTATCAGGAAAATGTGAGAACCTGACAGAAAAATGGGCAAAAGTTCTGAATAAAGAAGAAAAACAAGAAAATACAAATGGCAGATAGATTTATGGGAAAACATTTACCTCACTAATAAAGAGAAGCAAATTAAAAACCAAAAGATACCATACATGACCTATCAACATAGAAAGGTGTTTTTCTTTTTGATGATAAGAGTCAGTGCTACCAAGAGGCTGGTAAAAGCGACACTCACACTGCTGGTAGAAGAGCAAGTCTGTACAACCTTCTTGAGACTTGAACACTTGAAAACATCAGTCAAGAACTTTAAACGTTAATACACTCTGACCCTACAGATTCGTTCTAAAAGTGTATCCAGAGAAACTATTAAAGATTTTTTCAAAGCTTCATGAACAAATAAATTAACCATAGCATTATTTAAAACAATGAAAATAACTGATAAGGTCTTTAACAATAAAGAGTTCAATTAAATCTGATCATAAGATAGATTATTACACAGTTTTGAAAAAGTTGTTTGGAAATTTAACAACAGAAATGCTTACAAAATGATATTAAGTTAAAAAGGGTACAGAACTCTGTGTAGGAACTCAATTAATTTTGAAACATTGCCATTCAAGGAATTGTTGAGTGCCACTAGTGAACAAAATGGACGAAAATCCTTGCCCTCACAGAATTTATAATGTACTGTCTTGTTCACCACTGTATCCGTAGAGCCTGGTACAGTGCTCAATAAATATTTGTTAAATGAACACCAATAGGAAAGACAATAAAACGTAAAGGGTAAGCTTGAAAAACAAGCCACGCCTTCATCTGGATCAGAAGAAATGATGAGGTCACTCTCCCTATGTCCTCCCTTCCTCTGTGCTCCATAACCCAGGAGAGAAACAACAGCACTTATTACTCTGACAGCAACTCATTGTGTGAAGAAGCCAACAGAGCATCAATGGAACAGCAAGCACAACACAGCTTCCAGTGCACTTGTACAGCGAAGGGGACAGACACATGCCTGAGATACAAGACAAGTTTAAAATTATATAAACAAAAGAATGTTAAATGCAAGGAATTTCTCAAGTGAATACTGTACGATCCTGGCCTATTTGAGACAATTTTAAAAATGAGTGGCCACTTTCAGTTACTACAATGCACTTCTATCAAAGGCAGGAAGCATGCAAAGAAAGGATCATTTAAGCGCTAAACAACTGTAAGAGCTTTAACTCTTTCCTCTTTGCACATTTAGAATTTAACGTTCCTATCTGATGCAGCAGGAAGGAAGAAACACCACAGAGAAGCAGAGGGAATTTACTTTCAATTGCTATCAGCTATAGTCTTAACAGTCAAAGATGTTTCAAGCAGACAGATGTTTCCCCAACAGCAAAAAAAAAAAAGGGTCTCTTTTTTAAAAGATATGGTTAGTAATAATTGGTCAAAATGTTCTTAAGGGATAAAATTCTAAAACCTCAGTAACATAGAAAATAGTCATCATATCAAGAGTTCAGTTCAAAATTTCAGAAAATCTAGATTGTTCTTATCATATAGTAGGGAACAAGACTTGGCCTTATAATCTACTGTTAGAGTTATCGAACAAAATATTTGAGCACTGAATATGTTTTCATATAATCAACCTCACTTCATCTTTAGAAAATCCCTCTGAGTATCTCCATTTCACAGAGGAGGAAAAGGCTGGGAGGTGAAGTCATGGAGCTAGTTAAGCATCAAATCCAAGACAAATGTCATCCACACAGGGTGAATTTCAGGGCACAGGTAGGAAGGTGACTCTATCTACCAACATTTCACTCCTCACCACGTCCTGAATTTTATCAGTGTCTCTCTGCCTGAGGTAAAATGTCCTCTTCATCTAGAGTTATCAAAGGGTGAGTTAATTTAGTAAATTGCCATTTGCCATTTACTCACTATGAATTCCCTCAGACGTAAAGAACAAAAGCGCTAAGGCTCTGATAGAAAAAGGAAGGGAGCTTTCAGATGGAAACATAGGGTGTTACCTGGGAGGGGGCTATTGAGGGAGAAGTTATATGGCAAAAAGAGAAAACAAGAGTAAGCAGGAAAGTGACTTCAGCAAATCAGGGCTGTCAAGGGAGAGTGTGTAGCAAGGACATGTGCAGGGAGATGGGCTGCCTGGCCTTGAAACCAGGGGTGAGCAACTAGAAGTTTTATAAACCAAAAAATAAAATTCTAAGGCCCACCCTTCAACCATCTGAATGGGCCCCTCCTCTTGGCCAAGGGCATTCCAAAGTTAATGTGAAAAATAAGTTTAGGCCATGATGGGAAGGGGGAGTCAGACATGGTTCATTTTACCCTTCTCCGTTTTGGAATCACTGACAGAACAGACTCTTTAAATCCCATAAGAAACATTTACAATCTATTCTCTCTGAAGCCTGCTACCTGGAGGCTTCATCTGCGTGATAAAACCTTGGTCTCCACAATCCCTTATTGTAACCCAGCCATTCCTTCCTATTGATAATAATTCTTTCAACCAATTGCAAATCAGAAAGTATTTGAATCACTTATGACTTGGAAGCCCCTGCTTTCAGCTGTTCTGCCTTTCCAAACTGAATCAATGTTATCTTGCATGCATTGATTAATGCCTTATGTCTCCCTAAAATGTATGAGACCAAGTGTGGCCTGACCACCTTGGGCACATGTTCTCAGCTCTCCTGAGGGCTGTGTTATGGGCCATTTGTCACTCATATTTGGCTCAGAATAAATCTCTTCAAATATTTTACAGAGTTTAATTCTTTTCCTCAATAAGTTGATTTTTTAAAAATCCAGAAGGAATTTAGACAAAGTCAGGGAAATAGTCTAAACTCAGCCCAGAAAACAAGGGGATTGTGAACTGAGACCCCTTCTAACCCAGGGGAAGAAATGTGTCTAGATCAATTCTCAAAGTCCACTGCAGTTGAATTCCCGATTTCTGACCATTTCCATAAAATGTGTTTATTCTCTCTTCCTCAGGAGCCAGCCCACCATCATGACTGCTAAGCATGTGGTATATTACATTTAAGTAAAAGAAAGAAACATCTTTGCAACTCCTTGTGAGCACATGTTTTTCCAAGAGACATCTTCCCAAGGTTGTAACTCGATGTCTTCTATCCAACACCCATGTGGGTGAAGAAGGAAGGGTAAGACCCCTTTGAATTGGCTGTATAATCTTGGGTTTCTGGGGTAGAAATCTGCAACTCCCCTTTACCACCCAAACCACTCCCAGATGCACATGATCCTCTGAACTGTTCATCAAATACTTTGTGTGCCAAACAGGCCAACAGTGACATTTCTGCCAAGTCATCTCTGCAAAATTGTTTGAAAGCAAAAGTAGGAAAGTAAACAAGCAGTTAACAATTCTCTTTTACCTTGAATGCTTCTTTTAAAAAAGGCCTTACATCCTTCACACGACCAGACTCCATAGTGATATCCCGATGCGTAATCGCTGCAGACTGCACAGAAGTGAGCATCCCTCTTTGAACTTGGACCAGTAACAGGGCTGGCACAATGGTTCCCACTAACTTTCCTTTTCAGTGTCTCTCTAGGGAGCAAAGAAAATATCCATTGAACAGAGAATAAAAGGGAAAGGAAGGGCCTTCTAGGAAAAAAAAAATAGCATGAACATTGCCTAATTTAATCTCTTTTTCCTCCAGGGTTCATGGTAAATATATTCCAGGAAATCTGACAGAGAAAAATTTTTTTTTTTTTTTTTTTTTTTTGAGATGGAGTTTTGCTCGTTACCCAGGCTGGAGTGCAATGGCGCGATCTTGGCTCACTGCAACCTCCGCCTCCTGGGTTCAAACAATTCTCCTGCCTCAGCCTCCCGAGTAGCTAGGACTAGAGATGTGCGCCACCATGCCCAGATAATTTTTGTATAATTTAGTAGAGAGAGGGTCACCATGTTGACCAGGATGGTCTTGATCTCTTGACCTCGTGATCCACCCGCCTTGGCCTCCCAAAGTGTTGGGATAATAGGAGTGAGCCACCGTGCCCAGCCTTAGAGAAAAACTTTTGATACTGGTATCATAGCTACAAAAAGCCACGCTGTGGGGAATGACTGATGTTTGAAAGTGAGTTTATGCCCATCCATGTGATGCTGAGCATTTGTCACTGCAGAAGACCTGTCATAGCCATGGGGTAGGGGGTGCATCTTTAAGTGTAATGAAAGGAGTGGCCAGATCAAATCTTACCCACAGATCTGAACCATAGGCAGGATATGCATTGGTCTTCTGTAGTTACTAGAGTTCACAAATGCTGCATGGATGAGTCTGGAAGCATATAGACACTTCCAAATATCAGTAATTCCCAATAGCATTGCTAAGCAGCCCTTCAGACATTTGAGGGTCCCACTTAAATGGAGAACATCTTGCACTCTGCAATTTCAGCTAAAGGTCTGGATTTAAAATAACTTTAAGGTCGGGTGCGATGGTACAAACCTGTAATCCAAGCATGTTGGGAGGCCAAGGTGGGCGGATCACCTGAGGCCAGGAGTTCGAGACCAGCTTGGTCAACAAGGGGAAACCCCATCTCTACTAAAAATACAAAAATTAGCTGGGCATGGTGGCACACACCTGTAATCCCAGCTACTTGTGAGGCTGAGGCAGGAGAATTGCTTGAACCCAGGAGGTGCAGGTTGCAGTGAGCCCAGATATGCGCCACTCCACCCTGGACGATAAAGCGAGACTCTGTCTCAAAAAAATAAAAATAACTTTAAGTAACAAATGGACTTTAAGTTACCTTGAGATCAATGGGAGAGAAGAAAAACGGGGAAGAGAAGAGAGAGAGAGAAAAAAAAGAGAAAAGAAGGGAGAGAGCAAGCAAGTACCTGGCCTGGAAAGGCCTGGAAGGAAGCAGAGGCTCGATGCTGGACCAGGGGAAAGAGGTCCGTAAAGGAACAGAGAGTCTAGCAAGGGAGCCCCAGGAAGAACCCAAAACATATGTGGCTGGTTCCTGATGTTGCAAGGGCATGGCTCTTTTGGGAAGGGAATAGTAAATGTATTATTGATCTATAAATGAAGGTAATCATATCATGGGGCTTAATTTTCTCAAAAATTAGCATTATTTGATTAGAATTCAAGCTGAGAAACAAAATATCTACTTTTACAGAAGAAAAAAAATTACTTTAAAAAAGTTATCCACAATGTTTATATTCTCTTCTTTTACTGCTTTAAGAGTAAAACAAAAGAAGACAAGTAAAATTTATGGTACAATGTTGCTTTCTCAAAGTTTTATGACAATATTTGAAAGTAACGAATTTCAATATCCAGTATGCCCTTAGTAGTTTCACTTAGATGTTTATCTCCCCGTCTCCTTTCTCATAATACCATCCCTTCCCTTCGTACCTATGATTATCATTAGAAATATTACAAATTAAATGGAAATAATCCATAATGTTACCTTGCATTTAAAGAATACACATATCTTCTTTTGTAAGACAGAGTTTCACTCCTGTTGCCCAGGCTGGAGTGCAATGGCACAATCTCAGCTCATCACAACCTCCGCTCCAAGTTCAAGCAATTCTCCTGCCTCAGCCTCCCAAGTAGCTGGGATTACAGGCATGCGCCACCATGCCCAACTTTTTTTTTTTTTTTTTTGAGACAGAGTCTTACTTTGTCACGAGGCTGGAGTGCAGTGGCACGACTCGGCTCAGTGCAACCTCTGTCTCCTGGGTTCAAGCAATTCTCCTGCCTCAGCCTCCCAAGTAGCTCAGACTACAGGCACCCGCCACCACACCTGGCTAATTTTTTGCATTTTTAGTAAAGACAGTTTCACCATGTTAGCCAGGATGGTCTCCATCTCCCGACCTCCTGATCTGCCTACCTCCCCTCCGAAAGAACTGGGGTTACAGGTGTGAGCCACCACACCCTGCCATGCCCAGCTAATTTTCTATTTTTAGTAGAGATGGGGTTTCTCCATGTTGATCAGGCTGGTCTCGAACTCCCAACCTCAAGTGATCCTCCCACCTCAGACTCCCAAAGTGCTGGGATTACAGGTGTGAGCCACCACACCTGGCATTTTTAACTTCAGGAAATGTCAACTGAAGCCTATATTTCAATAGTTTCCACCGATCTTTAAATAATGGTATTGTTTTAGTTCAGGGTTAAAAAGCTTATATCAATTGTCTGTGTTTTCAAGCTTTGCATGTCTAGAATTTCATTTAAGTCGTAATACTGCCACAGTTACTTTTATCCTGGAAACAATTTGTCATGAACACTAAATTGGGATTTCACTATTTAAGAAGACTCCAAAACAAAGTAAAAACTCATTTTTCAAATCCAAATAACTCCATTAAGAGTGAGCTTAAGCAAGGTGTGGTGGTTTACGCCTGTAATCCCAGCGCTTTGGGAGGCTGAGGCAGGCGGATCACCAGATCAAGAGATCAAGACCATCCTGGCCAACATGGTGAAAACCAGTCTCTACTAAAAAAAATACAAAAATTAGCTGGGTGTGGTGGCATGTGCCTGTAATCCCAGCTACTCGGAAGGCTGAGGCAGGAGAATTGCTTGAATCCAGGAGGCAGAGATTGCAGTGAGCCGAGATTGCACCACTGCACTCCAGCCTGGTGCCTGACAACAGAACAAGACTCTGTCTCAAAAAAAAAAAAAAAAGGCCAGGCATGGTGGCTCACGCCTGTAATCCCAGCACTTTGGGAGGCCGAGGTGGGTGGATCAAGAGGTCAGGAGTTCAAGACCAGCCTGGCCAAGACGGTGAAACCCCGTCTCTTATTTTAAAAAAAAAAAAAAAAAAAAAAAAAAAAAGAGTGAGTTAAGTTCAGACCAGGTGCAGTGGCTCATGCCTGTAATCCCAGCACTTTGGAAGGCCAAGGTGGGAGGATCATTTGAGGTCAGGAGTTTAAGACCAGCCTGGCCAACATGGTGAAACCCTGTCTCTACTAAAAATACAAAAAAATGAGCCAGGCATAGTGGTGCATGCCTGTCATCCCAGCTACTCTGGAGGCTGAGGCACGAGAATTGCTTGAACCCAGGAGGTGGAGGTTGCAGTAAGCTGAGATTGCATCACTGTACTCCAGCCTGAGTGACAGAGTGAGACCCTACCTCCAAAAAAAAGAGTGACTTAAGTTCAGTCTTTACTGTATAAAGACAATAGTCTCAATAGCAAATTCTCCCTACAACATTGATGTATACATACCACTTTTTAATGAGAACTAGATCAGAATAGAACAAGGCATTCTATGTTTTGGGTGCTCTAAGTAAACTATGTAATTAATAAAGACCTTGTCTAGCATGGTATTTTCTTCTCACTAAACCATAAGTGATTTGAGAAATGCCCAGGAACTATAATTCAGAATAAAGACTGGACTTACCTGCTTACAGGTAAGGTATGTTCTAGTGATCTTGCTTCACACCAGGGACTCTTTTGAGGTTCTGCATACAGATGTGATAACTGGTGATGGACAGCTAAAGGAGAAAGGTGGCCAGGTGTTGACCACAGCATATTTGGGCTTGTGATCTGCCGACCAGGCCCCTCTTCCAAGTTAGTAACACTGCTGGGAATGCTGTAATTCATCACAGCAGGGCTATAGAATGTCATGGCCGGATATTCATGGTGGCTCTCTACATAGGAGGAAGGTATGTATATAGGGCCGTGCTCCAAGGGTAAGATGGATTGACCAAAATTGTAGGAAGAAGGAGAATTAAGGCTGGATGGTGAGTTTTTTATATCCATGTCTTGAGATAACAGCTAGGATAACACCTCGCGAGAAGAGGCACAAAGGGCATTATAATGTCGTCAAAGATTCTTGGGTAAGTTTAATGACTGTAAAGAAAAACAGAAGACATTGCCAAGTTAGAGCTATAGGTGTAACTACGAAAATTTAAACATTTTTACTCAAAAAAAAATACACTTGTATGAGATTAAAAATACATCCTGAGAAATATATATATGAAAATATGAACCTCATAAGAGTTGAAATGTGAGCATGAAACTCTCAGTTCTCCAGAACTGACTTCTGGAGAGTCATTAAGAGGCTAGGTGCTTTTTGTTTGGACATATTTTAGATCAGATTCACATGACAACTATCTGTCAGTGGCCTTAAATAATCAGGAACTTGGTAGCCAATGCAGAGTTTTTCTTCCTAAACAAAGCCATAAAAAGGGAAAGGAGTGATGAACTTAAAGCATTTTAACAGTCTGTGAGACAGGAGAACAGGTAGCAAAAAGAGGGGTCTTTCCCCCAGAGGTCTAGAAAAATGAATAAACAAATCCATTCTGGGTGAGTAGTCCTACTCTAAAACAGAGATATAAACTGGTCAAAGGAAAGACTCCCCAAAAGATGGAATTTCTTTAACATCGTAGGGTAGAGAGTTTCCCAATACATCGTTTAAATATCCAGATGTGGCCTCAGTAACCACAATGTCTGGTACAACAGGAAAAAATGGTCTCTAAAGAGTTTAATTGTTGTGCCTGGCATGGAATTTCACCTGGGCAACCAAAGAACCAGTACCCAGTATCCTGATTCTAAAAATTATTTATTTACATGTCAATTTTCTTTAATTAGTGACCATAACCTAAAATAGTTGGTCCCCATCCTGGGTGGTGAGCAGCCCTTGTGTTCTGTTTAGAGATTTCTCTCATTCCCCCAGCACACACACCTGTGTTTGGCCCTCTCAAGTCACATCTGAATTCAGCCATAAAGCTTTTTGTACACATGGGATTATGCATGGTGTTCTACTGTACCAGCTGGGGAACATATTATGGCTCTTGAACTAAAACAAAAATATTAAAAATTCCAAATATTGACAGTCATTCTGTCAAGAAGAAAAAGGTTGGCCCTAGAAATGGCAGAAAGACACTCCAAAAAGACTAGACTTATTTTTATCAAGGCACCTATAAATCTAGTTAATAAGAGGTCAGCCACCATCAAGCCTGTTCTTATATATATTTCTATCAGTGGCCAAAGCAGAACATTCGCTGTAGCCCTAGCTCTGCCTGAAAGCCAGGCAGTCTTAGACAAATCCACAAACTCCCTGAGCTCTGCCACATTTTCAGTAGAAACAGGTACCAATTTGGGGCTGTGCCTTTTCACAGTGCTCTGAGAATGAAATGAGATAATGTCTGTGAAAGGATTCTGTAAGGTATTATTACACAGACTATGGTATGTGCCAGACTATTGGTATGTCATTGGATACACATATAGTGTTGGTTGGAATTTCCAGACAAGTTACAATGTCTTTTGGCCACCTTGAAGATTTCTGCCTCCTAATTTTACTTTTTGGTTTCTGTTCTACAGAAATCCATCACCCCTAGATTCCAGATAGCTGGGAGCCTGACAACACTGTGTGTGCGGACAAAATGCCACATATTCCTGATCCCATATTCTCAAGCTTGCAGAGTAGGAAGACTCTGATAGCTCATCCCTGTTCCTCTTCCACCTGCCCATCACACTTTCCCAAGCATTCAGTTCAATCATCTCACATTTATGTGCCCTATAGAAGTAAAAACTTCACACTCACAAAGTAGAAACTAGAAGGAATTTCATGGTAAAAATTTAAAAAGATTTCTTAAGCAACAAGAATCCTTGATGTGTGTAAGTAGCTGTTAGGCGACTATTAGCCTTTTTTTTTTTTTTTTTTTTGAGACATGGTCTTGTTCTGTAACCCAGGCTGGCGTATAGTGGCAAGATCATGGCCCACTGCAGCCTTGACCTCCTGGGCTCAAGGGCTCCTCCAAACTCTGCTCCCCAATAGCTGGGACTAAAGGCATGCACCATCATGCACAGCTAATTTTTAAATTTTTATAGAGATCCAGTCTCACTGTGTTACCAGTTCAAGACTGGTCTTGAACTCCTGGCCTTAAGCAGTCCTCCCATCTTGGCCTCTCAAAGTGCTGAGATCACAGGCCTTAGCCACCACACCTGGCCAGTTATTATCTTTAAATGTATCCCTTTTAAAAAAATTTTTTTGAGATAGAGTCTTACTTTGCTGTCCAGGCTGGAGTGCAGTGGCACGATCTCAGTTCACTGTAACCTCTGCCCAGGTTCAAGCAATTCTCAGCCCCCTGAGTAGCTGGGATTACCAGCATGAGCCACCATGCCCAGCTAATTTTTGTATTCTTAGTAGAGACAGGGTTTCAATATTTGGCTAGGCTGGTCTCAAATTCCTGGCCTCAAGTGATCCACACACCTAGGCCTCCCAAATTGCTGAGATTATAGGCATGAGCCACCACACCCAGCCTTTTTAAATATATTCTTTCAAAACAAAATATTGAGACTTTTAATCAATTTAATATTAATTAGGAAGATAAAACACTCCAAAATCACCACAGAACTCATCACTAAAAACTGTTTGGTGGCTGGGCGAGGTAGCTCACGCCTGTAATCCCAGCACTTTGGGAGGTTGAGGCGGGCAGATCATGAAGTCAAGAGATCAAGACCATCCTGGCCAACATAGTGAAACCCCATCTCTACTAAAATACAAAAATTAGCTGGGCATGGTGGTGCATGCCTGTAGTCCCAGCTACTTGGGAGGCCGAGGCAGGGGAATTGCATGAAGCCAGGAGGCGGAGGCATGCACCATCATGCACAGCTAATATTTTAATTTTTGTAGAGATCAAGTCTCACCGTGTTACCCAGACTGGTCTCGAACTCCTGGCCTCTTTCAATATACTCTTTCAAAACAAAATATTGAGACTTTTGCAGTGAGCCGAGATTGCCCTACTCCAGCCTAGCACTTTGGTGAAAGAGCAAGTCTAAAAAAAAAAAAAAAAAAACTGTTTTGCATGTAATTCTTAAGAACATGCATATCAAGAAACCCTGTTTCCTTCCAAAATGAGGAAAAGCTAATTATCCTAGTAACCAATTGGTGCTTATTTAGATAGGAAATAGTTTTGAGGGCTTGAATAGGGTAAGAGGACAAAGCCTCAAAGGCAGGCATGGGAGAGAGTTCATCTGTCTTTTCTCTTGATAGCAAGTTTCTGCTCCTCCCCAATACCCACAACAGCCACAGACAATGCTCTGCAGAAACTGAACCAAATTCAAATATTCATTTGGGACAGGGTTAGAGAGAATTCTGAGTGAAGAGATGCAAGATAACATGGCCAATCCAAAGTTAGGCTGAATGCACTACACCTCCTTCCAACCCTGGGTTTGACAGAACACAAAACAATTTACCAACAAAATGCTGCAGTCTGGCTTTGAGGAAACATATACAAGTCCAGCAGTGTTTTTCCAGGTCACCCTAACTCTCCTGCCCTCTGTCAAGTACACCCACACAAAGATTCTCCACTAAAAGTCCTTCATTTTCAAGACCTGTCTTAATTCCAGCTAGAAAGGCCAACTAGTTCCTCATAAACTTGCCACTCTGCATATCCTAGTTACTACCACTGTAACTGGGTATGCAAGGTAAGTTACATATTTAAAACACAGACTGTTTTCCTTTTTTTTTTTTTGAGACAGAGTCTCATCCTGTTGTCCAGGCTGGAGTGCAACGGCACAATCTAGGCTCACTGCAACCTTCACCTCCCAGGTTCAAGCAATTTTCCTGCTCAGCCTCCCAAGTAGCTGAGGTTACAGTGCACCATCATACCCAGCTAATTTTTTGTATCTTTAGTAGAGATGGGGTTTTACCATGTTGGCCAGGCTGGTCTCGAATTCCTGACCTTGTGATCCACCTGCCTCAGCCTACCAAAGTGCTGGGATTATAGATATGAGCCACCATACCCAGCTGAGACTGTTTTTCACAGAATGAAAGAAAAAGGAAAAAGACATCTACTTTATATGTGTATATATAGACACACACATATATATATTAGAAATAACTACCAATAACAGGCTCCTAACTGTATAGTGAATTAAATACTGTATTAAACAAGAAAAACTATTAGTTTACAAAAGATTTTGCATCTGCACCCTGCAGGAAAATCTAGACTTCAAGGCATGAGCACAGAAATTTAAAAATCCTGACATCTACAAGTAAGTTGGGTACATACCTAAGCTCCTATGAAGATAAATATTTTACCCTGAGCAATCGTAATCACTCTGCATTTTAAATGTCTTCAAGTTGTTGTTTTCAATCCCTCTTTTGCTTCTCACTATTTGATAATATGCAATTTCAGGTGTAGCTTTCTTAATCTGAGGTATAATGAAAGTAGTTTTTTCAAATACAGAAATAAGTTTTAAATTTCAAAGATTGGAACAGAATGGTGCTATTAATATGATATAAATAACAACTTTTAATAGCCTATTTCAATTCAGGATAACCAATGATAATATACCATAACCAAAGGCTTAAACCGCAATAGAATCTAAATCTGCTAAGAACTAAATCTGTTAGACCAATATGAATTTAACACTTAGCTCAAGTCTCTAGTTTCCCATTTGCAAATAGCATTGTCTTTGCCTTAATTTATCCCAAGGTACTAGAATTCAAACAAAAATACCACAGACTCAGCCTATAAAAACAGAAGAACAGGTTTTTCTTTCAAGAAAAGTGAAGAAAGGAAAATATGCATAAGTAAAAACATACTAAAGAGCAAAACTTGTGGTATAACATTTTGGAAAAAAAAAAGAGCAAAATTACATAATCAGCAAACAGATCAGTGATTTTCAGGGGCAGTGGGGTAGGTGGAGAGGGTTGACTACAAAGAGGTACATGGGGGACTTTTGGGGCGATGGAGCTGTTTCGTGTCTTGTCTGTGGTGCTGGTTATATAACTGCATCTGTCAGAATTCACAGAGGTACACTTACAGAGGCTAAATTTTACTGTATGCAAGTTACACTGCAGTAGCCTAATTATTTAAAAGTACTATTACATGTAAAACAAAATGCTGGACACCTGAATTATGAAATCTAATGTTCAAGCATACAATTCTCAAGGGTTCTAGATGTATTATCAAAAATTTACTAGTAAACACTTCAAGTTCAGCCTTCAGTATTTTATATTTTATTCATATTCATGTTCTACAAAATGATTCAAAACATCACCTAAAATTATCACAAGATGTATTTTGAATCATTACATGTTGAATCATTTATAGAAAATGTCAATGTCTTATTTTTAAGAGTGACCATATCAATATCTATTAAATGTTAATTAAATGGTTATAAGTTGAATTTACTACTAAATTCACCTTTTCTGAATTATAAATACATTTTGAGAAGTGTAAATGGTGATTAGATTTATTCACATCCCTCAGAACACTATGAAATGTGTCCTAAACATGTTAATTGATTTCAGAGACTTCTGTCTTGAGCAAAACTTAAGTGCTACAAGCATCTGATAGCTTTTGAAATGAGAATGTTCAAGAAATTCATCTAAAAAAAAAGACTTGAACGTAAAATGCAATCCTAAGGTGTATGCTCTAATGCCTATTGATGAACAGATCCTTACAGTTTCCTTCTTCTAGAACTTATGCCAAAATATATTGATTTTCTTCAGAAAAAAATAGTTGAAAATGTGAAGCATGTTTTCATAGTCATAGTACATTTGCTTTTCACAACACTCTCAGAAAAACCTTTCCTTTCACATGTTCACTTTTTAAACATCTTTCCCCTCACACAGAGGAAACTAGACACTGAGTTATGAAACTTACAGCAAAAGGAAAACTTTCTAATGGAATGCCCATGTAAATACTAGAAATATAACAAAATAAGGCAAACTCTTTCCTCCCAAGTGTTGCCTACCACACCAAAACACAATTCTGCTTTTTAAACAGCAAGTAAAATTAAATCGACCTTATCTTCCTCAATAGAAGTCCATTCGAAGTTTTATTTTTCACAAAAATGACATTTACTTGACTTAATATTACCCTTCCAATAAGAATAACACGGAGGGGGTTAGAGGGCAGTAGTTGGACCCCTCTTCAGCAAATAAAGGATACCAGATAGCGCTTAGCCCAGGAAAGGAGGAACTCAGCTTGCTGACATGGCTGAGGAATGCCAATACATTAAAAAACCCCTATCATCTGTTTGAGACATGTACATCTTCCCAGGTCCTCAAACTTCAATCAGAAAGTGTGTTCAACAGTCATTTCATCTACACTGGGGAAATCCACCGAGGAAAACCAGAGAAAAAGCAATTTTTTTCCCAGACATTCATATTAGCAAAATCAATCCAGAGCTCACAAGCACAAACTAAATAAGTTAACTTGCCGGTATCTTGAATAGAGACATTTGATCAAAGCATGATCAAAAGTATTTTCCATCTTTCCGGCAGCTTGCAATACAGTTGGTTTTGGTGATTTTTTTTTTTTTGGTCTTTTATTGTTCTCAACATGACTGGTTTCTCATCGCAGGATTTCAAACAAAATGAGAAATCACACCTTGAGCGAAAGGGCGCTTACCTTGCGGATAAACACACCGGCCTTGCAGTCTCTAAAATGCGGACACGTGCTTTTCCCGCAGTAGGGGCCTCCCGGCACGCGCCCCGCGGCCACCTGTTGAAAGCGAGCGCTCCTCGTGCAGCCCCGGCTCCGAGCGCCAGCCCTGGGGCCCGTCGCAGCTCGGGTGGTCCCTTCCCAGCCCAGCGCTCGCCGCCTGCTCTCTGCCCTGCAAGTTTCAAGAGGCAGTTATTTCCCGCAGCTGCCTCCGGGCGGGGGAGTGAGTATCCGAAAAGCCAGCGGCTGGAGAAACTGAAAAGATCACCAGCGACTTAACGATAAGCCCCTTTTTTCTTTTAAAGACCGAGAGGACGGTAGAGGGGAGTAGTGCCTAAGCCCACGTGACCACAGAGGAGCCCGGCGGTCTCAGGAGCACCCGGCGCCGCGCGTGACCCCGAAGTGGGAGCACCCTTGAGCCGCCTCCTGGTCCACCCACAAGGACAGTGGCGCACAGATGGCGCTCCCCGCAGCCCCAGTCTCATATTAAGGGTTTTGGAGTAGCCCGAGAACATGCATTTCCAACCAGGTCCTGGGAGATGCTGACATTGATACAGCCAGTCTGGGGACCATACTTCGATGATCACGTCCCCAGCTCCTGACTCCCCTGACTTACATGGGTGCCATTCAGTACAGAAGTCCGATTCTAAGGATCCAGTGGTGAAACCAGAGAGGCTTTGGGTTTGTCAGATCCCCAGCAGCAAACGTAACCTCGGGTCCTAGAGTGGCAAAGCCGTGAACTAGAGGTGGAAGGCTTGGGTTCTCAGCTCTTCAAGAGCTCTCTGGAAAGGCCTTTGGCGTTATATCAAAGATCCCAGGTACTTCCTCGAACTCACTTGGTGGAAGTGGCACCGCGAAGACCTGTGCTTCCGGCTGCGGTGCCCTTCTCCCCTGGAGGCGCCTGCCCACTCCCTCCTCAGATGAGGGACCCTCGCGCCCCCTGGTGGCAGCCCCAGTTCCCCGAGCTTAATGGGGTGTTCCCCTCACACACCCCAGGACCCCCAGGTTGTGAGACTAGGACCACAGGCTCAACTGGCTTTAGGGCAGCTGACGATGATGAAAAGGAAAAGGAAAGTATCATGTGACCCACGGGCCATTGTGAGACTCGTGTCACATCTGTGCCTAATTAATCATCAAACCATCTACTCAGGTGGCATAAGGGACGTGGTTTTTGAGGGTTGTGATCCAGATCTTTAATAGAGGAAAACCAAGGGGGCATTTGGAGGGAACATTTTACAGGGCCAGCCTCAGTTGTTCGGTGTTTAGCCAAAATAGAGAGAGGGTTCTGGGTTGATAAGGATGAGGTCCACAGGTAGTGAAGACAGGCTCCAAAGATGGAGAAGCACCTGCTTCTTCAGCTAAACAGTGGCTGTGAAAAGTCTCCACTGCCCCACTCCAAGTCCAATTTTCATTAAAGCTGTGAGTTCTGGTTTCTCTCCGGTTGAAAGGCAGTCTTTCCTTGAGGCAGAGAAGTTAGTTTGGACAGGAAGAGTGTGTCACTGGCAAGCAACTGCAGCAGACAACATGCCAATCTCAGCCTCTCTGTCCCGTCTTGGGGTCTCTCAAGGTACCCAGTCCCCATATACTCCCTTCTCCTTGCCACCTTATGGAGAAAATGTTAAATGATGGGTTAAAAAATCAACTTCGTTTGGTGGTGTATACTTGTTAACAAGATATCTCTGGAAATGGAAACCATCGTGAAGGAATTTCAACCATGAGCCAACAGGCAAAGATGGGTGAGGGTGAAGAAAACACATCTATCAGTATCAACATCATACCTAACTATGTGCTAAGCACCTGCACAGCATCTCATTTAATCCTCATACCAGCTCAGTGAGATAATATTGACTCCACTTTTCAAATGAGGAAATTGAGGCTCACAGAGCTTCTATCAGCTACCTGAAGCCACATAGTGAGAAAGGAACCCAGTAACAACAGTGGCTTCATAGAGAGCTACCACTTATTGGACATTTTATGCCCCACTCTCAAAAATTCTTATTTTATATGCAAGCCTGTGAGGCAAATTCTATAATCCCCATTTTATACTTGAGAAAATGAATGATCAGGAAGGTTAAACAACCTACCTATGGTCACATGACCTATCAGTGGCTAAGAAGGACTTGAATCCAGGAGAGAGACCAAGGGCCCATTTACCTCATGCCTGCAATCAGAAGTGAAGGTGGCTTGACTCTGCTCTATGCAGAACACTGCAGACAAACTCCTGCCACCTGTGAGGCAAGCTTCTACTCTGTGTTCACTGTGATGCTTCCTTTAGAAGGCATTCTACACACAGGAACAGCATGTTCTCTTTCTAGAGCAACTCAGACACCCACAGAAGCTGTTTATTATACAAGGAAAGCTCACTGCAGGAAATAATAAGCAGAAAATGAATGGGAGTGAGTAAATTTTCTTCTGACTCACCCTTCTATCAAGAAAGACAATGGTACCCAGGGATGGAACCTTTGCCTGGTTTAATGCAGAGTGAAGAGGATGATTATTCCAATTCTACCTGAATTGTGACCACAGCAAAGAAGGGATTATTCTCAAGGTAGTTCATATTAATGGGTAGACCAAAAAGCACCCTGAAGCCTGGTATTGAAGACAATGCCTCTACTCAGCAGGGTCCCAGCCTCATTTCCACCTCACCCCTGACCTGCCTAAGGAGGCACCCACATACTACATTGAAATGACTGCCTGCTTACAAAATATCCTACAATGGGGACTGAAATCTTCACCATTAAGTCATAGTTTGGGGATAAGGCATTGAATTCTTAAAATTCAGTCATGTTATATATAATGGGTAATACTAATTTACTAGCATTTATGATTAGTAAGATGAGCTAAATGTTACCTGGGAAAGCAAAGGAAGTCAATATGGGACAGGTATGTTTTGCAGTGAAGAGGAAGGAAAGCCCCTCCATGAAGGTTCATATTCCTCATCTTCCCATCCCGCCCCTTCTCTGTCTAGTGAAGTCTTATACATTCCAAAGCCAAGAGCCTGAATAAAGTGAAGAGCACATTGGCCCAGTGGAACGTGCACACTGCCTCCCCAAAGCCCTCATCTTACCTGTCAACACAACCTGCGCTGCGATTGGACAGTGCATGTCTTATATCTCCAGCATTTTCCGTGGTCCATAACGCCCACCTAGCATAATCCAGGCATTCAACAAATATTTGCTGAAGGCTTCGACTTGGAAAGATCAGGGGGAAAGAGTGGGGCAAAATTTTCTGTAGGAAAGAAACTACCAAGAGGCAAAATAAAACTCTGTCAAAAGCAGGAATGCAAAAGCTAAGATGAAAAGTGGAGGGGAAGAAGGAATCCTACAGATGTCTAGAAGGGTGTCATGCCTAAAGGTGCCTTTGGATTATTGCTTTATTCTCTGAGCTTGAGGCCAAGCAGGAGGATATGGGTTCTGGAATACTCTTATCTGTTCCAGAGTATCATAGGAACGGGTTTATTCATATTATGTGGGCATAAATTGGTCTGTTTTAAGAGAATCTAAGAGATAAAACCCTACCCTTATGGACTTAATAAAGGAAAGGAGATTCACTGAACCTGCAATAATACTTTTGGTGGTGATGAATAAGAAAGATGAGATTACTAATTCATAATGCAGAGGTCACCTCAACTGAACATGAACCAAAGTTCGCAAAATGTGATTTGACATTTGAAACTTGAATTTGGATGGAGCTCTTAAGGATCACATTTTTTGTAGAAATAAAAACAAACCTAATATTTATCGAGCATCTTTCTAGCCTGGACACCACAATAGTCAGGCTTGCATAGGTTGATTCACTTTTATTTCATTTAATCCTCAAAAATTCCCCAGGACTGTCTATTTTACAGATGGGAAAACTGAGGCTTAGAGAGCAAACATTTCTTTTATAAGGTCACCCACATGCATGCGGCAGAGTGAAAGTTCCAACCCAACTTTACCTACATACCTGCACATCCCGTGTTTTCCCCACTGTCACTGAGACACTTTTCTTATTTGTTGCATAAATGGAGGCATGTCTGTTCTGTAGAACCCAGATATTGTTGAATGCAATTTCTTTTCTAGGAATGACCATCTATGAGCATATTTATGTAACTTATTCTTTATTGATCTGTGTTGGACTGAAGTCCTCAGAGGGTAACAAAGGACATAAGCAGAAAGATAGACCTAACCTGATACCTGAGCACCAGAACCATGAGACAAGGTTACTGACCTGCAGTTTAAATGAACCACCTGAGCAACCAGCACCTGCAGCCAACTCTTTCTAAATCAACCTCATTTGTCTCAGTCTTGATATTTGATAATTATAAACAAACAGGTAAAAAATAACTTTTTATCCTGTCCACTGCCCCTTGAAGGTACTTAAATTCCACATAAATCTTTTGCATATATTGAGTTTCTAATTTTCTATGCATTTGCAATCAAACATGAAGAATACACATTTTTGGCTTTACTTCCAACTCTGAACAATTCTCTCCAGCTAGAAGAGAAACTAGCTCCTAGTTAATATGAACACCCAGTTGAGAAAAAAAAGTTATAGGACTGTTAGAAATTGTGGCAAATTGCAATATGCAATTTCACAAATTACTCAAATGCAATTCTGAAAATGCAGCTTCCTTACCTTTTCTGGCTCAGAATAAGATTAACAAGAGGCCAGCCAGTGTAATATTCCCTGAAATGAGATCAAAAAAGAAATAAGGTGTAGACAGACATGGCTTGAGACCATAGATAAGACTGGTTCCACTGAGTTTAATTTCAAAAAATATTTCAAAATTGTTGACTAAAGTTTTTTCTACATCTTCCTGTAAATGTATCTAACATTTTCAATTTCTTTATTCATATCATGGAAGTTACTAGAAATGCCTCATATTATACTTTAAACCAACAGCAACTAACTCCCCAGTGATGCACAATGCACAAACAGCTTTTATAAAAATACAGACCTGATTTTTTGTGCACAGAAAATGCTTTCTTCACATATGTCACTGCTTGATCTGATGAACCTAACCAGAGAAAGGAATTTTCTTCTTCTCCTTATTCAGTCCTCTCCTTTGCTGGGAATTATAACCAGAAAATTAACTTCTCTAAGCAGCTCACGCAGCTACTTAAGGATCACCGATGCTGTTCTGTGGGCCAGGATCTCTGCATTCTCTTCCTCACATTGTTTCTCTTCCTTTTACATACCCACATAGGATTTTCCCACTGTCCAGGCAGTTTAGCTAACTTCTTAGTGGTTCTGCTCAGATTCAAGTCAAGAACTTCCTCAGCCTGCTCCACATGCTACTGAGCCAGCAGCCACAACTTCCTAGAACTGCTACCCCAGCATGACATTGGCTTCTAGTTAAAAAGCATGTGCATGGGCACTTCATGCTGCATTTTCACACCAACCCTACGACGTTGATTTTATCACCAATTTGCTGACAAGGAAACCTGAGTGAGTTTTCCAAATTTGCACTCATAGGAACACAGGTCATCTGACTTATATATAGATGCACACCTGCCTCCTTGCAGGAGATTCAGTTTCTGTGTTCCTAGCACTGAGGCTGTCGATGTCCGCCATATTGCACTGCTAGTGTCTCACAGGTGTTCAACCTGACCCCATCTCTTCCTTTCCTACCTCTACCCTCCCTGCTCTCTGTCTAAAATACCACTCAGGGGAGAAAATTCTTAAGAGCTTCTTTATTTTCGCTTTAAAATTTTTCTGACAGATGAGGTGTGGTGGCTCATGCCTGCAATCCCAGCACTTTGGGAAACCAAGATGGGAGGATTGCTTGAACCCAGGAGTTCAAGACCACCCTGGGCAACATGGTGAAAACCCATCTCTACAAAAAATACAAAAATTAACTAGGTGTGGTGGCACCTGTAGTCCCAGCTACTCGGAAGGCCAAGCTGGAGGATCACTTGAGCTCAGGAGGTTGAGGCTGCAGTGAGATAAGATTACACCACTGCACTTCAGCCTGGGGTGACAGAGACCTCGTCTCAAAAAAAAATTTTTTTCTGACACTGAGCATTACATTTATGCCTTCATAAAACTCTTCTTTGAGACTGCCTCTTGCCCTCATGCATTTATCTCTGTGACAATACGCCCTTAATGCTGAGAAACAGTAATAGCTTAAGTGTCTACCTGAGACACAAGGAAATAGGAGGGTGTTTGCTCTCAGATGATATGAGTAGAAGGCTACAACTACCATTCGTTCAGCTGAATCCTTTGCCTGCACTATTTCATTTTATCCTCAGAACAATCCAATGAGGTAGTTACTACTTATGTTTCCAATTTACAAATGAGAAGAGTAAGACTCAGAGTTTAAGTAACTTGCCCAATAGCTAGTAAGTAGCAGAGGGTTCAAACCAGATCTGTTTCACACCGAAACCCATTCTCTCTGAACTGCTGGTCTCCCTAATGCACAAAATGACCTACAATTCCAGTTACAAATGATAAGTGACAAATAAATGGGGGCAGTCAGGAATTTTGTGGACTTTCACATAGTGAGAAGTCACATTCCTGCTTGGGTTCCTCTGAGAGATTTACAGTAACTCTCAGAGCTCCTTACCAGGGCTAACTGGAGGGCAGTGATCTCTGGGCTCTCGTCTGAATTCTACAGGTGCATAGGCCTAGCCTTGAATTCTTCCCTTGGAGTCCCTCATTCTTCCATTCTGGTACTCCAGAAACTTCATTCAGGGCACCTGTAGACTACAAACTGCCTCCATCTGCTCCTTCAGCCTAACCT
Organism: Callithrix jacchus; assembly: GCF_049354715.1. Lineage (NCBI taxonomy): Eukaryota > Metazoa > Chordata > Mammalia > Primates > Cebidae > Callithrix > Callithrix jacchus. The sequence goes on from NC_133509.1 coordinate 98,964,720, forward strand.
TGTGTTTGGGAGAGGAGAGCCAAGGATTTCTACAGAGAGAACAGAGAACACAAGGAAACTAGTGCACACAAATCAGAATTGCACAGTGCAATGGTGGAACCCAGGCTTAGAGTTCCAAGGCTTGGGCCTAGGGTGAGGTTTTAGCCCAAATGCTTCCTAGTTGTGTGCCCTTGCACATTTTCCTGACTTCTTTGATTTTTCTCTGTAAAATGGGAATAGTGCAAGAAGCTACTTCATAGGATTGTTATGAGGAGGCAAAGAAATGACAAATTGCTGTAAAGTGCCTGATGCTTTGTAAATTCTCAATTAGTATCTTGAAAACAATCCAGAGAGTCTCAGATTGAAGGACTTCTCAGGTGTACAGAAGCCTTGGCCTAAGAGAGGGCAAGGAGCAGGTTTTCCTCTTTGGGAAGTTGGGACTTTGATGGCAGAGGAGATAGTGGAGGGGTTAAATGCCTGCCTGGAGTGTGTTGTAGAACTCTGCATCTCTGCATACATCTCTTCAAGCAGACCCAGTTGTAAAGTTAGAGAAAGACCCCTGACACCTGACCCAATTATAAGAGTAATTTACAGCAGTGTTTCCACACTTCCCTGGGTCACAAGAGTTACCTGGGTCGCTTATTTAAAAAACAGATTCCCAGCCATCTCCATCAAAATGTTCTAAACCAGGTGCTCTGGTGCAGAACCTGGGAATGTTTATTTTACACATGCCATTGGGTGATTTCATTATCAGAGAAGTTTAGGACTCACTGCTTTAAGTGTTCAAAAAACTTATGTGTCCTTTATGTAATAGATCTACATAATGAGTAGATCTATCATCCCCACTTTACAGGAAAAGTGACTAAGGCCCAACGAAGTTCAGCAGCATGCAGGAGCCTGCTTAGGCTGGCTCAAGAGAGCCTACTGTTGTTGTTTTCTTTTTTTTGACATGGTGTTTCATTTTTGTTGCTCAGGCTGGAGGGCAGTGGCCCGATCTTGGCTCACTGCAATCTCTGCCTCCTGGGTTTCAGCAATTCTCCTGCCTCAGCCTCCTGAGTAGCTGGGACCACAGGCACCCGCTACCACACCCGGCTAATTTTCTGTATTTTTAGTAGAGATGGGATTTCACCATGTTGGCCCAGGCTGGTCTCAAACTCCTGACCTTATGTAATCCTCCCACCATGGTCTCCCAAACTGCTGGGATTACAAGCACGAGACACTGCGCCTAGCCAAGAGAACCTACTGTTAAATATTCAAGGAATTTGCAATTCGGTGGTTAAACCCGGAGTGGCTTCAATTTGGCTATGGTGGAATACACTCCAGATTTCTCCTGGCCAGAAAGGAGCTCACAGGTGCTCAGGTTGGCTTCTTTTTTCAAACAACACAGGGCACTGATTGAACTGAACACTTCTTAGCTGTTCTCTGGTTTTCAGTGCATGGCTCGATTTGAATATTGTCTTTTTCTCTACAGACATTCATAAACATTACATACAAATCAGCAACCCAGGGCTTTTTAAAAAAACTTTTTTAAAGAGCTGGTTTACTAGCACATCACTGAGTCAGGGTAAGTAATCAGTCTCCCTGTTAGCAAAAAAGCTGAAGCTCACCTGTGTTCTGGCTCCCTAATCCATGTGCATTCTCCTTCTGCATTTAACTCCCTTTATTGTCCCTGCAACCTCTAGTCCTGGATAGAGTTAAGGGCTCAAATTCTAACAAGGATCACCAGCTACAGAGTTGGTTCAGTTTCTGGTTAAAAACTTCAATTAATCGTTCTTTTCCACAACAGGTTGATGTCTCCCTCTAGTGGATAGGAAAGAGTAAGACAAGTCAGATTTCTATGTTTTTAGATCATTGCATATATGCAACATGTTGAAATACACAGAGGAGAGCTAATTTCCAATAGCAGCACAAAAGTTTCCTTTTTATTAATTTAATATTTCATTCACTTAGTATTTATAATTTGCTTACCATGTGCCAGATGTTGAAGTATAAAGATTTTTAAAAAAATGAAAAAATCACTATATACTGAGAAAGATTGCCAAGATACTTTATGAGAAGAAAACCAGAGTGCAGAATGTCATGAAAAATATACTACCATTTGTTTATAAAGGCAAAAGAAAGAATACATACACACATTCACATAAGATATCTTTAGAAAGACACACAAAATGCTGTTAACATTAGTTGGTTTCCTCCTGGAATAGAATATCTAGGAAATAGAGATAGGAGAGAGTTTTCACTGCATTCCTTTTGTGTGTGTGTGTGTGTATTCAAAAAATTTTTTCTTTCAAGACAGGCTCTCACTCTGACCCCGGGCTGCAGTGGCACAATCTCAGCTCGCTGCAGCCTCAACCTCCTGAGCTCAGGTGATCCTCCCACCTCAGCCTCCTGGGTAGCTGGGACTACAGGCATATGCCACCATGCCTGCCTAATTTTTTGTAGAGACAGGGTTTCGCCCTATTACCCAGGCTGGTCTTGAACTCCTGGACTCAAGCGATCTGTCTGCCTTGGCCTCTCAAAATGCTGGGATTATTGGCGTGAGCCACTGTGCCCAGCTGCCTTTTATGTATTTTTATTGTGAACCACATAAAGCTATTTCCTAATCATAAAATACATATGAAAACTTAAGAAGAAATTGAGGAGGCTGGTGCTGCCCTCAGTTTCTCAGAAGGAAATTCACACACATATACAGTACAATGTGATCAGGCTCTGTTAGAAGCAGGCACAGTGCACTACAGAGCATGAGGCAGAGGTCCCAACCCAAACTGGTTGTGGGGACAGAGTGCAAGTAGGAAAGATCACGAGAGGCCAGGTTAAGGAGGACCTTGTATGCCAGGCTAACGAGCTTTCACTTCATTCTGTAGCAACAGCAAGCCATTGAAAGACTTGAGCAGGGGACTAACAGGTAGATTCTCATTTTAGAGGATCAGCAGTCCAGGGGAGGATTTGAGGAGGTCTCCATGAGAGGGAAGGTAAAGTCATGAGCCCTTTTCTGTAATTTATCTCTTCAAAGATGTGTTCTCTAGAGTCAGAGGATTCAAGTTAAGAACAGGAAAAGTGAGTCTAGGTTAAAGATGATTTATGTGGTCTTTATTCAGATGACTTGTTCATAGTCTGGGGAGAATATAAATTATGTATAATTCACTTACAGTGTGGTAGGAACACTAGCAAGTCCTTTATGAAAGACGCCTCATTAATCCTCACAATAATCATAGAAAATGGGAGCATGATTATTCTCCTAAAAAGTACAGATGAGAACATTGAGACTAACTTGCCCAAGATTAATAGCAAAAAAACCTGCCAGATTTAACTCCATCTGTCTGATTGTAAACCCATATTTTAAAGGATTGGCAAGAGTCTCCTCTAAACTGTTCGAGAGAAAGCCACTACCCATCTCTGCCAAAACCAAGCTTCTAAAATATTCCCCTTGGCCAGGCGCAGTGGCTCGTGCCTGTAATCCCAGCTCTTTGGAAGGCTGAAGCCTGTGGATTGCTTGAGCCCAGGAGTTCAAAAACAGGCTGAGCAACATGGCAAAACTCCATCGTTACAAAAAAATATAATTAGCCTGGCACGGGGGTGCACACCTGTAATCCCAGCTACTCGGAAGGCTGAGGTGGGAGGATCACCTGAGCCCAGTGGGTCAAGGCTGCAGTGAGCTATGATTGTGCCACTGCCCTGCATCGTGGGCAACAGAGTGAGATCCTTTTCATATTAGACTAATGCGTATGCCACAGCAATTTGATTGATTATAGATTGCCAAATTCGAAGTCGGAATACTTTATTACTCTATAAGGAGGGGCAATGATCTGAGGGGTTCTTATCTGGTTCTGTTTCATCTTAATTATCTGTAGGAAAAACAAGGCAGAAGTTGCAGCAGCTGGCCATGTGACTCCGGCTGCACAGCCATACTCCTCTCAAGGCTCGGAATTACTTAAAGTTCCAACAGCTTTAAGTTTGAATTCTTGGCCGGGCGTAGTGGCTCACGCCTGTAATCCAAGCGCTTTGGAGGCCAAGGTGGGCGGATCACCTGAGGTCGGGAGTTCAAGACCAGCCTACCAACATGGTGAAACCCCGTCTTTATAAAAATAAATAAAAATAAAAATAGTTTGAATTCTTTTAAGTTTTAATTATTTAATTTCACATATTTATTTAAAAGTCAATTAAAAGCTGAGGCATAGTAGTTGATGCCTGTAACCCCAACACTTTGGGAGGCTAAAGCAAGAGGATTATCTGAAGTCAGGAGTTTAAGATCAGCCTGGGCAACACAGTGAGACCATGTATATGCAAATAAAAAAAATCTTTTAAAAATTAGCTGGGTGTCGTGACTCATGCCTCTAGTCCTAGCAACTTGGGAGGCTGAGGAGGGAGAATGATTTGAGCCCAGGAGTTTGAGGCTGTAATAAGCTATGATTGTTCCACTGCACTCCAGCCTGGGCAACAGAGCAAGACATCAACTCAAACAATAAATAAAAATATAAAGTATTAAAATTTAAAAAGTTAAAACTGGTTTTAAATGTTTTCAAACAGCTATTTTCTTCTAAAATACTAAAAGTGAACTGCTTTTAAAAATTAATAGGCAAAATACAAGTCATAATTAACAAATATCAAGATTTTAACTCAAAAATATTTAAAGGTAATTTTTAAAATTCTACTATATAAAATACTTTATACAAATTAATCACAATTTGGCTGGGTGTGATGGCTCCTGCTTGTAATCCCAGCACGTTGGAAGGCCAATGCAGGTGGATCACCTGAGGTTAGGAGTTCGAGACCAGCCTGACCAACATGGAGAAACCCGGTCTCTACTACAAATACAAAATTAGCTAGACATGGTGGCATATGCCTGTAATCCCAGTTACTTGGGAGACTGAGGCAGGAAAATCGCTTGAACCCAGAAGGCAGAGGTTGTGGTGAGCCAGGATCGCGCCACTGCATTCCAGCCTGGGCAACAAGAGCGAAACTCTGTCTCAAAATAAAATAAAGTAGTCATAATTCTACCATTTAATGTCTATCTGGTTGATGCAATAAAGAAGCACAGTATGTCTAGAACTACCTATATACAGATTTAAGCCAATGTGAAGTATTTAACACCACCAATGTTCCTCAGCTTCTATATACAGCAATTATAATACTGTGCTAACTCCTGAATAACTCTGAAGAAAACTGGACTACAGAAAAATAATACTACATTGTCCAAGAAACACTTCCACCTTGTGGGTTTAAGCAGTTTTCTGCCTCAGCCTTCCTGGGATTACAAGTGCATGCCACCACACCCGGCTATTTTTTGTATTTTTAGTAGAGATGGGGTTTCACCATCTTGGCCAGCCTCATCTTGAACTCCTGACCTCGTGATCCACCTGCCTCAGCCTCCAAAAGTGCTGGGATTACAGGCATGAGCCACTGCGCCCAGCCCATTTTGGCTCTTAAGAAGAATTAAACAAGTTAATTTGTCTTTTTTCTCACCTAAATGCTTCTGCTACTCCACTCTGTCCTGTCCTTAAAAGTAATGTTTATCTCTGACATCAGCAGCAACACAAACCTTCACAGCATTTGGACACAGTTGGATTTTGTTTCAAGGACTTGGAACTCAGAAAAAGACAAAGGGCCCCCATACCTAGTTTGCTGACATTTTATTAGGAAAGGATGCTAGATTTTGTCAAACACTTTTGGTGCATCTGTTGGGGTAATCATATGGTTTACTTTTATGTTAATATGGCAAACTATATTGATTGGGTTTTGAAATGAAGACTTACATGCCTGAAATAAACTCGTTGGTCTTAATGCATTGCCCTTTTTACATATTGTTAGGTTGGATTTGTTAAAATTTTCTTTAGAATTTTTGCATCTGTGTTCCTGAAGACTGCTGATCTGTAGTTTTCTAAGAATGTCTTCGACAGGTTTTGCTATGAGGGTAATGCTGTGATCCTAGAATGAGTTGGGAAGTATTCCACTGGCTTCCATTTTCTGAAAGAGGTAGTAGAGAACTGCTGTTGTTTCTCCTTAAACATTTGGTATAATTCACCACTGAAGCCATCTGGGCTTGGAGTTTTCCTTATAGGAAGGTTTTAAACTACAAATTCAATTTTAAAAAATAGATATAGGACCATTCAAGTCAGCTCTTGTTGTACAACTTTTGGTAATTTTTTTTTCAAGGGATTTGTCTATTTTATATACATTGTTGAATTTTTTGTTAAAAAGTTGTTCATAATATTCTCTGTTCTTTTAATAGCTGTAGAATCTGTAGGACATCGCTTTCATTCCTGATACTTGTAATTTGTGTTTCCCCTCACTTTTTTTTCTGTTTGGTCTGGCTGGAGGTTTATTAATTTTATTGATCTTCTCAAAGAACCAGCTTTAGGCTTCATTGATTTTCTCCTATTTTTGTTTTCTATTTCATACGTTTTTTGCTCCAATTTTAATTATTTCCTTTCTTCTTTTTATTCTGTGTTTAACTTACTCTTCCTTTTCTAATTTTGTTTTTTGGGGGTTTTTGTTTTGTTGTGGTTGTTGTTGAGATGGAGTCTTATTTTGTCACACAGGCTGGAGTGCAGTGGCATGGACACACCTCAGTGCAGTCTCAACCTCCCAGGATCAAGCCATCCTCCCACCTCAGCCTCCTGAGGAGCTAGGATCACAGGTCCATACCACCTTTCCCAGCTAATTTTTGTATATTTTGTAGAGATGTGGTTTCACCATGTTGCCCAGGCTGGTCTTGACTCTTGAGCTCAAGCCATCACCTGCCTTGGCCTCCCAAAGTGCTAGAATTACAGACGTGAGGCTCGCGTTACTTTTATTTTCTAATATAGGCATTTGGTACTATAAGTCTCTCTCTAAGCACTGCTTCATTGTATCCCACAAGTTTTGTTATCTTGTGTTTTAATTTTCAGACAGTTCAAACCTTTTCAAATTTCCATTTTTTAAAACTGGCCAACATGGTGAAACATCATCTCTTTTAAAAATACAAAAATTGCCGGGCGTGGTGTCTCACGCCTATAATCCCAGCACTTTGGGAGGTTGATGCAGGCAGATCACCTAAGGTCAGGAGTTCAAGACCAGCCAGACCAATATGGTTAAACCCTGTCTTTAAAAAACATTTTAAAAATACAAAAATTAGTTGGGCGTGGTGTCGGATCCCTGTAATCCCAGCTACTAGCGAGGCTGAGGCAGGAGAGTTGCTGGAACCCAGAGGGTGGAGGTCGTGGTTAGCCAACATCACATAATTGCACTCCAGTCTGGGCAACAAGAGCAAAACTCTGGCTCAAAAAAAGAGAAATTAGGCCGGGCTCGGGGGCTCATGCCTGTCATTCCAGCACTTTAAGAGACAAAGACAGGCAGATCACCTTAGGTCGAGAGGTCAAGACCAGCCTGGATGACATGGAGAAACCTCGTTTCTACTAAAAATACAAAATTAGCCAAGAGAGGCAAAGTAAACATGTATAAAAATTAATACTTTTAGATTATAAGTGTTGTATATAGAATAGAATCATGTGGGCCGGTTGCGGTGGCTCACGCATGTAATACCAGCACTTTGGGAGGCCAAGGATCACGAGGTCAAGAGATTGAACCATCATGGCCAACAGGGCGAAACCCCATCTCTACTAAATAATACAAAAATTAGCTGGGTGTGCTGGCGAATGCCTATAGTCCCAGCTACTCGGGATGCTGAGGCAGGAGAATTGCTTGAACCTGGGAGGCAGAGGTTGCAGTGAGCCGAGATCGCACCGCTGCATTCCAGCCTGGCGCCTGGTGACAGAGCAAGACTCTGTCTCAAAAAAAAAAAAAAAAAAAAAAGAATAGAATAATGTAACAGTTATCAGTGAAGGCACACAAAGTAGCAACTTTTGTTAGAGTGACTAGAAAGGCCTCCTGTGATATATTAAGATAAATGGGATTATACCATGCATTCTCTTAAATAACCTGACTTTATCATTTAACAAAGCTATCTGTCTTAGCCTGGGCTGCTATAACAAAATATTAATAGCAAAGACTGGGTGGCTTTAAAAACAGACATTCATATCTCATGGTTGTAGAACCTGGAAAGTCCAAGATCAAGGTGACAGCCAATTCAGTTCCTGCTGAGGATTATTCCTAATTTGCAGATGGCTGCCTTCTCACCATGTCCTCAAATGACAGAGAAGAAAGCTCTGGTCTCCCTTCCTCTTTGTATAAGGATACTACCCCCATCATGGGGACCCCATCTGCACAACCTCATCTAAACCTAATTACCTCCCAAAGACCCTGTGTCTGACTACCATCACATTCGGGGTAAGGGCTTCAACATGTGAAAGTTCAGGGAACACAATTCAGTCTATAGCAGCTATCTCCCATAGCTATACATCTATATCATCTGTATCTTCCCTTTAACAACTGCAGTTCCATCTTGATGAAAATTTGAACTTTTTTACAACTGTAAACAATGCTGTGATAAACACCTTTTTTTTTTTTTTTTTTTTTTTGAGATGAAGTCTTGCTCTGTTGCCCAGGCTAGAAGTACAGTGGTGTGATGTTGGCTCACTGCAACTCCACCAACCAGGTTCAAGTGATTCTCCTGCCTCAGCCTTCCAAGTAGCTGGGATTAGAGGAGTCTGTCACCATGCCCAACTAAAAAATTTTTTTTTTTTTGAGATGGAGTCTCATTCTATCTCCCAGGCTGGAGTGCAGTGGTGTAATCTTGGCTCATTGCAACCTCTGCTGCCTGGATTCAAGCAATTCTCCTGCCTCAACCTCCCATGTAGCTGGAATTACAGGCACCTGCCACTGTGCCCGGCTAATTTTTTAATTTTTTAGTAGAGATGGGGTTTCACTATCTTGGCCAGGCTGGTCTTGAACTTCTGACCTCATGATCCACCCACCTCGACCTCCCAAAGTGCTGGGATTACAGGCATGAGCCACCACGCCTGGTCTTTTTTGGTATTTTTATCGACAGGGTTTCACCATGTTGGCCAGGGTGGTCTCAAACTCCTAACCTCAGGTGATTCATCCACCTCAGCCTCCCAAATTGCTGGGATTACAGGCGTGAGCCACTATGCCCAGCCAACACTTTTTTTTTTTTTCCCAAGATGGGGTTTCACCCTGATGGCCAGGCTGGTCTTGAACTCCTGACCTCAGGTGATCCACCCATATTGGCCTCCCAAAGTGTTAGGATTACAGGTGTGAGTCACCGCGACCGGTCTTTTTTTTTCTTGTTTTTCCAGCCAACACTTTTATACATACATATGTGTACATGCTGTGATAAACACTTTTACACATATATATTTGTGTGCACATATTAATATTTTGCTAAGATAAACTTCCACAGGTGAAATTATTTCTCAATGGAAGCACAATTTTAAGTTGTGGATCTCAAACTGCCCTTCAAAATGATTGTAAAAATTTATACTTATGCAAAAAGGAATAGTTTTTTGTTTTTTGTTAAGATGGAGTCTTACTCTGTTGCCCAGGCTGGAGTGCAGTGGCATGATCTCAGCTCACTGCAACCTCTACCTCTCAGGTTCAAACGATTCTCCTGCCTCAGCCTCCTGAATAGCCGGGATTATGGGCACATCACCATGCCTGGCTAATTTTTGTATCTTTGGTAGAGACGGGGTTTCACTATGTTGATCAGGTTGGTCTCGAACTCCTGACCTCGTGATCCACCCACCTCAGCCTCCCAAAGTGCTGGGATTACAGGCATGAGCCACTGCGCCAAGCCCAAAAGGAGTAAAGTTTCTTTACTGACTTTACGTATAAATGTTTCTATCAAAAGAGTTTATGTATTTTTATCCTACAAATAGACCATTCTCCTTCTTCATTTTATTTGAATGGTCTGTAACATTTAACTGTTAAATAGTCCGTCCTTCTTTCACAGAACACATTTTTCACCTGTCTTGTAAGGCAGCATGCTCTTAGGGTTTTCCTCATAACACACTGGACTCTCCTTTTCAATCTTCCCTCCTGTTTCCTCATCTCTGCTTTTTTTTTTTTTTTTTTTAAGACGGAGTTTCAGTCTTGTGGCCCAGACTGGAGTGCAGTGGCACAATCACTGCAACCTCTGCTTCCCAGGTTCAAGTGATTCTCCTGCCTCAGCCTCCCAAGTAGCTGGGATTACAGGTATGCAACATCACACCTGGCTAGTTTTGTATTTTTAGTAGAGATGGAGTTTCGCCATGTTGGCCAGACTGGTCTTGAACTCCTGACCTCAGGTGATCCACCCACCTCAACCTCCCAAAGTGCTGGGATTATGGTGTGAGCCACCACACCCGGCACATCTCCTTGAATTCTAAACACTGCAGTGTCCTAGGCATCAGTCCTTGGTCATCTTCACCTAAACCTATTCCTTTGGTGGGATCTCATCCAATCTCATGAATTCAAATGCCGTATCTCCACTTGGATGTTTAAGAGGCAAGACGTTTAAAAACATTCAAAACCGAACTTATGATTGTACCCCAAAAACCTCATCCTTCCAGTATCACTTTGTTTCAACTCAGTAAATCACAGCTCTATCTTTGCGCTCACTGAAATCAAACCCTTGCTTTCTTACACCCTAATTTCCTTTCTTCATTCAGATTTTTCTCATTAGATTCTGCCTCCCAGTACCATTCCTTGCCCTTTTAACTTACCTTTTTTAAAAAAATAGATCAATCTCTAAAACTAAAGTATGTATTTCTTTACTAGATCATTGTCTTCCCCACCAGAAGATAAGCTGAGGGCAGGAACAGTTCACTAGGGTATCTGATTCACTAATATCTCTAGCACCTATAGCAGTGTTCTTGGCACACAGTGGCATTCAATAATGATTTGCTCAGTAAATGACTTGTACTGGTCACACATATCAGTACTATAGTTGAAAACCAAGCTGATGAGGTAGCAAAGATAACAAATTGAGAGATAAAGCATCTGGGTTTGGGGCCTAGCCCAGGCACAGATATGCAGCTGTAGGCAACTTACCCTTCAAAATCGATTTCATCATCTGTAAAATGGGGTTTATGCATTGCCTCAGCATAAAAACCAGTTGAAACGGTCAATATCTATCTGGCATTACAAAAGTTTCACTCCCTGCAACTTACCAAGAATATGTGCTTCAATTCCCTTCTTAATTTCACTTGCTCAGGTATAACACAACTTAAGTGGACATTTGCAGAAGCTCTCACGTTACACTGTACCTCTAAAATATCTACTCGTGCACACTTTGAGAGCGGTAAAAGTAATTATCAGAAAAAAAATCACCGGATTCCTCAATTATATTATGCTGATGATTACACAACTCTGTAAATCTGCTCAAAATCACTGAATCAAACAATTTAAATGGGTGAACGTTATGGTATGTACATCATACTTTGTAAAACTGTTAAACAAAAAAGAGATTATCTAATTCCATATATGGGTCTACTATAAAATATCCTCAGAATTTAGGAATAAGGAAAAAATACTAAAAGCTCCCATTTTTTTTTTTTTAAGACGGGGTTTCACTATGTTGGCCAGGATCGTCACGATCTCCTGACCTCGTGATCCACCCGCCTCGGTCTCCCTAAGTGCTGGGATTACAGGCGTGAGCCACCACGCCCGGCCTGCAAATTTTTTTTTAAAAATCTGTTTTAGATGAGCTCTGCCATTAGCTGAAACAGGCCACCATCAGGAACGGCTTGTAAAAGAAACTCGGTATCCGGTCAAGTCCTAAGTGACCTGAACCACGTATCTTCAAGGCCATAATGGGATGACTGCAACCTGAGCGCGGTTCCTCGAGCAGAGCAAGCCCATTCATTCGACTCAGTAACTCAAGAGGTCAGTCCTCTCTCCAGCATCCCAGCTGCCATCGCCCTGTCAGGCTCCCCAGACAATCGCCCATCTTATTCCTTCTCCAACGTGGACGCCTACGCGGAGTGAGCGTTCCTTCTCGATGGTCAACTGGCGTCTATCTAGCTTATGAAGCCCGCGTGGGTTCTCCAACCCCATACCGGCCGGGGGATGGGGACGTGGGGACGACAAAATCTAAACTACGACCCTCCCTGAGCCCTGGCAACCCCGGGGTGACCCTGACACCGAGGGGGCCACGCGCGCTCCAGCTGACACCTCTTCCAGCTTCGCGGGGCCTAAAACAACGGGCTGCACTTCACCCACGGCTGAGCGTCAGATTCAGCCGAGGAGAGTCTAAAAGCGCGGTGCTGGGCCCAGAGCCAGGCCCTCCAGAGCAGAACGCGGAGTGGTCCCGCTCCCAGTCTGGTGATGCGGTTGCGTGACAAAGTCGGAAGGCGCGCCAAGCTCCCCATTTCCACATTTCCTGTGGAGTCTAGCGCCCGCCAGGCTCCCGGGCGGGTAAGAATCCAAAACTCCCGGAAGGCAGGCGTCTTAGACTCCTGCACCGCGTCCCCAGAGCCGGGGCGGATCCGGGAGACTGGACACCTGACCCCGCGAAACTGTCCTCCTTCCCTCAAGACCTCTCCGTCCCCACCCCCCGCGAGACAGCCCCGGCGCCCAGCCACCACGAGACCACTCCGCTTCCTGATTGGCTGGAATTGGGCGGGTTCCGGCGTCAGTTTCAGCTCCTCTTCAGCCAGGTTTCCTGCCAAAACTGCTCTTTTCGCCCGCTAATCATCTCCTACAGCCAGTCATCACCGACTTCCTCCACGTTTTCTTCGTCCTCTCCTGCCGGCAGTGCAGCGGCAGTAACTCCCTACGTTGAAGTCCGCGCCCTCTGTCCCCTTTCACTTCCTTTCCCCGAAGGACCTCTTACGCACCGCCCTATTCAGAGGGGCTCAGGCGCGGTAGCACGGGCTCCTGAACTGCTTTAAGCACAGGGATGCAGTGGAACGTGCCCTTGTAGTTTGGCTGCATAGCAAAGTGGGATTCAATAGAAGGGGATTCATGAGAGGGAGTCCTGCAGTGGAAAGTGGTCTTCCTGTAAACAGTTGCTCCTGCCCCTAGGGAATGTTGGACCACAGGAGTGGGTTTGAAGTACAATGTGTAGATCCTAATGGTCCCTCTTTATGGAAGCCGACACATGTAGCGGAGGGGCCCAGCAGGACAGGCGGGGAACAAGGAGGCTGATTTGAGCCTGTCACACCTGAAGACAGCTTGCAGCTGAGGAATGGGGCCCTAGGCATAATGTTCCTGTGGCTGTGCCCTTTGTTTCCTGTTCTGGGGCGACAGACTCCTTTATCTGACCAAAAAACGTTTCTGCCAGCCTACTTGTTTGTGTCTGCTTGAAACCCCATGATTCAGAAATCCAGGCCACGATTTCTCTCTCGTATGGAGGTAAAGAAAATTCGAGTTTTAGCTGGGCATGGTGGCGGGTGCCTGTAATCCCAGCTACTTGGGAAGCTGAGGCAGGAGAATTGCTTGAACTCGGGAGGCGGACATTGCAGTGAGTCGAGATCGTATCACTGCACTCAGCTTGGGCGAAGAAACGAAAGTCAGTCTCAAAAAAGAAAAGAAAAGAAAATTCAAATGTAGTGAGACAAGACTTGATCAAAGGCTGCAAGACTGGTTAGTACTTTGGGAGGCTGAGGCAGGTGGATCATCTTAGGTCAGGAGTTCGAGACCAGCCTGACCAACATGGAGAAACCTCGTCTCTGCTAAAAATGTAAAATTAGCTAGGTGTGGTGGTACATGCCTGTAATCCCAGCTACTCGGGAGGCTGAGGCAGGAGAATCGGTTGAACCCGTGAAGAGGAGGTTGCAGTGAGCCAAGATTGTGCCACTGCACTCCAGAATGGGCAACAGAGCGAAACTCCATTTCAAAAAAAAAAAAAAAGACTGGTTAGTGACAGATGTTCAACAAGAACCAAGTTCTCCTTAGGAGCCCATTGCTTTCCCCACTATGTTAGTGTATTTACCATTTGCTTAGTTGAACTCCATGCTCTCCCCTATTTGCCATCTCCCAGTCCTGGTCCTAGAGTTACTTTCTAGTTTGGCTCCTGAGAAAATTCAGCATTCCAGTTGATCTCTTCCTGTCCAACCCCAAAGGAGATCCAATGCTTAACTAATGGATCTGATTGCCCTACTTACGCTACCTTTGTTTATCTGGGTAGTTTCCAGTTTGGGGCAATTATGAACAATGTCACCGTGAGTAATCTTGTAAATGTCTTGTATACATATTTCTGTTGTATATGTAGAAGTGGAACTGCACCTTCATAAGGCATGCATGTATTCAATTTTAGTAGATGCTAACTACACCATTATTCTGCCTGGGGGAGCAGGCAGAATAATGGCTCCCCCAAAATGTCCTTGTCCTAATCCCTGGAACCTATGAGCATATTAGGTTACATAGCAAAAGGGAATTAAGTTTACAGAGGTTGCTAAGAGGTGGGCTTAACATAGGGAGAGCATTCTGGATTGTCCAGGTGGTCCCAAGTTAATCACAAGGGCCCTTAACAATGGGGAAGAGGGAGGCCAGAGAAGGAGAATGAGAGAAATAGTAGAACCAGACAACCAGAGAATAGTAGCTGTGGAAAGACTATGCGGGCCTGATCAATTCCTACTGGTTTTAAAGATGAAGGAAGGAGGCAATGAGGCAAGAATGTGGGCAACCTCTAGAAGTCGGAAAAGGCAAAGAAATGGATTTTCCCCTTTCCAGAAGGAACACACTCTGTTGACACTTTAATTTTAGCCTATTGGGACCTTTACAACTGTAAGATAATAAATTTTTGTTGTTTTAGCCACAAAATTTGTGATAATTTGTTATAGGAGCAACAGAAATCTCACACACTGCCAGTTTTCCAAAGTAATTTTATCAATTTATATACTTAAGGAGCTTTGAAAAAATATCCATACTTCAGCCCCATACCACAAACTGAACTGGAATCTCTGGATAGGAATAGGAAAATATTTCCTTAATTAGATCATTTCATTGCATCTTGAAGGTTGAGAATTGTTTATCTAAAGCCTTAAATATAAATCCAATACTTATCATTAAAGAAGAGTGTGGCAGTGATTTGGCCACACGATTAAAAGCTTTTCTAGAAAAGAGTGTTCCAGGTGCTTGAAGGATCTCCCATTTTTTGAGTTAACAGCTAACGTTTTGTACTGTCCCATGGTTGAACAATCAGTTCCTACTAACGCAATTCATAATGGAGCATTTACACTAAGCTCTCTCTTTGTTTTTACAAGAGATTTTTCTTTAATATGCTCAGAAAGTGGCTCTTTCAGAAGCTGGCCCACTTAACACCTTGGCCTTCGTGGAGAGTTTGGCTGTAGGAGCTGGTAGTGCCTACATTTCCTGAGAGAAGGGTGTCCTAGGAGGAGAGGATCTGCTTGGTTCATGGCCAGGCTCCTGTGTGCTGAGGCTGCAGCAGGCAGATGATCCTTGGGCCGTGGCTCTGGGGAAATTCTGAATAAAAAGGCGTTTTTTTACAGCTTCAGCAGGCTGGGGCTGCAAGAGGAGGCTCTGGGCACAGTGTCCTTCAACTTTCTTCTTTTGTTCAGCTGGTGATATTAAGAAGAAGGGTAACATTGCAGCCAGGGATCCTGGAGTCTGAGGAAAGAGCCTCCTTCTCCAAGTTTGCAGGACAGCTTCTTTGGTAGTGATACCACTAACTGCTGAGGTTCACACGGCAACAAATTTATAAATCCTGAGAATCCCTGGGCAGTTTCTGTCACAAAGATACTCATCAAAAAGAATGAAAGGTGATCTAATGTTGACACTAGTATTCATGTACCTTCCTGACAGTTGTGAAATATTATACTGTTTCCCTTTAAAATCAAAATATTCCATGGCGTGCTGAGATCCCTACAGTGCACCAGTGTGCCTTGGCACACGGTTTGGGAATCATGGCTGTGGTCATTTGGAAAATGATTCTCATTTATCCCTTGAATGAATATTCAAGATAATTATTACGTTCCAAAATGTTACTTCTGTAAGGTCCAATGAAATCTCACCCCTCCCATGCTGAAGAGCTCTCTCAAACAGGTATTGAGTCCCACAGGCCAGTCCAGATTCTGACTTGTTCTCACAGAGGACATATTAGGTACATCTAAAACTACCTCAGAAGGTGAGCAGTTTACATTTTTATTTTAAAATTTTATTTATAATTTTTTGAGATGAAGTCTCACTCTGTTGCCCAGGCTGGAATGCAGTGGTGCGATCTCAGCTCACTGTAAGCTCTGCCTCAGCCTCGCGAGTAGCTGAGATTACAGGCTCCCACCATCACACCTGGCTAATTTTTGTATTTTTAGTAGAGACCAGGTTTCACCAAGTGGGTCAGGCTGGTCTTGAACTTCTGAGCTCAAGTGATCTGCCCACCTCGGCCTCCCAAAGTGCTGAGATTATAGGTGTGAGCCACTGTGCTCAGCCAGTTTTTTTTTTTTTTTTTTAATTTTAAGAGAGTCTCATTCTGTCACCCAGGCTGGAATGCAGTGGTGCAATCTTGGCTCACTGCAACCTCCACCTCCCAGGTTCAAGCAATTCTCCTGACTCAACCTCTTAAGTAGCAGAGATTACAGGCGCTTGCCACCATGCCCAGCTAATTTTTGTATTTTTGATAGAGATGGGAGTTTCACCATGTTGGCCAGGCTGGTCTTGAACTCCTGATTCAAGTGCTCTGCCTGCCTCGGCGTCCCAAAGTGCTGGAATTACAGTTGTGAGCCATCACACCCAGCCCCTATTTTTAATTAAATAAGCTAGGAAGTATACTATTTGAAAAGTAGCTCATTAACTTAGAGATCAGCCTACCATTGGCAAAACACTGGCAGACACTATTAAATACTAGGAAAATTTAAAAAGCATACTACAGACTATTGCACACTTACAAGAATTCTCAACGACCTTCCCACTCCTCAACATTTCATATCTGATTTTAATACTCTCAGTTAATCAAATACATAAGTTAGATTCAAATTTTAGAAAACAACTTTACCTGGATTGCTAAGGGGGTCAGAGTATCGAAAAAATTCTAGAAACAGACTGTTAACTATGGATATAAATATTCTAAGTAAGAACACAAGTTTCTGATCCCTATATTGCTTAAAATACAGTTCAAAAAAAAAACGGCTGGGGACGGTGGCTCACGCCTGTAATCCCAGCACTTTGGGAGGCCGAGGTGGGCGGATCATGAGGTCAGGAGATGGAGACCATCCTGGCCAACATGGTGGTGAAACCCCGTCTCTATTAAAAAAAAAAAAAAAAAAGTCCAGGCATGGTGGCTCACGCCTGTAATCCAAGCACTTTGGAGGCCAAGGCGGGCAGATCACCTGAGGTCGGGAGTTCAAGACCAGCCTGACCAACTGGTGAAACCCTGTCTTTATAAAAGAAAAAAGAAAAAAAAAAATCTTGGAGTATGTTTGAATTCAAAATTTTTAAAAATACAGTTAATGAAAATGTAATTAGATAATTATTACAAGAAATAATTCGGACTAAACCATAAGTAATGTATAGAATAAGATTATTTTTAAAAGTTAAATGCCATCTGGGCGTGGTGGCTCATGCCTGTAATCTAAGCACTTTGGAGACCAAGACAGACCTGAGGTTGGGAGTTAAAGACCAGCCTGACCAACATGGTGAAACCTCATCTTTGAAAAAATAAAAAAAATTAAAAAATAAATAAAATGTTAAAAAAGTTAAATGCCAAACATAGATTTATGTGAAATTTTTCCACTGTATTTTATTCATAATTTAGCTATATCCAAAATGCTGGAGGAAATATTCATATCTGCTGAGTTCTTGGCAGCAATGAAGAGGCAGAATGGCTTTATTAATTAACCTTTCCAGTCTCACAATCAGAAGCAATCTTTGATTTGTTAGATATTTCATAAACTTGAATAATAAGCTTTAGCTGATTGATGATTTCCTTGTCTGCTGTTTTTATGTCAAATCCCAACATCTTCATAATAGTTTCTTGAAAGTTGCTGAGCTACAAACAACCATCACAGAAATCGAGATATATTAGTAATTTGGGTCACCCACTTATTATGTACAAAGAATTGGTATTAGAAATTTAGTCTTATTCAACATTATTAAATGTAATATAGTCTACTTTCAAACAGTATGTTTAAGCTAGGAACTGATCTATTACAATAACTCTATTTAAAATTTCCTTTGCATTTAAATTTTTTTTCTTGCTTTTACACTTTTGTAAACTTAATTTTATTGCTGCTTATTTTGTTATTTTTCATTCATAAGGTAATTACTTTTTGGACTTCTGATTTGCTGAATGAGAATACCAGTCCCCTAAACACACATTTCTCTACCCATCCTCCAAAAACCATAGTGATCAATGTGGAGATTACATAAAAACTACCTGTAAATTGTGCCTAAAGCAAACCTAGAGAATAGCACAAACTTCAAGTGGGGAAATGAATATTCTAACCCAGCAGAGGCAGCTTCCAAGGAAGGTGCAGCTAATTTCCACTGGTGTAGAAAGCAGACATTACCCCCGGAAACAAGACAGTTCATAAATGGCAAAATAACGAGAACAAATCTGAGATCTGGTGGATCAGAACACTGACAAGTGGGGAAGGAAAAGCAAGGGGCTTGAAAGCACACAAGACCAAAAATGGTAGTTGCAGAGGGCAAGGTTTCTGATGGGAGAGGGTGGTAGTTGGGTGAGGTGTTCCTTGGAAGCTTGGTAATAAAGGAAAAGAGAAAAGCAAACAGTGGAAATTAAGAAGTTTATACAAATGAGAGTATTACAGAATCAGACATCACAAACCCTCATTCACAAAATAAAAGGCTTGATCGAGTAAACTTTAGAAACTGCACTCACTGTGCCAACAGAAGCCGGTGGTATTGAGCTAAGGAACCTAGTGAGTAAGTCCTGCCTCCAGTTACTCTAAAGTAGAAACGTCTGAAGACTAGAGAATTCAAGGAATTTCAAAGTGAATACAGATAAATGGCAAATTATATTCATATAAAATTACTTTAAGAAGAAAATAGAAGCTGGGCACGGTGGCTCACGCCTGCAATCCCAGCACCTTGGGAGGCCGAGGCAGGAGGATCACGAGGTCAAGAGATCAAGACCATCCTGGCCAACATGGTGAAATCCCGTCTGTACTAAAAAAATACAAAAATAAGCCGGGCACGGTGGCAGGTGCCTGTAGTCCCAGCTACTCAGGAGGCTGAAGTAGGAGAATTGCTTGAACCCAGAAGGCAGAGGCTGCAGTGAGCAGAGATCACGCCACTGCACTCCAGCCTGGGCGATAACAGCAAAAATCCATCTCAAAAAATAAAAAAGACAACCATGAAACACAGAACACATGTTTGACACAACACCCTGAAAAAAATTAAATACAAATAAAATTTGCAAAATGGTGGGGAGGGGGGGACTTTATTTTGAATCAGAAATGTAATAATTCAGCATAGAAATAAACAAAAAGATGTCCAGGATATCTAGATGTAAGGCTGGGATTACGGCTATAATCCCAGCACTTTGGGAGGCCAAGGTGGGCGGATTGCCTGAGGTCAGGAGTTCGAGACCAACCTGGCCAACATGGTGAAACCCCATCTCTAAAAAAAAAAAGAAAGAAAGAAAAAGATATCTAGATGTGAGACTTGAACTCAGGCAAGAAAACACAAAATCATCTAAAAAGTGAAGAGTGAACTACAAGGTAGCCAAAGGAAAACAGATATGACTGAAAATAAAATAGGGAGCTGGACACAGTGGCTCACACCTGTATTCCCAGCACTTTGGGAAGCCAAGGCAGGAGAATTGCTTGAGTGCAAGAGTTTGAGACTAGCCTGGGAAACATGGTGAAACCCTATCTTTACAAAACATACAAAAATTAGTCAGGTGTGGTGGTGGCAAACATGTAGCCCCAGCTATTTGGAAGGCTCAGGTGAGCGGATTGCTTTAGCTCAGGACGTTGAGGCTGTGGTGAGCCATGAGCATGCTACTGCATTCCAGACTGGGCAACAGAATGAAACTCTGTCTCAAAAAATAAAAGAAATAGAAACAATCAAGAAAGTGAACAAGCAGAAGTTAAAGAGAGAAAAAAGAGAAAATGCTAATATCATACTTAATGTTTTAAGCATATCTTAAGGTATAAGTTTCCTAAGCAACTAATATATGGAGATGTGACATATAATAACTTTAAAATTTTTCCAAATGATCAATTAGCCTTTTAAAAATTCTCTCAAAATATTTACAAGCATAGTGAAAATCTAAGCAAGTTTAGAAGCACTACTCTATTTTGATAGACAGTGACACAGAAAGTAACATACAAGGTTTCCGCTGAATTTCACATGATGACACACGATCTCATAGACCTATACCCTCCTGGTCACTAGTCAGAGTATATAAAATAATCATATATCCCATCCGTAGCCACTGTGGGTTTAGCAGGGATAAGCACTTGACCTAAACTGGGCCAATTAGACCCTTTCTTGGGATTCTCTGTCCTGTCACAGGAACTACATATAAAACTCCATGGTTGTCAGTGGCCATGTTTCCTCTCATGGAGAAAACCAACCTGCAGTCAGACAGATGAGCTGATACATAGATGCCAAGAAGTAAATATGAGAAAGGGCTTGTAGGTTCCAGGTGCTAATCCTGGAGCCCAGGTACATATTCACTCTCCTGGAGTCAAAGTTTAACTCATTTTTGATTCCATAAGCCGATATTCCCTTTTGTCTAAGTTAGTTACAGTCTAAGTAGGGGTGGTGTTTATCACTTTAACTAAATTAATTTTAATTTTATTATTTTACAAAAACCTCTTGTTCTTGTCCTGATATTTCTTCAGGTGTGCTCTTTGCTGTGGGAGGCTCAGAAGTGATAGCATCTAACATCTGCTGGGTCTTCTCTTTGTCTGATCTTGCCTCTTGCTCTGCAGAGTCTAATGTAGTTTTCAAGTTTTCTGTTTTCACAACTGCCTTCTCTTTCATTGTTTCAACATTTGCTAAAGATTGCCTGAGGTTTTCAATTGTTTTGTCCTGACAGCATATAAGATGGGGAAAAGGAAGGAGATAACTATGATTAGATCTCTTCTAAATAACAGTTATGGTAACTCATGCTTCTTTTCCTTTTCTTTATTTTTTTATGAAGAGAGAGCGATATGGAAAAGAAAAACATTCCACAGTTTCTTAATTAAGAGGACATTTCTTCACCATCGTGCTCATCAATAACTAACTTAGCACTTTTATTAACTGGCCACTTGGGATTTAAAGAGTCTTAACATGTTTATTGCATCCTATCCTCAATGGTCTTAAATCCCTACATTAATCAAGTACAGAAATACAGAAAATAAGTGGCATTTCAGTAAGAGAAATGTTGCTGATAAACTGCTGTATCCGTTGATCAGTTATTTAGTGCCTGTTTGGCTTAAGGCATACTTTTTGAAATAGTATAACTGAAGCTTGATATGGAGAAGGTCCAAACAAGAGCCCCTAAAATGACTACAACTTTTAACTATTACCCCAATAAGAGACACCAGTAAAACTACAATAAAAAACGGGCTGGGTGTGGTGGCTTATGCCTCAGCACTTTGGGAGGCTGAGGCAGGCAGATCACTTGGGGTCGGGGGTTCGAGACCAGCCTGGCCAACATGGTGAAACCCTGTGTCTACTAAAAATACAAAAATTAGCTGGGCATGGTGGTGTGTACCTGTAGTCCCAGCTACTCGGGAGGCTGAGGTGGGAGGATTGCTTGAACCTGGAGGGCAGAGGTTGCAGTGAGCCAACATTGTGCCACGGCACTCCAGTCTAGGTGACAGAGGGAGACTCAATCTCAAAAAGAATAATAATAAAACAAAAAACAAGGGATTTGTAATTATAACCCTTAGAATACCAATTATCATTGAGGAATAAGGAGGAAGATATATGGATATATGGGGGTTTCAATTGTATTGGTAATATTTGTTTCTTAAAATGAGTGGTAGATTCCAATTTTACTCTCTATGCTTTAATAATATATATATTCTTTTGTATGTACATAAAATACTTTTATTTTTTTGACTGCAATGAAAAGCATGCTGCTAATATGGTAAAAAACCAAAGCTTAAGTGAATTTCTGAAAGCCTCTCTTCCTTCACTTACTTTAAGGACATTTACTCTTATCAGCTGGGTTTCCATATTTTTATTTGACAATTTCAAATCACTGAGCTGCTTCTGAAGTTTCTGAACTTTCTTCTTCAATCTTTGTGTCGTAGCAATCTGCAAATTCTTCTGAATATTCAATAACATTTGTTGCATGTTGTCTTTCTCTTGCTTTTTGAAATTCTTATGCTTGTCTCTCTGGGAATGCTTAGTCTCTGAGTGTTCCTTTGCAGAAATCAACAGTATTAAAATAAAAATTTGTGTTTTAAGATGTTATTCTATACTAGCATTATACCACATCCACTCCAGACTAACACACTGCAGGCTTAACAATACTTCCATAAGTAAAATATTTTTATGCATTATTTATGCAAATTATTATAAAATATTTTATGCATTATTAAAATAATCAGGAAAATAAAATATGACAATAAAAGTGATGACTCAGGACTACCAAGAGTACAATAAATAGATTTTATAAGCACCAAGCAGTAGCATAGATTAGTTCAACTTTTCTAGGAATGTATTATAAGGAAATAATCAAGTTGTGCCTGCAGCAACCTCGGTTCGGATCCGAGTCAGGGCACTAAAAAAAAAAAGAAAGAACCAAATTGTGGATAAAGATTCACACACAAAGATTTTTAAATGTATTGTTTAAGTTAGGGTCTTGCTCTGTCGCCCATGCTGGAATTCAGTGGCATGATCACCACTCACTGCAGGCTCAACTTCCCAGGCTCAAGAGATCCTCCCACCTCAGCCTCTGGAGTAGCTGGGACTACAGGATGTGTACACTCAGCTGTGTTTTTTTATTTTCCTCAAACTCCTGGGCTCAAGTGATCTTCCCGCCTTGCCCACCCAAAGTGCTGGTATTACAGGCGTGAGCCACCTCACCTAGCCATCTGAAAAAAGATATTCAGATATCCTTTTTTTTTTTTGAGAGGGAGTTTTGCTCTTGTGGCCCAGGCTGGAGTGCAATGGCACAACCATGGCTCACAGCAACCTCTGCCTCCCAGGTTCAAGTGATTCCCCAGCCTCAGCCTCCCAAGTACCCAGAATTACTGGCACTCAGCACCATGCCCAGCTAATTTTTGCATTTTTAGTAGAGACAGTGTTTCACCATGTTCACCAGGCTGGTCTCTAACTCCTGACCGCAGATGATCCACCCACCTCGGCCTCCCAAAGTGCTGAGATTACAGGCATGAGCCACTGTACCTGGTCACAAAGATAGTCTTTTTTTTTTTTTTCCTTTTTTCCCTAGATAACTTCAGGACACAAAGATATTCTTTACAACATTATTTATAACAGAAAAAAATGAAGCAATGCAAATATCAAAAAAGAAAAATTGCCGGGCGTGGTGGCTCAAGCCTGTAATCCCAGCACTTTGGGAGGCTGAGACAGGTGGATCACAAGGTCGAGAGATCGAGACCATCCTGGTCAACATGGTGAAACCCCGTCTCTACTAAAAATACAAAAAAATTAGCTGGGCATGGTGGCGCGGGCCTGTAATCCCAGCTACTCGGGAGGCTGAGGCGGGAGAATTGCCTGAACCCAGGAGGCGGAGGTTGCGGTGAGCCGAGATTGCACCATTGCACTCCAGCCTGGGTAACAAACAAGAGCGAAACTCCGTCTCAAAAAAAAAAAAAAAAGAAAAAAGAAAAATTATGTATGATAGATTATTCCCTAGAAATTAAGTTTCATAAATATTTATTAAGAAAAAATGATAATGATATAGTTAATGAAAAAAGCAGGATTGGCTGGGCATGGTGGCTCACACCTGTAATCCAAGCACTTTGGAAGCCAAGGCGGGTGGATTACCTGAGGGCAGGAGTTCAAGACCAGCCTGACCAACATGGTGTAATCCCATCTTTAAAAAAAAAAAAAGAAAAGAAAAAAGCAGGATTAAGAAAAACTATGCATATCTCACTTGTGATAAAACTATGCATGGAAAATAATCAGGGAAATATACCTATATTAAATACTAGTTATCACAAAATGGTGGGATTACTGGTGATTTCAATTTTATTTCTATTATTTTCTACTTTACAAATCTTCACTAATACACCTGATTTTTTATTTTTTGGGACAGGGTCTCACTCTGTCACCCAGGCTGGAGTGCAGTGATGCAATCACGGCACATTGCAGCCTTGATCTCCCATGCCCAAGCCATCCTCCCACCTCAGCCTTCTCAGTAGCTGGGACTACAGGTGTGCACCATGCCTGGCTAGTTCTTGAATCTTTTGTAGAGATGAGATGTCGCCATGTTGTCCAGGCTGATCTCAAATTCCTGGGCTCCAGCTATCCACCTACCTCAGCCTTCCTAAGTACTAGAATTACAGATATGAGCCACTATGCCCAGCTGAATTAATCTTATTATGAGACAAAAATTAGTTATCTCAAATATTATTACAAAAAAGTTATGATAAATGTTTTAATCCATTAAAAGAAATAAAACAACAAATTAAGGAAGAAGAACCAGAATGGCACCATCCTTCTCAATAACAACCCTAGAGACTAGAAGACAATGGAGTCCGCGTGTGAAAATAAAGTCTAAACCCAGCTATCAATTGAGTATGATAATTCAAAAAAAGACTTTGTTATTCACACAACAACCCCAAAAAATGTCACTCTCCAAGGCACCATGTCTTAGGAAGCCATTGGAGGATATGTTCCAGCAAAATAAGAAAGGACACCAAAAAAGAGGAAGAAATGTGATTCAGCAAACAATGAAACCAAACCAGGAGATTAGAGAAGGAAAGTCACAGGATCAAAGCTGTGCCCAGGCCCACAGAGCAAAATCCAGACTGAAGCGAGGGAATGAAGGACTTTGGGAGAAAAAAAATGGGAGATTTTTACAGTCTAAAGGATCATCTGATACAGATTTGAGCAGAAAAAAAAAACCTTAATAAACGAATGCTGAAAAATAAATGTATAAAAATATAAGGAAGGGATTAACTGTAGGAAAAATAAAATGCAATATAAGAAAGAAAATGTACCAAGCATATAGTACTTCACGCTTTTGTATCCATTTACTATAATGGTAAATTAAATGCTGATTATGGATTCAGCTTAAAATATTAAATTAACCATATTGGGAAGATGAAAGGAGCTGGTAGCAAAATGATATAAAAGATGAAACTTCGCCAGGCTTGGTGGCTCATGCCTGTAATCCCAGCTACTCAGGAAGCTGAGGTAGGAGAATGGTTTGAACCTGGGAGGCGGAGGTTGCAATGAGCCAAGATAGTGCCACTGCACTCCAGCCTGAGCAAGACAGCATGACTCTGTCTCAAAAAAAAATCTAAATAACTTCAGCTCAAAAAATGGAAATCAACACTAAAATTACAAGCATACATAGAACATGGTGAAAAGAAATATTTCTTATAAAAATCTACTGGACAAGCAACAGAGGAATATTTAATAGTATTTACTCCTTTTCTGATTTAAAAACAAAAGACCAAAAAAAGCACGTTAACTGGCCGGGCGCAGTGCCTCATGCCTATAATCCTAGCACTTTGGGAGGCTGAGGTGGGTGGATCACCTGAGGTCAGGAGTTCAAGACCAGCCTGGCTGTCGTGGTGAAACCCTTGTCTAAAAAAAAAAAAAAAAAAAAAGCACATTAACTTAAGAAGGGAATAGACAAAGTAGGGTGCAGATTTAATAAAGATACTATATATACTCATTATATATAAACAAAAAAAAACTAGTAAAATGCATATTTATTTATTTTTGAGACAGAGTTTTGCTCTGCTGCCCAGGCTGGAGCACAGTGGCACAATCTCGGCTCACCGCAACCTCAACCTCCCCAGTTTGATTCTCTTGCCTCAGCCTCCCAAGTAGCTGGGATTCGAGGTGCATACCACTTTGCCCAGCTAACTTTTGTAGTTTTAGTAGAAATGGGGTTTCACAATGTTGGTCAGGCTGATCTTGAATTCCTGATCTCAAGTGATCCACCCATCTCGACCTCTCAAAGTGCCGGGATTACAGGCATGAGCCACCATGCCCGGCCATAAAATGTATATTTTAAAAAAAAGAACTGGACAGGCATGGTGGCTATGCCTGTAATACTAGAACTTTGGGAGGCTGAGGTGGGAGAATCGCTTGAGCTCAGCAGTTGAGACCAGCCCAGGCAACATGGTGAAGTCCCATCTCTACAAAAACTTCAAAAAACTAGTCAGGTATAGAGGCATGCACCTGTAGTTCCAGCTATCTGGGAGGCTGAGACAGGAGGATCCCTTGAGTCCTGAAGGTTGAGGCTTCAGTGAGCTGTAATCATGCCACTGCACTCCAGCCTGGATAACAGGCAGAGCAAGACCCTGTCTCAAAAAGAACCACTGGTTCTTTGGAAAGATAACATAGATGACTCAGGCAAGCCTGGTTAAAAAGGAAAGAGAGAAAGTGAAAATACACAATATTAGAAGGGAGGAATATATAGAATGTATAGATATGCAAAGATAATGCATTCAGAATGCAAAGATGAAAATAATTCTAAGAGAACATTTTGAAATTTAGTGGTAATAAATTGAAAATCTAAAAGAAATATAGGCTGTAATTCCAGCACTTTGGGAGGCAGAGATGGGCAGATCATTTGAGGCACATGGAGTTCGAGACCAGCCTGGGCAACATGGAAAGACCCTGTCTCTAAAAAACTACAAAAATTAGCTAGACATAGTGGCATGCACCTGTGGTTCCAGCTACTCAGAAGGCTGAGGCAAGAGGATCATTTGAGCCTCAGAAGGTTGAGGCTGCAGTGTACCATGATGGTAACACTGCATTCCAGCCTGGGAAACAGAGTAAGACTGTCTCAAGAAAAAAAAAAGCAGTTTTCCCATAAACTAGTCCAAAGTGTTCCACCTTTAAAATAAAATTATTTATAAAATAAATAAATGAAAAATTAAAAATACATTATTTCCTAGGAAACAATTTAACAATATACAATGAAATCCAGAAAACCCAAGAACTCTAGTAAAGAAAACTACTGGGCTGGGCACGATGGCTTATGCCTGTAATCTCAGCACTTTGGGAAGCTGAGGTGGGTGGATCACCTGAGGTCAGGAGTTTAGACAAGCCTAGCCAACATGGTGAAACTGCATCTCTACTAAAAATACAAATATTAGCTGGGTGTGGTGCCTGTAATCCCAGCTATTCAGGAGGCTGAGGCTGAAGAATCACTTGAACCTAGGAGGCGGAGGTTGCAGTGAGCCAAGATCATGCCACTGCACTCCAGCCTAGGCAACAAAAGCGAAACTCCATCTCGAAAAAAAAAAAAGAAAGAAAGAAAGAAGAGAAAAGAAAACTGAGTGCTCAATAAATATTAGATAAATAAATGGATGAATGAGCCAAAAGACTAAATGAAGGCGGGGCGTGGTGGCTCACATCTGTAATCTCAGCCCTGATTTGGGAGGCCAAGTCGGGCATATCACAAGGTCAAGAGCTTGAGACCATCCTGGCCAACACGGTGAAAACCCATCTCTATTAAAAATACAAAAATTAGCTGGGTGTGATGGGTACACCTGTAGTCCCAGCTACTTGGGAGGCTGAGGCAGGAGAATCGCTTGAACCCAGGAGGCTGAGGTTCCAGTGAGCTGAGATCGCACCACTGCACACCAGCCTGGCGACAGAGGGAGACTCCATCTCAAAAATAAATAAATAAATAAAATAAAATCAGAAGCTTTCAGAGTTTGTAGCAAACTTCCCCCCTTTCCCAATATGAAGAAAAGTATTAATAGTATTAACAGCTTCAAATATTAAAGTTAGTTATTAATAAAATAAAATGCAATAATTTTCATTATCAAAGGAATGCTTATACTTCAGTAAATTCTTACTTTCTTTCTGTCCAAGTCTAATCTCTCTTGAAAAAAGTCATTGATCGAAATTTTTCTTTCCTGACATTTAAAGGGTCTTTTTTGTTCTCAATACTTTTCTTCAGCTTGGGATGATTCTTGAGCACCTTCCTCATAAAGATGATGCAGCTGCTCTAGTTGTTTAGTGAGCATCTGGATTTCCTGCTGAAGCCCTTTGGTTCTCTGCAAGGAAAAAACATTAAAAACTCCCTCATGCTCCATGCTTGCTTGCTTGCTTGCTTGTCACCCTGGCTGGAGTGCAGTGGCGTGATCTCGGCTCACTGCAACCTCTGCCTCCTAGGTTGAAGCAATTCTCTGCCTCAGCCTCCTGAGTAGCTGGGATAACAGGTGTCCACCACCATGCCCGGTTAATTTTTATATTTTTAGTAGAGATGGGCTTTCACCATCTTGGCCAGGCTGGTTTTGAACTCCTGACCTTGTGATCCACCTGCTTTGGCCTCCCAAAGTGCTGGGATTACAGGCGTCAGCCACCGCTCCCGGCCCTTTCTATTTTTTTGAAACAGAGTTTCACTCTGTCACGCAGGCTGGATTGCAGGGGCGCAATGTCGGCTCCCTGCAACCTTTGACTCCCAGGTTCAAAGAATTCTCCTGTCTCAGCCTCCCAAGTAGCTGGGACTACAGGCATATGTCACCACGCCAGGCTAATTTTTGCATTTTGAGTAGAGACGAGATTTCGCTGTATTGGTCAAGCTGGTCTGGAACTCCTGAACTCAGGTGATCCACCCACCTCCACCTCCTAAACTGCTGGGATTACAGGTGTGAGCCTCTGCACCCAGCCTCCATGCTTTCTATGTAGTTTCAAAACTATGTGCAAGTTTTATTTATATTCACATTAGAGTGGCATTAAGTAACTAAGTAGATGAATACAGATGATTTTAGGATTTGACATGTATACATTGGTTTAAAAATAAATAGGGCTCACAGCTGTAATCCCAGCACTTTGGGAGGCTGAAAAGGGGGTGGATCACCTGAGGTAGGGAGTTTGGAACCAGCTTGGAGAAACCCCATCTCTACTACAAAATACAAAATTAGCCGGGATGGTGACGCATGTCTATAATCCAGCTACTCGGGAGGCTGAGGCAGGAGAATCACTTGAACCTGGGAGGCAGAGGTTGCAGTGAGCTGAGATCACACCATTGCACTCCAGCCTGGGCAACAAGAGCAAAACTCCATCTCAAAATAAATAAAGAGAAAGCTTTGATATATAAAAATAAGACATTTTCGTTAGTACTGAGAAATAAAGCTGTATAATGAATTTAAGAGAGCAGAGTATTAAAAAGATGTGGAACTCTAAACAAGCTACTGTGTAGCAGGTTTCACCAACACACTGGATCTAAGCTATATACAGGTGACCCTAGTGTCCATGGGAGATCAGTGTCAGAACCTCCTAGAGATACCAAAATTCATGAATATTCAAGTTCTTGATACAAGATGGCATAGTGCTTGTGTATAACCTGTGTACATCCTCCTGTATACTTTAAATCATCTCAAGATTTTTATAATACCTAATATAATGCAAATGCTATATAAATAATTGTACTCTGTTGTTTAGGGAATAATGAAAAGGAAGAAAGTCTATACACGTTCAGTACAGATGCAGTTTTTTTTTCAGACAGTCTTGCTTTATTGCCCAGGCAGTGGCGAGATGCTGGCTCATTGCAACCTCCACCTCCCGGGCTTAGCAATTCTCATGCCTCAGCCTCCCAAGTAACTCCCAAGTTACATGCCACCATGCCCAGCTCATTTTTGTATTTTTAGTAGAGATGAGTTTTTGCCACGTTGGCCAGGCTGGTCTTGAACTCCTGGCCTCAAGTGATCCACTTGCCTCAGCCTCCCAAAGTGCTGGGACTACAGATGTAAGCCACATACCTGGCTGTGATGTAATATTTTAGACAAATATTTTTTATTACTGGTTGGTTGAATCCATAGATATGGAGGGCTAACTGTACCTATTACCATTTGAATTTTAGGGTGAGGAGTCATGAAATATACTAAAATGATTTGGACACAGGCTGGGCATGGTGGCTCAAGCCTGTAATCCCAGCACTTTGGGAGGCCGAGGCAGGCAGATCATGAGGTGAAGAGATGGAGATCATCCTGGCCAAGATGGTAAAATCTCGTCTCTACTAAAAATACAGAAAATTAGCTGGGTGTGGTGGTGCATGCCTGCATCCCAGCTACTCGGAAGGCTGAGGCAGGAGGATCACTTGAGGTGGAGGTTGCAGTGAGTCGAGATCACGCCACTACACTCCAGCCTGGCAAAAATGATTGGACACAAACAAGGAGATATAGCCACTTAACCTGCTTATTCAATCATATGATAGACTTGACCAGTAAATGAAAATAAACTGGCAATTTTACTGCAATGACTGAAGTGACCAGTGCTAGGTTATCATGTAAACACTATCTTTACCATACCACTATTTTATTTATTTATTTATCTATCTATCTATTTATTTATTTATTTTTGAGATGGAGTCTTGCTGTGTCACCAGGCTGGAGTGTAGTGGCACAATCTCGGCTCACTGCAACCTCTGCCTCCTGGGTTCAAGCGATTCTTCCACCTCAGCCTCCCGAGTACCTGGTCCTACAGACGTGTGCCACCACACCCAGCTAATTTTTGTATTTTTTAGTAGGGATGGGGTTTCATCATTTTGGCCAGACTGGTCTTGAACTCCTGACCTCGTGATCCGCCCACCTCGGCCTCCCAAAGTGCTGGGATTACAGGCGTGAGCCACCATGCCTGCCCAATACCACTATTTTAATATTTATTGAGCTTATATTAAATCAAGCATTTATCATGTATTAACCCATTTAGTCTTTGTAACCACTCTGTGAAGTGGGAACTACACACTGTCCCCCACTTCACAAATGAAAATGAGGCATAGAGAGGATAAGGAATCTGCCCAAGAGCACACAGCTGACAAATGGCAGAGCTGGGCTTCATGCTGGGGCTCTGCACTCTTAATAAATATGTTAGGCTACCTCCAATATAATAATGAACAGCCTCTTCTCTTCTTTCACGGTAATAGTAAAAATAGAATTATAACTAATTCAGAGCCGCAGAGTTTCCTAAATTGACTAATATTAAAATCTACATCATAAGAGAGTCAAAATTCTAGGCCAGGCACAGTGGCTCATGACTGTAATCTCAGCACTTTTGGAGGCCAAGGTGGGTGGATCACGAGGTCAGGAGTTCAAGACCAGCCTGGCCAAAATGATGAAACCCCATCTCTACTAAAAATACAAAAAAAGTTAGCCGGTCACGGTAGCGGGCACCTCTAATCCCAGCTACTTGGGAGGTTGAGGCAGGAGAATCGCTTGAATCCAGGAGGAAGAGGTTGCAGTGAGCTGAGATCATGCCATTGCACTCTAGACTGGGCGACAGAGTGAGACTCTGTCTCAAAAAAAAGAATCAAATTGGAAAGAATAACTTTTATATCTATTTATATACTTACAGCTTTCCAAGATTTCTCATTTGCACCAATTTCCTGAATCCTGTTTTCCACAGCCTCCTCTGTGGCTGGTATGGAGACAATGCTGTCACTCAGAAGAGTAGCCAACTGACCAAGGAAATTCTGATACTGGGACTGCACAGTTTTAGTTTCCCAGCTGAATGAATATGGAGGTCTGTCTGACTCAGATGCTTGTTTTTCTTTATAGTTCAAATCTTGTTGACATTTATCCCAAATTTTCTGATCATTTTTTTTTTCGGTCCTTCAGAGTGAAAAGTGTTGTCTCTCTCAAAGTTCTTGGCCAGGATAGCTTCACTCTTATCCTAAATAAGCCAATATACAGGTTAAACTTCCCATTTGAAATTTAATATGGATACATCTATTTCTCTCTCTTTTTTTTTTTTTTTTTTTTTTTGAGACAGAGTCTTGCGCTGTTGCCCAGGCTGGGGTCCAGTGGCACAATCTCAGCTCACTGCAACCTCTGCCTCCCGGGTTCAAGTGATTTCTCCTAACTCAGCCTCTTGAGTAACTGGGATTACAGTCGTGTGCCACCATACCCAGTTAATTTTTTTGCATTTTTAGTAGAGACAGGGTTTCACTGTGTTAGCCAGAATGGTCTCAATCTCCTGACCTAGTGATCCACCTGCCTCAGCCTCCCAAAGTGCTGGGATTACAGGTGTGAGCCACTAAGCCTGGCCTATTTCCCTGCTTTTGAAATATAAAGTTATGGCACAAAACTTCAGGAGAAAAGACCCTCAATAGAAAGAGTTAGTCACGGCCAGGTGCAGTGGCATGTCTGTAATCACAGTACTTTGGGGCTGCGGCGGGTGGATCGCCTAAGGTTAGGAGTTCGAGACCAGCCTGGACAACATGGTGAAACCCTGTCTCTACTAAAAACATAAAAATTAGCTGGGCGTGGTGGCGGGTGCCTATAATCCCAGGTACTTGGGAGGCTGAGGCAGGAGAATCACTTGAACCCAGGAGACAGAGGTTGCAATGAGCCGAGATCACTCCACTGCACTCCAACCTCGGCAATAGAGCAAGACTTAATCTCAAAGAAAACAAAACAAAACAAAAAACCAGAAATACTTCTAGTCTGCCATGCTGTACTGCTTCCCTTGATCCTCCTTTAAGAAGACCAACAAAGTACTGAACATTTACCAATTATCTCCTGGAAAAACCCAAGGTAATAAAAATCATGTTTCTTCAAAAAGCAATCAAAATTTGTCCTTACCTTCACCATGAAAGTATCCAAGGAATCTTCTTGTCCACTCATATGAATATAAGGGGTGAAACTCTTAGTGCCTGAGAACAACTCCTCCAAAAAGTCTGCTTTTTTCTCTGCCTTTTCTCTTTCAACCAGATGTGTTCTGTGTAAGCTACAGGTAGGTATCAATATTACGAAACCAACTCAACCAATTTTCAAATTTCAACTTAAAATAACAAAAAGAGCCAACAATGCCAATATGGTGCATTGAGCGAGTCCTATGCAGAGTTCAAAGCTGCTGCTATGGCTTCCAGTGGGGTCCCCATCAGCACTGCCAGCTGGGCAAATGAAGCTCCCAAAATTCCAGACAACGTGGCAGATTGACTTCAGGGAATCTACTGCTTTGCCATCCATAGCAATGATTTCTGGAGGAACCTGATCCCTAATTTGGGACTCTGCTTTTAGAGTTTGGCTGGCCAGGAACTTCAGTAACATTGACCTCATGGTGTTAGAGGAAACTCTGCTTACCAGACTTCTGGTTCGGTAAAACGGGACCAGAGTCACTCTATCTTGAAGTGACTAGCTAGGCACTCGCAAGGCCTCTATAAGGTTAATGCTTGTCTGAAACTAGCCACATCCCAAGCTGACCACCAATTATAATTACAGAACATTTGTGGCCATACAGAGCATCTTCCACCAATCCTGCAGAATGTCCAGATGTCCTAAGAATGTGCAGCCCACTTTATTAAAGATACTGTTAATGAGGAGGCACAGGTTGAAAAATTAATGGTCATCTAAAATACCAATAGCCTCTACCTTTAGTAAGCACATCTGCATGTTCCAAATTTAATTACAGCTTCTTGTAAGTTTCTTATAGACACTAACAAGGATGGCATGTTCCTCCTCCTGCTTTCCAAGGATTCTCTACTCTGTAACGTTGTAGTTTCCAATAAACTTGCTTTTTTTCTCTGGGCTCTGTGACTCCCCTTGAATTCTTTCCTGTGCAAGATCCACTAACCTGCTCTTGGGGTCTGGATTAGGACCCTCTTTTCTGGCAACAGTGTATCTCAGCCAGGGGTGTAGCCAAGTAGACAAATGGAATCCTGTGCTGTACCCAAACCTTGCAAAGACAGAGCCTACAAATACCATGCCCAGTCATAAAAAAAATATATATCCCTAAAACATATTTATGAAGAGAGCTGTGCAGTTACCCAAGTGTTTCTAGAGAGATCAGAAATCATAGAGGAATGGGCCAGGTGCAGTGGCTCATACCTGTAATCCCAGTACTTTGGGAGGCTCAGGCCAGTGGAACACTTGAGCCCAGGAGTTAGAGACGAACCTGGGCAACACAGTAAGACCCTGTCTCAAAAAGAAATGGCAGGCCAGGCACGGTGGCTCATGCCAGTAATCCCAGCACTTTAGGAGGCCGAGATGGGCAGATCACCTGAGGTCAGGAGTTCAAGATCAGCCTGACCAACATAAAGAAACCCTATCTCTACTAAAAATACAAAATGGGCCTGGCATGGTGGTGTATGCCTATAATCCCAGCTACTCAGGAGGCTGAGGCAAGAGAATTGCTTGAACCCAGAGGCGGAGGTTGTGGTGAGCTAAGATCACGCCATTGCACTCCAGCCTGGGCAATAAGAGCAAAACTCTGTCTCAAAAACAAAACAAAACAAAGCAAAACAAAGAAATGGTAGGGAAATGAAGAGAAAAACAATCCAGTGTCAAGTCCGGTAGTATTTCTCATGGGGGAGATCAATTTTGAAGCCATTCTTTTTAAGGTGAAATTTGGATGTGAATAGCTTGCCTGCCACTACTGGCAATATTGTGATAATCAGTAGGGTCTGTCAGAAGCATTAAAACCAGAGTAGTTCCATCTTGAATAGGGGCTGGGTAAAACAAGGCTCAGAACTACTGGCAGCATTCCCAGGAGCTTAGGCATTTTTAATCCCTGGATGATAGGAGGTCAGCACAAGATACAGATCATGAAGATTCTGCTGACAAAACAGAATGTGGTAAAAGACAGCCAAAACTCACCAAAACCAAGACGGTGACAAGAGTGACCTCTGGTTGTCCTCAGTGCTCATTATACACTAATTATAATACATTAGCCTGCTAAAAGACTCCAACTGGCAACAAGACTTTTTACAAATACCATGGCAATGTCAGGAAGTTACCCTATACAGTCTAAAAAAAGGAGGAACCCTTGGTTCTGAGAAATGCTCATCTCTTTTCCAGAAAACTCATGAATAATCCACCCTGTGTTTAGCATATGATCAAGAAATAACTATAAGTATACCCAGTTGAGCAGCCCATACTGTGACTCTCCCTATAGAGCAGTCATTCTTTATTCCTTTACTTTCCCAATAAACTTACTTTCACTTTATGGACTTGCCCCCAGTTCTTTCTTGTGTGAGGTCAAGAACCCTTTCCTGGGGTCTAGATTGGGACCCATTCCTGGGAACAGTTCCACATGGATGCAGCTTTCTTTAGGGTAATATTTGCATTACTCAAATGTCATATATATATTATTTTTAATAACTCCTTTCTGTGTTCTTATAGATAAAGTATATCTCTTTTTAAACATTTTTAAATTTTGGAGTCAGGGTCTTGCTATGTTGCTCAGGCTGGTCACAAACTGGTCACAAGCTATCCTCCTAGATCAGCCTCCCAAGTAGCTGGGACTATAGGCGCCATCTGGCTACAGTATGTTTCTTGAAAATGCTTAGCATTAGTTTTATTTTTCATAATCTTGTCCTGTACCAAAATGATTATACTGAAACCGCCTTTGCAAAATTATGCCTGAGACAGTGAGAGAGATCTAAATTAACTGAGTCCATCTTGCTTCTAACCTCCAAACTCCTTGTGCATTCCTGGGAGTAGGCTGAACTAACTTTGGAAGAAACTTACTTTATAGTTTATAGTTTAAAATAAAGACAATAGCCCTGTCCCAAAGCAGACCTCCTTCTTTCCTGGAGACTAGATTGCCTTTGTAGGACTAACATTAGCCTCAAGACTAGACATTATGGTTTGAGAGTCATGCAGCTGGAGGCTACAAGATTCTGATCCTCACTAAACTGCTCCTAGGATCAGTGCTTGAGAGACGTTGCAGATCCTTTTGCATTTGATGAGTCAGCTGGCACCACCTAGACTGATAAACTGGCTCATCTGATCTTGAGGTCCTTACCCAGGAACTGACTTAGCTCAAGAAGACAGCTTTCATTCCCTGTGATTTCATCTCTGACCAATCAGCACTCTTGGTTCACTGGCTTCCCCCCACCCACCATGTTGTCCTTAAAAACTCTGAAGGTGGAATGCTCAGGGAGACTGATTTGAGTAATAATAAAACTGGTCTCCCGCACAGCCAGCTCTGCGTGAAGTAATCTCTTTTTTTTGTTTGTTTCCAGACATCTTCTGAAAGCTGTAATCTTTATTGCAATTCCCGTCTTGAGAAATTGTCTCTGTCTAAGCAGTGGGCAAGTTGAATCCATTGGGAAGTTATAAAATACCATCTATCTTTAAAGTAATTATTTAAATTGTTGGGTTTAAATCTACCATATTTTTATTTATTGTTTTTCCCATCTATTCTCTGTTCCTTTACTACTACTATACCACTTTAATTTGGATTAATAAAGTTTTTGTTTGTTTGTTTTTTGAGAGGAGTCTCACTCTCTTGCCCAGGCTGGAGTGCAGTTGTGCAATCTTGGCTCACTGCAACCTCTGCCTCCCAGGTTCAAGTGATTCTCATGTCTCAGTCTCCCGAGTAGCTCAGATTACAGGCATGCTTCACTTTGCTTGAGTATTTCTAGTAGACATGGGGTCTTACCACGTTGGCCAGGCTTGTCTGGAACTCCTGACCTCAAGTGGTCCACCTGCCTTAGCCTCCCAAAGTGCTGGGATTACAAGCATGAGCCACTGTGCTCAGAGTTGCATTAATACAGTTTTTTATTTCATTTTTCTTCCATGTTGTTTTTAATATCTTTTATTGTTTAGTTGTTAAGCTGGATTGTGGTTACATAATGCATATTTGATTTATTACATTCTACTTTATTATTTTTTGAGACAGAGTCTCACTCTGTTGCCCAGGCTAGAGTGTGGTGATATGACTTCAGCGCACTGCAACCTCCAACTCCCAGGTTCAAGAAATTCTCACGCCTCAGCCTCCTGAGTAGCTGGGATTACAAGCATGTGCCACCACATCTGGCTAATTTTTGCATTTTTAGTAGAGGTGGGGTTTCACCATGTTGGCAGGGTTGATCTTGAACTCTTGACCTCAAGTGATCTGCCCACCTCAACCTCCCAAAGTACTGGGATTACAGATGTGAGCTACTGCGCCTGGCCTATTACATTCTACTTTAATACTTTTGTGATACCCCCAAAATTAAACACTTATGATAGTGTAACTCCATTTACCATTTCTTGCCCTTGTACTATTGTTATTTTACTTTTTCATATATTATAAATTGTATAGGGTTTTTTTTGTTAACTGTCAGTATTAATTTCTATTTATCCACACATTTACCTTTCCTTTACTTTTTAATCTACCCTACAGTTCTCTATAGCCACCAAGGATCATTTGCCTTCATCCTAAAAAATTGTCTGGTGTGTTTCTTAATGGTGTAGTTCTTCTGACAATAAATGTTTTCTTTTTTTTTCTTCTGAAACCATGTTTATTTCATTGTCAATTGTGAAGGATCATTTCACTGAGTATAGATTCTAGGTTGTCAGTAATTTTTCTTTCAGCACTTGAAGATGTCATTCAGTTATCTTCTGACTTTTGGTTGGGTGCTGTGGCTCATGCCTGGTATCCCAGAACCTTGGGAGGCAAGGTGGAAGGATCGCTTGAGCCCAGTAGTTCAAGACCAGCCTGGGCAACAAAGTAAGGCCTTGTATCTACACAAATTTTTTTTTAATTATCTGGCCATGGTGGCATGTGCCTGTGGTCCCTGCTACTCAGGAGGCTGAGGCAGGAGCATCACTTATGCCCAGGTGTTTGAAGTTGCAGTAAGCCATGATTGCACCACTGCACTCCAGGCTGGGTGACAGCAAGATCCCATCTCAAAAAAAAGGAACTGCTTCAGCAGTTATGGAGGCTGGCAATTCCCAAGATCTGCTGGGATCTGAGAGACCCAGGAGAACCAGTAATGTAGTTCCAGTCCAAGTTTGAAGGCCTGAAAATCAAGAGAGCAGATAGTGTAGTTCCAGTCCAAAGGCCAGCAGGCTCAAGACTCAGAAAGAGCCAGTGGTTTGAATGAAAAGGCAGTGTAACAGCTGATGTCCCATTTTGAAGGCCATCAGGCAGGAAGAATTCTCTCTTACATGGGGGAGGATCAATCTTTTTGTTCTATTCAGGCCTTTAACTCAATGGATGAGTCCTACCTACAACAGGGAATATAATCTGCTTTACTTAGTATACCAATTTAAATGTTAAAATTAGCTAAAACACTCTCACATAGAATAATGTTTGACCATATATTGGGCACCCTATGGCCCAATCAAGTAAACATATAAAATTAATCCTCATAGTATGCCATATAGCCATTGTTTCTCTTTAGCTCTGAGGACAAAAACGAAAAGTCTGTAGTGTACTATGTTGTGTTCAAAACTGTGTTGAAGAGTTTACCTGATTAGCTGTTAAGGGTCAAGCTATAGCCAACTTCATGTGCTTGCTTAACACTGAGAAGATATTTGAATGATAAATTGCTTTTAGTCTTTCACTTCACCTTTGTCAGTTCTCTTTATTTAGACACTCTCTGCACAACCAGAAGAAAAGCCCCATTCTCCTGGTTTCAGCCTTTTAAGTTTAACTAATATCTCAGTCTGAGTAAAGGTTTGTTTCTTTATTAAATTTTAGTCTGCTATGTAATTTCTTTTAAAAAGTGGGCCGGGGCAGTAGCTCATACCTATAATCCCAGCACTTTGGGAGGCTGAGGTGGGTGGATCGCCTGAGGTCAGGAGTTCGAGACCAGCCTAACCAACATGGTGAAACCCCATCTCTACTAAAAATACAAAAATTAGCCAGGTGTGGTGGTACACACCTGTAATTCCAGCTACTTGGGAGGCTGAGGTAGGAGAATCACTTGAACCTGGGAGGCGGAGGTTGCACTGAGCTGAGATTGCACCACTGCACTCCAGCCTGGGTGACAGAGTGAGATTCCAACTCAAAAAACAAACAAATAAAGTGATTTGGTATAAATAGAGCAAAAGAAATAAAAGTGTTTTGAGAAAAGCAAGACCCAGAAGAACCCCAAACTATGAGATGACATGATATATACTAACCAATCCAAAATAGAAATAGGCTACACTATTATGCACGTCTGAATAGAATAGCTTTTCATATTGTGTGAGTTTCTCAAATATTATTCATATTATAAGAGAGAACATTTAATGACTTTGCTTCTCCTTCTATCAACTGAGGACACATTATCGAATATCTCTTCCCTCTGTACGCTAACTAAGACAGTAAGTCTAAGAATAACAAATTTTATAAAGGATAAAATCACATGATCAACTCAATAAGATGCAAAGAAAAAAAAGCATTGGACAAAAAAATCCAACACACTTTTATAATTAAAAACACTCAACAATGTTCGGGTGTGGGGGCTCACACCTGTAATCCCAGCACTTTGGGAGGTCAAGGCAAGTATATAGCCTGAACCTGGGAGTTTGAGACCAGCCTAGGCAACATGGCAAAACCTCGTCTCTACAAAAAATGCAAAACGTACTCAGGCATGATGGTTCATGCCTGTAATCTCAGCTACTCTGGAGGCTGAAGCAGGGGAATCGAATTGCTTGAGCCTGGGAGGAAGAGATTGCTGTGAGCCGTGACTGTGCCACTGTACTGCAGCCTGGACAACAGTGAGGCTCTGTCTCAAAAACAATAATAAATAAATAAATAAAATTTAAAAACCACATCTTTCCAGATTCATGGTCTTGTATGGAGAAAATCCCAAGGAATCCACACACACATACCAAAAAAACCCTAGAGCTAATAAATGAGTTCTGCAAGCTTGCAGGACACAGACTGATACACTCCCTAAAAATAAACTATCAAAAAATGAAATCCAGAAATAGTTTCATTTATAATGCATAAAAAGAATAAAATGTCAGTAATTAATTTAACAAAAGAAATGTAAGACCATATATGAAAACTACAAAACAATCTTAAAACAATTTAAAGAGGCTGGGTGCAGTGGCACATGCCTGTAATCTCAGTGCTTTGGACGTCCACAGCAGTAAAAGTGCTTGAGGCCAGGAGTTTGAGACCAGCCTAGGTAATAAAGCAAGACCTCAATTCTATACAAAAAATTAAAATTAAGTATTAGCTGGTCATGGAGGCATGCATCTGTAGTCCTACCTACTTGGGAAGCTGAGGCAGGAGGATTACTTGAGTCCAGGAATTCAAGATTACACTGAACTATGATTGGGCCACGGTGCTCTAGCCTGGGCAACAGAGTGAGACCCTGTCTCTAACAAAAAGAAAAAGAAATGAAAGAAGACTTAAATAAATGAAAAACTATTCCTTAAATGAATGAAAAAATATTCCATGTTTATGGAAAGCTGATCTTTTTTTTTTTTTTTTTGAGACGGAGTTTCGCTCTTGTTGCCCAGGGTGGAGTGCAATGGCACACTCTCACCTCACTGCAACTTCCACCTCCCATGTTCAAGCAATTCTCCTGCCTCAGCTTCCTAAGTAGCTGGGATTACAGGCATGTGCCACCATGCCCAGCTAATTTTTTATTTTTAATAGAGATGGGATTTCTCCATGTTGGTCAGGCTGGTCTCAAACTCCAGACCTCAGGTGCCACCCACCTTGGCGTCCCAAAGTGCTGGGATTACAGGCATGAGCCACCATGCCCAGCTGGAAAATCTGATCTTAAAATACATATGCAAAAACAAGGGACCCAAAATAGCCAGAATGGTCTTGAAAAAAATGAAAAAAAGTTAGACTTTTTCACAATTCCCCATTTCAAAACTTACTACGAAGCTACATTAAGCAAATCAGTGTGGTGCTGGCATAAGGAAGACATACAGACCAGTGAAAGAGAATTAGGTGCCCAAAAATAAACCCATAAATTTATGGTCAATTGATTCTTGGCAAGAGTGCCAAGACAGTTCCACAGAGGTGCTAAGGACAACTGGATATTTATATGAAAAAGAATGAATGTGGACTCCTACCTCACATCATATATAAAAATTTGCCAAAAGAGGTCAAAGACATAAATGTAAATGCTAAAACTATAACTTTTTTTGTTTTTTAGACTGACTCTTGCTCTGTCACTCAGGCTGGAACACAGTGGTGCAATCTTGGCTCACTGGAACCTCTACCTTCTGGGTTCAAGTAATTCTCCTGCCTCAGCCTTCCAAGTAACTGGGACTTCAGGTGTGCACCAGCATGCTCAGCTATTTTTTTGTTTTTGTTTTTGCTTTTGTATTTAGACACAGTCTCGTCTGTCACTCAGGCTGAAGTGTAGTGGCATGATCTTGCCTTACTGAAACCTCTGCCTCCTGGGTTCAAGCAATTCTCCCACCTCAGCCTCCCAAGTAGTTGGAATTACAGGTGTGTGCTATCACACCCAGCTAATTTTTGTATTTTTAGTAGAGACAGGGTTTTACCATGTTGGCCAGGCTGGTCTCGGACTCGTGGCCTCAAGTTATCTTTTCATCGTGGCTTCCCAGAGTGCTGGGATTACAGGCATGAGCTACCGTGCCCAGCCTAATTTTTGTAATTTTAGTAGAGATGGGGTTTTGCTATTTTGGCCAGGCGCGTCTCAAACTCCTGGCCTCAAGTGGCCTTGGCCTCTCAAAGTGCTGGGATTATAGGTGTGAGCCACCATGACCGGCCAAAACTATAACTTTTTTTTTTTTTGAGACAGAGTCTTGCTCTGTCACCAGGCACCAGGCTGAAGTGCAATGGTATGATCTTGGCTCACTGCAACATCCGCCTCCCGGGTTCAAGCAATTCTCCTGCTTCAGCCTCCCAAGTAGCTGGGACTACAGGTGTGTGCCACCATGCCCAACTATTTTTTGTATTTTAGTGTAGACAGGGTTTCACTATGTTGGCCAGGATGTTCTCGATTTCTTGACCTCGTGATCCACCTGCCTTGGCCTAAAACTATAACTCTTAAAAGAAAATATAGGCATAAATCTTTCATGATCCTGGATTTGACAATAATTTCTCAGCTATAACACCAAATAAACACACACACACACACACACACACACACCCCTCCATCAAAATTAAAATTTTTTTCTTGAAATGACACTATTAGAAAAGTGAAAAGATGACCCACCAATTGGGAGAAAATATTTACAAATCATACACTTATTAAGGGTCCAGTATCCAGAACATATAAAGAATATTTACAACTCAACAATAAAAAGACAACCAAGCTTAAAAGGGACAATGAATATGAATAGATATTTCTACAAAGAAGATATACACATGGCCAAGAAGCACATGAAAAGATGCTCAATGTATTAGTTTGTTCTTACACTTTTTTTCCCCACCCAAATCTCATCTTGATGTTTTGCACTTCTATAAAGAAATGCTTTTCCATAGGCTGTTGCTGTTAAATGATGGCAAAAGAAAGAAAGAAAGAGAAAAGAAAAGAAATAGAGAAAGAAAGGAAAGAAAGAAAGCAAGGCAGGCTTGCTTCGTACTAGGTAATTTACAAAGAAAAGAGGTTTAACTGGCTCATGGTTCCACAGATTGTAAAGGAAGCATGGCTGGGGAAGCCTTAGGAAACTTAAAATAATGACAAAAGGCAAAGGGGAAGCCGGCACTTCTTATGTGGCAGAAGCAGAAAGAAGAGAGTGAGGTGAGAGGTGCTACACACTTTTCAATAACCAGATTTCATGAGAACTCACTCATGAGAACAGCATCAAAGGGGAAATCCACCCCCATGATCCAATCACCTCCCACCAGGCTGGGGATACACCAACACTGGGGATACACTTTGACATGAGATTTGGGTGGGGACACAGACTCAAACCTTATCATTCTGCCACTTGGCCCTCCCAAATCTCATGTCCTTCTCACATTTCAAAATAGAATCATGCCTTTCCAACAGTCCCCCAAAGTCCTAACTCATTCCAGCATTAACTCAAAAGCTTCGAAGTCTAAAGTCTAATCTGAGACAAGGCAAGTCCCTTCTGCCTATGAGCCTATAAAAACAAAAACAAGCTAGTGACTTCTGGCTGGGCATGGTGGCTCACACTTGCAATAACAGCACTTTTGGAGGCTGAGGTGGGCAGATCATCTGAGGTCAGGAGTTTGAGACCAGTCTGGCCAACACGGTGAAACCCCATCTCTACTAAAAATACAAAAATTAGCCACATGCAGTGGCACATGCCTGTAATCCCAACTATTTGGGATGCTGAGGTGTGAGAATTGCTTGCACCTGGGAGACAGAGGTTGGGGTGAGCTGAGATTGTGCCATTGCACTCCAGTTTGGGCAACTGGAGCAACACACCATCTCAATTAAAAAAAAAGGCCGGGTGTGGTGGCTCACGCCTATAATCTCAGCACTTTGGGAGGCCAGGGTGGGCAGATCACTTATAGTCAGGAGCTCGAGACCAGCCTGGCCAACATGGTGAAACCCTGCCTCTACTAAAAACACAAAAATTAGCTGGGTGTGGTGGCAGACACCTGTAATCCCAGCTACTTGGGAGGCTAAGACAGAATCATTTGAACCTGGGGTGGAGATTGCAGTGAGCTGAGATCACGCCACTGCACTCCAGCCTGGGTGACAGAGTGAGACTCCGTCTGAAACAAACAAACAAACAAACAAGCAAAACAAGTTAGTGAGTTGACTTCCGAGATATAATGGAAATACAGGCTTTGGGTAAATACTCTCATTCCAAAAGGGAGAAAGCCAAAAGAAAGAGGCTACAGGCTCCGCGCAAGTTCAAAATCCACCAGGGCAGTCATTAAATCTTAAAGCTCCAAAATAATCTCCTTCGACTCTATGTCTCACTTGCAGCCCTCACTGATGCAAAGGGTGGGCTCCCAAGACCTTGGGCAGCTCTGCCCTTGTGGTTCTGCAGGGCTCAGCTATCATGGCTGCTCTCAAGGGCTGGTGTTCAGTTCCTGTGGCTTTTCTAGGTGCACAGTGCAAGTTGTCAGTGTATCTACCATTCTGGAGTCTGGAGGATGGCGGCCCTCTTTTCACA
The DNA here is from genome assembly GCF_049354715.1 of Callithrix jacchus. Taxonomy (NCBI): domain Eukaryota; kingdom Metazoa; phylum Chordata; class Mammalia; order Primates; family Cebidae; genus Callithrix; species Callithrix jacchus. The sequence goes on from NC_133509.1 coordinate 99,008,333, forward strand.
GCTCCACTAGGCAGTGCCCCAGTGGGGACTCTCTGTAGGGGCTCCAACCCCACATTTCCCCTCTGCATTGCCCTAGTAGAGGTTCTTCATGAGGACTCTCCCTCTGCATCAGACTACTTCTGCCTGAACATCCAGGCTTTTCCATACATCTTCTGAAATCTAGGCGGAGGCTTCCAAGCTACGACTTGTTTACTCTGCACACCTGCAGTTGTAAAACACGGAAGATACCAAGGTTTATGGGATGCACCCTCTGAAGCAGCAGCCTAAGTACCTGGGGCCTTCTGAACCTCAGCTGGAGCAGCTGCACCTGAGACTGTGCAGGGCAGCAGAGGCCTGGGCCTGGCCTTTGAAACCATTCTTTCCTTCTAGGCCTGGGAACCTGTGACCAGAAAGGGCTTCCAGGAAGGTCTCTGAAATGACTTCAGGGTACTCCCCTTCCTTTTAGTTATGCAAATTTCTGCCACATCCTTCAACTCCTCCTCTGAAAATGGGTTTTTCTTTTCTACAACATGGCCAGGCTGCCAATTTTCCAAACTTTTATGCTCTGCTTCCCTTTTAAATATAAGTTCCTGTTTCAGGTAATTTCCTTGTTCATGCATGTGATAGGTTTTTAGAGGCAGTCAGGCCACATCTGAAATGCTTTGCTGCTTAGAAATTTCTTCTGCCAGATACCCAAAATCACCTCTTTCAAATTAAAAGTTTCACAGATTTCTTACAGCAGGGGCAAAATGCTGCCAGGTTCTTTCCTAACACATAACAAGAGTGACCTTTGCTCTAGTTTCCAACAAGTTCCTCATCTCCTTATGAGACCTCCATCAGCCTGGTCATGTTTGTCCATTATCACTATCAGCATTTGGTCAAAAACATTCAACAAGTCTCTAGGAAGTTCTAACTTTCCCTCACCTTCCTGTCTTCTTCTGAGCCCTCCAAATTGTTCTAGTCTCTGCCTGTTACCCAATTCCAAAGCTGCTTCCACGTTTTCAGGTATCTTTACAGCAATGCCCCACCTCCTGATACCCATTTTCTATATTACTCCATTCTTGTACTGCTGTAAAAAAAATACTTGAAACTGGGTAATTCACAAAGAAAAGAGGTTTAATTGACTCACAGTTCTGCAGGCTGTACAGGTGGCATGGCTAGGCATGCCTCAGGAAACTTACAATCATGGCAGAAGAAAAATGGGAAGCAGGCATGTCTTACATGGCCAGAGCAGAAGGAAGTCAGAGAGGTAGGAGGTGCTAACCCCCACGCTTTTTTTCTGAGACAGGGTCTCACTCTGTTGCCCATGCTGGAGTGCAGTGGTGTGATCTCAATCACACAACTCACTGCAATCTCCACCTCCTGGGTTCAAATAAATCTCTTGCCTCAGCCTCCCACGTAGCTGGGATTACAGGCACCTGCCACCACACCCAGCTAATTTGTTTTGTATTTTTAGTAGAGATAGGGTTTCACCATGTTGGCCAGGCTGGTCTCAAACTCCTGACTTCAAGTGATCCACCTGCCTTGGCCTCCCAAAGTGCTGGGATTACAGCTGTGAGCCACTGCTCCTGGCTTGGTGCTACAGACTGTTAAACAACCAGATATCATGATAATTCACTCACTATTACAAGAATAGGACCAATGGGGAAATCCATTCCCATGATCCAATCACATCCCCCTAGGCCCCACCTCCAACACTGTGGATTACAATTTGACGTGAGATTTGAGTGGGGACACAGACTCAAACCAAATCACTCAACATCTTCAATCATTAAGGCAATGCAAATTAAAGGCAAAATGAGTTACCACTTCATATCTACTAGAATTATATCAACTATTTTTTTTAAAAAGCCAAACAGGCCTTTTTTAAAAACAGACCTGTTGTTTTGAACAGGGGGTGGCTCACACCTGTAATCGCAGCACTTTGGGAGGCCAAGGTGGGAAGATCACCTGAGGTCAGGAGTTTGAGAGCAGCTTGACCAACATGGAGAAACCCTCTCTCTACTAAAAATACAAAATTAACTGGGCGTGGTGGCACATGCCTGTAATTCCAGCTACTTGGGAGGCTGAGGCTGGAGACTCGCTTGAACCCAGGAGGCAGAGGTTGTGATGAGTTGAGATCAGGCCATTGCACTCCAGCCTGGGCAACAAGAGAGAAACTCCATCTCAAAACAAAAACAAAAACAAAGAATAGCAAGTGTTGGTGAAGATGTGAAGAAATTGTAACCCTCATACATTACTGGTGGGAATGTAAAATGGTACACCTGCCTTGGAAACAGTCTGACAATTTCTCAAAAATAACTTCAAAAGGTTAAATATAGATTTATTATATTACCCAACCATTTTGCTTCTGAGGCATATACCTAAGAGAAAAGAAATATATATTCATATAAAAGCTTGTACAAGAATGTTCATAGCAGCATTACTCATAAAGCCAAAAAAATGGAAACAACCCAAAGGTTCATTAAGAGATAAGAGATAAATAAATGAACAAAATGTGGTATATTCATATGATGGAATATTATTCAGCTATTAAAAATATGGGCTGGGCATGGTGACTCATACCTGTAATCCCAAAACTTTGGGATGCTGAGGTGGGAGATTGCTTGAGCCTAGGCGTTCAAGACCAGCCTGTGCAACATAGAGAGACCCTGTCTCTACAAAAAATAAAAATAAAAAAATTAGAAGGGTGTATGGTGGTGTATGCCTATAGTTACAGCTACTTGGGAGGCTGAGGTGGAAGGATTACTTAGCCCAGCAGTTTGAGGCTACAGAGAGCTAGGAACTCACCACTGCACTCCAACTTGGGCTACAGAGCAAGACCACGTCTCAAAGAAAAAAAGCAAACAAACTCAGATTGTGTCTGAAAAAAAAAAAAAATGAAATATTGATTAATGCTGCAACATGGATGAACGTTGAAAGAAGCCAGATAGAGACCACACACTTTATGACTGTATTCATATGTCCAGGAGAGGCAAATGTCCAGAAAAGGCAGATCCACTGAGACAGAAGTAGATTAGTGGTAAATTGTCAGGAGATGAGGGAGGGTGAAATGGGGAATGACAGCCAATGGTCATGTGGTTTCATTTGGGTGTGATGAAATTGTTCTGAAATTAGATAGTGGTGATGATTGTACAACCACTGAATTGTACACATTAAATTGAATCTTGAGGTATGTAAGATATATCTCAAATTGGATTTTTTTTTCTGAGACAGTCTTGCAATGTCACCCAGGCTGGAGTGCAGTGGCACGATCTTGGCTCACTGCAACCTCCATCTCCTGGGTTAAAGTGATTCTCCTGCCTCATCCTCCTAAGTAGCTGAGATTACAGGTGCTGACCACCCACCTGGCTAATTTTTTGTATTTTTAGTAGAGATGGGGTTTCATCATGTTGGTCAGGCTGGGGATTTTGTTTTTTGAGACAGAGTCACACACCTCCTGAATTCAAGTGATTCTCCTGCCTCAGCCTCCTCAGGAGAGTAGCTGGGATTACAGGTGCACACCATCACACCAAACTAATTTTATTTTTAGTAGAGATAGGGTTTTGCCATGTTGGCCGGGCTGGTTTCAAACTCCTGACCTCAAGTGATCCACCAGTCCTGGCTTCCCAAAGTGCTGGGATTATAGGCATGAGCCACCATACCCGGCCTGAGGTATTTAAGTTATACCTCAATAAAAAAATTTCTTAAAAAATGTAATAATCTTGGGTCAGGTATTAAGTGAAGTTCTACAGATTTAAATTCTGTGATCAATCAGGACTATGGAGTTCATATGCTATTTGCAAGCTCACAACCAAAGACATGTTTGAAAACAAACTGGAAAATTTCCTACCTTAGACAGTGTTCTAGTTCTATAATTCGTTCAGTTAAATCCCAGTTGCCTCTTTCAAGACTCTGAATATTGGTGTTTCTCAAATATTTAATTCTGGTTAGAGAAGCAGTAAGTTCCTGTAGGTCCTTGATACTATCTTTCAGGGACATTATCCGGAACGACTGTTGCACATTATTTTCTTTGTAACTTTCTAGCTCAGTCTTTAACTTTTGCAGTGAAATTTCTTTTATGAAAAGTTTATTCTGAAGATTTCTTAGCTAATGAGGAAGGGAAAGTGTTAAAATCATTTGTAATTTTGTTTTTAAAAACTTCATGATGTTAAGTCACATTTAAGTTTAATAATTAAAAACATTTATTAGTTTTGAGGCACAGTCTCAATCTGTCACCCAGTCTGGAGTACAGTGGCAATCACAGCCCACTGCAGCCTTGACCTCCCAGGCTCAAGTGATCCTCCCATCTCAGCCTCCCCCAGCGGCTGGGACTACAGGCAGATGTCACCACACCTGGCTAATTTTTTAAATGATTATTTGTAGAGACAGGTTCTCACTATGTTGTCAGGCTGGTGTTGAACTCCTAAGCTCAAGAGATCCTCCTGCCTCAGCCTCCCATAGTGTTGGGATTATAGGCATAAGCCACCTTGCTCTGCTGCTATTAACGTGTTTTTTTTTTTTTGAGACAGGTGCCCAAGTTGGAGTACAGTGCTGTGACGTTGGCTCCCTGCAGCCTCTGGCTCCTGGGTTCAAGCAATTCTCATGCCTCTGTAGATTGGCTTACAGGTATATGCCACTATACCTGGCAAATTTTTGTATTTTTAGTGGAGATGGGATTTAACCACATTGGCCAGGCTGCTATCGAACTCCTGACCTTAAATTATCCACTTGACTTGGCCTCCCAAAGTGCTGGATCACAGGTGTAAGCCACTGCACCCATCCTGCTATTAACTTTCAATTTAATTTGCTTTTCTTTTTAAAGACGGGGTTTCGCCATGTTGGTCAGGCTGGTCTTGAACTCCCAACCTCAGGTGATCCGCCCGCCTTGGCCTCCAAAGTGCTTGGATTACAGGCATGAGCCACCACGCCCGGTCAATTTAATTTGTTAGTTCAAATTTTTTAAGAGTCTGCATGTAATCTGGAGAACTAGTAAGAGAGTAGATAGTGGGGAATGGGGGGTTGGGGAGGGATAACATGGGGAGAAATGCCAGATATAGGTGATAGGGAGGAAGGCAGCAAACCACATTGCCATGTATGTACCTATGCAACAATCCTGCATGTTCTTCACATGTACCCCAAAACAATGCAATAAAATATAAAAACAAAAAGAGAGAGAGAGAGTAGAAAAAAAGCAAACAAATTTGGGACACTGTAAAAGATTACCAGCTTGATAACAAGAAAAAGTTCAGAAACATTTTGTATTTGACAAAAAATTACATTAATTAGAAACTGTATTTCCTAGCAGCAAAGGCTGTTTGAAGACCAATCATTTTATCTATCTATCTATCTTTGAGACAGAATCTCACTCTGTTGCCCAGGTTGGAGTGAAGTGGCATGCTCTCAGCTCACTGCAACCTCTGTCTCTTGGGTTCAAGAAATTCTCCTGCCTCAGCTCCTCCAGCAGCTGGGATAACAGGTGTGCACCACCACGCCCGGCTAGTTTTTGTATTGTTAGTAGAGACAGTATTCCCAAAGTGCTGGATTATAGGTGTGAGCCACCGGGCCCAGCCAAGTATATAACATTTCTGAACTCACATTTTAGAAATGGAAAAGAGATTAGAGGTTGTCAATAGTTGGAAGTGACAAGGAAGTGGATGTGAATACAGAAGGGCTACCTGAAGGATATTTGTGATGTTAGAACTGTTCAGTATGTTCACTTGTTATATAGAAATTAATACACAAACGCACAATTGAGTACAAGTGAAACTGGGTAAATCCGAATAAGCCCAGTGGATTGTATTAAAGTCAATATTCACGCTGTTATATTAGACTATAATTTTGCAAAATGTTACCTTTGGGAGAAATGGGGCAAAGCTTACAAGAGATACATCTGAATTATTTTTTATAATTGCAAGTGAATCTACAATTATCTCAGTAAAAATTTCAATTAAAAATGAGAACAGGCCGGGCACAGTGGCTCACACCTGTAATCCCAGCACTTTGGGAGGCTGAAGCGGGCGTATCATTTGAGGTCAGGAGTTCAAGACAAGCCTGACCAATATGGAGAAACCCCATCTCTACCAAAAATACACATACACACACAAAATAGCCAGGTGTAGTGGCATACACCTGTATTCCCAGCTACTTGGGAAGTTGAGGCAAGAGAACCGCTTGAACCTGGGAGGCAAAGGTTGTAGTGAGCTGAGATTGTGCCACTGCCCTCCAACCTGGGCAACAGAGCAAAACTCCATCTGAAGAAAAAAAAAGGTAACAATAGGTTGTGAGGTATTTTTCTTCAGCTGAAAAAATTTATATTGCTTCCATTAACTCCCTCCAGAACAGGCTACATCTGCCAGGTTTCTACTCTTTTTGTCTCATGACTACACCATGGCAAAGAAAACATATCTGCATAAACACAATCAAAACCCCTCACAATAAAAGTTTCTCAAACTAAGAAGTGCCAGCAAAAGACTTTACATTTATCTCATTTATTTATTTTTGGGATGGAGTCTCGCTATCACCCAAGCTAGAGTACAGTGGTGCAATCTAAGTTCACTGCAACCTCTGCCTCCAGATTCAAGCGATCCTTGTGCCTCAACCTCCCAAGTAGCTGGGATTACAGTCATGCGCCAATACATCCAGTTAATTTTTTGTATTTTTAGTAGAGACAGGGTTTCTCCATGTTGGTCAGGCTGGTCTCAAACTCCTGACCTCAAGTGATCCTCTTGCCTCAGCCTCCCGAAATGTTGGGATTTCAGGCATGAGCCATCGTGTCTGACCCATCAGTGACATTTTTTTCTGGTACTTTTACTTATATTTTGGCCATTACAGCCCATCAAGTATTATGCAAGAGTTTTAGCTCAATATCGTATTGCCCAAACTAAATGTCACAATCACCATCTGAATAGGTTAATATTTATCCCCTCTATATCTGGCTTTCTCCAAATATAGCTCTCTTACACCTGTTCCTCCATTGTTGGGCAGAAAAACATGATAATTTTTTTATAGCCCACAAAGAGGCATTTAATTATAACCAAAATTTTAAATGCATGCAGTGAAGAGAAAAACTGCCTTATCAACACAATTGCTTTCTTATGGCATTAAATAATAGGTTATTGGAAAGGAGAAAGATGACTAATGCTGAAGCTCAGGTATTCTACTGAAATCACTAAACTTTAAAAACGTGACTTCAGACCGGGTGCAGTGGTTCATGCCTGTAATCCCATGCCTTTGGGAGGCCAAGGCAGGCAGATCACCTGAGGCTGGGAGTTCAAGAGCAGAGTGACCAACATGGAGAAACCCCGTCTCTAGGAGACGGAGGTTGCAGTGAGCTGAGATTGTGCCATTGTACTCCAGCCCAGGCAATAAGAGCAAAACTCTGTCTCAAAAAAACAAAACAAGACTTCAACATAGGGAAACCCTGTGATGACTGTCATTAATTTTTATTAAATTTGGAAAATTCCAACAGGAGCTATGGAAAACTTTAAAAAATTATGCTACATATTTCTATTTATTTATTTATTTATTTTTTGAAGGAAGATCTTGTTTTATTACCCAGGCTGGAGTGCAATGGCAGGATCTCGGCTCACTGCAACCTCCATCCTCCCTGGCTCAAATCATCCCCCACCTCAGCCTCCTACTGAGTAGCTGGGACTACAGGCATGTGCCATCATGCCAGCTAATTTTTGTATTTTTGGTAGAGATTGTTTTTTGCCATGTTGCACAGGCTGGCCTCAAACTATTGGCCTCAAGCAATCCGTCCACCTTGGCCTCCCAAAGTCCTGGGATTACAGGCATGAATCACTGTACCCAGCCTGGAATACTTTTTAATATATATTCTATCGAAAACAAGTCAAAATGAGACCCTGTAGAACCTTTGAGACATCTGCTTTGACAAACAGATTTAAAAAATTGTGGCTCAAGCCTGTAATTCCAGTACTTTGGGAGGCCGAGGCTGGTGGATCACATAAGGTCAGGTGTTCGAAACCAGCCTGGCCAACATGGTGAAAACCCGTCCCTACTAAAAATACAAAATCAGGGCCGGGCGCGGTGGCTCAAGCCTGTAATCCCAGCACTTTGGGAGGCCGAGGCGGGTGGATCACGAGGTCAACAGATCGAGACCATCCTGGTCAATATGGTGAAACCCCATCTCTACTAAAAATACAAAAAATTAGCTGGGCACAGTGGCACGTGCGGGTAATCCCAGCTACTCAGGAGGCTGAGGCAGGAGAATTGCCTGAACCCAGGAGACTGAGGTTGCGGTAAGCCGAGATGGCGCCATTGCACTCCAGCCTGGATAACAAGAGCGAAACTCCGTCTCAAAAAAAAAAAAAAAAAAAAATATATATATATATATATATATAAAATTAGCCTAGGCGTGGTGGCGCATGCCTGTAATCCTAGCTACTTGGGAGGCTGAGGCAGAAGAATCATTTGAACCTGGGAGGCAGAGGTTGCAGAGAGCCAAGTTTGTGCCTCAGCACTCCAGCCTGGGCAACAAGAGTGAAACTCCATTTCAAAAAAAAAAAAAATGTATTAAAAAGAAAAGAAAAAAAATTTTAATGAGCAAATAATTTATCTGCATGTACAGAGCTCCTTTTAAAAAATATTTTTGGGCCGGGCGCGGTGGCTCACGCCTGTAATCCCAACACTTTGGGAGGCCAAGGCGGGTGGATCACTAGGTCAAGAAATCGAGACCATCCTGGTCAACATGGTGAAACCCTGTCTCTACTAAAAATACAAAATTTAGCTGGGCATGGTGGCGCAGCCTGTAGTCCCAGCTATGCGGGAGGCTGAGGTAGGAGAATTGCTTGAACCCAGGAGGCGGAGTTTGCGGTGAGCCGAGATCACGCCATTGCACTCCAGCCTGGGTAATGAGAGCAAAACTCCGCCTCGAAAAAATATACATATATTGGAATTCTTGAAACTAGCTTACATATTTTCTTTAAACAAAAGACCTACAATATTTTTTTGACAACTTGGTTTAAAAAGTTTTTAATCATGGCTGGGTGCAGTGGCTTATACCTGTAATCCCAGCACTTTGGGAGGCCAAGGCAGGCAGATCACAACATCAAGAGATCGAGACCATCCTGGCCAACCTGGTGAAACCCCTCCTCTAATAAAAATACAAAAATTAGCTGGGCATAGTGGCGTGTGCCTGCAGTCCCAGCTACTTGGGAGATGGAGGCAGGAGAATAGCTGGAACCTGGGAGATAGAAATTGCAGTGAACTGACATCGCACCACTGCACTCCAGCCTGCCGACAGAGTGAGACTCCATCCAAAAAAAAAAAAAAAGTTTTTAATGAATTATGCATAGACATAAATCTTAATCTAATCCAAATCTGAATTATCAAACTTATAAGTAAACAACTTAATATTAGGAGTAAGTTAATACTATAATAAGTAGAGGCAAAGAAGAATGCTACCCGTAATTAAATTGCTATACTTTTTGGGGATTGGCATCACATTTTTCTGAAAGAAAAGACAAATGTAAGAAATCTCTCAAAAAACAAAAATAAAAAAGAAATCTCTCAAAGGTCTCATCAGATATATTGTATCTATACAAGTTCCATTTCAGTTTAAGCTTTATTTGCTGTTCTGTGTCAAAAGAGAGAAAACATTAGCATAAGTAAAATGGAAATAAATATAAATATATCTATAGATATAGATAGATTTACCCATAAAGCTTTATCTATACTTATATTGACATAGTTTGGCTCTGTGTCCCCCTTCAAATCCCATGTTGAACTGCGATACTGAGTGTTGCAGGTAGGGCCTGGTGAGAGGTGATTGGATCCTGGGGGCAGATCTTCCCCTTGCTGGTCTTGTGACAGTGAATGAGTTCTCATGAGATCTGGTTGTTCAAAGTGTGTAGCACCTCCCCTTTCACTCTCTCTTTCCTGCTCTGCCATGGTAAGACTTCTTGCTTCCCTTTCACCTTCCACCATGATTCTAAGTTTCCTGAGGCCTCCCAGACATGCTTCCTGTACAGATTACAGAACCGTTAGTTAACTAAACCTCTTTTCTTCATAAATTATCCAGTCTCAGGTAGTTCTTTATAGCAGTGTGAGAATAGATACATGCATCTATTTCAATGAAACCTGGAATCAGGCTACTGATAGATGAGATAGCAGAACATAATTGTAATAAGGTCTTGAGCAAAAAAGAGGCTAAAAGAAATAAGGGTGCTGTTATGAGCTAGGTTTGAGTTTCTCTCAAAATTTATGTATTGAAGTCTTAACTCTGAGCACCTCAGAGTGTGCCTGTATCCAGAAGAGTGTTGAAGGAGGTAGTTAAGTTAAAATTTAATCATTAGGGTAGAATCATGGACAATTAGTGGACTGATGAATCATTAGCCCAATATGACTGGTGTTCTTTTAAGAGGAAGAAATTCAAACACAAATTTGAAAACCACCTGAAGACAAAATAAGAAGACTGCTGTCTTAAGTCTGTTCCTGTTGCTATAAAGGAATACCTGGCTGGGTGTGGCGGCTCACGCCTGTAATCCCAACACTTTGGGAGACAGAGGTGGGTGGATCGCCTGAGATCAGGAGCTTGATACCAGCCTGGCCAACATGGTGAAACCCTGTCATTACTAAAAATATAAATATTAGCCAGGCGTGGTGGCCTGAGCCTATAGTGCCATTTACTCTGGAAGCTGAGACAGGAGAATTGCTTGAACCTGGGATGGGGAGGTTGCAGTGAGCTGAGATCACACTACTGCACTCCAGCCTGGGTGACAGAGCGAGACTCCGTCTCAAAAAAAAGGAATACCTGAGACTGGGTAATTTATTTATGTATTTATTTTAAAAGGTTTATTTGTGGCCCATGATTCTGCTGGCTGGAAGATGGGGCATCTGGTGAAAGCTTTAGACAGCTTCTGCTCATGGTGGAAGGCAAAGGGGAGCCAGCATATATAGAGGTCACACGGCAAAAGCAAGAGAGAGAGGAGGGAAGTGCCAGGCTCCTTTGAACACCCAGGACTCTCAAGAACTAAAAGAATGAGAATTCAGCTGGGCACAGTGGCTCATGCCTATAATCACAGCACTTTGGGAGACCAAGGTGGGTGAATCACAAAATGAGGAATTTGAGACCAGCCTGGCCAACATGGTGAAACCCTGTCTCTACTAAAAATACAAAAATTAGCTGGACGTGATGGTGTGCACCTGTAATGCTAGCTACTTGGGAGTCTGAGGCTGGAGAATCCCTTGTACCCAGGAGGCTGAGGTTGCAGTGAGCTGAGATTATGCCAGTGCACTCCAGCCTGGTGGCAAAACAAAACAAAACAAAACAACCAATGACAATGGCCTTTAAGCTTCCAGCCATGGTTATCTGTAAGACTGTCTTTTGCAACAAATATATGGAGAATAGTTAGATTCAACTAAAGAATTTTTATGAGCACTCTCTACTCTTCAACATAGAGCATAAAAGTCAAGGCATTTCCTATAAATGTGATTTATTTCTTTTACATTCATTGATGTCACTCAGATGTTTCATTATTTATTAAATAAAACTAGCGGATATTTGCTGTATGGTAGTATATTGAAAATACAAAATCATCCTTTCCATTACAATGTTTAATACATGTAATTGATTATCATTGTTGTATAAGTTTTGAGCACGTAGTCCATGAGCAATGTTCTAACACTTCAGCATTTGGCAGTCAACTCAAAAGCATTTAACTATGTATTATGCTCAAAGAGCGTTCTCTGGCAAGAGGCAGATTTGGGTATAAATTAGTGCTCCTCAGTAATGAGAGAGTTCAATATTGAGAATAGAGCAAAACTGAGTTAATACTGTGAGTCCTTTATCCAAATGTTTTGCTCCCTACTTTTACAGAGGATATGATTTCCCAGAGTGTTTTGTTTATAGATAATCTACCTCAGCTAAAAGATTCTTGTTTTTCACCAACAAACCAGCAAGCTCAGAATGGCCTGGGTCACCTGCCCTTTTGTTGCATATGACTGGGTTCCTGGTGGGAACTACTTCAAGAGGTTGATCAGAACAAGCCTATGAAAAGAAATTGTAAATTAATTAGCAAGTCCCCTATAGATCAAAACACACAATGACCTAGACCACACAAATGAAATAAGTAGTTCTAAATAGAGTAAAACTTTAAAGTATTTATTTTGAGGTGCTACTCTAACAAACACAGTAAGTCCCAGGAAAATAGCAAGTAGCATGTTGACCTAAAAGGCTACTTTACATTTTTCTAAAAATCATTACTTACCTGACAACAATTTGTAACAGCAGTCATAAGTAAATGCAGCACATCTAAATAGACATAATTTCTAAGAGCATAGAAATCAAGAAAACATAAATAAAATGTCTAGGGAAATCTTAATTCACACCTAATAAAAACCTGATAGAAATTTGAACCATTAGAAGGGCATTGGTGAAAAATTTACCAGTGTTTGCTATATTTTAGTTACAAATCAATTCCTGGGCACAAAATGATTTTTTAAAAAGTCTGCTTTCAGCATGTCAACATCAATTTTGTGTTTGTGCCACATCTATGTTGGATAAAAATTAAGGAATTCTGGCCAGGCACAGTGGCTCATGCCTATAATCCTAGCACTTTGGGAGGCCAAGGCGGGTGGATCACTTGAGGTCAGGAGTTCAAGACCAGCCTGGCCAACCTGGTGAAACTGTCTCTACTAAAAATACAAAAATTAGCTGGGCATAGTGATAGGCGCCTGAAATCCCAGCTACTTGGGAGCCTGAGGCAGGAGAATTGCTGGAACCTGGGAGGCAGAGGCTGCAGTGAGCTGTGATCGTGCCACTGCACTCTAGCCTGGGTGACAGAGTGAGACTTTGTCTAAAAGAAAAAAAAATTAAAGAATTTTTTCTTTAATTTTTTTCTTCCTGTATTACAGTATCTTTTCCTACCATCAAAAGGGCATACAATGTTCTTCTAAATTCTAATTAGTAAAACTTGCAGTAAGAAAAAGAACTATATAATTCAAACAAAACAAAAAAAAAGTATCAATTAACCTATCACTAGAAGTGTATAAATGGGACAGGTGTAGTGGCTTACACCTGTAATTCCAGCACTTTGGAAGGCTGAGGCAGGAAGATCACCTGAGGCCAGGAGTTCAAGACTAACCTGAGCAACAACAACAACAAATTAGCCAGGCATGACTATAGTCTTGCACCTCAGCAAGGCCTCAGCAAGGATCTCTTCAGCCCAGGTTTGAGTCTGCAGTGAGCCAAGAACAAAGATCACCCCACTGTACTCTAGCATGGGCAACAAAGCAAGACCTTGTCTCTTAAAACGTTTTTTTTTTCATTTATTTTATTTTATTTTTTTAAGATGGGGTTTCACAATGATGGCCAGGCTGGTCTTGAACTCCTGACCTCAGGTGATCCACCTACCTTGGCCTCCCAAAGTGCTAGGATTACAGGCATGAGCCACTGTGCCCAGCCTTAAAAAGTTTTTTAAAATAAAAATTAATTAACTTAAAAAGAAAATATATAAATGCATCACATGATGCTTAATGTACTAAAAAAAACACAAAATATATTTTCTAAATTTATCAGGCTCTGACCTGCATGTCAAATGCAAAAAAAAAAAAAAGAAATCTAAATTTAGCAGGCTTAAGAAATAATTTTGTAACTACTAAGATACTAGGAACAAGGACTTATGCAAGAGAATACAAAATAACTATGTTTAAAGTTTAAAAAAGAGACTACTTTGAAAATATGAATGTCGCTGGGTATGGTGGCTCATGCCTGTAATCCCAGGACTTTGGTAGACTGAGGAGGGCGGATCATGAGGTCAAGAGTTTGAGACCAGCCTGACCAACATGGTGAAACCCCATCTCTATTAAAAATACAAAAATTAGGCTGGGTACGGTGGTTCACACCTGTATTCACAGCACATTGGGAAGGTGAGGTGGGATGATCACAGGGTCTAGATACTGGGACCATCCTGGCCAACGTGGTGAAACCCCGTCTATACTAAAAATATAAAAAATTAGCCGGGCATGGGGGCACATGCCTATAGTCCCAGCTATTTGGGAGGCTGAGGTTGCAGTGAGCTGGGATCACGCCACTGCACTCCAGCCTGGGAACAGAATGAGATTCCGTTAAAAAAAAAAAAAAATTACAGGAGACCACAAAGATTTAAAACATTGGAAAATAACCAAATAAGGCTTCTAGAAGTAAAAAGTATAATCATTTTAATTTGAAGATGGTATGGATATATTAAAAAGCAGCTTAGACACAATTGGAGAACGAGTGAGCTTAAATCTAAAGAAATTATAAAAAAGACAGCATATAGGAAATAATACAGGGTAAATGTAAAGGAGAGTTTAAAGACACAGATAATAAAATGAGAAGGTCTAACATATTTATTTGGAGTCCAAGATGAATGTGATTTAGAGAATGGGGAAGAGGCAATATTTGAAGAAATAATGTCTGAGAATGTAATAGAATTCTTGAAAAACACAAATCCAAGTGGGCTAGAAAATCCCAAGAAGAAAAAATAAAAAGAACTTCTAAAGGTACATACATACAGTAAGATAGAAGAATAAATTCCATGTTTGATAGCAGAGTAGGGTGACTGGAGTTAACAAAACTATATTGTACTTGGGTGATGAACACCCTGAATACCCTGACTTGATCAGGATGCATTATGTACGTGAACCCCACAAATTTATGCAAATTAAAAAAAAAGCTTGCACAGAAAAAAAAAAGAATTTCTTACCTACACATTCCTAATATAACTGCAGCACACTATCAAAGAAAGACCTTAAAAATTGCCAATGAAAAAGACAGACGATTACAAACAAACAGCAATCAGACTGTGAGTGACTTTCAAGAGTAACACAGAAGATGGAAAAGAGCTAGAATATATGTAATGTATTAAAAAATACATACCATCTTTCATTGATTTTAGGAGGCACAAATTTTCACATTTTTACATCTCTGCAATTAGGGTACATCTTAAAGCTGATGCCACCCCAGATTGTGAATAGCTTAGTTGAAAATATAATTTTATGTGTTGAAACAGAACCAGTTTCTGTGTGCAAAAACAAAAACAAAAAAAAGAGAGAAACAAACAAAAAAGAAAATATAATTTAAAATTTAATAATGGTACATGAAATTACTATTGTGATTGAAAACACTTGTGTTTCTTGGCTGGGCAAGATGACTTATGTCTGTAATTCCAGCACTTTGGAAGGCCAAAGCAGGCAGATCACTTGAGGCCAGGAGTTCAAGACCACCCTGGCCAATATGGTGAAACCCCCATCTCTACTAAAATACAAAAATTAGCTGGGCATGATGGCACACGCTTGTAATCTCAGCTACTCAGGAGGCTAAGGCATGAGAATCACTTGAACCAGGAAGGCAGAAGCTGCAGTGAGCCGAGGTTGTGCCACTGCACTCTAGTCTCGGCAACAGAGGCTCTATTCCTCCCCACCCACCCCCCAAAAAAAGAGAGAGAGAGAGAAAAGAAAAACACCTTTTTCTTTTCTTTTTTCGAGATGAACTCTCACTCTGTCACCCAGGCTGGAGTAGAATGGTAGAATCTCTGCTCACTGCTACCTCTGCCTCTCAGGTTCAAGCAATTCTCCTGCCTCAACCTACTGAGTAGCTGGGATTTACAGGCACCTACCACCACATCCAGCAATTTTTTTTGTATTTTTAAAAGAGATAGGGTTTCACCATGTTGGTCAGGCTGGTCTCGAACTCCTGACCTCATGATCCGCCCACCTCAGCCTCCCAAAGAGCTGGGATTACAGGTGTGAGCTACTGTGCCCAGACTTGTGTTTCTTAAACCAATGAAATATGTTGTCAACTAGAATTTTATACCGAATGAAATTATATTTTAAGAGTGGAATAAAGATATATATATATTTTTTAATGTTAATTCACTTTATTTTTCTTGTATAAAAACCCTATGTTGTAGCCACAGCTGGAGCTTGGGTCCTCTGCACGGAGACCCTGGTGTGGGTCTTGACAAGGTGGTCAGTGAATTCCTGATAGGGAGACTTGGTGAACACTGTCTCCTTCCAGAGATCGGGGGTCAGGTAGCTGTAAGTCTTAGAGATGGCATCAAAGGTGGCCTTGGCAAAGTTGCCCAAGGTGGCAGTGCAGCCCCTAGCTGAGGTGTAGCAGTCATCGATACCAGCCATCATAAGCAGCTTCTTGGGCACAGGTGCTGAGACGATGCCAGTACCCCTGGGCGCGGGGATGAGACGCACCAGCACAGAACCACAGCGGCCTGTCACCTTGCAAGGGACGGTGTGGGGCTTGCCATCTTGTTCCCCCAGTAGCCTCTGTGCACGGGGACAATGGAGAGCTTGGCCAGGATGATGGCCCCACGGATGGCAGTGGCCACCTCCTTGGAACACTTAACACCCAGACCGACGTGACCATTGTAGTCCCCAATAGCAACAAACGCCTTGAACCTGGTGCGCTGCCCAGCACGGGTCTGCTTCTGCACCGGCATAATCTTCAAAACCTCATCCTTGAGAGAGGCCCCCAGGAAAAAGTCAATGATTTCAGATTCCTTGATGGGCAGAGAGAAAAGATAGATCTCCTCCAGAGATTTAATCTTCATGTCTTTGACCAGGCGGCCCAACTTGGTGACAGGCATCCATTCCTTATCCTCGGCTTTGCCTCCGCGAGCTCCGCGGCCTCGGCCCCGGCCCCGTCCACCGCCGCGACCCCAGCCCCGGCCCCGTCCACGGCCGCGACCCCGGCCCCGGATGCCACTGCCGAAACCTCCGCGGAAGCCACCGCGGTTCCCCATCCCGGGGCCCCCGGGGCCTCCGGGCCCCCCCCACCGCTGCACCGGCGTCATCTGCCATTTGGTGTTTTATTGGAGAAGAAGAAGCGAAATAAAGATATTTTAAACAAACATTGAGTTTATCACAAATAGGCTCTCACTTTAAAAAATTCTAGGGCAGGCTGGGCACGGTGGCTCACACCTGTAATCCCAGCACTTTGGGAAGCTGAGGCGGGCAGATCTCCTGAGGTCAGGAATTCAAGACCAGTTTAGCCAACAAGGCCAAACCCCATCTCTACTAAAAATACAAAAACTCGTCAGGCATGGTGGTGTGCACCTGTAATCCCAGGGCGTTTGATTTTTTTCTTGAGATGGAGTCTTGTTCTGTTACCCAGGCTGGAGTGCAGTGGCACGATCTTGGCTCACTGCAACTTCTGCCTCCTGGGTTCAAGCAATTCTCCTGCCTTGGCCTTCCAAGTAGCTGGGATTATAGGCATATGCCACCACTCCCAGCTAATTTTTGTGTTTTCAGTAGAGATAGGGTTTTGCCATGTTGGCCAGGCTGGTGTCTAACTCCTGGCCTCAAGTGATGCACCCTCCTCGGCCTGGGATTACAAGCATGAGCTACTGGCCCAGCCCAATTCACTTTTAAAATCATAGAATATGAGAAGGTTATTAGATAACAAGAGCAATTTTATGGCACTTTATTATATTTCGAATTCAACCTAGATTTTAATATATCTGAGGTCCAAAAGAAAACATAAAATGTCATTTTAAGCCGGGCGTGGTGGCTCATGCCTGTAATCCCAGCACTTTAGGAGGCCAAGATGGGCAGATCACAAGGTCAGGAGTTCAAGACCAGCCTGACTAACGTGGTGAAACCCCGTCTCTTCTAAAAATACAAATATTAGCGGGGTGTGGTGGTGCACGCCTGTAATCCCAGCTACTCAGGAGGCTGAGGCAGGAGAATCACTTGAACCCCGGAGGTGGAGGTCACAGTGAGCCGAGATTGTGCCACTGCACTATAGTCTGAGCGACAGAGTAAGACTCTGTCTCAAAAAAAACCTCATTTTAAAATTTACTTATTGTAAATTTAAGCTTTTAATTTTAAGATTTATTTAAAATAAAGTTCATAGTTCAATAAATTGAAAATAATATTACAATTATGGGCGCAGTGGCTCACGCCTGTAATCCCAGCACTTTGGTAGGCCAAGGTGGGTGGATCACCTGAGGTCAGGAGTTCAAGACCAGCCTGACTAACATGGTGAAACCCTGTTTCTATTAAAAATACAAAAAATTATCTGGGTGTGGTGGCATGCGCCTGTAATCCCAGCTACTCGGGAGGCTGAGGCAGGAGAATCACTTGAACCTGCAAGGCGGAGTGAGCCGAGATTGCAACATTAAGCTTGGGAAACAAGAGCAAAACTCCGTTTCAAAAAGAAAAAAAAAAGTTTACAATTATTTCACTAATATAAACTCTAATTTTACAACATATGGATTTATATATATATATTATTATTACTACTACAATTATTTGAGATAGTCTTGCTTGTCCAGGCTGGAGTGCAGTGGTGCAATCTTGTAGCTGGGTCTCCCAGAGTAGCTGGATTTACAAGTGAGTGCACCTGCCCAGCTAACTTTTCTTTCTTTTTTTTTTTTTGAGACATAGTCTCGCTCTGTTGCCCAGGCTAGAGTGCAGTGGCATGATCTGGGTTCACTGCAATCTCTGCCTCCTGGGTTCAAGTAATTCTCTCCTTCATGACATTGCATTCCAGCCTTGGGAACAAGAGTGAACCTCTGTCTCAAAAAAACAAACAAACAAAAAAGCCACCAAGAGGAGGAAATAAAACTCCCCCAGTAGTCTTCCCTCCTTTCCTCAGCTTTCTTCACCCAGAATTCACCTCATCGGAGATACAAACAAGACAGGGTGGATTTTTCCAGTGGTCTTAAAAATATCTATGCCAGGGATGTCATCTGATCCAAGAGAATATTTAATTTCCAGAAAGATTCTCATTAGGATCTAGCCCTAATAAAACAAAACTACAAACCAAGGTGGCAATATGGTGCACTAGAAAAATAACAGAAGTTGCCAGGAGAGGTGGCTCATGCCTGTAATCCCAGCATTTTGGGAGGCTGAGGTGGGCAGATCACCCGAGGTTGGAAGTTCAAGACCAGCCTGACCAACATGGAGAAACCCTGCCTCTACTAAAAATACAAAATCAGCCAGGTGTGGTGGCACATGCCTGTAATCTCAGCTACTCAGGAAGCTGAGGCAGGAGAATTGCTTGAACCCAGGAGGCGGAGGTTGCCGTGAGCCGAGATCACACCATTGCACGCATGGGCAACAAGAGGAAAACTGCTTCTAAAAAGAGAAAGAAAGAAAGAAAGAAAGAATTTTGCCACTAATCACGATGGCTTCTCTCTGGTATTGTTTTCTAATCTGCAAAATTATGAATTAGATTAAACTAACTGGAGACCCTTTATAGCCTATTTTTGTTGTTTTATTGTTTTGAGATTGTGGGCCTCAACAAAATGTCAGAACCACCAAAATGGCAAAAATAAATAAAATCTATTTGAGGTTCCATTAAATTCAGATGTTTCATTGCTTCTTGTTCTAGAGTCATCCAAAAGGTGTGAGAACATTTGACCTCATCTCTTGCATCATTCACTAGCAAAGATGTTAAGGGTACTAGCATAGGCAAATGGGAAAACAGAACTGGACTTTCCCTTTCTTATAGCTCTTATATTTTTAATAGAGATAGGGTTTTGGTTATACAGGAGAATATTTAATCCCCACCTTCTGAGAACAGGGAAAAATGAATGCCAGAATACAACTCACCACTTGGCTGTTTTTCTGAGATGTGTGAGCTGGTAGATGCCTGGCTTCTGATGGCTTAGCCTCATGGGGCCCATTGGTTTGCCCAGTAGCAAGCCTTCCTGGATCTGAGTGGTTTAAAAACTGGAGAGGGCCTGACATGCTGTAGATTCAAGAAGCATGAAATAGATCCAGTAATGATGACCCAAAGTATTTAAAAGGAATGTTTGCACAGACCAGTCAGGAAGAGATGCTGAGATCTGCTCAGTACCAACAGCAATGCCTTCTGGAAGGTTTCACTTCAGATCCTCAGTGCTTACTAGACCTCAGAAGGAGCTACTTGCTGAACCTGTTGCTTGAAGACAAGGCAGACCTAGTTTCTAAGAAAGCATGAAAACACTGTTAAGATTGTAACTGGTTGAAGCAGCCTACTAATATACATATATGCACTTGTAACACACTTAAATGCTATTAGGTTGGTGCAAAAGTAATTGCAGGTTTTACCATTAAAAGCAATGGCAAAAGTTATTAATTTTAATTAATATTTTTCAGTTATTATTAAAAGTAATTGCAAAGCCCTGGATTACTTTTGCACCAACCTAATACTTACGAATCATATCTTCAGATATCTGACTTGCAAATATCTTCATTTTCAATTTCTTGATCAGAAATGCTAACTATATCCCTCAAGATTCAGCCAAAAGATTAAAAGTCAAAATAGTTAATAATGCAGCATCATAGCTCATAGTTTTCTTTCTGCCCCAGAGAAATGTAAAATACAACCTCACATAATTTTTATTTTTTTGAGATGGAGTCTTGCTCTGTCACCCAAGCTGGAGTGCAATGGTGCGATCTCAGCTCCCTGCAACCTCCACTTCCCAGGTTCAAGTGATTCTCCTATCTCAGCCTCCCAAGTAGCTAGGATTACAGGCACCTGCCACCACGCCCAACTAATTTTTGTATTTTTAGTAGAGACGGGGTTTCACCAGGTTGGCCAGGCTGGTGCCTCACATAATTTTTATAAATTCAATTTCCCAAGAATTTCATTAAATCTTTTCTCTACTTAGTTCAATTCCATATTCTTTAGTCTCTAAAGTGAAATTAAAAGGAATAGAGAAAAAGTATCTTCCAAATTAATGTTCATATGATTTATTAAGCAATGGATAGAGAGTTTGGCTAGGCACAGTGGCTCACACCTGTAATCCCAGCACTTTGGGAGGCAGAGGCAAGAGGATCACTTGAGCCCAGGAATTCAAGATCGGCCTAGGCAAGATAGTGAGACACGATCTTCATAAAAAACTTAAAAAAGAAAAAAAATAGCTGGGCATGGTGGCAAGCACCTGTGGTCCCAGCTACTCAGGAAGCTGAAGCAAGAGAATCACTTGAGGCCAAGAAGTCAAGGCTGCACAGAGCTGTGATTGTGCCACTGGATTTCTTTTTTTTAAGATCAGAGAATGTACTCTGGAAAAAAAAAAAAAAGTGGCATTTAGAAACTGTGTAATGGAGGGGTTGAATGTAAGTACCGTGTGTTTTCTTTGCTGGGCGGTGTCTCCCAGAAAATTGAACAGGCCCAACATGAGAGGAATTTTCATAAGAGAAGGAAAAAAAATCAGGATTATGTGATTTGAGGGATGTGGAACAGGAAGCATAGGGCCTGACTTTCTTTTACTAATCCTGAAATCTGTTTTGAAATTTCTCTAATTCATTCTAGGTGTTATGCTAGGTATTGGTATACCTAATTCATTCTAGGTGTACTAGGTATTAGGTGTACCAATACCTAATTGGTATTGGCAATTATTAAAGTGTAAATAACTCTAGGCTGGATGTGGTGGCTCATGCCTGTAATCTCAGCACTTTGGGAGGCAGAGGTGGACAGATCTCTTGAGCCCAGGAGTTTGAGACCAGCCTGGGCAATATGGTGAAATCTCATCTCTATACATGAAAAAGCACAAAAATTAGCCCAGCTGCTCAGGATGCTGAGGTGGGAGGATCGCTTAGGCCCATGACTTCAAGGCTGTAGTGAGCCATAATGGAGCCACTGCACTCCAGCCTGGGTGGCAGAGTGAGACCTTGTCTCAAACAAAATAAAATGAAAATAAAAACAACAAAAATAAATATTTCTTTTTTTTTTTTTTTTCTTTATAAAGATGGGGTTTCACCATGATGGCCAGGCTGGTCTTGAACTCCTGACCTCAGGTGATCCACCCACCTCGGCCTCCCAAAGTGCTAGCCACAGGTGTGAGCCACAGTGCCCAGCCAAAAAATAAATATTTCTAATAAGACTAGTCTCTTTTTTCATTTTCATTATTTGATAACTAAGATCATTACTATATCAATTCTTTTTCCAAGAACCAAAGAAGAGAATTAAATAACTTAAATTTTAGTAGATGAAAATGGAGAATGGACTGTTCCTCAATCCTAGAACAAGAATCATACTGGAGACAAAGTTCTTTTTATTTATTTATTATTTTTTTATTTTTTGAGACAGAGTTTTGTTCTTGTTACCCAGGCTAAATAAAGTGGAGTGGTATGATCTGGGCTCACTGCAACCTCTGCCTCCTGGGTTCAAGCGATTCTCCTGCCTCAGCCTTCCAAGTAGTTGGGATTACAGGAGTCCATCAGCATGCCCAGCGAATTTTTGTATTTTTAGTAGAGACTGGATTTTGCCCTGTTGGCCAGCCTGGTCTCGAACTCCTGACCTCAGCTGATCTGCCCACCTTGGCCTCCCAAAGTGCTGGGATGGCGTGAGCCACCATGCCAGGCCTGATAAAGTTGTTAAGAATTTCATCCTGCCTGGCCTGGTGGCTCATGCCTGTAATCCCAGCACTTTGGGAGGCTGAGGTGGGAGGATCACGAGATCAGGAGATTGAGACCATCTTGGCCAACAGGGTGAAACCCCACCTCTACTAAAATAATAATTTTTAAAAAGCCAGATGTGGTGGCACTTGCCTATAATCGCAGCTACTCAGGAGGCTGAAGCAGGGGAATCGCTTGAACCCAGGAGGCAGAGGTTGCAGTGAGCCAAGATCACACCACTGCACTCCAGCCTGGTCATAGAGCAAGACTCCATCTCAAAAAATAAATAAATAAATAAAAAACAGCTGGGCGTAGTGGCTCACACCTATAATCCTAGCACTTTGGGAGGCCGAGGTGGGTGGATCACCTGAGGTCAGGAGTTCAAGACCAGCCTGGCCATCATGGTGAAACTTCATCTTTAAAAAAATAAATAAATAAAAATAAAAAATAAAATGAATCTCATCCTTTACTTTTATTACTTTACCGTTTTATGAATCTTGTGCTATACTGACTTTACTTAATGAGTTTCACTCACACTGTCTCTAAGAAACAAGCTACCCTGTGAGAAAAAATATAAACCAAGAAGGATGAACATATAAATCCTCCAGTATAAGTTCAAGTACCATCTTCTCCAGGGAGTTTTCTTGATTCCTGAAAGGTAAGGGTAATCTCTCCTCCTCTTATAGTATGTATAGTATGTGATTTTCTTTGTTGTCTCATTCAATATTATACTGTGTAAATATCTTATCTCCTCTAACACATTAAAGACATCTAGGGCAGGTTGGCGGCTCATGCCTGCAATCCCAGTACTTTGGAAGGCTGGGGTGGGAGGATCAGTTGAGGCCAGGAGTTTGAGACCAGTCTGGCTAACAAAGTGAGATCCCATCTCTACAAATTTTTTTTTTTTTGAGACGAAGTTTCACTCGTTACCCAGGCTGGAGTGCAATGGCACCATCTCAGCTTGCCACAACCTCTGCCTCCTGGGTTCAAGCAATTCTCCTGCCTCAGCCTCCCGAGTAGCTGGGACTACAGGTGCGCGCCACCATGCCCAGCTAATTTTTGTATGTTTAGTAAAGACAGGGTTTCTCCTTGTTGGTTAGGCTGGTCTTGAACTTCTGAGCTCAGGTGATCTGCCTGCCCGGGCCTCCCAAAGTGCTGGGATTACAGGTGTGAGCCACCACGCCTGGCCACTCTACAAAAATGTTAACAATTAGCCAGAGGTGGTTGTGCAACACCTGTAATCGCAGTTACATGGGAGGCTAGGGAGGAGGATGGCTTGAGCCAGGAGATGGAGTCTGTAGTAAGCTATGATTGTGCCACCAGCCTGCATGGCAGAGTGAGACCTGGCATCCAAGCAAACAAACAAATAAAGGTATTGAAAAATAGGAGCTATTTCTGGTTTACTTTTATCATCCCAATACCAGGCACAAAAAATATGGATTGTAAAATGAAAGAACTAAAAAGCTGAAAAAAACCTTAATGCAAAGTTAACTAACACGGATAATGATAGTACTATTCCCCCAAACTAACCATACAATAATACAAAAAAAATGTATTAGGAGCCGGGCGCAGTGGCGCGTGCCTGTAGTCCCAGCTATTCGGGAGGCTGTGGCTGGAGGATCTCTTGAATCCAGGAGTTCTGGGCTGTGGTGCGCTATGCCGGTCTGGTGTCCGCACTAAGTTTGGCATCAATATGGTGACCTCCCGGGAGCAGGGGACCACCACGTTGCCTAAGGAGGAGTGAACCAGCTCAGGTCGGAAACGGAGCAGGTCAAAACTCCCGTGCTGATCAGCAGCGGGATCGCGCCTGTGAATAGCCACTGCACTCCAACCTGGGCAACATAGCGAGACCCCGTCTCTTTTTTTTTTTTAAGATAGGTTTTCACCATGATGGCCAGGCTGGTCTTGAACTCCTGACCTCAGGTGACCCACCCACCTCGGCCTCCCAAAGTCCTAGGATTACAGGCGTGAGCCACTGTGCCCAGCCCCATCTCTCTCTTTTTTTTTTTTTTAAAATTATTAGGAATCTAAAGTAAAAATAAAATATAGCGCCATTACAGGATTATTCTGTGATTTTTAGGTTTGTACATGACTACTCTACTTTTTACACATTCATAAGATGTAGTATACTATGCTACATTTAGTAGGAAATGACAAGTATAAATGTTTACCACATCAGACTTCAGAGAAAATTCCAAATCCAGGGCCAGTTTTCACAAGAAACCTGAATTGTCCAACATGAGTGGCTGCTCTGAGCAATTTGCCAGTAGAATGTTTGCATATCAAAGAAGCTGTTGCTAGGTAAACACATCACAGAGATCCAAAGACAAAGGGACCTTCTAAAATGTTACAGTAAAACCTGTAGCTCTTTATTTCCCCAATTAATGAAGTGAAAACACAAATGATTTTCAACAAGCTTTGTACACTTAAGTAACCTTAAGAAAGTGATCCCACCAAAAGTGAGCAGTTGTGTAAACATGAAATTCATATTTTTCAGGCCAGGTGTGGTGGCTCAAGCCTGTAATCCCAGCACTTTGGGAGGCCGAGGCGGGTGGATCACGAGGTCAAGAGATCGAGACCACCCTGGTCAACATGGTGAAACCCCATCTCTACTAAAAATACAAAAATTAGCTGGGCATGGTGGCGCGTGTCTGTAATCCCAGCTACTCAGGAGGCTGAGGCAGGAGAATTGCCTGAACCCAGGAGGCGGAGGTTGCGGTGAGCCAAGATCGCGCCATTGCACTCCAGCCTGGGTAACAAGAGCAAAACTCCGTCTCAAAAAAAAAAAATCATATTTTGGGCCTTTCTTTTGTCAAATTCTTGGCTAGGTCAAATTTTTATACTCCAATACATACAATCAAGGTAGAGGTACTTTGAAAGAAGGTGAAATGATGATTCCATTTACTATTCTGAAAGCATAAGATGTGTTAAAAAACTGGAATTCTAATTCTAGGATTTTTTTTTTTTTTTTTTTTTTTTTGAGACAGGGTCTCGCTCTATCACACAGGCTGGAGTGCAGTGCTGAGGTATTGGCTCACTGTTGGGTACCAGCCCCAATCCCGTATGTGGGTGCCCTTAGTCTTGCAGTGATGAGGGATTGAGAAAAGGAAATAAAGGCAGAGACACAAGACTAGAATTTACGGCATGGGTCCAGGGGACCAACGCAAGCACCAGAACCACGCTGGCCCTGAGCTCTGGGCTCCAAACACTTTTATTATGTGCACAATCTCATTGATCTTACTGGCCTGGAAGGGGAGGGTGAGGGGTACGTAAGATAGCCAGTGAGGAGAGCACTTGAGATCCTTCTAAGACATGCTAAACTAATGCTCTGAGCATGTAACAGCGCTTGAGATCATTCTTGGATATGCTAAACTAGTACTCTCAGTTTATCACCGATTGTTATCAGGGTGCACCTGCATCAGTAGTATGACAGATGAGGAGCCACCCTGTCTGACCACACCCAATGCATCAAGGGGCTTTTATCTCCCAAGCATTGAGGACACAGAGCAATTAAAATCACTCCATATTCTGAGAACCTAGGCAGAGCCTGAGGTTCCGTGATCTCTGCCCTGCAAGGCTTTTCTCCTCTTTGTCAGCTCCCATCTGCAAAGACCCTACCCGACCTTGTGAGCAGAAGTCGCCTCCCTTCTCAGAGATCTTTGCACAAGCCTCTTTATGAGACCCTCATGCAGTCATCATGTTGAGAAGGCATTCATGGGACCAGAGAAGTATTGCCTGCTTTGCAACCACGCTGCAGTGTTCCCTGGTGTTACTTTGCTCTTGGATGGTCTTTACCTCAGGCCTCCTGTTGCCGCTTGATTTCTAATTAACTGCACCAATAACATATTTAGTTTGGTGTATAAACTTCAGTGTACTCTAAGCCAAGCAAGCTTATAATTATTTAGCTAGAATTAACATAGGTCTCCCGCTGGCCATCTTGACCCATAGCTCACTGAAACCTCTGCCTCCCAGATTCAAAAATTCTCCTGCCTCAGTCTACCAAGTAGATGGAACTACAGGCACGTGCCACCATGCCTGACTAATTTTTTGTATTTTTAGTAGAGATGGGGTTTCACCATATTGGACAGATTGGTCTTGAATTCCTGACCTCAAGTGTTCCACCGCCTCCGCCTTCCAAAGTGCTAGGATTACAGGTGGCGTGAGCCACCTCGCCTGACCTTAGGAAAATATTTTTACAGCAGAGAAAGTATGTCCAAATTTGTATTCCTGATACCAGAATCACCAGGAATATTCTTCATACATCATCTTATCTTCAAAAAATAATGAACCCTGACCTCACCCAAGTTCTGATTTAGTTGGTTAACATTGGAACCTAGACATAAATATATTTTTTAAAGCTATACTAGTTGGTCTAATGTGAATTTACTGCTAAATTCACTATAATTGAAGACAGTGTTCACTGTCTATAATTATGTATGATAAAAATGAATTGGAGAGAAACAAGTTATGTTTATAGGAATAAGAGTAATAGATAATAACTAAACCAATAGAATAAGAAATAGGCCAGGTGTGGTGGCTCACCCCTGTAATCCCAGTGCTTTGGGAGGCTGAGGCAAGTGGATCATAAGGTCAGGAGTTTGAGACCAGCCTGATCGACATAGTGAAACCCCATCTCTACTAAAAATACAAAAAATTAGCCAAGCATGGTGGCAGGCACCTGTAATCACTGCTACTTAGGAGACTGAGGCAGGAGAATCCCTTGAACTCAGGAGGCAGAGCCAAGATTGCACCATTGCACTCCAGCCTGAGCAACAAGAATGGAACTCCACCTCAAAAAAAAAAGTATGAAAGCGATCTTACATGTCTATGCATATGTATCTTCTGTTCCTTTAACAACTGCATCCATACTGACAGAGATTTTATTGTTTTTTGCTGTTGAAATCAGTGCTGTGTGATTAACACTTTTATACTTTTATTTATTTATTTATTTTTTGAGATGGAGTTTCACTGTTGTTACCCAGACTGGAGTGCAATGGCACGATCTCGGCTCACCGCAACCTCCACCTCCTGGGTTCAAGCAATTCTCCTGCCTCAGCCTCCCGAGTAGCTGGGACTAGAGGTGTGCACCACCAGGCCCAGCTAATTTTTGTATTTTTGGTAGAGATGGGGTTTCACCACATTAGCTAGGCTGGTCTTGAACGTCTGACCTCAGGTGATCTACCAGCCTCTGCCTTCCAAAGTTCTGGGATTACAGGTGTGAACCACCTCACCCAGCCTATACATCTTTCTTTGTATGTAAATAATACTTTAAGATAAATTCCTAAACTGGGCGAGGTGGCTCATGCCTGTAATTCCAATGTTTTGGAAGGCCAAGACTTGAGGATGGCTTGAGGCCAGGAGTTGGAGACCAGCCTGGGCAACATAGACCCTGTCTCTACAGAAAAATGTTTTAATTAGTCAGGCGTGGTGGTACATGCCACCTATAGTTGGGACTATAGGTCCCAACTACTCACGAGTTCAAGGTTGCAGTGAGCTATGATTGTGTTACTGCACTCCAGCCTGAGTGACAGAGTAAAATCCTGCCCCCCCACCAAAAAAAATTTCTACATGTAGAATTATAAGGTCAAAGTAATTACAAATTTAAAATTTTCAGGTATCAAAAAGTTGTAAAAACAGAGCCTCTGCAAAAAGTAAACACATTTTTTTCTAGCAACTGCCTTTAGAAGCATTAAATAAAAATGTCTGTTCTCTGTGAAAGGTTGATTCTCATTCTTTATTTGACCAATTTGCAACAGTTGACAGAATTAATTACCCTTTTTTCCACGAAACACATTCTTCACCTGAGTTCTTTTCTTTTTTTGAAGGTGGAGTCTCACTCTGTTGCTCAGGCTGTAGTGCAGTGGCATGATCTTGGCTCACTGCAACCTTCACCCCCCGAGTTCAAGCAATTCTCTGGCCTCAAACTCCCTAGTAGCTGGGATTATAGGCATGTACTAACACATCCAGCTAATTTTTTTATTTTTATTTTTAGTAGACAGAGGTTTCGCCATGTTGGTCAGGTTGGTCTTGAACTCCTGACCTCGAGTGATCTGCCTGCATCGGCCTCCCAAAGTGCTGCGATTACAGGTGTGAGACACCGTGTCAGGCCTCTTCACTTGTCTTCTAATGTGGGATGCTCGTGGGGTTTTCCTCAGAACACACTGGACTCTCCTTTTAAGAGACAGGTCTTGCTCTGTCGCCTAGATTAGAGTGCAGTGGTATGATTATAGCTTACTGAAGCCTCCAACTCCTAGGCTCATGGGATCCTCCCATCTCAGCCTCCTGAGTAGCTGGGACTACAGGCACATGCCACCACCCAGCTAGCTTTTTTATCTTTTTAAAATGTATTACTATGTTTTATTATTATACTTTAAGTTCTGGGATACATGTGCTATTTTTTTTTTTAAGACGGGGTTTCACCATGTTGGTCAGGCTGGTCTTGGACTCCCGACCTCAGGTGATCTACCCATCTTGGCCTCCAAAGAGCTTGGATTACAGGCATGAGCCACCAAGCCCGGCCAATTTTTTTAAATCTTTGTTTATTTATTTTTGAGATGGAGTCTTGCTCTGTTTCCCAGGCAGAAGTGCAGTGGCTCACTGCAACCACTGCCTCCCAGGTTCAAGGCATTCTCCTGCCTCAGCCCCCCAAGTATCTGGGATTATAGGCACCGGCCATCATGTCCAGCTAATTTTTGCATTTTTAGTAGAGATGGGGTTTCTCCATGTTGGCCAGGTTGGTCCGAACTCCTGACCTCAGGTGATCTGCCCACCTTGGCCTCCCAAAGTGCTGGGATTACAGGCAAATTAAAACATTTTTATTTTTGTAGAGACAGGGTCTTGCTATGTTGCTTGGGCTGTTCTACAAACTCCTAGATTCAAGTGATCTTCCTGTATTTGGTCTCCCAAAGTGCTGGGATTAGTAAAGGTGTGAGCCATAGCCCCTAGCTGGACTCTCCTTTTCAATCTTCCCTCCTGATTATTCCTGTCTCCTTGCATTCTGAACACTGAAATGTTCTAGGTGTCAGTCCTTGGTCCTCTCTCTACCTACACCCATACTCTTGGTGGGATCTCATTCAATCTCATGGATTTAAATATCTTCTCTCCATTTGAATGTCTAAGAAAAATCTTAAAATGTCTAAAGCTAAATTGATAATCTTAGCCCCAAAACCTAATCCTTCTATGTTTTACCTTATTTCAACTCAGCAAATGGCAATTCCATCTTTTCAGTTGCTCAAAGCAAATTATTGCTTTCTCTTTTACATTCCAAGTTCCTCTCCTCATTAATGTTTATGCTCAACTCAGATGCCCAGATAAATCTCTGTTACCAGATTTCTGAGACAACAACACTCTCCCACCTCCCAACATCACTGCCTATCCTCTTAGCTTGCCTATTTTTAAAATATAGCATGTCATAATCTCTAAAATTAGCATATGTATTTCTTTACTTGATCATTGTCTCCTCTACCAGAATATGAGCTGAGAGCAGAAGCTTTGCTCGTTCACTAGGGTATCTCTAGCACCTAGAGAAGTGCTATGGCAGAGTGACCATTCAACAATAATTTGCTCCATGAATGAATGAATTGTACAACTTATACATAGATACTATTGTCAAAAACCAAGCTGTTGAGATGGCAAAGGCAATAGATTTAGAGATGAAACATCAGGTTTGGGGCCTATACCAGCCACAGCTATGTAGCTTTGGGTGGTATCCTTCAAAGTCTATCCCCATCTGTAAAATGGGGTTTCTGCCATCTTCCTCAACAAAAAAGAAAGCTGGACTAGTCAATATCTATTTGGTATTAAAAGATACAAAAGATTCACTATCTGCAATTTACAAGAAATATTTCCTTCAATTTTCTTCTTAATTTCACTTGTTTAGGTACAACACAATATGAGACAATGTGTTTAGGGGCTATCACTACAATATCATTATATTACTAAGTCTGTGCGTTTAATGTATCACTTGTGCAAATTTTAAGAATAGTAAAGTAGGTCAGGCACGGTGGTTCATGCCCAAAATCCCAGGATTTTGGGAGGCCGATCCAGACCAGTCTGGTCAACAGTGAAACCCTGACAGTACCAAAAATACAAAAATTAGCCGGCATGTTGGCATGGGCCCGTGGTCCAAGCTACTTGGGACGCTGAGGTGGGAGGATCATTAGAACCCTGGAGGTGGAGGCTGCAAAGAGCAGAGATCACGCCACTGCACTGCAGCCTGAGCGACAGAGCTAGACTCCATCTTTTTTTATTTTATTTTTTTAAGAGACAGGGTCTCGCTATGTTGCCCAGGCTGGAGTGCAGTGGCTATTCACAGGCACGATCCCACTACTGATTAGCACGGGAGTTTTGACCTGCTCCGTTTCCAACCTGGGTTGGTTCACCCCTCCTTAGGCAACGTGGTGGTCCCCCACTCCCGGGAAGTCACCATATTGATGCTGAACTTAGTGTGGACATCCAATCGACATAGCACACTGCAGCCCAGAACTCCTGGGCTCAAGCGATCCTCCCACCTCAGCCTCCCGAGTAGCTGGGACTACAGGTGCGCGCCACCGTGCCTGGCGAGACTCCATCTTAAAATATATATATATGTAGAAAGAATTACCAGAAACAGAAAATCATCAAAAAATTTCCTATTACTTTGATGTTTGCACAACTCCGTAAGTATACTAAAAATCAATGACTTTTACGGTATGAACATTATACAAAGATCATACATAATAAAACGTGTAATGAAACAGATTATCTAATTCCATATATGGGGCTACTATAAATAACTTCAGAATTTAAAAATAGGAAACAAATACTAAAAGCTTCAAAACTTAAAAAAAAATTTGTTTTAGATGAGCTCTGCCATTAGTTGAAACAGGCCACTATCAGGAACGGCTTGTAAAAGAAACCCGTTATCTGGTCAAGTCCTAAGTGAACTGAACTACGTATCTTCAAGACCATACTGGGATGACTGCAACCTACGAGCAGTTCCTCGAGCAGAGCAAGCACATTCATTCGACTCAGTAACTCAAGGGGCCAGTGCTCTCCAGCATCCCCCTTGCCATCGCCCTGTCAGGCTCCCCAGGCAATCGCTTATATTATTCCTTCTCCAGCGTGGACGCCTACGGGGAGAGAGCGTCCCCTCTCGACGGTCAACTGGCATCTATTTAGCTTATGAAGCCCGCGTGGGTTCTCCAACCCCATGCCTGCCGGGGGACTGGGTATGAAGCCCGCGTGGGTTCTCCAACCCCATACCTGCCGGGGGACTGGGACGTGGGGGTGACAAAATCTAAACTACGACCCTCCCTGAGCCCTGGCAACTCCGGGGTGACCCCGACACCGAGGGGGCCACGCGCGCTCCGGCTCCGACACCCCTTCCAGCTCCGCGGGGCCTAAAACAACCGGCTGCGCTTCACCCACGGCTGAGCATCAGATTCAGCTGAGGAGATTCTAAAAGCGCGGCGCTGGGCCCACAACCAGGCCCTCCAGAGCACAACGCGGAGGGGGCCCGACCCAGTCTGGTGGCGTCGCTGTGTGACAAAGTCGGAAGGCGAGCCAAGCTCCTCAGTTTCACATCTGTGGAGTCTTGCGCCCGCCACGTTCCGGCGCGGGGACCCGCCCAAACTTCCCTGGAAGCCAGGCGCCTCACACCACTGCACCGCGCCCCCAGGGCCTGGGCGGATACCTGAGACCCACCTCCCAAACCCGCGAAACTGTCCTCCTTCCCGCGAGACTGCCCCGCCCCAGCACCGCCCCGCAGCTCTACTCCCTGATTGGCTGGAATTGGCGCCGGGTTCCGGAGTCCTTTTCGAAAAAAAAAAAAAAAAAAAAAACCTATTCTGGTTTCCCGCCGAATACAAAGGCACACTCTGGACTGGCTCTTTCCTTCCGCCAATCATTTCCACCAGCCATTCATCACCGATCTTCTTCTTCCTTCCCTCTTCCGTCCCGCTGTCCAGGACCCGTTAGCTCTCAGCTAGTTCAGGGACTCAGGGCCTTCCGGGCTGCGCATGCGCCACCGCGTCTGCGGGGGACGAAGTGGGGCGGGGGCGCAGGCGCAATAGTGTGATCCCTCTGGCCAGTTCTTAAGCACGTGGGTTGGGCTGTCCCGCTTGGCTGTGGAGGGAGTGAAACCTCGATATTGGTGGTGTTTATCGTGAGCGGCGGACTAATAAAGGCCATGGCGCCAGCAGAAATCCTGAACGGGAAGGAGATCTCCGCGTAAGTTCCTGACATTGTGATTGAGTGTGGGGCTGTGGACGAGGGCTCCGAGGGTGTGCAGGTCTCCCGGACCCATTTTTTGCAGGAGGGACACTTGGAGCGGAAGAGGCAGGCTCATAATACCTGAAGACCTGCAGCCAAAGACCGCGGCCACAACCTGCGTTTGCAAGTGTACTGCCTAGTGGCTGTAGACGCTGTCTCCTGTGCTTTGGGAAAAAGTCCCGTGACGACATGCTTCCAAACGCGCAGCTGCTGTTGACTTTCTGCCAGGAGAGAGAGGGTAGTTGCAGCTTTCTGGAGGCGCCCCCCCCCAAAAAAAAAACTCAGAAATCCAATCTACTTACTTACTTCTCGTTAATTTGGAGGTAATAGTGAGGTGACAAGCCTTGACAAGACTACAAGGCTGTTAGTGACAGAGGGTCCTTCCAGCTCATAGCTTTTCCCACTACACCATAGTTTTATCATACAGTAAGTGAAATCTAATACCATTTTCCTTTTTCTTGAATCTCGTGCTTCTCTCTAACAGCCATCTCTCTTCCCTGGTCCTAGAGTTACTTTCAACTTAGTTTGGCTCCTGAGTCCTGAGAATATTATGCATTCCACTTGACCTCTGCCTGTTTTACCCTTGTGCGACATCTGAATGCTTAACTAGTGGGTATCGTTGCCAGCTTTACTCCCAGGAGGAGAGAAAGATATATTCCCTCTAGTAGAGGAAGGAGGGAAAGATATTCTGTGTGACTATACTGAGGTTGCTCTTGGGACCTTTCACATCACCAATTATTTAAGTAACTGTCACAGCATTTACTAAATAGTAGTTGTCCTGTAACTCCTAACTTTGTAATAGAGGTTTCTGAGTGCATTGGAAAGTCACTGGTGAAACAGTCGGGAGCGGTCGTGGCTCACTCCTGTAATCCCAGCACTTTGGGAAGCCAAGGTGTGTGGATCACCTGAGGTCTGGAGTTTGAAAACAGTCTGGCACTTACTACTTGCTAAAAGGAATTTCATAAGCTTTTCTTTTTTCAGACAGGGTCTCACTGTATTGATCAGGTTGGAGTGCAATGGTGCGATCTTGTCTCACTGCAACCTCCACCTCCTGGGTTCAAGCAATTCTCCCACCTCAGCCTCCCAGGTAGCTGGGATTACAGGCATGCACTACCATGCTTGGCTAATTTTTGTATTTTTAGTAGGGATGGAGTTTCACCATGTTGATCAGGCTGGTCTTGAACTCCTGACCTCAAGTGATCTGCCCACTTCAGCCTCCCAAAGTGTTAGGATTACAGACATGAGCCACTGCGCCCAGCGCTTTGCTTTTTCTTTATAGTCTTCCTCTCACTACTGTTTCCCACCCCACTGATAATGCTATCCCTGACTTTTGTCTTCTATTATTACTCTCCTTTTATACCTTCCTGGGAGCTCGGATATTGACAAAGTTCAGCACTCCAGATTCCTTCTCTACCTGCTCTACTCTGTGAGAAATTGGGTACTTACATGATGATTTAGTTGCCAAATTATCTTCCATTGGAAGTAACAGCCCCATTTCTTCCTCACGGGGAATTCTAAGGTTGCAGCCTGAATTTGACAACTGGGGGTTGTCTGAGAGTTAGAGACAAGTGTCTGTTCTTTGTGGGTATTTATTCAGTTATTCAACAAGTATCTGTGTGTGTCTCCTAAGCCAGGCAGTCTTCAAAGCTCTGAAACTCTTAACAGTGAACAAAACAGCCCAAATCCCTACCTTGGTGAAATTTGCATACTGATGGGTAGAGACAGACATTTAAATAGGTGAAACAGATTGTGAGGTGGTGGGAAGCACCAAGAGAACACCAGAGCAGAAAAGAGGGACAGGAATTTCTGTGGCCCATGGTGGCTGCAATTTTAAATTATGAGAGTCGTACTTTTTGTAAAAGTGACTTACAGCCAAAGACTTGAAGGAGGTGGGGCCTTGAGCCTGCCAATGTTGTGGGGGAAATATCTCCTGACCAAAACACAGCCTGTGCCATAGACCTTTGGCCTCACCAGTTAGTAAATTACTGCTTTGGGGGTCAATAGCAATGGCCCTGTGACAAGCTGACTGAATAGAGGCTCCTGAGTGGAGGAACCTGACTGCCCTGGGCAGAAGGGCGGTGTCTTTTAAAAGATTATGCCAAGGGGGAGAAGGATGTGCATTAGATAGTGTTGGAAGACCCATCTTGCATAGTTGTTCTGTATGTGTGTCTTTCAAAGGGGGCTTACTACCTTTCTATGATTTGTTTGGCTCTCCCTTCCCTTAGTTTGCCATAATTAAGCCTGCTCTCTCCATTGGTGGCATTTTTCTTAAGTCTCCTTTCTAAAAAGACTGGTTGTGAAGAGGCATATGGTTAGAGTAGGTGCTGCAAGGCAAGTTGGATAGGTTTGTAAGCTCAGCTGTGGATGGTAGCTTCAGAGCTTAAGCCCAGAGCTGCCCTCTCCATGCATCACTGGGCAATGGGAATTTACCTATTTGTGCCTTAGCTTCTGTATATTGGGGTAGTAATGACACCTAACTCATAAGGTTAGAATTCAATGAGTTAATACCTGTAAAGCATTTAGAGAAGCCCCTGGCACATGGTAAATTTTAATAAATAGGTACTTAGAAAGTATTCATCAAACAAACAAGTGATGTTTATGTTTATCCAGCCTGTACCTTTGGAAGCTGGTTTATAATCTTGAGACTTAGGATTTATCCTAGTGCTCAAAGATAAAAGTCTGGAACCTTGGCTGTACATTTAGCTACAGGGCTAAAACTGTTTTTGTAAAGGTAATTTGCTTACCATAGTGAAGGGCAGGTCTTCTTGGTTACTGAATTAACATGGTTATCCATAGCTTTTACTTTGTCCTATAGATTAAATACATGTAAGCCCTTTTGTGCTTAAAAAGATTTGTGTGGGCGGGGCACAGTGGCTCATACCTGTAATCCTAACACTTTGGGAGCCTGAGGTCAGAGGTTCGAGACCAGAACCCCTCTCCCCAACTTCTCTACTGAAAATACAAAATTACCTGGGCGTGGTGGCACATGCCTGTAATCCAGGTTACTTAGGATACTGAGGCAGGAGAATGACTTGAACCTGGGAGTGGAGGTTGCAGTGAGCTGAGATGGTGCCATTGACTCCGGCCTGGGCGACAAGAGTAAGACTCCTTCTTAAAAAAAAAAAAAAAAAAAAAAAAGATTTGCCTGTAATGAACTACAAAGTGCAGGAGGTTGCTCAAAAGTTAACATGGAAACTTGAATGTCATAGCTGGCTTGATTCTGGAAGACTGTGCAGGAGAGCAGGTCAGAGTTCCAGAGAGAGTGGGACCTCCAGCTAGGAGGAGCCCACACAGCCAGGCTGTTGGCCGGGTTGCAGTGAGTGTGACAGAGCCCAGGGCTGGCAGCCAGCTGCTGTGATCATGGCACCTTCGAAGGGGGATGTGGTTTGCAAATAAGTGTCTGTCCTTGTTCATCAGGGGGGTTGGGATTAGGTAGTTTGGGATTTGGATAGTGGGGTTTTGAGCAGGGGTATGTGGTTCCTGGTTATATCCCCCCACTTGCATGAAGAATCTTCTAGAAAGAAAGCTGGCTGCCAGGTGCGATGGCTCATGCCTGTAATCCCAGCACTTTGGGAGACTGAGGCAGGTGGATCACGAGGTCAGGAGTTCCAGCCTAGCCAACATGGTGAAACTCCATCTCTACTAAAAAATACAAAAAATTAGCCAGGCATGGTGGTGGGCACCTGTAATCCTACCTACTTGGGAGGCTGAGGCAGGAGAATCACTTGAACCCAGGAGGCAGAGGTTGCAGTGAGCCAAGATCATGCCACTGCACTCCAGCCTGGGCAACAGAGGGAGTCTCCATTTCAAAAAAAAGCTGGCCTAGCACAGAGGAGGGTCGTTGGAGTAGAGGGAAATGGCTCCCTTCTCCTCTAATTGTCAGTAGAGTTTGGTAGAATAGAGGTTAGAGGGCAGGGACTCCTTATGTGACCTTGGAAAAGTTAGCCTCACTTTCCTCTCTGTGCAATAGGGATGATGAGAACTGTCGACTTCCTGAGGTTGCCCCAAGGATTCAAAGAATGTAAGATTCTCAGAACGAGCTTCTGTGACATCCCATCCACAGTGCAGAAGGCCCCCATTCCCCTTAAAAAACTGTAAGGTTTGCTCTCCTTTGCTCCTCTTAATAGACTAAAAAGTGGCTTCTGGCACCCTGTAAATCCTTGACCCTGAAGAATTGGGGTGTTAAGGGTGCCACAGTCAAAATTCCTCAGCCACTCAGCTATTACCCTTCCCCTCGATTTTGCAGTTTATGGGGAGGGGGGAAGGGGCCAAGAAAAAAAGTTTTGCAATTGATGAAACTTTAGCCAGAAGCTCAGTGACTTGCCTGGGTGTTCCAAGGCTGGTGGTAGAGGCTCCATGGTGCGTTTTCCTTCCCTTCCATGGGCTTGTCACTGGCTTGCTAGAAGGAATTGCAAACTTCTGCCCCCCAGCAGGAGACATCCTGGCTTTAGTTCTCCCTGAGGCCCTTCCATTATGAGGAAATGATTCCACCTATCAGTCTGGTTGGGAAGCACCCAAACAGATTCTCTGAAGTCATTTTTTGAGGTTATAGTCATTTGAGGTTATAGTCCTCAAAAATTTTGACTGGTTAGAGACAGGTCAGACTTACTTAATTGCTGGCTAAGCAATTCTTTTTTCTTTTTTTTTTTTGCCCCTCACCACTAGCCTGGACAGGAGATGTACTGCTTCGTATCTGGGGCTTGAGAGGTTCCAGGAGTTTTGTGAAAGGTTTGGCCAGAGCCTGTCAGCAACTTAATCTTGACTGCAATGAATGACTTAACATGATAAATGATCTTTGGGTAAATACCAGTCCCTCCTTAGTAAGCAGCCTCTTAAATCTAACCTTTTCTGCCTGAGGTTTTCATATAGTCTTTTTGAAAAGCAGGAAGGCCAGGTCCCTATGAGGGTTTTCTTATTATGAGCTCTTGGCAGGTTCTTCCCTTCCCTATTCTTTCTACATTGCCCTCTGATGATCTAGATGCCTGCAAGGGACCTAGAGCTGTTCACTGGAGTGGTGATCAGCTCTGGTAACCAGAGCTGATCAGGTAATCCTCAAGTAGTCAGACTAACTCTCAGTGTTAGAATTAGGGGTCTGCCTGTTCTCACCAGCAGACCTGCGGCATCAGTTCTCCTTTGTTGACATATAGTTAGGTAGAACTTCTTACAGAGCCTCATACGCAGAGCCAACCCTGAGTTGTCTCAGAACTCTTGCTACTGGCAGAAGGTGATAAAAATGTGGCCTAGAGGCCAAATGTTTTGTTTGGCTTACAGAATTAGGTTTTTTTTTTTTTTTTTGAGATGGAGTTTTACTCTTGTTGCCCAAGCTGGAGTGCAATAGTGCAATCTTGGCTCACTGCAACCTCTGCCTCCCAGGTTCAAGTGATTCCCCTACCTCAGGCTCCCCAGTAGATGGGATTACAGGCACGCACCACCATGCCAGGCTGATTTTTTGTATTTTTAGTAGAGATGGGGTTTCATCATGTTGGTCAGGTTGGTCTTGAGCTCCTGGCCTGAGGTGATCTGCCCACCTTCGTCTCCCAGCTGGGATTACAGGCATGAGCCACCACACCTGACCTAGAATTAGTTTTAAACATTAGATTACTTCCCAGCACATTTATACCTATAGTTACACATAAAAATCTGGGTGCCTGACTTTTTGAAACGAATGAAAAGTTTAGCAATACTGTACTGTCTACATGCCACCAATTTGTTGGATCTGAGTAGATGCTGCCTGCCCCACTCCTCCTTGAGGAGGTGAGGGTGAGGGAGGGGACCATATTTTTTGGGAATCCTACCACACTTGATTGCCTGTACCAGGACTCCAAAGGTGCTTTTCTGTTTGTGATCTTTCTCTGAATGAACTTAGAGTTCACTTTTAAAATCCTAAGTTTTATGAAGCCTTAACCAATCTAACCTAATCTATAGCTCAATTTATTGCTATTAGATCAGAGGTTATCAAATGGGACAGTTTTTTCCTCACTCTACCTCAGGGCATTTGGGCATGCCTGGAGTCTTTAGGTTGTCCTATGGGGAAGGTGTGTGCTATTGGCATCCAGCAGTAGAGGCCAGGACTGGTGCCCAGTGACCCACAGGGCACAGGATAGTCCCCATAACAAAGGATGATCTGGTCCAAATGTCAGTGGTGCTGAGATTGAAAAACCCGGATCCAGAAGCTTAAAATGAGTGATTGTGTCATTGTGTATGTGGATTAATGACAGTCTTTACCCTTAGAATTAGAGGATTCATTTAAGTTTTACACTATTCGGAGTTATTTTCATGTCATAAATATCAAGCAGTTTGCGATTGGTTTCTAAAGGCTTTGAGTTAGAATTGGATGGAAAACTTTCAATGAATCGTAAAATAGTTTCCTCACATTAAGCTTTCAAACAGGTATTTGAGGTACCTGTCAAATTTGGTAAATGTTTGGGTTAAATTATAATTTTTGTTTTGTAAATATTTTGAAATGTAATAATAGTATTATTGACTGTCTTGTATACTGGTATAATGTAGCTTTTACTATATTAGTGATAGGTGAAAACAATCAGTTTTCTTTAAACGAGAAGGTAATTTAGTCTTTTTTTTCTTTCTTATCGTCTCCCTCCCTCTTTCCCTCATTCTCTCCCTCCCTCCTTCCTTTCCTCCTTTCCTCCCATCCTCCCTTCCTCCCTTTGATGAAGTCTTGCTCTTGTTCCCCAGGCTGCAGTGCAATGGCATGCAGCGTGTTTCACTGTGTTGGTCAGGCTGGTCTGGAACTCCTGACCTCAGGTAATCCGCCTGCCTCGGACTCCCAAAGTGGTGGGATTATAGGCATGAGCCACTGTACCCGGCCCTATTTTTTATTATGCATGTATTTATTTATTATTTATTGAGATGGAGTCTTGCTCTGTCACACAGGCTGGAGTACAGTGGTGGGATCTCAGCTCACTGCAGCCTCCGCCTCCTGAGTTTAAGCGATTCTCCTGCAGCAGCCTCCTGAGTAGCTGGGACTACAGGCGCCTGCCACCATGCCCGGCTAATTTTTGTATTTTTAGTAGAGATAGAGTTTCACCATGTTGGCCAGGCTGGTTTCAAACTCCTGACCTCAGGCAATCCACCTGCCTCGGCCTCCCAAAGTGCTGGGATCACAGGCGTAAGCCACCGAGCCTGGCCTCAAATATATGTATTTCTTGGAACACTAGGTGGCCTCACAATCACAATTATTTTTACAAGGAACTACGTATTAATTTTTAAAAAATTTTATGAAGCATTTTTTAGTATAAAAATTGTTAACAGATGAAATCAACAAATGAACAAAATGGGAATGAAACATGTTAAATAAAACATTTGTGTTCTGCATTTTAAAAATCTTGTAAGAGTAATCTATTGGGGCAGGGGGATAAATTGTGTCCTTGTTTAGAAGAAGCCCTATATGTTGGTAAATGTTCTTGCTTCTTCTCTGATCAGTTACTAAAGGTGTTTTCCCTGTGCCATTTGAGAATTATTTGAGAACTACTCTAAGGTTGTGGCACATTTCAGCAATTTTGTTGTCTAAAGACAGCTTTATTTTAATCATGTAAATTTCATGCTGCCTCCTTTGCCTACCATATAGCTTCTGTTGAAATGTTTGTGTTATATTTTATTTTTACTCATTTTTCTATATCCATAATGTGAGTTAAACATTATATTTTAGCAATATGTTTTTCTCTATTGTAACATGTTAAAGATTTAAAATTGACCCATGATGTTAAACAGTGATGAATTCCATGATGAATTGGAATTTATAATGGATTTCAGCAAGAATGATTATAGAAGACTTTGGGCAAAAGAGAGGCTGAGTGACTGTGTAGGGGTATTAGGCCATGCCCAGCACCACATCTGATTGTCATTCAGGGGAGCAGCAAGGGCTAGAACTGCTGGGCAGTAAAAACTCTTGTCTCAGAGCAGAACTGTGGCCTCTATCTAGGTCCAATCCCAGTTAAAAAATAAAAAGATCCAATGGTCTATTCTTTTGAACTATATAATTGTAGAGAATACTGATTTGAAAAAAAAAAATCACCAACTAGAAATAAAATTTGAGTTGGGTGCAGTGGCTCACACCTGTAATCCCAGCATTTTGGGATTACAGGCTGCTCAAGACCAGCCTGGGCAACAAGGCAAAACCCCATCTCCACAAAAAATACAAAAATTAGCAAAAATTAGCTGAGTATGGTGGTGTGCACTTGTAGTTGCAGCTACTTGGGAGGCTGAAGTGGGAGGATGGCTCGAGTCCAGGAGGTGAAGGTTGTAGTGAGCTGGGATTACACCATTGCACTCCAGCCTGGGTGATAGAGCCAGACACACACACACACACACACACACACACACACACACACACACACTCTCTCTCTCTCTCTCTCTCTCTCTCTTTTTTTCTTTCTTCTTTTTTCAAGTCTAGTTTCTGTGACTTGCCTTGGAAGACCCTGTCTCATAAAATAAAATAAATAAATCAAAATAAAAATAAATAAAATTTGGAAATCTTGGGTATGACTTCTTTCTTGTACCATTCAACATTCTTGACTTGGCCAGTCCAAATAATTAATTTCTTGTCTGCCTGTTTATGTCAGTTTTTTGTGAAGTGTGGAGAAGTGGAGCTGGGAGTAACCAAATTAGAATGAGGAAAGAGCTGTTTGTGAATTTCTATGTATATTATTTGTCAAGTGTGGTAAAGGTGGGTAAGATGAAGAAAGATAAATTACAAAGCTGGTTCTCCAAGAGGGACAGAGCTTGTTCAAGTTGAACGTTTGTATCATATATCATAAGTGGGCAAGGTTGAGCTATTCGAATATTTATTTATGGATATAATTTACTTGACATCCTAATGTACTGTTGAGAAATTGTATGTTGGTAAATTGATCATCTTAGTCGCAAGAGGTTATACTTTTTTTTTCACTCTAATAAGGAAACTGCAGGAGGTTATACTTTTAGCCTTGTGTTAAATTCTTTGTAAGGAAATTTCCTTTGTGAAATAGAATATAATTTGTAAGTTCGTACTGAATTTGGAGTGGCTTTCGTTGATTTATCATTCAGCGTTATGTGGATAACCTGTGGTCATCTTACCAGTGCAGGTTGAGCAAAAGCTGTGTGCTTGAGTTCTTTCCTGTAAAATTTTTTCATGACAGCACTTGGAGAGGGGAAATGTGAAAAAAGATGACCATCGGTACTTTGTAGAAGTGTTGGTCTAAGTTTTCATTTACTTACAATATGATTTTGAATGCCATCAACTAGTACATTTTCAATTATCCCTGAACCCTGTGGCCCAGTTTGTGTCAGTAGGAGTTAGAAAAGATCCACTTATGGCTGGATATGGTGGTTCATGCCTATAATTCTAGCAATTTGAGAGGCCGGGGCGGTGCGGGGGGGGCAGATCATGAGGTCAAGAGATTGAGACCATCCTGGCCAACATGGTGAAACCCTGTCTCTACTAAAAATACAAAAAAAAAAAAAGAAAAGAAAAGAAAAGAAAAGAAAAAAGATAGCCGGGCATGGTGGCACATTCCTGTAGTCCCAGCTACTCAGGAGGCTGAGGCAGGAGAATCACTTGAACCTGGGAGGCAGAGGTTGCAGTGAGCCAAGATCATGCCACTGCACTCATGGTGACAGAGCGAGACTCCATCTCAAAAAAAGAAAAAGGAAGATCTATGTCTGCTTGAGGCCTGGAAAATTAAAGTTCCTGGCACATATTAAACCAGATAATGTTCATTCAGTAGTGTTTTTATTTTTTATTATTTTGGAGACAGTCACTCTATCACTCAGGCTGGAGTGCAATGACACCATCATAGCTCACTGCAGTCTCAACGTCCTGGGCTCAAGCCATCCTCCTGCCTCAGCCTCCTGAGTAGCTGGGACTACAGGTGCCTGCCACCACTCCCAGCTAATGTTTTATTTTTTGTAGAGATGGGGGTCTCACTGTGTTGCCCAGGCAGGTCTTAAACTCCTGTTTCAAAGCAATCCTCCCTCCTATCCTCCCAAAGTACTGAGATTATAGGCATGAACCATTGCCTGCTCCTGGCTAGTTTGTTTTTTATTTACAAGAGAAATACAAGCTGGGTGTGGTGGCTCCTGCCTGTAATTCCAGCACTTTGGGAGGCTGAAGCAGGTAGATCACCTGAGGTCGAGAGTTCGAGACCAGCCTGACCAACATAGAGAAACCCTGTCTCTACTAAAAATACAAAATTAGCTGGGCATCATGGTGCATACCTATAATCCCAGCTATTCCACAGGCTGTGGCAGGAGAATTGCTTGAATCCAGGAGGTGGAGGTTGTGAGATTACACCATTGCACTCCAGCTTGGGCAACAAGAGTGAAACTCCATCTCAAAAAAGAGAAATACAGGCCAGGTACAGTGGCTCACACCCGTAATCCTAGCACTTTGCGAGGCCCAGGTGGTAGATTGCTTGAGCCCAGGAGGTCAAGGCTGCAGTGAGCCTTGATTGTGCCACTGCACTCCAGCGTGGGCAACAGAGCGAGACCCCTTGTCATAAACAAAAAAACAAAAGAGAAATACATCTAATAATCTGTATCACTTATTTGTGCTTGAAAGTGTTAACTCCACCCTTTTTCTCTAGGCAAATAAAGACAAGACTGAAGAATCAAGTGACTCAGCTGAAGGAGCAAGTACCTGGTTTCATACCAGGCCTGGCAATATTACAGGTATTATGATAGTATCTTAACATTAATATTGTCCTTGCTTGATCTCTCAGTATCATTTCAGACCTCTCCCTCTACTTTTTATTTTATTTTGTTTTTTTTTGGTGGGAGGTGGAGGGGCTGTTGTGGAATCTCATGCCTTTTCAGTCTCTCTTGGCAGGCTCCCCATCTTTGGCTCAACTTCTAAATGTTGGCATATCCTGGCCCTCTTCTCTTCTCTGTGGATACCCTTTCTCTAGGCCAGTGTAGTGTCTCTTAACCTTTGGTCTTATTAGGGCCCCTTTATAATCTTTTTTTCTTTAATTCAGTGTATTTATTTATTTTTGAGACAAGGTCTTGCTCTGTTGCCAGGCTGGAATGCAGTAGTGTAATCATAGCTACACTGCGGCATTGAACTTAGGGCTTCAAGCAGTCCTCCTGCCTCTGTCTGCTAAAGTATTGGTATTATAGGTGTGAGCCACTGCACCTGGCCCCCTTTACGCTCTTAAAGATGTAAGACCTCAAGGAGCTATTGTTTATACAGATTTATTAATTAATTTTACTATATTAGAAATTAGGAAATTTTGGCCAGGGGTGGTGGCTCATGCCTGTAATCCAGCACTTTGGAAGGCTGAGGTGGGCGGATCACCTGAGATCAGGAGTTTGAGACCAGCCTGCCCAACATGATGAAACCCCATCTTTATTAAAAATACAAAAATTAGCTGGGCGTGGTGGTGGGCGCCTGTAATCCCAGCTACTCAGAGGCTGAGGCAACAGAATTGCTTGAACATAGGAGGCAGAGGTTGCAGTGAGCCGAGATTGTGCCACTGCACTCCAGCCTTGGCCAAAGAAAGAGACTTCGACTCAAAAAGAGAGAGAGAGAGAGAGAGAGAGAGAAAGAAATTAGGAAGTTTTAAAAATGTTTATTCATGAAAAAATGTCAATAGTAAGCTCATTTATTTATGTTTTTATTTTATTTTTATTTATTTATTTTTGCTTTTTTTGAGACGGAGTCTTGCTCTGTCTCCAGACTGGAGTGCAGTGGCGTGATCTTGGCTCACTGCAACCTCCGCCTCCTGGGTTCAAACGATTCTTCTGCCTCAGCCTCCCAAGTAGCTGCTATTACAGGTGCACGCCACCACGCCCAGCTGATTTTTGTGTGTATAAATATATTTTTTTGAGGCGGAGTTTCGCTGTTGTTACCCAGACTGGAGTGCAATGGCACTATCTCGGCTCACCTCAACCTCCGCCT
The DNA here is from genome assembly GCF_049354715.1 of Callithrix jacchus. Classification (NCBI taxonomy): domain Eukaryota; kingdom Metazoa; phylum Chordata; class Mammalia; order Primates; family Cebidae; genus Callithrix; species Callithrix jacchus. The sequence continues at coordinate 99,052,788 of NC_133509.1, forward strand.
TCTGGGTTCAAACAATTCTCCTGCCTCAGCCTCCCGAGTAACTGGGACTACAGGTGCGCACTACCATGCCCAGCTAATTTTTGTATTTTTAGTAGAGACGGGGTTTCACCATGTTGACCAGGATGGTCTCGATCTCTTGACCTTGTGATCCACCCGCCTCAGCCTCCCAAAGTGCTGGGATTATAGGCGTGAGCGACGGCACCTGGCCCGATTTTTGTATTTTTAGTAGAGACGATGTTTTACCATGTTGGCCAGGATAGTCTTGATCTCTTGACCTCACAATCTGTCCACCACGGCTTCCCAAAGTGCTGGGATTACAAGTGTGAACCACTGCACCCAGCCAATAACTTTTTTTTTTCCTTTTTTTGATGACTGGACAATTTTTTTTTTCCCAATAACTTCTTTAAAACCAAAATTTAGTGAAAAGAGGGGCATTATTTTACATTTGTACACACCTCTTTCCTGTATGGCTTAATAGAAGAGAGCTGGAGTCCTCTCTGCCTCTGCATTCAGTCTTTTGCTTTGTGCTGGTTTCATTGAAATATATGGAGAAAATTTGGCTTCTTACAGATGTGTAGTTACAAAAGAGAAGAATTTGTAAAATAGTCTTTCCAGGTAATTATGGATATTTTTCTTTGATAATGTATCAGGACTCAGTAAGTAAAGTTTTAAAAGATTAATTGCAATGTAGAATCTGAAACAGCGATCAGTGAACTTTGCTACTTTGTTACATCAAAATGTTACATTTGGAATGAATATTTACCCCATGCATGGTTTTGTAACATCCTTTGTTCCTCATTTGGAAAATAATAGTTCCCTGAATTATGCAGATCTTCCAAATGTTAACATTTCATTACACAATATAAAAGAATTGCAATCATTAACATCACCAACAAGCTCATCAGAGAAATTTTCAAGTATTGAGAAGCTGTCAAGCTCACAGGGGTGGATAAAAAATTTTACATTTCACCCAAAAACTCACATTTTATCATTGGCAACAAATACAATTAATTGTTTTCCTTGAAATACCAGGCTTACTTTATTCATTTTTGAGAAAATATTTGTCAGATACTCAAGCCTAAATAATCATTGCTTGTCAGTTGTTATTTCAAGTAAAGATGGTGTTCCATATAGAAATGCATCTAGTTCAGCTAACAAGGCAAAAAAAAAAAAAAAGCACAAGTGCAGCCTGAGCAACAAAGTGAGACCCCATCTCGACAGAAAAATCAACAAATGAGCCAGGAACGGCGGTGCAGACCTGTGGTCCCAACTACATGAGAGGAAGGCAGGAGGACTGCTTGAGCCCAGAAAGTCAAGGCTGTAGGGAGCTGTGTTCATGCCACTGTACTCCAGCTTGGGTGACAGAGCGAGATCCTGCCTCAAAACAAAAGCACAAATGCTTTAGTAACAACTACAACCACTGTAGTTCTGTATATAGCAGAAGTGCATTATGAGTGCTTCCCAGTTTCTTACATAGACTATTAAAAACACATGCATTCAAGAGTTGAGGCTTATTTGTTTTTTACTTTTTTGAGACAGGGTTTTACTGTTGCTCAGTGCAGTGGCACAGTCTGGGCTCACTGCAACCTCTGTCTCCCAGGCTCAAGTGATCCTCCCACACAGCCTCCACAGTAGCTGGGATTACAGTACAGGCATGCGCCACCATGCCTGGCTAATTTTTTCTTATTCTTTTCTTTTCTTTTTTCTTTTTTTGAGATGGAGTCTTGCTCTGTCGCTGAGGCTGGAGTGCAGTGGCGAAATCTTGGCTTACTGCAGCGTCCACCTCCCGGGTTCAAGCAATTCTCTTGCCTCAGCTTCCTGAGTAGCCAGGATTACAGGTGCCTGCCATCATGCTCAGCTAATTTTTTTTTTTTTTTTTGAGACAGAGTCTTGCTCTGTCACCCAGCCTGGAATGTAGTGGTGTGATCTCGGCTAACTGCAACCTCTGCCTCCTGGGTTCAAGTGATTCTTACGCCTCAGCCTCCTGAGTAGCTGGGATTGTATAATCCGGATTAGTGGAGATGGGGCTTCACCATGTTGACCAATCCGGATTACAGAATCCCAGCTACTCAGGAGGCTGCGGCATAAGAATCACTTACGCCTGCCATCACACCCAGCTAATTTTTGTAATTTTAGTAGAGACAGGGTTTTGCCATGTTGGCCAGATTGGTCTCCAACTCCTGACCTCAGGTGATCCACACGCCTCAGCCTCCCAAAGTGCTGAGATTACAGGCATGAGCCACCTCACCCAGCCTTAATTATATGTAGTTTCTTGTAGAGATGGTTTTTCACCTTGTTACCCAGGCTGGTCTCAAACTCTGGGGCTCAAAGTGATCCTCCTGCCTCAGCCTCCCAAAGTGCTTGGATTATAGGCATGAGTCACTGTGCTCGGCCAAGTTGAGAGGTTTAAGAAAATTAATAATGTATATTTCTTCATTAAGGGCTGTCCTACTGAAACTGGCATCTAGTTTTACTGAGAGTGTTTGGCAATGAAGGATACCTTGACAACTGGTCCAAAGCCATTGTCTTGATTTGTGCTGAGTCACCAGTAGTCTTATACACCATTGCTTTTGTACCATCGGTACAGATGTCAACACAATGAAAAAGTCAAATAATATTATAGTGGTTTTTTTTTTTTTTTTTTTTTGAGACCGAGTCTCACACTGTAACATTGGAGTGTAGTGGCATATTCTTGGCTCACTGCAACCTCCACCTCCCGGGTCCCAGTTCAAGCAATTCTCCTGTGTCAGCCTCCTGAGTAGCTGGGATTACAGGCATGTGCCACCATACCCAGCTAATTTTTGTATTTTTAGTGGAGATGGGGCTTCACCATGTTGACCAAGCTGGTCTTGAACTCCTGACCTAGTGATCAACCCGCCTCAGCCGCCCAAAGTGCAGGGATTACAGGCGTTACCTACTGTGCCCAGCTATAGTGGTATTATGATGAAACTAGTCTGACCCTCATTAATCTTTCAAAAGGTCTTGCGGGTCCCTGAGGAGTCAGAACCATTACTTTAGGCAGCTTCATCTATCAGGCCAATGACTTCTAAATCTAGATCTCTTCTGAGCTCCAGGCTCCTTGGTCTGGGACACCACTTGTTTCCTTCCTTCCTTCTAGTCTCCTTTGCTTGTTATTGCTTATCACCCTAATACCTAAACCATTTGAATACCTTGGGGCCCAGCTTTGAGATCTCTTCCCCATTTTATTCTTTCCCTAAGTGACCTCACCCAGTCCCATAGCTTCATGAGGGAATACTTCCAAATTTAGGTCTCTATCCAGAGTTTCTTCCCTGAGCTCCAGATTCACCCAGGAGGGAGATATTCAATAAATGTTTTTGGCCAGGTGAAGTGGCTCATGCCTGTAATGCCAGCACTTTGGGAGGTTGAGGCAGGTGGATCATGAGGTCAGGAGTTCAAGATCAGCCTGGCCAATATGGTGAAACCCTGTCTCTACTAAAAATACAAAAACTACCTGGGAGTGGTGGCAGGCCCCTGTAATCTCAGCTACTGGGGAGGGTGAGGCAGGAGAATCATTTGAACCTGGGTGGTGGAGCCTGGGTGACAGGGCAAGACTCTGTCTCAAAAAAAAATTTTTTTTTTTTACAGACAAATGTATGAAGGAATATTTGCAGTCTTTATTTGCATGGCAGGAAACTCAGGGCTTTCATTTGAAACTCCCGTCAGTTTCACCCAAGTTCAGGACATATGCTCCCTCAAAATCTCTTTATTTGTATGTCTTCAACACATCATTTAATCCCTTGCTAAGTTTCTATCCCTTGTTCATCAAGAATGTCAAAGTGGGCTGGGTGCAGTGGCTCACACCTGTAATCCCAACACTTTGGGAGGCCAAGTGGGTGGATCACCTAAGATCAGGATTCAAGACCAGCTTGGCCAACATGGTGAAACCCCATCTCTACTAAAAATACAAAAATTAGCCAGGCATGGTGGCAGGTACCTGTAATCTCAGCTACTTGGGAGGCTGAGGCAGGAGAATCACTTGAACCTGGGCGGAGGTTGCAATGAACAGAGAGATTGCTCCATTGCACTACAGCCTGGGGGGACAAGAGCAAGACTTCGTCTCAAAAAAACCCAAAAAATAAATAACCAAAAATTAGCCTGGCGTGGTGGTGCACACTTGTGATCTCAGCTGCTGAAGAGGCTGAGGCAGGAGAATCGCTTGAACCTGAGGGTCGGAGGTTGCAGTGAGCCCAGATTGTGCCATTGCACTCCAGCCTAAGACTTCGTCTTAAAAAAAAAAAATTGTCAAAGTGAATAGTACTTAAATATCCCCCTCTCCTCCTCTGCTGTTTGTCTAAGAGGGCTTAGCTGAGAAGAAAAGCACAGAAGGCCTGTCACTCTCTGCCTGGCATGTTCTCTGCTGTGGTGGATTTTCCCCTTTTTTGCAAATTACTAAGAATCAAAGTATATGCTGTGGGTGTATACTGGTACATTTGTCAACTGGTTATTTCTTGGCTTATTTTTGCAAATTGTTTGTTGTAGAAAGAGTAAATGTCATAGGCAAGAAGTATACTCTTTTTTTTAGCAATATTGGGAGGTGTTTTTCTCCCCGTTTTAAAAATTAACTTCTAACCTTGTTTTTAAAATCTATTACAAAAGTTTTTATTACATAAACACTGTTCTACAGCTAGTCTCCTATGTTCTTGCTGATAAAACAGTGGTAGAATCTTTTAATTTTTTACTTTAGCACCAAAGTCAACAGCTTTCTGTGATACAAGTCTCATATAATATGTTGTAATCACATCTCCCTGCCTCAGACCTCTAGTCTTTTCCACTCTGGGGCTGGCACCACCATCTTCCCACATGTTCTGAGCAGAAGCCTAAGGACCTCTCTTTGGGAACTCTCTTCCTCACTGTCTACATCCAATTAGGGGCTATTCTATTGATTCTGCCTCTCATTAACTCTTGGAATCTGTTGCCTCCTCTTGATGCCTACTCTTCCCTCCTCTGGGGCCACTATAAATTACCTGCTTAGTGATTTGGGGATTCTATCTAGATACCTCCTGTCTGTCCTGACCATAATTGCAGCCCTTGTTAAAATGCAAGTCTGATCACAATCTATCCAGCCACACTCACTCTTCATCCTTTACCAGAAGGACAGTACAGGTTTAGTATCCCTTATCTGAAATGCTTGGGAGGAGAGTGTTTTGGATTTTGTAATCTGCATTTACATAGGGATGATACCCAATTCGAAACACTCAATTTATTTATGTTTCATTATATACCTTATATACCTTTGTGTATGTGTCTATTATTATTATTTTGAGACAGAGTTTCACTCTTATTGCCAAGGCTGGGGTGCAATGGTGCAATCTCAGCTCACTGCAACCTCCACCTCCTGGATTCAAGCAATTCTCCTGCCTCAGCCTCCCAAGTAGCTGGCATTAAAGACATGTGCCAACACACCCAGCTAATTTTTGTATTTTAGTAGAGACAATGTTTCACCATGTTGACCAGGCTGGTCTTAAACTCCTGACCTCAGGTGATCCACCCGCCTCAGCCTCCCAAAGTGCTGGGATTATAGGCATGAGCCACCATGCCCGGTCAATTTTATGTATTTTTTTTTTTTTTTTAGAATTTTATGTATTTTTAATAATGTACATGAAATGTACTTTTAACTGTGTTTTGACTGTAAGCCATCACATGAGGCCAGGTGTGGAATTTTCTACTTTTGGCATTGTCAGTGCTCAAAGTTTCTGATTTTGGAGCATTTTGGATTTGTGGGGTTTTTGTTTTGTTTTTTTGAGACAGGGTCTCACTCTGTTGACCAGGCTGGAGTGCAGGGGCGTGATCATGGTTCACGGCAGCCTCCGTCTTCCTGGCTCAAGCTATCTTCCCACATTAGCCTCCTGAGTATCCAGGACTACAGGCATCTAGCTAATTTTAGTATTTGAGACACAGTTTCTCCATATTGCTCAGGCTAGTTTCAAACTGAGCTCAAGTGATCCACCTGCCTTGGCCTCCCAAAATGCCGAGATTACAGGTGTGAGCCACCGTACCTGGCTGATTTTGAAGTTCTGAGTTAGGGATGTTCCATCTGTATTACTTATAAAGTATCTACAATAATTCAAATGATTTGTTTATATATTTCTAATTGTTCTATGTTTTATATTACCCTACAAGGTAGGAGATATCCTCTTATAGTCATAGTAACTCATGGTCAAAGATCCTGGGTAGCTTGCCCAAAGCCAGTCAGGAAGGGACTGAGTCTGGGAAATGAACCCACTTCTGTCTCCAAAACCCATTTGTTTTTCCCCCTTGTTTTTCTAATTCCTTAGCAATGCATTCAAGAACATTCATGATCTGGCCAAAGTATATATTTAAAAATTGAGTGTTCAATTTTAAAATAAAATAAATGAGTAACTTCCCAAATAACCGAATATTTATAGAAAATTAAGACTTGACTTTTCATTATAATAGATACTAATGGGCTAGGCATGGTATCTCACACCTGTACTCCCAGCACTTTAGGAGGCCAAGGCAAGTGGATGATTTGAGCCCAGGAGTTCGAGAACATCCTGGGTAACATAGAGAGACTTTGTCTCCAAAAAAACATGAAAATTACCTGGTCGTGGTGGTACTTGCCTATAGTCCCAGCTACTGGGAACGCTGAGGTGGGAGGATGCCTTGAGCCTGAGAGGTTGAGGCTGCAGTGAGCTGTAATCCCGTCACTGCACTCCAGCCTGGGTGACAGAGCAAGTCTTTGTCTCAAAAAAAAAAAAAAAAAGTTTGTACCAAGGTGATAGAAATACAGCCTCAGCCCCATAGCCTCATTAGTCAGTCAGTCTCTCTCTCTCTCTCTCTCTCTCTCTCTCTGAGTCAAAATCTTGTTCTGCTATGCAGGCTGGAGTGCAGTGGTATGATCTCTGCTCACTGCAACCTCTTTCCTCCCCCATCCCTCAGAGGATCCTCCCACTTCAGCCTCCCAAGTTAGCTGGGACTACAGGTGCACCACTACATGCCCAGCTAATTTTTGTAGAGATGGGGTTTTTTATATGTTGCTCAGGCTGGTCTCTAACTCGTGGGCTCAGACAATCCACTCACCTTGGCCCCCCAAAGTGCTGGGATTACAGGCATGAGCCACTGTACCTGGCCAAAAAACTGATTACTAACAGTATCCAGGAACTATTCAGAGTGCTTTATGTATAGTAACTCATTCAGTCCTCACAAAATACACGGACAGAAACAATATAGTTAATAAACTCAACTAGCCAGTATCTTCAAAAGGTTTCTGAAACAGAAAGAAGAATGAATGAGTAAACCAATATCCAAGATATGTTATGGTATAAAACAGGGATTAGTAAACTGTGGCCCATATCCAAATGCTGCCTAGTTTATAAAGAGTTAAAAAAGCAATAGCAGCAGCAGCTGTGACAGGGTATGTGTCCCACAAAGCCTAAAATATATACCGTCTGCCCCTCTACAGAAAGAGTTTGCAGACTCATGGTGTAAAAAAACTGTCCCTAACCTGTTCCGGAATAGGATCTTTTTTGGATGATGTAATACTCAGCTACCCTCAAGGAAGAAATCAGCATTCTGTATAAAATGCTTTAGTGATTTTCTTGTAAACTGTAATGGAATTAAGAATTGTTCTGGGAACCCAGTCTTCCACCCCCTCACTTGACTGCCAGTCAAGAATCCATGTTCTTTAACCATTATTTTTGCATCTAGTCTATCAATGGTTCTATAACCACTTTCCCCTATAAAATGCCTATACTGGCCAAGTGTGTTGACTCACACCCACCTAGCACTTTGGCAGGCTGAGGCAGGAGGATTACTTAAGCCCAGGAGTTTGAGACCAGGCTGGGCAATAGTGAAACCCCATTTCTATAAAAAAATGTAACAATTGGGTGGGTGTGGTGGTGTGTGCCTGTTGTCCCAGCTAGGTGGGAAGCTGAGGTGGGAGGATTGTGTGAGCCTAGGAGTTGCAGGCTGCAGTGAGCCGTGATCATGCTACTGCACTCTAGGCTAGGTGACACAGAGTGAGACCCTGTCTCAAAAATAAATAAATAAAGCCTATTACTAAGAGTGACTCTTTGAATTGGCTTTTTAGATGTCTTTCCCTTTGCGTTAGGGTTACAATAAAATTTTGACATGCTCATAACTATGTTTTTTTTCTGGAGCTGGTGGCAGTTTTAGTGTTTTAGACAAACTCCTTCAGAAATATTAAGGCAGAAAAGTTACATATAAAGGAACAACAACAACAAGAGGCTTCAGATTTCTCCTGTGTGACATTAGATGCCAAAAACAACATCTCCGAAGGAAAATGCTGTCACTTCAAATTGGCCAAGGCCAGTCAATTGCAAGGGACAGCAGAAAAATATTTTCAGTTATATAGACTTAGAAAAATGTCTACCTGCCTTTCCTGGAAAAGTGACTTAGAGTTACATTTCACTCACCTGAAACATGAATGAAGATAAGCTCTGGAACAGAGAAGTTGTGGCTTAAAAAGGACTCAGAGTTAAAACTAAATAACTAGTTGTAGGTATAAATATATGAATGAAATTGTAAAAAATAATACTTTTGTATTTAGAACCACCTCCTTTCCTACTTTGATCTAAAAATTCCGGAATGTATCAAATCTGGTAGCTGAATCAGTGAGGATTGGGTGGTGGGGGCAAAGAACATACATAGAAAATGACCAAAGAGGAAACATAAGAAGCAGTAAAAGTCTAGGGAAGCCCCACGGGAAGCATCTAATGTACTTAGGTACATTAGATAGGTACAAAGAACTCATTAAAAAAAATAGAATTCCCTCAAAGGACTCTTCTGGCTTTTGGAATTCAAATTAGCACCGCAAAACTGAGAACTGTCTATATAAGGAACAACTGAAGCTAAGATTCAGGCCATGTCCTGAGATCTGAGGGGAGTGTCCAGTAAGAGCATCAATATGCCAAGGTCAGAAAATCCTGTTACAAGGGCCAGCTTCTTGCTTTGCCGTGGTCCTGTTAAAAGGAGCTATACTTCAGTTATCTTTGATATGAAGGGACCTACAACCTTTCCCACTGTGATACCCTCTGCAATTTTGGGAGAAACACAAAACTTATGATGGCGTATATCAACCTATAAAAGAAAAAACGTCAACCATTGGAGCATGGAAAAATGAGTAAAATAAAATTTTACAAATAAATGGTTATAATGATAAACTACAAATATGTTCATGGTTAAAGAAACGGAGGGAACATAGTGAGTCACAGCATGGTGGTTCAAAGGATTTGGCCTTTGCACTACAAATTTCTCTCTCTTTCTTTTTTCTAAGAGACAAAGTCTCTCTGTTGCCCAGGCTGCCCAGGCCTGATATCATAACTCACTGTGCAGGGGTACAATTGTGGCAAAACTCCTGAGCTCAAGTAATCCTCCCACTGCGGCCTCCCGAGTAGCTGGGACTACAGGCATGCACCACATTTGGCTAATTTTTTGTAAACATGGGGGTCTGGCTGTGTTGCTCAGGCTATGCTCAAACAATCCTCCTGCCTTGACCTCCCAAAATGCAGGGATTGCAGACCTGAATCACTGCACCCCGCCTCCTCTCTGTCTTGGGGCCAGCAGATTGCCCTTTATCTTGCTTGGCTGCCTATTCTGTGTAAACTAGAGTGAGGTCCTTCCACCCTTTTTTCTCTGTTTGGCTGTGGGGGGTGGGTGTGGAATGCGCCCTCTGGGTGCTTGCGCCTCTCAGGCATTTTTCTTACCTGATGACAGTTTCTCAGCCCTCCATACCCTGTTCTTCTGGTGTGGCCACAGAAATCCCACATTTCTGGTAGGCCTGCAACATCCTTGCTTAGTTTCCAGTGCAGATGCAGATATCCTCTACTTTCTGTTTGGGGCTTTGCAGTGGGAACTGGATGGGCCTTGTTTAGGGGAGGGGCTGTAACAGCACCTGTGTTCATATAATCCCTCCTGCCCCCAACAGCCTCCCTGTACTCCTGTAAAAGTTCTCTGCAACAAGAGTTGCATGATTAAACATTTCTTTTATTAAAACTAAAATTGTAGAAGTTTTTCTATGCACTTTGTCTTTCCCTAATCATCTGATTTGCATGCATTTATTATTCTAGGTTGGCAACAGAGATGATTCCAATCTTTATATAAATGTGAAGCTGAAGGCTGCTGAAGAGGTAACGCCAGAACAGCCGTGCCATCACCCTCCCCCACCTCCACCTGGGTCCTATCGATTACCTCTTGCCCTTTTGGCTCCTCCCCTTGAAAACTTTTATCATCCACAGGAGACTTTAGTTTATCTATTTTGCAAGTTAGAAATGGGTGGGTTAGATCTCTGGCCTCTGGTTTGCCCTTGAGTTTTTGTTTTCTCATTAATGATTTTCTTCCCAAAGAGCAGAATGTCAATTGAGAAAAGTAAAAAGTCTCAATCATTTTAGGAGATTTATTTGCTAAAATTAAGGACACACCTGGGAGACATGTCCTTTCTTTAAAGATGATTTTGAGTTCTCCAAATTTAAAGAGGAAACGGCATGTTATTGAGAAATACACAATTTTCATGTAAGAGGGGTAGGGAAAAATAAGTCATTCATGACTTTGGCTGGCTCAGGAATCTGCATTTTTTAGATAAGATGACATAGACAAAATGGGGCAGGAGAACAATCAGATATGTATTCGTGTCCGGTGGGCTGGGGGGTGACTGCACCTATAAAGATAAGCTATCAATTTACATTGCCATGGTGGTGAACTTTTAACAAACATCTTAGAGTAAAGATCTTGCAGCTCACCAGGAATTTCCCTGTGGGCAAAATATTGGGGAGGCATGTAGCTTTTCATCTTGTAACATCTTATTTACGAACCAAAAAACGGGGAGGCAGGTTTGTGTGACCCAGTTCCCAGCTTGGCTTTTCTCTTTGGCTTAATGAATTTGGGGGTCCCAAGACTTTATTTCCTTTCACAAGGAATAGCAAGCATCACATGACATTGCTGAAGTGCAGTGGTAGCAATTAACAAGTGAATGATGAATGGGTTGAAGTGAGGGACTCATTCTTCAGAACATGTAAGGGTGAAATGATGATTGACATCTCCTGGTTTGTTAGTCATGTCTGTAAAAGAAATGGTTCAATATCTGAAGTTGGCTTGCCATTTACCTGCTTTTAATGTCTGTTTGCAGATTGGGATCAGAGCCACTCACATTAAGTTACCAGTAACAACCACAGAATCTGAGGTGAGCTCTTACGAGGTGATTGTGAAGAGGGAAGCCGAAGTGGTTTCCTCTCTGGTTTTGGTTTAGGGGGACTTTGGAGACTAACACAGCCAAGACCTCCAGGTATTATTTTTATTTTATTTGAGACATAACTTAGCTCTTATTGCCCAGGATGGAGTATAATAGTGGGATGTTGACTCACTGCAACCTCTGCCTCCCAAGTTCAAGCGATTCTCCTGCCTCAGCCTCCTGAGTAGCTGGGATTACAGGTGCCCTCCACCTTGCCTGGCTAATTTTTATATTTTTAGTAGAGACAGCATTTCACCACATTCACCAGGCTGGTCTCAAACTCCTGACCTCAGGTGATTCAGCCACCCAAAGTACTGGGATTAAAGGCATGGGCCCCCACACCTGGTACCTCCAGGTATTCTTTCTTCACAGACTCCCACAGAGGAAATGGTGCAGTCCTAGGGGATGAACATTTGATACTCAAAGTGTGACCGCAGTATCGTTTGCTTCCAAATCATCTGTTGTGTTTGTTAAAACTGATCCTTGGCCTGTAATTATCTGCATTTTAAAAACCAAATATGTATTTCTTTTATATGATGTTCAAGAATAGGCAGAACAAATCAGTGATGATTAAAGTCAGAACTGTGGTTGCGTGTAGGTGGGAGATTAACTCCAAAGGTGTGAGAGGATAAAGCAGCTTTCTTGACGTTATGGCAGTGTCCTATATCTGTACTGTCCAGTGTGGAAGCCACTAGCACCATGAGGCTATTCAAATTTAATTTAAATGACATAAAATTAAAAATCCACTCAATTATACTAACCACTTTTCAAGGATTCAGTAGCTGTGATTGTATTGTAGGGTGTAAATTACAGAAAATTTCTGTCTTCACAGAAAAGATGATTGCACATTGCTGCTCTATATCTTGATTTGGATGCTTATAACATGGGTATTAACTGCTGTAATAAGCTTTTTAATCGTTCTTAGCTCTTTTTATTTTATTGTATTTATAGAAACAGGGTCTCACTCTGTTGCCCTGGCTGGAGCACAGTGGTACAGTCATAGCTCATTGCAGCCTCAACCTCCTCAGCCTCTCGAGCAGCTGGGACTATAGGCATGAGCCACCATGCCCAGCTCTTTCTTTTTTGAGATGGTGCTTCACTTTTGTCACCCAGGCTAGAGTGCAATGGTGTGATCTTGGCTCACTGCAACCTCTGCCTCCTGGGTTCAAGTGATTCTCACGTCTCAGCCTCCCAAATAGCTGGGACTACAGGCATGTGCCACCACGCCCAGCTAATTTTTATATTTTTAGTTGCCCGTATTGCCCAGGCTGCTCCTGACTTCAAGTGATCCGCCCACCTCAACCTTCCAAAGTGCTATAGGTGTGAGCCACCTCGCCTGGCTTTTTTTTTTTGAGACAGAGTCTTGTTCTGTTGCCCAGGCTGGAGTGCATGGCATGATCTCAGCTCACTGCAACCTCTGCTTTCTGGGTTCAAGCGATTCACGCCTCAGCCTCCTGAGTAGTTGGGATTACAGGCACACCACCATGCTTGGCTTATTTTTTGTATTTTTTTTTTTTTTTAAGACGGGGTTTCACCATGTTGGTCAGGCTGGTCGAACTTCCGACCTCAGGTGATCCGCCCACCTTGGCCTCCAAAGTGCTTGGATTACAGGCGTGAGCCACCACACCCAGCCTTATTTTTTGTATTTTTATAGAGACAGGATTTCACCATGTTGGCCAGGCTAGTTTTAAACTCCTGGCTTCAAGTGATCTACCCGCTTGGCCTCCCAAAGTGCTAGGATGACAGGCATGAGCCACTGCACTTGGCCCTAATTTAAAAAAAAATTTTTTTTGTAGTGGTCATATCTTACTATGTTGCCCAGGCTGGTCTTGAACTCCTGGGTTCAAGTAATCCTCCTGACTTGGCCTCCCAAAGTGCTGGGATTATAGGCACGAGCCACCTCACTCAGCCATTTAGCTCTTTAATTTGATGGACTTCTTACCAGACATCTAGGGGATGCATTCTATGTTAGAGTACAGGTGTTCTCAGGATTCAAGGGGAAGGTACCTTCTTAAAGGACTATAATTAAACCATTTGGGGGAAATAGGGCAACCTCATTTTTGCCTTAGAAAGTGTTTCTCCCTACCTTTTGATTTCTATGTGATATACTGATTATATGTGGTATTACTTTTAGGTGATCAAGTACATTACATCTTTGAATGAAGACTCTACTATACACGGAGTTATAGTGCAACTACCTTTAGATTCAGAAAATTCTATTAACACTGAAGAAGTGGTCAACGTTATTGCGCCTGAAAAGGATGTGGACGGGTAAGTGTGGCTTGGCCTCCTATATCTCATTGCATGCTTCCATTTATAATATGTTTCTAGTTTGGGAATATAGCATAAATGTTTCTAAAGAATGAAGACCCCTAATTGCCTTTATTTCCTTCTTATTTCCATCACTTTTAGATTGACTAGCATCAGTGCCGGGAAACTTGCTAGAGGTGACCTAAATGACTGTTTCATTCCTTGTACGCCTAAAGGATGCTTGGAACTCATCAAAGAGACAGGTAAAAACAACAAACCAAACAACAAGAAAGCACCATTTCCTGGAGCCTGGTCTTGACATGTGGTGGCATAGAGGAGGTACATTGTGGGCCATAAATAAATGGACGTGATTGGCAGAAGGGCCTGTCTACTAAGGGTATTACCTAAATTTTCTCTCAATTTTCTCAACAACTCTATGAAGTAGGTATTGTTATTGTTCAGCTCCTAAGAAAATAGGCTCAGGCAAATCATGGCAGCGCATGCCTATAATCCCAGCAATTTGAGAGGCCAAGGCAGGCAGATCCTGAGGTCAGGAGTTCGAGACCAACCTGCTCAACATGGTAAAATCCAGACTCTACTAAAAATACAAAAAAATTATCCAGGGGTGGTGGAGCACACCTGTACTCCCAGCTATTCAGGAGGCTAAGGTAGGAGGTTTGCTTGAACCCAGGAGGCAGAGAGAGGTTGCAGTGAGCCAAGATCACCCCACTGCACTCTAGCTTGGGCAACAGTGAGACTCTGTCTCCAAAAAATAAAAATAAAAACCAGCTCAGAGAGGATAAGTAACTTGTTTGGGAGATAATGGAACCAAGATTTGAATTTAGTTATTTGAGTTCAAAGCAATTTATTTTTTGCGAAAAAATGACCTGTATGGTAATAAAAATTTGGATAGTTTAAAAGGATACGAAGTGAAAAGTCCCACCTTCCCCACCCCCAAAACGGGCACTGAATCTCCACAGTAGTTCCAGGACTCGACAGATGGCTGGAAATGGGTCTCCTGCACAGTTGGCTGTATTGTCCCGTTACTAGTTAGCACCTTGCTATTTTAATTTCATTATGAATACTTTTAGCAGAGGTTATTTTTTACAAGGAAATGGGTCCTGGTAAAAAGAAGTAGGTCAGAAGTTTCAAGTGGAAAGTTTTGGCCAGCATAAATGAAAATGGTCTGTGGTTTGCAAGAAAAGGTCAAGCCATAAGCTTTGACAGTTCAGTTCTACAGTTAAATGTAAATTCCTCAGCATATTTAGCATTGTAATGCCTTGCTTAAAAAGAAATCCCATGAGGACAGCACCTGAAGGCCTCCCACTGCCTCTTATTGACAGTGATGCTACCATTTGCCCTGATGCAAACTCTTGCTGAATCCGAAAAAGTATAGAAAGTTACCATTTAATTTACTTTGAGATCTTTACTTCTAGATGTTCATAATGTTAACATTATTATAAGAGTTTATCTTTTTCTGAAAAGAACGATTTTATGCAAGAAGCACAATTTAAAACCCAGCTGCCTTGAGCAAGGGTCCACAACCCTCAGCCGTGACTGCACTGAGGACTCTGGTGAAGTTATCAACTTCTCTCTGCCTTCTTCTTGCGGATAGCTTGTTCTTGGGCTCCCCTTGTGGCCACAAACATCTACAGCCTGGTTCCATATTCATGCATAATAGTCATGGGATTGCATCTTATCAGCCAGGGGAAGAAATGTGGTCACCTGTCCACTATTGGGTACTCACTCACGCTGTCTGGAGTAGAGTGTGGTCAGCCCTGAAAAGGACATTGGTATAGTGCCAGAAAAATGGATGCTGTGAAATCAAAAAGAAATCTTGCTGCCACAGAAGTTTCCCCTTTATCACTTCCCTGCAAATAATCCTATGGCTCAGGCCCTAAGCCAAACGAGAAATTTGGGTGAGGAACTGTATAAACAAACTTACCAAAGTTGGAAAGAATTACTGATATTAATCTAATTTCCTACACGTCTCTCCAACCTGTTACATAGGCCCTATTTGTTTTAACTGTTTTTCCCATGTAATTTAATCTGATGTCTTCTTCCATATGGCTGATTAGCTGTACATCAGGGTTTCTTTTTTCTTTGAGTGTAGGTTTTCTTCCCACTCCCCTATGACTCAATGAATGGATCTTGGCTTAAGCTGCTCCCAAAAACCCACAGCAAGAAGGACACATGTACAAGTCCCAATTTAAAGCTGAAACCCTAGAGTTGAGAATATTATCGCCAAAGAAGGAATGTTTTTAGGAAGCTTTCTGTTTGATGTTAAGAAACTGTTTTTGTGCGCTTATTCTAAATTCTCCACGTGGCATGTGAAGGAGGGCAGCTGCTATCGTCCAGCTCTGATGCAGGCTAGCTTTTCTTTCAGGGATGCAGATTGCTGGAAGACATGCTGTGGTGGTCGGGCGCAGTAAAATAGTCGGGGCCCCGATGCGTGACTTGCTTCTGTGGAACAATGCCACAGTGACCACCTGCCACTCCAAGACTGCCAATCTGGATGAGGAGGTGGGTGTCCAGAGAAGAGGTGAAGGTGTTACGGTGGGGAGAGTGGGTATTCTCTTCACACACTGGAAACAGCTAGCAGCTAAGTGCTAGACGCTGCTATGTCCTTTACACTCATGGCCTCATTTAACCCCATGTGTAATAGTTCTATGAATCTCATCTCACTTTTACAAGACGAAGAAACAAATTCAAATTAAAGGCTGAGTGGGGTGGCTCACATCCTGTAGTCCCAACACTTTGGGAAGCTGAGGCAGGAGGACTGCTTGAGCCCAAGAGTTTTTGAGAGCAGCCTGGGCAACATAGTGAGATGCTTTCTCTGCAAAAAAATTAAAAATTAGCCAGATAAGGCTGGGCATGGTGGCTCGCGCCTGTAATCCCAGCACTTTGGGAGGCTAAGGTGGGTGGATCACCTGAGGTCAGGAGTTCAAGACCAGCCTCACCAACATGGAGAAACCCCGTCTCTTCTAAAAATACAAAATTAGCCAGGTGTGGTGGTGCGTGCCTATAATCCCAGCTACTCAGGAGACTGAGGCAGGAGAATCGCTTGAACCCAGGAGGTGGAGGTTGCAGTGAGCCGAGATCGTGCCATTGCACTCCAGCCTGGGCAACGATCGAAACTCTGTCTCAGAAAAAAACAAAATTAGTCAGATGTGGTGGCACATGCTAGTAGTCCCAGCTATTTGGGAGGCTGAGACAAGAGGATTACTTGAGCCCATGGAGTTCGAGGCTGCAGTAAGCCATGATCACACCATTGCATTCCAGCCTGGGCTACAGAGGAAGACCCTGTTTCAAAATAATAATAATAAAATAAATAAAAATAATTAATTTAAAAACGTCAATTTAAAAGTATGCCCAAGTTTATAAAGAGTTCATTCTGTGTACCTTCTCTCTTCCTTTTTCTTATATCTTTAGAGACAGGGTCTTGCCCTGCTGTCTAGGCTGGAGTATAGTGGCAGCCCATCAGGGAACCCACTGCAGCTTTGCACTCCTGGACTCAAGTGATCCTCTTGCATCAGCCTTCTGAGTAGCTGGGACTATAGTCATGTGCCACCATACCTGGCTAATTTTTAAACTTTTTGTAGAGACAAGGGTCTCACTGTGTTGTCCAGGCTGGACTCAAACTCCTGGCTCAAGCAGTCCTCCTGCCTCACCTTCCTAAAGTGCTGGGATTACTGGGGCATGATACAACATGACTGGCCTCTCGTCAAGTTCTTTCTACCCTAGTCTGCCTCGTGGTGGACAGGGATTAGCAGTACAGACACTCAGATTGGCCTCTGGCAGCCAGATCCCATGTGTGTAAAAGTGGTGGCCTCGGAGTAGAGGTGCTCCAGAGGCAGATGTGACCATTGGCCTGGCAATATCTGTGGCAGCTTGTTCTTGATCCCTGCTTCAGATTCCTGAGCCCAAGAATGCGCACATGCACACATACCTGTTGACAGTGCAGTCTCTTAAATGTGGGGAGAGAGCAGGAGAGAGGCCTAGTAGCTTCTCTTTTAATTCCCCCAAAGTAGTGCTCTGTGGAAGCTGGTAGCCCCACATTCTGTAGGAGAAGGAGCAGTGTCTGGACATTGTAACACCCAGGGCCCCAAGCCTGTTTGCTCCTCTACCTTGCAGGCTCACACTGATTTCCCTACTGGGTAAAATGCCTGATGAAAGTACACTTTTTGGCATGTATAGAAATGGGCACAGCATATGAAGGGCTGTCAGAAAAAACGTGTGACTTGCATTTGAGGCCTTAACCCAATATTTTATGAAATAGCTTATGACAGTTAAGAATTTAATACAAAGCTCAGGGATGTCCTTTTCATTTCTGTTTTTTTTTTTTTTTTTTAATGTGTGTTTCATTATTTCATTTTTGATGTTCAAATCCCCTACCCCTAGGTAAATAAAGGTGACATCCTGGTGGTTGCAACTGGTCGGCCTGAATTGGTTAAAGGGGAGTGGATCAAACCTGGGGCAATAGTCATCGACTGTGGAATCAATTATGTCCCAGGTGAGTGTTGCTGGAGGAGGAAGGTGGCTTCTGGTGTTGAGAATGGTGTCTAGGTCATGAAATCAAGCCTGAGAGAGAACCTCATCCCATTTTATGCTTGTAGTACTAAGGTTTAGAGAGATTGGCTAGCCCAAGGGTACACAGAGTTAGTAGATGGAAGAGTTGCCAAAACAAAACAAAAAAAAGAAGAGTTGCCACTTGCAGGCAGGTCTGGCTGGTGTCAGAGCCTGTGATTTTAATCATATCCAATACAGCTTCCAAGATGACTCTGTCTAGGAAGAAAGTGAGAGGGAGGGCAGGAGGGATATATCACTTTATCTTCACCTAGAGATCACCCTTTATTTTAGCAAAGTTGATGGATGAATTTAAAATACAGTATAGTCATTGCAAAGTGCTATGAGAGTCCAGAAGAGGGACTCATTCCGCCAAGAGGAGGGCTTTACAAAGATATTTGTCCTAGGTTTTTTTACTAGGCAGAGAGGATAAATCCAGCCTTTTAATCCAAAACCGTACTTGGCATCCTCATCCTCAGGTTATTCCTCACTCCCGTCTTGTGGTTAGTATCACCATTCTTCCTCCCCACAGGTCTGAAGCCTTTTAGTTTCCCTCCCAAGCATTCCCTATACTGGATAGTCTCTAAATATTAGGAGTTGTTTTCTCTTTCCTCTGTTCTCAGTGTCACCATTGAGTGTTACCTTCTCAGCTGAGGGGCTGCAATAACTTCCTTGCAAGTGTCCCTCCCTCCGGCTGCTTCCCACTCAGATCTATCCCCCTGCTTTTGTCTTGCCATGGTCACCTTCTGGCATGGTCCTCAGAGCCTCTTCCTTCTTACTTGCCAGACTCCTTAGCCTCACACTAATTTCAGTGACCTCTGTAGCCTGTTATCTCACTTATGCATGGTGAACCTACCTGCAACTTGTAAAGAGGACCACTTTCCCTTCCTTACACATACCTTGTTTGTCCTGTGCAGTTCCTGTACCTACATCCTTAGTGGAGTGGACTATTTTTTTGTTTTTGGAACAGAGTCTCACTCTGTCACCCAGACTGGAGTGCAGTGGTGTGATCTCAGCTCACTACAACCTCCACCTCCCAGGTTCAAGTGATTCTCCTGCATCAGCCTCCCGAGTAGCTGGGATTACAGGGACCTACCACTACGTTCAGCTAAATTTTTGTATTTTCAGTAGAGATGGGGTTTTCACCATGTTGGCCAGGCTGGTCTCGAACTCCTGACCTCGTGATTCACCTGCCTCAGCCTCCCAAAGTGCTGAGATTACAGGCGTGAACCACTGTGCCCTGCTGGAGCGGGCTATTCTTTCAAACATAAAACTTCACAGAACAATACAGCAAAACTTGTATACATCCTCGTAGATTCAAGAAAGGAACAATCTTTAACTGAGCAACTACTGTGCATCAAGCACAATGCCAGGCCTTGGGCTACACAACTGAATAAGGTTCAACGTCACCTTCAGCTGTTTCCTCCCCATCTCTTCTCTGTCATGTCTGTTCCTCCTTCCAAACTTTGTTTGATTTCCCCTTATCCAGGGATGATCTTTTTTTTCTCTCCTTCCCTCCTTTCCTATAAAACATGGTATTTTTATTGTATGTGTCTCATGTGTGGTGTCCTATGCTCTCCTGCCTAGATAGCTCCTCACAGGCAGTCAGTGTGGTGCCACATCCAGCTTCCTGCCATCTGACCACTGGCACTCATAGCTTTTGAATTGTTGAACGGTGTTATAGCAAGAATAGTTTTTTTTCTCCCTTCCCATCTCAGGTTTCAGATGTAGACATTGAGCTGCCAGGAACATTAGTCACTGTCAAGCCTTCACCGTTTTTAACCTCCTACCCACTCTCCCTACCGTGCTTTTAAGACAGTAGCTCATAATTGATCACTCATTTTCTTATAGTGTAATTATCTAACAGGCGATAAAGAAATTGCTCTCCTACAACTCCTCACTTCGAATACTTGTGATATGACATTCAAGCTCAGTCTGTTTAAAATCTAGCATCTTCTGTCTCATATTTCTGCTTTTGGCATTTTTTTTTTTAGATTAGATGTGAGAGATGGAGAAGAAAAACCTGGGTAGGGATCTGGAGTCTTGAGATAGGTAGGAAATGTTGAGTTAAACATGAAACTTGCCATCCTGTTCACACTGATGATTCCTTACACAGGCAATAAAATATGGATAAAGTTAAAGCAGTATCTTCCCTCCTGGTCAACAGTGTTTTTACTGGTCTTGGGCATATAGGCAAATGGATACTGATAAAGCTGGGTGTTATTGTTTCCCCCAAAGGATGGCGGAATCACTCAGATACAGACCAGCAAATGGGCTGCAGGACCTCAAGACTGCTATTTGCAAATGTTCATTTTGAAAGCAACATATTCTACCACTGAGCTGCTTCTTGGTTCATAGCTTCGATTATTTAAATAGTTTGCATGATCCACTAGTTTGCGTGATAACATTGTAAGTCACTTGCAAAATTATACGAATGAATCAAGATGTGTATACCTTTTTCAAAGAAGGAATATTTTTAAAGATTCAAGTGCAGGGCAGAAAGTATTGGCCAGAGAAACACATAAAAGTGTTCTTCCCAGTTGGTTTACTAAAGATAATTTGAGAAGGGCCAGATCAACAGTGTTTTATTTGGAAGGGTTAAAAAGAGGGAACCGATTCCCTACCCTACTCCAGTCCAGTCTCAACCTATCCAGTGTAGCTGCTTCTGTATTGGCCTCTATTATTAGGGTCCCCAAATTAAATGTAAAAGAGCTTACAGGGCTTAGCTGGAATTTTGTACATGTAATTTCCCAAGGAAAGAGAAGTTCTAAGACTAGGGGTAGATAACCAAAACATTTGCCCATTACTGAAGTTATATACTTAGGTTGAATAGTGGTCACTTTTTCCACTGACCACATCATCCTCTCCATGAAGCACTGCGTAGTTAGCAGTCCTTCGTGGATAGGATGATGTCCTACAGTTAGTAGTGTCTCATCAGTCCTGATAGAGTGTGGTTTAGGAGCAAAATTGAACTCATCCAGTGCTGTGTTTAGTCATGTAGTCAAAGATATGTGTCTCCTATCTATGGAAAAACTAAAATGACTAACATTAACACATAGAAATAGCTGCAGTGAATATTTCAAGCTAACTACAGTGTTAAGACTACTGAAACAGGGCCGGGCGCGGTGGCTCAATCCTGTAACCCCAGCACTTTGGGAGGCCGAGGCGGGTGGATCACGAGGTCAAGAGATCGAGACCATCCTGGTCAACATGGTGAAACCCTGTCTCTACTAAAAAATACAAAAAATTAGCTGGGCATAGTGGTGTGTCTGTAATCCCAGCTACTCAGGAGGCTGAGGCAGGAGAATTGCCTGAACCCAGGAGGCGGAGGTTGCGGTGAGCCGAGATCGTGCCATTGCACTCCAGCCTGGGTAATGAGCAAAACTCCGTCTCAAAAAAAAAAAAAAAAAGACTATCGAAACATTTTCAGAGGGCAAACCTCTGTCTATATTTCCTTGGAATTTTGAGATGACTCTAGGAGTTGTGAAAGGAAATGTTCTGTTGTAGTTTGCTCTTTATAATCTTCTAGAAACCTGAAACCACCCCCAACGAGTTGTGTTTACCAGCTCCTTCTACTCCATATAAAAAATAGCTTACGTATCTGTGGTGGGAAGAGAAACTCTTGCATTTGGAGACTACTTTTTCAGTTTCACTGTGTACATTTTCTCATTTTGTCCTCAGCAAGCTTGTGATAGGTAGTGTTAAGCCTTCTTTGCATTTTGGACTTCAGATGAATATGGAGCCCACAGGAGCTACAGAACTTGTTTTTTTTTTTTTTTCTCGAGGTGAAGTTTTGTTCTTGTTGTTCAGGCTGGAGTGCAGTGGCACAATCTCAGCTCACTGCAGTCTCCACCTCCTGGGTTCAAGCAATTCTCTTGCCTTAGCGTTTAGAGTTTGGGATTACAGGCCTGCACCACCATGCCTGACTAATTTTTGTATTTTTAGTAGAGATAAGGTTTCACCATGTTGGCCAGGCTGGTCTCGAATTCCCGACCTCAGGTGATCCACCTGCCTTGCCCTCCCAAAATGCTGGGATTACAGGCATGAGCCACCACGCTGGCTCTAACTTTTAATAACAGAGCTGATTCTACAGCTCATCTTTTAATTCTGGCTTCTTGCCTCCACCCTGGAGCTTCCTCTCTCATTTGTGGTGATCTGATCAGAGAGAAGTGGTGACGCGGTTAAAACTACCAGATGCAGCCCGGGGAGCCTTCTTGCTTCGAGGTCTAGGCCCGCCCCAGCCCCTCCCGGAAGTGCACTGAAGCCAAGTGTAGGATGTCCTTTGTGTGAGTGAGCAATGATGCATCATTGGTTTTGTTCTCTTGAATAGCAGCTATTCTTTGCTGGTAAGATTTGTAGTTGTTCTTGTGTCCTTTTAAGGGAAGTGTAATTATATTCTTTGCCTTTAGCATACATTTAAGTAGCTGCATCTTTGGAACTGGATGTTGAATTGTTCCTCCAGCTCACACATGGAGCTCACAAAATGCTGACAGTTGCTGTAGAAACGATATCTGGCAGCTGTGACATAGTTGGAGCTTTGTGCACCCAAAAAATTTCCTTTGTAGGCTTTGGCAAATTAACATTTTAAAAGGTGCTCATTATATACTGGGTAGTTAGTTTTAAGAATAAAAAACAGTTGGTATTTTATTTGCCACCTGAGGAACTACAAAAGGATTCTCCGGGTTCTGAAAAACCACTTAACACGTCTTGTTAATTTGTGCAGGTAAAATAATTTTCTCCCTAAGAAATAGCAAACACCTGTCATTCCATAGCTTTTAAGTGAAGTAAGCACTGGAGCCTGATGGGACTAACACACCCTAACATTCTGCTGAGTATAACTGATCACAAGGATTGTGATTCTGAGATTTGGCTTTGATTTCTCCCCACTTGACCAGATGATACAAAACGAAATGGGAAGAAAGTTGTGGGTGATGTGGCATACAACGAGGCCAAAGAGAGAGCGCGTTTCATCACTCCCGTTCCTGGTGGCGTGGGGCCCATGACGGTTGCAATGTTAATGCAGGTACTTGTGAATAAAAGTTTCTCTAATTGTTCTGAAAAGCTGATTGAGTTTTGCTGCTTTTCTCCCCAAGTAGAAATATCAAAAACCTACTCAGAAGTAAAGAAAAGATGTGGATCTAATGAGAAGAACGAAAGATAAGAACAGAGAAATAATATCAAGCACATTAATATAAAAAAGTAGGGATGGAATAATTCTAGTCTCCTTTGGGATATAATAACTTTGAAAGAAGAAAAATGCAAACACACTGGCTTGGCCTGGTCTGTTTTGGTTTGCTTTCCCCTTCTAATGAGCACCAGCCGACAGGGACCAAGCAAGTAGCCCCACAATGTGTTAGGTGCCTGTTGACTCTTAACTCAGACTGAAGCTCTTGGTCATAGATGGGTCTGAAGCAGTTCATTTGTGATTGAACTAGAGTGACCTGGAGCTTGAAACGAGATGAGGGTTAAAATAATCATCCCTCTTTTTTTTTTTGTGAGACGAAGTCGGGCATGGCTGCCCAGGCTGGAGTGCAATGGTGCGATCTCAGCTCACTGCAAACTCCCCCTCCTGGGTTCAAGCAGTTCTCCTGCTCAGCCTCCCGAGTAGCTGGGATTATAGGCGTACACCACCACACCTGGCTAATTTTTTTTGCATGTTTAGTAGAGATGGGGTTTCACCTTGTTGGTCAGGCTGGTCTTGAACTCCTGACTTTGTGATCCGTCCACTCGGCCTCCCAAAGTGCTGGGATTACAGGCGTGAGCCACCGCGCCCGGCCTAATAACCACCTCTTCTAAGTTCCATTTATTTCATTTTGTTTAGAGCACAGTAGAGAGTGCTAAGCGTTTCCTGGAGAAATTTAAGCCAGGGAAGTGGACGATTCAGTATAACAACCTTAACCTCAAGACGCCTGTTCCAAGGTAAAAATACAATTTTACTGATTTAAAACTTTGTGAATTCCTGGTTTTTAGTTGACAGATACCATGGGTACACATATGCTCCCTCCTAATGCACGGTCGGTGGTTGGGGTTGGGTTAGGGGCTTACTACTAGTGTGGGATTAATTTAAACTCAATGAATAAACATTGATACCAGTTTTCTATGTTTCCAAAGTGACATCGATATATCACGATCTTGCAAACCAAAGCCCATTGGTAAGCTGGCTCGAGAAATTGGTCTGCTGTCTGAAGAGGTAGAATTATATGGTGAAACGAAGGCCAAAGTTCTGTTGTCAACACTAGAACGCCTGAAGCACCAGCCTGATGGGAAATATGTAGTGGTGACTGGGTATGGTTGGTTTTCTTTTTTTTACTATCTCCAGTAATGGGTATAAGCAAGGGGTATGGTTTTTATTCATGTTGCCATTGAATCTTAGTATCAGTCCTGATCATTATTACCAGGTGTTGCATTTGCACTTGGCACATGTATGTAGAGGTGCCTTTAATTTGATTTTAGCATTTTCACCCATATTTGATTGCATTTGATCCTTAAAGCAATCCTGAGAGGTAGGTAAGAAGAGATTATAATCATAGATGAGAAAATTGGTCAAGGTTATCCATCTAGTAAGTAGAAGAATTCGGTCTTAAAACCTGGTCTTAAGATAGAATCACCTTTTTGAACCCGAAATTCATTAATTTGTTGGATCTACTAGACATTCATTTTTATTGCTGGGCTAAGTTATATTAAAAAGCTAGTATTTGAGAATATAAATGAGAAATTAAAATTATAGCTGTGTCTTTTCACAAGATAAGGTATATTTGCTTCTTACAGCAAGAAGAGCTAAAATACAGGAATCTTTTTTTTTTTTTTAATTTAAAGTTTTTTTAAAATTACAACTAAGATTCTTAAAAAAGATATCTTTCAGGACTTGTTTTGCCTTTTTTCTTTTTCTTTAAGAGATGGGGTTTTGCTGTGTTGCCCAGGGTGGAGTGCAGTGGTACAGTCATAGCTTACTGTAGCCTTGAACTCCTGGGTTCAAGTAATCCTCTTGCTTCAGCCTTCCATATAGCTGGGACTACAGGCATACACTGCTATGCCTGACTTTGTCTTTTTTAATCTTTAGATTAAGAGTCATTCTCTAGGATCTGCTCGGTATGACTTAGTGATTCAGAAACATGTAATTCTTTAAGTAAACCTTTTTCTCTTTTGCTTTCATCTTGAAGAATAACTCCAACTCCCCTGGGAGAAGGAAAAAGCACGACGACAATTGGGCTGGTGCAAGCCCTTGGTGCCCATCTCTACCAGAACGTCTTTGCATGTGTGCGACAGCCTTCTCAGGGCCCCACCTTTGGAATAAAAGGTACTAGTGAGACTGGATTGTGGGTGGGGACGGGGCACCTGCTTCTCCTTCAGTCCTCCCAGGCTTACACAACCTCTGATGCTTATGGGGTCTTCATCTCATTTGGACACCAGGAATGTCATTCTCACACACCTCTATAGTCATGCTTTTGATGAAGGCTGTCGTTGGATCTCCCCAACTCCCTCTATCACTGTAGGCCACTACACAGGGATTCTCTGGGATCTGTAATATGTAGCTGGAGGTGCTTTTATTTGACCCTAATAGTCCATTGTCACAGTAATAATAAAGGTAATTGTAGCTACTGATCATCTTGTTGACACTCTAGAGACAAAGACAAACCCCACAGATGTTTCACTCTGTTGAGAATAAGAAAAGCCTTCCCTTATTGAGTATATGCTTTGTGCCAGATATTGTTCTGAGCAGTCTGTGCATATTATTTTATCATCCAATTCGAGATAGTATTGTCACCATTTTACAATAGCAGCAACTGGGACTTCAGAGGTGACTTGGTCAAAGCACCTGTATTAAGTACCAGAGTGATTCTTCTATGTCGATTTCAAGCTCTAAACTATTACTATACTTATACTTTACCTTGAGATTTTTATTCTGCAGTACTACAAACATGCCCAGGCTGGAATGCAGTCCTGCCATCTCGGTTCACTGCAACCTCCACCTTCTGGGTTCAAGAGATTCTTTCTCAGCCTCCCAAGGAGCTGGGACTACAGGTGTGCACCACCACACCACACCTGGCTAATTTTTGTATTTTTGGTAGAGATGGGGTTTCACCATTTTGGCCATGTGGTCTTGAACTTCTGACCTCAAGTGATCGACCCGTCTCAGTTTTCCAGATTGCTAGGACTATAGGCATGAGCTGCTACATCCAGCTGCTATCTTAATTAAAGTAATTTTTATTAATTATGAAAGGTTCTTAGAGTTAGCTTTCTCTGCTTGGTGACAGGGATCACATTCTGCTTGTTCTAGCAATTACTGCAAATGTTGACACCAGGTAGACCTTCACCCTTCCACTCACTTACTTACTTATTTACTTACTTACTTACTTACTTACTTACTTACTTATTTATTTATTTATTTATTTAGAGATGGAGTCTCACTGTGTTGGACAGGCTGGAGTGCAGTGTCATGATCTTGGCTCACTGCAACTTCTGCCTCCCAGTTTCAATCGATTTTCCTGCCTCAGCCTTCCGAGTAGCTGAGACTATAGGCATGTGCACCATGCCTGGCTAATTTTTGTGTTTTTAGTAGAGATGGGGTTTCACTATGTTGGCCAGGTTGGTCTTGAACTCCTGACCTCCATGATCTGCCCGCCTCGGCCTCCCAAAGTGCTGGGATTAAAGGCATGAGCCACTGTGCCCGGCCTACCCTTCCACATATTTTATAAATGTACTCATTTAGTTCTGCTCTTGAGCTTGTCGTAACAACCCCCTTTCAACTTCATCACGAGCTATTCCTTGTTCTGCTTGTTGAACCCATTATTTTTCTTTTACACTTATTGCAAATTGCCTCACTGCATGGTCTCTGCCTCACAAAAACAAAATATGTATTAATATATCACTGGACTGGGTGCAGTGACTCACACCTGCAATCCCAGCACTTTGGGAGGATGAGGTGGGTGGATCCCTTGAGGCCAGAAGTTTGAAACCAGCCAGGCCAACATGGCAAACCCCATCTCCATTAAAAACACAAAACTCAGCTGGACATGGTGTGTGCTTGTAATCCCAGCCCACCTCCCTCCAGGCTGTGCAACAGTCTGAGACTATCATATATTAATATATATATATATATATATGATTTACATTTATTGCACTAATAATGTAGTAACATGGACTTTTTTTTTTTTTGAGATAGGGTCTTGCTCTGCCGCCCAGGCAGTTGAGTGGCATGACCATAACTCACTGCAGCCCTGATCTCCCAGGCTAGGATTACAACCATGCTTGGTGACCTGGACATTTTCACCTGGCTTTTGGTTAATACAGGTTGAGCATCAGAAGTCTGAAATCGGAAAGGCTCCAAAATCCTAAACTTTTTGAGTGCTGACGTGGTGGTCAAAGGACATACTCATTGGAGCATTTCAGATTTTTAAATTCTGGATTTGGGATGCTTGATCAGTATGATGCAAATATTCTAAAATCTGGAAAACAAAATCCCAAATCTAAAACACTTCTGGTCCCAGGCATTTTAAATAAGGGATACTCAACCTGTACTCCAAATATGCCAGCAAAAATCTAGCAATTAGGTTGCTTTCTAACAGCCTAATCAATTTATATCTATTTAGGAAACATTATTTGGGAAAAATTATAGTCTTTGTTGTAGGTGTATGTATTTTAAGTATTTCTGTTTTAAAAGCCAAAGTAGCTTCATAAAAGTAGGAAATTGAACAGGTTTGCCTTTATGTAACTGTCAGCTGGGTCTTTTAACAAATGCTGGTAACCACAAGGAACCTATTTCTAAAGATAATAAGTAGGTATATATATGTTTGTGATTTTGTCATTTAAACTTAGGTATCAATTGAGAAACTATTTAGCATTAGAAAACACTTGATCAAAACTGTCCAAATAATCATAAAAAGTAAATAAAGAAATGTGCTTACTAGTTATGAAAATCCATTTGCATGCATTTGATTTCTAAGTCATTCCAGAGGTATGCTTAACTGAGTCCCTACCCTTGACCTGTCCCCTAGGTGGCGCTGCAGGAGGCGGCTACTCCCAGGTCATTCCTATGGAAGAGGTAAAGTATTCTGGGATTTGACTGATTTAGATTTTCCCCATCCCCCATCCCCCCTGAGACAGAGTCTTGCTGTGTTTCCCAGAGGTGGAGTGCAATGGTGCAATCTTGGCCCACTGCAACCTCCGCTCCCTGGGTTCAAGCAATTCTCCTGCCTCAGCCTCCTGAGTAGCTGGGATTACAGGTTCATGCCACCACGCCCTGCTAATTTTTGTATTTTTTGTACAGATGGCGTTTCACCATATTGGTCAGGCTGGTCTCGAACGCTTGACCTCTTAATCTGCCCACCTTGGCCTCCCAAAGTGCTGAGATTACAGGCATGAGCCACCGCACCCAGCTTAGATCCTTTATTATAGTTTTTTCTCTCTGGAGATTAGCCTTTTTTTGTACAGCTCTTAGACAAATGACTTGTTTCTAAGCAGAAGCAACACCTAGGGGGAAAACATCTTAATTTGCAGACTTGTGACACAGCTTGGTTTCAAACTTAGGCTTTCAGTGTTAATGATCATTATAAACAACTGACCAAATGTTACATGGTATTTGGAGGTACCAACACAGGGAATTCGGAGTAGTAACTGCAGAAATGGGAACAATGCATAGACATAGGCTTGGTGCTGCTCCGGCATACACCTCTTTGCTGTTTCAAAGTGTCCCCAGTGTTGCACTGTTGATCCAGTGGCATGGTGTTTGTGGTCTCTGGACATCTCATTTTGGAAAAACTACACATTCTATATTTGGGAGGAGATTCTTCTGGGGACAGATAATTTATGTTTTCTTTTTCTTTCTTTTTTTTTTTGAGACAGAGTCTCTCTCTGTCGCCCAGGCTGAAGTGCAGTGGTGTGATCTTGGGTCACTGCAACCTCCACCTCCCATGTTCTCCTGCCTCAGCCTCCCAAGTAGCTGGGATTACAGGTGTGCGCCATCACACTTGGCTAATTTTGTGTTTTTAGTAGAGACAGGGTTTCACCATGTTGCCCAGGGTGGTCTTGAACTCCTCAAGTGATCCACCTGCCTCAGCCTCCCAAAGTGCTGGTATTACAGTTGTGAGCCAACGTGCCCAGCCAGTCATCTATGTTTTCAGGAACTCCCTATGTTGGGTGTTTGTCTACTAGCTGGGCTGCCATCAATATTTCACTTTTTCTTTTTTTTTTTCTTCTTCCTCCGTTGGCACCATCTTGGACTTTTTGATCTCCAACCTTCAGTATTTCATTGGCTTTAAAATAGGGATTGAGCTTTGCAATAGAATGAAAGTTGGAAAGATATAGAGCAGCCGGGAGACTGATGTGGCTTCTGTTCTTTTGTAGTTTAATCTCCATCTCACAGGTGACATCCATGCCATCACTGCAGCTAATAACCTCGTTGCTGCGGCCATTGATGCTCGGATATTTCATGAACTGACCCAGACAGACAAGGTAGGATGCCGAAGCCGCTTGAACCCCATTGAGCACTTTTGAAAGTACTGATGTTGGTTTCTTGGGTGCTGAGGATGCAGGTAGCAAAGCAATGGGGTTCCTCTCATTTTAAAGCCCCCTTTTTTCTTTAAGGCTCTCTTTAATCGTTTGGTGCCATCAGTAAATGGAGTGAGAAAGTTCTCTGATATCCAAATCCGAAGGTTAAAGGTAAGCTTTTTCCTTCTAGATTTTTTTATATTGTGTGGAATCTGGAATCTGATTATTGTCTAGGACATAAGAGTCTCCTTGGAGTAGCCTATTTTGTGTCAAGTTACATCAGTAATTATAGTCTTAAAGTTACGATATACATAGCAAAGATTAATGGTAGAGGTTATTTCTTGTTTATAGATTAGAAGTGGCTAGTCTGGAATAAATAGAACACTGACAGCCTGCTCTCAGCTAAGAAGAAAACTGACACTTCCTTTATAACATGAACAAGAGTCAGGATGCCATTGTGGCAGCATAGCAGCCTTTGGAGTTTACATCATTGGGACCCTAAGCAAATTTGTTAAATAACTTGTTTCTCCATTTATTTACCTGTAAAACAATACTTGCCTTTCCCTGAATAGTTAAGGGTCTGTGTTAAAGAGTTAAAAGCAGCCAGGCGCGGTGGCTCAAGCCTGTAATCCCAGCACTTTGGGAGGCCGAGGTGGGTGGATCACGAGGTGAAGAGATCGAGACCATCCTGGTCAACATGATGAAACCCCGTCTCTACTAAAAATACAAAAAATTAGCTGGGCATGGTGGCACGTGCCTGTAATCCCAGCTACTCAGGAGGCTGAGGCAGGAGAATTGCCTGAACCCAGGAGGCGGAGGTTGCGGTGAGCCGAGATCACGCCATTGCATTCCAGCCTGGGTAACAAGAGCGAAACTCCGTCTCAAAAAAAAAAAAAAAAAAAAGAGCTAAAAGCATGATTATATCTATTATTTGAATTTCTGTAACAAATATACAGTTAGTAAGCATACACCATACCGCCTGACCCAAAATCTTACCCAAAATAAATGAAAACTGTGTTCGTATCAGAATCTGTACATTAATGTTTTTAGCAGTGCTATTAATAATTTCCAAAAACTGGGACTAATCTAAATGTCTTTCAATGAATGATTAAATAAACAAACTTGTACTTCCATACAATAAAAATAAATGAGCTATTGATACAGGCAACAACTTGGATGAATTTCAGTGGCATTATGCTGGGTGAGAGAAGCCAGTCTCAAAAGCTTCCATATTGCCTGCTTCCATTTATATGATATTCTCAAAATAAAAGAAAGAAAACTATAGTGCTGGAGAACAGATCAGTAGATGCTAAAGGTTATGGATGAAGGGGAGGGTATGACCATTAAGGAATAGCAAAAGAGAGGTGTTTTGTTTTATGTTTTCTTTTTTGAGACAGGGTCTTTCTGTGTCACTAAGGATGGAGTGCAGAGGCACAATCACAGCTCACTATAGCTTCCACCTACCAGGCTCAAAGCAATCCTCGCATGTTAGCCTCCTGAACAGATGGGACTATAGGCGCACACACCACCACACCTGGCTAATTTCTTATTTTATTTTTTGTAGAGACCATGTCTTGCTGTGTTGTCCAGGCTGGTCTCAAACTCATTCATTCATTCATTCATGACAGAGTCTCACTCTGTCACCCAAGATGGAGTGCAATGGTGTGATCTTGGCTCACTGCAACCTCTGCCTCTCGAGTTCAAGCAACTCTCCTACCTCAGCCTCCTGAATAGCTGAGATTATAGGTGTTTGCCATCACGCCCAGCTGTTTTGTATTTTTGAGATGAGTTTTCAGCATGTTGATCAGGCTGGTCTCCAACTCCTGACCTCAGGTGATCCCCACCCCCCATGGCCTCCCAAAATGCTGGGATTACAGATGTGAGCCACTGTGCCCAGCTTGTTTATTTATGTTTTTGAGACAAGGTCTTATTCTGTCACCCAGACTGCAGTATAGTGGTGCAACCACAGCTCACTGCAGCCTTGACTCCAGGGCTCAAGCGATTCTCCCACCTCAGCCATCTGGATAGGTGAGACTACAGCTAGGCACCACCATGCCCTGATATATATATTTTGTAGAGATTGGGTTTTGCTGTGTTGCCCAGGCTGGTCTCAAGCTACTGGGCTCAAACGATCTGCCTACCTTTGCATATCAAAGTGCTGGGATTACATGCATGAGCCACTGAGCCCAGCTTTTTTTTTTTTTTAAAGAGATGAGGTCTCCCTCTGTCACCCCAGCTGGAGTTCAGTAGCATAATCATAGCTTACTGCTGCCTCCACTTCCTGGGCTTAAGTGATCCTCCTGCCTTAGCCTCCCAAGTAGCTGGGACTACAGGTGCACACCACCATGCCTGGCTAATTTTTGAAGATTTTTTTTTTTTTTCAATATAGACAGGGTTTCATCATCCTGCCCAGGCTGGTCTTGAACTCCTGGACTCAAGTTATTCTCCCATCTTGGCCTCCCAAAGTGCTGGGATTATGGGCAGGAGCCACTGCACTGGGCCCACAGAGAGTTCTAAAAATAAAATTTCAATATATATTTATGTGTAATTTTACTGAAGAAGGAAAGGAATTTTATATATCTTTGAGCAGCATGGCATGTGTAAGCATTCAATAAATGGTATGTGCTGCTTAGTATCAACAGTAGTACTGGGCCCTGTGCGGTGGCTCATGCGGCCAGAACCATTGTTGATAATAAGCAGCACGCATCATTTATTACGAGGCTGTAATCCCAGCATTTTGGAGACGGAGGCAGGTAGATTGCTTGAGTCCAGGAGTTTGAGACCAGCCTGGGCAACATGGTAAAACCCTGTCTCTTTAAAAAATACAAAAATTAGCCAGGTGTGGTGGCACACGCCTGTAGTCCCACCTACTTGGGAAACTCAGGTTAGAGGATCACCTAAGCTCAGGAAGTTAAGTCTGCAGTGAACTGAGATCACGCTCGCTGCATTCCAGCCGGAGCAACAGACCCTGTCTCAAGAAAAAAAATTAAAAATTTAAGGAAAGAAACTAAAGGCTGGTGTAGTGGCTCACAACTGTAATCCCAGCACTTTGGGAGGCTGAGGCAGGTGGATCACCTGAGGTCAAGAGTTCGAGACCAGCCTGGCCAACATGGTGAAACCCGTCTCTTCTAAAAATACAAAACAAATCAGCTGGGCATGGTGGTGGATGCCTGTAATCCCAGCTACTGGATGCCTATAATTCCAGCTGCTGTGGAGGCTGAGGCAGGAGAATTGCTTGATTGCAGAGGTGGAGGTTGTAGTAAGTCAACATTGTGCCATTGCACTACAGCGTGGGTGACAGAGTGAGACTCCATCTCAAAAAAAAAAAACAAAGGAAAGAAACTATGGAGAAAGTGAGGCTTGCTGGGTTCACTCGGAACTACCATGAGTTAGAAGAAAAGGCTAACAGATTGTAGAAGCAGTTTTTTTTCATTTCAGGATGTGACCTGGGTATATACCATAAATGTGTAAAATTGCCAAATTCTGTGAGTAGGAAAATAAAAACCCTTTTGGTGCTTTTGGGAACAGACAGAAGTCAGTACTTTTCCTACATAAAAAGCATGGAAAAGTGATATATATTAATTTTTATTGATATTTATTTCTGCCCTCCCTAAAATTTCATTTGAATTATTCTCAATTGTCTGACTGAAAAAGCTTTGCACTTTGCAAAATTGCCGTTTCTTTAAATAATTTTGGTTTGGGCCAGGTGTGGGGGCTCACACCTGTAATCCCAAGACTTTGGGAGGCTGAGGTGGGCAGATCATTGGAGGTCAGGATTTCAAGACCAGCCTAACCAACATGGTGAAACCCCATCTCTACTAAAAATACAAAAAAAAAAATTAGCTGGCATGGTGGCGCTCTCCTATAACTTCAGCTCCTGGGGAGGCTGAGGCAGGAGAATCGCTTGAACCTGGGAGGCAGAGGTTGCAGTGAGCTGAGGATGTGCCATTGCATTCCAGCCTAGGTGACAGAGTGAGACCGTCTCAAAAACAAAAAGAAATTGGGTTTGGTAAATTAGGAAGTGCATATGTGTTTTACAACACTTCTTGGTCACTGTGATTCTATGATTATTTAGGTCTAGGCCTAGGGAAATACTTCTGGTGCTCAGTTATAGGGACAAACATGTTAATAATACTTGTGTGAGTAATGTGAAAGTTGCAGATACTGGGAGAAAAGCACTTTTGTCAGACCCACAAAAAACAGCTGGGAGGCACAAAGAAGTGGAGGTTCATACTTACGTGTCTGTGATAAAAACTGTTTGCAAGGCCTGTAATCCCAGCAATTTGGGAGGGCAAGGCAGGAGGATGACTTGAGCCCAGGAATTCAAAACCAGCCTGAGCAACAAAACAAAACTCTGTCTCTACAAAAAATTTAAAAAATGAGTCAGGTGTGGTGGCATGTATCTGTAGTTACACCCACCTACTCTGGAGGCTAAGAAGGCAGGAGCATCCCTTGAACCCAGAAGTTCAAGGTTGCAGTGAGCTATGATTGGGCCACTAGAATCCAGCCTAATTGACAGAGTGAGACCTTGTCTCAAAAAAAAAAACAAAAACAAAATTGTTTCCAAGGACTTTATAAAACCCCACAAGAAATCCCTTCACGTGCTTCACACATCTCCTGCTTTGCACGGCTTGCACATTTCACATGTATAGTTATGTTTCCATGACAAGACTTATCACTAGACATTCTTTAGGATGGCAGTAATTCAGATAAAATGCTCTTGAAAGGACACTTATCCAATAATGGCATCTGCACCAATGAATTGACAACTCTGGCTTTCAGCTTCTGGGAGCAATGAATTATATTTTTTGTTGTTGTTGTTTTGTTTTGCTTTTGAGACAGGGTCTTGCTCTGTCACCCAGGCTGTAGTGCAGGGGCACAACCATGGCTCACTGCGGCCTGGACCTGAACTCTGTTTCTAAGCAGTCTACCTAAAACTCTCCCTCTCTCTTTTTTTTTTTTTGAGGCGGAGTCTCACTCTGTTGCCCAGGCTGGAGTGCAGTGGTGCAATCTCGGTTCACTGCAACCTCTGCCTCCTGGGTTCAAGAAATTCTCCTGCCTCAGCCTCCTGAGTAGCTGGGATTACAGGTGCCCACCATCATGCCCAGCTAATTTTTGTATTTTTACTAGAGACGGGGTTTCACCATGTTGACCAGGCTGGTCTCGAATTCCTGACCTCAGCTGATCTTCCTGCCTCAGCCTCCCAAAGTGCTGGGATTACAGGTGTGAGCCACCGCGCACTGCCGAAGCTTTCCTTCTTTGCTAATAAAAGCTTCTCTTCCCTCATGAGGCATATTTGTGGCATCCCAGGTTATAATCCTCATCTCTCATTCTTGAATAAACTCAACATATTTTTGAGATAATTTTTTGCAATGTCTGTTTTTAGGATGATAGTAGGAAATAACCCCCAGCTTTCACAGTTTCCCTTCTGAATTTAAGATGGTTTGCATTTCCTAGAGGGGATTCTGTTTAGAGATAGGGGTTAAAATTTTTGTTTTACGTTTGTCGTGCTTCTGTTTGTCTTATTTCATGTTTTCATTTTCCTACCCTTTCAGAGACTAGGCATTGAGAAGACGGACCCTACCACACTGACAGATGATGAGATAAACCGATTTGCAAGACTGGACATTGATCCAGAAACCATAACTTGGCAAAGAGGTACCAGAGCAGGATATACAGGATATAAGCAGTGTTTGTTTTGGCTATATTGCACACCCCACACCCTCCAGAAGAGTTGTTAAAATGTGAGGCTCAGAAGCTTCCATACCAGCTAAGACATGACCAAGATGGTGACATTATTTCTTTTTCTTGCCACTTCTCTCAGTATTTCTCATTAGCTCTCATCAAATCTCTCTTTGTTCAGTCAGTTGAACATTTTGCTGGCTATTCAGTGTTGATTGAAATGTGGGTAGTTAAACCAAAAATAACATTTTACAAATTTCATTTTATGGAAAAAGTTTTAGTGTCATTAAGTGGAGAAATTATGTTTAATCACTTCTTGAATCATGTGTGACCTTTATTCTCAGAACTCTTGTGTGGCATAAGTGACTTGATTTTTCCTGTAGTTCTTTAGCTTACCTAATCACTTCTTACTTCATTTTATTAAATTCTCTTATAACGTATTAGGTAGCCTTCAAGGTTTAAATACTTACCAATTTAGTAAGTAGGTTGCCTGGCTTCACTGCCATATGTTACTTTTCTCAGTGCACAACTAGCGTAGCTTAGATTTTACTTTGAATCGACAGTGCAGCCTTCTATTCTGTATCACTGCTGAGAAGGAATCGTCATCCACTCATGCATAATGCAGCTGAAGGCCAATTTACTGAATGTTTTTATGATTTTCATTGACTCAATAGCTGTTGCTAGCTAATGGCATTTTTAAGATGACACTCTTAATAAAACCACACTGGTATTTCTCTTTCTTTGCTTCAATAGCTTTAGACAAAAGGTGTAATATTTTATAAGGAATAAGCTAACGGTCCATTCTGAAAATTTAGCATCTAATTTACTTTTCCTTTGCTTCGTGTCTCATTCATGCTTTCTAAGAAAGTAGAGGCAATCACGCCTATTGACTGGCCAGTGTTTTACAGAAATATTAGTTACATGAAACCTGATACTTTTTCTTTTAAAAAATAAGGGTTGGCCCTAACAGCACATTACAGCAAAAGTGAGGTATGTGTGTGTGTCTGATTGCTATATAAGACACTGTATTGTGATAGTCTTTGTGGAAAATAATTTGGCATGTTATCAAGTGCCTTAAAAATGCTTCTCCTTGACTCATTTAGAGTATGAACTGGGCTTTTTTTTATTGTTCATTTTATGATTTTTTTTCTTTATTTTGAAATTATTTTAATTTTGAAATAGAAAACATCTTGAAAGAAAAAAACCCCACAAAATATATAGGCAAATTTGTACTCTGTGAGCTTCTCATATTCTCATACTTCTTCACCAGTATCTAAGATGAAAAACTCTCTTCCAAAACATATTCGCCACCAGCAATGATGAAATTAATAAGAATATGGATCGATTTCATTTTGTGTTTCTTTGATATTGTTTTGCATTTGATACTGAAATGGCAACTCCTGTTTCCTCTCTATACTCACAGTACTCTCAGTACTTCACTCTGACACCAGATGGGTAGTTTTGCTCTCTCACAACATTTCAATTCTCCAGTGGATTCTGACTATCCTCTGAGTTAATTCAGTTGTGACACTGTCTGGTGCAGATCCCACAGGGGAAGGGCTCAGTCCCACAAGACTGCCCCCACTTCAGACAGGTATCCAAGTCCAGGTTGTCACCTACGCTTCTGACCAATTGGTTATAAGCTGGAGCCTGCCCACAACCCCCTGCTCCGGTTCATTTGCTAGAATGGCTCACAGAACTTGAGGAAGAAGCATTTCAGTTGTGTTTATGGTTTATTATTAAAGGGTACAACTCAGAACAACCAGATGGAAGAGAAGCGTAGGGTGCTTCACTCTCCCAGCACCCGGATGTGTTCACCAGCCCAGAGGCTCATCAATTCATGTTGTTCAAGAGTTTCATACAACTTAGTCTCCATCCCCTAACACCTTACCCAGGGGGTGGCAGATGAGACTGAAAGTTCCAGTCCTCTAATCACTTGGTCTTTTTGGTGACCAGCCCTTTCCTGAGGCTGTCTTGGAGACCTACCGTAAGTCACTTATTAGTGTAAACTCAGGTGTGATCAAAAGGAGTTTGTTATGAATAACAAGACATTCCTATCACACTTGGAATTCCAAGAGCTCTATGAGCCTTGTGTCAGGAACCCATGACAAAGGTCAAATATATATTTCCTATTACACTACACATACAAAAAACCAGAATGGAGGGTATGCTAAAATATTAACAGTAGTCAGTCCTGGGAAGTCATTAGTTGGTTAGTTGCTTGAGCTTTGCCACATTTTCCGTGGTTATACGGTTGCATAGATATTCTGTCATCAGAATAGAAACTATCTCTGCTAAGTGTGCTACATTTCCTAAATTTCCAGACTAGGCCTGGCACCCAGCATGTTTCAGAAGATACTTGCACTTGCCCTGATTTTATGGCTCATATGTTTCTTAGGGTGGTGGAAAGTCAATGAGTCATCATCCCACAGAACAACAACACAAACCTCAGTCTTTTGAAAAAAAATGTAGACTGCTCTGTTTTTCTTATAATATGGAATATGCTTTAAAATAGATTCCAGATTTCTAGTTAACTGTTTGTTCTCTAGATGGAATAAAACCAAGCCACCCCACATTCCTTTGCTTTAAAAATAAGTCCTGTGTATTTATGGTATATGAACACGATTTCTTAACTTTCACACATATTCTAGCTTTGCTATCAAATTTGAAGTCAAATATTGATAGACAATCGTTAAATTAGACTTATTGCTTTAAAACTCTGCTGTTTCCTTTAACTTTGTGGTCCTTTTACTCAAAATCGTTCTATATCTTGCCTGTCTGCTGTAGTGTTGGATACCAATGATAGATTCCTGAGGAAGATCACAATTGGCCAGGCCCCAACGGAGAAAGGTCACACACGGACGGTAACAACTTGTCCCTTTCCAAGGAAATGAGTTCAGAGGCACTAGATCTTGCGCTTCTCTCCTCCTCCATCCTCTCTCATACGATTAATACTGCCAGGTGTTGTTCTGCCTTCTCCCTTTTAAAATGGAAGTGAGTAGGTGTGTGGCATTGAGCACTCCTGACAGCTTTTGCAATAAATCCCATGTGTCACCTGTGTATTTTTCCCCCAGGATTTTTTCCTGGAGGTGGAGAGCCCCAAGTGAATATCCTTACATAGAAATTGATTAAAATTGCTTCTTTTTTTGTAGCCATTTCACTGTATATCTCCTTGATATACAATACCACGAGGTACTGAGAGGTACCATGTTGTTCCTTCGTATATGAAGGAAACAGTAAGCACATTATAAGTGGCCTTCACAGGGATAAAACAATAGCTTTTTACTGGAATATTTATTTATAAAAATTTACAACTCAAGGCTGGGCATGTTGGCTCCCGCTGTAATCCCAGCATTTCGGGAGGCCAAGGTCGGTGGCTCACTTGAGGTCAGGAGTTCAAGACCAGTCTGGCCAACATGGTGAAACCCTGTCTCTACTGAAAAAATACAAAAATTAGCTGGGCGTGGAGGCATGTGCCTGTAATCCCAGCTGCTTGGGAGGCTGAGGCATGAGAATTGCCTGGACCCAGGAGGTAGAGGTTGCAGTGAGCCAAGATTGTGCCACTGCACTCTAGCCTGGGCGACAGAATGAGACTCTGTCTCAAAAAAGACAACTCAGGGTCTTGGAATAATTAAAATTTCTTTGCTCTTAGAAGATTATTTTCATTAAGTATTTTGGGTAGTATTCTATTATTCTATCCTTTTAAGCTTTTTGTTTAAGCCTGAGATGTAAAAAAGGACAACTTTTGCAGTTCAAACTTTTTTTTTTCCTTTTGCTACCATCAAGGACTTGAACATACTTCTGGTTTAACACAAAGTTTTTGCTATTGTTTCTTTTCCTGGCCCACAGGCCCAGTTTGATATCTCTGTGGCCAGTGAAATTATGGCTGTCCTGGCTCTCACCACTTCTCTAGAAGACATGAGAGAAAGACTGGGCAAAATGGTGGTGGCATCCAGTAAGAAAGGAGAGCCCATCAGTGCTGAAGATCTGGTGGGTACCCAGGCATGCCAGGCTTGGCGACGTGTCTGTCTTGTTGTTCTAGGGTCTTTCAGCAGTTATTAATGACAAAATGTAATGTTCTACTTAAGATGTTGCAGTTAGCTGAGTGCAGTGGCTCATGCCTGTAAATCCTAGCACCTTGAGAGGCTGGCGGTCGGATCACCTGTGGTCAGGAGTTCGAGACCAGCCTGGCCAATATGGTGAAACCCTGTCTCTGCTAAAAACACAAAAATTAGCTGGGTGTGGTGGCGAGCGCCTGTAGTCCCAGCTCCTTGGGAGGCTGATGTTGCAGTGAGCCAACATTGCACCACTGCACTCCAGCCTGGGTGACAGAATGAGACTCTGTATCAAAAAAAAAAAAAATGTTCCAACTAACTCACCAATTTAATCAAATTTTGCTAATTACAAGATAAGTATGAAATGCCTAAAAAGTACATCAGAGTGAATAATAGGTGGTATGCTCTAGCAATGGATCACAAGAGTTCCAGGTGATTTGAGTAACATCTTCATCCTGTGGGCATCTCCAAGAGCAGGTGTATGACTTCAATTTGCAGATAACATCAAGAGTACTATTGCTTTATCTTGGTTGCTAGTTCAGCTTTACTTTGATGGCTTAATGAGTGAACTGATGTTTAACAGTTGGTATTGAACGGCCGGGCACAGTGGCTCATACCTGTAATCCCAACACTTTGGGAGGCCGAGGAGGGTGGATCACCTGAGCTCGGGATTCAAGACCAGGCTGACCAACATGGAGAAACCCTGTTTTTACTAAAAATACAAAATTAGCTGGGTGTGGTGGTGCATGCCTATAATCTCAGCTCCTCGGGAGACCGAGGCAGGAGGGTTTTATCACTTAAACCCAGAAGCTGGAGGTTGTGGTGAGCCGAGATTGTGCCATTGCACTCCAGCCTGGGCAACAAGAGCAAAACTCTGTCTCCAAAAAAAAGAGTTGGTATTAAACTCCTGGGTAATACTGCAGTTTCAGCTTTGGGAGACATATATTGAGTTTGGTATTTATAGCCATTTCTGCCCAGATACCAGAGTTAAAAATAGCTGAGTACTCTAGGAACGAGCATTTACATGCTCTAAACTTGTCTAAAATGGATTTCTCACATCAGTCAGCAGCAGAGCTTGATTGAGATGCTTGTTTCCAGAGTTACATGTTTTTCCAGAAATTAACAGGTGAATGTCATTTTTATTCTTTCTGTTCTCTCTGCTTAAAATAATTGGTAACTTCATAGTTTATCCAGAAAAAAACCATGAATGGTCCAGTTCAGGTGAAAGTACAAATTGGTCCAAGATGACTAACATGGGAAAGCCTAGAATGTCAAATGTTGGTTTCAGAAGGTTGGTTGTTTTTGCTGGTGGGAGGTGACGCTGCACACATTTGTTTTGTAGGGGGTGAGTGGTGCATTGACAGTGCTTATGAAGGATGCAATCAAGCCCAATCTCATGCAGACATTGGAGGTGAGCAGAGTGACTCCTGCCTTCCTGAATTGGTTTTAGACAGTCAGAGCAGAGTGGTTATAAAGCACACTTAACCTGGGTAGTCAAGACCTTCCCCACTTGCTCATCTCTTTTCTTCCCATTCTTCCTCACACTTGTGACTGGGATGTTACTGAAATAAAAACGATGACTTTGCATTTTCCCTCTGGGAAGTATTTTTCCTTCTGATTTTAAATCAATTCCATACCCTGAGTGTGTGATCCCACTTTGAAGCAGGATTGGCAGCTCAGCTCACGGTGTCCTGGTTTCCACAGGGCACTCCAGTGTTTGTCCATGCTGGCCCATTTGCCAACATCGCACATGGCAATTCCTCTATCATTGCAGACCGGATGGCACTCAAGCTTGTTGGCCCGGAAGGGTTTGTAGGTTAGTGTTTTTGCAACACCAATGAATAGACTGTATATTTCTTTTAACATCAGGGAAATGGGATGGCATATTTACTGTTGCTTTCCTCCTTACTTGCAGTGACAGAAGCGGGATTTGGAGCAGACATTGGAATGGAAAAGTTTTTTAACATCAAATGCCGGTATTCTGGCCTCCGCCCTCATGTGGTGGTGCTTGTCGCCACTGTCAGGGCTCTCAAGATGCACGGGGGCGGCCCCACAGTGAGTGGCGAGTTGAAGCATCTGATTATCTGCAGTGTGCTATCGGCCAAAAGGAAGTTGGATGACTTCTGCCTGTTTCTTGATTGAGCTGCTATTATCCTCGTGATTGATAGGGTGCAAAAGCAAGGGATGGGCAGACAGCCCTTGTGTTGGCCACCTGATGAGTTACAGGCACTGTCAGCACTCAGCATTTTAAGAGGGCCAAAATTGGCTGCCTGGCCTACCTTTCAGAGGAGAACATCTGACAATATCTAAACCCCTCCAAGGCTGTGTGCTTGGCTAGCCCCACAAAAAACTGTTTTATGTTCAGACTGTTCTTTTTAAATCTTCATCCCTCTGTATAGTGATGCTGGCAACCAGCCAACCAAAACATTTAGCTGAGACAGAGGTCAGTCCCTTCTTGAGTAGTTCATGCTGGGCAGGGCCTCCAACAGCCTGGGGAGGGAGGGAGGAGAGGAGAATGGCACATCTGCCCAGGGCCACCCTGGGTAACAGAGAAACAGGTAGAGCCTAGCTCATCCTCACTTCCAGCCAGAATTTTGTGTTTCTCTGAACTCTACTGTTTAGAATTTCTCTGAGTAGAAATTCCTACTATTTTTTTTTTTTTTTTTTTTTTTGAGATGGAGTCTCATTCTTGTTGCCCAGGCTGGAGTGCATGGTGTGATCTCGGCTCACCGCAACCTCCACCTCCTGGGTTCAAGCCATTCTCCTGCCTCAGCCTCCCAAGTAACTGGGATTACAGGCATGCACGGCTAATTTTGTATTTTTAGTAGAGATGTGGTTTCTCCATGTTGGTCAGGCTGGTCTTGAACTCCCGACCTCAGGTGATCCTCCCGCCTCAGCCTCCCAAAGTGCTGGGCATGAGCCACTGCCCCCAGCCAATTCCTACTACTTTTATACTGGTATTTTAACACCTTTTCTTTAGGGCCTACATGAAAAGACATGTTGCTAGTTTTCTGAAATCATTTGAAAATCTACTGAATTCCTGTCCTCCAGGAGCTTGTACTGTAACTTTGGAAATAAGGCCTCCCTCACCTACAGGATAAAAATCAAATTTCTTACTGTAGTGGTCAGGGTTTGTCCTAATGTAGCGGTTCTGTTTCAGCCTCAGAACCTCTTTGCACTCTTGATAGTTACAGAGAGCCTAAAAGAGCTTTTTTGTTTATGTAGGTTATAGCTATTGATATTTACCACATTAGAAATTAAAACTGAGTTACATGTTAACATAAAGAACTTTTAAACATGAAAATGTACTATATTGGGCCAGGCACTGTGGCTCATGCCTGTAATCCTAGCACTTTGGGAGGCCGAGGTGGGTGGATCACCTGAGGTCAGGAGTTCAAGACCAGCCTGGCCATCATGGTGAAACCCTATCTTAAAGGAAAAAATTAAAAATAAAAATAAGAAAATGCACTATATTTTCCCAACAAAATTTAGGCATTATACATTTTTCAGATCTTCTCTGTGTCTGGCTTAATTGAAGACAGGATTTGATCTGTTGTGACATCACAGTCTAATAACCTTTGGGAAAGTCCATTATAAGCTCAGTGAGAGAATGATAATGAGAGTAAAAGGGCCATAAGATGTTACGGAATCTTATGGAAATAGTTTTGACCTCATGGACCCCTTCGAAAGATTAGTCCCCAGAGCATACTGGGAAAGCTGCCATAAGAGCCCCAGCACCCCTGTGCAGTCTAAGTTATCCCTGAGATGCCAAAGACACTCCCAACCCAGCACACCCCTTTCTGCTAGTAGTACAGGATAGACTCCCCTTTTTTTCCCAATCACAACTGACATTCCTCTTCTTGCACCCGTCACTCACCCTCACACTGTCACACCTCCTTTCCTTGCTTCCTCTTCGCCTCACAGTGAGGATAATGTCACATAATGCCACACATGGAGAGGAGCATTTGCACATGGCCCTGTCAAGACAGCAGGCCTCCCGCTCCCTTTAGCTTGCCAACAGGAAGCTACCTGTAAGGTCCTTGCTTCTTGTTCTGCCTCCACATGGCCCTTCCGGAGCACCATAGTCTCACTATGCAATGGGAGAGGTCAGAGCTTCTTAATCACTGTTCACTGCCTATGGTGGGGCCCATGAGATGGGACACCTCCACCTACTTGCTCATTTCTGTGGATGGAACAGGGCTGACCCACTGCATAGATCAAGGTGGGGGTGGGGTGGGGACCAGGCACCTCCATCCTTTAGATATACTTTAAAATAAAGAAAGAAAATCCTTCTGTATTGTTTCCCCTCTTGTTTGTATTGTTTCCCCTCTTGTTTGTATTGTTTCCCCTCTTGTTTGTATTGTTTCCCCTCTTGTTTGTATTGTTCCTGCACCACAGTTCAGCTCCACCAATGCCAGGTTGGCACTGTGGACCAGCACATGAAACCACTGCAGGGCTCATCACGGACTCCATCGACAGACATCCTAGGGTGGCTTCTGCAGGCCCAACAGCTGCCTCTTTCCCCACATTCCCCTTGACTTCCACCCCCACTGCTATGGCCTTCACTCAGTGAGTCACTGTGCCTGCCTAGGGTACACCCCTTTCCACCTCTCCTGCCATCGATCTGGTCCTTCTCACCTCCTTAATTCAGGCCACAAAGGTCTCCCATGCTGCTCAAAGCAGTCGTTTTTGTTCTGTGCAGTGTGACTGGTCACATGCCTAAGCCTTTAGGGCAGGAAATAACCTTATACTACTGTACAACCTGCAAGCGTCGCAGACTTTCGCCTTTAACACATGACAAGCACCATTTTTAAGCTAGGAGATTTAAATAGGAAATGCCTCTGACTCTGTTTCTTTTCCTTCCAGGTCACTGCGGGACTGCCTCTTCCCAAGGCTTACATAGAGGAGGTAACCACAGTTATTTCTTGTCATGTGTCCTAGAAAGCATCGCACCCTGAATCAGCATTTCTCCCATGTGGAAATAAATGGGTATTGCTGTGACCAGGGTGCAGGATGCCAAAAGGCCTGCAGTGTGCTGAGCAGTTATATTAAATGACTAGATAGGGAAGATGCACCTCACAAAACAGAATTGTCCCACATAGGGTGTCAATAAGCCACTGCCCTAGACCAGTGGTTGCTTCTCAGCGGGGTGATTTTGACCCCGGGAACATTTGGCAATGCCTAGAGACTTTTTTATTGTTACAATTATAAGTGGGGAGTGCTACTGGCATGTGGTGGGTAGAAACCAGGGCTGCTGGCTAAGCATCCTATAATGCACAGGACAGCCCCTCCCCACAACATTACCCAGCTCAGATGTCAGAAGTGTGAGGTGGAGAAACCCTGTCCAAGACTAATAGCAGTTCCCCTCCATGGGCTTCTCTGCATTGGCTGGATAAGTCCCAAATGCCATTC
This sequence comes from Callithrix jacchus, assembly GCF_049354715.1. Lineage (NCBI taxonomy): Eukaryota > Metazoa > Chordata > Mammalia > Primates > Cebidae > Callithrix > Callithrix jacchus. The sequence continues at coordinate 99,097,467 of NC_133509.1, forward strand.
AGATCAGAAGTAAATAGAGACCTTTTCTGAAATGGCTTCTCCTCTGCAAATTTAAATCCATATTAAAGGGCCAAGATACATGGTCAGGATTCTGGTTGTTTTTCTAGGCAAAGCTTCCTAGATATATATAGCATCAAACAGGAGCCCAGAGAACAACTGTGAGCTCAAACCTTTTCGTAGTTATGTCATTTACCATTAAAGAAACATTTCTAAAGCCAGTTTGGGTGGTTACAGGAGAGACAGGCCATCAGATAAGGTGGCAAGGTCACCTGCTCTCACTGCGAATTCAATTTTTCCTGCCTTTTTGGAAGCTATTATCAAGCAATACAGGGTCACTGTTAAGGCCCCCAAATGAAGTATTTCAAAATTGGTTAGAAAAAATTGCTGGTACCTTCAGTCTGCCTGTCTTCTGAGTTATGGTTTGCCTTTTATGGTCATTTGTCTGATTCACGCGTAGGAGGGGAATTCACAGTTCTGGCCCTCCTGCCACCCCACAGCCTTTCCTGTGTCTAATTACAGTGACTGCCCCTAGCTGGCCCAGCTGGTATCTTCATTTAAGAAATTCTACTTATTTAAAACTGTTCTCTATCAGCCTTACATATTAATTGGTTTTCATGTGACTAGAAGAATTAGCAGTGTTCTTTAGAAGCTCAAATAAATCATAATCTCAGTTTTCAATTATTAAAGGAAAAAAAGCATAAATCACATTTATGCTTTATCACATTTATAATGAACCTAGTTGTTTTCTACCTTTTATCCTATCCTACCCATTTCTGCTATTTTGGGATCTACAAATATTACTGCTGGGTTTTGCTTATAATTCAGGATATGTATTTTTATAGAAGACTTTTTTATTCTTAAAATACTTATTGTATTGTTAAGCCTACAATAGTAATAAACCCTTTGTAAAAAAATAATAATTAAACATTAGAAGAATATAGTGTGAGTTGAGTCCTCTTATCAGTTTGGTGCATACTTAACATTTAAAGAATTATACACATGTATTTTTGTGTTTGTCCTAAAATGGAATAATTAAGCTCTTGATGGTTTTGCACCTTTAGTACATCTTGGACAGGTTCCATGTTGACACAGATGGGTCTCACTTTTATAACATCTGCATGATAAATATTTATTGAGTGTTTATATTGTAATTCATTGGCTCATTCCTCCTTGGAGGAGGTTTATGTTTATAATTTTCCAGTGCTACAACCAGGGCTGTAGTAAACATACTTAAAGGTACATTTCCTTAATTGTTTCCCTTCAGATTTTGTGGTATTTGGTTTCTTTCTTTTTCTTTTTTTTTTTTTACAGTTAGGGTCTCACTTTGTCACCTAAGCTGGAGTGCAAAGGTATGATCATAGCTGCAGCCTCTAACTCTTGGGCTCAAGCAGTCTTCCTGCTTCAGCCTCCCAAGTAGCTGGGGCTACAGCAACATGCCACCACACCAGGCTAGTTTTTTAATATTTTGTAAAGACAGGGTCTCCCTATATTGTTCAGGCAGGCTGGTGTCAAACTCCTGGGTGCAAGTGATCCTCCGATCTCAGCCTCCCAATGTGCTGGGATTATAGGTGTGAGCTACCATCCAGCTCAGTTCTTTTTTTTTTTTTTTTGAGACAGAATCTTGCTATATCACCAGGCTGGAGTGCAGTGGTGCAATCTCAGCTCACTGCAACCTCCGCCTCTTAAATTCAAGCGATTATCCTGCCTTGGCCTCCCAAGTAGCCAAGGGATTACAGGCATGTACCACACCCAGCTAATTTTTGTGTTTTTAGTAGAGATGGGGTTTCACCATATTGGCCAGAATGGTGTTGATCTGTTGACCTCATGATCCGTCCTCCTCGGCCTCCCAAAGGGCTGGGATTATAGGCATGAGCCACTGCACCCAGCCCTTTTTTTTTTTTTTTTTAATCAACTCTTCAATTGTAGAGATAGGGTCTTGTTATGTTGCCCAGGCTGGTCTCAAACTTCTGGGCTCAAGTGGATTCTCCTGCCTCGGCCTCCAAAAGTCCTGGGATTACAAGTGTGAGCTGCTGGGCCTGGCCACTGGCCTGGTTCATAAAGATAGTATTTATCTTATTTATTTCTTACCCTCATTCATGGTTGAATTCATTAAAACCTTTGAAAGCATCACTGCTTACCTCATATTTCCTGGCAGTATTTATAGCAGCCATATAACAAATACTTCTTCTGTGTCAGCCACTATGTTGTTAGGCTCTGTCTTCTTTTCTTTTTGAGATGGAGTCTCACATTGCTGCTGGGGCTAGAGTGCAGTGGTGTGATCTGGGCTCACTGCAACCTCTGCCTCCTGGGTTCAAGCGATTCCCCTGCCTTAGTCTCCCAAGTACCTGGGATTACAGATGCATGCCACCACACCCAGCTAATTTTTTGTATTTTTAGTAGAGACAGGGCTTCACTATGTTGGCCAGGCTGGTCTTGAACTCCTGACCTCATGATTCACCTGCCTTGACCTCCCAAAGTGCTGGGATTACAGGTGTAAGCCACCATGCCCGGCCGGCTCTGTCTTCTGATGGAAGGGTCTGTGTTGTGCTGAGTAGAGTCAATTCGTATTATCATACCTCTATGAATACATAAAATCTATAAACACAATTTGTAAATATCATTTGGGTACAGGTAACTAATTCCCTTCAAACAGCAAATAAGCTATAATGATGTGGCATAATGACAGCAAATACATGAGCTCTTGTTTTCTCAAAGGCTGGGAAACAAGCACAGCTCCACTCTAGTGTCACAGGCTGGAGTGAAAGCTGCAGTCCTCCATAGCATACACTCACCATGCTGGAAGAAATGCACCAAAGGACCTCCTTTCTTGGTCTCCTTGTCCTGACAGTGAGTGGCTGCTGGCTCAAGGAGGCTGTTTGCCTTTGAAGAAGAATCTGCAGTGGTTTTCAACTCCCTGATCTCATAGACCTTTCTCTGTTTTTACAGAACCTGGAGCTGGTTGAAAAAGGCTTCAGTAACTTGAAGAAACAAATTGAAAATGCCCGAATGTTTGGAATTCCAGTAGTAGTGGCTGTTAATGCATTCAAGTAAGTTTAGAGCGTAGAAAAGGATGAATGTGGAAAATGGTCAGGAAACATCTCCTGGAGCTGATTATATAGCACTGCTTTTAGCTTTATTTTATTTTTCAGTTACTGCTATTGGCTATAGCCTGCGGTTTTAGCCTGCAATGTAACAGACACTGTATGTCACAGTGGGCTAGCCACCTCACCTACTGAGGGTCCCAAAGTGAGATTCAGCTCCTGTGGGCCCCCTTCCTCCCCACTGGGGGAAGTGGGTAATCCACAAGCCTGAAGTTCAGCATTCCTTTCTCATCTTTAGAGGCCTTTTATGCTAACAGAAGATCACAGGCCTATAGTGTTCCATTATTTTACTAGATCTGGTGGGATGTTGTCTTGACAAAGAATTGGGCAGATTGCACTAGAAGGAGTTGTGCAAGAACTTGTATGGGTTGTTTATATATTGTAGTTTTGGTCTGGATTTTGTTATAATGGCCTCACCACAGTAGAATCAGAAGCAAAATTCTTAAAAGCTAGTATTTACTGATTTCTTGTGGGGTATTGGGAATTTTCCAAGTACTTCACATGGATTTACCATCTGAGTCTTATGACATCCCAGTGAAATAAGTGCTGTGATTATTCCCCATATTATCCAGGTGGAAATTGAGGCACATAAAGATTAGGTAACTGGCCAAAAGCCACCAGCTAGTAAGTTTTGGAGCTGAGATTCAAAACCAGGCTGAATTTCTTGCTTAGGGTTTGTTTATCAGTGGGTAATTCACATGAGGTTTAATGGCAAAAAGAAGACAGATTCTGTCTTCTCCAGCTATCTTCTATGCTTTGATATGAAGTGCTTCCTTTACAGGACAGATACAGAGGCTGAGCTGGACCTCATCGGTCGCCTGTCCCAAGAACATGGGGCTTTTGATGCCGTGAAGTGTACTCACTGGGCAGAAGGGGGCAAGGGTGCTTTAGCTCTGGCTCAGGCTGTCCAGAGAGCAGCACAAGCACCCAGCAGCTTCCAACTCCTTTATGACCTCAAGGTGGGTGACTTGCAGTATACAAAAGAAGAAAAAAGTCGAAAAGGGCACCATGAGGTTTCTGTGTGACTACCTCTGTTTAGAGCCACATGCTTCGCAGCTTTAGCCTTGTGGTTTGATTCCCATCTAGGTGAGTTACACAGCCACACAACCACAGCCTGGACTCTCAGCTGTGGACAGCTTTTTTTTTTTTTTTTTTAGAGCAGTCTTGCTCTTTCGCCCAGGCTAGAGTGCAGTGGTGCAATCTCAGCTCACTGCAACCTCTGCCTCCAGGGTTCAAGTGACTCTCCTGCCTCAGCCTCCTGAGTAGCTGGGATTACAGGCACCCACTACCACGCCCATACTAATTTTTGTGTTTTTTTTTTGTAGTAGAGACATGGTTTCACCATCTTGGCCAGGCTGGTCTCAAACTCCTGACCTCATGATCTACCTGCCTTGGCTTCCCATGCTGGGATTACAGGTGTGAGCCACTGCACCCAGCCGGACAGCCTTTTTTATAAACTATGCCGCTGCTTAGTTACAGAGGGGATTTAAGCAGGAATACCCCAGGGTGGAGGGGGAACCATTGGTCATGTCCTAACTTTGAAAAAGGTCAAAGTACAGGTGGCAGAAGAGAAGGTTAAATGTAGACCAAATGTGTAATTCATTGCAGCCTTTAACACAAGGCACCAACCATGATGTCGCAGATCAGTAAGGGGCTGCATGGAGCTCACAAAATTTTTCTGACGGCTTCTTAGTAATAGGGGAATAAAGTGTGCCTCCCAAGCTCGCTTCCTGGTAAGGTACTGCTCAAAGTTCATGGCCCTCACATGCAAAACCAAAGTACTCCAGGAAGCTTCATCATTTTTTCCATCGCTGAGCAAATTAAATTACACCTGGTCTAAGCAGAGCCCTGCTTACTCTGATACAATAAAGCTAGTTCAGGAAAACGTTGTTCTTATTATAGGGTTGTGTTTTGTTTTCATGTATCTGTCCAGTGTATTTCAGATGTGATTTGACATTAACTAGTACAGAAACAACAGTTGGAAACATTGTAGGAACATGGGATATATGCTGTAGTGAATGCTGCTCCTATTCTCTAGGCTAGGCTAGTTTTTGGCCTGGTTTTTTTGTTTGTTTTTGTTTTAAGACAGGGTCTTGCTCTGTTGCTCAGGCTGGAGTGCAGTGGTTCAGTTATGGCACACTGTAGCCTCAACCTCCTGGGCCCAAGTGGACCTCCCACCTCAGCCTCCTGAGTAGGTGGGACAACAGACATGCACTGGCAAGCCTGGCTAATTTGTTTTATTGGCTGGGTATGGTGTCTCACACCTGTAATCCCAGCACTTTCGAAGGCCAAGGCAGGTGGATCACCTAAGGTCAGGAGTCAGAGACCAGCCTGGCCAACATGGTGAAACCCCGTCTCTACTAAAAATCAAAAAATTAGCTGGGTGTGGTGGCGGGTGCCTGTAATCCCAGCTACTTGGAAGGTTGAGGCAGGAGAATTGCTTGAACCCAGAGGGTGGAGGTTGCAATATGCTGAGATCATGCCACTGCACTCCAACCTGGGCAATAAGTGAGAAATTTTGTCTCAAAAAAAAAAAAAAAAAGATTTGTTTTATTTTATTTTATTTTTGTAGTGACTAGGTCTGCCTATATTGCTCAGGCTGGTCTTGAATTCTTGGACTCAAGTGATCCTCCTGCCTCCCAAAGTGCTGGGATTATAGGCATGAGCCACTGTGCCTGGCCTGGCTTGGTTTTTAAAAAGATGATCATAGACTTATAAAACAGCCATCAAGAAGTAGAAGAAATAAACTTACTACTTTTGAGTTTTAGTGTTCTCTTATTTCTCTTTGCCTCTTGCAGATATAATATACTTACAGTTAATTAACATTGACACTGACGTTCTCCTGTTGAGCTTTGGTTTTATAGACAAGTTTTAAAATCTGTTCAGCAATCATCTTTCTAGAAAAATGCCATAAACACAAATTTGCACACAAATGCAAAACATTTATTTATAGGCACCTTCTCTAGGCTTAGCACCCAAGGCTGGAAGCCTAGTCCTTGAGGACAAGCAGGAGACCTGGAAGAGTAAGGACATATGGACTTTATAACCCATTTCTACTTGGAAATTTTATGCGTTCTGGCAAACAGGAGGCTGCCACTTTTTGTCTTACTCAGCGTCTGTTACTCTTAAATCACCCTTTCACCAAAGTGCTTTTGCTTCAGAAGTTCTAAATGTGCCTTGGCATTTATAGCACTCCAGTTATGAGATGCATATGAAAATAATCTGTGTTGCATCTTTATAAAGTCCTTATTGAATATTCACTTTATTCATGCCCATTTCACAAAGCCCCTTCATAAATTATCACTCTTTAGTTCAGAAGGGAATTTTTGTTTTTATCGATAGATTATTGTTCCTTTTAAAAACAAAACTTGGCTGGACACAGTGGTCACACCTGTAATCCCTGCACTTTGGGAGGTCAGGTGGGTGGATCACCTGATGTCAGGAGTTCGAGACCAGCCTGACCAACATGGTGAAACTCCATCTACTAAAAATATAAAATTAGCCAAGTGTGGAACATGCCTATAATCCCATCTACTTGGGCTGAGGCAGGAGAATCGCTTGAACCTGGGAGGTACAGGTTGCAGTGAGCTGAGGTAGTGCCATTGTGCTCCAGCCTGGGCAACAAGAGCGAAACTCCGTCTCAAATACATATATATATATATATATATATATATATATATATATATATATACACACACACACACACACACATACATACATATATACATACTTGCCTAATATGTTCTTTTAGCTTTGGTTGCTAGGGAGTATAGAGCCAGATATGTTGCCTAATTTTTGTAATTTGCTCATCCAAATTACCTGTGAGTAGCTTTCCTTCTCATTTCCTTTAGGCAACCTCTCCCTATGCTGTTCTCTCTGAATCTTAATGTCCTGAACTAGGCTACGCAGCATTTCAGAAGCCATCTCTAGTTCTCTGAAGACTCTGCCCCAGAGGAAACTGCCCATGGGACTGAGGCCCTCCCCAGTTAGACTATTGTTCTCTGTCCACTGCACTGTTTGCTTCAGGTGCCACAGAAGGCAGACACGCCCAGTGCGTGTTGATCATGTAAATCACTGGGTTGTTTTTTTCCTAATACCTAGGTGATATTACTGTTATGGCTATTTCCCAGTTCCTGGTGCTTGCACTTAATCAATTGTGTTAAGGGTAGCATCTGCCTCATATGCAAACTGGAAGTTATGTAGATGGACACTAGATGTCTTATTTCATAAACAAGGTCCCTAGGTCTGATCTCCAGATTGCCAAGACTGATCTCCAGATTGGAAGATCTACATTTTAATTTGTATTATTATTTTAAAATTGCTTTTATTTTTTAAAGAGACAGACTGTGGCTATGTTGCCCAGGCTGGTTTCAAAGTCCTGGGCTCAAGTGATCCTCCTGCCTTGGGTTCCTCCCAAAGTGCTGGGATTACAGGCATGGGCCACCATACCCAGCCAGAACATCTACTTTTAATTAATTAATTAATTAAAAAAATTTTTTTTTAAGAGACGTGGTTTCACCATGTTGGCCAGGCTGGTCTCAAACTCATGACCTCAAGCAATCCACCCACCTTGGCCTCCCAAACCGCTGGGATTACAGGCATGAGCCACCGCACCTGGCCTCTACTTTTATGAAGAAATAATTATTCTTGGGTAGTCATCAATACTGTTTATGATGTACCTAGTGAGAGATTTTAAATATGTACTTATGTAAGTACGTTTATATATATAGTTTGAGGTTGATTGGGTTAGGAACACCTTCTTTCTCTTTTTTTGAGATAAAGTTTTGCTCTTGTTGCCCAGGCTGGAGTGTAATGGCGTGATCTCAGCTCACCGAAACCTTTGCCTCCTGGGTTCAAGCGATTCTCCTGCCCCAGCCTCCTTTTATCTCTCTCTCTATATATATATCTGTATATGTAGATATAAAAACTTCACCTCTGTGGGACATTTTCACTTATAAAATCTGAGGCTTGGTATTAAAAGAAAGTGTTCCTCACAGGATGCAGTAGCTCATGCCTGTAATCCCAGGACTTTGGGAGACAGAAGTGGGTGGATCACCTTAGGTTGGGAGTTTGAGACCAGCCCTGACCAACATGGAGAAACCGTGTCTCTACTAAAAATACAAAATTAGCCCGGGGGTGTCTACTAAAAATACAAAAGTAGCTTGGATTATAGACATGGTGGTGCATGCCTGTAATCCCAGCTACTCAGGAGGCTGAGGCAGGAGAATCACTTGAACCCCGGAGGCGGAGGTTTCAGGGAGCTGAGATCACGCCATTGCACTCTAGCCTGGTCAACAAGAGGGAAACTTTGTCTCAAAAAGAAAAAAAAAAAAGAAAAAATCTTCCTAACCCAGTCAACCTCAAACTATCTGCATGTGTGTGTGTGTGTGTGTGTGTGTGTGTGTGTATATATATATATATATATATATATATATATATATAAACGATCTTCTGCCCCTTTTAGGGACTCTGACCTAGAATGTGGCCATGTCCTGGTTAAATGTCCTTACATATTTCCAGTCATTATGTCTGGACCATGACTTTGTCCTTGTTCATTAGCTCCCAGTTGAGGATAAAATCAGGATCATCGCACAGAAGATCTACGGGGCAGACGACATTGAATTACTCCCTGAAGCTCAACATAAAGCTGAAGTCTACACAAAACAGGTAGATGTTTGGTTAGTTTGTCCTTTCAACTCCTTGCAAAGCAGGCTTCAAGTCACAATCCCTGGGTCCTCCCAGCCCTGCCAAGCACCTGTTACTTTACTTATCTGGGTGGTAGCCTTCTCTCCTCTGAAATACTGGGTTTGGATTAGATGGCACAGTTCCTGGTTCATATAGGTGATATATGAATGTGTAGAAATCCATGAAGAAATATGGGATGTCTTACCAAAATATTGAGAACTTCTCTGGTTTTTTTTGAGACAGGGTCTGGCTCCATTACCTAGGCTAGAGTGCAGTGGTGCAATTTCAGCTCACTACAGCCTCTGCCTCCTAGGCCCAAGTGATCCTCCCACCTCAGCCTCCTGATTAACTGGGCCTACAGCCATGTACCACCACACCTGGTTAATTTTTGTATTTTTTGTAGAGATGGGGTTTTGCCACGTTGCTCAGGCTGGTCTCAAACTCCTGGGCACAAGCAGTCTACCCATCTCAGCCTCTCAAAGTGCTGGAATTTACAGGCATGAACCACTGCACCTGACCCTCTCCAATTTTATTCTCATATCTACTCCGAACTATTTTTTAAATTGGTTTTATTTTTATTTCCATAAAATGGAAATAAAATATTCACTTGTAGACTACAGTTGTACTTAACTCCTCACCCAACAGAGTTCTTTTTTTGTTGTTGTTTTTGGAGGACAGCGAGGTATAGATGTATATAAAGGGAGTTGGATGTTTCAGCTAAATTGAAGAATCCATGTAATCACAGGGCCCAAATGGTCATTGCTGTGTTCTTAGCTTTTCATTTGTCCTCCCTCTATTCTCTTCTTTCCCCAGGGCTTTGGGAATCTCCCCATCTGCATGGCCAAAACACACTTGTCCTTGTCTCACAACCCAGAGCAAAAAGGTGTCCCTACAGGCTTCGTTCTGCCCATTCGTGATATCCGCGCCAGCGTCGGGGCTGGTTTTCTGTATCCCTTAGTAGGAACGGTAAGTGCATGCTGCAAGGAAGGAGTGGGCGCATGTACACTTATTGTCTTAAGTGTGTTGCCAAAACCATCAAGCAAATGCCAAGTGAGCAGAGTTCACTGCCCGGAAGAAAATTGGGATCAGGTCTATTATGACTGCTGTGGATCATAAGCTATAAAGCAGGAGCTATATAGCTCTTTCTGTGGACCATCTTGGTGTCAATTCAAGAATGATGCCATGACTACTCCTACTGAATAAAAATTCTGTTTCCCAGGGGCAGTATGCCCTTCACTGAATGTAGGATGAGCCCAGTTGATAGGCTGGGGTACTGCTAACATATAATCACAATTAATATTTATTGGGAGCCTTACACAGATTAACTCCGTTTCCAACGGCCCTAGGAGGTAGGGACAGAGGTTTTACACCCCCAGGGTCTCGCTGACCGGCCTAGAACTTATGTCTGAAATTCAGGGAGTTTATTATTTTTGAGTAAGGAATTTCCCCCATTAAAATGCAAATGGACCCTAGAGATATGAAAGGTGAGGTTGCTTACATTTCAAGGTGAATAAGGTGTCCAGTGCTTTCTTATCTTATAGACTTTATGCATATTCAAGGAAGAATACTACCAATAGGGAAGCAGAGGGGAGGGATGCTTAAGGACATAATCATAGTTTGGGCTGACATTATTCCAAGGTTAGCATGGATCCCCAGTCTAGGTTATCCCCTAAATCTGCCCCCTATCCTGTATCTGCAGATGGTACTTACAGGCAATACAGGATTGAAAGTTGAACTATACCAACACACATGGAAAAGAACCAATATCTCCTTTTGGATTTATGTCATTCCTTCAGTACAGTAAGAAAGTGGTAGGAGATGGCATTATAGAGTTGAAAGCCCAGGACATTAGAGCTGAATCCATTTTCACCTCTTTGGATCTTGGCCTTGGACAAATTGTGAAAGGTGAGAGCCCTGCTGCCCTCAGCTCACACTGTAAGGCAGCAGCATCATGTCACAGTGGTGCTTAGCACCAGTGCCTGCATCTCACTGCCTCCTTTGCCCTCCAGAGAGCAGGAGGCTTAGCCTTGCTATGATGTACATTAGTCTCCAGGATTTATGGAAATCCCCTTTTCATAGAAATGTTCCACTATTTTTACCCAGCACCTGGAATACTGCAGGAATATATCTTGTGCTTTCTGGAGAAGTGGTCAGCAACTACCAGCTGAAAGCTATACTCTTTCTTGTCACTTTTGATCTTCACAAGAAGAAAAAGATAACAGTAGAGGTGAGAGCAAATCTGGAAGCAGTCAGGCCAGTGAGACTCAGGCTGCCCAACTCAAGACGTTCTCATTTAGAACAAAGGATGCGTCAGAGCCCTTCAAGTTTAACTTGAACCAAGATGTTTCCACACATGATCAAATGGTTTCATCACTATTCTAACACCTTCCAGTTGCCATTGGGGCCTTAATGGGACTCAGGTTATTTGAATATTATCTATATCAATTCAAAGTGTGATGATTTCTTTTCAGAATTTTATATCTTGGTTCATATGTGTGTGTATACATAATATTTTTTTTTTGTATATTTATTATCAGTGACCCATGTTTAGGAGGGAAAATCCTCTTTGGGAATAAGTGAAAATATCAAAAAGCCTACTAATCACTGTTGAGGGAACCGTCTTTAGGGTTTTCTACTGACAGGTTACATGTATGTCTACACTGATGTCTTTTATCCTTATAATGTCATCTTTAGGTTTTTCTGCTGAGTCTAAAGACCAATCCTTTCCTTTCTCCTACTTGTCTCACACCTAGCACCTCCTTACCTCTTACAGAGTATAAGAATATAAACCAGTTGTGAGATTCCTGTAATGTGCTTTGGGGGATATTGACTGATATTCAGAAGTCAGTCAGAATGAGGTTTTCTAAAGTATTGATGATGCTTCTGTTACAGAAGATGACTCATTCTTTTTTAATAACCTTTTTATAGTTAAATTTTAGAAGTAACCTAAGCTGTTTTTCTGTCTAGATTTAATTTGGAACTTGTGTGTATTCATTATATAGGACATTGTTACAGATAAAAATATACTGAGTTTCCACTTGCAAGCCATACAAATTTGCATCTAAGCAGAAATTTGTCAAAGCTGAGTCTTTAGAAAAGCAGCGAGTACAAATATAATTTGTAAGCATTACAAGTTTAGTTTTAGAAGGCCATATTGGGCCAGTAAGAATAGTGATTATAAAACCATCTAGATTACGTACAAAAGTGTCTTGGCCCAAGTTAAAGGATACTAACTCCTACCGTCATGTTGCTGAAGCAGAAATCACATTGGCAGCTCAGCTAGCAAGACAGAATGAAACAAAATTTAAAAGCACACAAGCCCTACACCTCCTTTTGGTCTTGCAAAGCTTGAGCTGAGGTGAGTAAACAACTCCTCTACTCCTAAGCACTCATCCTTGTAAGGTGAAGGTAGAAACACCTCCTGCTACTACTTGTGACCACCATCAATATGGAAGATGATAGTGAAGGCTAGTGTTTGGTTTGCAGAAGGACATGAGGGATCAGCTTCTTTTTTGCTGTTGTTGAGACGGAGTCTTGCTCTGTCACCTAGGCTGGAGTACAGTGGAGCGATCTCGGCTGACTGTAACCTCCACCTCCCAGGTTCAAGCGATTCTCCTGCCTCAGCCTCCTGAGTAGCTGAGATTGCAGGCATGCATCACCATTCCCAGCTAATTTTTGTATTTTTAGCAGAGACAGGGTTTCACCATGTTGGTCAGCCTGATCTCGAACTCTTGACCTCAGGTGATCCACCTGCCTTGGCCTCTCAAAGTGCTGGGATTATAGGCATGAGCCACCATGCCCAGCTGGGATCAGTTTCTAAGTTTGAGTTTATAACAGGATCAGTGACTTGATTTTTAGTATGTAACAAGAAGAGTACCCATTTTATTGACAACTATAAAATGATCTATCTTTTGGGCTTTCTATCTGAAGGAAAAGTGAAATAAAAGATGACTTTATGTTTATTTTAGACACGACCTTAGTCACCCAGGCAGTGGCATGATCATGGCTCACTGTGGCCTCAACCTCCTAGCCTCAAGTGGTCCTCCTGCTTTAAGCCTCCCAAGTAGCTGGAACTACAGGCACATGCCATCATGCACAGCCTATTTTTTTATTTTTTGTAGTGATGGGGGTCTCACTATGTTGCCCAGAATGGTTTAGAACTCCTGGCCTCAAGTGTCCTCCCACCTCAGCCTAGGATTATACATGTGAGCCAGCTTAAGTTTGTTTGCGATGCTTTTTTACATCCCAGATGAGCACAATGCCTGGACTCCCCACCCGGCCTTGTTTTTATGATATTGATTTGGACCCTGAAACAGAAGTGGTGAATGGATTATTCTAAACAGGTAAGTTGTTACTAGGTAAGAACTTTGCTTTTTCCCTTATGTAGCTTACTTATGAATTATAGGGCTCAAACTGACACTATAAAAATTCACATTCTTTTTTTTTTGAGACGGAGTTTTGCTCTTGTTACCCAGGCTGGAGTGCAATGGTATGATCTCGGCTCACTGCAACTTCTGCCTCCTGGGTTCAGGCAATTCTCCTGCCTCAGCCTCCTGAGTAGCTGGGATTACAGGCATGTGCCACCATGCCCAGCTAATTTTTTGTATTTTTAGTAGAGACGGGGTTTCACCATGTTGACCAGGATGGTCTCGATCTCTTGACCTCGGGATCCACCCGCCTTGGCCTCCCAAAGTGCTGGGATTACAGGCGTGAGCCACCACACCTGGCCAAAAATTCACATTCTAATGCTTTGAAAACATTTCTTAGAAATGTTTTGAGGGGAGGGGGATAGGAATGAGAGTTGGCAATAACCAATTAATTGAAATATTTATATTTCAACACATTCTTGGAAGATGTGCATGGTTGACAGTGTAGGGGAGAAAACTGCTGCCCAATAAACTATAGAGGGAACGGCAGGGAGGTTACACTCCCTCTGCTGCAGCCCAAGGAGTCTTGGGGTTCAGAATTGATGACACATTGCAGGTCAGGAACAGCTGACGGTCTGTATACTCTGATTAGGTAGTCAGAAGGCAGGAGTTAGTCAGTGTCTTAGAAGTATAACTGGAAAGAAAAGAAAACAGGACCAATCCAGCAGTTCTTAGGGCCTTAGGTGAAAGGGCCCTTAGTTCTGACTGCAATGAGTGACATTGCATTGTTAGATATTTTTGAAATTTCAACAAGATGTGTCTCTCCTTCGGCAGACCCTTTGGGGCTGAAGAAGCAAGTTGCAGTGTGCGCTTCTATCCCTAGACACATCCTCCTGCAATTTTCAAAAATATCAAACATGAAAATCCTAAACATCTTTCTCCAGAGAAGAAAAAAGTGGCTTGCCTATTCAAAAACTGAGAACTGGATGGAACACCTGTCTTATCGGCAACAAGAAGCTTTACACAGTGGAGGAATATCCTCTAAGGTCACAAGGAAGATGACTTTCCACATGTGTTTACACCTCGCCAAATCTATCTGCATGTTTTCAGACATGCAAAGGTTTACCATCCCCCATCTCTTCCTAAGAAGTTATTTAGCAATATACTTAGCAAAATGAGGAATTAACCAAGAAAAAAGAAGATAGGAGTTTTGGGAAACAACCCTGATTTGGACATTAGTGAAGAGGCATTCTGACAACCATGCAAATGATCTAGTTACAAATCCAGTGTGGGACAGGTTGGGGGAACACCTGAGCAAAACTGAAAATGTTAGAAAAGATAAGGCTATCAAAGGGTAATAGTACAAAATAAAAGCTCTTGCATTACTTGAGAAAGGTAAGGTCCAAGTAGAAGCAAAACGGTAATTTGATGCTAGAACACTAATCTTTGAGGGGGCATGTGTGATATTGGAAATGCAGTCACGGCTCACTGCTTGGTCTGGTCTTGAACAGTGTTCACATTGTACCATGGAAATGCTATGCATTATTTTCAGGTCCATTTATGGACAGACCCTAGAAGAGATGGTGTAGGAAAGGATGTCAATGTTAACAGCTTCGGCAATGTGAGTGGGTAATTGTGCTGTATGGAAGGAACAGGAAACATTTAGTGCTTAGAGAAAACATTGATTTCTTGTTTGTTTTTCCTTCCAGATCATCATTCATCTTCAAGAAGCTACTTTGAAAGACTGGCCAGTGTCTATTCAGGGCCACTGGGAGTTAGGAAGTATAAGGAAGCCAAGAGAAGTCAGCCCCTGCCCAGAAGATCCGAAGTTAATAGTAGGCGTTTCCCTGGAAGTCCTTTTCAGCCTTAATTGTCATAATGTGTAAATTAACATAAATCATGCACATGCCTCTTTACGTTAGTGAAGTTCCACAGAATAAAAGGAAATAATTTTGCCATCTTGGTGTTGCAATATGAATTACAGCCTTAACAGACTGTGCTACAGGTCTCTGTCATGTGTGAGCTCATTTGTCAGGCAGACCCCTGGGGCTGAAGATGCAAGTTGCAGTGTGCACTTTATGATACTCTTGTATTTAGAGGGGAAAACGTATGCATGCTTGTGTATTTCTGAGAGGACACATAATTAAGGAACCTCCTGAGAGGTTTGGATTGGAAGTTGATGACTTACCTTTTTATCTTATACATTTCTATATTGTTTGATTTTGTTTTTCCACTCTGAGGAAGTACTGCTTACACCAATTTTTGCCTGAACTTCCTTGGAATTCCCATTTCTGTCACAGCTTTAGCACTTTCTATGTTACTTTAGGAAGGGTGGTCATACAGCACTAACTTTAGGTAAGCCTCTGTTCTGTTACTTGGCGCAGCAAGTATTCAGTGAGTTTCTTCTAAATGCCTGGGCTCTACCCTTCTCTACAGACTTACTTTCTTTTCTTTTCTTCTTTTTTGGCGACAGAGCCTCTGTCGCTCAGGCTGGAGTGCAGTGGCACGATCTCGGCTCACTGCAACTTCTGTCTTCTGGGTTCAAGTGATTCTCCTGCTTCAGCCTCCCAAGTAGCTGGGATTACAGGCATGCGCCACCACATCCAGCTAATTTTGGATTTTTAGTAAAGATGGGGTTTCACCATGTTGGCCAGGCTTGTCTCGAACTCCTGACCTCAAGTGATCCATCTGCCTCAGCTTCCCAAAGTGCTGGGATTACAGTCGTGAGCCACTGTGCTTGGCCCAGACTTCCTTTTTTCTAAAACATTAGTTTGGTAACCAACCTAATATTTTTTTCCTCCACTTCTGGCTGGGCATGGGGTGGCTCATGCCTGAAATCCCAGCACTTTGGGAGGGAATGGTGGGTGAATCACTTGAGGTCTGGCCAAAATGACAAAACGCTATCTCTACCAAAAAGACAAAAATTAGCCGGGTGTGGTGGTGGGCACCTAGAATCCCAACTACTTGGGAGGCTGAGGCACAAGAATTCCTTGAACCCAGGAGGCAGAGGCTGCAGTGAGCCAGGATCATGCTGCTGCACTCCAGCCTGGGAGACAGAGCTAGACTCTGTTAAATAAAAAGTAAAATATTTTTCCTTCACCTCTTGCTCTGCATCCTCTATCTCTGTTCTTCCTCTCCCAGTTGTTTCCTTCCCTTTTTCCCCTTATCTTCCTCCAATGACTTTCCAGAGGATGCTGCATCCCTCTGGTGCCAATGCCAAATCCTGCTGATGTTGGCAGAGCAGTAGTTTTCCCAGTGACCTTGGTTTTATTATTTTCAATTCTCTGGGTTCACATCAGTGTTGTAATACAGTCAGTTTTACAGTCCACAGAAATGATAGTGGTGCCTTGAGAGGTGTATGGCTGAGGGGTCATGATGCAGAGTCCCAGTTCTACCGCACAGGGTAGAACTACTCACCCACTTCCCTGCCTCCACATCCTCACCATGGAAATAGGAGCACTGTTGGTACCTACCTTGTGAGGGCGGTTCTAGAATTATTCAAACACATCATCTAAGATGCTCTGTACAGACCCTGGTACATTGTAACCACTCAATGTCAGTTCCTCTTGAAAAGCATCATCCAGGCCCTGTTTGCACAGAGTTAATTGCTTCTGTACTTTTTTTTCCCTTTTCTTATTTTTTTTGAGAGAGAGTCATGCTCTATTGCCCAGGCTGGGGCGTGATCTCCACTCACTGCAACCTCTGCCTTCTGGGTTCAAGCAATTCTCCCACCTCAGCCTCCTGAGTAGCTGGGGTTACAGGTGCGTGCCACCATGCCTGGCTAATTTTTTGTATTTTTAGTAGAGACAGGGTTTCACCGTGTTGGCCAGGCTGGTCTTCAACCCCTGGCCTCAAGTGATCCTCCCACCTTGGCCTCCCAAAGTGCTGGGATTACAGGCATGAGCTGCTGTGCCCGGCTGCTTCTGGTACATTTCTTAAATGTCCTGTGAAAGTTATCTGGAATGGGATTTGCTGGGAATTCATTTTATAGACAAGGCAAGGATGCAGTCTTGTCAGATATGGTGACTTAAAGGTCATCTTAAAGGACTTAGGTTTTCTTATATTGCCAAAAGCCTTGTGGGTTTAAATCCTTAATACTGGTAGGGGCTGGGCATGGTGGCTTATACCTGTAATCCCACCACCTTGGGAGTCTGAGGCAGGAAGATCACTTGAGCCCAGGAGTTCAAGACCAGCCTGGGCAACATAAGGAGACCCTGTCTCTACCAAAAAAAAAAAAAAAAGCAGCAGCAGCATCTGGGCATGAAGTCACATGCCTGTGGAGGACTGAGCCAGGGATTGTGCCACTTGCACTCCAGCCTGGGCAACAGAGCAAGATCCTGTCCCAAATAAAAATAAGACAGCTATTCTACCCTGTCTGCACCTAAATAAGCTCATCTTATTTTTTGGTCTGAAATTGTTGCAACTCCCAGGTCTGCTAGTTTTCAGAAACCTTGGATCTCAATAAGGAATAGTTCTCATGAGTATCATGGAATTCTTTTGGCTTAAAGTTCAAAACTGGCAAGAAGCAGGGCTAGCAACCCATAGAGAGACATGAAGAACATTTTCATAGACATGTTTGCTGAATGAACAAGGTTGACTGAGTTTTGTTTTGTTTTGAGACAGGGTCTCACTTGGTTGCTCAGGCTGGTGTGCAGTGGCACATTAGCAGCTCACAGCAGCCTTGACCTCCTGGGCCCAAGTGATCCCCATCTCATCCTGAGTAACCAGGACTACAGGTGTGCCACCACGCACGCCTAGCTAATTTTTAAATTTTTTTTATCTCCCTATGTTGCCCAGGCTGGTCTCAAACTCTAGGACTCAAGCCATCCTCCTGCCTTGGCCTCACAAAGTCAGCCACTGCACCCAGCCCTGAATTCTTAATTACAACTAAACTTGATGCTTATGGATTTTCCTGCTTTACAACTCTTGTCTCTTTTACCTGTAAATTTAAGA
Organism: Callithrix jacchus; assembly: GCF_049354715.1. Lineage (NCBI taxonomy): Eukaryota > Metazoa > Chordata > Mammalia > Primates > Cebidae > Callithrix > Callithrix jacchus. Next base: position 99,115,573 of record NC_133509.1, read on the forward strand.
TCTTGACAGCTTATATTTGCCTTTGCTTTTGTGTTCCAATAGTTCTATCCTTGGTAAGCCTCTGTGGAAACTACAGAATCTTACAAATATAAAACATTTCCAGAAAAACATCCAAAAATGGACACCTGACATTTATATGCCCTAATATCTTGATCCTGTTGAAGAAAGGAGATGAGCACAGCTGCTTTTCAGTAGTTCTTCACTCCACCTTACTAGGTTCATCTGGATGCTATGCTGTGGGGGACAGACGAGGAAGCTGGGATTGTGAGGGATTCTACTAGACTTTATGGCTGGATCGCCCAGGAATACTCTCATAGGGAGTACTAACCCAAAAGCAAGTCAGCTTCAACTCTAACAGCATCACCTTTCATAAAGTACATGTTAATGCTTTATGTGTACAAATAAATACTTGTGGTATTTTTCACTATGGCAAGCTCCGAAAATGCATGAAGATACGTAACCTAGTCAATCAGGTGGGCAGATGGTGCCTGCACCCTTTGCTGTGACTGAGACTGGAATTGTGAGCAATGTCCTCTCCTGTTCTCCACCCGCCTCCCCACCCCACCACCCCACTTCACTGACAGTGGCGATGTCAAGTAGGCAGCTAGGAATGTCCTAAAGGGAATCATGGGTAACTTGTAAGCTACCTCAACTTATTTTTGTTACTATGTAAAGTATAAGATGGATGGAGCTGGGTTCTTGTGCCTTTCTCACCTTGTCTGCATAGAGATGCAGCTGCTCCTGCAGGTCAAAGTTCTGCGCGAATCACCTCCACCTGCGTACTATTGGGAAACAAAGGTCTGAGAGCCTGTTTGGTGATGAACCACGATGAACTCCTTAACACTCAAGCCACTCCTCAGAAAGTCGGGTTTCTTTCCGTTTCCATTCATATATGTAATTTTCGCTTCAGACAAACAGGACACCTATTCTATGCAGTTTTGAATCCCTCTTTTAAAATGGGATGTCTGCCTTGTCTAAATTTTCTGAGGCGGAGGAGAGGGGAAGTGTAATGGGACCGTCTATAATTTGAAACCCGACCTCACTACTTTGCGTCTCAGAAAACGCGGGGTTCGTTGCCCTGGTCCCCGCGGTCCCCCAACCTTCCGGCTGGCTCTCTCGCCGTCCTCGCCTCGGCGCTGAGGTGGTCAGGCGGCAGGGATTGGCGTCCGGGCGGAGCATGGTGGACTTCCCCGCGGCAGGCAGGCTGCTGCTGCAGGTGGGTCCGGGCGCCCGCACCGCCCCCCACCTCCCGCGGACGCCCCGCCCCTGCCCGCTCGCTCCGCTCGCATTGGTGCTGCGGGCTGTCTGTCCCCGCGCGGTGGGGAGGGGGCGCACTAGGCGGCGGGTTCCGCAGAGGGCGCCTTGCTCCGTGCGCGACCGCGGCTCCCTGGAGGCCTGGGTGCCGGGCCCCGCGAGCGCGCCGCGACCTCAGGAGCAGTGTTGACCAAGGACCCCTGCGCCCTCGGTGAGTGAAGGCAGGGCGGGGAGGCTGCGGGGGAGGAGGGCCGGGGGCAGTGTCAGGTCTGCGGATCGCAGAGTGAGCAGGGGGTGTCCATTGGACACTGGGGATCCGGGCACCCTGAGGTGCTGGGATCGCGGGAGGTGGCTTGTCTGCAGGAATCCGCGGACAGGGCGACCCTCATCAGGTCTGCCCACCTATCTCCTTCGCGTTACAGCTGGTCTTAGAAGCAAGGGTTGCCGGTGGCTTTTTTCCTTCTTTATCCCTTTGGGGAAATGTGATTTTGGGTTTATAGCCATTACATTATAATTCTACAGACAGCTTGAAGCTGGGTTATCTGTTCCACGCCCCCAGCATTTTCCTTTTTGAGTACTTTATCCTGCGCGCTGTCTCCTGCCATAAGGGGCATCAAGCCAGAATTCGAGATTCCTTCCTCCAGGAGGAAGCTTCGTGGTCCATATCTGGTGCTGGGAAGGATACATTGCTTTCCTCGGGTAGTGGTTGCTCTTTGCTGCTCAAGGGAGAAAGGGAAAAAGGGTGTTTTCTGTGACAGGAGACTTGCAATTCTGTCAGGAAATGAGCACAGGGACTTTAAGATTTCCTGAGGCGATAAAGATACCCTTGCTGGTTAAAGGGAAATCATTTGCAGTCTGACATTCTGCAAAGTTTTAATATCTACAGACAGAATTATTTTCCCCCTTTCAATTAAATTTCTGTTTGGGTATTCATTTTATTTCTAGAGTGTATATACATTTAAGTAAGCTTCTCAAACCATTGGCTTTGCACAATCCAGGTTAGTTTCTAAATGATACACTCCTAAACATCTCATTTCAATATTTCTATTATGTGATAATACATCCTCTGCTTAACAAAAATGCTCAGGTGCTGAAAACTCACAAGAGGTGAGAAGATTTAAAGTTATCAGCTGAGGTTCTAGTGCTCACTGCAGCATATAAATGTGAGGAGAAACACTGTCAAATGGTTCATATTTTAGTTCTATCATTGTTCTAGAATGACTTTATCTTTCTCGTAGAGGCATCAAGTATGAAACACCCAACCTAAGGGAATATTTACTTATCATAAACTGATTTTCAGGGTTCCAGTTCCTTCTACAGCTCATAAAATTATGGGTTACCCAAATGAAACTTCAGTGAAGGATTTACATGTAAACAGTATAAAGAATGAGTCCCTTTGCTTATTTTAGGGCGTCCACCCACTAAAATTCATAGGATCTTTGTTAGATAATCACCTCCCATTTCCATTCTTTAGTGCTATCATACCATTCTGTGGATTAAATTTTCAATACACTTTTATATTATCTAACAGTTTGCCAATTGCATAGTTTGTCAACTTATTTTTGGCTTTTAAATTATTTCCTGAACCAAAAAAATAAAATATAAAGAATTTCAAAAGCTTGGTTTTCAAATAACAAGAACTCAGTCTGGTCTTGGTTCAGTTATGAGTTGATTAATGGGTACCTTGTGGTTAAATGACCATTAATCAGTTTTTAAATTTCTTTACTATGAATATACTGCAGATTAGTATCCCCAAAGGATTCATTTTCTAATGAAACTCTTAAAGCCCAGTTTCAGAACATAAGCTTTAAGCAACAAGTAATCTTGTGTTTAATCTGAGCTCTGTTACAGCGATGCCTTAATCTCAGCCAAACTGCTTCATCTGTACCACCTTGGTAATATTGTGGTGAGGAATAGAAATGTATGTAAAGTGTGTGCACTGCCTAATACCCAAGAATTGCTCAATAAATGTCAGCTATTATTACTGACCTCCAACTATGTGCATATTATGGTGGAAACATGATACAGCAGATATAGTACTTAAATCAAAATGTCAAAATTATACAACTAATTTAAGAGTGTAGAATGACAGTAATGCTAAATTTTTCTAAGAGTATGTATGAAAAGTAGCACTTCCTTGATGGAACATACATTTTTAGAACAGAAACCTTATGTTATAATGGAAAAACTAGAGTGTCAAAGTCTCTACTTGTAACTCTGGCTATGACTTTGTCTATCCGCATGGCTTTTGACAAGACAGTTGCTCCCTTTTGGAGCTCAGTTTTGTCATTTGGCTGGATTTGAGTAATCTCAAATAATCTCTAAAGTCCTTTGCAGTTTTAAGTTATTTATTGAGTGTGATAAAAATTACATTAGCTTGCTTTTTATCCTGTACTTCATTTTTGGTTCTTGTTGTTGATTGCTTAACTTGCACTTTAGAATCATAAGCAATTCATACAGACAGCACAACTAAAGAACTGATAATATCAGACTTGCAGAGTAATCCAAAATGAAGTTTCAACAAAGAGGATAAAACAAAATAGAATTACATTGAACTCTTTAATAGGGCCAAAATAAACCCCAGTCTTTATTCTCCAGCCATTTCATTAGTAAATACATGGAAAATATGTCTGGTAGAATCTTATACATTCAACTGAAAAAGTCTCCATAGAAAATAATAGTGAAAAGCCTCATAGTGAAATAAAATATCACTTTCTTTTCTCTCACCAGGTTGATCTTTAAATAAAGCAAAAATTTATCCAGTAAAGGGCTTCCATGAAGAAATTTAAGGAGAGAAATTGCAAGCAATAGAGAAAGTAGGCATTTCTATACTAGAGAAACCACCTAAAACAACTGCATGGAGTAAAATGAAAGGAATGAATACACCTGGAAGAAATTTTACCTAGTGTGACATTTTTGCCCATCTTTTTGTCACAAAAGGCTAAGGAAGAGAGAATATAGTTCTCTAGAGAATAAGAGTACAGTGTGAAAATGGCAACCACAGTTTCAGAAATTCATGTAGAAAACAAGGATGAGAAGAGATCAGCAGAAGGTAGTCCTCAGGCTGAAAGACAGGAGGAAAAAACATCCATGCTTTGCTTCAAGAGAAGAAAGAAAGCAGCTAAAGCATTGAAGCCCAAAGCTGGCTCTGAAGCTGCTGATGTAACAAAGAAGTGTCCCCAAGAAGCAGGAGCTTCTGATCAGCCAGAGCCCCCACGGGGGGCCTGGGCCTCACTCAAACATCTTGTAACACGAAGGAAAAGGTTGGAGTCTTCAAAGCAGCAAAAGCAATTGGAGGCTGAAGTGCAACCTGAAATAAATGCTGAGGATGCTGGTCTTTCTAAGAAAAAGGCAAAATCTAGACTTAAGATTCCCTGCATAAAATTCCAAAGAGGGCCAAAAAGGAGGAATCATTCCAAAATTATAGAAGACTCAGTCTGCAGCATCAAAGTCCAGGGAGAGGCTGAAAATTTGGATATACAAACACAGACCCCATCAAGCGATCAGGCAACAAAGGCTACGTCAACCCAGGATCTAAGTGAAGGCATCTCACGGAAAGATGGTGATGAGGTCTGTGAATCAAATGTGAGCAATAGCATAACTTCTGGAGAGAAAGTGATTTCCGTAGAACTTGGATTAGATAATGGGCATTCTGCTATTCAAATGGGAACTCTAATCCTTGAAGAAATTGAAACAATCAAGGAAAAACAAGATGTTCAACCCCAGCAAGCAAGCCCACTTGAAACTTCAGAAACAGACCATGAGCAACCAGTACTTTCTGATGTTACTCCTTTACCTGCAATCCCAGATCAACAAATTGTGGAAGAAGCCAGTAACAATATCCTAGAAAGTGCACCAAATGGGAAAGACTATGAAAGTGGAGAAACTGTAGCTGAAGAAACTAAGCCAAAAGATACTGAATTGAGCCAAGAACCAGATTTTAAAGAAAATGGGATCACTGAAGAGAAATCCAAATCAGAAGAAAGCAAAAGAATGGAGCCAATTGCTATTATTATTACAGACACTGAAATCAGTGAATTTGATGTTAAGAAATCTAAAAATGTCCCTAAGCAATTCTTAATTTCAACGGAAAGTGAGCAAGTAGGGGTTTTTGCTAATGATAATGGTTTTGAGGATAGAACTTCAGAACAATATGAAACACTCTTAATTGAAACAGCCTCTTCTCTTGTCAAGAATGCGATTCAGTTGTCAATAGAACAGCTGGTTAATGAAATGGCCTCTGATGATAAAATAAACAATCTTCTACAGTGACTTACTCTCCAGAGTCATGGGAGAAAAACCAAGCTTAATGAAGAATTATTTTATACATTTGTGGCATTTCTTACTCAGTAACGAATGAGAGATTTATCATCTCTGGAACTTAAAGGTACAATTACAGTGCAGAAGTGCTAAAGATGGTGAAGTTTATAAAACTCTACCACTGAAATGCAGTCATTTCTGGATTGGAGGAAGTCAGCACGGATCGCACTGTGTAAAGTAACACAACATACAGGGAGTTGCTAAAACGGCATACGGAGACTGGAGTGCTTTGGGGGAGGAAAATGTATTTATTGAGCACTTATGGTATGCCATAAGCTCTTTAATGACCTCTGATATAACAAAGTCTGGTTTCCTTTTGATAATTCAGCTCTGTGTATAGGCTAACATCACAATGAGTTTTTAAAAACATTTTTTATAGTGGACATACATGTTGTTTAAAATGGTGAATAAGGTGAGCTACTTTTGTGAATGTGATTTGTAATTGTTACATTCCTAAACATTAGGCTTAACTCGAAAAATATATTGCATTTTCCCAATTTCAGCAGATACTGTGCAGAATATGCATATTGAAATTAAATATGAGTGGTTTTCTAGTCTTGCTTAAGTCCTTTATAAGAAAGAGCCATTTGGCCAGACGCAGTGGCTCATGCCTGTAATCCCAGCACTTTGGGAGGCTGAGGCGGGTGGATCACTTGAGATCGGGAGTTCAAGACCAGCCTGGCCAAAGTGGTGAAACCCTGTCTCTACTAAAAATATAAAAATAAGCTGGACGTGGTGGTGGACGCCTGTAATCCCAGCTACTTGGGAGGCTGAGGCAGGAGAATCGCTTGAACCTGGGAGGTGGAGGTTGCAGTGAGCCAAATTCGTGCTATTGTACTCCAGCCTGGGTGACAAGAGGGAAACTGTCTCAATTAAAAAAAAAAAAAAGCCATTCACAAATCCTTCAATCAGGCAAATTGTTACTATGTACAGAAGGGTAGAAACAGGGAGTGGGTTTTTACCTCTCTTCTTTCTGCCTCAACAGATCTGTATATGTCCATTTCTGCATGGATTTATCTGTGAAAAATTTAAAAATGAAACAGCAAAAACAAAAGGGGAATATTATTCTTCATCCAGGAGAAGGAAAAATTCCCTAGTAAGTTGTCACAGATAATATAGGATTCATCTTGCAGAATTAACTTCTTTAAGAGCCATATTCATCAACCTCTCTCCAAAGAGGGGAGAGCAAATTCAAAGCCAGCTTGGTAGTAATGGTCCTGGAAAATCCTAATAATCTAGGGCAAATATTATTTATTCTTGGCCAAAAATGAGCCATGAATATGGTTGAATAGAAAGTGAAAAGTTATTGCTGAAGCACATAATTTAAATGTCAGTTTTCCTTTGTGTCTATGTGTTGAGAGAGACTAGTAAAAAGCATTTTACATGGATATTGAAAATTAACTTTTTCATCGCTATTTTCAATCCAGATATTCTTTACAAAAATGAGAAGGGCTTATTTGCATTTTTATTTACCGATTGAAAGGGAAGTATCTAATCTCATCAGTGATTGCCATATTTTTTTAAAAAGTAATCCTATTTCAGTCTCCTTGTGTGAAATGGCCATAATGCACTTCCCTACCTCACAGGTTAGGATTCAAAGTGTATAGTCTCCCATTGTGTAAATTGAGTGATTGTGTTACTACTTGAAACAGATGAAGTAATAAAGTATGGGATGTAAGGCATTTGTTAAAGATCTCCACTTGGAGGAAAGAATGCATATTAGCTGATTTTAAATGATCTTGGTGAAGTATTGCATTGCTTATGGATTGACTATAGAAAGTATTCGCTAATTTGTCCTAGAGAATCATCTTTGTTTCATTCTGTAAATACACATTGAGACCTCTAACAAAAGAAACTAATCTGACTTTGAAATTGAACCAAATCATGGATATTATTGGCAAGATTCTTTGCTGAAGTGTAAAAATATTTCCCTACCTTCACACATATAATCTTGTTGTGGGGGGAATCCTTCACTTTAGCGAGATGAAGTGTGTCCTTTAAAACACATGACCCAAGAAGTCAGTTTCTTTTAATTGTACAACTTTTAAACATTAAAAAAGATGAAGTCATCTTCTCTGAAAACACTCTAACTCACTATATGTGGTGCTAACAGACTTGGACAGCTACCAGCAAATATATATCATATTTAAAAGTGAACAGTTTTAAAAACCTAAGGTTGGTGCATTTTACAGTGTATTGAAGAATCCTGTCCTCATTTACTGCAAAGATGCCTCCAAGCCAATACACTTGCATTATAAATGTGTAGTAATCTCTCATCAAAAAGCAAAAACTATAGTACTTACCAGTTATTGAAAATATTTTGAGGGATTTAAAAAACAGATAAATGGTAAACATGTGTAATGAAATTTTTGGTTAAGAAAGTAAAATTTTATCTAATACCAGGTTTTTACTTTTTTTCACTGTGGTTTGATACATATTTTTGGTTAGAATGTAGTGATTGTTTTTATGATCAGATGTATATTTTACTTGCATTCATTCTTAAGTGGTTTCTCTTTTTCTATTGAGAATATTTGTTCAATTAAATAAGATTTCAGTTAGAAAAAGGAATTCAGAAATTAACTGGTCTCAATCTGATTATATGTGCTACATGGCCGAATCCTATTACAGTGAATTCTAAGGTGATTCAAATTGTTTTATTGTTATAGAAATAAGCAGGGCTGGGCAGGCCTGCTTATTGTTATAGAAATAAGCAGGTGACTCATGCCTGTAATCTTGGCACTTTGGGAGGCCGAGGCGGGAGGATCACGAGGTCAGGAGTTCAAGACCAGTCTGGGCAACAAAGTGAAACCCCGTCTCTACTAAAAATAAAAAAATTACCCAGGTGTGGTGGCATGCGTCTATAGTCCCAGCTACTCAGGAAGTTGAAGCAGGAGAATCACTTGAACCCGAGGCGGAGGTTGCAGTGAGCTGAGACCACGCCATTGCACTCCAGCCTGGGTGACAGAGTGAGAATCTGTCTCAAAAAAAAAAAAAAGAAAAGAAAAGAAAAAGAAATATGCAGAAGTCAGATGGCTTCGAAGTCATAAAATATTTTTCTTGTAATAGTATTTAAGCAATTTGACCTTATATGCAAACAATAAGTGAATATAAATAGGTTCTGGTTCAATTCACATTTGACAACATTAAAATAATTATTAGGAACACCATATGAATTTTCATTTACGTTTGCTGTGGTATAAATTTTGCTTTTAATGAATGTTTATTAGCCAAGATTCAGTTTCTTTTTGAACTCAGAATTTTACAAGGCTAGGGGTTGGGGAGGGGAGTTATTGGATACTTGTTAACTTTTTCAGCATATTATCATCCCTATTCTAAAGAGTCAAGTATTATTCACTTTGCTTCTTACAACCCAGAGAATGTGAAAATTCTCTTCTATTTTATGTAGCACTATTCACTTAACATTTTTTCAAAGCACTTTATAGGATATAAAAATAGTACCCGGTAACATTTAAGTAAAGGTAGCAGAAAACAAAAGAACTTTCAAACAGAAATTATGTTCCCTGCCACCTCCTCCACCTCGAAGAATAATAAGCATGTGGCACAAATGGAGTTCTTCAGAAAAGCTGTCTGCATAATTTTTCTTCAAGGTAATGTGTTTGACAGCATGAAGTTTGTGATGATCTTAATTGGTCTACTATTTAGCGGAGTCCTAGAATCTCTCTGATTTACTGCTGAGAGATTGTTATTTCACTAGTATATGTGAAGAGGCTTGCTAAAGGCATTAAAGATATGGATCATGACAGGGCACCAATTTGGCTTCTGTATGCAATCCAGCATTAACTTCATCCACAAATTTCTAACTTCAAGTTGCCTTATTTTTTATAGTTAAGAATGTTTTTAGAGGTTTACAGCAGAATTTTAAAAATAATTGTTAGGCTTTAGAATCCTACTGTCTGAAAAGACCCTTTTAATGTCAACTTTATTGAACTATGTAAAGTCTACTTTCTAATTTCATCTGATACTCAATACAGCAGGGTTTGATTTTCTGCCTGCCATTTCTGTGTTTTTTTAAAAAAAATCCTCATTTAAGATTTAGAGTTCTTTAGGTTCAAATTCCTATGATGTTTTCTTGGGTAACATGAAGTCTCTTACACATAATTTAAAATTTCAATTCATGGTATATCTTATGGTACATTTTTGAAAAGAAAATTTGTAATGTTCCTTAGTTATAAAAATTTATTAGAAGGAAGCTATATAAAATTCAGGTGTCCTGATTAAATTCAATTTGATTCAACACACATATTAGGCATAACTTCTGCCTAACACTATTTGATAAGATGGACAGGCTCCCTGCCCTCCAAGAGCTCAACCCAGGGAGCAGTGACAACAGAAACTGGGTTGGGATTAAGACAAAGAGCCACAGATAATGCTGCAACCTGAGTGGCATAGAGGGGAGTACACAGAGAGAGCAATTAATTTTGGTGTGGGGAAGGTGGTGATCTGAATACAGCAGCAGTTTGAAAGTGTTCCATTTTTAAATAAACAGTATGCTCATTCTGATTTGTGACTAGGTGTAGAAAAAAGCCTGCATAGTATTACATATTTATAGTAGTTATTTGTAAAAATGTTAAGTGGATGAGCTATTATTAAAGTAAAAGTTTCATTTTTTTCTCATTAAAATTAGTACTAAATTACTGTGGATCAGATGATGAATAATACTCTGTAGAAAAAAAAAGGTTTCAAGTTGAATTAATTTATGTACTGATTATTAATACAGAATAAATGTTATATTGACTCATGTTTATTTATTTGGATCTTTTAAAAGAATGGTGGGCAAACTATGTTCATTCCCTAAAACTATAAAGATCACATTGATGGAACTACTGAGTTCACACTATAAAAAGTTCTACTCTGCTGATTGGGAATTGGACGGAGACTTTACAATGACACTCCTAAAAAAGACCTTCAGCAAGAGAAATACAAACACCTGCAATGTTGAACTAACTCAATCAAAAGAGCAGTTTTGAATTTGATGACATCTGTGAATTTGACAAAAGCACAGTTTTCATCTCTTGCTATACTCTTGTCTTTTTGCATTAACCTATGAATTAATGATTTTTCAAATAACGAATCAATGTGAAAATGCTAGAACTATTCAGATGGTATGTACTAAAGGTAGGTGTTTAAAAAGTTCTGTTTACAGCCGGGCGCGGTGGCTCACACCTATAATCCCAGCACTTTGGGAGGCCGAGGCGGGTGGATCACGAGGTCAAGAGATTGAGACCATCCTGGTCAACATGGTGAAACCCCATCTCTACTAAAAATACAAAAATTAGCTGGGCATGGTGGTGCGCGCCTGTAGTCCCAGCTACTCGGGAGGCTGAGGCAGGAGAATTGCTTGAACCCAGAAGGCGGATGTTGCGGTGAGCCGAGATTGTGCCATTGCACTCCAGTCTGGGTAACAACAGCGAAACTCCGTCTCAAAAACAAAAAAAACTGATTTAATTTAGGTAACGTTAACAACTTATCTTTTCGTAACCACAGCCCAATGATAATCCAGCCCAACGAAGGACTGTACTTTCCGAATCTTGGGAACAATTTAAAAGTTGATAGTACCTTAAAAGTCCTAAAACTAAATCTAGCTCTAAAGCAAAATGTCTTCTTAATGTACAAACACTGTAATAGGGTAGCTAATATTTCACATTTTACAAGATTTAAAAAAGTTTTATTAAATCTCATCTTCTTGGTTTAAAAAAGATACACTACACTTCACAAAACTTGTCCTCAAGGTAATTCTGCTAATCCCTTTTTAGACCTTTAATGCTGACATCTGGAGTCCCCAACCCTTTCGTGAATATCTTTCTTTCTTTTTTCCTTCCTGAAAGTTTAAGCTCACTGGGGGTTAAGTTCCTGAGCTTAGGAAGGACAGTATGCATGTTTGTCCACTACACACTCGCAGAAAATCCTCTGCAAAACTGGGTGTGGACACAATGAGCAATGAAGGGAAAGGTGAGGAGAGGATGGTGTGGCATTGAACTTGGAAACTCCCAGCCTTAAAACTATCTCTGTAAACTCCAACCTATCCTAACAATGGGAGCAGCATCCAGCAGTTTCAGGACATTAGCAAGACTAGATGCACTTTCCCCACCACTTTCTTTGTGGTTAAACTCAAAAAGGACTTTTGGCCTTGAACTTTCTGGCAGTGCTATTATAGGACAAGGATTATGCACTTTTCACAGCTGTACTTGTGATCGTAGGACCCAGGCCTTCCATTGCTGCACTTCTGGGGGATAGGCACAAGGCTGCCATGCACAAGGTGACACCAAACCAGGTACAGTCATGTGTGTACACTTGTACCCAAACCTTTTATTCCCAAATTCCTCCTCTGACATCTATGCCTTCAGGTCACAGGAAGGTCTGGTCAGTATGGCTACAAGTGGGTCTTTGTATCACATCTGTGATCAATCACCCTCACAATGCAGTTTCAGACATGCATATGCTGCTAATCACTCAAATATATATATAAATTACAACACAGAGGTTCCATATGGAATAGCCATTTGCAACATAAGAACTCTGGAATATCACTTCTGTTTAGACACGTCTTCCAAAACTAAAGTATTTCTGTCCTCCTGGCAGAGTGACAAGTTAGAACTGCCTTGTACTCTATATTGCTGAGATGCAGAAAATACCAAAACAATTGGTCATGACTCGATTCAGGTAAAAAAAAAAAAAAAAAGTCAACCTCCACCTCCTGGGTTCAAGTGATTCTCCTGCCTCAGCTGCCCTAGTAGCTGGGATTACAGGCGCCTGCCACCACACTCAACGAATTTTTTGTATCTTTAGTACAGACGGGGTTTCTCCATGTTGGTCAGACTGGTCTCGAACTCCTGAACTCAGGTGATTTGCCAGCCTCAGCCTCCCAAAGTGCTGGATTACAGGGGTGAGCCACCGTGCCTGGCCCCAAAATCCCCCCTTTTAATGCAGTTCTACCAATTTTGACCAAGACATTAGTTGTGTCACCTGGGGTAATTAATTTTAACTCTTATTCTGATCTCGATACCACTTGTCTATCCTGACTATCAGTGAAAACCACTTGCTGCAGAAATTCAAAATAAGGGCTTCTTAAACCCAGTGTTTAAACCAGGATAACGAAAAGGCAAGGCTGCCATGCATGCCTATGCCATGGGCACAGCCCAACTCTGGAAGAAGCCTTCATTAGCGAGCGCCCCCCCCCCCCCGACTCCCAGCACTGGTTGTGCACTGTCTGCATAGCCATCATGGTGGCTCTGAGCATAGGCACCAGTTTAAGAGAGCAGCAAAACTGTGGTATGTTAACAGTGAAATAGGAGACATTTAAGATTTTAAAAAAGGACTCTTCCCTTTATATGTCTTTCCTCCTAGACTTTAAAATATAGTGATAGAAAGCGGAGACAGACACCATTGAGCTCATACCACCAGACTGCACAGATGTGAAAAAAGAACAATGTTGGAAAATGAGAACTGGTCAGCTAGGAATACTGTTGAGATTCACTGCCCTGGAATCTTTGATCTGCATTTTAAAACCTCTTCCCTTGTCTTTGCAAATGTATTTTCACCTTCAAAAAGTAACAGGTATGACTTCACTTGCTACAGAACCACTCCAGGTTCTTCAGATTTTCCTCCCTATATGGTAGTTATCATAAATGCCAGTTCAAAAAAATTTTTTTTAATTACCTGCATATGGTTTGGACTAAGTTTCATATGGCTTCCACTACAGAAAAATGTGGCAGAGCTAAATGCACAACATCCCATTCCTCAAAGGCCTGCTGGATGCACATAAATCTGACGCGGAACCTCCTGAAACTTGGTAATAACACAGACCAGACAAGGGATGATGACCACAGTGAGACCATCTTCTCTAGCCTCCTTCCCGCACAAGTCTCTCCTGTTTCCAGGACAGTGGGGACCCACCAGTTGTACAGAAAATCTCTTGGAGCACTCATTCCTTCAGACTTCTGACATGAAAGGACACGATGGTGTTCCAGTAGCTTAATACTTTTTTTTTTTTTTGAGACAGAGTCTCGCCCTGTCACCAGGTGCCTGGCTGGAGTTTAGTGGCGCAAGCTTGGCTCACTGCAACCTCCACCTCCCGGGTTCAAGCTAAGACAGAGTTAGGCTCTTGTTGCCCAGGCTGGAGTGCAACAGCGCAATCTTGGCTCACTGCAATCTCCGGGTCCCAGCTTCAAGTGATTCTCCTGCCTCAGCCTCCCAAGTAGCTGGGACTACAGGCATGCACCATTACACCTGGCTAATTTTTGTATTTTATTTATTTATTTATTTTTTTGAGACCGAGTTTCACTCTTGTTACCCAGGCTGGAGTGTGATGGCGCAATCTCGGCTCACGGCAACCTCTGTCTCCTGGGTTCAAGCAATTCTCCTGCCTCAGCCTCCCGAGTAGCTGGGACTACAGGCGCGCACCACCATGCCCAGCTAATTTTTTTTTTTTTTTTTTGAGACGGAGGTTCGCTCTTGTTACCCAGGCTGGAGTGCAATGGCGCAATCTCGGCTCACTGGAATCTCCGCCTCCTGGGTTCAGGCAATTCTCCTGCCTCAGCCTCCTGAGTAGCTGGGATTATAGGCATGCGCCACCATGCCCAGCTGTTTTTGTATTTTTAGTAGAGACGGGGTTTCACCTTGTTGACCAGGATGGTCTCATCTCTTGACCTCGTGATCCACTCGCCTCGACCTCCCCAAGTGCTGGGATTACAGGCGTGAGACACCCCGCCTGGCCAATTTTTGTATTTTTAGTAGAGATGGTGTTTCATCATGTTGATCAGGTTGGATGGTCTCGAACACCTGCCCTCAGGTGATCCACTTGCCTCGACCTCCCAAGGGGCTGAGATTATAAGCATGAGCCACCTTGCAGGGCCCTAATACTTTATTTCTATTATTTTGATACAGTATCACCAAATTGTTTCAATGAAAAAAGTTTCAAAATTGTAGAAACAGTGGAAAAGAATGTATCGGAGGGAGAGTGGGCTCATTTTCCAAGTTGGCTCATCAGCTGTAAAATAAACTTAGGAAAAGCAATTGGTAGTTAGGTACAAAGTCCTAGGATGATGACAATATTGTAATCAGAAATGAGCACGGAGGCAGACTATATTCACCTAGTATTGGAAGGTGAGAATAGTTGAGGGTAAGAAAACTCTTACTCAGAATGGAATGGGTTGGAAAGTGTGAAAGTAGAAAGTCAGTTGTTGAACCACAGTTGGAAAAGAAACTAAATTTCAGTAAGTAACATACTGGCCTACCTCATAGATTGTGGATGTTAAAAAAAAAAGAAAAGAAAAAAAGGCAAGAAACAAGAAAGGGAGCATATTTACTCAAATGCCCTTTAATCTATTTCTTGACCAGACAGAACACCAAAAAATGAGTGTGATGCCTGATTAGAGGAGCCCAAATCCCAAGGCCTCACTATTAATGACTTGGAAAAATCTTCAGAAATGCTGAATATATCACAATGATGTGATATTTTAAAAAGTTATCTGTTGGGCCGGGCGTGGTGGCTCAAGCCTGTAATCCCAGCACTTTGGGAGGCCGAGGCGGGTGGATCACGAGGTCAAGAGATCGAGACCATCCTGGTCAACATGATGAAACTTCATCTCTACTAAAAATACAAAAAATTAGCTGGGCACGGTGGTGCGTGCCTGTAATCCCAGCTACTCGGGAGGCTGAGGCAAGAGAATTGCCTGAACCCAGGAGGCGGAGGTTGCGGTGAGCCGAGATTGCGCCATTGCACTCCAGCCTGGGTAACAAGAGCGAAACTCCGTCTCAAAAAAAAAAAAAAAAAAAAAAAAGGACAATTGCCTGAACCCAGGAGGCAGAGGTTGTGGTGAGCCGAGATCGTGCCATTGCACTCCAGCCTGGGTAACAAGAGCGAAACTCCATCTCAAAAAAAAAAAAGTTATCTGTTGATACATGTACATGTAAATCAGAGACATCTCGATTGAAGAGGAATATCAAGATATTGCAGTGCCCTATGAAAATTTTTTAAAATTCTCATTAGCTTTGACTCTATAAACCATAATCCAAAAGTAGCTAAGCCCTAAATAATATTTACTATTAATAGTAATGCTGAATTCAAGTATAATGAACATTTTTTAAAGTTACGCTGATGCCACCTTTTGGCCAGATTTAAAATTACACAAATTATAACCTACAATCAACTTCATGAAGAGACCTCTTTGGAGACACAATTATTTAGTTCAAACATTATATGAATAGATTTAAAACTGTCTTGCTGATTAATACATCCCTGATTTTTAATAATCACATTTTTAATCTTTTTATTTCTATTTTATTTTATTTTTTTTGAGATGGAGTTTCGCTGTTACCCAGACTGGAATGCAATGGCACGATCTCGGCTCACCACAACCTCCACCTTCTGGGTTCAAGCAATTCTACTGCGTCAGCCTCCTGAGTAGCTGGGACTGCAGGCGTGCACCACCATGCCCAGCTAATTTTTTTTTTGTATTTTTAGTAGAGACGGGGTTTCACCATGTTGACCAGGATGGTCTCGATCTCTTGACCTCGTGATCCACCCGCCTCGGCCTCCCAAAGTGCTGGGATTATAGGCATGAGCCACTGCGCCCGGCCTTATCTTTTTATCTTTAATCACATTTTTATCTTTTAAAAGTTCGGATCAAAAATAATACAAAAAAGAATTTCTGAACACATCTCATACTCCAGTTCTTACTTTTTTTTTTTTTTTTATCCCAGAACATTTATTTCCAGAGGTTTTTCATCAAAGGGCACAATCTTGAATAAAATTATACCACTATACCTAAAAGCAACGCTACGCAGTAAGCAAAATCTGCCCTGAACCCTTTCACAGAAGAAACCTCAAAAAGGCATTTTCCATCTCCTGACAGTTTTACAATATTCATACCTTCTATGCACTTCAAGTTCCATCTCTCACTTTCTAACTTCTTTAACAGAAATGTGTGTTCACAAGCTGTATGTGTGCACATGTGCCTGTGTGTACACAAAAGGCTCATTTTTACCTACTTGATAAAGGAGTTGAGACAATGTTTTTACTCTTAACATGACTAAGATAGAAATCCCCCAATTAGGTTTCTTTGTATTCTTTAATTCCTGACAACCATCACGAAACTTAAAGGTTTTAGTCTTAGAAGGGTTGGTCAACCTCAGCTCTACTGAGTTTGAGGTACATATTCTGTATTGTGGGGGGCTGTCCTCTGCACTAAGATGTTTAGCAACATCCCTGGCCTCCACCTCCTAGATGCCTGCAGCAGCCTCCCTCATTGCCCACCCAATTGTGACAACCAAAAACACCTCCAGATTGCCAAATGTCTCTATGGTGGGAGGGATAGCCCTGTGTAATGGAGAATTTTATGTGTCCAAATAACTAGGCCATGAGGTGCCCCAATAGTCAAATAATATTCTGGGTGTGTCTGTGAGGGTGTTCTGGAGGGAGATAAAATCTCAATCAGTAGACTGAGTAAACAAGGTCACTCTCCCTGATGTGGGTGGCTCTCATTCATTCAGTTGAAGGCCAGAATAGAAGATAATTAAAAAAGAGACCTCTGGCCTGACTGCGTGAGCTCCAATTATCAGTCTTTTCCTCACTTTGGACCCAAATGGAAACATCAGCTCTTCTAGAGTTTCAAGCCTGCCAGCTTTTGGACTGGAACTATGCCATAAGCTCTCCTGGTTCTCAGGTCTTCAAACTCTGACTGGAACATCACTGACTCCCCTGGCTCTCAGCTTGCCAACTGCAGGTCTTGGGACTTCTCAGCCTCCATAACTGCATGAACCAATTACTTATAATCAAGCAATCAATCTCTTTCTCTCAATTCTACATGTTGTTTCTTTCTTTTTAAATTTATTTTATTTTATTTAGAGACAGGAGTTCACCATGTTGGTCAGGCTGGTCTTGAACTCCCGACCTCAGGTAATCCACCCATTGTGGCCTCCCAAAGTGCTGGGATTACAAGCATAAGCCACCACGCTCAGCCTTGTTTCTTTTTCTGGAGAATCCTGACTAATATGCCTTGGTTGAGAACTACTATTGTAGAGCATGGGCAAAAGGAGATACAGTAGACTGTAAATAGAGAAGAAAGAAGCAAAGCAAGAAACTTCTGGGAAATGATGAGATACTACCTTTCTTTCCAGAGATGGTAGTTGGAAAGCATTTGATTAAGATGTCAATTTTCTATTAACACAGATTATTGTTGGTATTAGGCCCATGAATGCATTTTTGCATCACACCTCCAAAATGTTACCCAGTACAAACACTACTTACCTCAACACTAGGAACACAACATTTGGCAGATACTGCTGTAAAATAAGAACACATTCTATAAGCTGAGCTAATAAACTTGTTTTTGATTAAGTCACATTAATTTATTTGTCTTGATAAAATACATGAAATCCATTGTTTCCATTCCAACTAGAGGATACACAACTTTCTAAAAGAATGTTTCTGAAGCAAATTCACAGTACATTAGGTAGAAGAGTTTAGCCACACAACGTATTATTGATTTTGGTCCCTGTATTTACTATGTGTTATATGTACTTTGAAGATTTTTCAGTGGGCTTTTATTGAACAAGTTTTTGTAATCGAAGTTTAAAGTGTAAGTTTATATTTGATCCATTCTGACTAAATGACTTTATTTTGCACACAACAGAGGAGTTGATGACAGATAGTATCAATTGCACCAGAGCAATACTTACTAATTAATCAAGTGCAGTACAGATACATACTGAAGCACAATGAATTCTAGCTCTTCAAGAGAAAAATCAAAGTTTGTAATTCCTTGTATTTAAGACATCCAGGGTTGGAATTGTGTAACCTCACCAGTTTTCAAAAGGTCCAACCATACAAACACAGAAGTACAGCAGAAAATAATAATTTACAGACTTTACTCTTAAGAATTTAAAAATTAATAATTTAGGTGCCACAGATCTACACGTAGTTCAAAACATATAAAGACACAAATCACATTATAAAAATTCTTTGCATGGCCCATTTTTATATCAATTACTATAAAAAATGACACTTATCAAGTATGAGTCACAACATCAACAATGTGCCTACATAAATAAACTTTAATGGAATTATACATTTTTCAGACTATCTTTTTTCATGATTAACATGTATTTCCTTCAGTTTTCAGTGAATATTTTTTTTTTCCTCCAGACAGAGTCTTTTTTTTTTTTTTTTTTTTTTTAGACAGAGTTTCGCTCTTGTTACCCAGGCTGGAGTGCAATGGCACGATCTCAGCTCACCGCAACCTCTGCCTCCTGGGTTCAGGCAATTCTCCTGCCTCAGCCTCTTGAGTAGCTGGGAGTACAGTCACACGCCACCATGCCCAGCCAAGTTTTTGTATTTTTAGTAGAGATGGGGTTTCATCTTGTTGACCAGGATGGCTTGAGACAGAGTCTTGCTCTGTTGCCCAGGCTGAAGCACAATGTTGCAATCTCAACTTACTGCAACCTCTGCCTCCCGGGTTAAAGCGATTCTCCTGCCTCAGCTTCCCGAATTGCTGGGATTACAGGCGCGGGCCACCACGCCCAGCTAATTTTTTGTGTTTTTAGTAGAAATGGGGTTTCACCATGTTTGTCAGGCTGGTCTCAAACTGACCTCAAGTGATCCACCTGCCCCAGCCTCCCAAAGTGCTGGGATTACAGGTGTGAGCCACCGCACCTGGCCAACTTTTCTAATAATACTACGTTATTACCTTCACCCCATTTCCTGTCCTCATCTACTATTTAGATCACCTACATCAAAGAGATAAAAATGATATTTCTTTATTGTTTTTGTTCCTTTTCCTTTATGTAAACAATATATTTGGGAGGAACTTTCGATAAAGCTGAAATTGATGAAGTTTTATTCCCAATAATGCCAAAGAACTAATATCCTCCTTAATGAAGGCCAAAGAGAAACGGTGATGATGAAATCACAGTAGAACAGGAATTCTAGCAACACTATTGTTTCTGGAGTTATTTGTAAAAAATAACAGTAAGAGTTTTGTCAATTAGTTATTGAATATTAGATAGTACATTATTGCTTCTAAGATGTTTTAGAATTTATAGGCTGAAATATTAAAGTTAATAGGTCTAGCTCCAGAATAAATGTAGCTTATATGGTTGGTTTTAATCAATAATACTGAGAGAACACATTTAATATAAATCCTCACAACACCCCTGTGAGGTAGGTATTGCTTACACTCACTTTACAGATGGGAAATCAGGAAGAGCAAGAATTAACAATCTGAAGAGTTATAAATAAAAAAATTTTGGTTTTCGTGTAAGGCAGACTGTGCTGAGTTCTAATGATATACTAATAAGAACAAATACTGAAACAGTCTCTATTTTTTTCCAGAAAACAACTGTGTGAGAGATTTCAAAAGAAGAAAAAATTTTTAAGCTGACTCAAGGGGAAAATATCTGTTTAGTACCTGCCTGATACAGAGACGAAAGTACATATGGCATTTCCAGTTTCAAGCTTGGTAATCATTATGCAAACTGCACTATATTATTAGGATGCCAGCTAATAGTATAGCTCCAGTTTGTGGAGATGTAGTCAAGAACAAAGGTTTTAGCTGGAAGAACTTTTAAAATACAAAGGAAGGTTTCTCAGTAAGCAATCATGTCTTTAAAAGCTAATAGGGCACAGTGTTAGGCATATGACAGTTACTTTAAAAAATGCCTCAGTGAGCCCAGACTGTGCCACTACACTCTAGCCTGAGCAACAGAGCGAGACTCCGTCTCAAAAAAAAAAAAAAAAAAAAAAAAAAAAAAAAAAAGCCCGCAGAATAAATGAAAACAACCACAGCAAAACTGGGGTCAGTCCCACACCACTATTCATTGCATCTCTGGAATTCGGGTTTTGGGATTTTTTTTCTATAAAATGAAGTTGATATTTTCCCATTTCCTAAACAGAATGAATGTTATAAGGACCAAGGACAGAACATTTGCTTTGAATTTCTAATATTAAAAGGAAGTATAAGAATAGAAATACAGTTAACCCCTATTTTCTGAACTCTCAACAGATATATTTCTGTTTTAATTCAGTGTTGTCTATCACGGCCAATCAGCTGCCAGCAAACTCTTATCATTTCTCCAAACTCTGCCCTAAAGCACTGTCTTATCTCACCATCCACATACAACTCTACCTCCGATTTTTAGCTATACAAGTATTTCCTGTGTCAAAGAATAATGAGTGGACAAATAGGGAAGAATATAGAGGAGAAAAATTATCTTAATAAGAATAAAATTTTAATTGAAGAAGGCTAGGAAATAGGTCCTAACTAGCCTAAAATACATAAAATCCATATTAATATTTGTATTCTTCCAATGAGATGACATCTTTGAGGGCAGTACAAATCTGAATAGTTGCTTAAGTGAATTGGTAGAAAAAAGTTTAAGATTAAAGTTCTGACCTCAAAGAACAATACATTTATTTTAATTACTCCCAATACAATTAACCATATCAACAGTTAGATTTGCTCTCAACACACATCAGTCTTGACCATATGCGCCTTTACTCACTTGTCTAAGGCAGAAACTCAACTGCCTTACATAATGCCCAGTAGTTTTCTTCATTCAGTTTTCAAGAAAAATTTATCACTTTATAATTTACCTGAACTACTGTTTACCTAGAGAAAACCTTTGTGTCCTTAGAATTAGCTGGATTATTCTTTGTGCTCCCTCTTGGTTGAACACTGATGCTGCTGAATGTGTCAGGAAATGTCCTTGGAAGTGTTCAATCTGGAGGGAGCTCAAGAGTTTTTTTTGTGGTTAAATTCTAAGGCTCACAAACGATTTTTTTTTAGATGCATTCAAATGCCTGTGAAGCTTAGAATTTAACAAGAGGGCAAAAATAAGTCTGTTTTATTATCCTTGACTATGCAGTATTTGAAATTTATACATTTCAGATCTATTGTTTGTGGCGAAGCTTAACCAGCTATTTCCCAGGTGCACAGAGCAGGAGAATCTGTAATTTATTCCATCAACTTTAATTTTCCTGGGGTTTTAGCTTTGTAAGTGTCACCATTATAAAAGAGAGTTAAGTTAATTTATAGAGGGAAAGCTACCATTATGGATTTTAAATGTAGTTATAGAATATTGAATCTATCTACTTTGCTGATTTCATGGATCAGAAAAAAGTAAAAACTGTGCCACTGAAAAATTACTTTTTCAAGTGATTTTTAGAAAATTAATATCAACCCAGGTAGCCCAAAAAGTCCGCTTACACTGAGAGTAGAAAGATGATTTGTATTTTATCATCTTTCTCTTTCAACTCATGTAAACCTCTGGTCTTTTTAAGGTGTCTAAGAAAACACTCTAGACCAAGGTAACAACCCTGGGGTTTTAGTGAATGCAGTTCTAGCTGAGTCTCTGTCTCTGCATGTTTATTTTTCTATGTGTATATATCTTATTATTTCTTAAAGATTTTTTAATGTCTTTCTGACTCTTCTCCCTTTTAACCGAAATATTTTTTACTAAAAATGAGGTATACTCAATGTTAAAAAGTAAAGAGAAGCCATGTAGGTAAGATGTTGTGGAGCTAGTAGTAAAAAATAAAACTACTCATGATTTGGTATCTCTTAAAATGAATGTTTATACATCATAATATATGTATAACATATAGTTATGCATTAAAATAACTATTAATTTCCTATATGAAAGAAAGTATTTAAAAATAATCCTTGTAGTAATGAATTCATGTGAAATGTAAGCAAAAGTGATAGTTCAGAATATGCTTTAGAACAGATTTCATTTACTTTATATTCAATTTGATTTTACTGATTCTATGACTAAACTTGGAAATTCTATAAATACCTATTTAAAGTTTTAATATTTCCACACTGATTTCTAAATTGTGATTTCATTTGTGAAAAGTTCATAGTACTAACTGAAGGTTACATTTTAATAGCCACATATTAAGTCTTATGAGAAGAACCTAATATATACAACCTTAAAACTATGGATAAACTGTGAAGAAAAAAAGTCAATGGAACTGAGGGGAAAATAAATTATGAATAAAAAATGCCATGCAACTTTTTTTTTCAGAATTGGTCTAACAATTCTGAAAGAGAAGCTGCTACTCAACTAGGATAGTATCCACATTTTCTTGTGTAAGCTCCGACTCTAAGGCACAAGGCAAGCCTAAGTGTTCTTGTGACAAGCGAGAACTTTTCAGGGAGACATCAGACCAGTTGTCACAATGTGGCTGAAATCTCTGGGCGAGTGCATTACCAAACCTTTGGCATCGGTTATATCTGTAAGATTTACCTTTGTGTGTATACATGTGTTCCAACAATTGGCTCTTTCGAGGGAATTTATGACCACAGATGGAACAGCTGATTTTTCTTTTCCTTGAAAAAGAAAAATTACAGTTTAATTCTACTGGCTCTGTGTCTTTGGAGATCAAAGATACTTGACTGATCTGCAAAGGCTCTGTGGTACCCCGGTTGGAGTGGTCAGGCTGCTGTTCATTCTCCTTAACAATGAAGGAGCTGAGCCTGCGGCATTCAAGAGCCTCGCTGTTTTCATTAAGGGGATGCACTTCACCGAGGTCATTACTTTCCAGAATGGAAGCAGGGACACCAAATGGCAGGGATCCAGATACATGTGTATGGAGATGTTGCCTTAGGTTACTACGGGAATCAAAACGTTCCCCACAGTAATGGCATAAGTGTATTTTGATACTTGTTTCAGTAAAAGTGGGGCCTGTCACCTCTAATGAGGGTGAGGGGTGGCTCTGGGACATCACAGATTCTGGGTCACATCTCTCCTGCTTGATGGAAACTGGGGGCTTCTGGTGCTCCTCCAGGGCCTGGGTGGCAGGATGGGCCCTCTGCTGGTCTGCAGTGCCATCATCCAGACCAATAGCAAGAGACAGCTGCAACTGGGGGTGGTCACCCTGGACAGCAGCTCTGTTTCCACTGTTACTAGAAGGAGCTTCTTTGACCTCCAGTCCTTGTTTGACCACTGTTTTTTGGGTTGTTGAGATCTGAATGCCATATAAATTTGAGGACTGCACAGTCTCTGGTGAGAACACTTGATTCATTTCAGTTGCAATGTGAGAAAGGTAGTCGGCATGAAGAAATCGAATCCCTTCCTCCAAACGACTATGATCCACAATCTGTTTTGGCCCTTTCCCCGTGTACA
Source organism: Callithrix jacchus (assembly GCF_049354715.1). Taxonomy (NCBI): domain Eukaryota; kingdom Metazoa; phylum Chordata; class Mammalia; order Primates; family Cebidae; genus Callithrix; species Callithrix jacchus. The sequence continues at coordinate 99,139,291 of NC_133509.1, forward strand.
TAATGTGCAACAAATAGCTGAATATGTCAGGTTGGATGTCAGTTGGTTGTATTTTTATGCATTCACTGTTAAAAAAAAAAACAGACCCACACAAAATGAAACACAAGCTAGTCGACTGGCCTTTTAGTTAACAGTATAGTCTGAGACTAAAGCAATTTCTTCCTAAGAAGTTAGAACTTAGCAATCTTAATAAATCTTAATAAATATGGCAACAAAGGCTTAAACTCATTTTATACCCATTTTATGGCCTAGCAAAAAGTCTTCATGTATTCCATCTATTGCTTAAAAGTTAGGAAACACAGACATATATTCTGATTAGTTCAATGTTAATCGCGTGACTCCTAAGTGATATTTACTATACTAGAGGCCAAGGGTAGAAAACTGATGAATAAAATAGGTACCCTCTTAAGGAATTTAATAGTCTATCAAGTAAACAATCAAAAGAACTAAAAACAGGGACTCAAACAGACACCTGTACGCCAATGTTCACTGCAACATTACTCATAGTAGCCGAAGGTAGCAAGAACCTAGTGTCCACCAAAAATGAGTGGATAAATATAAGATGGCTTATACATACAATGGAATATTATTCTAATATCTGCTACAACATGGAGAACCCCCAAAATATTATGAAAGTAAAATAAGCCAGACACAAAAGGACGAATATTGTATAAAATATCTAGAATAGGCAAATTCATAGAGATAGTAGATTAGTGGTTTCTGGAGATTGAGAGGATGAGATGGGGAGTTACTGCTTAATGGGTACAAAGTTTCTGTTTCGGGTGATGAAAAAGTTTTGAAAATAGACAGTGGTAATGGTTGTACAATATTGTGAATATGATTACCACTACTGCATTGTACAATTAAAAATGGTTAAAATGGCAAATTTTACACATTTATAGCCACAATAAAAATATTTAAAAACTTTTGAAAGAATCTACTGAAATTGGCTAGGTATGGTAGCTCAGTCCTGTGATCCCAGAACTTTGGGAGGCCGAGGCAGGCAGATAATCTGAGGTCAGTAGTTCAAGATGAGCCTGGCCAACATGGTGAAACCCTGTCTCTACTAGAACTACAAAAAATTAGCCAGGTGTGGTGGTGCATGCCTGTAGTCCTAGCTACTAAGGAGGTTGAGGCAGGAGAATTGCTTGAACCTGTGGGCGAAGGTTGCAGTGAGATGAGATCATGCCACTGCATTCTAGCCTAGGCAACAGAAAGAGACTGTCTCCAAAAAAAAAAAACCTATTGAAATTGATAATACTTAAATTCTAAATTATGCGAATCTTATTTTGGCTTCCAAAATATATTCATATATGTGTCCTTTAAATCACAAGTGAGGGGCCAGGCATGGTAGCTCATGCCTATAATCCCAGCACTTTGGGAGGCTGAGCCAGGTGGATCACTTGAGTTCAGGAGTTCAAGATCAGCCTGGGCAACATAGCGTTTGTAACAAACAAACAAAAAATTAGCCAGGCGTGGTGACATGCACCTATTGTCCCAGCTCCTCGGGAGGCTGAGGTGGAAGGAATACTTGAGTCACTGCAGAGGTTGCAGTGAGCCAGGACTGTGTCACTGCACTCCAGCCTGGACAACAGAGCCAGACCCTGTCTCAAATAATTAAAAATAAAAATAAATAAATATATCACAAATGAATACAGGTATAATTTTGAAAAGCTTAAAAATAATCCAAACTCAATTTTTACATGTGAATCTATAATTCAGGAAATAGATGGAAATAAGTATGTGAAATCAGACACATTCCTGCAAAATTAGAATAGAGACAACCTGAAGGAAATGTTGCTATCAAGGAACAATGTAATCAGTGAACGGACTTACCTTCCCTGAAGCAGAAGTTTATGTGAGAGCATCAGATTGCCCTGGGTGGCAGTACGCTGGCAATCCATTGCTTTGGTCCTGAGATCTCAAGACTTCTATTGGGTTCCACTCTTAGTTCTAACCTACCCACTTACATGGTTTGTAGCATGGTTTTTAAAAATATCAGTTCAGAGTTCTAATAACATGATTTTTTGTTGCTCTATACAGAGATACCACATAGCAGGCCTACCTTTCTGTAACCTGGGTTCAGTTTAGCATTGTGCCTGGCACACAACAGGTGCATTGAGAGCTGAACCAACTTACAGCTCTCAGGAGACTGATCTGAAGGTGGCATTTCTAATACAGTGAAGGTAATCTACAATTCTACAATTGACACGTAGGTCAGATAAGAAACTCCTTCATTTGGCAGAAACGGTTGCCCGTTACTTGTCCCCACTCCAATCTCCTCTCCCCTTTGTGCCACATATTTCAATCATTCTGATCTATTCTGTCGTCTGAATGTGCTGGCCTGGTTCACATTATCTCTATATGTTTTCATGCAATTTTTTCCTCTGCCTGTGATGCACATTCTTGCATTCTTCTACAACATCTGAAAAACTCCTTATTCTTCAGGATCCAGGGTCTCTGTAAAGCTTGTTCCAACCTTCTCAAAATAGGGCCACTGAAACCTTACTCTACCTTGTATATGCTTCTATGACACACTTAAGGTATTCTTAATAGCAAAAGTAGCTAACAGTGTAAAACTTTATTCTAAGCATTTTAATATTATTGATCCATTTAATTTTCTTAGTACCCATGGGGTGAATATACAATTCTAGCATTTTATGGATAAGGAAATGAGGCACAAGAGGGGCAATTATAGCACAATTATTTGCTTTACACGCATTAACTATCAGACTATGAATTGCTCAAAGGCAGAGATTATAATTTACCTGTTACTGGGTGATATGGTTTGGCTGTGTACCACCCAAATTTCATCTTGAATTGTAATTCCCACAATCCCCTCATGTGGTGGGAAGGACCTGATGGGAAGTAAGTGAACCATGAGGGTGGCTCCCCCATGCTATTTTCATGATAGGGAGTAAGTTCTCATGAGATCTGATGGTTTTATAAGGGGCTTCCCCCTTCACTTGGCTCTTATTCTCCTTCCCGTCGCCACCTGAAGAAGAAAGTGTTGCTTCCCTTTCTGCCATGATTATGAGTTTCCTGAGACCTCCCCATCCCTGAGGAATTGTGAGTCAATTAAATCCTTTTCCTTTATAAACTACCCAGTCTAGAGGCAGGTACAATGGCTCATGCCTACAATCCCAGCACTTTGGGAGGCTGAAGCAGGTGGATCACCTGAGGCCAGGAGTTCAAAACCAGCCTGGGCAACATGGTGAAACTCCGTCTCTACTAAAAATACAAAAATTGGCTGGATGTGGTGGTGCATACCTGTAATCCCAGCTATTTGGGAGGCTGAGGCATGAGAATCACTTGAACCCAGGAGTTGGAGGGTGCAATGAGCCGAAATCATGCCATTGCACTCCAGCCTGGGTGATGGAGTGAAATTCAGTCTCAAACAAACAAACAAATAAACAAACAAAATCCCAGTTTCAAGTATGTCCTTATAGTAACACGAGAGTGGATTAGTACACTGAGGCATAGCACAGTGCCTGACATATTGAATAACCTATTCAATAAATATTTGAATGAATAACAATTAAAATGTATAACTGAGGCTGGACTCCTAAGTATTTCAAGTAAGTTTCTTTAAAAAAATATAGTGTTCTGTCACTTTCATTCTAGGATGGACTAAAACTACTCTACCGAAAGGTTCGAATCTGAATACCACTTTCCCTCCCTCCCTACCTAATACATTGAAGTAACCTAAATTTGAAAAAGCAAAATAATTTTGAAAAAATATTTGAAACAAATGACCCTTGAACTGTAATACTGACCATATGACGGGGAGAATTATGATACTGAAACTTTGCTACAAAAGTGTTATATGAGGCCGGGTGTGGTGGCTCATGCCTGTAATCCCAGCAATTCAGAAGGCCGAGGCAAGCAGATCACCTGAGGTCAGGAGTTAGAGATCAGCCTGGCCAACATAGAGAAACCCAGTCTCTATAAAAAATACAAAATTTAGTCACGTGTGGTGGCACACACCTATAGTCCCAGCTACTCGGGAGGCTGAGGCAGAACTGCTTGAACCCGGATGGTCAAGGTTGGAATGTGCCAAGATCGTGCCACTGCACTCCAGCCTGGGCAACAGAGCTAGACTCCATCTCAAATAAATAAATAAATAATAAAGAAAGTGTTATATGAAATAAAAATTAACAACTTAGTGACTAAAAGCATAGACATAGCTTCAGACAACTGCATCTGAGTCTAACTTATTAGCTACATAATTCTGGATGGGCAAGTTACTTAACTCAGTCTCAGTTTTCTTTTCCCTAAATTAGGGACAACAGTAGAATTCACATTATGGGGCAAATACTTAGTGCTTGGGTATGGGATAAGCCTTCAATAAATTTCAGCTATTTTTATTTTCATTATTTTCCACTATGGATCCTACACACTGAGTTTAATTACTGATGTATAAAAAATTATAATTTTACTTCTTAGGGTGACTCCATAACAAAGGATTCCAAAATGATGTTATAATAAAGCTTATATAAATTACAATGTTAAAAATTCTTACTTACAAAAACCCATCCTTACCTTGTTTGGTGAATAAATATCATCTTGAAATAGTTAGAAAAAGCAGCAAGTACTGCTCTGTGAGCCTTGAAGTAAACATCTCCAATTGCAACTGTGCAATCACACAAAAAACCAAATTCTCGCTGCATGTTCAGCTGCTGCAGAAGAACAAGGCTATGGCTGGCAGTGTCCATTGTGTTTCTAAAAAACGGAAAACATAAATTTATATAGGTATATGTACGCACATACACACACGCACACATATATTTTGAGACAGAGTCTCACTCTGTTGCGAGGCTGGTATGCAGTGGGGCGATCTCGGCTCACTGCAACCTCCAACTCCCTGGTTCAAGCGATTCTTCTGCCTCAGCTTTACAAGTATCTGGGATCATAGGCACACACCCCCCCCGCCCCAGCTAATTTTTGTATTTTCAGTAGAGACAGGGTTTCACCATGTTGGCCAGAATGGTCTGGATCTCCTGACCTCATGATCAGCCCACCTCGGCCTCCCAAAGTGCTGGGATTACAGGTGTGAGCCACCACACCAGGCTTACACATATATTTTTTATTAATACAAAATTGTATATAGTTCACACAAACTGACAGAGTAGTAAGGAGACCTAAATATAAATGAAATTACTCAAGTTTTCAATGCTTTTAATTTCACTGCAGACATGGCTAACACTAAATTCCTCCATTATGACAACTGACATAACTCTGCTAAACCATACAATATAATCTTTTTTTATCTGGTAAGAAGATAGCTTGGTATGAGCGACACATGAAGACAGACTTGTCCTTTTCCATTTATGTGAACACAATGTTTCTAATCTTGTTTTCTCCTAAGAAAAATGAAAATGAGATACTGATCCCTGCCTCAGAGTTAAATGATGTAACTTACGTGAAAATCATGTTGTAATGAAAACTGCTATGCAAATGTTAGCTATAAATGTTAATAACATAACAGGGTATCCTGGTTGGGCAGAGATGTCACTGTCTCTCAGGGATCCTCTGGTGCTCAGGGGATACTGGCCTCCCAATTATCATCAAATGTTTGGGCGACCTATCAATCACAGTAGCTAAGCAACCCTTAAAATAAATGTCAAGCCACATTCCCAATTAACTTGTGGCCCAGCAGCCTCATGAGAAAGAACTCAAGCCGGGCGTGGTAGCTCATGCCAGTAATCCGAGCACTTTGGGAGGATGAGGCTGGAGGGATGCTTGAGCCCAGGCATTCGAGACCAGCCTGAGCAATACAATGAAACCTCGTCTCCACAAAAAATAAAACAATTAGCTGGATTTGGTGGTGTGCACCTGTACTCCCAGCTACTTGGGAGCCTGGAGTGGGAGAATCACTTAAGCCTGGGAGGTCGAGGCTGCAGTGAGCTGTGATCACACCACTGCACTCAGCCCTGGGCAACAGTGACACTGTCTCAATAAAAAGAGGGAAAGGGGGGGAAAAAAAAAAGAAAAGAAGGAAAAAGAAAGAATTTAAACCCTGATCTCAACTGGATTCAGACACATATTAGCATGTAGGTTCCCAAAGAAAGTAGAAGGTAAGGTGGAACAACTGGGGGAGGAAAGCCTATATGAGGAAGAATATATAGAATTCTGACCAAGAAGCTGAGTATAAGCAGCAAAGACATTCAGAAGTACCCTGGTTTTAGGCAGATGTGAGACTGTACATCATCTTCTCTATCCTAGCTGTGCAGAGAGCCCTGGTACTTTAGGCAGAAGGTATCACTGGATGTAAAAAGGGCATCACTGGATGGGCAGGAGAACATCCTTTGAAAGAGCAGACACTGAAAAAGAAAATGAGGTTTCCACACTAGCCAGACAGACTAAGGTCTTGGAGGTCAGTGGTGGAACGTGGGGTTAGCGGTCTGGAGATTCGCAGTGGCTTGGGCAGCAGAAAGCTAAGTGATCAGTAATATAATTAAAATAGCTAACATTTTATAGTGCTTTCTGCGTGTTAAAAATTAGCCAGGAATGGTGGTGCGTGCCTTAGTCCTAGGTACTTGGGTAGCTGAGGCAGGAGGATAGCCTGAGCTGAGAAGGTTGAGGCTACAGTGAGCCATGATCATGCCACCGTACCTCAGCCTGGGAGGCAAAGTGAGACCCTGTCTCAAAAAAAAAATAAACAAAAAAAAAACCCAGAATCTGTTAAAACTACGTATTTAATGTACGATATGGAATAATCTCCAAATTTTATTTTATTTTATTTATTTATTTATTTGAGATGGAGTTTTGCTCTTGTTACCCAGGCTGGAGTGCAATGGCACGATCTCGGCTCACCGCAACCTCCGCCTCCTGGGTTCAAGCAATTCTCCTGCCTCAGCCTCCTGAGTAACTGGGATTACAGACATGTGCCACCATGCCCAGCTAATTTTTTGTATTTGTAGTAGAGACGGGGTTTCACCATGTTGACCAGGATGGTCTCGATCTCTTGACCTCGTGATCCACCCACCTCGGCCTCCCAAAGTGCTGGGATTATAGGCTTGAGCCACCGCGCCCGGCCCCCAAATTTTATTATTATTATTATTGAGACAGAGTTGTGTTCTTGTTGTCCAGGCTGGAATGCAATGGCTCGATCTCAGATCACTGCAACCTCTGCCTCCCAGGTTCAAGCGACTCTTCTGCCTCAGCCTTCCAAGGAGCTGGGATTACAGGCATCTGCCACCACGCCCAGCTAATTTTTGTATTTTTAGTAGAGACAGGGTTTCACCATGTTGGCCAGGCTGGTCTCAAATTCCTGATCTCAGGTGATCTACCTGCTGGGATTACAGGCGTGAGTCACCATGCCCGGCCTACAAGTTATATTATTAAGCTAAAAAGGAATAGTGTAAAACTATATAAAGAAGACAACTATTTACGTAAAAGGAAAGGAGCATTTATTTCAGTTTTTAAAGGTGGGAGAAGAATTTATACATATTCTTGTTTATGTACACATCTCTGGAAAGGTTAAAAGAAACCAGCAAAATGGTCACTTTTGGTAGGGAAAGTAAGGAGAGTCAAGGGTGAGTGGGAAACTGTGGTTTGAACTTAAAACCATAAACTTTTAAAATGACATTTAATACAAATACTCACCTGTATCCTTTCCCCCTCATTTTACAAAATTATAAAATATTTCAGATAGAAAAGGAGTTATAGAGAACAATGTAACAAAGACCCACCCACCCATCTACTACTCAGCCCAGAACATAAACAATACAAAGCCTCTTGGCATCTCTCCCTCATACTATCCCTCTACACACCTTGCTTCCAAAAGCAACCATGATCCTGAATACAGTGTTTATGACTCTCTTTTACGTAACCACATTCTTTCTGAATAAATATGTAGCCTTTAACAAGGTAGCATTTTTTTTTTTTTTTTTTTTGAGACGGAGTTTCGCTCTTGTTACCCAGGCTGGAGTGCAATGGCACGATCTCGGCTTACTGCAACCTCCGCCTCCTGGGTTCAGGCAATTCTCCTGCCTCAGCCTCCTGAGTAGCTGGGATTACAGGCACGCGCCACCGTGCCCAGCTAATTTTTTGTATTTTTAGTAGAGACGGGGTTTCACTTTGTTGACCAGGATGGTCTCGATCTCTTGACCTTGTGATCCACCCGCCTCGGCCTCCCAAAGTGCTGGGATTACAGGCTTGAGCCACCGCGCCCGGCAAGGTAGCACGTTTTTAAATTTTACATAAATAATATTATACTTTAGAAATCCTGCAACTTGATCCTTTTAACTCTACATTGATGCATTGCTAGTAATTCCCACTTAAACCTAATAGTTTCCTCATTCCTCCCCCAATTAAAAAAATAGCAAAACTCTTACCTCTTATCTCATTTTTAAAAGCCTTGCAGCAGCAATGCAATATAAAATAAGATGACAGAAGCTACAGAAACTTGAGCCTATCCTCTTAGAATACAAACAAAAATCCAAATTATGAATATTGTTCCAAGAGGCCATTTAACCAAGTCACTCCTTATTTGTACTCACAAATTTCCCTGATTCTACAACACCATGAATTTACAGGGAGATTTAAAAAACAAAATTAAAAAAAAATTTTTTTTTGAGAAGGAATCTTGCTCTGTGGCCCAGGCTGGAGTGCAGTGGTATAATCTCAACTCATTGCAACCTCTGCTTCCTGGGTTCAAGTGATCCTCCTGCCTCACCTTCCCAAGTAGCTGGGATTACAGGAACAAGCCACCACGTTCGGCTAATTTTTGTATTTTTAGTAGAGATGGGGTTTCACCATGTTGGTTGGCCAGACTGGTCTTGAACACCTGACCTTGGGTGATCCACCTGCCTCAGCCTCCCAAAGTGCTGGGATTACAGGCATGAACTACCACGCCTGGCCTAACAAAATAAAAATTTATATTGACAATTTCAGCATGTGAAAAAATGTCTTAGAATCAATAAAATGGTTCAAACTGAAGTATCTTAAACTAGCCTTAGAAATTGTCTCAAAAAAAAAAAAACCAAACCCTCAGATCACAAACATTTTCACCAGTTCTTCCTATTATGTAGTTTAATGAACTACTGAACCATAGGGAAATGAGACATAGCACACTAATAAGCCATCAATACAGCAATCTTACGGTTAATGGTCTATGGGTAACAGTTAAATTTTTCACTTATTCAACAGATATTTTTGAAGAGAAATTTAAACATGTAAAAGCATGCATTGTACAAGGCATGGAGACAGAAAAAAATTAGACGCCGCCCTCAAGATTACAGGCTCAAAGGAAAGATAAAACATCAAACTATAATTATAATATGAAATAAGGCTGGTGTGGTGGCTCACACCTGTAATCCCAGCACTTTGGGAGGCTGAGGTGGGCAGATCACCTGAGGTCAGGAATTTGAGACCAGCCTGACCAACATGGAGAAACCCGGTCTCTACTAAAAATACAGAATTAGCCGGGTGTGGTGGTGCATGCCTGTAATCCCAGCTACTCAGGAGGTTAGGCAGGAGAACTGCTTGAATTCAAGAGGTGGAGATTGCAGTGAGCCAAGTTTGCACCATTGCATTCCAGTCTGGGCAGCAAGAGCGAAATCTGTCTCAAAAATAAAAAATAAAAAGAAAGAAAGAAAGAAAGAGAAAGAAATGCATTTAGTGCCACAGAGCAGTTACAAAGCATGATATGAGAGGGAGATAAACAGGTAGAAAAAATAAAATGAATAAAATGACTGGGAAGGGTATACATATTTAGATAATAGATTCAGTTTGGCATAGAAAAAAAAACAAGGTAACAGAAATAATGAGATGGAGTCAGTTCACAAAGGATACTGAATATAAGACTAAAAACTAGTGGGGTGTTTGATATAACTCTGTAAGATGCTTGAGTAAGAACAGCGTGATCAGTTACATTACTATGTGGGAGGGAGAACAGCATGGTAGTTAAAGCCTGAACTAAAATCAGACAGCTTAAAATTCTAGCTCTGCCATTTACTAGCTGCATGATCTTAGCAAGACACTTAACTCTCTGGGTCTCCGTTTCACTTATAAAATATAGATCGACAGTATCTACCTTCTAAGTTATTTGAATGGAATGATACAATGCACTTAGATAGTGGGGCCCATAGTAAGTGTTTAATAAATACTGGGCATTATCATCATCACCATCATTAGGCATGAGTCAAGACTGCTCTAATAGCAACACATAAAAAATATTAGCAAGGGAAAAGGCAAGGAGAAAGAAAAGACTGTCTAGGAGCCTACTAGGATATCAAAGTAATTGCAATGGGAAAGAAGGAAGGAATACAAGAGATACATTAGACACAAAACTGACAAGACTTGGCAACAGATTGGATGTGGTCACCATAGAGATTAAATCAAAGGGGAGTCTCAGAATTCCAGCTTGGGTAACTGGAAGAATTCATCTATTCCTTCAGATAGCATTTTCAGAGTAACTGCCACGTGCTAGGTGTTGATATAAAAGCAAAGTCCCAGAACACCAGAGAAGTATAGAAACTGGCTTGATAAGAGGTTTTGAGAGACCCCACCTCAAAAAGAAAAAAGCAACAGCGAGGTTTCACTTCAGACAGTCTGAGCTCCAGGTGTCTACCCCAGGATATCTAAGTAGAAATGTTTAGTGATCAGCAGAGAGAAGAAGCAGGACTGGGCTCGAGAGAGAGCAGAGCCAGAGAGGGAGAAGAGGCCTCTGAAATGACAAGGCTGAAGTAACCAAGTAGAAAATAATATATAAAGTCGACTAAAAAGTAGAATGAAATAAGAGGGAAAAAGCTAAGAATGAATCTTTGGAAAACAGAAAAGACACAATAAGACAGAAGAGGAGAAATAAAAAACATCTTCAGTGAGAAAAGACAATGACCTTGCAGAAAAGAGGTGGCAATGGTGCAAAATACTGAAGAGAGACATGGGGGTGAGGCCTATTACAAACATATCGAGTGTACTGACCAAAAGATTCTTGGTGACCTCTGACAACAGTACAGGAAAGCAGCAAGGGCAAAATATCTGACTACAGGAGATATTAGAAACCAGAGGCTAGGCCAAGCGAGTGGCCAATGCCTGTAATCCCAGCACTTTGGGAGGATGAGGCAAGGGGACCACTTGAGGCCAAGAGTTTGAGACCAGCCTGGACAACGTGGTGAGACCCTGTCTCTACCCAAATTATAAAAGTTAGCCAGGTGTAGTGGCTCATGTTTGTCATCCCAGCTACTTGGGAGGTTGAGGTAAAAGAATCACTTGAACCCAGGAGGCAGAGGTTGCAGTTAGCTGAGATCCACTGCACTCCAGCCTGCGTGACAGAGCAAGACTCCATCTCCAAAAAAAAAAAAAGGAAAAGAAGAAAAAGCAGCAAGGCATAAAGCCTAGACCCAGACAGGACAGGACAGGACAGGATATTAAGGGAGCTGTACATCAAAAGAAGACCCAAATGCACCTCTTCCCTTTACATATAAAAGACACTTGGAGTAATAAACTCTGAAACTTACATTGAGCACTGAAGTTTACAGAGAACTTTTATATATAATAATTTCTCTACTTTGGATTAGATTTCTATTAATCTATACTCAAATTCAACAACTTATCTGTCATATCTGATCTGTTAAACCTGTTCAATATTTTTTGTTTCAGATATTGTATTTTCAGATGTAAAATTTTCATTTCATTCTTTAGTTTCTAGTTCTCTGCTGAGATGTCCTATTTGTTCACAAATACAACCTTATTTTGCTTAACATCCTTGAGGATAGTCATAATAGCTGCTTTAAATCTTCTCTGCTAAATCCAACCTTCAGTTCATTGTGGGGTTAGTCTCCATTGATTAGGGTGATAGTTTCTGGATTATAGCCTAGATATTGTGATTAATATAATTGCCTCTAGATTCTGTAATATTCCTCCAAAGAGTGTCACTGTTTTTGTTTTTGAAGACAATCACCTCAGCTGGACTTAAACTCCAAGTTCTGCCTCCCCTATGGTGGACAGCAGCTGCAATCTCTGCTCCTTTAGCCTAAGTGTGCTGTTTGGAGGCTGTTCCACACATGTAAAGTTTAGGGGTTTGCAAGAAATTTAAGCAGAGTTTATAAACATTGTTGGGGGTTCTGCTACTCCAACATTCTTTTTAGGATTTCCCTCCTCACTTTCCAGCTGCATTATCACTGTGAGCTCTGTGCCCTTTTCAAGAAAGATTGTAGGTTGTTACTAGAGTTGTAGCAACCTCCTCATATCACCAACTGGGACCTTATGCCAGTCTAAAAGCCATAAAAATGGAAGTTTACTCATTGCTGTTCTCCTCTTCCAAGCGCAGACCTCAATCTAGTTTCTGTAATTCTCAAATGCCATCTAGTAATTTTAAAAACTTTTATTGGCTGGGGCACAGTGGCTCATGCCTGTAATACCAGCACTTTGGGAGGCCAAAGCGGGCATATCACCTGAGGTTGGGAGTTTGAGACCAGCCTAACCAACATGGAGAAACCCTGACTCTACTAAAAATACAAAATTAGCTGGGCGTCATGGCGGATACCTGTAATCCCAGCTATAAGGGAGGCTGAGGCAGGAGAATCATTTGCACCTGGGAGGCGGATGTTGCAGTGAGCCAAGATTGTGCCATTGCACTTCAGCCTGGGCAACAAGAGCAAAACTCCGCTTCAAAAACAAAAAACTTTTATCAAGTTTATTGTTATCTACAGGAAATTGTCCTGATAGCAGCTATTCAACCATTACCTCTTCCTCCCACCTTTTTTTTGTAAGTGAATGCAAGTTTAGTACAAAAGTAAAGGAACAGCCGAGCGCGGTGGCCCGTGCCTGTAGTTCCAGCTACTCCTGAGGCTGGGGCTGGAGGATCGCTTGAGCCCAGGAGTTCTGGGCTGTAGTGCGCTATGTCTGTAGGGTGTCCGCGCTAAGTTTGGCATCAATATGGTGACCTCCCGGGAGCGGGGGACCACCAGGTTGCCTAAGGATGGGTGAACCAGCCCAGGTCGGAAACAGAGCAGGTCAAAACTCCCGTGCTGATCAGTAGTGGCATCACACCTGTGAATAGCCACTGCACTCCAGGGCAACATAGTGAGACCCCATGTCTTAGAAAAAAAAAAAAAGTAAAGGAATAAAAGCATGGCTACTCCGTAGGCAGAACGGCCCTACTCAACCATTACTGTTTATCAGCCGTTCTAAAAAGCTGTGGTCTCAAGATCCACTTATACTCTTTAAAAAGTATTACAGATTGTGGGCCAGGTGCGGTGGCTCACCCCTGTAATCCTAAAACTTTGGGAGGCCAAGGTGGGCAGATCACGAGGTCAAGAGATCGACACCAACCTAACCAACATGGTGAGACTCATCTCTACTAAAAATAAAAAAATTAGCTGGGCGTGGTGGCACGTGCCTGCAATCCCAGCTTCTCAGGAGGCCGAGGCAGGAGAATCACTTGAACCCAGGAGGTCGAGGCTGTAGTGAGCTAAGATGGTGCCACTGCACTCCAGCCTGGTGACAGAGACTCTGTTTCAAAAAACAAAACAACAAAAAAAGTATTGCAGATTGTTAAGAGCTGTTTATATAGATTATATTTATCAATATTTACCTTATTCAAAATTAAATTTAAAAATATTTAAAATAGCAATAAACCCATTACACATTAACATATTTTTTCCTAAAATTTTTTTTTCAAAAATAAGTGAGAAGAGTGGTATTAATTTACATTTTGCAATCCTCTTTAATATCTGGCTTTAACGGATACAGCTGGACTCTCTTATCTGATTCTGCATTCAATCTGTTGTTACATGTTGTTTTGGTTCAAGTATATTGAGAATCTGGTCTCATATAAGGGAGATCCTTATTGACCCATGAAACCTTCAGTGGATCCTTGGACCACACTTTGAGAACTACTGTCCTACACAATTTTTTTTTTTTTGAGATGGAGTTTCACTCTTGTTGCCCAGGCTGGAATGCAATGGCTCAATCTTGTGTCACCACAACCTCCCCATCCTGGGTTTAAGCCATTCTCCTACCTCAGCCTCACGAGTAGCTGGGAGTATAGGCTCATGCTACCATGCCCAGCTAATTTTCTGTATTTTTAGTAGAGATGTGGTTTCACGGTATTAGCCTGGATGGTCTCAATCTCCTGACCTCGTGATCTACCCACCTCAGACTCCCAAAGTGCTGGGATTACAGGCCTGAGCCACCGCACCTGGCAAGAATTTCAAGATGTGAGAGAAATTATGGAAAAATAATGTATCATTTTATTATAAATACTAGAATCAAAATGTAAGATTGTTACATTTTTGAATGTTTTATCTGTTATCAAAGTGATACATTATCATAAGATTTAGCATTAATATGTAAGAGATTACAAAAACCTTCTTTACCTTCTCTTAGTTTGTGGTAACTCTGGATTACTTCAAACTAAGATGGAACAACTTTATACTAGTATCTATGTTTAAAGTTAGCTTGATATTCAATATATATCTTTGATTTTTATTTATTTAGAAAAATCTATTGTACTAGACTGGATTCTCAGATCTATGGTAGCCAGCCTGATATCCTGGACTGCACAGCTCTTCATTCTCTCAGGCGGTAAGAATCCTTAATAAAAAAGGAACAAAAAGAGCAAGACAACTGTTTCTGGAGGAAAACAGTCTTAGATATTTTTTCTGTCAATGCTTACCACTGAGACCTTATGACGAATTATCATTCAGACAAGGAGTCAAGAAAGTTGGCAGAGGAATATGGACAGTTTTTTTGAGCTACTTACTCATGGCTATAAATACAAAGGCAAAAGCAAAATATTCCAAGTGCCATATGATAAAAGACTTTATATAGCGACTAACTTTTTAATGGAACTTTCACATGACTGTAGAGGTGTGACATTTAATTACCCAGAGAATGAAAGAATGTTTGTAGAAATCATTTTATCCTGAAATCGAGGCTCTTACTGCTGACTACACTGTAAACCTTCTATGCAGAACTATATTGACCTCTGGGTCCCAGCCCGGACTTAGCCCAAAGAGAATTGCTAGGGGTGAGGCACAGGATCTTTTTCTTGTTGTTGAGATGGAGTCTTGCTCTGTCACCAGGCTGGAGTGCAGTGGCATGATCTTGGCTCACTGCAACCTCCACCTCCCAGGTTCAAGTGATTCCCCTGCCTCAGCCTACCAAGTAGTTGGTACTACAGGTGCGTGCCACCATGCCCAGCTAACTTTTTGTATTTTTTAGGAGAGATGGGGTTTCACCATGTTGGCCAGGGGGGTTTCACCACGTTGGCCAGGATGGTCTCGACCTTGTGACCTCATGATCCTCCAGCCTTGGCCTCCCAAAGTGCTGGGATTACAGACGTGAGCCACTTCGCCTGGCCCAGAGATTCTTTTTTAAAAAAGCTTCCCAGGTGATTCTAACGTGACACCTCAGTTAAGAATCACTGCCTCAGAACAGGGGACCAAGGAAACTCAAGAGAGTATTTGACACACTACAATTACATTGATATTTAAGAGACTATAAAAACCTTCTTTACTTCCTAGATTGTAGTAACTCTGCATTAGTTCAAACTAAGTAAGATAGAACAACTTTATACTAGTCTCTATAAATAAGCAATTTCATAAGAGTGTTCAAAGTGTGGAAATTATGCTGGCTACATTAAATGAACAAATATCAACAACTATAATTCTAACTTTAAACTAAAATATTGGCCAGATTAAGAAACAAAAGTGCTCTTAAACTGGCAGGATGGGCATGGGAGTCGAGGTGGAGGAATATACTATTTTCAGACTTCCTTTCAAATAGTATTTAGGAAAAAGAAATATTTACTCTCTTACTCCATTACAACTAGATTAGATTTCAAAACATCTAAAAATGATAGAGAAATTCCAAATCTGAAAATACGGTGTCAGGTAAAATCTGCTGTAATTCCAGACATCTGCTCATTAAGATCTACTGAGAATATCAGCGAAGAGGGTATGAAGTTGACATGGTAGATGAAACAGGAAGAGTAGTTGTGCTCTAGAAACCTTTAATGGGACCCAGAAATGTTTGGGGCCTCCTGCCTGTTGACAGACATAGCCAACCTCCAAGCATCTCTAACTCCCATCTAACCAACATTACACTGTAGGATGCCTGATAGAGCTAAGCACATAAGCATACTAACAACAGTAAGTGCAAATTGTTAACAGACCTTTAAAAAAAAATCAGAACTCTGAGAAAAAATGGAAAAGATTCTTCTTAGTCCATTAAAGACAGACCAATTTTTTCTGGAAGAAAAAATAAGGTACTCAAAGGACAGGAAAAAGATTCTTCTTAGTCCATTACAGACAGACCAATTTTTCTGAAAGAAAAAATAAGGTACTCAAAGGACAGGAAAAAGCTGGAAAATGACAATGCTAGTACAGACCTAGAATACAGTAAAGAGTGGCTAAAACTTCTGGATACAGGTAAACCAGTATATTTTTGCAACCGAACTATACTCCCATGAACACATTACTCAAGTGGGCTAATAAAACCCTTTGCTTAAAGTGCCTGCAGTTTTTCAGAAGGAACAAAACATTCACACATGACTGATTTGTAAACAGAGAAGAAATGAATTAGAAAAATAACTGACTTAATACTCTAAGAACTTTTTCTCCAACTAAGGCAAAAAAAAAAAAAAAAAAAAAAGGAAGGGAAAGAAAATTCCTGGGGAATTTCTGCAAAGGGAAAGCAGAAATGTAAATAAATGCCTGTAATCCCAGCACTTTGGGAGGCCAAGGAGGGTGGATCACTTGAGGTCAGGTGTTCAAGACCAGCCTGGCCAACTTGGTGAAACCCCCTCTCTACTAAAAATACAAAAAGTAGCCAGGTGTGGTGGCAGGCGCCTATAATCCCAGCTACTCGGGAGGCTGAGGCTGGAGAACAGCTTGAACACAGGAGGCGGAGGCTACAGTGAGCCGAGATCACATCACTGCACTCCAGCCTGGGTGACAGAGGTAGACTCTATCTCAGAAAGGGAAAAAAAAAAAAAAAAAGTATAAATAAATTTACTCAACAATCCTGAAACTGATGTTTGCTTCACACTTTCTTCTTCCTCCTCTATCCCTAAGCAGGTTCAAGTAGCAAAATTTTTCCTTTCTTAGGGATACTACTATGATATTATTCTAATATAATATATTATTTTCAAAACCTATTATTATAATGAATAAATACTATATGCAAGGCCTTGTGCTAAGTGCTCTATATATATTATCTCTTTCAATCTTCACTGTGATGACTCATGTATTGTTTTCATTTCCATTTTACAAATGTACTTATTTTACAAATAAGGAAAAATCCTAGGCTTAGGACACACATTTAGCAAACGATATAAAGTGGAGATAAAAAGCCAGGGCTGTCTCCATAGCTTACGCTAATAAACTGAAGGAGTATTTTCTTAGCTTTCTCTTCTTAAAAGACTGAAGTTCACATGCTATTTGGAATAAATATGCAGAAAAGGCGCACAGGAAGTGGTGTAGAAAGAAGCACTATAATTTATCAAGATAAGAGCACCTGCACTGCTTTTTTAGAACAAGGAAAAAACCTGCAATCATATAAAACCCTCAAGTCTTTTCTACCCTGTTATTGCTAAAATGGACAAGTTGGTCAGGCACCAGCTACGGACGGTAGTAAATAAAGCACTTTGGTTCAGTGTTGGGGAGGGCATTATGCAACACTTCCCAGCACAGCCCTGGCCAGAATATTTTACGGCCAAGGCACTTGCCCCCCCCACCCCACCCACCCCCCGCTAGACAGCCTGGCTCCTTCACATTCCCCTCAGGAGATAGGGTGGAAGCTCACAGCTCCACTTTGTAAGGCATAGAGGGCAGCTGAAAGTCCTGCTTGGCCTCTCTGGGCAACCACAGGCGCCAATAAATCAGCCACAGGCGATTCTCATTCCCTTCCCGGCTGAAGCAGGAGCAAGGCATAATGCAAAAGAGCACTGATTGGACTTGAGAGATAAGTGATCTTAAATTCTACTGCAAATGACTACATCACCACAGCCAGGTAATAAGCCTGTTTCTTCAGGCTAGTAACATGAAGACAGTACCATCTCCTTTTTGGTAAAGATACAAAGTTCATCTATGAAAGCGGCTAGTATGAGACTTGGCCCACTGCAACTACTCAGTAAACGGCGGCCCAACTTGGGCAGAATCCATCTCTACTACATGCAAATAAGACATTCCAGGAAGACTGGACAAAAATGGTGTTAACAGGTTATGCGGTCCCTCTCTGCTTTCTTCCCGACCGTACCTTGGTATTTCACTGATTCCCAGCTCTCAGAACTAATCTAGTCCCTGTTCTATCCCATCAGTTTCTTATTAAGAAGCTGATGTCCGATCATGGATTCATGATTTATCCTTAACTAAAATATATCCAGATTGTTAAAGAAGACTTTGATGCCTTAACATAAGGAAGCAACCAAGACTGTAAATGATCATCATTATTCTTGCAGAGAATAGCAATGAAATTTTGAGGAGGGGGGGTGCCTGCAGGCTTTTAGCTCCAAAAATACACCATAAGCGGCCTACCTCACCTAGAAATACTATCAACCCCACTATTCCAGAGCCATCACAGTGGCCATGCCTGATTTCTCCATGACCTGAATCAACCCAAGTATAATGACCTCCGGCAGATACACTCTCTACAGGTGAGTGGGTTAAACTGGCACTGCAGTCCTGGCATGGTGGAGAGTGCAATCACCAAGGTGTCTGGAGTCTTGGAGTCTAGCTATTGAGAAGTGTAGCTAGCTCCAGCTACATCATGCTCTTCAGGCCTGGTGTCTTCTCTGTAAAACGAGAGGAATGAAACAGATTTTATAAGGCACCACCTCTCGGCTCTAAAATTTGAGATACCAAAGTGTACTTTACCCACTCGACAGAATCTTGTGAGAGAATCAACAGCTCTGTCATAAGGACTTGAGTCTCAAGAGAAAGAATGCTACATTTAATCCCTTAGGGAGATCCAGGCGCTAACTGTGGAAACGTGCTAGGTGCTATCAGGTTCCAGGTACTAGGTTGCCTTATGCGCTGCCTCCGCAACTGATAACACCTGATTACTCCAAATAATGAGTGCCAGAGAAGGCTATGATAAGATGGAGCAAGTTTCAAAAAGAAAAACTGCATCTGCTTAAAACGAGACAAACATAATTTGAAGATAAAAAAGAAATCAATTATGAGGGCCGGGGCGGAGAGTCTTCTTGCCCTAGAAACTAGGTAATCACAAGCTGGGAGTGGTAACAGTAGCCGCAGGGTCCTCGCAGCATCTGGAAAGTCGCCCACTCGTAAGAGGGGTCGGCACCAGCCGGGAGACGGCGCAGGCCTATTGGGGGTTCCTGCTGGGGGTCGCACCCGGACCCATAGCGGGGACGGCTCCGCGCCTTCGCAGCACCCCGTGCGCCACCCAGAATCAGGCCCGGGCGGCTGCTCCTAGGAGCAGCGAAGGGTGGCTCTGGGCATCGTCGGCCCTACGCTCACTTGCGGTGCTATTTTCCTCCTGTGCCCTGCCTGACATCTCAATCGGACCAAAAACACCCCTCTCCCCAGCTACTTGCATCTGTCCGCGACCGGTGAGGCTGCAGGCCGCCGCCCTGGGCGGCTCGCGGCGGGAGGGACTGAACCCAGGGCAGCCCACAGGGGCTGGGCCGCGTCGCTTACCCAGACGCCGCCGCGGCGGCAGGCCGACGCCTCCG
Organism: Callithrix jacchus; assembly: GCF_049354715.1. Taxonomy (NCBI): domain Eukaryota; kingdom Metazoa; phylum Chordata; class Mammalia; order Primates; family Cebidae; genus Callithrix; species Callithrix jacchus. The sequence continues at coordinate 99,158,939 of NC_133509.1, forward strand.
TGCAGGAGGGGCGGGCTCCCACGCCACGCACGGCAAGCGATTGCACCGGCTCACGCACCCCCGCGGGCCGCTCTCGCGCGGCTTCCCGCGCCAGCAGCCCGCGATAGCCTCACGTGACCGCGTGCCTGGTTACAGGGGAACTAGGGGCGCTGGGGCCAGGCTGTGCGTGCGTGCGTGCGTGCATACGTGCGCGCCCTCCCGCCCGCCAGAGTGGCCGGGCGGGGGTCTGCCTGCGTTCTGAGCGCAGCAGCTACAGTTCGCAGTCGTGACTCTAGGCGGAAGCGTAGGGACAAGTCTGAGCGTCAGAGGCTCCCCACAAACAACCGCGTGACCCGGGGACTTTCCCCAGGGTGTGCAAAAGCACAGACACCCCCTCAGTTCTGGGGTGAAGGTGGGGGTGGGGAAGGATGCGCCCGCGTGTTCGCTGGGGAAGGGATGAGGGCGCCGGGCCAGAGAGGGCGAGCCGCGGGAGCCTGGGTGGAGAGGCGGGCTAGGCGAGGTGGGGCTTGGCGGGGGAAGTGAGTCAGGGCCAGAGGCGGACAGGCCCGCGGATGGTGGGGTGAGGGAGCGCGGGGACTGAGCGACCCTGATCCGACGGGACAGGGTGAGGTTGCCGGAGCACCCGAGGCGGACCGCGAGGGACGGCCCAGCGGTTGGGCCCAACAGGGCAGGGGTCTGACATCTGGACGGAGTGGGAAAGCAGCTTCGCATCCTGCCCTGGGGAGTCGGGAGGAGCCCAGTCCCATCCAGCTGTGCAAACAGGAGGAGGAGCAGGAGGTCCCAAGCCTAACCTTGGGAGAGGGGCGAGAGGGGTGGTCAAGCCGCCGTCGCCGCGACGGGCCCCTGCGGTGCGGGTTGCGCCAGCCTCCTAGGAGCCCGACGCAGAAACTTGTTGCAACAAACAGGCGACCGCGGGTGCCCCTAGCAGCCAGCGGCAGAGTGGGTGGGCGGGCGAGAGGGAGGGGAAGGCTGGCGGACGCCGCAGCGAACTGGTGGGCAGACCCGGAGTCGCCGCGTAAGCGGGGCCGGCTCAGTGCGGTGCGGCAGGCGCGGCTGTGCGGCAGCGGAAGTCCTTTGTTGCAGCACAGTCCCTGGCAGAGCCAGAGCCTCTCCGCGCAGCCCAGCTCGAGCGCCGAGCGCCGCCGCCACTGCAGCTCGCGGCCCCTTCGCCTCCGCCCGCCTTTTCCGCGACTGATTTGCCTTAAACTCCCTAAAATCTCCGCAGCTCTGGTTCCTGCTGCGGCTGGTAAGTATTTGCTAGTTGTGGGGCTATTCGCGCAACTTTGGCCCGGGCCGGAGGGCGATGAGCCGTGGGCCTGGCGGAGTGCGGGGCCAGAGCGGCGCCGACCCGTGCGGGGAGCCGGAGCGCGGCGGACGCGCTGCGAGGATCAGGCGACAGGCGGCTGCCAGGCCGCCTGCTTGCTGCTGGCGCGTCAGGTCCCGGGCTTGCGGCCTTCCCGAGTCGGAGGAGAAGCCCCTATGGAGACTAGTTCCCAAATTAGTTACCTTCTTTTCTTTCTTTCTCTGCCTTTATTTTTTTCGAGGGGGGAGGGGAGGTGTAGACGGGAGGCGGGAGAACGCGGTTGATTGACGTGCCCAGAGCCCGCTTCTCTCAACTTACAGCTGCGGCTCCGCGGCGGGTGGGAGGGGAAGTGTCCCGGAGCCCGAGGCTGCAGACTTGGGCGCGCTCCGAGGGAGGAGGCGTAAGAGCCGTGCACATTCTTGCTACGCTCTTTCCCACCCCCTCTCGCTGGCACACACGCTTTTTGTTCAGTAAAAAGTGGAAGGTCTGAGTTTGGGAATTTTCAGTGGAAAAGATGTTTCCTGAGAAGGAAGTGCTTTCGCTTGCAGTGGTGGGCGCTTGCTAGAAGTTCGGTAAATGTGTTGGATGCAGAACGGGAGTCGTTACTACTAAAGTATGTAGGCAGTTTCTGAGCTCAGCCACCCCACCCAGTCTTCCTTTCTACCTAAGCAACGCGTGTATATGTCTGAAGGGTTGACATGACATTTTCTAAATTGGGCGCGTCAGGAAGAGGTTGATGAAGATCCTTGACGTTTTCCAGGACATTTGTATGTGTGTGATAATATTCTTAAATCGAGTTTCAGTGTGGCGGTACGTGCAGATTCTTCATTGGTGTTAGTATATTTCCATACGGTATGTATCATAAGAACAGCTTTGACACTCGAACCCAAGGAATAGTCCGAGGCTTTTTGAGGCAACCTAGAATCAATGTCTTGAGCTAAAGCTGGAGGGACTCTGGAGCTGATTTGGTGAAGCATCATGTAGTTCTCATAACTTACAAAGCAAGTCACAGTCTTCTTTGAAATGGAGAAATTAGATTCCATGAAATTTTGTCAGTGCAAATAGGTATGACCTGGAGAAATGGGGAGAATTGAGTACAAAAAAGATGAAACTTGCATGATGGCTGGCCCTCATTTGCTCAGAACCTCAAAACTTTGCTTTTGAATCACTTTCTGGATATCTAATAAAGTCTCAATAAGAACTGGATGACTTTGGGAGCCAGTAAGGGGTTTCCTTCTCTTAAAGAAACAGGAAACTGGGCCGGGCACGGTGGCTCACACCTGTAATCCCAGCACTTTGGGAGGCTGTGGTGGGTGGATCACCTGAGGTCAGGAGTTCGAGACCAGCCTGGCCAACATTGGGAAACTCCGTCTTTACTAAAAGTACAAAAATTAGCAGGATGTGGTGGCACGCACCTGTAATCCCAACTACACGGGGGGCAGAGGCAGGAGAATCGCTTGAACCCGGGAGGCGAAGATTGCAGTGAGCCGAGATGGCACCACTGCACTCCAGCCTGGGTGAGAAGAGAGACTCTGTCTCAAAAAAAAGAAAAAAGAAAAGAAAAGAAAAACAGGAAACTGAAGCATTAGTGGAGGTGAAATGCTTTTCCAAAGATTAATAAACATAAAGTCTACCATAGGGCCTTCAGTTAACCTCTTACATTCATTTTACGTGCAGGCTTTCTTCATTAATACCACATTTTCATGATGAATAACTTAGATTGTGCAGTCTTTCCTGAAGCCTTTCTGTCTTCCCACTCCTAATATGATGGCCTACTTTTTTGGGGTTTTTGTGGGAAAGGGACTGGTGTATCATTGTCAGAGTGAAGAGAAACCATGTTTAACCAGGGCTTTGGCAGAGCATGAGCACAGTCACAGCCACTTGCTCTTGACCTTGTGCTTTGATTTCACTTTAACACTGCTAAATTTTGGTACTGTTTACTCACTCTCCTCTTTTGCCAGGCTCTGGGGAAGATACAGTTCATAGACCTTTTTAAGAGTATCTCATGTTCTTTTTTTTTTTTTTTTTTTGAGACGGAGTTTTGCTCTTATTACCCAGGCTGGAGTGCAATTGCGCGATCTCGGCTCACCACAACCTCCGCCTCCTGGGGCCTCCTGGGTTCAGGCAATTCTCCTGCCTCAGCCTCCTGAGTAGCTGGGATTACAGGCACGCGCCACCGTGCCCAGCTAATTTTTTGTATTTTTAGTAGAGATGGGTTTTCACCATGTTGACCAGGATGGTCTCGATCTCTTGACCTGGTGATCCGACCGCCTCGGCCTCCCAAAGTGCTGAGATTACAGGCTTGAGCCACCGCGCCCGGCGAGTATCTCATGTTTTTTGCGGCACCATTTCCCTTTCTAATGTGCATGAGAAAAGAAGTACCTGCTTTCAGGCTTGCCCTCTAGCCAGGAACAGCACTAAGCCTTTGCTATTCACCTTCTGGTACAAAGGGGAGGAAACTATCTGGTATAGAAATACAGAAAAATTCCCATAGATTTTTGTTAAGCTGCAATCTGTTGTCTTCCCAAAAAATTGAGGTATATTTGAGAAACATCTTGAGAGGTCACTTTGGTTTCTATAGAATGTCTTCTGACATTTTCTTCTGTGCTAGTATCTCACACTATTTTCTTATCTTCTTATGTGAACCAAATTAAGGGTTACTCATGTCTATTTTTTCTCCATATGGAAATAATTTATTGTAAAATCCATGCACTTTGTAAAAATCCAGCCTATACTGAAGTACATAAAATGCAAAAATGAAACTCATTTTGACTCCCACTCTCCAGAGATAATTACTGTGTACAATCAGTTCCTTGTTTAAAACACAAGAAGCAACATTTGATCACAGCCATGCTGCTGTGTGTGCCTCACTCTGCCTGGGGATGGCTTGTGGTGATTCATGGACTCATGTTCTGTGTTCACATTACTCAGGTTGGGAAGAATTGCCAGGTAGAGGAAAGGGGAGTGTTTTGCATTGGGCTAATTTAAAATTATTTGATTAAGTAACAGACCTGAGAGTTTAAATATAACTGGACTGCTAGTTTAGATTTGTCTTTATTAAGTACTGACTGTACCAGGGTGGGCTGGTTTTCATACCTTGTTCATGTTAATGTCGTTGTCCAGCGTCTGATGGATTGATTTATAGCATCAAAACAAAACCAAACCCTTACCTTTACAGAGAGTTTCATAATTTAGGAAGGAGTGCATATATTTGCTGTGAAGACCACTGCCATCATGTCCCTGTGCTGATAAGGGATGGGGTTCCCTCTTGATCAGCACCAAAGATTGCATGCTGAGCATATGAAGGGAAATTAGAGGAAAGAAAGGTCAATCACTGTTTTCAGATGTGGCATGAAAGAGACTGCTATTGGGGAGGGGGCAGCAGGGACTCACTCCTTAGCCATATGTATTTAAGAAGAATGAACTGTGAAGAAGTTGATGATGATCTAAAAACAAAACCCCAAAATAGTACATAGAAAGTTAATTACAACATTGGTTATTTGAGGATGTTGGGGACATGGGTGGTTTTTATACTAGTCTTTGAATTTAAAATTGTTTTCAAAATAAAATTTGAAGATTAAATAATTATCAACTAGGTTTTCTTTTGTCTATATGAGATGCATGCAGTCATAATTAGAGGTAACTGAAGAGCTCCATTCCCACTTTGAATCTGAAGTATTAGAAGAGGGCATGCTTTGGTGGACAGTGGGAGTCAGCAAATGGATGGGATTTAGGGAACAGACACGACATTCTCCCTGCAAGTTGGGGCAGTAAGAGAATGATGAGAGCTTTTAGATTTATGAAAAAGGGGACTCTGGGAGGCTTAGAATGTTCCAAAGGAGCATTTCAGTTAATAGTCATATTCAGAAGAGTGTTGTCTGGTTTACACAAACTGAAACTTAGGGCTTTGAATCAAGAGTCTCAGCTTCTTGGTTAACTTACAGGATAAGCAATTTCGGGGAAGTCAACCACTGAACCTGTTTCTTCATTTGCAAAATGAAGATAATAAAAATACCTATCTCGGTGATTGTGAGATCAGTTGTATAATGTATGGGAAAATGCTTTGTAACTTTTCAACCACTATATAAAAGTTGCTGTGATTGAAATAAACAAAAAATTGATAAGCAAAATAAAACTTACCTGTTTAAACATTTATTCATTCAAAAATTTATCAAATATCAACTAAACATCAGACATTTGGTAATGACTAAGATACTGCCCTGATCTCAAGGAACTTACAATAAAGCAGGCGAGCCAACTAGTTGCAATTTAAATTGCACTGCCTCAAGTGTGGTAATAAATAGGGCATCCCAGTTTGGATGATGCATTATTGGTACCATACAGTTTTATGTAGAGGCTGTTTTGGCAGTACAGAAGAGAGACATCTGCCTCACCCTAAGATCAGAAGAAACTTCCCAAAGAGGACAGGCAGTGTCTCTTGCTTATAATCCCAGCACCGTAGGAGGCCTCGGCAGATGGATTGTTTGGTCTTAGGAGTTTTGAGACCAGCCTGACCAACATGGAGAAACTCTGTCTCTACAAAAAAAAATACAAAAATTAGCTGGGTGTGGTATCGCGTGCCTGTAGTCCCAGCTATTCGCGAGGCTGAGGTGGGAGGAATGCTTGAGCCTAGGAGGCGAAGGTTGCAGTGAGCTGAAATTGCCCCATTATACTCCAGCCTGGGCGACAGAGCCAGACCCTGTCTCAAAAACAAACAAAACTTCCCAGAGTTAGTTGAACATTGGAAAGGTTCTAAGCAAAAGAAGAGCATGTGTGAAATGGCCAGGCTTTTGCTGTGTTAGGTTATTTGGGATGAGGAGGAATCTTAGATTTAAGGCTTAAGAATGGAGTTGAGTTAAGCTTCTTAGAATGAACATACATTTTATGATACTTTTTACTGGTTTCATTTTGCTGAATTTTAATTATGAGTGATGTTTTCAGGATTTTGATTTGAATTAAACAAAACTGGAGCCACAAAATTGGAAACAATACATTTTTTTAAAAAAATGTGTAGGATCTGCTCAAAGAAGGAAACTGGGCAATCCCTCCCATCATCATAGAAAGAGCTGCCTCACCAGTTATTCATTCAGTAACATTTACTGAATAGTTAATACTCCAGAGAAATGAGAAAGCCAAAAAGTCCTTGCGTTAAAGTTGCTCACAATCTCATGGGGAGACCACTACATAATTATAGTGAGTTCTTATTTGGTATTTACTCTTTGAGAAATACTGCTTCACAATAACTCTAAGAGCTAGAAAAGATTACCATCCTTACTTAGATGAGAGATTGAAGCACAAATTGAATAAGCAACGTACTCAAGGTCACACAGTTAATTAGTGGCAGAGCCAGAATTTGAACCCAGGCAGTCTAGTTAGTTTGTGCTTTAATGCCTGCTTTATGTAGCTGTTCTGATTATTAAGATATAGTGTAATAAGTGCAAAATAAGGAGATAATACACAGATCAAAACCTAAAATCGTGGGAGAGGAAGGTGTTCCTGAGGCTTTCTGCAGGAGGTGATAAATTGATTTTTAAATGATACGTGGGAGGTTCAGACCTGAAGAACCAATTGGCATAAGTAAAACTGGAGGGGAGGTAAGAAATACATGAAGTATACTGAGTGTGTGGAGGAGGGTGGAGGTGGTGATAAGCAGTTTTATGTTGCTTGAACATGAAGTTTGAAGCAGGAAGCAGCTAAACATGTAAGACTAGATGGGTGGGCATGGGGGCTTTGTATGCCTCAATAGTGATTTTATATGTTAGCCTGAGGCTGTGTGAGGGGAACCATGGTAGAATAGTGTGATCTGATTTTTCTTCATGAATCGTCAAAACAGCATTGCTCTGGGAAGAAAAAAAAATTATCTGAGAGTGAATGATTTGAGGGACTGGTTGAGGAGCCTATATTAATAACTCAGGAGTGCTGATAGAGGCCTCATGAGGGCAGGGAAGGTAGGGATGGAGTAGATGGGCAGTTTTGAGAAACAGTTAATGGGAAAATCCGCAATACTTAATGGTTGATTATGAGGGAGAAGTTCTAGGCAGCTCCCAAGCAGTCTGGGTTATTGGTATGTAGTGTTGGCAGCTGAGATGGCGGAGGAGCATATTTAAGTGTGTTATAGACAAAAATCTAAGTCCACAGAATTAGCACTTTGAAATAGAAGTCCTACAAAACAAACCCTAAGAATACGAATGCCATGTGCAATAAGGGACTTCCTGGTAAAGCACTTTTAGCTGAGAAGTGCTTACTGTTTACACAGTGCCCTCTGGTGGTCAGAAGATGCCGTGCTGACTCTTCAGGATGAATGGATCAAAATGTACTTTTCCTCCTCTACTTCTGGAGGGAGAGAGGAATATTCCAGAAGCCAGTGTGTTCCTTCTGCTTCCTGTGTGGATAAGTTCATTTCTTAAAACTATAATGCAACTGAACTACAGAAACATCTCACTTATTTTTAAGTTACTTGGTTGGCAGCCTCGGCTATCCAGTGCCTTGGCCTCATGCAAAAGAGGAAGGAAATCTGATCGCCTGTCAACAAAGTTCAGGAATTAAAACTTGACATCTTTCTTATGAGCATTTCCCTAGGTCTTCAGAAAATATGTAGATTCAATTTCAATAAGTTTTTGTCTAATTTCACAGCCAAGAAGAGATTGAAATGGTGAGCCACAGGAGATCAGCACACCTTTTAGAAGTGACAGCTGTTGGCTTGCAAGTAAGGAAGGAGACAGAAAAATACTAACCAGCCAACGAAGCACAATCTCCAAAATCATAACAGCCTGAGGCCATTTTATATAGATGGAGACAACCCTTGCAAATTTGAACAATGACTATATTTCAGCAAAACACAGTTGTTTCAGAGGAGAAAACAGCCAGCCAGGTGATGCTATATGTGTAGGCTGCAGTTAGAGTAGTATGAAGAGCCCTAGACCAGGACTGAGGAGACTAAGGTCTTATCCTGACAGCCACTAAAACTAAATGTGACTTTGAACATGTAATTTAACTTCTTAGGGCCTCGGTTTGCTTTTTGATCTATAAAGCAGTGCGTTGAACTTGATCATTTCATAAAATTCTATAAACTGTAACTATGACATTATTTTAAAAAAAATTATACTGTGCTTGGATTGAAAAGGCAAAGGAACATTTGTCATCTCTAATTTATTTACGAGTCCGGTGAGAAGTATGATTATCCCAACTTTATAGATGCGAAAAGTGGGCTTAAAGAAGTAAAGGAATTCCTGTATAGCTAAACTAGTGGTAGAGTTTGTATTCAAACAGTACATTCTCTTGATTCTTTTTTTAATTTTTTCACTTGACAAGCATGTATTAAGTGTCAACTATGTGGGAAGAGTGTGCTAGGCACAAGGAACACAAAGGCCATTAAGCCTTGTCCCTGTCTTTGAGGCTTCAGTATAATAGGCATTGCTGTATCACACTGCTCCTTGGTGTCTTGTCAGTGCTGATGATACAAATACTACTACTGCACTTCTAGGCTTAATATACGGCTTCATTATGCCTTTAGGGTGTGGGTATAAAACTAAGCCACCATTTATAGCATTGTTTCTATGGGAATATGTGTTTCAAGTTCCAAATAAATTAAAAATAAAGTTTTAGGATATAACCCAATTATAATTGCAGAACTTCCTGTACTAAGTACTGAATTTGGAGACTAATTCACAGCCACTAGTGCAGATAATAAAATTCTCTAAACTTGGTCATTCTTTCACTTATGTGACTTGAAATCAAACCTCTTACCTTTGGGAGCCTCTACAACTGGTTATTCCTGGAAGTTTCAAGGAGAAACCTAGAGAATTCAATTAACTTTAGAGATTGGACTCCAGACCCTGCAAAATGTATTCTAGGAAAGAATTTTGCCAATGTGACCTTATTTTTATAGATGGCAAAATCTTTAAGGCCATGATCTTGGACAGCAGAGTCATATTGCCTGTGTTCCAATCCCACGAAGTTCTCTCTTTATATTAGGAAGGTTATATAACACTAATGCCTCTGTTATTTAATCTGGAAAACAGGTCTTGTAGCAGCATCTACTTTGTAGGGTTTGTTATGAGGATTAAATGCTAAAATGATACTTATATATGCATACATACACATAAAATGATACCTATATATGCGTGCATACATATGCACACATATATACATACATGTATATATGCAATATATATGTGTGTGAGATACCTATATATGTATAATACATATGTATAATATATCCATATGTGTATATGTGTTATGTGTGTGTGAGACATATATATATATATATATATAATCACCCTATACATCTGCCTGGAATAGAGCCTGGCATATAGTAAGACATAACAAATGTTAGCTATTCATGTTATTATTGTATTACAGTTGTCATTTACTCTAATTTGATAACCTTCATCTACCAGTCCAGTAAAGCAAATCTACCTTCCCTCCCATTACATTTTCAGCCATGCTGCCGTGTACCCTTCTCAGTTATTTACATACACATCTATATAAATGCGCAAAATGCCTTACCCTTGCTTTCTGTTTATCCTACTCTTTCATCAAGACTTTATTCAAATCCTACATCCTTCCTAAAACCTACTATTTTGGTATAATTAATGCTTTTCTTCTAAACTCTTACTGAACTTTGTTCAATATAGTTTATTTTTTAATTTTTATTTTATTTCATTTTATTTTGAGATGAAGTCTCACTTTGTCACCCAGGCTGGAGTGCCGTGACTCGATTTTGGCTTACTGCAACCTCCACCTCCCTGGTTCAAGTGATTATCCTGCCTCAGCCTCCCAAGTAGCTGGGATTACAGGCATTCACCATCATGCCTGGCTAAGTTTTGTGTTTTTGTAGAGAAGGGGTTTCATTATGTTGGCCAGGCTGGTCTTGAACTCCTGACCTCAGATGATCCACCCACCTCAGCCTGCCAAAGTGCTGGGAGTATAGGCATGAGCCACTGCCCCCGGCCTCAATATAGTTTATTAAACTGTCCTCAAATTGTTTATTGGTATCAAATTTAATCCCTCAGGTACAGTTATCTCTCTTGTACACCATCCTGCTCCACCTTCCATTTCAATGCTTTATACAGTGTTAGGAACATTGTGAGTATTCAACACATTCTGATATTCTGATGTTATAACGTAAGAATCTTTCATTACATTTTAGGCTTTTAAAATAGTCTGTAATCCTCAAATTAAATTCAGATGAGTACATACATTCAACTTATAAGACATAGAAATAGGTAATAAATCTTCCTTGAGATCCAGAGGTAATTGGAAGTCAGTCAGAGATTGTGGTGCTGAATGGGGACTATGATGCTAGGCTCTCTAGACTTTCATTGAGGCTAAGCAAATCATCTTTATTTGCCTCACAGAATCAGTTTAAAATTCCTTTAAGTTACTTCTTTATTCATTGGATATGCTTATTTATAGAGCCTTAAATTATCATTGACCAAGGCTCGAGCAAGCGAAACTTCCAGCACAACTGTTATTTCCAATTTAAGAGATCTAGCAATGGAGGAAAAATATTTCTGAAATCTTGCTATGTCAGTGAGAAATTTACTGAAATAGCTTATATAATATAACTTAAGGAACACATCTATTGAATAAGACTAGATTGACATGTATGGATAAAGCCACATTGCAGGTAGAGTTCAGATGAGGGTAATCACTTGTGCAATAGCACCTAGCCAGTGAACCCTGTATTAAGAACTCATGCCCAGTCCTTGTTTAGTGTTCTTTACAGAAGGCCATACTGTATAGTACCAAGGAAGTGCTGTATAGAGGCTTTTACCGTCTGGGTGATCAGAAGTCCTTGTTCTGTAGTCCTAGAATGTACTTCAGAACAGTTAACTATACCCTGATACATTAAAAACCCTGTATCTTTATCTTCTGTAGAATAAGAATGTTAGACTAGATTAGATCTCTCCAGGCTTTAAAAATCTATGCCTAAATTACTTAATATGTTTAATGTGCTTTGTGGCTGTTTTTAAACTTGAAATGAGCTGGCAAACTTTTTCAGACTAAAATTTTAAAAATCCAGTGTAAAACTCTTTGGGTCACCTAATTCCTTAATTCTTGCTGAGTTCTGCACAGTGGGTATCCTTCTAGCCTTTGGGTAACTCTTGGCTTTATATAGTTTGTTTTCCTTATCCGAAAGACATTAAGTCCTTTGAATCACATCAGAAGGTTCTGCTCTCAGCCTCAGCCCTTGACTTCTAGCTGTGCTAAACTTGTCCTACCAGTGATGCAGCTAGTAATACAAACAAAAGCAGTCACAGATTTCAGTCATAAAAACAAGTACAGCTGATATACAAGCTATCCTTTTACTTAAAACCTTTTAAAAGCTTTACTAGAACATAAAATTCACTAAATTTTTTAAGTAGAATTATTAAAGAGGTCAAAAAAATGAAAAGAGCAAACACTTCTTGGAATTTTAGTGAAATAATAATTTAATAAAAGTGAATGCCTCATAAAAAATTTTCATGGGGCCGGGCACAGTGGCTCATGCTTGTAATCCCAGCACTTTGGGAAGCCGAGGCAGGTGGATCACCTGAGGTCAGGAGTTTGAGACCAGCGTGGCCAACCTGGCAAAACCCCATCTCTACTAAACTTACAAAAATTAGCCAGGCATGGTAGCATGCACTTGTAATACCAGCTCCTCGGGAGGCTGAGACACAAGAATCACTTGAATCCAGGAGGCAGAGGTTGCAGTGAGCCAAGATGGTGCCACTGCATTCCAGCCTTGGCGACAGAGTGAGACTGTCTCAAAAAAAAATGAATGAAAAAGTTATCTTCAAGAGATGAGCAAAAAGCATAGGAAATTAGATCCCTTCTCCCCTGCCCCATACTCTTTTTTTTTGGTGTATTAATCCTTCTTAAAGCTTTTCTGGGCTGGGCATAGTAGCTTACACATGTGATCTCAGCACTTTGGGAGGCTGAGGTGGGAGGATTGCTTGAGCCCAGGAATTCAAAACCAGCCTGGCCAACATAGCAAGACCTCATCTCTACAAAAAATATACAAAAATTAGCCAGTCATGGTGGTGTATGCCTGTAGTCCTAGTTATTCAGAATGTGCAAGGTGGAAGGATTGCTTGACCCCAGTGAGCTATGATGGCACACCAGCCTGGGTAACAGAGTAAGACCCTATCTCAAAAAATAAAAATAAAATAATTAAAATTTAAGAAAAATGAAAAAAGCATTTCTGAATGAGGTGTAACAAGGACAAAGTTGCTGGTACTAATATGTGTGAATGATTACTTTTATAAATTTACTCTGCCTAAAGTCAGTTTTACTCAAAACTTGGACATTTGTATAATAATGTTGCTTAAACTACAATTCTAGGTCAGCCTAAAAACTGTTGTGTTAGGATTAAAAATTAGACGCAGCATTTGTTCTGCTTCCATTTGTTCACTCTCCAGCTCTATAGTGGGATTCACACTCTGATCTGTCTGATCTAGAGCACTTGTTATTTCTACTACAGCATGATGCCTTCTGTAGAGTAGGCGCTTTACGGAATACATGCTGAATGAAATCACTGATCTAGGAAAAGTAAAGATTCCTTGAATGATGTATCCTGGATATTACAAAATACTTGTGCTACTGCTGATGATCAATACTTTATATAGTGCCTGGTACACCAAAGGTAATAAATATGTGCATTAAAATGCTATAAGTGTTCTTATTTGTTTTAGTGTTTTATGTTAATAAAAGAATATTTTTTTTACTCAATTGAATTGTGACTATAGCTATAGATGTGCCTATCATATTGATCTTCTGTGTAGTTGTATTAATTTTGGTTGCTGATGATTAAACTGCTATTCATCTAGATAAGAAAGGGTCCTTGGAACTTATATGCTCTTTATATCATTATTTCAAACCTGGACTATTTATTACTTGAAAGTTTTTATAGATTAACTACTGGCTTTCTAATGGACTCTTACTTGGAAAGAAATTTTAAGGTTATCAAGTCAAATGTATTCTGATGCTTAAATAAGGATTGCCACCATTACAACATCCACTGTTACTTTCATTATTACATGCTAAGCACTATACATTTTACACATTGCCTCTGTGAATCCTCATATATGATATTGTATTTGAGGTATATTATCTCTACCTTCACAGTTCAGGAAACTTAGGGTCAATGAGGATAAGCAAGTTCCCAAAAGGGGCCAAGCTAGATAAGAACCCAGGTCTGTCTGATCCCAGGCCCATGCCCTTTTCACTGTACTATCCTGTCCTCAGTAGCATTTTGTTCCTGCTTTAATATGGTTACTCAATCTCCAAACAAGTTTGTTTCATTTTTGAAATACTCTTTTAATAGAAAGTTTTGGTTTTTTGGAAATAATACCTATCCCTCTGTCTCTTACCCTATGGTTCATTATTTATTACATGTCTCTGAATCCTACAAAAATGACTGTAGACATAGAAATCTCATCCTACTTAAAACAGGCTTGAGTCAGCATTTTTGTGTATTTTTTCTCTCTCTCTGCCCCCCCCCCCCTTTTGAATAGGTTGTGGTATGGATTTGTTTTATATAATTCTAACATAATTTTGTACCTTGTATTTATTTATTTGACTTTCCTTCCTGAACTTTTTTCCCACTTCTGTAGTTTCCATTCAGAAATATAATTTTTAATTCACTGCCACATGACAGTGAATTCTGGGGTGGGCAACTCCTTTTTTTATTAGGCATTCAAATTGGAACTAACACATTAATGAATATCTTTGTGTATACATTGCTTTTTGTATTTAGATACATGCTGAACATGATTCCTCATAGCGTTTTATAGATACCTGAGTTACAGAGGTTTGAAATATTAAACCTACTGGAAACTTGATCTGGCTTTCAGAAAAGGTGCAGTGGTTGCAATTTTAAGAAGGCAGCAGGTCTCATCATAAGCCATCTTCATTTTACCAGTCCCATATCTCTAGCTATGGAACTTTGTGTCCTAGAGGCATCAGGATGGGCATATAGGTAGTGAAAGGGGTATGTGACCCATACTTGATCTGTGAGGAACAGATAAAAAGCAAGTAGAAGTTCGTGCTTAGATACTCTTAATTACTACTACAGGGTTTGAAGAGTTATAGGACTGAAGAGTGAACATTTTATTTCTCTGAACAGCTTGTTACATGTTCTTTTTAAGTTCAGTCAAATTGCGTAGGGATTTGTTTTTAAGTAGAAGATAGATTCTGAAGCTTTATGTGTACAGATTAAAAATGGAGGCTAAAATTTGATCTTGTTTTAATTTATGATAGGATTTCTAGTGCTTTTTAATATTTCCTCTCCTTTCTTCCTTATTCAAAGTCAGCTTCCTACACTAAAAATACTTAAATGCCCACTGATAGTAAGTCTAATGTTATATGAAGAAAACTTGTTGCAGAGAGGTATATATATAGTATGATATCATTTAGGTTAAAAAACACAGTGAAAGCAAAACTATGTGCGCGACATCTTGTAGGTACTCAATATGCTAACTATGTATATGTGCATCTCAATAGACCTGAAGGCATATAATCCAGAGTGTTTGAAGGGGTTACCTCTGAAAAGAGGTATGTCACCTAAGGTGTGTTTTTATTCTATATGATTCTATATTTGAATTTTTTGCTAATTTTTTTTTCTTGAGATGGAGTCTTGTTCTTGTTGCCCAGGCTGGAGTGCAGTGGTGTGATCTCCGCTCACTGCAACTCCCCCTCCCAGGCTCAAGCAATTCTCCCATCGCCTCCACCTCCCAAGTAGCTGGGATTATAGGCGCCCGCTACCACGCCTGCCTAACTTTTTTGTATTTTTAGTAGAGGCTGGGTTTCACCATGTGGTCCACACTGGTCTCGATCTCCTGACCTCAGGTGATCCTCCTGCCTCAGCCTCCCAGAGTGCTGGGATTACAGGTGTAAGCCACTGTGCCTGGCCTTACTTTCCTCTTTTAACAATTAAAAAAATAGAAGAGGCCAGGCATGGTGGCTCATACCTACAATCCCAGCACTTTGGAAGCCCAAGACAAAAGGATCACTTGAGCTCAGGAGTTCAAGACCAGTCTGGACAACATAGCAAGATCTTGTCTTTACTAAAATATTAAAAAAAAAAAAAAAAAAAAAAAAAAAGCCGGGTGCAGTGGCTCACGCCTGTAATCCCAGCACTTTGGGAGGCTGAGGTGGGTGGATCACGAGGTCAAGAGATCGAGACCATCCTGGTCAACAAGGTGAAACCCTGTCTCTACTAAAAGTACAAAAATTAGCTGGGCATGGTGGTGCACGCCTGTAGTCCCAGCTACTCGGGAGGCTGAGGCAGGAGAATTGCTTGAACCCAGGAGGCAGAGGTTGCGGTGAGCCGAGATTGTGCCATTGCACTCCAGTCTGGGTAACAACAGCGAAACTCTGTCTCAAAAAAATAAAAATAAAAATAAAAAACTGGGTGTGGTGACATGTACCTGTAGTCCCAGCTACTCTGGATGCTGAGGCAGGAGGATTGCTTGAGCATGGGAGATTGAGGCTGCAGTTAGCTATGATCATGCCACTGCACTCTAGCCTAGGCAATAGAGTGAGACTCTGCCTCAAAAAACAAAAACAAAACGGAAGAGCTGGCCAGGTGTGGTGGCTCATGCCTGTAATCCCAGCACTTTGGGAGGCTGAGGTGGGCAGATCACCTGAGGTCAGGAGTTCAAGACTAGCTTGGCCAACATGGTGAAACTCCATCTCAACTAAAAATACAAAAAAAATTAGCTGGACATGGTAGTGGGTGCCAGTAATCCCAGCTACTCTGGAGGCTGAGGCAGGAGAATTGCTTGAACCTGGGAGGCAGAGGTTGCAGTGAGCCAGGATTGCCCTATTGCACTCCAGCCTGGGCAAAAGACCAAGACTCTGTCTCAAAAAAAAAAAAAAAGAAAAGAAAAAGAAAACTTTACACTCTAAGGATAAATAAAATACCTTCTCAAATAAACCCCCTGCTTCTGTGTACCCTGAAATGCATATTGAAGGTACATATGAGACACATTCTAACTTTATAGAATTATTGCTTTTTCAACAATTTAAGACAAAGGCACTGATCAAACTTATTTGTTTGGTGCCATTTCTATATAATCTAATGAGGTTTTTTAATTTTTATTTTTGGGACAGAGTCTTGCTCTGTTACCCAAGCTGGAGTACAGTGGCATGATCATGGCTCACTGCAACTTCAAACTCCTGGGCTCAAGCCATTGTCCTGCATCAGTGCCCTGACTAGTTGGGACTGTAGGTACCTCATCATACCTGGCTATTTTTTTTTTTAAGGCAAGGTCTTGCTGTATTGCCCAGGCTTAATTGAGTTTTAAAAATAGATTATTTTATCAACACACGGCCAATCTTGTATCATCTATTGCTCCCCACACCTACCCCATTTATTTGGAAGCATATCTCAGATACATCATTTCATCTGTAAATACTGAAGTATATATATCCAAAAGATAAGAATTCTTAACCAAATTACCTTTCTCACATTTAAACAATGAGCAATAGTTCCTTAGTATTAATCATCTAATAAGTTTTTAATACTTTACAATCTAGTTGCTTTCAGTTTAAGTTGCTGTTTTATTTACTTTCATTACTCGTATCCTTCAAGAGTTGTTTTCTTTTTTTGTTTTTTGAGATGGGGTTTTGCTCTGTCATCCAGACTGGCGTGCAGTGGTGTAATCACAGCTCACTGCAGCCTGTTCCTGTTGGGTTGAAGTGATCCTCCCACTTCAGCCTCCCAAATAACTGGGACTACACGTGATGTCACCACACCTGGTTAATTTTTTTTAACTTTTTTGTATAGATGAGGTCCCACACTGTTGCCCAGGCTGGTCTCACCCTCTTGAGCTCAAGCAAAGTTTTTCTCTTCGCTATTTCAGTAATTCTAACTCCCAAAGTTAGGATTACAGGCCTGAGCCACTGCACATGGCCTCCTTCAGGTATTTTTAAATTAATGTCTTTTTTTCCTGTTCAAATTGATTGATTGATTGATGCTCTGTCGCCCAGGCTGGAGTGCAGTGGCACAGTCTTGGCTCACTGCAACCTCTGCTTACCAGGTTCAAGTGATATTCTCCTGCCTCAACCTCCTGAGTAGCTCGGATTACAGGGACCTGCCACCATGCCCAGCTAATTTCTGTATTTTTAGTAGAGATGGGGTTTCACCATGATTGTCGGGCTGGTCTGAAACTCCTGACCTCATGATCTGCCTGTCTCAGCCTCCCTAAGTGCTGGGATTACAGGCGTGAGCCACTGCACCTGGCACTGTTCAAATTTAGTGTATATGTTCCCCCTAAGAGTTGTAATGAAACTAAAACTGTTTTTTGCTTTTGATGCCTTTGTTCAATATGAAAATCCTGAATAAATGGCTGGGTGTCTTCATCTTCAAATTTAAAAAGTGTGAGTTTTATTATATTAGAATGGAAAGCTCTTCATATCTTGATTGTAATAGCAAAGTCACACAAGTCACAAATGATAAAAAATTTTCTGTCAAGTGCTTTTTACATCTTGTCTGACTTTAACATTTTTGTTTTACATAGGTCTCTAATTAATAGAAGATGGCAAAGCCCAGCCACAGCAGCTACGTCCTTCAGCAGCTAAACAACCAAAGAGAATGGGGTTTTCTCTGTGACTGTTGTATTGCAATTGATGACATTTACTTTCAAGCACACAAAGCAGTTCTAGCTGCCTGTAGCTCCTATTTTAGAATGTTTTTCATGAACCATCAGCATAGTACTGCACAACTGAATCTCAGCAACATGAAAATTAGTGCAGAATGTTTTGATCTCATTTTGCAATTTATGTATTTAGGCAAAATTATGACAGCTCCCTCCAGTTTTGAGCAGTTTAAAGTGGCAATGAACTACCTACAACTGTACAATGTTCCTGACTGCTTAGAAGACATCCAGGATGCAGATTGTTCTAGTTCAAAATGTTCCTCTTCTGCTTCCAGCAAACAGAACAGCAAAATGATATTTGGGGTAAGAATGTATGAAGATACTGTGGCTCGAAATGGCAATGAAGCCAACAGGTGGTGTGCAGAGCCAAGTTCAACAGTAAATACACCACATAGTAGAGAGCCTGATGAAGAGTCTTTACAATTAGGTAATTTTCCTGAGCCACTATTTGATGTATGTAAAAAAAGTTCCGTGTCCAAATTATCTACTCCAAAAGAACGTGTATCAAGACGCTTTGGACGGAGTTTTACCTGTGATAGCTGTGGATTTGGCTTTAGCTGTGAAAAATTATTAGATGAGCATGTGTTGACCTGTACTAACAGACATTTATACCAAAACACAAGATCTTACCATAGAATAGTAGATATTAGAGATGGAAAAGACAGTAACATCAAAGCTGAATTTGGTGAAAAAGATTCTTCTAAAACGTTTTCTGCACAGACGGACAAATACAGAGGAGACACAAGCCAGGCTGCTGATGATTCAACTTCAACCACTGGAAGCAGAAAAAGTAGCACAGTGGAGTCTGAAATAGCCAACGAAGAGAAAAGCAGAGCTGCTGAGAGGAAAAGGATTATTATCAAGATGGAGCCAGAAGATATTCCTACAGATGAACTGAAAGACTTTAACATTATTAAAGTTACTGATAAAGACTGTAATGAATCCACTGACAATGATGAATTGGAAGATGAACCTGAAGAGCCATTTTATAGATACTATGTTGAAGAAGATGTCAGCATAAAAAAAAGTGGTAGGAAAACTCTAAAACCTCGAATGTCAATAAGTGCTGATGAAAGAGGTAGTTTAGAGAATATGAGACCCCCTAACAACAGCAGTCCAGTACAAGAGGATACTGAAAATGCATCTTGTGAGCTGTGTGGACTTACAATAACTGAGGAGGACCTGTCATCTCATTACTTGGCCAAACACATTGAAAATATTTGTGCCTGTGGTAAATGTGGACAAATACTTGTAAAGGGTAGGCAGCTTCAGGAACATGCTCAACGATGTGGCGAGCCCCAAGATCTGACCATGAATGGGTTAGGAAATACTGAGGAGAAAATGGACTTGGAAGAGAATCCTGATGAGCAGTCTGAAATAAGAGATATGTTTGTTGAAATGCTGGATGATTTTAGGGACAATCATTACCAGATAAACAGTATCCAAAAAAAGCAGTTATTTAAACATTCTGCCTGCCCTTTTCGATGTCCTAATTGTGGCCAGCGTTTTGAAACTGAAAATCTGGTGGTTGAACATATGTCTAGCTGCTTAGATCAAGATATGTTTAAGAGTGCCATCATGGAAGAAAATGAAAGAGATCACAGACGAAAGCATTTTTGTAATCTGTGTGGAAAAGGATTTTATCAGCGGTGTCACTTAAGAGAACACTATACTGTTCATACTAAGGAGAAACAGTTTGTTTGTCAAACATGTGGAAAGCAGTTTTTAAGAGAACGTCAGTTGCGACTGCACAATGATATGCACAAAGGCATGGCCAGGTATGTCTGTTCCATTTGTGATCAAGGAAACTTCAGAAAACATGACCATGTACGGCATATGATTTCTCATTTATCTGCTGGTGAGACTATATGCCAGGTCTGCTTTCAGATATTCCCAAATAATGAACAGTTGGAGCAGCACATGGATGTTCATCTGTATACATGTGGAATATGTGGAGCAAAATTTAATTTGAGGAAAGATATGAGATCACATTATAATGCCAAGCATTTGAAAAGAACCTAAGTGATTTTCTACTGTACTAATGTTTAGATGATAGCAGATAAAACACCAAAGCAAAGGATATGAGCTATTTAGGAATTGATTATATAAGATGATTTGTTAGAAACAAATTTCAAGGCCCTTTTAACTTTAATATTTTTGTTTAGGATTTTTAAGTATCTACATTTAGGTGTTAAATGTTTATCATTTTTGTTGTTTCTTAATAGAATTGTTTTTAGTTTCTCTTAGCTATGATTAAAATTACTTTTAAATGTAGACTACAAGTGGTTGTTACCCATTCAATGACTATTAAACTTTAGTTTTTCATCAATAAGGTGATGACTTCACTATTTCTATGTGGTTTTCTTTTTTAAAGATTGTGAAATTTTAAACCCAGAATCATTGGCCATTTCTGTTTAAATTTTAAAAATTCTTTGATTATTTGAAACTATCCTGTTCACTTTTAGTGAATTAGCTACTCTTTATTCCCCCTTATTAATGAAATTCATATTCTTAAATTGACAAGCTTATTAGGCAAGTTAGGTGCACTGAATCTAGCCTTTAAGGTTGACATGGGCTCAAACTTGGCCTTTGATGGACCTGAGGAAATGTTTATAAATTAATATTTCCTATAATTGATGAAATACTATCATTTAAATATCACATTTAAAACTTATATTAAGTGTAAATTCCAATGGCTTTAACTCACTTGAAAAACTAGTGGGGATAAGCCATTTTGTTTTGTGATATTAAATTTAACTATGATAGTTAATTAAAAAGACATATCTTGTATTCATTAAAAATATTTTAATTTAAAATATTCTGATTTCTAAAGTGTGTTTATCAATTATTTTTGTTTATAAGTAGACTTTAATAGCTCTCTAAGAATATGACAACTAAAGGAAAAAATGATTTTTCACCTTTAAAATTACATACTTTTGGAACTTTGAGATTTGAGAAAGCTTCCTGTATATTGATAAATCTAATAAAAAGATAAATTATAAATCTGGTTGTTCTATAAAAGTAGAGTGCACAAAAAAAGTCTTGTGTTTTATACTACCTAAGATTTGGAAAAAATGCGTTGTGGCAAATTGCCGTTTATCACCATACTTTATTATTATCATTTTCTTCTGTAAAAGACTATAAAACTTGAGGATTATAAAATAATCACAGAGTATATAAATGGAGACAGTTTAACATATTTTTCAGTTAAAGTAGTAGTATTGTCAGTTGTTGCTGATACAGGGTCTACATAATTACATGTAAATTAAAACATTGGCAAAACTGACCCACCAATAAACACATCTATTGAATAGAATGCCTTTTTTTTTTTTTTTTTTTTTTTTTGAGACGGAGTCTCGCTCTTTCATCAGGCTGGAGTGCAGTGGCGCGATCCCGGCTCACCACAACTTCCGTTTTCTGGTTTCAAGCAATTCTCCTGCCTCAGCTTCCTGAGTAGCTGGGACTACAGGCACGCACCACCATGCCTGGCTAATTTTTTGGACTTTTAGTAGAGACTGGATTTCACCATGTTGGCCGGGATGGTCTCAATCTCTTGACCTCGTGATCCGCCCGCCTCAGCCTCCCAAAGTGCTGGGATTACAGACGTGAGCCACCGCGCCCGGCCGTAGTAGAATGTCTTTTAATGTGAATTACTTGCAATATAATACCCTTTTCATAATGAAAGGGATTTTAATTAACTCCTAATTTTAAAAATATAAATTTGTGATTCTGAACACTAATAGCATTGCATCTTTTTGTTCACATCATATTTATAATATGCAAATCATATTTTGTATGCAATTTACATGAAAGAACAAGTTGCCAAGAGAGCTGAGAGACATACTGGCTAGTACAGATCTAATTGAAAGCATTAGCACACAATGTGAGCTCAGAGATTTGTGGGGATATGTTGAAGTATTAAGTAAGGTTAGGAACAGCACAGGAACCAAGTGCAAAATTAAAATAATGGGAAGTGGGCAGGGGACAGAGGTAGAATACACACAAAAATTTTCTTAAAAATTTAACAGCGAAAGCAGGAAAAGTGATTATTCTTACTCTTAGATACAGTAGTTTATCAAGTATTAAATATGAAATCCAATTTGTTATGTATATTACTGATAGGAACCTGATAAAAGTTCTGTAACCCAGAGACCATCAGAGAGTAGTATAAAGAGATCAGATAAACCAGGTTCCTAAACTACAGTATATAGTATCATAATAACGGACATAATTTTCTTTGGGATCACTTTTTTTGTGACTCATCAAAATTTTTCTTGCAATGGCTTTCCCCATCATAAAAGAATACGGCTTTTTCTAAATACTACCACTCTTTGAAGAAAGGACTATATACTCCATTAGGAAGGGGGCTTAATTTAGTGTTTTGACATGTACTAACAAGCAAATATATAAACATTACTCTCTAATTTTACATGACTGAGATGTTTATAGTTTTAAAAAGCCATACTTCAATGTTTGTTTCTGAGTTTCATGTTACACAGGTCATATCTTTTTATTTTGGAACTAGCTACAGGGCAGCACAGGCTTCTCTAAAGTGGAATGTACAGTTCTCCTTATCAAGGCAAAAAGTTACAGACTACTTGCTTTTTAAAATTACGGAAAATGAAAAATATCTAGCACTTTTCTCCAACCCAGTTCCCTCATATCTCCTTCCTCTCCTGGGGTAGAGCTGCAGAGCTGTCTGTCATTCCTTGCTGTTGCTTCTTGCCCTCCCTGGATGTGAAGATAATGAATCAACTTTGTGGAAGCTGCCCGATAGGCCTTTGTAACTTAGGTGCTTAGGCTCCAAATCTAAAATGAAAGGAAAATCAACACAGATATATAGTGGACTCAAATTCTCTTTCTGTCTCATGAACACTGTGAGACCCTTTTGCTTTGACCCTTTTATTCTAAACAGTAAGAAAACCCAGAGGAATGGTTAGCAAGCTTGCCACCAATTGCAGTACAATATAACTTGCATGTTCTACGATTCCTTAGTAAACAGGACTAAGAATCTCAGAAATTAATAAAGCACAACCAAGGCAGCAGTAGATTAGGACTTAGAAATGTGTCTTCATCTCTGCATGTTTGTAAGGTAAAAATATTCAGAGAGGCTAGATGTGGTGGCCTGCATCTATAGTCCAGCTGCTAGGGAGGGTGAGGCAGGATGATTGCTTGAGTCCAGGAGTTCCAGACCAGCCTGGGCAATGTAATAAGACCCTATCTAAAAAAAAAAAAAAATTTTTTTTAAATTAGCAGAACATGGTGGCATGCACGTTTAGTCTCCAGCTACTCAGGAGGCTGAGGCGGGAGGATCACTAGAGCCCAGGAGTTCAAGGCAGCAGTCAACTAGGATCATGCCATTGCATTCTAGCCTAGGTGACAGAGTGAGACTCCATCTCTGAAAAAAAGAGTCAAAAATGACCCGCACAGGTTAAATGGCATATGGCAAATGTTTAATGTGTAATTAACAGTTTCAGTATGGACAAAAATTCAATTAGAAAGATTCCAGAGGGGCAAGTAATGAAAAAAAAAAAAAAAGGACAGAGTTTGCCAGGGCAGTCAGGACACTAATTAAAAGGAAAAATAGAGGCCAGGTACTGTGGCTCATGCCTGTAATCCAGCACTTTGGGAGTCCAAGGTGGGTGGATCACCTGAGGTCAGGAATTCGAGACCAGCCTGGCCAACATGGCGAAACCCCGTCTCTACTAAAAATATAAAAATTAACCAGGTGTGGTGGCACATGCCTATAATTCTAGCTACTTGGGAGGCCAAGGCAGAAGAATCTCTTGAATTTGGGAGGCAGAGGTTGCAGTGAGCTGAGATTATGCCACTGTACTCCATCTAGCCTGGGCAACACAGTGAGACTCTGTCTCAAAATAATAATCATGAAAAATCACATTTTACTGTAGCTAAAAAATATATGGACTATATAAAACTGGAATAAAAAACATTTGAAAATTATAGGTGAGATGACCAGGGATTAAAAATAATAGGATTATAATTATAGAATGCCTAATGGAACAATTTTATGAAGATGCCAAGGATATGCCTAAATAATTGAGATATTTTGTGATGAATGATGAGAGGAAAAAATAATTGAGATATTATCTTTTATATTCTAAAATGTAGAGGTTGGTGGTGGTTGGCAACCTTTTCTCTAGTTAAACAATACTCGTTCCTGTATGTCAGTAGTTAAGAAACTTCCATATTTAATAAATTTCTGGAAAATCTCCCCCAAAACCAGTTTAACCATTGTAATATTTAAATTAAACATAAAACTTGTGTCATTGTTGTTAACACTAAATCACTACCAAAAGAAAAAAATCTGAGTGTATGTGCACAAATGGTCGAGAATAAAGAAATCTGGTATACCTAATTTTAACTGGGTTTTTATCATGAATTAAAATTTAAAATATTTTCCTTTTTTTGCCATTAATCTATTTTGATCAGTTCCTCAACTTTACTTACTACCCTCATCTCCTTTGTAACATATGTTTCTCAGTTATAAATGGCCAGTGCTCTCCAGACATCCTAGCATCAACAAGCTCTAGGATTGGAGGGTACCAAAAAGCTCTGGGGGAACATATCCTTGTAGAATCCCTCCCATATCCTTGATAACCTGAGGTACAGTAAACTGGGGATGATAGGATGAATGCCAGGAAACTACAGCAAGTAGTGTTAAATTTGGGGTTAAGAACTTGAAATTGCATCCCATATTTGGAAACCCATGATCCATCCATCCTATGGCTCTCAATAACCCCAGCATCCATTTATGTAGTGCACTCTATACTGCGCTAATTGCTCTACATACATAATTTTAGTTAATCTCCACAGCTTTATGAGGTAAGTATCATACTAATTTTCCAACCTGACTGAGGTTCAGAGAGATTATTTTTCCTAAGTCACACAGAAACTATATATATATATTAGAACTGGAGTTTAAACCTAGGTTTCTGTCTTCTACATTCCTGTACTCCACCTACCAAGAAGTACAAAGAAGGGCCTTTTCAGCCTAGGAACACATGTGATAAAGAGACTGCTCCTTGTTCTTCTGTCATCTGCTGTGCCTGGTAAGGTGGCTAGTACTAGTGGGTATCCAATTAACATGCTGAATAATGTGAAAACATGAGTGGAAAACAAAACTTTATTTAAATGGTTGATTCAGAATGGTGTTTTAAAAATAAAAAAATGCTGTGTGATTTGATTTTCCTTCATTTAAACTTAAAACAGTTAGTGCTACTGTCAGCCATTTTGAGGGGCCAATAGTGGTGCTCAGTTAAAATTTAATTTGAATTCAACTTCCATATTTCTATGTCTGTGACCTTTTCTTCCTTTATTTCCCCTATTCCTGTCCTTTATGTTTTAATATCTCTCACCAATCTCCATTTCCTTTTACTGGTTATGAGACTGTTGAGTTGAAGGACTCTGATCATTTGAAAATAAATATTCCCAAGAAAAAGCAGGATAACAGAATAACCAGATTCCTCTTTTTGCTATAACAAATTATGTGGATAGGAAATTCATCATATTAGCCAGGCATGGTGGCTCACACCCATAATCCCAGCATTTTGCTAACTCAAAAGTTTAAGACCAGCCCTGGCAACATAGCGAAACCCCATCTCTACAAAAATTAACAAATTAGCTGGTCTTGATGGTTCATGCCTATAGTCCCAGTTACTTGGGAGACTGTGGTGAGAGGATTGCTTGAGCCTGGGAGGTCGAGGCTGCAGTGAGCTGTGGTTGTATCACAGCACTCCAGCCTGGGCAACAGAGCAAGACCGTATTTCAAAAAATAAAAACAAATAAATTCATTATATCTTGGGCTAATAAACAGAAGAACCCCCTCCCCCAGTTACCATATGTGATTGATTTGCTTAAGATTTATAGAGCGATATAAGTTCACCTAAAAATAAAAGTTGGTTAGTCTAGCCACTTATAATTCAATTTCCCAAAATCCTATGGATTTCTAGGGTAAACTTATATAGACAGTCTTATTCATAAAACAAATGAAAGTTAATTTCAGGAAATGACAGATAGTTGCATAACCACCCTAACCTAGCAGCAAATGTAAAAAAAAGTTATTTAATGGTTTAAGTTAAACAATCTCCCTCAATCTAATATTATTTTAACTTTGTGCATCTCTTACCTGATTTCTATACTACTATGTTAAACCTACTGCTTTAATAATCTGGCTACCATCTACCAAATGTCACTTTTCAAGTGAGAACAGAAGAATGAGATGGTGAAGATTCCATGGGCAATGTCTATATAATCATATAAGCGTTAAATATAGCCAGATGTGGTGGCTCATGCCTGTAATCCCAGCACTTTGGGAGGCCAAGGCAGGTGGATCACCTGAGGTCAGGAGTTCAAGAACAGCCTAACAAACATGGTAAAACTGTCTCTACTAAAAATACAAAAATTAGCTGGGTGTGGTGGCACGCACTTGTAGTCTCAGCTTCTTGGGAGGCTGAGGCAGGAGAATCGCTTGAACCTGGGAGGCAGAGGTTGCAGTGAGCCGAGATCATGCCACTGCACTCCAGACTCAAAATGTTTTGAGTCCTTCAACTCAACAGTCTCATAACCAGTAAAAGGAAATGGAGATTGGTGGGAGAGATTAAATCATAAAGGACAAGAATAGGGGAAATAAAGGAAGAAAAGGGACAGAGGAAGATTCCATCTAAATATATACACACACACAAACACACACACACACACATATACATATATGGAGATATTTAAACACTAATTCTGGCTAGGAGTGATTGCTCAGGTGGCTCATGCCTGTAATCCCAGCACTTTGAGGGGCCGAGGCAGGTAGATCACCTGAGGTCAGGAATTAGAGACCAGCCTGGCCAACATGATGAAACCCCTCTACTAAAAATACAAAAAAATTAGCTGGGAGTGGTGGCAAATACCTGTAGTCCCAGTTACTCCAGAGACTGAAGCAGGAGAATCGCTTGAACCCAGGAAACAGAGGTTGCAGCCGATATCGTGCCACTGCACTCCAGCCTGGGAGACAGAGACAGACTCCATCTCAAAAAAAAAAAAAAAAAAAAAAATTGATGCTAATTTTGAAATAACTTAATCCCACTTACATTTATATGTACACAATTGGTTGAATTTAGCATTAAGATGTTTAAATCCTACTTAAGTTGTTTCCTTATTGAGGAGAATCAAATCACTGAAGTCAATTAGTAGTGTCAAAATTGTTCATCCTTTCTATCAAAATCTGCCACAGATCACTAAGAGGTGGAGAGCCATTATACCTTCTCATTATCCAGCTCGTTGCTGACCAAAAAAGATAGTATGAAAATTACAATTAAACACGTGGCTCTGAACTGAATCTATCAGTGTGCCAGTCATCATTGTATTAAGTGAAATCACAGGAACATCTAGGGCCAAAGGATGAGCAAAATTTAAAAGATTATTTCATATCAGACTCAGGGATATTAATAATTTTATGTGAGAAAATTTGCAGTTTGTTTTTTCCTACTTGAGGAGGGAACAGTTAATTATACAGCTTATAAAGCCTCCACTTACTTAAAAAATTAACATGTTTTTATTTTCCTTAAGCCAATTATTCATATCAAACGGAATCAGGAGAGCTCATTTTTAGACATTAGAAACATTAATTCTAAGCATCCAGATTATGAACCATCTTTTCTTTCAAATGCTTATGTTCCGTGATGTGAGGAAAACATCTTCAGACAATTTATTTTATTTTTAAAAATTAAAAAAAAAATAAAGGATCATTATTATGAGGGCAAAGCAGTGTTGCCAAAAATATAATTTTACTCAGAATCGCTAGGGCAGTTTAGGAGGCTGATAAGCCTAGGAATTTGCAGGAAAACCCCTCTTCTTTTGTGCATGTATGTGTATGTGTGTGTATGTTCATTTTCATTTGCAGAGTGGATGAAGACAGTAAAAAGAACATGAACTTTAAAACAATTTGTTAGATTTATGTTTCAATCAGAGATTTTCCATTAACATGTTAGAGTACATTGTAAAATCATTTTATTTGAAGGAAAACACTTCTGAACTGCTTCCTTCCTCCCTACTTTCTTCTATTTGTCTGACCCCTATCTTTTTTTATGTTACATATTTATGTGTTCTACTGATATATTAATAAGAACATTTTATATTTGAATGGTATGAGTTACTTTCTGAAAGTAATTAAATTTAAATTATAGGGGCTATTTTGTGTCTCCATTTTCTGTTCTGTTAACAGTGTGTTGGCCTAGTGCCAAAGCCAACAAATTCTGATCTAATAATTATGTTGTGTCTTGTAGAGCAGTCAACTTGTAATATTATTTTTCTTGAGTTTTGTCTTTTTCTGTGTGGCAGTGGTGAAATAGGGACTTCTAAACCTGTGGAGAAGTGAGAGCTCTGAATTTGGAGAGGACATGGGGAAGAATCAATCTTCAACAGATAATCTTTAAGTGCAGACCCAGGAATATCAGATCTGAAGTGGCACCATCTTTTCTGTCTGCCTGACAAACTTCATCAACCCAAAAAGTTCCAGTTGCAAAGATCCAAGAAAACTCATTAAAGATCACTTTGGAATCACTTTGTTGTAACAAAATTGATTCATGGTGACTCTAATATTTGTGTAAAATCTGCTAAAGAAAAGTAACAAGAAAATTCATACAACATCAGTGGTTACAGCTATACTAAAATGAAACTTTGTATGCTAATTATCTTCAAGGGTCATTCCAAAATAAAAGAGCTTGTTAGGCCACTGTAAATATAGAGACATGGCTGGGTGCGGTGGCGCACGCCTGTAATCCTAGCACTTTGGGAGGCTGAGGCAGGTGGATCACCTGAGGTCAGGAGTTAAAGACCAGCTTCAAAAACATGGCGAAACCCTGTCTCTACTAAAAATACAAAAATTAGCTAGGCATGGTGGCGCATGCCTGTAATCCCAGCTACTCGGGAGGCTGAGAAAGGAGAATTGCTTGAACCTGAGAGGTGGAAGTTGCAATGAACTGAGATCATATCACTGCACTCCAGGTTGCATGACCGGAGTGAGACTCCATCTCAAAAAAAAAAAAAAAAAAAAAGATTATAAAGAGACAATTAAAAATCTATATGGATATAAATAATTCTAAACTTAAAATAACTAGAATTATAGCTTAAGTATTATGAAATGTACTTAGGCAACTTAAAAAGTTACACCAAAAATCTGTAGCATATAAGAAGTAATGGGTATACAGAAAAAAATGTTAAGATGAATATTTTAATAAGATAATTTGGTTATTACTGTAGTAAAACAGTCATCTTTTTCCTTTTCCACTGTATATGCCAATCACAATCTTGATCATTTATATTAATGAAACTCCCTTTTAAATAAGTTAACTTAAAGGAAGAACAGAAGTGATATTTCTTCAATAGTGGTAGATTTTCACAAATTAGACACCTTATTTTCTTTTGAACTTGGGAATATAATAAGGCAGAATTAATTTCTGTTAAAATACTTATTCTCAATATTTATGTATAAACCATGCTTCTCAGCTTTTAAATTTCAAGATAAAATTTAAGTATTTAATGAAATGATGGTTAACATGTTTAAAAAATATTTAATGGAGAAGTGAACTATTTGGTGAGATTTTACCCTGGCTACAAATGCTCTGTTATCTATCTATCTATCTATCTATCTATCTACACATATACACATTTCTTAACCATATGAATTTTATTTCCTTATTCTGAATATTTTTGTAGTTTTAATTCTGTTTATGTACCCAATTCCTTATTATTATTTTGTTTCTTCTGCAATATCAAGATGTTATATATTTTGAAAAATGCTTTCTTTATTTTTATGATTATTTCTTCAAATGTTTTAACAAGAAGCACAGAGATTTAGAGTATTCTTAATAGTATTTTAAAAAACCCTCGCTATAAAGCAGAATAACTTGAATATTCATTCTAATAATTAGACTAAGTAAAAATCTGAGAAAGAGTTAATTACAATGAGATAGAGGGTAGAAAGAAGAGAAAAATCCACTAAAGAGTTCAAATACAGGTGAATTCAACTACTTTAAGAGAAATAAAACAAATAGGCCTAGGGAAGTTGTTAGAGTCTAAAAAACACTAGAGTTAATCTCTTTTGGGAACATGAGGAGGTATACAGAACTGCAGACTTCAAAACATAAGTAGAAAAAAAAATAAAAGAATATTACCAATAATTAAAGGTGCCAGATCAAAATGGTCATAAATCAACAATTAATTTTTGACTGGTGGAATTAGATTTACTAAATAAAATGGCTTCAATTTTGACTGTACTAACTATAAATGTAATGAATTATAATAATTATAAATGGTATAAATACATTTTACAATGTGATTATTTTCTGTACTTTAGTATATAGTATAAAATGGAATTATTGGGTTACATAAAGTACTTTTGTTACATTTTTTAATTCATTGTTTTTACCTAATAAAATTTCCTCCTCTATGTTCCAAAGTTAAATTGTCTGTATATTACTTTTATGTATACTGCATTTTTCAGTTTGGCCATTTAAAAAATTATTAGTTTGAAAATTATCAACTCCTTCCATTCTCTAATACCACAATAATAAAGTACCTGATATAGCTAAGTATGATGTTCTCAAGTAGCTTAAGACGTGCACAAAGACAGTTAGCCAAATTTCTTATTGCCAGATCCTGATTTCTTTTAATATTGAAGAATGATCAGCCTGGAAAGTAGTGGCAAGATTATAACTCACTATAACCTTAGACTCCTGGGCTCCAGGGATTCTCTCATCTTAGCTACCCTAGTAGCTAGGACTATAGGTGCCCACCACAATGCCTGCTAATTTTTAAAATTTTTTGTAGAGATGGGGTCTCCCTATGTTGCCCAGGTTGGTCTTGAACTCCTGGGCTCAAGTGATCGTCCTGGCTTGGTCTCCCAAGTGCTGGGATTACAGGTATGAGCCACTGCATCTGGTCCAGGTTTCCTTCTAACTACACACAGAAATAATTACTTATAAATCTCCACTGATAAAGTGTCTGTCTCTTTCAGAGAGGGTTAATTCATTTTTCAAATAACAAACAAAATTTACTATTCAGAGCAATAACTTCTTTGCCAGTATAATTCTTTTTATTTTTTTCAGTTTAAGAATTAAGTATTAACAATTACTGCATATTGAGTCTGATTCTCCATGTAAAGGACAGCGTCACTTCTTCCAGATTATTTCAATCTATTCCACAATGGTATATAATGTTAGCACTAAAAGCTGAAGTAGGTACAATTTGTCTGCTACTGTCACAGATTAACTTCTCTTCTGGAAAAAGCCTTCCAGGTTCAGGTCTCTTAACCTTCTATACCATGTGTGGAAGTGTCTTACCCCAGCCTACTGTGTATCTACAACTTAACTGTAACTTCAAGACTGAGTTTTTTAAGATTCAAAGAAACAAATGGCAAGTTTTTTCCTGTAGTTATAGGTGACGAAATATTTTAGGACAGAGCACTTTATAAGAATTATAAAAAGGCAGTATTTACAGAGATCTTAAAGATAATCATTAGTTGAATTTCAGTTTGCCTTTAAGGTCTTCAGATTAGAGGCTGTTACTCCATCTTTTCTTCAGGCCAATATTATCTCCTCAAGATAATTTACAACCCTTGTGAAGGTTGTGCCTGGGTGGAGATTGAGAGGATTTTAGGAAAAATCCACAAGTTTGGGGTTTTCTTTCCCCAGTAATTCTGCAAAAATGTATTATTGCTCAGTCTCCTGGGCAGGGTCTAATACCCAGGCACATAGTTTTAGGCCATATCTTATTCACCTTTGTATCTCTAGTACAAATATTTTCAGATATGAATTTGTTTCAACTTTTGGTCTCTGCAGTGTCATTTAGTACAGAAATGTAAGAGGTAGGCAGAGTATCTTCCTACTATAAAGAAAAAAAATGAAGTTATTGTTTTCAGTTTTTTTGTTAAATAATGTGTCTCAGGTCAGTTTTAATAAATAATGAGTTAGTGATTTACTACTGCTTTCCAGGCACTCTTATGGGTGCTAAGAATTAATTATAGAGGATTTGACATACATTAAAACTCTTAATTTTTTCCACCATTTAATCTGTGGAGCCTTAGTCTTTGAATTTGAAAAATACTTTGAAACACCCTAGCATTTATAATCACCAAAGAGAGAGTTCACTTATTGAAAATCAGAAATAATTTCTATGTAAGACTAATAAACTTTGTTTCAACTGTTGATATGGTTTGGCTGTGACCCCACCCAAATCTCACCTTGAATTGTAGCTCCCATAATTCCCATCTGTTGTGGGAGGGACCTGGTGAAAGATAATTGAATCACAGGGGCAGTTTCTCCCATACTGTTCTCATGGTAGTAAGAGCAGATGGTTTTATAAAGGGAAATCCCTTTCACTTGGTTCTCATTCTTCTCATTCTCTCTTGCTTGCTGACATATAACTTGTGGTAGTGAGTAAGATCTGATGGTTTTATAAGGGGAAACTCCTTTGGCTTGGTTCTCATTCTCTTTTGCCTGCCACCATGTAAGATGTGCCTTTCACCTTCTGCCATGATTGTGAGACTTCTCCAGCCATGTGGAACTGTGAGTCCATTAAACCTCTTTTTCTCTTGTAAATTACCCTGTCTCAGGAGTCTTTGTCAGCAGCATGAAAATGGACTAATACAGCTGTTAATAATCAAGTTCTCAAAATCAATTGTGAAAGTAAAGTAAGGAAACTTAGAAAAATTACTGATAATGCTACCTTCTAAATAACCAATTTTGATGCATTTTAAATCTCTATAAGATTATCCTACATGTAAGATACAAGTTTCATATATATTATTCACTTAATTATACCAAGAACATTTTCCTGTGTCATTAAAAATCTTGTAAACCCTTTTTTTATGGCTGCATAAGAATTCATCATATGAATGTACTATAATTTAGTTAATCTCTTATTTTGGATATTTAAACCATTTCCTTTCTATTATTGTTAACATAAATAATACTACCTGCATTTTCTATTACTTCCTTAGAATAAATCCCCTGATGAGTAATGCTAAATGAAAGGCATGAGCATATTTAATGCAAACAAAAAATATTGGCCAGGTGCGATGGCTCACTACTGTAATCCCAGCACTTTGGTAGGCTGAGCTGCTGGATAGCTTGGGCTCAGGAGTTCGAGACTAGCCTGGCCAACATGGCAAAACCCCATCTCTACAAAAATATAAAAATCAGCCAGGCATGTTGGTGCATGCCTATAGTCCCAACCACTCTGGAGGCTGAGGTGGGAGGACTGCTCGTGCAAGCTGTGAGTCTGCCACTGCATTCCAGCCTGGGTGATAAAGCAAGTCCCTGTCTCTTAAAACAAACAAATAAAAACCTTCAAAATACAAATACAGTGTCTTTTTTAGGAAAAGCTTAAGATGCCACAACTATGGAACATATAAAACATCAATTTACTTGTTGAAAAGTAAGAGCAGAAAAAAATACACATGGCTAATGAAAATACAGGTATAATTGCTACTGTGGTTTCAGAAAGCTGTGTCAAAGATGAATGTGGTGGTCAGATTGCAAGATGTGTTTGTAATAACTGTGCACAGAGGTAGCACAGTTATTGTGAAAAAGAAACTATTCCTCTGAAGCTCTAATTCTAGTGTTTCTGTATGAGAACTCTGGCCTGCTTGCTCTTTTGCAATCTTGGTTTGCTTGAGGTAAGTGTGTGAGGGCTGACTGAATACAAGAAATCTAAAGAATTTGCTTTTCTCACATTCTTTGTTTCAGTTGTAGTTGAGACTGTATCTCTAAGTCATGTATCATCAGTTCTACAAAGAATCTGCATTGCTTACAGCTCACAAACTTCCTCTTTTCTTTAAAAAGAAAACTCAGGCCTGTAATCCCAGCACTTTGGGAAGCCGAGGTGGGCGATCACTTGAAGCCAGGGGTTAGAGATCAGCCTGGCAAACATGATGAAACCCTATCTCTACCAAAAATACAAAAATTAGATGGGCATGCTGGTGCATATAAGTAATCCCAGCTATTCTGGAGGCTGTGGCATAAGAGTCTCTTGAACTCAGGAGGCAGAGGTTGTAGTGAGCCACTGCACTCAGCCTCGGGGACAGAACAAGACTCCATCTCAAAAAATAAACATTGGCCGGGCGCGGTGGCTCAAGCCTGTAATCCCAGCACTTTGGGAGGCCGAGGCGGGCAAATCACGAAGTCAAGAGATTGAGACCATCCTGGCCAACATGGTGAAACCCCATCTCTACTAAAAATACAAAAATTAGCTGGGCGTGTTGGTGTGCGCCTGTAGTCCCAGCTACTGGGGAGGCTGAGGCAGGAGAATTGCTTGAACCCGGGAGGCGGAGGTTGCAGTGAGGCAAGATTGTGCCATTGCACTCCAGCCTGGCGCCTGACAACAGAGTGAGACTCTGTCTCAAAAACAAAAAAACAAACATCTCCCCCAACTACACAAAAGACAAGAATTTTCAAGAATAAAATCAAGAGATCTGTACTCACAATTCATCAATTCATGACAGCTTCAATTAGAAAAGTCTGGGTTTTATTCTTGTTTTTCTAATATTTTTTCTTTCTTTCTTTTTTTTTTTTTTTTTTTTTTGAGACAGGAGTCTCTCTCTGTTGCCCAGGCTGGAGTGCAGTGGCGCAATCTCGGTTCACTGCAATCTCCATCTCCCAGGTTCAAGCAATTCTCTGCCTCAGCCTCCCAGGTAGCTGGGATTACAGGTGCTTGCCATCACGCCTAATTTTTGTATTTTCAGCAGAGATAGGGTTTTACCATCTTGACCAGGCTGCTCTTTAACTCCTGACCTCGTGAGTCACCCATCTTGGCCTTCCAAAGTGCTGAGATTACAGGCGTGAGCCACCACGCCAGCCTTCCTAATATTTTCTTTCTTTTTTTTTTGAGACAGAGTCTCTCTTCATCACCAGGTGCCAGGCTGGAGTGCAGTGGCACAATCTCGGCTCACTGCAACCTCCACCTCCCAGGTTGAAGCGATTCTCCTGCCTCAGCCTCCCGAGTAACTGGGACTACTGGCGCGTGCCACCATGCCCAGCTAATTTTTGTTAGTAGAGATGGGATTTCGCCATGTTGGTCAGGATGGTCTCTATCTCTGGACCTCATGATCCGCCCACCTCGGCCTCCTAAAGTGCTGGGATTACAGGCGTGAGCCACCACGACCGGCCCCTAATATTTTCTTTAAAAGGTTTCCTTTTTCAAAATTTTCTCAATTTCATGGAAAACAAGATGGGAATTATGGTTAAAAATGGTACTAAGTAGGCCGGGCGCGGTGGCTCATGCCTATAATCCCCGCACTTTGGGAGGCCAAGGCGGGTGGATCACGAGGTCAAGAGATCGAGACCATCATGGTCAACAAGGTGAAATCCCGTCTCTACTAAAAATACAAAAATTAGCTGGGCATGGTGGCGCGCGCCTGTAGTCCCAGCTACTCGGGAAGCTGAGGCGGGACAATCACTTGAACTCAGGAGGTGGAGGTTGCAGTGAGCTGAGATCGTGCCACTTAACTCCAGCCTGGAGCGAGACTCTGTCTCAAAAAAAAAAAAAAAAAAAAAAAAAAAAACCCTTCTCTCCTGCACCATCTCACACAACTTTTACATGGGCTCTACATTACTAGACTGCTTTAAAAGACAATGCTCCCGGCCCAAAGCCTCAGGAAAAAGACCATGTGGCACAAAAAGCTCTGAAATGTATCCTATCCACCTGAAGAGCCTATTTCTTGCCTGTATCCCTTCCTTTCAGTGACACTATTTTCTGTACAGAAATCCTAGTTCCCAGCAAACACTACTGTCATCTTCGCCCATACACAATCTATGTAAAGAATGACTTTCCTATTCTTTGCTGGCAAACTTCAGCTCCCGGCTCAGGCATGCCACCTCTTCCAGGCAGCCCCCAGCAACGCACTTTTCCCTCAGCCTGGGTGTGCCCCACTGTGTTCCAGGGGGCTTTTCTTTCAGCGCTTCTCTAGAATTATGTTTACCGTTTTATTAGACTCTCCACCTCTGAAGGCCAGCCCATTTCATTTGGCTTTTTACTGCCACGTATTAGTTAGGTTCCTGTTCAAGCTTTATGAAAGGACTTCCCCAAGCCTCCGCACACACATTGTGTGAAGTGATCGCTGTCTTTGCTTCCTCCTGGAGCCCTTTTATTTTATTTTAGAAACGGAGTCTCGCTCTGTCCCCCAGGCTAGAGTGCAGTGGCGCAGTCTCTATTCACTGCAAACTCAGCCTCCGATAGCTGAGACTACAGGCGTGTGTCACCACGCCCGGGTAATTTATATATTTTTAGTAGGGATGGGGTTCACCATGCTAGCCAGGCTTGTCTCAAACTCCTGACCTCAAGCGATCCGCCTGCCGCGGCCTCCCTAAGTGCTGGGATTACAGGCGCGAGCCTCTGCGCCTGTCCAGGAGCCTATTTATTTGGGAACCTGCTTCTATAGATTATCACCTGGTACCAGAGTATTTTCCAGACCTTCCTCAGATACCTGTGAAACAGGAGGAAGTGGATCGTGCTGCTTTTCATCTACCCTCTCGGAGGGTTTATGCCTCCAATATTAACATCAGCACAGCTAGAGAAAATCATTCCATTCCATTGAGCGGAGTCAGAAACATGACTAGGTCACGAACACGACTAGGTCACGAACACAACCGCGTGTGTGCCGGGGTGACCTTGACTGAGTGACTTTATGGTGTTTCAACGAGTGGGTTTTGACTGATTGATTATATTATGGGTTTTCAAGTCAAGAACTCAAAGCAGTGGATAGAACACTTGCGACCTAAAATAAGCAATGGAATGAACAGGAAGGCGAAACTAGAAAGTTTAAAGCGGACAAGCAGGAAAAAAGAAAAGGCAGGGAGGGTTTAAATGCAAGCTCCTGAGAGGAGGAGTCGCTGCCACTCCCTGGTCTGCAGTCCAGCCAGGCGCCCTCAAGCGGCGCGGGTAAACGGTCAGCCTCGCCCCGGGCTCAGGTTCTCTCCGCCCACCTGCCAAGTCCAGCTAATTTTTGTATTTTTAGAGACGGATTTTATTGGCCAGGATGGTCTCGATCTCTAGACCTCGTGTTTTGTATTTTTAGAGATGGGGGTTTCACCACATTGGCCAGGATGGTCCCGATCGCTTTACCTCGTGATCCGTCCGCCTCGGCCTCCCAAACTGCTGGGATTACCGGCGCGACCCACCGCGCAAGGCCCCAGCCAGGCAGTTTTAATCGAGTGCTCACAACCACCGAGACACCGCGAAGCACGCACTGTAAAATCCCAGGAGGCCGACCGCCGGTTTAGACAACATTTTCTTTTCTTTTCTCCCTGCACAAGGGAGCCGCCCTCACCCTTCAAGCCACGCCAACTCCCCATTCCCTCTGCTTGGACGGCGCGGGGGAAAACAGGCTGCTAGAGCCATATTTCTTCGGTGCAACCAATTCAAAATGAGTTCTTCCGCCCCTGCGGGCTCAATGAGTCGGCACACCTGGCACTGAACTGCATTCAAAGCCTTAGGACTTGAGCGAACCCTCCCGGTGGCTCTCCTCTCCCGGCTTCCCTTACACGCCACCTCCCCATGCCACGCCCCAGTCCGCGTTGCTCATTGGTCTCGTGACCTGCCAATCCGAATCACATCGGCTACAGCCAAGACGGCGAAAAAGCGCATACACTTGGCTCCGGGAGCGCGCGCCTAACGCCCGCAAGCAGCAGGAGGCGCGCGAGGTGCCGCGGCCCAGCGGCCGGGAGTCTGGGAGGAACCTTATTTACATAACGGCCGCCCCTCGGTCTCCTGGCGCGGGCGGAGTCCCGCCCCTCGTCCAACTTGAAATCTGTTGGGCCACCGGCTAGTCACTCCGACCCAGGCAAGCCCGCGGTGGGGCTGAAAGAGTTTGTGAGGGCGGTCCCGGGAGCGGATTGGGTCTGGGAATTCCCGGAGGCGGTTATAAGAACCGGGAACTGGGCACCGGGAGCGGGGAGTTGTCGGTAGTGCTCGGTGTGCGGCGACCGTTAGTTGACGCCGCGGGGTTCGTCTCCCTGGTTTCCCCGTCCTAACATCGCTCGCCTTTCAGTCAGGATGTCTGCCCGCGGCCCGGCTATCGGCATCGACCTGGGCACCACCTACTCGTGCGTGGGGGTTTTCCAACATGGCAAAGTGGAAATCATCGCCAACGACCAGGGCAACCGCACCACCCCCAGCTACGTGGCCTTCACGGACACCGAGCGCCTCATCGGCGACGCCGCCAAGAACCAGGTGGCCATGAACCCCACCAACACCATCTTCGACGCCAAGAGGCTGATCGGACGGAAGTTCGAGGACGCCACCGTGCAGTCGGACATGAAACACTGGCCGTTCCGGGTAGTGAGCGAGGGAGGCAAGCCCAAAGTGCAAGTGGAGTACAAGGGGGAGACCAAGACCTTCTTCCCGGAGGAGATATCCTCCATGGTCCTCACGAAGATGAAGGAGATCGCAGAAGCCTACCTGGGGGGCAAGGTGCACAGCGCGGTCATCACGGTCCCGGCCTATTTCAACGACTCGCAGCGCCAGGCCACCAAGGACGCGGGCACCATCACGGGGCTCAACGTGCTGCGAATCATCAACGAGCCCACGGCGGCGGCCATAGCCTACGGCCTCGACAAGAAGGGCTGCGCGGGCGGCGAGAAGAACGTGCTCATCTTTGACCTGGGCGGAGGCACCTTCGACGTGTCCATTCTGACCATCGAGGATGGCATCTTCGAGGTGAAGTCCACGGCCGGCGACACCCACCTGGGCGGCGAGGACTTCGACAACCGCATGGTGAGCCACCTGGCGGAGGAGTTCAAACGCAAGCACAAGAAGGACATTGGGCCCAACAAGCGCGCCGTCAGGCGGCTGCGCACCGCCTGCGAGCGCGCCAAGCGCACCCTGAGCTCGTCCACACAGGCGAGCATCGAGATCGACTCGCTCTACGAGGGCGTGGACTTCTACACGTCCATCACCCGCGCCCGCTTCGAGGAGCTTAACGCCGACCTCTTCCGAGGGACCCTGGAGCCGGTGGAGAAGGCGCTGCGCGACGCCAAGCTGGACAAGGGCCAGATCCAGGAGATTGTGCTGGTGGGCGGCTCCACTCGTATCCCCAAGATCCAGAAGCTGCTGCAGGATTTCTTCAACGGCAAGGAGCTGAACAAGAGCATCAACCCCGACGAGGCGGTGGCCTATGGCGCCGCAGTGCAGGCGGCCATCCTCATCGGTGACAAATCGGAGAACGTGCAGGACCTGCTGCTACTCGACGTGACCCCGCTGTCGCTGGGCATCGAGACAGCTGGCGGTGTCATGACCCCACTCATCAAGAGGAACACCACGATCCCCACCAAGCAGACGCAGACCTTCACCACCTACTCAGACAACCAGAGCAGCGTGCTGGTGCAGGTATATGAGGGCGAACGGGCCATGACCAAGGACAATAACCTGCTGGGCAAGTTCGACCTGACCGGGATTCCCCCTGCTCCCCGCGGGGTCCCCCAGATCGAGGTTACCTTCGACATCGACGCCAACGGCATCCTTAACGTTACCGCCGCCGACAAGAGCACCGGTAAGGAAAACAAAATCACCATTACCAACGACAAAGGTCGTCTGAGCAAGGACGACATTGACCGGATGGTGCAGGAGGCGGAGCGGTACAAGTCAGAGGATGAGGCGAATCGTGACCGAGTCGCGGCCAAAAACGCCGTGGAGTCCTATACCTACAACATCAAGCAGACGGTGGAAGACGAGAAACTGAGAGGCAAGATTAGCGAGCAGGACAAAAACAAGATCCTCGACAAGTGTCAGGAGGTGATCAGCTGGCTCGACCGAAACCAGATGGCAGAAAAAGATGAGTTTGAACACAAGCAGAAAGAGCTCGAAAGAATTTGCAACCCCATCATCAGCAAACTTTACCAAGGTGGTCCTGGCAGCGGCGGCGGCGGCAGCGGCGGAGGTTCAGGAGCCTCCGGGGGACCGACCATCGAAGAAGTGGACTAAGCTTGCATTCAAGTCAGCGTAAATCTCTTTGCCTTTCTCTTTGTTTCTTTTTTCTTTCTTTTTCTGTTTCTTTGAAATGTCCTTGTGCCAGGTATGAGATCTATTACTGGAAGTCTTATAGATTGGTGTATGCAAATGGAGGTGCAACAACTTAGGTTAATTATAAAAGTTTAGTTACAAAGTTTGGTTTTTAAAAACATTATTTGAGGTTTCTCTTTAATGCATTTTGTGTGTTTGCTGACTTGAGCATTTTTGATTAGTTGGTGCATGGAAATTTGATTGAGATGAGAAACCTGAAGTTTGCACACCTGTTCTGTAGAAGCTTGGAAACAATAAAATATATAGGCGCTTGAATTGTTTATTTTTATGTACTACTTTAAACTGAACATTGCAGTAATGTTAAGAATAGGTATCCTTCTGGAAACAAATGCACAAATGCAAATTTAAAGTAAAGCTGAAATTGATCTCAAAATTACTGTCTTGGAGTTTTCAATTTTCCCTCCTTTATATTTTATCCATATTAGTCTTTAAGATATTAGTATGATGTGAAATTTATCTAACCAATCTTGTTTAATTCCCAGATGAGGGTGCTGCCTTAAATTCCAACAACTTAAGGGGAGAAGAATCTGGGTAAACTTCACTCACCCTTAAATACAGAAACCTGAGTGGGGGGTCTTTCTAGTGTACCCAAACTCTCCTACAACTTAAGTGTGCAAATGAAAATTCACCTGAATATTCCAGGAAAACATGAGCTATAGTCTGGGGTTAAGTATAAAACGTGTCTTTAACAAAAGCTGGGCAGAAGTTTTCTTATAATTGCCAAAGGAATTATGGAAACAAGTTACTTTTTGTGACATACAGGAGCCTGAAACAAGAGACAGCAGGTGAGTTTTGAAGTGACTTAATATTGAGTATACATTTAGTCAAACTTGTTTAATTTTCTAGTAAAACAGCTCAACTTCTGAGCTTATGGCAAATTCTAGTAGCATGTTTCCAGCAGAATTACTTGGATATGGAAACAGATATATGTTTTTTTTTTTTTTCTGATTTGGGAATTCTAATGCTTTTGCAATGCTTGCTTTAAATCACTACAATAGATTTCTTTTTTAAAAGGCAAACTGTACTAGATAGTCCTGTATTTTGTTAATATACAGCTTGTCCATTTTCCTTCATATCTAATTTGAGATTGTTATAGATAGGAATATTGCAACCCTTTGATGATCCATGATGCTGGACTTAAGCTTTAAAATTCACATCCTTTGGAGAAAGGAATTCATTTTTATTTTTTAGTGAAATGAACTGTCTGCTCCTTTCTTATTCTCTTTAAGGAGAACTTGTGAGAAATTCAGTAAAACCAGTAG
Source organism: Callithrix jacchus (assembly GCF_049354715.1). NCBI lineage: Eukaryota > Metazoa > Chordata > Mammalia > Primates > Cebidae > Callithrix > Callithrix jacchus. The sequence goes on from NC_133509.1 coordinate 99,200,233, forward strand.
GAAAATGCATAGTGAACCTAATGTTTCTATTGCACATAGACATTTTGATATTTTTCCAAATGATAAAGGTTTGCTTCATGTTGCTCATAATAGTTATGACGGCTGTATCTTCAATTTAGTAGTGGACTCATCTATGTCATGTGGAGAGATTAATTTTATGAATAACACTATGAATAATTTTAAAACTAGGTAAGAAGTTAGCCTAAGAATACTGGCCTTTGGTAATGACCCTTTCACACAAGAGTTAACTCTTAAGTACAGATAAGATTTTTTTTTTTTTTCCTTTTTAGCAAGCCTCATTTGGGGAGGAGGAGGAAGATAAATAGGCAACAGTGAAATTGCTTCAAAATAAACTTAAACAACTTTTTTTTTTTTTAAAGGAAACTGCTTTCTATACTCTGAAAAGCTGTAGATAATTCCAATTTATCAGTGCTGGAGTCACATTGGTGTAAATTTTCAGCAATGACCATTTAAGGATGTTTCATGGACTACAGGCATAAATATTTGACAAACTACTATTGTCAAATTGTACTATTGTACAAACTACTATTGTACTACAAAATCAGGTTAATTGTAGCTTTACAGTGATGTTTACTGTGAGCTTTATCAAGATAATACCCATTCTGTTCCCTTTTTATTAGTCCTTTATTTGTTGAAAGTGTTCATTCCTTGCTCTAACTTCAGAATATAATGGAGTCCTTCTGTAAGTGCAGTTTGGTGTAAGTATGACTCATTTTAGACCTCACTTAAGGGATTGGTTTCTAAAGTATCCAAAAATGACCATTGGTAGTCTTTGATCCTATGGCCTGGCCTCTGGTAACCTGCTACAATACTAACATCAATCTGGGTAGATACTTCATTTTCTATTATTTTGAGAAGTAATTTGTAAAACTCCTACCATTCTTGAGAGTGTTTCTTATTTAATTTTCTCTTTTCAAATTTACCTAGATTTTCATATTCCTAAAATAAAACCACCAAAGTAGCCATTCACTTTCCAAGGGTCAGTTGAAACTGGTAACTTGATAACTTCTGGAACTCCTTAGCAGATGTTAGATGAGCCATAGTCAAATAACAGTGGAAAAAGTACTTGATGTTAGGATGGGGCTAAATTATAGTTTAAGGAATTACTAGTATCACTTGAACTAAGTAGTGGATTATGTTCAGGACCAGCAGTCATGACTAAAGCAAATTCACTATGTATATATACATATATACAGAATGTTAAGGGATGGAAGAATTACATTTCTCCAACAGGCATTTATCTGAAATTCTTATCTGAATGTTTGATTAATATAATTGTCCCTGTTTTGAGGGAACAAATCTAGACATCTGTCAAATGATATAACCAGTTGTCTACAGTATTTGAGATGTGAAATTTCAAAACAAACTCTCTTGAAATTTTTTATAGTATTAATTTGATATGTATAATGAAAATGCATTACAACTTGTATGTTAGGAAATATTACTGCAATTTACACCTGTAAATTTAACATGCACAGTGTGATATTTATTATGTTACCCATTCAATATGTCATGGAGACTTAATGAGAATTTCTTTTTTATGTATAATCTTGAATACAACCTGGCCATAGAGATGAAATCAGTAAATCTATTTTTATGACTTTCCAATAGTAGACCTATAACATATTCTTACTTTAAACTGAATGTAGTTTGTAAAGGTTGTGTTGTAAGACATGTTCCTCTTGCTTTTGAATACGATTTAAATTGAAGTTTAAAAATATCTCACATCGGGCCCAGCGCAGTGTCTTATGCCTATAATCCCAACACTTTGGGAGGCCAAGGCTGGCAGATCACAAGGTGAGGAGATTGAGACCATCCTGGCAAACACGGTGAAACCCTGTCTCAACTAAAAATACAAAAAAAAAATTCAGCTGGGTGTGGTGGCAGGTGCCTGCAGTCCCAGCTACCTGGGTGGCTGAGGCAGGAGAATCACTTGAACCGGGAGGCGGAGGTTGCAATGAGCGCAGATTGTGCCACTGTACTCCAGCCTGGGCAACAGATTGAGGCTCCATCTCAAAAACAAACAAACAAAACCCCTCACATCCATATGTCACAATTGTTAAGGGAATATATATGTTTAGATTTATACACAGGAATATTCAGTTGTATATTTAATGTATAAATAGGTGTGAATAAACTTCCAAATTAGTTATAGAATTAGAAACTAGATGCAGAATTGTATTCCTTGAGGAAAATTTTGGATCTTCAGAAAAAGCCTAGTTTTTTTTTAATTGTTGTTGTTTTTGAGACAGATTCTCACTCTGTTGCCCAGGTTGGAGTGCAGTAGGGCCTTCTTGGCTCACTGCAATCTCCTCAATTCTCCTGCCTCAGCCCTCTGAGTAGCTGGGATTACAGGCATGCACCACCACACCCAGCTAATTTTTGTATTTTTAGTAGAGACGGTTTCACCATGTTGGCCAGGCTGGGCTCGAACTCCTGACCTCAGGTAATCTGCCCACCTTGGCCTCCCAAAGTGCTGGGACTACAGGTTTGAGCCACTGTGCCTGGCAAAAGCCCAGTATTCTTTTTTTTTTTTTTTGAGACAGCCTTGCTCTGTCACCCAGGCTGGAGTGTAATAGTGTCACGGCTCATTGCAACCTTTTCCTCCTAAGTTCAAGTGATTCTCCTGCCTCAGCCTCCTGAATGGCTGGGACTATGTAGTAGAGACGGTGTTTCCCCATGTTGACCAGGCTGGTCTGGAACTCCTGATCTCAAGTGATCCGCCTGTCTTGGCTTCCCAAAGTGCTGGCCTGAGCCCCCATGCCAGGCCTCAGTATTTATTCTTGATATAATCGTTTTGTTTTGTTTGAGACAGAGTCTCTTTTTGTCACCCAGGCTGGAGTTCAGTGGAATAATCTTAGTTCACTGCAACCTCCACCTACTGAGTTAAAGTGATTCTCCTGCCTCTGCCTTCATAATTGTTGGGATTATGGGCATCTGCCACCATGCCCAGCTAATTTTTGTATTTTTAGTAGAGACAGGGTTTCACTGTGTTGGCCAGTATGGTCTCGAACTCCTGACCTCAGATCATCCGCCTGCCCAGCCTCCCAAAGTGCTGGAATTACAGGCCTGAGCCATCGCACTGGCCTTGATACAGCTTTTGAAATATTTTAGGGTATATGCATTTCTGAAATTTATTAGGGTGATGCTTAATGTTAAAATGTCTTTCCCTTAGAATAAACCAAGATGTCATAGGCCCTTTCTTCCACCCATTTCAGTGTTGATTAGGTTGTCTGTGAATTGAAGGGTTAGTAAATAAGCAATCAAAAATGAAGCTGCCGGCTGGGTGCTGTGGCTCATGCCCATAATTCCAGCACTTTGGGAGGCCAAGGCAGGCAGATCACTTGAGGTCAGGAGTTCGAGACCAGCCTGGCCAGCAAGGTGAAACCCTTTCTCCAACAAAAATGCAAAAATCACCCAGGGTTGGTGTGGTGCACTCCTGTAGTCCCAGCTATTCAGGAGGCTGAGGTGGGAGAAGCGCTTGAGCCTGGGAGGTGGAGGTTGCAGCGAATAGAGGTTGCGCTACTGCACTCCAGCCTGGACGACAGAGTAAGACCATGTCTACCACAGGAGTTGCCATCTCCAGGTGTATAGTGTCACAAAAAAACAATAATTTTAAAAAAAATGAAGTTGCTAATCCAAAATTTTGCATTGCTATTTTCTTCTGTGGTAAGTTAACTTTTTTTTTTTTGAGATGGAGTTTCGCTCTTGTTACCCAGGCTGGAGTGCAATGGCGCGATCTCGGCTCACCACAACCTCCGCCTCCTGGGTTCAGGCAATTCTCTTGCCTCAGCCTCCTGAGTAGCTGGGATTACAGGCACGCGCCACCGTGCCCAGCTAATTTTTTTTGTGTTTTTTTTAGTAGAGATGGGGTTTCACCATGTTGACCAGGATGGTCTTGATATCTTGACCTCGTGATCCACCTGCCTCGGCCTCCCAAAGTGCTGGGATTACAGGCTTGAGCCACTGCGCCCGGCCTGGTAAGTTAATTTTTAAAGGTAGAATTATAACATTATAAAAATCTGTCCAGGCCAGATGCAGTGGCTCACACCTGTAATCCCAGCACTTTGGGAGGCCAAGGTGGGCAGATCATAAGGTCAGGAGTTTGAGATCAGCCTGACCAACATGGTGATACCCTATCTCTACTAAAAATACAAAATTTAGCTGGGCAGTGGGGCCTTCTCGGCTGTACTGGCATGTGCTTGTAGTCCTGTAGTCCAAGCTACTCAGGAGACTGAGGCAAGAGAATGGCTTAAACCTGGGAGGCGGAGGTTGCAGTGATCCGAGATGGCACCACTGCACTCCAGCCTGGGTGACAGAGCAAGACTCCATCTCAAAAAAAAAAAAACCATACACACACACACAAAAATGAAATCTGTCCATTATGACCTTTTTTATAGTATTAGCATGCATTATATTCAATTAATGTCTTGGACCTTAAATCTGGGACCAGCAGTTCTATATTATATGCTCTTAGATCTTTTAGATAGCTATATGACCTTGAGCTTCTCTTAATTAGGCAAAAGAAAAAAAAAAGTTATTCACAGGACACTTGCAGTTATCAAATATTTTGAAGGTACCTTCATCTCTACTTTAAACATCATCAATTATGGGATTTTTCTTTAAAGGGAAAATTATATTTCCAGTTTTGGTTGTGAGTTTCTAATGTCATTGAAAAAGAAACCTAACTAGTGAAAAATCTAGCCTGGGAAATGGGTGGGTCACTTTTTAGAAAGGTACTGTCATGATTTTGAAATGTAAAAACAATCTTCCTCCTTTTGTTTGAGGTAAGGTGATAGAGAAGTATAAGATTGTCCCCTTCAGAGTTACTGAAACTTTCTTTTAAATATTATATCCCTCTATCACACGTGAAACAACTTCTGTAATTTTTAAATAGATATTGTTTTGGGCTCTCAACTCTTATTTTTACCTAAGTTTTGTGTATTAGACAGCCTAAGTTTATTCTGTGATAAGATATATAGATCTTAAGTTTTCTATCAGCACTTCTCCACACATTGGGATGAATTGAAGAGGTTTACTGACCCCTAGTGTGGTCTTCCCAATAATGATTGTGAAGTGATTGGATGCCATCCAGATTCCTTGGTCTTTCTTCATCTTTTCTGGAGCTTCACCTCATTATTTCCCTGTCCTGTCCACCCCAAGTTATGTTCACTGCTAGGTGAAAAGCTCTTGGCATATGGGATATTCTCAAGTGTGTCATCTTGTAGTAAGAAAGCCTTGTCTGCAGCCAGTAAATAGATGGGTTTCCATATATCTGGACCAACTGAACAGCTGCCAGGATGGACTCAAGTGAGCAGAACATGAGTCTAGATGACTACTATTTTATTACTGTAGCCAGTAATTGTGTATTACCAAGTAGTGAGACTGGGAGGGTGGGAATAGAAGAAGCAGTGGGAAGCCTATTGACTTAATTTAAAAGTTTATGGGAGTATATACCCACTACTTATAAGCCTTTCATGCCAATTAAGCTGTGGTGATACAAAAGAATATACTAGGCATTCCCAATCATGATGCATCATCTAGAATTGCTCACTCCGAGCTGGGAGGGAAAAAAAATCAATCAGAATCAGCATTATCAACTCAGTTGCAAGAAGGAATTACAAGACATACGATCGGAAGAGTGTAAATGTAAAAATATCAATTGAATATCCATTGACACTAAGCAAGGTTCTTGGTTTTTGAGCAACACTACTTTTGTGTACTTCCCTGCTTCCCCACCTCGGCCCTCCTCTCCCCATCATACTAGGTACAACCTGGATTTAAACTTAATAATAGTGCTAATCATGAAAGTTTGGAAAAACTGGATCTTTCTTCCCTATACGACTAAATGTATTTATTCCAATTAAAACAGTAAAATGAAAAACTTGATGAAGTTCACAGTTGGAATGCCATGAAGAATTATTCCTTGGGCTGCTTTACAATGGATAGGCCAGTAAGCTGCCACGGCTTTTAAGACTGGGAACCGGGGCACCGAGCTGGGCATTAGGGATCGCGGAAGAAGCCTGGGTGCGGCCGCAGCTCGCGCGGCCCAGGAGGGAAGCGACGCCTCGCCGGGCCCTGCCCCGCCCCGCGCACCTGGCCGCAGTGTGCTGGTGCCGGCGGGCGGTAGCCTCAGCGACGCCATGTGGCGGCCAGGGCGACGCCACGTACCCGGTGTCCGAGTTTTATGTGAGGAGGAAGCGGTTAGACGGGCAGACCCTCAACTTCTTCTTTCCTCTTTTCCTACTTTCCTCCCTTCCTTTCTCCCTCCCCCTCCTTCCTGCCTTTCTACTGAAACCGCACCTAAAATCAAACAGCGGGATAAAATCCTAGCTTCCAGTTTAACACTTTAGGATTCTACACTCTTATTGAAAATGTAAAGAGGGACTAGTAGGAACCATTGTTTCTTGTTTCCTTATTATTACTTAAAAGGTATGTTAGTAAGTAGAAATTATTGTTACAGGTTTATTGTGGCATGTGGATTGCAAATTGAACTTTTAATTATTTTTGCTGAAAAAATTTTGTTTTTCAGCAGTTGGGATTACGATTAGGGATGTGGTACTGGAAAGATGAAACCAGAACTCTTGAATTCAGAAGGTAAATTTTAACAAAACTTTTTTTATATTAGAGTTTTTATAAAATTTTATAAAAATTACATGTGCCCAGGGTAAAAAAAAGAAAAAAAGCAAAACAGAAGCGGATAAATATCCACTGATACCTCACCATCTGGAGACAATAATTTCAGCAAACAGCCTTTCTCTGAACACTTATCAGCTGCTTCATATGGACCAGACACTGCTAATCAGTTTAACCAGCTCTTTGAAACAGCTGCATGTTAATTAGTTTACAGATGAAGAAACTGAAGTTTCAAAGGGTTAAGCTATTTGAGGAAAATTAAGTGACTTGGCCCAATCACACAGCTCAGAGGTAACTAAGATTATTTAAATGTAGGTTTGAAAAAAAAAATTAAATGTAGGTCTGTTTGATTTGCAGAGTCCATGTTTTTAATTACTTTATAAAATTGCTTTTTTGAGTTACAGAAATATAGTTGTACATTAATGGGACCATTTTAGACCTGCTGCAATAGATGGTGAATTTTGCAAGAGAAAATTACTAAATTAGAAAAAACTGATTTTAATCTCTGTTAAGAAGACACTGACTCTTAAAAGTGTATAGCTAAGCTAATAATACTAGACACTATCTGTTGTGCACTGATTATGTGCCAGATATTTGTCTATTTTTCCAATTCTTTTTTTTTCTTTGAGATGGAATTTTGCTCTTGTTGTTCAGGCTGGAGTGCAATGGTGCGATCTTGGCTCACCACAACCTCCACCTCCTGGGTTCAAGCAATTCTCCTGCCTCAGCCTCCCGAGTAGCTGGGATTACAGGCACATGCCACCATGCCTGGATAATTTTTTGTGTTTTTAGTAGAGACAGGGTTTCTCCATGTTGGTCAGGCTGGTCTCAAACTCCTGACCTCGGGTGATCTGTCCGCCTCGGCCTGCCAAAGTGCTGGGATTACAGACAGGCGTGAGTCACTGTGCCTGGCCATATTTTTCCAATTCTTAAAACAACTATGAAAAGTGAACATTAATATCCTCATTTTATAGATGAAAAACAAGGCTCAGGGAGATTAAGCAACTGAACCAAAGTCATACAGCCAGTAAGTAGCAGAACTGATAGTTTGAACCAAGATTTGTCTAATGCCTAAGCCCTTTTCATGTACTCACTGTCTCCCTCAATTAGACAGTAAGCCCTGCAGTGGCAAGAACTGTCTACAGTTGGTCTCTGGAACCATCTACAGAACTTCTTAAGTAGGTACGCAACAAATGTTTATTGAGCATGTTCAAAGAAACTGCTAGATTTAAGCAGAGGTAGAGGCAGGGGACAAATTTGAAGGCCAGTTGTAGGATTACAGATAATTATACAAGTAAGCAATAATGAGAGTTAGAATTAACTCCATGTTGGTAAAGATAGAAAGGCAAAGGACTAAGAAATACTTGAGAGAGAGGATTGACAGGATATTTGGATAGGATTGATAGGATATGGGGATTGGATGTGAAGGGAGAGAGAAAAGCAGGTGTTTAGGTTGGTTCTTAGGTGTCTCTGATTGGGTAATCAGGTGACTGATATTGCCCTTCACCCATATACAGCAGTAAAGTGACAAAACTGGCAGCTGGGTGCAGTGGCTTATGCCTGTAATCTGCCGAGGCAGGCAGATCACCTGAAGTCAGGAGTTCAAGACCAGCCTGACTAACATGGTGAAACCCAGTCACTACTAAAAATACAAAAAAGTTAGCCAGGCGCGGTAGCAGATGCCTGTAATCCCAGCTACTTGGGAGGTTGAGGTGGGAGAATTGCTGGAACCTGGGAGGTGGAGGTTGCAGTGAGCCAAGATCGTGCCACTGCACTCTAGCCTGGGCAACATAAATAAATAAAGTGACAAAACTGACCATGTGTTTCAGGTTGCTATGACTTGTTCACATGGATACATCTTGGGCTGTTGGACAAATGGGGCTGGAAGTCAGGAAAGGAGTTGGCTAAGCAGACATATATAGTTACACTAAATGTTTATAGTTACATTATAAACATGATGACATATTTCATGTTAAATAATTCAAAGGCTTAACATTTTATTAGAGTCAAAATCAAAAGTTTATATTTTATAGAATATTTATTTCAGTATTTCTGAGTAACTGTCACTTCAAAGCAGTAATTTCAGTTTCCCTTTTCAGCTTTGCCATAGAAGATTCTGTCCAGTGGCATCTGAAACATCACCCTCAGTAAGTATGAGATAGACAGTAAGATAGTTTTGGGATTAGACAGACAGGATCATTACAGGAGTCAAAATACATGATAAAGCACAAGAGAATGTGTGTATAAATATGAGTGCCAACTTTTTTTTTTTTTTTTTTTGAGACAGGGTCTCATTCCTGTTTCTCAGGCTAGAGGACAGCGGCATGATCTTGGTTCACTGAAGCCTCGACTTCCCAGGCTTAGGTGATTCTCCCATCTCAGCTTATTTTTTGTATTTTTAGTAGAGGCAGGTTTTCACCATTTTGCCCAGGCTGGTCTTAAACTCCTGGGCCCAGTGATTTGCCCTCCTAAACCTCCCAAAGTGCTGGGATTACAGGCGTGAGCGACTGTACTTGGCCCACCATTTTCCATTCTCAATCTTCACATATATTTAAAGGCCATCTTAGTCCTCTCTTCTGATGATGAGCACTTTGGATCATACTTTTTTTACTTATTGAGTTTCTTTGTAAATGAAGTTAGTTGACAGTATATATATATATTTTTTGAGACAGAGTTTCACTCTTTCTTGCCCAGGCTGGAGTGCAGTCGCATGATCTCGGCTCACTGCAACCTCCGCCTCCTGGGTTCAAGGGATTCTCCTGTCTCAGCCTCTGGTATAGCCGGGATTACAGGTGCCCATCACCACACCCAGCTAATTTTTGTATTTTTAGTAGAGATGGGGTTTCACCATGTTGGCCAGGCTGGTCTTGAACTCCTGACCTCAGGAATCCATCCGCCTTGGCCTCCTAAAGTCCTGGGACTACAGGTGTGAGCCACCGAGCCTGGCCGACAGTATTTTTTTTTTTTGAGACGGAGTTTCACTCGTTACCCAGGCTGGAGTGCAATGGCGCGATCTCAGCTCACTGCAACCTCTGCCTCCTGGGTTCAGGCAATTCTCCTGCCTCAGCCTCCTGAGTAGCTGGGATTACAGGCACGCGCCACCGTGCCCAGCTAATTTTTTGTATTTTTAGTAGAGACGGGGTTTCACCATGTTGACCAGGATGGTCTCGATCTCTTGACCTCGTGATCCACCTGCCTCGGCCTCCCAAAGTGCTGGGATTACAGGCTTGAGCCACCGCGCCCGGCCGCAGTATTTTTTAAACTAATTTTCAGTGTGAATCTGACAACCCACCCCATATGGTGCTATTTTATATTTGAGCCTACTAATGAGTTCACAGATATCAGTTTCATATCTTTCATAAAGTATTCATATTCATAAACTAAAATTCCTTTTGGTTTGTTACCAAATTGTTCTTGAAATATGGCTTGATTTGATTTCCACTAATTTAGGAGAATACCTAGGGAATGGTATGATTTAAAATATAGGTTACATGACATAATACAAAGCATGAGCAAAAGAGGCCAGACACAAAAATGTAAATACTGCATGATTACATTTGTATAAAGTTTTAACAAATAGACAAAAAAAAGAACTTTAATGATATGAGTAAATACAAAATAGTGGTTACCTTTAGGGGGTTATCAACTGGTGGCATTGGGAGACAGTATAAGGAAACCTTCTGAGGTGGTAGAAATGGCCTATGTGTTGATCTGGGTGGTAGTTTTGTGGGTATATACATATTAAAAAATTCATCAAGTTGCACACTTTAAGATTTATGCACTTTATTACACGGAAGTTATAACTAAAACAACAACAACAAAAAACTGCAAACCCCAGACTATGTGGTGTACACAAACTGGGGGGCAGTTAAGGGAGGCGGAAAAGGAATATTACGAACAGATGGGGGTCAGCCAGCCTGTTTTTGGTGGAGCTGCTTTGTGTTTAAGCAACTCAATGTGGTGAGCTTTAGAGTGTCAGGATTACCTTGGGCATCTACCTGCAAAGGTAGAGGAAGGCGGACCCTTGTATATTGTATGTCAGAGTTGGTATTTGGATTCATTGGAAATAGAGGTATTGGTTCCCTGTTAAAAGTCTGAGCATATCCCATCACAAATTTTAAAATGTAGGTTTGACATCAGAGAGGACTCTTGAGCTGGAACATGCTTTTTCTGTCAGAGACAGTGCTACTGGAGACTTAATGTTACTCTAGTTGGTGGTGAAGGGGCAGGGCTGTGGCAGAGGTGGTTGAGAATAGACAGTGGTAGGGATGGAAACTGCAGAGGTAGCAGGCGTGTTCAGTGACTGCTCTCACACCTAGCAGTGCGAGATTGGAGCTAGGCAGAACAGTTATGCAGCAATCCAAGAGGGTGGTGACTAGGACCCAGAGGAGCTCTGGCAGGAGAATGGGAGATAAGCAGGAATGGGGAGAGGCAGTAAGTGTGTGGAGGGGGTAAAGGGTAACAAGATTTTTTTTTTTAATGCATACTACTCAAAGTACTTGCCTGTAGGAACCCCAAGTTAAAAATCCAGTAGGCAGGAATTTGGCCCTTAGGAGAAAGGCAAATGCAAAATTAGATTGGGAAGTGGAATGATTGAGGCCAGAACCCTAAGAAATAGCTACTTTAAAAAATTATGAAATGTTTTTAAAAATCATTCTATTTAACTATTTTCTTGTTTGTCCAAAGAATACTCCTCAGGGGCACTTGCAGCTACAGTGTTTACCCTGAGATAACTTTGCCACAAAATATCTCGCTTTTTAAAAAAATTATTTTCTCTTTGCTCTAGTATATTGACTTTGGAAACAAAAGACATCATTCTGTTTATAGCATTCTGTTTTTAGTGGTATTTCCATTTACAAAACTAGTAATTGTCTATTGCGGAAAATTTCAAATCCTAGAAAACAGCATTCCTACATGTGATGTTAACATCGTTCTCGAACAGTTGGCCTAAGATTCAGCTGATGAATATGATTTTTCCAAAATAGACGATTCTGATGATTAAGACAATTCTGATGTTAGTTCTGTTTAGAAATAACTCTAAGAATAGTTTTATATTGTATTTTCACCTGGAAAATCAGTCAGATTTGCTTCAGCCTCAAAGAGGGTATTTATATAAAATTAAATGGATGCTACCAGCAAACTACACTTTTTTTTTTCTAAACAGGAAAAGGATTAAAAACATCAGTGAGTGCCTGTAGTCTCAGTAAGTCGGAAGGTTGAAGGGGCAGGATTGCTTAAGACTAGGAATTTGAGGTTATAGTGTGCCATGATGACACCTGTGAATAACACAGCCACTGTACTGCAGTCTGAGCAACATAGCAAGACCCCATCTCTTAAAAAAAATTGTAAAATACTAATAAGCAAAAACAAAACACAATCCCACCCAAGCAAGTAACTGTTAACATCTTATGGTATACATATATAGCTTTCCAAATCTTCAAACTTTCCCCTCTCTCTGTCTCTCTCTCTACACACACACCCTTTTTTTTATTTGAGACGGCATCTCACTCTGTCACCCAGGCTGGAGTGTAATGGCACAACCTTGGCTCAGTGTAGCCTCAACCTCCTGGGCTCAAGTGATTCTCCTACCTCAGCCCCCACCACCCACCACACACTGCCTCCCACCCCGCCCCCCAGCAAACAGCTGAAACTACAGGCACATGCCACCATGCCCAGCTAGTTTTTTTGTATTCTTTTTTGGTAGAGATGGGGTTTCTCCATGTTGTCCAGGCTGATCTGGAACTCCTGAGCTCAAGCAATCTGCCTGCCTTAGCCTCCCAACATCCTAGGATTACAGGTGTGAACCACCATTTCTGGCCATGGGGTTTCAAATATATAAAGGTAGGGAAGATGGTGTAATGAACCCCAAAGAACCCATAACACAGCATCAACGAGTACTGAATCAAAGTCAACTTCATATCTATACCTCTTTCTACCCCACTCCTCAATTATTTTGAAGAAAATCCTAGGCATCATGTCATCTGTAAATATTTCAGTATGTATCTTAAAAAATAAGCACTGTCTTAGAAAATACAACTGATGTAGGTAGCTGGGCATGGTGGCACACACTATAATCCTGGCTACTCAGGAGGAGAATCGCTTGGACCCGGGCGACAGCAGTTGCAGTGAGTGGAGATTGCGCCACTGTTCTCAGTTCCTTCATCTATAAAATGCAATAATAATGCCTCGCGAGAAGTTAATGAGGGTGTTGGTATAGTTCATCAGCCTTCATGCCCACTTCTTTCTTATTTGGTAAAGAGAAATACTTTTACTCACAGGCATCATCTAGGTTGGCCCATGAGGCAGGCTTTTCTCTCTGACATAGTACCTGCTGTCTTTTCCTTTCTTGCTTCAGGTAGTCCTGTTCTAAAGCTGGGCAAGAACCAGCAGTCTGTCTGAATCTTTGCAAAGGTCATGGACTCCCCTGAGGATATAAACCCAGGGAAACACTACTCTTTCATCATGGCCTGAGAGAAGACTCTCTGAGAACCGTCAAAGAAATCTAATTGTGTGGAAGCCAAGAATTGTCCAGCCTTCTGCATTTCAGTGATGAATTCTAGAGAGAAAGTATGGATTTCTTTCCTGTTTACTTCAAGGCAAAGGGGAATGACATGATTATATTCTAATATTAGGAAAGTACATCCATCTTGTACTCTGGAGACAGTAGGAGGGTACAGGCTAATTAGCCCAGACTGTGGTTTGAGCACGAATCAGAGGTACAATTCACAGTACAATTTTCAATTATTGGCTGGGCATAGTGGCTCATGCCTGTAATCCCAGCACTTTGGGAGATCGAGGTGGGTGGATCACCTGAGGTCAGGAGTTCGAGACCAGCCTGGCCAACATGGTGAAACCCTATCTCTACCAAAAATACAAAAATTAGCAGGATGTGGTGGCATGCACCTGTAATCCCAACTACACGGGGGGCTGAGGCAGGAGAATTGCTTGAACCCAGGATGAAGAGGTTGCAGTGAGCTGAGATCGTGCCACTCCAGCCTAGGTGACAGAGTGAGACTCAGTTTAAAAAAAAAATCGCGAAAATAAACGAAAAAAAAAATTGTAAACTTGAACCACAAATGAAAAAAAAAATTCGGTTATTACTCATGTTGCTTCTTGGTGATTCCAAACGCATTGTGAGCATAGGCTGCCTTCAGGGCTATGGCAGAGCACTCACACACAAAGTAGAATCTGTCTCACCAGCCAAGCTAGAGAATGACTTCAGTGGGGTGAAAGCCACTCAGACAAGTGTGAAGTAGAGAACGTATGTCCAGAGGTCAGAGCATAAGGATTAAAAGTTTAGCAGTAAATATCAGACTGTTGGCTAAGGGTCTACCCTTAGTTTCTACCTACCAGTTTCTACCACTGGGACATGGGTCAGCCTCTCCAAGCCTTAGTTCTCCATCAGTAAAATGACAGCCTTATTCTAGATAATTTTTTTTATTCCCAATAACCCCAAAATTCTATGATTTTATTTTTTATTTTATTCATTCATTTATTTTTGAGATGCAGTTTCGCTCTTGTTGCCCAGACTGGAGTGCAATGGCGCAATCTCTGCTCACCACAACCTCTGCCTCCCGGGTTCAAGCGGTTCTCCTGCCTCAGCCTCCCTGAGGAAGGAGATCCCCTCTTCCCGAGCTTCTAAGGCCATTTCCCCTTTAGCCTTCTACACTGCATCTCAAAAGGAGAAGTTAAAAGTCAGCCAGAGGAGGGATGGGTAGGTGCTGCCGTCAGGTCTAAAGGATTAAACCCCCTATGCTGACCACAACCCTATCTATAGATCACGGACATGGTACAGAGGAATTTTCCTTGGAAGGCATTGTTCTTGCTCAACTGCTCAGACCCCCACCTAGTCATGTCCCCCACGCTCTTGACTGTCTCACATGTGCACCTCTCAGACTGTAAGCCTTTAAAAGGGCCTCGATTTTCTTTGTCGGGAGAGCTCGATTGTTGAGGCGTCTATGCCGCTGCAACTCCTGGCCGAATACAATTACCACTTCCTTCCCGTTTTTGGTATTCGAGAGGTTTGTTTGCGGCCCCCCTGCTTCATCTTGAGTAGCTGGGATTATAGGCATGCACTACCACGCTCAGCTAATTTTGTATTTTTAGTAGGGATGGGGTTTCTCTTTGTTGGTCAGGCTGATCTCAGATTCTTGACCTCAGGTGATCCGCTCGCCTTGGCCTCCCAAAATTCTGGGATTATAGGCATGAGCCACCGTGCCCGCCCCGCTTTTTAATTTTATTTTTAGACTGGGTCTCACTCTGTCACCCAGGCTGGCTGGAGTGCAGTGGTGTGATCCCAGCTCGCTGCAATCTCCACTTCCTGGGCTCAGGCAATTCTCCCATCCCAGCCTTCCAAGTTGCTGGGAGCACAGGCACGTGCTACTACACCCAACTAAGGTTTTTTAAATTTTTTTTATTTTTAGTAGAGA
The DNA here is from genome assembly GCF_049354715.1 of Callithrix jacchus. NCBI lineage: Eukaryota > Metazoa > Chordata > Mammalia > Primates > Cebidae > Callithrix > Callithrix jacchus. The sequence goes on from NC_133509.1 coordinate 99,215,319, forward strand.
CGGAGTTTCACTATGTTGCCCAGGCTGGTCTCAAACTCCTGGGCTCAAGCCATTTACTGGACTCAGCTTCCTCCCAAAGTGCTGGGATTACAGGTGTGAGCCACCAACCCTGGCCAATTTTATGGTTTTATAGTTCCAAGTTCATCTGACTTAGTTCATAGACTTATCTAGATAAATAAGATAGTCCCAACTGTATCCTTTCAAATTCCTTATTTTAAGGCTTTATTGTCTCAAAACATCTCAGGCAAATGCAAGAAACTTTGAATTATAGGAATGGGGCTGAGAAAACGGGGAGGAGACACAGTTACATTTGACATTAACTTAGATTTAGTGTTTCTATCTTCTCTCATCTTCTAGGGAAGAGAAACAGGAGAGAGCTGGGAACAGCTGGGGCTTCCTTAGTCTGTATATCTCTATCAATGTTTTGAAAAGTTATGCAGGTAATACATTTTTATAAATAATGCAGAAGTATACAGATGTGGAATTGAGATCCTTCATTACCCTCTCTTTCCTTCCTGCCCCCTCTTATCCCCCACCCGTCTCTGGAGGTAGCCACTATCAGCATTTGCCATCTTTCCATTTCTTTTTCCCTGCACACCTCCATCCTCAGTATTTTAGCACACCCTGCCCCACAAATACCCATTTCATGGAGACCAGTGATAAGAGCAGCACCAAAAAGAATGAAAAGCTTAGAAATCATCACTGGCCAACTTGGTGCCAGTTGTCTTAAAAAAAAGAAAACAGTGGGAAAAAAAATCATTCCATTGAGGTAACATTATGTACATGCTTTTAGGAGCTAACCTACAACACAAATATTGCCAGGCAGTTGGAGAGACTCCTGGAAGAAGAAAGTACCAAGCTGATTTTATTATTCCCACAGGGAGGTATTTCTCTAACAAAATTTCTTTGTGGGATTTACCAAGGAGATAATAAAGTTCTCATGATTAATATCCATCTTTAGAGAATGGATAAAGTTGAGGGGAAGTGCTTCTATTACTGCATCTGCCTCTCAGCTTAACAGAGGGACACAGAACTTTGGGCAGAGGGTAAGCTTCTACATTGTGTTATCAATGTGGCATTGTGATAACTCACAATGGATTTGGCAGACACCATGGTTCTCCCAGAAAATGTACTATCTATAAGGCAGGAGCCTTGTCCTGATAGTCTTCAGAAGACTTTTCTTTGTTTTTCTGTTAGCATTTGCTGATACCCCCAAGAGTCTGTGCAACGGTTCTAATTAGAAACCATCTTATTTTCAATGTCATAGCAATTCCTAACACATAGTAGATCGTCAGTATAGATTTGTTATTTAATTGGGTTCCTTTGTTAGTCAGACTCGTTATGGCTTAGTAGTGCTTGTACAACGTGCTAAGAAACTCTGAGTTAAGTAGAAGGTCCTAAAGCCACCTGGAGATCGAGATGGCTGAGGCCCTTAGAAGAGTCCATGGCAGCCAATACTGAGATTGCTATCTGGGAGGCAGGATTGCCGGGTGGCTCAGCACAAGGCTCTGTGGCTAAAAACCTAGGCACCAGTCCTGACTTTGCCAGTTGCTGTTATTTTAGTCAAGTCACTTAATCTCTTTTTAAGTTTCCATTTTTCTTATATGTAAAAATGGTGATAATATTTTGTGTTAGAGTTTCCGTGAGGGTTAAATGAGATTTGTGCCTAAAAGCACATATCATATATATTAAGTACCTCAATAAATAATCTTTCCAAATTTTTCAAGAGCTTTCTGTTTCTTAGGAAGTTACTAAAAGATTTTCAAATGTTCTGTGTGTAGTGGTATTGTGGAGACTGCTGATGGTTAGAGGCGGAAGTTTTAATTTTTTCTCTAGATAAGTGTTCAGTATGTAAATACATGAATTGAACATTGCTATGTCTCAGATTCTCTTCAGCTTCTGCTGATAATATATGCTAGTCCTAAGATTATGAGTTATGATACGATTTGACTTGTTTTCCCCTGGAAGAAGTGAAGTCCCTAATTATCTCATTTTGATTGCAGTTTTACACCTGCAGTAGAACTCAAGGAAAAAGGAAAGAAAGGCAAAGCAGTTCACTTTGCAGAAATCGACAGTCCAGCTCCAGAAAGGTAGATTAGCTTCTCAACCATACCAGAGCTGCTGATAGCCCCTCTCAGTGGAATGGCTTCAGCCTTTACAAACTACGAAAATACCGTTCCTATTATTCTAGGTTGCAATGTGAGTACCTATCAAAGAGAGAACATGCACTGTTTCAGAATTATGGTGGGAATTCCAATAGTCTCAATAAATGTATCCTGTTAACCTGGCTGTCAGCACATCTTCAACTTTTTACAGTTTCTTAAAATTTGAAAATGATAGGTACACCAGAATAGATGATTTAAATGATCTATTTTGGATGATATTTGTATTTAGGTTTTATATCAGGCAGTGAGCGTCCCGCTTGCCTTAACATAGTAAATATAATGTTTAATAAAAAGCATTCTGAAATCATCTTACATCAAACAAAACCCATGTATGACACTCAGGCCCTTATTACTTTTTAATGAATGCTTCTTACATGTCAGGCTAGATTAAATCCAACTAAAATATTTTAAAACACAACACTGCTAGAAACTATTACTTTCCAAAATGGTTGACAGATAAAAGGCTTGCTGCAAGAGAGGATAAGTCAGCTAAAGCTTTAGAGAAACGAGGTCAACAGGGCACCAGTACACTAGATGATGTTAAATGTCAGTAATTGTTTTCTAATCTATACATAAACGTCCATCATCTATACATAACATCCATGCATAAACATATCATGTGTGACTCACAGGCAGCTTTTGTCCTCTCTCAATTGTCCATTTTCTCTTTTCAGTTGTTACTTTGCTTTTGCTACAAGATACTGAGATGCAGCGGATTGGTTCTTTTACATTTATGAAGTATGTATTGCTTGTGAAGCATTTCAGATCTTTTATCCTTTATTTTTCAGTAACTCCATCTGGTAAGTGATGACAAATCTGATTTTTAGAGGAAGAGCGTGAGGCTGGCTCTATGTAAGCCATCCTCTCAGGACCTAGTCACAAACACTGCAACCACAGAGTCAGGAAGAGGAAGCCAGAAGTCATGGGAACCCCAAAGTCCCAGGGCAAGGACTATGGAGAGCATGCAGTCAGAGTCTCACATGGACTGCATTATTTTTACATAATAGTTAAGGGATATGCCCATTTACTGGCCCGGTGTGGCAGCTCATGCCTGTAATCCCAGCACTTTGGGAGGCTGAGGTGGGGAGATCACCTGAGGTCAGGAGTTTGAGACCAGCCTGGCCAACATGGTGAAACCCCCTCCCTACTGAAAATACAAATGGCCAGGTGTGGTGGCTCACGTTTGTAATCCCAGCACTTTGGGAGGCCTATTGAGATTCACTCGGGGTGGTTGGCAAAAATATTACAGAGAATAGTAAAGATATATTAGAGAAAGTTATAGTCTCAAGCCTTTTGGAAGGCCAAAGGGTTTTACTAGGGCAGGTTGAAGGCAGCTGCCTCGTTAACATTAGCATAGGAAAGAGATTAGAGACTGATCAAAAGACCTTACCCCACACCCATTTGTCTCCACTCTGTTTACTCATGTGAATTTGGTGCTGGGTGGTTTCTCCAGGAGGATTAAAGGGGAATTACTTATTAATTGCATTTATTCTGGGCCCCAGAACCAAAAGCTTTTACCAGTTATAAAACCATGTTAATTACCCACAAGTGTGTTAACTTAGAACCTCTATCGTAATGTCTAGGGAATAAATGTGTGGATGAACAGGGAATCTAGGTCGAATGGTTGTATTTTGCCCTCTGAAAGCAGTCAGCGGCCATTCCCTAGCCCATGTGAAACAGCTTAATGGTGTGAGAGTGCATTTATTCATCCGTGGTTGAGTCAGGGTCTGCAGGTCAGACTCCCACGGCAGTGGAACCCACGTCTCAGGTGGTGACCCCAACGTGATCAAAGGCACAAAGTCCAAGGCTGGTGGATCACGAGGTCAGGAGTTCGAGATCAGCTTGGCCAATGTGGTGAAAGCCCATCTCTACTAAAAATACAAAAAGTAGCCGGGTGTGGTGGCACACACCTGTAATCCTCGCTACTCAGGAGGCTGAGGCAGGAGAATTACTTGAACCTGGGAGGTGGAGGTTGCAGTGAGCTGAGATCATGCCACTGCACTCCAACCTAGGCAACAGAGCAAGACTCCATCTCAGGAAGAAAAAAAAAACAAACATTAGCAGGGTGTGGTGGTAGACACCTGTAATCCCAGATATTTGGGAGACTGAGGCAGGAGAACTGCTTGAACCTGAGAGGCAGAGGTTGCAGTGAGCCGAGACTGTGCCACTGCACTCCATCCTGGGCAACAGAGCAAGACTCCTTCTCAAAAAAAAAAAAGGGTTTTACCCATTTACTGAAGATCAATTTTCTCCACTAGTTATGTTTGGCAGCCCTAGGATATGCTAGGTGTGTGACTGTAGTAAGTTTCTTGACCTTTCAAAGCCTGTCTCCTCAGCTACAAAATTGGAAAGTAATTGTGTAATTGTATCCCCTTTGTATGGCTGTGCATGGCTGTGCCTCATGTGGCCCCTACACCGTGAATGCTCAATGAGAGTCGGGTGCCCGATACTACTGGCACCCCTCTCCATTCTCTCAGCACATACATGCAGGCTGTTGTGGCAACTGCCTGAGACTCAGCCTGAAGGCCTCATTCCACCACAGGAGCACGCTCAGCCTGACTGCAGGGCAAGCTCAGAGCTAGGGAGTCAGTGCCCTAAAAGCAGCTCTCACTCAGTGCCCTGCTGGAGGAGTTGGTAGAAAAACTGAGATGTTTTCCACACCGTCTCCCAGAGTCCCCACAGGACTGAACTCCACTTACTTTGCCAACACCCTCTCTGTTGGCTTCCTTTCTTTTCCTGTCTCATTTCCCCACTTTCTTACTGATGTTTCCTGAGATCACTTCCCAACAAAACGATTCACTTTCAAGTCTTTGTCCCAGTGTCTGTTGCAGGGGAACCCAACCTGAGACCAGGAGTTATTAATACCTTGAAAAGAAAATCTGTAATGGTCACCCTCATCCTGCTTTTTAAGGTATAGTTCAAGAAACCAATGCCAGAGAAAGAATTTCCATTTGAGGCCACAAAGAAGGCAGCAAAAGTCTTGAAAAATATTTAGAAGGAAAACAATGACTTCTAGTTAAAAACAAATGAGATAGCATTGTAAATCAGTGTAACCTTTTTGGAGGGTGTGGCATGAACATTTAATATGCACATACACTATGTGCTAGCAATTTCACTTCTGTCTATAATATTTTTAAAAACCTAAATACCCATCAATGGAAGACTACTTAAATGAGGTATAGAATATCCAGCTCTTTAAAACAATGAAGAAAAAATATATATATCATAGAAAGAGGTCTGTGCTACACAGAAAATTGACAAAAGCAAGTTTCTTCTCAGCAAACTGACACAAGAACAGAAAATCAAACACCGAATGTTCTCACCGATGGGTGTTGAACAACGAGAACACATGGACACAGGGAGGGGAGCATCAAACACTGGAATCTGTTGTAGGGGCCAAGGGAGGGACAGCGGGGCAGGGGAGGTTGGGGAGGGATAATATGGGGGAGAAATGCCAGATGTAGGTGACAGGGGGATGGAGGCAGCAAACCACATTGCCATATGTGTACCTATGCAACAGTCCTGCATGATCTGCATATGCACCCCAGAACCTAAATTAAAAATAAAAGCAAGTTGCAAAGAATTGTATATACAATATTACCCCACTTATTACCGAAAAACATTTTTAAGGCATATAGTCATGCACATGTACATATGTTGGTGGAGGAGGATGTTATATGTGATTGTCTATGTTTTATAAAGTTTAGAAAGGATTAATACCAAACTTTTTTTTTTTTTTGAGACAGAGTCTCAGTCTGTCACCAGTCTGGAGTGCAGTGGCTCGATATTGGCTTACTGTAACCTCCACCTCCGGGGTTCAAGCAATTCTCCTGCCTCAGCCTCCCGACTAGCTAGGATTACAGGCATGCATGACCATGCCTGGCTAATTTTAGTATTTTTTAGTAGACACAGAGTTTCACCAGGCAGGAGTTTCACCAGGCAGGTCTCAAACTCCTGACCTCAGGTGATCCACCCGCCTTGGCCTCCCAAAGTGCTGGAATTACAGGTGTAAGCCACTGTGCCTGGCCCAAACCAAACTCTTAATAGTGGTTACCACTAGGGAATAGGATGGTGACAGAGGCAGGAGAAAACTTTTTATTTGATGCATTTCTCTCTATTTTTTAAACAGTGGAAATATATAAGTTTTTAAAAATGAAAAATAAGCACAACTATAAGAATTTAGCATCTGACCTTTCCAAATGTTTTACTTACAAAACCCAGATTTTTAAAATATTTGAAGATATAGTAGATAGAATTTTAATTGGTAAATCAGTTCTTTGATACACATAACATGGTTTTCTACTTATTCTTGAGTTGTGTGCTCATGTATTTTTTGTGAGAAATCTTACCTTTGAAATAGGTTAGCACTGACTCTGTTTCAAATCTCTCCATAGGAATAAGAATCTTGATAATTTCCTCATGGCATTATTGTACTACTTATCTCATTACCTGGAAAAAGACTCCCTAGAAAAGAAACCCAAAAGCTATATGGTGTAAGTAAGATTTTACAGTGTGCTTTAGAGTTGTGTCACTGCCAGTATTAAAAGTAACTTTTGTCTAGGATAAAGAGATGATAGAAATGTTTAAATCTTTGAGATGTACAAAGACATTTTACATGGGAAGAATGTGTTTCTAAAGCTCACTGAATAATTTCTATGTGTATTCCAGTAACAAAATATTCCAACTGATTCAGACTAGCATTGCCCAATAATGAGATAATGAAAGCCATGTATGTAATTTTAAATTTTCTGGTAATGTTTAAAAAATATAAAAAGATACACATGAAATTAATTTGAATACTCTCTTTTATTTAACCCAATGATGCAAATATCATTGCCAACAGTCGTTGATACTAGGAAGTTATTAATGAGATATGTTACTTTTCTGCAGTAAGACTTGAAATCTGGTATCTATTTTATACCTATAATATTCTCAATTCATACTATATACATTCTCAATAGCCACTTGGGGCTAGTGACAACCATCTTGAATAGTGCAGATATAATTGTTGTGTGCTTTTTATGCTTACAAAGCTTTTGCTAAAGGGCTTATAAGCATCCAATTAAAAAAAAACCAAGAATTAAAAAAATTAATAGATTTTGCCAAAATGGCATTCCACATCTCAGGAAAAAATCCCAGCTTTCTTAGGCTACCTCGAAAGAATTTCATTGCTTTAGCTTTAGGCAGAAGTGGCTCAGAGGTGTACACCAGGGCAAGAATCTGGGGACTCAGAGTGCAGAGCCGAACAATGCCTTTCAGCCTTGGTGACATTTTGCAAGCCATGGAACTTTCCCTGTGCCAGGCAGCCCTCCCCAGTACATGTGGAACCAACCCAATGATTTAGCCGTTAGGAATGCTGGGTAGAGTAATTAACTTGTTGCTGCAGGATGTTTTCAAAATGGAAAACCTGTTATACAACCAAGCAGCTGGAAAAACATCTTATGGGTAGAATAAATGCATCTGGATAGCAGTTTTGTAAAGAACCAAATAAATAATTTAAAAACTCTTATTCCTGTAAAGCCATCATAATATGCAACATCAATGTTATTTTGGGGCTGTATTGCACAACAGGGAAGCCAGAGCATGAAATGTTTCTACGGTAGCAAGCAAAAGGGTTTAAAGCCAGCTATGGACTTAGAAGGTTTGAAGATTTTTACTATTCCCAAATAGAAACTTTAGACTTTTTTGGCACTTTGGGTTATTATATTTTTTATAGTATTTCCTCTTCTGAGGCTTATTGCTAATCTAGCAAAAAAAAAAATTTTTTTTTTTTTTGAGATGGAGTCTCGCTCTGTCACCCAGGCTGGGGTGCAGTGGTAAAATCTCGGCTCACTGCAGCCTCTACCTCCTGGGTTCAAGCGATTCTTCCACCTCAGCCTCCTGAGTAGCTGGGATTACAGGCGCCCACCACCATGCCTGGCTAATTTTTGTATTTTTAGTAGAGATCGGGTTTCACTATGTTGGCCAGGCTGGTCTCCAACTCATGACCTCAGGTGATCACCTGCCCCAGCCTCCCAAAGTGTTGGGATTACAGATGTGAGCCACCACGCCTGGCCTGCTTTCTTAATTGATAAGAATAGATAATGAGACAGGTTTTCTAGTTAAAGATGCACTAAACACAGTGGTATAAGGTCGACTGTTCCTTAGAAGGAATCAGTTACTCAGACTGACAAAAACCAATCGAAGTCTTAAAAGTATGGATTTTCTGGTGTGATTCTAAAAAACAAATCACGAGTCTTTATTTTCAGGTTTCCTATGGTCTGTTGGTTTACTTACTATAATAGATTTAAATATTGATTGCATTGAGGTGTCTGCACAGAATAAAAAACTGATTTCAAATACTAAGATATAGCATAGGGATAATAATAGCACTTAATTCACAGAGTTATTATACAGAAGTAGACGAGACAGTGTATATTATCTTACCCCAGTTCATGGGACTTGGGCGGAAAGACTACAGCCATGGGAGAACAGAAAAAGGTGAAGAAGAATGGCAAAGGTACACTTAGATGATGTCAGATGATTACCCTGCTTTCCGAAGCAGCAGTCTTGTTCCCATTTTACAGGTGAAGAAATTAAGGCTCAGTGATGTTAGTTTGTTGGAGATCACATACCATACCTAGGGGATGTCGTTACAGTTCCTAGGTGGAACTGATACTAGAACACAGATCTGTTTCACTCCAAAGTTTGTGCTTAAACCACTGTACAACATGCCCAGCACTTCCTATCTGTCAACTGCACTGTTTTCCAGAGTTTATCTGTCTGTAATTAGAATGTTTAGCTTCTGAACAATTATGTATGTACTTGTTTTGTTTTGTTTTGTTTTGTTTTGTTTTTTGAGACGGAGTCTTGCTCTGTCGTCCAGGCTGGAGTGCAGTGGCACAATCTCCACTCACTGCAACCTCTGCCTCTCTGGTTCAAGCGATTCTCCTGCCTCGGTCTCCTGAGTAGCTGGCACTGCAGGTGCCTGCCACCATGCCTGGCTAATTTTTTGTGTTTTTAGTAGAGATGGGGTTTCACCATGTTTGCCAGGCTGACGTTGAACTCCTGACCTTAGGTGATCCACCTGCCTCAGCCTTGCAAAGTGCGGGGATTATAGGCATGAGCCACCTTGCCTGGCCTGTATTTACTTTTAAACATAATATCATAAGTACTTTCAAGTTATTATAATCTTCATAATTATAATTTTTAATGGTAGCATAGTTTTCCATCAAGCCAATGTGTGTGACTTGACTTACCTACTAAGAGGCAGTATACTGTAGTGGTTAAGGGTACAGATTTTGATGCCTGGGTTACATTTCATGGGAGACTCACTCATATGTTAGGTTAATAAACCTCAAGTCCTTAAACAATACCTGACTGTAGTCTTTATCCTTTACTCACTTTATCCTTCTGTATTAGCCTGTTCTCATGCTTCTAATAAAGACATACTGGGTAATTTATAAAGGAAAGAGGTTAATTGACTCACAGTTCCACATGGCTGGGGAGGCCTCACAATCATGGCAGAAGGTAAATGAGCAGCAAAAGCATGTCTTACATGGCAGCAGGCAAGATAGCATGTGCAGGGGAATGTCCCTTTATAAAACCATCAGATCTGATGAGACTTATTCACTATCATGAGGACAGTACAGGAAAGACCCACCACCATGATTCAATTACCTCCCATCGGCTCCCTCCCATGACACATGGGAATTATGGGAGCTACAATTTAAGATGATATTTGGGTGGGGACACGGCCAAACCATATCACCTTCTATTTTATATATTTTGGCAGTTTCTAGCTTTTCTGATATATAAATAATGATTGAATTGAATGGCCTCATGCATAAAAATTTCCTCCTAATTTTGGGTGATTTTAAAAAAATAATATATTTCCAGGAGAGATTATATTAGATCAAAATTTATGATAATTTCTATGGCTTTTGAAATTATTTTCAGTTTTTTTTCCCCAAAAGATTATGCCAATTTTCTGTTACAAGCAATGCATAAGTACATCCGTTTCAACAAAATTTTGTCAACATTATTGTTTGCATTTTTAAAGAATGTGCTTTAAAAATGAACCACTATCTGGGTTTGTATTTAAGGCAGTTTTTCAAAATTAGATGAAAACAGCATGGGGGAATGGTTTCCAGACATGGAAGTGTGGTGCAAGCAGGCCACCTCTGCCTGGATTTTTGTATATAGGTTAGCTGTCCTTGAGTATTTTTTTTTCGTAGCTTTTTCCTTTTTATTCCATTTCAACACATCAGTCCTTTATATATACATGCAAATGTGGTCTAAGGCCTTGGAATCATTTGGGAAGATTGTTTTAAATTTTCTAGGCAAGACCTAGACTACTGAACCAGAATCTTGGAGAGAGGGTTGCACTGGGAGTTTGCGCTTTTAGCAAGCATCCCTAGTGATACTTTCATAATTCATAGGTTTATTAAAACTTGAGAAGCATTGGCCTAAAACCTTCAAGCATTTCTTGGTGGTTGTAGTTTGGTTTGGTTGTTTTCTACAGCAAAAGAAGAATATTAGCTACTGGCAGCTCTGGCAGAGTAGGGTGACAAGTACGAGTAGGGCTGCTGAAGGAAACAGGCACAGGGATGTGGTCACTGGGGTGTGTTTGGGTTATATGGCATGTGGGCACTTAACGTTGGAGCCCACTTTATTCCAGAAACTCATTTTATACCTTTTCATCATATGGGATAATATTTTCTGTTTTGAAATGTTTATATTATCCTTAAATACAACCCCCTCCCCTCATGGCATATCTTCATGGAGTCAGTCTAATGGTTAACTCAGAAGGGGCAGTCATTTGTCCCTGTTTAGAGTAAATATCACTTGGTGTCTAGTGACACCTCACTTTTTAATAATAGTACATTGGAATGTATCATCAGCAGTATTGTTTCCTACTGTACCGTATGGCAGAAACTTAAATTTTGGCTTGCTGTAACCTAAGAACAGGTTGTCTTTGTGAAAGTTCACTTGCAATTCAATTGGAACTGCAGCTGGTTTCACAGGGAAGCAGTGTTATTGTAATTGATGCCAAAGTTCCCAGAGTAGTTGTCCACAGATGCCTCCTTAGCAAACACAGCTATACTTTGAGCTGAGAATCAGTCCTTGTTCACACATTGAGCCCCCAAGCTCAGTAATGACATAGGGAACACAGGGGAAGCTGAGGTACATAGTCTCCGTGGTTATTTTAGGAAAATAGCAGGAAAGTAGGCTGCTAGCCACCTCAGCAACCAGTATAGATAATTTGTTAGTTGAGCTGTTCTTTATAAATTAGGACTACCTGGATATAAAATTGAGGCTACATAGCATAAAGTATAATCTATAATAAAATCAAAAATAGGCTGGGCTTGGTGGTTCACACCTGTAATCCCAGCACTTTGGAAGGCTAAGGTGGGTGGATCACTTGAGGTCAGGAGTTTGAGACCAGCCTGGCCAACATGATGAAACCCATCTCTACTAAAAATACAAAAATTAGCTGGACATGGTGGCATGCACCTATAATCCCAGCTACATGGGAGGCTGAGTCAGGAGAACTGCTTGAACCCAGGAGGCAGAGGTTGCAGTGAGCCGAGATTGTGCCACTGCACTCCAGCCTGGGTGACACAGCAAGACTCTGTCTGAAAAAAAAAGTAAATGAAGTGAAAATCCACCATAAACTTGAGATGCTGATTCCAATGATTAAATATGAAGGGACTCTAAGGATTTTCCTATACCACTGCTTAAATAAAATAAATTCATTGGTAAGTAAAGTTTGTCGACACACTCATTCTTTCAAAATAGTTTATGGCTGGGCACGCTGGCTCACGCCTGTCATTCCAACACTTTGGGAGGTCAAGGGGAAGATTACTTGAGTCCATAAGTTCAAGATCAGCCTGAACAAAATAGTGAGACCTTGCCTCTACACAAAATAAAAAATTAGCCAGACATGGTGGTGTGTGTCTATAGTCTAAGCTACTTAGGAGGCTGAGGCAGGAGGATTGCTTGAGTCCAGGAGGTTGAGGTTGCAGTGAGCTATGATCACACCACTGCACTCCAGCCTGGGTAGCAGAGCAAGACCCTGTCTTAAAAGATAAAAAAAAGTTTGTAATTCTGACTTTTTGCTAGTTAATATAAGTGTTTGTGAAAATTAACCCAAATTCTCTTTTTAAAAATTTTCCCCTCAGAGGCCTTGTAGAGAAAAAAGAAATGGAATTGGTTTTAAGTAAATTAGAAGCAGCACAGAAGTACTTGGTGCAGAAGTACTGTAACCTTGTGCTGGGCTTGGCCATGCCGGATAAGCATCACATGTGCTGTGGAAAGTAAGCACGTGCTTACAGTTCATTAGATCATCACTCATCATAGACACACATCCTTAAGATGCTTCCATTTGACTTTTGTTACCTTGAGAAAATGTTCCTTTTTCTGTTGTCCAGAGTAATTGGGCTCAGGTGAGAATCTGTCCCAAACACTTATGATGTCTCCTTTGAAAGAGCCAAGTGCGTATGGAAGAAATCTCAGAATCTCAGCTGATATTTTAAAAACTTTCCACTGCTTGGGATTAAATGATGTGGTCCCTCAGTGAAATCTTGCTCTTAGCAAGGAAGGGCTCTTGCTGCCAGACCAGGGCCACTTGTTTGGGCAGGAGGCCCTGTGGGACCGGTGGTGCAGGGGATTAGGTGTGTCCCTACCCTTTCACTGCTTATTCTGCAGCAGCAACAACTGTGAGTAGGAGCTGCTGAAGTGTGGATTCTAAGATGGTTCTTTGTGGGAAGATCATTTTTACCTTAGGATGATAATTTTTACACCACTGTAATTAAAACGGAAAGAGGAGTCTCATCACAGGAAAGTCTGGGATCACAGGGTGGAAAGTGTCAACCCTTAACTCAGAATCTCCTCTGGGTTTTGCAACAGGTCCAAGATCTACACTGTGGTCATAGCCAGAACATTTCCCCCTACCAAGTAGGAAGATAATTTTTCCCCCATAGGAGAAGAACCTAGTACATGATATGTCTCTTTCTATATTCTCCACATTTTCAAAGACCAACTTTGTCAATGACCATACTTAAACAGTTGTTGGTATATACATTTTTGTATTCTGCATTTCCTGGGTACTTTCTCTTATTATTCTGATTATATAATTTCACTTACCACTTTGAATAGGATTCTGTTAACCATTCTTTTTGTGTACATTTGCATAGTTTTAGTTTTTGTGTGTTATAATATTTCTGCATTGAATATTTTTATACAAGCTGCTTTGTTCATTTGGGCTGTTTCCTTATGGATTATTTTCCACAGTATATTTACCCAGAAGTCCACAAACAGTTTTGTAGCTCTTGATACATACTGCTGGTTGTTCTCTAAAAAGGTTAAGACATTTTGTATTACCATCAGAAGCATATCTGGTTACGTTAGGTTTTATTACTTTAATATTCTTGATAGTTTAAAGCTGTATAAAAAGCTTAAAGATGTTTATTTGACTATCTTTTATGATGGTGAAGGCTGTGCCCTTTCTGTGTAAAATAATTTGCTGCCTGCCTGTTCATTTAGTTTTAACCATCTAACGAATGGAAACTGGGAATTTGTATAAGTATATATATTTTTTGAGACAGGGTCTTGCTCTGTGGCCCAGGCTAGAGTGCAGTGATGTGGTGTGATCTCAGCTCACTGCAGCCTCTGCATTGGGCTCAGGTGATCCTGTCACATCGGCCTCCTGAGTAGCTGAGACTACAGATGTGTACCACCATTCCCAGCTAATTTTTCTATTTTTAGTAGAGATGAGGTTTCTTCATGTTGCCCAGGCTGGTTTCAAACTTCTGGGCTCAAGCAATTTGCCCACCTTGGCCTCTTGAAATGCTGTGATTACAGGCATGAGTCTGTGCTTAGCCAAGGCTTTGTAAGATTTAAAGATATGTATCCAATACTAAGGATACAATACTAAGTATCCAATACTAAGGATGGCCCCGACTCAGCTAACTGCAACCTCTGTCTCCCAGGTTCCAGCGATTCTCCTGCCTCAGCTTCTTGAGTAGCTGAGACTGCAGGTGCATGCCACCAAGCTCAACTATTTTTTTTGTGTGTGTATTTTTAGTAGAAACAGGGTTTCACTATATTGGCCAGGATTCTCTTGACCCCATGATCTGCCCACCTTGGCCTCCCAAAGTGTTGGGATTACAGGCATGAGCCACTGTGCCTGACCTATCCATGTTTTAATGTCTTTCATTTGAGCTTAGATTTTTACCCATCCATATAATGAACTTTACAAATATCAGAAGTGGTTGCAATTGTTTTTTTCTTTTTTCACTTTTTCTGGATGTTCAAATCTTTTCCGCCTACCTACAAAAAGAAAAGGTAGGACAGAGACTGTATTTGGCTAATTCTCATTTGGTGAATTCATTCTTTTTTTTTTTTTTTTTTTTGAGATGACTCACTGTGTCGCTCGGGTTGAAGTGCAGTGGCATTATCTCCACTCACTGGAACCTCTGCCTCCTGGCAGAGTACATGTCTCAGCCTCCTGAGTAGCTGGGATTACAGGTACACACCACCACACCCAGCTACTTTTTGTATTTTTAGTAGAGACGGGGTTTCACCATATTAGTTAGGCTGGTCTCAAACTCCTGACCTCAGGTGATCTACTCGCCTTGGCCTCCCAAAGTCCTGGGATTACAGGTGTGAGCCACCATGTAATACATTCATTCTTTAGTTGGGTAGATTTTTTCCAAGTTACCCAGGGTCTGAGGGGCACAGGCATATGTCCTCTTCTTTCTTCTTGGCTAGTCATAAGGATCTATATTAACTTATAAAGTTAAAAACAGATATACATAAGAAGTTTCTCTCCAATGGAACTTGATATTTATTGACGTATGCATCAATATACGTTCAGTTCAGGCTCATTTTCGTTGTTTTTTGTTTGTATCCTGGCCTTCTTGGCCATTTCTCTTCTCTTGCACTCCTGTTTCTATGGTGGATATCCTTGATCCACTTCCGAGGCCCACCATCTCTGATTCAATTCACTGTGTGTGTGATTTTTCATGATTTGGGAATAAATTCCTAATATGTATCCCTGACAACATCCATTCTTTATTCTACTACATCCATTCTGCAGCTTTCCAGTTTTTGCTGCTATGTGAAGTTCTTTTATGGAGATGAAAAGTTTGGCTTTTTTCCAGCATGGGACCATGAAAATGTGGCACTCGGAGCAGAACTGAGCAGTGGCCCCAGCTGTTGCACCTGAATCCACCACCAGGCTTGCACCAAGGCCGCATGTTTCAGCCTGTTTGGGTTGCTATAGCAAAATATTATAGACAGGGTGGCTTATAAACAACAGAAATGTATTTCTCACAGTTCTACAGGCTGCAAGTCTAAGAGCAGGATATCAGCATGGTCAAGCTCTGGTGAGGGCCCTCTTCTAGGTTGCAGACTACCACCTTGTCATTGTATCTTTACATGGCAGAAAGAGGGTCACAGAGCTTTCTGGGGTCTCTTTTCTAGAACACTAATTCATACATAAGGGCTCTATGTTCATGACTTAATTACTTCCAAAGGCCTCACATCCTGATCCCATCACACTAGGAGTCAGGATTTCAGCATATGAATTTTGGGGGAACACAAATACTCAGCCAATTGTGCCATGCTTCCCACAGGCTGTCTCCTGCCAGTGTCTGAGTGCAGCAGGCCCGTTCCTTCCAGTTGCAGGACTTCTCTGACTTCAGCTTTAGGACTCCCCTTTGGGCTAGTCAGAACTTTCCTAGAGCTGTGCCACTGTCTTGAGTTTCTTCCTACCCAGACCCTTCTGCCTTTCCTCTCTCACAGGGTCAGATATACATTGAGGTGTGACAGCTCTCCTTACCTTCTCCAGTTCTCTCCTCATTTTCTGTCACCATCATTTTCTCCAATAAATCTCATCTTTCTCCAATAAATCTCATGTCTAGTCCTGTCTTGGCATCTGCTTCTGAGAACATATCCAACATAGCATTTTTAAGTTTTGCTGCCATGATTACTTTTTGTATCTTCTTCTTATTTATTTATTTATTTATTTATTTTTGCGATGGAATTTCACTCTTGTTACCCAGGCTGGAGTGCAATGGCGCCATCTTGGCTCACCGCAACCTCTGCGTCCCAGGTTCAAGCGATTCTCCTGCCTCAGCCTCCCAAGTAGCTGGGATTACAAGCACCCTTTATCATGCCTGGCTAAGTTTTTGTATTTAATAAAGATGGGGTTTCTCCATGTTAGGCTGTTCTTGAACTCCTGACCTCAGGTGATCCACTTGCCTCAGCCTCCCAAAGTGCTGGGATTACAGGCATGTGCCACCACACCTGGTATTTTTTATGTCCTTTAAAAGTACAGTCAGTCCTCTTCTTTTATGCATTCACCTTTCTACAACCTGTTCTTTCTTACAGTAATGCTCCAAAACCAGTGTTTTTCAAAGTATAAGTTACAACATATTAATGGATCTTGAAATTAATTTAGTAAGTCTTGAAGAGAATAGTCTAGAACTTTTTAAAAATCAGAATATATTATACAAAGTAAAAGTAAGTATTGTTTTAGAAGACTTTTGTTTTGGTGTATACTGGGAACTCTATTAAATATATTTCTTTCTGTGGGTTACAGTACAAATTTTTTGAAAGCCACTACATTACAGCATCCTTTATATCACATTCACATTTATGTTTTCATAAGAATTAATGCCTTTGATCAAATTTTTCAAACTTTTCAAGCCATTACATCATCTATCAGCCAATACTAGTTCAGTTTATAGAGTTGTATTAACTTGTTGGGCCACCTGAATATATTATTGAATTTTTCCTTTACTTTAGAAAAAAAGTGGAAAATTGGAAAATCTAGCATCTCATAATACTGTTAATTCAAATCTAGAAACCATGAGACATCTATGGAGAATCTTTAGCTGTAGTAAAAAATGCTCACGAGTGGCACATTGGATAGAAAAGCAAGATCCAATGGCATGCTGTCTTCAAGAAACCCATCTCACACATAATGACTCTCATAGGCTCAAAACAAAGGGATGGAGAAAAATACACTAAGCAAATGGAAAACAGAAAAAAAGCAGGAGTTGCAGTCCTAATTTCAGACAAAACATTTGAAAATAACAAAAAAAACCCAAAAAACAAAAAACAAGGAAGAGTAAAGGGTTCAATTACACAGGAGCACCTGAATTCATAAAGCAGGTTCTTAGAGACCTAGAAAAAGACAGACTCCCACAAAATAACAGTGGGAGACTTTAATACCTACTGATAGTATTAGACAGATCATCGAAGCAGAAAATTAACAAAGATATTCAGGATCTAAACTCAGCATTTGGACCAAATGGTTCTGATAGACCTTTACAGAGGTCTCCTCCCAAAAACAACAGAATATATATTCTCTTTATTGCCACTTAGCACTTTCTCTAAGATCGACCACATAATTGTACATAAAATGGTCCTCAACAAATTTAAGATAACAGAAATAATACCAAACATACTCTTGGAACACAGTGCAATAAAAAGAGAAATCAACACAATGAAAATCGCTCAAAACATACAATTACATGGAAATTAAACAATGTGCTCCTGAATGAACTTTGAGTAAAAAATGAAACTAAGGCAGAAATCAAGTTATTTGAAAATAATAAGAATAGAGATGCAACATACCAGAATCTCTGAGATGCAGCTAAGGCAGTGTTAAGAGGGAAATTCAGAGCACTAAAATGCCCATATCAAAAAGTTAGAAAGATCTCAACTTAACAATCTAACTTCACAACTGAAACAATTAGAGAAGCAAAAGCAAATTAATCCCAAAGCTAGCAAAAGATGAGAAATAACAAAAATCAGAGGTGAACTGAAGGAAATTGAGACACCAAAAAACCATCAGAGAGCAACAAATCTAAGAGTTGGTTTTTTGAAACAATAAAATAGTCCACTAGCTTGACTAAGAAGAAAAGAGGGAAGATCCAAATAAACACAATTAGAAATGACAAAGGGAATATTACTACTGACCCCACAGAAATAAAAACAACTGCAATGAACACCTCTACACACACAAACTAAAGAACTTAGAAGAGATGGATAAAAATTCCTTGCCACATACACTCTCCCAAGACTGAGCCAGGAAGAAATTGATTGCCTAAACAGACCAATAATGAGCTCTGAAATTGAATCAGTAATAATAGCCTGCCAACCAAAAAAAGCTCAGGATCTAATGGATTCACAACTGAATTCTGCCAGATGTACAAAGAAGATGTACCATTTCTACAGAAACTATTCCAAAAATTGAGGAGGAGGGACTTCTCCCCAGTTCATCCTATGAGGCCAGCATCATCATGATACCAAAATCTGGCAGAGACACAACAAAAACATCAGAGGCCAGGCACGGTGGCTCACACCTGTAATCCCAGCACTTTGGGAGGCTGAGACAGGAGGATCATTTGAGGTCAGGAGTTCAAGACCAGCCTGGGCAACATGGTGAAACCCTGTTTCTACTAAAAATACAAAAATTAGCTGGGTATGGTGGTGTGTGCCTGTAATCCCAGAAAGCTGAGGCAGGAGAATCGCTTGAACCTGGGAGGTGGAGGCTGTAGTGAATTTCAGTGCATGGCACTCCAGCTTGGGTGGCAGACTGAGACTCTGTCTCAAAAAAAGAAAGAAAAGACTGTTAGACAATATGAAAGAATTTTGTCAGGCACAGTGGTTCATGGCTATAATCCCAGCACTTTGGGAAGCCAAGGCGGGCAGATGACCTGAGGTTGGGAATTTGAGGCCATCCTGACCAACATGGAGAAACCTCATCTCTACTAAAAATACAAAATTAACTGCGTGTAGTGGTGCATGCCTGTAATCCCAGCTACTCAGGAGCCCGAGGGAGGAGAATTGCTTGAACCCAGGAGGTGGCGATTGTGGTGAGCTGAGATCACACTATTGCACTCCGGCTTGGGCAAAAAGAGCGAAACTCTGTCTCAAAAAAACCCCCCAAAAACATAAAACACAAAAATGAAAAACAGACCAATATCTTTGATGAACATCAGTGCAAAAATACTCAATAAAATGCTTGCAAACCAAATCCAGCAGCACATCAGAAAGCTAATCCACTGTTATCAAGTAGGCTTCATCCCTGTGTTGCAAGGTTGGTTCAACATATGAAAACTGGTAAGTGTGATTCATTACATAAACAGAACTAAAGACAAAAACATGTGATTATCTCAATAGACGCAGAAAAGGCTTTTGATAAAATTCAGCATCCCTTCATGTTAAAAACTCTTGATAAACTAGGCATTGAAGGAGTATAGCTGAAAATAATAAGAACCATCTATGACAAACCCACAGCCAACATTATACTGAATGAGCAAAAGCTGGAAGCATTTCCCTTAAAAACTGGCACAAGACAAGGATGCCTCCTTTCACCACTTCTCTTGAACATAGTATTGGAAGTCCCAGCCAGAGTAATCAGGTAAGAGAAAGAAATAAAGGGCATCCAAATAGGAAGAGAGAGTGTTAAACTATCTCTGTTTGCAGATGACATGATTCTATGTCTAGAAAACCCCAGAGTCTCAGCCTTAAAGCTCCTTCAACTGATAAACAACTTCAGCAGTTACAGGATACAAAATTAATATACAAAAATCACTACCATTCCTATACACCACCAACAACCAAACTGAGAGCCAAATCAGAAAGGCAATCTGATTCACACACGCACACAAAATACCTAGGAATACAGTTAAACAGAAGTGAAAGATCTCTGCAATGAGAATTACAAAACACTGCTCAAAGAAGTCAGATAAGACACAAACAAATGGAGGAACATTCCATGCTCATGGATAGGAAGAATCAATATCATTAAAATTGCTATACTGCCCAAAGCAATTTACAGATTCAATGCTGTTCCTATCAAATCACCAACATTCTTCACAGAACTAGAAAAAGTTATTTTAATATTTATGTGGAACCAAAAAAGAGCCCAAATAGCCAAGGCAATCCTTTTTTTTTTTTTTTTTTTTTTTTAAGAGATGGGGTTTCGCCATGTTGGCCAGGCTGGTCTCAAACGCCTGATCTTGTGATCTGCCCACCTCGGCCTCCCAAAGTACTGGGATTACAGGCATGAGCCACAATGCCTGGCCACCAAGGTAATCCTAAGCAAAAAGAACAAAGCTGAAGGAATCATGTTACCTAACTTCAGACTATGCTACAAGGCTACAATGACCAAAACAGCATGGTACTGGTCCAAAAATAGGCGCATAGACCAATGGAACAGCATAACCTAGAAATAAGGCCACATATCTACAATCATATGATTTTTGACAAACCTGATAGAAAGAAACAAGCAATGGGAAAAATACTTCCTATTCTATAAATGGTGCTGGGATAACTGGCTAGCCATATGCAGAAGATTGAAGCTGGATTCTTTCCTTATATAAAAAAATAAACGCAAGATGGATTGGAGACTTAAATGTAAAACCAAAAACTAGAAAAACCCTGGAAGACAACCCAGGCAATATCATCCTGGATGTAGGAATGAGCAAAGATTTCATGACAAAGACACCAAAGGCAATTGCAACAAAAGCAGAAGTTGACAAATGCGATCTAATTAAACTGAAGAGCTTCTGCACAGCAGAAGAAACAATGAACAGAGTATACAGACAACCTACAGAATGGGAGAAAATATTGCAACTACGCAACTGGCAAAAGCCTAATAGCATCTATAAGAAACCTAAATTTACAAGAGAGACAATCATTAAAAAGTGGGCAAAGGACACGAACAGACACTTCTCAAAAGAAGATATACAAGTGGCCAACAGGCATATGAACAAAAGCTCAATATCACTGATCTTTAGAGAAATGTAAATCAAAACCATAATGGGACACCATCTCACACCAGTCAGAATGGCCATTATTAAAAAATAACAGATGCTGGCCAGGTTGCCGAGAAAAGGGAATTTTATACACTGTTGGTAGGAGTGTAAATTAGTTCAACTATGTGGAAAGCAGTATGGTGATTCCTCAAAGAGCTAAAAGCAGAACTACCATTAAACCCAGCATTGCCATTACTGGGCATATACCCAGAGGAATGTAAAGTATTCTACCATAAAGATACGTGTGCAAATGTTCATTGCAGCACTGTTCACAATAGTAAATACATGGAATCATCCTAAATGCCCAACAATGACACACTGTATAAAGAAAAGGTGGTACGTATACACCTTGGAATATTCTGCAGCTATAAAAAAGAATGAGATCATGTCTTTTGTGGGAAAATGGATAGAGCTGGAGGCTATTATCCATAGCAAACTAGCACAGGAGCAGAAAACCAAATGCTGCGTGTTCTCATTTATAAGTGGGAGCTAAATGATACAAACTAATAAACACAAAGAAAGAAGCAACAGATACTGGGATTCACTTGAGGTGGGAAGGGTGAGAGAAGGGAGAAGAGCAGAAAAGATAGGTATTGTGTACTGAGCTTAATACCTGAGTGATGTGATAATATGTACAACAAACCCGTGTGACTTGTGTTTATCTAGTTAACAAGGCTTCATATGTACCCCAAACCTAAAATAAAAATTAAAAGAAAAAATGAGCCCAAGATGCTCATGAGACTTAAGTAGCCAAATGTGGGTCTAACTGCAAAGGACAGGAACATATATAAAATAATGGAATTATTTCATTTAATATCTCTGATGGATGAGTTATAGTAGTAGACATAATATAGAGGTACTTAAAAGTTGTGGATGTTTCAGCATCAAAAATACCTTTCTGTGATCCGAATACAGGAAGCTTTTTCAGGTCTGTAGGGCTATTGTAGAGGTTAGCTTGCTATAGATTTCATTGTTTAGAAAGAAGTAGCGTTTTCTCTTCACAGAGTTTTTAAGAAAAGCATTATGATAATATTACAATCATCTTTACAGTTTCCTACTCGATCATTTATAAAATCACTATTAACATTGATACTAATTTCTTATCTTTAAAGTATCATTTCTAGTTAGAAAATTAGGATTTAAGGTTTAAAAACCTGCTTTTAACAAATGATTTTGGCCAGGCACAGTGGATCATGTCTGTAATCCCAGCACTTTGGGAGACTGAGGCAGGAAAATCACTTGAGCCCAGGAGTTTGAGACCAGCCTGGGCAACACAGTGAGACCCTCTCTCCAGAAAAAAATAAAAAAAATTAGCTGAGCTTGGTGGCGCATGCCTGTAGTTCCAGCCACCTAGGAGGCTGAGGTGGGATAACTGCCTGAACCAGGGAGGTTGAGGCTGCAATGCCCCGTGATTGTGCCACTGCACTCCAGCCTGCGCAACAGAACAACACCCTGCCTCAAAAAAAATTTATTTTTAAAATTTCTCATACTTGATGTTTAATCTTTAAAAACATTGCAAACTAATGTTGGGATAAAAAGCAAACTATAAACAATTATATCATAATTAGAGAATTGACAATAGTTTTTAGTTCTCTGGGCATAGAGCCTCCACTGAAGTTATTGTACTTTTTCTAAGGCAATTTTTACACAAACCTTTAGAGGAACCCATATGTCTGAAAGTAGGTGATGGCCTCTGGTTAGCACTAACTCATTTCCAGATGGTGCTGGTCATTTTTCCTTTGTATGCAACATCACCCATGTTTCCTCTGCCTGCTGGATAGCAGTTTAGAGAAGAATCTCACCGCCCACGTAACAAATTCCATATGGGTCAAATGCTGAACAAGGGACATAGAAGACAGTGAAACAGTTTTTGCCATGATTCAAAGTTTATATTGTTCTTTTGGTGTCTTTTATGTAGGAGGGGATGAGGACAATATTTTTGCCAGTTGTGAGTAATTAACTCATTTTAACATTTCACTTCTTTCCAATTTCAATAAGCTAATATTTTCCTATGTATTTTCTGACTGTTGTCTCTCACATATGTGTTACCAAAGCGAACTGGGGTGTGCTTGACTGATACAGTCAGGTGAAACATCCACACCACAGTATGTAACATCAGGAGAAAGGAGGGCATTTATTTGTAGGTTGCCAAGCAAGTAGAATCAGGTAGCTCTCACTTAAGACCTGACCTCTCTGATGGCTTGCAAGCAAGGGTTTTTAAAGGCAGGAGTAAATTTCAGGAAAGCAGAAGTTGCAGGCAAAATTGTAAATCAATACTGGAGGTTATATATTGGTTTGGACTAAAAAGGCAGGATGTTCTGAAGCAGGGCCTTACAGGTCATAAGTAGATTCAAGATTTTCTGATTTGTTTAAGGTAGAGCAGCTTTGTTTAAAAACTTGGGGTCTATCCTGGCCAACATAGTGAAATTCTATCTCTATTAAAAATACAAAAATTAGCCAGGTGTGGTGGCATGTGCCTGTAATCCCAGCTACTCGGGAGGCAGAGGTGGAAAAATTGCTTGAACCCAGGAGGTGGAGGTTGCAGTGAGCCGAGACTGCGCCACTGCACTCCAGCCTGGCGACAGAGCAAGACTCCATCTCAAAACTAAAACAAAAACAAAAAAACTTGGGGTCTACAGAAAGATGTGTTAGGTCTGGCTTGTAGACATAACTTTCAGTCCTCTCAGGAAGAACTTTAGAACGAGTGCATGGGAGTTCAGTCCTCAGTTTCCCCTTATCTGAGGTCTACATGCCAGTGGATCCATTTGGTAGGGGTCTGAGTCTCTGAAAATTTACTCAGGGACATATGTTAAAATGTTATTTTTACTTTATATAGGAAACTTCCTTGGCTATCTTTTAAGCTACTGTTTCTTGTTTATCAAGTTGCTCATTTACTTCTCAGGGCTAGCTAAGTGCCTGGAATTTCCCTCGAAGGAACTCAAGGCTTTCCTTTGTTTCCAAGTTTGGGGGTGGGGGTAGGGTGGCAGGTCCCTAAGTGTTGAGGGGGGGATCCCTGTTTTGTCTAATATGCACACTTAATATTGGACTACAATGCCCTATGCTATTTAGCTCCACGGTTAAAGATTTTAGTAGACCAGCAATTTGAGGGCTGTTAATTTAGTGCTTTCATGTCTCTTGAGAAGTAGAAGGATGCGCCTTTAAATGTCTGTGAAATCCTGACATCACAAAAGCTTTGGCAGAATTTTGATGAACATGTTCTCTGTGTTTTCCAAGATAGTTATGAAAACCTCCTTGGTGGCAGGCACATGCTATAGAGTTAGATCTGTTCTTTGGTGATGGCCAATGCTGGCTCCACCCCGACCTCTACCCTAGGATTTGTACCTTTTTCCTCTGTTCTCAGTGCAGCCGTCACTTGATAGGTGACCAAAGGGCTAGCAGTAGGGCTGGGAAAAAGGGAGTCTTTTTGAAGCTTAGGTGTATAAGTTATCCTTAAGCCCAATTCCTCTAACTTCACCCTCAGTCACATGCACCAAAGCCTCTTTCCCCTCCCTTAAAACACATCCCTTTGAAACTCTGTTGTATAGAGCAGGTCTTGACCTTCACTGAAACCTGATTTCACCTAGAGCAGCAGGGGGCAAGTGGGGGAACACAACTTTTTTTTCTCCCCAGCCCAGAACCCTGGGTCTACGCTTTGTTTCCCTTTAGGAATGACAAATTATAAAATAGACTTTCCTCATTTTGATTTGGAGCAAGATGGAATAAGAAAGCGTAACAGGCCACTAAAAATCTCTAGATTTACTACCATGCTGGCTTTCCCTCTTTCCTATGGGTTGTGTCCTCAAACATGTGGTGACCAGCATGATGGCCACTTGCCACACGTGGCTGTTGAACACTGTGAAATGTACTAGTCCAAATTGAAACATACTATAAGTAAAAAGTAAGCACTGTACACAGAAAGTCTAAAAATGAATAAAACATCTAAATACTTTAGAAATATTGCTTCTATATTGAAATGATAATATTTTGGATAAAATATATTATTAAAATTAGCTTCGCTTGTTTCTCTTTACTGTGGCTACTAGAAAATTTAAAATTACATTTATGGCTTGCATTATATTTCCATGACTTGTATTGTTTAAACCCCATTTCTTATTTGCAGATGATTTTGGGAGGCTTAAATTTTTTTTTTTTTTTTTTTTGAGACAGGGTCTCACTTTGTCACCCAGGCTAGAGTACAGTGGCACGATCTTGGCTCCCTGTAGCCTCAACTTCCTGGGCTCAAGTGATCCTCCTACCTCAGCCCCACAAGTAGCTGGGACTACAAGGAATGCACCACCACTCCTGGCTAAGTTTTTTTGTATTTTTTGAATTGGGTTTCACCATGTTGCACAGGGTGGTCTTAAACTCCTGAGCTCAAGCGATCTGCCTACCTTGGCCTCCCAAAGTGCTAGGATTACAGGTGTGAGCCACCACATCTGGCCAATTTTGTTATTTTATAATCAACACATTTTAAAATTTATAATCAATTTAAGTATATTTCCTTAATATAAAAATTATAAAATACCAAAAAAAAAAAAAAAAGGACAGGAAAGTGACTCAAAATATACAGCAAGAAATAAATTTGTAGAACTTTAAACAATGAAGTCCCCAAATGTACCCAGTGTATGCACCCATTTCCTGGACTCATTTCAATTTCATATGCAGGGCTAAATCAGAATGGCAAAAGGAACCCATGACATTCTGTACTTAACTTTTGCTGTGTGGGCTACATCAGTTTGCTTTGGGCATTAAGAGAGAAAGAGTTCTAGTGTGTATGGCAGCTTGAGGGAAAGTGGAAAGAAATTCATATTACCTTCTCTTCCTTTTTTTTTTTTTGGTGGGGAGATGGAATCTTGCCCTGTTGCCCAGGCTGGAGTGCAGTGGCACGATCTTGGCTCACTGCAACCTCTGCCTCCTGGGTTCAAGCAATTCTCCCTGACTTAGCCTCCCAAGTAGCTGGAATTACAGGTACACACCACCACGCCCGGCTAATTTTTGTATTTTTAGTACAGACAGGGTTTTGCCATGTTGGCCAGGCTGGTCTCGAACTCCTGACCTCAGGTGATCTGTTTGCCTTGGCCTCCCAAAATGCTGGGATTACAAGTGTGAGCCGCTGCACCCAGGCTCATGTCTCTTCCAATGTCTAAAAAAAGAACTAAGAAAGAAAAGGAAAGAAAGTGTGTTTCCTGGGCAATCACTCCCTCATTTCAAAACCGTGCTGAGATGATGCTGGTTTGCCTTGAGCTAATGTGAGCTCTGCTCTAGATCTTCTCCCAGATTGCAGGCTGACTTGGTATTCCCAAAACAGACTTTGGCTGGTTTCCTTGCTTCAGCTTGGCAGGTATGCATAGTCTCTGGTTTCAGCTGGCAGAAGATTTACAGTTGGTTACAGAAGAGGAGCTTTGAAAGTGCAGAAATTTCCCATTAGCATACCCCTCAGGTGAAGGCCTCAGGTGGCACAGAAAAGAAATGCTGAGGCTTGCTCCAAAAAGTTTCCGCTGAGCTCTGTTGTTCAGTATGTTTATCTGCAAACTATTTTAAAGAAAAAAGCTTATTCCCCTCATATTCCAGTTATGAGGACAGATGTGGGTATCTGACAGGCTTGAGTTTCAGTACAGTACATGTCTTTGGACTTAAGTTTCAACTTTAGTTTCCTCAGTTGAGAAGTAGGAATAATAATGCTGACTATACCACAGCAATGTTATGAAGACTAGATATGGTAATATATGTAAAGGGCTTAGTGTGGTACCTGGCACATGGTCCATACTTAATCAGTGTTCACCGTAATTGCTGTTGCCATAGCTCTTTATTGAAGACTTGCACATGAAGAAACCGATATATAATGAAGAGAGTCTGTGGGAGTGGAGGGGCAGGCCCCAGTACTCACCTCTGTGAGTACCCCCAAGTGGAGAGCTAGTTTGGGCCCATTCAGACCAGGAAGTTCCTGAGAGAAGCCTGAAGGTCCTG
Source organism: Callithrix jacchus (assembly GCF_049354715.1). Classification (NCBI taxonomy): domain Eukaryota; kingdom Metazoa; phylum Chordata; class Mammalia; order Primates; family Cebidae; genus Callithrix; species Callithrix jacchus. Next base: position 99,242,269 of record NC_133509.1, read on the forward strand.
AGATGTTTGGGTCATCTTTCCCAGACTGTGGGAGTTCAGGATGGTTCTGGAGAGCTTGATACCAAGACTAATCCTGAGAGTCACAGTTCCTCCAAGGAAGACCCTAACAAAAGCAGAAGCAGGCCGGGCGCCTTGGTTCACGCCAGTAATCCCAACACACTGGGAGGCTGAGGCGGGCGGATAGCTTGAGCTCAGGAGTTCGAGACCAGCCTGGCCAACATGGTGAAACTCTGTCTCTACAAAAAATAGAAAAAGTAGCTGGTCGTGGTGGCATGTGCCTGTATTCCCAGTTACTTGGGAGGTTGAGGTTGGGGAAGGATCACCTGAGCCTGGGGAGGTCTGGGCTGCAGTGAGCCATGATCATACCACTGTGTTCCAGCCTGGGTGACAGTAAGACCCTGTCTTAAAAAAAAAAAATTTAGCCAGTGTGGTATATATCTGTGGTTCCAGCTTCCTGTGAGGCTGAGGTAGGAGGATTGCTTGAGCCCAAGAGGTCAAGGCTGTAGTGAGCTATGATCTTCAGCTCTGTCTTTAAAAAGAAGCAAAACTGGCTGAGCATGGTGGCTCATGCCTGTAATCCCAGAACTTTGGGAGGCTGAAGTGGGCGGATTACCTGAGGTCGGGAGTTCGAGACCAGCCTGACCAACATGGAGAAACTCCGTCTACTAGAAAAAAAGAAAATACAAAATTAGCCAGGCATGGTGACAGGCATCTTAATCCCAGTTACTCGGGAGGCTGAGGCAGTAGAATGGCTTAAACCCTGGAGGCAGAGGAGATTGCAGTGAGCTGAGATGGTGCCATTGCACTCAGCCCAGACAACAAGAACAAAACTTCGTCTCAAGAAAAAACAAAAAAAAGCAAAACCAGAATGAGCCTTGAAGTGCGCAGGGTCTGGCCTTGGCCACTGTAACTAATCCAGTGACTGCAGGTGCATAGCCCCCTCAGTCAACTCTCAAGGACTCCCCAGGCCAGGCCTGGTTTCCTAAGGCTGGGAGTCGGAATCAGAATTCTGCTGGGAGGGGAGGCCATGTTCACTAATTGTGCCCATGCCAGTATAGTATTCTTTTTTTTTTTTTTTTTTTTTGAGGCGGAGTCTTACTCTGTTGCCCAGGCTGGAGTGAAGTGGCATGGTCTCCGTTTACTGCAACTTCTGCCCCTTGAGTTCAAGCAATTCTTTTGCTTCAGCCTGCTGAGTAGCTGGGATTACAGGTGTCTGCCACCATACCCAGGTAATTTTTATATTTTTAGTAGAGATGAGGTTTCTCCATGTTGGCCAGGCTGGTCTGGAACTCCTGGCCTCAAATGATCCACCTACCTCGCCTCCCAAAGTGCTTGGATTACAGGCATGAATCACTGCGCCTGACCAAGTATAGTATTCTTAACATTGAGTTTGTGTTGCAAGGACTCCTGGGAAGAGATAAGACTCAGGTTTGCCCATGCCCATGAGAAGGAGGAGCACACTGCTGTTCTCAGTCTATTGGTTGCTTTGGGGTAGACCTTTGTGGATTTTGTTTCTGTTTCTTTTTGAACTCAATAGCCATAAGTATTGTTTGCGATTTCTTTTCCTTTTCCTTTTTTTTTTTTTTTGAGACAGTCTCACTTTGTTGCTCAGACTGGAGTGCAGTGGTGCAATCTGGGCTCACTGCAACCTCTGACTCCCAGACTCAAGTGATTTTCCTGTCTCAGCCTCCTTAGTAGCTGGGATTACAGGCACACACAACTACCACCAGGCTAATTTTTGTTGTTGTTGTTGTATTTTTAGTAGAGACAGGGTTTCACCATGTTGGCCAGGCTGGTCTCGAACTCCTGACCTCAAATGATCCACCTGCCTCGGTTTCCCAAAGTGCTGATTACAGGCATGAGCCACCATGCCTGGCCTCTTTTCCTTTTCTTAATTGCAGACTTACCTTCTAGTTCTCTGCTTCCTCTTTACCACCTTTCCACTCTCCTTACCTCCCCAACACTCACATTACCAGAAGCCTTTGGGAGAATACATTTCCTTACTGGTTTGTTTACCCCTGATTTATATTGATTAACTTTTGACCACTCTAGGAATTCTGATCTGGGTAATGTAGGAAGTTGAAGAAGAAAGTATTGAGGTTCTTTATCGATGCTTTTTGATAGCATTTGTGTACCTGAAAATACTCTTGGGCCAAGATAATGACCTTAACGTTAGGGGAAGATAAGGACTAGGTCACTGAAAGATTGAATTTCCCTCTCAACCTATAGTTGTGATTGGCTATATTGCAGGGAGAAAATTTCAGATACACAGAAAGACTGGAAGTTCTTTGAGGTAAGTCATTTATATTTTGGGGCTTTTTGATATGAAATGATGTATTACAACAACCCATGGCCATTTGTCAGGCACTTATTTTTAGCAGATATCCTTTCTGAAAAGGATGCTCACAAGCTATATGCTATACCTTACACTGTTGGTCTGATTTTCTTTCTGCAAAAGGGAGTACATACATAACTTTGCAGTGTTTCAGGAATATTGAGAAATGGGGTCACCTGGGTTTGTGTCTGCTTAGCTGTGTTCTACAGACAGGTGGGAGTTTTCCATATCACAGCTGAGGATTGTGATTCATGTCTATTTTTTGTTGTAGTCCTTTTACACTTTCTGTACTTATGTGGCTTGGATTGTCTTCCAACGTCAACACTTGACAGAGATTGAGGTAGAAGTAGGGAGACTTTTTCGTACCAATATATTCAACATTCCTTGTAGGAGGTGTGAAGATGAGGAATCAGGAGGGGAAAAGAAGCGCATGACTTTTGTTCAATTCAGGTATGACCTTTTGACTTTCCTATGCTCAAGGCCTAGACTTTTCTCTCTCTCTCTCTCTCTCTCTCTCTCTCTCTCTCTCTCTCTCTCTCTCCCTCTCCCTCCCTTCCTCCCTCCCTCCTTCCCTTCCCCTTTCTCTCTCCCTTCCTCCCTTTCTTCCTCAGGATTTCATTCTGTCACCCAGGCTGAAGGGCAGTGGCATGATCACAGCTCACTGCAGCCTCAACCTCCCAGGCTCAAGTGACCCTCCTGTAGCTAGGACTGCAGGCATGCTATCTCGCCTGGCTAATTTTTAAAATTTTTTGTAGAGACAGGGCCTTGCTATGTTGCCCAGGCTGGTCTTGAAGTCCTGGGCTCAAGTGATCCTCCTGCCTTGACCTCCCAAAGGGTTGGGATTACAGGCATGAGCCACTGCACTAGAAAACAGGGTGGTATGACCTAAATGTCACCTTCCTCCCCCACAGGAGAATGATGGCAAAATGCCCAGCAATTAAAACAGCCATCAACATGCGTTCTCCAGTCATGTCTACTCTGCTGCCATCTCTCAGAGAAAAAGCTCAAAATGTCTTTGAGAAAAAATATCATCAAGTAGGTGTCAACTTGCTAGCCGAGATGGAAAAGCATGTGGGAATTCTGGACTCTGTGTCCATGCCAGTGTAAGCAGCCCAGTAAGAGAAACATGAGTGCCTAGAGGTGGCATCCCAGGTGGGGCTGGAAGGGGCAGGGGCCCAGGTGCCGTGCCTCTGCCAGGGAGTCGAGCCATGATGACAGCCCCCATTGTCTTACTTCTGCCCTGATCTCCTTCTGGTTTCTTTTCTAGAGAGTCTTGAGGTACATCCATCTAGACCAGGAAAAAAATTGCTAGATAGCTGTGCTAGACTCCAAATAGCTTTAGTTTGGTGGAGTGAGTAACTGATTTTTTTTTTAAGGCTGAGGTTTTTCAATTAGTAGAATCACCTTTGAGAAATGTGGGAAGCACTAGTACAAAATCTTGCTAAGGATTTACTTTTGTACTCATATATAAGACTACAAGGCCAGGTCAATATGGTGAAACCCCATCTCTGCTAAAACATACAAAACTTAGCTGGGTGTGGTGGCACATGCCTGTAGTCTCAGCTACTCAGGAAGCTGAGATGGGAGAATCGCTTGAACTCGAGAGGCAGAGGTTGCAGTGAGCGGAGATCGTGCCTCTGCACTCCAGCCTGGGTGACAGGGCGAGACTTCATCTCAAAAAAAAAAAAAAAAAAAGAAAAGAAAAAGAAAAAAGACTACAGTCATAGTTCATAGAAACAGGGAAAGTTTTTAAAAAGAGAGAGAGAGCGTATCTTAGCTTTCATGTACATATATACACACAGACACACACACAAAGCCCAGTCACAATCGCAACCCTGCATGTCAGTCTTTGGCCTCATCACTTCAGCTATCCCAATAATTCTTTTCACAGAGTTGGCATCTTAGGGGAGCCTCGATGTCTATTCAACCCGTATACGCTTCACTCCCTTGATCCAAAGGAAAACACAAAATCGTCTGTGAGACATTCTTCCCTGAAGGAAAAAAATAGTATGAGGACTCAGGATACACTGGACTTGGTCATGAAGACACTGTCCTCCCAAACGTTGGGCCCTAAGTAACCTGGTGCATTCCATTTCTGTAATAAGTCCCTGTATTTCAAGTAAACGACTTTGACTTTATAGACGATGGCTATTTGTTATTATTATTAAGCTTTAAACTTTTTTTTTTTTGAGACGGAGTCTTGCTCTGTTGCCAGGCTGGAGCACAGTGGGCAGTCTCAGCTCACAGCAACCTCTGCCTCCCGGGTTCAAGTGATCTACCAAGTAGCTGGGACTACAGGCACGTGCCAAATGCCCAGCTAATTTTTGTATTTTTAGTAGAGACGGGGTTTCACCATATTGGCCAGAATGGTCTCAATCTCTTAACCTCGTGATCCACCCGCCTTGGCCTTCCAAAGTGCTGGGATTACAGGTGTGAGCCACCACACCCAGCCAAGCTTTTAAAATTTTTAAAATGATCTAAAGTTCAACAGTAGACAAAAAATTCCTGAAAGCTCTTAAAAAGCTCATTTTCCTATTTTTAGTAGTGTGCTTTGTTTTTTATTTCTTTCAGCTGTATGTGACCACTAAGAGTAATGTATTAGAATATTTAGCCAGTGCTCTAGTGTATTAGTGAATAAACATTCTGCTTTTCACTTCTCAAATTTTTTCTTTTTTTTTTTGAAATGGAGTCTTGCTTTGTAGCCCAGGCTGGAGGGCAGTGATGCAATCTCAGCTCACTGCAACCTCCACCTTCGGTTCAAGCAATTCTCCTGCCTCAGTCTCCTGAGTAGCTGGGAAGGCATGTGCTACCACACCCAGCTCATTTTTTTTGTATTTTTAGTAGAGATGGGGTTTCACCATGTTGACCAGGCTGGTCTCCAACTCCTAGCTTCAAATGACCCGCCTGCCTCAGCCTCCCAGAGTGCTGGAATTACAGGTGTAAGCCACTGTGCCTGGCCTTGTTTATCCATTTCTAAGTTCATTTTTGCCATATGAGATGTCTTCTTTGGTACATGTGAAAACAGACTTCATAATAAAAAAAGCGAATTAAGACTTTTTAACATTAAATCTCTTTCTATGACTGTATTATTACTGCCATTGGGATATAAGGTATATCAGATTCATTTAGAAGCCTTTTAACATTCATTCTTTCATTTATTTATTTAACAACAAATATATATTAAGCCCCTATTCTATCCAGAGCCATGTACTAGGTTATATAGGAAAACAGATGAAGACAAAGACAATATCCTCCAGGTTTATGTAGAGAAGATAAATGAAATACATACCATCACAATAGAATATTAAATATGTTATTGGCCACAAAAGCAATAAACACACAAAGTGCTTCAAGAAGACAGAACCACGGAGAAGTGAGTTCTGGGGGCAGCAGGAGAGTTCTGATTTGAACTTAGCTTTGAAGGGATTTGGTGGTAATGAACTCGCAGTCAGAGGAAGAGTGCGTGCAAAGGTGCAGAGATGGGAAAGTGGACCCTGTGACTGCAGAGTACCAAGAGCATGGTGTTTGCAGCAGGCAGCCAGAGAAGGCCAGGCCAGAAAGGTCAGCTGAGCCCTGAACATCCAGCTAGGGAGTGACTTGGATGTTATCCGGTAGGCAGTGAAGATAAAGAATTGCTAATAAAACCAATTTACTAGATGGAATACAGAGCTGTTGATCATGTAATATTATCATTTAAAAAGTCCTGTAAGGGTATGGAGTTTAGTAATCTAAAACAACTGGACTCAATTTGCCAAGGACTATCCTCAGACTTCAGAATCCTGGTTTGGCATTCAGCTTCATAGAAAAACTGGACACCTTTCCCAGATTCAATATCAAGGGCAGAGGAACACCAGTTCCAGATACTGGGGCAGCTTTTGTTAAACATGCCCTCTTGTCTTCACTCTCTCATCCTTTATTACCCAAGTCAACTCCTGGACTATCATGTAACCCTGGTTTGCCTGTTTTTAAAGCAGAGAATTAGGTTATAATGCACTCTGTCACAACATATTTTATCTAGAATATGTTGACATGTTTTTGTTTGTTTGTTTTTTTAGACAGGGTCTCACTCTTTCACCCAGGCTCCCAGCTGGAGTGCAGTGGCATAATCATGGCTCACTGTAGCCTCCACCTCCTGGGCTCAAGTGATCCTCCCACCTCAGCCTCCCGAGTAGCTGGAACCACAGATACATGTCACACATGCCCAGCTAATTTTTGTATTTTTTATAGAGACAGAGTCTCACCATGTTTCCCAGGCTGTCTCAAACTCCTGAGCTCAAACAGTCTGCCTGCCTCAGTCTCCCAAAGTGCTGGGATTATAGGTGTGAGCCACTGTACCTGGCTGTTTTGTTTAATAAGTATTTTTTTAAAGCCTTGGAATTATGAGACTTTTGTAACTATCTTTACTAGGCTTCTCTCTCCCTCCTTTCTGAACTATGAGCCTTAGATGTACTTCATTTATTAATTCATTCTTAAGTTTACATAAGTTTACATTTTTTTATTCTACAATTACTATATCCCCACTCTGTGCTAGGTACCGTATTAGGTGCTGGGCATTCAGTGTGGATGAAATAAATATAGCCTGCTCAGTTATGGAACTGACAGTCTTGAGGGAAAACAGGCATGAAACAAATACTCAGATGACGAACGAATTGCTCTGGTGATAAGTGCTGCAAAATAGAAGAAGAGGATGTTATTAGAATGTATCATCAGAGGCCTGCTGGTATGTGGAAGATTGTCAGGGAAAGGGAAGGTCATCCCTGAGGAATCGGCATTTAAATCTGAGACCTGATGACACAAAGGAGTTGGAGAGGTGGGAAGTTAGGAGGGGAATATTCCTGGTTGTCTTCATTGTCTACTGCTGTATAACATTACCTAAAAACATGGTGGCTTAAAACAGCAACATTTATTATCTCACAGTTTCAGTAGGTCAGGAATATGGTGGAGGTTAGATGACTCCTTTGACTCAGGGTCTCTCAAAAGACTTCAAAGTGGCAATAAGGGCTAAAATGAAGTGACTTAAAGGCTCAACTGGGGATTGACATGCTTTCAATATCACTCAAGTCATTGTTGGCAGGGCTGTTGGACTGACATCTCAGATCCTCATAAGCTGTAGGTCTTTGCCATCTGAGCCTGTTCATAAGTAGCTCATAGCCTGGCAGTTGGCTTCATCAGAGTGAGCAAATGAGAAGAGAATGTGCATGGAAGATAGAAGTTAGTCCCTTATAACCTAACGCTGGAGTTGATATTCCATCACTTTCGCTCTCTTCTGTTTATTAGAAGCAAGTCACAGGGTCGAGCCCATTCTCAAGGGAAGGGGACTGCATGAGGCCCATGAATACAAGAAGGTGAGGATCATTGAGGGCCATCTTAAAAACAGCCTGCCACACTGGCAGAGGGAACTAAATAAAGCCTTGAAGCTGGAAGCAAGGCTCCTTCAAGTTGCCCAGATAAGGCTCTTGTGGGTATAGAAAGGAAAGGTAGAAGGGTGAGATGTGGCTGGAAAATAGGCAAGAACCCCATCATGGAAGGTTCTGAAAGTGTATTAAGGATACAGTTAAGAAGAGTGAGGTTTGCTGCAATGTGATTGTGCAGTTTGTGCCTGGCACAAAGGCACCAGCCATGGCTGAAACCCGAATGTCTTGGCCTGCTTCTGGATCTTTCCAAAGAGGAGTCCCTTTTTGCAATTCACAAAGCAGCAGCCTTGAATGGGTACCCTTTGATGGTTTTTAAGTGGCATGTTGTTAAAGCTTACCAAGAAATTTTTAAAATTCAAAATATTCAGCAATTAAAAGAATGAAAAGATAAACTATAGGCTGGGAGAAAATATTTGCAAGACACATATCTGATAGAGGACTTATATGCAAAATATACCAAAGAACTTGTAAAACTCAACAATATAAAACAACCCAATTAAAAAATGGGCAAAAGATCTGAACAGACACCTCACTAAAGAAGACGCACAGATGAGAAATAAGCATATGAAGAGATGCTTGACATCATCTGTCATTAGATAATGGAACTTAAAACAATAAGATACTGCTACACACTTCTTAGAATGGCTAAAACCAAAAAACCTGACAGTACTACATGCTAGTGAAGATGTGGAACATAGGAACTCTTACTCATTGCTGGTAGGAATCAAAGTGGTACCTTAGAAGACAGTTTGGAAGTTTCTTACAAAGCTAAACATACCCATGCACACAAAAACTTGCATTTGAATGTTTATAAAGCAATATAATTTCATAATTATCAAAAATGGAAGCAACCACGATATTCTTTAATAGATAAGCTGATAAATTGCAGTACATCCACACAGTGGAATACTATTTGGCAATAAAAAGGAATGAGCTATCAACTCATGTAAAAATATGGAAGAATCTTAAATGGATACTGTGACACAAAAGACCAGTCTGATATGTATGTATGATTTCAATTATATGACATTCTGGAAAAGACAAAACTATAGAGATGATAGATCAGTCATTGCCAGGGGTTCAGATGAGGGAAGAAGGTTGAATAAATGAAGTGTGGGAGATTTTTTAGGGTAGTGAAACTGTTCTGTATGATACTGTAATGGTGAACACATGACACTATGCTTTGGTCAAAATCCTCAGAAATTTATAGCACAAAGCATGAATCTAAATGTATACAAATTAAAAAAAATATTTAGGTAGTTCAGAAATTTCTGGATGGAAGGCACAATATGACAAAATAATTTAACTGCATTTAGAATGTGGCTAGGTGCAGTGGCTCATACCTGTAATGCCAATAATTTAGGAGGCCAAGGCAGGAGGATTGCTTGAAGTCAGGAGTCTGAGACCAGCCTGAGCAACATAGCAAAATCCCATCTCTATAAAATAAAACTTAAAGAAAAGCTGGGTGCAGTGGCTCACACTTGTAATCCCAGCACTTTGGGAGGTTGAGGCAGTCGGATCACCTGAGGTTGGGAGTTCGAGACCAGCCTGACCAACATAGGGAAACCCCATCTCTATTAAAAATACAAAATCAGCTAGGTGTGGTGACACACACCTGTAATTCCAGCTACTTGGGAGGCTGGGGCAGGAGAATTGCTTGAACCCGGGAGGTGGAAGTTGCTGTGAGCAGAGGTTGCAGTAAAATGAGATGGCACCATTGCACTCCAGCCTGGGCAACAAGAGTGAAACTCCATCTCAAAATAAAGGAAGAAAGAAAGAAAATACCCAGGAGTGGTGGCATGCACCTGTAGTCCCAGCTACTTGTGAGGCTAAGTCAGGAGACTCACTTGAGCCCAGGAGTTTAAGGCTGGAGTGAGCAATGATTGTGCCACTGCATTCTAATCTAGATGACAGAGTGTAACCCTGTCTAAGAATAAATAAATGACTGGGTGTTGTGGCTCACACCTGTAATCCCAGTACTTTGGGAGGCTGAGGTGGGCAGATTGTTTGAGACCAGGAGTTTGAGGCCAGCCTGGGCAAAGCAAAACCCCATCACTACAAAAAATATAAAACTTGGCTGGGTGTGGTGGTGTACACCAGTGGTACCAGCTACTTAGGAGGCCGAGGTTGGAGGATCAGCTGAGGTTGGAGGTTGAGGTTGCAGTGAGCTGAGATCCTACCACTGCACTCCAGCCTGGGTGACAGGAGTGAAAGCCTGTCTCAAAAAAAGAAAAAAATAAATAAATTTATGAAACCACCTTACTGAAGAAGGAGTATGGGGAGAAAGTGCTTAGGTAAGTAACTTTGGAAATGAGTGGAGTTGTAAGACTTAAGGGTCTGTACTACTGTATTCTAGTTGATAAAGTTGTTTCCCACAGGGGTATGTGTTAACAAATCTGAACCCATTATACATGTATAGCAGAACTGAACAATTAAGTAAATGGATGGTAGATGGTGGGAACCAGGTTTCTCACTGTAGGAGTGAGAGGTTACAGATAAGCAAGGAAAGGAAAACAATCCATCTGATCATGCATTAGAGATGGAGACATCAGTGTGAACTCATGTTTAGCCGACTATAGAGATTATGTATATAGAAATACCTATATATATGTGTTATACACAGGTTAGTATATACATATTTCTTTGTTCTGTCACCTAGGAGGCCCTAGAAGCAATTACACCTGGTGGCAATAAGCATATTTAGCTAGAAGACCTTGGTTTCTAGTATCATTCTCTAAAAGAAGAAACCAGGACTCCTAGGAAAAATGGCTGGTTGTAGGACTAAGGCAGGAAATATACAAGCTAACCCTGGAGCATCTTTAGTGCCAGAAAGTGAGGAAGTTCTCAGAAAAAAAAGAAAGAAAGAAACCAAAAAGCAATTCACAATACAATAATATGGGTGTGTCAAAGGGATAGGAGCCAGCTGAAGGAGGTTCTTCACATTCACCGAAAAGGGAACAATTTGAGTAAGAAAACATTTGGGATTGTAACCCAAGGTGTAAAATAAATATGTGTCTATACTGATATAAATAACAGAATAGGCCAGACACAGTGGCTCACACCTGTAATCCCAACACTTTGGGAAATCGAGATGGGCAGATCACTTGTGGTCAGGAGTTCGAGAGCAGCCTGGCTAACATGGTGACACTTTACCTCTATTAAAAATACAAAAATTAGCCTGGCATGGTGGCAGACACCTGTAATCCCAGCTACTTGAGAGGCTGAGGAAGAAGAATCCCTTAAACCCAGGAGGTGGAGGTTGCAGTGAGCTGAGATCACACCACTGCACTCCAGCCTGGATGACAGAATGAGACTTTGTCTCAAAAAAAAAAAAAAAAAAAAAAGAGAGACTGAATAAAAAAATGAAGAGAATAAGCAAATCTCCCATCATGAAGAATTTCCAATGATTTGTGAAATTCAAGGAAGTGGAGCATAACTTCCTAGTCCTTATGTGTGGGCCACACAGTGACTTCCCTTTGAAGAGCACAGTATGGAAAAGGGGGAAAAGAATAACTTTACATTAGAGAAACCTGACAAATACTTTCCCAGGTGATGAAGGTTAACATCAACAATAAGTTGATAATATGTGTCCTTTACGTTCCCTTGATCTGGTGTGATGAGAATGGCATTTTACCTTTGCGATCTTCCTCCAAAAACCCATAATCTTGGTCTAATCATGAGAAAAACATGAAATAATCTCAACTGATGGGCATTTTATGAAATACCTGATCCATATTCTTTAGAACTGTCAAGCTCACCAAAACAAAGTCTTCTCAATATGATAAAGTGTATCTATGAAAAACCCACAGTTAACATCATATTTAATGGTGAAAACTGAAAGCTTTCCCCTTAAGACCAAGAATAGGACAAGGACGTCTACTCTCATCAATTCTATTAAACATGTACTTGAAATTCTAGTGAGGGTAATTAGGCAAGAAACAAAAGACATTAGAAAATAAGAAGTAAAACTATTGCTTTTTGCAGATGGCAGTATCTTGTAGATAGAGAATTCCATGGTGAAACCCCCATCTCTACAAAAAATACGAAAACTAGCAGGGCATGCTGGTGTTCTCCTGTAGTCCCAGCTACTGGGGCTGCTGAGGCTGTAGGATTGCTTGAGCCCAGGAGGTTGAGGCTGCACCACTGCCACTTGGGTGACAAATTGAGATCCTGTCTCAAAAAAAAAAAAAAAGAAAAAAAGAAAAGAATCCCAAGGAATGCACATAAACCTATTAGAGCTAATAAATGAATTTAGCAAAGTTGCAGGATTTTGTATACATTAGTAATTGACAATCCAAAAATGAAATGAGGAAAATAATTCCATTTATTATAGCATCAAAAATAGTAAAATGCTCAGTAATAAATTTAACAAAAGAACAAACTGGTGCACTGAAGACTGCAAAGCATCACTGAAATAAATTAAAGAAAACCTAAATAAATATGAAGACATCTTATGTTGGTGGATTGGAAGACAATATTGTTTCAATGTCAGTAATCCTCACATTAATCTACATATTCTATGCAACATTCATTTAAAATTGTAAGGGACCCAAAATAGCCCAATCTTGAAAAAGAAGAATCAAGTTGGATAACTAACACTTTCTGATTTCAAAGCTTACTACAAGTTTCAAAGCTACTACAAGCTCTGTCGCCAAGCTGGAGTGCACTGGCGTGATCTTGGCTCACTGCAACCTCCACCTCCCGGGTTCAAGCAATTTTCCTGCCTCAGCCTCCCAAGTAGCTGGGACTACAGGCATGCACCAGCATGCCCAGCTAATTTTTGTATTTTTAGTAGAGACGGGGTTTCACCATGTTAGCCAGGATGGTCTTGATCTCTTGACCTCGTGATCCACCCACCTCTGCCTCCCAAAGTGCAGTGCTGGGATTACAGGCATGAGCCACTGTGCCTGGCCGAAAGCTACTTTTCTTCAAGCAGGTTTTACATACACGTATTTTCTTCTTTTTTTGAGGCAAGGTGTCACTTTGTTACCCAGGCTGGAGTACAATGGTGTGATCCCGGCTCACTGCAACTTCTGCCTCCCAGGCTCAAGCAATTCTCCTGTCTAGCCTCTGGAGAAGCTGGGGCTATAGACCCATGCTGTGGAGCCTGGCTAATTTTTGTATGTTTAGTAGAGACCTGGTTTCGCTATTTTGATCAGGCTGGTCTCGAACTCATGACTTCAGGTGATTCACCTGCTTTGGCTGGGATTACAGTAGTGAGCCACTGCACCTGGCTGTGTTTTTTTCCCGTTAAAAAACAGTAGATAATTTGTTTTAAAAGTGTCCTGGACTTCAATGCACCGTGGCATTTAGCACCCAGTCCCACCCAGCAATACACAGGGACCTCAATGCAGATGAGTAAGAGATGTGAATAGATAACCAGCCACAAAAGGAGGAACACAAATGGCCAATGGGAAGAGGGGTTCATTCTCACTACTAATTGGAAATATAACCTAGAACATATGATGGACTCATGCCTGTAATTCCAGCACTTTGGGAGACCAAGGCAGGAGGATCACCTGAGGTCAGGAGTTCGAGACCAGCCTGGCCAACATGGTGAAACCCTGTCTCTACTAAAAATAAAAACTAAAATTAAAAAATTAGCATGGTGGTGGGCCTCTGTAATCCCAGCTACTCAGGAGGCTGAGGCAGGAGAATCACTTGAACCCGGGAGGTGGAGGTTGCAGTGAGCTAAGATTGCACCATTGTACTCCAGCCTGGGCAACAAGAGTGAAATTCTGTCTCAAAAAAAAAAGAACATATTTCAATTTTTACCTATAGAATTGGCAAAGATTTGAAGAAAGAAATGATCATGACTGTTGGCAAGTGGGTGGGAAGGTAAGCATCCTAATAATACATGGAAGGCAGGGCAGGAGTGTGCTCTGGGGTGAGCCTCTGGCAGGCAACCTGGCAGTAACATATTACCTTTGGAACATTCGTGTCTTTTGCATATTTAAGACTGGTTCAGATATCTAGCTCCTTCATGTTGATCTGGGACAGTGTTGTCCATTATTGATTTAAGACTTACTGAGGGGTGGAACTGTGTTGTTTCATCCAGCTCTGTGACCAGACAGACAGTTCAGAAATGCTTTTGATAATTATTATAAAATAAGTAATTTATCACCTTGAATTTACAGCAGTCATTCATTGATAGGCAAATCAGGGCGCAGTGCCTTGCTAGGGCTACGAGGGACTCCAGAAATATAATGTGGGGTTCTGGCCCTCAGAGCTGAATTTAGGAGTCAGGACAAACTTGATAAAGGAAAAAGGGGGCAGGCAGGTGAGGAATCATGGAGACTAAGAGCTTAGCAGTCAGCCAACTCATAATTATCCATGCAGAAGTAATGAAGACCCACAGATTAGATGATCTCAAATCTCATTTCTGTTAGTAGCTCCATCCCCCTCCTGTGCCAATGCCTTGAGGAACACTTTGACTGTGAAGCCCAGAGGGTTCATCTCAGTTTTGCCTCTTTTCCCTGGCTTCTTCCACCCTACGAGTCTGAAAATGGCATGTGGTGATTTCCCTTCCAAATTGTACCTCAGAGTGACCCAAATAGTTGAGAAGGGAAATTTTCTCTTTATAGAAATATTCCAGGTAATAAATTAAAAAGGAATGATACAGCTAGATCATTACCCTTTTGAGAAACCTTAGTGCAATAATGGATCTAGGTACCGATTATCAGTGACAGCTGACATCTTGAGAGACACCTGAGCATCAGGTGCCCCGATGGAAGTTTACAATACACCTGGGCATCTATGAGTTGCCCTGTGTATGCACTGGGCATACCTATGAAATGTTCTTGCCAAGAAACAAAACCTGCAACAGACTGAGCCACTAAATCTAACGTCCAATCTATAGGAAATTCAGGGAGGGAGGAACATGGTAAACGGCACTACAGGGATGCAATTGGAAGATTCAAAATAGGAGAACTCTGCAGAAAACATTTCCCAGTTTCTTCAACAAATAGCAAGGGGATAAAAGTCTAGAAGGAGAACCTTAGGTAAAAAAAGAGACAAAAGACATATCGGCCAGGCATGGTGGCTCACACCTGTAATCCCAGAACTTTGGGAGGCTGAAGTGGAGGATTGCCTAGGGCCAGGAGTTCAAGACCAATCTGGTCAGCATAGCAAAACCCTGTTTCTACAAAATAAAAGTTAAAAATTTAGCTGCAGTGAGCCATGATTACTCTAGTACACTTCAGCCTGGGTGACAGAGCGGGACCCTGTCTCAAAAAAAAAGGACACATCAGTCTAATATAACAGGTAGACCTTGTTTGGATCCTAATTTGAGCAAACCAACTATTTAAACATATATAATTAAGGAAATTTAATACTAAGGGGATATTTGAGACAGAGTCTTGTTCTGTCACCCAGGCTGGGAGTGCAAATGGCCTGATCTCAGCTCACTGCAACCTCCACCTCCTGGGTTCAAGCAATTCTCCTGACTCAGCCGAATAGGTGACCATGCCCGGCTAATTTTGTGTTTTTAGTAGAGATGGGGTTTCTCCATGTTGGTCACGCTGGTCTTAACTCCCAACCTCAGGTGATCCGCCTGCTTCGGCCTCCCAAATTGCTGGGATTACAGGCATAAGCCACTGCGCCCAGCCTTCTTTTTTTTTTTACAAAGACACAGTCTCGTTCTGTTGCCCAGGCTGGAGTGCAGTGGAGTGATCTCAGCTCACTGCAACCTTGACCTCCTGAGTGTAGATGATTCTTCCACCTTAGCCTCCCCATTAGCTGAGACTAGAGGCATGTACCAACATGCCTGGCTAATTTTTTTTTTTTTTTTAATTTTAGTAGAGACGAAGTTTCACTATGTTGCCCAGGCTGGTCTCAAACTCCTGAGCTCAAGCAATCCTCCTGCCTCAGCCTCTCAAAGTATTTGTTTCCTATTTTTACAGCTTTATGTTGCTTATATATTTTCATTTCTGTTTTAAATTAAACTTTATTTTGAGATAATTACTGATTCACACGCAATTGTGAGAAATAATACACAGAGATCCTGTGAAAGCTTTACCCTGTTTCTCCCAACGGTAGCATCTTGCAAAATTGTAGCAAAATTTTACAGTGGATGTGGATATTGAACCAGTTAAGACACAGAATATGGCAGGTCATGGTGGCTCATGCCTATAAGCCCAGTACTTTGGAGGCCGAGGTGGGAGGACTGCCTGAGCCCAGTAGCTTGAGACCACCCTGGGCAATATACTGAGACCCCATCTCTACTAAAAATTAAAAAAAAAAAAAAAAACAGCTGGGCATAGTGGTACACACCTGTGGTCCCAGCTACTTGGGAGGCTGAGATGGGAAGGTCACGAGCCCAGGAGGTTGCAGCTGTGGGGAGCCATGATCATGCCATTGCACTCCAGCCTGAGTGATGCAGCAAGACCCTGTTTAAAACCACCACCACCAACAAAAGCCAAGAGTCCCTCATGTTTTATAAACACATACACTCCTTATTTCAAGAATGTTAGATGCATGGATTCATTTAGCATGTCATTTACTGGAACTGACTTTTTTACTTAGCATAATTCTTTGGAAATTCCACCCAGATTATTTCATTTATCGAGTTTGTTTTTATTGTTAAGTAGTATTCTAGTACGTGGATTGTAGGGCTGAGGGCCCCACAGGGTCATGGGGTGAGCCTTATGCTGTGCTGAGGCACAGGATCCAAGAAATCAACAGACAGGACACAGAAATACAAGGAAAATGCAGCTGGGCTCAGGGGGCCACGCCACCTATCAGTGGAGTCAGGTAAGGCCCCAGATGTTCAGAAGCGTGAGTATTTATTGTGTATAGGTTAGGGATCAGGGCAGTGAGTGAAATAATCTTTAAGGATAGTGATAGGGTCGTGAGCAATAAAAGCTGGGGTCCACCCCCATTAGGTCACCTAGGCCAGGAGGTGGACAGTGTGCAGCAAGGGGCCCATTCCCATGAAGGCAAGGGCCGTGTGCAGTAAGGGGTCCACTCCCATTAGGTCACTGAGGCTTGAAGGTGGGCCGGGCACAGTGAAGAGGGTGCAGTGTGCAATCTATCTATGGGAAACTCCTTCTAAAAAGATTTATAGGAGAATGCTTTAAGTCACATAGCAGTGACAGAGCTGTCAAGGTTACCGCCACCTTCTGGCAGCTTCCAATGGGTTCTTTGGGAAGATGCTTTTCAAGCAGCACAGCAGCAAGAGCTGATAAACTTCACAGTCAGCAAGGTGGATTGCCTGTCTGAGGGCAGCCTTCCACAAGAACTGGAGCAAGGTCCTACAACTCCTTTATCAGGAGGAGTGGCTCTTGCCCCAAGCCTGCTATACAGCGAGTATCTTTATGATACTGAACGTTGCCGCCTGGGCCATGGATTCTTGTCCTGGTATAATTTTTTTTCCGTTAAATCATGCTCTGCACTGTTCTGCTGTAGGCATTCCTCTGATTATAAGCTGCTTATTCCTTAATTCATGCTCTGTACTATGTCCACTCTAGGCATTCCTCCCATTATGAACTAAGATATAATTATAGGTTTATATGTAGGGAAATATTCTTTAGGCACTCATACTATCAACTACTATATGAGTATATATAGATTATATAAAGGGATTCATCAAACCCTATTTCTATAAACTAATATATGATTATGTAAAGGATTATATAAAAGGAAATAGCTGAGTAGTAATACTATAAATTGAGATATTTCTCAGGCCCTAACTGTGCCAGGGTTCTGCTTAGCTCTCATTCCTTGGTGCCTATATTGGGGGTTACCCACAGTGGATGTACCATAGTTTGTTTGATTTGTCCTTTGTAAGTCATCTGGGTTATTTCCAGTCTGGGACTACTACAAATAATGCTGCAAACATTCATGTACAGTTTTGTGTGTGTGTGTGTGTGTGTGTGTGTGAACATAGGATTTCATTTCTCTGAGCTTATACCTTTTATAGTGAATTGGTAGATATATATAATCATAAATAAAGACCACCTACTTTCTTTGTATCATGATTGTCATGAGCATGCTATTATCCTTCGTCCTCAGAGCTTCCCAGTCTCACTCCTCTGTGGCCTAGATGAAGCAGGTGAAACTTGCAGAAGTTCTATGGTTTGTTTGTGGTTCCAGCAAAGCCAGAATTCTGATGTATGTCCCTGATTCCTGGCTGAGTATGAAAACCACTGCAATTATTAATATTTAGTTGCTTTTTCTCTCTGGAACCCTGGTCAATATGAGCTATGTTTGGTTTCAAGTCGCTTGTTTTGGAAAGGGTCAGAAATGTGACTGGACATTTTTTGATGTGACAATTAAAACAAACATTTCAATAGAGATGGAAGTTCAGTTGACACCTGGTCCCACTTTATCTGGACCTAACATTTGAAGTTAAGATGATAACTTCATGGAATTATAGTTTTATAAAAATCTCTGATAAAAAGAATGCTCAATTTAGAGAAAGGAACAGAACTAGCCCACCATGAAATCCAAGTCATGTATTTTTTTGAAGCCACATCTGACGAACCTTCAATGGACAGAGAATAAGAAAGCATATGTACCTTTTCATTGTTGAGATTTGAAAGTGATACAGCTAAATGCAGCTTTCACTCTCTCTGCCTACATTGATGTAATATCTAGTGATTAAATTCTATTTGCGCATTTACCTCTTTTAGCATTCTGCTCACTCTGTGCCAGGGACTGGGTTGGGGGCTGGAAATCCAGAGATTAATAAGATGCCATTCCTAGTCTTAAGAGGCTCACGATCCAGAGGGAAGAACAGGTGCATGTCTAAATGGTTACAAGAGGATGTTCTAAGTGCTATTCCAAAGTCCTCAAGTGGCTGTGGTACCAGCAGCAGCATCTAGTGACCACGGTTGGTAGCAGCAGGGGGTTCACTGGACTGGGTCAGTGGTGTGGCCTTGCTTGTGGCTGTGGCTAGTTGTCCACCCTCCCTTTATTCTTGTCTGTTTTCCTAGCCATCCTGGAGATTATACTCAATATTCTCTTTACCCAGTAAATTCTCTTTCTATTAAATCAGCCAATGTTGATTGATAGGCTGCTAGTATCAGGCTCTTGGGGATACTTCCAGAATTATTTTCAGCATGTAAGAACTAAGCTTCATCTGCTTGTGAACATCTTCAAACATTTCCATGTAAGTTGGTAAATAGTCACTGCTCCGGGCCCCTGAGATACAGCCACTGTGGCCCCTTTTCTGGCACCCACTTCTTGATAATCATCTAAAGGGGTTACACCATGCACAGATGTTCTGGCACTACAGGTGGCATTCTTTCTGATTGGTGCCTATTATGAGTTACTAGACACAACATACATGCACACACACAAGATATATATATATATGTGTTACATATATGTGTATAGGATAGTAAGTATATGTAAGTATGAATACATAAATTTATGTCAAATGGAAACTTACTACACATTCTGTATGGCTAATGTGAGATATTTTCATATTAACATGTTTAAATTTAATTCATTCTTTAAAAGATTGCTTGGTATTCTATTACCTGAATTTAATCATAATCAATTTAAACAATTTGGGGAGGTTTTAACAAATAGAGATTGCCCTACCTCCACCTCTCAATACCACCATCATGATGGAGATTAGGGAGGGGCTGACCATATGCATTTTCCAAATGCTCCCCAGGTGGTGTGCTCATCAGCTAGACCTGGGATTTACCAGCAGAAACAGTACATCAGATCACCCTACAAATAGGAAAGCAAACAAGAAGCCCTAGAACATCCTTTTTAAAAAAAAGGCCTGTCTTTACTCTTCCAGGAGACAACATCTAAAATAAATAGTACAGTAACCTGTGTTTAAAGACTTCCAGTACTCAGTTTGTAGTTGCCTTGGCTTGCTACCAGATTGTAATTTTTCTCTGCTAGGCAATAACTAAAAGGAACAGCAGCCTCGGAGCAGACTAGGGGCAGGGTCCTCTCAATAGGTTCCAGATATCCAGGCCAAGTTTTTTGCTTCCAAAGAACATTGCTGTCCCTCCTGTATTTACGGTAAATTTGGCTTTGGTTGTCCTCCAGGAACTGAAGCCAAACATCAGTATTTCTTCAGATTTGGAAATGAGTTTTGATTGTTTCTTCAGAAAATGGCATAAAGCTCAGATAATCAACTGCAGTTCTTGGAAAGAATTAAAATGTGAACTTAGCTCATCACTCCCATGGTATCTGGAAGCCAGAAAAGTGTATTTATGGGAAAAGAGGTTTATATAAATAGCTTCTTCAGTGACCCACATGATAGAGTTGAGAAAAAGCATCTTGTGTTTGGTGAATGATACCAAATTAGGTGGAGTTGCTAACATCCCAGACAGTGAGAACTAAACTCAGTATGTCCCTTTCAGATTGGCCTTGACAAACTGAAAAACAAAACAGGGAAAGAGAAAGATCCATACCACGAATACAAGATGAAAAATGGCTTATAAGAGCTACTGTTTAAAAAAAATCTTGTGGAGCTTTCAAAGTTATCAGTTGTATCACAAGTGCAAAATTACTCAGCAATAGAGAACACTAGGAATGCTGGAATGTTAACGAGGAAAAGATAAGCCAAACTCCTGAATCCTTTTCCCATGTATGGCATTGGTCAGGCCCTAACTGGAGAACACGCCCACGCAGTTTTGAACTTTTGAAAGTCTAGCCCCCGAAATAAAGTGGATCCTAAAAGCTATAGGTGACTTAAGAGATGGGGTAAAAGGATCTCTTGGAGAAATTTTAAGCTAATTGGAATTGTTTAAACTATGGAAGGAAAACTCAGAAACAACTTAAAAACTGATCTTCAAATATTCATGGTGAAATTATAAAGAGAATGCTGAATATCATTTTCTGTCTGCCACAGTGGATGCAACTGGAAATCAAGAGCTAAGTATGTGATCATTCAGATTACACTAGATGTGAGGACACGTTCGCTTGAGGCAGATTGACAGGTGACTTCTAGCACTTGTGGTGCTAAACAGAGCATGGGCTCTGGAGCTAGACTGCCTGGGTTCAGATCCCAGCTCCCCACTCACCATCTCTGAGACTTTGGGTAGGTTACTTAACCTCAAGCTGCCTCAGTTTCCCCATCCAAGAAGTGGGAGGGCAATAGTGTCTTCCTCCTACGTGTATGGGGAGGATGACATGAGATGATAGATACAAAACCCCAAAGAGTGTGTGATTATTGACTGATAGCTAAGATTACTGGCTGATTACTAAGGTAAAACTTCTAGAACAGACCCCTGAAGAGCATCCTTGAGTCTATTCCCAGCAGTTTTAAAGACTGTCTCAAACTTAGGGTTCAATTTCTAGTTCTACTTTGAGTCAACTCTGTCAACAACACATAGTGTCTCTGTTAAACATCTCACTGACACAATATTTTAGGCATCATGTGAAAATTGCCTCATTCTATCACGTTTTATATCACAAAATTATACATCTTATGCAACAGCTGTGGCTACCTTGCACACAATACACATATTCAATCACATGGTTTGCAAACCTGGGAGTGGCTTATGAGAATAATTGCTTCTTGGCCTTTTGATTAACAAATGCTCCTCATTACATGCCCCAGAGCATAGCTGTGCCTAAATTTTGAGTTAGTGTGCCAGTGTAATTCAATCTAAATAAATTCCATTCCGTTGAAGGTTATTGAGGACCTGTGTTAGGCCTCTAAAGAGACAAATAACTCTTGTTCCCTGCCTTTAGAGATTTCACAGACTAACAAGGAAAGGCAGAAACAAAAACAGTTCATTATAATATCAAGTGATAGATGCCATATTTCAGGTGCAAATTGCTATGGAAGCACAGAGTTTGGTGGTTTTTGACTGGGGAAATCACTAAAGGCTCATAGAAGCCCAGACAGTTAAACAAGCCTTGTAGAAAGTCAGGGAGAGAGGAGGGCATTTCTCAAGATGAAGCTGAGAGGTTTAGGGAGTGAGAGCTTCTGCCAAGTCCAGGGACAGGCGCTCATGGCTGGAGCACAGAGCATGATGATACAGGCAAAAGGCACGCACCAAGGGTACATGGGTCATTTGTTCCAGGGGCTGACTGCAGCAGGCGATACTCCCTGGCTCTGCTGTTCTGCCTTGGCGTTGGTCAGTAAGCAATCTGGGGATGGAATAAGTGAACTCTTCCACTTCCTCTCCTACTCTGTGTGTTGAGAAGTTATTCATGTTAAGTCAAATGGACTCCATTGTCTAATAGAGTAAAAAAAATCCACATTTTCTTAGGGAAGTATGCACCTTTTTATGGATCAAGAACAGTTGTACAAGCACTGTTTTTAGAGTCAGTTTCTAGACCCGGGTTCAAATCTCAGCTCTGTGTCTTAGTGTATTTCCCTGGGTAGGCTGTTATCAGCACCCAAGTTTTCTGAATAATGAATGACTTGATTGTGCCCAGAGGACTGAGTAAGGTTGGAATGAGAGACTGCATGTGAAAGCAGATGGCATAAAGTAGATGCTCTCTTTATGTTTATAACTATTACTATTGTATTTTACCTAAGCAGTGTTTGTATAGCGCTAGGACATTCCCAAATGAAAATTAACATAAAGCAGTATTCAAAGACATCAAGAAGTCAGAGGCCATGGGCTTAAGCTTACCTCTGCCTTGCAGAGGGTTTCAGAGGAAGAATCCTGCTCTCTCTCTCTCTCTGTGTATATGTGTGTGTATTTACAATCATTCCTACACATTTGGAACAAGACCATTTTCTTCTTTTTTCTTTCTCTCTTTCTCTATGTTCCCCTATTCACAATACAGACCAGTCACAGGGCCTGAGCTGAGGTATATATGGAGTAGGTTTACTCTACCTCCTCTTCCTATATAGTCAGTGTAAGAACACAGCCTGTGGTAAGCATCAGGAGGCTCCAGGACCATTTTCTAAATAGCAGAACAGCAAATGCCAGAGCAAAATGTCCTGTCTCTGATGAAAATGGAGTGGGAGGAAACTCTTTCCTTGAACCCTGTTTCTAAGGGTTCTGGTAATATCACCTGAAACCCACAGAAGCATGTTGGAAGTAGGTACTCATTCCAGTTTACTCTATTTCCTAAATAGGTGAAAGTATAGAATACAAGTAATGTGGAAGAATTCAAGAAGCTCCAACCCCCGAATGTTGCTAAGTTTTTCATGACCAGAACGGTAGGCAGAAATCATAGAACAAGGAGGGCGTGGAGGAGGAAAAACTGCAGGCTGAGGTCACCAGACGCCCCTGCAGGTTCCAGCTAAGCAGTGGTTAGGGGAGCTCCTTGAATTTCCCTTCAGGCAGCATGCTTGTTCTCTCTCAGATGTTTTCATAAATAATAAATGAATCCTATGATAAATCAGCCTCTCCTGGGGTTGCAAGAAGGGCAGTGGCTATGCCACTTATGAGGCCAGTCCCAGCCTGCAGGCTCAGGACCCTGAAGGGACAAAGCTGCATGTATGTGCCAAGGCACCCACACATCGCTAGAAATGACAGACAGCTCCAGCATTCTTAACAGGAAATCATTCTTTTCAGAGCTAGGCTGGGGAGAGGCAGCTGAATGAAGAGTGTTCAGTGCTTTCCTAGGACACAAGGTCAAGGATGTTTTCAAAGTAAATACAGATTGTTCTTTGTCCATCTGTGGCTAAGTGACACCCGAAGTCCCAGGAGGAATAGTTGGTACCTGTCACAAGACTCCATGCCTTTGTCACATGCTCGTGTCAGTTCCTAAAATGAGAATGTGATGAGGCAGGCCTGCGGCCCCGCCCCTGACCTCTGGCCTACTCCCCTACTTTCACCCATTTCTCTTCTCTGGTGTCAGTTTCACAGATGCCAAATAAAAACCTGATTGATTCCGCACTTGGGATCATTGGCTGAACAAACTGAAATTTGTGATCTCTTCCACTTCCTCTCCTAGCCTGTGTGTTGAGAAGTTATTCATGTTAAGTCAAATGGACTCCTTTATCCCTTTAGAGAAGGGTTTGCTAAATAAATGAACAAAGTAAAATGTTGTTAAGGGAAGGGAGGATTTAACCTCCCTACATAAATGTGGTGGGGACGGGGAGGGGGGGGGTGGACCAAGATGGCCAAAAGAAGCCAGCACGGATTGCCGCTCCCCCCAAAGGAGACGCAGAAGACTAGAGGACTTCACTATTCCAAACGAGGTGCCAGGTTCGTTTCTGTGGGACTGATAGGGTACTGAAAATAGGTCCCGGGGACGAAAGCTGCCCAGGGGGGCAAATCAAGACCGGGGAAGGGGCGCATCGCCACCTGAAACTTGCAGCCGGCTCGGAGGGTCAGGGGAGTTAATCCCCTCCGTGCTCCCTTTCGGATCCTGTGCTTACCTCATCCCTCCTGCAACCCACGGTCCACGAGAGCCCTGCCAGATGGTGGGGTGCCATGGGTAGTGAATGCCAATCTGAGCAGCAGCTACCACCAGGCATGGCATGTTGTCGCAGGGACCTGGGCAGGAGTTTGGACTAACGGCAGCGGGACTGGCCTTCCCACTGAGGGAGGCAGAGTTGAAAGCAGGGAAATAGACCATAAGGCCCGGCAGGCCCCACCTCCACAGAACTCATACTGAAGCCTGTGCTAGAGAGCTTGGCAGCAAATGCACCAGCTTGACCCCATCCAGGAAGATCCAGCTGGGGAAGGAGAGACGCCATTGGGAATGCAGGGCCAATCCCACCTGCAAACAAACTCCAGGGAAGGACCACCCAACCAACAACCTGACTGAACCCGAGAGAGCACAGCAATGCCCTCTACAGGCCAAAAAAGATACAGCTCCAACCTCTACAGAAAAAAAGGGTCCACTCAGAGACTCCTCTTGAAATCACTAACTTCAAAGATTAAAGGGAGATAAATCCACGAAGATGGGGGAAAAAACCAGCGCAAAAAGGATGAAACCATCAAAGAACAGAACACCTCTTCTCCTCCCAGGGATCACAACTCCTCACCAGCAAGGGAACAAAAAAAGAGAATGAATCTGACGAACTGACAGAAGCAGGCTTCAGAAGATGGGTAATAACAAACTTCTCTGAGTTAAAAGACCATGTTCTAACCCAATACAAAGAATCTAAGAACCTTAGTTTCTTTTGTCTTTTAACCTTAGAAAAAAAGGTTAGATGAAATGCTAACTAGAATGACCAGCTGAAAGAAGAACATAAATGACTTGACGGAGCTAAAAAACACAGCACGAGAACTTCAGGAGGCATACACAAGTTTCAACAGCTGAATCGATCAAGCAGAAGAAAGTATATCAGAGATAGAAGATCAAATCAATGAAATAAAATGAGATGGCAAGATTAGAGAAAAAAGAGTGAAAAAAATGAACAAGCCTCCAAGAACTATGGGATTATGTTAAAATAACCTAATCTATGCTTGATCAGTGTACCTGAATGTGACGGGGAGAATGAATCCAAGCTGGAAAACACTTTTCAAGATATTATCCAAGAGAACTTTCCCAACCTAACAAGGCAGGCCAACATTCAAATCCAGGAAATACAGAGAACACCACAAAGATATTCCTCAAGAAGAGCAACCCCAAGGCACATAGTTGTCAGATTCACCAGGGTTGAAATGAAAGAAAAATTCCTGAGGGCAGCGAGAGAGAAAGGTCAAGTCATCTGCAAAGGAAAGACCATCAGACTCACAGCAGATCTCTCGGCAGAAACCCTGCAAGCTAGAAAGGAGAAGGGGCCAATATTCAACATCCTTGAAGGAAAAGAGTTTCAACCCACAATTTCATGTCCAGCCAAACTAAGCTTCATAAGTGAAGGAGAAATAAAATCCTTTACAGACAAGCAATTGCTGAGAGATTCCATCACTACAAGACCTGCCTTATGAGAGCTACTGAAGGAAGTACTAACCAGGAAAAGGAACCACTGGTACCAGCCACTGCAAAATGTGCCAAATGGTAAAGAACAACAGCACAATGAAGGAGCCACATCAATTAATGGGCAAAACAACCAGCTAGTAACAAAATGGCAGGATCAAATGAAAACATAACAACATTAACGTTGAATGTAAATGGCCTAAATGCCCCAATCAAAAGACACAGACTGGCAAACTGGATAAAAAGTCAAGACCTATTGATGTGCTATATTCAGGAGACCCATCTCACATGCAGAGACTCACATAGACTCAAAATAAAGGGATGGAAGAAGATTTACCAAGCAAATGGAGAGAGAGAGAGAGAAAAAAAAAGCAGGGATAGCAATCCTAGTCTCTGATAAAACAGACTTTAAACCAACAAAGATCAAAAGAGACAAAGAAGGGCATTATTATATAATGGTAAAACGATCAATGCAACGAGAAGAGCTAACTATCCTAAATATTTATGCACCCAATACTGGAGCACCCTGATACATAAAGCAAGTTCTTAAAGACCTACAGAGAGACTTAGACTTCCTTACAATAACAGTGGGAGACTTTAACACTCCACTGACGATATTAGACAGATCAACAAGACAGAAAGTCAACAAGGATATCCAGGACTCGAATGCAGATCTGGACCAAGTGGACCTAATAGACATTTACAGGACACTCCACCCCAAATCCGCAGAATACACATTCTTCTCAGCACCACATTGCACTTACTCCAAAATTGACCACACAATTGGAAGTAAATCACTCTGCAGCAAATGCAAAAGAATGGAAATCATAACAAACAGTCTCTTAGACCATAGCACAATCAAATTAGAACTCAGGATTAAGAAAAGCACTCAGAACCGCACAATCACAAGGAAACTGAACAACTTGCTCCTGAATGACAAATGGATAAACAATGAAATGAAGGCAGAAATAAAAATGTTCTTTGAAACCAACGAGAATGAAGACACAATGTACCAGATCCTATGGGACACATTTAAAGCAGTGTCTAGAGGGAAATTTATAGCAATAAATGCCCACATGAGAAACAAGGAAAGATCTAAAATCAACACCCTATCATCAAAATTGAAAGAGCTAGAGGAGCAAAATTAAAAAAAACTCGAAAGCAAGCAGAAGACAAGAAATAACTAAGATCAGAGCAGAACTGAAGGAGATAAAGGCACAAAAAACCCTTCAAAAAATCCAGGAGCTGGTTTTTTGAAAAGATCAACTAGCTAGACTAGTAAAAAAAGAAAAGAGAGAGGAATCAAACAGATGCAATAAAAAATGATAAAGGGGCCGGGTGCGGAGGCTCATGCCTTTAATCCAGCACTTTGGGAGATTGAGGTGGGTGGATCACGAGGTCAAGAGATCGAGGCCTGGACAACATGGTGAAACCCCAACTCTACTAAAAATTACAAAAATTAGCAGGGCGTGGTGGTGCGTGCCTGTAGTCCCAGCTACTCAGGAGGCTGAGGCAGGAGAATTGCTTGAACCCGGGAAGCAGAGGTTGCAGTGAGCTGAGATTGCGCCACTGCCCTCCAGCCTGGAGCCTGGCGACAGAGCAAGACTTTGGCACAAAAAACAAAACAAAACAAAAAAAGATTAAGGGGAGATCACTACTGATTTCTCAGAAATACAAACTACCATCAGAGATTACTACAAATAACTCTATGCACATAAACCAGTAAATCTGGAAGAAATGGATAAATTCCTGGACACTGGCACACTCCCAAGACTAAACCAGGAAGAAGTTGAAACCCTGAATAGACCAATAACAAGGTCTGAAGTCGAGGCAGCAATTAATAGTCTACCACCCAAAAAAAGTCCAGGTCCAGATGGGTTCACAGCTGAATTCTACTGGACATACAAAGAGAAGCTGGTACCATTTCTGTTGAAACTATTCCAAACAATACAAAAAGAGGGAATCCTCCCTCTTTCTGTGAGATCAACATCATCCTAATAGCAAAATCTGGCAGAGACACAACTAAAAAAGAAAACTACAGGCCAATATCCATGATGAATATTGATGCAAAAATCATCAATAAAATACTGGCAAACCAAATCCAACAGCACGTTAAAAAGCTTATCCACCATGATCAAGTAGGCTTCATCCCAGGGTTGCAAGGCTGGTTCAACATGTGCAAATCTATAAACATAATTCACCACATAAACAAAACCAAACACAAAAACTACAATTATCTCAATAGATGCAGAGAAGGCCTTCAACAAAATTCAATAGCTCTTTATGCTAAAAACCCTCAATAAACTAGGTATCGATGGAACATATCTTAAAACAATAAAAGCTATTTACAACAAACCCACAGCCAATATCATATGGAATAGGCAAAAATCAGAAGAATTCCATTTAAAAACTGGCACTAGACAAGGATGCCCTCTCTCATCACTCCTATTTGAAATAGTATTGGAAGTTCTAGCCAGAGCAGTTAGGCAAGAAAAAGAAAGGGTATTAATTAGGAAAAGAGGAAGTCAAATTGTCCCTAATTGCAGATGACATGATCGTATATATAGAAGACCCCATCATCTCAGCTCAAAACCTCCTTAAGCTGATAAGCAACTTTGGCAAAGTCTCAGGATACAAAATCAATGTGCAGAAATCACAAGCATTCCTATACACCAATAACAGACAAACAGGAGCCAAATCATGAGTGAACTCCCATTTACAACTGCTACAAAGAGAATAAAATACCTAGGAATATGATTAACAAAGGAGGTTAAAGATCTCTTCAAGGAGAACTACAAACCCCTGATCAAAGAAATAAGAGGAAACAAACAGATGGAAAAACATTCCATGCTCATGGTTAGGAAGAATCAATATTGTGAAAATGGCCATACTCCCCAAAGTAATTTATGGATTCAATGCTATTCCCATCAAGCTACCACTGACCTTCACAGAACTGGAAAAAACGACTTTAAACTTCATATGAACCAAAAGAGAGCCCACATAGCCAAAACAATCCTAAGCAAAAAGAACAAAGCTGGAGCCATCATGCTACCTGACTTCAAACTATACTACAAGAATACAGCAATCAAAACAGCATGGTACTGGTACCAAAACAGAGATATAGACAAATGGAACAGAACAGAGGCCTCGGAAGCAATGCCACACATCTACAACCATCTGATCTTTGACAAACTGGACAAAAACAAGCAATGGGGAATGGATTCCCTGTTTAATAAATGGTGTTGGGAAAACGGGCTAGCCATATGCAGGAAGCTGAAGCTGGACCCTTTCCTTACACTTTAAACAAAAGTTAACTCCAGACAGATTAAAGATTTAAACATAAGAACACACACCATAAAAACTCTAAAAGAAAACCTAAGCAAAACCAGTCAGATCATAGGCACAGGCGAGGACCTCCTGACTAAAACGCCAAAAGTAATGGCAACAAAAGCCAAATTAGACAAATGGGACCTAATTAGACTTAAGAGCTTCCACAGCAAAAGAAACAATAAGAGTAAAGCAGCAACCAACAGAATGGGAAAAAAATTTTACAATCTACCCATCAGAAAAAGGGCTAATACCCAGAATCTACAAAGAATTAAGCAGATTTACAAGAAAACAAACAAACCTATTCAAGAGTGGGTGAAGGATATAACAGACACTTTTCAAAAGAAGACAAATATGCAGCCAACAAACATGAAAAAATGCTCATCATCACTGGTCATTAGAGAAATGCAAATCAAAACCACATTGAGATACCATCTCACACCAGTTAGAATGGCGATCATTAAAATATCTGGAGACAACAGATGCTGGAGAGGATGTGGAGGAAAAGGAACACTTCTACACCATTGATGGGAACATAAATTAGTTCAACCATTGTGGAAGACAGTGTGGCAATTCCTCAAAGATCTAGGAATAGAAATTCCATATGAGCCAGCAATCTTATTACTGGGTATAAACCCAAAGGATTATAAATTGTTCTATCTTAAAGACACATGCACACATGTGTTCATTGCGGCGCTGT
This sequence comes from Callithrix jacchus, assembly GCF_049354715.1. Taxonomy (NCBI): domain Eukaryota; kingdom Metazoa; phylum Chordata; class Mammalia; order Primates; family Cebidae; genus Callithrix; species Callithrix jacchus. The sequence continues at coordinate 99,271,796 of NC_133509.1, forward strand.
TTATGGTAGCAAAGACCTGGAACCAACCCAGAGGCCTATTGATCATAGACTGGACAAAAAAAAATGTGGCACATATATATTTTGGAATACTATGCAGCCATAAAAAATGATATGTTTGTGTCCTTTGTGGAGACATGGATGAACGTGGAAACCATCATTCTCAGCAAACTGACAAAAGAACAGAAAGCCAAACACTGCATGTTTTCACTCACAGGTGGGTGATAAACAATGAGAACACTTGGGCACAGGGAAGGGAACAACAATCACAGGGCTAGGTGGCAGGATGGAGAGGAGGGGGAGGGATAACACTGGGAGAAACACCTGATGTAGGTGATGGTGGGCAGGGGGATGGAGACAGCAAACCACCATGGTATATATGTACCTATGCAACAATCCTGCAGGATGTAGGATGTGCACATGTACCCTAGAGCCCAAATACAATAATAATAATAATAATAACAACAATAACAATAAATGTACTAAAAAGACTTTAAAGTGGGTTGATGTGTGAGTCCTTGGTGCTACATAGGTTTTTTTTCTATTTTTTAAAATTACGGCCAATCTCCAACTGACTAACACAATGCTGAGAAAGATTATGCATTTAATAAAAAGGAAGGAAGGAAAAGAAAAACAGGTTATATCTGAGTTTATTTAGAACCAGTACTGTGATTGATTAGCAATGTCTGCCCTGGGCTTCATAGGCCGGGTAGGCATTTGCTTCCTTGATAGTGCTCAAATCCCTTTTAGAAACAGAGCTATACAGAAAACAAAAAGACCTGGCGTGGTGGCTCACGCCTGTAATTCCAGCATTTTGGGAGGCTGAGGCCAGCAAATCACCTAAGGTAAGGAGTTCAAGACCAGCCTGGCCAACATGGTAAAACCTTGTCTCTACTAAAAATACAAAAATTAGCTTAGGCATGGTGGCACACATCTGTAGTCTCAGCTAGTCGGAAGGCTGAGGCAGGAGACTTGCTTGAACCCAGGAGGTGGAGGTTGCAATGAGCTGAGATCATACCACTGCACTCCAGCCTGGGTGACAGAGCAAGACTGTCTCACAAAGAAAACAAAACTCAAACAAACAACAACAAAAATAGAATGAAAGCAAATAGCATTAAGTAAGCATTTATTATGTTCTGGACATATGCTAGGTACTTTACATTTTTTATTTTATTATTATTTTTTTTTGAGACAGGGTCTCACTCTGTCACAGCTCACTGTAGCCTTGACCTGCTGGGCTCAAGTGACCTCCCATCTCAGCCTCCTGATTAGTTGGGACCACAGGTGTACACCACCATGCCCAGCTAATTTTTCTATCTTTTGTAGAGATGGGTTTTTGCCATGTTGTCCAGGCTGGTCTTAAACTCCTGGGCTCAAGCCATCCACCCAACTCAGCACAGTTTAAATACACTGTTCCAAAGTGCGAGGATGACAGGCATAGGCCACTGTGCCCATCCTGATTCTTATGGTACTTTGAAAAGCAGCAGTAATGATCATCCCAGTTTACAAATGAAGAAATAAATCCTATAAAGTTTACATGGGGAAAGGCCACACAACCAGTTAGTGGTAGAGTCAATTCAAATACAGGTTTTGTTGGCTCCAAAGTTCACACTCTTTTGATGAAAATACAATGGAACACTACTGGCAATACATTAAAAGAATCATAAATTTGGGGTTCAGTATGCATGGGAACACTTTCAATTAACAGTGGAGATAAAGTGGAATAATAAAAATGTTAATCCTCAATTCACAAGAGGACAAGAAGAGGAAAAAAAAAGAACAAAAAAAAAATGTGACCAATGGAAAACTAGCAAAATGGTAGTTGTAATCCAGCATTCCATAATTATATTACATGTACAGAGTCTGAATCATCCTAGTTTGAAGGAAGAGGTTGTCAGATTGAATATAAAAGAGCTAGACCCACTAGAGCTGCCTATAAAGACAAATAGATCAAAAGTAAAAGGATGGGGAGGGATAAAATATGCCGACCTTAATCAAAAGAATGCTGGAGGGCCGGGCGCGGTGGCTCATGCCTGTAATCCCAGCACTTTGGGAGGCCGAGGCAGGTGGATCACGAGGTCAAGAGATCAAGACCATCCTAGTCAACATGGTGAAATCCCGTCTCTACTAAAAATACAAAAAATTAGCTGGGCATGGTGGTGCGTGCCTGTAATCCCAGCTCCTCAGGAGGCTGAGGCAGGAGAATTGCCTGAACCCAGGAGGCGGAGGTTGCGGTGAGCCGAGATTGCACCATTGCACTCCAGCCTGGGTTACAAGAGCGAAACTCCGTCTCAAAAAAAAAAAAAAAAAAAGAATGCTGGAGTCGATTTCAAAACAAGGAATATTGACAGGGTTGAGAGCTGTATTACCTGATGATAGAGGAGTGGATTTATCAAGAAGGTCTAACAATCCTCAATGTGTATGTACCTAGCAATACAGTCTCAAAGTACATAAAATAAAAACTGATAGTAATGAAGGAAGAAATGGAAAAATCCATAATTATAGATGGAGATATCAACAGAATAAGCACACAAAGCAGGCAGAAAAATAGTAAGTCTAGAGAAGACCTAAAGAGCCCTATCAACCAACTTAACCTAATTGACATTTATTTACAGTATATTCTACCCAACTACAGTAGATACTCATTCTTTTCAAATGCACACAAAATATGTCCCACTATAATTTGGGTCATAAACAAACATTAGCGAATTTAAAAGAACTGAAATCAAAGTATGTTCTCTGATCACTATGGAATTAAACCAGAAATCAACCAGAGAAAGATATTGAAAATCCATTAGCATTTGGAAATTAAACAATATACCTCCAAATACCCCATGGGCCAAAGAAGAAATCCTGAGGGAAATTAGAAAATATTTTGAATTGAATAAAATAGACAAAATGCTGATATTTTACAAAATTCACCTGGTCTGAATTAGTATGGTTTACCTACAGGTTAAAAGCAATGTGTGATTGTGGCAATTTTATTAAAATAGGAGCAAGTAACTGTGCTCTCAGCCTCTAAAATAAAGAGCAGATGGATAATGCCTGTAGGACACCCTCCCCTTTCTCTTCCCCTCTTCCTGCATTCCTGGTTCTGTCCAGGTTTCAGTTCATAAGTGCATTTTTGTGAACACATACAATGGAGCTCACTCCAGACATCATACCAGTGTTCGGTATTTCTGGGAAAGCATGTCACCCACAATAAAATCAAATTGCAATAAACTGAGAGGCAGAAGCGTCTCTTCTCAAGGAGCAGGAGTTAGCTGACACATTGGCTCTGAGCAAAACTCTGCAGAGAGCCAGAGGCCTGCAGGAAATTGATTCCATCACCATGGGTGAGACAGCCAGAACTGGGCTTAAACACCAGGAAAAACATAGATATGAGAACATATAGATTACATGTTAACAGTAATAATAACATTTATATACTGCTTATGCTGTTCCAGGGGTTATTTCTTTAATCTTTACAGCAACTTATGAGATAGGTCCATTCTGCAGAGGGAGATGAGGCAAAGTGAGTTAAAAAATTTCTTGGGCTTTCACAACCAGCAGGGCAGGGACTCCACTGACGCAGGCTGCTCTAGCGGCTGAGCGGCTTTAGTGGTTCTATGTTTAAATACACCGTCTCAATGAATCTCACCAGAGGGAGTTCTTATGAGTGAATGGGGGTATGTTGAAGAGTTGCCAGTGCCTGCACAGGTGAGCTCATACAGAGACCAGGGAGGTTAGGTGTCTTGCCCATGGCTGTTCATGGCAGATTTCAAGCTAGAATTCAACCCTTACAAAACCCAGTTGAGTGTCCTTTTCCCCACATGACACTGCCTCCCTCACCCGGATGCCCCAGAAGAGTCATTCATATTCCTTGTGACATGGTGTACACAACTTCCAAAGCACCAATGTGATCAGCTATAGGTGCAGGTGTGGGTATAATGAGCAGAGCAGAGGCATTATTACTAGGGCACAGTATTAGCACAATTCTGAGAGCTGGCTGGCATGGGGGAGAGGGAGGGGACAGAGAATTATGGTGTATGTGGTTCCACATCATATGGATCTGGTCAGAGAGGCTCCAGTCACACATATGAGCTGCATGACCTCAACTAAGTTACTTAACCCCTCTTCGCCTCTGTTTCTTCATCTGCAAAACTGGGATAATAGAAAGCCTCATAGGGTCACTGTGAGTATTAACATGGCTGCTGCACATAAAGCACCTAATCTAGTGCCTGGCACATAGGAAGTGCAAAAGCAATGTTGGCTCACATTTTCCAGGAGTTGCCTCTTGGGTCTGCCTAGGAAGTAATTGCTTAAGTGTATACTCCTCTGGATTGAAAATGAAACCAAGTTTTTCTCTTCTCTCCATTACCTTCTTGAGAGTGGTTGTTTCTCCCCTGTATCTTCACCAGGTGCTCACCAGCTTCAGCCTAGAGACATTTGCCTGTGGGGACCTGTCCCCACAGTCGAGCTCTGTGCTTTCAGCATACACCCAGCATCTAGGGAATTCTTCCTTGGATCCAGAAAGGGTGTGTCTTGCCATGGATTCTTTCCAAAGTTCAGAAGTGGGAGGACTCCATGGAATACTTTATAGAATATATATGTACAATATATGTATTTGTTAGAGGGGAGAAGGGTGTGTGAAAGAAGCTGCTTGTTTTTTGCTTTCTAGTTTTGAACATTCTCCTTCTTCTAGACTGAGGTAGGACTTCCTTTGAAGTTTTTAGGGAGTGTCTCTAGATTCTTCCTTGAGATCTGCAGGGGTTTTCCTTAATGTTCTGGCCCCTTCCACTGGAAGCATCCAAAGGTGCCCACTGGACCAATTGAAATGTTGGAATCCTTCTCCTTGAACCAAAATGCCAAGAATGAACTCTTGGTAATATGTGTCAAGAGACTTAGAAAGATTCGCATTCCACAGCGATGCTTTGTGTGTTGAAGACAGCGTAAGTATGTATACACATATTTGATTTTGAGACGCAGTTTACACACAGAACAAGAACATGCTGGCTATCTAGTTAGTTAGTTAGCTGGAAGGTTATGCCCCAAAATGTTAATGATGCTTTTGTCAAGGTGATGAAATTATAGACAATTTTTTTTTCTTTTCATGTATCTAAATTTTTCTACCAAAAGAATCACTTGGGTAATTTATCCTAAGAAAATAGCCACTCATTCTGACAAAGATATTTTAAAAGCATTATTTATGGAGAAAACTATAAACAACAGAAATATTCACCAACGGAGAATTACTTAACTAAGGTATGGTTCATTCATAAAATGACATATAGTGCCTCCACAAAATGACATTTACAAAGAATGTTTAGTATTGTGGGGAATATGAGTAATCTAACGTAAATAAAAAACAAAGAACTTAGAACTATATATAATGATATACTCAACAGAATGGCTAAAATGTAAAGACTGGTTCTCTCCAGTTTTGGTGAGAATGTGAAGGAACTAGAATGCTCACATATGACTGATGAGATTGTACAATGGTACCAACACTGGGAAAGACGCTTCGACTTTACACATATATAAGTTTAAACATATACATACTTTATAATTCAGAAACTCCACTGCTGGGCATTTGCTCAAAAGAAATGAAGACATGTCCACACAATGACTTGTTCATGGTAGCTTTATTCATAATTGCCCCAAACTGGAAACAACCCAAATGTCTATCAACAGGTGAATGAATAAACTGTGTTGTAACAATACAATGGAACACTACTGAGTAAGCAAGAGGAATGAACTACTTAGACCTGAAACAACGTTTATGAGCCTCAGAAACATTACGCAGAGTGACAGAAGCAGACACAAAGGAATGCATGCCGTGTAATTCCATGTACATGAAATATTAGGGGCTGGGTGCAGTAGCTCACATCTGTAATCCCAGCACTTTGAGAGGCTGAGGCAGGTGGATCACCTGAGGTCAGGAGTTTGAGACCAACCTGATCAACGTGGAGAAACCCCATCTCAACTAAAAATACAAAATTAGCCAGGCATGGTGGTGGACACCTGTAATCCCAGCTACTTGGGAGGCTGAGGCAAAAGAATTGCTTGAACCCGGGAGGCGGAGGTTGTAGTGAGCCAAGATCATCATGCCATTGCACTGGGCAACAAGAGTGAAACTCCATCTCAAAAAAAAAAGAAAGAAAGAAAAAGAAAAAGAAAAAAGAAATATTAGGAAAACAAATATAATCTATGGTGCCAGAAAGCTGATCAGTGGCTGCCTGGAGCTGGGGATTGAGGGAATTGACTGAGAAAGGGCACCAGGGAACTTTTTGGGGTAATGGAAATTCTCTATGGATCTTGATTATGGTAGTGGTTCTGTGAGTACATAAAGAGATAGTCTTTGTCACTATTTACAATATGGCTAAGTAAAAGATATTTAGTAGGCTGGGTGCAGTGGCTCACGCCTGTAATCCCATCACTTTGGGAGGCTGAGATGGGTGGGTCACGAAATCAGGAGTTCAAGACTAGCCTGACCAACATGGTGAAACCCCGTCTCTATTAAAAAATACAGAAATTAGCCAGGCATGGTGGTGTGCACGTGTAATCCCAGCTACTCAAGAGGCAGAGGCAGGAGAATCACCTGAACCCAGGAGGCAGACGTTGCAGTGAGCCAAGATTGCACCACTGCGTGCCAGCCTGGCTGATAGAGCAAGACTCTGACTCAGAAAAAAAAAGATATTTGATATATGCGTGTATATATCTATATGCTACAGTTTGGATGTTTGTTTCCCCCAAAACTCATGTTGAAATTTGATCCCCAGTGTTGGAGGTGGGGCCTCATGGGAGGTGTTTGGACACAGGGAATGGATCCCTCATGAATGTCTTGGTACCATCTTTGTCCTTAAGGTAATAAGTGAGTTCTTGCTCTATTAGTGCCTATGAGAGCCTGGCACTCCCCACCATAACCCCCTTGCTTTCTTTCTGGCTGTGTGATCTCTGCGTGATGCCAACTCCCCTTTGCCTTCCACCATGATTGGAAGTTTCCTGAAGCCCTCACCAGAAGCAGATAATGGCTCCATGCTTCTTGTACAGCCTGAACTACGAGCCAAATAAAGCTCTTTTGTCAATTATCCAGCCTCTGGTCTTGCTTTATAACAACACGCAACAGACTAAGACAATAAACATATATACATACACATATGACATGAGATCTCAATTTTGAAAATATAAAGGGAGGCAGAAAAAGAGCAGCAGGGGCATATTTACTGAAAGGTCTCTAGCTTATGCAGTTACAAGAGATTAAACAATTAGTTTAATACTTTTCTGTTTTTTTTTCTAGATTTTCTTCCATGAATGAATATTAATATGTTAGCAAACACAATCTTAAAATATTTAAATTCTTATTTAAAAATTGTTTTTATCTTTAAAAATATTTAAGGACTATTTGGTGATACATATCATAGAGAAGGGTTAAAAAGAGGCAGAGCTGGGCGCATTGGCTCATGCCTGTAATCCCAGCACTTTGGGAGGCTGAGATGAGAGGATTGCTTGAGCTCAGTTTGAGACCAGCCTGGGCAACATAGTAAGACTCCCCTCTCTACAAAATATTTAAAAATTACCTAGGCATGGTGGCACAGGCCTGTAGTCCCAGCTACTGAAGAGGCTGAGGTGGGAGGATCACTTGAGCCCAGGAGGTTGAGGCTGCAGTGAGCCATGATCACACCACTGCACTCCAGCCTGGGCAACAGAGCAAGACCCTGTCTCACAAAAAGGCAGGGTGGGGGAGGCAGTGGCATGTTGTTCTCTAGTTAACTGACTATCTCTCTTTACCAAGGCACTGAACTCCCTGGCAACCAAAGCATATGAGAAAAGAACCCCATAATGCTGAGTAATGCATCTCAGCAAGTGGGTGCCTCCTAAAATTTAGAGGGTGTAGATGAGGTCAGCACATTTTGCCCAAGTATCCTGCTGAGGTCACTGAGCCCTCACTATGGGCAGGGCCCTAACCCAGGACCTTCAGGAAGGTGGAGCTAAAGGGACTTCTGGGTGGGCCCTCTGGGAACTCTGACCTAAAGGAGCTCTGTGAAGACCACCTCCTCTCTCCAGGGTGTGTGCCACGCAGTCACATGGGCATAAGGAGACAGATACCCTAGAGTCTCACTCCATGGACTGGACGACACTGGGAAGGACTCCTTTTCAGAGGGACACTTCCAAAGCTGGCACCCTGCTATGACCATCACCCTCTTTGAACTCCAACATGGTGGGGGCCACGACTTCTTTTCGGTACCTCCTACTCCCATTGCTCCTGTTTGTGAAAGCAGCCAATGACTACTTTTACTGAATTAGGTCATTTTTAAAAAGTTGACTTTGTGGGACAAAGGGAAAGGAGCCATTTCTCCTGATAGAGGGTGCTGATGCGAAAGCCATGGCTGAGGGCAGGAACCATGACCCTATACTTCTCCCAGGGGTGAGCAATCCCTGGATGTTCCTGTGCAGACCTTGGGAAAGATGGTAAAGTCGTTCAAACCATTCTTTGTCCCAATACGAGCAGTTGCTTCTTTACTCACTTCCCACCCTTGCTTCTTCATCCAGGAGATGGTTTTCACCCAGACTAGTTCCTCCGGAGCATGTCCCTGGCTTGGCCAACCCATCGCAGAGAACAAGCCATTCTGGTTGAAGCCTGGCTCGTCCTGCTCAGACCATCTTCACAGCGGCTTCCTTTCTATTTCTGAGCCTCACCCTCTGGCTTGCTTCTAACTTCCCTGCACTGAGAAGAGAGCTGAGGAAACTTGGCATTGCCATTCCCTGTAGACCTGCCACCCACCACAGGAAATGGATGTGGCACTGAGAAACCAGGCTGGCCCTGCCCACAACACGTAATTATTGGTTTTAATATTTGGATGGTTTAATCCAGTGCCAGGTCTCTTGTTCTTGAAGGAGCCAGGACATAATCCCCTGTCCTTTCTTCCAAAGCAAACCCAGGAGCCTTTATTCTCCGGGCTGATTTCCCTTGACGAGGTTTTCCTGGCTTTCTTCACTCACCTCGGGCACTAATTACGGCCCACACCCACTTCCATCTGTTGTGGTTTCTGAGCTAGGAATGGAAGTGTAGTTGGATGTTTTATCATCACTTTGCAACATGGGCCTAAAAAAGCACACCCTTCCCTGTAATTTCCACTCCTCTGGGCTTCTGTTCAGCTTTGGTTTTTGCTGAAACAGCACATTAAGCAAAGAATAGACAAGATATGGGCCCTTCTCAGAGTGCCACCCACCTCCCTATCTTATCAGAAAAGTCAATCAAATAAGGGAGCCAGTTTCCATCTTTAATCATCCATCCATCAACAAGGAAGCAGATATTTATCCCATACCTGCAAAGATGCCAAGAGGCTGTGGGAGGTTCGCAAAGGTGGAGGCCTGCCCTCTGCCCCAGGTAGTTCACAACCTAGACTGTGCAGTCCGAACATATTCTGAGCACAGACCCATGTAGCTGATCAAACGCAGATCAATACTCAACCCACGAGAAGACGCACAGCAATATGGAATTCAGTCTGTTGCATATGCAGTGGGCAGCTCTGCAAACTCAGAGCAGTTTGAGGTCGCTGTGGCCTGGAGGGCTCATGGAAGGAGAATCAGAAGAACTCTTTGAATTGAGTCTTAAAAATCAAGGAAGAGGCTGGGCGCGGTGGTTCACGCCTCGTCTCCCAGCACTTTTGGGAGGTCAAGGCAGGAGGATAACTTGTAATCAGGAGTTTGAGACCAGCCTAGGCAACACAATGAGACCTTGTCTCCACAAAAAATTTTTAAAAAATGAGTCAGGCATAGTAGCATGCACCTGTCACCCTGGCTACTTGGGAGGCTGAGGTAGGAAGATTACATGAGTCCAGGAGTTCAAGGTTGCAGTGAGCTATGATCATGTCTCTGTACTCCAGCCTGGGGGACAGACCTTATCTTTGAAAAAAAAAAAATAAGGAAGAGTTATTCAAGAACGGAAGGAAAACAATCAAGCTGTTCTATACTCCATGAAAGTGACAGTGAGCTGAACCCTTCCAGGGACTGACGCTGTGGTCCCTTCCTTTACTTTGAAATGCCTCCTGACTTTCTCCTTCAACTGCTTTAACTAAATAAAAGAACCCTGTTAGGCTGCAGACCTACCCCTAAATCAAAAGATGATTTGAGCTCCTGAGGGTGAAGGAGTCCCTAAATCACAGCTCCCCCACACTGGCCCCAAGTGACCCAATACATGTATATATAGTTTCAGAAAGAAGAATAGCTCATTTCAGAAGCTGGGGTGAAGTGAGGGATTGGAGAGAAGGTGAGCCAAAGGCTAGTCAGGGTGGAAGGTGAGGGGTAGAGGGAGACCCCAGAAAAAGCTGCTGAAGAACGCTGAAGATCAGTGCAGAGACTCTGGTGGGCTTGAGGAGGTCAGGCAACAGGCTGCTCTGTTTGTCTTGTAGGTGGGGGCAGAAAGGCAAACAGAAGAGAATAATCCAGAGCTGATCTGCCCCGCCCTCTGGGTTTCATGTTGAGCCTCTGTAATCCAATAGTAAGATGCTCCCTAAGACAACAGACTCTACCTCTCCCAGCTTTCACAGCTACAGAGACTTCATCGTTTTAACTCTGTGCAGGAAGGGAAAATAACAGAAAGGACACGCGTGGTGAGCTCTGTGACTTTGGGTCCCTTGTCAGTCTTAGTGCCTCTGCGGTGCTTCCTTGCTTTTGACCTGGTGTTCCGGCTGGGGCCAACCTGGGAGCCAGCTCTTGCCTCAGCTCACCAGCTTCTCCTCTCCGCAACCCAGGAGGGGTTGTGGCTCCACTTTCTCTTTTTGATCCCTATGCTAACAACAGCCCAGGTAAGTCAGGAGTACTGCGGGGCCTGCCCAGACCCTCCTTCTGGATCTGGAGCAGGAGGGAGGAAGAGGCAGCAGCCCAGTGTGAGGGGTGAAGCCAGAGGACGCCAGTTGTGCCCCTCCGGACCTGCTCCATGGGGGCCTCTGCTGGTTGAAGGGCTGCTCAGGAAAGCATGCACCTGAGCCAGTGGCCCTGGGGCTGTCAGCCTGCCTGGGAGTGGGGAGCCACAGTCGTTTGGTTTTAGTGTGGGAGTTGCCTTTTATTTTTACCTGTGTATTTATTCATCTGGATTGTATAACAACTCTAAGAGGACGACAGGTCTAGTCTTCACCACTGATATGTGTTGGCTGTGTCCCTACCCAACTGTCATCTTCAATCATAGCTCCCATAATCCCCACGTGGTGGGAGAGACCTGGTGGGAGGTAACTGAATCACAGGAGTGGTCACCCAAATGCTGCTCTTCCTTGATAGTGAGTTCTCATGAGATCTGATGATTTTTAAGGGTTTTTTTTCCCCCCGGTTTTGCTTGGCACTTCTCCTTGCTGCCAGTATGTGAAGAAGGACGTGTTTGCTTCCCTTTCTGCTATGATTGTAAGCTTCCAGAGGCCTCCCCAGACATGCCGAACCGAGTCAATTAAACCTCTTTCCTTTATAAATTACCTAGTCTCAGGTATGTCTTTATTAGCAGCATGAGAATGGACTAATACAACCACTATCAGGAAGAAGCGTCATAATGACACCGTCGGGGTGGGGGGTGCCCAGTGAGGCTTTCTTCAAATGAAAAGAGAATATAAGCTTCAAGAAGGCGGGTAGTAGGGGGTGAGTCGCTATTTTATTTATTGCTGTAACCTCTAGTCTGGGGTGGGTATCCCAGACACCGTGCTATGTTAGAAGCATGATAAGGGGCAGAGAGAAGCAGTCTTTACTGTTCCTATAGGTGTAAAAACCACTTAAAGTTGCTTTGTTGGGAGTATTAGAGACCTATGTGCTTGTCACATAGTAGATACTAAGTAAAAAACATATATACATATATATTTTATTGAATTAAGTATTTACCCTGATCTAGGTGCCTTTTTATAAGGTTATGATCTGGGGAGAGTCATGCCAAATTTTTGCAGAGCCTGAATTCCAGATGGCTCCATCCAGTTAACATTTACTGAGCACCTACTATATGCTGGCACAGTAATGGATGTTTGGGATACAAAAATGAATCAGATATGAACCCTGTCTTCAAGAGGGCCACAGGAGGCTTTTAAACTAAGGAAAGACAGGGAAGAAGTGTTGCAGGAGTTGGGCAGAATCAGAGAGGTTTCGAAAAGTGGGTGAAAGCATGGTCCTAGCCTCAGACAGATGAAGTTTTAAATATTCACCTAAGTCTAAATTTTCTTATCTGTAAAGAGGGATAATAATCATTTCTGTTTATTGTAAAGGTTGTTGTGAAGATTAAATGAGCTAATACATGAAGCTCACTCTGCACAGGGCATGGCTTGCAATAAACACAGTAAGTACAAAGGGTCCTGATACGGTTTGGCTCTGTGTCTCCACCCAAATCTCATCTCCAATTGTGATCCCCTCATGTCGAGGGAGGGACCTGTAATCCCCATGTGCCAAGGGAGGATGGTGACTGGATCATGGGGGTGGTTCCCCTATGCTGTTCTTTTGATAGTGAGTGAGTTCCCAAGAGTTATGATGGTTTTATAAGTGTTTGGAAGTTCCTCCTTCACTCTTCTCTCTCCTACTGCCTTGTGAAGAAGGCGCCTGCTTCCCCTTCCACCATGATTGTAAGTTTCCTGAGGCCTCCCCAGCCATGTGGAACTGTGAGCCAATTAAACCTCTTTCCATTATAAATTACCCAATCTTGGCTGGGCACGGTGGCTCACACCTGTAATCCCAGCACTTTGAGAGGCCGAGGCGGGTGGATCACCTGAGGTTAGGAGTTCCAGACCAGCCTGGGCAACATGGTGAACCCTGTCTCTACTAAAAATACAAAAATTAGCCAGGTGTGGTGGCTCATGCCTGTAATCCCAGCTGCTCTGGAGGCTGAGGCAGGCGAATACCTTGAACTCAAGGCAGACATTGCAGTGAGCCAACATTGCACCACTGTGCTCCAGCCTGGGCAACAGGAACAAAACTCTATCTAAATATATATATTAGATAAAGAACTGCCCGAGACTGGGTTATATATCTCACACTGCAGTTCTTTATAGCAGTGTGAGAATGGATTACTACAGGTGCCACAGAGCAGTGTGTTTCACATGGGGAGGCAGTGGTCACAAAGGACTCCTCAGTGGAGGGAAAAGTCTTCAAGGCTGAGTGGATGTTGGTCAAGTAGGCAGCGAGGAGAGAGTGTTAGGTGGGATGGTGTTGAGGAGAATGATACACAGTGCTTCTAGGTCCAGCAGATGTAGGAGCCCCAGGAGGCCACTGGGGGAGTGCCCAGTGCAGAAGCTGCCGTGACTACCCGCTCCCCGACACACAGCCATTGGCAGTTTCCACTCCTCTCCATGGGATCTCTATAGTGTCACCTATGCATTTAGAGCACCTCGAGCCACTGCACAGACCCCTAGGATATGCCTCAGCTATATCCTCAAGCACACGGAAGATATGCATACAGTTAGCAATGGAGGGGACCATTTGTGAGCTGTCAGTCTGCAGGAGGGCAAGGCTAAACACTGCCTGAAACTGCTTTGGTGCCAGCCTCTGTTCTAAGCATTTTGCCTGTGTTAACTCCTTTAACCCTCGAAATGAACCAACAAGGTAGGTACTGTTATTTGTTCCATTTTTATCATTGGGAAAACAAAGGCACAGGGAGGTTAAGCAATTTGCTTGAGGTCGCACAGCTCAAAAATGGTAGAGGGAGGCTTAAAGACAAGGCAGTCTAGTCCAGAGGTGGGGCTTCTAGTCTCCAAGTTACGCTAGAAGCATGATGGGGTAGAGAGTCACAGTTTTTACTGTTTCTATGGGTCAGGAGAATTGGAGACCTACATACAGCTAAACCTCTTCAGTTTTAGGGTCCTGGAGACTGAAATCTAAAGACCATCTGCACACTAAGGTTGCAAATGTAATTCTTGGGGGTTGTGGGTTCCCTGAAGCCTACTGATGGACGATACAGGCCTGTGAACTTGAGATTAATGGGTGTGAGATTTCCAGTGTGGCCAGGAGATGGGAGTTGGGGAGGGAAGTGGGCTTACTGGAGAGGGCTAAGCAGGAGGCAGACTGGGTCTGAGGCGAGGGTCAGGCCCAGCTGAGTGCTGCTGATGTGCCGGCCAGGCTGGCCGTGACTGCGTGCTGCCCAGCTCACTGCGTAGTGCTTTGGAGATGAGAGTACTTGGTTGGCTTCAACTCTGAATCATCTCTTGCTATTTCTTTACCTGCGTTTGCAAGAAAGAAGTCTTTATTTGGAATGATTCACCAACATCTTATAAATCAGGATACACAAAACAGACTTCAAGGAGCTATAGAAACCCACAGAGACACAGAAGCTATAAACACAAACTGTTTCCAAGGGCCCTGCAGCAAGGCCTATCTCACATGCAGAGAAATTAAAAAAAAAAGATCAACTTTTTAGAGACAGGGAGATTAGAAATCTAGCTAATACATGCACAGCTGTTTTCTTTTTTAATAAAAGGAATCAAGGTAATACATATACAGGATTAAAAAGTAAGAAATGTGGAAAGTCCAGCAATAAGATCCAAGAGCTGTGTCTCTCCCCAGTGGAAGTCCCAAACCCTAAAGGTAACTACTTTTACTTGTTCTGTTTTTATTGCTTCTGGGAGCTACCCCCTTACCTCTAAAGAATATGCTTACCTTCTGTTGTTCTGCTCTGACAGACTAGGAGTTAGATATGTCACCACCCTGTGACCCCACATTTCTTTAGAGCCAAATTTTTATTTTTTGCTCTATTACATTGGTTAAGAATGTAACTTTGAGGCCAGGCGCCATGGCTCATGCCTGTAAACCTAGCACTTTGGGAAGCCAAGGCAGGTGGGTCATGAGGTCAAGAGATCGAGACCATCCTGGCCAACATAGTGAAGCCCCGTCTCTACTAAAAATACAAAAATTAGCTGGGCATGGTGGCACAGGTCTGTAATCCCAGCTACTCGGGAGGCTGAGGCAGGAGAATGGCTTGAACCTGGGAAGCAGAGGTTGCAGTGAGCTTAGTTTGCGCCATTCCACTTTAGCCTGGTGACAGAGTGAGACTGTCTCAAAAAAAAAAAAAAAAAAAAGAATGTAGCTTTGAAATGCAGTTGGCCCTCTACCTATGTGTTCCAAATCCTTGGACTCAATCACCCACAGATTAAGAATATTTGAGAAAAAAATGGCATCTGTACTGAACACGGATAGACTTCTCATTATCCTCTAGAGCGGAACAACTATTTACATAGCATTTACATTGTATTAGGTACTATAAGTAGCCTGGAGATGATTTATGTGGGAGGATTTGTGATTTATAGGGGAAGATTTCATGAGTTATATGCAAACACTACACCATTTTATATCAGGGACTTGAGTATCTGCAGATTTTGGTATCTGTGGAGGGTCCTGGAACCACTCTCCCATGGATACCGAAGCGAAATTGTATATATACTTCAGTCTCTATCTCTTGTTCATTCCGCTTTTGCAAATTTCTCATTTCCCTACTTTACAGGTGAGAAAAGGAGGTTCAGAAAGATCATCCCTTACCCAAGGCCACACAGGGTAAATGGTAGAGCTGGATACAAGCCTAGGTCAGCCCCTACATGTCCAGAGTACAACTACTGTGGTCCCCGAGACATTTTTGCCTGACACCTACCCTTGAAGGGGTCAGCTGCTATTTTTACACCTATTACTATGCAAAAAGAGTAGTCTCCCCCAGGACTCCACTCTGTTGTCGAGTTAAAATACCACATTAGCATGGAAGAAGGCAGTTTACAGAATGGATTGCAGAGAACAGTGGTTCAGTCCCCGAAGTCTTGGGCCCATTTGAATTCCCTCATTCTCTTGTTGCCAGGAAGCAGGATTAAGTGGTGGTGGGCGCCTGTAATCCCAGCTACTTGGGAGGCTGAGGCAGGAGAAATGCTTGAACTGGGGAGGCAGAGGTTGCAGTGAGCTAAGATGGCGCCATTGCACTCCAGCCTGGCCAACAGAGTTAGACTCCATCTTAAAAACAAAAAGTTACTCCAAGGCTGGGCACAGTGGCTCACACCTATAATCCCAGCACTTTGAGAGGCCAAGACAGGCAGATCATCTGAGATCAAGAGTTCAAAACCAGCCTGACCAACATGGTGAAACACCATCTCTACTAAAAATACAAAATTAGCTGGGCATGGTGGCACATGCCAGTAATCCCAGCTACTCAAGATGCTTCCCAGGTTCCCACTTGAACCTGGGAAGTGGAGGTTGCAGTGAGCCTAGACTGTGCCACTGCACTCCAGCCTGGGCAACAAGAGTGATACTCTGTCTCAAAATAAATAAATAAATAAAGTTACTCCACGGTATTTTACGGCAATAGAGGTTGTCAGGTGACAACCTGCTCAGAAGTTCCCTGTCAGCACTGTCACTCAAAAGTAGCAAGAGACAACAAAGCTGTGGGAGTGAGTAGCTCTTTGTCTAGTGTCCCCCCTCAGCTCTGGGAAGACATTAGAGGTCTCACTGGTGTCAGCCTCACTAGGAGTCTCCCTCCTCTGTGGAGCCGTGAAAGACTGTTCTCATCATTCTTTGATCATTTAAATACCAGATCAGACCTGGCTACAGCTGATAATAATTGTTTCTCTAGGTTTTTCAGTTTACCTAGTAGTATATCTGAGTATAGAGCCCAACCTGCAACGCTAGCACTTTGGGAGGCTGAGGTGGATGAATCACTTGAGCCCAGGAGTTTGAGACCAGCCTAAGCAATGTGACAAAACCCTGTCTACACTAAAAACACAAAAATTAGCTGGGCATGGTGGTGTGCACCTGTAGTCTCAGCTACTCAGTAGGCTGAGGCAGGAGGATCACCTGAACGTGGGAGGTCCAGTTTGCAGTGAGCTGTGATCCTGACATTGCACTCAGCCTGGGCAACGGAGTAAGACCTGGTCTCAAAAAAGAATGCAGAACTCCAGGCCCATGGCAGCATCTATGCAGTGATGTGCTGGTAAATTTTTAACAACTGACTCTCCTTGAGGTGGGAGCTGATATGTAGCATTTACCAATTTCCATGGTGTAAATACTCTCACTAGAGTTGATTCTGAGCTACCCACCTGACTTCACTGAACATGAAATTGGGAAGAAACACACAGTAGCAATTTATTACAAACTATTTCCATCATACAGATGTAACAGATATGAATAACCCAGAAAGCATAATAGTAAAATGTAGTAAAATAATTAGAAAGTGGTGATTTTTAAGAATACTCCAAAAAATTGGTCATGTTTATAATTTGATCTTTAATAATGGCCATGTTTAACAAAATTCCTGAACATTTAACAGCCAGCTCTTGGGAGCCGGTACAAACCAATGTCAGCATGCCACTGCTCTTGTGTACAGCTTAGGAACTTGTCACTAGAACTATGGCAATGAGTCAGGAGGTGGTATCAATGAGAAGACAGTGGGCAGCCTAGAAATCATAAAATGCCCAGGAGCATCCGGTACAAACCAATGTCAGCATGCCACTGCTCTTGTGTACAGCTTAGGAACTTGTCACTAGAACTATGGCAATGAGTCAGGAGGTGGTATCAATGAGAAGACAGTGGGCAGCCTAGAAATCATAAAATGCCCAGGAGCATGGGCTCTGGTCACATGGGGAGAGCAGGCCAAGGTGGGGTATATCTCTGAGAGATTTGAATACAGCTGGAATTTTATTCAGTGGACTCAGATGTGCAAACAAGGACAGGCTTCTTTGCCATTATTCTTATCTTCCTCGAAGGCTTCTATTCTTCTGGCGGGGGCAGAGGCTTCCATTTGTCTATGAAAGGTAACTCAGGAGAACGAATTTTCTTTGCATTCAGAACCTTCTCTTCCAGATGATCTCGGCCCTTCCTGAATAATGGTCTGGTCTTTCCAATCTCTCCCACCCCCTTGCTTGTGTAGCAAAGCTGATGCGTTTGCCAGCACCGCCGTAACTAAGCGCCACAGACCGAACGGTTTACACAATAGGAATTTATTGTCTCTCACATCTGGGGTTGGAAATCTGAGCTTAAGCTGCTGGCAGGGTTGGTTCCTTCTGAGGGATGGGAGGGAAGGTTCTGTCCCAGGCCTTTGTCCTTGGCTTGTAGCTGGCTGTCTTCCTCCTGTGTCTCTTCACATGGTGTCCTTCCTACGTGCATCTGTCCCTCATGTCCTCTTTTTATAAGGACACAAATCATGTTGGATTAGGGGCTCACCCTACTTCCGTATGACCTCATCTTGACTGACTATATCTGCAACGACTCTGTTTCCAAAGAAGGTCATCTTCTGAGGCACTGGGGGTTAGGATTTCAACATAGGAATGGGGTGGGCACAGTTCAGTCCATAACAGATGGTATGTGGCTGCAGACTTACCAGGATGGGAAGGCATGTGCTCGTGTGCGCATGTCCTCATGGGGGTGGAGGCCTGGAGGCTGTCCTCCACATCCTTCGTGGTCTTCACTGTAGAGTGGCTGCACTGGGTCAGGTTCCCGCCATCCCATGCCTGCTACATGCTTGCTCAACAGAAGCTGGTCCCACCTGGCCCTTTTGGCTTTAACATCTGTGCTTCCTCTAGGTCATTTGGTTTTCACATTTTGTGGTCTCTAGTTCTCCCCCAGGCTCTGGAATCCACTGGTTCTAAGGACTCAACCCCCTAGGGCTTTGGGCCCCCCAGCTGCCTCTACTTTCACCCTGCAGGGTTCAGGGCTCTGTGAGACCTTCCTGCAGCCCCCGCCTTCAGTCTGGGGGCCCCATGTGGGATGCAGACCTTCCCTAAGTCACTTAAGGAAAGAAAAAACAGCCCCACTACTCTGAAGTTTCCTAAACTTACCCAACAGGAGTCTTCTAAACCTACCCAAGCGAGCAGTGGGACAGGCTCCTGCTACCCCCACGCATACTATTTGCCTTCTACCTTCTATCTCCCCCGGTTCTCACACTGGAGATACAGTCTGTTGCCCCCCAGAGGAGTGGGTCTTCAGGTAGCTCTACCTAAGGCTCATGGTAAAAGTCAACATAGAACTCTTAGCTACACTTTTGATAGTTAAAGTGAACTTTTTAGAATTTTTCTCTACTCAAAACCAAGTCTTGCTTTCAACAGTAGTGGCCTCAATTTTTTGATCATGCATTTCTAACAACAAAAAAATTTGAGCATGTACTTAGATATATTTGATATATTTGTGTATGCCATATATACTAATACATATGTGGTTATATATGTACATGTGTATATGGTTATATATATCTATATAAGGCACATATACATTTAATGCTGTATTAATACAGTACATGCTTTATAACACGTACATCTCAAAATAGATATTTTAAAAGACAGGATAAAAAATGAAAATAAAAATTCTAAGATTTGCTTTCTGTCCCCATTATGTTGTCTTAGGCACACCCCACTTTAAAGACCATTTTTGACTCCTATTGTCTTGCAAGGGATTTAAAAAAAACTAATTTGGCAGCCAAAACTGAACAGTGACCTGGGTGTTCCCAACAGTATCTCTCTTTCCCTGCAGCGTAGAAACCTGTTGATTAAATGGGTGGAGAGCCACAGAGCATCATGATTTAAGCGGAAAGAAAAATATACCCATTCAATATATTCAAAATTATAAATTCCATTCCACTGAAACCAAATGCAATGGGCTGGCCCTGACTGCTGAAGCCTGAGAACAATACAGACTTTCTCAGGAAGGAGCGCGAGGAGGAGGAGCCACCAGGAGTGCACAGGGGACAGGGCAAAGAGTGTTGAGTTCTATGTGTTGGAAATAAAAAAGGACAAGCAACTCATAGGCAGGTGATGAAAAATGAGAACACATGGACACAGGGAAGGGAGTACTACACACTGGGGTCTATTGGGGGGAATAAGGGAGGGACAGTGGCGGGGGGAGCTGGGGAGGGATAGCCTGGGGAGAAATGCCAAATGTGGGTGAAGGGGAGGAAGGCAGCAAAACACACTGCCATGTGTGTACCTATGCAACTATCTTGCATATTCTGCACATGTACCCCAAAACCTAAAATGCAATTAAAAAAAAAAAAAAAAAGAAAAGGACAAACAGTCCAAATCAGGGCTTTGCAGTGTGACCCATGGGCTGAGCGAATCCCCTTTTCAACAGCATATGGCATTGCTAGTCCACATAGAAGTCCCCATGTCTGAACACCAGCTCTGATTGTAGGTACAGTCATATGACATCCTTTAAGCATTTCCCAAGTGGGAGTATTTGAGAACCCAGGAAGTCAGAGGAATGAATTATAAAATTCTGTCCTTGCACTTCAATAAAGACCTTGGACAAAGACTGGGGGATTTCCCACAACTAGTCACTTATCCTGGATTTGTTATGTTGGTTATGTTGCAGGGTGGTCAAGTAGAAAGAGCAGAAAGTTCTTGAATCCTGGCTACTTCTTGTAAGTTAGTTGACTTTGGGCAAGTTGACTGCACTAAGCCTTGGTTTCCTGTCCATAAAATGGCCCAATACTAAATAATATAATCTGTACATAGTGTCTATCATGCCACGTGGCACACAGTAGACATTTAGCAATACCTATTAAAGTTAGCTAACAGGCAAAGGACAAACTGATTAAAAGTCTTCCCCTTGGCTGGTCACGGGGGCTCATGCCTCTAATCCCAGCACTTTGGGGGGGTCGAGGCGGGTGGATCACAAAGTCAAGAGATCGAGACCAGCCTGGCCAACATGGTATAAAACCCCATTTCTACTAAAAATACAAAATTTTAGCTGGGTATGGTGGCATGTGCCTATAATCCCAGCTACTTGGAAGGCTGAGGCAGGAGAATTGCTTGAACCCAGGAGGTGGAGGTGTAGTGAGCCGAGATCGCACCACTGCACTCCAGCCTTGGGTGACAGATCAAGACTCTGTCTCAAAAAAAAAAAAAATTTTCCCCTTCAAATTTTCTAGCATCTCCTACCTGCCTGACGCCTGCCCTCCAACCAAAACTTGGAGGAGTTAAAGTGATCTTTTTTTTTTTTTTTTTAACTTTTTAGGAATGTTTGACTTTTTAACTTTAAAATTAATTTTTGCATAAAATTGATTATCATTAGGAAAATTACCAATGAGTTTCTTTTTTGTGTTTTGTTTTGACAGAGTCTCACTCTGTCAGCCAGGCTGGAGGGCAGTGGCACAATCTTGGCTCACTGCAACCTCCACCTCCCAGGTTCAAGCAATTCTCCTACTTCAGCCACAAGAGTAGCTGGGATTACAGGTACCCACCACCACACCCAGCTAATTTTTGTATTTTTGGTAGAGATGGAGGTTTCATCATGTTGACCAGGCCGGTCTCAAACTCCTGGACCTCAAGTGATCCACCTGCCCTGGCCTCCCAAAGTGCTGGGATTACAGACCTGAGCCACTGCGCCTGGCACCAATGAGTTTCTGACCATGTTTATCCTGAACTATCTGCCCTCCACTTCCATAGTATTTGTATCTGGGTTTGATGAGGACGCCCCAATCATGATACGTCCACCTTTTTTGTAGGAAGCTCTTGAAAATCTGACCATTCTCAAAATCAAAAGGCGTGTATGAGGCCGGGTGTGGTGGCTCAGGCCTATAATCCCAGCACTTCGGAAGGCCAGGGTATGAGACATCTTGAGTCCAGGAGCCTGGGCAACATAGACCCCCATCTTTACAAACAAAAAAAAAACAAAAAAAACCCCACAAAAATACAAAATAAAAAGAATTTCAAAAGATGTGTATCACCCATCCCCAAACCTGGGGCTCAGGCTGTGCGGTAGATGGGAGAAGTTCACACTTGGAGGCTGTGGGTGGGAGGGGAATCACTTCTCGCTGTTGCTTGTACTGAACTTGCAGTAGCTGCCTACTGGAGGTGCAGGCACAAACCTGGCAAAGCCTCTATTGGGCCTGAAATGTCAGCAAACAGCCGCCACCTGTAGTTACTTGCGTGGGTACCAGCACAGTCCCCAGGCGGCCCCCCTGACGGTCTCCCTGGAGGTGTGCTGGGTTCCGGGGAGTCGCAGCTGAGAATGACTGAGTGGCTGGAGTCGGCTCACCAGATTTGCACAGAGCTGGCCTTCCAGGAAGTGGGGCAGCAAACTGGCAGGTGGGTGACGGGAGTGGCGGGACAGGTGGGTGAAGCTGGGGACTGAAATACTCCTCCCGGGGGTGTTTCTGGAAGGACAGATCTGTGGGAAGCATCATAACCAGGGACTTGGGCAGCTGAAGGCAGCTGGTGACACGCAGGGAAGGAGCCGAGGAGTTTGCTCCTATTTCTACTAAAGCCTACTCTGCTTATTTTTACTAAAATGTTTTAAAAATAAAATTTATAAAAAGACGAATTTTTAAAAATGACAACGCAGGTCTGGTCTTTCTGCCCTCAAGTTCGTCTTCACATCTCTAGGGCGCTGTTGCAGGCCCTCGTGAGCTCTGCCGGTGTGGGAAACACTGCCACCTGCTGGGCCTTTTGAGAATGCCAGTGAACTCCGTCCGCCAAACCCAGTTCCAAACCTTCCCCATCAGTTGCAGGTTCCGAGGTCTCTGTGGCTGCTTTTGCCACTGGCCGCAGGGTGGAATTACTCAGTTGACCAGAATATAGAGATAATCAGCTAGACGTCTTTTTTTTTTTTTAACCTCGAAGAGAACTGTATTAAATGAAGATTTCAATACTTTCCTCCTGAAATAATCTCTTTTGTCCTACATTTTTATTGGCTCCATAGAAATGAATATAACCAAATAGCACTAGATTAGATGAGCAGAACTGTCCTTCAATAGCTTCAGCCTTATCAGCTAAGGGATATGTGGCAACCTTCAATTTAGTAGTTATATCTACCACATAGGATTATTTTAAGGATTCAAACAATCCTGGCACATAGTAAATGTTCAAAAAAATTAGTAGTAGCTCTTAATATTTTTTATTTTTTTGACAGGGTCTCATTCTGTTGCCCAGGCTGAAGTGCAGTGGCACAATCATAGCTCACTGCATCTTTGAATTCCCAGCCTCAATTGATCCTTCCATTTTAGTCTCCTGAGTAGCTGGGACTAAATCATGCCTCGATAATTTTCATATCTTTGTAAAGACGGGGTATCTCCATGTTGCCCAGGCTGGTCTCAAACTCCTCGGCTCAAGCAATCACCCGCCTTGCCTCCCAAAGTGCTGGGATTACAGACATGAGTCATGTATGTAATGACATGAGCCACCTGGCTTTATTATTCATAATTTGGTTCTACAATATGATATAATCTAAAAAGATGGAAAATTAACCCATTATTAACCTAATATTTGGTCAGAGAGTGTATTTTAGATTAGCCTTTTGGTTCTCTTTGGCTATGCCTGGTCCTAAGTTAAGCATAGGTCATGGGAATATCCTGTGATGATAGAAATGGGCTATGCCAGCCATAGGACACAGACTTTATGGCTTCCATCACCACTCTGTGATGCCAGGGTTACCCTGCTCTACCGTCCTCATTTTCTTGAAAAACAAAACCAGAAACCAAAAGATCACACACACATTACAACATACACCAAGAATTCTGACCAGAATGTGTTGACCAGAACTACAGCTGACGCCGTGAAGGAGAGATGATAAAGGCTATGAGGATTTGTTTTTCTTGGACCCCTGTGTCTGCAGCACGTCCAATTCTGGCCTTAGAATTTTAATGTAACTCACTGATTAAAGTTCAGATGTGATTCACCAGCACTTAAAAAAACAAAACAAAACAAAACAAAAAAGAAACCCAAACAGCCTAATATGTTGAAACAAATGAGAGGAGGGTGGATGATGAGAAATTACTTAATGGGCACAATATACATTATTTTGGTGATGAATACACTAAAGCCCAGACTTCATCACTAACAAGATATCCATGCAAGAAAATTGCATTTGTCACAGCCATAAAAAAGAACGAAGTCATTTCCTTTGCAGCAACACGACTGCAGCTGGAGGCCATTATCCTAATGCATAGGAATTAATGCAGGAAGAGAAAAGCAAATACGGCATGTTCTCACTTATAAAGTGGGAGCTAAACATTGGGTTCTCATGGACATAGAGATGGCAATAATAGACACTGGGGGTTGGGCGTAATGGCTCATGCCTGTAATCCCAGCACTTTGGGAAGCTGGGCAGGCAGATCACCTGAGGTCAGGAGCTCAAGACCAGCCTGGCCAACATGGTGAAACCCGGTCTCTACTAAAAATACAAAAATTAGCTGGGCATGATGGTGGGTGCCTGTAATCCCAGCTACTGTAGAGGCTGAGGCGGCAGAATTGCTTGAACCTGGGAGGTGGAGGTTGCAGTGAGCCAAGATCGCGCCATTGCACTCCAGCCTGGGTGACAGAGCTAGACTGTCTCGAGAAAAAAAAACAAACACCACCACCAAAAAAAAAAAAAAAAAGGAAGAAGAAGAAGAAATAGACACTTCATATACTGCTGGAGTGGGGAATGAGGGAGAAGGGTAAGGGCTGAGAAACTAAGTATTGGGTACTATGCTGACTACTTGGGTGACAGGATCAATCCTATCCCCATCCTGAGCATCATGCAATGTCCCCAGGGAACAAACCTGCACATGCACCCCTGCATCTAAAATACAAGTTGAAATTATTTTTTAAAAGAGAAAAGAAAATTGCATTTGTGCCCCTTAAATTTATGCAAATAAGAAACATATTGAAACAAAGCAAAACAAAAATTGGAGAGGCCATCTAAGGGCAATGCGCTGTGTGCTGGGGATGGGGGTGGGGTTGGGGGATGGAGGAGAAGATGTTACAGGAAAGGGTCCCCTTCTAGACCCCAAGAGAGGGTTCTTGGATCTCACATGAAAGAATTCAGGGTGAGCCCATAGTGCAAAACAAAAACAAATTTATTAAGAAAGCAAAGGAATAAAAAGATGACTACTTCATAGAGCAGCTTCGAGGGCTGCTGCTTGCCTGTTTTTATGGTTATTTCTTGATGATATGCTAAACAAGGGGTGGATTATTCATGCTTCCCCTTTTTAGACCCTATAGGGTAACTTCTTGATGTTGCCATGGCATTTGTAAACTGTTATGACACTGATGGGAGTGTAGCAGTGAGGACAACCAGGGGTCGCTCTCGTGGCCATCTTGGTATTAGTGGGGTTTGGTTGGCTTTTTTACTGCAAGCTATTTGATCAGCAAAGTCTTTATGACCTGTATTTTGTGCCAGCCTTTTACCTTATCCTGTCACTTAGAATGTCTTAACCGTCTGGGAATGCAGCCCAGTAGGTTTCAGTCTCCTTTTACCCAACTACTATTTAAGATAAAGTTGCTCTGGTTCACACGCATCTGACAGGACCATGATAGGAAACTCACTTAGCTAAAGATCTGCCAAGACAGAGGGAGGGAAAAGAGGAGGGGAGAGAGGGGGAAGGTGAGAGAAAGTGAGAACAAGGTTCTGTAGAGCCAGGTAACCACCCCCTGAGCAGCTGCTCTCTCTGCAGGACGTGGAGGGGGACATGAAGCATAACCAGATGCCGCTCCTCTGTAAGGAGACTCGGGGCCTAGGACTACTCATTGGTGTCCAAACTCTTGCAGGATTGTACTTGAGCTTCAGCCCTTGATAGCTTTCATCAAATACCCTCCTGGCCTGATGCGAGACTAGGCAGCACTCCATCCCCTGTGAAAACTAGAAAACAAGAGCACATCTGGTCACTGTAGGAGCAGTTATTTATTTATTTTTCTGAGACAGGGTCTCACTGCAACCTCTGCCGCCTGGGCTCCAATGATTTTTATGCCTCAGCCTCTCAAGTAGCTGGGAATATAGGCGCCCACCAATATGCCTGGCTAATTTTTGTATTTTTTGGTAGAGATGGGGTTTTGCCATGTTGGCCAGGCTGGTCTCGAACTCCTGAGCTCAAGTAATCTGTCCACCTTGTTCTCCCAAAGAGCTGGGATTACAGTAAAAATGCCCATTCCTGAGACTACAAGATAGAATTCACAGCTTTTCCGCACCCAGCTGGAAAAGCAGGTAATTCTATCTTGTAGTCTCAGGAATGGGCATTTTTGACAAACACCCTCAAATTCAACCAGTTATAACTTAGCAATGGCCAATACCTGCCATTGGAGTTCTGTGGCTGAACCATGGGCTTAGCTGCTTTGTTATAAGCAAATTAGATTAACTGAAAAATTTGAATCATTTGTGCTTGGTAACAGCAATTAAACAAAACAAGATATTGCAGTAAGAGAAAACATTTAAACCAGTTCATTCACAAGGCAAAGTAGCTAGCTTTGGCAGGTTATAGCTTGTTTGTGTGTGCCTTCAGCCTTAGGTCGCTGTAATATAATCAAGGGGTGGAGTAGGGTAGGGAGTATGGCCTGCAAGCTCTTAAGGAAGTGTGTGACATGCATTTTATTTCAATGCTAATCTAAAATCATAGAAATGGGAGCATAATTTGGTTCCTGTTTTGTTTTTTGTTGTTTTTTTTTTTTTAAGATAGAATTTTGCTCTTGTTGCCTAGGCTGGAGTGCAATGGTGCAAATTCGGCTCACTGCAACCTCCGCCTCCTGGGTTCAAGTGATTCTCCTGCCTCAGCCTCTTGAGTAGTTGGGATTACAGGTACCCACCACCACACGCGTCTAATTTTTGTGTTTTTAGTAGAGATGGGGTTTCACTATGTTGGCCAGGCTGGTCTCAAACTCCTGACCTTAGGTGATCCACCTGCCTCGGCTTCCCAAAGTGCTACGATTACAGGAGTGGGCCACCATGCCCAGCCTAATTTAGTTCATTTTTATGTCCACTCTGAATTTATGACAGAATTCTAACCATATGACTTTGAAGTGATGCTTTGTACATATGTTTATGATCACCTTGGGGCCATATGATTATCCAAAGTATCAAAGTTTAAAGTTTAAATTTTCCAAAATAGACCTTTTTTTTTTTTTTTTTTTTTTTGAGACAGGCTCTTACTCTCTCACCAGACTAGAGTGCAACAGTGAATTTTTGGCTTACTGTAGCCTCAAGCTCCTAGGCTCAAGGGATTCTCCTTCCTCGGCCTCCCAAATAGCTGAGGCTGCAGACACATACCACCACATCTGGCTAATTTTTTATTTTCATTTTGTAGAGTTGGGGTCTCTCTGTGTTGCCCAGGCTAGTCTCAAATCCTGGGTTCAAATGAACCTCCCATCTTGGCCTCCCAAATTGCGGAATTACAGCCATGCATCACGATGCCTAGCTGATTTTATTTTTTAGAGCGGTTTTAGAGTCACTTTAAAATTGAGCAGACATATGCCTCCTCCCCCGTCATGCAGAGCCTCCCCCACCACCCACAAACCTAACTTACACATCATTACCTGACACATCACTCTTGCTGTTATACATTCTACAGGTTTTAACAAATCTATAATGATATGTGTCCACCATTATAGTATCATGTGGAATCATCTCACTGCTCTAAAAATCCCCTTGCTCTGCCTATTCATCCTGTCCATCCCTATCCCCTGGCAACCACTGATCTTTTTATTGTCTCCACAGTTTTGCCTTTTGCAGAGTATCATATAGTTGGAGTCACACAGTATGGAGCATTTTCAGATTGGCTTCTTTTACTTAGTAATGTGCATCTGAGTTTCCTCCATGTCTTCATGGCTTGATAGTTCATTTCTTCTTAGTGCTGAATCATATTCCACCATATGGATGTACTACAGTTTATAAGAGTTTAACTTTGAATGCACTCTTCTCCAAATTAAAGTGTTCTAAAGGACTCCTCAAGTTGTAAATTGGCTTAACACTTGGTTTAAGAGCTGGAGAGCTTTATAACTCCTTGCAGCATAATGAGGTCATAGGGTAAACCCATGGATGTTAAAATCTCAACATAGACTGTAGAAGAATCTTCACTGAAATTCCTTTCCTTCCCAGGTACTCAGACAAGCTCACTGTCCCAGTCTCCCTTGCATTTAGATGTAAACAGTTCATTCTGGCTAATGAACTGTAAGTGGGAGTGGTCAAAATGGTTAAGAAATCAATGTGTCAAGATCACCAGACAGGTCAGTACAGAAAAATCAATTGTATGTCTTTGGAAAGTAAAATTGCAAAAATAGTTCCTAGGAACAGTTGGACACAGTGGCTTACGCCTGTAATTCCAGCACTTTGGGAGGCCAAGGCAGGCAGGTCACCTGAGGTAGGGAGTTGGAGACCAGCCTGACCAACATGGATAAACCCCATCTCTACTAAGACGACAAAATTAGCCTGGCATGGTGGCATATGCCTGTAATCCCAGATACTCAGGAGGCTGAGGCAGAACAATCACTTGAACCCAGGAGGCGGAGATTGTGGCGAGCAGAGATTGCGTCATTGCACTCCAGACTGGAAAACAAAAGCTAAACATCATCTCAAAAACAAAACAAAACAAAAATGCTACCTAGGAATAAACAAAAGATGTGTACGACTTCTATACCAAAAACTCCGGAAAAAAAGAGGCATATGCTACTATGTCCATGGATTGAAAGAATATTATAAAGCTGTTAACTTTTCCAAATTTATAGATTCAATTCAATTCCAATAAAAATCCCAGCAGACTTATATGTGTACATGTAAAAACTGACAAGCAAACTTTGAAAGTGCTAAGCATAGGAAAGATAGTCTTGAGGAAGAACAAAGATAGAAGATCTGAATTACTGATTTTTAAGCTACCATAACTAAAAGCATGTGATGGCAGGGAGCACATGGACAAGTAGGCCAATATAATAAAATAGGGTCCCCAAATGGACCCACACATAAATAGTCACCTAATTTGCAACAAAGTTCCCATTGCAAAGAAGTGGGAGGAAGAATGGTGTTATTCAACCAGGAAGAAATGAACCTTGATCTCTACATCATATTAAACACAAAAATAAATTACAAATAAATCATAGACCTACATGTGAAAGGCAAAATAATAAGCCTCTAAGAGATAACATAGAATATCTTCATGACCTTGAGGTAGGCAAAGATTTCTCGAATGGTTCACAAAAAAAAAATACTATCCATAAAAGAAAAGATTGATATTTCATAATTTTGTTAAAGTTCAAAACTTCTTTGTATCAAGAATACCATGTAGAGAGTGAAAAGGAAAGCTACAGAGTGTGAGTATATCTGCAATGCATATACTTGACAAAGAATTCATATCCAGAATATATAAATAACTTCTTCAAACCAATAAGAAAAGAACTTCCCAATAGAAAATTGGCCAAAGACTTGGACAGGAAATTCCCAAAAGAGAGTATAAAAATGGCTAACAAACCTATTAAAAGAGTGCTCAATAACATTAGTCATTAGGAAAATGCAAATTAAAACCACAAGGAAGCCTCACTGCAGCCACAGCAGCATAGCTAAATGAAAAAGAGACAATACCAAGTGTCATCAAGGAGGGAGAAGTCTCATGCAATGCTTGTGGGCATGTCAATTCGTCTAATCACTTTGGAAAACTATTTGCCAACATATACCAAACCTTTGCATTTGTATGCTCTATGACCCAGGAATTTTACTTCTAGGTACATGCCCAACAGAAATGTACACATATGTGCACCAAAAGACAAGTTTATAATAGCTGTATTGATAATAGCTTAAAATGGAAAACAACCTAATGCCTGTTAGCAGTAGAATGAATGAACAAATCATGGCATGTTCATGCAATGGAATATTATACAGCAATGAAAGAGAATGAACTGCTGCTTCATGCCACAATATGGATGAAATCTTGCAGACAAAGTATTTTACGAAAGAAGTGGGTGTACCTTCCTCATGCTGTTTTTCCTCATCTGCCAACTAAATGGCAAGGACTCCAAGGACCTAGAAGAGGATGAAGCCACAAAGTGGTGAGAGCTTGAGGGACCCTGAATAATTATGTGGGAAGCTTACCTGGCCAGGATCAGACTCTTTTATTGTGATATGAGTGAAAATAACTTTTATTGTGTTAATCCACTGAGAATTGAGATCATCTGTTACAGCAGCCAGCTTTCATTATCCTAGGTGGTAAATAGGGCAAAACACAATTATGTGATAACAGGTAGTAGCATCAGAATGTGCTGGAGAAGCCCATGAGAAGAGAGCCTACCAGGAGCTGGCATGGTCAGGAAAGGTCTCTTCCCTTCAGCAAGAGCTCGAACTCAGATGGAGGGTTGATCTTAGATCAGTGATGAGAGAGAGCAAGATCCTGCTGCCACAGGCATGTGAACCAAAGGAGTTGGGTAAAATAAGGCTGAAGGCTACGGTGCTGCACTCCCAGACGGTTAAGCATTCCAAGTCACAGGAGGTCGGCACAAGACACAGGTCATAAAGACCTTACTGATGAAACAGTTTGCAGTAAAGAAGCCGGCTAAATCCCACCAGAACCAAGATGGCCACGGAGAGTGACCGCTGATCATCTCCACTGCTACACTCCCACCAGCGCCATGACGGTTTACAAATGCCATGGCAATGTCAGAAAGTTACCCACTATGGTAAAAAAAAGGGGAGGCGTAAATAATCCACCCTTTGTTTAGCATATCATCAAGAAATAACCATACATATGGGCAACCAGCAGCCCTCAGGACTGCTCTGTCTATGGAGTAGCCCTTCTTTTATTCCTTTGCTTGCCTAATAAACTTGCTTCACTTTACTCTATGTACTTGCCCTGGATTCCTTCTTGCGTGAGATCTAAAAACCCTCTCCTGGGGTCTGGATCGGGACCCCTTTCCTGTACCACTGCCAGGCGTGGGCAGAGGCACATGCTGAGAAGGACAGGTAGAGGGCACCCAGTTCCTGCAGGGGGAAGACAGGGTAGGGTCAGCTTTTGCAGGGGCCCTGTCTTGCCCTGAGGGGTCTTGGGAAAGAAGGGTCAAATGCTATTCTTTCCTTAGTAGATCTGCCCCCCGTGATTTGAAATGACATATGTGCTTTGCCTACACATTCAGGGCAGTTTCATGGGCGATGTGTGCAATTCCTTTAACCTGACAAGATGCCCTAGTGTCACCTATTTTATAATGATCTACTTTTAAGAGAATTTATGGAGTCTGATGAATAGCTTAACATTTTTCCCTTTGAACTCCCAGATGTTCTGACCATATTCCAAATTCCAGCTGAAGTTCCCAGCCCTTCACCAGGGCTGTCTGGTAATTTTCTAATACTCCCCAGGACATTCCTGTTTCCTGCTGAGAAATAAGAAAACAACAGTGCTTCCCTGCGGGTGGTGTGCTTCAGCCCGGAGGACTGGAATC
The DNA here is from genome assembly GCF_049354715.1 of Callithrix jacchus. Lineage (NCBI taxonomy): Eukaryota > Metazoa > Chordata > Mammalia > Primates > Cebidae > Callithrix > Callithrix jacchus. The sequence continues at coordinate 99,302,854 of NC_133509.1, forward strand.
TCCATTTTTGGAAAAGTGTTTACAAGGGTATAAAACTCGGAGAGGAAATGGCTTGGGAGTCTCCTGGGAAACCATCTGCGACCCCATCCTAAGGATTTGCTGCAGAATTCTGTGGCATTCCTCAGCAGTGGGGCTGTCTAGGACATTCACTCTGATTTTGAAAATACATTGAAGTGAAAGCGTCTGTGCCTGTGGGCGTCTGAAACGGTCCTGAGAAAATGACAGGCAAAGGTAAAAGAAGTGGGGAGATACAGAGAGAAGGAGAGAGATGGAAGGCCTCTCTTTTTCTGCAAAAAGATCTCTTCCGTGCACTTGAATATTTTTTATGTATGGAAATATTCGAACATACAGAAATAGAGAAAATAGTGAAATGAACCACCATGTATTAAGTCATCCAGCTTCAATAAATATCGACATTTTGTCCACCTTTTTCACCTATCTGCCCCCCTTTTTCTTGCAGCAGAGCTGATATTGGTAAGTGACAATTCCACGGGCCAAACCCAGCCTGCCTCTTGTTCTTGTAAATAAAGTTTTATTGCAACATGGCCATGCTATTCATTTATGTATTCTCTATAGCAACTTTTGCATTGCAACAGCAAGGCTGAGCAGTCATAACAGAGACAATATGGCCCTCAAAAGCTAAAATATTTTGCTAGCTGGTCCTTTACAGAAAAAGCTTGCTGGTCCCTACACTAGAGTCATAGCTGGGACCATAGGTGTGCACCACCACACCTGGCTAATTTTTTTTTATTGTTATTATTTGTAGAGTCAGAGTCTTCCTATATTGTTCAGGCTGGTCTTAAATTCCTGGGCTCATACAATCCTCCCACCTCGGCCTCCCAAAGTGCCATGATTACAGGTGTGAGCCACTGCACTAGGCTTAGAGTCTTAAAGCAGATACTAGACATCATATTACTTCACCTGGCTTCAGTTTCTATCTCTAGCAGATAAGAACTTTATAACTGCCATATCAATAATGAAATGACCATGCCTAACAAAATTAGTAATTCCATCATCTTATCTGTGTTGTGAATTACCCTAATATCTTTAAAAAAGAAAAAAAAGAGAGAGAGAGGGAGAGACAGGGTCTTACTATGTTGCCCAGGTTAGTCTTGAACTCCTGGGCTGAAGTGGTCCTCTCGTCTCAGTCTCCCAAAGTGCTAGGATTACAGGCGTGAGCCTACATGCCCAGCACCCCTCAATATCTTAAAAATTATCTTTTTACAGTTGGTTTTTTAATATCCTGATCTAAATAAAGTTCTCACATTGCATTTGGTTGATATCTCTTAAGTATTTCTGAATCCATTGTCATTTCTCCCTTACCCTCTTGCTTTCTTTTAATCACATTTATGTGTTAAAGAAACCAGGTCGTTTGTCCTCGCCAATCCCCACATGCTGGATATGGCTGGTTGCATCCTCACTGCATCATTTATCTTGTCTGCAGTACATTTTTTTTAAAGTTCTGGGGTACATGTATAGATCCTGCAGGATTGTTACTTAGGTATACATATACCATGGTGGTTTGCTGCTCCCATCCCCTCGTCACCTACGTTAGGTATTTCTCTTAATGTTATCCCTCTCCAATCTTCCTACCCCCTGCTATCCCTCCACTAGTCCCCCACCCCCAACAGACACCAGTGTGTGATATTCCCCTCCCTGTGTCCACGTGTTCTCATTGTTCAGCACCCACTTATGAATGAGAACATGCGGTGTCTGGTTTTCTGTTCTTGTGTCAGTTTGCCAAGAATGATGGTTTCCAGATTCATCCATGTCCCTGCAAAGGACATGAACTAATCCTTTTTATGGCTGTATAGTATTCCATGGTGTATATGTGCCACATTTTCTTTATGCAGTCTATCATTGATGGGCATTTGGGTTGGTTCCAAGGCTTTGCTATTGTAAACAATGCCGCAATGAACATATGTGTGCATGTGTCTTTATAATAGAACTATTTATAATCCTTTGGGTATATACCCAGTAATGGGATTGCTGGGTCAAATGGTATTTGTATTTCTAGATCCTTGAGGAATCACCACACTGTCTTTCTCAATGATTGAACTAATTTACCCTCCCACCAACAGTGTGACAGTGTTCCTATTTCTCCACATCCTCTCCAGCATCTGTTGTCTCCAGATTTTTAAATGATCACTATTCTAACTGGCATGAGATGGTATCTCAATGTGGTTTTGATTTGCATTTCTCTAATGACCAGTGATAATGAGCATTTTTTCATATGTTTGTTGGCCATATAAATGTCTTTTGAAAAGTGTCTGTTCATATTCTTTGCCCACTTTTTGATGGGGTTGTTTTTTTCTTGTATATTTGTTTTAGTTCTTTGTAGATTCTGGCTATTAGCCCTTTGTCAGATGGATAGCTTGCAAACATGGTTTCCCATTCTGTTGGTTACTGGTTCACTCTAATTATTGACTGCAGTGCATTTTTAAGGGTCTGGACCATATGAAGTGACATGGGAAATGCCCTATTGCCCTTTCCAAGGGAGATGTGTGGAAAGATGTGTAATGAGAAGTCAATCAAATCAGACTGAGCACTGGACCTCTTAAGGCTCTTGTAATGTAAACTGACCCAGAAAGAATAAAACGTTCTTTAACCTAACAAATGTCAGAGCTTATGGTGTACAAGGAGTGAGAATAAAATCATATGAACATGACGAACAGCAATAGAATGACACAGGTGAGAAATGTACCATCTAGAACAATACACCATTTATATAAATCAAAAGTACAAACAAAAAGTCTCTATCTACTTGACAAGGACCTGCAGCAAACCCCAGAGTGGATGCCTTTGGAAGGAGGCAGGGATGGGAGAGGGGACTGAAGAGGAAAGGAAAAGACCAAGCAAGAGAAGAAGAGGTAGGCGGGGCGTGGTGGCTCACGCCTATAATCCCAGCACTTTGGGAGGCCAAGGTGGGTGGATCACCTGACATCAGGAGTTCAAAGCTAACCTGCCCAACATGGTGAAACCTTTTCTCTAATAAAAAAAAATATAATACAAAAATTAGCTGGGCATGGCGGGAGGCTGAGGCAGGAGAATCATTTGAATCCCAGAGGCGGAGGTTGCAGTGAGCCGAGATCGTGCCACTGCACTCAGCCTGGGCAACAGAGTGAAACTCTGTCTCAAAAAAAAGAGAAGAGGAGGCAGCGATGACCCTTGATGGGATTCCCTTGAACTGGAGAGAATGATTAACTCAACTATGCACCAAACAAACAAGCCAACAAGCATTGAGACTTATCTTGCAATGGTTTGTCACCGTTTTGGGAAAAGTGGTGAACACATCTGTCACTTCTCTGGCTGGTGAGAAGACTGAACTGAAATGTAATCCCCGACCATACAGTCACCCTACCCTGCTGCATTGCAAAGGCTCAGCATAGGGGCCTCCACAGGCAGAACACAGAATCCCCCAAGAGACCTTCTCCTGCAGCCAAGAAGGGGCTAAGGAGCCCTGAGCCAGGGAATATGGAAAAGTCAGTTGCCTGGAAGAGGAGAACTTGAAGTACAGAAAGAGAAGTTAAGAGAGAAAGAGAAAGCAGTCTACAGCTGCACCACCTTATTTTGACCGCCCAGGTCTGCAGTTCTCATGGGTTGAAGTGTGTTTCTTCCACAGAGGATATGTTGGAGTCCTCACCTCCAGCACCTCACCATGTGACCCTATCTGGAGAAAGGGTCTTTTTGTTTTGTTTGTTTTGGAGATAGGGTTAAATAAATTAAAACCAGGTCATTAGCGTGACCTCTAATCCACAATGACGAGTGTCATTATAAGGGGAAATCGGCTGGGTGGGGTGGCTCACACCTGTAGTCCCAGCACTTTGGGAGGCTGAGGTGGGTGGATCACTTGAGGTCGGGAGTTCAAGACAAGCCTAGCCAACATGGTGAAACCCTGTCTCTACTAAAAATGCAAAAATTAGCTGAGTGTGGGCACCTGTAATCCCAGGTACTCAGGAGTCTGAGGCAGGAGAATCACTTGAACCCGGGAGGCGGAGGTTGCAGTGAGCCCAGATTGTGCCACTGCACTCCAGCCTGGGTGATGAGAGTGAAATGCCATATTAAAAGGGGGAGGGCAGGCGCGGTGGCTCACGCCTGTAATCCTAGCACTTTGGGAGGCTGAGGTGGGTGGGTCACGAGGTCAGGAGATCAAGACCATCCTGACCAACGTGGTGAAACCCTGGCTCTACTAAAAAGTACAAAAATTAGCTGGGCATGGTGGCATGCGCCTGTAGTCTCAGCCACTTGGGAGGCTGAGGCAGGAGAATTGCTTGAACCTGGGAGGCGGAGGTTGCAGTGAACTGAGATCATGCCACTGCACTCCAGCCTGGTGCCTGGTAACAGAGCAAGACTCTGTCTAAAAAAAAAAATTAATAAAATAAAATTTAAAAAAAGGGGGGGAAATGTGCACCAAGAGACATGTCTACAGGAGAACATCATGTGCAGACTGCAGTGATGTTGCCACAGCAAGGAACTTGAGCCAAGGAAGAGAGCCCTGGGACAGATCCCTCCCGGGCAGCTTCTGAGCAAGTGAGTGTGGACTTTCTGTCTCTAGAACTGTGAGACAGTAAATGTCTGTTCCAAGCCACCCAGTTTGTGGTACTTTGTTACTGCAGTCCTGGGAAGCTCGTGCAGCAACACTCTCCCCTTATATTTTTGAGGCGATGACAGCATTGTGTAGTTGGAACTCCTGCTCCTCTCACAGCACCTGGCTCTTCGAAGAACCATCTGGCCATCCAAGAAGGATGGCTGACATCTCCTCAGGCGCCTGGGGAAGATGGCAAGGCAGATTCACACAGAGAACCCTGTCAGGCATCCTGAAGGGACACTGGTGAAATGTCACATCCCATGGGATGGGTTAGTGTCTAGACCCTGTGTCATCACGCGTTGTGGCAGCACAGGACTGATAGTTTGCGGTTAGCAGAGAAGATGCCCCTGGTCAGGAAAGAGCAATTCTCGGCTCACCTCAAAGGGACAGGGATGAGGAGGGAAGGCGGAGTCTGCCACACCTGTGCTACAGGAAATGATAGCACCTGGGCTCCAGAGCGCCCCGTCCTAAAATGACCACAGCTGTTTGAGAAAGCTGATGACTGGGCTGAGGTGATGCATCTGCGCATGCTTTTTAGCTCATTTTGTGGGAGCAACTTTTGGAGACTAGGAACAGATCTGAGGGGAATCAGGGGAAGGCAACTCTGGGGAGAACATTCAAGGGAATTTAGAAGGAAGATGATGACGCAGGTGCAGGAGCCATTACAGCCTGCCCCTTGAACTTGTCTCAGGAAGAGCTGCACTGGCGGAGTCAAAGAAGCTGCCACGCGTGGGCCTGAGTCTGGGAGCAGCAAGCTCCACAGAGACAGCCACTGTGTCCTTGAATGGCTGAGATTGCTGGGGCCAAAGCGGATGGCTAGGCAGGTCTCGAAATGGGGGTATAGCAGAAAGCTGTGTGGGTTTTATTGATGTGTGTGTGTGTGTGTGTCTGAGACAGGATCTCACTCTGTTGTTGCCCAGGCTGGAGTGAAGTGTTATGATCATAGCTCACTGTAGCCTTGAACTCTTGGGCTCAGGTGATCCTCCTCCCTCAGCCTCCTGAGTAGCTGAGACTACGGTCGCACCACAACACCAGCTAATTATTTTTATTTTTATTTTTGTAGAGATGGGGGTCTCACTATGTTGCCCAGTCTGATCTCCAACTCCTAGCCTCAAGTGATCCTCCCACCTTAGCCTCCTGAAGTGTTGGAATTACAGTCATGAGCCACTGCTCCTGGCCTGAAAGCTGTTGTTTTTATCCACCAGCTTCTCCACCTCCCCTGCTACCTACCCACCTTTGAGGGTTAGTGCAGGCCTCCTTCCTTTGGGAAACTCCAGGTGATCCTGGTGAGGGTGCCCATCACAGTCCCCTTTCCTCCCCCTCACTTCAACCCAAGATGTGGGCATGAGACCCAAGCCCAGCCAATCAGAGCTTTTCATTGGGAGTTATGTCTTCTAAAGCAAGAAGTCCTCTTCCTGCTTAGGATGGCCACACTGACACGATGTGAGCCTAGAGCTGCCTGTAGCCATGTTGAGACTGGCCCAGTCACAAACTCTGGGTCACTGAAGATTGGTGAGAATCCTGACGACGACATAGAAGTCCTTTGATTCTGTCCCTGCCCAAACTGTGGACAAATGTCTGAGACCTAAGGAGAGAGATGGTTGTGACTAAAAAGTGAGTGATCTCAGTAAAATCTCATAGACCTCCAGGACAAGGGTGGCGCATTGGAGAGGAGAGAAGCATCTTGCCACCGCTTCATCACGGCAGCTCCACTTTTGCTCCAGTGAGTTCTGCAGGGGCAATAGCTGAAAAGTAGGCCATGGCCCATGGGAGACTTTGGTGCTTGGCCAGGGTCACCGAGTCCCAGTGGCAACACCATCTCCTGGCAGGAGAAAGTGGTATCTTGAAAACCATAAGTAGTACTGGGTGGAAGAGCAAAACAGCACCAGGGAGAACAGTCTTGTTCACACACACATGCATGAGACTGGGTCCTCTGCTTATGATTCACAAACATTTCTTATTTTTCTATGGGGGTGGGGTGTGTGGGATGGTTGATTAACAGAAGATTGCAGGTATAGGTCTGGCTTCAGCAGATGAGGCAAGAGGCAGTGAAATCTGAATTTTGGGGTTTTTTCTGAGACAAGGTCTCATTCTGTCACCCAGGCTGGAGTGCAGGGGTGAAATAACTGCTCACTGCAGTCTTGACCTCCTGGGCTCAAGCCATCCTCCCGCCTCAGCCTTCTGAGTAGCTGGGACTACAGGTGTGTGCCACCACACCCAGTTACTTTTTAAATGTTTTGAGGATATGGAGTTTTGCTCTGTTGCCTGGGCTGATCTTGATTCCTGTGCTCAAGAAATCTTCCTCTTGACCTCGTGATTCACCCGCCTCGGCCTCCCAAAGTGCTGGGATTAAAGGCATGAGACATTGTGTCCAACCATGGAATCTGAGTATTATTCTTGCTGTGTCCTCTTTTGTTCCCATAGGCTGAGGTGGCCTGGGAAACTCAGGTCATATTTGGGAAACCTCAGTAAAGTTGGCCAACTAATGGCCAGTGTTTTGTTTACCTACTGCTACATAACAAATTACTCCAAAACGTGGAGGTTTAAATAACGGTGAATTTGTTTTTTAATCTCTCATAGGTTGGAGATTTGAGAATGGCTTGAGTGGTTCTGGTTCAGGGGTCTCATGAAGCCATAACACAATTTTGGTCAAGGCCATAGGATCCACTTCTAAGTAGGCTCACTCACAACACTGGCAAATTGCTTGCTGTTGGTTGTGGAGTGGGGGTGGGAGCTCAGTTCTTGCCCCTATGATCTTCTCTGTAGGACTGCTTGAGTATCCTTACAACATGGCCACCGACTTACCAGACAGCAAGTGATCTAATAGAGCAAGGTGGAAGCCACAATGAGGGTTATAGCGTTGGAAGTTCAACTCTTTCTTTTCTGTAATATTCCATTATTACATAATTCATCCCAACTCAGTGTGAAAGGGGGATACACAAGAGCATGAACACCAGGATGCATGGCTCACTGAGGGCTTTCTCAGAAGCCAGCTGCTACAGCCAGTCTCAGCATGGCATCATATTCAAAAGAAGCAGCAGTTTGAGATCCAAAAGCACTTAAAAGCCATTGAAGTCTCTACTAAAGAGGAATGGAAAGAAGGAATGACATTGCAAAATGCCCAGAAGTTCAAAAGTTCCTCTTCAATTTTCAATTTTCCCAGTTTTCCATCATATCAACTCCTTCCCCAAATCTCTTCTTCCAAATTGACTGAAATTCTCACATCTCTCCTGTTATCCCCTTGCCACCTCAATTATATAGATTGAGTCAACCTCTCAGCTCTCCACTCTCTCCCTTACCCTGAAACCCCAAGAATCAGGTAGGCAATCATAGGTATTCCTGAGTGAGGCGTAGAGAGTGTAGGAAGAGGGAAGGCAGTGAATAATGATAGACTAACATTTCTTGTCAGTGTCACGTGTATATCTTAAGTGCCAACTATGGTGTCTAGAATATAGTAGGTGTTCAATACATGTTGGTGAACTAATGGATGGGGCATTTAACAAATTCTAGATGAAAATGCTGGCATTCAGTGGTAATATAGCAACAAGTTTCCACATGGAGTACAAAAATGCTCTGCTACTATCACGTTTTACAATGTCCATGATAGGCCAGGTGTGGTGGCTCATGCCTGTAATCCCAGCACTCGGGAGGCTGAGGTAGGTAGATCATTTGAGGTCAAGAGTTTGAGACCAGCCTGGCCAACATGGTGAAACCCCGTCTCTACTAAAAATTAAAAAATAGCCGGGCATGGTGGCATACACCTGTAGACATAGCTATTCAGGAGGCTGAGGCAGGAGAATCGTTTGAACCCAAGAGGTGGAGGTTGCAGTGAGCTGAGATTGCACCATTGTGCTCCAGCCTGGGTGACAGAGCAAGACTCTGTCTCCAACAAATAATAAAATAAAATGTTCTTAAGAATACCTAATGTTGCCACACACACACACACACACACACAGAGAGAGAGAGAGAGAGAGAGAGAGAGAGAGAGAGAGAGAGCGAGACACAGGGTCTTACTCTGTTGTCCAGGCTGGAGTGCAGTGGCACAATCATGGCCCATTGCAGCCTTGGCCTCCCAGGCTCAAGTGATCTTCTTCACACCTCAGCCCCTTGAGAAGCTGGGAGTACAGGTGTGTGCCACCATGCTTGGCTAACTTTTAAATTTTTGTATAAACAGGGTCTTTCTTGTTGCCCAGGCTGGTCTCAAACACCTGGGTTCAACAAATTAACCCACCTTGGGCTCTCAAACTGCTGGGATTACAGGCGTAACTCACTGCACCTGGACTGTATATTGTGTGTGTGTGTGTGTGTTCTCTGAACAAGCTTCTTTAATGCAGGATCTGGGTTTTATTCATCCTTATATCCCCAAAGCCCGGCAATGCCTGACTTGGAGTAGGCAGGAATTTTGTTAATAATGTATTGAGCATTTACAACCCATGTCAGGCACTGTTCCAGGGCTGATGTTTATATATATATATAAACTTTTAATTCTCATAATCACCTAACGCAGTTGGTATTATTATTTCCACGTTTTAGATTACAAAATGGGGCACGAAGAGGTTGAGTAACTTGTTGGAGGTTACAAAGTAAGAGCTGAGATTTAGACCAGGCCTGTCTTGTTCTAGAGACCACGACCAGCTTCAACCACATCTGCAGTGTTTGAGGAACTGAATTAAAGACAAGTGAGTAGATCTGTGGAACTTCTTCCAGAGAAAGCTGATAGCTGTGTCTTCTTACACCAGACACAGCTACAAAGACGTTGAGGAAGTCCTGGAAACCACCAGTATGTTTTCAGGTGACTCATGGAGGGAAGAGAGCAAGTTGCAATGCCTCCGAGTGTAGTCAGTTTAGGAAAGGATGAAAGATGAAAGATGTCAGAAAAATCTACCTACATAAATAAAACCAAGCAGCTGTGTTCACATTAAGATCCAAACAGAAACCCAGCTGAAGTAGGAGCCATTGGGTCTGTCCCACAAACCTGTCAGGAGCATGAGCTAGGTAAATATTTGGCTGATACAAGCCATCACAGATTGTTAATAGCTCTGGTCATTACCACACCTGGTTATGCTGGAATTGCATGTAGTCTCAACTGGACACGAATGTTTAGGCACAATTTTAAAAATCACCAAGGGAAACCAGGAAGCAACACTTCTATTTGGGAAGTCAACTAATGGAAAGTTTTCTAAAATAAGTAACGCAGCTTCAGCAATGGGATTTGTGACATCCCTCCTGTGTCACAGCTAATGTCCACCTTGTTTAGTACCACATAATAGTACTTTGAACCTTCAGAACTTTGAAACTGCATAACTACTGGAACAGTTTAAAAAGAGAGAACATATGATTTCATACAGCCAGTATGTTTCCCAAATAAGTAAAGAAAACTTCGCACAGTTGAAGCAAAGGAAAGCTGACTTACTGCAATGAGAGGTGGTGTAGTAACCCGGAGAGACTAGGCTGGCGGCAGGACACATGGCTGTGAATTTCAGCTCTGCTACTTACATGCTCTGTGCGTCTCTGCAGGACACTTAACCTCTTTGAGCCTCACTTTCCTCATCTGGAAATCGAGATGGCTGCCCTAGATAATTCTAAGGACTGGCCCAGCGGGAGGTCTGTGAGTGTTTGAGAAACGTGCTGTGGGTAAGGTCATGGTGTCAGCTTCCACGTAGTCCATGTATAGAGTGAAGCCCACGTGCTGTGCTCCATTTGGAGAGGCAGCTCAGCCAATGTGTAGAATTGGAATCATCTGCAAAGGAAGCTGCCTTTTGAAAGCGTTAGCAGCGCGCCCCAAGCGCTTGTTTTCTGATGGAGCTGATCTGTTCTGCCCAAGCACTTACTGGGAAGCTCTTACCCTTATTTTCCTTTTGTCCCAATTCCTTTAACTCTTTATCTGTTTTTATTGTGTGTTCTTTCTTTCCTTCTTTCTTTTCTTCCTTTGACAGAGCCTCCCTCTGTCACCCAGGCTGGAGTGCAATGGTGTGATCTCAGCTCACTGCAACCTCTCCCTCACAGGTTCAAGTAATTCTCCCGCCTCTGCATCCTGAGAAGCTGGGACTACAGGTGCACACCACCATGTCCGGCTAATTTTTGAATTTTTAGTAGAAACGGAGTTTCACCACATTGGCCAGGCTGGTCTTGAACTCCTGATCCAACTGCCTCAGCCTCCCAAAGTGCTGGGGTTACAGGTGTGAGCCACCACGTCCAGCCTACTGAGTGTATTTTTCTAAGCACCTCAAAAAGATTTCATAAGATATGAAATGGAGAGCATAAAGATATTCTTTTTTTAATCCTCCAAAGTGAGTTGTTTCTGTAGGCTAATCACAGAACTACTGTATGACCCAGCAGTCCCACTTCTGGATATATTCCCAAGAGAACTAACTGAAAGCAGGGACCTGAACAGACATTTGTACACAATGTTCACAGCAGCATTATTCACAATAGCCAAAAGGCAAAAACAGCCACCCAACTGTTCCTCAACAGAAGAATGGATAAACAAAATGTGCTATATTTGTACAATGAAATATTATTCAGCCATAAAGAAATGAAAGTTGATATATGCTAAAACATGGATAGACCTTGAAAGCATTCTGCTTAGTGAAATAATCCAGACACAGAAAAACAAGTATTATGCAATTCCACTTATATGAGGTACCCAGAACGAGCCAATTCATAGAGATGGAAAATAAGACAGAAAGCCCGGCGCTGTCTCACGCCTGTAATTCCAGCACTCTGGGAGGCTGAGAAGGGTGGATCACCTGAGTTCAGGAGTTCCACACCAGCCTGGCCAACAAGGTGAAACTCCGTCGCTACTAAAAATACAAAAAATTAGCTGGGCATGGTGGCATGTGCCTGTAATCCCAGCTACTCAGGAGGCTGAGGCAGGAGACTCACTTGAACCTGGGAAGTGGAGGTTGCAGTGAGCTGAGATTGAGCCATTGTACTCCAGCTTGGGCAACAAGAGCGAGACTCTGTCTCAAAAAAAAACCCCCAAAAAACAACAACAAAAAATAGAAGTTACCATGGGCTGGAGGGAGGGGCAGAAGAGAAGGTTATTATTTAATGAGTACAGAATTTTTGTTGAAAATAATGAAAAAGGTTTTGGTATGGATAGTGGTGATGGTTGTACAACATTGTGAATGTATTTAATGCCATTGAATTGTGAAGGTTAAAATGATAAATATTATGTAATATTTTATTACAATAAAAATTTTAAGTAGGTTGCTTGTTTTTTGTGCTTCTGTCGAAACTTTTCTGTGTGTGCGTGTAAACTGGCTATCTGGGATGTGAAAGAGAAAGGTGAGGAAATGAGCAGGGAAGTATTGCTTAATAATGAAATCTGATGGAAATCATGATGGGAAGATTTGTGTGTGTGTGTCAGCAGTTGGGTGAGTTCAGGAAGACTTGAGGAGGCTTTGGATTTATGAAAAAGGCAGAGACAACCAGAAAGGCAAGAGGGAACCAAAGACCAAATGCAGGGAGTGACTTTTCCCCTAACAGATTTTCTATCTCCAGGCTTCCAAAATTAATCAAAAACTCAATTTGCTCTTGACTGAGAGGCTGTGGCTCTACTTTTTTTTTTTTTTGAGACAGAGTCTTACTCTGTTGTCCAGGCTAGAGTACAGGTGGTGCCATCTCGGCTCCTCTGCCCCCTCGAGTTCAAGCATCTCTCCTGCCCACTATCACAACTGGCTATTTTTTCTATTTTTAGTAGAAATGAGGTTTCACCATGTTGGCCAGGCTGGTCTTGAACTCCTGACCTCAAGTGTTTCACTGCCTCTGCCTCCCAAAGTGCTGGGATTATAGGCATGAGCCACCAGGCCCAGCCCTGTGACTCTATTTCAATCTATGTCGTACCTTTTATCAAATCAGAAAAATCATGCTAATAATAAGTGTTAATTTAAAAATATTCACACAGTACAGAACAGTGAAAGTTCACCTGTAATCCTTCCCCTAGAGAAGTCCGGTGAATATTCTTCTAGGACTTTCTGCTTTTATCGATCAGGGTAGTTTTCAAATGGGCACATTTCTTCCAGAATTAGATGACCTCCTCGCTCTTCTTACTGCTACTATTGTAACTTCTGTGACTTAATTTCTCCATTTTCATGGGTCATACTCATGTTGCCTGTGAATAGAGTAATTCCTCAAATATGCACAGTGCTTGACGGCACAGAGGATACTTGGGTAGGCTGCCTAACCAGAATGTGGGCCTCATGGAGACAGGGATTCTTTTCTGTTTTGTCCTCTGCTGTATCCCCAGCATGAGGAACAGTGGTGCCACGCAGTAGACATGCGATCTGGGTTAGTTGTCTAAATGACTAGGTGTTCTCTCATCGAGTCCTTAGAGGCACTCTGAAAGGGATTTCTCTCCTGTTCTTTCAAATTTTTTGTAGAGACAGGTGTGTCTCGCCATGTTGCCTAACCTGGTCTTGAACTCAAAGCCTCCAATGATCCACCTCAGCCTCATAAGCCACCATATCCTGCCTTTTCTCCTTTTTTTTTTTTTTTTTCAGATAAGGAAACTGAATCTCAGCAAGACTAATTTACCCAGTGATCTTTGGATTAAGATAGGCTATTTGGCTCTAAGTCCAGTGGATAAGAAGTATATTGTACATAAACTTTTTTTCTTAATTGAAAAAAAAACTTTTTTAACAGGATTTCACTCTGCCGCCCAGGCTGGAGTGCAGTGGCACAATCATGGCTCACTGCAGCCTCGAACTCCTGGGCTCAAGCAATCCTCCAGCCTCAACCTCCTGAGTAGCTGGGACTACAGGTGCACAGCAGCACACTCAGACAATTTTTAAATTTTTATAGTAACAAGGGCTCGCTGTGTTGCCCACACTGGTCTCGAACTCCTGAGCTCAAGTGGCCCTTCCACCTCAGCCTCTCAAAATGCTGGGATTACAGGAGCAAGCCCCTGTGCTCAGCTTACACTTCTTTTTTAAACCCCTGTGAAGTGAATGAAGCAGAAACTTTGAGGTCTTTGGATGCCTCTGCTTTCTCCCATTATTCTCTCATCCTCCAGCCCGTTTTTCCTGCCTTCCCTGTTTTCTCCCTTCCTTTCATGTCAGCTGCCTTTTGTTCTTACCCTGCGTCTGCCTCCTTACTCTCCCACCTATTTGAGAATGCCCTCTAAGGTCCTACCCTCTTCTCCAGGTGGCTTGTTGAAGAATTCCTTCTAACCACTCAGGTTCTCTTCCTGGGAGAGGTTCTGTCCTAATACCCTTCCAGTGATATTGTTACTCATCTGTGGACCAGGCTCTGGCCACTGCTAGGTAGCCCATTGCTCAGGGTGTATTATTATTAGAGGGTTAGTTGAGCTGCACAGAATTCCCCATTGTTGTTTTTTCCCCCTCAGTATATGATACTGAGTCTTTTGTGAAAAGCCCCTCGGTGTCTACCAGCAAGAGACAAATTGCTGTTGCGAGTCTCCTAATAGGATGCACTGAAAAAAGCACGGCATCACTGCTGTGGTGTTCCTGCCAAAACATATACATCGTGAGGAAGCAATCAGGTGAATCCAAAGTGAGGGACGCTTCAGAATGTCAAGGTCATGCAAGATAAGGAAAGTCTGAGGAACTATTCTAGATTGAGGGAGGCGAATGAGACGTGACAACCAAATGCAACCTGTGATCCTAGTCTGGATGCTGGACCTATAAAGTGGGGTCTGTGGATTCGACGGTATTATTGAATCAGTGTCAATTTCCTAATTGTTATGGTTGTGCTGTGGCTGTAAGTAGGAACGTGTGACACTCAAATATTAAGTGGGAGAAAGCGTCTCTGCCTTTGAATCCAGGATAACAACACAGTAAGAAGATGGGCTTTGAAATCCAATATGCAGCTGGGTGCAGTGGCCCACGCCTATAAGCCCAGCACTTTGGGAGGCTGAGGTGGATGGATCACTGGATCAAACTGAGGTCAGTTCAAGACCAGCCTGACCAACATGGAGAAACCCCGTCCCTACTAAAAATACAAAATTAGCCAGGCATGGTGGCACATGCCTGTAATCCTAGCTACTCAAGAGGCTGAGGCAGGAGAATAGCTTGAACCTGGGAGGCGGAGGTTGCAGTGAGCCAAGATCGTGTCATTGCACTTCAGCCTGGGCAACAAAAGCTAAACTCCATCTCAAGAAAAAGACAAAACAAACGAAATCCGATATGCTTGTGCTAGCATGAAAGGCCAAGTCTCAGTTTCCTTATCTGAAAAGTGGAGCTAATAATGTGGAGCCTATTTCAGAGGCTGTATTAAGAGTTTGGTGAGATATGTAGCAAGCCTCCCAGGTGCAAGCCACCTCCATGGCTTGAAGGGGACATGAACTTCCATTATAAAAAACTGGCCAGGTGCAGTGGCTCACACCTATAATCCCAGTACTTTGGGAGGCCGAGGCAGGCAGATCACTTGAGGTCAGGAATTTGAGACCAGCCCTGCCAACCCCGTCTCTACTAAAAATACAAAAATTAGCTGGGCATGGTGGCACGCACCAGTAGTCCCAGCTACTCAGGAGGTTGAGGCAGGAGAATCGTTTCAACCTGGGAGGTGGAGGTTGCAGTGAGCCGAGATTGTGCCATTGTACTCCAATCTGGGCAGTAGTACAAGACTCTGTCTTAAAAAAAAAAAAAAAAACACCTCTGGATTTGCAGCTTTGTACTGGGACCCTCCCAAGTCCCTTTCCAGATGCTCTGCTTTGAGAATATGTCACCATCATCATGGGCATTGTTGTTTTTGGGAACAGCCACTGGGCAGAAATATTTTCTTTGGCCTGAATTCAGATTCCCAGGTTAGAATATTGAAGTATGAAGGGCTCTTAGCTCTTGCTTCATAATCTGGGTTTTCTGTTCCTGTTCCATGTGGTGGCTTGCTGGTACCAGCTTCTATCTCTTCCTGAACAGCCTGGGGCCTGATTGGATTTCCTTTCAGCCTCCTGAGGGCATGACTCTGGACCCAGAGGTGGCCCATCTAAATCTCCTCATTCCAGAGGACCTGGAAAGCAACCAGTTACACTTATCACCTTCTTCCTCAAAACTGCCCATCAGTTCCTTGAGATGTGGGCAGGCTGGGATTGGAGGCAAAAGTTCCGGAGGCAGAACCCTGAGGGGCTGGGTAGTTACCACTAAGAGAAGTGCCATCTGTCCAAGCCAGATATTGCAGGCTGGGTTTGTGCCCTACTCTACCCCATCATCAATAGCACATGTCCCAGAAATTATCAAGGGCAGACGTGTCCCTAGATTAGGTAGGGTCTGCTCAGTTTTCAGAGATTTGCTTGCAAAGCCTTTATGGTGATTTTCATCTTCACCCTCTTTAGCAGCCCTATTCACCTTGGTCTTTTAAGTATTGAATCATTTAGATTTAAAAAAATGTTTAACTGTCTTGAAGCAAAATTACCTAATTATTTATTACTAGTGATTTAGGAATTCAGACAGCACACTAAGGATGGCTATTCTCACTTCATGATGTTGGGAGTTCCAGGTGGCAGATATAGTGAAGTCTGGGGCTGGTCTTTTACAGGCTCCTACATCTGTGGGGCCTCACACATTCACGTATGGCTTCCTCACATGGCATGAGCTTTCTCATGACATGGTAGCTTATTTCCAGAGATAAGTAACCAGAGAAAAAAGAGTGAGACAGGTGGAGGCCGTATTATCTTTTTATGAACTGGTTGTATTAGAGTTCTCCAGGGAAACAACGAAGTATGTGTGTGTGCATGTGTGTATGTGCAGAGAGAGAGGGAGAGAGATTTTAAGGAATTGGTTCACACAATTATGGAGGCTCGCAAGTCTAAAAACCTACCGGGTGGTCTGGTAGGCTGGAGATGCAGGGAAGAGTCCATGCTTCAGTTCAAGCCCCAAGGCCATCTGCTGGTAGAATACCTCCTTGCTCATCAAAAAATGGGAGTCTTTTGTTCTCTTCAGACCTTCCACTCATTGTTTGAAGCCCACCACATTATGGAGGGCAATCTGCTTTATTCAGAGTCCACAGATTTAAAGTTAATTTCATCCAAAAACACCATCACAGAAACATCCAGAAGAATGTTTGACCATATATCTGGGCACCATGATTCAGCCAAGTTGATGCATAAAATGAAATGTCTCACCCAGTTTCAGCAGTTGCACAGCATGACTCTGCCACATTATATTGGTGGGGGCAATTATGAAGATCCACCCAAGTTCGGGGTGAAGAAACACAGATCCCCCATTCATGGAAGAACGTCGACATCGTGTTGTAAGAAGACCATGCAGAATGGGATATATTTTGGTGTGGCATCTTTGGAAATTACAATTTGTTGTAAATGCCCAACTTAGGGAAAGGAAACAATTTATAACAAATGTAAACCGATATTTGTCCTTCAAATGTAAGTTCGTGGGCGTGGCTACCCTTCTGCAAAGAAGTCAGATGTCCTGCACCTGTACACAGAATCACTCTGAATGAGAGCACTAGAAATGCAGACAGATCACAGGTGTGTTATGTTGGCAACTCAAAAAGCAGGAGTGGAGTTACTGTGGGTGGGGTGATTTCCCAAAATGGTAACGTTGTGAAGTTCTACGCAAGAAAAAGTGCAGTGTTCCCTCTGTTTACATTGTTCTGGTGACAGTGTTCCCTCTGCTGCATTCGGGGGGGAAACTCTGGATGTCTAAAACTATGCCAAAAGCCCATTGTGCTTCTATGTTAATTGGCATTAGGTTTCAAGGCTCAAGTTATTATCGTTAGATATATAAAGGTCTTATAGGGCATGGACAATTCTTGTGAAACTTTTTTGCCCATTGCAGGAGGATTTCTGGCTGTCCTGGTCTCTTCCCACTAAAGCCAATAGTGCCCTCTCCATCGCCGAGACAACTAAAAATGTCTACGGATTTTTAGAACACCTCCCGGAGGGCAGTAGCCTAGCTACTGAGAACCACAGCTGCCACAGGGAACAGAGAAATTCCAGAGATTCCTGTGGAGAAAACGGAGAAGGTCTGACAAGCATAGAAGTGAATTACCAATGACAAAATGGTATGTGCAAGGCAAAAAGCCCATGTTACCTGTGATAGGTTGGATCGTTGTGTGTGGCGGAGAAAGGGGTTCTCCCACGCCAGAGACCTCAGCTGAGGCTGCGACCTGCCCCTCCAGGAATCCAGCACCTATCAGGGTCAGTGAAAGGAGAGCCCTTTCTAACATGTCTGCAGTCATCCGCGTCACGGGGCATCGGCTGGTAGGATGTTTCCCACGCCAAGGGTGAAGCATGGAAGAAGAACTTGGGGGCACTATGTTGTTCCCATCTTAATCATTGCACTCCAATAATTGGGCCTCTCCTCAGTTAGGGATGACAGATAAATCTCAGACTTTACTGGGGCAATTCAACAAAAACTAGAAACTTCAAGGTGCTCTTTTTTTTAAAAAAAAAAACAAAGGCTCATTCAGGAACCTGTATTTCAGAAACTTGTATATTCAGGAACCTGTATTTTTTTTGTGTGTATGTTCAAAATAGGTTTTAATCATAAGCTTGATATACAAATTACTGTACAGTAATAATCTTAATAAAGTGAAATAGTGAATGAAAAGCACAAAACAAAACTCTCAGGTTCCCCTTAGTGAAGTATCAAAGGATCACTCATAGCCCAAAATTAGTGACAAGGTAAGTGGCCAGTCTGTAAAGCAGGCGAAGGCAAGTGCTGTAAACTGGCTATTACAGGTGAGCAGGCTCCGCTATAGATCAGAGGCCTGAGTTCCTACTACCCAAACTGTTTCCGTGAAGAATTAATGAAATGAATATTGACCGGCCAGAACCTCCTAGTAAACCTGGGAACTCACAGAAATGGTATATATTATGCTAAAAATAGTTCAGCAGTAGTGTAGCTCAGTCTCTACCACCCCCAATTAAATATTGACAACAAGCAAATTCTAAACCATGAAGCTGTTTTAGAATATAGGTTAATAATAATTTAATAAATTAAATTAATTTATGTATTTTTTTGAGATGGAGTCTTGCTCTGTCAGCCAGGCTGGAGTGCAGGGGTACGACCTCAGCTCACTGCAACCTCTGCTTCCCTGCAAACTCTGCCTCCCTGCAACCTCTGCCTCCTGGGTTCAAGCAATTCTCCTGTCTCAGCCTCCTGAGTAGCTAGGATTACAGGCATGTACCACCATGCCTGGCTAATTTTTTTTATTTTTAGTAGAGATGGGGTTTCACCATATTGGTCAGGGTGTCTTAAACTCCTGACCTCGGGTGATCCACCCACCTTGGCCTCCCAAAATGCTGGGATTACAAGTGTGAGCCAGCATGCCCAGCCCAGACCCACTATATCTTTTAAAGTCCTGCCCCTGGGCCTTTGCACTTGTCACTTGTATTTTCTAGAATACCATCCCCCCTGCTGGAAGCCTGCCCATCCTCAGCCCTTCTTCCATCAGGAAGCCTGGAGCCCCCAGCCCAGCCCAGCCCAAGGAGAATTCTCTTCTCCCCAACATAACTCTGTCTCTTATGCTGGGACACAGACCCTTGAGTGCTACAGGATCACAGGCTACCTTTGTGTAAGATTATTCTCCTCCCTAGATATTTTCTTAAGAACAGGGATAAATGGGGCTGGGTGCCTTTGTGTTTCTATGTACCTCTGAGCCAGCACCTAGCCCAGTACCTTGATCAAAGTAGAACAGGAATGAAACTTTACAAATTCTGCCACTTGCCTGTAACCTCCTGAGGTCAAACTAAACTTTCCCATCACTGGGAATTAATGACTAACATTTTCAGAGCTTCCCTCTTTCCCATGAGCAGCTGAACAATTAATTGCCACTTTAAACAATAGCGCATTCTTTTTTTTTTTTTTTTTTTTTTACAGTAAACGGAACAGCTGCGAGGGAGGGAAGGCTGCAAAGGTCTGAGTCAGGAAGGCAAGAGGGCAGGTGGAGAAGGGAGTCAATTCTCTTTGGCCTTAAAGAGGCATGGCCCAGAATCCCTCTCAAGAAGGAGGAAGCCAGCCTGAGAATTTCTTCAACTATGGTCATGTGTCACTTAACGATGGGGATATATTCTGAGAAATGCGTCCCCCAAAAGGCGATTTTTGTCCTTGTGTGAATAACATTGAGTGCACTTGCATGAACCTAGATGGCATAGCCTACTACATACCTAGGCTGGATAGTGTAGCCTATTAAATCCTAGGCCACAAACCTGCACAGCATGTTACGGTATTGAATACTGTAGGCCAGTGTAACACAGTGGCAAGTATTTATATATCAAAAAACATCTAAACTGGGCCAGGCCCTGTGGCTCACACCTGTAATCCCAGTACTTTGCCAGGCCAAGGTGGGTGGGTTACTTGAGATCAGGATTCAAGACCAGCCTGACCAACGTGGTGAAACCCCATCTCTACTAAAAGTACAAAAATTAGCTGGGTGTGGGATGTGTGCCTGTAATGGCAGCTTTTAGGAGGCTGAGGCAGGAAAATTGCTTGAATCCAAGAGGCGGAGGCTGCAGCGAGCTGAGATCATGCCACTGCATCCCAGCCTGAGCAACAGAGTGAGACTCCGTCTCAAAAAACAAAAACAACACCCCCCCACCACCACCACCACACACATGCTAAACTTAGAAAAGCTGCAGGAAAATACAGCATGAAACATAAAAAATATCCGCCTGTATAGGGCACTTACCATGACTGGAGCTCGCAGGACTAGAGTTGCTTGTGGTGAGTCAGTGAGTTCGTGGTGAATGAATGTGAAGGCTCAGGACATTCCACTACTGTAGACACACACTTAGGCTATACTAAATTTAATTTTAAAATTTATTGCTTCAATAATAAATTAACCTTAGCATTCTGTGACTTTTTTACTTTATAAACTTTTTAATTTTTTTTTTTTTTGAGACGGAGTTTCACTCTTGTTACCCAGGCTGGAGTGCAATGGCGCGACCTCAGCTCACTGCAACCTCTGCTTCCTGGGTTCAGGCAATTCTCCTGCCTCAGCCTCCTGAGTAGCTGGGATTACAGACACATGCTAATTTTTTTGTATTTTTAGTAGAGACAGGGTTTCAGCATGTTGACCAGGATGGTCTTGATCTCTTGACCTCGTGATCCACCCGCCTTGGACTCCCAAAGTGCTGGGATTACAGGCGTGAGCCACCACGCCCAGCCATAACCTTTTTAATTTTAAAAGACTTTTGATTTATGTAATAATAGCTTAAAACAAAAACATATTGTACAGCTGCTTTTTTCTTTATATCCTAATTATAAAAATAGCTTCTTTCCATTTTTATAATTTTTTTACTTCAAACATTTTTTGGGCTGGGCACAGGCTTACACCTGTAATCCCAACACTTTGAGAGGCTGAGGTGGGTGGGTCACGAGGTCAGGAATTCAAGACCAGCGCCCCCCAAGATGGTGAAACCCTGCTTCTACTAAAAACTACAAAACTTAGCTGCATGCGGTGGCAGGTGCCTGTAATCCCAGCTACTTGGGAGGCTGAGACAGGAGAATCACTTGTACCCAGGCAGCAGAGGTTGCAGTGATCTGAGAATGTGCCACTGCACTCCAGCCTGGGTAACAGAGTGAGACTCCAACTCAAAAAAATTTTTTTTTTGTTAAAAATGAAGACACATGCACACACATGAGCCTAGGCCTGCCTAGGGCCAGGATCATCTATATCACCGCCTCCCACCACCACATCTTGTGCCACTGGAAGGTCTTCAGGGGCAAGAACATGCATGGAGCTGTCATCTCCTGTGACAACAGTGCCTTCTGGAATATCTCCTGAAAAACCTGCCTGACATGATTTCAAAGTTAACTTTTTTTTATAAGTAGGGGTACGCTCTATAAAAAGTATGGCATAGGCTGGGCGCAGTGGCTCAAGCCTGTAATCCCAGCACTTTGGGAGGCTGAGGCGGATGGATTACGAGGTCAAGAGATCGAGACCATCCTGGTCAACATGGTGAAACCCCGTCTCTACTAAAAATAAAAAAAATTAGCTGGGCATGGTAGTGTGTGCCTGTAATCCCAGCTACTCAGGAGGCTGAGGCAGGAGAATTGCCTGAACCCAGGAGGCGGAGGTTGCGGTGAGCCGAGATCGCGGCATTGCACTCCAGCCTGGGTAACAAGAGCGAAACTCCGTCTCGGGGAAAAAAAAATGTATGGCATAATAAATACATTAACAAGTACCACAGGTGTTCATTATCAAGTAGAATGGACTGCACATAATTGCATGTGCTGCACTTTCACATGACTGGCAGTGCAATAGGTTTGTTTACACCAGCATCACCACAAACATGTGAGCAACCTGTTATACTAAGATGTAATGATGTCGCTAGGTAATAGGAATTCTTCAGCTTCGTCATAATACTGTCATGTATGTGGTTCATTACTGACAGAATGTTGCTATTTGGCCCATGACTATACTTAAAGAGAGTCATCAGAAATTATTATTGTCCTCAGCCAGGCACGGTGGCTCACACCTGTAATCCCAGTACTTTCGGAGGTGAAGGCAGGCAGATCACAAGGTCAGGAGTTTGAGACCAGTAGTGAAAACCTATAGTGAAAACCCATCTCTACTAAAAATACAAAAAAATAACCAGGTGTGGTCGTGGGTGCCTGTAATCCTAGATACTCAGGAGGCTGAGGCAGGAGAATCGCTTAAACTTGGGAGGCAGAGGTTGCAGGGAGCCGAGATGATGCCACTGCACTCCAGCCTGAACGACAGGCCAAGACTCTGTCTCAAAAAAAAAAATATTATTGTCCTCAAACTTTATGACGTACTCACATTTCCAAGCCTAAATATTCAACAAATTGTTTCAAAGACCACCAGAACCCCTGTATGCAGTTTCTCTGCTCCAAATGGTGAGAACTTTAAGAAATCCACTACATTACAAGTATTTCATTTTAGTTTATTGGAGTGTGTGTTTTTATATCATTGGCCCTTGATTTTATGTTTTCAGAGTATCTTTGCTCTTGTTCTGTGTCCTTGTCCATACTCTCAGCAGACCCAGCAATTCCATAAGACCCAGCAACTCCATTCCTAGGTATATATGCAGGAGACTGAAAGCACATGTTCACTGCAAAACATGCACATGAATATTCATCTCAGCATTGCTCATAATAGCCCCAAAATGGAAACAACCCAAAGTGTCCATCAACTCATGAAAGGATAAATAAAATGTGGTATGCCCATACAATGGAATATTATTTGACAATAAAAAGGAATGAAGTACTGACACATGCTATGACATGGATGAACCTTGAAGACATTAAAGAGGTAAGCCAGACACTAAAGGTCACTTATCGGCCAGGCACGATGGCTCACACCTATAATCCCAGCACTTTGGGAGGTTGAGGCGGGTGGATCACCTGAGGTCAGGAGTTTGAGACCAGCCTGGACAACATGATGAAACCCTGTCTCTACAAAAATTAGCCAGGCATAGTGGCATGTGCCTGTAATCCCAGCTACTCAGGAGGCTGAGGCAGGAGAATCGCTTGAACCTGGGAGGCAGAGTTTGCAGTTGAGCTGAGATCATGCCACTGCATTTCAGCCTGGTGATAGAGCAAGACTCCATCTCAAAAAAAAAAAAAAGTGAATTTTATGTTATGTACATTATAGCTCAATTTTTAAAATATTGCCTTTAAAATATATTTATTGAGTGAGTGATTCATCCCTGAAAAAGATACAAATTCAGGGAGCTCTGGATCAACTCTATAATTCTTCCTGGATGTTCCTGCTGGTTACAGTTCATGAAAAAAGATTACATCTAAAGGTTGCAATGTTGGCACCCTGTGTGAGAAAAGGGTGTAGCTGTGATTTATCTGTGACTGGGTGTTGGTTGCCAGCACTCTGGCTGGACTGTGTCCATCACTCCTTTTTATTATCTCCAAGAGAGGAAGTCTGTGTTAATCCATTTGTGTTGCTATAAAGGAATACCTGGGACTGGCTCATTTACAAAGAAAAGAGGTTTCTTTTGGCTCATGTTTCTGCAGGCTGCACAGAAAGCATGATGCTGGCATCTGCTTCTGGGGAGGGCCTCAGGAAGATTACAGTCATGGGTGGAAGGCAAAGAGGGAGCAGCAAAGAGGGTGCCACATTCTTTTAAGCAATCAGATCTTCTGGAAATTCATAGAGTGAGGACTCATTACCATGGGGAGGGCACCAAGCCATTGATAAGAGATCCACCCCCATGACCCAAACACCTCCCACCAGGTCCCACCTTCATCACTGGAGATCACATTTCAATGTGAGATTTGGAGAAGCCAAATATCCAAACCATATCAAAGCCAGAGAGGGAAACTTCACCTTTTGTGACAGGTTAACAAAAAAATTCTGCATTTCTTTTTTTTTTTTAAGACAGAGTTTTGCTCTGTCACCCAGGCTGGAGTGCAGAGGTGCAATCTCTGCTCACTGCAACCTCCACCTCCCAGGTTCAAGCAGTTCTCCTGCCTCAGCCTCCCAAGTACCTGGGATTATAGGCATGCGCCACCATGCCCAACTAATTGTTTTGTATTTTTAGTTGAGATGGGGTTTTACCATGTTTGCCAGGCTGATTTTGAATTCCTGACCTCAAGTGATCTGCCTGCCTTGGCCTCCCAAAGTGCTAGGATTACAGGTATGAGCCACTGCTCCTGGCCAAAAAAGTTCTGTATTTCAAGGCAAAGTACATCATTTTAATTATATGGTGATGGGGCAGATGGTAAATGCTTGGGTTAGAATTTTGATTTATTTTACCTAGGTCTTGCTTGTTGACCTAGGCTTTGGAAATTTACGTAAGAGGTGAAAGAAACCTTGTTGGTGTTCTCTGGGACATAGTGTAGAACAGTCAAGAATCCCTCCCCCAGCAAAAGTGCTGTCTGTGGTTCACACGCTGCTAGGATGGGTGGCGCGCCGGGGCCAGGTGCTCCTCTTGTGGATATACTCGGGGGCCCCGTCAGTTTGGTTGGACAAGCAGCATTTTCAGAGCTTGTCCTTGCAATTTGTCTCTTCCGTGGGTGAATGAGATGGTGAGGACTGATCCTTACCACATCATCACCTCTTATGGAGAAGTAAAGAGATTCTGATAAAAACCTGTTGGACTAGGGAGCAACAACTCCTGCAGGAGACAGTTACATCCAGGACAGCCCTGATTCTTCACTCCCATCCCCAGGTCTGGGCCAGGGCTTCTCAGAGGACAAGACTGACCCATACTTACTGCTTTTTTTTTTTTTTGAGACAGAGTCTCACTCTGTTGCCCAGGCTGGAGTGCAGTACTACGACGTTGGTTCACTGTAACCTCTGCCTCCCAGGTTCAAGCAATTCTCCTGCCTCAGCTTCCCCAGTAGCTGGGACTACAGGCGTGTACCACCATGCCCAGCTACTTTCTGTATTTTTAGTAAAGATGGGGTTTCACAATGTTGGCCAGGATGGTCTTGCTCTCTTGACCTTGTGATCTGCCCACCTTGGCCTCCCAAAGAGCTGGGATTACAGGCGTGAGCCACCGTGCCTGGCCAAGTTTTGAGTTCTATCCTAAACATTGTTTCTTTCCGTCCTGTCATCTGTAACTAATGTCAAAAGCCAGAATGTGGGGGCCCTTGTGAATTGTGAGACTAGAGCCCGTGCTTCTCTATATCTTACCCTCACCCCTAAATAGGCTCAGAGGCCCCTACAACCGACAGCTGCTGCTATTCTCTTGGGTTGGAATGAGATGGTGGAAAATCAAAAGCTATGTTTTTGTGCTGAAGCCAGTTCCTATTACAACTTTTCTCTACAGTCAATAAATAACTTGCAGTTATTAGCAGTCTTTCTGAACAATCCAACGTGTTTGTTTGCTGCTGCCCAGCAATACCTGGGTGTTTTTGTGGATTCTATTTTGTTTTTAAATTTTCTTCAAAACAAGTAGCTTGGGCTGGATGCGGTGGCTCATGCCTGTAATCTCAGCACTTTGGGAGGCCGAGGCAGGCAGATCACCTGAGGTCGGGAGTTTGAGACCAGCCTGACCAACATGGAAAAACCCTGCCTTTACTAAAAATACAAAATGAGCCAGGTGTGGTGGTGCATGCCTGTAATCCCAGCTACTCGGGAGGCTGGGGCAGGAGAATCTCTTGAACCTGGGAGGTGGAAGTTGCAGTGAGCTGAGATGGCGCCATTGCACTCCAACCTGGGCAACAAGAGCAAAACTCCATCTCCAAAAAAAAAAGAACAACAATAAAAACCCCCAAAACCAAACCAGCAGCTTATTATAAGGGCAAAGGCAGTGATTATTGACTTTCCAAATGCAGTCAATCCAGTGTCAAGCAGAGCCTGTTTCAGCCCTCATAGGTCTTGCTTGTTGACCTTGCTCCTACAGGGAGTGTCTATGAGCCTGTCTTGGTCCTGGTCTTAGGCTCCTCTCTTTTCCTGTAACCTGAAACCCAGAGGGCCGTGCCCCTCGGATGATGTGGTAGTGGTACTGTGAACCCAAGGACCCACTAAAGGACTCATTTTGAGAAATTTGGGAAAAGAAGTTTGGCATCATTAAGACATCTTTAAACAAGAGTAAGGGGACACGTAGCATCCTGGATGATTGCTGAGGTCAAGCCGGAGTTCTCTGGAGTGATTTGGGTGCTAAATCCTTGGGTGGGGGCCTGACTGTGAACTGCTTCTTTATTTTCCAATTGTAACAGTCTCTAAAGGTAAAACGAGCATCAGCAGTATTAATAGTAATAATAATAGGAAATATTTCAGAATGCCAATTATGTACCAGGTATTAGTCTAGTCTCATTTAATCTTCACCATGACTCAGTGAGATACACACTATTCTATTATATGTACATATTTTTAGAGATGAGGGCTCACTATGTTGCCCAAGCTGGAGAGCACTGGCAATTCACAGGCATGATCATAGTGCACTAAGCCTCAAACTTTTGGGCTCAAGTCATCTTCCTCCCTCAGCCTCCTGAGTAGCTGGGAACACAGGTGCACGCCCACCACGCCCGGCTTTTGTACTCTTCTCACGTCCATTCCACAGATGAAGAAACCAAGTTTAAAATGAATAACTTAGGCCAGGTGCAGTGGCTCATGCCTGTAATCCCAGCATTTTGGGAGGCCAAGGCAAGTGGATCACAAGATCAGGAGTTCAAGACCAGCCTGGCCAAGATGGTAAAACCCCCTCTCTACTAAAAATGCAAAAAAATTAGCTGGATGTGGTGGCGGGTGTCTGTAATCCCAGCTACTTGGGGGGCTGAGGCAGATAATTGCTTGAATCCAGGAGATGGAGGTTGCAGTGAGCCGATATTGTGCCACTGCACTCCAGACTGGGTGACAGAGTAAGACTCCATCTCAAAAAATAACAAACAAACAAATAAATAAAATGGATAACTTACCTCAAATCATACAGTAACATGATTTGAGTAACAGAGCTGTTATTTAAGGGCTGGTTCATGTGATTCCAGAGTTCAGAAAGTCTTGTTTGGGGGTTTCTAGAAATAAGAAGCCTTATTTGGGTTTCTAGAAAACTTTCTTTTTCCAAATCAGCTTTATTTTCCCCAGACCCTTTCTGTGAACAGGGTTTACTTTATATTCCATGCCTCAGTGGAAAGAAGGCTCCTACAGTGTGGTGTGAATGCCAACGATGGGAACACCCAAAGCTCCAAACCTCAGGATCAGGGAGACCACAGCCTGCTCCTGGAATTGTCGTGAGCCATTTGGCAGGAGGCAGCCCTACATAGTCATGGAGACCAGCCTCCTAAGTCAGTCACCCAAGTAAGGTTCCCCTGTAGCCTCTCCACAGGGCCTGGGGTCTGCCAGAGGCAGAAGGAGACTTCAGAATCTTGACACAGGAGGAAGCTGGATGAGTATTCACCCTCTGATGCTGTAGACGAGGAAACTGAGGTCCAAGGAGATGAAGTAAAGTTCATCCTGTCTGCAGGTCCTACATGGGTCTCCCGGCTCTCACACCAATTAGAAATGAGCCATTTTCTCAATAAGCAAGGCAAGGCCCTGAGAGATAGTGTAATTGACCAAGCTTCTTTGGAACAGGGACATGGACTCCACTCCCTTGGAGTCCACCAAATACCTTAGCAACAGTGGGTTGTGGATGGAAGGGGTTATTCAAGTCCCTGCTGGATGAATAAATCATGTGCTGGATGAATAAATCACTGTTCCTTAAATGGCCCTAGTGAAAGAATCGTTTGGGGCACATGTTAAAGAAGAAAGTTCAAGTCTGAATACTAGGCTAGAATGAGTCTGTTCAGGAACCTGATAGAACTATATACATATAGTGTGTGTATATATGCAAATCCAGTATATATTCAGGCAGGACCCTGATTCGCTGTTCTCACTCTTGATCCAGATAATCCCCAATCCATTATCACCTCCCTTTCATGAACTGAAAGTATTTTTTTTTTTAGGTTTAACTATTGCAGGGCTGGATCTATTGGGATTCTGAGCACTCATTTAAACCATGACCTTCCTTGCCTTTATTCTCAACTGTGTAGGCTGCGTCCTCCAGGGGGCAGAAATGAGCCACTCTTTCATTCTTTGGGGCTGAGCTTTGAGACTTCTGACTTTCATAAGAAAATCCCAGAGGGGATCAGAAAGAAAGCAGGTTGAAATGCTTTTCTTACTAGGTTGAAATGCAATTGCAATCTAGAATCCTCTAAGAGACAAAATACCATTAGGCACTCTTGCATTGAATTCAAACTGACCCAAGTTCAAATCCAGAATCAAACACGGGTTTGAAGCATGCTCCCATCTTTATGATCCTAGCAGGCTATTTAAATCAATGAAGTCTCAGTTTCTTTTTAGCTATAAAATTCTAATATAGTCAGCTTTCCATATTCACAGTTTCCACCACATCTGTGGATTCAAACAACCATGGATAGAAAATATTGAAAAAAATCCCAACAACAAAAATAATACAAACAAAAACAATATATTGCTGGGCACAGTGGCTCACACCTGTAGTCCCAGCACTTTGGGAGGCCTAGGTGGGAGGATCACCTGAGGCCGGGAATTCGAGACCAGTTTGGTCCAACATGATGAAACCTCATCTTTACTAAAAATACAAAAATTAGCCAGGCGTGATGGTGGGCACTTGTAATCCCACCTACTCAGGAGGCTGAGGCAGGAGAATCACTTGAATCCGGGAGTTGGAGGTTGCAGTGCCCGAAATCACGCCACTGCACTCCAGCCTGGGCGACAGAGTGAGATTCCATCTTAAAATATATATATAATATATATATATATATATACACATATATATGTGTGTGTGTGTTTGTGTGTGTGTGTGTGTGTGTATGTATATAGTATAACAACCATTTGCATGGCATTTAGCATTGTATTAATATTTGACATTATAAGTTATGTAGAGGTGACTCAAAGTATAGGGAAGTTTGGCCAGACACAGTGTCTCATATCTGTAATACCAGTAGTTTGGGATACCAAGACAGGAGGATCGCTTGAGGCCCCAGGAGTTTGAGACCAGCTTGGTAAATATGAGTGAGACCCTGTCTCCATAAAAACTTAAAAAAAAATTAGCCTGATGCTGTGGTGCACCTGTAGTCTCAGCTACTCAGGAGGCTGAGGCAGGAGGATTGCTTTAGCACGGGAGTTTGAGGATGCAGTGAGGTATGATCATGACACTGCACTCCAGCCTGGGTGAATGAGCAAGACGCTGTTTCAAACAAATGAACAAGTATAGGGAAGGAACTGCCTAGGTTATATGCAAATACTCTACCATGTTATATTAGAAACTTGAGTATCTGTAGATTTGGGTATCCAAGGGGGTCCTGGAGCCAGTCCCAGCAAGATACTGAGGGATGACTGTCAATAATACCAGCTTAACAGGATGATTATGAACCTTATATTGCAACTGCTAGAAAAAAAAGTCAGCTGTTATTAGTACCACAACTATTACTACTGCTCTCTATAAAGGCATGTGATTATTAACTCTGTAGGAAGGTAGACTCCACTTTTTTTAATAGCTAGCTAAAGCTCTCTAAAGAGACATTCAACTCACTCTTTTCTGGCTTCTGAACTAGGATGACATTTCATATCCTGGGAGCCAAAAATGCAACAACATAGAGGCTACATTGGATAGAAGGAAACGTGTGGGCTTCCTTAATAAAATGGAACTCATATTCCCTGCCATTGGCTCTGGCTGGCAGGAGACTCTCCACATGGGAGAAGTGGTTAGATCTCTCAGCTGTGTTTTGCACTCCATAACTCACCTTTCCCTAGAGATTTCTCCCTAGAGTCACTGGTACCACCAATGTGTAAGGAAAACCACACCTCACTCCACCCTACCCCTGGGGGGACCTCCTCTCCCTACCAACATCAGGGAATCTGGCTTTGATTTGACTGAGGGTGGAAATGAGTTTCTTTACCCTGAGACTTGGGATGATCTTCGTTTTAGCTTCACCTGGAATAGCTTGCGAAGTCGGGATCCTTGTTTCCTAAATTGAGATCATAGGAATGATGATGAGAGTAGTGGCTTCCATTTGTTGAGCCTGTCTTCTATGCAATGGCTTTATACAGATTCTTTCCTTCCATCTCACTCCATCTGTACTACAACCCAGTGAATTTGTTCCCATGACAAATGCCATTGTACAGATGGGGAAACGGAAGCACGAGGAGGTTAGGTCACTTGCTCAAGGCCTCAAGGGTAGTTGGTGAAGGAGTTCAGGACTAGAACCCAGCAGTCTGAACTCACTTGGCTCTGAAGGGAGTTGGAAGACCACAGACACCGCCTTCCCACCCCTTGAGACACAGGGAGAGCTTCAGTTCCCTGGGCGTGATCCTTTGCTAAGGCTCATGGTGGATGAAGAAGGTGTGCACAGCTCCTTGAGGGCAGTCAGCTCGCAAATGTCTGGCTCAGGTGAGGAGAGAGACACCTTTGAGATCCTCCCACATCAGACAAATTGAGCCCTGCCCCTAAGCACAGATGCCACTCCCTCTTGTCTTACCTTTTCACCTCCCTATTTCTTTGCCACTGTGAGGACAACACTCCACAGGGCATGTGAAGACACAGCCCCAGCCCTGGAGCCTCGGAATCTGTCACCATCACTGGGAGTTGAGGAGGAAATTGCAGTGTTGAGGTTTCTTGCTTCTTCCTCATTGAGAGAGAAAAACCCCAACTGTCAACAAACCTCAAACCCACCAATCAAACGATGCCTGCGGGCGGCAGCTGGGTAGCAGGGTGTATCTGTGGTGAATGAGATCACGAGAGGGCCTGGGCACAGAGAACGAGGTGACAGAAGACAGAGGATCAGAGGAGAGGAGGAAGATTGTGCAGAAGGGGAGGAGTGCATGGAAGGGAGGGAGGCCTTTGTGCGTGGATTTCCCAGGGAACCAGGCGCCAGGGAAGAGGACCAACAGGTAAGGAGGGGAGGAAGGGGCTAGAAGTGGGGAGGGATCTGAAGAAAGAGCTTCTGTGTCTTAAGAGGTGGGGAAAAGAAAAAAAGAAAAGAGAACCCAAAGCAAAGCAAGCGTTGTAGAGAACCAATAAGATTAGAATGTCAACGATCCAGACCCCCGACCCTGGGGACTGTTGTCACACAGGGTCTGGTGGTGGGGTTGGGGCCGCTGCAGAGGTCGCTGCTGGTACCAGTTTTGTCCATATAAAGCAATTTGCAGAGAAGGCTGAGTTGTGGAGGAGGAAGCAGGGGTAGTTAAGGAAATATGTTTAAAAGTTTAGCACAGGCTAGGCGCGGTGGCTCACACCTGCAATCCTAGCATTTTGGGAAGCCGATGTGGGTGAATCGCTTGAGCCTAGGAGCTCAAGACCAACCTGGGCAACATGGTGAAACCCTGTCTCTATAAAAATACAGAACATTAGCTGGGTGTGGCAGGGCATGCCTGTAGTCCCAGCCACTTGGGAGGCTGAGGTGGGAGGATCACCTCAGCCTGGGAAGTCAAGGTTGCAGTGAGCTGAGATTCTGCCACTGCGCTCCAGCCTGGGCAACAGGAGTGAAACCTCGCCTCAAAAAAAAAAAAAAAAAAATTAGCACAAATGGCTACATTTTACATGATTTTATTTATATGAAAATCTGAAAAAGGCCAAATTACTGAGATTGACATCAGATCAGTGAGGGGGTAAGGGGAACGTGACTGACTACACAAGGGTCTGAAGAACCTTTTTGAGGTGATGGAACTGTCCTGTCTCCTAACTGAGGTGATAGTTACACAACTGTACACGTTTGCCAAAACTCATTGAAAGTTACATTTTAAGGGTGAATTTTACTGTATGTAAATCATATCTCATCAACCTGACTTAAAAATAAAGATTCGACAGGTGTCAAAATTATATACTATAACTCAGCTGTGTAAAAAAAGAGAAGAAGGTGCCCCCTTCTTCTCTAGAACAGAGGTAAACTTTACAAATTCTCATTCCCATGAATATTAGGTGGGAGAACATACACTTGACAATTAAGGAAAACCAGTCTCTTCCACCGTAAATTAGTTGTATTAAGTTAGTTCAGCCTCTCTTGGATAAAAGTTCAGCCAAATCCCTGCCTGGGATGTCATCTCCTCTCTGGGTGTGTCCCCTTCCTGCCTCTCCACTCCCAGCCTCACCCTGTGGATAACTCTGGGTGTGGGGCGTTGTGCTGTCTTCTGGTCCTGAGTGGCCTTTACGCCTGCTGACGTCCAAAGCCAGGGTTCTGGCTAGGGAGAGCTTGTGGTTCACCCAGCTCCTGGGTCCTGTGCCAGCTCTGCTGGTCCTGTAGATACAAACCGGAACCGCTCCCATGTCCCCAGTGCTTTCCATTTACCTACTGGCTTCAGCCTGAGGCAGGTCCACAGGCTCTCAGCTCTCCACCACCTGTGCATTTCCTAGGGCCTCTTAGGGACTTCTGGGTTTCTCCCGGGCCACACTCAAGCCAAGTGGAATTGAAGTGGGGCAGTGTGGAAGGACTAGAACAGCTAAGGTCCCGCTCCAAGATTCAACGCACCGTGCAGTTGTCTCTACTTTACTGGAGCTACTTCAGGTGGACATAGGGACACCCTGGAAGGGGACTAACGGCTCCAGGGCTCCAATCAAAAAGTGGGGCAAGGCCGGGCACAGTGGCTCACACCTGTAATCCCAACACTTTGGGAGGCCGAGGGGGGTGGATCGCTTGAGGCCAGGAGTTTGAGACCAGCCTGGCCAAATGGTGAAACC
This sequence comes from Callithrix jacchus, assembly GCF_049354715.1. Lineage (NCBI taxonomy): Eukaryota > Metazoa > Chordata > Mammalia > Primates > Cebidae > Callithrix > Callithrix jacchus. The sequence goes on from NC_133509.1 coordinate 99,335,484, forward strand.
CCGTCTTTACTAAAAATACAAAAAGTAGCTGGGCGTGGTGGCGCACACCTGTTGTCCCAGCTACTCAGGAGGCCGAGGCAGGAGAATTGCTTGAACCTGGGAGGCCAAGGTTGCAGTGAGCCAAGATCATGCCATTGCACTCCAGCCTGGGTGACAGAGCAAGACTCCAAATTTAAAAAAAAATAAAAGAAAAGTGGGCCACACGTGGTTTTTTTGCGGGGGAGGGAAAGTGTCTCTGTCACTCAGGCTGGAGTGTAGTGGCACAGTCATGGCTCACTGCAGCCTCAACTTCCTGGGCTCAAGCAATCCTCCAGCCTCAGCCTCTTGAGTAGCTGAGACCACAGATGTAAGCCACTACACCCAGCTAATTTTTTTATTTCTAGTAGAGACAGGGTCTCACTATGTTGCCCAGACTGGTCTTGAACTCCTGGGCTCAAGCACTCCTCCCGGCTTGGCCTCCCAAAGCGTGGGGATTATAGGCATGTCTCTGACATGCTCTTGACCTTTGTGGAGTTTTTCTCTTGCTGTACATGCCACTGGCAAGGTTTGACAAGGGTGAGAGAACACTGGCATCTGAGCTCCATCCCCACCCAGCCCCCTTCAAGCTCCAGAGGGTTCACACTTCCTCTTTCTGTTTTTCAGAGACTTCCTTTCCCTCATATCTTTCTTCTTCCCTGCCCTATGGATTTTTCTAGTTGGTATCTACCTTTCTTCTTCCCTCGGCCCACAAGCTGTGCTGGTGCAATGACAGAGTACGGCTTACTGATAGTGAAAATGCTTTTGAAAGTGGTTCAAAACAGTATCTCCATTACTGTAGGGTTTTAAGAATAAGGTAGTCTTTTTTGTTGTTGTTTTGCTTTTGTTTTTCTTCTTGAGACAGGGTCTTGCTCTGTTGCCCAGGCTGGAATTCTATGGTGCAATCATGGCTCAGTATAGCCTCAACCTCCTCGGCTCAAATAATCATCCCACCTCAGCCTCCTGAGTAGCTGGGACTACAGGCATGTGGCACCATGCCAGGCTAATTTTTCTATTTTTTTTCATAGTGATGAGGTTTTACCATGTTGCCCAGGCTGGAATCCAACCCGTGGGCTCAAACAATCCTCCCGCCTTGGTCTCTTGAACTGCTGGGGTTACAGGCATGCACCACCACATCTGGCCAAGGTAGTCATTTCTAAGTGCCCTTTAAAATAATACAAGTTTTCTAAACTAGAGGAATTTCATCCATTCAGACATACAACACACATTTGATTATCTTTTCCCTCAAGCCTGTTCTTCCTTCTGTGCTTCCAATCCACCAAGACACCAATGCCAGAAGTTGGGACCCCTTGTTTTATTTGACATTGGCCCCCACTCTTTGACTGTACATTCTTCCTGTTTAAATGAGAACAATTCTTATCTCTGCCTTCTCTCCCACGCCAACTGCTACTGCCTTAGTGGAGGCCCTCAGTCTTTCCGGCCTGGGCTTTTGGGATGATTTTCTAATTGATCTTCTACCCCAGAAGTTACCACTGCTCATCCTTCTTGCCACTGGTATGGTTTCCAAACAGAGCAGACTGCCGATCTTTTGTTTAAAATCCTCTGTAGGTCCCTGTGCCTGGATGGTGTGGCCCCTGCCCATCTCTGAAGACTCGACTCCTCCTTTACATGCCTTCTCTGCCCCAGCCACACCACGTGACTAGCAGGGGCCAGTCATGCTGTGCTGGTCCGCAGCTCTGTGCCTTTGTGCATGCTGTTCCTTCGGTTCTGATGTTCCTCATCACCGTCTTATCATTTGACATTCAGCACAGAGATCTCCTTCTCCCTGGGACCTTTCTGATCCCTCCCAGCAAGAAGGCTGTGCTTTGGGTCAGCATAGTCCCAGCTTGCCTCCATTAGGATGCTTGCCATGCAGAATTGTGTCACAGTGCTAGGCTGTGAGCTCCTTGGAGCCAGAGATAGACACTAGTAACCTCAGTTTCCTCAGCATTTAGCACAATGCCTGGCTCATGCCAGTCCGGTGAATGAATAATGATGAGCATAAGGATCTTGGTGGTCACTGGGTTCCAACTTTCCAGAGAGTCTCAGAGAAGTTAAGTGACTCAGTCAACCTCACACAGCTATTTGGTGACAAAACTAGATCTGGGCCAGGCACAGTGGCCCACGCCTGTAATCCCAGCACTTTGGGAGGTCGAGGTGGGCAGATAACCAGAGGTCAGGAGCTTGAGACCAGCCATCGAACATGGTGAAACCCTGTCTCTACTAAAAATACAAAAATTAGCTGGGTATGGTGGCAGGTGCCTGTAGTCCCAGGCACTTGGGAGGCTGAGGCAGGAGAATCACTTGAACTTGGGAGGCATAGGTTGCAGTGAGGAGGCAGCGGTTGCAGTGAGCTATCGCACTCCAGCCTGAGCAACAGAGCGAGACTCTGTTTCAAAACACACACACACACACACACACACACACACACACACACACAGACACACACACAACTAGACCTGGTCCTTTGACTCCCAAGTGCAGAGCTCTTTCTACCACCCTGACCTCTAGACACAAAAGAGGGATAGAGAGGGATGAGGTAGGTAGGAGGAGTGGTGGGAAGCCAGGCTGAGGGCAGGGGATGGTGAGAAGACACCAGAGGCAGAAACTTAACTCAGAGCTCGTTGAACTTATTCTCAAGCTGGAAAATGGGTCAGCTCCACAAAGGATTCTTTCTGTCAAACCCTGTTCCTCTCACCTGGTCCACTGGGATGATGCACTCTATGTCAACAGAAGCAGCTGACACCTGAAGTTACAATAACAATGGCGTGGAATCAATTTCAATAAAAGTCTTGCTTCTTTTTATTGATGATTTGTTTGAGGCTCAGACAATTCGTCTAGCCTGATTACACAAGTATTCTCAGAGATTTTATTGCTTTGTTTCTTTTCTTTCTTTCTTTCCTTCCTTCTTTTCCTTCCCTTTCTTTCCTTCTTTCCCTTCCTTCTCTCTCTCTTTCTTTCTTACTTTCTGGCAGAGTCCCACTCTGTTGCCCAGGGTGGAGTGCAGTGGCATGATCTAGGCTCTCTGCAACCTCTGCCTCCCAAGTTCAAGTGATTTTCCTGCCTCAGCCTCCCAAGTAGCCAGGACTACAGGCACGTGCCACCACGCCCAGCTAATTTTTGTTTTTTTTTAGGTTTCGCCATGTTGGCCAGGCTCGTCTCAAACTCCTGACCTCAGGTGATCTACCTGCCTTGGCCTCCCAAAGTGTTGGGATTACAGGTATGAGCCATAGCACCTAGCCACTTTGTTTCTTTAAAAACAAAATTTGTATGTTGTGACTTTATTTTTTTTTCTTTCTTTTTTTATTGCAATTTAGGTTTTGGGTTACACGTAAAGAACATGCAAGATTGCTGCATAGGTACACACATGGCAGTGTGGTTTGCTGCCTTCCTCACCTTCACCTATATCTGGCATTTCTCCCCATGCTATCTCCCCCCAACTCCCCACCCCCCGCTGTCCCTCCCCTATTTCGCCCCAACAGACCCCACTGTGTGGTGCTCCCCTCCCTGTGTCCATGTGTTCTCATTGTTCAACGCCCGCCTATGAGTGAGAACCTGTGGGGTTTGATTTTCTGTTCTTGTGTCAGTTTGCTGAGAATGATGGTTTCCAGGTTCATCCATGTCCCTACAAAGGACATTGTTTTTGATGGCTGCATAATATTCCATGGTGTATATGTGCCACATTTTCCCTGTCCAGTCTATCATTGATGAGCATTTGGGTTGGTTCCAGGTCTTTGCTATTGTAAACTGTGCTGCAATGAACATTCGTGTGCATGTGTCCTTATAGTAGAATGATTTATAATCCTTTGGATATATACCCAGTAATGGGATTGCTGGGTCAAATGGAATTTCTATTTCTAGGTCCTTGAGGAATCACCACACTGTCTTCCACAATGGTTGATCTAATTTACATTCCCACCAGCAGTGTAAAAGTGTTCCTATTTCTCCACATCCTCTCCAGCATCTGCTGTCTCCAGAATTTTTAATGATTGCCATTCTGACTGGCGTGAGATGGTATCTCAAAGTAGTTTTGATTTGCATTTCTCTAATGACCAGTGATGATGAGCATTTTTTCATATGTTGTTGGCCTCATGTATGTCTTCATATGTAAAGTGTCTGTTCATATCCTTCCCCCACTTTTGAACGGGCTTGTTTGTTTTTTTCTTGTAAATCTGTTTTAGTTCTTTGTAAATTCTGGATATCAGCCCTTTGTCAGATGGGTAAACTGCAAGTTTTTTCCCATTCTGTTGGTTGCTGATTCACTCTAATGACTGTTCCTTTGCTGTGCAGAAGCTGTGGAGTTTGATTAGGTACCATTTGTCTGTTTTGGCTTTTGTTGCCAATGCTTTTTGTGTTTTGGTTATGAAGTCCTTGCCTACACCTATGTCCTGAATGATTTTGCCTAGATTTTCTTCTAGGGTTTTTATGGTATTAGGTCTTATGTTTTAAGTCTATAATCCATCTGGAGTTAATTTTAGTGTAAGGTATCAGGAAGAGGTCCAGTTTCTGCTTCTGCACATGGCTAGCCAGTTTTCCCAACACCATTTATTAAACAGGGGATCCTTTCCCCATTGCTTGTTTTTCTCAGGTTTGTCAAAGATCAGATGGTTGTAGATATGTTGTGTTGCCTCCGATGCCTCTGTTCTGTTCCATTGGTCTATATCTCTGTTTTGGTACAGTACCATTCTGTTTTGATTACTGTAGCCTTGTAGTATAGTTTGAAGTCCAGTAGTGTGATGCCTCCCGCTTTGTTCTTTTTGCTTAGAATTGACTTGGCTATGCAAGCTCTCTTCTGGTTCCATATGAAGTTTAAGGTGTTTTTTCCCAATTCTGTGAAGAAGGTCATTGGTAGCTTGATGGGGATAGTGTTCAATCTGTAAATTACTTTGGGCAGTATGGCCATTTCCACGATATTGATTCTTCCTACCCATGAACTGGAATGTTTCTCCATTTGTTTGTGTCCTCTCTTATTTCGTTGAGCAATGGTTTGTTGTTCTCCTTGAAGAGGACTTTATGTTCCTTGTTAGTTGCATTCCTAGGTATTTTATTCTCTTTCTTGCAATTGTGAATAGCAGTTTGTTCTTGATTTGGCTCCCTTTAAGTCTGTTATTGGTGTATAGGAATGCTTGTGATTTTTGCACATTGATTTTGCATCCTGAGACTTTGCTGAAGTTGCTTATCAGTTTCAGTAGATTTTGGGCTGAGATGATGGGGTCTTCTAGATATACTATCATGTTGTCTGCAAATATCTCTATTTGACTTCCTCCTTTCCTATTTGAATACCCTTTATTTCTTTTTCTTGCCTGATTGCTCTGGCTAGAACTTCCAGTATTATATTGAATAGGAGTGGTGAGAGAGGGCATCCTTGTCTAGTGCCAGATTTCAAAGGGAATGCTTCCAGTTTTTGCCCATTCAGTATGATGTTGTCTGTTGGTTTGTTGTAAATAGCTTTTATTATTTTGAGATACGTTCCATCAATACCGAGTTTATTGAGGGGTTTTCTATTTTGTTGATCTTTTTGAAAAACCAGCTCCTGGATTTATTGGTTTTTTTGAAGGGTTGTGTCTCTATCTCCTTCAGTTCTGCTCTGATCTTAGTTATTTCTTGTCTTCTGCTAGGTTTTGAGTTTTTTTTGATCCTGCTTTTCTAGCTCTTTCAATTTTGACAATAGGGTGTCAATTTTGGATCTCTCCTTGCTTCCCATGTGGGCACTTATTGCTATATATTTTCCTCTAGAGACTGCTTTAAATGTGTCCCAGAGATTCTGGTATGTTGTGTCTTCGTTCTTCTTGGTTTCGAAGAACATCTTTATTTCTGCCTTCATTTTATTGTTTATCCAGTCAACATTCAAGAGCCAGTTGTTCAGTTTCCATGAAGCTGTGCAGTTCTGAGTTAGTTTCTGAATTCTGAGTTCTAACTTGATTGCACTGTGGTCTGTGACTGTTATGATTTCTGTTCTTTTGCATTTGCTGAGGAGTGATTTACTTCCAATTATGTGGCCAATTTTTGAGTAGGTGTGATGTGGTGCTGAGAAGAATGTATATTCTGTGGATTTGCAGTGGAGAGTTCTGTAAATGACTATTAGGTTTGCTTGTTCCAGGTCTGAGTTCAAGTCCTGGATATTCTTGTTAATTTTCTGTCTCATTGATCTGTCTAATATTGACAATGGGGTGTTAAAGTCTCCCACTATTATTGTGTGGGAGTCTAAGTCTCTTTGTAAGTCATTAAGAATTTGCCTTATGTATCTGGGTGCTCCTGTATTGGGTGCATGTCTATTTAAAATTGTTAGCTCTTCTTGTTGCATTGATCCTTTTATCATTATGTAATGTCCTTCTTTGTCTCTTTTGATCTTTGTTGCTTTAGAGTCTATTTTATCAGAGATGATAATTGCAACTCCTGCTTTTTTTTTTTTGCTCTCCATTTTCTTGGTAAATCTTCCTCCATCCCTTTTTTTGAGCCTTTGTGTATCCTTGCATGTGAGATGGGTTTCCTGGATACAGCACACCAATGGGTTTTGGCTTTTTATCCAATTTGCCAGTCTGTGTCTTTTGACTGGGGCCTTTAGTCCATTTACATTTAGGGTTAATATTGTTATGTGTGAATTTGATACTGCCATTTTGATGCTAGCTGGCTGTTTTGCCTATTAGTTGATGCAGATTCTTCATTGTATCAATGCTCTTTACCATTTGGTATGTTTTTGGAGTGGCTGGTACTGATTGTTCCTTTCTATGTGTAGTGCCTCTTTCAGGAGCTCTTGCAAAGCAGGCCTGGTGGTGATGAAATCTCTGAGTACTTGCTTGTTTGCAAAGGATTTTATTTTTCCTTCACTCATGAAGCTTAGTTTGGCTGGATATGAAATTCTGGGCTGAAAGTTCTTTTCTTTAAGGATGTTGAATATTGGCCCCCACTCTCTTCTGGCTTGTAGGGTTTCTGCAGAGAGATCTGCTGTGAGTCTGATGGGCTTCCCTTTGTGGGTAACCTGACCTTTCTCTCTGGCTGCCCTTAGCATTTTCTTCTTCATTTCAACCCTGGTGAATCTGATAATTATGTGCCTTGGGGTTGCTCTTCTTGAGGAATATCTTTGTGGTGTTCTCTGTGTTTCCTGGACTTGAATATTGGCCTGCCTTGCTAGGTTGGGGAAGTTTTCCTGGATAATATCCTGAAGAGTATTTTCCAGCTTGGATTCATTCTCTTCGTCACATTCAGGTACACCTATCAAACGTAGATTAGGTCTTTTCACATAGTCCCATATTTCTTGGAGATTTTGTTCATTCCTTTTTACCCTTTTTTCTCTAATTTTGCCTTCTTGTTTTATTTCATTGAGTTGATCTTCGACATCTTATATCCTTTCTTCTGCTTGGTCAATTCGGCTGTTGAAACTTGTGCATACTTCGTGAAGTTCTTATGTTTGTGTTTTTCAGCTCCATCAATTCATTTATATTCCTCTCTAAGTTGTCTGTTCCCATTAGCATTTTGTCAAATCTTTTTTCAAGGTTCTTAGTTTCTTTGCATTGGGTTAGAAAATGTTCTTTTTGCTCACAGAAGTTTCTTATTGCCCACCTTCTGAAGTCTGATTCTGTCAGTTCATGACACTCATTCTCCATCCAGCCTTGTTCCCTTGCTGGTGGGGAGTTGTGATCCCTTGTAGGAGGAGAGGCATTCTGGTTTTGGGTGTTTTCATCTTTTTTGCACTGGTTTCTTCCCAACTTTGTGGATTTATCCACCTGTCATCTTTGTATTTGCTGACTTTCAGATTGAGTCTCTGATTGGACCTCCAGTTTGTTGATGATGAAGTTATTTCTGTTTCTTAGTTTTCCTTCTAACAGTCTGGCCCCTCTGCTGTAGGACTGCTGAGGTCCACTCCAGGCCCTGCTTGCCTGGGGAATCACCTGCAGCAGCTACAGAACAGTAAGGGTTTCTTCTTCTGCTATCTTTGTCCCAGAAGGATACCTGCCAAATGTCAGTCTGTGCTCTCCTTTATAAGGTGACTCTTTGGAGATACGGGGGTCGGGAGCTGCTTGAGGAGACAGTCTGTCCTTTATAGGAGCTCAAGTGCTGAGATGTGGGCTCTGTTGTTCATTCAGAGCTGCTGGGCAGGTACGTTTAAGTCTGCTGCAGTGGAACTCATAACCCCCTTTTTTCTCCCAGGTGCTCTGTCCCAGGGAGTCAGGGCTTTATTTATGAGTTTCTGCTGTGCTGCTGCCTTTTTACCAGGGCTGCCCTGCCCAAGAAGGAGGCAGCTTAGTCACCGTCTGCCTGCAGAGGCTTTGCTGAGCTGCTGTGGGCTCTGCCCAGCTGCCGTGTGAACTTCCCTGCAGTCTTGTTTATATGGGTGTAGTTAGAACTGCCTTGGCAATGGTGGCCGACCTCTGTAATGGCGGACTCTCTCTGTAATGGCGGGTTGCCTCGGCAATGGTGGGTTGCCTCAGCAATGGCAGGCTGCCTCAGCAATGGTGGACTACCTCCGTAGTGGTGGAGTGCCTTGGTAATGGTGGATGCCAATCCCCAACAGAGCTTGACCTTCCTGGGTTCAGCTGTGCTTACTGTGAAACTCTCAACCTAGAGCATTTCCAATTGCTGTTTTTTTGTGGGAGTGGGACTAGCTGAGCCTGATCACCTGGCTCCCTGCCTCAGAGCCTTTTTCTTAGTTGAACCATCAACTCTGTCCCAGGTGTTCCAGTTGCCTGTTGAAAAGGCACCAGGATCTGTGTGATTTCCCATGCGGTGACCCACTGCGCTGTCTGAAACAGCAGCGCTGAGATTCGTGGTGCTTTTTGCCTGGGAATCTCCTGGCCTGGCTCCCTATTTCAGTCACCTTTTTAATCAGATGAATGGGTGACTCTCCCTTCCCAGAACTCCAATTGCCAGCTGAAAGGGCACTCAGACCCATGTATTTTGTACAGAGAACCGCCGCGCCGGGGTGCCAGCAAAACAGCTGCCACGGCCAAAACAGCCGAGCTGGTGACCTGGGGGGCTCCTCCACCTGGGAATCTCCTGGTCTGTGAGCAATAAAAATCCGTCTGGAAATGCGGCGTCCACTCACCCTCTGCGCTTTTGCTGGTAGCTGCAATCCTGAGCTGCTCCTAATTGGCCATCTTCAACAGTAACTTCTTTCTGTTGTGACTTTAAAAGTAGTTGTGCTAATTAAATCTTCATCTTATTCCTTTCTCGAGACTCAATGTGGGGTGGCAGAAAGGGCACTGGGGTCATACCCACCCAGGGCTGAATCTTGGCTCTGCGGCTGGCTAATGGCACAACTGCAGGCAAGCCATTTAACTGTACTGAGCCTGGGCTTTGCGTTTATAAGAATGGAGGTTGTGATACTCTTCCCAGTGGTTGTTCTGGGAACGAAGATGGGACCTAGAGGAACAGCCAGCAGAGTGTGTAAAGCATGGTTCTGGAGCTAGAGCACCTGGGTTTGAATTCTTGTTCCACTCTTTGCCAGATGCGTGACCTCAAACAGGTGACAAATCCTCTTTGTGTCACAGCTTCCTTCACTAGTGTGAGTGGCACTTGGACAATGCCAGGTACAGAGTCAACATCACCATAGTGTAAGCTTGAGAAACACGGACCATGGTGCCAGGTGCTAAACACATGCAAGTTCTTTTCTTCTTCCCCTTCCAGGGGAGCCTGATTCTGTGCATCCCGCTGGTGGATACACAACACCTTAGCCTAGGCTCTTCAGCCCTACCCTGTAGCAGTTGATGAGAAATCTGAAGAAACCAAGCCCTCCCTTTTCTCTGTACAGCCAGTGATGAATAAACTCTAGCTTGTCCCAGGAGTCACCACATTTTTACTCTCTCTGGCCCCTTAAATGGAGCCACAGTCCTAGCAGGCCTGTGCTTACACCTCCAGCCCTCATGCTTAAATCCCAGGAATCATGAGTGAAAGCCCAGTCCAGGGACAGGGCAGTGTGATCTCCTGCCCGGCCTGACTCATGGTGCTTTGTTCAGCTCTGTGGCCTAGGCCCTGGCTCCTGAAGCCTCCCTGGGGCCTGTTTGGACCTGTTCTTTCTCAGGTTCATTAGTCCCAGCTCAATAGCTAGGCTCTTGAGGTTACATGCCAGCCTCAGTCACTTTCCCCATTCTGATGCCCCTGTGTTCTCAGAGGCCCCAGCCCCCAGCCCCCAGCCCCCAGCCCTGGAACTGGTAGAAGGAGGCAGCCTGGGGCAGGGGCCAGGGGCCAGACTCTGAATCTAGAAAAGGAGCCAGAATCTTGCAATGTTAAGTTGAAAACCAAGACAGCAAAGATCCTTGGGTCCTGCTTCTGCATCTTGTAGAGACCGCTCTGTCTGCGGCAGTTTCAGGCCCAGGATCTGGATCCCAGAAATAAAAGAGACATTAGAGCACATCTGGGCTGGCTCTTCCTTTATGAAGCAAGAGGCCACACTGTAGCATCCCAGGCAGGGTATCCTCCAGGCCCTTAGTGAAGTGCTCTGTAATGGAGAATTCACTGCCTTTCCACTGCCCACACCATGGTGATACCTGTGTCTAGAAATTCAGCTTCTGGAACTCTGACCCAGTGCTCTTAGCTCAGCTTGGAGGATTGCTTGAGCCCAGGAGTTTGAGATCAGCCTGGGCAACCTAGTGAAATCCTGTCTCTCTCTCTTTTTTTTTTGAGATGGAATTTCACTCTTGTTTCCCAAGCTGGAGTGCAATGGTGCCATCTCAGCTCACTGCAACCTCTGCCTCCTGGGTTCAAGTGATTCTCCTGCCTCAGCCTCCTGAGTAGCTGGAATTACAGGCATGTGCCACCACGCCCAGCTAATTTTTTGTATTGTTAGTAGAGACGGGGTTTCACTATGTTAGCCAGGCTGGTCTCTTTTTTTTTTTTCTGAGACAGGGTCTCACTGTGTCACCCAGGCTATAGAGTAGTGGCCTGATCGCTACTCACTGCAACCTTTCCTTTCCAGGCTCAAGTGGTCCTCCCACCTCAGCCTCTCGAGTAGCTGGGACCACAAGTGTGCACCACCATGCCCAGCTAATTTTTGTATTTTTTAGTAGAATTGGAGTTTTGTCATGTCACCCAGGCTGGTCTTGAACTCCCAGGCTCAAGTGATCTGCCTGCCTTGGCCTCTCAAAGTGCTGGAATTACAGGGTGAGCCTCCATGCCCGGCCAAGAATTGGATTTTTAATTTAAAAATTTGTAATTAACACAAAAGTTTAAATTGCCCCATGTGTAAAGCACTCTCTTGAGTAGAAAAAAAGCCAGCACAGTGGCTCATGCCTGTAATTCCAGCACTTTGTGAGGCTGAGGCAAGAAGATCACTTCAGCTCAAGAGTTTGAGACCAGCCAGGGCAACATAGTGAGACCCTACCTCCACCAAAAAGTAGAAGAAATTAGCTGGTGTGGTGGCTTACGCCTGTAGTCCCAGCTACCCAGGAGGCTGAGGTGGGAGGATCGCTTAAGCTGGAGAAGTCGAGCCGTGATCTTGCCACTGCACTCCAGCCTGGACGACAGAGTGAGACTCTCAAAATAAATAAATAAAAATAAAGAATAAATTGCCAAATGTGGCTAGTGGCTGCCGTATTAGACAGTACAGGTCTAGAAGGTGGGGGAGGCTCAAATCGACATGCCCTGTTTGCTCTGCTGACTTCATCCCAAGAGGAGGACAGCTGGGGGGCAGATCAGACTGGGGCTCCCAGGGCCTAAAGAAGATACTAGAGAGGGGAGGAAGATCTGAGCCAGTCTCAGAAGAACACTGCCATATAAGGCTCTGTTCCTGGCGGGAGGAGTCCTCCAGATGTCTGAGTAGAGAGAGGCTGAGGGCTGGGGGGCTGGGGGAGGGGGAATGATTTAAGGGCCCCCCTAAATAAGTCCTCCTGAGATATATATATTTTTTTGAGATGGAGTCTCTGTCACTCAGTCTGGAGTGCAATGGCACGACCTCCTGAGATTTTTACGGAGACCCATTTCACATAAGAGGTCTGCTTTGGTAGTTCAGGCCTGTGAGGACTGTGGGTCTTGGCTGAGAGAGGAGGCACTGTTATTTTTTCTTCTGAGGCCATGTGAACGGGGCAGGCTGTGTGCATAGTTTCCATGGCATAATCTGACTATAAAGCTGTGTGTGTCTGTGGGGGAGGGACAAGGAGAGGCCCTGGGCCCAGCCTCAGTCAGAGCCGGGCATGGGCCCAGGAGGCTCCTTCCCTCCTAATTCCTGCAAGGCCCTGAGCCATGGGCAGGGCAGGGCTGGCCAGAGCTCTGGAAGCTCATTTGGTTGCTGACTGGGGTAAGGATGCCTGGACATGAGATAGAGGAAAGATAATCTCCCAAGAACTGGGCCAGGCAGAGGCTCAGGCAGAACACAGGATGTGAATTCACGCAGAGGCAGGCAAACGAAGGCCTCCTTGTTTGCACCTGGCTACTCCTCCACCTGCAAAACAGAAGCTACCACCTGGCTGGCTGGGGCCCAGCCCTGAGGAGGAAACTGAATAGGATATGTGCCTAGAGCGATTGTCAGCAGGTTCACCGAACACCTTTCTCTCCTGGAGAAAGGATGCCACTAAAGAAAAGAGGCCACTCCGGGCATGATGGTTCATGCCTGTAATCCCAGCACTTTGGGAGGCCGAGGCGGGCAGATCACGAGGTCAGGAGTTTGAGACCAGCCTAGCCAACATAGTGAAACCCCATCTCTACTAAAGATACAAAAAATTAGCCAGGTGTGGTGGTGGGTGCCTGTAATCCCAGCTACTCAGGAGGCTAAGGCAGGAGAATCACTTGAACCTGGGAGGTGGAAGTTACAGTGAGCTGAGATCATGCCATTGCACTCCAGCCCAGGCGACAGTGTGAGACTCCTTCTCAAAAAATAAAATAAGTAAGCAAATAAAATAATAATAAAAGAAAAGAGGCCACTCTGCTAGCTTCCCCAAAACTGCAGCTTCTTGGACAGAAGTCAGGGCTGCAGAGCACAGGCTAATATTTATTAGGCAACTACTAGATACCAGGCTCTGTGCTAAACATTCTGCTTTTCTAATTTATTTGGAAAAAGATAGATTGATAATCATTATGACAGCTAATATCTCTTGAGTGCCTACCAGGGATCGGACATCAATTCCTTTAATCCTCCTAAAGCTCCCTGTCTATGGGTTGAGGGAAACTATGCCTTGTCTATAATTTTGTTCTAAATCATCTGGCCAATCAATGCCCTAGTGGGGATTTGAACCCAGGCACTCTGACTGCACACCATCCACTCATAACCACTGATTTTCCTGACAAATCCTGGCTGTAGATTCCATGACGCTCTATTCCAGGGTCTTTGAAAGGGTTCCACTGCTCTGAATTACCCAGTTTGTCCCAAAGCTCCTACCTCGGCCTGCTTCCTGTTTCTGCCCTGGCTCCTTGAGGCCTCTGAGGCTGGAGTCTCAAAGGGGCTCTGTCCCTGGAGAGTGGCTGTCCTTTCGCCTGTTCTGGGTTTGTTGTGACGTACTGGTCGGCAGCCCCGGTCTGCAGAGGTTGCCTAAGACAATCATGCCTTTCTGAGAGGCAAGCTGTGCTGGAGTCTCAGGCCACAGCCGCACACACAATGCCCTCTGTCTCCGCTGGGGCAGAAAGGCGTATTATTGCGGGTCGGGTGACTCTGGCTCCACTGGCCGTGATGTTTGTGGTCTGCACATCTCCCACAAGGCACCTCCCCATGATGGTGGGCATGGCCGGGCTGGACAGGGAGAGAGCACAGGAGCACTCAGGGCCTGGGTGTCCCTTCTCTTGGAGGTTCCTGCCTCACTTCCCATATCAGATCTGTCCCTAACCCTCTATCCCCAACTGTAGGTCCTTCCACGGGGCCCCAGGTCTCCCTCTCCTAAGGCTTTTGAGTGCTAGAATTTATTTATGTATTCATTTATGACAGGGTCTGGCTCTATCACCCAGGCTGGAGGGCAGTAGCATAATCTTGGCTCCCTGCAACCTCATCTCCTGGGTTCAAGTCATTCTTGTGGCTCAGCCTCCCGAATAGCTGGGACTACAGGCATATACCACCATGCTCGGCTAATTTTTGTATTTTTAGTAGAGATGGGGTTTCACCATGTTGACCAAACTGGTCTCGAACTCCTGACCTCAATAGATCCTCCTGTTTTGGCCTCCCAAAGAGCTGGGATTACAGGTAGGAGCCACCATGCCTGGCCTAGAATTTAACTTCCACTGGGAAAGCACATAGCACCATGCCTGGCACGATGTGCCCTCCTCAACAGGGCTTTCTCTTCTGCTTTCCTCTTCTGGCTTCTCATGTTTGGACTTTGTACAGGTTGGAGATGATTTTGTCATCAGGAATTTCGACAGAGACCCTGAAAACAGCTGTGTTCTTAATAACAATAACAGCCACATTTACTAAGCCCTTAGCATGTGCCTGGCAGCCAGCCAAAGCCATGGAATCCTCGAAACAGCCATGGGAGGGCTATGCTCTTCCCAGTCCCACTTTAAGAAACAAAGGCTCTGGCAGGGTGTGGTGGCTCATGCCTGTAATCCCAGCACCTTAGGAGGTGGAGGCAGGTGGATCACGAGGTTAGGAGCTCAAGAACAGCCTGGCCAAGATGGTGAAACCTCATCTCTACTAAAAATACAAAAATTAACTAGGCATGGTGGCAGGTACCTGTAATCCCAGCTACTCCGGAGGCTGAGGCAGAGAATTGGTTGAACCTGGGCGGCAGAGGTTGCAGTGAGCCGAGATCACGCCATTGCACTCCAGCTGGGCGACAGAGTGAGACTTGTCTCAAAAAAAAAAGAAAGAAAGAAGAAGAAGAAACAGAGGCTCCTAGCACTTGAGTGACTTGCCCAGGGTGGTGAAGCTGGATTCAGACTCAGTTCCATGCTCTTGACTGGTGTGCTATCATCCCTGCATTACTTTCCCAGCGATGTCCAAACAAGGTACCAACACTGTGTGGCTTAGAACATTTACTGTCCCATAGTATTGGAGGCTTGAAGTCTGAGATAAAGGTGTTGGCAGGCTTGGTTCCTTTTAAGGGCTGTGAGGGAGAATCTGACCCAGGCCACGGGTGTACATTCACCCATGTTTTACTTCACATAGTCACACACATACATGTTCATACACAGTCATACACATGTGCTCACACAACCACACATACATGCTCTGCCTTAGCTTTGGCCCTTGTTGGCCATCTTTGCTGCTCTGTGGCTTGCAGATGCCTCACCCCGTATCTGCCTTTTTCTTCACTAGGTGTCCTCCCCGTGTGCCTGTCTCTCTAAATCGACATTTCCCCCTGTAATTAGGACATCAATCATACTGGATCAGGGCCCGCCCTAACAACCGCATTTTAACTTGACCATCAGCAAAGACCCTATTTCTAAATAAAGTCGCACTCACAGGTTCAGGGAGTTAGGACTTCAGTATTTTTGGGGGTACAATTCAACCCTTCCATGCTTTGTACTTTTGTGACTTGGGCTTTCTTAGGAGCATTAAGAGGAAGTGGCGTGGCCGGGCGCAGTGGCTCATGCCTGTAATCCCAGCACTTTGGGAGGCCGAGGTGGGCAGATCACCTGAGGTCAGGAGTTTTGAGACCAGCCTGGCCAACATGGTGAAACCCCCTCTCTACTAAAAATACAAAAATTAGCCAGGCATGGTGGTGCATGCCTGTAATCCCAGCTACTCAGGAAGCTGAGGCAAGAGAATCGCTTGAATCCAGGAGGCGGAGCTTGCAGTGAGCTGAGATCGCACCACTGCACTCCAGCCTGGGCAACAGAGCAAGACTCTGTCTTGGAGAAAAATAAAAAAGAGGAAATGGCGCAACCCTCAGCTCCAAGGGTGATAAGTCCCTTTCCTTGCACTTGTTCACACAGTATGCACACACACACATACATACACACTCACGCGCACTCACACGCAGAGGTTCAGCCGCCTGGCAAGGACATCAATGCTCAGGGCACAGGCTGAACTGCCACATTAACATCTGGATCCATGGAGACAGCGGAACATCTGGCCAAGATGAGGCCTGGAGGGTGCCAGGTGCTCCAGCAGGATGGAGAGGAAACTGCCAGCAGTGTAGACACTCGCCCTCGCGGCACAGCAGTTTGCAGAAGACCTCACTAAACCCACTCTTAAAATATTGCAGAGGCTGGGAGCCGTGTCTGCAGCTCTAGCATTTGGCGCAGGAGTGATGACTTGCGGAGCATCAGCACAGAGGGAAGCAGCTTGCAAGCGTGACTCGGATGCCTCTGTCTCTACCACCAGCTCTACCGAGTCAGCTTCCGTGGTCAGTGACTGCTCCTGCTGGGTCTCACTGGACCAGCCGTTACTCTCTGCTGTGGGTGGGGCCAGGAAAGGCCTCCTCGGGAGTAGATATGCGCTTCTAGGCCCTGGGCCTGTGGGTACTGGCCCTGAGGATTTCAGCCCCAGGCAGCAGTGCTCTTCCAGTGACCAGCCCCTTGGGCCTTCTCTGCAAGCTCCAGCCCCAGCTGTACCCCAGGCCTGCCTCAGCCTCCACTCCTCCCGCTGCTCTTGGGCCCAGAGCTTTCTGTCTCCTCAGGGGCTCCTCCACCTCTGCGACTGGTTTCTTCTAGGCCAGGCCTCCCAGGTCTCAGGGGCACATCCACACATGCTTTATTTCACACGGTCACACACATACGTGTTCACACACATTCATACACATGTGCCTTACACAACCACACATACATGCTCATACACACCCACACCCACTTCACAGTCATACACGCAATGTTAACACTCATCTGTGTGCTTTACAATCACACACTCATTTACACACATGCTCTACAGTCTCAATGCATGTTCACACACACGTGCTTTACACAGTCACACAGTCGGATGTTCAAACACCCTCACACAGGCTTGCATGCTCACACATATGCACACATTCACTTAGGTACTTGCCTTATTTCTCTAAGTCTGCTTTCTTAGTTGAAACATGAGGATAATTCATTTTCCCATACCCATTTCACAGAGTTGCTAAACTAAGTAAGTGATTTGGAAGATATTAACTGGCATAAATGAGGCATTTGTTATTATTTATTTCAAAATTCATTTTTATTTGCATTAAAAAATATAGCCGGATGCGGTGGCTCATGCCTGTAATCCCAGCACTTTGGGAGGCTGACCCAGGAAGATCACCTGAGGTCAGGAGTTCAAGACCAGCCTGGCCAATATGGTGAAACCATGTCTTTACTAAAAATACAAAAAAAATTAGCCAGGTGTGGTGGTGTGTGCCTGTAGTCCTGGCTACTTGGGGGGCTGAGACAAGATAATCGCTTGAACCTGGGAGGCAGAGGTTGCAGTGAGCCGAGATCACGCCACTCCACTCTAACGTGGGTGATGGAGTGAGACTCCATCTCTAAATAAATAAATAAATAAATAACACAGTCACATGATTCAAAATTCAAAAGGCAGGGTCAGGCGTGGTGGCACATGCCTGTAGTCCCAGCTACTCAGGAGGCTGAGGTGGGAGGATTGCTTGAGCCCAGGAATCTGAGGCTGCAGTGAGCTATGATAGCAACACTGCACTCCAGGCTGGGTGGCAGAGCGAGACCCTGTTCAAGAAAACAAAAAGTAGAAGAGTGAAGTTTCCCTACTACGTGTCTCCAGATCACGTAGTTCTCTTCCCCACAATCAGTGTTACCAAATTCCTCTATTCCTATCAGGAGAGAATTTTACATGTACAAGTAACTACATATGTATGTACTCTTCTTCCGTTTTTTTCACAAATGATATGTACATACACACTGTCTGTGCCTTACTTTTCTCACTTAACAGTACATCTTGGCTGGGCATGGTGGCTCACACCTGTAATCACAGCAATTTGGGAGGCTGAGGTGGGTGGATCATTTGGGGCCAGGAGTTCGAGACCAGCCTGGCCAACATGGTGAAACCTTGTATGTACTAAAAAATACAAAAATTAACTGGGTATGGTGGCACACACCTGTAATCCCAGCTACTGGGGAGGCTGAGGCATGAGAATCACTTGAACCCAGAAGGTGGAGGTTGCAGTGGGCTGAGATCACTCCACTGCACTCCAGCCTGGGTGACAGAGCAAGACTCCATCTTAAAAAAAAAAAAAAGCACAACAACACTGTACATCTTGGAGAATCTTCTGCATCAGCACATGAAGGGCTTCTGCATTGTTTTATGGCCACAGTGAATTCCACTGTATAGAAGGACCATCATTTATTTAACCCAATTTTCAATAAATGAGATATTTAGGGTGTTTCCAACATTTTGCTATTTCGAACAAAGCTGCAGTGAAAACCCCTGGATGGATATACTTTCTCACAGATGTGAGTGCGTCCACTAATATTGTAAATATATAAAATGGACACAAAAGCTGCTTTTCTTGGTGTCTGAGTTTCTCTTTCTCCTTAGTAGGCACTTACTTGTACAACCTTGGGCTGCAAGAAGTCTGGTGGGCATTGCTAGGTTGGTGCAAATGTCACTGTGGTTTTTGCCATTACTTAAAAAAACAAAGGACAGGAATCACAATTACTTTTGGCACCAACCTAATACATACACTGGAGGGCCCTGAGTTGTCCCAGTTCTTTAAACCAACCCAAAAGGCCCTTGCTTTGGCTGAAGAGGCAATCCTTTCCTTTGATTCTGAGCATTTCAGTTGGATTTAGTCTACATGTAATGAGCTGATGCTGCCTGCATGTGGAAGTTACAGACCTGCTGGGGAGAAGGGCGTTTGCAAACCAAAGAGCATATCAGTTCTGCATGTGCCCAGTTCTTCAGTCACCTGTGGTCTTCCAGGCGCTGTGCTGGGCATGAGGATGCAGTGAAGACAAGACAGGGCAGGTTCTGCCCTCATATGGTGGAGACAGGCACAGAGCAGACAATTCACAGATGATACGAGTTGTGACGGGAAAGCAGGAGGAGAAAGAACATTCCTCAACTTAGGTCAACCCCAGCATTTGGAGGCAGAAGAGGGCACCCCTCAACTCTCTTTCCTGAAGCTCCTTCAGGTTTTCCTTAGAGCCTGTGGCTCTTTCCCTAGGGTCTCCTGCTCTGGTTTTCTTTTGATCTCCTCACATCGTTTTTCTTGCTTGCTCTGGGTAGGTGGAGGCTGGCAGGGTTGGGTTGGGGAGGTGGCTGCTGCCACCCTGGCGCTTCTGGAGCTGCTTCTCAGCCTCATGCAGTGCTGCTGACATCAGCCTCAGCAAGCCTTAGTCAGCAGTGAGAGTGGGAGCTGGAAGCGAGGATAGCTTTGGCTGCTACTCACTGCCTTTCCCAGCCAGGGCTGGCTGGTGACTGGGAAGTCAGGGAAGAGCTGCCTTTCCATTCTGGCCATGCAGCAGCTCCACCTGCTTGGAATCCTGTGCTTATCGGAGTTGGCTCACCCTTCCTGACGTAGAGGAAGGCAGCGATCTGATAAAATGGGTTGTGCCAAGGTTCAGCTGCTTAATGTGCCAGCCCTCCCAGGAATATTTGTGGAGGGCTTTGCTTGACTGCAAAGGAGTGAATTACTGATTACAGAGGCAAGTCAGGCAGATGGGAAGACTTTATTTGAGTGGATCACAGGGGACCTTCCCATACTGGCAACAGCTAACTTCATTTAGGATGATATTCTTCGTAGTCTGTGCCCTGATATTATTGTTGTTTTAACTGCGAGAAATTTGTAGAAATTAAACATTTGCTTAAGTGTGGAAGATTCTGAGCCCTCACATTCATCAGACACCTTTACAACCCAGTGTTCCCCACTGCTGATCAAAGGTCATCTCCCTTATGACAGTGGAGCCATAGAGAGGGAACTTCGGTGCTGTCACACTGAGTGAACAACATGACAAAGTCATAATTTTGTAAATATAGTGTATAGGTTTCCAACCTCTAGAATCAATCTATGGTAAAATAAGAAAGATTGAATTAAATGTTATCAACCTGCTGGGAGTGGTGGCTCATGCCTATAATTCTAGCACTTTGGGAGGCCAAGGCGGGAGCATCACCTGAGATCAGGAATTCAAGACTAGCCTGGCCAACACAGTGAAACCCCATCTCTACTACAAAAAAAAAAAAAAAAATTAGCTCGATGTGGTGGCACACACCTGTAATCCTAGTTACTCAGGAGGCTGAGGCAGGAGAATCGTTTGAATCCGGAAGGCAGAAGTTGCAGTGAGCCAAGATCATGCCATTGCACTCTAGCCTGGGCAACAAGAGCAAAACTCTGTCTCAGAAAACAAAACAAATAAATATTATCAACCACAATGATATAAATATAGAAGTAAAACTAACAGAAGTTGGGGGTAGGAGGGGATGTCTTAGTAGAAAGACAGGTAAAAGTTCAAGTTAATTTATTTTACAAGAGGAGACTATTGAAATTTGACCAAACCAGAAATCAAGTAAGCTTTAAGTACGTTGTTAAATGTTACAAAAATAACCAATAGAATAACTGAAAATTGTAAATGATTAAAAACAAGAGGTGGGGGTTGGGTGGGTGATCTAAAACCTCATTTTAGGCTGGGCACAGTGGCACATGCCTGTAATCTCAACACTTTAGAGGCTGAGGCGGGTGTATTGCTTTGAGGTAAGGAGTTGGAGACCAGCCTGGGCAATATAGTGAGACCTTGTCTTTACAAAAAAAAAAGAAATTTAATTAGCTGAGTGTGGTAGTGTGTACCGACAGTCACAGCTACTTGAGAGGCTGAGGTGGGAGGATTGCTTGAGCCCAGGAGGCAGAGGTTGCAGTGAGCTGAGATGGCACCACTGTACTCTAGCCTGGGTGACAGAGTGAGACCCTGTCTCAAAATAAATAAATAAATAAACAAACAAACAATTAATTAATTTTAAAAACCCTCATCTTTCTTAGTCAGGAGTTGTAGATATCTGAAGTTGACAAATAAAAATTTAGTAGCAAGTTACTTTGTGTTAAGGAGATGACCATATACAAGTAGAAAAATGTGAACTGATTGTCTCTGGAGAGGAAGCCCGGAGTAGGGCAGGAAACTGTGACTGTTTCCCATTCTTATTACATCATGTTTAAATTATGGGCAGGTTTTATATTCATAAAACTTGCAAGAAGTACTTTTCCAATTTTCCACATTTTTCATAATGGGCATATATGATAAGAGAATATATGAAAAGCAGGCTGGGCCAGATGGCTCACACCTGTAATCCTAGCACTTCGGGAGGCTGAGGTGGGTGGATCACAAGGTCAGGAGTTTGAGACCAGACTGACCATCATGGTGAAACCCTGTTTCTACAAAAAATACAAAAATTAGCTGGGTATGGTGGTGTGCACCTGTAGTCCCAGCTACTCAGGAGGCTGAGAAAGGAAAATCGCTTGAACCAGCGAGGCAGAGGTTGCAGTGAGCTGAGATGGTGCCACTGCACTCCAGCCTGGTTAACAGAGCAAGACTCCATCTCAAGAAAAGAAAGAGAGAGAGAGAGAATATATGAAAAGCTTAATGAATTTTTTTCTTTTTCTTTCTTTTTTTTTTTGAGACAGGGTCTCGTTCTGTCACCTAGGCTGGAGTGCGGTGGTGCGATCAAGGCTCACTGCAACCTCTGCCCCTCTGGCTCAAGCCATTCTCCCACCTTGGCCTCCCGAGTAGCTGGGACTATATGGGTGAGCACCACCATACCCAGCCAATTTTTGTATTCTTTGTACAGGCAGGGTTGCACCTTGTTGTCCAAGCTGGATTTTTTATTTAAAAAAAATTTAAACTGTGATAAAATGTAAAACTTACCATCTTATCAGTTTTCAAGTCTCCAGTTCAGTAGTGTTGACCATATGCACATTGTTATGTAATAGATTTCTGGAATTTTTTCATCTGGTGAAACTGAAACTCTGTATCCACTAAACACTAACTGCCTGTTAGTAACTTCCCCTCAGCCTCTGGAAACCACCACTCTACCTTCTGTTTCGATGAGTTTTACTACTTTACATACTTTATCCATAAAGTATGGAATACTGCAGTATTTGTCTTTTGTGACTGGCTTATTTCACTTACATATTGTCCTCAAGTTTTATCCGTGCTGTAGCATTGACAGGATTTTCTTCCTGAATAATGTTTCAGGAATATTCTTCCCGAATAATATTGCTGAATAATATTTCATTGTAGGCCAGGCCTGGTGGCTCATACCTGTAATCCCAGCACTTTGGGAGGCCGAGGCAGGAGGATCACCTGAGGTCAGGAGTTCAAGACCAGCCTGGCATACATAGTGAAACCCTGTCTCTACTAAAAATACAAAAATCAGCTGGATGTGGTGGCATGTGCCTATGGTCCCAGCTACCTGGAAGGCTGAGACAGGAGAATCGTTTGAACCTGGGAAGCAGAGGTTGCAGTGAGCGGAGATCATGCCATTGTACTCCAGACTGGGTCACAGAAAAAATTTCATTGTGTACATATCATATTTTCTTTTTAATTTTTTTTTTCTGAGACAGAGTCTCATTCTGTTTCCCAGGCTGGAGTGCAGTGGTGCCATCTCAGCTCACTGCAACCTCTGCCTCCTAGATTCAAGCAATTGTCCTGCTTCAGCCTCCAGAGTAGCTGGGATTACAGGCATGTGCCACCAAGCCCAGCTAATTTTTGTATTTTTAGTAGAGACAGGGTTTCACCATGTTGGTCAGGCTGGTCTCAAACTCCTGACCTCATGATCCACCTGCCTCAGTCTCTTAAAGTACTGAGATTACAGGTGTGAGCCACCATACCCGGCCTAAAAAGTTTTTTAATTTTAATTTTGTTTTTGAGACAGTCTTGCTCTGTTGCCCAGGCTGGAGTGTAGTGGCACAATCTCGGCTCACCGCAACCTCCACCTCCCAGTTTCAAGTGATTCTCCTGCCTCAGCCTCCTGAGTAGCTGAGACTACACGTGTGTGCCACCTTGCCCAGCTAATTTTTGCATTTTTAGTAGAGACTGGGTTTCACCATGTTGGCCAGGCTGGTCTCAAACTCCTGACCTTGTAATCCACCTACCTCGGCCTCCCAAAGTGCTGGGATTACAGGCATGATCCACTGCCCCTGGCCCATGTTTTCTTTATCCATTTAACCATCCATGGACATTCGAGTTTTCCCCCCCTTATTGTTTGTTGTGAATAATGCTGCTATGAATATGGGCATGAAAGCTTAATTTATTTTTAAAAAAGGACACCCCCAAATAGATGTGATAACTATGATCAGAGAAAGCTCAGAACTTGTGTAAGTAAGTCCCTCCTGGGCCAGGGCAAGCCTGGCCATGAGCTCAGTTCGGGCCTTCACCCTCCTGACAGCTGGGAGTTGCTCAAGGTCCTACCTCCTGGGATGGTTGATCCTGTAAGCTGGAGGAAAAGTGAGACAGGGAAGGAGCACAGAAAGGAGCCAAGTTGGCATCAGCCTGGCACATGGTCCTTTTTGTTGTCCATCAGCCTCTGCAGTATTGCCCACAGTTGGGTTCTCCCAGCCCTGCCTACACCAGCCCAGTGTCCTGGTCTGGCTTCTGGTGGCTGCGAGCAGCTGGGATCTGAGTTTAATGGAAAAAACCATCTTATTTTCTTGTTCATTCACTGTTTGGTTTAGTCTTTTCAGGACTATTTTAAGTCTCTCTTGGGTTAGCAGAACTCATTCATCTAGTCCCTGGCTGTCCTGCCTGAACAGGCCCCTTTCTAGGCTGGAGGCTCTGGGTGGAGCCCAGTGTCACTCCTACTATCTAGCTTGGATGGTTTCCCACTGTTAAGTGACAGCTTGTTCCTGGACAGGAAATCATTTAAGTTCAGCTTTTCCTCTGATGATTTGGGAGGCACTCAGTTAACACACGTGTAACTGAAATCCTGGAGGGACCTGACCATTGATGGACATGGATGTGTGACCTTGGGTCCTCAGGCACAGTGTGAGATGCTTTCCATAGAGGAGGCAGAGTATGGGATGTGGGGTCTCCAGAATCATGGGGGAGATTTCCTGTGGGGCTATTGGAAGGTGTGGAAGGTATTTCCTTTCTCACTGGACCATGGTTTTGGGGCCACCTGGTAGCCTCAGATGACCTTTTTTTCAAGTCCTTTTCTGAGGTAGTGACTCTCAGAGCTGGGTAACACTTGCCAGAGATCAGGCAGCTGTTGTCTGTGTCTAGGAAGAAGGTTGACACTGGGGTCTCCCCTGCTTCCCATTCTACACCATCTGCTTTTCCTGGCTTGATCACTGATGGGGATGTTCCGTTCTAATTTATCCTGTCTTTTTCCCTTCCAAGCCCTGGAGGTAGGTGGAGGAAGGATGTTTGCTGAGGCTTAGTGTCACTAGCTGCATGTGGCTATTGCAGTTTCAATTAAATAGAATGAAAAATTCAGTTCCTCAGTTGCACTAGCCATGTTTCAAGTGCTCAATAGCCACACGTGGCAAGGGACATTGCAGATGTGGGACATTTTACCATCACAGAAAGCTCTGGAGGACACTGCTGCCTTAAGCATCTGCTCCCTTTTCTCCTCTATGATTGTGACCTGGAGGATTGGAAGTTGCTACTCCATTAGGCTATGGGCCCCAGAACTCGCTGCCTATTGAGAATTTAAAAGCAGAGAATGAGCAGGGTGGAAATGTCTCCAGTATCCACTTAATATTCAGTCCAGGGCAGCGTTAGGCTCTGAAGCCCTTTGAGTTCTGGCCTACAGCAGGGATTTTGTTCTGCTTACCTGCTCATCAAATCCATTTAAGGCAGTTTCTGGGCTATGAGGGTGTGTCAGCCTAACCTGGTCTTCTGATCTTGGTTCCTTTTCTAAAACATCACATGACCTTGGATGTTTATCCTGGTGCTACCCCTACTGCAGTGCCTTGTGGTAGGCAGCTGCTGTCTATACACAGGATCTCCTGGCAATTCTTGTTACTCTGTGAAAAGATTCTGGCCACTGGGGTTGGGAGGAAGCAGGGAGCTGTGTCTTTCTGGGGAGTCTGTAACAGGGATGAGGTTTTCCAGAGTAAGATATCACAACCTAGGCCAGGCGTGGTGGCTCATGCCTGGAATCCCTGAACTTTGGGAGGTGGAGGCAGGTAGATCACCTGAGGTTGAGAGTTCAAGACCAGCCTGGCCAACATGGAGAAACCTCATCTCTGCTAAAAATACAAAATTAGCCGGCATGTCTGTAATCCCAGCTACTCTGGAGGCTGAGGCAGGAGAATCTCTTGAACCCAGGAGGCGGAGGTTGTGCTGATATCACAGCCTTGCTTTCTTCCCCAGACCAGCCAGAGGTTGTCCTTTTAGTCTTTTGGGTCCACCCCCCCATGGCTCCAATTATTCCCCATAGGACAGCTAGCTTCAGGCCTCACTGGGGAATCCATTTCACCTGCTTTGTCCGGGATATTGAGAAGGAGCTATGAGGGGAAGCCAGGGAGAAACTTATTTTCTTTCTACTGGGTTGCTAAGCTCAGAGACTATGAGTGTAGGGTTGCCAGCAGCCATCCTCTTTGCCTTACCAGGAGAGCCAGCCTGTGAAGCAGATCTCAGTAGAGTAGAAAATGGGAGAGAAAAGAGAGCCCTGAAATATTTTCAGGGCTTCTAACACCAACTGGGTTTTAATACTTTGCAAATGGATAGATGTCCATGCCTGCACTTGCAGTTATAAAAGAAAATAAATGCCTTTCTGCTTAAGTTAGTTTGAGTTGAGTCTCCGTTCTTTGCCACGAAAGTAATAGGGCCACCAGGGCAGAAAATTTGTGGGGAGGACACCTCTGTTTGAAGATCAAGTTCAGGTTATGGCCAGACTGAAATTACAAGTGACCCAAAGGCCAATCTTATTCACAGGTTTGCCTTCCTGAAACTGTCTTCTGCTCGGGATATTTCCTTCTCCTCTTCAGCTCCCCAAATCCTCTCTGGTTAGACTCCTTCCCCTCCAAAGCCTTCTCTGACCACCTCAGCCTGCAGTTAACTCTCTACCCTTTGCCTTCTATTACCAATTATGATGATCTAAGTATGATTATCAGAGAATTGTGAACTGCCTTATAGATGTCTGCTTTCATTGTGTAGCATGGCACTTTAATGATTTTACTGTTTACAGTTTGCTACTCTCTCCCACCAGTTCAACATCAGAGACAGGGTCTGATGCTTTTGTGTTCCTGGCAGGAGCCAGCATAATGTCTGGCATATAACAGACCTTGTTGAATGTTTGGGGGTTGGAAAACTCGTGGAAACATGTTTTTTGTTTGTTTGTTGGGTTTGGTTTTGTTTTGTTGTTTGAAAAGGAGTCTTGCTCTGTCACCAGGCTGGAGTACAGTGGCGCAATCTCGGCTCACTGAAACCTCCATCTTCTGGGTTCAAGGGATTCTCCTGCCTCAGCCTCCTGAGTAGCTGGGATTACAGGATTGCGCCACCACCCCCAGCTAATTTTTGTATCTTTAGTAGAGACGGGATTTCACCATGCTGGCCAGATGGTCTCGATCTCCTGACATCGTGATCTGCCTGCGTTTGCTTCCCAAAGTCCTGAGATTACAGGCATGAGCCACCACGCCTGGCCAAAACATGTTTTTAAGGTAGAAAACAGCCGGGATGTCATCATGTGAGACGTATTGCAATGTGTACACAGCTCTTTTTAGTTGAGAGATAAGCACTCAACTTAAGCACCCAGGATGACGGTGGGTTGCATTCCTCTATTAAAGCTATCTGGTCTCTTACCAAAGAACTCTTTCATATCAGGGAGTGAGGATGGAGGAAGGGCAAGAGTGGGGAAGGGGGCGGGTGGGATTGACTCTGAATCAGCTCCTCTTTGGAGCTCAGGAACTGGCTCAGGGGGCATACTGGAGAAACTGGAATCCTCATTCCACTGTCACTCCTCATTCTGGATCCAGTTTAAACAGCTAGAGATGACATTTCCACCAGACGTGGGTCTGAATGGCATTCTGCTATTTCCCATACATCCTGCCCCAACATTAAGAAGTCCAGGATTTGCCAGCATTGAAGCCATTAAAAATAATGTAAAGAACTTTTGAGTGACAACAAGACTCTTGAGATAAGCACATATCCTCATTCTTCGAAAACAATAGTATTTGAAGGTATGGATTCTGGGTCACTGTTAAAAAGGGAGAGAATCTCTCTCCTCCTTTCAGGTATGATAATAGTCACACCTGAAAACGGCACAGTCAGGGCCTAAACTGTTCTCTAATTGTTTTCTGGCTCTTTTCTTTCTGACTTGGTTATAAATGTCTCTCCTGGGGAAATGCCGTGTCTTATACTAAGTGTAAATCTCCCAGCCACCAGGATGCTCAATAAGTGATGACTGGATGAGTGCATACTTACCTAGACAAACAAACAGCAAAACCCCCTAACGTTTATTAAGCACTTACTATGTCCAAGGCACACGCTAAGTACTTTACTGCTATTATTTCATCCTTAGAGATGTGTATGTGTGAAAATCACATAGGGAAGAAAATGATTATATTAGGGTGACTTCTATGGCTTCTTTCAGCTAGAGGATGTGCTGACTTCATGTGCCATTAGGGAAACTAGGATATTGAGGTGGGGCTTTGGAACCTAACACTTAGAAGCAGAAATAAAAATAGGATTATTAGCAACCTCTTTCTAAGTATCTTAAACATATTTTCTTATTTATTCCCAAACAACAACACTATACGATAGGTACTACTGCTAACCCCAGTTTTAGAAGAGGAGAGTGAGGCACAAGATTAAGTGGCTACTCTAAGAAGCAGTGCTAGCATCAATGGCTATGGTGTCTTAACCACCATGCTCCCAAATAGACAGCAAAGCCCTCCATACCTGAGAAGGCGCGTTTCCACTGGGCCGCAGGGATACAGGGGATGGGGAGGAGGGAGCGTTGCCATAGAAACAGCAGGATCCTCTATGAGGAGTGGCACACAGGGCAGCTGGTGCTGAGGAAGTTTCTGGAGACAATTCGGGGGCATCCAGCCTCTTTAGGTCTGCAGGAGTCTGTGAGCCCAGTAGGAAGTCAACTCCCCATCCAACTTAGCAGCACTTGGTAAAGGTCAGCTTTGCTCCCAGAAAGGTAGGACAGGATGTTCTTTGAGTTCTAGCAGCAGGACTATTAGACAGCAGAGCTGTGATTAGGGCATAAAGTCTGTGGTTGCCAGGCACAACCTTTTATAGCCAGCTAGTTTGAGACGTCAAAAGTATTTAGAGACTTTTGCTTTTTTCTCTACTCATCAACTTTATGACCCTAAATACATTCTTTCTTCTCTTTCTGTCACATATGTACCAGTCCCTGGACCGAGTTTGTAACTCACTTATGAGTCTAGAAGGCTTCCTGAAGAGCTTTAAGGTATTTCAGACCTGATTGGTTGGGCAGAGCAGAGTGGGGGCATTTCTTTTTTTGGGTTTATTTTGCTTCAGTTACTCCAGGCTTCTCTGCTGTGGCCTAGTGGCTGGCTCCTTGGGAGCTGGGGTTGGGTATTTTGATGGTAGAATGCTGGCTAAGAGCATAGGTTTAGGCTGCAGAGGGTCCTGTGTCATGTCCTGACTCTGCCATTAAGGACCACATGACTTGGGACCTGTGACTTGACCTCTCTGAGCCTCAATGTTATCATCTGTAAAATGGGAGAGAATGATCACCTGCCTCAAAGGATTGTTGTGAAGATGGGGTGAGAATATTTACAAAGCACTTAGCCCTGTTCCTGTCACCATTTTATCCCCTAATTCTCTTAGCAAGCCTAAGACAGCCACAGGTCTGGGATGAGGGTATCTGAAGGAGGGGTTATAAAGCCAGGGACCCAGATTATGAAGCTAGGGAACCATCCCTAGACAAACTTGGAGATGAAGGAAAAAGAGATCTTGTAGCAGAAAGTCCAGTTTGAAGTTTCTTAAGATGGTAGAATCCAAGACTTGCAGGATTAGAAGAGATCCTGGAAATCCTGTAAGACTGAGAAGATGGCAGCTTTGTTGCAGGAAAGTGGGAAAAATAGTGGACCAGCATGACCTCCATGAAGGCAATTGAGGTTTCGATGGGAGTGCCAGGAGGCCAAGAATAGGATGGGACTGTGTGGGATCTGTGAGCTCAGTCACTGCTCGAGTGAAAGAAGGCTATATTATTCTTCTTGGACCAGTTCCTCATTTTTCCAGGAGGAGTTGCTGGTGACTTAGGAAACCTGATGGAATGGGTCCCAGTTGCCCTAATCTGGTTATAACCAACCCATGTTTCCTGTATGGCCTGGCGTAGAAACCAAAAGAAGGGTGTGTAGATCTGGGGGGCACAGCTGTCCTGTCCTCTTTGAACAAGCTAGAGAGGTCTGTTTAAAAGGAAAACATCAACAACCAAAATTATAGTCAGGAAGAAGTGCCTCCTTCTGCAAGTAACTGGACAATTACCTGCTAATGAAGCTCTCAGTTTGTTTTCTGAGGCTTACAGTGTAGTACTTGGTAGATGTGCCCTGCCCTGCTTGTCACCAAGGTGTTGAAGATGAAGCATTTCACATGAATCAAGATGGAACTCTTGATTAAATATAATGGCCTGATTTATTTCAACATCATGAGGTCTTAAAAGCAATGCCCTTTTATAGTTGGAGCACTGGAAGGGATTGCAGGGCTTTCGAGTCCTCTGTATCTGGGGGTGGGGTGGGGGGAAGAGAAAGCACCAAGAGAGGAATAGACACACAGAATACACACACCAGTGTTTGTCAAAGTTTGGATTGTGGAATTATCTCTTTTGCATCTGAATTGCCTGCCCATCATGAATGCAGATTCCTGGGTCCACATCGGTCCCCAGTCAGAAATTTTCCACCTGATTCTTTCGAACGTCCAGGTCTGAAAATCTCAGGTAGCGGTGGAAAGTCTTCTGGGGATATTAACATTGATCTGCGAAGCACACAAACCAATCCAAACACCACTGCAGCCAACAGTGTCTACACCTACCCCAGAACATCTTTTACGTTAGCATTAAACAGATGATGGTTCCATGCTTATACCTCTTCTCCCTGTAGGTGGAGATGCAAATAGAAAAGCAGCCCAATAGCCCGCAGCCAGAGGAGAAACAGCATCCCTGTGTAGAAATCAACCCCCAGATCATCAAAGGCAGACATCCGCTGCCAACTCCCTAGTCTCTGGTGTTGTAAATGCTGACTACTGCCTGTTTACTGATAACGAAGGTGAACACAAGCAATCTCCAGAAATGGTTCACGTGGGGCTCTCAGGTTCTTGAACAACCACAAGAGATTGACAAATGCTTCTACTGTAGACCCAAGCACAAACAGTTCATTTCCTCAAGAGCTCCCCACTGCAGCGGCTGTAAACAATATAGGGAAGGAGGGGAGAAGTCTTCTTTTCCCTTCCCCCACAGCTTCTTCCCCTTTCTGATGTCAGATTTTTCTGACGCTAAGAAGTCCAGACTAGGGGAAAGAAGCTATTCATATAGAACCTCTGGAAGGGATCCCTTCCCCCAGAGGCCACAGCTCTTACAGGTCTTTTTTTTTTTTTTAGGTGGAGTCTTGCTCTGTCACCATGCTGGAGTGCAGTGGCATCATCTTGGCTCAATGCAACCTCCACCTCCCGGGTTCAAGCAATTATCCTGCCTCAGCCTCCCAAGTAACTGGGACTACAGGCATGCACCACCACTCCCAGCTTATTTTTGTACTTGTAGTAGAGACAGGGTTTCACCATGTTGGCCGGGCTGGTCTCGATCTTTTGACCTCAAGATCCACCTGCGTTGGACTCCCAAAGTGCTGGGATTACAGGCATGAGCCACTGTGCCTGGCCTATGGCTCTTTCATAGTTTGTTACAAACCTTCTTTTTTCCTCTAGTTTCAGAGAGTCTGGGGCTCTAAGGCTTTGAATCCCTGAGTCTTCTGAGACATTGTGTTACAGTGACTCTCAAACTTCATTCAGTGTACTCTGGTGAAACACAGAGCTGGGTCCTGCCCACCAAAGATTCCAGCAGATTCTAATAGATTGTGATTATAGACAGCGCCCATCACTCAGGAACAGGGGGTAGTGGCTCACATTAAAAAAAAAAACCACTTTATTGAGATATATTTCACACACCATACAATCCTCCCATTTAAAGTTTTTTAGTATATTCAGAGTAGTGCAACCATCAGAATATTTTACATAATTTGTATCATTCTTAAAAAGAATCCCAACCTGTTAGCAGTCTCTATTCTTCCAACTTTCCTCAATACGCCCCCCAGCCCCAGGAAACCAGGAATCTACTATCTGTGTGTATGGATTTGCCTATTCTGGATAGTTCACATAAATGAAAATATACAACATTCGGTCCTTCGTAACTGGCTTCTTTCACTTACTATAACATTTTCAGGGTTCATCCATGCATCAATACTTCATTACTTTTTATGGCTAATATTCCACTGTACAGATATACCACATTTTACTTATTCATTCATCAGTTGATGAACATTTAGGTTGTTTCTTTTTCTTTTTTTCGGAGACAGAGTCTTGCTTTGTCACCCAGGCTAGAGTGCAGTGGCATATTATAGCACATTGCATCCTTCACCTTGGCTCAAGTGATCCTTCTGCCTCACCTTCCCAAGCAGCTGGGACTGCAGGAAGGCACCACCACACCCAGCTAATTAAAAAAATTTTTTTTGTAGAGGTGAGGGGGATGGTCTTGCTATGTTAACTAGGCTGGTCTCAAACTCCTGGGCTCAAGTGATCCTCCCACCTCGGCTTCCTAAAGTGCTGGGATTACAGGTGTGAGCCACCACTGCTGACCTGGTTGTTTTTACTTTTTGGTTACTGTGTGTTAGCCATGAATTAATGCTGCCATGAACAGCTGTGTACAACTTTTTATACGAACAGGTGTTTTAATTTCTCTTGGGTGTGTAGCTAGGAGCGAACCTGTGGAGTCAAATTGTAAATCTATGTTTAACCTTTTGAATTGTGCCACTGCACTCCAGTCTGAGTGACACAGTGAGACTCTGTCTCAAAAAAACAAAAAATACCTTTTGAGAAACTGCAGATTGTTTTTCAAAGCAGCTGCATCTTTCCATTTGTGTCAGGAGTGTGAGAGGGTTTCAGTTTCTCCAAATCCCGGCCAACATTTATTATTACCTGCCTTTGGTTACCGGCATCCTAGGGGTGTGAAATGGTATTTCACTATGTTTTTTAATTTGTATTTTCCTGATAACGAACACTGTTGGGCATCTTTTCTCCTGCTTATTGGCCATTTGTATGTTTTTTTTTTGAAGAAATGTCTATTCAGATCCTTTGTCCATTTTTAAACTGGGTTATTTGCCTTTATTAAATTGTAGGAGTTCTTTATGTAGTCCATTAAGTTTCTTATCAGATATGTGAATTGCAAAATGTTCCCCCCATTCTTTGGGTTGTCTTTTCACTTTCTTGATGTCCTTTGATGCATAAAAGTTTTAAATTTTCATGAAGTTCAATTTAACTATTCTTTTCCTTTGTTGCATGTGGCTCACATTTTTGAGAAACGTTTCTTCAACGCAACTCGGAACTCTGGAAGCCTTGAGCTTGGTGGGGCTTTTCAGGTCACCTTTGAGGGGAATTTTCTCCAGTTTGAAGTTTCATTCCTCCATCCCAGCCAGGCATGGCTCCTCTGAGCCAGGAGCATAGAGCCCCAGGGAACCTTTACTGGGTTTACATTCCCTCCCTCTCCTGAGGTTTGTCACAATAGAACAGCTGAAATGACAGTCTGGAAATGTCCTTTATTGTGAAAACTCAAAGGCTTTTGTCTCTGGGATTTGAAATTTTCATGCAAGTGTTGGCAGTCAAGAATTAGGAAGGAGGAGGGAAAGAGATGGGGGAGTAAACGCTGCCACTGATTTCCATAGTGAGTCACCCCAATTCTCTGTTGTCTTGGTCTTCTCACTCATACAGTGGGGTGCATACCTCCATCTCCCCATCTCACTGGGATACTGTGAAAGTGAATTCACTGTATTTGTTAGAACACCTTGAGATCTTGAATTAAAGACATTACTGAGACACAAAGTATTATTATAACAATAAATGATTTAATAGCAGGGTGAGGCCATTGCAACAAGAACTAGTAGGAAGGAAGAGGCTCTGAGCTGTGGAGGGGCTGCAGCCTGAAGCCCCTGGCCCTGGACACAGGGTTTTATTCTTGGAGGTGAGACTGGGATTTCTCACAAGCTCTTTGGGCTGTTTCAGCTGAATTCAGCAGTTATTACTGAGTGCTTCCTATATCACTTCTACCAAAGGGAGATTACAATCTTTTTAGGAAGTAGGTGATATAAAGTAAAACTAAAACAATTATTAATAAAACAATACAAGATATTATAATCGAGTGAATTGGGTAAAACAAGTGTCAGAAAGAAGCCGGAAGCAGTGGTGATTAAGAGCAGAATTCCCTGTTATGACTTCCAGGTCTACCACCCCACTAGCTGTGTGACTTTGACTTTGCCTCAGTTTCTTTTTCTGTTACTGCAATTGTTTTTGTAAAGCACTTAGAAGAATGGCTAATACATAGTAAGCAGTCTCATGGTGGACCCACCTAGGCACTTGCCTGACACTGCTTTTGCTGGTTATAAAATCTTTGCCAAGTTGCTCCATGCCTCTAAGCCTCAGTGCTCTGTCTGTAAGATGGGGATTAGGATACCTCCTACCTCACAAGGTGGCTGTGAAGATCCCGCGACACAGTTTGTGAGGAGTGTAGCACAGGCCCTCTGCATGGTGAGCATTCACTGGAGGACAGTTATGACTGTCACTAACACTGTGACGTGCCCTGGCTAAGGCGTGAAGGGTCCCTCACAAGTGGCTTAGTTAATTAAGTCAGGGGGCTTTTCTGGAAGCTGGAATTTGAAGTGGACCAGAAGGCATTCGTAAGATTCGGGTGATAAGAAGGCAGAAACAAACAAACAAAAAAGGTGAAAGCCTAATGTTGGAAAGGGTGAGGACAAATCCTGGAAGACCAGAAGGGGGACTCGTCACTTTTCCCCTAGCCGGCGGGGTCTAGTGGAGCCCTAATGGAAGTTGATTTATCTCTGAGGAATCTCTGCTCTCAACTTTGCGGTCCGGCGAGTCTGGAGCTCTGCAAGCCTCCAACACATCCTCCCTCCCTAAGGAATCTGGGCCCCGCATTCTGGGCCTGCCAGACCGAGCGCCTACAGCTTCCTCCGCAGTCAGGAGCCTGGACGCTGCCTTCACCCCACCCTCTGCCAGGATCCAGTTTCAAAGTCACCTGAAAGCCATTTCCTTCCGCGCCAGCCCCGCCCCTCCCCTCGCAGTAGATCTCCTGGAGCTTGCATTGGCCCAGAGTAGCATTTTGGGGCGGGCGCTAGTTTTATTTTAAACGAGACCTCTAGAAATCGTTTGCTCTACACCTGGATAACAAATACACCCCGTGGTTCTGATATCAGCGTCCCATTCCTCCTCCCAAGGAACTAGTGACAACGTTTTACCAGTGGGCGTTGCTCCTCTTCCCGGGCCCCAGCCTGGGCTTCCCTCCTCCGGCTTGTAGGGAACAGCATCGTTTTTTTCGGGATCTTTATTGATGAATTATTCCAGGTTTTTAGATTTATGCTCTTGCTCAAAATCCAACATGCCTGTATTGAACGTCCCTGTCCATTATCCTCACCCCTTGCCCCAGTTTCCAGGTGTGTACCTTTCCATGCGCACACGGTCATATACAGAGACATAAAGACAAACGGTTCTTTGTTTTAAAAAAAACCGGGTCCTCTATCATCCAGGTTTCTGTGTCTTATTTTTCCTATTTAACAGTTCCTTGAGCTGCCTTCAAATTACCTGCCTTATCTCTTCCCCGTCAGCTTTTCGGAGGTTTGGATTTACCTCTGTAAAGCGTCACAGGGACGGAGTTATGGTGAGGAATTCAAGACATGCCTTTCTGACTCGGAAAAGCGGAGACGGCCTGCTCTCGTAGGATCAGGACCCCCAGATCCGATCCCAGCTGGTGACTCACTTGGGAAACCCCTCAGCCCCCTTCGCAGGGCCTAGTGTTCCCTGTCCGTGCAAGGGGGACGCTCTAGCCGTCCGTGAGCTCTCGGGAGGCTGTGGTAGCAGGTCTGTGACACCAGGGTGACCCCACCACGTGCGTCTTGGAACCCTAGAGCATCTAGGCTGCCCGGGAGCGGCAGGCGGCCGGCGGGACCGACCCTGCCGGGGCGCGCGCTCATCACCCTGCGGGCGTTAATCATTAGCCGCACCCGGACCCCGCCGCTGCCGCAGCCTCACCCCCGTTCGGGCTCGCGGCGCAGCGAAGGTTCCCCGGCCCCCGCGGAGCCGCCAATTGCTGGACCGCAGCCGCGGGCCGGAGTCTCCACCCACAGGAAAAATTCCTGGCCCGCCCCTCCCTCGCTCCCTCATTCCCTCCCGCCCTCCCGCTGCAGCTCCAGCTCCGCTCCCCGACTTCCTGCCCCGCGCTGGGAAGCCGCGCGCTGGCTGGGGTCCCCGGGGGCCGCGTCCGGGCGGGCGGAGGGGCTGGCGGTGGGCGGGAGCTGCGGGCGGCCTCAGCCCCTTCCGAGAGCGACTTTCAAACTTGCGCCCGCGTCGCGACAGCACCTGGGTAGCCCCGCACCCAGTGCGTATCCCGAGTCCGCGGAGCGGCCACTGCTCGGTGAGTATTCCAGCATTCTCCCCTCTCCCTTCTCCACTCTGCCGCCTGCAGTCGCCGAGCGGCGGTGCCTGCAGTCACGCCGGGGCTCCTGTCCCCGCGCTGCCCCCGTGCCAGCCGCCTGCGGGGTGAGGAGCTGGGCGACCGAGGAGGGCCTGGGACTGTGTGGGCTCCTGCCCGGACCACCCTGCCGCAGAGGGCGCGAGAGCGGGAGGGTCGTGCGGGGAGGCGTTTTCTGTTCTTTTTTTCCCCTCCACTCCGGAAACAAAAGGGGCAAATGCGCCGGGTGGCTGCAGAGAGGCTCAATTCGAAATCCAGGAAGCCCGCGAGGCCGCGCGCTCCCAAGGGCTGGTGTTTGGCTGGAGCTGTGGGCCGGCCGGGCGGACCCTTCTGCGCAGGGATCCGAGCTCTGCTCCCGCCTGCCCGGGAGACGCCTGCAGCCTGTTCCGGGTTGGTGCGGCGCGGTGCTAGCTGTTGTTGGGAATCTCGGCTACCTGTCCCGGAGCGAGGGGAGTGGGGGCCAGAAGTGGGGAGGGGAAAGCACAGAGGCCGCCGGCCGCCTCGACCTCGCCCACTCCTGAAGTCCGTTTGGTTCTTCGCACCCTTCTCTCAGCCCTTTGGTTTGGAAGCCTGGACAAGGCGTGCAAGCGTCAGTTTTTAAGGCGTTGTTTAGATAGCTACTTGTCTCTTTGGGGCAACTTTGGAACACAAAAGGAAGAACGGAGGGGGAAATGGAATGGTTGGAGGTGGAGAGGTGTGGCTTTGGGGAGGGTGGTGTTAGAGGCCCCCGAAGAGTTTCATCCTCGTGGTCACTCGCTAATCTGTTGGCAGATGTAGGTGCCTGTACCCTGCTCTGGGGCCCCCAGCAGACCCACACTGCATTCATCTTACGGGGAACCCTGGACTGCGGGTTCCCAGTTTCTCCCCAGCCGTGCCTCTGCACGCAGCCCAGTCACATGGCCCTTGCTCAAGAAATAATAAGCAGGGAGGGTAATGACAGTCCAGAGCGGGGGAGGGGCCCACGCTGAGCACCTCGGGCCGCCTAACCTTCAGCAAAGAGGCTTTCCAGGCTCTCCTTTGTTGGACAAGGATGGAATCCTGAGTGACTAAACCTCAATTGTTCTCCAGGAGGAATCCTAGGAAGAACCAAAAGTGTACATTTATCTCTCTGTTGTTCATCTCTCCCCTGTGGTTCTGGCCTGGCCCCCTGGATGGAACGGGGTCGACACCTGCTCTCCCCCACTCCCTTCCTGGAAGATGGGACTACCCATTGGCTCCCTGGGTAACTTGCCCTGGAGATAGGGCAGGGAGTTGGGGGAAAGAGGTACCCGGAGGCCAAGTCCTAGCTGCTGAAGGAGTGAGGTGTGGAAGAGCTGCTTTGGGGGGCTTTTCTACTGCCTTTTATTAGAAATGGCATGGCAGGGGAATTGGAAAGAGCACTGGACTGGGAGTCCTGCACGGGTTTATGCCAGAGTTTTAGACCTGGCTCTTCTTCATAGCATGGAAGATGGTTGGAGTTGAAGGTTGAGAGTCACTTGGGCTGGAAGACCCCTCCGATTAGCCTACTCCATTTACTCGTGAAGGTGGCAGAGCCCAGAGGGGTGAGGTGATTTCAGCCTGGGACCCTATTGGCCATGTAGAAACCAGAGCTCAGATTTCCTCATTGTCTGATCTGTGTTTTTTCCAACATGATCTGGTCAATTCACTTATCTTTTCTGACTCAGTTTCCACATGCATAAAGTGGGATTACTTGCCCGCCCTTCCTCATAGGAGCTGTGGTGAGGATCGAAGAAAGCTGCATTTGTGGAAAGTGCTCCATAAACTGTTAAAAATAAAGGGTTCATAGCGGATGGGAAGGGAGTCTCCCAATGGTTTTAGAATTTCTGGCTATGTCCCATGTGTGTGCCACAAGGAAATGTTAGATACTAGGAGCCACTGGTGGATGTTTAAAACACCCTGGTCTTAATAGCTCAGCTCCAGAGTAAACATTTGCCTTACCAAATCCACTGCTATCCCAGGGTCACTGTTTGTGCCCGAGGAGGCCAAAGGCCATGGCTTATGGGATGATCGGGGTGGAGGGGGAAGGCGCCTGTGTTGCGGATGTATACCTTGCCCCTTCTCTTCTGCTGGCTCCCAGAACCTTGTGATGGCTCCAACTGTAAGCCTGGGGGTGCTGCCACAGGCCCAGGCCGCCCTGGCCTTGGCGGGTTAAAAGTGAAGCCCTCTGGCTACTCTCTGTTGTATTGGGGGTTGCAAGGACTCTGGGAGGGTGTTGCTTTTGCAGCTGCACTCAGGGCTGTCTTCAGCTTCTCATCTGTACCCCTCCCCCACCCCAGGCCACCCCTCTGGCCCAGGCGACTGCCCTGTCCCGCCTCTCTGGCCAGCTGCATATCCACAGGCCTTTGTTCCATGGCTGCAAGCCCGCCCTACTCCACCCTCCCTCCCCAGCAGAAGCCCTCCAGCTGGGGCCCTGGCAACTGCAAATCACAACTGCCAGCAGGAAGGGGCTACTGGAGCCCCTAGCAGACCTGGCAGACCCTTGTTTCCTCTTGTCAAGCTCATCATCTGGGACCCCCACGCACCTCTGGCCAGATTCCCACACCATCTTTTCTCATCTCTCCTTTCTTCCTCTGAATGCATGGTTCGTCTTTTTTTGCCAATACTCATGCCTCTTAGTTCTCTTTTGAAATACTCCATTCATTTAACAGTTAAGGAGTTAGCACCTACTCTGTATGAATGCTAAATGCAGAAGACACAGCAGTGAAGAAAATATACAATAATTATTGACCTCATAGAGCTGACTTCAGCAGGAGTGACAATAAAGGTTGAAATAGGGAGTGCATTAGTGATAATCAGAAATAAAAAATAGGATAGGGAAGGTAGGTGTGAATTGTCATGGAAGGGCTGAGGTGACAGTTTAGATAGGGTGGCTGGGGAGGCTTCTGGGAGGAAGGTACTTTTGAGGTGATGCCTGAAGGAGGTATTTTCCTTCATCTCTGCCTTCTCTTCCCTGAAGCCCAGTTCATCTCACTGTGGCATCGAGGAACAGGGTTTGGAGTGGGACACACCTTGGTTTCAAATCCCTGGCTTGACAGCTCACCGGCCCTGTGCGCTTTGACGTGGTGCTAAATTCCTCTGAGCTGTGTTTCTCACCTATAGCAGGGAATTAGTCATCATACCTACCACATGAGGCATCATGACCACGTACAGTGAGATGACATGGTGAATGCTTAGCAAAGACGATAGAGAGGTTCCATAAATTATTTCTCCAACCAAATTCTGCAGGGCTAGCGTGAGATAGTTAATGTCATTGCTAAGGACTGTAGGTGCAAAGCTTTTCATTTTAGTTATTGGGCAGGAGTAGGGAATTAGAGGGAGGGAAAATAGAAAACCTTGCAAAAACTTTGTAGTTAGGGAGCTTTCCTGCCCTACCCTAGACTGCAGATGGCTGAGGATGTGGGACTTCCAGCTGTGTGCTATGTGCCACCCCCACTGTGCCCCCACAGATAGGATGACTGGGGCAGCCCTGACCACCCCCCTCTTGCTCTGGAATTCCCCCTGCTTCCAGCCAGCCCCAGTGAATCACACCTCCCTGGCCTCCCAACTCTGCCTCACAGCTGTCTACCCCTCCCCCAGCCTCCTGTAGGTAAATTATTCCTGGAGGTCGATGCCAGCTGGCGGGAGAGGACCATGGGTAGGGAAAGTGGGAGAGGGTGCAGATGGTAGGTGGAGCTGTCCTAGGAAAGCCCAAAAAGGTAGCTAGAGGATTCTGGTGGAGGCTCTGAGAAGGCTAGGAAAACTTCCAATAAGGGTTCGCCATGGACCAGAATTTAAAGTAACAGAGTGACAGACACAATGAGAGCTTGGTGTGGTCTGCCTAGCTCCTAGTCTTGCTCCTAGCTGCTTCCACCCAGCTGATCTGATGAGTCTCCGCCCTGCTCTGCTGGTACCATGGCCTCAAAGGGAGGGGTGTAATCTAAAGTACCGCTGTCATAGTCTGTGGTGAGTGGCTTCCTGGGGACCCTGCCCTAGCTCAGGAAGTGAGAGATGGGCAGTGGAGGGTGAGGCCTAGGGAAGTGGTCATGGCGAGATCTACCCCCCTGCCCCACCCCCAAAGTGTGTGACTGCACACTCAGGGCAGCCAGGCAGGCCCTGTGATGAAGGAACTTCCTGGGCCTGCCAGTTGGTGCCTGGAGATGGGTAAAAGTTAGATGATCTGATAACAGAGGAAGTTGCAAAGAGGGGCCTGAACAGCCCGAAGCATGTTAGCATTGGGTGACTTGAAGTCAGGAGAAAGAAAAGTGGACCGCGGCGTGGACTAAACTGATCCGAAGGGGGCCCATCTAGAGCCACTGGTAGTCCCACTGTCTGTCGGCTGCCTGGGGATAAAGGTTGGCCTTGCTAACTGGGTTGCTGTCTGAGGCCAGGAATGGTGCTGGGCCATCTTTGTGCCCAGATGGCATTGAGAATGGTACAAAGTGTGATCAACAGAATGTGATGGGCTTGGGCTGGGGTCCCACCCTGAGAGTGATCTGGGCTTATGGTCTCATCTGTTGCAGCTTTTGATCCATGGGACCCTACCACTGCCATCTTCCCCCTAGGTAATCCCATGGGATTAGGGGAAAGAAGGCAGGGGTAGGGTCGAGTTCAGCCCTAGGTGGGCTGTTGCCATCGGGGAATGCAAGCGCTAGGAAGAATAGGGCTTTCTACAGTTATCTCTGCTGACCTTCGGGAAGGGAGCCCTTATGTAAGCTCAAGGAATGGAGTTTCAAGGACTTGCACTCTCTTTCATGCTGAGCAGATTTGGGCTGAACACAGCTGGAATAGGGTTCTTGTGGGCACAGTGGTAGCTGTGCCTGCAGCCTTTTGTGAAACAGTTTGAGGGTCCTACAAGTTGATCTGATTATCACCAGAATCTGGGCTGGGACTGGAAGGGAAAGATGCAGGAGTGAAGTCTATTTTACCTTGGGAACAGGGTCCCAAGAGAAGAGATGGGTCCTACAGGTGCTGGAAGCTCTTAAAAACTCACATCCTTTACTTCCCAGGCTGTGAGACTGTGTGTGTGTGTGTGTGTGTGTGTGTGTGTGTGTGTGTGTGTGTGTGAAGTATTTATTGAAAAGGAACCAGTCTTCTCATATAGCTTCTATTCTTCCAGCTCATCGCTACATCCCCAGGGCCTGTTGTACACTAGGATTCCAGTAAGTATTTGTTTAATAAGTAAAAGCCTACTGTGTGTTAAATAAAAGCCTACTGTGTGATGAGATCTTAGGAATTAAGGAAACATTCACACTCTTTATAAATGTTCTGTTCCTGACAAAGAATGTCCATAAGTTTCTAAGAAGTTAACCTGTAGTCAGCTGTTCTGACACTATGGCAGGAAGCCCTGTATTACTGCAGCATGTAGGAAGGAGACCTACAGTCATTGGAACCTGTCTTCCAAGGCTTGCTACATATTTTGCTACCTTGCAGTTGGCCCCAAAGTGGACAGCAAGGTGTACTTATAGTGTTGGATATAGTTTTTCCCATAATATGTTCCATAATATCCAATAACACCTCTCCTACCCTAAAGTCTTATTTGGAACTCAGCTACCCAGCAGCCTTGCTTATTTGCATGTAGCCAAGCAGGTCAAGGACTCAAGTTCCTACATTTTTCTTCATACCAGCCTCCTCAGATCCTGTTTAACTTACATATAAGCTGTGTCAGCCTATTTTCAAGTTTGGAAGAAGCAGCAAATGAAAGAGGATAAAGCCCAGGTGTGGTGACTCATGCCTGTAATGCCAGCACTTTGGGAGGCTGAGGCCACTGGATCACCTGAGGTTGGGAGTTTGAGACCAGCCTGGCCAATATGGTGAAACCCCATCTCTACTAAAAATACAAATATTAGCCAGGCGTGGTGGTGGGCACCTGTAATCCCAGCTACTTGGGAGGCGGAGGCAGGAGAATCACTTGAACCAGGAGGCGGCGGTTGCAGTGAGCCGAGATTCTCGCCATTGCACTGCAGCCTGGGTGACGAGCAAAACTCCGCCTAAAAATAAATATGTAAAATGAAAGAGAATAAAGAAACCAGCATAGAGGGGGAAAGATTACTACAGTGCAGAGTTGGTGGTGAGAGCTGACTGAGATAAAAACTCCAGGAAAAGCAAGTG
Organism: Callithrix jacchus; assembly: GCF_049354715.1. Taxonomy (NCBI): domain Eukaryota; kingdom Metazoa; phylum Chordata; class Mammalia; order Primates; family Cebidae; genus Callithrix; species Callithrix jacchus. The sequence goes on from NC_133509.1 coordinate 99,377,014, forward strand.
CTAGCAGAAGAGCTGGGGGTCTTTTGCGGGGGTGGGGGTGGGTGGCTTGGGATCATCAGTTTGATAAGTGAGGCTTTGCTGGTAATTGTGACCCAGAGTAATCGAGAAAAGGTTAAATTATGTTCTCTTGACTGTTTAGGAAGACAGGGAAGTGTATAACAAATTTTTAAAAGATTCCCAGTCAGGTTGGCTAAAATTTTAAGTGTTGTTACTTAGGTAATAATAACACTAATCCTTTCAACAAGGCCAAGTAGGTGGTTTACCTTCTTCCCTCACCCCCAGATGAGGAAACCTAGTCCCCACGAGTTGGGTAACTTGCTCAGAATCGCTCAGCTAATACTTGGTAGGGATGGGGTTTGAACTTTGGGAGCACACTCTTAGCCCTACCCAGCGCTATTTTGAAACTGCGCAATCTTGCAAATGCTGCTTTTTGGATGCCCTCTCCCAGCAGGGGTTCCCGCTGGCCAAGGTTTTGCTGTGTTACAGTAGAGCCTGGATGTGTCCAATCTTAATTCAGCTCCACCCAAGCAGATTGCCAGTTATCCCAAAGGGTGTTTGTCTCAGTTGAAACAAGAGTGATTTTAATGCATTTACATCGTAAGCACCTACCTGGGTGTCACACAGCACTTTCTGAAGCCAGAAAATGACAGGGAGGACTTGCAATTTAAAACCTCCCAGGGCTCTTTCCGCAGGAGCTTTGTTCCTTTGTTTGGGTCTGGAAACTGGGGAAGGATGCTGTGCTGTGCAGCCTAGGTGCCTGTTGCCCCCACTGGTCTCCAGGGTGACTGGGGCCCATCCCTGCATAGGAGCCCCTACCCCATATTCCCACCATCTACATTTAGCAAGTGTTGATTTTCTTTTTCTTTTTGTTGAGACAGGGTCTCACTCTGTCAACCAGGCTGGAATACGGTGGCACAATAATGCGTCACTATAGCCTCAACCTCCCATCGTCAAGCAGTCCTCCCACCTCAGCCTCCTGAGTAGCAGGGACCATAGGCACTGCCACCATGCTCAACTAATTTTTTTTTTTTTTTTAAATTTAGGTAGAGACAGGAGCTCACTATGTTGCTCAGCCTGGTCTTGAACTCCTGGGCTCAAGAGATCCTCCCGCCTCAGCCTCCCAAAGTGTTGGGATTCCTGGCATGAGCCACCACATCTGACCTTCTAATTTAACTTCTGCTTCCCACACGTACTTTTTAAATTTATCTGGAATTTTTTTTTTATATGACACTGGTTCATATAAAACCTCATGAGGAGCTTAAAAAACATACTGATACCTGAGTCTCACCCCAGATTGGATCAATAAAATAAAAATACTTTGGGGGTAGGATCCAGGCATGGTTATGAAATGTCCCCAGTGACTTCTATGCATAGCCATGGTTGAGAACAACCCAACCTTGTAAGATGGAACTGATCTTATTATTTTTTCCAAAGAAATAGCCATTTTTTTTTTTCTGGCACTGGTTATTTAATAGTCTATATTATTTCCTACTGACCAGTTTCTTTTTATGATGTTCATTATTTATTTATATATTTGTTTTTTATTTTATAGCTTTGTTGAGATATAGTTCACGTATTTTAAAATTCGCCCATGTAAGGTGTATATTTCACTGGTTCTCAGTATATTCAGTGTTGTGCAGTCATCACCACTATCTAAGTTTAAAACATGTTTAGAAGTCCAGTGCGCTATTCATTGTGCCACAGAACCAGACTAAGTTTAAAACGTTTTGTCACCCCCCCAAAAGAAACCCTGTGCCCATTAGCAGTCATTTCCCATTTTCCCCTTCCCCTGGTCATAGGCAACCATTAATATGCTTTCTGACTCCAAACTTGTCTATTCTGGATGTTTCATAAAAATTGAATCATATAATATGTAATCTTCTGTGATTGTCTTTTTTCATTTAGCCTGAGGTTTTCAAAGTTCACTCATTTGTAGCATGTATCTGTACTTCATTCTTTTTTTCTACTGAATAATGTTCCTTTGAATGGATATCATACATTTTGTTTAGCCGACGTACTGTTGGGTTATTTCCACTCTTTGACTACTATGAATACTGCTAATATGAACACTGACGTACAAGTTTTGTGCGGACATATGTTTTCAGTTCTCCAAGGTGTATACCTAGCATTAGATTGCTGGGTCATGAAGTCATGTTTAACTTTTTGAGGAACTGCTAGGTTGTGTTCCAAGTAGGCTTAACTATTTTACATTCCCACCAGCAATGTACAAGTTCTGATTTCTCCAGATCTTCACCAACACTTGTTATTGTCCATCATTTTGATTTGGTATGAAGTAGTATTGATTATAGTTCCAGGGGCATTTCCCTAATGTCAATGATGTTGAACACCTTTTCATGTGTTTATTGAGCATGTGTATATCATCTTTGGTGAAATGTCTTCAGATTCCTTGCCCCTTTTTATATTGAATTGTCTTTTTATTATTGAATTGTAAGGGTTCTTTATATATTCTGGATATAAGTTCATTGTTAAATATACAATTTACAGATTTTTTTCCATTCTGTGGTTTGTCTTTTCACTTTCTTGGTAGTGCACTGTGAAACACAAAAGTTTAAAATGTCAATGATGGAGTACAGTTTATTTTTTCTTCTGTTGCTAGTGCTTTTGGTGTTGTACCTAAGAAACCGTTGCTCACTCAGGTTCATCAAAATTTACTCCTATCTTTTCTTCTTAGAGTTTGATAGTTTTAGTTCTTACATTTAGAGCTATGACACATTTGGACTTTTTTGTATATCATGTGAAATAGGTGTCCAGATTCATTCTTTTGCATGTGAAGATCCAGTTGTCCTACCACCTTTTGTTGAAAAGATTATTCTTTCCCTATTGAATTGCCTTGGCACCTTGTTGAAAATCAATTGCCAATAAATGTGATGTTTTATTTCTATAATCTCTATTCTCTTTCATTGATCTATATGTCTTTCCTTATGCCAGTACCACATAGTCTTGATAACTATGGCTTTGTAGTAAGTTTTGAAATCAGGAAGTATGAGTCCTCCAGCTTGGTTCTTTTTCAAGGTTGTTTTGGCTATTCTGGGTCCCTTGCTTTTCCATATGAATTTTGGGATCAGCTTGTCAATATCTGCAAAAAGAAAATCAACTGTATTTTGATAGAGATTATGTTGCATCTTTAGATTGATCTGTTGAGTCTTAATAATGTTAAGTGTTCCATTCCATGAACAAGGAATGTCTTTTAGGTCTTCTTTAATTTCTTTCAACAGTGTTTTGTTGTTTTCAGCATACAAGTCTTATACTTCATTCTTTAAGTATATTCCTAAGTGTCTTAATTCCTTTTATGATTGCTCATTGCTAGTGTACAGGAATAAAATAGGTTTTTGTGTATTGATCTTGTACTCTGGTACATTGCTGAACACTTTTGTTGATTCTAATAGTTTTATAGTAGATGACTTAGGATTTTCCATATGCAAGTTCAGGTTATCTATGAATAGAGAAAATATAGTGACAAGACTGGATATCCTTGTCGTCTTCCTAATCTTAGGGAAAAAGCATCGTCCTTCTCAAGTATGATATACCTGTGGGTTTTTCATGGATGCTCTAGGTAAAGTTGGGGATATTCTCTTCTCTTCCTAGATTGTTGAGTGTTTTTATCATAGAAGAGTGTTGGATTTTGTCAGATTTTTGTTCTGGGTGTATTGAAATGATCAGGTGATTTTTATACTTCATCCTATTATCAACTTGAATTATATCAATTAATTTTTAGATGTTAACCTAATCTTGCATCTCTGGGATAAATGCCACTTGGTCATAGTGTATATTCCTTTTTATGGTTGCTAGATTCAATTTGTTAGTATTTTGTTGAGGATTTTTGTGTCTATGATCATAAGGAATGTGGGATTGTAGGTTTCTTTTTTCTGATATCTTGTCTGGTCTGGATAGCAGGATAATATTGGCCTCATAGAATGAGTTGGGAGAGTTTGTGAGGAATTGATATGAATTATTCTTTAAATATTTTGTAGACTTTACCAGGAAAGCTATCTAGTCCTGGGCTTTTCTTTATTGAAAGTTTAAAAATTACTAATTCAATCTCTTGTTTAGAATTTTTCTTTCTAAATCTGTCAGTGGTTTGTGCCCTTCCAGAAATTTGTCTGTTTCACCAAAGTTATCTAATTCATTGGCATATAGTTCGTGACGTTTCCTTATCATCCTTTAAGATATTTTTTGTCTCTGGTGTTCTGCATTTATACTACATACAATATGTCTAAATGTGGGCTTATTTGGAATTTAACTTGGTGTGTGCCTTCCATCTGAGGACTAATGTCTATTCTCAGTTCTGGAAAATTCATATACCTTGTCTCTGAAGTTTGCATCTCCACGATTTCCTTTTTTTCCCTCAGTGGACCTCTAAGTCTTTAATGTTCATATTTCCTATCTTATTTCTTTCATCTAAATCCAGGATGATTTCTTCAGTTTATCTTTCACCTAACTAATTGTCTCTTTAACTGTGTTTAATTTTCTATTTATTGAGTTTTAAATTTTAACATTGAATATTTTATTTTCATGTAGTGCTTTTTCTAATTGGCCTGTTCCTTACCCCCTTATACTATCATGTTCTTTTATTATGATTTTTATCTCTTTTATATTTCCAATCATTTAAACTATTCATCCTTAAATATCTATTGTAGACCTATTCTTTAATTTCTAGTTCTTTGAGTGCCAGTTTCTTCGATTTTCTGACTTATGATGGTTTGTTTCCTTGTGTGGCTTGAAATTTCTGTATCAGGTTCCTCTTCAGTGGTTATAGAGGGTGGGATACTTCAAAGCAAGATTTTGGAAGCGTTCACTTATTGGTAATGATGAGGTCTAGGGCATATGAGATGTGTGAGTGGATGGCTATGGAGGAAAAGACTGTTGAAAGGCTCATCCCCAGATCGTCACGTTTGGCTGCTTCTTACAACACAGGTCTCTGCTCTAGAGTCACCTGTTTAATGCTTTCCCAGGCCTCCCTAGCTAGCAGAAATTCCCATCCTCCAGTCATACTCTGTTTTCCCTTCTCTCTTTTTCATAGCACTTACATGCTCCAAAAATGTATTAGTTATTCGTCTACCTTTTTGTGGCCATCTTCCTCATTGGAATGTAAGCTCCATGAGAACAAGGATTTGTCTTACCCACTGCTGTGTCCCTAGCACATGGCACATGGTTTATACTGTCAATAAATGTGAGTGAATTTGAATAGTCTTCTTTTCACACAGGAAGTTGTCCCAGCCATGACTCTGAACCTTTCTTCTCTGGGCTGGGTATGACCGGACAGCAGAGAGGAGGTGAACAGCTTGGTCTTCCCTTCCCAAACTTATGTCTGTGCTCCCACTGGGGCTGCCTTTTTCTCCCAGCACAGCAGCCCCCAAGATACCATCCATCCTGTGTGTTTCCACATTCTTCTGGCACATTTTTGCACAATGGCCAAAATGAGAAGTAGGGATTTGAGTACCAGAGGACCTGGGGGAAAAAAGAGCACAAAATGCTGGAAGACCTGGTTCTTACCTCTAGGAAGTTGTTACTGAGTTGAGGCAACAGAACACTCAGAAAAAACAGCGTGGGATGCTTGCCACTCACTGAGCTCTGTGCAGGTTGGTGCCCCCGCTGCGAGAGTGTGTGGGTGGAGAAGGAAGGCCTGCTTCTTGGGGTTGCCTACTGCTGGTCATGTACCATTTCTGGAGGCATCTACAGGTGAGTTATGAATTCCCAGGTGACTCCATTTTGGCTCCTTTCTGAGGTTGCCCCATACTCTAGGAACTTGTGAGCTCACAGTGTTACTTGTTAAAAAGCAAAAAGGGCTTGAGAGCATTCCTATGAGGTGGGGAGAGAGATGGCCTTCTTGGCTCCATCTCTCAGCCTCTGTGGGCGATCGTGTAGAGAATGGTGAGGGGCACAGGGGTTGTGGATTCCAGCAAACCCTGGCTCCCCCTACTTCCCTGACTACATGGCCCTGGGTACCTGAGTGTTGTGAGATTATGTAGAGAATATGTTTTGCCTGAGGTCTGGTACACTCTAATAAATGCTGGCTGAGATTATTTCAGCAAGGCATTTGGGGAGCCTTGTGCCTCCGTTTCCTGACCTGTAAAATAGGGATGGCCACTTGCCCTTCCTCTCTGCCCCCACTATTGTGAGGGCAGAAGGGTTAATTATCCTCTGGCCTGGAGGGCCTGGGGTGGGGGAGGTGCTGCATAAACAGAGCATTGTTGTGCTGGTGAATGATCTGGCTTTGTTCTGGAGTCTTCAGTACTGGACTTCCTGCAGTTAGTATCCCTGTGCTTCATTGCTGGAGGTACTTGCAGGTCCTCAGCCCTGTGGCGCTCACCTCTTAGAGCTGTGGCCTGGGTCCTCACCCCGTGGGGACCTGCAGAATTGTGTTGGGAAGTCGTATTTCCTGGGCGAGGACCCCCCAGCAATCAGGAATGAGAGAAATGCAGAAAGTATGACCCACACGCGGAACTGGTTCTGAATAGAACATTTATTGACGAAGTTTTGCAGGAGGCGGCGGGCGCTTTAATTCCCGAGGCTGTTGGTGGCAGCCCGCTGCTTGCCCCAAGCCTGTTAACTGCTGGGCTGCCGGTGCTGGGGACAATGTGGCTGCCCGGCTCCTTGCCACCCTCATGGTGCCCGAATGGGAGCCCTCTTGAGGAAAGCGGTAGGTACCTGGCTGGGGTAGGCCAGGGGATGGGAATGAGGTGGGATGAGGCTTTCTCAACTCCTGGCCTCTAAGTCTTGTTGGACTCCCCCTGGGAAACCCAGCCAGTCACAGGCTTTAGTGCAAAAGGCAGGTTCTTCCCTTGTGGGTTAGACACTGAGAACTATAAAGGTGTAGGGGAGCTGCTTTTCTTAGTGGACTCCATGTGGCTGGGTGACAGCAAGACAATCCTGTGTTCCTTTTGGAGGTGACTGTAAATGCTTCTGCCGGGGGCTTCAGGGGAACTTCTCGTCTTGAACATTTGGAGTTGGGTGGTTAGAGAAGGTCATGTAGGAACCTGCGTGCGCGCGCGCACACACACACACACACACACACACACGGAAAAGCAGAGTTAACCTTCCACTTCTTCCTGATGTTTCCTTTTCCCAGAATCCACAGAGGGTGGTTGTTTTGGATCAAACCATGGCAGCTGGTAGAGTAGGTGAAAGGAGGTTATTCCCCTACCCTATGTCCTCCCTGGGGGCAGCAGACCCGGACCCGATCCTGACACCCACCATTTCCATAGCTCCGAGCAGCAGGAGCATGGAGATTGGGGCAGACTGACCCCAAATCAAGGCCTCACTTTTCCAGGAGTAGACACTGCCTGGGCTGTGTCGCCACATATGTGCACCCCAGAATTGGGATTGGGTGACACTGCCCCACTGGTCTGAATTCTGGTCCAGGTACCCTTCCAGCTGAGGCAGGAAGCGCCCCTCCTCTACCCAGGAACTGGTTGGATGAGTTTCTTAGGCCTCTCTGGTGAGGCCCCTTAGAAGGGGAACAGGGTTGATGGGGAAGGAGCTATGGGTGGAGAAGGGCCCCCTGGGTTCTGTAGGACAGGGGAAGTGTGTGTGGCCCTGCTAGCTGAAGGGCTGGCCACCTTTGGGAATTTACACGTGTGTGTGTGTGTGTGTGTGTGTGTGTGTGTGTCTCCGTCCCCATAAGGTCTGCTTTGGAAATCCACACTCCTAACTTCTCTGCCTGGGTCAGGCATCAAGCCCAAGGTCAGAGCCCATGGCAAAGAAGGGGGTTTTGTTGGAGCTCTTTTCTTGCTGTATCACCTTCGAGGAAGAGGCTTGAGGGAGGCGAGGGCTGGGGTTGTTTACATAACTTTCTGGATCTGGACTCATTCTTAGAATTGGGAAGGGAGTTGTGTTTTAGGGAATTGCCCTGGCAGCCTTGCCCCCAAGCCACTGTTCTGATGTGCTTAGGAAGGGAAAGTGAAAATTGAGGGAAGGAAAAAACCCCTGGGCGGTGGGATGCACACAAACTCCTTCCCAGTTCAGTTGAGAGCTGCTGACCTGAAATCCCAATGAGAGAGATTTCTTCCATTTAAGAACTGGCATCTCAGTTTTCTATGGTAGATGTTCTCTTCCTGCTCCTAGAAGCAGTTAGTTTATATGTAGCTTCATCTCTTCACGTTTATGTTGGGTCTCATTTCTTCCCCCTTTACATGGGTGGGAATGGGTCTCATTCTTCTTTCTAGCCGATATTCTCTTGCTCTCTCCCTCCACCTTGAAGCTGTCTCTGAACAACCAGCACCCTCCTGGGCTTCTGCATTCTTCCTGAACACTCCTTGGCTCTAGGGACACCTGCAGCCACAGCCCATATCATGGTTTGGACCTTTTTAGGGCATATTCTTACACCTCGTCTCACAGAGCCCCACTTCCACGTGTCTTGGTAGTAATTCTTCCAGACCTGTCTTGGATCTGTCCTTTCCCACAAAGCCACATGGACTCCTTCCGTCTGTCCTTGGCCTGCCTTGCAGCCTGGCCTTTTGTTTCTGGATGCCCCAGGCCTGGGGTGGTCTGGGTCCTCTCAGGACTCAGCTGCTCCCTTGGCAGCAAATGCACTCAGATCTCTTCTTCACCTGGCAAAAGCTTACTCATTTATGACTCAGCTAAGATGTCACCTCCTCCTAGAAAGCTTCCTGGTCCCCCAGGTAGCACTAGCTACTCCTCCTTAGCACAGTTTATTTATTCATGCTTTTGTACTAGGACTCAAGGCATTGTTTTGTGAATACTCTGTTTATTTGGCCATTTTTCCTTCTGAAGTTCAGGTTCTTCAAAGACAGGGACAAGGTCTTATTCATGTCATATCCGCAGGGCCTGGCATTCGTGTTCAGGAGTGTCGAATGAATTCCCAAACTGGAGGCAGTCTTGAACTCCCCTACTGCTCACGCCTGGATGCTCTCCTCCTTTTCTTACAGATGCACTTGCCTTGTTTTGCATTATATAATGTAAGCTCTGAAGAGTGGGGTCTGTGTGTGATTTGTCCTAACTGCAGGGCTGCCATGATGTCTTTCTAGACAGCTTGGGTAGGAAGATTACCAGGGTCATCTTCAAATCAGAGAGAGATTGAGGCACAAAGAGCACACTGACTTGCTCCTGATCATGCAGTGGCTAGGCAGAGCTAGGTGGTTTGGAGGCGTGCTGGCTGCAGACCCTGGGCTCTTTCACACACATTCTTCTGCTTTTCCTTTTCTTGATGTTCCCCGTGACTTAGGAATCGGTCCGCACTAGAGCCTTTCCCAGTACCTTGCCGTTTTCTCTTATGCCCTGGCCCTCCCAGTTGTCTACCCTGCAGATGGGTTTACAACCAAGGGACCAGTGTCAAGGATGGTTTTTGTTAATCACTTATTTGTGCTTTTGCTGTCTCAAGTTGCCTTCACTTCTGCTGTTGCTCAGGACTGCCATGCCCCATGGTCATGTTTCTCTCCAGCTCTCAGTAGTACATGCCGTCTCTCCATGTGGATCCCTGAGGAATGCTCCCTGTCTGCTATAGGGGTGGGATTCGGACTCACTTATACTTCATTTCTTGGTTTGACCTCCTGTTGGGTATGGGTATCAGACTACTTTTCCTTTACAGCTGAATTGCTATGTGTCTGCCTTATAAGATCATGGTCTACTTTCTGGCCAACATGGTGAAACCTCATCTTTACTAAAAATACAAAAATTAGCTGGGCGTGGTGGTACGCACCTATTGTCTCAGCTGCTCAGGAGGCTGAGGCAGAAGAATCACTTGAACCCGGGAAGCTGAGGTTGCAGTGAGCCAAGATTGTGCCATTGTACTCTTGCCTGGTGACAGAGTGAGACTCCGTCTCAAAAAAATAATGGTCTGTATTGATGTTGAGATCACAGAAGATGGATAAACACACGGGCGGTGGGGGAAGGTCAGGTCATGCTGGTTCACCAAGTTTAACTTGTACCATTAATTTGAGATGTGGGTCAAACATTTTAGGTACAAGTCAGAAAAATCTCATTATCTTGATGGCTACGGAACAGTTAAGTGATTTATCCATCATCTTCACCAGCACTGTTCTCGGTGGGTGTCCTGTGTGTCAGATATGGGTTACTTACTTGTATCATCTCAACCCTGGAGACACCCCAGTCAGGTTGGCACTATTACTGTGCCTATTTTCCTGATGAGGAACTTGAAGCTTGGTGAGGTGAAGTGACTTGCCCAAGGCCACATACAGCCAGGAAAAGTGGAGGACCTGGAATTCAAACTAGGTCTGGCTGATTCCAAAGCCTGTGGATGAGTTGACTGCATTTGACCTCTGTGGTCCCCACTGCATCTGTGCATGTTCTCTTCTGCTGAGAAAGCTGGGGGACCTAATGGAGTCCCTTCACACGCACTTGATTCCCACCAAGATTCTCCAGTCCCTTTGAATCTGAGACAGTAGTAAATACAGCTTCCTCCTACCCGCCCACCCCCTCCAGCCTAGAGGCCCCAAAACAAGCAGCCACTGAAGTGGGGATGAGGCTGTGGAGATGGCAGATTTACAGGGCTGGGTCCTTGGATTTTGCTGGTAAGTAGCAATGGTCCTGTGAGCCTTTTTGACCTCAAGATGAGAGAGGTGGGGCCTCTGGGAACTTTGGATCTGTCTGTGATTTCCAGGGAGTAATTTCTAGTGACACCTTTTAGGGCTTTCTTTGGCTGTTCTGTTTTTGGGGCACACTGCATAGTGACAAGTTGTGCTGGCAGCCAAGTGACCTCTACCCTGGCTGTGAACAAGAGCAATTTATAATCAACAGTAATTGCCCTCATTTGGCTTTAGCTTATGATTACACGAAACTTCCTGATAGACTGCTTTTCCTGGGACATTTGTAGGGAGAACAGGCTCTTTTCTTTTTTTTTTTTTTGAGATGGAGTCTCACTCTGTCACCCAGGCTGGAGTGCAGTGGCATGGTCTCGGCTTTCTGCAGCTTCCACCTCCCGGGTTTAAGCGATTCTCCTGCCTCAGCCTCTGGAGTAGCTGGGATTATATCACATGCTAATTATGACACACAGTGAATTTTTTTATTTTTAGTAGAGATGGGGTTTCACCATGTTGGTCAGGCTGGTCTCGAACTCCTGACCTCAGGCAATCCGCCTGCCTCAGCCTTCCAAAGTGCCGGGATTATAGGTGTGAGCCACCATGCCTGACCCATCACAGACCCTTTTCTAAGCTTGGCCACCTTCCCCTTCCTACTAGTCTCTTGTGGCTGGTCACCTAGTTGGTAGCCCAGCAGGGCAGCTATGCCATGCTCTAGTTCCCCATCTGGGGCCAAGTAGGATGGGACTACCAGGATGAATGAGCAGTCACCAATCCTGGCACTTCTTGGTTGATTGGAAACTTGCTAGCAGTGACTAATGTGGAAACTCATTAGACTAGGAGAAACTGGCTTTGGTCTTGACCTCACCCACTGTTTACCTTTCTCTTGACTGTGTGAGTGATGGGAGCTGATCCAGACACTGTTCTGCAGTCCTTCCAGCAGGCATTCATTGAACACCAAATGTGCCTTGCTCTCTAAGGCTGAAGGGAAGGTATGGGAAAGAAGGCCCAGTCCACTGGGTTTTACTGTATTGTCCGGAAGAAACAGTTGTATATATCAAGCCCCAAGACCAATGCTTTAACCGATACTCAGGGTGTTTCAAGTTCAGAGGAGCAGATTACTTCCTAGTGCTGCTGTAACAAATTCTGCAATCTTAGTGGCTTAAATCAACACACATTTGAAGTCAGACTGGGTTTGCAGGGCCACATTTCTTCTGCAAGATCCAGGGCGGAATTTGTTTCCTTGCCCTCCCCAGCTTCCCAGGCTACCCATTTCCTGGGCTTGTGGCCCCTTCCTCCTTTTCAAAGCCAGCAGCATAGCATCTTCTAGTCCCCTTCTCTCTGTCCCTCTGTCTTTATTGTCAAACTTGTCTGACCCTGACTCCTGCCAGATTCCTCTTATGAGGACCCTTATGATCACATCAGGCCCACCTGGCTAATCCAGGCTAATCTCCCATCTCAAGATACTTGATTTGCTCACCTCTGCCTTCTGTGTCCCTTTTGCCATATAAGGTGACATTCATAGGTTGAGGGTCAGGCTGTAGATTTCCTTATGTGAGAGCATTATTCAGCCTACACTAGCGTGTATGTTGGGAAATGGTCAAGGAGGCCTTTCTGAAGGAGGTGATTGGCTGAATTTGTATAGGCAGAGGGTCTGGGGACCCATTCCAGGTTTGAGAGACAATGTGGATACATGTTGTGGTGGTGGGGACAGCGGGGTGTGGATGAATGACTCTCCCTCTGAGCAAGGTGCCCAGCTTTCTTTTCCTTCCAAGGCCAGGCTGAGGGAACTTTCTGGACTTCAGATGTCAGCCCAGACTTTCTCCTGCAGTCCATGTGGGAGGGCTCTCCTGGCAAGGCACAATCCTTTTCCTTCCTGGCAGCTGTGGTCCTGCTGCAGGGACCCAGCCAGACTGCATGGGCCCTGCTGCTCCTAGGTGGTGGGAAAATGTATTCCCGAGGGAAAATGAATTTGAGCCAGCTGGGCTGGGTTTGGGTGCCCCAGAAACCTTGGTCACACTGTTGGCACAGCTTCTGCTGGCAGTCACGTTGCTCACATGAACACAGAGTCACTCCCCAGGGAGCCTTCTCTCGTGCTTTATTAGGGTGCTCAGGGCCGCTGAATCTCCAGGAAGGCTCGGAGGGGTCAGAGTGAGGAAACTGCTGGGAAAGAGGCAAGGGCCCTCTAGGAGGGGGTCCTCCCCTCCCCTAGGAGAGCCCCTAGCGTGTGGGGAGCCATGGGAACAGACAGGCGAGAGCTGGTCCTCTGGGGACAGTTTGGGAGCAGGGTGGCCCAGGGTGGTGACAAGCTGCGGGTAAAAGCACAGCTGAGTGATTTCACCGTCTTAGCTGACATCTCTCTGGAAGTTCACATTGCTTTCACCCTGTTTTTTCCTGGAAAAGTTATAGCTTTTCTCTATTGCTTCCTTCTGGGACCTTTTCTGAAGAGATTCCAAAAGTGCCATTGTGGGGATTGTTTGGGGGAAGGACAAAAGCCGCTGGGCCACCCTGGCTTTGAGAGCCTGTGGAATGTTTAGCAGATGGTGTAGTTGAGGGACGAAGAAGGCCACACGGGAGGGCTGCACCATCGCCGTCCCTGAGTGAGGACTTTCCCTGTGTGCAGGTGCCATGTGGATTCCTCCCCTACTGGGGCCTTTGGAGCAGCTGCCTCTGGGGAACCCTCCTCGCTCCTTTTCTGCCTGGCTCCAAAGCAGCTATGGTGTGGCATGGCTTCTGATGCTTGAGTGTGGGGTGAAGGGCAGTGGATGAAAGGATGACACCAGCCTCTCTGAACCAGAATGTTTTCTGGGCAGTCTCTGACGTGCCCACCAGAGGGTTCACCCCCAAGTGTCCTTTCCCCTCTCCTACCTTGTCCTCAGCTCACTGGCCTGGGAGGGAGGGCGGGCCAGTGGGAGTGGACTGACTCCTGGGCATTCCCTAGGACCAGAGACACAGAGTTCCAGAAGGCTCTCCGTGAGTGCCCCTGTGGGATGGGAGAGGAGCAGGGCCCCATTGCCTCAGTGACAGGAGACCTGAGGGCAGAACTCCAAGGCTGTTGTGGGTTATGAGGGTGTGGCCTTTTTTTCCTGTTGGGTCAGAATGGGGCATGGTGCTGAGGCATAGTGGGGAGGGAAGGATGTGGCCCCAGTCTGCTGTGCTGGGAATCCAGGGCCTGTTGCAGCCTGTCTGGCTTGGCACCTGCAGTATTCAGGGAAGCTCCTCCAGAGGACAGGTGTGGGTGGAGGAAGGGTGTGGTTTAGGTTCAAATTTAGAGGAAAAAAAGAAACCTCTCTCTCCCACTTCTGCCCATGGATCTTTAAAGGTGTATGTCTGAGCTTCTTAGGCCATCAAAAAAGGAAGCTTGGCTGGGTGTGGTGGCTCACACCTGCTAATCCCATCACTTTCGGAGGCTGAGGCAGGAGGATGGCTTGAGCCCTGGAGGTCGAGGCTGCAATGAGCTGTGATTGTACCACTGCACTCCAGCCTGGGTGACAGAGGGAGACCCTGTCTCAAAAAAAGAGATAAGTCTTTGGGGACCTTCTCAAAGAAGACTTCACAAGTGTAGGACTTGAGAGAGTTTTCTTTTTCTTTCTGTTTGAGACAGTCTTGCACTATCACCCAGGCTGGAGTACAGTGGCGCGATCTCAGCTCACTGAAACCTCCACCTCCCAGGTTCAAGTGATTCTTCTGCCTCAGCCCCCCAAGTAGCTGGGATTACAGGTGCCCGCCACCACACCCAGCTAATTTTTGTATTTTTAGTAGAGACAGGGTTTTATCCTCTTGGCCTGGATGGTCTTGAACTCCTGACCTCAAGTGATCTTCCCGCCTCTGCCTCTCAAAGTGCTGGGATTACAGGCTGAGAAAGCAAGTTTTCTAGAAGACTGATTCACTGATGACTGACTGGATTGATTGGTGTTGCAAGATGGAAGAGGTCATGGTTGGGGCATACTTAGGAGAACTGGAGACCTGTGTGAGATAGGATGGGGTAGGCGTGAGTACCTGGTTTGAGGGTTTGGCTGCTATCTGCCTCATCACCTCTTTCTCTGGCCTCCTCCTTCCCTAGCAGATGGGGTCTTCCAGGGTGAGTATGAAGACTCATCCCCAGTTCTTATCCTGGCTTGGGAGAATCTTACAGTATGGAGTGATGCTCTTCAGGTAGGAAGGAAAGGCTGGCCCCGCCCGGGGAGCACCAGCGGAGGCACTTTAGCCGTCTCTGTGGGAGTCTGAGCTGCACACATGTAATGGTTCCAATCTGGTCTCTTAGGGCCAGAATGCACTCCGATTGAGTGGGATGCACTCAGAATGCACTCCGATTGAGTGCCATGTCTCTTATCCATCACCATCAAACAGTGCCTCCTGACAGTCTGCACTGGTGTCCTGCTTTGTACTCAGTGCCTCGTTTGTTCTTCAGCCCTCCCTTTCTTGGGCTCTTGGTTCTTTTCCAGCAAGTCCTCCTGCTCAGGAGAGAGAGCCTTGTGATCCTGGGTCTCCTGGTCATGTGACCAGGGCTTCTGTCATCATCCAAGAACTTTATAGTCTAATCCGGTGACCTCATGCTTTTTCCGTTTTCCTTTCTGCTTACCCTTGACCTGCGATCCTTTGACCGGGGATCTGTATTTTACCGTGTTGTTCTGCCAGAGAGTGAATGACTAAAGATCACATAGTAGCAGGTCCAAAAACCGCCCTAAGGAATCTCGACTCAGTCCTTCGGAGTGTCATGTCGTAAGCCCCGATCCTTCAGGTCTTCATGTCTCCTGCAGCTTATGCTGAAGCAAAGCCATGGCAGCCAGGGCTGTGACCAAGCGTTTGTTTATAGCCCTGGCTAGTGTGTATAGTCCGTTAGGGAGGCAGTGGGCAGCAGAGCATGAACTCTGGAGGCTTAGTGCCTGAGTTCAAGTCCAGGCTCTACCACCTACTACTTCTGTGGCCTCAGTGCCTGCATGTGTAAAATGAGAACCCACCTACTGGAGTTGTTGCAAGGGATTAGTCATTTTAATATGTATATATCACTTAGAGCATTTTAGCAGTTGGCTGTTATGCTTTGTTTTAGTGCTAGGAGGATTTGGGCCACGGGTACTGTTTTCAAAATATGAGCTTAGTTTGCAGACAGGTAGCCTATGATCAATCAGAGAGAAAACTTTTCCAAGTAGAAAAGACCTTTTAGTTTCTGAGTTTGAAGTATGCTTCTGTTGTCACTCTCTTGCAGTAGGATCCCCAAATAGGGACCTTCAGAAAGTCCCTTTTAGAGACAGATCTCCCTATTTGTATGTGTGTTGGCATAGGGGTTGGGCTGTGAGTAATCTTTTGCTTTAAGGCTGTGACCTGGCTGCCTGTGAAATCCATTTGGGACTGGGGCCTTTTCCATTTAGCTTCCCCAAAGAAGCTGACCCCAGATCTGATCTGGGAAAGGTCTTAGGCCATAAATCCCTGCCCCTTTGTTCCCCGCTGTGATGGTGGTGGTGGTGGGGAGTGCCTGACTGTGCGCTCTGAAGAACATCAAGTGCCACAGGGCTGGGGGTTAAGGGCTGGGGTGGAGCTTGGGTTTTTGTCTGTTGGAGCTGGAATGACACGGTGTTGGCCTGCCTGCTGGTTCTGTAAAAGGCATAGCTGATTAATTGTAAAGACTCTTTTGAGGAGGGAGGAAAAAGCAGCAGCCTTACAATTCCCAGGGGGTTTTCCTCTGATCAGCTCAAAGAGCTTTACCAAAATGATCTTGTTAATTAGCCCTCCTTGCATTGTGCTGTGGAGGGAAAGCACTTGCTTGCCACTGAGTCCCATCTGCAAGACGAGAGGCTCCTACGGAGCACCTTGGAGGTGACCCCCTCCAGTGAGACACAGTGACAAAGTGCTGTGCTCCAGAGGGTCCTGGCTAGGTTAGCAGCGAGTGGTCAGTCTTGAGGTGCTTACTCTGTACCTCAGTAAAAGCGTCAATTTGTTCACCATCATTGTTCAATTGTCAAGTTGGCCCTGAAAACCTGTGCTCTTTTTTTTTTTTTTTTTTTTTTTTTTTCTTTTTGAGAAGGAGTGTTGCTCTATCTCCCAGGCTGGAGTGCAGTGGCTTGATCTTGGTGGGCTCACTGCAACCTCTGCCTCCCAGGTTCAAGCAATTCTGCCTCAACCTCCTGAGTAGCTGGGATTCCAAGCGCCCGCCACCATGCCGGGCTAATTTTTGTATAACTCCTGCTCTTAAGTAACTAATAGTGTAGGGCAGAGGATCTCAAACTAGTCGAGTGCCACAGTGGGAGAAACCTGGGAGGCGGTGAGAAAACACAGAAAGGTTCCCCAGGTTTGGGGGATATTGGAAGGTTCCTAGAGGGGGCACCGTCTAATCGGAGACCTAAAGATTGGATGTACATAGGTTGGGGAATGGTACCGTATGGGGTGGATGGGGAGGAGACAGTGCTGAGGTAGAGAGAACATTTGCAAAAGCCAGAGACCCAGGGGTGTGGGTTTCTAGGTTGAGGCAGAGGCATAGAGAACCAGGGGCCAGTGCCAAGGGTTCCCAGAGTGATGGCAGCTTCTAGATCCTTCTCCATGTAGCTCAAGCCTCTACCCTTTGGCCATGTCTGTGGTCTAGTTGCTTCTGAGCTCTAAAGCTAGGGGTAGAAGACTTGGGTCAGTAGGGATGAGAGGAATGCCCAGGAACTTACTGCTTTTCTGTGAACTAGCAATGAGATGTGTACTCTGGAAAGTGGCACTGGTGAGCTCTGCTTCTATGGCGTGGGCATGGGTTTGCATAGGTGTCCCTGTCCTTCCCAAAGGGAAGCAGTCTGGCCACTCCACCCTTCCTTCCCCGGCTGCTCCAGGTGGGCCTACCTGTGAACCACATCATCTGCTTAGAGAATAAAGTCCACCTGAGGCTGTGTCTGCCTCACCTAGGCGCAGTTTACTACTTTCTCTGCTGCCCCCACCCAGCTGTGCTAAAAGGAGCTTGCAGAGACTCACTGATGGCTCAGCCTTGAGAAATTTCCTGGGGCCTGGGATGAGTCAGGGGCAACCTGTACCAGGTGCTGGGGTGGGGCTGGGGAGTGGGGGGGATAATGCTGGCTCAGCCAGTCAATATTCAGAAGGTTTCAGGTTTGTGGTGAAGCCACTGGTGCCCCTAAACGTTTTGCAATCCTAGGAAGAATATCACCCCGGTATGTGTCTTGTCTTAACATTGTAAGAACCAGATCTTTGCCCATCCCTGTACAGTGACCCCAGCACAGGCCACAGACAGGTGAACACTTGGGAAGTGCCTCTTGACAACTGCCATTATCATCACCATATTGATGGCATATGGAGCACGAACTGTGTACCAGGCATTGTGCTCAGAGCTTTACAAATAGCAGATAGCCTCATCCATGAGGACATAGCCATGGGGTAGGCTGTGTCCAACCTCATTTTACAGGTGAGGAGCTGCGGCCCTGAGAGACTAAGTACTGTGCCCTGGCAGTGGGGTTGGGCTGTGAGTTCCTCAGCAGGTACCTGGACCACTGCGCTGGCAAGTGGACTTGGGCACCTCATCGGTGCTCATAGAGTCTGAGGGCACGGCCTTTCTTGGGATTCAGTTTTGTTTTGTTAATTGTGTTAAACGTAAATACACATAGCATAAAGTTGGCCCATCTTCACCATTTTAAATGTACAGTTCAATGACAGTAGGTACATTCATATCATTGTGCAACTGGCATCACCATCTATCCACAGAACCGTTTCATCTTCTAAAACTGAATTCTGGACCCACTAAACATGCCCACCCCACTCGCCCCCATCCCTGGCAGCCACTCCTGTTCTCTTTCTCTGGGCATTCTGAAGTTGACCCTTCATCTGTCTGTCTTGTTGCAGAATCTCTTGGGGGTGCCCTCCCCAGGCAGCAATGCCAGGATGCCCGTATCCACCTCTCTCCGCCAGGATGGCAGCCAGGAGCGGCCGGTGAGCCTGACCTCTACTACCTCCTCGTCAGGCTCTTCCCGTGACAGTCGTAGTGCCATGGAGGAGCCTAGCGGCTCCGAGGCTCCCACCAAGAATGGAGCAGGCTCCCCAAGAGGCCGGCATCTCCCCAACAGCAACAACAACTCCAGCAGCTGGCTGAACGTGAAGGGGCCCCTCTCCCCATTCAACAGCCGGGCGGCTGCTGGGTCTGCACATCACAAGCTCAGCTACCTGGGCCGAGTGGTGCGGGAGATCGTGGAGACTGAGCGCATGTATGTGCAGGACCTGCGCAGCATCGTGGAGGTGCGTGCTAGGGCCCCAGATGCAGTATTCTAGCAGAAGCCTGCTTCACCCGGGAGGGAAGCTCTCAGAAGACATGCTTCCCGTGGAGTAGTTGGAGGACTGGGGTCTCCCACAGCCCTGTGGAAGCTGTGGACTCCTCAGGCTTCCCTAGGACCTTGGGCCAGATCAGTAGCTTGGGCTGGCAGGAGTAAGCATCGTTGATAGGGAGGGTGGGGCCCCAGCCTGCTTAGGAAGATGGCTCTAGAGAGCCTGTACCACAGAGACTGAATGCGGTGAAGACACGGGCTCTGGGCCTGGCCCCCCAGCATCCCCTGCCCTGTTGTTTCCTAGCTGTGTGGAGCCTCAGGTTCCTCCTCTGTAAGAAAAAGCCACACCTCCCTTGCAGGGCCACTGTAGGTAAAGGGCACGGAAGGGGAGCTGTGTGGCCACCACTGAGGAATCCCTCTGCCCGTTGGCTTGGGGTGTGGATTAGTTTCCTAGGGCTGCCTTAACAAATGACCACACACTGAGTGGCTTAAAACAGCAGACATATTCTCTCTCAGTTCGGGAGGCCAAAGTCCAAAATCAAGGTGTTGGCTGGTGTTGGCCGGGTGGGATCCCTCTGCAGCCTCTGAGGGAGTAGCTGTTCCATGCCTCTCATCCAGCTTCCTGGGTCCTGGCAGTCTTCTTTTCTGTGTGTTTCACAGAAAACACCTTTTCTTTGTGTTTTCCTGTCCTCTCCTCTTATAAGGACAGCAGCCACTGGATTTGGGGCCCACTCTGAATCCTATCTGCAGTCATCTTGAGATCATTAACTAATGGCATCTACACAGACCTTATGTCCAAATAAAGTCACATTCTGGGGTTCCAGGTGGACACTGTCTCACCCAGCACAGTACGAGGCCTATGAAGTGGTGTCACAGCAGTGCCGAAACGAGGTGTGGCTAGGGTGGGTAGTGGGCAGTGTTGTGCCGGGAGCCGGGTTCTGACCACCTCTCCCCACGCAGGACTACCTCTTGAAGATCATCGACACACCGGGGCTGCTGAAGCCAGAACAGGTCAGCGCCCTCTTCGGGAACATAGAGAACATCTACGAACTCAACAGGTATGTGAATGGGCCCGACACCATGTTGTGCCTGCGATGCCCCCTTCAGGGCCTACAAAGGAACCCTGGATGGCCCTGGACTCACGGGCTGTGACATGTGGGCCCGGGCCTGTTCTCTGAGGACAGGGAAGGGTGGTCCATCTCTGTGCCCTGGCTGATGCGCTTTCTGTCAAGTGCAGATGGGGAGGTAATTGGACGGTGTATGCGTGTTGGGTCCAGCCTGGGCTGGCGCCCCTCATGGGGCTGCTGGGCTCCTTCCTGCACACTGATTCTCTTCCCTCTGGGTGGCTTCTCTGTCCTTCTCATCTTCATTTTTCACTTGCACATCTCCTAATTTCTTATCCTCCTTCCCACTGACCTCAAGGGCTCCCTGGAGATGATCTGACCTATTAGTGGAATGCACAGCCCCCGAAAGACAGATGTGGGAGGCTGAACAAGGCCTGGCCAGGGCCTGTGTCAGGGCAAAGGGTGTGGATCTACTGCCTGGGACCACGGACTCCCCAGGGAAAGTGCGCTGCTTGGGAAGGATAGGGCTTGAGGCAACAGCGGTGCTAAGACCGGAAGAATCATATCCTAGGCCCCTTAAGATCGGCAGAGGGAGCTCTGGCTGTGTAAGCTGGAGAGGTCTGGGAGCGCGGGGTGCAGGGAACACTTAGGCCAATGGTGAGGGGTTGGGAAAAGAGGAGGAGCATAGAGGGAAGAGACAAGGAGCAGTGTTTCTAGGGGTGCCAGGACTCACCTGTCTCTCCCCATGTCCCTGACTCCTTTGCTAGTCCCCTTTCTCTTTTCTTTGCCCTTTAATCCTCTGCTTTTGTATGTTTGACTCCTTCTGCCTACGGAGGAGCTGTGTCCCCTCCCAAGGTAGGTATGGGGGTCCTCTCTTCCTCTCCCGCTTGCCAAGCCCATGGGTCTCCCTGGATTCCTGCTTCATGGTGGTGTTGGATACTTTGTGGTTGTTCCATGGGGCAGGGCTCCCTCTGCCCTTGGCTGCCTCCCAGGAGGCTGGAAGCCCCAGCTCCTTAGCATGACAACAGGGCTGGCTGTCAGTCAGGGCTCAGGGCTTGGGAGGCTGGGGAGGGGGCAGTGAGGGGCGTTGTCCTCTGACTGCAGAGGGTACAGTGGCTGCTCTCCCCTCACCCAGCCAGCTCCTCAGAGACCTGGACAGCTGCAATAGTGACCCCGTGGCTGTGGCCAGCTGCTTTGTAGAAAGGGTAAGAAGGGTTGGGCCCTTGCCCCTGTCCTACCTTGTTGACAGCTCAGAGAGACAAGAACTGCCAGCATAAGAGGACATCTAAGTCCTGGGGATCCCTTTCCACAGAAAGACCCGGGTGCTTTGTCTTGAATAAGAAGGGTGTTCTGGGGGGAGCCAGGGCTGCTGGGTGGATGGGATGTTCTTGACAAATAGGTATAAAGATGGCTCGGTAGGCACTTGGGAACAGGGGACAGAGTATGCTCTGGGGCTAGGGACCCGTCGGGTACCACATCTTTACAGTCAAATGGGAATCTCTCTGAAATCACTATTTTTGATCTCTTCTTAGAGCCAAGAGTTTGATATCTACACCCAGTATTGCAACAACTACCCCAAGTGAGTAACTAGGGTGAGAGGGAAGGCAGAGCCATCTGGTGAGTCCAGAGCCCCCACCTCCTCACCCAGGCCTTCCCCAGGCAGTGACAGGCCCTTCTCCCACTCGCAGCTCCGTGGCCGCCCTGACAGAATGCATGCGGGACAAGCAGCAGGCCAAGTTCTTTCGGGACCGGCAGGAGCTGCTGCAGCACTCGCTGCCCCTGGGCTCCTACCTGCTGAAGCCGGTCCAGCGCATCCTCAAGTACCACCTGCTGCTCCAGGTAGCCATCGCCCCCTCCCCCTTCCTCCCAAACACCTGGGGCCTGGGGAGGGCAGGCCTTCGAGTCAGGGGTACCTAAGCCCCTATCTTCTGTGCAGGAAATTGCCAAGCATTTTGATGAAGAAGAGGATGGCTTTGACGTGGTGGAGGATGCCATTGACACCATGACCTGTGTGGCCTGGTACATCAACGACATGAAGAGGAGGCATGAGCACGCAGTCCGCCTCCAGGTGCTCTGGGGCTGGGAGGCTGGGGGAGGGGCAGGGCTGAATGGGCCGGGCTTCCGCTGGAAAGAGGGCATGTGTCAACCCTTCCAGGATGAGCTGGGGGTGGCATTGGGTTTGCAGAGCCTCCTGGGGCCCCAGTGGCCTGACTAGGGGTTGGGCCCCTCTACTGCAGGAGATTCAGTCACTCCTCATTAACTGGAAGGGACCCGACTTGACCACCTACGGGGAGCTTGTCCTGGAGGGCACGTTCCGCGTGCATCGCGTGCGCAATGAAAGGACCTTCTTCCTCTTTGACAAAATGCTGCTTATCACCAAGAAGCGCGGCGATCACTTTGTCTACAAGGGCAACATCCCGGTAACCAGGCCCTGCCCATCTCCTCTGCCATCTTCTCTCTTTTCCAGAGGATCTGGGCTCCCCTTCTTGTCTGCTTCTTGGGGCTCCTGCACCACCCTTCTGAGTCACCCTCCCTACTTCCCCAGGCTGTCCTGAGGGGACAGGCCCCCCAACCTTGTGCTTGACTCTCCTTTCCCTCTGACCCCAGTGCTCCTCCCTGATGCTGATTGAAAGCACCAGAGACTCCCTGTGCTTCACCATCACCCACTACAAGCACAGCAAGCAGCAGTACAGCATCCAGGTGAGAGGCAGGTGGGGTGCAGGAGTGAGGAAACAAGATGCCCAGGGGATACCTGCGTGGGACTCCTGGCTCCTCTGCTCACCTAGCTGCCCCAAGCCCCAGTGTCTCCATCTGTAAGGCAGGGATCTTTGCAGGCACCTCTGAGGGTCGAAGTGATGAGTCAGGCTAACCTCACAGAGGCCCCAGTATGGCCCCACTTTTTTTCCTGGGTGGAAGCACTGTCCATGCTAGACAGCTTCAGGCCTGTATTGATAACCCCTGAGTTCCTTTCCCTTGGATCCTCCCAGGCCAAGACAGTGGAAGAGAAACGGAACTGGACTCACCACATCAAGAGGCTCATCCTAGAGAATCACCATGCCACCATTCCCCAGAAGGTCAGCTCCTCCAGCTCCTGAGTGGAGGGGGTGCAGGGAGAATGTGCTCCTCTGAGCCAGCTCTGCAGGGTCCGTTGGGGCCTCACGTTCTAGACGTTGGCTCCAAGGGACAGTGGGTGTCAGTACAGCAGATGCCCCAGGCCTTGGTGCAGCACTGTGGGCCATCCTTGTACAGCAACGGTGGGTCCTGTGGGCAGGGGAGGTCGACCCACAGAAAGGTAATAACCAGGTACGTTGCCTTCTCCTTCAGGCCAAGGAAGCCATCCTGGAAATGGACTCCTACTGTAAGTGTGCCCTTTTCTGCCTGTTTTATCCCTAATTGTGCACATTGCTAGGTCAGGCTGCATTCTGGGGAAGGTTTACCTGATCATTTTATTCCAAGAGGGGGAGGATGGGGGCCTCCTGTTAAGGGCGAGGTTTAACTACATGATTAAGGATGCTTTCCTGCTGAGCGGTGGGACCCTCAGTTCCTGAAGCTGCCAGATGGAAGATGGAAGGCGCTCTGGAGGCTTCTGTCCTTGGAGCTGGGTGGGTGCAGAGGTCTTGCTGGGCATGGACAGGGTCGGGAGTAGGCCAGGTCCAGTTGGGAGCCAAAAGCTTGATTGTCTCTCTCCTGGGTGCAGATCCCAATCGGTACCGCTACAGCCCAGAGCGGATGAAGAAGGCGTGGTCCTCCCAGGATGAGGTGTCCACCCATGTGCGCCAGGGCCGCCGGCAATCTGGTAAGAGAAGGGCTGTGGAAGCAGGAAGCCTCTCTCTCACACCCTTGCCCAGGCTGGGGACTGTCTGCGGCAGTGTCCAGGGGTGGCTCTCACCTCTGCGGAAACCCTGGGAAAGGCTAGAGGCAGGCTGGGCACACACCTGGGGCACATCCTTTCCCTTTGCTAGTGCTGCCCACACCAGGTGCCTCTGGGCCCTTGCTGCCCAACTGGTCTGGGCTAACCTTTTCTTTCCTTTTTTTTTTTTTGAGAGACGGAGTCTTGCTCTGTCACCGGCTGGAGTACAGTGGCTTGATCTCGGCTCACTGCAACCTTCATCTCCTGGGTTCAAGCAATTCTCCTGCCTCAGCTTCCCAAGTAGCTGGGACTGCAAGCATGCACCACCACACCCAGCTAATTTTGGTATTTTTTAGTAGAGACAGGATTTCACTATATGTTGGCCAGGCTGGTTTCTAACTCCTTGCCTTAGGTGATATGCCTGCCTCGGCCTCCCAAAGTACTGGGATTATAGGTGTGAGCCACTGCAACTGTCCAGCTCACTTTTTTCAAGGCCCTAGGAATACTTGTTCCCTTGGGCCTTGGCACCCCTTCTTACCCCCTCCCACCTTTGCCGCTTGGGAATACCAACTCCAAGTCATTCAGGAGTGACACTCAGACATCATGCATGGCCCCATCCCAGTCCTGGAACAACCCAGCGGAAGCAGGACCTGGGGAAAACGAGTTAGACTTCAGTGGCACCAAACCCAGACAGGCAATATTTACTTTGGGTCTCAAGAAAAAGTTCCATTTTCCTCTCCTGAGTTTTCTTCCATTCCTGGAGTTGCTAGCATGTTCTTGGATTATTGGAATGAATCATCCATTTGAAAGGAGAAAACCTTGCTTTTATTCTTAGCTCTGTGGTGATGAGTGTGTATGTTTTCTACATTGGTTTTTTCACTGCTATTTAGGGCGAGGCCCAAGGACAGGTCCGGCTTAAGCCAGGTGTCTGCCAAACATCCCCAAGGTGGGAGTTGGGGTGAGAATTGTCTTTCAGACTCTGGGAGAGAAGGATTCTAAAGTGACTGAGAGCAGTGTCTTGGCTTGGGTCCACGAGTATGTTGGGTTTGATTGGTGATGACCCGTGGGTCCCCTGAACGTGCGTGTGGATTGATATGTGGGCGTTAGCCTTCTGGAAGGTGGAGCAGTGGCTTAGAGGAAGCTTTTGTGGTTTTCTGTTGTTGGTATTGCCCTGGATGGATCTTGAGCCCTAGGCCACCTTGCTATGGTTGCAG
Source organism: Callithrix jacchus (assembly GCF_049354715.1). NCBI lineage: Eukaryota > Metazoa > Chordata > Mammalia > Primates > Cebidae > Callithrix > Callithrix jacchus. The sequence continues at coordinate 99,401,899 of NC_133509.1, forward strand.
AAGTTTCATGGTTAAAAGCCCCAAATGGGGGTGTTGCCTTCTTCTCTCTAGCCCTCTTTATTTCCGTTTCTTTTTTTTCTCCTGTAATTCTCTTCTTGTCCTCCTTAACTTGCTGTCCCTTAAAATTGGAAGCTTCTATCACATGAATGTGTTCAGCAACTGATAATGTTGGTGGTAGTGATAGTAGCTCTATCCTAATGTCAGTGTCAAAACTTTAGCTACAGATGTACAACTCTGAATATACTTAAAGCCATCAAATTATACACTCTAAATAAGTGAATTGTATGTGAATTATATCTCAATAAAGCTGTTACAAAAAAACCCCCAAACTTTAGGTGTCCAAGGCACTCAGGAAATGAGACATTTTAGAGAGCTGAAGTTTCCACAAGGCTGAGATTTTTAGCCTGTAAATACTACGAGCTGGAGTTTTCAAAAAAGATTTAAAAAAAAAATTTTTTTTTTTGAGACGGAGTTTCGCTATTGTTACCCAGACTGGAGTGCAATGGCACGATCTCGGCTCACTGCAGCCTCCGCCTTCTGGGTTCAAGCAATTGTCCTGCCTCAGCCTCCCAAGTAGCTGGGACTACAGGCATGCACCACCATGCTCAGCTAGTTTTTGTATTTTTAGTAGAGATGGGGTTTCACCTTGTTGACCAGGATGGTCTCGATCTCTTGACCTTGTGATCCACCCGCCTCGGCCTCCCAAAGTCCTGGGATTATAGGCGTGAACCACTGCGCCCGGCAATTTTTTTTGTTTTAACTGTTATGAAGTAGACTTCTTTTCTTTCATGGAGTCTTGCTCTGTTGCCCACGCTGGAGTGCAGTGGTGCGATCTTTGCTCACTGCAACCTCCACCTCCTGGTTCAAGAGATTCTCCTGCCTCAGCCTCCTGAGTAACTGGGATTACAGGCATACACCACCACGCCCAGCTAATTTCTTTCTATTTTAATAGAAATGGTTTCACCACGTTGGCCAGGCTGGTCTTGAACTCCTGACCTCAGGTAATCCACCCATCTCAGCCTCCCAGAGTGCCGGGATCACAGGCATGAGCCACCACGCTCGGTTGAAATAGATGTCTTTCTAAAGCATGTTAAACTGAGGGTGATGCCCCCAGTTGAACCTTTCCTTTTCTGGAGTCGATGCTACAGCATCACTTAGGGCATGTGAACTGCCAGATGCTTGAAGGGCCCCAGAAGCTGTGGGTTGCCATAGAGACAGCCTGCATTTGGTGTGCCATGCCCCTCTTCACAATTCTTCTGTAACACTGACGTGTTTGTTCTCATCAGTCTAGGCATGTTTGTCTGTAGTAGCCCCTCTTCCCCTCCTGTCTATTAGAAATTGATTGTTCAGGCCAGGCATGGTGGCTCACTCCTGTAATCCTAGCACCTTGGGAGGCCAAGGTGGGAAGATCACTTGAGGCCAGGAGTTCAAGACCAGCCTGGACAACCTAGTGAGGCTTTATCTCTACAAAATTAAAAAATTAGCTAGGCATGATGGTATGCACCTGCAGTCCTAGCTACTCCAGAGGTTGAAGTGGGAGGATCACTTGAGCCTGGAAGGCAGAGGTTGCAGTGAGTGGATATCATGCCTCTATACCCGAACTGGGTGACAGAACAAGACCTTGTTTCAAAAAAAGAAAAAGAAAGAAAGAAATCAATGAGTCAATCTATTGAACTTGTGGGAACTGTAGACCACAAAAAGACCAGGAAAGTCCCGGGGGAAGGGCTTGGGCCACATGCGGGCACTCTACTGCCTGGGCTCAGCCATCCGCTCTGACTTCCTTGAGGTCTTTTCCGCTTCTGCTTCCCACTTAGAGAGCTGAGATGGGCTAACAAGTATACTCTATGGATAATTAAGATCTGTTATTTAATTTAAATCGCACTTGTCCAATATTCTTGAGAAGTTTTGAAATGAAAGAATATTTTCTACTTCTCACTTTAAAAATAATGAGGCATTTACTTACATTGATACAGGTAGGGTATGCATGTTGCGTGTGTGTTAGCAGAAAAGGATTTCTTCAGTAGGCCCTCCTGCTGAGGAACAGCAAGATTCCTTGGTAGACTTTCCTTCTGACTCCAAGTGTGTAGCAAATCATGGCCATCCCTGGGCCTCCCACTTACCGTCAGCCGGGCTGGGCAAGGATAAAAATAAGCGAAGGTCAAGGGTCTATAGAGCTGGACCTTAAGACAAGGTCCTCTTATTCCTGCCCTCCAGTGTCAGGTGTGTCCCAGAAAGGCTGGGGTACAAGGTGATGACACCGTCAGCCTAACGGATGTATTTTGTATTCTGTCCCCAGAGCCTGGTCACTCTCCGTATATTCGGGCAACTCTCCCCGGCGGGCAGCGAGGCTTCATGATGCCAGGCCTTACAGGCCGTAGAAAGTCGGGTGCGACCTCTGCTTTCCGGCTGGGGTGCTGTGAGGGGGCTTGGCAGTGGGTGTAGCTGATGTGCTGATAGCTTATTGGCAGGGAGGCAGGAGGCTTGCGGTGGAGCCAGGAACCTCCCTCCGGAGATGTTGCTAGTTGGTCTGAAGGGGGCAGCATGGAGCTTTGTCCCCTCCCTATGGCTCCTGCTTGAGGGCCCTGGGCCAGGTGCGATAATGCATTGATTGCATCATGGGCAGCGCTGCAGGGCTCATAGTCACAGCAAGCGTCCTGGGGCTGGATGGGCCCATCTCCCTGTCCAGTAGGTGCAAGGGGGTTCGATGACATTGTGGAAGGCAGTCTTCCTGGGGCCTTATGGCTGCTGGGGGCCAAGGCAGAGTGGACTTTGAGCTGGTGATGGGCTGGTGGCACTGTGAGCTTGGGACCCAGTGAAGCACAGCAGCTTCCTGGCCTGCACTGACTCTGCCCATGCTTTCCTCCTCAGAACCAACCAAACACCTGCTCAGGCAACTCAACGAGAAAGGTGAGTGTGTGAGGGTAGCCAGCCATTCTCACTGAGCAGGGCAGGAGGAGCGGAAGCAGCTGACAACCTGGGGTGTGACCTGCGGGCGGGGGGATTGTCAGAATAGTATAGAGGGGACTCTGCTTCTGTTCCCTCTGGAAGAGGGCCTCACCCCTGACTGTCTGAGGAGAGGGGCTGGAGCTCTCCCCCATGCACAGGCCTCTTGCCCTTTTCTCGGGAAACAGCGAGCACAGACCTGCACTGCTCTGCGGCCCCTGGGCTCCTGCTCTGTCAATCATTCTTTTGAAAGCCCAAGAGACTAGGTGAGGGTTCTAGGAGCAGGAGCCCCCAGGGAGGCCTTCCCCATGGGGCTGTACAGAGGTCTGTCTGCTGCTTACTGATCTCTTCCTCTCCCCTGCCCCTCGCCCGTGTGCTGGGGATCTGGTGGCGATGTCTGCAGCCCGAGCAACAGGAATGAAGGTAAAGGCCAGTGGGAGGAGGGGACTGGCTAACAGGCGGGTGGGACTGCCCAGGTCATCCTTCTAGCCCCGTCAGCCCTCATTGTTTTCATTCATTCAACAAATGCCTACTAATCACCTACTGTGTACCAGACTCTGCCCAGTGTGAACCTGCTCAGATTTCCTTCTCTCTAGGGTAGACAGGCAGGCAGGCCTCTTTGGGTTCTGAATTTTTTTTACAAGGTCCCAGCCTTTCCACCATAATGCCCACTCCTCCCTGGACCCCAGTGGAGACCTGAGTTGGGCATCTAGATGTGACTTTCTGTGTGAAGCGTCCCCACCCCCAGCTGCCTGCAGGAGGAGGGGAGGTTGCCCAAGATGCTGGTCACGAGGGGCTCTTGTGCTCTGAACAGCATGCAGGCAGTGCTGGCACCCTCCTGGACTTTGGGCAGCCCTCCCGTACTCGGGACCTGCAGCCGGAGGCTGAAGGGGCTGCTCAGGAGGAGGAAGAGGAGGAGGTGGTGGAGGAGGAGGAGGAGGAGGAGGAGGAGGAGCAGGCCTTTCAGGTCTCTCTGGAGGACCTGGCAGGGCATGAAGGCAACGAGAAGGGGTCTGGGCCGGAACCCCCAGGCTCAGAGGAGGAGGAGGAGCAGGAGGAGAGCCTGGCCGTGGCGGAGCAGGTAGCCGACTTTGCCAGCTCCCTGCTGGCCGCCCTCCACTGCTGGCACTATCGGGCCAACGCTTTACTTTTCTCCCGGGGCGCTATGGTGAGGTGTCTCTTCAAGCTCCCTTCCTCCCTGCATGCTTCCTGGCATGTGCATGCCCATCCTAGGGCCCCCTCTTCTGCCCTCCACACCCTACCCTGCCCTGGTTTTACTCCTCCCCTCAGCACTTCTTAATCCCCTTGCTCGCTGTCACACCCTTGTGAGCCCCTGGCATGCTCTGTTCTAGTACTGGACACTAATCAGTATAACGCCCAACAAGCATGATAAGTGGGTGGGGCGAAGGGGGTGGGGAGAAGCCAGCTCACAGTGGGGCTGGAATGGTCAAGTCCACTTTGGACAGAAAGGTGGGTTGGGCTTTTCTGAAGCCGCATGCCTGACAAGGCTTTCTGCAGCCCCAGGCCTGGCGGTTCAGGTTGGCTCTGGAATGGCTCGGGTCCAAGGCTGGCTCTTAGCTCAGCCCAACCCCTTGGTGTGGGAGGCACTGTCCATATTGGGGTACAGAAGGGATCAGCTTCCAGTTATCTTGGAGTTGATGACTGACCTCTGCCTCTGCAGGGAAAGGGGCGCAGGGAGTCTGAAGGCTCCAGGAGCAGCAGAAGGCCCAGTGGCCGGTCTCCAACCAGTGCTGAGAAGCGCATGAGCTTCGAGTCCGTTTCTTCCCTGCCAGAGGTGAGCGACCAGCAGGTGGCATGGGGGTAGGAGGAAGTGCCTAGAGTCCAGATTTCCAAGTCTGCAAGTAGGGCTTTCAGGCATAGGCTCTTCCCATTGAGCCCATGGCAACATAGATTCCCCATCTCTCTCAGCGCTGCCGGAAGCCCATTTGGCCTGGGGGTATGTGGTGTGGTGAGCTGACCACCCCTTTCAATGAATTAGAAAAAGGCACCTCCAGTCCCACGCCAAGGGCACACAGCTGGTGGAAATGGACCAGATATTAGGCCACCTCGTATAGGTTACAAGGCCCAGTCCCTGCCAGCCTGCCAGACATTGAAATCACACCCGTGGTCACCTGGGCAAAGAGTAGGGAATTGATATCTATTGGACACCTCCTCTGTAAGTGATGTGTTATTTCTTCCTTCTCTGCCACAATAACTCTAGAAGGAAAGGGCTCCGAGGGGTTGATGGCGAGAGGTTGATGGTGTGCCTGATGCTGAGCAGCTTCTAAGGGGCGGGGCCGAGATCAGACCTGGGGCTTGGACTCAGAGGCCCACTCTCCTCCTCCTGCCCTATGCTGTCTGTGGGTTGTGGGAAGCAGAGTCCTTCACTTTCCCAGTTATAAGGGTAAGATCGTGAGCTATGGCCTGGACCCCATGTTGGACCCCACAGCCAGGACTGAGAAGCCTGGATGATACTGGATAGGAATGTAGCATGATGTCTTAGCTTGAGCTGCTGTAACAAAATCCCTTACTGCTACCTGGGTAGCTTAGTTATTGCTCACGGTTTTGGAGGCTGGAAATTCTAAGGTCAAGATGCCAGCAGACCCTGTTGAGGGCTCGCCCTCTGCTTCATAGATGGTGGCTTCTTGCTGTGTCCTCACATGACAAAGGGGCAAGGAAGCTCCCTCGAGCCTCTTTGGTAAGGGATCTGACCTCATTCATGAGGATGGAGCCCTCATGATCTAATTTCCCAAAGTCCCCGGCCCTCATTACCATCACATTGGGTGTTAGCCTCCACATATCAATTTTATTTATTTGTTGGGTGTTTTTTTTTTTTTTGAGATGGAGTCTTGCACTGTCGCCTGGGCTGGAGTGCAATGGCATGATCTTGGCTCACCGAAACCTCTGCCTCCCAGGTTCAGGCGATTCTCCTGCTTCAGCCTCCTGAGTAGCTGGGATTACAGGCGTGCACCACCACAACCGGTTAAGTTTTTGTATTTTTAGTAGAGATGGGGTTTCACCATGTTGGCCAGGCTGGTCTTGAACTCCTGACCTCAGGTGATACGCCTACCTCGGCCTCCCAAAGTGCTGGGATTATAGGCGTGACCCACCGTGCCTGGCCAACACATATCAATTTTAGAGATACACAGACATAAAAAGATAAAAGAAACAAAAAAAAAAAATAGAAAAACATAAAAAAAAGGAGAGAGAGAGAGATACACAGACATTCAGACCACAGCAAATGGGGTATCCAATAATAACAGAATGAGAACCACCCATTAAAAAGTTTAAAAGAAGCAGATGAAATGTTAGTAGTATATTTAACCCAATATATATAGAATATTAAATTTTAGTATGTAAGCAACATAAAAAGTTGTTGACATGTTTTATCCCTTTTTTTAATACGGAGTCTTTGCAATCTGATGTGTATTTTATCCCAAGAGCAGGTTTCCATTTGGCCTAACCCCATTTCAGGTGCTCAGAAAGCCACAGTGGCTGGTGGCTCCCATGTTGGACAGTGCAGGTCTAGAGCATGGGTGTTGCTCTGCAGATTCTGGACTAGAACAGATGGAATTAGATCCGATCTCAGAATTTAGTGTTTGCTCTTGTCATCTCCCTAAAGACCACTCTGGAAAGCTGCCTGTGTCAGCCGGTTTTGTGGTTCAAATTACCTTTGGGTGGTCAAGAGCGAATTGTCAAGTTTGCTTTCTTCCTTGCCCATTTCCTGGGCACATGCAGTTGTGCTGGGCCCACAGGTGCTGGGAGGAGCCACATTCCTGGTCCTTGACCTCTGATGGGATTCTGGTATGTGGCTGTGTTGCTCTCTAGACCCTAATCCACACAGGAGGGCCTGTCCCTTGAGGAAAATAGAAATGGCCTCTCATGTTGCATGGGTCTGGGTTTGAACCCGAGAACCTCCAAGAGAGGAGACACTGGGGCTTCAGGGAGCTGCCTTACCCTCAGCCATGTTGGTTCCATGGCTCTGTGAGAACCAGCCCCTGGGAACCCGGGGTGGTGAGCAACCCATTCTTGTGTATTCCCATCTTGTCCCTGTAGTTCCCAGGCTGGTTGCCACCCAGGCATCTCCATCCTGCCCCATCTGCATTCTTAGTGTTTTCCTTGGTTTTGAGGACATGGGCCCAGCACCCCCGCTGCAGGGTGACTAAAGGACGTAGGCGTGTTCCTCTCTCTAAGGACCCATCGCCCTTCTCCTAAGATGTGCTTGTTCTGATTGCCTTGGGTCTCCTAAACTGTAGGTCCCTGTCACTGGGCCTTGAGCAGGCCATGCTATCCCCTTGTCCCCTAGGTCCCATGAAGGAGGCTTTTTATTCATGTGAGCCTTTTCTGCTGTGTTTCAGGTTGAGCCAGACCCTGAGGCTGGGAGCGAGCAGGAGGTATTTGCTGCTGTGGAAGGGCCCAGTGCCGAGGAGATGCCTTCAGACACAGAATCTCCAGAAGTCCTGGAGACACAGCTTGACTCCCACCAGGGGCTTCTAGGGATGGATGCACCGGGTGACACGGTGGACTTCATGGCAGCTGAGAGCACTGAGGACCTTAAGGCCCTGAGCAGTGAGGAGGAGGAAGAAATGGGGGGTGCCGCCCAGGAGCCTGAGAGCCTCCTGCCACCCTCTGTGCTGGACCAGGCCAGCGTCATTGCAGAGCGGTTTGTCAGCAGCTTCTCCCGGCGGAGCAGCGTGGCGCTGGAGGACGGCAAGTCCAGTGGCTTTGGGAGCCCACGGCTGGTCAGCCGGAGCAGCAGCGTGCTCAGCCTGGAGGGAAGTGAGAAGAGCCTGGCCCGGCATGGCAGCACCACAGACTCCCTCAGCTGTCAGCTCTCCCTGGAAGTGGACATCGGTGTGGGGGTGGCCACAGAGGACAGCCCTTCTGTCAATGGGGTGGAGTCCCCAAGCCCAGGCTGCCCAATGGAGCCCGACCGGTCTTCCTGCAAGAAGAAGGAATCAGCACTCTCTACCCGAGACCGGCTGTTGCTGGACAAGATTAAGAGCTATTACGAAAACGCGGAGCACCACGATGCGGGCTTCAGCGTCCGTCGCCGGGAGAGCCTCTCCTACATCCCCAAAGGACTGGTGAGAAACTCAGTCTCCAGGTTCAACAGCCTTCCCCGGCCAGACCCAGAGCCGGTAGCTCCAGTGGGGCGCAAGAGACAGGTGGGCTCCCGGCCGACTTCGTGGGCCCTGTTTGAGCTCCCAGGACCAAGCCAGGTGGGCACAGGGGACCCACCTCCCATCACAGATTCTGAGTTCCGTCCATCTTCAGAAATTGTTAAGATCTGGGAGGGAATGGAGTCTTCTGGGGGGAGCTCTGGGAAGGGACCGGGCCAGGGCCAGGCCAATGGCTTTGACCTGCACGAGCCACTCTTCATCCTGGAGGAGCACGAGCTAGGAGCCATCACGGAGGAGTCAGCCACAGCCTCCCCGGAAAGCGCCTCTCCCACCGAGGGGCGCAGCCCGGCCCACCTGGCCCGTGAGCTGAAAGAGCTGGTGAAGGAACTGAGCAGCAGTGCCCAGGGAGAGCTGGTGGCCCCACTGCACCCCCGCATCATGCAGCTCTCCCACGTGATGGACAGCCACACGAGTGAGCGCGTCAAGAACAAGGTCTACCAGCTGGCCCGCCAGTACAGCCTCCGGATCAAGAGCAACAAGCCAGTGATGGCCAGGCCATCACTGCTCTGGGAAAAGGCAGCCCCTGAGAGGGACAGGAAGAGCCCCACTGTGCCCTGTCTACGGGAGGAGGCTGGAGAGCCACTGGGCGGCAAAGGTATGACTGGAGTGGCAGGTGGGCCCTTCCCCAGGTCTAGGGACTGAAGAGCCAAGAAGGAGCCAGTTGGCCCCTGGGAGAAAGTGACCTCTAAGGAGCTTCTACCAAAGGGAGAAGCTGGACCCTGGGCACCAAGGGCACAGGGTGAGCCCTGGTAGCCAGTCCAGTGCTCTGAAGCCAGGCCTGCTCTTCTGGTTGAGCCCTTCTGATGCCCTCTACTCGGGCCCTTCCCATCCAGCAGAGTCTTCTGGAGGAAGCATGGCCCAGGCCCTCCTTACCAGGATGAGAGCAGAATCTCTCCCCTCTTCCTTTGACTCCTCAACCCTTTCCACTGCCTTTTGTTCATTCTTCCCATGGCCCTTCACGAAAGGGGCTGTGGATGGTAAATGAGATTTCTCTCCCATCACACCCAAAACCCCAACAGCCAGCCTTGCCTGGAAAGTGGGTTGGGGGCCCTCCTGCCCTGAGAGCCCTCCCGCCCTGGGCTTCAGGCAGCTCACTCTCTCCTTGCAGGTAAGAGGAAGCCGGCGCTCTCTCTCCATGACTGTGAGCAGAAGATGGCCCAGGAGCACAGCCCTCCGAAGCCCTCCTCGGCTGGGGACACATCGCCACGGCGTTTCTCCTTCAGCCCCTCTGCCGTCAGCCAGAGGACCACCTCGCCTGGGGGCCGGCCGTCTGCCCGAAGCCCCCTCAGCCCCTTCGACACGGAGACCTTCAGCTGGCCTGACGTACGCGAGCTCCGCTCCAAGTATGCCTCGCACGATGAGGCACGCCAAGCAGGGGGTGGCCGGCCCCGAGGCCCACCTGTCAATAGGAGCCGCTCAGTGCCAGAGAACATGGTGGAGCCGCCTCTGTCGGGCAAGGTGGGCCGCTGCTGCAGCCTGAGTACCAAGAGGGGCCGGGGAGGCGGAGAGGCCACACAGTCACCTGGGCCTCTGCCCCAGAGCAATCTGGACGGAGACGAGGCCCTGTATGTCACTGCAGACCTCACCTTGGAGGACAACTGGCGGGTGATTGTCATGGAGAAGGGACCTCTTCCTGGCCCCACTGCGGGGCTGGAGGAGAGCAGTAGCCAGGGACCAAACTCGCTGGTGGCCCTGGTAGGGCAGGGCCAGGACTTCCAAGAGTCTGCAGAGTGTCGGCCGAAAGAAGAAGGTCCCAGGGACCCGGCAGACCCAAGCCAGCAGGGCAGAGTGAGAAACCTCAGAGAGAAATTCCAGGCCTTGAACTCTGTAGGTTGACGCTGACTCCTGGGGGAGGGAGGAGTCACGTTGGAGGATGAAGAAGAACCTGGGCATCCTTCCCGTTGAGCCTGGGCTCATGGAGCCCCTGCCCAAGACCCTTGGGCGAGTGGAAAGGCTGTCCCCTGTGCCCTCTGGAAAGGATGCTCCCATGTGCAGGGGCTCTCCCGCCTATGCCACACACTGGTGCTCCCTGGGGCTCGGGGCAACCTTCCATAGGCCCAGATGAGCCACTCACCTGTGAGGCTGGTGTGGCCACTTCCCTTGTAAATAGTTCTTCTCTAGTAAGAAGCCAAATGTTTAAGCTCACCTCTTCCCAGAGAGAGCAAGCTATGCTCAGGCCTCCAGCGTTGACTGGCCATAGCCATGGCCAGACAGAGGAGCCCACCCCCGGGGAGACTCGGGCAGTGGCCTGGAGAGGCTTTGCTCTGTAACTGTACCTTTTCTTAGGGTCCAGGCAGGAATGAAGCCGATAATTTATTGCTTTCCATTCCATGGTATGATGTGCGTGTGCGTGAGTGTGTGGCCCCTGTTTATTCCCCTCCTGCCAAGAATGAAATGGATTCAGTTCAGGTACTTTTGAGGGTTGTTGCGCTGACCCTGTGATTGTCGCTGATCTACACACATTTCATTATTCGCCAATGGTGCAATAACCACTGCTGACCAACCCACTCTGTGTGAACTGCTTCCTGGGCCTGGCTGGGGTAGGGAAGGCTATTCGTGGGCCAGGGAAGTCTTAGGGAGATGAAGACTTGGAAGTCGTTCCTTCCACACTCATTGGTCACCCGGGCTCATGAAACATGGGGCACCCTGGTAGTGGTGAGGGACGTGGGACAGGAGGATGTGAGGGTGGGAGCTTACTCTCTGCCACTTAGACTCCCATGGGCTTCTCTGTTTAGCAGCAGCCTGCTATCCTGTCTGAGGTAGGGGGTCCCACATGCCAGCCTTTTACTCTTTTCCCCAAGGGCCAGAGTTGGACTTAAAAAAGGGAGGTGGTGAGGTGGATAGACTGTTTTTCTATCCAGACATTCCCAGTATCTGGTGGGTGCCATATATGGAACCCTATATGGAACTCTCTCCAGTTTCCAGGAAACATCCTAGAAGGGAAGGATATTTTTTTTTTTTTTTTTTGAGACAGAGTTTTACTCTTGTTGCCCAGGCTGGAGTGCAATGGTGCCATCTTGGCTCATTGCAACCTCCGCTTCCTGGGTTCAAGCGATTCTGCTACCTCAGCCACCTGAGTAGTTGGGATTACAGGCATGTACCGCCATGCCCGGCTAATTTTTTGTATTTTTAGTAGAGACAGGGTTTCACCATGTTGACCAGACTGGTCTCGAACTCCTGACTTCAAGTGATCCTCCCACCTCGGCCTCCCAAAGTGTTGGGATTCCAGGTGTGAGCCACCGTGCCTGGCCGAAGGCAAGGTTTCTAAACTTGGAGATTAGAAATGTCCTAAAGGTGTCTGTAGCGTTGGTTGAGGAATACAAATGCATTTTTATTCCTCTCTTTTTATTGCATTCTCAGAAGTGTCTCTAATTCAGAAGAGTTAGGAATGCCTCCCTATTTCAGTTGGGTTTTCTGCCCTTTCTCCACAGAGGTCCAGCCTTGTTTTGCTCGATTTGTTCTGGCTGGGGCCTGGGAGATGGAGGCTGCAGGGCCTGGGTGGTAGAGCTGCCTAACAAGTGTTCACGCAGGGCTGCTGGGTCAGAGCCCTTCCTGTGGGCCTTCTGACCCAACCTGAAGACGGGTCCCTTGAGTCTTACAAGGTCAAGGGAAGATCTCCCAACTGCCCTGAATCTCCTGTGGTCATTTCCACAGTCACTGGCTCCTGCCAGGCCGGTCTCAGGATACGATGCTGAGTAGCCACAAGCACACTGGACAGTGTGAGGTTCAGGGGACCCAGATTCTTTTTTTTCTCCCCCTGAAATGGAGTCTTGTTCTGTTGCCCCAGACTGGAATGCAATGGCATGATCTTGGCTCACTGTAACCTCTGCCTCCTGGGTTCAAGCAATTCTCCTGCCTCAGCCTCCTGAGTAGCTGGGACTATAGGCATGCATCACCATGCCCTGCTAATTTTCGTATTAGTAGAGATGGGGTTTCGCCATGTTGGCCAGGCTGATCTCGAACTCCTGATTGTGATCTGCCTGCCTTGGCCTCTAAAAGTGCTGGGATTACAGGTGTGAGCCACAGCACCTGGTTGAGACCCAGAGTCTTATCCTAGCCTTGCCATTAGCTAGCTGGGTTTTTCCTAAGCTCTTGCTTTTTCCTTACCTGTAAATTGAAAAAGATGGATGATTTGCTGTTTCCCAAAATTCCAACTGGGGCTCTTCAGAGCGTGGGGCCCAGGAAGTTGCAGTTAACCCCTTCCCCAGTCAGGCCTTACATAGCCATCTAGGTGTGTCTGGGAACCTAGCACCAGTTCAGTGGTTCTCACTGGCTGCCCATTGGAATCATCTGGGGAGCCTTTTGGAAACTGGCAGTGCTTACATTCCATCCCCCTAGAGCAAGTGAAGCTGCCCTCTGGAGGCGAATCCCAGCCTTAGAGATTCTGGGGATTCTGTGGTCCCGCGAGTGCTGAGACCTGTCCTGAGCGCTGCGGGGAAGGGCTTGGGCTGATCATCGCTTGGAAATGATTTTGCCCTACAGCAAGCCTTCAAGTGCAAAAATGAGCAAGCTTTTTTCAGGCTTTGCGGTGAAGCATGGGACCCAGGTACTTGCAGTCATCCCATAAGGCTCCCAGGGACAAGCTAAAGAGTCTGGCTGTCCCTCTGTCTCCATGGTGCCAGCCCTCTGAGACCCTGTTCAGAGGGAGAGGAGGCTAGTCAAACAAGAAACTGAGAGAAATATGGAGCATTATTGATTTATTAGAAAAACTAGTAACTGGGTTTCCTCTGGTTGGTGGAAGCACGGTTGAGCAGGTGGAGGGCAGGGCCCAGCGGGCCCCAGGGCCAGCCCCAGATTGCATGGTCTGTGCCCAACAGTTGCATTCCTCTGCAGCCGCCGCCTCCTCATTTCCTCCCTGAGCTTGTTTGTCCAAGCCACCAAGCCATGTGGTCCCGCTGGCTTCGTCCTCCTCTGGATTCCTGCCCCCTCCCATGAAGGGAGGAATGAGATTCAGGGCCAGCCTCGAGGACCCTGGTTGCCTCCGAACGGCAGGAAGGAGAAGGGGTGTGGAGGAGAGGCTGAGCCTTCCACAGGCCTCGTGTTAGTGGCGCTAGTGGAGGCCGGGTTGGGGAGGGAAGCCCAAGGGCCCTCCACACCTTCCACGGCCAGAGTCAGCTGAGGCCAGGACAAGGGAGAAGGAGGGGGAAGGAGAGGGAAGGAGGACTGCCTGACCGTGCCCAGAAGGAGCTTCCTCTAAACTGCCCTGGGGAGGAAGCCTGGTATGCTGGTGTGCACTGGAGCTGTGTCAGCCTAGTTTGGGAATCTGTCAAAGAAAAGACTGCAAAGTAGAATAAGGATAGGAAAAAAAGACTGCCAGGGCACTAGGAGAGCTCAGCCCTGATGTGGCGCAGGGTCTCCCAAAGCTGGGTGCCTGCAGTTTTAGTCCAGTTGGTCGAATGTCTTGGGGCCTGGGTGACAGGAGGGATGTCGGGGGAGCTGGAAACAGATGGTCACATGCAGCTGGCTGCCCTGGACCAGGCCGGGGGACCTGGGGTGGTGAGATGCTAGCTCTTCCGCTGGAGCCCTTTCTTGTGTCTGTGGAGGTGCTTGCTGGAAATGCCTCACTTCAGGTGCTGATTTGGCACACATGGAGGGGGAGGGTGGGCCCTTGTCCCTTGGCTCCCTAAAGACTGGCCCAGGGAAACAGGTGAGGGAGATGCTTGCCACCATCTGCCATTCGGCAAGGAAACTGCTCTCTGCCTCAGAGAAGAACGTGCCCTCAAGGGCACCAAAGGCCTACTTTATTGCTAGGTGAGTGAAGTCACTTCACTGCCTTGGTTTCCCCAGACACAGAAAGAGGGTGGTGAGTGATACACACTAGATTCCCTGTATAGGGTCATATGCACTGAGGCCAAATGAAGACCATGGCCATCAATCAGGGTGGGGTGGGAACATCTGACCTGCAAATATCAGGCTCCATTAGATGATGTCTTCCTTTCTGTGGCTCCTGCCTGCTGTAGTTGGTGTTACCCTGATGTGTCAGGACCACAGGGGAGAAGTGATTTCTGCTGGCACTGGTCAGCACTCAGGGTTCCTGGGGGGGCTCATTCTGGATGTCTGCCCCCATGCCTGAACCTTACCCACTTCTCATCTCCATGCAACTAAGGTCCTTCCCACGGGGAAGGTGATGGAAACTGGGGACCTTTGCTTTCCGTGGGGGAGAATGCCTACTGCCCCCCACCCCATTTGACTCCTCCCTTGGACCTAAACCCAGTTAGATACTGGGCCAGTTACTTTCAGAGTAGAGTGGTTGGGAAATCCCTGTGGAATGAGTGGCCTCTCCCTTCCGGAAGTATGACCTGGGCAGCAAGGGGAAGGCCATTCCTGGGGACATAGGTTGCAAAGCCCCTTCTGGTACTCAGGGATAAGGGGGGGTAGAGATATTGACCTCTGTACTCATGAGACCCCCCCCCACAAGACCCGGGGCCAGGACCTTCTGGAGAAGCTGATCAAGTGGTACTACACCTTAATGACTCTGGCCCTGACATTTTTTGTCCCAGCTGTGCAAGGGTAGCTATGTCACATGAGTGGTAATACCAAGGCATGGCCACATCAGCCACCCCGGGATGATACCACTTTGCTATCTGCCCAGTGATTACCCTCTGACGGTCCCAGCGGCAGACAGGATGCAATGGGGCATTTGGTTTTGGGACGCTTTACTGCAGGTGTGGGGATATCCATTTTCTATCTGGGTGCCCACACTGTCCCCCAGGGGGCCTGTGTCTATCGGATATTGCTGGTTTGGCTGCTACTGGGAGTGGGGGGAGGGTCCCAGCATTGAGAGGGTGAGCATTAGGCAGTGTTGTGACATACCTGTCACTCCTTCAGATCACAGCCCTGTGCCCTGGCCACGGCTTTAAATGATAAATGGTCTGACCTTGCTGCCCCTCCTGGGATTGCCTGTGCTGGCACAAAGGGTGCTGGAGGCACTCAGCCAGGCCCCACCAACCGTGGAGGGTGCCCTTTGATCTGGGGGGAGGAGCAGAGTGGAAGGATGGGGTGGCCCCTGAGGTTAGAGTCCCAGTTCTGTGGAAGCCCAGTGGGGAGGAGGCTGGCGGCACCCAAGGCCCTGACCCAGTCTGGTTCTGGCAGCCCCCTCAGCTCCTGGCCCAGAGCTAGGGCTTTGTGGCTCCTTCCTCCTGCCCCTCAGGGGTTGGCCGTCATTTCCAGTGCCCTCTTCTTTCCCCTTTCCCTGGCTGCCACCAGGTGGGAGGTGACCCCAAGCAAGAACTGCTTTAGGAGTGGACAGGACAGCGTTTGAGGAGCCCCATCAGCCTTCTCCAGCTCTTTTTTTTTTTTTTTGGTTGAGGGTAAGGGGACTGCGCACCCTCAGCTCAGGAGGAGGGTGGGAGAGGAGGGTGTGTGCCTCAGAGAACCGTTTCCTGCCCCCAGGCCTGGAGGCCCCGAGGGCGCCTGAGGAGATGGGAGACCTCGTCTCTGGAGCAGAGCCGGCTCGGCCGAGGGCATGGAGGGGGCGTCGGCCCCGGACGCGCGGGCGAAGGCAGCTTTTGCAGTGCAGCGTGGGGCCCAGGGCCCGGCCCGCGACTCCACTCGACAAGCGGGTGGCGGATGGAGGAGGCTGCGGCCGGGGCGAGGTCGAGGCCGAGACGCCTGGTCCCTGCGCTTCCCGACCCCGCCAGGCCCGCCAGCTCCACCCGCGGGGGCCCCCAGCCGCTACTTCTTTTTGGGGAAGAAGCTGAATCTCTTCTCCTTGTCCTTCTTGCCGAGGCTGGCGTCGGGGCCGGAGAGGGCAGGCAGGGGCAGGCTCTGCGCCTTGACACGGATGCTCTGGGACTCGTTGATGGCGGTGCTCACGCCTTGCAGCCAGGACAGCATCTCCTCCTGTGGGGCGGAGGGTCACGGTCGAGTCTGGAGGCCCGAAGGCCCCCACCTCTCGTGCCAGGCAACGATGGGGGGCTCTGGAGACTGCCCCTTCTGAGGATGCCTCCCAAGCAAGCAGCCTGGGGTCCTCCACCTACCACTTTGTTAGCCAGATCTGGGCGAGGCTGCCCACGCTTACCTCATCCTTGCCATGGAAGAGCCACTCGCTGCCGTTGCTCAGCCTAGGAGGACAAAGGGTTTCCTGTCATGGAGACACCTCTGGAGGGGGCACTGGGCACAGGGCTGGCTCTGATCCCATAATACCCTGAGTCGAACACCCAGAACCCTCCCAGGCTGCCCAGCACTTTCTGAGAGAGGTCAAAGTGTGCACCATCAGCCTCTTTGATTTGAAAACCCGCTGAGGAGCAGCTCAGGCCTGGAATGGGACCCATACGGAGGGCCTCTGTCCTGCCACCAATGCCCAATCAAGCCACCAACTTGGGCTTTCAAAAGCCAGGAAGGCCTCACCTCAGCTTAAAGACGTGCTTCTTCTTCTTGTAGTTGGCAGCAATCTCACAGATGGCATGTCTCAGGGCCAGGGGTTCCTCCCCGTGGTAGGGCACCCCCAGGGCCAAGTTCTTGGCATCCTTGTAGAAGGTTAGCTCGCTGTTCCTCAGCACACAGTACAGGTTGTTCCACGACCTGCAAAGATGCAGAGAGGCAAGTCACCCATCCTGATATGGCATCTCTAGTCAATTCCTATAGTGTCACCATTCAAAAAATGACACCATGTTTGTCCTGATACATAGTAACATGTTTTATTGTTAAAAAAAATCATCTGCATGTAATTTCATTACCAAGAATTAGCTATTAACATTTTATGTATTCCTTCAAGTCTTCACATATTCACTTTTTTTTACTATTCACAGATAGCTAAAATTGGATTATGTATATATTCAATTTTATATCCTGTTTCTAAGCATAACACTAAATCATGAGTATTTCTCCATATCCTCAAATATTTCCTTCCTTTTTTTTTTTTTTTTTTTTTTGGTAGATGGAGCCTTACTCTGTCACTCAGGTTGGAATGTAATGGTGCCATCTTGGCTCTGCCTCCCGGGTTTAAGCAATTCTCTTGCCTTAGCCTCCCAAGTAGCTGGGACTACAGGCACAAGCCACCATGCCTGGCTAATTTTTGTATTTTTAGTAGAGACAGGGTTTCGCCATGTTGGCCAGAGTGGTCTGAAACTCCTGACCTTAGGTGATCTGCCCGCCTCAGCCTCCCAAAGTGATTACAGGCATGAGCCACTGCACCCAGCCCATATCCTCAAATATTTCTTAAAATATTTTGAATAACTATGTGGAAGCCTATCACAATCCCTTTATTGATGAACCTTATAATACTGGAAAATTTGTCCATAATTTAAATAGCAATGTGATGAAAAAAAATTTTTTTGAGACGGAGTCTTACTCTGTTGTCCAAGCTGGAGTGCAGTGGTGCAGTCTTGACTCACTGCAACTCTGCCTCCCAGGTTCAAGTAATTCTCCTGCCTCAGCCTCCTGAGTAGCTGGGGTTTCAGGCACGTGCCACCACACTTGCTAATTTTTGTATTTTTAGTAGAGATAGGGTTTCACCATGTTGGTCAGGCTGGTCTCGAACTCCTAACCTCGTGATCCGCCTGCCTCAGGCTGCTGGGATTACAGGCATGAGCCCAGCCATGATGAACATTCTTACACATAAATCTGTGTCTATAATTCTGATCTTACCTTGAGATATAGTTCTAGATTTAGAACTATTACAATTTAAGACCAACAGTAAAAAAATAACTTTTTAAAGTATTTCTACATCCATTACCATATTTGATTCTCATGACAGAACTGTGAAGGAATTGAACGGCATTTTGTTTCAGTGATTGTTTTTTGTTTTGATCAGATGTGCCAAGTATAGCTAACTTTTTAAAGGAACAAATTTTACAAATAGGGCTCATGTCATCTGGCATGTTTGGTGAGAGCACCAAGCTCATAACTGAACGGCTGGGCTGCCCCGAGCCCCTTCACTCACACGTGGGAAGCAGGTTGCGGCACTTCTACAGTAACAGACACTGTTTCCTCCTCCTCCTCTTCATCCCAGTCCTCTGTCTCCCTCCTCTCCTCTCCCCCTTCTCCTCCCTTACTTTTGAAGGCGGGAAGGTGGAGAAACTAGTAGGGCACATAGGGAGGAAGTTCTGGAAGGTCAGAGGGAGAAACTGACTCATACAAAGCTGGCTGCAAAGTCATTTTATGAAGCCCCGTTTCTGACTCCACATTCAGGGATCTTTTCTCTGGTAGAAAGGCAGTAACTAAGAAGGAGCTGGGTCTTTGGAGAAAGAGCTTGCTTTGAACAAATAACCTTTCTGAGACTCTGTTTTCCCCCCAGAAAATGGAAACATCAATGTCACAGGATTATTGTGAAGATTTTATCAGTCCTAACATAATGCCTGGCACATAGTAGATGCTCAGTAAATGTAAATTTCCCCTTTCCTGATGGACTCTCCATGTAAGCAAGAAATAAACCTCTTCAGGGCAATTGGGTCCCCAAATGGTTCCTTTTTGGAATTTGGAATTGCTTTTGTGAGTCCCCCAGACACACACTGCATGCTCATGCTGGGAATACGGCTGGCTTCAACCTCTTGGTGCTGCTCTATTTCCCTGGGACTCTGGACTGCTGCTAGAAAGAGGAGGCCCCCAGGGCCCCAGGTAGAGACAGCCCTAGATAGACCAAATCCAAGGGCATGACTGTTTCAGGGTCAGGAAAGGATGTAGCCTTTGAGTCAGTTCCTCAGGGTCATAGAGTCACTGAATGACAGCACTGGAAAGGACCTCCAGAAGGCAGCTGGGCCATGACCCACCCCTATCACTCACATTTTACAGCTGAGGACACTGAGGCCCAGACTGATAAAAAGTGGGGCTCCAACAAGGATGTTGTTAGTGCCAAGACCTACCTAGCCTTTACCTACTTATCCCTAGCCCTGGGATACTAGGATAATAACAGCTAGTGTTCACCAAGTGCCTACTCTGGGCCAGGAACAGTATCTGTAGTGAAGACATACTGTTCCCATCATCCTCTCTCTCCAAATGGGGAAACCGATTTAAAGAGGTTGAGTAACTGGCATGAAGACATAGGATTTGAACTCAGGACCAGAACTGGAGATGGGCTTTCCCATCATGCCAAGTAGCCCTCGTGGCTGGCCCAGAGGGGTGCCCAGGAGCTCTTACAGGCCAGAGGCAGAGGGCACCCCTCCCCCAGCACATGCCCACATCACCAAGGCTCTGCTGGCAGAGAGATCCCTGGGAGCCACCCAACCTCCCCTCTGCCAGCAGCCTCCCCACACTCACCTGTTGGAAGCCTTCTTGTTGGGTCCCTCCAGGTCGTGCTTGCGGCCCAGGTAGCCTTCCATCTGCACGCTGTGCCCGTGGTCCCGCGGGGCCAGTAGCGTTGCAGGCTCATCACCCTCGCTCAGGGGCGTATCTAGGACCTTAAAGAGGGGCTCTGTGGCAGGCCTCTCGTCCCCAGCGGATTTCTGCCTGTCCTCGTGCTGCCCCAGTGGTGGTGGCTGCTGCAGGTCCTGAGGCCACGTTCCCTCTTCTTCCCCCTGCTCAGGGCATAGGGAGGAGCACACCTTTCTGGGGTCTCTGGCTAGAGATGGCTGTTCTCAGCAAAGCTGGGAGGTCAGCAGCCACCCTCCACCACCCCCACACCTACTTCCTTTCTGCTCCCATGTCCTGGCCCACCCTGGCTCTCCCACAACCTGCTGTGGGTGCCCACTCACTTCCCTACCCTGACCATGCCTCTGGCTCCATTTCCACCCCATTCCCCCTTCAGATAGCTGCAGGGTGGGGAATCTCCAATCTAACATAGCAACCGAAGGTTCTCGGAGTGAGCCAAAGGGCCTGAGTGATTATTTCATTAAAAGGGTGCGGGGGCAGGGGCAGGTTCCAGTGCTGCTGGCAAAGCTCTGGCCCCTCTTGCTTCAGCCAGACACTCACATGAGGGAAGTTCTGCTGCTAAGACAAGTTCGACAACCACTCGTGGTAGAATGTTGGATGGGAACTCTTCAGGTACTTTCAAATTGTGCCTCAAGCCCCAAAACTAAGGGTACCAGGCCCTAAGTCTGCCCCCACCACCTCACAAAGGGAGACCCCAGACCCTCCCTGGCCATCAGCAGGTCTATCGGAGCCTCTCTCCACCATTTTCTGGGAGCTTGCTGGACAGGGCAGTGGTTCCTAACCCTGGCTGCCTTCTGCTGTCATCTCAGGTGCTTTTAAAAGAAACATTCTCAGCCGGGTGCAGTGGCTCATGCCTGTAATCCCAGCACTTTGGGAGGCCTAGGCAGGCAGATCACCTACGGTCGGGATTTCGAGACCAGCCTGACCAACGTGGAGAAACCCCGTCTCTACTAAAAATACAAAATAATAATAAAAAAGAAAGAAAGAAAGAAAGAAACATTCTCAGGCTCCACCTGAAGATGCTGAGTTAAGTGGCCAGGGGTCAGCACATTGGTATTTCTTCCTGAGCATTTCATGGGATCTAATATGCAGCAGGAGTTGAGAATCCCCCTTGTAAGGAGGCACTGCCTTGGGGAACTACTGTGGTCTTTACCTTCCTGTGGAGACTTGGGGATCCCTGGCCCCTGCCCAAGTTAAGGGAGGGGCCTCCAATGATGTCACAGGGGCCCACGAGATGGGGAAGCTGACCTGTCATTCCCTGGCTGAACCTCTCTTTATGCTAGACCTTGCTGATCTGCCCTTCTGCCTATTGGGCAGAAGAAAGAGAGGGCAGGACAGATTGGGGCAGCAGAGGGCAGCCTCCCATTGCCAGGTGGGGCAAGAATGGGTGGGTCTTCTCCATGCCAAGTGAGCACCAAGGAAGGCAGCCTCTCTGGAGCCATCTTGCCAGGACCTAGTCCCAAAGGCCTCACTGCTGGGCAGCTTTCAGCAAGAGGTAGGAAGGCCCCCAAGCAGCTGGATGCCTGAAGCACCAAGGACATCTTCACCCAGGAGGTCAGAGCCACCTCAGGCAGTCAAGAGACTGCTCCTTTTTCTGCTCCCTCCTCCCTGCCCTAACAGCTGAGGGTGGATGCCCAGAAGAGTGATGCGGAGGAGAGGGAAGGAGCAGGAGAGAGCATGGGGCAAAGCCGAAATAGAGGATGGGGGATGGGAGGATGTGGGCCCCGTGCCAGACATCAGATTGAAGCTTTAAACTGAAACAACTGGGTAGACTTTTTATCCACTGAAAGTCACCAGGGTCTACCTGAGGTGGCCTTAGGAATGGGAAGGGGGCTCCATGGAGATGCTGGAAGGCAGTGGTTGCAAGAAAGGTAAAACTGATCACGTTTGTATCTCATCAGATTAGGACTGTTCAGGGAACAGGTTATATATTAGGGTTCCAGTCAGATTTCAAAGAAGGGGTTATGTGACTGGGAAAGTTTGGAAACCACTGACCTAGTCTAATGCTTTTGATCTATAAGAGAAAACCAGTGCTCAGAGAGGTCAAGTGACTTGCCCAAGCTCACACTGTTAGATAGATGGATATGAGCAGGAGGGGGAGCCCCTGAGAAAGGGAGATCTGGAAAGAGTCACATCCCAGAGACCACCCAAAACACGCACCCTAGATATGTTATGCAGGAAGGAATGCCCCAAGATGCCCCTTAAGATCCCCTGTCATCACACACTCTGCAGTTAACCTGTCGGAATGCAGCCAGCTGCCTGCTGATAAGGAGGGAAAGAAGGCAAAGGAGAAATTCCTATGAGATATGCAGGTGCAATAAATATCGATACACAACCTTCCTGGAGTGGCGGTAATTAGCAACATCACCATTAGGTAGGACTTGTATCCGACACCCGCCTCTGCAGATTCATTCCCTGAAAGTTAAGGGAGAGTCCCACAAACCTGGGGCAGGGACTGAGTGGGGGCAGAAGGTAGAGACTTAAGACAGAGCAAGAAATTAGATAAAGGTGGAGACTTGAGACAGAGGCAGGAACTTAAAGAGAGTGCGACGTAATAAGAGTAATAAAAACTGCAAGGCAGAGCTCTGGAGCTGCTGACTCATTCTGTTTCGAGCAGTCTGCTCTGCCTCATCTTTCAGAGTGTACTACCTCGGCCGCCGCCTCACTCTTGCTGTGGATACTGTTGCTTCCCAGCCAGACCCACTGGCTCCTCTCTTGGAGCCGACTTCAATAAACTCCCTGCTCTTTATTTTCCTTCAGTAAACCTTTTGCTTACATTACTACTTGGTCTCTTGGCTGAATTCTCCCAAGTAAGACTAAGAATTGAGGAGTCCACACTTCCTGGGAACAAGGCTAATAGGTATAGGAGGCCGTTTGGAACGTGCACTCCCAAAATGGAACACCTGAGCTTTTATCCCACCTTTATGGTGTTCATCTTTTCCCACCTTAGTGCCCCCTGAGGGCTGTGGCCGGACCACTCTTCTCTCTATGCATGTGGCAGCCTTTGTACCCTAGAGTGTCTACAATGAGCCAGCATTGGACACAAGGATCTGGAGGCCCCAGAGCCCTGCCTTGATCACCCTGTAGCAGGGAGGAAGGGCAGAAAAAGCAGGGATGGGACTGGAAGCCTGGGCTTGGGGTCCTTCAGTGGATCCTATGCTCTGACTTGGGTATACATCTGGGGAGGGCCTGTTCTTCCTCCAAGAGGGGTGGGGTAGGTTCCAGAGGAAGGGATGGGCTGCACTGCTGCTCCTGCTACCATCAGAGCTCTCCCTGCCCTTGGGTCTCAGAGAAACAGCCATGGCAGATACAGGGAGAGAAGCTTGCCAGACCCTGTCAGCCTTGTTTGACTCTCTAACCCATCTTCTGTTCTCCCGGATTGTTTTTGCTAGAGACCTCTGTGCCCACATTTTTCCCCTATACTTCCATTCCATTTTCCTTACTTTAGAAAACTGTCCTCTGAATATAGAGATGGATTTTGCCAGGATTGACTCCCAACTTAATCCCACCTTCCTTCTGTTTCCTCTTAATGAGTGCCTGGCCCACATTCCTTGGCAGGGGCATTCAGAGGCCATGCCAGTGTGATCAAAAATCATTTGGCTAGGTCACAGCTTGGCTTTGGAAAATGGGGGTTTTCCAATGTATGCAAAGATTTCTTCAGCGTTCCTGACTGCTCAAATAGAGACAATTTAAAATGCATCCTGTCCTCTCCACCCTGAAGGCCAAGGCCAAGAATGAGGGTGAGAGGTGAAGGAATTGGGCCTTGGCAGGGCTTCCCTTCCTCTCTGGGACGGGGAGTGGACACAGGTGAGAAAGGTGGGGTGTAATGAAGGTCGGTGCAGGAGAGAAGGAAGGGGCTTTGGGGACAATCCTTTCTTCCCCTCCTCAGCTCCCAGGAGGCTGGCCAACTCCCTGAAGTGGAACAAGGAGGAGGAACCAAGAGGGGCTGGGGTGAGGGAAAGAGGAAGACGGATTTCTAGAAGGCTCTGTGAGCAGAGACACCAATGAGCTCTCAGACAGAGCTGGCCCCTTCCCTCAGCCCTCTTTCTGCTCTCCCATCCGGGACCACCAGCAGAGGACCTCCTAAGACACACACCCCTTCCCAGGTGTTGGGTTAGACAGACCTAGAGTGAGAGTCCCTGAAATTCCACTTGGGGGAAGGGAGAGAACCTTCCTGATTCAGTTAGTGGGAATGAGCCCATGACATACTTCACAGGTGGTTTGTAGCCTTTTAAAATGATGCCGTGTCTGTAATTTTTGGCTCTCTTACGATCCTTCACCCCTCTATCCACCTCTGCCTCCCTGGGCTTTGCTGAGCAATTATTGTGGCCAGTGACCTGTGGGGCTAGTGTGAGGATCTCAAAAACCCTCTTGCTCCGGGAGTAACAGATGTTCAGGACTGCCAGTGGCAGGCAAGGCCTCGGCCCCTCCGTTCTCGGCCATTTTCAGTTGGAACATTCCGAGGCTTGAGATAGAAAGGGGGAAACCGTTTGAACAGGTAAGCAGTGCAGAAGGGCCTGAGGCCCCTCCCCTTTAGGGCAGTGCGGAAGCGGCCTGAGGCCCCTCCTCAATGCTTGGAGTCGGGCACTTCGGTGGAGGGGCACCAGAAGGCAAAGGCAGAGGTCTCCAGGTCCGGCCAAAGACAACGATGTGCTGCTTAGTGGAAGGCTCTGGTAATTCACAAGTGGATTTTACAGAGAGCTCACAACTTTGTCAAGAAAAGACTTCGAGGAAGATTATATCTAGATATATATGTATATCCAAGAGGTCAAATCCTTTTCTGAAGCAGCACCATTTTTTTAAAAAGTTACTCTTGGGGCCGGGCGCCGGGGCTCATGCCTGTAATCATAGCACTTTGGGAGGCCGAGGCAGGTGGATTTCCTGAGCTCAGGAGTTCCAGACCAGCCTGGGCCACACGGTGAAATCCGATCTCTACCAAAATACAAAAAATTAGCCGAGCGCAGCGGCGTGCGCCTGTAGTCTCAGTTACTTGAGAGGTTAAAGCAGGGAATTGCTAGAACCCAGGACGCGGAGGTTGCGTGAGCGAAGATTGCGCCACTGCACTCCAGACTGGGCAACAGAATGAGACTCGTCTCTTAAAAAAAAAAAAAAAAAAAGATACGCTTGGGGTTCCCACCTGCCCAGGGAAAGTGCACAAACATCAGAGCAGGCTGGAGGGACCGCCAGATGCTGCCTGCAGGCTCTTTGCTCCCGGGGGAGTGGGGTGGAGGGGGGAAGGCTGACAAAGCCCTGCAAGTATGTGAGTGTGCACGTAAAGATCTTTTGTAATTCATAAGAGATAAGAGATTTCCCTGGGGCCTTTTATTTCTATCCATGCCTCTGGGAGGGGTATGTAGGTAGAATCAACAATGGGGGCCTTATCAGGAAAGGGGGTGGGGGAGGCTGGGAATGGGGTAAAGCTGATGTAAGAAAAGAGATTCTCAGAATTCTAGAGCTGGAAAGAGGCCTTGGGGTCATGGGATTCAGCCCCTCCTATCGCAGATAGGAAAACAGGGTTCCAGAAAAGCTCCGTGACGACTGAAATTAGAGCACACAGCAAGTTAGTAGCAAAGCTGGGGCAAGAACCCATGGCCCTGCCTCCCTATTCACACAATCCTCCCAACCAGAAAGGGCACTGTAGGTGGTGTGGGAAGGCAAGGAGCCAAGTGGCTGCGCAGAGACCCACCCATGACCCCCTGGCTGCAAACCTGCAGTGGGAGGGCTGTAGTGCTGACGGAATAGCCCTGCCTCTTTCTAGGCCAGATCCATCAAGGACCTCCCAGCTGACCAGCTGAATCATCCACCCATGCCAACTGCAGGCCCGGGTCAGGCTAGCAGCATGGTTTAGGAGGATAACCCACCTTCCCCAAGCCCCAGGGCTAATAGGAGGGGACGAGGTTGGCCAGGGCGGTGGCTCACACCTGTAATCCCAGCACGTTGGGAGGCTAAGGCAGGAGGATCATGAGGTCAGGAGTTCGAGATCAGCCTGGCCAACATGGTGGAACCCCACCTCTATTAAAAATACAAAAGATTAGCCGGGCTTGGTGGCAGGCACCTGTAATCCCACCTACTAGGGAGGCTGAGGCAGGAGAATCACTTGAACCCAGGAGGTGGAGGTTGCAGTGAGCTGAGACCGTGCCATTGCACTCCAGACTGGGCGACAGGGCAAGACTCTGTCTCAAAAAAAATTTAAAAATAGGGGACGAAGTGATGGTTCTCCTGCTGCCCCTGTAAGCAGGCCATAGTCTGAGGTGGAGACTGCCTTGCCCGATAGAAGGCGGGATCTATGGACAGAGAGTGCCAGGGGAACGATGTGGCTACTCCTGTGCCTGAGGTGTGGGTGAGGGACCCGCAGGTTCTGCCCAAAGGCATCGCGTATGGAGGAGGAGCTAATCTGAGATTCCCTTCCATCTCTGTGCTGTAAGGCAGGGGCTGCTGCTGGAGCCCTTGGGGTCATCAGGAAGATGCAGATTCCACCCAAACCACCAAGGGCTGTCACTCACTGGAGCAGGGGACACTCTGAAGGAAGAGAGTACTGCTGCCTGGAAGAAATTCTGGGTGTCCGACTGGGAGTGGCAAGGGAGTCTAGACCATAAGTGGGGGTGAATTGGGGAGCAGGCTGAATAAGGGAATGTGCTGCCTTTAGTTGTCTGGTTTGGGGAACAGGCAGGGGGAGGTGTCTGAGGAGCTATGTGTATTGGCTGTGGGATCATGATGTCAGAGGAGGGCAGGGGACAGGCAGCATTGGTTGCTGGTTGACAGGGATCAATGGAGAAGAGGGCATAGCCTTTTTAGGGCCTCACAGGATTGTAGTCAAATCAACAGGGAGAGGCCGCAGGCTCCCAAAGGGTGGGGGATGGCCGTTTCAGGGTCTTTGCAGTCCTGCAAAGTCAAGTAGGAGTTTGTGTAAGCTTGACTTTTTAGGGTCCTGCCTTGCTAGGAAACTGGCTTCGGTGGGGGAGGGAAGTGGTAAGCGTCCTATCTGGGCCAAAGGAGGTGAAGGTGTATGTCCAGGCTCAGCCAGCAGGTGGCGCAGGGGACTGCAGACGACGAACTCCCCAGGCTCCCAGGCGAAACACAACCTGGCTGGGAACCACAGGGTCTTTTAGAGGTTCTGAAGATGCTCAGCGAACCCGAATGCATTTACAAGCAAAGAACACAGGCGACGGGGTCTTCTCTCTAAAGGTAACGCTGGTGAGAACCAGGGCCTGAGGATGCACCCCAGAAACAGACAAACTGCAGCAATGGGATGCGTCGTGCCGTGTTAGATCACATGGAAGATGCTGCTTTTAAAAGATGAAAGACTGAGGAGGCGGACGGAAAAAAAAGAAGGGACTTAAATGATCATCTACTAGGTGCCAGCTGCTCTATCTACATTGTCTCTTTCAATCCTCCCAGCCTCTCTGCAAGGCAGGTACTGTTACTAACCCTGTGTTACAGATGAGGGAAACTGGGGGTCATAGAGAATGAATGACCCATCCGTAGCCACACATTAGTGAGGAAAGTTGAGGATGCAGTCCATCTGGCCCCACACTCTGTGCTTTTTTGTTTTTTGAGACAGAATCTCACTCTGTCGCCCAGGCTGGAGTGCAGTGGCACAATCTCAGCCCACTGCAACCTCTGCCTCCTGGGTTCAAGTGATTCTCCTGTCTCAGTCTCCTGAGTAGCTGGGACTACAGGTGCCCACCACCACGCCTGGCTTTTTTTTTTCTTTTTGAGATGGAGTTTCGTTCTTCTGTCCAGGCTGGAGTGCAGTGGCGTGATCTTGGCTTACCGCAACCTCCACCTCCTGGGTTCAAGCATTTCTCCTGTTTCAGTCTCCTGAGTAGCTGGGACTACAGGCATGCGCCACCACACCCAGCTAATTTTTGTATTTTTAGTAGAGACAGGATTTCTCCATGTTGGTCAGGCTAGTCTGGAACTCCCGACCTCAGGCGATCAGCCTGCATTGGCCTCCAAAGTGCACAGGGGACTGCACACAGACGACAAACTCCCCAGGCTCCCGGGAGAAACACAACCTGGCTCGGGACCACAGGGTCACCATAGGCACGAACCACCATGCCCGGCTGATTTTTGTATTTTTTAGTAGAAATGGGGTTTCACCATATTGGACAGGCTGGTCTCGAACTCGTGATCTTGTGATCTGCCCTCCCAAAGTGCTGGGATTACAAGTGTGAGCCACCATGCCCCGCCTCTGTGTTCTTACTAAATCCTGCTGCAAGAGGGGAGACTTGTGTCCTCACTCCAGAGGAAAGCACCTGTCCGATGCAGTTTAGTCTAAATGAGATGATCCTGGCTTATGTGAAAAACATGGCTGATTGACAGAGGCAGCACAATCATGTCAGAGCTGGAAGAGGGGCTTGAGACCAGACAAGACCCCAAAACTGGATGCGTCAGGCAAACAAAGAGTGCTGGTGACTGTGGGGTGCCAGGAGCTGGCCATTCTGGCAGCCAAGTGTTGCCCTCTCCCGATGTCGGATGTCTGAGCTCTTGTCCTCTTGGTGAGAAGGGCTGTCACTGGGTAGGTTGGAAAGGCTGTTCAGAAGACAGTTGTTTGCAAGAGAAGAAAAATAAACAGTTTGTTGAGCTGAGGGCAGCCAAAGAGATGAAGAGATGGCAACTTAAGCTAGGCAGAGACAGATGCCTTAAAGGAGAAAGCAGAGGCTGTTGCTGAACAGGAGGAAAGAGCAGGGCGGGGAGCTGAGGCTGGGAATGCATGGTGAGCAGTGCCCTGGATTGAAGGCTGAGGGATGGGGAGGGGCTCTTATGAGAAGTGGAGTAGGGGAGCAGTGCAGTACAACACTGCACCCCAGAGTCCAGCTGTCTGTCCGAGACGGCAACTAGGGGAGCGGGCAAGACAACAGGAAAGGATGCAGGGCAGAAGGCCACCCGGTAAAGTGAATGGAAGGGAAGGGGAATGGCAGTGTGCAGGGTCCCCTCGGACGGAAAGGAGAAACCTGGTCCACTGTCACCAGGGCATGAGAAGAGAAGGAAGCTTGCTCGGGAGCTGTCTTCACTGTGCCCACCACCTTTGTGGCCTCTTCAGGTCCCTGGCCTGGAGGAACTGCTGGCTGCTTAGTCACTCGGTGGCCCTGAGCCAGCCACTCAGCATTAGAAAGACTAGATAGAGAGAGTTAGAAGATGCTGACTCCCCCATCCAGATCTGCCACCCAGTGGTCACGTCATCCACTTCAAATCCATTTCTGAGATGCCTCCAATGTTAACTGAGTCTCATCTGGAGGCCATCAGTGTCTAGGATGTTCTGAAACACAGCTTGAAAGGGAGAACTCAGAAAGAGTCTTCAGAGCAGAGGGGCCAGGAATATTCAATCTGACCACAACAAAGAGAAAGGGACATGGCCAGCAACAGGCAGGTGTCCAGACAGAGCCTACAGCAGGTTTCTCTAGGGAGCCAGGCGCAGTGCCAGTGTGCAGGCAGACACACCCCTGCCACGCTGACTCAGGCATCCAGGGTAGACAGGGACACGCCCAGGTTTTGGGGAAAAGTGACGTTGTTTCCAGCTGGGTCTGCCCATTAACAAGCATAGGATTTGCATTCGCCACAAAATGTCTGAAAGAGTAGCAGGAAGACTGGGAGAGCTTGTTCAGGCGAGAAGAAACACAGCTGCTGTCTCCACACCCACATCCCTTCCATCCAAGGACATCAGAGCCCCGCCCACTGGCCGCTGATGAAAGCTCCCGGCTGCCTGCCAGGGAGGCTGCTGCTGGGGGAGGTGCCCAGGTTGCCAAGGGGGAACAGCAGCTGGAGCCAGCCAGACACCGGCCAAGAGGTGGTCCTGGCTGCAAGTCCAGTGCCTGCTCAGGCCCTCGGCACTTGCCCTGACATTCGGAGTGCTGTTACTTCCCTGAAGCCACATAAACCTTTAATTCTGTGGAAATGGAGAGGCAAGGGACTAGGAGTCTCAGCTCCCATGTTTAGCCCTAAGAAGATGTTCAGTCCCTTTCTCCAGGGCAGCTGGCTGCACAGGCAGTGCTGGAAGGCCACGCGAAAGAATGGCATCTATGAGGTGCCCTTGGGGAAGAGAGCTTTCCCTGATTTCCTGATGAGAAGGCTGATAAGGAGGAGCACCCAGCAGCTGCTTTCTGGAGTGGCCTGGCATCCCAGGGTCCCCTCTGCACTCCAGCCTGGATGTAGCCTTGGGGCTTGGAGGCCGGCAAGGTATGCTTATCCCAGACAGTGAGCCCCAGCAAAGGCGATTAGGAGCACCAATCCCTTTTAGGGATGTCATGCATGGCGTCACCGCAGCCCTGCTAAGAGAGTTCTCAGAGCAGTTCCCGATTCACTTCCCAAAACTGAAATCAGGCACAGTGGACAGGTAGGTGCATGGGGCTGTGGACTGGGGTTGCTGAGGCACGCAGAGCCCGGGAGGTGGCGGATG
Source organism: Callithrix jacchus (assembly GCF_049354715.1). Lineage (NCBI taxonomy): Eukaryota > Metazoa > Chordata > Mammalia > Primates > Cebidae > Callithrix > Callithrix jacchus. Next base: position 99,431,731 of record NC_133509.1, read on the forward strand.
CTCAGCAGGACCCCCAAGTCCTTCCCAGGGCCACAGCCCCAGGTGAAACGGAGGTGCTTAGTCTCGGGCAGGGCTGCCTGCCCACTGCTGAGGGCTCCCTGGGCCTTCTTCAGGCACTATCCTTCCCGCAGCAGAGGTGCAGCCCCACCTCTACTCCCGCACGTGGACACAGGCAAACACCCCAGCTGTTCTTTCCCATCTCCCATCTCACACCATCGGGCGCCTGAGACCATCCAGGTACCACAGCAGGAAGCACGAGGCAAGAGGAAAGTGGTGAAAACCACCTCTCCCAGCCCCTCATTATAATTTGCTAAATCGCTGACATCCAGGCATGTTCCAAACTTTCGGGAATTCTCCAGAGAGGGCTTTCTAAGAGCTCAGAGATGGGGGATTCAGTGGTTTATCTAAAATCATGCAGGAAGTTTCCACCAGGATTGAGGACTAGAACCCAGATGTCCTGACTCCCCTCCAGCAGTTTTGTCTCTTGTGAGTGAGGTCTCATTTCTTCTGCCTGGCCTCCCATGCACTTACCTGTATGAACGGATTGGCCTTTACCAGAGCATGCTCTAATGTGAAAAGGCAAGAGGTGAGGGAACGTGGTGGGACTGTGCAGCCATGTGCTCGAGGAAGAGGCTGATGTATGGGGCACTCGGGGAAGGGGAGTACTGGGGTGTGTGGCACCCTGTGGTGTGCAGCTGTCCAGACTCAGGCAGGGGTGCCTTATCCACTCCCATCAGTTCCCCCCAGCAGGAAGCCAACATGCACAGTGAGGAGTGGTACATGAAGCAACACCGCATGGATCTATTCTACAAGGCACCAACACCAGACCACACAGAGGGCTAGCAGGAGAGCCACCGTCCTCCAGGCCTATCCCAGAGGGAAGGCGCAGCCGTTGGCCGTCCCTCCCTGGGAGAGGCCTGCAGTTCTGTGAAGGGGTAGTCCCAGGCAGGCTGCAAGGACTGGCCGCTGGCCTTTCAAGAAGCCTTGTAGAGCCAGGTGGGGCGTCCTGACAGGCTCTGTTCTCCTCTGTGTCGCATAGAAGGCAGATGGGGTATTGGGCCCTCCTGAGGTTTGTGGATCCCCGTGAGAACTTAACAAAGGGCTCAGAAGGGAGGAGCAGCAGGAAATGTGTGCATGAGGCCTTGGGTCTGGTGTCCATTTGAGTCACCATCTGGTTTCTTTCCGGTACTGGGCACAGGCCGGTCTTCCCATCTGCTGGAGTGGCTGGCTCTCTGGAAAGGGTCTCCAAAGTGGCTCACTCCTCCTTCCCCCAAAGATATCATCAGGTCCAAACAGGTTTTATTCCCCTCCACCCAGTGACATTCAGGAGTTGGCTGGAGGCGGCTCTGATGCACAAGTAGTTACATTTGCACGGACACACATGACATAGACAATGGGTGGAGACGCCCTGGTGCTCACAGAGGAGCCGGCACACCAGGACACCGATGCATGCAGACACACAGGGACGCTTGGCAGAAGCAGGCAGGGGCAGGGCGCAGGGACGGCCCTAGCCGGTGTCCACAGTCTGTGCCAAGGCCCCAGAGTTGGCTCTCCTTCCGGCAGGGGCTGTTGCTGGGGAAAAGGGGCCGGGACGCAGTCCACCACAGACAGGGAGGTGAGACCCCACAGGCCACAATGGAAGCTTGGGAGGGAACTTCTCTGGGAGAGACCCTTCGGCAGGAGCCCAGCAGTGCCCCCTGCTGGGCATAGTGGGCTGATGCAGCTAGGAAAGGGAGGCCTCTAGTCAGGCTGGAAGAGGTAGGTGTGTGTGTGTGTGTGTGTGTGTGTGTGTGTGTGTGTGTAGGGAGGTATCGCTCTCTTTCAGAGCGTGAGAAGGGCTGAAAAAGGGAGGACTCACTGAACATATTTCTGGGGATGACTGCTGTACCAGAAGCTTCCATCTAGAATGCCTGTCTTCCTAACTCCACCCCCAGGTTCAGGCAGGCTTGACGGCACCTGGAGAGGTGGGCTGCAGGAAGGACCTGTGGCTCCCTTGACCCCCAGTGCAGCCTGCCCCAGTGGGTACATGCAGAGGGAAGCCATGCAAGCCATGTGGTGGATTCTTGCTTTCTTCCCAGTCAGCTTCTCCCCAGAGCAGTTCCCTAAGACTGGGTGGCACAGCATCCCGGCCCACCCTCCCCTCCCTGCACAGACCCCATGGGTCGAAGGGGCCTGCTCCAGGGAAGGCCCTGAGACACATACCCTCAGCCTCTGGCAGCTGCTGTCTTGTGCCTCTCCCTGTCCCTTCAGCCAGGCCTCTGGCTCATCTCCTTTCCTACAGGTTGGGGGGCTGACCTCTGTTACTCAAAGCCCTAGGATTCTCCTCACTTTTGCAGGCTTCCTTCAAGTCTGTGTTTTCCCCAGAACCAGCTCTATATCCAGACTCACTGACCCACAGGCCTCAGGCCGGTCGGTCGGAAGGGGAGAGGGCTCTGCATAGGAGAAAGGAATCACCTACCAGGACGAGCACCTGAGATGCCTGCAGGGAGGCAAGTGGGAGGGGACAGTGAGTGGTGTCTCATGTGAGTGTGTGAGTGTGTGTGTGTGTGTGTATGGGGGTGTATGTGGTGTGTGTGCCTGTGTATAGGGGTTGTGGTGTGTATGCGTGTGTGGACAGCGGGTGGTGTCTCGTGTGTGTGCGTGTGTGTGGATGTGTGTATAGGGTGTGGTGTGTGTGTTCGTGTGTGTGTGTATGTGCGTGTGTGGGTGTGTGTGAATGTGTGTATGGGGTGTGGTGTGTGTTCGTGTGTGTGGGGGTGTGTGGATGTGTGTGTATGGGGTGTGGTGTGTGTTCGTGTGAGTGTATTTGTGTGTGCATGTGTGTATAGGTGTGGGTGCAGGGGGTGAGTACTGCCTAGAGGAAGGAGTTAGAAGGAAAATGGGGAAAAGGATTGTGTACAAAAAGGCACTGATCTCTGGATAGTGTTTCCCCATGTAAGTGCTGATATATTTATACAATAAAATTTATTCGATTAGATAAAACCCAACTAATGAAGTCATGTCACTGGACTGGCCTGTGTATTTCGTCTGCGCTGATGGGGATAGGGGAGGGCTGGGACTCTGATGGAGAACACCTGAGTGGAAAGTGGCCCGCTCTGAGGGCGGGGCTGCGGGGTGTGGGCGGCACGGAGGGCGGGGCTGCGCCTGCTCTTCTCGCCTCCCTCTCTCCCCCACTCTCGCCAGGCCGAGCCTAGTAGGGGTGAGAGGGCTCTGGCTGCAGTGACTCCCAGGAACTAGACAAACGGGACCAGAGACTGACCGGGGACGTTCTCTCGGTGGCCGCTTGGTGGGAAACCGGAGCCTCCCCTGCTGTCTCGCCTTCCTCCTCTTGAGGCCTGAGGAAGACACAGTCTGTCTTTAAAAACAAGCACCCCCCTGAGGCCAGCGCCTCCTCCAAGGCCTGGCTTCTCACCAGTCCGCCCGCAGTCTGGACGGTGCTCGGCAAGGAGCCGCCCAGAGATGTCTTCGGAAAAGCCAAGGCAGATTCTTCGGAAGGCAGCCAGGTTCCAGGCACAACGGCCTGCGGGGCCCTGTGTTCAGGTGGCTCCAAGGCCTGGCCTGGCAGCCATTGCTCCCAGCCCCCTCCTCCCGCAGCAGGCCTTCAGCCTACCTGGACTGGGGAAGCAAAAGCTCCTCTGCCCTCGTGCTCAGGCACTCTGGGCCTCCCTGACAAGGGTGCCCAGTGTGAGAGGTCAAAGGCATCTTGTCCCAGCGTCACGTTTCTGATGAAAGGCACCCCTACCCCTGCTTGGCAGAGCACTCAGCTCCCTGGACACGGGGCCGCCACTCACCCAGTCTCCTCTGTGGGTCTCTCTGCCATCTGGCGTTCTTTCAGCTCAAGCTAGAGGAGGAGAAGGCCCAGGGGTCAGAGCAGCCACAGAGGTGAGCTGTGTTCTCAGATGACCTCCCTCTGGACGCAGCCCTGCATCCCTGCATCCCCACACGCCCTGGTGTTTGTTCCTTCTGGAGCCAGCCCCTTCTGTCTTTTGCATTCGGAGGTCAGTACTTCCTGCCACTTGTCTTTCCTTCTCACTGTTCCTGCTGGCCAAGGCTGTCACCCCATTCTAGGTACCTAACAACTGGCCTGGAGCTCTTGGCATGAGACCCCTGGGGCAGGGCTGCTTACCCTCTGAGCACCCTGGAACTGTTCCCTGCTCACCGTGGTGGGCTTCTCCAGGGCAGCAAAGCGCTCTGCCCAGCTGGCTGTGGACTTCTCAAAAGCCTCATGCCTCTTGATGAGCTTCTCCACACTGTCCACTGTGTGTCCAAAGTCCCCACTGGCCAGGTAGGGCTCCTGGGCGATCAGCCACGCCTCAGCCACAGACGCATCCCTCGAGAACTGGCACACCTCCAGCACTGCCGGGGGAACAGGACACAGACCACCCCCAAAAGGCCCAGGGCCTGTTAGCACCCAATCATCCACTCCTGCCAGGGACTGGGGCAGGTTCAGCAGACAGACACAGGAGCCAGTGGTCAGGCAGCTGGCCTGCATAGGTGTCCCTAAACCACATGGATACTGTGGTGCCCACAGCCATCCCATTCCACACTGGGCTCCTAACCCCTCTTCACAATGGTTTTTTTTTTTTGAGATGGGGTCTCACCCCTGTCATCCAGGCTAGAGTGCAATGGCGCAATCTCGGCTCACCGCAACCTCCACCTCCCAGTTTCAAATGATTCTCTTGCCTCTGGCACAATCTTGGCTCACCGCAACCTCTACCTCCCAGTTTCAAATGATTCTCTTGCCTCAGCTGGGATTACAGACACCCACCACCATGCCCAGCCAATTTTTGTATTTTTAGTAGAGACAGGATTTCACCATGTTGGCCAGGCTGGTCTTGCACTCCTGACCTCGTGATCCGCCCACCTTGGCCTCCCAAAGTGCTGGGATTATAGGCGTGATCCACAATAGTTATATTTTTTAGAGCTAAGGCTTCAATCTGTCACTCAGGGTGGAGTGCAGTGATGTAATTATGACTCATGGCAGCCTCAGCCTTCTGGGATCCAATGGTCTTCCCATCTCAGCCTCCCATGTGGCTGGGACTATAGGTGTGCACCACCATGCCCAGTTAAATTATTTTGTTATCGTAGAGTCAGGGTCTCCCTGTGTTGCCCAGGCTGGTCTCAAACTCCTGAGCCCAAGCAGTTCTCCTGTCTCGACCTCCCAAAGTGCTGGGATTATAGACATCACCCACCATGTCTGACCCAATAGTTATATTTTTTAAACTATATTTTTCACTAATTAGAACTATTTTGAAAACAAAATGTAGTTTCAATGTCTCTGAGAAGGAGCCTTCTGCCTTGAGCCTTCTTCCCAACCCTTGGCTATCTCACATGATGGTAGAGAAGAGGCCAGGGGACCTCTTGGGGGTTCTTGGCTCACAGCTCCTCCCTGAGTGGTGGCTTTCCCCTGCCTCTCTTTAGCACCCAGATGAAGGGGGAAGAGCCCCTTTTGGGCTTGACAGTCCTCAGGACGAATGTCTGGGATGTACGAGAGCCTTACCCCAACCCCACCCCCAGGCCATACCTCTGCAGACACACCAGCCCGGGCATGAGGCTAGGGGCATGTGGGGCAGAGAATGGGCAGGGAGTGGGGGCATGCTGGCTGGTTAGAGTGAGGCTTGCAGTAGCGTGCCCACTCGGGTCTTCTGCCTGGACAGCTGGGGCCCCTGGCCCCGGGGCTTTGCTGAAGAGCGGATGCTGTGGGGGGCTCCTCTCTAGGCAGTAGTGAAAATCCACCCATAGTGGCACCTCCGCATTTCCCAACTCCAGCAGGGGTACTCCTGCCCCCCGCCCCTGGCTCTGGGGCTGTACTCACACATGCGGAGCCGCTCCCAGCGAGCCTCCCACTTCTCATTCATCTCTTTCCTCCTGGACACCACCTGCTGCAGTTTCTCACGGATCTATGGGGAGGAAAGGGAGAAAAGCTCGGTCTTGGCTCACCCTTCCCCATCTGAGGCAGTGCACAGATGGGTCCTGCAAGGAATGCCAGGTTTGGTCCCACAGTCCTGGCTTCAAGTCTTGGCCCAGCTACTTGCCAGCTGTGCAGCCTGGGGCAAATTACTTAAGCTCTCTGAGGCCCATGCGCCTCTCCTATTAAATGAGGTCACCAACTCCAAAGTGTGTGTACCTGTGGGTGTTAGGCAGGTAAGAGCCTGCTCTCCTTTACTAAGTGACCAGTTCCTTAAGGCACAGAGTGTGCTTGCTGGGGCTCCGATCCCCAGGCCTGTGTGTAGCCCCAGTCTCCATGAGTGAGAGCAAAACAAGCTCCTCAGAAAAGCCACAGACCCAGCTCTCTCTAAGGAGGCTGCCTGGCTGGCCCAAGTAGGGATAGAAAGGGAGGGGCTCGCCTCTGTCCCTGCAGTCCCCTCACCTCCTCTGAGGCCTGGTGCTGCCGCTGCAGCAGAGACTCGCCAAGCTCCAGGCAGGCACTGAAGTTCTTGCTCCGGGTTTCAATCTCTGCGTTGATGCCCTGGTGATACTTCATGAGCAATTCCACAGAGGAGACATCCCTGGGGGACAGGAAGACAAGGGAAGAAGGGAACTCTGGGTCACTCTGGACGGCTTCTGTGTCCCAACTAGGGGGGCCACCTCCCCCTGCCTGTGGGAGTCTGCCCCTGTTCCCTTCTCTCTCTCTGGCCAGCCAGGAAGTCTTCCACCAGCCCAGTCCCAGCAGGAACAGATGCCCTATGTCTTCCATTGCTCAGTGGCCAGAGCATGGGCAGGGAGAACAGGAACCCCAAAGAAGCCTGGGAATATTACTCGGCAATAAAAAGGAATGGTGTGCTGATTGATGCTATGATGTAGATGCATCTTGAAAACATTGTACTAAGGGAAAGAAGCCAGTAAAAAAAGACCACATACTGTATGATTCCATTTACATGAAATATCTAGAATAGGCAAATCTAGAGAGACAGTCAAGTAGTGGTTTCCAGGGTCTGGGAAGACAGGGGAATGGGGAGTGACTGCTAATAGGGATGGAGTGATGAAAATCCTCTAACCTTAGATTGTGGGGATCACTGTGTAACAGTGAATATACTAAAAACCATTGAATGATACACCCTAAATGGATGAAGTGTGGTATGTGAATTATATTTCCATAAGGATGTTAAAAGTAAAAGTATGACCATCAGGACAGACACCATAGGGGCAGAAGGATGGAGACGGATCAGCAATAACTGATGAAGTGACACAGACTGGACAGAGTGGTCTGATCTCTGTGGGGGCTCTCACTGGCCAAGTGCCCGACTCCTCCTCTCATGGACAATGAACTCCTTCCTGAGTTTTGGGGGAAGGCCCCCCTCACATCCCAGGGCTGGGAGAAGAATGTGCAGTCTTAGACCTGCCCAGCTTTAGACAGGTGGGTTGCTTATTTCACTGATAAGCATGGTCACTGTGCCCACTGGTGACCCTGAATGACAGATGTCTCTCTCCCTACCCTCAGGACTCTCCTGACTCTGTAACGATTGGTCCTCCCAGTAGAAGCTGAGCCAGGCCATTTCTGTTTGGGTCCAGTCTCAGGCCTCAAGTCTCCCCCAGGGATTTTCATGGGCCAGTAGTCCAAGGTTGTCCCTCCAGGGAGGAGCCCCAGTGCAGCACCCTGACTGGCCAGGCTCACCTGCCCTGGAGTGGAACTGCCTCTGCCTTGAGGCGACTCCCCTCACCTGGGCCTCTCCTGGGTCTCGATCTGCCGGATGATGCTCTCCATCCAGGAGAGGAGGTCACGGGCCATGCTGAAGAAGCGGAATTTATCTGCCGTGTCCACTAGCTGGGTCCGGCGCCCGGCACAGGCATCGAGCAGCGCCTGCCATGCAGCAGACACCTCCTGCTCCTTGTTCTGGATGGCCTCTGCCTTCTCCCCGGCATATGCTGTCTGCAGGCGGGTGGCCACATCCTGGAACTGCTGTACCTGTGGTCAGGCGACACCAGACATTGTTCCCTGGACATTGCTCCCTAGGTGCTGTGGGCCTAGGACTGGAGAGGCAGCGACCTCCTCCTGGCCTCCATGCCTAGGGTACTGCTGGAAGGTAGGATCTTCAGCCTTCACCCAGGGGGTGCTGTAGGAGAAGGCCCCTTGCTTTGACACCTGTTTACCCAAGATACTGCTTGAACTTTGTGAAGGTTTGGGAGTGAGAGGAGCTCCATGCCCTTTGATCTCAACAGTATACTAATGAGAGGAACTATGAACCAGGCACTATTCTAAACACTTTGTATTGATGAACTGTCTTCATCTTTCCAACAACCCCATGAAGGAGGTACTATTACTACTGCTGTTTCTGAGATGGGGAAACTGAAGCACAGGGAAGCTAAGTAACTGGTCCAGGGTCCCTCATACTACACCATGCTCCCAAGTCCCCATTCTTAACCAGCCTGTGTGCTGCCTCTCTAATGAAAGGGCTTCACCAGATCCCCTGATTGAGGCTGGCCCTGGGAACAATGAAACCTCACTCCGAAGATCTCAGCGGGGCTACAACTATCTCAGGGGCCCTGGCATCCCCAAGTACAATAGCCACACACACCAGGCCCTCCACTCCAGCTGGAGGAAACATCCCTAAGAGGTCCCCTTTTGGATGAACTAGGGGCTCAGCCTACCCTGGTGTTCCATCCCCAAATCCTGCTGGGCTGGCCTAGGATTGTACAGCCAGCACACCTCCTGCTGCTGCACTGGAAGCTAGGGGAGCCCTCAGCAACAGGGGCCCCCTTGCATTTGCCCTTTCCATCACACCAAGCTCTGGGAGGCTCGAGGGGTCTGCAGATGGCACTCCAGGGATGGGGCAGGGGTCTGAGCAATAGAAATTGGGGGCTCTCCAGCTCCCATGTGGAAAGGCTGACGTGCCTGGTGGCTAAGTGTGTGGGGTCTATAGCTAGACTTCCAGGGTCTGAGCCCTGGCTCCACTGCGTACCCACATGTTCCTGGGAAATATATGGGCCCTCTACCCCTTACTCTTCTCATCTACAAAGTACGGAGAATATTAGTAGCTGCCTCACAGGATGGCCGTGAGGGTTCAGTGGCTACATACATTGCTCAGAACAGTACATGGTGCTAGAAAAGTGCTGTGCACGTGTTCACTAGTAATACTGGACAACTGGAGAAACTGTACCGTATAGTATTGTATGCACTGGCCTTTTGTGAGGATTCAGTTTAAAGAATGACTTCTGAAGCTAAAGAACATCTGAAAGTCACTGCTCCCTGCCCTGAGCTCCTGGCTCTCAAAGCCGGCAACACCTCCTGGCACCCATCCTAGAGGTTTCCCCACTAACAGCCACGTGGGGACCGACACCCAGGGCTCCTGGAAGTTGGTAGTGGGTGGGCGGCAGGGGACTGAGGTACCTGGACGCCCAGCAGATGGAGCTCCCGCTCGAAGGCCGTGTGTACCCGGTGGAAGGACTCGGCTGTGCTGGCGTCCAGCCCCACATCCTCTGGCAGCTCACGGTGCTTCTCGTCGATGAGGCCCAGGATCTCGGCGCCTGTGTAGAAGTAGCGGTGCAGGTCATAGGAGGCGGCCAGCAGCTGCATGCGCGTGTCGATGAGCTCCAGCAGGTCCGCCCACATCTCGTTTAGTCCGTCCTTCCACTCGGCAATGGTGGCGGCCTCGCTGTGGCCCGCATCGATGAGTCGCTCGATGAAGGCATTCACGTTGTCCACCCGCTCCTGCCCAATCGCCCCAGTCTCCCGGGCGAAGTCCCGGAACTTGTCCCGCAGCAGCTGGATGTGGGGCAGACAGAAATGCGGTTATGGGGGGCACGGGTTACGGGTGTCACCAGCCTAGCTGCAGACTTTCCTAGGCAGTGACCTCAGCACCAGGAGCTGCGCTCTCACACCTTCTCCAGGGCAGGCCCGCTGGTCCCGTGTCACACCAGGGAGGCCGCATCCTTCGCAGCTTTCTGTGTGTCTAGAGTGAGGGCTGGCTCTATCTATCTACTGCATTAGAGAAAGACATAGACAGCAGGAGCTGTGGCTACTCACAGTCACGTGGTCAAAGTCTTGCCCCATTTCTGGGGAAGAGGCCACCAGCTCCTTTTCCGAAATCCACTGCTCTAGATCGTCAGTCTCGCGCTTGAGTTGGAACAGGTGGTACATGTTCTCTAGCTTGCGCTTGCGTTCTTCCGCCATATCCTTCAGCCCTGCATAGTGCTTGTCCACTTGCCCCTGAAGCCTGATGATCTGTTCCCTGGAATTCAAAACCAAGAAAGCCCTCAGAGATGGCAGCCATGAACCCAGAGCTGACCTAGGCCTCACCAGCCCCCTGGCAGGGATAGGTAGGGAGTGAAGCTCTGAAGAAATGACAGAGGCTTTGCCAGTGGAAGAACTGGGGAGAAGGGGCCACACCCTAGCCTCAGGGGATGACACAGTGTGTCTTGGGGTTCTGTCCTGGAGGGGTGCCTCCTGTGGTGCCCCGCACTCTAGCAAGCTTATAGGGAAAAGCGAAAATGGGAACACCTCCATTGTTCTTCAGGGAAGCTGGGGGCACAGCTGCAGGAGTGGGGCTCCTGCAGCAACAGCTCTGCTCAGCCCTGCAGAGAGGGACAGGCCATACTAGGGACCCAGACCCTGTGGCTCCCAGGGAAATGTCTGGGGACCCACAGTGGTAGGCACCCTAATGGCAGCTAAGGACAGGGCCATGGCTGGGGGCAGTGTATGGTCTGTGGCCCAGTGGGCTCCTATTTATGCAGGATCCACACAACCTCACAGTCCGGGTGGGCACAGGTTTCCACCTGCACTCCAGCATCATGGTTCTGCCTGGACTGTGAAGTCCTGGAGACCTTCTGGACCATAAAAAGAAAAGCTCAAGTAGTCTGCAGCGTCCTTAGCATATTGTAACTCTTCGGAAAATTGGTGCTCTCTGGTCACCAAGAGGGTAGTTTTGCTATCCCCTTCTCTGATCTTTTTGCAAACCAGGGCCTCATTGGCCCAGCTGGAGGTGACTCACACAAAACCAAGGCATAAAACGAAATTGGGTCAATCACCAGTCCCGCAGCAGCTTTCTCCAGCCATATTTGATGGGAAAACTGTTTCCATTTTCCTCTTAGATCTGAAGGGACATTGGCCGGTGGGCCCCTGGCTCAATGCCCATCTCCTGACCAAGTCTCCCAAGGGGGCACACGCACCCCTCAGGGTGGCCTGCAGACAGCAGGCCCTGGGCCCGGCTGGCCAGCTGCTTGATGTTACGGCCATAGTCCTCTACCGCGCGCTGCTGCCGCAGATGCCGCTTCAGCATCACGATGGCACCCTCTTCATCCTAGGAGGCAGCAGACCATCAGCACCAGAGCTCAGCCCAGCCATGCTCCCTCCCTTGGCAAGTTGTGGCCCAGCTCCTGGAGGTGCCCGAAGGAGGGAGGAGGGGAGCAGACTTGTGGGACATCCCTCAAGAGAGCTGCACACATTCCCTTCCTGCTTTTCTGATTTCCCAGCAATGCCCGAGCCCTCCCTTCCACTCCGGACTCCCCCGATTCATATCTGACATCTACCCTTCCCTTCAGACCCTAACCCCTGTCCCTGTGAAAACATTCTATAACATTCCAGCTCTGAGAGACCTCTGCCTGTCACCTCTCACCCCATCCCTTTCATAGCAGTTCACCAGTACAGAATCCATGGTAAAGAAAAGTAGAGAACCATTGGGTCAGAGCAAACCTCAGTGGGGAAACAGGAGGCATCTGGCTGCAGTGTGTGCCCTGCAGGGCTGTGCTGGAGGAGGCACCAAGGGAGGGCAGGGCGTCCGTGGATTCCTCGTGCCCCTCTCCTGGTCTCACCCCTCACACAGTTGGACGTACAAGATTTCCCACTGACAGCCTACCCCACCTCTTCCTCCTGCTTCGGTATCCTGTCTGGTACCCACTGCCTGAACAGACCTTGGGGGTCTCATCGGAGATGACGTAGAGCTCCTGCTCGCCAATCCAGGCCTCGGCCTCACCCGCATCCAGGTAGTACTGCTGTGCCTCGTTGGCATCCCGCAGGCGCTGCAGCCTTCCGACCGCTGCCTCCCGCAGCCTGTCCCAGGAGCTCTGCAGGTGCCCCAGGCGCTCCTCGAGGTCCTGGCAGTCGATCTCCGCCGCCTCCACCAGCTGCTGCCCTCTCTGCAGCACATCCTCAATCCGCGGTGTATGGCCCAGAATCTCATTCTGCAGCGTCTGTGGCCAGAAGGAAGGGCTCGGGGCAGGGCCTTCCCAACGTGGGGGGCTGGAGGGGAGGTTGCTTCTGCAGTGACAGCACTGGTCTGACACTCTTGGTCCCTCTCACCCCCTGCTACTGGAGCAGAGCAGATGATAGTGATAAGAACTACCAAGGACCTCTTGTGGGCTGCTAAGCACTTCACCTGCATCATTTGTGCACCCTCAGGTGGCCTGCTGAGACAAGCATGTGGAAACTGGCATGCAGCAGTGAAGTCACTTGCTGGCAGAGCCAGATTTGAACACAGCTCCACCTGACCCGGAAGCCTGTGCGCTTGACAGTCCCCTATCTTCCTATGCTTCAGCAGAGCTTGATTCCTTAGGTGTATGTGTTGGAAGGAAAAGAAAAATGGCCTTTTTAAAAAATATCTTATTCTAAAGCTTTTGCAGGATTTATGCAGGATCATTTATGCAGGATCCATACAACCCAGCAGCTCAGGTGGGCACAGTTTTCGCCTTCCCTCTAAAAGAACAGGTGACAGCAGCCCCTTGTTTACAGTCTCAGCTTTTGTTTTGTTTTCCCCACTTCCATTTGTAAAATTTTTTGTGAGGCTTGCATTAGTCCCTGTTTGAGCCTTTGGTCACTAACATGGCCTCTTCCTCCCACCCTGGCAGCTGGGTCATGTTTTCTTCAGGAGGCCCTGACACATGCTACTTGCTTTCTGCGTCCTAGAGGCTGGGCTACCTGTGGCTGGTGTGTGGGCTCCTGAGCTCTGCATACCTCGCTATCTGTTTCTTCCCTCTCTGTAATTTTCACGTGGTCTTTAACACTGGAAGGCAAGGGGCAAGAGCAGTCCATGTGAGCAGTACAGTGATGACCAGCATTTAAATATATACAAAATAACCACACTACAAGTCAAATAACCTGCCAAAATGCATTTTTACACTTTAGGCTCAGACTCTCAATTTTTACAATTTCCTGTAGTCTCTGCAATTGTATTCAAACAACCCATGCTTTCAGCTCCATTTGCTTCTTTAAAAAAAAAATTTTTTTTAGAGACGGGGTTTCACCATGTTGCCCAGGCTGGTCTTGAACTCCTGAGCTCAGGCAATCCACCACGTTGGCCTCCCAAAGTGCTAGGATTAAAGGCGTGAGCCACCACGCCCAGCCTCATTTGCTTCTTTACTCTGAGATCTTATGACCCCTGCATGGTGCCCTAAAAAGTAATTTCTTTCTTTTTTTTTTTTAGATAGGGTCTCACTCCAGTCACCCAGGCTTGAGTGCAGTGGCACAATCATAGCTCACTGCAGCCTCAGCTTCCCAGGCTCAGATGATTCTCCCACCTCAGCCTCCCAAGTAGCTTGGACTACAGGCATGTACCACCACATCTGGCTAACTTTTTGTATTTTTTGTAGGTATGGGGTTTTGCCATGCTACCCAGACTGGTCTCGAACTCCTAGGCTCAGATGATCTACCCGCCTCAGCCTCCCAAAGTGCTGGAATTACAAGTGTGAACCACTGTGCCCGGCCTAAAAAGGTATTTCTTTCTTTTTAAGCAGTTACTTTCTAGTATCTGTGCATACCCATAATGTCTTCTTCCTGATCTTACGTATAATGTCTTCTTATCTATTTTCATTCATTCAACAACTATGTATTAAGTTCTTTTTTATGTACTGGACCCTGGTCTAGGTAATAGGGACACTATAGAAACAAAGAAACAAAAATCTCTGCACTCTAAAGCTTACAACCTGGTAGAGGAAATAGAAGGTAAACATGCAAATGAATGAAAATATAGGCTGGGCCTTCCTCCGTGGGTGCTATGAGGAAAAACAGCAACAGGATGCAGAAGGTCTGCTGTGATGTGGCGGCAGCCACTTTAGCTAAGGGAGTCAGGGAGGGCCGCTCTGTGGAGACATTTGAGACGGAGGGAGGTAACCACACAGAGATCTTGGGGTGAGTGTTCCTGGCAAGAGTACTGAACAAGTACAAATGCTCTGAGCTGGACATGAGCTGGGCCGGTCTGGAGCCATGGAGAGGGCCAGAAGAGCTGGAATACCATGAAGGAGGGCAAATGAGAAGAGCTGAGAGACAGAGGCAGGCAGGGGCCAGATCAGATAAGACTGAGTCTCACTGTTGTTGGCCTGGGCGGGAGTGCAATGGTGTGATCTCGGCTCATTGCAACCTCTGCCTCCTGGGTTCCAGCAACTCTCCTGCCTCAGCCTCCAAAGTAGCTGAGATTACAGGCACCCGCCACCACACCTGGCTAATTTTTGTATTTTTAGTAGAGTGAGGTTTCACCATGTTGGCCAGGCTGGTCTCAAACTCTTGATCTCAAGTGATCTACCCACCTCGGCCCCCCAAAGTTCTGGGATTATAGGTGGGAACCACTGCACCCAGCCAAGACTGGTTCTTAATCCTCATTGCCCATTTAATAATCTAGGGAAATAGATGCAGGTAGAGGCCTACCCTCAGAAATCCTGACTGATCTGAGATGGGACCTGGGCATTCATCTGTCTAAAAGTTCCCTAGGTGATTTGAATATACAGCCAAGGGTGAGAACCCTTCATGTAGTACCTTGTGGAATTTGTTCTAATTGCAATGAATAGCCCCAAGAGCAGTGGTCTCCAAAGTGGAGTCCTGAACCAGCAGCATCAGCATCACCTGGGACCTTGTTAGAAATGCAGATTATCAGGCTCAATCCCCAGAGCTTGATGCAGTGGGTCTGGGGATGGCGCTGGGTTAAGTTGTGTAAACTCACCCAGAGGGCTTGTCACAGGAGTTGCACACTGGAGTTTGAGAACCACTGCAGTAGAGAGCTTTAAGTGAGGACATGATAAAACTGGATTTATGTTTTACCCAGGTGAGCTTAAAGTAGTTTCACTAGGGCAGTCACACTCTTCCAAGAGGCTGTCTTTCCCTTCTTGGTTAGGGGAACCCCAACCATACTTGTCTTGCCCTTTTCCTGAAAAAGCAACGGCCAGCCAAGAGAGTTAAAAACCTTTGAACAATAACACTTATTGAGACTGCACAGAATCAAAAAGCTTAGTGTTGGAAAAACTAGAGTGGCTTATTTTACAATTAAGAAAACTGAAGGTCCCAAGGATACTGTCTACTACCAGCCTTCCACCTTTGGCTGAAGGTTGTGGCATTAACTGAGGCTGGATTTCTATCATCTTCTAGCCTGGGTCCCTGCATGTGGCTGCTGGCCCCTCTGTGACCAGATCGTATCAACCAGAAGCAAAGGACCTAATGCAGCTTTGAAGAAACCTCTCTGAATATAATCCAGGCCTCTGCACAGCTGCTGGGCTCAAACCGTTCTGTGAGCAGATGTCAGCTGCTACCGTCTTGGGGGAAGGGAGTGCTGTCTGCCATGACCTTCCTTCCCTAAGGAGTTGCAATACTGACAGGGCCCTCTGGGACATGTAGCTCTTCTCTGGGATCTAAGTTCTTGGGCTCTCCTTGCTGACCCAAAGAGCATGCAAAGGGATGGACACTGTCCAAGAAGGGTCTGTGGCCATCCCCTGGATGCTGCGACCCCACACAGCCAGCTTCCTTGCATGATTCAGGCTCCCACCACAGCCCTGATACAAGAGGGAGTGCTTGGCATCTGCTCACGCCCAGGATCCTGACCAGGGCCACAGTAGTTCCCAATCACAGGAGTTTAAGCAAGTGCCAAAAAGCAAAGGGATATCTGCTCCAAGGGCTCAGAGTCCAAAGTTAGTGGCTTCCTAATGGTATTTGAGCCCCACAAATATCCTCACATGTCCAGAGAAATGGGGCCTACTTACCCCAAGGACACCACACATGCCAAGCTCAGCCCTGGAAGAGGGGCAAGGTAGTGTTGTGGGAGAGAGACCAGGAGTTACTGCCCTATTCTCAGGCAGACCACTGAATACACTGAATACACAGCTCCTGAAGCATATCAACCCCCAGGCCAGGGCCTCCGAGATCCTACATTCATCTGTGCCTAATGGAGGCTGAATGGCCCCAAATCCCCAAGTACCAGGACTCCTCCCTCCTCTGTGATCCTCCCAGAATTTGCTCTGAAATCACCAAAATCTGCTCTTTCTGCTATAAGACTGCCAATATGGTTTGGAGACCCCAAAGCTACCAACAAGCACAATAATCTGCTGTTGCTAGCTTTCTGCAGGTCAGGGCTGGGCCTACCCACTGTGGGGTCAGGTGGGGTTGGGGAGGAGGGGGTGGGGCTGGCAAGGTGAGGCAGGACTCACCTGGTTCTTCTTCATGAACAGTTGCACAGTTTGCAGATTAGTGCCATAGTCGGCTGACTGGGCCAGAGGCAGCCTCTCCTCCACCCAGAGCTGCAGAGACCAGAAGGCGGGGGAGAGCTGATGACAATCACAGCCACCCTTTCCCAAGTGCTCACCATGGGCAGGGCAGAGCTTTGCTGACAGTGTCTCCCCAGTTCCTCCCAGCACCTCATCAGGTTTAGCCCCCATTTATAGATGGGAATATTTGGGAATTTTGAACTGAGATTCCAGATAACTTGCTTCTAGTCAAACAGTGGGAAGGAAATGTAGCTGGATCTCAAACCCAAGTCTGTCTGACCCCAAAGGCCATGCTCTTCATCAGCAATACCAGCAAGTGAACAGTGATTTACCAACAAAAGCACTGGCTTGACTTTTCCATTTAATGTAATCCTCACAACAACCCTCTGAGATAAGGAGAGGTGACCAGTCATCTGCTGCCAAGAATTGCTCTGGGTGGCAGCCAGCTACTCTGATGGCAGCTGGTGGCTCAGCCTCAGGGGGTAGGGAGGAGCTGCAGCCCACGCACCGTCTCATCCTCTAAGTCCCGGCTGATCTGCAGCTTGGCTCTGGATGATTCCAGCTGCTTCTTCCTCCTCCCCAGGGGCTCCAGGAGGTCCAGGAACCGCTTCTCGATGCTCAAGTCTGTGTCTCCTGCCTCCTCTCCCATTGAAGGCACCTGGGCAAACAGCTCCCCCAGCTCCTCCTTCCGCACATTCACTTGGTCCTCCACTCGCTGAAACACAAGGGGACGGTATCAGTACCTGGACAGCCCCTCCATCTTCATTCATCTGCCTCCCACCCATCCTTTAAAGCCCAGTTTGAGCTCAGCTTCCTCCAAGAAGTCTCTCTGGATACTCCCACTCATCTTTCCCTCCTCTGAGTACTTGTCTTGTTTCTCATGCATCCCTTTGGATCTCTGTGCTACCCACTGCAAAAGGTGTCAGAGATGGATTAGAAACCAGAAGACGTTTTGCATGATAAAAGCAATTCGGGTTAAGACGAAGAACAGGAGTGCTTACTTTAACGGTTCAGATTGTATTCAAAGAAATCAGAGAAGACACAAACAAACGGAAAAGCATCTCATGCTCATGGATAAGAAGAATTAATATCATTAAAATGGCTATACTGCCTACAGCAATTTATAGATTCAATGCTATTCCTATCAAACTACTAAGGACATTCTTCAAGGAACTGGAAAAATCATTTAAAAATTTATATGAAACCAAAAAAGAGCCCGAGTGGCCAAGGCAATCCCAAGCAAAAAGAACAAAGCTTGAGGAATCACATCACCTGAATTCAAATTATACTACAAGTCGACAGCATGGTATTGTACAAAACCAGTCATATCAACCAATGGAACAGAATAGGGAGTCCAGAAATAGCCACACACCTACCACCATCTGATCTTTGACAAAGCTTTTGACAAAAACAAACAATGAGGAAAAGACTCCCTATTCAATAAATGGTACTGAGAGAACTGGCTAGCCATATGCAGAAGATTGAAGCTGGACCCCTTCCTTACACCATATACAAAAATAAACTCTAGATGGATTAAAGACTTAAATGTAAAACCCAAAACAATAAAAAGCCTGGAAGACAACCTAGGCAATATCATCCTGGACATAGGAACAGGCAAAGTTTCATGACAAAGACACCAAAAGCAATCTCAACAACAGCAAAAATTGACAAATGGGATCTAATTAAACTAAAGAATTTCTGCACAGCAAACAAAACTATCAACAGAATAAACAGACAACCTATAAAATGAGAGAAAATATGTGCAAACTATGCATCTGACAAAGGTCTAATATCCTGCATCTATAAGAAACTTAAATTTACAAGAGGAAAACATACAATCCCATTAAAAAGTGGGCAAAGCACATGAACAGACACTTCTCAAAAGAAGACATACATACAGCTAACGACATATGAAGAAAAGCTCAACATCACTGATCATTAGAGAAATGCAAACCACAACCACAGTGAGATACCATCTCACACCAGTCAGAATAGCTATTATTAAAAAGTCAAGCTGGGCACAGTGGCTCACGCCTGTAATCCCAGCACTTTGGGAGACTGAGGCAGGTGGATCCCCTGAGGTCAGGAGTTTGAGACCAGCCTGACCAATATGGTAAAACCCTGTCTTAAAAAAAAAAAAAAGGTCAAAAAATAACAGATGCTGGTGAGGTTGCAGAGAAAAGGGAACACTTATACACTGTTGGTGGGAGTGTAAATTAGTTCAACCATTGTGGAAAGCAGTATGGCAATTCCTCAAAGAGCTAAAAGCAGAACTACTATTTGACCAAGTAATCCCATTACTGGGTATATACCCAGAGGAATGTAAAGCATTCTGCCATAAAGACATACGCACACAACTGTTCACTGCAGCACTGTTGACAACGGCAAAAACATGGACTCAAACTAAATGCCCATCAATGACAGACTGGATAAAGAAAATATGGTACATATACACCATGGAATATTATGCAGCCATAAAAAAGAATGAGATCATGTCTTTTGTGGAAACATGGAGCTGGAGCCATTATTTTTAGCAAACTCACACAGGAACAGAAAATCAAATACCAGATGAGATGTTCTTATGTATAAGTGGGAGCTAAATGAAAAGAACTTAAGAACACAAGGAAACAACAGACACTGGGATGTACTTGATGGGGGAGGCTGGGAGGAGGGAGTGGAGCAGAAAAGGTAATTATTGGGTATTGAGCTTAAAACCTGGGTGATGTAATAACATGTGCAACAAATCCCCATGACATGTGTTTATCTATGTAACAAACATTCACATTTACCCCCAAACCTAAAATTAAAAAACAAAAGTTCAGGTTGGCTTCCATGATCCCTTCTATCCTAACCTTCTGAGTCTACAACCCGCTCACGTGCCTTCAGCTTAGCCAACATCCGGTTGACGCTGGTTAGGTCCTTGCCCGGGTCATCTGACCGAAGCTGGTCCTCCATGGCGCTGATCCACTTGTTGAGGTCAGCATGGGTCTGCAAGCGCAGGTCGGAGCTCCTGGCAGCTGAGAGGCGCTGGGTCTTCTCCTTTGTGGTGGCCTGCAGCTCATCCCAGAGCAAGTGCAGGGCTTTCAGCCTCTCGGACACCAGGGCTGCAAACTGGGGCTTCTCCTCCATCAGCTGCTTTCCTTCCTGGGGGGCAAGAGAGGAGAGCTCACACTCTGGGCTGACAGGGCCTTGGAGTAGCTCTGTTCCTGATGGTTGCAAGAGGCTACCCAAGAGGAGGGTAGTCAGTCTTAGTATACCTGATACAGTCAGTCTTAGTATACCTGGTCAGAATCAGTGCCTCTTCGGGTGAGAGGCTACCCAAGAAGAGGTCAGTAAGGCAAAGAATCTTCATAGAATGTGAGTAGGGCTCAACTGAAATTGACTCTGAATCCCCAGCCTTAGCATGGGTGTCCAACTTTTTGACTTCCCTGGGCCACATTGGAAGAAGATCCCATTGAATCTGGGGACAGCCCAGGACACTGAGAACATCTAGTTAGTGCTTCAGTGTCCAGTGCCAGGACAGCAGTTATTAATGTTTGCTTTCCATTGCCCTCACCAGGGTTCCAGCACTGTCCTGCACAAGGCTGGAGGAATAAGCAAGATGATTAGAGTGGTCCAGGGGAGCCATTAATCCTCATCATTTGGATGGGCAGAACCACTGGGGAGTGGATGTTTCCACTCCTTGCAGATGGCAAACCAAGGGACCCCTCTGTAGTGAGTTTGCCCCGTGGACAAGTCAAAATGTGGCTGGAATTATATCTGGTAATCACTACCTTTGCTCCTCTCTACCATGGCTGTCCATGAAAAAGTAGCCCTAGGATCAGACTGACTTCTTAACCTCCCTGTGCCTCAGTTTCTTCCTCTATGAAATGAGAGTTGTAATAGGACCTTCCCAGTGGAGTTGTGAGCACTAAATTCTTAAAGACAAAGGAAGCATTCAGCACGGTATTTGGCAATTATGAGACACTCAATAAATATTAACTATTAGGCCAGGCGTGGTGGCTCACGCCTGTAATCCCAGCACTTTGGGAGGCTGAGGCAGGCAGATCACTTGAGGTCAGGAGTTTGAGACCAGCCTAGCCAACATGGCAAAATCCAGTCTCTACTAAAAAAAACAAAAATTAGCTGGGTGTGGTAGCATGCGCCTGTAATCCTAGCTACTCCGGAGACTGAGACACAAAAGGGCTTCAACCGGAGGACAGAAGTTGCAGTGAGCCAAGACTACACCACTACACTCCAGCCTGGGCAACAGAGAGAGACTCCATCTCGAAAAAATAAATAAATAACTATTATTAGTAATATAGATTCCTAAGCCCAATTTATATCACACTGTACCCACCCAAAAATGATACATCCGTGCAGATAAAAGCCAGACAAGGCAACTTTAGTAACTGAAGGAGGTCAGTGAAGGTTAGCGCACAACCTCAGGAACTCACAGTACCTGGATGTGTATGGAATATTTTTTTTCACACCAGCTGACCCCTGTCTATAGCTTCCATGCTGCAGACTCCCTGCGTCATTGCCCCCAGTGCTGCTTCCGCTACCAGCCGTGTCCAACCCTTTGAATAGGAGGACTTCTTCCTTATCTGTGGTGGTGCATATTATGAAAATTATGTATGCAGAGAGCTTTTTTTTTTTTGCTCTTCAGCTACTGTGTTAATGCATTTTAGCATTTTATGTGTGTCCCAGACAATTCTTCTTCCAATGTGGTCCAGGGAAGTCAAAAAGTTGGACACCCATGCTAAGGCTGGGGATTCAGAGTCAATTTCAGTTGAGCCCTACTCACATTCTATGAAGATTCTTTGCCTTACTGACCTCCTCTTGGGTAGCCTCTCACCCAGAAGAGGCACTGATTCTGACCAGGTATACTAAGACCGACTGTATCAGGAGCTCTGAAGGTTTAACTACTATTTAGAGAAGTTGTTCGCTGTCACATTTTGTACTGTCAGCAAGCTTCAGGACAGTGTCCATGCCCTGGGTGAAACCCCATCCAGGCAAGCTTATCTGAGCAGAGCGCTCCCCCCCCCCACTCACTTTACTTACCGCATCGATGTTCTCTAGCCACCCTTCATAGGAAGCCAGCTCTGCCACAAACGCCTGGTGCTTCAGCCATTTATTGTGAAGGTTTCGTGCTTCATCATAGGATACATCTTGAGATGTCAGCAGCTTGTCGTTGATCCAGAGAGTGAGCTGTGTGCATAAAGAGTGGGCCCCACTGTCCCTGAGTGTATTTCTTTGGCAGGGCCATACCTGCTGCCCATCCCTGGCTGCAGAAGGAGAAGGCCACAGGGAGGAGGTGCAAGTACAGAAGAGAACTCATCTGCAGTTCTGGATCCCTCTGCACCAGCACAGGCAACTTTACCCATGACAGGCCAGGGCTAAAATGTGGACACAGGTGCATCTTCCCTACTAGAGTGTGTGTGGTGTGAGACCAGGGATACTTTACTCTTCTCTCCAGATTTCAAGGACCTAGGACAGGGCCTAGCATATTCTAGGAACCCGAGTGTTTACTGGATAGATGGATAAATCCATCCTTTGGTAGTAGGGTGAGAGATCCTTGATAAACACAGGAAAAAATTTTATTTAAGGAAGAAGCCAAGGATAGAGGTTGATGAAAACAAAGTTGTCTGGGCTGAGAGAAAAGGGGTATGACAAGAAAGAAGTCAGGGAAAACCCCATTCCATGTAGAAAGTACTATCAATGGAGGGAGCTGGGAAGGCGGATTAAAGACCTTCCTCATATAGCTGGCCCCAGGTTGAACAAGGACCTTCTGAGCCAGCAGTTTTCCAACTGGTAGGTTTGTTTAAAATGCTTCTTTCTCTGTTTCACCCCTTAAAGTTCTGATTCATCTGGCCTGAGTGAGATCCAGGGGTCTGCTTTAACTAGGGCCAGGACTGGCTCCATAATTTGCAAGGCCCAGTGCAAAATGTTCAAAAGCATAAAGAATTTCAAGACGGCAAGAGTAGAGCATTAAACCAAGCCCAGGACCCTTCTAAGCTAAGCACATGGTGTAACACAGGTCACACATATTTGAAGCTGGCCCAGACTGGGTCCTAAGTGATTCTAAAATAGGCTGTCCTTAGACTACTCTTAAGAAACTCTGGCCTAGATTTGACAGATTAAAGATGATTTTTCAGGTTTGAAAAAACAAACAAACAAACAAACCAACAAACCAACCAAAACAGTGGAACCGAAGATTCTAGAGGATGACCCAATGAAGTACCCAGAGGTCCCCGCTCATGGAATCCCACAGCTCTTGAGCTAGAAAGAATTCCTGTGGACTTCCTGCCTCAAGGGCACTCTGTTTCTAGAAAGGAATCTCCAGGAAAGCAGCCACTCCTTGCTGGAGCCTCACCTCCTGGCAGTTCTGGAGGAAGTTCTGTAGCTCCAGATTGTCTCTCAGTAGGACAGTGGCCTCCTGGGCCTTCTCATCATTCTTCCTGTGCCTGGAAAGAAAGCCAAAGACACAGTCACAATAGTGCCGAGTATGGGGTCCTCGAGTGGCACCACTACCCTGTGTGGCTCTGGGGGCCTTGTGGCCCTGGGGCCCGAGAGTACCTGTCCTCAATCAGCTGCACCTTCTCCTTGATCTTGTCTGAGTACAGGTTTCCCTCAGCTACCAGCTTGTTTCCAGAGTCCACAGGACTCAAGACCTTATCCCGGTTGTTCTCCATAGACACCAAGAAATCCTCAAACTTCCGTATTCCAGCCTCTGCAGCTTCCAGGGAGTCTGGGGGCTCCAAATGAGCCAGAGTGTATTCCTGTTGGAGCAAGTTTCCAGACAAGGCATGAAGACACACGGAGGAGGTGATGAGCACACCTGCCAAGTGGGAGCACCACATGCAGCCACACAGGCCACGGTATGAACAAGCCCCCTAGAGGAGCACAAGAAAGAGGTGCTACTCCCTAGGACTTGACTCTACCCCTACCCCAGGGCACCCAATAAACAGTGTGCCTAAAGCCACAGGGAAGGCTAACCACCCAGGGCAAAATGCACATCTCTAGCCTCTGAAGACCCAAGAATAAGGCATAGTTTGGGACGGAAAATGCACCTAATGCATTAGGGATGGAAAATGCACCTAATGGGAAACAAAGATTTCCCCCATGAGTGAACACAGAGTCCAACACAAGAGTAATGTGGGCCTTGAGCCTTATAGCACATTTGTGGACTCACCATGAGTGCTATTGCCCTGAGACACTTGCTTGTCCCAGCCCTGAATGCCTCTCTACCTGGTTGCTGAGGATGGCTTCAGCCTGCTTGGCATCTTTCTGGAACTCCTGGAAGCCGAGGCACTGAGCGAGGGTGCGGCTGCGGCTCTCCCACATCCTGTCCAGGGCATCCCAGCCCGTATCCAGGCCCTCCAGCCGCTGGCCCAAAAGCAGATACTCTGGGTCCGTCTGGCCTCGGATCACTTTCTCCCCAGACTCTTTAACACGCTGGTAGCTCTCTTGGTGCCCGTCAATCTCATCCTTGATAGCTGCATGCTGCTGCAGGAGCTGCTCAGCCTCTGGGAGGGATTCGGGCATGTCCTCGGAGGCCACGGCCTTCTGGGCAATGGAGAGCCAGGCCCCGAAGTCATCCAGATCCTGCAGGAAGGCCTGCAGCTGGCTGGCTTCCCCCAGTGAGGCCTCCTGGCCTTGCAGGGCTTGCTGTAGGCCTTGCCACAGCTCCTCCAAGTGTTTTTGCCGCTGGCCAATGTCCTCCTTCTGCTCAGGGTGTGAGTCCATTAGCTGCTGGGACTCACGCTCCAATGCATCCACACGGGCCTGGATGGCAGCCACATCGCGCTCAAGCCCTGACAACTTCCGCTGGATGGCGATGACACCTGCCAGGTCCCGCCCCAGGTCTTTTGTGGACTCTACTACCTTTGTCTTGTCGGTGATCCACTTGCTGGTCTCCTCACAATCCACGCAGTAGTTGTGGACTCGGAGGGCCGAGTCCACGGCCTCCCGCCGCTTCAACACCAGGGTCTGGAATGCCTGCCACCTGCCGGATGGGGACACAGCCCGGAGGAGAGAGACACCTTCTCCCTTAACTTCCCATAGGAGAGGCTGACCCCTCCTCACATTTCCCACAAGTCTCCCCCCACCGACTCTGTATGATAAAAAGAAAAAAATTATCCACCTAACAAAGTGTGGTGAGCAAAATTCACTTATCCAATTTTACTCAAGACATATGTAACTGTCAATCAGATCTTTCGATCCACAGAGGGCAATTAGTGATGTAATTCCACCATAAGTAAAGATACATGAAAGCAAAGGCTATGCATGTAGTTGGATTTCAGGCAAATATATGCAATTTCCCCAGAGTTTATGAACTATCAAAATAATTAGAAGGTTCACATTAACTTCAAGAATGCTTCAGAACATAGGGTGCCCAGCTGCCTTAGAGGAACCATGTAAATGCCCAAGACCACATTCAAAATATCCTAGGCCCTAAAAAAGATCACCTTGGATCTAAGAGAAAAGACTCCCCGTGAAAAAGAAGATGGATAAGAGGAGAGGGAAGATGAGAATGAGGAAGAATAAGCTGTGATGATAATTTAAATGAGTGATATCATCTTAACCTCCCAGTGAAGTGTGGCTATGAAACACAGAAATGTGCTAAGGTCTAGCGGATGCCTGGAGGCCTGGGGGTCATTCTATAGAATACAATAAGTTTTTCTCAAAGAGCTGCCCATCAGCTGGGCCAGACCACCAGGGACACTGCCCTCGGGCCTAGGTTCACTCATTCTGCATCACTGTAACATGCAAGCTGACTGCTCATTCTGTAATTGAACCTATCTTTCTCGAATACCCACAAGGGTATAAGGCATTTGCTGGCCTTTAGGAGAATAGAAACATAACCAGACCTTGCCCTGTGGGATGTATGATTTAGAGAAAAATTTAGACAAGCTAATAACATAGCATAAAGTTTTGTGTACACAGCACCTACCAGGCAGAGGGGAGGACTAAGGGAACTGGAAGGGGCAACAGAGTGACAGTCGCTCATGTGACCTCCACACAACCTATCACTGGACACAAAGCCACAGTCAGTGAACACACCCCTAGGGCCTCCACTGGAGTGACCAATTAAAGGATGGGACAAAGTCTCTCATTCATCTTTGTCCCCTGTTCCCAGAGGATGGAGGCTAAGGGACTAGGCAGATGGACTGGGCAGAGTGTACTACTGGCATTCCCAAGGTGTGACAACAGTAGCCAGTCTGATGTGAAAGGTCTGCAGAGAGATCTGAGAGACAGGCTGGGAGAGACCAGGGATATGAGAGAGGAGAGAGAGAACCGGAAGATTTCTCAGCTCCCATCTTAGACCATGAAGACCCTTTGTTCTGGGAATTCTTTGCCTGTCCAGCATGCAGATGGTGCTCTGAGGCTGGGAAATCAAGGAGTGTTCTCCAAGTTTGTTTGGAACCCCTGGAATCGGCAGGGAGGTGTTCCTGGGAGAGGGTCTGGCTGTGTCCCCAGGCAAGAGGCCTCCGTGATTTTTCTAGGCCTTTCCTGGAGTGGCCTCATTGCAACCACTGGGTGGAGGCCACATGAAGATGCGCTGGGGCTTGGGTCTAGTCTGCTTCCCAAGCCTACACTTGTCCCTCCACTGCACTGTCTTTGAGATGGAGGAGGCTGATAGAGCCACTCTAGTTAGCACCAGTCAGGCAACATCAAGAGTCCAGGTTTGGTCCTGGGCCAGGTTTTTCTTCAACTGGAATGCCTATGGTAAAAGATGATCACACATTCATCAAGTATTTGAATGACTCACACATAAGCTTGGCAGAAAAATTTTAGTTTTGTCCCAGTTTACTAAGCATTTATCAAACAATTCTCACATGCCTTATGGCAGACACTGACCTAGGTGCTAGGGATATGGCAAAGAACAATGCTGGCTGAGCATGGTGGCTCACGCCTATAAATCACAGCACTTTGGGAGGCTGAGGCTGGAGGATCACTTGAGCCCAGGAGTTTAGCCTGGGCAACATAGTGAGACCTCATCTCTACAAAAAAACCCAAAAAATTAGCTGGGTATGGTAGTGTGCATCTGTAGCATCAGCTACTCAGGAGGCTGAGGTAGGAGAATCAGTAGAGCTAGGAAGCTGAGACTACAGTGAGCCAGAATTGTGCCACTGCACTTCAGCCTGGGCAACAGAGTGAGATTCTGTCTCTATGAAACATAAATAAATTAATTAATAAAGAACAATGCAAAATCCTTGCTTTCATTCAAGTGGTTAGAGACATAAACTAGTCTATAATCCATCAAGTGGTGATAAGTGCAAAGAGAACATAAAGGAAGGTAACAATATAGAAGCCAAGGGGGTCGGTGAGAGGGCGGATGTGCTACTTTCAATGGGATGGTGACTGGGGGCCACACCAATAAGCTGACATGCAAGCTGAGACCTGAATAAAGGGTAATCCAAGGGCATAGCTAGGAAAATACTATTCCAAACAGGGGGAGTCTCGAAAATGTGTTTGGTGTGCAAAGCCTTTGGGAAACATGTATAGATATAGGTCTGCTTACATGGTCTAGAAGGAAAGTCTGGGGGACAAAAATAATTAGCAGATAAGGTAAGAGGTGAAGCTCAAAACCAGTACAAAGGAGGAAAAGATGGCTTTTCATCCAGAAAACTGGAAAGCAAGTGACCTGGACTGGCCCATGGCAGAGACAGGGTTTGGAATATGTAGAGGGAGGGAAAAGGCATCCTGGGAGAGAGAACCACAGAGGCACGAGGTGACACTGGGGGTGGAGGAGTAGAATGACTGCTGTTCTGAAAAATAGTTGAAGAGCTACATACGGAAGAAGAGTCAGGGTAAGTTTGATATCTCTCAAGGGCAGGGCCAGAATCAATATGTACACATTTCAAGTAGGCAGACTTCCACTCAATGGAAGAGCTAACTTTTTAACCAAAAAAAGTTGCCCCCAAATCAGAGGCTGCGTGGTGAGGGAGTGAGCTCCCCATCGCTGGCTAGATGGTGACTTCTCAGGTCCCTTTCAAGTCCCAAATTTAATTTAATCTCGTGCCTCAGGGTTTTTCTCACTTAAGGATGGGAGGATTACCTTGATATTTTTCACCGGGGATGGGGTATGTTTTAGGGGTCTGTAAAGATCAACATTCTCAGACTATAGTTCATTGTTGAGGTGATGAGTTCTTCCTCTCAGGAAGTTTCTCTGGTTTAGACCTGCTCTAGTTGCCTCCATTACGCAGTAATTGCCATAATCTCTACCACCTCCTGCCCACCAAGACACACAAACTCATTGCCTACAGTGAAAGAAGAAGGAAGAGGGATTCTCTTTTTTGTAAAACATCAGATTGACAAAGGAATCTCCTGAACTGCACTCTCCAGCTGGGCAGCTAAGTCAATCACCCCATTCTAGTGGCTCTAAAGAATTCTGGTCACCACTGCCTCCCCTTACCCCCTCCCTCCCAGTGGAGTCTCCACTGTGCTGACCCCTTCTTTACAACAGAGTCTTCCCTAAGTCCACCTCCCAGATTGCCTCAGGCAGGGCAAGTGTGGGGAAGGGCCGGAGTAATGAAGAGGTGGTGAACACATGGCATTGCCTGTGCAGGGCCCAGGGTAAAAACAGGGAATGCAGGCGTTTGCTGTGTCCTCAAAGATCCTCTGGGAACGCGTGGGCAATTACACCCCACACTGAAAGCACCCATCTCTAAAGGCTCCTCGGGGCCTGTTTTTTGTTCTGGCCACAAAGCTGGCTCAAGGCTCCCTGCTAATTCTCCTCTTCATTCAAGCCAGCCTCGTTATCGATACTGCATTTAGCACAGGCAAGAGCATTATTTTATGGACAGTATTTAAGAGCTCTCAGAAAGCAATTTTCTCTGCCCAAGAATGTCAGGGGAAATATAGTATGAGAAGCATATGGCCTGATTAAGTTTGGGCACACTAGGGATGTGCCCTCCATCACACACACACACACACACACACACACACACACACACACACACCCGCCCTCCCCAGGCACAGCATTTGAGCCTTGGAGGACACATCTCTCTCCCTCCCTGGGCTGCTCACCCCCTCGATCATTGCTCCTTGCTGCTACAGCTCCAGTACTACTAGGAAGGGGACTGTGGCTGAGAAAGACAGGAATGTTAGCCAGATGCAGTGGCTCATGCCTGTAATCCCAGCACTTTGGGAGGCCAGGGTGGGCAGATCGCTTGAGGCCGGGAATGAGACCAGCCTGGCCAACATGGTGAAACTCTGTCTTTACTAAAAATACAAAAATTAGCCTGGCATGGTAGCGCACACCTGTAATCCTAGCTACTCGGGAGGCTGAGGCATGAGAATAGCTTGAACCCTAGAGGTGGAAGTTGCAGTGAGCTGAGATTGCGCTACTGTACTCCAGCCTGGGTGACAGAGTGAGATTCTAAAGTCTCAAAAATACAAACAACAAAAAAAGGAATCTTGAGGGTACAGAAATGTTGGTGCGTAGTAGGTGGCCTAAATTTTGGGCCTGGCCCCTAGCAGTGTGTCAGGTGTCGATAGACAATGTCCCCCACCCCTTTCCCTACCCATACCCCACCTGGCGTTCAGATGGTCCTGGTACCGCTTCACTTCCCCGCTGCGTGGGTGGCCACTCTCTACCAGGCTGTTGGCAGCGAGGTTCACACCATCAATCTGGGTCATCAAAGTCTTCATCTCCTGGTCCAGGATGTCAAACCTGATATGGGCAGAGGAAAATGAGGATGGGTGAGGCAGCAGCAGATACTTCCTTGCCAGTGGCACCCAGTCTCCAGAGCATGTAGCTCTTGCTTTCTCCTTCCACTGCCTAAACCATTTGCCCAGGTGAGGCAGGAAGAAGAAGACAGATAGGCTGGCCCTCTTTCCTGGTTCATGGGTCTGATTTCATGGGTTAGGATGGCCTGGAACAGGCCCAGAGAGAGCCAGTTACTTTACTACACAGGCTTCTGGCTCAACAGAGACATATGAAGAGGAGGGAGGGCTGAAGAGAGGTTACTGTGTATGTGTGGGGGGGTCTCCATTGTCACAGGGGCCACCTTCCAGGCCTCCACTCTTCTGGCTGTTGCCTTTGGACTCTGAGTCCAGTGCTCTGACATCTTAATCCAAAAGATACCCTTTGAAGCCAGGTGCTCCATTCCTGGGTAAGATAAGGAAAAGCTGCTGGGGTGGTGTTCGGGGGGAATTTGTGGTTCTGATGGCTGGTCCTTCTAGAGTAAGAACCCAGGACTCTCCAGCATCAGTGCAGCACCACCTTGGCACTGCTCCAAAGAGTGGCCTCTCCTCCTTGATTCCCTGAATTCTGTGCCTTGGCTGCTGAGATGCTGCAGACTGGTGCACACCTCACCATCTCAGTTGCTGACGGAATTAGAACACCAGGAGTGAGGGTGGCCTTGCAGATTGGGGGTTTGCAAACTGTCTCTGTGGCCCCTCAGAGTCCTCTGGCTTAGGGACTGCCACAGAAAGCTATAGCTGGCAGGGTCCTGGCCTCTCAACCTTCTTCACCAGAGCAGCTCCATTTTTCCTCTGTGTGACATGGGGGTTCCATACACAATTGATTTGAGCAAAGACTGCTATAGCTGAAAAGTAACTGAATAACTGGACTAGATAAATTCCCTTTGTTTGAGGAACAGAAGACCCCAGTGGGTGAAGCACCCCAGGCCACAGAGCCAGAATAGAACTCATGACTCCCAATGCCAGGACTTTGCAACAAAGGGTATCCCAGGGTCTCTCGAAAAGACCTTTGCTGATCCAGAGACTATTACCAAACTAGGTGGGAGACGGTGCCCAGGCCAGAGACTATTGCCAAACTAGGTGGGAGACGGTGCCCAGGTCGGAGACTATTACCAAACTAGGTGGGAGACGGTGCCCAGGCCAGAAACTAGACTATTATCAAACAAGGTGGGAAACAGTGCCCAGGCCTGGGTACATGGAGGTGAGGAAAAGATGAGTTCACTCTGACCTGTGCTGCACAACCTCCAGGTCCTCCAGGGTGTCTGGCATTTCCATCTGGGCCAGCCACTTCTCCTTCTCACCCATCCACAGCTCACAGGCATCCGTCTCCCCAAACACTGTGTATAGGTCCAGGGCTTCCTGCAGCCTCTGTCGGCGCAGGTCCGCCTGGGCCAACACCTGCTGGTAGAGCTCCCGCAGAACCTGCAGCCGATTGGTCACATCTGGAGAATCCCGAAACTCTTCAGGGAAGCCCTGGGCCTGTTGCTCCAGGTGCTCCATCACCCCACGGCTCTCCTCCAGCTCCTCCAAGAAATCCTTGTGCTTTTTCCCCAGGGCCCGCGTGGCCCCTTCGTCCTGCCCCACATCTTCACCAGACAGCAACCGGTGGGCGTCTTGCAGCCAAGCCTTCAGGTCGTCCGCATCACCCTGGAACTGGAAAAAGTTCTCAGCATCCTGGAGGTTCTTCTTGCGGAAGGCAGCCAGCTCCTTCAGCTGGTCCCACTGGGCCGACACCTCCTTCATGCGGGCCTCGATCTGTGGGTGCCCAAACTGCTTGCGCACAACCATGCCATGAGCCTCCTGGAAGATGTGGTCCAGGTGGGCATCCAGCCCACGGAGTTCATCCTCAAAGGCCTTGTGCTTGCGCTGCAAGATGAGCACGCTGGTCAGGTCTTTGCCGTAGTCGAGGGAGGAATAGATCTGCTCCTTCTCTTTGATCCAGCTCTCAGCCTCATCCATCTCCCAGAAGAACTTCCAGAGTCGCTTGGACTGCTCCAGCTGGGCCTTCCGTCCAGCTGCCATGTTGCTCAGCTCCCCGAAGCACTGCTCCAGGTGGCTGATGCGGTCGTGGATGACCTGGGGGTCACAAGGCTGGTATCCTGGAAGGAACAGGGGGAAGGAGAACAAAATGAGGGAGGGGCTTCCTTTATGGGCACGCTTCAGATAAGCTGCCAGGTTAGAACCACACAACCTTGAAGCTGCCATCTCCCTGGAGCTTTGGGGTTTGAGGCAGGGGGGTCCCATTTGCTCAGAGGGCAGACAGATTCTTCATAATTATTTCCCACTGAACTTCAGGGTTAAGGAAGATAAAAAGTGGGGTTAGTTTTTAGTAGAAATATAAAACATAAAGTTATTATTTTTAAAATAATTTAAAAAAAAAAATTCAAGGTGATTCTTGAAAGAGGCAGTGATGTCTCTTAGCTAAAACAAGAATCTGGAAACCTAGATTGTCTCAGCCAGAATTTGAACTAGCAAGGAGAATGAAGGACAGAGGCTGCCTTGTTGGCGGCACCAGGTTATGGAAGCAGTTGCCTGAGTCTGGCTGTCCCTCAAGCTTCTTTCTGGGCCCATTACTTGATGAAAGAAGCAGAACTTTACAGGTGGTTCCAGGAGATTTATCCAACTTGGGGTGCTAGGCCAGAGGATGAGGCTCTGGCATCAGAAACCTCAACAGGGGAGACAGCCTTGGCCTCACCGTTCCCCTCAGTGAACTTCAGCGTGGCTGCGGTGATGGCCTTCACTTTGTCCCCTTGGATGGCGATGTCAGCTTCCATCAACTTGTGCTTCTGTAGCAGGTCTTCAACCTCCAATAAGTGCTTCCCAAACTCGGCAGACAAGAGGTGAGCCTGGGAAAGAGAACAGCATACAGGAAATGAGAAGTGAAGAGACTTACATATGAGGAGAAGAGACCCCTGCAAAGAGTGTGTGCCTGGGTGAGCCGAATGCAGCCAGAGAAGGGCTGCTGCTGGGGATGGAAGGAGCTACAGAGGGGGAGTGCCTACTGGGGGTGCCCATCAGCATCACCCATAGAACATCTTACAGACACTCAAGCCTCACACTCATCTGCTGCATCCGTCTCAGGGTTGGAGCCTGGGCATGTGTATTTTTACAAAGCTCCAGGGGCAGTCTGATGTGTGTCCTCAGCTGAAATTCACTGTGGCAGAGAGGAGAGATGGCCCTAAGGTGGGAGGTCTGGATTCTAACCAGAGTCCAGTTGTAATTACTAAAAGCCGGATTCTCCAGGTTTCTGATTAATGTCTGTCTCTTCAAGGTCCTGCAGGTTGGCACTGGTGCTGCCACAAACCCAAGATTTCTCAGTCACCAGGACACCAGGGACCTGGGCTGGTATCATATGCTGGAGCAGAGTGGGCCAAGAGGCAGAGAGGCAGGTGCAGCTAGACACTCTGCTGCCTCATTTCTTCTTTTTGACTCAGAGATGTGACTGGCTGGGAGATGTCTAAGGAAGCCTATGCTAACTGCAGGGCCACTGAGACCCCAGGCAAGTGCTGCAGGGCAGGGGGGAGGGCAGCCCCAGGGCCCACCTTGATCTCGTCCATCCAGTTGATGCTGTGCAGCATGTCCTGGAAGAGTTTCTGCAGCACTAGGGTGGTCTCGAGCCTCTGGCGCCGGGACCTCAGCAGCTCCTGCAGGTAACTCCACAGGCGAAGGATGTTGTCCTTCCGAGCCGTGATGCGCTTCTGGTCATGGTAGTTCTCCTTCTCCAGCTCCTGCGCCAGGTCCTCTAGGGCCCTCACCCGCTCCTCGTAGGCAGCTGTGTCAGTCTCGATGGCCTCATGCTTCTTCTTGGCAGCCTCCACGGCGGCCAGGTCATACCCGAAGTTATCCTGCCCCACAGGGAGAAAAACAGGCAGCTCAGTCAGACACCCCGGGTCTCATCCCCAAATGCAGGGAAAGGCCTGGTCCGTTTAGAACCAGCACTAGATGGGAAAGCACATTCCCAAGAAGGAGCTGGTTCTGCCTTCCTTTTGCAACCTGTCTTATCAGACCCAAGTTCCAAAAATTAATGTTTCACAAGAGGCTCTAAGAGAAGTTCATGATTTTACTCTCTGTGCCACACGTGTAGGAGATGATGCCTGTGTGTTGCCAATGGAGCCCCTTGGTGGTGCACTGGCACTCCCCACCCTGCTTTGAGTGGACCTGTTGGATTCTAGGCAAGAAGAGGTTGCTTCTCACTCAGACACCACGTGCCAGCAAACAGATGGTTTATCCACATGCTATCTGGGGTGCTCATACACTCTCCAGTGCTCTCAGAATACTCGCTGCCCCCTTTCTGGACAGAATCTAATTTGATTCCAAGCTTTAAGTGGGAAGGAACAGATGCTCTGATGAAGAATCAGCCCTGGGGTCAATTCTTAGCTAGAATTATGTCAGAGCACCAGAGGCCAGAGTCCAAAAGGCACACCTGACGCAGACAAGGGGCAGTCTGTGATTTCACCACACACCTAGAGAACCACAATTTAACACCAACTCAAACCCCAGCTGTAGTTGACGCTACAAGCTCACAGAAGACAAATTCAGGGGCCAGTTCTAGACTCCAAGGCTCTTTCCTAAAAATGAGATTTCGTAAATCCTGGAGAGCTCCTCCCCAGAGACAAATCTTGATCTACCGGATCATGAGGAGCTGGGCTGCAAGGCACGACGAGAGGCTATGAGAAGCCAAGTCGGACTCCAGCCCAGCCAGGAGCTGGAGGCTCTGAAGAAGGTCCCCTCTCCTGTCACCCCATGCATGTCCCTCATTACCTGGGCCACGAGGTGCTGGTTTTCATTGAGCCACGTCTCTCTCATCGCGGCTTTCCGGTCAAAGCGCCGGGCCAGTTGCTCTAGCTTCTCCTGCCGAATGAGCTCATTTCTCAGGGCCAGCTCCCGCCGATACTCAGCTTCCTCCAGGCTTTCCCAGGCCTGCACGAAGAGTAGAATGAGAATTCTTGGGGCACAGGAGAAACATCTGTTTGGGGGCTCCACCTCTTTCACTCAACACAGAGTGATTTCTGAAATCGAGGTAGAGCCTGATGCTCTTGGGTGATGGGGTGACAGATTAAAGATCGATAAAAGCCTTTTGGCTTTCATGTCTGGACCCATCAAAGATTCAGAGAGCACTGCTCATGAGTCTCATTTCCCTCTTCCCCTAAACCTGCCTCAGACACTTGGCCTAAAATAATGTTTTTCACCTCGCTGGATGCTCAGTAAGTTCTTATTGACTAATGGTTACCTCCTTTCGATATGAACTGCCAGGTGGTGGTATGCCTCCAAGCCTCTAAAATGTCATAGGCATTTCCCTTTGGTTGTAAGTAGTTAATATTCCATCTTCAAAAACAAACTCAAGATTCTACAGAGGATAGTCTTCAAAACTGGCTCCAAAAAAATGAACTCAGAGGCTAGGTGTGGTAGCTTACATGTGTGATCTCAGCACTTCAGGAGGCCAAGGTGGGAGAATTGTTTGAGCCCAGTTCAAAACCAGCCTAGGCAACATCGCCAGACTCTGTCTCTATAAAAAATGTAAAAATTGCTGGGCACAGTGGCTCAGCCCGTAATCCCAGCACTTTGGGAGGCTGAGGTAGGCAGATCACAAGGTCAACAGTTCGAGACCAGCCTGGCCAACATGGTAAAACTCCATCTCTACTAAAAATACAAGCAAAATTAGCCAGGCATGGTGGTGCATGCCTGTAATTTCAGCTACTTGGGAGGCTGAGGCAGGAGAATGGTGTGAACCCAGGAGACAGAGGTTGAGGTGAGCCGAGGTCACACCACTGCACTGTAGCCTGGGCAACAGAATGAGACTTCGTCTCAAAATAAAAATAAAAATAAAAATTAGCCAGGTGTGGTGGTGCACACCTGTAGTCCCGGCTACTGAGGCTGAGGTAGGAGGAACACTTGAGCCTAGGAGGATGAGGCTGCAGTGAGCTGTGATTGTGCTACTGCACTGCCACACGGGTAACAGAGTGAGACCCTGCCTCCAAAAAAAAAAGACGCAGGGACTCAAGGCATCTGAACAGGAGGAGTGAAGGAGGGTGGGGGAGTAGATTCTGACTCCTCAGAACTGGATTCAGATAACTCCCCCAACTAGTCAACATGTGGATTAAAAACACCAAAGAAAGTGGCTTGGTTTAATCTGGTCCAACGACCATTCACTGTGTCCTTATCAGGAATTCAGTCAATCCACTGTCAATGCATAATGGAAAATGCTGCTGTACCCTGTTGATGTCAGACACTAGTTTCCCATCATGGGGTGTGTACACTTTCTGATTGTTGGCTCTCATCCGGGACTGGATGGTAAAAAGTAGAACTTCCAGATTCCCCTTCTCCTGAAACCTGTCAAGAAAACAGAGGTAGGAAGATTGGTGCTATGATCTCATGGCCAAATTTTTTTGGCTGAAGTCAGCATGGAACTGTGGCATCTTGAAGCTTAGATAACAAAGCATATTTCCCTTAAAAACAGAAAAACTAAAGAGAATCTACAGGTCTGCTTACCGTTTAAAACATCTATCCTTCTCACCAACTAAAATCTAGTAGGGATTTGGGTCTTTACAACATAAACCAGAGAAAACACAATGGCCACCACAGCCTTGATCATTTGCTTCCACATGGGAAGCTGGGGTATTCTGGTAATACCTGTAAATATCAAGTTTTACTGATCAATATAAAAAAACACCCTTCTCTGTTCTGCAAGTGATGAGGGCTTCTGACTAGCTCTCTGATCAGTTTCTTATGGAGTGAGTCAATAAAACCCCAGAAGCAGCATTTTCCATGGGAGAGCACACTGCACTTAAAACAGCTTTCACCCCGCTCTTAATGAGCCAGATCTCCTGACAAGTCCTACAGGCCAGATGCTTCCCAGAAGGCAGGAAAGGCTGAGAGCTCTGAGAGGATTGTAGGTGTAGGAGACAAGAATTGGCAGCAGGATAGATGTCTAGCATGTGGGGTACAGGCTCCAGGTATCAGGTACTTCCACATTTCTGCATGTACCCAAGTGTCCACCCATTTCTGCATTCTTGATCTGGGAGTCAAGGATCAGCTATATGCAAGGTCCCCACCCTGAGCCCAGCCTAATGGATCTCAGTGTTCACGGGCACTTAAGAGAACTGTGGACACGAAGCACTGTCTACACAGCCAAGAGATAACACCCCTGTGTGCAGTGACTGGTAGACTCATAGGGGATGCTAACTGGACTGGATTTAGGGCTTCAGAAGTGGTTTAGTGTCAGGCCAGAAACCAGATACTTTTTTATAGTACATCCTAGAGTCAGCATTTCACCTTTCCCCATTTGAGAGTCATGAATGGAGAGTGTGGGAGATGGGTGGGAGGAACAGAGTCGAAGGTCCCACCAATGAGGTAGAAGCCTGTTTCAGAGGAGCTGGACAAGCTAACGGCAGATAAGCTGGAATGCCCTGTGTGTATGTGTGCATGTTTGTATGTGTGTGCATGTGCACATGTGTGATTGTATATATGTATGTGCATTTGCACATATGGTTGTGTGAGCATATATATGTGTATGGGTGCATAGTGTGTGCACACACGTGCATGTATAGTTATGTATATGAGTGCATGGTTGTGTATGTATGGTTGCATGTACATGCATGTATAGTTGTATGTGTATGTGTGTGCACATGTGTGTATATGGTTGAGTGTGCATGCATGTGCATGGGTGCACAGTTGTGTGTACGCATGGTTGTGTGTATGCAGGTATGCATGTGTGTGCATGGTTGTATGCACATGTGTGTAAGCATATGCACATAGGCTCTGCACACACTAGGGCGGGGTAGAGATCCTGAGAAGCAGGCTAAGTGCATTGTTGCTGAGCTGTGACAAATGGGAGAGAAAAAGAAGGATGAACTTGATGATCCATAAGGTCCCATGCAGAGAGCTCAGGGGCTGAGAGCTCAGAGGTCATCATCAGAAAACAAGCCCACAGCTCAGTGGCAGACCAGAGAGGAGCCTTCCAGCCTGGGTTCTTCAAAGAGTCTCAGAAGCCTATGATTTCCCTCCTCCTCCTCTTCAGGGATCTGGGAGAAGCCACTGTCTTTGATTGTGAGTCAAGGTTTCTCATCAATGCTGGTTTCCTCTAAGCTGATGGCTTGGGAGGAGAATGGTGAAGAGGGGCACAAAGCAGGTGACACATGCACAACTCTAATCTTGAGGGTGTGCCTCGTGGATGTACTTCATAAGGCCCAGAGCCTGGCTCTACTTTTTGGTGGTCAGTTTCCCAGCCACTAAGGACCCTCCCATGTACCAGGGCCCTTACTTGGGTGGCTTCTCCACGGTCCGGTAGGTGCTGAAGGCCTGCAGCTGCTGCTGGACGCCCGTCAGCGAGTTGGCAAACTTGCGGCTGTTCAGAACAGTGATGGTCTGCTCGATCCACGTGAGCAGGTCCGAGGCTAGCCCGCTGTACTTTTCAATCATCTTCTCAGTCTCGATGGCGTGGTCAATAACCTAAGGAATCACCTTCTTACTCATTCTCATCAGAAGGGCAATGCCACCACTGAGGATACCAATGAGAACCACAATCAAGGTGCCCTGAAATGGGGCTCCCACCTCTTAAGCCCTGGAGTGCTCTAGGCTGGGTTTATTCCCTCAGCCCAAGACTATTGGTAGGGCAGAAGGAGTGGACTGGAAGTGAGTGAAGTCCGCCTCTTGCCAAGCAGGGAGCTGGCCTGTTAGGGATCGGGAGCAGCTCCCCTTCCCAGTGCTAGAGATTGGTAAGCTTGCTGTGCCAGGATGCCAGCCACTAGGGGGCCAGGGTTGTGTTTATTTTTAAAGGTTCACGAGGAGTTAAGGGCTGCCAGGCATTGTCTTTACTAAACAGGAGGCGCACAGATATAAATGGGAAATGGTACCTATGCTCTAGAAGGTAAGGATCTAGCAGAGGAAAGGAATCTGGCATGACGGTCTGTACTGATGGGTGAGTTTCTGGTATACTGTGGGTGCTTAAGAGGTCTGCAGTCACAATAAACAAACCACATAAAAGCCTGGACAGTTCCAGTGGGGATGTCCATGAGACATGGGCCTCAGGTGGACCAGGTGGACACCAGGCACGGAGCGGCCGGCTGCGGCACCTTTCAGGACAGACCATCAGCCTGCTTTGGAATTCAGCCCAGGAGCCACAGATGCTGCAAAGATCAGCTTTAGAGGAAGTTGGGGGGTGAGTAAGCCACACTCTTCACCCTTTCTTAGGTTGGAAAGGGGGCCACTCTGTCTGCATCTGGCAAACAGGGGAAGGGTGACACTCTGATTCCAAAACAGCTCGTACCTTGCCAACACGCTTGCCCTCCACTGCCAGCACCTTCATCTTGGAGAAGTAGTGGTAAAACGCCACCACGTAGGTGATGATAGATTTCTCATCAGGGTTTTCTGTAAAGACATCTGTTAGGGGAAAAGGTGTACTCTTAGCATCAAACTGGAAGCTACAAAAGTTAGGCTCAGAGAATTTGTCCCCCATTCCTCCAACACGAAGTTCAACTACAGGCACCAAGTGACAACCAACAGAGCAAGAATGGAAGTGGGTGATGAAATCCATTTAGGGCCACAAATTACAAAAGAAGAAAAGAATAAGGAACCAAAGTCCACCTCCAAACAGGCCAGGCAAGGGAACCAGCATGGAGCAGAGAAGCAGGCCCAGAGTGAAGCGTGGCTTAGGCACTGCCCCTCACTGTGCCCACAGCTTGCCCAGCACCAGGGCCAGCCTCTAGCACTAGAGGAGCTCTAGCACAGCGAGTGTGCCCCTCAACGCTGCAGCAAAGACTGTCAAGGGTGAGTGTGGCTCACCTTCGGGGTCGAGGAGTGGGATGATGCCCAGCTGGCGCTCGGCCACATCGAATGCGTGCTCCAGGTTGTGCCGGGCATTGGAGTCCTTCAGCTTATCAAAGTCGATCAGGTCAGGCCTGGGGATGAAGCTGGACTGTGAAAAGGGAGTAGCCACAGCATCCCCGCCAGCAAGGCAGCCCTAGCATGAAGCAGATGCTGTGCAGAGGCAGTGAGGCAGTGAGGCAGTCAGGCAGGAGGAGCAAAAGAGGAGACAGGAGCAGAGGAGAGGGGGCAGATGTGAGCCTCAGCACATGAGGAAGTGGGCAGCAGCCACGCTGGGATTTAAGGAAAGGGGGGTGCTATAGGGTGCTGAAGGGGAGAGGACAAGGAACAGCAGAGGTCACATTTCTGTGACTCCATGTTAAGTGCAATGTGTCCAAATATTCCCAGGAAGGCTGTCTCAGTCAGTCCCCACGGCTGTTCCCACCATCTTACCGGTGCTTGTGTATCAGGGCGTTAAAGGCCAAGCCATCCTTCCAGCTGGAGGTAAAGTTGGTGACATTGACATGAGGGTAGCTGCATCCAAGAGAAACAGTTAAGAGCTGAGAATTAGAGTTTTTTGTAGTCCCAAATAAGTGTACAAACTGAGGGCTAATATGCCAGGAGAGAAATGGAACTGTCCCTTCTTGAGCCAGGTCAGCAAGAGGGGCCAGCAGCTAAGCCACACATAGAGGCTTCCCCATCAGATGTGAATACCACATGGACTCCCCACTCTACCTGCAGGCAACTTTGGAAAAGAACCCTGTATTCCAGGCCTCAAAGAATCAGGTCTGGACAGACTTTGCATCAATTACAGGGAAGCAGCTGTAGTTCTGGGTGATAACTAGTGTCCCTCTGGGGATGGCAGTGCTGGTGGGAGCAAGGGGAGATGTGCTAATGGCTGGTTCCCAGGGCATACCCCGCTGTCTTCATCTGACACCACAACAGCAACGCATCCTTGGCTGAGCGTGTTTCACGACCTTCCTGAGTTTGGACAACAATGTCCTGAATCTGAGGGCGGCAGAACAAGAGAGATTTGAAGAGGATTTGCATCTACAACTGTGCCTTCCTTCTGTCCCTTGGAGGCTCTCTCCCTCGTACCTCTGCTGTAGCTGCAGCCCCGCAGCAACACTACACTCTGAGGCCCTGCACCCCAGTAGCCTATTTCCCTGCCTCGGTCAGCCAAAACAGTACAGGGACGAGACAGCTGTAATTGGATAACTCTAACAGAATGCAGAGAATCAGTGATGCCCCGATTCCTCCTCTGGAGGTGCAATGCCCCTTGAGGCTGTGGAACAACAAGAATGCTGATGAGTACTGTACTTTCTTTCTTTCTTTCTTTGAGACAGTCTCACACTGTCACCCTGCCTAGAGGGCAATGGCGCAATCTTGACTTACTGCAACCTCTGCCTCCCAGGTTCAAGTGATTCTCCAGCCTCATCCTCCTGAGTAGCTGGGATTACAGGCACCTGCCACCACACCCAGCTTTTTTTTTTTTTTTTGTATTTTTAGTAGAGATGGGGTTTCACTATGTTGGCCAGGCTGGTCTTTAACTCCTGACCTTGTGATCCCCCTTCCTCGGCCTCCCAAAGTGCTGGGATTACAGGCGTGAACCACCATGCCCGGCCGTGTACTGTACTTTCACTAGCAGCTCCTCTTGCTTTTCCATTCTCCCCAACTCTGCTGCTATTGTCATTTAATGTTCTGCACCCATGGAGTGAGATCAGACATCCAGGACCACTTGGTTGAGGTCTTTAGTCTGTGAGTTGTAGGCTGTCTTCTTTCTCCTGGCCTTACCTCCTTGGGTGAGGTTCTTTCTGTCCCCAAACCAGCAGGTGCAAGGCCCTGTTTTCTCCCGCTTCCCCTTTCTAAATTTCCTTACAAATAATCTGGACTTTGAATTTCAGGGTGAGAAGAGAAAAGTTTCTGACTGGAAAATATACACACAGATCTATACAATTTTTGCAACTTCTGAATCGAATTATTTCAAAAACCAGGAAGTTACATGTCTAGGGGGAGGAGGCTACAAAGCTAATCTTCCAGCCAGATATCAACCCAGCTACCAATTAATTTCTATCTTCTCCCTGAAAAGACCATACTACTGAGTGAGAGGCTTTCTGAGCTTCAATTATTTGGGGTGACGCAGAGATGGTTACTCCTTCCTAGAAGCATTGTCCCATAAGACAGATTTCCAGCCTCACAGAATGTGCACTAACACCCATACTCTTTCATCATTTTATAAGATTCCCAGGCCCTAGGCAGCCTTGAGAGGCTCCCTTGACTTCCTCTGCTCACCAGGAACCCACCTGGAAGCGGAGGATGATGGTCCAGATGAGGCCCAGGACCAGGCGGTGGTTGCCATCTACAATATCATGGGAGCCCATGTTCTCCAGGTGCACACGCTGCTCCTTGAGGAACTGGAGGGCCTTGTCCACGTTCTCCAGGCAGTGGATGCGCATCTTCCCCTTGGTGGGCTTTGGCTGGGGGACAGTAGTGGCCCCCGTGGGCATGGAGGGACTGCACAGTCATCCCAGAGGTTGCAGCCTGGACCAGCTCCTGTCATAAGCACCTGCCCTCCACCCTCTTGACCAAACTCCAAGTCCCATGGTCATTTCTTGACACCATTCAATGCTTTCCTTTCAGCAAAGCTCAGAGGTTCCATCCAACAAGCACCCAGAGATAGGCAACCAGACTGCATCGGTGCCCTTCCAGGGCTGAACAAAGCCTTCTGAGTGGGTGGTAAATGGCATTCACATATGATAACATAACATAACATAACATAAGGTTAATTGATCACTTACTACATGCAAGGCACAGTTCCAAGAACTGTTTACTGCCAGTCAGTGATAAGAGTGACTTTTAGCTTGGTGATTGATAATGGGTTCATCCCTGCCAACCAACCTCCTCCTCTCCCCTGATAATAAATGCATCATCTGATGGGTTCTTCATGATAACTCTCTCTAGTGGTATAACTTTTTCTTCTTTTTTTCTTTTTTTTGAGATGGAGTCTTGCTCTGTTGCCCAGGATGGAGTGCAGTGACACGATCTTGGCTCACTGAAACCTCTGCCTCCCGGGTTCAAGTGAGGCTCACTGAAACCTCCTGCCTCAGCCTCCCAAGTAGCTGAGACTACAGGCATACGCCACCATGCCCCACTGATTTTTGTATTTTAGTAGAGATGGGGTTTCACCGTATTGTGCAGGCTGGTCTCAAACTCCTGAGCTCCAGCAATCCGCCCACCTCGGCCTCCCAAAGTATGGGGATTATAGGCATAAGCCACTGCGCCTGCCCCCCTAGTAG
Source organism: Callithrix jacchus (assembly GCF_049354715.1). Classification (NCBI taxonomy): domain Eukaryota; kingdom Metazoa; phylum Chordata; class Mammalia; order Primates; family Cebidae; genus Callithrix; species Callithrix jacchus. The sequence continues at coordinate 99,473,916 of NC_133509.1, forward strand.
AATTTCAATGCAGGATAAGGTACCCAATGAAGTTATTCTGAGCTCCTCAGAGTTTCAATGAAAAGGCTTGAATGAAATGCTGCCTTTTCAACTCCAGGCTGAAGTTCTGCCTCTGACCCTGCATTAAAATTCCACTAGAATTTCATTCAAACTCTGAGGATCTCAGAATAAACTTCATCAGGTACAGGTATCGTTGCCCTCATTTTACACATGGGGGAAATGTAGGAAAAGAGTGTCCTGCATGACAGGCCCAAGGTCACAAAGCTTCCTCTGTGCTGAGCAAAACATAAACCTTCATCTACTTCTCCTTTGGGGCCAATAGTATTGCCTGTGGGTTACAACTGAGATGGCCTCTAATAAATTTCCACTTGCAAGGTGGTAAAACACACAGCAAAATGGCTTCCACACTTTCCTCTTGGTTCCAAGAGGGATGCATCTTAGTCCAATGGGGAGACTGAGGGCCAGGCCACTGCAGGCCAACTACAGATGCCCAGAGCCCAGTCTGAACATCAGGAGCTCTGCATGGCTTCTGGGAGAAGTATGAAGGGGCAGGAGTGGTCAGAGGAGTCAAGAAGTTCTGGGAAGAATTCAGAGAACCCAGTCAGCCACGTGGACGCTCCCCATTGTAACTATCACAGCCTCCTAAAGGAGCAGAGAGAAGACTGGGAAGACCATGAGTACTCAAGATGACCCAAACCATGCCTTTGCTGAAGAGGGGCTGATGGCAGTAGCCCTGGGGCCCATGGGAGGGGCTTTACCAGCATCTCTCCAGAGAGCACCTCCAACAGCTTGATGAGCATGCGCCCATCCCGCAGGTCCTTGTAGAGGTCGGTGATGCGGCAGGACACTCGAGCCAGGTGCGAGTTCACCCATTTTGTGAAGGTCTTTTTCTGAACGACTTCCCGTTCATCTAGGTGGAGAGAAGAGCCTTGGTGAGGTGTCTGAGGTTGGCAGAGTCAGTGTGACATGGGGCCAAGGGGTTTTACCTTAAGCCCAGGGTCCCCCCAAGCTTGGCAGAGGAGGTTGATACATTCATTCCACTCCCCTCCTGGGAGCATTTGCCATCAAGGCATAGCAATACCAGTCTACGTGCCATTAGAACAGAGGCAATGAAGAGATCACGCCCACTGCCACCACATTCTAGGCACAGTGTAAGGACACCTCTAATTCAGCATCTGTTTCCCTGCATCAGTCAGACTACCCTGTACAGCTGTGCCACTGAATTCAGGTTTCAATGCCAGGATTACACATCCCCCCATCAAATATTCCCTCTGCCTAGAATGCTCCCTCTCAGCCCCTCCACTCTACCCCACCTCCTTCACCTAACACACATTCATCCTTTAAGCGCCTGTGTAAATGGCGCTTGGGGTGGATCTCCCCTCAAGTGCCCTGGTTCCGGCATTTACATTTCCTTCTCTCTTCTGGATGCTCCTTGAGCCCACAGAAGTCTGTCTTGGTCACCTCTCTGTCCTCAGGGCCTGGAGCCTGGCACACCATCGGTACTCTACAGCTGTATTGTGGCTGTCTGTACAAACATTGATTCTGTTCTTATTATGTGGCAGTGCTGTGCTAGGCCTGAGGAGACACAGAAGTAAAACAAATTTCCTCCCCTCAAGGAGTCCCTGGTACGGTGGGGGAAAATGATGAGCAAGGGAAAAGGATATGCGGAATGTATGATTTGTGTGGGGGTAAGGATAATGAAGCCTTGGGCTAGAGGCTATCTGTTGCACGATGCTATCTTTCTCACCCCTGGGAAGGTGACATGACACCCCCACCCTAAATCAGCATCAGCCCAAGCTAAGCCCCTGGCCTATGCTGTACCAGTTCAGGTGGGGTGCTTCTTAGCACCCCTGCACAAATAATGCTGGTGGGCTGTCCAAGTTAGGCACCAGCATTACCTGGGGAAGCTCAGACAAGATGCTGGAGAGAGGATAGAAGACTGGGATGGCAAAAAAAAAAAAAAAAAAAAAAAAAGGATAGGAGAGGAGAGAAGGAGAAAAACAGAAAAGTAGCAGAAAAGAAGAAAAATAAATAAGAGAGAATTAAAGGTGAGAAGAGAGGAGTGAGCCCTCTCTGAATTGATGAACAGTTGGTGGCAATCAGCCTCTGGGTGCTTAGGTTTCAACATTCAGGGCAGGTGCTGACTTGGCAGTGAGGCTGGGCCCAGGGGGCTGAGGAGGAACCCTGGGAGGGGGCAGATCACAGCCAGGATGGACCTGGAGGGGCCCAGCCAGGAGCAATGTCCACAAGCAGACTAACTGTGCTTGACTGAGCCCCAACTGTGAAAGGGCTGGCTTTTTAAATTATTAAATATCTGATTCAACAACAACAAAAAGAGGAGCTCAGCCAGTTCTGCCTCAAGGGTATAATCCTGGCAGTTCCGAGGCTTGCCGCATCAGATGCCTTCCTGCTTCATGGCTATTTTGGTGTTAGGAACTCAGACCCTTGATTCATCTGTGCACTCACTGAGCAAATGTTTACCATTCAACGGTCAGGTACCAGGCCCTGGGTGGAGCTGGGGAACTCAAGGACAAGACCAACGGTTCCTATCCTTGAGGCAGACAGACTCTATTATAAATACAGTGAGGGGCTGAGTTGCACATGAAGAATTATATGACAGCCATCTAAATAAGACTTCCAAGAAGAGGAAAAATTACTACTACTGACTGCATGGATCCTAAATTCATGTAAAATTTAAATGGCATTCATTTATTCTGGGCCTCTGCACAAAGTTTTGGAGAGAAAACTCCCCTTACCCTTTTGTCAGCAGCAAATTAAACCGCTTTCCTGATTTCAAGCACTGCTTCAACAAGATGTAACTACAGGGGGTTTCAGGCCATACTGGACAGAAGGCAATTGCATTTATTCTGGGGCATATATAGATTCAACAGAGCCAGCCACAGTCTCACAGTTCTTTCCCTAGAAACCAGATCTGTTCTTTAAGTAGCTAACTCTTGAAGTCAGGTGTGGAGCGTCTGACTAAGGGGGTGAAAGTTTTAGACCCTTTAGAGGTAGGTGCCCCCAAAGTGAAAGTATTCCTTCCTCCTTTTCCTGTCTTTAAGAATGTAAAAATTTCATTACATGGGTGCTGAGACCTATTTATTTGTGCTTGGCAAAGGGTAAGGGAGTGCTTCTAGGTGGGAGCGTGGATTAATTCTAGGCCACTGGGCTGGTGCATTTATTGGTACAGAAGCATCATAAAGCACCCTTAGACCTCCCCAGTTTGCACCACGTGAATGATACCCTTGCACCCTCAAACCTGGGAGCCACAGGTTTTGAGTACAAGCAGGTGGCCCCCCACCTGCCTTTTATTTGAAGGCTGGAGTGAAATCACCCAGAATCCCTAGAACCCCAAAACGCTTTGCAGTGTTGAGGCATGGGAAAGATTCCGAGAGGCTAATGATGATTGGAAGGAGAGAAGAGGCCCCACAGTGGGAGTAATTTCCATGAGCTGGCTGGCTCCAGCAGCCTGGCATTGGCATGCTCAGCACATTCACTCCCGCGCAGCCCAGACACTCATCCTGAGCCTTCCAAGTGCAGGAGCGGCATGTGGCCTGGAGCCAGCTGGGCTGGGAACCCTGGTAGTACAGACAGGAGGAGAGGTGGCTGTGCACTGGGCCTGCTGTCCCCAGGGGACCCAGGCCATCCTGCTGGGACCCACCATGGGAAAGAGGCCTCAGCACAGCCCTGCCAAGAGCCAGACCTTATTTCCAGAGCCCTAACGTTGCCAGTGCAGGAAAGGGGGTGAATCTACCAGCATGTACCCACTCATAGCCTCTGCTGCCATCAAACCTCTCTGTTCCTTTTTCTTTCCCTTGCCTTCCCAGGCTGTGGCCATCCACATTCCCTGTTATGTGTTATGTATTCACCCAGAAAACTTATCTTCCTACCTGATCAGCTCTAAGCCAGAAATATTGTCTGAGTATCAGGACTAGCTGACCTAAAACCCTTCAAAGGTTTAGTTTGAGGTCAAACCACCCATGACATTAAAACCCTCAAATGTATTTATCCAGTAATAAGTGAGTTCATACATGGAATGGGCTGGCACAGAGAAGGTTAGCTGTCATGTGAACTCTCATTGTTATCGCTCTATTACACTGCTATTACTATGTGCAAGGCCCTGTCCTAGGAGCTGCAGGGGCTTAGGCCGTTCACTCTCCCCAAGGCCTAAAGATCTAGTTGAGGAAACAAAACTCAAACCCACCAACAATTAACTTTTGCAAGCATACAAGAAATAAGTGGCAGTTCACTTTCACAACAAAAGCCATCACAAGGTAATACTGAATTCCGTATCAGATACATGACACATATATATGGTCAATGCTCGAGAGTTCTAAGAAGACAGAGGTTATTTCTGGGCCAGGGCGGGAGGACCTGGTGAAGAAAGCCACTCTGGGTTGTCAGAAGGGGAGGCGAACCAGGGAGACAGAATGAATCCAGGCAGACAGGTATAAAAGGCCAAAGCTAGGCCAGGCACAGTGGCTCATGCCTGTAATCCCAGCACTTTAGGAGACCAAAGCAAGTGGATCACCTGAGGTCAAGAGTTCAAGACCAGCCTGGCTAACATGGTGAAACCCCGTCTCTACTAAAAATACAAAAATTAGCAGGGCATGGTGGTGGGCTTCTGCAATCCCAGCTACTCAGGAGGCTGAGGCAGGAGAATTGCTTGAACCTGGGAGGCCGAGGTTGCAGTAAGCCAAGATCACGCCATTGCACTCTAGCCTGGGCAACAAGAGTGAAACTTAATCCCCCCAAAAAAAACAAAACAAGGCCAAAGCTTATTCAGGGACTAGAGAATAGCTACATGTTAGAGAAAAAAATGTTTTTGTTTTTTTCTTTTTTTTTTTTGAGACAGAGTCTTGCTTTGTCACGCAGGCTAGAGTGAAGAGGCAAGATATTGGCTCACTGCAACCTCTGTCTCCTGGGTTCAAGCAATTCTTCTGCCTCAGCCTCCCAAGTAGTTGGGACTACAGGTGTGCACCACCATACCTGGCTAATTTTTTGTATTTTTAGTAACAATGAGGTTTTACCATATTGGCCAGGGTGATCTCAAACTCTTGACTTCGTGATCTGCCCACCTCAGCCTCCCAAAGTGCTGGGATTATAGGAGAAAGCAGGTTTTAAACAGGATGTGGAAAGCTTTGAATGTGAGGCTAAGAAGTTTAGATTTAATCCCAGAGGCAAAAGGAGGCACTGAACGTGTGGCAGAGTCATTTCCTGAAATATGAATTTGTGAGGCCTCCAATGTTAATAAAGACACAAAATGTTTCATATTACATCTCAAAGGAAGTATGCAAAATCCATATGAAGAAAACCTTAAAAGATTCCTAAGGCACTCACAAGAAAATCTGGACACATGGAAAGGCATGCTGAGTTATGTTGAATAAAAAACTCAACATCATCGAGATATCGATTTACCCTAAATTAATAGATATTTAAGAGTGTTTTCAATATATTTAAATTATACAATTTAAATTTGCAGGAAAAAAGACAAATGATTTAAAACTTCACTGAAAAAATAAGCAACCAGAAATAGGAATATTCTAAAAAGTAAGAGTAATAAAGGGCAACCAGTCTTCCCAGATGTTTTGTCTATTGAAGAATCATGTAAACTTACGGTAAAACTGTGTTTACTGCATATGAAAAGATGGATATACCAATGGGACAGAAATAGTCCCAGTAGAAGCATTTAATGGCTAATAGAGGTGGCATTTCTAATAGGAAGGGGAACAATGAATTACTCAATAAGGAGTATAGGCAAAACTGAATGGCCAACCAGGAAAAGATAGTTAAATTCATACCTCATACTCCAGGATGAATTTCATGTGGGTCAAAAATTGAAATGTAAAAAATGAAACTATAAAAATACCTAAATCAGGCTGGGCATGGTGGCTCATGCCTGTAATTCCAGCACTTTGGGAGGCTGAAGTGGGTGGATCACTTTAGGTCAGAAGTTTTAGACCAGCCTGGCCAATATGATGAAATCCCATCTCTACTAAAAATACAAAAATTAGCCGGGTGTGGTGGCGCACACCTGTAATCCCAGCTACTCGGGAGACTGAGGCATGAGAATTGCTTTAACTCGGGAGTTGGAGGTTGCAGTGAGCTGAGATCATGCCATTGTGCTCTAGCCTGGGAGACAGGGTAAGACCCGGTCTCGAAAAACAACAACAACAAAAAATCAATCACGGTAAATGCTTTCTACAATGTTAGTGTAGTGAAGGGCTTTCAAAATACGACATAAAATCCAAAAGTCATAAAATAAAAAATTGAAAGCAACTATATTAAAATAATGTTTGTGTTGAACCAGGCATTGTGGCTCACACCTGTAATCCCAGAGCTTTGGGAGGTCAAGGTAGGAAGATCACTTGAGGCCAGGAGTTTGAGACTAGCCTGGGCAATATAGCAAGATTGCATCTCTACAAAAAATTTTAAAAATTAGAGTTGTGTGGTGACATGCACCTGTAATCCTAGCTATTCAGGAGGCTGAGGCAGAAGGATCACTAGAGCTCAGTTTGAGGCTGCTGTGAGCTATGAGTGTGGCACCCCATTCCAGCCTGGGTGAAAGATTGAGACCCATCTCAAAAAAAATTTTTTGTAGTGGATAAAACATCATAAGCAAAGTCAAACAAATGAGGAAAAGAATTTGTAACATACATCACAAAGGGCTAATTTAGTTAATATACAAAGAGCACCTACCCATGTACATATATTTGTATACATATGTACAAAGATATATGTATTTTACATACGTAAAATATGTAAAAAATATGCTTAATATACAAACAGCACTTACATGTAGGTGCTCTTTGTACATATATGTACAAAGATATACGTATTGTACATTCATGTACAAAATACATTTTGTATTTTTTTACATAGGCAAAAGACCAATAATGTGAACAAAGAGTTAACAGAAATTATAACCATCTCTTAAATGTATAAAAAATTGTACAAGTTAGTCATAATAGATTCCAAATTAAAAGCCCATGTGTGTACACACACACACACACACACACACACACACGCAAACACAGAATCTGATAATGATCCTTAATTCATTTGAACAAACTAATCATAAAGGAATTTTTGAGACAGTTTGGAAAATCTGAATATCAAGTGTGTATTAGATTACATTTTTAGGGAATTACTGCTAATTTTATTACGTGCAATAATGGCATCATGGTTAGGTGGAAAAGGTTCATGTTTTTCAGAGACATACACTAAAGTAATTAGGGGGAAAATATCATGATGATCTTTAATTTACTTTAACAATACTTCAACCCCCAAAATAGATAAGCAAATATAACAAAATATCAACAATTGTTAAATTTAGGTGATAATGTAATGACCTTATTATACTTTTATCCCAACTTTTTTGTAAGTTTTAATTTTCCATAATAAAAGCCAAAAAGTAAAATGAAAGAACACCAACACACTATGTTTCACTGATCAGATGGGCAAAGATCAAGCAGTTTGATAAAATACCTGTGCTGGCAAGGACGTGGGGAAAAAAGCATTCATATATTGCTGGAGAGGGTATAATTGGCTCAACCTCTGTGAAAGGCAATTTGGCAAGACCCCTAAGAATTACAAATGCACATGCTTTTGGACTCAGTAATTCCACTTCTAAGAATTTATTCTACAGATCTATTCATACACTTGTAAAAAAATACATAGAAATTCTGAAATTCTCAAGATCAAGATAATGGTAGGAAAAGAAACAAAAAAAGAAATTTGAAATGTACTGCATTTAAAAATTTTTTAATATTTTGATAAATTTTTTTAATTAAAAAAAATAGAGGCAAGGTCTTACTAGGCTGCTCTTGAACTCCTGGGCTCAAGCGATTCTCCAGCCTTGGCCTCTCAAAGTGCTGTCATTACAGGCCTAAGCCACTGTGCCTGGAATAGCAAAAGATTGGAAACAACCTAATATCCACCAACAGGGGACTGGTTAAATTAAAAATACATGTCCATACAATGAAATACTATGTAACTGTAAAAAATATGTGGAGGCTGTTTATATACTAATATAAAACAATCATCAAGATATATTGGGTGAGAAGCATAGTAAAAAAAAAAAAAAGCAAGGCTGGGCATGGTGGCTCATGCCTATAATCCCAGCACTTTGGGAGGTCAAGGCGGGCAGGTCATGAGTTCAGGAGATCGAGACTATCCGGGCTAACATGGTGAAACCCTGTCTCTACTAAAAATACAACAACAACAACCACAACAACAAAATTAGCTGGATGTCATGGCACATGCCTATAGTCCTAGTTACTGGGGGGGCCAAGGCAGGAGAATCACTTGGACCAGGGAGTCGGAGGTTGCAGTGAGCAGAGACTGTGCCACTGCACTCCAGTCTGGCAACAGAGTGAGACTCTGTCTCAGAAAAAAAAAAAAAAAAGAAAAAACAACAACAAAAACGAAACTATAGCTGTTGAAAAACAATATAGACCATGTGCTTATGTATGCATAAAATATTCCTGGAAAGATACACAAGAAATGATGGGACTGAGGTGGGAGTAAAACTTGTTATTTGCCCTTTTGCAGCTTTTGGGTTTTACTCACTGGGTGTATATATTACTGATTCAAAACAGAAATAAACATTCCTTTTCTTTTTTCTTTTTTTTTTTTTTTTTTGAGGCAAAGTCTTGCTATGTCGCCCAGGCTGGAGTGCAATGGCACCATCTCGGCTCACTGCAACCTCCACCTCCCAGGTTCAAGCGATTCTCCTGTCTTGGCGTCCAGAGTAGCCGGGATTACAGGCGGTTGCCACCATGCCCAGCTAATTTTTGTATTTTTAGTAGAGACAGGGTTTCACCATGTTGGCCAGGCTGGTCTCAAACTCCTGACCTGATCTGTCCACCTCGGCCTCCCAAAGTGCTGGGGTTACAGGCATGAGCCACCATGCCCAGCCTAAAGAAAATATTAACATGCTTTTCTTTTATTCCTTTTTCTAAGATAGCCTAGTTCCTGTGTGCTTTCTTGCCTTAGGGATTTTTCACCCGGCAAAAATCATAAGCATCTTTAACCACCTGAGCCCAAAAGAGAAGTGAAAAGGAGAGAGCAAGGCTGGTAGCAGGAGCACTGGACCCTGGATGCAAAAGGGGAGTGAGGTCTGTAAAGAGCAAGGAACAATCTGCCTCCCCAACTCCCACATGGCTAATGTCTGAGGTTCTACCCTCTGAATATTCCCTAAGGGGGTTTAGAGCATAAATGTCTCCCCACAGGGTTAAGGCTCAGTCCCTTTCTTGTGTTACTCCTTCTCCAGGCTTCCTCGTGGCTCTTCCATCCCCTCCCTCCTCTCTTCCTGGTGAGCAGCACACTACCCGCCAGCCCCGCCCACTTCAGGACCTGTGTCACCTCCTGATGTCACAGGCATCTGGGAAGTTCACCATCAAAAGTTCCTAGCTGTGCTGTTTTAAAAATAGGAGCTTCCTTAAGCCAAACGGTAAGGTGGAAGTATCTTATCTTTAGAAGCTTCATCTCCCATTTCTGGGTCCATCTATTTATTGCTTCCGTGCCTTTCTATTAAATTCCTCGTGGTCTTTGTGCCTCTCTGTCCTTTTCTTATTAAAAAATTTGCTTTCAAAATAGAAAATAGCAACCTAAATAATCAAAAACAAGACATAATTTAATATTTTGGTATATTAATGAGGATACTAATAAGCTTGTTGAAGAACTTTCAATGACAGGAAAGGATATAATAATGCACTGTAGGGGAAAAATCAGGTTACCAAACCTTCTATATAGTATGGGCCTAGTCTTGGAGACCTCTATGCATAGAAAACAGCGAATGCTGGGTGTTGTTATAGCTGGATGGTAAAATTGTGGATAACTTTTTTCTTTTTTGCTTCTCTATGTTTTCTAAAATATTTACAATGGGTATCATTGCTTTTATAATACAAAACAACAGATGTCATAAAGAAAAATAGGATACAAAGTTCATAAAACCTGAAGACTAATAGATGAAAAGTCAAAAAACGTTTCCTTCTCAAGGAAGTCTGCATTTTCCCTCGCTCACAGCCTTCAGCTACAGGTAAATCTAGGGGGCCAGAAAGACAAGTAGGAGAAAAGGCACCATGGGAGGCCCATGGACCACGAGCCTTCTGAAAACAGTCATTTCATTGCAGGTTCACAATTTGGGATGTCTCGCCTTCTCATGCCAGGAAGCCAAGAGCTTAGGGAACAGAGTGAGCCATATTTTAACAGCCATGAACTTGTGACAAACCTCAGTGACACAGATGCCAATCCATTATAAAGCCTAGCATGGGGCAGAGCCTCAGGGACACATCATAAATGATGGTGGCACAAATTCTACTGTTTCTGTTTAACTAGTTTGGGGAGGAATTTTCCTTTCAACCAAATTTCATCACACTGGTTTTGTGAACAGCTATTGCCCCAACCCTTAAGGATTTGCGATATAGCAGGGGTGATTCTAAGATGGAAATTTAGGCTGCTTACTATATATCTTAAAATGCAAATATAAAAATAAAGCCCATAAGAATGATTTCAAAGTGGTCAGAAGCCAGGGGCGGTAGTGCACGCCTATAATCCCAGCTACTTGGGAGGCTGAGCTTGGGGTAGAGTAATGCAAAGGGAGACAATATAGCCATTAAAATGATAATTTGCATGTTTGCTGACACGAAAAGATATTCACAGTATATTGTTACATGAAAGAGGTTCTAAGATTATAATACTACAGGTAACATTTAATATATACACAGTCCTGGCCTGGCATGGTGGCTCGCCTGTAATCCCAGCACTTTGGGAGGGTGAGGCAGGTGAGTCACCTGAGGTCAGGAGTTTGAGACCAGCATGACCAACATGGAGAAACCCTATCTCTACTAAAACTATAAAATTAGCTGGGCATAGTGGCGCATGCCTGTAATCGCAGCTACTTGGAAGGCCAAGGCAGGACAATCGCTTGAAACCCTGGGAGGTGGAGGTTGCAGTGAGCTGAGATTACACCATTGCACTCCAGCCTGGGCAACAAGAGTGAAACTCCATCTCAAAATATATATATATAAACATACACAGATCTATAGTCATACATCTATAGACATTAAAATGTCCATATGAGACTTCAACAAAATCTCTGGTTTTCTTTTTCTCATCTTTTCTATATTAAATATATTCTTGTTAATAAAAATGTTTAAAAGATATCAAAGTAATCACCTTATACTTTATTTATTTATTTATTTGAAGCAGAGTCTCCCTCTGTCAGGCTGAAGTACAGTGGCACGATCTCAGCTCACGGCAACCTTTGCCTCCCAGGTTCAAATCTTGTGCACCAGCCTCCCAAGTAGCTGGGATCACAGATATTGTGCCACCACACCAGCTAATTTTTTGTACTTTTAGTAGAGACAGGGTTTTGCCATGTTGGCCATGCTGGTCTTGAACTCCTGACCATCCTCTTTGGCCTTCCAAAGTGCAGGGATTACAGGCATGAGCCACTGCACTGCCTTCTATTGCATTTTTAAATAAAATAGGATCTCTATATATTATTGCAAAAGAAAACGAGTTATCATAGATCAGTTTAAATCAAAAAGTTTTTTTTTTTATTTTTGAAGAACGCTAAAACCATTATCATCTGGAGTTGGAAGATGATAATGGTTTTAGAATGGCAGGGAGGAAAAAGTAGGTCATATCCAAAGCCCCTCAGGTGGAAACTGGCAAGTGTGTATGTGTGTATGCATGTGTGTACATGTGTGCAGGTTTCAGGGTGGGAAGCAGTGAATTTATCCAGAGCAAGGCAGCTGCAGGACAGTTTAGGGAATGTGAACATTATGGTCCAGAGGTTCCTAAGTAAAGCAGCACCTCCCAAAAGTATGCTGAAGGACAAATATTCTAACTGCCGTGTGTAAATGGGATTGGACAGGGGAGAGGCAGGAGCTGGGAAAAGCAGCTCAGGGGCAGCTGCAGAAGTCTCTGCTTGAGGGGATGTGGCCCCACTGACGTGTTAACTATGGTAATGAAATGACAGGAGCTGATTTGGAAAACACCACAGCCAGGGATCAGCTGGCCCTGGCAGGTGACAGTATTTGGAGGAGGTAAGACAGAAGCAGACATGAGTTCAAGATTTTGATTAAGGAGGCTCAAAAGGCTGGTGTTGGAAGGAAAAATGGGAAGGGTCATTTCTGGTAGGGCATGAAGGAGCACATAACATAGCAATGAAGAACATTCACAAGGGCCCGAGGGCTGCAGCCCAAGCAGCGTTACAATGACTTTAAAACCCTGAGCTCCTAGTCCTGTCTTGGCCACTTCCTGGACAGCTTCCCCACAACCTTCCTCATCTCTAGGGGGATGACAACAGCTATATCCTGCCTATTTCACAGAGTGGGTGAAGGGTCATGGAAATGACCTGAACAAAAGCACCTAGAACACAAAGCAGCTGGACAAATATCAGGCATTGTTGTCTTGCATGCAGGTGGTGGCTGCACAGAGAGATTCCGCTCACTGAGAACATGGGCTGCAAGATTCAAGATGGTCCAGGACTTGGCCTCAGCCTAAGTGATGTCTTTAGTGAACAGAGAGAGTTTCTGGAAAAGCACTGAATTGCTGAAAAGGATCTGTTCCCTTCCCCATCTAGGAACCAAAGCTACATGGTTCAGGGTAAAGAGGCACATTGTCAACACCACTCCATTGGTGGCTTCTGCTCAGAGTGTCAGAGCTGGAAGTGACTTGGGCATCATCTAGTTCAAGACCCTGGTATTCCAGGTAGGGATAACAAGGCCCCAAGGAGCAGAAGAGTGACTTGATCAAGGTCTCCTAGTGACAGTGGCAGGAAGACAGAAGAATAATAGTGCCAGGTAGACCATTTTCTCCTCAACTATGAGCTCAAACTGTCTTATCTTTATGAGACTTCTGCACAGCCTCCCCACAACCTGTTCTTCCTACAGAGGGCGATCCTTAGTAGTCCTAAAAACCCAAATCAAACCTGTCGTTTCCCTGCTGAAAGTACTTAGATGGGCTGGCAGCAACTCCTGCCCTCCGCCGTCTACTGAAGGCTTAGCTCCTGACCTGAGGCCCACAGCTAATGCCCCCTCTCTCGGACCCTTCAACCCCACCACTGTTTTGCAAAGAATTCCCTTATTAAACTCCACAGCTGCCCTTTTTGAGTTTTATTCTGTTTCCTGCCAGGACCCTGGCAACACCAGTGGCCTATCGGGCCTGTGAGGTGGCCCCTGCCTGCCCCGCATCACTACCACCCACCCTGCGCTCTGACTCAAACATGCTTATTCCCTGAGCTGAGCTGCAGCTTATGTTACAAACTTTACAATTCCCAGCAAATCTTCATAGCATTTGTCATAATTTGCCGTGCACGTGTGTCTATGCACACAGACATGTGTGGGATTATTTGATCTACCTCTGTCTCACTAGACTGTAAAATGAGATTCTCTGGTTGATCTACTTTTCCGAGTCTGAAGGCCAAAGGGTTTGGAGGCAAAATGCTCCTGGAGACTCGGCTGCTACTAGCCTCCTTGTCACTTTCTCTCAGTGACATGATATAAAGGGAAAATGGAAAATTGCTACAGATGCTCTGAAAACAACACCCTTGGCACCTCCTCAGCCAAGCAGCAGGCGGGGGACCTGTGGGGCAGGGAGAGTGGGTGCTGGCTGCTCCTGAGAGCCATAAGCACAGTCAAGGCCTGGTGTCACAGACTGCCCTTGGGAACAAAGCCCACAGAAATGTCCCATCCCAAAGATGGAGGAGGCTATTAACATGGCTCACTCAGACTGCACTGCCCGGGGAGAGAATAGAGTCTTATTATTAACCTCCATGTATTAATATTTGATAAAGCATCTTCACAATGATAGATAGCAGTCACCCATAGAAGGGAAGCAGGCATGGTTCTGTAAAGAGTTCCGAGAGAGGATGAATAGCTTTTATCAAGAGTAGCAAGGGACAATGGAAAGTGTCATGTCCTGGGCAGGGGAAACCTGTTCTGGGCCACACAGTGCAGGTGGCATGCTGGCATCTCTTGCAGGTTTATCTGCACAGGTAACTGGCAGGTTTATCTACACAGCGTCCTGCCTGGGTGCAGGGGGACAATCTCGCCATGGCTGACCTTCCAGAGAAAGCTGCTGATCCAATATTTTTCTCTCTGACATTAAAATGATTGCTGACAATTATAGATATTTCTGTGGATAGTATATTGTCCCCATATATAGTCTCTAAATAAAACTCCATTTTATGTTTTTAAATCTGAGAAGAAAAATCATTAAAAACCTCCCATTAATGAGACTACCATCTTTGCTGGTTACAGGTACCTGGAGACAGACATGGGGACCATGGACAGCTGGTGCCTTGCCCTCCAGCAGCTGCACCTGAATCTCTCAACTTAACAGAGAAGCTATGGATGCCCATCCACTGGGGTGAGGCCCTGCTCCCTGAGAAATCACTCATCATCTGGACACAAAGCCCTCCTAGGCAACCAGGGCATCTGAGATCAGCATCTTCCTGTACACGAGGGGAAAGGGGCCCAAGGGAGAGGCCAAACATGTCCTGAGGACACTCTCAGGGCCTTTCATCAGCAGAGTTAGGAAGAGGCCTGTACCACCCTACCCAGGGAGTTCCTGGCAGCCAAGGAGGTGGGCAGGGACAGGAGCACCTGAGGAACGTCTGCCAGCCACAGAACTTAACCTCGGCGCCTGCACACAGTGGGTCCAGAAGACAGTGAAGGTTGAGTGGCAGCAACTCTGTGCTTCAGAGTTCAGGGTCGCAGGCTGTAGTGTACCTGCTGCCCCGCAGCAGGCTCGGAATTGTCCTCAATCAACCTCACCCCTCAGCCTCATCTCACTTCCAGGAAGAAAGCTACAAAGAGACAATGTAGAAAGGAAGGTCATTTCCAGCTTGTAGCACCACTTGGATTTGAATGTAAAGGCAAAACCTGAGAGGGGAACACAATTCTGTGCACCTGGTTTTAAAATGAGAGGCCCTGTTTAGTCAATCCCTTGGTGATTGCTCAACAGGCCAAAGAACATGAAGCTGTCTCTTCAGTGCAGGGAGCAGTCCGGAGCCTCCTGAGAAGTCCAGGCCCTTCCAGGAGGCTCTGGACTGCTCCCTGCACTGGAAGATGCCTCTGCGAGCCGAGGAGCTGTAAATCACACAGCGGGCAGGGGTCTTCCCAAATTCAGGTCTTCCAACCGCAGGTCATTAAATGGAGATAGACCTAGAGAAACTGTCTCATCTGGAAAAGCATTTGATGAGACTCATCATCCTTTGGTTTCTTGGGCCTCACATGTCACCCAGCCAGATGGCAGAGACACAGCAAGGGTCCTGGACTGGGTGGCCTTATGGAGAGAGAGACCTGTATGGCACAGGGCTTCATCTCATGGGCATCAGGTCTAGGGGAAGGGGAAAGGCCCAGAGCCTCAAGCACAAGCATTAGCCTGGTTTCATTGGTTGGCTTTTTCTTCCAACTCAGACTTCCAAGGCAAAGGAGGGTGAGGGTTAAGAAGAAAGAAACAAGTTCTGGAACAGGCCAAGGTACATCAGGCAAGGAAAAAGACCAAGCTCATGATCTTGAATGTCTGAAGTTGGGAAAAGAGAAAGGTCAGAAAACACCTATGGGAGATTTTCCTAGTACTAACATTATCTAACATTCACCCAGCATGCCAGATGCCAAACTGTGTGCATGGGTAAGGCAGGGGAGTGGAGGGAGGGAGGGCAGGGAAGAGAGAAGAGGGGAGTGAGGCTGCTGCACAGGGTTTCTCTTTTGGGGCATCTTTCTACAGTGTTCCTCCGCTCTCTGCTCTTCCAGCTGGGCCACGTCTGCCCTGACGCAGCATCCTCACCAGAGTCACTGGAGTCTGTACCTAGGTGCAGGGGAGGAGAGGAGTGTGCAGGCAGGCAAATGTCTCCTCTGGGGTGAGGAGAGGGAGACAGAGGGTGGGCATTCTGACTGGTAAGTTCCCTGCAGCCTGCAGTGCTTCATTCTTCATCCAGATGGCCATGAAGGCTCATCTGGAAGCTCCCAGTATGGAAAAAGGAAGGAGAAGAAATGACATTTGTGGACAATTAGGGGGACTCTAGGAGACGGTGGGGGGAGACTTCCTATTGAAACATGAAGGCTGGAACCATTTGGAAGGATAGGAACATGGGCTTTTCAGCTGCTACTCTTTCTGTAATCCCTCAAAACAGGTCCAGAAAGTAGGGAGGTGCCAGAGGCAGTCATCAAAAGAGAGAAGCATGGTCTCCAGTCCAGGAAGAAGCCTCAGGGCTACCTGCTACTTAACCTCGTGTCAGGCAGCCAGCTTAGAGACTGATGTTAAAATGCTAAATTCTGCTCAGGGATCTATAGGGCAAATATTCCTGCTGGGATCCCAGCCCTCCCCTTGGCATTGCCAAGGTCAAATCCACCCCCTTAAAGGAGACTTCTGCAACATTTTCCTACCCATCTTCCTTTTCATTTCAGTTAGGCTGACTCCCAGTTTCATACAGAAAGTCATTCATTCTGGAGAGAGGTCAGGTTTTTACGTACTAGGACAGAATAGCCAGATGGCTTGTTTCTTTAGGTTCAGGAAGGAAGACCTGGTAGTAGTATGAAAGGCAGAATAGAGAGTATTTCCTTTGGAGTTGAGAGAAAGTTTACTTAAGAGGCAGAAAAGATCACATCCAGTCACCCAAATTCAGGTCTTCCAACCGCAGGTCATTAAATGGAGATAGACCTAGAGAAACTGTCTCATCTGGAAAAGCATTTGATGAGACTCATCATCCTTTGGTTTCTTGGGCCTCACATGTCACCCAGCCAGATGGCAGAGACACAGCAAGGGTCCTGGACTGGGTGGCCTTATGGAGAGAGAGACCTGTATGGCACAGGGCTTCATCTCATGGGCATCAGGTCTAGGGGAAGGGGAAAGGCCCAGAGCCTCAAGCACAAGCATTAGCCTGGTTTCATTGGTTGGCTTTTTCTTCCAACTCAGACTTCCAAGGCAAAGGAGGGTGAGGGTTAAGAAGAAAGAAACAAGTTCTGGAACAGGCCAAGGTACATCAGGCAAGGAAAAAGACCAAGCTCATGATCTTGAATGTCTGAAGTTGGGAAAAGAGAAAGGTCAGAAAACACCTATGGGAGATTTTCCTAGTACTAACATTATCTAACATTCACCCAGCATTTTATTATTAATAAAAACTTTAATAAACTATCTTATTTGCTCTTCACAACAACCTTGAGAAAGTACTACCATTCCCATTTTTATAAAAATGGGAAAGGAGTCAGTGATCCTCCATTGCGGTGGCATTAGAGGCGGAATCAGTACTTGAATCTGGAGCTTGTGACATGTTCCTCTCTACCCCAGGTCCATCGATTTCAGAAGAGGATGCCAAGCCAATCTCCCCAGCCTTGCCACATATACCTATGAAGCAGATCACTGCTATCTTATAAGCAACTCAGGGCTGAATGCCCTCCTTGCCTTAATATTCCTGTGAATGGGAGAGTGGCTGAGAGCTCCTGCTCACTAATGCCTCTTTTGAAAGGCTGACCCCTGCCTAAACTGCTAAGGTGGTCCCAGCAACAGTACTGAAGGGAAAAAAAAGTCAAGACATTGAGACTAGGAAAGTTGACACATTCCCTTCCTCCATTCTGCCTACCTAGCAGGATGGGCACATCTGGCTGCTCGATTTAGACCTTTCCAAAGCTTTAGCTCAAGCCCAGGTCACTCGGAGTGGCTTCTCAAGAGAAGGAAGCCAGTAAACCACTTAGATTGGTTTTGAAAATCTTGAGAGGGCCTCAAACTAACATGTTTACTTGTTAGCCAGATGTTTTGAATCATTAAGGCCCAGGCGTGCAACTCTACATGCAACTCTATGTGCTGTGGCTTTCCCTCTCCCTGGGGGCACTCAGATTCTCTGGTGAGTCTGATGCATGCTCCTGGTGAGGAGTAGGCTCAACTAGGCACAGCCAAGGTCATCAAAGGCTCTTTCCTGATCTACCAAGATTGACCACTAAGCACAGAGTCTTGCTCTGTTACGCAGGCTGGAGTGCAGCGGTGTAATCTTGAGTCACTGCAACCTCTGCCTCCCAGGTTCAAGTGATTCTCATGCCTTAGCCTCTTGAGTAGCTGGGATTACAGGCACATGCCACCACCCCTGGCTATTTTTTTGTATTTTAGTAGAGACGGGGTTTCGCCATGTTGGACAGGCTGGTCTTGAACTCCCGGCCTCAAGCCATCCACTCACCTCAGCATCCCAAAATGCTGGGATTATAGCCATGAGCCACTGTGCCTGGCCTTGTGCTTGCCTCTTTAACCTATCTCCACCAACTTCCCAAGCAGCTCATAAGACCTGGCAGCAACATACACAGGCCAACTGGAGAAATCCAGGGCCCTTCTGCCTGCCAGAATCACATACACCCTTCAGTTCCCAGCTCAAGGACTGCCTCCTCCATGAACTGTACCCTGATTCTCCCTGCATCTCTTCTTTGACTCTCTCATTGCTGTTTATGTGCCCTTCCTACAGTTCTTCTCTAATTCTATGCATGCTAATTAATTGTGAACATAGTTCATTATTCCTTAATAGATTATAAACTCCTGAGAGACAGATATTATATTAAATTCATCTCTGTGGTTCCCCTTTCCCCTTTCATGTTTGGCCAGGGGTTTAGCTTTAAACATAGTAGGAGTACAAAAAGTAACTGTTAAAAGAGAATCTACCTTGGTTTCTGAAAAAAGATAAAAGGGCTGGGCGTGGTGGCTCTTGCCTGTAATCTCAGCACTTTGGGAGGCCAAGGAGGGTAGATCGTAAGGTCAGGAGTTCCACACCAGCCTGGCCAACATGGTGAAACCCCAGCTCTACTAAAGATACAAAAAAATTGGCTGGGCATGGTGGCACATGCCTGTAATCCCAGCTACTCAAAGCAAGAGAATCGCTTGAACCTGGGAGATGGAGGTTGCAGTGAGCCAAGATCACGCCATTGCACTCCAGCCTGGGCAACAGGGCGAGACTCCATCTAAAAAAAAAAAGATAAAAGGATCTCTGCACAAAGGCTAGTCCCCACTCTTACCTTGCTTTGGCAAATCTTACAGAATATGGTACCCCTCTCCCTCCACCTGGATTACCAGGGTCATTGCAGCTAGATTCAGGCAGCACAAAGATATAAAGAAGGTAAAATCAGACAGACAAAGCCAATGGTTCCAAGTTTGATTATTTAAAGGGGCTTAAATTAACACACACAAAAGCAATGGGTCACTGCTACAGTCTGTCCCCAAGGGAAACCAAGGAAAAATTTTGTAGGGTCAAGGAGGGTAAGAAGGAGATGAGGGAAGAAGAGTTTCTTGTAAAGATCAAGGACACCAGGGGTGATGCCTGAGACCCAAGTGGATTCCTTGTCATGACCAGCGAGATGACACAATGCAGCATTCCTTTCCTGGGATAAGAAGCCCCTTTCACTCCCAAGGTGAGAGGTCTTTAAGGTCCCAGAGGGGCCCAGGGTCCTACTCAGGCTTCAAGGTCAGCCGGGGACTGTGGGATCTGGAAGCTGAGGAGAGGGAGGGAGGGAGGGTGAAAGAGGATTACTTCGACCTTCAATTTGGGCCATAAGGTATGGGGGCAGTGGGAGAATCACTCCAGAAAGTATTTATGGGGAAGGTTGTGCTCTTGTTAGGAGGCGGAAGATGGGAACAGTCAGTGATGGGGAAACAGGTCCAGTGTGGGCTGCTGACTGGTGGGTCAAGTGAAGGAATCCACACCAACACATACACACAATCCCATGTAACTCAAACTCTCTTACTGGCCAAGGACTTAGGGTTGGAATATAGTTACCCTGGGTCAAGTTCAGGGAGGCAATAGTCACAGGAGTTGGAAAAAAACAATCCCAAGAATCAGATATCAGCCAGCAGGGGGAGGAGAAACCATTTCTACTAGAGATTTAAGATATTCTCCACCCCCACCCTCCCTCTCTCATGCTCTCTCTTTCTCTCTGTCTCTCTCTCTCTCTCACACACACACACACACACACACACACACACACACACGGCAAAAGAGAGAGAGAGAGTAAGGTGGAGAATATCTTAAATCTCTAGTAGAAATGGCTTCTCCTCCCCCTGCTGGCTGAGGTCTGATTCTTGAGACACACACACACACACACACACACACACGCACAGGAGGCAGAGACAGAGAGTGAGAGCGGGGAGATCTATTATGAACCTGCTAAGCAAAAATCTAATTCCAGTTTAAGGATGAAAGGTTTCATAAAGAAAATCCTTCCTGAGGCAGTGGGGAGGATGTTATTTGCTCTCAATTTCCTATCCAATCACTCCTTTTGGGACCACAGAGAGGACGATGATAGTTCCTCTCTCCAGGCCCAGGCAGGAAATCGGGATGCACCAGGAGGCCCCATGCACCTGCACCCAGCTGTCCAGCCCTCAGACACTGCTTTGCCAGACTTTCTTTTTTTTTTTTTTTTTTGAGACGGAGTTTCGCTCTTGTTACCCAGGCTGGAATGCAATGGCGCAATCTCGGCTCACCGCAACCTCCGCCCCCTGGGTTCAGGCAATTCTCCTGCCTCAGCCTCCTGAGTAGCTGGGATTACAGGCCCGCGCCACCATGCCCAGCTAATTTTTTGTAATTTTTAGTAGAGACGGGGTTTCACCATGTTGACCAGGATGGTCTCGATCTCTTGACCTCGTGATCCACCCGCCTCGGCCTCCCAAAGTGCTGGGATTACAGGCTTGAGCCACCGCGCCCGGCCCAGACTTTCTTGTACTTCTCACTTTGCCACAGGTTACTCAGGACAGAGGCAGAGGGCAGGCCCCACCTGGTCCCAGCTCCAGCACCTCCTTGCTTCTCAGAGGCCCTTGGGGGCAGAGGCTGCCTGAGCTTGTGCTCCCTCCCAAGGGGACCCCTCCTCCCTGAGCCCGGCAAACACGTCTCCATGACTGCCATGCCAGGGCTCACCCAACGCACACAGGGGATTCACACTAGGTAGGGAGGATGTGAAGCCTGTGATTGTGGGAATGCCCTCCAACCCCTGCAGCCCCAAACGGTACCTGCCAAGGCCTTGATCCGGGACCTCTCAAAGAGCCTGGCTGAGCTGTTGTCATTATCCAGCTCGTCGTCTGGGGCATCCCAGCGGGCATTGATCCGGCTGTACGGTGGCTGGTTGCCCACGTTTTCAAACTCTGTGGCCGATGTCATGTCAGCAGGCTCTCAGCAGTTCCGCCTGCCTCAGTCTTCATGGAAGGGTCCCTGGGGGACAGCAACACAGTCAGGGTTAGCTCCCTACCTCCTCGGACTTTTTCTCAGGGGAAACTTATTCAGAGCATCCAATGTGAGTAGATCCTGGCGGGAGCAGCACACTGTGTCATCTGCCTGGGCATGCTTTCCTACCAGGGTCTCTGGGTCGTTTGTCACAAAATATTGCAGCAGCAGCAGCAACAGTACCAGCGGCGGCAGTGGGGACAGAGAGCTGCGTGTAGCAAGGGTCAGGACGGCCAGCAGGTGGAGACGTCAGTCGCAGCCAGCCACTTCCTCCAGACCCGCCACCCTGCTGCGGGGGGCACCCCAGGAGAGAGGAAGCTCCCCTATGAGCCAGAGGCTGTGGGGCACTTGCTGGGGAGAGCAACCCTCACCCTGCGGACTGGGTCAAGACCTAACCTGGTGGGGGAGATGGGGACAGGCCAGGGGAGGGGAGAAGATGGAAGTCAGCTGAGTCTGACCCAAATAGGAACCATGGGGAGAAATGGATGAGAGTTAAGTCACCACTGACACCACCAGACTGGGATAGCTGCCCTGGGGAGACTTCGCTCCTCACAGAGGCTTCCCGAGAGCCCTCTGAGTTCCTTCCCAGCTGCTGGTATTCAGAAAGCTGACCTTGCATTTTAGAGCTTTTTTGAAGCGTGACCAGGTGCTCAGATGAGGTCTCCTGTTGAATCCCAGGACAGGCCAAGCAGCCCAGAGGAACCTTCTGTCCTATCAAGCAACCGGCAGTCGGGGCATCCCACAGATAAATGAACCGTCCACTGCAAGTCCATGCAATGAACCAGAGCATCAGGAGCACTGGGTCCTCCCTCACCCGCCATTCCTGCTCACTCATGCATTCATTCATTCACAATTAATTCAAATATGTACTAAGCTCCAACTAGATGGCAGGCACTATACTAGGCAAAGGCAAGTAAGACAGGAAGGTCGTGTCCTCATAGGGCCTGGATTCTGGTGGTGGAGACACAAAATTAAACAAGCAACTACAAGAAGGTGTGATGTGTGTCATGGCTGGCTAAGGTGGGGATTTGGCAGGGGCTGGTGTCAGGGAGTGGGAGTCGAAGCTTATTCCTAAAGGAAGGTTGGAGGGACCAAAGGTGGGAAGGGACAAGCGTCCAAGCAAAGGGACGAAAGTTCAACCAAAGCAGGTGCAAAGTCCTGAAAGTAAGAAAGAACATAGCAAGTTTTGGGAACCTTATGAAGGCAGGGGTGGGGTCAGGGGAGAAAAGTGAGGAGGAAGCTGGGGGGGCCAGGCTCAGTCTTCAATGTTCTGAGCCTTAGGAAAACTAGTAGCTTTCTTCATCTGTACCTGCCATTCAGTCCTCTTTCTGGGGAGCTTAAGGGACTCCAAGATCAACTGTGTAAGAAAACAGGGGACCCAGAGCCTTCACAGCCAAGAGAGTGAAGTGGGAGGTGGGGAGGCTATGAAGCAGACCTGTGATGGGTGTAGACAGCCAGTGAGCTGTGAGGGAGAGCACTCCCTCTGTGGGTGTGTGCACCCACACCACACATACAGGCTCACCTCCAACACGCTGACACACACCAGCACACACACATACACCCACCAGGCACACACTTGCGGAAGCACTGAAGCACATTCACCAGCCCAAGCGTAATGGCAGCAGGGCTACAGCCTTACTTTTCAGATACAGACTCAATTCAGACTGCATTTTCCCCAACCTGATGAATCAATCCCACCACATCCTTTTGAGGTGAGACAGGAGCCAGGATTACCTGCCCTAATTGCCTTGGGAGAAAACCAAGGCCTGCTGCAGGAGGAGGCCTCCCCAAGGTCATCCAGATAATGGCTGCAGCAGCTGGAACCAAAGGCCAAACTGGAGCCTGGTTCATCCCCCTCGGTCAGACAGGTTTCGGGAAGGCAGGTGGGGAAAGGACACAATGCATAGGGACAGAGGGCATTTCCCAGCCACCACAGCTTGACAAAAATGTTTGCCACTCAAGAGAAGGGAAGGTGCAAGGTGGGAAAAACCAGTCATCGCCCTGAACATAGTATGCCCCACCATATGCCAGGTCTGTGCCCAAGGCCACCCTTGTCCCTCTGAACAGCCTGTCCACTTCTGCAGATGGACTTGCTGCTTCCATGGCTGAGATTTCACACCCAACTGGCTGGACAACCATAGCTGAGAAGGATCCCCCCGGACCCCGGACCCCCGGACCCACGCCTTTCCCTACTTCCCTTAAGGGAAACTACCACTGACTTGGTCTCTGAGACAGAGGACTGATAGGCTGACCACCTCCTGTAGGGCCACAAGCCTGTCCAGCAGCCCCTGAGAAGGGCTGAGCTGCCAGACGCAGGAGGTGAGGTGAGATCAGACCCTGAGTGCAGGAAGTAACTGGACCCTGGCTCTCCTCATTCGTCCTGGGCTATTTTTAAGAGTGGCTGAGAGAGGCCCAGGCCGTGGAGCTGGAGAGTGAGATTACCTTTGCAGTGGCTCCGTAAATAAGTCTGCCCCAGAAAGATGAGCCTGAGGAGGCCAACCAGCAGGCCCAGCGTTCAAGACAAGATTGATGGCCCTGTGTGCAGGAGAGCGGCAGCTCGACAGCAATTCATCCTGCTTAAAAACGCCATCTCTCCTGCAGCCACGGCTCAGAGAAGGCAGCAGCCGGGCAGCAGCTCTGCCAGGAATGGGAAGAGATGTATGTGTGTGTCTAAATATACAGCTGGAGTTTTTTTATTTTTGTTTTGGAAAGAGTCAGGTCCTTGAAAACAAACACCAAGGAAAGATGATTCAGAAATGAAAGTGAGGCCCCTTTCCTTGTGCCCCTCTTCCCCTGACATGCCCATTCCAGCCCCTTCCCAGATGGCATTCCATCAGAGTCAAGCGGGTCATGGGACTGGCCGCTGCATGGAGATTGGAAGCTCTCAGGGAATCAGATGTGAGAGGCAGAAAGGAAATAAATAGGAAAGCAGGAAAGCTACAGATAGTTAACAAAAAACAGACACGAAGATACGTCTGTCCAAAACCAGACAACCCATCCTCAGTGTCACCACATCTTTTTCCATACTGTTACCATGGCCCCTCAAAAGCCTGGCTATAAAGAAACCACCATGACTTAAAAAAGCAGCCTATGATGGGGCTCATGGCGGGGACACCTAATCGAATGTGGAGCCATGGAAATGACATTTAAGTGGCTACCTGGGGGGAATTTGGAGATGAGATGATCTGGTCTCATTTTCAAAGATATAAGTCATCTGCACATCTAGAGTGGCCTTCCATGAGTCACAGAGGACCGCAAATACATGGCTAAAATTAGACCTTAAATTCCACATCAGGTCCATCAGTAAACCCAGGGAAAAAGGCATAAGAAGTTCCTTGTTCCATTCATTCCCCAACTTACCCACAGGTTCCCCAAAATTCCTTCTCTAAACCCACCTGACCCTCATCAAGTATAGGTGAGCCTTCTCTTATCTGTGTGACTGTGTGACTATGTGCCCAGGGAGCTCCACTTGCCCCATCCATCCATCCACCTGCTCGTCCAGCAGCTCCAAATGCAGAGTCCAGAGTCATCCTTACCTACCTTCTGCCACCCCTTGACCCCAGGCTATATTTTGAGTAGGACGTGACGCCAGACTTGCCCACAGCTCAGCACTGAAAAGCTCATAGGATCACACAGAGCACTCAACTCACACAAAGAACGTGTACTTACGCATGCATTTCACGCTACAACTGATGTACCCACAGCTCCAACCTTCACATCCACCTCTGAGGTCAGATGCTAGGCTTGGAGCCTCAACCTCGTGTGCTATGTCCAGTTACTCCCTGGATTGGTTAAGAACTGAGAAAGCAGTGGTGGCAGCTCCTCTCCCAGCTTGGAGTGTGCTGATGGAGCCCAAGCTAGGACCCATGTCAGCCCTCCCTAAAGCCAGTGCAGAAGAGGCGGCTCTTCTCTTTTCTCCATCCTCTAGTCCTCTAACAAAGCAAACGGAATCCTCTCCTCTTCCCTGAGCCTACAAAAATGAGAAGCAACAAAGCACAAAGATATACTTCCAAAGTGGGAAACGGGGGGAATACAGGGCAATGCAGGGCTGAGGAGCAGCCTATTGCAATAGCAAGGACACTGTCTTCCTTAAACAGTATTGCTCCTTCCACTCTCTTGTTATTCTCTCTGGCTGTAAGGTTTGACTCCCTCACCTGCTTTCTAGTTTGTCCTGCCCTCTTATGCCACCTCAAACCTGCTTTTAACATAATTTGGTATTGTGGCAACCCGGTCAGGACATTAAACCCTGAAGCTTCTCTGGTAATTTTCCTGCCAATGTATCACCAAAAAAGGAACATCCCTCCTCTCCCTCTGATCATAACCACATTGCATATTCACAGGCACCATAAAGAATAGTCAACTACACAAAAACACACGTGCACACACTCACTAGAATGAGAAGAAACAAGACATTCAGTATAGAGTACTTACTCTAAATCTGCCTGCACCTGAACCTCCTCCCTACTCGCCAGCTCTAGTCTGGCACCTCCATCTGCCTACCAGACATCTCCACCTATAAATTACAGCTCAGTCTCAATATGGCTAAGACTGAGCACGGGGCTACCAGGAGAGCAGAATCAGGGAGTTTCAGTACCATGGGGTAACCATGTGGACCAGATAAGCATGCCACCTATGGGTGGCCTTTCCAGCAGATGGACACTGCCAGCAGTTCCTGGACCAAGCCACTTCCCCTCCCCAGAGCACATTCTACTTTTTCACACTGCAGTTCCTATCCCAACCAACCAAGGCTAGCTATTAGTCTATCACTGATGAACTGTGGTTTGCAGTGCTTAAAGTCCCAAGATTACTACCCAAGGTTTTTACTATCAGGGAATCTCCATGCATCTTCAATATCCTAGTCATTCTAGTCCACTGCTATTTGGTGAGGCCTTTACCAGACACTTCTACTCCAGTTTCTGTCACCTGATAGGGGCTTTACGTGTCACAACTTGTTCACCCTCATCATGGAAAAATCTCCTACCAAGAACTGGCTCCAGTTATGCTGCAGCTGCTGGAACAGGAGTAGGGGTAGGTGGGATCATGGCTCTGATAGTTCTTACAGGATTTGATTGGGGAACAGGTGCTGCTCAGCTCTGATGTAGGGACTGACCCAACAAACTTATCGTAACAACAGTATCTATCAGCACTTCACATCCTGCACAGAAGCAAATGTCTATTGGGAACCATTAAAGGAGAAGGGAGAGATGATACTCTTATATGCATATTAGGTTGGTACAAAAGTAATTGTGGTTTTTGCAATTACTTTCAATGGTAAAAACCACAATTACTTTTGTAACAACCTAATAGTTTTCAAACATTATCCTCTATTGGGATTCTTGGGCTCAATATCTACATTTACAGAAAATTGTGACCCAGTGCTACCTCCTCTTATCTCTCCCAACTCACTTCTTTCACAATAGCCACTGGCCTCTTCTCCCGAATAAGCAATATTTTACGGCAGTTGAGTTGAAAAGTTGGATGCCCATTTTCTCTTCTTCCATGAGGACTTTTCGAGAATATCTATAGCAATTTTCTCTTCTGCGATAAAAACTGCAGAAGGTAGTGAGGTCTCAACGTTGTAGTGAGGTCTCAACATTGGAAATAGTCAAGAATAGATTGACATCATCATCAAAATGATATTTCTAATGTAACAACTGATTCAGAAAAGATTTTAAAAACCCATCAGTTAATGGGTTGATGGGTGAACTTTACAATGGAGGGATCAAGTTTTCAACACCTGAACTCACTGATGAATCTTAGTATCACCAAGAACAGGACAATTAGGCACCGTGTGCCTCCTGACACAGTGCAACATGAAGGACATCATAACCTTTGACAGTCTTGCCAAAAAAGTTGAACCTGAATTTATTAATAATTAGGCTTTAGAGCTAACTTCCCATTTATAGGAATGATAGGAAATCAAGTTAAATAACAACATGAGGAAGCAAAGAAACAAACCCAGAATGTAGGGCATTCTATAGACAACTGACTCAGCTTCTTCAACAAGTCAGAGGCATTAAAACAGACAAAAAAGAGGCAGGGAGTGAGGACTGCTATAGATCAAAAGAGACTCAGGAGATGTAATAATCAAATATAATGCACCTTGTTTGGATCTTGAATTTTAAAAAATAGTACCAAAACACATTTTTGAGGCAATCAGGGATATCTGAATTATAGACTCAATATTGATTGGTACCTAGGAATTAGTCAATTGTGTTAGATGTGATCATGGCATTATGGTTATGTAAGAAAGTATTTTTTTTTGTGCAATGTTCAAAAATGCAGTGGGGGACATGACATGATGTCTGGGATTTGCTTAAATGTGCATCAGCAAAATAGGAAGCAGATGAAACAAGTGGGAAACCACTTGCTGGTTATTGACTTGGAGTGATCTACTTATGGGGGTTCATGATTCTAATCTCTCTACTTTTACACATGCCTGAAATTTTATATGATAAAAACTTTGATAACATTTTGACAGTTAATAATAAATGAAATTTGTAAAATACAGTCATATGCCCTAGGCACAACTGGAACCTAGAATAAAATGAACCCCTTCCCATGGTCCTAACGTCCTTCCCAGTTTCTCCAAGCTCATCTCCCTATACTCGCTGCAGGTAACCTGTCAGTTCTTCAAACTTGAAATGTCCTACCCTGCTCAGGGCTCTTGTGCATGCTGTGCCCTCTACCCGGGACACTTCCTGGAGCATCTCTGCATGTCTGGCTCCTTCTCATTCATCAGGTCTCTTCTCAGACATTGCTTCCTTGTGGAAGTCCTCTCTGGCCACCCTATCTAATGTAGCTCCCCGCTCTGTTAGCCTCAGTCTCCCTGACACTCTGCTTAACTCTATAGCACTTATCATAATTGTAATTATTAATGTATCTGTCGGTTTCCTCTTTTTTTTTCTTTTCCTCTCAATGCCTAGACCATATACAGGCTCCTTATAGGCAACAGCCATGTCTCTCTTTTTAATTACTGTACTCCAGTGCCTAGTACTGGGCCTGGGACATAGTAGTAAATATTATCCTCCTGCTACAGACCTAATCTCAAACTCTGGAGCCTTTTTAAAACCCGTCTATTCCACCATATTCCCTGACCCACTCACTCAGTTATCCCATGTACATGTATTGAGCAACTTATTCAATATTTATTCATCACCAAGGCCAGTCATTAAGCCTCTGAAAGGGTCTTTCATTCATCATTTCTTTATGTTTTAGAGCTCTACTTCACTCAGGCCCTCATCCTTTCCCACATGGTCCATCTCTGTCCATGCTCAGCCCCTTCACAATCCCTCCTGCACAACCCCTCATGCCGACACACCCCTACTCTGCAAGCTTTCAGCATAACAGCCCAATCCAAAGCCCCACACTGTTTGGTGCTGAGCTCACACTCTCCTTTATGCAAACTCTGCTCTAGTCAGGAGGGTTCACATGTCCCCTGTCCCCACCATGGTGTCATGTGCCTCAACGACTTTATTTATGCCGCATCCCATACACTGATATTTAGCTACTTCTCCCATCCTCTTCAAATTTAAAGCAAATACAATTTTCAAACATTTAGAAATACATGTTCAGCACATTCTCAGAATCTGAGTGAGGTTGCCTTTTCCTTCCTGTCCAACCCCATGGATCCCCTGCTGTCTCTTTTCCCCCTCAAGTAAATGGAGCAGGAAAGATGGGCTCAGGGAGAGCTGGTGGTGACCCAGGCACCCACTCCCCCTCTTCAGTCTCACTTCCTCCCCACCAACCTTACTGCCACTGGCAAGGGAGGCCAGATCTTTGTATTCCTTTCTGCTGCCCTCAAATCCTGGGAGAAACATGAGTCGCTAGCTTTTTCTCTTTTCCACCTTCATTTTAACATGCACAAGTCTTTCTTATCCTTAACAAAACTCCTCCTTGCCATCTTCTCTCTCCTTTCTTTCAGAGCCAACATTATTGACAAAGTTGCCAAGGACATGAATGGGTAATTCACAGAAGAGGAAATCTAAAAAGCTAAAACCCTAAGAAGAGAGATACTAAAGTTCATTAGTGGCCTGAGAAATGCAGATTAGAACAAGGAGACCCCACAGGCAAATATTAGCAAGCTGAAGCATACTGCATGTAATGCTGATATGGACAGGGGCAGCCTTGTGCACTGCTGGTGGAAGTGTGGACTGGCCCAGCCATTCTGGACTCAGGCAGGCTAAGTGTGACTCTACTCAAACAGGTCTAGAAGGGGACATATGGGAGAATGCTTACTGAGGCACTGATAGCGGGATGTGGAAACAAACTTGTGCCCACCACTGGGGCAGGAACAGGTAAAATGCAGTGAATGAACACGTGGAGGACAAATGGCAATGCTGGAGGATCTTAGAAACATAGTGCTGAACAAAATACATAAGAAACAAAATGAGATATATAACATTATTTACATAATTTAAAAATATGTGCACATAGCCAATACCCATACAAGGACATTTGCAAACTAAAGGAAAACTCTTGAACACATGAAAATGGTTGTCTTTAGGTGGAGTGAAGGGAATGGAAAAGGAAAATGAAAATAAAAGAAAGTCAATCAACCAACCAACCATAGAGAAGAGGCTTGCCTAGAAAATGATCATGAACTGAGAAGTAGGATGACTTCAGCCCTCCACTCCTAATGTAAAAATAGATACAGTGTATGTATCTATATTCACGATGCCTTCTTCATCCCATACTCAAGTCACTCCTCAACTCACTGAAATCTGGCTTTCTCCCTCACTCCATGAAACTATTATTGCCAAAAGTCACAGATACCAGGACACGTTCTTTGTTCCTTCTTAACTTTCTGGCCCTTCCTCCTTGGCCTGCCTCTTAAATAGTGATGCTCCTTGGAGTTCTCTCCTAGGCCCCTCCACTTCTTCCTCTATCTACACACTGTTCCTAGGCTATCTCCTTCACTCCATGACCTGAATTACCATCTTATGCTAATGACTTTCAAATCTTCTGAACCCATCGCATCCAACTGCCTTCAGAACATCCACCTAGAAAACCCACAAGCCTCTCACCAGTGGGTCTTCTACCCATTGCTGGGTCTTCCACCCATTCACCCAGTGGAATCTATCCTCATCCTTTCCCCATTTTTCCTGCCATGCTTCCTGTCTGTCAACATCCCAGTGGCCCAAGCCAAAACCTCAGATCATGCTCCATGCCCTCCTTCCCTCTCATCACACCAGCCCCTTTGCTATCTCTCTGATCTCTGTTCTTCTCCATCTCCACTGCTCCCCACACTTCTGGCCACTGCCATCTCAAGTCTAGTGGTTTCTGCTGGTCTGTGAATCTATGTTTGCTCTTTGGCCTACCACACTAGCCCATTTTCTACACTAGTCAGAAAGACCAGACTAGATTACAGAGATGACATCACTTAGATACTTTAATAGCTCTTCTCTATCTCAGAAGGGAGTTTTAAATTCATAATAAATCACAGACAAAGCCCTTCATGATTTAGTTCTTCTCTGATCACTATTTCCATCTAACCCTTCCCCTCCCCCAACTTCTCCAATCCTACATCCAGCCATAAGGAACTCCATTCAGGTACCTGGATCTCTCTGGACATGTTACTTGCACATGCTGTTTCTTAAGCCTGAAAAATCCTCCCTCCTTTACAGAATCACTTCTTCTCTGTCAGAACTCAGCCCAGCCTCCATTTCCTTCAAGAAACCTTCCACTGCTGCTGGGTGCGGTGGCTCATGCCTTAATCCCAGCACTTTGGGAGGCTAAGGCAGGTGGATCACCCGAGGTCAGGAGTTCCAGACCAGCTGGCCAACATGGTGAAACGCTGGCTCTACTAAAAATACAAAAATTAGCTGGGCATGGTGGCGTACGCCTGTAGTCCCAGCTACTTGGAAAGGCAGAGGTGGAAGAATCGCTTGAACCTGGGAGGCAGAGGCTGCAGTGAGCTGAGATTATACCATTGTACTCCAGCCTGGGTGACAGAGTGAGATTCCACCTCAAAAACAAACAAAAAAGGAAGAAAGAAAGTAACCTCCCACCTCTACCACCATCCCCTGCAGCAGGCAGAGGTGGGGTCCTTCTTTTGTGTTCCCATCACACTTGTGCTTATCTTTATCAATGCACTTGCCACACTGTAGTATCATAATCTAGTTCTCTGTCTCTCCCAGACTGTGAGCTACCTGAGGTCAGGGACCATCCATATTCATTCTTTTTATCCCAACAGCCCAGCATAATGCCAGGTACATGAAATGAGCTAAAAACCATTTGTTGAATAAATGAATGAGAACTGAGAAATGCAGAGTGCTGCTCCTTAAGAGGATAAAAGCAGTTCCCATGGAGGACACACCAGGTGGAGAACTATTTGGAGGTCAAGGTGGAGAGAAGGTTGGAAGCATAGCACGTTACAGTAGCACTGCGAAATCATCATCAATGCCCTGACATTGTCCCTGTCACTCCTCCTGCCTCAACCACACATTGTTTTTGTGTGTGTGTGTTTTTGTTTCTCCTTTGAGACAGAGTCTCACTCTGTCATCTAGGCTGGAGTGCCGTGACATGATCTCGGCTCACTGCAACCTCTGCCTCCCAGGTTCAAGCAATTCTGCTGTCTCAGCCTTCCAAGTAGCTGGGACTACAGCTGTATACCACCATGCCCAGTTAATTTTGTATTTTTGTATTTTTTTTTAGTAGAGATGGGGTTCCACTATATTGATCAGCATGGTCTCAAACTCCTGACCTCAGATGATCCACCTGCCTCAGCCTCCCAAAGTGCTGGGATTATAGGCATGATCCACTGTGCCCAGCTCAACCACACATTATCAATCACCTCTTCCTTTCCTGCTAGGCTGTGTGGCAAAAGGGACGGGCAGTGGCAACAGGGCCAAAGTTCCTAGGAACTCTACAGATCTTTTTTTTTTTTTTTTTTTGAGATAGGATTTCAATCCTGTTGCCCAGGCTGGAACGCAGTAGCATGATCTCCACTCACTGCAATCTCAGCCTCCCAGGCTCAAACAATTATCCCACCACAGCCTCCCAAGTATCTGGGACTCCAGGTATGTGCCACTATACTCAGCTAATTTCTGTAGAGGCAATGTTTCACCATGTTGGTCAGGCTGGTCTCAAACTCCTGATTTAAGCAATACACCCACCTTGGCCTCCCAAAGTGCTAGGATTACAGGCATGAGCCACTGTGCCTGGCCTGAATCTCTACAAATCTTGAAATCCCTATAGCAGCTTTGACTCAACCCACACCTCAATTTCCTCACCCAAAAAAGTGATAAAAGTAGCAGCTTCACACTCAGAACTCTTCTAGACAGGGAAGCCCTATCTTACTTAGTTGAGAAGTCTTTTATAGTTTCTTTCTGTGTCACAGAAATGTCAGTCTTAGAATGGTTTTCATCCATACATCTCTGCCTCACAAACAAAAAGAGCTATTTTAAAAGTCTAACCTATAAATAATATATAAGTTATGGGTGCCAATTTACTTATTCATTCATGTTAGAGCTTTCAAAAGAATTAAGTTTAAATTCATCTTTTCAAAGTTGCTTAGGCCCACAAGGACTCCTGAGGGAACAGGTACTGGCTAGAGGATTTCTCATCCCTGGCCGGCATGCCTAGCCTGACTCAGTGGGGCTGTCCTCTGGGAACATTTGGGAAGGTGCCTGCAAGAGGCAGCTTTGGTATTGAACAAAATTAAGTCCAGCTTCTTCAGGCCTTGCAGAGTCCTTTCTCTTTTTTTTGAGACAGAGTCTCACTCTGTCACCCAGGCTGGAGTGCAGTGGTATGATCTCGGCTCACGGCAACATCCACCTCCTAGGTTCAAACAATTCTGCCTCAGCCTCCTGAGTAGTTGGGATTACTGGCACTACCCACCTTGTCCAGCTAATTTCTGTATTTTTAATAGAGACGGGGTTCTTCTATAGCTCACTTAACCTCAGTTTCTGTACCTCAGTTTCCCTACCTGTAAAAGGAAGGAAACATCCTGTGCTACTATAGCAGAGACTGGTGGGGCCTACAAATATCCAAATTCTGCTTTCTGCACGCACAGCTTGGAGACACCTTCCAGTTGCCCTTGTGGTTGAGTGAGGCCATGAGGTCGAAAGAGCAGAAATGATGTGCACCTCTTCAAGGTCTTAGCCATAACATCGTCCCCATCATTCTTACTCTTTGCTCTGAACTCCAGAACTTAGAGGATGGAGCCATAAGGCTGAAGGAACTGAATTTCCTGGATGACTGTGGGGAGCAAAGCCTCCCCCTTGATATATACTGATTTACTAAACTATGATGTGAGCAAAAAATAAAATTTCATTTTGGAGCTCTTTATTGGAACAGTTAGGGTGCCCTAATTAATACACTCACCACCTACCACATAAAGCGGCTGCACAGATTAAATGAAGTTATATGAAAATAATGTATAAACTGTATACAGATTGCCTCAGGGTGTTATTTACAAATAATATACAGTATCTCTTGGTATTGAGCTTATGGGTTTGCTCAATATGCTGTCATGGCAAAACAACAAAAAAAGATTACAGTCAGTGGAGTTTATTGTCATTTCCCCATTGCCCCTTCTGTGACCCTCTTTCCCCTTCATCCCTGCCTCAAGCATCCATGCCCTCCTAACCTCCAAGTTGAATGACCCAAGCAGCACTCCTTCAGACCTAGCAGCCATCCCACTTCAAAACAAAATTGACTTTGACAATCTGATTTTCTTTTGTTGTAATTCCTTGAAGGGAAGGATGTCATTTTCACCCTGGAGGTCTAAAAGTACCTTGCACATGTTAGGTACTCAATTAGTACATGTTAATTGGATGGAACAGATGTAACTATCTACCTTCCTAAGGGGCCAGGGTATCTCTCCCAAGAACACATCTGAATAAAGGCCTATGGAAATATAATACATTACCCAAAGAAGGAGCGTCTTTTGGAAGAGAAAATTTAGAAGCCAACCCAGGCCAACAGGTGAGAAACGGCTGGTCAGACAGGCTATTTAGCACCTTCAAATAATGCAAGAAAGTCAACTGTCTATTGCAGCTACAGAGAAAATGAGCTCTTCCCAGAGAATCCCTGAAAGATGCAGACTTCTCAGTGTACAACTTGTGCTAGGAGGCAGACCCTTGGTAGGGAGAAGCAGCTGACCCAGGTTATAGAATTTACTGGAGACGGTGTCAGAATGAAGCCCAGATTTCCTGTCTCCTGGAGGCTCAGAACTCTTAGCCTCACTGCTGGCCTCTCCATAACCAAGAGATGTGACAAATTTTCCAACCCTATTCTAGCATCTTGTATTTAATTACAGAATGAAGACAAGCACTCTAAATAGGTTGACACTTTTATCTATTCATGAATGCAAATATTTACTCAACAACAGCACCCGAAAATCTATTACGTACTTAGCTATAATTATAAGAGAATATTGGCAAGAACTATAGGTTGAAAGCTAAAAACATCAAAGAAAGAAACCAAAGATCTAAATAAATTGGGAAATACACCATGCCTAGGAATTGGAAAAATCAATAATGTTAAGATGTCAATTCTCTCTAAAGTGGTCTATAAATTCAATGCAATGCCAGTCAAAATCCCAGGAAAACTCTTTTTGAGAAATCAACAAGCTGATTTTTAAAATTTCTATGGAAAGGCAAAGAAAATAGAATAGACAAAGCCATTTTGAAAGACGAACAAAACTGGAGGGCTTACATTACCTGATTTCAAGACTTACCACAAGCTATAGTCATCAAGATAGAAAAGTATGGCAAAAGGACAGACATATATATCAATGGAATAGAGTCCAGGGTAGATTGACATATATGGCCAATTAATTTCCAACAGAGGTACAAAAACAACTTGATGGAGAATGGATAGTCTTTTTAACAAATTCCACTGGAACAACTGGACATCCACATGCAAAAAAAGTAAACCTTGACCATACCTAATACCACATACACAAATTAATTCAAAATGGATTATTGATCTAAATATAAAACCTACAACCATAAAATTATTGAAAAAAATCAGAAGAAAATCTTTCTGATATTGGGTAAAGCAAAATATTTTGGAAACAACACCAAATATAATACCTGATCCATAAAAGATCAGGTATTATAAAAGGAATATTTGATCAATTTGATGACCAAAATTAGAAATGTCTGCTCTTTAGAGGACATTGTTAAGAGAGTGAAAATACAAGCCACAGACTAAGAGGAATGTTTTCAAATCATGTATCTGATAAAGTAGTTGTATTCAGAATATATAAAAACTCAAAACTCATCAATAAAAAAAAAATCTCAATTTAAAATGAGCAAAAGATTTGTGCAGATGCTTTACCAAAAAAAGAAATACAATAGCAAATGTGCTCAAATTCATTTGTCATTAGGGTAATACAAATTAAAACCACAATTAGACATTGCTCTATATATATTAGAATGGCTTTTTAAAAAAAACTGTTCTGCAGTTTCTTATAAAATTAAACATACCATATTTACCATATGAGTCAGCAATCCCATTCTTAGGTATTTACCTGAGAGAAATGAAAATATGTTCACACAAAAGCCTCTATGCAAATATTTAGGGTTGGGTGTGGTGACTCGCATCTGTAATCCCAGAACTTGGGAGGCTGAGGCAGGTGGATCACCTGAGGTCAGGAGTTTGAGACCAGCCTGACCAAAATGGTGGAACCCCCCCCAACTCTACTAAAAATACAACAATTATCCTGTGGTGGTGGTGGGCCCCTGTAATCCCAACCACTCAGGAGACTTGGGCAGGAGAATTTCTTGAACCCGGGAGGTGGAGGTTGCAGTGAGCCGAGACTGTGCCAGTGCACTCCAACCTGGGTGACAGAGCGAAACTCCGTCTCAAAAAAAAAAAAAGAGGCTTCCACAAAACAGACTACTACTCAGTGATAAAAAGGAAAGAACTGATATACACACAACATGAATGTATCACAAAGGAATTCTGCCAAGCCAAAGAAGCTGGACTCAACAGGCTGCTCACTGTCTGATAACTCTATGTGCTATCCTGGAAAAGGCAAAACTATAGGGACGGGGAACAAATCACTGGTTGCCAGGGGTTAGGATTGGAGGGTTGGGGAAATGGGTTGACAGAAAGGAGCATAAGGGAATTTTGGAGGTCATTTTGGTGGTGGTGATATAACTACATATATTTGTCAAAACCTACAGAAATTTACATTAAAAATCGTGACTCTTACTGTATGTAAATTATGCTTCAATAGACCTAAAAGCAATATATTAAAACTAAAAATATAAATGAACATACATGAAAAGATTAAAAGTAAATATTTATGGAGTTCCACTGCCATGAACTGCTCTAATGAGAAAAATGTAGAATAATTATTATAATTTATTTTAAAATAATTCAAGAGTTTTCTTGAGCAAGGTTCTATAATGGAGGTTTATGAATTCTTCCCTCAGGTTGCCTAACACATGGTATAAATAATGATACAACAAGGTAGAGGTATGCAAGTGTCAAGAGAAAGGCATAAATAAGAACCACAGAATTTCAGAGGCAGAGAATACTTCAGCTAGAGAAATTAAAGAAGCCTTCATGGGAGAGACGGCGACTAAGTTGGGTGATGAAAACAGGGAATGATGATCTTTATTGCCTATGTAAACAATGTCTATCAGAAAGTTATCTCCTGCAATTTCTCTTTGATCCTCCTATGACCCTCTGAGACAGGTGGGAAAGGTACTATTAATTTCAGTTTCAGTTAAACAAACTAAGACTTAGAGATCAAGTTCCCTGCTTGGCAGAGCCAATGCTTGAACTCAGGTCTTCTGAGAGTTTGTTATGCTCTGCTCCATGATGTACCCATTCAGAAGGAAAGCTCTGCCTTTTCAGAAGATGGTCCTTTTCAGACTGCTAATGGTCCATTTCCACCTTGGGATCCCTCCAAGTGAATCAGCTACTTCTCACCTCTCTCCTGGCCACTGAGAATACCCCACAAGGCTAACATCCTTATTTGAGCCTTTTCTGCTTATGAAAGCAAAAGTTGGGCAGGGCGCAGGGGCTCACGCCTGTAATCCCAGCACTTTGAAAGGCCAAGGCAGGTGGATCACCTGAGGTCAGGAGTTCAAGACCAGCCTGGCTAACATGGTGAAACCTGTCTCTACCAAAAATACAAAAATTAGCCAGGCATGGTGGTGCACACCTATGGTCCCAGCTACTTGGGAGGCTGAGGCAAGAGAATCACTTGAACCCAGGAGGCAGAGGTTACAGTGAGCTGAGATCGTGTCACTGTACTCCAGCCTGATGACTGAGACTCTGTCTCAAAAAAAAAAAAAAAAAAAAAAAAAAAGCAAAAGCCAAGAGAGTAAAGACGTTTTGTGACATTTGTTTAGATTCATGGCTTAAAGGTCTCAAAGCATCTTTTATAAATACTAAAAAAGCAAAAGTCTTGAAAGTTACAAGGACTGCCACAAATGCATGGTCATATACGTAACCCGAAATCATGTAAGATGCAACCTCAGAATTTGTGGAGTGAATTATTAAAGCTACACTCATTCTGCAGTGGACCAGTTCCCAAAAAGAACTGTGAGGCTATTCTAAGAAGCCTCCTGCTACCTGAAGAAGAGCACCTATTCACACACCTCACCTGGCTGAGCTGTGACCCACAGAGCCCTTTCTTCACCATCCCTTCGCATATGACACACACTTAACTGAGCTCCTTACTTCTGGAGTCTGTCAACATGAGCAACATGTCAGGCTACACAGAAGCGAGATCAGCAATAGAGCAGAGCCGTTCTCTAGGGAGGATACCGCGGTACAGAGAGATGTATAGAGCCTGCACAACTTGCTGCTATTGCCATACAAGACAGTACCATTATGAACATCAATTTAATTAACCAAATATTTCCTGAAGGGATGCTATATCTGTGTTCCTTATCCTCAAGGAGCTTACAGTCAGGAAGGTAATTTAAACATTCCTTACCGGCATAGCTGGAAAAACTGCTTTTCTCTGTGTTCCAGTTTTCTCACCCCGTTAATAGAAAGTAAATTTCTCCACCTATGAATGTAATGGGGTTTATAAAATCCTATTACACTGACTCCTCAGAACAACCCTGAGTGCAAGCCACCCTCCTTATCCCCATTTTATAGGTCAGGAAACTGAGGCTTAGAGGGTTCAGGGACTTGCCCCAGAGCATCAGCCTGTAAATGATGGATCCAGGATTCAAACACAGGCAGTCAGGATCAGAGCCCTTGCCCTTAGCTCCTGTGATCACTGCCTTGTCAACCCAGCCTGACCCAAGCCCTCTGCAGGGAGGAATGTGGAGATCAAAGGAGTGGGGAGGTTATAAACAGTTTTTAAATCATCTGAGATGAATTCTTCCACATCCAGCTCAACACCCGGCAACAAGAGCATCAAGAAAGGCAACAGGAAAGAAAGACAATCTGCACTGGAGGCCCAGGATGCTCTTCAGGGTCATAGCTAATCCACGCCCTGAGATTTCAAAACACAGAACGCACTGGGTCTCTAGCCTGTGTCAGATCCACATTTCTTGTGGGGATCACCAAGTACTTTCCCCGCCAAATGGACACAGACATAGAGGAGATACGAAAGCATTGTGAGTAACGTTCCCAGGACAGACCGGTGGCAGAGTCAAAAGGGAAACGTCTACATTCAATTCTCCCAACTGCCCTCTGAAGCCCCACTTCTCTCTCTCTTTTTTTAGGGTCTTTCTTTAACATAGCACACGTTTACCTATTTGCAGAAGGGAAACTCCAGCGTGTGGTACTAGAAGAGGGTTTCTTGCAGAAGGTGTCACAGTTAGATAACACTCTGCTCCTGTCTGTTAAAGAGCGCGGCAAATGTTATCATCTGGAAGTACCCGGGACAAGGGCACCCCCAGTTCTGGGCACTGTAATTGGGCTACTCAGAAGTTCCACTGAACGGCATATCAGTGTCTCACCCATGGTCGTGCTAAGCTGCTTGCGAAGGAACTGCCACCACATTCCTCTCTTAGAGTGGCCTGATTCCAAACAGCTTGCCTGGAACAAGGGGCTGGAGGGCTGCCAAGTGCCTGCTGTTCCTAGGAAGGCGCGGGTGTGGGGCCATGGTGGTGGACACATAAACCAGCACAGGTCATTTGAAAGGTGCCGAGAAGTGAGTGGTCATTGCTAAAATAGTCTGCAAGCAACTCTAAAACGTTGGCCCCACCTCATTTCATAGTACATAGTACCAATACTCCTCCATTCAGCAAGGGTTGGAGCCAGTTCCCAGAAAGAACCAGAGGGTAGCAGGCAGGGGATTTCATGTCAGAAATAGTACACTAAGGTGACTTCAGTCTGGGGAAGTGAACCAGGCAGTGCGGCGAAGTGGTTAGGTACATCTGGAGTTAGAATGCCTGGGGATGTCTCTGGGCTTAGCCACTTGGTAGCTGGGAGGCCCTAGGCCATTTACTTAGTCTGTAAGCCTCTATTTCTTCGTCTATAAAATGGAGTTAATAATAGTCATCACCTCACAGCACTGCTGTTTGGATCAAATGAGATAATGTATTTAAAGTCCTTAATAGAATGTCAGGCATGGAGTACATGCTCTGAATCTGTGTGGTCTACAAACATTGCTCTAAGGCTGCTGTTGTTTCCACAGCCCAAAAGGATACATTGTTAGCCCCCTTTGTGCCTTAGTTTCTCCAGGTATAAAACAGCAACTACAACCCTCTCTGCTTGTGGCACTTAAAAATGGGGACATATAAGCTTGGATGTGGTGGCTTCTGTCTGTAATACCAACACTTTGGGAGGCCAAGGCAGGAGGATCACTTGAACCCAGGAGTTTGAGACCAGCCTGGACAACATAGAGAGACTCTGTCTCTATAAAAAAATTAAAAAAATAGCCAGGCATGGTGGCACACACCTATAGTCCCAGCTGCTTGAGAGGCTGAGGTGGGAGGATCACTTGAGCCTCGGGTTGAGGCTGCAGTGAGCTGTGATCATACCACTGCACTCCAGCCTCAGTGACAGAATAAGACCCTATCTCAAAAAAAAAGGGAGGGTAGGGGACACATATAGAAGTAGACATGTTTTATCATCAGACACAGTTTACATGGGTACTAGCCATCTTACCCTTTTTGGGCATCTGTGTAGATTCTGTAAATACTGGATGACAGATTGATGAAAACAAACAGTGTATATTTTGTGCTTCTCAAGGTTTTTACAGGGCCAGGAGAAGACATGAAGAGGCAGCCACATTTGTACTGTGATGCCTGAGACACATGGACAGAAGAGAAGCTCAGGGCAGGATGCAGAGTGGTTACACAGTTACTACTCAAGATCTGTCAGCAGGCCAGGCACCTACTGTAATCCCAGCACTCTGGGAGGCCGAAGCGGGCCAACTACCTGAGGTCAGGTGTTCGTGACCAGTGTGGCCAACATGGTGAAACCCTGTCTCTACTAAAAATACAAAAAAATTAGCCAGTTGTGCTGGAGCACTCTTGTAATCCCAGCTACTCGGGAGGTTGAGGCAGGGGAATTGCTTGAACTGGGGAGGTGAAGGTTGCAGTGAGCCGAGATTGCGCCACTGTACTCCAGCGACAGAGCAAGACTCTGTCTCAAACAAAAAAAAAAAGGATCTGTCATGTTGTTGCCCCCTCTTTTCCCTCTAAAAAAGGGGAAAAGATGTTTTTACTTCAATGAGGGAAAAAAATAACCCCTAGCCAATGTTTGAATGTTTGCCACCATTCTTCACATAAGCAAAGCAGTAAACTCTTTCTCTCTCATTTCCACTTGGTCACAGCCCTGTCGCAGCTCCCTTGCTTCCATCATAACCCTTAATCTCTGGTGCTAGGAAAAAAGGCATGATGTGACATTTTGTTAAGAGCTAGGACAGGCTTCAGACTTGCTCCAGTAGCTGCCTTCTTTGGATAAAGGCCATCAGCTGTCAAACCAACCTGAGGAGCAGGGCTGGGAGAGAAGAGTGGGTATGCACAGGTGGAATGCTGCCTGCCCACCTCAGCAGCACCGCTCACCAGGCTCAGTCAGCAGGCTTAGAGCATAGCAATAGTCACCACCTGCTCTGAGCATTAGCCTACACACCTTCCCCTGAACCATTCTGTGCTCAATGCAAAATTTACCCATTCTCCTGACCAGACTCTAACACCATCACCACCACCAGCCTCCCATCCCAGCACAGAGCTGTGCGTTAGCCAGGACCATTCAGACAGGACCATTGTTACATTGGGATCATTCCTTTCAGCTACCCTAATGTGTTTTATTAAATTGTTTTTAATTATAAAAGTGACATATGCCAGGTCTCTAGCAAATCCTAACAAAAAAGGCTGCAGTTGAGCTCCAACAAGAATGGACCTACCCATCCTCAAAATGGTACATCCAGGCTGGGTGGAGAATCCTCATGAAGAATGTGATGGCCATGATCTCCAAGAGTACTTGGCAGGAGTCATGGAGAAAAAAACAATGATGAGCTAGAAAGCCCAGCCTGTCTTTATTATAGTTATCCCTGACTGCCAGCAAATGCATGTCCTCAGTTGTGAATTATCCATGTATATGTGAAGGGACCAGTCTTTATTATTATAGTTACCCCTGACTACCAGCAAATGCATGTCCTTGGTTGTGAATTATCCATGTATATGTGAAGGGACCAGTCTTTATTATTATAGTTACCCCTGACTACCAGCAAATGCATGTCCTCAGTTGTGAATTATCCATGTATATGTGAAGGGACCAGTCTTTATTATTATAGTTACCCCTGACTACCAGCAAATGCATGTCCTCAGTTGTGAATTATCCATGTATATGTGAAGGGACCAGTCTTTATTATTATAGTTACCCCTGACTGCCAGCAAATGCATGTCCTCAGTTGTGAATTATCCATGTATATGTGAAGGGACCAGTCTTTATTATTATAGTTACCCCTGACTACCAGCAAATGCATGTCCTCAGTTGTGAATTATCCATGTATATGTGAAGGGACCAGTCTTTATTATTATAGTTACCCCTGACTACCAGCAAATGCATGTCCTCAGTTGTGAATTATCCATGTATATGTGAAGGGACCAGTCTTTATTATTATAGTTGCCCCTGACTACCAGCAAATGCATGTCCTCGGTTGTGAATTATCCATGTATATGTGAAGGGACTAGTCTTTATTATTATAGTTACCCCTGACTACCAGCAAATGCATGTCCTCAGTTGTGAATTATCCATGTATATGTGAAGGGACCAGTCTTTATTATAGTTACCCCTGACTACCAGCAAATGCATGTCCTCAGTTGTGAATTATCCATGTATATGTGAAGGGACCAGTCTTTATTATTATAGTTACCCCTGACTACCAGCAAATGCATGTCCTCAGTTGTGAATTATCCATGTATATGTGAAGGGACCAGTCTTTATTATTATAGTTGCCCCTGACTACCAGCAAATGCATGTCCTCAGTTGTGAATTATCCATGTATATGTGAAGGGACCAGTCTTTATTATTATAGTTACCCCTGACTGCCAGCAAATGCATGTCCTCGGTTGTGAATTATCCACGTATATGTGAAGGGACCAGGTCCCAACACACAATAGGAATTTATATCTCTAACAACAGACATTTGTAGAATACCATCACCCCCAACAACAAAGACAACCATGTTTAGTGAGTAGCTAGAACATGTGAGGAACCATACTAAGTGCCTGACATACATACCTCCTTCCATTATCAGTCCTCTCCTATGAGTGATTCTCACTTTCTCCATTTTATAAATGAAGACATTGAAGCTCACAGAAGTTAAGTTACTTGCCAAAGTTACATAACTGTGAGAATCAAAGGGTGAAATGTGGCCTACACCTGCCTGACGCTGCTCTGACAGCAGAACTAGAATTAATTGTCTCTAATGATAAATTTCAACTTGTAAAACAGTCCAGCAATTCATATTAACATTTAGCAGGGCTTTAATTGAAAAGTAACATGAAGAAGAGGCTGTGACTTCCCATAAACACCTCTCTTTGTAAGTCAGATTCACTATTCTCCCCAACTCCCTATCCCATTTCTACTAAAAGTAGCCCAACATTTCCAAAATACATCCGAATTACATACCAGGAATTCCATCTGATCTCGGTGTTTGGAAAGATGTCTGCCCCCCATTCCCTTTGTGACCACAGAATGAAACTTTGGAGATGGAGAGGAAGATGATCTTCCTAAAACCTCTGAGCATTTCATATCATTAACCCGACCAGAAATAGGACCCAGAGTCCCAAGTCTTTGAGCTGTTACTC
The DNA here is from genome assembly GCF_049354715.1 of Callithrix jacchus. Lineage (NCBI taxonomy): Eukaryota > Metazoa > Chordata > Mammalia > Primates > Cebidae > Callithrix > Callithrix jacchus. The sequence continues at coordinate 99,517,311 of NC_133509.1, forward strand.
TCACTGTATACAGTACTCCCTTGTTAAAGAGACAGACAGACATGAAAAACAAGCAAACCACTGAGAAATGAAAGATTCAACCTAATCCATAACCAAACCAGACTAGGCCAGCTATAGAGAATCAGCTCCTCCTATCCTCACTATCTGGGCATGGCAGAACTAGCCTGTCCCCGTCATTATCTCTCTTGTGCCCCACACAGTTTGCTACACCCACTGCATGTGGATATCCTTATCAGAAAATAGCCACTTAGCAAGTTTTTTTCCTTTGAACAGAAGTAGCTGCTTAGCCCGCCAAAAGATTGATAGTTCTGTGTATGCCCATTGGTATAAACGTTACAAACACAGATGTAAAGCTCATGAATACAGAACAGATACTGGCTGTGTAGCGCAAGTGGCTGTGTGTCTTTGGAAACTATAAGCCTATTTATAACTTATAGTCTTAGCTCTTTGACGAAAAGACCTGCCAGTCTCCTCATCCTTATCAATTAGTGAAAGAGAACCAAACTGGAGTAGGAGTGATGAATTCGTCCCACAAATATCTTCTGAGCACTGGGTTGAAGTCTCAAACTTAAAGTTTTACCAAACTATAGGACTCTAGAGATAAAAAGCAAAAGGTTGTGACACTAATATTAGGGAACAGCAGGATCACTCAACGTACAGAGCTGCCAAGCTGTACCCGCCTTTGACAATAGGAAATGATCCTGTCAGGGATCAGAAGTTTTCCTGTGTTTCCTCAACTTTGTGAAATGAGCTCTGCCATGGGCTCATCTACTGTCTTCATTATTGAGTCAAATTATTTTTTACTCTTTTAAAATTTCATCATGTTAATTTTTAATGTGTGTGAGTTATTTATTAAATATATTTCATGGTCAGGCATTTCAGGCCAATACCGATTTTCAAAAAAAAAAAAAAAATCCCACTCTACATTTTATGCATAAAGTAGGTAGACTGTGGAGTTCAGATGAAATTTGTAATGACTTCACAGTCCTTAAAAGATTGAAAACCACCAGTGTGAAGCACTGTTGCAACCGCAGCCTAATGCACCCAGTGAAACACTAGATGCTACGTTCCTGTATCACCCCTGTGATCAGGATGAAAGCAGAGAACTGCTACTCCTGACTTGTAGTGAGTAACTTGATTATAATGCATCAGGATGACTGGAATTCCCTTCTCCCTACACAGAGAAGCCCGATCTCAACAACAGAAGAAAGACTACACGATACTTAAAAACCCTGCCCCAGAAGGGGAGTGGACTCATTCACCTTAAACCCTCTGAAAGGGTCAGAAAACATCAGGAGGAGTGGGAGGGGCGGGGGGATTGTAAAGACCCCAAAGCTGGGTTATATATTATATAGGCTGCATGTAAAGGCTAACAGAGCCTCGCACTTTGCAGAATGTGCTCAGCTAAAGAGGCCAAGACAGCACACAGCTGCAGAAAGCCTGCACAGATACAGAGAGAGAGCACCCAGGCTCCTGAAAGGGCAGCAGAATGCATAGGTCATCAGTATCTGTACCTGGATGACAGCACAAGGTGGATAAATGTATGCACCTTTGTTGTGGCAGCTGACTAATTCAATTAATATTTATTGAGCACCTGCAGGACTCATGGCAGCATACTGTGAGCAAAGACAGTGACTCCTGCCTTCAAGGAATTCATGGTCTCATTATAGTAAGAACAATGAGTTACTGGTCATTGGGTGATGACATAACTGAGTATATTCAGGTACTGTCTGGACCATATGCACTCATGGCTTGTTTAAATTGGGTCTAAATATATGTCGGAAAGGACCTTTGTCCCACTGATCCTTTGCATTCTTGGAGCTAACAGCAGAAGAAGTCAACTGAATGATCAGATTCCAATCTGCTCTACAGTTTAGCTGTTAAGGTGAGAGAGAACATCAGGAGCTCCTTCCACAGCCTCAGGGCAGAGGAGCAGTTCATGGGGGGAGGGAAGGCACTCACCAGCAACACCACATCAAGCTTGAGGGTCCACAGCCAGCCCACTAAGCTATCAGGAGCCAGTCACCCACCCAGTGTGCCCATCATCATGTTTCTCAACAGTCATAAAAGCCACTTGTCTATATGTAGCACCACCTTGGGTGTGGTTTCTCCAGTTGTTCTCCGGCTTAGAAGCCTCAGGCCCAGTCAGTTCTTGGTCCGGGACCTAATCCTCAAAGCTCCAGAAAATTAAAACAGAAACAGTGACCCCAAAGGCCAGTGAAGAGAGCCCAACTTGGCTATGATTTTCTTTCCTAAAACACATCAAAGGCCAAAATCCTGGCCATGTGAGAACATGTGCTCCATCCTCATGAAGAAGAATGGGCAGAACAAATCAGCAGACAGCCCTCTTCCAAGTGGCATATTATGTCTCAGGCTAAGAGGATCCTGATGTGGGCATCTAGGGAAGAATTTTCCAACCTGTGTCCAGTGAGAGTTGGGGGAAGGGTAGATGACTGGGAAATGCCTATTTACCTATCCTTCGGGTACCTTCCCAGGTTGGTGCTAGCTCCTTTCAGGCCACATTGGCTTTACAGAACATCAACTCAGAAGAAACAATCCAGGGAGCAACCACCACACTCCTAAGCCAGAACAGCAAGCAGGACTCCAGAAAGTCTGAGATGAGAGCACTGACTACCATGAGACACCAGCCAGCTGGTGGGAAATGCTGACCTGTTATATTCCCTTCCTTTTCCAGCCAGATTCTAAATAAACCACTTGAAACTCATTGCAGAGTTCATGCCTAACACAGCATGCCACCCTTTGCTGTTGTGTCAGCCAGCACAGACCAGCTCTCAAGAAGCATGCCTTATTTCCTCAATGTTCCATGGGCCCCCACCACAAACCCCCTCCAGGGTAAGACAAAGGGAGGTGCTACATACCTCTGCTTCCTCCACCATCCATGGCCTGGTGATTGCATGCATCCATCCTTCACCTGTGAATGCCTTCATCCTTCTCATCTGTATCCTCATATTTATACTGATCAAACATATAAAGCTGCTCTTCAGTGTCTCCTGAGAATAGAGGAGTCCATGGCCCACTTTGATCATCTCTTCTAGCGACTCACCATCATCACATTTAGAAGTTTTATGTTTTGCTTTCATTCATTTCCTGCCATTTAAATCTACTTTTTAAGAAACACCACCACATGATGGTTTCCCCCATTTTACCTTCTACAATGGTAGAAATCTGGTTAGAGGCATACACTTAGAGAAGACACTCCCACTCTTCTTGCTTTCTAGTGTCATAATCCAAATCTCTTTTGCTTTTTATTGTGGAGCCCATTTTTAAAAATCACATTAATTTTCTTTGCTCTCATTAACACTCACTCCTAATTCCCTTGTTTGTCTCTAATAGGAGTTCACAAATGAGACTCAGGACTGGGTAGAGAGCTGGCCAAATGTTCTCAGAGGATGACCTCATCGTTTCCCTCCTATTGATGGTACCATTTTCAATATTGCTATTATGTCACTTAGTCATTTTCAGCTCATGGATGAGATAAATAATTGGTATGGGGTACAATAAACCTTCTCTGATATTCAATTTTCATCAATATTGTTAAGTTAATTATTGTGCACATTACATTGCTAAATTACAAAACTGCAAGATAGCTCCACAAGTTATCTAGTTTATCACTCATTCACCCAATAACACACAGAAAATCCAAGAGCTTTTACCTTATTTACTACTTTGCAATTTATGCTCCATCGAGGTAGCTTTTGGTTTAATGATAGCTTATAGGGGAATTCCAACATTTTAAAAATACATTATGAGAACAATGGAAAGATAAATAAGGGTTAGTTGTCTAATAGTCACATAATACTCTTGACTTATATAATCATATTTATATTAATAAAAATTAATGGACTTTCAATGAGCACCTACTATGTACATGTGCTATGCTAAGCATTGAGGAGGATACACCCCCTACACTCACAGAGCTTCCTTCCAGTCTAAGTTCAGAGATATCATCTGGATCATAATCCCTTAACGGCAACAATTCTGAAATTCCAAAAGTTCTGAAAGGTTTTTTAAATAATTCATTTGGCAGTAAAATATGCTCTAAATAGGTTAAGTAGGTTAAGTTACAGCCTTTATTTATCCTCCTTTGTGTAAATATTCATAAGTTTTGCTGCAAAATTAATAACATGTTTGATTATGGGATGCTATCCCAAACACTGTATAATGTTTCCAAATCGAAAACATTTTGAATTTGAAAACACATATACTCAACTGGCTTCAAATAAGGAACCAAGGACCTGAAAACGACATGAAAAGGGAAACAACACAAGCCAAAGTTTCCCCATTGACTGAGTGGGGGCCTAGGTGAAAGGTGGGTTAGCCCTGTTACTCTATTAGTTCTGAACACTGTGTCTAAAAAACTATAGGTAGCAAATGTGTCATAGCAATGTTTAAATTAACCTAGTCCCTCTGAAAAAAAAAATAGGGACAATGGCAACAATATAATTGGATATTAGGGCCCTGTTTTACTAAAACTTGGACACTTGATCCTAACTCAACTCAGACAAAACAGTATTTGCGCATCTCCTCTTTTAGAGCAGAATTTTACATTTTACCTCCTGAATAGGATCTTCCTCATTTCAGGTCGTTTCTCCAACTCCAATGGCAGGAATTTTTATCTCACTCACTGAGATTAGGGCCATTCCTAGTATGAAGTCACCCTCAGAGTAAAGTAAGGACATTTTTTGTTTTAATCTGCCAAAAGTCACCTTTGTTATCTCTGTAATCAGGAGGCTGTAAGAGGGGCTATGTGGCTACTAACACTCTACTCACCTTAAACAATAGCAAGGAGTACCTGAGGGCTCTCATCTGCAGACCCCTGGTCTAGAGTATTAACCCATCTATGTCACATGAGCTGTACTCTTCAAAGACAAAGTTCAAAATATCCTGGGGTCTTTGGAACACTCATGCCACATGTGGCAGAGCCTGAAGCTGCAGGATTATTACTCTAGACCAGGAAAGGTCAAAGGATAGCCCCCAGTATGTTCTGCACGGCTACAATCTACATTTTTAAGGACTGTAAAACAAACTATAATATGTGACAGAGACCACCAGGTGCAGCCACAAAGCTGATAATAGTCACTGCCCAGCCCTTTATAGACAAAGCTTACTGACTCCTCCTTTTTGCCTGTGAAGAGGATAAGGAGAACTGACTGTTTGAATGCCTACTAAGTATCAGATGCCTTACTTGGCACATCACAGCTGGAACACAGGACAGGGGACATCAGGTAGGTGAATGAGTGCCTTCCAAAACAGTGGCAGGATAAGGGCCTCCCCAGAGCCTGTCCACACCCACCTGTGGATGGCTTCTTTAGAACCCCACCATGGGACTCTCCAGAAGGATTTCAGAACCACTGTAGTTGATTCAACCTCAGACTCGTTTTTTTTAAAAAGCTCACTTTTTCTGATAGTTCCTTTCCTCCCATTATATCCATACAGACCTATTGGCCAACATCCTCAAGTTTCCATCCCCTCACAAACCCTGGCTTCTTTCAGAGCCCAGACCTGTGCTGTCATCGTGGCCTGGGCTAAGGCACAAGTCCCCTACCTCCCTGTCCCCCAGCAATGAAGAGTTCAATTCTTGGGAGAAGTGAAATAAGTAGAATGCCAACACTTCCTATTTCCTTTGCATAATTTGCGTTGTCATTGTGAAAATCGTGCAGTAAGTGGTGTGATTTATGGTGACTCCAGCCTTCCTTTCTTTGTGATCTCCTTTCCCAATGATTCTACAATGCTTCCTGCTCTCTCTTCCCCTTCCTTTTCATTCTGTCAAACTCTGTTCTTCTGAAGTACCAGTCATAGCTAGAGTTTGAGATGCTCCCATTCTCATTTGACAGGGTGACAATTGAAGGACCAGCTCATTATATGCGGTCTTTGAGACATTAGAGAAATAGAAGGACTAAGTTGGCATCAATCCAAGTCTTCTTTCTGCCTACCTACATGTCACATTCTTTATGCACCTGACACAACTTCACAGGTAACAGCCCAGAAGACATAGAAATGTCCAGAGAGACCCACTGCTTGCCCTGTTAGCCACTTTTAGATTCTTTTTACTTGCCAAGGACAGAGAACACTACAGACCCAGAGAGCAACACAAAGAAAAAAACAGATGCATAGTTTTAAAATGTTCATGTATGTTATTTCTGCTAGTGGAAATGCAGTACAAAGATTAAGAGGCAGGGCTATGAGCAGACTGCCTGGGTTGAAATTCCAGCTCTGCCACTTAGTGGCTGTGGAATCTTGGACAAAATAGCCTCTTTGTGCCTTGGTTTCTTCAACTATGAAACAAGGATACTAACATTATCTACTTTATGGAATTGTGAGTATTAAAGATTTCATGCATGGAAAATACCCAGAACAATGTCTGGCACCCAGAAAGAGTTAGTATCAGTAGCAGTAGTAGTAATAGTAGTAGTAGCAGCAGCATAAGTTTGTCCCTCAATCTTATTATTTGGGCTCATTCACTCTTTCCCTTAAAAGGGAACCTGAACCTTAAAAGAGAAAGAGTGAATGAGCTGTGTGCCAGGCCCTTTGCTAGGCATGAGGGTTACAAAGATGATACAAACCTGCTGGATAAAGAAAATGTGATACGTATACACCATGGAATACTATGTGGCCATAAAAAGGAATGAGATTATGTCCCTTGCAGGGACATAGATGGAGCTGGAAGCCATTATCCTCAGCAAACTAACACAGGAACAGAAAACCAAACACCGTGTGGTTTTGTAAGTACTTGTAAGTAGGAGCTGAACAACGAGAATACAGGGACACAAGGAGGGGAACAACACACACTAGGGCCCATTGTGGGTGTTGGCAGGAGGGAGAGCTTCAGGAAAAATAGTTAATGCATGCTGGACTTAATACCTAGGTGATGGGTTGATTGATATGTGCAGCAAATCACCAGGGCAGGTGTTTACCTATGTAACAAACCTATACATCCTGCATATGTGCCCCAGAACTTAAAATAAGTTTTTAAAATATAAAAAAAGTACCCCAGTAGCTTGCAGTTGAGTATTTGAAAAGTTGTAAAAACAGGCTAGGTGAGAACAAGGAAAGGGAAGTACCTATGGGTTCTATGGGAGCAGAGTAGACTCCCAGAAGGCCTTCTGCAAGGGTGGAGAATGAGTGGGGATCAGAGCTGAGTCTTTAGGAGAAACAGGAGTTATTCGGGCACACTTGGAGACGATGGAGAAGTGGAGGCAGGCACCACAGGCAAGTAAGAGGAAGGCATATGTGGAGGCATAGAAGGATGGAGCAAACAGCCTGGAGTTCCCGGGAAACTGCTGCTAGCTCAGAGAGGGGCAAGAGATAAGGCTGGGACCGGACAAGGGGAACCTGAGCAGTGAGGAGTCAGTGAAAGGTGCTAAATGGAACAGTATGGCTAAGCTTGCCTTCTAGAAAGATCCCTTTGGCAGGTGTATGGAGGGATGGATTCAAAGGGGAAGGGACAAGATTACAGGCACTGAAATGATTAGGATGTCACTGCAGTAATTGAGACAGGAGATGGTGTGGGCAAGACCCAGGACTTTGGTGAGGAGCGATCAGGTTACAAAACTATTTAGGACACTGGTAGGTGAGTGAAAATAACAAGGGACAGAAAGGGAAGAGCCAAGAATGATTTCTCAAGTGGATGATGGTCCTATCAACCAAGGTAGTGATTACAAGACAAGAAGAAAGTTTAGCAGGGATAAAGGATGAGTTCAATGGGTCAAAAATACATAGCAAGCCCTTACCCTGTGCTAGCCATAATGTTAGGTGTTGTGACGCAATAATGAAGCAAAATAGACAGGCTTTCTGCTCTTGTGGTGCTTTCAGTCTAGCAAGGAGACAAACAGCCAGTGAACTGTTACAAATAATTATAATGTACACATTGCAGAGTGCTGCAGAGGAGACGTATAGGTACTAGGCAAGTATTAACAGAGAGGTTTCCACTAGCCTGGGGGATGTGGGGAGGCTTCCCCGAGGAAGTGGCCTTTAGATGGATACCTATGGGACAAATAAGAGACAGGCAAAGAATGGGGAAAGAAAACGTGTAAGGCCAGCAGTAGGAGTCTTGGACATCCCATGGGATGTCTGGGTGGAAATGCCTAACCTGAGGCTGGGTACCCAAGTCCTGAACCTGTGGAAATGAATGGCCGGAAGCCAGAGGTATTTAGAGTCATCAGCAGCAAACAGGTGGTATCAGGAACACCAAAAGTAGCCAAGATTGTCCCCAAAGAGGGTTTAGGTTGTCCAGAATGGGAGCTGAGGGTGAACCCTGGAGAACCCCTTCCTCAGGATACGCCCAGGAAGTCATCAAAGAAAGCAAGTTAGGAAATAAGCATATCAGGAATCCCTGGGGGATGAAATTTCCAGAAGCAAGGAACAGACAACAGTGTCCCATATCCCAGAGAGCCTCAGTTCTTCACAGCTGGTGACCACAGGGAGAAAAGTTTCAGTAGAGCATGGTGACAAGAACCCATGGCAGCAGGGAGTGGAATAAATCAGAGTACAACAATGAGTGTAGCCCATTCCTTCAAAATGTTTGATGGGAGAGAGTATAGGTCTTTGAGGGTGAGAAGACAGGCATACAGGGCCAAGGGACAGTTTTGTTCAGTGGGAAAAACCGAAACTTGTCTATAGGCAAGAGTGAAATAGCAAAAGAGAGGGAAGGATTGAAGATTCGGATGATCTGTGCCAGGCCCTGAAGTGTTTGGGAACATTTCTTGTGTCTACTGGCCTAGGATCTCATACATAGCAGGAGCTTAGTAAAATTTAACACTCATCATTGGTATGGCTCAAGAGATATTTATTAAACATTTTTAAAAAATACTTATCACTGGGCAAAAACAGTCAATAGTTTTCTGGACTCTTGACTGGAGATAGCTCTCTCTCCACTAGATGGTCCAACTCTGGACTCCCTATATTAGTTATGTCTCAGCTGGTCGTATAGGATTTCCATTTGCTGGGCCAGACTGGCCCAGAAAACCACAAGGGTAGGGGGAAAGCTCCTTGGATTACACCCCATTCCATCCTCCAGGATGCCAACAGGCCAAGGCCTCCAAGGCCTTGCCGTTCATTGAAGGGAAAACTGAGAAACTTGGTATTATTTCCTGGTGACCAAAATAGTAGTGCTACCTCACCCCAGAAACTCTCCTACAAATGAGTTCTCTGTGCACAGAGAGCCTGGCTGGGAAGGGCTGCTGATGCCCCTCTGATGGGCTAGGCTCCATGATCACCCCTTTCAGGAAGTGGCGCCTGAATGAGATCATCCTGGGGCCGTTGCCCTTAATTTACGGCAACTCGCCAGAAAGCAAGTGCCTTTCACAACTACTCTGTAGTCAAATGCAGCAGAGACACCTGGAACCATTTGGCTCCCTAGAAGAGAAGGGTGCCCAATGCACCACTCACCAGGCAAAGGGCCTCCCAACCAGTGAGGAGGGAAAGATAAAACAAAAAGCAGCAAAGCTTAGAAAAGCAAAACCAGAAGGAAAGGGAAGGAGACACAGTCAACAAGGTGTCCATGGGAAGAAAAAATGTCTAGTAGGAACTATTCCTCTCACCACAGGGTGGATCAGCAGAGGACGCCAGCCTAGAGATCCTGACCCATTCCTAGAAGAGAATGCACTCTAAACACTATTATAAATGAAATAGGAAAATGACACTCTAAGAAGTTATTCTTTATAGCTTGGGGAAATGAAAAAAGAGAGATCATATTAGATAAAATATTTCCATCACAAGATACCAAATACACATCATCTCTTGTGTTCTAACACAACATAATTTTTTAATTATTATTTAAAATATTTTCATAAGACAGGGTCTTGCTCACTACACTGACCAGGCTGGTCTTAAACCCCTAGGCTGAAGCAAACCTCCTATCTTGGCCTCCCGAAAAACACAACATAATTGCCTGAGAGGAATGTGGATCTTCTTCTTAAGTGGCTTCCAGATTTGGATTTTCCATTCAGCTCCTCTTGCTGCTATTGAAACCATAAAATCCATGAAAAATAAAAATACAACAGAGAAAGAAACTGGAAGGCTGGAGCCAGAGTGCCTGAGAGCACCAGCAGGGGAGGCGCTTCCAGGCACATGGTCTGCTCCTTCTCCAGATTGCCTTAGAGGAGCCTCTCTCGAGCCTCCATCCCTTCCCGTAGGGCTGGAGCAGGAGGCTGGCATCATGGCACCAGGCACCCTGGTAGGACACCTGCTCAGTGCCACTGAGAGGCTCGCAGGGTTGGGCTGCAGGGCAGAGCTGCGGAAGCACTGGCCGAAGCCCAGGCTCCAGCCCGAGGAGTGAGGCCTGGCAGATGGCAAGGACACACACAGCCCAGCTGGCCCCAAGCCTCCTTGCCTGGTTCAGGGGAGGGAAGAAATGGGAGAAAACGACGTTAAGAAAAAATGGAGGTTTCGGAAAAGAAAGCAACGCGCTAATGCTGGGTTCTGCAGCTCCTGCTGGCTTAAGCAGACAGAGCACAATAAGGCCCAGATGGCTGTCTCTCCAGGAATCTCACTTCAGTTTTACAAGGCAGCTCACCTCCCGAGAAAGGAGCTTCCCAACACTCATGATAAAGGCCAAGAGTCCTTCCTGAACCTCCCTCACCAGGACTCTTCACAGCTGCCACCCAAGAGAGAGCATCCAGCTGTGGGGAGAGAGGAGCCCACTGCCAAGTTCCTTTTCTTCAATGAGACTATCCTACTTCTCAGCACAGCTCACCTGCCCCCAGCCATCAGCAGCATGCCCCAAAGAGGCTTAGACAAGTTCAGCAAGGAAGCAAGAGTGTCAAGGTTTAGAAGGGAAATTCAGTCCTATCAACAACTTTGGGATGCTCTGAGTAAGTCATTTCTCTTCCTTACCAAGTCTTTTTCCATATGAAAAGGAAGAGATACTACCCAACCTGCCCCAAATGGATTAGCCAGACAAACTTTGCAAATCAAATGCCTTGTTCACTAACGCCTCCCAGGCAGAACGTACCCTCCCTGGGGCAATGAAAGGTTCCCAAGGTTTATGGAGCACAGAACCCCTCAAGGGAGAAAGGTGGGAGTTCTCAAGAATTTGTTTCCTGATGCGTTTCGGAGGAGGGCAACTCAGCCCTGAGTGTGGGAGAGCTGCTGTTAGAGGCCACAGGGAAGGATGGCTCCAGAGAAAACCCAAGTGGCAGCTGCTACCGACATGCTGTGAGACCCTGGACAAGTCCACTGCCTCTGTGGGAAGGGAACAAAGTTATTAGTTTTCCTCTGAGACTCAAAGAAAATTTGAGTCTATGCTTTAGTTTTCTTACCATGTATTCATATGGTCCTGTGAAACCCTTTGAGAGATTAGCAACAGAAACCACTGAAGAAAGACTGGACTCCAAACCGAGTAACCCCAGAATGCTGAGCATGAAACCCCAAAATGCAGCATGTAACCATGGTACACAGATGTGATAGTGAGGGTACCAGAGAACCACTGCCATATTAATCTCTAGCAAACCCTCAAATGAACTACTCAAGCCTTGGCTTAGAAGGTTTTTAGTGCATATCTGTGGCAATAATGAAACCACAAAGAGCATCGTCCAACACAACTGCTGGATCTAGGAGAGAAAAAACAACCCCGGGCCGGACACAGGGGCTCACACCTGTAATCCCAATACTTTGGGAGGCTGAGGCTGGAAAATCACTTGATCCCAGGAGTTTGAGACCAGCCTGGGCAATATGGTGAAACCCGATCCCTACAAAATGTTTAAAAATTAGCCGTGCATGGCGGTATGCATCTGTAGTCCCAGCTACTCGGCTGAAGTGGGAGGATCACTTGAGTCCATGAAGTTGGGACTGCCGTGAGCCATAATCATGCCACTGCACTCCAGCTTGGGCAACAGAGCAAGACACTGTCTCAAAAACAAAACAAAAATCCTGATTCTGGAAATCATCTGGGATGAATGAGAACAACTATTCTCTGAAAAATATAAATTATTTCTAGCACAAGGGACTTCAAGGAAATATCCAAGTTATTGTTCTAAATTGTTGTTTCATTAATTACTCTATTTACTATTGCTAGAAATATGGGAACTGCTGGCAAAGATGTTTATGCTCAAAATTTTACATCATTATGAAATGCATCTCTAATAGGACCTTGGATACATCAATTATTTGATCCCTTATAACACATAAAGAGATCTGCTAAACAACAGATTTGCTAGAGAAACTGAGCTATAATGACAACAGTAGCTAGCATTTTTGTTCACCCATCATGTGCCAGGCATCTGACACACATTTTTATCCACAGCATAGTACAATCCTATCTTCAAGGTGGGTATTATTTATTCTTCCCTACTTTACTAAGGAGGAAAATGAAGATCAGAAAGATTAAATTACCTGCTGTGGCCACACAGCTAGTGAGTGTTAGAACCTGGATTTGAAGCCAGGTCAGATCGTAGCCAAAGCATATACTCTCTGCCACACCACACAGCAGGAGTTTCTACTACAAATGAAGTCACCTCGCAAGGAACGGAAATTTACTACTTATGGTACAGTAAACAGAGGGTGCAGGTAAGTGCTAGGCGACATAGTAAAGAGGCTGTGGTAGCAGCCATGTTAAGCTTGATTCTTATTGAAATCCTTTAAAGGGCAGGACAAGTACTTGGGAAAGCAATAGATTTAATATATTTTGCAGAGATGATAGGAGAAGGCAGCAGATACTAAGAAAGGCACCATCCAGAAAAACTGGAAATTCAAGCAGGTATAAATGAGATCACAGTCAGGAGCACTAGGAGGCCTTGCTGCGGGGAAGGGAAGTGAGCAGAGCCTGGACACCCACAGGTGACTGGAATAAGAGAGGAGAGAGCAGAAGCTGCAACTGGACACCAAGTAAGAGAAAGCAGGGAGGCAGGGAAGGAAGGAAGGAAGGAAGGAAGACAGGAAAAGAGGAAAGAAGAGGGGAAAGCCAAACAAATGACAGTGGCATTTGATCTAAGTATGCATCCCAACAAAAGGCTGGTGCCTGGACCCTGCCTGGGAGAAGGGGCAGGTGATGTCCTGGGCTACAGGAAAGGTCTGTCTGCCTGTTCGGAGAGAATGTCAGAAGAGCACCAGGGGGTTCTTGGGGCTTAGCCTTCCATTTCCCCAGCAAAAATGGCCTGATTTTATGAGCCCCATTAGCTTAAACAGACTAACCACCTCTAGTAGTTTAGAAATAGCTCCATATTACTGGGTAGAGCAAAAGCAAAATTAAAAACAGAAACAATGTAATTGGGCATTATTTTACAATTGGTTAAGTACTCAGGGTGCTGTGGCTCACACCTGTAATCCCAGCACTTTGGGAGGTCAGGGTTGGGGGAGCACTTGAGGTCAGGAGTTCGAGACCAGCCTGGCCAACAGCAAAACCCTGTCTCTACTAAAAATACAAAAACTTAGCCAGACATGGTGGCACACACCTATAGTCCCAGCTACTTGGGAGGCTGAGGCACAAGAATCATTTGAACCTGGGAGGTGGAGGTTGCAGTGAGCCAAGACTGCACCACTGTACTCTAACCTGGGCGAGATAGTGAGACTGCATCTCAGAAGAAAAAATGAATAAATAAAATAAAATTGGCTAAAGAAAGTATGGTTCTTCCATATCATGAAATACAGTGGAACAATTTTGAATGAGGTAAACCTATAGGTATGCATAAGAGAAAAGATGATCTTTATGTATTGCTAAGTAAAACAATGTAAACTGTTAAATAGCATGTAAACTATAAAACATTTTCTGTAAAAATAAATGGCAATTGGCCAGCTGTGATGGCTCACACCTGTAATGCCAGCACTTGGGGAGGCCAAGGTGAGCAGCTTGCTTGAGCTTAGGAGTTTGAGACCAGCCTGGACAACATAAGAAACCCCATCTCTACAAATACAAAAGTTAGACAGGTGTGGTAGTACATACCTGTGATCTTAGTTATTTGAGGGGCTGAGGTAAGTGGATCACTGGAGCCCAAGAGATTGAGCTGCAGTGAGCTATGATCATGCTACTGCACTCTAGCCTAGGTGACAGAAAGAGACTGTCTCAAAACATATGTGTGTGTGTGTATATATATAGCAATCATATTTTATTAGTATATGTATAAAAGAATATGGAGGAATATGCATCAAATTATGGTCAATGATTATCTAAGGGCTAAGCAAGGGGGATGGTGGAAAACTTTCATTTTCTATAGTCTGTATTTATGTACTATTTTACATTAGTGAAACTTTATATTACATTTGTGATCAGAAATAAAAAAATTTAAGTGTTTCTTAAAAGACTATGAATAAAAAGTTAAGTGTCCCACCTCATCTCAGTGAGAAAAGGTAAAATTGCCTAAAACTTGAAGTCAGATGTTTCTGACTGAATGAAATACTTTATACCCCTAGAATCTAAGAGAATTAAGCAAATATGGCCTGATCCTTGAATTTCTGACCTTCCCAAAAATAGTTTGGGATGGCAGGAGCTGGACTTCTTAGCAAAGAGTCCTCCTATTCACTGGGCAAGAGGACATCCCCCAGTGACATGAACCAGGCAAAAAAAAAAAGTGTATTCACACCCAGAGAGCTTTCGGGAAACAAGATCCTCTTATCACCATCAACCAGGAGACTCATCTTTCACTCACTCATTGAATGAGCCCCTTTGTTTCCCCTAAAGGATCATCATATATTCTTTCCCTGCTTCTACAGAACATCCTGGTGCCCCAGAATGGGGCACTGAGAAGCACAGAAGGAGTCCCAGTAAAAACTCACTCGTCCACATTTCCAAGAGAAACAGGACCTGAGAGGGCATGGCCCTGAGAAAAGGAGAGGAGCATCCACCTAGGCGCACAGGTGTGGAAGTCAGGACTGTTTTTTTTATAACTACACTTCAAAACTCATATGTGTATGACTTATGTTCTCACCCATATGTCATATATCCCACAGTAGAATACATTGTAGGACAGGTTCAAAAAGTCCATTGGTCTGTTGACAAACACGCCCTCTGTGCCAGGCACTGCACTATCCACAAATAACAAGCAATGAACAAAAAGTCCCTGCCCTGAAGAAACAGGAATGCTTTTACAATGTTGGTGGGAACGTAAATTAGTTCAACCATTGTGGAAGACAGTATGGAGATTCCTCAAGGATCGAGAAGAACCAGAAATACCATTTGACCCAGCAATGCCGTCACTGAGCATATACACAAAGGAATATAAATCATTCTTCTATAAAGACACGTGCACATGTATGTTTATTGCAGCACTATTTACAATAGTAAAGACATGAAACCAACCCAAATGCCCATGAAAATGTGGTACATATATACCATGGAATACTATACAGCTATAAAAAGAATGAGATTATGTCCTTTGCAGGAACATGGATGAAGCTAGAAGCCATCATCCTCAGCAAACTAACACAAGAACAAAAAACCAAACACTGCATGTTCTCACTCATAAGTAGGAATTGAACATTGAGAACACATGGACAGAGAGGGGAAATAACACACACTAGGGCCTATTGGGAGGTGGGGGGTGAGGGAAGGGAACTTAGAGGACAGGTCAATAGGTGCAGCAAACCACTATTGCACACATACACCTATGTAACAAATCTGCATGTTTTGTGCATGTATCCTGTTATTTATTTATTTATTCTTTTTTTTAGAAGAAATAAAGGAGAAAAAAAATGTCCCTGCTCTTAAGAGCATACAGCCAAGTTCCAGCCTCATATAAGTATGGAATGTCACAGTGCCACCTATCATGGTTCTTCGAATGTGACAGGGCTCGGCTACTGTTCTCGAAATGACACCGTGCATCTATGGCAGGGCACATGTTTGGCTGCACTGGCCGCTCCCCAACCCACTTGATGCTTTCCAGCCTCCCAGAGACTTCCAGCATCTACTAACCCTTTCTCTATCCCTAGCTGCCTCAGCATCCCCTCTTCCCAAGGGATCCCCACCCCCGTGGCCTAAAAGCATGTTATTCACTGCACAAACTTTCCTTGACCTCTCTCTCAAACCATCCTCTTTCCGTCAAGTTCTCAGCAAAGCAATCTGCATTCACTGCCTTCTCCTCCTTGCCATGGCTTCCTTCTGCAGTTCCTTCCTGATCATCAAGTTTCATCCCTCCATGAAAATTGCTTTCTTGAGGGTCACTTGAGCCTCTCCCAAGGCTAACAGCCTTTGCTCACTCCTTTCTGATGTGATCCCTCCCCTGCGTTAGATATGATTAACCATCCTTTTCTCAAAGCTGGATTTCCACAGCCTTGGATTCTCCTGGCCCTTCATCCTCAGTGTGCTGTCATGTTGCAATCACGTTTCCTAGATTCTCTTCCTCCACCCACCCCTTAAAGGTAGGCTTTACTCAAAGTTAAGGCCTCTCTCTTCTTCTCTCATGTGATCCTCTCCCCTTTCTATGCTGAGAGCTGTCAAATTGACACCCTCAGCCCGGCCCCTCCTGGGCTCAACTTGCTACAGCAGCTCCACAGAACACGCTGCTGCTACTTCCCACTGAACACAGTTAACACTGAATTCCTTCTTTGCACCTCCTCCCTACTCCCAGAGTGCCTCTTTCTTTTAAGACTTTAATCTCAGTAAATTAGCAACAGCAGCTTCCCAGATACCTGAGCTAGAAAACTCCAGCCACAATCAGCGGCCCTCTCCCTTCCCTTAAGTGCCAGTGGGCACTACACACCTATGAGCTTTTTAAGAACCTGCAAAAATGCTTTCAGACTTGAAAAAAACTATCTTATAAGTACAAAATGAAGACCATAAAATCGAAATTAGGAATAATTCTAAAATTCTTTCAAATATTTCTGAGAACAAAAATGTGTTATTAGCCTGGGTAACATAGTGAGACACCATCTCTAAAAAAAAAAAAAATTAAAAATTAGTCAGGAGGGCCAGGTCCAGTGGCTTACGCCTGTAATCCCAGCACTTTGGGAAGCTGAGGTGGGTGGATCTCCTGAGGTCAGGAGTTCAAGATCAGCCTGGCCAACATGGTGAAACCCCACCTCTACTAAAAATATAAAAAATTAGCTGGGCATGGTGGTGGGCACCTGTAATCCCAGTTACTCAGGAGGGAGAGGTTGCAGTTAGCTGAGATTGTGCCATTGCACTCCAGCCTGGGCAACAAGAGTGAAACTCCATCTCAAAAAAAAAAAAAAAAAAGTTAGTGTGGCATGGTGGCATGCCTGTACTTGGGAGAAGTCTGGGAGGGGGACTCTGTCACCAAACAAACAAACAAACAAAAACCTAAAACAAATGACAACAACAAAAAATCCCATGATATTTAATGTGAGATATTGGTAAATTTAAATATCTTTGGTCCTTTATGTGGCAGGGCCTGAAAATATTGACAATGGATCCTACCTCACATAGAAAGTACAGATACTCTGGCTTCTCAGAATCTCTTGGAATTCACTTCCTCCCTTCCATTCCTACTGCCTTGGTTTAGACCCTCTTGAGTCCTTTGTTATATTTCTGCAGGGTGTCCTAAAATGTAGCTGATTGTATGTCACTCCCTGTTAGAAAGTGTTGATGGTCCCCCAAGATCTGGGTCCCCAGTCCAAAAAAATCTTGGCTTCCTGTAGACCAGAGATGTCCAATCTTTTGGCTTTCCTGGGCCGGACTGGAAGAATTATCTTGCTCTACACATAAAATATACCTAACACTAATGATAGCTGATGAGCTAAAATAAAAAATTGCAAAAAAATTTTCATAATATTTTTTTAAAGTTTATAAATTTGTGCTGGGCTGCATTCAAAGCTGCCCTGAGTTGCATGCAGCCCACAGGCCGTGGACTGAACAAGCTTGTGTAGACCCTGGGGCATTCTGCAGCCAGCCCCACAACAGCACCTACCTCGCTCCCCTTTGTGTCATGCTACAACCCTCACCAGAGCAGAGAATTGTGCCTTAGCCAATGACCTCTGTGTTTTCCACACAGCCTAGCATATAACAGACAATAGCATGTCCTGAGGAGCAGCCACTTCTTGTCCCCACCTCGCTGCATCATTTCTGTCTCTGCTCCACTGCTACATGGTCCCCCATGTTATTGCTGTGCACATAGAGGACTCTAGGTCTCAACCAACCAAACTTGAAAGCCATAAAAAATTCCTGGTTTCAAATTCACCATAACCATTCTCCCTAGTGTCCTGGATTTCAGACAGTGAGAATAGCATCAGCTTTTGGGTCAAGTAGATCTGGGTACAAGTCTGAAGTCAGGCACTTAATTGACTATGTGAACCCAAGCAAACTCAGCTTGACTAGTCTTCACTTCCTCATCAGTAAAATGGCAATTACAATATCACACTGAACAGACAATTGTGAGAATTACATGAGTGAAGGTATTCGAAGCCCTAGCATGGCAGCTAGCATATGACAGGGATCCATAAGTACACACCATAAGCAAATAGAAGTAGAGTCTCAGATTTCTCAATGATCTGGGCCATGTGACCTTGTCAGAAGTCATTCCCCTTCCTGGAGGCTCATGTAAAATAGAAATTCTTACTTTGGCATCATGAATTCAGGACTCAAATTCCACTGTACTAAATATAATTCTGAAACTCATCATGAAGAGAAAGAAGGAGCATAAGATATTACACAGCTGATAAGAATGAAAGAGGTCAGGCCAGGCATGGTGGCTCACGCCTGTCATCCCAACACTTTGGGAGGCCAAGGTGGGAGGATCACTTGAGCCCAGGAGTTCAAGACCAGCCTGGGCAACATAGTGAGACTTCATCTCTTAAAAAAAAAAAAAAAAAAAAAAAAAAAAAAAAAAAAAAGGCCAGGTGCAGTAGTACATGCCTGTAGTCCTAGCTACATGGGACGCTGAGGCAGAAAAACTTGAGCCCAGGAGTTCAGGGATGCGGCGAACTATGATTGCCTCACTGCTCTTCAGCATGGGCAAAGAGCAAGACTCCATCTCAAAAACAGAAAAATGAAAGAAGTCAATCTCTATGTCCTGATATGGAAAGATGTCCAAGGTGAGGTGTTTCATCATTAAGTCAAAAGGACAAGTTACAATGTAGTATGAAAAACTAAATGACCATAACATATACATGTATACGTATATATATGTGTATATATACACACATGTATATATGTATATATACATACACATATATACCTACACAAACACTTACATATCTATAACTATTATGTATATGTCTATATGTGCCTGGAAAATCTCTAGGGGATAGACAAGAAATTGTTCATAGTTGTTACCTGTGCCTCTTCTGCAGTAATGAGTCTAGGAGTGCCATTTAGACTCTTTGGTACTGTTTGAATTATTTTTACCCTGGGTAAAAATAACCATGCTCATGTTATAATTTCTAAAAACTGGTTTTTAAAAAGTTACAGAAGATGGAGAAGGAGAAGGAGGAAGAGATACAGGCAGGGAAGAAGGTCTAGGCCATGGATGAGGACACCTGGGTTTCACTCAGGAGTCCTGCACTAACTATGCAAGTTCATGCCAGTCACTCCCCTCTGGATCTCCTTTACTGGTAAAATAAGGGAGCTGAACAAGATGCTCTTCAGGGACAATTTCCATTAGATGATGTCTGCAAGATGCTTGGAGTAGATTTTATCCATAAAACATCTCTCTTTGATGAGTCTTGATGCTTTAAGCATCAGGTCTCAGAAAAAGGACAATGTATATATGATTTCACTTTGACCCCCTTCACATTTTGGTGAGAAAGCATTTCTACTGTCTTACAGACAGAGAAACGAAGTATAGACTGTAACAATCACTTGCCAACCAAATACATTGCTCACCAGACTCTGCTGTTGGCAAAGAATTATGACTGCCAGGAGTTTTATAGCTCCCAATTCATTCTGTGCCTCTTCTGCAGAGGAGGCACACAGCTTATGCAAAACAAGCAGAAGGCACTCTATGCTGGTAGAAGCAGGGTGAGATGTAAAGTGACTTCCTCTGGGACAGAGTATAAACAAAGCTCACTCCCAGCATATTTAGAAGTATTGAACCCTTGGGATCAACTCCACATCCCTCCCCCACCTGGACTGAAAGCTTCACCTTGAAGACGCGTTTCACTGCAGTCATTTTTTGAGCGTTTTCTGGGTCAGATGCAGTGAGAGCAGCTCAACCGAGGCTGCCAATGGAGTTGCTACATTGAGGACGCCGTACTGAGTACCAGCTCTACTGCTGGGCTCATCAGCAACTATGGTAAGAAGCCCAGGCTAGCCTGGATCCATGGAGTACTCTCAGTCTCCTGGGCAAAGTGACTTCGTACAGCTTTGAAACGCAAATGACCCAGTTTGTCCTAACAGGTACAGGTCTCTGCCTTGCAGAGGGTACTGACTTCCTCTCCCAGAGCAGCTGCTTTGAATCTACCATCTTACTTCATGCCTGTTAACACCTTCATTCCTCCCATCACTTCACACAGTGAAGAACCCTCCTGTGGCAACTTTAGGTTGAACATTTGGGCATCAAGATTTTCCAACAGTTCCAGAAAGTGGTTACAGAATGCACACACTCACCTTGCAAAGAAGGGCAGAGCCTGCTTTACTGACCCTACAAGCAGCAGCCTGGATATTAAATGAGAAAAGCAGAGACCATGGCGTGGCTAAAACACCACAAAGGAAAACATCTACGAAATGAATAAGACTGTTCACTTGAAGAGCATGCAGCAAGGCCATTAACTAGTAGCCTACTGGTGACCTTTACTATGGCGCCTAGTAATCCTCGAGATGGGATGATGATCACTGACATTCCAGAGCTTCTAGAAACTGCTAGTCGTTTATCCCACCCTCACTGTCAGCTCTCCATGGAGTTTGCTGACTGCTGTCTGCGTATCGCTGGCCTCAGAATACCCCTCATAGCTCAATGGGGTCTTCGGTTGCCTTGGCCCGAGTCCCTTCCTCTGTCTCACTGCCCTCAGGCCCCCCTCACAAGGCCTAACTTTGTCCCCTGCCCTTCTTTGTCCTGGACACATCTTGCCAAGGCCTATGAGGGCCTTCTGCCTATCAGCTCATCTCAGACCCCACCACATACTTAGAGGCCTCGTAGCTCCACTCACCGCCTCTGGAAGTTAAATACCAGCTCCCATCGGTGACTGGGTGCAGGACGAGGCAGGAGAAGAGAGCGGCTGGAT
Organism: Callithrix jacchus; assembly: GCF_049354715.1. Lineage (NCBI taxonomy): Eukaryota > Metazoa > Chordata > Mammalia > Primates > Cebidae > Callithrix > Callithrix jacchus. Next base: position 99,538,377 of record NC_133509.1, read on the forward strand.
TGCAGTGGGAGTGCATCCATGACAGAGAGTTTTGTTGAAAGAAACAAAACATGCTCAGAGGCCTGAGCAAGCAGAATTCGGGTGAGTTCAGCCATTGGTGAGGCTCACTTTTTGTCCGGGTAAGGCATAAATGAGGGCAGAACAAACCAACCAATAAATACTGTAATGCATTACAAGGTAGTTCCTGCTTTGACATGCTTTAAGAACAAACAAATAAACAGATTAACTGTACCCAGAAAAAATAAAACCTCTATAAAGGAATTTACAGTCTTTTTCTTTTTTTTTGAAGTGTTTTTCTTAACTCTTTATTGTTATAAAACAAATCTTGTGTCTATGGATCTGAAACGCCCACTCAAAGAGCCTTTCATAGCTGCATTCTGAGGGTCAGCTTCAAACATTCACTGAAAAATGAGGTGGGAGTGACTGTATTCTGGATGAATAACTAAATTTTTCTAGCAACAGACATATCTGATGATGTAAGTTAAAATCAGCCATTACTTGTTCCTCTGATAAATGGGAGGCAGTTGGAGAATACAGAGGTGGAAGACAGCCTCCACTCAGGTCTAAAGCAATCCTCTTCCCTCCTTACCTCCATCCCATCCATAGCATCTTCCATTAGCCCCTCTTCATAATCTTCTCTAGGTCATTAATTTCTGGATTCTTTACAGTGATGAATATTCTTGAAACCTTCCCCATCACCCAATTCAACTTGTTTCTTGAGCACTGCACATAAGCCAGGACCTGAATTGGGCACCAGTGTCCCCAGGGACATCAGACACTGTCTCTTCCTCAAGGAACTCATAATCTAGAGGTGAGTCAGGCCTGTCCGGGACCAGCCAGACTACAGTGTGGACAGCAAAAGAGAAAAGAATGTGTGTCTTCTGGGGTCACAGAAGAAGGAAAGAGGTTTCAGGAGAGCTTCAAAGAGGGGTTACAGCTGATGGGGGTCTTAAGGCATATATGTGTAGGAGTTCATGGCTGTGCTGGGTGCAGAGGCTCATGCCTGTAATCCTAGCACTTTGGGAGGTTGAGGCTGGCAGATCAGCTGAGGTCAGGAGTTTGAGATTGGCCTGGCCAACATGGTGAATCCCCATCTCTACTAAAAATACAAAAATTAGCTGGGCATGGTGGCAGGTACCTATAATCCCAGCTACTCGGGAGGCTGAGGCACGAGAACCACTTGAACCTGGGAGGCAGAGGTTGCAGTAAGCCAAGATTGCCCCATTGCATTCCAACCTGGGCAACATGGAAAGACTCCATCTCAAAAAAAAAAACAACAAAACAAAACAAAAAAAAAGAATAGTGACAGTAGAAATTAAAAGAAAGGAACTAATTTGAAAATTTTAGAGGAAAAATGAGTAGTCAAGTAGATGTGGAAATATTGGGGGAAGAAAAGACCAAAAATGGTGCTGAGGTTCTTACTTGGGGGGGATGGTGACAACATGAACCTAGTCATTAAAAAAGGCAGAAAAGCAAGGTTGGGATGAGGAAGGGAACTGAGAAGTCCCAGGATGACATGATGAGCTTGAGATATCTTGATAGAAGTAAATGAAGACAGCCAGCAGACTGCTGTGAAGCTGATCTGGGACTAAGGAGGAGGTCAGACTAGAGATAAGGATTTAGACCTATCGGCAATCCCAACAATTAAAAGCTGGCAGAAAGGAAAGAACAATAACAAGAAATGCAGAAGCAGTGGTAAACAAGCTAGGAGATAAAAAGGAGGGCCCAGGCCACAAAAGCTCAGAGAGGGCAGAGGTTCAACGGAAGAGTGGTCAAATGTTGTGGAGAAGTTGGAAACCTTGGGTCTGGAAGGAAGCTATGGCATTTGGCAATAATTCAGACCTCTTGGCTGGGCACAGTGGCTTATGCCTGTAATCCTAGCACTTTGGGAGGCCGAGGCGGGTGGGTCATGTGAGGTCAGGAGTTCAAGACCAGCCTGGCCAAGATGGTGAAACCCGGTCTCTACTAAAAATACAAAAACTAGCTGAGTACAGTGGCAGGAGCCTATAATTCCAGCTACTTGGGAGGCTGAGACAGGAGAATAGCTTGAGCCAGGGTGGCAGAGGTTGCAGTGAGCCAAGATCGAGCCATTGCACTCCAGCCTGGGCAACAAAGTGAGACTTTGTCTCAAAATAAAACAAAAAACCAAAAAAGACAGTAATTCAGACCTTCTCTAAAGCAATTTTGGTACAGCTGCCTTATGAGAGTGGGTATATTGTGCAGTACTAATTAGCATCTCCATACTTAGATGTCAAATAACTACATTGGAAGTAGGATTCAGAACATTAATTATTTATTAAAAGCTAATAAAGGGATTCAAGTCTATTAGGTTAAATCATTGCAAATATAAAGCAGCATATAAAGGCATACAACTAATTACCTCTCTAATTTCACACCATTAAAGTTGCAGGATTTAAAAAAAATGCTGAGAATTAAGAGTCACATAGTATTGGCCTCCTCAACAGTGGTTCAAAGCAAGCACTCTATAATAAACACACATGGGTTCAAGTCCAGCTGTTACCTTACTCAGTGGGTATTCATGGGTAAGTTAACTTCTCCAAGTCTGACTGTAAACCATAAACACACATGAAAACTCTCAGCATAGTGCTTAGCACACAACTTTCTCAATAAATGTTGACTCATTGTTATAATAAATTCATTAGCATAATAATGCCTCATATCCAAGTTAAAATTATATGAACTTAGTTACATGCAATTTCAAACATTCATTCTTTAATTTTTTATGAGCTCCACACCCTAACCAACTGAGCTAACTGACCACATGATTTTTAAATTTTGTTTTATTTTTAATTAATATATTTATTTTTAGATGGGGTCTCATTCAGTAGCCCAGGCTGGAGTTCAGTGGCATGATCATAGCTCACTGCAGCCTTGAACTCCTGGGCTTAAACAGCCCTCCAGCCTCAGCCTCCTAAGCAGCTAGGACTATAGGTAGAACCCACTGTGCCTGGCCAGATTAAAAAAAAATTTTTTTTGTTGGAGATAAGGTCTCACTCTGTCACCCAGGCTGGAGTGCAGTGGCACAATCACAGCTCACTACAGCCTCAACTTCCCAGGCTCAGGTGATTCTCCCACCTTAGCCTCCTGAGTAGCTGGAACTACAGGCATGTGCTACTGTGCCCAGCTTATTTTTTTTTATTTTTTTGTAAAGACAAGTCTTGCTATGTTGCCCAGGCTGGTCTCAAATTCCTGGGCTCAAGCAATCCGCCTACCTCAGCCTCCTTAAGTGCTGGGATTACAGGCGTGAGCCACCATACCCAGTCTAATCTTTTAATCAACAAATATTTTTGAGCCACTCCCCTCTGTGTATAAAGCATGTCTCTAGGTGCTGGATTTTTTTTTTTTTTTTAAAGAGTGAGACTCAGTTCCCCATTGCAAGAAGCTTGAACTAATAGTGTAGAAGGCAAGTTGACAATTACAAAACAAGAAGATCCACCTGTAAGAAAGGGATGAGAAAGGAGCTGTAAAAATACAAAGGAGAAAGCAATCAGTGCTACCCCAGGACCTGGTAAGGAAGAGCGGCTGTCAGGCAATGCTACGAAGAGGAGGCAATATGTAAGCTTTACAGAGGACTTCACAAGGAAAATGTTAAGGATAATAATAAATATTAAGATACCAGCACACACACACAAAACCCAGAAAAAAAAAGTCAGAGAAAGAGGAAGTTATGTGCCCAAGGGCAAACAGCAAGAGAAAAGGAACTGGAAGCAACCCAGACTCTTGTCATCCAGCTCAAGGAGATTTTTTAGCTGAAATAAAACATTACATAATATTCATACCCTTCCCCATCTGAGCTTGGGCTACATCTCTATAAAGCAAATTAAACATCTCCTGCCTGTCCTCTAAAAGTCTACAATCTAAAAATAGGCAAACTAATAAATGAACAAATTCAAGAATTTTGATGACGAACTATCACCCAAAGACAGTGTTCTGAAATAAACACTTCTCAAGTTCAGTTTGGCCCCAAAGGTGAGGTTGTTAATAAATTTTTGCCCTTCCCTTTGAAGATGTTAAATACCAAGGAGAAATATTAAAATTGCATGGACAGGCTCCTTAAAAGATTACAAATAGAATTACCATGTGATCCAGCATTTTCACATCTAAGTATATGTTCAAAAGAAGTGAAAGCAAGGTCTTAAGGAGATATCTGCCCACTCGTGTTCACAGCAGCATTATTCACAATAGGCAAGATAGAAGCAATCCAAGTGTCCACAGACAGATGAAGAGAGAGAGAATGGGGAGTTAGTGTTTAAGGGACACAGTGCTTGAGTTTTGGAAGATGAAAAAAGTCCACCTTTTTCATGATGATGGGGAGGGATGATGGTGAATGTGCTTATGCCACTGAACTGTATGTACACGTAAAAATGGTTAAAATGGTACATTTTATGTTGCATATATTTTATCAAAATTTTAAGAAATAAATTTTTAAAAATTGCATTATTGCCAAGTCAATTAAATAACTATTCGTAATTTACTGGCATATGAAAACACATTGTTTCTGACAACTACATGCAATGCCATCTGAAGAAGGAAGAAAGCATGGGACCAGGCATTCCCAAAAGTTCTTTGTCCAAAAGAGTGGTGTCCAGTTACTGTTCCCCGGGAGTCAACATTTTTGTAACCCACTAAAAAGGTAGCTTTGTTGGCAGCCATAATCTGGCAATTTTTAATATAATCCCTGTGTAGCAGCACCATCCCATCGAGGGATGATTGTCAATGTGCACATTCCAAAAATTACTAATGGGACTTCCACATGCAGAAAGCAGGGCTTTATGTAAGAGTTGCGACTGTAATTCATAAATTAGTTCTTGTCCTTAAGAGCTTACTGTCTAGCTGAGCAAATAATACATGGATACAGGAAAGTTAATAATAATAAAAGAATTTATGATTACGTTCAAATAGGGTACATGTATCTAGCCCTAATTTAACAAGCTTGAAGAAGTGAGAGTAGAGTGTTCCAGGAAGGATTCACAGCCTTGAACCTAGATTCTGAAGGAAACTACTCCAAATTTGGGAAAAATATTCAGGACTTAGTAAGCAGAAGCAGACGAACTTAGTTTAAGTAGAGGGTCTGTGAGGGAAAGTGGTAAAAGAGTAGAAAAAAGTGAATGGAGCCAGATTACAATGGCTCTTAAAATCCAACTTTATGAGTTTGGGTTTCTACCTCTACCCAGAGAAGAACCCCTGGTGGCTTTTGAGAAGGGATGTTATATGATGAATACAGTGGTTCAGTGTGGGTTGGTTTGGAGAGGGAGAACCTTAGTTGCTAGAAGGTGGACTCCAGGCCACTTAACCTGAGGGCTACCAAGGCGACTACAAAGCCTACTAAGTCTAAAACCAAACACATGGTGCTCCTAGCTTATGACTTTAAAATATATCAGGCCAAATGCTTGTACATGAATGGAATTTTTCTGAAAGCATACACAAAACTGTTGACAGTAGTAACTTCTTAGAAATAGGACTGGAGATAGAGGCAGACTTTTACTCTTCACTGTATACCCTTGTGTAATGTAGATATATGTTTTAACCATGTACATGAATTTATTTTATGATTTAAAAAGTTTTAAAAATACGACAACCAGGAAGTGTCAAAAAAAATATTTGGGGTTTAACCAGCCAATTCAAAACATTTCTAAAAATAAAGTGAAATATATTTCAATCTTGTTTCTCCCATATCTTAATCTCCATCACATAGTATAAACGTTGTGGGGCTGACCTTAAAGTAACAGTACAAAGTACACCACACATCTAAGGCTTCACTTCAAACAGAGGTCATGAATCACCCCAAAATAAAAACAACTCCTGTTTGATGTATTTAAATGAAAAGTCTGCCAGAGACTATTCCAAGTCAACAGCTCGACAAAAACAGAAATAAAATAGCCCACAGCACATTTGATAAAATACATCACCACCTCAGTAAATGACCTTTTTGTTTATCCAGTTGTTCAGGCCAAAACAATGGAATCATCTTAGTCTTTTTCTCTCATCCTCTGTATCCAAATCTCAACATCCCTACCTTCAAAATATACTCAGAACCCAACTGCATCTCACCAGCACCATCACCCTGATCTGTCCTCTCTGCCCTGGACCACTGCAGTAGCTTTTATAGGACTCCCTGTCTCCACTCTTGTGCCCCACAACCATCCTCCTTAGGGCAGCCAGAGAGATCCTCTTGAGACACAAATCTGAGCAAGTTGCTCTGTTGCCTACAACTACCAGTGATTTCCTATGACCGTTGGGCTAAAACCCAAAGTCCTTACATGGCCACAAGGCCTGCAACATCAAGACCCTGTTTTCTCTCCAGCACTGTGGTCAGCTCTTCCCCTAACCCCCTGCACTCAGGCTACACTGGTCTCTTTGCCACTGCTTGGACACAGCAGTGTCCCTACCTTGGGGCCTTCCCAACCCAAATCTCATCTTGAATTGTAGCTCCCATAATCCCCACATGTCATGGGAGGGACTCAGTGGGAGGTAACTGAATCACGGGGATGGGTTTTTCCTGTTCTGTTCTTGTGATGGTGAATAATCTCACAAGATCTGATGGTTTTATAAAGGACAGTTCCCCTGCACACACTCTCTTGCCTGCCACCACCCTGTAAGACGTGCCTTTACTCCTCCTTTGCCTTCTGCCATGATTGTGAGGCATCCCCAGCCATGCTGAACTCTGAGTCAATTAAACCTCTTTCCTTTATAAATTACCCAGTCTCTGGTATGTCTCAGTGTGAGAACAGACTATCACTCAACCTGAATCTCTTCTCCCAAACATCCCATGCCCCTCCCTCATCTTCATTTGGGTTTTAGCTCAAACGAAACCCCATCAGATAGTGCTTTCCCAACCACCCTACTTGAAATAGTAGAACCACCCTTCTTTCCTTTCATGTTGCTTTTTTCTTTTTCGCACCTAAAATTACTATTTTTTGTCTATTCTTTGTCATTTAGTTCCTCTCTCCCCCAACTACAATGTGCATTCTATGACATCAGACATGTTTGCCACATTCACTGTTACATCCCCTGATCCTAGAGTATGTCTGGCAAATTAAATGAGAGCTCAGTAAATATTTGTTGAAGACTGACATAAGTACAAATCAAGGCCCTCAAGATCACCAGACAAAATCCATTTTGGATTTTGAAGTCCAAAATGAGGCATAAACACAATAATGACCAGTAAATTTGGGGTAAGGGAATGAAAAAGCCAAAACATCAATTAACAGGCACATGAACCCTTCATTTATCTATGGCATGCTACTGAGAATCTATTAATTCATGCTTTGGAACATCATCTGTGCATACTCTGGAGGGCCATTCTTGAGGTTCTGTGGCTATGGTAAAGGGAAGTACCGTTAACAAGTGTCTTCCTCCTTCTCTCCAGAACCAATGAACATAGGTGGAATATTCTGCTGAGGAAAGAAAGCAAATGCAGTCTCAACCAGAAGGTCCAGAATATTCGATTACTCCACTGTGAAGATCTGGAAACAGCCCCAGCCTCAGAACTAGGCAACTGGGTCAAAGTCAGGTTTTGGAATAAGCTACTAGAGGGACCTTGAGTATATAAATGTACACTTTGAATCCTGTTTCGTAACTGGAAACCAGGAATAATCAGATCTTCCCTTCACGTAATAAGATGATGTGTAGACAAATGCATGCTTAAAATTGAGTGGAATATAGTCATCTGTGATCATCATCTTGCACTGGCTGGCCTCTAATTCACTTTCTCTTCATCGCCACTGGTGAGCTTTGTCAACGGAGATTTCATCACACCCGTTTATGACTTAAAAACTTCCAGTGGCTCAAACTTCTTCACAGACTGAACCCCAACCACCTTTCTGGTCACACTCCCACCACGTGGAACTATGCTTCATCCCCTAATCTAATCATACTCTATTATCTGTGCTGGGCAACTGACTAGACCTCCACTCCCAGGCCCCCTCATCCTCCCTTCTTCCATTAGGGAAATCCTAGGCACTTTCCAAGGTCTTCTGGGATTCCTCAACCTGAATTAGATGTTTCCTCCTGTGTGTTCTCTCAGGCAACCTGTCGAATCACTGCTTGTTTGCAAGTCCATTTTCACACCAGATCAGTGATTCTCCATCTGATCTCTTTGTGTGTCTTCAGTACGTAACAGTGTAAGACAAATGGTAGACACCCAATGTCTGCTCTTTTTGAATACATCTCAATTCTTTCTCAGGCCTTTCTAGCGCTAACTCTCTCTGACTTAAGAATTGAAGTCAGTATTATGAAAGGCCTTTTCTTACTTTTCCACTCTTGGGGAAATATGCTGGAAGGTGAAGCTGATTGACCACTCCTAGGGTTCTTCTAGAAACAGGCTGGGACTTGGAAGAGGGACAGAATAAGGTTACAGACTTCTTTCTGGTCATTGTAATTTTTGCCTTTAAAGTGTGCTTTATTTGAATTGCTATGAATTCTCAAATGAGACAGCCCATATTTAAGTCTGGTACAAATGGAAATTATTTTCAACGTATTCATTTTCAGAATTATTCAAGTTTCTTCTCCTTTTCACAATGGTGGAAACTCCTAAACTGACTATAATTCAAAGCAATTATTGTTCTTTAGCTGCCAAGGTGCCCTGTTATTCTTTTCATAAATATCCCAGATGATCTGAGCCTGGTTCAAGGCAAAGCCTATTTTTTTCTAGCCCTGTGCCTTTTCACTTGCTAAGTTTATAATATTCAAATGACAGAAAGGAAGCCCACTTTTTCCCCCACTGCTAACATGATATGTGTCTGAGTTTTAATTGGTCTTATAATTCTACGTTCAGCCAGGTCTGCACAGGTATGGTATAGACATAAAACATGGCAAAGCCTGAGAAGGGCTTGCTGAGGTAGGAAAAAGATGGTTTTGTAATATTTCCTGCAACCAGGAAAAGGAAAGAGAAGAATGAAGTGTGGTTTGGGAATTTGATAAGCTAGCCAGAAAATTCATTAGGGAAGCATTTTCTGTCTATGACCACCTCTAAGACTACGTGAGCTGTAAAGGCAAGGGATCCCTTGGTGGTTTGATATTCAACTGAGGCTGGCTGAAAATGGAAGAATTTGGATCACTTGGCTGTGAATTAAGAAATATGTGCAGCAATGAAGGGAAACACGCTATGGCATTTTCTAAATATTTGCCAAGGGGAGTTGGCAATCGTGAGTGGAGCCAGATCTGACAGTGAATTCTCCTGACTGCCTCCTACGCTCTTCCTCAATCACCATCCCCATCTCCAAATCAGGTGACCTTCACCTATTGGGGTTGTCAGAGGAAGGAAGCATCTCTGTGATAAACCCAGCAAATGCCACATGATTCTGGCACACAGGCCACTGCATCTACTCTTCCTCCTCAGATTTCTTATTTAAAACAAAGGAATAACTTACGATCTGTCTGTTAAAACCAACTGAGTCAACACAAGCTACTTTAAAGATAAAATTCTTTTTCCTACAGTCATTTTTGGCTTGTAATATCCATATGGTTTCAGAACCCAGTATCCATGAACTTCCCTGCCAGTCCTCATTATATAATTGAATTTCTCATCAGCCCACAGAGCAGTTATTTTCACTCTTGATCCTCCCAAGTTCGTTGATAAATGTTAATCTGCAGGTCTTAAGTTATTTTTTTTTAATTCCGTAATTTTAAAATTCCATAACAAAGAAGTGTATTTTAAATCACTTTTTAATTAATTCATGAATTAGAGATAAGGTCTCATTCTGTTGTCCATGATGGAGTACAGTGACACAATCATAGTTCACTGCAGCCTCTTCAACTCCTGGGCTCAAGCAATCCTCTTCCCTTAGCCTTCCAAGTAGCTGGGATTATAGGCACAAGCCACTATACCTGGCTATTCTATCTCACTTTTTTTTTTCTTTTTGAGATGGAGTCTCACTTTAGACAAAGCTTCACTCTTGTTGCTCAGGCTAGAGTGCAGTGTTGTGATCTTGGCTCATTACAACCTCTGCCTCCCAGGTTCAAGTGATTCTCCTGCCTCAGCCTCCCAAGTAGCTGAGATTACAGGTGCCCGCCACCACACCTGGCTAATTTTTATATTTTTAGTAAAGATGGGGTTTCATCACCATGTTGTCCAGAACACTTAAGACCAGCCTGACCAACATGATGAAATCCCATCTCTACTTTAAATCTCCCACTGATCATGTTTCCTACCTTTTCAGGTCTTGAGCAGAGAGTAAAATTTTGTGTTTGATTTTGAAATTTAAAGCGCTGCTCTTCAAGAGCAATTTGGTGATGGGGTTTAGGTTAAAACATGTATCTGACAGTCTCAGTAGTTCTCTAAAGTCCTTTCCCATGCCCCCCAAAAATGGACATAATTACTTAAGATTTCTTGTCTCTAGATTGTGATGTGCATAACTATTGTTTTAAAACGTATAGGTTCGTATACCTTACAAGCAATGGGGAAGATTATAGAACAATGTAGAATTTAATGCTTGAGAATGCCTTCTCTCCTGCTTATCCTCAATACCTTTTCTTTAAGATTTCACTAAAATGAACGCACTGGATATTAAAACACATCCTCTCATAATCTCCTCCAAAGCAAATAAAATCTCAGTAGTTTGACTAGGCAGAACTTCAGGAAATAAAGCATACTGACCTGGAAAGCAAGACAAGAAAGAAATGAGCTCAAGTGGTAAGAAGTATGGGTGCCATAGCTACACATCAATGATCAGATATATTCAGTTAGGTCTCACCTTTAAGCAAGTAACTATGTACATGGAAGGCAGAGTTCAGTGACCTCCAAAATCCCTTCCCTTTCCAATAGTGTTTGCCTTATGAATTTTTTATAGTCATCCTCTGTCCTATCACACTGTCCCTATGTATCATCAAGCCCTCCTGGCCACTTCCAGGACTGAAAGGAAAATCTGTTCTTTAAAAAAAAAATCCATGCTTTGACTCCTGCCAAAATTATAGTTTTGTCCTTGAAACAACAACCTGAAAATAATGGGCAAGGCTAAAAACCTCTGAGAAAATAAATGCCCAAAATTGTCTTCAATATTTTTTAGCTTCTCTGATATAAGCAGAACCATTACCTGAGGTCCTGGCAATGAAGACTGTGAAGCTAGAAGACAATGCTAAAGTCAAATCTTTCCAACTTGTACTCTATATTTCCCGCTGAGTGTCTAACCTTAAAAAGAGGGTAGAACCAAACAAACTGAGTTTGAATCTTGAACCCATCTCTCATTAGCTCTGTAATATTTATTTAATCTTACAACTTATTTAATCTTCCTGAACCTGTTTCCTTACTTGTAAAATGCTGATACTATGAGCTACCGTATAGAGTTACCATGACAATTAAATTGGATAATATAAAGAAAATGCTGAGCATTCATTTGTTGGTTTCCTCATTCATTCAAAAAAGATTAATAACTGAGGGTCCACTACCAGCCAGGTACTGGGTACAACAACATAAAAGACAGAATAAATAAAAGCTATTATTATTTTCATTGACCAAAAACAGTCTGTTTCCAGAGCTGTGGCAGACCTGTCCGACTTTGACTTTAGCTCGAAACTTTCATTCACACCTTGCTTGCCTAAGATATCATTTTCAGTTTGCCGAATTGATCCCAGGTGGGAGTCTTGCTCCTGCCATACCTTCACCCCCAAAACTAATCATCTAGCAGGTATTCTGCTATAGGACACCTTCAGAACACTTGGAAGAAGCATTGATCAGAGCCAAAGGTGGTATCCCAACTCTCTTCTGGGCAAGCCGCTCAGGAGAACTTGATATGCCTGTGCTACAAGGCCCATCCTGGATGCCTGGGAGTTTTTGGGTGCTTACCATTCCATGAGAGGACTCTGAGTCTTCCCAGAACTCAAGATTAATAGGACTGGCTCATCCCCAGTCCTTGCCACTGGGACACTGATAAAGCTAAGAGCAACAGCTAAGGGATCTAAATTCCACATTTTCATGAGGGTTTATGTCTTTCAATGGTTCTTTAGAGTTTTTGATAAAATTCTCTATAAATGATCCACCTTTAATAACTCCACCAGGAGTTGGTTGGTTTCAAGGCGGGCTCTTCTTCAATGTAAGTTTAACATTCCCTTTCCTGGCTAGCCACCAAGCCTCCAGGCAAGCACAGGCTAGCCGTGTTAGGTGCTGGACATTCAGCATACATTAACGATAATTTTGCACTTAGAAAAAAAAGTGTTTTCAATGGCATTTGGAACCTAGGACTCAGAGCAAAAGAATAAAAGTTGAATGCTGAAATAAGAAATGACCTGCCTTGGTTTATAGTGGGGGAAGGGGTGGGCGAAGAGGGAATTCTAGAATAAAATTCAGAGCCATCTGTGAAGCTAAGGATAGGACAGTGGACAGTTGAGCGGTGCCTAAAATCTTTGATTTGCAGACTCCTCTCATTAGGGAGCCGCCTGAATCTCTTTCCTTAGAAACTGAAATACGGATCGGATCGTGACTATCTCCAGGCAGGGGTTTTGCATGACTGCCTCCTACCTGGAGGTGACAGCCTAGTCTCTCCCCATAGAAATTCTCAGTACAAAAAGACTGTCACTATATTCTCTCCGTCCCCCAATCTGATGTATCTAAAATTTAAATTTACAAAAACAGTGGCTTCTTTTCATTTTCCTTACTCCTGGCAACTCTAATTGCTCATTGAAAACAGTGGTTTGGATATTAATAGGCTATAACTCAAGGCCCTACCTGAAGCTCGTTGTCAGGGAAACAGTACTCCAGCCCCGCAGCTGCTTTCCCAGCCTGGGAAGTATGGATGAGTTGGTGGGAGTTGGGAATTGTTTCACAGCTTCTGTTATTTCTCCCACTTTCTGCTATTTCTCAAGACCAGGTTAGAGGAAGAGGGGAAACTGGAGAGGAGGGTGAAGGTAGAGAAGGCTGGAGAAGCTTAGAGGAGGAGAGGAACTAACTCTTTAGGAGAGGAAGGCTGGAGGTCCTTGAAGTACCGCCTGGGGCTAGGATCTTTCCTCCCTCGGTCTACACGGGGTCACTCTCCGCGTGGTTCCCAGCGCCCTGAGGCCCAGCCCCCTCCGCTGCCCTGACCTGTCCCTTCTGCCTGGGCGCTGGGCGGCCTGGGAAGCGCTCAGCCAAGTTCCCCAGAAAAGGGATATGAGCGGCCCCAGAGCTGAGAAAGCCAGACAGAAAAAGGCAGACAGCAGCGCGGCGGTCGGACAGGCTAGAGGCGCAAAATCCCCTTCGCTCCCAGGCTGGGGTCCTGGAGGAGGCGAACGAGAACCCGAACCCCATCACTCTATCCCTGCGCCCTGGGGTGACGGACTCTCCGGGATCCGGCTCTCCAAAGCTAGCACCAAGTGCCTCGGAAGCCTGCGCGCGTTCCCGTGTCCCGGGGTGATCTTTGCCGCAGCTGCCGGGCCTCCCGGGCCCCGCACCCCTCCCACCTCACGCCTGGTACACGAGCCCCCCGGGCCCAGCGCTCCTCTGCGCTGACGCCGCGCGTCCCAGCCCTGCGCACCCGCACCCAGTTCCCTCTGTCGCCAGGCCCTCCTAGGACTCACCTGCGCTGGGACTGAAGTGGCGGCCACCTCGAGCCCGGGGGCGGCGGCGGCGGCGCAGGGGGAGGAGGGCAGCGCGGGGCTCCTGGCACAGCGGCCGCCGGGCGCCTGGTGCTGCCGAGCCGCGGACCCGCCCAGAGATATAAATAACATTATCTGAGGAGGGACATTCCTGCTGGGGGACATCGCTGCTGCCGGGACCAGATAGTCCCGCGGCGGGGGCGGGGAGGCGGGGCCGCAGCCTCCCGCAGCGCCAGGCCCAGCCCCCGCCTTCTCCACCCACTCCCGCACCTGCCAATCAGCCTCCGCGCCGGGGGGCACCTGCCGGGCCTTAGCCCGACTCCTGGATCCCGCCTCTGCCTCCCCGCCCGCCGCTGAGCCCGGGGAGCCTCCATCGTCGCTCACCTCCCTTAACCCCGCGCCTCCCCGAGCCCCCTGCGGCGAGAAAAGGGTTGGACTCCGTAGCTCGGGCCTAATTCGTGCGCCCCGAGCGGCGAGCCTAGTGGCGAAAACCAGCCCTCCAGCCTTTCCCGCCCTGCATCCCCACTGCACACAGTTGGGTTTTTTAAATACACGAAAAGACACTCTTAGGCCGTAGGGTGGGCGCGGCGGGCATCCGGACGCTGCTCCCCCGCCGTCGCGGGTTTGGGAGGAACAGATTGTTCCCGGGGGCTGGTGCATTAGAAAGCGCGCTCCCGGGCGGGCTTTTTCCCTCTGGCTGTGAGAGCAGACGCTGGGAGGGCAGGGGGCGGGCACTTGGCCCTAAGCCCCCACCCCCAGTCCGAGCTCGGTGTAGCCGTTTCTGCCCGCAGACCTAGTGTAGTTAGGACGAACCAGGCAAAGCTGGCGGCGCGCAGCCCGCAGTTCCAAGGCGCTCTCACATTGCAGGGACTGTACTCAACAGGCAGGCTGCCACACCTGCCCACTGGCACCTCCTGGCCGGCCGGGGTGTCTGGGCGAGTGGGGGTGCCTCACTGCAAGCCTGGATGAGGTACAGCGCAGCAGGCCAGAGGAAATACTAGAACCGATGGTGTCAAAGAGAAAAGGCATCTCCGAGGAGCCCCCGGAGACAGACTCACAGAACATGGGCAGCTTGCAAGGCAGTCTATTTTCTTGACTTTCTAACGATACAAGGTCATTGTTCAGTAAGGTTTACCTGTACGTCTTGTGGTAGCTTTCATCTCTTTTCTCCACCTGCGGTGCCTGGGATGATTTCTCACCAGCTATCAACACAGGCAATCTCAGGTATTACGGAAATTACCATCGAGATTAAAAGCGCATAGATGCAGAAAGAAGTTTTAACTTTTACTGATGCTGCCTGGTGTTCTTAACAAGGGAACAGTATTACTCCTGAGTTATTTGCTTGGGAGTATAATTGTGCTGTTTTCAGGAATTCACCCAGGAAAGGGGTGTTTAATTGCCAGATGTTCGAGTTTAGTTTATATATTGAACATATGCAAAGATACTTCGCTTCCTGCTGCAGTCCCACTTCCTTTTTTTTTTTTCTTTCTTTCTTTTTTCTTTTTTTAGATGGGGTTTCACCATGATGGCCAGGCTGGTCTTGAACTCCTGACCTCAGGTCATCCACCCACCTCGGCCTCCCAAAGTGCTAGGATTACAGGCGTGAGCCACGGCACCCGGCCCTGCAGTGCCACTTCTTGAGAGTGGGCCTTTAGACACTGAGATGTACCGAGTGGGACAAATAGCCCAGGTATTACAAAGCCACAAAATTCTCCACTCCACCCTCCACTTGGCTGGACCCTTATTACAGCTCAATTTTCCAAGAGACACTAGTAATATGGGAAATAAAATACAAAAACATACATGGTCATCCATAGATTAACAGTGATCCCCCTCCTCCTCTTGGTTGACAACATTTAAGAATGCATTTGTCTATTACTGAGTTAGAAACAGAAAGTTCTTTTTTGTGAAATAAAAACATTTAAAAGTCAAATTTTGACAAGGAAAGCTCAAGAAAAGCAGGCCAACTTCAAAAGCTGAGACTGTTATATATCTCAAGCAGAAATCCTTGATCTATTTTTGATAGAAAAACGGAGGGAAATTACGTGTTTATGGTTTTTTTAAAAACCTTGTATGAACAAACTTATTAGATAAATTCATGGTTCTCTAGAATCATGGTTCTGCAGCTACGTAATTATATACTACACAAAACAGATAATTCCTTAGCTATAGGTCTGTGGCACTGAGCTGAATAGGTGCATACATATTTTTCTTGGTAGCCTTAAAATTTATAATTTTCAACCATAAGAAAAAATTAATATGATAAAAGCTCCAAATCAGCAGACAGATTACCTCAACATTTTACAAACCAGCTCAGCTGCTTTAGTTATCTCCACTTTAGCTGAAAGCTAAATAATTCAATACAACCTCATTTGCTACAGAGCATGTTATCCTGACAGCATCCCCAAATGCTTTACAGCTAATAGAGTTACAGAGAAATGATAAATCAGAACTGAGGGAGAGAGGAAATTTAGAAGTACCCAGGCTTACAGTGAGGAAAATGGCATTGTCAAATAAGAGGGAAAAGGGGACAGATCCCTGCGACCAGGAATGAGAAATTGGGAGAATAAAAGAAGGGAGAAAGATCGAATGTGGTGGCTCATGCCTGTAATCTCAGCACTTTGGGAGGCCAAGGAGATCAAGATCAGCAAAGCCAACATGGTGAAACCCCATCTCTACTAAAAATACAAAAATTAGCTGGGTGTAGTGGTGCGCACCTGTAATCCCAGCTACTCAGGAGGCTGAGGCAGGAGAATCACTTAAACCTGGGAGGCGCAGGCTGCAGTGAGCCGAGATCGTGCCACTTCACTCCCACCTGGGTGATAGAGTGAGACTGTATTCTCAAAATGAAAAAGAAAAGAAAAGAAAAAGAAGAAGGAGAAGAGAGAATGAAATCAAGGTTATCATTGTGGACAACAGGGATCAAATTTGAAGGGACCTCCTCAGAGGAGTACAGAATGCCTCTTAGAATTGTCTACATGAAGGATGGGAGATAGGTCTTCATCCTGGTGGGATAAGGGACTGCCCACACTGGTCTCCCACCCATGTTGAAAATCTACACTTCTGAGCTACCCAGCAAGCTCCACACAGGCAATCTGCAGATTTGGAAGAGTTCTGAGGCCAGAAGAGAAGGTATGCATTTGAGAATAGATGTTGACAGCCAGAGAGTGGGGTGGGGGTGAGGGAAAGCAAGGGGATAAGACTTCATAGAACTGTCTCCCCAGCTCTAGCTGAAACCAACAGGTGAAGCCAAGAAGATACAAGCTGGGACTCATGTTAGTGTCACCTAGCCTAAGAGGGAACTTTTACTTTCCATTTCTGTAGTCTTGAGTTTTTCACAATGAGCTTGTATTTGATAATAAGTAGAGAGGATAAATAAATTAAAAAGTAAAGATTGGATGGAGATGGTGGATTGAGTACATGCATTTAGCTTCCCTTCTACCACACATTTCATTAAAAGATATGTCTGAAAGAGGCATCTAACAGCACAGGGAAATAAGGAAAAGGCAGATAAATGTTCCAACAATGTTCAAGAAATCCAGAGATACAGAAAAGACGCAAGATCTGATTCACAGAGAAACAGAATCAGAAGAAATCAAAACAGATTCAGGAGAAGCAATAGTTTAGGGAAGTTGCAGGCAAGAGAGGACACGAGAAGAGGAGGGGCCCTGAAACAGAGTAACTCACTTAGGAGCTTCCGCTGTCCTGCTCACATTAAATATCAGGTGTTTCTCTGCGGGATAAAAATGTTAGTGGTGATCCTGGACCCGAGAGGCAGAACTCAGGTACCTAGTGACCCCAAGAAATGACAGAAACCACTCACTGTCTTGGGATAGCGTGTCATGACCCTTCTTCATAGCTCCTGAAGACAGGTATGATAAACAGAAAGAGAAGGCAAGCCCACTCCCACATTAAGAGATGATGGGATGGGACCACCACCAAATATCTTATGAGGAGAAGGGAACCAATACCATGAAAGAGAAGCATCAAACTCAACTAATAGAAGGAAATAATATCAGAGGAAACTAAGTTAATAAAGGGAACAAGATAAATGTTAAATGAATTTAATTTTAATCAGCAAAGGCTTGAAAGGATATTGCATCTGTGACAAATAATTGGTGAGAAATCTTAGAAATTTAAAAAGTCACTTCTGATATTGAAAATTCATTAGTTCAGAAGCAGAACAGACCCACTTGAAGAACAAATAAGTGGAAACAGAAGCCAAAGAAATTTTCCCCAAACACCAGGCAAAAGACAAAGGAGATGGAAAATATGTGAAAAAGGTTGAAAACCATGTAGGCAAAGTCCCCCAAGGTCCAGTATTTGCTTCATAGAAGTTACAAAAGGAAAGAAAAGAGAGTAGAAGAGGTTAATAATGGAAAGTAGAATAGAAATTCTCAGAGTTGAAGAAAAACATAAAATTTCAGATTATAAAATCCAACTGAGTTGCCAGCCAGATGATTCTTAAATATAGTTCACAGTTTTATGAACAGTTTTAAAGTTTATGATTTTATTTATAAAACCCAAGACATTGAATAAAAATAAGTCATAAACCAAGAACTATAATAAGCTAGACTAACTTGCTTGGCCTTGAATTAAATTGATCCTAAAAATATTTTGAGCTAGGTGTGATGGCTCATCCCTGTAATCCCAGCACTTTGAGAGACTGAGGTGGGAGGATCCCCTGAGCCTAGGAGTTTGAAGCTGCAGTAAGCTATGATTATGCCACTTACTCCAGCCTGGGCGACAGAGCAAGACCCTATCTCAAAATAAATAAATAAATAACTGAATCACATAACCAAAGTTATATGTGTGAAATAAATAAACCACTTGAATTCAATTCATAAATGAATATATATGTAGGAAAGCTACTGAAAAACGTAAATACCAAACCAAACAAACCTGAAGTTCCACTCAACTCAAATCCCTGCCAACAACAATGGAGGATTCAAGGACTCAAGATAATGTACAGAAATCACCAGAATAGTGCCCATAGTTCAAAAATCATTATTTCCCTTCTTCTTTACCCTTTTGCTAAGAGATGCATTTTATAAAATTAAGGTGAAATTTCCATTTCATTTCTGGAAACATCTAGGGGCATCACATCCCCCACAACTTTCAAAGACAAAGAAGCAGCAGGACCAATTGGAAAAGCCTGCCGTTTATAATACGGAGGAGCTGAGGACTAGGGACCAAACTTGCCCTTCAGATGCTTCACACAGAATGGTTACAGAAGGAACCTGAAAATCTGCAGCAAGTTTGCAAATATCAGACGAACCACCCTCTGAAAGAGCAGATGACACCAATTTCAAATTCCCTTCCACCAATAACAGGAAAAAGCAAAGCAAGATCTGCATCCTGTCATCTGCTAGTCCATGGAAGCATTAACCAGGCTTGGGAATGAATGAGCATCTTTCCTGGTATTGCACTTCCTGATCTTTCCCTGCCTCACAGGATTAGGTTTTCTGTTGCCTCATATGATCTCGAATAGGCGTAATGGCAGGCTTACACTGGTGTATCTGATGAACTGGGGCCTGTAGGTGCTAATGTCCTATAGCAGTTGCCTTGTTCCACAGCTGTATTCATTTGCTATGGCTCCCATGACAAAGTACCACACACTGGGTGGCTTAAACACAGAAATTAATTTTCTTGCAGTACTAGAATCTAAAAGTCCAAGATCAAGGTTTTGGCAGGGTTGATCTCTCCTGAAGCCTCTCTCCTTGGCTTGTAGAGGGCTGTCTTTTCCCTCTGTCTTCACATAGTCTCCACGATATGTGCATCTACGTCCTAATCTCCTTTTCTTATGAGGACATGAGTTATATTTGGTTAGGGCCCATCCATATGACCTCAGTTTTACTTTCACTACCTCAGTAAAGGCTTATCTCCAAATACAGTCACTTTATGAGATATTGAGATTTAGGACTTCAACATGTGAATTTGGGGGGATACAATTCAGTCCATTACACAGGCCTCATCTTCTCTCACAATGAATTGCTTCTGGAGCCTCTTACCTGTTCATCCGTTCTCCAATTACCCTCTCCTTCAATTCTGCTTCCACATATTAGCCAAAATATACTTTCTAAAAAGGAAAGTTGGTTCTGTCACTCTGCTTCTTTAAATCAGCCAGTAACTCCTCATTGCTTTCAGGATATAGTTTTCAGATTCCCATCACTTAGCATAGTATCTGACACATAAGAGGTACTCAATAAAGGCCCAATGAGCAAATGAGTAAATAAATGAAGGAACACATAATGGAAATTAAAAGAGGTTGCAGTCTTGGAGATCAGCCAAAGAAGTAGGTAATTTAGAAAGTCATTTCTATTTGGCTTAAAAATGCATATTTGTGATTTTTTTCAGGAGATTCACTTTCCTGAATAAGGAACCTTATGTTCGAATAAGGTTATTTAAATGTATTCACATACATTACCTGAAACATAACTGGCAATATTTGTGCCCAAAATTCACCAGGACCTCAGCTACCCTGAGTCATCCATACCTAACTTATTGTCTATGGGTGAGAAATGGAGTCAACTGAATAGGTTTTATGCTCACAGCTACCACTGAGCTCATCTATGGAGGCAAGGGTCTGCCATCTTCCGGTGTCTTTATAACCAGGGATAGCAAACACAATAATGATGATTCAGTTAGCTTTTGTCTCTGTCTGCTCCACCCTCTTAGTGATCATTTTCAGACCTGGTCGCTGGGCAATGGTCCTGCTTCAACTCCCATACTCCAATATGCCAAAGCCTTGGGCACACAGGATTGAGAACGTAGGAAGATAAATCCAAAAGCATTATGAGAAGTGAGTTAATGTTGTTTTGATATTAACACTCTACCTTGAGTACTTCACAGAGTGGGTAGTCTGCAAGTAGATAATTGAGAGTAACTAACCCTGAAAACTTTGTTCTCTTTCTTTGTTAATATTTATCAAGCCAGGAACTCAAATCAAGGGTAGAAAATATAATTTTTTAAAAAATCAAATTTTTTAATATGGAATGACAGCTGGAGTTCTAACAGTTTAACTAATTAAACAATTTTGTGTTTATATGATAATTATTACCAGCATAAATGGTCTTGTTAATTGCTTTTGTTAGTGAGCAGTTTCCAAATTCACAAATATTTGTTCATAATATTAACCAAGACCTTTGGGAAATTTCCAATAAAGTTTGGAAAGACATTGTAATAAAAGACTCCATTACTTCTGCAAATTCATCTCATTTTCTTTTCTATGGGATATTTCTACAGCTGCTCAATTTCTGTTTGGATATTTCTTCAATGCTTTAAGGTCTATCGGAAACTATGATTCAACTCAAACATGATGTATTTTACAGTATACATACAGAATATAACTGGGTCTTCTCAGAAATATAATTTTTCTCATTTTCTTTTTTGTATGAAAAATTCTATTTTTAAAAGAGTATTTCTCATACTGCCTTATATCAATTTTTATCCAATTTCATGAAGTAAATTGCTATAATTATCCTTACTACTATATAAAGAAATTAAGAACGAGTTTAAGTAGTTTTACAAATATCACATAGAAATCAAATCTCTTGCTTATTAAAGCATTGTTTATCCAAGGAGCAGTATCTCATGATTTTTAAATTAACAAATTCCATGATATTTAATGTAGATGATTCATACTATAACCTAATATTTTAAGTCATGAATTAAGTCAAGAATTTAGCCCCACATTATGCTGAGCATGTACAAAGTAACAATTCTGTGCTGCTTGTTCTATTCCATCACCATCTTAATAATCAAAATATACTTAGGTGCCCAGCTCTTGACCTTCCATAGCAGAAACTGAACCAAAGGAAAGTTGTAGACCATCTTCTGGGAGGAGTTCCAAACTGTGAGTGGGCATTTGTTTTTCATCACTGACCCCAGTTGCTGCCTAACTCTATTTCTCAACCCTCACCCTTCTCCCCTACTAAATACTGCCAGAAATAAACAAGTAGGCACCAGCCCCATATGATTTTAAATACTCAGCATATCCCTATCTTGCCTTCATTCCAAAGACTATACAGGAATCTAACTTATTTCATAACTAAAAACAATTTTTTTTTTAGACAAAGTTTTGCTCTTGTTACCCCGGCTGGAGTGCAATGGTGGGATCTTGGCTCACTGCAACCTCTGTCTCCCAGGGTCAAGTGATTCTCCTGCCTCAGCTGCCCAAGTAGCTGGGATTACAGGCACCTGCCACCACATCCGGCTAATTTTTTTTTGTATTTTTAGTAGAGACGGGGTTTCAGCATGTTGGTCAGGCTGGTCTCGAACTCCTGACCTCAGGATCTGCCCACCTCAGCCTCCCAAAGTGCTGGGATTACAGGTGTGAGCCACCGTGCCCAGCCTTAAAAACAAAACTTGGCTGGGCGCGGTGGCTCAAGCCTGCAATCCCAGCACTTTGGGAGGCTGAGGTGGGTGGATCAGAAGGTCAAGAGATCGAGACCATCCTGGTCAACATGGTGAAACCCCGTCTCTATTAAAGATACAAAAAAATTAGCTGGGCGTGGTGGTGCATGCCTGTAATCCCAGCTACTCAGGAGGCTGAGGCAGGAGAATTGCCTGAACCCAGGAGGCGGAGGTTGCGGTGAGCCGAGATTGCACCATTGCACTCCAGCCTGGGTAACAAGAGCGAAACTCCATCTCAAAAAAAAAAAAAAAAAAAAAAAAAAATCTTAAAATGCAAAGACCTTGGGAGGAGTTGGCTTTTAAGGTAGGATATCTTTTGGCTATTGGCATAAGAAAAAAAAATCAGTCCCACTTAGTGACATTTTAATAGCCAAGTAATATTTTTTTAAAGATAGTAGTGGGTAAACCAGAAAGATCAGAAGATGTAAAGGCAAAAGACCTAGATTCTACTTCCTCTTAATCTCTCTATGCCTCAGTTTCTCTTCTGTGAAATGATGGCATTGAACTAGCTAGTCTCTAAGGATTCTTTTAGCTTTAGCTTTCTATATTTTACACATATGCTAAGAACATAGTAGATGATCATTATAATAATGAAAAATTGGAAATCACTTAAATGTTCATCAAAATGGGATTGGTTAAACCATTTATGGTGTGAACACACACACACACACACACATAAATTCTATTTAGCCATTTAAGTGATATGGTTTTATACTTACTGATAGGGAAAGATATCATGATATACTGTTGATTTTTTTAAGTAGGCTCTAAATAATTTCTATTTGATTAAGAAATAAAACATTTTATATCTAAGTGATTTCTAGATGGTGGGATTTAGAGTAATTCTTCCTTCTTCTTTTTCCATGAGGCTTGGGTGTTTTGTAAGCATAGAATATTTTACAATAAATAACAAAGTTATAAAGAAATATACTAAAATGTAAATAGCAGATATGAGATCCTTACCTGTGAACAAGCTTTGATAGAGAGGATGGTGAGGGCAAGAACAAAACAGAAGTGAACTAAAGGAAAACAAGGTCTGAATAATATTCTTATCAACAACTCAGATAATGAAGTAACTATGCCATGAAGGTTTAAAAAAAACTGTTCCTTTTATGCAAAACTGGCACAGCTGATCTGTTTTGCTCATTCAGGGATCCCATTGCCAGTGTGGGAGAGGAGTTGCCTGACCCATGCTCAGCCCCTTACCAGTCCATCCCAGGAGCAATGGGAAGACCTGTCAAGCCATCACACTGCCTGGATGGAACCTGAGGCTGTGGAAAGAAACAATCTTTAGTTTATTTTGCGCTGCTATAACAGAATACCATGGACTGGGTAATTTATAATAAACAGAATTTATTTGGCTCATGGTTCTGGAGGCTGGGAAGTCCAAGGTAATGGCACTGGCACATGGCGAAGGCTTTCCTGCTGCATCATCCCATGATGGAAAAGAAAGAAAGGTGGAAGAGCAAGAGAGTGAACAAAGGTGAGGGCAAGAGGGGCTGATCTTATGAAACCCACTCTCCTGATAATGAATGCCCTCTTAAGATAATAACATGAATGCATTTATGGGAGCAGAAGCCTCATGACCTAATAACTGCCTCAAGATCTCACCTATCTGGACGGATCATTTGAGCTCAGGAATTCAAAACCAGCCTAGGGAAAATGGCAAAACCCAGTCTCTACAAAAAAAAATTTTTAAATTGGCTGGGCATGGTGCTACATGCCTGTAGTCCCAGCTACTCAAGAGGCTAAGTTGGGAGGATCACCTGAGCCCAGGAGGCTGAGGCTGCAGTGAGCCAAGATCACACCACTGCATTCCTGCTTGGACAACAGAGTAAGACTCTGTCTTGGTTGGGGTTGGGGGGGGCAGGGGAAGATCCCACCTGTCAGCACTGGAAATTAAGTCTCCAACATATGAACTTTGGGGAACCAATCAAACCATAGCAAACCCGAATATTTTATGACAGGACTGATCTTATAACTTTGTTTTCTTTACTACTGTGCTTTAATTACTTGAGTTTCCTAAGGTTGCCCAATTAACCTTGATAATTATACTATTCAAATAAACATGAAAAAAATCGGAACAAATTATAAAATAGGTTAAATATCAAATAGGAATTCATACAAGATAAGTCAGCAAAAGAAAAATAATAAGCTTTTTTTTCCCCCTTGAGAGAGTCTTGCTATGTTACCCAGGCTGGTCTCAATCTCTTGAGCTCAAGGAATCCTCCCACCTCAACCTCCCAAGCAGCTAGGACTACAGGTGTGAGGCACTGCACACAGCTGAGAATAAGCTTCTTAAGTGCAAAATGGTGGTCCAGGTGCAGTGGCTCACACCTGTAATCCCAGCACTTTGGGAGGCCAAGGCAGGTGGATCACTTGAGGTCAGGAGTTCAAGGTCAGACTGTCCAACATGGTGAAACCCCATCTCTACTAAAAATACAAAAATTAGCCAGACGTGGTGGTGTGCACCTGTAATCCTGGCTGAGGCTGGAGAATCACTCGAACCCAGGATGCGGAGGTTAAACAGAGCCGAGACTGTGCCACTGCACTTCGGCCTGGACAAAGGAGAAAGACTCAGTCTCAAAAAAAAAAAAAAATGCAAAATGGTAAATAACAATTTTGAAGTTGAAAATTGGTAGGAAAAAAAATCTGGTGGATGATCATAAATCCAGGTCAGCACTGTGGTTGTCAGCAGTCAGAAAGTGTGGGGGCTCTCCATGTGGGATGGGAGATCCATACATCCAAACAGGGTCTAAACTTTCCTACTTGAGGGATCTTTCTGTTTCTGACTTAAATGATTATTAGTGCTATATATTATTTGTTTTCCACCAATTGTATCATACCTTTTATACTCAAATTCCTTGACTCAATTTGGGGATCAATGGCTTAGAGTTTATCTAAGGAGCTAGAGAGGGCATCGAGAGGCTATGAGAACAGAGAATAGAGAATATGAGAATGCATGGCTATGAGAATAGAGAAGCCATGCTCACAAGGAAGAGAATTTATTTTGCTGTTGTTGTTTTGAGACAGAGTCACACTCTGTCCACCAGGCTGGAGTGCAATGGTCTTGACTTGGTCTTGGCTCATTGCAACCTCCGCCTCCTGGGTTCAAGTGATTTTCCTGCCTCAGCCTCCTGAGTAGCTGGGACTATAGGCGCATGCCACCATGCCCAACTAATTTTTTTATTTTTAGTAGAGACAGGGTTTTACTATGTTGGTCAGGCTGGTCTCTAAGTCTCGACTTCGTGATCCACCCGCCTCAGCCTCCCAAAGTGCAGGGATTACAGGCATGAGCCACCATGCCCAGCCCAATGAAGAGAATTTCTAAGGTTCAGACCCAGAGAAGCTCAGGAAGTCAGCGAGTCTCTGCCTACTGGAGGTGCTAGAGGCATGCAAGAACCATGACCAGAAACTCTAAGTGGAGCCACAACAGGTCAAGAACAGCATGTACATAATTTACAGTTTATCTCTCACTAATTCATTATTTATTTTACTTGTCATATTCTGCTTGCTGAAAGGATTTCTGAAGGGGTTCTTGTGATTTATTTACCAGAACAAAGTTTTGTATCAGTCTTCTCTTTCCAACTAGATCGTATGATGCTTGATCCTTTAAAAAGTTCTCTTCTATTGCCCATAAGCCCTAGTACAATACTGAAAAATGATAGATGGGGCATATGCAAAAATAATGCTGAAGATTTTAATAAGCATAAGTACACAACATAAGTACATAGTCTACTGGTTGCTTTAATGAATAAAGCTATGTTACAGATTCTAGCTCATCTCCTGGATCCCACATAAGACATGGTGACCATATGTTCATTCCAGTTTGCCCAAAACAGGCTTGCACCTGTTGTCCTGGCATAATCATTAATAGGACTCTCTTGCGGTCTCAGAAATGTAATGGTTTGGACAATAAATTTTACATGACCTTATCGATCAGCCACCCCTCAGGGGCTTCCCAGTAAATTCCAATGTACAAAAAGTAATTTTGCTTTAACAATGAAGGAAAACTTTACGGCAAAAGACAACCACAAAGTACAAAGTTAAAATTACATTATTAACTACTTGCTATTTCCTATGTAAAATGGTTTAATCTCTATATAAATGTAAGCCAACTCTGCCCTCTGCTGTCTTATAATAGTATTATGACACTGTTTCAGTTTCATTGATTGAAACTGATTGTGTTCGTTGTACTGATTACGTTAGAGTGTGGATTCTCAACTTTGTCTACTGCTATATTAGCTTTTAGAAATCCCCACTGCCTATCCTGCATCCTATACCAGTAAATCAGAATCTCTGGGGATGAGACCCAATTATTAATTTTTTAAGCTCCCCAGTTGATTTCAATGTGCAGCTAAAGTTAAGAACGGTTGCTCAGAACATCTTATTGAATAATCTGTTGTGGTTCACTCAGTTATTTGATTTCATAGTCCAGATCTGGGGACTCCTTGGAGATTGGAAGAAAAAGATGAGTATATCAGAACAAATATCGGGGGCGGTGGTTTGTGCCTATAATCCCAGAACTTTGGGAAGCCAAGGTGGGCAGATCACCAGACGTCAGGAGTTCGAGACCAGTCTGGCCAACATGGTGAAATCCCGTCTCTACTAAAAATACAAAAATTAGCTGGGTGTGGGACCATGTACCTGTCATCCCGTCTACTCAGGAGGCTGAAGCAGGAGAATTGCTTGAACCTGGGAGGTGGAGGTTGCAGTGAGCCGATATCATGCCATGGCACTCCGGCCTGGGCAACAGAGTAAGACTTCATCTAAAAATAAAGAAAAGAAAAACAAAAACCACAGCATTTTAAAAAGCATTCTAGCTGACTGTGGTGGCTCACGTCTGTAATCCCAGCATTTTGGGAGGCTAAGGCAGATGGATCATCTCAGGGCAGGAGTTCAAGACCAGCCTGGCCAACATGGTGAAACTCTGTCTCTACTAAAAGTACAAAAGAAATCAGCCAGGTGTGGTGTCATGTGCCTGTAGTCCCAACTACTTGGGAAGCTTAGGCAGGAGAATCACTTGAACCTGGGAGGTGGAGGTTGCAGTGAGCCAAGATCACGCCACTGCACTCCAGACTGGGTGACAGAGTGAGACTCTTGTCTCAAAAAAACAAAGCCATTGTAAGGGATGGTATTTATCTTGTGTGTGTGTGTGTGTGTGTGTGTGTGTGTGTGTGTGTACACACACACGTATACATATATATATATTTTTTTAACTTACAATGATGACAGGAACAATACCTACTACAAAAGCTCAGTCCTAATTCTCTGTTGATGGAATTACCTGCTGAGGAAGCTCCAGGATAGCCAAGAAAGTTGGGCGAGTAGACAGGGGCAAATGAGGTAGAGACTATTGCATTAAACAACTGCTTCCTTTTTCTTGAATGTTCAGAGACTTGTTAATGGAGTTTATCATATGGAAAAACACTGATGTGAAAGCCTAGGAAATCTGCTGAAGTGGAAGTTGCACTAATTAGAACATTAACTAAATTAAGTCACTGGGGAAGAGTGAATGCCAAAGGGAATAAGACAGAAAGGAGAAAGATACAGAAAAATCATTAATACTCAATGAGAGAGGAAGAAAGAAAGACAGCTTTTGTAGAAAACTGACCAAGAAGCATGTTTTTAATAGTGAGCCAGAAGTTTACTGCCCACTCCCTTTTTCTAAAGTTTTATCAGGAAAAGCTAATGGATCTAGCATCTGAAATTGGCCCTGTTAGAAGAGATTTTATTTCTCCTAAAACAAACTCTAAAACTGTGGGATTGGCCAGAAGTGCTGGCATGAGAAAGAAGGGTTGGTTCATTTAAGAATTTTGATAGTGGGAATCTGGATAAAAACCTCCTGTTAAAACAGCAGTGACCTCCAAAAGAAGGCATGAAGAGGTATGTGGCAGATGGTGAGGTCTTTATATATCATGTGTGTGATCTCATCATTTGGTTCTTCAATTACGCTAAAGGCAAGACTGGTAGCGTAAGTGGGGACAAGGTAGAGGTTTGGAAGTAGCGTCAGGAACTATACTAAATGATTCTATGACTGGTTCTGTTGTCTATGAAACAACTGCTGATACTTTAAAAAATTTGTTTTCAAGTAATGAGTTGGGACAAAGTAAAAATGTTTCTGGAGATGTAGTGATTCATAAGAATGGTTCTTACTCTTTCTGGGTAATAAACCCCTGTATGTGATGAAAGCTACGCACCCTCTCTCCAGAGAAAAATTGACATTTATACATGGATACTTAATTTTATATATAGTTCCATCCTGGTTTAAGAACTTTTGATTTATAAAATAATCTTCTGTAAGTAGATTTATGATTTAAATTATTATTATGAAACATTTAGTAAGAGTTTATATTTGCATATCTTGAATTGAGCATTCCATAAACTAGATTAAACAGTAGAAAGTGCCTGTTTTCTAGCTACCTATAATGCAACATAATGTTTGTATAGCCATATAAAGGACATATATGTGTTAAAAAAACAAAAAGGCATACATCTTGATAGGAAAGGGTAAGAATATCTTGAGACATGCTAAGCAATGGCAGAGTAATTTGAGGGCAACCCACAGGCTCTTTTCAATATAGTCAGGGAATTTTGGAAAAATGATTGAATGCCCCCACGTAGGGCAGGGATCAGAGATGAGGACCATATGGTGTTTGTCCTCAGGCTGCATTCACTTTAGTGAAGTGGAGACAGGAGAAGCAAACAAATGACTCTAAAATAAGGCAGCGTTTGGCAAACGCCATAAAAAAATTACAAAGAAAATATCTGGGGAGAGGGTTCAGACAGCAAGATCACATTTAACAGGAAATGAAAAATGAAGGCCAGGCATGGTGGCTCATGCCTGTAATCCTAGCACTTTGGGAGGCTGAGGCAGAAGGATTGCTTGAGTCCAGGAGTTTGAGACAACGTATTGAAACCCTGTCTCTACCAAAAAAAAAAAAAAAAAATTAGCCAGGCATGGTGGTGCATGCCTGTAGTCCCAGATACTCAAGAGGCTGAGGTGGGAGGATCACTTGATCCTGGAAAGTTGAGGCTGCAATAAGCCAAGTAAGCCATGATCATGCTACTGCATTGTAGCCTGAGTGACAGAAGAGATCCTGTCTCAAAAAAAAAAAAAATGACCCTCACACCTTTTCCCCTTTTGTGTGTGAATTGCCTATTGTTTTTTAATATGAAAATGTCATGTGGCCACTCCAGATAAAATGACCAGGTGAGCCATTATTTTTTATGCCTGTAGATCAGTTTATATCTATGTAAAGTATAGAAATTAAGACAGAAGAGGTGAACCACAGTCACATTGCAGCTGGTTTTAACAGTCAGGGAGACAAGCCTGTACCTAATTCAGTTGACAATGGTAATTCGTTGAAGGCTTTTAAGCAAGGCACAGATAGGATCAGAACTGTGCTTTAGGAAAATTAAGCTAGCAGCAGCATGTAGGATGGCTGGAGTAAAGAGAGACAGGAGACAGGCTATTATAGTCATCAAGGGGAGAAGTAATTGGGGCCTGAACGATGTTGGCTAGGAAAATGGAAAGCAGGAGGATGTCAGACTGGGGGATCTGTAGGCCACTGAAGGCTTTTTAACTGGGGAGTGCACTGGGGGCTTTAGAAAACTCTCGAAAAAACAAACAGATCAGGTACAGTGGCTCATCATGTCTGTAATCCCAGCACTGTGGGACGCTGAGCCAGGAGTTTGAGGCTGCAGTGAGCTGTGATGATACCGCTGCACTCAGCCTGGGTGATAGAGCAAGACCCTATCTCTAAAAAGAAACACAAAACAAGCAAGCAAAAATTCCTCTTCAGCATTTTAGAGATAACTTCTTCTAACCTAAATTTCTGCCTGAATAGAAAGGGGGTCCAGCTACACGAAAGAGATTAAGTTCATTTTAATCTTTTGATAAGTAACTATTGAATCCTTTATCAGATCTAGTCCTATCTGTATTTCTTCCTCCCTTGCTGTAGTAAATTTCTTGCATAGAATTCAGAGGAAAAAAGGACTGTGAGCAATTTGAAAAATCAGAATTTATTCTAAACAAATAAAGGGCTATCTATAGTTCAACACATAACATAAATTCCTTATCATATATATATATTTTTAAAATCCTTCCTTGGCCAAGAGTAGTGGCTCACACCTGAAATCCCAGCACGTTGGAAGGCTGAGGCAGGAGGATCACTTGAACCCAGGAGTTTAAGACCAGCCTGAGCAACATGACAAGACTCTGTCTCTAAAAAAAATGTTTTTAATTAGCTGGGCATGGTGGCATATAACTGTAGTCCCAGCTACATGGGAGGCTGAGGTGGGAGGATCGCTGGAGCCCAAGAGGTTGAGGCTGCAGTGAGCTTTGATGGTGCCACTGCACTCCAGCCTGTGTGACAGAGAGAGACCCAGTCTCGGGAAAAAGAAAAAAAAAATTCTTTCTTAATAGTGGCCATTTCTTGAACTTTCATCCCATTTTTCTCTTCTTTTACTGTCAAATTTTTCACAAAATCAGCCTTCATTCATTACCTACTGACTTGCCACATATTCATCCCTCAAACCTTAAAACATGGAGCACATCTACATAGTTACAATAAAATAATACCCTCTAAAGTCCACAGTGTCATCCTCACCACCAAAACTATTAATTTTCTCAATTTTCATCTTCCTTGACCTCTTTCCGGCATTTGGCCCTGTAGAACAACCTCTCCAGCTTGAAATTTTCTTTTCCTTTGGTCATCTCAATGTATCACACACCATCTTTTTTCCTTCCACCTCTGGGCTCTCTTCTGTTCTCTTTCCAAGCTATAGTCCTATCTACTCTACAAACATAATTGCAACCCAAGTGATCATCTTGAGCTGCCTGCTACTTATGATCTTGATGGAAAACACTTTTTGATTCAATTATTCAATGCTCCACAGAATTCTTAAATCTACATCTCTAGCTATGATCTGCTGTCTCAGGAGATATTGGCTAGAGATTCGGATTTAGGAATTCTACTGGATATTTCCTACTGGATATTTCCAAGTGGATGTCTGAAACTCATCATATCTGGAGCAGAGCTTGTCTTTCCGCTCAAACAGTTAAGTCCTCCCTCTTCTCAACTTCCGCACATTCATCAATGATACCACCGTTTTCTCAGTTACGTTGGAAATCTTGAGTCATTCTTGACGGCTCCCTCTCCTTGCATAGTTGGCCAGTTACCAAACTCTTACCAATCCTGCCTTTGCAAATTCTCTGAAGTCTCTCTTCCTATCCCTTTTCCACTGCCACTACTTAGCTAAGACTCATCATTTCTCTCCTATGCATTTCCAATAGTTTTGAAACTAGTTCTTTTCCTTTGTCTTCCTTTTCCTTTTAATACATTGAGCAGTTTCATTGGGAATATTACTATTTCAAAAATATTTTGTTGTAGGTATCATTTCCTACTCAAAACTCTTCAGTTAGATTCCTACCACCTAGAGCATGAAAGTTACATTTCTTAACCTGGCATTTAACATCCTCCACTATCTGTTTTTTACTTCTTTTCATTATTAAAAAAAAAATTTAAATTGAGATGGGGATTTGCTCTGTCACCCAGGCTGGAGTGCAGTAGTGTGATCATAGCTCTCTGAAGCCTCAACCTCTTGGGCTCAAATGATCCTCCTGCTTCAGCCTCCCAAGTAGCTGGGACTACAGGCATGCACCACCACAACCAGCTAATACTTGTTTTTATTCTTATCTTACACAAACCCTCTACACAAATTCTCTTCTCCAGCTACTTTTCCAACTGCTCCCAAATATGACATACCCTTAGAGCTGACACTTGCACATTTCAGGGGATACTATTCACAGAGGATATAATGTGAACAGTGTCCCCTGGAGTTGTGCAGTGACTGCACTTTATTCCCATGTCCACTTTTGTGTCTTTGTTTTTTTTTTTTTTTTTGAGGAGTTTCATTCTGTTGCCCAGGCTGGAGAGCAGTGGCACAATCTCAGCTCACTGCAACCTGAGCTCAAGCAATTCTCCTGCCTCAGCTTCCTGAGTAGCTGGGATTATAGGTGCCTGCCACCATGCCTGGCTAATTTTTTTTTTTTTTTTTTTTTTTTTTTAGTAGAGATGGGGTTTCACGATGTTGGCTAGGCTGGTCTGACCTCAAATGATCTGCCCACCTGAGCCTCCCAAAGTGCTGAGATTACAGGCATGAGCCACCAGGCCTGGCTGGTGCCTTTGTTCTTGATCTTCTCCCTGTAGACTACTTGCCCCTTGCCTCTACTCTAACTCTTCCTTCAAGGCCCAACTCAAGTTCTTTTTTTTTTCTTTTTCTTTTAAAGATGGGGTTTCACCATGATGGCCAGGCTGGTCTTGAACTCCTGACCTCAGGTGATCCAGCCACCTCGGCCTCCCAAAGTGCTAGGATTACAGGTGTGAGCCACCGCGCCCGGCCCCAACTCAAGTTCTACCAGTTTCAAAAACTCACCACCAACTGCCCAATAATCACCCTTCCTCTGGATTCCTAGATAGTCATTGGTACATATGTGAGCATATAATTTACCATCCAGATTGTAATGTTTGCTAGTTAAAGAGGTCACAATTACTCTGAACCCAAAGGTAGGAACTGGGACTGTCAGGACAAGCTGGGCCATATGGCCAACCTACTTATATATTACCCATTTCGCACTTAACATGTGCTATCCGGTAGTTTTTATTTGCTTGTTGAATATATGTATGTATTTAAATGCATCTATCTCACCTCCTCAAGATAGGAAATCTTGTGAGCATAAATTATGTCTTCTCTCTCTGTGTTCTGGTGCCTGGCCAGCATCTTACACGTAATATACACTAAAAATTGTTTGTTCATCATGATGATATCTTTACTCTGTTATTTGGGAATGAAACATAAGTTAGGAGTAACTTTCAAAGGCGGAAAATTCACTACCCAATTTTCATTCTGGCAAAAACACAAAAACCTCTATGTCCCCAGAAACAGATAGTGACATCAAAAAATTTCCTCAAGATTTTGCTGAGGACTGGGTTGAGGCCTGTGGCACATGGCTCTGCCCTGTTTGCTTAGCTGCTGAATCCTTTTAGCATTGTTTGTCACACAGCAGAAAGACGACAGCCCCAACCACAGGACTCACAGAAATCAAATAAAAATAAAATTACACCTAAGAAAATGCTGTGATGGCTAACTCACCTGAAACCAAGTCGTTGGAATTTTTGAATTGCTTCACTTATTTTGCTTAATTAGCACCTGGCCCCGGTTCAGAATTATCCGTGCTCAACTGCCAGTAACTAAAGGAAGAAAAGGAAGATCCAAAAACAAAACAAAACAGAACAAGACAGTGGTCATAAGAGCGAATGCTCTGAAAATGAACTAGAAGGCAGACTGGAAAAAGACGGACATGTGGGTAAAAGATAATTAGGACAGAATCATCTCTCAGGACTAAATACTTCACAGAATAATGCAACAAAAGAGTAGCAGGTAAGAGTTACATAGGGGTGTGAGTCGATGTTCAAAAGCCCCAGAAAGGAACACCATTTTGTTCAAACTACTGACAGTTTGTGCCTTTCTAAAATTCCACCTACCAAATAAATAGGTGACGACCAACAGAATTCATTGATTTGTACATGGGATGATATAAGGATGTTTCCCTTTGACTACACCTCTAAAATTTGGTTCTCAGAGAAATCTCACCTGTAAATGTTTGGTCTAGCATTTTTGTTTGTAACTATGAGAGTCTCTGAGCCCTTCATAGTATCAGTAAGTAGTCTTAATACACACAATAGTCTGTCTAGAGATTCGCTAAATATTCTCGAGTTTGATAACGAGCTTCTTAGAGCCAGGGCAACGTAATGAGACCTCTTCTCTACTAAAAACAACAACAAAAATTAGCCAGGCAAAGTGGTGCTCGCCTGTAATCCCAGCTACTCAGGAGGCTGAGGCTGGAGAATCGCTTAAACTCGGGAGGCGGAAGTTGCAGCCAGCCAAGATGATGGCATTAACACTCCAGTCTGGACAACAGTGAGAGAACGTCACGCACGCACGCACGCACGCACGCACTAAAAAGAGCTCATTAGAAAAGATAAAAGATGGCCATGAACGGTGGCTCATGCCTGTAATCCTAGCACTTGGGGAGGCCAAGGTGGGTGGGTAACCTGAGGTGAAGAGTTCGACACCAGTCTGGTCAAAATGGTAAACCTTGTCTCTACTAAAAATACAAAAATTTGCCGGGCGTGGTGGTGAACACCTATAATTCAAGCTACTAGGGAGGCTAAGGCAGGAGAATTGTTTGAATCCAGCGGGGCAGAGGTTGCAGTGAGCCAAGATTGCTCCACTTTACTCCAGCCTGGGCAACAGAGCAAAACTTCATCTCAAAAAAAAAAAAAAAAAGATAAAAGATGACTCCTTCTCCTTATGATCTTTTAATACCTGGACCTCTCTAGAATTATTGGATATATTGACTTCTTGGAGTTCCTAGTTCTTCCTTTGTTTTGTTTTTTTAAATAGTCTCACTCTGTCGCCAGGCTGAAATGCAGTGGCACAATCTCGGCTCACTGCAACCTCTGCCTCCCGGGTTCAAGCAATTCTTTTGCCTCAGCCTCTTGAGTAGCTGGGATTACAGGCATGCACCACCACGCCTGGCTAATTTTTGTATTTTTGGTAGAGACAGGGTTTCACTATGTTGTCTAGGATGGTCTCAATCTCTTGACCTTGTGATCCGCCCGCTTTGGCTTCACAAAGGAATTATAGGCATGAGCCCAGCCTCCGTTGGTTCTTTTTTAACTTGAAGTCATCACTTGCCTTGAAAGATTGAAGCCAGGAATAGGCGAGTTTAATGGTAGATCTGCCACAAAAGTGTATCTTCTGTCTCATTTGTCCTAATTTCGCTTCCTTTTCCCTTTATCTCTCATTCCCTTCTTTCTACTTGTGATTTTATTTCACCCCTTCCCTCTACTCCCCATCTCTCCTTGAGTATAATTAGAGCCCTTGGTGGTAGGTAGGGTCAAACAGTGTTGATTTAAGCATTGATCTTAGATGCAGAGCAATACGTTAAGTGACTTCTCAAGACTTTTCCTAGCTCTGGGATTCTCATGGGGTTGCAGTTAATTACCACCCCTTGATTACTAGGCACTTCTTTTTACATCTGTATTAGGTCGATTGGAATCATCTTCATGATCATAGCTAACATTTATGGAATACTTAATACATATGTCAGACCCTGGGTTATGTGGATTCTCTTCTTTAATTCTCACAGCAGCTCTGTGAGGAAGGCGCATTCCCATTTTGCAAATGAGGGAAAGGGAGCAGAGAAGTTAGTAGTACCTTTCCCACATGTTTCATCATGGCTAGTAAGTGACCAAGCTGGGCTGTGAGTCCACATTTATGTGTCTCCACACCACCTCTTTGGTGGAAAGTGTGATCCTGGTATATGGTAGGAAGAAGCCTGAGCAATTTAAAATCTGTTACACAACCTTGACAGATGGTGGGCCGAGGCATAACTTTGAAGCCAACGTCCCCTGACTAAAGGGTCAAAACTTCATCCTCTTCATGAAAGGATGTGACGTTACTTAGATTTGTGCAACCTCCCCTAGGTACCACCCCTTCCAAACTTGCCTCAGCATTTCTGCACTTTTGCACATGTTGTTCCTTGTGTCGGAGGAACACCCCGCCCAACGTTCCCTAAGTCTAAGCTTAGAGTCTGTGGATGGATCAGCGCTTCTTGAAAATCTTTGCTGAGACTGTGTCCCTTCCTCTCTCTGACCTCTCCCAGGCTGCCCTTTCTCTGGGCCCCAGGAGCATTCCAAAGAGCAGTTATTACACTGTACTGTGGTCACTGGTTTTTCTTGCCTTGCACCCTGATTGTGAAAAGTGAGCCTAAGGCAGGTACCCCAAACATTATCTGAGTGAAAGTGAATTCCTGAGCTTTAATATCATCATATTACTTCTTCCAGGTATATTTACATTTTGAGCACCATTCTGAATTTTGAAATGTAACACTCTCTGATATAGACACCTTGCCCGTAAAAGAGTAACTACCTTCCTTCAGCCAAGTCAACAAAAACCATTACGTATGTATGTATGTATGTATGTATGTATGTATGTATTTAGAGGCAAGGTCTCTGTCATCCAGGCTGCAGTGTAATGGTGCAATCACAGCTCACTGCAGTCTCAACCTCCAAGGTTCAAGTGATCTTCCCACCTCAGCCTCCCAAGTAACTGGGATTATAAGCACACGCCACCACACCCACTGCCCAGCTAATTTATGTAGTTTTTGTAGAGATAGGGTCTTGCCATGTTGCCCAGGCTGGTCTTGAACTCCCTAGCTCAATCAATCCTCCTTCCTTGGCCTCCCAAAGTGCTGAGATTACAGGTGTGAGCCCTCACACCTGGCTGGATCCAATTATTTATAAAAGAGATACACAAAGTAGTGTATAGAACCGATTGAAGGCCAGGCATGGTGGCTGGCACCTGTAATCCCAACACTATTGGAGGCCAAGGCAGGTGGATCACCTGAGGTCAGGGGTTCAAGACCAGCCTGATCAACATGGTGAAACCCCGTCTCTACTAAATGTAAAAAATTAGCCAGGTGTGGTGGCACGTGCCTGTAATCCCAGCTACTTGGGAGGCTGAGGTGGGAGAATCGCTTGAATCTGGGAGGCAGAGTTTGCAGTGAGCTAAGATCGCGCCATTGCACTCCAGCCTGGGCAATACAAGTGCAACTTTATCTAAAAAAAAGAAAAGAACCAATTGAAGTCAGGAAGCTGTTGCTAAACTTCCAGGAATGAAGCAGCAAACTTCTAAGTTTACAGATCATTTCCTAGAGAGCAATGAGGTGTTAAATCGAATGATATTGGGGCATGTTGTTCTCCTTGTCGAGTCATCCATGTCTTAGGCAGAATCTTCCTTCTGGTGGGCACAGAATGAAGACATGATTTAGCAATTAAATTATTGGTAATTCAATGAAAAAGGGATACTAATTTCTAACCAAAACTTTCCTAATTATTTTTGTTTGTTTTCCTTCTCAAATTTCAAAACTGTTGAAAGCAAAGACCTGGAATGCACAGAGCAAAACCCAAATGAGATAGGTGGAATGGTAGCTGCCTTTGGCTATGGAATTTGGAGTAAGGTGGTAGGAAGAGTGAAACTGCATGTTCAGCTTTTGTAATCAATCAAAAAATATTTACTGAGCACCTGTGTGTCTGGTACAACCCTGGGAAACAAGCATGATTCTCAAGTTTGCAGTCAAGAGCTGATTGTGTATACTATAATAGGGGAATTAATAAACTGTTATTAATTTGGGAGGCCAAGGTGAGTGGATCACCTGAGGTCAGGAGATCAAGACCAGCCTGACCAACATGGTGAAACCCCATCTTAAAAAAGAAAAAAAAAGAGAGAGAGAATCACGGAGCTTTTAAAGCAGTGACATAATGAGATTTATGATACTGTTACATTCTTGGCACCATCTACTACAGTTGCTTAATAATATGCCTCAGTTCTTTCAAACCTTGCTATGCACTTTCTCATTCTTTTTTTTTTTTTTAAGACAGAGCCTCATTTTCTTGCCCTTGCTGGAGTGCAGTGGCACGATGTCAGCTCACTGCAACTTCCACCTCCCAGATTCAAGTGATTCTCCTGCCTTAGCCTCTTGGGTAGCTGGGACTACAGGCATGTGCCACCACACCTGGCTAATTTTTTGTATTTTTAGTAGAGATAAGGTTTTACCACGTTGGCCAGCTGGTCTGCATCTCCTGGCCTCAAGCGATCTACCTGCCATGGCCTCCCAAAGTGCTGGGATTACAGGCATGAGCCACTGTGCCTGGCCCTCTCATTAGTTCTCAAAGAAGATTTTGTAAAGAGAAAAAAGGACAAAGAACTAGAAGGGTTGGGAATCTGTGATTAGGTAGAGCCCAAAGTAGCACTTCCAAGAAAGGATCCCTTTCTCTTTGTGCCTTGATGTAACATTCCAAATCCACTTCCTGGAGGAGCCTGGCCTTTCATTTTCTCCAGCTCCTGTGGTTTCTTCTCTAACATAACGCTTCTACCACAGCATCCTCTCCAACACAACATGCTCACTCAGTCTCTCCAGTTACATACAAATCACTTTGTACAAATTTGTTAAGTACACAGTCTCATATTACCCACTACAGCAGACATGCATTCACACATCAGGCAGTTTGAGTTATTACCAGTCCTCTTCCTTAATTTATTGTCCTTCCTTCTGCTACCTCAGGATTAAGGCTAGAGTTATTTTTCTTTTCTATCTTTTTTTTTTTTTTTTTTTTTTGGTATTTTTAGTAGAGACAGGGTTTCACCGTGTGGGCCAGACTCATCTCAAACGTCAGACCTCATGATCCGCCCGCCTCGGCCTCCCAGAGTGATGGGAATACAAGTGTGAGCCACCTTGCCTGGCCTAGGCTAGAGTTATTTTCTTAAAACCTTTAAGTCATATGTAAAAACATATATCAAGAATATTTGTGTTCATTTTATAAAGCAAGCCTGTGTGATAGGTGTATTTATTATTGTCATTATTTTACAGATGAAAAAATTGAAGGCAACTTGTTTAGGGCCCTCGAATTATATTGTTATAATGAGGACTGAAATCTAATATTTTAACTTTATATCCCCATGTTATTTTCCAAATATTCCTTGCCGCTTCTATGTACCCCTTCTCCATTCCAAATCAAAACTACTCTTTTCAACACTACCCAAGTTTTTTAATTACTGTGAATTTTGTGCCTGGGTTTCCCTGAAGTAAACCCTCCATCTGCTAGCCATTCTCCAGGACAAAACAGAGGTCTCTTGACTTCCCTTTCCTCACTTCCCCAGTTTCTCTAAAAATTCCAAACTCTACCTCTTAGAGTCCATGTATAGGTAGAAGAGAACAAAAGCTGCTCTAAGTCTTATTATATCCTTGAGGCACACACTGGGGGAAGAAAAAAACCCACAGTAAAATATCAAAACCCAATTACATTTTGATTATTAAATTCCTTCTGGCTAGTTGTGGTGGCTCATGCCTATAATCCAAGCACTGTGGGAGGCTGAGGGAGGAGGATTGCTTGAGCCCAAGAGTTCGAGACTAGCTTGGGCAACACAGTGAGACCCATCTCTATATACATACATACATAAAATATTTTTAAAAATCCACTCCAATCCATGTAAGATTTGAAAGATAATATTCCCCCAGAAGCTAAAATTAAAGAAATTTTGACATATGTCATGAAAACTTTGTATGGAAATGATCATCTATATTTGAAAAAAAGTGAGGAGAGTAAACAAACAAACAAAAAAACAGAATCAGAGGGAAATAATGGCTATTCCCTTGCTTTTAAATGTCGTATGTTTGAAAAAATGGACATGTTATTTGTAAATTGATGTTTAGTAACTAGTAACAAACTTGAAATACTAGAATAGCCTGTAAGCCTTTATCCTAGCTAGACTTAAGCAAATGAATTTCTTTTAACTCATCTTTCGAACCTATATCCACACTAGTTTTAAAGATATTTTAAGTTATATTTTTTTCTCTTTGTTTTTCAGAGCTACTTCTTATTTGGGGGCTACTTTTAAAAATTGAGGTATAATTCACAAGGGGCTGCCTTTTTTTTTTATAAGACTTCTTATAACTATTGCTGAATGTTTTGTTCTAATCTTCTAAGCAGGGCCATTTTATTTTTTGGAGTCACTTCTAAATTCATGTGGTCATTAACTTTGTAGACTATTTTGGATATGAGTGCTGATACAAATTAAAACCCAAGTAGACCTCATTGTATGTCACTGCATGAATGTTGGCAAACAACATAAGGAATACCTTGCTCATAGTACAGTGACTTCTGGACTGAAAAGCTGAGGAAGAAACTCAATTTTCTTTTTTGCATACATCAGAAAAACAACTACTATGTCCAGTTCCCTGACTGACCTCAGAAGATGAAGTGAACACATAGTGTTAGTTCAGATTGAAGAAATTATCTGAATCTTGGTGTGTGTGGATTTATAATCTACATGTAATATTACCTAAATTAGATATTTACAGTTTCATATGTGTGCATAGGCTCCTTCACACCTATTTCCATATTTATTAGTTATTGAACTTTCTAAACTAGAATTGAAGCATTACAACAATTTTTTTGCACCAATTTTATAAACTTAAAATAGCATGCAGTGCAATGCATGTTATTTTTCTGAGGCAAACCAAAGGTAATTTTCTCAAGGTTTTTGCAGCATTTGATGGGGGATCTTTTATACATTTGTAATAGACAAAAAATAAACCAGACTGAAAATCATTTTTAAAGTCTAAAACCATGAACCAAGTTTTTTATTCAAATTGCACAGGATAAGTTTAAACTTAAATTGCATTTAATTAACCAATATGAATGTACTTCTGTAAGCATAGTTATGTTGAAATAAAGTTTTAAAAAGCAATAAATAAATAAATGTATTTGAAAGCCTGGAGTTTATTATCTGAATGGGGAAGTAGCCTGAAGTTGGGCGGGAGAACCCTAAAAGTAAGAAAGTCTAACTCTGCCACTGAGCTAAGATAAAAACCTGCTGACCCTGAACTTCTAGGACTGCTTTTGGACCTGTCCTCAGCCAGGCTCACAGTACTCACTGTGTTAACCCAGAATTACTGCTAATTCATTCATATCTGGCAGGTGACATCAGGTGAAGATAACCACAGCCTCTTATTTCACACTTTGCCTGACACAATGGAAAGAATGACCTATACCTTCACCAAGCAGATGAGCTTCTGCTTGGAGATGAGCATCCTCTCCTCCATCTGTGAAACTGGCCTGAGGATGTTACCATAAAGGCTGGGGCACTTTTTCATTCCTTTCAACAAAAGATGAAAAGAATAGATAGGATCAGCATTGTATCCTTTTAGTCTCTTGGCATTATAAGGCAGAAGAAAAAACAGAAGGTGTTGAAAGGAGATTCAAACTGCACTCTTTAGGGAAATCCCTCATCTTGCCCCAGGGATGTAGTTTAGCACATGTAATTGAGCCAGCAGTTAGGGCCATTTTAACATTTAGATTTTCTTTAATCAATTTCTTTAACAAGAGATGATCTCATACATGAACTGCAACATTGTATGTTTGATATACATCATGGACATCACCTATTTATTAAAGACACATAAAAGCAGGGTATTGTCCCAGAGAAAATTCTGTTAGAATATAAAACTGATTCTGCAAACTTTATTTTATATAGTTACCTATAAGAGAAAAGGAAATAGATTTTTTTTTTTTACTGTTTTTCTTATGTTACACCACTACTTGTTCATTTCATTCAGGTGCTAATCTCCTTCTGCTTTGTAGCCTCTATTTTCCTTTCTTCCATCTGTCAGCCTCAGATAATTTTGTATTCCCATTACCACAATCACACTTTAATTTCTGGTCCTGTCT
Source organism: Callithrix jacchus (assembly GCF_049354715.1). Taxonomy (NCBI): domain Eukaryota; kingdom Metazoa; phylum Chordata; class Mammalia; order Primates; family Cebidae; genus Callithrix; species Callithrix jacchus. Next base: position 99,579,680 of record NC_133509.1, read on the forward strand.
ACCTCCTCCCCCGAGTCTCATTTCCTGCCTCTCTTCTCTGAATGTGGCTAGATTTAAATGGAGGACTTCACTGGACAGATAGCCCTGAGCTCTTGAGCTTTTGTGACCATGAATATGATGATCATTTTTTTTATCTTGCTCATTTTAATAACAAGTTATGATATAACTCTGGGAAGGTAAAAAAATTTTATAAACATGTAGATTGTCTTTCGTGCCTTAGATTGTGAAATCAATTCATACTAATGGGTATACTCTTTAAGATCTATGACTGTAGTGTAATTTTTAATTAATTAATTTTTGTCGTGTACATGCTCAGTGTTGAGGCAGAAAGCTATACATCTCCCCCTTGTGGTTCCTGTTAGCGTCTGCCTTTCGCATGTCCATTTTTTTTTACACTTCCATTAAGTCCCAATAAACTACAGCTAAAATAATCTTCTTGTTTATTTATTTATTTATTTAGGGACAAGATCTCGCTCTGTTGTCCAGGCAGGGGTGCAGTGGCATGATCATAGCTCATTACAGCCTCAAACTCCTAGGCTCAAGAGATCTTCCTGCCTCAGCCTCTTGAGTAGCTAGGACTGCAGGTGCACACCACCACACTAGGTTAATTTTTAAATTTTTTGTAAAGACAGAGTCTCACTATGTTGCCCAAGCCGGTCTTGAACTCCTGGCTTCAAGCTATCCTCCTGCCTTGGCCTCCCAAAGTGCTGGGATGACAGGTGTGAGCCTTCATCATTTTAAACCTAAAATAATTTTAAACCACAACTCTGGCAACACTCTCCTGCTCAAACCTTCTGTGGCTCTCTACCACATGCAGAATACAATCCAAACTCCTTGGCATGGTCCACCTGAAATTTCTATACCAAACAAAAGAAAACTCTGCTTTTTGAAATCCTATACATGCTTTAAGGCCCAAATTCCTCTTTCCTAATCCTCTACGTGGGTGAAGTCTCACCATTTTGTGTTCTTATACCCCAATCTGCCAGTAATTATTGGTACTCATGCTCATTTTATCTCTCAGACTAAACTGTGAGTATCTGGGGAATAGGAAAGGATTAAAAGTCAGTATTAGGCTTTAAAAACAGAGAAAGCATTTAAAAATGGATGAAGGGAATTGAGCCAGGGGCCGAGGCTCATGCCTGTAATCCCAGCACTTTGAGAGGCAGAGGCAGGTGGATCACTTGAGACCAGGAGATTGAGACCAGCCTGGCCAACATGGTGAAACCCCATCTCTACTAAAAATACAAAAAATTAGCTGGCTGTGGTTGTGTGCTCCTGTAGTCCCAGCCACTTGGGAGGCTGAGGCATGAGAATCATTTGAACCCAGGAAGCAGAGGTTGCAGTGAGCCGAGATCATGCCACTGCACTCCAGCCTGGGTGACAGAGTGAGACTTCCTTAAAAAAGAAAAATAAAGGCCGGGTGCGGTGGCTCAAGCCTGTAATCCCAGCACTTTGGGAGGCCGAGGCGGGCAGATCACCAGATCAAGAGATCGAAACCATCCTGGCCAACATGATGAAACCCTGTCTCTAAAAATACAAAAATTAGCTAGGTGTGGTGGCGTCCGCCAGTAGTCCCAGCTACTTGGGAGGCTGAGGCAGGAGAATTGCTTGAACTGGGGAGGTGGAGGTTGCAGTGAGCCGAGATTGTGCCACTGCACTCCAGCCTGGCGCCTGGCAACAGAACAAGACTCTGTCTCAAAAAAAAAAAAGAAAAGAAAAGAAAATGAATAGACTAGCCTTGTCCAATAGGAATATGAAAGGTACATGTATAATTTTTAATTTTCTAGTAGCCACATTAAAAAAAGAACCAGGTGAAATTAATTTAATAATACATTTATTTAACCCAGTATGTCAAAAATTATTTCAACATAACCATATACATTTATTAAGATTTTTACATATTTTAATACTAAATCTTCCAAATCTAGCATGCAGAATGTACATACAGCACAATCTCAGTTCAAACTTGCCGTATTTAAAGTGCTTTAGAGCCATAAGTGGCTAGCGCTACTGTATTAGATAGAAATTGAGCCAAGGACAGCAACAGAGTCCTAGCTCTGGCCGACTACTACAAAGTAGCTTTCTTACTGTAGACAAGTCCTTTAACCACTCACTTCTGTGGTTTCCTCATATGAAAAGAGAAGACATATTTTTCCTACCAATCACATAGGGTCGAAATAGCATAAAATTACAAACTGAAATGAGGACACTTTTGAAAGGCTGAAAGTGTCATACAAATGGGAGGCATTATAATTATTCCAATAATAAACTCTGATGGCTCTATATCATGCAGTGTTTCTTAGCACACCTACGATTTTTAATAACAGTTGCAGATACTTACTAAAAGTTGAAATACTAAAGGTTACAATTTCAATGCTTTCGTGGAAAAATAATTCCCATAGTAACAACCCCAATTAAACTGGTGTGCTTTGAAATGGTTATTAATCTCTTTTTTAAGGCATCTGGATCCCAGAGTCTCCCCTGCTTCCTAATCTTTCTTCACTGACATGACAGCAATAAAGCAGGGCTGAGGGAAGATGCTGATTTCCCATTGGAGTAAGGGGGTGTGATGAAGACACATTGTTCTGATGCAATTAGATAGTTGCCAATAATAAGATGCTTTCAATACATAGAGAAAGAAAGAGGCGGGGCGCCAATCAAAAGGATTTTGAGATCCGCAGGATTGGGAAACGATGCAGGGAAAACTCACCTGGTCATTTTTCTATTTACATAGTGCTTGCCCGCCACTGAGGTGCATCTGTGACACCTGAGAGAGACAGAAATACGTTACTCATTGCTATGTCCCCCAGAGGTCTCTGGAACGGCTAATTATTACTAATATTTTAAGTGTTCGTTTTAGGAGATTTTCTGCAGCGCTCCAAGTGTCTCTTCCCACACTTCAGTTACTGTTTATCCACCTGCTGAGATCTGGTCTCTTATTCACTTTCATTGCCTTAAGAAATGGTACAGAAAGGTATTTATTAACATTTCAGATTTGTATATAGGGTAGCGAGAAATAATTCCCTCTCGTGTGTTGTGATTTGCCTTTCTTGTCAGCTTAAGCTCAGGAAGGCGTCTGTGAGAACTTCGCTCAGCCCAAAATCCGCTTTCCCTTCCCCCCACATCTGTCAGTGCATAAGGTTTCTTCCCCTTTCTTCAAAGGTTTCTGGATCCCCACCCTTTGCAGACACACGGTGCCAAGGAGACTGTGCCCGGCCCTGACAACAGTTGCTAAGGGGCGGAGATTTCGGATCGGTTCCCGAGACGGAAGACCTAGGAGTCGAGTACTTGGGCGCATGCGGTAACCGTATCTCAGCTCTCGCGAGGTTTCGTCTTCCCGGAAGCATTGGAGGACGTTTCCTGTTGACTGCGTCGCGATGTGTGGAGACTGTGTGGAGAAGGAATATCCCAACCGGGTGAGCGACTGGGCTCTCTTTTGGCCGGCGGCAGGCCCCCGAGGTGTCTCACACCCCAGGCTGGCCTTCCCAGAGAGGCCGTACGTGGGGCGGACTCGCCCACACTGCCGGTCCCGTTGACCCGGTAGCGGTATTTAGGTTCACCGGGGATGGCCTGTGGCGGTCAGCACCTCTGGTCTCCGCCCTGGCGGCTGACCTCAGCTGTCGTGCCGGTTCGCTTGAGCTCCAGGGAGGAGCAGAGGAACCCCACCGCCATCACAACCCCGGTCGACAACCGAAAGACTCCCCCACCCCCACTTCCGGTCTCATTCTCAAGCTCGATTTGATGAAGTTCAGTTTTCTTACAGAATTCTAGCGCTGCAGGGGACCTCAGAGGTCATCTGTTCTAACACTTTTGCAGATGAAGAAACCGACGTCCAGAGAGGGAAAATCACTTTCCCAAGTTCACGTTGTAGTTGCATGGATGAGAGCCAGGACTAGAATTCAGATTTCCTGGCTGTTACTGCCTTTTAAATCTCAGTTACTTTAAGGCTCAGGAGGTTGCAAAGCTTGTCTCTTCTCATTCATTCAGGGTATCTTTGTTGAACATTTATATATGTGTAGCTAGATTGCTTTAGGCCAGAAAGGGATTCTTTATTTCTCCTCTCTTTTTTGGAGACAGGTTCCCAGTGTTGCCCAGGCTGGTCTCAAATTCCTGGGATCAAGCGATCCTCCTGCCTTGGCCTCCCAAAGTGCTGAAATTACAGGCGTGAGCCACCGCGTCCGGCTGGATCTTTTATTTCAAATTAGAAATAAAAAGGCAGCTTTGGTGCTGCTTAAGAGCTCACCGTTTTGGGGAGTATGCGACTAACAAAAAATGAGTAGATCGGTTCAGAAATGCTATTCAAGTTTAGGGAAAGGGGAGGGCAATAGGAGATAGTGTTGTTCTCCCCTGCGAAAAGGTGGACATCCTCTAAGACTTGAAGGACAGTTGTAATTAGGGTAGAAAACAAGGTAAGGAGGAGCTGGAGGATGGGGGGAAATTACAGGAATGGAATTGGTGCATTGGATGGGAGGGAGAAAATCTCTATAGTTGCTTAAGCCTTAGTATCTTATGGGTAATACTTAGGCTTTTGAGAAGCATATATAACAGTATATTTTCTCATACAATACAACCACTTTGGAAAAACGGGTGAGCCTTATACAGAAATGACCCAGCGATTCCCATTCTAGAAAAATGAATGTGTATATGCTTCTGAAGACTTTTATAAGAGTGTTCATAACAGCATTATTTTTATGGTGGTAGATTGGAAAAATAACTGTGATATATTCATAGAGTGGAACACATGAATGAATGAGTAACGGAAGTGAATGAAGTAGTTCAGTAGTCCTCTACCAGGAGTGATTTTTGCCTCCTAGGAGACATTTGGCAATATCCGGAGACATTTTTTGGTTGTGGGAAAGCACTACTGACTTCTAATGGATGGTGCAGGGGATGCCACTAAACATCCTGCAATACATGGGACAGCCACCACAACAAAGTATCACTCCCAATGTCAATAGTGCAAGGTTGAGAAACCCTGAATTATAACAATGAAATTACAATTACACAGCAGTAATTTCAATTACTGCTAAGGGATTAGGGTGTGATCAAGAAGGGTCAAATGAGAAAAAGTCTTGTGGGGTGCAAGCAGTGTTTTATTTCTTGATTTGGGTGATGGTTCTGTAGATGTTCTCTTTATAATTATTATGCTCTACATTTATGTTTCATGTACTTTACTGTGTTCTATTTCATTTTTTTAAGTTTAAAAAGATTTTTACAAAGCCAGTAATAAACATGGGATAGTACAAGACCATGAGGGAGAAGTTAGCAGTAGAGAATATTAAAGAGATTAGGTTGGATTCTTAAGAGTGGAGTTATTGTAAAACTTAAAAGTTATATTGAGAAGCTTAGAGTTTACATTTTATGCATTGGACAACCATCAAAATTTTAATAGAGAAATGATTCTGAAGTCTGTTATTTAGGAAAATGAATCTTATGGCTGATGGTAGGATGGAGGGTGTGTTAAGAGAGAACTCCACAGAACATTTGAGGAGCTATGGCAACAGTGTAAGCATGAGATAATGAAGACCTTATTTCGAAGAAAGAATTAGGCCGGGCACAGTGCTCACACCTGGAATCCCAGCACTTCGGGAGGCTAAGGCGGGTGGATCGCTTGAGCCCAGGAGTTTTGAGACCAGTCTAGGAAACATGGTAAAACGCTGTCTCTACAAAAAATACAAATAGGCCGGGCGCGGTGGCTCACGCCTGTAATCCCAACACTTTGGGAGGCTGAGGTGGGTGGGTCACCTCAGTTCCAGAGTTTGAGACCAATTTGGCCAACATGGTGAAACCCCATCTCTACTAAAAATACAAAAATTAGCTGGGTGTGGTGGCTCACTCCTGTAATCCCAGCTACTTGCAAGACTGAGGCAGAAGAATCATTTGAACTCAGGAAGTGGAGGTTGCAGTGAACCGAGATCATGTCACTGCACTCTAGCCTGGGCAACAAGAGGGAAACATTGTCTCAAAAAAAAAAAACAAAAAACAAATTAGCCAGGCATGGTGGCATGCACCTACAGTCCCAGCTACTCGGAGGCTAAGGTGGGAGGATCACTTGAGCCCAGGAGGAAGAGGTTGTAGTGTGCCATGATTGTGCCACTGTACTCGCTCCGGGGCAACAGAGCGAGACCCTGTCTCAAAAAAGAAAAAAAGAATAAGATTCAATCAGTTTAATGCAGAAGAGAATAAGGGGAGAGCTATATGTGATCACATGATCTCAGTTTTCTATCTAGGCAGCTGGGAAATTGGAAGTATCATTACAGAAATTGGAGGCATATGGGAAGATAAAACAAAAATTCAGGCCAAATGGTCAAATTGTTATTAATATGCTTCACCTGAGATTGAGAATATCTGAAGGGTCAAGTGAAGATATAAGATTGCAGTTTGGATACAACTACATAGATAAATGAGTCAGTTAAATACACGTGTCAAAATAGGATTTGTTCGCTGAGATTGAGAATATCTGAAGGGTCAAGTGAAGATATAAGATTGCAGTTTGGGTACAACTACATAGATAAATGAGTCAGTTAAATACAAATGTCAAAATAGGATTTGTTCGCTGAGGAAAAAAATGTAGTGAATCAGGGACTGAGCTCCAAAGACTAAATTATCTTCAGATATGAAAATAAAGTATAAGGAAGAATAGTAGAAAAAAAGGATTGAGGTGATTGGAAAACCAGGAGAGTACCTTTCAAAGGCACTTTTCTCTTTTTTTATTCTGTTCTAAAATAATTAAAAGACTGTCATGAAGAAGAATTAAACTTTTCTTTGGAATTTTAGAAGGCAGATTTAGAAATAATTACGGGGTGGATGTTATGGGTCTTAGACTTTGAATCAGAATAAAGAACTTTCTGACATTTCAAAATGGAATGAGTAACTCTTAGAGGAATTAAACTGTCTTTCGATTGTTCAGTAGAGACTTAACTGACCATTTAGAATGTCAAGGACCCTTCCAACTCAGGGGTTCTTTGAAGTCATGACCTATTTTTAAATTCAGTAAGAGCAGAAGCCACTGCTTTTGCTAAGCTTTGCAGAAGCTTAGCAAAGAAGGGCAATAAGAAGATTGTGGGCTGGGCCTGGTGGCTCACACCTATAATCCTCACACTTTGGGAAACCAAGGCACAAGGATGGCTTGAGCCTAGGAATTTGAGACCAGCCTGGGCAACATAGTGAGATCCTATCCTTACTAAAAATGAAAATTAAAAAAACATAAGCCCAGCGTGGTGGTGTGTTCCTGTAGTTCCACCTACTCGGGAAGAGGATAAGGTGGGAGGATTTCCTGAACCCAGGAGTTCGAAGCTCCAGTAAGCTAAGATCACGCCACTGTGCTCCAGCCTGGGCGACAGAGCAAAACCCAATCTACTTACAAAAACAAATTCATTTGTTGGGAAGCTCTAAATATAGAATGAGTAAGTATTAGTTAATTATTTATCTTTGATTACATAAAGTTTGGAATTTTGTGATTTATTTTTACAGACTAGAAATATACAGTACTGAATTCCTAATGGGGCTCTGGCATACTTGCTTGTAACGTTAACACTGAGAATTTGAACTCAGACATGAGTCAAGTTGGAAATGAATCACACTAATTTTCTGAACCCAAATTTTTTTACTCAACTGTGAACCACGTTTTTTTTCCTTCAGAAAAGCATTAGCAAACCAGTCAGAACTAGAATTATGCATATTCTAAAATTACTGAACAGGCACAAAACTGTAATAAGGTATTTTTCATATCAAACTGGAAATGAAACATATTTCATATATTTTAATTTCAGCTTTAAATTTTGTTAGTAATGCAACAGCAATACAGAAATATATTATTAGATTAACAGTGGGAAAAAATCAGTGTTAGTGATATGTTTAAATTTACAATTACATGCTTTATATTTTTCATTTAAAGATAAGCCACCAAGCTTCATACACTCAAGTTGTTGCTTAGTAGATAACCTTAAACCAGATTTAATTAAATGAGTAATATATAATTAGTAAAACAGTTGTATGTAAGAATGCCTTAAAATGATACTCTACATCTTAAAACTTATAAGTGTCTATGTTTAAAAAGTATACTCTTCAATCAATTACCTAACCTTCCACTTAAGACAATGAAAAAACAGGCCGTGTGCGGTGGCTCACATCTGTAAACCCAGCACTTTGGGAGGCTGCAGCAAGCAGATCAGGAGTTTGAGACCAGCCTGGCCAACATGGTGAAACCCTGTCTCTACCAAACAATACAAAAATTAGCCTGGTGTGGTTTTGTGTGCCTGTAGTCCCAGCTACTTGGGAGGCTGAGGTGGGACAATCACTTTAACCCAGATGTGGAGGTTGCAGCACTCCAGCCTGGGCAGCAGAGTGAGACCATGTCTCAATAAAAAAAAAAAAAAAAAGGCAATGGAAAAACGAGCAAACTAAACCCAGAGCAAGTAGAAGGAAGGAAATAATAAGGATTAGACTAGAAAATACTGAGAGAATACAATAGAGAAAACAAAACCAAAAATTGGTTCTTTAATAAAAACTGTATTTTCTGTTTGTAAATATTCCCTGGCAAAATATATACATTCACTATTAACTTGTACCATCTGAAATAAATTGCTGGGAAAAAAATGATGCAGTCTTTATCAGAATAATTACAGCTTTCTCACATTTACAAGATTTTATAACATACTCTTTTTTAGAGCCTCACTCTATTGCCCAGGCTGGAGTGCAGTGGTGCGATCTCAGCTCACTGCAACTTCCATTGCCCAGGTTCTAGTGATTTTCCTGCCTCAGCCTCCCAAGTAGCTGGGACTATAGGTGCACGCCACTGTACTTAGCTAATTTTGTATTTTTAGTAGAGATGGGGTTTCATCATCTTGGCCAGGCTAGTCTCAAACTCCTGACCTCATAATCCACCCGCCTTGACCTCCCAAAATGCTAGGCTTACAGGTGTGAGCCACCGTGCCTGGCCTATAACATACTCTTATGCTAATTATCCTCATAATTTTCGGCCATTTCTTCTTGCACACTTGTATACCTTTACAAATCCTTAACCAGGATTTATCTGAATCACATTTTCTAAGGGTACTTAACATGTTGACTTTCTTCTTGAAACTGTTAGGGTCTACTGTTACTTTTGTGGAATTGATTTGAATTGCATTCTTTTTCTACCTGTTATGGGAGCCTCAAAACCTTCGCTGAGTAATGTGTGCTTTAGTTTACTTTTCCAAATTTGGATGTTAATAGTCTTGCCTCATTTAATAAAAGCTATGCTTCACTGATGAAGGTTACTCTTGCTACTTTCAAATGACCAGGGCTCTTCTAGAAAGTCCCATCCATTTCTTGTATGTTATACTTGTATTTTGCCATTTGAAGCATTTACTTACCAGACAACAGATATATAGATACTTCTCTTCTTTAGTGTTTCCTTAGAGTCACATTCTTTCTACTTACAAGAGGCATAATTACTCAGATTACAGAGGTTAGGCCACATTGTGCAAGGAACCTGTGTCTGTGGCTGTAGTCCAGTTCAGAGTCCTATTTATTTGAAATTGGCATTTAGATCTTTTTAAAAACTATTTTGCTTTCCTTAATTTTTTGGAGTCCTTGGCAGTCAGCTTTCATAGATTCAAGGCAGTCCCCAATTCAAACTCCAGTAGACTTTTTTTTTTAAGTGTATAAGGCTGATGTTAAAATTCACATGAAACTCAACCAGGAATGGCCAGATTATAGGACATAAACTACCTGATTTAAAGATTTACTATAAAACTATGGTAATCAGGGGAGTTTGATAGTAGTGGGTAGGTAGATATGTATATGAAGGGAACAGAATAGTCAAAGCAGACCCACATGTATAGTCATTAACTTTTTCCTACAAAGGCACCATTCTGATTCAGTGGGGGAAAAGATAGTCTTCAACAAATCTTGCCAGAAAAATTGGATATCCATGTGGAACTAAATAAACCTTGATCGTTACCTCATATATAAAATTATTTCAAAATAGATCATAAAGCTAAACCTACAAAGTAAAACTATAAAACTTCTAGAAAAAAAGCATAAGAAACTCTTTACAACCCTGGGGTAGACAGAGATGTCTTAGGAGAAAAAAAGTATAAAGTATGAAAGAAAAAAATGGTAAATTGGACTTTATAAAAATCAAAACTGTTTACTCATCCAAAGACACCATTAAAAAAGGCAAATCAATTACAGGGAGAAAATATATTTGGGAAAAAACTTGTATCTAAGGTATATAAAGAACTATTATAACTCAACCTAACTTTTTGAAAATGGGCAAAAGACTTGAGTAGACACTTCATAAAAGAAGATATATGAATAAACACCATGAAAAGATGCTCAACATCATTAGTCATCAAGGAAACAAACAAAACTACAATGAGATAGCACTTTACATCACTAGAATGGCTAAAATAAAAAGATACCTAGTATTGCTGGCAGGAGTGTATATTGGAAAACCATTTGGCAGTTTCTTGTAAAGTTAAATATTTTTACCATATCACTCAGTAATTCCACTTCTAGATTTTAACCAAGGGAAAGGAAAACATGTCCATCTAAGAATTGCACGTGAATCTTCATAGCTGCTTTATTTATAATAGCCCCAAATGGAAACAACCTCAGTGTGTATCAACAGATGAATCCTACAGGGAATACTATTTGGCAGTAAAAAGCAACCAAGTACCAATATCTACAATAACGGATGATTAACATAGGCATTATATTGAGCAAGAGAAGTTGGAATATAAGAGTATATTGGGGCCGGGCGCGGTGGCTCACGCCTGTAATCCCAGCACTTTGGGATGCTGAGGTGGGTGGATCACAAGATCAAGAGATCGAGACCATCCTGGGCAACATGGTGAAACCCCATCTCTACTAAAAATAGAAAAAATTAGCTGGGCATGGTGGCGCGTGCCTGTAATCCCAGCTACTCAGGAGGCTGAGGCAGGAGAATTGCCTGAACCCAGGAGGCGGAGGTTGTGGTGAGCCGTGATCGCGCCATTGCACTCCAGCCTGGGTAACAAGAGCGAAACTCCGTCCCAAAAAAAAAAAAAAGTATACTGATTCTGTTAATATAAAATTCTAGAACGTGCAAGACTGTAGAGATGGAAATCAGGTCAGTGGATGTATGAGGTGAGATGGAAGTTAGAGATAGACTGAAAAGCATGAAGGAACTTTTTGAGTGGTTAGAATTTTTTTTTTTTTTTTAAGACAGAGTCTTAGTCTTTCACCCAGACTGGAGTGCAGTTGAGCTATTGGCTCACTCAACCTCTGCCTCTCGGGTTCAAGCAGTTCTGCCTCAGCTTCCCAAGTACCTGGGATTACAGGCACCCGCCACCATGTCCAGCTGATTGTTTTGTATTTTTAGTAGAGACAGGGTTTCACTGTGTTGGCCAGGGGCTAGGGGACAAACAGCAGGGGGTGGGGAGGTTGTGAAGGGATAGCATTCAGAGAAACACCTAATATACATGATGGGGTGATGGATGCAACAAACCACCACCAGGGCACGTGTATACCTGTGTAACAAACCTGCATGATCTGCACATATGCCCCAAAACTTAAAGTATAATAAATAAATTTTTAAAAAATTAAAAATCACTTTATAAATAATCATTTCTGAGCAAAAAATGTAAAGAGTAATTTTAATTGCGCTGGAGAAATGTTGATTTGAGTGATTTTTAGTCACACCCCCCCGCCCCCCGCTGTTTGTCCCCTAGCCCCTTAGCAAAGACTTCCCTTGGACTAGGAACTATAGCTCATGACTATAATCCCAATACTTGTGAGGCTGAGGTGGGAAGATTGTTTGAGACCAGCCTGGGCAACACAGCAAGACCCAATCTCAGCAAAAAAAAAAAAAAAAAAGCTCTGCCTCTATTACATGTATCCTTAAGTACTGACACCTTAGATAGAGCTGAGAGTTTACTTTTGTTCATATATTTTGTATTATCAAGGATCAAAACTATTTGAACAAACAACTAAGCATTATAGTAGATCATCTTTATCATTAACTCAGTTTCTATTTTGATTGAATTCTGGTTTTGATATGCTTTGTTTAATATTGTTGGCTATTAAATTTTCCTAATTTTCTATTTTCATATTTTGTATTAAGATTTCCTTAAGTTGTTTCTAAATATTTATTTGCAGTTTGTCCTCTCTTTTCAACATAGAGGAAGTCCTCAGAGACTTAAGGATCTAACACTGTGCTTTAGTTGTGTTTTTTGTTTTCGTTTTTGTTTTTTTTTTAACATGAATAACACTTCTTTAGGAAAGCTAGTAATTTCAAAAATTATTTGGTATATAACTTCTAGAAGTAAATGCTGGCCATTTTTTAGTTTTGTTTTGCCTTTAGAGATTTTAAGTCTATTAATCATCTTCACTAAAGATTTTGAAATGTAAAGAAAGTAAACTCCTGTTTCTAATATTATAGGGTAACACCTGCCTTGAGAATGGATCTTTCTTGCTGAACTTTACAGGCTGTGCGGTGTGCAATAAGCGGGATTTTATGCTTATCACAAACAAATCCTTGAAAGAAGAAGATGGAGAAGAAATAGTTACCTATGACCGTAAGCAGACTTTTTTTTTTTAACCTGAGTGTTCAGGTATCAGCTTTTGGAAGTTGATATGTTACGCAAAATATTCTGAAGCCTATTTCAATATTGTATTGCACACATGGTTACTAGTTAGGTTTTTAAGAGGAAAATGTTGTTAACACCTCATTTATCTGGTATCATCAAATAGTATATGTAAATGACTTTTGCAAATAACTAAAGCTTGTGATTGAGACACTGAAATTTTTTGTTCATCAAATTTTTTTTCAGAGGCATATTTTTAAAACCTTTACACTGCCTTAACAAGATATACTTTTTATTTTTGTTACTCTTATGACCTTAGGGTCATCCATGAGTTTTCACTTTCTGCTACAGTATAATGCTGTGATATCCTCCAACAGCTATTAAAGTGTATAGGGCTGTTTGTCCCTGTATTAAGTGACTTCAGGAATGCAGTGGTTTTTTTAGTCTTGTTTCTCCTAGGAATGTCAAGCTTTTTTTGGTCTCCAATCTCACTGTCTATTGTTCCTTACTTTTGCTGCTAAATCATAAGCTGCCTTCATATCTTGCTCCTTGTCCTCAATACTGGGAAACCGAATAAACTATGTATAAAAAAATCAATTCTGGCCAGGCACAGTGGCTCACACCTGTAATCCCAGCACTTTGGGAGGCCAAGGTGGGCAGATCACAAAGTCAGGAGATCGAGACCATTCTGGCCAACATGGTGAAACCCCATCTTTTAAAAATAAAATAAAGTAAAAAAAATCAATTCTGAGGTTAGCACTAAGGATTTCTCTAAGTTAAGTATATGTTTCCTTCAGTGCCCAGGTATTGTGACAAGTATTTTGCCATTCACGTTCCCTTTTTTGCTTGTCTTCTGGTTCTTAGGTACGTTCTGAATACATGAGAAATAAAATGTGCAGGTAATATTTTGACGGAGGAGTCTGAAAGGCACCAAGCTTTTAGAATGGAGTCAGATGATAAAAAAAGTTCTAAGCTAACAAACAAACAAACAATAAAATGTTTTAAGCTAGAAGAATCTTTTTCTTTCTTTTTAGCATTTGTTTTCTTTAGACTGTATTTCATTCTAGGCAATAGGACATAGTGGTTAAGAGCAAGGGCTCTGGAGCTAGGCTGTTTGGGTTTGAATTTTGGTTCCCCTATCTCCTGGCTCAGCAGTCTTCCTAGTTACTTAGCTGAAGTATGCCTTTGTTTTCTTATCTCTAAAAAGGTGGTAATGATAGTATCTACCTGGTTGGGTTTTTTGGAAGATTAAATATTTAAAACAGTAAGCACTCAATACATCACTGCTTTTACTAGATTCTTTTTTTAGCCATTAAATTAGCTTTAATGTCCAGCTTTGGTTTTTATTTATGATTGGCTCTAACAATGCAGTTTCTATTATTCATGATAATAAAAGCTTTTACATAGTTAAATAGGTCCAGCTTGGCTAGGCGAGGTAGCTCACACCTATAATCCTAGCACTTTGGGAGGCCCAGGAGGGAGGATTGGTTGAGTCTAGGGGTTCAAGACCAGCCTGGTCAACATAGTGAGACCTCACCTCCACAAAAATTCAAATAAATTAGCTGAGTGTGGTGGTGCATGTGTTGAGCCCTTCCCTGGCTCAAGTTATCCTCCCAGCTACTCAGGAGGCTAAGGTGGGAGGATAACTTGAGACTGGGAGGTTGAGGCTGCAGCAAGCCATGATCATGCCACTGTACTCCAGCCTGGACAACAGTAAGAGCCTGCCTCAAAAAAAAACAGATCTGGCTAGTTTAAAAACACACTTAAATATCTTTTAACTGATTATCTTAAAGAGATTTCTGTGGCAATAAATGCATATTAAGTCTCTGAGTTCAGACTCTTAATTATGTAGTGTTGCTGTGTGGCAGATTCTGAATTTTTAAAAAATCAAGGTAGATATTATAATGGGTTTCCACCTATGTTAAATATGACAGACTTTAAGTAATATGCTGAGAATAGAAATTTTAATAGAAGTTTTAAGAAACTCTCTAAGACTTAATTACATAATAAGTCTCTCTTTGTTTTAGCAGATTTGTGTAAGAATTGTCATCATGTAATAGCCAGACATGAGTATACATTCAGTATCATGGATGAATTTCAGGTAAATATAAGTATGCGTATGTTATGGGGAGGTTAGGGGAATAATAAAAGTGCCCTTGAAAATCTAAATATACTTTTCATAAATGAAGTGCAAAGTACTAACATGTTAAAAGAGACATATGCCTCTCCTTTTTTTTTTTTTTTTTTTTTTTTTAATTTGGAAATACTGTCTTGCTATGTTGCCCAGGGTGGTCTTGAATCCTGGGCTCAAGCAGTCCTCGCACCTTGGCCTCCAGAAGTGTTGGAATTATAGTCATGAGCCACTGCTCCCAGTCCCATGCCTTTCATATATCTGTGCAAGTTGAGAGACAACTTTAGATGTGGGTGGATTTGTGCAAACCTCCCTTCACAAGAGTCACAAATCAAAATGTATACTTTACAAATGATATCTCAGTTCTGTCATTTTTGTTTATAAAGAATAGTAGCACATTCTGGCTTCTTAGGAGGTTGCCATTGTGCTTCTTTTTTCTGCCCAGTTATGTGATTGCACAGTTGTGGGCTTTAAGTGGTGGGCTGTCCACCGCGACCATACTTGCCCGCATGGAAATTGTGATAAGGAGGTTATCTTTGTTTTCCCAAGTTAGCATGTAAAGTCTCATTTGTGGTAAGACATTATAATATTACTAGTTAAGTAAAGTTACAAGCTGGTTTTTATCAAGGTTGGAGGAGAAACACTGAACCTCTGTGAAGCTAGAGATTTTAAAGATAAATCTCTTAATCTGAAAATTAATCTGATGGTAGAGTATGGAATATGAGTTGGGGGGAGTAGATGTTGGGGAAGAGTATACTGGGAGTAGAGAGTCTAGTTTAAGAGTCTTTTTCACTACCATTTCATAGTTTCTAGCATTGTGACTCTAAGCAATCTTTCAAAGCTGGGCATGGTATTGTGTGCCTATAGTTCGAGCTACTCAGGTGGCTGAGGCAGGAGAATCTCTTGAGGCCAGGTGTTTGAGTACAGTCTGGGCAACATAGTGAGAGCCTGTCTCTACTAAAAAATAAAAATAAATGATACTTTGAGGTGACCTCACTGGCCTTCCTGTAGCCCACCTTTAGCTACAGTGCAGTATCGAAGCTCCTCATTTTAAGGTTCTCATTGGACTGGCCCAGCTTCCCTTCTATTTCCCACTACACTTTTGTATGTATGCCATACTTAGCATTGTCCCAGCTTTAGACTCCTGCTCCTCTCCTCTTAGAGAGGAAGATTTTTATTTACTCCTCTCTCATGCTATCCCTACTGCTTTTCCTCAGGAATCTCATGTTATTGTCTCTCCTTCTAGTGTACTTTGATTCATCCCATAATCATCTCTTCTTCCTCTTGCTTCTTTACTTGAATAGGTTTTATTTGTTTGTTTCAACAATGTCTGACTCTGCCACCCAGGATGAAGGGCAGTGGCATGATCACAGCTCACTGCAGCCTTGACCTCTCAGTCTCAAGCAATCCTGCCTCAGCTTCTCAAGTAGCTGAGACCACAGGCCGAGCCATCAAGCGTGGCTAATTTTCAAAAAATCTTTTATAGAAACAGGGTCTCACTTTGTTGCCCAGACTGGTCTTGAACCACTGGGCTCAAATAATTCTCCTGCCTGAGCCTCCCAAAGTGCTGGGATTATAGGTGTGAGCCATTGCCTGGCCACTTGAATAGGTCTTTACCTGACTTTCCTTATTTCCCTATGCTCCTCTTCACTACCTACAAACTGGTTTTCATTTACACTGTACTAAAACTATTCTCTGGTAGGTTTCCTATAATCTAACCAAATCCTGTTATTTTACCTTAGTTCCTTTCTCTCTCACATGGCTTCCGCATCTGGTTTTATTAATCATTATTGTCTTTTTGAAGCATTTCTGCCCTTGAGGTCCATCCATAGTGCTTGACTCTTTTCCTTTTTAAATAATTTTAACTGCTCCTTTGTGTTTTCTTTCATTTTCTTTCCTGTTTTCCCTAAGTGATACTCCTGAGCTTTTGGTCTGTGGTCTGGAGCCTTCTTTATGCTCTTTCATGTAGTGAACACACAGGTACTCAGTCTCAGTTGAGACCTATTAAATACCTTTCACATTTCCTTCTCTAGCCTTCATGCCTACACCCCTCATGCCCTCTTTTCTTTGTTTTGCCCGCTTTTTTTTCTGGCTCTTCCCCCACACCTTGTGTCAAGGGCCACACCCGTTGAAGCCTGAATTACTGCAGCATTCCCTCGATTGCGGTTCTGCACACTGCCATCAAGTTAATCTTCGGCATGTCATCCTCCACTCCCCTGCCTACAAACCAAGTGCAGCTTCCTTTCCCTTTTACGACGTAAGTGATGCACCTGCTCTTTTCCATATTATTGTCCATACTCATGACTTTTGCTTGATTTGAATTATCCCTCTCTCTTACCTTCAAGCCAGCTAAATCTTACCTCTTTCTAGCTGAACTCAAATTCCATCTCCTCTTTGCTCTTGAAGCTCATGCAGCTTCTCCCTTTTCTGAACTTTTCTTGTACCTATGTCAGGCCCTGACTCTAGTGAATAGCCACTTGGGAACTTCTACCTCAGCCTGATGGCCTCAAGAACTCTCCATTCTCAGCTGCCATTACTTACTGTCCTTGTCCCCACCCGACCCCAGCCTCCCTATCCTATCCTAGCAGTAGTTCAAGTTCAGGGTGGGATTCCAAGCCACCATTGTTTTATATTAAACATGTTATAGGAAATGTAAACATAGTCCAAAGTAGGCAGAATCATGTCCTAACATATACTACCCAGCTTCAAGTTGCTTTATTTATACTCCACCATCCCCACATCTCCCCATAGGATTATTTCCAAGTAAATTCCAAACATATCACTACCTTTGTAAATATTTCATTAGCCTTTCTAAAAGATAAGGATTCTGTTTTTAAAACAGCCATAATGCCATCATTGAACAAAGTAGGATTTTCTGACGGCAAGACTAGGGGGAAAGTGGAGACAGAGAGACATAATTTACATGGAAAATGCATCATAAATTATTATAGGTATCCTTTATTTAAAAAAAAAAATCCCCCTGGCGAAAGCTCCACCCCAACCCCTGACCAAAATGTACTGTGTGTTTACTTCAAGAAACAATATGGAAACTATGAGACTCCTTTCTGTTGCTCTGTGAGCCAGGGAAGGAGAGGACTTGGAGTCAGAATTAACAGGGAGTAATAGAGGAAAAGAGTAAAGGGACCCTCAGAATTTAAAAAAAAAAAAAAACAAAACCTGTTCTTACTCAGATTCCAAAGTGATTCCACTACTCTGTTCTTCCCTCCAAATCTCTTCCCCTAGGCTCTGCACAGTTGGAGGCTTTGAGAGTCCCTATGAATGACTGGGGGAATTATTTTCTCTACTTGGCTGGTTTTGATAAAAGGTGTCCTCATCTCATCATATTCCTGGCAGCACAGGGAGACGTGTTCCTGGCATCCCAAGTTAGAATTCTAGACATGTTTTCCCACAGAAGCACTTCTATATATGGATAGATTCTATGATACTTGAACAATATAAATTTTAAAGACTTGTGGATTTTTCTGAGAACCTAACCACCATGTATAACATTATTCTTTGGGAAATTGCTTTTGAATTCCAAATAATTGACTTGCAATGAAATTTGGTTTCCAGACTGCCTATAAAGATTACAGGTGTAATCAGTCTCACTGATTTAATAATCTTGCCAGATTATCTATTAGGTTTTTTCCCCTCCCAAGTTAGGTTGCAAATTTTGTTAAGTCAGACTTTGTTCTTTCATGTCTGCTAGCACATTGCAGAGCATGTAGGCGCTCAGGATAAATTTGTCAATGGCTAGATTGGTTGAAAACTCAAGTATTTGTTTAGCCTCACACATTTTCTCTTCTTGACTCTATTACTTTTTTCCTTCTTCTTTTCCTGTAAAAGATTGCCATCCCAGTAATGTCTGGTGGGTGAAAGCAGTAAAAAACTTTAACCCACCAGACATTAAAGCAGTAGAAGTATTTGACAGCAGGAAAGGCCTTGAAGAGGATGTATTTTTATTTTATTTTTAATTCAAAAAGCAATCTTTCTGCTGCCATAACTAAGGTCCCCTCCTGAACTCACCATTAGAAGATGGAAAAGGCAGTTGCCTGCTCCTGTTTCTTTGTACCACAGTCGTTGTTTACCTCTGTGACCCTCTCTAGTGATTGTCTTAAACCCAAAAAACACAAACTGCCTTGAATGATCAGTTTCCAAACAGCTAGCAATCGCAGCATCAGATGTGGAAATTCTAGTAGACTTAACATAGATGTTTGTTTTCATACAGCAGATAAAAGACTTTTAAACAAAAGGTTTCAAAGAAATATGTCTCTGTAGTTTATGACTATGTTAAATATTCTAGAAAGGGACAACTATAAGAATAGGACTTTAGGCTGGGTGCAGTGGCTCACACCTGTAATCCTGACACTGGAAGGCCAAGGTAGGAAGATCACTTGAGCCTAGGAGTTTGAGGCCACCTTGGGCAACATAGTGAGATCCCATCTCCACAAAAAAAATTTTTTAATTAGCCAGGTGTGATGCTACGTGCCTATAATCTCAGTTACTTGGGGGGACTAAGGTGGGTTGATCAGTTTACCCTAGGAGGTCAAGGCTGCAGTGAACCATCATTGTACCACTGCACTCCAGTCTGGGCAACACAGCAAGACCCTGCCTCAAAAAAAAAAAGAATAGAACTTTGGCCTAAGGGTTTTTGCCTAAAATAAAATCACCTCTGTTACTAGTCTGGGTATTTGTTAAGCCTGGGAAGCAAAACTTCTTAAATGGATCAAATTCCAGACAACTAGCTATCTGAAAATGAGGCACGACATACTAGTGAATTTAACATAATTATTGATCTTCCTAGAGTAGATAAAAATAGCTTTTTGGGTTTGGGAATTTTCTCCTTTTAAAAAATTATTTCTGTTGTGTATTCATGTTAAATATCCTAGAAAGGAACAGCTGTTAAGAATAGAAATTTGTCCATAGGGACCCATACTCAAATTGCTCTATTGCTTTAAATAGCAGCCCTAAGCCAAATATATGTGCTAAGTCTGAGAAATAGCCACGTATTTCCAAGATGACATTTATGTATCAATATATATGAACAACAGGCTCTGGAATATACAGAATAAGCCTAAGACATTGCTGATACATGTTGAAGAAATGGATCCAGTTTACAGAAAGAGTATTCATGACAATTTGTAGAGAACATCTTAACCAGAGTAAGTTATGAAGCATCTTTTTCCCTGTTCCTCAAGGTAATTATGCACTTTATCTTGTTCTAGGAGTATACCATGCTGTGTCTGTTATGTGGCAAAGCTGAAGATACTATCAGTATTCTCCCTGATGACCCCCGACAAATGACTCTCTTATTCTAAGAATCCTTCTGCAGATCTGTTATAGCTATGTTGGGTTGGTTTACAGTACAGCAAGCCTGATGGTTTGTCCTTTTCATTCATACTGAAAATTCTTTGCCTATTTTTTTTCTGCTTAGACTTATTTATTCTTTGGGGAAAAAAGTAACATAGGAGATGATCATTATTCTCTAGAGCTGAGCTCTTCTGCTAAAGTTTACAGTTCATATCAATGTAGCCAGTGAAGCATCTTTGTTAGCAGTTATGTGGTCAGAAAACAACTAGAATGGGAACACACCTTCCCAGATTTTGGTTTCCAATAAAAGGAACCAGGGCTCCTTGGAAATTAATTCTAGAACTCGGACAGGAAATATACAAGATAAGCCTAGAGCATCTTCTGCCACCGAAAACTGAAGTACTGAAATTAAAAAAAAAGGTGGGGGGCGCTGGGCATGGTGGCTCACACCTGTACTTCCAGCACTTTGGGAGGCTGAGGCAGGTGGATCATGAGGTCAGGAGATCAAGACCATCCTGTCCAACATGGTGTAACCCCATCTCTACTAAAAATACAAAAATTAGCTGGGTGTGCTGGTGCATGCCTGTAATCCCAGCTACTCAGGAGACTGAGGTAGGGGAATTGCTTGAACCAGGGAGTCAGAGGTTGCGGTCAGCTGAGATCATGCCACTGCACCCCACTCTGGTGTCTCAAAAAAAAAAAAAAAAAAAGTTACAGTGATTGGGAGTATGTCAAACAGACAGAGGCTCGAACTGAAGGATCTCTGAATGGCCAAAGCTGGAGCAGTTTGAGTAACAAAATAAAGTAGTATTGGATTATAACCCAAACTATATAATAAATATTTACAAGTCCAAACTAACATAAATGATTGAATGAGAACAAATGTCTTGTGCAGAAGAATTTCAAATAATTTATGTAGATACTTCCCACTTAGTGTGGGCTCTGCATAGTGACTTCCTTGCAAAGAGTGTAATATGGAAGGGGAGGAAAAGAGTAACTTTACAGTGGAGAAATCTGACAGACACTAGCTCAGCCAGATGATTGAGGTTACATCATCCATGATAAGCCCTACTGATAGCATGTATCCTTGATAGCATCACAGCACACAGAATGTGATAAGAATGGCACTTTAGCTTTGATCTTCCTCCCAAAAACCTAGAACCCAAGTCTGATCAGAGAAAATCATCACACTAATTTCAGTTAAGTTGTATTCTATAAGATACCTAACGAGTACTCCTCAAAACTATTAAGGCCATCAAAAACAAGGAAAATCTGAGACATGGTCACAGCCAAGAGAAGCCTGAGAAGATATGACTGCTAAATGTAATGTGGTATCCTACACAGGGTTATGTACCAGAAAAAAAAAAAAAGGTCGTTTGGTAGAAACTACGGAAATCTGAATACAGTGTGGACTTTAGTTAATAGGAATGAGAAATGGTTTCATTTGCTCTAAAGGGATCTTAGAGTATCTGCATGGTTGCATGAGCACTGGCTTGGAGGTTATACACTCTGGCTTTTAAGCCTTTCTGCCATTTACTAGCAGTATAGTCAGTAAGCAAAGCATTACTCTGGACTTTATTGTCCTGTTTCTATCAAATTGGACTAATAAAAATTGATATTATATATTCATCACATTGTTAGAAGATTTAAATGAATTAGTGAATGTAAAATACTTTAGAAAACATACAAAGTACTAGATACAATGAGGTGGCTTCAGTTAGTGCTTATTCTGAGACCTAAATTTAAAAGGTCAGCCATTAGAAACAAAAATGTTTCTTCTTCATATCTTGGAGATCTGGAAATTCTGAACTAAGGCTTGGCTTATAAGAAAAAAGAAATGAGCAAAGTATTCATTGTAGATATCAGGAAAAAGCTTTGTTGAATAACAGTAAAAATAATAACTGAGGTTTATTAAGTACTTACTGTGTGCTAAGACCTTTTTAAGCACTTACTCATTCCTCATTAACAACTTCATGAGGTAGGTGCTATTGATAGCTTAGCCACAACCAGATATGGCTTGTTATTTTTAGGTTATCATGAAGAGGTTTATGTTCACTGTTCTTTATTTCAGTGTATCACTTAGAGCCCAAAAATCTCAGGCACAAAGAAGTTAAATAACTTGCTTAAGGTCACACAGCTAGTGCAGTGACCCCTTCTCGGTAATAGTGTTTGGCAAATATGAAGTATAAGGATCTGGCAAGGTCAGGAAGAGGTTGAGAATATCAATGACAGCACTCTGAGGCATCTGGACATGTCAGATGAAGATTTATTATTCAGAAAAGTTAAGTCAGCTGTTGTAGGGATCAGTTGTTTTATTCCTGGAAAATGTTTTTCATTTTGCTGCAAATCTATATCTGACCCGCTGAGGAAATCGTTTGGTGAAATGAATCCAGAAAGCAGAGAAAATGCTTCATTACTTTAAATAGCAGCATTAAGCCCATTATAGCCTCTAAATTGCCTCTTCCTTGAGCTTGCTAATGCTTCCAACTTAGTCATTTGAAGCTCAAGAGTATAATTTTATATGACCTGCCAATGTCCTCATCTATGGCAGAATGCATAATTATTTGTTTTGGACTATATGTTACAAAAATTTAAAACGTTAAGATCCTTTATATATTTCATTATTGGTAAACCAATGTTGTGCTGTTTTTGTGATATTTTATCATTTTCTAGGTTCTTCTGTGGATCTAATAGAATAAAGACCTCTTGAACCCAGTTTCAGAGAATCCTTATTTTTCTGTTCAAATAAAGGGGAATTGGGCAAAACATGGCTCTTCTTTTTACTTCCCTTCCTGAGATATAAGAAGGAAGAGAAATCAGCTGTGGGTATAATAGGAAACGTGGACTTATCCTGGCACTCCTTTTTTCTCTTGTTCTCTGATGCACAGGTCTGGCTAGTTAGGTTCTTGAAGTTAAAAGCTCAGCCAGTGCTTATTGTTTTGTTTGATCGAGATCTGTCTTTCTCATGTGGTTTTAGGTTCTCCCAATTCTAATTAATTGACACAAGATCGCTTGGCCACAACCAGATATGGCTTGTTATTTGTAAGTTACCATGAAGAGGTTTATGTTCACTGTCGTTATTTCAGTACATCAAAAGTCCTTTTGGTTTCATTTTGTGAGCAGGGCTAGTTACTTGACTGAGTTTGAGGCTCTCAGTTTAAAAATGTATGTTTTGGCTGCAAGTGGTGGCTCACACCTGTAATCCCAGCACTTTGGGAGGCTGAGGCAGGTGGATTACTTGAGGTCAGGAGTTTGAGACCAGCCTGATCAACATGGTGAAACCCTGTCTCTACTAAAAATACAAAAATTAGCCTGGCATGGGGGCCACGCGCCTGTACTCCCTGCTACTTAGGAGGCTGAGGCAGGAGAATTGCTTGAACCTGAGAGGTAGAGGTTGCAGTGAGCCAAGATCGTGCCACTGCATTCCAGCCTGGACAAGACTCTGTCTCAAAAAAAAAAAAAAAAGGTATTTTTTTTTTTTTACTGTAGTACAAGACTACTATAAGATACAGTATAGTTGAATAAAAAGGGAATTAAAAGGGCTGGGTCTAGAATTAGCTTTGTCATCTGCTAATGATGGGATATTGGGCAAGTCAGTTATCCTGTCTGTACCTCAGTTTCTTCAGTGGAAAATAGAAACCATCATACCTCCACATAATTTTAAAATCTAATGATTTTAAAATCTAATGCTGTTTGTAGGCAGCTGTCAGTGGTCTTTATGAAGAAAAATCTGAGCTAGAAGAAAACACTGTTGTGGGTAAGAGTAGAGGCTTTGGAGTCAGACTGACCTGGCTTTAACTTTCAGCTTTGCTGCTTCCTAAGCTCTTTGTCCTTGGCAAGTGTCTTGCCCAATTACCTTTTCTTTTAATAGAAATAAAAGTTTTTCATGGGGTCTGTGTGAGGATAAATAACCTAGTGTGCATAAAGTACCTAGCACAGTCTGAGCCCATAGTAAATATTCAGTGAATGGTAGTTTGGATGATGGTTGTCATGGTGATTATAAGAAAGTTCTAGAGTTTGGCTCAGTGTTTTTCTGTTTTTTCTTTTTGAAACAGGGTCTCACTCTGTCACCCAGCTGGAGTGCAGTGATGTGGTCACAGCTCACTGCAGCGTCGAACTCCTAGGCTCAAGCAATTCTCCCACCTTAGCCTCCTGAGTAGCTAAGACCGCAGGTGTACATCACCATGCTCAGCCAATTTTATTTTTTGGTAGAGATGAGGTCTCACTATGTTGCCCAGGCTGGTCTCAAACTCCTGGGCTCAGGGCATCTTCCTGCCTCAACCTCGAAAAGTGTTGGGATTACAGGCTTGAGCCACCATACGACACCTGGCCTCAGTGTCTCATAAACTAAGGAGAGAGACAGAGCTATGGGAACATAGTCATGGAGATAATTATCAATTTCACTGTCTATACCTTGGCCTCCTAAAATCACTTGTTCCAAACTCTGTTTTTTTGTTTTGTTTTGTTTGGTAAGAGCCCTGAAGTTAGTGATTCTCTCTGTCCCTCCTCTGAATTGAATAGCATTACCTCAGCATTTCTGGGAGAGTTGTTGATGAGACTTCCTGCTTCTTTTGAGTGCCCGTAGGAAATTTGATTAAAAGATTTTTGTTCATCTAGAAAAGTGGGTAATATTTTAAAGCTTGGCCTTGTCTGTTGACCACAGGCTAATACTTCTGAGGAAAAGGGGAACAAACAAGATGAAGAATAAAGGAAACACTTTCTAATTTCTCTTCATTTTAACAACAGCACAACTAAAGATTTAGTAAAGCCAAACATCCTTGTAAAACTGGAACGTCCAGTTTTGCCTTCCCTGTTCCCTCCTGAGCCAAATAGATCAGGTTCTGTCTGAAGCAAATCGCGTTTCCCCTCCCAAGTGAAGAGCCCTCATTCTAGCTTTATGGCCCTCTCTGACTTTCTGCAGAATCACTTATACTGTAATTCCCATTCCTTTGGGAATCCCTTAAGTAATTCTTTGAACTTGGGCCTCAAGGGAAAGACTGAACACATTGTACTGGTGTGTCAGCCTCTAAGTTGCCTGTAGCACGTTGCCAGCATCCGAGTTAGCTGGCTCTGTTACTGGATGTACTAATAGGCTATGGCACCGTCAAGATGATGAGCATAGGGTACTAGCATACAACAAGAATTCTCTATTTCATCAGGAAGACAATTTGTCTGCAGTTACTTTTCTAAAATCAGTATATAGGGTCCTGCCCCATAAGAATTCATACCCCAGGCCAGGTGCAGTGGCTCACGCCTGTAATCCCAGCACTTTGGGAGGCTGAGGTCGGCGGATCAAGACCATCCTGGTTAAGAGATTAAGACCATCCTGGCCAACATGGTGAAACCTCATCGCTACTAAAAAAAAAAAATACAAAAATTAGCTGGGTGTGGTGGCGTGCGCCTGTAGTCCCAGCTACTCAGGACGTTGAGGCAGGAGAAATAGCTTGAATTAGGAGGCGGAGGTTGCAGTGAGGGGAGATCGCACCATTGCACTCTAGCCTGGTGACAGCAAGACAACGTCTCAAAAAGTTCATACCCCAGCTGTGGGCTTTAAGAGCAGCAATCTGAGGCTGGGTGCGGTGGCTCACACCTATAATCCCACTACTTGGGAGGCTGAGACAGGCAGATCACCTGAGGACAGGAGTTTGAGACCAGCCTGGCCAACATGGTAAAACCCCATCTCTACTAAAAATACAAAAATTAGCCACGTATGGTGGTGGGCGCCTGTAGTCCCAGCTACTTGGGAGGCTGAGGCAGGGGAATCGCTTGAACCCAGGAGACAGAGGTTGCAATGAGCCGAGATTGCACCACTATAGTCCAAACTGGGCAACAGAGCAAGACTCCATCTCAAAAAAAACAAAATGGGAAATAAAACAGGAGTCTGAAAGGCTTGAGGTTTCAAGAGTGAAGTTAAAGGTAGCCTTAATTTAGCAGAAGGCCCTGCAAAATGGTACCAGGGGATTCCCACCGTAATATTCAGGTTACCGTTTGAAATAAAGACTGTTCATGACAGGTTTAGTTGAAGGTCAGACAGTGGGGATCCTAGACATGTTTCACATTCACTCTCAGATGATGAAATGCTTAGAAAACAGAGTAAGCAGAGCGGTTAAAGGAAAAACATTTTCCCCTCAGTGTTGGGATTCTCAAGTAGTGTGTCCAGTTTGGAAAACTGTCTCGTCAGGGCTTCAGTGAATGGAAGTGAAAATATTCCATCTAGTGGTCAAAGAAGGGAAGGTGAAATGAGAAGTTTCCAGGATGAGGTCTGTGGGGCCTCTCAGCAGGTATCTCCTCCAGAACAAGGTAGAATCTGGTGCTGGTGGTATGTGTGGATTAAGTCTGCACTGGATGAGGAATTGGGGACAGCATCCTTGCATGGCTCTGAGCAAAACTGTCCTCACAATAAGGAACAATGATGTTGCAAATGGCAGATTATAAACAGTCTGACTCTGAAGGGAGTCTCTCTCCTAGCCCCATCCCCCCTTCCTTCTTATGGAGGAAGAAAGGAGTCCTATCATTCCTGCCTCTATTTGTCTCGAGCCTAAATTTGTGAATATGTGAGTTTGAGAAGAATGAGAGTGTAATGTGAACTTTATTTATTTATTTATTTAGAGATGGAGTCTCCCTGTCTTGCCCAGGCTGGAGTGCAGTGGTGCCATATCAGTTCACTGCAGCCTTCACCTCCCAGGTTCAGAAGATTCTCCCACCTCAGCCTCCCGAGTAGTTGGGATTACAGGCGTGTGCCACCATGCCCGGCTAAGTTTTTGTATTTTTAGTAGAGATGGGGTTTCACCATGTTGGCCAGGCTGGTCTCAAACTCATGACTTCAGGTGATCTGCCTGCCTCAGCTTCCCAAAGTGTTGGGATTACAGGTGGGAGCCACTGCACCTGGCCCATGAACTTAAAAAAGGAGGGAGAGTCAGTCTAGCAAAGGATCAAAAACAAATGGTACTCAACAAGATGGTCAGGACAAAAAGTGCTCTTTGTGTTCTCAGTAACTGCACCCTCTATGCCCTTGCTATCGGTAAACATTAACTAAGCTGACTTCCCGGGAATTTCCCAAGGCACAAGTCAGATCTAGTTGGCTCAGTACTCACAGTGCTATTGATGTCTTCCAGACTGAAATCCTCCTAACGGCCTCCCAGTATCATCAACCAAAGGGCTCATTTTTCCCACCTACCTTATCACTTTCTCTTTTTCCCTAGTTCTGAAGAAGAGCTGTATGTAAAGCAATAATACAATTCACATTTCCCGTAACTCCAACTGCCACTGCAGACCTTGACCAGAGCCTGCTTTCCAGTCAGTAATTAGGGCATCGCGTGATCCATCAGAGCCTCCCCCTCCCAAAGCTTTGGGTGCTAGCCACTCCTTTATCCATCCCACCTGCAGTTTGTACTTCTTTGCCCCCTGTCAAAGAAGACGCACAGAGGCTGGCCATGTTTCCACACCTGCCCTTTATTGGTCTCTTCTAGCAGGGTGGCTCCAGGCCCTTCACGCCTCTCAGACACCACCCATGAAGGTTTAGGAAGGTGCCATCATTCTGTGAAGGCCCAGAGCTTACCCAAGTCTTGAAGCCCTAGTTGAATGAATCACCAACCAGAGGGTTGGGAGAGGAAAAGGAAATGGGCAGAGGGGAAAGGCAAGGCTCTTCAGTGAAGGGGACTGACATCAAGGGAATGCTGAGGTCCAGCAGAGTCTGAGGGCATGCTGAATCCTAAGGCTCCTCAGGACTGGATGGAGTTGGAGAACTGTGTGCTGAGCAGCTCACATCTATATGGCCACTTTAAGGAGGCGCTTGATGTCAGGCTCAATGTTGATGGTTGGGAAGGTGCGGCTGTAGCGTCGGAAGGGCTCTCCCTCCGGCCCTATGAGGAATTTCTCAAAGTTCCAGGCCACATCTGAGCGGCGCACAGGGCTCCAAATGATGAACTTGGGATCGGTCATGAGGGAAAAGGGGTCATCATAAGGGTAGGGGAGCTTGTCCTTCAGATAGGCGAAGACAGGATGCTCGTTCTGCCCATTCACCTCACATTTTTGGACAAGGGTGAAGGTGGGCTGGTATCCACCCCCAGGGCGGACATACTTGAGACTGTTCAGGATCTCCTCATTCTGACAATTCTCCTAGGGGAGGAAAAAGACAAAGAGTGGACAAGGGAAAGGGGAAAAGAAGGATCCCCATCATGAAATTCTTTCACCCTCCTACACTCCCTTCACAGGATCATTCTTTTTCACTGTGAGGAGAGAGACAGACAAGGTGTGTCTCTCTGGGCCACCATGCCCAGATAATTTTTTTTTGTAGAGATGGGGTCTCACTTTGTTGCCCATGCTTTGGCTGCTTTTAAAGATTTAGCACTTCTGAGCTGTTGCTTTTGTCTCCAGTCTACCCTGAGCAGTTCTTAAGGTGTTTGAAGCAGAAGAAAGAGAAAGAGGCTTAGGTTATACTGCTTAGAACCTCCTCTTCAACTAACCTACTGACCTACCTACCCACAAGTCCACACCTACACACACACCCCTTCCCTTTCCCTCTTCCCTGGGTTTTGCCTTGCCTGCTTTCAATTGCACGTGTGTTGAGTGTAGCCTTTGCCTCTGCCTACTCAGCTACTTGAACTGAGGGTGAAATTGAGGCCCAGAGGAATGGGATTTGCAGCTTCTTGCTTGCTTCTTGCCTTGTCCTAGAACTGAAGTACAAACGCGAAGAAGCTTTGATGAAGGAAGACCGCATTCAAGGACATCTAGTTTTCAGGTGCCATAACAGCAGAGCAAGTTAAAGGCCACAATGAATGTGTACTCTAAATAGAACTACTTAGTAAGCAACAGGAGTGAACTAAATAGGATACAGGATTTAGGGTTCGGGAATAAGCCAGGGGAGGGGAAGTTGAGGAAATAAGTGCTTGATGGCTAAAGGTGGTATGTAATTCTCATTCTTTTCATGACTAGGCTACTACCCAAAGACTGCTGCACCTCGTAGCCACTCACTGCTCTCAGCTACGATTGCTTTGGCTCAAAACCTGGTCCCTGCCTTTCCCTCCCCACTGCCATCCTTGTCCTATTCCCTCTCAGCATTCCCACTCATGACAACCCAAAACGCCATGGGAACCCTTCTCTTCCCCTCTGCCTTTCCAATATAAGATTCAGATATCTTCCTCTGGGAGAGAGTTCCTGCTTCTGACCTGTGAGGACTAACTAGTTTAGGCCATCATGACATAATGAGCCCAGAGCTGATCTCTAGTAGACTTCTCTGTTTTTGTTTTGTTTTTGTTTTTTTTTCCCTGAAACAGCGCCTTACTCTGACACCTAGGCTGGGGTGCAGTGGCACAATCCACTCACTGCAGCCTTGACTTCCCAGGCTCAAGCTCTCCTCCCACTTCAGCCTCCTAAGTAGCTGAGACTACAGGCAAATGCCACCACGCCTAGCTAATTTTTGCATTTTTTGTAGAGACAAAGTTTCACTATGTTGCCCAGGCTAATCTTTTTTTTTTCTTTTTCTCAATTTTTTTTATTGCATTTTAGGTTTTGGGGTACATGTGAAGAACATGCAAGATTGTTGCATAAGTACACACATGGCAGTGTGCTGTGCTGCCTTCCTCCCCATCACCTATAACTGGCATTTCTCCCCATGCTATCTCTCCCCAACTCCCCACCCTCCGCTGTCCCTCCCCTATTTGCCCCCTACAGACCCCAGTGTGTGATGCTCCCCTCCCTGTGTCCATGTGTTCTCATTGTTCAACACCCACCTATGAGTGAGAACATGCGGTGTTCGATTTTCTGTTCTTGTGTCAGTTTGCTGAGAATGATGGTTTCCAGGTTCATCCATGTCCCTACAAAGAACACTCATCGTTTTTGATGGCTACATAGTATTCCAGCCCAGGCTAATCTTTTACTCCTGGGCTCAAACAGTCTGCCCACCTTAGCCTCCCAAAGTGCTGGACTTACAGGTGTGAGCCACTGCACCCTGGCAGATTTCTATTTCTGAATGCAAATAGCTGGTTGGCTCATGGTAGTTATAGACTCCCTCCAGCAACTTGCTAGGCTGAAGTGATGGTGTGAGGCAGGAGGTACTTCTAGGGCCAGAGGGACATCGGGTGAGGCTGGAGGTACTTCTAGAGACAGAGGGACATCTCAAAAGAGGATCTGTCATTTCTGTCTCTCCTGCTCTGGAAAAGGCCAGACAGAAAACTTAGGGAAGAACAGTGAGAGCAGGGAACAGTTTGGGTTCAGGTTTGTCACAGTCAGTGATGCTTCAAACTTCCTGCTTATGTCTTTTCCTTGCCTTCGTACCACTGTGAATTGACTAAGGGGAATATGATGAGAGGCTTCACTTGAGTTTATTCTGTCTGCTTGTACATTAAAATCATAAGTGGAGGCCAGGTGCAGTGGCCCACGCCTGTAATCCCAGCAGTTTGGGAGGCTGAGGTGAGCGAATCATGAAGTCAAGAGATTGAGACCATCCTGTCTCTACTAAAAATACAAAAATTAGCTGGGCTTGGTGGCACGCGCCTGTAGTCCCAGCTACCCGGGAGGCTGAGGCAGAATTGCTTGAATCCAGGAGGTGGAGGTTGCAGTGAGCCGAGATTGTGCCACTGCACTCCAGCCTGGTGACAGAGAAAGACTCCATTTAAAAAAAAAAAAAATCAGACCAGGCACAGTGGCTCATGCTTGTAATCCCAGCACTTTGGGAGGGCGAGGCAGGCAGATCACAAAGTCAGGAGTTCAAGACCAGCCTGTCCAATATGGTGAAACCCCATTTCCACTAAAAAATACAAAAATTAGCCAGGCATGGTAGCACATGCTTGTAGTCCCAGCTACTTAGGAGGCTGAAGCAGGAGAATTGCTTGAACCTGGGAGGCAGAGGTTGCAGTGAGCCAAGATTGTGCTACTGTACTCCAGCCTGGGCAAGGGTAAGATTCCATCTCAAAAAAAAAAAAAAAATCATAAGTGAAAATAGAAGAATCCCTAAAAGAGAACTCGAGGTGTGTGGACCAAAGATCTATAACAACTTGACCCATTAATCAGAAATAGAGGTGACTGTGATGCCCAGAGGAGACCCATGCATGTTGCAAACCTTTCTCTTTCCCACTTGTTCTCTTCCCACTTAGCTAATTTCAACCAAAAAAATAATCTTCAATCTAAATAATCAGTTTGCTTGCATTTGCATAGTACTTTATATTTTTCAAGTTATTTTTGTATATTCTATCCCTTAAACACCATAACAATCCTATGAGCTAAGTGGTATTATCCCCAGTTTACAGATGAGGAAACTAAACTGAAAAATCAGGCTCCCTTTGTGAGGGCACAGAGCCATTAAATAGCAAAACCAAGTCCAGCTAGAGCTGGAGGTCTCTTGAGTCTGTCCAATGCTTGTTTGATTCTTGGCCTCTATTTCCTCCACTCATTTATTCAACAAATATTTAATGAGTGCTTTCTGCCCTAGGAACTGAGGACACAGTGGAAACACAGACCTGCTTCCAGCTCTCATGGAGTAATATAGTAGGAAGACAATAAAAGATAAAAACCACACAGCCTCAGCCTTTAATCTTAAAAAATATATACCTCCCCTTAGTATGTCAGGTGTACCTAAAGAACTAGCTTAACAAAATATACCCCATGATTCCAGACACTCCAACACACAGTCATTCAGCCTCTCCCTTTATCCCCCTTGAGCTACACCAATCCAACACCTTTGGTGCATTACAAGGAGGGACCCCTCACCTGATGTCCAAATTGGTTGCAAGGGAAGCCAAGGACCACCAAGCGCCGAGGAAAGCGACATTGCAGCTCGTTGAGCTGGGTGAAGTCCCGGGTGGTTGTGCCTCAGAGCGAAGCCACATTCTCTATCAGCACAGCCCTGCCCCGGAACGTATTGAAATCTACCTTCTCCCCATCCAGGCTGATGGCACTGAGGTCGTAGAAGGACTTGGCAATGAAAGCCATGGTGAGGCGCAGAGAGGCCTGAGCCCACTTATGAATCTATCCGAGGGGTGAGGAGGAAGGAGCCGGGAAGGAGGACAGAAAGGATCTAACAGTGGAGCTTTGAGCACCCCCAGGATGACTTAGCAAAAACAGGCCCCACCTGTAGGTACTGTTTGAACAAGGAGGTTGCTCCTCCTATTAACAGACTGAACAAAGCCACCTCCCCGCCCCACCCTGCTGCAACCTGGGAAGAGCAAATCTGATACCTTTGAACAGATGTGAATAATTCACTACTTACAGGAAACCAGAGCCCAAAAGGTCGAATGGGAAGGGAAAAAAGGGAGGGAGAGATGCAGGATTGACTCCTACCTGCTCCATCAAGTTGTTCTCACTTGACACAGACATTTATTGAATGCCTGCCAAGTGTCAATCTCTGAATTGTAAGTGAGAGGGCAGGGTCTGCGGAGATCTGAAAGACGAGAATTGAGGCTCCTGCCCACCTGACTCAGAGGACAACTGAAATATACATATTCCCGTTCGTGTTCTCCACCTCCACCTGACCCCCAACCCCCAAATCGTGAGGATCAGTCCTTGCTTGGAGAAGGGTGAAGAGGAGTCACAGAACAGGTGGGTAAACTTAGTGGATAAACTGTACCTACCTCCCCTCTCAGACAGAGGTTCAGTCCCCAAGACTTTTCAGAGCAGGCTTGTGCTGGTCACCTTCCCACAGAAGAAAGTGTGGAGGGAGTTGAAGCTGCTGTGGTTCTGGTTCCAGATGCAGACAGACCACACTGATGCTTTCAACAGGACCCATACAGTGCATCGCAGGATGTCTGCTAAGGGCCATCTCAGAGGCCCACCCCTGGAAGCCACAGAAACCGAAAAGACCCTAAGCCACTTCATCATTCCAAGCACCCACCAATTCAACAAGTTACTTTTTAAAAAATGCGTTGATTTCTTCATTAGCAAAACTAGCAATGGGCTTGACCTAGCTTTGAGATTTTCGAGTGAAATTTCAATAACAAAGCAAATGTTTACTAGAGTGTTTTCACAGGGGCACATCCATTGGGAACTGTCTCCTTGAACAAAGAATTAGCAAGTCTGGGGAGCAGCTGGTCTTGAGAATCTGATTTGTTGAGATGAGATAAGGGAGCTACTCACCGGGAGCATGGAGCTGCCTTGCAGCTTTTCCATGGCTGTTCAAGTACACAGGGATCATGTGTCTCAAATGGCTCCTCCCTAAAAATAATTTTCCTTTACCTAAGTGGGTAGAAGGAGTGACAGGAAGCGTAGGGTGAAGTGTGTCCCCTGCTGAAGCTGGGTGGAGTTCCTAGAAGCAACCAATGAGTCCCCACCAAGCCACTGAGTTGCAAGTCCTGGGCACTGACAGTGGGCAACACTTTAACTTGCTAGATTTATGCGGATACCTAGAGCTTCCCTCTAGCTTCCTTTAGGCCTCCAGAGGCACCTCTTATTCTCGGCTCTTTTGCAAGCCTTATTGAAGAAGGTCATAGAAGTTCCTGAGCTGAGGAATGCGGGGGTTCCCTCTTCCTTAGGTACATGCCATCCCTTTTCTCCTGGTGTGACCTTGGATCCTTCAGACTGTCCCAGGATTTGCACCTTTCCTAATGGAATACACTTGATGAGGC
The DNA here is from genome assembly GCF_049354715.1 of Callithrix jacchus. Classification (NCBI taxonomy): domain Eukaryota; kingdom Metazoa; phylum Chordata; class Mammalia; order Primates; family Cebidae; genus Callithrix; species Callithrix jacchus. The sequence goes on from NC_133509.1 coordinate 99,613,231, forward strand.
TCTCCTAAAATATCTTTGTCTCCAAGTTTCCCTCAAACTGGCCTCACTTTCCAAAAGCTTACAACTTCTGCCCTGCACTAGGCAGCGTGTGATTCTCGTGGTTTTCTGTGGGACAATGCTTACTCTGGACACAGCACTGGCTTAGGCAGAAGGCCTATGTTGGTGGTTCTCAATTCTGACTGCAAATGAGAATTGTTTAGAGGGACTTTCCTGGAAATGCCAAAGCTTAGCCCTCCAGTGATTCCAATTCAGTGGTTTCTAGCCATAATTATGCCACTGTTACTTGAGACCCTTAGGTAAATCTTTAAGCTCTTTTTATTGAGACAGGGTCTCTCTCTGTCACCCAGGCTGGAGTGCAATGGTGCAGCTGTGGCCTCAACCTTCTGGGCTTAAGTGATCCACTGGCCTCAACCTCACAAGCCACCATACTCAGATAATTTTTTCTAGAGACAAGGTGTCATTATGTTGCTTGGGCTGGTCCCAAACTCCTGGGCTCAAGCAGTCCTCCTGCCTCAGCCTCCCAGGGTGTTGGGATTATAGGCATGAGCCACTGCACCTGGCCAAATCTTTAAGTTCTCTGAGCACCTGCTTCCTTGCCTGTGGGACATGGATACATAACCACCCTCCCCATCTCACACGGTGATGGCTAGGGTCATAAGAGTTGATCTATCACCAGTGTGCTGTAAGTGTAGTGAAGATCTTAAAACTACTGTTATCCTCCATTGTCCTACTCCTTTCTTCATTCAGTCCTTATCCCAATATTCTCCGCCTCCATCAACTCCATTCCCAAAGTATGAAATACCTGCAGTCCTGCGATCCCAGTCTGCCTCTGCTCCCCCAAGGTATCCAATCACAAACCTGAAAGATTATCCAGCCCCTCCTCGAAGCCTTCAGGAAGACCCGTTCCAGATCTACCCAAACAGATGAGACCCATTTGACTTTAAAATCTGCTCAGACACAGACGTTTGGCATCCTCTCAATAACAGTTTCATCTTATTTCTGCAGCGTGAGCTCAATGCAGGGCAATGGGGCTTTGCTTTGGACCTCCCTGCAGGTGGCGCTAGGGAAGGTACAGAAGGGAAGACAATGTTTGCTGCTTCCGTGGTCGTCTACTGCAGCTGCCTTGCTTCTGATGCTGCTTCTACGAGCACTGCCTCTCTCCCTCCCATAACATTGCCAGGGTCTGATATCACCCACCTCCCTAGTCCCAGTGTGATGTGAAACCTACCCTCAGGGACTCATCCAGGCAGCCACACCTGTGGTTTGAAATAGTCTTTATTTTGTAAACATCTGTTTAAAATAGATGAACCCTGCTCACAATTCATATATGGACCCAAGACACAGTACACGAAGTTCACCCGTCACAGGGAGATAGAGGGGGCTCAGGAGCAAGGGGCGGGGTGGAGTCTCAAGACAGCAGGTGCAGAGGTGGTGACGAGTAAACAGGCTAGCAAAGCCTGCTCAACAGTCTGGGCCTTAAGACATGCCCCAGGCCACCAGAAGTTTAAGGTGAGCATGGCTGCACCCTAAAATCCCAATTCTGCTTCCATACCTTTTCCCAGCCATGGCCCCGTGGATAGGGCTTATCAGTCTATAGAATCCCGATTCCATGTTTTCCCTTCCAGAGCCCCTAGGGTACGGTAAAAATATAGTCCTTTCCTGAGGGGGCTAGGAGAGACAATGAATGGCACCCTGCCTGATCTTCAGGGAAAGCTTCAATACTGGCCCACAGGTTGGAGCCACTGCCCAATATAACTTCTTAAGTCCCTGGCTGAAGACAGACTGAGGGCTGACATCACCCACCTCCCTAGTCCCAGTGTGGTGTGGCGTAGGTCTTGATACGCAAGGAGTCCATCCTCAAGGAAGCAACTGCAGCCATAGTCACAGCTTCCTCCTAGAGTCAGCTGTTTCTCATTAGCCAGTGATTTATAACTTCTGCTCTCCTTTGCTTTCCACTATCTAATCTACACCCTGTCCCTAAGTTTTGAGCCACATTCTCCTGCTGTTTCCTGGTTTGGTGGTGCTACCCCACCCCTTTTTGGAGGAATAAGGAAGTGGGGTTCTTGTCCTTCATGTGTGTGTGTCCTTAGTTGATAAATGCTCAGTACCTAGTTCTTTGTTTTGGCAGAAGCCACGCAATGCAGCTAATGTGTGGCTTAAGAACAACCCTCTTCCTAGGCCTTGCTCACCTTGGGAAGGCGGGGAGGAACCCCAGTAGGGCTGGCAAATTACTTCTTCCTTCTTTAAAGGGCCCCTACAAGCTACTCTTGGGCCATATGGGGTTAAAGAAACTTCCTGAACATAGCACTCTGGAGGAGGGAGTCCTCTTCCTTCCACCTGTAGCCACAGCGCAGCTGGCAAACCCTCAAGCCTATCAGGAGCTAGAGGGCAAGATGAGTGCTTCGTCTTGAAGGCTGAAAAGAACAGCACCAAGGGTTTCTACCCAGGGCCTTCCTTCTCTCTTCCTATGAAGTCTTCACCCTTCTCCCACAAACTCTGGGTCCCAGGAGAAGCTTGATTGCTGAAGGCTGGGCTCAGTCCTCTGCCTGGGAGTCTGAGGAAACAAATGCTCTTCTTACCTAAGAAATGTAAGAGGGGGCCCAGAGGCCCTGCTGCTGCTACATTCCCCTCTGCCGTGCAAACTGCTGTCCCTGGCCAGCTCTACCTTGCTCTTAACCTGATACATAGGAGCTAGTCCTTCATTTCCAAATGCTCTCCTTTCTGGCATGCATGGTTGGTCTGACAGTGTCACTGACCCCCGGACTCTTCTTGCCCCTGGAGTACCCACAGGCCTTGGTCCACACCTTTTTAAATTCAGAAGCCAGGTGGAGAGAAATTGTGTTCATGCTACATGGGAGGTAGAGAATGGAGGTGACTTTTTATCCCTGCCACCCCTCATTTTGTTTCCTTCTCTGAAGCACCTGCCTCTGAGCTCAGTTCCCAGAAAAGGCAGGCAGGCAGGCAGCCAAGCAAGGGCAAAGCTCTGGCAGGGGAGCGCGAGGAGGTAGGGCGGCCCCAGGCTTGAGGACTTCCTGGTTGCCGATTCCTTCCTATCTCGATGCTTCACTCTCCCAGGTCCCTGGGGAGGCAGGCCCATGGCACATGAGGGACAGTGGGGAGGGGAGGAGGAAGCAGCACCCTGTAGCCTTTGGCCCACCCATGAGGCAGGGTGGGGGGGTTCTTCCTGGATCCAAGGGTGGAACCACCCCCCGAGCCTGGGTCCATCCCCTCAGACAGGTTGGGAAGGAACGAAAGAGCCAGCTGCAGCAGCTGCCACACAGCAAGACACACGGGGAGGGGGGTCTGAGGGCTTTGGTACTAAACGCATTGGAGGGGAGGGGTTAGAGAGAGATAAGTCGGGGAGAGACGAGAAGCACAGAGGAGACACGAGGAGACAGGATGAGCAGAGAAAGGAGGAGCGGAAAGTGGCCGGAGTCCAGCCTCAGCTGTTGTCTGGGGGTGCGGGGTGGTGAGCGGTGCTTGCAGCACATGGTGGGGTCGTAGCAGGCCTGTGGCTGGGGAAACAGGCTGAAGACTACTCCAGGGTGGACGGGCTGGGGGCAGGGGCTGCTTGAGATGACAGCAGAGCCGCTCTTAGGGCCAGGCAGGGGAGAAGAGTGGCTACTGATACTCAGCAGGGTCATCACACGGGAGGACAGTGGCAGAGCAAAGCCCCGGCTCCCGTCTGCCCACGGGCCTCCTGAGGGAAGAGGGGTGTCGTGTGGGGTGCTCCACACAGGACTCTCAGCACCAGCAGCTTTTTGAAGAGTTCGCTGGGCCCTCAGGTTTGCCCTCCTCCTCCTCCAGCTCTGCCAATGCCAACTCGTTGCTGGCACATGTCCGGAGGCCTTCCAGCTCCTTCCTGTGGGCCTGCAACACCAGCTCCGTCAGACGCGTGAACGACTGGAAACCAAAGGGCACAGGTTAGTCCAGCGTCTCCTCCTCTCCCCTGGCAACCCTGCAGCTGCCCAAGGGGTGAGGCGTATCTTCTGGCTCCTCCTCCTGCCTCTGCTGGACTCAGCCCGAGAGAGTAGGTGCCTGGTTGCCAGGCTCTCACCTCTTTAATGTTGAGGTTGGTGCAGGCACTTGTTTCGTAGAAGTCCATGCCATACTCCTTTGCCAGCTGCAAGAGAAGGACATTTCTGAAAGAGAATCAGTAAGGCAAGGGAGAGGCCCACACAACGAGGCACAGACTTCTGCCACTGCACGCACAACCATGCTGTTGTGATGATTTCTCAGAAGAGAGAATTTCTCAGATGAGACTGGGAGCTCCAAGACAGGGTAGCAGCCAATGGGGGAAGATCCTCCACTCATACACCTCTCTGTTCTTCCAGCTGCCACCCCACACCCCCCAATGCACAATCATATATCAGGAGCCATACATTGTGGCAGGTGGCATCCTCATAAAAAACATGGGCCCTGGAGTCCCACAGCCCCAGACCTGAATACCAGCACTGCCACTGACAGCTAGCTGTGCAACCTTGGGGAAGTCATTCATTCTCTGTAAGCCCCAGCTTCATCTTCTGTAAAGAGACTGAGAGTGTCTACCATCCATGGTTGTGGGATGATTAAATGGGGTTGTACACCTAAAAGCACTTGCCTCAGCACAGTTCCGCACATAGAGTGCTCAATAAATACTATCCTAGTAGGCATTTCTTCTACTTTCAAATTTGCCAAGGACCATGTCTGATTTTTGATACCAAACAATCAATTTCATTTTAAATGCTAATGGAACACTATTGACTGAGGAGAGGGAAAAACTCTTAAGGTCTATGGACTGGGAACAACTTGTCTCAGAAATAACAATCTTAGCTGGGCACGGTGGCTCATGCCTGTAATCCCAGTACTTTGGGAGACCAAGGCTGGTGGATCACCTGAGGTTAGGAGTTCGAGACCAGCCTGGCCAATATGGCAAAACCCTATCTCTAGTAAAGATACAAAAAAATTAGCCAGGTGTGGTGGCATGCACCTATAATCTCAGCTATTTGGGAGGCTGAGGCAGGGGAATTGCTTAAACTTGGGAGGTGGAGATTGCAGTGAGCCGAGATTGCACCACTGCACTCTAGCCTGGGTGACAGAGCAAGACTCCATCTCAAAAAAAAAAAAAAAAAAAAGAAAAATGTATGACCAATCTTTCTTTTGGCACTCTGGGAGGATGGTCTCCCTGCATGCTTGGACATTCCCTCAGTGTCATCCTCCTATCCTTTCTGCCCCCATGGCTTCTCCAACTGTGGCTCTTAGTCTCCTCATTTGACTCCTTGGCTCTTTCCTGGGTCAGAAGGACAGGAATGGGGGAGTGTGGGGTGGGCTGGGAGATCATTTCCTGACTGTAACATGGCAGGTGCCCTGGATGCTGTCAGAGAAGTTGACAACTTTAAGTCCTTCATCACTAACACGGGGATGATCCCTTAAGCAGAGGGCAATCCTGCATGTGGGGATCTGGACCTGGGAGAGTTGCTGCCCATGAGGTCTTTGTTTCTGGATGGACCCCAAATCACTGTCCTAAAGCCCACAGAGCAAGCCTTCTGAGGATGGCCACTCCCCCAGAGCCTTGTGGTGCTAGGGATGTGTGGGAGGACCTGCCACTGGGGAACACAGCCCTGGGTCCCTATACTCAGGACTGGCCCTGAAGGCCCAGCAGAGGACCCGGGTGAACTCGCCTGTTCCTTCCACTTACCTGCTGCCCTTGCTCTCTTCCCACCTGCCGTTTCTGCTCCTCGTCTGCCTTATTCCCGATAAGGATCTTCTGGACACCTTCTGGTGCATACTAGGGACAAAGGATGGGCAGAACGGCCAGTGAGTGCTGCCCTACCCCCCATTTTCCCCATATAAGTCTCCAGTGCCTCCAGCCCACTACCTACTCCAGAGCCCCAGGGACAGGGTGGGCTGACTGGATGTGGATGCCAGGCTCCCCCAAGTGCCATGCCTGACCTCAAGGATATCATGGGGACAGCTCAGGGTAGAAGACACTCTAAGACTGGTGCTTCCTGGGGTTAGACTACTGGTATCAGAGCTGGAAAGGACATTGGATGTAAGTCCAGCCCTCATTCTACAGGAACCAGGGACTCAGAAGATTCAAATGGCTGGCCCAAGGCTCCACAGCTATTGTGCAGAGCCAGGACTAGATCTCCATCTTGCAACTCTACCTGGTCCCAAGATTTCAGGAAAAATGCTGCTCACAGGGCAGACTTAGAACTAACTCATTTCTGGGGAAGACACAGCCATGGAGGCCTAGGAAGGTATGGAGAGTGAGGGCATGGTGGCTTCGCTTTCTTCTCCATGTCTTACCCTCCCAGAGGTCTTCATCCAGGGCTGTGGAAGGCAAGGCTTCCTGGAATCATTTTCTCACCCACCCTGAGAGCTCTGGCCTTCCCATCTGGCCCTCACCTTGCCTTCCCCGGTGGAGTACCCTCTCCCCACCCCGGCAGTGAGGTAGCATCTCCTACCTCATCCACGTCACTGACCCACTTCATGATGTGCTGGTAAGAGCGCTCACTGCTAATGTCATAGACCAAAAATATCCCCTGAGAGAGAGAAATAGAGAGATGGGGGCAGTGAGGCACACAGAGAGAGTGCAGTCATGGGGCCAGAAGGGGCTGTGGAACTTTAAAGGTTGGGTCCCACTCTCCCTTCTCCCTGCTCAGCATCCAGAAATGTCTCCTCTCTCAGACCCACCACTGCTGCCTCCCAGGCCCATCACATAACTCTCTAGAGAAGGAAGGCACCATATGCTTTGACCCAAATCTGACCCAGGATGGATGGTGGAAGTCAGGGGTGAGAGTGGGGGCCTGCCTATAGCGAGTGAGCCATGAACAACAGACAGAGAGATGGACGAACGATCAGTGAACAGCTGAAAGACTGCCCTGCGCTCCACCAAGCAGGCGATCTGTGTTTAGGGGATCTGTGGCACAGACATCTCAAATACCCAGAGCTGGGAGTCTGGGTGGCAGCTTCCCACTTTGAAACCCCAAACGTGGTGGCTTACCTGGGCCCGCCGATAGTACTGCTTTGTGATGGTCTGGTATCTCTCCTGCCCTGCAGTGTCCCTGCAGGAGAAAGCCAGTCCCTCAGAGAAGCAGGGACCATGGGAGCAGACAGGGAGGGGAAGAGCAGAGCTGGGAGATCCTGTACCCTTGCAGGAAAAACCAGGGGGCTGCAGGGTGAAAAACCAGGGGTGCTTGGATCCCCACGAGGATCTGCAGTCAGAGACCTGGTTGTCTGTGCTGGTGCTGACCAGGTCTGCAGGGCCTTGGCCCCTTCTGCCAACTGCCCTACTGGCAGACATCAGAAGCCACAGCCAGAACAGGCCTTGGACAGCTCTCTGGAATCTGGCCACTATGGCCAGATTTGGTTGTATGGGAGTTGACGGGGGGAAGCTACCACACCCCCAGCCCCTTTGAGACCTGAAGGCAGTGCCCATACTACTGTGGAATTGAGAGGGAGCTCTAAACCCTGGCAAAGGGAGTGCTTCTCTCAGGCAGAGAGCCATAGTGACACCCTCTGCTACTTGGGAAAACCGTACTATGCTGTCCCAAGGAACTCTCTCAGGGTCTCACCCTAAATGATGGGGCGTGTAGCCTCCCTCCTTCCAATCTTAACACAGTGTGGCACAGCCCAAGGGCAAAGCCTGATTCTGAGACAGATTCACAAGGGTTAGTGTGCCAATTCCTTCTAATTGCTGCCCTTTGGTGCTTGTAGTCAATCCCATGAAGTTTCTTAGAGATTGGAGATTAGGCTCATAGGAAGAGATGAGCTTCTGAGACTTCACTTCTCTCCATCACAGAGGTGGCCAGTTAGCTGCTAGGTGAAGCCTAGGGATTTTATACATGACAGCGGCAGCTAAGGAGCAGCCCAAAGTCCTCTCCTCCTAAATCTGCCTCCTCCTCCTCCTCCCCCCCAACTCACCAAATCTGTATCCGCACTTTGATGCCGTCTACCTCTATGGTCTTCATCTTGAAGTCAACCCCTGGAGAAAGGAAGAAAGCAAGAAAGTTAGAGTGGGTGCCCACTGAGAAATGAACAGGAAAGGCCCAGGCAATCACACTTGAAAGGTTTCCTTTTGGTTTAATTTACAAACAGATGAAGTAAGGTAAAGGCCTTCTTTAAGCAGAAACTGATCCTAAGGAAGTATCTGAAGCTTTGAAAGGGGCTTTCCTTTCTCCCTGAGCTGAAAGTTGCCGAAAGTAAAGGGCCTGGAGGACCCAGGAGGAGAGAGAGTGAATCTGGGGAAATCTACTTCATCACTGCCTTACTCAAAAGACTTAAAAACATGTCTCGTTCTAGTCATGTGTGAAGTCTTCCTATTTATACTTCTGGAGAGAATGCTGCATTTATCCTTCCTGAAATTCTGATCTCTAGGAATAGCAACCCACATTATTTGTCTGCTTCCTTCCCCCTATCTCTGGCTTGTTAATAACTGGAAGGGGTCATAGTGTCGGACTGTGGAGAGAGGAGGGCTGTTCCAACACATAATTGTACCTAAAGCCTCAGCACCCAGGCAAGGCCCACCAAAAAAAAGGCCTCATGCATCTCAGTTGCTGACTTACCTGTTTGCCTCATGCATCTCAGTTGCTGACAACACCTAGGAGGTGTTGTGGTTGATGAGGAGGAGCATGGGCTTTGGCATCAGGCCTGAGCCTATCTCCTCACTCTGGCCACAAAGCTCATTGCTATGACATCAGGCACCTTGCCTCACTGAGCCTCAAATTTCCACCTCAGTAAATGTCTTCATCAGATATTACCAATATCTCAGAGGGTTGTTGAGGGGAGATGTCTTCATCAGACAATTTGACTGCGGCTGTCATGAGCTAGGGCAGGGCTGGGTTCATGCAGGTGCTTGTAACTGTCAGAGAACCTGATGAAAAGGCAGTGGCATGGCGTGTCACTGCGGGAGGGAGAAGCAGTGGATCCTCCAGCCTGTGGATGGAGGAGCTAAGCTGCCACAAGATGCAGGAAACACAAGGGATTTGGCAAACCTGTCCAGGGCAGAAACACACTGGAGAAATTTGCAGCAAGAGAAGTTAGCACCACCACCAGCAGCCAGCTTGCCTCTGAGTGACAACAGAGAGATGAGGGGAAATGTTGTGCTCACCGTGCCTCTCCCCACCCCTAACTGTACCCAGCCACTGTGCCAATGATTCAAGAGCTATGTCTGGTAGGCTAATTAAACTCCCGTCTTTGTGTACTCCCTGGAGCAAGGTCAGGAGTGGGCATGATCAGCCATGGTTTTCAGATGGGAACACGGTAGAATTCTGAACCGTCTGCCACCAGCGGCACTGCCTGGCCCAGAAGACCTGAAGGTGCCAGGATCCCCATCACCACTGCCACTCCGCATCAGTTATTTGCCAAATGGGAGACATTTCCCCTTATCCGTGCTGTCCCCAGCTTTCTACAAATACAAACAGATTGCCTTCTGTCTCTTCCTTCCCACCATCGAGACCAATCGTCATTTAATTACAAGAGAAAAAAGACGCAGAACGGGCAACCTGAACTTAATCGAATTGGTCAAACATGAATCATTTTTCGCCTGCCCAAGCTGATTCATATCCATTGAGCTGTACTTTTCCAAATGGGCAATGCCTGGCAGCCATTCTTCCATGTGTACAGAGAAAGAGTGAAGAGGAGGAGGGAAGAAGGAAGGAAGAAGGAGAGAGGCACCTGGCCTTGGGAGGCAGGAGTGTGCTTATTCCTGCCTGGATCAGTGGTTGTCAGGCACCTGTTTCTCCCCAGTACCTGGCATAGAAGGGGATCAAGACACTGTCTCATGATATAGCACCTTCTCCCAAGAAGAATGAGAAATTTTGTCCAATTTGTAATCCACCTGGCTAGTCCTCACACTAGCCTAGCAAACCTGGTCAAGGACAGTGGCTTGTGCAAAGCTGTCACAAGGGGGACAGGAAGAGAGGAGGTTTGCTTTCCTTTATCCCACAGACATTTATGGGAACCTCCTATGTGCCCTGCACTGTGCTCAGTGCAGACAGAGCAGTGAAAAAGACATGGCCCCTGCCCCGAGAGAGCCTAGTGGGAAGGCAACAAGGGCTCAGAGAGGTCAGCGGCTAGGCAGGGTCAGCACAGCACATGCAGAGATTCCAACACAGGTGTGTCTATGCCGGTGCCACGCTGCCCCTTGTGTTGGTTCTTAGGGGAGAGAGAGGAGAGTCATGGGTAGTTGGCCAGGCATGAAAGCCCTAACTCTGTGGTGCTTGAGAAGGGCTTGGCTAAGAGAGGAACTTCCAGTATTTTTTTTTTTGAGACGGAGTCTCACTCTGTTGCCCAGACTGGAGTGCAGTGGCGTGATCTCGGTTCACTACAATTTCCGCCTCCTGGGTTCAAGCGATTATCCTCCCTCAGTCTTCCAAGTAGCTGGGACTACAGGCGCACGCCACCACACCTGGCTAATTTTTGTATTTTTAGTAGAGACGGGGTTTCACCATGTTGGCCTTGATCTCCTGACCTCATGATCCGCCCACCTTGGCCTCCTAAAGTGCTGGGATTACAGGCATGAGCCACTGTGCCCAGCCTATATTAAGGTGCATTTTTCCCTGTGAGAGAAGAGGGGATGGAGGGAGGGGTGAAAGCAGGCAACTGTCCAAGACACAGGACTGACAAGGAGATAGGGAATTCCATCAGAAGGGAGGCTGGGCAGTGACTCCTTCTGACCTCCTTCCTCACTTCTTAGCTAGGTGGCTGGGGACCAAGGCTAGGGAATTCTGGGGCTCACAGGACTCCCTGGTCTCACCCACACCCCACCATCTTGCAACCTAGGTCTCACTGGCTACCTGGGAACATTTGTTTTATTCGCCTTTTGGCTATCCATATGCATTAACATATGATAGAAGAAACAGAGTAAGTCTATGTCTTCAGAAGGAGTTTCCTTCCTCCCTCCCCGCCATGCACCCTTTCTTAAACTTAAAAAGGTTACCAGCCCAAGGATCTTCAAGAGGATTCTATTTCTTCTGCGCTCTGTTCCCACACGGCCTGGGCCTTTCACTGCGCCCACCTTCTAGTCAGGCCCTGGCCCCAGTAACCCATCGTGGTTCCTTCCCTCTCCCTGCGTGGCTGTTGGTTTTTTCCACTGCTGAGCACTGCAGGACAAAGTCAACACGCTGGCCTTATTTGGGCCTCTCCAGGTGGAGGCTTTCTCACTCTGGCCAGCCCTCACAGCTGCTTAGCAAACTGTTCATTCACACATGTGTTCACCTATCACTGTCCTCCCACTGAAGGCTTCAGCTCCAGGGCACCTCCTCCCCACCCCTGTGCTCTCAGCAGGATACCTTCTCCACTGTTTTATGGCCCAGATGAATGCCTTTCCTCTGAAGCCACCTCCTCTTTTCAGATTTCCCTCTGTTCTCTCTGCCTTTCCTCATGGAAAAGTCCTCTATCCATATCTCGCCTCATTTTGGTCCTCATCAGCCCCACCTGGGTACACACCCAGAGAGTTAGCCCTTGTTGCATCATTAGTATCCATGGGAAGAAGAGATAGTCTCCATCTGCCTGCAGTGGTTTCACATTCTGGCTCCCCTAAAGTAGCATTTCTCAAACTTCCAGGTGCACAAGAATCACCCAGCGATTGAGTTAAAATGCAGATTATGATCTGGTAGGTGTGGGGCAAGGCCTGAGATGCTGCAGGAAGCTCCTAGGTGAAGCTGATGCTGCTGTCCACATATCACTTGAGTAGCAAGCTGTTCTCAAAGCGTGTCCCTGGACCCACAGCATCAGCATCACCTGGGACTTGTTAGAAATGCAAATTCTGGCCCCATGCAGTGGCTTATGCCAGTAATCCCAACATCTTGGGAGGCTGAGCCGGACTGCAAAGCTGGTGTCCCAAAACCTACCCAGGGTGTCCTGGATCACCTAAGGTCAGGAGTTCAAGGCCAGCCTGGCCAACATGGCATAAACCCTGTCTCTAGTAAAAATACAAAACTTAGCTGGGGATGGTGGCAGTCACCTGTAATCCCAGCTACTCAGGAAGGAGGCAGGGGGCATGGGGCTGAGGCCGGAGAATCTTTTTAACCCGGGAGGCAGAGGCTACAGTGAGCTGAGATTGTGCCAGCCTGGGCAACAGAGCAAGACTCCTCAAAAACAAAAATAAAAACAAAAAAACATGAAATGCCAATTCTTGGGCTTTATAGAATCAGGCCCTCTAGGTGCAGGGCCCAGCAATCAGTTTCAATAAGCTCTCCTGGTGATTCTCACACATGCATAAGTTTGAGAACATTTGGACAAAATCTTTGCACCTGAAGTGTCAAGAGAGGCAGCACAAGAGTTGTTTCTCAAGGTGTGCTTTGCAGAGCCTCAGCTTCAGAATCATGGGTTGATATTTAAAAAACCAAAAACAATGACCTTGACTTGCCTAGACCTACTGAATCATAATTTTAGAGTGAGGCCCAGAAACCTGTATTTTTAACAGCACTGTGGGTGATATTAGAAGAAGGTTCAAGAGCTATATATGTCGTGGAAGAGACATCCATTGGCCTGGAGTCAGAAAAAGCTCATCCAAATCCTGGGTTTGGCACTTGCTGTGTAACTTCAGGCAAGTCTTAACTTCTAGCTTCAATTTTTTTTTTTTTTGAGATGGAGTCTCAGTTTGTTGCCAGGGATGGAGTGTAGTGGTACAATCATAGCTCACTGCAGCCGCCATCCTCCCACCTCAGCCTCACCTGGGACTTGTTAGAAATGCAAATTCTGGCCCAGGGGGTACTCAAGCAATCCTACCACCTCAAATCTCTTAGTAGCTGAGACTACAAGCATGCACCACCATGCCCAGCTAATTTTTTAAATTTTTTTGTAGAGATGAGGTCTCCCTATACTGTGTAGACTAGTCCTGAACTCCTGGGCTCAAGTGATCCTCCCACCTCGCCTTCCCACAGTGCTGGGATTACAGGCATGAGCCTCTGCACCAGGCCAATTTTTCTATGTGTGGAAGAATACTGCTCCATTCCCAAGGGCTGGTGGTGGGATAATTAAACAATTATCTGTGAAGCACTGGCTGCGGTAGTTTTCTTACTCCTACCTTCCCTCTGCCAAATAAAGGCTTCCAGGGGAGCAGTCAGGAAAACCAGCCCAGAGAACCCTGAAGGGATTATAACATCCCTGCTATCCAGCTACCCTTGCTAGCCGAGGGACTACAGCATCAGCAGCATCAGAGAGAGCGTGAGAAATGCACATTCTCAGGACTCACCCAGCCCTACTCAATATAGTGCTTGTCTTTATAGCACACCCCTGAGCTATGGAATCCCTCAGCTCTTAAGCCAGCCCCATGAAGTAGGCAGGAGTAGGTATTATCATTGTGAGCCACAGGGAGGCCAAGTAACTTACTCATGTTTCCACATCCCACAGCTGAGCCAGACTGCAAAGCTGGTGTCCTAAAACCTACCCAGGGTGTCCTTCAGTCTGCCAGGGGCTTCTCAACTCTGGGAGGCTGAGGAATCTTACCCCCTGTTCCCGCACACCCTGGCATACTCAATGCCTTTTTTCTTTTTTCCTGATGGAGTCTCGCTCTGTCGCCTAGGCTGGAGTGCAATGGCGCGATCTCAGGTCACTGCAACCTCCACCTCCTGGGTTCAAGCGATTCTCCTGCCTCAGCCTCCCAAGTAGCTGGGATTACAGGCACATGCTACCACACCTGGCTAATGTTTTGTATTTTTAGTAGAGACGGGGTTTCACTGACATTATGTGGCGTCTGGAAGTGAGGCAGGGGCACATGAGGAGAAGCCTGCTGCTATTGTCTGAAAGTCTGTGTTCCTCCAAAATTTCCATGTTGAAATTTAACCCCCAGTGCAGTGCTGGTGGGAGGTGAGGCCTTTGAGAGGTGACTCAGTCATGATGTTGGAGCCCTTATGAGTAGGATTGATGCCCTTATAAAAGAAACCTGAGGGAGCTTGTTCCCTTTTCTGCCTGTCACAGAGCGTCAGGCTTCACAAGACGCTGAATCTGCTGGCACCCCGATCTTGGACTTCCCGTCGTCCCAAACTGTGAGCAATACATTTCTCTTGTTTTCAATTACTCTGCTAAAGACATTTTGTTACAGCAGCCCTGACTGACTGAGACACCCACCATAGCCTATTTTCAGGGAGCTCCTTGCTCCTTTGGTTCATGATTCCAGTAAGTCCAAATTCATCACCCTGACAGTGTCCCTACAAGACAGCCTACTTCCTTTCTTGGGTACAGAAAGAAATAGGGCACAGAAGTGTTAAGGAACAAGCAAACCACTTCTACATGGCTCCTGAAAAGGTTCTCAGAGATGCTGGGAGCCCCAGGAGGGGAAAGTCAGAAAGATGGGCCCTTTCCCAACCAGGTGCCCAAAGCATGGAGAGCAGCTCATTGTTTTTCCTGGCACATCAGATATGCCCATCATGGTCCCTGCCACACCCGGTGTCCCTTTCTGGCCAGAACGGCTCAGCCCCAAACCTCTGCTTAGGGAAGCAGCGCTGGATGCAGCATGTTCTTTATGGCGAAGCAAGTTTAGACTGGACCATTAACAGGCTTGCTGGTGACCCACAGCGTGACCTGGCCAGCTGAGGCAAGGGGGCTTAGCTAAGCCAGTCAAACCAGCTCACTCCAGGTAGGGCAGAGAGGACTAATCAGTTGCTAATGAGGGAGCATGAGGCAGACAAACATGCAGAAAGAATTGCTTGATCCCAGGAGTTCCAGACAGGACTGGGCAACAAAGTGAGACCCCATCTCTACAAAAAATTAAAAAAAAAAAATAGGCGTGATGGTGTGCATCTGTGGTCCCAGCTACTTGAGAGGCTGAGGCAGGAGGAGCGGAAAAAAGCAGAGAGGCCTAAAGATGATGAACATGCTGACTGGAGTTGGGGTGGAGGACACTGGATCCTAGCACAGCCACGGGTCCAGAACAGACTCCAAGTTCAGCCCATGGGTATCCACAGAGCATGTGCCCCTTTTCTTAGTGACACCTGAGAGTGCCTCAAGATTGGTCACTGCTACCAAATGGCTCCCCCAAGCTGGTGGGCAAGACGCTTCAACAAAGGAGCTGGAAGGAGGACCCCTAAACCACCTCTCCCTGCTCCTTACTGCCCCCTATTTTTGTCTTGTAGCCTCAGCTACACAAAAAGAACCTAAGGGGCAGAGAATATTTTGTGGCTGACCAAGTATTTGTTTTGTTTGCTTGTTTTTTAAATTTGTCCCCGTGCCAGCACAGTGCCAGGCATAAAGAAGCAATTCCAAAACAAATTCTAAATAAATAAATCAGCCAAGCACAGTGGCTTACACCTGGTAATACCAACACTTTGGGAGGACAAAGTGGGAGGATTGCTTGAGCCCAGGAGTTTGAGACCACACTGGGCAACAAAGTGAGACCCTGTCTCTACAAAAAATTAAAAACAAACCAAAAAAAAGCCAGGTGTGATGATGTGCACCTGTGGTCCCAGCTATTTGGGAGGCTGGGCAGGAGGATCACTTGAGTCTGGGAGGTTGAGGCTGCACTCAAGCCTGAATGACAGAGCAAGACCCTGAGAAAGAAAGAAAAGAAAAGAAAAAGAATTAATTCCATGAGGGGAATACCCGCCATCCCAGAGAGCATAAGAAGGGCTGTGTGCCTGAGGCTTGGCTGGCCACGGTGACTCATGCCTGTGGGAGGCCGAGGTGGGCAGATCATGATGTCAGGAGTTTGAGACCAGCCTGGCCAACATGGTGAAATGCTGTCTCTACTAAAAGTACAGAAATTAGCTAGGCATGGTGGCAGATGCCTATAGTCTAAGCTACACGGGAGGCTGAGGCAGGAGAATGGTTTAAATCCGGGAGTCAGAGGCTGCAGTGAGCCAAGACCATGCCACTGCACTCCAGCCTGGGTGAAGAGCGAGACTCTGTCTCAAAAAAAGGAAGGTCTGTGTGCCTGAGGCTTAAGAGCAGGGAGACGTGTCCTGCTACCTGATGCCTCACAGACAAGAAAAGCTCCTCAGTGAGGTGAGGGTGCCATGCAATGATGGCCTGAGGCAGCCCCAGACCCCATCCTCTTCCTGCTGTGACCCTGGCTGTGTGGTCTCTGCCCCAGCAGCTGCTAGGCCACAACTGGAGCCCTAGATTGCTGGGACAGCACTGCTGCTGGAGAAGTGGGAGGACAGGCAGGGCCCTCCTCTGGGCACCAGGGGCAGAGGCAGGACAGAGGGATGCAGCAGGGGAGATACCCAGCACCCACATGGCTCCTAAGCTAGCTCGCCTGTGTAGGCAAATCAGAAGAAGTTAGTGTCTCCCCCTCCCCACCCCGGCTCAGTGAAGCAGTAGAGGTGCTGTGATGCTTACAGAAAGGAGGAGGCAGGGTACATCCAGACTAAAGAACACTCCTTCCCATCAATGTCTGCCTCTCTAGAAAGCCCTAGAAAGCATGGAGGAAGTATGGCTCAAGAAACGGAGTGGCCTGGCCATTAAGAGCACAACTAGGAGGCCAAGTTGGGTTCCAATCCTGCGTTTATCACTAATTACCTGCATGGTGTTGGGGAAGCCAGTTAGCCTACCTTTGCCTCAGTTTTCTCACCTGTAAAGTGGGGGTGACAGAAAATTCTCAAATAATTTTTCTAAAGATTGAGAGATAAGGTATAAAACCCATATCACAGGGTCTGGCACACAGAGCTTTATTAAATGTTAGCAGAAGCAGCTGTCAAGCCCCCTTAGGGAAGGATAAGATTAATGAGCCCAGAGCTGCAGGAGGGGGAATGGGAAGAGCTCTAGGATGTAGAATGAGGCTTATGTTGGGGAGAGGAAGGAGAGTGGGGCAGAGAGGTGAAGCCTGAGCCAGCACTTGGCTGGAATGTTTCAAGGAAAAGAGGAAATGCCACCCCCTGTAGGGCCCAGATGGCTCCCAGAGGGAGCCAGAGCCTGGCTAAATTCTGGCACAGGTAGGGTGTGCCTACTAGTGGGCCAGCACCTCATGGGTTAAGGGCAGGTGCCAGCTTACCTGCCCACCACATATGCTTTAGTGGAAATAGGGCTGCCTATGGGTGCCAAATGTTATCATCACAATCAACCGCAGCCCAAAGGACCAGCAGTGCGACCTGAGCTTTCCATTAGTAATGAGACTCCACAATGAGGAACAACCTAATACACCTGAAACCCAAGGAAGACACACAATCCCTGGGACCAGGCCGGCTTCAGTTACCAACTGTAAGTCCCAGGAGTGCCCAGCCCCTCCCCCTGCAGGAAACCAGCATGTGCGGGCCATGTGCACCTCCTGTGGGTTGTGGCAGGAGGTCACCTCTAAAGAGGTCACCCTGTGCAACCCTAAAACACCAAAAAAGACCCCATCCACACAGGGATCACAGGAGCTGATGTGATTTGGCTGTGTCCGTACCCACATCTCATCTGCTCTGGTGTATGCAGAGATAAGGGATCAGTGCCTTAGACTAAGGTCAGTGTTGCCGGTTGCTCAGGGTCACAGCTGGTATCAGATGTGCCTATCAGCTCAGCCAGGTTGCTGGAGTGACCCTCCAAGGCGACCTCAACAGCCAGGGCACTCTGGAGTAAGGAATCTCTAGGGCTTGAGCAGTGGGGCCATCCACTCCCTCCAGCCTCATTATCTTAAGGGTCTCAAGCCGGGCATGGTGGCTGATACCTGTAATCCCACTACTTCGGGAGGCCAAGGTGGGAGGATCACCTGAACCCAGGAGTTCAAGATAGGTCTGGGCAATGTAGTGAGACCACATCTCTACAAAAAATTTAAAAATTGGCTGGGCACGCCTGTAATCCCAGCACTTCGGGAGGCTGAGGCGGGAAGAACACCTGAGGTCAGGAGTTTGAGACCAGCCTGGTCAACATGGTGAAACCCCATCTCTACTAAAACTATAAAAATTAGCCAGGTGTGGTGGCAGGCACCTGTAATCCCAGCTACTGGGGAGGCTGAGGCATGAGAATCACTTGAACCTGGGAAGTGGCGATTGCAGTGAGCCAAGATTGTACCACTGTTCTCCAGCCTGGGGGATAGAGTAAGACTCTGTCTCCAAAAAAATAAAAAAAATAAACAGTCCCAAGATACCAACATTACCTACAACTTTCCTCAGGGAAGAACAGAAGTCCTCTAGGAAAATGCATTCATTTGTTCCTTCGTTTAAAGGAACGAATGAATAACATTATTCAAACTGTTATTGAATGCTTCCTATGTGTCAGGAATTAAGCTAGGAACCAGAAGACAAGGTATCAACAGTACAGAAAGATCGCTGTCATCAGAGCTTCCACTCTAGTGGGGAAGACAGATACAAGTAATGAATACCTAATTTCTGAGAGCCGTACGTGATCAGGCGCAATTACAGGATAAAGAGTAGAGAATGAGGAGACCCAAGCGCAAGCGACTTGTTGGCCAGAGGAGAACTTTTAAAGAGGTAACACTTGAGCTGAGACCTGAATGACAAGGTACCAGCAGGGAGATCCAAAGGCCGGACACATTTCAGTTAAACTCACAGTTCCTTGGAAGAGAACAGGAAGAGGGTCAACAGTACTCTCTCCTCTGTTACAAAAGGGGAACTGCAGCAAGGCTCCTCCCTTCTCTCAGGTCTTGTGGGGACCCTCACGGGTGCACCTGCATCTGTACTGTTCACTGCATGTCTTCTAGCATCTGGCTTAGTTCCTGGAACATAGCATTCAATTGCACTTACACTTGTCTGGAGGCGTGAATCTGAAGAATGCACCAAGAAACTTCTCAAACCCAGCAAGGCCAACTTCAGAACTCCCTGCTCCTATGTGATCCTGAGATCTCCATACATTGAATAAATAGCATGCATAAAGCCCACCATTCCTGTGTACATAGTAGGTACAAGGCCGGGCGCGGTGGCTCAAGCCTGTAATCCCAGCACTTTGGGAGGCCGAGGCGGGTGGATCACGAGGTCAAGAGGTCGAGACCATCCTGGTCAACATGGTGAAACCCCATCTCTATTAAAAATACAAAAAAATTAGCTGGGCATGGTGGCGCGTGCCTGTAATCCCAGCAACTCAGGAGGCTGAGGCAGGAGAATTGCCTGAACCCAGGAGGCAGAGGTTGTGGTGAGCTGACATCGCGCCATTGCACTCCGGCCTGGGTAACAAGAGTGAAACTCCATCTCAAAAAAATAAAATAAAATAAAAGTAGGTACACAGTAGGTATACTGAGTAGATAATCAGAATCAGTGTTCTCTGCCACCCCGCCTTGTTTTTTTTGAGACAGGGTCTCACTCTGTTGCCTAGGCTGGAGTGCAGTGGCACGATCTCGACTCACTGCAATCTCCACCTTCTGTGTTAAAGTGATTCTCCTGCCTCAGCCTCCCAAGTAGCTAGGACTACAGGCGTGTGCTACCACGCTCAGCTAATTTTTGTATTTTTAGTAGAGACGGAGTTTCGCCGAGTTGGCCAGGCTGGGTCGTCCCCTTGCTTTTCCCACTGCCTTGTGCACAGACCTCCTTAGAGCCTTGGTAACATGTGCAATGTGCTCTAGCCACCACGTCTCACTTCCCATTGGCAGTCCCCTGGGCCTGGGTCTCACCTCCCTAAGCCTGCTGCTTAGGCCAGCGGTCACCACAGAGGCAGCCAAGAGCCACCAGGCCACTGACTACTCATTCCTCCAGCCTCCTTCTCAGGCAGGGCTGTGCTGACTGGTAGCAAAAGGTTCAGGGAAGAAGAGACTGGGGCCTGGAGACTCAGAAGCAAACATCTTAGAAGGAAGGGGGCTTTCAGATGCACCTGCCCTCACGCACAGTCAGCAAAGCAATCTCCTAGCAAGGGGTTTCTTGAACTTCCGCTGGTATAACCATGATGTGGCAGAGTGGAAGCTCTGATGACAGCTTGAGCCCCACTCAAGGCGTTCTCCACAGCACTGCCTACAGCGAGGAGGACATGTGCTTCTTCCACCCCCATGACCCCTGGAGAATCCTACTTAGTCTTCAAGACTCCATTCAAATGTCACTTCCTCTCTGAAGCCTTCACCAGCCTCCCCAGGAGGGATTTCTCACTCCTCTGTGATTCCAAAGCATCCTGACATTTCTTTTGCATAATATTCTGGTTGTTGGGAGGTCTGGTTCCCAGCTACACTGTGAGCTCCCAGAGGGCAAAGCAGCATCCTGTTCATTTCAGACTCTCACGGCCTGGCAGCAGATAGATCACTAAATGGTATTCAACAAAGTTGAGTAAATGAAAGAAAAAATGAATGAGTGAGCAAGTGAGTGAATAAATGGGTGAATGAATGAAGTCAGCACATACCTAGAGAAAAGATTGGCAGAGAGAAAATTTTAATCAGGGAAGAGCAATTAGAGAATAGCCCACATTTGTTTTTTGAGACTGAGTCTTGCACTGTCACCCAGGCTGGTGTGCAGTGGCACAATCTTGGCTCGCTACAACCTCCACCTGCTGGGTTCAAGCGATTCTCCTTCCTCAGCCTCCTGAGTAGCTAGGATTACAGGTGCCCACCACCACACCCAGCTAATTTTTTGTACTTTTAGAAGAGACAGGGTTTCACTATGTTGGTCAGGCTGGTCTCCGACTCCTGACTTTATGATCCTCCCACCTCAGCCTCCGAAAGTGCTGGGATTGCAGGCGTGAGCCACTGTGCCTGGCCATAACCCACATTTTAAAGCCAACTGTTAGCCCTTCTATAGTTCATGGTGCCACAGTGACAGAGTTCTCAGTAAATTTTTTTTTTTTTCTGAGACAGGGTCTCACTCTGTCACCCAGGTTGGAGTACAGTAGTGGGATCACAGCTCACTGCAACTCTTGGACTCAAGCAATCCTCCCACTTCAACCTTCCAAGTAGGTAGGACTACAGGCACATGCCGCCATGACCAGTCAATTAAAAAAGTGTTTGTTTGTTTGTTTTTAAGAGATAGGCCAGCATGGCGACTCACGCCTGTAATCCCTCGGCACTTTGGGAAGCCGAGGCAGGTGGATCACCTGAGGTCAAGAGTTTGAGACCAGCCTGGCCAACATGGTGAAACCCAGTCTCTATTAAAAATACAAAATTAGCTGGGTGTGGTGGCATGTGCCTATAATTCCAGCTACTCAGGAGGCTGTGGTAGGAGACTCACTTGAACCTAGGGGACAGAGGTTGCAGTGAGCTGAGACTGCACTACTGCATTCCAGCCTGGGCAAAAAAAAAAAAAAAGAGAGAGAGAGAGAGACAGGATCTTGTTATTCTTGTTATGTTGCCCAAGCTGTTCTTGAACTCCTGGTCTCAAGCAAGGCTCCTGCCTCAGCCTCCGGAGTAGGTAGGTTTATAGGCACAAGCCACTGTGCCCAGCTATCGTTCTTAATAAATATATTACCAAAATGGTGATATGAGGGCAACACTCAGATCTTATCCTCAAAGGCCCTCCCCCTGGCCTCCTCTATCCCAGGCCCTACTCTCCCTCAGGGGGCCATGGAAGGGAAGCAGTCTGCGCCCACAGCAGAAGCACAAGGTCCCTCAACCCAGAGCCCTCATGTGGGGTGGAAAAGGCACTCAGACTCTCCCTTGGCTCACAGGAGAGAGCTATGTGGAAACCTGTGGAAGGGACTTGGGATGAAGAATATGCCCAGAGCAAATGTGGAGGAACTGAAGGACAGGAGATGGTTGGAGTTCAGATCTCCTCCATGCAAGATGAGAGGCATCACTTCCCACAGGGCCTCTCAGTTATAACTCAGGGCTGATGATTGGCCCCTTCCTCCTCTCCTCAGTGGGAGGAATTACCTGTCCAGGAAGCCCTGTGCTCCCCTTGACAAAGCTCACTGACCATAGAGAAGCACCAAGGAGAGGGCAGAGGCCTGTACAGAAAACTGGCAGTTTCACATGGAAACTGCTGCAAAGATTAGATTACAGACGAAGGCACTCTGAGAAGAGCAGGTGATCAGGGTAGAAGGGTAATGGCCAAATATCAGCTTCCATGTTATAAAGCTCATCACCAGCCTGTCTGGGGAGCAGGGAGAAGGAGGGAGAAGGAGGAAGGAATGGAAAGGAGGGACTGCAGGGAGGTAGGAGGAACCGGTGCTCCCAGCTGTGGGTGCATCTGCAGATCTGTGAACATGGCACAGATGCACAGAGCAGCTGAAACCCTCTGTGGGCTTCAGATATGTTCCTTCCCCAGGGTTATGTCCTTGGGGAAGCAGTGGGAGGCCGGATCTGTGCCTGTGTCAGGAGGAGAAACAGGCCTGAGGCAGAGCGATACCTGGCAGAGGCCCAAGCCTTGAGGCAAGGCCACCCCATCCTCTCCTCTCTGGTCACCCCACTGCTTCGCACCTCCTCACCACCTCATTTTTCCTTCTCAGACCCTGGCACTGCCAGGGGAAGGGGGCTACTAGAGCAGAAACTGAAATGAAACACAGCTTCCTATGTGCTCCCCTGGAATGTAAGCCAGCTCCTTGGTTTCTGTCTGTTTTGGTCACCACTGTATCCCCAACTCGTAGCGCAGCACCTGGCACATAGTCAGTGCTCAATAAATTGTGCCTGAACGACTGAGTGCACTAGTGATGGGTACACAGGATGACCTAGCACACTGACCGTGTATTCATCTCTACAACATCCTTAGAGCTAGGAATAATAATAATGATACAATGATAGCAGCTATTATTTGGTCGAGGGCCCTGCCAAGTGCTTTGTATGTGCTAGCCTCTATAATCTTCACAACAACCTTTAAGAAAGACTCTGTTACCATCTTCAATTTACAGATGCAGAAACGAAGCACAAAGATGTAATCCAAGTGTCTGAAGGTCACAGAGCCAGTACGACCACAGGAAATGTGCGTGTTAATCTAGGCTCTTCCATTCTATTCATTCTTCTTACCTTCTCTTCCTTTCTAGGTACTTGGGGAATAGGGTAGGTAGAGACTGGTCTCAGGCTGCCTGAGGGCTGACACAGACCCAGCCCTGACCCCCTCACAATGTCACATTGCATTTGTCCCCAGCTCCTCTCAGTATAGAAATCTGCAAACCCCAGGATTCTAGTGTCTAAGCACATGCCCCAATGTCTGTTAGGTCACTCTGTTCCAGGGTTGGATCTAGCCCCATCCCCAGCCTCACCCTCTCGCACCTCCTCGGTCACAAGCCCTTGCCCCAGGCAGCCAAGCCGGTCCCAACAGAACTCCCTGAGAAAGGTAACATAGCATCAGCAACCCTGCCTGAGAAAGCACCCCGAAGCAACAACAGCCCAACCTGTCCAACCAGATCACAGCTTCACAGGCCAAAGCCGCCTCCTCACCCAGAAGGGGTGCAGCCTGGAGGGTGCCTTTCAAAATGAAAGGTCCAGGGACTAGGTGACAGGTCTACTCAGTGAAGACTAAGGATGGGAGGGAGAAAACCAACTCCTGACGGGTGTGAGGTAGCTCATGCCTATAATCCCAGCACTTTGGAAGGCTGAGGCTGGTGGATCAGGAGTTCGAGACCAGCCTAGGCAACATAGTAAACCTCATCTCTACAAAACATACAAACATTAGCTGAATGTGGTGGCATACGTCCTGTAGTCCCAGCTACTTGGGAGGCTGAGGCAGGAAGATTGATTGGGTTTAGGAGATTGAGGTTTCAATGAGCCATGATTGTGCCACCACACTCCAGCCTGGTGACAGAGTGAAACTGATCTCCGAAAGGAAGGGAGGGGAGGGGAGCGGAGGGAAGGGGGAGAAAAGAAAACCAACAACTCCTGAGCAGTCTCTTCAGTTTCCATTCATGGTTTATATCATCTCACACCTGGACACCATGCAGAAAGGTCCTCAAAGGTCCCCTGAACATAGATGTCCACGTATGACATCTTCTCCCTACCTGGTCATGGCACAGGTCCCATAAGATCCTTTCAGAAGTTGCCAGGCTGATTGGTTTGAACTGCTCCCCATTTGGGAGGGAAACCAGAACAGGTGACTGTGTGGAAGTTGGTGTTGGTACCACCAGGGGTGAGGGGCCATTCAGAGGTTCCTTCATGCCCAGATACTACTGCAGGCCCTGACTGGTCTCCCTGCTTCAAGTCTTAACCCCTTCTTCCAGCCAACCTCATTAGGACCCTACTCACAAACCTTTCCTACCATTGCGAAGGCTTCCATTCCACCTCCTTAGCCAGGCTCTCAATGCCCTCTGCCAACTGGTCCCTGTGTTCATTCATTAATTTGACAATATGCATTGAGATCTGCCTGGACCTGTACTAGGGACTATGAAAACAATGAGGAATAAAATTTGGTTGCACCAACAAGACACTTATAGTCTGGGAGACAGAGAGGTAAACAGAGGAATGTTCTTGCACTTCTGAAGAGTCCCTTCTGTTGCAGCTAAACTGCCTAGAGCCCCATGAACACCCACTCAATCCCACCTCTGTTATCTCTGCTCATGTTACTCCATCTGCTCCCTTCTGCTGCAGGAACTGACGAGCAGCCCACACTGGGGCCTAGCTTCAGCCTTCCCTGCTCGCTCTAGTCCACAGGGGCCTCTGTCTTCCCCAGCCTTCACCAGCACCTAGTCATGTCAATAGCACTCACCCATCCCATCCCATTGTCATTCTCCGGCTGCCTCATGGTACATCTTTCATCATAATTTCACTTCTGATACCCACTGTGAGACCTTCGTTAGGAGCAACTGTAATGATCATAATCGATCCTTTATATTTGAAGAGTGATTCACCAAGTACTTTCAGATATCTCATTTTGGCAATAGCTCTTTTTTTCCCCCTTTGTCTTGCCTCTCCATCTAGGTTATGGGCTTCTGTGGGCAGGAAAGTGGACTACAATATGTCCGTAAAAAGCCTGGCACAGGGCTTGGTAGGGAATGCTCAATTCATTTGTTTAAGGTAGTCCTTTGGGGACCCCTCTGCATCAACCCCCATCCAAGCCAGCACAGCTGCATAGGAAGGAAATGCCCATGGCAGAGATCCAGCAGCAGGGCCACCTGCCTGCCTGCTGGCTAGAAAGAAAAAACAGATGGGGGAAGGGACAGTCAGTGTCTCAGTCTACCAGGGAGGTCTCTCACTGTTCCCTGGCAGGTTCTTCTATACAAGACCACAGGTTGTTAAAGCAGAGTACACAGTAAATCACAAAAGTACTGGCCTAGGTGATATCAACATGAGCTAAGAAGCCATACTATCTTGGCAGTCATTGGTGAATTACCTCATTTTCTTAATTCACACACACAAAAAAAGCCCCCTGGGAAAGGTGCTTAAATCAGTGCCTGGCATGGCCGTGTAATGCGTTTTAGACAATGCACAATTTGAGAACAGTGACTGTGGGTACTGTTCATCTCAGAATCTCTCGGTCTTAGTGCAGAGCCTGGCATACAGGACACGAATTTTTAAAAAATAAGCAAATGAATATGACCTGGTAGCACTCATTTCCTTGGCTCCTTGATTTGTGTCCTGGCTGCCCCTTCTACCTCCTTGAGAAACTTTCCGTATCACTTAAGGAAAAAGCTTTTCTTGACCATCCAACTCTTTCCCTTAAGTTTTAGTTAATGCTGAAAAACACACCCAAGATAAGGGAGAATCACAAGTCCCTTAATAAGCTTTAAATAAGAAAGCATTTAAGATACTCAGTGAGGCAGATTTTAAAAGGCTGGTGTGAAGAAAGACAGTTTTCTTTCTAGTCCATGGAATCCAAACTCCTAAAGAGTCCCCTGTGTCCTGTGGAAAGGGGAACCCTAGAGAATTCTCTGAGACTTGTGGAAAGGGGGACCCTAAAGAGTCCTCTGTGTCCTGTGGAAAAGGGGACCTGGCTGTCAGAAGCAGAGGAAGAACTTTGGGAGCTGTCTTTAGGTTTTAGGCCAATATACCAAGCGCCTTGAGGGGAGACGGTGCTGCAGAGACACACCTACTTAGTTCACTGATTCACTTCTGCACCCAAAGCAGTTGGCCCTGGAGGTTTTGAGGAAGTCCCTGTGACCTATCTAGTGTTCATCTATTAGCAGAAGGTGTCTAAGAAGGGAGATTACAAGGGGGAAAGACAAGAAGGGTGGGTGATGAGAGGTGCGAGTCAAGGAATCTAAGGAGAGCAGGAGCCTCAGAGGGCCATCCTGGTATTTTAGAAACAGGGGTGCCCTCAAAAAGGAGGGTACGTGTCTCCCAGGGGAGGCTTCTAAAATGAGGTGGTTGAAGAAAGCCCTCATAGACAAAAGTCCAGGTCACACACAGGACTTGGAATGTGACCTGGAGAACAGGTGCAAACAACTGCTCTTCAGGCAAAAGCCAGGGACTCCCAGGCAGCCCACAGCTCTCTGCAGATAGCTCAGTAGTCCCAAGCACCAGGCCCCTCTCAAAAATAGCCACTCCTAGTTTCCTTAAGGGATAACCCGCTGCCCTTTGTCCCTGAGTCCACAACCTGTCCTCATACACCATCTGGTTCCTCTGCCACTCCCTCCATCACTCTCATGCCTTTCTCCCACACCTGCCTCTTCCCTAAGTCCTCCCGGCAGGCAGAGTCTTGGTGTCTCTAGGCTCCCCTTCTTTCTGCAATGTCTCTCATCCAAACGATGGCTCAGCCCAAGCTCCTGGGTTTCCTAGGAGCTGACCTTACAGCTCCTCTCAAGAGAGATGGACAAGTTCTGTTCCCTGACCCTAAGTCCCGTTGTTTCACCTTTCAAGTTGGTGAAACAAAGAAAGAAGGAGACCCTAAGAGCACAATGATATGGCAATAGCTGTAAGAACGATCGGCATTTATCCAGCTCCACCGTGTGTCTGGCTGTGCTAAGTGCTTAACAAACATTATCTCATTGAATTGTTACAGCGACTCGGGACGTAGGTGCCATTATGATACCCATTCTACAGATAAGAAGCTAAATAAAGCTCAGAAGTTTAAGCAATATTCAAGGTCACTTTGCCCCAAAGTGAGGTCTCAGGTCTCTCTGACAACAAAGCTGGCTTCTTAACCAGAAGGTTCTGTTCCTCCTGGCTGTATCTGTCTGCTCCCACTTCTCTCTAGGCAAGGAGTGTGCCTCTCTAGGCAAAGAGGAAGCTGAGAGCTGGGGCCATCCCTGATGGCAGCAGGGACTTCTAGGAGAGCATTCCAAATGGATAACCAGCCAGCTAGCAGGTGTTTCCAGGGGCCTGGGCCGTGCAGAGGCTATTCCTGGGCTGACCAGGGCAGCAGGTGAGGATGGAATTCCCTCAACTCAGACTTCTCAGGGAGGGACCCCTCACAGCCTAGGAGAGAGAGGCTGTCTCAGAGGGGCGGCCATGGACCCATACCTAGCATCATAGTGCTGTCCGGGATGCCACCGGGCCTTGTCTCTCTAACCACAGGCTACAGCACTGCCAAATGAGAGATGCCCTAAGGTGGGTCCCGCCTGCCTTCTGACCCCTTGGTCTGGGCAGGTCTTCCTGCCACTCCTCCATCCTCTTTAGCCTCCCTCAGAGCAGACGCCTCGGCTCTTCTTCCGGCTCCTCTTCCCAGGCGCCGGGGGCTCTTCACCCTATCTGTGCCCTCCCCCAGCCGTCCCACCTTGCAGTTTACCTTCCCAACTCTGCCCTGGAAACTCGATCCCTGCGGCCCCTCGGTACCTCCTCTCTTATCGTTCCCGCCCGACCACCCCGCACTGCCGGCTCCCCCTTGGGTCACCACTGAACCAAGGGCGCCTCAGTGACTCCGGTCTCCACCCTGACCCCCTTTTCCCCAGCACAAGCTTCATTTCCCCTCCCCCTCCAGGTGGGGGTGTGGGGATGTTATTCCAGCAGCTACAATTCTTGCTGCCCCAGCTCGGGGTACCCAGGCCTACATCCGCCCTGCCCACCCCGCCCGGTTTCGGTTTAGTGGAAGGGAAGACTCCCCGGCGACAGGCGGGAGACCCCACCCCTAGCTCGGACGGCAGGCAGCAGGGGCCCCCTCACCTGCCGGAACCTACGCTCACCCTGAGATTTAACCCGGGCTCAGGCCTTCCGCGCCACCGCCTCCAGCCGGAGGGGCAGGCAATTCCTCCCCGGCGGGGGAAGGGGCCGCCGGCCGGGAGGGAGCGGCGCCCCGGGCCACCGCCCCTTACCGATGGTGGAGATGTGCGAGGAGTGGAACTCGTTGTCGGTGAAGCGGCACAGCAGACAGGTCTTACCCACCCCGGAGTCCCCGATCAGCAGCAGTCGGAACAGCACATCGTACTGCTTCGCCATGACTGGGGCCCGAGGGGCCGGGGGGCTGCGGGCGGGCGGCGGGCTCAGCCCTGCTCCGCCGCTGCCATCGCGGCCCGCGCCCGCCCGCCTGCCCACTCGCCCGCTGGGTGCCGGGAAGCGCGGCTGCGGCGGGAACCCGGCGCGGCGCCCGTTCGGCTCGGCTCGGCTGGCGCGCGGCGGTAGGAGGAGAAAGCGGCGGCGGCCCCTGCCCGCCCCTTCCCCTGCGCCGCAGCCGCCGCCGCCGCCGCCGGGGAGCGAGGGGGCGGGGAGCGCGCGCCGGGGAGCGGGACCCCACGGAGCGGGCGACGCCGGGGCGAGGCGCCAGCCCCTCTCCCAATCCCTTCGTGTCCATCGCGGGTGAACGTTTTCGTTTTCCCGCGGACGTTCCGAGTGGGGGAGTTGGGGTGAGCCCCCACCCAGTCCACCTCTACCATGCTCGGCTTTCCTGGCTCACCACTTCTCCCCATATCCCACCCCAAGTCTGATCCGGGTAACTCTGCCCGCCGTGGCACCCAGCATCTGCAGGAGCCTGGCCGGGCTCCCCACTGGCTGGTCCTCACCTGGGCTCACCCGAGGTGGGAAGGCCTTGAGCAGGATCTGGATTCAAGAACCCGTCACCGTGAGCCCCCGAGAGTGTGGCTGGAATTCCCCCTCCCTGCCACCTGGCTGCCCCTTACCTGTGTGACTGTGTCACGGCCCTCCCCCGTTCCCATTTTTTCTTTAAATGGGGAAAATGCCTACTGACGTCCCTAGCCAGAGTGAAAAGAGATGATCATAAAAACATCTCCAAGTGCAAAATCCTTTGGAGGTGTGCAGGCAAAAGTCTCTGTTTTCCCCCTAAGGTGCTTAGGATAGGTACTCAGGTGGCCAATATATTGTTTCAGAATCCTAAATGTCTCTGTGTGGTATAGCCAGTGGCACCAAAGAATGAATGGCCCTTGTTCAAGACCCAGTTTTCTATCACTGAATCTGTTAGCACCGAAGAGAGGCAAACCAGTGCTCTCTGGAGATGAGAAAATTGCCTATCCTTAACAACGAGTATTAAGGGAGAGCAAAGTCTAGCCCATTTGGTCTTTGAAAAGCAGTGAAAGGCCAGGAGCGGTGGTTCATGCTGTAATCCCAGTACTTTGGGAGGCTGAGACCGGCAGATCACTTTGAGGTCAGGTGTTCGAGACCAGCCTGGCCAATGTAGTGAAACCCTGTAAGAATACAAAAATCCCAGCACTTTGGGAGGCCGAGGCGGGTGGATCACGAGGTCAAGAAATTAAGACCATCGTGGTCAACATGGTGAAACCCCGTCTCTATTAAAAATACAAAAAATTAGCTGGGCATGGTGGAGCGTGCCTGTAATCCCAGCTACTCAGGAGGCTGAGGCAGGAGAATTGCCTGAACCCAAGAGGCGGAGGTTGCGGTGAGCCGAGATCGCGCCATTGCACTCCAGCCTGGGTAACAAGAGCGAAACTCCGTCTCAAAAAAAAACAAAACAAAAAACAAAAATTAGCCGGGCGCGGTGGCTCACGCCTGTAATCCCAGCACTTTGGGAGGCCGAGGTGGATGGATCATGAGGTCAAGAGATGGAGACCATGCTGGTCAACATGGTGACATGGTGAAACTCCGTCTCTACAAAAAATTAGCTGGGCATGGTGGCGCGTGCCTGTAATCCCAGCTACTCTGGAGGCTGAGGCAGGAGAATTGCCTGAACCCGGGAGGCGGAGGTTGCGGTGAGCCGAGATGGCGCCATTGCACTCCAGCCTGGGTAACAAGAGCGAAACTCCATCTCAAAAAAAAAAAAAAAAGAATACAAAAATTAGCTGGGCGTGGTGACTAGCCTGAAATTCCAGCTACTTGGGAGGATGAGGTGGGAGGATTGCTTGAACCCAGGAGGCAAGGTTGCAGTGAGTGAGATCACACCACTGGGCTCTAGCCTGGGCAACAGAGTGAGACCCTGTCTCAAAAACAAACAAAACAGTGAAAAGATATATATGTATATACCTGTTTTCAGGCTGCATATTGGATGGAGAATGTATTTTTCAGTAGTAGATCAAGGAAAGTGGTAAGTCCATTTACTTCATTTGAAAAGGTGTATTTCAGGCAAAGTGTCTGAATTATAATAAAGAGGGGAAAATCCCAAGCCTGCTAACTATTCTGATTACACTGAAAGTTAACGGAATTGATGTAGTGGATTCCATTATTTCCAGATACATATCTCTACACTGGGCTTACATGGAGTTCCAGGTGCATGCCAAGGGATCTGGAGTTAGGCACATTTGGGCTCCAGTCCCAGTGACACCACTCACCAGCTATGCAACCTTGAGCACATCACTGAACCCTTCTGTGCCTCAGTTTCCACATCTCAAAATAGGATATTTAGAGTGACTACCTTATAGGATTGCTGGGAAGATGAAATAAGATGATGTATCAAAAGGACAGCACAGCAGTTGACACAGCACTCAATAAATGTTGAGGTGCTGAAAACACCCTGTAATGCTTTCCCTGTGCAACCCTGGGTGGTAAGATTATCCCACAGATGAATGCGGCCAAGGATGTTTTCTATGAACCGAGGCCCAACCTGCTGTGATTTTCTTCCCACCACCACCAAACAGAGTACAAGCACAGACCCAATCCAGCCTGACCCTCTTTGGGAACCGCAGCTGCCTTCCCATTGATCGGCACTGTAATGATAAATAGCTCTCTGCAGGCCTCCTCACTGGGACCTTTAGTGGCTCTCTGCTTGCTTCTGTCTGAGGAAACGGGAAAGAAAATGCAAGCTGACGTGGATTCCTCACTTCACTTTGAAAGAAATGGCTTTCCCTAGGCAATGAAAGGGAATGAAGTTTGCTGAATGGATCCAGAGACATAAATGTTCATACTCATGAAAAATTGAGTGTATGTAGTCATACTTGACTGACTTCAAATTCAGCAGCTTACATGCTTTAGAAAAAAATTTTTAAAGGCCAGGCACAGTGGCTCACACCTGTAATCCCAGCACTTTGGAAGTTCAAGGTGGATGGATCACCCTGAAGTCAGGAGTTTGAGACCAGCTTGGCCAACGTGGTGAAACCCCATCTCTACTAGAAATACAAAAATTAGTCAGGCATGGTGGCACATGCCTGTAATCCCAGCTACTTGGGAGGCTAAGGCAGGAGAGTCACTTGAACCCAGGAGGTGGAGGTTGCAGTGAGCCCAGATCCTGCCACTGCACTGCAGCCCGGACGACAGAGCGAGACTGTGTCTCAAAAAAAAGAGATGGAGAATGGTTTAGAAACCCAAGCTTCAAATATCCATCCTCATCCTCATCTAGGCTCAGTCACTTTCAGAGCCATCATACAGATCTCTCTGTGTGTCTATGTGTGTGTGTCTATGTATCTGTGTGTGTATTTTCTGAGATGGAGGACCTAAGATTTTAGGACAATGTTAGCAAAAGAACATATAGACCAGTGGAGACAACAAAGTTCGCTTTAACCAGGTCTTTGTAAATGAAATACCTAAATTCCGTCCCCTTACCTCAGTCACTCAGTGGAACATTTTGGCATCCTCTCCATTTGTGGTCAACTTGGACTGGGACAAATTTCAGTAGAACAGGGAGACAGCTGAGGAATGGTTGCTGAATGTCTTTCCCACAAGAATCCTCCTAGAATCAGTCTCTCAATTATGTGATACTGATTCCTTTACCAGGGAGACAAGTGCCTGCCCCCTTTCACCCCCACCCCCACCCCAGCCACACTGAGCATGCACCCAAAGGCACCACTGTGGGATCTGCCATAGCAACAGCTGAACAGCTGGAGATTTGCACCAATAGGCAGCCCATCACCAAGACTCAACAAGGCTGGACCATGGGGGGCCCTGTTAGCAAAACCCCCCCGCCTCTTCTAGACTCACCCTGTGTTTCCTACTCTGGGGGACTGTTAGTGATGTGCCCACAGTGCAGAAGGATTTCCTTCTTACCTTGTGATTGAAATAAACAGGACACATCCCCCTATTATGGTCTCGGTACTGTCGTCCATTCACATGCTTTTTCTTTGTTTTCCCCATACTAAATAGAGAATGGAGGAAAGATACTCAAATGACAGGGAAAGAGGGGAGAGGGCAAATTATCAGAGACATGTGCATTTAGGGGCTGGGAACTACAGGAAACAATTCTGATGGTAATTGATGTTGACACAAAATGACCCACAGTACCATTTCAGGTTGTCCTCAGTGTCCTGGCCACCACCTTCACGACTGCATCAGTTTGCTAGGGATGCCATAACAAAGTACTGTAGACTGGGTGGCTTAAACAACAGGATTTTTTTTTTTTTTGAGATTGTGCCTCGCTCTGTTTCCCAGGCTGGAGTGCAGTAGCAGGATCTCAGCTCACTGCAACCTCCTCCTTGCAGATTCAAGAGATCCTCCTGCCTCAGCCCCCTCTAGTAGCTGGAATTACAGGCACGTGCCATCATGCCCAGCTAATTTTTGTATTTTTAGTAGAGATAGGGTTTTGCCATGCTGGCCAGGCTGGTCTCAAACTCCTGACCTTAGATGATCTACTCGTCTCGGCCTCCCAAAATGCTGGGATTACAGGCATGAGCCACTGAGCTCAGCCAACAATAGGAATTTATTTCTCACAATTGTGGTGGTCAGATGTCCGAGATCAGGGTGTCAGCAGGGTTGATTTCTCATGAGATATTTCCTTGGCTGTAGATGGCTGTCTTCATGTTCACATGATCTTCTACCTGTGCCTATCAGGGTCCTAATGTCTTCTTATAAGGATGTCAGTGAAATTGGATTAGGGTCCAATGTGACCACGTTTTATCTTAATTACCCCTTTAAAGGCCTTTTCTCCAAATATATAGCCACATTCTGAGATACTAAGGGTTAGGATTTCAACATATGAATTTGGGGGACTGCGGAGGGAGACGCAATTTAGCCCATAGCAAGGACCAAATTAGGAGCCTCATCAGATCAGATTTTCTGCGCAAGGATAGCTTTTAAGAATTATCTCATTCTTGTAGGGTAAATAAATAAGCATTCCAGATGCTTGCAGCTTCCCACATCCAGGAGATGCTGTGTTCCCTGTGATGCAGCTGGAACGTGAGCTGCAGACAGGAGGTGTGAGTTTCAGGATGTTTCCTACTGAGCCGGAGGAATATCTATGGCAATGATGCTTCAGATTTTTGTATGAATTATTTGTCATCCTATCTGTTTCCTTCAAAACAAAAATTAGAGGATTATTTTAATACTTTGGATTCTTCCCCCTTTTTTGAGAAATAACCTTTTTTTTTTTTTGAGACGGAGTTTCACTCTTGTTACCCAGGCTAGAGTGCAATGGTGCGATCTCGGCTCACCGCAACCTCCGCCTCCTGGGTTCAGGCAATTCTCCTGCCTCAGCCTCCAGAGTAGCTGGGATTACAGGCACGCACCACCATGCCCAGCTAATTTTTTGTATTTTTTTAGCAGAGATGGGGTTTCACCATTTGACCAGGATGGTCTCGAGCTCTTGATCTCGTGATCCACCCGCCTCGGCCTCCCAAAGTGCTGGGATTACAGGCATGAGCTACTGCACCCGGAGAGAAATAACCTTTTTTATGAAAAAAAAAAAAAAAAAAAAAAGAATTATCTCATTCCCCTAGAGTGGGAAATGAAAGTTGTGTCTTTTGGGAGGCTTCCTGATAAATGATCTGGGAAAGCCTCAAATTAGTGATCCTTCCCTTTATGAAACTAGAATTGAGAGACATGACTAGCAACCCCCAACTATGTGCCATATGTCCTATCAAATTTCTATTGCCAAAGTTATGTTTTGGGGGACAAGATAACTGCAGTTAGGAATCTATGTAGGAAAAAGTCATTGCATGTGTTAGTTAAGGTAATGCTCATTGCTGTAACAGATGAATCCCTAAATCTCAGGGGTTCACGCTATAAAGATTTATTTCCTTCTCATGTAAAGTCTAATGAGCAGCAAGGAGTAGGGAGTAAGGGTAGCTTTGTTCCATAGTCATTTAGGCACCCAGGGTGGCAGAAACTCTGCTATTTTCAACAAGGGACTTGCATTGTAGGACTCCTTTTAAAAGCAAGCGTTGTTCTGTCTAAGATGTGCCTTGCAGGAAGGATCAGAGAGTGTTCGGGTCAGCCAAAGGCAAGGAGACCCCATACCCCAGGTCTCGCATACATCAGGATTTACAGGCCCTCCCCTAAGATTGCCTTGTAGACAGCAGGGGAAGAGGGCTCTGTCAACAGGAGAGGGGAGAGTTGACCCTGTAGTTCTAAATTAGCAGACTTCAAAAACATTATTTGAAAGGAGTGGTAATAATATACACTGGAAAGACATCACAAAATCTGTCCGGAAAATAATTTTGAATCTACAAAGGGATACCATTTGTCCATTGGAGTGAAACACTGAAAGAGACCTCTTTGTTAATTGAGGTTTTTAACTTCTAGAGCCTGTGGCATGACGTTCTTTGGATTATGGAGGGCTACCCCAGGCATTGACTTTCAGCTGGCAGAGAGAAGAAGAGAGGAAATCGAGGCTCACATGAAAGGTTTTAGAAGGTCAGGTCTAGATACGGTGGATAGCATGTCTTCCACTTTTTATTGGCCAACACCCATTCACATGGCTCTGCCTAAGTGCAAAGGGGACTGCTAAGCAGTCACTTCCCAGCTGCAACTCTCCCTGTGGAAGGGGAGCCAGTCTTTGA
Source organism: Callithrix jacchus (assembly GCF_049354715.1). Taxonomy (NCBI): domain Eukaryota; kingdom Metazoa; phylum Chordata; class Mammalia; order Primates; family Cebidae; genus Callithrix; species Callithrix jacchus. Next base: position 99,647,911 of record NC_133509.1, read on the forward strand.
TGGACAGCTCATGTTTGTACCACATATAAAGAAGCTTCAAGGTGACTCCAACCCTAGCTGTGAGGCAGCATCACTTGTGGAATTTTGACAAAATGCATGTGCCTGGGCCCCAGCCTGACAGATCCTGATTTACTTGGGTTTGCTGGTGCCTGGGAGAATCTGGATTTTCAAAGGCTCCACCAGTAATGTTAGTGCACAGCCAGGCTTAAGAGTCACTGGTAGGCCCTTTCATGTACACTTCTGGCATTGCATCTCAACAGTTTAAAAAATCATTTCTTAGAGTTTTCAAAGTGAACAATGTTGTTTAGTTGGCTTCCATTTTTTATCTGCTGGTAAAGTATTCACCATGATAAATCCAAAATAGGACTGACAGTCGATACTTTTGAACAGGTTTTCAGTAATAGAATATGTGTAATGATTAATAATATATAATGTAATTTATTTCATATCAATACACAAGAAAATAATGCAGGCATGTAGTAGTGATGATTTATTGATTTCTGAGAAGCTCACAATTGTTCTTTGTGCCAGAAAATAATTGTACTGCATTTAGAAAGCTATTCTTTTTGGCTTTGATGATTGGAAGCATTTTATATTTCCTTTCATGTGATACAATTTTTTTTCTTTTCATAAATATTTTATTTACTTTTATTTATTAATTTTTTTTTATTGTACTTTAAGCTCCTGGGTACATGTGCACATCCTGCAGGATTGCTGCATAGGTACTCACATGCCATGGTGGTGATACAAAACATTTTTTAAACGTATTTCACAATTTATAAATTTCAATATAATTATTAAAAATGATTAGTTCAGACTACTCTGTTACAAATGTTACTAAACACAAATATTATACATTAAAAGGCCATCTTCATTAAATAGATTAGAATTACTCCTTCAGCTACATTCCCACTGTAAGAGAACCTTCTTGGGGAATGTATTTTGGGTATGTATTATGTCTCATTTTATGTTTTTATCATTTACATATAATTTTAATTTTAAATCTTATCTACTTAATAGATTTATTTATACTTATACATTTATTTTATACTCATTTATATTTATATGGTCTTTTTATTTATTTATTTACTTTTAAAATTTATTTATTTTTTTGAGACAAAGTCTTGCTCTGTTGCCCAGGCTGGAGTGCAGTGGTGTGATCTCGGCTCACTGCAACCTCTGCCTCCCGGGTTCAAATGATTCTCCTGCCTCAGCCTCCTGAGTAGCTGGGACTACAGGTGCCCGCCACCACACCTGGCTAATTTTTGTATTTTAGTAGAGATGGGATTTCACCATGTTGGCCAGGCTGGCCTCGATCTTTTGACCTCATGATCTGCCCGCTTCGGCCTCCCAAGGTGCTGGGATTACAGGCATGAGCCACCATGCCCGGCCCTGTATTTATTAGATAGTGAGCTCTTGAAGGGTAAGGCTAGTATTATGTTCATTGTCATTATCATCTACAATTATGTTACACAAACAAGCACTCAAATGTTCATTACAACGACTGGAAATCATTCAAGTCATTTCACTTATTTAATATCTATTATGTCAGGGAGTACAGCAATGAATAAAAGAGACCAAGAAAAAAAAAAAGACCCCTGTCTTGTAGAGCTTGTATTTTGGTGTAAGACAGGTAGTAAACAAATACACAAAATATAAAGCTTTGATCTGGTGATGAGTGTCATGGAGAAAAATAAAGCAGGGAGTGGGATTAAGCTATTACCAAAGTGGGTGGCACTTCCATTTTACACGGGAAGGCCAGGAAGGACCTCAAGAAAAGGGAATTTGGGTTAGACGAAAGAATCTGGGCCAGGTGTGGTGGCTCACGACTGTAATCCCAGCACTTTGGGAGGGCGATATGGGAGGATTGCTTGAGTCCAGCAGTTAGAGACCAGCCCAGGGAATACAGGAAGACCCATCACTACAAAAATGTTTAGAAAAAAGAATCATAAAAAAAGAAAAAGAAGAAAAGAATTTGAGTAAAAACTCTAAGAAGCAAAGGCAGGTCATGTCTATGTCTGGGGTAGAGCACTGCAGGGAGAGGCAGCACAAGCATCAATGCTCCAAGGCTGCAGCAGGCCAGGAATACACCGAACAGCAGGGAGGCCAGTGCTGAGGCAGTGAGTAAGGTAGAGAGTGCAAAGAGAAGGGGCCAGAGAGGTGACTGGGATCCTCTAGGCCACCTTGACTTCGAATGAGATGAGAAGAGGGCTTTGAGTGAAAAGGTGGCTTTGCTTACATTTTAAAAAGTTCAGACTGGCTTTTGTATTTTGTCTTAGACCCTTTGAGGCTGCTAGAACAGAATCCCATACACTGGGTGCCTTGTAAACAACAGAAATAAAGTCCAACATCAAGGCCCTGCAGATTTGGTATCTGGTGAGGGCCTGCTTCCTGGTTCATAGGTGATGCCTTCTCTATGTGTCCTTATATGGCAGAGGGAGTGAGGGAGCTCTCTGGGGTCTCTTTTATAAGGACATGAATCTCATTCATCACAGCTCTGCCCTTATGACCCAAACAGCTACCAAAGGCTCCACCTTCAAATACCTTCACATTGGGGATTAGGTTTCAACATATGAATATTGGGGGGACCTAAACGGTCTATAGCAGGTTTGTATTAGGGTACAGGGGGACAAGAGCGAACACAGAACAGTTAAGAGATTAGTGTAAGAATCCAAGTAACGGATGGTGGTGGCTTGGACCAGGACACTGGCAGTGGGATTGGTAAGCAGTGATCAGATGCTGGATATATTTAGAACAGAACTTATAAGGAGTGAGAAAAAGCGAGACAGCAAGAATGATTCCAAGGCATCTGGAGTAACTGGAAGGATGGAGTTATCATAACGGAGATGGGGGAGAGTGCATAGGTTTGGAAGGGAACACCAGCAGCTCTGTTGTGGATATGTTAAGTTTGAGATGCCTATTGGAGATCTAAGTGGAAGTGCAAATTGACATTAGACATGAACTCTGGAGTTCAAGAGAGTTCCAGGTTGGAGATACAAATTAGGGAGTTTTCAACCTACAGGCGTTATTTAAAACACTGAGACTGCCTGAGCTCACAGGCAAGTGAGGGCAGACAGATGAGAGGTCTGAGGACCGAATCCTGGGGCACACCGAGCTAAGGTATCTGACAAAAGAAGAAACAGCAAGACAAGGAAGGAGGAAAACCAGTGCGAGGCACCACAAGAACAATGTGTTTCAAGAAGGAAATGATCAACTGTGCAAATATTACTGGGAAGTCAAGAAGGAAGACGAGATCGGGACTGAGACCTGGCCCTTGGATTTGGTGTCAGGGAGTTTAATGGAGAGTCGACAAGAACTGATTGGAAAGCTAGATTAGAATGGGCTTGAGAGAGTTGGAAGAGAGGACCCGGAGACATTATAGCAGCAACTCTTTCAAGGGTCTCTGCTAATGAGTCATGGGGAGGAAACAGTAGGAGTGGAATTAAGAGGGTTAGAAATACCGCCGCCCCGCCCCGCCCCGCGCCGCCAAGAAGGAGATCTGCAAGATCAAGTAGAAGAAAAATTTGGAGTTTTAGGAAAGAGAAATCGTGATAGTCATGTCTTTGGCGGGGCGGGGGGTGCATGAGGGGAGAGAGATGACCTGGCACTAGGTAGGACATGAGGCAGTCATTCCATCTAGGGGAACAGGAGGGACGGGACCGCAGAGTAGGAGGGCACAGATGATGGTGGGCAGTAAATTTGGGGAGGAAGTTAATTACCTAGCAGGATAATAGGTGAGTTATTTCCATTTTCCAAATGTTCCAATATGTATTATTACACAGTTTCATTTCACAAGATATTAAAGGAAACAATTCATTCCGACATACGGCTTGTATGAGTAATGCAGTGAGAGCAGTTTTAAAGCTTACTCGGTAAGTCCACTTTCAACTCCGAAGCGACCTCTAGTGGTTCATTTAGACCAATACGTTTTTTTCTTTTTCTTGGTCTTTAAAGTACAAAATAGCACTGTCAACCTTCAATATTGTTTTTAAAGAAACATGATCACAGTTTAATTTAGAAAAGAGTATCAGACATTTGAGTAAAATAAACATAAACCATCTGCAGTCCAAACTGGAGTTGATATTGTCATTACTAAGACTTTCCTTTCTAACTTTATCATTCTCTATAGTACCATTAATATTTATGTTCATTCTGTTTCTTGAATGAGTGTTTATTAAACGAAGAGGAGGGACAACTAGTGGACTATTTAATCCAAGTCTTCTCATTGCTTACATGGAGCACAACCTCCACATATTCTTCATTACTGGTTTCACTTGATTTGGGGTTGTTACTGGGTTTCCTCTGTCTGGGCTGTTCCCATACCCTGGGTTAGTTAACTCACTTCCTCATGGGAGTTTTTCCACACTACTTTAGGGTCCCCCTGTCATGCAAGCTCACAATCCTCTGTGCTTCTTTCTGCCTCATCCCATTTCTCCCAACTGCCATAAAATAGTCAATTCTGTAATTATTGTTTAATGTGTGTGTTTTTTTTTCCTGGTAAATCATGAGACCCATAATGGCAGAGACCGTGTCTGGCTTGTTCACTGCTGTCTCCTTAGCACTTAGATCAGTGCCCAACACTTACCCCATACTCAAAAACATGTATTGAATGAGAACACATTATCTTGCAGGAGACTCTTGCCCATGTTCCTATTCACATCTTTTGGATCCCACTGCAGAGGAGACTGAGTTTCAGAAATGAATTTTTATTTCTAGAATACAATTTGGAATTGCTTTAGGTGTATCTGTGACAGATGCCACAATTTGTTACAGAACTGTCCCAACTATTCTTTCAATAGCACAATCTTCAGAATTGAAGCGGTAAGAAACTCTTTGTGACAAAGGCTGAATCCTTAGATATGACCCTGACCTTATCAGACAATTATTTTTTTCCAAAATAGAACTAAGGGAAAGACAGTAAGATGCCAATACAGGGGGCAATATAATAAGACAATTTCACATTGTGCAGCCATGTCCATGGTCCTAATCCATACAGTCCCCTTATTCCCAGATTTGGTAACATTCTGATGCCTATAGGTCTTAATTCAGCAACAGTACCATTAAAATGGACATGGTGGTAGTGTTCATTCACCTGAGGTCTTTAGGCCAGCCCAGCCTCATCTTTGAAATTTTTCTGAGTGCCTCTATTTACTACCAGATAACAGGGGAATGGCTGGTTGTTGAATGTCACGCTGGCCTATGATTATTGGATCCTAGACATGTGACATGGAATGAGCAGGAGTCAAGCTTATCTCCATGTGTACCCAGAATGTCTGTTATTATCATAGCTTCTATAACCTCCTACATACAACTTCCCCAGTTTAATCTCCTGGTATTATACTTTTTGGTGTAGTACTTTTGATGCATGCCCTAAAAGAAATTCTCTTCTTTTGCTTGTCCAAAGATAGCAGGGTTTTCCTAAAAATCACAACTTTAAACTTGGTTGTTATGGAGGCAAGTGTGAAGAAGAAATCTACTCTACTTTTATTGTAGATGGGCATGGTGGTGTACACCTGTAGTTCTAGAGACTCAGGAGGCTGAGGCAGGAGGGTCACTTGATGCTATGGGTTTTTTTTTTTTTTTTTTTTTTGAGACAGGGTCTCACTCTGCCACCCATGCTGGAATGCAGTGGCACAATTATAACTCACTGCAGCCTCGAATGCCTGGGTTCAAGAGATCCTCCCACCTGAGCCTGCCAATTAGCTGGAACTACAGACATGCACTACCACACCCAGCTATTTTTTTTTTTTTTTTTTTTTTTTTTTAGTAGAGACAAGGTCTTGCTATGTTGCCCAGGATGTTCTAACTCTTCAAGTGATCCTCCTGCCTCAGCCTCCCCAAGTGCTGGGATTACAGGCATGAGCCACCATGCCCAGCACATGTCTTCTAAAAGTTGCTGTTTCTTCCTTCTTAGTTCTTTCCCATACTGTTTTTCTGGATGACTCCTTATCATCCTTCAGGTCTCAAATGAAAGGTCACTTACTCAGAGAGGCTTGGTCTGACCACACAATTCAGTTAGTTACCTACCTCTTTAGTCGCTTTCTTAGACCCTGTTATTTTCCTTCATATCATTTATCACAAGTCTTCATATATTTATTGCATTGGATACATTCAATTCTGTCGATTTTCTTAGAATGTAAGGTTCCCAAGGGCAGTGATTTTGTTTTGTACACTTTTGCAATCCTAAGACCTAGCACAATGCCTGACACACAGCTGGTGTTCCATAAATATCTGTGAACTATTTGTTTCACTTATCCTTGGTCCTGCTACTGCATTTCAGTTCTTGCTACTGCGCTGTAACCTCCAAGAAGTAGGAGAAAATTATATTGCTCCCTCCCTCTGTCACTGAGTTACTGAGACAGCAGCCTTGCACATTTGAGCAGCTGCTGCCTTCTCCTGGGAGGCTGCCAAGTACCCCAAGGTGTACAATAATTCTGCTTCAGCCACCCGAGTAGCTGGGATTACAGGCACTTGCCACCATGCCCGGGTAATTTTGTGTGTGTGTGTGTGTGTGTATTTTTAGTAAAGACGGGGTTTCCCCATGTTGGTCAGGCTGGTCTCGAACTCCTGACCTCAGGTGATCCATCCGCCTCGGCTTCCCAAAGTGCTGGTATTTACAGGCGTGAGCCACCGAGCCTGGCCAATAATTCTATTACTAGTAATAGCTCTACAATCAGTAGAGCTGTCACAAATGCTTTCAAACTTACATTCATTGGTTCTCGCGCACCTGAAACTGCAAACGATTGCATTACAATTGAGAATTAGCAGACTGTTAAAGTTCTTTTTAACAATTTGTATAACAAACCAGGGCGTCTCACGCCATCTCTCTGAAATGAAATTCGGATATAGACACCCTTGCGCTTAAGGGCACTGCGCTCTTGCAGCAGCGCCTCTGCCCAACGGGGGGCGGCAGTATCTCAGTAACTCCAAAGACAAGTAGGTGGGAGGAGAGATTCGCGTTCAAAATCTTTTTGCCTCTATCCACTCGCCGTAGCGCCTTAGCCCGCTCGAGTTTCAATGCGCGTTGTTGCTTAACGAAGCTGAGTGCTACACACCGTCCGCTGCTCTCCTGATCATGGCTTCTCCGAGTTCTTTCACCTACTATTGCCCTCCATCTTCCTCCCCTCTCTGGTCAGAACCGCTGTACAGTCTGAGGCCGGAGCACGCGCGAGAGCGGTTGCAGGACGACTCGGTAGAAACAGTCACATCCATAGAACAGGTAAGGTGGCAGGACTGGGCGAGGCGCCCGCGCGGGGTCTTCTGGGAGCGGGAGTCCCATCAGCAGGGCCTCCCGGGTAAGGAACTCACCGGGGTACTACGACTCCCACAGCGCACCGCGGCGCCTCCCATCTGGGAAGCTCCGGGCGCCCAGGCTTGGGCTTCGTCGTGGAGCATTTGTGCGGCCAGCTTGGGGAAGGGTCGTTTCAAGGTTGGGCTTGGAGGAGAGGGCAGTAGCCGGGTCCCCTCTGCCCTAGAGAATGAGGAGAATCGTGTTCTATTCCTGGAGGACAGAGGCAGCCTGGGCAGGTCCAACAGCCCACTCCGTTCTGCCAGGACTTCGGGAGGTTCTGGGTTGCTTAGTGCACTTTTCCCAACCTGCTAGCAGCTTCTGGAGGCGGAGAGGAGAGAAGGACCAGGCTGCATCATGCCATTTCACGATATGTTTAATTTTTGACCTACAGTGCCAGGTTTGGGGGCCTGCCTCGTGGATGGGCATTTTGGTAGTCATTCAGCCATTTGAGCACCAGCTACGTAGTCAGACACAATATTAAACGATGGAAGTACAAGGAAATAAAACAGCCTCTGACCAGGAACCTGGTTAGGAACAGACAGGAAAACAGAGTTTGGAAGGTGCTCTAATAGAAAGTATAGATTTTGCACTACTAATCATTCCCTAAGGCCTAGCAGTAGGATCGAACCTATCATTTTGAAAAGTGTTTGGGGAATAAGTGTATATTCATATGCTCAAAACCGTAGTTTTGTTTTGCTTCTCTTTCCCTAATTGGAATTGTTCCCAAGGTTGTTATGTGAAACTGTTTATCCATCTGTTGCTAGGAGAGGTGGTTAGGATGATTCTTAACACTAATAAATGAACATCCTGCTACTTCTGAAATAAGATCTCTTAGTGAGGTCAGTCTCCAGGATACACCTTGGAGAGATCTGCTTTGTATTTCATACTTGAAGTTGGAGGCCTGTATGCTGGCAAAATTAGTAACAATAATTGTTATATTGTACAGTTATGACTAAATCTAATTATAAATTTATAACAGAAACAAGGGCTTGATACATGGTGATTCACAAAGTAGCAGAGAGATATTTTAACTGGAGATTGAAACTTCATGGAATTTAGGGTAGCAAAGGAAATTCTCACCTCTTGAATCTAGCTAGCTCTCCAGGTTGGTTTGCCTACTAGTGTGTCCTAGGGAAGGCTGACTGCAAAAGATTGTAGAGAAATCTCCCATTGATGAAAAACCTATGGGATCTTTGCAGAATTCCTAAATGATGGATTGTTAGGTTGATTCAGGTCAAGTCTTTTACTTATTATCTGACCATAGACCATGGGTGGCAGAGTGAGACTTGGTCTCAAAAAAAAAAAAAAGTTTTTGTCTGAAGAAGTATAAGACAAGGCCAGGACCTGGAGTGGATAGTGGAACATTGGTATTAGAGAGCATCTTTTTTTTTTTTTTTAAGACAGAGTCTTGCACTCTGTGGCCTAGGCTGAAGTGCAGTAGTGCAATCTCGGCTCACTGCAACCTTGCAACCTTTGCCTCCCAGGTTCAGGTGATTCTCAGGCCTCAGCCTCCAGAGTTGCTGGGATGACAGGTGTGCAGCCACCATGCCCAGTTAACTTTTGTATTTTAGTAGAGACAGGTTTCACTATGTGGCCGGCTGATCTTGAACTCCTGACCTCATGGGATATGCCCACCTTGGCCTCCCAAAGTGCTGGGATTGCAGGCGTGAGCCACTGCACTCATTTTTTTTTTTTTTTTTGTTGAGACAGAATTTCACTTTTTTTTTTTTTTTCTTTTGAGACAGAGTTTCACTTTTGTTACCCAGGCTGGAGTGCAATGGTGCAATCTCAGCTCACCGCAACCTCTGCCTCCTGGGTTCAGGCAATTCTCCTGCCTCAGCCTCCTGAGTAGCTGGGATTACAGGCACGTGCCACCATGCCCAGCTAATTTTTTTCATTTTTAGTAGAGACGGGGTTTCACCATGTTGACCAGGATGGTCTTGATCTCTTGACCTCGTGATCCACCCACCTCAGCCTCCCAAAGTGCTGGGATTACAGGTTTGAGCCACTGCGCCCGGCCCAGAATTCTACTCTTGTTGGCTGGAGTAGTGCAATGGTGTGATCTTGGTTCACTGCAACCTCTGCCTCCTGGGTTCAAGCGATTCTCCTACATCAGCTTCTTGAGTAGCTGGGACTACAGGCGCACGTCACCATGCCCAGCTAATTTTTTAATTTTTATTTTTAGTAGAGACAGGTTTCTCTCTGTTGGCCAGGATGGTCTTGATCTCTTGACCTCATGATCTGCCCGCCTTGGCCTCCCAAAGTGCTAGGATTACAGGCATAAGCCACCATGCCCAACCTCCAGCACACATTTTAAGAGTCTAGGATGAACAGTTCCAGGTAGTGGGAAGATAATGTATCTCATTTCCATAGCTGCCTCACTGTTTTAATAATCATCTTAGTGAGCATTTATTGAGTCTCAGCACAGTGCTTAATGCTCTCCATACATTGTATCATTCAATCCTTACACATTTAATGGATGAGAAGATTAAGGCTTAGAGACCTGCCACATTGGTAGGTTAATGATGGTACATTCACCAAAAATAACCTTGTTAGAAGGAGTTGTTAACAGAGGGTATACTATTATTCTTTACGTTTTGACTAAAGTTTCCATTTATTGAAAGCTCAGTTTTGTGCCAGTAAAAACAAATGCTTGGGCCAGGAGTGATGGCTGACACCTGTAATCCCAGCACTTTGGGAGATCGAGGCGGGAGATCGCTTGAGCCCCGGAGACCAACTTGGGCAACATAGCGAGACCCTGTCTCTGCAAAAAAAAAAAAAAAAAAAAAAAAGAGGGGGGCCTGGTGCAGTGACTCAAGCCTGTAATCCCAGCACTTTGGGAGGCCGAGGTGGGTGGATCATGAGGTCAGAAGATTGACACCATCCTGGCTAACACAGTGAAGCCCTGTCTCTACTAAAAATACAAAAAATTAGCCAGGCTTGGCAGCATGCACCTGTAGTCTCAGCTACTCGGGAGACTGAGGCAGAATTGTTTGAACCTGGGAGGCGGAGGTTGCACTGAGCTGAGATCACACCACTGCACTCCAGCCTGCACGACAGAATGAGACTGTCTCAAAAAAAAAAAATAGCTGAGCATGGTGGCATGCACCTGTAGTCCCAACTACTTAGGAAGTTGAGGTGTGAGGATTGCTTGGGCCTAGGAGTTCACAGATGAGCCGTGACTGAGCCACTCTACTCTAGCCTGGGCAACAGAGTAAGACCCTGTATCTTAAAACAAAACAAAAAATGACTATTGATTTTGGTACTGGCATGGGCAACATATCAAGACCGTGTGTCTATTTAACACAAAAACTTTTTAAATTAAAAAACACACACACAAAATAAATGCTTGTTACCTGCTTCCTATCTGATTATCAGAAGACTCAGTTTATTTGTTAAACAATAATTTGGTAATAGGAGCTAAACCTATAAATAGTGGGAGGAGTCCTTAGCTATGAGTCCTCTGTTCCATTCATTGATTTTCATTCATTCAGCAAATATTTGAGTGCCTTTTACGTGCCAGGCATTGTTCTAGGCACTTGACATAAGTCACTGAACAAAAGAGGCCAAGTTGATGCCTTTATGAAACTGTTTCTAGGCCAGTCAGGCAGTCGATTAAAAGAGATAATATCTACAGCTATCTTTATATAAAATGTTAATTAGAAGTGCTGTGGAGAGTAATACCTTGGGATAAAGGGGATTGGGTGTGCCAGGAATGGGTAGGGTGGGAGCAGGAGAGGTCTTCACATAAGGTGGTAAGATGCATTTGATGATAACGCATTTGATCTGAGACCTGATGTCAATGAAGGAGGAAGCTGTGCATGGATCTGGTGGAAGAATATTCTGGGCAGAGAAAGCAGCAAGCACAAAGGACCTGAGGCCAGCAAATGCCTGATGAGCAGAGGGCTTAGCAAACCAGTAAACAGGTGATGAGTCTATCATGTAGGGCCTCAATGGCCCTTGGAAGTACTTTAAAATACCCTGATTGAGATGGGGAACCACTTGGCTGGATAGCTGCCACTTACTGCCCCGGATTCACTTGGCCCTTTTATAGTCTGCTCTGTAGATATGCCCTAGCGGGGGCTCGGCACTAACAGGTTTCCTTGCTTTATGGCTGCGGGCCATGGGAAGTATTGCTGGTGGTGACTGAGAAGGAGAAGAATGAGACCGGTATATCTCTTCCTTCCTGCAGGCTTGTGTGGGCTGGGGTTTCTTTAGACTTAAGGTCACATTTCCTGTCTCATGCCTTCTCTGCAAAGCTCTTTGTCGCCCTCCATTCTTCACACCTTCAGGGCTAGGAAGGGATCAGGTACCGCTGATTTACCAGTTCCAGATACTGCATTTTCTCTTGTGGTTTCCCTACCCCCTGCCCACATCTTTGTAAATAGTTCCTGTATAAACTCTCCTCAAATCACCCACTTCGTGCCATCTGTTTCCTGCCAGGACTTAGACTGATCCATGATCAGAGGGTTTTGAGCAGGGGAGTGACACAATCTGACTAGCATGTTAGCAGGCTCATTTAGGTTACTGTCAAGAGTAGATGGTAGGGAGGTGAGGGTGGATACAGGGACACCAGTTAGAAGGCTATTGTAATATCCTGGGAGAGAGGTGACAGTGGTTTAGCTCACAGTGATAGTAGAGGAGGTAATGAGAAATGGTCAGCTCTGGATATTTTTATGAAGGTCTCTACCTTGCTAAGCTGTTATGTTAATGCATTTGATGCAGGGAGAGCCTGTCATCACGCTAGAGAACAGGATGTGGTTGTATTGTAGGTACCTGCCTTCCTTATTGTGCCGTCTGAAATCATCCCATGTGCAAACACTCTGATTCAGGCCAGTGGGTTAATACTGACAGTCTCAAAGATAGCAGCCTTGCCAAAAACAGGTGTTTACAAAAGATAATAATGTGCTTTTAGTTTGCCTTTGAACAGAGGCAAAAGCATCCTCCACTTGAAATGGCATGGTGTTATTGAACCATTGGCATGGTTCATTGTCAGTCAAGTGACTTGAAATCCGAGGGGAATGTAAGAAAATTACTAGTCTTTGGTCACTGGCCTCAAAATTCTTTTCTCATAGAGAGATAAAAATGAATATGCTGGCCGGGTGTGGTGGCTCATGCCTGTAATCCCAGTACTTTGGGAAGCCAAGATGGGCAGATCAACTGAGGTCAGGAGTTCGAGACCAGCCTGGCCAACATGGTGAAACTCTGTCTCTATGAAAAAAATACAAAAATTAGCCAGGCGTGGTGGTGCATACCTGTAATCCCAGCTACTCGGGACACTAAGGCAGGAGAATCTCTTGAACTGGGGAGGTGGAGGTTGCAGTGAGCCAAGATTGTGCCGTTGCACTCCAGCCTGGGTGACAGAGCAAGACTCCATCTCAGGAAAGAAAAAAATAGAAAGAATATGCTATAGGCAGTCACAGAGTGCTAAATTGTGACTGCTCACAAGGATTTTGGGGAGTTGAAAAGCCATCTTTGTGGGCTGAGGTGGTCAGGATGACTTCATGGAGAACGTGGAACTGGGCAGGGCTGTAAAAAATAGAGTTGGGGGCAACCATTCTAGGAGGCGGAGCCGTTGTGAGGGAAGACTCAGGCTTAACTGGGGGCAGTAAGATGGCTTACTAGGAATGGAGGGTGCAGGTTGGATGTGGTAGGAAATGAGGTGAGTTGGGCAGGTGGGCTTCTGTCAGGGTGTTGAGAGGCAGGTGATATGCTTGCTTCAGGTTTGGGCAGTGGGCCATCACATATCCTAAGGCGGGACCAGAGGGGTTCTGGGACAGAATGCTGACCTTCTGCTGTTGACTTGTTTCAGCTTATAGCATCCAAAATATTAGTAAATGGAGGTAGAACAAATTGCTAAATATGATAAAACTTCCCAGTTTTTTATGTCTCTGATAGAAGGAACCAGAGCTCTACTTGGTTAAATGGTCAGTAGGCTAGCTTTGTGCATGCATTTTATTTTTTTGAAATTCAGCATATACCATATTGCCCAACTATAAAGTAATCCTGCATATCAAAATCTCCACATTAAAAAGTCCAAAAGGGCCAGGTGCGGTGGCTCATGCCTGTATTCCCAGCAGTTTGGAAGGCTGAGGTGGGTGGATCACGAGGTCAGGAGTTAAGAGATCAGCCTGGCCAATATGGTGAAACCCCATCTCTACTAAAAATACAAAAAATTAGCCAGACATGGTGAAGTCGCCTGTAGTCCCAGCTACTTGGGAGGCAAAGGCAGGAGAGTCGCTTGAACTCCAGAAGCGGAGGTTGCAGTGAGCCGAGTTTGCACCACTATACTCCAGGCTGGGTGACAGAGCAGGACTCTGTCTCAAAAAAAAAAGGTCCAAAAGGTTGTTTTTGGTCAAGTTGAAAATGCATGTACTTTTAGGTATGTAAGTGAAAAATACCTGCTTATAAAATTTACATTTAAATTTGGGTCTACATACCTACTTAAAATCACCTACTTTATAAAGTAACACTAATTTAGAAATGCTGGTTTCCCTCCTCTTCTTATTTATAAAATGTTTTTTTTCAAACTCTTCACATGCATCTTTGACTTCAGTATTTTTGTCATCACTGGAGCCACTTTTTGAGTCCGCCAATATGGTTTTCCGCACCACATGTTCAGTTCTTGAGATACATCCTTTTTGAATATGAATGAGGTGTTACCCTTGAATAGTTTATTCCAAGTTACAAGTATCCACTTGCATAACATTACACTTTTTTTTTTTAAAGACAGGGTCTCACTCTGTCGCCCCGGCTGGAGTGTGGGTGATGCAATCACTGCTCACTGAAGCCTTAACTTCATAGGCTTGCCTTAGCCTCCCAGAGTGTTGGGATTACAGATGTGAGCCTAGAATTTTTTTTTTGCTGTGTGTCCAGCTGGTATATATTTGTAGTAACTGCAGCTTAACCACTTTATTACTTCATTTTTAAATGATCTTTTTTTTAAGACAGGGTCTCACTCTGTTGCCCAGGCTAGAGTGCAGTGGCAGAGATCATGGCTTGTGGCAGGAACTTCCCAGGCTCAAGTGATCCTCCCACCTCAGCCTCCCAAGTAGCTGAAACTACTGGTGTGCGCTACCATGTTCGGCTACTTCTTGTATTTTTTTGTAGAGACAACTTTTGACTGTGTTGCCCAGGCTGGTCCCAAACTCCTGGGCTCAAGCTATCCTCCCGTCTTGGGCTCCCACGGTACTGGGATTACAGGCATGAGCCACCACGCCCAGCTAAAGTGATCTTTAAAACTTTGGATTACTGGTTGGGCATGATGTCTGATGCCTGTAATCCTGGCACTTTGGAAGGCCAAGGTGGGTGGATAGCTTGAGGCCAGGAGTAGACCAGCCTGGACAACAGGGTGAGACTCCATCTCTACAAAAGTAAAAGTGAATAAACAAGAGGCTGACCTTACAATGGCAGATTATACATGAAAGCGTGAGTTTATATCCCCAGGAATAATTATGAAATTTGTGTTCAATTTATCTTGTTTCACTGATCACCATTAGCCAAAGCAGCCCAAACCACACCTTGACTGAAATTGTTTTGGACTATTTTGTTATCCCCAGCTGGTACTTTGTATTCAAAATAAAGAAACTGAAAAACTTCCTACAGCAAGAGGTACTTTATAAGCATTTGACTATAAAGTGACTTGTATTTTCTGAGGATAATTTTTTTTAAGTATTGGCTTATATTCATATATTAATGATTCTTTTACTACAGCTTCAGCAATGACATGAATCTTAGGCAGCAAATCTACTTTCTGAAACACTCTGTCCCTGGGAGAGCAGGGGAGATACAGAAAGAAGAGAAGTGATGTACCTGGTATGAAATTTGGTGCCTAATAAGATTGACTTTAGATGGAAACTGTGAAAGAGAAAGTACCACATGCATTAGTTGTTGTTTACCACTTACCGGTGAATGGAAATTCTCTGCTTTTATTGATTGGATTTTTTTTTTTTTGAGACAGAGTTTTGGTCTTGTTGCCCAGGCTGGAGTGCAGTGGTGCGATCTCCGCTCACCGCAACCTCCACTTCCCAGGTTCAAGTGATTCTTCTGCCTCAGGCTCCCGAGTAGCCGAGATTACCGGCACCCACCACCACACCCGGCTAATTTTTGTATTTTAGTTGAGACAGGGTTTCGCCATGTTGGCCAGGCTGGTCTGGAACTACCTCAGGTGATCCACCCGCTTCCATCTCCCAAAGTGCTGAGATTACAGGTGAGAGCTACCATGCCTGGCCTATTGATTGGATTTCTATTGATTAAATGAAAAACTCCATGAGGTATCTTTTAAACAGAGCTGTTGAGAATGCAGACGTTTGGTTAGTTCTTCCTTTATTTATTGCCGTGGCACCTAAGTCTTGGGGACTTTAGTGCGGTTACTTGATTCCAGTCCCCTGGAGTCTAACACAACCTCTCCATCATTGAACAATACAAACTAATGGACATATACTTATGCATCACTTAATGACTGTAGAAATACATTGTCAACAGGAAATTTCCTTGTTGTGTGAACATCATAGACTGTACTTAACAGAAATGTAGATGGCATAACACATCTAGGCTATATGGTATAGCCTGTTGCTCCTAGGCTACAAACCTGTACAGCATGTTACTGTAGTAAATACTGCAGACAACTGGAACACAATGGCCTCCCAAAGTGCTGGGATTACAGGCGTGAGCCACTGTGCCCGGCCTGTGTGTGTTATACTTTTATTTTTTTATTTTTATTATTTTTTTGGGGGGGGCAAGAAAGGATGTTTATTTAGGCCTGATGCCCTGATAAAGCCAGATGTACAAAAATATATCATTCAAAGTCACAAAAACAATCACCATATTTGTGTGACCTCCCTTCCTCCCCTTGGGCACAGCCTTTGCAACTGGCCCCCTTCCCAGCTGCTTCCTTTGAAATATGGGAGTTGGGGGGCAAGGGTCACTTCTTGGCAGCTTCTTCCTGGGCAGCCAAATCTGCCTCCTTCTGAGCAGCCAGGAAGATGGCTCGTTCCTTCAGGAAAGCTGCAAGCTCTTCTGAACCCAGGTCCTTCACCACACGAATGCCCATGGAATGGGCAGACCCAATGATGGAGCGGACAACAGAGGACAGGGGTACGTCCTGCAGGACGAATACCTAATCCTGAGCTTTGACAAGGGCAATCTCATACACATGCTTCAAGGTCACCAGGCCTGCCACCTCTTTCCCTGTCTGCTGGGCCCCCTTCTCAATCCCAGCTGCTGCCTTCAGGAAGTAGGAAATAGTGGGCTGTCCAATCTTCATGTCAAATGTTCTGTCAGGCTTCACAAAAATCTTGGTAGGCAGAGGAATGCCTTCCTTGATGTCCTTTGTCCTCTCATTGAACTCCTTGCAAAACCGGTTGATGGAAACACCTTGCTGACCCAACACTGGACCTAGTGGGGGCCCGGGCATGGCCTGGCCTGCCCGAATGATGGTCCAGATCACACTGCCGACCTCGGGCTTCCTGAGGGCCCGGGTGGCCAGGCTGACCTTCGACATGATGTGGGGCTGCCAGCTTTAGTTCACCTCAGGGCAGCAGCAAGAGCCGTGTTATACTTTATAACACTAGCAGTACAGCAGGTTTGTTTACACCAGCGTCACCACAGGAATATGAGTAATGCTTTGTGCTACAACATTACGAAGGCTGTGTTACTAGGCCATTGGCAATTTTCAGCTCCATCATAGTCTTACGGGACTACCGTGGAATACATAGTATGTTGTTGACTGAAAGGTCCTTATGTGGCGCATGACTATATTAGTTTATATCATATATATGTGTATAGTTTATGAGTTGATACATACTTATTAGTTAATATTATATACTTAAAGATATATGTGTATTTTATACATGTATGTATATTATGTATGTATATTGTATATACATAATATGTGTGCATATATGTGTATATATGTATGTATGTATATATGTATAAAGCATGACACTTGAAGACATTTTGTACATAGAAACATCTAGTCTGGGGCTGGGTGCGGTGGCTCATGCCTGTAATCCCCACATTTTGGGAGGCCAAGGTGGGTGGATCACCTGAGGTTAGAAGTTCAAGACCAGCCTGACCAACATGGTGAAACCCCATCTCTACTAAAAATACAAAAATTAGCCAGGCTTGGTGGCGGATGCCCATAGTCCCACCTAGGGGGGCCGAGGCAGGAGAATGGCTTGAACCCGGGAGGTGGAGGTTGCAGTAAGCCGAGATTGTGTCATTGCACTCCAGCCCGGGTGACAAAAGCAAAACTCTGTTTCAAAATAAAGAAAAAAACAACCTAGACTGGGCTAGGTACAGTGGCTCATGCCTGTAATCTTAGTACTTTGAAAGGGTGAGGCAGGAGGACTGTTTGAGGCCAGGTGTTTGAGACCAGCCTGTGCAACATGGTGAGGCCCCATCTCTATTATAAGAAAAAGAGAAAGAGAAAGAAAGGAAAAGAAAGAAACATGCAGAGGGAGAGAGGAGAGAGAAAGTGAAAAAGAAAGGAAAAGGGCCAGGCATGGTGGCTGATGCCTGTAATCCCAGCACTTTTGGAGGCCGTGGCAGGTAGATCACAAAGTCAGGAGTTCAAGACCAGCCTGGCCAAGATGATGAAGCCCCATCTGTACTAAATATACAAAAATTAGCTGGGTGTGTTGGTGGACGCCTGTAATCCCAGCTACTCAGGGGTCTGAGGCAGAGAATTGCTTCAATATGGGAGGCAGAAGTTGCAGTAAGCTGAGATCATGCCACTGCACTCCAGCTTGAGACTCCATCTCAAAAAAAAAAAAAGGAAAGAAATATCTAGCCTGTGCCCTGTCAGAAGCAGGGGTAAACTCTTGTCTTCTCTCTTAGCCATATCCTGAGTGATCAGTTGCCTCATGACTACAGAAGGTAAGAGAGGTACTGTTAGGCTTAACATTTCCTAGGTTATACATTAAATAATGGGACAGCTGACCTTGGAACCTAACAGTTAGATACAATGTATTGATGGGAGAATGAATAAGGTCTAAAAACTCAACTGAGTTACCAGTGAACTTTGAGAACACAGCTTCTACGTATGTGGCCTGCCTGTCTATGTAGGTATAAGGGATGAGGCATCACAAAACTAAGCACTTTGAAATCCTTTTCCTTTATTTTTCTAAGAAATTTATGGTTAATAAAAATATGATAATGTAACAGCTATTCTTCTGTAACTGAGAATTAACAGTTGCTAACATCTTTCTTTTTTGCTTCTGATTTTTTGTTTAAAGCAATTAGAAATATAGCCAGAGCCTCCTTTAACCCTGTCCACGGTTCAGTGTGCCTCCCACCCTTCCCAGAACCAGCCCTTATCATGAGTTGTGTGTGCATTCTTACATTTCACTTTTAATCCTTTTATGCATTCATAAGCAACTGGATTTGTGCATGTTTTTAAGAATTCACATAATTGTCACATTGTCATTTTGCCTTTTTTTATTTCACATTAAAAAAATAGAAATGCAGTCTTGCTTGACTGGTTGGAGTCTTGTCAGATTTCTCTTATGGTCATAATTTGGCAAAGGAAATCTCCCTTTAGGATTGTGAGAGGGTCCTGAATTCTGTCAAGATGTAGGTGTAAAGGATAACCAGCAATTTATTCCAGAGGTCACAAGATTTAGAACTTTCCCAATTACCCCTGTAGATGACATCCCAATTGCAGAACCTAAGATTGGCCTATTGAGATGTCTTTTCAGACTTTTGCATTTCTGATTGGCCGACTCCACACAGATGGCTCCTGTGGCCCCACCCAGAGGGCAGGGGCCACTGTGACTCAGTGCAGGAGGACCGTCTTCCTTCCACACCCCTATGATTTAATCCCAACCAATCAGCATTCCCATTCCCTAACCCCCCTGCCCACCAAACTATCCTTGAAAAACCTCCAAGCCTTCGGAAAAAGTGATTTGAGTTATAATTCTGTCTCCAGCATGGTGTGGCCAGCTGCATTCAGTTAAACTGTTTCATTATTGCAAGGCTGTGGTCTCAGTGAATTGGTTTTGTCTGCAGCAAGCAGGAAAAACCCGTTGGGCGATTACAAATGGGTAAATCTCAAAGAGGTGGCATAGACTTCAGGCTTAACTACCATGTTCAGCTGAAACAAAGAAAGAAGGGTTTGGAGAGGCCAAGAAAGGGGAGGTGACCAGGAAAAGCAGAGAAATCAAGGGTAAGCTTTGTCAAGCAGGTTTAGGTAGGTGCCTTCTCCATTGGTTAAGAGTTCCTAGTGGCTTAGAGTCATCCTTCTCTTCCTGGTACAGAAAGAGAGGCAAAGGGAGATTTCCTTTATAGATGTAATTTTCCCTTACAAATGGGGTAACTTCTGCTCTGTTTTTAGAGCTTCTCTTTTGTTTGCTGTTTCTCAAAATAATCATCTCAAAATAATTCTTATGCCAAAGAGGCCTGTCGTGGAAAGACATATTCTGGTCTCCTGCAGTCATGTTTTGAGGTGGTATATTCTGGTCTCCTGCACATTCAAATGTTAGGTTATTTATTTAGAGGAATTTTTGTTAAACATTTAAAAAGGTTTGTTATTTTTGTTTATCCTCTACTAGTTGAGAAGAAAAGTATGTTACCGTTTTTAAATTAATTATGAATGAAGAAAGTACTATTTGAGGTAAAACTTTATGCATCAACCCCTGAGCTGAAATGTAGTGACTATTGCCACTACAAAAACCTTGCTTGATCAAACTTTCAACCTAAATTAACAGAGAGTCTCTCTAAAAGAACATGACACGTATTTGGGAATAGAGTATTGCAGTGGGAATATTTGTGCCACAGTAAACTATGTGCATATTCAAGGAGTTAAAGAAAGACAAAGGTTTTTTCTTTTTTTTTTTGGAGGTGGAGTTTTGCTTTTGTTACCAGACTGGAGAGTGCAGTGGTGCGATCTCAGTTCACTGTAACCTCCACCTCCCAGGTTCAAGCAATTCTCCTGCCTCAGCCTCCCGAGTAGCTGGAATTACAGGCATATGTTACCACGCCTGCCTAATTTTGTATTTTTAGTAGAGATAGGGTTTCTCCATTTTGGTCAGGCTGGTCTCGAACTCCCGACCTCAGGTGATCTGTCTACCTTGGCTTCCCAAAGTGCTGGGATTACAGGCGTGAACTACCATGCCCAGCCCATAAGACAAAGATTTTTAAGGGAATAATGAGGATTATATAGTTCTTTTAAGATAACTATTATTAGCTACAAGGATCAGTGACAAATATGACCAGTCTGAGATTGTGGACAGGTAGTTTCTGGACAGATGTCCTTGTGGAATTATTTTTCGTGTAAGGTTCTGATGACCTTTGTGCAGGGTTGTGGTTTTTGCAGAGTCATTTGGGATAGTTTTTGTTATCAAGCGTTGATGCATGAGAACCCTCTCTGCGTAGTTGTCTCTGGCGTTGTCAGAACTTTCAAACACAAGTAACTCCATTTTGATTTTGAGGATTAGCGTTGCATCCATCAGAATCCCCTGGAGGACTTATTAAAAGAAGTTGGGTGGACCCCACCCCCTAAGTGAATCTATAGATCTATACTGAGAATACCTGAGAATTTACATATCAAACAAGTTTAGCTTAGCTCCTGGAGAACCTGTTTCTTGAGTAAGGGGAATGGTTTCTGTGACTCATAGCAGCATTATTCATAATTGCCAAAAAATATTCACCAACTGATAAACTGGTAAACAAAATGTGATGTATCTATACAATGGAATATTATTTGGTGAAATATAAATGGAGTAATGGTACATGCTACAGCATAGATGAGCTTAGAAAACATTATGCTTGTGAAAGAAGCCAGCCACAAAGGACCACAGCTTGTATGATTCCATTTATATGCAATGCCAAACAGGTACATTTATAGAGGTAGAAAGAAAGTAAATTAGAGGGCCAGGCATGGTGGCTCAAGCCTGTAATCCCAGTACTTTGGGAGACCAAGGTGGGTGGATCACTTGAAGTCAGGACTTCAAGACCAACCTGGCCAACATGGTGAAACCCCATCTTTACTAAAAATGCAAAAAGTTAGCCGGGCCTGGTGGTGGGTTCCTGTAATCCCAACTACTCAGGAGGCTGAGGCAGGAGAATTGCCTGAACCTGGGAGGTGTCAGTGGCAATAAGCTGAGATCTCACCACTGCACTCCAGCCTGGGCAGCAGAGTGAGACTCCATCTCAAAAAAAAGAAAAGAAAAAAAAAAAAGTAAATTCGTGGTTGGCCGTGGGGAGAATGATAAGTTGGATTTGATAACTGAGAACTGTGGGGTTACTTTTTGGGGGAGTGAAATGTTCTAAAAGTGATTGTGATGGATACACAACTCTATGAATATGCTAGAAGTCATTGATTTCTGCTCTTTAAATGAATGAATGGAATGGTATGTGAATTATATCTCAATAAAGCTGTTAAAAAACTATACCAGTTCTTAATTCTCCATGGGACCTGTTACAAAAAGAAAAAAAAATAGAAAAATATATCAGTTCTTAAGAGAAAATTATTCATTATTATGAACAGCTGACCTGTAATACACAGATATTCATCAGAATTCATAACTTGACTTTTCAGATAACTGCATTGGAAAATCACTTGTTAATTCTGAAGAAATGATTAGGAACTCCAAAGAGAAGGACACTACATTGGGAAAATGTTAAGCATTTTCCACTGTGCAGTATAAAATATTTCCATGTTTTTGTCAGGTGTCTTAGCTCAGAAATAAAACTCCATTTTTCTTGTGTAGTGCTTGGCTGCTTTCCTGCAAGAGAGCTTAAGATGGGACTTCTGATTAAGGAGTTCCTGGCTGGGAGCTTTTATCCCTAGGCAGCTAAGTGCCAGAATGTTAAGGGGAAGATGCGTTCATGCGTTAGCCTTTGAATATTATTAAGTCATATGGATTCAAATGGCTTATATTAGAATAAAGGAAGTGAATTTTCTTCCCAGTTGGTTTTGTGTCATTCAAAACTCATTAACTCACTTAGATAAAACAGTGCAGTTGGTCCTCCATATCCTTAGGTTCTGCGTCTGTGGATTCAGCCAAACACAGATTGAAAATATTTGGAAAAAAAAATTGTGTCTGCACTGAATAAGTACAGACTTATTTCCTTGTTATTATGTCAACCTAAAAGGAAGAAGCTGAGGCGAAGTTAATGTAAGTAGCGAGTTTATTGGGGCCATGCTTGAAGATTGCAGCCTAAGAGCATAGATTCAGGTTGCCCTGAATGTACACTCTAATTAGCAGCAGTTACAAGTAGGTTTTTAAAGGACAAGAATAGTTACCCAAAAAGCTGACTAAAAGAAAAATAAATAAAGGAAAAGAAGAGGCAGTTTCTAAATTGTTCACCAAGACTTTACATTAAAATTACATAAGATACGCCTTATTCTTTGTATCACAAATTCTAGGAACATGAATATAATGGATGATGCAGCGAGGGAGGAATGAAATGCCTTTAAACAGCTGCCCCCGGACATGGTTGTTGGGAGCATAACTGAAGTCCTATACTTGATCTCCCTGGGCCTGATAAATTTTGTATACCTCACATAACTCAAGACTGCTCTGAGCTATTTTTCTTATCTCAATTGCAGTTATATTGTACTGGGAGCTGTTATAAGTAATCTAGAGATGATTTAAAATACAGGCGTGCACCATATAGCAATCAACAGACTGAATGTACCACAGTGGTCTTGAAAGATTATAGTAGTGTATTTTCACTAAATTTTTTTATGTTTAGATATTTTTAGATCTACAAAGGCTTACTATTACATTACATTTGCTACAGTATTCAGTAACATGCTGTACAGGTCTGTAGCCCAGAAGCAACAGGCTACACTATATAGCCCATGTGTGGTAGGCTATACCACCCAGGTCCAGGTCGGTGTAAGTACACTTTGTGATGCTCACACAAGGATGAAATCACCTAAGAAGGCATCTCACAGAACGTATCCCTGTAGTTAAGCTATTCATGATTATATGGAAGGATTGTACAGGTTTTGTGCAAATATGCCACCATTTTATATCAAGGACTCAAGCATCCACGGATTTCAGTATCCTGGGAGATCCTTGAACCAATCCCCCATGGATACTGAGAGATGACGGTATAGCACAGGCAAATCTTGATATAATGATCTTACTGATTTCTTACCTATTTTTCTATCCCATTCAGCTTATAGGCATGACTGAGAAATGAATTCTGTGCTTCATTTAGGCTAGTGCTTTATTTTAGCCACGTGAATGTCGGGAATGGAAAGAGAATTATGACACTGGGACGACTTTCTAATTCCTCCCAAATCAGATTCTCATGGTGACGTCAGTCTGTTTTGTGAAGTATTGCAGCCTTTTAAACAGGTCATCCTTCAAATTCATGTTCGAAAGCAAATATCAAAGCATATTCTAAAACCAGATGTAAATTAATTTTAGATTAGCTGTCATTTTAGATGATTCATATCACTGCTCCCCTCATCATCACAGATATTTCTTGCATGCTTCTCAAAGGGACTAGGAGCTCTGCTTCAATGGGTGTTTCAGAAATAAATGACACATTTTTGAAGTTTCTCAGGGAGATTTTTATGTATCTTGAAATCTCAACAAAAACATGTCTCATTACAAAGATTAGGGATGCCAAGGAAGGTGAACCCTAATCCTGTTAACCAGACCCTCCCTCATTACTGTACCTTGTCTTTACAGGAGCTCTCCCATGAGACCACATTGTGACCACAGTTGTTGCTGGGTGCGCTCAGCAAGTCATTACACCAAGATGGGGTTGCAGCAGAGAAGGAGGTTTAGTCATAAGGTCACTTGATGAGGAGATGGGAAGAATCCTCAAATTCCTCCTTGAAAAATTTGGGGTTAGGATTTTTAAGGGCTTTGGAGTGGGCTGAAGTGTGGAATGTGGAGTTTCTTGATTGGCTGAAAAATGTAGGGTGAAGTTATGGTCAGGGAGGTGAGGAAGCTGTATTCTCAGGCAGATCCTACTCCTCTGCGGGGGTTTTGAAACTGATGGCTGGAATTCAGAGTCTGAAAAACATCTTAGATGGTCCTTAAACAAAAGTCTTATGATTGTAATGTCAGAGATCCTGGATCTGTATGAACAATGGGATGTAAATGGTCAGATTTTTTAGCAACCAGGAAGTGGGCTGAAGCCCAGCCTGATTCATGCTTAATTATATCTGTCCGGAACCCAGCATGCAATTTTTGTCAACCATGTGGGGCAGTTTCAGCCTTATGGTGTGGTGTTCAGAGGAGAAAGATCTGATTGCTTTTGTGATCTGACTTTCTGAGATCCTTCATTTTATGGGACCGTGGAGTCCTGTGTGTGACATAGGACCAGAATCTGCTATTTGTTTTGGTGTTTCAATAATTGCTGTTGTTATAAATCCCCCAGATGATTTTAATATTTTAACTGTTCAATCTTACAGTAAGAAGCACAACTGTTGGCAGAAACCAGTTATGTGTTTGAGAGTGGTCAGTTAATGACCATCCAAACAACTGTATAGAGCAGGAAGAATACATATTTCAAGTGGAGGGGAGGAAAATGTCATTTTCCCTCTACTCTTCTAATTTCTGGGCTGAAACCTCTATAACAAAACAACAGGATAACAAAAGAAAAACAAGCAGAAGTTTGTTAACATGTATACTTCATGTATACATAGTAGATACCCAGGAGAAAATGAGTCATTCTGAAAGAGGTGATCTAGAACTCTGACTTATAGAGCATTTTCAACTAAAAACAGAGAAGGTTGTGGGGGAAGCCAGTGATGGGGAGGTGAACAGGACAAGTATGATAAAGTATGATAAATAAGAGTAAGGTTTGTGATGCAGATTTCAGTAGGCCTTCTCCATTGATAATAGTTTCTTCTGATTTAGTCATCCTCTTTTGGTACAGAGAGGGAAACAGCCTTACAAATGGAGAGTTCCTTTATAGATGTACATTTCACTCAAACTGGTATACTCTGTTTTCAGAGCTTCTCCTGTATCTGCAGTTTCTCAAAATAATCCTTATGCCATTGAGGCATATTTTGGGGTGGCAGATGGTCTCCTACACAAGCAAGAGACATCTGCTGTCTTCATCAGCTCCCTGAATAACTGGTGCCAGGGAACCAAACATCAAAACTGCCATTAGTTCAGATATTATGGATTCAGTTTCTGGAACAGTCCATTGTGATGCCAACATGGTACAGGGGATTCCTTCTCGCCTTGTCCTAATCCTGTCATCCTATAGAACCCCTGTCTTACAGCACTGTGAAGTTCAAAACCATACCAACCAACCCTAGCCAATAGGCATTTGTGGCAAAAGGAAGAAAAAGCTGATGGAGGTCTCATCTGCATTTGTTTTTTCTCTCCCATCTCCTGCATCCTTACCAGGCAAAAGTAGAAGAAAAGATCCAGGAGGTCTTCAGTTCTTACAAGTTCAACCACCTTGTACCAAGGTAAGCTGTGGTTAGGAGTTTGAGGGGATGAGCACCACCATGCCAAAGCCTTTCTTTCCTCCTTGAGCAAGTCTAACCACAGGGGAGCATCCACTGCAAGACTACTGTTTCTTGTCCTTGTGGCTACCTGGATATGCTCTGACCCTCACTCTTCCCTCTGGTAGAGTACTGTTGAGAGGTGATTCTCCACGCAAGCTGAGCTGACAGGTGTTACATGAGGATTCCACTCAGTGCCTGAATTCTGAAGTCTGAAGGTGGAGTGAAGAATTTCAGGTTTTTATTTAGTGGTGGCCTACTGCTCTGGTCTTCAGATGAGAACTCTCAGATTTTTCTTTTTCTTCTGTTTTTGAGACAGATTTTCACTCTTATTGCCCAGGCTGGTCTCAACTCACTGCAACTCACTGGTGGCGTGGTCTCAACTCACTGCAACCTCCACCTCCCAGGTTGAAGTGATTCTCCTGCCTCAGCCTCTCAAGAATCTGGGATTACAGGCGCCCGCCACCATGCCTGACTAATTTTCGTATTTTTAGTAGAGATGGGGTTTCACCATTTTGGCCAGGGTGGTCTCGAACTCCTGACCTCAGGTGATCCACCGCCTCAGCCTCCTGAAGTGCTGGGATTACAGGTGTGAGCCACTGTGCCTGGCCCAGATTTTTCTTTTTCATATTGCACTTTGAGACACATTTAGAGTCCAGGGAGATGGCCAGGGATGGATTCCTTTGATGTAGATTATTATTTGGCAGGAAAAACACGAGAGGTTTGAGTTTCTCCACGCCTGCTCCCTGTTGGTAATTGTGTAGCATATCCAAGGATGAAATTTCAAACAAGACATAGAACGCCTTTTGTTTTCCTTGAAGCTTAGCAAATTGAAGTCTTCTGAGTCCTGTGAGATCAGGTATTTCGAAAAGGGAATTATAGGAAGAAACTTGGTATTTAATTTGAACCTTTATTTTCTCTTCCCGTATTTTGTAGTATGTCACACTAGAATTTCATAAGGTTATTTCATTCTCATATTAGTACTTCTCAGGCAATCATAAATTGTTTCTTTGAAACCATTATGTGTTATATTTCCAGCCATCAGAATTCATCAATAGTCTAAAACTGTGTGGTCATTATTTTATCTTTTTTTTTTTTTTTTTTTTTGAGACGGAGTTTCGCTCTTGTTACCCAGGCTGGAGTGCAATGGTGTGATCTCGGCTCACTGCAACCTCCACCTCCTGGGTTCAGGCAATTCTCCTGCCTCAGCCTCCTGAGTAGCTGGGATTACAGGCACGCACCACCATGCCCAGCTAATTTTTTATATTTTTAGTAGAGACGGGGTTTCACCATGTTGACCAGGATGGTCTCGATCTCTTGACCTCGTGATCCACCCGCCTCGGCCTCCCAAAGTGCTGGGATTATAGGCTTGAGCCACTGCGCCCGGCCTATTTTATCTTGATGGAACTTTCTTCTTTCTTTCTTTTCTTTGAGACAGGGTCTTGCTCTGTTGCCTAGGCTGGAGTGCAGTGCCCTGATCAGAGCTCACAGCAGCCTCGAACTCCTGCAGATCCTTTCAGTGTGGCTTCCCCAATAGCTGGGACTATAGGAGTGTATCACCTAGCTTATTTTTATTTTTTGGCAGAGATGGGGTCTCACTGCGTTGGTCAGGCTCGTCTTGAACTCCTGACCTCAAGCAGACCTCCCAAAGTGCTGAGATTACAGCTGTGAGCCACCGCACCTGGCTGGTAGAACACTTTTCCTTGACATCTCTGAAGAAAGTGTGGTTAGGCCACTGGCTGATTGACTGGTTGGGAAGCTGCAGGCCTGAAGTTCAGCCTTTCCTCCTTTGTCTTGTCTCTTGACTCCTTGAGATGTCCTAACAGACTAAATCCTGGCAGGTCAGCCTCTGGGTACTTCTGCTGACTGGAACATTATAAATGTCTCCAGCTTTGTTACCTTTGTGTCTCTCTCTCTTTTTTTTTTTTTTTTTTTTGGCTACCATTTCTTAAGAAACCTTTTCTGATTAGACATGGCAGAAAACAGTTTGAAAATGCGTGTTCATAGGGAAAGACAGGTCGGAAGGTTTACTTCA
This sequence comes from Callithrix jacchus, assembly GCF_049354715.1. NCBI lineage: Eukaryota > Metazoa > Chordata > Mammalia > Primates > Cebidae > Callithrix > Callithrix jacchus. The sequence continues at coordinate 99,675,667 of NC_133509.1, forward strand.
TCTTCATTCCCTTGGGAAGGAAAGGAGAAAAGTATCAGCTTACTAGTACAGTGTTTCCCTTCACTGCTAAACCAAATCTCTGCATTAACCCAACGCTCTGACCTCAATAAAATGAATTTTTCTTCTTGTCATGAGACACAATTAGAGATTAGCAAATGACACCATTTAAACAGCTTGGGAGAAGGGTATCCATGGATGGCAGTTTGCTGCCCCTAGGCACAAGCCAGTACAAGCTTAGCTTCCCCAGAGGGGACAAGACTTCATGACGGTGACGGTATGGGTGATTGCTTTCGGAGGGGCTTTGTTGTTGTGGCTCTACCCCGATGACTCACCTGATTGGGCTGAGTCACTGTCTACTGCCTGGACTCTGGGGACACAGTCTCTGTTTCCCACACGAACCTTTGATTATTTGACGTTCCTTTTTCATCTACCATCAGGAGAGAACCCTTGGACTCTTTCATCCATTTTTTAAAATTTGTTTTTCCTTAGCTCATGAGCTGAAGAAAGACTCTTTTATTCACACTGAGCTATGAGGGAAAATGGGAAGTTCTAGTCTGGGAGGAAGCAGTTGCTTTTTGGGAGTGGCAGTAGAGGACATTAAAGGAGTGAAATCCCCCGATTCACAAATCATAGGTCAGGTATGGGTGGATAAAAAAATTGTTTCTCCTGGGCTTGGATCCTTGTGGAAATAGATTATATCAGGGTCTGGGTTAGCTTCTGGAATTTCACAGTTACCCATTTTATTATTGTTGCTTATGAAATTGAGTGTTTTAAAGGATGCTAATTAATATTACAGATGTTGTACATTTTGGCTGAATGGCTGAGTATATAATTCAACATGTTACTACAGGCCTGAAGCCAGACATCACCATCATAGGATGAGCTCCTAGGATATAAGAATAAATTAGAAAATTTATCAGAATTTTAAATTATTATCACAATCTCAATATTTAACATTTTAATAGTCAAAACTTAAAAGTCTGGGCTGGGCATGGTGGCTCACATCTGTAATCCCAGCACTTTGGGAGGCCAAGGCAGGAGGATTACGAGGTCAGGAGATCGAGACCATCCTGGCCAACATGGTGAAACCCAGTCCCTACTAAAATACAAAAAATTAGCCAAGCGTGGTGGCAGGCGCCTGTAGTCCCAGCTACTCAGGAGGCTGAGGCAGGGGAATCACTTGAACCCAGGCAGCGGAGGTTGCAGTGAGCCAAGATCATGCCACTGCAGTCCAGCTGGGTGACAGAGCAAGAGTCTGTCTCAAAAAAAAAATTTAAAAGTCTAACACTTTAATGCAGGAAGTGACCTTCACTGTTAGCTAAAGTCCATGGTCAGCTGTTAGCAGGAAATCTAGATGGCAGGGCTTGTTTGTGTGTCTGAGGTCATGATGCTGATCAAATGGGACAGAATCACACACACGCCCAGGACCACAGACCATGCACAGGTTCAGGGCTGTCTGTGATGATGCTGAAGTTGGCATTTGCCTATTCAGCATTCCAGGGCCAAAGCTAATAGCAGACTGGGCTGAAATCAAGGCTGGAGCTGAATGGCAGTACATTCTACAATTGATCCCCTTCCCAGAAATGATTTTCCTCTGTAAGGTTGTGACTGTCTACCTGGAGTGAGGCAGTCAGTTCCAAAGAGCTTTTTGACCTTGCTTTTCATGGTTTTGTTTATTAGTGTACTGCTTTCCCATGAAAACTCATTTTTTCTTCCCCATGGCTATTTTCATGGTTTCACATCCTTTTCAATGTACCCTTTTGTATTTATCACCTTGGCTTTAATAAGAAACTTGAAATGCATAAACTACACACATACCTCTCTCACATGTAATTTTAAATTTGTTTTCTCTTGGGCAAAAGGAGCCTGGTGCTCTTCAGAAATGAGAAATATTGATAATGTCCCTGTGCTAATAGAGCCCTGGAGGGTAAGTGCTGACAATGGCACTGAAGCTACAATACTCTTGAGTCAACGTTCTCAAAGCAGGTCTGTCACAGGCACCAGCTTAGCTCCCATGTTTTCTGCCATTCCTGTATGTGATGCAGTGTTAGAATTTCCCAGATCCTGAGCAGGTAGATGATATATTCCCTTCTTACTGTTGTTCTTTTTTTTTGGAAAACAGCAAAACCCATCTAAAAAAAAAAAAAGAAAAGAAAGAAAGAAAAAAAGAATTGTTCTCAAAGCTTTTTTGACAAAGAAAATGACAGAAAAGTCAGTAGTGGAGATTAATTCACACAAAATTATTCCCCCCTCTTGTTCGTTTTCTAAAAAGACTATTTTCAGAGATTTGAGACAAAAGGCAGTTTTAGAATTATTTAGTACAGACTCATCTTTTTTATACACGAGGAAGTAGGTGGAGGCTATATTGTTAGATTTCTTTCTGATCTTTGTTTTCTTTTTGCTGTAAAGGCTTGGCTCTTCAATTCTGGTTTATATAACCATTTTTTATTTTATTTTATTATTTATGTATTTTTTTTAAGGAGAGAAGGAAAGAAAAAAGGAGTGAAGGAGAGGAAGAAAGAGGAAGAAAAAGAGGGAGAGAGAACAGAAATGTTGCTTTATTCTAAAAATGGGTATTAATAATGGCCGATCAATATTTCATTTAAACCTATGAGTAGGTGTGATGTGGTATTAACAAGAACGTATATTTAAAGCGGAGAGCTCTATAAATATTTATTAAGTTTACTTGTTCGGGATCTGAGTTCAAGTCCTGGATATCCTTATTAATTTTCTGTCTCGTTGAGTCTAAGTCTCTTTATAGGTCTTATGTATCTGGGTATTAGGATCGTTAGCTCTTATTGTTGCATTGATCCTTTTACCACTAAGTCTTTGTTGCTTTAAAATCTATTTTATCAGATGCGAGAATTGCAACTCCTGCTTTTTATTTATTTATTTATTTTTGTTCTCCATTTGGTTGGTAAATCTTTCTCCATTCCTTTGTTTTGAGTCTTTGTGTATCTTTGCATGTGAAATGGGTCTGGATGTAGCATACAGTTGGGTTTTGGTTGTATCTTTTGATTGGGGGATTTAGTCTATTTAAATTTTGGACTACTGCCATTTGATGTTAACTGGCTGTTTTATCCATTCTTGGATAAAAGAATGTAAATTCTTCTTTATGTTGATGCTCTTTACTTTTTGGTATATTTTTAGAAAGGCTAATACAGGTTGTTTCTTTCTATGTGTAATGCTTCTTTCAGAAGCTCTTGTAAAGCAGGCCTGGTGGTAATAAAATCTCTGAGTACTTGCTTGTTCACAAAAGATTTTATTTTTCCTTCAATTGTGAAGCTTAGTTTGGCAGGATATGAAATTCTGGGCTGAAAGTTCTGTTCTTTAAGGATGTTGAATACTGGCCCCCACTCTCTTCTGGCTTGTAGGGTTTCTGCTGAGAGATCTGCTGTAAGTCTGATAGGCTTCCCTTTGTGGATAACCTGACCTTTCTCTCTGGCTGCCCTTAGTATTTTCTCCTTCGTTTCAACCCTGGTGAATCTAACGATTATGTGCCTTGGGTTGCTCTTCTTAAGGAATATCTTTGTGGTGTTCTCTGTATTACCTGGGGTTGAATATTTTCTTGCTTTGCTAGGTTGGGAAAGTTTTCCTGAATAATATCCTGAAGAGTATTTTCCAGCTTGGATTCATTATCTCCGTTGCATTTAGTACAACTATCAAACGTAAATTAGGTCTTTTCACATAGTCCCATATTTCTTGGAGACTTTGCTCATTCCTTTTTATCTTTTTTTCCCTATTCTTGTCTTCTCGTTTTATTTCATTAAGTTGGTCTTCGACCTCTGATATCCTTTCTTCTGCTTGATCAATTCGAGTGTTGAAACCTGTGTATACTTCTCGGAGTTCCCGTACTGTATTCTTCAGTTCCATTAATTCACTTATATTCCTCTCCAAATTGTCTATTTAGATTGTCTCTAATTGTCTCATTAGGATTTTGTCAAACCTTTTTTTCAAAGTTCTTAGTTTCTTTACATTGGGCTACAACATGTTCTTTTAACTCACAGAAGTTTCTTATTATCCACCTTCTGAAGTCTGATTCTGTTAATGGAATGCACTCGTTCTCCATCAAGCCTTGTTCCCTTGTTGATGAGGAACTGTGATCCTCTTTAGAGGGAGAGGCATTCTGATTTTGAGTATTCTCAGCCTTTTTACGCTGGTTTCTTCCCATCATTGTAAATTTATCCACTTGTCGTCTTTGTAATTACCAACTTTCAAATTAGGTCTCTGAGTGGACATCCAAGTTGCTAATTCCCAGGGCCGAAATCTGAGCAACCCACTGCGCCGGCCAAAACAGCGGCGTTAAGACTGATGGTGCTTTTCTGCCTGGGAATCTCCAGTCTGGCTTCCTTCTTGAGTCCGTAATAGGCAACTCTGCCTTCCCGGAGCTCCAAACGTTGGTCAGAAGGGGAACCAGTTCCGTTTACTCTGCACCAAGAGCTGCTGCACCGAGGTGCCGGCAAAACCGCTGCGCCAGCCACAAGAGTCGCGCTGGCGACCCGTGGGGCTCCTCCACTGGGAATCTTCTAGTCCATGAGCGACAAAAATTTGTCTGAAAGTGTGGCATCCTCTCGTTCTCTGCGCTTTCACTGGGAGCTGCAATCCCAAAATGTTAGTGATCAGCCATCTTGGATTGTTCTCCTTACTGTTGTTCTTTCCAAGGTCTTATAAATAAGTTCACCTTTCCTCGATTCGTTTATTACTTACATGCCAGGTGCTTATTTTCTGAGTAGAGAGGCCCTGGCTTTAGTGGGTTTAGAAAGTCCCCAGGAACCAACAGTAGACTGAATCTCCTGTCCTCTCATCTGTCACAATCAAATGCATGATTCTTGGGATGGCCCTGGTTTTTGGGGAGGAAGTGGGTTTGCTCTCATTCCATTCTGCTACCTTCATGTGATCCACTCATTCAGCAAGTATCCAGAGGGTCTTCAAAGGACAGGACACTCTACTGGGCTCAGGGAAGCCGATGTGAGCAAGGCTAGCCCTGGGCCTGCCCCCGCTGGGCTCTTGGTCTAGTTGGGGAGGTGGACATTAAACAAATGAACACAAATATGCAGTTACCAATGGGATAGTTTGAGAGAGAGAATCACAGGGAGAATCTAATTTTGGTTGGGAAGTTAGGGAAGGCTTCTTAGAGAAAGTGACATTTAAGCTGAATCTGTAGGTGGAATGGAGTGGCTAACTTAAGGGATGTGGAGAGTGTTCCAGTCAGAGGGAACAGCATGTGCTAAAGCCAGGAGACCAAAAGGAGCGGAGCTTGGTGAGGCCAGAGATGGGGTTGGAGAGCACTGTGGGTGGAGGCGCACTTCGAAGAGCCTGAAGCCCAGTAGGCTCACCCCTCATAAGAAGTACTATTTACATCATTACCCAGTACACACAGGTGTGCAAATTCCTTCTCAGACTGTGGAAACCTGACTTCCCATAGCCTTAGTAGATTTACCCACTTGCTCTCCTGTCCCCCTCTGCACAGTGACACAGGGCCCTCCTTATCCACTTGAGCTGACCCTGTGCATCCCACCCTGCACTCCCTCAACCCCTGCACGAAGCTGGTCTTGTTCTGCTCCAGGTAATTGAGTGGCTTTGGGGCTGAATTGTTCAGGTAAAAAGGAGAATACCTTCAGCTTTTCTTAACCTCCTACACAGAAAAGATTTTTGGATAGAGGTGAGTTAAGAATGAAGAGCCTGTGAGGGGATTAGTCAGCTTGGGCTGCTGTAACACAGTATCACAGATGGGGTGCATTCAACCACAGAGACTTATTTTCTTACAGTTCTGGATGCCAGAAGTAAGACCAATGTGTCCGCAGGTTTGGTTTCTCCTGAGGCTGCAGGCTGGCTTCACCAACATGTTATACTTCTTAATCTCACTGGCCCCTCACTAACTGCCTTCTAATCCTTTTATTCATCTGATGTAGATTCCCTAACATATCCACCACCGTGACCACAGCTCTCCCACCTTTTTTTTTTTGTAGCTGGGATTACAGGCGCATGCCACCCTACCCAGCTGATTTTGTATTTTTAGTAAAGACAAGGTTTCTTCGTGTTGGTCAGGCTGGTCTTGAACTCCTGACCTCAGGTGAACCGCCTGTCAGCCTCCCAAAGTGCTGGGATTACAGGTGTGAGCCATCACGCCCCGCCCTCTCCCACCATCCTGACTCCTGGTTCCTGAGAAAATCAAGGCTGACCCACCTGAGTTTGCTGTTTCCTCCTTCCCACATCATATTCCTATATTTTGCTAGCTTTGTATGCATCATTTCTTGCTCTGAAAATGTAGACTCCTTCCTTATTCCAGGGTCATCTCTCTGCTATACCCTCATTGCAGCCCTCCTCTGTCCTCTTTACTGACCTTCCCTGATGGATTTCCTCTGGGTTCTTGCATTTTTAGTGTAGAATTTCTCTGCTTACTGCCTTATACTTTTGCTCCAGCTGAACTAAACTAACTCAAATGTGTCATGATGGTTTCTTCATTTTGCCTGCCTTACTCTTGTCCTTCCAGCCTTAGCCTCAATGCTGTTCCCTTTGGGAAGAGTTTCCTGACCCTCCATGTCTTCCTGTGGCTGATCACAGCATTTATTGGACAGGGCTCTACTTGTCATTTTCACTTCTGTGTCCACCTCTGGACTGTTGCTCTAGGGGACAGAGCAACCTCTACCCCAGTGCTGGACACTCTGCCCACACAGATGGGTGTTCCCTGTGTCCCGAGTGGACTTTCCTGAAAGAGAAACTTCATCTGACCTTCTCCTCTTGTTTACAATTTGCCTTCACCTCTGCTCTGATTGCTCTCCAAGGTCTCCAGCCTTTCTGTGGTTTGTCATCTTTTCCCTCAGTCTTGCTGCAGCATCTGCCACTGTTAAACACCTCCCTGAAATTCTCTCCTCCCTGATGGCCTGTGACATGACTCTTACTTTGCTCTTCCCCAGCGTATGTAAACTCTCCTGTTTCTCTCCTTCACTGGCTCCTCGTCCTCCTCCAGGCCCTTAGAGATGGGTCTTCCCACAGTTTTGTTTTCAGACTTCTCTCTCTGCCCTCTCACCTTCTGTGGCTTCACTTGTCACTTGCGTGCAGATAAATGCTTCCAGTCTGTGTGTGTAACCTGGATTCCTCTCCTGAGCCTCACGTGTGCGTCCAGCAGCCTGATTGGCATCCTCACCTGAATGCACTTCTAGCATCCTAAAACCCGCACGTACAAAAGTCAGCTGATCATGGGTCACCCACTAGTTTGGGCCCTAAGTAGCCCCCACTGGGTCAGCTCCTTAGAGCTTCTAACCTGTCTCCCCACCCCATCTGTCTGCCCACTGCAGTGCTTTCAGTTACTTCCATTTGTAAACACATACTGAGTACCTACTGTTTTCCTAAAGCACAGTTCTGATCATTTCTTTCCTTATCTTAGAAACCTTCAGGATTTTCCTTTGCCTAGTAAATTGAGTAGAAATGCCTCAGCCAGCATCCCAGATCCTTGTTAAAAATAAACAAAAGGATCCCAGCTCCCTTTCTACCATTCCTCTTCATCCCTGTGTTGAGACCAGATTATCCCACCTGTCACTCCTCTTGCACACTTTCTTCCTGTGCCGCATAATAGAGTAGCCATTAGCTACCTGCAGCTATTTAAACTTTAATTAAAATATTCTCCTCCACCAGGGCCATTCATTTCACAGTCCTCCTTTTTCGCACAAACGTTCCTGATCATTCCTTCATGAGATGTCCCCTCCCTTTTGAGCCTCAGTAGTATTTTATGTTTTTCCTTTACAAAACCTACCCATTCTTTCTTTGTAGCCATTTATATACTTAACTCATTTCTGAACTGGAAGAGTTTTTGAGGTAAAGACTACATACATGAAGGGCTGGGCGCGATGGCTCACGCCTGTAATCCCAGCTCTTTGGGAAGTCGAAATGGGCGAATCACCTGAGGTCAGGAGTTCGAGACCAGCCTGGCCAACATGGTGAAACCCCTTCTCTACTAAAAATACAAAAATTAGCTGGGCATGGTGGCCTGTGCCTGTAATCCCAGCTACTCCAGAGGCTGAGGCAGGAGAACTGCTTGAACCTGGGAGGCAGAGGTTGCAGTGAGTTGAAATCGTACCATTGCACTCCAGCCAGGGCAACAGAGCAAGAAAAAAAAAGACTACATGAAGGATCTTCTTCTGAGCCTAGTACAGAGGGAGTTTGATAAACAATTGTGGAATTGAATACCTAGAAAAGGGAATGGTTCTCTTTCCTTTGTTTCTGTAATCTGGAAGCGCAGGGAACATCTTGATAATCTGTGCTTTTTCCTTCCTTCTGTAGTCACACAGGCTGCTTCTGCCAGACCAAGAAAGAATTGCAGCCTCTGTGCTTTGCCGGGCCTGTGCAGGTGGACATGGGTGGCACATTCCGTCTTAAAGCCAGTATTGTTGACTTCAGAGCCAAGGACAGTGACTGGCTGCAGAATACGGTCTTCCGGCCAGGGCTGTGGGTCACACGTGGGAGGTGGAATTTCAGGGAGGGAATAATAGATGGTAACCCAGAGGTGGGCAGAGTACAAACTACAGACCTTGGAGAAGTGGTCCCAGACGAGGTGACTGAAATGACAGCGACTAACCAAGACAGGGAAGTGGCGAGGCTCAGATTAAATTGCTTACAGGATGGGGAGCCACAAAGATATCTGTTTTTAGAGGCTGGAGGAAGTTTCTGGGTGGATTCTCATTGCCTGGCTGCATATGCTCCTTGCGGCTTTCCGTTAGCCCAGAGTCACTGCCTTTAGGAGACAATTTCATGCAAAATGTCAGCTGACCTAGTTTTCAGATGCTTTTCTCTGGTTTAGTTGCTCTTTGGAACCAAAGAAGTTGCTGGTTAAACATTTAGTGACTGTAGGGGAATGTCCTGAAGCTGAGTGTGTACCTGTGTGTGTGTACGTGTGTATATGTGTATGGTGGAAGCATAAGCTATTGGAATGGGCTTATAAGCTGTTTGTCTTTCCAGGCTTATCTTGCAGAGAGAGAAGCACTTCCATTATCTGAAAAGAGGCCTTCGACAACTGACAGATGCCTATGAGGTAAACATATTGCCCGAGAATGCTTGCTGTCAAATTATCTGCCAAATCGTCCTCTTTTCCTTTTCCTTTTTTTTTTTGAGATGGAGTCTCACTCTGTCAGCCAGGCTGGAGTGCAGTGGTGCAATCTCGGTTTACTACAACCTCCGCCTTTTGGGTCCCAGCGATTCTTTTGCCTCAGCCTCCTGAGTAGCTGGGATTACAGGCGTGTACCACCATGCCCAGCTAATTTTTGCATTTGTAGTAGAGATGGGGTTTCACAGTGTTGGTCAGGCTGGTCTCGAACTCTTGACCTCAAGTGATCCACCCACCTTGGCCTCTCAAAGTACTGGGATTACAGGTGTGAGCCACTGTGCCCTTTCTCCTTTTTTCTATTTAAACGTTAAAGACTGTTGGGGCTGACCTGTTGCAGAGTCACTCTTCTCTGTGGTTTTGGCAGGAGGCAGGGTGTTGTCACAGAGCTGGGACTTCAGCCCTGAAAGGGCACAACCCAGTCTCTTCTAGAGCAAGTGGAGCACCTTAGATAGGATGGGGCTTTCTCTGTTATTAGATCCTGGTTGAGGAGATCACATGCTTTATCTAGACCCCCTTGACAGCTAGCTAAAAGCCAGTTATCTGTTCACCCTTAACCCTTTGCCCTATAAGCTGATCTAATTTCTTGCTCTCTGGCTTTAACATTTCTTCAGGACTATTGCCCAAACCTGTTAAATATGTATTATAATGATGAAAAATTTTCCAACTTCAGCACTCCTTCTAGTGCAGCATTAATTTTCATATCTTCATTAAAGAGACAAAAACCCCTTACTTGTAATAAGAAGATCTAATTTCTCTCCTGATTAGAGGATCAGTGTAGAGGGTGCTCCTTGCAGTTTAACACTACTATTTCAGAGTAGATCTTAAGTATTTCCCAGAGCAACCTCAGGGCTGGGTGGCGGTGGAGAGGGACAGATGTTGGAAGGGGTTGAGTGGCAGGCAAAGGGTGAATGTGAACAGGAAGGCTCCAGTCTATCTGCCCTGCTTAACACAGAGCAGCATCTCTGTTTTTAATCTGCTTTTGTTTGGGTTCCACATTTGATTATTTGTGGCAGTGATTTACCAACTCAAGTGCCTGTAGGGCCCAGGCAGGCAGCATAAATCAGTGAAGTGGGCTGCTTGGAGACTGAGGCTAACTGGAGACCCCATGCCCTTACCTTGTTCACACCTGTTGCTGCCATCTAGGAATGCAGATCCAGGGTTGCCAGATCATTTTTTTTTTTCTTCCAAATGAAGCTGGAAACCCATATTTTCATGTGACTCTCCTGACAATGTTACAGCCACTTCCAATTAAACAGTACACATCCATGGGCTAGATTTGCCCTGTGGGGCTTTGTCATTGTCTCAAGTCCTCAATGGTTATGATACAGTTGGTACCATATTAGCTAACAGTTTATTGAACGGTGTGCTAAAAGCTTTATTGCCCAGGCTGGAGTGCAGTGGCATGATCTTGGCTTACTGCAACCTCCACCTCCCAGGTTCAAGCAGTTCTACTGCCTCAGCCTCCTGAGTGGCCAGGATTACAGGTGTTCACCACCAAGCCTGGCTAATTTTTGTATTTTTAGTAGAGACAGGGTTTCACCATGTTGGCCAGACTGGTCTCAAACTCCCGACGTCAAGCAATCCATCCGCCTCAGCCTCCCAAGGTTCTGGGATTATAGGCATGAGCCACTGTGCCAGGCTGCATTCTCTTATTTAATTCTCGTAACTATATGAGGTAGATCAATCTTTTGTTTTTTGCAAATAATAAAACAGATTAAGCAAGATTAAGTCATTTGCTTAAAAGCACATAGCTAGTAAGATGAGGAGCTGGGATTCAAACTTAGGCCGCATCCCCAGCAGTGTCTTCAGTAGACCACCAGCCTGCCTTCCAGGTGGCGAGTTAGGCACAGCTTGGGATGTCAGCACAGTTTTGAAGAGAGCAGCTTGGACCAACAGAAAGAATACTGGATTGAGTCTAAAAGCCTAGGTTCCTGTCTCTGCTCTGACATTTACTATTTTTATAATCTGAAAAAAGTTAAATCTCTGGACCTCATTTATATATTTTAATTAATAAAACTGGGGCAGTACTCCTACCTACCCTGCCTAGCCTTGAATGCTCAATAATTATTTGCGGTTTAATTAGGATCAAAAGTATCTGCCCATCACCTTTGGAAGCCTTTCCTAGCTCCCCCAGGAAAGGGAGAATTAGTCTCTTCCATGTGCTCCCTCAAAACTCTGTTTCTGCCCATTACAGCATTTCTCCAGGTATATGTACACGTGTTGCTCCAGAAAGACACAAGGTAACCTATATGTCTGTCCAGTGCTCTCTTCCTCTATAGATAACCACACGCGTTCTATATCCCAAGCATCTCAAGAACAGAAACCAGGCCAGTCATGATGGCTCACACCTGTAATCTCAGCACTTTGGGAGGCAGAGGCAGCTGAATTGCTTCAGCCCAGGAGTTCAGGATCAGCCTGGGCAAGATAGTGGTACCCTGTCACTATAAAAACTTAAAAAATTAGCCAGGCATGGTGGTGTGGGCCCCTAGTCCACAGCTACTTAGGCTACTTAGGAGGGTGAGGTGGGACGATTGCTTGAGCCCAATAGGTTGAGGCTGCAGTGAGCTGAGATCATACCACTGTACTCTAGCCTGGGTGACAGAGCAAGACCCTGTCTCAGAAAAAATAAAGAGTAGAAACCAAATTTTATCATCATGCCCACAGTGTCTAATACAGTGCTTGGCACAAGTAGATGGTATCAGGTATTTATTGAAACAATGATTGAGTTAACCCAGGAAATCTCTTCAGAGCGTTTATATTGCCTTGGTTCTCCATTGAGAAAATAGCAGCCCCTAACCTCCTGGCCTATAAAGAAGTCCTCCGCTCAGCCTTCCTTAGACGCCTGCCAGGGAGGGATCCTTTGGGTTCAGGGTCACATTTTTTAATCCTGTTGTCTTTTTCTTTTCTTTTCTTTTTTTTTTGAGATAGAGTCTTGCTCTGTCACCCAGGCTGGAATGCAGTGGTGTGATCTTGACTCACTGCAACCTCTGCCTCCCCGGTTCAAGTGATTCTCCTGCCTTGGCCTCCCAAATAGCTGGGAATACAGGCGCACATCACCACACCTGGCTAATTTTTGTATTTTTAATAGAGACAGGGTTTTGCCATGTTGGCCAGGCTGGTCTTGAACTCCTGACTTTAAATGATCCACCCGCTTCAGCTTCCCAAAGTGCTGGGATTACAGGTGTGAGCCACCGTGCCTGGCCCTGTTGTCTTTTTTTTTGTAACAGATGGTCATTTCAGCTCCTGGCTAAGGCCACAAAGTGAAGTATCCTTTATTCACTGATTGTTGTTTGAGCAAGGGTGCCCTCCTCCCCTTTGCCAGGCTGCTGGGAGTGCGACAGATATGGCCTTGGCAGCAGTGCCTTGGAGTGATTGTGAATAAGGGCTGTTTTCTCTCCTGTCTCTCCCAGTGTCTGGATGCCAGCCGCCCATGGCTCTGCTATTGGATTCTGCACAGCTTGGAACTGCTAGATGAACCCATCCCCCAGATAGTGGCTACAGAGTGAGTCTGGCTTTGGGAAATCTGGGGTGTTCTCTGAAATTGTATTTTGAGTTCTGGATTTTGTTTTTCTTCTGTTTTACTTGTTTGGAATGGAAAAAAAAAAAAGTACCACAAACAAATCCTTGCCCTTCTCATGACCTCCAGCAACTTCCTGAGACTCCTTTGCTTTAGAAACCTAATGTAAGCTGGTGGGTAGAACAAGACTTTGAACTTCCAAGAGAAGAATTCTGGTTTCTTCTGTGGCCTTTTCTTTTGGCTCCTGACTCTGGTCTTTGAGAAAAGTCTTTATCATCAACTCTGAGAGACATGATTTTGCCAGAAAGTACAGTATGCATTTGAAGAGTTTCTGTGGGGAAGCATGTGGCAGTCCAGTGAACAAAAATGCCTTTGCCTTTCCTACATACCTCTACAGAAGTACCTCCTCCCCGGTGCCTGGAGGGACCATGCAGCTCTTGATGGGACTGGATGTGTTACTGGCATGGTATAAAAATGCCATGACCCTCAGTTTTCCTAAACCTGATTGATGATTAGAGATCCAAGCAACTGAGCTTCTTCCCAAGCTCCTTGTACAGATGGCACATCATTCCCAAACTCTCATCACTGTTTATATATTAAAGAAGAAAAGACTGATCATGACTCCAGCCCTAGGGATACCTGGGCTAGGAAAGGGCAGCCAGGAATTAGATCCAAGAGATCTGCTGAGAGGCAGCATGGGCTCTGGGCAGCATGTCGAATTTCTCAGCTTCCTCTGATGCTCCTGAAGGCGAGGCATCTGGGATGAGAGACTTCTGAGCCAGGTTCGTTTCTGCACAGCACAAGGAGGCAGCTGTGCTGGGACACACAGAGGCTAGCTAGGGCCCCTCTCTGGTCACAGAGCCCCTGCCTCGGTCACATTGTCAGGTCAGAAGAACAGAACTGCACATTGTCTCATTCATTCTGTCTTAACAATAACATCTCATTCTTGCCTTCCTGGGCAGGGTGTCTTGTGATGAATGTGGATGGGAAAGATAATAAAGAATTAGCCCATTAACCCTTGTGGTGTGTAGGATGCTTTCTGAGGGAGGGGCAAGTGCATTGTTTTGATCATCGGGATGCCACTGCAAGCCTGGCTGCTTCCAGCACTTGAAGGAGAGTTGGACACAGTTTCTGCAGTAACAGGAATTTAATTGTTAAAATAAAGGCCTATGTATTGTCTCCTTTCTTTTCTTTCTTTCTTTCTTTCTTTCTTTCTTTCTTTCTTTCTTTCTTTCTTTCTCTTTCTCTTTCTTTCCTTCCTTCCTTTTCTTTTCTTTTTTTTCTTTTTTTGAGGCAGAGTTTCACTCTGTCACCCAGGCTGGGGTGTAGTGGCACGATCTCAGCTCACTGCAGCCTCTGCATCCCAGGTTCAAGCGATTGATTCTCCTGCCTTAGCCTCCTGAGTAGCTGGGATTACAGGTACCCACCACCATGCCTGGCTAATGTTTGTATTTTCAGTAGAGGCGGGATTTTACCTTGTTGGTCAGGCTGGTGTGGATCTCCTGACCTCAGGTGATCCACCCACCTCAGCCTCCCAAAGTGCTGGGATTACAGGCATGAGCTACCACATCCAGCCTCGTGTGTTTTTGAAATGACAGCTGGGGGCCTGGGGATTGTTTGGGAATTTTTTCCTTCACTCCTACACAATCAGGATATTTGGAAAGTTTTCCCTTCACTCTTATACAATGGGAAAGTCAGCTGTGAGAGAAGAAAGAAGAAATGGGGGATTTTTGTGAGTCTGAGTTCAAATGCTGGATGGAGGAGGCTACAGACCTGTGAGAGACTGGAAGAGAATCACAGTGGGTGCCTGAGGTAGAAGAACTCAAGCCGAAATTGACTGAGTGTTTGCTAGGCTCTGTACTTGGTGTTTTATAGTGAAGGCTTTTCTGAGGAAGTGTCAGCGCTGCTTTTGGGACAATGTCACATAGGAAGAGAGTAGCCCTTAAAGGGCCTTTCACTGGAAGCAACCTAAATTAAATATCAACAATAGGGAATGCTCATAAACATTTTTAAATGTAAAGCTGAGTGTCGTAGGTCACTCCTGTAATCTCAGCAGTTTGGGAAGCCGAGGCAGGTGGATTACTTGAGGTAAGAAATTTGAGACCAGCCTGGCCAGCATGGTGAAATCCAGTCTCTACGAAAATACAAAATTTAGCTGGCCATGGTGGCACATGCCTGTAATCCCAGCTACTCAGGAGACTGAGACAGGAGAATCACTTGAACCCGGGAGGTAGGTGGAGGTTGCAGTGAGCCAAAATCATGCCATTCCAGCCTGGGCGATGGAGCGACAGTCCATCTCAAAAAAAATAAATTTTAAAAATAAAACGTAAGTCAGTTACGGTGCAGTACATTCAGTGAAATTCTATACAACCATTAAAAAATTTATAAATGTGGTCAGGCCTGATCACACCTGTAATCCCAGCACTTTGGGAGGCCAAGACCAGAGGATCACTGATGCCTAGGAATTCAAGACTAGCTTGGGCAACAAAAAATGAAAAATAAAAATAGCTGAGTGTGGTGGTACACACCTCTAGTTCTAGCTACTCAGGAGGCCGAGGCCGGAGTTTAAGAGTGCAGTGAGCCATGATGGCACCACTGCATTCCAGCCTGGGCAACAGAGCAAGACCCTGTCTCAATAAATACATAAATGTGTATATTTATGTTAAAATGCATGTATTTATATACAGAGATGTGAAATGAAAATAGTTTAGAAGATTTAATTTACATATATTAAACATGTAGATGATTATATGCATAGAGAAAACCAGAAAGATACATACACACATAGTACTTACTTCTGGATGATGGGGTTAAAAATGATTTTATAAACTTTCTGGGTCGGGTGCGGTGTCTCATACCTGCAATCCTAGCATTTTGGGAGGCCAAGGCTGGCGGATCACCAGAGGTCAAGAGTTCAAGACCAGCCTGGCCAACTTGGGGAAATCTCATTTCTACTAAAATTACAAAAATTAGCCAGGAGTGGTGGTGCATGCCTGTAATCCAAGCTACTCAAGAGACTGGGGCAGGAGACTCACTTGAATCCTGAAGGTGGAGGTTACGATGAGCCGAGATCATGCCACTGCACTCCAACCTAGGTGACAGAGTGAGGCTCTGTTTTAAAAAAAAAAAACAGCAAAACTTTCTAGCTGGGTGTAGTGGCTCATACCTGTAATCCCAGGACTTTGAGAGGCGGAGGCAGGCAGATCTCTGGAGGTCAGGAGTTTGAGACCAGCCTGGTCAACATGGTGAAACCCCATCTCTACTAAAAATACAGAAAAATAGCTGAGTATGGTGGCTGGCACCTGTAATCCCAGCTACTTGGGAGACTGAGGCAGGAGAATCGCTTGAATCCAGGAGGCAGAGGTTGCAGTGAACCGAGATCATACCACTGCACTACAGTGTGGGCAACAGAGTGTCTCAAAAAACAAACAAAAACCCCCAAATTTTTTTCCTAAGCTTATTTGGGTTTTTTGAAATTTCTACAATAGATCCTTCACTGTTTCATAATTAAAGAAATGGCTTAGAAATAAAAGCTAATTTGTCCTCGTTTCACAAACCACTTGACAGGTTAATGAGAGTTTCTGCTTCATAGGTGCCTTAAAAGCTTTACCTGTGGTTCTTCTGAGCATTGATTTAATGAATTTTAAATATTTCTTAGACTTTCCATTAATGCATTTTGCTTTGTGCCCAGGAGGTAGTTACTTCTAGGTGCAGATAACACTTGTTACGAACAAAGCCTAGTAACTCTGACCCATAAGGAAATAAACTATTTTTAGTAAGATACGGAGCAATCTTAAGGACTTCTATACAAATAGAAGACTTTTTTAGACTAGCTGAAATAGAATATTGCCTTTTTATCTATCTGGCACAGGGAAATGCAATGCTTTGAAATGCATTCAGTTTTCTTTCTTCATACAAATATATTAAGGTGACCTAGGGCAGAAAGGCGAGCTCTACAGTTGTATTATTTTCCTGCCTTCTTTCCCATGCATGCAACACACACGCCCCCTACACTTATGCAAAGGTTTGTCTTTCCTATTTTGTTCACTGCTCTGCCTCTGTTTGTTTAGGGAACAATATGATAAGCTGGGTTCCCTCTAGTGGACAAAACCACTTTTGTTAGCTGCTATGACTGCTGACCAAAGCCAGCAAGGCTAAATTGTTATTGCTGGTATCAGAGGTTTCAAGAATAACGTATTCATAGCTGGGAATGTTTTCTTTATTTTTGGTAGAGACAGTGCCTTGCTATTTTGCCTGCACTGGTCTTGACCTCCTGGGCTCAAGTGATCCTCCTGCCTTAGCCTCCCCAAACACTGGGATTACAGATGTGAGCCACCATGTCCAGTCTATAGGTAGGTAGAACTTTAGCTTGCCTCTTTGTTTTGTTGTACTTTTTTATTTTTTGGGAAGTCTGGCTTGCTTTGTTGCCCAGACTGGAGTGCACTGGTGCAATCTCAACTCACTGGAACCTCCACCTTCTGGGTTCAAGTGATCTCCTGCTTCAGCCTCCCAAGAAGCTGGGACTACAGGCACGTGCCACCATGCCTGGCTAATTTTTGTATTTTTTGTAGAGATTGGGTTTCGCCATGTTGATCAGGCTGGTCTTGAACTCCTGGCCTCAAGTGATCCGCCCACGTCAGCCTCTCAAAGTGCTGGGATTACAGGCATGAGCCACCGCACCCGGCCTAAAGTAGCCAACTTCTGACTTGACCATTCTTCCAAAACAACCATGTAGAGACTTGCCAGAGCTTGATGAATGGTCAAATAATATGTCTGACTCTGTGAATGCCACAGGCCACCCAGAATCAACAAGAGATGCTGCCCGTCTTCACCTGTTGATTGTCGTATGCTACCTAGGGAAGATTTCCTTTTCACTGTATCAAGCTGAAGCTGAAGCTGTTTACAGTTAGTGTGAGAACAAGCCTGATGTCATACCAGCTCATGCATCTTGCATTTGCATCTCTTCCTAAGCTGTTCTGTCCATGAATCACTGTTCCTATTTCCAAAGCTATAATCTTTCTTTTTTAAACCTGTCCAATTGTGAAGAACACAGCTATAATCTTTATAACTTATCTTAGGCCTTAAGTCTGTCCATGATAGTATACTCTAGTGCTGAAGTTTTTTATGTAACCTAAATACTTCTTGTTACAGATTAGCCTCAGTTTTTACCTACTAGATTGTTTATGTAATTATCCTTCATATACTTAAGGTATTTTGCTGGGTAGCTTCCTCATTGTGATTGTCTGTAATATTAAGGCTTTTAGGCTGGGTGTGGTGGCTCACGCCTGTAAACCTAGCACTTTGGGAGGCTGAGGTGGGCAGATCACGAAGTCGGAGATTGAGACCATCCTGGCCAATGTGGTGAAACCCATCTCTACTAAAATACAAAAAATTAGCCGGGCATGGTGGTGTGCACCTGTAGTCCCAGGTAGTCAGGAGGCTGAGGCCAGGGAATCCCTTGAACCTGGGAAGCAGAGGTTGCAGTGAGCTGAGATCGCACCACTGCATTCCAGCCTGGCAATAGAGTGAGACTCCTTCACACACACAAAAAAAATTAAGCCTTTTATCTGAATTGATTTTATTTTAAAAATAGAGATAAGTTCTTGCTATGTTGCCTAAGCTGGTCCCAAACTCTTGCCCCTAAGTGATCTCCTGCCTTGGCCTCCCAAAGTCCAAAGTCTAGGGATTACAGGCACCAGCCACCACACTCAGCCAAATACTTTATAAATCTAGCCCTTTTTACTACTCTAATGTGGATTCCCTTTGAGGTGGAAAATGGAAGCTAGAGCCAGATACAGTTCTGACTAATATACTATGTTTGTGATGCTTTTCACAAGCATTTTTGTTGTTGCTCTTCACAACTCATGGACCCTCATTGCTGGTCTTTTCCTGCAATGTTCCTAGTCATTTCTCATCTTCTATTTATGTGCCTTACCCATCCCCCACCCCTGCCATCTCTAAGCATAATTCTTGCTATTTGTACCTATTTCATTTCTTTTATTCTTATTGGCTTCTGATTTGTTTTGCTGTTCATTTTGTATTATATGCTTACTTACTGTACCTGCTTTTGAATCCATCCAAATTGATGACAGTGTTTAGAATCAACATTGATTAATTGATTGATTGAGACAGGGTCTCTCACTCTGTTGCCCAGACCAGAGTGCAGTGGGCACAATCACAGCTCACTGCACCCTGGACCTCACACCTAAGCCTCCCGAGTAGCTGGGGCTACAGGTATGTGCCACCATGCCTGGCTAATTTTTGTATTTTTTGTAGAGACTGGGTTTTGCCATGTTGTCCAGGGTGGCCTCAAACTCCTGAGCTCAAGCGAGATCCTCCTGCCTCAGCCAAAGTGCTGGGATTATAGGCGTGAACCACCACGCCTGGCCAGAATCAACCGCTTTAGATCAGTCCTCAGCCATCACCTAAGAGTCCCAGTAAACTCCTTATAAGGCTGAGAGGCAGTCACTGAGAGCCCTGCTTTGAACTTGACCGTCTCACGGGATTTACGTACTCTCTAATGATGGAATGATAGAGTGGTGGTGTCCAGTAGAACTTGCTGTGATAATGGAAATGTTCTATATTCTGTAAATGTCCATAGATATCTATAAATTTCTATAAATGTTCTATATTCGCCACTAGCCACAGGTAGCTGTTGAGCACTTGAAATGTGGCTTGTGTGACTGAAGAGCTGAATTTCCCATTTTAAATAATTGAAAATTTAAATTGCCTCATATGGCTAGTGGTGGCCCATTGGACAGCACAGATGTATCTCATTGCTACTCAAAATGTGGTCCCCAGAACAGGAGCATTGCCATCACCTGGGAACTTACTAGAAATGAGGACTCTCAGGCCCATCTAGTTCTACTGAATAAGAGCTGCAGCTTCACAGTGTCCACAGGTGATTTCTGTGCCATTTAAGTTTGAGAAGCACTGATAACCGGCTGAACATTGGAGTCACATGGGGAGTTTTAAAAAAAAATCTGCCATCTGGGTCCCACCATAGTGATTCTGGTTTAATTGGAGTTAGGTGTAGCCTGGGTGTTGGGATTTTTAAGAACATCCCCAGGTAACTTTAGTTGGGCAGCAAGGACTCGCTATGGCTCAAACTTTTCGCGTATCTGAATCACCTAGGAATTTGTTTAAAAATACAGAGGCCCAGGATCCTTTCTGCCTCAGCAAGCCTCGGTCTCTGTATTCTTTATTAGCTTTCTGCAGATTCAGGTGCACACACTTTGGGCCTGAAAATCCGTGATGTAGAAGATAGTTTCCCACTTTGGTGGTAATTGGCATGTAAGCTAGAATGAAACGCCTTGCCGACGTTGAAGAAAATTGATCTGTTACACCTTTCAGTTATATTTCTACATGAATGATTTCGTGAATACTTGTTTTTCACAAAATGTGCCACTTGGTGTTTGTATACTGTTTTCGCTTGTAATTGTTTGTTGGTGAATGTCTTGTCTCTATGATAAGTTTTTCTCCCTCTACCTTTGTGGAAAAAAAAATTTTTTTGTAGAAGTAGAGTCTCACTATGGTGGCCAGGCTGGTCTCAAACTCCTGGCTTCAAGTGATCCTCCTGCCTTGGCCTCCCAAAGTGCTGGAATTACAGGCATGAGCGGCAATGCCTGGCTTTTTTTTTTTTTTTTTTGAGGCAGAGTCTTGCTCTGTTGTCAGGCGCCAGGCTGGAGTGCAGTGGCGATCTCGGCTCACTGCAACCTCCCCCTCCCGGGTTCAAGCAATTCTCCTGCCTCAGCCTCCTGAGTAGCTGGGACTACAGGTGCGTGCAACCTTTTTTTTTTTTTTCTTTTATAGATAGAAGTATCATTAACATTTTGGTTTTCAGAATTGCGAAGAAGTCTGCTAATGACAGCTGGTAGTTCATGGTCAACTTGCCAGTTCCTTAAGGTCCAAATTGGAAAGCTTTTGGGATCAGAATGTTCTGTAATACGGAAGTGTCTGAGATCAAGAGAAGCCCAACCTCCAGCTACTACCACAGCCCCAGTCAGATGAGGGAGGTTGGCATGGAGTGATGATATCAAGGTGTCTGGTACATTCAGATCCTAACTAATTCCAGTCTTTAGGTGACAGGGTCAGTAGTGTTGCATTTGGCATGATTCTATCTTAGGAGCTGGGGAAGGAGTGGATAACTAGGTGACTTTTTCTTTTAAAAAATGTGCTGTTAAGTTTTGTATCCGCTAAAAGCTTTTATCTTTGTGGTACAGAAAGCTTTTGGTATGCTAGTGCAGCCAGCCTTTGTTAGGGCATGAGTTTATTAGCTATTTATTTATTGGAAATGTCATAAGAATTGATGATGATTTGGAAGAAGGAACAAATTCAGGTCCTCTACAAAAAATTAACTGCTGTTAAAAATGTGTCACATGCTGGGCATGGTGGCTCGTGCCTGTGATCCCAACACTTTGGGAGTCTGAGGTGGGAGGATTGCTTGAGCCCAGGAGTTCAAGATCAGCCTGGGCAATGTGCTGAAATCCTGTCTTTATAAAATATACAAAAATTAGCCAGGTGTGGTGGTGTATGCCTGTAGTTCCAACTACTTGGGAGGCTGAGGTGTGAGGATAGCTTGAGTCAGGGGAGGTGGAGGCTGTAGTGAGCTGTGATTGTGCCGCTGCCCTGCAGCCTGGCAGACAGAGTAAGACCCTCTCTCAAAAAAAAAAAACTCCACAACAACACTATAGTGCCACATAATTGTCTTCAACTTCAGTTTCAGTCCTTGTGTTTCTCACAGTAAAATTTTAGGTGCAAAAAGAAGTGTGTGTTGTTTCAACCTGTGACGTTTCAGGACTCACAGAGCAAGGCAGCAGCATTTGCTTTTGCTTTCCCTGCCCAGGTAATGGAGTCTGAAATCAAAAGTAATTAATGTCATTGGCAAACAGTCATAAACTTGTGTCTTCATGGAGAGTAACTAGGCTATGTGGTCTTTCTGGGGCAGCAGTAGCAAGGAAATAATGAGGTGAAAGCACCCAGGAACGAAGGCCCCGTGAACACTGCAAAGACAGTTTGCTTGTTCTAAGTGGAGGTTTCTCCTGACTGGAAGGCTGTGACCCAGCTGAGCTGTGGAGAAACAGCTTGCTAAGGGGCTTTCCTGGGGCACCCTTTCTGCTGCTCTTCAGAGGACCCTGGACTGATAATAGGACTCTCTTGATTTCACCTAAAGCAAGGCTGTAACTTCTGCACAGCCTGATGCCAGGCTTGGAAACAAACCCTCAGAAAACAGCTCCCCTCAGTGAAGGAGTGGGAGCCTGTTTGCATTAGTGTGGAGAATTCTCCAAAAACCCACAGGCTGGGAGGCATTCTCACGGTGAGTCAGCGCAGCTTCTCTTAGGTTTACTGCAATTAAGGTGAGCATGAGAGCAGCCTGCCTCTCTTCTATTCTTCCAGCCATGGAGGCAGGCCCCATTAAAAACATGTTTCTTGGCCGAGTGTGGTGGCTCACGCCTGTAATCCCAGCACTTTCGGAGGCTGCGGCAGGCAGATCTCTTGAGGTCAGAAGTTTGAGACCAGCCTGGCCAATATGGTGAACCCTCATCTCTACTAAAAATACAGAAAGTGGCTGGGAGTGATGGCACACACCTGTAATCCCAGCTACTTGGGAGGGTGAGGCAAAAGAATTGCTTGAACCTAGAAGGCGGATGCTGCAGTGAACTGAGATGGACTCTAGCCTGGGTGACAGAGGGAAAGAAACCCCATCCCCCACGAAAAAATAAAGCTTGCTTCTTACTGGTGGAAGGAATAGAAATCAGTGGCCCACAGGGGCTCAGGCGGCAGTGGGAGTGAGAAGACCTCTCTTGACGTGTTCGTGGTAGGCCTCGGTGATGGACCCTGACTAGGATAGTTAGTGTGGAAACAAGCAGTTGAACACCATGTTTTGGCAAAATTCAAAGGCTGGGAGGTTCCCAAAGGCAAGGAGGAGGAGGCTGGTACCACAGGTCCAGGGCAGTGAGTTGAGTGGAAACTATGGGAAAGGTTTGTTTAGGAAGCATGGGAGACTCTTACCCCATATCCACGAAAGCCTGTTTTTTCCCAGCCTTGTGTTCCTTCCTTCATGACTAGACAAGTGCTTAAGAATGAAAGAGGAGGAGGCAACAATGATAGCTGGGGAGAGAATAAAGCCCTTTTGAGGAGGGGTTATATTCAGCAGGTGGGAGGAGGGGTTTCCCCGCTTTTGGGGAAGGGGGGATCATTGGAAAGGCATGGAATCTGGTGGGAATTTGGTGTTTTGACATTAATGCTCTCTGACATTGTTTTTGCCCTTTGGCTGTGTACCTAGTGTGTGTCAGTTCCTGGAGCTATGTCAGAGCCCAGAAGGTGGCTTTGGAGGCGGCCCTGGTCAGTATCCACACCTTGCACCCACATATGCAGCAGTCAATGCTTTGTGCATCATTGGCACCGAGGAGGCCTATGACGTCATTAACAGGTACAGGGAAAGCCATCAGTGACAGAAACCCTGAGGAGTTCTCCGCCTGCTGACACGCACTGACTGTTGCCTCTCCTGCCTCTTTCTCAGAGAGAAGCTTCTTCAGTATTTGTACTCCCTGAAGCAACCTGATGGCTCCTTTCTCATGCATGTTGGAGGTGAGGTGGACGTGAGGTGAGTGGGGTTTGGCACAGGCTGCCACATCAGTTGACTCTAGAGTTCATCTGCCATTAGAGACGCCAAGCCTAAGGAACATCCTGGGGAAGCTGCTGCATTGTCTTAGAATGACACATAGGATGACATGTCAGTGACATGTCAGAATCATTCAGATGTGATACAGTGTAGGGTCCAGCCCTACAGGGTCCTGTGAGCCCCTCTCTACTGGTGTGGAGATGAGAAACTGGAAATAAGACACAAGACAGAGATCGAGAGAAAAAGAGTTTGGGCCCAGGGTCCACTACCAACCAAAGCACCGAGTCCGGCAGTGGCCCCGAGTGTCCACACACTCTAACTTTTATTGAATACAAAGCTGGGGGCAGGGTAGGTATGGCGAGGCATTGGTGGTCAGTGATAGGGTCAAGTGCATCACGTGTCATAGGGATGGGGGCCCAGAACTTTCAAGCAGCCAAGATGAGGTAAGGAGCATAATGCGTCAGCACTTTTTCCATACTTGACAAGAAAGAACAAAGACATTAAGATTTTTGTTGCTTTTACTGATTATATCATCTAAGAAAGGAACCAGGTGCAGAAGCAGAACATGAAAGTGGACATGGAACGTGACCACTGAAGCACAGCATCACACAGAGACAGTTAAGTCCCCTGACGTCTGCAGGCCTACCTGTGTCAGGCCCACCGCAAGAGCTTGGGGGAGCGGAGTTTTCTCCTAGCTCCTCCGAGGAAGGAGACACCTCCGAGGTCTCCTTCCATAGCATGCTAAACAGCAGATGCTTTTTCAGCACTGGTGTGCCCTCCAGCAGCCCTTACATGGGTGTGACAGAGGGCATAAAGCGTCTTGCCTTAGGGTCACTTCTTTCACAATGTCACCTTAGGTTCATACTTTAAGACCTGAGAGGCATTAGGAAAAGATTATGCTGAGTGTGTATATCTTAATGATTACCTATGAATAACTAAGATCACCTGTGAATAACTACTATGGTTATATCTCTAGTTATTTTCTTCATTATTTATATGGGAACAGCCTAAGGCTTCTGACTCCTGCCTGAGCACTTATGGCATCTCCCCCTCAACAATACAGATGTCCTGGGGTGTCATTATCACTTGGCTTATTTTATGTAAATGTCAAAACGTAAGACAGAAACAAATGCTTTTGTTTTAGAAATTAAAAATACATATGTTTGGTATAAAATGATATACCACAATATAAGTAACTGTATGGCGTAATGTATTCCTTCACCCCTCTGGGATAAGGAGGAGAAAGCCCAGCAGGGCCTCAGTAAATGCCTTCTGCGAGCATTTGATGAATCATGAGAATGTCTCACACCTGATGTCCTCCTGAGGCACATGGGAGTTTTTCTGGGAGGTGCAGAGAGCCTTGTGGGCCAAGAGAGTGCAGTGCAATTAAACCGCGTTAACTGATAAGTGCCAGTTGGCTTGAAGTTACTACTTTCCTCCATAAGTGTCTGATGTTCCAAGCAAGTTGCTTCCTCACCTGGCAGATTGCTTATGAGGCATACAAGGAATTCATTGAATAAGCCATTTCTCTAAGACAGTGGCTCATTGAGATTTTATGCCGTTTTCTTATTTAGTTGAGAAATACATTTTGTGAGGTTTCCATAGCAAAGCCATCTTTCTGCCTATGTGTAATTGGGTTTGCTTCTACACAAGTTAATATTCTGGCTTAAGCATCGGGCTTAACCACTGGTTTGAAAGTATAGGGGAGAAAAAAAAAACACGAATGTTGTAGAGCATAAAATATATTACAGATAATAGCGGCTAATCAGCCTGCAAAGGCCCTTAGTTAAGATATTCTTCTATTTCTAACTTGCCTGATCCAAACAAAAAATTAGATTTGGATCTGTATATACCAGTGAAGCCAGTGGGACTAGTGAGATAAAGCATTATGTATTGATTCTTCTTAAGGAAAACGTTAAAAGAGTTTATTCCCCTTGTAGCCACTACATTTTCCTTCCTGTCGTGTAGCTCTTCCCCTTAAATATGCACAGTCTTGAAACTTAGCTTTAAAAAACTTACTAAGATTATTAGGCAAAAGCAGACAAATCCTAGCAGGATCTTGGTATTTTATCAGGCCTTTTTCAGCTCTGATTATTTGCTACCTTATTCCAGAACCAATTTTTTTCTATGTTCTTTATTTATATGTGCTAGACAAATGCTAAGAAACTTCTCCAGTAAGACAGATTGGTTCCCCCGCAGAGCACCGTAGCCATAGTCTTCTCCAACCTTTGCTCTTTGGGTGATGCTCTGCCATTCATGCCTATGCTTTCTATTTATGTAAAGGACTAAATATATGAATGATGGAGAAAAGCTAGTAGATTGCATCTGTTTTCCTTGCTTTGCCTGGTTTCTAGTACCCCGATTCCATCATTTTTCACTTGGCACTTCTTTAATTGTCCTTTGCTTGGAAGCATCAGCCAATCCTCAGGAGTGCTTGTTTGGGTGAATTTGACTTGGAGAGAAGCAGCAGTGATCGGGGAGAGTTTGACATCTGGAAACCAGCTCACTGCCCTTCTGGTGTAGACAGCAGTCTCTGGATGATCTTTCTGCCCTGCTATACTGCTGATAGTTTCAGAGATGAGCCTACTCAAGGGTTTGTAACTCCAGTGTGCTGCAAAAAATCAAACCACAGTGAATTCATAGCAAGCACCATTTTTTCTCAAGTCTTAAGAAAGGAAGGAGTCATTATTCCTGACCTCCTAATCTAGGTTATATAATCTGAAACATTCTGTGAGGGTAATAAGGTAGAGGCGGGGATCTAGCATTGAAAAAGTTTGATGTGAGAGCAGGTGTTGTTCAAGAAAGGACAAGTTCAGTGTTGAAGTATAGATGGCCTGTTGGGCAGGGGAGCAGTGGAGCTGGAGGGACAGGCTGGGAACAGGCCAGAGAGGCCCTGAGATCTCCTATGGAGTCTGGAGTTTATTCTGAGGAGTTTTAAGGGAGCAGTAAGATCTGATCTGTATTTTCTTAGAAGTTCTCCAAGTGCAGTGATGGATTGTAGTATACCAATTAAAGCCCTCTGATTTCAGGGCTGGAGGGAGAGAGACCAGGAAGACTCCAGGCTGAAGAAGGCTTGAATTTGGGTGATGGCAGCAAAGATGGAAAGTTAGTGGACAAATTTGAGAGCTGCAATGACTGGGTGGAGGGAAAGGGCTAGAGATATATGAAAAGATTGTATCCTGTTTCCACCCTGGGACTCCTGTCTTCTGTCATCACTTCTTAGTTCTCCCACTTGTGAGAGGCAAACTGTATTATAGGTCACCTCCTACTTCAGAAGTCACAATAGGATTTAAGAGCAAATGCATTGGAGCCTCTTTAAGAGGCTCTCTACTGCAAGGAAATTAGATCAGGTCTTCAAAGTTAGCTAATGGTAGATGATCACATTTGGCATTGGCACATGTGACTCTTATGTGCTCCCAATGCCTGCTGGTGGAACTAAACCTCCACTGTGCCTTTGGCTGATAAAAATGCTGGTAGGATCATAATGCACGCAGCTTCTGCAGAGACTTCTTTGGAATACCTCAGTAAGTTTGGCTTCATGTTATGTCTATACTGAACAAGGTGGAAACGAGGGCCGAGCGTGGTGGCTCATGTCTGTAATCTCTATGGGAGGCTGAGATGAGAGAATCACTTGAGGCCAGGAGTTCAAGACCAACCTGGGCAGCATAGCAAGACCCTGTGTCTCTACAAAATTAAATAAAAACATTAGCCAGATGTGGTAGCCTACACCTGTAGCCCCAGCTGCTTGGGAGGCTGAGGCAAGATCAGCTGAGCCCAGGAGTTCGAGTTTGCAATGAGCCATGATAGCACCATTGCACTCTAGCCTGGGTAAACAAAGTGAGATCCTATCTTAAAAAAAAAAAAGATGGGCTGGGCACAGTGGCTTAGGCCTGTAATTCTAGCACTTTGGGAGGCTAGATGGGCAGATCACCAGGTCAGGAGTTTGAAACAAGCCTGGCCAATATGGTGAAACCCGGTCTCTACTAAAAATACAAAAATTAGCTGGGCGTGGTGGCACATGCCTATAGTCCCAACTACTTGGGAGGCTGAGGCAGAAGAATTGCTTGAACCCATGAGGCCCAGCTCATTTTTGTATTTTTAGTAGGGGCAAGGTCTCACCATGTTGGCCAGGCTGGTCTCGAACTCTTTTTTTTTTTTTTTTTTTTTTTTTTTTTTTTTTGAGACAGAGTTTCGCTCTTGTTTCCCAGGCTGGAGTGCAATGGCGCGATCTCGGCTCACCGCAACCTCCGCCTCCTGAGTTCAGGCAATTCTCCTGCCTCAGCCTCCCGAGTAGCTGGGATTACAGGCACGCGCCACCACGCCCAGCTAATTTTTTGTATCTTTAGTAGAGATGGGGTTTCACCATGTTGACCAGGATGGTCTCGATCTCCTGACCTCGCGATCCACCCGCCTCGGCCTCCCAAAGTGCTGGGATTACAGGCTTGAGCCACCGCGCCCGGCCTCGAACTCTTGACCTCAAATGATCCACCTGTCTCAGCCTCCCAAAGTACTCGGATTACAGGTGTGCCCCTGGCCAGGAGAAGGATTTTTGAGCAGAAATTAAACCAGTGATTTTGTCTTCCCCATGCTGGATATTTGAAAAAACCATAGAGGGGAAGGGAAGGCAGTCTGTATATGTATTCCATGATAGAGGGAGAAGCTGAAATAAAATGTGCTCCAAGAAGAATTAGGGCTGGGAGGATGGAATGGCAAGAATGATTCCAAATCAAGTATAATGATTTTTGAAAAAAAAAATAGGCTGGGTGCGGTGGTTCACACCTATAATCCCAGCACTTTGGGAGGCCGAGGTGGGTGGATTGCTTGAGGCCAGGAGTTCGCAACCAGCCTGGCCAGCATGGCGAAACCCCATCTCCACTAAAAATGCAAAAATCAGCCAGGCATGGTGGCGTGGGCCTGTAATCCTAGCTACTCGGGAGGCTGAGGCAGGAGAATCACTTGGAGGCGGGAGAATCACTTGAGCCCAGGAGGTGGAGGTTGCAGTGAGCCTAGATCGTGCCACTGCACTCCAGCCTGGGCGACAAAGCGAGACCCTGTCTCAAAAACAAAAACAAAAAACAAAACAAATAGACGTGTACCTTTTTCATTTAACTTGTGTGTCTGAGTGTGTACTGGGGAGGGGTTTGAAATCAAGGCTGTTTTCTCCCTGTAGAGGTTTAAGGAGTATATTGGAGTGGACTCACCTATTCCTATCCTTGTTTGGTCTATTACAGTTCGGTGGCCTGTTTTGCAGTTTATCTGTTACAGAAAAAGCATAGTGAATCTTTAGTGTGTCCTGGCTGTAAACAGAAATCCTGGATATGAAACAGTACTAACATCTGAATGAATGAGCATATCAAGAGTACCTGAATGATACCATCGATTTGTAGCAACCTTATAGACCTTTGAAAGAAGAGCTGAATCCACTTTTGACATGAATTGATCTGGCTGTTATTTCCTCTGATGTAGATTGGCCCATGTGGAGGTAGGGAGAATAGAATGTCATGTTCTTTCACTGAAGCCATGCCGTGAGCAACTCTATCCAAATAGAATGTCACACCTCTCAGTTGGAGACCCGGGAGGACTGACTGTGTGCCAGGAGTGAGGACAGGAGGTGATTACAGCTTACTAGGCAAGGCGAGCAGTTTGCCCTCGGAGTTCACTGAGCCTCATTAGCTCTTCTGTAGAGCTTAATGTGATTCCCATTTATGTCTTTCCAGAAGCGCATACTGTGCCGCCTCCGTAGCCTCTCTGACCAACATCATCACTCCAGACCTCTTCGAGGGCACTGCGGAATGGATAGCAAGGTGAGAGAAGCCAGGATTTCTCCTGGCCTCTTAGAGAGCAGACGGTCACGACTCTACTTCAGAAAAATAAAGAAAATGAAAAGGGACTTGGAAGGGAATACAAAAATCACAGGAGATACATTAGGTTTATCTAATGATTTTTTTTAAGTACTTAAAATGTCTTCCTTTTTCCAGTTTCTTTAATGCTATATTATATTTTAGACTGACAAAGATAAAAAAAAAAACCTTGGTAAACAATATTGGTGAGAGTAAATTGATTTAACCAGTTTTTAGAGCAATTTGACAATATATCAAAGGTGCCCTTTCGTAGGACCCAGTCATTCCACTCCTACAGAAACTCACACACACACAGGAGACAAGAGCACAGGACTTGTTTATACGAGCAAAAAGTGCTGCGCGAGGTGACTCACGCCTGTAATCCCAGCACCTTGGAAGGCCGAGGCAGGTGGATCACCTGAGATCTGGAGTTCAAGACCAGCCTGACCAACATGGAGAAACCCCATCTCTACTAAAAATACAAAAATTAGCCAGGCATGTGGTGCATGCCTGTAATCCCAGCTACTCAGGAGGCTGAGGCAGGAGAATTGCTTCAACTCAGGAGGCAGAGGTTGTGCTAAGCCAAGATCGTGAATTGCATTCCAGCCTGGGCATCAAGAGTGAAACTCCATCTCAAAAAAAAAAAAAAAAGAAAGAAAGAAAAAAAAGAAAGCAAAAAGCTAGAAACAGATTCAGTGCTTATAAGCACGAGATGTGTAAGTGTGGTATAGTTGCATCAGCGTGTAATGTAGCAGTCAAAATGAATGAACTAGAGTTACGTGGATCAATATGGGAAAATCTCTATGTTGAGTTAAAAGAATGAAAAGAAGATACAAAGAAAACCCCAAAACCATACAGATTGCACATTTACTTAAAATTTGAAACATGCAAGAAAATTCTGTATTGTTTCTGAGAAGAATCATGTGGTAATAATATAGAAACATACATAGGAAAGATGAAACACCAAATTTAGCATGGTGATTCCTGCTGTGGGGAGAGCAAAGGAAATGAGATAAGTCTACACAAGAGACTTCAGCTGTAATAGTTAATGAAGACCTGAAGTGTATATGATTAATTCTAAGCTAGGTATTAGATACATGTATGTTCTATATTTTATTTGCTATACTTTCCTGGATTAAATATTTCATAATTTTAAAAAGTAAAAGGTATATGAGAAACATATTATGATGGAATGATAACCAAGCTGAGATACTGTTTTAGTTAAAAAAATTTTATTTTTATCAAAATAGTTATGTATTACCATGTAAATATAATTTACAGTGATCTCAGATGATATGTTGAAATCATATTTGCTTTTTTGTGTAACTTTCAATGCCCTGGAGTTAATGGATATCATGAATATACTTATCATGAATTCCTTCCCAAATTCTCTGTCAGAGCTATAAAAAATTACTCTAAACACAGTCAAACCCTTCGGGTAACCTGTCTCTGTGTGTGCGTGCGTTTTGAGTCGCCCTCCTGGAGCCCTCTGCCCTCCTGCTTCGGTCTGGACAGATTGCTCTCAGCTTGCTGCACGGCAGGCATCCCGAAGCTTCCTTTCAGCATGAAATTCACTTCACTTCTCTCTTTGTTGAAGTCGCTGTCCTCTTTTCTTGGTTTTCTTATTTTCATGAAGCGTGTACTTCAACAGATCCCAAAAAAGGGTACCTTGGAGATGCATTTTTAAGATCTTTTGTGTTATCTGTGTTCTAGTCTCACGCTTGATTATTTGGTTAGAGATTTTTAAATTGGAAATGTTATAAACTGTATTCTTTCTGAGTTTTGTAAGCATTGCTTTGTTATCTTATAGGTTCCAATGTCATTGTTAATAAGGCTGATAATAATAGTAACCAGTGTTTATTGAGGACTGTTACCCTCTCGTCAGGTAGCTATAGTTGACAGCTGGAGAGTAGGCACTGCCTGTGTTTGGTTCTCATTTATATTTTGTGTTTCTCAACTGAGATTTTCCATCTTTTTATTCTTTATGAGTGTATTTTTCTTCACTTTGCTGTGGTAAGTATGTAATTATAATGTCTGCTTTAAATTGCTTGTCTGGGAATTTCCACATCTGTGTGTCCTGAGTTGGCATGTCAGCTCCATGAGCATTCCTGTGCCGAGTGACATTGTGAAATGATGGTGGAGGTGTCATATAACAGAACAGTATGGATTCTGTTGGGTTGCTCTGAATGGTGTTGGTGTTTTCAGTTTAGCAGGCAATCAGCTTGGCCAGACTCAAGCTGCAAACAGCCCCTCCTGCAGTGACTCAGAGCTCAGTTCTTGCTTAGAAGTTGCTTTGTTTCCCCAGCACGTGTGTGGAAACTTGAACTGAGTTTAAACGCAGAATTTGGGATTTTTCTTCTTTGACTTTTCTGTTTCTGGATTCCTCTGCAGTTTCTGGCAGCCTTCGTCTTCCTGCCAGAAGGATGGTTGGCTTCCCATTAGAGGGTTGGCTGCCTGCCCCAGACCCCTGACCCCTGGCCTGCTGCTGCCACCCTGGGCTACAGCTGCCATCCTGAGGGCAAACCAGACAGAAAAAGTTGTGGGGGAAGGGAGGGACTAACTGTGTGTTGTTCTCTGTTCCAAGTTTCAAACTCCCCCAAAATCTGCCTGCCCTTTTTCAGTCAGCTGAGCCCTGGAAGCTGTTTTTTGTATTTTGTTTAGTGTACAGCTGTCATTTGCAGGAGAGTTGATTGGTTAGGCACTGACTAGACACGGAACTCTGACAGCCTGGCTTTGAAGCCCACTTTTGCCCTTGCTCTGCTCTTCTCTCTTCTTCTCCTTTCTTTCTTCCTCTTTCTCTCTTTTTTGAGACAGAGTCTTACTCTTTTGCACAGGCTGTAGTGTAGTGGTGTGATCACAGCTCGATACAGCCACCACGTCCCGGGCACAGGCAGTCCTCCCATCTCAGCTTTCCAAGTAGCTGGGACAACAGGCGCATGCCACCATAACTGATTAATGTTTAGAAAAATTTTTTGTAGAGATGGGATCTGTCTGTGTTGCCCAGGTGGGGCTTGAATTCCTGGGCACAGGCCATCCACCCACCTTGACCTCCCAAAGTGCAAGAATTACAGGCATCAGCCACTGCGCCTGCCTTTTTTTTCTTTTTTTTTTTGAGACAGGGTCTTGCTCTGTTGCCCAGGCTGGATTACAGTGATACGATCATGGCTCACTGCAGCCTTGACCTCCTGGGCTCAAGCAGTCTTCCCACCTCAGCCTCCTGAGTAGCAGAGACCACAGGTGTACACCATGACACCTAGCTAATTAACATTTCTTATAAAGACAGAGTCAAACTGTGTTGCCAGGGCTGGTCTTAAACTCCTGGTTTCAAGCAGTCTTCCTGCCTCAGTCTCCCAAAGTGCTGGAATCACAGGTGTGAGCCACCATGGCCAGCCTGCCATTTCTAATTAACTCGTGCTTGGGCAAGTTATTGCACTGCTCTGTGTCATAGTTTCCTTATGTGTCAAGTGGTGGGATACTGAATTTTATTAATTTAATTTATTTGTTTTTTGAAACAGGGTCTCACTTTGTCACCCAGGCTGGGGTGCAGTGGTATGATCTTGGCTTACTGCAGCCTTGACCTCCTGGGTTCAAACAATCCTCTTGCCTCAGCTTTCCAAGTAGCCAGGACTACAGACGCATGCCACTGCACCTGGCTAATTTTTGTGTTTTTAGTAAAGACGAGGTTTCTCCATGTTGCCCAGGCTGGTCTTAAACCCCTGAGCTCAAGCAATCCTCCCAAAGTGCTGGGATTATAGATGTAAGCCACCACACCTAGCTTTTAAATTTTATATTAAGCTGAAATACAAAGAAATCAAGTGGATTCCATTGTGCTGTACTGCCTGCCAGTGCCATTGAGATTCCTAATTCTCTTTATGTTTTTTTTCATCTGTCTCTTTCTCTATCCCCATCCTGCCCTCCTTTAAGGCTTACTCTTTTTTTTTTTTTTTTTTTTTTTAATTTTTGAGAGGGAGTCTTGCTCTGTCACCCAGCCTGGAGTGCACTGGCATAATCTCAGCTCACTGCAACCTCAGGTGCCTGCCACCATGCCCAGCTATTTTTTGTATTTTTACTAGAGATGGGGTTTCACTGTGTTGGTCAGGCTGGTCTCAAATTCCTGACCTCAAGTGATCTGCCCTCCTCTGCTTCCCAAAGTACTCGGTTTTACAGACATGAGCCACTGTGCCCAGCCTGGAATCTTTGTCCTTGTTTGGAAACTTGATGATGAATCTTGATGTGGATTATTTTTCATTCATTGTGCTGGGCACTCAATTTGGAAGTACATATGCTTTAGTACCAAGAAACTTCATTATAGTATTTCTTTGTAATTCTCTTGCATTTTCTGTGTTTGCTTTTTTGTTTGGTTGGTTTTTTTTTTGTTTTTTTTTTTTTTTTTAGTCTTGCTGTTGTTGCCCGAGCTGGAGTGCAGTGGCACAATCCTGGCTCACTGCAACCTCTGCCTCCCAGGTTCCAGCAATTCTCCTGCCTCAGCCTCCTGAGTAGCTGAGATTACAAGCTCCCACCACCATGCCTGGCTAATTTTTGTATTCATAGTAGAGATGGGGTTTCACCATGTTGGCTAGGCTGGTCTTGAACTCCTGACCTCAGACCCCAGGTGATCTGCCTACCTCAGCCTCCCAAAGTGCTGGGATTACAGGCATGAGCCACCACTCATGCATCCATTTTTTTTTTTCTTTTGGGACAGGGTCTCACTGTGTCTCCCAGGTTGCAGTGCATTCATGCTATCATGGCTCACTGCAGCCTTGACCTTCCAGGCTCAAATGATCATCCCACCTCAGCCTCCTGAGTAGTTGTGACTATAGACATCTACCACCATGCCCAGCTAATTTTATAAACTTTTGTAGAGACAAGGCCTTACCACATTGCCCAGGTTGGTCTCAAACTCCTGGGCTATAAACTCTCTTTGGTAGAGACAAGGCCTTACCATGTTGCCCAGGTTGGTCTCAAACTCCTGGGCTCAATCCTCCCGCTGTGGCTTCCTGAAGTCCTGGGATTACAGGTGTGAGCCACGATGCCCAGCCTCTTAGGATTGATTGGGACGGAGCCTTGCTAGTAGAGACGGGGTTTCACCATGTTGATCAGGCTAGTCTCAAACTCCTGACCTCAAATGATCCTCCTGCCTTGACCTCCCAAAGTGCTGGGATTACAGGCATGAGCCACAGCACCTAGCCAGAATATGACATCCCATTAGCACATTTGATTGACTGACTTTTAAAAATAATTTGTTGCCTGGTTTCCATCTCTTAATCCTTCTTCTTGTATTTTGAGAGATGCTCTTACTATTTCACTTCTAATCCTCTTGTTTTTATTGGTGTAATCCTATTTTTGGTTTTCCAGAGCTCAGTTTTACTCCCTGACTGCTTTTTTATATACTTGTTCTTTTCTGGAGATATTTTATCCTTTCAGGAGTCTTACTTCATATAATATTTTATGCAAGATACAACTTTAAAAGGTTTTCTTCTGTTTTCTGTCTTATTTTCTTCCATTTATTTTTGTTTTGGTCTCCTTCTCTTTCATAGGAGAGACTGTTGTCAAATGTCTGGTACTCTACAGCTGTCTGTTCATGTTTAAGGGACCAGCAGTGAAAAGCTGCTTGGGAGCTCTGTGTGAGGGTCATCAGGATCAAGCCATTCGTTGGGGAATTCACAAAGCAGTATCTGTAGGCTCTTTCCCTTGGGCTTATCAGTTCCCTCAGAGAGGAATCTTCTCTATTCCGGCTTGGAGTATGAAACTGGCAGCCTTGTGTGGAATACACAAAGGGAATGCGGCTAGGGGTATCATATTGAGATTGCTGACTCTCAATCCCATTTGCTACAGTCCTCCTTCCTCCTCTTAGCTTGTTGGAGAATCTGTAATTCAGATCCTTTTGATTAAACCTCAGAAACTTCCCATCTTCTGCTGGCTTTGAATAGGGGACTTAAAGGTCTGATTCTTATATAGGTTTGCAACCAACCAACTTGGTTCAGATGCATTTCACTTTGCAGAGGTACCCTGTCTCTTTAATCTTGGAACCTTTTATTAGAGCAGATCACCTTGCTTTTTTTTTTTTGAGATGGAATTTCGCTCTTGTTACCCAGGCTGGAGTGCAATGGCGTGATCTCGGCTCACTGCAACCTCCACCTCCTGGGTTCAGGCAATTCTCCTGCCTCAGCCTCCTGAGTAGCTGGGATTACAGGCACAGGCCACCATGCCCAGCTAATTTTTTGTATTTTTAGTAGAGACGGGGTTTCACCATGTTGACCAGGATGGACTCGATCTCTTGACCTCTTGATCCACCCGCCTCTGCCTCCCAAAGTGCTGGGATTATAGGCTTGAGCCACCGTGCCTGGCCGATCACCTTGCTTTTTGCTGCCCCTCTCTCACACCTACCGTTTGGCTAGGGAAGGTTTCTCTATTCTGCTAAGTCAGTTATTTCTTACCCTTCTTGTGTTAGTCCATTTTGTATCACTGTAAAGGAATACCTGAGGCTGGGTAACTTATAAAGAATAGAGATTTATTTGGCTCATGGTTCTGCCATCGCCACCTGGCCTAATTATAATTTTTAAAAAATTATTTTTGAATAGTATAAAGATTCATTATAAAAACTTTTTGAAGAAAAAGTAGAACAAAAAGGAAAAATATTGATTGCCAGTAGACTTGTTCTCAAAGATCACCAGAGGCCAGGTGCAGTGGCTCATGCCTGTAATCCCAGCATTCTGGGACACTGAGGTGGGAGGATTTCTTGAGACCAAAGTTCAAGACCAGTCTGGGTAACATGGCAAAGCTCCATCTCTACAAAAAATACAAAAACTTGGCTGGGTATGGTGGCACGCACCCATACTTCCAGCTACTTGGGAGGCTGATGTGAGAGGATTACCTGAGTTCAGGAAATCAGTTGAGGCTGCAGTGAGCCGTGATCTGTAGTCAGCCTGGGTAACTGAGTTTAGACCCTGTTTAAAAAATAAAAGATCAACAGAATTAGCAATCACTTTTCAATTTTATTTTAACTTGATGGTTATCACCCTGTATATATATGATTTTATAACTTTTTCCCAAAGAGTAATACTTTGAATTACTGTTTCTTACACAAGTAGGCTGTTTCTGAGTGTCTGGGTTTTTAACATTTTATAGTTTTTATTGTACTTATTTTTTTAGAGACCTAGTCTCGCTTGTTCACCCAGGCTGGAGCACAATGGCGTGATCATAGCTCACTGCAGCCGTGGACTCCTGACCTCAAGTGATCTTCTTGCCTTAGTCTCCTGAGCAGCTGGGATTACACATGGGAGCCGCCAGGCCCAACTTCTTTTTTTTTTTTTTTGAGAAGACATTTCCAAAAGTTAATTAGTTGGCATCTTTTTTTTTTCATTCATAGTTGTGATGGCTCACACCTTAATCTGAGTGAACTCTTTCTCTGCCACCTAGGATGGTCCTGGACTTGTGTATGTCCACTCACCCGCCACTCAATCTGCTTTTCTCAATCTCTTCTTAGGTGTCAGAACTGGGAAGGCGGCATTGGTGGGGTACCAGGGATGGAAGCGCACGGTGGCTATACCTTCTGTGGCCTGGCTGCGCTGGTAATCCTCAAGAAGGAACGTTCCTTGAACTTGAAGAGCTTATTAGTAAGTGTCTTTTGAGCCATCCTCCCCCTAGGCCCCAGGTCATTGTGATGTGATTGTACTCAGACACGCAGGCTTCAGGAGAGCTTGGCTATGGGAAGGGCTAACAGAGTTAGCTCTGTTCCAATACAGAGGAAGGAGTGAACAGCTGCTCTGTCTTGGCTCCCCTTTCTGCCTTTCTGTCTTCCTGCTTAGAACTTTTAATAGTGTGTAGACTACATAGACTGTGTCCTGCAGACATCTGGTGTGAGCAGAGTACCTTCCTTATACTTCAGTTTTGTAGAATTAGAGGTTATTGTACGTTATAGAAAGAATCTCCTAAGAGGAAAAGTTATAAGAAGAGCTTTGCAGCATTTTGAAACCAAACTTTTATTGCCTGCTGCACTATATAAACATTTAGTACTGAAATTTAATGAGTTGTCTAGGCAGAGCTGGCTAATTGCATTGAGAAGGCAGCTCAAGCATTTATATCTGGACCCCAAGCTCCTGGCCAATATTCAGAAGCTCAGAAAGCAGTCAGCTTCAGGGAGTCACTAGATTATAGTTAAATGATGAGTGGGTGCACAGACACACCTCCACAGCCACCAAGGAGAAGGCATTCCCTGTCATGTCATTTGGGGAGCATGTACTCCCTGACCATGATTTCAAAGCAAACCAGCTGCAAGTGACATGCAGCGCCTCTCCCTGAGTTCAGATGCCAGGCTTCTGTTGTGCGGCTCATCGTGAGCTTCCTGGAGAGTTTCTGTTGTACTCTGTAGAGATGTAAGCCGCAGTGTCTTGCCTCCACCTTCAGAAAGCCTCCCCCAGCATAGTCTTTTTAAAGATTCATGAAAGCTTGAAGGCTTATGCTGAAACGGCCAACTTTGTGTGCTGAACTTGAGAGTTTCTCAGATGTTTTAAAATCTGATCACCAGTAAGAGATGAAATGAAAAAGTGCCATATATATCCCAGGCAGAAATCAGGAATGTGATTAGGGAGTCGTCAGTTATGATGCCAGTGTTCTAGATTTGAACCCTGTCCCTACTGCTTCTGAGATGTGGGACCTTGGCCAAATTGTCTAATCTCTTTTAGCTTGATATTTTTTTATTTTATAAGGTAGGGACAACAATCCTTTTTTTTTTTTTTTGAAACAGAGTTTCGCTCTTGTTACCCAGGCTGGAGTGCAATGGCGCCATATCAGCTCACTGCAACCTCCACCTCCTGGGTTCAGGCAATTCTCCTGCCTCAGCCTCCTGAGTAGCTGGGACTACAGGCATGCACCACCATGCCCAGCTAATTTTTTGTATTTTTATTAGAGACGGGGTTTCACCATGTTGACCAGGATGGTCTCGATCTCTTGACCTCGTGATCCACCCACTGTGGCCTCCCAAAGTGCTGGGATTACAGGCGTGAGCCACCGTGCCCAGCCTTCAATCCTTATTTTTTGAAGGTTAAAGGAAAGAACATTTATAAACAGCCTGGCACATAGTAGGTGCTTAATAAATGTTAGTGTCCCTCTAATCCAGAGTAATAATCTTTTTGGCACAAGGGAGACAGTTTTTGTGGGAGACACTTTTTCCGTGGACCTGGGGTTGGGGGATGGAATGGGGCTGATGGTTTTGAGATGATTCAAGTACACTACATTTATTGTGTACTTTATTTTTATTATTATTACATTGTAATATATAATGAAGTAATTTTACAACTCACTATAATGTAGAATCAGTGGGAGCCCTGAGCTTGTTTTCCTTCAACTAGACGATCCCATTTGGGGGTGATGGGAGACAGTGACAGATCGTCAGGCATTAGACTCATATAGAACATGCACCCCAGATGCCTGGCACACAGTTCACAATAGGGTTTGCGTTCCTCTGAGAATCTAATGCTACCGCTGATCTGTCAGGAGGTGGAGCTCAGGCAGTAATGTGAGCAGTGAGGAGCAGCTGTAAATGCAGATGAAGTTTCTTTGGCTCACCTACCACTCACCTTCTGCTGTACAGCCTGGTGTGGCCTGGGGGTTAGGGACCCCAAACTACTTCCATTCGCTTTGGGAGAAGTAGGACCCGTATCTGAAGTATGAATTCTTATAGCCCAAGGAAACAGAACAAATCCATGGGCTTGGGCCCTGGAAAAAATAAACTAGTCTGCTTAAAAACATTTCAGCCCTGCGTTAAGTAGAAATGAAGAATGGACTTCCTGCTGCAGCGCCTGCTTTCTCTTTACCTGACTAATGTTTAGTCCACTTCCATTACCTGCTGGAAGCACTGCTTCATTTAAGACCAACCAAGGATATCTTAAGTACCTGAATCTGCAGTGCAGTGTTTTATGTCTCTTTTAAGAATTTGTGACTGTGACTCTCTATGGGCAGGTGTTGCCTTGAACACGGATATAATCTAAACTACAGCTTTTAGGGGAGGGCTGGCCCCCACTTCCATCAAGGGTCCCAGTGGCTTCTTTCCGGAACTTTACCTAGTAAGACTCTAGATACAGGGAATGCCCTACCCTGTGCCCTTTCAGCTCAGTGAGGCAGCTCTGTAAGTCTGTGGCTGGAATGGTCTAGGTGGGCTAGGGAGGGAAATGGAAATGTCGTATCTGCTCAGCCAGTTGGTTCTGCTTATTCCCAGGGACCAAGCCCATGACTATCTTGATCTAGTAGAGTGTGTTTAGAAAACTTGTAGATAAGCAAGGAATGGTGGTATCGTGTGTGACCACTGAGTGACATCAAGACGTATTTTACATCTTCACAGTAAAGGATTTTCTTATATCAGCCACAGATGGACAGAGTTGTCATTTGGTAATCAGAATGGATGGTGTCTGCTTTTAGGCCTGCTGGTGACTTGCTAAGAGACCTTGGGTCAATTTCCCCAGGTGCCAAGTAAAAGTGAGAAGCCCCTTGAGATCATATGATGACATGTAGCACAAAATTTCATTTATCTGCTTTTAATAAACTTCCCTGAGGAGGGAAGTAATAAGAAATGAGTCACTGGTAGTCTTGCCTCAAATTTCCAACTTAAGCCATGTTTATTCAGAGACTTTGAAGATCTCCTTACAAACCAGCTTGGCCTCTTTATCCTCTCAGCACTGGCACTGCTTTGGAACCCAGGAAAAGGTAGTTGTCTGCTAGACATTGAGCAGAGATCAGGGCTGGATGCCTCCAGGATTGGCTTAAATGCTTCACTCTCTGTCTGTGGCAGTGAGGGGAGGAAAAGGAAGGAAACTGGAGTGCCAAGCAGCCACGAGATGGGAAACCCTCCATCCACAGATTGATTACTGGAGATCCTGTTGGGCTGGATTTTGTCTCTTTTAGGCTACAACTGCCTTTCCCATCTGTGTCTCCTCAGCAATGGGTGACAAGCCGGCAGATGCGATTTGAAGGAGGATTTCAGGGCCGCTGCAACAAGCTGGTGGATGGCTGCTATTCCTTCTGGCAGGCAGGGCTCCTGCCCCTGCTCCACCGTGCACTGCACGCCCAAGGTGAGCCCGGGGAGCGGTTTGCTGGGGCTAGATGATTGCCTTCCACTACTCACAAGGTCTGGAAGCCCAGCATGCTTTTTTAGAGGTGTTGAAATGAGCTCTGTCTCTCCTGGATTTTGAGTGCCCTGTGTGGAACCTCATGCCACGGGGCATGCGAATGCAGAGTACAATTTGGTTTCATTGGTTTAGTGTCATTCTTTGCTTCTTCAAATTGGCTATGACAGAATGAGCTCCCTTGAAATTGCTACGGGGAGCAGGGAGGAAGTGGGTGCTGCTTCTGTGTTATCTGGAAGGAGCAGCCCACTCCTGTCCTGGGCTCTTTGGTGACTGCCATCTCCTCTGAGTTCAAGGCAGAGCTGAAAACCCACGGTGTTGCAACAGTCACTGTCGCAACGGCAACAGGAAAGGCAATTGCCTAAAGGGGTAAAGAACCAGAACCCATGGAGAAAAAACTCACCGTGTCTGGCTGCAGAGTTGTCACCGTTAGAAATGTTTTATGTTACATTCATTGAACAAGCCTAATGTGAGTTTGTTCCACCTGCACCATTGGAGTAGAAAAATCCACATTCATTTCTGTGGGGTCTCAAATGGGAATGCAAAACCAAAGTAGTTAGCAAGCAAAAACTCAGGAACATTTTCTCCTTTTCTCTTGAAACCTCAGTCTGCCTGCTAACTCCTGCACCATCTTTCTCATTTACTTGATGTGAGAGCAGGTGTCTCTGAGTAGACCAGTGGGAGAGGGGGCGTCTTGGGGCCCTGCTGGTTGCTGATCTGTTTTTGGAGTAAGATCCCTGAGTCCAGAGAGAAGCTGTTCTTTGGGCTTAGTTGGATAATGTAACTGTCCAAATATAAAAGATGAGATTCTTTTCTGTCCCTCCTCACACTTTTTCTCCTTGTTTAACTGTTTCTGAGCCCCACTTTTTTTTTTTTTCCCCAAGATGGAGTCTTGCTCTGTTGCCCAGGCTGGAGTGCAGTGATGTGATTTCAACTCACCATAACCTCTGCCTCCCAAGTTCAAGCAATTCTCCTGCCTCAGCCTCCTCAGTAGCTGGGACTACAGGCATGCTCCACCACGCCTGGCTAATTTTTGTATTTTTATTAGAGACAGGGTTTCACCATGTTGGCCAGGCTGGTCTCAAACTCCTGACCTCAGGTGATCTGCCCACTTCGGCCTCCCAAAGTGCTGGGATTATAGGCGTAAGCCACCACCCCGAGCCCTGAGCCCCATTCTTGAGCTTCTTAATTTCCTTTGAGTTGTTGAGTTGTGACCATTTCTGACACTGGATTAAGGTAACAGAGTCCCCGCCCCATTTTCCCGGCCTGGGCCCACTGGGCTTTAAGTGTTAGTATTAAGGTGTATAAGGCACTCAAGTGCTCTGTCAGCAAGTGCGGTAACTCTGGAGGCTGCATAGTCTCTGCCTTGACCATTAGTAGGGAAGTCGGGAATTCCCCAAGCCCAGTATTTCTAAGTTAGAAAAAACTTGGGGTCACGGTGATCTCACGGTGAAAACTGGTGAGGTCAACCCCTGGTAAAACTGCCAGTCTTTTACAAACCTGTCCCTGGCATGGATAAGCTGCAGTAATTCTGCAATCCCAGGGAAATCTGGAGAGAGCTCTAACAGGAGTACCAGCTGCCAGAGTCTTCCAGGGGGGCTGCTGGTTAACATTTTGTTTATTGTAGTACATGTTCTAGAGGGCTTGATGGCATTCCATGCTTTGTCTGCGGAAAAGACTGCCCGTGAGTCTTGGTGTTTCCAGCTTTTTTCATTGTCTGGGAGAAGGCCTGTGTTGTCTGAGGTTCTCCTCCTCCTCAGACACAGGGCATCTCTTGAACTTGGAAAGGCGTCTGGAAAGAAGGGAAGTGTATTGAGAGGAGGGCAAAATACTGACCTTGGGAGTCAAAAGGGGATGCAGTGTAGAAAGATAGTCACAATATATACTGGTCATATCAAAGCAGTATGTGTGTAATCCCGTTTTTAGTGAAGAGTTGACTCCAAAAAATTCATAGAAAGTATCTAGGATGTGAAATTACAGGTGGTGTTTGTGTCTTCTCTTGTTTGTATTTTCTAATCTAGAAAGATTAGAAAAAGTATGTATTTCTTGCATAAAGGCAACAAAAGTTACTTTATAAAAACAGGGAAATTCTACAAACAACAGCAGGGTGGGGGAAATATCTGTGACAAGTGATGAATGGCTAGTTTTTTAATTCGAAAAAAATCATACAAATCAGTAACGAATGGATGGACAACCCAAGTGAAAAACAGGCAAAGGATCTGAAGAAAGAAGTCCCCGAGAAAGAAATGTTCTTACTTTTTCTACTACAACTGCTGCTATTACTGGTAGCGGAGATATCTCAAGTGCTCACTGTATGCCAGGGGCTGTACTGAGCTTTTGACCTGTATTTTTTCATTTGATTCTCAAAACAACCCTATGAAATAGGTTCCATTATTTACAGATGAGGAAACAAAGTGCAATGAGGCTAAGTGACCTGCTTTATAATACCTGATTGGCACTCCCAGAGGTTAGTATGTGGTTGTGTGAATCCAGACTAGCTGGCAGGAGAATGCTGCCCTGCTCATAACTACAGAAGGTGGCCATTAATCCAATGAAAAGTTGCTCAGCTCACTTGTAGTTAAAGAAATGCTAATCAAAAGAGTGGCACCATTTGTTTTTCTTACCGGATTGGCAGAGATTAAAATACTTGATACCCTATGGTGAGGAAGAGTGAGAAAATAGGTCCTTTGTTACTGTTAGTGGGGAATGTAAAAAGGTAAATCATTTTTTTGGAGGGCAGTTTGGAGACATCTGTTTAAATTATAAGGGTGCTTACCCTTTGAACACAGTGAGTGCGCTGTCAGGAATTTACCTGCAGAGATATTAGCAAAGGATGTATATCGAATTGGAGTTTTAATAGCAGCCTAAATGCCCATCAAAAGGTTAAAGGTTAAATTATAAAAATCTCTCCAGACAGTAGCTGCATACCATAGGCTGGTATGGAAAGCTCTCCGAGATACAACATGAAGCATAAGGAGGGGGGGCCTGGAAGAGCCCCTGGGCACACAGGCTGGGATGTACACAGCTTTTCCTAGAAGCCTACCCAAAACCCCTTTAACAATGGGTGCCTTTGGGAGATGAGTAGGAGACAGAGGGAGGGACACTTAACTTTTTAGATTTTTTTTTTTGAGATGGAGTTTCACTCTGTCCCCCAGGCTGGAGTGCAGTGGCATGATCTCGGCTCAGTGCAACTTCCGCCTCCTGGGTTCAATCAATTCTCATGCCTCAACCTCCTGAGTAGCTGGGATTACAGGCATGCGCCACCACACCTAGTTAATCTTTTCTATTTTTAGTAGAGATAGCGTTTCACCATGTTGGCCAGGCTGGTCTTGAACTCCTGGCCTCAAGTGATCCACTTGCCTTGGCCAGACTACGTGCTGGGATTACAGGCATGAGCCACTGTGCCCAGCCAACTTTTTAGATTTTGTGTCCTTCTGTATTATACTGTGCCCTTTTTAAGAAACCATGTGCATTACTAATTTTATTTTGGTAAATGCACAAATACATTTTTTAAAAGGCATTGATCATATTGCTAACTCAAAAGCAAACAGAAGGCTCTACATAGTGCAGCATGTGGGTCTAGGCCATGCTCTGACCTGACAAGTGACCCATCAGTGGCTCCATGCCAATGACTACCTTCCATGTGTAGATGACAGTATTTGAGTAGAAGAAGGAAGTATTATTAATAGCTTAAAGCGCTGGGCATAATGGTTCACACTTGTATTCCCAGCACTTTGGGAGGCCAAGGTAGGAGGACCTCTTGAGCACAGGAGATCAAGACCAGCCTGGGCAATATAGTGAGAGCTTGTCTCTACAAAAAAAATTAAAAACAGTTAACCAGACATGATGGCATGTGCCTGTAGTCCTCCTAGCTACTCGGGAGGCTGAGGTGGAAGGATCCCTTGAGTCTGAGAGGCAGAGGCTTGCAGTAAGCTGAGATCACGCCACTACACTCCAGCCTGGGTGACAGAGGCAAGACTCTTGTCTCAACAAAGAAAAAAAAGGCTTAAAAATATCAAGTGCTGACTAAATCAGTAAGTTATTTTGTTTTTTGTTTTGTGGAGCAAAAGAAAGGAGCAGGCCTGTGAGTTTCTGTTTGGCTTGGTAGTTACTGGCTTCTTGTATGTTCTTTGGTACATACCCTGGACTTTTATTGCCCACCTGTGAAATTGAGCTACAGATGGCTGCACCTATCAGTTATGTTTTGGAACGACTTTTGATTTTTTTAGATAAAAGGAACCTTTGATATTAGCATGCGGACCTATAATTTCAGGAAGAGGTAGAAAGGATTTAAAAGGCCGGTTCCAGTGCACAGTTACCACCCTGTAATCATATCTGCTTTCATCTTGTTGTGATTATGTGTACTGGTGTCCAAATTCAGGATTTCTGGAAGCTCGTTGTAGAGATTTTGAACTTCGAGCTTCTAAGCTTCAATAATATAGGAAGTCACTGGAACAGTCTATAATCTTTTAAATAATAAACATAGCGTTTTCTTTTCAGATTCTAATTTTAGCCACATGTTATCATTTACCTTATAATCAGTCTTTTATTTGTTATAGGATATGACATAGATGTA
Organism: Callithrix jacchus; assembly: GCF_049354715.1. Classification (NCBI taxonomy): domain Eukaryota; kingdom Metazoa; phylum Chordata; class Mammalia; order Primates; family Cebidae; genus Callithrix; species Callithrix jacchus. The sequence goes on from NC_133509.1 coordinate 99,720,444, forward strand.
TATTTTGTACACATGTGTAATGCAGTTTCTAAAGTTTAATAAATATGCTTTTTAAGTAACAGCTTTGTTAAGGTATAATATACCATACAACTTATCTATTCAGTTGTGAACCATCATGAAAACAATTTTAGAACATTTTCATCACTCATCCCCCCAAAAATCCCCATACACATTAAATATTGTTTCAAAAAAATTTAAATATTTTTTTAAAAAGGAAATCACAAAGGAAAAATTAGTCTGATTATGTTAAGTATAAAACGTGTTTTATATTAAATTTTAAAATTAATTTTAAAAAGTTTTAAACTCACGTAACCAAAACAGAAGAGCAAAAAGGAGAAAATAGGTGCCACATATGATGTAGACAGAGGGCAAATACAGGACAAAGCTAGATTAAAAAATTGGCTGTTAGGTCTCAGAAGATATAGTCCAAACAGATATCATCATAAGGAAATGCAAAAATTAAACACAAGTTATGGAAAAATTTCCCCCCAGTTAGTAATCAGAGGCGTGCAAATCAGAATAAACTATCAGGTACAATTTCTTTTTACCATTTTAGTTGCTAAGAACTTTTAAAAAGTGACTAAAGCTGGCCAGGCACAGTAGCTCACGCCTGTAATCCCAGCACTTGGGAGGCCAAGGTGGGTAGATCACCTGAGGTCAGGAGTTTGAGACCAGCTTGACCAACATGGTAAAACCCTTCTCTACTAAAAATACAAAAAATTAGCCGGGCGTGGTGTCTCCTGCCTGTAATCCCAGCTACTCAGGAGGCTGAGGCAGGAGAATCACTTGAACTCGGGAGGTGGAGGTTGCAGTGAGCCGAGATCGCACCACAGCACTCCAGCCTGGGTGACAGAGCGAGATGGCCTCTCAACAGCAACAAAAAGTTGCTAATGCTGGAGGTGGCAGAGTAAAATTGTAAATTTTGCTGGCAGCTATAAAGTCTTTATTTTTAGTTTTAGTTCATTTATATATTTATTTTTGACTGTTTCTACAGAGCAGGGCTACTCCACAGGCAAGAGTAGCCCTATAGACTACTCTTAGTGCTAAGAATAGTCTATAAATTCTTAAAGCAGTTTATCCATATCTATTAATAGCTTTAAAAATGTTTATTCCCTTTAACCAAATAATTCCACTATGGTCAATCTATTTGAAGAAAATAATTCTAAGCATAGATAATATTCACAAAGATTTAGTGCAGCATTACTGACAATGGCAAGGAACTGGAAACAACCTTGGAAATAAGTAAAAGAAGGTAGAGTGAAGTCCCATCATGTGTGTATGTATCTTCTATACAGTCCACTGTGCTTACAGGTGAGGAAAAGAAAGGAAGGGGATTAAAATATTGTGAGTGTATCAAAGCATGTGGCCTGCAGCCAGCCTGAGATGGTAGACTGGATGCGTCTCCTTAGGTCGGGCTCAGTTTCCTGTGTCTCTTAATGGGTGTTTCTGGGTGAGTGTGACTCAGGGTTGAAGATGAGAGGCTTTTGTTCCTGGCCTTCAAATGTCAGCTGGCCACTGTCCCTCATCTAGTGCTCAACCTTGAAAACCCTTCCCCCATCTTTTTCTCTGTGTCTGTTTTTTAAAGAAATATAATAAATTATTATTTTCTGTTTGAAATCTTCAACAATTTGGGCTAGGCGCAGTGGCTCATGCCTATAATCCCAGCACTTTGGGAGGCCAAAGAGGGTGGATCACCTGAGGTCACGAGTTCGAGACCAGCCTGACCAACATAGTGAAACCCTGTCTCTACTAAAAATACAAAAATTAGCTGGGCATGGTGGCACATGCTTGTAATCCCAGCTACTCAGGAAGCTGAGGCAGGAGAATCCCTTGAATCCAGGGGGTGGAGGTTGCAGTGAGCCAAAATCATGCCATTGCCTCCAGCCTGGGCAACAGAGTGAGACTCCATCTCAAAAAAAAAAAAAGTAAATATTCAACAGTTTAATATTTTGCTTAAATCTCTTTATGGACTGTATCATAAACTTTTCATGTTTATTTTTAGAAATATTTTCCCTTTTTGCTATTTTCTCCAAAACATAAAAGGTTATTGATACCATAAGCTTTTATAATTTTCACCATAGAAATTTATATACTCACAGATATATATAAGGCTTTTGGCCCAGTTCTTTTTATGATACGGTTACCTTATATGTCCACTTAATGAAATACGGTGTGGCTATTCACAGTGATGGCTATGCAGATTATGTAGAATCCAAAGTTTATGCCTATAGTGGTAAGTAAAAAACACATGATACACAGTTACAATAACTAGGTAGAAAAATAGATAGAAACAAAAAGATTGGAAGAAAGAAAAATTAGCTTTCAGGTGCCATTTACCAATTGTTGGGCTTTTTTTTTTTTAATGATTTATTGTTGGGCATGTTTTAGCCCAGGTATCAAACTATAAAAATGACCAAGGATTTAATGCACATCCTATGTATGTATTTTTTTAATCGATTTCTATGCAGATGTTTCTGCACACCTGCCCATGATTGTCCCCACTTCCCACTTGATAATTGTGTGGCCCACAGAATTGTTTGACCATACTGATTGAACTTCAGAGTGAAGAAGTCCAGTTGCTTGTCAGTGCCTTAGTAGTATTACCAGAATACCCAGTTTTTGCTTGGGTATCATATGATGCAGGAGGGCAGTTACTAGTAATGCTTCACTGGAAAATATTTGAGCCAAGAGGCAAGTTAGAGAATTCTCTTTGGAAATCAATTAAATTCAGGCTTTGAAAAGTAGAAGAAACAGACTTCATTACTCCTGTTAAGAATTCTCTGAGCTAGTCAGTCTGGTTAATAGAGATGTGCTAGAGGGAATGTCTTTTGAAGGCCAGGGTAGAGTCATGGACCAAGTTAGGAATAGCTACCGAGGTCAGTCTGGGAAGGTAAGCTAAACAGCCAAGCTGGTTCACCGCCTGCCAGAGATGTGGTTGAGGATCACCATCCACGTATATTTCACGTGGATGCATTTCGAGAAAGTGAAAGGGCCACTCTGAACTGCTGCTCTTTGACACGTCAAAGTTCAGGAGAAGAGACATGCTGTGCGTAGGATGTGAGGAAGATAGCAGTTGTACCAAGAATGAATGGAAGAAGAGAGGGAAACTTTGACTGTTTCCCCAGGTAAGAAAGCGAAACTAGGTCATTGATACTTGGCTGGATCTTCCAGGTCCTTACTGACCCTTTGCCATTCAACAGGTGACCCTGCCCTTAGCATGAGCCACTGGATGTTCCATCAGCAGGCCCTGCAGGAGTACATCCTGATGTGCTGCCAGTGCCCTGCTGGGGGGCTTCTGGATAAACCTGGCAAGTGAGTGCTTTCTCTCTGGGGAGGGAAGGGAGAGGGGAGGAGAGAGCAGAGGGGTGTGTACCTCAAGCCTACTCAGAGCCAGACCTTGAGAGCAGAGGTGTCACTCTTAGTGCCTGCACAGTGCGAGGTTGTATGGCAAAAAGCACCCCGATGGGGAGCACTCCTTGAGGCCATTGATCCTGGCATCTCCAGCTGCCTGTCTTGTCCCTCAGCTTGCATGCACTCCCCGCCCCAACCGGACAGGGAAACAGATTGCTTGGTAGATAACCTTCCTCTTTTTTTTTAAATTGGTCTAAATAGAATAGGATACAGTGTTTTAAAACCCCTGAGTGTTGTTAGAGGCTGTAATCATGACAGCTATTATAGAGTGAATTAAATGATTAAGCTCAAATCTGAGGTGCCTTATGTGCCATAAAAGAAAACGGGAAATCAAGTAAGTCCTCCAACCTTTGTTACCCATCCTCTGTCTCCCCCGCCCCAACACACATCCTGCTGCCCTTGGCATCCAGGGGAAGGCCTGGTCCCACAATTTATCAGGAAGAATGTGGCCTATTTCTAGATATTTAGGTATTTTTCTAGAGAATTGGACTGATTTATCACTAGTACTGCCCCTGGAGAGCCTGTTCCAGAAGACAGCTGGAGAGACTGACAGTAAAATTACATTTCCCTTTACCCATTAATAGTTTTAGGTAAAAAAAGAAGAAATGAAAAAAATCGAAGTTGCTGCTGCTGGGCGGGGCCAGAGGATGGGAATTCTATTTTATTGTGTCTTATTTTTTGAGACAGGGACTCATTCTGTCACCCAGGCTGGAGTGCACTGGCATAATCGTGGCTCACTGCAGCCTTCACCTCTTGGGCTCAGGTGACCCTCCTGCTTCAGCCTCCCAAGTAGCTGGAACAACAGGCATGTGCCACCACGTCTAGCTAATTTTTAATTTTTTTTTGTGGAGACAGGGTCTCCTTATGTTGACCTGGCTGGTTTTGAACTCCTGGCCTCAAACTATTCTCTTGCCTCAGCCTCCTGTGTCCTGCAATTATGGGTGTAAGTCACTGTGCCCAGACTATGAGGTTTTAAATGTCACTGCGGAGAAAACCTTGTCTCCTCTAGCCACATGGAGGACAAGGGGGGACATGTGATTGCACCAGCAGTCTCTGATTAGTGTGGCTGCATGCGTAGATGTGTGCGGGGCAGAGGAGTGCCTGCTCAGAGCTGCCTGTCCTTACAGGTCACGTGATTTCTACCACACCTGCTACTGCCTGAGCGGCCTGTCCATAGCCCAGCACTTCGGCAGCGGAGCCATGTTACATGATGTGGTCCTGGGTGTGCCCGAAAATGCTCTGGTAAGGCGGGTGCAGGGCTTCACACCCCTTCTCCACAGGGACCTCGTGGACAAAGCCTTTCCAAGTGAGCAGAACTGGCTCTGCATTTTCTGTGTAGACAGGCAAAAGCTTGTGGTCCCCACTCTTGGAGCTGTGCAGCCGTCAGTGAGGATGTGGCCATAGAGCAGATGTACCTTTGGGCAAGCTCAGGTTCCAGATGAGCAGTCTGATCTGTCACAGAGCTGTTGTGCCTTTATCCCAGGGCTGAGGACCTAGCGTACCACTGGTATTAGCTTCTTCTCAAGGAGGCTGCAGTTACGCATCACTCTGAGGCTGTGGGTCCCGGCAGGCTCATGGCACTGCAGCTGCATGGCACTGGCTATACAACCTGCTGCGTCTCCCCCAAAGGTTCAGCTTAGATGCCATCTCTTCAGAGAATGACATCCCCAGAATACTTTGCTTAGGGCCTTGTTCATACTCTTTGTATCACTTTGCTCAGTTGCTATGTTGTCAGCAGAAAATAACACAACCACACTGGGGAGCAGTTGAGAGCTATCAAAGATGACAATGTGGCCTGGTACGGTGGCTCCTGCCTGTAATCCCAGCACTTTGGGAGGCCAAGGCAGGTGGATCACAAGGTCAGGATATTGAGATGTGTTGTCTAATGTGTATTTGTCTGCTTTCCTCAAAAAACAATAGCCTTGTGAGGGCAGGATGCTCACCACTGCAGCCAGCTGAGGACAACCTGGCAGGAGGCGCTCTGAGCCTAGACCTGAGCCTGAGACGTGAATCCAATGGAGGCTGTCCCCAGTGATCAAATCACAGGGCCCATGCAGACTGCTGTGAATGTGTGTGTGCAGTTCCCCACTCTTACTAAGCCCTACTTCCACCAGTGTAAACATGGCCTGCTGCTGCCACTTAGGTCACTGCCTTATTTTCTAATCTGTGTCCTTTAACCTTCCTTTTTGTTTCTTTTTAAAAATTATTTAGAGACAAAGTCTCACTCAGTCACCCAGGGTGGAGTGCAGTGGCATGACCTTGGCTCACTGCAACCTCTGCCCACTAAGTTCAAGTGATTCTCCTGCCTCACTCTCCTGAGTAGCTGGGACTACAGGCACGTGCCACCATGCTCAGCTAATTTTTAGTAGACACCAGGTTTCACTGTGTTAGCCACAACGGTTTCATCCTGACCTCGTGATCCACCCGCCTTGGCCTCCCAAAGTGCTGGGATTACAGGCAGGAGCCACCGCACCAGGCCACATTGTCATCTTTGATAGCTCTCAACTGCTCCCCAGTGTGGTTGTGTTATTTTATGCTGACAACATCGTTAAGATGAACACAGTCATACTTTTTCTTTTTTGCCAGTTTGATGGATGTGAAATGGTATTTGTTTGGTTTTACGTTTTCCTTATTACTAGTAAGGTTGAGAATCTTTTCAAAGGTTTGTTGGCCATTTATGTTGTCTTCTGTGAATTGTCTGCCAGTTCATATCCTGTGCTCATTTTCTTACTGATGGATAACTTGTTTTCCCTTAAGTATTTGTAGTTCTCTGTATATTCTTGTTACCAATCTTTTGTCAGTTACATGTGTATAGTGAATATCTTCCAGCTTGTGACTTGTCTTCCATTTTGTGACTGTTTTGTGTTGTTATAAAAGAATACCCGAGACTAGGTAATATATAAAGAAAGGAGATTTATTTAGCTCATGGTTCTGTAGGCTGAGAAGTTCAAGGGCATGGCTGTGGCTTCTGGCAAGGGCTGTGCTGTATCACAAAGTGGTGGAAGTCAAAGGGGAAGCCAACCCATGCGAAGAGAGGAGAGCCCGAGGGCATCCTGGCCCTACAACAGCTTACCCTTGCAGGAACTAATCCATTCTCTCGAGGAGTAATCCAGACTCCCAGAGCAAGAGTGGGAGTTCACTCACTACTGCAAGAACAGCACGAAGGTACTCCTGAGGGATCCACCCCTCGAACCCATACACCTTCCACAGCCCCACCTCCCAACATCGCCACCCTGGGGATCAGATTTCAACATTAATTTTGGTGGGGCTAAACCACATCTAAACCATAGCATTTTGTTTTTAGTGTTTTTTGATTAAAGAGAAGATTTTAGGCCAGATGTGGTTCAAACCATAAACCTAGCACTTTGGGAGGCTGAGGTGGGAGAATTGCTTGAGCACAGGTGGTCAAGGCTGCAGTAAGCTCTGTTTGCATCACGGCACTCCTGTCTCAGAGATGGAGTGAGACCCTGCCCCCAGCCCCCCGCCCCGACAAAAATATTTTAGTATGTTGATTTTGGAGTAGTCAAATCTATTTGTCTTTTCTGTGGTTGAGGGGTTTGTTTTGAGGGGAGGGTAGATAATTTACTTAAGAAATCTCTGCCATTTTTTGAGGGAAGCAGACAAAAGGAGGCACACATTAAACAAGTTACAAATTGTGACGTGTGCTATAAAGGTAACAAACGAGGCACTGCAGTAAGTCATTACGTGTAATTTCTACATAGTCTAAAGCTTGCTTTTTTGGTCCAGATTTTTAACTCTCCTGGATTTGGTTTATATGTGTGGTGAGGGTTCGATATAATGCTATCTTTTTTCCATATGGATGACCAGTTGTTGGGCACCATTTGCTGAAGTCTTCCATCTTTCCTGCCGATGTGTGTCTGATGTGTACCATACCCTCAAGTTTCCATACAGGAAGGGGCCCTGTTTCTGGACTCTATTCTGTTCCTTTGGTCTGTTTGCCTGTCTGCACTCTTTTAAGCAAGTCTGAAAACAGGCAAGTCCTGTCTGCCTTGTTATTTTTCTTCAAAATTGTCTTGGCTATTCTTTGCCTTTTGCTTTTTCCTGTGAATTGTAGGATCAAGTTCTAATAGGATTTTTGTTGGAATTGCACTACATTTTAGGTTAATAGGAGAGAACTGACTTTATTTTCCTTCCTGTCTTCCCAGGAATAGAAAGAGAACTGACTTCTTTTCAATATTTAGGCTTCCAGTTATGAGCTTAATTTTTCTTTAATATCTTTCAATGGTCTTTTATAATTTTTTCCATAAAGGACTAGTTTTTTTTTTTTTTTTTTTTTGGTTAGAGTTATGCCCAAGTAATTTACAGTTTTTATGTCTCTTGTGACTGGAATCTTTTTTTTTCTATTTTGTAACTTACTAGTGTATAGAAATGCTAATGATATTTGTAAATCTTGCATCCACTCACCTTGCTGCACTCTTACTAGTTTGTCTGTAGAATCTGTTGGATTTTGTTTTATTTTTCTTGCCTTGTATTATTGGCTAAGATCGCCACATAATGCTGACTAAAGGTAATAATAGAGGGCATTCCTGTCTTGCTCCTGATTGTAATGGGAGGGCTTTTAATAATCTGACTATTAAGTATGACATTTACTATAGGGTTGTGATAATTACTTTATTTCAAGTTAATGATATTCACTTCTATTCCTGATTTGCCAGGTTGTTTTTGTTTCAGTCAACAAGGTAGTGTTAAATTTTATTGAATGCTTTTTCCACATCTGATTATTATTCATGTTTTATTAATATTCTATTAACCTTATATAAGCTTAATAGAATATTAATAAAACATATATTAAAGAACAATCTGTTTATTCTTTAGAATATAAGGTTAATTAATAGAATATTAATATAAGGTTATATTCCCAGATTGAGCCCTTCTTGGTCATAGCAGAGAATATGTCTGTGTCTGTGTGTGTGTGTTCGTTCAGTACACTGCTGGATTCAGTTTGCCAGTATGTTTGCCTAGTCCTCTTATTTAGGATTTGTTTGGATGTGTGTTCATAAGAAAGATTGATCTAAAATTTTACTGTATTGTCCTTTTACAGTGTTTCGGGATAATACCATAGCCTCATAAAGTGAGATGGGTAGCTACCTGCCCTGCTGACCTTTTTTTTTTCTTTTTCTTTTTTAGAGACAGGGTCTTACTCTGTCTCTCACTCTGCCGGAGTGCAGTGGTGTGATCATAGCTCACTGCAGCTTGGAACTCCTGGCTCAAGCTGTCCCCTGCCTTAGCCTCCCAAGTAGCAGGGACTACAGGTGCACGCCACCAGAACCTGCTAATTTTTAAATTTTTTGTAGAGACAGGGTTTTGCTGTTACCTAGGCTGGTCTTGAACTCTTAGCCTCAAGCTATCCTCCTACCTCAGCCACCCAAGGTGCTGGGATTATAGGCATGAGTCATTGCACCTGTCCCCCCTCCTTTTTTTTTCAGTCTCTTAAAAAGTTTGTATGGGTCAGAGATTATCTGTTTCTTTATAGATTTGATACTACTAGCTTGAGAAACCATCTAGGTCTGGTATCTTTTGGGAGATGTGGGGGAGGCAGAGTGCAATTGTTATTCATTTCTTCATATAGGCCTTTAAAAATTCCTTAAGTCAATTTGGACAATTTTTGTAGTTTTTAAAAATCGTTTATCTTAAAAAAAAAAAAAAGAAAGAAAAAATTCATCAACATCCCACGGGGGTAAAGAAAAAATTGTTCATCTGAAGTTTGGTATGTTTTAGCATGAAGTTGCTCATAGTATTCTCTCAAAATGTTTTTCATCTCTTCTGCAGTCATATCCCCTTCTTCATTCTCCCACAGTGGGAGAATCCTGAATATTGGCCTAGGATTATGCCCTGTGTCAAATCTGAAATTTCTTTTGGGTTTCTGTGATGTACTAGAATGACCTCATAGAATTTAAATATGACCTGACAGCCTTACTACATAATAGGGTTGTGGTCCTTTTTTTTTTTTTTTTTTTTTTTGGCTCACTGCAACTTCTACTTCCCAGGTTCAAGCAATTCTCCTGCCTCAACCTCCTGAGTAGCTGGGATTACAGGCACCCCCCCATCATGCCTGGCTAAATTTTGTATTTTATAGTTTCACCATGTTGGCCAGGCTGATCCATCTGCCAGCCTTGGCCTCCCAAACTGCCACGATTACAAGCATGAGCCACTGTGCCTGGCCCCTTTTTTCTTGATTATATTTGTAAATATATGTTTATTATTTTCATAATTGGGATACATAAAATATAAGAAAATTAAAACATCACTATTAATATTTTGGTATGGGTACGATTTTTGCCTATATATACATCACAGGTATAAATACGCTTTTTAAAAAGTTTGAAAACAGGTGCGGTGGGTCACGCCTATAATCCTAGCACTTTGGGAGGCCGAGGCAGGTGGATCACCTGAGGTCACGAGTTTGAGAACAGCCTGGTCAACATGTTGAAAGCTTGTCTCTACTAAAAATACAAAAATTAGCCAGGCATGGTGGCTCACACCTGTAATCCCAGCTACTGGGGAGGCTGAGGCAGGAGAATTGCTTGAGCTCAGGAGGCAGAGATTGCAGTGAGCCCAGATCATGCCATTGCACTCCAGCCTGGGCAACAGAGCAAGACTCCATCTCAAAAAATATAAAAAGTTTGAAATAGTATTGTACATACTATTTTCTCACATAATAGGTTATAAGCATTTGCCTATATCATTAAATATTTAAATGTATGTTAATAATGGCTGTATATTACCCTGTGCCTCATGTACTAGATCATTTTAGCAAATAGGCCATTTTTGAACCTTTGGTCTTTGTGTGATAAATCTTTGTGTGTATCTGATTCCTTATACTAAATTCTTAGAAGTGCCTTTCATGGGGCAACGGATGTGTATGTTTTCAAGGACCACCAGGGTGATTCACTGGCACCTGTTCTTCTCTTTGCAGCAGCCCACTCACCCAGTGTACAACATTGGACCAGACAAGGTGATCCAGGCCACTACATACTTCCTGCAGAAGCCAGTCCCAGGTTTTGAGGAGCTTAAGGATGAGACCTCAGCAGAGCCTGCAAGTGACTAGACGACCTGGGTCCCTGCAGCTCTGTGCTCACTCATCTCCCCAGTCAGACAAGGTTTATACGTTTCGATACATAACGCGTTCTGTGCTACACAAGCCTTAGCCACATTGGAGCTGTGGTTCTCTTTGTCATTTCTTGTCAAACAAACAAAACAAACAAAACAAAACAAAAACCAGTGGCTCTGGGTTTGGACAACACAGTGGCTGGTTTTAAAAATTCTTTCCACACCTGTCAAACCAAAAATCTGTCAGCCCATGTGCTGTGGGTGAACAGTGCACGCTGGGAGGAAGCAGCCCCTCCCTACCAGCTCTCCAGCCAGGATGATCACACAGAGATGAATGGCATCTGAGTATTATGGCATCCAGCGCCTCTGCTGACTCCCACTTGCACGCCACCATTCAGTCACCAGACTGGGTGCCCTCCCATGGGTGAAATAAGTCTGCTCCATGCCAAGGCTGGGCTTTGGGTCCCACCAAGATGAGTTCTCTGGAAGACTGTGGTGGGGTTGCACCAGGAGGTGCCTCTGCATCTTGACTCCCACCCTGCTCATTTGCAAGGGAAAGGAGCTGGAGGTGGGGGGAGAAAGGTCTCCTTCGGTTGGGAGTCCCTCCCCTTCAACACTGGAGAACTGAGCCTTGCATCTCTCCAGGGTCCAGGTCCATGCTTGGTGCACAGGCAAGACTTGCTTCAGCCCCAGGTGTGGCGACTTAAACTTGAGAAATAATTTTGAGTAGAAAAGGAACCTTGAGTTCAACGTGCCATAGGAAGCAGCCCTCCAGTGCCCACCCACCTCACCCCTCCCCATCACGTACCGTGAAACCCCCTCTGCTGGCCCCAAGGCAGTACCTGCAGCTGAGATCATTCTGTGGGTTTCTGTCTTTCTTCCACCAGACTCCAAGCCCACTCTTCTCCAAGATAGTGTTGTCTTTTCTCACCCAGAGTATTAACACTACTAAGTCTTTCACCTTAATTTATGACTCAGGATTTATTCATGTCCTACTCACTCTAGGCTCACAGGAATAAAATCAAGTGCTAGACAGGCTGGTTGCCACTAAGGCACTAGCCTTGGGAGCTGATGGTGGCAGCAGGGGGTGCCGCCCAGCGTGCTGAGTGCTGGCTGTGCCTCTGCTGTGCTGCACATGAGCCCCTTCTCAATCAGTGGGGTGTCGAGTTGGGTCATCTGGCCTTCATGTAAGCAGCTGTGGGCAGACAGGAGCAATGAGCCTCTTAGAAAAGCCTGGCCATGTGCTGCCTCTAATTCCCTTTTGCTTTTACCTATTGGGCTATTACCTCCATGAAATAATAAAATAATAACATTTTCTATGACTTCTCTTATTTGTGGTCTGTACCAAGAAAATGCCCAATGGTAGGAGCTATTGGGTTGTTCATGGGATGGTCAGTCTCCTATGTGCGGGGTTCCAGACTGTTCATATCAATGGTAACAAAGAACAACGAGCCAAGTTCCATCCTCACATGCTGTCTCCTCCAGTAGAGGAAGCCACGGGCCTAACAGAGTGGGAAGAGTTGTTTTCCAAGCTCCCTGGGGTAATTCAGTGTGCTTTGTCCCAGCCCTTCACACACTGCATTTTATGGTCTGTCTCCAGCAGACAGTAAGGACTGTGCCCAGTAGTCCGAGAGCAAGCTGATTCAGCAAGGGTGGGTGGATGTCCTGGCCAGAGGCAGGGGCTGTCACAGGGACAGGCTGTAACTCTGGTCACTTGGCTTTCCCTTCCTCTGGCAAGAGACCCTTTCCCATGGGAGGCCAAGAATATGGATGTCCTGTGTCCTGATCCTCCAGAAGATAGTGTCCTTAGAAGATGCCCAAATCCATGTAAATAAGCAAAATGCACATCCAGGAATGTAATTCCTGCCCCCTGTGCTATTTTTGCCCTGTTAACAAAGGTTTGCGCTGCAAGGCAACATATTCCATCACTATAACAAGGCAAAATCCTCTCAGCACCAGAAGCCTCAAGGTATTGTGCGATTAATACCTTGTGTAATAATAATTAGTGTGGTTAACAGAAGGGACTGCTTCACTCTCAACTGGCTTTTTACCAAGAAGGAGGGATCTGAGCTGGGCCCCGAAGGGTAGGTAAGTTAGTCTGGGTAGAGAAGAGAGAGGGTTATTTCAGGAGAGTTTACACTGGCAATGAGACATCCTTTTCAAGAGGGTTTCCTGATAGCCTTCAGGGTGAGTCCTATTCATCTGAGACAGGATCTTGCTCAGATGCACCCAGCCTGGAGTGCAGTGGCATAAGTATGACTCACTGCAGCCCTGAGCTCAGAAGATCCTCCTGCCTTAGCCTCCCAAGTAGCTAGGACCACAGTTACACACCACACAGCTAGCTAATTCTTGTCTTTTTTGTAGAATAGGGTTTTACCATGTTGCCCAAGCTGGTATTGAAACTCCTGGGCTCAAGTGATCCTCCCACCTCAGCCTCCGAAAGTGCTGAGATTACAGGTGTGAGCCACCATGCCTTCAGAGAGTATGTGAATTCTTGAGTAGAAGACATTTATGCAAAATTCAAGGTGGCTTACTCCAAATAAAGACTTTATGCCATCAATAAACACAAAACTAATACAGAGCTCTGTATCCAGATGGGCCCCAATTTCACCCGTAGACTCCATCTCAGACCCACCTTGAATACCAGATAAGTTGGGAAGCCTGCCAGACCCTACAGGGAGCAGAGCATAAAGAGCTCATGGATAAACAGGGGAAACACCCATGAGATAACAATACCAATAACCAATAGTTCTAAACTGCTCTCCCTTCTTGGTATTACTAAGCATTCTTCCATATCTTTCATGACTGGGATACTTTTCATGTAATAATAGTGTCAAGTGACAAATATATTCTTTGTCAGTAAGGCTTGGACCAACCATTCTAGTCACCCATGTGCACTGCTTGGTGGTATTTACTGCCTTTGAACAGGAAGGAAAGTATAATATACGATACCATTGCAACTGGTAGAAAACTTGGCCCAAATTGGCTTTTAAAGCAAAGAGACTATCTGTTGACTCTGAACTGCAAAGTCCAGGAATTTGGCTGGCTATTCGGTTCCTTACCCTCCCTCCATCTCTACATTAGCTTCAATCTCAGGCTCTCTATGGGGTAGAGTACCAATAACTCCAGACCCTACATCCTCTTGGGGTGAAGTTCAGCAGACAAGCACACCTGGTGCTGCCCCAGCCTTCCTTCCCAGCAAGTGTCATTGTGTTTCACTGGCTTTAATCAAACCAAGTGCCTTTCCAAGAAGCAGTCTGGTAGCCTGGAGAATACAGTACACCAGTTGGCTGAAGTCTTGGTCACATGCCTCTCCCATGAGAGGGAAATGAGGCTTCATCAGAAGCATGTCGTTTTTGAGAAGGAATGAAGCCCCAAATGCAAATTAGGATTGTTGCCAAAGGGGTAAATGGATACTAGAGAGGCAAACAGCCATTACTGGCAAACAGTGGGTTATTACTGGGACAGAAGCCGGTAGAGACATTGTTAGCATCCATGTGCCTCTTCCCTACCTATGGCAGCCAAAAGGTTTGCCTGGGCTTGATGCCCTCCTACCTCCAGGCCCAGGCCCTGATTGGCTAAGCCAATCTGTCTGTCTGTCTATCTACTATCTGTCTGTCTGCCTGCCTGCCTGCCTGCCTGCCTGCCTGCCTGCCTGCCTATCTAGAGATGGGTCTTGCTCTGCCACCAGGCTGGAGTGCAGCAGTGCAATCTCGGCTCACTGCAGCCTCCACCTCCCAGGTTCAAGTGATTCTCCTGCCTCACCCTCCCAAGTAGCTGGGATTACAGGTGTGTGCCACAACCCCCAGCTAATTTTTTTTTTTTTTTTTTTTTTTTTTTTTTTTTAGTAGAGATGGGGTTTCATCATGTTGGCCAGGATGGTCTGGATCTCTTGACCTCGTGATCTGCCCACTGCAGCCTTCCAAAGTGCTGGGATTACAGGCGTGAGCCATCCTACCCAGCCTAAGCCAATCATTCTAATTTCTGTCTTTGCCCCAGTAATTTGTTCAGGTTGGGAGTAACTCAGGCCTAAGCCAGTCAGCATCCTTGCCCCGGTGATCAATTCAGAGCAAAAGCATGTGACCTAAAGAAAGATGTCATCCATGCTGTATGACAGGGAGAAAAGCAGCTCGTTCCTATTAGGGTATGGTAGAATGTGTAGCCTGGGCCTCCTATAACCATTTTTCTACCTAGAAGGAAGCCAGCACACAAAGACACTCTGAGAGACTGAGAAACATGGCCCTGATCACATGGCTCCCGAGGCCTATGTGGCCTCTGGGTTTTCAGTTATATAAGCCATTGTGAGTTGGACTTACTATTACCTGCAACGGAAAGCAACCTAATACAGTCATGTTACTTAATGATGAGGACATGTCCTGAGAAAAGCATTGTCAGGTGACCTTGTCGTAGTGTGAACATCATGGAGAGCACTTACACAGACCCAGACGGCAGAGCCTACCGCACGCCCAGGCCATATGGGGTAGCCAGTAGCTCCTAGGCTAAAAACCTGTGCAGCTTGTCACTGTACTATATACTGTAGGCAACTGGAACACAGTGGTATTTGTGAATCTAACGTGGAAAAGGTACAGTAGATCTCATGGGACCACTGTTGCACATGTAGTCTGTTGTTGACCAAAACATTATGTGGCCTGAATATATACAAAACTCTACCACCAATTAACCCAAGTCCAAGGCCTTACCTGCTGCTTTAAAAGTGCTGACCACTCTTGCCTCATCTACCCAAACAATAACCCTTAAGACAGCCCCTTCTGGTCTGCTGCCTCTCATTTGATCCCTGACTCACCTTGTGAGTGAAACAGGTGTATTATCTTTTACAACTGGAGAAACAGGTTGGAGAGCTTAAGTGAATCACCCAAGGTTTCCCAGCTGTCAAGTGGTGGGGCCTGAGCCTGAGCCCAGATCTGCTGCCTCCAAAGCCCATGCTGTTCCATCACCTCAGGCCTCTGAAGGAAGGTGAGAGGTCTCTGGGAATGGTAGGCAGTGGTGAAACATGCTTGGTTTACCTCCAGGCTGGATGACGGAGGCCCTGAATGCCAGCTCCCATCTGTCACTAGGTCGAGGATGGTGACAGCAAATAGGGCAGGCCCCTCACCATTCTGATGAGGTCTCCACTTGCTGCCAAGTGTGTGGCATAGTGACACTTGCTGCACCAGGTGCATGCCACACCAGAGCAGAGTGTGATGCGGTGTGGCTCAGTGAGGCCGTGATGAGTCCATCTTCCTGGGAGCTGACCAGAGCCAGACAGCAGCCAGCTTTCTCCAACCTGGCCGAGGCACATCTAATCGGTTCCTGCACATCCTCTTACTTCTCTGCAGTAACCTGCCTTGCCTCTGCTTACCACCTGCTGCGGATCTGGAGCCAGGTGGCCTCACATACCTCCCTCCTACTTCTCTGACACATCCAAGAATGAAACCAGGCAGGGCAGGGACAGGGTACTCATCACTAGCCCAGCCCATGAAGAAATACAGCACTCTCAAAATAAAAACAAGAATAATGCATTTTTAGGTCAGGTGTGATGGTTCATGCCTGTAATCCCAACACTTTGGGAGGCTGGGGATGGAAGATCACTTGAATTCAGGGGTTTGAGACCAGCCTGAGGGACATAGCCAGACTCTATCTCTACAAAAATTAAAAAAAAAAAAAAAAAAATTAGTTGGGTGTGGTGGTACACACCTGTGGTTACAGCTATTTGGGAGGCTGAGATGGGGGTCACGTTGAGTCTGGGAGGTCAAGGCTGCAGTGAGCTATGATTGTGCCACTGCACTCCAGCCTGGGTGACAGAGCAAGACCCCATCTTTAAATTTTTTTTTTTTAAAGCATTTTAAAAAATAAATGTTTCAGAATAGTTTGAGATTAACAGAAAAATTGCCAAGATAGTACACAGAGTTCCCACAGACCCATTAGTCAGTTTTCCCTATTATTAACATCTTCCACTAACAGGAATTTGTCATAATGAATGAACCAATTTTGTTACATTACTAACGAAAGTCCATACCTTATTTGAATTCCCCTAGGTTTTACCTAATGGCCTTTTTCTGTCCAAGGATCCCATCCAGGACACTACGTTACACTGAGTTGTCATGTCTCATGTCTCCTTAGACTCTTCTTGGTTGTGACAGTTTCTCATTCTTTTCTTGTTTTTGATCACTTTGACAGTTTTGAAGAGTACGGCCAGGTATTTTGTAGAACATCCCTCAGGTGGGATTTGTTTGATGTTATCCTCATGACTAGATGAGGGGTTATTTTTTGTTGTTCTTTCAAGAGACATTGTCCTGCTCTGTCGCCCAGTCTACAGTACAGTGGATCACAGCTCACTGCAGCCTCAACCTCCTGGGCTCAAGCGGTCCTCCTAGTCAGCTTCCCGAGTAGCTGGAACCACAGGCACACACCACCATGTGCAGCTAATTAATCAATTAATTAATTTTTTTTTTTTTTTTTGTAGAGGCAGGCTCTTGCTATGTTGCCCAGGCTGGTCTTGAACTGCTAGGCTTAAGTGATCCTCCTATCTTGGCCTCCCAAAGTGCTATGATTACAGGCATGAGCCACTGTGCCCAGGCCATGCACTACAGTTTTTTAGGAAGGCCACAGAGGTAAAGTACCACTCTCATCACATCAAGGGTACATACCATCAACATGCTTCATCATGTTTATGTTGGTGTTAGCTGGTGTTACCCTTCATCATCTGGCAGAGGGGGGTTTGTCAGGTTCCTCCATAAGGTTACCTTTTCTCCCTTTCCTGAATGTATCCTTTAGAAGGTAGTTACTATATGCAGTTCACACTTAAGAAGTAGGGAGCTGGCTCACACCTGTAATCCCAGCACTTTGGGAGGCCAAGGTGGGTGGATCACTTGAGGTCAGGAGTTTGAGACTAGCCTGGCCAACATGATGAAACCCCATCGCTACCAAAAGTACAAAAATAAGCCAGACGTGGTGGCACACACCTGTAATCTCAGCCACTCAAGAAGCTGAGGCAAAAGAATCACTTAAACCTGGGAGGCGGAGGTTACAGTGAGCCGAGATCACATCACTGCACTCCAGCCTGGGTGACAGATTGAGACTCTGTCTCAAAAAAAACCCAAAAGAAGTGGGGAGTTATGCTCCCATCCTTGAAGGCAGAGCACCTACATAAATGATCTCTGGAATTCTACATGGGAGAAGTTTATTCTCAATTTATGTATTCAATCATTTATCACTATGGTCTCAAATATTTATTTTATACTTCCTATTATGTTCCAATGCTGTTTATTTTGTTGCTTAAATTGTTGCAGTTGTGACCTTTGGGAGCTTTCTCAGTTGGCTCCTATGTCTCTCTAACATACCCCACACTTTCCTACTTTCAACGGTAGTGGATTTTTAGCATCCCTTTTCTTTCAACAAGTACTGCATGTTGATAATCATTCACACTGTGTAATGGGTACATTTGGGTTCAGTACACTGTTCTCTCAACCCTTGATCACACTACACTCTCTCCATAAGCATTGCATGTTGGTTACCCTGAGTGTAAGACTTCATTGCCACCTTCTGTACCCATGATGGCCTGGGATGATGGGACAAAGAAGGCAAGGGGAGCCTAGGCATTCAGCTACCAGACCAGGGCAGGGCTCAGTGTCACAGCTCTCTCAAGGGGGAAGGGCTGCAAGGGGACTGCCCTCAGGTGTGCTGAATGGTGAGGTAGCCCTGTGAGGCAGATGGTGATGATATGACACAAGTGGGGTGTCCATGCTCCTTGCTAGGCTCCATCCCCTCCGTCCCTCCCCTCCCTCTCCGGAGCAGTGGTTGCCATGAGCCTGGATACCAAGGGACCAGTGAATGTGGTGGAATAGGAATGATGACCCAAGCTGTGCAGAGCGGGAGGCTCTGACCTACCCTCCCTTCACCCCCAGCCTCCCCCAGCCTCTCTGAATGGCTAGATGGGGAGCCCAAGGCTGGGCTTTTGTGGGCAGGACGGAGAGCCCATCAAGAGCTTGAGAAGCGATGACCTGGTGGCACTGCCCCTCCCATAGCGTCAAACATTTCTCACTGAGGGCCCCATCTCCTGAATTCCTCTGGCATTCAGAGAACAGACGTGCACACTTGTGCTAAATGCCTAAGCCTCTTTTCTAACTACTCTAAGCTTCTTGAAGGCAAGGCCCAGGCTTTATAAGCTGCCTAGATTGCCCCAGTAGCCAGAACTGTGGTGGGCAGAGGCTAGGTGCTGCTCAAATGCCTGAGGGTTGAACTCATGCAGAGGCAACCCTGGAACTGCCCTATCGAGGGCACAGAGATAAAGGTACATCTCGAGGCTGGAGTCTACTGGTACACGTGCCATCTGCATACAACATTTGAAGAGTACCCACCACAAGCCAGGCACAGTGTTAGGGGCCCAGTAGCAAGCACACAGAGCAGCCGCTGGTCCTGTGGGGGCTCCCAGTTGGAAATACCTGCTCACCACCACTCTACACAGAAGGGTCCTGGGTGGGAAACATGGCCAACTTGTTGGAAACCGGGTCCCTCCTCTCCAAAGTCTCCTCCAGCCTTGCTGCAGTAGGTATTCTCTGTGGACATGACAGTCCTCTCAGCTGGCTGGCCTTGCTGTGGCCTTTTGGCCCAAAGCCGTTGGCCACTGTCCTTTAACCCAAGATCTGCCCCTGCCACCCCAGAGCTATTGATGGCACTGGGAGATAAACAATGAAGCTCTCAAGCACTGTGCATGGGTGCCACGGGCAGCCAGGCTGCCAGCTGGACACGGGATGAGTGACTGGGCATGTGGACTCAGCATGCCCATTGGGTTATTTTTTGAATCAGACTTTGCATGGCTCATTCCATACTCCTGGGTCCCTGCAGGAGTAGGCTTTTAGAGAGAAGGCACACCCCTCTCTATTGGCCTACAGGCTGTCAGGCTTGTTTTTCTTGGTAGGAGACTTCATCCCTCACCTAGTTCAGCACTAGAGTAGAAGGTTCAGGCTCAGCTTTCTTAATATTGGACCCTTGATTCTTTTTCTTCTTCTTCTCTAACCCTTACTTTACTGGAAAAAATTAATAGCACAGACCACGCTACATAATTTTGCCCAGAGCAGGCTGAGGGTATACAAGAGCCCCACCCTGCAAAGGACATCAGAGGAAAACAATCCTAAATGGGGCCTGGCAGTCACAACAGGCCTGCTGGGGCAGCTGGCATCTAGCACAGGGCGCAGGAGGGGACCTGCTCAGCTGGTTGTGGATTGTCCAAGGCCACCTGCTTGGCATTCTTTTAGACACGCCCATCCTGCTGGGTGTTCTGTGTGAATGTGCACGTGGAGCCAGAGTGAGCTAGAGCACGCGGGTCCGTGGCCCAGTCATGAGGCTCGTCTGCCCCACCTCACCCACCAGGCAGACTCTGCTCAAGGGACTCCTGAAAGGCTGGAAAATGATGGTTTGACCACTATCATAACCAGCCCTGGGCAAGAAACACCGGGTAGGCACACGACACGCTTGCAGGATCTGCGCCTGGCACAGTGTCTGTCACCCGGCACTGCAGAAACACAAACTGAAACTGGGACGAAGAACGGGGTAAAGTCACCAGTATGTTAATGGTTAATTGCTCTGAGCCAGTTTGCAAGGGTATATTTCATTCCCCAACTCTATATTTTTCTCCAAAAGGTAACAGATTTGTGGTCTTGCTCAAATCTTTCAGAAAACATGCAGATTTGTTACTGCCTTTTAGCATTCAACATACATTTACCTCCCCTTTCTTTTAAGGATTTTAATACAGTTAACTCTTATTACATCAGAGAAAAGGGGAGTTTATTCACTCCACTTTTTTTTCCTTTGGGACAGAGTCTTGCTGTGTCGCCCAGGCTGGTGTGCAGTGGCATAATCTTGGCTCACTGCAACCTCCGCCTCCTGGGTTCAAGCGATTCTCCTGCCTGTCTCTCAAACAGCTGGGACCATAGGCGTGAGCTACCATGCTCGGCTAATTTTTTTGTATTTTTAGTAGAGACAGAGTTTTACCACCTTGACCAGGCTGGTCTCGAACTCCTGACCTCAAGTGATCTGCCCGCCTTGGCCTCCCAAAGTGCTCCACATCCGGTCTCACTCCACATTTTAACAAAACTAAAAAATGGCTGCACTATCCAGGACATATGATGGCAGACAGATCTAAGAATTGCCAACATTTATTGAGTACTAAATGCCAGGAACAATTCATGGGCTTTTCACACTTACTCCTTTAAGCCTCACAATGGCACTTGGTACTATTACTGTCCTCACGTTATGGCTCAGAAAGCCAGAGCAACGTCACCCCGGAGGTAAGGGCTGTAGCTGGCATGGCAGTCCAGACAGGCGGGCTCAGGGGCCATGGCCCTACCCACTCTGGCAATCATTCAGAAGCTCCTTCGGCTCCTTTCACACACCGACCCAAATGAAACACCGAGCAACAACAACACTTACCAGCAGGGCGATGAGGGTTCACCAGGAGAGCCTCCAAAACCCACGCATGGGCCTCCCTGGTATGCACACAGTCCTACCTACAGTTAAGCCCAGCTTAGCCAAACTGTTCAAAAATGGAGTCTTTGGCCAATTGGTTTCTCCCTGAGAAAGTAACTAGAAAATATTTTTGTTTATTCCCTTTCCAAGGAAACTCTGGGGATGTTATGAGTTAGCTGCTGCCTTAGTGAACCCCAGACACCGAAGGAAATTCTCTATTAGCTATCTAGCAGTGTAGACATTGGCGAATTCTTTCTCCCTACCTGAGGCTTCCTCTTCAGGAAACAGAAACAGTTTTGAACAGAATGCTCTCATGTTCCCAGAGGCTTTTGAGAATGCAGTCTGGTGGCCAGGCCTGAGAGAGAGCCTTACTTTGGCTGGATTATAAAACCTGCATGGGGACCAGAGGCCAGCCAGTGCATGCTATAGAAATGAGTGCTGCCCCATGTCATTACCCCTACTTGGGGCTTCAAAAGCGGGTGGTGGAGGCAGCCCTCAGCCTCAGCTCTCTTCCTTCTCAAGTTTAAAAACTTGGTAGCTCAGCCAGCTCCCAAAAGTATCAGAGCCCCACCAGGAGCACGAAAACTCATCAAGCCAATCCTAAGGACTGAACTATTTAACAAGCCCGCTTCCCACATCTTCATCCTGACCTCAGAGCCACTTTGCTAATTCAGCTCAGCTGTGCCTAACTTCCCCAACGGTGTCCTTTTGGTTCCCCAGGTTATATTACTTTTGGAAGTCAAACCTGAGTGACACGAGGAGCACCTGAAAGAGCTTGTTAAACTGACTCATGGGCCACGGCACACTTTAGATTAGAGGAGTTGGAGCCCAGGAATCCTTTTAACAAGCGGCCCTGGGCATGATCCAAGGATCCCACTTTGAGTAACACCACATGAGGCTTCGGAGCAGTTCTGCCTGGACCTCCAATAGTGTCCAAAGCTGAGAGACGCCATTGAATTGTGGTGGGAGGGAATGGGCAGAGCCTCGCTCAGGTTGACACCAGATCTAATGTACCCACCCACAGGGTCGCTTCAGTCTTGAAGAGTTCGTGAGTCCAGTCTTGGTGTCACCTTGCTCTCTTTGGTCACTGTGCCTGGTAAGGATGGGGCACATCTCTGAGGAGTGGGAAGCATTTGTGACACACCAAGAAGTCAACCCTTTAGGGAACCACTTTAGGGAAGGTATCGGGAGCTGGCCTTTTCACCCTGGCTGAATCAGTCCTGGTCACATGCTTTTTATAGATAACGGCAGCAGGCACCTCAGTGCTCACTTGGTCCTGAGGTTAAGCACATTATAAGCATTATCTCATTTAATCCTCATAACCACCTTATGAGGCTAGTGCTATTATTATCCTCATTTTATAGATAAAGATGCTGAGGCTGGGAGAAGTACCACAGCCGCCAAGTGGCAGAGACCGGATTGTGAACCCGGCCAGTCTGATTTCAGAGGCCAAGCGTAAAACACACATGTTATCAGAAACAGAATTCTGCTTGCTTCAGTCCCAGTTTAGGGCTTGGGCTCCTATTGTCTACTCAGTCTTGTTTTTTAAACCTGTCCCAGCCAAGATGACAGCTCTGTGAGCTTAGGTAGTCTTTACCTAAGAAATTGTAGAAGTTTTACAATGGGGTTAACATACCAAGAACTTTAAAAACTGGGCCATTTTAAATACCCTTGCACTTGGGGCAACTGGAAAGGTAGGGAAATATAAAGAAAGCTAACAGGCCCCTCAGTGAAGCCACCTGCCACAGTGACCACGCAGATCTACAGCTTATCTGGCTTTGTGTTAGTCAGTGTCCAGAGTAATGTCAAAATAAACCAAAGATTACCATCACGGTGAGAGAGTAAGCTATGGTCAGACTGATATCCTGAAGGGATACTCATACTCGCTTCCTAGACACACATACCAGAAGGGACTTGGCTGTGACTTTGATTTGTCCCTTTCAGCTGAGCACAGTCTCCAGGCAGAGCTCCCGTGTTCCCATCCAGGAAGCTGCTTCCGTGGTACCTCCACCCCGTGCAAAAGTCCGCTCAGCATGCCAATTGGGTGGTTTGGATTTTTCCAGGTGAACCAGCCAGCTAGCCACTGTGCCCCTTGTCTTCTAGCTGGTTTACTGAAATCTAGAGAAGCCTAAACTCAACCCCTTGTCCAGCCAATATACCAGAGCCAGGGACTGGCTCTCAGGGACACCACTTGTCCCCACACTGGCTCAACTGCCCCTTCCTATTTGCTACCTGCCTACTGGGTGCCAGCTTCACATGCCTTCCATCTTTGTATCAACACGGCCTCACCCACAGCTTGGTGCTAACACCAATACTAAGCAAACCAACTTTATATTTAAGCCCAGATATACAAAGAGATATAGTTAAGGTCAAGGAAAAGGAGGAGAAAAGCATGTTAACCTTGAGGGCTTTCTGCAAGGACCTGATTCTTATTCCCAGTTCTTCCTATTGCAGTCTCTCTCCTCTACCTTGAAAAGAAGTGCCTTTAATAGATGGGATCTTGCTTTCCCAGCATCTTCCTTTTCCTTAATGTAATCATGGCCTTTGGAGGCTTGATCATGTTTCAAATTGCCTCTTATACATAATCCATCTGCCAGCTCCCATGAAACAAAAAAAAGATATTATGGATTTACCATACAATTGATAGGAGCCACAGTACTCTTCACTATTCTAAAGATCGTGAAAAATCCAAGAACTGATTTGACTTGATGTCCTCTCTGGGTCTAGGAACAGCAGTATTTCCTGTCAGCCAGACAGGAAAACCAAGGCTGAGCTGCGTCCTGGCCATAATTCCTTTTTCTTCCAAGGTTAAATAAGTTCAGGCTGGTGTTGGGTCCCCAGTCTGAATACAGCTAACTTGATGCCATTGGAGCCTTCTTGACGGCCAGTCCTGGAACTGTCTAGAAACTGAAAGGTCCTGGAGAACAGCAACCTCTGAACTGGGCACTCATTACCAGGAGAACCTGAACTACAGCTCTGGGCAAGCTATTCCCCCAAAGGTCACTTGTTTAGCATAAACTAGATCTAGAAATGTTGCCACAGCTAACCCCAAATCCCTGTTGAACCTCAAAAGCCTTATCCAATGAATAAAGCCGTCACCACTTATTTACTCTCTCCGGCTGAGCAGAGCCCTCCGAAGAAAGGAAAAACTCTGGCTTATGGCTGCTCCTGGTTCTGCAAGATCAGGTAAACCACCTCCACTTCTCACTCAGGCTTCTATAGAGGCCCTAACAGCTTCCAGAGGGGTCTCTCATGAACCATCTTGGCCACAACAAGGGCAAGAAGACACCACCACCAAGAAGGATAAAATAAGTTTTTATTTATAGTCTTATAGTAAAGGGGGAAGCCTTAACTTGCAAGACAATTCTTCGGCAGTATGTACAACATACTTTTTATTTCCATGGAATGGAATCAAACACGAACTGAGACTACAGAGTATACACTAGAAATCAGCAAATGCCAGGAACGATGTAGGAAAAAGACAAAGAAATGAGGCCTAAACACACAAAACCCTTCACTGGGATCTGTTGACCACAGCCAGAACCAGGGCCGGATCACACAAAGGAGACAGGTTTCAGGACAGCAGGAAAGGAACTGGGGTGAGGGCAGGGAAGGGTCCGCACTGGGGTGCGGGTTTAGTACCAGGTAAATTGCTCTTGGTATTTACATACAAAATCAGTTGGCTCTATTTCTTAGAAATACACACGGGAAGAAAGGAAGATTTCATCATTACTTTATGAATCTGTCGCTTTGCAAGACCGACATCATCAGAAATAGGAACAATTCACTCAGATTCAAATTTAAGTAGCAGGAAATAAATATCAAATCATCATCACTGGCCCTCAATACAAAACCTCTATGCCACCCAAAACATCCTCCCTGTCCCAACCCCAAATGGCCACTCCCCGGTGGCTGCTGCGTCACTGCTGCCATCTCCCACGCACACCACAAGAATCCACGCAGCCCTCTGTGAGGCTGGCACCGCAGACTTAAACAGCTGGCTGAGAGAGGCAGGAGTGAAACATGCCGAAGACTCTGGGCTGCAAATCTGTCCTCACTTTCTTTTCATACCACAAACTTCTTTAAGGATCTGGTCTTTCAATAGGAGCAATACATAGCTTTTTAGAAAAAGGAAAAAAAAAACAACCTTAAAAAGGAGGAGGGTTGATTCTGATTACTCCAAACTGGTCATCTTCTCAAAGTAGAGCAGTTCACAGATTCACAAAGTCTATCCAACAGAGGTGAGGGCGGACCAGGAGGCCACCTGGGCAGGCCTGGCATCCTCCGGGCATGTGCCCAGCAGGGCTGGAGGAGCTGGTAGGGTGGGCAGGATACTATGGGCTCAGAGGTCTGGCCGGCCGTCTGTCCTCCACAGAAAAAGCTGCCAAGTTGGGGTGTTTTGGTTTAAAAATTCCTGGTGGGGACAGGGAATCCCTGAAGGGAATACATTAAAAAAAAAATACACAGTGGAAATGGGGAAGGAGAACAAGAGCTGTTGTCCAAGAGCTTCTACGTAAAAATAAAAATTTAAAAAAAAAGGGAGAAAGAGAAAAATAGAGTCTCTTAAATGGTTCTGAGGGTTCTACAGATGAACTGAAAGGAGGGTGAGACGATGGAGACAGTTTTTATTGCTGGCCTGTCCCAAGTGGCTTAGCTGGCCTCCATCCGGAGCTTCTTCCTGCTTTGGGGCTCTTCAGGCTCAGACTCCGAGCTGGAGTCTGAGCCCCCATCGAAGGCAGAGATGGTGCTGCCCTTGGCGTTGGTGTAGAGGCTGTTGTCTGAGGAGGGGTAGTTGGTCTGCAGTTGGGCACTTGACCTCGCCTTCTCCAGTGCACGGACTAAAAGGCAACCAAGGAAGTGTGTTACTGCCTTCTGGAGACCTGGGGAGTAACCGAGTCTCAGACTCAGGGTCCAGCCTGTTCTTCCTAAGGGCTTGCTTGCTGGCCCCGAGGCTCAAGGTGCTCAGAAGTAGCTCCCTTCGGGTGGCTGTTCACTCACACACTTCATTTCCCTCCCGCCTTTCCCAGCTGGACCTGGGAACCAGCAGACACTCTGCAATCCCACCCAACCCTGAAGAGAAGGCTTGTGATGTCACCGTGTGGCCACAGAAGCCCAGCGCAGAGACTGGAGCGTGAGCTTCCTGTGGGATTCAGCAGTGCAATAACTGAGGAGAAGCTGGCCCAGTAGCATGAGGCTCCACAAGGTGTGAAAGCCACACAACAGCAGGAAAGGATGACATAAGATGTATCAGCCAAAGAACACTTTTGGCTTTGTTCTCGTGTACAAGATCCATTTGGAATGACAAGCTGGACACTTGGAAGCAAGTCACCGATAAACGTAAAGTACCTGGGCTTTTCAAACAGCCCTTACATGCAGGCTGCTTGGTGGCCCAATAACCAACCCACTGACACCACCCACTGCCCATCCCTTGGTTCAGCTCAGCTTGAGCCTAGAAGGTCAACCCTTTATTGTATTTTATTCATTTTATTTTATTTGAGGTTTTCTAACCCAGGTGGTTACTTGCATTTCCTTTTACTTGCATCTTCCATGAGGGAGGAAGAGAAGTGAATTCCCCAGGAACAAAGAACTTGATCAGCTCTCGCTTTCCCCTGTGGTTGTAGGAAAAGGCGGGTGTGAGCATTGAGAATAGCATGGGCCTAGCCCATAGGCTGCCCTGATTGGACTACCATTGACCATGGAGAGGGCTCACTGTCCCTGAACACCTGGATCTCTGGTACTTACACAGCACATTCCACTCCGAGGACCTCAAAGCTCTTTTTAGACACCTGATGCCAGGTGTGATCTCTACTGCAGGCAGAGCACCTGAGCCCCAAGAAGGGGACAGATCAGGTCAGAAAAGATACAAGTTTCCAGATGTCCAACTTCCTAGCTTCCACTGTCTCCTCACTGGCGCCTCAGGTCCTTCCTCAGGACGGCTCTAACATTCAGCTACTCAGGCCCCAGGAAGCAGGGCCAAGCCTGTTTCTCCGCACATACTCCATGACTGGCTCTGACTCTGCAGGTCCAGGTGCCAAAGCCTGACCTGGACGGAGCACAGCAGGGCCAGCTGCCCCACAAGCTCGGGTGCTCACCTTGCTGCTCCAGAAGAGCATTCTGCCGCTTGAGGTCGTCAATATCTTGCTGGTGTGTGTGGTTTTTCCTTCGCATATACTGGATATACTCTGTGGCTTTGTCTAGGATTTGGGCCCGGGATGCCTGTGGCAATATGAGAAAAAGCACAGGGGACAAAATAAAGACCGAATCCAGGCAGTGAGGGAACCTGGTCTTTCTGCAGCAACTGCTTTGGTGGCTGAAACAAGAGGATAAGATAGGAAAAGGCTGAAGAAATACAGTAATGGCTATTGAACACCTTCTTTGATTTTGTTTTGTTTTGAGACAGAGTGAAATTTCACTCTTGTTGTCCAGGCTGGAGTGCAATGGTATGATCTCGGCTCACTGCAACCTCCACCTCCTGGGTTCAAGCAATTCTCCTGCCTCAGCCTCTCAAGTAGCTGAGATTATAGGCATGCGTCACCGTGCCTGGCTAATTTTTTGTATTTATAGTAGAAACGGGTTTCATTATGTTAGCCAGGCTGGTCTCAAACTCCTGACCTCAGGTGATCCACCCACCTTGGGCAGCCTGTTGCCCAGGCTGGAGTGCAATAGTGTGATCTCAACTCACTGCAACTTCCGCCTCCCCGGTTCAAGCGATTCTCCTGCCTCAGCCTCCTGAGTAGCTGGGATAACAGGTGCATACCACATGCATGCAAAAATTAGCCTGGCTAATTTTTTTTTTTTTTTTTTTGAGACGGAGTTTCACTTGTTACCCAGGCTGGAGTGCAATGGCGCGATCTCGGCTCACCGCAACCTCCGCCTCCTGGGTTCAGGCAATTCTCCTGCCTCAGCCTCCTGAGTAGCTGGGATTACAGGCACGTGCCACCATGCCCAGCTAATTTTTTGTATTTTTAGTAGAGACGGGGTTTCACCATGTTGACCAGGATGGTCTCGATCTCTTGACCTTGTGATTCACCCGCCTTGGCCTCCCAAAGTGCTGGGATTACAGCTGTGAGCCACTGCATCCGTGAAGGCCTTCTTTGTGACACATAAAGTGCCAAGTACTTTATAGAGCTTACCTCACAAACTGTTTCAGAGGTAGCTCTACCAGGAACCCAAGAATCAGAGAAGTAAACTTGATTTTTCAAAATCACCAGCTAGACAGTGATGGAGCCTGGATTTAAACTCAAGAGACATCTGACTCTTAAATTGTACTCCCATCCCCTTTGGTTCTTCAGGTTGCTTTAAAGTCTTTAGCTTGGCTATGTCTGGAAACGTTAAAATACTACTTCAATGAAAGCTTTAGGCCATTAACTCTGCTAGGGCCCAGCTACAGAGAGCTGGTCCAGAAAGACCAGAGCAAGACTTCAGCTGGAGCTGGCTTGAGATGGCAATGGGTACAATGTGTTTCCTCAACACCCAAGATGGCAGTCAAACTCTCAAACCATTGTTAACTATTCCCAACTGAACGATGCTGCTGTGTCACTATTTCAGCCTTCCTGGCTAAAGAGACTTTCATAAAAGCTGTCAGTGCTTGATGTCAACACAGGAAGAGCATGAGATTGGGCCATTTCAGGAAACAACCACACCTCTATAACGGCTGTGGGTAGCCTGGGTACTGCCTTGTTAGAGGAACAAGTTCGTCGGTCAGTAACATGGATGTTGTGTTACTGGGCCCCTAGACATCGAACTTGTCTGGGAGATTCCCTCCAGGCTATAGAGTTACTTATGGCCAGGCAGACAGCTATACTAGTAGAATAGAACAAAGCCAAGAGAAGCCCAAGGTGGGGTACCCTAGTAGCTTAAGTATGGCCTTCTAGCCAGAGGCTTCTTAGCAGCTGGAAAACTTCTTACCCAGGGTAGGGAGTGCTTGACAATTCCATATTACAAGCCCACTGGGTCCTAAACAACTAGAACACAACAGCGGGAGAAAGACAAAGGAAACACGTATACCGTGGCTAGCAAAACCAGATCTACTCATATTAAGTCCTAACAATCTCAATTTATAGGCCTCAGTTTGGGCTGAGTTTCAGAGAGGTTTGGAAGGCCTGTGTTTATTTGCAAGTCTTCACAAGTACTAGAATTTCCAGGCTTTCCTCTTATAGCACCCTTAAGGAAATTTCCTTGAGGACATTGTTCATAATCAACCATTTTTATCAGGTACAAATTACGTACAAGGTACTGGGCAGATATTGTGGGGAAACAAAATGTATTAGTCATGACTTCTTTGCCCCGAAGCTTACTTACTATCTAGTTGAGGAGATAAATATGTCTATACACAGACAAATCACAGGGCAGTGCTGACAAGTGTAACCTGACTAGCAGAGATTACAGAGGCCATAGGACAGACGGCTTCTGACTGGGGTGATTACCTACTGTGTGCCAGGACTGGCCTTGGTGTTGCTGCATGTGTGTGTGTGCACACAATGCACTCCTATCTGAAATGGCAAACCCTGCATTAGACCAAGGTGGTGTCTGTGGGAAAAGGTCACTCTGAATAGGGAGACTAGCACAGGCAAGGGCATGGGGTGGGGAAAAAGTGAGATGTGATTCTTTAGTTGAGTCAGTCAGCTTATGTAGAAGGAATGCGATTCCTAGCCTAGCAATGGATACTTCAGGCACTGTTTCCCATTTCTGCAAAGGGGTCTTATTAGGGTTTAATTACTAGGTGACAAAATGGGGTGGAAAAAAGGAACACATAATTAGAAGGGACTAATTAAAGTATCTTCCTCTCTGGATACTGGAGATGGAATGAAAAATGATTAGTATTGATGAGGTGGTAAAGTGGTGAGGAAGAATTTGGGAATTCGAGGTAAGAGGTGTGCTCTACACACTTGTCATTAATGAGTTCTGTGACTGCAGATACATTTTTCACCTTGCCTATTCCTCATCTGACTAGAAATTCTCTAAGACCCACCTAGCCCTCCACACTCTACCCTTTCCATCACTGATATAATTGCTATGCATATTTACATCCCTCTCTTTAAAGCTGCCTGTGTAAAAGCGATTTTTTCAACAAACAGTTCCCAGAAGGCAACATTAGCTCTTAACTACCCATGTGCATCTGGGACAAGGAAAAAATGCACAATCTCTGAAAGCAGAGAGCACTTGCAAACGTTCAGTGATAACTTTTAATGAATGACCAAACTGAGTAGCAGCCTTTGTGCTAGCAGTTTCTCCTTCAAATATTTATATATGAAACCAGGGAATTAGGATCAAGAAGTGAAAAATGAGTGGTAAAAACAGCAAAACAAGCCAGAAGAGGGAAAAAGATCCTGTGAGAGACAGCAGTTTCCATTTCAGGGTAATTTTTGGATGAAGATAAAATTCATAGATGTTCAGAACATAGTGTCTCGGGAACAAGAGGAGTCCAAAGAAGGCTGGATTGGTTTAAACCCAGAAGGAGGCTTTCAGAATGCTAAGCACAGCCCTTCCTCCATCCTCTGCTGAAAGCAAAAGTGCCTCAGGTCACTTGGGGTGCCCTGATCCCTCAGCAAGTCCAAAATAATGGTTCAGAGTTTATTTTATTCTTCGCAGGGTACCCAACAAGAATTAAAATCCAACAAGAAAAAAATTTAAAGCATGAAATATAGAAATACTCCAAATTTACGTGTGCATTTAGTCCACAGAAGAAAAAGCAAAAGGCTGAAGCTAAAAAATGCTAGACTCACCTGCAATCCTCCCCTCCCATCTTTCCATTCCATAGAAGATCATGTGGCCAGTCACAGCATGAAGGTGAGGGCAGGCCCTTCCTTGTCTTTATGAGTTTATAATACGTGACCAGTAAACATGAAGCCAGCAAGAAACCCTAGGATTTATGGCATGGACTATGGAATGACCCTGGGCTTTTGGTTTCTGTTTTCTGAAAATTGCCCTAACTCAGCTGAGTCAACTGCCCACCTTCACGTGAGTGTGACTGATCAGACAGAACTTGGTAAGTCAACGTGTCCACAGAGCAAGTGCTGCCTTGGGTACTCAGATAATGAGAATTCTAATTTTGATTCTGCCTTTGTGAACAGAAATGCCTCTTTAGATGGTTTGGATGGAGCCCTGAGACAGGATGGATGGTGGCAGCAGGGACTGACGAAGTAGTCAGGCGTCCCATGCAGCCATGTGAGTGAATGCAAAGGGCTCAGCAGGCTGGCCTCCCTCATCCTCCACCCCCTCTCCACACCTCTGGGAGTCACACAAAAGGATGCTGGGCAGCCTTGCCAGATCTTGCTCCAAAGTCGTGGATGCAAACAGCAACACAAATGACAATGATGGGGGTGGTAACAATGGCAGTAGCTAACACTTACTGAGAACTTAGTAAGTGCCAGGCATCCACAACCTTCTGATGTATTATTTTCCCTATTTTATAAATGAGGAAACTGAGGCACAGAGCTGTAATTTACCCAATGTTATGTAAACTAATAGGAAGTTGAGTCAGGATTTGAATCCAAGCCTCCAGGACACTTATATTTTGGGAACACAGGGGAAGCTATCAATAGAAGACCCTCATGAAGGTGGTTTACTGGAGGAGTGACAGCTGAAGCCCAATGGTAAATTGTCTCTGCACAGGTAACAGGTGTAGGAGTTGAGTTGACAGCAAAGCAATGATGAAGACTAGTCTTCAGAATTTGGTTGAAAAGTAAGAAATGGGCTGGGCGCGGTGGCTTAAGCCTGTAATCCCAGCACTTTGGGAGGCCGAGGCGGGTGGATCACGAGGTCAACAGATCGAGACCATCCTGGTCGACATGGTGAAACGCTGTCTCTACTAAAAATACAAAAAATTAGCTGGGCATGGTGGTGCGTGCCTGTAATCCCAGCTACTCAGGAGGCTGAGGCAGGAGAATTGCCTGAACCCAGGAGGCGGAGGTTGCGGTGAGCCGAGATCGTGCCATTGCACTCCAGCCTGGGTAACAAGAGCGAAACTCTGTCTCAAAAAAAAAAAAAACAAAGAAAAGAAAAGTAAGAAATGGGCAAGGTGCAGTGGCTCATGCCTGTAATCTCAGCACCCTGGGAGGCTGAGTGGGAGGATCACTTGGGTTCAGGTGTTGGGGACCAGCCTAGAAAACAGCAAAACACATGGGCTCTACAAAAAACCCGGGAGGTGGAGGTTGCAGTGAGCCAAGATCGTGCCATTGCATTCCAAAAGATTAGCTGGGCATGGTGGTGCACGTATGTGGTCCCAGCTACTTAGGAGGCAGAGGTGGGAGGATCTCTTGAGCCCAGGGGGCTGAAGCTGCAGTGAGTCATGCTTGTGCCAACACACTCCAGCCTGAACAACAGAGTGAGACCCTGCATCCAAAAAAAAAAGTGAAAAATGGTAGCTTGTAAGAGCAGCACTGAAAGAAGATTATTTTTCTTTCATTTTTATTTTAAGAACAGGTGAGAACTAAACAGGCTTCTAGCAGAAACATATTGACAGGAAAAGACTGAAGATGCAAGTTAGCTTGAGAAAACTGACCTAACCACCTGGCCTGGTCGGCAGAAGTGGAATGTTAGGTGGGGATGTAAGCTTCCCACAGTACTGCTGGCTTCATCACCTCTTGGCAGCCCAGAAAGATCAAAGCAAAATGAACAATGTAGAAGACCCAGGGTGTGGCAGAGGGTCTAGCAGGTTCCTGTCACTCCTACTGTTTATGCTGCAGCTGTGTGTCCATTTGCATTACCTCCCAAGGCAACAAGCAGACAGAGGGAAGGCCAACCCCCTCAACCAGAGGCACTCATTGTGAGACCACTGCTTTTGAACAGTGTCCACCCACCACACACATCACGGCAAGAATGGACTACGTATGTCACAAAAGGTCCCAAACCCAAAAGAGTTGGATTCTAATTAGAACCGTTTAAGGCCCCAAATGACTCCTGAATTTGTTAGCACTGATGCTTCAGATGAAGTCCAAGGTTATTAAATTTCATTTAAGTCAATAGTTCTAAAAAATTTTCAATGTAAGGCAAAAGTTCCAAACATTTCTGGAGTTATGAATCTTATCACAGTAACTTGGATTTCTATAAAAATTCAAGTAGTTTTAGAAAGTGGGTGGGGAGAGGTGAGGAAAAGAACAGTAGCATGAGATTGTTAAAATTAGGAACACCACTACCCCTCCCTATGGTCCTGATGCTGACATCAGCAACAATAATCTTAACTCTGTTGAACACTTTTCCTCTTCAGTGCCAAAAACAGCTGCCACTGGGCTGATGTTACAGCTGTCTTGTTTCCCTAAGAACCAAAATGTCTGCCGGGCGCGGTGGCTCACACCTGTAATCCCAGCACTTTGGGAGGCCGAGGCGGGTGGATTACCTGAGGTCAGGTGTTTGAGATCAACCTGGCCAACATGGTGAAATCCTTCTCCACTAAAAATACAAAAATTAGCCAGGTGTGGTGGCGGGCACCTATAATCCCACTTACTCAGGAGGCTGAGGCAAGAGAACTGCTGGAACCTGGGAGGTGGAGGTTGCAGTGAGCTGAGATCATGCCACTGCACTCCATCCTTGGCCGACAATAGCAAGACTCAGTCTCCAAAAGATAAAAAAAAAGAACCAAAATGACCTATCTGAAGGGATGAAAAAGAGGTACTGGTGGACTCACCAACTCACAGTTATATTCTGTACTAGTTATTTTAGAGAAAATGACACCATTTATTTTTTAAAACCCTGTGTAAGCTTTTACACATATGAAGGTAAAGGGAGAACGTAGGGCAAAACTGGTATAATTTCCATGTGAATAAGCCATCTTTGAAAACCAAAATGAAAGAATATGCTCAATAAATTTGGATCGACATTAAACTAGTTCATTAAAAAACAGAACCCCATCAATGCCAGCAAGGGAGGCTGGAAGGTCAGAGTCAGCGAAGACCTGTGGCTATTTGAAGGCTTCCTGCTGCCAGGACCTCCCCAGCCACAGGACCATTACCAGGGAAAGGCAGAACTATCAGCCCTGCAAGCAGCTTAATCAAAGCCAGGAGTCAGACATTTGTTTAAGGGGTCAAAACAATCATTTTAAAAATCTTGCATTCTTTTCTCATGTGCCCTTGGTAGCTTGAAATGAAGGTGTGGCATTTTTGCATCAAATTCTGACCATGAAGGACAGGAGTACACAATTTCCAAAAGAGGAAATAGAGCTAGTAAATAAACATGTGGAAAAGCAATTAATTTCACAATAAACAGAATATAAAATTACTAACTTTTGTTTACTGAATTAGTCACTCTCTTAAAAAAAATTCCAATGATAATGAAGCTGGTACTCTCAAAACTTGACTAAAAGACTACTCTTTAGACTTTGCTTGAAAAAAGAAGGAAATAGAAGAAAGAGGACTTGAAAACAATCCTCTTGGAAAGCATTTTGGCAACACAAGGAAAAAAGTCTGATGCTCATACCCTTCAACACAGAAATCCAGCTTCTTGGATTCTACGGAAATGGCTACATATGAATAAGATATCCATCACTATATTAATTATAAATTTAAAAAACTGAATGCAACCCCAGTTGCCCAAGAGAAACATACCTAATGACTAAACATGAACACACTGTACGACCTGGGGAAAAATATGATATTATGTAAAAGCAGCAAGCTATAAATAGCACTTTCCCTGAGGGAAGCATGCAGATGAAGAGACCAGAAAGGAATACACAAACTGATAACACTATTTCCTTGCTTCTTAGACTCCATCCATAAATCCATGGATTGAACAATAGCAGCTTTTGGGGAGAAAAAAAGGAGGCAGGTTTCTTTTCACATCCACTTTAAGATGATGTCCAATTTCGGTCACATTAAACGAGGCAGAGGGGTACAGACAGTCTATCTTTCGATTGTACTGATCTGATAGTCACTAGCCACATGTGGCTAATAAACACTTGAAATGTTGAGTACTCTGAATTGAGATGTGCTGGGAAGTTGAATTTTTAAGACTTAGTGAAAGAATAATTTTAAAAACATTGATCACATGTTGATTACATACCTATTTTTTAGTATTAGGCTAAATAAAAGATATTATTCAAATTAATTCCACCTGTTTAACTTTTTAATTGGGTCCACTCAAAAAATTAATCATATTTAAGTTATATTTAAAATGCATTTTGACTCACACTAAATTTCTGTTGGGCAGCATTTGTCATAGGATCAATGGGAAGGCTGCAGTTGTGTTAAAGGAAGGGGGAACTCCTGTTTCTTCTTCCCATTTTTCTAAAGTTTTTGCAATTTTGTTGGAGAAAAAAATACTAAAGGCAAGGCCTAGTAATCAATCCTTATCCTTCCAAATCTCAAGATGTGAAAAATGTTAGGTGAGGAACTCTCTAGTACTCTTGGGGTAGTAAAACCTCTCCCATTCTGTGTGACAGTCTCCCAGAAGGTATAATTAGATTTCTGCCCTGCAGGAACATACCATTTAGTTAGGTGATAAGATAATCACAGAAATTAGGGAGACAGAGAGGTTCCACAAAAGGCCACAGAGGTTCAGTGGGGGTTCTAAGGGTGGGGTAGTATTTGATATGGACCTCTAAGGCAGGGAGCTAGAGATTGAGGGAAGCCGGGAACTCGGACAGGAAATAAGAGCTGACAGAATGCAAGTAGGCCTTGTGAGCTGGGCTCTTCAATATGGAACACGCAAGTCATCTGGGCAGTGTGGCTGGGGTTGGACCTTGAGAAAAGTGAAGAACTCAGATAAGCTGAGAATGAAATTCCTGGGCAAAGAGAAGAGGGGTTGATATGGTTTGGCTGTGTCCCCACCCAAATCTCATTTTAAATTGTAACTCCCACAATTCCCAGTAGTGGGAGGAACCTGGTGAGCGGTAACTGAATCATGGGGGTTGGTCTTTCCCACACTGTTCTCGGGATAGTGAATAAGTTTCGTGAGATCTGATGATTTTAAAAACGGGAGTTTCCCTGCACAAGCTCTCTCTCTTTACTTGCTGCCATCCCTGTAAAACGTGACCTGCTGTTCCTTGCCTTCTGCCACGATTGTGAGGCCTCCCTACCAACATGAAACTGAAAGTCAGTAAACTTCTTTCTTTTGTAAATTGCCCAGTCTCAGGTATGCTTTTATCAGCAGCGTGAAAACAGACTAAATATAGTAAATTGGTACCAGTAGAGTGGGGCGCTGCTAAAAAGATATCCGAAAATGTGGAGGCAACTTTTAAACTGGGTAACAACAGGCAGAGGTTGGAACAGTTTGGAGGGCTCAGAAGAAGACAGAAAAATGTGGGAAAATTTCAGACTTCCTAGAGACTTGTTGAATGGCTTTGCCCAAAATTCTGATAATAACATAGACAATAAAGTCCAGACTGAGGAGGTCTCAGATGGAAATGAGGAACTTATGGGGAACTGGAGCAAAGGTGACTCTTGTTATGTTTTAGCAAAGAGACTGGTGGCATTTTGCCCCTGCCCTAGAGATATGTGGAACTTTGAACTTCAGAGAGATGATTTAGGGTATCTAGAAGAACAAATTTCTTTTTTTTTTTTTTTTTGAGACAGAGTTTTGCTCTTGTTGCCCAGGCTGGAGTGCAATGGCATGATCTCGGCTCACTGCAACCTCTGCCTCCCAGGTTCAAGCGATTCTCCTGCCTCTGCCTCCTGAGTAATTGAGATTACAGGTATGTG
Organism: Callithrix jacchus; assembly: GCF_049354715.1. Taxonomy (NCBI): domain Eukaryota; kingdom Metazoa; phylum Chordata; class Mammalia; order Primates; family Cebidae; genus Callithrix; species Callithrix jacchus. Next base: position 99,757,022 of record NC_133509.1, read on the forward strand.
CCACCACGCCCAGCTAATTCTGTATATTTAGCAGAGACAGGTTTCTCCATGTTGGTCAGGCTGGTCTTGAACTCCCAACTTCAGGTGATCCACCCACCTTGGCCTCCCAAAATGTTGGGATTACAGGTGTGAGCCACCATGCCTGGCCTAGAGGAAGAAATTTCTAAGCAGCAAAGCATTCAAGAGGTGACTTGGGTGCTGTAAAAGGCATTCAGTATAAGGGAATCAGAGCATAAAAGTTGGAAAATTTGTAGCCTGAAAATGTGATAGAAAAGAAAATCCCATTTTTTAAGAAATTCAAGCTGGCTGCAGAGATCTGCGTAAGTAATGAGGAACTAAACCTTAATCTCCAAAACAATGGGGAAAATGTCTCCAGGGCATATCAGATTTTCAAGGCAGCTGCTCCCATCACAGGCCTGGAGGCCTAGGAGGAAAACAGTTTTCTGGGCTGGGCCCAGGATCACCACATTCTGTGCAGTCTAGTCTAGGGACTTGGTGTCCTGTGTCCCAGCCATGCTAGCCATCACTGAAAGGGGCCAATGCAGAGTTCAGGATGTGGCTTCAGAGGGTGCAAGCCCTAAGACTTGGCAGCTTCCACATGGTGTTGAGCCTGTGAGTGCACAGAAGTCAAGAACTGGTGTTTGGGAACCTCTGCCTAGATTTCAAAGGATGGAGTATGGAAATGCCTGGATGTCTAGGAAAAAATTTGCTGCAGGGACAGGGCCCTCATGGAAAACCTCTGCTAGGGCAGTGTAAAAGAAAGAGGTTTACTGACTTTCAGTTTCATATGGATGCGGAGGCCTCACAATTGTGGCAGAAGGCAAGGAAGAACAAGTCACGTTTTATAGGGATGGCAGCAAGCAAAGAGAGAGAGCTTGTGCAGGGAAACTCCTGTGCACTCTATGTGGGGTCAGAGCCCATACACAGAGTCCCTACTGGGGCACTGGCTAATGGAGCTGTGAGAAGAGGGCCACTATCTGCAAACCCCAGAATGGGAGATCCACTGACAGCTTGCACCGTATACCCGGAAAAGCCACAGACACTCAATGCCAGCCTGTGAAAGCATCCAGGAAGGAGGCTGTACCTTGCAAAGCCAAAGGGGTGAAGTTACCCAAGACAATGGGAACCCACCTCTTGCATCACCGTGACCTCTACGTGAGACATTGAGTCAGGAGATCATTACAGAGCTTAAGATTTGACTGCCCCACTGGATTCTAGACTTCCATGGGGCCTGTAGCTCCTTTTTTTTTTTTTCGCAATTTCTCTCATTTGGAATGGCTGTATTTAACCACTGCCTGTACCCCCATTGTATCTAGGAAGTAACTAACTTGCTTTTAATTTTATAGGCTCATAGGCAGAAAGGACTTGCCTTGTCCCAGATGAGACTCTGCACTGTGGACTTTTAAGTTAATGCTGAAATGAGTTAAGACTTTGAGGAACTATTGTGAAGGCACCATTGGTTTTGAAACGTGAGATCTGGGAGGGGCCAGGGTGGAATAATATGGTTTGGCTGTGTCTCCACCCAAATCTCACCTTGAATTGTAACTCCCACAATTTCCATGTGTCATGGAAGGAATTTGGTCGGAGGAAACTGAATCATGGGAGCAGGTCTTTCCCATGCTGTTCTTGTTATAGTGAATAAGTCTTGCAAGATTTGAATGGTTTTAAAAACAGGAGTTTCTCTGCACAAGCTCTCTTTGCCTGCTGCCATCCAGACAAGACTTGCTCCTTCTTGCCTTCTGCTATGATTGTGAGGCTTCCTTCCAGCCACATGGAACTGTAAGTCCATTAAACCTCCTTCTTTAATTGCTCAGTCCCAGGTATGTCTTTATCAGCAGCGTGAAAACAGACTAATTCAAAGGTATACAGTAACTGGAAGGTTAATGTTGGGAAAGAGGAGAAAAAACAGGTGGGCAAGCTGGGTACCTTATTTACAGAACATGGAATACCAGTCCTTACCTAAATGGGCAATGAAAAGCCCTTGGAGGTGTTCAGCAGCACACAAATAATTTATAAGAAATTAAATCCATTTACAATTGCTGAGGCTGGAGCCTAAGGGAGACTTGGGCAACTACGGGCAACAATTTAAGATGCAGAAACTTTAAAAAGGTAATTGTCCAAGTTGGAATATGGCCAGCTAATAACCTTAATGAGTAATGAGGACAAGTGGATAGGGCTGTGGTTTACATTTCATTTAAAAGACAATCCCTCTAGCAGCCCAAATATGCTATAGACACAGGCTACTGAATGAACTGTCAGCCTTAAAAGCATCAACAGGAATGAGCCATCTCCCAAAATAATGTGGCCAGGTAGACGAGGGATTCCTCCCATCAGCTAATAAATATTCCCTATATTTCCTACTATTTGCAGGCACTGAGGGAAGAAATATAACCAAAAGGAGACATTTTCCCTCCCTTCATGGTACTTATAGTGTACCATAAGTACACTATAGTGTAGTGCCAGCAGACAGGCATTGAATAATCACACAAATATATGTAAAACCACATATATTAAGTGTAATATATATATGTGTGTACATAAAAGATTAAGTGCTATGAGAGCCTTTATCCTTAAGAATCACGTTCCCTGCCATACGGAAACTATTAATATTTGGTTTCAACATCTACCTGTTAAGAAAACCAGACTTTAATGGAAATGAAACTGACATTAACTCAATGTAAAGCTCTTATTTGATGCTCAGCATGTCATTTCATTATTGTTAATTGTTAGATATAATCCTCTTTCCCAACAAGAGAGCAAGACCCTCAATGGTAGACACCGTCTATTACATCTTTTAACCACTACAGCACTTGCAAGGTCTCACTTATATAGTTAAGCACATAATATTGACTGTTGCTGTTTTCTTTAAGGGCTGAGCAAGTCTGCTGTGTCCTCTGGCTTGCTCTCTTCACCACAATTTACAGAATCTGTGATAGGAACGGACAGAGGCAGTGCCCTCAAATTCTCACCTCAAAATAAAAAAATTTTGTTTTTCTTTATTTTCATTTGAAGTGATATTCTCTCTCTTCAACACAGCTCTCCCCATAAGGGACAAATGAGAGCTCAACTGCCTGAGAGAGCAATGAGTTTGATAAACAGGCACTGAGGGAGAGACTTAAAAGATGAGAAATTACTATAAACCACTGTAGAGTTACAAATGGCAATGTTGAAAATAGCCTTCTACTGCTAAAGTCATCCATGATAAAGAGACAGTGTGAATGGTTATAATCATTCTGGCTCAGGTATTGGGGCTAACTTATGAGATGGAGGACGGAATTATATCCCCATGTAAAGGCAAAATGATGGGCTGGCTATCAGGTCTTGCCCCCCAGCATCAACACAGTGAGCTTAGTGCCAGTGAACAGTTGTGTAACACTCCCTAGTACCCAAGCAAGGACACTTAACTAATATTTTCTGTTAAAGAAAAGTAATATCTCTGGGAAAGAAAAAAATGGGGCCACAGTTGATCATGCCCTCACTTCATTACTCTGGTTGGCTGGCTGATGGTTCTAATTCCATCCTATTTTCCCAGTGGGCTCCATGTACAGCTGAGAAACTGCAAGGAACACAAGACTCAAACAACAGAGATCAAGGGTTTACTTGCCAACCTGGATGTATGGCAAAACCCAAATGAACCACCAACTGTAACGGTCTCTTTTCTTGGGCTCAGAGCAATGATGTGAACTCAGAAAGAAATTATAGACTTTAAATGATCCTTAATACCCTGCATTTCACTGTTACCTATATATGCCAACTTAGAGGGGAGTATTTTTGCAGTAGCCCTGGTTTGACACACTGTCAAGATTAATAGGCCTATCCAGGGGAAGCTCCTAGGACAATGACAAGATACAAGTATTTAAGCAAGATTTATTTAAAATATCCTTAAATTGTTTACCCATGTGGTACAGGGAAAAGATGGAACTTGGCAATTGGCAATCCTGAGTTCTAGCCCCTGTCCTGCTAAGATGAGATAGTGATCTTGAGCCTGTGAATAACAATGACAGGAGCAACAGCAGTAATAACTGTCCAATAAACAGTACCATACCTTATACAACTGCTGTGTGGATTTAATTTTACATTGCAATACTATGTCAATTATTACTGATGTTTTTCCTCAAGCAAGAGGTAATAAATCTTTTCTTTTTTTTGAGACAGGGTCTCACGCTCTTTCCCAGGCTGGAGTGGTGCCATCATGGCTCACTGCAGCCTGGACCTCCCAGACTCAAGAGATCCTCCCACCACAGCCTCGCAAGTAGCTGGGACTACAAGTTAGCGCCACCATGCATACTAATTTTTTGTATTTTCTGTAGAGACGTGGTTTGGCCATGTTGCCTAGGCTGGTCTCAAACTCCTAGGCTCAAGCAATCCACCTGCCTCAGTCTCCCAAAGTGCTGGTATTACAGGCATCAGCCATCACGCCTGATGAACCATTTTTAAAAATGTTTATTTTATAGCAGAAATACAGAAAACAAAGGGTAAATAGAGTTTGGGTCCCACATTTAAAGCTTTCTTTCTTTCTTTTTTACACAAGTATCCCCTATTCTTGGTTAGGATCCAATTCAATGAATATATTGCTTTTTCTTAAAAAAAAAAAAAAACAAAAGGTTTCGGACACATATGACACATAATCCAAATGCTAAGGGAGAAGTCAGCTGGAACATAGAGATGCTTAAGTCAAAGGAGACCGGAACATAGAGAGATCCAAACCAAAGCTTTCCCTTTAAGCATCTAAGTTCCCCAAAACTCACATAGTGAAATAATGATCTCATGATTATTTACATAATGTCATAACCTTAATTATCACAATCTAAGAATGAGCCAATTTCCTTTGGTCCAAATACCACATTAAAAAAAAAAACACCACGTTTAGTGAGAACTCTTAAGTCTGAGAGACCCAAGTATTGTTAGACTTACAGCACCTGTGAAACAGTGCTGGCAGCTCGCTTTTTAAAGAGAAAGAGGTTGAGACCTTATAGACCTTTCCTTCATTCACTCTCAGTAGAACATATTTGGATTATAACACGGGACAGGAAGGTTCTGAAATTAGAATGGTACCTAGTAAATTCTCAAACTGGGGCTTTGTTGATTGGCTTTATCTGTATCTGGTTCCCCCAGACCACTCCTCTCTCCCTAGTCCTGCTACTTTTCTGCAGTGATCTCCTGCCACCACCCCTTCACTCATTCCCCTCCAGCCATTCTGGCCTCCTTGTTTTCCTTGCTGGGCCCAGGAATGCATACAGGTTCCTATCTCACTGCTACCACACTTGCTTTCCCTCTGCCTGGAATACTCATTACCAGATATATGCACTGTTCTTGGCTTCACTTTGTTCAAAGCTTTGCTAAAATGTCACCTTGCCTGCAACACTTTTTGTCTGCCATAATTAAAACTGCAACTCTTCTTGCCTGTTTTTTCCACATTATTTAACTGACATAATACATTTATACTATACACACACACACACACACACACACACACACACACACACACATATATACACACACACACACACACATTTTTAGACAGAGTTTTGCTCTTGTTGCCCAGGCTGGAGTGCAATGGTACAATCTCAGCTCACTGCAACCTCTGCCTCCTGGAGTAGCTGAGATTACAGGTATGTGCGACCACGCCCAGCTAATCTTTTGTATTTTTAGCAGAGACAGGGTTTCTCCATGTTGGTCAGGCTGGTCTCAAACTCCTGACCTCAGGTCATTTCCTCACCCCAGCCTCCCAAAGTACTGGGGTTATAGGTGTGAGCCACCACACCCGGCCATATTTTTAATTCTTACTTCATTTTTCTTTAATCATTACCTCATAAGAGCAAGAGCTCCTGTTATTGTCTGTTTTGTTTACTGCTGTATTCCCAGTATCTAGAATAGTGCCTGGCATGTAGTAGACCCTCAGTAATTATGTGTTGAATGGCATGAACAAGTAAATAAATGAGTAAGCCAAAACAAATGACAAACTATTTCACTTGTAAGACTACCAAATTCAAACATTCAACTTCCTTGAAGAAAGAAAGGAGAAAACAGGATTTAGAATAATGTAATTATAAGGACTTAAGGGAAAAAGTTATGGCAATGTAAAATAGGCTAGATGAGGAAAAGGCATAGTTGTGATCCTCCGACCCACCTCTCCCAATGTATTCAAACTTAAGAATGCCTAAGAATCATCTGATTGCTTGTTATAAATACAGATTCCCAGGCTTCCCTCCAGAAAGGCTGATTCAGTAGTGAATCTGCTGTGGGAGGTCCGCAACTCACCCCCTTGAGAAACACTGCCCAGTGGCACTCCTGGTTGGATGTGAGACTTAGAAGAAGGTAGCTCTTGTCCATACAGTTTACCAAAGCAATTTTAACTGAAACTATGGTACAGGAATAAGCACCAACTGTCAACAGGTAAAACAGGCATAAGAGATAATCTTCTGCATGTGTTTACTTTGACTAAGAGGGTGAGTCTCTGTCTGTAGTCATAAAGATTTCTGTGTTACTTAGTGCTGTACCCAGGAAGGTTGTTATTCCAGGTAAGTGCCTTGGTTTAAGGTCAGTAAATCAAGTCCACACTAAGTAGGCTTAACCCATGGCAAATTCTGGTTTTGCAATACCAAGTATGCACACGGCCTGTCTTGTTCTTTATAAAGGTCAGACCTTCTCCATGTTTCCACCACATGGAAAGCCACACCTTAGATAAAGTATAAAGCATATGACTTATCACAGTGACAATATGAAAAATGAAAGCATAAGGGTTCCAAATTTGATCTTGGATAACTAAACAAATCCAGGACCCCCACCAGAGCACTAAATCAAAGCGCACCCAAAAGCAGACCATTCTTAACAGAATAGTTCTTCTTTATAAAACACTGGATCACTAAAGCAAAAACATAGGTCCTCTTCCCAGCTTGCCAGTTACTCCACTGAATTGCTGCAGACAACTACACTCTCTGTCAAGAATGGAACTGTGCAGATGTTTTCTCCAAATTCCAGGGAGTGACCCTAACCCATAGGCTTTTACTCAAAGCTTCTAATTTTGTTTTTCAAATGCAGAAACAGCTGGTGCCTAGCCCTCCAGGGAAAATGCTAGTTTCCAGAAGGGAGGGGGGAAGAGTGGTTATTTTTTCTATTTCACATGAACATGTCTATTCACTCAAGGTTTTTGTCCCACAGCTTAAAATGCTCTTTTTACGCCATGGAAATAACAATTACTGGGGCCAGAAAATCAACGGTGCCCAGGCTGTTTTTCACATACATTACATACCTTCCTGGATGCTACTTACTATAAATGCTCATTTACAATAAGTATTAACTCTGAACCATAGGAAAGAAATTCTCATGGAGGTCTAGGGTATTAGTGACCTCTGGAATCTTTACTGTTATCTCGAATGAACGCTGAGCCACCCTTTATACTATAGTGTATAATTTCTTGAATTCATTACAAACAATACAAATTCTGAAAGATGACTCCTACCAATATCTTACAAATAACTCCATTATATCTGGCATATTTTTTTAAGGATAAACTGGAGGAGGTAAGGCATGCGGCGATCCTCTAAACAGTCAAAAAATAAGGGAACCACACTACCTGAATATCTCTGACCACATTTCCTTCCCAATAGATGAGTGCTCTGCTAAGCTCCACAACAAGCTCCAAGCTAATAGTGGCCAGCGACTCAGCTTTCTCAAGAAACTCACCTTCTCTCCTTGGAGTGATGGGACTGAGTCCCGCAAACTGTGAAAGCTGTCTTTGATGTGGTCCCTACGTTTTCGTTCCAGTGCATTATGATGAGCCCGTTTGTCAGCCTAGAAGAATGGGAAAAAGAACACATTAGGAATATCACTCCTTTTGCTTGGTACAAGGTGGGTAGGGTACAGCCTGGAGGTACACGCTGTCAGCACTGTCCCTGGCGAGTGGACTGGGAAGGATTTCTCGAGGTGGGCAGTTAGGAGTCTCCAGAATTAGGCTCTGCTAAAGGGGGAGAAAGGGGTGAGCAAGGCTTGCGACAGGAACATCCAAAGTAGCTCGATGCATCCAGCTCATGCATAAGTAAAATAAAAGTTATTCAAGGGGACAAAGTGTGACTCTCTTGTAACATCAGTGGTCCCCCCAACTTGCTTATGTGACAGAACAGCCACCAGTCTGTGGTTAGGAAGTGACTAGGGAAAGCTCCAGTGGGCACCTTCTTAAGATGTGATCATCCCCACCCCCACTGTAAGAGATTTGCCAGATGGGTGTCCAGGGGAAGGAAGAGTTAAGTCACTGATGCTTCCTTCATGTGAAACCATCACCGTGAGTCCCGAGCACACTAAAAGGCACTAGTTTAAGACCTTCTCATCAAATCATAAAATAGAAACTAAAACCTCTGTAAAACCTAGACGCATGAATCTTGAGTTCATTATGACAGAGCTGATAGAGATGACAATTGCATTCTGAGTTCCTATTTTTTTAAAGTAGATCCAAGGTGCTATCCTGCCGAGGGATTCCCCACAAACAGGCAGTGCCAGACAGGCAGTTTTTAGAGGGCACACCTTCTGACACCCACAAGCTCAGAATAAATTCCCTCAGGCATCTGTGGCAGGTCAGGCTAATTTGCTGGGATCTAAATATCCAAGTCAAAGTCTTAGTTTGCTTGGAATCACAAAGAAGAGTTAGCTGGAAATGGCAGCAAAACTGCCAGCACGAAATCAGGAATGGCAAAATGCTTTGGCTTCAAGCAGAAGAGACAGTGCTGGAAAGAATGGTAAGAGCACTTCAGCAGGTCCCATCAGAGCGGTATCCCCTCCAAATGGAACACAAGCAACCCGAAGCAAGAACTTCATCACACCTACACTCTGGGAATTATGGAAATTATACTCTGAACATTCACCTTGAACACACAAGACTCCACTGAGCTAACCTAGAGAGCAAGTCTGTATATGAGAAGTTCAGGTAGTTTAAATCTACACAGACAGAGGGCCAGAAATTTAAAAAATGGAACAAGAGTAAATAACTTGTCTTAGCACAAGAATAATGCTGCTTCATATGAATCCTTGTACTAGACAAAGATGTACAGACAAAAATCTACTATCAAGAGTTGTGAGAATGAAAGGATTTGAAATTCTCCTATTATTTCATCTTGAAAGTCCTAGTCATTACAGAGGAAGAGGAGGCTGGGAGCTCCTGAGGTCATCTGAGTTACTTCCTGATCTCTTAAGCATAACACCTCACCTACAGCTCTGCTGAACTGGACATGTGGTTCCCATGACAACCATGGTTCTCTGTAGCAGATTTCTCTTTTTGGGGCATATGCCTGGAGCACTTCTAAAACTGTCCTAATCTTGTTAAGTCTGGATTCACTGTAAAAGGAATGTTTACTGAACTATAGTGACATATGGAATATTACGGAGAAACTGAGAGGACAGTCAAGCTTGGAACACCAGGTAAGACTAGAGGTAAGTACTCTGTATCATACAATTTTACAGCAAAATTGTAGATGCCTTCTAACAGTAGTGTGCAATAGCTTGACAAAATTAAACATATTTAAGTATCTAGTCCTTTTGAACTTACTGTTGTTCCCTCTGATCATTTACATAAAGATAAGTTGGGCTGGGACTACACCTAAGGAGCTTAAAGGCCAAGAGAGTATTTGGCATGTGTCTGCCACTCCTGTTTGCTATATACTACCTAAGGTGGTTTATTTACATGCAAATTAATCACCCATCTTTGGTCTCCAGAGCAGCCCAATATACTCCTGTCTAAATCACCCTGATTCTTGGCCCTCCTCCCAGCTAAGAGCTGTGCACCGGAATTACCCATAATCCCTCTTGTTGATACAAATAAAATTCTAATTGTCTGTTTTCTTTCTGGGAGAGCCCTGCAAATCTCAAGTAGCTAGAATGAGGTTGCACTTGGTTTCACATGGACCTGCACTAGAGGGGTGGAGCTAAGTATAATTTAACACTAAAATCATCCCCACAGTGCACTACCCACCTCCCATTCACTGAACTCTGAAAGGACTCAAATGGACAAGTCTCTCGGTTAGAGGATTGTAAATGAACTTGGCTGTAGACCATGAGCAGAAATCTTGGCTTCTCATCTGAGGAGCCAGCCAAGTTTGAGAAGTTGGCTCAACAAGGAAAGGCAGCAGTCCACTGCCTGGTAGAAAGCCTGGGCTGGGGACTGTTGTTCTCAAAGTAGTGGATGGAATTTCTGTAGTGGTTCCAGGCCCAATTTAACTAGTAGAAAAGTAGAATCTTTGACCAATCCCTGCTGCCGTGTCCATCCCTGAGCTACTACTGGAGTCAATTTTAAACCTCTCAGAGACAATGGCGAGGATATATTTTCTCTTCCCCAAACCTGATTTAAAAGAGCAAGTTAAAAACATGCATAACTGACAAGCCTAATTCCAGGCAAATCTGAATTAAATGATATCACTGGTGTTTTGAAAGAGCACATAAAAAACCGAAAAACCTTTACACAAGGCTGAGAATGCTCTTTGGAAAACATTTCCAAACCACAGATCCACCCAGCCGGATAACACTGCCTGCACCTCACCCTCACCCTCACCCTCACCCCCACTGGAGGGCTGGCTTGCAGGCTTTATCATTGCCTTGTTAACTGTCTTCACTTGCTGGCAACCCTTTTTGAGAGGGCCAAGATTTCAGAGTTGAAGAAGAAAAACTGGGTGAAGACTCCCAGTGTAAGGCATCTAGTATCCTCCCACAATACTGGTTTTAAAAAACGGGGCCAAACAATCGTCTTGAACAAAAAAAAACTCTACTCAGATGAGCCTGTACTGAGAATGATGTTTAATAATAAAAACGAATGGTACGAAAAGCCCCTTTGTGGACTTAATTAGGCCCTATTCTAGGAGACAACAGAGGTATTCCTGGACTATACAGCAGACTCCCCTACACATCCTATGGGAACAGTGGCTCCACGCTGCCTGCTCTTCAAGTATACTGGATTTGTATATATCGACTTCTGCCAGAAAACCCTTCCTCCAGGGCATCCCTAACAGAAACACTAAGGGGCTATACAGTGATCCACAGATGCTCAACAGACACTCCCACACCAAATCACTTCCAGCTTTGACATCTCTGCCAAGGTTTTTATTCAGCCTCTCCTTTACATTTCTACCCAACTTTCCACACTGGTAGCCAGAATAAAAATCTCCACCTACAATTTGTCCACCTTTGACACTACCAAGCACATGTATCTTAAATGTTGTTAGATGTTGAAGGCAAACATTATTTTGTTAGCCAAGAAGTTGTTACACTAGCCAAGAAGTCATCTAAACTAAGGAGGTCTATTCAAAATTGAGGGAAATCTCTTAAAATTATTTCCTTCCAACTTCCTGCACAGAGACTGCATCTTTGTTCAAGGCATCACATCAGTCAGTAAACTTATTTCCTCCAAGTTCTAGGCAAACAGCATGGGGAAACAAATGGCTCATTATTCCAGGATGCACAAGGTTCTCCAGAACAATGCTATGTCTTGCAGGCTACCTGACAGCTAACCCTACCTATAAGGGGAATCATCTCAATTCTAATACGGAAAATTCTCAGCATATAGAGAATTAGTTGCTCATGAAATATTTACTATCTTTACAAAATGTGAAGGTTGTATTATAGAGGGAAGCTAGTGTTGCTCTTGATTCCTATCAAGCTATTCTCATTAGAGATTAAGGATAACTGAGAATACACAGGCCCAAAATTCTCATCAGAAAAGATCTATTTCTTACTTCTGTTAGATAAGGATCAGATAGGATAAAGTTTGATTTCTAAGCAACTTAAAATATTCATTTGAATCAACCCCAAAATTATAAAAGAATGGGCAGCCAGAATGGGATAAACTCACCAAGCTCCCTAACAGAAAGACATCAATTTTAATTTTCCAATACCTGTCCTGCTTGTAGCTGATTACCTGGTATATATTTCCAACATTATCTAATATATGTATTTGTTTTCAAAACTTTTTTCATTTGGTGCCTAAAAGAACTGTGGAATGCTCTTATCCAAACAGGGCCTCATACTACAGCCATTTCAGAGAAGGATGCCTTGGTTAGGAAATTTTAATTAAAAACCAAGTTGAATTCTTTGACCAACTATTTCACCATTACTGGCATCTTGAAAAAATTCTTTTAGACATAAGACCAAGTTTTACTCTAACATAGGCACGTTTAGGAACTAACTTTGGCATTTCTGTTTTCACTGTCAACACTCTAAGCAGAGAAAAAGTACATGCATCGTGCAGCCCTTCTGCCATGCAACTGACTGCAGGTAAAACAGACTGAAGGTTCCTGAGTGAATTCCAATCTCAAAGCAGACCAAGCTTGTTCTCTCCTGAATTCCTAAAGAAGCAAAGAGCTCTACAAAGTTAAACATATTTCATACCAATAAAGTCCAGAAGTGAAATTGCATAGATCTGTTTTCAAACCCCTAATAGGTATACTGCAACTGCAACTCATTCAGATGCCATGAAGGACGGCGGCGATTGGAAAAAAAAAAACTTGCATTTCCTGACCAACACATTAACCCATACATTTCTTGTATATTTTCACTCTTTCCTAAAGAAATTTCCCAAACGGAAATAAAGCAAAAGGAAGTCCTTGCATATAATATATCTGCCCCAGAAATTTATCTTTAAAATACAACTATTTCCCTCCAAAATATAATAAAAATAAGATAACATCAGTGGGATTCTGTGATGTGTCGAATTTAGCAATAAGAATACTCTTTGGGATTACTTCCTTGGGTCATTGGAGAAGCTGTTTTCCATTTGTACTGCAACATAAAAAAATATTTGCCAAATCGGTTTCACTTTCTGTTAGAGTTAGCCTAACTTCCTAACTCTGTTCTCAGTATCTTCCATTTCTCATGCAGTAAGGCCTAGATATCATAGCAACATTAGAAAACACACATGAATGTTTTTCTATTAGGATCCACAGAACCTTTTTCAAATAACTTTTTTCAATTTCTTCTGTAGTCCTAAATACCTAAGCATTTGGTTGTTCACAGTCCACATTTTTTTTAAACCTTTTTTCTAAGGCTAAACTTAAGAATGGTTTTCTCCCAAATTAAAAAATATATCTATTTATTATCTATATTAAATCTTGAGAAGTAAGCAGATGCATTCACAGAGGGGGAAAAATGGAATCCTTTTTACCCTACACATTCACAATAGTTGTTTGATATACTAAAAAATCTGTCTAACACATATGCTTTTTCTCTCCATGCTGTTATAGTTATACTATGCGGGATAATACTTAGAACTCTCAATAAATAGATGTGTTAAATTAAAAACAAAGTGTCAAACCAACTTCCCTTGCCTACCCTCAAAATCAAAAGGAAAAATTCTAGGCACCTTAATAGCAAACTAAAAATATCTAGACAAAACAATGAGATTAGCATTCCAGGAAAGCCGAAACACAGCAATAATTTCATAAACAAATTTACATCAACACTCATGTGGACAAATATTTTGAAAAGCAGAAGCTTTCAAGAACTGTGAACCAAAATGTCACCAAAAAAAGAACCCTTTTCTCTTACTGGGAAGTCAATATAATTTCAATTCAAAGGATAATTCTGCAAAGGAGGCCTAAACGATCCTTACCCTCCAACCCTGATTAAGCCCTGGCAGATTTTACAACTGGAGACTTGCAGGGGAAAAAAAAAAAAAAGTTTTAAAAAGACTAGGCCCCAAACATGAAGAGTAAAAGTAAATTAAAAAAAGGAATTCGATTTTCAAATATATGTATATGAGAATACTTCAAAGATAAATAAAACAAAACAAATTATTCTTAATGACTATTATCCAGGGATAATTTTTAAGACTTCTGGAACAACTACATCCTCGGATCTTATGGAAATATCAGCTCTCAATAAATAAGTTTTCTTAATACCCATCTGCTTAGACAAACTGTACAATCTTTGCTTGCTCTAATGAAGAGCAGGTACAACCGAGATGGCCTGCCTTTATCGTGTGGTTATTAAGTTCTTATACCAGAGGCATCAAAGTAAGATCCTGCAAATTCTAACAAGCCCCCAAAGAGTTGTTCCACACATATTAAAAATCAGAAAAATGAACATATAAAGTTTGGATTTCTTTTTTTTTTTTGAGATGGGGTCTTGCTCTGTCTCCCAGGCTAGAGTGTAATGGCTCATTGTCACCTTTGCCTCCTGGGTTCAAGCAACTCTCCTGCCTCAGCATCCAGAGTAGCTGAGATTACAGGCACCTGCCACCATGCCTGGCTAATTTTTTGTATTTTTAGTAGAGACAGGGGTTTCACCATGTTCACCAGGATGGTCTTGGACTCCTGACTTCAGGTGATCCTCCCACCTTTGCCTCCCAAAGCGCTGGGATTACAGGTGTGAGCCACCATGCCTGGCCATCTTTCTTAAAAACAGGAAGATCTGGCAATACTGATCCTGCACTCCTACATAACAAACCACTGGAATTTAGTAGTGGCTGACTTTTTAGAGGAGGCATTGCCCTCCAGTACCCCAAGTCTTCACCTCTTCCCTCTTCTTTACTCTTGACAGCCCCCCATGAGCATTAGAATTTTTTAACCCCTATTCTATACACTTCTTACTGTTCCCAACTGTCAAATTTTAGACACTCTGATACACTTCTCTTCCCCTCTCTGATTCTGATTTATTCTATGTGTATTATTTTTTCCCTCTAATCTATTCATGAAACACCCTTATTACTGTCTCAGACTCCAAAGACATGAAATTAGTCTTATCTAAATCCACAGAACCATCTACTGAGAACATTAATATCAAAACCCTAAGAAATTATTGATAAAATTGCATGGTTTCATCACCTTTCAGCAAAGCTGTCTCTGCAGTGCCACTTTTCTTCAACTATTTTTTAGTTTTCTTTATACCTCTTCTTCAAATACAGAGTCAGACCATAACAACCGTATGTGACACTCTCATGATGCAACCTTTGGCTCTTCTACATTTCCAATTTTTGCACTAAAATACCATGTTGTGCTAGATTCTACGGGTCTACAGCAGTCACATGACTTGGTTAAAGGCGATTATTACATGTGGCTTCAGCTTCACACAATTATGCAGATATGGTTTAAAACCTACCTGGTCCTAAGTAAATCTTCTAACCACTTTGCCCTTAAGTAATACTACCAACGACTTCAAAATGCTGCATTTCTCATTTCCACTTATATAGTGGCAGCTGAATCCCCTATCTGAAAACTACAGAACAATTCAATTCTTTGCATACAGCTCCTCTCAGTCACCTAGAGTCACTGAACTTATCACCTGAGCATCTAGAATTATGGGATCTGCAACACCCCCGCCCTCCAGAACCAGGCCCCGCCTCACCTTAATGGTTAACATTAGGGTTTACTACCATATTAAAAGTAATAGAACGATCTCTTTTTCTCTCTGACCCCAAAAAGAATAGAACTGAACGGAAATAAAAATGAAATGGAGAGTAGGAGACGTACCGCAGATTGAAACCTCGGTTGCTCTTCCTGGAATAAGAGAGAAAAAAAAAATAGAAAATATAGAAGTTATTTTTACACTTAACATTCAGTAATAAGAAAGAAAATGCCGGCGGCAGAGGAAGCGGCGGGTGGGGAGTCAGCCCGACACCCCTTCCTCCCTCCCCACCCCTTGCCCCCACCCTTCCACCCTCAGCGGGATCCGGTAGCAAGGTAGAGGGGTCCCGAGCGCCGCCCCTCCTTCCGGGATCCGACCGGGGCCAGAGGGGTCCCGAGCACTGTCTCTTCCCTGCAGACCCAGCTCGGGCATCTAGGCACCCTCAACCCCTCTCCGCCCTTCCTCGCCCCCCAGGATCCGCGGGTCATGGGAGGAGAGAATCGCGATCCGAAGGGGCAGTTCCTGAGCACAGTCCCCTTCGCCTGGATCCGGACAATGGGATCCCAGGCGCCCCCCATCTTTGTCCCCCGAATCCTGACCGGGGGAAAATGGGAGGGGGAGGCCGCAGCACCCTCCCTCGCCGGAGAAGGGAGGGGTCCCAGAGGCCGCGTGTCTTTCCCCCACCTCAGTCCCAGGAGGCCGCTCCAGCCAGGAGCCGGAGCGGAGCGAACCGGGAACGCGACGCAGACAGTCCTGGCCCCAAGGGGAAGGGGAAGGATGCGGCGGCGGCCCGGTCCCCTCCCGCCGTCGC
Organism: Callithrix jacchus; assembly: GCF_049354715.1. NCBI lineage: Eukaryota > Metazoa > Chordata > Mammalia > Primates > Cebidae > Callithrix > Callithrix jacchus. Next base: position 99,773,151 of record NC_133509.1, read on the forward strand.
CCCGCTGAGAGCCCCGGCCGCTGTCCCCGCCTGACAACCCGCACTGGAAGGAAGAAGCCCCAGGACTCACGTCGCTCTCCACCTCGATGTCATCGTTATCGCTCATTTCCTACGGCCCAGGAAGCGGCCACTGCAGCGGCGGCGGGGAGGGGAAGGGGTGGAGGGGAGGGGGAAGTCACCGACAACAACAAGCTGAGTCCCCCCCACACACACACTCACTCACTCACTCACTCGCTCTCTCACTCACACACACACACACACAACACGGGCGAGAACCACCTCCTCACTGCAGCACCGGATCAACGGCGGCACGCACGCCCGGTCGGCCCTCACCACGTGATCGGGCTCGTAGCGCTGGGGCCGCCGAGACTTGTAGTTCTTGTCCCTCTGACGGTCGGCCCGGGTAGCTCCAGAAAAACTACAAATCCCAGAAGAAACTAAATCCAGGCGACGCCAGCCCCGCTTGTTGACGGAGCCCAAGGCGCCTGCGTATCCGGGAGAGGGCGGGGCGGAGAGAGCCGCGGCGCGGTGCCTCCTGGGAGTCGTAGTCCGCAGACCGCGAGTTGTCAGGAGGTTTTCCTCCCGAGGTTGCAGAGGAGGCTGCTGGGAAGACAGGACACGTGGAGGGAGCTGGAGCTCCTGGAGCCGGCCACCGTCTGCGCGCTGGGCGCCGGGCCCAGGGGACTGGGTGGAAGCTCTAGGGGAGTAGCTGACTGTCTAAATAACGCTGCCTGTCTTTGGTGCGACCGGTTTTACTTTGCAGTCTTGATGTGGAGTGGTTTCGCTTTGCGTCTTGGGGCGTAACCCGCCCAGGAGGGAATCCGGCTGCGGCGGACCAGGGGGCACGGCTCCGGATACCCGCGCGAACCCTCGGGAGCTGGTGAGGAGGTGTCAGTGGCAGGTGTTTCGTGGAGTTACCGGACAGGCAGGATGACCGACCTCGCCGGGCGACCGCTCATAGCCGCAAGAATCCTGTATTCATTTATCCGAGAGTGACCATCCTCGACACTCCGCTACTCACGTGAGCTTCCAGCATTCACAGAACCCGAACCCTCAACCACCGTGGACTTGGAAGTAAAACCCCTTCAGAGTTTGTTGTGTAGCCCAGGCAGTTTAGGCAATATCCCAGCTCAAGTACCATAATTAAGATTGCAAAAAGGATCAATATGGGAAACTTGTGCAGCTCCCTGTCCAGTTAAAATCATATTTACATACTGTGGAGTAAAATGTAGTCACATCCATTCCACCAATATTTATTGAACACCTAACATGTGCCACAAGGGGATGCCATAACGGATAAGACCAGAACGATCCCTGCCTTAGTGTGGTTCACAGCTATGCAAGCAAACCTGACTGCCCTGCCGCCATTTTAGGAGTGCAACAAGTCCCATGGGAAGAAAAAAAAAAAAAGACACTTTCCACCCTGAGACAAAGTACCCGTACTACTCCTTTACATCTGATCTCCAAAATGAATGACATTTTGAGCTTTTCCATGAGTTACTGATTCCCGGATGAAAATTATATTATCCCTGACTTTTGAATGTGGAAATTTGGGGATATGTCGCACACAATTCTTGGGACATACATTCCTTTTGAACTTACCTTTTCTACGTGTTCCTTTCCTGCTGAGTTGGGGAGACAGACATAAGCAGACCATTATGTGATAAGGGCTGATGACAGACGGCCACTCTTGAGTGAGTTAATTAACTGGATACTAGAAGTTAAAGCTAATTGATTATTACAAGAAACCGTTGTTGAGTGCCTGCTATGTACAGAGCATTCTAGGACAATCCCGGCTCCAAGTTAAAATCACCCTAGGGGCTTTAAAAAATTCCCATTCCCAGGCCACACCCCAAACCATTTAAGCCAGAACCTCTGGAGGTGAGATCCAGACTAAAGGATTTTTTTTTTTTTTTTTCTTTTTGCAGGGGGCAAAGTCATGCTCTGTCGCCCAGGCTGGAGTGCAGTGGCTCCATCTCAGCTCTCTGCAACCTCCGTCTCCTGGGTTCAAGCGATTCTGCTGCCTCGGTCTCCCGAGTAGCTGGGATTACAGGTGCCTGCCATTACACCTGGCTAAGTTTTGTATTTTTAGTAGAGACAGGGTTTCACCATGTTAGGCTGGTCTTGAATGTCTGACCTCAGGTAATCCACCTGCCTTGGCCTCCCAAAGTGCTGGGATTACAGGTGTGAGCCACCGCACCTGGCCAGACTGAAGGATTTTTCAAAGCTCTTCTAGTAATTCCAATGTGTACCCAAGACCGGAATCACAGCTATAGATGATGCCAGAATAAATAAGATAGTCTCTCACTGAATTGTATGCTTCCAAAGAGTGAATTTTATGGTATGTCAATAATTATATTTCAATAAAACTTATAAAAGAATAAGATAAGCTTCACCCACATGGAATTTAAAATCTTACAGGAGTAAATTATCAACTCAAATAATTGTGATAAAGACAGATTATGTAAGTGTCAAATTGTTTGTACATGCAGTGAATGCTGTAAGAACTGAGGAAGGAGAAGGAGTGCCAGGTATGAGGTAGGGTTGGGGATGTCTTGGTGATCAGGAAAGTCTTATTTATTTATTTAGAGATGGATTCTCGCTCTGTTGCCAGGCTGGAGTGCAGTGGTGCCATCCTGGCTCACTGCAACCTTCACCTCCCATGTTCAAGCGATTCTGCCTCAGCCTCCGGAGTAGCTGGGACTACAGGTGAGTGCCACCATGCCCAGCTAATTTTTGTATTTTTAGTAGAGGCAGGGTTTCACCGTGTTGACCAGGCTGGTCTCGATCTCTTGACCTTGTGATCCACCTGCCTCGGCCTCCCAAAGTGCTGGGATTACAGGTGTGAGCCACCACAAGTGGCCTTATTTTTATTTTTTGAGATGAAGTCCCACTCTGTTGCCCAAGCTGGAGTACAGTGGCGTGATTTTCACTCATTGCAACCTCCGCCTCCTGGGTTCAAGCAATTCTCCTGCCTCAGCCTCCCGAGTAGCTAGGACTACAGGCACGCACCACCATGCTCAGCTAATTTTTGTATTTTAGTAGAGATGGGGTTTCATTATGTTGGCCAGGCTGGTCTCAAACTCCTGACCTTGTGATCTGCCTGCCTTAGCTTCCCAAAGTACTGGGATTACAGGTGCGAGCCACCACACCCAGCCTGGAAAGTCTTCTTAGGTTGTCAGTTCCATTAGGGTAAGGGCTGGGTCTGCAAATATTTTGCTTATCATGAATAAGGTGGACTGAGGTGAGGAGGAAAGCCTTTTCTGGTAGGGAGACTGGAGATTTTTACACATCTCCTTTTAGTAATCAATAGAATATGAAGACCTGTCAACCTGATTAACAGATCTGACCTAATAGACAAAACACTGCACCCAACAGTTGTAGAATATGTTATCTTCAATCACTCATGGAACATTTACAAAAACTGACCACGTTCTTAGCCACAGGCAACACTCAACAAGTTTTTTAAAGGACTTTAACGTTAGTGTATTCTTGGACCTATTGCAATTAAAGTAGAAAAATAACAAAAAGTTAACTAGAAAAGTCTCATATATTTGAGATTTAAGAAACTTTTAGGCTAGGGACAGTGGCTCACTCCTGTAATCCTAGCACTTTGAGAAGCCAACGCAGGAGGATCACTTGAGCTCAGGAGTTCAAGACCATCTTGGTCAACATGGTGAAATCCTATCTCTATGAAAAACACAAAAATTAGCTGGGCATGGTGGTGGGCTCCTGTAATCCCAGCTACTCGGGAGGCTGAGGCAGGAGAATCTCTTGAACCTGGGAGATGGAGGCTGCAGTGAGCCTGGGCAATACAGCAAGACTCCATCTCAAAAAAAAAAAAAAGTAAACTTTTAAATGACACATATATGCAGGAAAGAACGAGACAGATGAGAAGTTTTCTTTAGCGTTTCTTTGCAGTGTTTTTCTGATGTGAATCTAAGACCCCAAGAACTCATTTTCATCTACACCTGAGTATCTTTGGTAACACCCCAGGGGAGCTTATTAGGGCTGAGCTGCAAACACAGCTCAGGCCCCCCTCAGACCTACTAAATCAGATCTGCATGATAACATTATGCCCAGGTAATTCATATGCACATTGGAGTTTCAGCGCTGTGAGGAAGGGGGAGTGGAGTAGCAATTGTGTAAGCAGGCAGACTACTTCCATTATCTCTTTTTTTTTTTTTTTGAGATGGAGTCTCGCTCTGTCATCCAAGCTGGAGTGCAGTGGTGTGAACTCAGCTTACCACAACCTCCATCTCCCAGATTCAAGCAATTCTCCTGTCTCAGCCTCCTGAGTATCTGGGATTACAGGCGTGCACCATCATGCCGAGCTAATTTTTGTATTTTTAGTGGAGAAGGGATTTCACCCTGTTGGCCAGGCTGGTCTCGAACGCCTGACCTTGTGATCTGCCCGCCTCAGCCTCCCAAAGTGCTGGGATTACAGGCGTGAGCCACCACACCCAGCCTTCCATGATCTCTTTAACTCCTTTACAGTTTGGCTCCCATACTACCACTTGACTAAAATCACTCTTTTTCAGGCCACTAGCTACCACTTTATTGCCACATCCAAAGCCCTTATCTTATTTGACCTGATGGTGGCCGTCTATGCTGTTGACCACTCTTCTCTTGAAGGCCAAGAATCCCTGTGCTTTTGTTCTTCCCACCATCACTGTTTGCATTCCAGGGACTCTGTGGTTGGCACTTATCTCTCTGTCTTCCACCCTCTGCCTGTTAGGATCCTCTGTCTCCCGAGGATTTGGTGACCAGCTCTCTGATGGTGACCCCAAAACCATCTCTCTTTTTTTCTTTTTTTGAGATGGAGCTCCAGCTCTGTCACCAGGCTGGAGTGCAGTGGCATGATCTTGGGTCACAGCAACCTCTGCCTCCCAGGTTCAAGTGATTACCTTGCCTCAGCTTCCCCCCACCCTAACACGCCCAGCTAATTTTTGTATTTTTAGTAGAGATGGGGTTTCACCATATTGGCCAGGATGGTCTCGATGTCTTGACCTTGTGATCCTCCCACCTCAGCCTCCCCAAGTGCTGGGATTACAGGCATGAACCACCATGCCCGGCCTATATCTCTGTTTTTAGTTCTAGATTGTTATATGCGATCTATTTCTGGACACATCTACTTGAATTATTCCACAGGAAACTCAAAACACAAGGCTTGTGGATGAGTGACAGAAATCAAGTTTTTCTTTTCTTTCTTTTTTATTTCCTTTGATACAACCCTCAGGAGATCCTGAGAACATGTGCGCCAAAAGCAGGTTTTGATACAGCATTTAGAGTATGAGCCATTCATGTAAAATTGAGTGTATCTGTAGGAGCATATACATGTAGGGAAATATGTAGAATAGTACTAATCAACAACTTTAATAGCTGGTTGGGCATAGTAGCTCACTCCTATAATCTGAGCACTTTGGTAGCCGGGGTGGGAGGATTGCTTGAGGCCAGGACTTAGAAGTCAGCCTGGGCAACATAGTGAGACCTTCATCTCCACCAAAAAAAAAAAAGAAGAAAGAAAGAAAAAGAAAAAATATTTCAATAATGTTTATTTCTGAAAGGTAGGATTTTCAATGATTTTTTTTTTAACTGAGTAGCATCATTCTCAGCAAAATAATAGCGCTATTAAAAGACAACCGCTATCTCAGTAAGCCCACTATCTTTTCTTGAGCAGCAAACTTCTCAAGCCACAACCCTTAGGAAGACAGTCCTAATCATTTCCCATGACAGTTGTGCTTGTTTTCCCCTTATTTGGGGGAAGGGGTGTGACTACCAGGGTTCCCCATAGGAACCAGCTGACATACTCAAATTAGGAGCACTTGAGGAGTTTTTAATAAAGAGGTTGTTTGCAAATATGTGGGCAGGCTATAAAAATACTGCAAGGGATTGCATGGTACCACTGGGAGTCTGTGCTTACCCGCAGGCCTACAGGGGAGAGGGGACAGAGTAGTGACCAGAACTGGGGTTTGGGGGACTGTGTGTGTGCAGAGAGCCCAAGAAAACAAGAGCTTAGACTGGGGCCCAGAGTGGCTGGATCTAGAAGGCCCAGTGGAAGATCTCTAAGCACAGGGAGGGACCCTTTCCTCCTCTTCTCACATTTTTAGAGAGGGCTGAGAACTTCCAATCTACTCTGCAGGAAAGGGAAAATATGGGAGGAATACTTCTGGCCTCTCTGCCTCTCCTTCATTTCCCATTGGTGGGTGAGTGACTGAATCATCAGCTTGGTGAGCTGCAAGGAAAAACTGGTCCCATGTGGCTCAGCTCTCTCTCCTTGAGATTTATGGGGCTGTCCTTTGGGAGGAGGCTTATGTTTGCCCAGTTTTGCTATGACTGTGTGGGTAAAGTTAATTCAAGAAATATCAAGGAGGCTGGGCCTGGTGATACACAACTGTAGTTTCAGCTACTTGACTGAGACAGGAGGATGGTTTAAGCCTAGGAGTTCAAGGCCAGCCTGGGCAACACAGTGAGACCCTGCCTCAAAAGAAAGACAAAAATAAACAAAAAAGAAGGTTAGGAAAAAAAGAAAGAAATGTCAGGGAAGCTACACAGGTTGAACCTTGTTCTCCATTTAAGGCTCATCAATAATGAATCTCCTACTTTTGTCTCCATCTGTCTGACTTGTGTCTGTCTGAACTGGTTCCAAATTCAGGGTAGGAGACCTGAATGATATTTCTTGGTCCTCTCAACCTCAACATTCCTCTCTCACCTACCAATCCCTCCTCTAGTCATTTAGCAATCCTGCTATGTCCAGGCCTTTCACTCCCCTCGTTTCCACTGCAGGTCCTACCTCATTCAGGCCTCTGCCATTTCTTCTGGGCCACAGCCCCCTGCTGAGTCTCCATGCCACCTGCCATTCTCCACTGGCAGCCAGAGTGATCTGTGCAGAGTGAGGTATCTTCACTGAGTCGATAAAAGTTTTCACTCCCTCCCAGTGACCTCAGGATCAACCTAACCTCCATAGTCTGGCACTTAAGGCCTTCCATGATTTGGCTCCTGTGCCAGCCTCATTTTTCAGGTCCTGCTCTCTCATCCTTCATACTCCAGCCATGCAGAATTTCTTGCCTTTCCCACAAAGGACCATATTTTCTTTTGCTTTCAGGAATTTCTACCTGCTGTGCTCTCTACCCCGAGTGTTATCTCTCCTCCCACTCATCTTCATTTTCTTCACATCTTTGGGGCTTTTCCATCACCTTTTCCTGGAAGTCCTTCTGAATTCTCCAAGGCTGAATTCGGTGCCCATCTATTGTTCCCATAGCACCTGGTGGGTTCCTCTCATAGGACTTAACAATTTTTGTTTCGTGACTTCCTGTTTGCATGTCTCTATCCTCCACTAGATTGACTGTAAGCTCCTCAAAAATAGTTCCCTCTGTATCCTGGGGTGCCTTTCTTCAGGTATACAAGGCTTTGCACTCACATCTCACTGCCAGGTTTGCTGACTCTTCTACCTGATTGCTTGCTGGAGATATTTGGGGCTCAGTTCTTTCCTCTAGATGTTCATGTCCACTTTCATGTATATGTTGATGGTCAGCTAGCTCAGACCTTCCTTGAAGCCCTCCATTCATCCACAGCACTGATATCTCCTGCTAGGTGTCAACTAAGCACTTCAGACTTACCTCTTCAAAACAACTTTTTTTTTTTTTTTTTTTAAGAGACGGGGTCTTGCCCATGTGCCCCAGGCTGGTCTCTTCTCCTGAGCTTAGGCAATCCTCCCACTTCAGCCTCACAAAGTGCTGGAATTACAGGCATGGGCCACTGCGCCTGACCCTCAAACAACTCTTGAGTCCTCCCACCCCTCCTCAACCTGGTCTTCCACCTCTTTCCCAGGATGGTGCCACCATCCTTTCAGTTCCCAAAACCAGAAACCTGGGAATTAAATTCTGCTTTTCTCTCTGCAGGGTCCTTGCATCCTCACCATGAGCAGGGCCTGTTGGCTTTACCTCCAGAACAGAATCCATTCATTTTATTCATTTTCTTCCTTTTCCACCATCTCATATTAGTCAAGGAGCCTAGCATGTAGTAGGTATTTAATAAAAAGTTTTTAAATTAATGAAAAGTTGATTTCTTGCTTCTGTACTTTCCCCCATTTTTATCTGTTCTCCACTCAGACAGACAGCATGATTGTTTACAAAGGAAATCAGATTATGTCACTCTGCTTAACCTTCAATGATCTTGACATAACCTTCTTACCAGTCTTGAGGCCCTGTGTGATCTGGCCCCTGCCTACTACTCTGACCTCAGTTGTCACCCCCAGCTGTCACCTCTGACCTTAGCTGTCATTCCCCAGCAATGGAATAATATTGCACCCATTATAATATGTCCCATCGTATAGTCAAAGCCAAACTTACAAAGAAGAAACAAACAAAAATTCCATCATATTTTACAGACTGCCCTGGTCATTACCCCCATGTCTCTCCTGGCCCCCGTTCACCCACCTCCTTCCAGTCAGGGTCTTTGTGTTTATAGCTCCCCCTGACTGGATGCTTGTCACCTTGGCTTTGGATTGGCCTGCTCACTTTTAGCTGCTTCGAGATGCCTGACCTTGTCAGGTGGGCTGCATTTATTGCCATCGATTTTTATTTGGTGTTTATTTATTTTCTGCTGCCCCATCAGACCATGATGAGCTTTATGAGGCTAGAGACCTTGTCCATTTTGGTCCTAGTCATATCCTGGGCACCTGGCATGGTACCTGGCAAATGGTACCTGGCACATGGGCATACAATATTCTATAGTCTAAATGTTTGTGTTTTCCCAAAGTGCAGATGTTGAAATCCTATCCCCCCAAGCAATGGTGCATGGGAGATAATTAGGTCAGGAGGACAGAGTTCTCATAGATGGGATAGGTGCCCTTACAAAAGAGGCACAAGGGGCCGGGTGTGGTGGCTCATGTCTGTAATCCCAGTACTTTGTGAGGCTAAAATGGGAAGATTGCTTGAGCCCAGGAGTTTGAGACCAGCTTGGGTGGCAGAGCAAGACCCTGTCTCCATAAAAAAATAAAATAAAAAAGAATAATAAAAAAGGCACAAGGAAGCTCTCTGCGCTTTCCACTATGTGAGGAGGCAGTGAGAAGGTGTTGTCCACGAGGACTGGGTTGTCACCAGATACTGAATCTGCTGGTACCTTGATCTTAGACTTCTCAGCCTCCAGAGCTGTGAGAAATAAATGTTGTTTATATGCCACCTAGTTTATGGCATTTTGTCATATAGCAGCCTGAATGTTCTAAAACAATAAATACTGGGAGACTGAACCTCACAATGTTTATTTTAATTCCATCATATTTTGCAGACTGCAGAGATAAATATTATTCACACCTAGAAGTACCTGTAAACATATAATGAAGATTGTTTCACCTTTGCCAGGGAGCTAGGAAGAGCTTCCCTACCTGGAGAGAAGAGCAACCGATCCTGGAGCTGATGGATTAAAAAAGAAGCTGTTGATTCAGGTCCGGTTCCACACAGTATGCTTGGCAGGGCAGTCCCTGCTAATAAGGCCCAGCTCTGAATTATTCTCCAAATGTGTTTAGACAATCCTGAGGACTTAGGGGTCATGGTGGAGAGGAGGAGATTAATGTCAAGGGCTGATCTGTGCTTAGTTTATACCTTACTTGAAGTCCTTGAATTAATTTAACTCCTTTGTAAGAAAACCAAAGGCATTCGTTCATCACTTTTGTAAGAAAAAGCCAGCAGATGATGTTTTGTTAACACCAGGGTTAGTTGCCTAAAATGCATTGTCAGTTTGTTGATGGAAGTTGATTGATGGATCACTTTGGCTACTGTTAATAATATACAATACATTTTATCTGATACAGGGAAAATTTTAATATAATAGAATAATATTGCACCTATTATAATATGTCCCATTATATAGTCAAAGCCCAACTTACAAAGAAGAAACAAACAAAAATTTACAGATCTTTAAAGGAGATGTTTGAGGTTGAATGGAAAAATAACTTCTATTTAAAATATAATTCGATCAGCCGGGTGCAGTGGCTCACGCCTGTAATCCCAACACTTTGGGAGGCCAAGGTGGGTGGATCACAAGGTCAGGAGTTCGAGATCAGCCTGGCCAATATGGTGAAACCCCGTCTCTACTAAAAATACAAAAATTAGCTGGGCGTGGTGGCAGGCACCTGTAGTCCCAGCTACTCTGGAGGCTGAGGCAAGAGAATCACTTGAACCTGGGAGGCGGAGGTACCCAAGATGCCGCCACTGCACTCCAGCCTGGGCAACAGAGCCAGACTCAGTCTTGAAAAAAAAAAAATACATTTGTATATATGTAGAGTTCGATCAGGGTCTTCATTCTGATGCTCCTCAAAAGGTAAAATGTAGTTCAAGAGACAGTTTAGAAGTGTTTACAGAAAAAATTATTTAATAACACTTGTTAAAGCATGCTAAGGAACACTTTATTCAGGACCACCAGGTATAGGGATCACTGCAGCAGGTTTTGCAGAGGGGCAGAGAGACTGGGCTCAATGGGAATTTGTAGCCAAGGAGCACTATGGGAATCAGTGGGTAGAAATTACCAAGAGGAAGCATCAGGGATAAGGGGGATTCTGGCCAAACATACCTAATAGGATTCTTGCTGAAGACAGGCCAGGGTGATTAAACATTGTCTGAGGATGATAGTGGATGAAGAACCTGATCTGATACTGAAGATGATATTGAAGATAGAACTTTCTTGATAAATGGACTTAGGGTTCTTTGTTAAAACCAGATTTTACAAAGAAGTGCACAGATGGGCCTAGCAGAAAATTCAGAAGCCTGAAAAATGTATGGCCAAGCAAAGAATCTTTGTCAGAAGTCACTGCTGGGAAGTGTGACAGATTGCCCAGCTTTAATCCTGCTTCTTGCTTATAAAAGCAAGAATATTTTGCCTATAAACTCCAAGTTCCTTTTATTTTGGGGGAATATTCTTGGTCCATTGGTTCCTCCAAAGAGATGTTCCTTGTTTCCTCCCTGTGACAAAACTTGGGACTTGGAAAGGAGGTGGCTCTCTGAAGCTTTGCAGAAGTCAGACACCCAAAGCCAAACATTTTTTTTGAGGGGGGTGGGGGACAGGATCTCACTCTGTTGCCCAGGCTGCAGTGGCATGATATCGGCTCACTGCAACCTCCACCTCCTGAGCTCAAGCGATCTCCCACCTCAGCCTCTTGAGTAGCTGGGACTACAGGCATGTGCCACCATGCCCAGCTAATTTTTAAATTTCTTATAGAGGTGGGGTTTTGGTATGTTGCCCAGGTTGGTCTCTTGAACTTCTGGGCTCAAGGGATCCACCCACTTCAGCCTCCCAAAGTGCTGGGATTACAGGTGTGAGCCATATAGCACCCAGCCCAAACTTTTAGTTAACAAGTTAATTTATCAATTATTGCTGTTATTGAGACTGATGACTTAAAATATTGGACATTCATGGGAAAGAAAGGGTGGGAGAGAGAAGTGACTGCAGGGGCTAAAGTCTTGGAGGCTTCACCAAGTCAGAATGGAAATAGCTTCAGGCAAGGGGCCAGGGTCCCAAAGCCACTGGAGTTCTATTCCCCTCCACCAGCCTTACCCTCCCCCTGCACAAAGCAGATAATCTATTCTAGGTGATAGAGATATGGGGATAAAATGAGATCAGATATGTGGCAGGATTTTGTTTTAGTTTTCTTTTAATTGGGGCATTAGGGTGCAGTTCTGCCAGTTTCAACAAATAAATACAGTTGTGCAAACTAGCACCACAATGAAGATACAGAACAGTTTCATCAACCCCTAAAATCTAGGTATGTTGGAATCCAGACAACGGGCCCTTGTAACATGTCCCCTTTGCCTACTGGCCTTTAGCTACTGATAGTTTACTAGTTGTTAACACTTCAGATTACACCTGCTGCTTTTCCTTGTACACAAGAACTGGGACAAGAACACTGGGCAGAACTAAGGGTTTCTTCTAGGCAGCCCTGAGCCCTTCTGCTAGTGCTCTCTCACAGGGCTTCCCTTCCAGGTACAATTCTGGGCTCTTGGCCTTAATGGCTTCCTCGGAACCATGCCATTAATCACACATCATACCTTCAGAGATATTCTGGGAAGAAAGCCTCTTGTCAATCTAACTGTGAGAAAGTTGGGTGGAATGACCATCTTTTTCCAGTTTGAGAAGGTCGGACTGAGAGTCTTGTGCCAAGATACAGACTCCCTCACCACTTTTTTGCATGGATGTGGGTCTATTCCCACCTTCACATGGAAGCACAGTTTAGGGAGATAATGTTGAGTGCTTCAGAGAACCTTGGGACCGTAACATCCACGGAGCCATTGCTTGTCACTGACAGGGACCCTGAAGACTTTATAGTCTCATCCCTTGTATCCACTAAAATGGATCACTGAAGTAGTTCTGACTCCACCATGGGCTATATGACCTTGGACAAGGTGATTCACTCTCTGTGCCTATGTTTCTCTGTGCATAAGTGATACTTACTGTGGAGGCTAAAGTAACTCCATTGTGGATGCTAATCTGCCATCTGATTAACCTATCTGAATTAGGGTTAGTTCTGGGAATGCCTCTAAGATTTCTACTTTCATATACTAACTATAAATCCTGTCCTTGTTTGGGCACAGTAGCTCACGCCTGTAATCCCAGCACTTTGGGATGCCAAGGCAGGCAGATCACCTGAGGTTGGGAGTTTGAGACCAGCCTGGCCAACATGGCGAAACCCCATCTCTACTAAAAATACACAGATTAGCCAGGCATGGTGGCAGGTGCCTGTAAACCCAGCTACTCAAGAGGCTGAGGCAGGAGAATTGCTTGAACCCGGGAGGCAGAGGCTGCAGTGAGCCAAGATTGTGCCATTGTACTCCAGCCTGGGCAACAGAGCAAGACTCTGCACCGCCTCTTCACCCAAAAAAAATCCTGTCCTTAGGCATAAACACAACTTACCATACATCCTGCCCTGTATTAGTCCATTCTCACATTGCTATAAAGAACTATCTGAGACAGGGTAATTTATAAAGAAAAGAGGTTTGATTAACTCATGGTTTTGAAGGCTGTACAGGAAGCGTGCTGGGCAGGCCTCAGGAAACTTACAATCACTGCGGAAGGCAAAGGGGAAGCAAGCATGTTTAACATGGTGGAAGAAGGAGGAAGAGAGAGAAGAGGGAGGTGCCACACATTTTTAAACAACCAGAGCTCTTTTTTTTTTCTTTAAGCAGTTCACTGCTAAAAACAAGCAGATCTCATGAGAACTCACCGACTATCACCAGAACGGCAAGAGAGAAGTCTGTCTTCATGATCCAATCACCTCCTGTTAGGCCCCTCTTCCAGCATTGGGGATTACCATTTGATAGGAGATTTGGGCCATGACATAAATTCAAACCATACTATACCCTTAGGCAAATTCCCTATGGTATATAAGCCCTGGATCTGGGGATAACCTTGAGGGGTATCACCATACCAAGACTTGGCTTCTGTTCATAACTCTCTACTGTTTATTTCTGAGAAACGGGATTTGTCAGGCTCTTTCTTTGACCTTTCAGCTTACTCAGTCTTTGGGGATAGGTTTGCAGAGACCTGCTGACTGCAGAACATTTGCACATGGGGTGTTTTAAGGATTGGATAAATGATGATGAGTGCACAGTGCCAGCAAATAGTAAGGGCTCAATAAACAATAGCTTAACATTAATACAACCCAGAGTTTTTTTTTTTTTTGTAGAGACAGGATTTCACCATATTGGTCAGGATGGTCTCGAACTGCGGACCTCGTGATCCTCCTGCCTTCGCCTCCCAAAGTGCTGGGATCATAGGCAAGAGCCACCATGCCCAGCCAACCCAGAGTTAAAAAAAATTTTTTTTTGAAACAGAGTCTTGCTCTGCTGCCCAGGCTGGAATGCAGCAGCATGATCTCAGCTCACTGCAACCTCTGCCTGCCAGGCTCAAGAGATCCTCCCATCTCAGCCTCCCATATAGCTGGGACTAGAGGTATGCACAAGCGCACCAAGCTAATTTTTGTATTTTTTGTAGAGATAGGGTTTTGCCATGTTTCCCAGACTGGTTTCAAACTCCTGGACTCAAGCCATCCACCTGCCTCAGCCTCCCAAAGTGCTGGGATTATAGGCGTGAGTCACTGCAGCTGACCTAACCCAGGGATGTTAAGTGACTTACTTCTTGTTTTTTTGTGACTGTCTCACTCTTTTGCCCAGGCTGGAGCGCAGTGGTGCAATCTCGGCTCACTGCAACCTCCAACTCCCAGGTTCAAGTGATTCTCCTGCCTTTGCCTCCAGAGTAGCTGGAATTACAGGCATGTACCACCATGCCTGGCTAATTTTTTGTACTTTTAGTAGAGACAGGGTTTCACCATGTTGGTTGGGCTGGTCTCAAACTCCTGACCTCAAGTGATCCTCCCACCTTGGCCTCCCAAAGTGCTGGGATTACAGGTGTGAGCCACCACACCTGGCATTAAATGACTTGCTTCTAACAGCAACACTTCTCAGAGCGTAGTTAGGGGTAGGCAGCATGGTGTCTTGAACCAGAGGCTTAACTGGGACACAGAAGAAATTTGAGGTTGAGAACAGATTGGCAAATTCATAAGCTTTGTGATTTTGTGTCATTCCTTCACTTCCCCTCCCAGTTGTCTTCAATAAGCCCTCACTTTTCTTCAATAATTATCTTTCAGAACTATTCCTTATGAATATCACACTGATGTTTTAAATTTAAAAAAATTATCTGACCAGTCCTCTCTTCAGAATGTGACATCCTCATTTATTCTACTCAGTAACAGTTTTAGAATGAAGGCTCATTGTATCTAGAAAAACATTCAGTGTGTTTTTCCAGAAAGAGAAACTTATTTTTTTCTTTTTATTTTTTGGAGACAGGGCCTCACTCTGTCTCCCAGGCTGCTGGAGGTGCAGTGTTGTGAGGCATCACAGCTCAACCTGAGCTCAAGCGATTCTCCTGCCTCAGCCTTCCAAGTAGCTAGGACTACACATATGTGCTACCATGCCCTGCTAATTTCTAAATTTTTAATTTTAATTTTATTTTTTTTTTGAGATGGAGTTTCACTCTTGTTTCCCAGGCTGAAGTGCAATGGCATGATCTTGGCTCACTGCAACCTCCGCCTCCCAGATTCAAGCCATTCTCCTGCCTCAGGCTCCCAAGTATCTGGGATTATAGGTGTGCCCCACCACACCCAGCTATTTGTATTTTTAGTAGAGATGGGGTTTCACCATGTTGGTCAGACTGGTCTTGAACTCCTGACCTCAAGTGATCCACCTGCCTCGGCCTCCCAAAGTGCTGGGATTACAGGCATGGGTCACTGCGTCCGGCCTATTTTTTTTTTAAACTTTTATATTTAGAGATGGTGGGGGGGGTCTCACTATATTGCCCAGGCTGGTATTGAATTTCTGGGCTCTAGTGATCCTCCCAAAGTGCGGGGATTACAGGTGTGAGCTATCATACCCAGCCTCAATAAGTTTCTTAATAGTAACAATGATAGCTATAGTACTAAGCATCTTCCAGTCCCAAGTGCTGTGCTGTGTCCTGCATCATACCACAGAAGCCTCCCAGCAGCCCAGGAAAGATGAAGAAACAGGTTGGGCAAAGTCAAGTAACTTGCCCAACAACACTTGGCAAGGAAGTGGCAGAACCAGGACCTGAACCCAAGTTTCTGACGCTGAAATGTGTGTGCTCTTAACCATGACACTGCCACCTTGGATTAGAAACATGGTAAAGAGGCTGGGCATGGTGGCTCACACCTGTAATCCCAGCACTTTGGGTGGCTGAGACGGGCAGATCACAGGTCAAGAGATTGAGATCATCCCGGCCAACTTGGCGAAACCCCATCTCTACTAAAAATACAAAAACATTAGCTGGGCATGGTGGTGCGCACCTGTAGTCCCAACTACTCGGGAGGCTGAGGCAGGATAATCACTTGAAGCCAGGAGGTAGAGGTTTCAGTGAGCTGAGTTCTCACCCCTGCACCCTAGCCTGGTGACAGAGACAGACTGTCTCAAAAAAGAGAGAGAGAGAGAGAGAGAGAGAGAGAGAGAGAGAGAGAGAGAGAGAGAGAGAGAGAGAGAGAGAGAGAGAGAGAGAGAGAGAGAGAGAGAGAGAGAGAGAGAGAGAGAGAGAGAGAGAGAAAGAAAGAAAGAAAGAAAGAAAGAAAGAAAGAAAGAAAGAAAGAAAGAAGAAAGAAACGTGGTAAAGAATTTTAGAATGTGAATGGCCCTACCAAAGTAGTTTCAGATGACAAGGATTATTTCTTATTTAGACATGGTGACATTCTTGCAAAGTATGTAGACTGAAATAAATCATATTGAAATAGCATCAACATGAACCTGCCCATCCCACTGAAGTTCCAAAATCTTTCATCATGTATAATTTTCATGTCTCTCTTTGATAACAAACTAGTGACAAAAGAAAAAAAAAGAAAGAAAAATAACGTGAAGGGCCCTGAGAAATCCCCAAAACACACCTTTTGATCAACCACAGCATAGTGGCTGCGATCTCTCCAGTTCCATGAGCTCCTCCCCCACTGCAGTTTGTAGAACAGTGATCTGGAGAACCCCAGCTTGTGAATTTCTCATTTGGATCGAGACCGTTACGTGATGAGCACAGTCTGAAGCTGCTATGTACTTTACTGAGATGGGTGTTCCAGGATGTCAGGGGAGAGAAGGGCAGCGGTCTGTGAAGGAGACATCTGGGTTTCTAGAGCACTCAGGTGTTCTTTCTCGGGGTGAGTGGGCTGACCCCACCCACATTGTCATGTAAGTTGCCACAATCCGGTTGTCACTTCCAACTGCCAATGCTGAGCTTCATGCCCCTGGCATTCCACTTTGGATTGGTAGCGATAGCAGCCCCTGGTGCAGCCTATCTTGGCTGTATACATCTTACCCTCCTTCTGATCACTGCCAGTCGCTTGTGTAACTTTAAAAAGGTCTCTCGAGCATCAGTAGAACTGTTTAAGTTTGAAGTATATTGAGTAAAATATTAGGAATTATTATTTTACTATGTGAACAGTTACTCCGTATTTATAGAAACAGTTTATTCTAGGACACAATCCTCCCTTTCTCCCCAGATCCTGTAGTGAAATTACAGGCCAAATGCTGTGGCAATTCAAGAAGATGAGAGGAAATTTGCTTTGAAATAGGAGGAGAAACTGACCTGGCTGGTTGGTAAGAGGTCCAAGGAACACAGTGTCCTCTGGATACTGGCAGCTGCTGGAAGATGTCTGTTCTTCTGGTCGGTGAGGCTGGCCCTCTCTGGCCAGCTGACCCATGGCAAGTGGAAATGGTCAATATAATGGAAAGCCCATTCCGTCCTTGACAGTGAGATGTACTGATGTGGGAAATCAGAGAGATTTTAATCTACTGATAAAAGAGGAAAAGATGTCCAGAATGAAAAGTCATATGAAGGAGGCAGATTGCAAAATAACATATACTGTGGCATCATATTTACATATTTTTACAAACATAAATGAGTATATAAAAACATCTGGAATAATAGTTACAAGCTTACTAGAGCTAGGATGGAAATGGCAAACAGATTTTTTAAAATTTTGTATGATTTTATATTCTTCAAGTTTTTTCTAAAGATAATGCATTACTTCTCCCACCCCCAAAATATTTCTTTTTGTATTTATACTATTTTTTTTAAAGTTAGCTTCATTGAAGTGCATATAGAAGAATCACCCTATTAAAAGTCTATGGTTCTGGGCACAGTGGCTCATGCCTGTACTCCCAGCCCTTTAGGTATAGTGTGTGCCACCATACCTGGCTAATTTTTTGTATTTTTAGTAGAGACAGGGTTTCACCATGTTAGCCAGGATGGTCTCAATCTCCTGACCTCATGATCTGCCTGCCTCAGCCTCCCAAAGTGCTGAGGTGTGAGCCACCACGCCTGGCCTATCCTTTTTATGTACTACTAGATTTTCTTTTCTTTTTATTTGTTTTGAGACCAAGTCTCACTCTGTCCTCCAGGCTGGAGTGCAACAGTGAGATTTCAGCTCACTGCAACCTCTGCCTCCTGGGTTCAAGTGTTTCTCCTGCCTCAGCCTCCCGAGTAGCTAGGATTATGGGTACATGCCATCATGCCCAGCTAAATTTTGTATTTTTGTAGAGACAGGGTTTCACCATGTTGGCCAGGGTGATCTCAAACTGTTGACCTCAGGTGATCCACTCACTTCACTTTCCCAAAGTGTTGGGATTACGAGTGAGCCACCATGCCCAGCCCTTGATTTGATAAGAATTCTCCTGTTTAGATTCATAAGAATATTGACCCATTTTTTTTCTTTTGTTTTGTTTCCTCTTTTAGTGTCTTTTCTGATTTTGGTATCAGAATAACAAAGGGAGAAGTGTTCTCTCTCCTGTTATTTTTGGAGAGTTTGTATAAAATCAGCACAATTTATTCCTTATTTATTCTTCATTTTTTTAGTTTGAGTGTGTCTGTCTTATTTGAATTTTTTCTAAATAAAATGTAGTATTAAAAAACATTAAAAAAAATTTTTTAGCCCATGACACAGCCCTAAGGAGATCCTGGGAAATGTACCCAAAATGCAATACTTAAAAAAAAATGCTACTTTGAAATAGTGTTGTAGTTACAGAAAATTTACAAAAATCCTATCAAGACCTCCTATGAACCTTTCACCTAGATTCCCTTAATATTAACATCTTACATAATCATAGTACAATTATCAAACTCATAAAATTAACATTGACATTATTAACTAATAACATTAGTAGTAGCATTATTTAGTATTAGGCCTTATTCCAGTTTCATCCTTTTTTCAATAATGTTCTTTTCTGGCTCAGGATTCCACATTGCATTTAGTGGTCCTGTCTCCTTAGTCTACTTCTTGTTCCTTTTTTTTTTTTTTTTTTTTTGCTAAAAAAGTTTTTTTGGCTGGGCACTGTGGCTCACACCTGTAATCCCAGCACTTTGGGAGGCCAAGGTAGGCAGATCATGAGGTCAGGAAATCGAGACCATGGCCAACATGGTGAAACTCCGTCTCTACTAAAAATAAAAAAATTACCTGGATGTGGTGGAGCACACCTGTAATCCCAGCTACTCAGGAGGCTGAGGGAGTAGAATTGCTTGAACCAGGGAGTTGGATGTTGCAGTGAGCTGAGATCATGCCACTACACTCCAGGCTGGCAACAGAGTGAGACTCCATCTCAAAAAAAAAAAAAAAATGTTTTTTTCAGAGGTTAGATGCACTGTTCCTGGAAGTACTGCAATACCAGGTCAAGGTGTGGAGTGGATGGAGCAAGCTCCTATTCCATCTCCTATTTCTGAAAATCCATTTAATATATTGTCTTTGAATAGGGGACATATCAGATATTAAGCTGATAAAAACAGAAACTATACTCGATCTTAGCCAAAAGGCCAAGAAGCGATTCTTAGTCTCCTTCTAAGAGAGTTTCTAGTCTTTCTTTATTGTTTGCTTTTGCATTAATTTTTTAATTAAAAAATAATCAGGGAGGGCAGGCCCAGTGGCTCACTCCTGTAATCCCAGCACTTTGGGAGGCTGAGGTAGGTGGATTGCCTGAGGTCAGGAGTTTGAGACCAGCCTGGCCAACATGGTGAAACCCTGTCTCTACTAAAAGTACAAAAACTTAGCTGGGCATGGTGGCAAGCGCCTGTAATCCCAGCTACTTGGTAGACTGAGGCAGGACAATTGCTTGAGCCTGGGAGGTGGAGGTTGCAGTGAGCCAAGATTGCACCATTGCACTCCAGTCTGGGCAACAAGAGCAAAACTTGAAAACACACACACACACACACACACACACACACACACACACACACCAGAAACATGTTGTAGCCCAATGTAAGGAAACTAAGAACTTTGAAAAAAGGTTTGACAAAATCCTAATGAGAATAGACAATTTAGAGAGGAATATAAGTGAATTAATGGAACTGAAGAATACAATATGGGAACTCCGAGAAGTATGCACAGGTTTCAACACTCGAATTGTTCAAGTAGAAGAAACGATATCAGAGGTCGAAGACCAACTTAATGAAATAAAACGAGAAGACAAGAATAGAGAGAAAAGGATAAAAAGGAATGAGCAAAGTCTCCAAGAAATATGGGACTATGTGAAAAGACCTAATTTACGTTTCATAGGTGTACCTGAATGCAACGGAGATAATGAATCCAAGCTGGAAAATACTCTTCAGGATATTATTCAGGAAAACTTTCCCAACCTAGCAAAGCAGGACAATACTCAACCCCAGGTAATACAGAGAACACCACAAAGATATTCCTCAAGAAGAGCAATCCCCAAGGCACATAATCATTAGATTCACCAGGGTTGAAATGAAGGAGAAAATACTAAGGGCAGCCAGAGAGAAAGGTCAGGTTATCTACAAAGGGAAGCCTATCAGACTTACAGCAGATCTCTCAGCAGAAACCCTGTAAGCCAGAAGAGAGTGGGGACCAATATTCGACATCCTTAAAGAACAGAACATTCAGCCCAGAATTTCATATCCTGCCAAACTAAGCTTCACAATTGAAGGAAAAATAAAATCTTTTATGAACAAGCAAGTACTCAGAGATTTTATTACCACCAGGCCTGCTTTGCAAAAGCTTCTGAAAGAAGCATTACACATAGAAAGGAACAACCAGTATTAGCCTTCTAAAAATATACCAAAAAGTAAAGAGCATCAACATAAAGAAGAATTTATATCAACAAATGGATAAAATAGCCAGTTAACATCAAATGGCATTAACCCTAAATTTAAGTCGACCAAATCCCCCAATCAAAAGATACAGCCAAAACCTAACGGTGTGCTGCATCCAGACCCATTTCACATCCAAAGATACACAAAGACTCAAAACAAAAGGAAGGAGAAAGACTTACCAACCAAATGGAGAGCAAAAATTAATAAATAAATAAAAAGCAGGAGTTGCAATTCTCGCATCTGATAAAATAGATTTTAAAGCAACAAAGACATAGTGGTAAAAAGACATATGTGACCATAAGAGCTAACGACCCTAACACCCAGATAAATAAGACCCATAGAGATTTAGACTTAATGAGACAGAAAATTGATGAGGACAACCAGGACTTGAACTCAGATCCGGAACAAGTAAACTTTATAAATATTTATAGGGTTCTCCATTTTAAATACACAAAATATACATTCTCCACTTTAAATACACAATATATTGATCTGCCATTATTAATACCCATTTTTAGAATAAAGCAATATTTCTGTTTTCTCTCCCTCTTTGTCTTCCTTTCATTCTCTCCTTCACTTCTTTTTTCTCCTTCTTTTCCTTTCCTTTCAAAAAAAAAAAATACCTGAGGTAGCCAGGTGTGGTGGCTCATGCCTGTGATCCCAGCACTTTGGGAGGCTGAGGCATGTGGATTGCTTGAGATCAGGAGTTCAGACTAGTCTAGCCAATACGGTGAAACTCTATCTCTACTGAAAATACAAAAATTAGCTGGGTGTTGTGGGTGCCTCCCAGCTACTTGAAAGGCTGAGGCATGAGAATCACTTGAACCTGGGAGGTGGAGGTTGCAGTGAGCCAAGATTGAGATAGCCACTGCACTCCAACTTGGGCAACACAGTGAGACTCTGTCTCAAAACAAAACAAAACAAAACAAAAACTTGAGGCTTAATTGGCTCACGTTTCTGCAAGCTGTACAGGAAGCATCATGCTGGCATCTGCTGGGCTTCTGGAGGTGCCTCAGGAAGCTTACAATCATGGTGGAAGGCAAAGGGGGAGCAGGCATATCACATGACCAGAGCAGGGGCAAAGGAGAGAGCAGGGAGGTGCTATACGCTTTTAAACAACCAGAACTCACAAACTATCATGAGGGTAGCACCATGGTAATAGTATTAAACATTCACAAGAAGTCCACCCTCATGATCCAATCACCTCCCACCAAGCCCCACCCTTAATACTAGGGATTACAATTCAGCATGAGATTTGGGTGAGGACAAATACCCAAACTATATCACAGGGTATAAGAGCCCAAGTGGGGTGAGGCAGCCTCTGTGAATGGGGGTGGTGATAGCCCAATAATATTGTCACAGTCTGAGTGGAAGGAAGGGGACACCTGTGGCAGTACAGGGGTGAGGATAGGCCAGAGTAGGTGAGGTGATGAGGGCATCTGTGCAGCGATATGATGGCAGAACAGAAGACTGTTAATACACAGTGGCTCTGATCAAATAAATAAATACACTGAGAATAATGAAAGGCAGGTGTCTGTCTGGCAGAGAGAGAAGTTATATATGGAGAGGAAGATAACTAGAATTAATGAATCTTGTGGTGTTGGATAAGAATGGAAGGTAACCATATAAACTCATGGTTTTCATATATGAAAATAAATATGGATAAATAAATAAATAAAGCTCTATCCTCTGAGAGGGTCTGGGAGGAGCAACACCTCATAGCAATGAGCACATTTTATACTCAGGTCTTGGCTTCTAAATGCTATTCTTGTTAGGTTGGGTGGCTCATGCCTTTAACCCTAGCACTTTGAGAGGCTGAGGTGGGTGGGTCACCTGAAGTCAGGAGTTCCAGACCAGCCTGACAAATATGGTGATACACTGTCTCTACTAAAAATTAGCTGGGCATGGTGGCATATACCTGAAGTCCCAGCTACTCAGGAGGCTGAGACAGGAGAATTGCTTGAAGCTGGGAGGCAGAGGTTGCAGTGAGCAGAGATTGCACCACTGCACTCCAGACTGGGTGACAGAGTGAGACTTTGTCTCAATAAACAAATACATATATACATACATACATACATACATACATACATACATACATACATTATTTTGCTTGCCAAATGTTTTATTCCCATTATTATTCTACACATTCTATGGTAAGAAAAAGCTTTCTCCTCTTCCCTTGTATTATTTATTTATTTCGGTATAA
Organism: Callithrix jacchus; assembly: GCF_049354715.1. Lineage (NCBI taxonomy): Eukaryota > Metazoa > Chordata > Mammalia > Primates > Cebidae > Callithrix > Callithrix jacchus. The sequence goes on from NC_133509.1 coordinate 99,795,994, forward strand.
ACTCATTCCCCTTATATTAAATGAATTATAATCTGTAACCATTATTATTTATATTGATGCTCACTGCAACCTCTACCGCCTGGGTTCGAGCAATTCTGGTGCCTCGGCCTCCCAAGTAGCTGGGGTTACAGGTGTGTGTCATCACACCCAGCTAATTTTTCTGTATTTTTGGTGGAGATGGGGTTTTACCATGTTGGTCAGGCAGGTCTCAAACTCTTGGCTTCAAGTGATCTGCCAGCCTTGGCCTCCCAAATTGCTGGGATTACACTGCACCTGGCCGAGAAGCAAATTTGCCTGTTTATTCCTAGATTTCAGCTGGATAAATGGGTGGGTGGTTATGTCATTATCAAAGGAGGGACGACAAGAGGAAGCAGAGTTGGCAAAGGATTTGATTCCAGACTGATTTTTTTTCAGATGTCTGTAAGATATCTGGGTGAAAATATCCTTTACAGGCCGGGTGCGGTGGCTCAAGCCTGTAATCCCAGCACTTTGGGAGGCCAAGGTGGGTGGATCACAAGGTCAAGATATCGAGACCATCCTGGTCAACGTGGTGAAACCCCGTCTCTACTAAAAATACAAAAAATAGCTGGGCATGGTGGCGTGTGCCTGTAATCCCAGCTACTCAGGAGGCTGAGGCAGGAGAATTGCCTGAACCCAGGAGACGGAGGCTGCGGTGAGCAGAGATCATGCCATTGCCCTCCAGCCTGGGTAACAAGAGCGAAACTCCATCACACACACACACACACACACACACACACACACACACACACAAATCCTTTACAAATTGCAGACTGTAATAATTTAATAAAATCTGGGACTTACTTGAAATGTTTGTGACTAGTTACTAAACTTGATGAAATAAGCCAGAAGACGATACAGAGCTATGCTATGCAGTGTGGTAGGCACCAGCCACATGTGGCCATTTTCTTTTTTCTTTTTTTGAGACAAACTTTTGCTCTTGTTGCCCAGGCTGGAGTGCAATGGTGCGATCTCGGCTCACTGCAACCTCTGCCTCCCAGGTTCAAGCGATTCTCTTGCCTCAGCCTCCCAAGTAGCTGGGATTACAGGAATGCACCACCCTGGGAACGCCCAGGTAATTGTGTGTTTTTAGTAGAGATGAGTTTTCTCCATGATGGTCAGGCTGGTCTCGAACTCCTGATCTCAGGTGATCCACCTGCCTCGGCCTCCCAAAGTGTTGGGAATACAAGGCATGAGCCACTGTGTCTGCCCTCTTTATATCTTTAATTATTAATGTGAATGAACAATTCAGGCTATCCTGCAAAAAGAATTTTGGTTACTATTTCAGTTGACATTTTTCAAAATGATAGTGTGGCTTGCATAATCTCAGCAATCTATCATGACTTAAATTTTGTTCTTGAATTTCTTGTTCTTACAAAAGCTGAGTTTTAGTATACAGGAACTTTTGTTCTTTATAAGCTTACCATTGTTAGTTTTTATAGTTTTTGTTTGTACCCTAAATTTCTGCTAAGTTTCCAAATTGAATGTCTCATAACTTCTGTTTTCTTCATCTCTAACAACTGGATTAAAATAAAATGTGGCTGCTTTTTTGTCTTTTGTTGTTGTTCTCAGGAAAGTCATATCCCAAAACTCATTACACCTGCAGAAAAAGGAAGACATTTAGAATCACGACTCATAGAAGCATATGTTATTCAGTGTCAGGCCAAAGCTCAAGAAGGTATCCTAAATATTGTAAGATTGTTTTAAATGAAAGTCTATATTGGCATTTAATTCCTCTTTAAGAATCAGAAGTTGGGCACTATGGCTCACACATGTAGTCACAGCACTTTGAGAGGCCAAGGTGGGCAGATGACTACAGGCCAGGAGTTCAAGACCAGCCTGGGCAAGGTGGCAAACCTCATCTCTACAGAAAATTCAAAAATTAGCCGGGCATGGTGGTACATGCCTATAGTCCCAGCTTCTCACGAGGGTGAGGTTGGAGTGATGGTTTGAACCTGGGAGGTCAGATCACTTGTATTAAATTGTTTAATACAAGCAATCACTGTATTAAAATCCCAAAGAGATTGTCAGACTGTCTTTTGCTATTATAATTGAATTTAGGATGAATGGAGTGAATTTAATTATAGATTCCCTTTATTATGTTTGGTTACAGTAACAATTGCTTGAGCAATTGAACTAAAACATGCTCCTGGACTAATTGCTGCACCGGCGTATGAAACAGCCAATTTCTATAAAAAAGCTGGTAAGCTGCTAATTCTGTTGTTACATTTTTAGTCTTCAGTTTTTCAGATTTATTTGATCTTTAATTAATGGGGACAAAACAAGATTTCTCAGATTCTGTCATTATTTGCAAAATTGGAGTAATATATATTATTTACCGCATTTAAAATAGAACCGTTCATATTTAATATGCTGCATAACTTCTAATGGAAGAGAAAACCAGTGATGTCTAATAAAATTATACGGTGTTTGGCTTAAAATTTTCTTTTGGTCTTTATAACAACCTTATAAAGAATCTGAAATCCACAGAGTTAACATGACTAACCCATAATTTAACTGCTAGAAAGTGGGAGACTGGGCCTAGAACACACTCCTGTGATAAGCCTGTTAACTCTTCATTCACTTATTTAGGAAACATGCAAATTTTTTTTTATGAGATGGTTACTATTTTTGTTGCTAAGAAGAGGCAAGTAGAAAGGATTTGCAGTTTAGGGAAGGAGACAAACATGTAACCCCATTATTATATCCTGAAGTAAGATATCACAGCAGTGAATTAGAAATCTTAACAAGCTGGGCATCCTAGAGAAGGACTCTAGAAGAAGATGCTTTAGCCTTATTGTGAAGTGTAAATAAAAGTCTTATGTTCCCTAGGAAGCTTTCGAGTTTGGGTGTAGAATTCTTTAGTAAGTACAAAAATAAGAAATAACTTAGTGCATTCTGGAAACTTCAGACAGTTGCTCTTACCTGAAACACAGGATGAGTAGTAGGAGAAAAGATTGAAAAAGTATGCATGGTTGGGATCAAACATTGGTTTGTAAGCCTTTGACCTTTCATTCTATAGATATTTGGGACCTGTTAAAAGATTAGAAGGCTAACTTGATAGGATTTGAATTTAAGACAGGTCCCTATAGTTGCAGTGTTAGAGATGGGTTTGCTGCATGAAGGAGTAATAGGCTGGCTAACTTGACTTGGCACTTAAGAAATTCTTGTCGTTTATGAAGGAAATGATGAAAGCCTTGACAAATACAGCACAGTGGCAAATAGAGGGGAACAAATCGATAGATGTTTAGTAGAAGGTTATGGAAAGGAGAGGTGGAGAGGAGAGAGGTTTGGCAGAAGGATACGGAGAGGAGAGGTGGGGAGGAGAGAGGTTTGGCAGAAGGATATGGAGAGGAGAAGAGAGTGAGCTTTGCTGTATCATTCAAGTTTTTAAAATTAGATAATATAGCAGTATAAACAATAGTCACTTTGAAGTTCTTGGTCACAATCTATTTTTATCATTATCTTTAACTTAAAGTTGTATTAACCATCAAATCAAAGAGCTGCCAGAGTATTTAAGTTGGGTAACTTAAAGTATAGATTTGGGAAAATCACTTCAAGTAAAGGTGTTTTTTTCAAAAAAGTTAATTTCTTGAGTCTTAGACTTGAATGCCACTCTCTCGGCTCTTAGCATCACAACACGCGAACTAAAAGTCTTCTAGTGAATCAGCGTGAAATTATATTTTGCTTTTTAAAATGTAACTTTAGATCATACTTTATCCAGTTTGGAGCCTGCATATTCTTCTAAATGGAGAAAATATCTTCACTTGAAGATGTGTTTCTACACAGCTTATGTAAGTATTCATAATGCTAAAAAACTATGTAAATTATTGTCTTTCCAGCCCTTGGAGTGCCAGGTCTCTCGTCTCACCAGAGTCTTCATTAGCATTTTACAAATAATGGACAGCTAACTCTCAGTAAATGTTTACTGAGAGTCAGTGCAACCATTGTGAACTAGAGTGGGTGGAAAGAGATGATGTAGCATTGTAGAAGTGGATTATGGCAATAGAATTATTGTTTGATTGAAAACCCACTTTTAGCATGCTTAATGAAATTCTTTAAATTGTTTCATCCTGTGCATTGAGAAACATATTTATTAATTCTAATATTAAGGCATACCACACAGTATATCACCTAGCTTGGTGAAGAATATCAATGAACATCATTTTGGAATTTAAGTATCAGTCTGTTATACCTACCAAACTTAATTGTTTTATTAATTAGAATATCATATGAGAGATCATCAAAAACCTTTTTCAGGTCTAAGTGGATATTTCTTACATCTCCTCTTCCTCTGCATTAGCACAATAATTTCCTTTTTTATCTACTATTTCCTAAATTTTAAATACAGATTTCAGCAAATAAGTTTTGCGCAGTACATGGTTAGAAGGCTATTTTGGCTCAAGACCTGGTGTATTTCCATTTTTTCTATGAACAAAGGTTGGGGAAGAGCTTAATCAAGTAAAGAAGTGTAAGGGATTGCATTGATACTTCATTGAATGAAGGTACTAATTTATCTGATCAACACAGAACAATAATAGGGGAAAGCATCTTGAAGGGAGAGAATGAATAAAAATGTGTTTATTTCATCAGGCTTACTGTTATCATGGTCAGACTTTATTGGCTAGTGATAAATGTGGTGAAGCAATCAGGTCTCTTCAAGAAGCAGAAAAATGTAAGTATTCCTGCCAAAATACTAACTTTCTTTTAAAAAATAAATGACTTTATCATAAAAGGGAATATGTGCTTAAAGAGATTTTGGCTGTGTTTATGAGAGGGAAATGGGAATGAATGAGAAAAGAAACAAATGTTTCAAAAACCTAGAACCTATAGAAAATACTCACCTTCTACTTACAGAATTTTTATTGGCATTGCTATTATATTAAGAGCAGTAAATGTCTTACTACCTCCAACTTAAAGCCTTGTAGGTATAAATAGGCAGTGTTAATTGTAATCAAAGACTTTATATCTCTTTCACATGTAGTATATGCAAAGGCAGAAGCACTGTGTAAAGAATATGGAGAAACCAAAGGACCTGGACCAACAATCAAACCTTCAGGACATCTGTTCTTTAGGAAGCTTGGAAACCTTGTGAAGAACACCCTAGAAAAATGTCAGAGAGAAAATGGATTTATGTGAGTACAGCTTAATATTATTTTAATAATAATATATTGATTTATAATTATATTAAAATACTAATATTTTAGTAATCTCATTTCTGTTAGTCTCTATTTCCAAAAGTTTTATGTTAAATAGCACTTATGGGCTAAGTGTGGTAGCTCACGACTGTAATCCCAGCATTCTGGGAGGCCAAGGCAGGTGAGTCCCTTGAGCCCAGGAGTTTGAGACCAGCCTGGGCAACATGGCAAAACCTGTCTATACAGAAAATACAAAGAAATTAGCTGGCCGTGGCACACGCCTGTAGTCTAAGCTACTCAGGGGGCGAGGTGGGAGAATCATTTGAGCCTGGGATTTCAAGGCCACAGTGAGCCATGACTGAGCCACTGCACTCCAGCTGGGCAAGAATGAGACACTGTCTCAAATATATATAGTATTTACATTTCACATTAGTTTTCTCTTTACATTAGTGATAAAGTTCAGTTGTGTAGGGCCTTTTATTCTACTTTGGATAATATATACAAGCAGACTTTAAAATTAAAACATTAGTTATTAATGTAGAGTTTATTTCATTAGGACACTCACATAGTGTCCTGATTTTCTCTTAACTCCACCTGCCATTCTTTCTCCATGTTTTAATGTGTCTTCTCAACCTCCTTTGCATATTCACCTCACGCTGGTTTCAGCTCTCAGTTTTTCTTGTTTTGTTTTTCAAGAGGTTTTCCATTATTAAATCAGTGTTTTTCAAACTGTAGATTACCATCTGTGTAGGTGGGTAGACTCAATCTTATTCCTGCTTTTATCTCCTTACATTCTTCCCTTTATATTCTTCATCTATACATACTGAGCTTTTCACTTCCTTAAACATGTCTAGTTCATCTTTAATGATTTCCTTTGGAAAGAGTCACTGAACTTAGTTCTGGGTTAATTCCCCTTGTCTGCATTCTTATAGCACTCTACATCCATGGTAGCTCCAGTACATTGTATTGTAATTGACAAAATGTCTTGATTTTGTCATTTACTTATCTATATGAGGCAGAAAATTTCTTATTCATGATTAAACTATCATTGTCCCAAACACGACCTTGAACATAGTAGGCTCTCAAATAATGAACAAATGAATGAATTGCTATTTAAATTACTTTTTGCAGTTACTTTCAAAAAATTCCAACAGAAGCCCCACAGCTGGAACTCAAAGCAAATTATGGTCTCGTAGAGCCTGTATCTTTCGAATTTCCTCCTACAAGTGCTCAGTGGACACCAGAAACATTGGCTGCATTTGATCTCACCAAAAGACCCAAGGATGACAGTGTATGAGATTGTTTTGTCTTGTTTTGTTTTTTGCTTTCATTACCAAAAGTTTAAAAGAAAATTCAGAGTTAGCATTTTGATATTTTTCTTTATTTAAATAGATACATATCTTTGTCTAAATGCTAAGTTAGAGAGTTACAGTGCTTAGTATAATCTGTGGTAGAACACTCTCAGAGATAAGACCTCTAGGCCTTATGTCTTCTGAATAATGACATTCTTTTCAACACATTATCTTGCCTCTTTACAACTTGTTAGTGCCTCCTTTAAAAGAGTGTGGGAGAAAAGATCATCCATGTTTATATATTGCTATAGCAATACTCTGTTTTTGTTTTAGCAAATTGCAGAGCGTTTGAGGATTTGGCCTAATTACAGTATTCTATGAATCCAGGGATAAAATAAGAATACTTTTATTTATTGCTATCTAAGTACATCATGGTGTTCTAAATCAAATGATAAATTAAGTGGAAATTTTGAGGTCTAACTACCAAAAGACTAGGGATCTGTGACGAATGAATGAAAATTATTTTATAGCCATTGCTCCTTCCTTGAAATTGGGTTTTGTTTATATAATTTCCTTCCCATATTAAAATTTGTTCCTTAAAATAACTGTCTTTATATTCTGATCAATTATGAAATAATGCCCGAAGAGATAGCCTATTACTGTCATAAGTCATGTCTAACCTTTAGGGTTCTACGTGTATAGATAGATCACTTAGAAAAGAATATGCAGTCGGAGTACCATTAGCTTGATTTTTGCCTACCAAACTAGATTTTGATCTTTACTGAAATGTTGCTTTTCGATTATATCTTAAAATAAATTGGTCTGTAGTTTCTGGAATAGCTTTGTCAGTATCCGTGTTATATAATTTAATATAGCATCTTTTAAAAGTCTGAAATGGAAAAGATTTAGTGTTTGTTTTCTCAGTCTTCGTTTATATACTTAAACTGTTTTTTTTTTCTCCCTAGACTAAACCCAAACCAGAAGAAGAAGGAAAACCTGTAAAAGAACCAGATATCAAACCTCAAAAGGACACTGGGTGCTATATCTCCTAAAATACAGTTTGCACTTTGAATTTCTCTAGCCGTAGATAAGATAAACCACAAAATTTCAGCTCTTATTTCTCAAAATGAGTTCTCTGAAGCTTGTAGAATAACTATTGCATTCAGAGGGCATCTGCCTTCAGCTTACTTGTTCTTGATTTTTAATACAGGAGGTGTTTCTTGCTTTGTTTTCAGATTCTCCTTTTCAATCAGGACAACATTTGGAAGATTTTATTGTGCCTCTAAAGGGTGTATTTGGGGGTTGGGTCTTTTTGTTAAACTCTGGATAGTAATAAGTTTCAGGTCAATATTGGCCCAAATTGTGGTTTCAGGTATGTTTTTCTTTTTTCTTTTCCTTTCTTTCCTTTTTTTTTTTTTGAGACAGAGTCTCCCTCTGTCGCCAAGACTGGAGTGTAGTGGCATGATCTCGGCTTACTGCAACTTCCACCTCCTGGATTCAAGTGATTCTCCTGCCTCAGCCTCCTTAGTAGCTGGGATTACAGATACATGCCACCATGCCCAGCTAGTTTTTGTATTTTTAGTAGAGACGGGTTTCACCATGTTGGCCAGGCTGGTCTTTAAGATTTGGCCTAATTTCAGTATTCTGACCTTAGCTGATCCACCCGCCTCCCAAAGTGCTGGGATTACAGGTGTGAGCCACCGCCCCAGCCTCAGGTATGTTTTTCTATTTACACACAAAAAATTTTATTTTCCTTCCTCTTACTTGGTATCAGAAGAATGACAGGAATCCGTTTTTAACAGAGATAGTTTTTCCACTTTTCCATCGTGTTAATCAGAGCACAGACTTATGTTCTCAGTCATTTATCTTTTCTGGTGGGTGGAAAAATTGTCACTTATAGTTGAAGATCAGAAAACCATCACACCAAGTCCTTTACATGTATTAGAATCAATAATTTACTCAAAAATCAGTGTTTATAGGTATGTAGGGACCTTTAAGAACTTATCCCTATTCCAGTAGCCCTGTGCTTCATTCATTCAGTATCCATAGCCCTGCACTGATTTTTACAAATATCTTTTCTAGTGGGTTTTTTACTTAGAGGCCAGAACTTTGTAATAGTTATGATAGTCTTAATGTTTATATATAAGAGAAGACAGAATGGAAAATGTATTTTGAAGTCAAATATTGCATGATGTAAAGAAAAAAAACTAAAATGAGATAGGTTGTCCTGAACTACACTGGTAACTCCCTACTTCTTTATTAAAGAAGTTATAGTAAAATGCCTTGGTTACCTGATTTCAGTGTACATTTGTTTTTATGTGGTTTTCTAATAATGTCCTGTCAGAATTATAATTCTTTAGGCCAAAGGCCATAGCAAAAACATAGAGAACAAATACAGATACAATATGATCTTAAAAATAGATTGTAACAGTTGAAACAATTAGTTTAGTGTGTATGCAAATTTGGGAAATAGTGGATGCATAATACTTAAACAGAAGTCACACATCTGTAGGCTTAACTTCTGATTATTCTCTTGGAGCATTAGGTAATTTTCCTATTGTAAGTGACAGGTTGATTCACTTAGTATAGATGATATAAGTAGCATACGCTAAAAGCTTACTCTGTGCCAGACACTGTGCTGGACACTTACATAGATAAGCCATTGAATCCACAGCAGCCCTGTGAGAAATAAGCAAAGTGTTGAAATAGGAATATACATTTCATTATGAAAAATGAGTAGATTATGCCTATCTGAATCAATATTGCATTCATATAAGTGATTACTTAAATCATATATCATAGTTTACATTCCTTAAAAAAATGTAGATAATTCAATTAGGTTTTTTCTTAACATATGAAATACTAAATACTGTTTGCAGTATAATATTAATGTTTGAAGCTGCAGTTTCTGAAATAAGTGGAGTAATAACTAAACAGACATTTAATTTTATTTAATATCTATGGAAAAATGCTTTATTAAATCTCCCTGCATTTTCTGTTGTCTTTTTTACAGAATCACTTGTCTGTTGTGTGCCACTTACTGACAAAACATTAAACAGTACTTGATGCCATCTCTTTACTCTCTGGCTTGTGGGACCTACTTCTCTTAGATACTTGTGCTTCTTAAACTACTTACTAAATTTTCACATTGACATTTTTGGGGATGATACTGTCGTATATGAAATGGAAAATGTCATATGTTCAGTGCTTCTGTAAAACGAAGCAGTACTGGTATTACTTTAAATCAGTAGGCATCTTTGACATGAGCAGATAAATATTTTGTTGACTAAAATATCCCATTATATATAATGTTTTTTAAAACGTTGTTGGAAATTATCAAATGTATAGAAATTACATGAAGGTTATAGAGAGATGTAACTACTTGTGTTTACTATTACATGCATTTCGTACTGGGCAGTGACAACTAACATGTTACTTCTACTCAAAGTGTATAATGGGTTATCTATTTATGAAAATAAAAGTAATTTTACTTACAATTTCATTGAGATCTCTTGTTTTTTGATAAATATTTTTATACTTACTAAGCTAGTAACAGTTAAGACAGTGCAAAATCATTCTTCATGATAATGTTTTAAAATGACAGATAACCAGGCCTGGTGGCTCATGCCTATAATCCCAGCACTTCAGGAGGCTGAGGCGAGAGGATTGCTAGAGCCCTAGAGTTGAAACCAGCCTGGAAAACATGGGGAAATCCTGTGTCTGCAAAAATTAAAAAATGAGCTGGGTGTGGTAGCATGTGCAGTGAACCACAATCATGCCACTGCACTTTAGCCTGGGCGACAGAGTGAGGCACTGTCACACAAAAAAATAAAATGACAGATACATTTGCATCAATTATTTTATGCTTCATGGACTCATTAAACCTTCAGTGTCCTTGACTTGTTCAGTGTCTGCTTATGTTTATTAGTACCTATCACTTCTTAATCTCAAAGGATTTTGATTGGCCTGTTTATGTCTCGTGCTTGGTAATAACCAACATGATGCAGTATTTGTACTATGGTTTGCTAAGCTAGAGACTTCTTGTCGCTGCGCAATAATCTGTAGAAAACTATACCTTACAAACTTGAGGTGACACTTCTAATGTTGTATAAATGCATGCAGAAATAAAACCATATTCAGAATTCTTTTAGAATTAGAGTAATCATGCTTTAGAAAATACTGCATTTTACTGTATAAAATAAACTTGGAATGTCACTTTGGGTTACCATAACTTTGTATCTAAAGATTTTTTTTTATTTGACATTTCAACAATTTGCTTAAAATTTAAATTTTTATTTAAGAATGTTTTAATAATAAAGGGATCAAAATAGTTAATCTAGAAGAGAAGTTGACGAATTATAAAACAGAAAATATATTTGATTGTGCTTATCCAAAAAGCCAGAGCTCTCACTTCAGCATTTAATGTATCTGATGCCTATGATTTGCTTGAAGTCGGTAGAAGCTTATACAGTCACTCTCAGAGCACTCCCCTGAGAAAATGTCAAACTTGAATTTGCTTCTCTAATGCAGAGCTTCACAAGTAGGTTGTCTCAAGCTGTTGATTGAAGCTTTCTGGGTGGCTTCCTGGGCAGGACTTACGGTGGCTGGAGCTCCCAGGCTGGTCGCCTCCAGAATTCCAAAGAATTTTCTCTGTCATCTTCCATGATGTAAAAAAAGTTGGGAAACACCACAGTGGGACAGGCATGGACAGACATGCAGGCACTGGGGTGCATGTATATGGTTTAATTCTGCAAATAAAGACACAGCAATCCTGCCAGGTGATGATGCTCTTTAATTCTCAAGGAGCAACAGTGATTTGTTATTTCACATTTTTCCTCTTCCCTTCTGATACACACACAGCAGGTCACTGATGGGAGCAGGTCAGTTCCCTCAGGTGTAGGGGTCTAGAGAAATGTCAGTGAATACCGTGCTGTGAAGCTCTGCCTCTGAGGTGCGCAGTGGGGCCTTGGGTCTCTGCTCTCACTAGGGGTTTGACCTTTCAGCCACCTCAGGAAGAAGGAAAGGTGGAAGCAGGAAGGGGGACCAGCAGCTCCGGGCAAGCAACGCTAATTAGCTCCTGTGTAATGACCCAACATCAGTTCTTAGCTGAATTTTAGCATAGTCCATTTGAAAACATTTCTAGATAAATGAAAATGGAAAGAATTCTAGAAAATTTTAAAGTGTTATATACTTAAAATAGTATATTTACTTATTGAAGTTAAATGCCAAGATGTAGAACTAATGTGTTATTTTCTTGGTACAGATTATAATGCTTTAACTCTTTTCAGTGAAGGAGTTAATCAGAATGAAATGATTAGTATATAGATGTAATCAGAAAAATATTAAATGAAGGATAGTCATTTCTAAAGCAGGAAATAAAGACAATTCAAGTTTGCTATTTTTCCAATCTGTTATATACCTCCTCCCACCCATTAACATTAACTAAATGTATGATTCATTTGTTAAACAAATACTGAGTTCCAGCTATGTGTAATGCATTGTACGGGCAGAAGATATAGCAGTGAACATAGAGGTAAAAACCTTCCCACTCTGCCAAGGGGCGGGACAGGAAGGAAAGGGAAGACAGAGACGTGGAATATGGAGTATTCAGTGTTGGTAAGTGCTAAGGAGAAGAAATGAAACAGGAGGTAAGATGCAAAGGGCCGTGGTGAAGGCAATGGGAGGTTTCCTTGAAAGAGGAGCTCAGCGTAGTCTCCATTTGAGTTAAAGACTGGAAATGAGCAATGAACAGTCTGGAAAGAAAGACTAATAGAGCAGCCAGTACAGAGCTCTCTGCAGAGAGAGAGGGAGGACCTGTGTGGTCAAGGAGTTGCAGTAAGAAGGCTGGTGTGGTTAGAGTGATGGTCAGTCGGCGAAGAGTAGTACAAGATGGCATCATAAAGCTCAGGGGTTGAATATACAGCCTTGTAGGCCATTGTGAGGACTTCAGCTTTTACACTAGGTGAGACGAGAACCCACTGGCGAGTTTTAAGCAGAGAAATAACATGATCTGACTTAGGATTTAACAATTCTGCCTCCTTTTCGAGTGTAGACTGGAGGGGGCGAATTAGGAGGCCGCTGCAATAATCTAGGTGAAAGACGATGGCAACGGTGAGAGATGACAGACCAGGGTGGTGGCAGTGGAGTCATGAAAGTGTGATTCCAGAAACCTCCAAGAGAATTTCCTGGCAGATGTGATGTGAGGAGTGATTAAAGAAGAACCAGGAATGACTTTAATGTTGTTGGCCTGAGCAACTGGAAGAATAGAGTTGCCGTTTATTGAGATGAGAAGGCTGCCAGAAGAGGAGAGGTAAGTGTGTGAGTATGTGCGTGTTGCGGGGATGGAGTGAGAGTTGCACCGAAAGCATGAGCAAAGATACAGACACACCAGGATTGAGATGTCAAGCGGGTAGTTGATTTGTGAGATTCAGGGAAAAAGTCCGACCTGGAGAATATGAATGTTGCAGTCACCTGTGTGTGCATAGTATTTAAAGCCATAGGGCCAAAGGAGATCATCAAGAAAGCAGATAGAAAAGAGAAGAGGTCCAGTCACTGGGCCCTGGGCTAATACAGTATTCAAAAGGTCAGAGAGATTGTATGTTCTGTTAATTACATTATATGCTTGGGTACTATCCTTTATATTTGGGGTTAAGAAACAGCGGGGTGTGGTGACTCATGCCTGTAATCCCAGCACTTTGGGGGGCTGAGGCAGGAGGATTGCTTGACCCCAGAAGTTCAAGAACAGCCTGGACAAAAATAGGGAAACCCCACCTCTACAAAAACTACAAAAAAAAAAAAAAAAAGCCGGGTGTAGTGGCACACGCCTATGGGAGGTGAAGGTTGAAGTCAACAGATCACACCCAGTGCACCCCATCCTGGGCAAAAGCAAGATCATGTCTAAAAAAAAGAAAAAAAAGAAACTGAAGCTAAAATATCACTTACAAAATATCCACATCTAAGTGTGAAGCTGGCAGTGTTCCCAAGGTTTTTGTAAATAAGTTGATTCCAACCTGTTCACTATCGAGATCCCTCTGTGAGACACGCACTGATTATAAACATGAAGTTTGCATAGCATATTCTAAAATGCCCATTAGGTGGCAGAAAAACATTCAGTAAACCAACGGTGAGCCAGCTAGTGCTCGCTCTTGTGCTGGTTCATGCTTTCTCCACTCCCCTCTAGCCTCTCAGAGAGCCCTCTGAACTTAAACACGTGTATGTCTGTTAATGTACAACACTATAATCAAGAAGTACAGAGACTGGTCTTTTCTTCAGAGAGCCAACAGATATCATCAGTCTGTAAGATAATACAGGAGGTGAGCCAGGTGTACAGGGGATGAAGATGTGCTTATGTTTCATTAGGTTTGGAAATGTATGAATTGGACAGTCTTAAGAGGGGTAAATTGACTCTAATGACACTATTAGGCCTAATTTCTAAACTTTTGATATTTAAGCTTTTTAGCTTGGGGCAGGGTGAAGAAGCGTTCAGAAAGTAGAAAGCAAGAAAGCCCCTTGGAAAAAAAAAAGGCAAGGTGTCCTGCAACTAGCCTGATGTTTAAGCTTTCTGCAATAAACCCAATCACTCAATCACAAGTCTTTTTCTGTTTCGGTTTCAAAGTTTCTTCTTGTCCCACTCTCTTTAGGGCATTGGTCCCCAAACTTGCCTGAACACTGGGATGACCTGGGCAGCTTCAAAAAAATAACTAGTGCCTGAGTTCCACCCACAGAGATTGTGATTTAAGTGGCCTGAGGTGTGGCCTGTCTTAGAAATTATTTAAAAGACCCCCAGATGATTCTCATAACAAAATAATTTTGAGAGCCACTGGGCTTAGCTAATGTTGGATGTGTAAATATAGACCTTCCCACAACTCAAACATGTTCCACCCTGTTAGCCATGCGAGAGAACACTCCACGGCAGCATACCCAAGCGCTCTGCATGGCCTCAGCCTACAGAACCCTTAACTCTTAACTTTATCATCTATTGAATAATCCCTAACATCAAAATTTGTACTACTTTCAACACCAAACGTAGCTAATGAAAGAAAAATACAGAGGGATTATGTAAGTTACTATTTGAAAATGTTTTAATTTTCTCTTGCCTGTTATAGAGTGTGCTTTGTTTCTTAGGGCACTGATAATATTTATTTGTGAAATAGTATTATGCTTCACATATTGTTGGTCTTACATACCAAATTAAAATGGGCTTTTTTTTTTTTTTTTTTTTGCTGCTCTTTGGAATCAGAAATTAAATGGTAATACCTATCTACTTCTTACTAAGGCTTTTCTGTGATACACCATCACTAAGTCAGGGAAAACCATGTGTAATATTCAGAAGTCCCTGGAGCAGGGCAGATATCACATCACCTTGCTGTGGATGACAAATGTAACCTTTGGCAAGTCTTTTGCAACTCTGACTTTTGACAAAGGCATTAAGCTTAGCATTGTAGCAATAAGATTTGGTGATTTATTTGTGTGTGTGTGTATATATATATATATATATTCATTCATGTTTGCATTGCCCATAAAATATTTTTTAAATTTGATCTGCTACTCTTCATTTTAATGGATGGCTGATAATCCATTTGCATTTATTATGATTATTGACTTACTTGGAATTATTGCTAATATTTTATTCAGTGTTTCTTTTGATCATGATTTTTCTTTACTGTTGCTTCTTTCTTGCCTTCCATCAGAGTGTTTTTCTTTTTTATTTTCTTCCACTGGTTTTGAAGCTACACATTCTAATTCCATTATTTGTCTAGTTACTTTTCAATTGTTAACCTGCATACTTAGCAACCTATCTTATCCAGCCTATCCCAAAACAATACTTGAAGTCAACTCATATTTTTTTATTATCCAATACTTAGAACTCTATTTTGTCTTTATACTGTCCCCACCAAAATAGTGTTTTTAAAAGTCAATACTTCCTGACATTTCTCATCCTATTTACTAATTTTTTAGCATACATTTATTGCATTTTTTTTCTTTTGAGATAGAGTCTCACTGGGAGGATTGCTTGAACCCAGGAGGTGGAGGTTGTGGTGAGTTGAGATTGTGCCACTGCGCTCCAGCCTGAGCAACAGAGTAAGACTCTGTCTCAAAAAACAAACAAACAAAAACAAAAACAAAAAAATAGGCTGGGCGCGGTGGCTCACACCTGTAATCCCAGCACTTCGGGAGGCCGAGGTGGGTGGATTACTTGACATCAGGAGTTTGAGAACAGCCTGGCCAACATGGTGAAACCCCATCTCTACTAAAATAACAAAAAATTAGCCAGGCATGGTGGCAGGTGCCTGTAATCCCAGCTACTCAGGAGGCTAAGGCAGGAGAATCACTTGAACCCAGGAGGCAGAGGTTGCAGTGAGCTAAGATCACACCATTGCACTCCAGCCCTGGTAACAAGAACTAAACTCCATTTCAAAAAAAAAATTCTTTTTAAGCCATGACAATGGGTATGTCATAATATCTCATTATGATTTTAATTTACATTTCCCTAATGACTAATGAGATTAGTCATCTGTAAATCTTTGGTAAAATCTCTACTCAAATATTTTGACCATATTGTAATTGAATTGTTTACCTTTTACCTAGTGAACTGTAATCATTCTTTACATGTTCTGAAAGTAAGTCTTTTACCAAATATATACTTTGCACATGTTTTCTCCTCTCTGTGAAGTCTATATGCAACCATTTCCTACACTGCTTCTCAATATTTACTGAAATAAGTGAGAAACTTCTGCAAGGCAGTGACTCCTTCCTACTAAAAATTGTGGGTTTTAAAATTAACAAAAGGTAAGAAACCCTGTTGACACTTTTGTTTGAAGACTGAAAGTTCACATGTTCACTACTTATCAAATTGCCTCCATTTTGGTAGAGAACACAACAGTCCTTTCTTGGATTTGAAGAATGGAAGAGGTCACAAGTGTGATTACCTTTGAAATCTCTGTCTTTACTAGCCATTGAAGATAACTAGATAACTCTCAGCTGTGGGTCACTTGCCCTACAAGGTACCCTGTTTTTAATTTTCTAGTTGTTTTGTTTCATTATGGAGATAGACGGTTTTCAGCAGTTAGACCTAGAGAAGAGTGTGCCTTCCGAAAAGACTACTCCTAGAAGGATTATCCATTTTGTTGACGGAGACATCATGAAAGAATATAGCACAGAGGAAGAGGAGGAAGAAGAAAAAGAGGAACAAGAGGAGCAGAGCATAAATTCAACACTTGACCCTGTAAGCTTAGTATGTCAATATTAGGGAACATGGTGGGGGAGGTGGTAAATGAATGAGAGATTGAGCCAGATCAAGTTTATAGAAAAAACAGCTTTAAACTAAGTCCTTGGTCTCCTTTTTTGTTTTCTAGATCCATGTGTAGGCAACTTATAATTTTAATCATCTTAGTCTCTTCATCTGTGAGAGAGCAAATGGAACATACTACATACAGAGAGCATTTTGAAATCTCTACATTAAAACAAATCTGCAGTCACCATTCTTATTAATTACTCTATGCTGATTTCTCCTTTTTGCAGTCTAAACTTTCTTGGGGGCCCTACCTACGATTTTGGGCAGGACGAATAGCAAGCACCTCATTTTCTAGTAAGTATTGCTAAGGTTATTTTTTTTTTGTCCTCAATAGATATAAATATTGATAGGCCCTCAGAGTTATGTGGACTTCCAATTGTGTGAGCCACTCCATTGCATCCTGAAGAAGCGAGATCTGGGCTGGGCTTTAATTTCCAAAGGCACAGAACCTCACATCCTGAGGCTGACCCTTCATCCTTTACCAACTCTCATCAGGAAATTCTTTCTTATCTCGACCCAAATTTTATCTACTTTAAAGTTCCTACTTTTCTTTCTTAGAACCATACCAAACTAGGCTAGATGCCTTTTTCATAGGCCCAGAGTTTCAAATATTGGAGAATAATAATCAGTCCTCCCTTAGTTGACTCTTCATCTGAATAAACTTCCAAGTTTAAAACAATAATTATTGCCTGGGTGTGGTGGCTCATGCCTGTAATCCCAGCACTTTGGGAGGCCGAGGCAGGTGGATCACGAGGTCAAGAGATCAAGACCATCCTGGCCAACATGGTGAAACCCCATCTCTACTAAAAATACAAAAATTAGCTGGGTGTGGTGTCTCACACCTGTAGTCCCAGCTACTCAGAAGGCTGAGGCAGAATAATCGCTTGAACCATGGAGGCGGAAGTTGCAGTGAGCCAAGATTGTGCCACTGCACTCCAGCCTGGTGACAGAGCAAGACTCCATCTCAAAAAAATATATATATATTGTATGACACAGTTCTAAGTTTCTACTTCCCTCATCATAATCGTTTTATTATAAACATGAACTTTATTGATCCCTCCTAGAGCCATAATGACTGGGCTAAGTGAATATTTATAACAAAATACTAAATCGTATTTTGTTTTACTTTCACCAATTTTCTTTAAGACATAGTTGACAACATCCAATTACTAATTTCCTTCTAACTTGCACATCTTGTGAATACGATAGAAAGGCAAACTATTTTAAGAATCTGAGAAAATATAAAATGTATTCATAGCTCTTAGAAAGTGATCTTCATTCATTCATTCATTTAAAAAATATGTACTGTCTACTATATGCTCAGCACTGTGCTGGACCCTGGGACACAAAGATGAATGACAGTCTCTGCTTTCAAGGGGCTCAGTATTCAGTGAATCATGTAGATCAGCAAACATGCTCGTAATTATAAGTTGTTTTCACCATTGCCAGGGTAGGAGTGCACAGGGACTATGACCTGGAAGACTCAGGCACGCTGACATATGGAGGAGACACCTTCGGAGAGCTATGACAGTGTGGCTGGCTAAGGTTAGCTTGAGGACCACGACCGTGACCAGGGAGTCTTTAAATTACAGTAAAAAGTAAAGAAGAGGTGATTTAGTCAGGTGATTTAGTCAGATAATATGAACCTTCAAGCAATAAATGCATTTACACAAGCACAGAGGGTTAGTGATTCAGAAGTTACACTGAAAATCACAGTCAATACTAACCCTACCCTGACTGCAATATGTTAACAGAAAAAAATGCCGTCTTCCAGAAAGCTCTACACTTCAGTTAAGGCAAAAGGGTTTAAAAAGATATGTTTCGGGCCGGGAGCAGTGGCTCATGTCTGTAATCCCAGCACTTTGGGAGTCCGAGGCAGACAGATCATGAGGTCAAGAGTTTGAGACCATCTTGGCCAACACAGTGAAACCCCATCTCTACTAAAAACATAAAAATGCCTGTGCCTGTAATCCCAGCTACTTGGGAAGCTGAGACAGGAGAATCGCTTGAACCCAGGAGGCAGAGGTAGCAGTGAGCCGAGGTTGCGCCACTGCACTCCAGCCTGGTGACAGAGCGAGACTCTGTCTCAAACAAACAAACAAAACAAAAAAGGGGATATGTTTCAGATGGAGGGAATCAGAGAAGATTAGGTCATGTAAAAGAAGCAAAACTCAATATGGGATTGAGAGTATGGAGAAGAGTGATTGCATGTTGAGTTTTGATTTGAGATTGCAGAGATAGGATGCATGGCGAGCCTGGATTTCTTGTGAGTTCCAAACAGAGCTGCAGTGAAAAAATGCTCCTGACCAGAGCTTCAAGGTCGCAGTAGAGGCATAAAGATGCTAGCAGTCAGGACTATGGTCTCTCTACACAGAGATTTTGTTTGAATGGAGTTGAAACCCAGATGACACTGGTAATTAATTTTTTCAATTTAAAATTCTAGTAGGTCATAAACAGGAAAGCTCCCTAAGATTTATTTTAATATTTTTTTAAAAACTTATCTACTACAAATATACAGAACAAAGAGATAGCATATTTTTGAAAAGATAAGACATATTAAAAATAGCATCCTTTTGATGCCCTATGTGAGTGATATCCCAAGAGGCAGAATGAATCAAAGGAATCAGAAAGTTCTATAATTGGGGCAGAAGAGAAGGCTGTCAGAAATCCTCTAATTTTAAAGGAAAACATTTCTAGGGGTCATCTTCAGGAACCACTCATTATTCATGCTACACCTTTATCCCTGCCTCTGACAATCCCAGTGCTGAGCCTGCAGGCAACCTTGCTACCGAAGGCAGACAAGGAAGGCCTTGAACGACTTCTGAGGAGTCTGTCTGGATGCATGGAGGAATTCCTGATGTGGGTCTTGGTAACACTGGGTTGAGTTCGGGTTTAATAGAAATGTAAGCCAGTACACACGGGGTTAATGTTAATGAGCAGTACCTGTTCTGGTTGCTCAGGACCCATGCTGTACCTGATGTTAAAATATATTGAATATCTCTCCTGATATATACATCTGGAAAAAATAGTTTATATATAATCCCATATAAAGATAGAAGATTTGACAAATTTCCTTTGAATCCTAGAATTTTTGAGAGGCCAAGGCAATTGAAATCTTTTATCTGGCTTCAAGTTAAGTATATTAAGAGATCACTTGCAGAGTAGTTTAAACTCGGCCCTCAGCTTTAGTTATTAATTCCGTTTAACCAAGTGCTCATTCTTTCTTTTAGCATGTGAATTCCTTGGTGGAAGGTTTGCTCTCTTCTTCGGTCTTACTCAACCTAAATATCAGTATGTGTTAAATGAGTACTACAGGATACAAAACAAGGTATGTGACCCTCTGATGGGGACAAGGGGCCTGAGATAGGAATATTGGTTGCTCCAACTTTAGGTCAGTATAGAAAATTATTTTTTCCAGTGGTAATCATGTACTACAATTTCACCAAACTCCCATAGTCAGCCTGACTTATTTTTCTAGTTCTTCTCACCTCGGGACACTTCTTCATATTTGCCTCACTCCCGTGAAGTTAGGGTGTCATGAGCTGTGTTGTATAAGAAGGTAGTTGGGGATGAAGGCTGAGATTGCTTAAAGTAGAAGCTTCTTACATGGGCATCTGCACAATAAGGGGGTTCAGAGGTCTTTGTTTGTACAAACATTTCCTTATTTCTCTCCAAATCAGAAACGTGACAACAAAAGTGAAGGGAATGGATCAAAGGCCCAGGCAGCTGAGGTTCCTAATGAAAAGTGTCATTTGGAGGCTGGGGACCGAGAGTATGGGACCATACAACAGGATGCAGCAGAAGCCATTCCTCAGTGAAGCATGTCATCCAGGGAGGGTCTGGTGACAGAGCCCAGCTCAGGATGGCAGCAAAGACTATAGTTTCCCTGGATCTCTGTTCCTTGGCCATTGGTTACCATAGCAACAGCACCACAGGTAGCACTTCTGAACCAGATCTGATCCTAATCTCCATGTGACTTAGTCTCAAGCATCCAGGAATTACAAGCAATAATGAGTGTAATTTTGGACACTTTCTCAGTATAATTTTAATGTGCAAGCCAACCCATCTCAACTCCACCCCAGTGATACAAGTCTCATGAGTACTGACATTTGCACAGTAGAATAAATACCTTAAAGGAACTGTGGGACTGGGAGTTTTGGGCTGAAATTCTGTCATGGGACTAGGGTACAGTAAAGAAGCTCTATCCCTGAGAAGAAAATCTGGGCACTGCAAAATCTAAATAACTCCCCGTTCAGGGTTTGCATAGGTGTGTACTTCCAAACAACCATCCTGGCTTAGTTGGGGATCGTTTTACAATGAGTAAACATTGCTAATAGCTCTGTTACAAGTTCATTATCAAGGTCTCTAAGAATTAGGTACGTCCCTCCAAATTAAAATAACCGATGAATAATCTAAGCTCTAGAAAAAATATTTTAATAGATTATTTTCTTATTCATTTGTGAATGGAGCAATTTTCAAAACCTGAAAAGATTGAACATGGAAATCATTGTTAGATAACACAGGGTGTGCTGGCCAGAGTAACTGTGACACATTAATGCTAAAAAACAAAAAACACAGGCCTTGCAGTAATCAGACACAAGCTGCAGTTTCCCTTCTCCCATTTACTAGTTGTGTGATTTGAGGTGTCCAGCGTTCTGAGCTCCAGTCTCCTTTGTAAAATATGGGTGACTTCACTTGCTCCTCATGGGTTATTGTTAAACAGAATTATGAGAAATAGTAATTTATTGTTGTTTTCAGCTTTGGAGTGGTTTGTTATGCAGCCATATATAACTGAAATTATGCTCTAAGAGAAGAGGAAGTTGGAATTAATTTAATATGAAATCAAAGACAGAAGTCGGTCTGGAGCATAAGATGTTGTTAGTTAACTATAGTAGGATGAGTAGATAATGTCAAACAAAGAAACCTCCAAAATCTTGGTGTCCCAAAACAACAAATTTTATTTCTCGTGAGAAGTCCACTGTCAGTTTAGGTGGCTTCCCGGACAGGTGTTCTCCATGCGATAGCTCAGTGTTGGATGCTTCTTTGATCTTATGTTTCCTCCATACTGTGATGTGCTCTCGGAGGTGCTGGAAAAGGAACAGCATGGAGAGTTAAGTGCTGGCAATTAATATCTCCACTAAGAATGAATGAATCATGTCACCTCTGTGTATGTTTCTTTCACCAAAACAAGTCACATGGCTATAATTAATTTTACAGGAGTCTGAGCCTTCTAAGATAGCGGAGAAAAGGAAACACTTTCTTCTAATGGCATAGGAGATAAATAACAAGCTCAAGAGTCAATATGATATTGATTTAATCTCAGCTCTGCTGCCCTGTGCCAGTAGCCCTGTGCAAGTTACTCAACTTCTCATGGTTCTCATCTATAAAACAGGTTTGATATAGGAAGCAAATATAATTTGAACCAGCTTTATGCAACAAAAAAAGAATTTTGGGGGAAGTGCACTGAGTTATCAAATGGACCCCAAAGGTAGATTAGTTTCAATAGGATCTGAACAATGTGACAAGCAAGCACCCAGCAGGTACTCGGTCCATCTCTCATCCTTCTTCCACATGAGGAAGATGCTCACTCTATAGCTCTTCATAACTCTTCTGTTCAAGTGACTGATACACTAGTCTTTAGGCACCATTTCAAAGTATAGTGGAAATAGAATCTGCTTTGCTCCTTTTTGTCAAGTATCGCCCTCTAATTCAATCAGCTGTGGCCAGGGAGATGGAGCCCCATAGTAGCAACACAGTTATGGGACCTATTTCTGGGTAAGGATGGTTCTCAGGAAAAGGAAATTGAAGTGAGCTAGGTAGGTACCCCATGACTCTTCCATGTTAAAATTGAGGAAAAGTATGTAAAGCATGTGGCTCTAATTAGGTGCTTAAGTCATAGTATCAATTACAATTATTAATATTTATGATTATTTATGATGGTTAATTCTATGTGTCAACTTGACTGGACCACAGGATGCCCAGATTAAACATTACTTCTGGGTGTGTCTGTGGGGGTGTTTCTGGATGACCTTAGCATTTGAATTGTTGGGTTCAGTAGGTGGATTGCCTTCCCACTGAGACTGAGCATCATTCAATCCACTGAGGGCTTGAATAGAACAAAAGGCCAAGAAAGGAGGAGGAATTTGTTCCTTTTTTCTGTCTCACTGCTTGAGCGTGGATATCTTATCTCATCTTCTCCTGCCCATGGATGGGATTTACTACATTGGCTTCTCTGGTTCTTAGGCCTTTGAACTCAAACTGATTTACATCACTGGCTTTTCTGGGTCTCCCATTGGCGAATGGCAGATTGTGGGACTTCTCATCCACCATAATCATAATACATTCAATTCCTCATAATAAATCTCATTGTATCTATCTATCCAATTATCTATCTACCTATGTCTCTATACATCTATCCTATTGGTTCTGTTTCACTGGAGAACCCTGACCAGTATAATATTAAATGAGAATCCTGGTTCCATGGATTCTGAATGGCTTGTCCCCACTGAAGAGTCAGTCTTAGTTCTTCATCTGACATGTTCTGTTAGTCGAGTTTTAGGGTAAAGTAAATCTGAAGGTTTAATCATTTTGCAGAAGAAGTGACCAAGTCTAGCAGTTAAGCATTGGTTACTTCAGTCTCAGGTGTCCAATCATACTAGAAATCTGTACCTAATTTACTATTTTGCTTAGAATAGCACTAGTAATGCACTGTTTTTGACTTTTCCACTTTTCTAAAAAATTATCCACTTCTTGAATACCCACTAATTGATGATTCTCAGGAACTATGCAGGCATTTCCCTTTCAGACACCCCTCTCTCTCACGAGAGAAAGAGGGCTGCTCTCCTTTCTCTTTCTTTCGCCTTTTAAACCTCTGCTCCTGTGGCTCACAACTGTAATCCCAGCACTTTGGGAGGCCGAGGTGGATCATGAGTTCAGAAGCTCGAGACCAGCCTGGCCAACATGGTGAACTCCCATCTCTACTAAAAATACAAAAATTAGCTGGCCATGGTTGCACATGCCTGTAGTCCCAGCTACTCAGAAAGCTGAGGCAAGAGAATTGCTTGAACCTGGGAGGCAGAGGTTGCAGTGAGCCAAGATCACACTACAGCATTCCAGCCTGGTGGAGCAAGACTCTGTCTTAAAAAATTTTAAAATAAAATAAAAATAAACCTCTGCTCCTAAACTCAAAAAGAAGAAGAGCTAGGCAAAACAAAGTGTGACATTCAAATTGAAGAAGTGGATTTTTATCTAGCAAATATTAACTCTCAATTTAATTTTATTTTCCACTAAGAGAAAAGATTCTCTTATGGTCAGTGATCACATGCAAATCAATTGAATCTTAAGCAAAATATAGTAAAGAAGACAAATGGAACCAATACCCAGATCTTATCCTGTTCCTGCAGGATAACAATAATGTTCCTTTAATATTAATTTGTTTCCTTTAATATTAAAATTAATTCATTTATTTAATATTAGCTGGACATCTATGCACCAGGGTTTTTTTGTTTTAGTTTTTATATAGGTATTATCAACCACACAGACAAAAATCTCTATCTGCTTGTTGTCCTTGAATTCCCAATAGCTAAATTATTAGGACATTCGGTCTTCATGTGGCCAGCCTCTTAGATGGTCCTCAACGATCTCCACCACCTGCTATTCATACCTTAAGCAGTTCCTTCTCACACTGCACCAGGGTGATTTATATAACCAATAGAATATGGCAGAAGTAATGATATGCCACTCCAGAGATTTTTTTTTTTCTTGAGACAAAGTCTCACTCTGTTGACCAGGCTGGAGTTCAGTGGCACGATCTTGGCTCGCTGCAACTGCCACCTCCCGGGCTCAAGTGATTCTCCTCCCTCAGCCTAAAAGACATCCTAGTAGCTGGGACTGCAGGTGCCCGCCACTGCATCCTGCTAAATTTTGTATTTTTAGTAGAGATGGGGTTTCACCATATTGGCCAGGCTGATCTTGAAGTCCTGACCTTGTATCTGCCTGCCTCGGCTTCCCAAGTGCTGGGATTACAGGTGTAAGCCACCATGCAAGGCCCAGAGATTGTTATAAAAGATACTATGGCTTCTGTCTTAATCTTTCTCACTACTTTTCTCTTGGATCATTCACTCTGAAGGAAGGCATCTGCCATGTTATGAGGACACTGAGCCAGTGCAGCAGACTGAATATGTTCCCCCGCAAATTCATATGTTGAAACCCTAATCCCAGTGTGATGATTTTGGAGGTGGGGCCTTTGGGAGGTAATTAGGTCATGAGGGTGCAGCCCTCAGGTATGAGATTAGTGCCCTCATAAGAAAGACCAGAGAGCTAATTGGCTGTCTTTCGGCGTGATTATACAAAGAGAAGTCAGCAGTCTGCAACCCAGAAGATGTGCCCTCTCCAGAACCTGATGATGCTGACATTCTTATCTCAGACTTCCAGTCTCCAGAGCTGTGAGAAATTTCTGTTGTTTACAAACTACCTAGTCTACAGTATTCTGTTACAGCAGCCTGAACTGATTAAGACTTGAAGAGTTCCTCGTGCTAAGGAACTTTTGTCTCCAGTGAACAACCTTGGAGGAACTTGAGGCCTGCCTACAAGCACGTG
Source organism: Callithrix jacchus (assembly GCF_049354715.1). Lineage (NCBI taxonomy): Eukaryota > Metazoa > Chordata > Mammalia > Primates > Cebidae > Callithrix > Callithrix jacchus. The sequence goes on from NC_133509.1 coordinate 99,821,334, forward strand.
AGCATGCTCAGAAGATTGCCTTCCTCCAGCTGCAGAGGATTGCAGCTCCAGCCAACAGCTTGCTTGCAACCTCATGACAGACCCTGAGCCAGAATCTCCCAGCTAAGCCACTTCTGGATTCCTGACTCATTGAGAATATGAAATAAATGTTTACTGTTTTAAGCTACTAAATTTTATGGTAATTTGTTATAGTGCAATGGATAACTACTGCAGTTTTTATTCATAAATATTCCTAAGGATTCCTAAGGATAAACTAATCCAAGAACTACAATGCACCCGGAAGAAGTACAGGAATTTTGCCTTACTCCCTCAAGGCTAGATGGAACTCACTGAGCTGTATCAGATATACTTCCTGCCCTACTGTGCTGGGGCCTAACTAGGCCGTCATCACCTGCAAGTTGAATCTGGCTATTCCATTTGCCATCACTGCCAGTTCCGATATTTGCCACCTGCTGATTCACCCAAAGGGGTTTTCAATATCCCAGGGAAAGCACTTCTCTGAAATATTAGTCATGAGCACCCCAAAGCAAAAAAGTTTAGGTTCCCAGAAAGTACAGCTTTTTAGCAATCAGCTCTTTTACTCAGCTATCCATAACCATTTTCCCCAAAGCACAATCACAATGTCAAGTTGACTCAGTAGGAAGATGTATTAGTTCATTCTTGCACTGCTATTAAGAAATACCTGAGACTGAGTAATTTATAAAGAAAGGAAGTTTAATTGGCTCATCATTCTGCAGGCTGCACAGAAAGCATGGCAGCATCTGCTTGACATCAGTCATGGTCGAAGGCAAAGGGGAAGCTGGCACTTCACCTGGCCAGAGCAGGAGGAAGAGAGAGGTGGAAGGTGCTACACACTTTCAAACAAGCAGATCTCGTAAGAATGCTATCATGACAATAACACTAAGGGGATGGTGCTAAACCATCAGAAGCCTCCCCAGTGATCCAATCACCTCCCATCAGGCCCCATTTCCAACACTGGGGATTACAACAGAACATGAGATTTGGGTGGGGACAACTGTATCAGAAGGGTTTCCACCATTGGCCATGCCCTATAATCAGAACCAATGTTCTTCACCAACAATCCAGACACTGGTGCAGTACTTGCCAGGCGTCCAGACCACCCCCTGTTTTACAGTAGGTTTCCTCTTGAGCCTTTTTTATCTTTTCATGCCGCCTAGTCTTGGTCAGTGTCATCTCAGCCCATCTTAACTCATTTTTCTCCCCTTGAACCTGAGAGGAGTTGCAGTCCTAGTCCTATTCCTCCCAGAAAGCATCTCTGCCACTTGTAAATTTATGAATGCCAAACAATATGTCTAGAAAAGATATTGTCCTGTTCTATCTGGCAGCTTCCAAGATTCAGTGATATATTGGGAAAGGGGTAACTCTCTTCCTCTTCCAATAACATGAAAGCCCTAGACTCCTGCCAAGCCAAAAATATTCCTGATTAAACAAATTATGTAGCAGAAAGTCTCTGAATTAATGAACTAAAATTGAATGATTATCTGGTTCTTTACATTTTTAGTTATTTACTATGACCATACTTCATTGTATGTAATGTGGGTCAATGAAAGTTCATTTTATTATTTCTCTTTCTAATGATGGAGTCATATAAACCTTAACCTTCAGAGTGGAAATTCAGGGAGTCTCAAGTGATTAGAGAGGCTCTTTAGCAAATGCACACAGGCAACCACCCCTTTATCTTCAGACATAAATTATTCAAATGTCATTCCCTGAATGGACAGAACTGCCAAGAATCGTTTGGATCTTTTTCATCTTTGTTGGTGAGGTGGTCCTTCACTTATCCCTAAAATGTTTCTACCCTCTGCCAAATTGCACCACCGTCAACTGCAAGATGTAATTATTTTCTCTACCTACAGCAAAATGAAGCCAAGCATACCTTGAACGATTTTCATTCTCAGGTACTTATATAGGTTTGCCAAGAGCCGGGAAACACCGTGGTCAGCTTTTCAGGCAAAAGCGGTGAAAGCTCTTTAGGGAAAATTCCTGTCAGTTTTCATTTAAACTGGGAACAAGAGGAGAGCAGCATGGCTCTAGCAGTCTGAATTTATTGGGTGAGGAGGAAGTATTTTTTTTATTGCATTTTAGGTTTGGGGGTACATGTGCAGAACATGCAAGAAGGTTGCATAGGTACACACATGGCAGTGTGTTTTGCTGCCTGAGGAGGAAATGGGAAAAAGTAAATGAAGGGCCCCCAACAAATTACTCAAAAGGACTTAGATATTATTTTCTTGGAACATTGACTTTATCTGTCATCTTCAAGCCTGCCCTCAGGCTGACTGGCTGTATAAATCAAGACAAAGAGGCAGAAACAAAATTATCTTCAGAATTGAATGAATTTCTGTAGAAAATGTGTCCTAAGATAAGCATTTTATGATGGTCTTTGGTGTCTTGGGGAAAACGTTCGTTTCAGTGACAGAGCACGATGACCCCAAGAGCAAGACAGCTCCCGGGAATGTGGTGATAGTGAGAGGACCTACTTCTCTTCAAACTGTAGGAAGGTAGTTCTTCAAACCTTATTTATAAAATTATTAATGACAATGTTAAGGGACTGATCAAAATGTCAACTTTTCCTCATTGGCTGATATGATGGCTAGTTTCCTATGTCAATTTGGCTAGGCTCTAGTACCCAGTAACTTAATGAAACATTAATCTAGGTGTAGAGGTATTTCACAGTTAACATCTGCAGTCAGTTGACTTTGAATAAAGGAGATGATGCTAGATAATGTGGGTGGGGCCCCATCCAGGTAGTTGAAGGCCTTTAAGAGCAAAACCAAGGTTTTCTGAAGAGAAAGAAATTCTGCCTCAAGACTATAGCATCAGCTGGGCATGATGGCTCACAACTGTAATCTCAGTGCTTTGGGAGGCCAAGGCAGGAGGATTGGTTGAGCCCAGGAGTTTGAGATTAGCCTAGGCAACACAGCGAGACCCCATCTCTACAGTCAGAAACTAGCCTTGCGTGGTGGCAGGAACCTGTAGTCCCATCTGCTCAGGAGGCTGAGATGGGAGGATCACTGGAGCCCAGGAGATTGAGGCTGCAGTGAGCCATGATGGTGCCACTGCACTACAGCCAGGGTGATAGAATAAAACCCTGTCTCAACAAAAACAAAAACAAAAACAAACAAACAAACAAAAATCCCTGCATCCTCTAGTCTTATATGAGTTTCCAGCCTGCTGGCCTACCCTATGGATTTCAGACTTGCCAGCCCCCATAAGTACGTAAGCCAATCCCTTGAAATAAATCTCTTTGATTCTGTTTCTCTTGAGAAAACCGATAAAGCTGGTATCCAACACGCATTTAGGAAGTCACCACTACCCTATTTATTAACTATTACGTGGGCCAGTAGCCAATATATTACCATGATGGGGGGTGCAGGGCAGCTGCTGTCTTCTCTGCTTCATCTTAGTTCACACAGTCCAGATTTAAACATGTTTACACTCTTACATTCTTTTTTTTTTTTTTTTTTAAATTTTTATTTATTTTTTGAGACGGAGTTTCGCTCGTTACCCAGGCTGGAGTGCAATGGCACCATCTCGGCTCACGGCAACCTCCGCCACCTGGGTTCAGGCAATTCTCCTGCCTCAGCCTCCTGAGTAGCTGGGATTACACTCTTACATTCTTACGCAAAAACCTTTCAAATGACGTTTAACGTCCTAACATTTACGAAGAGGTACCTGGGCCTGTGTTCACTCTTTTTACAAATTAACTGCAATCACATAGAAATGCGTAACTAAGAACTGAAACCTTTCTGTCCAGCTGGCCTTGGGACAGCGAGTGGATAAAAGACAGGCCCAGCAGTTCCCACCAGAGGCGGAACGTGAATGCCTGGAATCTGAGAAGGGAACTTGGAGATTAAAAAAAAAGCATAGGGAGCATTCAAGAGCCAAGAAACCTAGATTTTAACTCCAGGGGCTGTAGTCATTAGAGCCATATACAGGCCAAGCATCAGGCTTGCCCTCAAAGTGAGGATAATAAAAAACCAATGTCCCTAAGAAAGGTAAGAATTAATTGAGCTCCCATGTGAGAAAGCACTGGTCTAAGCTCTATTCCAATGGGACATCAGTGTTACCTTACCTCCTTTGGTCTCATCAACCCCGTTAATAATATCTAGAAATAGAAAACTGGACAATGAGAACACGTGCTAAAGATCATTCCTATGCCCTTCTCTGCTTTAATTACCACAGGAGATGTGATTTTATGGAAAATGAAATATGTTATATGCACCCCCTCCACCCCATGTTTATACACAGTTATAAATGGTTCAATTTAGTCCCTATCTACTGAGACATGTCATTGTGTGGGAAACGTGTAATAATATACTCTTCACCATAGGCCAGGCACGGTGGCACACGCCTGTAATCCCAGAACTTTGGGAGGCCAAGGCAGGCAGATCACGAGGTTAGGAGTTCGAGACCAGCCTGGCCAACATAGTGAAACCTGTCTCTACTAAAAATACAAAAAAAATTGGCCAGGTATGGCGGCAGGCACCTGTAATCCCAGCTACTCAGGAGACTGAGGCTAGGAGAATCGCTTGAACTGGGAGGTGGAGGTTGCAGTGAGCCTAGATTGAGTCACTGCGCTCCAGCCCGGGTGACAGTGTAAAACTCCATCTCAAAAATAATAATATACTCTTCACCATATAATAAGCTCTTTGCCGACCTTAGGGGTTTGAGGGAGCTTCTTGCTGGGGGTAGAAGTGAGGGAAGAGGGAAGGATGGGGCAAATGGAGTCTTAAACCCTTTGGCTGATAGTAGTTTAGGAAAGAGACACCTATCATCATCTTCATAGCAATTAGAAAATTAGAGAGGTGGGAAGAATGCTGGATAATGAGTCATGAAAATTAGATTCTAGTCCTGACTCTGCCACTAAAAAGTTATACAACTTCAGAAAAATTTACTATCTCTGGGCTTGGTTTTCTAATCTATGAAATGAAGGGGGTTTGAACTAAATTAGCTTTACCTGAAGTAGGTTCTTCTGAATATTAATAAATTTTTTTTTTTTTTGAGACAGGGCCTTGCTTTGTTGCCAAGGCTGGAGTGCGGTCGCACAAAAATGGCTCACTGCAGCCTCCAGCTCGTAGGCTCAGGCCATCCTCCCACCTTGGCTTCCAAGTAGCTGGAACTGCAGGTGCACCATGCCCCTAGAATTTTTTTTTTTTTTGAGTTGGGATTTTGCCATGTTGCCCAGGCTGGTCTTGAACTCCTGGGCTCAAGTGATCCACCTGCCTTGGCCTCCCAAAGTACTTGGATTACAGACGTGAGCCATTGCAGCAGCCAGGTAAGTTTTATATAAAAATTAGGATCTGATAAACTTTATTTTTGGGAGGAATTTGGTTAAGCAAAACAAAACCAAAAGTATCATTGCCTGAGAGCTTTTCCAGGGTATTAATAAACTAATATGCCTTGTTAAGCTCCAAAAGGCAGATAGTCCCAGCTTCTTGGGAGGCTGAGGTGGGAAGATCACTTGAGTCCTGGAGGTCCAGGCTTCAGTAAGCCATGTTCCTGCCACTGCATTCCAGCCTGGGCGACAAAGGGAGGCCCTGTCTCAAAAAACAAACAAACAAAAAAAAACAAAAAATACTATACAATGTTTCCAATGTATTTGGTCATAAAATCACTTGTGCATGGAGTATTTCCAGAAGCAGCAGTCTGAGGAACTTACTTTGAGAAACATTAACCTAAAAAATCTATAAAGTGCCTTTTAATTCTAATGTTCTTATTCTATAAAGCTGGGGATGGTGCCGAGAAAGTGGACATTTCCCAGTTGTATGAATGAGTAGAGTCGAAAATAGTTTTTATTTTACCAGCATCTTTTTTAAACTTTCTCCTCTTTATTTATATTTCTTTTATTTTTGAGACGGAGTCTTGCTCTGTTACCAGGCTGGAGCACAGCGGCACAGTCTCAGCTCACTGCTACCTCTACCTCTCAGGTTCAAGCGATTCTCCTGCCTCAACCTCCCGAGTAGCTGGGATTACAGGCACGGGCCACCATACCCAGCTAATTTTTGTAGTTTTAGTAGAGACAAGGTTTCTTGTCTCTACCATGTTGGCCAGGATGGTCTCCATCTCCTGACCTTGTGATCTGCCCGCCTAGGCCTCCCAAAGTGCTGGGATTACAGGCATGAGCCACTGTGCCTGGCCACTTTTTCCTCTTTTTAGTGGCATGACTATTCTTGCTGTCAGCCAAGCTGGAAACTTTAGAGGCCACTTTGACTCTCGACCATCGATCTATCCATTGCTAAATCCTGATGATTCATCCTTTATGGTGTCTCTGAAACTCATTTCTATGTCACTAGTCAAGTTTCCAGGCATTACCGATGAACCTGTGTTTTGATTGTTGCTTTGCTGGTGGAAACATTGAAAATTTCTCTAGCAAAGACATGAAAAGTCTCCTTCTCTCTGCCCATCTATCCTTTACCTTCATGCCAGAGGTTTTTCTTCCAAACCATGAATCAAATCAGGTGATTTCTCTTCTCAAACATTTTCAAAGATTCTACATTGTCACAGAACAAAATTTTAAATTCTTCAAAGTCATTCATGGTCTAGGCCTAACTTTCCTTTCTTATCTCTCTAAGCCAAGCTCCCTGCTCCTTAAAGATACTTTATTTCATGCTCTTTCATCTCTTTTCACATAACTTTCTGTCCTTGAGATTCCTCCCCCACTTATCTTTTATTAAAACACTTGTCTCTAATAAAAACATTTGTATCATTCAAGACCCAGCTATAATGCAAACTCTTTTTTTTTTTTTCTTTTTTGAAACAGTCTCACTCTGTTGCCCAGGCTGGAGTGCGGTGGCGCAATCTTGGCTCACTGCAACCTCCATCTCCTGGGTTCAAGCAATTCTCTTGCCTCAGCCTCCTGAGTAGCTGGGATTACAGACACCCACTACCATGCCTGGCTAATTTTTTTTTATTTTTTAGTAGAGACGAGGTTTCACCATGTTGGCCAGGCTGGTCTTGAACTCCTGACCTCAGGTGATCTGCACCCCTCAGCCTCCCGAAGAGCTGGGATAACAAGCATGAGCCACAGTGCCTGGCCAACCTCTTCTTTGCAACCTTCCCTTGCATCCTTTTTTAGATGTGCGCTCTCCCTTCTCTGTACTTGGCTAGTAGCCTTCTCATCTAATATGCCCCCCCTCGCATTATGATGCTCTATAAAGAATGATCGAATCATTCTTGAGATCATAATTTTGTTGAACACAGGGGTATAGTGAATGATTGGACTGGGCACAAAAACTGAAGCTAGGTCAATCACATCTGCTCTCATTCATTCAATCGGTCATTCAGCAACTATTTATTATGTGGTCGGCACTGGGGACCATGAACATGGCTAAGACCTTACCATCATCCCTTGGTTGCCCTAGTCTGGCTCCTAGTCATCTCCCACAGGAGAGGCCCCACTGCAAGTCCATCCCAAGTCACTCACATCCTTCTTGAGCCAGTTCACAGTTCACAGTTACTCTGTTCATACAGTAACTGCGCAAGCCCCAAAGGCCACTGCTGAGTGTTCTTTTTGTCCAGGTGGTAAGTGTTCTCTCATTTGAGATCCTTAATGTTTCTTAAAAACTCAATATTAAAAGACACCTGTCCTTTGATCAAACCTCCAAAGCCTCATTTTCAGATTCATCCCATTAAGGCTCTGAAACAAGCCTGCACTAAACCCTCCACAAATCCTGGTGTACTTAGTTGAGTATTATTTACTGTAACCTTCATGAATGTGCAATAAACACACAGAAGTTCCCTACGCTGAAGGCTGGAAAGACATGGCAGGACGATAAATACGCTTTGATGATGATTTCAATGGATGGTAATTTCTTGCTTCCACAGAGACCCCACAAACACAGCTGTCAGAAGTGCATTGTGTAAATCAGATGCTAATTAAATTAAATTCCCACTGGAATTAAGGCAGCAACGTATTTTGTCTTGTTTTCTTGCAAACTAGGCCTCTCAATTAAGACAGCTGGAGGACTGGCATTTCAGGTATGTGGAGGCAAGAGCTGCGGTGAAGCAAAGCAACTGCTTTCATGATTGAATTGCCATCAGTAAAAAAGATAGATGCCATTTTTGATGTTAGTAATGCTAAAAATTCAAACAATCTAGCAGAAGCAGAGCTGGACTAGGAAAGCAGAGGTTTGGGTTCTGATGTAAGTTTTGGCAAAACCATTTTATGACTCTAAGCTTCAGTTCCCAGCTTCTTCCCTCTTTCCTCCCTTCCCTCCTTCTTTCTCTTCTTCTGCTAAATATTGAATGCCAACTACTGCTAGGCAATGTACGGGTCCTGGAGACCCAAATACATAGAACTTTTTTTTTTTTTAAGATGGAGTTTCGCTGTTGTTACTCAGGCTGGAGTGCAATGGCGCAATCTCGGCTCACCACAACCTCCGCCTCCTGGGTTCAGGCAATTCTGCCTCAGCCTCCTGAGTAGCTGGGATTACAGGCACGTGCCACCACGCCCAGCTAATTTTTTGTATTTTTAGTAAAAGAGACCGGGTTTCACCATGTTGATCAGGATGGTCTCGATCTCTTGACCTCGTGATCCACCCGCCTCGACCTCCCAAAGTGCTGGGATTACAGGCGTGAGCCACCGTGCCTGGCCCATAGAACATTTTTTTGTCCTCTCGGTGTTCCTGGTTTTTTTGAAGAACCAGGAGGTAGGACTCTATGGTCTTGGCACCTCCTGGGAGTTAGAGTTCTTCATTCTAAACATAAACTTTTTTACAACCAGCATTTAGGTGATATTGACTTCACCCCACTTCTCTGTTGAGGAATACAGAAGATACATCCCCATCCCTGCCCCTGCCTTTAACCTTTAGTCTAGTGAAAAACCAAAGCACACGTGACTGAAACAATAGTTGATATTTCACAGCCAGAAATAAGTGGTTATAAAAAAGAATTGCCTAAATTACATAGAGAAGCATTGAAGCAGAAGCCTGAGTACAGAAGCCATTGAACGAATGCCTTTTTTCATTCATTCAATACTTCCTGAAAAGTATTTAGTAAAAATACTTATTTATATACTTATATAATACTTATTAATACTTATTTAGTATAAATACTAAATAAGGTTCTGTGCTGTGTGCTGGGGATACCAAGGAGGCAGTCTCTGCCATCAAGGAGCCTCCAGTTAATTGGACAGGCAAATATATAAAATGTTAATTATAGTAAAATATGGTTACAGCAATGTTAGAATCATTAAACATTATTACATTAGGACACATGGTGCAGGAAGAGGTTTACTTTAAAAACAAACTCAAAGCACTACTGGAAGTATTCTATTTCATTCATTCTTTCAATTGTCTCTAGAGTTTGAAAACAAATCACTCCCTATTTATTTATTTATTGAGGTAGAGTCTTACTCTGCTACCCAGGCTGGAATGCAGGGTACAATCTCAGCTCACTGCAACCTCCGCTTCCTGGGTTCGGGTGATTCTTCTGCCTCAGCCTCCCAAGTATCTGGGATTATAGGTGTGTGCCACCATGCCCTGCTAATTTGTGTATTTTAGTCTCGATGGGGTTTCACCATGTTGGCCAGGCTGGTCTGGAACTCCTGAACTCAAGTGATCTGCCCACCTCACCCTATCAACGTGCTGGGATAAGGGGTGTGAGCCACCACAGCTGGCCTCGTTAATATCTCAAGACTTAAAATCCTAGAGGAAAATAACTGGGTGTTGTGTATATTCAAGGTAGATCCCAGTATAGGGTAGCAGTATCTCTCACAAATACAGTCTGATGCTAATGATTATTTACTCAAGAGTACATGATGTTATAATTAGAAAAAACAGAAGACAAACTGGTGTATTCATAAAATGGAATACAGCCCAACAATAAAAAGGAGTGGGCTATGAATATGTGTACACTAACAAGACGAAATCTCAGAAACATTATACTGAGTATACTGAGTGAAGGAAGACTTAAACGAAAGTACATACTATATGACTCCATTAACATGATGTTCTAGGATAGGCAAAACTAATTTATGATAAAAAAATTAAAACAGTGATTTCCTGTGGGAAGTAGGAGAGAGGGCTGATTGGGTAGTGGCATGAGGGAACTCTCTGGAGTCATGGTAATGTCTATCTTGTTAGCAGTTTAGATTACAAAGATATACGAATTGGGTTACACGATGCATCCTTAAGATTTGTGCATTTTGTTTAATATAAATTTTACCCCAAATGAAGAGGTATTGAACTCCAGTTAATTATATGCTGAAGTATTTAGAAGGAAATAATTTGATGCCTGAAATTTACTTTCAAATGCATCAAAAATAAGATGGATTCATGGATGGACAGGAGGATGAATAGATATACCATAAAGCAAGTATAGTAAAAACAAATTTTTTTTTGAGACAGTCTCGCTCTGTTGCCCAGGCTGGAGTGCAGTGGTGTGATCTCAAGAGACAGTAAGGTATTAATGATAGAATCAAGATGCTATGGATATAAGGGTATTCTCTATCATATTCTTCCAACTTGGCTGTATTTCATAATAAAATTTGGGGGTGGAAAACACAATGGCCCCAAATTGCTGGAACTTACACCTGTTGGGTGCTCTCTTCCAGAAACTGTGCATCTTTCTAAGTCCTAGTGTAAGATAGAGTGCCTGGGTTCCTGTTCGGCAGCAGTTCCTAATAATAGGTGCATATAAGAATCTCTGGCTGAATATGGTGGCTCATGCCTGTAATCCCAGCACTTGGGGAGGACAAGGAAAAAGGATAGCTTGAGCCCAGGAGTTTGCAACCAGCCTGGGCAACATAGTGAGACCTCATCTCTCCAAAAAAAAAAAAAAAAAATTAATTAGCTGGGTACGGTGGTGCACGCCTGTAGTCCCAGCTACTTGAAGGTGGGGGTGGGCTGAGGTGGGAGGATCACTTGAGCCCAGGAGGTGGAGGCTGAAGTGAGCTGTGATTGTGCCACTGCACTTCAGCATTCCAACCTGAGCAAGAGAATAAAGAACTTATCTAAAAAAAAAATCTTCTCCAAGAGTTTTTAAAAATTCACATATCACAGAGACATTCTTGGAGATCTTGATTTCAAGAGGCTTGGAATGGGAGCCTGGATATTTGTGTCTATAAAAGCATTCCTAGTAAGTTTTATATGAACCCCTGATGTGATCTCCTACCACAAGGAATGAAATTCTCTGACTATCAAATGGGCTTTAAATTAAAAAAAAAAAAAAAAAAGCCTCCAACAACAGGATTGTTGAGCACCCTCTGGGGTCTCTCCTTAGTTTATAAGCAAAATGATCTCGGTGATGGTGTGACAGCCTCCTCCAGCAGGGCCATGATAGCGGCTTGGGCACATCATTTCTACCCAGCAAGTGAAAGGAGTTAAAGCACCATGATATTGTGGTGTATCTTTCACCTCAGAAGCTCTAATACCAGATGAAAGATAGTACCTAGGCTGCGGATGAAAGAGGGTAGGAGAACTTGGTTGGGAAGTGATTCACCAGGCTCCAGGTTTTTGGCAGCTTATTTCTACTCCCGGGCTTCTAAATGGAAGTAGGATTTTCTCAACTCTCCCTTCCTGCCTTTCATTTCTCCTTTCTCCTGCCCTCTTCTCACATCTCCTGACAGCTTTATCACTTTAAAATGCAAATATGAAGATAATACATAAATGGCTATGTCTCATCTGCTTTCTGCCCCTTTCCCTCCCACTCGGGCTCTGGAAGACCATTCTGTTCTGTACATTTGCAGTATCCATTACACCTAGTGTAGGACCTATGCACATGGAAGGCACACCAATGAATTTAATTAAAAAGATAAGTTCAAGATTAGAGGTGAAAGGTGGGTGGGGTCTATTTTTTTTTACCTAATCTAAAGAACAAGTAAAATTTTTGACATTTTTCCATGGTTCTGAATATACTTAAGTCAATTCTTTGTCATCAGTAGCTACTTTTTCCTATGTCACATAGTTTTGAAGGTATAACAATTCAGAAGTTATCCAGTAGTGACATTTAGTGAACTGACTTTAATTACTATGTGAAGTTGGCAGTTTTTCATAGTCTTTCTTAGTTTCCAACACAGCTGAAGAAAAACATTGTTCTGAGCTGATATTTCTGTAGGGAGAAACTTAAAATTGCCCATATTACTCCAAAGGAAAAAACATTGCCCTAATCTGTATATGAAACCTAATGGAGCAAGCCATTTTCAATGGTTAGACCATTACTGCTCTCCCCAGTCCACTTAAAAAGTATGTTATAATGTTTGTCTTTGCCTAGGACTCAACCTACAAAAATATTACGCTCCGTTTCACTGGAAGCTGCTATAGACTGATTCCTGTGGTGAACATCTGGAAATGTACCCTAAAGTATGGGGAAAAAGAGAAAAAGAAAAGGAAAACCTTTCATTTGCCACTGTAGAAACAAAGATTTAAGAACTTAGACTAGGGAGCCATAAATTAGAGAATAAACAATACAGTAGTGTATAAAGGGACAAAAAAGTAGATTTAAAGAAAGGTGAGCAACTTCCAAGAAAGAGCCAAATAATTGGTTCCCAAATTAGTAGATACAACTACTAACTCAGCATTTCCTATGGTGTGATCCTTAGAATACCAGTCCCACAAAATGCTCCATTAAAACATACACACACACACATACACACACATGCACACATACACACACATATACACACACACGCATGCACAATAGTCAAATAAAATTGGGAAATGCTACATATCACAATCCCTCCTTGCAGATTTACAATATCTTTTTTTACCTCGGAGACGTCTGCAGTAGAAAATCCTGTTTCACTTTGCTTAACTCAGAGTGTCGTAAACTTCTTTGATCACCGATTACCAGCTATTCATACCCCATGGAACTAGTGTTCTAAAGCAGTGGTTCTTGAGCTTTAGTCCCAGGACTCCTGCATCAGTTTGGGTCCAAACAGAAGAGAGAAACCACATGGTGATGTGAACAAGGAATGTTTACCATAAAGAATTATTACTATATCATGGGATTGGCTAGTAAGAAGTACAGAGAACTCTAAAGAATATTAAAATAGCAGATACAAGGAGCATCCACTAATTTCCCTAGGACTGACATAGATCATACAAAGAAAGATCTCTGGGCTTAGATCCAAACCTTCTTGGAGAAGGCAAGGCCCTGGGTCACTGAATGACAGAGAAATTATTTTCTCTTGGTTAATCTTGGTGGAACTTGCTGGAAACTTGCTCTCTGAAATTGCTGGGGAATTGCTCTTTAGGTGCTGGGAAAAGCTGTTCATGGGAAGGTGTGTCAGTGGAGGCATTCTGTTACAAAACCACCTGGGGCAGGAATGTTGCCGACACTGCTGTCTGCTGGGTGCTGCTGGGGGCACGTCAGGTGCAGCTGGGTGCTGTCTGTGCTGCAGGAGCTAGGTGGTAGGGAAGCCACGTGTGTGCTGCAGGATCCTCTGGAGATATTATGTCAGAACCAGGACATAATAATTCTCCTTATTCAATGTCTCTCTAGCTCCCTTTACTGACAAAGGTTACTGCCAACTGACAAAAGGGAAAAAACTTAAAGGGTCCAGATCCATCTTCATAGAGCAGACAAGAAAGAGTGAATATGGAAATGGAGGCAATTGATAATTAGCATGGTTGCAACAATTTGAAATGATATATTCATGTATTACTTAGTAGCTAATGTTCATTGATCTTTTTTCATGTGCCAGGCACCATGCTAACTATGTCAATTGTTTAATCCACACAAATCTTTAAGAAGTACTACTAGAATCCTTCCACCATTTTACATATGATACAACCAAGGAATATAAAAATTAAACCTGTCCAGTGTCATAGAGCCAGGAAGTGGCAGATCTAAGATTCAAACCCAGGTATGTGAATTCAGTCTCTCTCTCACCTGAGATTAAGGAGCAGCTTTGCTTTGTGCAATGCTGCGTCTGCGATGCCTACATAAAGAAAACATTCATGAACATTTATTGAGTGTGTGGTTCAGTGTTTCCCAATCTTTATGCATCATTGTCTCCTAAGGAATCTTTTCAGGCATCTTTTCTAAATTGTCCCCCACCATGGAATTTTAATACCGTACATACACTTGATATGTGTGCTGTATGTATACATGTACTTTACACATAAAAAGAGCAAGAATCGGCTGGGCACGGTGGCTCACGCCTATAATCCCAGCACTTTGGGAGGCTGAGGCGGGTGGATCACGAAGTCAAGAGATCGAGACCCTCGTGGTCAACAAGGTGAAACCCTGTCTCTACTAAAAATACAAAAATTAGCTGGGCATGGTGGTGCACGCCTGTAGTCCCAGCTACTCAGGAGGCTGAGGCAGGAGAATTGCTTGAACCCAGGAGGCGGAGGTTGCCGTGAGCCGAGATCGCGCCATTGCACTCCAGCCTGGGTGACAAGAGCGAAACTCCGTCTCAAAAAAGAAAAAGAAAAAGGAGCAAGAATCCTGCCACCAACCCTGAACCTATTTTTGCTTCCTTGCAGGGAATATCACTGCTGTTAAATATGCTTTTAAAAAATGATAGCTGTACAAGCGGCATGGATTTCATGATATGCAGATCAGGAAAGGTATGCATGGACCAAGGAACATGAGCTTGGGTGGGTCACTTCACCTCTTGGCCTCAATTTCCAGGACTAACAGAGTATTAGTTCAAATGTCTACATGGTCCGAGTCTGTAACATAAATATGAGAATTAGGCCAGTGTAACAATATGTGGGAGAGACCATGGAAAACTAGAGACACTAAGCCTGGTTAGAGCCATTTGCATTAAACTTTTTAATAACAGTGTGCCTGCCAAGCAAAACATTTCTGTAGGCTGGGTTTGGCCCCAAAGGCTGCCAGTTTGAAGTCTTTGGACTAAAGCTCCATTTCAACTCTAAGATTCTTTGTCTATAATTAAGTAAATACAGGATGGCTCATGGTACTTCTTTGTTTCTATGAAGGTTGGAGAAGTTGTGTGGCTTCCAGTTTTTTCGTTATGAACAGTATTGCCAAAACAATTCTTGTACCTGTTCCCTGATGCTCATATGTAAGAATTTCTCTTGGATGGTGTCAGTTGGTCTTAGAAAGTCACCACTAACACAGTTAGAAATCCAAGAGATTTCTTGGGGGTAACATATGTGAAAGAGAAGGGGTGTAGGGAGCAGGGAGGCAGGGAGAATCTTCAGACTGTGGTTCTAGGCTCACCTGTGAAAGGAGACGGGGTAGGAAAGAGGTTGGGTAGGAAGAGGCTTAGATATTCCTGCAGTGCAGCTCTAGGAAAGTCTTAGCCCAACGAGAAGCTCTAGAACAAAGATTGCCCATGGCGGAGTCCCTTGTTGATGAAAAGTGACAGTTCTCTGGACCAGTTTTTGGCTGGGAACTGCCCAGGAAGCACACAGCCTTGGCTTGAAAGCTAAGGCAGACCAGGTGCAATGGCTCCACCTGTAATCCCAGCACTTTGGGAGGCTAAGGTGGGCAGACGACTTGAGGTCAAGAGTTTGCAACCAGCCTGGGCAACATGGCAAACCTCCGTCTCTACTAAAAACACAAAAAAATGGCCAGCCGTGGTAGCTCACGCCTGTAATCCTAGCACATTGGGAGGCTGAGGTGGGTGGATCACCTGATATCAGGAGTTTCAGACTAGTCTGACCAACATGGTGAAAACCCCATCTCTACTAAAAATACAAAAATTAGCCAGGTGTGGTGGCAGGTGCCTGTAATCACAACTACTCAGGAGGCTGAGGCAGGAGAATCCCTTCAACCCGGGAGGTGGAGATTGCAGTGAGCTGAGATCGCACCACTACACTACAGTCTGGGCAACAGAGCAAGTCTCCGTCTCAAAAAATAAAATAGTCAGTTTTTGTGGTGGTGGGAATGGTGGCGGGCATGGTGGTAGACATAGTGGCCGGTGCTTGTAGTCCCAGCTACTTGGGAGGCTGAGACAGGAAAATTGCTTGAACATAGGAGGCGGAGGTTGCAGTGAGCCAACATGGCACCACTGCACTTTAGCCTGGGGGACAAAGCGAAAGCCTTTCTAAAAAAATTTTAAAAAGACAGCTGAGGCAGATCCTAGAGACACTCACAGCTGAAGGCTGTCAGTTAGCTGCATTCACTGTGGCACATCTCTCTTAAAAAGAGTTATGAGGCCGGGCGCGGTGGCTCAAGCCTGTAATCCCAGCACTTTGGGAGGCCGAGGCGGGTGGATCACGAGGTCAAGAGATTGAGACCATCCTGGTCAACATGGTGAAACCCCGTCTCTACTAAAAATACAAAAAATTAGCTGGGAATGGTGGCACGGTGGCACGTGCCTGTAATCCCAGCTACCCAGGAGACTGAGGCAGGAGAATTGCCTGAACCCAGGAGGCGGAGGTTGCGGTGAGCCGAGATCGTGCCATTTGCACTCCAGCCCGAGTAACAAGAGTGAAACTCCGTCAAAAAAAAAAAAAGAGTTATGAGCAGCACATCTGCACATCTTTGTGGCTGCCATATGGGTATACAGCTAGGAGTCAATTGTGTCTTTTTGGTTCTCTTACAATTAAAAAAAGCACATGTATTATATTGTTGAAAAATAATGTAACTTTTAACAGTAACCAAGAAAACAAGCATTTAAATAGTTTTTACAGGAAGACGGAGACTGAACGTAAGTCCTGGATACTGTCCTTCTGCTCCACTGCAGCTACCAAGCAGCTCTCCTGAATGGATTATCTGAGAGGGCAGCGGGCAGGTGCATTCTGGAGGATATGGACAAGGTCTGAGTCTCTGCCACAGCAGGGGCATAGAAGCCTTGAAAGAACTCTGCTCTCCTCTGGATCCTACCAGACGGTGAGGACCCGCAGCAAAGCTCTGCGCCGGAGAATGGAGTGTGTGAATTACGGGTTTTCTGAGAGGAAGGGGAGCCACAGCCTGTGTAAGTGTACTTGGGGGGATCTTTTGGTTTCCTTGGCCCCAAGGTGGGGAGTGTGGAGGGAACTGGAGAAGTGTGCTGGGTCCTTCCTACTCCTGAGGCTGGCAGAGCACATCCCTATAGCTGAGGAGCCTGGAAGTTAAAGGGTTTATTGACAAGGAACTGACAACTTGCCAGTTGCAAATGTGTCCTCCCCCCCCTCCCCTCCCCTCCTGACTCTCCTCCTCCTCCCTCTTCCCCCTCCTCCCTCTCCTCCTCTTCCTCTCCCTCCTCCGCCTTCTTCTCTTCCTCCTCTTCCTCCCCTTCTTCTCCTTCTCCTTCATTTTTTTGTTAATTCAGAGTCTTGCTGTGTCACCCAGGCTGGAGTGCAGTGGTGTTATCTCAGCTCACTTCAACCTCCACCTCCCCAGTTCAAGAAATTCTCCTACCTCAACCTCCTGAGTAGCTGGGATTACACGCGCACGTCACCAAACCTGGGTCATTTTTTTTTTTTTTTTAAGTAGAGAGCGGTTTCACCATATTGATCAGTGTGGTCTTGAACTCCTGACCTCAACTGATTTGCCTGCCTTGGAATCCCAAAGTGCTGGGATTACAGGCATGAGCCACTGCACCCAGTTACATGTGTGTGTTTTGTGTTTTTTGTTTGTTAATTTTTTTGTTTTTTTGGAGAGAGTCTTGCTCTTACCACCTAGGCTGGAATGCAGTGGCACAATCTCAGCTCACTGCAACCTCCTCCTCCCAGGTGCAAGCAATTCTCATGCCTCAGCCTCCTAAGTAGATGGAACTGCAGGTGCCTGCCACATCTGGCTAATTTTTGTATTTTTAGTAGAGATAGGGTTTTGCCATGCTGGCCAGGCTGGTCTCAAACTCCTGACCTCCGGTGACCCGCCTGCCTCAGTCTCCCAATGTGCTGAGATTACAAGTGTGAGTCACTGCACCCAGCCCTATGTGTCTTCTTCTAGCTCACTGAATGGCTGCCGCTGAAAGCACACTAAGGAAGTAGATCTGGGTCCCAAGGGTGAATAAAGCCATGTGAAGGCAAAGTTATACAATGTTGCACTTAGGAAGACTAGCACCAGATAGAAACAACAAGCAGAATACACAGAACAGGAAGCTTCTAGGAAATAGAACCTGAACAAAAGATTACAGCTAATTACTTTCTGGAACTAAAAATAAGACCTCTTCAATTCAAAGATTTAGTACATAAATTGAAGGGAAAAGATAGTCACTGCTGAAAACCTAATTAGTTCCCCAAAAGCTCAAATAGAAGCAGAATCTCAAAGCACAGGGCAAAAAATATAGAGAAGGAAATGTGGTGCAGAGAATAAAAACAGATGGCTTGCTTGAGGCCAGGAGTTCGAGAGCAGCCTGGCCAACATGGCAAAACCCCGTTTCTACTAAAAATACAAAAATTAGCCGAGCATGGTGGCACACACCTGTCAGCCCAGCTTCTTGGAAGGCTGACATGAGAATTGCTTGAACCCAGGAGGTGGGGGTTGCAGTGAGCTGAGATTATGCCACCGCACTCCAGCCCGGGCAACAGAACAAGACTCTGTCTCAAAAACAAATAAAATAATAAAAATAAAATATAACAAAAAATAATAATAATAAAAATATCCCAATATTTTAAATATTGGGATGACAAATCCAAAATCTCTTACATGTGAAAAATAATAGTGGGGCCCGGCGCGGTGGCTCAAGCCTGTAATCCCAGCACTTTGGGAGGCCGAGGCGGGTGGATCACGAGGTCAGGAGATCAAGACCATCGTGGTCAACATAGTGAAACCCCGTCTCTACTAAAAATACAAAAAGTTAGCCGGGCACGGTGGCGCGTGCCTGTAATCCCAGCTGCTCAGGAGGCTGAGGCAGGAGAATTGCCTGAACCCAGGAGGCGGAGGTTGCTGTGAGCCAAGATCGCGCCACTGCACTCCAGCCTGGGTAACAAGAGCGAAACTCCGTCTCAAAAAAAAAAAAAAAGTTAAAAAGATTTGAAAGCAGCGTACTGAAGAGAAATTTGTACCTCATGTTCATGGCATTATTCACAATAGCCAAAAAGCAGAAGCAATCCAAGTTTCCATCGACAAATGAAAGAATATTTTTTATTTATTTATTTATTTATGAGACGGAGTTTCGCTCTTGTTACCCAGGCTGGAGTGCAATGGCGCGATCTCGGCTCACCGCAACCTCCGCCTCCTGGGTTCTGGCAATTCTCCTGCCTCAGCCTCCTGAGTAGCTGGGATTACAGGCGAGCGCCACCATGCCCAGCTAATTTTTTGTATCTTTAGTAGAGACGGGGTTTCGCCATGTTGACCAGGATGGTCTCCATCTGTTGACCTCGTGATCCACCTGCCTCGGCCTCCCAACGTGCTGGGATTACAGGCTTGAGCCACCGCGCCCGGCCAAGAATATTTTTTAAATGAAGTCTATATGCATACAAGAACATATTATTCCACCTTAAAAGGAAGAAATTTCGAATACATGCTAAAAAAGATAAATCTTGAGGTCCTTGGATAAGTGGAATAAACCAGTCACAGAAAGATGAATATTGCACGAGTCCACGTATATGAGGTATCTACAGTCAAGTTCAAATTCACAGAAACAGAAGGGAGAATGACGGTTGCCAGGGGCTGATGGGAAATTGACATGGGGCAGTTGTTTAATGGGTACAGAGTTTCAGTTTTGCAAGGATAAAAAAAGATGAGACTGGTTGCCCAACTATGTGAATATACTTAACATTACTGAACTGTAAATTGAAAAATGTTACAATAGTAAATTTTATATGTATTTTTAGCACACTCCAATTTTTTTTTTTGAGACGGAGTTTCACTCTTGTCCCAGGCTGGAGTGCAATGGTGCGATCTCGGCTCACCGCTACCTCCGCCTCCTGGGTTCAGGCAATTCTCCTGCCTCAGCCTCCTGAGTAGCTGGGATTACAGGCACGCGCCACTGTGCCCAGCTAATTTTTTTGTATCTTTAGTAGAGACGGCGTTTCACCATGTTGACCAGGATGGTCTCAATCTCTTGACCTCGTGATCCACCCGCCTCGGCCTCCCAAAGTGCTGGGATTACAGGCGTGAGCCACCGCGCCCGGCCTCCAATTTTTTTTTTTAATTATTAATAATTTCAAGACAGCAACAGCAGAGCACTAAACTAAGCACAGAGCCCGGTGCAGCTGCTCAGGTCACACACACATGAAGCTGGCCTGCATCCAGGAGATTTTGCAGTTAGAGTGAACAACATGTGCTGAGTAATTAAACGTACGGTAGGAGAGAAAGGCAATAGTCAAGATGGCACTAGGAGCCGGGTACGGTGGCTCACACCTGTAATCCCATCACCTTCGGAGGTCGAGTTGAATGGATCACTTGAGCCCAGGAGTTTGAGACCAGCCTGGGAAACAGGGTGAAACACTTATCTCTACAAAAATGGAAAAATTAGCCGGGCATAGTTGTGCCCCCTGTAGTCCCAGCTACTCAGGAGGCTGAGGCAAAAGAATCGGTTGAATTTGGGAGGTGGAGGTTGCAGTGAGCCGAGATCACACCACTGCACTTCAGCCTGGCAGCAACAGAGTAAGACTCTATCTCCAAAACAACAGCAAAAAAGATGGTAGCAGGGTTTTGACCTGGAAGGGTGATGTTGCAACTGAGATGAAGGTAAGACGAAGTTGACTGCTGTTGTAGGAGCAGCATGGGGCAAGGGGTGGAAATGATGTTAAGTTTGGGGTATCTAGTTGACATCCAAGTTGAAATGCTACTTGGGAGTTGTGTGAGCCTGGAGTTCAGGGGAGGGTGAACTTGGGAGTTGATAATTTATAGTATTAAAAGCCACAAGACTGGATGAGGTCACCAAGAAAATGTGAAGGGAAGAAAATATGAATAGGTGAGAAGGAGGACTAGAGACATAAAAGGGAAAATAGGAGAGTATACAGTGTTCTGAAGGCCAAGGAAGAGGCCGAGCATGGTGGCTCCCAGCACTTTGGGGGGCCAAGGCGGGTGGATCACGAGGTCAGGAGTTCAAGACCAACATGGTGCAACCATGTCTCTACTAAGAATTAAAAAATTTAAAAAATTAAAAAATACTTAGCCTGGCATAGTGGCTCGAGCCTGTAATGGCAGCTACTCAGGAGGCTGAGGCAGGAGAATCACTTGAACCCAGAAGGCGGAAGTTGCAATGAGTTGAGATTGTGCCACTGCAATCCAGCCTGGGCGGCAGAGCGAGACTCTGTCTCAAATAAAACAAAACAAAACTGTGTTTCAAAGAGGAGGGAGAATCAGCTAAGTCAAGTGATGAGAGGGCAAGCAAAATGAGGGCTGGAAATGCCAATGGGACTGAGGACTAGAAATGCTGATGGGATTTCACATTGTGGAGGCTATGGGCGATCTTCACAAGAGTGGCTGAGGGCAAATGAGACATGGGTTCGAGAGAATGGAGAAGAGAAACTGGAGATGGCAAGTGCAGACAATTCTCTCAATGAGTTTTGCTATACAGTGAAAGGGATGTGGAGTCAAGAACGGGTATTTTTAGGTTGAAAATGTAACAGCATGTTTGTAAGCTGATGGAAAGAATCAGGAGAGAAAGAAAACCTGATCATACATAGGGGACGGTTGATGTGCCACGACTGAGAAGACAAAGGGGAAGAGATTGAGTGCATGCGTGGAGGGGCTGGCATCCACTCTGAGAACAGAGAGTTCACCTGGAACAGCAGAGAAGCTGAAATGTATGGACATGAGTAGGTGGGCGGATGTGGTGGGAGGTCCCAGACGTTCTAATCCTTATTGCCTCTGTCGTCTCAGTGATAGAGAAACCAAGATGACCAACTAAAAGTCAAAAAAAGGAGGCATTCATATTTGCAGAAAGGTATGAAATAATTGTCTAGAACAGTGAGAGAATGAATGAGGGAAATGTGGTACAATTACCCACACCACATATAAAGTAATACCTATATTATCACCACCACCAGCTTCTGTATCCCTCCAACCTCCTCATCAACAGGTGTTTCATCACAAAATTTGATTTTGGTGACATACTTCAAATATATTTTGAAATATCCTTATTACATGATGCTTTTTAAATATTAAGAAAATATTTTCTATCATTTCAGTACTATTGGTGTTCCAAACTCATACATTTTCCAGTAAAACTGAACAGACATTGGTTCTGAATCGCCTACTGAGCCACAAAATAAATATGATTCTACCTGTTATTTTAAGCCTGACAATGTGGCAGGGTAACTTTCCAGGCATTATCTCAATTACAAAGTTCTCAGCACGCTGCTTCTGGTGACAGGGACAATCTCATGATTAGCTAAGACCCTTTTTTTTTAGTCAGGGTCACCTGGACTGTGGCCTCTTACTGACAACATTCAGCCCCATTCAGTGCCCCATCTCACTTTCCACCGATTGCCCAATTTTGCATCTCAAACAGAACTACTGCAAGGACACACAGCCGAGAAAAAGAAAAATCATGTTTTGCTTTACTCACTACTGTATCCTCTGGCACCGTGCACTCCAATTCGTTAAATGGGTAGCACTTGCTAGACATAGTGAAAGTGCCAAGCAAAGACCAAAGTTGTGTTTGAAAATAACAGGGTAGCGGTAGCTACCTCCCCCCAACTTCTTGATGGTACTGGCAACCCCTGACCACCACACGTTATATGGCAGATAACTAATATTAGTAACTAGAGACAAATGTAAACAGGGTGATCTGTCCACCCTCCAGTCAAAATGCCTTCCTCCTTGCTTGCTTCATGTTCTGATGCTGCTATTATCAAGGTTTAAATCCTCTTCACTGGCAAGCCAAAGAATGGCTTGCTGTTACTAATTCTCATAAAGGATTCATGTAATTTATTGGCATAATGAAAAACTGTATTAAACACAGTGTCATAGATGAACTAGACATTGATAAGATGTAATGTAGTACACTGCCCCAGTGAATGAAGCCAGAAGTAAATATGCCTTGACCTGCTTTCTTTTTGCTGCAATGAACACGAGGTGCATAATCACAAACCGTCATACATCTAGTTTACAGCTGTCACCTGCAAATAAAATCGTGTTCATTTCATTCAGGTTCATGCACTCTAAAAGCACAGACACTCAAGAAATTACTTTGATATTTTAGCTGAACCTCAATTTATGAAAAAAAGCCAATTTGCCAGAGATGCATTTTGGGTAAAGGATGACCTGCTTAACAAAATTACTTATTGTAGAGGTTCTTTAAAGAGGGACTTCCTTTAAAGCAGCAAACTTCAAGCTTTTCTGTGGTTGGTGCTACTCATCTGAAGCTTCGAAACTTAAGACTGAGGATTTGTCTTTGCACCCAGATACAGCCACCTCCTCCAAAATGGCCAGTTGCTACAGGGAAGAATGTGAATAATCTCTAACGTACTTTTGGGGCTTTTACCATATACTTGTTAAAAAAAAAAGTCTTCTCCCCTAAAAGCATTTATGTTAGTTTGCAGAAAAACAATAAGCAGCTAAAGTCATTACTATAACCAGAGTTATATATTACAAGCAACTTCCAGTTGACCCTGCATAATGGTCATAACCACCAACAGCTATTTATTATGTGCTGGGCATTGTTTTAATTGCCTTACTCTGTGAGGCTGGGTAACTGTAAGATAGCTGTTAGGACTTTTCTCCATTTTATAACTGAACTTAGGCAGTTTATGTAAATACTAAGAGGATAAAGCATTTTGAACTGCCATAAATTGATACAAAGTTATGATTCTGAGTACAAAAATGTGACTCTACATATTTCCGTCAATTGAAATAAATTTCATTAACAGGTACAGGAATACACATAGTCAAGATATGAGTCTTGAAGGCACGCTCTATTTAGTCTGCTTTCAATTGACAATTTCCTACCAACGTTCAGAAGAGTTCCTGAGTTCTCATACAGCGTGTACTTTTGTTCCTTTGCATCTCTTGTTCCCTGGGCCAGTTCAAGGGAAATCTTTATTATTATTACTTTTTCCACTTGTGGGTTTGCTTTGTTTTTTAAACAGAGAGACTCAGATTCAGTATTAGGAGCTATGGAAAGAAAGTGCTTGAAGACCTATCAACGCAGGGTGTAACTGGCAATCCAGGGTCTGAGACATGGGGAGTGCTGAGATCAACAGATTCCTGGCTTTCAACTGTCTTCATCTCTTTGTAGAAATTTCCTCGTAGTACATAATGCAAGTATTTCAGAAACAAATAAATACATAAAACCATATGAGTTCATATTTATTACTGGGATTATTTACACAAAAGCCTTTATCCACTGTTAACTTAGGCATAATAATTGTGTCATGTGACTTCCTTTTAGAACTATTTTCTAGAAAATCATAAAAGGTCTGTATCTGAGAAGATACTAATATGTAAGTTTTAAAAAGTGAGAGGAGTTAAAGGGGGGGGTTTCTTCTATTTCTCAGTAGCTGCGACCAAATAAGGTATAGTACTTGGCAGGGTTCTTGCCACAGACGCATTTGGCTCCAGGATGCAGTTCACAGAGTGGTTTGAAGGGGATGCAAAGGCTTTTAGCTCCCATGGATGGAGCACCAGGTTCAAGATCTTGATCCCTGAAATTAATAAACAAATAAGAATTTCATTCATTTATGCTGCACATTGCTTTTCTTTTCCATTGCAATACTTCACAAGTTTTATCAGTTAATTATGTTTACCTGGCAGTGGTCTTTTTGATCCAGTCTTCACAGTCAATTTCCCCACAGAATGGAATCTGAACAATCTAGTAAGAAAAGGAAAAGTATTCAGTCTTTATAACTCCTTCAATTCTATTCTGTAGAAAGAGTATCTGACGCCAGTTAGAATGGCAATCATTAAAAAATCTGGAGACAACAGATGCTGGAGAGGATGTGGAGAAAAAGGAACACTTTTACACTGCTGGTGGGAGTGTAAATTAGTTCAACCATTGTGGAAGACAGTGTGGTGATTCCTCAAGGACCTAGAAATAGAAATTCCATTTGACCCAGTAATCCCATTCTGGGTATATATCCAAAAGATTATAAATCGTTCTATTATATGGACACATGCACACATTGCGGCACTGTTTACAATAGCAAAGACCTGGAACCAACCCTGATGCCCATCGATGATAGACTGGACAGGGAAAATGTGGCACATATACACCATGGAATATTATGCAGCCATAAAAAATGATGAGTTCGTGTCCTTTGTAGGGACATGGATGAACCTGGAAATCATCATTCTCAGCAAGCTGACACAAGAACAGAAAATCAAACACCGCATGTTCTCACTCATAGGCGGGTGTTGAACAATGAGAAGACATGGACACAGGGAGGGGAGCATCACACACTGGGGTCTATGTAGGGGAACTAGGGGAGGGACAGTGGGGGGTGGAGAGTTGGGGAGGGATAACATGGGAAGAAATGCCAGATATAGGTGATGGGGAGGAAGACGGCAAACCACATTGTCACGTATGTACCTATGCAACAATTTGCATGTTTTTCACATGTACCCCAAAACCTAAAATGCAATAAGATATAGATTTAAAAAAAAGAGTATCTGAGTTCTATATTAAACTTGCAAGCAAAAAGGATAGGTCTCCCAGCCCTTTTCAGGCCATGATACCTTTGCAAACCTGCTAGAAACTCTGCTCACTTATAAAAGATAGGAAAGAATGTTTTTCCTCGATCCAAAACCCACACTCACAGCACATCAAAGACACAACAAAGACATCTTTGCAGAACCCTCAAATCTCCCCCATAAACTGGCTATAACGCAGTGGCTGAAAAGAAGTTGAACTCTGGTTCTGTCTCCCTCATTTCAAAGCCAGACTGCACCTGCTCTGCCTCTCTAAATGGTTATCTTCCTGGTATTATCAGGTGCTGTTACCAATAACAATTAACATTCAGGCAAACTGCACTTTATGCCACAGTGTTCCTAACTTGTAATTTAGGCAAGTGGATCATTATTAAAGTCAAAAAATTATTTTGTATAAGAAAAAAATCCTTTCAATTTTTCTTTCTTAGACTACATAAAACAAAGGCTGAATCAAGATACTTAGGACTTTAATTTAGAAATTCACCACCTGTTTGAAAATCTCTAGCTCTGGGTTTTCTTTTAACAAAATGTGGATGTTAGACAAGTTTAAAAAAAAATTTTTTTTTTTTTTTTTTTTTGACACAGTCTCACTCTGTCATCCAGCATGGAGTACAGTGGCACAATCTTGGCTCATTGCAACCTCCACCTCTTGGGTTGAAGCAATTCTCATGCCTCAGCCTCTCGGCATAGCTGGAATTACAGACGTGAGTCACCACACCCAGCTACTTTTTTGTAATTTACTTAGTAGAGACAGGGTTTTGCCATGTTGGCCAGGCTGGTCTCAAACTGATGGCCTCCCAAAGTGCTAGGATTACAGGCATGAGCAACTGCACCTGGCCAACAAGTATTAACATTTCTTAGTTGTGAATGCTAATTTTTAAAGCATGTCTACCTCAAAATAAGGTTTGTCTGCAGTAACCTTTATGCAGTAGCCCTACAAAATATTCCTGGAGAGTTAATGAAAGGTACAGCAAAGTTGGGAATAATCTCCACATATTAGAAATACAGTGTAAAAGCAGCTGAATATCTGGAGATCTATCCAAGTGGAGACTCAAGAAACATCAGCGGTAACAGCGACACGATTCCAGCTTCCTCAGCAGCTTCTCATCAACCACTCCCAGCCACACAGTCCACACTCGGGTTCCTTCTGCAAACCCTTCCTTGCACTTGGGATTTGGTGTAACATGTTTCAAAAGGCATCTCTGATAAACAGATAGAGACTAGGAAATGACAGAAAAACAAGGAATTCATTAGGCGAACATTAATGCAGGGTGATGCGGCATTAGTTATCTAAGTCTCTTATGCTCTCCCAGTAAAATGTATTTCTAATATGTGGAGAGAATTCCCAAAGTGGATGAACTGTCTTTTTGATAATCTGGGTTAAGACAATAAAGAGGTGATACATTTTTAGGTAAGTCCTGGAGGTGGGAGTGGGTAGGCAGACAGAAGGTAGCAGAGATAGAAATAATAAACGTTTAGAGACATTTTAATATACAAAGTACCTGTGCAATAAAAACTGAAGTGAAAACAAACTTAGAAATAGAAAAGCTGAAATAACATAGTTACTTCCCTGTATTCAAAGTTGGAAATCATTTGCATAAATACAAACAAAAAGCATGGGGAAAAGTACATTCAAATAAGTATTGTTTAAAATTCATTACAAAAGACAATGAGGCCAGGCATGGTGACTTACACCTGCAGTCATGAGTTTGAGACCAGCCTCGCCAATATAGTGAAACCCTGTTTCTACTAAAAATACAAAATAATTAGTTGGGCATGGTGGCATGCACCTGTGGTCTCAGCTACTTGGGAGGCTGAGGTTGGAGAAACGACTGACCCAGGGAAGTGGCGGTAGCAGTGAGCCAAGACTGCACCACTGCACTCCAGACTGGGAGACAGAGCGAGACACTACCTGCAGGGCGGGGGGGAGACACAGAATGAGAGAAAAACTTTAATCTCTGTCTTTAGTTATGCAATGATAAAGTATTAGCAGCTAATTACAAAACATATCTTTGGGTAACACAGTTAAATCTGGTTTCTTTGAAACTTCTGTTAACTTACAAAGTTTATATTTTCATAACTAACAATTTTAATAATAAAGTAGTATTTTCTCCTTCTCTAAGAAAAAAATTACTGGCTGGGTGCAGTGGCTCCTGCACTTGAGTGGCTTGAGTAGCTGGGATTACAGGCAGGCGCCACTGCACCCAGCCAGTAATTTTTTTCTTAGAGAAGGAGAAAATACTACTTTATTATGAAAACATTCTGGGAGGCTGAGGCAAGAGAACAGCTTGGACCAGTAGTTTGAGACCAGCCTGGGCAACATGGTGAGACCCCATTTCCAGAAAATATTTAAAAATATGCTGGGAGTGGTGGCATGTGCCTGTAGTCCCAGCTACTCAAGAGACTGAGGGCGGGGGATTGCCCAAACCCAGGGAAATTGAGGATACAGTGAGCTAAGGTTATGCTACGGTACTCCAGCCTGAGTGACAGAGCAAAACTCTGTAGGAAGGCAAGAGGATGGAAGGCGAGGGGAGGGAGGGAAGGGGAGGCGAGGGGTGGGGAGGGAAGGCGAGGGGAGGGGAGGCAAGGGGAGGGGGGAGGGGAGGGAGGGGAGAGTAAACGAGGGAATGGGAGGGGAGAGGAGGCAAGGGGAGGGTCTTACTATGTTGCCCAGGTTGGACTCAAACTCCTGGGCTCAAGCAATCTTATCATCTCAGCTTCCCCATGTAGCTGTGGCTTTAAGTAGGGACCACACAGTGCCTGGCTTTAAAAAAACAACAAAAAACGTAGTTGATGGTGCACGCCTGTAGTCCTAGCTACTCTGGAGGCTAACACAAAAGAATTGCTTCAGCCCAGGAGTTGGGAGTCCAGCCTAGGCAACATAATGAGACCCCATCTCAAAAAATGAATGAACTCATTTAAAAACGACACAATCTTTGTAATATGTAATGTCTTAAATTCCTTGTAGAAAATGACAGTAACAAGAAATGGCAACACTCAAAAATCATAAATACGCGAGACGAATAATGCATGGCAGCAGTGATAAATATTCTAAATATATACACATAGCATTTATTTTTCATTGAATTAAGATTCTCCTCCTTGGAAAAATGTACTAAAATCAAGTCCTAGTAAAACCAGATATAATTTTTCATTTATACCAATAAGAAAAGTAGAAAGATCAAACTTTCACCTACATTTAAGTTCCAAAGATCTCTTCCTCCTTCTCCCCTCCTCGTAAATACCATTTTATTTACAACAACCTCAAAGGCTGCTTGATGGTCAATACATCTAAGCTGACAAACAAGGTGAGACAAGGGATGGAACGGTCCACTAAATACAAGAAACAGATATTTGTCTTCCGGTCAGTCCCGTGTTCTTTGTATATACAACCAAAATACCACAGGTTCTACTTCAGAATAGTTATTGAAATTGCTATGGTAACTTATCCAAAATTAGAATAAAAGAGATGATTCCAGCAATATCTGTCAGCATTTATTTCTTTGAAAGCAATGGATTAACTGTTACTCTGTTGATTTAACTCCTATGCAATGTCTTTAATAGACTGCTGCAAACATGACTACCATATTTCTACAATAAAGGAAAATTTTAAATTCAGTAGTTAATGGAACAAAAAAGAATAAAGTGAAAGAAAAAACACAGTGCTACAGATAACTACCCCTTCTCTAGCCTTCTATTAAAAGTAGGAAGTTTGAGGCCCGACACAGTGGCTCATGCCTGTAATCCCAGCACTTTGAGGAGCCAAGGCAGGTAGATCACCTGAGGTCAGAGTTCAAGACCAGCCTGACTAATATGGCAAAATTTCATCTCTACTAAAAATACAAGAATTAGCCCGGTGTGGTGGCAGGCACCTGCAATCCCAGCTGCTCGGGAGGCTGAGGCAGGAGAATCACTTAAGCCCGGGAGGCAGAGGTTGCAGTGAGCCAAGATCGAGCTGCTGCACTCCGGCCTGGGCAGCAAAGGAAGACTCTGTCCCCCGTCCCCCACATTCCCCCACAAAAAAGGAAGTTTGAATCAAGTGAAAAATTACAGAACCCAGAAAGGTGAAAAATTATAAAAGCAATAATCCAATAAGGACAGAAGGTTCAATACTGAAGAATTATGGCTCTGAAGAGGATTTTGATATTTTGTACTCATTTTACAGAATAGTAAAATGAAAGCCAGAGAGATTAATTTTCCCAGCTCAAGAAATGAGACATATTAATACATTATGATCATAAAAATTAAAGCTTTAATAAATTCATGCTCATTCTCAGCATGAATTTAAAAAACAAAAAAGATACACAGGAAACTGCATTACACCTAGTCAGAAGAGTGATGTAAATTCTGTATAGTTTGGGGTATTCATTTAGACAATAGCCCATGGTTTTCTCACTTGTAACCTAAAGACACAAGATTGGCTGTATATCCAAACATGTATACCATTTAAAAAGTTACATATCTGAAATTCTTCTTTATGAAAATTTAAAGTTTCAGCTTGAAACAGCTACATATCCCCAATAAATAAAACCAATTAGGAAAGCCTATGGAGTTCTAAGGAGCCAGGTAGCCCCATTCTGAAAAACAGGCTTAGAAT
Source organism: Callithrix jacchus (assembly GCF_049354715.1). NCBI lineage: Eukaryota > Metazoa > Chordata > Mammalia > Primates > Cebidae > Callithrix > Callithrix jacchus. The sequence goes on from NC_133509.1 coordinate 99,851,341, forward strand.
GAGCAATGCTTTTCTTCTCATTATTCAGAAAGTTCAGTCAGTTGAGAGCTGAGTATGTATGGTCAGGGAATGGAAAGAAACTGACTTTTCACCTTGTTTTAGGCAGCCGCATATGAGAGCTCTAAAGCTAAGCAATGGTTACTTTAGGAACTTACATGAAACTGAAATAACAGAGATTTTCAATAAGGAAGAAATTAGGAGGCATACAGAATCAGTGTTCTTTAGAAAGTAGCATATCAGACATGGGAAAAAATTCACATAATCAGTTCAAAGTATTACTCCAAAATGGTATAATGTTTTAATGCTTTGGGGAAATCAGTAAAAAACAAATACACACACTCACTGACGCTCTCTCTCTCTCTCTACACACACACACACACACACACACATTATATACTTATATATAAAACATACATTTAAATATAAAACAAAGACTATATGAGACTATATATTTATATATATATAAAATGTTGAGTAATGTACTATCTTTTTATGTGATTGACTTAAAAAAGGATTAATATCATGTATAAATGCAATGAGCCTTAAAATACAATTTACTGAAATATTTTTATACTAAAAACTTTTTGAAAGTCTCTGACCTTTCCAGAATCTAGTATCTTCTGAAAGTCTTCCATTGTATTAGCCACAATCATATGAGTCTTAAGGTCTTCAGAAGCCCTACCAAACAAATTAGAAAAGAATACATAATTGTTCTCACAAATATGACCAAGTTTTATAAAACACACAATTAATGAAAACATAATAACCTGGCAGTCAGAAGGACTCAGTTTGAATCTCAAGTCTGTCACTCACAGTGACCATTCGTATATTACAGTTATCTTATCATTGCACTACTGTGAGCCTTAAATGCATGGGAAATTTGTTACACACACAACAGGTCATCATAACTTTTGTTACTGCTGTTATATCTCTAATGACCAACATTCTTTTTCTGGCATTAACACATCACCTATGGGAGTGTTATTTTTTAAACCTCCCTGGTCTTAAACATTTCCAAATTCAGAGGAAATATGTATAAAAGATACATATATATTATATATATCTTACATCAGTACGTAAGTGCCCTTCCATAAGATGCAGACACCACCCTCTCCCAAACTGCGCCCCTATCCTCAGTGGTAGTGGGCCTTCCTCTCTGCTTTCTGCTCCAGGTTGGCAGGAAAGAAAATAAGGTGCCAAAGCTAAGCCACTAATCTGGTGCCTCTGCCCTGAGATCTGTGATTCTAAAAGACTCTCTCCATCGGTGAGGGTGGCCCTAAGGCCTTCCTCTATCCCTCATTCCCAACCACAATAGGGAGGTTCTCAGCCTTGGCTATATTATAATCCCCTGAAGGAGCTTTTAACAGTATAGGTGCCAGGCCCTCTCCAGACAAATTAAATTATATGTCTAGGAAGGCACTGGTATTTACTAAAGCTTCCCAGGTACTGCCAATGTGTACCCAGCCTTAAGCCCTCATATTTATATCTCATAAAAACCTAGATCTATATGCAGCTATCTATTTATTTATTTGGAATTTTTTCATTTTTTCTAAAATTAAAAAAATAAAAATAAATAAATAAACCTAGATCTAAAATTAATGCAAATTAATCCAGGGGACAGAAACTTCATTGTCGCAAAGCTAGTAGGAAGCAGATGGCACTTAGAAAAATAACCATAATACAAGTAAAAAACCCAGAGAGTGGTGAATTAAGCAGCATGAGGGCTCAGAGGGAGGGAATAATCACTTCCAATTGGGACAACCCCAAATATTCCTTGATATAAAGGTGGTAGAAGATTTGGAGAGAGACATAAGCAATTTGGAGCAACTACCTTGTGAAAAGGGTGACATGGATGTCTTCCAAAATAGCTTGAAGTTTAGTCTCTGCCTCATTTTCAGCAACTGTCAGCTTTTCTCCGGTATCTCGTCTGACAGCTACAAACTGACAGCTCTTCATATCACATGGCCCAACTTCAAATCTAATGGGAACTCCCTATAAGACAAAAAAGGCAGTTAAAATGATATATGAATGCCTCCAGCTGAATATACAGATATAATTCATGGCTTTATCTACAGTAAATTATACAAAAAATAACAATAATAAGAAAATAAAGGCATAGGAAAACAAGGTAATACTGCAGAGATACTATAGAAACCTATTCCAGTAAGAAGGCATAAACCTAAAGAAAAAAATCTACTACTGCCTTAGTGATTCTAAGGAAAGGAAGTTCTTCATGGAGAAAGAGAGTCGTTTCTAGGCCAGCATTCCCAACTTTTCTCACAAACTAGCATCCAGAAAATGTATCTGCAAAGTAATGGGGTTACAGAAAGGCTTTTTGAGGCTAAATCTACCACAAGCCACTGAGGGGATCAGTACCATGACACATTTTTGACCCATTTCTGATACAGTGGTGTTCTCTGGTTGCGAAGCCCTCATTCTGGATATTCTATATTTAGCATGCATTATGATCACCTGGAAGGATTGTGAAAGCAGATTTCAGGGTCCCACCTCCAGAGTTTTTTATTATAGTAGGTTGGGGATGTGACCTGAGAATTTGTTTGTTTGTTTATTTTTGAAGACAGTCTCCCCTGTTGACCAGACTGCAGTGCAGTGGCATGATCTCGGCTCACTGCAACGTCTGCCTCCAAGGATCAATTGATTCTCATGCCTCAGCCTCCCGAGTAGCTGGGATTACAGGCACCCACCACCACACCTGGCTAATTTTTGTATTTTTAGTAGGCATTGGATTTTGCCATGTTGACCAGGCTGGTGCTGAACTCATGGACTCAACTGATCTGCCTGCCTCCACCTCCCGAAGTGCTGGGATCACAGGTGTGAGCCATCATACCTGGCCAAGAGTTTTAATTTCTAACAAGTTTCCAAGTGAGGCAGACACTGCTGGTCCTAGGACTACAGTTTAAGAACCACTTCCCTATGCTGTTTTGATCTTTCAAAGCAACTTAAGGACTGACTGCAAGTTTAAGATTTGTGAATGTTCAATCCTTGTGAATGAATATCCCATAACAGGATTAAAATCCTTAAGGTTTAGGGAAACATCTCATTTTTAGGGCCCAGGACCATATCTGATAAACAGTTGGTTTTAAATAATTTTTTTGAAAAAATAATCCTTTAAAATTAACTTGGGATTTTCATAAGTTAGGTGCTCCTACATACAATTTAGATGTTGGGTGGTATACCCAAAAATACCATAGGAAAAATTTAAGGTATTAATCTAGAAGTCCTTATTTACCCCAAGAGAAGATTTATTTTATAAAATGAGATAAAAAAAATATGGAACAAAATGTTGTATGCTAAATATTACATTATTTTATTATTTTCGTTTATTCATTCAATGTAGAATACTGGATGTATTACATGCATTTGTAAGATACAGTGTTCCCAGCACTTTGGGAGGCCGAGGCGGGTAGATCACGAGGTCAAGAGATCGAGACCATCCTGGTCAACATGGTGAAACCCCATCTCTACTAAAAATACAAAAAATTAGCTGGGCACGGTGGTGTGTGCCTGTAATCCCAGCTACTCAGGAGGCTGAGGCAGGAGAATTGCCTGAACCCAGGAGGTGGAGGTTGCGGTGAGCCGAGATCGCGCCATTGCACTCCAGCCTGAGTAATGAGGGAAACTCCGCCTCAAAAAAAAAAAAAAAAAAAAAAGATACAGTCCTAAGTGCAATGAGATCTTAAAGATGAGTAAGAAATACATCTTGTTCTCAAAGAAGCTTCATGCTTTGTACGATAAATAAGGCACAAATACAAACAATAAAAATTAATACAGAAAGTCAGCAGTGAGAGACTATTCCTCAGCTGGAAGAGAGAAGAAAAGCTACTGGAGAAGGTAAAAATTAATAAGTAAATATTCATCAGAATTAAAGAACATTCTATAAAATAACCGACCTGTAGTTACAAAAATGCCTAAGTCATAAATGACAATGAAAGTCTGACGATCTACTTCTGATTGAAGAACACTAAAAGGACATGACAGCGAAACGCAGTAAGACCGGATCCCACACTGAAAAAGGAGAGAGCCATTGGTAGTCTGCAGCAGGGTGTCTGAGCTTGAGTCAGGCGAGAGGACATCCAGCATGAGAACAGTCTTGCATAGAGTGACAGAACCCATGATGGATAAGGAGCTCATTCACACAGGGGAGTGGGTGACAATGGCAATGAGAGACTGGTGACATCAAATAAATTCATGTACTAAGAATAATTAGAGCTAGGTTTTTCATTGTCAGAAAAGGGAATTACAAGCACAAAATGGGGAAAAAACTAGAATGCATCCTGTGGTGTTTGTTGTTTTTTGTTTTCTCCTTGAGAGAGTTTCACTCTTGTCGCCCAGGCAGAAGTGCAATGGTGCAATCTCGGCTCACTGCAACCTCTGCCCACCCCCGGGTTCAAGTGATTCTTCTGCCTCACCTTCCTAACTGCAACTACAGGTGCCCACTACCATGCACAGCTAATTTTTGTATTTTTAGTAGATAAAGGGTTTTGCCATGTTGGATAGGCTGGTGGCCAACTCCTGACCTCAGGTGATCCACTTGTCTCAGCTTCCCAAGGTGCTACGATTACAGGTATGAGCCACCGCACTTGGTCCATCATGTGGTTTTTTTTAATTGGAATTCAAAGTATAGCTATAAACTCTTGGTTTTCAACATACATAAATAGATAGAGAAATATGGTGGTAAAAGTGTACATGTGTCTGTATGTGTCTACACATATACATATTCAGTAGCTCCATCTACTGAGAAGGCCTGGGAGAGGGGATAGCTCAAAAGCAAGGAGCATACCCAGCACTAAATACCATTCTCCACTAAACAGAACCAGAACTTCTTAGAGACATAGCTAATAACTGGGCCAGGGGAGAGAAAGTACAACATAAGCCTACAACATCTTGTGCCAAGAAGGAGGGAAGTACCTAAAGAATGATGGAGAATGCCAAGAGGACACAAAACCCAGCTTTAAGGGATCCTCTTGGTCAAGACGGAGACACTTTAAGCATCAAAACAAATAATGTTAGTAACAGATTCTATAACCCAGTGCATAATAATGGAAACCATGGATCCAAAAAATAGAAATTCATTAATAGAAAGGCTAATAAGAAACGTGCTGTGTCAAGATCATGATAATCAAAGAAAATCTGAGAAATGATTACAGACTAAAAGAGACTAAAGATACATAATAACTACATACAACACATAATTCTGAACTAGATTCTTCTGCTATAAAGGAACACTAGTCAGACAGCTTTGAAAGCTGCATGGGGTCTAGAATTAGACTATAGCAGTATACAAACATTACTACACTTAACTTGTATTATGCAGGAGAATATGTTTGCAGGGTGATGGAGCATCGGGTTAGTATCTTATTTTCAAACAATTCAACCAGGAAAAATTAATTATTTGTACAGAACCTGCTTTATTTTAAGTCTGTGACTGTTACATGATAAAAGCTTTTACAACCCAGGTAGAATACCACAAGCAAATACACGGAGGTGGAAAAAACAGGCTGTTTGTGAAGAAGAGAGAAAAGGGCATATGAAAGGGGATAATGAAAAGTGAAAGCTGGAAAGGTAATCTGAAGCCAAATCATGGAATAGGCAAATATTTTGTTGATAGTTTTGTTCTAAAATTAGCTACAAATTTAACTGTAAAAGATTTGTGTTTTGTTTCAACAGCAACACAAAATTTAATCCTTCCACATAGTAAAAAGAAAAGTTAATTCAGATTATTTTCCCCTTTATATTTTCATAATATAGGAAGGGGTACTAAAGCAGAATTATAGGGTTGCTGGGTTCTGGCCTTACAACCAAACCATATTATACCTCATTTATTAATCTGAGTAAGTTTCAAAATACATGTATACATTGCTCACATACTTTAGTCAGTCACTGTAAACTAAATATAAATCCAGATCTCCTAAAATATTTTCTCAGACTCTTTGACTAAATGGAACTAAAGTAGCATTAAAAAGTATAACTATTATCTTCCACTAGATAGTGAACTCTCTTTCTCAATGTTCTTTAACTTGAGGCAAGTTTAGAACGCAGGTGCTTTATTTTCCTTCCTGAGGAATACAGACAAGGAAGCTGTAGCAGACCCAAGTCATACTAAGAATACCTCCCCAACGTAGTCTAGGCTTACCAGGGCACTAAAAGAAGAGTGGCAAAGACAAAGCCGCGTCAGTCTAAGGATGGGAAATGAATAAAAGAGGAATTCAGGAAGGAGTGTGGACAGTTTCTTTCCTTTTAATCATGCTAGCAGCCAGCAATACATTTCTCCTTTAATGTTTTGTACCCTAAGTTAAGTAGAAATTAGTTTAGAGAAACTGCTGCTGGTATCACACAATAGCAATTTATAAGTAAGCAAAAGAGAGTGCAATGAAAAAGGAAATGACATGGGAAAAAAATGTATGTTTAGGAGAACATGTAAAGAAACAGTTATATTACATAAAAGGGAGGTATTATTATCAATGTGATCACTATTCCTCAGCGCAAGAGATTTACATCAGGGGCCATTTGAAACAAATAAGATGATAAATATTAGCAACTCTGGGAATCCTAGACATATAAATCCTTAAAAATTCCAATATTGCTGAGCTTCCGTAATTTGAAAGCTTGCAGTTACAATCTCAATATATTCTCTCATCCCATCGTCTATAATATGAGTTTATAGAGTCTCAATCCTTAATTTCTAGATCTAGTAAGATTTCCTCTTTCAGCATAAGTAAAAATGTTAAATCCCAGAAGTTTATAAAACAGAATTAAGGGCACGGATAATGTATTAATGACAATGTGCAATAAATGAAAGTTACATAGCAAACAATAAAGCAGAATTTAGACTGCTTTATATACACAAAATAAAAATCAACAAACTGGTACAAAACGATGTGGTGTGAAAAATCAAGTATAAAATTAATCTCGGATGTTTCACTATTAGCTATAACAGAAAGCTAAGAGATGTCCACGTACCATTATTCTGGTGGTCATACTATATAAATAACATTTTTATATGAATTCCTGGCATAAACATTTTAGTATACCAGCCACATGATGTTTGTTAATCATAAACGAGGGCTTCAAGATCATTTTTAATCTAACATAATAAAAATAGGTTCCACAAAAACTACTTTAAATTTAGGTATCACTATTACAAAGCTATGAACTGTGTCAGTGCTCAACAGTTTCAGTGAAGAAGAAAAAAAACTCACAACTATCAAAATAGAGGAAAGCAATGAAAAGCCTTAAGTTTTATAAAAACATATGCAGAGGAAAATCTAAACTCAATTTGCAGGTGTTGAGGGGTAACACATACAACAGAGAAATTTACCTTGAGCTCCCAGTGATTGAATTTTCAACCTGGAGAATAGTTATCCCGTAAATCAGCTCTGACTCGGATGTTAACACTGAGTAACCGCCTTCGATAATCATTGCATTTTGCCATCAGCACTTCTTTGTCTTCTTCAGAAAGTGCATTGGTAATGCCACAAGGAATAACCACCACCTAGAATCCAGCACAATGTCCCAAAATTAAACAAAGAAACAGCATACAGAAGCAATGAGCTCTCAGAAGTCAAAACCTACTAGTGACTATATTATTAACACAAATCAGCTTGTGTGACTTCTAATCTATACGTAATGTCTACTAATTACCTGCAAATCACTTACCCATGCTAAATGTATTTTCATCTGACCTACTATATTTAATGTACATATATATATTTACATTTTTTTCAGCCTCCCTAGTAGCTAAGACTATCAGTGCATGCCACCACACCTGGCTAATTGTTTGTAGACTGGGTTTTGCCATGTTGCCCAGGCTAGTATCAAACTCCTGGGCTCAAGCAATCTGCCCTGCCTTGGCCTCCCACAGTGCTGGGATTACAGGTGTGAGCCTTCATGCCCAGCTCATTTAACCTATTATAGTTTTTAAAAAATGACTTCTAAAAATGTTTATATAAGTAGCTTAAAAATTAAAAGAGTAAGAAACAATAAATAATGTAAATGATACACACAGTTACACAACACTAGGGTCTAGGCTACATTCTATGTTTCTATTATCAGAGATATCTGCCTGAATGATATTCAGAAAATCATCCTTTCAAATTTCCTTTAGTAAAATAATGGCTTGTATTTTATAAAATGAATGATAGACAGAAATATTTTCCTTACCTGAACACATGCTACACGGGGTGGCAATACTAAACCCATATTGTCCCCATGAATCATGGTCATAACACCAATAGTTCAAGTCGTCAGGCCCCAGGAGTTTTGATATGCAAATTGCTTCTCTCCTGGCGTCTTTGGATCTTCAAACATGATTTCAAACATTTTGGAAAAATTCTGCCCTAAATGATGTGATGCTCCTCCCTAATATATAGAGAGAAATATAAGCTTGAATTTTAGTAACGCATTATGCCCTTGAACATGATTACTATAAGATCACATGCTTTAAAATGGCACTAGACTTCTTTTTCTCCCCTTTCTTACATTAAATGAGGTTTTTAAATATAAGCATAATTACTATAACAAGAGATTCAGATTAGTCAAAAAATACTATTTACAAGTGTCTTGCTCTGGACTGCCCCTTTTATAGCAGTAATTTTACTTACAACGGTTAAAAAGTAATTCATATTTTAGTAATTCAGGATACGTACCGTGAGTTAATGGACCAAGGAGACAGAGGAATGGGATAGATTTGCTTTAAATTATTATACGAAAGTACATGAAATACTTATATTTTAAGAGTCTACTTCTTTGATGACAGAATAAATTACTGGATCTGTCCATGGACTGTGCTCATAGTGCCCTATGAATCCTGTGTGGCAGTCTGATACCTGGATAGCTCTTCCACTAGCAGATATAAATGCTTCTACTGTAGTTGTATAGTCTCCTCCTGCAAATTTTTCCTTTTCCGTCTTTCTTCCTTTTTCCGTCTTTCTTTCTTCCTTTTACAACAGGTATTGCCAGGAGTTCTTCATATACTTGAGCATATAAGTCAAGTATCTGCATTTTAAATGTAAATGTGTTCAAATTTGGGGTATATTTATTCACTAAAATCTATAAAACTGCACTACTTAAGACTAATTGTGTGGGAAAAGCAATTCAAACAATAAAAACCTCTTTTTATGAAAAGGTTAAAGCAGCCAGTGTGAATTTATTAAGAAAGATATTCAACGAAGCAATGTAAAAAGAAGTCAAATAACTTTAAAAAATGTATATGTTTAGAATATAAAAAAATAAATGTTACAAAAGATATATAGGATCAAAATGAAAATTTCTTGAAAAATAATTTTCTACAAATTAAAGCCCAGAAGTATTTTCACCTGAAAATTTAAAAGAGCATATATTCCTTATTAATAACATTCCAATAAGCAGTTACCTAAATCCACGTAACTGCTTTGAATTAATTTGATTTGGCTTTTAACAGGTGTTACATACATTTTTAAATAACAAAATAGCAGATCCCGAACAAAGAAATGGAACATAGTTAATACGGAAAATAACTTTATACCTCTTCTGCTGCTTCTTCAATGGTAGCAAAAGCACTGTGCCCCTCCTGCCAAAGAAATTCACGAGTACGTAGGAAAGGCTGAGGGTGCTTGAACTCCCAACGCTGGAAGAGGCAAGAAAACAATTTGGTCATTACAGAGAGCTTTCCAGTTTTTTTTGGAGACAGCGTCTTGCTCTGTCACCCAGGCTGGAGTGTGGTGGTGCAATCATGGCTCACTGAAACCCTGTGCCTTCCAGGGTCAAATGATCCTCCTACCTTAGCCTCCCATGTAGCTGGACTACAGGTGCATGCCACCACACCTGTCTAATTTTTAAATTTTTAGTAGAGATGTTGTTTTTGCCATGTTGCCCAGGCTGGTCTCAAAATCCTGGGCTCAAATGATCTGTCTACTTGACCTCCCAAAGTGCTGGGATTATAAGTGTAATCCACCATACCCAGCCACTTTCCAATTTTTATTACCATTTTATATGGTAATCAAAAATCATGATTGATCTTAAATACTTCAAAAATACTTCCATACTCCTAATCCGTTGAAAATAAAAACAAAATATGCTTTAAAAAGGAAGGTGAATAATCATTAAAGAATATAAGAGGGAGTGTACACCTACCACCACATTGCACCACTGATTGAGCCTGATGGGCAGGTCTCTGTGTGACTGCACCCATTTTGCATATGCAGGATACATTACTGAAAGACATGGGAAAATAGAGACAGTCATTTACAGCTTTATTTCTCCTTTAAGGCTGGTAAGAGCTAAACCAGCAAGATAATTAATAGGAATTAAAATGTAAAAAATAAATTAAAAAAGTAAAATGTATGTTTGTATAAACATATTTCCAATGCTTATAATAGTATTGTTATCTATTTCATAAAGTGTATTACTCAAGGATAGCAATCTAAACAATCATATTTTACGTTCTTCACATAAGATTTTACATTCTTCACATAACACGATGTACTTTGACAGTTTTTACATTCTGTTTTTAAAAACACTAATAAAGGTCATATTCTATGTTAAGTTCTTTGCATTCATTAACCTGTTCAATTCTCATATTCAAACCATAAGTAGGTATCATAATCTCAGTTTTAAAGATCTGGAAGCTGAGTTTACAGAAGTTAAACAATTTGCTGAATCCAGAAGTTATGAGAAGCAGAATTAATTTACATCTATCTGATGCATCTATTCAGAGTATGAAAGCTCTTGCTAGGCCGGGCGCAGTGGCTCAAGCCTGTAATCCCAGCACTTTGGGAGGCCGAGGCAGGTGGATCACGAGGTCAACAGATTGAGACCATCCTGGTCAACATGGTGAAACCCCGTCTCTACTAAAAATAGAAAAAATTAGCTGGGCATGGTGGCGCACACCTGTATTTCCAGCTACTCGGGAGGCTGAGACAGGAGAATTGCTTGAACCCAGGAGGCAGAGGTTGCAGTGAGCCAAGATCGCGCCATTGCACTCCAGCCTGGGTAACAAGAGCGAAACTCTGGTTTAGAAAAAAAAAAAAAGGCAAAAGTTAAGATCAAATTCAGAGATAAGGGAAACAAAAAATTCAATCTCATATGCTTGGTACCTGAAATATGAAAGATTATTTTTCATCTTTAATTTCTTTTTTTTTTTTTTTGAGACGGAGTTTCGCTCTTGTTACCCAGGCTGGAGTGCAATGGCACGATCTCGGCTCACCACAACCTCCGCCTCCTGGGTTCAGGCAATTCTCCTGCCTCAGCCTCCTGAGTAGCTGGGATTACAGGCATGCGCCACCATGCCCAGCTAACTTTCTGTATTTTTAGTAGAGACGGGGTTTCACTATGTTGACCAGGATGGTCTCGATCTCTTGACCTCGTGATACACCCGCCTCGGCCTCCCAAAGTGCTGGGATTACAGGCTTGAGCCACAGCGCCCGGCCTTCATCTTTAATTTCTGATTAATCCATACACAGGGTTGGAAATGTGGTACTTACATGTTTTTTCTTGGACTGACACATGATTGAGGCCTATGGCGACCTTTCCACTTAATGTCATTATAGGTTAAAAATAAAATAAAATAGGCCGGGCGCGGTGGCTCACGCCTGTAATCCCAGCACTTTGGGAGGCAGAGGCGGGTGGATTACGAGCTCAAGAGATCGAGACCATCCTGGTCAACATGGTGAAACCCCGTCTCTACTAAAAATACAAAAAACTTAGTTGGGCCTGGTGGTGCGTGCCTGTAATCCCAGCTACTCAGGAAGCTGAGACAGGAGAATTGCCTGAACCCAGGAGGCGGAGGTTGTGGTGAGCCGAGATTGCGCCATTGCACTCCAGCCTGGGTAACAAGAGCAAAACTCCGCCTCAAAAAAATAAAATAAAATAAAATAAAAAGCCTAAGGTTGCTTCAGTCATATCAATGAGGAATAAAGACAAAATGCTCAAATGTCTTGCCTAAAGTCACAATGCTAGATATCTGCAAAGCTGGGATTAGAACTCAAAGCTGACCCAGGATCTACCATTTTTTCCAGTACAAAGTATTATTTTATTCTGTTTTTCCTTGGCCCTAGAAAAAGGTGAAAACTGTTAGTTATCACATAAGAACATGAAACAGTCATAAGAATGATGTTAAAAATTTTCTAAAGATTAGCACATTCAACCATTACCATAAAAAGGAAACCAAGGTTTAGGAAATCTAGGTTTAGGTCAATTTTGTTTCAAATGGCATTGATAAAAGACAAAACCAGGTAAGCTTACTTAATATAAAAGTTTGAATTTATTGGTCAAAATTCCAAGTGGCTCAGATTTAAAATACAACTGATGTAAAAAAATCAATGCATTATGACATGAGAAAACTGTTACTGATTCTTTATGTGCTTCCAATTTGATTGCTTTGGCCTTCCAAACAAATATATGGCAGTACCAGAAACCTATTAGTATGATAATAAAGCCTCGCTTCTGGATGTATACAGTCTCTGCACTTCGGGGATAACAAATAAACAAACAAATATCAGTGTGAAGACCTGCTCTAGATTTAATTTAATAGAAGAATATTAGCAGAAATTATAAAATGTAAGGAAAATCAGATTGCTTTCACTTTAGGTTCCTATAAAAGTTCATTTCTGTAAGAGCTAAAAGCTAATAGCTTCTATTTTTTAGCCCATTGTTCCTACTTAATTTTTGTGTTTTGGTTTTTTTTTTCCAAAATTCTAAATTTTTAAAAATCCAAACCTAATAGCTTCAAGTTATTATCTATTACTATCCAAAACACAGTGAGTGCAGTGGGTCCTTTTATATACAAAAAATAGTACAAGTTGGTAGAAATATACTAATCAAGGTTATGAACAGAGAAAAAGAAAATAAACAAAAGGCATATATTAATACATAGATGAATATATACACACACATGTACACAAACACTTATATATCCATACTTCAATATCTGGAATGCTTTTGCCTGATTATATACCTCCCATCCCCAAAAATGAAAGTAGTTTTATAATTCAAGAATATATTTTTCCTATTATAAATACATATTTTTCTGGTCACATGTAATGAATTAAATTGAATCAGTGATGACACGCTATCTGGTAATAGCACAGGGATTAAGACCCTATTTAAAGTGAAAGTATACTTTCCTAGAACTTAACACTATGAAACCATTCATGTTTCATTACCACAAAGTTTATAACATCATAAAAGTAATAGTGATATCAAAAAGAAAATGCATAAGAGTTTTCCTATTTTTGTTGAACCTATGTAACTTCAAAAAGGAAACACATGTATATTACTATGGAAATGGGTCCCCACATTTTTATACCTTCTATTTACTCCATTGTAGCCAGCCTCAGCCACATAATTCACATGCAGAACTATCACCCTTTGAACTAAATGAATTCTGTTATAATGGAGAGCTGAGACTTGAAAAAATTGCTTACAATTGCACATACAAGTGAAAAAGATAGCTAAGTCTAAATTAAGATGTTGGCTATGAGGTTTCCAATAGGACCTTGACATGACTGTTGACCTACTCATGACATGATCGCACCAGTACGGATTTGGAATTCTATTAGTATTCCCAGAGGAAAAAAAAGTCAAGGAGTCATCAAGAAAACAAATCTATATCTTCTACTCCATCAGCCAATTACCGTTGTTAAAGTGGAATTAGATGGGTATTAACAATGCGAAGGGGATAAGGATTAAGCAGATGACTGAATATATCGCAAGCACTGGTGGTCATATTTTGGCTTTTTAGCATTGTTTTGCTTTTGCTGCCTAGTTCTTAAAAACTCTAAAACAGGAATGTGCAAAGCAGATTAATGGCTAATATCATGCCTGAAAAAATACAATTTATAATATATTTGCTAATTGGATAGTGCACAAATATTTTCACATAAGAGTGCTATTTCATACCGGCATAGATTGAATAGCTAAACAAAGATTTAGTAGAAACCTGCATCTGTCTATAAGTACAGGACCACTGGAAAGATAATAAAAGGCTTTAACAAAATTCCTTATCCTACTTTAAGGCAGAAAATTCCCCAATCAAATTTCAAAAACGTTATCTTTTCTTTAAAAGTAAGGATAATAATACAACTCAACTGATTATAAAACCAGACACTTTTACTGGGAGAGGTGGCAGTATACTCTAACACTTAAGAACATGATCTTTGACTCTATGGAAACCCAGTTTCAATTCTGGCCTCTGCCACTTGCTATAGCTTTGTGACCTTGAGGAAATTATTTAAGCTATGTCTTGATTTCCCAATCTGTAAAACTGAGAGTATCCATGTTATATGGTAGTGTGAGTTTAAATGAGCATGCTTGTGTAAAAACTTTACTTAGTATTTAATTAGTATTAGCTTTAGCTATTATAAAATGTTATGTCTACACATTCATTGAAATCAGGCAGCTATTTTGTCTACAGACAAAATTCACTTTTATTATATGGTGAATGGAATTCCTTAAGTACTAACAGGTCAAAGTCAAGAAACCCATAAAAGTATTGGTTATCAATAGCAAAGTCTAAAGTATTATATAAAATCTGGCTTTGCTTTATTTATTTATTAATTTAGAGATGGAGTTTTGCTCTTGTCTCCTAGGCCAGAGTGCAATGGCATGATCTTGGCTCACCATAACCTCTGCCTCCTGGGTTCAAGGGATTCTCCTGCCTCAGCCTCCTGAGTAGCTGGAATTATAGGCATGTGCAACCATGCCTAGCTAATTTTATATTTTTAGTAGAGATGGGGTTTCTTCATGTTGGCCAGGCTGGTCTGGAACTCCAGACCTCAGGTTATCTGCCCACCTTGGCCTCCCAAAGTGCTGGGATTACAGGTGGGAGCTACTATCCCGGCCTGGTTTTAATTTTTACTGCAAACTCTACTTCATCTGGGGGGGGCAGTGGGCGGGCGCAATCACAAAGCACTAGGCAGATTTGACTTAAGGGCAGGAGGAGATTTACCAGTTTAAACTGCAAGTTAATATCACCAAGACACAAAAAGTAGTTTTGTTGTGTTTTGAATAGAAATCTTTCTGTCACTTTTTTTTTAAGACAGGGTCTCGCTCTATTGTCCAGATTTAAGGGCAGTGGCATGATCATAGCTGACTACAGCCTCAAAGAGCTCCTGGACCCAAGGGATCCTCCCACCTCAGCCTCCCTAAGTAGTTGGGAATACAGGCACATGCCACCATGCCCAGCTAATTTTTTTTAAACTTTTTGAAGACAGAGGTCTCACTATGTTGTCCAGGCAGGTCTTGAACTCCTGGATTAAAGTGATTCTCCCACTTCGGTGTCCTAAAGAGCTGAGATTACAGTCATGAGCCTCTGCGCTTGGCCTACCTCTTGATGAGTTCACTAAGACCTGATTAAAGTTTCTGGTACCACTTTCTGCCTTCTCTTCTTATATCAAAGTTTTTACCCATTTACAAACTATGTTTTACTAATTGAATAGCACTCTCACTTCCCTCTTTTCACACAATCCACTTATTTTGATATTAAGCATACTTACTACCTCTTTTGTCTTTTAAAGTCAACTTTGAATTAATGGCATATCAGGACAGACATATTGGTGCTAGTCTAAAATACCTATGTAAAAACATAATCCAATGAGTACATCAATAAACTTGGAGTAGCATCACTTGATGAATCAAGACTACCAGTATTTACCTTTTTAGTGTGTGGACATAGAATGACCAATACTCTCCCACATCCCAAAGACTTGAAAACTGATATTTTGAGGTAGTGAAAATATGCAACGTTTTCACTTATAACATCAAATGTAAATCCTTCATTTAGATGTACACTTTGATACTGTGGTGGATTATTCCTAAATCTTTTCAACCCTTGTTAAATATTTCCAGTGAGTTACGGTAATCTTACTTTGCAGTATGATTTTTTAAAAGGTGTAACACACCTAAACACACACACACAAAGGATACAAAGAAATACAGCTTAGTTTTTCAACATAAATAAAATCCAAACAATGATATATCTTACAATAGTGTAAGAATACTTAAAAATACATTGTTTTAAAAAAACAGTGGCAAAGAATGCCAGGCATCTGTACGGAAAGTGAAGGTTTGCAATGGCAAGTCATTAAAGGGAGCAATCACACAAAAAAGTAAGAGGCAATGGGAATGTGCTATTAAATTTTTAGTCGTATTTTTAAAATAAAATTCTAATCAAGAAAAAAAAAGCAGAGATGTCCAAACACGACAAGAAAAAAAAACCCTATAACAAATCTAATAAATTTAACTTGCCCTGCCAGATCTTTATAACTTATCGGAAATTTCCCTTGACTTAATATTGACACAGAGATGTGTAAATCAATACATTCAGAATGAAAGATATATTTTAATTTAAAAATGTTTCCACTGTAGCAGTAAATCTATGCACTTAGCACATAAAAATCATTAAGAGTTTAAATGTTCAGACATTACCTTGGGGTTGACCAACACACCTGTAGGTGAATGCCAAATACTAAATTCTGACCACCCAGATATTTACTCTTTATGTTCCGTATAAGGCAATCTTTACAAAATTTACTGAAAAATATTTATAAATACTAGACAAACAGATTTTCATTGAGAATCTATCAAAGCCTGCAACCAGGGCACCACCTATCTGCTGCTGATAAAATGTCCTACTTTTGTATATTATATAACTACAGGCTATTGTGATCTTACCAAATGAAATGAGAAAGTAAAAGAAATAAAACTACCCTTAAGCTCAGTGATTGTCTATGTGGTCAGAGCCTTTAGCTGGGCCATCCAATATGGCAGCCACTAGATATATGCAGCTGTTAAATTAAGATGTATTCAAAGTATAAAATACACGAAAGATTTTGAAGATTTACTCCAAGTATAAAATATATTTTTTTGCTACAATAACTTTATTGTTATGTACACACATTTTTAGGATAAAAATCAAATAATCTGTTTCACTTAGGAATGTATCATAATTATATAAAAAGTGAGACTTCAACAGACAAGCACAAGAGTTTACTATAGTTTAAATTTATCTCCTTAAATAAATCTTTTTTGATGCATAAATTTAAGTTGGTATATCACATCATAAATCTAAACCATCTTGAGTTTAAATATATTAGTACTGTCCTCACTTCCCCACCTTCCATAGATGGTGACACAAAGGATGAAACAAAAAATGGGGCAAAGGATGTATATCAGATGATGTAGAAAGAATGTATCATTTTTTTTAAACCATCATTAGAAAAGCCTGTTGTATTTCAGAAAGAAAAGTGCCTTTTGCTGAATATATTAACAGATGCTTTCAACAACATCATTTACTTAAAACTTTGTGTTTCCAAATCAGATATGTAAATGTGATACTAATGAAATCCCATCTCAACAAAAATTAGCCAGGCGTGGTGCTGTGAGCTTGTAATCCCAGCAACTCGGGAGGCTGAGGCAAGAGAATCGCTTGTACCAAGGAGGCAGAGGTTGCAGTGAGCAGAGATCATGCCACTGCACTCCAGACAGAGGGAGACTTCGTCTTAAAAAAAAAAATAATAAAAATAATAATAATGCTGTGAATCTGACCTATTTCCACCTTAAAAATATACATATGTAAATTTAAAAAGATTAAATAAACCTTCCCAGTTAAAAGTGGAAAGGAAGCCAAGCTCCACTGACTTGTATTCAATTGCAGATGCACTGCATCTCAGGAATGAGTGAGAGCAAGGCCTAGATGTCTTCAGACCATCCATCACAGCTCCCTCCCGCTTCCATTCCAGGTCCAGCGGAGCGGCCTCAGGCCATCATACCCTTCCCTGACTTCCCCCTCCCCAGGGCCACCAGACTCACCAGCTGTTCCCGGCTGCTGGAGCTCCGATCGGTTGGCGCCCGGCGGCCCCGAACATTAAAGACACCCAAGAGCCTGGCCTCGAGGCTCAGGCCCGTGAACACACTCCAACTACTACAGCACCGGCGACTTGCAAAATACAGTTCAGCATTTTGAGATGAGCTTCCGGAAGCCGACTGAGGCCGAAACCCGATGCCCGGAGCAACCATTAGTTCTCCTCGCTTACTGCTTTCCCTTCCTGTAATTCCCTCTTCATACTCGCAGTAGAGACAGAGACAAATAAACTTTTTGTGCTGCAAAGAAATTTCTTAATTGTCTTTTTAGTACTCTTAAAGTCGAAATAGCGTCAGAGAAAAGAGGAGTGAACAAACAATCGAACCCCGGGAGTGAGCTATGGTTTAGCCCAGTTACCATGGACACCGGTAGGCACACCAGTTGTAAAGCGAAGGCCAAGAGACCATGGCCACTTTAGCCCGGCTGCAAGCTAGGTCGTTGACTGTAGGAAATGAGTACTACTTTAGGAACAGGTAAGTCAGAAAGAGAAGGATCGCGTAAAGGGCTGGCATAACTTGCTATCAGTTGTTCCTCAGCGGGAGTTTCCAATTAACGATTTCCCTAATTCATTAAGTAACACCCAATTCTCCCCTTAATGGGCTGGAAACATAATCGTTTGTTTGTATTACCACACAACAAAATTCTAAATAGATAGGGGCCATAGATACTCAGTGTGAGAGGATTTAGAGAAACTCTCAGCATAGATAAAATTGTAAAGTGTTTTTTTTCTTCGATATCACCACTCTGATTTGATGAAACCTACGTTCTTCGGGTTCAAGATTCAATACCCTGACGGGTTCACCCTGGCTCACTAGCCCACTGAGTTCCGAGTGCTCCCCATCTACCTAGGGATTTGAGCCTCCAGGATTTCACAAACGTCACTGAACTCAATTGTTCTTTGACTCATTTGCCTTTTTTTTTTTTTTTTTTTGAGACGAAGTTTCGCTCTTGTTACCCAGGCTGGAGTGCAATGGCGCGATCTCGGCTCACCGCAACCTCCGCCTCCTGGGTTCAGGCAATTCTCCTGCCTCAGCCTCCTGAGTAGCTGGGATTACAGGCACGCGCCACCATGTCCAGCTAATTTTTTGTATTTTCCGTAGAGACGGGGTTTCACCATGTTGACCAGGATGGTCTCGAACTGTTGACCTCGTGATCCACCCGCCTAGGCCTCCCAAAGTGCTGGGATTACAGTCATTTGCCTTTTTAAAATGAAAGTATCCTGGAGTGGTGGCTCATGCCTGTAATCCCAGCACTCAGGGAGGCTGAGGCGGGCGAATCACCTGAGGCCAGGAATTCGAGACCTACGTGGCCAACATGGTGAAATCCCGTTTCTACTAAAAATATAAAAATTAACGGAGCTTGGTGGCACATGCCTGTAATCCCAGCTACTGGGGAGGCTAAGGCAGGCGAATCGCTTCAACCTGTGTGGCAGAGGTTGCAGTGAGCCGAGATTGCACTACTGCACTCCAGCCTGGGTGACAAATCAAGATCCTGTCTCAAAAATAAATTAAATAAAATAAAAGTAAACCATTCTGAAAAGATAATTAGTACCAACATATTAATAGACGATGGGTAAGAAAACCACTAGCAGCTTTCTTCTTCTGCCTACACCCAAACTTCTTGCATAAGAAGAGGTTCTTTTTTTTTTTTTTTTTTTTTTTTTTTTTGAGACGGAGTTTCGCTCTTGTTACCCAGGCTGGAGTGCAATGGCGCCATCTCGGCTCATCGCAACCTCCGCCTCCTGGGTTCAGGCAATACTCCTGCCTCAGCCTCCCGAATAGCTGGGACTACAGGCACATGCCACCATGCCCAACTAATTTTTTGTATTTTTAGTAGAGACGGGGTTTCACCATGTTGACCAGGATAGTCTTGATCTCTTGACCTAGTGATCCACCCGCCTCGGCCTCCCAAAGTGCTGGGATTACAGGCGTGAGTCACCGCGCCCGGCCCCTACATAAAATTTTTTTTGTATTTTCCTTTTCTTCCATTTTACTTTCCCTTTCTTCTCCTCTCTTCATTTCTCTTCTCCTTTAGAAGCAGGGATGGTTAAAAACCCAACCTCTGGCCGGGCTACTCTGGAGGCTGAGGCAGGAGAATTGCCTGAACCCAGGAGGCGGAGGTTGCGGTGAGCCGAGATCGCGCCACTGCACTCCAGCCTGGGTAACAAGAGCGAAACTCCGTCTCAAAAAACAAAAAACAAAAAGCAAAAAACCCAACCTCTGGAGCAGGACTACCAAGGATTAAATGTCAGCTACGACACTTACTATAGATGTGACCTTGGGTATATTACAATACTTTCTCCACAGCGGTATCTTTTTTTCTCAAATAGGGATAATAATTCTCTTCTTCATAGAGGTATTGAAAGGATTATGTATGAGTTAATTTACTGGTATGTAAAATGTTGGGTACTGTGCCTGACACATAAAGTTTTAATTAGTAAAATATATTTATTTTCTTCTATGTCTCTCAACAGCTCCTTTCATGTTTGCCAGTCTTTTTCCTATCATCACCCAGGATTTAACTTATGAAGAGGATAGGGCACTCATGGATTCCTCAGCAATTTGTCATCCTAAAGTAGGGAAAGATTTCAATGTTGGGAGTAGATCTAGTGAGGGAAGCCTGTGAGTGGCACTTTTCACTGGGATGGAATATGCCAACAGGCATGTTTCTCCCTCAGCTAGCACCTTTGGTAAGACAAAGATTGAGTGTTAGGAGTGACACCAGTGATCTCTCCTGAGGCCATGGGGAATACAGTATGGGACAAAATAGACAAGATTATTGCCTTCGACGTTTTCAAGTTTAGTGGAAGAGACCATCATTAAATAATTTTTAAATATGATTGTGGTAAATATTATGAAGAGCTATGAGACTGTAACATGGAAAGGCCTAATTGTAGTCTGGGAAGTCAGGGAATGCTCTCTGGAGGAAAGGACTTTAAGCTATTCTCCTTCCCACATGGAGTACAATAATATGCTGCCAGAACACACTTTATTCAAGCCTCTTTTTTTTTCTTTTGAGACAGAGTCTCACTCTGTCGCCCAGGCTGGAGTGCAGTGGCATGATCTCAGTTCACTGCAACCTCTGCCTCCCGGGTTCAAGGACTTCTTCTGCCTCAGCCTCCTGAGTAGCTGAGATTACAGGCGCCTGCCACGACACTTAGCTAATTTTTATATTTTTAGCAGAAATGGAGTTTCACCATGTTGGCCAGTCTAGTCTTAAATTCCCGACCTCAGGTGATCGCCCACCTTGTTCTCCAAAAGTGCTGGGATTACAGGCATGAGTCACAGCGCTGGGCCTTACTAAAATATCTGTCATTTGTTACATGCAGTACAAATATACAACAATAAGGAATCTTTCCTTCCTCCCACTCCTGTGTAGAGTGGTCTTCCACTCTTAATTATTTCCAGCAGACTTTATTGCATTGTGTAGTAATCTTACCATAGTGCCTTCCATTCATTATCAGGTAATGTAGCTATTTATATATTCTCTTGTGTGTGTGTTTTTAATTATACTTTAAGTTCTGGGGTACATGTGCAGAATGTGCGGGTTTATTACATACGTAGTTTTTTAAAAACTTGTGGTAAAATATGCATAGCATAAAATTTACCACTTCTATCATTTTTACTTGTATTATTCAGTGGCATTAAGTATATTCAGGCTGTTATGTAACCACACCACTGTTAATCTCCAGAACTTTTTCATCTTCTCAAATTGAAACTCTGTACATGTTAAACGATAACTCTCCCTTCCCTCCAGCCCCTGTAACCACTTTCTAGTTTCTGTCTCTATGAATATGACTATTTTAGTTGCATATGCTTCTTTCAGTTCTTTCTAAAGCATCTGGGCTAGACAGTTGAGAATAAACGTGGTGTCAATTAGTGGTTCACGTAAGAATAATGTGTGAGAATCAAAGTGCTTTCTTACCTCTTAACGACAGGATTCAGAATTCTTAGGCTCAAAATCTGAATCTCTTTTTCCTGTTAGTTCATAATAAAATTGAGCCCTTTATACTTTTTGGAATTTTACTTATAGTTAAATTACATACTTTTAACTACAAAATGTGTAACGTGAGCACTGCTGATAATCCCTTTCATAATGACTATCAACTATGTCCTGAGCACCTTAGATACTGTATATCATTTAACTCTTCACAACAACTCAATGAAATATATAATGACCTGTTTCATAAGCATGGAAATGAAGACTGAGAGACTTTCAGTAGGTGGTTCAAGGCCACACAGCTGTTAAAAGCAAAGTCAAGAATTGAACTTGGGTCTGTGGCTCAGAAGCTCACACATACACTCTACTGGTAACTAAACAGTGATATAATAAAGGCAAGAAACATCTTTTTTGGAATCCAAACTTTTGGAAATATATAATATTCAATGTATTTCTTCTTTATAGAAATGCTTAATAGCAATGTCTGCTTCAATATGACTTCAAGAAGTGCAATATTAAAGTAAATATTTTAAATCACCTCAAACACCAATTATGCCTTGCTTACCATCATGAAGAAAAAGAATTTAAAATGAAGAAACACCGTTGTGTTCATTTGTAAATAACATATTGCAACCAACTGTTTCTTTCTTTCTTTTTTTTTTTTTTTGAGACGGAGTTTCGCTCCCGTTACCCAGGCTGGAATGCAATGGCGTGATCTCAGCTCACGGCAACCTCTGCCTCCTGGGTTCAGGCAATTCTCCTGCCTCAGCCTCCTAAGCAGCTGGGATTACAGGCACACACCACCATGCCCAGCCAATTTTTTGTATCTTTAGGAGAGATGGGGTTTCACCATGTTGACCAGGATGGTCTCGATCTGTTGACCTCGTGATCCACCCGTCTCGGCCTCCCAAAGTGCTGGGATTACAGGCGTGAGCCACCGTGCCCGGCCAACCGTTTCTTTTTTTTTTTTTTGAGATGGAGTTTCACTCTTGTTACCCAGGCTGGAGTGCAATGGTGCGATCTTGGCTCACGCAGCCTCCGCCTCCTGGGTTCAGGCAATTCTCCTGCCTCAGCCTCCTGAGTAGCTGGGATTACAGGCACGCGCCACCATGCCCAGCTAATTTTTTTTTTGTATTTTTAGTAGAGACGGGGTTTCACCATGTTGACCAGGATAGTCTCGATCTGTTGACCTCGTGATCCACCCACCTAGGCCTCCCAAAGTGCTGGGATTACAGGCGTGAGCCACCGCGCCCGGCCCAACCATTTGTAAATTGCTCAGACTGTTGATAAATAATCCAGCCCTGCTGTTCTCCACAGACAGTTTGCTTTGGATCAGACCAGGCAATTCAAACAACACTAATTACAGTGAAACCTTTTTATATGAATTTCTGTTTGTCATGGGGCAGAAAGCCCCTGTATAAAGAGTTAAGGCACTTTATTCTGATTTTTGACTGAAACATAATACCTATTACCTGGGCTCAAGTTATAGTGAATAAATTTTGATTGAATAAAAATAAAGTTAAAAATATCTTATATGTATCTCATTGCTTTTATTGTTTATTGTACTGTCATGAATTATATTAATTTTATATTTTTAATTAAGAGCAGATGGGGAAGCTTTATTTAAAGTAATATTTTCATTAAAATAAGCTACATTGTCAACTGATTTACTGAAACAGAAATTTGTATATTAATAGATAAAAGTGTCTTTACTAGAGAGAAACCAACACTTCAGGAAGTCTTCACTATATCAAGGGATTTGCTGTAACATGATATCATTGTATTTATGATTTTATGGTGTTAAAATGAATGTTAAATGAAACAAAATTCCCAGGGATTACTCAGGAGGCAGCTAAGTACATAACATTTTGCATAGATGGTTGGAAGGCACAATTTTGCTCCATCACTGCATCCATATTCTTGAACAATTTCGACTGAAGACAGCATTTCTTCGAATTTTTCATTAAACCCAGACATCTTGAAATATGAATTTCTTTTATGTTTCTGTGAGTTTTGGCTAAAAGAACCCCAGTGAATAAATCATACAATACTACATGTCACCAGCAGTTGTGAATATTTCTGCTTTGTTATTCTATTCTCAGTAGAGCACCATTGTTTATCAAACTCAGCGGACAGCATTTTATGATCATATATCTCCATTAGCTCCTAGTTTGACTACCATAGATTTTTCTGGTTAAGCTTGCATTATGTATTAGGAAGCCTATCTCTTCAATACAACGTTTGATTTCATTTTTCTAAGGCTAGAACTCTTATTATGTATTATGTATAAAGATTCTTATCTTTTATATGTAAAAATAGGCTGCACTGTCTTTGTGTAACTGAAATGTATGCCATCTTTTCTTCTTGATTCACAGGTAGCACATTATACTATGATGATGAATCTCTACAATGAACAAGGGCTGTCAGGGTAAATATTTCTTCACTTGTTAAACAAATGAAAAGTCAATTGTGCCCTGAATTTGCTTTTAATAAAATGAGCAAAGCAGAATAATGCAAATTTGATTGATATGCTAATGGTAAAGAGAGAAAGAGTATGTAGTTAAAAAGTTAGTTATGCTAAATAATCTTGGCAGTATTAAAAATTAGAGTAAAATGTAAAACATGTAATTATAAATGCTTATGTTTTAGAATGTTAAATATCTCTGAGCCATAACTAGAGAAAGACTTAAATATTAATGAAGTAATGTATTAGTTTCCATATGTCATATAGAATACATTGTGATAAATAGATGAACGTGGTTCTGGAATATAAGATGCCTGCCCAATACAAATCAATTAGAAATTATTAATATGATTTAACAGTAATGAAGTCAGTTTCCAGCTTAGAAGTTTTATTTCTATCATTTCTGTGTTCATCTTTAATGTGTTATTTTCCTAATAGAAAACTGAATTTAACAATTATGGAGCTTGAACTTGGTTTCTGCATTCATCTTGAGAATGGACACAACAAAAATATGATTTCCTTTGTTTCAGACAATAGGATAATAATGTAATTGCTAAGCTATTATAAATGGAGAAATTTCTTAAGTGAATTTTATTAGTGTCCTTAAAATCTATGTTGTTTTATATTCTCTTTCATTAATCTGTTAGTTCTTCTTCAAATGATGGATTTTATTTTGAGTGAGTCAAGTTAGTAAAATTCTTTCTGAAAGTGCTGGGGTAAACCATAGTGGGTAAATTAACATTGTATTGACTATGTATTTTGCTTTGGAAAGAGGCTAACCTGGATACCAGTAGCCGAAGTTTTATTTCTAATAAATGCAATTCTGCTTTATTAGTTCATAAGCTACCTGGTAACTTACTTCAAAATAACGACCCTAGAAGAGATATAAACATGAATGGTGAGTGTTCAGAAAAAAAATCTCTAAGGGTATCTGTATGGCCAATAATATCCGGGCAGATATATATGTACCCAAATTATGACTAAGATCTTCATGTACAATATATAAGAACAAAACTTTTGTCCTAATTTTCCTTGTGAACAAAGCCTATTATAAGTTGTATATTTGGGTATTGATTGTTACCATGACAACCAAAATGTATTCAATTGTCAAAGAGGCTAGTGGAGCACTTCTGAAATGACAGGAGTTTTACAAACGTATAGCCTGTCCATCCCTAAATAGATATCACTCTTTTGTAATGAAGAACAAATTCTATGTATGTGATTTTCTTTTGTGTAATAGATATTAATGTCCTGATTTGCTGCATTTATTTTTTAAAGGGTCACCTTTTCTTTAAAGACTTTATGAGTCCCCAACCCCTGTAGAATTCACCACTCTCCTTTTTTATGTTCCTATTTTATCATCAACATACTTCTGTTATAGAACCTGTAATGTTTTATTATCCTTACTAATTTACATGCCTGTCTCCACCCCACCCCACCCCCGCCTCCCTACACACTGTGAGTCTCTTGAGGCCCAGATACTGTCTTCTTCATCTTTGTATCTTCAATGCTTGGCTTGTGGCAGGTGGTTAAATAAATATCCTTGAATAAATCAATGAATGCTGGCCCAGTTTTTTCTAAACAAGGAGTGAAAAACATCCTTTGCTTTGAATACATTTTTTCTAAGTTTCAAAGTGCCTTTGTTGGAAATTATTTAAGCCTTTGCTGGGGGATCTTTAAGGCTTTTTTGATTATCTGACTGTGCTATGTGATGTAGATAAACTGGACTTGGTAAGGTACAATGTAGTTGGTGCAGTTCACATGTAAATGGAAGACTTCATGAGATGTAGGGTTTTGGTGAAGTATCGTAACACATACCGATTTGAAGGAGGTTTGCTATGATATAAGCTGCTGTCAGAACCCACAGTATGCCTTTACAAAACCCCTCTTGCTGATTTGTTGCTAGGCCGGTGACAGTCAATTAATATAGCAATAAATTGCTCAGTAAATTTTTATCTTAGCTCCTGGGGCCCTATTCCTCCTCTTTCTCTGTGACACTTTATTTCCTTTTTAGTCTTCAATTTGACTTTACTCCAGATGAGAGTTCTGCTTTTCCTCCAGCATCTTGTCTACTCCATTGTGGATCCCATTTAAATTTGGCTCCCAACTTTTATTTTCAGTTCTCTTACTTTGAACAGCTTTTAGTCTCTTATGCAAACTCCATGAGCTGATTCAGTTGCTCAAGCCATTTCTCTCCCTCTACCATCTAGATGTACGATTGTATATAGTCTGACAGCCTTGTGTAAAATTGACCCTCCATTTTCCATGTAGTGAGCACTTGGGTGTCACCTTAGCCCACCAGATGCTGAGCTAAGAGCATCTGATTCCTGACAATATTATAAAGATAGGGTAAGAATTACTTATATGAGGAAAACCCATTTAAAAATATCCCCAGGTAGCAAATGAGTAGAGTTTAGTGGAGTTATTTTATCCATCCAAAGGTCTATTTCTTTTCCCTTTTTCCCATTACCTTGATTCATGTTTTTCAATATTTAGTGTTTTCTCTTGCTTATGGCTTTTGCTGATTGGCTGACCCCATCCAGGAAGAAATCTCTCATACAAAATGATGTATATCTTATACTCAATTCTTACATTTGTAAAGGGAAATAACCCAAGACCAAGACTATATACATTCAGCCTCAAACTTGTTACTGAAGTCTCTATTTTTCCAATAGACTGACTCCAGATTCTGAAACTTATTCCTTAAGAATAAAGAGATATAGGTGAGGGATACCTGAGTGTACTGTAATCAAACTGACTGCCAGCGAGAAAGCAAGGATTTAAAAAGGGAACTCACCAAATTCTGCACTTAAGTTAGACTGGGCTCTAGCCAGACTTCAGTGGATTCTGTTTCCTTGGTTCTCCCTCTTTCTAAGGACTTCTTATTTTATCTGTACCCTCTACTAGGTCAATGCTCCTTTGATTTGTGGTGCAGAATTTTTCTTGTCACCTTTGCAGAGGTTATATAGCAGGAGGTGCCTTGTCTACTTGTCTACTCAGCCTGCCTGGCTGTGCCTGGCTTGTACTCCAGCCTCTGGCTGCAGCGATTGCATACTCAGTCCCTGGGGAGAGCGGGTGTGTGAGAAAGTGAGTGCAGGGTCTGGCCAGCCATTCCCAACACCGGCACAGGGGCAGGCTCCATGCAAGGCTTGCAGATGGACTAGCTATTTTGCCCCGAGGGGAACACAGTGGTGCTAGACAGGAGTGCCCACAACCCCGGAGCCCCAGAAGGGGTATTACAACATGCAAATTCGATTTTATTCCCACTATCTGCGGCTGGATGGATGGTGGCACGTGAACAGCTGGGTCAGCCCGTTGCCCTGCTCTGGCCTGTGGCGCCGGGGCTGGCTTGGCCCCACCACTGCTACCTGTTATGTGGAGCAGCTGCCTGAAGGTGGTCTCCCTCACCTGAAATTAGGTCGTCTCCCCCAGTGTGGCTGACTCTGGGCTTTTTATAGGCACAGGATAGGGGAAGGGCGGGCTGTAGGTAATATTGGAAAAGGCAGTCGTCAACTGTTTAAAAAACATAATTGAGAGGCCGGGCGCGGTGGCTCAAGCCTGTAATCCCAGCATTTTGGGAGGCCGAGGCGGGTGGATCACGAGGTCGAGATATCGAGACCATCCTGGTCAACATGGTGAAACCCCGTCTCTACTAAAAATACAAAAGATTAGCTGGGCATGGTGGCGCGTGCCTGTAATCCCCGCTACTCAGGAGGCTGAGGCAGGAGAATTGCCTGAACCCAGGAGGCGGAGGTTGCGGTGAGCCGAGATCGCGCCATTGCACTCCAGCCTGGGTAACAAGAGCGAAACTCCGTCTCAAAAAAAACAAACAAAAAAAAAACATAATTGAGAAAGAACCAATTGGGAAAAACTGGGCAAACAAGAACAGAAGTTCTCTCCGTGGGTCACAGGTTTTATCTGGAACCAGCAGTCTGGTCTTTCAGCCTTCCGTCTGTTTTCAGCTTGAAGGTGGAGTTTCACCAGGGACCCGCCCCTATCTGCTGAGGTATTTGTCTGACTCCTGCTGCAATTATTTGGCTACGTTGAACTTTGTAGAGAAGAAGGATGGGGAGTAGATTAGTAATGTTCCAAGAGTGAGATTACAATGTGTTAGAGTGTGCGGGAAAAATTAGACTTAATTTTTCCTACATGGGATATAACACTGTTTTCAACTGAATGCCGTACAATTCTCCCAAAACATAATTGTTTCTTTAATGAAGTTTATGCTAATGTTAGTAGATTCAAAAGACAAATTTGTTTATTTCAACTTTGTTTTATGCCCATTTCATATTGTCTGTGGTGCCATTCATACTTTTGATATCAGTTTTTGATATGAAATGTTTATCATCTTGTGGTATCTTATGAAGAGTTCAATTGTAAGTAAATTAATGTGGCAGCTAATTTTTGAAAAACAAAATGGATCTCTGAAGCTAGGCAAGAAAAAGATTGCCATGTCATCTATTCCCAAATCTTGGTAGGTCAGAACCACTGGTAAATAATAATAATGAGTAACAATTGTATTGCAGTTACTACTTTCCAGGTACCATTCTAAGTATTTTAAATATTTTAACTTTTCTCTGTGATCATAATAACCAATTCTCTGAGGTGTAGGAAAACTGACCTTGTGGCCTGATAATTCATGAGTATCCTTATTGGTTGTACATTTTATGCAGGAATTCTAAGTGACAATTAGTTAAGGAGTAAGTTGAGGCATTCCAATGCAGTGTCACATGCTTCCCCTTGTAGGCAGAATTAAATGACTCTTTAAAAAAAATCCTCACCATCTAAAAGAATATTCAGGCTGTGGCCTCCCCCATTCCTATTGTTAACAGCAGGAATTGTCATCTTTCATAAGCCTAGATGAAACACCCTTCTTTCCTGCTCCAATTGTAAATGGATTTTTGTGTAGGATGTAACAAATGACAACATAGAGAATTGGTCATTTCTTTTCTGTTTGAAGTCCTGGGTGCAGATCACACAGATTTTGAAATTTAAAAGTCTGTATTTAGCTTCATTTATACCTCTCCCATGCCAGTTTTGGGCCCAAAGCATCAATGAAAAAGAAAAGAGGACTCTAACATTTTTAAAACATTAGGAACAACCACAAAATTGTTACTAGGCTGATATAGTCAAGTGCTGTTTCTAAATTAATGTTTAGAGTATACTAGTCTTCAACAAACTAAACACAATGGGGATATATAATCTGCACAGACCCTGGAACATAACAAAGGTTAAGTCTATGGGAAATATTTGTTCCTTGAAATGCCTTTGAAAAGCCTCCATTGTGTCATCTCATACATCTTGAGTCTTCATTTGCTAGTCTGCCCTACAACAACTGGAGCAGTATCACATGAATGCAAATTTCAAGAAATGCTGGTGTGCAGCATCTTAACACTCTCTCTTTTAAAATGAATTCCATCATATGTTTTTATCTTAGTTTCAAAGATCTGTGAGGAATGAAAAAATGGTAATAATCAAAAGCTTACAGAGTGTTCAAGAACTACAGATGTAATTAATTGTTTCAAGTAAAATTTCTTTTACCCTGGAATCCTTGTACCTGTTACTGATCAATCACGTAGACTTACTTGGTGAAATTCCACTAGAATTTGGAGAATTTCAATGGACTCTGTATTATTTTAAATTATTTAACTTGATTATAGCAACCCAGACAATTTTGTTCAGATAGAAATGCTCACATTTAGGGAAAAGAAGTAATAGTAACAAGAGGAACAGTAGAACAAAAGTCACTTAAAACAACAAATTTGCAAAATAACATCACTTTATTGGCTTATTTCCCTTAGAGCTTTCTCCATATATAATAAACATTTTAATTTACAAAAATTAATCTAACGATATATCAAGTAACCATATTCTTTTGTTTCCCACTTGTGTCTAAAATACCAAAAAAAAAAAAAAAGAAAGAAAAGATTATATGGTAGCTTTACTTAAAAATGATTAAATATGTGTCAGATATATAAAGATTCATCCCTTAAAGGACTTACAATACTATTTTCATATTAACAATACTATGAAGTAACCATTTGTGTTTAGAATAATGACACCAAGATTACATAGCTAGAGATAGATAGGTAAATTAATTCAGAAAGGATATAGAAGGTCTTTTATATCCTAGACATTTTTTTATGATTCTGGGAATACAGAATGAATAACACAGTTTTATTTATACAAAACAGGGTATCCCAAAATGTCAGCCCAGGAAAGAAAAGAAGGGGCCACCTAGACAACATCAAGCTTTTATCTGATGATGGAACAGATATTTTAATGTTTCATCTCCATGTAGCAGTTTATTTTGTCCTTTATCCTTCAACTTCTAGAACCAATATCATTATGAAACGATTAAATAGATTTGTAGAGAAAGCCAGTGAGAATGGGGAAACAGAATATTAAAGAGAGGAAACTGCACATTAAATAATTATCCAGAATCCTTTGCTAAAAATATCTAGTTAAGATGTTTACATGTATGTCCTTTATGTGTGAAACTATATTTTCATATAAGATTATGTATAAATACGTGGTTGTGGCATGACAATGCAGTGATACCGATAATGAAAACTTGGGTTATAGTACTACTTTTTACATTCCAATCTTTAAAGATTTAGTAAACCTTTATTTCTGTGCTCAATGTACAGTCTTTTCTAGAATGTTGAGCATTCTAATAAAAGTATAATTGTGAATAACTGAGTTCTACGTCTGTGCTCTCATATACACTTAGAGTGTTAATACTGAGTGAACTATTAACAAGAAATTGTTTTCCATGCCTTCATTTTTCCTTTCTTTTTTTTTTTTTTTTTTTTTGTTGTTGTTGAGACATGGAGTCTTGTTTCATGCCCAGGCTGGAGGGCAGTGGTGTAGTCTCAACATACTGCAACCTCCACCTCCCAGGTTCAAGTGATTCTCTAGCCTCAGCCTCCCAAGTAGCTGGGATTACAAGCAGCTACCACTATGCCTGGCTAATTTTTTGTATTTTTAGTAGAGATGGATTTCACTATATTGGCCAGGCTGGTCTCGAACTCCTGACCTTGTGATCTGCCTGCCTACACTGCCCAAAGATCGGGAATTACAGGTATGAGCCACTACTCTCGGCCCCATACCTTCATTTTTCATGTTAAGAGAGGAAACATTTTCTCTCTCTTTTAGTGGCATTTTTTTTTTTAAGAGATGATAGCTCTGCATCTTTTATTTCAGACTCAGAAAATTCAGTCCCAGTCTCCAAATAGGTGTTCAATAGAAAACACGCACATGCACACACACACTCTCGCTCTTCCTCTTTCTCTCTCTCTCTCTCTCTCTCTCTCTCTCTCTCTCTCTCTCTCTCTTCTCTCTCTTCCTTTTTCCTGCAACGTGCTGTTTGGGAGCTTGGGAGCTGATCAATGACAATAATTGTTTTATACCAATCACTTTTGAAAGTTGCTAATTACTTTGAAGGACATGAATACAAGTGATTTTTCTTTTCTTTTTTTTTTAAGTAGTAACCCATTCACGTTGAAATTAAGAATAAATGTTATCAAAAATTATCTTGCCTCTTGAAAGTACATTTTAAAAAATTTAAAGTGTATGTACTAGTACTGGAATACTAACAGAATAGGCAAAATTTAAGATGTCATTCATTTCTGTAATAGGAAATATAGTAGAATCTCATATATATTGTATTTGACAATATCAGTTAGCTATTGGCTAAACTAGACTCTCTATAAGAAAATACGATCTTTGAAACTACTTTCTCTTTTTCTACAGTATACATATAAGATGTTTTAGTAGAAAGAGTGTGTGGGCTTTGGAGTAAGAGAAACCCGGGTTTGTATCCTGACTTTCCATTTACTGTTTTACTGCTTATGTGACCCTTAGCAAATTAACCTCAGTTTCTTCATTTTTAACATGGAGATCATGCCCTATTCACAAGGATATTGTGAGAATAAAAGCAGTTAGCATAATACCCGGCACATTCATGGAGCACAATAAATTTTAGATCCTTCATTTCACTGGTGGCAGCTTCTTCACCCACTCAAATGCTGTTTCCTCCAGCTCTTTTTACCACTCATCTCTGGGAAAGCCACTTAAAGATTGATTAATTATACTTCAGTGTGGATGAGTTTTAATTTGTTACCTTAACCATCGCTTACTTACTACATTCTTTAATGTCCAATTTTGAATAAAAGGAATTATCTTGGAGAGGAATTTTAGCCTGCCTTTGGAGAGATGTGTAGGGAGTCAGGACATCCGGATGTCTTCTGAAAGCATACCAGTTGTAGTCTCTCTAGATATGGTTGGTGCTGTTTCCAGTAATTGCTGGGTTTGGGGAAGAAAGAGCCCAGGTTGTTGGATTTTTTTTTTTAATATAATTACAGGAAGCTCTTCTTCTTTGAACACAAATCTTTCAGACAATTTCAGTTTCTTTCCTTTAACATCTCTTTCTCAGAAATGGGAATATTCACTTCTCTGATATTACCAAATCATAAACCCTGATCATTCTTCCTTCCTCTCATTATGCCAACATGCAGCTTTTGGGTTTTCTGGCACTCCTAATCTTACTTTATTTATAATTAAATGATATTTTAATGTGATAGATAAAAATACTCCCTTAATACTATCTGATATCGTAATACTTTCCTATGTAACTTGATTCACTTCTATCGCTGATGATGTATTTCCTTTAAGACTCCGTCTCAAAAAAAAACAAAAAAGAAAGAAAGAATAAAATGAAGTTAGAAAAATTGAGAATTGTTGCTGCCAGGAAGAGGATGAGGAGGAGGAGGAGGGGGAGGGGGACGGGGAGGAAGAAGGGGGGGGAGGAGGTAAAATCAGTCAATGTTATTATGTTTAAAGAACAAAATCCAAACTAGAAAAATTGTGAATTACTATGAGGAGGGAGAGGAGGAGGAGGAGGAGGAGGAGGAGGAGGAGGAGAAACAATCAGTCAATCTTATTATGTTTAAAGAATAAAATCCAAACTAGAGAAATTGGGAATTGCTATGAGGAGGAGGAAGAGGAGGAGGACGAGGTTGAGGAGGAGGTGGAGGAGGAGGAGGAAACAATCAGTCAATTTTATTATGTTTCAAGGATAAAATCCAAGCTAGAAAAATTGTGCATTGCGAGGAGGAGGAGGAGGAGGAGGAGGAGGAGGAGGAGGAGGAGGACAAAATGATCAATCTTATTATGTTTAAAGAATAAAATCCAAGCTAGAAAAATTGTGAATTCCTGCGAGGAGGAAGAGGTGGAGGAGGAGGAGGAGGAGGAGGAGGAGGAGGAGGAGGAGGAGGAGGGGGAGGAGGAGGAGGAGGACAAAATGATCAATCTTATTATGTTTAAAGAATAAAAATCCAAGCTAGAAAAATTGTGAATTCCTGCGAGGAGGAAGAGGTGGAGGAGGAGGAGGAGTTGAAAGAGGAGGAAACAATCAGTCAATCTTATTATGTTGAAAAAATAAAATCTAAGGAAGAAAAATAGTGAATTGCTGCAAGGAGGAGGCGTGGTGGATGAGGAGGAGGAGGATGAGGATGAGGAGGATGAAGAAACAATCAGTCAATCTTATTATGTTTAAAGAATAAAATCTGGCCGGGAGCGGTGGCTCACGCCTGTAATCCCAGCACTTTGGGAGGCCGAGGCGGGTGGATTACAAGGTCAACAGATCGAGACCATCCTGGTCAACATGGTGAAACCCCGTCTCTACTAAAAATACAAAAAATTAGCTGGGCACGGTGGCACGTGCCTGTAGTCCCAGCTACTCAGGAGGCTGAGGCAGGAGAATTGCCTGAACCCAGGAGGCGGAGGTTGCGATGAGCCGAGATTGCGCCATTGCACTCTAGCCTGGGTAATAAGAGCGAAACTCCGTCTCAAAAAAAAAGAGAATAAAATCCAAGTTAAAAAATGTGAATTTCTGCGAGGATGAGGATGGAGGAGGAGGAGGAGGAGGAGGAAAAATCAATCTTACTATGTTTAAAGAATAAAATCCAAGCTACAAAAATTTCTAATTGCTGACAGAAGGAGGAAGAGTAGGTGGAGGAGGAGGAGAAAACAATCAGTCAATCTTATTATGTTTTAAAAATAAAAGGCAAGCTAGAGAAATTGTGAATTGCTGTGAGGAAGAGGAGGGGGAGGAAACAGTCAATTTTATTATGTTTAAAGAATAAAATCCAATCTAGAAAAATTTCTAATTGCTGCCCGGAGGAGGTGGAGGAAACAATCAGTGAATCTTATTATGTTTTACGAAAAAAATCCAAGAGAGAAAAAAATGTGAATTTTTCTGCTGCCAGGAGGAGGAGGCAGAGGAAGAGGCAGAAGAGGATGAGGAGGAGGAAGAATCATTCATATAGATATTTAATCTTTTGAAAAGTTTTAGGAAAGGTTGGTAAATCTTTACACAAGATTTCGTTAATATTTTTCGATATGTGTTATTTCCTTTTTCTGTACTTAAATAACTTCTGGTATTTTTTTCCTGTCAAATTAATATCATATTATTTTGTTTGAATTTTCATATAGTGGTATTAGAAAATATAGCAAAAATGTTTATATTAGCAAAGATAGGATTGAAGAAGAGTGACTGATTCTCATTGTTACTGCGGTTGTATAACATATCTAGAATCTGACATAGGTATGGTCTCTCAGACCTCTAACATTCCACTCATCCAACAATACAAAAACCCTACTTTGATTGTATGTTCTACTAAAAATAAAACTATTTGAATGTCAGCATTGAAGTAAAAGATATAAGAAGCAGATTATTTCAATGAAAATGTTCTTTTTTGAAAGTCACAGTTCTCTTTTTTCCCAATTCTGTATTGCAATGGTTATGAGAATAGGCTCTCTGAAGCCCTAATTTAATTCCTGGATTCATCCTAATAGCTGTATATTTATAGAAAAACTGTAACCTCTCTTTTTTAACTGTTTTCACATCTGTAAATAAGGTTAGGAGTATTCTAAAGATTAAATACAAACATATAAGCAAAAACCCTCAGATTAGTGCCTGGCATATATGAACTCAATAAATGTTATCTATTGTTGTTATTGTCAAGGAGGGATTAAAATGTCACAATTGAGATACAAGAATTTCTTTAAATATTTTGATACCACTGAATTTAAGAAGCCCATTAATGAGACCAAATACAAAAACTAAAAGTGTTTTTCAATGAGACCAAATACAATCTTAAAGTCAGTTGGTTATGAAAAGAAAGAAAAAATTGGTTTGCCCAGGAAGTGGAAATGGTAGGAATTTGTAAAGCAAATTTTAACAAATCTTTCAATCGTTTAGTATTCTGTGAAATAATTATAAATAATTTAAAATAAATTATAATAACCTAAAATTATGTTTATTTTATATTTCATAATAAATTTATGAGCAGAACCTATATTTATAACTAATATACTGTTATATTAATGGAAAAGCCTAAGACTTTATTTGATAGTAGTTATCAGCCATAATTACCTTAATTTTTAAGTGCTATTACATTTTTTAATAAAAATATTTAATGACATATTTTATCTTTTTATTTACTTTAATAGATTCAGAGACGATGGCGGGGCTACAGGGTTCGGAAATACGTCTTTAATTATTATTATTTCAAAGAGTATCTGAGAGTCGTGTCAGAGACCAATGATGCAATTAGGTAAGTAGTACAATCATCCGTTGACTAGGGAAAACTTTGGAAAGGTGAGTCAATGTATGTTGATCAACGCCATACTTAGAAATACTTTCTAAATGTCAGTGATATTTAAGCAGGCATTTATTGAATATATATATTTATGATTCTATCTACCTTAGTGTATTATTATTATAGTTTTAAAATTTTGTATTCTTCACTGCAGTTTATTTATGTGTGTAGTATCTTGGTCCTATACAAAATTGTTTCAGAAAAATTATTTGATAATGAGATGAATTTATGTGCAAAACGATTCTAAAAATGCAACATTAAATATGATAAGCTTCAGATGCATTTGAGAAATATGTTCCCTAGCAAGAACTTGCCTCTCCGAGAAGAAAAAATATCATGAAACACATTAAAAGCCTCTGTTCACTGTCAGTTTTAATCTGTTTAAACACATAGGAAGATAGGACATAGATTTAGGATATGGGAGCTGTAGAATTATGCAAAGTAAAGGCATTATAATACTATTCAGACAGCCTTTTCAAGTTCTATATGTTTTCATGTTACTTTGTAAATAGTTTTTTCCTCCTCTGATAGGCCCCACTCTAATAACATGTAAATGACCATATGCATTTAGCACATTTTGATAAAAAAGAAATATTAATTAATAATAGTTAGCATTTAGAGAATAGTCTCACTCTTAAAACATTTTGTACATATATCATATATTACCTTATTTTACTTTTTTTTTTTTTTTTTTTGAGATGGAGTCTCCTGTCTCCCAAGCAAGCTGGAGTGTAGTGGCACAATCTTAGCTCACTGCAACTCCCGCTTCTGGGGTTCAAGCAACTCTTTGGCCTCAGCCTCCTGAGTAGCTGGAATTACAGCCATCTGCCACTATGCCTGGCTAATTTATATATTTTTAGTAGAGATGGGTTTCGCCGTGTGGGCTAGGCTGGTTTCTAATGCTTAACCTCAGGTGATCTGCCCACCTCAGCCTCTCAAAGTGCTGGGGTTATAGGCATGAGCCACTGAACCCAGCCACTTATTTTACTCTTTAAAGTCTTTGAACTAAAGAGAACAATTAACTGACAGTAAATTATTAAAATAAAGGTTTTATCTAAGATCCTAAAATAATATATATTGTAAGACATATATTAAAACTGACTTCCCAACTACTAACTTTCACACATATGTTGTGAGTATAAAGGGGTCTGGTCTTTGAGGATTACCTATAGAGAATTCATTAAGTTCATTTCTTTGGAAAGCGAGCAGTTGAGGTGGGAAGGCTTCAATAGGATTTAGTTGATGAGAGAAGTTGGAAAATTCAGAAACACATGAACCACAGGGGACTGCTGTTTAATTTCTTCTTGAAACATCTACAATTCTAAAGACTGGCTGGCTGTTTACAAATGGCTGACTTTAGTTTGTAAGGAGAAAGAGCTAGTATAGTTTGCAAAAGAGAAGGATTATGTGCAGGGCTGGAACTAGGGTGAGATAAGAGAGATTTTTTTAAGGGAAGGAGGTGCTCACTGTCAGGGTCTCACAACTGTCGACCTTAAACTTTCATAACCCCAAGAGTGAGTATATCCTTCAGTTCTGTCCTTTAGGGGCCTCGCTTGCTTCACTCTTGTCTGAGCCCTGAATAGGAGAAAGTCAAGGAGGCAAACAGGTGAAGATGTGGTTTTGGAAAGGTCTGAATCTTTTATTTGACAGGTATTTCTAGTAATTCTTATTTTCTTCCTGATTTTAATAGGAATCTCTCTAGTCACTAGAGAGTCTGGTGTATCAGTGCTGACAACTTGTTTTAGAGTGGTATTCTTTAGTATATTACAGAGCCATTCTATTATTTCTAGCTCTCTTAAAGTTTTTTAAACCAGGAATGGAAGTTGAGTTTAGCAAATGCTTTTGTATCATCCATTGAAATAATTATATATGATGCTTTTCCTTTTTTATATATTAATATGCATAGAGCTATATTTTATTAATAGGTGTACTAATATTAAACTAACATTTATTTTAGGAATACATCTAACCAGGTCATTGTTGTTCTTTTGATTTTTCACTAAATTATGTTCGTATTTTATATAGGATACTTACATCCTCTTCTGTAAATGTGATTGGTTGTACAGGGGTCCCTCTTATCCATGGTTTTGTCTTCTGCAGTTTCAGTTATTCATAGTACAGTATAATAATATATTTTGAGAGAGAACAAGAGAAAGAGTGAGCAAGAACACCCATCTGTATGATCTTTATTACAGTATATTGTTATACATGTTCTATTTTAGTTTTTGTTATTGTGGTTAATCTCTTACTGTGCCTAATTTATAAATCAAACTTTATCATAGGTATGTATGTATGGGAGGAAATGTAGTGTCTGTAGGGCTCACTATTATCTGCAGTTTCAGGCAGCCACAAAGAGCCTTGGAACATATGCTCTGTAAATTACAGGGACTACTGTAAGTTTCTTTCTTATATTGCAATTGTCATATCCTAGTGTCAGGTTTTTGCTATATTTATTGAATGAATTAAGTAGATTTTCTGACATGGGGGTTACTATTCTTTGGAAGTTTAAAATAAATACTTTATAAAACTACCTGGACCCAGAGCCTTTGGGAAAAGGTAAATCGTTAACATTTCCAAACCTTAATTCAGGTTTTCATAAATTTATTAGAGTCTATTTTCTTTATTTCCAGATAATTATTAGTTTATTGACATTTAAATAGATCTGATGATATTTACAATATTTTAATTAAAATATGTATTTTAGTTGTTTTAGTCCATTTCTCATTATTTAATTTGCATATTTACTTGTTTAAATATTTCTCTTTTGTTCTCAAAATTGTTAGGCTTATCTATATTTTTTAGAGAAATAGCTCTCAGATTTTTTCTTTTAACTTATTTTTTGTTTCCTAATTATTTTGCTTTCATCTTTAATAGACCCTTGATTTCTTTGTTTCACAAATAATACATGTCCCTTGTAGAAAAACTGAAAATATGGATAATGTAAAAGAAATTAAACAACAAAAAAAAATCTATAATTTAATGACTCAGAAACAAACACTATTAGCTTTTTTCTTTTTTTTTTTTTAATTTTTTGAGACAGAGTCTCATTCTGTCACCCAGGCTGGAGTGCAGTGGCGCAACCTTGACTCACTGCAACCTCCACTCTTCTGGTTCAAGCAATTCTCCTGCCTCAGCCTCCCAAGTAGCTGGGACTACAGGCGGGCACCACCATGCCCAGCTAATTTTTGTATTATTTAGTAGAGACGGGGTTTCACCACGTTGACCAGGATGGTCTTGATCTCTTGACCTCGTGATCCACCCTCCTCAGACTCACAAAGTGCTGGGATTATAGGCATGAGCCACTGCACTTGGCCATCTGTTAAAATATTTTTTATTGTTAAAGATACAGTTGCTCTAAATTTTTTGCTATTGTAAACATTGTGTTATTTTAGTACTATGACCAGTTAATATGGAGTTTCTTACAGTTCTTGCATTCAGTACTCTCTTTACTGCTTTTTACTAATTAAAATGTTTAGGCTACAATTTGTTTCCATGTGTAATATTGTCTACATTTAATATATTTTTATATATAATGTTCTCATATTCTAATTGCATATTTTATATTCTCTTTGAAATTCATTTTTCAATCTCCAGTGGCTTGGCTTTTTCTTGTAATTTAAACATAAATTTATTTCTAGGTTTATTGTGTTATAGTCAGAAAATATATTTGGTACAATTATTACTTCAGGGAATTTATTGAGTTTTTCACCATATATATATATATACAGTCACATACCACACAATGATGTTTTGATCCATGATGAAGGACATTTGTGATGGTGGTCCCATAAGATTATAACACTGTACTTTTACTGTACATTTTCTATTTAGATACACAAATCGTTACCATTGTACTAGTTACATGTAGTATTCAGTACAGCACCATGCTGTACAGGTTTGTAGCCTCAGAGTCAGGGGCCATACTATGCAGCCTAGGTGTGTAGTAGGCCATACTATCTAGGCTGGTGTAAGGACACTCTATGATGTTTGCATGATGATGAAATTGCCTAATGACGGATTTCTCAGACTGAATCTCTGTCATTAAGCAATGCGTGACTCTATTATTTTGTTTTAGGTTTTCTCTAAAGAAAAATGAATAGATTTTGTTTTCTTACTTGAGCTACTTTTGTATTTTAATTCAGCAATAAAATACTCTCATTATCATAATGGTTCAACTCTAACTTCTCTCAACTTGCTTTATGTTTCTGCATTTTCTCTTTCCTTTTATATATAAACTATGATTTGTTATTGTGAACTTAAAAAATATGTATACATATTATAATCATGGGCCTTCTGTACCTCAGCTTCAGCTTCATTGAAAATTGAAAAGGAGGAGGAGGAGGAGGAAAAAGAGAAAAAGGAGAAGGAGGAAGAGGAGGAGGAAACAATCATTCAATCTTATTATGTTTAAAGAATAAATCCAAGCTAGACAAATTGTAAATTACTGCACATTATAGGAGGAGGAGGAGGAGGAGGAGGAGGAGGACACAATCACTCAATCTTATTATGTTGAAAGCATAAAATCCAAACTAGAAAAATTGTGAATTGCTGCTTGGGGAAGGAGGAGAAGGAAGAGGAGAAGGAGAAGAAGGAGGAGGAAGAGGAGGAAAAGGAAACAATCAGTCAATCTTATCATGTTGAAATAATTATATCCAAGTTGAAATATTGTGAATTGTTGGATGAATGAGGAAAAAGAGGAGAAAAACGAGGAAAAGAAAAAAGAGAAAACAAGAAGTGAATCTTATTTTGATTAAAGCATAAATCAAAGATAAAAAATTATGAACTGCTGTGAGATAAAAAAGGAGGAAACGAAGAAAACAATCAGTCAATCTTATTATGTTGAAAGAATAAATTCCAAGCTAGACAAATTGTGAATTGCTGTGCATTGAAAGAGGAGGAGGAGGAGGAGGAGGAGGAGGAGGAGGAAAAGAAAAAAAAGAAGAACAAGAAGAAGAAAGAGAAAACTATCAGTAAATCTTATCATGTTGAAAGAATAAATTCCAAGCTAAAAAATTGTGATTTGCTGCCCGGAGGAAAAGGAGGAGGTGGAGGAGGAAAAGGAGGAAGAGGAGGAGGAAACAACCAGTCTATCTTATGTTGAAAAGATAAAATCCAAGCAAAACAAATTGTGAATTGCTGCGCATTGGAGAAGGAGGAGGAGGAAAAGGAGGAGGAGGAGGAGGAGGAGGAGGAGGAGGAGGAGGAGGAGGAAACAGTCAATGCTATTATGTTTAAAGAATAAAATCCAGATTACAAAAATTTTGCATTGCTAGAAAGAGGAGGAAAAGGAGGAAACAGTCAGTAAATCTTTGAGAAGAGTAGCACGTCTGCTGGGGGCTCTTGGCCAGCAAGAGGGTCCCAACCTGGATAGGGGGTGTGCGGAAGATAAAAGGTGACAGACAGAAAACGTCTGCAGGGTTCAGAAGCTATGCTTCACCAACAACCTTATTGCACTAAGGGTCTGCTTGTAGATGTTACAAGTAGAGTTGCTTACATAAAACACAAAAGTTATTTCCATGAGATAAAGAAGAACAGAAAGTTTTGCAAAAAAAATCACGTCTCCTTACATCAGATAAATATAATGGAAAACGTCAGTCACAAGGTAAGTTACACCCAGTTGTAAATACCTAACAATTTTAAATACTTAAGTCACAAGGTAAGTAAGCTAAGCCCAGTAAATACTTAACAATTGTAAATACTTAAGTCACAAGGTAAGTAAGTTACACACAGTAAATATTAAACAATTGTAAATACTTCATTTAAGTCACAAGGTAAGTTAATTATGCCCAGGTGTAAATACTTCAGAATGAAATCCAAGCTAGAAAAATTGTGAATTGCTGCCCGGAGGAGAAGGAGGAGGAGTAGTAGAAGGAAGCAAAAAAAAATAAAATTAAAAAAATAAAAAAAAAAAAGAGAAGAAAAAAGAGGAAAAGGAGAAGGAGGAGGAAGAAAGAATCCGTCAAACTTATTATGTTGAAAGAATAATATCCAAGCTAGAAAAATTGTGAATTGCTGCCTGGAGGAGGAGGAGGAGCAGGAGGAGGAGGTGGTGGTGGTGGAGAAGGAAGATTAAGAAAGAATCAGTAAATCTTATTATGTGAAAAGAATAAAATCCAAGCTAGAAAAACTGTGAATTGCTGGACGATAGAGGAGGAGGAGGAGAAGGCAGAGGAGGAGGAGGAGGAGCAGGAGAAGGAGGAGGAGGAGGAGGAGAAGAAAAAGGAGGAGGAAAAAAAGAAGAAGGAAAAGGAGAAAGAAAAAACTATCAGTCAATCTTATGCTGGAAGAATAAATTCCAAGCTAATAAAATTGTGAATTGCTGCATGAAGGAGGAGGAGGAGGAGGAAGAGGAAACAACCAGTCAATCTTATGTTGAAGCATATAATACAACCTATGAAAATTGTGAATTGCTACCCAGTAAAGGGGGATGAAAAGGAGGAGGAGGAGAAGGAAGAGGAGGAAAAGAAGGAGGAAGAGGAAAAGGAAACAATCATTCAATCTTATTATGTTTAAAGAAAAAATCCAAGCTAGACAAATTGTAAATTGCTGCACATTGGAGGAGGAGGAGGAGGAGGAGGAGGAGGAGGAAGAGGAGGAAAAAAAGGAGGAGGAGGAAACAATCACTCAATCTTATTATGTTGAAAGCATAAAATCCAAACTAGAAAAATTGTGAATTGCTGCTCGGGGAAGGAAAAGAAAAAGGAGGAGAAGGAGGAGAAGGAGGAGGAAGAGGATGAGGAGGAGAAGGAAGAGGAGGAAAAGGAAACAATCAATCTTATCATGTTGAAATAATTATATCCATGTTGAAATATTGTGAATTCTTGGATGGATGAGGAGGAGGAGGAGAAAAACGAGGAAAAGAAAAAATAAATAAGTGAATCTTATTTTGATTAAAGCATAAATCCAAGATAAAAAAATTGTGAACTGCTGTGAGATAAAGGAGGAGGAAACAAAGAAAACAATCAGTCAATCTTATTATGTTGAAAGAATAAATTCCAAGCTAGACAAATTGTGAATTGCTGTGCATTGAAAGAGGAGGAGGAGGAAAAGGAGGAGGAGGAGGAGGAGGAGGAGGAGGAGGAAACAACCAGTCTATCTTATTATGTTTAAACAATAAAATCCAAGCAAAACTAATTTTGAATTGCTGTGCATTGGAGGAGGAGAAGGAGGAGGAGGAGGAGGAGGAGGAGGAGGAAACAACCAGTCTTTCTTATTATGTTTAAAGCATAAAATCCAAGCAAAACTAATTTTGAATTGCTGCGCATTGGAGGAGGAGAAGGAGGAGGAGGAGACAACCAGTCTATTTTATTATGTTTTAAGAATAAAATGCAAGCAAAACTAATTTTAAATTGCTGCGCAGTGGAGGAGGAGAAGGAGGAGGAGGAAAAAACAACCAGTCTATCTTATGTTGAAAAAATAAAATCCAAGCTAAACTAATTTTGAATTGCGCATTGGAGG
Source organism: Callithrix jacchus (assembly GCF_049354715.1). Taxonomy (NCBI): domain Eukaryota; kingdom Metazoa; phylum Chordata; class Mammalia; order Primates; family Cebidae; genus Callithrix; species Callithrix jacchus. The sequence continues at coordinate 99,894,725 of NC_133509.1, forward strand.
AGGAGAAGGAGGAGGAGGAGGAGGAGGAGGAGGAGGAGAAGGAGGAGGAGGAGGAGGAGGAAACGACCATTCTATCTTATATTGAAAGGATAAAACAAGCAAAACAATGTTTGAATTGCTGCTCATTGGAGGAGGAGAAGAAGGAGGAGGAGGAGGAGAAGGAGGAGCAAAACGAAGAAACAGTTAATCTTATTATGTTGAAGCATAAAATACAACCTTAAAAATTTTGAATAGCTGCCCAGTAACAGAGGAGGATGGGGCGGAGGTGGAGGAGGAGGAGAAGGAGGAAGTGGAGGAAAAGGTGGAGGAGGAGGAGGAGGAGGAAAAGAACAAAAAAAAGAAAGAGAAAAGTATCAGTCAAACTTATCATGTTGAAAGAATAAATTTCAAGCTAAAAAAATTGTGATTTGCTGCCTAAAGAAAAAGGAGGATATGGAGGAGAAGGAGGAGGAGGAGGAGGAGGAGGAGGAGGAGAAAACAACCAGTCTATCTTATTATGTTGACAGGATAAAATCCAAGCAAAAGAAATTTTGAATTGCTTCGCTTTGGAGGAGGAGAAGGAGGAGGAGGAGGAGGAGGAGGAGGAGTCAGTCGTTGCTATTATGTTTAAAGAATAAAATCCAGACTACAAAAATTTTGCATTGCTAGAAAGAGGAGGAAAAGGAGGAAACATTCAGTAAATCTTTGAGAGGAGTAGCACGTCAGCTGGGGGCTCTTGGCCAGCAAGAGGGTCCCAAGCTGGATAGGGGGTTTGCAGAACATAAAAGATGACAGACAGAAAACGTCTGCAGGGTTCAGAAGTTATGCTTCACCAACAACCTTATTGCACTCAGGGTCTGCTTTTACATATGACAAGTAGAGTTGCTTACATAAAACACAAAAGTTATTTTCATGAGATAAAGAAGAACAGAAAGTTTTGCGAAAAAATCACAAGTCTCCTTACATCAAATATATATAATGGAATACGTCAGACACAAGGTAAGTTACACCCAGTTGTAAATACTTAACAATTGTAAATACTTAGTAAGTCACAAGGTAAGTGAGTTACGCCCAGTTGTAAATACTTCACAATTGTAAATACTTAAGTCACAAGGTAAGTAAGCTAAGCCCAGTAAATACTTAACGATTGTAAATACTTAAGTCACAAGGTAAGTAAGTTACACGCAGTAAATTCTAAACAATTTGAAATACTTCAGTTAAGTCACAAGGTAAGTTACTTATGCCCTGGTGTAAATACTTCAGAATAAATTCCAAGCTAGAGAAATTGTGAATTACTGCCTGGACGAGAAGGAGAAGGAGAAAAAATAGGAAGAAAAAGAAAAAAAGGAGGAGGAAGAGGAAAAGGAGAAAGAGGAAAAAGAAAGAATCCGTCAAACTTACTATGTTGAAAGAATAATATCCAGGCTAGAACAATTGTGAACTGCTTCCCGGAGGAGGAGGAGCAGGAGGAGAAAAAGGAGGTGGTAGAGAAGAAAGATTAAAAATAAATCAGTAAATCGTATTATATAAAAAGAATAAAATCCAAGCGAGTAAAACTGAATTGCTGGACGATAAATGAAGACGAGAAGAAGGCAGAGGAGGAGGAGGAGGAGGAGGAGGAGGAGGAAAATCAGAAAAAAAGGAGGAAAAAGATAAAACTATCAATCTTATCATGTTGAAAATAAATTTCAAGCTAAAAATATTGTTATTTGATGCCTAAAGAAAAGGAAGAAATGGAGGAGGAGGAGGAGGAGGAAGAGGAAACAACCAGTCTATCTTATTATGTTGAAAGGATAAAATCCAAGCAAAACAAATTTGGAATTGCTGCGAATTTGAGGAGGAGAAGGAGGAGGAGGAGGAGGAGGAAACAACCAGTATAATTATGTTGAAAGAATAAAATCCAAGCAAAACTAATTATGAATTGCTGCACATTGGAGGACGAGAAGGAGGAGGAGGAGGAGGGGAAAAAAACCAGTCTATCTTACTATGTTGAAAGGATAAAATCCAAGCAAAATAAATTTCGAATTGCTGCACATTGGAGGAGGAGAAGGAGGAGGAGGAGGAGGAGGAGGAGGAGGAGGAGGAGGAGGAGGAGGAAACAACCAGTCTATCTTATGTTGAAAAAATAAAATCCAAGCTAAACTAATTATGAATTGCTGCACATTGGAGGAGGAGAACGAGGAGAATGAGAAGGAGGAGGAAACAACCAGTATATCTTATTATGTTGAAAGGATAAACTCAAAGCAAAACAAATTTTGAATTGCTGCACATTGGAGGAGGAGAAGGAGGAGGAGGAGGAGGCAGAGGAGGAGGCAGAGGAGGAGGAGGAAACCACCAGTCTATCTTATTATGTTGAAAAAATAAAATCCAAGCTAAACTAAATTTGAATTGCGCATTGGAGGAGGAGAAGGAGAAGGAGGAGGTGGAGGAGGAGGAAACAAACGGCCTATCTTATTATGTTGAAAGGATAAAACAAGCAAAACAAAGTTTGAATTGCTGCTCATTGAAGGAGGAGAAGGAGGAGGAGGAGGAGGAGGAGGAGGAGAAGGAAACAACCAGTCTATCTTATTATGTTGAAAAGATAAAATCCAAGCAAAACAAATTTTGAATTGCTGCGAATTTGAAGAAGAGGAGGAGGAGGAGGAGGAGGAGGAGGAGGAGGAGGAGGAAGCAACCAATATAATTAAGTTGAAAGAATAAAATCCAAGCAAAACTAATTATGAATTGCTGCACATTGGAGGACGAGAAGGAGGAGGAGGAGGAGGAGGGGAAAAAAACCAGTCTATCTTACTCTGTTGAAAGGATAAAATAAAAGCAAAAAAATTTCGAATTGCTGCACATTGGAGGAGGAGGAGGAGGAGGAGGAGAAGGAGGAGGAGGAGGAGGAGGAGAAGGAGGAGGAGGAGAAGGAGGAGGAGAAGGAGGAGGAGGAGGAGGAGGAGGAAACAACCAGTCTATCTTATTATGTTGAAAAAATAAAATCCAAGCAAAACTAATTATGAATTGCTGCACATTGGAGGAGGAGAACGAGGAGAATGAGGAGAAGGAGGAGGAAACAACCAGTCTATCTTATTATGTTGAAAGGATAAACTCAAAGCAAAACAAATTTTGAATTGCTGCACATTGGAGGAGGAGAAGGAGGAGGAGGAGGAGGCAGAGGAGGAGGAGGAAACCACCAGTCTATCTTATTATGTTGAAAAAATAAAATCCAAGCTAAACTAAATTTGAATTGCGCATTGGAGGAGGAGAAGGAGAAGAAGGAGGAGGTGGAGGAGGAGGAAACAAACGGCCTATCTTATTATGTTGAAAGGATAAAACAAGCAAAACCAAGTTTGAATTGCTGCTCATTGAAGGAGGAGAAGGAGGAGGAGGAGGAGGAGGAGGAGAAGGAAACAACCAGTCTATCTTATTATGTTGAAAAGATAAAATCCAAGCAAAACAAATTTTGAATTGCTGCGAATTTGAAGAGGAGGAGGAGGTGGAGGAGGAGGAGGAGGAGGAGGAGGAGGAGGAGGAAGCAACCAGTATAATTAAGTTAAAAGAATAAAATCCAAGCAAAACTAATATGAATTGCTGCACATTGGAGGACGAGGAGGAGGAGGAGAAGGAGGAGGAGGAGGAGGAGGAGGAGGAGAAGTAGGAGGAGGAGGAGGAGCAGCAGGAGGAGGAGGAGGAGGAGGAGGAGGACAAAACCAGTCTATTTTATTATGTTTAAAGAATAAAATGCAAGCCAAACTAATTTTGAATTGCTGCACATTGGAGGAGGAGAAGGAGGAGGAGGAGGAAAATCAGAAAAAAGGAGGAAAATGATAAAACTATAAATCTTATCATGTTGAAAATAAAATTCAAGCTAAAAAAAATTGTTATTAGATGCCTAAAAAAAAGGAAGAAATGGAGGAGGAGGAGGAGAGAGGAAACAACCAGTCTATCTTATTATGTTAAAAGGATAAAATCCAAGCAAAACAAATTTTGAATTGCTGCGAATTTGAGGAGGAGAAGGAGGAGAAGGAGGAGGAGGAGGAGGAGGAGGAGGAGGAGGAGGAAACAACCAGTATAATTATGTTGAAAGAATAAAATCCAAGCAAAACTAATTATGAATTGCTGTACATTGGAGGACGAGAAGGAGGAGGAGGAGGAGGAGGGGAAAAAAACCAGTCTATCTTACTATGTTGAAAGGATAAAATCCAAGCAAAACAAATTTCGAATTGCTGCACATTGGACGAGGAGAAGGAGGAGGAGGAGGAAACAACCAGTCTATCTTATTATGTTGAAAAAATAAAATCCACGGAAAACTAATTATGAATTGCTGCACATTGGAGGAGGAGAACGAGGAGAATGAGGAGGAGGAGGAGGAAACAACCAGTCTATCTTATTATGTTGAAAGGATAAAATCAAAGCAAAACAAATTTTGAATTGCTGCACATTGGAGGAGGAGAAGGAGGAGGAGGAGGAGGAAACAACCATTCTATCTTATTATGTTGAAAGCAAAAAATCCAAGTTAAAGAAATTTTGAATTGCTGCGCATTGGAGGAGGAGAAGGAGGAAGAGGAGGAAAAGGAGGGGGAGGAGGAGGAAACAACCAGTCTATCTTATGTTTAAACAATCAAATCCAAGCTAAACAAATTTTGAATTGCTGTGCATTGGAGGAGGAGATGGAGGAGGAGGAGGAGGAGGAGGAGGAGGAGGAGGAGGAGGAGGAGGAAACAACCAGTCTTATTATGTTTAAAGAATAAAATCCAAGCAAAACTAATTTTGAATTGCTGCGCATTGGAGGAGGAGAAGGAGGAGGAGCAGCAGGAGGAGGAGGAGGAGGAGGAGGAGACAAGCAGTCTATTTTATTATGTTTAAAGAATAAAATGCAAGCAAAACTAATTTTGAATTGCTGCGCAGTGGAGGAGGAGAAGGAGTAGGAGGAGGAAAAACAACCAGTCTATCTTATGTTGAAAAAATAAAATCTGAGCTAAACTAATTTTGAATTGTGCATTGGAGGAGGAGAAGGAGGAGGAGGAGGAAGAGGAGGAGGAGGAAACGACCATTCTATCTTATATTGAAAGGATAAAACAAGCAAAACAATGTTTTAATTGCTGCTCATTGGAGGAGGAGAAGGAGGAGGAGGAGGAGGAGGAGAAGGAGGAGCAAAACGAGGAAACAACCAGTTAATCTTATTATGTTGAAGCATAAAATGCAACCTTAAAATTTTGAATAGCTGCCCAGTAACAGAGGAGGATGGGGCGAAGGTGGAGGAGGAGGAGAAGGAGGAGGTGGAGGAAAAGGTGGAGGAGGAGGAGGAGGAGGAGGAGGAAAAAAACAAAAAAAAAGAAAGAAAAGTATCAGTCAAACTTATCATGTTGAAAGAATAAATTTCAAGCTAACAAAATTGTGATTTGCTGCCTAAAGAAAAAGGAGGAAATGGAGGAGGAGGAGGAGGAGGAGGAGGAGGAGGAGGAGGAAACAACCAGTCTATCTTATTATGTTGAAAGGATAAAATCCAAGCAAAAGAAATTTTGAATTGCTTCGCTTTGGAGGAGGAGAAGGAGGAGGAGGAGGAGGAGGAGGAGGAGGAGGAGGAGGAGGAGGAGGAGGAGTCAGTCGTTGCTATTATGTTTAAAGAATAAAATCCAGACTACAAAAATTTTGCATTGCTAGAAAGAGGAGGAAAAGGAGGAAACATTCAGTAAATCTTTGAGAGGAGTAGCACGTCAGCTGGGGGCTCTTGGCCAGCAAGAGGGTCCCAAGCTGGATAGGGGGTGTGCGGAACATAAAAGATGACAGACAGAAAACGTCTGCAGGGTTCAGAAGTTATGCTTCACCAACAACCTTATTGCACTCAGGGTCTGCTTTTACATATGACAAGTAGAGTTGCTTACATAAAACACAAAAGTTATTTTCATGAGATAAAGAAGAACAGAAAGTTTTGCGAAAAAATCACAAGTCTCCTTACATCAAATATATATAATGGAATACGTCAGACACAAGGTAAGTTACACCCAGTTGTAAATACTTAACAATTGTAAATACTTAGTAAGTCACAAGGTAAGTGAGTTACGCCCAGTTGTAAATACTTCACAATTGTAAATACTTAAGTCACAAGGTAAGTAAGCTAAGCCCAGTAAATACTTAACGATTGTAAATACTTAAGTCACAAGGCAAGTAAGTTACACCCAGTAAATTCTAAACAATTTCAAATACTTCAGTTAAGTCACAAGGTAAGTTACTTATGCCCTGGTGTAAATACTTCAGAATAAAATCCAAGCTAGAGAAATTGTGAATTACTGCCTGGACGAGAAGGAGAAGGAGAAAAAATAGGAAGAAAAAGAAAAAAAGGAGGAGGAAGAGGAAGAGGAGAAAGAGGAAAAAGAAAGAATCCATCAAACTTACTATGTTGAAAGAAAAATATCCAGGCTAGAACAATTGTGAACTGCTTCCCGGAGGAGGAGGAGCAGGAGGAGAAAAAGGAGGTGGTAGAGAAGAAAGATTAAAAATAAATCAGTAAATCGTATTATATAAAAAGAATAAAATCCAAGCGAGTAAAACTGAATTGCTGGACGATAAATGAAGACGTGAAGAAGGCAGAGGAGGAGGAGGAGGAGGAGGAGGAGGAGGAGGAGGAGGAAAATCAGAAAAAAAGGAGGAAAACGATAAAACTATCAATCTTATGTTGAAAATAAATTTCAAGCTAAAAAAATTGTTATTAGATGCCTAAAAAAAAGGAAGAAATGGAGGAGGAGGAGGAGGAAGAGGAAACAACCAGTCTATCTTATTATGTTGAAAGGATAAAATCCAAGCAAAACAAATTTGGAATTGCTGCGAATTTGAGGAGGAGAAGGAGGAGGAGGAGGAGGAGGAGGAGGAAACAACCAGTATAATTATGTTGAAAGAATAAAATCCAAGCAAAACTAATTATGAATTGCTGCACATTGGAGGACGAGAAAGAGGAGGAGGAGGAGGAGGGGAAAAAAACAGCCTATCTTATTATGTAGAAAGGATAAAACAAGTAAAACAAAGTTTGAATTGCTGCTCATTGAAGGAGGAGAAGGAGGAGGAGGAGGAGGAAACAACCAGTCTATCTTATTATGTTGAAAGCAAAAAATCCAAGTTAAAGAAATTTTGAATTGCGCATTAGAGGAGGAGAAGGAGGTGGAGGAGGAGGAGGAGGAGGAGGAGGAGGAGGAAACAACCAGTCTATCTTATGTTGAAAGAAAAAAATCCAAGTTAAAGAAATTTTGAATTGCGCATTGGAGGAGGAGAAGGAGGTGGAGGAGGAGGAAGAGGAGGAGGAGGAGGAAACAACCAGTCTATTTTATTATGTTTAAAGAATAAAATGCAAGCAAAACTAATTTTGAATTGCTGCGCAGTGGTGAAGGAGAAGGAGGAGGAGGAGGAAAAAACAACCAGTCTATCTTATGTTGAAAAAATAAAATCCAAGCTAAACTAATTTTGAATTGCGCATTGGAGGAGGAGAAGGAGGAGGAGAAGGAGGAGGAGGAGGAGGAAGAGGAGGAGGAGGAAACGACCATTCTATCTTATTATATTGAAAGGATAAAACAAGCAAAACAATGTTTGAATTGCTGCTCATTGGAGGAGGAGAAGGAGGAGGAGGAGGAGGAGAAGACGGAGGAGCAACACGAGGAAACAACCAGTTAATCTTATTATGTTGAAGCATAAAATACAACCTTAGAATTTTGAATAGCTGCCCAGTAACAGGAGAATGGGGAGGAGGTGGAGGAAAAGGTGGAGGAGGAGGAGGAGGAGGAAAAGAAGAACAAAAAAAAGAAAAAGTATCAGTCAAACTTATCATGTTAAAAAAATAAATTTCAAGCTAAAAAAATTGTGATTTGCTGCCTAAAGGAAAAGGAGGAAATGGAGGAGAAGGAGGAGGAGGAGCAGGAGGAGGAGGAGGAGGAGGAGGAGGAGGAGGAAACAACCAGTCTATCTTATTATGTTGACAGGATAAAATCCAAGCAAAAGAAATTTTGAATTGCTTCGCTTTGGAGGTGGAGAAGGAGGAGGAGGAGGAGGAGGAGGAGGAGGAGGAGGAGGAGGAGGAGGAAACAACCAGTCTATCTTATTATGTTGAAAGGATAAAATCCAAGCAAAAATAATTTTGAATTGCTTCGCTTTGGAGGAGGAGAAGGAGGAGGAGGAGGAGGAGGAGGAGGAGGAGGAGGAGGAGGAGGAGGAGGAGTCAGTCAATGCTATTATGTTTAAAGAATAAAATCCAGACTACAAAAATTTTGCATTGCTAGAACGAGGAGGAAAAGGAGGAAACATTCAGTAAATCTTTGAGAGGAGTAGCACGTCAGCTGGGGGCTCTTGGCCAGCAAGAGGGTCGCAAGCTGGATAGGGGGTTTGCGGAACGTAAAAGATGACAGACAGAAAACGTCTGCAGGGTTCAGAAGTTATGCTTCACCAACAACCTTATTGCACTCAGGGTCTGCTTTTACATATGACAAGTAGAGTTGCTTACATAAAACACAAAAGTTATTTTCATGAGATAAAGAAGAACAGAAAGTTTTGCGAAAAAATCACAAGTCTCCTTACATCAAATATATATAATGGAATACGTCAGACACAAGGTAAGTTACACCCAGTTGTAAATACTTAACAATTGTAAATACTTAGTAAGTCACAAGGTAAGTGAGTTACGCCCAGTTGTAAATACTTCACAATTGTAAATACTTAAGTCACAAGGTAAGTAAGCTAAGCCCAGTAAGTACTTAACGATTGTAAATACTTAAGTCAAAAGGCAAGTAAGTTACACCCAGTAAATTCTAAACAATTTGAAATACTTCAGTTAAGTCACAAGGTAAGTTACTTATGCCCTGGTGTAAATACTTTAGAATAAAATCCAAGCTAGAGAAATTGTGAATTACTGCCTGGACGAGAAGGAGAATGAGAAAAAATAGGAAGAAAAAAAGAGGAGGAAGAGGAAAAGGAGAAAGAGGAAAAAGAAAGAATCCGTTAAACTTACTATGTTGAAAGAATAATATCCAGGCTAGAACAATTGTGAACTGCTTCACGGAGGAGGAGGAGCAGGAGGAGAAAAAGGAGGTGGTAGAGAAGAAAGATTAAAAATAAATCAGTAAATCGTATTATGTAAAAAGAATAAAATCCAAGCGAGTAAAACTGGATTGCTGGACGATAAATGAAGAGGAGGAGGAGGAGGAGGAGGAGGAGGAGGAGGAGGAAAATCAGAAAAAAAGGCGGAAAAAGATAAAACTATCAATTTTATCATGTTGAAAACAAATTTCAAGCAAAAAATATTGTTATTAGATGCCTAAAAAAAGGAAGAAATGGAGGAGGAGGAGGAGGAGGAGAAGAGGAAACAAACAGTCTATCTTATTATGTTGAAAGGATAAAATCCTAGCAAAACAAATATTGAATTGCTGCGAATTTGAGGAGGAGGAGGAGGAGGAGGAGGAAACAACAAGTATAATTATGTTGAAAGAATAAAATCCAAGCAAAACTAATTCTGAATTGCTGCACATTGGAGGAAGAGAAGGAGGAGGAGGAGGAGGAGGGGGAAAAAAACCAGTCTATCTTACTATGTTGAAAGGATAAAATCCAAGCAAAACAAATTTCGAATTGCTGCAAATTGGAGGAGGAGAAGGAGGAGGAGGAGGAGGAGGAAAATCAGAAAAAAAGGAGGAAAAAGGTAAAACTAACAATCTTATGTTGAAAATAAAATTCAAGCTAAAAAAATTGTTATTAGATGCCTAAAAAAAAGGAAGAAATGGAGGAGGAGGAGGAGAAGAGGAAACAACCAGTCTATCTTATTATGTTAAAAGGATAAAATCCAAGCAAAACAAATTTTGAATTGCTGCGAATTTGAGGAGGAGAAGGAGGAGGAGGAGGAGGAGGAGGAGGAGGAGGAGGAGGAGGAGGAGGAAACAACCAGTATAATTATGTTGAAAGAATAAAATCCAAGCAAAACTAATTATGAATTGCTGTACATTGGAGGACGAGAAGGAGGAGGAGGAGGAGGAGGGGAAAAAAACCAGTCTATCTTACTATGTTGAAAGGATAAAATCCAAGCAAAACAAATTTCGAATTGCTGCACATTGGACGAGGAGAAGGAGGAGGAGGAGGAGGAGGAAACAACCAGTCTATCTTATTATGTTGAAAAAATAAAATCCAAGGAAAACTAATTATGAATTGCTGCACATTGGAGGAGGAGAACGAGGAGAATGAGGAGGAGGAGGAGGAAACAACCAGTCTATCTTATTATGTTGAAAGGATAAAATCAAAGCAAAACAAATTTTGAATTGCTGCACATTGGAGGAGGAGAAGGAGGAGGAGGAGGAGGAAACAACCATTCTATCTTATTATGTTGAAAGCAAAAAATCCAAGTTAAAGAAATTTTGAATTGCTGCGCATTGGAGGAGGAGAAGGAGGAAGAGGAGGAGGAGGAGGGGGAGGAGGAGGAAACAACCAGTCTATCTTATGTTTAAACAATCAAATCCAAGCTAAACAAATTTTGAATTGCTGTGCATTGGAGGAGGAGATGGAGGAGGAGGAGGAGGAGGAGGAGGAGGAGGAGGAGGAGGAGGAGGAAACAACCAGTCTTATTATGTTTAAAGAATAAAATCCAAGCAAAACTAATTTTGAATTGCTGTGCATTGGAGGAGGAGAAGGAGGAGGAGCAGCAGGAGGAGGGGAGGAGGAGGAGGAGGAGACAAGCAGTCTATTTTATTATGTTTAAAGAATAAAATGCAAGCAAAACTAATTTTGAATTGCTGCGCAGTGGAGGAGGAGAAGGAGTAGGAGGAGGAAAAACAACCAGTCTATCTTATGTTGAAAAAATAAAATCTGAGCTAAACTAATTTTGAATTGTGCATTGGAGGAGGAGAAGGAGGAGGAGGAGGAAGAGGAGGAGGAGGAAACGACCATTCTATCTTATATTGAAAGGATAAAACAAGCAAAACAATGTTTTAATTGCTGCTCATTGGAGGAGGAGAAGGAGGAGGAGGAGGAGGAGGAGAAGGAGGAGCAAAACGAGGAAACAACCAGTTAATCTTATTATGTTGAAGCATAAAATGCAACCTTAAAATTTTGAATAGCTGCCCAGTAACAGAGGAGGATGGGGCAAAGGTGGAGGAGGAGGAGAAGGAGGAGGTGGAGGAAAAGGTGGAGGAGGAGGAGGAGGAGGAGGAGGAAAAAAACAAAAAAAAAGAAAGAAAAGTATCAGTCAAACTTATCATGTTGAAAGAATAAATTCCAAGCTAACAAAATTGTGATTTGCTGCCTAAAGAAAAAGGAGGAAATGGAGGAGGAGGAGGAGGAGGAGGAGGAGGAGGAGGAGGAGGAGGAGGAAACAACCAGTCTATCTTATTATGTTGAAAGGATAAAATCCAAGCAAAAGAAATTTTGAATTGCTTCGCTTTGGAGGAGGAGAAGGAGGAGGAGGAGGAGGAGGAGGAGGAGGAGGAGGAGGAGTCAGTCAGTGCTATTATGTTTAAAGAATAAAATCCAGACTACAAAAATTTTGCATTGCTAGAAAGAGGAGGAAAAGGAGGAAACATTCAGTAAATCTTTGAGAGGAGTAGCACGTCAGCTGGGGGCTCTTGGCCAGCAAGAGGGTCCCAAGCTGGATAGGGGGTGTGCGGAACATAAAAGATGACAGACAGAAAACGTCTGCAGGGTTCAGAAGTTATGCTTCACCAACAACCTTATTGCACTCAGGGTCTGCTTTTACATATGACAAGTAGAGTTGCTTACATAAAACACAAAAGTTATTTTCATGAGATAAAGAAGAACAGAAAGTTTTGCGAAAAAATCACAAGTCTCCTTACATCAAATATATATAATGGAATACGTCAGACACAAGGTAAGTTACACCCAGTTGTAAATACTTAACAATTGTAAATACTTAGTAAGTCACAAGGTAAGTGAGTTACGCCCAGTTGTAAATACTTCACAATTGTAAATACTTAAGTCACAAGGTAAGTAAGCTAAGCCCAGTAAATACTTAACGATTGTAAATACTTAAGTCACAAGGCAAGTAAGTTACACCCAGTAAATTCTAAACAATTTCAAATACTTCAGTTAAGTCACAAGGTAAGTTACTTATGCCCTGGTGTAAATACTTCAGAATAAAATCCAAGCTAGAGAAATTGTGAATTACTGCCTGGACGAGAAGGAGAAGGAGAAAAAATAGGAAGAAAAAGAAAAAAAGGAGGAGGAAGAGGAAGAGGAGAAAGAGGAAAAAGAAAGAATCCATCAAACTTACTATGTTGAAAGAAAAATATCCAGGCTAGAACAATTGTGAACTGCTTCCCGGAGGAGGAGGAGCAGGAGGAGAAAAAGGAGGTGGTAGAGAAGAAAGATTAAAAATAAATCAGTAAATCGTATTATATAAAAAGAATAAAATCCAAGCGAGTAAAACTGAATTGCTGGACGATAAATGAAGACGTGAAGAAGGCAGAGGAGGAGGAGGAGGAGGAGGAGGAGGAGGAGGAGGAGGAGGAGAAGGAGGAAAATCAGAAAAAAAGGAGGAAAAAGATAAAACTATCAATCTTATGTTGAAAATAAATTTCAAGCTAAAAAAATTGTTATTAGATGCCTAAAAAAAAGGAAGAAATGGAGGAGGAGGAGGAGGAAGAGGAAACAACCAGTCTATCTTATTATGTTGAAAGGATAAAATCCAAGCAAAACAAATTTGGAATTGCTGCGAATTTGAGGAGGAGAAGGAGGAGGAGGAGGAGGAGGAGGAGGAAACAACCAGTATAATTATGTTGAAAGAATAAAATCCAAGCAAAACTAATTATGAATTGCTGCACATTGGAGGACGAGAAAGAGGAGGAGGAGGAGGAGGGGAAAAAAACAGCCTATCTTATTATGTAGAAAGGATAAAACAAGTAAAACAAAGTTTGAATTGCTGCTCATTGAAGGAGGAGAAGGAGGAGGAGGAGGAGGAAACAACCAGTCTATCTTATTATGTTGAAAGCAAAAAATCCAAGTTAAAGAAATTTTGAATTGCGCATTAGAGGAGGAGAAGGAGGTGGAGGAGGAGGAGGAGGAGGAGGAGGAGGAGGAAACAACCAGTCTATCTTATGTTGAAAGAAAAAAATCCAAGTTAAAGAAATTTTGAATTGCGCATTGGAGGAGGAGAAGGAGGTGGAGGAGGAGGAAGAGGAGGAGGAGGAGGAAACAACCAGTCTATTTTATTATGTTTAAAGAATAAAATGCAAGCAAAACTAATTTTGAATTGCTGCGCAGTGGTGAAGGAGAAGGAGGAGGAGGAGGAAAAAACAACCAGTCTATCTTATGTTGAAAAAATAAAATCCAAGCTAAACTAATTTTGAATTGCGCATTGGAGGAGGAGAAGGAGGAGGAGAAGGAGGAGGAGGAGGAGGAAGAGGAGGAGGAGGAAACGACCATTCTATCTTATTATATTGAAAGGATAAAACAAGCAAAACAATGTTTGAATTGCTGCTCATTGGAGGAGGAGAAGGAGGAGGAGGAGGAGGAGAAGACGGAGGAGCAACACGAGGAAACAACCAGTTAATCTTATTATGTTGAAGCATAAAATACAACCTTAGAATTTTGAATAGCTGCCCAGTAACAGGAGAATGGGGAGGAGGTGGAGGAAAAGGTGGAGGAGGAGGAGGAGGAGGAAAAGAAGAACAAAAAAAAGAAAAAGTATCAGTCAAACTTATCATGTTAAAAAAATAAATTTCAAGCTAAAAAAATTGTGATTTGCTGCCTAAAGGAAAAGGAGGAAATGGAGGAGAAGGAGGAGGAGGAGCAGGAGGAGGAGGAGGAGGAGGAGGAGGAGGAGGAAACAACCAGTCTATCTTATTATGTTGACAGGATAAAATCCAAGCAAAAGAAATTTTGAATTGCTTCGCTTTGGAGGTGGAGAAGGAGGAGGAGGAGGAGGAGGAGGAGGAGGAGGAGGAGGAGGAGGAGGAGGAGGAGGAGGAAACAACCAGTCTATCTTATTATGTTGAAAGGATAAAATCCAAGCAAAAATAATTTTGAATTGCTTCGCTTTGGAGGAGGAGAAGGAGGAGGAGGAGGAGGAGGAGGAGGAGGAGGAGGAGGAGGAGTCAGTCAATGCTATTATGTTTAAAGAATAAAATCCAGACTACAAAAATTTTGCATTGCTAGAACGAGGAGGAAAAGGAGGAAACATTCAGTAAATCTTTGAGAGGAGTAGCACGTCAGCTGGGGGCTCTTGGCCAGCAAGAGGGTCGCAAGCTGGATAGGGGGTTTGCGGAACGTAAAAGATGACAGACAGAAAACGTCTGCAGGGTTCAGAAGTTATGCTTCACCAACAACCTTATTGCACTCAGGGTCTGCTTTTACATATGACAAGTAGAGTTGCTTACATAAAACACAAAAGTTATTTTCATGAGATAAAGAAGAACAGAAAGTTTTGCGAAAAAATCACAAGTCTCCTTACATCAAATATATATAATGGAATACGTCAGACACAAGGTAAGTTACACCCAGTTGTAAATACTTAACAATTGTAAATACTTAGTAAGTCACAAGGTAAGTGAGTTACGCCCAGTTGTAAATACTTCACAATTGTAAATACTTAAGTCACAAGGTAAGTAAGCTAAGCCCAGTAAGTACTTAACGATTGTAAATACTTAAGTCAAAAGGCAAGTAAGTTACACCCAGTAAATTCTAAACAATTTGAAATACTTCAGTTAAGTCACAAGGTAAGTTACTTATGCCCTGGTGTAAATACTTTAGAATAAAATCCAAGCTAGAGAAATTGTGAATTACTGCCTGGACGAGAAGGAGAATGAGAAAAAATAGGAAGAAAAAAAGAGGAGGAAGAGGAAAAGGAGAAAGAGGAAAAAGAAAGAATCCGTTAAACTTACTATGTTGAAAGAATAATATCCAGGCTAGAACAATTGTGAACTGCTTCACGGAGGAGGAGGAGCAGGAGGAGAAAAAGGAGGTGGTAGAGAAGAAAGATTAAAAATAAATCAGTAAATCGTATTATGTAAAAAGAATAAAATCCAAGCGAGTAAAACTGGATTGCTGGACGATAAATGAAGAGGAGGAGGAGGAGGAGGAGGAGGAGGAGGAGGAGGAGGAGGAGGAAAATCAGAAAAAAAGGCGGAAAAAGATAAAACTATCAATTTTATCATGTTGAAAACAAATTTCAAGCAAAAAATATTGTTATTAGATGCCTAAAAAAAGGAAGAAATGGAGGAGGAGGAGGAGGAGGAGAAGAGGAAACAAACAGTCTATCTTATTATGTTGAAAGGATAAAATCCTAGCAAAACAAATATTGAATTGCTGCGAATTTGAGGAGGAGGAGGAGGAGGAGGAGGAAACAACAAGTATAATTATGTTGAAAGAATAAAATCCAAGCAAAACTAATTCTGAATTGCTGCACATTGGAGGAAGAGAAGGAGGAGGAGGAGGAGGAGGAGGGGGAAAAAACCAGTCTATCTTACTATGTTGAAAGGATAAAATCCAAGCAAAACAAATTTCGAATTGCTGCAAATTGGAGGAGGAGAAGGAGGAGGAGGAGGAGGAAAATCAGAAAAAAAGGAGGAAAAAGGTAAAACTAACAATCTTATGTTGAAAATAAAATTCAAGCTAAAAAAATTGTTATTAGATGCCTAAAAAAAAGGAAGAAATGGAGGAGGAGGAGGAGGGGGAGAAGAGGAAACAACCAGTCTATCTTATTATGTTGAAAGGATAAAATCCAAGCAAAACAAATTTTGAATTGCTGCGAATTTGAGGAGGAGAAGGAGGAGGAGGAGGAGGACGAGGAGGAGGAGGAGGAGGAGGAGGAGGAGGAAACAACCAGTATAATTATGTCGAAAGAATAAAATTGAAGCAAAACTAATTATGAATTGCTGCACATTGGAGGACGAGAAGGAGGAGGAGGAGGAGGAGGGGGAAAAAACCAGTCTATTTTACTATGTTGAAAGGATAAAATCCAAGCAAAACAAATTTCGAATTGCTGCACATTCGAGGAGGAGGAGGAGGAGGAGAAGGAGGAGGAGGAGGAGGAGTAGAAAACAACCAGTCTATCTTATTATGTTGAAAAAATAAAATCCAAGCAAAACTAATTATGAATTGCTGCACATTGGAGGAGGAGAACAGGGAGAATGAGGAGGAGGAGGAGGAAACAACAAGTCTATCTTATTATGTTGAAAAAATAAAATCAAAGCTAAACTAATTTTGAATTGTGCATTGGAGGAGAAGGAGGAGGAGGTGGAGGAGGAGGAAACAAACAGCGTATCATTATGTTGAAAGGATAAAACAAGCAAAACAAAGTTTGAATTGCTGCTCATTAAAGGAGGAGGAGAAGGAGGAGGAGGAGGAGGAGGAGGAAACAACCAGTCTATCTTATTATGTTGAAAGAAAATCCAAGTTAAAGAAATTTTGAACTGCGCATTGGAGGAGGAGAAGGAGGTGGAGGAGGAGGAAGAGGAGGAGGAGGAGGAGGAGGAAACAACCATTCTATCTTATGTTGAAAGAAAAAAATCCAAGTTAAAGAAATTTTGAATTGCTGCGCATTGGAGGAGGAGAAGGAGGAAGAGGAGGAGGAGGAGGGGGAGGAGGAGGAAACAACCAGTCTATTTTATGTTTAAACAATCAAATCAAAGCTAAACAAATTTTGAGTTGCTGTGCATTGGAGGAGGAGAAGGAGGAGGAGGAGGAGGAGGAGGAGGAGGAGGAGGAGGAGGAGGAGGAAACAACCAGTCTTTCTTATTATGTTAAAGAATAAAATCCAAGCAAAACTAATTTTGAATTGCTGCGCATTGGAGGAGGAGAAGGAGGAGGAGCAGCAGGAGGAGGAGGAGGAGGAGGAGGAGGAGACAACCAGTCTATTTTATTATGTTTAAAGAATAAAATGCAAGCAAAACTAATTTTGAATTGCTGTGCAGTGGAGAAGGAGAAGGAGGAGGAGGAGGAAAAAACAATCAGTCTATCTTATGTTGAAAAAATAAAATTCAAGCTAAACTAATTTTAAATTGCGCATTGGAGGAGGAGAAGGAGGAGGACGAGGAAGAAGAGGAGAAGGAAACGACCATTCTATTTTATATTGAAAGGATAAAACAAGCAAAACAATGTTTGAATTGCTGCTCATAGGAGAAGGAGAAGGAGGAGGAGGAGAAGGAGGAGCAAAACGAGGAAACAACCAGTTAATCTTATTATGTTGAAGCATAAAATACAACCTTAAAAATTTTGAATAGCTGCCCAGTAACAGGAGGATGGGATGGAGGTGGAGGAGGAGGAGGAGACGGAGGAGGTGGAGGAAAAGGTGGAGGAGGAGGAGGAGGAGGAGGAGGAGGAGGAGGAGGAAAAGAAGAACAAAAAAAAGAGAAAAGTATCAGTCAAACTTATGTTGAAAGAATAAATTTCAAGCTAAAAAAATTGTGATTTGCTGCCTAAAGAAAAAGGAGGATATGGAGGAGAAGGAGGAGGAGGAGGAGGAGGAGGAGGAGGAAACAACCAGTCTATCTTATTATGTTGAAAGGATAAAATCCAAGCAAAAGAAATTTTGAATTGCTTCGCTTTGGAGGAGAAGGAGGAGGAGGAGGAGGAGGAGGAGTCAGTCAATGCTATTATGTTTAATGAATAAAATCCAGACTACAAAAATTTTGCATTGCTAGAACGAGGAGGAAAAGGAGGAAACATTCAGTAAATCTTTGAGAGGAGTAGCACGTCAGCTGGGGGCTCTTGGCCAGCAAGAGGGTCCCAAGCTGGATAGGGGGTGTGCGGAACATAAAAGATGACAGACAGAAAACGTCTGCAGGGTTCAGAAGTTATGCTTCACCAACAACCTTATTGCACTCAGGGTCTGCTTTTACATATGACAAGTAGAGTTGCTTACATAAAACACAAAAGTTATTTTCATGAGATAAAGAAGAACAGAAAGTTTTGCGAAAAAATCACAAGTCTCCTTACATCAAATATATATAATGGAATACGTCAGACACAAGGTAAGTTACACCCAGTTGTAAATACTTAACAATTGTAAATACTTAGTAAGTCACAAGGTAAGTGAGTTACGCCCAGTTGTAAATACTTCACAATTGTAAATACTTAAGTCACAAGGTAAGTAAGCTAAGCCCAGTAAATACTTAACGATTGTAAATACTTAAGTCACAAGGCAAGTAAGTTACACCCAGTAAATTCTAAACAATTTGAAATGCTTCAGTTAAGTCACAAGGTAATTTACTTATGCCCTGGTGTAAATACTTTAGAATAAAATCCAAGCTAGAGAAATTGTGAATTACTGCCTGGACGAGAAGGAGAAGGAGAAAAATAGGAAGAAAAAAAGAGGAGGAAGAGGAAAAGGAAAAAGAGGAAAAAGAAAGAATCCGTTAAACTTACTATGTTGAAAGAATAATATCCAGGCTAGAACAATTGTGAACTGCTTCATGGAGGAGGAGGAGCAGGAGGAGAAAAAAGGAGGTGGTAGAGAAGAAAGATTAAAAATAAATCAGTAAATCGTATTATGTAAAAAGAATAAAATCCAAGCGAGTAAAACTGGATTGCTGGACGATAAATGAAGAGGAGAAGAAGGCAGAGAAGGAGGAGGAGGAGGAGGAGGAGGAGGGGGAGGAAAATCAGAAAAAAAGGAGGAAAAAGATAAAACTATCAATCTTATCATGTTGAAAATAAATTTCAAGCTTAAAAAATTGTCATTTGATGCCTAAAAAAAAGGAAGAAATGGAGGAGGAGGAGGAGGAGGAAGAGGAAACAACCAGTCTATCTTATTATGTTGAAAGGATAAAATCCAAGCAAAACAAATTTTGAATTGCTGCAAATTTGAGGAGGAGAAGGAGGAGGTGGAGGAGGAGGAGGAGGAGGAGGAAACAACCAGTATAATTATGTTGAAAGAATAAAATCCAAGCAAAACTAATTATGAACTGCTGCACATTGGAGGACGAGAAGGAGGAGGAGCAGGGGAAAAAAACAGCCTATCTTATTATGTTGAAAGGATAAAACAAGCAAAACAAAGTTTGAATTGCTGCTCATTGAAGGAGAAGGAGGAGGAGGAGGAGGAGTAGGAAGAGGAGGAGGAGGAAACAACCAGTCAATCTTATTATGTTGAAAGAAAAAAATCCAAGTTAAAGAAATTTTGAATTGCACATTAGAGGAGAAGGAGGTGGAGGAGGAGGTGGAGGAGGAGGAAACAACCAGTCTATCTTATGTTGAAAGAAAAAAACCCAAGTTAAAGAAATTTTGAATTGTGCATTGGAGGAGGACAAGGAGGTGGAGGAGGAGGAAGAGGAGGAGGAGGAGGAAACAACCAGTCTATCTTAGTATGTTTAAACAATAAAATCCAAGCAAAACTAATTTTGAATTCCTGCACATTGGAGGAGGAGAAGGAGGAGGAGCAGCAGGAGGAGGAGGAGGAGGAGGAGGAGACAACCAGTCTTTTATTATGTTTAAAGAATAAAATGCAAGCAAAACTAATTTTGAATTGCTGCGCAGTGGTGAAGGAGAAGGAGGAGGAGGAGGAAAAAACAACCAGTCTATCTTATGTTGAAAAAATAAAATCCAAGCTAAACTAATTTTGAATTGCGCATTGGAGGAGGAGAAGGAGGAGGAGGAGGAAACGACCATTCTATCTTATTATATTGAAAGGATAAAACAAGCAAAACAATGTTTGAATTGCTGCTCATTGGAGGAGGAGGAGGAGGAGGAGGAGAAGGAGGAGCAAAACGAGGAAACAACCAGTTAATCTTATTATGTTGAAGCATAAAATACAACCTTAAAATTTTGAATAGCTGCCCAGTAACAAGAGAATGGGGACGAGGTGGAGGAAAAGGTGGAGGAGGAGGAGGAGGAGGAGGAAAAGAAGAACAAAAAAAAGAAAAAGTATCAGTCAAACTTATCATGTTGAAAACATAAATTTCAAGCTAAAAAAATTGTGATTTGCTGCCTAAAGAAGAAGGAGGAAATGGAGGAGGAGGAGGAGGAGGAGGAGGAGGAGGAGGAGGAGGAAACAACCAGTCTATCTTATTATGTTGAAAGGATAAGATCCAAGCAAAAGAAATTTTGAATTGCTTCGCTTTGGAGGAGGAGGAGGAGGAGGAGGAGGAGGAGGAGGAGGAGGAGGAGGAGTCAGTCGATGCTATTATGTTTAAAGAATAAAATCCAGACTACAAAAATTTTGCATTGCTAGAAAGAGGAGGAAAAGGAGGAAACATTCAGTAAATCTTTGAGAGGAGTAGCACGTCAGCTGGGGGCTCTTGGCCAGCAAGAGGGTCCCAAGCTGGATAGGGGGTGTGCGGAACATAAAAGATGACAGACAGAAAACGTCTGCAGGGTTCAGAAGTTATGCTTCACCAACAACCTTATTGCACTCAGGGTCTGCTTCTACATATGACAAGTAGAGTTGTTTACATAAAACACAAAAGTTATTTTCATGAGATGAAGAACAGAAAGTTTGAATTGCGAAAAAATCACAAGTCTCCTGACATGAGATAAATATAATGGAAAACGTCAGTCACAAGGTAAGTTACACCCAGTTGTAAATACTTAACCATTGTAAATAAGTAAGTCACAAGGTAAGTAAGTTATGCCCAGTTGTAAATACTTCACAATTGTAAATACTGAAGTCACAAAACAAGTAAGCTAAGCCCAGTAAATACTTAACGATTGTACATACTTAAGTCACAAGGTAAGTAAGTTACACGCAGTAAATTCTAAACAATTTGAAATACTTCAGTTAAGTCACAAGGTAAGTTACTTATGCCCTGGTGTAAATACTTCAGAATAAAATCCAAGCTAGAGCAATTGTGAATTACTGCCTGGACGAGAAGGAGAAGGAGAAAAAATAGGAAGTAAAAAAAGAGGAGGAAGAGGAAAAGGAGAAAGAGGAAAAAGAAAGAATCCGTTAAACTTACTATGTTGAAAGAATAATATCCAGGCTAGAACAATTGTGAACTGCTACCCGGAGGACGAGGAGCAGGAGGAGAAAAAGGAGGTGGTAGAGAAGAAAGATTAAAAATAAATCAGTAAATCGTATTATGTAAAAAGAATAAAATCTAAGCGAGTAAAACTGAATTGCTGGACGATAAATGAAGAGGAGAAGGAGGAGGAGGAGGAGGAGGAGGAGGAGGAAAATCAGAAAAAAAGGAGGAAAAAGATAAAACTATCAGTCTTATCATGTTGAAAATAAATTTCAAGCTAAAAATATTGTTATTAGATGCCTAAAAAAAGGAAGAAATGGAGGAGGAGGAGGAGGAGGAGGAGGAGGAGAAGAGGAAACAACCAGTCTATCTTATTATGTTGAAAGGATAAAATCCTAGCAAAACAAATACTGAATTGCTGCGAATTTGAGGAGGAGGAGGAGGAGGAGGAGGAGGAGGAGGAGGAGGAGGAGGAGGAAACAACCAGTATAATTATGTTGAAAGAATAAAATCCAAGCAAAACTAATTATGAATTGCTGCACATTGGAGGACGAGAGGAGGAGGAGGAGGAGGAGGGGAAAAAAACCAGTCTATCTTACTATGTTGAAAGGATAAAATCCAAGCAAAACAAATTTCGAATTGCTGCACATTGGAGGAGGAGAAGGAGGAGGAGGAGGAGGAGGAGGAGGAGGAGGAAGAGGAAACAACCAGTCTATCTTATTATGTTGAAAAAATCAAATCCAAGCAAAACCAATTATGTATTGCTGCACATTGGAGGAGTAGAACGTGGAGAATGAGGAGAAGGAGGAGGAAACAACCAGTTTATCTTATTATGTTGAAAGGATAAAACCAAGCAAAACAAATTTTGAATTGCTGCACATTGGAGGAGGAGAAGGAGGAGGAGGAGGAGGCGGAGGAGGAGGAGGAAACCACCAGTCTATCTTATTATGTTGAAAAAATAAAATCAAAGCTGAACTAATTTTGAATTGTGCATTGGAGGAGGAGAAAATAGAGGAGGTGGAGGAGGAGGAAACAAACAGCCTATCATTATGTTGAAAGGATAAAACAAGCAAAACAAAGTTTGAATTGCTGCTCATTAAAGGAGGAGGAGGAGGAGGAGGAGGAGGAAACAACCAGTCTATCTTATTATGTTGAAAGAAAATCCAAGTTAAAGAAATTTTGAATTGCGCATTGGAGGAGGAGAAGGAGGTGGAGGAGGAGGAAGAGGAGGAGGAGGAGGAGGAGGAAACAACCATTCTATCTTATTATGTTGAAAGAAAAATATCCAAGTTAAAGAAATTTTGAATTGCTGCGCATTGGAGGAGGAGAAGGAGGAACAGGAGTAGGAGGAGGGGGAAGAGGAGGAAACAACCAGTCTATTTTATGTTTAAGCAATCAAATCCAAGCTAAACAAATTTTGAATTGCTGTGCATTGGAGGAGGAGATTGAGGAGGAGGAGGAGGAGGAGGAGGAGGAGGAGGAGGAGGAGGAGGAAACAACCAGTCTTATGTTTAAAGAATAAAATCCAAGCAAAACTAATTTTGAATTGCTGCACATTGGAGTACGAGAAGGAGGAGGAGCAGCAGCAGGAGGAGGAGGAGGAGGAGGAGGAGGAGGAGGAGACAGTCTATTTTATTATGTTTAAAGAATAAAATGCAAGCAAAACTAATTTTGAATTGCTGTGCAGTGGAGAAGGAGAAGGAGGAGGAGGAGGAAAAAACAACCAGTCTATCTTATGTTGAAAAAATAAAATCCAAGCTAAACTAATTTTAAATTGCGCATTGGAGGAGGAGAAGGAGGAGGAGGAGGAAGAGGAGGAGGAGGAAACGACCATTCTATTTTATATTGAAAGGATAAAACAAGCTAAACAATGTTTGAATTGCTGCTCATAGGAGGAGGAGGAGGAGGAGGAGGAGAAGGAGGAGCAAAACGAGGAAACAACCAGTTAATCTTATTATGTTGAAGCATAAAATACAACCTTAAAAATTTTGAATCGCTGCCCAGTAACAGAGGAGGATGGGACGGAGGTGGAGGAGGAGGAGGAGAAGGAGGAGGTGGAGAAAAAGGTGGAGGAGGAGGAGGAGGAGGAGGAGGAGGAAAAGAAGAACAAAAAAAAAGAGAAAAGTATCAGTCAAACTTATGTTGAAAGAATAAATTTCAAGCTAAAAAAATTGTGATTTGCTGCCTAAAGAAAAAGGAGGAAATGGAGGAGAAGGGGGAGGAGAAGCAGGAGGAGGAGGAGGAGGAGGAAACAACCAGTCTATCTTATTATGTTGAAAGGATAAAATCCAAGAAAAAGAAATTTTGAATTGCTTTGCTTTGGAGGAGGAGGAGGAGGAGGAGGAGGAGGAGGAGGAGGAGGAGGAGGAGGAGGAGGAGGAAACAACAAGTCTATCTTATTATGTTGAAAGGATAAAATCCAAGCAAAAAAAATTTTGAATTGCTTTGCTTTGGAGGAGAAGGAGGAGGAGGAGGAGTCAGTCAATGCTATTATGTTTAAAGAATAAATCCAGACTACAAAAATTTTGCATTGCTAGAAAGAGGAGGAAAAGGAGGAAACATTCAGTAAATCTTTGAGAGGAGTAGCACGTCAGCTGGGGGCTCTTGGCCAGCAAGAGGGTCCCAAGCTGGATAGCGGGTGTGCCGAACATAAAAGATGACAGACAGAAAACGTCTGCAGGGTTCAGAAGTTATGCTTCACCAACAACCTTATTGCACTCAGGGTCTGCTTCTACATATTACAAGTAGAGTTGCTTACATAAAACACAAAAGTTATTTTCATGAGATAAAGAAGAACAGAAAGTGTTGCGAAAAAAATCACAAGTCTCCTTACATCAAATATATATAATGGAATACGTCAGACACAAGGTAAGTTACACCCAGTTGTAAATACTTAACAATTGTAAATACTTAGTAAGTCACAAGGTAAGTGAGTTACGCCCAGTTGTAAATACTTCACAATTGTAAATACTTAAGTCACAAGGTAAGTAAGCTAAGCCCAGTAAATACTTAACGATTGTAAATACTTAAGTCACAAGGCAAGTAAGTTACACCCAGTAAATTCTAAACAATTTCAAATACTTCAGTTAAGTCACAAGGTAAGTTACTTATGCCCTGGTGTAAATACTTCAGAATAAAATCCAAGCTAGAGAAATTGTGAATTACTGCCTGGACGAGAAGGAGAAGGAGAAAAAATAGGAAGAAAAAGAAAAAAAGGAGGAGGAAGAGGAAGAGGAGAAAGAGGAAAAAGAAAGAATCCGTCAAACTTACTATCTTGAAAGAATAATATCCAGGCTAGAACAATTGTGAACTGCTTCCCGGAGGAGGAGGAGCAGGAGGAGAAAAAGGAGGTGGTAGAGAAGAAAGATTAAAAATAAATCAGTAAATCGTATTATGTAAAAAGAATAAAATCCAAGCGAGTAAAACTGAATTGCTGGACGATAAATGAAGAGGAGAAGAAGGCAGAGGAGGAGGAGAAGGAGGAGGAGGAGGAGGAAGAGGAGGAGGAGGAGGAGGAGGAAAATCAGAAAAAAAGGCGGAAAAAGATAAAACTATCAATCTTATGTTGAAAATCAATTTTAAGCTAAAAAAGTTGTTATTTGATGCCTAAAAAAAAGGAAGAAATGGAGGAGGAGGAGGAGGAGGAAGAGGAAACAACCAGTCTATCTTATTATGTTGAAAGGATAAAATCCAAGCAAAACAAATTTTGAATTGCTGCAAATATGAGGAGGAGAAGGAGCAGGAGGAGGAGGAAACAACCAGTATAATTATGTTTAAAGAATAAAATCCAAGCAAAACTAATTATGAATTGCTGCACATTGGAGGACGAGAAGGAGGAGGAGGAGGAGGAGGGAAAAAAACAGCTTATCTCATTATGTTGAAAGGATAAAACAAGCAAAACAAAGTTTGAATTCCTGCTCATTGAAGGAGGAGAAGGAGGAAGAGGAGGAGGAGGAGGAAGAGGAGGAGGAGGAAACAACCAGTCTATCTTATTATGTTGAAAGAAAGAAATCCAAGTTAAAGAAATTTTGAATTGCGCATTAGAGAAGGAGAAGGAGGTGGAGGAGGAGGAGGAGGAAGAGGAGGAGGAGGAGGAGGAGGAGGAGGAAACAACCAGTCTATCTTATTATGTTGAAAGAAAAAAATCCATGTTAAAGAAATTTTGATTGCGCATTGGAGGAGGAGAAGGAGGTAGAGGAGGAGGAAGAAGAGGAGGAGGAGGAAACAACCAGTCTATCTTAGTATGTTTAAACAATAAAATCCAAGCAAAACTAATTTTGAATTGCTTCGTATTGGAGGAGGAGAAGGAGGAGGAGCAGCAGGAGGAGGAGGAGGAGGAGGAGGAGACAACCAGTCTATTTTATTATGTTTGAAGAATAAAATGCAAGCAAAACTAATTTTGAATTGCTGTGCAATGGAGAAGGAGAAGGAGGAGGAGGAGGAATAAACAACCAGTCTATCTTATGTTGAAAAAATAAAATCCAAGCTAAACTAATTTTGAATTGCATATTGGAGGAGGAGGAGGAGGAGGAGAAAGAGGAGGAGGAGGAAACGACCATTCTATCTTATACTGAAACAATAAAACAAGCAAAACAATGTTTGAATTGCTGCTCATTGGAGGAGGAGAAGGAGGAGGAGGAGGAGAAGGAGGAGCAAAACGAGGAAACAACCAGTTAATCTTATTATGTTGAAGCATAAAATACAACATTAAAATTTTGAATAGCTGCCCAGTAACAGAGGAGGATGGGGCGGAGGTGGAGGAGGAGGAGAAGGAGGAGGTGGAGGAAAAGGTGGAGGAGGAGGAGGAAAGGAAGAAGAACAAAAAAAAGAAAAAGTAACAGTCAAACTTATCATGTTGAAAGAATAAATTTCAAGCTAACAAAATTGTGATTTGCTGCCTAAAGAAAAGGAGGAAATGGAGGAGAAGGAGGAGGAGGAGGAGGAGGAGGAGGAGGAGGAGGAGGAGGAGGAAACACCCAGTCTATCTTATTATGTTGAAAGGATAAAATCCAAGCAAAAGAAATTTTGAATTGCTTCGCTTTGGAGGAGGAGGAGGAGGAGGAGGAGGAGGAGGAGGAGGAGGAGTCAGTCGTTGCTATTATGTTTAATGAATAAAATCCAGACTACAAAAATTTTGCATTGCTAGAACGAGGAGGAAAAGGAGGAAACATTCAGTAAATCTTTGAGAGGAGTAGCACGTCAGCTGGGGGCTCTTGGCCAGCAAGAGGGTCCCAAGCTGGATAGGGGGTGTGTGGAACATAAAAGATGACAGACAGAAAACGTCTGCAGGGTTCAGAAGTTATGCTTCACCAACAACCTTATTGCACTCAGGGTCTGCTTTTACATATGACAAGTAGAGTTGCTTACATAAAACACAAAAGTTATTTTCATGAGATAAAGAAGAACAGAAAGTGTTGCGAAAAAATCACAAGTCTCCTTACATCAAATATATATAATGGAATACGTCAGACACACGGTAAGTTACACCCAGTTGTAAATACTTAACAATTGTAAATACTTAGTAGGTCACAAGGTAAGTGAGTTACGCCCAGTTGTAAATACTTCACAATTGTAAATACTTAAGTCACAAGGTAAGTAAGCTAAGCCCAGTAAATACTTAACGATTGTAAATACTTAAGTCACAAGGTAAGTAAGTTACACGCAGTAAATTCTAAACAATTTCAAATACTTCAGTTAAGTCACAAGGTAAGTTACTTATGCCCTGGTGTAAATACTTCAGAATAAAATCCAAGCTAGAGAAATTGTGAATTACTGCCTGGACGAGAAGGAGAAGGAGAAGAAATAGGAAGAAAAAAAAAAAAAAGAAAGGAAGAGGAAAAGGAGAAAGAGGAAAAAGAAAGAATCCGTCAAACTTACTATGTTGAAAGAATAATATCCAGGCTAGAACAATTGTGAACTGCTTCCCGGAGGAGGAGGAGCAGGAGGAGAAAAAGGAGGTGGTAGAGAAGAAAGATTAAAAATAAATCAGTAAATCGTATTATGTAAAAAGAATGAAATCCAAGCGAGTAAAACTGAATTGCTGGACGATAAATGAAGAGGAGAAGAAGGCAGAGGAGGAGGAGCAGGAGGAGGAGGAGGAGGAGGAGGAGGAGGAAAATCAGAGAAAAAGGAGGAAAAAATAAAACTTTCAATCTTATCATGTTGAAAATAAATTTCAAGCTAAAAAAATTGTTATTTGATGCCTAAAAAATAGGAAGAAATGGAGGAGGAGGAGGAGGAGAAGAGGAAACAACCAGTCTATCTTACTATGTTGAAAGGATAAAATCCAAGCAAAACAAATTTTGAATTGCTGCGAATTTGAGGAGGGGAAGGAGGAGGAGGAGGAGGAGGAGGAAACAACCAGTATAATTATGTTGAAAGAATAAAATCCAAGCAAAACTAATTATGAACTGCTGCACATTGGAGGACGAGAAGGAGGAGGAGGAGGAGGGGAAATAAACCAGTCTATCTTATTATGTTGAAAGGATAAAATCCAAGAAAACAAATTTCGAATTGCTGCACATTGGAGGAGGAGAAGGAGGAGGAGGAGGAGGAGAAAAAGGAGGAGGAGGAGGAGGAGAAGGAGGAGGAGGAGGAGGAGGAGGAGGAGGAAACAACCAGTCTCTTATTATGTTGAAAAAATAAAATTCAAGCAAAACTAATTATGAATTGCTGCACATTGGAGGAGGAGAACGAGGAGAATGAGGAGGAGGAGGAGGAAACAACCAGTCTATCTTATTATGTTTAAAGGATAAACTCAAAGCAAAATAAATTTTGAATTGCTGCACATTGGAGGAGGAGAAGGAGGAGGAGGAGGAGGCCGAAGAGGAGGAGGAAACCACCAGTCTATCTTATTATGTTGAAAGGATAAAACAAGCAAAACAAAGTTTGAATTGCTGCTCTTTGAAGGAGGAGAAGGAGCAGGAGGAGGAAAAGGCAGAGGAAAAGACCAGTCTATCTTATGTTTAAACAATCAAATCCAAACAAAACTAATTTTGAATTGCTGCACATTGGAGGAGGAGAAGGAGGAGGAGGAGGAGGAGGAGGAGGAGGAGGAGGAGGAGGAGGAGGAAACAACCAGTCTTTCTTATTATGTTTAAAGAATAAAATCCAAGCAAAACTAATTTTGAATTGCTGCACATTGGAGGAGGAGAAGGAGGAGGAGGAGCAGGAGGAGGAGGAGGAGACAACCAGTCTATTTTATTATGTTTAAAGAATAAAATGCAAGCAAAATTAATTTTGAATTGCTGCGCAGTGGAGGAGGAGAAGGAGTAGGAGGAGGAAAAAACAACCAGTCTATCTTATGGTGAAAAAATAAAATCCGAGCTAAACTAATTTTGAATTGCGCATTGGAGGAGGAGAAGGAGGAGGAGGAGGTAGAGGAGGAGGAGGAAACGACCATATTATCTTATATTGAAAGGATAAAACAAGCAAAACAATGTTTGAATTGCTGCTCATTGGAGGAGGAGAAGGAGGAGGAGGAGGAAAAGCAGGAGCAAAACGAGGAAACAACCAGTTAATCTTATTATGTTGAAGCATAAAATACAACCTTAAAATTTTGAATAGCTGCCCAGTAACAGAGGAGGATGGGGCGGAGGTGGAGGAGGAGAAGGAGGAGGTGGAGGAAAAGGTGGAGGAGGAGGAGGAGGAGGAAAGGAAGAAGAACAAAAAAAAGAAAGAGAAAAGTATCAGTCAAACTTATCATGTTGAAAGAATAAATTTCAAGCTAAAAAAATTGTGATTTGCTGCCTAAAGAAAAAGGAGGAAATGGAGGAGAAGGAGGAGGAGGAGGAGGAGGAGGAGGAGGAGGAGGAGGAGGAAACAACCAGTCTATCTTATTATGTTGAAAGGATAAAATCCAAGCAAAAGAAATTTTGAATTGCTTCACTTTGGAGAAGGAGAAGGAGGAGGAGGAGGAGGAGGAGGAGGAGGAGGAGGAGGAGGAGGAGGAGGAGTCAGTCAATGCTATTATGTTTAAAGAATAAAATCCAGACTACAAAAATTTTGCATTGCTAGAAAGAGGAGGAAAAGGAGGAAACATTCAGTAAATCTTTGAGAGGAGTAGCACGTCAGCTGGGGGCTCTTGGCCAGCAAGAGGGTCCCAAGCTGGATAGCGGGTGTGCGGAACATAAAAGATGACAGACAGAAAACGTCTGCAGGGTTCAGAAGCTATGCTTCACCAACAACCTTATTGCACTCAGGGTCTGCTTCTACATATTACAAGTAGAGTTGTTTACATAAAACACAAAAGCTATTTTCATGAGAAAAAGAACAGAAAGTTTGAATTGCGAAAAAATCACAAGTCTCCTTACATGAGATAAATATAATGGAAAACGTCAGTCACAAGGTAAGTTACACCCAGTTGTAAATACTTAACCATTGTAAATAAGTAAGTCACAAGGTAAGTAAGTTACGCCCAGTTATAAATACTTCACAATTGTAAATACTTAAGTCACAAAATAAGTAAGCTAATCCCAGTAAATACTAAACGATTGTAAATACTTAAGTCACAAGGTAAGTAAGTGACACCCAGTAAATTCTAAACAATTTGAAATACTTCAGTTAAGTCACAAGGTAAGTTACTTATGCCCTGGTGTAAATACTTCAGAATAAAATCCAATCTAGAGAAATTGTGGATTACTGCCCGGACAAGAAGGAGAAGGAGAAAAAATAGGAAGAAAAAAAAAAAAAGGAAGAGGAAAAGGAGAAAGAGGAAAAAGAAAGAATCCGTCAAACTATGTTGAAAGAATAATATCCAGGCTAGAACAATTGTTAACTGCTTCCCGGAGGAGGAGGAGCAGGAGGAGAAAAAGGAGGTGGTAGAGAAGAAAGATTAAAAATAAATCAGTAAATCGTATTATGTAAAAAGAATAAAATCCAAGCGAGTAAAACTTAATTCCTGGACGATAAATGAAGAGGAGAAGAAGGCGGAGGAGGAGGAGGAGGAGAAGGAGGAGGAGGAGGAGGAGGAGGAGGAAAATCAGAATAAAAGGAGGAAATAGATAAAACTATCAATCTTATCATGTTGAAAACAAATTTCAAGCTAAAAAGATTGTTATTAGATGCCTAAAAAAAGGAAGAAATGGAGGAGGAGGAGGAGGAGGAGAAGAGGAAACAACCAGTCTATCTTATTATGTTGAAAGGATAAAATCAAAGCAAAACAAATTTTGAATTGCTGCGCATTTGAGGAGGAGAAGGAGGAGGAGGAGGAGGAGGAGGAGGAGGAGGAGGAGGAGGAGGAGGAGGAGGAAACAACCAGTATAATTATGTTGAAAGCATAAAATCCAAGCAAAACTAATTCTGAATTGCTGCACATTGGAGGACAAGAAGGAGGAGGAGGAAAAGGAGGGGAAAAAACCAGTCTATCTTACTATGTTGAAAGGATAAAATCCAAGCAAAACAAATTTCGAATTGCTGCACATTGGAGGAGGAGAAGGAGGAGGAGGAGGAGGAGGAGAAGGAGGAGGAGGAGGAGGAGGAAACAACCAGTCTATCTTATTATGTTGAAAAAATAAAATCCAAGCAAAACTAATTATGAATTGCTGCACATTGGAGGAGGAGAACGAGGAGAATGAGGAGAAGGAGGAGGAAACAACCAGTCTATCTTATTATGTTGAAAGGATAAAATCAAAGCAAAACAAATTTTGAATTGCTGCACATTGGAGGAGGAGAAGGAGGAGGAGGAGGAGGTGGAGGAGGAGGAGGAAACCACCAGTCTATCTTATTATGTTGAAAAAATAAAATCCAAGCTAAACTAATTTTGAATTGCGCATTGGAGGAGGAGAAGGAGGAGGAGGTGGAGGAGGAGGAAACAAACAGCCTATCATTATGTTGAAAGGATAAAACAAGCAAAACAAAGTTTGAATTGCTGCTCATTAAAGGACAAGGAGGAGGAGGAGGAGGAGGAGGAGGAGGAGGAGGAGGAGGAGGAAACAACCAGTCTATCTTATTATGTTGAAAGGATAAAATCAAAGCAAAACAAATTTTGAATTGCTGCACATTGGAGGAGGAGAAGGAGGAGGAGGAGGAGGTGGAGGAGGAGGAAACCACCAGTCTATCTTATTATGTTGAAAAAATAAAATCCAAGCTAAACTAATTTTGAATTGCGCATTGGAGGAGGAGAAGGAGGAGGAGGTGGAGGAGGAGGAAACAAACAGCCTATCATTATGTTGAAAGGATAAAACAAGCAAAACAAAGTTTGAATTGCTGCTCATTAAAGGACAAGGAGGAGGAGGAGGAGGAGGAGGAGGAGGAGGAGGAGGAGGAAACAACCAGTCTATCTTATTATGTTGAAAGAAAAAAATCCAAGTTAAAGAAATTTTGAATTGCGCATTGGAGGAGAAGGAGGTGGAGGAGAAGGAAGAGGAGGAGGAGGAGGAGGAAACAACCATTCTATCTTATTATGTTGAAAGAAAAAAATCCAAGTTAAATAAATTTTGAATTGCTGCACATTGGAGGAGAAGGAGGAAGAGGAGGAGGAGGAGGGGGAGGAGGAGGAAACAACCAGTCTATCTTATGTTTAAACAATAAAATCCAAGCTAAACAAATTTTGAATTGCTGTGCATTGGAGGAGGAGAAGGAGGAGGAGGAGGAGGAGGAGGAGGAGGAGGAGGAGGAAGCAACCAGTCTTTCCTATTATGTTTAAAGAATAAAATCCAAGCAAAACTAATTTTGAATTGCTGCGCATTGGAGAAGGACAAGGAGGAGGAGGAGGAGGAGGAGGAAACAACCAGTCTATTACGTCTAAAGAATAAAATGCAAGCAAAACTAATTTTGAATTTCTGCGCAGTGGAGGAGGAGGAGGAGAAAAAAACAACCAGTCTATCTTATGTTGAAAAAATAAAATCCAAGCTAAACTAATTTTGAATTGTGCATTGGAGGAGGAGAAGGAGGAGGAGGAGGAGGAAGAGGAGGAGGAGGAAACGACCATTCTATCTTATATTGAAAGGATAAAACAAGCAAAACAATGTTTGAATTGCTGCTCATTGGAGGAGGAGAAGGAGGAGGAGGAGGAGGAGGAGAAGGAGGAGCAAAACGAGGAAACAACCAGTTAATCTTATTATGTTGAAGCATAAAATACAACCTTAAAATTTTGAATAGCTGCCCAGTAACAGGAGGATGGGACGGAGGTGGAGGAGGAGGAGGAGAAGGAGGAGGTGGAGGAAAAGGTGGAGGAGGAGGAGGAGGAGGAAAAGAAGAAGAACAAAAAAAAGAAAGAGAAAAGTATCAGTCAAACTCATCATGTTGAAAGAATAAATTTCAAGCTAAAAAAATTGTGATTTGCTGCCTAAAGAAAAAGGAGGAAATGGAGGAGAAAAAGGAGGAGGAGGAGGAAGCGGAGGAGGAGGAAACAACCAGTCTATCTTATTATGTTGAAAGGATAAAATCCAAGCAAAAGTAATTTTGAATTGCTTCGCTTTGGAGGAGGAGAAGGCGGAGGAGGAGGAGGAGGAGGAGGAGGAGGAGTCAGTCAGTGCTATTATGTTTAAAGAATAAAATCCAGACTACAAAAATTTTGCATTGCTAGAAAGAGGAGGAAAAGGAGGAAACATTCAGTAAATCTTTGAGAGGAGTAGCACGTCAGCTGGGGGCTCTTGGCCAGCAAGAGGGTCCCAAGCTGGATAGGGGGTGTGCGGAACATAAAAGATGACAGAAAACGTCTGCAGGGTTCAGAAGCTATGCTTCACCAACAACCTTATTGCACTCAGGGTCTGCTTTTACATATGACAAGTAGAGTTGCTTACATAAAACACAAAAGTTATTTTCATGAGAAAAAGAACAGAAAGTTTGAATTGCGAAAAAATCACAAGTCTCCTTACAATAGATAAATATAATGGAAAACGTCAGTCACAAGGTAAGTTACACCCAGTTGTAAATACTTAACCATTGTAAATAAGTAAGTCACAAGGTAAGTAAGTTACGCCCAGTTGTAAATGCTTCACAATTGTAAATACTTAAGTCACAAAATAAGTAAGCTAATCCCAGTAAATACTTAACGATTGTAAATACTTAAGTCACAAGGTAAGTTACACCCAGTAAATTCTAAACAATTTGAAATACTTCAGTTAAGTCACAAACTAAGTTACTTATGCCCTGGTGTAAATACTTCAGAATAAAATCCAAGCTAGAGAAATTGTGAATTACTGCCTGGACGAGAAGGAGAAGGAGAAAAAATAGGAAGAAAAGAAAAAAAGGAGTAGGAAGAGGAAAAGGAGAAAGAGGAAAAAGAAAGAATCCGTCAAACTTACTATGTTGAAAGAATAATATCCAGGCTAGAACAATTGTGAACTGCTTCCCGGAGGAGGAGGAGCAGGAGGAGAAAAAGGAGGTGGTAGAGAAGAAAGATTAAAAATAAATCAGTAAATAGTATTATGTAAAAAGAATAAAACCCAAGCGGGTAAAACTGAATTGCTGGACGATAAATGAAGAGGAGAAGAAGGCAGAGGAGGAGGAGGAGGAGGAGGAGGAGGAGGAGGAGGAGGAAAATCAAAAAAAGGAGAAAAAAGATAAAACTATCAACCTTATCATGTTGAAAATAAATTTCAAGCTAAAAAAATTGTTATTTGATGCCTAGAAAAAAGGAAGAAATGGAGGAGGAGGAGGAGGAGGAGGAGGAAACAACCAGTCTATCTTATTATGTTGAAAAAATAAAATCCAAGCAAAACTAATTATGAATTGCTGCACATTGGAGGACGAGAAGGAGGAGGAGGAGGAGGAGGAGGAGGAGGGGAAAAAAACAGTCTATCTTACTATGTTGAAAGGATAAAATCCAAGCAAAACAAATTTCGAATTGCTGCACATTGGAGGAGGAGGAGGAGGAGGAGGAGGAGGAGGAGGAGGAAACAACCAGTCTATCTTATTATGTTGAAAAAATAAAATCCAAGCAAAACTAATTATGAATTGCTGCACATTGGAGGAGGAGAACGAGGAGAATGAGGAGGAGGAGGAGGAGGAAACAACCAGTCTATCTTATTATGTTGAAAGGGTAAACTCAAAGCAAAACAAATTTTGAATTGCTGCACATTGGAGGAGGAGAAGGAGGAGGAGGAGGCGGAGGAGGAGGAGGAAACCACCAGTCTATCTTATTATGTTGAAAAAATAAAATCCAAGCTAAACTAATTTTGAATTGCCCATTGGAGGAGGAGAAGGAGAAGGAGGAGGAGGTGGAGGAGGCGAAAACAAACAGCCTATCTTATTATGTTGAAAGGATAAAACAAGCAAAACAAAGTTTGAATTGCTGCTCATTGAAGGAGGAGAAGGAGGAGGAGGAGGAGGAGGGGGAGGAGGAGGAGGAGGAGAAGGAAACAACCAGTCTATCTTATTATGTTGAAAAGATAAAATCCAAGCCAAACAAATTTTGAATTGCTGCGAATTTGAAGAGAAGGAGGAGGAGGAGGAGGAGGAGGAGGAGGAGGTGGAGGAGGAGGAGGAGGAAGCAACCAGTATAATTAAGTTGAAAGAATAAAATCCAAGCAAAACTAATGAATTGCTGCACATTGGAGGACGAGAAGGAGGAGGAGGAGGAGGAGGGGAAAAAAACCAGTCTATCTTACTATGTTGAAAGGATAAAATACAAGCAAAACAAATTTCGAATTGCTGCACATTGGAGGAGAAGGAGGAGGAGGAGGAGGAGGAGAAGGAGGAGGAGGAGGAGGAGGAGGAGGAGGAGGAGGAGGAGGAAACAACAAGTCTATCTTATTATTTTGAAAAAATAAAATCCAAGCAAAACTAATTATGAATTGCTGCACATTGAAGGAGGAGAACGAGGAGAATGAGGAGGAGGAGGAGGAAACAACCAGTCTATTTTACTATGTTGAAAGGATAAACTCAAAGCAAAACAAATTTTGAATTGCTGCACATTGGAGGAGGAGAAGGAGGAGGAGGAGGCGGAGGAGGAGGAGGAAACCACCAGTCTATCTTATTATGTTGAAAAAATAAAATCCAAGCTAAACTAATTTTGAATTGCGCATTGGAGGAGGAGAAGGAGGAGGAGGTGGAGGAGGAGGAAAGAAACAGCCTAACTTATTATGTTGAAAGGATAAAACAAGCAAAACAAAGTTTGAATTGCTGCTCATTGAAGGAGGAGGAGGAGGAGGAGGAGGAGGAGGAGGAGGAGGAAACAACCAGTCCATCTTATTATGTTGAAAGAATAAAATCCAAGTTAAAGAAATTTTGAATTGCGCATTGGAGGAGAAGGAGGTGGAGGAGGAGGAAGAGGAGGAGGAAACAACCATTCTATCTTATTATGTTGAAAGAAAAAAATCCAAGTTAAAGAAATTTTGAATTGCTGCGCATTGGAGGAGGAGAAGGAGGAAGAAGAGGAGGAGGAGGGGGAGGAGGAGGAAACAACCAGTCTATCTTATGTTTAAACAATAAAATCCAAGCAAAACTAATTTTGAATTGCTGCGCATTGGAGGAGGAGAAGGAGGAGGAGGAGGAGGAGGAGGAGGAGGAGGAGGAGGAGGAGGAGGAGGAAACAACCAGTCTTTCTTATTATGTTTAAAGAATAAAATCCAAGCAAAACTAATTTTGAATTGCTGCGCATTGGAGGAGGAGAAGGAGGAGGAGCAGCAGGATGAGGAGGAGGAGAAGACAACCAGTCTATTTTATTATGTTTAAAGAATAAAATGCAAGCAAAACTAATTTTGAATTGCTGCGCAGTGGAGGAGGAGAAGGAGGAGGAGGAGGAAAAAACAACCAGTCTATCTTATGTTGAAAAAATAAAATCCTAGCTAAACTAATTTTGAATTGCGCATTGGAGGAGGAGAAGGAGGAGGAGGAGGAGGAAGAGGATGAGGAGGAAATGACCATTCTATCTTATACTGAAAGGATAAAACAAGGAAAACAATGTTTGAATTGCTGCTCATTGGAGGAGGAGAAGGAAGAGGAGGAGGAGGAGAAGGAAAATGTGGTAGAGAAGGAAGATTAAGGATAAATCAGTAAATCGTATTATGTTAAAAGAATAAAATCCAAGCTAGAAAAACTGAATTGCTGAATGATAAATGAAGAGGAGGAGAAGGCAGAGAAGGAGCAGGAGGAGGAGGAGGAGGAGGAGGAAAATAAAAAGGAGGAGGAAAAAGATAAAACTATCAGTCAATCTTATCATGTTGAAAGAATAAATTTCAAGGTAAAAAAAATTGTGATTTGATGCCTAAAAAAAAGGAGAAAATGGAGGAGGAGGAGGAGGAGGAGGAGGAGGAAACAACCAGTCTGTCTTATTATGTTGAATGGATAAAATCCAAGAAAAACAAATTTTGAATTGCTGCGCATTGCAGGAGGAGAAGGAGGAGGAGGAGGAGAAGGAGGAGGAGGAGGAGGAGGAGGAGAAGGAGCAGGAGGAGGAATAACCAGTCTATCTTATTATGTTGAAAGAATAAAATCCAAGCAATACTAATTATAAATTGCTGCACATTGGAGGAGGTGGAGGAGGAGGAAACAACCAGTCTATCTTATGTTGAAAGGATAAAATCCAAGCAAAACAAATTTTGAATTGCTTTACTTTGGAGTAGAAGAAGAAGGAGCAGGAGGAGGAGGAGGAGGAGGAGGAGGAAAGAGTCAGTCAATGCTATTATGTTTAAAGAATAAAATCCAGACTACAAAAATTTTGCATTGCTAGAAAGAGGAGGAAAAGGAGGAAACATTCAGTAAATCTTTGAGAGGTGTAGCACGTCAGCTGGGGGCTCTTGGCCAACAAGAGGGTCCCAACCTGGATAGGGTGTGTGCAGAAGATAAAAGATGACAGACAGAAAACA
This sequence comes from Callithrix jacchus, assembly GCF_049354715.1. Taxonomy (NCBI): domain Eukaryota; kingdom Metazoa; phylum Chordata; class Mammalia; order Primates; family Cebidae; genus Callithrix; species Callithrix jacchus. Next base: position 99,931,308 of record NC_133509.1, read on the forward strand.
TATGCAGCGTTCAGAAGCTATGCTTCACCAACAACCTTATTGCACTCAGGGTCTGCTTTTACATATTACAAGTAGAGTTGCTTACGTAAAACACAAAAGTTATTTTCATGAGATAAAGAAGAACAGAAAGTTTTGCGAAAAAATCACAAGTTTCCTTACATTAGATAAATATAATGGAATACGTCAGTCACAAGGTAAGTTACACCCAGTTGTAAATACTTAACAATTGTAAATACTTAAGTAAGTCACAAGGTAAGTAAGTTACGCCTAGTTGTAAATACTTCACAATTGTAAATACTTAAGTCACAAAATAAGTAAGCTAAGCCCAGTAAATACTTAACAACTGTAAATAATTCAGTTAAGTCACAAGGTAAGTAAGTTACACCCAGTAAATTCTAAACAATTTGAAATACTTCAGTTAAGTCACAAGGTAAGTTACTTATGCCCTGGTGTAAATACTTCAGAATAAAATTCAAGTTAGAGAAATTGTGAATTACTGCCCGGACGAGAAGGAGAAGCAGAAAAATAGGAAAAAAAAAAAAAAAAAAAAAAAAAAAAAAAAAAAAGAGGAGGAGGAAGAGGAAAAGGAGAAAGAGGAAAAAGAAAGAATCCATCAAACTTACTATGTTGAAAGAATAATATCCAGGCTAGAACAATTGTGAATTGCTTCCCGGAGGAGGAGGAGGAGCAGGAGGAGAAAAAGGAGGTGGTAGAGAAGAAAGATTAAAAATAAATTAGTAAATTGTATTATGTAAAAGCAATAAAACCCAAGCGAGTAAAACTGAATTGCTGGACGATAAATGAAGAGGAGGAGAAGGCAGAGAAGGAGGAGGAGAAGGAGGAGGAGGAAAAGGAGGAGAAAAATCAGAAAAAAAAGGAGGAAAAGATAAAAGTATCAATCAATCTTATCATGTTGAAAGAATAAATTTCAAGCTAAAATAATTCTTATTTGATGCCTAAAAACAAAGGAGGAAATGTAGGAGGAGGAGGAGGAAACAACCAGTCTATCTTACTATGTTGAAAGGATAAAATCCAAGCAAAACAAATTTTGAATTGCTGCGCATTTGAGGAGAATTAGGAGAAGGAGGAGGGGGAGGAGGAGGAGGAGAAGGAGGAGGAGGAGAAGGAGGAGGAGGGGGAGGAGGAAACAACCAGTCTATCTTATTATGTTGAAAGAATAAAATCCAAGCAAAACTAATTATGAATTGCTGCACAGTGGAAGACGAGAGGGAGGAGGAGGAGGAGGAGAAAAAAACCAGTCTATCTTATTATGTTGAAAGGATAAAATCCAAGCAAAACAAATTTGAATTGCTGCACATTGGAGGAGAAGAAGGAGGAGGAGGAGGAGGAGAAGGAGGAGGAGGAGGAGGAGAAGGAGGAGGAGGAGGAGGAGGAGAAGGAGGAAACAACCAGTCTATCTTATTATGTTGAAAAAATAAAATCCAAACAAAACTAATTATGAATTGCTGCACATTGGAGGAGGAGAAGGAGGAGGACGAGGAAGAGGAGGAGGAGGAGGAGGAAAAGGATGAAACAACCAGTCTATCTTATGTTGAAAAAATAAAATCCAAGCTAAACTAATTTTGAATTGTGCATTGAAGGAGGAGGAGAAGGAGGAGGAGGAGGAGGAGGAGAAGGAGGAGGAGGAAACAAGTAACCTATCTTATTATGTTGAAAGGATAAAACAAGCAAAACAAAGTTTGAATTGCTGCTCATTGAAGGCAGAGAAGGAGGAGGAGGAGGACGAAGAGGAGGAGGAGAAGGAGGAAACAACCAGTCTATCTTATTATGTTGAAAAAATGAAATCCAAGGAAAACTAATTTTGAATTGCTGCACATTGGAGGAGGAGAAGGAGGAGGAGGAGGAGGAGGAGGAGGAAGAGGAGGAGGAGGAGGAAACAACCAGTCTATCTTATTATGTTGAAAGGATAAAATCCAAGGAAAACAAATTTTGAATTGCTGCTCATTGGAGGAGGAGAAGGAGAAGGAGAAGGAGGAGGATGAGGAGGAGGAGGAAACAACCAGTCTATCTTATTATGTTGAAAGGATAACATCCAAGCAAAACAAATTTTGAATTGCTGCACATTGGAGGAGGAGGAGGAGGAGGAGGAGGTGGAGGAAACAACCAGTCTATCTTATAATGTTGAAAGCATAAAATCCAAGGAAAACTAATCATGAATTGCAGCACATTGAGTGAGGAGAAGAAGGAGGAGGAGGAGACATAGAAGGAGGACGTGGAGGAGGAGGAGGAGGAGGAGGAGGAAAAAACAACCAGTCTATCTTATTATGGTGAAAATATAAAATCCAAGCTAAACTAATTTTGAATTGCGCATTGGAGCAGGAGAAGGAAAAGGAGGAAGAGGAGGAAAGGAGGAGGAGGAAACGACCATTCTATCTTATTATATTGAAAGGATGAAACAAGCAAAACAAAATTTGAATTGCTGCTCATTGGAGGAGAAGGAGGAGGAGAAGGAGGAGGAGGAGGAGGAGGAGGAGGAGGAGGAGGAGAAGGAGGAGCAAAACGCGGAAACAACCAGTTAATCTTATCATGTTGAAGCATAAAATACAACCTTAAAAATTTTGAATAGCTGCCCAGTGACAGAGGAGGATGGGGCGGAGGTGGAGGAGGAGGAGGAGGAGGTGGTGGTGGAGGAAAAGGTGGAGGAGGAGGAGGAGAAGGAAAAGAAGAACAAAAAAAGAAAAAGTATCAGTCAAACTCATCATGTTGAAAGAATAAATTTCAAGCTAAAAAAATTGTGATTTGCTGCCTAAGGAAAAAGGAGGAAATGGAGGAGGAGGAGGAGGAGGAAGAGGAAACAACCAGTCTATCTTATTATGTTGAAAAAATAAAATCCAAGCTAAACTAATTTTGAATTGTGCATTGAAGGAGGAGAAGAAGGAGGAGGAGGAGAAGGAGGAGGAGGAAACAAGTAACCTATCTTATTATGTTGAAAGGATAAAACAAGCAAAACAAAGTTTGAATTGCTGCTCATTGAAGGAACAGAAGGAGGAGGAGGAGGAGAAGGAGGAAGCAACCAGTCTATCTTATTATGTTGAAAAAATGAAATCCAAGGAAAACTAATTTTGAATTGCTGCACATTGGAGGAGGAGAAGGAGGAGGAGGAGGAGGAAGAGGAGGAGGAGGAAACAACCAGTCTATCTTATTATGTTGAAAGGATAAAATCCAAGGAAAACAAATTTTGAATTGCTGCTCATTGGAGGAGGAGAAGGAGAAGGAGAAGGAGGAGGATGAGGAGGAGGAGGAAACAACCAGTCTATCTTATTATGTTGAAAGGATAACATCCAAGTAAAACAAATTTTGAATTGCTGCATATTGGAGGAGGAGGAGGAGGAGGAGGAGGAGGAGGAAACAACCAGTCTATCTTATAATGTTGAAAGCATAAAATCCAAGAAAAACTAATCATGAATTGCAGCACATTGAGTGAGAAGAAGAAGGAGGAGGAGGAGACATAGAAGGAGGACGTGGAGGAGGAGGAGGAGGAGGAGGAGGAGGAGGAGGAGGAGGAGGAAAAAACAACCAGTCTATCTTATGGTGAAAATATAAAATCCAAGCTAAACTAATTTTGAATTGCGCATTGGAGCAGGAGAAGGAAAAGGAGGAAGAGGAGGAAAGGAGGAGGAGGAAACGACCATTCTATCTTATTATATTGAAAGGATAAAACAAGCAAAACAATATTTGAATTGCTGCTCATTGGAGGAGAAGAAGGAGGAGGAGAAGGAGGAGGAGGAGGAGAAGGAGGAGCAAAAAGCGGAAACAACCAGTTAATCTTATTATGTTGAAGCATAAAATACAATCTTAAAAATTTTGAATAGCTGCCCAGTGACAGAGGAGGATGGGGCGGAGGTGGAGGAGGAGGAGGAGGAGGAGGTGGTGGAGGAAAAGGTGGAGGAGGAGGAGGAGAAGGAAAAGAAGAACAAAAAAAGAAAAAGTATCAGTCAAACTCATCATGTTGAAAGAATAAATTTCAAGCTAAAAAAATTGTGATTTGCTGCCTAAGGAAAAAGGAGGAAATGGAGGAGGAGGAGGAGGAGGAAGAGGAAACAACCAGTCTATCTTATTATGTTGAAAGGATAAAATCCAAGCAAAAATAATTTTGAATTGCTTCGCTTTGGAGGAGGAGAAGGAGGAGGAGGAGGAGGAGGAGGAGGAGGAGGAGGAGGAGGAGGAGGAGGTGGTCAGTCAATGCTATTATGTTTAATGAATAAAATCCAGACTACAAAAATTTTGCATTGCTAGGAAGAGGAGGAAAAGGAAACATTCAGTAAATCTTTGAGAGGAGTAGCACGTCAGCTGGGGGCTCTTGGCCAGCAAGAGGGTTGCAAGCTGGATAGGGGGTGTGCAGAAGATTAAAGATGACAGACAGAAAACGTCTGCAGGGTTCAGAAGCTATGCTTCACCAACAACCTTATTGCACTCAGGGTCTGCTTTTACATATTACAAGTAGAGTTGCTTACATAAAACACAAAAGTTATTTTCATGAGATAAAGAAGAACAGAAAGTTTTGCGAAAAAATCACAAGTTTCCTTACATTAGATAAATATAATGGAATACGTCAGTCACAAGGTAAGTTACACCCAGTTGTAAATACTTAACAATTGTAAATACTTAAGTAAGTCACAAGGTAAGTAAGTTACGCCTAGTTGTAAATACTTCACAATTGTAAATACTTAAGTCACAAGGTAAGTAAGCTAAGCCCAGTAAATACTTAACAATTGTAAATAGTTAAGTCACAAGGTAAGTAAGTTACACCCAGTAAATACTAAACAATTTTAAATACTTCAGTTAAGTCACAAGGTAAGTTACTTATGCCCTGGTGTAAATACTTCAGAATAAAATCCAAGCTAGAGAAATTGTGAATTACTGCCCGGAGGAGAAAAAAAGCAGAAAAAGAAAAAAGAAAACAAAAGAGGAGGAGGAGGAAGAGGAAAAGGAGAAAGAGGAAAAAGAAAGAATCCGTCAAACTTACTATGTTGAAAGAATAATATCCAGGCTAGAACAATTGTGAATTGCTTCCCGGAGGAGGAGGAGGAGCAGGAGGAGAAGGAGGAGGTGGTAGAGAAGGAAGATTAAGAATAAATCAGGAAATCGTATTATGTTAAAAGAATAAAATCCAAGCTAGAAAAACTGAATTGCTGGATGATAAATGAAGAGAAGGAGAAGGCAGAGGAGGAGGAGGAGGAGGAGAAGGAGGAGGAGAAGGAGCATGAGGAGGAGGACGAGGAGGAAAATAAGAAAAAGGAGGAGGAAAAAGAAGAAACTATCAATCTTATCATGTTGAAAGAATAAATTTCAAGCTAAGAAAATTGTGATTTGATGCCTAAAAAAAAAAAGGAGAAAATGGAGGAGGAGGAGGAGGAGGAGGAGGAGGAAGAAACAACCAATCTATCTTATTCTGTTGAAAGGATAAAATCCTAGCAAAACAAATTAAGAACTCCTGGGCATTGGAGGAGGAGAAAGAGGAGAAGGAGGCGGAGGAGGAGGAGGAGGAGGAGGAGGAGGAGGAGGAGGAGACAAGCCGTCTATCTTATTATGTTGCAAGAATAAAATCCAAGCAAAACTAATTATGAATTGCTGCACATTGGGGAGGAGAACAAGGAGGACGAGGAGGAGGAAACAACCAGTCTATCTTATTATGTTGAAAGGATAAAATCCAAGCAAAACAAATTTTGAATTGCTGCGCATAGGAGGAGGAGGAGGAGAACGAAACAACCAGTTTATCTTATAATGTTGAAAGCATAAAATCCAAGGAAAACTAATTATGAATTGCTGCACATTGGAGGAGGAGAAGGAAAAGGAGGAGGAGGAGGAGGAGGAGGAGGAAAAAACCAGTCTATTTAATTATGTTGAAAAAATAAAATCCAAGCAAAACTAATTTTGAATTGCGCATTGGAGGAGGAGAAGGAGGAGGAGGAGGTGGAGCAGGAGGAGGAGGAGGAAACGGCCAGTCTATCTTATTATGTTGAAAGGATAAAACAAGCAAAACAATGTTTGAATTGCTGCTCATTGGAGGAGGAGAAGGAGGAGGAGGAGAAGAAGAAGGAGGAGCAAAAAAAGGAAACAACCAGTTAATCTTATTATGTTGAAGCATAAAATACAACCATAAAAAATTTTAAATTGCTGCCCAGTAAAAGAGGAGGATGAGGCAGAGGTGGAGGAGGAGGGGGAAAAGGAGGAAGTGGAGGAGTAGGAGGAGGAAAAGAAGAAAAAAAAAGAAAACTACCAGTCAATCTTACCATGTTGAAAGAATAAGTTTCAAGCTAAAAAAATTGTGATTTGCTGCCTAAAGAAAACGGAGAAAATGGAGGAGGAGGAGGAGAAGGAGGAGGAGGAGGAGTAGGAGGAGGAGGAGGAGGAGGAAGAGGAGGAAACAACCAGACTACCTTATTATGTTGAAAAGATAAAATCCATGCAAAACAAATTTTGAATTGCTGTGCTTTGGAGGAAAAGAAGGAGGAGGAGGAGGAGGAGAAGGAGGAGAAGGAGGAGGAGGAGGAGGAGGAGGAGGAGGAGGAGGAGGAGGAGGAGGAGGAAAGAGTCAGTCAATGCTATTATGTTTAAAGAATAAAATCCAGACTACAAAAATTTTGCATTGCTAGAAAGAGGAGGAAAAGGAGGAAACATTCAGTAAATCTTTGAGAGGAGTAGCACGTCAGCTGGGGGCTCTTGGCCAGCAAGAGGGTCCCAACCTGGATAGGGTGTGTGCAGAAGATAAAAGATGACAGACAGAAAACATATGCAGCGTTCAGAAGCTATGATTCACCAACAACCTTATTGCACTCAGGGTCTGCTTTTACATATTACAAGTAGAGTTCCTTACATAAAACACAAAAGTCATTTTCATGAGATGAAGAACAGAAAGTTTTGTGAAAAAATCACAAGTCTCCTTACAATAGATAAATATAATGAAATACGTCAGTCACAAGGTAAGTTACACCCAGTTGTAAATACTTACAAATTGTAAATACTTAAGTCACAAAATAAATAAGCTAAGCCCAGTAAATACTTAACAATTGTAAATAATTAAGTTAAGTCACAAGGCAAGTAAGTTACGCCCAGTTGTAAATACTTCACAATTGTAAATACTTAAGTCACAAAATGAGTAAGCTAAGCCCAGTAAATACTTAACAATTGTAAATAATTCAGTTAAGTCACAAGGTAAGTAAGTTACACCCAGTAAATTCTAAACAATTTGAAATACTTCAGTTAAGTCACAAGGTAAGTTACTTATGCCCTGGTGTAAATACTTCAGAATAAAATCCAAGCTGGAGAAATTGTGAATTACTGCCCGGACGAGAAGGAGAAGGAGAAAAAATAGGAAGAAGAAAAGAGGAGGAAGAGGAAAAGGAGAAAGAGGAAAAAGAAAGAATCCATCAAACTTACTATGTTGAAAGAATAATATCCAGGCTAGAACAATTGTGAATTGCTTCCCGGAGGAGGAGGAGCAGGAGGAGAAAAAGGAGGTGGTAGAGAAGAAAGATTAAAAATAAATCAGTAAATCGTATTATGTAAAACGAATAAAATCCAAGCAAGTAAAACTGAATTGCTGGACGATAAATGAAGAGGAGGAGAAGACAGAGGAGGAGGAGGAGGAGGAGGAGGAGGAGGAAAATCAGAGAAAAAAGGAGGAAAAAGATAAAAGTATCAATCAATCATGTTGAAAGAATAAATTTCAAGCTAAAAAAATTGTTATTTGATGCCCAAAGAAAATGAGGAAATGGAGGAGGAGGAGGAGGAAACAGTCTATCTTATTATGTTGAAAGGATAAAATCCAAGCAAAACAAATTTTGAATTGCTGCGCATTTGAGGAAAATTAGGAGAAGGAGGAGGAGGAAGAGGAGGAGGAGGAGGAAACAACCCGTCTAACTTATTATGTTGAAAGAATAAAACCCAAGCCAAACTAATTATGAATTGCTGCACATTGGAGGACGAGAAGGAGGAGGAGGAGGAGGGGAAACAACCAGTCTATCTTATTATGTTGAAAGGATAAAATCCAAACAAAACAAATTTTGAATTGCTGCACATTGGAGGAGAAGGAGGAGGAGGAGGGGAAGGAGGAGAAGAAGGAGGAGGAGGAAACAACCAGTCTATCTTATTATGTTGAAAAAATAAAATCCAAATAAAACTAATTATGAATTGCTGCACATTGGAGGGGGAGAACGAGGCGAATGAGGAGGAGGAGGAGGAAAAAACCAGCCTATCTTATTATGTTGAAAAAATAAAACAAGCAAAACAAAGTTTGAATTGCTGCTCACTGAAGGAGGAGGAGGAGGAGGAGGAGGAGGAGGTGGAGGAGAAGAAAACAACCAGTCTATCTTATTATGTTGAAAGGAAAAAATCCAAGTTAAAGAAATTTTGAATTGCTGCGCATTGGAGGAGGAGAAGGAGGTGGAGGAGGAGGAAGAGGAGGAGGAGGAGGAAGAGTAGTAGGAGTAGAAGGAAACAACCAGTCTATCTTATTATGTTTAAACAATAAAATCCAAGCAAAACTAATTTTGAATTGCTGCGCATTGGAGAAGGAGGAGGAGGAGGAGGAGGAGGAAACAATCAGTCTTTCTTATTATGTTTAAAGAATAAAATCCAAGCAAAACTAATTTTGAATTGCTGTGCATTGGAGGAGAAGAAGGAGGAGGAGGAGCAGTAGGAGGAGGAGGAAGAGGAGACAACCAGTCTATTTTCTTATGTTTAAAGAATAAAATCTAAGCAGAACTAATTTTGAATTGCTGCACAGTGGAGGAGAAGAAGGAGGAGGAGGAGAAACAGAAGGAGAAGGAAACAACCAGTCTAATTATGTTGAAAAAATGAAATCCTAGGAAAACTAATTTTGAATTGCTGCACATTGGAGGAGGAGAAGGAGGAGGAGGAGGAGGAGGAGAAACAGAAGGAGGAGGAAACAACCAGTCTATCTCATTATGTTGAAAGGATAAAATCCAAGGAAAACAAATTTTGAATTCCTGCTCATTGGAAGAGGAGAAGGAGAAGGAGAAGGAGGAGGAGGAGGAGGAGACAACCAGTCTATCTTATTATTTTGAAAGGATAAAATCTAAGCAAAACAAATTTTGAATTACTGCGCATTGGAGGAGGAGAAGGAGGAGGAGGAGGAGGAGAAGGAGGAGGAGGAGGAGGAGGAGGAGGAGGAGGAGGAAACAACCAGTCTATCTTATTATGTTTAAAGAATAAAATCCAAGCAAAACTAATTTTGAATTGCTGCACATTGGAGGAGGAGAAGGAGAAGGAGGAGGAGGAGGAGGAGGAGGAGGAGGAGGAGGAGAAGGAGGAGGAGGAGGAGGAGGAGGAGGAGGAGGAAACAACCAGTCTATTTTATGTTTAAAGAATAAAATCCAAGTAAAACTAATGTTGAATTGCTGCGCAATGGAGGAGAAGGAGGAGGAGGAGGAGGAGGAGGAAGAGGAGGAGGAGGAGGAGAAACACTTAGTCTATCTTATTATGTTGAAAGGATAAAATCCAAGCAAAATAAATTTTGAATTGCTTCGCTTTGGAGGAGGAGAAGGAGGAGGAGGAGGAGGAGGAGGAGGAGGAAAGAGTCAGTCAATGCTATTATTTCTAAAGAATAACATCCAGAGTACAAAAATTTTGCATTGCTAGAAAGAGGAGGAAAAGGAGGAAACATTCAGTAAATCTTTGAGAGGAGTAGCACGTCAGCTGGGGGCTCTTGGCCAGCAAGAGGGTCCCAAGCTGGATAGGGGGTGTGCGGAACATAAAAGATGACAGACAGAAAACGTCTGCAGAGTTCAGAAGCTATGCTTCACCAACAACCTTATTGCACTCAGGGTCTGCTTTTACATATTACAAGTAGCGTTGCTTACAAAAAACACAAGAGTTATTTTCATGAGATAAAGAACAGAAAGTTTTGGGAAAGCATCAGAAGTCTCCTTACATCATATAAATATAATGGAATAGGTCAGTCACAAGGTAAGTTACACCCAGTTGTAAATACTTAACAATTGTAAATACTTAAGTAAGTCACAAGGTAAGTAAGTTATGCCCAGTTGTAAATACTTCACAATTGTAAATACTTAAATCACATGGTAAGTAAGCTAAGCACAGGAAATACTTAACGATTGTAAATACTTAAGTCACAAGGTAAGTAAGTTACACCAAGTAAATACTAAACAATTTTAAATACTTCAGTTAAGTCACAAGGTAAGTTACTTATGCCCTGGTGTAAATACTTCAGAATAAAATCCAAGCTAGAGAAATTGTGAATTAATGCCCGAAGGAAAAGGAGAAGGAGAAAAAGAAGGAAGAAAAAAAAAGGAGGAGGAAAAGGAAAAGGAGAAAGAGGAAAAAGAAAGAATCCATCAAACTTACTATGTTGAAACAATAATATCCAGGCTAGAACAATTGTGAATTGCTTCCCGGAGGAGGAGGAGAAGCAGAAGGAGAAAAAGGAAATGGTAGAGAAGGAAGATTAAGAATAAATCAGCAAATCGTATTATGTTAAAAGAATAAAATCCAAGCTGTGAATTGCTCGATGATAAATGAAAAGAAGGAGAAGGCAGAGGAGGAGGAGGAGGAGAAGGAGAAGGAGGAGAAGGAAAATAAGAAAAAGGAGGAGGAAAAAGAAAAAACAATCAGTCAATGTTATCATGTTGAAAGAATAAATTTCAAGCTAAAAAAATTGTGATTTGATGCCTAAAGAAAAAGGAGGAAATGGAGTAGTAGGAGGAGGAGGATGAGGAGGAAACAACCAGTCTATCTTATTATGTTGAAAGAATAAAATCCTAGCAAAACAAATTTTGAACTGCTGTGCATTGGAGGAGGAAGAGGAGGAGAAGGAGGAGGAGGAAGAGGAGGAGGAGGAGGAAGAGGAGGAGACAACCCATCTATCTTATTATGTTGAAAGGATAAAATCCAAGCAAAACTATGAATTGCTGCACATTGGAGGAGGAGGAGGAGGAGGAGGAGGAGGATGAGGAGGAGGAGGAGGAGGAAACAACCAGTCTATGTTATAATGTTGAAAGCATAAAATCCAAGAAAAACTAATCATGAATTGCTGCAATTTGAGTGAGGAGAAGAAGGAGGAGGAGGAGACATAGAAGGAGGAGGTGGAGGAGGAGGAGGAGGAGGAGGAAAAAACGACCATTCTATCTTATTGTATTGAAAGGATAAAACAAGCAAAACAATGTTTGAATTGCTGCTCATTGGAGGAGAAGGAGGAGGAGGAGGAGAAGGAGGAGCAAAACGCGGAAACAACCAGTTAATCTTATTATGTTGAAGCATAAAATACAACTTTAAAAATTTTGAATAGCTGCCCAGTAACAGAGGAGGATGGGGCGGAGGTGGAGGAGGAGGAGGAGAGGAGGAGGTGGAGGAAAAGGTGGAGGGGGAGGAGGAGAAGGAAAAGAAGAACAAAAAAAAAGAGAAAAGTATCAGTCAAACTTATGTTGAAAGAATAAATTTCAAGCTAAAAAAATTGTGATTTGCTGCCTAAGGAAAAAGGAGGAAATGGAGGAAGAGGAGGAGGAGGAGGAGGAGGAGGAAACAACCAGTCTACCTTATTATGTTGAAAGGATAAAATCCAAGCAAAACAAATTTTGAATTGCTTCGCTTTGGAGGAGGAGGAGGAGGAGCAGGAGGAGGAGGAGGAGGAGGAGGAGGAGGTCAGTCAATGCTATTATGTTTCAAGAATGAAATCCAGACTACAAAAATTTTGCATTGCTAGGAAGAGGAGGAAAAGGAGGAAACATTCAGTAAATCTTTGAGAGGAGTAGCACATCAGCTGGGGGCGCTTGGCCAGCAAGAGGGTCCCAACCTGGATAGGGGGTGTGCAGAAGATAAAAGATGACAGACAGAAAACATCTGCAGCGTTCAGAAGCTATGCTTCACCAACAAACTTATTGCACTCAGGGTCTGCTTTTACATATTACAAGTAGAGTTGCTTACATAAAACACAAAAGCTATTTTCATGAGATAAAGAAGAACAGAAAGTTTTGCAAAAAAATCACAAGTCTCTTTACATCAAATATATATAATGGAATACGTCAGTCACAAGGTAAGTTACACCCAGTTGTAAATACTTAATAATTGTAAATACTTAAGTAAGTCACAAGGTAAGTTAGTTACGCCCAGTTGTAAATACTTCACAATTGTAAATACTTAAGTCACAAGGTAAGTAAGCTAAGCCCAGTAAATACTTAACAATTGTAAATAGTTAAGTCACAAGGTAAGTAAGTTACACGCAGTAAATTCTAAACAATTTGAAATACTTCAGTTAAGTCACAAGGTAAGTTACTTATGCCCTGGTGTAAATACTTCAGAATAAATTCCAAGCTAGAGAAATTGTGAATTACTGCCCGGAGGAGAAGGAGAAGGAGAAAAAGAAGGAAGAAAAAAAGAGGAGGAGGAAGAGGAAAAGGAGAAAGAGGAAAAAGAAAGAATCCGTCAAACTTACTATGTTGAAAGAATAATATCCAGGCTAGAACAATTGTGAATTGCTTCCCGGAAAAGGAGGAGGAGCAGGAGGAGGTGGTAGAGAAGGAAGATTAAGAATAAATCAGTAAATCGAATTATGTTAAAAGAATAAAATCTAAGCTAGAAAAACTGAATTGCTGGATGATAAATGAAGAAAAGGAGAAGGCAGAGGAGGAGGAGGAGGAGAAGGAGCATGAGGAGGAGGAGGAGGAAAATAAGAAACAGGAGAAGGAAAATGAAGAAAATATTAATCTTATCATGTTGAAAGAATAAATTTCAAGGTAAGAAAATTGTGATTTGACGCCTAAAAAAAAAAGGAGATAATGGAGGAGAAGGAGGAGGAGGAGGAGGAAACAACCAGTCTATCTTATTATGTTGAAAGGATAAAATCCTAGCAAAACAAATTAAGAACTCCTGGGCGTTGGAGGAGGAGAAAGAGGAGAAGGAGGCGGAGGAGGAGGAGCAGGAGGAGGAGGAGGAGGAGGAGGAGGAGGAGACAACCCGTCTATCTTATTATGTTGCAAGAATAAAATCCAAGCAAATCTAATTATGAATTGCTGCACATTGGGGAGGAGAACAAGGAGGAGGAGGAGGAGGAGGAAAAAACAACCAGTCTATCTTATTATGTTGAAAGGATAAAATCCAAGCAAAACAAATTTCGAATTGCTGCCCATAGGAGGAGGAGAAGGAGGAGGAGGAGGGGGAGAAGGAAACAACCAGTTTATCTTATAATGTTGAAAGCATAAAATCCAAGGAAAACTAATTATAAATTGCTGCACATTGGAGAAGGAGAAGGAAAAGGAGGAGGAGGAGGAGGAGGAGAAAAAAACAACCAGTCTATTTTATTATGTTGAAAAAATAAAATCCAAGCAAAACTAATTTTGAATTGCGCATTGGAGGAGGAGAAGGAGGAGGAGGAGGAGGAGGAGGAAACGGCCAGTCTATCTTATGTTGAAAGGATAAAACAAGCAAAACAATGATTGAATTGCTGCTCATTGGAGGAGGAGAAGGAGGAGGAGGAGGAGAAGAAGGAGGAGCAAAAAAAGGAAACAACCAGTTAATCTTATTATGTTGAAGCAAAAAATACAACCTTAAAAAATTTTAAATTGCTGCCCAGTAAAAGAGGAGGATGAGGCAGAGGTGGAGGAGGAGGGGGAGGAGGAGGAAGTGGAGGAGGAGGAGGAGGAAAAGAAGAAAAAGAGAAAACCAGCAGTCAATTTTACCATGTTGAAAGAATAAGTTTCAAGCTAAAATAATTGTGATTTGCTACCTAAAGAAAACGGAGGAAATGGAGGAGGAGGAGGAGGAGGAGGAAAAGGAGGAGGAAGAGGAAACAACCGGTCTACCTTATTATGTTGAAAGGATAAAATCCAAGCAAAACTAATTTTGAATTGCTGCGCTTTGGAGGAGGAGAAGGAGGAGGAGGAGGAGGAGGAGGAGGAGGAGGAGGAGGAGGAGGAGGAGGAAACAACCAGTCTATCTTATTTTGTTGAAAGAATAAAATCCAAGCAAAACTAATTATGAATTGCTGCACATTGGAGGACGAGAAGGAGGAGGAGGAGGAGGAGAAAAAAAACAGTCTATCTAATTATGTTGAAAGGATAAAATTCAAGCAAAATAAATTTAGAATTGCTGCAGATTAGAGGAGGAGGAGGAGGAGGAGGAGGAGGAGGAGGAGGAGGAGGAGGAGGAAACAACCAATCTATCTTATTATGTTGAAAAAATAAAATCCAAACAAAACTAATTATGAATTGCTGCACATTGGAGGAGGAGAACGAGGAGAATGAGGAGGAGAAGGAGGAAACAACCAGTCTATCTTATTATGTTGAAAAAATAAAATCCAAGCTAAACTAATTTTGAATTGTGCATTGGAGGAGGAGGAGAAGGAGGAGGAGGAGGAGGAGGAGGAGGAGGAGGAGGATTAGGAGAAAACAACCAGTCTATCTCATGTTGAAAGGATAAAATTCAAGGAAAACAAATTTTGAATTGCTGCTCATTGGAGGAGGAGAAGGAGAAGGAGAAGGAGAAGGAGAAGGAGAAGGAGAAGGAGGAGGAGGAGGAGGAAACAACCAGTCTATCTTATTATGTTTAAAGAATAAAATCCAAGCAAAACTAATTTTGAATTGCTGCGCATTGGAGGAGGAGAAGGAGGAGGAGGAGGAGAAGGAAAAGGAGGAGGAGGAGGAGAAGGAGGAGGAGGAGGAGGAGGAGGAGGAGGAGGAGGAGGAGGAGGAGGAGGAAACAACCAGTCTATCTTATTATGTTTAAAGAATAAAATCCAAGCAAAACTAATTTTGAATTGCTGCGCATTGGAGGAGGAGAAGGAGGAGGAGGAAGAGGAGGAGGAGGAGGAGGAAACAACCAGTCTATTTTATGTTTAAAGAATAAAATCCAAGCAAAACTAATGTAGAAATACTGCACAATGGAGGAGAAGAAGGAGGAGGAAACAACGAGTCTATCTTATTATGTTTAAAGAATGAATTCCAAGCAAAACTAATTTTGAATTGCTGCGCATTGGAGGAAAGGAGGAGAAGGAGGAAGAGGCTGAGGAGAAGGAGGAAACACTTAGTCTATCTTATTATGTTGAAAGAATAAAATCCAAGCAAAACAAATTTTGAATTGCTTCGCTTTGGAGGAGGAGGAGGAGGAGGAGGAGGAGGAGGAGGAGGAGGAGGAGGAGGAGTCAGTCAATACTATTATGTTTAAAGAATAAAATCCAGACTACAAAAATTTTGCATTGCTAGAAAGAGGAGGAAAAGGAGGAAACAATCAGTAAATCTTTGAGAGGAGTAGCACGTCAGCTGGGGGCTCTTGGCCAGCAAGAGGGTCCCAAGCTGGATAGGGGGTGTGCAGAAGATTAAAGATGACAGACGGAAAACGTCTGCAGCGTTCAGAAGCTATGCTTCACCAACAACCTTATTGCACTCAGGGTCTGCTTTTACATATGACAAGTAGAGTTGCTTACATAAAACACAAAAGTTATTTTCATGAGATAAAGAAGAACAGAAAGTTTTGCGAAAAAATCACAAGTCTCCTTACATCAGATAAATATGTCAGTCACAAGGTAAGTTACACCCAATTGTAAATACTTAACAATTGTAAATACTTAAGTAAGTCACAAGGTAAGTAAGTTACGCCCAGTTGTAAATACTTCACAATTGTAAATACTTAAGTCACAAGGTAAGTAAGCTAAGCCCAGTAAATACTTAACAATTATAAATACTTAAGTCACAAGGTAAGTAAGTTACACCCAGTAAATTCTAAACAATTTTAAATACTTCAGTTAAGTCACAAGGTAAGTTACTTATGCCCTGGTGTAAATACTTCAGAATAAAATCCAAGCTAGAGAAATTGTGAATTACTGCCCAGAGGAGAAAAAAAAGGAGAAAAAGAAGGAAGAAAAAAAAAAGAGGAGGAAGAGGAAAAGGAGAAAGAGGAAAAAGAAAGAATCTGTCAAACTTACTATGTTGAAAGAATAATATCCAGGCTAGAACAATTGTGAATTGCTTCCCGGAAAAAAAGGAGGAGCAGGAGGAGAAGGAGGAGGTGGTAGAGAAGGAAGATTAAGAATAAATCAGTAAATCGTATTATGTAAAAAGAATAAAATCCAAGCTAGAAAAACTGTGAATTGCTGGATGATAAATGAAGAGAAGGAGAAGGCAGAAGAGGAGGAGGAGGAGGAGGAGGAGAAGGAGGAGGAGGAGGAGAAGGAGCATGAGGAGGAGGAGGAGGAGGAGAAAGCATGAGGAGGAGGAGGAGGAGGAAAATAAGAAAAAGGAGGAGGAAAAAGAAGAAACTATCAATCTTATCATGTTGAAAGAATAAATTTCAAGCTAAAAAAATTGTGATTTGATGCCTAAAAAAAAGGAGAAAATGGAGGAGGAGGAGGAGGAGAAGGAGGAGGAAACAACCAGTCTATCTTATTATGTTGAAAGGATAAAATCTTAGCAAAACAAATTAAGAACTCCTGGGCATTGGAGGACGAGAAAGAGGAGAAGGAGGAGGAGAAGGAGGAGGTGGAGGAGAAGGAGGAGGTGGAGGAGGAGGAGGAGGAGGAGGAAAAGACAACTCGTCTATCTTATTATGTTGCAAGAATAAAATCCAAGCAAAACTAATTATGAATTGCTGCACATTGGGGAGGAGAACAAGGAGGAGGAGGAGGAGGAGGAAACAACCAGTCTATCTTATGTTGTAAGGATAAAATCCAAGCAAAACAAATTTCAAATTGCTGCGCATAGGAGGAGAAGGAGGAGGAGGAGGAGGAGGAGAAGGAAACAACCAGTTTATCTTATAATGTTGAAAGCATAAAACCCAAGGAAAACTAATTATGAATTGCTGCACATTGGAGGAGGAGAAGGAAAAGGAGGAGGAGGAGGAGGAGGACGAAACAACCAGTCTACCTTATTATGTTGAAAGGATAAAATCCAAGCAAAACTAATTTTGAATTGCTGCGCTTTGGAGGAGTAGAAGGAGGAGGAGGAGGAGGAGGAGGAAGAGGAAAGAGTCAGTCAATGCTATTATGTTTAAATAAAATCCAGACTACAAAAATTTTGCATTGCTAGAAAGAGTAGGAAAAGGAGGAAACATTCAGTAAATCTTTGAGAGGAGTAGCACGTCAGCTGGGGGTCTTGGCCAGCAAGAGGGTCCCAACCTGGATAGGGGGTGTGCGGAAGATCAAAGATGACAGACAGAAAACGTCTGCAGGGTTCAGAAGCTATGCTTCACCAACAATCTTATTGCACTCAGGGTCTGCTTTTACATATTACAAGTAGCGTTGCTTACATAAAACACAAAAGTTATTTTCATGAGAAAAAGAAGAACAGAAAGTTTTGCGAAAAAATCACAAGTCTCCTTACATCAGATAAATATGTCAGTCACAAGGTAAGTTACACCCAGTTGTAAATACTTAACAATTGTAAATACTTAAGTAAGTCACAAGGTAAGTTACGCCTAGTTGTAAATACTTCACAATTGTAAATACTTAAGTCACAAAATAAGTAAGCTAAGCCCAGTAAATACTTAACAATTGTAAATACTTAAGTGAAGTCACAAGGTAAGTAAGTTACACCCAGTAAATTCTAAACAATTTGAAATACTTCAGTTAAGTCACAAGGTAAGTTACTTATGCCCTGGTGTAAATACTTCAGAATAAAATCCAAGCTAGAGAAATTGTGAATTACTGCCCGGAGAAGAAGGAGAAGGAGAAGAAGAAGGAAAAAAAAAAAAAAAAAAAGAGGAGAAGAAAGAGGAAAAGGAGAAAGAGGAAAAAGAAAGAATCCGTCAAACTTACTATGTTGAAAGAATAATATCCAGGCTAGAACAATTGTGAATTGCTTCCCGGAGGAGGAGGAAGAGGAGGAGGAGAAGGAGGAGGTGGTAGAGAAGGAAGATTAAGAATAAATCAGTAAATCGTATTATGTTAAAAGAATAAAATCCAAGCTAGAAAAACTGTGAATTGCTGGACGATAAATGAAGAGGAGGAGAAGGCAGAAGAGGAGGAGGAGGAGGAGGAGGAGAAGGAGGAGAGGAGGAGGAGGAGGAGGAAAATAAGAAAAAGAAGGAGAAAAAAATCTATCAGTCAATCTTATTATGTTGAAAGAATAAATTTCAAGCTAAAAAAATTGTGATTTGATGCCTAAAGAAAAAGGAGGAAATGGAGGAGGAGGAGGAGAAAACAACCAGTCTGTCTTATTATGTTGAAAGGATAAAATCCAAGCAAAACAAATTTCGAGTTGCTGCGCACTGGAGGAGGGGAAGGAGGAGGAGGAGGAATAGGAGGAGGAGGAGGAGGAGGAGGAGGAAACAAGCAGTCTATCTTATTATGTTAAAAGAATAAAATTCAAGCAAAACAAATTTTGAATTGCTGCACTTTGGAGGAGAAGAAGGAGGAGGAGGAGGAGAAGGAGGAGGAGGACGAGGAGGAGAAGGAGGAGGAGGAGGCAGAGGAAGAAACAACCAGTCTATCTTATGATGTTGAAAAAATAAAATCCAAGCAAAACTAATTTTGAATTGCTGCACATGGGAGGAGGAGAAGAAGGAGGAGGAGGAGGAGGAAGAGGAGGAGAAGGAGGAGGAGAAGGAGGAAGAGGAAAAGGAGGAAACAACCAGTCTATCTTATTATATGGAAAGGATAAAATCCAAGCAAAACTAATTTTGAATTGCTGCTCATTGGAGGAGAAGGAGGAGGAGGAGGAAACAACCAGTCTATCTTATTAGGTTGAAAGGATAAAATCCGAGCAAAACAAATTTTGAATTACTGCGCATTGGAGGAGGAGAAGGAGGAGGAGGAGGAGGAAGAGGAGGAGGAGGAGGAGGAGGAGGAGGAGGAGGAGGAGGTGGAGGAGGAGGAGGAGGAAAAAACCAGTCTATCTTATTATGTTTTAAGAATAAAATCCAAGCAAAACTAATTTTGAATTGCTTCGCATTGGAGGAGGAGGAGAAAAAGGAGGAGGAAACAACCAGCCTATCTTATTATGTTGAAAGGATAAAACAAGCAAAAAAAGTTGAATTGCTGCTCATTGAAGGAGGAGAAGGAGGAGGAGGAGGAGGAGGAGGGGAGGAAAAGGAGGTGGAGGAGGAGGAACCAACCAGTCTATCTTATTATGTTGAAAGAATAAAATCCAAGTTAAACAAATTTTCAATTGCTTCGCATTGGAGGAGGAGAAGGAGGTGGGGGAGGAGGAAGAGGAGGAGGAGGAGAAGAAGGAGAAGGAGGAGGAGGAAACAACCAGTCTATCTTATTATGTTTAAACAATAAAATCCAAGCGAAACTAATTTTGAATTGCGCATTGGAGGAGAAGGAGGAGGAGGAGGAGGAGGAGGAGAAGGAGGAGAAAACGGCCAGTCTATCTTATTATGTTGAAAGGATAAAACAAGCAAAACAATGTATGAATTTCTGCTCATTGAAGGAGGAGAAGGAGGAGGAGGAGGAGAAGAAGAAGGAGGAGCAAAAAAAGGAAACAAGTTAATCTTATTATGTTGAAGCATAAAATACAACCTTAAAAAATTTTGAATTGCTGCCCAGTAAAAGAGGAGGATGAGGCGGAGGTGGAGGAGGAGGGGGAGGAGGAGGAAACAACCAGTCTATGTTATTATGTTGAAAGGATAAAATCCCAGCAAAACAAATTAGGAACTGCTGGGCATTGGAGGAGGAGAAAGAGGAGAAGGAGGAGGAGGAGGAGGAGGAGGAGGAGGAGGAGGAGGAGGAGGAGACAACCAGTCTATCTTATTATGTTGAAAGGATAAAATCCAAGCACAACTAATTATGAATTGCTGCACATTGGGGGAGGAGAACAAGCAGGAGGAGGGGGAGGAGAAAAGAACCAGTCTATCTTATTATGTTAAAAGGATAAAATCCAAGCAAAACAAATTTCGAATTGCTGCACATAGGAGGAGGAGAAGGAGGAGGAGGAGGAGGAGGAGGAGGAGGAAGAGGAGGAGAAGGAAACAACCAGTTTATTTTATAATGTTGAAAGCATAAAATCCAAGGAAAACTAATTATGAATTGCTGCACATTGGAGAAGGAGGAGGAGGAGGAGGAAGAGGAGGACAAAACGGCCAGTGTATCTTATTATGTTGAAAGGATAAAACAAGCAAAACAATGTTTGAATTGCTGCTCATTGGAGGAGGAGAAGGAGGAGGAGGAGGAGAAGGAGTAGCAAAAAAAGGAAACAACCAGTTAATCTTATTATGTTGAAGCATAAAATACAACCTTAAAAAATTTTGAATTGCTGCCCAGTAAAAGAGGAGGATGAGGCAGAGGTGGAGGAGGAGGGGGAGGAGGAGGAAGTGGAGAAGGAGGAGGAGGAGGAAAAGAAGAAGAACAAGAAAAAGATAGAGAAAACTATCAGTCAACCTTATCATGTTGAAAGAATAAATTTCAAGCTAAAAAAATTGTGATTTGCTGCCTAAAGAAAATGGAGAAAATGGAGGAGGAGGAGGAGGAGGAGGAGGAGGAGGAGGAGGAGGAGGAGGAGGAAACAACCAGTCTACCTCATTATGTTGAAAGGATAAAATCGAAGCAAAACTAATTTTGAATTGCTGTGCTTTGGAGGAGGAGAAGGAGGAGGAGGAGGAGTAGGAGCAGGAGGAGGAGGAGGAAAGAGTCAGTCAATGCTATTATGTTTAAAGAATAAAATCCAGACTACAAAAATTTTGCATTGCTAGAAAGAGTAGGAAAAGGAGGAAACATTCAGTAAATCTTTGAGAGGAGTAGCACGTCAGCTGGGGGCTCTTGGCCAGCAAGAGGGTCCCAAGCTGGATAGTGGGTGTGCAGAAGATTAAAGATGACAGACAGAAAACGTCTGCAGGGTTCAGAAGCTATGCTTCACCAACAACCTTATTGCACTCAGGGTCTGCTTTTACATATTACAAGTAGAGTTGCTTACATAAAACACAAAAGTTATTTTCATGAGATAAAGAAGAACAGAAAGTTTTGCGAAAAAATCACAAGTCTCCTTACATCAGATAAATATAATGGAATACGTCAGACACACGGTAAGTTACACCCAGTTGTAAATACTTAACAATTGTAAATACTTAGGTAAGTCACAAGGTAAGTAAGTTACACCCAGTAAATTCTAAACAATTTGAAATACTTCAGTTAAGTCACAAGGTAAGTTACTTATGCCCTGGTGTGGGCATACTTCAGAATAAAATCCAAGCTAGAGAAATTGTGAATTACTGCCCAGAGGAGAAGGAGAAGGAGAAAAAGAAGGAAGAAAAAAAAAAAAAAGGAGGAGGAAGAGGAAAAGGAGAAAGAGGAAAAAGAAAGAATCCGTCAAATTTACTATGTTGAAAGAATAATATCCAGGCTAGAACAATTGCGAATTGCTTCCCGGAGGAGGAGGAGGAGCAGAAGGAGAAGGAGGAAATGGTGGAGAAGGAAGATTAAGAATAAATCAGTAAATCGTATTATGTTAAAAGAATAAAATCCAAGCTAGAAAAACTGTGAATTGCTCGATGATAAATGAAAAGGAGGAGAAGGCGGAGGAGGAGGAGGAGGAGGAGGAGGAGGAGGAGGAGGAGGAGGAGGAGGAGAAGGAAAATAAGAAAAAGGAGGAGGAAAAGAAAAAACTATCAGTCAATCTTATCATGTTGAAAGAATAAATTTCAAGCTAAAAGAATTGTGATTTGATGCCTAAAGAAAAAGGAGGAAATGGAGGAGTAGGAGGAGGAGGAGGAGGAGGAGGAAACAACCAGTTTATCTTATAATGTTGAAAGCATAAAATCCAAGGAAAACTAATTATGCATTGCTGCACATTGGAGGAGGAGAAGGAGGAGAATGAGGAGACGTAGAAAGAGGAGGAAGAGGAGGAGAAGGAGGAAGAGGAGGAGGAGGAAAAAACAACCAGTCTATCTTATTATGTTGAAAAAATAAAATCCAAGCAAAACTAATTTTGAATTGCACATTGGAGGAGGAGAAGGAGGAGGAGGAGGAGGAGGAGGAGGAGGAGGAGGAAAAGGAGGAGGAAGAGGAGGAGGAGGAGAAGTAAACGACCAGTCTATCTTATTATGTTGAAAGGATAAAACAAGCAAAGCAATGTTTGAATTGCTGCTCATTGGAGGAGGAGAAGGAGGAGGAGGAGGAGGAGCAAAACGAGGAAACAACCAGTTAATCTTATTATGTTGAAGCATAAAATACAACCTTAAAAAATTTTGAATAGCTGCCCAGTAACAGAGGAGGATGGGGCAGAGGTGGAGGTGGAGGAGGAGGAGAAGGAGGAGGAGGAGGAGGAGGTGGTGGAGGAGGAGGAGGAAAAGAAGAACAAAAAGGAGAAAGAGAGAACTATCAAACTTTTCATGTTGAAAGAATAAATTTCAAGCTAAAAAAATTGTGATTTGCTGCCTAAAGAAAAAGGAGGAAATAGAGGAGGAGGAGGAGGAGGAGGAGGAGGAGGAGGAGGAGGAGGAGGAAACAACCAGTCTATCTTATTATGTTGAAAGGATAAAATTCGAGCAAAACAAATTTTGAATTACTGCGCCTTGGAGGAGGAGAAGGAGGAGGAGAAGGAGGAGGAGGAGGAGGAGGAGGAGGAGGAGGAGGAGGAGGAATCAACCCGTTTATCTTATTATGTTTAAAGAATAAAATCCAAGCAAAACTAATTTTGAATTGCTTTGCATTGGAGGAGGAGGAGGAAAAGGAGGAGGAGGAGCAGGAAGAGGAGGAAACAACCAGTCTATCTTATTATGTTGAAAGGAGAATATCCAAGCAAAACTAATTTTGAATTGCTTCGCATTCGAGGAGGAGGAGGAGGAGGAGGAGGAGGAAAGAGTCAGTCAATACTATTATGTTTAAAGAATAAAATCCAGACTACAAAAATTTTGCATTGCTAGAAAGAGGAGAAAAAGGAGGAAACATTCAGTAAATCTTTGAGAGGAGTAGCACGTCAGCTGGGGGCTCTTGGCCAGCAAGAGGGTCCCAAGCTGGATAGGGGGTGTGCGGAAGATAAAAGATGACAGACAGAAAACGTCTGCAGGGTTCAGAAGCTATGCTTCACCAACAACCTTATTGCACTCAGGGTCTGCTTCTACATATTACAAGTAGAGTTGCTTACATAAAGCACAAAAGTTATTTTCATGAGATAAAGAAGAACAGAAAGTTTTGCGAAAAAATCACAAGTCTCCTTACATCAGATAAATATAATGGAATACGTCAGTCACAAGGTAAGTTACACCCAGCTGTTAATACTTAACAATTGTAAATACTTAAGTAAGTCACAAGGTAAGTAAGTTACGCCCAGTTGTAAATACTTCACAATTGTAAATACTTAAGTCACAAGGTAAGTAAGCTAAGCCCAGTAAATACTTAACAATTGTAAATACTTAAATGAAGTCACAAGGTAAGTAAGTTACACGCAGTAAATTCTAAACAATTTGAAATACTTCAGTTAAGTCACAAGGTAAGTTACTTATGCCCTGGTGTAAATACTTCAGAATAAAATTCAAGCTAGAGAAATTGTGTATTACTGCCCGGAGGAGAAGGAGAAGGAGAAAAAACAGGAAGAAAAGAAAAAAAGAGGAGGAAGAGGAAAAGGAGAAAGAGGAAAAAGAAAGAATCCGTTAAACTTACTATGTTTAAAGAATAATATCCAGGCTAGAACAATTGTGAATTGCTTCCCAGAGGAGGAGGAGGAGCAGAAGGAGAAGGAGGAAATGGTAGAGAAGGAAGATTAAGAATAAATCAGTAAATCGTATTATGTTAAAAGAATAAAATCCAAGCTAGAAAAACTGTGAATTGCTCAACGATAAATAAAAAGGAGGAGAAGGCAGAGAAGGAGGAGGAGTAGGAGGAGGAGGAGGAGGAGGAGGAGACAACCCATCTATCTTATTATGTTGAATGGATAAAATCCAAGCAAAACTAATTATGAATTGCTGCACATAGGAGGAGGAGAAGGAGGAGGAGGAGGAGGAAAAAACAACCAGTTTATCTTATAATGTTGAAAGCATAAAATCCAAGGAAAACTAATTATGAATTGCTGCACATTGGAGGAAGAGAAGGAGGAGAATGAGGAGACGTAGATAGAGGAGGAGGAGGAGGAGGAGGAGGAAGAGGAAATGGAGGAGGAAAAAACAACCAGTCTATCTTATTATGTTGAAAAAATAAAATCCAAGCAAAACTAATTTTGAATTGCACATTGGAGGAGGAGAAGGAGGAGGAGAGGAGGAGGAGGAGGAGGAAGAGGAGCAGGAGGAGGAGGAGTAAACGACCAGTCTATCTTATTATGTTGAAAGGATAAAACAAGCAAAACAATGTTTGAATTGCTGCTCATTGAAGAAGGAGAAGTAGGAGGAGGAGGAGGAGGAGGAGGAGAGGAGGAGGAGAAGGAGGAGCAAAACATGGAACAACCAGTTAATCTTATTATGTTGAAGCATAAAATACAACCTTAAAAAATTTTGAATAGCTGCCCAGTAACAGAGGAGGATGGGGAAGAGGTGGAGATGGAGGAGGAGGAGAAGGAGGAGGAGGAGGAGGAGGAGGAGGAGGAGGAGGAGGAGGAGGAAAAGAAGAACAAAAAGGAGAAAGAGAGAACTATCGGTCAAACTTGTCATGTTGAAAGAATAAATTTCAAGCTAAAAAAATTGTGATTTGCTGCCTAAAGAAAAAGGAGAAAATAGAGGAGGAGGAGGAGGAGGAGGAGGAGGAGGAGGAGGAGGAGGAGGAGGAGGAGGAGGAGGAAACAACCAGTCTATCTTATTATGTTGAAAGGATAAAATTCGAGCAAAACAAATTTTGAATTACTGCACATTGGAGAAGGAGAAGGAGGAGGAGGAGGAGGAGGAGGAGGAGGAGGAGGAGGAGGAAACAACCAGTTTATCTTATTATGTTTAAAGAATAAAATCCGAGCAAAACTAATTTTGAATTGCTGTGCATTGGAGGAGGAGGAGGAGCAGGAAGAGGAGGAAACAACCAGTCTATCTTATTATGTTGAAAGGATAATATCCAAGCAAAACTAATTTTGAATTGCTTCACTTTGGAGGAGGAGGAGGAGGAGGAGGAGGAGGAGGAGGAGGAGGAAAGAGTCAGTCAATACTATTATGTTTAAAGAATAAAATCCAGACTACAAAAATTTTGCATTGCTAGAAAGAGGAGGAAAAGGAGGAAACATTTAGTAGATCTTTGAGAGGAGTAGCACGTCAGCTGGGGGCTCTTTGCCAGCAAGAGGGTCCCAAGCTGGATAGGGGGTGTGCGGAAGATAAAAGATGACAGACAGAAAACGTCTGCAGGGTTCAGAAGCTATGCTTCACCAACAACCTTATTGCACTCAGGATCTGCTTTTACATATTACAAGTAGAGTTGCTTACATAAAACACAAAAGTTATTTTCATGAGATAAAGAAGAACAGAAAGTTTTGCGAAAAAATCACAAGTCTCCTTACATCAGATAAATATAATGGAATACGTCAGTCACAAGGTAAGTTACACCCAGCTGTAAATACTTAACAATTGTAAATACTTAAGTAAGTCACAAGGTAAGTAAGTTACGCCCAGTTGTAAATACTTCACAATTGTAAATACTTAAGTCACAAGGTAAGTAAGCTAAGCCCAGTAAATACTTAACAATTGTAAATGCTTAAGTCACAAGGTATGTAAGTTACACCCAGTAAAAACTAAACAATTTGAAATACTTCAGTTAAGTCACAAGGTAAGTTACTTATGCCCTGGTGTAAGTACTTCAGAATAAAATCCAAGCTAGAGAAATTGTGAATTGCTGCCCAGAGGAGAAGGAGAAGGAGAAAAAGAAGGAAGAAAAAAGGAAGAGGAGGAGGAAGAGGAAAAGGAGAAAGAGGAAGAAGAAAGAATTCGTCAAACTTACTATGTTGAAAGTATAATATCCAGGCTAGAACAATTGTGAATTGCTTCCCGGAGGAGGAGGAGGATCAGGAGGAGGTAGTGGCAAAGAAAGATTAAGGAAGAAATAGTAAATCTTATTATGTTAATGGAATAAAATCCAAGTTTGAATAACTATGAATTGCTGGATGATAGAGGAAGAGGAGAAAAATTAAGATAAGGAGAAAGAAGAGGATGAGGAGGGGGAGTATAATAAAATAATCAGTCAATCTTTTTATGTTAAAGCATAAAATACAAGCTAGAAAAATTGTGAATTCCTGCCCAGTAAAGGAGGAGGAGGAGGAGGAGGAAGAGGAGGAGGAGGAAAAGGAGGAGGAGGAGGAGGAAACAATCAGTCAATCTTATTAGGTTTAAAAAAGAGATCCAAGCTAGGCAAATTGTAAATTGCTGTGCATTGGAGTAGGAGGAGGAGGAGGAGGAGGAGGAGGAGAAAAAGGAGGAGGATACAATCACTCAATCATATGTTTAAAGCATTAAATCCAAACTAGAAAATTTGTGAATTGCTGCTCAGGGAACGAGGAGGAGGAGGAGGAGAAGAAGGAGGAGGACCAGGACGAGAAGGAGAAAGAAGAGGAGGAAAAGGAAACAATCAGTCTATCTTATCATTTTGAAAGAATTATATCCAAGTTTGAAATATTGTGAATTGTTGGATGAAAGAGGAGGAGAAGGAGAGGGACGAGGAAAAAAAAAAAGGAAACAATAAGTGAATCTTATTTTTATTAAAGCATAAATCCAAGATAAAAAAATTGTGAACTGCTGTGAGATAAAGGAGGAGAAAATGGAGAAAACAATCAGTCAATCTTATCATGTTGAAAGAATAAATTCCAAGCTAACAAAATCGTGATTTGCTGCCTGGAGGAGGAGGAGGAGGTGGAGGAGAAGGAGGAAAAGGAGGAGGAAGAGGAGGAGGAAACAACCAGTCTATTTTATTATGTTGATAGGATAAAATCCAAGAAAAACAAATTGTGAATTGCTGTGCATTAGAGAAGGAGGAGGAAAAGGAGGTGGGGGAGGAGAAGAAGGAGGTGGAGGAGGAGGAGGAGGAGGAGAAAAGAGTCAGTCGATGCTATAATGTTTAAAGAATAAAATCCAGACTACAAAAATTTTGCATTGGTAGAAAAAGAAAAAAAAGGAGGAAACAGTAAATCTTTGAGAAGATTAGCACGTCTGCTGGGGGCTCTTGGCCAGCAAGAGAATCCCAACCTGCATAGGGAGTGTGCGGAAGATAAAAGATGACAGACAGAAAAAG
The DNA here is from genome assembly GCF_049354715.1 of Callithrix jacchus. Classification (NCBI taxonomy): domain Eukaryota; kingdom Metazoa; phylum Chordata; class Mammalia; order Primates; family Cebidae; genus Callithrix; species Callithrix jacchus. Next base: position 99,958,360 of record NC_133509.1, read on the forward strand.
TCTGCAGGGTTCAGAAGCTATGCTTCGCCAACAAACTTATTGCACTCAGGGTCTGCTTGTAGATGTTACAAGTAGAGTTGCTTACATTAAACACAAAAGTTATTTCCATGAGATAAAGAAGAACAGAAAGTTTTGCGAAAAAATCCTAAGTCTCCTTACATCAGATAAATATAATGGAATAGTCAGTCACAAGGTAAGTTACACCCAGTTTTAAATACTTAACAATTGTAAATACTTAAGTCACAAGGTAAGTAAGCTAAGCCCAGTAAATACTTCACAATTGTAAATACTTAAGTCACAAGGTAAGTAACTTACACCCAGTAAATACTAAACAATTGTAAATACTTCAGTTAAGTCACAAGGTAAATTACTTATGCCCAGGTGTAAATACTTCAGAATAAAATCCAAGCTAGAGAAATTGTGATTTGCTGCCAAGGAGAAGGAGGAAAAGAAGAAGGAGAAAGAAATAAAGGAAGAGCAGAAGGAAGAGGAAAAGAAGAAGGAGGAAGAAGAAAGAATCCATCAAACTTATTATGCTGAAACAATAATATCCAAGCTAGAAAAATTGTGAATTGCTGCCTGGAGGAGGAGGACAAGCAGGAGGATAAGGAGGAGGTGGTGGAGAAGGAAGATTAAGAAAGAATCAGTAAATCTTATGTTAAGAGAATAAAATCTAAGCTAGAAAAACTGTGAATTGCTGGACAGTAGAGGAGGAAGAGGAGAAGGCAGAGGATGAGGAGGAGGAAGAGAAGGAGGAGGGGGAGGAGAGGAGGAGGAGGAGGATAAAAAGAAGAAGGAGGAGGAGAAAGAAAAAACTACCAATGAATCTTATCAGGCTGAAAGAATAAATTCAAAGCTAAAAAAATTGTGAATTGCTGCCCAGAGGAGGAGAAGGTGGAGGAGGAGGAGGAGGAGGAGGAGGAGGAGGAGGAGGAGGAGGAAACAACCAGTCAATCTTGTTATGTTGAAGCATAAAATACAACCTAGAAAAATTGTGAATTGCTGCCCAGTAATGGAGGATGAGGAGGAGGAGGAGGAAGAGGAGAAGGAGGAAGAGGAGGAGAAGAAAAAGGAAGAGGAGGAGGAAACAATCATTCAATCTTATTATGTTTAAAGAATAAATCCAAGCTAGACAAATTGTAAATTGCTACACATTGGAGGAGAAGGAGGAGGAGGAGAAGAAAAGGAGGAGGAGGAAACAATCACTCAATCTTATGCTGAAAGCATAAAATCCAAACTAGAAAAATTGTGAATTGCTGCTCGAGGAAGGAGGAGAAGGAGGAAGAGGAGGAGGAGAAGGAAGAGGAGGAAGAGGATGAGAAGGAGAAGAAAGAGGAGGAAAAGGAAGCAATCAGTCAATCTTATCATGTTGAAATAATTATATCCAAGCTTGAAATATTGTGAATTCTTGGATGGATGAGGAGGAGGAGGAGAAAAACGAGAAAAAGAAAAAAAAGAAAACAGGAAGTGAATCTTATTTTGATTAAAGCATAAATCCAAGATAAAAAATTGTGAACTTGCAGCACTGCTTACAATAGCAAAGACCTGGAATCAACCCAAATGCCCATTGATAATAGACTGGATTGGAAAAATGTGGCACATATACACCATGGAATATTATGCAGCAATCAGAAATGATGAGTTTGTGTCGTTTGTAGGGACATGGATGAATCTGGAGAACATCATCCTCAGCAAACTGACACAAGAACAGAAAATGAAACACCGCATATTCTCACTCATAGGCGGGTGATGAAAAATGAGAACACATGGACACAGAAAGGGGAGTACTAAACACTGGGGTCTATTGGGGGGAAAAGGGGAGGGCCAGTGGGAGGGGGAGGTGGGGAGGGATAGCCTGGGGAGAAATGCCAAATGTGGGTGAAGGGGAGAAGAAAAGCAAAGCACACTGCCATGTGTGTACCTACGCAACTGTCTTGCATGCTCTGCTCATGTACCCCAAAACCTAAAATCCAATAAAAAATTTAAAAAAAAATTGTGAACTGCTGTGAGATAAAGGAGGAGGAAACGGAGAAAAAAAATCAATCTTATTATGTTGAAAGAATAAATTCCAAGCTAGACAAATTGTGAATTGCTGTTCATTGAAAGAGGAGGAGGAGGAGGAGGAGGAGGAGGAGGAGGAGGAGGAGGAGGAGGAGGAGAAAAAAAGAAAAAGAACAAGAAGGAGAAAGAGAAAACTATCAGTCAATCTTGTCATGTTGAAAGAATAAATTCCAAGCTAAAAAAATTGTGATTTGCTGCCTGGAAGAGGAGGAGGAGGTGGAGGAGGAGGAGGAGGAGGAGGAGGAGGAGGAGGAGGAGGAGAAGGAGGAGGAGGAGGAGAAGGAGGATACAGTCAGTCAATGCTATTATGTTTAAAGAATAAAATCCAGACTACAAAAATTTTGCATTGCTGGAAAGAGGAGGAAAAGGAGGAAACAGTCAGTAAATCTTTGAGAAGAGTAGCACATCTGCTGGGGGCTCTTGGCCAGCAAGAGGGTCCCAACCTGGATAGGGGGTGTGCAGAAGATAAAAGATGACAGACAGAAAACGTCTGCACGATTGAGAAGCTATGCTTCGCCAACAACCTTATTGCACTCATGGTCTGCTTGTAGATGTTACAAGTAGAGTTCCTTACATTAAACACAAAAGTTATTTCCATGAGATAAAGAAGAACAGAAAGTTTTGCGAAAAAATCACAAGTCTTTTTACATCAGATAAATATAATGGAATACCTAAGTCACAAGGTAAGTTACACCCAATTGTAAATACATAACAATTGTAAATACTTAAGTTAAATCACAAGGTAACTAAGTCACGCCCAGTTGTAAATACTTCACAATTGTAAATACTTAAGTCACAAGGTAAGTAAGCTAAGCCCAGTAAATACTTAACAATTGTAAATACTTAAGTTAAGTCACAAGGTAAGTAAGTTACACCCAGTAAATACTAAACAATTGTAAATACTTCAGTTAAGTCACAAGGTAAGTTATTTATGCCCAGGTGTAAATACTTCAGAATGAAATCCAAGCTAGAGAAATTGTGAATTGCTGCCAGGAGGAGAAGGAGGAGGAGGAGGAGGCAGAAAAAAAGGAAGAGGAGAAGGGAAAGGAAAAGGAGAAGGAGAAGGAGGAGGAAGAAAGAATCCGTCAAACTTATTATGTTGAAAGCATAATATCCAAGCTAGAACAATTGTGAATTGCTGCCCGGAGGAGGAGGAGGAGCAGGAGGAGGAGGAGGAGGAGGAGGAGGAGGAGGAGGTGGTGGTGGAGAAGGAAGATTAAGAAAGAATCAGTAAATCTTATTATGTTAAAAGAACAAAATCCAAGCTAGAAAAACTGTGAATTGCTGGATGATAGAGGAGGAGGAGGTGGTGGAGAAGGAAGATTAAGAAAGAATCAGTAAATCTTATTATGTTAAAAGAACAAAATCCAAGCTAGAAAAACTGTGAATTGCTGGATGATAGAGGAGGAGGAGGAGGGGGGAGGAGGAGGAGGAGGAGGAGAAGGAGGAAGAAGAGGATGAGGAAGAGGAGTAAAAGAAAATAATCAGTCAATCTTATTATGTTGAAGCATAAAATACAAGCTAGAAAAATTGTGAATTGCTGCCCAGTATATTAGGAGGAGGAGGAGAAGGAGGAGGAAACAATCAGTCAATCTTATTATGTTTAAAGAATAAATCCAAGCTAGACAAATTGTAAATTGCTGCGCATTGGAGGAGGAGGAGGAGGAGGAGGAGGAGAAGGAGGAAACTTTCACTCAATCTTATTATGTTGAAAGCATAAAATCCAAACTAGAAAAATTGTGAATTGCTGCTCGGGGAAGGGGGAGAAGGAGGAGGAGGAGGAGAAGAAGGAAGAGGAAGAGGATGAGGAGGAGAAGGAAGAGGAGAAAAAGGAAAAAATCAGTCAATCTTATCATGTTGAAAGAATTATATCCAAGCTTGAAATATTGTGAATTGTTGGATGGATGAGGAGGAGAAGAGAAGGAAGAGGAAAATAAAAAAAAAAACAAAACAGTAAGTGAATCTTACTATGTTTAAAACATAAATGAAAGATAGAGAAATTGTGAACTGCTGTGAGATAAAGGAGGAGGAGGCGGAGAATCAGTCAGTCAATCTTATTATGTTGAAAGAATAAAATCCAAGCTCGACAAATTGTGAATTGCCGTGCATTTTTAGAGGAGGAGGAGGAGGAAAAAATCTCTCAATCTTATTATGTTGCAAGAATGAAATCCAAACAAGAAAAATAGTGAATTGCTGCCGAGTCGAGGAGGAGGAGAAGTAGGACGAGAAGGAAACAATCAGTCAGTCTTATTATGTTGAAAGATTAAAATCCAAGCTAGAAAAATTTTGAATTGCTTCCTGAGAGAGGAGGTGGAGGAGGAGAAGGAGGAGGAGGAGGAGGAGAAGGAGAAAGAGGAGGAGAAAACAATCAGTAAATCTTATCATGTTGAAAGAATAAATTCCAAGCTAAAAAATTGTGATTTGCTGCCCAGATTAGAAAAAAGAGGAGGAGGAGGAGGAGGAGGAGAAAACAATCAGTCAGTCTTATTATGTTGAAAGATTAAAATCCAAGCTAGAAAAATTTTGAATTGCTTCCTGAGAGAGGAGGTGGAGAAGAAGGAGGAGGAGGAGGAGGAGGAGAAGGAGAAAGAGGAGGAGAAAACAATCAGTAAATCTTATCATGTTGAAAGAATAAATTCCAAGCTAAAAAAATTGTGATTTGCTGCCCAGATTAGAAGGAAGAGGAGGAGGAGGAGGAGGAGGAGGAGGAGGAGAAGAAGAAAACAATCAGTCCATCTTATTATGTTGGAAGAATAAAATCCAAGCTAGACCAATTGTAATTTGCTCTGCATTGGAGGAGGAGAAGGAGGAGGAGCAGCAGGAGGAGGAGGAGGAGAAGGAAGAGGAAAAAGTCGCTCAATCTTACTATGTTGAAAGAATAAAATCCAAACAAGAAATATTGTGAATTGCTGCCCAGTGGAAAAGGAGAAGTAGGAGAAGGAGGAAACAATCGTCAATCTTATTATGTTGAAAGATTAAAATGCAAGGTAGAAAAATTTTGAATTGCTTCCTGAGGGAGAAGGAGGAGGAGGAGGAGGAGAAGGAGGAGGAGAAGGAAGAGGAGGAGGAAACAATCACTCATTCTGATTATGTTGAAAGAATGAATTCCAACCTAGAAAAATTGTGAATTTCTGTCCAGAGGAGGAGAAAAATGAGGAGGAGCAAGGGAAAACAATCAGTCAATCTTATTATGTTGAAAGAATACAATCCAAGCTATAAAACTGTAAATTTCTTCTTGTAGGTAGTGGAGGAGGACAAAAAGTAAAAAAAGGAAGTGGTGGAGGAGGAGGAGGAGGAGGAAATAATCAGCCAATCTTATTAAGTTGAAAAATAAATTCAAGCTAGAAAAATTGTGAATTGATGCCCAGAAGAAAAGGAGGAAGAGGAGGAGGAGGAAGATGAGGAAGCAATCAGTCAATCATACTATGTTGAAAGAATAAAATTCTAGCTAGAAATATTGTGAATTGTTGCCCGGAAGAGGAGGACCAGGAGGAGGAGGCGGAGCAGAAGGAGGAAACAATCATTCAATCTTATTATGTTGAAAGAATAAAATTCAAACTAAAAAAAATTGTGAATTGCTGCCCAGATGAGGAGGAGGTGTAGGAGGAGGAGGGAACAATCAGTCAATCTCATTATGTTGAAAGAATAAAATTCAAGCTAGAAATGTTGTGAATTGCTGCATGGTGGAGGAGGAGGAGGAGAAGGAGGAGGAGGAGGAAGAGGAGGCGGAGGAGGAGGAAGAAGAGGAGGAGTTGGAAACAATCAGTCTTATTATGTTGAAAGGTTAAAACTCCAAGCTAGAAGAATTGTGAATTGCTGCTCGGCGGAGGAGGAGGAGTAGGAGGAGGAGGACCAGGAGGAGAAAACACAGTCAATTTTATTATGTTGAAAGAATAAATTCAAAGTTAGGAAAATTGTGAATTTCTGCTCGAAGGAGGAGGAGGAGAAGGAGGAGGAGGAAGCAATCAGTCAATCTTATCATGTTGAAAGAATTATATTCAAGCTAGAAAAATTGTGAATTGCTGCTCGAAGGAGGAGGAGGAGGAGAAGGAGAAGGAGGAGGAGGAAGCAATCAGTCAATATTATGTTGAAAGAATTATATTCAAGCTAGAAATATTGTGAATTGTTGGCTGGAGAAGGAAAAGGAGGAGGAGAAGGATGAAGAGGAGGAGGAGGAAACAATCAGTGAATATTATGTTGTTTAAAGCATAAATGCAAGCTAGAAAAATTGTGAATTGCAGAGAGGAGGAGGAGGAGGAGGAGGAAACAATCTTGTTATGTTGAAAGAATAAAATACAAGCTACAAAAATTGTGAATTGCTGCCCAGACGAGGAGGAAGAGGAGGAGGAGGAGGAGGAGGTCAAGCTTACTATGTTGAAAGATTAAAATACAAGCTAGAAAAATTGTGAATTACTGCCGGGAGGAGGGGGAGGAGGAGGAGGAGGAAACAATCAGTCAATCTTATTATGTTGAAAGAATACTATCCAAACTTCAAAAATTGTGAATTGCCGCCCAGAGGCGGAGGAGGAGAAGGAGGTAAACGAGGAGGAGGAGGAAGAGGAGGAGGAGGAGGAGGAGGAGGAAACAGTCATTTTTATTATGTTGAAAGAATACAATCCAAGCTACAAAAATTGTGAATTGCTGTCCGGAGGAAAAGGAGGAAGAGGAGGAGGAGGAGGAAACAATCAGTCAATCTTATTATGTTGAAAGCATAAAATCCAAGCTAGAAAAATGTGAATTGCTGCCCAGTGGAGGAGGAGGAAACAATCAGTCCATCTTATTATGTTGAAAGATTAAAATCCAAGCTAGAAAAATTTTGAATTGCTTCGGGGAGGGGGTGAGGGGGGAGGAGGAGGAGGAGGAGGGGGAGGAGGAGGAGGGGGGAGGAGGAGGAGGAGGGGGGGGAGGAGGAGGAGGAGGAGGAAACAATCGGTCAATCTTACTATGTTTAAAGAATTAAATCCAAGCTAGAAAAATTGTGAATTGCTGCCCTGCCACCCAAATTTGTTGTGTTTTTTTTTTTTTTTTTTTTCTGAGAAAGAGTTTCGCTGTTGTTACCCAGACTGGAGTGCAATGGCACCATCTCGGCTCACCGCAACCTCCGCCTCCTGGATTCAGGCAATGCTCCTGCCTCAGCCTCCTGAGTAGCTGGGATTACAGGCACGCGCCACTATGCCCAGCTAATTTTTTGTATTTTTAGTAGAGACGGGGTTTCACCATGTTGACCAGGATGGTCTACAGGCGTGAGCCACCACGCCCGGCCCAAATTTGTTGTTTTAGATGAATGCAAGTACTGGCTGGTAAACAAAACCAACCAACTGAACAGAAAAACAGCAGCAGAGCTTTGAAGCCAGCATCTAAGACCATAAATTCTAGAAAAGTTGGTTGTGGTCATTTGCTTGTGAAACTGAACGTGGACCAGTAGGTTCCCAGTGGGCAACTAGAGCAATGCATTCTCCAGAAATATTGTCTTCTGCTCTCTACAATGGCCACCTTGTATGTGATCATGGAAGATAACAGATGTGAAATATTCTGTTTGTCTCCCCAAGAAAATACCTCTTAACAAGAACTCTTTACCTATGTAGCAGAATTTCATGTGTGTTCTGTATTAGTAACTATTTCTTTCTCGTTTTCTATTTTTCCTAATGTGGACTTTTTGTTGTGGTTATTCTTATTCCATTTCTTCTCTAGCATTCAGTGCTGGTGTGTTATAGGCAAATAATTTGTATTTTAATTTAGTTGACAGGTAATTAAGAGTTACACCCAAACCTGATGGACAGAACTGCATATGACTTTAAATTCAGTAACAGATGCAACAATGGTCCCATCTTCTTTGGGAAAGGAATGAAGCACTTCATACAAAGTTTAAGTAAGGAAAGAGGATTGTTAGGGTATTGTATTAGTCAGGGACTCGTCAGGAGACAAAAACCACACCAGTAATTTGAGCTGAGAAAATTTAATATGAAGCTTTATAACAAATACAAGATGAATAAATTTTAAAATGAATAAAAAGGAACTCTAGAGAATACAGATATAGTCAATATTAAGAGACGTTACCACCGTTAAGCCTATAGGAGAGTACCCAAGGAACGGAAAAGTTTGGGAGAGCCTCTCCCCACCCGTCAGTGATGCAATTCAGACTTCATTGGAGAGGACTGGCTGCAATCTGCTGGATTGTGGGGTTCTCCAAGATGTCATGGGTGAGAGCTGTTTTGCAGCTAGTGGTCTGACCCTAATGAGCAGAAAACTGCCCATGGTGGTGCTGACAGGCTGGAATTGATAAGCAAGGACCTACCTGTTGCAGTATCAGCAAAACTCACTAGGTGTTAGGCACTACTGATTCTCCTTCATAGAGCTGATAGCCAAGCCATTGAAGAAAGAAAGCAGACAATTGGAACTGAGGGAGGGAAGGGGTAACACTTTCCTTTGTCATGTGTTAACATATCCTTCCAGAACCCTTTATTTCAGACTAATGTTGTACAGCTAGTAAAGTTAAAATGTTTTAAGTCCAAGTCCAGTTTCAGCAAGTATAGCAGAGAATAAATTATTTGAAACTGAGTGGTAAAAAATTGGTAACTGACACAAATATTGACTCTACAATGAGGTGGACTATGGAAAATTTCATAGATTTGATCACTCAATGTTCATTCCAACACTGCAACTTAGCTCATGTTATCATTGGTTTTCTAAACATCTTTCATCTAAAAGTGGCAATATGACATCACTTTGAGCAATGAGATCTGCTAGTTTTTCTTCTATTTTTTTTTCTCTTTTCTGAAATATGCACGATATGACGAGCTGCAACAGTCATCTTACCAGTGATAACTAAAGGCTAATGCTGGACACAGTGGTGCATGCCTGTAGTCCTAGCTACTCAGGAGGCTGAGGTGGGAGGATCATTTGAGTCCAGCCTGGCCAATATTGCAAGGCCTTGTCTTTAAATAAATAAATAAACAAATATTTTTCTAAAGAAAGAAAAGAAAAGGCTAAGACTTTTGCACATAATTTATAAAAAAAACATACAGCATTATAATTTGTATAAGAGATAATTCTAAAGAATACAGAAATAGTAAATACTGGGAGAAGTTACCACCTGTGGGACTAAGGAAGAGAACCCACAGAAGGAAATGTGTGGAAGATCCTCTCGCCACACATTCATGATAAGACTCAGACTTCAGTGAAGAGGATATGGCTGCAGCCTGCTGGATTGTGGAGTTCTCTGAGATATTTTGGGTCAGAACTATTGACAGTCACTGAATCTGTATAAGTGTATATGTATATTACTAGAAAGACATATATATCTAGATTCAAAAAATTCATCTAAATAAACTAATATACTACAGATTGTGAGTTTAGTCACGACATATTTACAGATAAGGCATCACACTCGGAAGTACCATTAACTATAACAACTTTTTATTCCTTTAACTTTAATATCCTTGGTGTATTCTTCAGCCCCATTCCCTCCTGCTAGCATTGGGATGGAAGAGGGAAAAACTAGGTATCAGTTTAATTTGGCTTAGTATAGTAAAATAATTTCTTAAATAAGTTTATCTTTTTCATAATTTCTTGAGTTCTCCATGATCCTCTCTCAGATGACCTATAAGTGTAGAGGAGGCTTATGTTACCTGCGGCCGTAGGGCTTAAAAGGGAATCTTGACTTATATGTAGGTAACAGTGGCTGGTGTCTGCTGCTATGTGATTGATCATTCTTGTCCCTAGGAGTTCTGCTGGCATCTGTTACTAAGACTTGCATTTGATGTAAGTACTCTCAACTTAATTTGGGTCTGGTGGCCTTCCTTAGCTCACTAGGTCCTGTGTTACCTCTTTTCTGCCTCTGGTCAGCATGAAGAAACCCTGTCTCTACTAAAAATACAAAAATTCGATGGGCGTGGTGGCACATGCCTATATTCCTAGCTACTCAAGAGACTGAGGCAGAATTGCCTGAACCCAAGAGGTGGAGGTTACAGTGAGCTGAGATTGCACCACTGCACTCCAGCCTGAGCAACAGAGTAAGACTGTCTCAAAAAACAAAATAAAATAAAATAAAACACATTGTCTAATTTTCCGTAAGAAAAATGTTAATTTGTACTTCTACCAACACTGCACACAAATTCCTGTTTCTTTATACCTTTGTTAATAACATCTAATCTAATAAAGAACAATTCTAATTTTTTAATTGAAGTTTTGAATTTTAGTAATTTGAATATCTTCAGTAGCCATTTGCATTCTGTAATGACTTTTCTGTTTATATTTGTTCTGTTTGCCTAACTAGTTTACTTTTTTTCCTGTGGACTTGTAAAAAGTCCTATGGTTTAAGGAAACAAATCCTTTTATCATGTGTGTTGCAATTATCTTTCCCTGTTTGCATTTTACTTGCAAACATATTTATGGAGATTGTGAAACATGTTGGCCTTTCAATTCTTTATGCAGTTATATTTACAAATAATTTCTTCTTTGTTTGATTTTAAGAATAGTCATCCATATTTTCTTTTGATATTTTAGAGTTACTTTTGTCACACTGAATATTGAATTCCTCTGAAATCTATTTAATATAAAGAGTACATTTAAAATTTGGCTTAAAAATTTTTAATGACCAAGTTATTACAATAGCATTTATTAAATTATTGCTTCATTTCTTACAGTATGTGCCATCTTATCACATATTAAGTCCCCACATGTTTTCAAGTGTATTTCTTGTCAGTCTGTGCTGTGTGATTCTTCTCTTTCTTTGTAATCCTATGTAGTATCACATGGTTGAAATAGCTACAAGACACTTTTGCTTTCCCAAAAAAGCTTGTGGCTTGTTTTTATAATTCTCTATCCAACTAAATTTTGAATCATTTTGACATTTCAAAAATAACGAATTGTATCTTTATTTTACTTACTTGCTTAATTAATTAATTAATTTTTGGAGACAAGTCTTGCTCTGTTGCTCATGCTGGAGAACAGTGACAAGATAGCTCATTGCAACCTCTGCTTTCCGGGCTCAAGGGATTCTGTTGCCCCAGCCTCCTAAATAGCTGGAATTACAGGCATGCACCACCACGCCTGGATAATTTTTATATTTTTAGTAGAAACAGCATTTCACCATGTTGGCCAGGTTGGTCCCAAACTCCTGACCTCCAATGATAGGGCCATCTCGGCCTCCCAAAGTGCTAGGAGTATAGGCATGAGCCACCACACCCAGACCCCAATTATGTTTTTCAATAGGTTTAAATTAAACTTGTAGTATAGGAAAAAGTTATATTTTCATAATTTTAGTCCTCGTGTAAAGGAATGTCTCCTTATTTATGTGAGGATTTTAAAAATGTTCATCAATAAATTTTTGTGATTGTCAATATAAACTTTATTTTTATTTGTTAATTTTATTTGTGAAAATCTTGTATTTTTCTATTATATTTGTTAATGATTTATTTTCTTTCATTTTCCAAGTGATTATTGTAATATATTTTGTTTGAGTAATGTTATACCTTGCCAAAATAATATATTTTGTTGAAGTAATGTTATACCTTACCAAAATCTCTAATTGTCTAAAAATTCTTGTACTCTGTTGAAAGCTTAAGCTAGAAGGCTGGATATTGATGGCTTATTTTCTTGTTCAGTCATTCAACTATCTGATGAGGGATGAAAAATAAACTGGAGAAATAGGCAGCTGTGCTCTTGTCACAATCCTCCCAAGTCCTGTTTGACCACCTGTCACTGTGGATATTAATTTCATGAAGTGGGATTAGGATGAAGTTCTACTGCTCATAAACTGGCTTTTATTTCATCAGTTGACTATTCAACAGCTCTCAGGCTACTTTTCCTCATTCTCTCCAGCCCAATTTGCCATCAGTTGTCAACCCAATCAGAAGTTCTTATCAACATAAAGGGAAATTGCTTGGCTGCAAATTCTCTCTTCAGTCCTGCATCCCTGTTATCCCCAAGTCTTTATAAATCCTCTTGGCTGGGGTTCTTACTAGGGCCATCAAATTTGTTCAGTATTCAACTTGCCTATGTACTACTCTGATTTTGTGATTAAGGAAGATACAGTGTACTTGGGCTTTAAATTAAATTGAATCTGGCAGATATTCATTCATTCAATTTCCATTAATTCTCTTGAGTTTATGATGGGGGTCGTGACTGTTCCCTTGTTTTCATGGAGAGTTTTCCCATATTTTTGTTTTTTTTTTCTTCATTTTGACTGCTTTTAGAAAAGGATTATAGGCAAAAGAACAAATATTTATTGTCTTTCTTAGAAATTTACACATTATTACTACAATAAGCACTCAATAAATATTGGCTATTATTATTATGGTTTCCTTAAATGGAGTAACATCTTTGCTTTTATTTTTTTGGTCTTACTCTTTCTTCAAGTTGTGAAACCTAAATTGTTTTAAATTTATAAATGCATTTAAAGCCTTTAAAAAATTTCTCTTATACATGGCTCCTCTCTTAATTAAAAATTTATTTTGTCCCTTTATGGTAGTATGCTCTCATTGGGATATGGAAGTTTTAGCTTCTATTTTGAAGATTGTCAGTATTACCATATATTGAAAATTTCCCTACTTCTTGTTACAGTTCTTGATGCATAGAATTCATTGAAAAACGTTTGTATACTGTAAATGTGTGATTGCATAAATTTTTGAAAATGAGTTACATATTCTTTCATAGTACATAAATCTTCAATAATGAAGTTGTCTATTATAAATTTGGAGGAATATTTTAATAGTCAAAGAGTCTGATTCTCTTAAAATGTATAATACTACTTTTACATATATTTGTCCTCTCATTTGTACAATAAGTGGATAATTGAACAAACATTTTTAGTAATATTCTGGCATTATCTAAAATGCCAATTTATACACTTTATAGTCCCAAAGTCTGGGTAATAAAGATGAACGGGCAAGGATACAGTCTCAGTAGACCTCAGCATGAATCTCACCTACACCGATGAATAGTTTTGTATCCTTAGTCAAGTTACTCACTATTTCTGCACCTCACTTTTCCCATCTGCAAAAATATGCCATAAAGTTGTTTAAATATTAATACATTTAGTCACTTTAACTTTTTGTGAGCTCTGCTTTGGCTTGACTAGTTGCCTGGAGTGCATTCTAAAATCATTTTAACATTTTGATTATTAATACCAAATCATTTACACAGTACCTGTATCGGAAGACTATCTAATACTGCCTTGGATTTTGTAAATTCAACTTATAAGGAATAAAAAAGAACAGTCCTGGAAACATAATATATATTAAATTTTTGAAACGTATTTATTTAGTTACTACAGAGGTAATGGAAGAAATAATATTATGAAATAAAATCTATTCTACTAAAACAATAGCAAATAATATTTTGATCAAATAGAGCTAGTGTTATTCAAACACATTAAAATTGCTAACGTATTTTGAGCACTTATGGTACACCAAGTGTGGTGCTAAGCCCTTTATTATCTCATTCAGTTTTCACAATAAATTTGTAAAGTAGACATTGCCTGTTTCTTCATTGGTATACAAATATTAGCATAGCTGTTTGATAAAGAATGAATAGTTATCTCAATGTAAGGTTAAGCATAAAATAAAAACAAAGAACGATTTCATAATTAATTTGCTTAAAGTTAAGTGAAACTCAGAGCCAATATTAAGATTAATTTGTTTTGTGTTTTCTTTGATAAAATTCATTCATTTGCTTTTTGAAAGATATTTTATTTTAAAGCTATTCTACAGGAGGATTTTTATTAAACGAATGATTTTAAAGAATGGCATATTTTCAGTTTTTGATATCTGAAAGATATTTGAACCATAAAAAAAAGCTGTTTTGTAGGTTCATTCAATAAGTAGGTAAACTATCAGGTAGCTTCCATAAGTGAGCTGCCATGTTATTTCATTTATTTTTATTCTTCAACCTCAAATTAACTTTGCAGTTTCACAGTTTATCTATTGCGAATCTGAACAGCTAAGTAGGACAGAAGAAAAGGTGCAGTTCCATGAAGCTCTAACATATCATTGGCTGTCAGGTAAACCTTGTTACGCTGTCCATCCTCATTTAACTATCCCACAAGATCTCTTAATGAAGTTAAGCCCCAAGTTCACTCCAATAATTCTGTGGCAAGAGTCTGTGCATTGTAACAATTCATCACTTGTCAGGAAGGCACTTTTAGTTTATACATTTAATAAGGGCATCCTCTAGCTTGGTTAATTAGAAGTGAACAGTTTGCATACTTACTAAATGCAGAGTGTCATTGCCACCACGGCCTATTGCCTACATGAATTATTTCTCTATCTGCAATAAACAGCTGGGTAATTATTACTGCCATAATCAGATAAATTCCCTCTGTAAGGCTTTTCTTACATGGCAATTCTTTGAACTCATCCAAAGCTGAACAAAATTTATGAACTCCAGCGGCGAGGCCACTTTTTCATACAGTGGTGTCCCTGTTCCCTATTTCAAGGACATGAGTAGAGCACCATAGATATTGTGTAAATAAGGAGAATAAATATGATTACCTCAGGATAACATTTTAGTAAACCTCATTCTAAAAACATACTATTATAATCATCCAACTAAATGATAGCAGTTTGGTTTTATCTAATTGTAAGTTGATGATAAGTTCTTTTGTAGTAAGTTCTCTTAAAGAGGTAAAGAAAACAACATTTAGTTTTCAAGAAACAATTTAGTCTGTAATGTTAACTATACATGAAACTTTTTTTCTGTAGACTCGTTTTATCGAGATATAATAATTATAGTTACTAACTTGGTAAAAATTGCATAATAACATAAGCCAGGGTATCCAACATAAAATACAGAATATATTCTCTGCTTTAAAACAGTCTGCTATTTATTCATAATTACTAATTAATAACACAATCCATGTAATCATTTTAAAATATGGAATGTTATTAACCATTTGATCACAGTCTTTTCACATACTGTATTTTAACAAAAATGTACTACTTTTTACAATTTGGTATTTCAAAATATTTAAAAGCAAAGTATATAGAAAGGAAAAAGCGCTTTAGTCCAAAGAAGGAATTAACAAAAGGAAAAAGCTTACTATATGGGTTTTTCAATTTAACTTTTTCCACAATGAATTTCAAGCAGTTTACAAAGGACAAAGGGACCACAGTAAAGGAAAATAAAGATATGATAATGCTGATAGTATGATTGATCAGGGAAAATGATTAGTTAAGTATGTCCCATTAACAAAAATGGAGAAACATTACTGCATATGCCAAGATACAGTTTTTTTGTAGCACTTAACCTAAAAGAAAGTAGGAGACGCTAAGTAATGTAATGAACAATTTCTTCAGTAAGGTTTATGTGTGTGAGAGAGAGAGATGGAATCTTACTCTGTTGCCAAGGCTACAGTGTAGTGGTGTGATCTTGGCTCACTGTAACTTCTGCCTTCCATGTTCAAGCAGTTCTCCTGCCTCAGCCTCTCGAGTACCTCAGCTTACAGGCATGTACCACCACACACAACTTATTTTTGTATTTTTAGTAGAGACAGTGTTTCACCATGTTGGCCAGGCTGATCTCGAACTCCTGACCTCAAGTGATCCACCTGCCTCAGCCTCCCAAAGTGCTGGGATTACAGTTGTGAGCTACCATGCCCAGTCAAGGTTTTTGTTTTTGTTTTTGTTTTCAAACACAAAAAAAGCAGTCTGAATTTCAAATCCTTCTTTTTTGTAGTGATTTTTAGAGAAATAAAATCCTGGGGAATGTACTAAAACGTTACTCATCTGAAAGTAAAAGACTAAAATAGTATTAGCCCATGGACTTAGCCTTATGGTTGTCTAGCTTTGAGGAATGGGTGGACTTGAAAGTTCTTATCTCTCACTTCCCTTACCTGATTTTTTGATAGAAGATAAAAGAAAGTTCCTTTTTTAAAAAACTGTGATAAGAATTGAGAATGCTATTTTTCATATTGCTGATTTTGTGTAGACTTATCTCAGATGCAGAAGCTTGATATATTAATAATATGTAAATGTTTTAGTCACATTTGAAGATATGTTTATATTATGATGAAATTTTATTGGGAAAATGTTATTAGTGCTAAAAAAATCATATATGTAATACTGTCCTGTGGACTATTTGCCCTTCATTTTATTTTATCTCTTTGAAGATAGGTACCATAAACCACCTTCATCTCCGATTTTATAACTTAACTCTCTGATACCACTTTCTCTTGGTTTCCTTTCTCCTTTTACAATGGTTTCTTCTCCACATTCCTCATGTACTCTATTTGACCTTAAATATGAGTGTAGCATTCCCTCCTCGATGTATTTACCTTTTCATTCTACATGCTATGGATGGTCACTTTCACTTCTGTGACTTCTGCTAGCACTTGTGTGATTCATAACTCCAAGATTTCTTCCACCCGGAACGCCCTCTTGGCTGTTTTAACCATCTATTCAAATCCCTGCCACTTGGACATCCCACAGACATCTCGAGCTAAGCGTGTTTAGATTGAATTCATTCCCCAAACCTCTTCTGCTTTCTGTGGTTAATTGAACCACTCTTCATTTAGGTAACCAAGCCAGAAACATGAGATTTTCATTCTAAAAATTATTTTCTTTTTTCTATTGATGGCCGAGCCCTATCAATTTTTTCCCTAGCTCTCCTCATCAGTCTATTCTCCCTACTGCTGCCTTAATGATCTTTCTGAAATATAAATCTGATCACCATAATCTGTTTATTTCCTTTCTTTTAAGTGTTCCATAATAAAAGACGACCTAGAGATCCTAGAAACATGTGAAATATAAACACTGGAATTATATTTTACAATATATTTTTAGCGTAGGAATTAAGCAAACCCAAAATAAACACTTGATCATATTCTTTAACAGTTTTATTACTAAAAAACATGAATCTTTGGAAAAGAATGTTAACATATATCTTCGTTATAATATTAGCATAGAATGGGAATTCATAGAACATATGTATACCTAAATAAACTGAAATTTTATGATAAATAGGAAATTATGTAGTGGTAACCTACTACAAAAACAGCAAATTGATAAAGAATCATTTATTTTTAATCACTTTTTTATTAATGCTTTATAATTCATAATGCTTTACAGCTTTTTCCATTTCCTTTCCCTTTAAATCTTTTCTTTTCCCCTCGTAGTTGCAAATGAGTAGAATGGAGAAAGAAAATTACTCCAGTTTATTTCTCTCTCTCTGTTCCATTAGCACTGTTTTGTAATAGTTTCTTATCCAACAATAAACGAGATGGTATTCTCTGTGGCATTCATATAAAAATGATTTCTAAGATCAGCTATAAAAGAATTGGTCAGTAAATAGTTTCCCAAAACTCATTAGATATTTTCTGAAACTGCATGTAGCATACTACTTTAAAATATGTTGACATCATCCTATAGTATGTTATTATGGCTTTATGCTAGCCTCAAGATTAGTTTAGAGATGTCCCTTATCTGTGTTGAATGGATTGTATGCAAAAGCAGCAGCGATTATTTTTGCTTTAAAGTGAGGTTAACACATTTTAAAGGAGAGACAATGTGTGATGTTTGAGTAAACACAAAATGAATAAGATCATGAAACTTTTTTAATATGAAATGGGAACTTTAGCTACCTCAATTCTGAACTCTACCAAAAACATAAATTTAGTAAGTTGATCCTTCTCCTCCTCCACAGCTGAACCACTGTGAAGATGGGCAGTGGAGAGAAGGTAATGTGCCTTCATCTCTATGCAGGAAAGCCCCACGCTGTGTCTCAGAGTAACACTCTGTAAAGTCATTTTATTTCACAAAGACAAACAGAGACCTTGTTAATAATATCTGCCCCTTACCAACCTTAGTGGAATGTTGTGAGGATGAATTAATGCCTGAAAGTGTTTGGATCACCTGAAAACAATGTACTATATAAATACATTTTATTGTTTTTACTATTATTGTACTTAGCTCAATGTCATTCTCAATTATTTGACATCATACATGTTATATAAAATTTTACTTCCTTTTAGAGTAGCTCTTCTAGATGATAAAAAGGAAAATACTCTTATAGTGAAATATGTGCATATTTTTAGAAAGAATACTATATAAAAATTATTTTCAACCAAGTTGATTCAAAAAAGCCAGAATAAGAAAAAAATGAGTTTCGTGAATGATCTTTGAATGAGGTCTTATTGCTTTTTAAAATCATGCAAAGTAGGAAAATGAAATAATAGAGCAATTGGGCAATCCCTGTGTATGATCAGACTAAAGTCATGGTATTGTAATTTTATAACATCGACCATTATCATCTTTTTTATTTTTTTCATTCTCAAAATATATCCTCTGTAGAGAATAGATTTGCTAGCATTACCCTTAGAGAGCTCATTATGTGGCCAGGAAAACTTTCTTCTCAAAGTGCATTTCTGTCCTTTGCTGTTATTGGTCAAAGCCTACCAAAGAGAGCAAGAGTTTCTAGTGAATGATCCAGCCTTATTTCAGCACTACTCCTCTCTATCCCTGCTCTATTTAGTGAAAACTTGCCCATTGTTGAATTCCCAACTCCAATACCATCACCTCCATGAAACCTTGTGTGATCTCTCTAATCAGAAGTGACCTCTCTGAACTTAGGTACTCCATATGTATTTCTTTCACAGACTGATTTTCTACAGTCTGACAAATTATCAGCTATTTTGTTGGCAACCTACTTAAAGGCAAGTACTATGCTTTAAACATCTTTATTTTTTAATTTTATTTTTCTAAATATCTAAAATATATTTGTGAATACCAGCCTGATTAAACAAATGAGTGTTAATTCTCTACATAATATTAACTCTTAAAACAGCTTAGATATTTTTAGGAGAAACTCTTCTATACTGTTCATTGCAGCACTGTTTACATTAGCAAAGACCTGGAACCAACCCAAATGCCCATCGATGATAGACTGGGCAGGGAAAATGTGGCACATATACACCATGGAATATTATGCAGCCAACAAAAATGATGAGTTCGTGTCCTTTGTAGGGACATGGATGAACCTGGAGACCATCATTCTCAGCAAACTGACACAAAATAGAAAATGAAATACCACATGTTCTCACTCATAGGCGGGTGTTGAACAATGAGAACACATGGACACAAGGAGGGAAGTACTGCACACTGGGGTCTGTTGGGGGGAATAGGGGAGGGACAGCAGGGGTGGGGAGTTGGGGAGAGATAGCATGGGGTGAAATCTGTAAAAATTTTCTAAGTGTATTAGTTTGCTAGGGCTTCCATAGCAAAGTGCCAGAAACAGATGGCTTAAAAAACAGAAATGTACTGTATCACAATTCTGGAGGCTAGAAATCCAGGAGGGAGGTGTCAGCAGGACTGCTGGTTCCTTCTCGGTGAGTAAGAATCGTTCATGCCTCTACCTTAACTTCTGGTGGTTTGCTATCAGTCTTTATGTTCCTCATTTCTAGAAGCATTCCTCTGATCTCTGCCTTCCTCACATGGTGTTCTCCCTGTATCTGTGTCTGTGTCCAAATTTGTATTTGCTGTAAGGACATTATACATATTAGAGTAGGGACTTACCCTACTCCATTGTGACCTCACATGCATGTGTTACCTCTGCCTGTGTTACCAGATCCTGTATTGGTCTGTTCTCACACTGCTATTAAGAACTACCTGAGACTGGGTAATTTATGAAGAAAAGCAGTTTAATTGACTCACAGTTCCAAATACTGTACAGGAAGCATGGCTGGGAGGCCTCAGGAAACTTACAATCATGACAGAAGGGTGAAGAGGAAGCAAGCACATCTTCACATGGTGGCAAAAGATAGAGAGCCAAGGGGGAAGTACCACACTTTTAACCAGATCTTACGAGAACTCACTCACCATCTTAAGAACAGCAAGGCAGAAATCCACCCTGATGATCTGATCGCTTCCCAGCAGGTCCCTCCACCAACAGTGAGAATCATAACTCAACATGAGATTTGGGTGCAAACACAAAGTCAAACTATGTCAGACCCTTTTTCAAAATAAGGTAACATGTTGAGGTACTGGGTGTTAGGAATTCAACATATACATTTTGAGAAAACACAATTCATAACATTGAGTTCCAAGTTAACTGTTAGGAATGACAAAATGCTTCTTAATAATCACAGGCTGGCAGGTTATAGCTGTTAGTCAGACATCTTCTTTAAAATAAATGTAAGAAATTGGACAATAAAATACATAAATAGAAGATAGATTACAGAAGTTTTTCTGGAAGTAATTTTAAAGTTTGATTTGTTCTTGTTTTTAAGGGAACTCCTTCAATTTTCTCATGCCATCTCAGAGAAAACTATTTCCTCACTTATATGCCTATCCTTATGAAGCCAGGAATCTAAACAAGCAATTAATAAATAATTATAAAGCCACCCATATTAGGGAAGGTCTCATCTCATCTAAATATTGTGAGAAATAAAATGATTATTTATTGACTCAACAGATGTTTACATGTCAGAAATTGTTCCAAGCTCTAGAGACATAGCAGTGAATAAATTAGACAAAGCCTCTACTCTCATGAAACTTACATAGCTTGAAACCAAACCAGAAAACCTAATAAAATTTTTAGCGAGATTTACCAAGTACTTGATAAATGGTCACGTGTGTGTAACAGACAATGTATATGTTTTTAAAATGTCAAGTTTTCTCTGGCCTCTGATGGTCTAGGAAAGCATTCTTGACAGACAAAAAACTGAGTTGAATCCTGCAAAAGACAGTTGAGATTTTGATAGAGAAAAGAACAGAAAGTAGCCAAAAGTAGGTTGATGATATGAAAAGAGAAACCATGTTAGGAAAAGTTGATGGAACAAAGACAAGACAAATTTGATAGGCTAATGTTTATATAAGAGGGTGAGAGAAAGAAAAATTGCAAAAAAGTTCAAGACCAAGGAGTTGGTGGTTTATCATCTAGGTAGTGGAAAATTATTTATGGTTTTTGAGAGAAAGTGGATGGTATAAAAATAATATAAATTTGATTGGGAGACAAATGTATTTGAGAAGAATATGCTAGATGCAATAAAACCCATCAGGAAAAATATTGCAGTAATTTTGTTAATAGGTAACTGGTTAGAACTAAAATGATAGATGGATTTGATCTTCTCTTTCTTCTTCCTCCTCTGTATAATCTTTGAATGGTTGCTTCTCTTTGACAGACTTTACCACCTCTATGCCCACGATTTCCATTCTAAATCTCTATGCTCTTGATCCAGCATTTCAGATTTACATTTTCAGTTGCCGTCTTTGTTTGTATGTCCACCCGATGTGCTAAATGCAATATATAACACACTTTCCTGCTTCTTTTGTTGAGTGTGAACTGCAACACCAGCAATCTGCACAAGCTAGAGATTTGTGAGTTACCTTCTCCCTCAGCATCATCCACATCCTATCAAGTCCTCATGTCCTTAAGTGTTTCTTAAATTCAGCCTCTCTTCCCCTTTATACTATTACTATCTTAATTAGGCCCCTTAGAATTCCTTAACTTTAATTGCTGTAAAATGCCTTCAACCTAGTCTACCTAGTCTTACTCCTACTCAGTGTATTTTACCACACCAGCACTAAAGAGATTCGATTATGCTATTACCTAAAATGCCTTTCAATGGCTTTTTATTGCCTCTAGGATAAAGTTTAATTTCTTATTGCAAAACACAGTTTCTTCAGGATCTGATCCAAGCTGATTTCTTTAGCTAATCTTTGTCATATTTCATAAAGAACTCTGCTCCAGAGATACTCAGCTGTTTTCATTCTTCTTTATGTCCCTGGCTCTCTCTAGTTTCTGTTAGAAATTTTCTACTTCCTTTGATTTGGCAATCTCCTCAAATCCATTTAAAAATCTAAAGAAGAATTTTTGTATCTATCCAAGAATTTTTGGTTACATATGCAATGATATGTATATTTATTATTTCTTTATTAAAATATGACAGAATCTTATATATAATTCTTATTTATGTGATATGGTGATCAGAAAATTTGGGATTTAAAATTTCAGAGGGGACCATTTCAAGGAACATTTCCAAATATGAAATGAAACCATGAAAGTTGCTTAGATAAAATGGAGAAAAAAGTGATTATTAATAACAGGTAGAGGAAAAGGGAGGCCATAATGGTACCAGAGCTACAAAAGTCAATGTTTAATTTACCCAATAAGACAGCAGAAATGGAATGGAGTGGACAATTATAAATCATATGATATAGGCTATAATATAGGCTTCAGTAAGGTCTTATGAGAGGTGTAAAAGTCATGTACTTTAATATCTTCTGTTAATCATAAACATTCTGGCTTAATACAGGAGGCTATAATTATATGCAAAGTACACTGTACTTGGGATATTACAATAGAAATGAGAACCAACTAGTTTCAATTAGTTTTCTGTTAGGCATAATAATTTCTATTACCCTGCCAAAGAATCCACATGTCATAATTTCAGGAACCTGTGAACGTTACCTTATATAATAAAAAGATCTTTGCAGGTTTGATTAAATTAGGGACTTTAAGATGGGGAGATTATCCTGGATTATCATAACAGGGCCAGTTTTGTAATGGCAAAAGTCCTTAAAAGTGGAAGAGGGAGGTAGAAAGAGATTTGACTCCATGAAAGGAGGTCAGGATGATGCAATGTGAGGAGGGTTCAGTTTACCTTTGCCAGCTTTGAAGATGGGGCATGAGGGCCACATCAAGGAATGTAGGCCCTTCTCTAGAAGTTATAAAAGGCAAGGAAATGGATTCTCTTCTAGATCCCCTAGAAGGAATGCAGTCCTGCCAACACCTTGATTTTAGCCCAATAAAACCTATTTTGGATTTCTGACCTCAGAATGATAAGTTAATAATATTGTTTAAGCTACAGATTTTGTGGTGATTTGTTATAACAGCAAAAGAAAATAAATGCAAGTGTTCTTCTAAAAGGTTTTCAAATCGAAAGGCCAGTGGCTCAAGCCTGTAATCCCAGTACTTTGGGAGGCCGAGGCGGGTGGATCACGAGGTCAAGAGATCAAGACCATCCTGGTCAACATGGTGAATCCCCGTCTCTACTAAAAATACAAAAAATTAGCTGGGCATGGTGGCGCGTACCTGTAATCCCAGCTACTCAGGAGGCTGAGGCAGGAGAATTGCCTGAACCCAGGAGGCAGAGGTTGCGGTGAGCCAAGATCGCGCCATTGCACTCCAGCCTGGGTAACGAGCGAAAATCCGTCTCAAAAAAATAAATAAATAAAATCAAATCAAGAAGCTACCTTGCTAGGTGAGACTTTGGTGTTTAGATTAATTATAATTTAAGCTAAATTTAAATTATGAGCTAAATTTGAGGAAACTCCTTAAATTCCTAAGGATTCAAGAGTCTTCTACAGGTTTAAGGTATAGACATTGAGGATTTAAAAAAATATACCAGTGACTGGAGTTTTCCTATGAAGAGGAGTTCGTGATTAAAGCATATTGTAGCTATATTTTAAACTTATATAGGCTTTCATTTAAGAAACTGTGAATAGACAGCTCAATAGCTGTCTCTACATCTTTTAGAAAAATAAAAAGTATTAATTTACTGATAGGTATTCAGAGCGGGTGAAATGAGAGACATCCATATACATTTAGTAGCACAGCAAAACTAATAACTCTATTTCTTGAGTTCCTCCACTTGCTGGAACTAATAGCTATGAATCCAAAGTGCCTTCATTTCTCTCAAATTTGCAGCCTAGCTTAGACAGGGGCCTTGGTAAATATTGGATCTGGTAATAGTGTAAAACCAAAATGGGGCCAATTCACCCACCACAGTAGAACTCATATAACCACACAGAGGTTTTTGCAGTGACAAAGGTGTTTATTGCAGGGCTCCAAGCAAGAAGATTCAAGGAAGCTCATGCTTAAGACCCCACCTCCCCTATGGCCTGCAGATAAGAGTTTTTAAAGACAGGAGTAAATTTCAGGAAAGCAGAAGCTACAGGCAAAATCATAAATCAGTATATGGAGGTCAAACATTGGTTTTGGCCTAAAAGAGTGGGATATCTTGAAGCAGGAACTTACAGGTAGGTAGATTTAAAGATCTTTTGATTGACAATTGGCTAAGAAAGGGAAGCTCTGTTTAAAAATTTGGGGTCATGGCTGGGTGCAGTGGCTGATGCCTCTAACCCCAGCACTTTGGAAGGCTGAGCTGGGCGGATCACTTGAGAACCAGGAGTTTGAGACCAGCCTGGCTAACCTGGTGAAAGCCATCCCTGCTAAAAATACCAAAAATTTAACCAGGTGTGGTGGTGGGCATTCGTAGTCCCAGCTACTCCAGAGGCTGAGGCACAAGAATCGCTTGAACCTGAGAGGCAGAAGTGGCAGTGAGCCAAGATCACACCACTGCACTCCAGCCTGGGTGACAGTTCTGCTGTGCTACTAAATGTTTATGGGATGTCTCTCATTTGACCTACTCTTGAATAACTATCAGTAAATTAATACTTCTTATTTTTTTTAAAGATGTAGAGACAGCTGCTATTGAGCTGTCTATTCACAGTTCCTTAAATGAAAGCCTATGTAAGTTTAAAATATAGCTACAATATGCTTTAATCATGAACTCCTCTTTATAAGAAAACTCCAGTCACTAGTATATATTTTAAATCCTGAATGTCTATACCTTAAACCTGTATAAGATTCTTGAATCCTTAGGGATTTAA
This sequence comes from Callithrix jacchus, assembly GCF_049354715.1. Lineage (NCBI taxonomy): Eukaryota > Metazoa > Chordata > Mammalia > Primates > Cebidae > Callithrix > Callithrix jacchus. Next base: position 99,983,028 of record NC_133509.1, read on the forward strand.
GGAGTTCCCTCAAATTTAGCTCAGGATTATAATTAATCTAACACCAAAGTCTAACCTTGCAAGGTAGCTTCTTGTCTTCCTGTCTCAACATTAAAAAATAAATAAAATTTGGGGTCAATAGAAAAATGTTAAGCAGTTAGAGAGAATGACTTCCACCAAACTCCTTATGAAGGAACTCACAATAAAGGGTGATAAAGTTTAGTCTTCACTTCTCCCTTATCTGGGGTCTAGGTGCCAGCAGATCCATTCAGTGAGTCTGAGCCCATGAAAGACAACTCAGGGACCTATGGTAAGATGTTACCTTTAGTTTCTATAGAAAAAACAAATAGGTGTGAAACAAGTTACTTATTTATTTCTGGGGCTAACTAGGTGCTTGGGTTTCCCCTGAAAGGGACTGAGGATTTTCCTTTATTTCTGTGCTTGGTGTCCATAGTCCCCCCAAAACAAAGAACCATGCTCCATTGCAGTAAATATCAGTAAACAGTGAGTAACTTACTCACTTCAAGTATTTTTTCTAATTAAGTATAAGTATCATTTTGTGGTCATTACTATAAGAAAACTGTAGGAAAGGTTAAGAAACAATATCCAAGTAACAGTTTTTAGAAAGGACATTTTAAAATGTGCTATATATAGATGAGCATTGGTTTTACTTATCTTTAAAGAATAGTAAAAAGAACATTTTATATATCTCAAAACTTTTCTGACTTGTGTGGTTTCTTCAGACACTTTAGACCTTTACAATTTGCATATGTTCTGAACTGTTATTGTATTATGATAAATAGAGATTATTATATATTTTCAGATAATGTTTTCTTAACAATTCAACTTTTATTTGTAACTCTTCCGTTTATTTTAATTACTAGCACAGTGTGCAACATTTATTAATCAGCAGAGCCTTTTTAAGTTAAAATTCTAAATTAGCTAACCCCATTAACACAGAATACTCCAAACAAGCAGTAATAGGAGAGGTAGTTACTGTGCAAATCGTATTATACATGCAGGTGCTCTAGGGCACAGTTAAGCATGATTACCCTCTTTTGATCCAGTATTCCTCTGCCTCTCCCAGCTAATTTCCAGTGGAAATTTACAAAGTGCTGCCTTCATTTTTCCAGCTTAATTTTTTTTAATGAAGTTCTGGTACTTTATAACACTGGGGCTATAGATAATAAACCTGTGTATAATTAAGAAGTTCTAGAATTTGTCTATGAAAGAGCCCTTTATTACTTTGGCTGTATAATAAGAACTAATAAGAACTATGCTCTCTTTTTGTCCACTGTTTCTCTGAAAGAAAAAAAAAGTGTTTTTTAAGTAAATGACTACAGAATACTAGAATTCTGTTCTTACAGACACCTGTGTTTAAAGAAGTTTAAGATTTAAAAAATCTATATAATTTGATAATTTGGAATACTTTTAGTGATATGCTTGAGAATATGTACTTTTGGTATATGCAATCACACAAGTCACTAAAAAGACACTTTTAATATTTGGACTTTATGCTGTCGAGACATTCATAAAACCAGTTTTAGGCCCTGAGTGAAAGATCAGATAGCTAGATCTGTTAGCCATGGAGATGGTTTAGAAATGGGAGTCAATGGGAATAGAGGCCGAAGTCACTGGGGCCACAGTCCAGTTAGAGGACCATTGTCACAGTCCAGGTCAGAGATGAACAGGACTCATCATAGAACTGAGATGTTGGTCATGGAGGGGAGAGAAAGGTTGACAAAATGCTTTATAGGTAGAATCCTGTAACTGGGAGTGTCTAATTTTTTGGCTTCCCTGGGCCACATTGGAAGAAGAAGAATTGTCTTGGGCCGTGCATAAAATACACTAATGATAGCTAATGAACTTAAAAAAAAAACACACAACAAAAAATTGTATAATGTTTGAAGGAAGTTTACAAATCTGTGTTGGGCTGCATGTGGCTTGCAGGCCCTGGGTTGGAGAAGTTTGCTATAAACCCTAAATCAGATTTAGGGGCTTGCCTGATATTGTTCGGATGGTGTGGTCAGAGGCACAGATGCATTTAGGATCACTGTCTCAGAGCTTTCTTACTCGCAAAGAAAAAGGATCCATTCAAGGAAACTCAAGAAACTAAGGTGATGGAGGCTGAGGCAGGAGAATTGCCTGAACCCAGGAGGTGGAGGTTGCAGTGAGCCGAGATCGCGCCATTGCACTCCAGCCTGGGTAACAAGAGCGAAACTCCATCTCAAAAAAAAAAAAAAAAAAAAAAGATACATTGAGGAATTTTATAAAGACCTAAAGGAAAAGTGGACTAAGACGAAAAGGAGTCTGCAGGGACATGGTCTTTTAGTGGCATCCCTGCTTTCCTCTACACGTCTGCTGCTTCTTTCTACTGACTAGCTTATCTGATGATTCCTAAATCATAAATTTTCTTTCCCATCAATCTTTAGCTTTCACTTAGTTACCACCCAAGCCTAATTAAACATAACCTTCCATCTATAGAACCCACAGCTACTTTTGTTTTTCAGTGCAAGTTTCTGCGAGAGAATATGTTTTGCTCAATTTATGTTACCAAATTGGCTCACATAAGCCATAGACTTGGAACACAATAGACAATAAATGAGGGTTAAATTAAAGGATGTGTTAAATCACCATACTATTAGACCACAACTGTGGTCAAGGGGAGGATGTGTCACATTATATCAAATACAGTTTTTTTGTGAGAGAGATTGAGAAGAGCAGAGGCAGGAAGGTCCTCTTATGCCCTGACTTGTTGGCTTCTGACTTAGGCGATTGGCTAGAGGGTGATGTTCTGACTTACCTAAGAAAAAATATATAAGAAGCCTTGCAAGTTTGATGGCATGGAGGATTTGGGCATGAGTTTAACTTGGAGGCAGCTCCATTTGAGGTTCCTCTAGTGCATCAAGGTAAATATCCCTAGTGAACATTTAAAAATACTGTTCTTCAGTTAAAGAATGATACTGTGTATTGAGATAAAGATTTAGAAACCATCAGTTTAGAGATGATAGTTAAAACCTTGGTGATGGACTAATCCCCCAGGAGAAACTATGCAGAGAGAAGATTACAGATTTCTAGGAATTGCTTTAATGTTAGGGTAGTGGTTTTTAGTCAGGGTTGCTTAACTGCATCACCTTGAGGTTTAAAATTATATGCATGTGAATTTCTAAGTCTCTATCACAGATAGTTTGGTTTGGTAGGCATAAATATTTGCAAATTATGCCCAGGTGATTCAAATGCACAGTTCTTGTTAAGAGTCATTAATTTAAGATAATGGCAGATAATAATGAGTCAGTCAAGAAACAGAGACAGCAAGAAAGAGAACCAGGAGCGATTGTGTAAATTAAAGAGGCTTGGCTATAAGGAGTGGATGAACAGCTTGATGCAGAGTTCAAATTCAGTGAAAACTAAAAAGGGTATCTAGGATTTGGCTGTCAGAAAGTCATTCATTAGTAGATTTTACTTTCCCCTGTAACTATTACCTAGTTGTTACTGCTCCTGTATTTTCTTTGGATATTAACATCACATTAAGCCATCTATATATTGTAGAATCTATAGTCTTCTGTTTAAAAATCATTTCGTTACATCTTTGGTACAGTCACAATTTCTTAAAAATAACTAATGGTGATTTGGTGATCTCATACAAAAGCTTGAACAGTAATTTAAAATATAATTTATCTTGTCAGGGACCTTAAAATCATCATCAGAGCTAGATACTCACTTTAAAATTCTAAACCAGAGATTGCAAACTAGTAGCTTGTGAGCTGCATATAGCCTCCCAGGGTGTTGTATTTGGATCCCACAATATTCTAAAAATTAGATAAATTAAAAATTAATTAAGAATGGTAATTAAATTATTTAAAACTCCAAATTTTTCCTCTTATGGAAAAAATTTGGAGATCTAGAAGGAGCAGGCTCACACTCTGACATGGCCAACAATTCGTTAAAATTTGGACTCTTCAGTTTACATCTGACTCATTTATGTCACCTGCCTGGCCCTTCAACAGAAAAATAAGAGAGCCTTGCTCTGGATGATAAGCTTCTACCAACAGAGCCTCTGACTTATGTGCTACACTTAGCACAATAGTTGATGAACAGTAAGTGCTCAGAGGTTTCTTACCTATTGAAGTCTGACTCTTGAACTTGAGCTGGGTTTTGCTCGTTTTAGCCTAATATATCAGATCACAAAAATCATTCTCACTAAAAACAAGTCAAGCCAAAAAAAATGAGGTAAAGTAGGATTTCTCTTTGATGTTTATTAATACTACACTAGAAGTCTCAGTAACAGGCCTATATTTTCTTTTGTTATTTTTACTATAAACGTGAGTTTCAAAATGCTTAAAAAACTAATCTTAAAACTAATGTTAATGAGTTTCTTTCAAATAGATTTGGGAAAAAATTGCATTGAAAACACTTAAATGGATTTTTGGCACAGGGCTTATCAGTCTTAAATATACTTTTATTTGACGGGAACATCAAAGGGGAAATATAATACAGTATATAGCATTTTGCAAATATATTCACTCAGCAAATATTATTGCATGCTGACTGTATGCCAGATACTACTTAGGCATTGAGAACATAGCAGTGAACAATACAGACAAAAGTCTTTTTTTTTTGAGACAGAGTCTCACTCTGTTGCCCAGGCTAGAGTGCAGTGGTGCGATCTCAGCTCACTGCAACCCCCGTCTCCTGGGTTCAAGTGATTCTCCTGCCTCAGCCTCCCAGGTAGCTGGGACTACAGGTGCACACTGCTGCACCTGGGTAATTTTTGCATTTTTAGTAGAGACAGGTTTTTACCATGTTGGCTAAACTGGTCTCGCACTCCTGACCTTAGGTGATCCACCCACCTCAGCCTCCCAAAGTGGTGCGATTACAGGCATGAGCCACCATGGCCAGTAACAAAAGTCTGTTGACCTTGTGGAGCAAATGACCTAGTTGGCCATGAGTCCCTTCATCTCATCCCTAGACCATAGTTTGTAATACACTGCTCTGGGTATAATTAGATGTATTTGTTGCCACCTTAGCCACCTTATTTTCCTCCTTACATATATTATTTTGTGTGTGTGTGTGTGTGTGTGTGTGTGTTTTTTTTTTGAGACAGAATGTCACTCTGTCACCCAGGCTGGAGTGCAGTGGCATGATCACTGATCACTGTAGCTTTGACCTCCAGGCTCAGGTGATCCTCCCACCTCAGGCTCCCTAGTAGCTGGGACTATACCTTTCCCCCACCATGCACAGCTAATTTTTGTACTTTTTGTAGAGATGGGGTTTCACCATGTTGCCCAAGCTGGTCCCAAACTCCTGGGCTCAAGTGATCCACCCACCTTGGCCTCCCAAAGTGCTAAGATTACAGGCGTGAGAAGTTAATGTTCTTTAAGTGATTTATATAAGTCCTTAAAATATCTGAGTTCATCATTCTTAAAATTTTGTTTAAAACATTCGATGTAAATGGCCTAAAAGAAGAGCCTATGTGAATGCTATTTAGCGGATGCCTTTAACTTTAGTATCTTTTAGCAGAGATTTTTAAAAACATTTTTCACAGTCAGAGGAAAATAAAGTGAACTCTGCAAAATATGTATCAGAAATTTGTTACATAGATGTAATGAAATTACTGAGACAAGATGATTTGAGATTAACAATAATAATAAATCCAGGGAAATATATTCCTCTTAAGCTAAGAAAAATGTAAGGAAAGGGACAAATATCTTTCCAGTTAAATTTAGAAGCTTGCAATATAAGCTTACTGTTTAGTTGAACAGATAGTCTTGCCACTTGCATTCTTTGTATTTAAACATCACATTTCTGTCTCCACCCTGGGGGTGGAGATATTGCCGCCTAAATAGTTCATGAGTTTTAAATTCGTGCTATGAAGTCTACTCTAAGTATAAAATACTGTGTGTATTAAGCTCTTATAGCTATGGTTTGTCCTCAACCATAAAGGGAGTCTTATTTCTATTCCAGATTGTTGCTCATTTTATTAATATCGCTTCAAAAACCCCACTAATCTAAGCTATGTTTTGAAGTCTTTCTGTTCGTATTAATGAGCTATATATTAGGTTTACGTCGACATTTAGGTAGTTAATACATAAAGTACAGATAGATTTTATTTTTCATATTGAAGGTAATGAAAAATAGACTGCTATTTATTTGCTGACCTTTTTCCAAAACTATTTCCAAGACTATTCTGTATAATAAAGGACAAATATTCAGTATCTTATAGCTATAACATGGTTTGTTTTTTTAGAAGCGGCAAAACTGTTCATTACTAATTATACTTACTACAAGTATAAAACACGTCTCATCCTATTTTATATATTTTTACCAAATAATTTGTATATTTCCAATTACATATTCTTTCAAAATGATTTGTCTTAAAAAAGCCTATGATTAGTTTTTTAGTTTATGAAAACCAGGTCATCTGATGAGATCAGGCATGAACTGCTTATAACTCAGCCCCTCAGCCCTCAAAACATTTCTCTTTCTTTCTTTCTTTCTTTCTTTCTTTCTTTCTTTCTTTCTTTCTTTCTTTCTTTCTTCTTTCTTTCTTTTGTTTACATAATATCTTAATATATCCTACAACAAATTCTGAGTTTCAAAGGTTGAGTTCAAGTTTTGGGGAATCAAGTTGATTTATAATACAATTTAAGAGTATTTAAAGATTTTTTTTTTGTTTTGTCTCTCAGATGTAGTCTCCCTGTCACCCAGGCTGGAGTGCAGTGGTGCGATCTCGGCTCACTGCAACCACCACTTCCCAGGTTCGAGTGATTGTCCGGCCTCAGCCTCCCCAGTAGCTAGGACTACAGGTGCCCACCACAACGCCTCACGAATTTTTTATATTTTTAGTGGAGATGGGGTTTCACAGTATTAGCCAGGATTTTCTTTCTTTCTTTTTCTTTCCTTCCTTCCTTCCTTCTTTCTTTCTTTTTCTTTCTCTCTCTCTCTCTCTTTCTTTCTTTTCGTTGACAGGGTCTCACTCTGTTGCCCAGATTGGAGTACAGTGGTGTGATCTTGGCTCACTGCAACCTGTGCCTCCTGGGTTCAAGTGATTCTCCTGCTTCAGCCTCCTGAGTAGCTGGGGTTACAAGCCCATGCCGCCACACCTGGCTATTTTTTTACATTTTTAGTAGAGATAGAATTTTGTCATGTTGGCCAGGCTGATCTCAAACTCCTGACCTCAAGGAATCCACTGGCCTCGGCCTCCCAAAGTGCTGGGATTACAGGTGTGAGCCATAGAACCCAGCCTAAATTTACCATTTTCTATATTATAATAATGGTTAAAATATTAGACTTAATAGTAATTTTTGAGCAGGTGTACTTTTATAACATGAACATTTGCTGTTTGTGGATTCATTTATTAGATCCAATCAACATCATTTTTCCATATTTCCTCTTTACGGTCTTTCATCAACTCTTTCCCAACTTTTAAACGTAGGTGTCTTTGCTTGTCAAATCAAGTTTTGTAGACCAGAGTACAGAATCCCTTCCCCTAATTAGTCTACAGTGGAAGTTTTCTATTCCTTTTTTCTTTTTCCCTATTTAAATAATTGTCCTGTTTGAACATTACAAAGCTCTTACACCTTGCCCCTTCTGTGGCAAGTATTTTAGATTGACCTTTTAAGCAGACATTCTGGGGTGACCCCTAGCAGTCACCCCTATATCCCTATTTAGAAGTTCCTGTCCTTCCAATGTTGCTATGATTGGAAGGACGAGGCTGCTCATAGACTAACATCTTTATTAATGAAGGTTGAGAACTTTTGAGAATGTGCTATAATTCTGCTATAAGAACAGAAAAAACAATTGACATAATTCCTACTTTATGTAATTTGAAAGATAAAACTATTGGTTTTCTAAGAGATTCTTTTTATTTATTACATTAGTGCATGCTAAGAAATAATAACATCCCACAGTCACTCTTCAGGTGGTTAGCAGTTAACCACAACTTCAACATATAAAGTTCAATTACTCAAATATTGAAACAATAAAATTCATACGACCTTATTTACTATTTTTTTATTATATTTTCTTGTGTATATAGGATAGGAGGTTTTGAAGCTTGAAAAGTAAATAATTTTATACTTACTTGGAGAATAAGAAAAAGTATATGTTTCTCTTTTCCCACCTGAAAAAGTGAATGCATCAGTAGTCACGTATTGTTTAAGAGTCCTGTATTTACTTTATAATTCACAGATACAAAATCTCTTCCAAGAGAAGGTGGGAAGTGTCAGACTTGCCTGGCATCAAAGGATCATAAGGCATGTAATTCAGCAACAGAGTTTACAGAGAGGAATGTGATAATGGGCCACCGCCTTGATCCCCAGTCTTTGTTAGCCTTTGTGATGATGCTGTGGCCCAGTCAGCCTCTCAAGGAGAGAGCCAGCGTAGCACCTCAACAGTGGTTACAGGTGTGACAGGAATATCTGCAAGTGGGCTAATATTCTCAGTTGCATAGAGTTCCAACATCCGTCATAGAGATGTTATTCACTTCGGAATTGTTCTTTGTGAGAAATGAGACTATACTTGCTTGATAAATGCATTGATGGGAGGTACTTTTTATTTTTATGGTATGAAGAAAATGGCAAAAACCTGAAAGAGATATTTAGGAGATATTATTAACTTGATTTCTAGAGACATTTGATTTTAAAAATAAGGATCTGGAGAAGTACTATAGCACAGTGAAGATGATAAGGATTTGGAGAAGTGCTATAGTACAGTGAAGATGACACATGATTTAGAATCAGAATACCCAGATTCCATTTCGACCTCTGCCACTGAGTATCTGTGTTATAACTCCTATTCATCTTTATTTTCCATTCTGCAAATGGAGATACTAAAATGTTCTTCACAGAATTTTTGTGAGTCTCAAGTATTTTATATAGAGAGAGGTTAAACAACACATCTATGAATTAATTATGCCAAAAACTCAAAATTCATCATATAAATTAAAATGTTCTTAATTTTAAAATAGTATCCCTAAGCCAAAAGAGCAGCCAGTGCAGTCAATTGCCATTGAAGTAGACTTTCGTTAATCTTAAGTCACTTGAATAACGGTAGCATTATTGGTAGCAGTTATGAATAATGGGGTCTTCAAGTCAGCCAGGCCTGAAATCACATCTTAGCTCTGCTTTGCTAGCTGTATTACCTGAATGAGCCTTGACTTCCATATAGGGTTATTACAATGAATGAACAACTTAATTTACATAAGGTATTTAACATGGAGGCTGAAAAGAACATGTCCAGTAAATAAGGTTGATGCTAAAAGTAGACACAAAAATCAAAGTTACCTGCTGCAGCAATCATCATCATCATCATCATCATCATTACTTTAGATATTTTTATGATCAACAGAAAAGACCAAACTTTTAAAACCCATATAAACTCTCACAGAACATCTAAGATTGTGATATGCTTTCAGTATAACCCAGATACCTCACAAAATACACTGAAATGAGTAAAGAAAATTTTTAAAAAGTTATAAACCTATAAGGAGAAATACAACAGAAAATAAGAAAGAGCAATTGAAAATACCAATTAATTTTTAGCAGGTGGAAGGAAGATAGGAAATTCATAAATGACACAAAAGAGTTAAGAGAACTGAAATCTAAGTGCCAAAAGAGTGAGATGTAAAAGAGAAACAGGGCAGTTTGTCCTGCAGAAACATGGAAAGACTCTGGAACTAAATCTAAGGTTATTGCAGAAAGTGAGAGAAAGAATGAAGCTGAAAACAGTTCCAAGTCTCTGTAAGCACTAATGAAATCCCCAGGTCCATGTCCCAGTCCATCTATCCATAACAACCTATTCTTAGAAAAATTTACACCAAAAAGCTCTAGTCTCAAGGAAAGCAGGTACAAAGTAAGGCCAAGGGGAAGCACCAAATGGAATACGTAGATTTTAACCCAATGTCTGCCTATTGAACTCTTCCCTTGCTCATCTCTTAAGTGCATTGGCAGCTTGGACTTATATCCTGATTGCATCTTCGGAAAAGATGCGACAGTTCCCAGTGAAACGAGTTCAAATATCAATAATCTAGGGACGTTTTGATTAAAAGGCTGCATGAGAGTAAAATTAAATCTGTCAAAAAGCCACTCTTTTACACACATAGAGCATCTACTTTAATTTTTATATTTCCTCTTTTAATATAAACTTAAGAATGGATTAGCAGTGGGAAAATAATCAACATGGAAGAAGGATACAAATCCAAGCATAATAAGCTAGAAGAAACAGACATCATAATGCAGCAAATGGGTAAATTCAGAAATTTTTAATGCATATAATCAAAGGAGATACAGTATTAATGAAATAAAATTTGGATGCTTTTTTAGATTAAAAAACATTTAGAGAAAAGTGGAAGCTCTGGAAAATAAAAAACTATATATAGCAAAATAAAATATTCTCCTGAGAAAAATATTCTAAAATTCAGACTTTAAAAAGAGGTTGAGGTTCAACATATATTTATTGAGCCATTACTATATGCCAAAATTTTCATGCAGATGATCTCATTTAGTTAAGACAAAGAAGGGTGTTTTCAAAAATCTAAATTCAATGGAAAATTATTTTTTGGCATTTAATAAACTTAGAAAAAAAGTAGCATTCTTTCATCAATTTTAATACCTCTCTGCAATTTCTTCTTAATATTTATTAATAAATTTCTTCTTAATATTTTTCCTAAGAAAATATTTTCTAACTATTAAAAAAAAAAACAGAATCCAGAGCTTTGAATTATACAAAGTTACAGAAGCATGTATTACATATGCTCTTGGGAAAAGAGCTCTCATATGAGATAGATTATGGTCCTTCCAGTGCTAATTCACACATGGGATGGACATCACACACACACAAATTAATGTGGCCCCAATGTCCCTGAGTATACAAAGGAGGTGCTGTGAGCCGGCTGCTGCACTTACAGTTTTTATCATTTCTGAATTGCATTTTAATAGTACATTTTTCGTTTGTGTCTGAACAAAATTTGCCTCCTTAAGGGAATGGATGGCTGGGAAGACAAGGCTGGAACACTGGGTATTTCCCTGCTCATGAATTAACTCTACTTTTATTTAGCCATCATATTTCATGAAAGTAACATATATGCATATTCTTAATTGTACATATGTATGTCCATGTATATATATTCAAAAATATCTAGATCTATAATCTTTAAGTAACATTTATCTTCAAATTAGGAAAAATTATTTAATTCTCAAATCAGATTACTCTATAGAGTATAAATAGCAACATTCAAAAAATCACTTTGGTTTATAATAAAATTTTACATAATTATCAATTACTTTAAAACTATGTTCTTTTGCCAGTTTTCAATGTATATTCAGTTGTGTTTATGCTTATAGTGAGTACTTTTCAATTAACTGAACTTCATGTTAAAGAAGTGTAATATGTGCATTTACTTCTTATTTTTTACAATCTTATCAAAGAAACAGATCTGGCAAAAGTTCTTGAAAGCAATGTTGAGATATAGTGGTATATACAAACAAGTAACAACTTGAATATCTGGGCAGTTACAGAATAATTGGTACAGGTCTCAGGAAGCAAAAATTAGAAATAGTCAATTAGCTTTCAAAAATATAGGTCCATTTTATATACAGTCTTTACATTCTGAGTATACTTAATATTTTTTTATTATATACATATATATATTTTTTCCAAATAAGAACACTAACAAATAACATTCATTGTTTTTCTACCATATAACTCTCTTTCATTTTCCCCCTTAAAGTCCTACTAACGTTCGTCATAACTCTAGGTTTTACATCAATGCATTTATTTCACTGCCAGATAATTCAAATCTTCAAATTATGCACCTCTCTCGCCTATTGAATTGAGCCTAAATTCTCCAACTTAGCTGTTAGGCTTTTTCCCAACGGACTTGATCTGTTCAGGCTGTTCAACCACTGCCTACCTGCTGTTCTCTTGATGCCATTTCTACCTTTCTTTTCCCATCCTACCTCTATGGCTTTGTTTATGCTCTTCCTCCAGAAATGCTGATCCATGCACTACTGCTCTTTCCAAATCCACGTTAACATCCAGCTTTCCTAGGCAGCCTAATCTACCCACTCAACTGACACTGATTTCTCTATTATCTAAATATTTATTCACTGAACAACTCTCAATGAATTTATATGCTAGGTACTTGGAAAAATACAGTGCCAGGCAGGGTGGCTCACGCCTATAATCCCAGCACTTTGGGAAGCCAAGGTGGGAGGATTGCTTGAGGCCAGGAGATCAACACCAGCCTGGGCAACAGAGTGAAAACTTGTCTTTAATACATTTTTTTTTTTTTTGGAGACGGAGTCTCTGTCACCCAGAATGGAGTTCAGTGGCGCAATTCGGGCTTACTAGAACCTCTGCTTCCCAGGTTCAATTGATTCTCGTGCCTCAGCCTCCAGAGTAGCTGAGACTACAGGCATCCACCACCACCCCAGACTAATTTTTGTATTTTTAGTAGAGACTGGGTTTCGCCATATTGGCCAGGCTGGTCTTGAACTCCTGACCTTGTGATCTGCCCACTTCAGCCTCCAAAAGTGCTGGGATTACACGTGTGAGCCACTGCACCTGGCCCTAATAAAATTTTTAAAAAATTAGCCCGGTGTGGTGTAATGTGTTCATACCCCTACTAGAAGGCGAATTCTAGAAAGTACTGAAAGGTACTGAAAGGAATTCACCTTCTAGTAGGGGTATGAGATAATAAACATGAGTAGAATGTGATAAGTTTTATGATGGATGTATGGACAACAGGCAGTTAATGCAAAGAGGAAGATTTGTGTTTGCATATACGTGTCTGTGCAGGTATGGGGAGCTACTGGCAGGGAAATGGACTATGGGGCATGGAAAAATTGTCTTCCCAGACCATGTATGCCAGAACTGAGCACTGAAAGGCAAGTACAGTTCAAGTTAAGCATCTGGTGAAAGCTACTTTAGGCGGAAAAAAACAACATGTGCAAATAAACGTAGGTGAGTTAGAGCATAAAAAGGAATGCTGAAGAAACTGAAAAGGATTCAACGTAGCTAGAAAATTCTGTTCCTGTGAAGACAACAAAGTAGATCACAAACAGCCTCAGTGTAGTTGATTGTTCATGAAAACAATCCATGGAGGCTAGGCAGTGGCTCACACCTGTAATCCTAAACTTTGAGAGGCCTAGGTAGGTGGATCACCTGAGGTCAGGAGTTCAACACACCAGCCTGGCCAACATGATGAAACCCCATCTCTACTAAAAATACAAAAAATTAGTCGGGCATGGTGGCACACACCTGTAGTCCCAGCTACTCAGGAGGCTGACGCATGAGAATCGCTTGAACCCAAGAGGCAGAGGTTACAGTGAGCCGAGGTCCTGCCACTGCACTCCAGCCTGGGTGACAGAGTGAGACTCTGTCTCAAAACAAAACAATACAGAATAACAATGAGGAGTCACCTGCAAGCAAATTTGAAAGTCAGGTTACCTTGGGGCAGATACTTCCATATGATGAATTGAGAAGATTCGATGGCATAGGAGTGGGAGGGAAATCTGAGGCTCTCATATTAAGCCAATATTTCTAAGGAAACTAGAGTGGTTCTAGATCAGTAGTGTCTTACAGCACAAGGAAGACAGACATACCTACTCTCTAGAGGAAAACGGTGCCAATTTATGCCATTAGGATTGTTATAGGTGAAGTTCAGCTTACTGTGAGAACTCAAAATATTTGTGGTGGTAAACACATAGAGAAAAAAATCAGGAAATTTGATACAAACAACCAGAAAAATATTACAATGATCAGATGCAGAATATAAGTATTTGATTATTTAAATCTACAATAAAATCACCTGAGGTAAGGAATTCGAGACCAGACTGACAAACGTGGTGAAACCTTGTTTTTACTGAAAAACTAAACAAAACAAAACAAAAATTAGCCAGGTGTGGTGGCGGGTGCCCATAATCTCGGCTACTCGGGAGGTTGAGGTAGGGAGAATTACTTGAACCCAGGAGTCAGAGGTTGCAGTGAGCCAAGATTGCACCGCTGCACTCCCGCCTGGGCGACGAGAGAAACTGTGTCACACACACACACACACGACAATCCATGGACAATAATATATTACAGATTGATATAAACCATAAAACATTTTTCTTTATTTTTACATATGCATGAATTATGACTGCCCAATAGGATAGTTATACAATCTGCAGTAGATTCTGCCTTAGGTAAATTATTTCAAAATAGACACAGCAGTAGAGATTTATAGATATCAACACATGGCTATGCAACAGGTAAGTCTCAGACACCAAACGTATCCTAGATCAGCTCCCTCTCAGTGAAAGAGCGCCCAGTGCAATATATGTATTAAACATAAAACAGATAAAGGGATACTCCATTGCAAGTCAGGACTTTGGTTCCAGACTGCAATACTTTCTCCAGTGAGCTATCCAATAGCATACAAATAGTCCTTTCATCTGGAATAGAAGTAGGAGAAATAGCAAACTAGAACAAGTTTCTCTAAAAATTTATAGCAGAGCTTGTATAATCCTCCACTTTGTCTATTTGTTTCTTTTAAAAATTTTAAAAATAGAGATGGGGTCTCACTATGCTGTCCAGGCTGGCCTCAAGCTTCTGAGCTCAAGCAATCTTCCTGCCTTGGCCCCCCAAAGTGTTGGGATTACAGGCATGAACAAACCATGCTTGGCCAATCCAACGCTTCCTAATGTGAGGACTGCTCCTAGACCTGCCCTCAGCATCTCAGCAGCTAGCAAAAACCCGAGGTGAGCTGACAGATAGCACAGTTACCTCTCCGGGGGGAATAGCCTTACTGTTTCCCTACTGGCAAGTCAAAGGAAAGGGAGAGACAGCTAAGGATTCTCCCCTTAGGGGGCAAATCCAGGGTGACATTCTTACTACTCAAATCTCCTGAGGGGTCAAGAGACAATCTAAGACAGGGAACCCTACCACTGGAACCACCGTACCTTGTAGGATGGATGACAGCAGGCCTGCTGGAGAAAGTCGGAATGGGGTGGGGGTGGGGGGGTTGGGGAAGGAAGCAAATAAAATTATGGAGAAATAGAATGACTGCGGCCTTTGAGCGCTGGCTTGTCCTAGGACAATCGGATTTCACAGGGTAATGTATATGCAAACAGACATGTCCCGTTTATTTCATGGTTTGCACTACAGAGACTCTTCGCCGCTCTCCACGCCTTTGTTGACCTACCGCCAGCAAAGTTGTGTGGTTATAAATAGAGGCAGCTGATTAAGAAGGGCGGGGAGTACTTTCTCTGGGAGCTTATGGATCAATCACTGCTAAGGGGATGCAGGTTGAGGGGAAGGAAGAAAGTAAACCGCGGGGCAGTTTGTCTCAGTGAAACCCAATTCCTTCGCCCCAGAACTGTGGTGGTCAAACGTGCGCGACCCTCTAGACCCAAAACAGTTTTCGTCAGCAACGGGTCATCAGCAGAACCGAGAAGACGGGGTGGGAGGTGTGGCCGGTCCGAGATAGGGGAGAGGTACGGGCTCCTCACCAAGGAGGTGGGGCTCGGCGGACGGTCTAGAACCTAGAGGCGCTCCCGCGCGAGCCCCGCTGCTTCCAGTCCGCCCTCGCCCGGCCCGGCGTAGGTCGCTCCCTCCTCCCAGCCCGGTCGGCACTTTCCCCCGGCAGGGGGCCCAGGTCGAGCTGGGCCAATCCCGCGCGCGCGTAGCGCCGGACCCCTCCTGGATGCCCGGGGCGCGGTGGCTTCCCTTCGTCCAAACGGGGGGTGTCTCCTCCATCACCCCAGCCGCAGCTTCCCAGCCTGAGTCGTGCTTCCGGACGAGGGAGGCTCGCTCCTCTGCGGCCGGGGTCTGGGGGGTGTCAGCGCGCCCCCGAGTGAGCGATTGGGGACGGCGCGGAGCCGCCGATCCGCCGCGCGCCCTCTGGTCCCGGGCTGCGCCGGGGTCGGGAGCGGCCCCAGCCTGCGCCCCCGCGGGTCCCGCACCTCGCCTGGGCCCTGCCCTGTCCTGCCGCGTCGCGGCCTCTCCGCACCCCAAGTCCCGGGAGCCGACATGCAGACTCGTTAGGTTAAAGGAACCTCGCCTGGCCCCCCACTGATCGTCTAGAGAGGGAGGCCAGCGAAACAAAAGCCATAGCGGAAAATTAAGCGACTTCCCCTCGGCGGAGAACTTCGAGGTGGAGGAGCGGGGAGCGGCGCGGGGCAAGCGGGGAAAGAAGGGCCGAGCTGGGTTTCCGACGAACCCTAGGCAGGGGGAGGTGGGGGGCTGCGGAGGAAAAAAGACAAACATCTGGGGATCGGACCATAGACCGTAGCTTTGTCTTGTCCTTCAAAGTTCGGCTGCCCTTGAAGTGATTTGTCAGGCAGCCCACGGGTGACAGGGAGGAGGGGCGGCGGGGAGCCGGGGCGGGAGACGCCGTGGGGAGCGGGAAGGGAGGGAAGGAAGGGGGGACGCCGACGAGAGGGGGAGCAAAGTGACCCCGCCGCCTGAGGAACGGCAGAAACCGGGATCGCGGAGGTGCGAGCCGGAGCTCGGGAGCGGGGCGCTTCCCGGGGAGACGCCGAGACAGCGAGTAGGGAGGAGCAGAACGCAGAGGTTAAGGGGAAGGCAGGCCGAGGAGAAAGAGCGAGAGGACGGGAAGGAGGAAATAGACGGGGAGAAGAAACTGAAGATTAGTCGTTGAAGTGTATTAAGAAAGAGGGCATGTCGCCTATTTTAGGAAAAGTGGCTTTGAGGCCCCCCCCTTGTTCTCTCTTTTGCCCGCCAACCGCTGAACTGATTAGACTGTAATTAAGGCCATAAAGCCCTCAGATTATACACCTGTTTATTCACTAAAGTCGGGGTCTCATCAAGCAAATTAGCTGCCTCCAGGCTACACATTGGGCCTCGAGCTTGCCTGATTAATGAAGTTTATTGGGAGCTGTTAAAAGCATTAACTGGAGAAAATCTCAGCAATTCGTCATATTTAAGGGATGAAATTAAATCTTGCTATGCAAATGAGAAAAAATTTTTAAACCATCTTTAGGGCTTACTGTCTGCATATTATTTTGCTTTAAAATTCTGTTCAGGAAATAGGAATTAACATGAAACATTATTTGCTCTTAAAGTTATCAAAAATATTGAATCACACCTTATGTGGCATTGTGAGGAGAGAAAAAGAAAACAAGGAAATTCCCATATACTTCGTTTCCCAGCGCAAAGAATTTTCTAAGACACCTAATCACAAAGCCAACTTTCACGAGAAACCCAATTTTTAAAATTAAAGTTAATGCATCCATCTACAAAATGAGACTTGGGAGTAGTCCTTCAAGGGGGTTAATTTTTGATGAGGGTGGTGGGCATGATGAATTCAGCAGCTGAGAGAGGAGGGGAGTTTATGCAAGTGCCCTGAATAAGGAGCACATGTGAGAATGGCAGAAAAGCAGTAGAGTGTCAAGAAAAAGCACCCCAAATGAATCAATACTCTCATAAACTGCCTGTAGAAAATGTTTCTGTACAGTGTTTTTTAACTCTGACAGTAGTTACAGTTAACACTAGTGGACAGGTTGGGGAAGGTGCGATTATGAAAATAAACAAGGGAAATGAGGGAAATATAACCAAGTGGAAAAAGGAAATGGAGTGCAAATTGACAACATAATCCAGAATTTGTAAAGTATGTATTTACTTTAGGTGCTGCTTGGTAATATTGCCACACAAATGTTTATTAATGGTTGCAATTATATAAGTGACGGGAGAGTGATTTCAGTACATTAATTATACTTGAAAAGGGGGAATCTTTTCTACAAGAGTAATGAAAGTATATATATAAATGCCTTCTATTTCAACAAAATATTGAAAATAACATAGTGAATAAATTATTCCAGTCAACGTTAAGCTTATTACAATGCTAATCTTTCCAGATTTTTTAAAAGTCTTTTCTATCAGTTTTTCTGAGGGCATTTTAGGTATCAGTGCAGTATGAAATGTCTGTTTGACTAAAATTTGTTTCAGGACAATGTACGTTTTATAATTTCAGTAAGATATATAAAATAGTAGAGTATATGAAATAGAAACTCTGAGACAAAAGCGAAAGGCATAGCTAATGGAAAATCAGATAATTTTGAAGAAAATTTATCTCATAATAGTCACCTCTAATGTATTCAGTTTTAAAGTATTTGATAGATTTTTATAGTTATTCTCACTAATATTATACTTCAAAATTGATTTTCTAGTTAATTTTAAATGTTTTATTTTAAAAAACTTAAAGCATTGAGATTTACTAATTTCTCTTCCTTAATGAAGTCACTAAGAGTTGGCTAAAGAAAGTAACAGTAATCATTCATATTAATATTTCTGTTTTAAGGGTCAAAAAAACTTTCAAATTTATTCATTCCTCCCCTTTGGTGTGCGTAGAATACAACTTTGTGAAACTAAAAAAAAAAAAAAATGTAAATTTAAAGTCTAGAAAACTCAGCAACACCACTCACAAACATATATAATCTTGAAAAATAGTCATTTGTCTTAATCTTTAAAATCTTTATCTCCTAAAAACTCCAATATAGTCAATTTGAAAATCAAAAAGTCCCTTTTGTTTCTATAAATATTATGTATTAATTATAAGATGATTATTTTAAACAAATGAACTGTAAACATTTTTATTTTAATATTGGAAATTAAAAATCATATCTAGGTATTGGTAAGGATGAAAAATTCTTCATCTGTGCATCTGATACTATTCTTTGGATTAGTAGAACACATTTTATATTGAAATTCTAATTATTAAAGGATTTTTCAGTAAAAAGAAAATATATGTAAATTAAATTAATTTTTGTTCAAGCAATACAAATTTTAAAAAGATCTGTTCCTCCTATAATTCTGAAGTAATTTGAAGAACAACAATTATCCTTCGTGCTGAAAATCGGTCATTTATCAGGATTTTGCTTTACTTTTAATGTTTAATTTAAACATATAAATGGGGAAAGAGAGATGAGTAAATTATCCGAGGGTATTTTAAACATATATTTTGCTGTAAATACATTTAAAAATGTTTTGCGCCTCACATTTTGAAGATTAGAACATTTTTAAATGATCCTATGCTGATCTTAGAATACTTGTCATTGTGGTATCCTGCATCTAACGGTTCATTTAAAATATGGATATTTTTGTACAAAGATAATTTGCTTTTAGAGTGTACAGTCATACAGTGTGGGCTTCTGAGCTGCTAACTAATGGGTATCTGTTATTGTCATTTGTATTTCTGATCTCTAGAGTGGTATGGATAAAGAAGGTCAAAATGGTCTCTGATGGAAAAGAAACTTTTAAAACGCTTGGAAAAGTTAATGAATGAGATTTCCCTGCACTTGAAGATATTAGGATTGGGAGATCAAGACTCCCATCAGCCACATTAAGAATATTCACAGTTGACAGGAAAACTCAAAGTTTCTTTTTCCCCAGCAGAGAAATGTCCCCCACCACCACAGCTAAACAGTGCTAAGTCAAAGAAATAATTATATTAGCTTAAAGAGAATGTTTCCTAAGCAATAAACTAAGAACACATAACCTAGTTTTCATTTTATTTATTTCATGTAGTTTTTCATAAGTGCTTGAAAATGCTTTTTGCAAAAATGTTCTTTTTTACTTTATAAAACTTCTTTTCTGCTGTGGATAAAATTACAATGTAATAAACTAGTTTTTTTAAAGTCTTTGTAGCAATAATTAAAGTTCAATGAAAAGAACATAACTGTAAGAGATGTGCAACACCCCTTTCTTTTAAAATAACTTTTAAATTATGAAATAAAAATGCTACTTCAGTTTGCCTTAAATAACCCGTATTTCACCCATTATTTTCTGTTTTCTTAAATGTTCAAAATATTAGCATATAAAAAGAATTCTCTCCGTGTGTTCCTTAAGACCCACTGCATTTTTATCAAAGCCTTCAAAAATGCAGTGTTCTAAGACATATTTTAATATGATCAGCTGGGTTTAAAAATGTATTCTTTAATTTTTATGGAATAGTATATGAAATAAAGAAATATAATATATACCTTTAAAGATGAGTCAGGATTTCAGTAATATTCAGTAGGTATAGTTAATATACCACATGTCATATTTTGGGTTCTTAGAACTGAGTGCTTCTTTGTAGAAGCTGACTTAAATATTAGAATTTATAGTTTGAACCTGTGTTTTGGTCATTTAAATACTGTAAAATTATTAATGGAAAAATAGGTGCATGAAGTTAATAGTTGATAATATTGTCATTCTCAACCATGCAAATATAGCTCAAAATGAAATATGTTTTATTGTATTTTTCCAGGAGAGCCTTTTGAGTCTAGAAAGGTCAGTAACAAGATTTTTTTTTGATACATGATATGACCTAATTATTTCACATATTACAGAAATCCAAAGCAGGTAGAGGGTGCCTTTTTTTTTTTCCTTTGAGGTAAGTCTAAATTGCAACAGCTAAAATGCCTTCTTATCATTGTAATGAGATCAGTAGGTTTCAAGTATGGAATGAATCAATTATTGTAAGCAAAGCCCCCGAGTAAATCATGGAATGCCAAACCAACCTCGGGATTATAAAATGAATCTGTGACAAGTATTCAAGGTTTCCACATAGTCTCAATAATGAGAATGAAGTACCTACTATTAACTGAAAGCAAAGTTTTATTCACTTACTAAGGAATACATGCATATTAAAAGAGGTCAGATTGAATGAAGCTTCTAAAAAAGGATATCTAAGCAGCATTAAAGATAGAAATATATGATAAATATGTATAGTTTCTATTAAAAAGAGAAAGATGCCAAAAGCACATTGAATGAAATAAGTGAGACATAACTATATTAACTGAAAAATAAATAAGTAGCTCTTTATATTTTTATTTTAATAAAACTCTTTTAACATCAACAACAATCAAAAGATTATCATAAAAGAAATCAGGACTACCCACAGTCAGTCTCAGCAATTCTAGGGATTTGATGTCTCTCAACTGGGAAGAATAATAGAATGTAAAGTTTTAACAGAAGTGAAGACAGGAAAATGTCAATTGTATTATTTTTGATATATTGCCAAAAGGCAGGCAGATTCTAAAACACTTGGGAGATTTGGCTTAAATAAGATAGTTACCTCCTGCACACATTCTAGCTGTCTCCTTGCCTCTTTCTTTTCCTTTCCTTTAAGATAACTGTATCACTTAATTTGCTGTAGCTAGCTGTTTAGTAGCTTTACAGTTTACTGTTGTAAATGCCAAGTCATAAACATAAATGATAGTAGCATGTTTACCAGTTCTTGCCAATTTACTAACACTTTAATGCTTATGATAGGGTGTATCTGGTTTTTACAAAAACATGTTGAGTGATGCAAACAGAGTATATTTTCCTAGCTTACCCTGTTCCAATTACATACGTCTTCAAATTATTTAGGTTCTGCACTACCTAGAATCAGATATTAATTAAACTAATAAATATCAAACTTAAAATCTTTTTTAAAACTTAAAATCTTAATACACATAAAAACTTAAACACCAAAGTGCTTCAATTACTTTTACGTATTGTTTCTTATACTGTATTTCTATCAATGCATTTCAGGAATTATACATAAATAAAAAGTGATGATTCTTTAAAAACACGAACTAAAGTCTTACACTAAATTAATATTCACAATATATTATATATAACTAAGTGAAAAGATAAATTTGTAATGTATTAAGCTTGTGCATTTGGGGTGTAGCATATACAAAATTATAAAAAGTATAATACTCTGATGTTTAATGTTTTCCATTTAAAATTATGTAAATATGTTAAATTATGCTTATGTCTCAAGGTTATGAATTTTGGCATAGCTGTTGTAGATATTTGTGTAAAAACGACACATATGTAACAGATTTTATGTGAAAAACATAAAAATACTTAAATATTTTCTCACCTTTTTTTTTGCCAGAATCAAAAATAAAATATATTTTGGTATTCTTAAATTATCAATTTTTATATGTGTTGTTTCAAATATAGTCATATTTTGGCAGTATATATGACATTTTTATTTTAAAAGGAGATCTATTTTGATGTACATGTAGATATCTGAAAATATGATACTCATTAGTGAATTGAAAATCGACATACTGTAAATGGAAGCTGTAATTGTAGGCCTAAAACAGCTAAAATCAATGTCTGTGTATTCATATTCAAAGGCAAGTTTTTGAATCATGTGCTGGAAATGAAAAAGAAATGATTTCAGAATAGTGAACATTTACAAATAAAAAGATAACAGTGTCTACTATGCAATGAAGGATTTTAAATTTGCAGTGAAAGTCTGACACCTGGTGGTCAGAAGGAGGAGCATCCGAAGAGGGGGAGGCTATTGTAAAATTTCTTTGGGCTTTCATAAAATAAAAATTAAATTAAAACTTATGAGAAATTCTTTCCTGTTAAAAGAGATTTTATATAACATTTACATCTTACATCTTATTCTAATGATTTACTAATGAGTCTTTTTTTTTTTTGAGACGGAGTTTCGCTGTTGTTATCCAGACTGGAGTGCAATGGCACCATCTCGGCTCACCGCAACCTCCGCTTTCTGGGTTCAAGCAATTCTCCTGCCTCAGCCTCCCGAGTAGCTGGGACTACAGGCACGCACCACCATGCCCAGCTAATTTTTGTATTTTTAGTAGAGACGGGGTTTCACCTTGTTGACCAGGATGGTCTTGATCTCTTGACGTTGTGATCCACCTGCCTCGGCCTCCCAAAGTGCTGGGATTATAGGCGTGAGCCACCGCGCCCGGGTTCAAATTTACATTTCTTAAATATTGTTTGTGTTAAAGATGTTTTCAAGAAAATCAAACTTGGTCAGCAGATAGTTTTAAAATAATAATGGATATGCATTTTAAAATAGTTTAATCAAATTTATCTCAGAGAAAATTAATTTGATATTATACTCTTGGAATCAAAATGAACCTTTTCTGTATCTTCCAAAAAACAAATTAAAGAATTAAAAATTCACAAAGAAATTTAAAGGCATTTTTAGCAAAGAGCAAGAATCACAACAAAAAGGTTCTAAACCTTCAAATCGAAAGGCAGTCCTATTTTTTGATAAGTATTAAAAAGATAATTTATAGACCCAAACTATCAATAAGTAAATACCCTATCATAGTATTTTTTACTAAAATAGTTCAAAAGAATTGCAAAATTAATACATCAAACTCTGCCCTAAGACCAACAGCCTACTATAATGGAATCTGTTTATATTAAGTGAAATTAATCTTGCTTAAATTATGCAGTAAGTAAATTCCAATAACAATTTAATAATAAAATTATTATTAATATTTCAGACTTTTCTAAGGTGTTTCATCATTTTAACATGTTCCTCAAATAATTTTTTTAAAATATCACCATACAAGAATGACTAGATGCTTTTTGTTTACCATTAAATTTCAAAATACAAAACTATGAATGAATACACAATTGGGTATCCTTTTCTGCATATTCAAGGTGAAATGAAGCTGCCAGAGGGGAAAACTTTTGCGTAATTTATGTTCCCTAAAAGATTTGACCAAACAGTGTAAAAATTGTTTGGATTTTAAAAGCATATCCTGGTTACTTCCTCAAATTCCCATTTTGCTTGGTGTACGTAGGCAGTCTTAGCGCTAAATTTCTTGTTGCTGCTTGTGGCTCTTTGATGTCTTCATCCAAGAGGCAGCAGGACACTCGGAATAAAGAACACTGCTGATGTATGAAAAGGTTCCTGTCATTGTAGAGTTCCATAAATCCTTCTGCAGTGGCAAATGTGCAGTAGTATCGATCAACGTCTGGTTGTTCCTGGTTTTCTTACAGTTTTAAATTGAATTAGTGTATAGGGTGGGTGGTCATACTGGGTTGGTTTTTGGTCTTCCACATTGATGCCATTTGTACAGTGCCGAAGACTGAATTCACAATTCATTGTGAAGTTGCTGAATGAACTTTCAGAAAGGCATTTCAGATGCTCAGGAACACTCAGTAGTGTTCAAATGCAATCAAAGACATAAAACTGTTTCTATTAATTTATTCATACAAAGTTGATTCTTTCCACAAATTGAAGAGAGTCTTACGTTGCCCTATTCTTACAGCCCGGGTTATTTTATGAGTGCTTAAAAAATAATAAGGACTGTAGCCTTTTCCTTTAGAGATGTTTAAAATTCTTATATGTTACATAATTATTGATGTGATTATTCTATGTGTAAAAACTGTCTCTCCAAGTGCTTTGAAGATAGGAATTCTTTCTTAGCAGAGACTTGTAAGTAATGCAAAGTAATTTCAAAGTATTTTAAACTAAAACCAACTTCATTAACAAATGTTGGTGTTTATTTTCCTTATGAGAATTGCCGAATTTTCTTTCTCCTAAACATTAATATATTTTTCATTATAGAATAGACTTTTTAAGGGCTCTTTAGACGAGGAGCCTGCATTCTTTCCTCATAACACCCTGCTGATTCTGATGTGAGTACCTTGCTATTTGCACAGGTCTGAGGGAAAAGGGAGGTATCAGTTTTTCCTTACCTTTGATTTCTCAGTGCCTGGCACACAGTAGAGTTTCAATAATTATTTTTTGAATGAATAAATTAAAGAATGAATGTAAGAATGCTTTGCTTTTTCCCCTCCAATATCAGTAACTTTTTCCTAAAAGCATAAATTTGCATTGTACATCTATCCACATTTGAGAGAAAATAGTAAGACAAATGATTACAACACGCACACACAGACACTTCATGTGTGAGGGCTTTAAAGGATCTTTTCTTTGGACAGAAAAAAAATGAGATGAGAATCATATATCACCAACCTGCACAATTAAGCAATCCTTGGGGTCCACGTTACAGAAGTAAGTATATGAAATAGGTAACATTTTAGCTGCTAATATCTGCATTGATGTTTATACAGTGAGATGCCATCTTCTGCACGAACATTTGCACATATTAATGGGCCCTGAGCTTGCAATGATATATCTTACATGCAGAAGCATGTCAGAAATTTGTAACATCAAATATCTGGGACTGTAATAGGCATTTCATTATCACATTAACTATAATCCAAACAGTTGGTTTTCTAATGATTTTATATAAAATTACATATTTTTAGAGTCCTCTTTATTTTCATATCTTCCCTGGTCACTCTTGATGATGTTACTTTTTCCCCTTTGATTATATACTACAATATTTACTCTCCATCCTCTCATTTGCTGTCAACAGCTCTGTTTTACTATTTAATTATTTACAAATGACATAACTGTCTTTCCCAAATTGTTGTAATGTCTCCAAATCAGGGGGTGTGTCTCCCCTCTTTGGCATTCATATAATACACTGAACCACGGTTTTCAGCGATAAGGTTAACTTTTGAAGTGCCAGTACTAAATATGTCCTGGATGTTTCTATAGAAATGCTAAAATATAAATGCAGATTATATGAAACATAAAATGTTTTCTTCTTTGCCAGTTTATCTAACGTTGTCTGGTCTCAACACCAGTCACTCTCAGTACCTACTTTTTCATAGTGCTAATTGTTATTTAAAATTATTTCTTTTTTAACTCATCACTTACCTCCTTCACTAGAGTCTAAGCTCCATCAGCACAGGGACTTTTATGCCTTATTCACGGCTGTATCCTCAATGACTAGAACTGTATCTGTCTACTGGAGGTGCTTCAAAAGTGCCAATTTTCCCTTATCTACTCCATTTAGAGTTGGTATTTTACTAAGATTAGCTTCGTAGTGTTAGAAGGGCATTGAGGGTTCATTTAATCTCACTGTCCACCCAGCACAGGAATCTACTGTAATATCTTTGAGAGATACTCCTGTGGCCTCTACTTGTATTCTCATGTCAATAGGTTCATCACATATTGAGGCAACCTGAGCCATTGTTGGAAAGCTGTTGTGATTGGAAAGATCTTTTGTTAGAAAGTTAGCAGATAATATTGCATGTTTTTATCATGTACAGCTTATGTGTCCTTTTTTGTAAGGATTTGAAACCTGTCTTGCTGATTCATTTACTGTAAGTCTTAGTTTTTTACCCTATGGAACTATAGAAACAAATCAATTTCTGCATACTCTTCCAATATGTTTACACACACACACACACACACACACACACTATTTCCTCTTTGAATAAAACATTACTAACATTGTTCATTCATTCTGCTAGGTGTGCCAGACAAAAACAATCCCCACTTTCGTGTCCACATAGTCAAATGGGAGAGACAGATAATTAAACACATTATGTTCGTAACACATGTTAAGCACAATGCATGAACAAGAAATACAATATCAAAAAGAACCGAAGTAAAATCTGGTTCAGAAGGGGAGACAGCTCCAAGTTGTGCTGACTGGAAAACATGAACAATGTAACATCCTTCTGCATCCCTCCAAACCACCACCCTGCCCTATGATGTACATTACTGAGAAACACTTTGAAATTGCATTTGTGGGCTTTTTTTCTAGATGTGATAACATAGTAAGTCTGACCTCAACAGAATCACAAGGCAAGAAGAGTTTACCAAAAAGAGCACTTTACATTTTGTTTACTTGTACATATAAGATTGGATGTTACCATCAGCTGCTAGAATTTCATTTTGTTCTAATTCTTATGTGTTCTCTTGAAACATTGGATTGGCTTTCTAAATCTGGTTTTCCACTTTTCCTTGTAAAATAATGTGTGGTTCTTATAAGGAAATCTCTGTGTTTTTGGAACCTGCTTATGTCTAAAATGTACATTTGATTTCCTATTGTTTTCCTTTATTGATATTTAGATCATTAACCAAATGGGTAGGTTCTTGTAATAAGTAATGCATCTCATTAGCCATATCACACAAAGTCATTGATCATGAAATTTTTAATGAAGATGCTTAGATGTTATGATATACACTTCTAAGTAGACAATCAGTTTGCAGGGTGAAAATAAACTATGGTTATAGGATTTTGTATTTTGAACACTTTTTTCCCCGAAATTTGTTACTTAGCTTCAATCTTACTATTTTTTAAATACATGCCTGCCACTACTTGTCACTCATACTAAAACACATCATTCTTTTTATATTTCACAGCACAAACTCATGCCCTTGTATATCATTATTCTCTTTAGTTCTTTCACTTTCTGAACTTAATTTGATTCTTGTTATAGGATTTGAGTGGTCCTAGAAATGTGTGGAAAGAAATAATGACTTCTTTAATTCTGAATAACTGAAAGTTTTGGTCATTCCACAGATTTTAGACATAGAGGGAAAACAGCCAAATTAATATAAAAGAAAGAGACATGGAATGACAAACCACACATAAAGGTCTTCAATATTTCTGGTGAATTGTAGTTTCCAAAAATGGCCATCACAATATCCCTTTACCCATAGGCTCTTCTACAGTCTTGCTCCTCCATCAAGAAGCAGAATATAATTCCCTTCCCCTTGATTCTGGGAAGGCTTGTAGTTCACTTGCAACCAATAAAATGAGGCAGTAGTGATGCTGCCTGTCTTCTGGGCTAGGTCATAAAAGGCACCGTAGCTTCTATCTGGCTTGCTTCCCTCTAGAAGCCTCCAGGTGCTATGTGAGCAGCCTAACTATGCTGACATCACCATGTTGTGAGGAAATCTAAACTAGCCCATGAGCAGAGAAGACGTGGAAGGTCCTGAGACCACACGAAGTGAGTGAAATGCCAAATCAGCCTCCAGCTGATTGTGACTCCAACCTCGATCATGCTCCATCCACCATCTGACTGCAGTCAGAGTCCCGTAGTCAGAACCACCCTGCTAAGCCCTTCCCCAATTCATGACCCATGGAAACCATGAGGAATAATACAGTGAATATTGTTTTAAATCACTAAATTTTGCAGACATTCATTATGTAGCATAGATGACCAGAACAATGACTTTCAGAAACCTGGTGCTAAAATGAAAGCAGTGAAGGATAATCCCAGCTTTAAAAGCAGTGTAGGCTGAGTTACAGAATTATCTAGTCTTCTCAAAAGGTCCACCAGGGTTGATACTTGTATTATGGCAGTATCATGTTTTGTTAAGTATTACTGAATTTTATAAAATATGTATCACATTCATAAAATCTCTTAAAAATCAACATCCATCTTTTCATTAAATTTAGCAAGAGATAATATTAGTATGTCTTGTAATAGTAGGTCACCAAATGGAGGCTTTGTAAACTCTAGATATAAAACCATGTGCATCAGTTAAGATTACTTCAGCAACAAGTGACAGAACCCCTAAATCAAATTGGTTTAAACAAAAAAACACATTATCTCAAAAAAGTCTAAAAGGGAGGCCAGGTGCAGTGGCTCACACCTGTAATCCCAGCACTTTAGGAGGCCAAGGCAGGTAGATCACCTGAGGTAAGGAGTTCGAGACCAGCCTGGCCAACATGGTGAAACCCCATCACTACTAAAAATACAAAAATTAACCTGGCACGGTGGATCACACCTGTAATTCCACTTTGGGAGGCCAAGGAGGGTAGATCGCCTGAGGTCAGGAGTTCAAGACCAGGCTGACCAACATGGTGAAACCCTGTCTCTACTAAAAATACAAAAATTTGCCAGGTTTGGTGGCAGGCACCTGTAATCCCAGCTACTTAGGAGGCTGAGGCAGTTGAATCACTTGAACCTGGGGGGTGGAGTTTGCAGTGAGCCGATTATGTGCCACTTCACTCCATCTTGAATGACAGAATGAAATTCCCTCTCAAAAAAAAAAACTCAAAGGGATCTGCAGGGACAGTTTGAGTGTTGCTTCCTTGAGTCTCTGGGTCCGCCTAATTTATGGGTCAGCTTCATCCTTATAATGACTGTTGCATTTCCAGCCATTACATATAGGCACAGCAATATCCAGAAAGACCTGTCTTTTGTAATAAATTCTTACTTTGAATGGAAAACTCTTTAGCATTTAGAGTTCACTCATTCAACAGTTATTTACTAAGCCACGCCTGGTAAGTGTGAGGCAGTAATCTAAGGCTTGAAATGTAGCTATGAGCAAAATGATAGACCTCCCTGTTTCAACTCACTGGGAATACATGGGTCACATGGCACCTCATAGCCAACCAGTGGAAATAGGAATGGGACCACTATGATGGATTGAGACCCAATCCCAGATCTTATAAAAAAAACAACCTATCTCCCACTAAGTTATGTAGCGGAGGGATAGTCCCTTGAACAAACTGTGGCTTTTCTAGCAAGGATTCAATGGGGAAATAGGCAATCAACATTGGCTGCAAATAGAACTTACAAGAAGATATAATTTGTGAAAACTATGTGTTCATAATAATGTAGTATGGCCAGGCGCCGTGGCTCATTCCTATAATCCCAGCACTTTGGGAGGCAAGGCGGGTGGATCATGAGGTCAAGAGATTGAGACCATCCTGGTCAACAAGGTAAAACCCTGTCTCTATTAAAAATACAAAAATTAGCTGGGCATGGTGGTGCGCACCTGTAATCCCAGCTACTCTGGAGGCTGAGGCAGGAGAATTGCTTGAACCCAGAAGGCGGAGGTTGCGGTGAGCCGAAATCGTGCCATTGCATTCCAGTCTGGGTAACAACAGAGAAACTCTGTCTCAAAAAAAAAAAAAAAAAAAATGTAGTAGTGTCTTGGTACATAATGCTGGGTTAAATAACCAGGATTTTAGAACAAGTATATGTAAAATGATCAAAACTATATTTTTAAAAATCTCTTCATATTCAAAAAGAGAAAATGCCAAAATGCCAGCTATGTATTGCTTGTAATTTAGCTAACAGAACCATTTGGGTATTTGCATGTTCTATTTTTCTTCTTTTCCCTTAAATTTTCTTTAAACAATTCTTTAAATAAAAAAATAAGTTCTTGCCAACTGTGTCCAAATACATTATCTACTGTCTAATTCAAATAAAATAAAACAAATTTATGGAGCCTGAAGTTCCCCAGTCTCAGATCAGAGCAATGACATCTTTATGTTTTTTTTTTTTTTTTTCAGTACTTCCAGCTCAACCAGGAGACAAGCAATTTTAAATAAAGAAGAACCCCCTTGCCAAGAATCTTTAGGTCAATGATCAGGAATATATGATATTTTAGAGTTCAAATATGCATCAAACATTATGATGATCATAAATTTATTAGACATTCTTATAGCTACATTTGATTTTGGTTAATGTAAGCTTTAACCAAACTCTCTTATCTTTAATTTATAAATTACTTATAATTTACCAGAAAATCTGCTTTATAGTATATAGAGAATAGTCCAAGCATCAATGTTTTGATATGCCTGGAGCCTAGTAAATTTAGGCCTAAAAATAAATGGCGTATCATTTGTCTCTCTTTCTCATTACTCTTTGGTTTCAGTTTTCATGGGGACTTATGTTTGAGGGGCTAATTGTGACCACACAGGTCATTGAGAGACACACATTCTTTGGGGAAGAAAAACTATGACCCTGAAAAGCAGCAAGCCTACTGTCTACCACTGTAATTAAGATAATCCACAAAGTACATTCAGTGGGAAGGGTAAAAATGCTTAAAAAAAAAAAAACCTAAACAAAACACATAGCATACTTTTCCAGCTGCACTAACACACCTACACTCATTAGCAGGGATCAATTTAAGGCTTTGAAAAAGTAGTTGTGGAGGATGAAACGTTCAGTGATTTGCTTTTTAAAGGTGACTACCTATAAAGCTGCAGAAAGCAAAATCTCACGGCAAATGTGAATTGATAATCACTTGTGCGCATCTAAAGGACAGGAGAAGCCATATCCAATTGTAGAGATGTGTTAGCTCTTGGCCTCTCAAACTGTTTGCAAGAATACTGTGAGTACTGCTTTTTCCTATCAGTTTGACACCTCAACAGCTCAGAGCTGATAGGATTCTTCACCAGTCACCTTGATCACAATGGCTATATGGACAGGGCATTTAAGAGAGCTGATCTACTTTGTCACTTTGGGCTATGTGAAGAACCTTGTTCTTTTTTTCTTTCTTTTCTGTAGGCCATCTCATCCATCAACTAAACTACACAACAATTGAGACCTAAAACTAAAAAACACATATAATGACACTTGGTTAAATGATTGGGCATTGCTAAATCCACAAGGAATCAGACTAACCATTCAATTTGATTAAAGAATCAGCCCACTAATGGTTAAATACTCATGTAAACAAATGGGTATTTAGCATTGCACATCATGGAGATATAGTCTGATATTGTAGAGACTTCAAATATCCAATGTCACAGGATAGGTTTTAAAAATGAAATGGAAGTCTTTGAAACCTTTAAATAAATACTATGGTGAACAAACCAATAATTACATTCTTAAAAAAGAAATGAATACACAATATAAACAGTATGGCAAGTAAGTTTTCTTTTTCTTTTTCTTTCTTTCTTTTTTTTTTTAATTCCACCCAACTCCACTCAGCCCAGGAGGGCGGGGAGTGGATTGTAAGTTTTCACATGTGGTACAGATGTGGGAGTGTGTAGCCTATTGGTTCAAAATAAAATATAAGCAGGGGATAGATGTGTCAGCCAGAGATGTAGTGACGTGGCCTGAGAAACATGAGTAACATAGTTTCAGCAGTCCGTAGGGACAGCAGGAGAATCTCTGAAGGCTCTGACACCTTGGAGGTCACATCTCCTACTGAATTTAAAGGTGCCTTATTTTGTCTTTTACACCATTGAATATGATTAAACTCCTGCTGTTGTGCTAAATTTCCAAGATTGTAAAAAGTCAGGGGAATTAAAAAGGTCACTGCAGTATTTCATTTCACTGGAAGATCTGTGGAATGATGTTATAGGAGGACACAAGAAATTACTCAAAAAGGAACCTGTATCCAAATTCTGGAAAATTGGAGTGGGGGAAACTAGGTGGGAAAGAGATGACTTTTTCAAGTGTATAGGCATGAAATTGGAGTACTTATCATGTGATATCCTCAGTCAAAAAAATTGGGATGCCATTTTAATAGCAAAAAGAGGCTAGATTCTGGTCATTTAATGTGAAGAACTGCAAGGAGTTAGTTGCGATCTCCAGATTTCTGTGAACATCTGAAGTTGTTCATAAAATTAGAAATACTCATTCCACACCTTAGTACCATAAAATAACTAAATAATATAAATCTTCCTATTTTAGCATAATACCAATGGTTTACAAAACTAGAAGTAAAATTTTAGATGTAAATAGAAAATTAAGAAATAGTGAATTCAACAAAGGCAGAAGAGGGGGACACCATAAGAAATAACATGTAAAGGGAGTTGATGGTACAATTCTCTTAAGGAGCTTACAAACCAGCAGACCATCCACATGAAGAATAATCTGTATGATCATAAACCAACATGAATCAAGTACTGTTGGCAATTACATACAATACATGATACACTCTCCCTACGCAAAAGGCCCTTGGTATTGGCCATTTTTGTCTCTATATCACCTAGTAATCTACACACTATGTAAATAAACATAAGCTATTGCTTGACAAAATTGATAAGTACTTTTATATTTATATGAAAATCAGAGTTGTGTGCTGCCTTTGCTTTTCCTGAGGCAAGGACTTGGTTGTAGGTAGTGATCCTAGGAAGCATGAGCAAGGGAGCAAGGAGAGCAAGTCAAGAGAAGTGGAAAAGCCAATCAACCTCCATCATTAGCAATCCCTATGGGCAACTGAGGCTTGCTCCATCCCACAGGGGACCCTCTAAGGAACCATGCATAATGCACCTCAGAATTGTGCCCCACAATCATGCCTCCCAAAGATGGAATTCTGGGGCATTTGTCCATAGACTCCTGACCACCCAAAGTTGCAAGGTTTCCTGGGAGGGGATAACTCTTCTGCACTCCTAAGCTGTGCTTGCACATATTTTCCGCAGATTTTGAAGAAAACTCTAGGGCAGGAAAGTAGAGGGAGCCTGCAGCAGAGACAGGAATGGAATGATCACTTCAGCTGCTGTGAAGTCAAGTGGGCCAATAGATGTGCAGCCAAGCACAGGTAAGCTCCTGAGTTATTTTCTGATCTATTTGTATCCTCATATGTTCACCTGTTCTTCCTTGGACCCTGACCTTCATTAAAGAGAAGGCAGATTTGTCTAAACACAAGGAGTAGAAAACTCTGAAGTCCACTGGACTATTCAGGAATTAAACCATAATTGTGACCTTACTCTCTAACTGGTGGACTTAACTGGTATGTAGCTATAGGGTTTTCTTTTATTGCATTTTAGGTTTGGGGGAACATGCGAAGAACATGCAAGACTTTTGCATAGGTACACACATGGCAGTGTGATTTGCTGCCTTCTTCCCCATCATGCTATAGGTTGTTTTTAGCAAATTTACTGAGGTATAATTGCATACAATAAATTGTGCATATTTAAAGGGTATAATTTGATATATTTTGACAAATACACACAAACATATATATGCATAAGCATATACATATATATACTCCTTAAATCATCACCACAATCAAGTTAATAAACACATCCATCATTTTGTTTGCATATTGTTTTGAGATGTTATAATGAATTACTTTCTGTTGCTATTTTCATAATAATAACTGTTATGAGGAAGGGATGATTAGGCAGGTGAAATGACTATTAACTTTCTTTCCCAGCAAAACTTCATTTCATCCCCACCTACTGGAAAAGATCATATGGACTTGGGCATCAGGTAGACCCGGTTTGAATACTAGTTATTTCTCTCAATTACTAGTTGTGTGGCCTAGGGCCAGCCACTTAAATTGCCTTGTTTCTGTATGTTCAAAAAATGGATTATCGGGCCTCTCCTACAGCGTTGTGAGGATTAGAGCTGAATGTCAAGCATCTAGAGCTGCATACAGCACATAGTAGGTGTTCAGTAATAAATTCTGTTTTTCTACCTCACAGTTACTGCAAGGTTTGAAATGCTTACTATTGGAAAGTTATTCAATTTAAAATTTAATCGTGTAATTCTTTTAACTCTTTAAGGAAAGAAATATATTTCAGAGCTCCAGTAATGAACTATTTCATTTCATGATCATGTTCCCTTCTCTTCTCCCTTAGCATGCACTCAGCCAGTAATTTACTACCAACTGGTAAACTGTACTAACAGTGCTAT
Organism: Callithrix jacchus; assembly: GCF_049354715.1. Lineage (NCBI taxonomy): Eukaryota > Metazoa > Chordata > Mammalia > Primates > Cebidae > Callithrix > Callithrix jacchus. The sequence goes on from NC_133509.1 coordinate 100,016,973, forward strand.
GGTCAGGGGCCAAGGAAACTGTTACAATCTTTTTTTGTTAGAGTGACACAGACCCAACTTACATTAACATGAGCTCCAGGGGCATGATCTGATGCATTATAACTATATTTGTCATTTGACAAGGTTCTTTACAGAGGTAGTTTTGTATATAAAATATAGCAGTGGTTACCAAACTTAGAATCAGATTCATTTGGGACTTTTTAAAAACACAGATTGAATCAATTCCACTTGCTAGGATCCAGCAACCAGTATTTGTCAGAAGTTCCCCAGAAGCCTCAGATACACTGGAATGTGTAAAAAATAGTACTAGAGGACTGTCACAGTGATTGTCACAACCACAGAGAAAGCTTATGGAATACTAGAATGTGCACAAAGCCTGTTTTTAAAATATATGAATGTGTTTATAATTCTTTCTGTAATGTAGAAAATGGAGTGCACTAGTCTGTTCTCACACTGCTAAAAAGAATATCTTGGACTGGGTGATTTATAAAGAGAAATGGTTGAATTTGTTCACAGTTCTGCATGCTGTACAGGAAGCATGGCAGCATCTGCTGCTGGGGAGGCCTCAGGGAGCTTTGGCTCATGGCGGAAGGCAAAACTGGAGCTGGCACATCTCACATGGCTGAAGCAGAAGGAAGGAGGGGAGTGGTTACACATTTATAAACAACCAGATCTCTTGAGAACTCACTCACTCTCATGAGAACAGCACCAAAGGGGATAGTGTTAAACCATTCGTGACAAACTGCCGCATGGTCCAACCACCCACCACTAGACCCCACCTTCAGCAATGGGGATTACAATTCGACGTGAGATTCAGAAAGGGTCACAGATCCAACTATGTCATGGAGAAAGGATGTTTAAGCCACCCTTTTAATTGTGGTTTCAAGTCAGCCTTGTCTGCCCTAACACTGGCAGATTCAACACCTATGAACTTGGAAGATGTTACTGGGACAGCAAAAACTGCTAACAAAAAAACATTAATTTTCTTTCCCGTAATTTGGGCTCCTATTTAAAGCTAATATAATTGTGAGACCAAGTTCTGTTTAATATCAACAAATGAGCTTTCTGAATGTTTCAGTTTGATCTTTGCCTAAGTATTTAAGGATTTAGTGGCTATCTTTAGTTTATCCAATCAATTTTAACACTTACCTAGTCCATATCTTATGCAGATCCAGCAGGATGTGTATAACTTAACCAGATTGTTTCTACGATAAACATGCATTAGGTGAAGATGAAAAAGGACTGTTATACACTAAACCACTCAAGCCCAAACACAGGGAAAAAGATATAGGTAGGTAACTAATACCTTTCAGATTGCAAAATTAAATTCTTTCAGATGCAAATAACCCTCTTGGATGAAGGCTTTTGTGTTAACTGGATGTGTAGATTAATTTATTTGTTTAGTAGAGAAGTAATTTGTCTTGCAAGTCTGCCTCCATAGGTAAATAAATAGAGAGATCGTTGAGGGCAGGGACCTATTCATTTTTGTCGTCCAAACATCTAGCATACTTAACACATACTATATGTTCATTAGACATCTCTTGATTATATGAGCTAATCAATTCATTCATTCATTATTAAGCATTTAACAAAATCAATCTTAATCTTTTAATCAAACTTACATATGTGGTAGTACTTTAAAAGAAGCCTCATATGTGAGGCATGGTGGCTCACGCCTATAATCCCAACACTTGGGGAGGCCAAGATGGGCAGATCATTTTAGGTCAGGAGTTAGACCAGCCTAACCAAATGGTGAAACCCTGTCTCTACTAAAAATACAAAAATTAGTCGGGCATGGTGGTGCATGCCTGTAATCCCAGCTACTCGGTAGGCTGAGGCAGGAGAATCATTTGAACTCAAGAGGCAGAGGTTGCAGTGGGTCAAGATCATGCCACTGGGCCATTCAGCCTGGGCAACAGAGCGAGACACCGTCTAAAAAAAGCTGCGCTGGACGCAGTGGCTCACGCCTGTAATCCCAGCACTTTGGGAGGCTGAGGCGGGTGGATCACTAGGTCAAGAGATCGAGACCATCCGGGTCAATATGGTGAAACCCCGTCTCTACTAAAAATACAAAAAATTAGCTGGGCATGGTGGCGCGTGCCTGTAATCCCAGCTACTCAGGAGACTGAGGCAGGAGAATTGCCTGAACCCAGGAGGCAGAGGTTGCGGTGAGCCGAGATCGCGCCATTGAACTCCAGCCTGGGTAACAAGAGTGAAACTCTGTCTCAAAAAAAAAAAAAAGCCTCATAAATCCGCAACATTAATTTACCTCTGATGATTTCTGCCTTCAATTTCATCCGTCTGCAAACCATCTTCAACACTGCCACCAGAGGAAAGATTCAAGATGGCCGACCACTAACAGCTCAGGATTGTAGCTCCCAGTGAAAGCTCAGAGAACGAGACGACGCCACATCTTTAGACGAATTTTCGTCACTCACCTATTAGCCGATTCCCAGTGGAGGAGCCCCACGGGTCGCCAGCGTGACTCTTGTGGCCGCCGCAGCGGTTTTGCCGGCGTCTCGGCGCAGCAGCTCTTCACGCAGAGCCAACGGGACTGCTTCCCCTACTGACCAGAGTTTGGAGCTCGGGGAAGTCAGAGCCGCTTGTTGCGGACTCGAGAGGGAAGCCAGACCAGAGATTCCCGGGCAGAAGAGCACCATCAGTCTTACTGCTGCTATTTAGGCTGCCACAGTGGGTGGCTCGGATCCCAGCACTGGGAATCAGTAAGTCGGACGTTGACTCAGAAAACTAATTAGAAAGGCGGTTCATCTATAATGAAGGGAAAAAAACAGCCTAAGAAGGCTGAGTATACTCAAAATCAGAACCCATCAGCAACGGAACAAGCCCTGATGGAAAAGGACTCATCAGCAACCGAACAAGCCCTGATGGAAAAGGACTCATCAGTAACGGAACAAGCCCTGATGGAAAAGGACTGTGTTCCATTATCTGAAGTAGGCTTTAAAAGGTGGATGATAAGAAACTTCTGGGAGTTAAAGGAACTTGTTCTAACCCAATGTAAAGAAACTAAGAACTTGGAAAAAAGGTTCGATGAAATGTTGAAAAGAATAGACAATATAGAGAGGAATACAAATGAACTTATGGAGTTGAAAAATACAACACGAGAACTGAGTGAAATATGTACAAGCTTAAACAGCCGAATGGATCAAGCAGAAGAAAGGGTATCAGAGGTCGAAGACCAACTTAATGAAACAAAACGACAAGACAAGAATAGAGAAAAAAGGATAAAAAGGAATGAGCAAAGTCTCCAAGAAATATGGGACTATGTGAAAAGACCTAATATACGCTTGATTGGTGTACCTGAATGTGATGGAGAGAATGAAGTCAAGCTGGAAAATACTCTCCAGGACATTATCCAGGAAAATTTTCCTGATTTAGCAAAGCAGAACACTATTCAACCCCAGGCAATACAGAGAACACCACAAAGATATTCCTCAAGAAGACCAACCCCAAGGCACATAATCGTTAGATTCACCAAGATCGAAACGAAGGAGAAAATATTAAGGGCAGCCAGAGAGAAAGATCAAGTTACCCATAAAGGTAAGCCTATTAGGCTTACAGCAGATCTCTCAACGGAAACCCTACAAGCTAGAAGAGAGTGGGGGCCAATATTCAATATACTTAAAGAACAAAACTTTCAGCCCAGAATTTCATATCCTGCCAATTTAAGCTTTACATTTGAAGGAAAAATAAAATCTTTTAGGAACAAGCAAGTACTCAGAGATTTTATTACCACCAGGCCTGCTTTACAAGAACTTCTAAAAGAAGCATTATACACAGAAAGGAACAACCAGTATGACCCTTTCTAAAAATACACCAAAAAGTAAAGAGCATTAACATAAAGAAGAATTTTTATCAACAAAAGGACAAAATAGCCAGTTAATATCAAATGGCAGCAACCCTAAAGTTAAATCAACCAAATCTCCCAATCAAAAGATACAGACAAAATCCAACGGTATATCCAAAGATATACATAGACTCAAAATAAAGGGTTGGAAAAAAAAAAAAACGTACCAACCAAACGGAGAGCAAAAATAAATAAATAAAAAGCAGGAGTTGCAATTTTCACATTTGACAAAATAGATTTCAAAGCTATAAGGATACAAGGGTAAAAGGATTAATGTAACAATAAGAGATCTTAACACCCAGATACATAAGACACATAGTGAGATTTAGATTCAACGAGACAACAAATTGATAACAATATCCAGGATTTGAACTCAGAGCCAGAACAAATAAACACGATAGAGGTCTCCATTTTAAACACATAAAATATGCATTAACCACTTTAAACACTCAAAATATTGATCGGCCATTATTGAAACCCATTTTAGGAATGAAGTAATATTCCTTTTTCCCTCTTTTTCTTTTTTTCCCCTTCTTTTTCTCTTTTTCCCTAAAAAAAAAAAAAAACACTGCCACCAGAATAATTTCCCTAAAACTGAAATCTAATCAATGATTCTGCTTAACACCCTTCAAAACTGTTACTCCCAAAGTAAAATTAAACAAAGAAACCAACAACTCCTTGGCCTAAAATACCAGGCCAACATAATTTGGCATTTTCCTACATCTTCAGTGACATTTTTCACATCTAACCTCTTAGAATCTCAGCTATGGTCTTAGCAAACCGTCCATCTTCTCCTGTTCTCCCAGGTTTCCTGGCCTTATCTATTCTGCTTTCTCTCTACCCAAGTCTCTTGGTCCCTGGAGACTCAGCACTGTTTCTCAGAGGCTTTCCCTGACTGTCTGGCCTGAGTCCGAAGCCATTCTGTGTGCTCCTCCTGGGCACCTCGTCCACTGTTATCATACTCTCGGCAGTTCATTGTACGTGTTGCTTTGGTTACTCTTTCTAAGAATTAACATGATGCTCTCCTGGAAAGCAAAAATGATGTCTTATTTCTGTGTCTTCAGTGACTATCATAGAGCCAGGCACTTAGATTGTCACAAAGCTCAATAGGTACTGGGAGCTTATATGCAACATGACAGGGAGAGCTACTAATATTTCTTGATTACTTATGCACTGTGTTAGATACTTTACATAAATTATAGTTTAATACTAACTATGAAATTGATAAGGGTATCCCCATTTTAGAGATGATAAAATTAGTCTGAGATTTAAAAAGGAGTTACATGATTTCTAGATATGTGGGTATTTTTAGATGCTGGGCTTAGATCTGAAAAAATTAAAATATGACAATTGAAACATTTTTGCTTAAGAAATCAAATTTATTCAGATAGTTTTTTTAAGTAAATCAGAAGTTACTTCTGAATTTAATTCGTTGCATAAATACTGAGAAAATGCAGAATAATTTTCATATTCAAATCAAAACCATCATATTGGGAGTTAAGATTTCAACATATGAATTTTGAGGGGATACAAATATTCAGTTCATAATATGCATCAAAAGAATGTCAAGTCTCTCTTTCTTTGTTTTGAGACAGGGTTCTACTCTGTTGCCCAGGCTGGAGTACACTGGTGAGATCTCAACTCACTGCAACATCTGCCTCTTGGGCTCAAGGTATCCTCCCACCTCAGCCTCTTGAATGGCTGGGACTACAGGCATGCACAACCACACTTGGGGAATTTTGTAAGTTTTTCTGTAGACATGAGGTCTTGCTATATTGCCCAGGCTGGTCTCCAACTTCTGGCTCAAGTGATCCTCCTGCCTTGGCCTCCCAAAGTGTTAGGATTACAGGCATGAGCACTGCACCTGGTCTCAAGTCTCTTTTTCAAATTAAACTTTTAATTTTGAGATAATTTTAGATTCACATGCTGATGTAAGAATCATATACAAGGATCTCATGAACACTTTCTCTTTCCAGTGTTCTTCAGTGGTAATATTTTGCAAAACTATAGTACAATATCATAAGCATACTGATACTGATACAGTCAGAACACAGAATACTTCATTACCACATGAATCCCTAATATTATCCCTTTAATAGCCACATACTTGGTCCTCTTACCCCAACCCCTCCTTAACCTTAGGTCTCTCTTAAACACTAATCAAACATGAAGTCTCAATAATGATAATTCTAGCTGGGTAAAGTGGCTCACACCTGTAATCCCAGCACTTTGATAGGCCAAGGTGGGTGGATTGCTTGTACACTCACTCATACGTTATTGCTTAATTATAGCTGTTTCAGGATCAGCCTAGACAATATGGTGAAACCCCATCTCTATAAAAAATCCAAAAACTAGCTGGATGTGGTGGCATGTGCCTATAGTATACATGGGAGGCTAAGGTGGGAGGATGGCTTGAGCTCAGGAGTGGAGGTTGGAGTGAGCCAAGATTGCATCACTGCAGTCTAGCATGGGCTAAAGAGCCAGACCCTGTCTCAATAATAATAATAATAATAATTCCTAGTGTCCATTCTCTGTCCTTTGTACGACTTTTTTCTAAGTTAAACTTCTGCTCTCTCCTTAGCATCCAATGTTCACGTTTTTGAATTTATTCATGCCATTGTAAAAATATTACCAATTCCACATAGTAACCCATGTATCATGTAGAATTCCCACCTAGATATAGCTAATCATTAACCTGTGCAAGCCAGATAACATACCATAATTTTTTACTTGCCTAAGACTAGACCAGAACTTTAGGCTGTGATCAGCATATATAACAGTACAGTTTTTAAATATTTTTAAAAATGTGTTTGTGTAGGACAGAAAGACAGCTTGGGAGTACAGATATTTGGGCATCTTGAAGAATGATCTTTTCTCCAATTATTGCTTGAGTGCTGGATTCATCAGTGTGCCGAATGATGGCTTAATGGCTTGAACTGCTCTTAACACAAGGTAGCATTGGTATTTGCCACCATATAATTTACTGCCATACAACAGATGACTTTAACATAGTTCCTTTTTTTCCCTTTTTTTGGCCCTCAGTGAAAGTTCATGAATAAATGGAAAATATTTTAGCTTACAAACCTTTGAGTTAAGGGCATCTGAGTTAGAAGGAAATACTGAAAACTGGCATCTCTCTCAGAACACTGAAACACTGAAGGAAATGGAAACTTTGCTAGGTTCTAGGTATGCACATTCTTATGCACTGTAAACCCTATAGTTCATACTACTGTATTGTGGCTCACTAAGACAAAACGTAGACCTGAGAGCCCCGTAAGAATTTTCTTTCTATGCTGAGAGGATGGATTGTTGACGTTGCTGGCTAGCATTCTAATTCAAGGCAGAGAGATGAACATTAAGACTCAAGTCCCTTGAAGTGTTTCCTAAATTTTTACATCGTAAAATCAGAATAACCTGTGTACAAGCTTTGTATTTATAACTTGAATATTAAGTAATGTCTTGCCTTTTTCTCAGTACTATCTCTTCATTGGTTACTTGAGTGGCTCTTATTAAGTAGAAGCTGGACCATTACCACTTCCCACAATACCGACTCCCCCCAGATTCCCTTCCTGTGTGGCTGGAAGCTTCAGCATTTGTGATTAAAGAGAGCCAAACCAAGGAATAGAAACAAGGCATTCAGCTTGAAGGATTGAGCTATCTACTTGAATTATCTGTATACAGACAGAGCAGGCAATGGAAGGGGAAAACTCTACATTTTGAAGGCATTTATAATAAATATTTTACTTGTTTCTATTGAAAATAGAGATGTATATGCTAAAGTTTATCGATTTTATCTTGAAAAAAAGTTTTCATTATTACATAAAGCGAAACAGTAGACAGAAGAAAGTAGAAACATAACAGCAATCATTATAAATGTTTATAGACACAACTAAAGCCTTATCTAAAGTTCATCCTGTTTAAGGACATGTTTTATGTTGTACAATTCCTCTTAGACTATCAATCTAATAAGCACCAAATGAGGCTGAAGACAATGCTCTTATAAAAAATGGAGAAAAATGATTAAAATATGATAATTATACTGACAGCTTATATGCTCAATCTAATCAACTAAGCCTCCAATTTGTCATAATGTACACTCCCTCATACATTATTGCTTAATTATAGCAACACTTCTATTTGGAAAGGTTGTCAATCATGTGAATACCCATCATTTTTCTTTTTTTTTTTCTATGAAGGGGCATATTTTAAATAAGGATTTGAAGCCACTGTGCTATTGATTTAACCCTTGGAATATGTTTTATGCAAAAATCATAGTTCTTATTGAATTTTTTTCTACACAGATTGAGACAAGTTGATACTATGAAGCATTATGCTTTTATGTAAGAACTGACATACAGTATTGTAAAATGAAATTAAATACTGGCTGAATTTTGTGATTTCATGGTTATTAAGATATCTATGTGGTTGCATTAAAAGACAAAAGACACCATTTTTAAAAAGAAACACAAATTCGACTGGAGTGTTTCCCCATTTGCCTATGATCCATATTGATCAAGAAGCATAAGAGAAATGACAGTGAGGGTGAAACTTAAATATCTCTTTTATAAAGGATGTGAGTGCTTATGGAAACAGACTCTACCCTTAGTAGATTTAGGATCTCTCTTACCTTTTACTTCACTTCCTCTGGCTCCATCATTTTTCTTCTAGTTCATAAAAATGCTTAACACATTGCTAAAATGATCATATAAGTGCATCTGCCAGGGTCACCTGCTGAGAGTTGAGTAACTTGATCATGTAACCAAGTATACTCTAGCAAAACAAAGTAATAAATTGAAACAACTGTTTATATTGAAAAGACTAGTGTTGTCTGTTATTTTAAACATATTATTGAATACATAAGATATACATATGTACATGTGTATGTGTCTGTATCTTCTCTACATATATCCTATAGCATATATAGTATATATTTAGACTATAGTATGTATATGAATATTTGACTATTTAAATAAGTAGCATAATCTCAAGTTTTAACCTCAATTATCTAATAGATCATTTTGTCAAGATGATCAGATTATTAGCTGAAATTTGAAAAAAAAAATCTTACTAAATGTGGATATTTTTGGTCCTTAGGAATCAACGTTATATTTTCTGGTTTTTGTTTTGTTTTGTTGAGACAGAGTCTTGCTCTGTCACCCAAGCTAGAGTGCAGTGGCGTGATCTTGGCCCACTGCAACCTCTACCTCCCGGGTTCAAGCAAGTGATTCTTTTGCCTTAGCAGCCCGAGTAGCTGGGACTGTATGTAGGCAGGCACCACCATACCAGGCTAATTTTTTTGTATTTTTAGTAGAGATGGGGCAAGGGCAAGGAATGGAAGGTGGAGTACATGGGAAACAAGTCATGGGCAGAGCCCCTGGCCTGGATGATTCCTCTTGATCTATCAATAGGCTTGCAAGATCAGTATTGGGATGATGATAAGCAGAATGGTCATGATGATGCCCCAAATCAGGGCCCAGATGTTCAGGCACTTGGCGGTGGAGGCGTAGGCCTGGGCCCCGATCAGGTCACCAACCATCTTCCTGTTCCTAGACTTCAAGGAGTAGGCATACACTATGAAGCCCAGGCAGCAGGAGTTCATGAAGAGGGTGTTGAACAGGGACCCGATGATGTGGTTGGGCACGGACGGACAGGGGAGCAGGGTTGTGGGGCACCCTCAGCACATCCACCTCATGCTCCTTCGGCATCTCATGGTTGGGGGAACGGTCGGTGTTGATGGGAGTGAAGAAGGTTTAGATAGTGTGGTTCATGGTGTCCAGGGAAGACCAGCTGTGGTCAGGTTGCTGGGATGGTTCTCAGTGGGCCCTCCCATTCCCCACTAGTTTCGATTTCTCAGCCACTTCCTGTTCCTGGCATTCATCTGAGGCCAGAAGTTTGAGATCAGCCTAGGTAACAAACCTTTGTAACATAACATAGCTAGGTAACCCTCTCTCCACAGGGGGAAAAAAAAAATAACTGGGTGTGGTGGTTTATGCCTAATGTCCCAGCTACTTGGGAGGTTGAAGCAGGAGGGTCACTTGAGTCCAGGAGTTTGATGTTGCAGTGAGCTATGATCGTGCCATTGTATTCCAGCCTGAGCAAGACCCTGTCTCCCTGTGTCAAACAAAGCAAAACAAAACAAGTATATTTAAGGGGTGGGGAGAAAACAGGGTAAAGGGAGAACATGAGCTAAAACCTGGAGTCATGAAGCTGTGTGTACTGGGAAAACTCTGACCAGTTCTTTATTGCCAGAATATAAAATATTTTGGAAGTGAGGGACTAAAAGGCTGGCATATAGGCAGACTAAATTATGAAGAGTTCTATAAATCATGCTGAGGAGCAAGGTTTTATGCGATGATAGAAATTTGTTGAAAAGTTTTAGGCAGGAGCAGAAATGATCAGGATCAAATTTTACAAGGATGATTTTGACAATAATATAGCAGATGGCTAGGAGTGGGCAGAACTGGCATTAGGGAAACAAGATGTTATTACTACAGTCCATATGAGAGAAGATAAAAGATGATGGCCTAAACTAAGGCAGTGGAATAAGAACTGAGAACAGAGAATAAGTTTCAGACATATTTAGGAGGTCAAATCAATAATGACAGATGAGATGTTTGGGGAGGTGATGGTGAGACAAAGAAGCAAACAAAATAATGGTAAAAATTCAGCCCAGAATCATCAAGTGATGCTAAAAATATTAGCTGAAAGTTGTACGAGAAATTGATATTTACATTACTTCAAAATACCTCCCAGTGAACAGTCAATAATGACAAAGGAAAAAAAGAGTAATTTTTTTTCAGGTTCTGGGGTACGTGTGCAGAACATGCAGGATTGTTACATAGGTACATACATGGCAATGTGGTTTGCTGCCTCCATCCCATCACCTACATCTGGCACGTCTCCCCATGTTATTCCTCCCCAACTCCCTATCCCCTCCTGTCCCTCCCCTAGTCCCCCCCAACAGACCCCAGTGTGTGGTGCTACCTTCCCTGTGTCCATGTGTTCTCATTGTTCAACACCTGCCTATGAGTGAGAACATGTGGTGTTTGATTTTCTGTTCTTGTGTCAGTTTGCTGAGAATGATGGTTTCCAGATTCATCTATGTCCCTACAAAGGAAATGAACTCATCATTTTTTATGGCCACATAGTATTCCATGGTGTATATGTGCCCCATTTTCCTTGTACAGTCTATCATTGATGGGCATGTAGGTTGGTTCTAGGTCTTTGCTATTGTAAACAGTACTGCAGTGAACATGCATGTGCATGTGTCTTTATAATAAAATTATTTATAATCCTTTGGATATATACCCAGTAATAGGATTGCTGGGTCAAATGGAATTTCTATTTCTAGGTCCTTGAGGAATCTCCACATTGTCTTTCACAATGGTTGAACTAATTTACACTCCCACCAACAGTGTAACAGTGTTCCTATTTCTCCACATCCTCTCCAGCATCTGTTGTCTCCAGATTTTTTAATGATTGCCATTCTAACAGGCATGAGATGGTATCTCAATGTGGTTTTGATTTGCATTTCTCTAATGACCAGTGATGATGAGCACTTTTTCATATGTTTGTTGGCCTTATATATGTCTTCTTTTGAAAAGTGTCTATTCATATCCTTTGTCAATTTTGAATGGGCTTGTTTTTTTATTGTAAATCTGTTTTAGTTCTTTGTAGATTCTGGCTATTAGTCCTTTGTCAGTATGTAGATTCCAAAATTTTTTTCTCATTCTGTTGGTTACTGGTTTACTCTAATGATTGTTTCTTTTGCTGTACAGAAGCTCTGGAGTTTAATTAGATCAACAAAAGCCAAAATAGACAAATAGCCTTTTGCCTATTTTGGCTTTTGTTGCCAATGCTTTTGGTGTTTTAGTCATGAAGTCTTTGCCTGTACCTATGTCCTGAATGGTTTTGCCTAGGTTTTCTTCTAGGGTTTTTATGGTGTTAGGTCTTATGTTTAAGTCTTTAATCCATCTGGAGTTAATTTTAGTGTAAGGTGTCAGGAAGGGGTCCAGTTTCTGCTTTCTGCACATGACTAGCCAGTTTCCCCAACACCATTTATTAAACAGGGAATCATTTCCACTTTGCTTATTTTTGTCAGATTTGTCAAAGATCAGATGTTTGTAGATGTGTGGTTTTGCCTCCAAGGCCTCTGTTCTGTTCCATTGGTCTATATCTCTGTCTTGGTACCAGTACCATGCTGTTTTGATTACTTGCAGTATAGTTTGAAGTCAGGTACCATGATGCCTCCAGCTTCGTTCTTTTTGCTTAGAATTGTGTTGGCTACATGGGCTCTCTTTTGATTCCACATGAAGTTTAAGGTGGCTTTTTCCAGTTCTGTGAAGAGGATCATAGGTAGCTTGATGGGGATAGCATTGAATCTATAAATTACTTTGGGCAGTATGGCCATTTTCATGATATTGATTCTTCCTAACCATGAACACGAAATGTTTCTCCATCTGTTTGTGTCCTCTCTTATTTCCTTGAGCAGTGGTTTGTAGTTCTTCTTGAAGAGGTCCTTTACATCCTTTGTTAGTTCTATTCTTAGGTATTTTATTCTCTTTGTAGCAATTGTGAATGGCAGTTTGTTATTGATTTGGCTCTCTTTAAGTCTGTTATTGGTGTATAGGAATGCTTGTGATTTCTGCACATTGATTTTTTTATGCTGAGATTTTGCTGAAGTTGTTTATCAGTTTCAGGAGATTTTGGGCTGAGACAATGGGGTCTTCTAAATATACAAACATATCCTCTGCAATTAGAGGTAATTTGACTTCCTCCTTTCCTAATTGGCTATGCTTTATTTCTTTTTCTTGCCTGACTGCTCTGGCTAGAACTTCCAATACTATATTGAATAGGAGTGGTGAGAGAGGGCATCCTTGTCTAGTGCCAGATTTCAAAGGGAATGCTTCCAGTTTTTGCACATTCCGTATGATATTGGCTGTGGGTTTGTCATAAATAGCTTTTATTATTTTGAGATACATTCCATTGATACCTAGTTTATCGAGGGTTTTTAGCATAAAGAGCTGTTGAATTTTGTCAAAGGCCTTCTCTGCATCTATCAAGATAATCATGTGGTTTTTGTCTTTGGTTCTGTTTATGTGGTGAATTACGTTTATAGACTTGCATATGCTGAACCAGCCTTGCAGCCCTGGGATGAAGCCTATATGATCGTGATGGATAAGCTTTTTGATGTGCTGTTGTAATCAATTTGCCAGTATTTTATTGATGATTTTTGCATCTCTGTTCATCGTGGATATTGGCCTGTAGTTTTCCTTTTTTGTTGAGTCTCTGCCAGGTTTTGGTTTCAGGATGATGTTGGTCTCATACAATGATTTGGGAATGATTCCCTCTTTTTGGATTGTTTGGAATCGTTTCAGAAGGAGTGGTACCAGCTCCTCTTTGTATGTCTAGTAGAATTCAGCTGTGAACCCATCTGGACCTGGGCTTTTTTTGGTTCGTGGGCTATTAATTGCTGCCTAAACTTCAGCTCTTGTTATTGGTCTATTCAGGGTTTTGACATCTTCCTGGTTTAGGCTTGGGAGGGTGCAAGTGTCCAGGAATTTATCCATTTCTTCCAGATTTACTGGTTTATGTGCATAGTTGTTTGTAGTAATCTCTGATGGTAGTTTGTATTTCTGTGGAATCTGTGGTGATATCCCTTTTATTGTTTTTTATTGCATCTAGTTTATTCTTCTCTCTTTTCTATTAATCTGGCTAGTGGTCTATTTTGTTGATCTTTTCAAAAAACCAGCTCCTGGATTTATTGATTTTTTGAAGGGTTTTTTGTGTCTCTATCTCCTTCAGTTCTGCTCTGATCTTATTTATTTCTTGTCTTCTGCTAGCTTTTGAGTTTTTTTTTTTTTTTTTTGATCTTGCTCCTTTAGCCCTTTCAATTTTGATGATAAGGTGTTGACTTTAGATCTTTCCTTGCTTCTCATGTGGACATTTATTGCATAAATTTTCCTCTAGACACTGCTTTAAATGTGTCCCAGAGATTCTGGAACATTGTGTCTTTGTTCTCGTTGGTTTTGAAGAACATCTTTATTTCTCCTTTCATTTCATTGTTTATCCAGTCAACATATAAGAGCTGCGTGTTCAGTTTCCGTGAAGTTGTGCAGTTCTGAGTTAGTTTCTTAATCCCAAGTTCCAATTTGATTGTACTGTGGTCTGAGAGACTGTTTGTTATGATTTCTGTTCTTTTGCATTTGCTGAGGAGTGATTTACTTCCAATTATGTGGTCAGTTTTACAGTAGGTGCGATGTGGTGCTGAGAAGAATGTATATTCTGTGGATTTTGGGTGGAGAGTTCTGTAGATATCTATTAGGTTTGCTTGGTCCAGAACTGAGTTCAAGTCCTGGATATCCTTGTTAGTTTTCTGTCTCATTGATCTGTGTAATATTGACAGTGGAGTATTAAAGTCTTCCACTATTATTGTGTGGGAGTCTAAGTCTCTTTGTAGGTCATTAAGAACTTGCTTCATGTACCTAGGGGCTCCTGTGTTGGGTATGTATATATTTAGGATCATTAGCTCTTCTTGCATCTATTTTATTGATCCTTTTACCATTATGTAATTCCCTTCTTTGTCTCTTTTCATCTTCATTGCTTTAAAGTCAATTTTATCAGAGACTAGAATTGCAACTCCTGCTTTTTTTTTGCTCTCCATTTGCTTGGTAAGTCTTCCTCCATCCCTTTATTATTTGTGTGTCCTTGCATGTGAGATAGGTTTCCTGGATACAGTACACTGATGGGTTTTGACTTTTTATCCAATTTGCCAGTCTGTGTCTTTTGACTGGGGCATTTAGCTCATTTACATTTAAGGTTAATATTGTTACATGTGAATTTTATCCTGTCATTTTGATGCTAGCTGGTTGTTTTGCCTATTAGTTGACACAGTTTCTTTGTTGTGCTAATGCTCTTTACCATTTGGTACATTTTTCGAGTGACTGGTACTGGTTGTTCCTTTCTATGTTTAGTGCTTCTTTCAGGAGCTCTTATAAGGCAGGCCTGGTGGTGATGAAATCTCTCAGCAATTGCTTGTTTGTAAAGGATTTTATTTCTCCTTCACTTATGAAGCTTAGTTTGGCTGGATATGAAATTCTGGGTTGAAAGTTCTTTTCTTTAAGGATGCTGAATGTTGGCCTCCACTCTCTTCTGGCTTGTAGGATTTCTGCTGAGAGATCCACTGTGAGTCTGATGGGCTTCCCTTTGTGGGTAACCCAACCTTTCTCTCTGGCTGCCCTTAGCATTTTTTCCTTCATTTCAACCCTGGTGAATCTGATGATTATGTGCCTTGGGGTTGCTCTTCTTGAGGAATGTCTTTGTGGTGTTCTCGGTATTTCCTGGACTTGAATATTGACCTGCCTTGCTAGGTTGGGGAAGTTCTCCTGCATATATCCTGAAGAATGTTTTCCAGTTTGGCTTCATTCTCTCTGTCACATTCAGTTACACCTACCAAATGTATATCAGGTCTTTTCACATAATCCCATGTTTCTTAGAGGCTTTGTTCATTTCTTTTCATGCTTTTTTCTCTAATCTTGCCTTCTCATTTTATTTCATTGAGTTGATCTTCAATCTCTGACATCCTTTCTTCTGCTTCGTCAATTGGTTATTGAAACTTGCGTATGCTTTGCAAAGTTTTTGTGTTGTGTTTTTCAGCTCCACTAAGTCATTTGTAGTCTTCTCTAAGCTGTTTATTCTTATCAGCATTTCGTCAAACCTTTTTTCAAGGTTCTTAGTTTCTTTGCATTTTGTTAGAAAAGTAAATTCTCTTTTAGCTCAGAGATGTTTGTTATTACTCACTTTCTGAAGCCTGTTTTGGTCAGTTCATCAGATTCATTCTCTATCCAGCTTTGCTCCCTTGCTGGTGAGGAGTTGTGATCCCTTGAAGGAGGAGAGGCATTCTGATTTTGGGTGTTTTTATCCTTTTTGTGCTGGTTTCTTTCCATCTTTGTGGGTTTATCTACCTGTGGTCTTTGTAGTTGGTGACTTTCAGATGGGGTCTCTGAGTGAACATCCTTTTTGTTGATGATGAAGTTATTTTTTTCTGTTTTTTAGTTTTCCTTCTAACAATCAGGCTCCTCTGCTGTACAACTGCTGGAGGTCCACTCCAGACCCTGCTTGCCTGGGGATCACCTGTGATGGCTGCAGAACAGTAAGGGTTGCTGCCAGTTTCTTCTGTTATCTTTGTCTCAGAAGGATAGCCATGAGAAGTCAGCCTGAGCTCTCCTTTATGAGATGTCTCTTTGGATATATGGGGGTCAGGGAGCTGCTTGAGGAGACAGTCTGTTCCTTATAGGAGCTCAAGTTCTGATCTGTGAGCTCCGTTGTTCTGTTCAGAGCTGCTGGGCAGGTATGTGTAAGTCTGCTGCAGCGGAACTCATAACCTCCTTTTCTTTTTTCCCCAGGTGCTCTGTCCTGGGAAGGTGAGGCTTTATTTATAAGTTACTGATGTGCTGCTGCCTTTTTTTCAGAGATGCCTTGATCAGCAAGGAGAGAGCCTAGTCACAGTGTGCCAGCAGAGGCATTGTTGAGCTGCTGTGGGCTCTGCCCAGTTGCTGTGTCAACTTCCTTGAGGGTTTTTTTAAATAGAGGAATAATTAGAACTGCCTCAGTAATGGTGGTTTGCCTCAGTAATGGCAGACTGCTTCTGTAATGGGGGACTGCCTCTGTAGTGGCAGACTGCTTCGATAATGGCGGACGCCCTTTCCCCCACAGAGCTGGAGCATCCTGGGTCCAGCTGTGCTTGCTGTGAAACTCTCAGTCCAGAGTGATTCAGATTGCTTGTCTTTGTAGGGGTGGGACCTGCCAAGCCAGATCACCTGGCTCCCTGTTTCAACCCTTTTTCAGTTGAATGGGTGGCTCTATCTCCCAAGTGTTCCAGGTGCCAGTTGAAACAGCTGCCCAGATTTGTGTGAGTTTTGTGTGGAGACCCACTACGCCAGCTGAAACAGCTGTGCTAGAAACTCGTGGTGCTTTTCAGCCTGGGAATCTCCTGGTCTGTGGGCAGTAATAACTCATTTGGAAATGCAGTGATCACTCACCCTCTGCATTGTTCTCCCTGGGAACTGCACTCCAGAGCTGTTCCTATTCAGCCATCTTGGATCTGCCCCAAAAGAGGAATTTTACAGTGGAGAAATCTGGCAGATGGCATCTACTCAAGGTTAACATCACAAGTAATGGGACAAGTCAATATCGAGCATACCTTGATAGCACAGACACATCACTTCTGTGACATCCTTGACAAAAATGTATAATCTAGATGTAATAGGGAGGAAACATTAGACAAACACAAAATGAGAAACTTTCCATCTAGGAAGAAACTGACCTGTAATCTTCAGATGTTTCAAGGCCAGCCAGGAAGGGTGGTCAGGTCTGCAATCCCAGCACTTTGGGAGGGCAAGATGTGAGGACCATTTGAGGCCAGGAGTTTGAGATCAGCCTGGGCAACATAGCAGAACATTGTTTCTACAAAAAAACATTTAAAGATCGTGAAAGTCCATGAACAAGTGGGGAACTCTTCCAGATTAAAGCAAATTGAAAAAACCTGACAACTAAATGCTATGCATGATCCTGGATTGAATACTCTTCTATAAAGGATGTTACTGGAACAATTAGTGAAACTCAAGTAAGGTATTGATGTTGGTTTCTGATTTTGATGGTTGTATTATTGTAAAGAGAAAATAATGAGGGAAAATAAACAACTATTTATACACCCAAGACCTGCTACTTCTCTGGTATTCTGCCCCTCCCTCCCTCCCTTCCTTCTCTCCTTCTTTCTTTCTTTCAACAATCTCACTCCCTCACCCAGGCTACAGGGCAGTGGTGTGATCTCAGCTCACTGCAACCTCCACCTCCTGTGTTCAAGCAATTCTCCTGCCTTAGCCTCCTGAGTAGCTGGGATGACAGGCACCTGTCAACAGGCCTGGCTAATTTTTGTATTTCTAGTAAAGATGGGGTTTTGCCATATTGGCCAGGCTGGTCTCAAACTCCTGGCCTCAAGTGATCCTCCTGCCTCAGTCTCCCAAAGTGCTGGGATTACAGATGTGAGCCAATGTGCCTAGCATATTCTGCATCTTAATAGGCATTACCACTATCTATTTATCCAGGAATCCATGCTTGAAACAAGGAGGTTATCCTTGACTGCTTTCTTACAACCTGAAAGTTCATTTGGAACAGACTCTGTATCTATTAAATAGACCAATCATATTATGAAACATCTGAGTCTTGGAAAATCATATTGCCATTTAGAGGAATGAAGTCATTCTGTGTAGTGACATAATGATAAAAGAAGAAAGTTGTGAAAGAGAATATAAAGAGTCTATTTTTGTCAATCTTTTTACATGCAGCAGACAAAGGTGTGGTGAAGATGGATTCCAAACTATTAACGGACATTACCTCTTCAAGATGGGGTTTTTGAGTTTTCTTTTCTGTACTGTTTGGACTTTTTTTTTTTTTCTCACTCTGTCACCCAGGCTGGAGTACAGTGGCATGATCTTGGCTCACTGCAACCTCTGCCTACCAGGTTCAAGTGATTCTCCTGCCTGAGCCTCCTGAGAAGCTGGGATTACAGGCATGTGCCACCATGCCCAACTAATTTTTGTATTTTTAGTAGAGACGGGATTTCACCATGTTGGTCAGGATGGTCTCCATCTCTTGACTTCATGATCCACCTGCCTCGACCTCCCAAAGTGCTGGGATTACAGGCATGAGCCACAGCACCAAATCTGGATTTTTTTTTTAAGTGATATATTTTTTTAAAAAAGAGAGATTTTGAAAAACGGTTTAACATGAAACATGAAATAGCAGAGACTTACCAAGGTGATAGAAGCTATTCACCTTCAAAGAAATTCAAATCTAATCAGACAAGAGAAAAATTATTTACATATGGTATGGAATACTTGTAAAAACAACATGGAGGAAACACAAATATCAAGGCAAGCTGCCGCTATAAGAAGAATTTGCATTTGAGGAAATGAGAAGAAAGACCAATTCTGAAGGACCTGGGGAGACAGAGAAAATGGGGCACAACTGGAGAGGTCTTGGCTGTGAGATGACTTTTGAAGAAGGGAGGGTCCCAGGAGCAGGGAGAAGGCCGTCTTCACAGAACTGGGGGGAGTGGGCCCTTGGTTCTGAGTTTTCAGCCATGTGGGAAGCTACAGCAAGAGCTCAGTTGGCAGGACAAGCTATTTCTCCCTGGGTTTTTGTCTATCCTTTAACTTTTTTTTTTTTTTGAAATGGAGTATCGCTCTGTCATCCAGGCTAGAGTGAAGTGGTGCGGTCTTGGCTCACTGCAGCCTCCACCTCTTGTGTTCAAGTGATTCTCTTGCCTTGGCCTCCCAAGTAGCTGGGATTACGGGCACCTGCCATCGTGCCCAGCTAATTTTGTATTCTTGTAGAGATGAGGTTTCACTGTGTTGGCCAGGCTTGTCTTGAGCTTCTGATCCAGGTGATCCGCCTGCCTTGGCCTCCCAAAGTGCTGAGATTGTAGGCTAAGCTGCCACAACTGGCCTGTCCTTTAGCTTCTCTCATTTTTCACTGCTCCTTTCTCCACTGCTCAGGGACCTAGGGATAAAATGTGTCCCTATTTATTCCAAAGAAAACATAGGCCACCAGGCCTACTAAAAATACAAAAATTAGCCAGGCATTGTGGTGGGAGCCAGTAATCTCAGCTACTTGTGAGGCTGAGTCAGGAGAATTGCTCAAACCTGGGAGGTGGAAGTTGCAGTAAGCCAAAATTGTGCCATTGAACTCCAGCCTGGGCAACAAGAGCAAAACTCCCATCTCAACAACAACAACAACAACAAAAAATGAAAATAAAAATAAAAAACTAAAGCATAGGCCAAACTCCTGTAACAGAGCTGAAAGAGTTGATATAAACAAAAGACATTTTGTAAAAAAATAAAGGGAGGAGACCGATCCAAGATGGCCGACCACTAACAGCTCGGGATTGTAGCTCCCAGTGAAAGCTCAGAGAACGAGACGACGCCACATCTTTAGACGAATTTTCTTCACTCACCGATCAGCCAATTCCCAGTGGAGGAGCCCCACGGGTCGCTAGCGCGACTCTTGTGGCCGCCGCAGCGGTTTTGCCGGCGTCTCGGTGCAGCAGCTCTTCATGCAGAGCCAACGGGACTGCTTCCCCTACTGACTGGAGTTTGGAGCTCCAGGAAGACAGAGCCACTTGTTGCGGACTCAAGAGGGAAGCCAGACCAGAGATTCCCAGGCAGAAGAGCACCATCACTCTTATCGCTGCTATTTAGGCCGCCACAGTGGGTTGCTCGGATCCCAGCACTGGGAATCAATAAGTCGGACGTTGACTCAGAAACCTAATTAGAAAGGCAGTTCATCTACAATGAAGGGAAAAAAACAGCCTAAGAAGGCCGAGTATACTCAAAATCAGAACCCATCAGCAACGGAACAAGCCCTGATGGAAAAGGACTGTGTTCCATTATCTGAAGTAGGCTTTAAAAGGTACTTCTGGGAGTTAAAGGAACTTGTTCTAACCCAATGTAAAGAAACTAAGAACTTGGAAAAAAGGTTTGATGAAATGTTGAAAAGAATAGACAATATAGAGAGGAATTCAAATGAACTTATGGAGTTGATAAATACAACACGAGAACTTAGTGAAATATGTACAATCTTAAACAGCCGAATGGATCAAGCAGAAGAGAGGATATCAGAGGTCGAAGACCAACTTAATGAAACAAAACGACAAGACAAGAATAGAGAAAAAAGGATAAAAAGGAATGAGCAAAGTCTCCAAGCAATATGGGACTATGTGAAAAGACCTAATATACGCTTGATTGGTGTACCTGAATGTGACGGAGAGAATAAATTCAAGCTGGAAAATACTCTCCAGGACATTATCCAGGAAAATTTTCCTAATTTAGCAAAGCAGGACACTATTCAACCCCAGGCAATACAGAGAACACCACAAAGATATTCCTCAAGAAGACCAACCCCAAGGCACATAATCGTTAGATTCACCAAGATCGAAATGAAGGAGAAAATATTAAGGGCAGCCAGAGAGAAAGATCAAGTTACCCATAAAGGTAAGCCTATTAGGCTTACAGCAGATCTCTCAACGGAAACCCTACAAGCTAGAAGAGAGTGGGGGCCAATATTCAATATACTTAATCAACAGAACTTTCAGCCCAGAATTTCATATCCTGCCAATTTAAGCTTTACATTTGAAGGAAAAATAAAATCTTTTAGGAACAAGCAAGTACTCAGAGATTTTATTACCACCAGGCCTGCTTTACAAGAACTTCTAAAAGAAGCATTATACACAGAAAGGAACAACCAGTATGACCCTTTCTAAAAATACACCAAAAAGTAAAGAGCATTAACATAAAGAAGAATTTTCATCAACGAAAGGACAAAATAGCCAGTTAATATCAAATGGCAGCAACCCTAAATTTAAATCGACCAAATCTCCCAATCAAAAGATACAGACAAAATCTAACGGTATATCCAAAGATATACATAGACTCAAAATAAAGGGTTGGAAAAAAAAAAAAAAAAACGTACCAACCAAATGGAGAGTAAAAATAAATAAATAAAAAGCAGGAGTTGCAATTTTCACATTTGACAAAATAGATTTCAAAGCTACAAGGATACAAGGGTAAAAGGATTAATGTAATAATAAGAGATCTTAACACCCAGATACATAAGACCCATAATGAGATTTAGATTCAACGAGACAGAAAATTGATAACGATATCCGGGACTGGAACTAAGATCCAGAACAAATAAACTCAATAGAGCTCGCCATTTTAAACACATAAAATATACATTATCCACAAAAGCTAACGATATATCTAAAGATATACAAAGACTCAAAACAAGGGAATGGAAAAAAACTCACCAACCAAATGGAGAGCAAAAATAAATAAATAAAAAGCAGGAGTTGCAATTCTCACACTTAATAGATTTCAAAGCTACAAGGATGCAAGGGTAAAAGGATTAATGTAACAATAAGAGATCTTAACACCCAGATACATAAGACCCATAATGAGACTCAGATTCAACGAGACAAAAAATTGATAACGATATCCAGGACTTGAACTCAGATCCAGAACAAATAAACACAATAGAGGTCTCCATTTTAAACACATAAAATATGCATTAACCACTTTAAACATTCAAAATATTGATCGGCCATTATTGAAACCCATTTTAGGAATGAAGTAATATTCCTTTTTCCCTCTTTTTCTTTTTTTCCCCTTCTTTTTCTCTTTTTCCCTAAAAAAAATAAAAATAAAAAAAATAAAGGGAATAGCTAAAGAAAATAATGCCTCTGAATATAACAACATAAACACAATTAGGTTTCTCATCCTAAGAAATTCTGTGAAAATATCTAAGATCTGTATATAGCCCTCAGATTCCCTGCTCTTGAAATGCATTCATGTCAACTCTTCAAGGCCCAGATAGCTTTGCAGGCATCTGGGCTTCTTATGCTCCCAGCTCCTGTGCCTGCCTCTCAGCAATGTGGCCTCTGGGTGTAATATTGCTTCCTAGTCCAGGGAAGTTGGTCCAACAAGTACATCTTATTCCATGTAAGGCCAACTCCAGCTCCACTAAAACTCAACCTTCTCGAACTTCTAGAAGCCCGTCATTCTCTCCTAGTACAGTTAGTATGAGTACACCGGCTGGGCGCAGTGGCTCACACCTGTAATGCCAACACTTTGGGAGGCCAAGGTGGGTGGATCACGAGGTCAGGAGATCGAGACTATCCTGGCCAACATGGTGAAGCCCTGTCTCTACTAAAAATACAAAAATTAGCTGGGTGTGGTGGTGGGCGCCTGTAGTCGCAGCTACTCAGGAGGCTGAGGCAGAAGAATCACTTGACCCCGGGGGGAGGAGATTGCAGCGAGCTGAGATTGCACCACTGCACTCCAGCCTGGAGACAGAATGAGACTCTGTCTCACAAAACAAACAAACAAAGAGTATACCTAGTCCACAGCTGAGCTGTGAGCTGTATGTATCTATACAGAGGGACATCTCTGAGCCAGTGGTCCCCAACCTTTTTGGCACTAGGTACCAGATTTTTGGAAGACAATTTTTCCATGGATGGTGGGGTTAGGGGTGGGGGTGCAGGGGTATATTAGTCTGTTTTCATACTGTTATAAAGAACTAATTGAGACTGGGTAATTTATGAAGAAAAGAGGTGTAATGGACTCAGAGTTCCACACACTTAACAGGAAGCACGACTGAGAGGCCTTGAGAAACTTACAATCATGGCGGATGGTGAAGGGGAAGCAAAGCATGTCTTACATGGCAGCAGGAAGGAGCAAGACAGCAAAAGGGGAAGTGCCACACTTTAAAACCATCAGATTTCAGCCAGGCCTGGTGGCTCACACCTATAATTCCAGCACTTTGGGAGGCCAAGGTGGGCAGATCACAAAGTCAGGAGTTCGAGATCAGCCTGGCCAACATAGTGAAACCCCATCTCTACTAAAGATACAAAAATTAGCCAGGCATGGTAGTGTGTATTTGTAGTCCCAGCTACTCAAGAGGCTGAGGCAGGAGAATTGCTTGAACCCAGGAGGCAGAGGTTGTGGTAAGCCAAGATTATGCCACTGCATGCACTCCAGCCTGGGTGACAAAGACAGACTCTGTTTCAACAATAACAACAACAAATCAGATTTCATCAGAATTCATTTACTGTCAAGAGAACAGTTTGGGGGAAACCACCCCCATCATCCAGTCACCTCCCACAAGGTCCCTCCCTCAACATGTGGGGATTACAATTTGAGATGATATTTGGGAGGGGACACAGAGCCAAACCATAGGGGATAGTTTTGGGATGAAACTGTTCCACCTCAGACCATCAGGCAGGTCACAATAGAATTCGTGCTCCTGTGAGAATCTCATGCCGCAGCTGATCTGACAGGAGGTGAAGCTCAGGCAGTAATGCTCACCTGCTGCTGTATGGTCTGGTTCCAAACTGGCCACAGACCCCTACCAGTCCACGGCCTGGAAATTGGAGCCCCTGCTTTAAGCCCTTGCCACTCAGGTCTTTGGCTACTTCAGAATCATTCAGTGATGATTCACTTGAATGAGGTCCCTACAGACAAAGAAGGAAGGGTCTTGTAAAAATCTGCCTGTTACAGTTTCACAGCTTGATAACAACCACATCATAAACATGTCATTCACAGAATATGAGTTAATACATTTATGGTATGAGGAAGGTCATTCTTATTTACCATGCGAGGCTGTAAAATCTTGCCTGGAGGACACATGTTGGGTAGGCCTGGGAGTAACTTTGCAAGCAGGTGAAAGCTTGAGACACTTTCAGACTATTCTCTCAATTAGGTGGTTTAAAATTTAGAAAAAAATCATTGTACCAATTTGACCTCAATAAATTATTTTTAGAAAATAATTGCATCCATCTCCAACTCAACATGAAACTGTTTTACTCATCTGTAAAGCCCACAGTGATGAACAAGTCATTTAAACTCCTTTGTTTAAAATAATTGCTGTTTGCAATAAATATTTCAGGTGTTACTTCAAATTGGAGTAGGCTGATTTGAAGGTGATTTTTTGTGTGTAGTTTTTTCTAAGGGTAAGAGTCTAGATCAGTGTGGTCTCAGTTCTGTGATTTGGTTCTACAGGTTAACATTATAAGTCTCTGAGCTTCTGTTATGGGAGACCCTCAGAAATTTCCCAAAGGAGCCTGAGACCTCCTAACACTGCCAAGAAATGACTTTTTCCTTCTTGTTGGAGGCATATAAAATGAATAGATGTGTGATTATGTATTTATTTTACAAATGCTTTTATAGTTGCTTACTATGTGCTTAATATTATACAGATAGTAATTCATGTAAGCTTTTTTTTTTTTTTTTTTTTTTTTATTTAAGATAATGTCTCACTTTGTTGCTCAGGCTGGAGTGCAGTGGTGCAAACATGGCTTACTGTAGTCTCAACCTCCCAGGCCCAGGATCAAGCAATTCTCCTGCCTCAGCCTTTCAAGTAGCTGGGACTATAGACATGTGCCACCACGCCTGGCTACTTTTTTTATGTTTTGTAGAGAGGGGGTTTTGTCATATTGCCCTGGCTGGTCTTGAACTCCTGGGCTCAAACAATCCTTCCACCTCGGCCTCCCAAAGTGCTGATATTATAGGAGTGAGCAACCACACCCAGGCCATGTAAGCCTTCTAATAGCCCTTTGGTGAGGGGGCCATCCTCATTCCCTTATAGCTGAGGGACAGATAGGGGAGTTGACGCACAGATAGGTTGAGTGTCATGCCTAAAGCCTCCCAGCTAGTAAGTGCCAGAGCCACAGGTGTGGGCTGTCCCCCCTTTTCCTTCACCCTCAATTCTGGTGAGCTGCCCAGTTTTGCGACCATGGACCATTCAGACAACGGAATAATCCCACTCTTAGAGGATAAGAATGGTGTGGATATTGTTTGAGGCTGCATTTAATTGGAAATCAAGGGACAGTAAAATTCTTTTGGTCAGTCTTTGTCTTAAAATGTCTACCTTGTTGTCACAAATGGGAATGAAAGTAGCTTCTGGGCCAGAGTGAGGAGTGCCCTGAATTTTGCCAATCATTAAGCCCCCCTCAGTTATAGTCAGCACATGTTTTGAAACTTAGAAGGAAAATGTTTTATGGTGATATACGCCCATGCTGCAGGGTCCCTATGGAACATATGCAAGACACTATTTATTTTAATCATAGAGAAACCTCACATAGTTTTTGTCCTCACATCACATCTTGCTATAGAAATAACATGCATGTGTTGAATACGATTCTTTGTTACTACGTTTTTTTCTGTGGTTACACAATTATCTTCATTTGCTATCCTTGCCATTGTTTGGAAGAGAGAGTTTAGGGCAGAGGAACTGGGTTTTCCTAGAAAGTTTGAAGGATGGTTTTAAATGGTATTTGATGAAGATGAAAGTAGAAGAAATTGATTTGAGAAAAGTTTTTGCTTGGCTACTACATTAAAACAGGATAAGGCTCATGGTGAGAGATGTCTTGCTCATTTTATTTCTAATATGTTGCCAACCAGCCAAATCATCCCATAAGCAATAAGAAGCCTCGTGCTCCCATGGCCTCAGCAAAGATGGCTTGAGAAGCACTCCTGGGTGCCTATGACCCACACTCCAAGTTTCTTGGTAGAAGATATGCTCAGAAGGGGCTTCCTATTTGGGGAAGAGGGGAGCACTGGCCCCTTTTGAGGGCAGCCAGAAAAAATGAAAGATTTTTCTCCGCTGGGCACCATGGCTCACGCCTGTAATC
Source organism: Callithrix jacchus (assembly GCF_049354715.1). Lineage (NCBI taxonomy): Eukaryota > Metazoa > Chordata > Mammalia > Primates > Cebidae > Callithrix > Callithrix jacchus. Next base: position 100,043,084 of record NC_133509.1, read on the forward strand.
CCAGCACTTTGGGAGGCTGAGGCAGGTGAATCACCTGAGATTGGGAGTTCAAGACCAGCCTGACCAACATTGAGAAACCCCATATCTACTAAAAATACAAAATTAGCCAAGTGTGGTGGCTCTGTAATCCCAGAGGCAGGAGAACCACTTTAACCCAGGAGGCAAAAGTTGAAGTGAGCCGAGATTGTGTCACTGCACTCCAGCCTGGGAGTGCAAGAGTGAAACTTCATCTCAAAAAAAAAAAAAAAAAAGGGTTTTCTCAATACACATGGCTGAGAAAATGGAGCTGGGGGTTAAATTCTGCCCATTGTAGAATGACACTTGGCTTTTTTCTAAAGTCCTGTGTGTCTTTTAAGATTTTGGTAGAGAGCCCAATAACCCAGATGCTTTCCTTGGGTTTTAGTTTAAACTACTCTTTCCTACTCACACATTCTTTCACCACACTGAGCCTTCACCAGCCACCAAAAGCCACTTGCACGCCTCAGTCATGTCTGCCTGAGGAGAATCCTACAGTCCCCAGCACACTGAAGCAGGAGAACCTCTGTGGGTTGGAAGGCACAGACAGCTTCATGCCTGTGTTCATTACACTCACATTACCTTCTGCTTCTTGGAGGTAAGCATTGGTAGTTTCTGGGTCCAGGACCACATGATCTGGGGAGAGAACATTTGAGGGCAGCTGAGGGCAGGATGAGATCAATTTTAAAAAGTGGCTTTGGCCGGGCCCAGTGGCTCACACCTGTAATCCCAGCACTTTGGGAGGCAGAGGCAGGCAGATCATGAGGTCAGGAGTTCAAGACCAAACTGACCAATATGGTAAAACCCCATCTCTACTAAAAAATACAAAAAAAAAAAAAAAAAAGTGGCTTTGAGTCAGCGGAAGATTGTGCCTGGATGGATGCCCTTCTCCAAGTCTCCCAGGGAGCCAGGCCTTCGCCCAGGTTGGGGGAGTCTACTGGCTGTCAGAGGACTGCTTCTCTGTGAAGGCTTTATTTTTCTTCTCTCAAGACAGGAAAAACCGACCCACAACCCACGTGCAGCTTGGCTGCCTAGTAACCCTAGAACCACCTGCTGGACCCGGCAGCCTCAGGGCTAGTCCTCGTGTGGGGCAGGCCAGGTGTTTAGGGTATAACATTTAAGGGGTAGCAGAATTGCCCCCTTCTCAGAGGTCTGGCTCTCTACAGGAGCAGGGCCTCTGCCCCAGTGCTGGGCTGCGAGTAGTCAGGAGCCCGCCTACCTTAGACTTGAGCTTTACTGCCATCCTGAGAGTGCCAGCCAGCCTTGAGACAGCTGGGCCAGACTCACCCCTGGCTTCTTCCCTCCCTCTCCATCACAAATGTCAATAGCCTCACTGAGTGCGTTCCTTAAGTGTTTTATGAAACTTCAGGACTAGGAGAAATGTGAGAAGGAGCCTTACCTGGCACCCTCTCTGCATATTCAGCATTTTGCTGTCAAACTTGCCTCCAAATCTCCAGACTGTGCCAGACATTTGATCCCAACTCCCTGCCATAAGTAACCAGGGCTGGTGCCCATTTAGACAGCCTCACCAGGCTTGTTACTCTGAACACTTTACCTCCTGTTTCCTCCAGGACACTCTGCAGGTTCTCGAGGGAGAGAAAAAGGGAAATTCTTCAAGCTCCCAACCAACAGGTGCTTTCCACAAATATCTCCCCTTACAGCTAAAAGCGAAAGCCAGGGCTGCTTCCCAGCTGCAGGTAGAAGCCTGGCTCCCTCCCGTGTTCCTAGATCAACCGTGACAAACCCGAAGGAAAACAGGAATTTTCACTACCTTTGATCTCATGTACCATTCGACTGAGTTGTTTACTTGCTGGAGTAAGTGTGGATTCTCTTGCCCTGTTCAATTAACTTGGAGACTAAAGGTTTAGCTTTCACGTTTTCACCCCTAGGAATAAACAGCAGGTTTTTGCAAATCAGGGATGAGTGGTTTACTTCTCAGGTCTCACAGGGAGAAAGGCAAACAAACTGAACATCCTGCTCTCTGGAAGTTGCACCTGGCAAGCTAGGAACAAGCCCACCCCACATCTGCAGGACCTAGGACAAGAGAATGAGAGCGGGCCCGCATACCAAACCAGCAAACTGCTTAATGAAGAAAGCTGTAGCCTCCCACCTCAATGCATGTATCTTCATAACAATCTAGAAAGTCAGTTACACATTTAGAATTCTTGGGCTCCTCAGTGTTCTGCACAGGGACACGGCAGCCCAGGGAGTACCTGCCCAGCCCCCCAGCCCACTCCCTTCTCTTTACATCCTGGTCCAATCTGCATTGTGAAGGACTTTGTGTGCATGTGGGTAGACACCTCAGCCCACAGGTCCATGCTTCATCCATATGTCGCACCTCCTTCCCCACAGTTGCCATTTGCTCCCCCTTGGGTTTTAGGAGCATCTACTTATGCAGAGCTCTGTCCTCCTACGGACAGACACAAATAAGAGGACATCACAGGACCTGGAAGTGGGCTCAGAGCTGTTTGTACAAGAAATTCTGGGAGTGTTATGTTGGAAGAGTGCCTTGGACATCATTCTGGGGGAGGGTGGCTGCCAGTGGAGAGCCAGAGAGGGTACTTTTAATGCATAGGGCCTAGGAAAAGGGTACCTCTTGCCCAGGTGAAAAGGCAGTACTTCCGGGAATAAACAGCTCCCTTTCCAAGACCTGCATCGTCTACGGAGACTTAGTCTTCTCCAAGTCCCTGCCCTCACATAGGTTCTGGACCATCAGAGGGAAGCCAGCAAGGAGGCAGTGAGCTACAGTTTCTTGCCACATGGATACATGTCTTCAAGACATCCAGGGAACCATCTTCTTATCAGCCAGTCAGATTTATGATCAGCTCCCAGGCTTCTAGCAACTACAAATGATCAGTACATTGGATTGGAGCCACTACCCCAAGGGAAAAATGGCCATTCCCAGCTTCTGTGGGATCCAGCCAAATGCCTTGTGAATGGAGACGTAGGAGTATTGTTAGTCATGTCTGGGCCTGCCAGACTAATTTCCATCTTCAGCCAGTTTTCACTTCTGGAGAGGGAAGTCCAAGCAAAACACCTGCTGTACCATCGCCCTCCCCCGCTGCCCATCCCCACTCCCTGGACTGCTGAAGATGCTCCTGCTGTTCTGGGAAGAAAACAAGAAGCTCAGGTGCTCTTTCACCAGGCAACCCCAGTCCTGTCTTGGGCGGGGTTTCTGACTTTTCCTAGATCACTCCACAAGCCTCGTTAACGAAGTGGACCAGTGTCTATCCTGAGGTTTTGTTTTATAGACTGTTTTACGACTGGAAATAATCTGCTTAGCATGAATCTCTCCTGTGGATTTATCAAGTCATTGTCTACTCCATTTTCCTGGCTCCTTCACACATTTATTTCACTTCCTTCATTATCTGGCAAGCCCACTTTGTATTCCAAGTCTTAATTATACAAGAAAGAAATACTGTCCAACAAACACGGCCCTTACTGTATTGATTTTCCCCCTTGGTTGTTCTCTGGCTTTTAAAATATGTTTTCTCTATGAAATCCTAGGAAAGGCCCACGAGAGTGGTTTCTCTGTGCCTGTGGGGTTCCAAGGGTGCAAAATGCTTTCTTTAAGGAATGAACTCAAGATTATTACTGACCATGTTTTACAGACAATCTTTTTGACAAGAGAGGGGCAAAAGTACGTTCTAGCTTTTGGTTTTCTCGATCACTAACGCCTAGTTTGGTCCCTGACTTCCAAAGCTCTCTTTAACCTTTTAGGATTAAGGGGAACTGTCAACCTGTCTTCTGGCATTTTGTATGTATAGAAGGGATAACATATCTTTAACATATACTTTACCATTTTAACCATTATTTTTAATTTTTTGAGACAGAGTCTTGCTCTGTTGTTCAGGCTGGAATACAGAGGCATAATCTTAGCTAACTGCAACCTCTGGCTTCCAGGTTCAAGTGATCCTTCTGCCTCAGCCTCCCAAGTAGCTCGGATTACAGGCGCTCACCACCATTCCCTGCTAATTTCTTTTTTTCTATTTTTAGTAGAAACGAGGTTTCACCATGTTGGCCAGGCTGGTCTCCTACTCCTGCCCATCTCGGCCTCCCAAAGTGCTGGGATTACAGGCGTGAGCCACTGCACCATTTTTATTTTTTATTATTTATCATTTATTGATTTTTGAGATGGAGTCTCGTTCTGTCACCCAGGCTGGAGTATAGTGGTGCGATCTTGGCTTACTGCAACCTCTGCTTCCCTGGTTCAAATGATTCTCCTGCCTCAGCCTCCAGAGCTGAGACTACAGGCATGCACCACCATGCCAGGCTATTTTTTTTTTTTTTTTTGTATTTGTAGTAGAGATAGGGTTTCGCCATGTTGGCCAGGCTAGTCTCGAATTCTTGACCTCAAGTGATCCACCCATGTGGGCCTCCTAAAGTGCTGGGATTACAGGCATGAGCCACTGCACCCAGCCAATTTTTAAATTTTTTCTAGACAAAGTCTTGCTCTGTTGCCCAGGCTGGAGTGCAGTGGCGCAGTCACAACTCACTATAGCCTTGAGCTCCTGGACTCAGGCAACCCTTCCACCTCAGCCTCCCAAGTAGTGGGACAATAGGTGTGCATCACCATGCCTGGGTAATTCATTTTAACCATTTTAAAGTGGACAATTCAGTGGCATTAAGTATATTTATAATGTTGTGTAAGCATCACAACTACTTCCAGAATTTTTTTTTTTGAGATGGACAGAGTTTTACTCTTTTGTCCAGGCTGAAGTGCAATGGTGTGGTCTCAGTTCACTGTAACCTCTGCCTCCTAGGTTCAAGCAATTCTCCTGCCTCAGCCTCCCAAGTAGCTGGGCTTACAGGCATGCACCACCACACCTGGCTAATTTTGTATTTTTAGTAGACACAGGGTTTCACCATGTTGACCATGAGGCTGGTCTCGAACTCCTCACTTCAGGTGATCCACCTGCCTTGGCTTCCCAAAATTCTGGGATTACAGGCCTGAGCCACCTTGCCTGGCCCAGAATGTCTTCATCACAGCAAAGAGAAACTGTACGGATTCAACAATAATTCCCCATCTCCTGGCCTTTTGATACTTAGCTTGTGCAGTGTCTAAATGACTGTACTTTAGAGCAAAGGGAACAGTTGAATTATTGGTTCTGCCCTTGCCAACTCTGGGGCCTTAAACGATTTTCCTGACCTCTTTAAGCCTTGGTTTACTCATCTACAGAATGGAGTGAATGAGAATAACAACACTCATTGAGTTGTTCTTTGCATAGAATATCACACACAAAAGGTAATGCCTGTATAAAGACAAATATTACATGTTGTCACTCATATGTGGAAGCTAAAAAAGTTGATCTCATGGAGGTAGTGAGTAGAATGGTGGTTACCAACACTTTGAAGGGTAGTGGGGGTAGGGGAGGATGAAGAGGGTTGATTAATGACTACAAAAATATGGTTGGATAGAAGAAATGAACTCTAGTATTCAATAGCACAATAGGAAGACTATAGTTAACAATAATTTATTGTATATTTAAAAATGATGGCCTGGCATGATGGCTCTCGCCTGTAATCCCAGCACTTTGAGAGACTGAGGCAAGCAGAGACAAGTTAAGAGATCGAGACCATCCTGGCCAACATGGTGAAACCCCATCTCTACTAAAAATACAAAAATTAGCTGGGTGTGGTGCACGCCTGTAGTACCAGCTACTCAGGAGGCTGAGGCAGGAGAATCTGCTGAATCAGGGAGGTGGAGGTTGCAGTAAGCCAAGATAGCACCACTGCCCTCCAGCCTGGCAACAGAGTAAAACTCTGTCTCAAAAAACAAAGGCTAGAAGAGAAGATTTGGAATGTTCCCAACACAAAGAAATAATGAATGTTTGAGGTGATGGATATCCCAGTTACCCTGATTTGAGCATTACACACTATATGCTTGCATCAAAATATCACATGTACCCCATAAATATGCACGACTATTATGTATCAATTTTTTTTTAAAAAGTAGTGCATGGAACATCATAAACTCTCAATAAGCACCGACTTCTAATTATTGCCTGCTTTGCTTTGCCTCCTCCTCATTGTCAGTATCTCTTTGCTTCAGATGAAGGCTCTCTGCTATGATCCCCAAGTCCCTAGATCCCCCTTCCCACCTGGACTAGATCTAGCTCCCTTTTCAATCTTTGGGATAAGACTAGGGGATTTAGGCATTTCTTTTTTTTTTTCTTTTCCTTTTCTTTCTTTCTTTTTTTTTTTTTTTTGAGACGAAGTTTCGCTCTTGTTACCCAGGCTGGAGTGCAATGGCGCAATCTCGGCTCACCGCAACCTCCACCCCCTGGGTTCAGGCAATTCTCCTGCCTCAGCCTCCTGAGTAGCTGGGATTACAGGCATGCGCCACCGTGCCCAGCTAATTTTTTGTAATTTTTAGTAGAGAAGGGGTTTCACCATGTTGACCAGGATGGTCTCGATCTGTTGACCTCGTGATCCACCCGCCTCGGCCTCCCAAAGTGCTGGGATTACAGGCTTGAGCCACCGCGCCCAGCCTTTTTTTTTTTTTTTTTTAAGAGATAGGGTCCTTGCTATATTGCCCAGACTGGTCTTGAATTCCTGGCATCAAGTGATCCTCCCACCTTGGCCTCCCAAAGTGTTGGGTTTACAAGTGTGAGCCACCATGCACAGTCAGATTTAGGTATTAGCCTTCACATTAATCATTAGCACTTTTTTTGTTTGTTTTGAGATGGAGTCTCACTCTGTTGCCCAAACTGGAGTGCAGTGGTGTGATTATGGCTCACTGCAGCCTCAAACTCCTGGGCTCAAAGCATTCTTCCCACCTCAGCCTCCCAAAGTACTGGGGTTACAAGCCCCTGCCCCCAATAATCACTAACATTTGCCAAGTACTTATAGAGGTAACCAAACACAGAGATATTAATATATACTAAGTAACATGAAGAGGGTTTCCCAGCTTGTAGGTGAAAGAGAGAAGATCTGAATGCAGTCCAACTTCATAGCCCATGTTCTTAATCACTGGACTACAAGGCCTTGATAATGTTAATAATCATCCAGTAAGGATGATGGCAGAAGCTGAACTTAAAGAGGGAAATTCAAGCTCACCCAGTAGGTCAGAGGCATGGCTAAGACAATAGTTTATGTTTTCTGACTAGCCACCAGATGCTCCCCCTAAGCCCCAGCCACTGGCTCTAGCAGTACTTGCTTCAGGTGTTATTATTCTAAGAGTATGATGTTAATGTAATCAGGGAATCAGGTGATTAAGTAGTTAGGGAGCTTTTAGACATGGACGATACCAGTGGCTTACCTCTTGGAGTATTGCTTTGATGGGTTCCCTCCTATATCTTCCCACCGATCAGCCAAAACACATGCTTGGAGTTGCCTAAAAATGAGTGAGTGTCACCAGACCCACCCCCCCCAAACCAATGCCACCTTCCTGGTTCTCAGTTTGACTCGGCCTCCCAAAGTGCTGAGATTACAGGTGTGAGCCACTGCGCCCGGCCCAGTTCATGTTTTTACGCTGGTTTCTGAAAATGGCTTTGTTGTTTTCTCAGTTGGGACAGAAGGCTTTTATTTCTTGTCCTCCTGGAATTGATGGCATTAGTCACACTCACAGGTGACTCTGCCACTCACTTTGTTTCTAGAATAAAGTGGTCACATGAACACTAAAGCAGTGCATCTTTCCTTCCACTACTGTCCAAAGTTGCTGTCCTGTAATTTCCTCTTCGTTTGAGTCTATTCCTGTCACAAGAATTCACTGTACAAGAATTTTAAAAGAGAGACAAAACAGAAACATACCTCAGAAACTTCAAGCACATGCCATTCAGTGTGATTACAAACTGAGTGTTTGCAACTCCAAGGTTATCTCCATCTATCTTAGGGGATAATCTTAAGCTATCTCTTAACAATAAGCCTTTCAGAAAATCAATTTTAATCAATTTAGGCTTAAAACCCCATGTATCTATAAGAGGAAAATGGGATGTGCGATGAAGTCAAGAACATGTGTGTGTGGGTGTAATTATGAAAAGATGGGGAATGAGTGAGTTCTTTAAAGCACGTGGGTGTCTGTTTTGTGGTTTAGTTCTTTGGGTCTGGTGTTGGGCTTTAGGGGAGTGTATCTGTCTCAAAACAAGCAACTGGGAAGAGCTTAAGGAACATGGCTAGTTCTGCTGCATCCAGCTTCTTCCCAACAAGTAATGCTTACAGCAACTCAGGTATGGAGAATGAAGAGAGCTTGGAGCAGGAGGGTGTGAGCTGAGATAGTCACAGACATGAGATAAGTAAGTATTTACCACGAAGAGCTTAAGTATCAGCTAATCATAGGAGTAGAAACCATCTGAGCCACAAGGGGGTAACAATGCTATGTTTTTTTTTAAATAGCCCAGAGGTAGTAAGATATAAAGTAATCAATTGAAAACAATCATAATCAATAATAGTTAAGGTAGAGAAACAGTATTCAGCTTGTGCTTGTGAGTAACTTTTTCTCTTCATCTTTCTCTAAGTCAGAGATTGTCAAAATATTGCCTGCTAGCCAAGTCTAGCCCACCACCTATTTTCGTTTGTCTCTTGAGCTAAGAATGTTTTTCTACATTTTTAAATAGTTGAACAAAAATAAAATCCAAAGACTATTTCGTGACAAGTGAAAATGATATGAAATTCAAATTTCAGTGTTTATAAATAAAATTTTATAGGAGCTCAGCCACACTCACTCATTTATGTGTCGTCTATGGTTGCTTTTGAGCTACAAAAACAGGCGAGTAGCAGCACAGAAAGCCTAAAATATTTACCATCTGGCCCTTATCAGAAAAAGTTTGCCAATTCTGGCTCTAAGGCAAAGCTTTCAAAGTGGACAGTTAGTAGCTGTTACCTGAAAAAAGGGGTCCATTGACAAATACATTGAAAAATGCTATTTAAAATAAAATCAAATATTTCCTTAATAAGCTAATGAGACATGAAATCTACAAAAAAAGAGTGGGAGGGGAGGGAACAGAGTATTTGATGTTTCCCAAACTTACTGGGTAAAAAACCCTTTTCTTTTTTTCTTTTCTTGGTGCTTTTATGGGACTGATCTTCCAGGGAACTTGACTTGGTAAATGCTGCTGAAAAGTAATTGGCGATTTACATACACACAATGGAGAGAAAAAAAGCCTGTTACTGAAAACAGAACAAAACAAAACAAAAACAAACAAAAAACAGCCAAAAAAAAAAAAAATGGTAGAACTTCTCTCGGGAATAACCTGTTTTATGTTTCACAAACACACTTTTAATAGGTCATTTGGTCATGAAAACTTAGGTTCTAGGAACTCGATCTGGAAGATGGAAAACGGAAACAGTGTTAGAGAATTCTGCACAGTAGCCTGCGGTAATTTGGAGTTTGGGGCAAGAAAGAATGAGGGGTGAACAGAACAGGAGAAGAGGGAGATGAGAAGGGTCTATAGCGACTTGAGAAGAATGAAAGAAACCTGGTGGGGGAAATTGGCCAGTGAGAAATTACCTACGACAGAGAGGGCTACAGAACAGCAGTGAAATGCCTACCATGCCGACCAGTAACCCGCGGAGCCCGGTGGGGAATGAAAATGAACGTGTTCAAATGCAAGAAAGAGTGCCGTCAGAGGTGCTCAATTATGAAGCGCCGTCCTTTCAACTGCAGTCTCCCTCTTGATCTGTCATGCCGTTTTTAATTTGCTAGGGAATCCCACCAGCGCAGATCCTCGCAGGCACCAAGTCCGTGGGGGCGCGGCGCTGGGACTCGGGAGCGCGCATGAGCTCGAGTGCCGCTTTTCCCCTCCCATCAGCCACCGACCCAGGTGCTTTGCCCAAGCCAGGGCTGGGGAAGTTGGGTCAGGCATCTCGCTTTCGCATGTGCCAGCCACCCTAACCCACAGTGGAGAGGCATGGGGTGGAGGGTAGGCCATTGGGTGAGGGTGGAGAGGGGGCCTGGGGCACCCGGCAGAGGTGGGCAGTGGGTGGATGAGAACCTGGCCCAGTAAGGCAGGGAGTTGGCCTGGGGCAGTACTGAGCATGAGTCCAGGATCCAAGTCCCTGGTGCACGCACCACTGACCCAACAGACTTCACTTACAAAGCGCAAATTCAAAGATAAAATTATTAAGAATTTTAAGACAGCAAAGAACATGAAATCCCAAGTATAGGATCTTTCTGGGCACAGGGTCCCATAGGACTGCAATGCTTGTACACCCGTGAAGCCAGCCCTGATCATATCTAATCACTTTTACATTTTTTAAAGGAATAAATTACCCCCACACCTTTATTGTCCAGCTTTGTGTTGGGCCAGCCATTGTCTTGGGATATTCAAAGCAAAAAAGACTGATTTCCCTGTTTGGGTCAAACCAGCTGACCATACAAAACAACAGTAAGAAGTCAATGCTAGAAGGAGATTCAGAGTTCAGTGTGAACGAGAAATTGGATGAGAGGTGGTAAACTGGATGAGCACACAATCCCAGTGGGAATATGTGGACATTTGGGGTTTCCAACCATGCTGGTGACCCCAACCAGCTGAAGGACACGGAGACAGGCAGGTGGCCAATGCTTGGGTTTCCCATGGTATAACTTATGCTCTCTGGGGAACACTTTACAAATATGTGAAAATCATCTGTGGATTTTGTCTATTTTGACGGTATACATTTCTCTATGCCAGAAGTAAACCCAACTGTGGTCTTACGGTCCTTAATTTGTCACTGTTAATTACTGGTGGCAGGAATGAGCAGAGACGGATGGTAGGAGATCTTAGCTTGAGTTCAGGCTGCTATTCACGTCCCAGCTCCCATTATGAGTGGGGAGAAACGGGCCAGATACCAAGTGCACTCTCGCCAAATAGAGAGGAATGTATAATGCACCTTTTACAGAAAAAATTCCAAGATGAGTGGGAGTAGAACCACTTATGCCCAACCAACCTGGCTTGGATCAGAATAGAATGATGGAGGACGTGAGGAGAGAGAGACAGTGGCCATGTTTAGTTTTCCTGCCCAAGTCAAAGACAGTAAATAAATTAGAAATAAATGAGGGATATACATTCCTGTTATTAAACACTTTCCAAGTGCCAAGCATTCTGCCAAGTGATTCTTGTTAAAACACATGCTCTGAATGAAGAGACCCCCAAACAGGTTTTGTGTGAGCAACATGGTTGTTTATTCACCTGGGTGCAGGCAGGCAGAGGCTGAAAACGGCATCAGCGAAGAATGGTGGGATGGGAATTGGTTTTATAGGTTTGGGGTGGGTGGTGGAAAGTTTCAGTTTCGGGCAGTTTTTTGCAAGCTAGGAGGGGGTCATAGGTTTGCAAGCTGGGAGGGGGGTCATAGGGTGTGCAGTTGGTTACAAAGTCCAATGGGCTGATCAATTAGGGAATAAGGAACAATAGAGAATCTCTCAAATTTAAGTAGGTGCTGCAGGGGTTGATCATTTCTTCCTCTTTCATGGTCTTCCAGTTACTTCAGATTTTCCAGGAACTCATCTGGAGTGCCGGTGCAGGTCACGGAGGTTAACATGACATCCATGGCACCATCAGTCAGCCTAAAAAACCTTACAATTCTCTTGCAGTAATCTCACTTACTTGCCTCACGGATCCTATGAGGTAAATTGTCACCTGTTTTACAGATGAGTAAACTGAGGCCCAGAGATGTTATGCTTGGAAAAGGCCAGACAGCCAATAAGTGGCAGAGGCAGGGTTCAAGCCCAGGTTCATCTAATTGCAAAAGCAACCTCTTCAGTCACACCTGAGTAAATGAGCTTATGCTGGCTTTGGCTGAAAGAGGAAACTCCTTACTCTCAAATATTCATATCTAGAACACCCTGACGCTGCTTAAAATTTTGTTAATAGTAGTAACCGAAGATAAATTTCCTGAACACCAGGCATAAAACAGAATCAATAGAGGGGATTGGTGGCATTGGTATCTAAGTATTCTTCTTTTTAAGATAGATCAGAGGATGGGAGTGGTGGCTCTTGCCTGTAATCCCAGCACTTTGGGAGGCCGAGGCGGGCAGATCACCTGAGGTTAGGAGTTTGAGACCAGCCTGGCCAACATGGTGAAACCCCATCTCTACTAAAAATACAAAAATTAGCCAGGCGTGGTGGTGGGCACCTGAAATCCCAGCTACTCAGGAGGCTGAGGGAGGAGAATTGCTTGAACCTGGGAGGTGGAAGCCGCAGTGAGCAAAGATTGCATCACTGCACTCCAACCTGGGGGACAGAGTGAAACTCCATCTCAAAGAAAAAAAAAGGAAGGCTATCCTTTGAATGATCCGTGAGCTAAGAAAGGTTTTTGCATTTTTAAAGAGTTAGAGAGAAGTCAAAAGAATAATATATTGTGATGTGAAAATTATGTAAAATTCATATTTCAGTGTCCATATGCAAAGTTTCATTGGAATACAGACACATCACTCAGTTAAGTGTTGTCTGTAGCTGCTTTTGTCCTATAGCTGCAGAGTTGAGATGGTGTAACAGAGACTGTGTGGCCCACAAGGACAAAAATATTTCCTCTCTGGCCCTTTCAAGAAAAAGTTTGCCAACCCCTGTGTTAAAGGAAGACATGAACAGACTCCCTTCCCTCAGAACACAGGGACTCCTCTTTCCATCTTTCCCTCCTGGCTACCTGCCTAAAGGGAAGACTTGGCCTCCGCCTCTGCCATGCCCCGCATTCTAGATCCTCACTCCCGACCTCCTCTAGTACTTTGACCCATCAATTCCAGTGCTGTCTCATTTACCTCAATTTTTCTTGCCTTGCATTTTTTTTTTCTTTTTCTGAGTCAGAATCTCTGTTGCTCAGGCTGGAGTGCAGTGGCTCAATTGCGGCTCACTGCAAGCTCCACCTCCCATGTTCATCTGATTCTCCTGCCTCAGTGTCCAGAGTAGCTGGGATCACAGGTGCCCACCACCATGCCTGGGTAATTTTTCTGTATTTTTAGTAGAGACGGGGTTTCACCATGTTAGCCAGGATGGTCTCTATTTCCTGACCTTGTCATCCGCCCACCTCGGCTTCCCAAAGTGTTTGGATTACAGGCGTGAGCCACCGCGCCCAGCCACTTGCCTTGCATTCTATGCTCTAGAAATATTGGTTGGCTTGAGATTCCCCCCAAACCATACATTTTCTGCCTATCTTTGAAAATCCCAATACACAAGACTCCTTTTTCCTCTTCCCAGTTTCTAATGCTTCCCCTACTCCCTGGTCCTCAACATCTCCACCTCTGCCTGGGATTCTTCTAGGACCCAGAGCAGATAAACCAAACCTGGAAGTCTTCTCGGTCTCTTCCTCTCTTAGATTTAATCACTTGCTCTCTGCAAAAAAGTTCAGGGATTCTAGTAAATACTACTTTATATCCTAGTGAATGGAATGTGTCTAGGTCCTTCCCCGCATTTCATTAATTAACTAACTCATGCATTTTACAAATATTTGCTGAGTGCTATCATGTGTCAGGCATCATGCTAGGTGCTGGAATGTGTTGATGACTGAGTCAGATGTGACCCTTGCTTTGTCTAGCTGGGGAGACAGTTACTAAACATGGCAATGAATGCATCATTATAAATTGTGATACGTGTTACGAAGAAAAGAACAGGATGCTACGAGATGAATTAGCTAGCATATAAGAGATTTTCAGAACTTTTTGCTTAATTGGTGCTGAAAGGAAAAAGATGGGCTTGAAGAGATGGCCTGGTCAATCCTCTCTGCGTTTAAAAGAGGAAATGAGGCTTAGAGATCTTGCATGGTTCACCTAAAGTCACACAGCTTCTAGCAATCAACAATAGCATAATTCAAGTGAATTCAGTTAATTGAATTCAGTGGGGTGACTCCAAAGTCGGATTCTTTGTTACATTATTCACCTTTATTTTCCAATAAATAATCTCATCAATAGTCATCAAGTACCTGTGTGACAACTTTATTTGCATGTTTTAATGACTCACTCACCTAAATGTGATATCCATAAATCAGGCATATTGAGTAATGAAAAGGTGGCTCAAACAACAGAGACAGAAATAATTTTCAAAGACTTTAAATTATTTAACTAGCTATTATGTATTTCTGCAGCCTTTCTTCCATCCATATCCCCTTAGCCCTTCTGGAGGCTGATGGGTGATATACTTTGCTATAGTCTTCTCCAGATTCAGTGCTGGAGAGGAGAATGGCATGAGAAGCTCATTTGTCCTCCTCCCAGATACCATGTGGCCGGAAGATGCCTGTTCCTATCAGAAGGCTCTCTGCAGGAAGGCAGAAGGCTAACTGCAGCATGTGCCAAAGAGTTTAATTGGAGTTTGGCAGAAATTGGCCACTCAATATCAGCAGCTGATATTGAGAAGTGGTTGGATCAACACAACCAAAAGTGGTTGAGGGGCAATACTAGGTGAGCAGTCAATGGAGTTTCAGGTCAAAAAGAAGCAAGGACTTGCACTGCTTTAAAATATCTCTATCGGCTGGGCGCGGTGGCTCACTCCTATAATCCCAGCACTTTGGGAGGCCGAGGCAGGTGGATCACGAGGTCAAGAGATTGAGACCATCTTGGTCAACAAGGTGAACCCCCATCTCTACTAAAAATACAAAAATTAGCTGGGCATGGTGGTGCGCACCTGTAGTCCCAGCTACTCGGGAGGCTGAGGCAGGAGAATTGCTTGAACCCAGAAAGCGGAGGTTGCGGTGAGCCGAGATCATGCCATTGCACTCCAGTCTGGGTAACGACAGCGAAACTCTGTCTCAAAAAAAACAAAAAAATCTCTATCACTTTTTGTTCACTTATGTTTATAGTAAGCAGGGTAGTCATAAGTTCTGGGACCTGGGGTGGCATTCTGGCTCTTCCACTTCCAAGGAGGGTGACTTGAGTGAGTCACTTAGCCTCTGCGGGTCTAAGGTTCTTCAAATGCCCAGGGGAAATACCAAGGGGACCTGTCTTGGAGGGCAGTTGTGAAGGTTAAATGAGTTCGATCGTGTAAATAGATTATCATCCAGGAGAGGGTGAGGGCCGAAGACAAAAGCAAATCCATATAAAGTGCTTCCTGTGCCCCAGGCTTGGCTCTAAATTTCTGTCCTAATGTACTTAAGTCTCATGAAAACCCTCAGAACCCTGTACCATTCTCCGCATTTTAGTGGATGAGGAAACTAAAGCACAGAGAGGTTAACTGGCTTGTCCAGGTCACACAGCTGGTAAGTGTCAAAGCTGGGATATGAACCCAGAAAGACTGTCTTCAGTATCCACTCATATGCAGAGCACTAAACAACCTCTCAATAGAATGAGCTATTATTTCCTTTTCATTTGTGCATCTTTTTACATTTACTGCTCTTCCCTCTGCCTTTAAATTGCCTTCCTTTAAATTCCTTCTGTTCGGTATTCTATGATGACTATATTATCCCAGCCAAAAATTTGAGATTGTGTTCAGAGAAAGAATATTGTGCTGCAGAAGGTAAGAGCTTTAGAGGCAATTTTGAAAATGTCATTAAGACCCTACGAAGTTGGGATTTCTAAAACATTTATGATAGCTTAAGGCAACAAGGGGATAAAATATTTGTAATTAATATTGTCCTGGAAAAACCCGAATAGTAGCTGAAGATATTCTTTTCTTTGCCCTTGAAATCCTTTTCCAAATAGACCCAGTACAAGACTGAGGGCCTGAGAGCAGATGGCCCTCAATAAACACGAGCAACGGGCAGGCTCTGGTTAAGTCCAGGCTGTCCCCCCCCCGCCCCCCCTCGCCGCCTCTTCTCCCCAGGGCCCTTCCTGAACTCCTTTGGGAAATAGCAGCAAACTCCGCCTGCCCCCACGCTGTGAGATCTTGACACTTCTTTGCTCCTGTCTCCACAAATTTCACAGCAAACTCTTTTTCTTCATGGTGTTCGAATTGTTCTCAAATTCCTGAAAACAAAACAAACAACCCCAAAGATAACTTTTAAAAGATTTTGATTCTTCAGTGACTTTTTCTTAGTGACTTATTTAAAATTACTTTAACCTGGGATTCTGGCAGAACTTTTTTTTTTTAGATGGAGTCTGGTCCAGGCTGGAGTGCAGTGGTGCGATCTTGGCTCACTGCAACCTCCGCCTCTTGGGTCCAAGTGATTCTCCTGCCTCAGCCTCCCAAGTATCTGGGATTACTAGTGCCAAGCTAATTTTTGTATTTTTAGTAGAGACGAATAGTTATTGAGGGCCATCTGCTCTCAGGCCCTCAGTCTTATACTGGATCTATTTGGAAAAGGATTTCAAGGGCAAAGAAAAGAATATCTTCATCTACTATTTTGCCATGTTGGTCAGGCTGGTCTCAAACTGCTGACCTCAAGTGATCCACCCACCTCAGCCTCCCAAAGTGCTGGGATTACAGGTGTGAGCCACTGCACTCCAATCAAACTTTTAATAGCTATCTGAGGGGCGGGGTGGATGACATGGGACATTCTAGGGTGGAAGGAGAAGAAACTGATATCATTGGTTGCCTCTGGGGAGGAAAATGAGGCTGGGAGATGGCATATCCTGAGACAGAGATGGTGTAGTCTTTATACCTTTTGAATTTTGGCCCATGTATTACATATTGAAAAATGAACAGATAAAGGCCAGGCATGGTGGCTCTTACAGTGAACTTGGTAATCCCAGCACTTTAGGTGGCTGAGGTGGGAGGATCACTTGAGCCCAGGAGTTTGAGGTCAGTCTGGGCAACATAGCGAGACTCTGCTTCTATTCTTTAATATGCATATATATATATTTAAAATTAACAAAATTGAGAAACATAGGTGGTGTTTGAAGCTGCATCTTTCTTTTTCTGTGAGCTGGGGAAGTAGTAAAAGCCACTTTATGTTGAAATGATGATCCTCCCAGGTAGGGTGGGGGAGAGGCAGCTGTGATGGATAGCACCCACAGACTACCACTCATGAGCCACATGATCCTGCTAGAGCATCCTCATCTCTATCACCAAAGTATGGCCTGGTAATTAAAAACACAGGCCACTTGCCAGCTGTGTGCCCTTGGGCATGTTCTCTCTTTGTGATTCAGTCTCCTCAGTAAAATGGGGATCAGTAATGCTATCTTCCTCAAAAAGTAGGAAGGATTATATGAGTGAAAGCACATACAACAAGGCCCGGCATATGACAAAACATCCAGCACCCATGATGATTACACTCAGAGCTGGCCTTGTACAGTTCTGATATGCACACATTTTAGTTACTACAGTTTATGTGAAGAACACCAGTCCTTCAGTAACATTGTACAATTTGTTACCACAGTATATGAACTGTGAGTAGCTGAATAAAGTACACACTTTGCTGCTAGCTCTTCAGTCCACAAGTCCCTAAGTAAATTACTTGCCCACATCACAATCAGTACCAATCATGTCACTTACTTAAAAGTCTGTTGGTGACTGGTGACTGCACCTCTGTTCAGTTCATGCCCAGACAACAAAGTATCCGGTTGTGTTTCCTCTTCGTCCTCTTTATCCTTGTGATAAAGCCACAAGACAGTTTACAAAAATGGTATAGAGATGGTGCCATTTTACAGAGATGAAAGTACAGCAAAGGAATGAAAAGTGCTAACACTGGAAGTGAGATGGGAATGGGATGTGATTCGAAGATTTGACAACGGTGACAGCAAAGCAAAGATAGGCTGAGATCTCAACCTGCATGAAGCTACTGTATACATCATACTGAAAAGTCTGGTGAATATAAAAACAAGTGAAAGTCACTTCAACATCTTTCCATTTGAGCTGTTCTAGGAACGGAAAGCTGCTTATGCTTGAAACGGAGCATTCACTTTTGTTTTGGATTATATGCAGTTTGGCAGTAACCTGTACTTCGTTGTACAAATAACTTTGCATGATTCAAGTCTAACAAATGGAGTTACAGAAGAAGCAGCTGGCTGGGCACAATGGGTCACGCCTGTAATCCCAACACTTTGGGAGGCCAAGGCAGACGAATCACAAGATCAAGAGATCAAGACCATCCCGGCCAACATGGTGAAACCCCATCTCTACTAAAAATACAAAAATTAGCTGGGCGTGGTGGTGTGAGCCTGTAGTCACAGCTACTTGGGAGGCTAAGGCAGGAGAATTGCTTGAACCTGGGAGGCGGAGGTTGCAGTGAGCTGAGATCGTGCCACTGCACTCCAGCCTGGTGACAGAGTGAGACTCCATCTCAAAAAAAAAAAAAAAAAAGTAGCTGACCGTAGGAATGTTGACAGTGCTGCCATTTGAGAGAGTACATATGCAATCAGAGAATCCTAGCATTTTCTGTGTGCCAGGCACCGTGCTAAGAGCTTTATAAACATTACCTTACTTAATCTTGACAACTATCCAAGAGGTGGGAACTACTGTCATCCTTTTATAGATGAAGCAAGAGAGGTTTAGGGAGGTGAAGACATGTATCCATGGTGACTGAGGGGAAGAGGCAGAGCACAAAATTGAGTCCAGGTGTGGCTAACTCTATACTAGATCCCTGGCTCTTAACTACTAGGCCACTTGAAAAGATTTTCTTGCTTCTCAGAGTTCAGAGTATGCTTAGTTAAAAAAAAAAAAGAAAGAGAAAATGATTTTTTTCTCTGAAAGCATTTAAGGATAACTCTGTTAGCATGGTAGCAGCTGTCTGGTGGCCTGTGCTGGGAAATA
Source organism: Callithrix jacchus (assembly GCF_049354715.1). NCBI lineage: Eukaryota > Metazoa > Chordata > Mammalia > Primates > Cebidae > Callithrix > Callithrix jacchus. The sequence goes on from NC_133509.1 coordinate 100,061,629, forward strand.
TTCTACTCCACTGAGGCTAGGCACTGCCTGTTTCCTTTCCCTTCCCTTCCCTCTGCTTATCTCCTGATTAAATCCTATTATCCATCCCCTCTCCCGTAAACCCGTGCAGGCCCACGTGAATGGGAATTCTTGCTCTGTTCAGCTGGCTGAGGCGAGTCCCACAGAGCTCAGGCCTCCAGGCGCTTCTGCTGGGCCTCTTGGTGCAAAGGCCCTGCCTCCTCCCGCTCCAGCAGCAGCCCTGGCAATGCTCACTACGTTTCCCAGCTCTGCTGGCAGTGGGGACAGAAGAGGCTGCCTGAGGCCCCCTCCCAGCGAAAGAATGTGGACAGCAAAAGCCGTGGCCACACCTTCGATTACCATGTTGCAGCTCCGAGCTGCAAGCATGGGCAATGGCCTTGCAGAGCAGCCGCTGTAAGTAACGTTTTGGCTTTAGATTCCTTTCAGTTTTGCAATCAGAAAGTTGCTTCTCTCAGTTCTGCAAATTTCCCTTTCTGCAGGCCTGCAGTGCCCTCTGTAACCCAGGAAGGAGCTGGTTCAGGGTGGGAACCCAGCAGGGGCTATGCTGCGGCCCCAGGGGCTCCCCACATGTCAGATCTTTAAAAAAAGTGCTTTGCAGTAACTGCTGTGCTGGCCCCGGGAAGATGTGAACCCATAAGGAATGTGACAACTGCTTCCCATAGGGGCCCTACTGACCCCAGAGAGCTCCGGCTCCCAGGGTTGGGGAGAGGAGCCGGAAGTCTGGTTCCTCGAGAGTGAGGAAGGACTCTAAAAAGCTGGCCAGGAAACATTGTCTGAGTCGCGTCTCTAGGGAACTTGAGAGGAGAAGCACTTTTCTAAAAAACAACAACAACAAATATATATATAAATATATATATATTATATACATTATATACATTATATATATAATATATATATAATATATGATATATATAATATATATATATTAATATATAATATATATATCATATATATATGTTATATATAAATGTATAATATATATAATATATATATGTTATATATATATTATTTATATATAATATATATATATTTGTTTTGTTTTGTTTTGAGATGGAGTTTCTTGTCACCCAAGCTGGAGTACAGTGGCTTGATCTCGGCTCACTGCAATCTCTGCCTCTGAGGTTCAAGCGATTCTCCTGTCTCAGCCTCATGAGTAGCTGGGATTACAGAAGCCCACCACCATGGCTGGCTACTTTTTGTATTTTTAGTAGAGACAGGATTTCATCATGTTGGCCAGGCTGGCCTCGAACTCCTAACCTCAGGCAATCCGCCCACCTTGGCCCCAAAGTGCTGGGGTTACAGGCACGAGCCACCACACCCGGCCTCTTTCCCACCCCTGCTCTCTGTCACATCGTGTTCCAGGGTCTGGGAACATAGCAGTAAACAAAACAAAGATTCCTGTTTGTGTGGAACTTATATTTTAGTGGGAGAGGCTGGAAAATAAGCAAAATTAAAAAAAAAAAGCTATAAGCATGAAACCTGCTATACAGAAAAATAAAGCAGGGAACTGGATAGGGAATAGGAGTGGGTGTGCTTTTCCAGGGATGCCTCATTAATAGTTGACATTTGAGCCTGATGGAGAGTGAAAGTAGTGGTGACGGATGAGCTGGAAGTCATAGGTTTCTGTTGGTGACAGCTGAAGGACATAATTTTTTTTTTTTTTTTGACACAGGGTCTCACTCTGTCATCTAGCTGGAGTACAGTGGCATGATCTTGGCTCACTGTAAACTCTGCCTCCTATGTTCAAGTGATTCTTGGGCCGCAGCCTCCCGCGTATGTGGGACTATGGGCATGCACCAGCATACTTGGTTATTTTTTTGTCTTTTTAGTAGAGATGGAGTTTCATTGAGTTGGTCAGGCTGGTCTCAAACTGCTGACCTCAGGTGACCTGCCAGACTTGTCCTCCCAAAGTGCTGGGATTACAGGCACAAGCCACCTCGCCTGGCTGAAGGACATAGATTAAATTATCCTGATAGTCTCAGGGCTTGGAGCTCCTGCCTCTACACTGACTTCTGCGCTGGAAGGAGAGGCTGTATGTGTGCTATGGTAGGGCCAGGAGAGTGGAAGCGGTCTTGTGTTGCTTTGAAGCAGGTTCTGGAGTCCTGGTGTGGACTCCTTGGGTATTGGGAGGTGAGTCCGTAGAAAAAGGAGACCACTCGAAAGGGGTTGAGTTGGAAATAGTCCAACACCCTTACCTGGATGGAAGCCCTGATGAAGGGGTCCAGGTCAAGAGATGGATGAAGGCCTCAGGGTCAGCTGTGCAGAAGCACAGATCAGCTTGAGAGAAAGAACATGTCTGGGCTGACCTTGGAAGGGCTGTAGCAACAGTGAAAGTTCAGTCAGAAGAAGCCCATGAGGCTGGGTGTGATGGCTAATACTTTTAATCCCAGAACTTTTGGAGGCTGAGGCAGGAGGACTGACTGAGCCCAGGGGGTTGAGGCCAGCCTGGGCATCATAGTAAGACCCTGTTACTACAAAAATGAAAAAAAAAAAATTAACTAGGTATGGTGACATATGCCTGTCGTTCCAGCTACTCCCGAGGCTACTGATGTGGGAGAATTGCTTGGGCTTGGGAGGTTGAGGCTGCAGTGAGCCAAGATCATGCCACTGCACTCCAGCCTGGGTGATAGACACTATCCAAAAAAAAGAAAGAAAAGAACACAGGGTCAATTTTATGTGTCAGTTTGACTGGACCAATAGATGCCCAGATGGCTGGTCAAACATTCTTTCTGGGTGTGTCTGCAAGGGTGTTTCTGGAAGAGATTGGCATTAGCACCAGTAGACTGAGTAAAGACCTGCTCTCACCACTGTTCCCTGTATCATCCAGTCTGTTGAGGGGTGAAACTGAACAAAAAGGCTGAGGAAGGGCAAATACCCTCTCTCTTTGTGAAGCATCCATCTTCTCCTGCCCTCAGACATCTGAGCTTCTGGTTCTCAGGCCTTTGGCCTGGGACTGAATCATACCACCAGCTTTCCTGATTCTCCAGCTTGCAGATGGCACATTATGGGACTTCTCTGGCTCCATAATTAAATAAGTCAATTCCTATCATAAATCTCCTCTTATATGTGTCTATATATCTTCTACTGGTGTTCTATCTCTGGAGAGCCCTGACTGATCCCAAGCAGTTGCCACAGGGATGGGAGAGCAGGTAGGACCACCCTTGCTGAGCCTAGCTGGGCCATCATGCCACTGCAACCTTGCTAAAGAACCAAGTGCCGAGTGCCACTCAGGTGATGTCACTGTTACGATGCATTCTCCTAACGATGCACTTTAAATCATGTGAGCATCGGTGCCCCCTCCCAAGCGTCCAGAGCCTTGGAGTTTTATCCCTTACCTGAGTTGGACTGGGTTATTGAAGAAATCAAGGTTGAGGCAGAATCAGGCAGGAGGGGCCAGATGTTATAGAGGAGAAGAGACCCAGACAATTTCTGACAGCCAAAAAACACCTGTTTCAGGGCAGAAGCAAAGGACAACCTTGGTAACACTGATGAAAAGATGACATTTTGTCAGATACTGAAAGATCCCAGAGGAACATATTTGCATTTATGTTCTACATGGGTACCTTTGGTGACTCACAGACCCACCACAGAAAAACGTGAGGTTTTCAAAAGTATTTCCTACAGCAAATTCAGTTTCACATTTAAAAGGGCCTACAAATGTACATTTTAACAGTAATAGCTGTGGCAATATCTGTTTTACTAAGTGGAAAGCTTCTCAGTTTTAATTTTAAGAGATGATTTTACAAATTAAGATAGGTAGACAAGGTGATCCATGAGGGAAAGTTGTCTTTCCAAAATGGCTTGCAGAGCAGAGGGTTTGAAGGCCCACATTCTATTTCCAAGTTCTCCTTATTTGGAAACCCAGGAGGCTACCCTTAGGCTTATTTTCAACAGTTTTTGAATGCAAGACTCTCTTCCCCATTGCAGGGATGAGAGGAAAGCGGTTGTTAGATCTGCAGGTCTGGAAGGACCTGTGGATCCTTGGTAAAAAGAGAAACTGCCAAGTGCAGTGGCTCACACCTGTAATCCCAGCACTTTGGGAGACTGAGGCAGGTGGATAACAAGGTCAGGAGTTCAAGACCAGCTTGCCCAAAATGGTGAAACCCCATCTCAACTAAAATACAAAAGACATTAGCCAGGTGTGGTGACAGGCACCTGAAATTCCCAGCTACTTGGGAGGCTGAGGCAGAGAATTGCTTGAACCCAGGAGGCAGAGGTTGCAGTGAGCTTAGATTGCGACACTACACTCCAGCCTGGGCGAAGAAGCGACTGTCTCAAAAAAAAAAAAAATCATCCTTTCTTTTAACAAAGGTATATTTATATACACAGAGAGAAAAGTACCCAGGAAAACACACCAAATTTGGATTGTTAACTCTGGGTGATGTTTATTTATTTATTTTATTTATTTACTTAATTTTACTTTTTAAAATTTTCATTTTTTCCCCCAATTTTTGTTTTAAGTCCAGCAGATACCTGTGCAGGTTTGTTACATGGGTAAATTGTTTGTTGTGAGGTTAGGTATACAGATGTTATTACCTGGGTAATAAGCATAGTACCCGATAAGTAGCTTTTGGATCCTCACCCTCCTCCCACCCTCCACCTTCAAGTAGACACTGATGTCAGCTGTTCCCTTCTCTGTGTCCACGTGTACTCAATGATTAGCTCCCGCTAATAAGTGAGAACATACTATATTTGCTTTTCTGTTCCTGCATTAATTTGCTTAGAATAATGGCCTCCAGGCTGGGCAGGTAGCTCACACCTGTAATCCCAGCACTTTGGGAGGCCGAGGCGGGTGGATCACGAGGTCAAGCAGTCGAGACCATCATGGCTAACATGGTGAAACCCCGTCCCTACTAAAAATACAAAAATTAGCTGGGTGTGGTGGCATGTGCCTGTAGTCCCAGCTACTCAGGAGGCTGAGGCAGGAGAATTTCTTGAACCAAGTTGCAGTGAGCCAAGATTGTGCCACTGCACTCCAGCCTGGTGCCTGGCAACACAGCAAGACTCTGTCTCAAAAAAAAAAAAAAAAAAAAAGGAATAATGGCCTCCAGCTCCATCTATATTGCTGCAGAGGACATGATTTTTTTTTTTACTTTTAAATTTGGGGGTACATGTGCAGGTTTGTAAAACAGGTAAACCTGTGTTATGGGGGTTTGTGGTACAGATTCTTTCATCACCCAGATATGAAGCCGAGTACCCATTAGTTATCTTTCTTGATCCTCCCCCACCCGCCACCTGCCACCCTCCAATAGGCCCCAGTGTGTTTTTGGCCCCTGTGTGTCCTTGTGTTCTCATAGCTCCCACTTATGAGTGAGAACATGCAGTGTTTGGTTTTCTTTCCTGCATTAGTTTGCTAAGGATAATAGCTTTCAGCTCCATCTATGTCCCTGCAAAGGATATGATCTCATTCTTCTTTGTGGCTGCCGATTATTTTTTGTAGAGACAGGGTCTTGCTGTGGTGTCCAGGCTGGTCTTGAACTCCTGGGCTTGAGATCCTCCTGCCTCAGGCTCCCGAAATGCTGGGATTACAGGTGTGAGCCACTGTGCCTGGACTGCTTTTAATTTTTTTTTTAATACTTAAATTTACTTCCCAAGATTTCTATAAAGAACACATATTCCTTTTATAAGGAGGGGGAAAACATTGTAAAGACCTCTCTCATAGGTAGAAAAACAACGTTTATATAACACTGATTTATAAAGTTCTTTCCTCAGCATTCTAATTTAGTCCTCTCAACTGTGTTCTCTGATGATTATTCCCATTTAGACATCAAAAGACAAACCCCAGAGATTTAGAAATTTTCTCAAGGACATACAGCTCCAAGTAGTTGAGCCAAAAGTGGAAGGAACTTAGTTTTCTTGGTACAGATTTTTTTTTTTTTTTTTTTTTGAGACACAGTCTTGCTCTGTTGCCCAGGCTGGAGTGCAGTGGCAAGAACGCAGCTCTTCCATCCACTCACCTCAGCCTCCCAAAGTACTAGAATCACAGGTGTGAGCCACCAAGCCCGTCCTTCACTGTAGATTTTATCCTGTGTTAGGGTCACTGAAATCTTAGGATAAGTGGAAGCTACAAAGGAAGTTTGTGGGTGAACAAGCAAGCGGGACTGCTGACCTCACGGGGGCAGAGGTTTGGCATCTGCTGTTTAGATAGTGGGGTCATCATGCCTCTAGTTTTTTCTGTTTCGTTTTTTTTGTGACAGTCTTGCTCCATTGCCCAGCCTGAAGCAGTGGTGCCATCTCAGCTCACTGCAACCTCTGTCTCCCAGGTTCAAGCAATTCTTGTGCCTCAGCCTCCCAAGTAGCTGAGACTACAGGAGTGTGCCACCATGCCCAGCTAATTTTTGTATTTTTAGTGGAGATAGGGTTTTACCATGTTGACTGGCTTGGTCTCGAACTCCTGGCCTCAAGAGATCCTCCTACCTCAGCCTCCAAAAGTACTGGGATTACAGGCATAAGCCACCATGCCCAGCCATGCCTCTAGTTTTATCTGGTGGGCCTCAGAATGATTTCTGGCTGAATAGGAAGCATACCCTCATGAGAATGGAGCTCTTGGACCCCTGGCAGCTGGGTTTCGCTCAGCCTGAGTCCCGTCTCTAGCTAGAGACAACTGGGAACTGCTCCCCTGTTCCCTGCATGGCCCTACACCTTCCTCCCCCTTTTTTGGGGCCAAGGGAGGGTCTTCATCCTTGTGAGCTGCACAAAGTGAGAGGCACGTGGTCCAAGTTGGCCAGCCTCTTCACATCAGATGATCTTGAAGTTCCTCCAGGAGCCCCGAGGTGCCTCCTTCTTGGATGGGGGTTTCTGGATGGGGGCAGGCCTATGAACCAAATCCATTAGGAAAGGGAATCAGGACATGAAGACGAGGAGGTGGGTGTCAGAATGAGATTCTCTTTCAGGGATGTGTCATGATGTCCTAGACAGTCCCTCTTTCTTTAGTTGGTTAGACAGGAAAAGGACTGGAAGGAGGGAAATAGGGGAAGGTGAAATAGACCTCTGACCAGAGCCACCTGACGATGAGTAGGGGAATATCCAGCCAGATTTCCCCATTTCCTGTTTGGGGTTGGTCTTTCTGGGGTGAAGCTGATCTGTTCCTGCTTATAGATGTGCACCAACTTGGAGAATTCCAGAAGCCAGTTGATTGGGAAGGAAGATGAGAAGGTATATTTTTTCTAGAGTTAAAAGAAGTGATGCGTGACCAGGGGTGGCTCACGCCTGTAACCCCAGCACTTTGGGAAGCTGAGGCAGGCAAATCACCTGAGGTCAGGAGTTCGAGCCTCCCCAACATGGTGAAACCCCATCTCTACTAAAAACATAAAAATTAACGGAGCATGGATGGAGGTGGGCACCTGTAATCGCAGCTACTTGGGAGGCTGAGGCAGGACAGTTGCTTGAACCAGGAGGTGGAGATTGCAGTGAGCTGAGACTGTGACACAGCATTCCAGCCTGGGCAGCAAGAGTGAAACTCCGTTTCAAAAAAGAAAAGAAGGAAAAGAAAAGAAAAATGGTGTGTTAGAGCCAGCTCCTATAGCTTGTGAGAGGCCGATTGTTAAATTTTCAAAAATGTTATGAATCATTATGTTGATATCCTAAAATTGAACATAATGGGAATATTTATATCATGGAAATTGGCAAACACTACCAATCAAGGCTTCTCCTGGCCAGAAAGCTGGTTGCTAGTCACTTACCTGCATATGCCTGGGCAAAAAGTACCATTTACCTCATTAACTGGGGTTTGTTGTGGCCTTTTGAGGGGGAAAATGACAACTATGTCTGGCTTTGGCCTTTTCTCTGTGATGTCCTGATGGTAATCATCTAGGAAGTACTAAATAAATATTTTTACTTTGGAATATATTATGAGATGAAATATAGGTCACCCTTGTCTGTAGGCTTCTCTACTCTCCTTCTCCTATATCTAAATCACAGAGGACAGGCTTATCTAGCATAAGATATCCTGTCCCCACCATTCCTAGTCTCCCTAGACCACATAGCAGCTAGTACAATGCCCAGGACCAAGTAGGTGCTCCAGAGATTGTTCAAGGAGACTGAGAGAATCAACACAACCTATTAGAATTTTGTCGTTTCCTTGACTGTCGTCAGCAGAGGGCGCTACAGGACTACTGATATGCCAGTTCCAGCTTTTTCTTTACTCTCAGAGGAAAAAAAAAATGAATTAATTAATTGAACAAATTAGGAAGGGGCCAAACTGAACAGATGACTTTTAGGTAAAGCATCAGTTTTGAAAAAGAAAGTTGCAGCATTCAAATGATAATAGTAAATATCCTTGTAGCACTTTACATTTTACAAAAAGCACTTAGCCTACACAGTCTTCTTCAGTTCCTCGGACAGCCCTATCCAGGTGTAGGCATCACGGTCAATGAGGTGCATGTGTGGGGCCTGCAGCCACAGAGGAGTCGCCACTGGACAGGACCAGCCTGGCTGTAGTACATCGGTTGTGCCCAGGGAAGGGGAGGCCTCAGTGTGAAGGCTGCAGGGAGCCCAAAGTGTCTGGGCTCCAACTGACTCTCTGACTTTGGACAGGTCACAAAAGCTTCCTGTGCTTAGGAATAATACTGGTATATGACCTCAGGACATGGTATAGAATGAAAAGAGGATGCGTACAGAACACTGGATAGACTGCTTTTCAGTTAGTAAGCACTCCGTGATGTTAGCTCTCACAACACCGGACACCCGACCTGAAGGTGAAGGCAATGCCCAAGGTCCTGTGACTAGTAAGGACAAAGTCCCACCTCCTCCAACCCAGGGCCTCTGACTCTGGCTACATCTGTTCCCCAGCTGTCACTGCTGACAAACCTTCTAGTTGGGCTAACAATGGCTGTTATTCTTGCCCAAGTGTATGAAGACTACTTTTTAAGAAATTCACTTTTGAAATCCTGTTTATGCTATTAATTTGTTTAGTGGCTGGATACAGTGGTGGCTTGCACCTGTAATCCCAGCACTTTGGGAGGCTGAGGTGGGTGGATTACCTGAGGTCAAAACTTCAAGACCAGCCTGGACAACATGGTAAAACCCCGTCTCTACAGAAACACAAAAATTAGCTAGGCATGATAGCGACTGCCTGTAATACCAGCTACTTGGGAGGCTGAGCCAGGAGAATCATTTCAATCCGGAAGGTGGAGGTTGCAATGAGCTGAGATCATGCCATTGCACTCCAGCCTGGATGACAGAGTGAGATGCCATCTCAAAAAAAAAAAAAATCTGTTTAGTAACTCATTTTCTTAAAGAGCTGACAGTTCACTTCAGCCAAGTGCTACCCGGGGCTCATAATCTGCTTCTGAGTGCTCAAAATCAAGTCGGTTTATGGTCCTGAGCAGTTAAAACCAGCAGGTTTAATAGGAGAGAAGTAGTATATATTCTGGTTCTGTTTGAGGCAGGAAGTTCACATGTAGGGCTGATATTATCAGATTTTCTGATTTTCTAAGAGAAGCATGAAGTCCAGATTTTTTTATGTAAAATATCTCACTTGATAAATCTTAACTAATTTTATGTTACATAAAAAACAGACCACAGGGACAAGATAAAACATGTTTGTAGGACACATGGCTCTGTGGCTAGTAGTTAGTAATCACTGAAAAAGCCTTAGGATGAGGCAGAGCAGGGTGGAGTCGTTGTGGCACGTGGCTTGTGTTCCTGGGGTAACAAGAGTAATTCCATTTCAGTCTGGAGATCCTTGTCGAAAGCCATTACATTTTGCTCAATTGATCATTTTTTCTCTTTGGCTGAGTTAAGTAGTATTCTTTGCTCTTTCAGTAAAGAATCAATTCCTTGTCTCAGGAATGTTGGAACTTCTGAATGGAGGATTAGAGTGATTGAAATCTATCTGTGACCCTGCAGAGTGACTCCAGGCAAGTCTCAGATGCTTCTCACCCTCTCTCCAAAATGCTCAATGCAGCTAGGTTTCTTTTATGATCAGCAGTGACTGTTGCTTTTCCCTCTATGCAGACACTTACTTTGAGAAGGAGTCTTTACTTTTTAAGTGCCAGGCTAGGAGCCTCCTTACTGGCCTACATTATATCTTCCCTACAGCCCAGTTTTGAATTATTTTTATTGCTTTCTTATTCTTTAACACTCAAAAATCTTTGGAAACATACAAGCCTGTGATGTAGTTCATGCTGTGAGTTAGGGCATGTACAAGAAGTATGTCATTTTGGGTCCTCTGAGAAACAGATGTCAAGATGGAATTAGGCAGAGCATAAATGCACAGGGGAGAATGTATGTGAAGAGTAAAGGGTGAGGGAGCAGGGATGGTGAGAACAGCCTTCAGACAACAATGCAGGCCTGGCACTTGCTGAAAGAGAGTGGAAAGGAAGAGTTGAGTAGGAAGTATCTGGACTATAGTATAGCTCCAAGAAAGTCACAGCCAGGCTGATGGGAAGCCTGAGAACAGAGGAGTTGCCACTGGACAGGACTGGCCTGGCTGTAGTACATCTGTTGTACCTAGGGAGTGTGAGGGCTGCAGGAAGCCCAAAGGATTCATAGTAGGAGGCTGGCATCCTGCTACTCCTGGTAGCAGGGTCTCTCAAAGGGAGATCAAAGTGAGGCAGGAGGCGAGACTTGACTTTGGAGGCAGGGCCCAGCCACTGGACCAAATTTCAGACTAACTAGAACAGGTCCAGGGCAGAAGCACCACCCTGTAAGACACGCCCACCAGTGTGTCATGTCACTTTACCATTACCATGGCAACACCCAGAAGTTTCCACTTCTTTCCATGGCAATGACTCAACAACCTAGAAGTTACCACCCTTTTCCTAGAAATTTCTGCCTAAACCACTCCTTAATTTGCATGCAATTAAAAGCAGGCATAAAAATGAGTACAGAACTTCCTCTGAGCGGTTACTCTGGGCGTACTGCCTATAGGAGCAGTTCCTCTGCTGCTCCTGTGCACTGGCTCTTTCTTCAAAGTTGCTGTTCAACACCATTGGCTCACTCTTGAATTCTTTCCTGGGCAAAGCCAAGAACCCTCCTGGCCTAAGCCCCAATTTGGAGGTTCACCTGTCCTGCATCAAAAGGTGTTTACTTGTGACTATGACAATCAGCAAGAAAGTTTTCATGATTCCGTAAATATGTGGTCATTCTTACTTATTTTTATATAATAAGAGGGAGGAGATTATGATGGTTCAAAGTTAGTCCTGGCTTTGTGGCTCCATCGCTGTGCTAGCTGTGACCTTAGGCAAGAAGGTAAATTTCCTTATCTGTTTCATTTGTTCATTTTTTTTCTTTTAAGAGTCTTGCTTTTTCGCCGAGGTTAGAGTGCAATGGTGTGATCTCAACTTACTGGAAACTCTGCCTGCCAGGTTCAGGTGCTTCTTGTGTCTCAGCCTCCTGAGTAGCTGAGATTACAGGTATCCACCACCACTCTTAGCTGTTAATTGAAAACGATGAAAGTATCTATCCCACGGAATTACTTCGAGAGTTTTGATAGAAGGTATGCAAAGTGCTTAGCACAGTGCCAGGTACCTAGCAAGTATTTTTACTTTGGAATATATCATAAGGTGAAATATAGGCAGCTATCCAATGATGATGACTTTGGTTTTAAAGGTCTTGCCTTTTGAAATGATATTAAGGTAAGTCTGGTCAGTAGGCCCACTGAAATGCATATATAGGCAATGGCCACCAGCAGCCCTCTCCCACCAACGCTGTGAGGTAGATTTTATTATGTTTAGTTTTCAGATAAGCAAACTGAGTCCCACAAATGTCTTTGTGATTTGGTGGACCAAGTGATTCAGGAATGACCAGTCAGAGTATTGCATTGCATTCCCTTAGTTAATGATGGGCAGGTGACCCAGTAAGAACCAAGGAGATGTTGTGAAACTGGCCAGGATAGCCGCAAAGATTTTGGGCTCTTTTATTAATGGTCTCGGACTAGGGAGAATGTGAGGCTGGTGATGCTGAAGTTGTCTTATCTCCACAGAGGTAAGCCTCTCTGAGAATGTGGCAGGGGCAGGAATATTTGGCCTTGAATGGGTGAATCCAATAGCCATCCAAACCCTTTCTTCTATAACTGCTCTTTTTTATTAAAAAAATTGTTTTTGTTTTATTTTAAAAAAATGTTTGTGGGTACATAGTAGGTGTATATATTTATGGGGTAGATAAGATGTTTTGATACAGGCATGCAATGTGAAGTAAGCACATCATGGAGCTATAACTGCTCCTGAGATTGCTGGTTGTTTCAAAATACCCCTCCCCTTCATCATGTGACTAACAGAACTCCCCAAGTTTTAGCTGGGCACATGGCTACCCAAGTACTACATTTCCCGGACTCCCTTGCAGCTGGTTGTGATCACGTGACTATGTTCTGACCAATAGGATGTGGGCAGAAGAGAGGTAATGAATGCAACTTATGCATTACATCCTTAAAAGAAAGCTTCTTGCCCTTCTCTTTAACCTTCTCCCTTCTTAGCTAGGACATAACAAGATAGAGTGACTGGTCAAACTGCAAGGAAGAAGCAAAACCATTTCACAATCTTGGGTATGGTTTGTTCTTTGACTGTTATATGAGGCAAAACCAAACAAAACCAACCAAACCAACCAAACTGTTGGCCGGGCATGGTGACTCCCACCTGTAATCCTAGCACTTTGGGAGGCCAAGGTGGGTGGATCACCTGAGGTCAAGAGTTTGAGACCAGCCTGGCAAACATGGTAAAACCTCATCTCTACTGAAAAATACAAAAATTAGCTGGACGTGGTGATGCACACCTGTATTCCCAGCTACTCGGGAGGCTGAGGCAGGAGAATCACTTGAACCCAGGAGGCAGAGGTTGCCGTGAGCTAAGATCGCGCCACTGCACTCCAGCCTGGTGACAGAGCAAAAACTGTCTCAAAAACAAAACAAAACAACAACAACAAAACCACTGCTTCTACTGAAGGGACCAGAAAGCCTAAAAACAAAGCTTCCTGGCCTCAGCGGCTAAGGTGGCCTCATGGCATTGATGTATCCAATCAATTGGAAGCAGAGATCAGATGGGAGCTTTGGGGGTTGATTTACTTCTCTGGATAAAAACATCAGAGGCAGCTAGCCTCTTCTTTCTACCTTGAATATCTGGAACTGGACTTGTCCTACTGTGACCCTGAAGACAGTAGAGCTGAAATGAAGAAAGAGGCTGCGTTCTTGATGACATTACCGAGCTGCTGCATAGTAATGTCATCTGTGCCTATTCAGGGCTGCTTGTTGTATGAGAAAAATAAACCTCTCTCTGGACTTTTTATGTGAGAAAACCAAACCACACTTTGTTGAAGGCTCTATTAGCTGAGTTTCATGTTATTGCAGCCCAAATGCCAAAACATCAGTGAAACTTAGTGTTGTGACAGGGAGCACAGATGTTGATGATGTCATCTGGCCTTCTGAATACAACTATGCCTGAGACTAAACCCACATCCCTGGACTTTTTGGCTATTAGAGATGGTGAGCGCTCTTTCTGCTTAAGCAGTTTAGGTTGGATTTTCTGTGGCCAGGATGGAACAATCCCAATACAACTATGAATCAATAGCAACTAGACAGATTCCATTTTCGCCTTCTCTCGGTCCCTCTCCTAATTTTATGGTGAAAAAAATAAGTAAAAATTAGAGCAAGGAAAGAAAGAAGAAAGGAATAAAGAAGGAAGGATAAGGTAAACAATAGAAGACCTGAGCTAAATTAAAAGAAGGTTAGAAGCTTTTACCGTTCCTTGTTTGGAAACCTGGGTCCTAGTCTCCCTTGCGTAGGATGCTTGTTTCTGACTTTCGTGGCCTGCCCTTGACACCATTCGAGCATATGGATTTCAGTGGGAAGTATGACTCAGTTTTCCGTTCCACAAACTCCAGAGCCACACTGCTGGATCCCTTCACTCTGCTTTACTCTCCTCCCAAGATGTAGCCTGGGCCACGCTAATTCATCCAGGTCCTGAACTAATCTGGTCGTTCTACCAGGTCACCCTTACGTCCATGGGTAATCACCCCCTTGTACTTACTGATCTCCAGGGTTTTCATCTTTTCTGAGAATGGACCATTTAATCCAATCTTAGTACAGACCAGCATTAATAGGCAATTGCCACAGGGAGATAATACAGGAAGAAAAATGGCTAAAAATATACAGTGAATCACAGAAAATTACATCTCTAAAAACCTACAGTGTATTCCTATTGCCATAGCAACCCCTGGCTAGTAAAGACAGAGCTGATTTATCACAGGCTTTCCCCAGCACTCAGTTCTGCCGGAAGCACCTCCAGCCTGTGGTGAGTTCCAGCGAGGAGGGCGATGGGGACATCACACACACAGCGTTTTCTTTCCTCCATCCGTTCCAGTGGCGTTTCCGCACCAGGAGACTTGAATTCCTTCTATACAGGTCATCTCCGGCCCCTCTTCTGAGATGAAGGTGGCTGTCTCTAACCTCTGACAATGTCTCCTGCATCCTGCCGACACGACGTGAATGCCAACCACAGCAATGCGCTGGCTTCCAGGAGGGGGCAGTGGGGCTGGGGGACATGAGGAAGCTGTAGGTGGCAGACCGGGCTGCAAAATGAGGAGAGGAGAGGAGTTCTTCATCCTTCTGTTCCTTTTCCTCTGTACTTCTCTCTCACCTTCCCACTTCCTCGACTCTCCTCTCTCCCTTGCTGTTCCTCAGTAGGTCTACTGGGAAATGGACGGACCACACATCAGGATCAGGAGAAGCAAGAGGAAGTCGTACCCAGACTTAGGAAATGAATCTGGTCACTAGGAAGATGGCAAAATGGATGTAAATAAACATTTTGTTATTTTGTTGGAACTCTGTAATTCACTGGCATACCTGCTGTGCTTTGTCATAATGTTAAAAATTAGATTCTTGGGCCAGGTGAGGTGGCTCATGCCTGTAATCCCAACACTTTGAAAGGTTCAGGCGGGCAGATCATGAGGTCAGGAGATTGAGGCCAACAGGGTGAAACCCCGTCTCTACTAAAAACATTAAAAAAAAAAAAATTAGCCGGGTGTAGTGGTGGCAGGTGCCTGTAATCCCAGCTACTCAGGAGGTTGAGGCAGAAGAATCGCTTGAACCTGGGAGGTGGAGGTTACAGTGAGCCGATATTGTGCCACTGCACTCCAGATAGGCAACAGAATGAGACTTCTTTTCAAAATAATAATAATAATAATTAGGTTCTTGAATGCTATTTAAACTTTATAATTTGGAAAAATAGTCTGGACCAGAGTTTTGGAGCATCCACCTTCAAAAATAGCCCCAGCTGGGGCCAATAACATGCACCTGTAGTCCTAGCTACTCAGGAGGCTGAGGTGGGAGGATTGCTTGAACCCAAGAGTTTGAGGCTGCAGTGAGCCATGATCACCTCTGTAAATAGCCACTGCACTCCAGCCTGGGCTCCATAGTGAGAGAGATCCTGTTTCATTTAAAAAAAAAAAAAAAAAAAAGGAAGAAAGAAAAGCCTTGCCTGGATATGTCCAACAGACAAAGGAAACAGCTGGAAGGAGCTGCTGTTCAAATCTTGGACAATCTGAACTTTAAAGAAATAATAATCATCAACCGGGCATGGTGGCTTATGCCTGTAATCTCAGCATTTTGGGAGGCCAAGGTGGGTGGCTTACCTGAGGTCAGTAGTTCAAGACCAGCCTGGCCAACATGGTGAAACCCTGTCTCTACCAAAAATACAAAAATTTGCTAGGCATGGTAGCAGCCACCTGTAATCCCAGCTACTCAGGAGGCTGAGGCAGGAGAATTGCCTGAACCCAGGAGGCAGAGGCTGCAGTGAGCCAGGATCACGCCACTGCACTCCAGCCTGGGTGAAAAAAGCAAAACTTCATCTCAAAAAAAAAAACCAATTAGATAAAATATGAAAAGTGAAGTCCATATTGATATAAGCAAATAAACAGAGGAAAAGAAAACAGCTTTCCTTACAGTAAAATTCCAACTAATAGAGGTATAAGAAATGATAAAATTAGAAAGTTACCATTTGGCAAATCTTATAGTTATTGTTGATTCAGGCAAGAATTATCAAGGGATGTTAAAAGTAGTAGTAAAAATTAGATGAGAAACAGTATATTTACACAATCTCAAAGTAGATCCTCACAAAACACCTCTTGATTGCAAAGAGAAAAATAGTGACTTTCCCGTGGAGAGGCCTGATAGTCCCCACCTGAATCAAATGATCAAAGTTAGCATCACAAGAGACAGATGGGACAGATGGATGGCACATGTCTCCTGATGTGTATGTGCTGAAGGACATGATATCACCTCTGTGGTGTTCCTGCCAAAAAGGTACAACCGGAATCTAATTGTGAGGAAACAGCGACTAACTCAAAAGGAGGGACAGTCGATTAAATAAATGGCTTACATTCTTCAAAAATGTCAATGTCATCAAAGACAAAGGCTGGAGAACTGTTCTAATTGAAGGAATCTAAAAAGACATGACATTGTTAAGGGGTTGAATTGGATTTTGGATCAAAACATCTTTTTCTTTTTTGTTATAAAGAACATCATTAGAATAACTGGTGAAATTTTACATCAGAAAGATTCACAGTTTAGATAATAGCATTGCATCAATATTAATTTCCCGAGTTACCTAAGGTACTGGAGTTATGAAAGAGAATATTCCTTTTTTTTTTTTTTTAGAAAATATACACTCAAGTATTTAGAGATAAAGGGGGATCTTATCTGCAACTTACTCTCAAGTGGTTCAGAAAACAGTCTACTTAGGGAGGGAGAATCAGAAGCAGACAGGATGAAGAGGGCACAGGAATTCTCTGTACTTTTTGTATTTTTCTGTGAAAAGTACTTTGTGCTTTTCTGTAAGTCTGAAATGACTTCAAAAGAAAAAGTCTCCCATCAGCAGACTAAAAAATCCTTTTCAGTGAATTTTCTTCTCAGTCTTTTCTTTCCCTGGCTCTGGTGGTGCGTCTAGGATTTCCATCCTCACGGCTCCCTTTACAAAGCAGAATTCTGCTAAATGGGAGAGTGTGAGGAAGGGGTATGTGTGAGTGTGTGTGTGTATGTGTGGGGGGGCAGGTGTGGATGTGAGAATGTGTGTGTGTGAATTGTGTGCATGGTGTGTGTGGGGTGTGTGTGTTGGGTGTGTGTGTTGGGTGTGTGGGGTGTGTGTGTCCATGTGTGAATGTGGGTGTGTGTATGTGTGTGGAGTGTGTGATGTGTGTGAATGTGTGAGTTGTGTGTTTGAATTTTGTGTGTGTGATGTGTGTGTGAGTTGTGTGTGTGTGTAAGTTGTGAGAGACTGGGCGTATGTATGTAGTGTGCAACTACTCCCTCAGGATGTCACAGAGGCCACACATTAAGGCGGGATAAAGTCAGTTGTTACAATGCCAATGCCCAATAAGGCCAGCAAATGAAGCCAGAGGCCCCTTGGAGACTCCTTTCAGGTTTCTGTGGGCAGGAGGGCGTGGTCTCGATGGGATGCCCTGACGCATCTCAGAGAGCTGAGAGCACGTGAGAAATAAGACTGAGTTCCTAGTCTCTGTGCTCGCTCTCTCTCACTCCCTCCTCACATGCTCTTTTCTCACACGCTCCTCTCTCTTTCCTCTTCTATCCTAAAGTCTCTTGGAATGTCTGGAACCAGGTAAAGGGGATATTTTCTCTCAGGGACAAATTTCTCTCCACAGCAGGGGGCACATTCTTCCCTGGGGTGACAGAGCAAGGTTCAGTATGCAGAGCCTGCTTCAAGTTCAGAGGGTGGCAGGGTAGGGTGGGGGCAGCCTTGTGAGGTCTAATGCCCCCTCCCCCTACATCTGGTCTGGCTTGTTTAAAACGTTGTATCCAGGTCCAAGAACCTAGTACACAAGTCCCAAAGCACTTACCCTAACGCCTGCACGATGGTCATGGTGTGAAAAGATTCCCAGGCCAGGTTTACCATATGCTGCATTAAAATTCACTCCTCTACTTTCTCTAATAGCTGTTCACTTTAATTCACTGATCTCACTATGGAGAGCTGCAGCGAAGCAGAAAGTGATTCTGCTATTTTTAAATGATCCCGATGGAACGAAATAACGTCTTGATTCCTTCCCAGTGGTCTAGGAACAATCAAAGTGAACACTAGGGGATGGGCAAGGTAGAATTCAGCCTCTCTTGGAAGTGGGCATCTGTCTTATAGCAGGAACAGCTGTGGGAAACAGAGCTCTCCAACACTGAATGGGGAAGGAAAGAGTTTATTATTATTATTACGGCCGGGAGCCGGGCAATGGTTCCAAATTACCCAGCTCGTCTAACAAAGGAAGATTCTGCCTTTATATAGGCTTACACTTTAGATATTACACGTGGAAGAATCTTAGGTTTACAGCCTTAGAAATCATGAGTGAAAGGGTTTTGGATTTACAGCTTTAGGAATCACATGTGAAAAGGTTCTGGTCTCCAGATGGAGGTTTGATCTTGTTTTAAGTAAAACCAGTGTCTTCCAGAGAGTTTCCCCAATACCAAGCCTGCCATCCACAGGAAGGGGATTCAGGAGGTGCCAGTCGGCCAGACTTTTCTTCTATTGAAATATAGGGTGGAAGTCAAGAGGGAGATGGTTCCAGATGCCTGGATCTCCTTCCTCAGTCTGACTCTTAGCTTTTTAGAATACTGGCTTGTGCTTGGAGGGAAACATAGAGAAGAAAAAAGATAGACTCATTTTCAGTTCTGAAAAGATATTTGTCTCAATCCACCAACATCAGCCAGATATGAGTTACATAAATCAAATAGGCGCAGAGCTTCAGGCTAGGCTGTGAAAAAGAAAATTTAAATATTTAAGAGTCAGTCATGAAGCTACCAGGAAAAAGAGATTAAAAAATAAATAACTAAAATTAAAATTAAAAAAGAGCTGGTCAGCCCTCATCTGATCAGTTTGGAGTGTATTTTCACTCCAAGACACTAAATCTAAGCCCTTTTACTTTAAACTTTTTATGTATTTATTTTATTTAGAGACCAGATCTTGCTCTGCTGTCCAGGCTAGAGTGCCATGTGGTGTGATCATGGCTTTCTGCAGCTTTGACCTCTTGGACTCAAGTGATCCTGCTGCCTCAGCCTCCCAAGTAGTTAGGACTACAGGTGCACACCATCACACCTGGCTAATATTTAAATGTTTTTGTAGAGATGAAGTCTTACAATGTTGTCCAAGCTAGTCTTGAACTCCTGGCCTTAAGTAATCCTCCCATGATAGCCTCCCAGAGTGCTGGGATTACAGGTGAGCCACTGCACTTGGCTAAGCCCTTTTAAAAGCCACACGCTGTTCATTCCTATGGAGAAGGTGGACCCTGTGGCTGGGGCCAAGATTCTATATTGATTACAGAGGATCCAACTTTCTGCTCCTCCTGGGGTCCATTTGCCCACCTGTTAACCTCCAAATGGCTTTGCTCCAGGGATACTATGTACAAAATAGCAGCATCTTTTGGCAATCAAGTAAGAATCAGGCAATTAATAACAAGATATTAAATGTAGACCATACTCAGTGCTTGGATAACCCTGTAAGAAATAAAACTAGCCCTCAGATGGAAGTGGGTATGATGAAGAAACTCCCTGCACCGTTACAATAACTGAAATGGGGATGGCGAAAGGTCCCTTCATCTGGGCTGATTCACTCAGTCTTCTAGGGCCCAATGATGTGGGAGGGATTTTAGTGTTTCAAGGTTTCCATATGGCAAGATATCCTTAACTCTTAGATGGAAAATGCACCGTTTTCATAAGACAAGCTACACCTTCTTTTCTTTTGCCAGTCTGAGGAAGTACGTTAACACTTTCAGGGCTAATATTTATAATTTTAGCAGAAATGTTCTCACAAAGATCTCAAAAATCCTATACCAGACTTGTGAAAGAAGGACTCTATTTAAGGAGTGGGAAATCTACAAGAAGCTCCATGGCAGAGGGAGGAGTTGAGCTGAGATGTCCAAGTCCCAGAGCCTTTCTCCAGTATTGTGGGTGGTGGCTGTGGGTTGGGATGGGTGTCATTGTTGTCTTGTAGGGGTGAATTCTGCCAGGGATTCTATTTTCCACATGCCATCTTGGTAATGGTTTCTATACACAGAACTAGGGCAAAATTATTGACTATAAATGGGCTTAAATCTCTCTTCTAGCAGGTTGAGTCTGTACTTGGGACATAGTATTTTATGAAGCCATTATGTTCTGTGTATCTTGATGATAGTAGAACACTGTAATCCTTTTATCTTCATCATACTCACTGTAGTAAGTTAAAGAAGGTTCTTTATTTGCCTCTCTCACTATCAAGATGTGTGGTCTATTTTCTATTTCTTTGAAAGAGACCAACTCTGACACTGGTCTTGACAAACAGAATACACTGGAGGTCAGATGCAGTGGCTCACACCTGTAATCCCAGCACTTAGGGAGGCCAAGGCAGGTGGATCACTTGAGCCTAGGTGTTTGAGACTAGCCTGGCCAATGTGGCAAAACCTCATCTCTACAAACAAATTAAAAAATTAACTGGTCATGGTGGCATGTGCCTATAATGTCAGCTACTTAGGAAGCTGAGGCAGGAGGATTGCTTGAGCCCAGGAGTTTGAGGCTGCAGTAATGCTATGTAACTTTTAAGGCTGGGCCCTAAGATATCTGCAGCTTCCGGTTTTGTCCTACTTGGGAGCAGTTGCCATATAAAAAATGGGGTTATGCTGAAACTTCCATATCATGAGTAAGCTCAACCTTACCACATGGAGAGAGGGACCACATGGAGAAGTGCTGATGTGCCAGACGTATAAGTGAAATTTTCTTAGACCGTTTTGTCTAGCCGCTAGGTGAATGAAGCCCAGTAAATGACCTCAGCCAGTGGCATGAGGAACGGAATAACCACCCAACAAAGCCCTGTCCAAGTTGCTGACTCATAGAAACATAAACAAATATGATGATTGATGATTGGTTTAAGCCAGTAAGTTTTGGGGCAATTTGTTTTCTAATAAAATAGAAACACACAGAATCAAAGCTGATGGAATTAGTGACCCACCCACCCCCATTACACAGCAACAACAGGACCAAGATGGATAAAGTCATTCAAATAGCAAAAACCCTACTGAGCTAAGAGCAGAGCCCAGAAAAATTCCCAAATTCCAGGTGTGGTCTACCTGGTATTAGAGATAATTTCCTGAAAGCAGCTCTTTTCCCTCACATCCCTTTTCTGTAGTATGTGGAATCTTTCTTTTTATTTAATTTTTTGGTTTTGTTTTTGAGTTAGGGTCCCACTCTGTGGCACAGGCTGGAATGCAGTGGGGCAATCTTGGTTCACTGTAGCCTCAAGTTCCTGGGCTCGAGCCATCCTCTGTGTCAGCCTCTCTAGTAGCTGGAACCACAGACGTATGCCACCCTGCCTGGGTAATTTTTGTATTTTTTTGTAGAGACAGGGTTTCGCTGTGTTGCCCATGGTGGTCTCAAACTCCTGGGCTCAAGTGATCCACCCACTTCGGTCTCCCATAGTGCTAGGATTACAGGCGTGAACCACTGCACCTGGCAGCTGCATCTTTCCCACACTGGCCATTATAACTCCCTACAGTAACCCCATTCATTTATTTTACTTTTAAAAGCATCTGCAGAGTATCATAATAGTAATATGTGTAAACAATATAGCTATACAACAGCAGGAAAAACAATAATTTATAAGTATATCTATCCATCAAAAAAAATCCCAGCCGGGCACAGTGGCTCAAGCCTGTAATCCTAGCACTTTGGGAGGCCGAGGCGGGTGGATCACGAGGTCGAGAGATCGAGACCACCCTGGTCAACATGGTGAAACCCCATTTCTACTAAAAATACAAAAAATTAGCTGGGCATGGTAGTGTGTGCCTATAATCCCAGCTACTCAGGAGGCTGAGGCAGGAGAATTGCCTGAACCCAGGAGGTGGAGATTGTGGTGAGCGGAGATTGCGCCATTGCACTCCAGCCTGTGTAACAAAAGCAAAACTCCAGGCTGGGCGCGGTGGCTCAAGCCTGTAATCCCAGCACTTCGGGAGGCTGAGGCAGGTGGATCCCGAGGTCAAGAGATCGAGACCATCCTGGTCAACATGGTGAAACTCCGTCTCTACTAAAAATGCAAAAAAATTAGCTGGGCACGGTGGTGCGTGCCTGTAATCCCAGCTACTCAGGAGGCTGAGGCAGGAGAATTGCCTGAACCCAGGAGGCGGAGGTTGCGGTGAGCCGAGATCGCGCCATTGCACTCCAGCCTGGGTAACAAGAGCGAAACTCCGTCTCAGAAAAAAAAAAACAAAAGCGAAACTCCGTCTCAAAAAAAAAAAATCCCACCAACTTGAATTTCTTAAATTTAGTGCTACAGAAGGGTATCTATGGGCATTGAGGGGTATTCCCAATGTATGTTATAAAACAATGTTATCCCACTTAAAAAAAGTCTTATATACAGTATTCATATATGCCTAGAAGAGAATATGATGATTTGCAATAACATAGAGAAGGATATGGGGACTCTGCATGCTCTTATTTGAGTTTCCTGAAATAAGCATGTTGAAACATGCTTTTATAATATGATGAAATGGTGAGAGAAGTGCTATTTAGGAGGTAGAAGTAGTGATGGGATAGAGGAAGTCTTCTTGAGGGAGGAGGAATTAGGCTGAGGCGTTGTGACTCAGAGAGAAATACTGTGGTGTCTGCAGGCCCCCACTTGCTGTTTGCCCTCCTGTGCACGGACTCTGCGACAGGCAACCTGCCAATGACATGACCTCTGTTAACGGCAGCTGAAGTCTGGGCTCATGTAGATTCTTAAGTGCACTAGGAATCGGCGTCAGAATTGTGGGTATTAAATGAGTGGCCTTGTCAGAACTTTATCACCAAGTAGTATTTATTAAGCACGCTCTTGCTTTAATGAGTCAGGAAATAGGGTTCTCATTCCCTTTATCATTCGCAGTCGTGTTTCTCAGCAAGTGCAGGGCTCCCTTCCTAAAATGGTCCAGGGCCCTCTTTTTCCTGAAGCTGTATTTCTAGGCAGAGTGTTCCAGGGATGGAAAGTGTTGATTCAGCTACAGAGCATCAGGTCAAGGTCTCATTGCTCTCTGGGATTTTTTTTCTGACTCTCACTTCTTCTCCGTACATTCTACCAGAAAATACAACAGTCAAATCTGTGTACAGTGAACATCTGTTGTCTGGTATCTCCTTTTCTCTTCTGCTGGAAACATCACCTTGCTTTCCTTTAGGGGAACCACCTCCCCTCATTCTGTTCATGTGGTTACAGCTAGAATGAGCTGGAATGATTCATCGCCTCGCTCCAGAGAGTGGGCATATGACTCAGCCTTGGCCAACTGGCATATTCCAGTCTCCTGGCCTTGGGAGAAAGGGCCACAGACAGACACATGACCCAAGCCAGGCCCTGGAGACTTATTTCTGGGATGTTTTCTGGAACTATTGAGAGAAGGGTGGATTGTTTCTATTTGGATTGCTAAGCTGGCAGTTTGCAAGCCCAGAGCTGCTTGTGCACCTTTGCCGCTTCACAGGTTAAGCTTGCTTCGTAGGTTAAAGTCTGAGCTGGCTTAACCTATGACGTGGCAAGGGTGGGGGCAGGGAAGCACAGAGGGATGCCTTCTGAGGATCTGTCATCCTCAGAGGGACACAAAGGAAACAAAGGAAAGCAGAGCTGAGAGAGGGAGAGAATCATATTTTTAAATACCATCTTTTGAGAATGTGGCTCCAGCCACTCCAGAATTTACTCCTGGATTGTTTAGTTGCATGAGCTAAGAAAACCCATCTTCCCCCCTCTTAAGAGAGTTTGAGTTAGATTTCTCTCACAGGAAGGTAGGAGAAGGTGGGACTTGAGTGAAGCCTGTAAGATTGGGTTTTGCTTTTGCTTTGTAAGGACTTTACAGCTTTTGAAGAAAATTCACACATAGTCACATTTGAGCCTCACCACAATCTTTCAAAGTCAGCAGAGTCTCTGTTATCAACTCCATCTTGAGGAAGAGGAAACCGAAGCTCAGAGAAGTTAGGTGATGTGTGCAGAGCTGGGGATCAATGAAGCTGGGGCACAAATCCAAGTTCTTTCCACTACACAGAGAAGCTGCTGGAGCTAAATCAGATTTGAGTCGGCACCAGAAAAGACAGAGGGAACATATGGCTCAGTGAGAGAGACTATTTCTGCTCTTTTCCCATGATCGCCTAATGCAACACACTAAATGCACAATAACAACAACAATAACTAATATCTACTGTCTGTGCCCAGCACTGAGTTAAGTAAGCACTTTAATGGATTGCCCATCTCCTTTTGCTTTTCCCAACATTCGTGCAAAGAAGGCATTATTACTGTCGCTACCATTTAATGACGTAAGATGAAATAACTAAAACGCAAAAAAGTGAAGCCACTTGCCCTAAGTCTCATGATGAGTAAGTGGCTCAGGGGAGACTGGAATCCAGCTCTGTAGCCATGGTAAATGGGATTGTCCTCTTCTTTTTCAGTTTATTGTCAGTGTAAATACTAACAATAAAGTGAATGATAAATAGAAACACTTGATTTTTGTGAGTCGACTTTATATCACGTAACTTTATTGTATTCATGTATTTGTTCTAACAGTTTTGGGGTAGAATCATTAGGGTTTTCTATATGTAAGATCATGGCATCAGCAAACAGCAACAATTTCACTTTTTTCTTTCTTTTTTTTCTTTTCCTTTTTTTTTTTTTTTGAGATGGAGTCTCGCTCTGTCACCCAGGCCAGAGTGCAGTAGCGCGATCTTGGCTCACTGAACCCCCCTCCTGGGTTCAAGTGATTCTTTGCCTCAGCCTCCTGAATAGTCGGGATTACAAGTATATGCCACCATGTCTGGCTAATTTTTTTGTATTTTCAGTAGAGACGGGGTTTCACTATCTTGGCCAAGCTTGCCTTGAACTCCTGACCTCGTGATCTACCCATGTTGGCCTCTCAAAGGGCTGGGATTATAGGTGTGAGCCACTGCATCTGGCCTCACTCTTCCTTTTTTATTTTTTTCTTGCCTAATTGCCCTGGCAAGGACTTCTGATACTAAGTTGTGAAGACATTCAGGAAATGCCACCCCAAAATATGCTGCTGTGGTGCACTGAGGACTTTGCACTGAGGGCACTTAGGAAACAGCAGATGCAGGCAGAGGCTTTCTCTGAGCCCCCTTATCTGCCTAAAGATGGATCCTCTAAGAGGAACTCAAGTTATATAAATCCCCTCTCTAGAAATCTTATCAATGAGGGAAGATTAACTTAGTTCACAGGAGATGAGACTGGAGGTTAACACCAGCCCAGAGATTGTCACCTCTTCTTCTGAGAGCTGCTCCAGACAACGTTTATTAGCTGGACTGTTTATCCTGATAAGACAAACTTTGTTCACCACAAATTTCCTCCCTTCGTTCTCTCGTACCTTGGGTCCCCACCTCCCCTGAGAAGCTCGAGCTCCTCTTCCCTTCTGTAGCTTACGATGTTATATAGTCTTCAGTCATCTGACCCTTCTTCAAGTCTCTTATTCTGTGGGACACCTTTGCATAGGTCCATCATCAAATATGTTTTTTCTCCAGTCAATCTGTCTTATGTCAATTTAATTTGTAGCCTAGCCAGGGAACTTAGAAGGGTGGAAGTTTTTCACTCCCCTACAGCTAAATAAAAGTGGCAAGAGTACTCATCTTTGTCTTGTTCTAGATCTTACAGGAAAGGCTTTCAGTTTTTCAATGTTGAATATAATGATAGCTATGGGTTTAATATATATTGTGTTGAGGTACATTCCTTCTATATCTAATTTGTTGAGAGTTTTCATTATGAAAGGATGTTGAATTTTGTCAAATACATTTTCCCACATCTATTGAGATGATCAAGCGATTTTTACCCTTCATTCTGTTAATGTGATATACCACATTTATTGACTTGTGTATGTTGAACTATCTTGCATCCCAGGCATACATAAATCCCACTTGGTCATGGTGAATGATTCTTTTAATGTGTTGTTGAATTTGATATGCTAGTGGTTTTTTTTGTTTTTTTGAGATGTAGTCTCACTCTATGGCCCAGGCTGGTGTGCAGTGGCACGATCTCAGCTCACTGCAACCTCCACAGTTCAAGCAGGTTCAAGCGATTCTCCTGCCTTAGCCTCCCAAGTAGCTGGGACTACAGGCTCCCGCCAATTTTTGTATTTTTGGGACTGATCTTTGTGGAGTTTTAGAGACACACAAAAATTAGCCCAGCTAATTTTTGTATTTTTAGTAGAGATGGGATTTTGCCATTTAGCTGGTCTCAAACTTTTGGCCTCAAGTAATCTGCCCACCTTGGCCTCCCAAAATGCTGAGATTACAGGTGTGAGGCACCACCCCCAGCTGCTAGTGTTTTGTTGAGGGTTTTTGCATCTATATTCATTAAGGATATTGGCCTGTAACTTTCTTTCCTTGTTATGTCCTTATCTGGCTTCGATATTGGGGTAATGCTGGCCTCATAAAAAGAGGTTGGAAGTATTTCCCCCTTCTCTGGTTTCTTTGGAAGCGTTTGTGAACTGCACCTTAGCAATAAATATATTGACACCGTCAACAACTCCTGGTTGGCCTTTTGGTCTTTCAGTCAGGGCTAAGAAAATGTGGCTCTAGATGTTTCTTTTTCTCTTTTTTTTTTTGAGACAGAGTTTTGCTCTTGTTGCCCAGGGTAGAGTGCCATGGCACAATCTTGGCTCACCACAACCTCTGCCTCCCAGGTTCAAGCAATTCTCCTGCCTCAGCCTCCCGAGTAGTTGGGATTACAGGCATGTGCCACCATGCTCTGCTAATTTTGTGTTTTTAGTAGAGATGGGGTTTGTCAGGCTGGTCTCAAACTCCCAACCTCAGGTGATCTGCCCACCTCAGCCTCCCAAAGTGTTGGGATTACAGGCGTGAGCCCCTGCACCTGGCCTAGATTTTTCTTTTTAATGATACTTCTCCCCTCCTGATTGAGGGGCATGTGTCTCTAAAACTCCTGCATGTGCTCCGCTTTCTCAAGCTGGCTCCGCCTGACTGGCCTAGACATCAGCAAAGTCCCCAGATGTTTCCAAATGACTCATGCAACCCCCTGGCTTCCCATGTTTTACCTCCTGCTGGTTCTCAGACGCTCAGAGTGGTATTAAAGGGGCAACAGGAAAGTAAGTTCCCAGCAAGAATGAGAGCCTTCACCCCCAAATCCCCAGGTGTCTCTCTGTGGTTCCCTGCCTCCACCCCACTTGCTCCATCTACACCCTGTAGGGAAGCAACTCCAGCTCCTAATGTATTTATTTTATAAAGTGCTGCCCTTAGTATTAAAATCACCTCAAGGCACAGAGCACACAATTTTAAAACAATTAAAAGATATAAAGCAGAGGCTTGGCAATGAAGGGCAGTTTTTAAAAATCAGCAATAAAATGCCAGTTTGAGGCTCACCCCAGGCCTCTGAAGATCACCCCAGGGAGCTCTGTTGCTGGGCAGGGCAGGGAGTGATTGTCCTCCAGCCTCTGCCAGAGCTGTGTGCGCAGGAAGCTGCCTCTCTACTCACTTTCCTTCACACTTCCCGTCTGAGTCTTTATGACTCAGCTTGAGGCCAGAATCAACTCATTTATTTTCTTCCTGTACCTGGCTGTTGGGGCTGGCAGGGGGTCTGTGGTGTCTGGCAAGGGTGGAGTGGCAAGCCTGCTTTAAGAGCCTGGCATGGGGGAACCAGCATGGCAGCTAGTGCATCACTGCTTTGGCCTTGCCAGTAGTCAGAAACCAAATAATGATATTGATAATGATAATAATACAGGGAGAGCTAATCTTCATTGAGGCTTCTGTTCTATGAGGGGGTATCTTGGCTCATCACTAAGGATTCTCCAGCTTCTAAAGATGTTAGAATCAGAGGGGAAGACACAAGGCCAAAGCAACCATGTTACACAGATTGGAAGAGAATTTGGGAAAAGAAAAATACCATGTTAAGGAAACAAAAAGGACCATGTTGAAGTCCTTGTAGCTTACAGGAAGGCCAAGGTGCAACTGGGGCTCTGCCACTAGTAACAAAGATACTGCTCATGGCAGGTGGGTTTACTTAAGCATGACCACTGGACTAAGGCTGGAATGATCCCAGCTATAATTCCCAGCTTCAGTACCTGCATGACCTTGGGAAAGTCACTTTACTTCCCTGGACTTTTTAATTTTTGAGACAGGGTCTTACTCTGTCACCCAAGTTACATGTTAATAGCTCTCTGCAGCCTTGATCTACCAGGTTCAAGTGGTCCTCTCCCTCAGCCTCCTGAGGAGCTGGGGTTACAGGTAGGTCCCACCATGCCAGGGTAAGTTTGAAATTTTTTGTAGAGGTGGGGGTCTCACTATGTTTCCCAGGCTAGTCTTGAACTCCTGAGCTCTAGCAGTCTTTCTGCCTTGGCCTCCCAAAGCATGGGGATTGCAGGTGTGAACCACCATGCCCAGATAGTTCCCTGGAGTTTAGTTTTCTTTACTGGTCAAACAAAGGGACTGGTCTAGATAATCCCTTTATAACACCATGTTATGAATTTCGAATTCTCAGAACTCAGTCATTGCCAAATATTGACTATCTTCTATCTGCGAGGCACTTGGAAGGATCTCTCAGGAGAAGAAACATTTTCTTTTTTTTTTTTTTTGAGACAGTTTTGCTCTTGTTCTCCAGACTGGAGTGCAGTGGCATGATCTTGGCTCACTGCAACCTCCACCTTCCGGGTTCAAGCGATTCTCCTGCCTCAGGCTCCCAAGTAGCTGGGACTACAGATGCATGCCACCATGCCTGGCTCATATTTTTGTGTTTTTAGTAGAGACAGGGTTTCTCCATGTTGGTCAGGCTGGTCTTGAACTCCTGACCTCAGGTGATCCACCCGCCTCAGCCTCTCAAAGTGTTGGAATTATAGGCGTGAGCCACCCTGCCCAGTCAGAAGAAAGATTTTCTTATCACTCAGCATCACACAGGTTTCTCTCCAGAGACCTCAGCACAGCACCTCTCTAAGGGGAGAGAAGAGAAGCATCCTTCAGCTCAGTTACACCTGTACTGATCCCTGCTGCCTCACCCTTGATACTGGTGGTTGCCATCTGGTACCTCTTCCATCTGATTCCCATGCAACCACGTTCTGGAATTCCCTGAGCACTATTCTACCTGAAGAGCAGCCCCTGTCTCTCTCCAGACAGTAATGAGGTTTCCTTTCCAGTCTCACACTGGCCTTCTATCTTTCATCCCGCCAAGCATCCCCCTAGCTACATTCATTTCTCTCTATGCCCGGGTTTATTCAGCTGTATTTTCCTCTGCTGTGCGGGTGATCTGTCACAGGAGACTGTCACAGCCCAATTGGAATTCACTTTATCTTTCCCTCTGCCCTATTCCCTGAGCAAACGTGCAGTCGGCATTTCAGCAGTGGCAATTCTCTGGCCCCCTTTGCTGTTGCCTAAAACAGAAACCTCAGTGGCTTTGCAGAAAATATTCCACATTCTCCCACAACCTAAATTTGATAGCTATTTGTTGAATATATATGATATGCCTCTTGCTGTTGTGCCCTCAAGAGGCTTATGATGCTGTTGGTGAAATAAAACAGATGCATGTAAAACAATTTGAAACCAGCAAAGCACAGTATACCATCAGTATTATCATTAGGTGCCAAAATGTATGGTACTAAAATACCACCATTAATGCAGTGTGTAGAGCTGACACACACTGAGTACCCAGGCACATCTTATTTCAACCGCATGACAAGCCCATGAGGTGGGTATTATTGTCCCCATTTTATGCATCAACAAACTGAGTCACAGAGAATTTAATTGGTCTAAGGTCTCTTGGGTGGTACAACAACCCAGCTCTGTTCAACTCCAGAGTGTGTGCATTCTCAGTTCTACTCTATGCTCAACCACCGCTCTGCTGAGCTCTGTGAGGGTGGGGTCTAGGTATTTTGCTTGTGGCTGTGTTCCAGAGCCATTTCCCCAGTGCTTAACAAAGGAAGGGCTCAATGTATATATATGTGTGTGTATATATACATATCTGCATGCTGCACCTCTTATAGACAGAAAGAGCTATAGGAAAAGCCAGACCAGCTAGAACAGGTGGTCTGCTTTCTAGAGTCAGACGTGAGACGAATGTGAAAGAGTTTGGAAGCTGTGAAGTCCAAGTTTGGCCATCCCAGTGGTTGGTGGTGATGGTGTGGGGTTTGGGTTTGTTGATAAAGAGTGGAGAACGAGAAAAGGAAAGTAACACACAAACACACATGCACATCCGCATGAAACAATAACAACAACAACGGGAGAGAGGAGAGGCGAGCTTCAGCTCAGTTACACCTGTATCGATGGCTGCTGCCTCACCCTCGATGTTGGTGGCAGATACCCTACGTACCCCAACACTGCTCCCCTTTTTAGATTCCAAATCCAGTTCTTTCTCCCTGGCCTGCTCCTGCCCTGCACACAGCTCACCTGCCTTGGTGGGATCTGCCTGCTTTTATGCTGCTTATGTCTGAATCACAAAACTGTGAGTCCCTGGAAAGGGGGCAGCTTAACCCTATTTTTTATCCCCTGAGATGGGTTAGTCCTTTGCGGGCTATGTTGGTTAAAATGAATTGAAATCAGGAAGAGTAAGACTTTTTGTTGAAGCCTCTATTTCTTTTTCTTGTCTGATGCTTTTTAGGAAGCAGCAATGCTATAGGAGGGAAAAAAAGTAGAGAAACTCCTTGATTGTTACAAGGGGAGGGAAGCCTTGGGTCTGATCTGTCCCACATTGGATTCCCATTTGTAGAAGAAAAAAAAGGGAAAGGAATGGAGCTGCATTTCCCTCATCAAGTCAGCCTGGAAGGTCTGCTTCAAAGAGGAACGAGGGAAAATGTTCAATTTTACTGCTTTGTTCTGCTGGGTCCTTCTCCCCAGGACACTGTTTAGTGCACCGAGTGGAGTAGAAAATGAAGAGCAGGTGAGCAATCAGCTGTGAAAAGCCTTAATGGGCCCAGCGCCCCTTTGGGAATGAGACGGCTCTTACTAGTGCTTGGGACATCTCTTTCAGTTCAGTAGGCTTTGTTTTTGTAATGGGAATTTAACTCCCTCAGGTGGCCCCAGAATGGAGGAATATTACTGTGCTCAGCAGCAGTGGGGCTGCAGCATCTTCTAAAGGGAACTGAGGCCACTGACCCCAGAGGAGCCTCCTGGCTCACTGGGAGCCCTTTGGAAATC
Source organism: Callithrix jacchus (assembly GCF_049354715.1). NCBI lineage: Eukaryota > Metazoa > Chordata > Mammalia > Primates > Cebidae > Callithrix > Callithrix jacchus. The sequence continues at coordinate 100,092,686 of NC_133509.1, forward strand.
TCAAACCTCCTGTGTGGGGAGGAGAGCAGATCACGTGACCCCGTGAACAGCACGATGCTGTGATTACCTGGGGCTTCCTAGCAAGGGAGCTGGGACAGATCCTGGAGTGAAGGGGACAGTGAGCTGGAATGGAGCCAGATCCAGAGGGGTTGGAACCACCCCAGCACTTCCCGTGGTAGTGATGAAGTGTGCCAGCCTCTATTAAGCTCCCTGGAGTGTTCTAGAAAGAATGAAGCCTCAGATTTGGCTGGGAGGGTGGAAAGGGATGTCCATCTGATAACACCAATGAGGAGGAGAAGTAAGGAGCAGGTATCTGTGCCTATGCTATCCCAGACCTTGTGCTGAGTACTTTATTTATTATTGTGTGAGAGCTCATTTTCACTCCCTAACACTAACACAAATTTAGTCTCTGTCCAATTTTCTTCCTCTCTCTTACCCTTTAAGGGTTTTCCTGGCTACTGTGCTTTTTCAAAAAGATGTAGCATCAGGGGAGTGGACAGAGCTAGGGAGGAGGAAGCAGGAGGCTTCTCATTGGGGTAGCTCCAAAGGTTGCCTTTACTGTGGAAAACGCTGATAAGTGAGCAAAGTGTAGATAAAAATTTAAAAATGAGGTGAGAGAATCTGAGTGAGCTAAGTCAATGTGCATATCAAATAACGGGATGGGGAGGAGTGAAAAACAGAACAACAATTTGTGGACCCAATATTGGGTAGGGTTGCCAGATAAAATGTAGGACACCAGTGAAATCTGAAGTTGAGATAAACAACAAAGGATGGTTTAGCATAAGCATGTAGTTTCCAGTGTAAGGATGTCCCAAATATTGCATGGGACATATTTATACTAAAAAGTAATATTTGTCATGTCATTGAAATTTAAATTTATTCTAAAATTACTATTTTTTTCCAAGATGGAGTCCTGCTCTGTCACCCAGGTGGGAGTGCAATGGCGTGATGTCCACTCATTGCAACCTCTGCCTCTCAGGTTCAAACAATTCTCCTGCCTCAGCCTCCCACGTAGCTGGGATTATAGTGCCTGTCACAGCGCACAGCTAATTTTTGTATTTGTAGTAGAGACGAGGTTTCACCATGTTGGTCTTGCTAGTCTCAAACTCCTTACCTCATGACCTGCCTGCCTCGGCCTCCCAAAGTACTGGGATCACAGACATAAGTCACTGCACCTAGCTGAAAGTTAAATTTAATGGGCCAACCTTTTTTGTTGTTTGGTTTATTTTATTTTGGTTTTGCTAAATCTGGCAAGTCTAGTGGTGAGGAGAGTTTTGTGGGATTTCTAGAGTTGAGATTCTGGAGCAGATGGTGGGTGGAAGTAGGGGAATTGGGCAGAAGAAGAAGAGAGATTTTAAGAAACTTTGCCGTGGGTTATACCTTGGATCCCTCTTTTATGTTATTTGAATGACACTAGTACTCTTAGAAAATTTTACAAATTATGTTTGGTTTTAGAACTGTCTTCCTCTAATACAACTCTGTGCAGTGAGTGTATGATGTGAGATGCTGGTTTATATCTGGTTTACATGATCTCACATAATCCTTACAATTAATTATACATGGTAACTGGCATTATCCTTGCCTTACAAATGAGGAGATTGGCTCACAGCGTTAAAGAACTTGCTCAGAGTCACACAGTGGAGCTGGATTCCAAGTGTAAGTTCATTTGACCTCCTGTGTGCTAGCTAAAGGGTGGGGAGAGAAGTTGGAGATGGGCCCCACCACACTCTCAAGAGAACGCACCTGCAATAAAACTATCGTCGGCTGCCCAGGGGACGGCAGCGACGGCAGCCTAGGCTTCCTGGTCCACTAGCACCTCCCACTTCTCTGTGGTGACTTGGTGCCGCTTCCTCACATCTGTGCTCTGTGACCTCCTCTCCCCTGCCTCTCCCTTCGCCCACCTGCCTGCCCCCATACTCCGCAGCGGAGAGCATGATCCGTGCCCTTGCTTCTGACTTTCGCCTCTGGGACAAGTAAGTCAATGTGGGCAGTTCAGTCGTCTGGGTTTTTTCCTTTTTCTGTTCATTTCATCTGGCTCCCCCCCGCCCCCAACCTTCCCCTCACTGCCCAGGTCGATCAAGTGGCTTTTCCTGGGACCTGCCCAGCTTTGAGAATCTCTTCTCATCCACCCTCTGGCACCCAGCCTCTGAGGGAGGGAGGGACAGGGCATAGTGGGAGACCCAGCCAAGAGCTGAGGGTAAGGGCAGGTAGGCGTGAGGCTGTGGACATTTTTGGAATGTTTTGGTTTTGTTTTTTTTAAACCGGGCAATATTGTGTTCAGTTCAAGCTGTGAAGAAAAATATATATCAATGTTTTCCAATAAAATACAGTGACTACCAAAAAAAAAAAAAAAAAAAAAAAAAAAAAAAACAGTACAAACAGAATTTGTACTTCCCAACTAAATGCCATTGGGATATACATTTTTAAAAGTACTTGAGGCTCAGCCTGGTGGCTCACACCTGTAATCCCAGCACTTTGGGAGGCCAAAGTGAGCAGATGACCTAAGGTCAGGAGTTCGAGGGCAGCCTGGCCAACATGGTGAAACCCCATCTCTTTAAAGTAGAAAAATTAGCTGGGTGTGGTGGTAGGCACCTATAATCCAAGCTACTAGGGAGGCTGAGGCAGGAGAATCACTTGAATCCAGGAGGAAGAGGTTGCAGTGAGCTAAGATCACACCACTGCACTCTAGCTTGGGCAACACAGTGAGATTCTGTCTCAAAAAAAAAAAAAAAAAAGTACTTGAATATAACATGATTAATGCATCTGGAATAGACTCATTGATTTTTAGTCTTCCTTTTTCAGTTGAAGACACAGATTTCTGGAGAAGATAAGGGTCACACAGGTAGGAAGGTAGTGGAGAGCCAAGATTAGAACCCAGACCCATGCCGGGGAAAAGAGAGACTGGAAGCTCCAGGGGAAAGCTGCAAAAACTGGTCAAGCTGATTGCCCCTTTATTGTCAGTCTCTTCCTTCCCCAAATTCATCTCCCTACCCTCCTCTCTTTCCACGCACTGGGCCATGTCCCATTTCTCCGTGTTTCTCCTCTGAGTCAGCTGTCATAATCCCTGCAAGGTGTTAGCTGTTAGCCGATAAGAGCCTGTGGAAGGATTGTGAAATGTTAGCCCAGTGGAGGATAGGATGTGAAAGGCTATCGAAGTCTAAAAGCAAATGTGTGCTAAAACCCATATGCAGATGACAGAGGGCCTGGCCACCAGGCAGCCTTGCAAGATGGCATGCACCTTGGAGCATTCATTGTGGCCCAGTGTCTGGACTGTCCCCAGTTGTGCTAGTGCAGACACTCCATCTTCTCATGCCTCAAATTTAACTGGATGCAGGGATGATGATTTGTAGTAATGAAGCTCAAAGAGAGAAATGCAAACAAAAACCCCAATTTACTAATATATAACGAGACGTAAACCAGCTAAGCTGACTTTAGTTGATCAGACCCTTCCAGACAAGAAGATACCTGGGGAATCAAGGTATTGGCTGGTTGTTCAGGGCTTCTGGAATCAGTGCAGGGGGAGTTAGATAGGAAGACCAGCGTTTATTCGCATTGAGCTCTAAGATCCGGGGCTGTCACCTCCATGATGAAGAACTACCTGCCACAGTGACTGGACATGTGTCCCCAGTGAATCTAAGCATGCTCTCTTCTGGGTAGTGCTAGGAAAATGCAGATAACAGACTAGGATATAAATGTCACACTCAAAAGGAGGTTGTAATCACAGAATTTAAGGAAAGAAGTCTTCCAACATATCCAAAACCAATAAGGGATGGTGAAGCACCCCTAATCTAGCCACCGTGGGAGTCATCCTTACCTCAAGGGCAAAAGGAGGAAGGAGTTGCCAGGACCTGGAGGGAACTATAGTTGCAGCTCCAAGGGAGGGCATTTTTCCAGGATCATGGCATTTGATAGAGGAATACAACAGCCACTGCAAAACATGGGCTAGCAGGGAGGGAACCCAGGGAAGAAATCCCCTGGCTTCTCTCTTCTCCTGTTCCCTGATCCTGCTTGTGCCTCCCATTGGCTGGACGTAGCTGGAACTCAGAGGGCCAGCCAATAGTCTGTAGAGACCAGCCTCTTAGATCGCAGAGCAGGGTGGAGAAGGTGAGAGCGGATGCGGAGGGGCAGGCAGAGAGACTGCAGGCATCAAACCTCCTCTTTCCTAGGCCTCCTCACCTGACAACTTTGCTTCTGTTTAAGACATTCCAGAATAATTCCTTCGATCTGGCTAAATGGGAATCTTCCTGGCCTGGGGGCTATTCTCTTTCTGCAAGACATTGCTGAGTATCTCTCTTTTGATCAGTTAAATGATGAATTTATTAATGTAATCTTATTTTCCTTCTTTTCTCATGGTTTGTCAGGCCGAGATGGGGACACCTCACAGAGGCCTCCTTGGGCCAGTCTAATTCAGCTTCATTGAATGGAATAATTAAGGGAAGAGGGGAACTCCACGGCAGGCCAGGGTTCTCTGTCAAATACTGTCATAGCACCAGCTTTACCAAACATGTTTGTGTTTTAAAAATGACTCTTAAACATACAAAATTTAATACCCCAAAAAATCTCTCAAATGTCAAAGTTTCAGTTTAGTAGTGGAGAAGTATGAAGGCTTCTAATGATCCCCCAACCCCAAGACATCCACATCTTAATTCCCAGAACCTGTGAATGTGTTACCTTACAGGAAAAAGGGACTTTGCGGATGTGCTTATATGAAGGTTCTTGAGCAGTGGAGATTAAGGATCTTGAGCCCACCTGGGGAGGCTCAATGTAAACATCATGATCCTTATCAGAGCGAGGCAGGAGGTCAGAAGGGCAGAGACAAGATGTGATGACAGAAGCAGATGCTGGGCTGGTGCACTTTGAAGATGTGAAGAGGCCATGAGCCGAGTAATTCAGGAGGCCTCTAAAAGCTGGAAAAGGCAAGATCCTCCCCTGGAGCCTCTGGGAGCAAGGTAGCCTTTGATTTTAGTCCTGTAAGACCCACCTCGGATGATATGGTTTGGCTCTGGGTCCACACCCAAATCTCACCTTGAATTGTAATAATTCCCAAGTGTCAAGGGCAGGGCCAGGTGGGCATAATTCAGTCATGGGGGCAGTTTCCCCTATACTGTTCTCCTGATAGTGAGTGAGTTCTCATGAGATCTGATGGTTTTATAAGCGCCTCCCCCTTCACTCAGCTCTTATTTTTCTCCTTCCTGCCTCCATGTGAAGAAGTGTTGTAGAACCTTCTCCTTAGGGTTCTTGTCACATGACCAGAAAATATTAGACTCACACTAATCTTCATACTTTGAAGGGTGAGAAAATTGAAATTTATTGGGCAAAAAGAAAAAACAGGAACAAGAATACAGCAAAGCGAGAGAGGAGTTCCTGTTAACAGGCCCTCATCTCACAGACTGAATTCCAAGTTACCAACCTGGAACAGGAGAGGCCAGCCTCCTCTTCCCTGCAAGAGGCACGAACTTCCTGAGGCTCTACGGCATTCTCCCAGTGCATAAGCTGGTTGGAGGTTTTCCAGGAAACCCTTTATACTTGGCTGTCTCAGAAGGACATGTTTGCTTCTGCTTCTGCCATGGTTGTAAGTTTCCTGAGGCCTCTCCAGTCATGCTTAACTGTGAGTCAACTAAACCTCTTTCCTTTATAGATTACCAAGTCTCAGGTATATCTTTATTAGCAGCATGAGAACGGACTAGTACTTTGGACTTCCAACCTGAAAAAACTGTAAGAGAATAAATTTGTGGTGTTGAAGACACTAAATTTGTGGCAATTTGTAATGGCAGATAAACAGGATATTCTTGGAGTAGAGGCTCCGTTCTAGCATCCTTTGGTCACAGAAGATAGAGGCTATGTTAAGACATCTTTAGAATGGCTTTTTTTGCCAGCCAATTTGGGGTCTCTACACAGTTACCAATGGACTGGCATTCTAAGCACAAAAGCTACCCTGGTAATCTGCCTAATGACAAGCAGAATGTATGCCAGAGTGGGTTTCTGCATGGCTAAGCATATTCCCAGACTTTGTCCTTCGCTGCTTATCAGGCCAGGGATGGCTGAGGTTCTCCCATCCCCAAGAATTCTGCATTCTCAGAAAGGCAAGTGAGAAAGGCAGAGCACTGAGGAGGCCTCTCTAGGCAGGGATGGGTGGTGAAAAAATTAAGGAAACATTTCCTCCTGGTACTCCATTGCAAAAATAACCCAACGAAAGGGCTTTGAAAATTCTTTGAACTGGTACACTGGGGAAAAGATCTACCATATGAACTTCATGTCATTTAGCAAGTCTCTTTAGTGCTGTTCTCCACCCCCGTAGTGACCCCAACAGATCCACAGGGAGAGGTCCTTCTCTGCAAAGCTGTCTTCTCCAATTAAGTCACACGCACTAAATGGAAGTGAAGAAGACGTTGCTTAAAATGTGCCTTTAGAATGAAATGGGATATGAAAAGGCTCAAATCCATTTTAGAGACAAGTTCCTCTGTCAGAAATCAATAGAGCCCTCACATTCTACAATGTGCCAGTTCATAAAGTGAACGCTGCTCAAACTCTCAATTTAACATTTTCAAAGCTGATATTAAATTCTAAGATTTTATATCTGCTGTTGCCCATTTAGGACCAAGTTATAAATCTGAAGTCACTTCCCAGCTCATAAGTCTGACAGTGCTTGATAAAAACTTTTATAATCAAGCTCGGTAAAGAATCACAAATCTCCATCTTGCGATTTTTAGCTTACGACAATCTTTGTAAATAATGTCTTCCTATCTTGGTGCTTGTCAATATTTGTTATTTTTTAAAGGGGATAAAATAGAAATACTATGTAAACTCTTACCTCTTGGACAGAAATTACTGTTAGTAAAGGATTCAATCAGTAAGATGTCTTCATAGAGGCATTGATAAAGAATGACCACAAAGAACCTGAAGATGGAATCTCTGGTGATATCCATGGTCTGCTACTGATGGCATTCACAGAGATACCAGACAGGCCATCATCTGGAAGTCTTAAAGAAAGCCTCCTCTGTGCTGGAGATGGGCAATCAGACAGCTATCTTGTCTAAACTCTCCATAGGCTAGAAATAAAGGGACCAGTTTTATCTCTAAGCCTGTTTTGAATAACCCTTCAGAATCAGAACCTTTTGAAAAACGTTAAAAAGAGATACTCAAACAAGCTGGACTCTGAGTTTTCTATGGTTTCCTATCTGTAAAAAGAAACTAGAAACAGTACTATATATACATTACAGCAAATCCTCACTTAACTTTGTCCATAGACTTTTGGAAACTTTGATTTTTGACTATGAGCATAATATTATAACAAAACCTTTTTTTTTTTTTGATGGTGGCCAATACATGTAATCCTAGCACTTAAGGAGGCCAAGATGGCAGACTGCTTGAGCTCAGGAGTTTAAGACCAGCCTAAGCAACATAGCAAGACCTTATCTCTACTAAAAATCAAAAAAATTATCCAGGCATAGTTGTACACGCTGTAGTCTGAGCTACTCAAGAGGCTGAGGTGGGAGGATCACTTGAGCCAGGAGATTGAGGCTGCAGTAAGCTTGATCTTGCCACTGCACGCCAACCTGGGTAACAGAGCAAGACCCTGTCTCAAAAGAAAAAAAAAAGAAGAACCCAACAAAAAAGCCATTTCTCCCCCCATCAATGTTATAACAAAATGACATTGAGTGAAAGGATGTTATTCAAGGACATTAAGTCATTTTGCTTAAAGTTGAAGTTTCTAAGAACCGATCGTGACCCTAAGTGAAGACTTACTGTATACACATAAATATATACCTACATATATACATATGTACTAGGTAGTATGTAATGTGTACTAAAACTATACAGATATCTGTGGGAATGGTAAATATCAAAATCAGGACAGTGGTAACCTCTGAGGAAGAGGAAAAAGATGTGAGTAGGAAGATACATAGGAAGCTCAAGTGAATTTGCTGTTTTATCTTGTTAAACTGAGTATTTTCAAATGCTTATTGTATCATTGTCTATACCTTTTAAAATGGGCACAGCTACTGCATTTCATAATTAAAACAAATTTTAAAGATGGGCCCAGGGCTGGCTTATGAGAGAAACAGAGAAATGAGGGAACAGTCTAAATGTGATTCCTTTTACTCGCAAGATGCTCTGCTGACTCTGCTGTGAAGTGGGGACCAAGGCTTGTCAGTGATCGGGGAGAGTGAAAAGCAGAGTAGTGTTCTCACTAGTACTGATTTATGGAAGCTGATTGGCAAATTTTCAGGAATTTTGCAAGCTTAAACACCCCTTATGAAGAATGAACATATACAAACTTACAGTTAAATACATTACAATAAAAACAAAGGTAGTTTGTTATACTTAAAACTCATCCTGGCTGGATGCAGTGGCTCATGTCTGTAATCCCAGCACTTTGGGAGGCCAGGGCGGGCAGATCACCTGAGATCAGGAGTTCGAGACCAGCCTGGCCAACATGGCAAAGCTCCGTCTCTACTAAAAATACAAAAATTAGCCAGGCATTGTGGCTTGCACCTGTAGTCCAAGCTACTGAGGAGACTGAGGCAGGAGAATTAGTTGAACTTACTGCGGAGGTTGTAGTAAGTGGAGATGGTGCCACGGCACTCCAGCCTGGGCAACAGAGCGAGACTCTATTGCAAAAAAACAAAAAACCCCAAAAGAAACAAAAAAAACCCTCATCCTGATTATTTTACTATGCTTAACTGTTATCTATGCTCTTGAAGTTGTGTGTATCTATGACGTCTGCCTGGTGGAAATACTGGATAATGGCCCACTACTGCACATCTGTTTACAGCTTTGCATTCAGTGACACCTTGTTAAGTTCCTTAAGAGCTCCTTGGCTGTAACTTCATTCTCAACATTCTGAATCCTCAATCACCAAGAAAAGCTCATCCCTCCGCTAGGCTTGGATGACTTCCACAAAACCAACTGGAGAGATACCTTTCTAAAAAATTTTATTTTTAATGTTAGTGAGTTATGTAATAGGTATATATATTTATGGGGTACATGAGATGTTTGATACAGGCCTGTACTGTGAAGTTGTCACATCATGGAGAATGGGGTATCCATCCCTCAAGCATTTATCCTTTGTGTTGCAAACAATCCAATTACATTTATTAGGTTATTTTGAAATGTACAGTTAAGCTGTTATTGACTGTAGCCGCCCTGTGGTGCTATCAGATAGTAGGCCTTGTTCATTCTTTCTGTTTTTTTAATACCCATTAACTTTCCCCACCTTCCTCTCAACCCCATTACCCTTCCCAGCCTCTACTAATCATCCTCTACTCTCTATTTCCGTGAGTTCAATCGTTTTGAATTTTATATCCCCCAAATAAGTGAGAAAATGTGATGTTTGCCTTTCCATACCTGGCTCATTTCATTTAACATAATGATCTCCAGTATCCATGTTGTTGCAAATGACAGGATCTCATTCTTTTTTATGGCTGAATAGTACTCCATTGTGTATATGTACCACATTTTCTTTATCTAATCATCTGTGGATGGACACTTACGTTGCTTCCAAATCTTGGCTATTGTGAACAGTGCTACAGTAAACATGGGAGTGTAGATATCTCTTTGATATACTGATTTTCCTTTCCTTTTTACCCAATACTGGGATTGCTGGACCATATGGTAGCCCTATTTTTAGTTTTTAAGGAACCTCCAAACTGTTTCCAAGGTGGTTGTACTAATTTATTCTCCCACCAACAGTGTATGAGGGCTCCACATCCTCGCCAGCATTTATTATTGCCTGTCTTCAGGATATAAGCCTTTTTGACTGAGGTGAGATATTTCATTGTAGTTTTTTTTTTTTTTGACATAGAATCTTGCTCTGTAGCCCAGGCTGGAGTGCAGTGGCATGATCTCGGCTCACTGCCTCTGCCTCCTGGGTCCAGGTTCAAGCAATTCTACTACCTCAGCCTCCTCCCAAGTAGCTGGGATTACAGGCATGAGCCACCATGACCAGCTAATTTTTGTATTTTTTTAGTAGAGACTGGGTTTTACCATGTTGGCCAGTCTGGTCTTGAAATCCTGACCTCGTCATCCTTCCACCTTGACATCCCAAAGTGCTGGGATTACCGACGTGAGCCACCATGCCCGGCTTCATTGTAGTTTTGGTTTATATTTCTCTGATGACCAATCATATGCCTGTCTTCTTTTGAGAAATGATTATTCAAATCTTTTGCCCATTATTTGATCAGATTATTAGATTTTTTTTTTTTCCGATAGAGTTGTTTGAGCTCCTGATATATTTTGGTTAGTAATCCCTTGTCAGATGGGTAGTTTGCAAATATTTTCTCCCGCTCTGTGGGTTGTCTCTTCACTTTGTTGTTGGTTTCCTTTGCTGTGCAGAAGCCTTTTGACTTGATGGGATCCCATTTGTCTATTTTGCTTTCGTTGCCTGTCTGCATAGATATTAGGCAATTGGGCAGGATTTTCAGGAGAGAGATGGTCTGTTTCCTTCTGTATTCCCCTCAGGCGTCCAAGTCTTACTTGCCAGTGTCCCTCACAGTTCCTGGGCAAGACTGCATTTGTCTGTTGGGCTTTTCTAATCCTGGATGTCACAGTATTATCCTTGGCTATCCCTATTCTAGTTCCCTTATTTTTTTCAATCTTGACTTATCCTCAGTAGTGACTCCTTGGAGGCCTTAGACCTTGACATATAATAATAGGAGCTGGCAAAGGAGGGGGATGCTAGCCTGTCTGTGCATATGCCTGGCTGCCAAATTCCCTGCCCTTTGAAACTGTGTCCTTTGGGTGTGTTTCTGCTGCTGGCAGCTCCTGGGGCATCTGGAGCTTAGTAAGCGGCAAGCAGGGGCTGGTTTAAGAATCCCCCCACCCATCCCCACAGCAATTCCCCTAGGACCTGGGGCCCCTGAGCACCAGCATCAGTTCAGGGTCTAGAGGAAACTTGGTAACCATTCTAGGAGGTCAGAGAGATACTGCTAAGAGCTGTCAAAGAGGCTGGGCATGGTGGCTCACGCCTGTAATCCCAACACTTTGGGAGGCCGAGGCGGGTGGATCACCTGAGGTTATGAGTTCAATACCAGCCTAACAAACATGGCAAAACTCCATCCCTACTGAAAATACAAAAGTAGCCAGGCGTGATGGTGTTTGCCTATAATCCCAGCTTCCCAGGAGGCAGAAGAATCGCTTGAACCCGGGAGATGGAGGTTGCAGTGAGCCGAGATCATGCCATTGCACTGCAACCTGGGCAATAAGAGCAAAACTCTGTCTCAAAAAAATAAAAGAAAGGAAAAGAACTATCAAAGATAGCATTTATCTTCTAAGTGGATCTCAATTTTTTTTCTCTTAGTCCTTCTTCAAGTCATTTAAAAAATAAACTTCATGAAAAATGGAAGACAACTTAAATATCCAATAGCAGGGGGGCAGATTATACTACCTTAAGAAGGAAAATTGTGGATCAATAAAAAATCATCTTCCCTTTTGAATATTATGACATATCCATGTAATAAATGCCACCATTTTAAAAAACAAAACAGGTGTGTGTGGTGGCTCACACCTGTAATCCCAGCACTTTGGGAAGCTGAGGCAGGCAGATCACAAGGTCAAGGAGACTGAGATCATCCTAACATGGTGAAACCCCATCTCTATTAAAAATACAAAAAATTAGCCAGGTGTGGACACATGCGCCTGTAGTCCCAGCTGCTAAGGAGGCTGAGGCAGGAGAATCGCTTGAATCTGGAAGGCAGAGTTTGCAGTGATCAGTGATTGCACCACTGCACTCCAGCCTGGATGACAGAGTGAGACTCTGTCTCAAAAAAAAATTTTTTTTTAAGTGCTGTAACTACAAAAATTTAGGCAGAAGGGAAGCTAATGTACTCTAGAAGACTGTGTGAGACAATCCAAAAAGTAGCTCTGGGGTAGACAAAGACACTAATGTGATAGAGGCATGGGGAGAGTTTGAAGAAATAATGTTGTGAAATATGAGAGTGGCAAAAGTCGTGTTTCTACCTTACTGTGTTATTTTATATAGTACTTGATTTTAGAGAGGCATATGCAACTAAAATAATATATAATTTGGGCTAAAAATCATGTTTCAGAAGACCAATGCTATGGAGAAAAGGTCAGGTCATGGCAGTGATAAATCAGCATACAAATTCTTGATATATAAAAGCTATTCAACTGTAAACACAAAACTATATGAAAGAAAATAAATGTGTATTGATCTGGAAGGAAAGTCATCAAAAGTCATCAAAGTGGTTATATTTGGATGTAAGATTACAGGTGACTTTTATATTGTTCTTTATACATTTCTATAGTTTCCAAGCCTTTCACAATAAATAGTCATTCGTTTTATAACAAAAAGAACCTTATTGAAAAACAATATTATAAAACATCTGACTGTAGATACTGCCTCTCCGGTGTCCCTGTGGATCCTCCCAAGTTACCAGTGTGGAATAGAAATAAAATAACAGCCAACTTTGGCTGAGAGCAAATCATGTAACTGGCATTGTACCAAGCACTTTGTGTGGATTATTTTATGTAATCATTGCCCCAGCCTTATGAAGTTGGCATGAATACCCCAATTTTATAGTGAGAGAACTGAAAGCCAGAGGTTTAGTACTTTGCCCAAGTCACAAGCTAGTGAGTTGGGGAACTGGCATTTAAACCCAAGCAAACTGACTCTAGTGGCAATGCTATCGGCCGAGGTGCTACCCTGTGCTGTGTTCCAGTGCTCTGATACCTACCCAGGAGGATTTCAGAAGCGGTCACAGGCCACCTCATCCTAGCCAAATATCTGGAGCATTTTTCTCTATCTCACATTTTAAGAAGCTGGAAATCTTAATTGAATTAAGCAAGTCCTATGGTCTGAATGTCTGTGTCCCCCCAGAATTCATATGTTGAGGGCTGATTACCAATGTGGTGGTAGTAGGAGGTGGTCCTGTTGAGAGGTGATTAGGTCATGAGGGTGGAACCCTTATGAATGGGATTAGCGCCCTCATAAAAGAGGCCAACGAGCTACCTTGTCCTTTTCCACCATGTAAGAATAGAGTGAGAAGGTTTCATCTATGAACCCGAGAGTGGGCCTTCACCAGACACTAATCTGCTGGTCCCTTGATTTTGGACTTCAAGTTTCCAGAACTGTGAGAAATAAATTTCTGTTGCTTATAAGCCACCCAGTCTATGGCATTTTGTTGTAGTGGCTCAATTTGAGCAAGACAGCAAGTTTCTTACCGGGGATTGTAATGTTGCCCAGCAAGCCCCAGACCTTGCAGGCTGAGTAGGTTTCTCGGGCTGTGACCTAGCAGTCACACAGGGCCTCATGCTTGGTTTAATGCTCTGCTGTTGCTATCTTGAAATTCTTAATCCTTTTCAAAGGGACTCGCGTTTTTATTTTGCATTCAGACCTGCAAATTGTGTAGCTGGTCCCACATGTAGGACATCAGAAAGGAGAAATTCCCCTGGAAATCTTCAGGCTAAAGGGCCAGATGGGAAAAAGAGGGGTCATCCAAGTTGCAGATTCAATGTCCTGAAGCCCAAAGAGAAGGGGGCCCCTGAGATGGGGGATCCGAGCCTCTCCATTAACCCCTTTTATGAAAAAGCTCTGAAAGAAAACCCCCAATCTTAGGGTGGGAGAAGTAAGTGGGGTCATGAGTGTGGCTTCGGTGTCTACCTCTGAAATAATGAGTAAAAGAGAAAACAAAGGAGAAGTTCTACTTTTCTTTGTTCTACTGTAAATTTCCTGTTAGTCCCAGCCTAGAACTATGCCCCTCATTCACTCTTAGAATTTGTGTGTTTTTTTTAATTTACAAGACAAGATATACTTTATTGTGACAGCAAATACACATAGTGCTGTAGGTAAGGCAGGGCATACTACTCTAATAGGTATCTGCATCGAATCAAAGGCTGGTATGGAAATGAGTGGGAATGAATGCTGTTTCTTAATGCTTGAAGATTCAGTCCACCATAACTGGAGGATAGAGAAGGATTTGTGTTCACTTACTTCAAGTGCAACACTATACCTAATCAGAGACCTTTGTCCTTGACCAAGAGCCCAAAGGCAACCTAATCTTTTTAAAACCTCTTTATTGAGTTATGATTGATGTACAAAAAGCCACAGCTATATAATGCATGCAATTTGATGTGTTTGGGCAATAGCATATGCCATCAAACCATCAAACCATTATCACTATCATAAGCTTGTCCATTTCCCCCAAAAGTTTCCTCCTGCCTCTTTTGCTTTTTTTTTTTTTTTTTGTGAGACAGTGCCTGGTTCTGTTGCCCAGACTAGAGTGCAGTGGCTCAATCTCAGCTCACTGCAGCCTTGGCCTCCCGAGCTCAAGTCATCCTCCCACCTCAGCCTTCCAGGTAGCTGAAACTACAGGTGCTCACCACCAAGCCTGGCTAATTTTTATACTTTTTTCGAGTTGCAGTTTTGCCATGTTGCTCAAGCTAGTCTCAAACTCTTGGGCTCAAGCAATCCTGCCACCTCAGCCTCCCAAAGTGCTGGGATTATAGGCGTGAGCTACCACACCCGGCTGTTTTTTCTTTTCTCGTGCCTAATATTTCTACTTACTCTGTTTTGTTTCTTGTTTCATAGAGATTCTATCTTAGTGCCTTAATTATACATATTATACATATGGGGCTTGTCTTGCATTCTTGGTCTGTCCTCCACTCAGCCGAGGAATCCTGGGTCTTGTAGAAATGGCCTGCTTGGTACTCACTCCTGTACTCCTGCTTAGCCCTGGCTGGGAGTAAGGCTGGCTGCTGTGGCTTCAGTGTGAATGTGGGGGTGGGGGTGGATGCAGAGTGGTAGCATGTGGGGTCTCCAGCCAGGCCTGCTTCCAGAGCAGGAGAGCAGAGCTGGGAAGGGACAGTGGGGATGTGGCCCCCTAGCCTTCTGGCTGCAGTGCAGGGCAAGGCTCCCTTGCCTGACATGGCTGGGTCTCCACGTCTTCCACCCTAGTCTCCAGACTGCAGAACGGAAAAGGGGACATGTAGGGCTGCCAAACATAGCCATGTCAGGGTGGCCCAGTCCCTGCTCTGCATGTCCACCTGCTGCTGCTGTGCTGTAGGAGAAACTGTGGAGTTAGAACAAAACAAGAACATGGGCTATGGAGACAGGTTGACTTCCACATGCCAGCTCTCCTGAGGCTTCTGCTCTGGCTGCTGCTCTCTTGGGATCCCAGGCAGCTTTGCCGTTGCCTCACACTGGAGAGTTCTCACACGTATGGCAGCCCTAGGGGCTGTGGCTCAAAGTCTCCTGTACTGGTATCATTATACGTATCCAGAGTGACAGCTGAGAGGAGAGGGTCCTTGCTTGTGTGCTCAGGAGGTGGCTAGGGAGGAGCCACCCCAGGGGAGTTTCCACAGCCAGAATTGTTCTGCTAGGCTCTTCCTTGAAAAGACTTGAAGTCTTTTATAGATTTCTCCTTCTTAAACCCAGCAAGCTGTTTGGGCAAGAAACCAGGTGAGAGAAACTGAGATGACGGAGAAAGTGTGAAGTGTAGACCAACCATGAGGAACCAGGAAGGGGTGTGACTTAAAACATTTTGTGTGTGTGTGTGTGTGTGTGTGTGTGTGTGTGTGTGTGTGTTTTCTGACTGGCACAGCTGGGCCTGCCCTTTATTTCGGAGCCTGCTTTGCTACTTTCACCTGTGTTTTCACTTGTCTTAATGCTTTTCTTTCTCATAGTCAAATCCCAGCCCAGACAATGGTTCACTATGCTTTTAATTGCAGAAGGAGGAGGAGTCTTTTAGTTTAAGAAACAGAAATCTATAAAAGACTTCAAGTCTTTTCAAGGAAGAGCCTAGCAGAGCAATTCTGGCTGTGGAAACTCCCCTGGGGTGGCTCCTCCCTAGCCACTTAAAAAACATTCATGGCTAGGTACAGTGGCTAATGCCTGTAGTCCCACAACTTTGCGAGGCCAATGCAGGAGGGTCACTTGAGCCCAGGAATTTAAGGATGCACTGGGCTGCGATCATGGCACTCCAGCCTGGGCAAGAGAGTGAAACTCTGTCTCACAAAACAAAACGAAACAAACAAGAAACCATCCAGGCCTGGGCCAAGCCCCCCCCCGACACTGATCCTAAAGGAAGAGGGGTTGCAGCAGGCACACCCAGGACAGAGCCCCACACCCAGAGCATCTCTGGGGACGAGACGCTGGGTGCAGAAGCTGGTATCCTAGAACTGACTTTGTCATTGAGTATTATTACTGTGTTTCCTGGATTCTAAAACACTATTGATTGCAAGATGCACCATCACATTATTCTTTTCTTTCAAATCTAGATCTGCAAACACCATCATTTTAGTAACTGCTTTTAGGCATAGGAAAAGAAACACAACCACATCAAATGTATGCATCAACTGCAACACCCATCCTGATTTCAGGACCATGAAAAGAAGAAAAATACAGGGCATCTTAAAACTGAAATGAGGAAACAAAGGAGAATTTATAAAAACTAAATACAGAGACTTTTTCTAATTATGGGAATGAGATGCAAAACCAATACCCACATTTTGGAGTAATAGTATGAATAGGCCTTTTCCAATGTGTCACTGCTATTCTTTTTTTGAGAGGAAGAAGGCATGAGTTGACCTGGTATATACTCACCCGAAAGTGAGGCATTAGGGATATTTATATTCAGCAAGCTGTGCAGGGTTTAAACTGGTGAGTAGACATTTGCATCTTCTAACCATACAAGGGAAATAAGAGAAGTAAATGAAATTTCAGTTTTAGAATGATGATAAGTAAGGTTTGTGGAGCTCCTTTTGCTCCAGGCACTGGTCTAGGTCCCTTGAATGTATTAACTCATTTAATCCCATGAAAATCCTATGAGAAGGTGCCATCAACAGCTCCAGTCATAGGGATGGGAATAAGGAGTCTTAGGGATATTAAGCAATGTGCTCAAGGTCCCACTGGTGGGACATAGACTTGCACAAGGATAGTATGACCCTACAGCCCCTCCTCTTTACTGTATGGCCCCTATTAAAGCATAAGCAAGGGAAATCAACCAAGCAAAACTGAGAGTTTCTAGGCATTCTGGGCAGAGGAAATGCAGAGTTGGGCTAGAGGCAGAGGTATGCTGGTAAAGTGGCTCTTTGTCCCCACCACAAATGCCCTAGTTCATAACGTTTGCCAATTTCCTTGGTGTAAATGCTTCCACAGTGGTTGATTTCAAGTTTAACAATTGCCTCTCTGGAGCCAGTATGAGCTGACCTTAGCACGCCACTGGCTGAAAGTAATTGTCCAAATTGATATGGGTGGTTAGTAAACAGCAAGGGACTTTTTTGCTTCATGTTAAATTAAGCCAACTGTGGGCATGACTCTGCATGTGTTTTCAATGGTTCATGTGGAAATGGTTTCTCTCCTTCTGCTTCTGTAACTGCCCAAGGGGTTGACCTTGCCTGCTGCCTAGACAGAGCTGATTTATATAGACAGGGGAACTGCAATAGAGAAAGACTAATTCACTCAGAGCTGACTGTGTGGGAAACCCAAGTTTTATTATTACTCAAATCAGTCTCACAAAGCATTCGGGGAGCAGAATTTTTAAGAACAACTTGGTGGGTTGGGGCTGGGTGCAGTGGCTTACACCTGTAATCCCAGCACTTAGGGAGGCTGAGGTGGGCAGATCCCAAGGTCAAGAGTTCGAGACCAGCCTGACCAACATGGTGAAACCCCATTTCTATTAAAAATACAAAAATTAGCCGGATGTGGTGGTGCGTGCCTATAATCCCAGCTACTCAGGAGGCTGAGGCAGGAGAATCACTTCAACTGGGGAAGCAGAGGTTGCAATGAGCCAAGATCGCACCACTGCACTTTAGCTTGGATGACAGAATGAGACTCTTCTCAAACAAACAAACAAAAAGAACAACTTGGTGGGTTGGGGATGAGGAGCCAGTGAGCTGGGAGTGCAGATTGGTCAGGGATGAAGTTATAGGGAGTTGAAGCTGTCTTCTTATGCCGAATTAGTTCCTGGCTGAGAGCCACAGATCAGATGATCCAGTCTATAGTCTTGATGGTGCCAGCTGATCCATCAAGCGCAGGGTCTACAAAATATCTCATGCACTGATCTTAGGAGCAGTTTAGTGAGGGTCCGAATCTTGTAGCCTCTAGCTGTATGACTCCTCAAACCATAATTTCTTTTCTTTTTTTTTTGAGATGGAGTTTTGCTCTGTAGCCCAGGCTGGAGTGCAGTGGCGCGATCTCAGCTCATTGCAACCAATGAGGGCTAGGGGAAGAGGGCAAACCCTAAAAAGGGAAAAAACTGGAAAAAGGACAATTATGGAAACAAAGTCACACAGTAGGGTCACAAACCCAGAGACCTACATAGCCAGGCAGATAATTTAAATGGGCAAATTAGATAAGATATGATAAATAAGGAGTGACGGGACTGTGACAAACTGTAAGCACACACCCTGCCAGAAGACATCAAAGGTTTGTTTTTTAAGTTTTTAATTAGAAAAATTGTTTAACATTGTATACCAAACAAAACAAATATGCAGCCTGGGTGCAGGCCTTTACGTTGTGAGTTGCACAAACACACTCTTCTAAAGGTTTTGGATGACAGTTGCCCCTGCTCCTCATTTGAGGCATTGGGGTAGCGGGGTAGGGCAGCCAGTGGGATCCATCCTTCCCAGGTGCAGGCTAGAAGGGGTGCATTGTCTGTAACAAATTTTAAAACAAACTAAAATCCAGTCTGCTTTTTATTATCACCGCATACCCGCAATTCTAAACAATTACAGTGATAAAAATATTCTTCCTTGAAAAAAATCTTGTTGGCCTAAGTTCTAAATAATTGTTGTGGCTGCTGTTGAGTCTTAACAATGGAGGCTTTAAATTAATTCATTTAAATAACATCTATTAACCATCATTGTATTTTATATAAGGCATTAATTTGAAAAATTAATCCTTGGCTCTAGTAGATTCACCCACAAGCATTTGTTTCCAAAGTACCTAAAAATTTGGAACCTCTGGGTTCTAAACCCTATGAAAATAAAAACTGCCCCAGTAGTCCCATTGACAGTTTTTTGGACATATGTAAAAATTGAACCTTCTGGATTGAAACTTACATTTGTTTTGCCTGAGTTCTTCCTCAGGAAATGACCTTCAGGCCTCTCAAAAAAGGTATCAAGGAACTGAAACTCACCAGACAATGAGATGCCAAGACTCCTCATTTATCATGACTGCTTCCCTTGCCCCTACCTAGTTCCTATTTTCTTACACATTGTTTCATTTCTTCCTGCTATATAAACCCCTGGGTTTTGGTCAGTCAGGGATATGGCTCTGAGACTGAGCTCCCATCTCCCGGCTGCAGCTCCAATTAAAGCCTTCTTCCTTGGTAATACTCACCTATCTTTGTTTCAGAGACGGGCTACCTGTGCGTGAAGCAGCAGGCCCTAGACCCTGGTGTTTTAGTAACAGAACCATATATTCCTGTGCTTAAACAATAGATTGAAAATAAACCATGGAAGGCATGACTGTAACATGAAGAAACAGAATCTTAGTTTCTATTTTCTTCCTCCGCATGACCATGGCCAAAAGAACTCGAAAGGCAATGTTTAAGTGCCTTTATTGTTTTCATCAGGAATTGGATACCTGTTCTAAAGCAACAGATCAAACAATACCAATATTTACTGCCACACAGCCATTTTCTGATTCTTCTAGAAGAAGTTTCAGAAGTTTACCAATGATAATAGAAATGCATGGTGAATTTTCTGGTGAAGATATTCTAGTAGAGGTTTTTTGACTGGAGATGTTTGAAAGTAGTCAAGTTCTGAAATGAATTACAAAACGGACTTTTTAGGAGACTTGACAGACCTACCCATTTGTTGAAAACTTCCTATTTGTAACTCTTGACTCATGTACAAGAGTTTTTTTTTTCTAAATTAAAATTAACAATTAACTATGATTGAAGAGATATCAACAAACTGCCCATTGCACATGAGTATGTGAAGATCAATTCTCATAAACTTACTAAGAAATTTATAGAGGTTAAGTCTCAAAAACAGAAACTGCAATGTTGTTCATTGCTATCACAGACCAGTATGTACGTATGCTCCAGTTTTTAAAAGTACTGGTGCAATAAAAATGTATCAATGATTACTTTTTTATTTTTTTACATTTCAACATTTGTTTACTTATTTTTGCTCTCACAGTTATACATAAAGCTCAATAAAATGAAAGTTTTATTGCCTATGCCCCTTTTCCGGCCATTACCCCAGTAGTCCTCCCTTCTCTGTGGTTTTGTGTTCCACAGTTTAGGTTACCTGCAGTGAACTGCGGTCTGAAAATATTAAATGGAAAATTCCAGAAGTAAACAATAGGTTTTAAATTGTGCGCTGTTCTGAGAAGCATGATGAAATCTTGTGCTGTTTCACTTTGTCCCTCCCAGCTGGGATATGAATCATTCCAGCGTATCCATACTACACAGTGTGTATGCAAAGGGAAAAACAGTGTAGACAGGTTCGGTACTACCTTCAGTTTCAGGCATCCACTGGGAGTCTAAGAACATATCCCTTGTGGATAAGGGGGACTGTTGTATTACTTGTTTAATTGCATGATTACTGCTGAGTGTTGTCACATAGAGGAGGAGATGTTAAAATGATCTACCCACACTGTCCCTGGTATGTCACTGCTCTAGGATCTGCCCCAGCCTCTCACGCGGGGACAGGCAGCCTCTGGGCTGGAAGAAGCCAAGCAGCAGGAATTCCTGAGTCTCTCTAGTACAAGGACCACGTGTGGAAAGGCTTTTCCCACAACATTCTATTTAAAACTTTACCCAACATAGAAAGTTTTGCGACAACCTCATCCTGACCACTCAGTCGCCTGATTTGAGAGTCCATCTTGGCAGCACAGAATGGGCTCTGGAGCAACCATGGAACTCCTGGTATTTAAAAGTTTGATTCTGTGGCCAAAGAGTGGTGGGTCTTATTCCCATTCTAGAGAATAAAAATATTGTAGAGGTCTTTAGCCACCATCCCAGATGGGTGACTTGGGAGCTTACACTGGCATAGTGCTCTGACACTGGGCAGAGGGTTGGAAATGATTTTGCTCTCCTGATGGCTCCTGGCTCCTAGACAGACCATTTTACTGCTGGCTCCATCACAGTTAATCCTTGAAGAATGGGAGAGTGCAGGGCAGAGCTCAGGCAGAGAGGATGACCACTAAACTAGCCCTGGCAGACAGGGTAAGGCTGGCTGGCCTCTCTTATGGCCAGCCCTAGGTGGACAGAGATGGTAACTTTCTCTGAGAAGTAACTTAAAAGTGGCCCAGGATAGACACACTCCACCCCACCAAGGCCTGAAATTCTCATCATTGCAGTCATTCCATTGAGGTATTATCCATCTGCTATTGCTATATAAACCAAAATGTATCAGTCTCAATCAATTTAGAAGTTTATTTTGCCAAGAATAAAAACATCCCTCAGGAGGTCCTGATGACATGTGCCCATGGTGGGCAGGCCACAGCTTGGTTTCATATACTTTAGGGAGACATGAGACATCAATTAATATGTGTAAGATACACATTAATTAGGTCTTGAAAGGCAGGACAATTCGAAGGGGTGGGGGAGGGGAACTTTCAGGTCACAGATGCATTCAAAGATTTTCCCAGAGAAATTGACTGAAAGAGTTTATCTAAAAGTATGGAATCTGTAGAAGGGAGTATCTGAGTTAAGATAAGGTGTTATGGAGGCCGAGGTTCTTATTATGCAGATGAAGCCTCCAGGTAGCAGGTTTCAGAAAGAGTAGATAGTAAATATTTCTTATCAGACTTAAAAGGTGCCAGACTCTTAGTTAATTCTCTCCTGGTTCAGGGAAAAGACATAGAAAGGGAGGGGGATTCTCTACAGAATGTAGATTTCCCCCACAAGAGACAGTTTTGCAGGGCCATTTCAAAACATGTGAGTAAAAGAATAGAGTACTTTGATTTCTTTCAGGGCTTGTTGTCTGTCATGTGATGCTGTATTAGAGTCAGGCTGGAATTTGGTGTCTTATTGCTACAGTCTTAAGATCTCTGTTTTGATGTTAATGTTGGTCAGTTGTGCCTGAATTCCACAGGGAGGAGGGTACAATGAGGCATGTGCAATCCCCATTCCCATAGTGGCCTGAACTAATTTTCCAGGTTAACTTTGGAATGCCCTTGGCCGAGAGGAGGGGCCCTTTCAGATGGTTGGGAGCCTCAGAATTTTATTTTTAGTTTACAGCTACTAACACCATGTGTATTCTGCTTCCTAGATATTCTTGTAAATGGAGAAAAGTGACACCTGGAGGGACTGCTACATTCACCTCAAAATGACAAGGAAGACCAGCTCCTCATTAGCTAGACTGGTCATTCAGGGCCCTGGAGGCCAGGAGTACAGAGCAGGGGTGGGCTAGTGGACGTCTCAGATAAGGAGAGGTTTGGGACAGCTGGGCAGGATAAAGAGAACACCTGAAGGAGAGGAAAAGGGCTGGACTGCCCAGGCTGGGGGACTGTGCCTGGGCCCCAAGGACAGGATAGCACAGTCTTGACTGCCTTGACTGGTTCACTCCAGGCATCTAAAATTGTTGTGTGCCAGGGACATCAAGAAGTGGCATGAAGACAGTCCAAAGGAAACTGATTTCTTCTTGGAAGTGGTTAAAGTTATTGATTTAAGTCATGACAGGCTCAAGGGCACTAAGAGAGTCTCTCAAAAGGAAATCAAACTGTTTCTCCAGGTGACTATTGCTTTTTATTTAGGCAGGGGTCTAAATCTATTGAGGTGGAAGCCACTGGGTCTCGCCTCTGGAACAATCTGGGGAGACCTATAAAGTTTATTGATTTGACTTACTTAAATTACAGTGGCTTATAATAAAACAACTAGACCCATCAATCAGTCACCAGACCCCCCCCAAGAGCATGATTACAGAGTGGATTGATTCTTCCTCTGAGATGGCAGTTTATGGGAAAGCACTGAGGGGGTCAGGGCAGTAGATGCTGCCCCATGCTGGGGCTCGGTCCGTCCCTTTACACTGCACAGTGACAGTCTAAGTCAGCACACCAGGGGAAGCCACTTTTCCATCCAGGCAAGGGACCTAGGACAGAGCCGGGAGTTCTCTGGGCATAGCCTGCAGTGACCTTTCTGGACAGCAAAGAGCTAGACAGCCCCATCAGGCAGTCGGTGGAGAGCTGCAGGATTTATCTTTGCCAGGTGAGAAAAGGCAGAATGAGGATATTGACAGAAGGCAAGGAAAAAGGGGTGTATGCAAAGGGTAGGCAGCCAAGATAACTGAGCAGGGCCTTCCAGAGGACATGCTACAGGGGCAGGGGAGGAGGAGTCATCCAAGACAATTCACCAAGTATTTCTCTTGCCTCCAGAAATAAGACATGTCCTTCTCTGGGGTTATTTGCAGGCTTGTTGGAGAGGCAGAATGTTCCCATTTGAATGAGAGAATGACCTGAGACCTTGGACCATGAAATGCCAAGTCAGCGGCACACACTGTAAGTGCTGTAGGTATTCAGGAAGAAAAAGTGTCCTGTGAGGGTGGGAGAGGTTGGGGAGGGTCTCAGAGAAAAAGTGAGACTTGAACTAGGTTTCCCTAGTTCAAGAAGAACAGAGGGGAGTAGGATGAGTAAATCCATCTTCTAACAATGTAGCATCCAGTGTCTGATTGGGCACAGAAACACTTAAGGACTAAGAGATAATATGTGTGTGGTTAAATTTGAGAGCTCTGGAGTCAATGTGTGGGTTTAAGCCTGGGCTCCACCAATATTATCCACATGGGCAAGTAACTTAGCATCTGTGACTCCCTGTCTTGTTTTTAATTTTTTTTTTAGATGGAGTTTTGTTCTGTTGCTTGGATGGAGTGCCACCTCCTGGGTTCAAACAATTTTCCTGCCTCAGCCTCCCGAGTAGCTGGGATTATAGGCATGTGCCACCATACCTGGCTAATTTTTTTGTATTTTTAGTAGAGATGGGATTTCACCATGTTGGCCAGCCTGGTCTTGAACTCCTGACATCAGGTGATATGTCCACCTCAGCCTCCCAAAATGCTGGGATTACAGGCCTGAGCCACTGCGCCTAGCCTCTTTCTTGTTTTTTTAAAAGACAGGGTCTCAATCTGTCGCCCAGGCTGGAGTGCAATGGCAAGATATCAACTCACTGTACCCTCCAACTCTTGGGCTCAAGAGATCCTCCTGGCTCAACGTCCCAAGTAGCTGAGACTATAAGTGCATGCCACCATGCTCAACTTTTATTTATTTTTATTTTTATTTTTTGAGACAGAGTCTTACTCTGTTGCCAGGCATCAGGCTGGAATGCAGTGGCACGATCTTGGCTCACTGCAACCTCCGCCTCCTGGGTTCAAGCAATTCTCCTGCCTCAGCCTCCCGAGTAGCTGGGACTACAGGCACACGCCACCATGCCCAGCTAATTTTTGTATTTTTAGTAGAGACGGGGTTTCACCATGTTGGCCAGGATGGTCTCGATTGCTTGACCCTTGTGATCCAAGGCCTCAGCCTCCCAAAGTGCTGGGATTACAGGTGTGAGCCACCGCACCCAGCCCATTTTTGTTTTTTGTAGAGGTGGTGTCTCTCTATGTTGCCCGGGCTGGTCTCAAACTCCTGGGTTCAAGTGATCCTCCCACATGTATCTGTGAGTCTTACTCTCCTTATCTATAAATTAGGGATATCAGTATTACCTAATAATGGTACCCAATAGTGATAGTAGTAATGGTATTTAATAATGTTAGCAATGCTATCTATCTATAATGGCGTTAGTTAATAATATAGTATTACTGATAGTAGCAGTACTTAATAATAGAACCTATTTGGAAAAGTAGTTATAAGGATTAAATGAAGTTAATGTTTGTAAAGCACTTCAGTACAGTGCCTCATGCGTAGAAAATGTTCTGTCAGTGATAGTCACTGCCATCTTTATTATTATGAGTGCTGGTAGTAACGGGATTCAGACTGAGAGCTCTGATTCCTCATAGACTGTTTGGGGGAATAAGGGGCAAAAAGAGATTCTCTCTCCATCCTAAGGGAGATCACATAGGGAACAATATTCAAGCTTTGAACTTGCTTTCCCTCAAAGGAAAAAACTTCCATGAAGTTCTCTCTTTACCTTCTCAGCTCCAGAATATTCTCTCTGTCCTCCTCCCTTTGAGAGCCCATGTGAGCTCCCTCCTCAAGAAGGCTTCCCCTACAGCTCCGGTCACCTCACTCCTTCCTCCCCTGAAGCTATCGCCTCTCTTTGGGTGGGAAGTCGGAAGACTGACTCCTGTCCTTTCAGCAGGGCTGTGCCTTCCCAGTGTGTTTGTCCCTCAAAAGCAGGAGCTGGTCAGAGCATATGCTCCGCAGACCTTAGATGAATCAAACCTTATTGAGACTGCAAACTGGTTCTCTGCCAAGACTGAAGTGTCTGTGCTCTCTCTCCCGATCCACCCCCAAAGTGTTTTCCCATCAAGATCATTGTCCGCACCGCAGCCGTAGTCATTTTATAACGCACCTATGGAACTGATCCCACAACCTCCTGGAACCCAGGCACCCTGGGGGTTCTTGCCCTGACTCTGTGAACCTCCCAGGACAGTGCCAATGGGTAGGCTGGGCGTCTGTGGATGACAAAAGGGAAGCAGCTGCCAGTGCTCCAGGCCCAGACTTTGATCAATTTCCAGCCTCTTCAGGCTGTTCTCAAAGAGGTGGCCACTCTAATGCCAATAAGTCTTAATAAGTTTCCACTTAAGTGAGCAGAGTACCAGTGAAACTGACAGCTGAGACAGATTGGAGTCTGTATGGGAGGAGTGGGGATGACACCCCTTCTTGATCTTCTTGTGGCTTTCCTTCAGAGGTGGGAGTCCCCCCTACTAAATCCCTTTTTGTTTCCTTAGTTCTCAACAATCACCTATCTGGGAAGCAGATTATTGGAATCATTTCTGTTCTTCCCACTGCCCCTCTTTTGATCTCTAACCCACAGGGTTAGGCTTAGGAAGGGAAATTAACAAGGGGATATATCTCAGGATGATTAGAGAGAGGCTCTGGCCATCAGAATATATGACAACAGAATGAGCAACACCTACCTCTATATTATATCATCTTAAACATCATGCAAGGACAGGCATACACCGGCCAAGGACAACCAGTCATATTAGGAAGGATAAGCGTGAGGCATGGACCTAAGTCCCCACTTAGGGGACTTCATGGAAAGGGATTTTGGCCCAGATGTCATGAAAATTGCTCTAAACACAGGCTGATTATCTCCTCAAGCCCATGAGATCCTCTTTGAATTACTTGTGTGTCCCTTACCTAGAACCTTGAGGGCAGAGGTTGGAAGCCCAGGAGCCCAGTGAGGAGTTGAATAAGAGTGTGCCACTGTGTAGCCAGCTAGTTTAGCACCTGCAGTGCAGAGGTAAATTACTTCTCACTTTTATGGGGCCTCCCCTAAAGTTACCATTGGAGAACCAGCAAGGATTTAATGAGGAGAGAATACAGCTTTGAGCCTTGGACTTGAAGTAGCCTAGAGAATAAATAGGTTGGCTGGGTGCAGTGACTCATGCCTGTAATCTCAACCCTTTGGGAGGTTGAGGTGGGCAGATCACCTGAGGTCAGGAGTTTAAGACTAAACTGGCCAGCATGGTGAAACCCATCTCTAATAAAAACACAAACATTAGCTGGATGTGATGGCGGGCACCTATAATCACAGCTACTCAGGAGGCTGAGGCTGGAGAATCACTTGAACCCAGGAGGTGGAGTTTGCAGTGAGCTGAGGTCACACCACCGTACTCCAGTCTGGGTGACAGAGCGAGACACTATCTCAAAAAAAAAAAAAAAAAAAAAAAAAAAAGATAACAAATAGGTTGAAGAAACACAGACCAAAGACAATTCTCTGGGGATTCAACAAAGGCATGTCTACTAGTGCTGGCTCCACACAGCAACAGTTTCACAAAGGGACTCCTAACCCTTTGTGAGCTGAAAGATAAACCAGTCTCCAGTGCAATGCCAGAGCACCTTGAGTGATATTTACAGACACCTTCAGAGCTGGGAAAAGGAGCAAAGCTTCCTCACTTACCTTCCAGCTAGTTACCTTTTGCTTTTCCCTGAGCAGACAAAAGTTGCAGGGTTAATAAGCACTCAGAATGGAGGCAAATGGGACTTGCAGAAACAGTATTTCTGCAGGTTGGTAGGGGTTAGCCTTGGTATCTCAGAGGTCAAGAAATATATGGGCCATGTCCATTTCTCAAGGCTCCTCATACATATATATATTTATTTAAAAGGAGAAACATCCAAAGATAATCATAAAAATTATGATTTTTGGAAACTACATTTCATAAATTGATACATATGAGCAGCAAAGGCACTGAATTATTTTGCAAGGTAATTATAGAACTTTTGAAAATATTTATTTATAATGTACCACAGGCAGTTTGATCTGAGGATGAAGACACAAGTTGGAGCTGTTTGAAGTACATCTTCTTTCAATGTTGTTATTGTGGCTCTGATACTTCATTTGGAGATGAGTCAAAAATCTTAAATTTGAGGTCTTTAACTGGCCTGGGATAAATGGGATGAGTGGTTTCCCTAACCCTTCACTTCCCTCCCACCATGATAGCCCCCGGTTTAGCAGAAGTAAGCAATTTATATAAATGGAGCATTTGATAAAGATTCAGAAGTCTTAGATAATATTTAATAAAGATTCCTTTGTGGAATTAGATAAATTGTATTTATTTATTTATCTTTATTTTTGTCCCTAACCTCAGCTCCCACCACCCCTTCCTCCTTGTATCTCTATTTTTTTTGAATTTTTCATTTTTGAGATAGGATCTTGCTCTATCACCCAGGCTGGATGGCAGTGGCACAACCTCGGTTCACTGCAACCTCTGCCTCCTTAGCTCAAGCAGTCCTCCCACCTCAGTCCTCCCGAGTAGCTAGGACTATAGGCATGTGCCGCCACACCTGGCTAGTTTTTGTATTTTTTGTAGAGACAGGGTTTCACCATGTTGCCCAGGCTGTTTTCAAACGCCTGAGCTCAAATGATCCATCTGCCTTGGCCTCCCAAAGTGCTGGGATTACAGGCATGAGTGACTACGCCTGGCCTTGTTTTCATTTATTTAGAGACAGCGTCTAGCTCTGTTGCCCAGGCTGAAATGCAGTGGCTTGATCTCAGCTCACCGCAGCCTCTACCTTTCAGGCTCAAGCAATCCTCCCAGCTCAGCCTCGTGATGAGATGAAACTGGAGGAGTGTGCCACCATGTTCAGCTAACTTTTCAATTTTTTGTAGAGATGAGGTCTCACTATCTTACCCAGGTTGCTCTCCAACTCCTGGGCTCAAGCGATCCTCCTGCCTCAGCCTCCCAAAATGCTGGGATTACACTGTGAACCACTGGGTGAGCCACTGGGCTTGGCCTGAGAAATTTTAAAGAAGGAATTATTATGGCTTTGGGGATAGTATTTTGGAGGTCCGTTTTACCTCTGAGGCCCAAATATCCTGAAAGCATTGAGAATGAGATTCAGTTACACACCTGTATTTCCGCAGAAAGCCTAAAAAGATTTCGAGATGACATGACAAGCAGAGGGAAATTGTCCTTCCTCAGCTTATATGTAGGAGACCCTACTGTCAATCACTTCAGAGCTTGGGTCTCCCCTGTCTCTTATTCCAGCTGTGACCAGTACTATGGGACACCTACCAGTTCCCACAAGTGCAGTTGACCGTGCTCCATCTCAGGCCACTCTTCCTGCCCCTTGCTTTCTGCCTTTGAGCCTCTGAGTGATAGTGCAAATGGGACCATCACGGTAGCCTGCTTGGCATTCACCCTTGGGGGACATAGACACCACGGGGAGAGCCTTTGGTGTGCGATGTGTGGAGCAAGGGAGAAATGCTGTTCCCTCTCTTTGCTCTTCAGTTGGCACCGAGGCACCTTTCGAGCTCCTCCACGGGCCCCTGAGATTGTACTAGCAGGAGGCTGCGGATGAGGCCACCTCAACACCACAGCTCTGTGTTGGCTCTTTTTTCTTCTCTTTGCCTTCCCACTCTCTCACTTCTGCTCCTTTAGTCACATTGCTCAGGGAAGAGTTTGCATTTAGGCCTGTTTTAGGCTTTGCTTTCTGGAAAACCCAGAACCCTTTTCATACCAACTGGCAGTGTATTTATCTCGTTGAAATTTGTTACATGCCATCAATGCGATTGGTTTTTTTAAATTCCGATTTTGCCATTTAACAGTGCAAGCTGTCCTTCCTAGCCTTGAGTTATCTACAAATTTGCTCATAAAATTTATTGACTGTTAAGAAAAAGCCATCAATGGTCAACCTCTGTAACCCCATCTCATGCTTCACCCTCCTTGCTAACTACCCTTGAGCAGCCCCACCTCCAATTAGGTGCACAAATGGGCCAAGCTCTTCCCACTCAGGGTCTTGTACTTGCTATTCTTTCTGCTTGAAATCCTCTTTCCTGGGGCTCTGTACATGGTCATCTCTTCGTCACACTTTAAAACTCAGTCTAAATGGCACTTCTCAAAGAGGATTTCCATGACCATTGTGTTTCTGTCATAGCACATACCTCAAGCCATGAGTACCATGCCTCATTTATTAATTTTTTGTTTGTTTGTTTGTTGTTTGAGTTGGAGTCTTGCTCTGTTGCCCAGGCTGGAGTACAGTGGTACACTCTTAGCTCACTGCAACCTCTGCCTCCTCGGTTCAAGTGATTCTCAGGCCTCAGCCTCTCAAGTAGCTGGAATTACAGGCATGCACCACCACACCCAGCTAATTTTTGTATTTTCAGCAGAGATGGGGTTTTGCCATGTTGGCCAGGCTAGTCTTGAGCTCCTGACTTCAAGTGATCTGCCCACCTTGGCCTCCCAAAGTGCTGGGATTACAGGCATGAGTCACTGTGCTCGGCCTAGTTTGCTTTTTATTGTCCATTTTCCTAATTAGGGTGAAATCTACAGGAAGGTAGGGCTACTGCCCATATTATTTACTGCGGGATCTCCAGCACCTTGCCCTGGTTCTGATCCTGCCAGGGGCTTGACAAATATTTGCACCACCCTCTCCACTGGTACACTAGATGCCACCTCCCCTCACCTCCTCGAGGCATCACTCCACCAGTCCCTCCTCTCTTGTGCATCGTCATTTCTCCCACTTTCCTGGATCATTCCCCTCTGCAGACAAATGTGCTGTAATTTCTCCTATCTTAAAAAACAGAACAGATAAACAAACAAAAAAAAATCATCTCTTGGCCCACATCCTCTTTCAGCTAACGTGCTATACATTTTATTTATTGCCTGTCTCCTGCAGTAGGTAAGAAGCTCCATGAGGGAATGGCTTGTGTCTGTTTTGTTTATTGTTGTATCCCTAGTGCTTTTAAAGTGCCTGGTGCATGTAGGTGCTCAATAACAGTTTTTGAGTTGATTGCATAAATCCTTTTGTGGGATGAATGAATAAAACAGTAAAGCCTTTTGGACTCAACAGAGAGAAAAATCAGTCTATATCTTGAGCAATGTCTAAATAACTTAAAAATCAAGATGGTGGCTGGGCACAATGGCTCAAGCCTGTAATCCCAGCACTTTGGGAGGCTGAGGAAGGAAGATTGCTTAAGCTCAGGAATTTGAAACTAGCCTGATAACCTAGTGAGACCCTGTCTCTATGAAAAAATAAAATTTAAAAAAAATCATGGACCCAAAAATCAAATGTATCTGGGACAGCTCTATAAAGATATGTGGTAGCTACTTAACTATGTATGTGGAGTAAGAATTATTTTCCATTCTTTGCCTTCTAATGTGAAAAGGTTGACACGATAGTTTGAGGGAGAAAGGAAAATTCGCTATAGATTCCTCAGCATCAGGATAACTGCCTTGCCTTAGAGATGAAAAAAAATGAAGCCCAGAGGTAGCGACTTTTCCCGAACTCGGTGTCCTCCCTTCTAAGGGCTTAGGGCATCATCTTCCACAAAACTTATCCAGATTACCAACTCACAGTGAAGGAAAAGTTCTTATGTTTACATAGGACCCAGATGCCAGGAATTTTCTAGAAAATGGACATGCAATAACAGTGCCACCCAGAAGATGGCGACGCACCTTTCTGTCCAGGAGGACTACACTCCAGGCGGCACTGAAGGACTGGGAGAGAAGGTTGGGGAGACTCTGGGCCAGCCGGGAGCCTCTGGGGGAGGACAGCCTAGAAAACAGGGCTCTGCTTCAGAAGGCTCATTCTAGTTGGCTGGGCCCCCATGAGTAAAATAGCTGTTGTTGCAAACGACACATTTTTAAGGCTTCTGATGCCAGAGCAATTTCAAGTCCAGGGTGGTTGGCAGGTCCGCAGTCAGGATATTTAACTCAAATTCAGGGAGTCTGAAAATCTGGGACAGCTCCTTGGCAATTCAGGAGTGACAGATCTTTTGTTCAACTTTTCCTAGGCTTAGGCAACAGCCTCTGAGAGCCAACTAGATTTCCTCCAACATGGAGACTCAACCTAGCCAACATTCTATCACAGGAATTGGTACCTGGGCTTTGGGGTCCACCGGCGCTTAAAACTGAGTAACTGTGTGCAAGCGTTGTGTAGATGGGCGATGTGCCAATAGACATTTACAGTTCCTAGAGAGAAAGTCCTTTGTGCCATCTCTTTCTCCAAGGGCTTCGTGATTAAAAAAACAGGCTGGGCAGAGTGGTTCATGCCTGTAATCCCAGCACTTTGGGAGGCTGTGGTGGGAGGATCACTTAAGCTCGGGAGATTGAGACCAGCCTGGGCAACACGCAAAACCCTATCTCTGCAAAAAATACAAAAATTAGCTGAGCGTGGTAGCACATGCCTGTAGTCTCAGTTACTTGGGAGGCTGAGGTGAAAGGATTGCTTGAGCCCAGGAGGTCAAGTCTGTAGTGAGGAGGTTCACATCACTGCACTCCAGCCTGGGTGACAAAGTGAGACCCTATCTCAAAATAAATAAATACAGAAGTAAATAAATAAATTATTATTAATAAAAAGCAACCACTCCAGTCTTTCCTTGCTTAGAGGCCCCACTGATTCTTTACCCCAACAAGTCCTCTGGGATACTGTAATTCTCCATTTTTTTCATTGAGAGGTATTCACTTGGGATGGAAAACCCTATCTGTTATTTGAACAGAGAAGGTAATATAAGAATTATTGGGGCCGAGCACAGTGATTCACACCTCTAATCCCAGCACTTTGGGAGACTGATGAAAGAGGGTTGCTTGAGTCCTGGAGTTTGAGACGAGCCTGGGAAACATTGTGAGATTTCATCTCTACAAATAATAAAACATTAGTAGCGTATGGTAGTGTGTGCCTGTAGTCCCAGCTACTCTGGAGGCTGAGGCAGGAGAATTGCTTGAGCCCCAGAAGTTGATGCTGCAGTGAGCTGTGATCATGCCTCAGCAGCCAGGTTGAGTAAAAGAGTGAGACCCTGTCTCAAAAAAAATAAAAATAAAAAAGATTAAATATGAAGTTGCTAACTAGGTAGCTGAAAGAAGACACTAAGGTATCACAGTAAAAGCAACCGCAGATTGGTGGGGCGTGGTGGCTCAGGCCTGTAATCTTAGCATTTCGGGAGGCTGAGGTAGGCGGATCACCTCAGGTCAGGAGTTCAAGTCCAGCCTAGTCAACATGGTAAAACCCCCTCTCTACTAACAAAAAGTAGCTAGGTGTGGTGGCATCTGCCTGTAGTCCCAGCTACTTTGGAGGCTGAGGGAGGAGAATTGCTTGAACCTGGGAGGAGGCAGAGGTTGCAGTGAGCCAAGAATTTGTTATGGTGCTCCGTGCACTCCAGCATGGGTGACAGAGCAAGACTCCATCGCTAGTGTGGGGTGGGGGTGGAGAAGCAACTGTAGGAAGCAGCTCCCGCCCCTAGTGCTGAGAACAGGAAGGAGTAGGGATGATTAAAACTTGCAAACTTGAGACTCAGACTCTGAGGAGGGGGCACTGCTTGGCTGGACTGACATTTCTGAGCTGGAGAGGGTCCCTGAGAATCCATCTCTCCTGAGAGAATGAGAGCATGAGGCTGGTTCTATAAGTGTTGGAAAACCTGCAAACTACATTTGACTGCTGCTCTAAGAAGGAATGGCCACTGCCGGGGTGAAGAAGTGAAACTAGAGTGGCACTGACAGGAGCAGAAAATCTGCAGGAAGCAGACAGGAAGGAAGGAGTTTTTTTCTCCCTCACCATGCTGTTCCCTCTGTGGCCTTCCACAGGAAAGGCCTAACATGGAGCCAGCTGGCAAAGCAGAACTGTGGTTGGCAGAATCCCAGCCCAGCATCACAAAGCAAGCACAGAAGGGCAGGTTTGCAGCCGAGAGGCAATAAGTGAAGAACGTCTCCCAAAACACTTTGTTTGCTGTAATATACACAGCCATTATCCAAATCATTCATCCAGAGAGATTCAAACTCTTAATAGATTCATCATCAGGCAGTCTCTAGGGGCATAGCTTGTGGATTTTTAGACTGAGTATGGGATTCCCAATGGGCAAGCAGTAGCAGCCATAGCCATCTGCCGCCATGGTCTTACAGCAGTGAGCCCAGAGGTATTGTCAATCACAGGTCAGGATGGGCTTCTAAATTGGGTGGGGAGCAATGAAGACCTCTTGGCTATAGCCTCACTGTGGCTATGGAAATTGGCCTGTCTCTATGGTTGGTCTCACTTCTCCAGTGAAGCCTTCTCAGGTTCCGATCCAGAGACCACTCAAAACCACAGCCCACTTTTCTCTGAGGACTTCTCAGTCTCCCAGGGCTGGAAATGTGGATAGCCGTTATGCTAACCAAACACGACTCACGGAGTATACTCACAAGCAAATTTATTTGATTTTCCACTGTTCTCTTTCATCTGCCCAGGGAAGCCAGCTCTTCTTCTGCCCCAGATGAAATTTAGGGCATCTATGGCTTTCTGGTCACACTTAGTAATGGCAGCAATCTTCCAGCCCTTTAAAACACACTATGCATTTAGTAATTAAATTATTCAGTCCCATTTATTAATTTATTAAATTATTCAGTCCCATTTATTAATTTATTATTCAGTCCCATTACTAAACACACACATTTAGTAATTAAATTATTCAGTCCCATAACTTCTCGCTTTGAAGTTGAAGCTTCTCTCCGATCCCAGCTCAGGTTTCTTGAAAGGTGATGAGAAAGGAGGCTAGGGAGAGGGTATGTGATCAGCTGCTAGTATTTCTCTTCCTCCTTCCCCAGATTACTAGCCATGAGTCCTGCCTCTTTCAGAGCCAGAGTCCTGCAAATGAAAAGAGGCTAGGGGAGCAGGAAAGTTCTTGCTTGACTGGCCTTGGCTTGGGAATTTAGCATCTGCCTGCTCTGGACTTGACAAATGTTGACAGCTGACTCTCACCAGCTCTTTGCAGTGACCTTCTCACCACTGAGGAGCTCTTCCCTGCAGTTTGCTTGGCAGGACAAAGGCTCTCTGTGCTTGCTACTCACTTACTCCTTCCTCAGCCCTCCAAACCTGGTGATACCTTGAGCTTCTCTTTAAGAGGCCGGTTTGCCCCTCCACACAGCACTCTTGAACATATCTAAGATAACCAACCCCTCACTGCCTGGCCTTTCTTGGATGTGGCCTACATTGGAGACGCACACACACACACACACACGTCTACCATGACCAATTTGGGGAGCACAAGCTGTCCTAGCCTTCTCCCTTGCTACCATCTTACTCTACAGTCAAAGCTAGAGTCAGCCTATTGCTGTCCTTTGGATTTTCCAGGTGGGAATTGGACATCTATGCACTGAGTTTCCTAAGCTACAAGAAACGTGTATTAAGCCCGCTCAGTGGACAAGTTGAAGCCCCATTCCCTGAGCTTGTGATGAGGTCCCTCTACTCCCTCTCCTCCCTCATGGGACTCACAACCTGCCAAAAACCAGAAACCCTCTTTTCTCATCTGCCAGAGACTGGCTATTCCGTCACCATGAAAGTAGAGTGCAAGAGTCACAAAACTAGTTGGTTTTCTCTTGCTGGCTTTCTCCCCAGTCCTGCATGTGGTCTGGCACCTCACTTAAAATGCCATCTTGTTGTCTTCAGGCCTTAGCAGAACTTCTTTGTTAATATCTTGTTACATCTGTACATTGAGGAAAAAAACGAGTAGAGTAACTGAATTGCTTTATTATTCTAAAAGCAAAAATATGCTCAAAGCTGCATATCCTCAAAGCTTCCAAACATGAGTAAAATGGCCAGAAAAGGACTTTTTAGGTCCCACAGGGACTGTTCAGATAGAAAAGAGGAGAAATGTTGCGAAACTTCCTCCAAAGCCTTGGAATCATCTCTCTGCTGAAATTACTAAACTGTTTCTAATCCCTTGGAGAAGGATCTAAAACTCTGAGATTGCTTCAAGGGCTACCGTCTACCTCACTGGTTTACCATGAGGATTAAATCAAACAATAGTATATGCAAACATAATTTGTAATTGTGTAAACTAGAAGGTAAACATACAGATGTGTATGGGACAATCATGACTGGATACTTTAAAGGAATTTTAATTACCTAGAATTTCTAAAGAGCTCTCCGCAGGTAGTTACAGTTCAAAGAGGAAATTTTGGTCTTTCAAACTAGATCTGGAGCAAACCATGGGCTGTTTGGCAAATGCTTCTGAGAAAAGAGTCCACCTAGATTATATGTTAGCAACATCGAGAGATTACAGGGTAGCTGGAAGTCAGGACCCCACCGCAGGCATGGCCTACCCCAGGATCACCTGCATGCTATTCCGAGTGGACCTGCTCTGGCCTTAGGAGAGGGCTGCCCCCCAGGCGGAGAGGCAGTAAATGGCCAGGAGCAGTCTTGCCAATGCACAACGGGGGCAAAGGTCCCCAGGGACCATTCTGAGATGTGTTCCAATTTCTCAGGGCCTACCCTTCCATGGGAACCTGTTTGCCAGCACCTTTATTGGCTTGCCTTTCTTCCCTCCCTCTTTCCCCATTCTCTCTCAGAGCTTTCTAGGATCATGAACCAACTGCTTGCACTCAAACCTTTGCCCCAGCTTCCTTCATGCTAAGTGTGATCCTATCCACTTTTGCCAGCACTTTAGAGTAATCTTAAAAGTAGGTGCTGCTGGCCGCTGAGACTGCGTCTACCCGGTGAGCACAGAGCCTTGCCCTTCGCCACCTGTCCACACACGCCACCAGCTTACCATGGATGATATCGCTGTGCTCATCATCAGCAATGGCTCCAGCACGTGCAAGGCCGGTTTTGCTGGCAATGATGCCCCCGGGCCATCTTCCCCTCCATTGTGGGGCGTCCCAGGCACCAGGGAGTGATGGTGGGCATGAGTCAAAAGGACTCCTATGTGGGCAACAAGGCCTAGAGCAAGCGTGGCACCTGACCCTGAAGTACCCCATCGAGCACAGCATCATCACCAACTGGGATGACATGGAAAAGATCTGGCACCATGCCTGCTACAACAAGCTGCGTGTGGCTCCTGAGGAGCACCTCGTGCTGCTGACCAAGGCCCACCTGAACCCCAAGGCCAACCACAAGATGACCCTGGTCATGTTTGAGACCTTCAGCACCCTGGCCATGCATATGGCCATCCAGGCCATGCTCTCCCTGTATGCCTCTGGTCATACCACTGGCATCATGATGGACTCTGGTGATAGGGTCACCCACACTGTGCCCATCTACAAGGGGTATGCCATCCCCCACGCCATCCTCCGTCTGGCTGGCCGGGACCTATCTCATAAAGATCTTCACCGAGCGCGGCTACAGCTTCACCACCATGGCAGAGCAGGAAATCGTCCATGATATCAAGGAGAAGCTGTGCTACATCGCTCTGGATTTCCAGCAGGAGATGGCGATGGCAGCCTCCAGCTCCTCCCTGGAGAAGAGCTATGAGCTGCCCGATGGCCAGGTCATCACCATCAGCAACAAGCAGTTCCGCTGCCCCGAGGTGCTCTTCTAGCCTTCCTTCCTGGGGATGGAATCCTGTGGCTTCCACAAAACTACCTTCAACTCCATCATGAAGTGTGAAGTGTACATCCGCGAAGACCTGTACGCCCACACAGTGCTATCTGGCAGTACCACCATGTACACTGGCATCGCCGAGATAATGCAGAAGGAGATCACTGCCCTGGCGCCCAGCCCGAGGAAGATCAAGATCATTGCTCCTCCCGAGCACAAGTACTCTGTGTGGGTTGGCGGGTCCATCCTGGCCTCGCTGTCCACCTTCCAGCAGATATGGATCAGCAAACAGGAGTACGACGAGTCCGGCCCCTCCATCGTCCACCGCAAATGCTTCTAGGTGGACTATGACTTAGTTGTGTTACACCCTTTCTTGACAAAACCTGAGTTGTGCAGAAAACGAGGAGATTGGCATGGCTTTGTTTTTTTGGTTTCGTTTTGTTTTTGTTTTTGGCTTGACTCAGGATTTAAAAACTGGAACAGTGAAGGTGACAGCAGTCAGTTGGAGTGAACATCCCCCAGAGTTCTACAATGTGGCCGAGGACTTTGATTGTTCTTTTTTTTAATAGTCATTCCAAATATGGTGAGATGTATTGTCACAGGAAGTCCCTTGCCCTCCTAAAAGCCACCCTACTTCTCTCTAAGGAGAATGGCCCAATCCTCTCCTGAGTCCGCACAGGGGAGGTGATAGCATTGCTTTCGTGTAAATTACGTAATGCAAAAAATGTTTAAATCTTCGCCTTAATACTTTTGTATTTGGTTTTATTTTGAATAATCAGCCTTCGTGGTCCCCCGCTTTTTGTCCCCCAACTTGAGATGTATGAAGGCTTTTGGTCTCCCTGGGAGTGGATGGAGGCCACCAGGGCTTACCTGTATACTGACTTGAGACCAGTTGAATAAAAGTGCACACCTTAAAAAAAAGTAGGTGCTGTTATGATTCCTTTATAGATGAGGAAACTGAAGTACTGACACTTGCCAAAGATCACATAACTTGCAAATGATAGAGCAGTTTGCTTCTAGAATCCATATTCTCAATTACTCACTGTACTTTTCAAACTACTGACCACCGAATAAGCTGACCCAGGGAACCTGGCATCCTTCCTCTAATTGTTTTGAGAAGCCTGACTCAGGGATTGCTGAAAGGCAGAGAAGAGTGTAGTAAGGTCAGTGAAGATTTGAGAACTGAAAGCCTGAATGCAAAACCACATTCCACCTCCACTTACAGCTGAATGACTTTGGACAAATCGCTTCTCTGACCCTCAGTTTAAACCTTACTTGTAACACGAAGTGGTAGTAGTGGTGCAGTGGTGAAAAGTCATGCCTGACTCATGGGGTTTTGGTGAGGTTGAAATGAGGCGATGCTTTGGAGCATCTGGCAAACTCTGAGCATGATGGAAGATTCTGGATGCCATGACATCTGCCTCTGATTCCTTTCTCTGTAGAGCCATCCGTTTAGCCCATCTGCCAGGACATAGGACTCTCACCTGCTCCTTCCTGAAAAGAGTCAGTATGATGTAGGTTAGGATGATGTAGGTGCTTAGTGTGCTTGTTAGCATGGTGTAGGTTAGCATGGTGTAGGTTAGAATGACAGTGAAGTTTGGAATTTGATAGTAATCTGAATCCCAGCTCTCCTATTTCTACCTTTGAAAAGAAAACACACACACACAAAATAAAACAAACAAAAAGCATTGGACAGGTCATTTTGTCTGTCCAAGGGCTCAGTTTTTTCATCTGTAAAATGGGGATAGTAAGACAGGCCTATGGAAAGGGCTAAGGCAGTGGACAGAAAATGCTTACCACAGCCAGGCACGTGTTCACGCTCCAAACATGGGAGTGAGTAATTACTACTGAGTTTATGAGGGAAAATTGGAAGCCCATCCAAAGACAGGAGAAAAGAAGGTTGATCTGACCGATTTCACAGGATATTTCATAGGCAAATTATTAGCTTTCTCTATCTACTCGAGAGAAAGTGAGAAAGCCTCAATCTGTCATTGTGTTCCTGTCTACATTCAAATTCTACACATCTGGTGGCGGGGAAGGAGGAGGAGGGTTCAAAGAGAAAACAGTTTTGGAAGCCATTATGGAAAGCGACAATGACACAACACAAGAGAGCCACAGCAGTGAGCACGATGAATTCCTTCAATGTAAACAAAAGCTTTTATTTCTGAGTCTTGCCTCCTCCCACCCCTATCAAACAAGAAGAAAGTGGGGAGGGGGCGGAGGGAGGCTGTAAAGAGACACAGGGCTAAAAAGACCTCTCTGTGGAATATGCGAGGGGCTGGGCAGAGGCAGAAATGTGGGCGCGGAGGGAAAGAAGGCCAGAGCCACAGACGAGGGAGGTGAAAGAGAAAGCTGGCCTTGGCCACCAGACTGAGCAGGGCGACCGATCCGTGGTTCCCCTCCCCCGTGGGTGCACCCGGCCCCAGGGGTTCACGGGAGAGGACCTGTTGGTCTCCCTGGCTCTGTGAGAACAACTTTACTCAGGGGGCTTAAGTGCCTATTGGAAACTCAGCACTTGTTAACTTGTCAGGCATAAAAGAAGGGAGAGAGGCCTGACATTTTCCCAACCCCTGAAAGTGAAAGAAGAAAGGGCTCTTTACTTTCACAGCCACATCCTGAATGACAGGGTCAGTGTCTGCAACTGATCCGTGTGGGCGCAGGCTTCTAATTATTTCCTGGATAACCTGTTATCTATTATCCATCGGGCCGCTTGCCAGAGTATGCTAATGTCTCCAGCGTTCCTGGTCTGGATTCTGAAGAGAAGCTTTTTGTTTTTTGTTTTAAAGGGAAAGTAGAGTGAGGGGCAGGGAGCCGTGAGATTCCTGGTGGGAGGAAGGCTGTCCTCTCCTCTGCCATCAGCCTGCGTGATGGAGAGCGATGCCCCACGGAACCCAGCCACCACTCCTCTTTCTCTTGGCTACTTGACTTATGCTCTTCTGGGAGACTTAGCTTTATCGGAACCTTCCGGAAAAGCTTCTGAGAGAGAAATGTTTTTCTGGACTGCTCTCATTTGCTTGGAGAACAAGGAAGCTCTTCAAATAACGTTTTGTTTGGGCACAGGAGGGAAGGGAGGGTGTCAGAATTCAATAGGTCTGTTTTTCTGTTGAGTAGGGGCAGGACTTGGCTATCACCCAGGTGAGCTCCGTATCATCAGCCATCAGTTACACCCCGGCCTCTATTATTTGTACTAAGGCACAATGAAATGTCACTGAGTGGGAGGAGTACACAAATATAGGGCATAATTCTTTTTCTTATTATAAAGATAGTATACCTCTGATTCAAGTAATAGAGTCAGAAAAAGAAATACATTTAAAACTTTAAAAAAATTTTAAGGTAGTACATGTTTGTTATTTTAAAAATGAAAACTCATACACTGTATACATGTATCCAAAATATCACAGTTTCCCATAAACATGTACAATTATTATATGTCAATTAAAAATAATGATAAAAGCCTGTAATCCTAGCACTTTGGGAGACTGAGGCGGGCAGATCACTTGAGGTCAGGAGTTCAAGACTAGCCTGGCAAACATGTTGAAACCCTGTCTCTACCAAAAATACAAAAATTAGCCAGGTGTGGTATCAGTTGCCTATAATCCCAGCTACTAGAGAGGCTGAGGCCGGAGAATTCCTTGAACCTGGGAGGTGGAGGTTGCAGTGAGCTGAGATTGTGCCACTGTAGTCCAGCCTGG
Organism: Callithrix jacchus; assembly: GCF_049354715.1. NCBI lineage: Eukaryota > Metazoa > Chordata > Mammalia > Primates > Cebidae > Callithrix > Callithrix jacchus. Next base: position 100,133,177 of record NC_133509.1, read on the forward strand.
GCAATACAACAAGTCTCCTTCTCAAAAAAAAAAAAAAAAAAGGAAACTCCAAGAAGAACAAAAATAAAAAACTACAAATTTCATTCCTCAGAGATAATCACTGTTAATATTTTGGTGTATCTTCTTCAACTTTAAAAAATAATGCTAATTTATATCTGTGAAAAACAGGGTATTTGTTTTAAAAAAATACAGTGGTACCCTCTGAATTTTTGGCTACATCTAGGATATAACGTGCCCTTTAGCATTGGGGATTAGGATTAACTCTCTCAAATCCTCAGAGGGTCAGTTTTATGAGGCTAAGATAAAGCAGGCTCTAGTGATGGCTGGAATCCAGGACCTTTGGTTTTAAGCATTTATTTTCATTTATGTGCATATAGAGACAGAGGAAGATCAGGTGGAGCTGCCCAGGAGTAGAGAAAGACTGCATGTGAATTCATGTGATCAAAAGGCAAACAGGCAGATCCTGAACCAGCCCGCCCATGGCAAACATCTAGAAAACTAGACAAAGTACATGAAACACCTGTGTTCACACATCTCTGACATTCACTGAGAGAACGGAAACAAATGAGGTGATCCCTAGGTTGCCCCAGCTTTTTGCCTAAAAGCACATTCCAGACCACTACCCGGAGACAGAGTCAGGAGGCCAAGCAGAACACAGATGTCTTGCTGGGTTAAGGACACAGAGACCTGACATGGTTGGAATTTGCCATGCAGAATATCAGGGAGGAGAGAACCACATGAAGACCTCTAGAAACCTTTACAAGAGTACTCTCAAATACTCTTGGTTGAATACTAGGCTATACATGCCCATGGTAAGGCTCTATGAGTCTGGATAAAAAGCAACACTGGGAAAAGAACAAATACTGGTGAGCTGTAAACTGAACGCCTCCAGAAGCCTGTATGTAGTTGGAAGTTTTTGAACTCTAGCCAGCTAGAATAAAGAGACCTCACTGAACACCTGGGACATTCAGTAGAGACCCCAGGGAAGCTAGGCCTTAGGAGGAAGACTTAACTAGCTCTAGAGTGAAGCTTCCTCTAGACCTGCTCTCACAAAGTTTGAAAACAAGCCTCAAAAAGATCATCAAAAAACTTAAAATAACCGTTGAAATAAAACAGACACTCTCTCAATATCGTAACCCTTATGAAGTCTAGCATCCACTAAAAAGTTTCTTTAAATTTTTAAAAATTTTTGTGGTTACACAGTAATGTGTATATATTTATGAGATATTTTGATACAAGCGTGCAATGCGTAATACTCCCATCATGGAAAATGGCATATCCTTTTCCTCAAGGCTTTATCCTTTGTGTTACAAGCAATCTGATTACATTCTTTTAGATATTTTAGAATGTGCAATTAAATTACTTTTTATTATAGTCTCCCTGTTGTGCTATCAAATACTAGGTCTTATTCATTCTATCCATCTTTTTTTTTGTACCCGTTAACCTACACTACCTCTCCCCAAACTCCTCCCTGCCCCTGCACACAACCCTTCCCAGCCTCTGGTAACACTCCTTCTATCTCCATGAGTTCCATTGTTTTGATTTTAACATCCCACAAATAAGGGAAAACATGTAATGTTTGTCTTTCTGTGCCTGGCTTATTTCATTTAACATAATGACCTCCAATTCCAGCCATGTGCAATTGACTGGATCTCTCATTATTTTTTATGGCTGAATAGTACTCCACTGTATATGTATATGTACCACATTTTCTTTATTCATCTGTTGATGGATATTTAGGTTGGTTTCAAATCTTGACTGTTGTGAATAGTGCTGCAACAAACATGGGTGTGCAGACATCTCTTCGATATACTGATTTCCCTTTTTTTTTTTTGAGTATGTACCCAACAGTGAGATTGCTGGACCATATGGTAGCTCAATTTTTAATTTTTTGAAGAACCTCCAAACTGTTCTCCAGGGTGGTTGTACTAATTTACATTGCCACCAACCCTGTACATGGGTTCTCTTTTCTTCGCATCCTCACCAGCATTTATTCTTGCCCATCTTTTGTATATAAGCCATTTTGACTGGGGTGAGATGATATCTCATTGTGGTTTTGATTTGCATTTCTTTGATCATCTGTAATATTGAGCACGTTTTCATACATCTGTTTGCCATTTATGTCTTCTTTTGAGAAATGCCTATTCAAATCTTTTGCCACTTTTCGATTGGATTATTAGAGTTATTTCCTGTATAGTTGTTTGAATTCCTTCTGTGTTCTATATATTAATCCCTTGTCAGATGGGTAGTTTGCAAATATTTCCTCCCATTCTGTGTGTTGTCTCTTCACTTTGTTGGTTGTTTCCTTTGCTGTGCAGAAGCTTGTTAACTTGATATGATCCCATTTGTCCATTTTTACTTTGGTTGCCTGTGCTTGTGGGGTATTACTCAAGAAATATTTGCCTCGACCAATGTCCTGGAGAGTTTCTCCAGTGTTTTCTTTTAGTAGTTTCATAGTTTGAGGTCTTACATTTAAGTAATTAATCCATTTTGATTTGATTTTTGTAGAAATAGAGGGGAGGGCTAAAGGGGAGCTCCCCTCCTGCGTGCCTTCCTGACTAATCCCTGCTCAGTAGTGGAAGCAGAGGGAGCTCCTCACTGCATCCTGTCTCCAGTGCCTCCAGGGTGCCTGGGGAGGACAAGCCTGAGGAGGAGAGGATGTGGGTGTTGGGGCCTCCCCAAACCAAGCCAGGACAGGGAAGGGGGGATGGCTTTTCTCTTTGGCCAGCAGAGGTCCCTCAGCAGAGAGAACAGGAGGATCACCTCACTGGCGAGGTCGGGAGCAGTATCAGCACCATGGGCAAGACTAAACTTGGCAAGGCATGCCCAGAGATGTGCTCAGAGGTCCAGGAGACATTAGAACTCGCTGGTGAGTTGGACTCCTGGGAGCTAAGTGTGCTCAGTTTTCCAGGTGTTGGAGGGCAGTACCCCTTGGTAGGGACTGACCTCTCTGCAGCACCACGGGGTCCTGCCCCAGCTCTCAGTGAGTGTGGGGGGCCCTGGCTTTGTTGCAGCAGGGGCTACATAGCTCTGTGCTGTTGGGGTTACACTGCCTAGGAGAACGTTCCCGGAATGAGCGTGTTAAGAGACCACAGTGGTCATTGAACCTACAGTTTTCCACAACCTCGTAGTCTAGTGGGAGAGCTGGGCTCCAGTGTCTAAAAACTTTCCGAACATTAAAAAAGCAGGAAAAATATACTGAGAGAGTTGATGCAATTAATAGGCAAGAAACCTAAAACAGCTATTGTAAGTATGCTCAGGGATTTAAAGGGAAACATAAATATAATGAAGATAAATAGAAACTATAAAAAGGAAACAAATGGAAGTTTTAGAAGTGAAAAAACACATCTGAGATGAAAAAGTATGTACCCTAAAGGAACTTGAAGACATAGCTGTAGAAACTATCCAAAGGGTAGCACACAAAGAAGAATGAGCAAAATCTGTCATCTGTGGGACATCTCAAAGGCTGACATACATACATGTAATGGGAGCAGTAGAACAAGGCAAGAGGCAGAAAAAATATTTGAAGAAGTAATGTTTTAAAAACCTTCCAATTTCAACCCATAGAGTCAAGAAATTTAACCATTTCCCTAGCAGAATAAATATAAAGAAAACCATGCAAAGGCAATCAAGTTGCTGAAAACCAATGATACAAAAAAAGTTTTTAAACCAAGCAAAGAAAATAGACACAGAAAGCAAATCAGAGGTTGCCTGGGGTAGAGAGATTATGATGCAGGCATTCCAGGTATTCACAGCCGTGGTAATGGTGGTGGTTGTGGTATATATGTGTTTGAATTTTAGAAATCATTAGTTCACACTAACACATCCAATTCCAATCTAACCCATCCATAATTATATCTTCTCTCTTCCATTGTTAGGAACTCTGGCTCCTACAACATCAACGCAATTACTCTTTTGCCTAATAATTTCAGAATTGCTATTCTATCAACATCCATACTATTACTTTTTCTAAAAAAGCTTCCTTGAAAAAAGCTATTTTGCAGTTTTCCCCCCACTAGATTGAGTGTATATAAACATATTTTTTTAATTAAGCATTATTATTATTTAGAGACTTTTTAGGGTCTTGCTCTGTCACCCAGGCTGGAATGCACTGGCACAATCATAGCTCACTGCAGCCTCAACCTCCTGGGCTCAACTGATCCTCACCTTAGCCTCTCAAGTAGCTAGGACTACAGGCGCATGCCACTATACCTAGCTATTTTTGAAATATTTTTGTAGAAACAGGTTCTCAATATGTTTCCCAAGCTGAGAGTATATATAATCAAAATATGTGTTCAAAAATTACTTAGATTGGCTCTCTCCCACTTCCCTTCCATGTGATTATGTTGTATGTTTATTTTTATTTATCTATTTTGAGACAGGGTCTCACTCTGTTGCTGAGGCTGGAGTGCAGTGGCACAATCTTGGCTCACTGCAACCTCCTCCTTCTGGGATCAAGCAATTCTCCCACCTCAGCTTCCCGAGTAGCTGGAACTACAGGTGTGTGTACCACGCCTGTAATTTTTGTTTTTTTTGGTAGAAACAGGGTTTCACCATGTTGGCCAGGCTGGTATTGAACTCCTGACCTCAAATGATCTGCTTGCCTTAGCCTCCCAAAGAGCTGGGATCACAGGCTTGAGCCACCACACACAGCCAATGTTGTATGCTTTTTGTTTTAGTTTTAGTTTTTTTTTTTTTTTTGAGACAGTCTCACTCAATCACCCAGGGTAGAGTGCAGTGGTGCGATCTCCACTCACTGCAACCTCCCCCTCCCAGGTTCAATGATTCTCCTGCCTCGGCCTCCTGAGTAGCTGGGATTACAGGCATCTGCCACAATGCCTGGCTAATTTTTAAATTTTTAGTAGAGACAGGGTTTCACCATGTTGGCCAGGCTGGTCTCGAACTCCTGACCTCAAGTGATCTGCCCGCCTCAGCCTCCCAAAGTGCTGGGATTACAGGCATGAGCCACCGTACCTGGCCCTATGTTGTATGTTTAAAATACATTTGTAAGTCTGTCAGTGTCCAGTCAGGGGACAGAAACCATAAAATTATTTTGACAGAGAAAATGTAATATAAATATTTGTTAACTAGGCATAAAGGTGGTAAGTAGGTAAGTAAACAGGTTAAAAAAAGACAAAGTCCCTCGGTCTATCTTCACTTTGAATGGACCTTTTACCCAATATGATTTTATAATCTCATGCAATGGTCATTGGAAAATATCAGTTGAAGTTGAGTAATGCATGTATTCTAAATGTTGACATATTTCATTATATACTATAAAAACTACATTTGTTAATATCACCATCAATCTTTTCAGAGAAGCCTTAAGTATCAGGAATTGCCAAGCTTTCAATGGCAGATGAACATTTTTAAAATTTCTAATTTTAGCTTGAAAACTCGAAGTTTATCATCACACAAACTCTATCAGTTGTTTTCCTTGAAGTGACAGGCTCACTTTGTTTATTTCTGAGAAAATGTCTATTAAATTCCCAAATCTGAATAACTGTTTTGTCTGTCAGTTGTTCTTTCAATCAAAAATGGCGTTCAGCTTAAGAAGTGGCTACTTCAGCTGACAACTCAAAGGATTGCACTAATGATGTTCCTTGAGGCAACAATCGTATTTTTCCATATGGTGGAAGCACTTCCCACTTAAGCATAAGAACATTGAAATGAAAGCATAATAGCATGTACATAAGAGGCATGGTTTTTACTTTTTATTTTTTAGAGACAGAGGTCTTACTATGTTGCCCAAGCTGGTCTCAAACTCCTGGGCTCAAGGGATCCTCCTGCCTTGGCCTCCCAAAGTGCTGGGATTATAGGTGTGAGTCACTGAGCCCGGCCAGCAGCATGATTTAATAATGTTACTAATTTTTACTGCTTTATCCAATATATTCTTAAATGTAACTAGATTATTTTTCCTTAAAGCACTTTGTGGTAAAAATATATATATATATATATCATGAGCATTACTACAATACTGCCTTTATTCATGCTGAAGTGCCAGAAGTTTTACCCACCATTGCTTCTGCACCATCAGTGCTATAGTCAATGCAGTGAAAAAGGAAAACATTTTTAACATTTGCCAAAGAAACCCCATATTCGCTAGTGCCATTCTCCCTCTTGCTGCAACCTTCACCCCTGCCCTAGCCTCAGGCAACCATTCATCTACTTACTGTCTCTATGGATTTGTCTGTTCTGCACATTCCATATAAATAGAATCATACAATATATAGTCTTCTTGAACTAACTGCTTTCACTTAGCATAATGTTTTCAAGATTCATCCATGCTGTGACATTCCTTTGTACATATGAAGAATGATCCATTATATTCAAACTATTATAAGTGACATTCCTTCATGTTTACAGATATTGCCCATGCTCAAGGGAGGAATTATATGAGGTCATTGGAGGTTATCTTAGAATTCTGCCTACCACATGTGTGATATACCTGATATTTTCTACTGTTTTCATCCTTTTAAGAAAACAGATTGGCTGGCATGTGACTCAAGCCTGTAATCCCAGCACTTTGGGAGGCCGAGGTAGGCAGATCATGAGGTCAAGAGATCGAGACCATCCCGGCCAACATGGTAAAACCCCATCTCAACTAAAAATATAAAAAATTAGTGGGGTGTGGTGGCATGCACTTATAGTCCCAGCTACTCAGGAGGCTAAGGCAGAAGAATCACTTGAATCCAGGAGGCAGAGGTTGCAGTGAGCTGAAATGGCACCACTGCACTCCAGCCTGGGCAACAGAGCGAGACTCAGTTACAAAAAAAAAAAAAAGAAGAGGAAATAAGTCACTTAATATCTCTGGGTTAGGCCAGGTGCCAAGATCTCACCACTACACTCCAACCTGGTGACAGAGCAAGACTCCATCTCAAAAAAAGAAAAGAAAAGAAAACAGGCCGGATGCGGTGGCTTGTGCCTGTAATCCCAGCGCTTTGGGAGGCCGAGGTGGCTAGATTACCTGAAGTCAGGAGTTTGAGACCAGCTTGATTAACATGGAGAAACCCTGTCTCTACTGAAAATACAAAATTAGCCAGGCATGGTGGCACATGCCTATAATCCCAGCTACTCAGGATGCTGAGGCAGGAGAGTCGCTTGAACCCGAGAGGCGGAGGTTGTGGTGAGCCAAAGTGGTGCCATTGCACTCCAGCCTGAGCAACAAAAGCAAACTTCATCTTAAAAAAATAAAAAAAGAAAGAAAACAGATTTTGCCACCTAGTTACTGGGTTGGGCTGGCAGCTTGAAAACCCCTGGACTAGATGGTTTTCCAGGGCCAAGAATCCATGCTGCCAAGTACAGACCAGCCCTTTGGACACTCAGGGGCTCTGGACCCACAGGGGCTGAAGACAGCTGTATTAATAAATTGTTCAGAGAGCTTCACGGTATCAGTGTTAACTTGCTTGAGTGTCTTTGGCTCTGACTCCCACAGAGAACTCCTACCTTTCCAAGTTGGGAGCCGAGCCTCTCAGCATGCTGGGTACTTTATCTGGACAACTTCCAAAAGGAGGGACCAATCAGGACAAACTCAAAAGCCGCCAGCTGACATCAGTTCTCTCTGGCTCATCAGTTCCGAGGAATGCCGAGGAAGCAGGGTGATGGGGGGAAACAGAAAACAGGCCCAGACCCAGCACAGCCCCCAGCAGTGGGCATGTGACTTGTGCTCAGACACTTCTTTCCAGGCCTGCTTCCATCTCCAGTTAAGGAATCTCTGAGGACTCACTCCATTCAGAACGTTTATGACTCCAAGAAGAGGTCGATATGCTCCTTCTCTTGGAGGATGATGTGGGAAGGGGACCATCTCCAGAGGTGGCTTTATTTGGCTCGCCAATGCAATGACCAGGTATGTTCCAGATAAGTTCAACAGTGAGAAACCAGACTGTGAATGACTCAACAGCAGGGATGAGGACTTCTCTACCTTTGAGTTCCTGCCTCAGGCATAAAACGTGGCACCTAAAACTCTGTTTAGCTGAGCAAAGGAATTCTGGAAGCGACTTTTTTGTTTGTTTGTTTTTGCTTTGATCTCCCAGATTCCACCAAGTTGGCTCATGGAAAAGAACCAATCAAATATTTTAGCCAGTGGGGCTATAAATGCTGCCTTCTGAGGAGTTGAAAAAGAATGTGAATTTGTTCTCATCAGAGGTAGTTGGGCCATAGAATAGTGCTGAAGCTGGGTGACAGGAGACGTTGGTGCAAGTTCCTTGGGTCTGTCTGAGACCTCAGGCCTCCTCAGGGCATTATAGCCCCTCATCTCCTTTTAGAATCACTGCCATCTCCTGCCTGGGGTTGGGAGGTCACCTAGGATCACAGGAGGGGAAGGAGGGAACTTCTGGGGTGAATTTGAAAGAGATGTAGGAATGAGAGGAGAGAAAGAAGGCAGGGCGGGAGTGGGGAGCTGGACAGGAGCAAAGGAGAAAGATTGATTTTAACATTAGGTTATTTCCCTCCAGGGAATTTTCAAAGGCAAAACAAAACAAAAACCACAAACCTCAAATACCTTTTTTCCCCTCTTTATCTCTGCTGTCGTCTGAATGTTTGTGTCTCCTCAACATTCTTGTGTTGAAACTTGATCCCCAGTGGGATCCAATTGAGAGGTATGGTGTTTGGAAGCAGACAGGGAAGGAGGGCTTCATCCTCATGAGCGGGATGAGTGTCCTTAGGAGGCCTGAGGGAGCTTGTTCTCCCCTTCAGCCATATGGGGACACATAAAAGGAACCATGTTCATCTTGAAGAGCAGGCTCTCACCAGACATTTAATCTGCTGATGCTTTGAACTTGGACTCCCGGCCTCCAGATGTGTAAGCAATACATTTCAAGTGTTTATAAATAAGGTATTTCATTACAGCATCCCAAACTGACTAAGACAATCTCTCTCCTTTCTGCCCACCTCCCCCAATCCCGCCGCCCCCTTCCTCTTCCACGAACAGAAGTTGTTGAACTAGTGCAGAGATTGCTGAACAGGGGCACCCAACAATCCACTCTTGGATCAACAAGGAGTTTAAGAGATGAACCATCCAAGCAGAGGGCCCCCAGTCAGGAGACAGGAGGCACTCTCAGCCCCATCACTCGCTAGCTGTGTAAGCCTAAACAAGGTACTTTTGCAAGTGTGGATCATTGGGAAGGACTGCTTCTTCCTGCTTCCTGGTATGCCCCTCCCTGGGAGGGAACTCTCCTAAGCGAGCCCTCCTAACCTCTGTCTGTGCTATAGTCACACCTTTCCAGAAGGAGGATGCAATAGTTAACTTCCCTTTGCCCTTGTTCAGCCAGCTCTATGCCCACAGGGTGACCTATATGGCTTTCATGAGCGGGATCTCTGATCTTTTGACCTCCCTCCTGGGGAGGAGGATGCGAATCCTGCACTTGCTTCCCACAGGTGGCAGCAGGCTGGCCACGGAACACCCCTTGACTGAAGGTGGTCACTTCTATCAGACGCCCTCTCCACTCAGCTTCTTCTTCTCAGATTCTAGTAACTGCTCCTGCTGCTTCCGTTTCAGCTCTGGGATATTACACTGTCCTTTGTGGATTCTCCATGCTCTGCCCACACATTTGGGAAGAATCCCTTTATTAGACTTTGTTCAAATTACACAGTTTGAGTATATCAGCTCTCCCTGAATGACAGGTGGGGTGACAATTCCATTGGTGAGTTTAGGAGAAATTTGGCCTATTTCAATACCTTCCTCTTTCTTTCTTCTTGGGGGCTGGTCTTTCTACATTGTCCTGCAATGAAGTGGCCCTACGTCCCACTGCAGAGAGGCCTCCTGCCTTCCCCAGCACTGCCTGAGCCTGGGCACCTGCTCTTCTCTTCTCTTCTCTTCTCTTCTCTTCTCTTCTCTTCTCTTCTCTCTCTTTTCTTTTCTCTTCTTCTTCTTCTTCTTCTTCTTCTTCTTCTTCTTCTTCTTCTTCTTCTTCTTCTTCTTCCTCTCTCTCTCTCTCTGTCTCTCTCTGTCTCTCTCTCTCTCTCTTCCTCCCCCCACCCCGGCCTCTCCCTTTTGACACAGGGTCTTGCTGTGTCACCCAGCTGGAGTGCAGTGACTCACTGCAGCCTTGACCTCCTAGGCTGAGGTGATCTTCCCACCTCAGCCTCTCTAGTAGCTGAGACTACAGGCACATGCCACTACACTTGGCTAATTTTTTACTTTTTATAGAGATGGGGTGTCACCCATGTTGCTCAGGCTGATCTCAAACTCCTGAGCTCAAGCAATCCACCTGCCTAGGCCTCCCAAAGTACAGGAGTGAGCCACTGTGCCCAGCCTGGGTGCCAGTTCTAAGTAATTCTGGGTTTTGGTATTGCACAGCCATAAGACAGAAATGTGTTATTACTTAATATCAGCATTTGTCATTAATATTAATAAATAGAGTCTCCATTTGTTAACTAATTTGTCTTATTTCTCAGCTGGTGGAGGACTTGGGTTGGTAGGGGGTGTTACTGAGCCCCCTCAAATGCCTCACATGAGTAGACGGCCTCCGCTCAGGGCCACTGGGTGGAAGAGGCTATCATATGACCCCTTATGTAACGACTGTTAGGAAACTCTTTTTTTGTTTTTGAGATGGAGTCTTGCTCGGTTGCCCAGGCTGGAGTGCAGTGGTGTGATCTCGGCTTACTGTAAACTCTGCCTCCCAGGTTCAAGTGATTCTCCTGCTTTAGCCTTCTGAGTAGCTGGGATTACAGGCGTGTGCCACTGTGCCTGGCTAATTGTTGTGTTTTTAGCAGAGACAATGTTTTGCCATGTTGATCAGGCTGGTCTCAAACTTCTGACCTCGTGATCCGCCTGCCTCAGCCTCCCAAAGTGCTGGGATTATAGGTGTGAGCCCAGCCAGGAAATTCTCTTTAAGATAGCTGTGGCTTCTCTTTCCCCAGTGGCATCCTGCCATTTCCAAAGGAGGTTGCTGTGAGGTGGGTGGAAGGAATGTGTTCTGGTCTCTGTCAGAGCTATTGAGTCAGTCACTCAGACACTCAGCAGAATTGCTCAAGAAGACTGGGAAGAAGGAGGCCCCAGGATGGCTTATGAGTGGCTGTGTTACTGTCCCACAACAGTGCCGAGAGGAGACGCTCATGCAAAAGGGGCTGAGAACCAGGCTTAGGAAGCCCAGCCCTGCAGGCCAAGGGCAAAGGCCAGCCTGCTGCCACCTGTAGGAAGGGAGTTCATATCCTCCTCCCAGGAGGAAGGTCAGAAGATCAGAGATCCTGCTCATGTAATCCACATAGGTCACCCTGTGGGTATAGAGCTGGCTGAACAAGGGGAAAGGGAAGACGGCTGCTGCATCCTCCTCCCTGGGAAGGCATGACTATAGGGCAGACAGAGGCCAGGAGGGCTCCCTTAGGAGAGTTCCCTGCCCAGGGATTACTGAGGAGGGGCCGTATTCTAGTCCCTCTGTGAAGAGGAGTGGATGGTTGTACAGGGGAAGAGCTCTGACAACTCCCTGAGCCTCAGGGTCTTGTAGAATCAGCCTGTGGGTTACCCAGGGGAACTCTTAGCTCTTCAGCCTTCTGGGTTCCTGCCTCTGCTACCAGTGTGTTTGGAAATGCTCATTAATTTTAATACTAACATGGGGAAAGCTAATTAGGAAGGTGAATCCACTGTAAAATAAATCCTCTGATGCATTTACAAAGGAATGAATTATCTATTGTTCAGGATTGTTCTGCTCTGCTCACCTTCCATTAACATAGCTCAGAGCAAGCCACCTGCGAGCTGCAGTTGTTCCACTGTGAGGCCAGAGGGTGCTGTAGACAATAAGCACAAGTAAATTTCAAGGAGGAAGAGGTCCCTCTAGGCCAGGGCAGACAGAAGAGTCTTCATAGGGCTGGGAATTGAACTAATTTTTAGCTGGGGAGATATTCTACAACATAAATAGTCATGACTGCATATGATTTTGTATAGTTTTTATCATAGTTTAGTCAATCCCCTATTGTTGAACATTTATTTCCATTTTTTGTCTCTATAAATAATACTGTAATAAACAACCTTATGTACATATTTTTACATATTTATCCAATAGTTAAAGGATATTTATCCAATATTTAGAGGATCAAGTGATCCTCCTTCCTCCCTTAGCCTCCTGAGTAGCTGGGACTAGAGGTGTGTGCCACCACACCCAGCTAATTTTTGTATTTTTAGTAAAGACAGGGTTTTGCCATGTTGCCTAGGCTGGTCTTGAACTCCCGGGCTCAAGTAATCCACCTGCCTTGGCCTCCCAAAATGCTGGGATTATAAGCATGAGCCACTGTGTCTAGTCCACACATTTAAAAAAATCATTTTTTTTCTGATTGCCAAAGTAATACTCACTGTAAAACATTCAAACACAAGGTTGTGCTTGAATGTTTTACAGTGAGTATTACTTTAGCAATCAAAAAAATCAGACTATCATTAGTTTTGAAAATGAAAGTTTTCTATACTTTCACATCTCAAATATTTTCTGATAACTTTTAAAAAATGAGAGACTAACATACAACAGAAACACCTCTGAAGACTTACTTTTCATCACACTTAGAATGGATGCCAGAGGGCTGTGGGTGGTGCCTCACGCCTGTAATCCCAGCACTTTGAGAGGCCAAGGCAGGTGGCTCACCTGAGATCAGGAGTTCAAGATCAGCCTGGGCAACATGTCAAAATCCTGTCTCTACTGAAAATCCAAAAATTAGCCAGCTTTTGATGGCATATGCCTGTAATCCCAGCTACTTGGGAGGCTGAGGGGGAAAAAATCACTTGAACCGGGGAGGTGGAGGTTGCAGTGAGCTGAGATCGCACCACTGCACTCCAGCCTGGGCAACAAGCTAGACTCCTTCTCAAAAAAAAAAAAAGAATGGACACCAGAGCCCACAGCTCACACCACGGCCTGGCCCCAGGGGCCCCTGTGGCCTTATCTTCCTCCACTCTTTCCTCCCCCTACTTTGCGCCAGCTGCTCTGGCTTCCTTGCACTTTTAGAACCAGTGAAATGTGCCAAAAGTATAGGCCTCTGTGATGGCTGGTTCTTCTGGTCAGAATATCCATCCTTTCCCCCTATATTTACCTAATTCCTGCCCTCACTTTTATTCAGATCTCTGCTCAACCATAGCTGTTCCCTAAGCGTCCTACCCAGAATAGCACATAATTCAGTTTCTTCATAGCACTTATCATTACTTGATGTTTAATTCTATGTCTATTTATTTGCTTATTGTGTATTTAGAAAACTGTGAGAGTGGCTAGGTGTGGTGGCTTACATCTTTAATCCCAACACTTTGGGAGGCCAAGGCAGGTGGATCAGATGAGGTTGAGTTTGTGACCAGCCTGGCCAACATGGTAAAACCTCGTCACTACTAAAAATACAAAAATAATAATAATAATATTTGGGCATGGTGGTGCATGCCTGTAGTCCCGGTTACTTGGGAGGCTGAGGCAGGAGAATGGCTTAAAACCGGGAGGCAGAAGTTTCAGTAAGTTGAAATCACACCACTGCACTCCAACCTGGTGAAAGAGCAAGACTCCGTCTCAAAAAAGAAAAAAAAAACTGTGAGATTAAGGACTTTGCCTTGCTCTCTGCAAGTACTTGGAACAGAAACTAGCACATAATAGGTACTTAATAAACACATGCTGAATGACTGAATAAAATCAAACTCTATAATTCTGAAACGTGTGTGTATGTGTGTGTGTGTGTGTGTGTGTGTGTAACAGGAGTCTCTTAATAGCTAATAGCTAATATTTTTTCAATTCCCTTACATATTCCTTTGAAGTATGCATTATAAAATCCATTGTTCAACATACAAATGAGTATATTGACTTAGGGATCAAAGAAAGGGACAATTATTCAAAAGAGCACTGTATGTATTTACACAGATGAAGCCCACTATTTTTTTTTATATTTAGACAAAGTCTCGCTCTCTCGCCAGGCTGGAGTGTAGAGGTGCAATCTCGGCTCACTGGAATCTCTGCCTCCTGGGTTCAAATAATTCTCCTGCCTCAGCCTCTCAGGTAGCTGGGATTACAGGTGCCTGGCACCACATCCAGCTAATTTTTGTATTTTTAGTAGAGACAGGATTTCACCATGTTGGCCAGGATGGCCTCAATCTCTGGATGGTGTGATCTGCCCACCTTGGGCTCCCAAAGTGCTGGGATTTGTGAGCCGCCGCACCCGGCTGAAGCCTGCTCTTTTACTGAATGGTCTATCGTGGACATTTTTTTCACATCAGTATATAAATCTTTTTAGTCTGCACAGTGGTACACAATTTATTTACCCAATTCTCTTTTGATGAGCATTTGGGTTGTTTCCAGTTTTTCTATATAATAGACTATGTTGCAATGCACATCCTTATACATATATCCTTTGCATGCTTTCAATGTTTTATATCTTTCTTCTGAGATGATGGAAAAACCTCCAAGCATAAATGTCTAGGATAAGATTGGAAATGCAGTCTTGGAACTGAGAGCTGTCTAGCTTGGGGGTAGATTGGAGACTTCTTTACACATATCCAATCATTGAAGTAATAGGAATCCATGAAATATGAAGAGGGAAAGCTAGCGAAGCTGGAAAACGTGAATCTTAAGCAATGTCTGCAATTAGAGGGCAGGAGGAGCAAGGCAAGAAACTATTGTTTATTTGACAGTTATTTCTTGATTGGTATTTTCTGATGGCTGGAAACATGATGACACAGTGTGAGTGATGTAGACTTTGTCCCTGCCTTCCTGTGCTTTAAAGTCTCATGGAAGAGGAACACAGAAAATAACACATGAAATCAGATGATCATAATAGAGTGGGTGATACAATATGACACTGACATACATAGAGGGGCCATTGTCACAGACAACAGCCTTAATGGAAAGTACTCTAGCAGTTACCTTTGAGCTGAGACTGATGTAAATAGGAGTTAGACAGGTGAGGGGTGCGGGTCAGGAGTGAGGAAGGCTTCCTGCTGAGGGAACAGCACTCTCAAGGTTAGGAGGTGTGAGGGAACATGGCACATCCAGGGCAGGAAAAAAAAGTTAGTGTGTGTGTGACAGGAGAGCTAAGAGTGAAGTGGGTGGTGGGGGAGAGCACTGAGGGGTAGGCTGGGGCCATGTTAAGGGCTTGATTTTTATTTTAAAGGCAATGAAGAGGCCGGGCACAGTGGCTCCAAACCTGTAATCCCGGCACTTTGGGAGACCAAGGCGGGCAGATCATGAGATCAAGAGATCAAGACCATCCTGGGCAACATGGTAAAATCCCATCTCTACTAAAAATTAAAAAATTAGCTGAATGTGGTGGCAGACACCTATAATTCCAGACTCGGGAGGCAAAGGCAGGAGAATTGCTTGAACCCGGGAGGTGGAGGTTGCAGTGAGCAGAGATCACGCCACTGCACTCCAGCCTGGCAGCAGAGTGAGACTCCACCTCAAAAAGAAAAAAAAAAGGCAATGAAGAATTTTAAGTGGGAGGTCGTGGGATCAGTTCTGTAGGTGCATTAGAAAATGACTGACTGCAGTGTGGATAAGGTATTCAAGGGTGTGGTGCAAAAGAGAATAAAACCACAGCATTGCCTGGTGGCAACCAGGGAAGAGGGGATGTGGGTCCAAGTCAGGGTAATAGCATTGGGTGTAATGAGCAGTGAGTGGATTCTAGAGGCATTTGGGAGGATTGGGAGGTAGAATTGGCAGGACTTGGTTACAGGCTGGATTGAAGGCAAGACGAAAGTGAAGAATCAAAGATGATGAACGAAGGCAAAGAGCAGCCCCTGGTTTGGGTGATTGAGATGGGAAGATGAGCTGGTCCAGAAGGCAGTAGGGATGACAATTTTACCTCTGGACAAGTCCAGTGTGACTTGTATGTGGATGGCCAAGTAGAGATGTCAAGAAGACAGGAGAGAGCGATGTGTGCTGGAGACGGTTTGGCTTCATGGGCATCCAGACAGAATTGACACTTTGGTAAATGTGAACTCTATGAGAGCTGGGACTTTGTCTTCTTCATTGGGATACCTCAGGGGTTGGACCCTTGCCTGATTCACGCTGAGTGCTCAGTAAAACCTTATAGAGTGAAGGAGTGGATGGGATCACTCAGGGAAAGTGAGGGAAGGAAGAAGGCCCAAGCCAGAAAGCCAAGGAGTGCAGGGAGTGCCACCACTGCACAGGAGAAAGAGAGATGGAGGGAGGGAGAGGGAAAGGGAGGCAGGGGGGAAAGAGACAGAAAGACAGAGAGATAGAGGGAGGGGAAGAAAGAGAGACAGGGAGGAGAGAGAAGGAGAGAGAAGGGGAGAGGGAGAGAAATGAGAGGGGGGAGAGAGAGAGATGGAGGGAGAGGGAGGGAGAAAGAAAGAAGAGAAGGGGAGAGACAGAGAGATGGAGGGAGAGGGAGAAAGAGAGACAGGGAGGAGAGAGAAGGAGAGAAAGGAGAGAGGGAGAGAGATGGAGGGAGAGAGACAGGGAGGAGAGAGAGGGAGAGAAAGGAGAGAGGGGGAGAGAGAGAGATGGAGGGGGAGGGAGGGAGAAAGAAGAGAAGGGGGAGAGAGAGACAGAGAGATGGAGGGAGAGGGAGAAAGAGAGACAGGGAGGAGAGAGAAGGAGAGAAAGGAGAGAGGTGGAGAGAGAGAAAGAGAGTAGAGGGAAAGAGGGGAGAGAGGTCATGTTGGGGGCACAGAGAGGAAGCAGGAAATGGTGAATAATGTCAAAGCTGTTGAGAGTAAGTCAAAGAAACAACAAAAGTCCAAGAGATTTGGGCAACACGGAGGTCATTAATAATCTTGATGAGACTGTGTTCAGAGGACAGAGGAGTGACAAG
Source organism: Callithrix jacchus (assembly GCF_049354715.1). NCBI lineage: Eukaryota > Metazoa > Chordata > Mammalia > Primates > Cebidae > Callithrix > Callithrix jacchus. The sequence continues at coordinate 100,149,902 of NC_133509.1, forward strand.
GAAGGGTGTGAGGGGAGATAAGAAGTATACATGACCCTTTCAGGAAGTTTGACTGTGAATCAGGTATAAAAGGAAGTGAAAAAAGACTGTTTTGTAAAGAGATGGAGGCTTAAGGATTTTTTTCATGATTTTGAGAAAGAACAGCCAAGAGGAGGAGATTAAAGACTCAAGAAGATGGCAGGATAATTGTTAGAGAGAGGTGAGGAGATGGGATTCCCTCCCAGATGGAGGAATGGGTTCAGGCCAGCAAAGAGACAAGTTCCATTTTAACCAGAAAAATGAATTGCAGGTTAGGAAGAATTTCCAGGTTTGCAGGTGAGAATTTGGGGTGTTTCCATCTGAGGCCACCAAGCAATGATGGGGAATGGCTATGAAGGAAGGAAAAGCAGTGAAAGGAAAAGGGAAGTGAAGGGAAAGGAGGGTCCATCCAGAGACAGGGAAGGCAACACGGCCGAACACCATGGAGAGGAGAACATGTGGACCAATGAGGCACCGGGCTGGTAGGACGGAGATTATTCATAGTATCTGAAGTTTCTGGAAGGTGATAGAGGGTAGACCCTCTACTATCAGGATCTGAGAAATGAATAGATATGTGAGAGGTGAAGGCAGCAGTTATGTGTAACTGGAGAGAATTCTGGAAGAGGAAAACGGGGGTAGAGGAGTGCTAAGGGTCATCTGAGCTTAATTCAGGATTTTTGAAAGAAGTGCAGCTAGGTGGCCAGGCGCGGTGGCTCACGCCTGCAATCCCAGCACTTTGGGACGCTGAGGTGGGTGGATCATGAGGTCAGGAGTTCAAGACCAGCCTGGCCAAGATACTGAAACTTTGTCTCTACTAAAAATACAAAAATTAGCCAGGCATGATGGTGGGCACCTGTAGTCCCAGCTACTTGGGAGACTGAGGCAGAATTGCTTGAACCCAGGAGGTAGAGGTTGCAGTGAGCTGAGATCGCAACACTGCACTCCAGCCTGGGCAAAAGAGCGAGACTCTGTCTCAAAAAAAAAAAAAAGTGCAGGTAGGTTTGGAGATGGGGCAGGAGAGGGAGGGTTGAAATGTTGGAGGAAGAAGAAGAAGCAGAGGAGCCAGAGGGAGATGAGATCAAAAGTGTGGCAGACGAGTTAGCCCTAAAATGTGGAGGGACCCTTCTCTTTTGTGACAAGAAAGAAGTTGGACAGGCTTGGCACACCAGCAGAGAGGTGGAGGTATGAACTCGAAATGCCAGGGAAATTGTTACTTCTCTTCGGGCTCTGCATGAGAGAGCAGGAGGCACTTGTTCTTTACTTTCCCCAAACCTTACTTCATAGGTGATTAGATATTTGATGCCTACCCCATCCCCAGCAATTTGACCCACTGTTTAGGTCAAAACCGAGGACTAAGGATTTGGCAGTCTCTGCCCTGGCCCTAACAGACTGAAAGACTATTGTAGCTCCTGCCTCAATGCCCCCTTTTGGGAAGGAAGAATCACAGAAAATCTGGGCAAGAAGTGAGCTCAAAAAACATGTGGTTCGCATCTCAAAGTATTCAGATAGGAGACATTAAGTCACCACTACCAAGTCTCCAAGCACTCACCTTTTCTCCCCAGCTGTTAGTTTATGACTGTCTTGTCAAACTCTTCAGCCTCTCTCCATCGTCCATGGAAAGAAGTCCTCAGTCTTTAGCTTGGGATTCCAGGCCCCGCACCATTTGGCCTTGCTTGCCTTGCAAGCCTCAGGTTCTACTTCCCCACTCCTATAAAACCTTTTCATCTGGGCTAATGTTCTTTCAAACTGGAGCGTCTTACCTTCGTTTCAAATTAAGGTTTGTGTATAGTGTGAAATAACAAAGTCATTGAGTGATAAAGCTTCTAGAAGAAAACAGAATATCTTCACAACCTTTGAGTAGGCAAAATTTTTTTCTTAGATTACAGACAACAATAACCACAAAAAAAGTATATATACTTTTTCAAAATTAGAAATTTCTGCACCCTTAAGAAAATGAATAATAGGCAATTCTCAGACTGGGAGGAAGTATCTGCAAAACAAAGAATGTTTTTAATAAACTAAAAAGCATTCCTACAACTTAAAAGCAACCCATTTTTAAAAAGTGGACGGACACTTCACAAAGGAAGATATAACAATAATGGATAAGCACATGAAAAAATGCTCAACATCACTAGTTAGCAGGAAAATACAAATGAAAACAATTACACATCCACTAGAACAGCTAAAATTAAACTACCAGTGATACCAAATGTTGAGGATGCAGAGCAACTGGAATGCCATAGACCACTTTGAAAAGCAGTTTGGTAATTTCTTACTTAGACAAACACATACTCTGTGACCCAGCAATTAAATGTCTAGATATTTACTCAAGAGAAAAACAGACCAGGTGTGGTGGCTCTTTTGTAATCCCAGCACTTTGGGAGGCCAAGGCAGATGGATCACTTGAACTCAGGAGTTCGCGACCAGCCTGGGCAATATGGCGAAACCCTGTATCTACCAAAAAAAAAATAAAATTCAAGAAGTAGCCAGGTGTGGTGGCATGTGCCTGTGGTCCCCGCTACTTAGGCGGCTGAGGTGGGAGGATTGCCACAGCCCAGGAAGTCGAGGCTGCAGTAAGCCGTGATCACACCACTGTGCTCCAGCCTGGGTGACAAAGTGAGACCCTGTCTAAAAAAATAATTATATATATAAAAAAGGAGAAATATATGTCTACAAAAAGACTTTTACACAAATGTTCCCAGCTATGCCACTTTAGTTAAGTGTCTGTATTTGTCAGGGCTCTCCAGAGAAGCAGTTCCAATGTGATATACTGTCTGTCTGTCTATCATCTGACAGCTATCTATCTTCCTAACTTTCCATATGTATAGATAGGTAGATAGACAGATAGATATGAGATTTATTATAAAGAATTGGCTCACATGATTATGGAGGTTGAGAAGTCCCAAGATCTGAGGTTGGCAAGCTGGAGGCCCAGGATAGCTGATGATATATTTCCAGTCTGAGCCTGAGTTCAAAAAGAGGAGAGGACTGGCCGGGCACGGTGGCTCATGCCTATAATCCCAGCAATTTGGGAGGCCAAGGCATGCGGATCACGAGGTCAAGAGATCAAGACCATCTTGGCCAACATGGTGAAACCCTGTCTCTACTAAAATACAAAAATTAGCTGGGCGTGGTGGTGTGTGCCTGTAGTCCCAGCTACTCAGGAGGCTGAGGCAGGAGAATCACTTGAACCCGGGTAGCGGAGGTTGCAGTGAGCCGAGATGGTATCACTGCACTCCAGCCTGGTGACGACATGAGACTCCGTCTCAAAAAAACAAAAAACCCAGGAGAGGACTGATGTGATTTCCTTGCTTGAAGATAGTCAGCTTAAGAGAGCAAATTCTCCCTTACTAAGCCTTCTGTTCTCTCTAGGCCTTTAATAGATTGGATGAGGCCCATCCATATTGGGGAAAACAATCTGCTCTACTTATCTACCAATTCTCATGTTAATTTCATCCCAAAACACCCTCACACACACACAGAATAATGTTTAACCAATTATCTGGACACCCTGTAGTTCACTGAAGTTGACACAAAATATTAGCCATCACGAGTCCAAATCTCATCAACTTGGCACCTATATGCATCTCCTTAAATCATACTTAATCTCCAAATAAGACAATAACAAGGCCATAATTCCACCTAACCTGATACAGCTATCCTGCATATAAACAAAAACATACTAACCCCCTCCCCAGAAGAGGAGCTAAAGTCCTTGAGTGATATATACTTTATCTTTGAAATCCTGTGACTTAAATACTATGGTATACAATTAACAATATGTAAATACTATGAGGTAAAGTCAATACATTTTTTTTAAGATAGAATCTCACTCTGTGCCCAGGCTGGAGTACAGTGGTGCAATCTTGGTTCACTGTAACCTCCGCCTCCCCAGTTCAAGTGATTCTTCTACCTCAGCCTTCTGAGTGGTTGGGATTACAGGTGCACACCACCATGTCCAGCTGATTTTTCTGTATTTTAGTAGAGACAAGGTTTCACAATGTTGGCTGGTCTTGAACTCCTGACCTCAAGTGATCTACCTCCCTTGGCATGCCTATAATCCCAGCTATTTGGGAGGCTGAGGCAGGAGAATTGCTTGAATCTGGGAGGTGATGTTTGCAGTGAGCTGAGATTGTGCCTCTGCACTTCAATCTGGGTGACAGAGCAAGACTCTGTCTCAAAAAATAAAAAATAAATAAAAATAAATTTAGAAAAATTACCATCATCGGCAAGGCACAGTGGCTCATGCCTATAATCCCAGCACTTTAGGAGGCCGAGGTAGGCAGATCACAAGGTTGAGATCAAGACCATCCTGGCTAACATGGTGAAACCCTGTCTCTACTAAAAATACAAAAAATTAGCTGGTCGTGGTGGCACATGCCTGTAATCCCAGCTACTCAGGAGGCTGAGGCAGGAGAAACACTTGAACCCAGGAGGTGAAGGTTGCAGTGAGCTAAGATCACACCACTGCATTCCAGCCTGGGCATAGAGTGACTCTCTCAAAAAAAAAAATAAATAAATAAATACAGTCCTCATTTATATAACTGGTCACATAGTTGCAGCTTCTTTCACTATCCTGTTAGGTATTCCCTTTGCCTTCAGGAAGCACCTCAGCTGGTTCTTTACCTTCGAAGTGACCCAAACCTTCATTCCTGAAGGGTCTGAGCCATTCATAGTCCTTCCTGGATCGGGTTGTTGTAGTTTTCCATTGACCTTAATCAGAGGGCATGCTTTAAGGGATTGTCTGTGTTCCAGACAAACTCTTCCTTTTCTCCCCCGTGGAGTGGCAGTCCAATTTCCCCTAGGTAGTCAGGATTAATCATGCCAGTCAGCACAGTAACTCCCTTCTTTGCCTTGATTCGGAGGCATAAGGAGTCCAATGTGGGCAGGCGGCTGTCTCAGCTTCCAGTTCAATGGGACCATTGTTGTATCTCCTGGTAGAAACATTCCTCTCTTTAGAACTAAGACCACTAAGCCAGCAGAGCATAAGGTCATAGAATAGGAAGCAAAAATTTTGCTAGTGGGGCACAAGGGGTAATAGTGGGTGTTTCCACTCCTTGATTCCTGGACCTGTGAATCTTGGCTATAGGAGGAAGAGCACCATACATTGGAGTCTGGTTCAGAGCATATGTGCGGCCTTCTGGATAACCTTGCCGCAGACCTACAAAGTATTGTCGCTTAGCTGGTGTTGTAACTGAGTCTTCAAAAGGCTATTCCATTGTACTATCAAGCCAGCTGCTTCAGGATGGTGCGGAACATGATAAGATCAGTTAATTTCATGAGCATGGGCCCACTGCTGCATTTCTTTTGCTGTGAAGTGAGCCCCTTGATCAAAAGCAATGCTGTGTGAAATATCTATTTGATTGTTAAAATCCTCCTCTGTGGCTGATACAGTGGCTCATGCCTGTAATTCTAGCATTTTGGGAGGCCAAGGTGAGTGGGTTGGTTGAGGCCAGGAGTTCAAGACCAGCTGGGCAACATGTTGAAACCCTGTCTCAACTGAAAATACAAAAAATTAGCCAGGTGTGGTGGTGTGAGCCTGTAGTCCCAGCTACTCAGGAGGCTGAAGTGGGAGAATCACCTGAGCCTGGGGAAGTCAAGGCTGCAGTGAACCGAAATCATGCCACTGCACTCCAACCTGGGCAATTGGAGTGAGACCCGGTCTCAGAAAAATAAATAAAAAGAAAATCCTCCTCTGCTGAGGTCACCTTTTGTTGAGCATTCACAAGAGACACAAATACCTTCACATCTTTTGCCCAATCATGTAGGTCTATCCACATTCTCTTTCCCAAATTTCTTTGTCGTCACTTCTGCAATCGTATTACTTACAAGTCTGAGGCCATTCAGGAAACCATTGGCTACAACCTATGAATCAGTGTATAACCACATGTCTGGCCATTTCTCCTTCCAACTAAATTGTGCAACAAAGTACACTGCCCAAAGTTCTGCCCTGAGGACAGTGGTAAAGGGAATTCTTCCTAATGGAAGAGGGAAGAGATCACTGCCCTGGCTGAGATGGCGATGCCTCATTAGTGAACTGCAGACCCCAAGATGTAGAGGCAAAGAGGAGACACAGGAGACTTCTAGGGTCTCTCTTCTGGCCCTTGAAGGCTACAGATCTTGCTCCTTTGCCCCTGGGACCCTGGAGAGCCCCTGTCTTGATAACCCCAATTGCAGGTGCCTGTTTTGCTCTGGGATGCTCCTGCTTGGGTTGTAGTGCTAGAGGTGGCCCGCATAAAGCAGCAGCCTCCTGTGTCCCTGGTGCCCACTGGGCTTTGCAGGAGCAACAGGAACTGAAGGACGATCATGTTGCAGACCCAACCAATGGTACTGGTCAATGGCTTATTCGGAACTGAGCAGCACAGCAGAAGGAGAGTGGTGGATGAGCTCCACCTCCTGTCAGATCAGTGGTGGTGTTAGATTCTCATAGGAGCCTGAACCTTCTTGTGAACTGCGCATGTGAGGGACCTAGGCTGTGTGCTCCTTAGGGGAGTCTAATGCCTGATGATCTGAGGGGGAACTGTTTCATCTCGAAACCACCCTCCACCCCAACCTTTGTTCTTCCATGGAAAAATTGTCTTTCACAAAACTGGTTCCTGGTGTTAAATAGATTGGAGACCACTGCTTTAGGGATGTCCCAGAAAGGGGCTGTAATGCTGCAGCTATCCACTTTTGGGTGTCTCTGCATATTGTGCAGAACTATTTGTAATCCAGGCCTGATTTCTTCTGTGAACTGATCACTGGGTACTCCCCACAAAGTCATAGGTGCAGGATGGGAGAGAGAAGGCAGTGAAGCAGAAGTAGGAATTAGGGGCATTTGGGCTACTTCCTCATGTGATTTACTTGTTCCCTCTGGACTTGCTTGGGCCTGATCACCTATATACCCTTTCCATTTGATGGTGGAGTGCTGCTGTGCACATCCAACTTCATGACTTAGTGGGTCAGATAGCACCCAGTTCATGATAGGCAGCTCAAATCACATAGTAACTTGGTGGCCCATGGTCAAACATTCAATTTCTACTGGGCCCAGTAATAGGCCAAGAGCTGTCTCAAAAGGGCAGTAGTTATCTGTGGATGATGGCAGGACCTTGCTCTAAAATCCTGAAGGCCTCCACTGTGATATACCCATAAGGATCTGCTCAAGGCTCCAGACAGATCCCAGTTTGCTACTGGTACCTTAAGCACCATAGAATCTGCTGGGTCATATGGCCCAAGTGTCAGAGCAGCCGGTATAGCAGCCTGGATCTGTTACAGAGCCTTCTCCTGGTCTAGACTCCACTCAAAACCAGCAGCTTTTCAAGTCACTCGGCAAATGGGGCAGAGTTACACACCCAAATGAGGAACACGTTGAGGCCTACTAGGCATTGTGCCTCTTTTTCCGTTGTAGGCAGGGCCAGATGCAACAAAGTATCCTTCACCTTAGAAGAGATATCTTGACATGCCCCATACCACTGGACCCCTAGAAATCTCACTGAATGAAACCACATCTGAAATGAAACCACAACAGCAATAAAATCACATCTGGTACGGCAGCTGCAGTGGGAGTCATCACCTGGTTAAGTTGATAGTAATCCACTGTCATTCCCCATCTGTCTTTTGCACAAGCCAAATAGGCAAGTGGAATAAGAATGTGGTGGGAATTGCCACCCCTTCCTCTCTGTGGTCCCTCCGGGAAGTCAGTATTGCTTTTGGCTTGCTCTTTTCCTAGGTAGAGGCAGTGCTAGAGTGTCTTCCACTTGGCCTTTTCCACCAGGATAGCCCTCACCCCACAGGTCAGGGAACCAGTGTGGGGATTCTGCCAGCTGCCCAGTGTATCTATTTCAATTATGCATTCTGGAACTGGGGAAATAACCACAGGATGGCTTTGGGGACCCACTGGACCCACTGTGAAACTGACCTGGGGAAAAAATCTTGAGCTGCATTCACATTAGTGATTCATAAACTGATAAGCGTGAGAGCCTTTCAGGCTATAAGAAGGGGATACTAGGGCCCAAGAGGGAATTCGACATAAATGAAGAAGAAACCCATGGGGGGAGGTGTCTGAACTCACAGTGAGCAAGGCTGTATTTGGGAGGTAGAAGTACTTTGAAATGTTCTTTGAGGTTGCTCTTTAGCTTCCTTTCAAATTAACTGTGATAATCCCATTCCCCTTGGCAGGGACTAGCTAAAGAATGGGTGTGTACCCAATTCTGGCCAATGGTACATTAAGAAGATGCTACAGGAGACTGCTGGTAAAAGCTTCCATGCTTCTAAAAAGCATGAAAGCTTTCTTTTTCTGCATGTTACTGTGTCTGGTGCAGGCATTGTGTTACCACAAAGGGAGCCAGCTGGAGGAAAAAGCCAATGTCCTGAGGAGAGAAGAGCAGAGAAATGAAGGCTCCTGGGCTCCCTGAGGACACCTTGAGCCACTCGTTGTACCACACCTGGAACCCACTACTTCTAGACTACTGTGTGAGATAATACATTTCCTTGCATGTTTGAATCTGTGCTTTCTATTACTTATGGCTAAGGCATCATTGCCAACAGAGTATGGGACTAGATGTCTTACATGAACTGCTAGGAGCTTAGAGCTCATAATATTTGGGTATTAAGGAGGCATAACTGGTATATTCACAGGCTGGTGAGACTAGGACAAAGGGGTCATTCATCCTTCTATACATATCAGGGGAGACTGTTACACTGCAACCCAGCTAAGCTAGGAAGACTGGATTTCTCTGACTTTTGTTTGTATTTCTCTGTTTTTTATTATTATTTTTTTTTTTTTGAGATGGAGTTTTGCTTTGTCATCCAGGCTGGAGTGCAATGGCATGATCTAAGCTCACTGCAATCTCCGCCCCCCAGGTTCAAGAAATTCCACCTCAGCCTCCCAAGTAGTTGGGACTGTAGATGTGTGCCACCATGTCCAGCTAATATTTGTATTTTTAGTAGAGACAGGGTTTCACTATGTTGGCCAAGCTGGTCTTGAACTCCTGACCTCAGGTGATCTGCCCGCCTCAGCCTCCTAAAGTGCTGGGATTACATACGTGAGTCACTGCGTATGGCTTCTTTTTTTAAATAAAACTAAATTTAACCTTGAACCCCAAGTCCTGTTCAGTGGGCAGATTATTAATCTGTCATTCTGGGAGTGCAACCTCTCCCCTGAATATTGTGTCTCATTGGACAAAAGCGTGGGGCTTCCCCACCAGTCATCAGCCAGTAGTCTGCCCTAAGTTTTCCTTTGATGCCTCACATCCCTTCTGGTTTGTTGATTTTGCTGTTGCTGAGTCATACATGGGGCCCAGGAATTGTTGGTGAGACTGGAGACTCAATGCCCAAGGTCTAAGAGTTCCCGGAGATCTGGATGTTTCCAGGGGCTCAGGAATGGGCTCTATTATAGTGAGAGAGGTTTTCTGTTTTGTTGCGGTTTTCTATCTTTCTGCTCTCTGAGGACTCTCCTCTGTCTTTCTCTCCCTGTTCCCCTCCCTCTTTTCTCCCTCTGGGTACCTGCATCATCTCATCAGGATGCCAGGGCTTTTACCCAAGGCATGAAGATTTGTTATCTTCAAGTCGCTCTGCTTTCTGTCCTGCAAGGATTCGTAAGGCAAGAAAAAAACAAAAAACCCGACCTACCTGCTTGGGAAAAGACGGCAATGGAAAAACACAGTAAACAAATTAATATCTTAATTGTCTTGTCACAGGTGCCTCAGCAGTGCACAGGGGAGCACAATAGGAGGGCTGACTCCATGCTGAGTGGCAGCCAGCCAGCCAATGAGAGTGGGTCAAGGAGCCTAGGAGAAAGAAGGTGGGAGCAGAGCAGTGCTAGGGAAGCTTTCCTGCAAACATCCAAAACCTGCCTGGCAGCCTGAGAGCCTTGGGACCTGGCTGCTCTTTCCTCTCTCAAGTCCTGGGGTGTCCTTAAAAATACTTTTTCATTTCCAGAAGCCTTCTCACTGTACCTGTGGTCACACGTGGAGGCCTATGATACCTCCTAATCTCACGAGGGAGTGAGAAGGATCAAATGAGATCCTGTGGGAAAAGTCTTTGAGTTGCTCTGTAGGAAGGAGGCCCTGACAGCCCACCCCAGCCTCCTCCATGGAGCTCACCCTCCATTCAGCCCTGGTGGTCCCCTGCAGCTTGTATCTGCCACAGCCCTGCAGGTGGCACTGGGACTCCTGGGCTTCTGGACTTGGCTCAGAGGTAAATAAGAGCAGCAGATGTTCATGCAGCTTGCATTTAGATAGTGTCTTCCCACCCAGAGCTGAAAGGACCTTTGAAATCATTGAGACCAACTCCCTGCTCTCACAGTTAAGGGCCCAGAGGATAAGAGAGGCCAGGAGACTTGGCTAAGGTCACCTGAAGCTATAAGGAGGGACAACCAAGCTTCCTTATTTCTCTCGGCCCTCCCTTATCACCCTGATCTCTGGGTGCTGCCCCTTCATCCTGGTTGCCTCATGGTGCTTTTGAATGATATAGCTGTCCTTCTTGCTGCCTGTGGGGCCAGCATACCTTGTCCTTCCTGCAGATGCCTACTCTCTCCTGAATGTTGGGCTGTCGGATCCAAGGACAATGAAGGGTGTGTAGAGTCCACAGACCTCAGATGTTGAGCTGGACTCTTGCTCAGTTTTTTATCGGCATTCTGAGAGCACTGGTTAAGGGAAACAGGACTGTGGGTTACTCAGAAGCCCTGGGAATTTCCCAGTTTACAGGTACCTTCTGAGCATGCTCATTTGTGACTTTGTGACCAAAACATTTCAGCCTGGAGATAATCTTGAAGTAAACAAGTCTGGGGTCTTTTGTCTCCTATTGTTTTGATTGGTTGAATAACGAATTAATCTTATATTCTGAGGCTGCCTTAAAAGCCTCAACCATGCTGCAGGTCATTACATGTGTGCAGCACTTTATAATTCGGAATACATTATTTCTTTAGCTTTATGAGATTCTTTGACTACCCATTTCACAGGTATGGAAATTGTGAGTCAGCAAGGTTAGATGACCTGCCGTTTTAGAAGGAAGAATCAGAGCCACAACTAAGATGATACCCTGGATTCTAGTGCAGTGATCTTGTCCCTGCCCCTCTGCTAGGTACAGGCTGGCTACATGGTCTTCAGTGGAGTGGGGCAGTGAAGATAGTGAGGGGAGCTGCCCACCTTGAAAAAAGTGCTGATAAAATATTTGGGACTTGGCCAGGTGCAGTGGTTCACGCTGTAATCCCAGCACTTTGGGAGGCTGAGGCAGGCGGATCACGAGGTCCGGAGATTGAGATCATCCTGACCAACATGGTGAAACCTCATCTTTTCTAAAATATAAAAAAAATTAGCCGGGTGTGGTGGCGTGCACTTGTAGTAGTTCCAGCTGCTCAGGAGGCTGAGGCAGGGGAATTGCTTGAACCAGAACCAGGGAGGCGGAGGTTGCAGTGAGCCAAGATCTCACCACTGCATTCCAGCCTGGCGACAGAACAAGATTCTGTAAAAACAAAAAACAACAACAACAAAACACTTGGGACTTTGGAGGCAAACTGGGATATGTTCTAGTTGAAAGGCATCACAGTTACCCCAAATGCAGCTCTGTTTACTCCATGATCCACACCTCCAATTTTCTCACCCTTGACCCTGCTCCTGGTCATTCCTTTGACTCCATGATTTGGACCCTCAGCCCAAACCAGGTTTTACTCCAGTCCACCCAGGTTCCATCCCCACTCCCATCTCAGATTGTCAGCTCCAGTCTCCTTCCAGACCCCAGGGCCTGCACCTGCCCCTACTGGCCTCACTGTTGCCAGTGAGGGGCACACCTGACTAGCTGCTGACCAAGCACTAGTTTTATTTAATTATTTAATTATTTAATTATTCTCTTGTGTTCAAGCATCTAAGAGCAGTGGTGAGAGAGCCAAATGAAAGAGGCACCAAGCAATCTCCACCCAAAGGCAAGTCCCCCAACTGCAAAAGGGCCTGTGGAGGCTAAAGTGTCAAAGTTCAGCATAATTATGGTCAGAAAAGTCCAGGCCAAAGGTCTATGGCCAGAGACGTAGCTCCTCCTGACCTCTGATAACTCCTTATGCCAGTTTGTCCTCTGTCACCCGAGATCAGTGGCCCTCAAACTTGGATGGACAGAACATCACTGGAGAGCTATTAAAGTTACAAATGTTGACTGGGCATGGTGGCTCACACCTGTAATCCCAGTACTTTGGGAGGCCAAGGCAGGTGGATCATCTGAGGTAAGGAGTTTGAGTCCAGCCTGGCCAACATAATGAAACCCTTCCTCCACTAAACACAAAAAATTAGCAGGGCCTGGTGGCATGCCTGTTATCCCAACTACTTGGGAGGCTGAGGCAGGAGAATCACTTGAACCCGGGAGGCAGAGGTTGCAGTGAGCCGAGATTGTGCCATTGCACTGCAGCCTGGGCAACAAGAGCAAAACTCCATCTCAAAAAAATAAAATAAAATAAAGTTACAAATGCCTTTGCCCCCACCTAGACTTACTGAATTAGACACTTCAGGTTGAAACCATCCCTACAAACTTTATAAAATTAATCAGGGAAGAAGGGAGGAGAGAAATGAAAATAAGCCAAGCTTGCAGCATACTCAGCTGTAGTCATTAGTTCAGCTTGCTTCTGACCTGCTTCCACATACTTGTTTGCCTGTTGTTTTAGAATCACATAGACTCTAGGCAATAGGGTCTAAACAGCTATAGAGATAACATCTTAGGCATTATGAAACATGTTTTCCATTTGAGATATTCTTTCAGGTCTTGCATACCCATGAGACTATTGATACCAGCTGATCTGAAGGACCCCAGAGGAGCTGACTCAGTAAAGAATGTTGTTTCTACTTTCTGATGATTTTATCCTCTTTGCCCTCACCAATCAATGACCCTAATTTTCCAGCCCCTTGGTACTTCACAATCTCCTTAAAAATCTCACCTCAAAACTCCTTAGAGAGATGTATTTGAGAGTTTCCTTTCTTTGCTAGTTGGAGAGATGTATTTGAGAGTCTCCTTCCCACTTCCTTGCTCAGAGTGCTGTGATCATCAAACTTGTTCTCTGCTGCAGCCCTGCTGTCTTAGTGTACTGGCATGTTACTGTGCAGCAGGCACACAAACTTGTTCGTCCCATAACAAGGTTAGGACCAAATGCCCTTGGTCACACCTAGACGTGCTGCATCAGACACTTCAGGTTATAACCAAAGACTGCATTTGTAACAAAACACCTTAGAGCATTCTGATGCAGATAGCCTACAGAGCAGACTATAAGAAGCATCAGTGTGTTTCCACTTACTGTGTGAGTCTGAGCAAAGCTCTTATCCTCTGTAAAATAGGGATAAGAGTATCTACTTCATAGAGTAGTTGTGAGGATTAAAATGATGGAAAGTACTTAGCACAATGTCTTATATATGGTAAGCACTCAAAAAGGTTAACTGTTACTGCTATTATGATTATTCTATTTTATTTTTTTGAGACTGAGTCACTCCGTCACCCAGGCTGGAGTGCAGTGGTGGGATCTTGGCTCACTGCAACCTCCACCTCTGGGGTTCAAGAGATTCTCCTGCCTCAGACTCCTAAGTAGCTGGGATTACAGGCACCTGCCACCATACCCAGCTAATTTTTGTATTTTTACAAAAATTTTGTATTTTGTATATTTAGTAGAGACAGGGTTTCACCATGTTGCCCAGTCTGGTCTCTAACTCCTGGCCTGAAGTCACCTGCCCGCCACCGCCTCCCAAAGTGCTGGGATTACAGGAGTGAGCCATCACACCCAGCCTATTTTGATTATTTTGTGTCACTATTCAGCTAAATTCCCTGGTACTACTGCCTCCTTAAAATGTCTCCCTATTCTGAGAGGATTTTCTATTAGTCCTCCTTTTCTTCAACTCTCTTCTTTTTGATCCCTTCAAATAAATTTATTATCACTATTCCCAAGCATAAACCAAAATGCAAAACTGCCAGCCCCCTCCTGTCCAGCCACAGATAGACACAGACACACAGATGCATGCAGACACCATACACACACACACACACACACACACACACACACACACACACCCCTACCCCTACCCATGACATATGCTCCAGCTCTGCACATTCCCTCCTGCAAATTCTAGTTGTCAAGGTGTGGAGGGTGTGGACAGAAGTTGTCTTTGGGTGGGTGAGATTGTAGGTGGGAATTTTTTTTTATTTCCTTTCTTTGCTTGTCTGTATTTTCTGATTTGTTTGTCATGGGCATATATTGCATTTGTACCGAGAAAAGTTATTTTTAATTTTTGTAAAATCTAGTTGTTGCCATGTCTAGAAACTTTCCCTGAAGGGTTCTACTGCATTCTAAGCACTCCTTTTAACTTCACACCCCCTCAGCCTCTCTCTGCGCTATTATACATTTGCATTCACTAGTGAGTTGCTCTGTAGACAGTCTTAAAGGGGTTGAGCATCCTTGAGCAGACAGGAGGCACCCTGAAGGTAGAGGCTGTGTCCTCTCCTCTGTGCAAATAGCTTGCACGTTTCTTAGCTAACATCAGCTCTCTACCCTCTGCTCTTCACCACTGTGCCCAGGTGACTGTGAGAAGTTGAAGGTGCTTGGTTACAATAAGGCTTGGTTCTACTCAGCTGAATTTCCTATTATTCTCATTTTAAAATCTCTGACACTTGGGCTAGCAGTCTTGAGTGCACGCAACACTTGGGCAGTCTCTGGAGAGCTCTGAACAATACACAGGGCAGGTTTATGCAGGGATTGACAGTGTCATGGGGCTTGGGGGTAGTGTCTTAGGCTGGTCATGATTTAAACCCAGATCTTGCAAAGTGTCCAAACATCCTTTTTTCTCACTTGTTTTTTTTTTTTTTTTTGCAAGGCCTTTATGGCTCTGGGAGGTTTGGTGGAGGCTAAGACTCATTCCCTCTCCAGTGTATATTTAAGCATCAAACATGATTAAAAACAGATGTGATTAAGAATGTGAACTTGAGATTAAACAGACCTGGGTTTAAATCCTAGCTCTGATCCTCAGCTAGCTGTTGCAAGTCATTTAACCTCTTCTAGCCTCAGTTTCCTTTTCTGGAAAATGGGGACAGAAATTGTGTCTGCCTAATAGGAGAACAGGATTATTGTAAGAATTAAGGAAAATAATGCATGTAAAGCACTTGGTGCCCAGCAATTGGTAATGATCACTACTACTGGGATGTTTTGGTGCCACAAAGATAGAAACAAAAGAGAAACAACACCTCTGTCTTGGAAAAACCTTATTTCTCAGAGGGGAGAAAGAAAGAGCCTCTATGTGACATAGACAAAGGGAGTCGAAGGTAACATACTCACAGACGGGAGAGGGGGTCACATAGTATATGGAAGAGCTGGGAGCTTCCTACCAAGGGGAAATCCGAGAAATCTTTAGGAAAGAGGTAAGTCTTGGATGGACCTGGAGGGATAGGTGGAGAGGAGAGATGACAGGTGGGCTGGCGGCCAGGAGCTGGCTGCTGGGGCTGTGGATATAGCCGTATAGGCTAGTAGTTAAGAGCACAAGTGCTGGAGTCAATAGGACATGTATCTGAGTCATTGACTAAGTGATGTTGAGAAAGTACACTGGGTAGCTTAGAAATAACAGAAATTTATTTTCATGGTTCTGGTGGCTGGGAAGTTCAAGATCAAGGTGCCAGCAGATTTGGCGTCTGGTGAGGGCTTGCTTCCTGCTTCCCAGCCAGCTGCTTTCTCACTGTGTCCTCACATTGTGGAAGGAGTGAGGGAATCTCTCTGGGGTCCCTTTTTTGTTTGTTTGTTTGAGGCAGGGTCTTGCTCTGTCATCCAGCCTAGAGTGCAGTGGCATGATCATAGCTCACTGAAGCTTCAACCTCCTGGGCTCAAGCAATCCTCCCACCTCAGCCTCCCAAATAGCTGGGACCACAAGTACATGGGACCATGCCTGGCTAATTTTTTTTTTTGACGGAGTTTCGCTGTTGTTACCCAGACTGGAGTGCATTGGCATGATCTCGCCTCACCGCAACCTCTGCCTCCTGGGTTCAGGCAATTCTCCTGCCTCAGCCTCCCGAGTAGCTGGGACTACAGGCGTGCACCACCATGCCCAGGTAATTTTTGTATTTTTAGTAGAGACGTGGTTTCACCATGTTGACCAGGATGGTCTCGATCTCTTGACCTCGTGATCCACCTGCCTCGGCCTCCCAAAGTGCTGGGATTATAGGCGTGAGCCACCACGCCCGGCACCTGCCTAATTTTTAAATTCTGTGTAGAGACAGGGACTCCTTATGTTGCCCAGGCTGTTCTCAAACTCTTGGGCTGAAGTGATCCTCTTGCCTCTGTCTCCCAAAGTGATGAGATTACAGGCATGAACTACTGCAACCAGCCTGGGGTCTCTTTATGACAGCACTAATCTCATTCCCAAGGGCTCTGATCTCAGGACCTACTTACTTCCCAACGGGTCCCTTTTCTAAATACCATTGTTTTAAGGATTAGACTTTAACATGTGAATCTGGGGAGGACACAAACCTTTAGATCATAACAGTTACATCCACAAGCCTCACTTTTCTTATTTGTGTAATACAGAGAATGGTAGTTTTCTTATTTGTGTAATACAGAGAATGGTAGTTCCTTCTTATTAGGATTATGAGGAGTTAGTAAAATAATGCTTGTAAAATGCATTTTTAAAATCCAGTAATTATATTTCAGATATATAGCCAAAGTTACTGCTATTTTTGTATTATACCTATTATAAATCCATACTTGGCCTTGTTTTCCAGAAGCATACCATTATACAACCATTCAGGCTCTTTTTCCCCGTGTATTTGGATACCTGCATTAATTCATCTATTGCATAATAATAATATATATTATGTAATACTATAATAGCTGACATTTAAATAGCATATTCTATGTGCCAGACATTGTTCTAAGTACTTGGTATATATAAAACTCATTTAATCTTCCCAATATTGCTGTGAAGTAGATACTTTTATTAGTCATATTTTATAGAGGATGAAATTGAGACCCAAGAGAAGTTAAGGCAAGAGAAGTTAAGCAGCTTGCCCAAGGTTACACAGCTAGTAAGGAATAGAACTAGAATTTTTGGTCCCAGAGTCTAGCTCAGAATCCATGCTCTTAACTGCTCCGTTAGTGAACACCCATGCTATTTTCAGAAACTGGGAAGAATGGAAGTACTAAAATATGAATTAAACACTGATCCTACCAGAAGGAAGATAGTAGACAAGAGGACTGACAAGACACAGTAAGATCATACTTACCCATGGCAGATGATCATGTGGCCTGGAGATCTGGCTAAAGCCCGTGTGGGCCTCTTGGCCTGGCTGAGTTATCCACTGCGATCAGCTTGGGTCATTGGATGAAGTCCTTGTTGCAGCCCCTGTACAGTTAGTTAACACACTAACTTGTGCATTGCCGATACCTTTTTGCCACAAGTATCAGCACAATTGGTGCTCCCTGGCCCACTGGAAGGCTGGATGACAGAATGTGGCTGGATGGGTATAAACATACTCTAGTATTAACTGAAAAAAATAACTCGAAGTACAGAGCCTCCTGAGTGAGGACTGAGCCATTGCCTCATTGAGACATCGTGTCATTCACTGACTGGGTACCTGTTTTTTGCCAAGTTCTCTTCTTTGTGTTGGATGCTATATTGAAAACATGTTTTATTTAGTTTTTTTCCTCCTCAGCACACTCGCAAAATCCCTAGGATTATTCCCACTTGGCCCTTCCCGGCTTCAAATGGCTTATGCCTCAGTATAAACATTTAGAAGGCTGGAGCTAAAAAGGTCCTTGATAGTGAGTGGTATCCTGGTTACCGGTTTGCAAGAACTGATTGCTAAATTTTCAGGAATTTTGTAAGCTGATTGTTAAACACAGCCATTCTAAAAAAGTTGAATTATATAAACTTACAATCAAATAAACCCAAAAGTAATAAATATTCAAAACTCATTATTTCAGTCTAGCACTTGGGAGGCTGAGGCGGGTGGATCACTTGAAGTCAGGGTTTTGAGACCAGCCAGGGCAACATGGCAAAATCCTGCCTCTACTAAAAATACAGACTTAGCCAGGTGTGGTGGTGGGTGCTTGGAGTACCATCTATTCGGGAGGCTGAGGCAGGAGAATCACTTGAACCTGGGAGGTGGAGTTTGGAGTGAGTCAGGCTATCGCCACTGTACTTCATCCTGGGTGTCAGAGGGAGACTCTGTCTTAAAAAAACAAAAAACAAAGAAAAAGAAACCCTATTACTTTATAATTACTTTACAATATGATATGCAATTCCAAAAACATGCGTTCAATGATGTTTTTGGTAAGCTTGAATTTAGCCATGGTGGTAGTATTTACACCACTGAAATCAGCAGACACTGTAAATTAGTACCCCTTCCCCCAAAGCCCATTGTTACCTAGATCTTAGAAATAATCAAATCTGGTGATTTTCACCCTGGGTTTCAGCCAACGGGATCCACTGAGAATTCTTGGTTACTGCTAGAGGAGGAGGAGTGACAGAGAAGGTGAGAGCAGGTGAGGCTCTCTGCCCATTGTCCCCACCCCTGAGCTAGGCCAGCCTGATGTGTGTTTGTTTTTAGTATGAACTTTTGCTCAAGTAAAGTTCTTTTCATAGTTAAAAAAAAAACAAAAAAAAACTTCAAGTGACTGATCTAATCTTATTTTATTGTTCAGGAAGTTGAACTTCTTACAGTTCAGATCCGGAGTTAAGTGTTACTCTAGGCCTCTCAGAGCCTAATCTACTTCCATATATGAGGGAGCTGACATCATGGCATCCCAGGTGGGAGACAGACTGCTGTAGACCCTAACCCGGGACTTTTCTGGACCCCCAGTCTCAGGAGACTCGCCCTCTCTGCTCCTATCTGATATGTAGTCCTCACCAGAGCTGCATCCACTGTGCCTCTTCGCCCTGTAGACATGGTGGATTCCCAACCAAGCCTTGAAGATAGTTTTCCTCCCCTAATAAAAACTTTTCCTGATACCTCAGGGTGACTGGCTGGTTTGCTGAACCCATCTTCCCTGACTGATTTGAAGTCAGGTAGAAAATCTTACCCTCACAAACAGGTTTTCAAACTTGTCTCAACTTTTGTTGCAGGAATCTGCATAAAGCTTTAGGAAAACAAACCAAAACAGAATACGGAAGCTATTTTATTTTTTATTAGGCAGAGGCAGAAATGGATATCAGGGCCTGCTCCAGGGCACATGGATGTGTTGGTGTGTGTGTGTGTGTGTGTGGACTGGGTGATGGGGAAAGTGGAAGGGTGGTGAAGTGGGGACAGAAGAGGATATGGGAGTGAACAGATAAATAGAAACCTTTAAAGGAATCATTTTTGGGGTTAAAAAATTAGCTCTAGGTGTGAAGGAGTATACAATTTCCCGAGACTTCATGAAGTCTTGCCAACTGCCCTCTAGCAAAACCTGATCCCTTGTGTTATCAGTCAGTTGTGCTTTGTTCTGTAATCTCAATTACATAGCGCCCAGTAAGTACAACGAGTGCACTGCACAAACGCATCTTTGTGGTAACATGACAGTGAAGAATTCTGTAATAAATGTGGAATGAGTTTGCTAGGGGTTCCATAACAAAATACCACAGACCAGGGGGCTTAAACAACAGAAATGTATTCACTCCTAGTTCTGGAGGCTAAAAGTCCAAGCTCAAAGCGTGGTCAGGTTTGGTTTGTTCTGAGGCCTCTCCTTGGCGTGTAGATGGCCGCCTTCTCACTGGGACCCCACGGGTCTTTAACTCTTGCCTTCGGACATGCCTGTTGTCTCTCTCTCTGTCCAAATTTCTTCTTCTTATGAGGACACCAGTCATATTTATTTGGGCCCACTCTAAAGAACTCATTTTTGGTCGGGTGCAGTGGCTCATGACTATAATCCCAGAACTTTGAGAGGCTGAGGCAGGCAGATCACAGGTCAGGAGTTCGAGACCAGCCTGATCAATATGGTAAAGCCCCCGTGTCTACTAAAAATACAAAAATTAGCCAGGTGTGGTGGCATGCACCTGTAGTCCCCAGCCACTTGGGAGGCTGAGGTAGAAGAATCACTTAAACCCGGGAGGCAGAGGTTGCAGTGAGCCAAGATGGGGCCACTGAACTCCAGCCTGGTGACAGAGTGATATTCTGTCTCAATAAAAAAAAATAAAAAAAAAAAAAAGAGAAAAAAGAACTCATAACTCATTTTCACTTAGTCATGCCTTTAAAGAACTTATCTCCAAATACAGTTACATTCTGAGGTAATGTTAGGATTTCAACGTATGAATTTTATGGGGACACAATTTGGCCCATAACAAATGTTTAGACACTGTTCATTCTATGCTGCATGAATCACACATTTAGATATTAAGGATGTCTCCTCATTGACCCTGAGAGGTTTTATTATCTACAGAAATTAATTGTCATGCCTTGGGCCGAGAGCTTATCAGATGAAATGCCTTTAAAACCAAAGTATTGATTCCTCCCTTTCCTGTTAGGCAGGAGCCAGGTGATGCAAGAATTACAGACCCCAAACTTCCTGTTTTCATTGTGTAGATAGCTCTGCTGCATAGATGGTCAGTGTGCCTAAAGCCAGAAGAGCTTTCTGTAAGAAGTGTGGCAAGCATCAGCCTTACAAAGTGCCCCAGTATAAGGGCAAGGATTCCCCCTATGCCCAGGGGAAGACGCACTGTGATGGGATGGGAAGCAGAGTGGCTATGGTGGGCAGACAAAACTGATTTTCTGGAAGAAGGCTAAAACTACACAGAAGGTTGTGTCAAGGCTGGAATGTGGTGAGCCTAGCCGCAGATCCAAGGAGATGCTGGCCATTCAGAAATGCAAACATTTGTTTTTTTTAAGACAGGGCCTCACTCTGTCACTCAGGCTGGAGTTTAATCATGGCTCACTGCAGCCTTGACCTCCCTAGCTCAAGTAATCCTCCAACCTCAGCCTCTCTAGTAGCTAAGTCTCGAGTAGCTACTTTATTTTTTGTAAAGGTAAGGCTCACTATGTTGCCCATGCTGGCCTTGAATCCCTGGGCTCAAGTGGTCCTCCCACCCTGGCCTCCCAAAGCACTGGGATAATAGGTGTGAGCCACCCCATCTGGCTGGGATTTTTTTGGTGTTGTTTTTTTCATTTTGAGGATAAAATGTTGAAGCTATAGGAAAATTACCTGTTCATACCCCAAATCTCAGCATCATGCAATCTACCCAGGTACCAAATCTGCACATGTACCTGAATCTGAAATAAAAGCTGAAAAAGAAAAAAAATGAAAAACTACCAGTAGGAAAATAAACAGTGATATTCTTTCTTCAAAAAAATCTTATGCTGACTTAAAGAATTTTGAAGGTCCTGTTTCTCCTTCAAATTGCCTTTTTGTCTTATTTTTACAGGAATTAATTTTCATAGGTGGGAGGTCCTGAAAGGGTTTGCAGTGTTTGCGGAAGCTGCTAATGCTGTAGAAACAGGCGCAGCGGCTGAGCGTGGCTGAAAGGATGTGGCAAGGAGAGATCCCTGGTCAAGGTAGATGAGCATCCTTCACTTAAAATACATTGAGTATTTTCTTTTGGACTCTGGCACCGCTTCCTTCACTCTTCCCTAGATCTGTTAGCATTTGTCAGGCATCTAACAAAAATGGGCTTGGCAACTGCAAATACACAAGTGAGTGACATCATCAACTCCCTACCTGTATGACTTTACAGTTCAGCTGGGTTAGCTACTAAGAAAAAAAAATTATTTAAAAAAAAAAAAGAAACAGTCATGAGCCAGGCGTGGTGGCTCACGCTTGTAATCCCACCACTTTAGGAGGCCCAGGTGGCTGGATCACGAAGTCAGGAGTTCAAGACCAGCCTGACCAACATGGTGTAACCTTGTCTCTACTAAAAATACAAAAATTAGCTGGACATGGTGGCATGTGCCTGTAATCCCAACTACTCAGGCAGCAGAATTGCTTGAATCCGGGAGGCAGAGATTGCAATGAGCTGAGATTGTGCCATTGCACTCCAGCCTGGGTGACAGAAGTAGACTTTGTCTTTAAAAAAAAAAATCCAAAACAACAACAAGAACAACAAAAACATAGTCCTTTTCTTCCAAGCAGAGAGGTTCCTAAAAGGGCCATGACCAGGAAATCTCTTGCAATTTCCAGAAAAAGACTTAAAAGATTGTAGGTTGAGTGTGGTAGCTCAAGCCTGTAAGAGCAGCACTTTGGGAGGCTGAAGTGGGAGGATTGCTTGAGTCCAAATGTTTGAGACCAGCCTGGGCAATAGTGAGACCTCATTTCTACAAAAAAATTAGCTGGGCCCACATGGTGTCATGCGCCTATAGTCCCAGCTACTCAAGAGGCTGAGGCAGGAGGATTGTTTGAGCCCAGGTGGCAGAGATTGCAGTGAGCCGTGATTATTCCACTCCACTCCAGCTGGTGCAACACAGTGAGACTGTCTCTCCCCACCCTCAAAAAACAGATTGCCGTATAAAGTTTTTATGCACTGAAGTAGAAGTCCTATCTCCCCATATGCACACATTCAAATGAATCAGAAATATGAACTTTAGCTATTTCTTTAATGACCTGAGTAGTGAAAAACAAATAAGAAAAAGCATTATTTATACGAGCCCCCTGCTCCATTAGATGATAAGCCACTTGGAGATAAGAAACAAGATGTGTACTCTAGAGCCTGTGCATTCTTTGCATGAAGCAGATACTCAATACATACTGATTTTATCTGAAGCTCCAAGAGGAAAGGTAATTTAACGCAAACCACTACAGCCCTTAAAAAATATCATCACTGTGTCAGACCGTGGAAGGAGGTAAGGCCTGATTACTCCAGAAAGCAAGCCTAGGTGACTGCAGGGAACATGGCACTCTTCTTTCCTCAAGGGCATCTAGAAGTCTTTGTTCTTTTTCAGGTAATGAGTTGGAGACAAGGGTCTGGCAATGACCTTCCTGCTGCCATTCCAAGGCATGGACTTGAGCAGCCTGTAGCTGAGATGTAATGGCTTTGTGGTTTACTGTCCATCAGCAGTAACTCAGGGTAACCCAGGGCTGCCTCTGAAACTGCCAGATTCCGAAGTTAAATCCACTCAACTCAATAGATATTTATTGTGTTGTTCATAATCACAGATATCCCAATTGTTATTATTCAACAGATATTTATTGTGTTACAGAAGAGTGCTAGTTTTGATTATAATTAGAGAAGAACCCAGGAATCTGAGAGGTCGCTTGAAGGAAGATTGGCTTTAAATATTGAAGATTCTCTCTAAGACCTAAGCATGGGGTCCCAAAATAATAAGCAGAACCTAAGCTGCTAGATGAGAAAATATAAGTCTGAAAAGCTGGGATGCTCACCATTCCACACTGGTTATTTGATGATGAGTGTGATCTGACCAAGGACAGTGCTCCCTTGGTCAGTGATAGTTTTAGGTAGAGGTATGTGACCCAATGCTGGTCAATGAGAAATGAAAAGAACCAATGCAGGAAGGGGGTGGGGGACAAGAAAAGAGAAGGTTTCCAGGAAAGGCTAATACTGATAAAATGCTCCTCCATCGCTGTTATTTCAGATAATAGCCACCACTTGAGCCCTCTAAGAAGAAAAGGATTTAATTAAGGAGATTAGGTGCTTAAAAATTCACTGGTAGGCTAAAGGAGTCAGTCCTAGGTTGTTTACAGCAATAACCAGCAGAACATAGCAGAAATGTCTGCTAGAGAAGCTGTTACCTGTGTCCGCATCAAGAAGCTGGAGGGGCCAGGCGTGGTGGCTCATGCCTGTAAACCCAGCACTTTGGGAGGCCAAGACAGGTAGATCACAAGTTCAGGAGTTTGAGACCAGCCTGGCCAATATGGTGAAACCCTGTCTCTACTAAAAATACAAAAATTACATGGGTGGAGGTGGAGGTTGCAGTGAGCCGAGATTATGCCATTGCACTCCAGCCTGGGCAACAAGAGTGAAACTCTGTCTCAAAAAAAAAAAAAAAAAAAAAAAGGCTGGAGGGACCAGGAAGCCATCACAGCAAGTGTGACTCCAGAATGATACCTGCAGAACCTGTGCCCACATTGCAAGTAAACAGCAGACAACACAGACCACCAGAGCCTCCTTCCAAATCTCAATCAGGTGCAATTGATGTGCATTATTCTATGTGAAGAATTCCACCCACTAGTCTGTTAGTGGAACATTCCTGCCCCTGTTCACTCCCGCCTCTCCCTCCCTCCCAGGAGAGATAAGTGAGGTATCAGGTATCTAACTGGCAAGTGTGGAAGAAGAAACTTGACATGCATGGACCCATGCCCTCCACTTCTCTTTTCTGCCCACAGGGAGTATCCTTTCTGCTCTGTACAGACGTTTTCCTCTGCAGCACAGGAATAGCTGGAGTTGCCCATGAATGGCTGGGAAAACTGGCCTGACTTTGGGATATAGTGTTAGGACACTCACTTGCCTACAGATAATGCTAATATCAGAGTTAACTCTAGAAGTAAGGATAATGTTTTGATCACCATATGTCGCCTCTCTCTGCCCCCAACCTTGTTTTTCCACTAATTCAAGAATCTGGTGAAGAAACTAGGCCTAGAGAAATGGAATCAAACTCTCCTGTGCTGTCAGATAACTCCAGGCACTTGGTCTGTCATGAGACCTCCTACTTTATAACTCCCACAGTTTTCACAGCATTTCACACCTGTATCTCATATGATCCTCTCAAAAACTGTTCACAAAGGCAGAATGGCCATTATTAGCTGAGGAGCTAATGCTGCAGCTCTTATTGTTCATAACCTATTCCACAGTATGATACACACAGGAAATTGAAAAAAAATATATATGCACACACACACACACACATTTCTTACTATGGAAAAAGTGTGAGGCTGCTGGCACCAGAGGTAATGAACCCAGAGGTTCTAGTTGCCCTAGGCCTTGCCTTGAGAGGATCAATATCTTATCGTACCTGTAATTCACTCCCTGCCCACCAGATAGGAAGCTCTGGCTTGGAGAAGTGTGCTAATTAGTTCAAGGTTTCAAGGTTAATACACTAATAGTATACCCTTGAATAACACAGGGACAAGGGCACCAACTTCTGTGCTATAAACAATTCACATATAACTTTAAACCCCCCAAAACTTAACTACTAATGGTCTGCTGTTGACTGGAAACCTTACCAATATTATAAACAACCAATTAACACATATTTTATATGTCTTATATACTGTAGTCTCACAATAAAGTAAGCTAGAGGAAAGAAAATGTTTTAATTATTAATTACAGGCCTTGCATGGTGGCTGATACCTGTAATCACAGCACTTTGGGAGGCCAAGGCAGGAGAATCACTTGAGGCTAGGAGTTTGAGGCCAGCCTGGGCAACATAGTGAGTCTCCATCTTTACAAAAACAAAATTTTTTTTTAAAAACGGCTGGACACGGTGCCTCACGCCTGTAATCCCAACACTTTGGGTGGCTGAGGTGGATGGACCACCTGAGGTCAAGAGTTTTTGAGACCAGCCTGGCCAACATGGTGAAACCCCATCTCTACTAAAATTAGAAGATTTAGCCAGATGTGGTGGAGGGTTTGATCTTCTTGTCCCTGGGGTCGCAGAGGCAAACAAAAATTTATGTATAAGTGGGCTGTGTAGTTCAAACCTATTTGTTCAAGGGCTAATTGTACATAGAAGTTTAAGCTCAAATCCTCTGCATCCAAATCAGAAGAATCTCAAATACAGTCTGAAGTGGAAGAGGCACTTGTCACCTGCACATATCCCCACTATAGCTTACTGGGTCAGAGAAGGTTCAAAGGGATGGCCTTTCCGTCCTGCCTATATCTACTGGACCAATCTCCATCTAAAGATGCAACCTGCCTCCTATCAGGTCTCTTCTTTTCTGAGCTAGAGCAAGTTTTTCTAGTTACCTTCTGGAGAGGGGAGATCATAGGAGTCTGCATTAAGGCTCATGATCTGGGTGGTCCTCTGCTGGGCTGGAAATCCACAGTGGGGTGGACAGTGCCTGTTAGATAACCAAGATGCCATGAAAAATGGTAAAAGCATACCTTAAACTTTCAATTTTAACTTAAAGCACATCAAGATAAGTTTAGGTACCATTTTCTTTAAAGGTAGGATCAAGGCATTTTCTTGGAGCAGGTATCTATTAATTAGAGTTCTGCCTTATCTTTCTTGCATTAACAGTATCTAGAGTTTATTCTACAAATATGTATTGTGTTCCTACTATGTGCCAGACACAATCTAGGTGATAAGGACACAACAGTGAACAACACAAAGTCTCTGCACTCACAGAGCTTACCTTCTACTGGAATCTACCATACATTCCGGTTTGGGTTTCTTTAGAGTAGAATGAGAACTTAAACACATGAGGCAATCCGAGTCTTACCCGACATTACCTAGAATTACCCTAAAATGTTTATGGGGTTTTTTTGCTAGTCTTCACCACATGTCTTTCTCACACTAATTTAACAGCAACTTTTGTGTGTAACTTGTTTTTATCAAATCTTTCCAAAGCATACAACTCCAGTTTTCATAGGAACAAAAACTCTCTTTTTGCACTCACATTTCTTTGGTTTTCATGATAATTAGATTGTACAATCAGAATTGCAAGTACAATGGGCAGATGTGGGTTGGAAACAAATAGCCCTGACCTCTGGTGAGCATTTAGCTCAATTCATGGGAACAGAAGTACCTCTACTAGCTGGGTATCTAGCACGCCGTGCTCATTAGTGGTTCTATAGAGGCAACGGGGAGCATCTGCTAACCAGATGATTTGGTTAAGTGGAGGTTGCCTTCAAGAGCTTCTGCCATGTTGACTCACCTCTCTTCTTCAGACCAAATGGCACTCTTCTATTGAAGGGTTCAAGTACTTTTTTTAAAGCTTTATAAAGGTGGAGGAAACAAGATGTACCTTTGTTTAGCTACATTTCGTTTTTTATGAAATTCATAAAGGTGATGCTGTATTTCTGTGCTGCCTTTTGTGTGATATCTTATGTGAATGTTCTCCTTTTCTCTGCAATCCTCTTACATATGGCCCTTGTCAGGCACCCCAGGCATACCACTTCCCTTAGGATAATGCAGTCCCAGCCCTGCAGTCCCTTCTTCTTGAGCCTCACAAATTCTGTCTCTTCAGGCATCAGCTGAGATCACTGCATTTTCCCTTAGCTCAGGCTTTTGCTGGCTCCGTAGAGGGAAGAGGCAAATTCCAACACATGAACGGGGCTACAGGAGTAGAAGCAGGAGAACACCGGCTTCCTTCCATCTGAAGGCAAATGTACATTACCACCACCAAATAATGTAGATTTCTTCAGAAAACCCTCCAGTCTGGTCTTCTTTACTTTTCATGAAAAATGCATATTTATCTTATTATTATAGCTTGGCCCTATTTTCCTGCCTGAATTTCATGACAAAGAACTCCCCAACACACGCCCATTAACTGAAATGCCCCTACCCTGGGGAAAAATTTGGAACCAAAGACACTGTGCTCAAATAGCATACATGGATGTCAAAGCTCCTCCCCAGTACAGTAGAGGTGGATAATTCAGCTCATTCTCTACAATAGAGCACCCACTCTACAGGAGAGCCTGTTGCCCTCCCTTTTGTAAAGGGATAAGAAGAGACTATGTTCCTATCTATCCAACAACACAACAGAACAAGCCATACTAGAGAAAAGCAGGAAAAATAATGATGCTAAGAAGTCAATGATAAAGACTGTTCCATGCCCCGCAGTGTTCCTTAGGTGACAATGGGGTGATAGAGATCATTTAATCCAACCAGCTTATGTCAAAAATAAGAAAACCAAGACACTTGGGTGAAATGGCTCACACAAGACAGAGCTAGCCTGAGGCAAAGCAGGGGTAAGAAGTAGCTGACATTTAATCATTTGTAGCATCCACTACACCAGCTGTTCTCAAAGTGTGATCCATAAATCCCTGAGGGTTCCTGCCATTCTACTGAGGTATTCCTGAAGTCAAAACTACTTTCATAATAATAATATGATGTTTTTTGCCTTTTTCACTGTGCTGACAATTTGCACCAATGGCGGGTAAAACTACTGGCATTTTATCATGAACCAAAACCTGAGCATCCAACTGTACTAGTCATCACTGTCACACACTTGCAGGAAAAACAAATGTCAGTTTCACTTAAACAAATGCCCTTAGACTGGGTGCCTTGGCTCACCCCTATAATCCTAGCATTTTGGGAGGCCTCAGCCGAGGTCACAGGATCACTTGAGGCCAGGAGTTCAAGACCCTGCCTTTACTTAAAAAATTAATTCTGTTAAATATTGACAATTTTCAAAATAATCTGTGTGCTATGCTTTTAGTGTGTCCCCCTAAAGTTCTTATGTTAATCCCCATTGCAACAGTGTTGAGAAGTGGGACTAGGCAGAGGTGCCTAAGGTCATGAGGGCTCTGCCCTCATCAATGGATTCACGCCATTATCGCAGGCGTGTGTTCCTGATGAAAAGAAGGAACTCCATCTCCTTTCTTCTCTTGCACATGCAGCTCTCTCACCCTTCTGCATTCTGCCATGGAATGATGTAACAAGAAGGCCCTCCCCAGATGCGGGCCCCTTAACTTCTCAGCCTCCAGAACTGTAAAAAATACATTACTTTTCTTTATAAATTATCCAATCTGTGGTATTCTGTTATGAAAACGCACAACAGACTGAGACACTGTGTACAAAATGAGAAGTATGCATAAAGTACTTCTGCTGTGTTCCAACTATGATAGTTATCTCTAGGAAAAACACTTAGGCGATTATTTGAGTTGTAAGTCGAACAAGCCACTTTTTTCATGAAGCATCTTTTTTTTTTTTTTGGTTGAAAGAACAAATGACAAAGAATGCTATTTCAGACTAAGTGTTTGGCAGACATCTTCTTTAAAATGAACAAAGGGAGCCTGTCACTTCAGGGAAAACAACTGATAGCATTTGTTGCTGATGATAGAATTTGAGCTTTCAAGCAAAAATTAGAATTTGGAAAAACTTTTGTTTACCACTGTGGAGCTTGACACCTTCTCAATACACAGGATTTTTAATGAAATAGGTTGGTGATATTAACACATGTGATTTTTTTCCTGATAAAAGTAAAATATGTCAATATTTAAAATACCTGCATAATTCAAAGACAAATATTTTCCAATGACCAATGAATGCATTGTATTACAAAATCATGCATGCGTAAAAGATCCATTCTAAGTACACAACAAACCAATTGATTTTAATGTAACAATACGAAAAGTTCATTGACAGAATTTCATCGTTCACATTGCAACTACCCTTTAAGACACCATCACAATAGAATATCCACAATTATCTAAGAGGACTATTAAGTACTCTTCCCTTTTCCAGCTATGTATCTGTGTGAAGCTGGATTTTCTTCACACACTTCGACCAAGACAACATATTGCAATACACTGAATGCAAAAGTAAATATCTGAGAATCCATTTATCTTGATATGTACACATTTTAAAAATTTCAAAATATTTCACAGTGTAAAACAATGCTATTTTCAAAAATGTAAAAGAATGTTGTTTTTCTTGCTAAAAATTTTGTTTGGGAGATATGATTTTTTAAAAATAGAAATATGGGCCAGGAAGTGGCTCACACCTGTAGTCCCAGCTACTCAGGAGGCTGAGGCAGGAGACTCACTTGAATCCAGGAGGCAGGGGTTGCAGTGAGCCGAGATGACAGCACTGCACTCCACTGCCTGGGTAACAGAGGAAGACTCCGTCTCAAAAAACTAAAATATTCTCGGTGGCTCATGCCTATAATCCCAGCACTTTGGGAGGCCAAGGCAGGTGGATCATGAGGTCAAGAGATCGAGACCATCCTGGTCAACATGGTGAAACCCTGTCTCTACTAAAAATACAAAAATTAGCTGGGCATGGTGGTGCGTGCCTGTAGTCCCAGCTACTCGGGAGGCTGAGGCAGGAGAATTGCTTGAACCCAGGAGGCGGAGGTTGCAGTGAGCCGAGATCATGCCATTGCACTCCAGTCTGGGTAACAAGAGTGAAACTCCATCTCAAAAAAATATATATATATATTCTGGTGCCTCCACCCTGTCGCCCGCCGGTGTGCTCTGTGTGCATTGTCCCAGATACAGTAGTTGGTACAAAGCGGGGATCTGACAAACTTTTTTATACTTGTGTCACTAACAAACCGTTTATCGTGAGCAGCAACTCGGCCTCTGCAGCAAACGGAAATGACGGCAAGAAGTTCAAAAGTGCGAATAGACAAGTTGTGGCCGTGCTGCTGACCTCGAGCAGCAGTCGGCTTTTCCACGTAGAACCCAGAAGTAGGAGACTGAGAATTGAATCTCTTCTCCCTCCCTGCTCCTGGTTACAAAACACTTGAAATATCTAAGTTAGTGGAACTTTGCTTGAGTGAGATTTTTTTGATCTTCAGCTACATTTTTGGCTTTGTGAGAAACCTTATCATCAAACACAATAGCCAGTAACGTAACCAACAAGCCAGATCCTCACTCCATGAACTCCTGTGTGTTCACTGGGAATCTCAGCACTCCTGTGGTCAAGAAATCTGATGTGGAGGCAATCTTTTCCAAGTGTGGCAAAATTGTGGGCTGCTCTGTTCATAAGGGCTTTGCCTTCGTTCAGTATGTTAATGAGAGAAATGCCCCAGCTGCTGTAGCAGGAGAGGATGGCAGAATGATTGCTGGTCAGGTTTTAGATATTAACCTGGCTGCAGAGCCAAAAGTGAACTGAGGAAAAGCAGGTGTGAAACCATCTGCAGTGGAGATGTACGGCTCCTCTTTTGACTTGGACTATGACTTTCAACGGGATTATTATGATAGGATATACAGTTACAGCACATGTACCTCCTCCTCCTCCTATTGCTCGGGCTGTAGTGCCCTCGAAACGTCAGCATGTATCAGGAAACACCTCACGAAGGGGCAAAAGTGGCTTCAATTCTAAGAGTGGACAGAGGGGATCTTCCAAGTCTGGAAAGTTGAAAGGAGATGACCTTCAGGCCATTAAGAGGGAGTTAACCCAGACAAAACAAAAAGTGGATTCTCTCCTGGAAAACCTGGAAAAAACTGAAAAGGAACAGAGCAAACAAGCAGTAGAGGTGAAGAATGATGAGTCAGAAGAGGCGCAGAGCAGCAGCTCCGTGAAGAAAGATGAGATTCATGTGAAGATGGAGTCTGAGGGGGGTGCAAGTGACTGTTAAGGAGGGGACCTACTGGATGATGATGATGATAATGAAGATGCGGGATGACCAGCTGGAGTTGATCAAGGATGATGAAAAAGAGGCTGAGGAAAGAGAGGATGACGCTTAAAGCACATAGTGGGGTTTAGAAATCTTATCCCATTAGTTCTTTACCTAGGCGCTTGTCTAAGATCAAATTTTTCACCAGATCCTCTCCCCCTAGTATCTTCAGCACATGCTCACTGTTTTCCCCATCCTTTTCCTTCTCCTGTTCATTAATTCATGTTTCCCTGTGCCTCGTCCCATTTCCATTTCCTTTGACGCTCCTAATAGTTTTGTTAAATCTTACCCTGTAATTTTCGTTTTTAATTTTGATACCTCTTTATGACTTAACAATAAAAAGAATGTATGGTAAGAAGTTCAAAACTGACAGCAGAAACACCAGCCCCTCCTGAGTAATCCACATCTGGAAGCTCCCCATCGACGTCACCGAAGGGGAGGTCATCTCCCTGGGGCTGCCCTTTGGGAAGGTCCCCAGTCTCCTGATGCTGAAGGGGAAAAACCAGGCCTTCAAGGAGATGAACATGGAGGAAGGAGGCTGCCAAGACCACGGTGAACTACTACACCTGTGCTACGCGGCCAGTCCATCTACATCCAGTTCTCCAACCACAGGAAGCTGAAGACTGACAGCTCTCCCAACCAGGCACAGGCCCCAGGCCGCCCTGCAGGCCGCGAACTCGGTCCAGTCAGGGAGCCTGGCTTGGCTGCCTTGACGGCGGCCGTGGACACAGGGATGACAATGACCTTGCCCCGTGCTCAGGATCATCACCGAGGACCCTTTCTACCCCGTGACCCTGGACATGCTGCACCAGATTTTCTCCAAGTTCAGCACAGTGTTGAAGAACATCACCTTCTCCAAGAAGAACCCATTCCAGGCCCTGCTGCAGTATTGGACCCCGTGAGTGCCCAGGACACCAAGCTGAGCCTGGACGGGCAGAACATCTCCCACGCCTGCTGCACGCTGCGCAGCCACTTCTCCAAGCTCAGCAGCCACAACTCAAGTACGACAACGACCACACAACCAGACCGCAACTACACACACAGACCTGCCTTCCGGGGTAGCTAGCTCTCACTGTCCAGACCATGGTGGCGGCCTTTGGTCTTTCCCTTCCCAACGTCCACAGAACCCTGGCCTCCCTGGCCATCCCGTCAGCGGTGGCTCCTTGATCCCTGGCCATCCCCTGTGCGGTGGCAGCTGCAGCGGCAGGCAGGATCACCATCTCGGGCCAGGCGGGAGCAGGAAATTCTGCCTTGCTGGTCAGCAACCTCAACCAAGAGAGAGTCATTATTCTTTTTGGAGTCTACGACAATGTGCAGCACATGAAGATCCTGGGTTTTTGGGTTTTTTTTTCCTTTTTATTTATTTATTTTTAAATTGAGATGGAGTTTCACCATGTTGCCCATGTTGACCAGGATGGTTTCAATCTCTTGACCTTGTGATCCACCCACCTCAGCCTCCCAAAGTGCTGGGATTACAGGTGCGAGCCATCGCGCCCGGCCAGATCCTGTTCAATAAGAAGGAGAACGCCCTGGTGCAGATGGTGGACGGCAGCCAGGCCCAGCTGGCCATGAACCACCTGAACCAGCACAAGCTGCACGGGAAGCCCATCCCCAACACGCTCTGGAAGCACCGGAACTGCAGCTGCCCCGTGAGGGCCAGGAGGACCAGGGCCTGACCAAGGACATTGGCCACTCACCCCTGCACCACTTCAAGAGGCCAGGCTCCAAGAACTTCCAGAACATATTCCCGCTCTCGGCCACCCTGCACCCGTCCAACATCCTGCCCTCAGTAGCTGAGTAAGATCTCAGGGTTCTCTTCTCCAGCAATGGGGGTAGCAACAAAGGATTCAGGTTCATCTAGAGGGACTGCAAGATGGTGCTGATCCAGATGGGCTCTGTGGAGGAGGCAGTCCAGGCCCTCACTAACCTGCACAACCACAACCTCGGGGAGAATCACCACCTGCAGGTCTCCTTCTCCAAGTCCACCATCTAGGGGCACTGGACCCCCCACGCCCAGGCCCCCTGGTGACAACTTCCATCATTCCAGAAAAAAAAGCCACTTTAAAAAGCAGCTGAAGTGACCTTAACAGACCAGAGATTTTATTTTATTTTTTATTTATTTATATTGAGATGGAGTTTCTCTCTTGTTGCCCAGGCTGGAGTGCAATGGCATGATCTCAGCTAACTGCAACCTCTGCCTCCTGGGTTCAAGTGCTTCTCCTGCCTCAGCCTCCCAAGTAGCTGTAATTACAGGTGTGTGCCACCACACCAGGCTAATTTTTGTATTTTTAGTAGAGAGGGAGTTTCTCTGTGTTGGTCAGGCTGGTCTCAAGCCCCTGACCTCAGGTGATCCACCCACCTCAGCCTCCCAAAGTGCTGGGATTACAGGCATGAGCCACTGCACCCAGCCCGATTTTATTTTATTTTTTAAAGAGAAATCGGTTTACCAGTTTTTTAAAAAAATTAAATCTAGTTCACCTTGCTAAAAATAAAATAAAAATAGAAAGATGTTATTTAGGCCAGGCACGATGGTTCCTGCTTATAATCCCAGCACTTTGGGAGGCCGAGGCAGGTGGATCATGAGGTCAGGAGTTCGAGACCAGCCTGGCCAAGATGGTGAAACCCCCATCACTACTAAAAAATACAAAAATTAGCCAGGCGCAGCAGCGGGCGTTTGTAATCCCAGCTACCCAGGAGGATGAGGCAGGAGAATTGTTTGAACCCAGGAGGCGGAGTTTGCAGTGAGCCAAGATCGCACCACTGTACTCTAGCCTGGGTGACAGAGTGAGACTCCGTCTCAAAAAAAAAAATAGTTATTTATATTAACATGTAATGGGTTTATTATCGTGATTTTAAAATTGACAAATATTTTAAAATTTCTGCCACTAACCTACATACATTTTAAGGGTGTATAAAGGGTCCTGAGACAAAAAACTTTGAGAACTGCTGTATGACCACATCTTGCCCTCCAGAATGTGGCCTGCAGGGAAATACTTCTTTCCCTTCTACTTAAATAACCCAATGCTGTTACTGTTTTATTTTAAAATCCAGTCTACCCTCTTCCTCTAGAACTATTAAAAAGTAAACTGCAAAAGAACCGTAGCTTCCTGAAATCAAAGGACCAAAAACAAAGAGAAGGCAAAAGCAGCGAATAAAAGGACTTCTGCAAAGACGGGCAGGCAGACCAAAGACCACTTCCCCTCCAGCCAGCCTGGTAGGAGTTGCCTATTCCTTTTTGCTTTGTTTTCACACCCAGTCACCCACTCCCACCTCCTACACCTCAACACCCATCCTGGAAAGCTATTGTTCTCCAGGGCCTCCAAACACAAAGGGACTTTATAAATCTTTGGGCTGACCCCCACCACATCCCCACTCTGAGATTACAGTACAGGGAGGGGCACTTTCAGATTGTGCCTAAGCCTCCACCAGCCCCCTGTTCTCAGGTTTGGGGCTGAGATGAAAAGGGAACACCACTGTTTCTGGCCTGAAAAGGAAATATAAATCCCTTGCAGGCCAGAAGCTGCCAGAAGACCATTTCTCTGTTAGTAAACAGGGCTGCCTGAGCCATCTTTCTCCTCTTTAATAACCTGTGGGGCATCTATTGATTGCGCATGCTGGTCCCTAGTAAATTAGAACAGGGATGCCTTCCGGTTGCTCTGTAGCTCTGTAGCTGCGTAGATGGTGAAATTGGCTCACTAATACTTCATGCTCATGGAGCACAGTGCATCATGCCACATAAACATAAAGAATATGTATCATTGGGCTCTGGGAATGCATGGAAAACAACCCCGGAAGCTTCTGGGCATGCTGCAGACTTTAATTAGGCAGTTTCTTCCTCTAGGATTGGAGACCAGAAGAAACACCAATTGCATGCCTCCTGCTGAAGCCTGTTCTGCTTTCAAATGGGAGGGAGGAGCAAGCCTTGGTGGGTAGGAGATAAGCCTGCTCCTCTCTCTACCCCATCACCAGGATGGGCACCAGCAAGCAGAAAGGAATATTCATCTCTCATGCTGTGGTAGGCAGAGCACCAAGTTAGCAGTCACAAAACATTCAGAACTCCTGCTTTAGCCACTTACAGCTACATGATTTCGGGTGCAAGTGCCTTAACCTTTTAGAATCACAGCATCTCATCTGGAAAGTGATCAAAGTAATTAACACCTAGCTGCTTGTGAGGCTTGAGGAAAGTAAGTCCTTCCTAGTGCCCAGTATGGTCTCAGTAAATACTGAAACTGAAATTTAACTAGTTGAAGAACAGGGAGGCAGGTACAGGGCTGATACTACTTCTTTCTCCCACCTCCAAAATCTGGCATCAGGAACTTTCCACCACTACCCCTAGCCAACATTTTGCTCTTTAAGTAAGAAGTGAGGCCCTGCAATTCATAGCTTTGATACATTGGAAATGTTTCTCTTACCCTTCCATCTTTCTGTACCCACTCCTGAGCTGGCTCTGAATTGAAAATTCATTTAGCAGGAAATCTCTCTAAAATTCATGGTAAACATCGAAAAACATGCTAGCATAGCTTACCATTCTATCAAAAACAGCTTGGCACCCACATGCCAACACTTGGCAGAACCTTCCGAGTTGCTCTAACTTTAAACAGGCCCTAGGCAACTTGATCTGCTTATGCTTCCCAGAGTGTGTATTTCATTAAAGTTTTACCACAGTCCCCTTAATCTGCCATTGCTAATTAAAATGAACAAGGGCAATGTGGAGAGCCATATTTTGCTATTTCTGGAAATATCTGGTGCTCCAGGGAGGGTGGAGGGCATTCAATGGTGTCCCCTCACTATGAAGGACATGGTTGCATCCTGGAACTCATGGATGGGTCCAGGATGTGATTGGGTGTGAGAAAAATGAAGCGAAAATGGTCTTTGCAGATGTAAAAATAAAGGATCTTGAAATGAGATGATCCTGAACTGCCTGGGGTGGGGGGGCCTTAAATCCAAAAACAAGTGTCTTTATAAGAAACAGAAGAGGGTCGGGTGCAGTGGCTCACACATGTAATCTCAGCACTTTGTAAGGCCAAGGTGGGAGGATCGCTTGAGACCAGACCAAGCAACATGGTGAGATCCCATCTCTACAAAAAATTAGCCAGGCACAGTGCCATGCACCTGTGGTCCCAGCTACTCAGAAAGCTGAGGTGGGAGAATTGCTTGAGCCTTGGAGATCGAAGCTGCAGTGTTCACACCACTGTACTCCAGCCTGGGCAACAGAGCGAGACCCAGTCTCAAAAACAAACAGAGAGAAGAGGAGAAGACTTAGAGGGGAAGCCCGTGTGTAGATGGAGGCAGAGGCTGAAGTGATGCAGCCACAAGCCAAGGAACAAAAAAGTTCCCGGAAGCTGGAGAGGCCAGGGTGGATTGTCCAGCAGGGGCTTTGGAAAAAGTGTGGCTCCTCCCATGCCTTGATTCTGAAGTTCTGGCGCCAAAAGTACGAGAAAATTAATTTCTGGTGTTTTAGGCCAACCAGTTTGTGGTCATTTGGTTACGTGCCGCATACATAAAAATGTCTAGTAGGATACTTTCCATGGCAGATTGCCGTAGTTGCCCTGTCCATTTTTCCTTCCTTTTTGGTAACAACTGACTTTTTGGGGGATGGTCATGTGCTCAGCGAAAGCCTCCCTTCCCCAGCATCCCTTGCAGCAAGGTGTGGCCAAGACTAAGTTTTGGCGAAAGAAGTATTAACAAAGAAGTGTGAGAGACTTCCTCAAAGTCTCTTTATGGGAGAGTGTAACGGGTTAAATTGTCTCTCCCCAAAATTTATATATAGAAGTCTTAATCCCTCGTACCTTAGCATGTGACCTTATTTGGAATAGGGTGCTTGCAGATGTAATTAGTTAAAATGAGGTCATGAGGATGGGTCCTATCCAATATAAATGTGTCTTTATATAAAGGGGAAAATTGGACGCGGAAACACACACACAGGGAGAACGCCATGTGACGACCAAGGCAGAGATTGGGGTTATGCTTTACAAGGTAAGAAAACTCAAAGATTTCCAGCCAATCACGAGCAGCTAGGGGAGGGGCATGGAACAGATTTTTCCTTACAGTTCTCAGAAGGAACCAATCCTGCCCGATGCATTGATGTTGGACTTCTGGCCTGCAGAACTGTGAGAATTGTGAGACAGTAAGTATATTTCTGTTGTATAAGTCACTCAATTTGTGGTCCTTTGTCACAGCAGCCCTAGCAAACTAATAAAGAGAGCTATGTCCTTCCACTTTTCCATCTTGCTACCTAGAATATAGGTAAGAGGGATGGTTCTCCATTAGCCGTTGTGAACCATGAGGATGAGGACCACATTCACAGATAGTACGGCAGGGAGCTAGAAGGAACTTGGTACCCTAAAAACTTCATGGAGATGCCATACTAGCCCTGGGCTGCCTATCTATTGGCTTATTTTTCTGAAAAATAAATAATATAAAAGCTTTTGTTGTTATTTGTTGAAACTTGTAGTTGAATATAATTTTTTTTTTTCCTGAGATGGAGTCTTGCTCTGTCACCCAGGCTGGAGTGCAGTGATACGATCCTCAGCTCACTGCAACCTCACCCTCCCAGGTTCAAGCAATCCTCTTGTCTCAGACTCCTGAGTAGCTGGAACTAGAGGAGCACGCTACCATGCCCAGCTAATTTTTGTATTTTTTGTAGAGATGCGGTTTCACCATATTGGTCAGGCTGGTCTCAAACTCCTGACCTCAGGTGATTTGCCTGTCTCGGCCTCCCAAAGTGCTGGGATAACAGGTGTGAGCCACCGTGCCCGGTCAGTTGAATATAATCTTAACCAATACAAACACAATTTTGATAAATTAGTTCTTTGGGGAGAGGACTGAGATTGGACTGTTTTGTTTGTTTGTTTGTTTGTTTGTTTGTTTGTTTGTTTTTTGAGACAGAGTCTCGCTCTGTCACCCAGGCTGCAATGCAGTGGCACGATCTCGGCTCACTGCAACCTCTGCCTTCCAGGTTCAAGCAATTCTCCTGCCTCAGGCTCCTGAGGAGCTGGGACTACAGGCACGAGCCACCATTCCCAGCTAATTTTTGTATTTTTAGCAGAGATGGGGTTTCACCGATAACCAGGATGGTCTCCATCTCCTGACCTTGTGATCTTCCCGCCTCAGCCTCCCAATGTGCTGGGATTACAGGTGTGAGCCACCACGCCTGGCCTGGACTGTTATAGATAGGAAATGTTTGTTTCTCCTATGCATTTCAATTTTGATATCAGGAATATATTCGTGTACTCTTTTGCAATTAAAAATAAATCTGTTTTATAATAAATGAATTCCAAGGAAAAAAGAAGGATGAGAACCTGTATATTCAAGGAGACCTAAGAAATCTATCAACCATAATGGATGATTGGATGCAGGAAAAAAGAAAAAGATATATCATCCAATTGCAATGTGTGAGTCTTATTTGGATCTTGATTTAAACCCCCAATTTTTTAAATTTACAGAACAATTGGGGAAATTTTAATATTATCAGATATTTGATGATATTAAGAAATTACTGTTAGTTTTTTATGAATGCTAACAATATTGTAGTGATCTATTTAGTGTGTTCTTATCTTTTAGACTCTAAAACATGGTTTTCAACCTTGTCACGATTTTATTTTGAGCCATATAGTTCTTTGTCGTCAGGTGCTGGCCTGTGCCGTGTAGAATGTTTCGGAGCAGCCCTGATTCACCCTGGCTTCTTTCTGCTAGGGTGCACACCCACTCCCCCAACCTTGTACAAACAAAGAAAGGTCTCCAGATATTGCC
Organism: Callithrix jacchus; assembly: GCF_049354715.1. Classification (NCBI taxonomy): domain Eukaryota; kingdom Metazoa; phylum Chordata; class Mammalia; order Primates; family Cebidae; genus Callithrix; species Callithrix jacchus. Next base: position 100,188,804 of record NC_133509.1, read on the forward strand.
ATATCTCCCCTAGGGGGCAAAATTGCCCTGGGCTGAGAATAACAGCTCTTAAATTTAGATATACTGACTAGACTATTTATGGGTAAAATGGTTCCATGACTGGGTTTTGCTTCCAGATAATCCAGGTGATGGGGGGCAATGGGTAAAATGTTCCATGATGGAAAGTTTAACATACATTTCAAATTTTTGAAAGAGTCTGTTTGGACTCTTTATTAAGTTCCATCAATACAGGGGACTTAATCTTCCTAAAGATTATCTCACCATAAGGTGAGAATATACTGGATAAAATACAACCAGATATTTACCTCCTCTGTCCAAGATCTTGTCTTATGTCTCCCACGTGATCATTAAATCCAAGGATCTAGGTTCCCAATCTGACTGGGCAAAGTGAGCCCTCCCTCCCCAACCCTCTCCCCTATCACTGACTCAGCACTGTCCCCCAGGCATCCTCGGTGCCGCCCCTGGGGGCATACTCAGCTTGGAGCTGCTCCTGCATCTTCTTCAGTTGCTTGGTAACCCTAACTCCTGAGGTGTCATCCCAACTCTGCCCCCTGGGCCTCCTCCTTTCCCAGTCCCCAAGCTTAAGCTGGATGGGGTGTGCTTGGAGCCAGATTCATTAGGGCCATGCCTTGCCCATTCCTTCGAGGACCCAGCACATCAGCCTCCTCCTCACTGTTTGCAGGTGCTCTCTGCAGAGCACTGCCAGCCCATCCTTTCACCAGGCTCACACCTGCGTCCCTGTTCTCCACCAGCTGCTTTACTCCAGCGCCTGCTTGGGACAGCCAGGCCTCCCTAGGGCCCATGCACCCCTGAGTGTCTCTGCTGAGACTGACTTTCAGACCCATCTGGTCTTCCCCAAGACTCGGAGCCTTCAGAGCTTTCATCAGGATTCCCTCAGCATGTGGGTTATGAGTTGTGATTCAAGCCCAGCAGGGGCCAGACTGTAGGTGGGCGCAGGGGCCTCTGAGCTGGAGGCAAATGGGGCTTTCAGAAGGTCTCTGAGCAGAGCCATGAACCCACCTTCTGTGGGCCTGGGAGCATGGCTGCCTGCTCAGGTCCCAGCACAAGGTCCAAAGTGCTCTCTGCTTGCTTTAGGGGCCACAGAGGGAGGCTGACCACAGCTGTGACTCCCCTCAGCGCTGGACACCAGGTGGGAAGCCCCTCTTGCACTGACTAGACCAGAACCGCAGATATTTTCCCTACAAGGAAAGGGAGCAAGATTAAGATCAGTCGGTTATTTTTATACAAATATTGTTCCAACCACAACGGCTGTTTTCGAAGCTGGGTGGTATTTGTTTGGTGGAAGGATCTTTGAGACGAGAGGCAGCAGGATGCTTTAGCACCACCACTTCCTCTACCTTTCTGAGTGTTCCCTTACCAAGTCACTAGTTCTGGTTCTGCTCCATTTGTCTGCCCAGTAAAGAAGCAGAATGAGGTGAAATCTGTCTACCTACTTACCCTGGGGGGACAGTCATGAGACTGATGAGTTTCAACCGATTTGAGAGGTGTGGTGACTTATATGAGGAGCTCTTTCCCTCCCCTTCAAAGAAATGGACTAATGTGCAGGTTTCTAAGGGGACTCAGGAGTCAGAGAGCACAGGGTTCAAATTCCAGAGCCTTTATATTTTGATTGTGTGAAAAAAATAGTGGGCAAGGTGGTCAACATGTCTGTGCCTCACCTTCCCCATACACAAAATGGAAATAAGCCTACATATTTCATAAGGTTGTTGTGTAGGTATTAAGTCTCAGTAGGCGCCTACTTGAAATATTTGGGGGGACAGCTGCAGCTGGGCGCGGTGGCTTATGCCTGTAATCCCAACACTTTGGGAGACTTAGGTGGGTTGCTCACCTGAGTCCAGGAGTTTGAGACCAGCCTGGGCAACATGGTGAAACTCTATCTCTACTAAAAATACAAAACATTAGCTGGACGTGGTGACCATCCCTCCTCCACCCTGAATACTAAATGTTCCTTTGGGAACCACCCATCTTCCACTCTCTATCCATGTAGTTCAAGTGAGGTTGACCTCAGTCCCTGACTCTAGGGGTGGGTGTATGACCCAGGACTGGCTAACTGTGGACATAATGAGTGGTTGAGGAGTAATCCCTTTGTCCAGAGTAAGCCAATGAGAGTCAGCATTGGGACTTCTGTTGAAAGAGGCACTCTTTCTCCACTGGGATTGCAAAGCCGAAGACAATGGTGGCCCTCTTTACCACTGCATGAGTAGAGTCTGCTGGAGAACAAGGACAACAGAGAGAAAAAGCAAATCAGAGAGAATGAATTTCTTGTTGCCCTGGCTAAGCACCTGGATCTAGCCATTCCTGAAGATGTCAAATATTCATCTATGTGAGCTAACATATATCACCTTTTGAAAGATACTTGAACTGAGTTTCTGTTAGTGGCAATTAAAGGAACTGTGACTAATTCATCTTTATTTATTTTTTATTTTGATGAAAAATTTGCAGTTTTTACATGATGGTATAGAAACAGAACTCTGGCATGTTTGACAAAGTACTTTTGACAGTTCTATCTATTTCTGACAAGGATATGCTGGGAAGTTGTGGGAACATATCCCCTGTGTCCGTCCCCCTCCTTTCAAAGTATATTTTTATTCAGAGATACATAAACATATGCTAATGATCTTATGATGATGATGATCAGAACTGTGCTTTAAGAAGATTACAGCAACCATGAGCAGGATTAGAGTAGGGAGAGACAAGGGGCAAAAATAGCCCTCAGGAAGCCAATAGAATACTTCAAATGAGAAGCAGGAAGGATTGTCTCAAGGTGGTAGCTGCAGAAATGGGAAAGAGAGACCAAGGGTAAATGAGTGAAAATAAAACGCTTTTATCTACAAGGCCCTACAGAAACTGATTTTATCCCTGATTTCTTTCTTTTTCTTCTCTTTTTTTTGAGATGGAGTCTCACTCTGTCACCCAGGCTGGACTGCAGTGGCGAGATCTCAGCTCACTGCAACCTCTGCCTCCTGGGTTCAAGCAATTCTCCTGCTTCAGCCTACAGGTGCATGCTATGGTGCCTGGCTAATTTTTTTGTATTCTTAGTAGAGACGGGGTTTCACCGTGTTAGCCAGGATGGTCTCGATCTCCTAACCTCATGATCCTCCAACTTTGGCCTCCCAAAGTGCTGGGATTACAGGCATGAGCTACGCACCCAGCTCCCCTTATTTATTTCTTATCATTCTTTCCCTTGTCTGGTCTGCCCAACTACCTTGGTCTTTGCATTTACTGTGCCCTTTGCTTGGGACGCTCTTACTCCAGAGGTCCCTGGCTCATGTCTTCACTTCCTCCGACCTCTGCATCACATCAAAAGGATTCCCTTTAGTCCCCATCTATTATTGCATCCCCCATTCTGAGCATTCCTTATATTTGATTATTCATTTTTCCCCAAGCCAGGCAAAAATTAATCTTAGCACTTCTTAAGAGCTCAAGGTGGGTAGGTCACTTGAATTTAGGAGTTCAAATCCAGCCTGAGCCCTAGAGGCAGAGACTGCAGTGAACTGAGATCACACCATGCATTCCAGCCTGGGTGACAGAGCGAGAGTCTGTCTCAAAAAAGAAACTTCAAGGAAATAATTAATTATTTCTTTTTTTGAGTGGCATCTCCCTTTTTTGCCCAGGCTAGAGTACAGCCGCACGATCTCAACTCACTGCAACCTCCAACTCCCAGGTTCAAGCGATTCTCCTGCCTCAGCCTTCCAAGTAGCTGGAATTACAGGTGTGCCACCACACCCAGTTCACTTAATGTATTTTTAATAGAGACAGGTTTTCACCATGTTGGCCAGGCTGGTCTCAAATTCCTGACTTCAAGTGATCTACCTGCTTCGGCCTCTCAAAGTGCTGGGATTACAGGCATGAGCCACCATGCCTGGCCATAAAAAATTTTGAAAAATAATTTTGTCCATAGTGCTTAACTCTCTCTCTCTCTCTCTCTCTCTCTCTCTCTCTCTCTCTCTCTCTCTCTCTCTCTCCACACACACACACACACACACACACACACACACACACACACACACACACTTCTGTCTCTCTTGACTAAAATGTAAGTTCCATGAGGGCTCCATGACTTTTGTTCACTGCTGAGTCCCCAGCACCTTGGACGGAACCTGGGCACAGACGAGGTACTCAATGAATATGAGGTAATATCAAAAATCTTGAACAACTGGAACAATGATATGGCATTGACAAATGAAGAAATACTGGGAAGGTGACTGGGAGGAGGGTTGGTAGGGTGGAGGGGTGAAAGGGTGAGTGATTTAGAACACATGAAATTTAAGGTTAGCTGTGTAAATGACCAATACAGCCTGGTGGTTGAAATGCTGGCCTGGTGCACAGGAGCAGCCAGAGGTGAGGGTCTATTGGAGAATTATGTGTCAAAGGTTGGTGGAAGCTGTGGAGTCAGTGAATCTCTGGGGAGATCATGGAAAGAGAGAGAGCTGAGACCTGGGGATAGAGCCCTAGAAGTTAATGACCAACTTTTTTTTTTCTGGGACTTTACTGGCTTAAAAACTAAAAGTCCAGGTCAGGTGTAGTGGCTCTTACCTGTAATCCCAGCAGTTTGGGAGGCTGAGGTGGGTGGATCACCTGAGCCCAGGAGTTTGAAACCAGCCTGGCCAACGTGGTGAAACCCCATCTCTACTAAAAATACAAAAATTAGCCAGGCATGCTGGCAGGTGCCTATAATCTCAGCTACTCAGGAGGCTGAGGCACGAAAATTGCTTGAACCTGGGAGGCGGAGGTTGCAGTGAGCCAAGACCATGCCATTGCACTCCAGCCTGGCAACAGAGCAAGACTCTGTTTCATAAAAAAAAAAAGAGAGAGAGAGAGAGAAAACACAAAATAACTCAAAGGAACATTTCCAACTTCTTTTTAACTTGGCAGTACAGCAAGTCCTGAACCAGGTATGCGGAGCCTTGATTACTATAAAGAGCCAATAAGACAAAAATTAGAAAATATCTTGTGTATTTTAAATAATGCTGCAAATATAAGGTCCTGTCACTGAGTCTTGTTTGAAATAATCATCGTGGCGCAGAGTGGTGGCTCATGCCTGTAATTCCAGCACGTTGGGAGGCCAAGGTGGGCAGATCACAAGGTCAAGAGATCAAGACCATCTGGCCAACATGGTGAAACTCTGTGTCTACTAAAAATACAAAAATTAGCTGGGCATGGTGGTGTGTACCTGTAGTCCCACTTCTCAGGAGACTGAGACAGGAGAGTCACTTCAACCCGGGAGGCAGAGGTTGCAGTGAGCTGAGATTGTGCCGTTGCGCTCCAGCCTGGGCGACAGAGTAAGACTCTGTCTCAAAAAACAAACAAACAAACCAAAAACTATTAATATTTGATCAATAGAAAACATGGTCTTTGTCCTTAGAGAACTTTATGGCTTACCTGCAGCAGCTTATAAGAATTTAGCTATATTTACTCAGCAATATATAAGGGAATAGAAATAAATATTGTGTCAACTCCCTGTCACCCCTTCCCAGCTCCCTAACCCACAACACATATATCCTCCTTTCTTTCTTTTTGTTAAAAGAGGGTCTTACTCTATCACTCAGCCTGGGTGTAGTGGCATGATCTTAGGTCATTGCAGTCTCAACCTCCAGGGCTTAAGTGATCCTCTCACTTCAGCCTCCCAAGTAGCTGAGACCATAGGTGTATGCCACCACACCCAGCTAACTTTTTTATTTTTTGTAGAGATAGGGGTCTCACTATGTTGCCAGGTTGGTCTTGAACTCTTGAGCTCAAGCAGTCCTCCCACCTCGGCCTCTCAAAGTGCTAGGATTACAGGTGTGAGCCACCAAACCCAGCCATATCCACCTTTCTAGTGAGCATGGACAAAGATGCCCTAATTCATTCAGACCAGAAGGTGATGGGGAATGTTTCCAGTCACCTTTCTTTACTCACAGACCTATTCTGGGAAGAAGGGGTCAAGAATGTGGCAAGCCTAGGCTTTAATACACTGACTAGAAAATTTATTCAATAAATATCTATAGGCCATCTATTTGAGGCCTAATGCTGCATTAGGCCCTGTAGTGATCTAAAAGAAGGTCCCTGTCCTTAATATCACCAGAGTGATGAAGCTAAGGTCCCAAAAATAAGGTCTTATATTACTAAGTGCCAATGTTAACTATAAGGCAGTAAGATTCTAGAAAAGGGACGGAGTTTTACTCTTGTTGCCCAGGATGGAGTGTAATGGCAGTATAAAAGAATCCACGGCTCTTAAGAAGTTAAGAGGCTTAAATGGAGAAACCTCCACACTCTAAGAGTAGATAACCTAGCACTTTAGGCATTTAAGACTCTAAGTCTTTCTGGAACATGAAGGCCCACGGTGCTGGGGAAAAGCATTTGCCACATCTCCTATCCTGATGATTCTGTGAATTCATCAGGATTGGAGTGGTTTGATACAGTAAAGAATTCATTTCTTGTTCATGCTACATGTCCAATGTAGATAAGGATGGGGTGGAGGGGAGATTTGCTCCGTATAATCTCTCGGAGACCCAGGCTGATGGAGGTTCTACCATACTAGAATGTTGTCATCTCATATGACTTTCAGGATTGCTACAGCAGGGGCAAACAAACAAACAAAAAACTGTAGGAAGTTTATAAGTGCCAAGACTGATCATTTCTACCAATAATCAATTGGCTAAAACCTAGCTATATGTGCATGGAACAATGCAATATATAATCTTCCTTTCTCCCCTGAAAGGGGAAAAATGAAATAGGATTTCATAAACACATATAATATCAATCATGACCGATTATCCAAATAATCTTACTTTGTTAATAATAGCTAACACTTATATTTTGCTCATCTTTGAAATCCACCTGTGAGGCAGCTTTTATTATCATTATCTCTATTTTATTTTATTTTTTTAAGATAGGGTCTTGCTCTGTAGTCCAGGCTGTAATGCAGTGGCATGATCACAGCTCACTATAGCCTGGAATTCCTGGGTTCAAGTGATCCTCTCACCTCAGCCTCTTGGGTAGCTGGAATTACAGGCATGCTCCACCACACCTGGCTAATTTTTTGTTTTGTAGAGATGAGGTTTCACTATGTTGCTGAGGCTGGTCTCGAACTCCTGAGCTTAAGTGATCCTCCCACCTCAGCCTCCCAAAGTGTTGGGATTACAGATGTGAACCACTGCACCTGACCATCTCCATTTTAAAGATAGGAAAGTGAAGCAAAATGAAATTAAATCATTTATTCAAAGTCCCTCAGCTAGTAAGTGGCACAACATAGAGTCAGTCTAGAAGTTTTTCTCAAGAGTTCATACCAGGCCCAGGCTGGAGTCCAGTCGCACAGTCATAGCTCACTGCAGCCTCAATCTCCCCAGGCTCAGGTGATCCTCTTAACTCAGCCTCCTGAGTAGCTTGAACTACAGGCATGCACCACCATGCCCAGCTACAGAGTTCCTGTTCTTAACAACTACGTTCTACCTCCTTTGTTATAGGCTTAGTTAAAATGGAAGTCAAATCACGATTCCATGTACCCTGCACCTCTTACATTGGGGTATAGAAAATTTCTAGCAATGGTGTCATACTTGACTCTGACTAGTCCGCCCTGCCAATATTTCCATAGCCTCAGTTGTGTAAATATACTCACCATGCTCTTGACCGGCCTGTCTTGGTACACCATCTGTTCAAAGGGTTGTGGATGACAGCTTGATTGTGTGTAAGCTTTATGGATATATATCTACTATATGGGTCTATCTAGTATATAGGTATATATATGGATGTAGATGCTGTTTCTAAATGTAACACATTCTTGCATAGGCATCAGCAACTGTCAAAAGCATTTTGTCCTCTGTCCTTGGATGAGGCATTCTTGTTCCCCTGTTCTCAACTGCTCTCCAGCACAAGTTATTCTCATTCTTTGGAAAATAGAAGTGAACTATGTTTTTCTCCTAAATCAGTGTAATGGAGCAGATTATGTACAGATGACTGGTGGGGGAGACATTGACAGCCGGCCCTGAGCAGGGCTGAGTAATGGAAATCCAAGTTATCTCAAGCCTCAGAATTATTCAAGTTTCCCTCTGTAACCTGTGTGTCCAAGGTCAGACTAGGCTGAAAACAACATGAGGTTACAATTTCAATAATGTCCAGTCTTTAAGCCTAATGTTAATAGGGATTTTGTTTATGTTGTTCATTAGTACATAGTGAGTATCTAGAACAGTGCCTGGAATATAGTAGACATGCCATAAATGTTTGTTGAGTAAATTTATTGACCAAATTCTGGTCCTCTTTGGAGGCATGATGGTGTAGTGGTAGAGTCATACTGTTTGGCTCTGTGTCCCTACCCAAATCTCATATCGCATTGTAATTCCCAGTGTTGGAGGAGGGACCTGGTGGGAGATGATTAGATCATGGAGCAGACTTCCCGTTGCTTTTCTCATGATGGTGAGTTCACATGAGCTCTGATGATTTAAAAGTGCGTGGTACTCCTCCCCCCTCCCCTTCTCCCACTGCTCTGACATGGTAAGATGTGCTTGCTTCCCCTTCCCCTTCCACCATCGTTGTTAGGTTCCTGAGACCTCCCAGCTATGCCTCCCGTACAGCCTGCAGAACTGTGGGTTACTTAACCCTTTTCTCTCTATAAATTGCCCAGTTTCAGGTATGTCTTTATAGCAGTGTGAGAACAGACCAATACGTAGATCATTGCCTAATAGACCCAATAGACGCAATAACAAGGGGGCAGTGTGACCCCTTGTTAGTTATTTACCCTCTCTGACCTCTTCTTTCCTTATTGGCAAAATGAGGCTAATATTACCTGCCTCTTGGATTGTTATGAGAATTAAATCTGATACTTGATGTCAGGCACTCAGTACATGGAAGCTAGCTACGGCTCTGCCCTGTATCAGAAAAATCCCTGGAGCCCAGCCTGGTCACACATACCTGCAGTCCCAGTTACTCAGGAGGCTGAGGTGGGAGGATGGCTTGAACCCAGGAGTTTGAGGCTATAGTACACTATCACCATGCCAGTCAATAGCCATCTGGGCAATATAGCAAGACCTTGTCTCTAAATAAATAAATAAGTTTTTAAAAAGAAAAATCACCGGGCACAGTGGCTTACACTTGTGATCTCAACACTTTGAGGGGCAGAGGTGGGCTGATCACAAGGTTAGGAGTTCCAGACCAGCCTGGCCAATATGGTGAAACCCTGTCTCTACTAAAAATACAAAAATTAGCTGATGTGGTGACACATGCCTATAGTTCTAGCTACTTGGCAGGCTGAGGCAGAAGAATCGCTTGAACCCAGGAGGCGGAGGTTGTAGTGAGCCAGGATCATGCAACTTCACTGCAGCCTGGGCGATAGAGTGAGACTCCATCTCAAAAAGAAAAAAAAAAACAAAGAAAAGAAAAATCTCTGGAGATCTTGTCATTCCTCAGGGTTCCCCACAGACATTTCTGTTAGTTGTTAGGGGTGTCTCAGCTATGTTCACCAGTAAGTCTTCTTAGCTACCAAATCTCATGTTTCTTTTGGATTCTCCACCAACCTCCTCCTCCTCTACTCTGCTTTCTTTTGGTTGTGTCTGACTCTGAGCTTTCGCCTACCATTTTGTAGTGCCCGCCATATAGGGTGTTAATATCTGGACAAATAGTGGTGCCTCCTGCTTAAAGTCAATGACTCAGTGAGGTCAACAATGAGTCAACAGGACTGAGGCTGCTACAACCGCCACTCCCTAAAGCTTAAGGTATTCACCAAAGTTGCCACCATCCCCCATTGCAGCTGCCTGTGTCCTAGGCCTCCTAGATGATCATCTACCCACTGAAGCAGGAAGTGTTCCTTGGTGGCTCCCATTCCACAGGTCCCAAGTGGCTCTGCAAATTAAGGAGTATCCCTGAACCATACTCACTTCTGCTTGTGCCCACAGTGCTGCAGATGTCCCCAATATCTCAAAGAAATTTTGTGTGACAGTGCCCACGTCAGCTCTCCATCACCTAAGCCCCCATCCTATCCTAGGTGATTAGAACTTCGTCACAGCCATTGGGTGCTGGGTGGGAAGCAATTGGAGAGGCATACACCCAGCAGTTACTTGAAACCACTCTTTCCCCTCCAGAAGCCAAGGCCATTATTATCAACTAGTGTCTTTCAGTTTCTCTTACTTATTTATTTTTTAGAGACAGGGTCTTGCTCTGTTGCCCACAGCAGAGTGCAGTGGTATAAGCATAGCTCACTGCAGCCTTGAACTTCTGGCTCAGTACATTGCAGCTAGCTAGGGCTCTGCCCTATATCAGAAAAATCCCTGGAGCTTGGCCTGGTTGCACACACTTGTTGTCCCAGCTATTCGGGAGGCTGAGGCAGAAGGATGGCTTGAGCCCAGGAGTTTAAGCCTGTAGTATGCTATCGTCATGCCTGGCTATTGACATGGGGAATATAGCAAGACCCTGTCTCTAAATCTCTGGAGACCTTGTCGTTCCTCAGGTTCCCCTCAGACATTGCTGTAAGTCTTCAGTGGTATCTCAGGTATGTTCACCAGTAAGTCTTCTTAGCCCAGGAGTTTGACACTGTAGTACACTATCACCATGCCTGTCAATAGCCACCTGGGCAATATAGCAAGACCCTGTCTATAAATAAATAAAGACATTTTAAAAAAGGAAAATCTCTGGAGACCTCCCACCTCAGCCTCCTGAGTAGCTGGGACTATAGGCACGCTCCACCACACCAAGCTAATTTTTTAAAAAAATCATTTTTGTATAGACAACACTATGTTGTCCAGGCTGACCTCGAACTCCTGGCCTCAGTGATTCTCCCACATCAGCCTCCCAAAGTGCTGGGATTATAGATCTGAGCCACGGAACCTAGCCTCTCACTCTCATAGAAAGAGTTCTTTCCTGGTGGCTTCCAGCTCCCTCATGCAAAAAAGGCTCCAGACAGGCTTCTCCACTGGGCCTCCACCCAAGACCAGACACATCTGAGCCCCAGCTAAAGATAGCTTGTTTCCAGCCTAGAGCCTCATTACTTTTAAAAGAGAAAAGAATTAGACAGTAAAATCTAAAAACGTTAATTTTCTTAGGCCTTTTCAGATTTGATTTGGTAAAAAGCAGAGGTAGAAAGTTCTACCCCTTAAGAACAGATTAGAGGAAAGATTGCACAGAAGCCAGTAAGGGAGAAGTTATCTGCAGAGCTGGCAACTGATATGCAAAATGCTGATAAGGCTTAGAAGACCTGGAGGAGGCCCCCTTTGATACTGTTTGATAAACCAACAAGTGTGATCACAGTGCCAGGGCCTGTGCTAGGAATTGTATGTACCTTGTCTTTAATCTTCAAACAACTTTGTGTTACTGGAAAAAACACCTGCCCACACCCACTCCCTCCCCTACTCACCCAACAGGGCCTGGGAGGAAAAGAAGGCCTGTTTCTCAGAGCAAATGTAACCTGGCAGCCCTTAAAATACAACTGGTAATTTTAAAGCTTTAGTAGAGTCCTTGGATATGTTGAGGAAGAGCAGAGTTCGCAGCAGGAACCGGAGAGAGATGCATTGGTTGAGTTATGTTATGCAGTTATTATCCTATAGGAAGGATTTGTGTTTCCTCTAGAAGGTGAGGGCAGAGTAGGAAGAGCAAGGAAAGAAAAGGAAGACAAAGTGGCTTGAGAGCACAACGGGAGACTGGACCTGGAACAGGGAAAGATGCCAAGGAACAGACAGACTGCGAGAATATATAATGTACATATAGTTTACATCTATATAGTGCCACATATATGTGTGTGTGTGTGTGTGTGTGTGTATAAATTTTTTGTAGAGAAAGGATCTCGCTTTGTTACCCAGGCTGGTCCCAAACGCTTCAAGTGGTCCACCCACCTCAGCTACTAAAGTGCTGGGATGACAGGCTTGAGCCACCACACCCACACAAGAAGATTAATTTTTTAGTATGCCTAGCAGGATACAAATCTCTCCATGCCAATCTTGTCTAACCCATAGCCTGTGGACTGCATGTGGCCCAGGACGGCTTTAAATGTGGCCCAACACAAATTTGTAAATTCTCTTACAACATTATGAGATTTATGCATGGACTTTTTTGTTTATTTGTTTTTTAGCTCATCAGCTATCTCTAATGTTCGTGTATTTTATGTGTGGCCCAAGACAATTCTTCTTCCAATGTGGCCCAGGGAAGCCAAAAGATTGGATACCTGTGCTATATGCAAAAGCCTTAGGTAACTGAGTTTTTGTTGAAATTAAAGAAAGAACTGAACTTTACAACTGGATTGATATGGCATAGGTCAGAGGCAGCGTGAGGGGGGATGAACCAATATTCCAGAATTTAAATAATTCTGGGGAAGCAGGAGCTCACAGCCAGGGTGACTGTATACATAGGATGATTGTATGCATCTTCAGGAAGTTTTCAGAAATCCCAGAGGGGTATTGGACTGCCCATACCCCTGTGATGGGTATTTGAGAACATCTTACCTGAGAGTCAGGAAGACTCTCCAACTGACCTCTGTTTATACCTAAAATCACATGGTATGTATAATTGTTTTAATCAAGTTGTCATTTTGCATCACATTTATAAACAGTGTCATTAGAATATCCTTACTTTAAAAGTTTTGTGCAAGTTGGGCACATCTTAAATTTTTTATTTTTTTTAAGAAAAATATGTAGGTTTTTTTTTTTTTAATAGAGACAGGGTTTCTCCATGTTGGTCAGGCTGCTTAAATTTAATTCTATAAAATTGAGTATTCTGGCTGTTTCCAGCCTTGTTTTATGTTTTGTTTTTTTTGCAATTATAATTACTGCTATGATAGATTTTTACAGCAGCTTAACCATGCCAACATAATCCAGACTGACTAGGACTCTCAAATTTAGTCTCTGTGGAGAGACCAAATATGCAAATGGACAATGGCCAGACTACATATGAAAACTGAACTCTGATCCATAACCTCTGTAGCGACTAGCCCAGGAAGCAGAAGCACAGCCTCCATAGCAATCAGCCCCCAGATGGTCAGAGCTTGGGCAATCATTGCCAGCTTCCCTAAATTTTGACCCTCCTTCTAACTCAGGACCAACCAGAGAAAGCCAGATACGCTCTCCACACCAATCCTGTAGGGCACCCTGCTTCACACTAGCCTGCCTTCTGCTCTTTCATGCCAACAAGCTCCTATCAGAGCACACCTGAAGCCCTCCCCTTTTTTTCTCACTCTAAAGCTTGCCAACTCCCCCGCCTGTCTTTGACTATCTGCCAAAACCAAGTGTTAGTGGCTGACTCCCTCGCTATAGAAAGCTCTCCATAAATCTCTTCTGCTTGTTCTCATTCCAGTTTATATCTACACTCCTGGCAAAGCCTAGCTCAGGTCAACCTGGTAGATACTGAACCCAAAGGACTATCACAGGCTGAACATTGCATAGGAGCCTTTTCTACCATGAGGCATTAGAAAATTCCTGGCTATTTCTAGAAGGACATTTAGCAGAAAAACCACCTCCACATACCATGCATACCTACCAGAGAGAAGGCCCTGGGTCCCATGTCGTCTTTGACCACTTGATGCCTATGCAGTAGCAGAAGCAGCAGAAGCAGGAAGCCACAGAAAATAAATCAGATGCCAAGTTCAAATTGCCCCAGTCCATCATGCTGCCGTGTCACCAGCCCGTGGTGCCAGGCCAATTACCACCACAAGCACTGAAGTCACTTTTCAAAACATGGTCAAACAAACTCCAGCAGGGTCAGCCAGGCGTTAAAACACTCAGACACAATTGTCAAAGCAAAGAATTATGTGCCAGTAAATATAAGTCAGGGCTCCAGTTTAGCAATCACCTGGCTGACAGCCTGAAGATTAACCCTTTCTGGACAGACCTGACCCATTGTCAATCCAGAGGGACATGGATAAAGGGAGGGCAGAAGAGGATGGGGTGAGAGGGACCAGGCATGGGGTTCAGTCAGACTGAAACTGGGGTGATTTTCTGTGCTGTCATTCCTGGGCCACCACAACTTTGGGGGCTGTGGGTAAATGTCAACTCAGGTCATCTTCCCATGTCTTCTTAAGCCTTCTGAGTTCACACAGTTACCTGGAACCATCAGGAAACGGAGGGAGATTTTCTCCTACTGTGTGTCTAGACCTGAGATTCCCTTAAGGTTTGCATGTTTCTTTTTAGTATTTAACTCCTTGAAGGACACATGGCAAGAGACCCACCTTTATTTGATTAGGGCTCCCTTGCCAGGGGTGTTACCAGTGCCATTGCAGATGCTTGTATTCTGGGCACTCAAGAAAATATCTGAAAAGCTCCTCTCTAGCCCAGCATTCTGAGAAATGATGCTGTCTAACAATATATAGGCTTTTTAAAGTCTATTAAGCATCATTTACAAATCCCATTAGGTTTTAATCTCTGCAAATCTCCCAATTGGTATCATCATTATCATTATCCCCTTCTGAGGCTCAGAGAAGGGGATAACTGACTTGCCCATGATCACGAAGCTAGGAAGGGACATAGCTGGGACTCATCTGACTCCAGAATCCAGTAGTACTTTGAGGATGGAGCTAGAGGGTCAGGGGTCGGGGGTGGGTAGGAAATCCAGCTCTCACTAGAGCTGGAGGTGTTTGCCCAAAGCTTCCTGATTTAATAGGAGGGTGGTGAGTTTGAGGGTTTACAAGGCTCACAGGGAGGCCCATGGCTGGAAATCGCCTCTGGGTACTCTTCAAGCCCTGGAAAGGGAGTGCAGGCCAACAGCTCTTCTGGTATTTTAATGAAACAAAAAGCAGGAAATACAAGGAGTTGGCTGGCTGCTGAGATGGCGCCTAACATAATCTTTAACTGTAATGAACTGGTCATTTCCTGGATGTAAAGGAAAAGTTTAAGAAAAAAGTGACAGAGAAAGAACCCCCTCCCAGCCACCCAGCCCAGCCAGCTGCAGAGAGGAAAACAAATGAGCTTCTATAGATGGAATCCTTTGTTTGAATAGAGGCTAACTGTGGCTCCTCTTTGCTTGTAACCTGGAGTCAGGTGGCTGACACCCAAACGCTTCCCTCAAGGCTGTAACTAGGAACCCCTGAAAGAATGAGCACATTGGGACTCAGAAGGGGACCACTTACTTAGAAGAAAGGTCTGAATCTGGAAGAAGCAAAGGATCAAGTCAGACGTGTGAAGAGTAAGGAGCCCATGGATCTCAAAAGAAAGGACATTTTTTCTGTAAAGAGTTCCCCTCCTTATCCTCTGTCACTGTCACATCTAGGTAAAAAGACCAAGTGATAAATAGCACCTGCCAGCCATGAATAGGAATGGCCAGAGTGGCAGGCGGCCTGGGCACAGGGGGCTGGATTAGGGCAGAGGTGCCCACGGAGGTCCAAGCCTGTTTCGCTGCCCTCCTGACCCCAGCAGCCCCAGCCACCAGTGTGATAAAGCGAGTGCCTCCAGGGGGCCAAGAAGGCAGAGACCCTGCCCAGCCCCCTCCCCTGTCCTCCAGCCTCCTCAACCGCCTCAGCCACTTCCCCTCACCCAGCTCCTTTCTCCTGGCCAGCCTCCCACACACAGGTGCCAGTGGGAATGCACTTAGATTGATTCTGTACTCCCCTTGGGGTGCTAAACACCCTCCTGGGCTGAGAACAAAAGAGAACAAATTGCTGGAAGTGGAGAAAGCCATTCTGCTTTTCTTGCTGTCTGGTCCTGTCCCCTACTAGCACCCCAGCCAGGTGGTGCCCTCTGAGTGGCAGCTTCCTGCTGTGAGACTCTTGTGAAAGCCTTGTCAGGGCCCTGTGGAAGGGACGGGGAGACAGCTACCAGTGATTCTGATGGGAAGGCGATCTCTCTGTGCTGTCTGCCATCACAGGGCTGGGCCACGTGCTCGAGACTGCCTGAGAGAAGGGAGCTCAAGATGCTTGAGTTGGGACTGCGTTTTGACCGGAAGACCTTTGAAATGTTTATGAAGAGAAAAGAAAACACACATGGAAATTCAACAATAAACCCAGGCTTGTAAAAGAACCCAGAAGTGAGTCCTGAGTTTTATAAGAGGCAAGACTTGGATACAGCTTTAGGGCAGATGGTTACTTAGTTTTGGAAAAACCAATGTAATGGCTCATTTAATTATGCAAATATGGGGCTATAAGAGCTGGAAGGGAAAAGTGCTCTGGTGGTAGAAAGAGTGGGTGTGTCTGCTTGAGAGTCCTGCCATAAATCTCTTCTTCTTCCTTAGGAAAAACTAGATTTGCTGAGAAAGACTTTGATGTGTGCCAGGCCAATGCTCTATTGTAGCTGCCTATGTTCTTTTTTAAATTTATTTATTTTGAGACGGAGTCCCCCTCTTGTTGCCCAGGGTGGAGTGCAGAGGCACAATGTCGGCTCACCGCATCCTCTGTCTCCTGGCTTCAAGTGATTCTCCTGCCTCAGCCTCCCGAGTAGCTGGGATTACAGGCACATGCCTCCATGCCCAGCTAATTTTGTATTTTTAGTAGAGATGGGGTTTCTCCATGTTGGCTAGGCTGGTCTCAAACTCCCGACCTCAAGTGATCTGCCTGCCTCAACCTCCCAAAGTACTGGGATTACAGGCATGAGCCACCATGCCCGGCCATATGTTCTTGTACCACTCATCATAGATGAAGAAACTGCGTTTGTGAAGTCTTTTTGGGGACCTGGGTGCATACAGTTGGGGAGATTCTATATGCAGCCCAGCCCTACAGACTGTTTTGGGGTTCCCAGGAGAGATCCTGTTGGCCAAGTCTTTGGTGTCCCCCATCACGGGGCACTATTAATAATGAATCCCTTTTGAGTGGCTTCTCTAGTATCAAACATTCTCTAGGTAAGACTCAGAAGTTCTTATCCTGAGTCCATGGATCCCCATGATGTCATTAAATAAAATTTAGAGACTCTATGTACTTGAATGAAAAAAAAAAAAATCTTCATTTTTTCACTAAATCCTAAATGATGTTAGCATTTCTATAAGTAGTAATACAGGTAAGAAACTGCAGTAGTATTAGCAGAACTGGTGACCTACCTATGGTTTAGATATCATTTTTTGGTACCCCCACCACAAAGAAGTTTGATCCCCAGTGCTGGAGGTGGGGCCTAATAGGTTTTTGGTTACTGGGGCTGAATCCCTCATGACTGGCTGGGTGCCTCCTCAAGGTAATGAGTTTTTACTCCACTAGTTCCCATGAGAGCTGATGGTTAGAAAGAGCCTGCATCTTCCCCCCTCTCTCTTGCTTCCTCTCTCACGTGATCTACACACCAGATCCTTTTTGCCTCACACTGTGAGTGGAACCAGCCTGAAGCCCTCACCAAGATTCTCGTGCCATGCTTCTTGTACAGCCTGCAGAATCGTGAACCAAATCAACCTCATTTCTTTATAAATTACCCAGCCTCAGGTATTTCTTTATAGCAACAAAAAACAGACTAAGACAGTCACCACTAGAAACTATAGATATTTTCATGTCACTTTACTATTTTTTTGTTTTTTATTTTTTTAAGAGACAGGGTCTCACTATGTTGCCCAGGCTGGAGTGCAGTGGCTATTCACAGGTGCTATCCCACTACTGATCAGCATGGGAGTTTTGACCTGCTCCGTTTCCGACCTGGGCTGGTTTACCCCTCCTTATGCAACCTGGTAGGTCACCATATTGATGCTGAACTCAGTGTGGACACCTGATCGGCATAGCGCATTACAGCCCAGAACTCCTGGGCTCAAACGATCCTCCAGCCTCAGCCTCCCTCGTAGCTGGGACTACAGGCAAGGGCCACTGTGCCCCCAGCGTCACTTTACTGTTGTTGGTGTTATCTTGTGTACATTCATTACTGCTTCAAATTTACAGTAGCTATTAGGCCTGTCCCCAGAAACTGGCAGGGTTAAACCCAACTTCCAGTTGGCATCAGGTGATAGAATTATCTGCAAGTGGCTTAACACTGGACCAGACTGAATCCTTGGCTTAGGCCATTCTGAAAGCCTATAAGCTACTGATCTATTTGGGCAAAGGTGAGAGTACCTAGGTGATATTTCCAGCCAATGCACCTATCTTGAACACAACTCATGTTACCAGTGAAAACTAATATCTAACATGTATTATGCTAGCTAACAAGCCCTTTGGTGTTAACAGGAAACAAAGATGGTTGAAGTTGTAATGGTATCACCCTCTGGTTAGATCTTTTTTGCTTAGATTTCTGCTTAAAGTCTTTCAGATGTTATTCATTTCTGAAGAGTGCATTTCTTTTAGAAGACTCCAAATGTTAATTAACTGCTCCTAGTGTGTAGATGACATATATATCATACTAACTATGCTGAAATATTTAAAAGTAAATATAGCAATATAATGCAAATCAGAGCTGACCCAGAAGTTTGATAGAAATTGTATGTTATTGGGCCAGGCGCAGTGGCTCACGCCTGTAATTCCACCACTTTGGGAGGCCGAGGCAGGTGGATCACAAGGTCAAGAGATCGAGACCATCCTGGAGACCAACATGGTGAAACCCCGTCTCTACTAAAAATACAAAAAATTAGCTGGGCACGGTGGCGTGTGCCTGTAATCCCAGCTACTCAGGAGGCTGAGGCAGGAGAATTGCCTGAACCCAGGAGGCGGAGGTTGCGGTGAGCCGAGATGGCGCCATTGCACTCCAGCCTGGGTAACAAGAGTGAAACTCCGTCTCAAAAAAAAAGAAAAAAAAATAGTACGTTATCTGATACACCCAGTGAATCCTTGTGCTTCTTTTGGGGGCTAAACATTGAATGTCTTCTTGAATTTACAGTTGAAACCACCTGGGAAACAGCATGGACTCATGGACTAATAATACATGGCCTCATGCATTAGTCTGTTCTCAGGCTGCTATAAAGAACTGCCTGAGACTGGGTAATTTATAAAGGAAAGTGGTTTAACTGACTCACAGTTCAGTATGTCTGGGGAGGCTTCAGAACACTTAAAATCATGGCAGAAGGGAAAGCAAACACATCCTTCTACACATGGCGGCAGGGAGAAGAAGAATGAGAGCTGAGTGAAGGGGAAAGCTTCCTATAAAACCATCAGGTCTCATGAGAACTCACTATCATGAGAATAGCATCTGGGAAGCTGCCCCCATGATTCAATCACTTCCCACTGGGTCTTTCCCATTACTTGTGGGGATTATGGGAACTACAATTCAAGATGAGATTTGGGTGGGGACACAGCCAAACCATATCACCTCACATACTGCTGTACCCCTTGGTCAAGAGTGGACTATCAGAGCAAGTCTGGCAGACTTTCTAATGCTGGGTCATTAGAAAAATAATTTCCTGGAGTAGGAAACCACTGCTGCATCTCTTTATTATTTCCTTGGAGAGAAACATTATTTCACAGGAAGACAACAGATAAATGCTGGATGGTTGCTTCCCCTGCTCTTAGCTGTATATCGCAAATGTCCTATTATCAAAGATGCTCGCTCCAGCTAAATATAGCCAAGGTATTGAGTCCAAGAGCAGGGGATGCCAATCTTTACCACTCTTGGTATCACTTTCAAGTGTAAAGAGGCTCAGTGCCCTTTAGCAACTAGAGACCAGGATTCAGTTTTCTCTGTTTTGAAACTGAACTACCTTTTGGCCAGAAAGAATGAAGTTATTTAAAACCTCAGCATTACTAATGCAGGAAGGGATCACAAAGAGTATTTGGTCCACCTTCTCCATTTGACAGATGAGGAAGCAAAGGCCAGGAGAGATACAGGGTGATCATCCCTAATCAGAAAATCTGAAATTCAAATCACTCCAAAATCCAAAACTATTTGAGTGCTGCCATGATGCCATAAGTGGAAAATTACACACCTAACCCCACGTGATGGGTTGCAGTCCAAACACAGCCATGCAACATGCAGTTTGTATTTGTGGAGTTCTTAATGTTTGTTTTCAGTTGTGGTTTGTTTAGAAACAGGGCCACTCAGGTTGGAGTGTAGTGGCTCAATCATAGCTCACTGCAGCCTTGAACTCCTGGGCCCCACTGATCCTCCTGCCTCAACCTCCCCTGTAGCTAGGACTACGGGTGCGTGCCACCACACCTGGCTTGTGGTGTTGTTTTTAAATTAATGCTACATTATTTTTTACTTGTAAGTACTTCTGGGCAAGTAAATGTTAGAAATGATTGCTGGCCATGCATGGCAGCTCACACCTGTAATCCTGGCACTTTGGGAGGCTGAGATAGGAGGATCACTTGAGGCCAGAAGTTCAGGATCAACCTGGGCACTATAGTAAGACTCCATCTCTAAAAAAAATTTAAAAACAAGCTGGGTATGGTGATGTGCACCTGTAGTCCTAGCTACCTGGGAGGCTAAGGTGGGAGGATCATTTGAGCCCAGGAGGTCAAGGTTGCAGTGAGCTCTGATGGCAACACTGCACTCCAGCCTGGGGAATAGAGTGAGACTCTGTCTCAAAAAACAAAAACCAAACAAAGGAAATGATTGTTTATCAGTAGCACACAAATTCGGTCAGGAATTATGGTGATGCTGAATAACTACAGTTGTCCACATAGGTGGCTGCAATAATAACACCTTTGCTTTCTGATGGTTCAGTGTATGCAAAGTTTTTTCAGACACAAAGTTATTATTACTATTATTTTTTAGAGACAGGGCCCTATTCTGTTACCCAGGCTGGAGCACAGTGACAAAATCATAGCTTACTATAACCTTAAACTCCTACACTCAAGGGAGCTTCCCACCTCAGCCTCCCAAGTAGCTGGAAAAACATGCTGGCTGTTTTAAATTTTTTGTAGCCACGTGGTCTCACTGCGTTGCCCAGGCCAGTCCTGAATTCCTGGCCTCAAGCAGTCTTGTTACGTAGACTTCCCAAAGCATTGGGATTACCAATATGTGCCACTGTGCCTGGCCCAAGCACAAATTTAATAAAAATATTGTATAAAATTACCTTCAGGCTATGTTTATAAGGTGTAGATAAAATGTAAGTAAATTTCATGTTTAAACTTGGGTGGATATAGGTAAATACTGCAAAATATGAAAAAAAAAATCCAAGGCCAGGTACAGTGGCTCATGCCTGTAATCACAGCACTTTGGGAGGCTGAGGCAGGTGGATAACCTGAAGGCAGGAATTCAAGACCAGCCTGGCCAACATGGTGAAACCCCATCTCTACTAAAAATACAAAAAATTAGCTGGGCATGATGGCAGGCACCTGTAATCCCAGCTACTCGGGAGGCTAAGGCAGGAGAATCACTTGAACCCTAGAGGCAGAGGTTGCAGTGAGCAGAGACTGCGCCATTGCACTCCAGCCTAGGCAACAAGAGCGAAACTCCAAGTTAAAAAAAAAAAATCAAAAACATTTCTGGTCCCAAGCATTTCAATTAAGGGATACTCAAGCTGTATTTGTTTAATGGCTACATAGCAGGCATACTGACCAGTCTGAGAGGGTCTTCCTTCAACATAAAGATCAAGTTCCTGCTGACATGAGACAGTGGGAGATGATAAAATTGTACCTTCAAAGTAAATGTGTAGCCTATATGCTGGCGATAACCACTCAGAAAATGTGACGGGAAAAATACCTCATTTACAGTACAGTGGCAGCAAAAAATCATAAAATTCTCTGGGTAGATTTCTTCACATTGTCCACAAAAACACATTCTGGATAAAGAGCTAAATGTAAGAAAAAAACCCCACAAAGCTATAAAGTGCTAGAAGAAAAAAATTGGAGATTATTTTTATGATCTTTGAGGAGGAATGAATGACCTCCCTAAGCAAGAAACAAAACCCAAATCACAAATGAAAAGATCTAACGATATGACTGAATAAAAATGAAAAACCACTGTAAACAAAGACAAATGACAAGCAACAGATGAAGAGGAAATATTTACAATATTTATAACAAGCAAAGGATTAATACCCACAACATATAAAAAAAAATTTGGCCAGGCTGACTCCTGTAATCCCAGCACTTTGGACAGCTGAGATGGGTGGATCACCTGAGGTCAGGAGTTCTAGACCAGCCTAGCCAATGCGGTGAAACCTTGTCTCCACTAAAAATACAAAATTAGCTGGGCGTGGTGGCAGGCACCTGTAATCCCAGCTACTCAGGAGGCTGAGGTGGGAGAATCGTTTGAACCCGGGAGGTGGAGGTTGCAGTGAGCCAAGATCAAGCCACTGCACTCCAGCCCGGGCAACAAGAGTGAAACTCCATCTCAAAAAAAAAAAAAAAAGAAAAAAAAAATTCAACAAATAAATATAAAAAACAAAAGCAATTCAATTAAAACAATGGACAAAGAATATGAACCAGCCAATCACATAAGAAATCCAAATTTTCATTGGGCATATGAACAGACGATTTTAGGGAAATAGATTTTTAGTTGTGGTTTTCAGATTTACGCTCAGCTTTAGAACCATCCAAACAAGAGTATTAAATCATAGGCTGCATTATCTGCCTTTAGAAAGTAAAAATAAAATCATAGGCAAAGGGTGGTCTTCAGGGAAGTGAGCTTTCCAAAGAGTTAGAAAGGTACAGGCAGAGTTATTGTTCAAGGACAGCTGAACATGTTAAGTATGTTTCAAGAGCCAGGAGAACACAAGGTTGATAACATCACTGTAAACAGAAACATGGCTGTGTGTGTACAGGTCTTCTTAAAAGGCAGTAAAAACCCTGGGTATAGTGAGATTAAAACATGGAAAGGCTTGAACTTTTCCACCCCTGGTTTGACTCCCCTTGGATGTATAGTGTGCCCCACCCTGAGGCCTGAGGACCCGGGAAAGCTGCTTGGAGACATCCACCTTTGTTCCATGCAGCTAATCCACTGCTGATAAGATTTTATATTGTCAGCTAGTTAAATCCAGACCTTAATTTTTTCTACATTGAGTGTGTATGTTTTCTCTGTGTTCTCATCCTATTATCTGATAACTACCTGAAATGCTGCATTGTTTGTCCTAATTAATCTGAGAAATGCAAATCAAAATGCGCTACAACAAGCCTAAATTAGAGTACATCTATTTTTGTTTAATTGATCAGAGAAATATTTAAAATACCTTTTTTTGTGTGTGTGACAGAATCTCGCCCTGTCACCCAGGCTTGAGTGCAATGATCAGGCTGTTCTCAAACTTCTGACCTCGTGATCCACCCGTCTTGGCCTCCCAAAGTTCTAGGATTACAGGCATGAGCCACTGCACCCTGCCTTATAATACTTATAAATACCCAATGTTGGCAAGAGGTAGGGTAAAGTACATTCTAATAAGCTGTTGGTAAGAACATTATTAATAAAACCGTTTGGGGATCTAGTTTGGCAGTATCTCTTAAATACAAAATGTTGGTTCCCTTTGACCTAACAATTAAAATTTAGGAATATGTGAACATTTTTTATGCCACATGGATGAAGATTTTCTTGCAGTGTTATTTTTGTTGAAAATCAGAAGCAACTTAAAAGGGCCATTAATAAGAAATGATGACATTAACCACAGCATATCCGTGCTGTTTAAGTTTATGTTCTCTCAGAATCAGACCTTGTAAGTAGGATTCAAGTGCAAGGTGTTTGGGAAGCGTGTAAGTAGGGAAATGAGGAAGTGATACAGGGAAGGGCAGGCAATCAATGAAGGGTGTGTAATTAAGCTAGTTATAAAGATAAGCAACTAGAGTTTCATCTTTTATGGAAATTCCAAAAACAGTGCCAAGCACATGCCTCAGAATTAACCTAGCCAAGGGGTCAGAGAGCTGGAGTATTTATACTCCTACAACTTTTAGTCATTGGCTAAATGCTGTCTTCCAGAGACCTATTAATTCCCAAGTACTTCCAGCCAGCCAGCCATGGGCAAAGTAATTCCAGTGGCTGGAGGGAGCCCTCTAATAATGATATGGTTTGGCTCTGTGTCCCCACCCAAATCCCATCTTGAATTGTAATCTGATTGTAATCTGAGATTGGGGTGTGGCCTGGTGGGAGGTGATTGAGTCATGGGAGCAGACTTCCCCCTTACTGTTCTTCTGATAGTGTTCACATGAGATCTGGTTGTTTTGATAAGTGTCTGGTGGTCCTTCCCCGCCGTGGACTCTCTCTCTCTCTCTCTCTCCTGCTGCCATGATTGTTAGTTTACTGAGGCCTCCCCAGCCATGCAGAACTGTGAACCTTTTTTGTTTATCTCAGGTATTTCTTTATAGCAGGGTGAAAATGGACTAATGCAAACAAGATGGAGGGACTGGCCACTGGAAGTCAGGCTGTTACATGTGGAAACGGTAAGAGTTTCTAAGAGGATACGTGCATAACACAGACAGCGTCTGCTACACATGCTAACAAATACAAAGAGGCTGTTAAGAGGAACAAGGCATCCATGCAACAAGCTGGACTAAGGAGCAAATAGTTAGATATCAAATGCTTCTATTTTTTTTTTTTTTGAGACCGGGTTTCTCTGTTGTTTCCCAGGCTGGAGTCCAATGCCGCCATCCCAGCTAACTGCAACCTGTGCCTCCCAGGTTCAAGTGATTCTCCTGTCTCGGCCTCACAAGTAGCTGGGATTACTGGTGTGTGCCGGCTAATTTTGCATTTTTAGGAGAGACGAGGTTTCTCCGTGTTGGTCAGTCTGGTCTCAAACGACCTTAGGTGATCTGCCTGCTTCAGCCTCCCAAAGTGCTGGGATTACAGGCATGAGCCACCATGCCCAGGCAAAATGCTTATTTTAGCAATACAAATATACATCAAATTGTCCATAGTGGTTATCTCTAAAAAAAAAAAAAAACAGGCTGAAGGATGTGAATTTTCATTTTTCATTTTATACATTTTTGGGTTTTAGTTTGTTTTTGCAACAAGCCTATAGAATACTTTTTAAATTAAAAGAAACAAGAAAAAAATGAGAAAACATTTATGAGGAAATAAGAAAAAGGCAAGGAAACAGAAAATGCATTCATTAGTTTAGTCATTCCACAAATTTGTATGACGTGCCTTCTGCGCAGAGACTCCACATTAGGGACTGGCTACAGTGGCCAGTAAATACTTTCCTAATGAGTGTACTAGATGCAACCTAAGAATCACCTCTTGCAAGTTCTAGGCATTTGTGGAGAGTTAGGCTTTTTTCCCCCTTGAAATAGTCATGCCATTCCCAAAGCTTCTGAAGCTAAATGTTTATGCCTTTTGGAGGTTTCTAGGTCCAGTTAAAAGGGAAAAAAGCACAAAGCTTTAGAATACATGTGAATATGCTTTAAAAAGTTGAAAACACTATGTACATAGTAAATTGTGATTGTTTTCATATGTATCCTGAACAGAAGGGAAGCGTTCATTGACAAGTAAAAAGGGTGGTGGCTTTTTCATCCACTTGAGAATTTTAACTGTATTTTCCAGGTACAGTTCATAAGTGTTTGTGTTATGTGTTAGCAATTCTTCTTATTTCTTTTTGAGGCAGAATCTCTGTTGCCCAGTGCAGTGGCATGATCTCCAGCCTCAGTCTCCTAAGTAGCTGGGACCACAAGTACAAGCCACCATGCCCGGCTAATGTTTGTATTTTTTTTGTAGAAATGGGGTTTTGCAATGTTGCCCAGGTTGGTCTTGAACTTCTGAGCTCAAAGTGATCAGCCCACCCTGGCCTCCTCAAGTGCTAGGATTACAGGCATGAGCCACCACACCCAGCCAGCAAATTCTTTCTGGAAAACAAAAAAATTCTGTATTCCCCTTTCCTGAAATCAAAGATGCCAACTCTGTGGAAAAGATGAATGCATATGGAGAGCCCCTTTTAGTTCTCAGACATTGACCTCTACAACTTTTGTTATTTCCTGTTGAAAACCTTAAGAATTGTTTTTGGCTGGGCACAGTGGCTCACGCCTGTAATCCCAGCACTTTGGGAGGCTGAGGTAGGTGGATCACCAGGTTAAGAGATCCAGACCATCCTGGCTAACATGGTGAAATCCTGTTTCTACTAAAAATACAAAAAATTAGCTGGGCATCATGGCATGGTGCCTGTAGTCCCAACTACTTGGGAGGCTGAGGCAGGAGGATTGCTTGAACCCGGGAGGTAGAGGTTGCAGTGAGCCGAGATTGTGCCATTGCACTCCAGCCTGGTGACAGAGCGAGACTCCATCTCAAAAACAAAACAAATCCACCTGCCTTGGCCTCCCAAAGTGCTGGGGTTATAGGCATGAGCCACCATGCCCAGCTGAAAACCTTAAAAATTTAAGAGGGGGTATCTGTGTGGCCTTGGGTGAATTGCTTCAACCCCTTTGCTCTTCAACCTCCTCATTCTAAAGGTGGGGATAATAGTGGACACTCACAGGGACATTACAGGACCAAGGGGAAAGTGGAGGAGAGCACAATGCAGAGCCCAGAGCAAGTGCTCAATTTGTGTTGGGCCCTGTCCTTTCCTGCTGGCAAGAGCCCCTTCCTGATCTCAGTAAAAAACTATCAAAGAAGCTCCTGAATGAGTATTGCCCACCTTCTGATGAGACCTCTGTAGCAGACAGACTCTAAGGTGACTGCTGATGGCTTCCTGTCTCCTCATGTCCACACCTCTGTGTAATCCCCTTCCCTTAAACCAGAGATAGAACCTGTGATGTGCAAAGGTAAAGGCGTGTCACTCCCTTAATTAGGTTACATTATATGGCAAGGCAAAGGGATTTTGCATTTTAACTAAGGTCTCAAATCAGTTCATTTTGCATTCATAAAAAGGGAGATTATTGCGGGCGGGCCTGATTTAGTCAGAAGAAAGCCCTTTAAAGAGTGACTAGGACCTCTCTGAAGTCAGAGAAACTCTCCCCACTGCCAATCTTGAGAATATAAGCTGCTATGGGGTGAGAGAACCTAACAGAGAGGGTCACAAGGCAATGAACAGTAGGCAGCCCCTAGGAGCTGTCAGTAGCCAGCAGGTAAACTGAGACCTCAGTTCTATAGCTGCAAAGAGATTACTTCTATTAAGAACCAGAGGGATCTTGGTAGTAGATCCTTCCCCAGCCAAGGTTCTGATGAGACTGCAGCCCTAGCCAACACCCAGCCTAATGCAGAGAACCCAGCTGATCCCCAGAAACAGTGAAATAATCAGTGTGTGTTGTTTTAAGCTCTAAGTTGTGCAACTTGTTATACAACAGTAGAAAACAAATACAATCTCCACCAGCTCTTCTGCTTTATATTGAGATCATAATAAAAAGAATTAAAAGGGTGATGAGAATAATGAAAGAATAGAAGGTGAAGGAAGAGAAATAGGACAATTTTACTGAATACTTATCAGGCACATCAGTCAAGGTCCTGAAAGGAGACAAATGGAACACTCAAATGGTAAAGTGAAGAGAATTTAAAATAGGAATGATATGCAGAAGTGTGCATAGGATTAGGGTGCTCAAGAAGGAATACTGAGGCCATTAGCGTCTCTAGATCTGAAAGAGTAAGAGGAGACAGCAGAGTTAACAGGACCCTTATGGAGCTTCTTTAAGGAAGAGGGCTGCCTGACAGTGGCTGGGGATGGAGGTAGAGGTATGCAGCCTCTGTTGAATTGGTGACCCAGCATTGTGAAAGCTGGGGGAATAAACACTCTGGACTCTTTCTTACTCTTCTGAGTAGCCAATGTCTTCTGCCAATAACTCCTTTGGATGAATCCAACTAGAAGCCAGAGAGCAAAGGACACTGAGTGATACAGTCTTAGAGGCTGGTCTCTTAGGGGCATAGAGCAGGGATGAAGAAATGGATATAGAATGGAACTGGAAGGGGAAATGAACAGTGATGAAACTTCATGGATTAGCTCATTGATTTTCATGACTTTTGGCACAGGAGAATTGAAGCACAGCAATGTTAAGTAACTTGCCCACGGTAAGGTAACTAGGAGGTGGTAGAACCAAGCTTGGAACCCAGGCAGATCTAGCCCTAGCACCTGGACTCTTTTTTTGAGACGGTGTCTCACTCTGTCACCCAGGCTGGAGTGCAGTGGTGTGATCCCAGATCACTGCAACCTCCACCTCCCTGGTTAAAGCAATTCCCCTGCCTCAGCCTCCCAAGTAGCTGGGATTACAGGCACACACCATCACCCACAGCTAATTTTTTTTGTATTTTTAGTAGAGATGGGGTTTCACCATTTTGGCCAGACTGGTCTCGAACTCCTGACCTAGAGCAATCTGCCTGCCTCAGCCTTCCAAAGTGCTGGGATTACAGGCGTGAGCCACTGCACCTGGCCAGAGCCTGGACTCTTGAACACTACAAACACAGTTCTCAGGACCCCATGTCTCCGCTGCCTTTCTATTCTGGGTTTTCCTTTGAAGCCAGACAATCCTTTCTCCTGTTGGCAACAGTGCAGGCCTGGCACCTCTTTCTTCTCTGTCTGGCTGCATTCACGTTATTGAAGTCAAATGCTAGCATCTTGCTTGTGGTTGACAAGAACGGACCCTCTATCGTCAACATGTGTGACCAGATGAGAAAAGAAACAAGCCTTTTCTCATGAGATTTCCAAACTAGTTGTTCGGGAACAAGATCAGAACTCTCCAATGTTTTAAGATCCATGAAGCATAGCCTTTGACATTTCCTCTCAGGCATCCCCAAATTACTTCAAAGTGTTTGTTCACACCTGGCAGGCGGGCAGGAGAGGCAGCGAGAAAGCCATCTGTGGAGATTTGCAGCCCTCACTTTCATCGGCAAAGCCTCCCCCTCTGAAGACATGATGAATTCAGCTATTTTGGGAGCAGGGATTATAGATGTGACCCGCCTGGCTCAGCTCTGAGTAACTGCCTAGAATTCTTGACAATAGCAAAAAGAAAGGAGAATGAAAGTTAAAAAAGAAAAAACCCTCTCAGTTTAGTTCACAAACTTGCCAAATGCTTGATTAGCTTCTTTATAGGTCCACAGTTCACTTTCTTCCAAAAAATGTCCCAGGAGAACAGCAAGGATATGGGATCTGGGGAGACAGAGGTCTTGGTTCTGGTCCCAGCTCTGCCAGGTTTTAGCAGTGTGACCTTGGGCAAGTCATTCATTTAGTAAACATTTATTGAGGGCTTTATCCTTGAGAATCATGGAAGTGAAAGACACAGTTCCTGCCTTCAGTGAGTTCACAGAAAATTGAGTAGAAAAAGACAGTGTGATAAATGCTAAGACAGAGGTCCCCTGAGAGAAGCCTAGAAGAGGGGAACCTAGCTCAGTCTGAAGGTGTGGGCAGGAAGTCTCCTAACCTCTCTAAGTTTCAGTTCCTCAGCTGTAAAACAGGGAGCTTTTATATATTTGTGAAGGGAGCTGATAGAATGAAATACACTTCGTCTCCTAAATGAAGCCTATTCAGTGACTCGTACCTATTTCTGTTTGTGAAAAGAAAGCCTGTCACTGATCCCCACTATCCCTCCACTCAGGATATTCTTTTTATTTCTTTTTTTTTTTTTTTTTTTTTTTTGAGACAGGGTCTTACTCTGTCACTCAGACTGGAGTGCAGAGACATGATTTCAACTCATCACCCTCCGCCTCCCAAATTCAAGCAATTCTCATTCCTCAGCCCCCCGAGTAGTTGGGATTACTGGTGTGCGCCACCACCACCTGGCTAATTTTTGTATTTTTAGTAGAGACGGGGTTTCATCATATTGGCCAGACTTGTCTTGAACTCTTGACCTCAAATGATCCACCTGCCTCCGACTCCCAAAGTGCTGGGATTACAGGTGTGAGCCACTGGATACAGATGCACTCAGGACTCTTCAGAGAAAAGTTTCTTGCCTCTCCCTGCTCCTACCTCAGTTTTCCCCACACACACTATGTACTTTCCTGACTACCCAGATGATCCAGATGTATTAAGTACTTTCCATGTAAATGTGCTAGACTGAGAGAGATGAGATTTACTGTATTAGGAGAGGCAGGGGGCTGCCGGGCAAAAAGGATCAAAACTTAACTAGGCAAAACCAAGAACAAGGAAGAGAAGTGAGATTCGAAGGGAGGAGGACCAGGAAAGCTGGAGGCAAATTAGACCAGCTCCTGGGAGAATCCTGACCTGTGCCCAGACAAGAACATAGGAAATACCTGATGGCTTCAGAAGATCAGGACTGTTTGACTCTACACGAAGAGGAAGCAAAGCCAGCAGAACTGTTTCTTTTCAGCAGCCAGATTCGTTTAGCAAAAGCTCTGTCTTCTAAGGGAACAAAATCAAAATGAAATTAAGAAGATAACACAGACTTCTTGGATAATTAGGAAGATGATACCACTGCTTGCAAAGGCATATGCTTTCCTTCAAAGGCAAATCAAAAAGTGCATTTCTCATTCATTAATGCCTACAGGCACTCATTCACTTAGTGCTGGGCACTGAGTGGAATACAAAACTGTACAACACTCAGCTCTTGCCTTCAATTTTGTCCTAGTAAACTTTCCTTTTTTTTTTTTTTTTGAGATGGAGTTTTGCTCTTGTTACCCAGGCTGGAGTGCAATGGTGTGATCTCGGCTCACCGCAACCTCTACCTCCTGGGTTCAGGCAATTCTCCTGCCTTAGCCTCCTGAGTAGCTGGGACTACAGGTGTGCACCACCATGCCCAGCTAATTTTTGTATTTTTAGTAGAGACGGTGTTTCGCCTTGTTGACCAGGATGGTCTCGATCTCTTGACCTCGTGATCCACCCGCCTTGGCCTCCCAAAGTGCTGGGATTATATAGGCGTGAGCCACCGCACCTGGCCAAACTTTTCAATATAACTGTTTAAAATTTTTTTTGTAGAGATGGGGACCTTGCTATGTTGCCCAGGCTGATCTCGGACCCTTGGGCTCAAATGATCCTCCTGCCTTCGCCTTCTAAAGTGCTGGTATTACATGCATGAGCCACTATGCCTGGCCCTAGCAAACATTGACTGAGCATCTGCTCTGTGTCAGACACTGGGCTCCATCCCAGGATTTAACTAAATAACTGTACGTGGTGGCTTATGCCTGTAATCCCAGCACTTTGGGAGCCTGAGGCGGGTGGATCACCTGAGGTCAGTAGTTCATGACCAGCCTGGCCAACATGATGAAATCCTGTCTTTACTGAAAACACAAAAGTTAGCCAGGCACTGTGATGAGTGCCTGTAATCCCAGCTACTTGGGAGGCTGAGGCAGGAGAATCACTTGAACCCAGGAGGCAGAGGTTACAGTGAGCTGAGATTGCATCACTGCACTCCAGCCAGGGTAATAGAGTGAGACTCCATCTCAAAAAAAAAAAAAAAAAAAAAAAAGAAAGAGAAAAAGAAAAAAGAAAGAAAGAAAACGAAATAGAGCACAATTTCTTACCTTAAGGAGAAAATCTGGTGGATTTGCTAATAAAATGTCTTCACACTTCTAATCTTCTAAACATTGACTTGAACAGATATTATTCTTGCCTGTGATTCTGTCAGTTTTCTGGCCCTTGTTGGAAGAATAAATCCTCTGAATTTATTCTAGAGGCCTAGCAGTTCAGCTCTGAGCTTACAGTAGTTGTGACTGAGAGAGAAAAAAAAATGTTCTGTTTCCCTATCTCTCCCCTACAGGTCTAACAATGCACCTGGCTGGATCAGGAGCATCCACCTTTTTCTCCAAATGAAGTGTTACACACAGTGAGTCATTTTTCTGGCTTTTTAAAAAGCTTGATTCAACCCTCCAATTTCCCACCTTTCTCTTCCACCTGCCTTGTTTAATAATTAGGCTACTTAATAAATGTGTTTGATGAGGAGGAGGAGGAGGAGGAGGATAGTGATTGTTAGGGCTTACAAGTCCCTGGGGAATAAATATAACAGTGTCCTAGGCAAGATTCACTATGTTCTGGGTTGTTCCCTGGGCATCTTGGGGAGTGAAAAGGCCAGAGGCCCTTCCTGCTTTAGGGTCCAGGTTTGACTGACCTTGGGTCATTCTGTCTCTAAGGGCCCTGGCCCTGCCAAGAAACCAGGTTTGGTTTCTATCTCTTCCTTTTGTTTCTGCTCCTAGTTTAGCTTTCGTTTTTCTTACTTGGATCTTTTACTAACAGCAGATGACCACTGCTTTCAAGTCCCTGCTGGGTTTGGAAGGTAGAGAGCAAACTAGACTGAGTGGAGGTGAGAAAAATAATCCAGGCCAGCTTGTGATGATGCAGAACAATCAGGAGGCCTCACTGGTGAAGTACATTTCAGCAGGAAGGCACCCAAGGCATGGACCCGGAAAAGAAGTGATAGGAACCTACCCACAGATGAGAAAGAAACAGAGACAGAGAGACAGATGGAGCTGCAGCTGGAGACCGACACACACACACATGTACAGGGGGCTTGTAGGGAGGAGGAGAGAGAGACTGATTTTCACAGAGACAGGCTATATAACCTGGGGGAAAAAGGAGTCACAGATGTGGGTTCAGAGTTCACCTTTGCCATTTACTAGCTTTATGTGACTTGCATACTACTAAGCAGCTCACTTCGCCTTCTCTAGCTTCTGTTTCCTTATCTGTACAATGTAGCTAATAACACCTATCTTGCATGATCATTGTGAGAACTAGTGATAAAATATGCCAAGTCACTTGCATGCAATAGGCCCTCATTTAGTGGTAGCTGTAGTTTTTTTTTTTTTTGAGATGGAGTTTTGCTCTTGTTGCCCAGGCTGGAGTACAGTGGCACAATCTTGGTTCACTACAACCTCCGTCTCCCAGGTTCAAGCGATTCTCCTGCCTCAGCTGCCCGAGTAGCTGGGATTATAGGCATGCACCACCATGCCTGGCTAATTTTGTATTTTTAGTAGAGACGGGGTTTCGCCATGTTGGACAGGCTGGTTTTGAACTCCTGTCCAACATGACATGGTTTTGATCACCTGTCCAACTCCTCAGGTGATCCACCCGCCTCGGCCTCCCAAAGTGCTGGGATTACAGGTGTGAGCTTGGCCTGTAGTTATTTTTTGAGTACGTTTTATGTACTAAGTACTTAGCTAGGTTTGGGGGATATGGGTAGAAAGTGTGGTGTGACAAATAGGAATATCCAATGAATGGTCCCAATAATTCTTTTTGGGGTTGCCTGGCAGTGGGCTAGCTTCCTCTTTCCCCAAGAAGAGAGGCTGGCTGTGCCCAACTTCAACTTCCTATGGTACCAGAAGTCCTGAAGACACGAGCTGGGCATTTCATAGTACTTCTTAAGCTATGGGCCCCTAAGATGGTGCAGATGAGTGTCTGAACCCTGAAATACTGATCCCACCACAGCAAAGGCCCTCTCAAGTTGACCTATGAAAAGGAAGAGCCACCAGAGGTTCGTCCTCAGATGCTTGATGGTGCATCCAGCTGCACCTAAAAGGCCCACCTCTCTATAGGATCCAGGTAGAGCAGAGGACCTGGGTACCTGCACCTTTCTTGACTTTTACCTGCCAACACCAATTACCTTTTGTTTTAAATATACCTAATGGCTAGGTGTGGTTGCTTATGCTTGTAATCCCAGTGCTCTGAGAGGCCAAGGCAGGAGGATTACTTGAAGCCAGGAGTTCAAGACTAACCTGGGAAATATAGCAAGACCCTGCCTCTACAAAACAAATTTAAACTAGCTGGGTGTGGTGGTGTGTGCCTCTAGTCCCTGCTACCCAGGAAGCTGAGGTGGAAGGATCCCTTGAGCCCAGGAGTTCAAGGCTGCAGTAAGCTATGATTGAGCCACTGTACTCCAGCCTGGGTGACAGAGCAAGACCCTCTGTCTTTTCAGTTATCAAATAAACTGCTATTTCTTTGTAAGACCATATTGAAGGGTTTCCCTGACTGAGACATGTTCTGGAGAACTTCACCACTATTTACTGATGGCTCAAGATCATAGAACATTGTGATCAATTAAGAGCATGGATCTGAGCTCACTTTACAAACTGTAGGGTGCTGTAGCTAACAAAATGTCTCATGTATTATGATGACTACATTTATACAGAAGTTGATTGAATGGTTCTCACAGTGTTTTTGTGCAATACCTAGGGAGATATTTTGCGCTCTGGAGCAGGGGAAGAGTAAACACTGAGGCTGATATTGTAGGTTGCTATGTCTGCTGTCAAGTGCCTACCATGGAAGGAGCCTTTATAAAGCCTCAGTGTCCTTTTGCCTCTGAGTCCCTCTGTCTCCCAAACCACTTGGGTTATTAATCTGAGGTGGTTTTCTTTTTCTTTTTTTTTTTTGAGACAGAGTCTTACTCTGTTACTGGGCTGGAGTGTAGTGGCGCAATCTTGGATCACTGCAACTTCCACCTCCCAGGTTCAAGCACCTCCCGCCTCAGCCCCTCGAGTAGCTGGGACTACATGCATGTGCCACCAAGCCCAGCTCATTTTTGTACTTTTAACAGAGATGAGGTTTTACCATTATTTCACCAGGATGGTCTCCATCTCTTGATCTCGTGATCCACCCGCCTCGGCCTCCCAAAGGGCTGGGATTACAGGTGTGCACCACTGCGCCCGGCCTAACCTGAGAAGGTTTCTTAACCACATGTATTTCACCAAACCACCAGTGGGAGCAGAAATTCCTCTCAGTTTCTCCCTGGGCATCCAGGGTCTGAGTGCAGCTCTCCCTGTCACATAAGGAGGGTTGACTTGGTGGAGAATATGGGGACAAGTATAGCATCTTCTTTGCTCCTAAAACACCCCTCAACTTAACATTTTGCTTCTCTCTGCTTCAGCTAACAGCTTGAGAAAAACCAAATTGGTGGTTGGCTGGTTGGGGTTTTTTTTTAACCTAACAACAAGCCTGGCTTAGAACTATTCATTCTTCAGCTCCCAATACTGTGTGTCTATAGATAAACAGGAATATATATTATCTACTTTTGTTTACTTCTCCCCAAATAGAAGTCCATTAATTTCCCAATATATTTTATGGAATGACTTGCCTATTGCCAGCACTGGGAGGAGAAATTAATCTTTAGTCCCGAGATGTTTAAGTTAGAAAATAATGGGAAATAGAAGAAATAGAAGGACTGAGATGACTCATTTATTTCAGATGCTCACCCTAAACTACTTCAGAAATGCCGGCCATGAATTAAAACCCAAATTCTAGAGGAATGACCTAAATCACACTTTACCAGAGAGACTCTTTAGTTCCTTAGAAAAAATTGCACTTTATGTCTAGAATGGAAGAGGTTGATGATGGCTTGAGTCAAGTAGCATGAACTTAACTCCATCTGATCTGGGGATAAGGAATCAATATTATCTCTCTAGAGAAGGCAGAAACCTCTTTAGAAGAAGATAAAGGGAAGCCACGGTCACATATAAGATACTGACATCCTGGGCTTGGCATGGTGGCTAACACCTATAATCCCAGCACTTTGGGAGGCAGAGGTGGCCAGATCACTTTTGGTCAGGAGTTCAAGACCAGCCTGGCCAACATGGTGAAACCCCATCTCTACTAAAAATACAAAAATTAGCTGGGCATGATGACAGACACCTGTAGTCCCAGCTACTTGGGTGGCTGAGGCAGGAGAATCACTTGAGAACTCTAGCCTGGGCAACAGAGCGAGACCCTGTCTCAAAAACAAAAACAAAAAAATAAAAAATCAGCCCGGCACAGTAGTGTGCACCTCTAGTCCAAGCTCCTCAGGAGATTGAGGCAGGAAGATTGCTTGAGCCCAGGACATTGAGACTACAGTGAGTCCTGTTCGCATCACTGTAGTTCGGTTTGGGCAACAGAGCGAGACTCTGTCTCAAAAAAAAACACCAAAAAACAAAGATACTGACATCCTATAATATGTTAGTGCTGAGAAAAAGAGAAGGAGAGCTGGCTTGGGAAAAGAGCAAAGAGATCTTTTTTGCTCATTGAATCACAGGCCAAACATGCTCCCTTGTTTATTCTGTGGGGATCTTCCTAACTTAATTTTCCCAAGGTACAAATGAGGTGGCCCTACAGAGATACATTAACTGATTTTTCTATAAGGTGATCTGAAGTCTAGGGATCTCAGGATGCAATGCATAGTAAAGCTCACGATTGTGGTTTAGGAGACAATCAGGAGAAGATTCAGGTAAAGGAATAAAAAGTCTCTTTGTTGAAAGTTAGTAAGAATTCATATCTGACTAGCTATTGCAGGGAAGCAGCTAATCTTACAACATAATAGATGTTGTTAATAATGTTCATTACCTCCTTGGATGCCACCAATAAGTGACTTTCAATTTTATATATATATATTGTCCATGTTGTAAATTTGGCCTTGGAATTAAGAGGTTGGTAAAATCCTGGAACACTTAATAAGGGAGGTTGTTTACTTTGTATATAAATAAAGAGCAGACTTTGAAGGAATGAAGATTATTATGTGGGAACTCAAACTGGCATAGCCATTGTGGAGAACACAACGGAGTTTCCTCACAAAACTACAAATCAATGCTGGGAGCAGTACCTCCCGCCTGTGTCTTAGCACTCTGGGAGGCCAAGGCGGGTGGATCACAAGGTTAGGAGATCAAGATCATGCTGGCTAATATGGTGAAAACTCGTCTCTACTAAAAATATGAAAAAATTAGCTGGGCGTGGTGGCATGCGCCTGTAGTCCCAGCTACTCAGGAGGCTAAAGCAGGAGAATTGCTTGATCCCAGGAGGCAGAGATTGCAGTTGCAGTGAGCCGAGATTGCACCACAGCACTCCAGCCTCAGTGACATAGCAAGACTCCATCTCAAAAAACAAAAACTAAAAATTTAACTTTCATATGATCCAGCAATCCCCCTACTGGGTATATACTCAAAGGATATGAAATCAACGTATCAAAGAGACATCTGCACCCCCACGTATACTGCAGTACTATTCACAATAGCCAAGACAGGTAGTCAACCTAGGTGTCCAACAACAGATGAATGGGTAAAGAAAATGTGGTATATATATATATATATATATATACATACATACACAATGGAATACTACTCAGCCATAAAAAAGGATAAAATCCTGTCATTTGCAACAACATGGATGGAATGGAGGACATTGTGTTAAGTTAAATAAGCCAGATAATTTGAACAGAAAGTTAAATACCACATGTTCTCACCCATATGTGGAAACTAAAAAAGGTTGACCTTAATAGAAGTAAAAAGTAGAACAGAGCATACTAGAGGCTTGGGAAGGTAGAGGAAAGTGGGTATAGGGAGAGATTTGTCAAAGGATACAAAATGACAGCTAGATAGGGGGAATAAGTTGGAATAAATTCTAGTGTTCTATGGCACTGTAGGATGACTCTAGTTAACAACAGTATATTATATAGTTTCAAATAACTACAAATAGGATATTGAATGTTCCCAACACAAAAAAATGATAAATATTTGATTAGCCAGGCAGTGATGAGTGCATGTAGTCCTAGCTGCTCTGGAGGCTGAGGCAGGAGGATTGCTTAAGTCCAGGAGTTTGAGGTTACAGCAAACTATGAACTATGATCACGCCACTGCACTTCAGCCTGGGCAACAGAGCAAGACCCTGTCTCTAAATCAAACAAAACAAAAAAATACATGTTCAAGATGACGAATATGTGAATTACCCTGATTTGCTGATCACTATATATGTATTGAAATATCACTATGTGTCCCATAAGTATGTATAGTTGTGTCAGTTAAAAATTATTTTTAATAAAAAAATACTTATAAAAAGAAGAAGCGAAAAGGAGAGAGGGTAGACAGGAGGGAGGGAGGGAGAGAGAGAGAGAAAGAGAGAGTGAAAGTCTAAACCTAGCCTAGCCTAACTTTGGGCAGGGTTACTTAGGTGGGCCCCATGTGAGAGCAGCTTTATGTTGGGTGAGGGTGGCCTTGGGGCTGGGACTGGTCCTCAGCCTTGCATATGTAGGATTTCCATCTTATTA
This sequence comes from Callithrix jacchus, assembly GCF_049354715.1. Lineage (NCBI taxonomy): Eukaryota > Metazoa > Chordata > Mammalia > Primates > Cebidae > Callithrix > Callithrix jacchus. The sequence continues at coordinate 100,226,326 of NC_133509.1, forward strand.
GTATACCTGGCAGTGGGCAGGCTCTAGTAGGGTTGACAGAAAAATATAGGTGGCCCAGTAAAATTTGAATCTTAGATAAACAATGAATAATTTTTAGTCTAAGTATATCCCATACAATATTTGTTTTGTTTTAGAGACAAAGTCTCTCTCTGTCACCCAGACTGGAGTGCAGTGCTGTAATTGTAGCTCACTGCACCCCTGAACTCCTGGGATCAGGAGAGCCTCTTGCCTCAGACTCCCAAGCAGCTAAGACATGCCCACCTGCTTGTATGTGCCACCATGCCCAGCTGCTAAATTTTTAAATTTTTTGTAGAGACAGAGTCTCACTATGGCTGGAGTTCCAGGCTGCTCTAGAACTCCTGGCCTCAAGTGATCCTCCCGACTTGGCCTTCCAAAGTGCTAGTATTACAGGCATGAACCACTGTGCTTGGCTCCAATATATATATATATATATTTTTTTTGAGACTGAGTCTCGCTCTGTCACCAGGCTGTAGTGCAGTAGTGCGATCTTGGCTCACTGCAACCTCTGCCTCCCGGATTCAAGTGATTCTCCTGCCTCAGTCTCCCAAGTAGTTGGAACTACAGGCACGCACCATCATGCCCAGCTAATTTTTGTATTTTTAGTAAAGATGAGGTTTCACCGTGTTGGCCAGAATGGTCTTGATCTCTTAACCTTGTGATCTGCCCACCTTGGCTTCCCAAAGTACTGGGATTACAGGAGTGCGCCACTGCACTTGGCCCAATATTTCTATTTGTATTTGCTAAATCTGACAACCCTATCTAGGAAGCATCCATTAATTAACTCACCAGAGACTTATTTGTAAACCAGAACACCAATGGGTGAATTTACAGGGCAGGGCACAACTTTCAACGTAGAAGCGCCTTTGTGACTACTATTTGCACCTCTCTCCTTTAGGTGTTTGGAAAACCAAGTTTGTCATTGGTGAATTTCAAATTGTAGTAAAGCAAGTTAAGTAGCTTCATGGGTTATGCATCCAGTTCACAGTAGAACATAGGAACTCTGGGCATTTGACTGCAGAGACACCACCCAGAACCTGGAATAGCAATCCAGTCTAACCAACACAGTATCTTTCTCCCCCCGACAGTGTTGCAATAATGCTGGGCTTCCACACCCCTTTTTCAATATTTATTTATTTATTTATTATTTTTTTAGATGGAGTGTCACTCTGTTGCCCAGGCTGGAGTACAGTGGCTTGATTTCTGCTCCCTGCAAACACTGCCTCCTGGGTTCAAGCAATTCTTCTGTCTCAGTCTCCCAAGTACCTGGGATTACAGGCACTCATCACCATGCCCAGCTAATTTTTGTATTTTTAGTGGAGATGGGGTTTCGCCATGTTGGCCTGGCTGGTCTTGAACTCCTGACCTTCAGTGATCCACCCACCTCAGCCTCCCAAAGTGCTGGGATTACAGGCATGAGCCACTGCACCTGGCCTCGATATTTAATTTTCAATTTTTTTATGTCACTCAAAACTCCTTGTAAGCATATTGCCATTTTAAAGATATCTACTGATTAAATCTATTTCATATTGATTGTTGTGCTACGTTTTAGGGAGCCATACTGTCTTGCTGAGTTTTGCGAAACTTGATAGTTCTAATAATTAGCAGGCATTAATTTTATGAGATAGTTTCAGATATGTGTGAATATATTTTAGATTTTCTAAAACAGAACATACTTTTTATCTTAGACTCTCATTCTGTAATGCAGAAAAATTAATCCAGTAGGAAATTCATTCATGCTCATCCTCTCTCCCTTGATTTCCTTTAGCTAGAATCTCAATTGCAGGAGAATGGAAAGGCGGGACCCATGTAATACTATGTGCTCTGAGTTGGCAGCTCCAGAGATGGGGAACAGCTCATCTCTGGGCATCCAGAGGTACCAGCATAGCCCCATGTTGTCCTCTAAAGCGCTGCATGCCCATCTGGTTTGCTTAGCCCATGCTGCTATTGATGAAGAGTCATACTCTTAAACTATTTCAAGAGATTTATTCTGAGCCAAATATGAATGACCAATGGCTGGTGACACAGCCTTCAGGAGATCCTGAGAATGTGTTCTCAAGGTAGTCAGGCTACAGCCTTTTTTTTTTTTTTTTTTTGAGATAGAGTCTTGCTCTGTCACCCAGGCTAGAGTGCAATGGCATGGTCTTGTCTCACTGCAACCTCCACCTCCCGGGTTCAAGTGATTCTCTTGCCTCAGCCTCCTGAGTAGCTGGAACTACAGGTGCATGCCATCACACCCAGTTAAATTTGTATTTTTAGTAGAGACAGGGTTTTACCATGTTCGCCAGGCTAGTCTCAAACTCCTGACCCTGTGATCCACCTGCCTTGGCCTCCTAAAGTGCTGGGATCACAGTTGTGATCCACTGCGCCCAGCCTACAACTTGGTTTTATACACTTTAGGGAGACATAAGATATCAATTGATACCTATAAGGTGTACACTGGTTTGGTCCAGAAAGGACAACTAGAAGCAGAGACTTCTAGATCTTAGGCAGATTCAAATATTTTCTGATTGGCAATTGGTTGAAAGAGTTATTGTCAATAGAAAGGAATGTCTGAGGCCAGGCTTGGTGGCTCATGCCTGTAATCCCAGCACGTTGGGAGGCCAAGGTGGGCGGATCATGAGGTCAGGAGATCAAGACCATCCTGGCCAACATGGTGAAACCCCGTATCTACTAAAAATATAAAAATTAGCTGGGCATGGTGGGTGGCAGGCTCCTGTAATCCCAGCTACTTGGGAGGCTGAGGCAGGAGGATAGCTTGAATCAGGGAGTCAGAGGTTGCAGTGAACCAAGATTGTGCCACTGCACTCCAGCCTGTTGACAGAGTGAGACTCTGTCTCAAAAAAAACAAACAAAAAAGAAAGGAATGTCTGGGCCAGGTGCAGCACATGCCTGTAATCCCAGCACTGTGGAAGGCTAAGGCAGGCAGATCACTTGAGCTCAAGACCAGCCTGGGCAACATGATGAAACCCCATCTCTACAAAAACTACAAAAATGCCCTGGGGGTGGTGGCTTGTGCCTGCAATCCCAGCTACTCAGGAGGTTGAGGCAGGAGAACTGCTTGAGCCCAGGAAGTGGAGGTTGCACCACTGTACTCCAAACTGGGCAACAGAGTGAGACTCTGTCTAAAAAAAAAAAAAGCCTCTAGGCAGCAGTCTTCAGAGAGAATAGACTGTAAATGTTTGTCAGACTTAGTCTGTTAACGTGTCTTAAGATCTGTGTCAATGTTAATGCCAGTCAGCTTTTCCTGAATGCCCAAAGGGAAGAGGGCATAATGAAGCATGTCTGACCCTCTTCCCATAATGGCTGGAACTAGTTTTTCAGGTTAACATTGGAATGCCCTTTGCCAAGATGAGGGGTCCATTCAGGTCACTGGGGGCTTAGAAATTTTGGTTTGTACTACCATCCATCATTGTTCCTCCATGGCATGACCACTTTGAGCTGCCAACTCTCCCTCTCAGCTCACTTCTGAGCACTTCTTAGGGCATGATCGGTGAGGGGGGAAGGGAGTCCAGCTACTTTCCCACAGCTACTAGAGCCAGAACAAGGCTGTCATTGAGTTCTCTCCCCCATCACCCAAACAACCATCTCTGCTCTGTTGACCCCATATCACTGTAGCATAAGCACATCTGTGGGGTCAGCTGCCCTCCCTAGATAGGAAGTAGACACAAGTTTCCTCTATTCTTAGTTTCCTCAAGGTTTATCTTCTCTTCTGCTTGCCAGCCAGAGTTCCCTCTCTGCTAAAGGAATTCACCTTGGGAAGATGATAGGGTGCTGGGTCTTCCTTTGAGACTACACATCTCTCATGTCTGGATAACCTATGATAGTATCTAAGGGCTGGTAATCTTGCATGGAGGCATCAGGGGAGTTCTTCTGGACCACTCTTATTTGGTTCAAAATCACTAGTTAGGCCCAAATATTTCCTGAATGCTCAAAAAGTCTTTCCTCTCAAATCTAAGTCTTGTGTTCAGCAATTTCATTTGAATCTCAAAAGTTAAGCACTGACTTTATTTTTCTTGGCATTCCAGCTATGACAACCTCACTTTTCCCTGGGGCAGGGCATGCCTGGGACTGCAGAGCAGAAGAATGGTAGAAGGGAGGACCTGTTTAATGTCTCATAATGATCTTCTAGAGTTGCCACAATCCTGCCTTTATCGTTATGCTAAGTGCCTTAAACCAATGTAATCCTCAGAACAATCTCAAGAACTAAGTATACTCATTCCATTTACAGATGAGGAAGTGAAAGTTCAAAGGGAGAATGGGGAACTTGTTAAAAGATTCCAGTTGTACGTGGTGGAGAAATAATGAACCTAGCATAATCTCATTCCAAAGTCTTCATTTTAAACCCTAATAGTGAGGCTTAAGCCAGTAATCCTAGAACTTTGGGAGGCTGAGGCAGGAGAATCACTTGAGGCCAGGAGTTCTAAACCAGTCTGGGCAACACAGTGAAACTCTGTCTCTAAAAAAAAAAAAAAAAAAACAAAGCAGCTGGGCATGGTGGTGTGTACCTGCAGTCCTAGCTATTCAGGAGGCTGTGACAGGAGGATCACCTGAGCCCAGAAAGTTTAGGCTGCAGTGAGTCATGATAGCACCACGACAATCCAGCCTGGTGACAGAGAGATCTTGTCTCTAAATAAATAACTAACCCCCAACAGTGGCCTTATATCTTGTTCAACAACTAACTCTCTAGGGAATTTGTTAAAAATAATTTTGATAGGCCAGGCGCAGTGGCTCCCACCTATAATCCCAGCACTTTGGGAGGCCAAGGCTGGTGGATCACTTGAGGTCACGAGTTTGAAACCAGCTTGGCCAACATGGTGAAACCCCGTCTCCATTAAAAATACAAAAATTAGCTGGGCATGGTGGTATGTGCCTGTAATCCCAGCTACTCAGGAGGCCGAGGCAGGAGAATCGCTTGAACCCAAGAGGTGGATGATGCAGTGAGCTGAGATCATGCCACTGGACTCCAGCCTGGGTGACAGAGGAGCCTCGTTCTCAAAAGAAAAAAAAATAGTAATAATTTTGATAAAGACCTACTCCAGGAGATCCTGATCCAATTGGTCTGGGTTAGAGCCTGGGCATTAGTATTTCGAACAGTGTCAACCTTGTGAAAGGACAATAAATCTTGGGACCTCCCAAAGGGAAGTCAAGCTGGAAACTGCTTAGGGCAAACATGCCTCCCATTCTGTTCCTAAAAACAGCCACTAAGGTAAAAAAGCTAGATCCCTCCCTCACAATTTGTCCACAAGGAAATTCCTTTTGGACAAAGGATAAACAGAACGCAAAGTCATCCCTCTGCTCACTGAGATAAATGCATATCTGATTGCTTCCTTTGGAAAGCTTAATTAGAAATTCCTAGCTACTCTGGAGGCTATGACAGGAAGATCACTTGAGCCCAGGAAGTTGAGGCTGCAGTGAGTCATGATAGTGCCACTACAATCCAGCCTGGGTGACAGAGAGATCTTGTCTCTAAATGAATAACTAACTCCCAACAATGGCCTCATGTCTTGTTCAACAGCTAACTCTCTAGGGAATTTGTTAAAAATAATTTTGATAGGCCAGGCAAATTGGCTCCCATGTATAATCTCAGCACTTTGGGAGGCCAAGGTAGGTGGATTACTTGAGGTCAGGATCCTCCTTGCCTCAAGTTGTCACATCTTTCTGATTGAACCAATGTACATCTTACATATATTGATTGATGTCTCATGTCTCCCTAAAATGTATAAAATCAAGCTGTGCCCCAACAACTTTGAGCATATATTGTGGGACATCCTGAGGCTGTGTGCGTCCTTAACCTTGGCAAAATAAACTTTCTAAATTGTCTGAGACCTGTCTCAGATATTTAGGGTTCACAACTTTAATTAACGAAATTCTTAAGAAATGATTAAATATAGAGTTTGTAACCATAATTGTTCCATTGCCCAATGTGCACAGCAAGTCAATATGCTGAAATACCTAGTTGCAGCAGAGAAAGAGATTTAACTGTAGGGCAGCTGAATGAGATGGGAGAAAACCTGAAATCCTTCTCTCCAAGGGATTCAGGGCTAGAATTTTTAGTGATTTTGGAGTGGGGCCAAAGTGTGGAGACCTTTGCTTGGCCCAAGAGTGTAGGGTGAAGTCATAGAACGGGGAGATGAAGAAACTATATTCTCATGCTGATTCTGCTCGTCTCTGGAGGACTTCAAACTTGTTAGCATCAGCTGGAATTTGGGATCTGAAAAACATCTTAAACAATTCTTAAACAAAAGTCTTATGATTCTGAGGTCAGAGAGTCTATCTTAACCAGAGGCCTCATGATTCTAACTTCAGACAGCAATACTATCTGTAGGAACAATGAGAATGCAAGTGGTCGGGATCTAGTACTCCATAACTTTCACTTTCTGTTACAAGGAAGTGGGCCAAAGTGCAGCCTAATTAATGCTTAATCCTAACTGTATTTCTGTCCAGAATGCTTGTTAACATGGTGAGGATGGCTTCAAGTTTATTCAAGCTCAAAGCTTGAGGGAGGCCACCCAGAAGCATAGACTCAAAAGGCCCTAAACACACACTCGGATTAGAAGTAGCTACAAGAGGATTTTTGAGGAAAAAAGAAGAGTCAGTTCCTAAATTGTTTACCAATAATTTATACTAAAATTATATAAGCTATTGATTGGCTTATTGTTCTTTGCAATGCAAATTCCAGGAACACGAAGATAATGGGGCAGTGAAGAGGGAACAAAATGCCTTTAAACAGCTGCCCTGGACACGGGCACAGATATGTGATTGAAGTCCCATCCTTGCGTCTCTCCAGGCTTGATAAATTTCGCATACTTCACGTAGCTTGGCCTGCTCTGAGCTAGTTTTCTTTCCCAACAGTCTTTGTAGTCTCCATAATTCAGAGGTACAGCAAAGTTTGAAAGCCAGCTCTGTCACTAATTGCGTGGTTTTGGACAAATGAGTTCATCTAGTATCTCAGTTTCCTCATTTGCTAAAAGGGGGATAATAACAGCTGCAACACCATAGAGCTGCTGTGGGAATTAAATGAATTTAAAATGAAAGCACTTGGAAGAGTACTTGACATATAATAAATGCTCAGTAAGTGTTAAAGATGGTTAGTTTTCCTTTCTCTTAGCAGCAACTGAAAAATATCTTTTAAGGAGCGCCATTTCCTGGACATATTAAAAAAAGGGGAATTGCCTGCATTTACACAGATTTTTTTGATAATTGATGTCTCAGAGAGCAATACTCTTTTAGCCTCTTCTCTAAATCTAGGTTTATGCCTGATTTAGATTCCTAGTCTCCTGTGGTCCTAACTACCCTGAGAACATGTTATGAAGGTAAATTGAAATTAATTTAGGGATGTAATGATGAGAGCAGGTAAAAGAGAAATCGTTCAGTGGTTCCTAACCTTGGCTGTACCTTAGAACTATCTGGAGAGCTTTAAACAATTTCCAAGTCAGCTGGGCATGGTGACCCACGCCTGTAATCCCAGCTCTTTGGGAGGCCCAGGCAGGAGGACTGCCTGAGGCCAGAAGTTTGAGACCAGTCTAGGCAATATGGTGAAACCTCCTCTCTATTATATATTAAAAAATAATTTTTAAAAATTCCTAAGTCATACCCCAGACCAGTTAATATCAGAATCTCTGGGATCAGGGCCCAGCTATCAGTCTATTTTAATCTCCAGGTGATTCCAGTGTGTAGCCACTGGTCTCACCTTAGCTCAGCTAAGGCCCAGTAATCTGTATTCTAACAAGCCTTCTGCAAACCTCAGGACCTTTAGTGTAAACTATTCCATCATCCTCCCAATGTTCAGGCCTCTGTTATCGCTTATCTGCACAGTAAGTGTGACTTGAAAGCAAGAGAGAAGGTGCAGCAACCCTTAGCTTCTGTAAGAAGGTACAGGAGATCAGTTCTGTATGTCAAATGCCTGTTTATTCTAGCCAGACCTGCCCTAGACAGGGGCAATGAGAGTCTTTCAGCTGAAATGGTTGCTTCTCAAGAAGGAGGTGAGCCAATAAAGAAGGGCCCCACTCTCTCAAAGTGGAGACTTTAGCATTTGCCTAAAATACCCCTTCTCTCCAGTCCTAACTGCCCTGGAAGCTTCTCAGAGGCCAAATACGTAAACAAGTTCCAAACCAACACATCTGCTTTTCATTTCCTGCGGAATGCTAAAACGAGTCTTTTAAGGTTGCTTAAAATACGTCCCTCTCCTCCCGCCCCACCCCCACAGGGCGTTTGCTGTGCGTCCTCAGACCACCTCAGCTCCTCCTCCCCTACACCTGGGACTCCGCAGCGCAGACTTGGCTTCAAACGAGGCTCACGGTTCTTCCTGGCATTTGCTTTTTTGGCTTAGTGAGTGCACATTCAATATCTTTTTCTTCTTCTCTTGAAAGCACTGTCTTCAGTCTCCTCACTTGTCCCTTTCTCCTCTGGCAAGTGTAATGCTATCGACATTTGAAAGTGGCCTGGTTCCTTTGTGTCTGGTAAATGGCCTTGCTGCTGAATTTCCGTAGAACTGTGCAGAAACTAGAGCACGGGGGGTGAAGGGAGCTGCTCTCTCGGGGCTCAGCCGCCCTCCTGGGGCCCCACCTCACGCTAGGGGCTGGTAGCGGGTGGGACCTGGAGTTTCCTTCCTAAATTTGAGCAATGACTCGGCCTTAGCCACTCTTGACTTTGCTCTGCTTCGGTTTAGCATCTGTTAAGTAGTGACCTTTGCCACCAATTAATGAGGGTGAGGCCCCATTCGCTTGCAAAGAAGTGGAATTGTAAACAAACAAACTTCCAAGTGGAAAGACTAGTTCTAGGGGAAATGTGGGTGGGAAAGGTGCTCCTGTATTCTCCTTTTAGTATGAGAGACATGCCTCCTTTCTCCTGTTCAAGCACTCAGATTGATCCCTCCTCTGGGGCAGAATCCTAAGCCTGACACTCTCTCCTAAATATGCTGTTGTGTCTCATATGTCAGCTTCTCAGGGTCCTGCCAAGAGAGGGTGAGGTAACATACAACAGCTGTTACTGCCCTGATGTATCCTCCCTCCCAATGTCAACAACATACACTTTGGAGTGCCCTCTTTATGTAAGGCCTTGAGCTTTAACACTTAGCTCTGGGCCGGGCGTGGTGGCTCACACCTGTAATCCAAGCACTCTGGAGGCCAAGGCGGGTGGATCACCCGAGGTCGGGAGTTCAAGAACAGCCTGACCAACACGGTGAAACCCCGTATATATATTTATATATATATAAAGACTTAGCTCTGGCCTTTAAGAATCCTGTGTTCCTGTTGAAGAGACAGGATGTGTGTAAAGATAACAGCTAGAGACCATGGCAAACAGATGATACTAAAGGCTAAAGGAATACCTAATTATTCAACAAATATATATGGAGCACCCATTGTATTCTATGTTTGGCTGTAGGCTCTGAGGCTAAACTGTGATAGGACTTTCTCCTCAGTTCAGCTAAAAGCAGGGTTCTTGTCTCACAGCCATGAGAGATTAGGCTGGCAGACACTTTGAAGGGTGAGGAAAATGGAAATTACTGGGCAAAAAGGAAAATAAATGGAAACAGGGACTCAGCAAAGTGAGAGTCCGGCTAGCTGGTTTTTCCTGCCTCACGGATTGAATCCCAGGTACTACCCTGGGTCAGGAGAGGCCAGGTTGCTCCCTGCTGCAAAGGCTTGAACTTCCGCAACTCCACCCCATTCCCCCAGTGTGTAGGCCAGTCGGAGTTTCTCAGGGGAGCCCTTTATACTTGGCTGTCTCAGAAACAGGGAGCAAAACAGATAAAAACCCCTGGCTTCATGGGTCTCATGTTCTGATGAGACAAGACAGAGCAAATAAATATGTACAATACATCAACTTGTGAGAAGTAATTTGTTTCTTCAGCACTGCCTGAAAAAAAAAAAAAGAAAAAAAAAGAGAGAGGAGTAATTTGAAGGAAAATGAAGCAGATTAGGTAAGGTAGAGTGACATGGTTGAGGGAATGTGGTTTTTTTAGATGAGAGATCAGAGAAGACCTCTCTGGTAAGGAGACCGTTGAGTCAAAACCTGAGGAAGGAGTGAGTGAATCATCTGAGTCTGTGAAGAATTTTCTGAGCAAGGCGAGCAGCAAGCACGAAGGCTTTCAGGAACAAGTGTGCCTGGTGAGTTCCAAGAACAAGCAGGCCAGTGTAGCTGGAAGGTAGTGAGCATGAGACCCTGGACAGGAGATGATGTGAGAGAGGTGACAGCAGGTCACTGAGGTCCCTGTGGGTGGTGATAAGGACTTTGGATTTTATTCTGAAGCCATTGGAGTGTTTTGAGCAGAGCGGTAACGTAAGTGGGCTCACAACTTGGAAGGATCTCTCTGTGTTCAAGGAGAACCCTGAGGCCAGTGAGAAGGGTGCTGCAGTAATCTGGGGTGAGATGATGATGATGGTGGCTTGGACCAGAGAGACAGGATTAAGGGTGGTGAGATGAGGTTAGATTCTGATATATAATGACAGTAGAGTAGACAAGATGGATGTGATACAGGGTTATGATTTACGATATAAAGAGAGAAATCAAGAATGATTTCAATGTTTTTTGGCCCGAACTCAAGATTTTAAATTTATAGGCGGGACAGGCTGCTTCTGGTTAAGATAATAAGGGAAGGATTAATGAAAGACCCAAGATTTGGATTTTGTGACTTACAAAAAGTCTCAAAGGGTTATTCTGAGACCATTTTATTTTCCTGGACCGCAGCCTCCTACCCCATTCCCACTTCTTTAAATTACATCAACCTGGGCCCTGGGATAGGGGACTCAACCAGCTCAAGGAAGGTGAATCTGGATACTTTAGGCCAGTCATGAAAATTCTGTACTCTTGCCAGTGTGCTGGTTTTAAAATGGGCATGTATTGGCCTGGGCACAGTGGCTCATGCCTGTAATCCCCATATTTTGAGAGGTCAAGATGGGAGGATTGCTTGAGACCAGGAGTTTGAGACCAGCCTGGACAATATAGTGAGCCTCCTTGCTACAAAACTAAAGAGCAAAATGAGCAGGGTGTGGTGGTGTGTATCGTTAGTCCCAGCTACGAAGGAGGCTGAGGTGGGAGAACTGCTTGAGCTCAGGAGTTTGACACTGCAGTGAGCTATGATCGAGCCACTGCACTCAAGCCTGGGCCACAGACTGAGACCCTGTATCTAAAAATAAAATAAAATAAAATAATGGGCATATGCTATAGTTCTGAACAATGGAACATAAAAGGGAACTCTGTAGAAGGGATGTCTGGGAAAATCTCTTAAGTCTTCAAAAGGAAGCAGGGTAATCTGGACTTGAGATGTTATTAAGGACATAGAGCTTGAACTATCTTGCAAACATAAAGAGGAAGCTAAAGGCAACAGCGGCAGGGTGGCAGAGAGAAAAGGCGGACAAGGATGGTTCCTTGAGAACACTGCTGAGCCACCCAATTACCCAACCCTGGAACTGCACAACTTCTGAACTTCTTTGTAAGATTAAAAAAATCTCCTTATCATGAAATGCTTTTGAGTTGGGCAGTTTGTACTTGAAGTGCAAAGTACATCATTTTAGATAAGTAATAAAGATTCTGGATAGGAAGAAGGCAAAAGCAAACACACTTTGAGGCAAGACTTTCTTGGCGACAAGAAAGCTCAAAGCGTATTTGGGGAAGATTGGTGGAATAACTTGACATTCATTCATAAACTCATTCAACAAGTATTTGTTGACGCCTACTGTGTGCCAGGCACTATTCTAAGATCTAGGATTCTGCAGGAAACAAGATTGACAGGGTTCTTATGGAGTTTATTACCTTTTGGGGGAAATGGGTACATGCGGACCATGGCTGCTGCGTTGGACAGCACAGGCATAGGGTCTGGGAAGGCTTAATTCAGGGAAGGCATGAAAGGATGAAACTGAGTTTGGCATTGGGTTCAGGCTTCTGCTGCTCTGCTCTGGATTCGTTCTCCAAAGAGATTTATTAGGTCAAAGGGTATAAACATTTTTAGGACTTTCCTAATTACTTTCCTAATTGGTTACATAAATTTATGATACTACCCAAGGAATACAGGTCCTAATATTACTGGTTTCAGATTTGGGGATTTCCATTTTAATTTGGCAGGGATTAATTTAGTAAAACTATTCATTTAATAAAGTTAATTCAATTAATTTAGTGAAAAAATAGCATGCTTCTTTTAATTTGCTTCTCTTTGATAATTAGTAAAATTGATTATTTTTATGTGTTTGTTAATATTTGTTCTTTTGTGAATTTTTTTGCTAGATTTTATTCAGTTACCAGCTGAGATCTTAATGAATTCTTACCAACTTATCTGAGTTCTTGACATACAATGATATTAATCTTTTTTGGTCATGTTTGTTGTAAATATATCTCATGGTATGCTGTTTATTGTTAATTCTGGTGATAGGTTGCATGTAAAATTTATTTTTAAAAATTGTTATGTGCTTAAGAATTTTAATATTTTCTGTGTAGTATAAGAAATAGTATATTGCTTCTAATTATAGAGTCACCTTCCCACTACAGTTTTGACAAATTTTTAATTCTGTTTTCTTCTGGACTTTATAGTATTAAATGTTTTTAAGATTTTAAATCAAACAAAATTAATTTTAATGTATACTATAAGGTGTGGATCTTATACTAGGTACAGTGGCTCATGCTTGAGACCAATTCTTCCCTTCCCTCTCAAATTGTTGGTCAGTTATCCCTCCACCATTTATTGAAAAATATTTGACCAGGCATGGTGACTCATGCCTGTAATCCCAGCACTTTGGGATGCCGAGGCGGGTGGATCACCTGAGGTCAGGAGTTCAAGACCAGTCTGGCCAACATGAAGAAACACCGTATCTACTAAACATAGAGAAATTAGCCGGGGGTGGTATTGTATGCTTGTAATCTGAGCTACTTGGGAGACTTAGTCCAGAGAATTGCTTAAATGTGGGAGGTGGGGGTTTTAGTGAGCCAAGATTGCGCCACTGCACTCCAGCCTGGGTGACAGCGAGACTTTGTCTCAAAATGAAACAAAAAAAAAGAAAAGAAAAGAGGGACTTCGATTCAAGATGGCGCGGTAAGAACAACTCAGGATCGCAGCTCTCAGTGAACGCTCAGAGGGTGAGTCAAAGCCGCATTTCCAGACAAATCTTTGTTGCCCACAGAACGGGGAAATTCCCAGGTATAGAAGAGACAGGGGACGCAAGCATAGCCATTTTGGCTGTTGTGGCCGCTTCCGCCGGCACCGCAGCGCAGCGGCACTCTGCAACACTCCGCACAAAACACAGTGGCCCGGGTGCCCTGCTAAACCAGCAATCTGAGATTTGGGAGGGCAGATTAGCATATCCATCTGATTAAACAGGACTTGGACAGTGAGCCAGATGAGGAGATTCCTGGGAAGTGGCATTCGAGTCAGTGCAGTGGGTCGCTGCACGGGAAATCACACAGATCCCAGTGCCCTAACAGCAGGCGACTGAAACACCTGGGAGAGAGCCATCCGTTCCACTTAAAAAAAAAAAAAAAAAAAGAAAGGAGCTCTGAGGCAGGGAGCCAGGCGAGCAGGCTCGGTGGGTTTCACCCCCACAGGGACAAACAAAACGGCAATTTGAAACGCTCCAGGTGGAGAGTTTCACTGCGGGCACAGCTGAACCCAGGACGATGCAGCTCAGTGGGGGAGGGGCGTCCGCCATTACTGAAGCAATCTGCCCCTACTGAGGTACATTCCCATTGCTGACGCAGCCTGATGTTGCCGAGGCAACCCACCATAACAGAGAGATTCCGCGCAGGGTGGAGCCTGTGGCAGCAGGGCGGAGCCTGCCGCGGAGCTCGCGGCTGCAGGGCAGAGCCCGCAGCAACAGGGCAGACCCCACATCAGCAGGGTGGAGCCTTGGCGGGCAAATAGTGACTAGACTGCTTCCTAGCTGGGCAGGACAGTGCAATGGACACTCATAAAGAAAGCCCCAACTGCCTGAGACAGAGCATCTGAGGAAAAAGAGGGGTTTTATAAGTTCTGCTGCAGCAGACTTAAACATACCTGTCTAACAGCCCTGAATGAACAATGGAGCTCACAGCTCAGCACTTGAGCTCCTATAAAGTACAGACCATCTCCTCAAGCAGCTCCCTGACCCCTGTATATCCAGAGTCACCTCAAAAAGGACTGATCAGACTGACATTAGGCGGGCATCATTCTGGGACAAAGGCAGCAGAAGAAGAAACTGGTAGCATCCCTCACTGTTCTGCAGCTGCTACAGGTGTACACCAGACAAGCAGGGCCTGGAGTGGACCTCAGCAGTCGTACAGCGGAGGGGCTAGACTGGTAGAAGGAAAACCAAGTAACAGAAATACCTCATCATCAACAATCTGGGCATCCACTCAGAGACCCAATCAAAAAGTCAGCAACTACTCAGATGACAGGTGGATAAATCCACAAAGATGGGAAGAAACCAGTGCAAAAAGGAGGAAAACACCCGATACCAGAACACCTCGCCTCCTACAAAGGACCAAAACCCCTCACCAGCAAGGGAACAAAGCTGGAGGGAGAATGACTATGATGAAATGACAGAATCAGACTTCAGAAGGTGGGTAATGAGAAACTTCTATGAGCTAAAACAACATGTTATAAATCAATGCAAAGAAACTAAGAACCTTGAAAAAAGATTTGAAAAAAGATTCGAGGAAATGATAACAAGAATCAATAACTTAGAGAGGAATATGAATGACTTGAAGGAGCTGAAAAACACGACATGAGAACTTCGCAAAGCATGCACAAGTTTGAACAGCTGAATTGACCAAGCAGAAGAAAGAATATCAGAAGTCGAAGATCAGCTTAATGAAATAAAATGAGAAACCAAGATTAGAGAAAAAAAATGCGAAAAGGAATGAACAAAGTCTCCAAGAAATGTGGGACTATGTGAAGAGACCTAACCTACGTTTGATAGGTGTACCAGAGGGGACGAAGAGAATGAATTCAAGCTGGAAAATACTCTTCAGGATATCATCCAGGAAAATTTCCCCAATCTAGCAAGGCAGGCCAACACTCAAATCCAGGAAATACAGAGAACACCACAAAGATACTCCATAAGAAGAGCAACCCCAAGGCACATAATCGTCAGATTCACCAGGGTTGAAATGAAGGAGAAAATACTAAGGGCAGCCAGAGAGAAAGGTCGGGTTACCCACAAAGGGAAGCCCATCAGACTCACAGCAGATCTCTCAGCAGAAACTCTACAAGCCAGAAGAGAGTGGGGGCCAATATTCAACATTCTTAAAGAAAAGAACTTTCAACCCAGAATTACATATCCAGCCAAACTGAGCTACAGAAGTGAAGGAAAAATAAAATCCTTTGCGAACAAGCAAGTACTCAGAGATTTTGTCACCACCAGGCCTGCTTTACAAGAGCTCCTGAAAGAGGCACTACACATAGAAAGGAACAACCAGTACCAGCCATTCCAAAAACACACTAAATGCTAAAGAGCATCAACAAAATGAAGAATCTACATCAACTAACGGGCAAAACAGCCAGCTAGCATCAAAATGGCAGTATCAAATTCACACATAACAATATTAACCCTAAATGTAAATGGGCTAAATGCACCAATCAAAAGACACAGACTGGCAAATTGGATAAAAAACTAAAACCCATCAGTGTGCTGTATCCAGGAAACCCATCTCACATGCAAGGATACACAAAGGCTCAAAATAAAGGGATGGAGGAAGATTTACCAAGCAAATGGAGAGCAAAAAAAAAAAAAAAAAAAAAAGCAGGAGTTACAATTCTCATCTGTGATAAAATAGACTTTAAAGCAACAAAGATCAAAAGAGACAAAGCAGGTCATTACATAATGGTAAAAGGATCGATACAACAAGAAGAGATAATGATCCTAAATATATATGGACCCAATACAGGAGCACCCAGATATATAAGGCAAGTTCTTAATGACTTACAAAGAGACTTAGACTCCCACACAATAATAGTGGGAGACTTTAACACTCCACTGTCAATATTAGACAGATCAACCAGACAGAAAATTAACAAGGATATCTAGGGCTTGAACTCAGACCTGGAACAAGCAAACCTGATAGACATTTACAGAACTCTTCACCACAAATACACAGAATATACATTCTTCTCAGCACCACATCACACCTACTCTAAAATTGACCACATAATTGGAAGTAAAGCACTCCTAAGCAAATGCAAAACAACTGAAATCATAACAAACAGTCTCTCAGACCATAGTGCAATCAAGTTAGAACTCAGAATTAAGAAGCTAAATCAGAACTGCACAGCTCCATGGAAACTGAACAACTGGCTCTTGAAGGTTGACTGGATAAACAATGAAATGAAGGCAGAAATAAAGAAGTTCTTCAAAACCAATGAGAATGAAGACACAACATACCAGAATCTCTGGGACATATCTAAAGCAGTCTCCAGAGGAAAATATATAGCAATAAGTGCCCATATGAGAAGAGTGGAGAGATCAAAAATTGACACCCCTATGGTCAAAATTGAAAGAGCTAGAGGAGCAAGATCGAAAAAACTTAAAACCTAGCAGAAGACAAGAAATAACTAAGATCAGAGCAGAACTGAAGGAGATAGAGACACGAAAAACCCTTCAAAAAATTAATAAATCCAAGAGCTGGTTTTTTGAAAAGATCAACAAAATAGACCACTAGCCAGACTGATAAAAAAGAAAAGAGAGAACAACCAAATAGATGCAATAAAATACGATAAAGGGGAAATCACCACAGATTCCACAGAAATTCAAACCATCATCAGAGAATATTACAAACAACTCTATGCACATAAACTAGTAAACCTGGAAGAAATGGATAAACTCCTGGACACCTGTGTCCTCCCAAGCCTAAACCAGGAGGAAGCCAAAACTATGAATAGACCAATAACAAGGTCTGAAGTCGAGGCAGCAATTAAGAGCCTACCACACAAAAAAAGTCCAGGTCCAGATGGGTTCACAGCCGAATTCTACCAGACACACAAAGAGGAGCTGGTACCATTCCTTCTGACACTATTCCAAATAATCCAAAAAGAGGGAATCCTTCCCAAATAATTTTATGAGACCAACATCATACTGTTACCAAAACCTGGCTGAGACCCAACAAAGAAAGAAAACTTCAGGTCAATATTCATGATGAACATAGATGCAAAAATCTTCAATAAAATACTGGCAAGCCGATTGCAACAGCACATCAAAAAACTTATCCATCATGATTAAGTAGGATTCATCCCCGGAATACTAGCCTGGTTCGACATACGCAAGTCTATAAACGTAATTCACCACATAAACAGAACCAAAAACAAAAACCACATGATTTTCTCAATTGACGCAGAGAAGGCCTTTGACAAAATTCAACAGCTCTTTATGCTAAAAACCCTCAATAAACTCGGTATCAGTGGAACGTATCTCAAAGTAATAAAAGCTATTTACGACAAACCAACAGCCAATATCATACTGAATGGGCAAAAACTGGAAGCATTCCCTTTGAAATCCGGCACTAGACAAGGATGCCCTCTTTCACCACTCCTACTCAATATAGTACTGGAAGTTCTAGCCAGAACAATCAGGCAAGAAAAAGAAATAAAGGGTATTCAAATAGGAAAGGTGGAAGCCAAATTGTCACTATTTGCAGACGACATGATAGTATACCTAGAAGACCCCATTGCCTCAGCTCAAAAACTCCTGAAACTGATAAGCAACTTCAGCAAAGTCTCAGGATATAAAATCAATGTGCAAAAATCACAAGCATTCCTATACACCAATAACAGACTTAAAGAGAGCCAAATCAAGAATGAACTGCCATTCACAATTGCTACAAAAAGAATAAAATACCTAGGAATACAACTCACAAGGAACGTAAGGGACCTATTCAAGGAGAACTACAAACCACTGCTCAATGAAATAAGAGAGGACACAAACAGATGGAGAAACATTCCATGTTCATGGTTTGGAAGAATTAATATTGTGAAAATGGCTATACTGCCCAAAGTAATTTACAGAATCAACGCTATCCCCATCAAGCTACCATTGACTTTCTTCACAGAACTGGAAAAAACCACCATGAACTTCATATGGAACCAAAAGAGAGCCCACATTAGCCAAGTCAATTCTAAGCAAAAAGAACACAACAGGGGGCATCACACTACCGGATTTCAAACTATACTACAAGGCTACAGTAATCAAAACAGCATGGTACTGGTCCCAAAACAGAGATATAGACCAATGGAACAGAACAGAGGCATCGGAGTCAACACAACATATCTACAACCATACAATCTTTGATAAACCTGACAAAAACAAGCAATGGGGAAACTATTTCCTGTTTAATAAATGGTGTTGGGAAAACTAGCTAGCCATGTGCAGAAAGCAGAAACTGGACCCCTTCCTGACACCTTACACTCAAATTAACTCCAGGTGGATTAAAGACTTAAACATAAGACCTGGCACCATAAAAACCCTAGAAGAAAATCTAGGCAAAACCATTCAGGACATAGGAGTAGGCAAGGACTTCATGACCAAAACACCAAAAGCATTGGCAGCAAAAGCCAAAATAGACAAATGGGACCTAATCAAACTCCACAGCTTCTGCACGGCAAAAGAAACAGTCACTAGAGTGAATCAGCAACCAACAGAATGGGAAAAAATGTTTGCAGTCTACCCATCTGACAAAGGGCTAATATCCAGAATTTACAAAGAACTCAAATAGATTTACAGGAAAAAAACAAGCCCATTCAAAAATGGGCAAAGGATAAGAACAGACACTTTACAAAAGAAGACATACATGAGGCCAACAAACATATGAAAAAATGCTCATCATCACTGGTCATTAGAGAGATGCAAATCAAAACCACATTGAGATACCATCTCACGCCAGTTAGAATGGCGATCATTAAAAAATCTGGAGACAACAGATGCTGGAGAGGATGTGGAGAAATAGAAACACTTTTACACTGTTGGTGGGAGTGTAAATTAGTTCAACCATTGTGGAAGACAGTGTGGCAATTCCTCAAGGGCTTAGAAATAGAAATTCCAATTGACCCTGCAATCTCATTACTGGGTATATATCCAAAGGACTATAAATCGTTCTACTATAAGGACACATGCATACGAATGTTCATTGCAGCACTGTTTACAATAGCAAAGACCTGGAACCAACCCAAATGCCCATCGATGATAGACTGGATTGGGAAAATGTGGCACATATACACCATGGAATATTATGCAGCCATCAAAAATGATGAGTTTGTGTTGTTTGTAGGGACATGGATGAATCTGGAGAACATCATTCTCAGCAAACTGACACAAGAACAGAAAATGAAATACCGCATATTCTCACTCATAGGTGGGTGATGAAAAAAGAGAACACATGGACACAGGGAAGGGAGTACTAAACACTGGGGTCTATTGGGGGGAAGAGGGGAGGGCCAGTGGGGGGGTGGGAGCTGGGGAGGGATAGCCTGGGGAGAAATGCCAAATGCAGGTGATGGGGAGGAAGGCAGCAAAACAAACTCTGCAAATTGCCTATGCAAATGTCTTGCGTGTTCTGCACATGTACCCCAAAACCTAAAATGCAATTAAAAAAAAAAAGAAAAGAAAAAGAAAAATATTTGTTCATTTCATTGTATCATGATAGCTTTATCTTGAACTCCTGACCTCGGGTGATCTGCCTGCCTTGGCCTTCAAAGTGCTTGGATTACAGGTGTGAGCCACTGTGCCCAGCCATGATAGCTTTATCATATGCTAAAATTGTTGTAATAATTAGGGTGTGTATTAGTCCATTTTCTTTTCTTTTTTTTCCGAGATGGAGTCTAGCTCTGTCACCCAGGCTGGAGTGCAGTGGCACAATCTTGGCTCACTGCAACCTCTGCCCCCTAGGTTCAAGGGATTCTCCTGCCTTAGCCTCCCAAGTAGCTGGGATTACAGGTGCCTGCTACCATGCCCAGCTAATTTTTGTATTTTTAGTAGAGACAGGGTTTCACTGTGTTGGCTAGGCTGGTCTTGAACTCCGCACCTCATGATCCGCCCACCTCGGCCTCCCAAAGTGCTGGGATTACAAGCATGAGCCACTGTACCTGGCCTTTTAGTCCATTTTCAGACTGCTATAAAGAACTATCTAAGACTGGGTTATTTATGAAAAAAGGTTTAATTGACCCAGAGTTTCACAAGTTTAACAGGAAGCATGACTGGGAGGCCTGAGGAAACTTAAAACTATGGCAGAAGGTAAATGGGAAGAAAGCACATTTTCCCCTGGTGGAGCAGGAAAGAGTGAGCAAGCCAGGGGGGAAGTGCCACACATTTTAAAACCATCAAATCTCGTGAGAATTTACTCACTATCATGAGAAAAGCATGGAGGAAATCCACTCCCATGATCCAGTCACCTCCCACCAGGTCCCTTTCCCAACATTGGGAATTGTAATTCCACATGAGATTTGGGTGGGGACACATCCCTCTCCCAACATTGGGAATTACAGTTCTACAGTTCTACATGAGATTTGGGTGGGGACACAAAGCCAAACCATATCAGGGTGTATATATATTTGATCTGATCTTTCTATTATACTATTATATTCTAGAAATCTGTCTATTCTTTTTTTTTTTTGAAACTGAGTCTCACTCTATTGCCCAGGCTGGAGTGCAGTGGTGCAATCTTGGCTCATTGCAACCTCTACCTCCTGGGTTCAAGTGATTCTCATGCCTCAGCCTCCTAAGTAGCTGGGATTACAGGTACATGCCACCATGCATGGCTAATTTTTGTATTTATAGTGGAGATGGGGTTTCACCACGTTGGCCTGGCTAGTCTCGAATACCTAACCTCAGATAATCTGTCTCCCTTGGCCTCTCAAAGTGCTGAGATTACAGGCATGAGCCAATCTGTCTATTCTTTTTTTTTTAATTATTTTTTGAGATGAAGTTTTGCTCTGTTGCCCAGGCTGGAGTCCAGTGGCACCGTCTTGGCTCACTGCAACTTCCGCCTCCCAGGTTCAAGTGATTCTCCTGCCTCAGCCTCCTGAGTAGCTGGGATTACAGGTGCCTACTACCACACCTGGCTAATTTCTTGTATTTTTGGTAGAGACAGGGTTTCACCATGTTGACCAGGCTAGTCTTGAACTCCTGACCTTATGATCCTCCCTCCTCAGCATCTCAAAGTGCTGGGATTACAGGTGTGAGTCACTGCACCTGGCCTATCTATTCTTTTTTTTTTTTTTCCATGCAGTTCACAAATCTTACCATATTCCTGTCTATTCTTAAATTAAGACTTCAATACAGGTGTGGTGGCTAATGCCTGTAATTTCAGCACTTTTTGGGGCTAAGGTGGGAGATTGCTTGAGGCCAGGAGTTTGAGACCGGCCTGGGTAACACAGTGAGACCCCATCTCTCACTACAAAATAAAATACTTCAATATTTTATTTTATTTTTTTTAATAGGTTTTTACTTTTGATCGATTTTGTTCACCCTCTCTCATTTCCCTCCGCAACAGGTTTTCTTTTTTTCTTTGAGTCAGGGTCTCACTCTGTTATCCAGGCTGGAGTGCATTGGTGTAATTGTGGCTCACTGCAGGCTCGAACCTCTGGCCTCAAGCAGTCCTCTCACCTCGGCCTCCCAAAGTGCCGAGATTACAGGTGTGAGTCACTGCACCAGGACTGTTTTCTTTCTTGCCTATTTAGAATTTTCCTTTTCCTCCTTTCTTTTGTCATATGTTTAAAAACATCCTTCTGGGATTTTTACCAAGATTCTGCTAAATCTATAACTTAAATTTTAGGAAACACATATTTATATAATATTTAGGTTTCCCATCCAGGAACTTCTATTTTTCCATTCATTCACATCTTTTCAGACAACATAGAAGTGTTTTTTGTTTTTTGTTTTTTTGATATGGAGTTTTGCTCTTGTTGCCTAGGCTGGATCTTGGCTCACTGCAACCTCCACCTCCCAGGTTCAAGCGGTTCTCCTGCCTCAGCCTCCTCAGCTGGGATTACAGGTATGAGCCACTGCACCTGTCCATCACATAGAAGGCTTTATAGATTTCCCAGCCTGGCCAGAATGGTGAAACCCCATTTCTACTAAAAATCCAAAAATTAGCCAGGCGTGGTAGCTCGTGCCTGTAATCCCAGCTACTTGGGAGGCTGAGGCAGGAGAATTACTTGAACCCAGGCGGCAAAGGTTGCAGTGAGCCGAGATTGTGCCATTGCACTCCAGCCTGGGCAACAGGGCGAGACTCCATCTCAAAAAGAAAAAAAAAAGAGAAGGTTTTATAGATTTTTTTATAAATAAATGTATGTATATATGTTTGCCTACATACATAGTATCTTAGACTGGGTGCCATAGAAACAGACTCTGAGATGGAGAGTTGTCTGCAGAGGGTTTTTGTTTTTTTGTTTTTTACAGAAGACACACCTGTAACAAGCTGGCCTACAATGGAGTTACAACTGGGACCTCAGCTAATTCCAGGGTGGAAGATAGTGGTGGGGACTGGAGGACATCCTCTGAAACTGGAATGGGACTTTGCAGTTTAGCAGTTTCCAGTTAAAACACAATCTTTGAGTGGACCAGAATGCTCTAGTCAGCCTGACCATTATCTGTTCCCTCCTTAGATAAGCCTCAGAGACAACCAGATTGTCCAGAGATGCTTAGGAAACATGAAATCAGACCAAGGGGTGAGCGAATTTCAAGAATTTTCTCCTAACTAAGGCAAGGTCTGGCTATCCAAGGCTGGAAGTATATGTGGAAGTCTGCTTAGCAAAGAGATCTCACCCCCCTTAGCCATGTTTAGAGGGCACTGATGTGTTTGCTGGGTTGACTGATTCCCCCTCATGCACTAGGTCTTTTTCCAACTAGGGTTCAAGTTTCTGCTGGCAGCATTACTGTTATGTTCTTCTCCTGCCTCCCTGAAATTACTCCCAGAACATCTGGACTGGAATACTGTCTCTTCTTAATCTCGTCAGTCACAAATTACAATCTTTCGATTTACCTTCAAATATGTAGCTAATTACATTTGTGGTGTGAGGATCTTACTAATTTAATTTTAAGAATAGCTTTCTTTCTAGTTTTTTTCTGGAGGCAAGTTATTATGATCTTTAAGGACTGACAATGGCTTCTACAAAAGTCATAATTTAATATGATGTCCAGTATTAGGTACTCTTTATTAAGAAGACTCATTCTATCTCTACTTACACTTAAAAATGAATGTGTATTGAATATTAAGTGCCATTTTTGCATTGATAGAAAAAATCAAATGATTTCTCTTGAGCTTAATAGCTTGTGATATTTTCAGTTAAGATATTCTTTTATTTGGGGGAATTAACTCCTCCTTCTATTAATGAATTATTTTGATTACACAATGTGTATACATGGCACAAAATTCAGAAGGTATGTATAGGTATACAGTGGAAGTCAATCTCCCTTCCTCCTCTGACTTCCAGCCACTTAATTCCCTTCCTTAGGGCACCTGATGCTATCAGTTTCTTGTGATTATTCCAAATGTGGCTTATGCATTTTCAAATATTCTTCCCTGTATACATAAATAGTAGCATACTGGCTTGAACTCGAGAGGCAGAGGTTGCAGTGAGCTGAGATTATGCCACTGCACTCCAGCCTGGGCAACTGAGTGAAATTATGTCTCAAAAAAAAAAAAAAAATTAGTAGCATACCATTCTGTATTATTTAACATATTGCTTTTCTTGATTGACAATATTTATTGGATATAGTTCCATATCAATAAGTATAGAATTGTTTCATTCCTTTTAATGGTGGCATATAACTCAGTATAAATATAATTATTTATTTATTTATAATTACTCCCTTATTAATGAACGATTAAATAGTTGTTAGGCAATTTGCTTTTACAAATAATGCTGTAACTAGCATCCTTGTTCAGGCCATTTTTCATATATCCAACTATGTCTGTAGGATAAATACCTAAAACTGGAATTGTTGGGTCAAGTGCATTTTTGCTTTGAAAGTTGTTGCCAAATTTCCATCCATAGATTTCTGCCATTTACCATCCCATCAGTAACAAATAGGTGTGCTGGTTTCCTCTTGACAATATCGGATAGAATTAAGCTTTTTGATCTTTGTCAATCTGGAGGTAAAAAAT
The DNA here is from genome assembly GCF_049354715.1 of Callithrix jacchus. Lineage (NCBI taxonomy): Eukaryota > Metazoa > Chordata > Mammalia > Primates > Cebidae > Callithrix > Callithrix jacchus. The sequence continues at coordinate 100,250,404 of NC_133509.1, forward strand.
GACATCTCATTGTAGTTTCAAAGTGCATTTATCTTTAATAGTGAGGTTGAGTTTTTTATATATTTACCAGCCATTTGTATCCCATGTGGAAGCTAAAGTCTGTAGTATAGTATGATTTGGCCTCTGGATCTCAATTTTTGCTTTGCAGAACCCAGGACATACCTTTTCCATCTCTATAGCTTTTGCATTTATTTAATTATTATTATTATTATTATTATTGCCTTCTCATCTGTCTGGGACCTGAATTTATTGTTATTCTTTTAAGAGATGGGTCTCGCTATATTGTCCAGGCTGGCCTTCAGCTCCTCAGCTGAAGTGATCCTCCTGCCTCAGGCTCCCAAATAGCTCGTAATGCAGGTAAATTCAACTGTACCCAGTTCATTTTGACTGCAAGTAACACAAAACCCTGACTGAACTTACTTTTATGATGAGGAAAATCGATTAGCTTATATAACATCATGTCATGGGATATATAGAGTAGCTTTAGGGTTGGTTAATTCAGGTACTCAACAAGATAATCGAGGTCCCTGGATTTTCTGCCTTTCTGATTTGCCACACTTCAGGTAGATTACTTCATGGTCATGAAATAATCACATCACAGCCAGGAATTTCATTGACACAATAAAGCATCTAGTTGAAGGAAAGAGACTATTTCCTTTTTTTTTTTGAGATGGAGTTTTGCTCTTGTTACCCAGGCTGGAGTGCAATGGCGCCATCTCGGCTCACTGCAACCTCTGCCTCCTGGGTTCAGGCAATTCTCCTGCCTCAGCCTCCTGAGTAGCTGGGATTACAGGCACGCGCCACCATGCCCAGCTAATTTTTGTATTTTTAGTAGAGACGGGGTTTCACCATGTTGACCAGGATGGTCTCGATCTCTTGACCTTGTGATCCACCCGCCTCAGCCTCCCAAAGTGCTGGGATTACAGGCGTGAGCCACTGCGCCCGGCCGGAAACAGACTATTTCTTTTCCGGAAAGAAATAGACAGACAAAGGTTTGTCTGTCTTTTCTCACACCTTGTTCCTGGAATTTCTTTCCTCAAATTTCAGTGGCCAGAGTCTTCTTATGCTCATTCCTAACCCAATGATTGGCAAGGATCCTGTGGTATGATGATTGGCTCATGTTAGTTAGGATTCCCCGCTAAATTACATAGAATGGTAGTAGAACTCTCTCTTCATTCCTTCCCAAAATAATTGACATACTGCCAGCAAGGAACATAGGGACTGGTTATGGGATAGACAACTGTGACTTCCACAGCATTGCACATGCTATTCCTTTTGCCTGAAACCTTTGTCCTTCTCAGGTTCAAGCGAACCTCCATTTATTTTCCCATCTAACTTACGTTCTTTCAAGTCTAGGCTCTGAGTAGCTGCAAGGAAACCATCTTTATGCCCTCTAGGCTGGGTAGATAACTTCCTCCTACTCCCTGGTAGCCTGTGCCATCCCAATCCCACCGCTCCCCAGCTCCTTGAGGACAGGGACTGGATCTCATTTGTTCTGTATCTCTAGCCGCTAGGACAGGGCACAGCACAGGGCAGACACTTAACTCATGCCTGCTGAAAGAAATCTATTTGCTAATATTTTATTTTAAAATTTCAAGTCTAGAGTCACAACAGAAATCCATTTCCAGGTTTTTCTTGTGTGTGTGTGTGCGTGTGTGTGTGTGTGTGTGTGTGTGTATGATTTGTTTGTTGGGATTTGGAATTAGAATGATCTTTTCCACATAAACCAAACTGGAGTGTTTCCAGAACAAGTTGTTTAAGTTGTGGATTACTGGTTCCTTAAAAGCCCAGAGGCTCAACAAGTATTTCCTGAACATGGACTGTGTGTTGGGGATCTGTACAATTTGGTACTTTATACAAGAGAAGTATGAGAGCTTGTCTCTGAACGCGTAGTTTATGCTTTAAGGCAGCATTTTTCAATTGTGGGTAATGAAATCAATTTTGTGGGTCAAACAATCATTAAAAGGGGGAAAAAGAATTCAATGAAGTAGAACAAAATATATCAGAGTATATTACTCTTGCTAAAACCTTTGGCCGTGTGTGTGTGTGTGTGTGTGTGTGTGTTTGTGTATGTGTGATATACCAGGTCAAGATATAAAATGTACTTTTACAAATGGGTCACATTTGTAAAAGTTTATAGCCATTGCTCTAAGGGTTAGTATATTTTCTTTGCTCTTTCTCTTTGAAATATTTTTCTTTTTTTTCTTTTTTGAGATAGAGTCTTGCTCTGTCTCCTAGGCTGGAGTGCAGTGGCACGATCTCTGCTCACTACAACCTCTACCTCCCAGGTTCAAGCAATCCTCCCACCTCAGCCTCCCGAGTAGCTGGGACTACAGGGGCTCACCACCATCACTGGCTATATTTTGTATTTTTATTAGAGACAGGGTTTTGCCATGTTGGCTAGGCTGGTCTCGAACTCCTGACCTCAAGTGATCTGCCTGCCTCAGCCTCCAAAGTGCTGGGATTACAGGTGTGAGCCACTGTGCCCAGCCTTTGTTTTTTTTTTTAACTCCCAATGTCTGGGCTCAATGAAAAGAGGGAGAGACCAGGATTTGAGATTCTCTCTCCCATACTACACTCCCGCCCTGCCAGCCCCCACCCAGAGATTTGTTAGCCTGGCATAGACTTTAGAGTCAGGAGGCAGAAGTCAAATTCTCAGTCCAAGACTTACAAACTCAGCAGCCTTGAGCAAGTCACTGGACCTTTCAGAACATCTGTTTTTCTCTTGTGGAATGGAGATAATACCTGTTTCACAAGGCAATTAAGAGGATCGAGTGAAATATGTGAAAATATTGTTTAGTAAACTCCCTTTATTTAGGTCCTTAGAGGAGAAAAGTAAACTTCATGTGTAGGTTAAAAAACATCCTGTCCCCTCGGGAAATGGCTTCACAGAGAAAGTTGACAAGGGATGCTAACACCCAGGGGCTGCAGATATTTAAATCAAAAAAGGGGGAAAATCAATGGGAAAAGGTCAGGACCCTCTCATTTTTCTAATGAGCAGTTATTTTGTATTTCTCCATGGAGTTCACTGTGCCGGGGAGGCTGGAAGTGCTGATGCTGCACGCTGCCGAGTCGGGGGAAGGGAGGCGTTGCTGACACTGTTCCCTTTTCATAAACTCTGCAGGAAGGACCAGCCACTGGACTCTGGCCTCCCTTTCATCCTTGGCAGGGGGTGTGGAGGGGTCACCCAGCCTGGTGATCACTCAGGTTGGGAACTGTGGTTGAAGGGTGAGGGGAAGTAGAGTGGGGGTGAGAGCTTACAGCAAGCCAATCAGAGCGGCGGGTCTATGGGGAGGGTCATACCTCATACTTTCAAAATTCTCTCTTAATGGCTGTCTCCGAGCAACCATTACAGTGGAGAATATGGGCCCAGGCTGTCCCATGGATCATTTTCTCTGGCTACAGGCAGGCTGCCTCCCTTGCAAATGCTCTGTAGGCTTCACAGCCTAGCTTCTCCTGTTGTCAGCCGTATTAACAAGGAGCCATGGATGGACTTCCTTAAATAAAAAGTTATTTTTACTTATTTGTTGTTACACTCAAATTGCTGAGACTTTTTTTTTTTTTTTTTTTTTTGAGACAGGGTCTCATTCCAGGCTGGAGTACAGCAGCACAATTGTGGCTCACTGCAGCCTCAACCTCCTCAACATGATTCTCCCACCGAGTAGCTGGGACTACAATGTGTACCACTTTGCCCAGCTCCTTTTTTTTTTTTTTGGTAGGTAGAGATGAGGTCTTGTTATGTTGTCTGGGCTGGTCCTGAACTCCTGGCTTCAAGCAATGCTCCTGCCTTGGCTATTGCTGGGACTTGGAAGAAAGACTCTGTAGGGGATCCTCCCCTGCACACACATACATACATAATACATACATACATACATACATACATACACCCCTTGAGACAAGATGAGGAAATGGGAAGCTGGCTCACCTTAGCAGGCAGGCAGAGCAGCGGAGGTCGCTACCTACCCGGGCTGGGACTTTTCCTTAACTATCCTAAGGGAATGCAGAATAAGAGGAAGAGGTTATTCCCAGTGTTTCAAGTAAAGACTAGGGATCCCCTAAAACCCAGTGGTTCTTCAGTTGGTTGGTTGGTTTTTTCCAGACACTCTGTCCTTAAGGAGTCACATCCAGGATCATGGTACTTCACTCCCTGTTCTTTAACACACTTCAAACCTGCCTTGGCCCCAAGGGTGCCAGGGTTCCCCAGCATGCTCAGTAGAAGGAGATGGTGAAACAGGCAGAGGGGTCATACTCACAGCCATACAGGGCAGGAGAAAGCTCTGGGCCATGTGTGAACAGCTGCTGCTCCATCTCCCCAGCACAGCGGGGCACATCCGTCTGCCAACAGTCGTCTCTAGTTGTGCTTTCTTGACGGTCAGCGGTGACCTTTTAGTCATCAATTCCAGTGATCTTTATGCAGGCCTCATCATTCAGCTGACCAGCTCGTCTTTCTGAAATGCTCACCCAGGTGAGCGAGTTCCTCCCCTACTCCTCTGATGACTCTTTCTTGGGTTCTTTTTTTCTCTTTTTCTGCGTCTTAAATTTATGTCTTTCTCAAACCTGTCTCTAGGCCCTTTTCTTTCTCTGCCATCTCTCTCTCTCTGGGAAAACTTCAGTTTTTTTTGCCACATGAAGTAGTGTCTTGTCAAGACTTTATTTTTGTCGAGTAACAGTAACCTACTGCAACTAGCTTAGGCAAAGAAGGGTCTACATTCTAAGGGGGTCTATAGGGCCCAGTAGAGGAGTGTGAGTACTCTGGGCAGGGGCTGAACCCAGGACTTGGGAGGTTCCCAGGAAGCCAGGTAGAATTTGCTGAAGCACCGGTTTCTGTATTCTACGTGTCTGCTCACCTCTGCTTCCTAGGTATCTCTCTCCTCTCCTCTCCTGGACCAACATTTTACCTGGAGCGTTCATGATCTCTTTAGTGATTTTCCTACTGTTGGTTGTATCTGCCATCTCAGTTATCTTATTTCACCGGCTATGCCCTCTGCCTATGGTCCCATGTTTTAGAGGGTCCCATGCTTTAAAGGGACTCACTCTGGCCCACTTTGGCTATACCTCTCATAGAGGAAAGAACCCACAAGGCCAATGGCATGTTCCCATGCAGGGCCCATATTTCCCTTCTAGTGCCTAATTCCTGGGCCTGGGCCACTTCTTCTGCAGGTACGCCTCCCTGAGGACAGAGCATACTACTATTGTACTTACTCCTAGGCATGAAAGGTGTGCAATGAGTGTGATGAGGTGAGAGTGGAAATGTGGATGGAGCTTGGTCATGTCTCTGTGAATGTACTCAAGGCGCCTTGTCCTGTGGGACAAGAGCCTGGGCCAGGAAGAGAAGTCGGGGGTGGGTCAGGGGCCAGCTTTCTCCATTCCACCATGTGCCAGCATGGAGCTCTGAGAAGTTCAAGAATTCCATATTTGAACCTGGCCTTCCAGATTAGCCCGTTTCTTTCTCTTTTTCAAGAGCTGTATATTTGTATCTGTATGTATATTTTGTGTTTATGAAGGCATATTTGTTAGTATAGGGGAATTGAAATATTTTATTTATCAGTTTTTTGGTAAAATTTATAATTTTTATATAGGTGGTATGTGGATTTCCATCTGTACTCACTCCCTGGGCCCCTCAGATCTTTGGGGCAAGTCTGTATTTTAGTTTGGTCTGTTTTATACAAAATTATAGGCTGGGCATGGTGGCTCACGCATGTAATCCCAGCACTTTGGGAGGCAGAGGCAGATAGATTGCTTGAGGCCAGGAGTTCGAGACCAGCCTGGCCAACATGGTGAAACCCTGTCTCTACTAAAAATACAAAAATTAGCCAGGCATGGTGGTACTCACCCATAATTCCAGCTACTCAGGAGGCTTAGGCAGGAGAATTGCTTGAACCTGGGAGGTGGAGGTTGCAGTGAGCTGAGATTGTGCCCTGCACTCCTGAGAGACAGAGCAAGACTCTGTCTCAAAAAAAAAAGTGGCCAGTGTGAAGTTGCTGAGAACAGGTCACACATCAGTGTAAAGGAGAAATGATTCCTAAGGTCACAGTTTACCTCTGTTCTAGATTTTCCTATAGTTCCCATGTGCTGGAACTCATCCCAGCCTAATTCATGTAAGGCCTTTCTAGGGTGCAGGAGCAGACCACAGGAACCTGGCTTAATACTTAGCAGTACTCAGCAACAGCTTCTAAGGAGCAACTCAGGACAATAATGAGCATACAGTATGGATAATCAATGTTCTATTGATATCTTTAAGGGGAAAAATTAGGGGATAATCCATTTGGACCAAGAAGAAGTATAAGAGGGTAGGACTGGAAGTGGGGGGAGGTGAACTAGGGCAGGATGAAGTTCCATAACCTTCTCCACACTTCCAAAGTTGAGTCAGGTGCTCGTGCTGGGACAGAAGACCGAATCCAGGATAAAGCTTCCGTTCAGCACAGCTCCATCTGCCAACACAGATAACTTGGAATATTTTCATGCCAGATGTGGAAGGATCAAGAGCTTTGCAGAAAAGTTGTTGTTGAGCTTGAGAGACAAAGAGATAATTTTAAAAATAGGGAATATGGAAGAATGTATATTTTAGGAAAAGACTTGAGTGTAAATAACTTTCAAGTTATATATATGATTTAAATTTATAGATATACATATTCAATTTTTTTTCTTTGTTTTGAGACGGAGTCTTGCTCTGTCACCCAAGCTAGATGCAGTGGCGTGATCTTTGCTAATTGCAACCTCCACCTCTCAGATTCAAAAGATTCTCTTGCCTCAGCCTCCTGAGTAGCTGGGATTACAGGCGTGTGCCACCACGCCTGGCTAATTTTTATATTTTTAGTAGAGGTGGGGTTTTGCCATACTGGCCAGGCTGGTCTTGAACTCTTGACTGCAGGTAATCTACCCACAGTGCTGAGATTACAGGTATAAGCCACTGTGCTCAGCCCATATTTCAGTTTTTAAGTTAAATAACATACACAGCTTTCCTGGACTTCAAAACCAGGTATTAAGGACGGACTTTCCAAATTAGAGATATCAGGCTGTTTTTACATAAAATCGCTTTATGTAACTCATTGGTGTAGGCTCTAATGGAGGGAAGGGGATGCTGATGTCTCAGGACAGCTGCCTGTGAAAAGCTTGAAGAGCTGACTTGTGCAGTGCTTCCTAAGCCATAGCATGCATCGGAAACACCTGTCAGTGCTGGTTTGAAATGCAAAATTTACAAGACTTTTTTTTCTTATTTATCATCTGCTATGGTTTGAATGTGTCCCCAAAATTTCATGTGTTAGAAACTTATCTCCAAATGTGACAGTATTGAAAGGTGGGGCCTTTGAGAGATGATTGGATCAAGATGCTTTAACCCTTATGAATGATTAATCCATTTATAGGTTAATGGATTAATGGACTAATAGACTAGTAGATAATCTTGTGAGTGGAACTGGTAGTTTTTTAAGAAGAGGAAGAGAGACCTAACCAAGCATGTGAGCTCACTCAGCCCCTCACCATGCGATTGCTGATGCAGCCTTAGGTCTCTGCAGAGAGTCCTCACCAGCAAGAATCCCCTCACCAATGCGGCCCCTCAATCCTGGACTTCTCAGCCTTCATAACTGTAAGACATGAAGTACTTTTCTTTATAAATGACCCAGTGCCATATATTCTGTTATAATCAATAGGGAACGAACTAATACACTATCCAAAATTATCTATTGAAAGCAATTATAATAAGGATCTTGCTTTTTAACAAAAAATTATTGTATATATTTTAAATTTAAAAAACTACTTTAGCAATACTAAGAGAAAATAAGCCCAAGCCTAGTGGCTCATGCCCATGATCCCAGCACTTTGGGAGGCCAAGGTGGGATGGCGCTTGAGGCCAGCCCAGTCAACATATCAAGACCCCGTCTCTATAAAAATATTTTAAAATTAGCTGGGTGTGCTGGTGCACACCCATAGTCCCAGCTATTTGGGAGACTGAGGCAGGAGGATTGCTTAAGTACAGGAGTTCACCACTACATTCCCACCTGTGTAATAGAGCAAGACTCTGTCTTAAAGAAAAATAAAAAGAGAAAATAAAATTTTATGTGCAGAAAGTTCAGAGAGGGCAAAATCAAGTAAAATTTCCCCATAAGGGCAAAATGTTCTAAAGGTTTCATCCATTAGGGTCCCAGCCAAGAAAAATAAAAAGGATGGCCTTAAATTGAGTCATTTAGAAAGAGTGTAATAAAGTTACTATTTACAAAGCATGGACTGGGCTTAGACCATGCAAAAGGGAGGTGCACTACCCTCGGGCTGGTAAGTGCAGGAGCCACTACCATGTCTGTAAGGACAAGGGGGTGGAACCCATTAAGGGAATTCGAAAAGCTAATAGAGAGGGACATCTGGCAGGAAGGAGCCAGAGAAATAAATATGCCGACCTCATTGGCCAACCCCTAGAGGCTGGAGGGCAAGGGCAGCCTACTGATGTCATCCTTGTTACCCAGCCTCATGGGCAGAGAGCAGGGTAAAGAAGGGTGGAGAGCAGATCATGAGGAGGAAATGGGGACAATCTAGCACCTGTCAGAGATGGCTAAGGCACTGGAGTGGCTACTGTGTGTCTTAACAAGCTCTGAAGACAACAGTACAGAGATTTCCTTGTCTGTCGTCTCGCTTATATAACCATGAAGTAGGTTCATAAGAAACATATCATTAGGTGGCCGGGTATAGTGGCTCACACCTGTAATTCCAGTACTTTTAAAGGCTGAGGTGGGTGGATCATTTGAGGTCAGGAGTTCAAAAACAGCCTGACCAACATGGTGAAACCCCATCTCTACTAAAAATACAGAAAAAAAAAAAATAGCTGGGCATGGTGGCAGGCGCCTGTAATCTCAGCTACTTTGGGAGGCTGAGGTAGAAGACTTGCCTGAACCCAGGAGGTGGAGGTTGCAGTGAGCTGAGATTGTGGCACTACACTCCAGCCTGGGTGGCAGAGTGAGACTCCATCTCAAAAAAAAAAAAAAAAAATCATTAAGTGTTATGGTTTTGTATTGTGTTTCATTCTGGAAGGAGCCCAGAAATCTGAACTTCAAGTAAGTACTCCAGCTGAGGGCGGTGGTTCACATCTGTAATCCCAGCACTTGGAAGGGCGAGGTGGGAGGACTGCGCTCAGGAATTTGAGAACAGCCTGGGTAACATAGCAAGACCTTGTCTCTACTAAAAATAAAAAAGGAGTCCCTATAACTCAATGACAGTCTCTATTCTCTTGGTCCCTGTCAGGGCTGTGCAGAAACCCCAGAGTCTCCCAAGCCAGCTCAGTCCTGCAACAGACATGCAGAGGGAACATCAGTAGCCTGAAAGAGGAAGGTCAGACCCTGACCTGGCTTCACAGGACCCTATGAGTCTTTTAGGTATGAGTGGGCCCAGGCTGCCGACACTAACAAGGCTCACCTTATCTTGGCTCCTGGGCTGAATGGTTGAACTTTCCAGGCTTGGGCTGGGGAGGCCCCTCCTATTTAGCTTTCTTGTCAGCAGTTTCCAGAAGGTGAAAGTTACCTGCCCAAGGTAGTAACCTTAAACTGCAATAGAAATAACTCTCTGGGCTAGAGATGCCAAGGTTGTACCCAAAGTTTCCAAGGCAGGATAGTACTTAGCCCTGTGTCTGTGTCCCTGTGAAGGCCCTAGTCTTCTTTGACTGGTGTGTTGGTGACCTGTAAAGCTTGGGCATGGGCAAGGCAGGCTGCAGGCCCAGCTTGGCTTCCCATGGAAGCCAGTGAGTTTCCTGCAAAGAGGAAGTTCTGGCTTGAAGCCCTCAAGGACAGTGAGAGAGGCCTTCTCTAACTCCAGCAGTAAGGAACTGCTCATTCTATTCCATATAAAGGGACCCCTAGTGTATCCTGGGCTGACACAGAGAAGAACTATTTATTTCTCAGCTATAGTTTTCTGAATTGGCAAGCTCAGGCTGGAGTGGGGAAAGCAGATCCAAGACAATCATGTGATGGAATTACACCTGCTGAGATAAAGAACAGTGCCGCTCCCCAAGCAAACATTCTTGCAGACTCTGCACTGCAACTCGGCTCAGGAGGTGCTGGGCTAATTTGTCTTTTGCCAACTAAAGGCAAATGCAGGGGGGCAGGGCCTGGCAGCTTCTCCTGCTGCCTGGTGATTTGAGGAGCAGTCTATCTCCTTCCCCCCTCCACCACTCTCCCACTGATGCCTAAATAACAGGTACAAATTTGCTCCACTTCGCCAAGGAGCAAGGAAATGCACATCTCTTTACCTTTCAAATCAAGCGGAATCATGCTCTGAGCCCTACCGTGCCCTGGCTCGTACAATCCCCAATTTTAATGATTATTGAAATCCTCTCTTTTCTGTTGGGTCATACTAGAATCCAGGGGCCTGCTTGGTAATAGAAAAATGGGCAGGGGATTCAGTTAGCCAATACAATAGCCACCATTATTAATATTGCTTCTTTTGTTATGTGACACAGCTGTTGGACTAAAAGGTTTCCCCTCAAAGTGCCTACTTTACCTACAGGCTCTGCCAAAGGGACCCTTGTCAATGTTTTCAAGGTCATATCGTTAGAGATTGTCCTTGAGGTATTAGTTACGTGCCAAGTTTGGGTGCTGGTGGTGGTAGAAGGAGTGTTGAGGAAACTTTAGATCTTCTCCCCATAATCTAGGTCAGCAACCCCTGTTCTTTGTTATATGTAGTTAATATTTTCTCATTTTCATGTATGTAGCCATGTAAACAGCTTAGAGCATCCTCCACCCCTCCCGGCCTTTCAACCAGATTGCTGCCCATAAACCTCTCCTACAAAGACATTCTGACTACCAGGCACCAAATGCTCCCCTAGGCACCTGCAACCTCCAGAGCCCTTTATAGAAAAGGCACAAGTCTCCATTATTTGAGGATACCTCTCCTTAATGTCCTCCCAGACTTATAGAATCCATTCTCTCTCTCATCCACAAAGCCCTAGCTTCTCTCTACCCAATCCCCACCTCAACCTCTGGGGCACCGCCATGTAATTTCTTCCTGGGCTTGACCCTTGAATTATAGAGAAACCATTAGCTAACTGCTGCCACCACTACCCCCAAGACAAAATGAGCTAAGACTGACCACTAAACACAAAGCCTTGGCTAACTGGGAAGCTAGGAGATCAGTGAAGAGGAACAGAATTTTTTTTTTTCCAACCAGGCACAATGACTGACACCTGTAATCCCAGCACTTTGAGACGCTGGGGTGGGTGGATCACCTGAGGTCAGGAGTTCAAAACCAGTCTGACCAACATGGTGAAACCCCATCTCTACTAAAAATACAAAAATTAGCCGGGTGCAGTGGCAGGTGCTTGTAATCACAGCTACTCAGGAGAATCGTTTCAACCTAGGAGGCAGAGGTTGCAGTGAGGAGAGATCGCACGATTGCACTCCAGCCTGGGTGACATGAGTGAAACTCCATTGCAGAAAAAAAAAAGAAAAAGTTTTTTTTCCTACAGCAGAAAGAAAAAAAAAAGCCTAATTTGATTATCATCATTTGATTATCATTATGTTACCAGAGTCATTCCTTTGGGTGAGACATTGCTGCCTCCAAGGGATCCCATATTAGGATGTCCCTAATATAGGACATCCTATTAGGAGTGAGGAAGCATGACTAACACCTGACTATGAAGAGGTTCACCCAACACTTCCTGACATGGCAGGTGGGAGAGTATGGGTGGGGGATTGGGAGAGGACTGCCTTTCCTTGCTTTATACCCCTGTCCAGTGGCTGGCTTTCTGGTTGGCTCCATCAGTTAGGACCCACCAGGAAGCCTTCTCTTCTTTCCATTGAAGACAAGCATGCAAGTTTTCTGTGGTTTGTTAGGACTGGGCCATGAGATCCTCAGCAGGCAGCAAGGTGGGGTGATGATCTCCGATATTAAACCACCTGGGAGTTACTGCTGTTTTGTAAAAACAAAGGCCCAAAGGTAAAATTTAGAGAGAGCAGGGTATGGAACATATCTGGGTATGGAACAAGCTCACATATCTGGCAGAGGCACTGAGGCCATTATTGCTGGCCTCTTTCAGTGCCACCTGGGTGGGGGTCAGCAATGAGTTCATTCAACTCCTGTGGTCAGGGGCAAGCACTGGGACAAAATTCTCCCCAGGAGAGGTAAGAACCAGAAGGCAGCTTCTGGGTCTCATCTGGATTAATAAAAGCCCTGAGCAGGAGCCAGTTTCCTTCACTTACTAGGTGGTGGCCTTGGGGATTTACTTATGTTCTGTGACTCAGTGTTCTCATCTCTAAAATGGGATAATATTTCCACTCCATAGAAATGTTGCAGGGCTTTGCACTTGGAAGAGTACTTGACACATAGCAAGTATTATACAAATGTCAACTGCTGTAGTTACTGTTGTTGCTGTCTACAGAAGCCAGGTGTGGACCACAGAGCCAGAAGCCTCGGGCAAGTCTCGGGAGCTGAAACTAGAAAGAATTATTTATACCAGTTCCAATCCCGCCTAGGGCTACAGATGAGATAATAGCTGTAAAACAGTCTCAGCTTCCCTGGGAGGGGCAAAATACCCAGATTCACTTCTAGAATACACAGAACAGAGGCTATTTCTTTTAGGCTCTTCAGCCTAAGCAGATCTTACCCTTGAGGTACCCCCTTAATGACTGTGATTTGAGGGTCCCCCACACATCTCCATTATAGGCTTGCCTCAGTATCTAAAATTTTCTTCAGGGCTTCCAGTTCAAAAGATGTAACCCATTCTACAGTCATACTGTCTGTCTGTAAACTCTGGCTCTGTCACTCACTAGCTGTGTAATCTCGGAGAGGTTACTTAATGTCTGCACCTCAGTTTCTCATCTGCAAAAGTGAGGGTAAAGACAATAGCCTTGATAGAGGCAGAGTGCGAATCACATAAAATAGTGTATGTGAAGGTTTAGCAAAGTGCCTGGTACACCCTGCACTGGTGGTAATGTTGGTTTGACTAGAGGAGGCATAAATTCACAATTTAATAGTGACCACTGGATGAGCTTGGAGGACATGATGTTAAGTGAGATAAACCAGGCACAGAAAGACAAACACCACATGATGTCCACACATATATGAAATCTAAAAGAGTAGATTTCATAGAAGCAGAGAGTGGAATAGTGGTTACCAGAGGCTGGGGAGGGTAGGGAGGGGAGGAAAACGGGAGAGATTGGGCAACAGGTAAAAAGTTACATTGAGGAAGAATAAGTTCTAGTGTTCTATTACATGGTAGGGTGACTGTAACTAATAACAATGCAGTGCATGTTTCAATATAGCTAGATTTTGAATGCTATCATTACAAAGAAGTGTTTAAAGTGATGGGTATAGTAATTACCTTGAGTTGATCATTATACAGTATATACATGCATTGAAACATCACATTGTACTCCATAAATATGTATAATTATTTTGTGTCAATTATAAACAAAAATTAACAAAAATATTTATTAAACCAAAAATACTCAATTTTTAAACACTTTATAATAAAAATTATCACAGGTACAAAAATGTTGAAAAACTAATACGAGTAGCACCTTTAAACACATAATTTCTTCTTTTTCATTATTATTATTATCATCATTTTTTGAAATAGGGTCTTGCTTTGTTGCCCTGGCTGGAGTAGAGTGGTACCACCTCCCCAGGCTCAAGTGATCTTCCTATTTCAGTCTACAGAGTAGCTGGACTTACAGGTGCGTGCCCAGCTAATTTTTGTGTTTTTGGTAGAGATGGAGTTTCTCCATGTTGCCCAGGCTGGTCTCAAATTCCTATGCTCAAGCGGACAGCCCCACCTTGGCCTCCCAAAGTGCTGGGATTACAGATGTGAGCTACCACACCTGGCATCATTTATACTGAATAATTGTTTTACCTATGTCTTTGCAATTTTGTTTTTTGCTGTTATTGGTTTTTTTTTTGTGCTATTATTTTACTGTTTTGTGAGTACATATTATATTTACCCCTTAACAATTTGAAAAAAAGTTGCAAGCATCATGACACTTTTTCCCTAAATACTTCAGCTTGTGGTTACCCCAAATAAAGACATTCAGGAGAATCACTGTTACTACATCTACAATAACTGATAATTATTCTTTAATAATATTATTATTATTATTTTGAGATGGAGTTTCACTCCTGTTGCTCAGGCTAGAGTGCCATGGTGCCATTTCAGCTCATCACAACCTCCACCTCCCAGGTTCAAGAGATTCTTCTGCCTCAGCCCCCTGAATAGCTGGGATTACAAGCATGTGCCACCACACCCAGCTAATTTTGTAATTTTAGTGTAGACGGAGTTTCATCATGTTGGTCAGGCTGGTCTTGAACTCCTGACCTCAGGTGATCCACCCACCTTGGCCTCCCAAAGTGCTGGGATTACAGGCATGAGCCATTGCAGCGAACCTCTTTACTATTATTTAATACTGAGTCCATATTCACACTTTTTCAGTTGCTCCCAAAATGTCATTTAGGACTGTTTTTTCCTATTAGGAACCAATCTTTTCACTGACATTTGAAGAGATCAGGTCCTCTGTTTTACTTTTGGGATTTGTCTTGCTGTTTTCTTGTGGTGGTGTTTTTAGTGAAGTTTTGAAGAAGGATGAAACAATCTGGAGCTTGAGCGGAATCCCTGGGTTGCCCAAAGGACACATGCTCTATTGCCCATTGAAATGAGGGAAGAAACCAATAAACAAGGCAAATTCATTTTCTTGTTTATTGCAGTAAAACATACGTAACATAAAATTCACCATTTTAACGATTTTTAAGTGTACTATACAGTTCAGTGGCATTAAGTTCATTTATGGTGTTGTGTAACCATTATCTCCATCCATTTCCAGAATGTTTTCATCTTCCCCAGCTGAACCTCTGAGCCTATTCAACGTGAACTCCTCATTTTCCCCTCCTCTCAGTCCTGGCAACCACTATTCTACTTTTTGTTGGGCTGAGCACAGTGGCTCACGCCTCTAATCCCAGCACTTCGGGAGGCTGAGGCGGGCAGATAACCTCAGGTCGGCAGTTAGAGACCAGCATGACCAACGTGGAGAAACCCCGTCTTTACTGAAAATACAATAAATTAGCCGGACGTGTGCCTGTAATCCCAGCTACTCAGGAGGCTGAGGCAGGAGATTACTTGAACCTGGGAGGCGAGGTTGCAGTGAGCCAAGATTGTGCCACTGCACTCCAGCCTGGGTAACAAGAGTGAAACTCTGTCTCAAAAAAAAAGGAAAAAAAGTACTTTTTGTTTTTGTGAATTTCAGTACTCCGAGTATGTTACACATGACTTGTCCTTTTGTGGTTGGCTTATTTTGCTTAGCCTGATGACTTCAGAGTTTATCCATGTTATACCACGGTCAGCATTTCATTCCTTTTTAAGGCTGAATAATAATTAATTATATGCATGGAACACATTTTGTTTATCCATTCATCTGCTGACTGACACCTGGGTTGCTTCCACCTTTTGGCTAATGTGAATAATACAGCTATGAACATGGGTTTACAATTTTCTGATTGCATCTCTGCAAGGCATACTCATTTTTACCTTATGTTGTGGGACTAGCCCTCATGCAGCCTCTGATAACTGGTAAATTTAGAAATCATGTTTCACATCTGCATGATTCTCTCCCTTTTACCAAAATCTATCATGAAACAACTCTGTCAGTCTTGCCATTATCTGAGTTTACAGCCATCTATACCAACAATAGAAATGTGGGCATGACTCACAGCAGGTGTTCCTGAATGCAGAAACACCTTAATGTGGTAAGTATACTGATTATACTATTATGGAGTAAGAAGACAAACATTGCAAGCTTTTAAAGCTAAACTCAAAAGCCAGAGTTGCCTTTCTAAATCAACCTAAAGAATGTTTAATCCGTTAGGCTCCCATACTTCAAAAGAGTAGCCTATTAAAGGCACTTATTCCAAGATTGCAGATGTGCACACGTGATTTATATCTAGCCATCCACAAAGTATGAGAGGAAGCAGCGCAAAGTGAGCTCTGAACTGGATAATGAACTGGATCCAGTATCTGGGCTCTGTTGATAACCATGTGATCTGGGGCAAAGCCTCAACTTTATCATGCCTGGGTTTTCTTGTCTGTCAAATGGGAAGCTGGCTTATAGCCCTCAACTTCTATGATTGCCTGAGCTACATTTTATTTATTATTTTTTGCAGAAGTCTGTAATAGGCAGATGTGGAAAGGGGGAAGCCTTGAAGTTGCGGTTTACATCTTAGTGAACACAAATTAGTTGTGTGACCTTGGATAGATTCTGTAATTTTATGAGCCCATATTTTCTCAAAGAATTGTTCTGCAAAATGGGGATGGTAAATGCTGTAGAGCAGTGATGAAGATGATAAGTCATAAGGTATGATGAAAGAACTTTGAAAACTTCAAGGTGCTCTATGGTCACATAAGAGTGATTACATGGCAATTTTTTTTTTTTTTGAGATGGAGTCTAGCTCTTTCACACAGGCTAGAATGCAATGGTGTGATTTGGACTCACTGCAACCTCTGTCTCCTGGGTTTGAGCAATTCTCCTGCCTCAGCTTCCTGAGTAGCTGAGACTACAGGCATGCATCATCACGCTCAGCTAATTTTTGTATTTTTAGTAGAGACAGGGTTTCACCATGTTGGCCAGGATGGTCTAAATTCCTTGACTTCGTGATCCACCCACCTCGGCCTCCCAAAGTGCTGGGATTACAGGCATGAGCCACCACACCAGGCTACATGGTGATTTTAAATTGTAAAGAGCTCTACAAATGTAAGGGACTACTAGAGACCTTGTAAGGATACTTAGTAGGACTAAATTACTATTGTCCTAAGTAAGGGCACTAATCTTACTGACTCACACAAACTCAGTATTTTACATTAAAAATAGATTATGGCCGGGCGCCGTGGCTTGCGCCTGTAATCCAAGCACTTTGGGAGGCCGAATGGGGCGGATCACCTGAGATCAGGGGTTCGAGACCAGCCTGGCCAATATGGCAAAAACCCATCTCTACTAAAAATACAAAAATCAGGGCTGGGTGTGGTGGCTTACACCCATAATCCCAGCACTTTAGGAGGCAAAGGCGTATGGATCACCTGAGGTCAGGAGATGGAGACCATCCTCGCCAACATGGCGAAACCTCATCTCTACTAAAAATACAAAAATTAGCTGGGTGTGGTAGCACATGCCTATAATCCCATCTACTCAGGAGGCTGAGGCAGCGGAATTACTTGCACCAGAGAGTCGGACGTTGCAGTGAGCCGAGATTACGTCACTGCACTCCAGCCTGGCAACAGAGCGAGAGTCTGTCTCAATCAATCAATCAATTTAAAAAATAGATTAAAACTCCCATTCTCCTCTCCTGAAAAATCAACTTTTAGTGGCCCTGGGTATTTTCTGAAATTGCTGGAGATCTTGTGATAGGTCCTCCCCATCTCTATTTTATAAACTTTCATCAGCTGTTTGAAATGCTTTCTTTATTTCGCTGGAGAACTTCTTGCAGCGTATCTTGTTTCAACAACCCTCCAGTCTGCCAATGGAGCTTTGGTTTTGTCAGTTGTGATGACTCTGAAGCTCTTTGTCAGTTCTTTTTATTCCCGGAACACTTGATCATGTTGGGCTGCATGTTGTTTTAACCCCTGAAGAGCAGATTCCCAGGCTTTGCTGAGTTTCAGTCTACGATTTAGCCATGATTGTTTTAACAAGTGTTCTCTGCCAGAGCTTCAAATAGTCCCTGTCAACAGTTGTTCCCTCTAGTCTTTACAATAGCACAACCCTCTCTTCTAAGGAACATGCTGTGATTTCAGTTCAAAGAGGGACTATTTGAGGGAAAGAATACAGGAATTCATGAGCTCAGAATTAAGCTAATGACTCAATGGATTACAGATTGCTTTAGAAGCTGGGTGTGGTGGCTGTAGTCCCAGCTACTCAGGTGGCTGAGGTAGAAAGATTGCTTGATCCCAGAAGTTCGAGGCCAGCATGGGCAATATAGCAAGACCCCCATCTCAAACAAACAAACACCCCAAATTGCCTTAGGATCAAGGGTAATATGCAATGCTAAACAGTTAGTATGCATAGGAATCACCTGGAATTCAAAATAAAAGTACAGATTTCTGGACCTGACCCCAGATATCCTCTGATTAAAAAATTCTGTCCTCATAAATGAGACCAAAAAAAAAAAAAAAGGAAAAGAAAACAAACTTCCAGAGTGGGTGATGAGGTTCAGGACACACTACCTTGGTATAGCGAACATTTTAAACTGAAGGACTTTGAGACATGGCCGGTAGAGAAAGGACTTTCTTTTCTTTTTGAGATGGAGTCTTGTTCTGTCCCCCAGGCTAGAGTGCAGTGGCGTGATCTCGGCTTACTGCAACCTCTGCCTTTGGTTTCAAGTGATTCTCCTGTCTCAGCCTCCCGAGTAGCTGGGATTGCAGGCACACAGCATCATGCTTGACTAATTTTTGTATTTTTAGTAGAGACAGGGTTTCACCATGTTGATTAGGCTGATCTTGAACTCCTGACCTCAAGTGATCCGTCTGCCTCAGCCTCCCAAAGTGTGGAGATTACAAGTGTGAGACACTGTGCCCCGCCAGGAAGGACTTTCTGACTCTCCCCTGAAGGAGGCCATAAAACCCTCATGTGAGAGATGCCCTCTCTATACTGGCAAGAAATGAGCATCCTAACTGCTAAAGACAAAGGGACACAGAGAAGAATCTGAACTCTCAGGCCTTGCTGTTTTCCTCAGTTTACCATGCTTACCTCACGTCCTTTGGTCCTATCTAATTTCTCCACCACTCCCTACCCTTCATCAAACCTAGCATAAAACTACTCAGGTTTTACTACTTCTTTGAGTCTCCATTTTTTTCTTCACCGCCCCGCCCCCAACCCCCGCCCCAGAGGAAGCCTTGCTCTGTTGTCCAGGCTGGAGTGCAGTGGTGTGATCTTGGCTCACTGCAACCTCCGTCTCCTGGGTTTAAGTAATTCTGCCTCAGCCTCCCGAGTAGCTGCGATTACAGGCACTCACCACCACACTCAACTAATTTTTGTATTCTTAGTAGAGACAGGATTTCATCCTGTTGGCCAGGCTGGTCTAGAACTCCTGACCTCAGGTGATCTGCCTGCCTCAGCCTCCCAAAGTGCTAGAATTACAGATGCGAGCCACTGCACCCAGCCTGAGTCTCCATTTCTTTGTGAAGGCTGCTGTGCTTTGTTTAAAACTTAAACTTATTAAATAAATTTGTATGCTTTTCTCTTGTAAACCTGTCTTTTGTTACAGGGGCCTGAGCCAAAAACTCAGAAGGGTAGAGAAAAGCTGTTTTCTCTCCCCTACAGTTGGATCATTTTACATGTGTTCCTGAGTGATTCTGTTGCAGGGGGTCCACATTTTTAGAAACTTGGTGGAGAGCACTGGTTCTCCTACTATTGTAAACAAGTTGACTCTGGACAGAACACAATTGACTTTGCTTCAGTCTCCACTTTCACAAATGGCTATAAAAGCAGTTACCACCTTCCCTACCTCACAGGTTTAAAATAAGAATACAATGAGATAACAGATCCAAAGCCTTTTTTTTTTTTTAATTATTTTGAGAATCTTGCTTTGTTGCCCAGGCTGGAATGCAGTGGTGATATCTTGGCTTACCGCAACCTCTACCTTCTGGGTACAGGCAATTCTCCGATCTCCTACTCCCAAGAAGGTAAGATTATAGGCGCCTGCCACCACGCCTGGCTAATTTTCTATTTTTAGTAGAGATGGTGTTTCACCATGTTGGCCAGGCTGGTCTCAAACTCCTGACCTCAGGTAATCTGCCCACCTTGGCCACAAAAGTGCTGGGATTACAGGTGTGAGCCATCGTGCCTGGCCTCATTTTGCAAAGTAAAGGGCTCATGGTGCAGGGCACCCTTATCCTTCTCAGCATTCTTTTGCATCAATGGAGCAGACCCCCGCCAACAACCTATCTTGCCCTGACCCCCATAGACACTTCCAGGTATTCACTTGAAGGGATGAAAGCCTCGAGGACCTGCCTTTTGTCCACCTGGTCCACATAGGCTCACACAGGTTTATGCCTTTCCAAAAAGAGTATGACAGAACCACACACATTTCTGTGTGAAATCTTACCAACACAGAATCTGGGATGACTCTCCTAATAGGCCTAAGTCTTCCTTGAAATCTAGGCACATCTGCATCTTTAATGATCCCATTAACTTCATTTTCCATAGTGTCACATCTTTCCTGGGCCACACTTGATTGCACATGTGTCTTCTCTGTGAGCCAGGGCTTACACCTGAGGGCTTGTAGTCCACATCCATCGCCTCATGCTTTGGCTGTGTTCCCAGGTACAGTGTGTACCTCTTGAAGTTTAGAGTGATCAACTTCACATTAATCTTTTCTCCCTCACTCTATTCTAATCCCCTTTTGGCAAGAACCTGTTCCAAGGTATTCTCCCCATTTTGGCCACAGTCAGCTTGAAACAAAATAATCGGAGTATCACTTCCAGTTAAAGCACACTGCTGTTTTAGATATATTGGGCAGCCTACTGCAGGGCCCTCAGCTGCTTTGTGACTTCATTAAATATTCTGCAATGTCTGATGAGTATCTGAATATTCGCAATTACCCTGCCCTCCTAAAGAGCAAAGAGGGGCATGATTTCCCTCCTAAGACCTAATAAATTCTTCTTCTTCTTCTCTCTCTCTCATTCATTTGACAAGTAATTATTGAGCATCTAGTATTGTTAGAGGCATGTGAACCAGAGCAACTCCATCTTGAATAGGGGCTGGGTAAAATGAGGCTGAGACCTACTGTGCTGCATTCCCAGACAGTTAAGGCACTCTGAGTCGTGGGATGAGATCAGAGGTCAGCACAAGATACAGGTCATAAAGAGCTTGCTGATAAAATGGGTTGCAGTAAGAAAGCTGGCTAAAACCCAGCAAAACCAAGATGGTGATGAGAGTGACCTCTGGTCATCCTCATTGCTGTACTTCCACCAGCACCATGACAGTTTACAAATGCCACAGCAGCATCAGGAAGTTACTCTATATGGTCTAAAAAGAAGAGGTATGAATTATCCACCCCTTGTTTAGCATGCAGTCAATAAACAACCATATAAATGGGCAACCAGCAGCCCTTGGGAATGCTCTGTTTATGAAGTAGCCGCTGTTTTATTCTTTTACTTTCTTTTTTTTTCTTTTGAGACAGAGTCTCACTCTGTCACCCATGCTGGAGTGCAGTGGTGTGATCTCAGCTCACTGCAACCTCTGTCTCCTGGGTTCAAGCAACTCTCCCACCTCAGCCTGTAGCTGGGACTCTATGTGCATGCCACCACGCCCAGCTAATTTTCGTATTTTTTAAAAAATAAACTTGCTTTCACTTTATGGATTCACCCTGAATTCTTTCTTGCTCAAGATCCAAGAACCCTCTCTTGGGGTCTGGATCTGAACCCCTTTCCTGTTACAGTACTTGTCAAGCACTGGAGAGACAGCACAAAACAGACAAAGTTTCTACCCTTATGGAGTTTATGTTCTAATAGAGAAGATAGTAAGTGAATGAGAAAACTTAAGGTAACAGTAAATATTGTGAAGCAAATGAGACACTGCAATGTTGTGCAGAGTGAACAGGGCAGGGAAGTTGCTACTATAGACTAGGTAGTCAGGGAAATGCATCTCTGAGGAAGTGAAATTTGAGCCGAGACCTAAATGGACCAGCCTTGGAAAGACTGGGCATTGGAAAACTATTACACTAGTTTTTCCCCTGTTGGCTTCTGTGGGGTTTGTTTGCTTATTTGTCGGCAGAGAAAAGAAATCCTCAGTCTTATGCTTTGTTACTGCTAGGATATGTACCCAGCAGCCCACCAGAATGAGTATTCAGCCTACACCCTACCACAGCTCTATGCATTTCAAAGCATCATATTGGTTTGTAGTGGCAAGATGATCCAACAGATTCCTCAGAATAGACTCCTAAAAGGCCTACCTCATCCAGTTAAATTAAGCAGCTTACTATAGTGTTGTATCTTAGAGCCCGAGGAAATGACTCCAGCCCCTCAAAATATACTAGACTTTCCAGCTATGCTCTGGAGATTGGAATTCTTTTAAGCCAGTTTTTCATCGTTCAGTCAGTTAAAAGGTTTAAAATGTGATACCCTCAGGAGAAGTGGCAAATTGGTCCTGTGCACACGCCATGGTTCTGAAGAGGCTACAGATTCTTTCTGTAAGAAGGGAGGGGAGGGGAAGGGACACATGCTAGAGAAAACTGGAAAAGGAGATGTAGAGAAAAGCGAAAAATGGAAGAGAGAAAAGACTGTGTTCTTGTGCAACTAATTCCTTAAGGATTGCAACATCTCCAGATTTCTCCAGAGCTCCAAGAAGTCAGGTGTACTTGAAGCTGGTTAGAAGGGTTGGTGATGGATGTTTCTCTCTTCTCCTGCCTCTGTCCTGAAGACTCGTTTCTACATTAAACAGAGTGGATTTCCCCATGGGATGGAGCGGTGTGTATCTTAGACTGTTTTGCCTTGGGGGAAGTTTGAAGGGAAGGCCTGAATCATTAATTTATGAGAAGGGTAAGAAAGTGACATCTCATTAAACAAATGACTGTTCATCTTTAGAAAGAAAGCTTCAGTGGGTTGAGATCTCCATTATGAAGGGACCACTGTTAGAGTCCATTCCACAGGGACACTGTGTGGAAGTCTAACTAGGCAGGAGATGGGTAGGATTGAAAATCTAGAGGGATCCTCCCAGCACTGAGCAACCACCCTCATTTTGTAACCCTGGGCCCCGTTTGGAAGGGTGGTAATAATGGGAGAAAAGGATGGAAAGAAAAGTCCTAAAAAGCTCTGTGGAGTGATTTAAAGACTATTGAGAATAATAAAGTAGCCCGAATAAATTCTGAAGCCCTCAGGAGGCTCAGTTTCCCTGAATCATAATCAAAGAAGGTAATACAGAAACCAAGAAGAAATTAAACATGCACTCCAATCTTTAGAGATAAATCTCTAAAAGAACATTACAGGGAATTAGTTTCAGAACACAGAGAACACTTCTTAAATTCTCTTTTCTCTCCTTGATCTGCATCTGACAAAGACTTTTACCCACCAAATCCTTCAAATTGTCCCCAATGCCCAGGCCATGTGTTTATTCCCTCCCTTCATTCCCCCAGCTCTTTTGTCCCATTTCTTTACCTCTCCCAACTCTTTCTTCATAAGAAAAGCTGGCAAACTGATTTGGAAAAGAAAGTATTTTTATAGCATGCTGTTTCATGGCAATATAATGTGAGCCACATAAATAATTAAACATTTTCTAGTAACCACTTTAAAAACGTAAAAGAAAATGGGCAAAATTACGTTTTTTCTTTTTGAAGACAGAGTTTCACTCTTGTTGCCCAGGCTGGAGTGCAATGGTACAATCTCAGCTTGCTGCAACCTCCAACTCCTTGGTTTAAGCAATTCTCTTTCCTCAGCCTGTCGAGTAGCTAGGATTACAGGCACCTGCCCCAACGCCTGGCTAATTTTTGTATCTTTAGTAGAGACGGGGTTTTGTCATGTTGGCCAGGCTGGTCTCAAACTCCCAACCTCAGGTGACCCAACCACCTTGGACTCCCAAAGTGCTGGGATTACAGTTGTGAGCCACCACGCCTAGCCGTAAAATTACTTTTAATGATATATTATGTTGAACTCAGTATGTCCAAAATACTATTAGTTCTACATGTAATCAATATACAAAACTATTGAGATATTTTACATTTTTAATACTATATCTGAAAGTCAGCATATTTTTACATTTAGAGCACTCAAAATGAACTAACCACATTTTAAATGCCTAATAGCCACATGCTGCAAGTGGCTATCCTGTTGGACAGTAAAGCCTTACAGATGAGGTGAATGGGCAGGAAAAGAGGAAAGACTGGGCCCCAAATATGGGACATGGCCTGGTTCATGAAGAAACTGTCACAAGTTGGTGCAATGGCAAACTGATAAGAATAAGGACAATGTACTGAGTTGTTCTTAGAGGAATATATATTTAATTTTTAAATTTTGAGACTGTGTCTCTGCCAAAGTGTCAGGGATGTTTAAATCAGAGCAACTTCATCTTATATAGGGGCTGGATAAAATAAGGATGAGACCTACTGAGCTGCATTCCCAGGAGGTTAAGCATTTTAAGTTCCAGGATGAGATAGGAGGTTGGCACATGATACAGGTCACAAAGACCCTGCTGATAAAGGAGGCGGTAAGGAAGCTCGCCAAAACCCACGAAAACCAAGGTGGTGACAAAAGTGACCTCTGGTCATCCTCACTGCTCATTAGACACTAATTATAATTCATTACATGCTAAAAGACTCTCCTACCAGAGCTATGACAGTTTATAAATGCCATGGCAATATGGGAAGCTACCCTATATGGTCTAAAAGGGACAGGAATCCTTTCTGGAATTAATTCTGAGAAAAGTCAGGAATAATCTATCCCTTGTTTCTATATAATCAAGAAATAACTATAAGTATGCTCAGTTGAACAGCCCATGCCACTGCTCTGTCTATGGAGTACCCATTCTTCATTCCTTTACTGTCTTCATAAACTTGCTTTCACTTTACAGACTTGCCCCAAATTCTTGCTTGAGGTCCAAGAACCCTCTCTTTGGGTCTGGATCAGGACCCCTTTTCAGATGCTCCTCACAGAAATAGTCATTTATGAAATTATAATAATGATAAATGGTAGTATTATTCTTCTTCATGTCATTGTGTGGCTAAATAAAAAAATGGTAACTATAGTGTTTCTCCCATTAAAAAAAAGTTTTATACGACCATGAAATCCAAATGGCAGGAAGTCACTCCTTTATAGCACACATAGTCTTTTTTAAAACACATTGGCCCATTTAATCATCACAACAATTATATGATGTGTATATGTATATAAAACAAAAAATATATATAACTATATATGTGTAATTATCACTATGTATAGTTATATATAATTTATTTATAGATAAATTATATATATATAATTTGTCTTGAAACTGTGTAGGAAGGAAAAACTTTTTCCTCTGTTCTCCTAGGATCTCTAGCTGGAGCTCTGGGAATTAAACTGACAAAAAACAGATTAACGAGAAAAACAAATTGTTTATTAACGTGCAGAATGCAATAGAAACTCAGTGATGAGTAACTCAAAGTGGGTGGCTAAAACTTGGGACTTTATAACATCTTTTTTTTTTTTTCTTTTTCTTTTTGAGATGGAGTCTTACTCTGTCACCCAGGCTGGAGTGCAGTGGAGCCATCTTGACTCACCGCAACCTCTGCCGCCCAGGTTCAAGCAATTGTCCTGCCTCAGCCTCCTGAGTAGCTGGGACTACAGGCATGCGCCACCATGCCCAACTAATTTTTGTATTTTTAGTAGAGACAGGGTTTCACCATGTTGGCCAGGATGGTCTTGATCTCTAGACCTCGTGATCCACCCACCTCAGCCTTCCAAATTCCTGGGATTAAAGGTGTGAGCCACCCCGCCCCGCCCCTTTATAGCATCTGAACAAAGAACAATAAGGTGAGAAGTGACAAGGCAAAGGGGTTTAGGCTTTTCAGGGCAGCAAACTGTAGGAAGCTAAATATATGGATGAAACTCCTGGAAGACAAGAGTTGGTTTATCAATGTTTGTCATGTAGATTTATCTCAGTGCCATCTCTCTGGGCCAATAAGAGTTTCAGATGATTGAGAATCTAAATCTTCTTTTAGTCAAATGGGTGTGTGGGAGGGGTGGACAGAGACCTTTTTTTCTGTTTCTCAGTTGTCTTCAGCTTAAAATAATCCTTGTGTCAAAGGGGTATATTAGGGGGCAGCACATTCTAGTCCTCTGTAAAACAATCACACGCTTTCAGAAAGTTTCACGTACAGTGTACAGAACTTTTCCTCCTGAACGATTTGAGAGTTAATTATTGATCTGACGCCCTATCACCCTATAAATTTTAATGTGTATTTCCTACAAACAAGGATGTAACCTACAAAAACCATAATAAAGCTGTGAAAATTAGGAAATTAATGTTGATGCATTACTATCATTCAATATTCAGATTCCATTTGAGTTTTAGTAGTTGTCTCAATAATGTCTTTATCCTCCTTCAGTCTAGGAGAGTTTGTCAGTCTCTTTGACTTATAGGATCTTGATACTTTAGAAAATTACAGACCAGTTATTTCATAATTAATAAGTATTATGAGGAAGTTACTTAGAAACTGCAAATACTCCACTCCTCATCAGACTTTTAACTTATTAGTTATTTATTTTGATGCTCAAATTGTTTCCATCTTAGTCACTAGGAGTCCTTCAAGCCAACTTCCATATCCATTGACATGTCACTATCATTCTTTAAGCACTTTCTTGTTTTCTGGCATAACGTATTTTCCAGGCTTATTTTGTACTTTGGAGTCAGCCATTTTTCCAAAGAGTCCTGGTGAACAACTAAGTTTGGAGGCCAAGATCTGGGTGCTAGGTGTGTTTGTTACTATTGAGGTATCACTGTCGCCCAGGGCTGCTCACTGAGCAGAGCTAAGGAACATATGTATATATATGTTCAAACACATACATTTACATCTCCAGTTTTCTATTTATCTCTCTTGTATCCATGAGTTCATAGTATACCTCCAATTCGAATTCAATATCACAGAGCACATCTTCATTTTCTCTCTTTCTATATTTGCACCTCCCTTCTCTAGCAGTGGAAACCTGACCCTGATTATCTGTAATTTATTTACATATTTGATCAATCCGCCATATGTAACCAAGCTCCTGTTCCCACTGGCACCTCCTCCCCTGCACAAATTATTTTCTCTCCCCATTTGACCTCTGATGCCTTGTACTGGGGCATGCTCCGTGTGGAGATCCTCACCTACCTTGGCCTTCAACAGCTCAGACCAGGACTCCTCTATGTGTCTTCCAGAGCTTCTAGTAAATTTTTAAGAAAACTGAAGAAACTGATTTCTGATTTTTGTAACTGAGATAATTGAAAATATGATTTTCTCAAACTGAGAAAATAACGATTTCTAATAATTTTTTTTTTTTTGAGATGGAGTCTTGCTTTGTCACCCATGCTGGAGTACAATGGCACAATCTCAGCTCACTGCAACCTATGTCTCCCAGGTTCAAGTGATTCTGCTGCCTCAGCCTCCTGAGTAGCTGGGATTACAGGTGCACACCACCACACCCAGCTAATTTTTGTATTTTCAGTAGAGACATGGTTTCACCATATTGGTCAGGCTGGTCTTGAACTCCTGACCTCATGATCTGCCAGCCTTGGCCTCCCAAAGTGCTGAGATTACAGGAGTGAGCCACTGTGCCCGGCCAATTTCTATATTTTCAAACTATCTTAGTTTCATAACTAGCTTCTTTCCTCCTAGTTTCATAACTAGCTTCTTTCCTCCCTCTCTCCCTTCCTTCTTCCTTTTTTTTTTTTTTTTTTTTTGGAAACAGAGTCTTGCTCTGTCACCCAGGCTGGAGTACAGTGATGCTATCTTGTCTCACTGCAACCTCCACCTCCTGGGATTTTCCTGCCTCAACCTCCTGAGTAGCTGGGATTACAGGTGCCTGCCACTATGCCTGGCTATTTTTTTCTATTTTTAGTAGAGATGGGGTTTTGCCATGTTGTCCAGGCTGATTTTGAACTCCTGAGCTCAGGCAATCCCTCCCACTCAGCCTCCCAAAGTGCTGGGATTACAGGTGTGAGCCACCTTGCCCAGCCTCCTTTCTTTTATAGAATGCTATTCTTGTCTCATGGAGCAATTTTTCTCCTATCTCTCTGATAATAATTTTAGTTTGTTTAGTCTCTTCTGCTTCCTTCATTGTTCATTTCTTCTGAGTTCCTTTGTACTGTTTGTTGGTTTTGGTCTCTGTCTTTCTGGTTGGAGGCTTTCCTCACATACCTGGTGTGTTCCTAGCTTTCTGTTCCTATATGAGAATGAGCCACTAAGGAGCCAATTAGAATAGAATTTCGTGTAGGGATTAGAGATGCCAGATAAAATATAGGATGCTCAGTTAAATTTGAATTTCAGATAAATAATAAATAATTTTAAAATATAAGTATGTCCCAAATATTACTATGAACGTATTAGTAATAAGAAATCATTCATTGTTTATCTGAAATCTGAATTTTTTTTTTCTTTTTTGAGATGGAGCCTTGCTTTGTCACCCAGGCTAGAGGGCAGTGGTGCAATTGGGCTCACTGCAACCTTTGCTTCCCGGTTCAAGCAATTCTCCTGCCTCAGCTTCCCTAGTAGCTGGGATTACAGGCACCCCACCACCATGTTCAGCTAAGTTTTTTGTATTTTTAGTAGAGATGGGGTTTCACCGTGTTAGCCAGGATGGTCTCGATCTCCTGACCTCATAATCTGCCTGCCTTGGCCTCCCAAAGTGCTGGGATTACAGGAGTGAGCCACCAAGCCCGTCTGAAATCTGAATTTATCTGGCTATTGTACATAGCATCTTAGTCCACCTTTGACTTCCTTCAGGGTGACTGTGATGTGGACAGGAAACAGGAGGGCAGGGTCCCTGGGGAGGGCTCCACCCTCAAGCCTGGTCCTGCAGCCCTAAATGACAATAGGCATTCCTTTTTCTGCACCCAAATGTTGCCTTTTGGCCTGCCATGTCCCCATTTTGTGGCCATATAAACCCAACTCCAGGCTCCACAAGCAGGATAGTGGTAGAGTGACAGAGCAGCAGAGGGGCACGGCAGAGAAGAAAGGAGAGGAGGCATCTGGATGTTGAGAGGAGTTCTGCTGGGGCAGTCAGAGAGGAGATAGGATGCAAAAAGACTGAACTCCTGGGAAACGGCAGGGCTAAAAGAGCACTGTTAACACCACTAGACACTGCTGTGGGGCCAGAGCCCAATATTGCTCATCCTGGCCTGTACCTGCTCACCTGCGTGCGTCCCCTTTTCGTAAGAGGTTCGTAAGAGCATTTTGCAGCCAAATAAATGAGCCACACCCTTTTTGCATGTCCCACAAGGGGTCAAGGAACTTTACCATTTCAATATACAATTGATCCCAATTTTTCATAGGCTTATTAGTTTTTCCAGAGTAAAATTTCTCCATTTGCTCCTGGGGGTTATAAGCCTAGCTGCTAATGTGCCAAAAGCCAGTTGTAGGAGGGGAACAGTGTAGAGATGGTCTTCAGTGCCACCATCCATCCGCCTTTCTTCCAGCTGTGCTAGGTCTCCCTTTCCCAGGCAGAATCCTGGAGGAATGGGGCAGGGACAGCTGCCTGGGAAGGAGGGTTAAGAGGAGAACCAGAAGGGATCTAAATTGGTTTTATGCAAACTTTCAACCAATCCTCCTGGTGTCAGGCCTGCCCAGCACTTCCACCTTTGGAGGAACCAGTTGCCCCCAAAGGCTGAATCTTTCTGGGATTCTCAGACTCAAAGATCTGTTTTTCCTGTAGGTTTAGTTTTCAGCTTTCTCCTAATATTGTTTATTTCTCTCATTTGCTGTGTCTTTGTCTAATGCTCTGTTTGTCTTTGTGGGTTTATGTAATTTAAAATTTTCTTTGCTGAATTTGTTTTCTGAGAATAGAGATAAATGTGAGTGTACAATCTGCCATGTTTCACTGGACAATAATGATTTTTCCATTTATTTTATTGGTTTATATACTTGGAAGATAAATTGTCTATAATGTATTACATACTCGAATGTCCTGGGAAAAGGGGGTTTGGATAAACATGGATTTTTCTCTGCTTTTCTTCTCTCTTTCCTCTATATCTCCACCCCCACACCATGCAAGCCCAAAGGTGACCCTGACTGATATGAGTTCTTTGGCTTTCCATACTTGGTATTTTGGCACTATTGGTTTCCCAGATAGCTGGACTATAAATCCTATAGTGTGCCTATAAATCTTCAATCTTAACCAATGGTGAGTATTAAACCTAACTATTTCTTGCAGGTCTGTGGCTTAGAGCAATGAATTTAGATAAGGTCAGGGTTTACTGCTGTTTGTTGCCTTACAATAAGAGCTGTTCATTGTAATTGGTTTACAAAAGCTCTTGAGTCACTAATAAATGAACACAGGGGTGGATGGTCATTTCTTAAGTGTAGGGTATGAGGTCTAAGTACCCTGTCTTTGTCTAGTTCTTTGGATACACGCTCTGAGATGAGCCCAGGAAATTTCAGAGATAGTCTGATTACTTTCAAAAAATTACTTTCTGCCAACTCATATCATCGTAATTAAACTAGTTGCCACACGCGGCAAATATTGTAGGCAATAAAATTCAGGCTGTCCATAGTTAAGACATGGACATAAATAGCAAGAATGGGGTGGGAGGACCAGGTGGGGTGGCTCATACCTGTCATCCTAGCACTTTGGAAGGCTCAGGAGGGAGGATTGTTTGAGCCCAGGAATTTGAAATCAGCCTGGGTAACACAGCAAGACCCCATCTTTACAAAAAAAAAAAAACATTTAAAAATTAGCTGGTTGTGGTGGTCATGCCTGTTGTTCCAGCTACTTGGTAGGCTAATGTGGAAGGATCGCTTGAGCCCAGAATGTCGAGGCTACAGTGAGCCACATTCATGTCACTGCACTCCAGCCTGGGTGACAGAGTGTTAAATACAGTGAGTTCCAATTTTCTCTTCAAAGAATCAGCATGACATTATGTTCAGCTCTCTTGTTCTTTGTTCTCCATTTTAAAGTTTAACTTTCTTGTTCTCTTTGCCTGCTTGCCCCTAGTTTCAGTAAACAACCTTCTTGTCAGTTCTAATAAGTAGTTTACATCTGTTCCCCTGGTTACCTGCACCTATTCCTCTTGCGAAACTGTACATTCCCCTCCTAATCCACATATTTAGAGTCCTGACTCATCCTGGTAACCTGCTCTGTCCTGACTCTGGCTGGTAACCTGCTCCATCCTGAGTCACCCCAGTCACCTGCTCTGACCTCAGTCACCTTTAGTTACCTGTTCCATGACTGTCTTTTCTCCCAAAACTGCTCACCCTGCCACTCTGGCTGATACCCCTGCTCTCTTTAAAACAGGCTATAGGAATTAGCTTAGACTGTGCAGTCCAACCCTAGTCAATAGGGTAATGACACAGCAGTAGGGGCGACCTGCATCAGGGACAGAACTTCTTCCTCTCTCTTGTTCAGGTCTGTTCTTGCCATTGCTCCATTCGTGAGATGCACCCTTCTATAGAAGTAAAAATTGCCTTGCTGAAAAAATTTATGTTCAAGTGCTATTTCTTTTGTGGCACCAAAAAAATTTGCTTCTAACAATTGCAAGACCTTGTTTAAAATATAAAAATTAGGGTGGGAACACTAATAGCTCTCACTTGACTTGGCCCCATTTTACAGATGAAATAGGCTCAGAGAGCCTTGTATCAAGTAAGTGGTGTCACCAGTATTCAAACTAATGTTTTTCAGACATTGCCTCTTAGAGAGGGATATTTTGGATTTAGAATCTAAAAGGTTTGTATTCTGTGGCTAAGTGCAGTGGCTCACATCTATAATCATAGCACTTTGGGAGGCTAAGGTGGGCAGATCACTTGAGGCCAGGAGTTCAAGACCAGCCTGGCCAATATGGAGAAACCCTGCCTCTACAAAAAATACAAAAACTAGCTGGGCATGGTGGCACACACCTGTAATCTGGCTCAGGAAGCTGAGGCAGGACAATCGCTTGAACTGGGAAAGCCAGGCTGGTCTCAAACTCCTGACCTCAAGTGATCTACCCACCTGCCTTCCAAAGTGTTGGGATTACAGGCATGAGCCACCACTCCCTGCCCACAGTTACTAAAAGCACTGATTTCTTTTTTTCCTTCACAGCAGACAAGTTCATCTTCAAGAAAATTAAGACATCTCTTCCTCTGACAAAAAACTCCTCCATGTTTGATGGGATAGGACTCAGACCTGGGCTCTTTTGCCACCTCTAGGTTCGGAGGTATTGGAGAGCAAGGTGAGTTCCTATGAAGAGTTTTATGTGAGGGAGAAAAAGATGGATATGTCGGTTACTCTTAGGTAGCCCGGAAGAGCCTGGCAATGTTAGATTTTTATGTTCATTTTCATTGTTTTGATGTCTTAACCTAGTAATAAATTGTCAGTTAATCACGTTTTTGCAATAATAAAAGGTGCATAAAATGTTATTGCTGTTTCCTGCCCAGGCCCCCCTCCCCAGCATGGAGTGTTATTGAGATACATTTCATTCAGATAAGTTGGCAGTTTTATCAGAGCACAGAGGACACCCTGACAATTATCCTATATGCTGCAGCAGACAATATGAAAAGCCTCTAGGTCTAAACTCCCCCTGGCTCCTTAGAGTATATTTTGTAAAGGGTGCAGCTTTGGTGGAACTGGAAAGTTTGGTCACCTAGTTATCTGATTGTCGGAAAAGTCCATATTCTGCTCCAGGACTTAGAGACTAAACTCAGTAAATGGGGAGATAAGTGATTAACAAATGTGATATTCTTACCTGGTGGTAAAAATAAAAAAAATCCAAATGTGATAAAATGGGCATTCAGTGCTAAATCAAAGCTGCATGGGTTTTAAAGTCAGGTTTCTGTAATAATATTCTGGAATTCTTTCCAATTATAGTGAGATGAGAGTGTTCATGGAAAGCCACCATCCATAGACATTGGAAAAATAGTCATTTCCAGTTTCTTCTATGTGACCCCAGTATGGCCTTGGTGATTTGTTTGCTTTCTAATTCCTTGGTTTAAGTGGAAAGGAGGACCCTTTTTACAGTGTTACTGTGCAGAGTAGTAATTATCAACCTTGATTTTGTAAAAAGCAAGAATCTTTCCCAGGATGTTGCAAACTCTCCAGAGGTTTGAATCTATCCTAGTAAGCCCCTCCCACTGAGCGCATGACATCTGGAGGACCAGTTGTGAAATTAAACAATGATAGGGTGATGCAACTTCAAAGAGGTTGAACATTTTTGATATAATAAGGTTATAAGGCTACAGAGTATAAGAATAAGTGACTTGAATTTATGATGAGTTATATGACAATCTCAGCACTTCACTTGGTGGCTGTTTCCAAAGAAGTGGGGGAGGGAGAAAGAAAAGACAGATGAGGGGTGGAGGGAGAGCTGCCTCAGTTGTGACAGTTCTACCAGACCATAAATTAAGCTAATTATTAGTATCAGTTGTTACTTATTTAACTCAGTAGTGCTGCACTGTAATTCTACAACTCAACTTGGCAAAGCATGTTGTAATGGATCTAGCTAATTGAAAGATTCTATATAAAATTAAATTTGCTATTCATGTTATTATGGTTTAGGAGTCACCCTACCAAGTGGGTATGATGATGAAGATGAGCTGCTAGGAAAGAGGTTGAGAGACAGCTGATGTTTGTCTTAAGCCAATCTTAACCCTAGGCACCAGGAGCAGAGGGCCAGTGGGTAAAGGTTAAGTAGGATGGAATCTACAATAAAGCCAAATGTGTGGCTTCTATTCCTGATCTTGTCATTATTTTGGGTTTTTGGAGTGGAGATGAAATGAAAATGTTTGCTTTGTATCTACCTGGTCAGGATGTAAGTAAGAGGGAAGAACAAGACTCTAGGAGAGAAACAGAGGCTCCCTTAAAAAAACACATTACATACATGTCAGGTGATGTCACCTATAAAGTCTTCCAGCCATAATAATTTCACCTGAAAGCTATTTATTTTGGAAACAGAAAGCCATGTCTGTTTCACATGAGAGTTTCATATGTGAATACTCCCTCAGTTTGCCAATGTTAGAATGCTTTCAGGACTACAGGTGAAATAAGTCTACTCAAACATTAGCAAAACATCTGTTTGTCTGCATAGTGACCCTTACAGCATCAAAATTTTTCTTTGACTATTCCATGTAAAGAATTATAAAAAATATAATAATTATTCTAAAAAAATTTCACAAGAAGATTTTTAAACAAATAAAAATAACGTACGGAAACACAAGAAAGCAACATCATGTAAGCAAGTTTCAAACATTCAATAAATATCTAGTGAGTGGCCAGGTGTGGTGGCTCATGCCTGTAATCCCAGCACTTTGGGGGGCTGAGGCGGGCAGATCACTTGAGGTCAGGAGTTTGAGACCAGCCTGGCCAACATGGTGAAACCCCATCTCTACTAAAAATACAAAAACATTAGCCGGCATGGTGGTGCATGCTGTGGTTCCAGCTACTTGGGAGGCTGAGGCAGGAGAATCACTTGAACCCGGGAGGTGGAGGTTGCAATGAGCCGAGATGGTGCCACTGCACTCCAGCCTGGGCAACAGAGGGAGACTCTGTCAAAAAAAAAAGAAGAATAAGAAGATAGATAGGACATAGCACATGCAAAGACAGAGAGAAGACAGAGCAGAGGCTTCCTGGGGCCACAGCCAGCAGGTCAGCTTGGCTGGAGCAGGTTGACTTACAGGAATGTTAGAGGGGATTAGACCAGGAGGGTCTCTAGTGTTAGTCTATGGACTTGAATTGTGAAGATAGCAGGGAGTCATTGAGGGTCTCTGTGATACGGGCCAGGTGGAATTTTGGAGGTGTTTATGCAGGCCAGACCCCGGTTTGGATACTAGTACTCTTCTCAGAAAGGGGAGTTCAGCTCACAAAACCCAGGCACCTGGTCTGGGTAGCGGTGCCTGGAAGTTTCACAGGTGCACTTAGAATCCCTGGGATGACAGGGTCTGTGTATCTGCCTCTGCTTCCTCACTGACCTTGCCTACATTCCCTCTGCCACCAGACCCTGGCCTCAAAAGACAAAAAATCTGTTGGGTACTAATTACCGTATGTGCTTGGAGCTGAAATTGTAGTGAGTGAGTGATGCAAACCAGGATCCAGTCTCCACAGCACTTAAAAGCTGCATGCTGTTCTGGGTTCAAGGAAAGGGGGCCTGATTATTTTGAGTCTGGTTTTTGTAAGTAAGTGTCTTAGTCTGTTTTGCTATAACAAAATACAATGGACTGAGTAATATGTAAACAACTGAAATTTATTTCTCATAGCTGTAGAGGCTGGGAAGTCCAAGATCAAGGTCCTGGCATTTGATATGTGGTGAGGGCCATCTTGGTGGGCATCCTCACATGGCAGGAGAAGCGAACACTGGTTCCTCACGTGGAAGAAAGCAAAAGGGCAAAAAGGGCCTGAGCTAGTTCCCTAGTCCTTTTATAAGACACTAGTCCATTCAGGAGGGCTCTGCCTTCATGACTGAATCACTTTCCTAAAGGCCTTACTACCAGTACAATAGGGATTAAGTTTTAATAGGAATTTTGGAGGAGACACATTGTATTAGTCCATTTTCAGACTGATAATAACATACCCGAGACTGGGAAGAAAAAGAGGTTTAATTGGACTTACAGTTCCACATGGCTGGGGAGGCCTCAGAATCACGGCAGGAGGTGAGAGGCACTTTTTACATTGCAGTGGCAAGGGAAAAATGACAAAGGAACTAAAGCAGAAACCTATCAGATCTCATGAGACTTATTCACTATCATGAGAATAGCATGGGAAAGACCAGCCCCCATCATTCAATTACCTCCCCCTGGGTCCCTCCCACAACACGTGGGAATTCTGGGAGATACAAGTGAAGTTGCAATTTGGGTGGGGACACAGCCAAACCATATCACACATTAAAACTGCAGTAGAATGCTAGACAAAAATAATAAATGAATAGGGATAGAATAATGTAATCTGTTAGAGCCATGGCTCAGCAGCCTATGGCAAGGGGTCCAACAGCAGCTTTGAAAACAATTTCTAGTGGTTCAGTATTCAAGCTGTGGAGAGCCAAGTACGGATGCCACTCTGATATTATCCCAACCTCTCCCAGCCTTCTGCAACCTCATCTCCAACTTTACTCCCAAGGGTCATCCCTCTTGGGTCCCCCAAGGCTCATTCAGGCAGGCTGGTTGTATTTCTTGCTTTTTCTTGCAGCTATTCCCAATCCCAATTTGGTTCACTTGGATGTCAGTGAAGGAAACCCTTGGCAGCTACTTCTGAATGTATTGATCCTAATTTTGGAAAGTGTTTCCCAAGGAAAAGGACAGCCAATGTCACAAGTTTCCCATTTAGAGGTTTCCATTTACTATCTTGAAAATTAGAAGCCTTCTAGCTTGCTGGTCTGCTTGCCTGTACCACATGGCATAGACAATAATGGGAGGGTCTGGCAATGCAGGATGGCTCAACCTCAGCTGCCATCCACTGAGCCCCCATAATTGCCCAGCCATTGTAGAAAGAGGTGGCACAGTCCTAGCCCTTGATAGATTTGGAATCTAAAGTTACATTTTTTACCTTTAAAAGAAGAACTTAAAAATATGCAGGTTAAATCCACTTCCTAAATATTTATTGATTGCCATTAACTTGGACCATTAAACACTATCTTTTTGAAGCCCCATCTCCCTTTGCTCTCACTAATGGAGTGTTCTCAATAATAGGCTTTTTTTCTTTTTTAAATGGTCTTCCACAGCTCTTTCCTTTAAATTAAACTAAAGGAATATTTTCATAACTGAAATCTTTTTCTATTCAGCTAGAAATGAGCATTTAACTTAAAACAAATTGCAGGCCAAGCTTTAAAGGGCCATTAATTAGTAATGGTACTGGAGGAGCAAGGTGACTAGATGGGTGAAATTGGGCAAAGTGGGCCTAATTTTTGCTTCTTATCCCATCTGACAACATTTGTCCTTGAAAAGCACATTTAATTACTGAATGAGGTAATGTGGTAGAATTTCAATATGGTACCTGGCACACGGAAAGCACCAGTAACTATTCCTGGCCTCTTGCCCCTTTGCTTTCTACCTTCTTTGCTCTCATAATGAAAATAATGGCTTGAGCTCACTCAAGTTTCCTCAACTTAAAGCTTATCTTTTTGGTATTACTTTCCCAGGATAACTACTCCCACTGATAATTTTGATGCCACCCTCTGTAGGCTGCTCCAGGGTCGTGTTCTTCCAATAACCTTTCTCTACTGTGTATCTTTACTCTCTCTTATCTTCTTACCCACAGTCAACTCTTACGCTCTAGCTTAAAATCCAGTAACACTTTCTCTCCATCTTTATAATTTGGAAGTTACTAGCTGTTTTCTCCTACCCATTGCACCAAACTTCTTTTTTTTTTTTTTTTTTGAGATGGAGTTTCGCTCTTGTTACCCAGGCTGGAGTGCAATGGCGCAATCTCGGCTCACCGCAACCTCCACCTCCTGGGTTCAGGCAATTCTCCTGCCTCAGCCTCCTGAGTAGCTGGGATTACAGGCACGCACCACCATGCCTAGCTAATTTTTTGTATTTTTAGTAGAGACGGAGTTTCAGCATGTTGACCTGGATGGTCTTGATCTCTTGATCTCGTGATCCACCTGCCTTGGCCTCCCAAAGTGCTGGGATTACAGGCTTGAGCCACCACGCCCGGCTGCACCAAACTTCTGAAAGAGTAGTCTACACTCTCTCTGCCCAGGTCCTCATCTACAATCTACTCCTTACCTATTGCAACTTGGCTTCTGCAACTACTAAAACCATGTTCCCAGAGATCAGTAATGGCCTTCTATTTACCAAATCTAGAGGCCTCTTCCCATTGTTCTTTCACCTCTCTGTGGCATATAATGTGCTGGTCCACTTCTTTGGTGAAATTCTCCTTGCTGCCTTTATCTGCTGTTTTTTAGCATTTGTGTTCTTTATCACATCTCTGTCGGTACCTTAAATGTTTGTGTTCTCAAATGACTACCCTTAGCTGTTTCTGTTTTGCTCTGAATTAGTGCTTTTTGATCTGGATGCATCTAAGAATTATCTAAAGAGCTCTTTGAAAACCCAGATTAAATCCTATTAAATCTGAGTAAATACATATTATTATTATTATTTGAGATGGAGTCTCGCTCTGTCACCCATGCTGGAGTGCAGTGGAATGATCTCGGCTTACTGCAACCTTGGCCTCCTGGGTTCAAGTGATTCTCATGCCTCAGCCTCTGAGTAGCTGGGACTATAGGCACGTGCCACCAGGCCTGGCTAATTTTAAAAAATATTTTTAATAGAGATGGCATTTGACCATGTCGGCCGAGCTGGTCTCAAACTCCTGACCTCAGGTGATCCGTCTGTCTGGACCTCCCAAAGTGCTGGGATTACAGGCATGAGTCACTAAACCTGGCCAATTACATCTGATTTCTACTTCACCAATTTCTAGCTTTAACAGTTAAACAGAAATCCTGTTTAATTGATCTGGGATTGGGCCCTGACATCTCTTTTTTGTAACACTCCTCAAGTGAGTCTCAAGTGCAGCTAGGAATGAGAACCACAGCTCTAGAATAGCTGCTTTTATCCTTAGTTCTTGCCTCATTCCTGGTACATAGACTCCATTGTCTAGCTCTTTGCTGAGCATCTCAGTCTAAATGGTCTGTAGTACCCCACTTTCTATGTGGTCCAGATCAAATTCATTATGCCCCAATTCTAAAAACGTCTTCTGTGTTATAGGGGCACCATTTTCTCATGCTGCCAAGCTGGAGACCTGGAACTCATCTTTCAAAAGCCCTTCTGCTTTGCCCCTTCTCTTACTTAGTCGCCATATCCTATAGATTTATTGCAGACCTGTTTGAAATCCATTCTCCCTACCACCAACCAATGCCCCATTTTAGCACCTTATTGCAATCACTTCTTACCTGGCCTCTCTGCCTTCAGGCTCTTTCCTCTTCTCTCCATCCTACACATGCTGGTAGAGAGAGCTTTCTGGAACACAGTTCTGTTGATACCTACTCAATAACCACCATTGGACTTCTTTTACCCAAGAATAAAATACAAATTCCATAGTAAGGCCCTCATTATCTGGCCCCAGCTCTCTAAAACCATTCCTAGATTCCCATCTCCATAATGTTACCTAAACTGCAGTTGTATTTCCCCAATCATGAATTCCTTCTTGCCTTTGCTTATACTATTATCTTTGATTAGGACTGGTTTCAACTCAGACGGTTCAAATGAAGGAATTATTTACAGAGATATAGTCAGGGCAAAGGGAAACCGCAAGAGTGGCTGAGGTAAACAATGACTAGCAAAGTGGAAACCTCTTATCTTCCCTAGGCTTAAAGGACTCATGGGATGAAACACTGTCATCACAGCTCATTGCAAGTTGGAGCCATAGGAAAGAGCCATCAGTAGTAAATGTAGGCAGGGAGGGTGGCAGCCACTACCAGAATCACAGTGTGGAAGCAGAATGGGCACAGTGAAGAAATATCCTAACTTCTCTGTCTTCCTGCCCTCTAATCTCCAGCTAGTGTCTTTCATTGGCCAAACTCAACCAGAGGCCAATGAACCACCAATGATAGTCAGGTAAGGCAGGTTACTAGTTAGGAAGCAGGGCAGTGAGAGGCAGGGAATAGATGGTAGTACAAAGGAGGAGAAATTAAATGGAGAATAACCAGAAAAATCCTCTTCTTAAAAAATTTATTACTTTTGAGATAAGGTCTTGCTCTGTCACCCAGGGTGGAGTGCAGTGGCGCAATCATAGCTCACAACAGCCTCCATCTCCTGGGCTCAAGTGATCCTCCTACTTCAGCCTCCACCATGACTGACAAAAATTCTCTTATATATAGTAAAATTCTTTTTCTCTTACAAGACACAGTTCAAATGTCACCTTTTATATAAAGTCTTCCACCATTTTTGTTCCTCCAAGATCCAGTTATTTCACTTTTCTGTGTTCCTTTAGCTGTCGTAATGCCTTCATTATTGAAGCTATCAGTCTGATTTATGATATGATTATTTATGAGATCTGCATCCATCTCTTGCATATTTGTGATTTTTGGATAAAAGGGATAGTGCTTCCTTTTATCCAAATTGCACCAAAAAATTGGTGCGATTTTTTTTTTGAGACAGAGTTTCACTGTTGTTGCCTCAGGCTGGAGTACAATGGTGTAATCTTGGCTCACTGCAACCTCCGCCTCCCAGGTTCAAGTGATTCTTCTGCCTCAGCCTCCCGAGTAGCTGGGATTATAGGCATGCACCATCAGGCATGGCTAATTTTGTATTTTTAGTAGAGAGAGGGTTTCTCCATGTTAGCTAGGCTAGTCTTGAACTCCCAACCTCAGGCGGTCAGCCTGCCTCAGCCTCCCAAAGTGCTGGGATTACAGGCATGAGCCACTGCACCCAGTTGGTGCAGTGTCTTGCAGGTAACAGGCACTCAGTAACTGTTGGTTGAATTTAAATGCATTTTTATGTTATCACCTTCTCAGCCTCTGTCAGAAAGGTTTGTATATACTTGTAAACCATTGTCCTCACATTTTAAAGTATTTCTACTTTTCATATGAGTTTCTTTCATGGTTCTACTTCTGCTTCTTGCTTGACTTTTCCCTTCTCTTTACCTACATTTCTTAGGTTAGTTTTTTTTTTTTGAGACTGAGTCTTGCTATGTCATCCAGGCTGGAGTGCAATGGCTTAGTCTTGGCTCACTGCAACCTCCACCTCCTCGGTTCAAGCAATTCTCTTGCCTCAGCCTCCCAAAAACCTGGGATTACAGGTACCTGCCACCATGCCTGGCTAATTTTTGTATTTTTAGTAGAGACAGGGTTTCACCATGTTGGCCAGGCTGGTCTTGAACTCCTGACCTCGTGATCCACCCACCTCAGCCTCCCAAAGTGCTGGGATTACAGGTGTGAGCCACTGCACCCAGCCTTAGATTCTTAACTGTAGCTCATCAACAGTTTGCTGGGAATAAGCTCTCACTGATCCTGGCAAGGATCTAAAAATCACTAGCTTTTCCCATATTCAAACTGTTGCATATAAAAGTACTTTTCTTTAATTTTTGCATGCACTAAGCTTAAAAATGAAGTCACAGAACCCAATTTTTATTCTCTCTTGGACTCTCAATTCTTCTGACTAGAAGTAATGCTTGGCTTAACATGTTTTGCAAAAAGAAAAGGCTGTGTGATGCTCTTATTCTTTATAAATACCAACACCAAAGGCAGACAACACATTTTTCTATGCAAACACTATTGTACATTAATGGCTTTGCTGCACATTCGTATTTGGCTTTTAGATTTTTTATATGACAATGGCTATTTTAAGGCTCAATGAAAATATTATTTTTACATTTGTGGTATTGAAGATGATAAAATAATGGCAGAAGTTATATTGTCATAGCAGTTCTGAGTTTTCTTCCCAACTATGGTATTTTTCTTTGTCTTTTTTGTAAAGACAGTGTCTCGCCATGTTGCCCAGGCTGGTCTTGAACTCCTGGACTCAAGTGATCTGCTCGCCTCAGTCTCCCTAAGTGCTAGATTACAGGTGTGAGCCACGGCACCCAGCCTATTATATTTTTCATTTTAAGAAGCTGAGGACCGGGCACAGTGGCTCACACCTGTAATCTCAGCATTTTGAGAGGCCAAAGTGGGTGAATCAACTGTGGTCAGGAGTTAGAGACCAGCCTGATCAACATGGTGAAATTCCAACTGTACTAAAAATACAAAAATTAGCTGGATGTGATAGTGCGTGCCTGTAATCCCAGCTACTTGGGAGGCTGAAGCAGGAGAATTGCTTAAGCCCGCAAGGCAGAAGTTGCAGTGAGGAGCAATCGTGCCATTTTACTTCAGCCTGGGCAACAAGAGCAATATTCCCTCTCCATTGCAAAAAAAAGAAGAAGAAAAAAAGAAGTTCAGCGGTGCACCCCTGTAGTCCCAGCTACTCAGGAGGCTGAGGCAGGAGAATTGCTTGAACCCGGGAAGCGGAGGTTGCAGTGAGCCGAGATCGTGCCATCGCACTCCAGCCTGGGCGGATGGTTTGAGCACAGGCATTTGAGATCAGCCTGGGAAACATGGTGAAACTCTTGTTTCTACCAAAAAATTATCTGGGCACGGTGGTGTGCGCCTATAGTTTTAGTTACTCGGGAGGCTGAGGTGGGAGGATCCCCTGAGCCTAGGGAGGCAGAGGCTGCAGTTAGCTCTGATCACGCCACTGCCCTCCAGCTGGGCCATCAGAGTGAGACCTTATCTCAAAAAAAAAAAAAAAAAAAAGTGAAGTTCAACTCGTATCTTTGTTTTTCAATATCTTTTCTTAACATGCTCATGCCTTCCTCTACTTTCTAGAACATATGGAGCATAGTTATAATTGCTGTTTTAATGTCTTTGTCTACTAATATTATTACCTGTGTCATATCTGGATATGTTTCTATTGATTAATTTAATTTTTTCTTATTATGGGTTATATTTTTCTGATTCTTTGTATGCCTGTTAATTTTTTCTGGTATTCCATTATTGTGAATTTCACATTGTTGGATGCTGAATTTTTATTTGTTATTGTCTTTCTTTAAATATTTTTTGTGTTAAATATTTAAGTATCTTTTAAGTATTTTGACACTTAATTGTAAGTGACTTGGAAACAGTTTGAGCCTTCTGAGGCTTGCATGTAAACTTTGATAGGCAAGTGTAGAGCAACTTTTAATTTAAGGCTAATTCGGCCTCCCCTTTCTGAATCAATGTGAGGCCCCACATATCGCCACATTCAAGGAGTGTGAGCTACTTCCATTCCTGTGTGATTGTCAGTCATCACTCCATTCAGGTGTCTTTCCCTGGTCAAAGGCAGTTTCCTCACACATGTGAGCTGGCAGGCACTCAGCTGAAGACTCAAGAGGAAGCCCCTGCGGAGCTCCAGAACTAGCTGCCTTTGTGCAGCTCTTTCCTATCCGGTAATCTACTCTACGAGTTCAAAATGTAACAGGCACAGTTATCAACAGTTGTTGAGTGCCTGTTACTTGTAAATTCAGGACTCAGCCTCTCTGAATTCTCAGCTTCATCTCTTCTTTCAAAGATCATCATCCCATGTTGCATGTTGCCCAACATCTGAAAACTGTTTTGTATATTTTATCTCATTTTCAGTTGCTTAAGGTACAGAGTAAATCAGGCCCATGTTATTCCAGCATGATCACAAAAGAAGTTGTAGTTTTAGTTTTTAAATAGGGGCTGGGAAGGTATGTTTAACCAATTTTGTGTCAGAAAAAGAAGCCGGAGTATGATCATGGCCCAGTTATTTATCTTCTTAGTCTTGCTATCTTTATAAAATGAAGATGTAAGTCTATATGATTATAAAGCTCTTTTCTGCCTCTTAAATTCTGTGATTTTGTAAGTAAGTACAGGGGTATCTTTATAGAGTAATTGCTATATCTTCCCAAAGTGATAGATTAAAGTTTCAGCAGTATGGAAATCCCATTTTGCCATAGTTGAGCAAATTTAGGAGAGAAGATTTGTGTTTTAATAGATAAAGAAGGAGTCTTTAGTTAAATACTTGAAATGGACAATACCAATCCCTCAGTAGACACATGAAAAATGGTCAAACAATCTGAAGATGAGGAAATGTGTAGGAATATTCTTTGTTTCATTACTGGGCCTAGGCAAACTGTATTAGACATAGTAAGTGTTCAGTACATATCTGCTGACTGTCTCAGTGGTACATGGATTCATTTTCCTAATAAAGAAAACTAATTGAAAAAGCTTCTA
Organism: Callithrix jacchus; assembly: GCF_049354715.1. Lineage (NCBI taxonomy): Eukaryota > Metazoa > Chordata > Mammalia > Primates > Cebidae > Callithrix > Callithrix jacchus. The sequence goes on from NC_133509.1 coordinate 100,293,687, forward strand.
CTATAACAAAAGTAAAAATCCATCAATACAGATTTACTAGTGGTACATCCACATAATGGAATATTGTGCAGCAATCAAACATACTGCAGCTGAGCGGTATGCACTAATATGGAATAGTTTCAAATAAAAATTGTTAAATTTTGTTAAATAAACAAAACAAGATCACTACATTATATATATATATAAATGAATATATTAAAAATATATAAATGTATATATACATATATAAATGAGTACACGCACACATATATATTTGAGACAGGGGCTTGCTCTGTCACCCAGGCTGGAGTGTAGTGGCATTATTCTACCTCACTGTTGCCTTGGGCTCAAGTGATCCTCCTGCTTTGGTCTCCCAAAGTGCTGGGATTCCAGGTGCAAGCCACTGTGCGTGGTATACTTATATATATATATATATATATATATAAAATAAAATATTTTGCATTTTTTAAAATTTTCTTTTTGAGACAGGGTCTCATTCTGTCACCCAGGCTGGTGTGAAGTGGTGTGATCATGGCCCACTGCAGCCTAAACCTCCTGTGGCTCACGCGATCCTCCCACCTCAGCTTCCCAAGTAGCTGGGACCACAAGTGTGTACCACCACACCTGGCTAATTTTCTTTTTTTTTTGAGACAGAGACTCACTGTTGCCCAGGCTGGATTGCCTCAGCCTCTTGAGTAGCTGGGATTACAGACATATGCCAACATGCCCAGCTAATTCTTTTGTATTTTTAGTGGAGATGGGGTTTCACCTTATTGGCCAGGCTGCTCTTGAACTCCTAACCACAAGCGATCCACCCACTTTGGCCTCCTAAATTTCTGGGATTACAGACGTGAACCACTGTGCCTGGCCCCAGCTAATTTTTGTATTTTTAGTAGAGGTGGGGTTTTACCGTGTTGCCTAGACTGGTCTCAAACACCTGAGCTCAAGTGATCCACCCGTCTGAGCCTTCCAAAGTGCTGGGATTACAGGTGTGAACCACCATGCCCAGGCATGGCATACTACATGTGCTTTTGTTCTCTTTAATTTATGTAATAATTTGGTAATAAAAAAGATTTAAAAAGGAAAAAGCAATGTGCATAATAGTATATACATACTATATATAAAAATATGTTTAAAATAACATATAAGTACATGCTTTTAATTAAGAAAATACATCTAGAAGGAGATACAAATTGGTAAGACTGATGCCTGGGGGAAGAGGACTGGGGGGTTAGTGTAAAAGAGAGAATTTTATGCCTTTTTATATAACTTTTGAATTTTTTATCATGTACATGTTGTCTAGTTTTCAAAAAAATGCACCTATGGGATATATATAAATAGATTTTTTTCAATGAAGTAATTAAAGTTTTCTAAAAGGGTTATATTCTTACATATCAGTTTGAGAAAATTTCCACATCTCTAGACTAGACGATGTATTTAAAGGAGCCAAACCACACCCACTTTTATTTACTACTATTACCTCAGGAAAGTACAGGGCACTGCCAAGTATATGATTAATTTCCTATTCTTTATGAAAAGAATCGCCATGCTGGTGATACCTACTGGCATCTGAAACATGGATGTTATGAGGGAAAGAACAAGACCATTTGTTTTTTATGGTAGCTATGTACATTTTATACTATTTAATTAATCTCTATAATCTAACCCACCATATTTCTGGCTTCCAGACAGGCTACCAAGAAAGCATAGGTGTGAGAGCTGGACAGTCTCTGATTTACAAGACATTAACGTTTGGCCAGTGTACTACTTTCATATTCTACAGATGATGTATGTGTTTGAAAGAGAATAAAATTACACCCACCCTGTGGAGATGCTAACTTTGTTTTTTTTTTATTTTTAATTTTTTGAGATGGAGTTTCATTCTTTTTGCCCAGGCTGGAGTGCAATGGCATGTCACTGCAGCCTCCACCTCCTGAGTTCAAGTGATTCTCCTGTCTCTGCCTTCCAAGTAGCTGGGATTACAGGCATGTGCCATCACACCTGGCTAATTTTTTTTTTTTTTGAGTTGGAGTCTGGCTCTGTCGCCCGGGCTGGAGGGCAATGGCCTCAGCCTCAAGAGTAGCTGGGACTGCAGGAGAGTGCCACCATGCCTGGCTAATTTTTGTGTTTTTAGTAGAGACAAGGTTTCACCATATCGGCCAGGCTGGTCTCGAACTCCTGACCTCATGATCCGCCCTCCTCAGCCTCCCAAAGTAGTGGGATTACAGGCATGAGCCACCACACCTGGCTAATTTTATATTTTTAGTAGAGACAGGGTTTCACCATGTGTGGTCAGCTGCTCTCGAACTCCTGACCTAAGGTGATTCACCAATGTCAGCCTCCCAAAGTGCTGGTATTATAGATGTGAGACACTGTGCCTGGCCAGCTTTTTTTTTTTTTTTTGAGATGGAGGTTTGCTCTTGTTGCCCAGGCTGGAGTGCAATGGTGCAATCTCGGCTCACTGCAACCTCTCCCTCCTGGATTCAAGTGATTTTCCTGCCTCAGCCTCCTGAGTAGCTGGAACTACAGGCGTGAGCAACCAGGTCTGGCTAATTTTGTATTTTTAGTAGAGATGGGGATTGTCCATGTTGGTCAGCTGGTATCGAACCCCCAACTTCAGGTGATCTGCCTGCCTTGACCTTCCAAAGTGCTGGGATTATAGGCGTGAGCCACTGTACCCAGCTAACTTTTTTGTTCTAGGGAAGAATTACTTCTCTGACAAGCTAACGTAAAAGAAGGACTTCTAGGCATAACCTGTGTTCTTTTGAGTGTCTGATACCCCTCAGGTGAAACCCAGCTAAGTATTCCCTAGAACATATGGGGAAATATTAGGAAACATATGTGCAAGGCCAAAGTTATAAAATCCATGGCTCATTATGCAAGTCAGAAAAAGTGCTAAGCCCAAGATATTTTCTTCTGATTCTTATCTGCTTTAAAATTTCTAGTGCTGTTGCTGGTTTTGACTTCCTCAAATGCCAATGCAGCAGGTAGGTAGTCAGTTCATGAAAAATGCTTTCAATCCAGCCAGCCAATGAAAGAATATAAAGAATAAGATTCCGAACTTCACAAAGTTTATTTTGTCACATGAGAGGCTAATTATTGTGTATAAATCACTATAATACATGAATAATAATAGGAGGGAAAACTGTTTTCCCTCCGTTGCTGTTGAGGGAAAAAAATGTTATTTCAAATGGTAGTGTTTTTGGTGGATTATGCATTGGCTGGAAGCGTCCTGCTTCTTCCCCTAATCTGAGCAACAGATTAAGAAATTAACAAAAAGGGGTCTACTGTTAGGGTTGCCAGATTTAGCAAATAAAAATACAGGACAGCAGTTATATCTGAGTTTTAGAAAACAACAAATGATTTTTTAGCATAAATATGTCACAGGCTATATACTTGGGGCATACCAAAAAATGATTCACTGTTTATTTGAAAGGCCAATTTAATGAGCATCTGTATTTTATCTGGCAATGTTAGCGGCTACAGAGTAGGAGTGAATGTATTGTAGGCTATCTTTCCTTGCCTTTTGGTTTCTTTGTGATAAGGTGAGTGCTACTGACACCCTCCACTCAGCTGGGTGAGAACACAGCTGAGTTCTTGCTATGCCACAGAGCCAGGGTGGAAGAACAGGTGTAGAGTGAACTAACTTAGAAACAACTGCAAGACATACCTCCATTTTGCCCCCAGATATTCAAGATAGAGTTTCCCTTATAATATATAAGATGGAAATTTAGCCCTTTAATTTCAATACTGAAGGGAGTGGTGGCCCAAGAAAGTGGAAGGACCCAAAGAGATTCCATGCTGTGGAAATTGTGGAGTAAGTGATGGTGGAGATTCCATAAACTGAGAGGATGTGAGATGTGGTGCACTTGCTATGTGGAGTCAGGCTGAGGGAGCTCTTTGTCTCATGCCAGCTAGATTCCAGAGCTGGAGAACATGGGTATGAGAAGAAAAGATAGTGACTGGGCTGATAGGTGGATTTTTTCAGTGAATTGCAGAGGATCTTGCAGACCATGTTAAGGATTGGAGTGTTAATCCATGAAGCCATGAGGCCTTTCTGAGGGTTTCGGTGAGTAGGAAATGGCATTAGCAGAGCTTTGCTTTAGAATCTGGTAACTCTTTATAGAGGGATGATAAAGGGAAAATAGAGTGGAGACAGAGTTTTCTGTGGGAAGGAACTAGTCAGGGCTACTGCTAGTTTGTATGACATCTGTATTAGTCTGTTCTCACACTGCTAATAAAGACATACCTGGCTAGGCACAGTGGCTCATGCCTGTAATCTCAGCACTTTGGGAAACTGAGGGAAGTTGATCATGAGGTCAGGAGTTCGACACCAGCCTGGCCAATATGGTGAAACCCTATCTTTACCAAAAATACAGATAAACTAGCTGGGCATGGTGGCACGTGCCTGTAGTCCCAGCTACTTGGGAGGCTGAGGCAGGAGAATTGCTTGAACCCAGGAGGTGGAGCTGCGGTTAGCTTAGATTGTGTCACCACACTACTCCAGCCTGGGCAATAGAGGGAGACTCTGTCTCAAAAAAAAAAAAAAAAAGACATACCCGTGACTGGATAATTTATAAATAAAGAGAAGTTTAATGGAATCACAGTTCCATGTGGCTGGGGAGGCCTTACATTCATAGCAGAAGGCAAAAGGCATGTCTTACATGGCAGCAGGCAAGACAAAATGAGAGCCAAGTGAAAACGGTTTCCCCTTATAAAATCATCAGATCTCATAAGACTTAGTCACTACCATGCAAACAGTATAGGTGAAACCACCCCAATTATTCGATTATCTCCCACTGGGTTTCTCTCACAACACATGGGAATTATGGGAGTTATAATTCAAGATGAGATTTGGGTGGGGGCACAGCCAAACCATATCATTCTGCTTCTGGCCCCTCATGTTCTCCCATTTCAAAACCAATCATGCCTTCCCAACAGTTCCCCAAAGTCTTAACTCGTTTCAGTATTAACTCAAAAGTTTACAGTTCGAAGTCTCATCTGAGACAAAGCAAGTCCCTTCCACCTATAAGCCTATAAAATCAAAAGCAACGTAGTTACTTCCTAGATACAATAAGGTAGGCATTGGATAACTACATGGGAGAAAGTGGCCAAAATGAAGGGGCTAATGGCCCCATGCAAGTCCAAAATCCAGTGGAGCAGTCAAATATTTTTTTTTTTTTAAATGGCAAGATACTAAAATTATTTTTTTTTTAGATCGATTCTTGCTCAGTTGCTCAGAGTGGACTGCAGTGGCATGATCTTGGCTCACCAAAAACTCTGCCTCCTGGGTTCAACCTTGTTCCTGGCTGCTTTCACAGGCTGGCATTGAGTGTCTATAGCTTTTCCAGGTGCACAGTACAAGCTGTTGGTGGATCTACCTTTCTGGGGTCTGGAGGACAGTGGCCCTCTTGTCACAGCTCCACAAGGCAGTGCCCCAGTGGGGACTCTGCATGGGATATTCAACCCCACATTTCCCTTCTGCACTGCCCTAGCAGAGGTTCTCCATGTGGGCTCCTCCCCCACAGCAAACTTCTGCCTGGATATCCAGGCATTTTTGTGTGTCCTCTAAAATCTAGGTGGAAGTTCCCAAACCTCAATTCTTGATTTCTGTGCATCTGCAGGCTCAATACCATGTGGTAGCTGTCAAGGCTTGGGTCTTGCACCCTCTGAAGCCACAGCCTGAGCCATAGCTTGGCCTTTTAGCCATGGGTAGAGTGGCTGGGATGCAGGGCACCAAGTTCCTAGGCTGCACACAGCAGGGAAGCCCTGAGCCCAGGCCATGAAACCATTTTTCCCTTTTAGGCCTCTGGGCCTGTGATGGGAGGGGATGATGCAGAGGTCTCTGACATGCTCTGGAGGCATTAACATTTCATTCCTGGTTACTTGTGCAAATTTCTGCAGCCAGCTTGAATTTCTTCCCAGAAAATGGGTTTTTTCTTTTCTATCACATTGTCGGGCTGCAAATTTTCCAAACTTTTATGCTTTGTTTCCCTTTTAAAACTGAATGCTTTTAACAGCACTCAAATCGCCTCTTGAATGTTTTACTACTTAGAAATTTCTTCTGCTAGGTACCCTAAAACATTTTCTTCAAGTTCAAAGTTCCACAAATCTCTAGGGCAGGGGCAAAATGTCCCCATTCTCTTTGCTAAAACTTAGCAAGAGTCACCTTTACTCTAGTTCCCAACAAGTTCTTCATCTCTATCTGAGATTACCTCAGTCTGGATTTCATTAACCATGTCAGTATCAGCATTTTGGTCAAAGCCATTGAACAAGTCTCTAGGAAGTTCCAAACTTTCCCACATTTTTATCTTCTTCTGAACCCTCCAAACTGTTCCAACCTCTGCCTATTACCCAGCTCCAAAGTCACTTCTACATTTTCAGTTATCTTTACAGCAGCACCCCACTCTTGGTACCAATTTACTGTATTCGTCTGTTCTTATCCTGCTATTGAAGACATACCTGAGACTGGATAATTTATAAGAAAAAGGCTTAATGAACTCATGGTTCCATGTGGCTAGGGAGGCCTCACAATCGGCAGAAGGTGAAAGGCATGTCTTATATGGCAGCCTGCAAGACAGAATGAGAGCCAAGCAAAACAGGTTTTCCCCTTGTAAAACCATCAGATCTCATGAGACTTCTTCACTACCACGAGAATAGTATGATTCAATTATCTTCCACTGATTCTTACCACAACACATGGGAATTATAGGAGCTACCAATTTGAGATGAGATTTGGGTCAGGACACAGCCAGACCATATCAGCATTTGTATGTGAATTAGAAAAAGCTGGGAGAATGCAGCCTAGGGCACTCAGTTTGGCAAAAGACTATGCCAAGGCACATGGTTCAGTGACTAAATCGGGGCTGGATTTCAGCTCCCCATTTTCCCCTTAGCCAGTATAATAGTTGGTAAATTAACATGAGTGGCTTAATACAATAAAGATTTTTTGAATTTTAGTTTTGATTTTGTTTGTTTTGAGACAGAGTCTTGCACTGTCACCAGGCTGGAGTGCAGTGGTACAATCTTGGCTCACTGCAACCTCTGCCTCCTGGGTTCAAGTGATTCCCCTGCCTCAGTCTCCTGATTAGGTGGGACCATAGGCATGTGCCACTGTGCCCGGCTAATTTTTTTTTTTTTTGTATTTTAGTAGAGACAGGGTTTCACCATGTTGGCCAGGATGGTCTTGATCTCCTGACCTTGTGATCTGCCTGCCTCAGCCTCCCAAAGGGCTGAGATTACAGGCGTGAGCTACTGCATCTAGCTAGTTTTAGTTTTTTAAGAGATGGAGTCTTGCTAGTTTGCCCAGGCTAGAGTACAGTGGCTATTTGTAAGTGTGATCATAGCTCACTGCAGTCTCTCACTCCTGGGCTCAAGTGATCTTCTCACCTCAGCCTACTGAGTAGCTGGTACTACAGGCCCATGCCACCAGGCCTGGCTAAGATTTATTTCTTGCTCATGTCACAGTCCAATGCCTATAGGGTTGCTCTCCTCCTAGTAGATAATTAAGGATCTAGGCTACTTCTATCTTATAATTAACTCTTAACCAAGTTAACCAAGTACTGTTAACCAAGATGAAGAAACACCCTAATTAATTTTTTTTTTAAGTAGAGATGGGGCCTTGCTGTGTTGCCAGGCTGGTCTTGAACTCCTTCTCTCAAGTGATCCTCCTGCCTTGGCCTCCCAAAATGCTGAGATTATATGCATGAGCCACCATGCCCCCAACTCTAAAACTATTCTTTTTTTTTTTTTTTTTTTTTTTGAGATGTTGTCTTGCTCTGTTGCCCAGGCTGGAGTACAGTTAGGTGTTTTTAGCTCACTGCAACCTCCGCCTCCTGGGTTCAAGTAATTCTCATGCCTCAGGCTCCCAAGTAGCTGGGATTACAGGCATGCTCCACCATGCCCCACTAATTTTTGTATTTTCAGTAGAGGTAGGGTTTTACCATGTTGGCCAAGCTAGTCTTGAACTCCTGACCTCAGGTCATCTGCCTAACTTGGCCTCCCCAAGAGCTGAGATTACAGGTGTAAGCCATTGTGCCTATCTAAAACTATTTTTTAAAACATACACCTGGCCAGGTGTAGTGGCTCATGCCTGCAATCCTAGCACTTTGGAAGGCCAAGGCGGGCAGGATCACCTGAAGTCGGGAGTTCAAGACCAGTCTGGCCAACATGGTGAAACCCCATCTCTACAAAAATACAAAAAAATTAGCTAGGCATGATGGTGGTTACTTGTAATCCCAGCTACTCAGGAGGCTGAGGTGGGAGAATCACTTGAACCCGGGAGGTGGAGGTCGTAGTGAGCCGAGATCACACCATTGCACTCTAGCCTGAGTGACAGAACAAGACTCTGACTCAACAAAACAACAACAACAAAAAAAACCACACACCCAAGTTGGCAACTACATGTAAAAATGTTCTTATTTCATCTGCATATGACACTAGAGTTCTAGGTTTACTGTGATGAATGTAGAATTTATCCCAGGTCTTTTGGTGAGCAAAGTGGTAAGTTGTGATTGGGAGACAGTCAAGGAAGGATACAAATTTCCCCACCACAAAATCAAACTATCTGGGTTCAAACCTGTTTATCATAGATTCAGTTAGCTTCTCTGTTACTAAATTAAGCTCTTGGAGGATAAAGATTTTTTTGAATAGTATTGCATAGGCTCAGACAATCAAAATAGACTGCTGACCAATGAAAATTTTGCAATATTGGTGAACATCAGCCCTGATAACACAGCCCAGGAGACTTTAAATCCAAGGCCATTGAATGTTCATAGGTCTTGCACTTTCCAGGAAAATCCAGATTTTTAATATTAGACTTAGTTGTTCAATCACTTGCCATTTGGTAAAGAAAAAAATATGGTCATCACAGCAATATTTACAGGGGAGGAGCCAGCAAATGCATTCTTTGTAAGTTGCAGAGGAAACTTAATTATGGATAGTTTTGTCTTAGAGGCACATAGAATATTAAAGGTAAAAGGACCGCATGGATTATTTTATTAGGATATGAATATTTTTCATCTTTAAAATAAGACTAAGGAAGGACAAAGTTAATTAGATTTCTTCTATTATTTAGGAATGGGGACATAAGCATATATAAGCTGTTTTAAAAAAAGTGATTTTAAAAGCTGTTAAAACTTCCCTGGAAACCATTTGCAAGATCTAATAACATGTAAAGTCAAAACTTCTTTTATTTAGTCTCTTGTAATAAAATCTACTTTCTTCATTCATTTCTTCATTCATTCATTCACTCATCCACTTATTCAATAACTGTTTGTTGAACATTTCCCATGGTCCAAGCACTGTTCTAGACACTGGGAATATCATGATCAATCCATCTGATTCCAGAATTTTAAAAAATAATATATTTTACTATGTCGTACATGAAATATGGAGCCCGAAAGAATGAATAGAACATTGGGTTTAGGATCGGAAGACCTGAATTCTAAATGCAGTCATGCACAACCATAAACTATTTTTATTTTTATTTTCATACTCTGCATGCGGCATCCAATCAACCATAAACCATATCAATGGTATTGAATAACTATTCAACCATGCCCCAAATCTCATTAATCTTTAATCACTTTTTTACCCAGTCATCAAGTTCTTCAAAATTTTTGAAATTTGCTTTCTGCTATCCATTCCATTATTCTCATTATTTCTTGTTCAAATTATTATCCAGAGCCATGCCACATACGGTTGTGTATGTCATGTACTACATATGGCAGAGACATTAGTGCCTATCAAATATCCATATACTCCTCTACATTTCCTGTTAATTCCCTGTTAGTCTTCCCTGTTGGTTCAGGGCTATATGACTTCTACTGCCATTATTTATATAAACTCTTCAACTCAACACATGATAGCATTAGCTTTTGATAAACCTATTCTGGAAATTAGCTTTTGAATGGCTGTCTCAAGGCCAGATGTGGTCACTCATACCTATAATCCCAGCACTTTGGGAGGTTTGGGAAGGAGGATTGCTTGAGCCCAGGCATTCGAGACCAGCCTGGGCAACATAGAGAGAACCTGTCTCTATGAAAAACTAAAAAGTTTGCTAGGCTTGGTGGTGTGTACCTGTGGTTCCAGCCACTTGGGAGACTCACGTGAGAGAATTGCTTGAGCCTGGGAGGTCGAGACTACAGTGAGCCATGATTGTGCCACTGCACTCCAGCCTGGGCAACCATGGGAGACCCTGTGTCAAAAAAAAAAAAAAAAAAAAAAAAAAAAAGGCTGTCTTTCTTATATGAAGACAGTTTTGTGCCATTATCATACACCTTTCACCTTTCTGATATTTTTAAAAGAAGCCATGAGAGTTGCACTTATATAACTCATGATTTCTCCTGAGCTCACTTTTACCATACCAATGTAAGGGATGCCGAGTCAGTTGGTGAGAAGCTAGATGGTGCAAAGATGAGCTCTAACAAAGCTGCTTGACTTCATAAACAAAACCAAACCCAACAATTATTGGAAACAACACATTGGGGAATTTGCAAAAACCAATATGAGGACTGATGCTGAACTGAATTGCTGATATTGAAAATAGAAAGAGGGAATGATAAGATCTAGGTGTGAATACTAGAAAGCTTAGGAGAATTGCAGAAAACTGAAGGAGAAAGCAAGGGAAACGAGTATAGCAGGATACCAAAGATGTCAGTCAGTTCCTGTTTGCTACACCCATGCCCATAGCCCTTGCTGTGGGGGCAGCCACCACTGCCTTGAAGTAGTTTTGACCACAAGTAACACCTAATTCGAGGCCAGAAGACCCATGATGTGGCTTGGTAGAAAGATATGCAGGCCCAACAAGACTTTCTTTGCGGGAGAATGTGTACCAGGAAACTGAGAATTTGCAAGTTAAAATAGTATCTATGCTGTAAGGAAGATGAAATTATAAGGAAGCAGCAACCAAAGGGTAGAATAAAAAATAAAAAGGCTGGGTGTGTTGGTTCACACCTGTAATCCCAGCAGTTTGGAAGGCTGAGGTGGGCAGATCATTTGAGGCTAGGAGTTCGAGACCAGCCTGGCCAACATGGTGAAACCCCGTCTCTACTAAAAATAAAAAAAATTAACGGAGTGTGGTAGTGCATGCCTGTAATCCCAGCTACTGGGGAGTCTGAGGCACTAGAATTGCTTGAACTCGGGAAGTGGAGGTTGCAGTGACCCAAGATCATGCCACTACACCCAAGCCTGGGAGACAAAGTGAGATCCTGTCTAAAAAAGAAAAAAAAGGAGAGTGAGTTGGTATTGAGAGAAAAACAGGAAAAGAAATGCCATGGGGAATGCGGAAATGTGAGAGATGGAGACGTGGAGGGGCAGCTCTCTAGGTACCTCAATATCCAACAGTGTTTCAGCTCTGGGATAAGTCTCAGTTTTTCTTTTCAAACAAGCCCCTCTTTCTTTGAAGTAAACTGAGTGATTCCTGGGTCCTTGTACTTTAAAGCACTCAAGTAAGTTGCATAGTCTTCTCAGCCATTATGATATGTGAGTGTAGGAGCCCAAAAAATGGAGTGTGATTTTTTTTTTTTTAGAATGGGTCTTGCTCTCTCACCTATGCTGGAGTGCCATGCATGAACACAGCTCTCTGTAGCCTTGACCTCAGGCTCAAGCGATCCTCCCATCTGAGACTCCAAAGTAGCTAGGACCACAGGCACGCGCCATCACGCCCAGCTAATTTAAAAAATTTTTTGTAGAGATGAGGGTCTTGCCATGTTGCCTAGGCTGGTCTTGAACTCCTGGGTTCAAGCAGCCTCCTGTCTCAGCCTCCCAAACAGCTGGGATTTTAGGTGTGGCCGCCCAGAGTGTATTTTAAACTAAATGATCGGTCTTGAAATAAATACAAGTTAACCCCACTTGACCTTTATCTATGTAGGTTTATAAGTCTGCTTGTAAATCACACCAGCACAATTTATAGGGAGTTGTTTTTAGAACCTTTACTCCTTGCTTTAAATACCAACAGTTGTGTTATAGCAAGTACTGCAGAACTGAAATGACATTCAGACTTTGGTCTAGGAAATCTTGTCAATCACTTCTTTCTTCTGCTTCCTTAGTTTCTGTTTTCATGTTATCTTGACTTTGGATTTAAATCAGATAATTATAGGGTCTGTGAAGGCTTGCTTCAGTTTAGGGTTTTTGTAGAGCTATAAATGGCTAAAATTTATGGTGTACTTATTCAGTGTCAGGCTCTGCTCTTAAGATCATTATAGGTAATGACTTATTTTATTGTAACAACAACCCTAAGATGTAGATAATATTATTATTCCTACAGTGCAGACATGAAACAATGAGACAGAGAGAGTTTTAAAGTTTCCCAAGGTCTCACAGCTATTAAGTGGTGAGCAAGGATTCAAATATAGTTAAAATCTATATTCTGAACCATGACTTTATATGGCCTCGTTCCCATGGAAATTTTGGAAGATCCTGACTAACCAAAGGTTATAAGTTTCTCAATCCTGTTGGCATTTATATTGCAATGAAAATTAATTAACTCATTCAATAAATATGCTACATGGTGGTGATCAAGACAGACAGGCAGGATCTCTGCCCTCGCGAGGGCCTTCTGGTTTTTCAGACTTTTCTCAGTTTGGTTAGAGTTAGTATTTTCCCATCGGAATCTAATTTGCCCTTGGGTTAACACATAAGGTAGAATTTTTGCCTCTGAAAAGCTGACTGTTAGGACTTTAGTGATTTTAGCAAGATTTATTCTTGCTGTAGCAAGTATTTATATCATACTGATAGTGGTTAATTTTTTGGGGGGGAGCTGGAATTTTTTCCTCTGACCTTGTTCCTACCCATTCTTCCCCAGATTGTATCTCTATTTTTGGATTTTTAATTAAAAAAAAAATTTTTTTTTTAGACGGAATCTTGCTCTGTTGCCCAGGCTACAGGGCAGTGGTGTGATATTGGCTCACTGCAACCTCTGCCTTCTGGGTTCAAGCAGTTCTCTGCCTCAGCCTCCTGAGTAGCTGGGATTCCAGGCATGTGCCACCACTCCTGGCTAATTTTGTATTTTTAGTAGAGACGGGATTTCACCATCTTGGCCAGGCTGGTCTTGAACTCTTGACCTCATGATCCACCCGCCTCGGCCTACCACAGTGCTGGGATTACAGGCGTGAGCCACTGCACCCAGCATAGATTTCTAATTTTTAAAATACAATAATGTATACTTGTTTCTGTAACAGTTCTTTCAAAATGCTTTTTAGATTTGTCTCTTTTTCTTTTCCTTTTTGAGATGGAGTTTTGCTCTTGTTGCCCAGGCTGGTGCACAATGGCATGATCTCAGCTCACTGCAATCTTTACCTCCCGGGTTCAAGTGATTCTTCTGCCTCAACCTCCTGAGTAGCTGGGATTATAGGTGCCCACCACCATGCCTGGCTAATTTTTTGTATTTTTAGTAGAGATGGGGTTTTACCATGTTGGTCAGACTGGTCTTGAACCCCTGACCTCAGGTGATCCACCTGCCTCGGCCTGCCAAAGTGCTGGGATTTCAGGCATGAGCCATGTCAGGCCAGATTTGCTTCTTTTTATACAGCCTTATTGATCCAGCCTAACTCAATATAATTTATTAAACTGCAATGGTATTGTATCAATAGTATGAGAATTAGTGGCATATAACAGTAAAACCTAGATAATAGTAGCTTAAATAAAACAGCAGCTTATTTATTTTTCACATAAAATAATTCTGGAAATGAGCAATCCAGGACTGGTGTGGAGGCTTGACAAAGTTGTCAAGGACCCAACTCCCTCCCAGTAACTATTATCCTATCCCCAGGGTATAGCTATTCTCCTCATGGTGCAAGATGGTTGCAAGGGCTCCAGTCATCACATCATCATGCCTCAGGTAGTAGGATGGAGAGAAGCAATAAGAAGAATGTATCTCCTTCATTTTAATGATTTTTAAAAAATATATAAGCACTGCACAACTTTTCTGCTTAGATCTCAACAGCCAGAATTTAGTCATACACCCACAGCCATGACAGGGGAGACTAGGAAATGTAAGATTTTAGTTGAGTTGCAATAGAACCATCCAGAAATGAGGATTTGTTATTATGAAAAATGAGAGAAAAGATATAGAAAGGTAGGTAATCTGAAGTTTTTGCTATCGGTACCTTACATACAGTTGAGATCTTATAAAAATTTGTTGATTCACTTTCATAAACTTGATGATCTATTCTTAGTGGTATCATCCAGGTCATTAATGAAGGTAATACATCTAAGAATTTTTCTAGGGTCAGGTGCGGTGGCTCACACCTGTAATCCCAGCACTTTGGGAGATCATGAGGTCAGGAGTTCAAGACCAGCCTGGCCAAGATGGTGAAACCCCCGTCTCTACTAAAAATACAAATTAGCTGGGCATGGTGGTGAATGCCTGTAATCCCAGCTACTCTGGATGGAGGCTGAGGCAGAAGAATCGCTTGAACCCAAGAGGTGGAGGTTGCGGTGAATGAAGATTGTACCATTGCACTCCAGCCTGGGCAACTAGAGCAAAACTGCGTCTCAAAAAAAAAGTATTTTTCCTTTTCTTATTTTTTTTAACTTTATGATAATATAGCATATCATTGCATTAATTTCTTCTAAAATAAACCCACCTGGAAATAGCTTAGGCAAGATGGAAACAATATCGCAAGGATATAGGGAAAGCCTAGAAAGAGATGAGCCTAAGCAGAAGAAAAGGCAGAAATTCAACTACTGGTCAGGAAAACCTGGAACTTAGCATTCCACTATAATAAGGATACTTCTGTCTTCTCTGCTTCCTCTGTCCATTGACTTTATTCTCTAATGCAGAATGAGTTTCTGCACTTGGCAAATGACTAATGACTTCTCCCAGATTTTATATCTAGGTAAGGCTTGAGATAATCTCTCTTCCCAAGTCTAAACATCCTGAAGGAATGGATTCATTGGCCCATCTTTAGTCAGGTGTCCACCTCTTGACCAATTAGGTGTGACCAATGGACAGCAGTAACACAGCTCTTCTTGCTGCCATCATAATAGAAGTGTGGGCATGAGAGCAGTAGTTCCTATAGGAAAGGTGGGTGCTGGCCACACATTAATATACATTACAATTTTGTGTGATATAAAAACACAGGTCAGTGGTCTGAATTAAATGAATGGTAAAGGTAATGTATAAAAATGGTTTAGCTATGAATAAAGATTATTTAATAGGGCTGTAATGTATACAACATTTACTATATGTCAACAATAAGTGCTTTTTATATGTTGAGTAATTTATTCCATACAACCCCATGAGCTAGGGGTCATCATCCCTTCTTATAGATGGAAAAAATAGAGCTCAGAGAGGTTAAGTAACTTGCCCAAGGTCAGACTGTTACCAAGCACTATTTAATGTGCATAGAGGCCAATGGCCAATACTATGGCACTAGCTTTTGAGAAAATAAAAGATTTATTGTAAATCAACTGCAAGGAGACAGGAGGATATGCTCTGTTGCCCAGGCTGGAGTGCAGTTGTGTGATCTTGGCTCACTGCAACCTCTGCTCCTGGGTTCAAGTGATTCTCCTGCCTGAGCCTCCCAAGTAGCTGGGATTACAGGTGCCCACCACCATGCCTGGCTAATTTTTGTATTTTTTAGTAGGTTTCGCCATGTTGGCCAGGCTGGTCTTGAGCTCCTGGCCTCAAGTGATCCGCCTGCCTCCATCTCCCAAAGTGCTGGGATTATAGGTGTGAGCCACTGTGCCTGGCCTGGGCCAGATTTTATAAGCATAAAGTAATGAGATGTGATTGGATTGGATCCTGCAATAAGACAATGCTGGGAGGTATGATTTGATTGGATCCTGCCATGGGGTGAGGCCAAGCTTGATATGATTAGATCTTAGATCCTGCCATGTGATATCCCCTTCTTAATTCAGTCCCCACTCCTCAGTCAGAGCACTTAGGTTCCCGCTGTGGTTGCAGACTCGGTTCCTCTGGGCCTGTTCAGGTTAGGTGACCTTCAACCTGGGGGCACAGGGTAACTGGAAAACAACTCACAACTTTGTTACAGAAAAGTTGAACCAGATTGGTGTGATGTGGTTGCAAGATAGCTAGTAAGTCTGAGGGTAATATAGTGGCTCAATACTTCTCTATCCTGAGTTGGAAACCTTGGTCAATTTTGATGAAGCAATTATTAGTTATTTCTCTATCTCTGTTTGCCATACCAAAGCTATACGAACTTGATAAACCTTGTAATATCTTAAAAGGTTTTAATCTCTTCATCTGTAAAAAGATTGGATTAAATCAAATTACTTTCTCCTTCTTAATACAGACAATACCTTATTTCTGAAGGCAAGAGTATGAGCTATTATATTTAAAAAATGTTAATGTATCCAATATATTTTAAAAAATAGAGACGGGGTCTTGCTATGGTTGCCCAGGCTGGTCTAGAACTCCCAGCCTCAAGTGATCCTCCCACCTCGGCTTCCCAAAGTGTTGAGATAACAGGCATGAGCCATCATTCCTGGCTATATCCAATATTTTTTAGTGCTTCTTGAGACATCTGTGTTAGGAACTGAGATTAAATTAAAGATATACAAGATAGAGTTTATGCTTACAGTGTTACAGGGTAACAAACAAACAGAATTATTGGTTTGTGGAATAGTCCAGGAAAGAGCAGTTTTCAGGAGTGGTATGACCACAGCTCAATCATATCTTCAAGAGTTTTCTCTCTCTCTGCCATCCCCAGTAGGCTGACTTCATTTTCAGGTTAGTTCCTCTTGCAAGATAGCTGCCAATGGCAATCTGGGTCACAGTGTGACTTGCTCATATCAGGCAGGAGAGAACTCCTTCCCCTAGGAATGAACTGAAAATCCTTTCCTTTGATCTGATTGTGCTAGTTTACCCTGGTCCTAATAGTTTTCAAGCATATTTTAGTCTAGCATAACCTAGATGCTAGGTCATACTGCAGTGAAAAATACTCTCAAATTTCAGTGGTTTAAACTACAAAGGTGCATTTCTTATTCAAACCAGATGAAGATTGGAGGCAAGCTGCTTTACATTGTCCTTTTTTTTTGGAACTTAAGCTGAGAGAGGTTTTACTAATACTTAAGATAATACTGGTCTTGAGTCTGGGGAAGAGTAAACACTGTAAGGACTTATGCTGGCAATGAATTGTTCTACCTGGAATTGACACATACCACTTCTACCCACAACCCACTACAGACTGTTGGCTATAGCTAGTCAGTCACATAGTCCAGCCCAACTGCAAGGGGAGGAGGGTAGCTGGGGTGGGTGTAGAAAAATGTATTATTTTTGTATGTCTGGAAGGAGAGAGTAAGCATGATAAATCTCCTACCATATTAAGGAATCCATTTACTGGCTAATTGAGTTGCCCTTTTGTAGTTGGAGTTTGGGTGGTTACCTAAAAAACTGGCAGATAAAAACAAAAATAAAGAGCCCTATTAATAAGGAAGGACAGGAATGAATATTGAATAAGAAATCAGTAGTGTGAACGATAGGCTGCTTTATCCCAATGGAGAAGACAGAAATTTCAGCCGTGGAGGCAAGTCATAGGGAGGGATAGTCTGGCTAGTTTCATCAGTCTTTAAATTAATCACTTCATTTACTTTTCTAATGGGAAAGATTTACTCTAGCTTTTTAATGAGTACATATAGAGTTTCTGTTTAAGGAGTTGGCTCACTTTAAGGAGTTGGCTCAAAAGTGACTTATAACACATTGAATTTGAAAATATAGATTCTTAGTTTGCAGGAGGCTGAACGGGGAGGATAGCTTGAGGCCAGGAGTTCAAGACCAGCCTTGACAACATGGGTGACCTTGTTTCTAAAAAAAGAAAAGAAAATATGGACTCTTTTTTTCCCGTATTTCATTTTTGTAGTTATTGTCAATGGTATGTCAAGTTGGCTAGGTTTATAGTTTTAGAACTGGGAACAACTAAAACTTACCTAGTTCAACCCTTTTATTTTACAAATGAGAAAACGGAGGCCCAAATGAGTAAAATGATTATCTCAAGGTCACTCTTTCTTGCTCATGGCAGTAACAATGCTGCCCTTTGGATGACTTCCTGGAAAATGGGATCCTATAAGTGAAAAGTAGCTAGAGCAACAATTATGAAACAGCAGTAACAATTAAGAAACAGCAGCAACAATGAACAATTATTCAGAATGCTTCCATGACTGACAGTCAATTGGTACACATTGTAGAGATAGAAAAATTTCTAAACTATTTGGTAAGTAGCTTATGCTAAGCCTTCTGAGTGCCTCAACCCCTTGCTGGAACTTCACAGATCTCCCTACTATAAAAATAGGATCCATCTCAAAGGTTTATTTGAAAATTAAATGGTGTAGGTAAAGAGTTTTGCATGGGGCCTGGTGCTCAGCAATATTACACTTTGGCTATTATTTTTATTACAGTCATAATAAAATGGTAGTAAATTTCAAACTAGTTTCTACATGAATGTTCACAACTTAGGAAATGCGATAGCATTCAAGTTCATTAACTTTGATCTAGCTAATCTCTCAATAAAATGGCCACTCATGTACTCACTTTAACTTTCATTTTGATCTTTTCCATTGTCTAAGAGTTGACTCCTTCTTGCCTCACACCCAAGTCCCCATAGCTCTGGCTGATGGTTAAGAATCTAACTGAGGCTATGTAAAAGAAAACAATGCATTGACACAGTATAACAGATCATAAAGATTGTTTTGCCTAATCTTTTGTTGAGCAGAACTTGTCTTTAACTCTTGGGATAAGCAAAGATGGACCCAAACCTAGTTTGGTGAGGGAGAGGTGGAATAAAAGTGGAGTACTTATACTTACTTTATCACAAACTGGGAGTGATGAGCAGCAGAGGCAAGCAGTTGGGAGAAGAGAACGAGAGAGCCCAGGAACAGGGTGGTAGGTTGTAGCTTGTGGAAAAACGCTTTTGACACAGATATTTTCTGGTGGCCAGTGATGTTTAGAACTTTTGGGAATTTCTTCTCTCTCAGAATTTAACCTGGCAAGAGAAAGACTGAGTTCTAGGAATTTTCCTTTTCAGAGAGTAAAATAAATATATTTCTTAAAAACTGGAACTGTTGTTCACATTGAGAAGAGGCGAGTAAGCATCCCTTTTATAAGCAAATTTCCTGGAAATTCATGATTGGCTTGGAATTTAATGTGTAAAGACTTGTTCTCAAATATCAGTTGTTTGACAGAGACCTCCAGTTTTGGGATGGCAGCTAAATCTTGAGCCTCCCTTGGAAAGGGTTTTGATAATAATGCTCCATCACAGTGGAGAAGGACATTGATTCAACAAAGCAGACTTCAAAATCGTTCAAAAATTAGTTTCTGAGTGTATTCAAGAGATACCAAAGTTATTTGTTATTTTAATGTACATTATACTGTTCTATATAAATGTTCCAAATCCTAGGCAAAAAATTCCTAGGAAACATTCTTTTTTTTTTTAATTGGAAGGAAGTAGGGAAAATAAGTGCTTTAATTCCTAGGATTTTGGAAGCAAAAATGTAAGGCCAGACAAAAATAGAATTTTGAGGCAAATGTAAAGCTTTGAACTTAGATATCTCAAAGTATTATACAGTGTAAGCTATCATGACTGTTAACCAACTAGAAATAGCTATTTTCTTTCTTTTTTTAAATTTAATTTTTTATTTTAGAGATGGGGGTCTTGCTATGTTGCCCAGGCTGGAGTGCAGTGGCTATTCACAGGTACCATCATGTGGCACTGTAGGCTGGAACTCCTGGGCTCAAGTGATCCTTCCCGCTTATTCTATCTTAAAACAAAAAAAGGTTAGGGCCGGGCGCGGTGGCTCAAGCCTGTAATCCCAGCACTTTGGGAGGCCGAGGCGGGTGGATCACAAGGTCAACAGATCGAGACCATCTTGGTCAACATGGTGAAACCCCGTCTCTACTAAAATTACAAAAAATTAGCTGGGCACGGTGGTGCGTGCCTGTAATCCCAGCTGCTCGGGAGGCTGAGGAAGGAGAATTGCCTGAACCCAGGAGGTGGAGATTGCGGTGAGCCGAGATCGCGCCATTGCACTCCAGCCTGGGTAACAAGAGCGAAACTCCGTCTCAAAAAAAAAAAAAAAAAAAAAAAAAAAAGGTTACACTTGATTGTTAAAATATTTAAAAAATGCTGTGTTTAAACTGAAAAGTAAATATCCACCCCACCTCTTACTTCTAAAAATTATCTAGCGAATGACTGATAAGATTTGACCTTTAATCCCACATAAGCCTAAAATTTGTGTAAATTTCCAATAACCAAAGTGTGTCATTTTTATACCAGAATTTTGTTCTGCTTGTACACTTAGTTCAGAAATCTCCTGGAAGAGAGCATCCATGCGTTTACAAATTGTTATTCAATGACTGTATTGAATGCTGACACACAAACTGAACTAGAACATAATTCTGGCTCTGCCAGCATATCTTTTGTGTGATCTTGGATAAGTCACTCCATTTTCAATTTTCTTTTCTCACAAGGAGATAACAATCATAAAAACGACTGCAAAGTACAGCACATCATAGAGTGCTTTTTGTTTAAAGAGCTGACAATAAATACGAGTCAAAAGGTCTAGCAAAGCCTCCCTCGGAAGCTGAGCTGCTTGAGGACAAGGGATTTTCTTGTTTTAAATCAGCAGTACCTTATTTGTGTATCTATAATAGAGTTTCTGGTACATAAGAAGGTCTCAATAAATATGTGAATTTATGAATATTAGGCAGATTGCAGTCTTGACAGGCCACTGCCTCTTAAATCTCTTTTCTGTGATCTTTTAATATGTAACATCTAAAAGGCCGCCGCTACTTGCTTTGGGATAAGTATCCCCGGTGTGTGCTTTAAAATGCCCAAGCCTAGAGAAATGATTCTTGTCTTCAGGGCACCATTTCGCTTACAACCGTACTTCGCTCCAGGCTTGGGATCTGGGTCCCAGAGCTGCAAGGGAAGAGTTTGGAACGGGAAGCTCATCTTCCGGCCCTCTGATTGGCCGGCTCGCACTCCACTCACGCGGCGCGCTACTCTGATTGGCCCTGGCGGCACCCCCTCGGCCCGCGACTACTTTTGTGTGTCGGGGCGGCGCGCTCCGGTCCTCCCGCTCAACTGTCGGTCTGGGCTGCCTGAGCAGCCCTTCGGCCCACTGCTCTGCATCGCGGGCGCCGGGAATTTTCCGAGTCCGAGCGGGTAGGACCCATCTTAGGGCAAAGCCTCTCCCCTCACCCCGTGCTGTTCTCTTTGCCATACTAAATAAACTTCCGCCTCAGAGGGGCTGTCGCAGCCGCGGGTCGGGAGAGGCCGGGCATCGAACTCAGGCCCTCGTGGGCGGTCTTTCTTTTCGAGCGAATGTGGAAACACAGCTCTCACAAGATAAAGTAGGGCTTCGCTGAATCGCCTGGGGGGACATATGTCATTGTAGGATCGAGCTGGAAGCTGTAGCCGAGCGGCCAAACGCGGGCTGCAGGGGCTGAGCAGCAGCAGCGTCCACCCCGAAAAGTAGCAAGGAGCCAGCTTCAAAAGCCCTAGTGCGGGTGCCTCCTAGGGCCGCCGACTAAGCTGGCACAGGCCGGTCAGTCCCTGGCGCTGTAGGGAGCACGGCATTCTCTGAAGGCGGCTCTCCCCCAGGGATCCTGGATCCGCTGGCGCCCCACTTAGCCTCCGGCCTTCAGGCGGTAGAGGGCGGCCTACGCCGTGTGCGAGCCGGCGCCCGCGTGCGCAGCCGCTGACCTGCTGGAACTCTGCCGTCCCGCTGTGGCCCGCGGCTCTGCTAGGCGGTGGATGCTGCAGCTACGCTCTACACGGGCGCAGCGAGGAAGGGGGCGGGGAGAAGCCCTGGCACATGCCAGGGTCGCCGTAGGTGGCAGCGGCCGGCGCATGCGCGCCGTCTCCCAGAAGCCAGGAACGCCGAGGGGCGCGCGCCCCCATTCGCGCGCGCACGCCGGTGCTGGCCAAGGCTTCCCCGCCTGCGCTCGTTGTCAGAGCGGCTCCGGCGCGTGCGCGCGTTATCTCCTGCCGACCCGAGGTGCCGGTTACCTCCGCTCCAGGCCCCCTCCCCCGGCCCCAGACGACCCGTCCCTTTCTCTCCCCGCGGAATGGGGCCGGCGCTGCTCGGGGTCGCGCGCCCTGGACCCGGCTCGCGCTCGGTCTCGCGCTGTCAGCGACTGCCCTGCTCGCGCCGCCTCGCGCTCTGCCTCAGTCAGTGGCGCCGAAGGCTCCGTTAAGCGGCGGCGGCGGTTCCTGTTTCCGTTTCTTCCTCTCGGTTTAGTCGGGAGTAGCATCCTCCCAGCCACCCTTTCCACTCCGCCACCGTGGGGCAGCTACGGCTGAGGGCTGTGGCTTTGGCGGCTGCGACCGGGGACGGCGGAGACCGCCTGTGCTCCAGCTTCGGGTAAGGGCGTTCTGGGAGCCGGGCCCCGCGCGCCTCGGGGTCTTGGGCTGGGTAGCGCGCGGGATCTGAGGAGGCTCGGCGGCTGTCCCTGCTCGTTTCCCCGGACCACCCCCGGGCCTGTTGCTGCAACTGCTGCCGGTTAACCAGTGGCTCTCGGAAAAGTGGGGAGGGAGCCACCGGGACGCCCTGGCGGATGCCTTGGCGCAGACCCGGGGGCGCGGGCAGAGGGTGAGGGGCCCGGCTGTCCAGCCGGGACGCGGAGAGCAGCGCCGCCGCTGCCCTCGGCGTCGCGCATCCTTGCCTAGGGCAGGGGCCGAAGCCTAGGGGGAGGAAAAGGGATGGGAGCGGGGGTGGGAGGTGTCCGTCCTCTCCCCTCCACGCCTACCTTCCCTTCGCCAGCAGCTCGGTCCCTGGAGTCGCGGTCTGTGGGGAGGAAGATGCCGGTGTGTTTTGGGCTCTCTGTGAGTGCTGCTCGGGCTAGAAAGCAGGGAGTGGACCCGCAGAAAGATCCGCGAGGGACCGATGAAGGGCAGTTAAAGGGTCTTGTGCAGCTGTACTCCCTTTTGGTGTGCAAATGACGAGCTGGCGGCTTTTGAGTATCTAAACTTACTTGGGAAGGTTAAATGAGTCCATATTTATTAGTTCTAGGAGGTTTGTCCTGTAGGAGTGAGTGGGTTGTCGGGTGCAGCACCTGTTCTTTCTTCACAGTGGGGATTGCAGCCTTCAGAGACGCAGTGTCTTTCTTAAGTGGCAGTATCATGTTTAGGGTTTGTCCCTGATAAGCTTTTAGCATTTTGCCCTATATTTTTGAGGCCTTGGATAAAGGCACGGAGAGGTGGTGGTTTTTTTCCTATGTTTGAATTATTTACAGTTTATTTAAACCCACTCCAGAAGGTGGACCCAGAAAAGCCAGAATTCTCCAGTAGATAACACCAAATTTCAAGGTTTTGCGGAACAAATGCAACACAAGTTTTGTGTCAGTTTAGAGTTAAACGCATCTCAAGTAACTGACCTAACTTTTTTTTTCTTGTTATTCCTGGAGTTAGCGGCATATTTATTTTCTTGATTAATTTTACATTCCATGTCTAACAACTAATTCTTTAAAGAGGTACATAATATAGAAAGTATTTTAGGCAAGAAATTATTTAAGCACTACAGTATATCAGATATGTAAGAAATAATGGAGCGAGTTATAGTCTCCACTCTTTAAAATAACTGTAAAAACATCCAAAAACCCTGTGCCAAATAATAAGACCCTATGCATTGTTATCCTTGTGAAATCTGCTATGTGTGTAGAAACTCTTAATTACTTGATTTGTAAATACTACAGTAGTAGTGAGAAGGTGGGAATTTAAGCGTTTGTAATAGTCATTTTACAGGTTTCGTGTGTAAAAAATGCAGGGAGTTAGAGATGAATAAGACACATACAAGGGTAGTTCCAAGACATAGATTTTCTTTTTGCTGCTTTATAAATTGAGAATTCTATTTGAATTCCATAGATGAACAGCTGGAATTAAACTTGCATGGATTGCAGAAATAGATGCAAAAACGTATCTTTGGTCAAATTGTGAGTTAACTTGAAGGGTACTTGTGTAATAGGATAGTGATTCAAAATAATTTCCATAAGATATGGCATTATATAGGCTTTATTTTGAGGTTATTTTGAATTTAAAAAGTCACCTGAAGTTGTTTTCCTACAAATCAGTTTTATTTAAGATGTATAGAATTGAAAAAAACAGTAATTCTGATTACATTCTAAATTGTTTTGTTGCAAATTCTTACGAGTTATTTTTATGAAATTGGAGTGTCCTTAAAAGTGGTGAATCTTAAAATTTGCTAGTGGATTGGAAAAACTTGTTACTTATTATTTTTTTAAATGCAGTTATATTAGTACATTGGTCTGGAGGGGGAGCTAGTGCCAAAGCAAAGTATAGCT
Organism: Callithrix jacchus; assembly: GCF_049354715.1. Lineage (NCBI taxonomy): Eukaryota > Metazoa > Chordata > Mammalia > Primates > Cebidae > Callithrix > Callithrix jacchus. Next base: position 100,317,928 of record NC_133509.1, read on the forward strand.
TGATAGCTGTTTGAACTTTTAAAACACCTAAAACCAGATTTTTATGAGTAGGAGAAACAAATTTTTAATTAAAAGGATAAGGAAATTGATGTGGGCTATATATGTACATAATTATTTGTGGAGTGAATATATTGTGTATTACGAATTAGTTTAAACAATCTTTTCATGAGCTGCAATAATGGAAAGCTAAATGCTTAAAGATTTATTGGATTTCTCATTTAACAATCTCTAAAATGTATCCCCAAACTTTTTAACCTTTTTGTTCTATTCATCAGAAGAGAAGGCATGTATTCTTAACCTGTTGTGTATGTTGTGTATTCTTAAATTTTGTTTTTATAATAGCTATAATCCTAAAATTTCAAAAACAAAGCCTCAAGTAGAATCTTATATGGGGAAAGGTATTAATTGTGTGATAAGCTAAGTGTTTATCAAAAGTAGATCTAATTTTTTTTTTTAAGTAGAGATAACTCCAATAAAAAAATGGACCCTTTAGCCGTCTGCAGAACAGGATCCCAAGGTCACTTAACCCTTATCTCCTGCAATATAATGCAGTGAGTCCAGCTGATCTACCAAATTGAACTTGTGCCTTTGAATATGAAGCAGTTGTTTTGTGGCCTGTGGCATTTCATTTAGATTTCTGAACTGTAATAAATTAGGTATGTTAATTTACTTCTGACCATTTACATACTCTGTAAATCCAAGCCTAGAAATTTATAATTATATATATATTAAAATCATTGGAATATTGAGTTTTCTGCGAATAGTGTTTGGGCTGTTTGTTACCCATAGCTCTTCATTATGTAAATAGAATCTCAATGCTGATAAATTAAACAGATTCTTCATTTTGTTAATGGTTATTTTTGATTTATGATAAACTGCATTTAATGAATTTCTTGATTCGGTTAAACGGCGGATACATCCATTTCATATTATAGCACATTGATAAATGTAAAAGAAAGTTTTATAATCATAAGAGTAAATATTTTAAAAACTTGAATAAATTACTTTATTAAACATATAACTAAGATTTTAAATAACTCTGAAACAAAAAGTATTACTATTATGGTACTTTTTTTTTTCCAAAAGAGTTGGGATCTTGGGATCTTGCTGTTTTTTCTAGGTTGCCCTTCAACTCCTGGGCTCAAGTGATCCTCCTGCCTCAGCCTCTTGAGTCACTGGGACTATAGGCATGTGTTACCACATCCAGCTTTATTATAGTACTTTTGTATCCTGCATCAATACTGCTTCTGTTGATCCTTTTCAAAGGAGATAATAACTTCTGGTCTTCAACAGTAGTGTAGCATCCTCTTATTGATTCTCTGGCTTATATTTCACTATCATATAGTATAGAGTTTCTTTGTTGGAGTTTGAGTTGTTTTTACATTGTAGCTTGTTATAATAAGACAATTAAAGATACTAAAAGTAAAAGATGTTTACAAGTGATTTTTAAAAAACCTTAAAAAAATTCCCAACAGAAGAATATTATATGGGGATGTGTGTAGATTTAAGATTTTATTTTCTTTGAGATCGGGGTGGGGAGTTGTCTCACTATGTTGCCCAGGCTAGAGTATAGTGGGATGGTCACAGATCACTGCAGTCATCACCTCCCTGGTTAAAGCCTTTCTCCCGCCTTATCCTCTGGGGTAGCTGGGAATACCGGTGCATGCCACCATACCTGGCTAATTATTTTTTATTATTTGTAGAGATAAGACCTTGCTAGGTTGCCCAGGCTTGTCTTGAACTCTTGGGCTCAAGTGATCCTCACTCCTTGGCCTCCCCAAATGCTGGGATTACAGGCGTGAGTCACTATACCCAACTCTTTTATTAAAAATATATTTTTATTTTTTAAGTTTAAAAGAGACAGGGTCTCGCCATGTTGTCCAGTCTGGTCTTGAACTCCTAGCCTCAAGTGATCATCCCAGCTTGGCCTCCCGTGGGTGTGAGCCACCATGCTTGGTCATAAGATTTTTAAAAATTGATTAGTTTCAAGTTCCAACTTTTCTTTCAACATTCTCATCTTCTGCCATTATTTCCTTCCCCAGCCACCATCCATCATCCAACAGTCTTCCATTTGGAAAAATGGGAAATCAAACCAATAAAGTTAACCTTACCACCCACTAGGTAAAGGTTTTTCTTAATCTCTGCAATAGTCTGAACATAAAACCCATATAAACTTTATATGAGACTGCACATTTTCTTTTTAATAGAAGAAGAGCAAATAGGACCTATGGGATTATGCCATATTTGTCAATGTAAGGGTTACTTTTGCACTCTTTTTTTTTTTTTTTGAGACGGAGTTTCGCTCTTGTTACCCAGGCTGGAGTGCAATGGCGCGATCTCAGCTCACCGCAACCTCCGCCTCCTGGGTTCAGGCAATTCTCCTGCCTCAGCCTCCTGAGTAGCTGGGATTATAGGCACGCACCACCATGCCCAGCTAATTTTTTGTATTTTTAGTAGAGACGGGGTTTCACCATGTTGACCAGGATGGTCTCGATCTCTTCACCTTGTGATCCACCCGCCTTGGCCTCCCAAAGTGCTGGGATTACAGGCTTGAGCCACTGCGCCTGGCCTCTTGGTAAACTGACCGCCTCAACAGCATGAGATATATAGGTTTACTGATAATCCTTATTGCTTCCAGACATAATTACAGACATCTAGCCCTCTATTAACTAAAACTTTGTTTATTTTTAAGGTTCAAAATATTAGAAGTATCTGCTTCATACCTCTCATAGGTTGTCAAGTGTGCACAGAACTAGAGATATAATGTTACTTTTAATTTGTAAGCAAACAAATGATACTATGTTCTGAACGCTGAGTAAGCTGAAAAGATGTATACTTACTGAGGATGTACCAAATAATGAACTAAAGAAACCTGGTAATGTGAAATTAGAAATAGTTCCTCTTAATAATAATAAAATAAGCATTTGGGTTATAATGGCATAAAGATATAATGAAAATGAAATCACTAAAGAAGTCTATTTTGGAGAAATTTTTGTCAGAATAGACAATAAAGAAAAGAATATATCCTTTTTTAATTTTTTATTTAAGAGATGGGATCTCGCTCTTCCCCAGGCTGGTGTCGAACTCCTAGGCTTAAGTGATCCTCCTGTCTTGGCCTCCCAAAATGCTGGGATTACAGGTGTGAACCACCAAACTTGGCCAGAACACATTCTCTATATGACTGTTTACAGAGGCTTACTTAGAGTAGTACAGAAGTACCTAAAAGAAAATAATGATAGTAACTAAAGTGTTCTAATAGGATCATGTGTTCATTTATACATGTATATTTGTATAGTACCTGTCATTTGCTGTTTCCATTTGTAAATGCAAGGTTGGAAAATAAGGTACCCAACTTTTGGAAATTATGAAGGGAAGTGCATCTAACGTTTAGAGAAAAGTTGGTTTCTTCATATTTTAGTGACACTTTTCAGCATTCATCACCCTTGAACAGCACGGGGTCTGGGGCTAAGACCCCCATCAAGTTGAAAATTCACATGTAGCTTTTAATTCTTCAGAAACTTAATTACTGATAGACCTGACTTCCAGCCTTACCGGTGACATAGTCGACTAACACATTACACCTTATATGTATTAAATACTGTGTTTTTAAAGTAAGCTAGAGAAAAGAAAATGTCATTAAGAAAATCATAAGGAAGAGAGACTATATTACTGTTCATTAAGTGGAAGTGGATCATCACAAAGGTCTTTATCCTCATTGTCTCCACATTGAGTAGGCTGAGGAGGAGGAAGAACGAAGGAATTAGTCTTATTGGTCTCAGCATGGTAGAGGCGAAAGGAGGAAGGGGAGGCAGGAGAGGCAGGCACACATGGTATAACTTTATGGCAATAGATCATATTTCTGTCTTTTTTGCTTTTTCATTTCTCTAAAAATGTTTCGATATGGTACCAATCCTTCTTCCACTGTTTGCTTTAGTTTCAGTGACCATATCAGAGAAGAGTCCATGTCACTGAAGGAGTCAAAAGCAGTCTTGAATAATCAGAACCCTTCTGCTAGATTGTCTGATGTCATTTTGTTTTTGGCATTCCTTCTACATGTTTTTTATCGTCTGGTACTGGATTGGAATCACTCATTGAATCATATTTTTAGAATTCCCCTTGTGTGGTGTCTGTTTCTTAAATTTTTCCAATATTCATATCTTGAAACCCTTTAACTCATACTTTTTTTTTTTTTTTTTTGCCATATTCACAGTCTTTTTCAGGATTTCTTAGATTGGACCTATGGCAAATCCTGTGAAGCCATGTATAATGTCTAGACATGGTTTTATGCAGCAGGAATTTCTTGTTTCAGGCTTGATGGCTTTCATGACTTTTTCCATAACAACGGTGGCTTCTTCAGTGGTGTAATCCTTCCAGACTTTCCTGATGGTCTCTTTATTGGCATTCTCTTTTATAGAGTGACAGTACTTTCTGTCGTTTACTGTGTCCAATCAGCCTTAAAGGTCCTTATGACCCCCTGATTTAGAAGCTGAATTACAGACATTGTGTTTGGGGGCAATTAGGCTACTTCAGCACCTTTGGTTTTGAACTCATGGGGTGCTGGGTGGCCAGGGGTATTGTTCAGTAGTAAAATAACTGACTTCAGGGATAAAGCATCAACAGAACCAATCCAGAAAAAAAAAGGGTTCTTATTGTCCAGGCCTTTTTGTTGTACCACGAAAAGAGTGGCAGTGGGTAGTTATCTTTTCCCTTCAAGGCTTGGGGGTTTGTAGCTTTATAGATAAGGGCAGTCCTGATCATGAACCTTACTGCATTTTTACAAAACAGTGGAGTTAGCCCATCCCTTCCTGCCTTAATCCTGGTGCTTCTTCTCTTCCATACTAATGAAGGTTTTTTACGGAATTGTTTTCCAGAATAGGGCACGTTTGTCTGTTAAAAACTTGTTTAGGCAGATATTCTTTTTGTTGTTGTTGTTTTGTTTTATTTGTTCTTAGGCAGATATTCTTTCTCCATATTTCTTTTTTTTTAAAGAGATGGGGTCTTGCTCTATTGCCCAGGCTGATGTACAAATGACATGATCATAGCTCACTGCAGCGTCAAACTCCTGGACTCAAGCAGTCCTCCTCCTTTTCAACCTCCTGAATAGCTGGGATGCAGGTTGCACCACTATGCCTGGCTAATTTTTAAATATTTTTTATTTTTTTGTAGAGACAGGGTCTGACGGCGTTGCCCAGTTTGGTCTTAAATTCCTAGCCTCAAGTGATCCTCCCACCTGGGCCTCCCACAGTGCTGGGATTACAGGTGTGAGCCATTATACCTTCCCCCCAGCAAATTAAAAAAAATTTTTTTGTAGAGGTGGGGTCTTTCTGTATTGCCCAGGCTGGTCTTGAACTCCTGGCCTCAGGATCCTCCTGCCTCATCCTCCCAAAGTGCTGGGAATACAGGAATGAACCAGTGGGCCTGGCCTCCTCAATGGTTTTCTTTTTTTTTTTTTTTAATTTTTTATTGGATTTTAGGTTTTGGGGTACATGAGCAGAGCATGCAAGACAGTTGCGTAGGAGCACACATGGCAGTGTGCTTTTCTTTCCTTCTCCCCTTCACCCACATTTGGCCTGGGGAGAAATGCCAATGGTTTTCTTAATGGCATCTGGAAAGTTGTCTGCTGCCTCTTGGTTGTCAGAAGCTGCTTCTCCTGTTACTGTGATATTTTTAAAGCCAAACCTCTTTCTAAAATTATCAAGCCATCCTTGGCTGGCATTATGTTCTAGATCCTTCACCTTCCTTTTGCTTTAAGTTATTGTATAATGACTTTGCTTTTTCTTGAATATTATTACAGTTTATAGGGATGCCTTTCATTGTAGCAATCCAGTACCGCTATAAAAGTACCCCAATATGAGATAAAAAAGTATTTCACAAAACATGCACAATTTTTGCATCTGCTGGAGACCTTCAGCAGTGGCTTCATGAATTCTTTTTTTTACAATGGCCCTTATGCAGGATTCATTTATCTTGAAGTGGCGGGCAACTGCGGCTGCAGACCTCAATCTGCATTACATATCAAGCAATTCAACTCTTTCTTGTAATGCCATGATTTTTCTCTGCTGCTTGGGAGCACTTCCAGCATCTCTAGTGGCACTTAGGTGTCATTCGAGGTCTATAGTATCGTACTAAACATGATGAAACTGGGAGAGATCACTTTTTACTGGAATAGACAATTTATTAGAGAGATGAACTGCTTGCTTTGAGATGATTAATGTCACATGGTACTTTAAGCAGATACTCCCACTTGAGCTCACCTCATTAACAGGAGGTAGCTACAAAATTATTTCAGTAGTATAGAGTGTAGTTAATTTTATGTAGTTATGATTTAATACCTCATCTTTTCTTTTTTGAGACAGGTTTTCTTTGTTTCAAATGGTACCATGTATGGCCAAGTGTGTGGTGTAAGTTGTGATGAATTTTAACTTTTTATAATAGATTTGTATATGTTTTGTTGTAGTAAATGATAAAATATGCTAGTATCTACATATATTTTAAGCACTCATGATATACCTCTTTATCTTTTTTTTTTTTTTTTTTTGACACAGTAGGTTGGAGTGCAGTGGCACCATCTCTGTTCACTGCAACCTCCACCTCTGGGGTTCAAGCAATTCTCCTACCTCAGCCTCCTGTCTTTTTCTTTTTTTGACTCAGGGTCTCACTCTGAAACTCTGGCTGGAATACAGTGATTTAATCATAGCTCATTGCATCCTCTGCCTCCTGGCTCAAGTGGTTCTCCCATTTCAGCCTTCTGAGTAGCTGGGACTGCAGGTGCATGCCACCATGCCTGGCTCATTTTTGTATTTTTTTTGTAGAGACAGGGTTTTGCCATGTTGCCCTTGCCTAGGCTGGTTTTGAACTCCTGAGCTCAAATGATCCTCCTGCTTCAACCTCTCAAAGTGCTGGGATTACAGGTGTGAGCCACTGCCCCTGGCCTACTTTTTTGATATTTCTAGGTTATATGGTTTGTCTGTGAATTTCTTCAAAGTGTCACAAACCTCCCCCTAATTTTTCAACATATTTATTGAAATAAATTAGCATATGAATAGACCCTCAAAATTCAAACCTGTGTTGTTCAAGGGTCAACTGTAGTTTTAAGCCCTGAGAGCACTAAGAGTTTAAAGCTAAAAAAAAAAAATCTGAGTTCCTTTTGTTTTTTGAACATGAAGTGTTCTCCTGCCTACCCCCTGGTTTTATTTAGGTATAATTGGCAAATAAAAATTGTATGTATTTAAGGTGTACAACTTGATGTTTTGGTATACGTATAGATTGTGAAATGTTTACCACTATCATGCTAATTAACACATCCGTCACTTCACATAGTTACCTTTATTTGTGTATATGGTGAGAACATTTAAAATGTACTTTCTGGCCAGGTGTGGGAGCTCAGGCCTCTAATTCCAGCACTTTGGGAGGCCAAGGCGGGCAGATCACTTGAGGTCAGGAGTTCGAGACCAGCCTGGTCAATATGGCGAAACCTCCCCTCAACTAAAAATATAAAAATTAGCTGGGTGTGGTGGCATGCTCCTGTAATTCCAGCTCCTTAGGAGGCTGAGGCAGGAGAATCACTTGCACCCAGGAGGCGGAGGTTGCAGTGAGCCGCCACTGTACTCCAGCCTGGGCAACAGAGTGAGACTCCGTCTAAAATAAAATAAAATAAAATAAACTCTCTTAGGAGATTTAATGTGTACAGTACATATTATTAACTGTAGTCACCATGCTATACATTAGATTTCTAAAACTTACTCATCCTGCATAACCCTTTGGCCAACATCTCCCCATTTCCCCCTCACCCCAGCCGTTGACAACCACCATTCTGTTCTCTACTTCTATGAGTTTACCTTTTTAAGATTCCATATATAAGTAAAATCATGTAGTACGTGTATTTGTCTTTTTCTGCGAGTCTTATTTTACTTAGCATCATGTCCTTCAAGTTCATCCATGCTATTTGCAGATAACATTGTAGGGGGGAAGCAAACTTTACCTCTACTTTTCTAAAGGTTTTTTGTTTTTTCTGGCTGGGCCTGATAATTGAATTAACATAAGATAGATTGTCAAGAGAAAAGCACACCAATGTATTCAGTACGAGTTTTACATGGCACAGTAGCCCTCATAAGGAAACAAAGACCCAAAGATACAGTTAGAATTGAATACTTATGTACTATATTGGACAAAGGATAGTAACTTGAAAAATAAACTGGATTATATGGGGAGGCTTAAAAGATAAAAATTATTTTAACAAAGTCTGTACAGAATTCTCTTGGTCTCCATATACCATCCTTGATGATAAAAATATTGCTTTCCCTTTAGTTTAAGGAGGGCATCTTTCACATGGGAATTTCATCTGCTTTTAAGAAATAGAAGGAAGGTCAGAGTGATCTTTTACACCTGCTGTTTTCAAGTGCCTTTAACTCAAAATAGTCAATATGTCAGAATGGCGTATTTTAAACTCCATCAGGATTGTCTTACTTTTTTAAAGCTGAATATGATTCGTGTGTGTGTGTGTGTGTGTGTGTGTGTCTATGTATGCATGCACACACCCATGCACACATAACACATTTTCTTTACCCATTTATCCATTAGTGGACACAGGTTGACTCCACAGCTTAGCTATGTAAATAATGCTTTCATGAACATTGGAGTGCAGATACCTCCTTGACATACTTACTTCATTTCCTTTGGATGTATACCCCGAAGTGGAATTGCTGGAGCATATGGTAGTTCTATTTTTAAATTTTTGAGGAACATCTACACTGTTTTCTCATACTGGCTGTCCCAATTTATTCTATTCCCATCAACAGTGTATAAGATTCCCATTTCTCCACATCCTCATCAATGCTTACTTATCTTTTGTCTTTATGTGACTAGCTATCCTAACAGGTGTGAAGTGATACAGAATTGTGGTTTGGTTTGCTTTTTTGTGATGGTTAATCAGTATTTTTTTCATATACCTGTTGGCTATTTATATGTCGTCTTTTGAGAAATGTCTTTTTAGGTTTTTTGTCCACTTTTAATTGCATTATTTGTTTTCTTGCTGTTGAGTTCCTTATATATTGAATTATTAGTAATTTTAAAAATAGCATTATTAAGGTATAATTTATGTATCAAAATTAACAGTTCAGGTTTTAGTAGATTTATACAGTTGTGCAACAATGATCACAATCCGGTTTTAGAAAACTTTCGTCTTCCAAAAAGCTCACTCTTGCCCATTTGCATTCAATACCTGTGCCTATCCCTAACTCCACACAACCACTCACTGATCTGCTTTTTGTCTCCATAGTTTTGCCATTTCTTGAAATTTAGTATTAACAGAATCATACAGTATGTAGTCTTTTGTGTATACCTCCTTTCTTTTTTTTTTTTTTTTTTAACCTCCTTTCATTTAGTATAATCCTGTTTAGTAATTGGAATGAATGGACAAAGTAGAAAAGCTTTGAACTTGGAATCAGGAGACTTGAATACTAGTGTCGGTTCTGCCACCAAATATATAAACATGGGTTAACTACTTGTCCCCTCTTGACCTCTGATTTTTCTCCATAAAATGAATTATTTTGAGTTTCTTATTTTCCACTTTTCACAGCTGTGTAGCCATTCACTGACCTTTTCCTAAAAGGTACATTAACTCTTCCTCCTAAAGATAGCCACTGTGTGTGTGTGTCTTCTTCTGGATCAAAAAAATGAGGCTTACGTCAGCTATGGTCTGAATGTCTCTTTAGAATTCTTATGTTGAGACCTAACCTTCACTTCGATGGTTTTAAGAGGTGGGGCCTTTGGGAGGTACTTAGGTCATGAGGGCAGAGCTCTCAGGAATGGGATTACTGCCTTTATTTTTAACAAGGCCTGAGGAACCTTGAATCCCCCTTTTCTGCCAAGTGATGACTCTTGAGAAGATGCCATCTATGAAGCAGAGTGAGTCCTCACTGGACACCAAGTCTTGATCTTGTACTTCCTAGCCTCCAGAACTGTGAGGAATAAATTTCTGTCATTTATAAGTTACCCAGTCTAGGGTGTTTTGTTTTAGCAGCCTGAACAGACTAAGACATGGTCTAAAGGATGATTCAGCAATGAACAAATTTGGGATTGTTTGGAAGAATCAAGATGGGTGATTAAATATTTTTTGGCATTTCTTAGTTCAGGATGGGGATAATCTTAAGTGCTGAGTTAAAGATATTTGAAGAGAACAAAGGCATAGTTGAGTAAATCTGTGAGGTAGAGCTTCAGAAGTGAAGCTTCTTATGGAGAGAAGTACAAGATTATGCTGTTTTAGTTTTTTGTTTTGGGAGTAGAAAGTGGGGTGGAACAATTTCAGTGAAGTTTGTGCCAAGTTGCACTCAAGGTAGTCAAGTGGGATTCGATTGTTTTTCAAAGCAGAACAAAAGAAAATGCATGACTGTCATTGGGAAGATTGCCCAAGAGGCAAAACTGACAGGTATCATTCAGGTTATAAACTAGGAAAAAAATACATGTATAGGGGATTTTAAAAATAAGGAGTGTACATGTGTATATATGTATGTTTGTAACAGGAGGAGACAACTGCCTGAGTAGGCTGGTGTCGGATATATGCTAAAAGAGTAATGTTCATTTTCAATATAGTATAAAAAAACAAAGAGGATTGAATCATAACTGCCTAAATTTAAAAATCAGTGTTGTAACTACTTTCAAATAATCAATAATTTGACTTATAGAAACCTTCAGAGCTTGTTATTTTACCTATAATATAGTAGGAAGTATGGCTATTAAATGGTTGAACTTTATTTTTACCCCAAATACTAGAGGATATGAGTGATAACCCACAGAGCAGACAGTGGATGAGGGGAATGTAGCTATAAATATAGTTTAATAATGGTGTCATTACAGCAGCACAAGAAAATTTGTTTCATGTTTTACAGTCACACCTTTTGTTCAAAAGTGGCATTTCTAATGTAGGTAAACCACTTTTTGATAATAAGAAATATCTCCAAATCAAAACTGCATTTATCATATGAAGATTTGTCACTTCTGACAATATTATAAACATTATATTAAGACTTTAAAGCAGGCCAGGCGTGGTGGCTCATGCCTGTAATCCCAGCTCTTTGGAGGCTGAGATAGGAGGGTTGCTCGAGCCCAGGAATTTGAGATTGCCTTGCGCAACGTGGCGAGACCCATCTTTACAAAAAATTAAAAAATTAGCTGGCTGTGGTGGTGTTTGTGAGGGTGAGATGGGAGACTTGAGCACAGGAGGTCAAGGCTACAGTTGAGCTGAGATTGCATTACTGCGCTCCAGGCTAGGTGATAGAGTGAGACTGTCTCAAAAAAAACAAAAACAAAAAACTTAAAGACTGTAAAACAGTTACAAAAGTTGAATCCCAAAGCTTTTTATGAAATGTCAGTGTCAGTGTTACGAAAATAAATGTAGAACTTTCTGAGGCAACTGTTTTTATTGTAAAATTTTTTTTTCTTTTTTGAGACAGGGTATTACTCTGTTGCCCAGGCTGGTGTGCAGTGGTGCAATCATGGCTTACTGCAGCCTCGACCTCTAGGGCAGAATCTGCCCTCCCAGCTCTGCCTCCTGAGTAGCTGGGACTGTAGATGCATAGCACCATGCCCAATTAATTTTTTCTTTTTGGTATTTTTTGTAGAGACAGGGTTTTGCTGTGTTGCCCAGGTTGGTCTCAAACTTCTGAGTTCAAGTGATCTACATGCCTTGGCCACCCAAAATGTTGGCATTACAGGTGTAAACCACTGTATCAGCCAAGAATGTTCTTTTGAATGTGTGTTATGCCATATTTATTTTAAAAGTCCCACTGAATTTTTAATACATGTAAAATAAAATATGATTGTATAATTGGAAAAATATCAATGTAAATGAAAAGAGACACTTTTTCTATTACTTCTGAAGCTTTAAAATATTAAAGATCATTATTCATATTTTCCTGGGGAATTTTTATTTTTAGTCATAATAATAAATGAGCAGCTGTCAGAAGATATAGCCATTTCTAGGTTTATTTATATAGTTCTCTCAAGTACTTGTCTTTAAGAAAATAGACATTAAGGATTTCTTGACTAATCAAATACTACTTTGATATCTGTACAGAGCATGAGAACAAGATTAGAACCACATAAGCAGTAAGAATGATTAACAGTTTTGTGATTTAGTCTTCATGCATGACAAAAAAAAAAAGTTTTGTGGGCCGGGCACAGTGGCTCACACCTGTAATCCCAGCACTTTGGGAGGCCAAGACAGGCAGATCACAAGGTCAGGAGTTGGAGACCAGCCTGACCAATATAGTGAAACCCCATCTCTATAAAAATACAAAAATTAGCTGGACGTGGTGAGTGTGCCTATAATCCCAACTACTCAGGAGGCTGAGGCAAGAGAATCACTTGAACCTAGGAGGCGGAAGTTGCAGTGAGCTGAGAGATTGCACCACTGCACTCCAGTCTGGGTGGCAGAGACTTCGTCTTAAAAACAAAACAAAAAAAAGTTTTGTAACATAGCAAAGAATACATGGGGTAATTTACAGTGGAAAAGAATACATACAGAACATTGTTAGATGAAATATAGAAGGCTGTCTTTAAAAAAAGAGTATCAGATTAAATAGACTGAAGAATTTGTATCCTTCTATAAGTAAAAATGAGATGAGGAATTGAGAAAATGTGTTCTAAAATATAATATGAGCAATTAATGAGAAAATGAGCACTAAAATATCAGACCTTTTCTACTAAGTTTTTTTTTTCTTAAATGAAACTGGTAATGTTCTGTTGCCCAGACTAAGGGGAGTGGTGCAATCCCAGCTCACTGCAGCCTCGACCTCCTGAGCTCAGGTAATCCTCCTGGTTTAGCCTTTTGAGTAACTGGGACTATGGGTATGCACCACCATGCCCGGCTTATTTATTTATTTTTGTATTTTTTTTTTTTTGTAGAGTCTGGGTTTTCCCATGTTGCCCAGGCTGGTCTTGAGCTCCTGGCCTCAAGTAATTTACCTGCCTCAGCCTCTTAAAGTGTTGGGATTATAGGTGTGAGCCACTATTGTACTTCTTTCGAGGCCCTGCTTCCAGTGTACTGCTCTCAGATTTTGTAGGTTCACTTACTTTTTTTTTTTTTTTTTGAAAAATACAAGCAGATCAAGACCATCCAACAGAAGCTTCTTCAGTTTTGCTTTTCTCTCTCTCTAAATTATGTAATTTCTGTCTCCCATTAGGTGTCAGGCATATGACCTTTAGGCTTTCATGGCTACATCGTTTATCCCTTTTACTGTTAGAATGTATAGGACTGTTAATTAACTCTTTTATCATTTTTAATCTTCCCTAACAACAATTTAATGGCTTAAACATAAACTTTTCCTTATTTTTTCTTCTTTTCCTTTCTTTAAAAAATATTGTGCAACAGGCCAAAGGGGAAAAAAAACAATTTATGTCTGTTGTTTCAATTTGGTTACCTTCTGTTTCACTAAAACTCTTTCTGTTGTTACCAGGGACCTTCTGAATTCCCAGATGGGGACTCTTCAGTCTTGTTGCTTCAGATTTAACACTTTGAACTGCTTTTCCTCCTCCCTTCTCCTTATAACTAAGCTGTCCTCCTGGCTCATTTACAAAGTCAACTTATTTCTCAAGTATTTGCCACTTTTTCATTCTCTAGATTCTTTTTCTTGAAATGTTACCTGTTCTTTGGGCTTTAGTGAAAATCTATAGGTGACTCCTATGTCAACTTATTTCTCAAGTATTTGCCACTTTTTCATTCTCTAGATTCTTTTTCTTGAAATGTTACCTGTTCCTTGGGCTTTAGTGAAAATCTATAGGTGACTCCTATATTCCTGAACTTCATTCAGTTTCCAGCCGGAGATTGTCACCTAATTGTCATGCCATCATGCTTATCCCACTCAAATTTGAATTTTCTTTTCCCTTGAAATGTATTTTTTTCTACTTTCCTTTTTTTATTATTGGCTTTTCTTTCCCATTATCCAATCTTGAACTGTGAATCATCTTTGTATTCCCCATCAGATTCATTTGCTTGTCAAACTGTCAGAGGCATGTGAACCAGAGCAATTCCATCTTCAACAGGAACTGCGTGAAATGAGGCTGAAACCTACTGGACTGCATTCCCAGACAGTTAAGGTACTCTAAGTCACAGGATGAGATAGGAGATTGGCACAAAATACTGGTGATAAAGACCTTACTGATAAAACAGTTTGCTGTTAAGTATCTGGCCAAAACCTACCAAAACCAAACGGCAATGAGAGAGATCGCTGGTCATCCTCACTACTACACTCCCATCAGCGCCATGACAGTTTACAAATGCCATGGCAATGTCAGGAAGTTACCCTATATGGTCTAAAAAGGGGAGGTATGAATAATTCACCCCTTGTTTAGCATGTCATCAAGAAATAGTTGTAAAAATGGGCAACCAACAGCCCTCAGGACTGCTCTGCCTATGGAGTAGCCATTCTTTTATTCCTTTATTTTCTTAATAAACTTGATTTCACTTTGCACTGCGGACTCACCCTGAATTCTTTCTTGCCTTTCTTGCGTGAAATCCAAGAACCGTCTTTTGGGATCTGGGTCGGGACACCTTTCCTGTAACATATTTCTTTGTCCTGTAACATATTTCTGGTGACCATATAAGCGACTATAGTGCAGAAACCCTGACCCAACGGCTACCTTTGGGTAAGTGTTGGGATCCTGTAACAAAACTGAATTCTATCACTATAGTGTTTCTCTAGTTTATCTGCTTTTTTCTGTTTCATTTTATTTATTTATTTTCGAGATGGAGTTTCACTCTTGTTGCCCAGGCTGGAGTTGCAATGGCATGGTCTTGGCCCACTGCAGTCTCCGCCTCCCAGGTTCAAGGAATTCTCCTGTGTCAGCCTCCTGAGTAGCTGAGATTACAGGCGCCTGCCACTATGCCTGGCTAATTTTTGGTATTTTTAGTAGAAACGGGGTTCTCTTGACCTCGTGGTCCGTCCACTTCAGCCTCCTGAAGTGCTGGGACAGGCGTGAGCCACTGCGCCTGACCCCCCCCGCCCCTTTTTATTTTTAATAGTTTAGGTTCTCATTACCACGAACATGTAAATAAATACTTGTAATTTGGTAGTTGCTATGATAAAGGGTGAGGTGGCAGAGGAAGTTCTAGTAGAATAATGGTACATGGTGGTGATTATACTGAAAAGAGGTGATGTTTAAACTTAGCATCAAAAACAAGTAGGGGCATTCCAGGCAGACAAACTGAAGAAAGTCTTACTAGGAATTTGTTACCTGTTGTCAACTTGTGAGACTTTTTCTTTAATCCTTACTGCAGTTGTTTGGTTTTCCTATTTGCATATGCTATTGCCTTTCTTCAGATATTGGTTAAAATCTGTGAATGAGAATGGAAAGACAGAATGACACACAGTACATGTATCTTTATTACCTAGCTTGAGTGAGTAGAGTGGTAAAATGTAAAGTAGTGCAAAGTGAGCACTGCCTGCCCTGAAGATTTAAAACCTGATATAATTTGTGTTAAAAGTTGTCTTGAAGGTTTTTTACCACTTGTAATGTAAATCTTCAGTAGGCAGCTGTTTTCTGTCTACCATTGTTATGTGTAGCTTTATCTTTTATTTTTACCTCTTTGTTTTTTCTCTCGCTGTATTGCCCAGGTTGGAATGTAGTGGGTATTCATAGATGTGATCGTAGAGCACTGCAACCTCAAACTCCTAGCCTCAAGCAGTCCTCCTGCTTCAGCCTCCTGAGTAGCTAGGACTAAAAATGTGTGCCACCAGGTCCAGCTATTTCTACCTCTTTCAAATGTGTGTGATTGCTCTACAGTGTGGTTGGGTAGTATCTTGATATGAGTAGCCACTAATACTAAATATAAATTAACTGAAGGCCACAGCAAGTAGAGAGATAATTTACTAATTTTGCTTCCTTAGAGAAACCAAATATTTTGTGATTTTAAAATGAGAAGCGTTAAAAACAACTTTAAAATGACTTATACAGAAAGGTGATTTGTTGCCTATATGAATAGGAAGAATAGAGATGGAGAAATCCAGGAACAACCAGATCAATCTGGGAACTTAGATGCTGTCTTGAGAGTATTCTTCACTTCCTAGCTTCATTTTTTTTCTTTTGTTAGTCTCATTTTCTGCTTATGTTAGAAAGCTTCTTTCATGGCAAAGACAGCTGAGAACTTAGTTTCCTAGGATGACCTCTGATGGGCTTATCTCTGGACTAATCACTGTGGGGGATTGTTGTTTACGTTAACATCGGAACCACATAAATGGGTACTGTCAGTTCCCCAAAGGATACTTAGTATTAACCAGAGAAATAGGGAAAAGGAATTTAAAGTAGCAAAAACAATTTAAAGCCATTTTAGAGGGAGAAAAAAGGGAGTAGTAGATACAGTGTAAGAGAAATATTTTCATAGGAGAGAGAAGCAGGGAAAGGAAGGGAACTAGTATCAGTTAAGAATTTACTGTGTGGTGGCCAGGCGCAGTGGCTCATGCCTGTGATCCCAGCACTTTGTGAAGCCAAAGTGGGCAGATCACCTGAGGCTGGGAGTTCAAGACCAGCCTGACCAACATGAAGAAACCCCATTTCTATTAAAAATACATTATTAGCCAGGCGTGGTGGCACATACCTGTAATCCCAGCTACTTAGGAGGAATTTACTGTGTGGTAAGCCTTGCGTTAAGCATCTTATGTTTTATCTTTACAGCTCAGTGGAGGCAGCTAGATTATCTCCAGAGGATAACCATTTCTAGGTTTGGTAGTTGAAAACCTTTTTTTTCCCCCTGTTTGGTGTATTTCCTTTAGTTTTTATTTAATTTATTTTAAAATTTATTTAAAATTTTTTAATTTTATTTTAAAGACTAAGTCTTGCTCTGTTGCCCAGCTGGAGTGCAGTGGTGAGGTCTCGGCTCACTGCAGCCTCTGCCATCGGGGTTCAAGCAGTTCCTCTGCCTTAGTGTCCTGAGTAGCTGGGACTACAAGTGTGCATCACCACACCTGGCAAATTTTTTGTAGTTTTCAGTAGAGACAGAGTTTCAACATGTTGGCCAGGATGGTCTCAATCTTCTGACCTCGTGATCCACCCACCTCAGCTTCCCAAAGTGCTGGGATTACAGGTGTGAGCCACTGCACCCAGCCTCCTTCATTTTTTATAGTTTTTTCATTTTTAAATTATGTATTAATACATTAAAATTTGCACTTTATGATACACAGTTTTGTGGATTTTGGCAAATGCGTAGAATATGTATCTACCCTCATAATCAAGACACAGAGCTCCTGCTGCCCCTTTGTAGTTAACCTCTCCTCTTAAGTTCATCGCCTGGCAAACGCTGATGTGTTCTCTATGGCTACTGTTTTACTTTTCAAGAATGCCATATTATACAGTTGTCCCTCATTATCTGAGGGAGATTAGTTCCAAACTTCTTCAAATACTAAAATTCACAAATGCTTAAGTACCTTATGTAAAATGAATCAATGTTTATATATACACACATCCTCCTGATAACTCCAGTTATCTCTAAATGTAATACCATATGCAATGTAAATACTACATACATAGCTGTTATCCTGTGTTGTTTATCTATTTGTATTATTTTTGTTGTTGTATTTTTTTTTCCTGCAATATTTTCTATCCATATTGGTTGAATTCTCAGATATGGAACTAGTGGATATAGAGGGCCTACTGTAAGTGAAATTGTAGTTATATAGGCTTTCAGATCAGCCTCTTTCTTAGAAAATTTACTGAGATTCATTCATGTTGTGTGTATCAATAGTTTGTTCCTTCTCATTGCTGAGTATTAATCTATGGTAAGAATGTACTATGGTTAATTTATTCATTTATCTGTTTAAAGATGTTTGGCTTGTCACTAGTTTTTGGCAATTATGAATAAAACTGCTATAGACATTCATATATAGCATTGTGTGTGATCGTAAGTTTTCCTTTCACTTGGGTAAATACCTAGGAGCAGAGTGCTGGATCATATGGTAAGCACATGTTTACTTTTGTATGAAACTGCCAAACTGTTTTCCAAAGTGGTTGTACTGTTTAGCATTTCTACCACCAATGTTTGAGAGTTTCAGTTGCTCCACATCCTTGATAGCACTTGATAATATCTGGTTTTTTGTTTTTCTTTTTTTGTTAATTTTTTAAGTCTAAACCTCACAATGTTTATTTTTAATTTTAGCTCTTATAATAGATGTATAGTTATATATCATCGTGCTTTTATTTTGCATTTTCTTACAAATGACTTTTGATATTTTTATTTTCATGTGCTTTAAGATGTTTTTCCTTTTTTTTTTTTTTTTTTTTTAAAGACAGAGTGTTGCCATGTTACCAGACTGGAGTACAGTGGTGTGATCATCACTCACTGCAGTTCAAGCAGTTCTTCTACCTCAGTCCCCCAAGAAGCTGGGACCATAGGCATGTGCCACCATGTCTGGCTAGTTTTTTATTTTTTCTATAGAGATCTCACTGTATTGCCCACGTTGTAAAATATCTTTCTTGAGCTGGTCATGATGGCACAGCTGTGTAATCACAGCTACTCAGAAGGCTGAGGCAGAAGGATTGCTTGAGCCCAGAAGTTTGAGATCAGCCTGGGCAACATAGCAAGACCCTGTCTCAAAACAGCAACAACAAAAACCTTTCTTTAACATTTTGAGAATTCTTATTGGCTTTAAAAAACAATGATAGTTCTTTTTTTCCAAAACAGAATAGTAAATGGCCCTGACAAGGTCTATGACAAGCATTTGGGTTACACCCTCAACTGTATCACACAAATCCAGTTGACCTCATTCACATAAAAAAAATTTTCTTTTTTCTCCACTGGAGTTGTGTAGTACAGCAGTCCGGGCTGTATATTTATAGTTATTATCTAGTATTATCAGTGATTAGGTTTCATGGAAAAGTTGAGTACTACCGAATGATATATTTAAAAAGCATTTCTCAGTGTTTCTCTGAAATGAAATTTTGTCCAGGAGCTTGTTCTGAAGACATGCCCTACAGTCAGTATGTCTAATGGATCAGACTTGGGAGACATAAATGTCTGTTCAGATACCTACCTCTGACATTTACAGCATGAGTGACCTTGGGCATCTTGTCTACCTTCTTTGAGTTCTTTTTTTATCAGCAAAACAGGGTGATAATCTCTCCTTTTTGTAGATGTGACAAGAATTATAAATAATGCATGTAAAATACCTGATATAAAGTAGACCTCTTCAAGTTGCAACTGCTTTTACTTCTATTTTTTAGCACTTAGGGCTGATTAGCCAAACAGCATATCAAACAAAAGCTTAGGGTATCAGCAAAGCAGAAGAAAAAGAATTTGAAAAACAATTGAAAGCATTTAGTATCTTAACATTTTAAAAAATACTGTAGAATCAGGAAAGAATTTATTGGATTAAATATTAGCTGCTTAGTATTATTTTTATTTTGAATTTAATAGGGAGCAAATAAAGGGCCGTACTATTATACTTTCTGTACTTGGGACCTCCAAAGGTCTTTTTTTTTTTTTTCCTTTTTTTTTTTTAGGTTAGGTTAGAAAAAGAGAGAGAGAGACACACACACACACAGAAAGAGAGAGAGAGAGAGAGGAGAGAGAGGAGAGAGGTGAGAGGTGTGAGACGTGAGAGAGGTGATAGGAGAGAGAGGAGAGAGTGGAGAGAGTGGAGAGCGGGACCTCCAAAGGTCTTCATTTGGTCTTACCACCACTACCACCACCAGAACTGCATCTGGCGGGAAAGGAGATCCTCTCTACCTTTGAGGCTATAAGGCTGTGGATGAACTGGTTTTGGAGTATCAGACTAATACTCAGAACAGAAGTAGAGATGGAGGGAAACAATTCAGTCTTCCTCAGAGAATGGACATGTACCTCATTTAGGCTAATTAGAATCTTTAGTAACTTCTGATAAATGATAGTTAGACTGTTGGACACCTGAACCAGAGGGTCATGTGAAGGACAGAAGTTTCTTTAAAGCCATACTCCTAAATGTAAATAAATATATTTAAAAAATTTTAAAGGGTGATATAAACTATTTTTTTTTCTTACTTTTAAGGGGGTTCGCACCTGCTATGTAATTCATATTGTCTTAGTTATTGAAACAAATTACTCATTTGATAAAGCGTTTCATGGTGAGGAGAAGAAACTACAAGTTTTTTCTCTATGGATGTAGAATGCTTTTAAAGGAAAACAAATGCTCACTTAAACAGCAATAGCAACAATAAAGTATGCACAAAAGCCCTCCTAGTGTTGAGAAACCATCATGTAAGTGCTGAGCACTCTAATTTGCTCTTGTCGCTTTACAAATAGAAAATGATCATATCTCTCGTGTTCATTAAAGCTTTATTTGCCATAGCTAAGATATGGAATCAATCTAAGTGTTCATCAACACATGAATGGATAAAGAAAATGTGGTATATATATTTATATAATGGAATACTATTCAGCTTTTTAAGAGAAGTCTTGAGATTTATAACAACATGGAAGAACTTGGGGGACATTATGTGAAGTGAAATAAGCCAGACCCAGAAAGACAAATACTACATGATCTCACTTATATGTAGAATCTAAGAAAGTTAGACTCATCGAAGCAGAGAGTAGAATGGTGATTACTGGGGGCTGGGAACTGGGGAGAACTGGGGAGATGTGATTAAAGGGTACAAAGTTTCAGACATATGGAGGAATAAGTTCTAGAGATCCAAGGTACAGCATGGTTGACTGTAGTTAATAATAAAGTATTATATACTTGAAAATTACTTGGAAAGTAGTTCGTTTTTTTGTTTTTGTTTTTTTTTTTAATTTAAATGGGGTCTCATTATGTTGCCCAGGCTTATCTAGAATTCTTGGGCACAAGCAATCTTCCTGCCTCTATCTTCCAGACATGCACCACCTTGCCCAGCTAGAGAGTAGATTTTAAGTGTCCTTACCATGAAAAAAATGGTTGGATATATGAGATAATAGGTATATAAATTAGCTTGATTTAGTCATTCCATAACATATACAGACATAAAAACAACCAGTTGTATGCAATACATATATGCAATTTTTATTTGTCAAAATAAAGTTTAAAAATTGTATTCATCTGGAGTTTCTTCTGTGGGAAAATGACTTCTTTGACTACTTAAGGTCTTTTTTTTTTTTTTAACTCCTAAATTTTAGACATCTGTAGTTGGTATAATTGGTAAGTCACAGTTATTAGTGAGAATTTTATTTGCATTCATGAAGAACCAACAAAGGCAATAAACACAGCAAGAATTAGTGAAGAGCTAAAGCATAGTCCAGTTATCTCATTTATTGTAAATGAGAAGTACCCTTCACCTAAATGAGATTGAATAGAGACTGCCTTACCTCTGCAACAATTTGTAACTGTGGAATTTAGAATTTAGATTTAAGCTAGCAAAACTAGAGCTACATTTTGTACTCAAAACTATGTCTGCCACTTAAAGGAGAAAGAAATGGGCCAGGTGTGGTGGCTTATGCCTGTAATCTCAACACTTTGGGAGGCTGTGGCGGGCGTATCAGGAGATCAGGAGTTCGAGACCAGCCTGACTAACATGGTGAAACCCTGTCTCTACTAAAAATGCAAAAATTAGCCAGGTGTGGTGGCATGCGCCTGTAATCCCAGCTACGAGGGGAGGCAGAATCACTTGAACCTAGGAGGCACAGGTTACAGTGAACCGAGATGGTGCCATTGCACTCCAGCCTGGGCAACAGAGCAAGACTCCATCTCAAAAAAGAAAAGAGGAAAAAATGAATGAATATAAGCTGGTTATACAGAATGAAGTATATTTTACACAGATTTATTTATTTATTTATTTGTTATAGACGAGATTTCACCATGTTGGCCAGGGTAGTCTTGAACTCCTGACCTCAGGTGATCCGCCAACCTCAGCCTCTCAAAGTGCTGGGAATATAGGAGTGAGTCACCATGCCCAGCCTCACAGATTTTTTTTTTTAATAGTTAATTTCTTGTTTAGATAACTAGGAAGGATAAGTGGATATATTTTTGGATATATATATATATATATATATATATATATTTTTTTTTTTTTTAATAGGGGCAGGTAACTTTTAATTCTCTTTGTAACTTAGAATTTCTTTCTTTCCCCACTTGATATATGGAGACCTGTGTAGGATGTTTGTGGAGTTAAAAGAGATTAGTTAGGGTTGTTAAATATAGATGTCATTTTAGTACTGAACCTTAGAATAGTGATTGTTTTCTATTTTCACACATTTTACAAAAGTATACATATATGTTGATAATTATTAAAAAATTTGAACCAAGCTTTGGTTCATGATGAGATTTGCTTACTGGGTAAATTATTTTATGTTTAAAAATGAGTACATGGCTTGGTGTGATGGTTTATACCTATAATCCCAACTCTTTGGGAGGCCAGGGCACGTGGATCACCTGAAGTCGGGAGTTCAAGACCAGCCTGATAAACATGGTGAAACCTCATCTCTACTAAAAATACAAAAAAAAAAAAAAAAAAAATAGCTGAGTGTGGTGGCACATGCCTGTAATCCTAGCTACTTGGAAGGCTGAGGCATAAGAATTGCCTGAACCTGGGAGGCAGAGGTTGCACTGAGATCATGCCATTGCACTCCAGCCTGGGTGACAGCAAGACTTCATCTCAAAACAAAACAAAAAAGTTTGTTTTTTACTCAGATTTAATAGGATTTAATCTGGGTTTTCAAAGAGTTCCCTAGATAATTCTTAGATGCATCCAGATTGAGAAGTACTAATCCAGAGCAAAACAAACAGCTAAGGGTGAACATTTTTTTGAGATGGAGTCTCACTCTGTCACCAGGCTGGAGTGTAGTGGTGCAATCTCAGCTCACTGCAGTCTTTGCCTCCCAGGTTCAAGCGATTCTCCTGTCTCAGCCTCCTGAGTAGCTGGATTACAGGCATGCACCACCACACCCAGATAACTTTTGTATTTTTAGTAGAGATGGGGTTTCACCATGTTGTTCAGGATGGTCTCAATCTCCTGACCTCATGATCTGCCCACCTTGGCCTCCCCAAGTGCTAGGATTACAGGTGTGAGGCACCGCACCTGCCCAAGGCTAGACATTTGAGGACACAAACATTTAAGGTCTGACCAGCTCATAATGAATGAATGAATGAATGAATGAATGAGTGAGCGAGTACAGTATAGGCCGGGTGCAGTGGCTCATACCTGTAATCCTAGCACTTTGGGAGACTGAGGTGGGTGGATCACTTGAGCTTAGGAGTTTAAGACCAGCCTGGACAACATGGTGAAGTTCGTTTTTACCAAAAATACAAAAAATTAGCTGGGCATGGTGGTATGTGCCTGTGGTCTCAGCTACTGAGGAGGCTGAGGTGGAAGGATTGCTTGAGCCCAGGAGGCGGAGGTTGCAGTGAACCAGCTGCACTTCAGCCTGGGTGACAGAGTGAGACCCCATGTCATTTACAAAAAGAATAAAGAATATAGTATAGAGGAGTATCCTACAAGGAAACCTGACTAGTGCATCACAAAACTCATCATCAAAAACAGGGAAATCTGTAAAACTGTCATAGATGGGAGGAACTTAAAACTATGGGCTTTAGTTAATAATAATATATCAGTATTCATTAAGTGTAGAAAATGTACCATACTAATATAAGATGTTAATAATAGGATCAGGGAGTAGTATATGGCAACTGACTGTATCATCTTCAGAATATTTCTGTAAACCTGAAACTGTTTTAAAAAAAATGAAGAGTTTTTAAAAATCAAGACTGAGTGCAGTAGTTCAACCTATGATCCCAGCACTTTGGGAGGCTGAGGCAGGAGGATTACTTGAGGTCAAGAGTTTGAAACCAGCCTGGGCAACATAGCAAGACCCCATCTCTACAGAAAGTTTTAAAATTAGCTGGGAGTGGTGGTGTGTGCCTTTGGTCTCAGCCACTTGGGAAACTAAGGCAAGAAGATTGCTTGAGCCCAGGACATTGAAGCTGTAGTGAGCCATGATTGCACCACTGCTCTCCAGCCTGAGCAACAGAGCAGGACTTTGAATTAAAAAAAAAAGAAAAGGCCGGGCGCGGTGGCTCAAGCCTGTAATTCCAGCACTTTGGGAGGCCGAGGCGGGTGGATCACGAGGTCAACAGATCAAGACCATCCTGGTCAACATGGTGAAACCCTGTCTCTACTAAAAATTACAAAAAATTAGCTGGGCACGGTGGTGCGCGCCTGTAATCCCAGCTACTCAGGAGGCTGAGGCAGGAGAATTGCCTGAACCCAGGGGGCGGAGGTTGCGGTGAGCCGAGATCACGCCATTGCACTCCAGCCTGGGTAACAAGAGGGAAACTCCATCTCAAAAAAAAAAAAAAAAAAAGACAAAACACCCAAAAAAGGAGTTAATTTTCAGAAGTTATGAGTAATATAAACACTTTGAGGACAGAGTCATTTGACTTACTATTGGTATGCTTAGGATTTAGCAGAGTTAACACAAACTTTAAAGAAATGCTAAGTGACAGTGTTACTTAGTTATTTTGTAGAAATGGCTTTTGGAAAGATAAGTAACTTGACAAGCTTTTTAATTTTTCAATAATTTTTTACTAAAAATTGATCAAAAATTTTAATTTAGTACAACAAATTGAAAATATTTGCGTAAACTTTCTTTTACTGCATGAGAGGCCAGTTTGAAACCCCCAGTGTTGTACATGGTTCTGAAAAGACATCAAGCTTAGTTTAGTTTATAAAAGCATTTCATTTCACTAACAGTCTTGCTGGTAAATAGTAAACATAGTCCTTTGACAGGTAGAGTTAAATGTAAGTATTTCTTTTAAAAAACTGAGTACATAAACCTATCTAGCTAGCAGGAAATGTAAATAGAAATCATGGGATACCATTACATACCTCTTAGAAAAGCAAAACAAAAACAAACTAACAAACCCAGGCAATAGCAAGCTGACAGACATAGAGTAACTGGAACTCTCCTGTCTTGCAGATGGAAATGCAAAAAGTATACAGCTACTTCAGATAACAGTTTGTTAGTTTCTTATAAAGTTACCATATGAGCTGGCTGCCCTACTTCTAAGTATTTTTCCAAGGAAATGAAACATGTGCCTGCAAAAATCAGTAATACTCTGTGCATAATTGCCAAAAACTGGAAACAACCCAAATGGTAATGTATAAATAGACAGATATTAATGTGTGAATGTACAAACTATGGTACATCATACAATGGATGATGTACCAATTATAAAAAGGAGTGAACTGTTGATATGTGTAGTGTAGCAGTTTGGAGGAATCTTCTTTTATACTTTGTGAAAAAAGCTGGTCTCGTGATTCCATTTACATGATATTCTCAAAAATACAAAACTATAGTGGTGGAGAATGTGTACTGATTATCCAGTGTTGTGGTTTGAATGATTTTTGTCCCTTCTGAAAATTCACATTGAAACTTAATCACCAATGCAACAGTGTTGGGAGCGAAGGCCCAGTGGAAGGTGTATGTATTGGTTCATATGCGGGAGCCCTCACGAATGGATTAATGTTATAGAAAGGGCTTGCTCTCTTCTGCTTTTCTGCCATGTGAGGGTGTAATAATAGTTGTCTCCTTTTGTCCCTTACCTTTCACCATGAGTGTTCACAGCCAGAAAGACCCTCACCAGATGCTGGCACCTTGATCTTGGACTTAGCCTCCAGAGCTGTGAGAAATAAGTGTCTGTTGTTTATAAATTACTCTCTCTCAGGTATTCTGTTATGGCAGCACAAAATGGACTAAGATACCTGGGGTTATGGGTGGGGAGAGTGTGTGACTATGGAGAGATAGCATGAGGGAGTTTTTGGAGTGATAGAACTGTTTTGTATCCTGAGTATGGATATACATGTGTTGAAATTCATAGAACTGTATAGTCCTACTTCCCCCAAAAAATCTGTTTTACTGTATGTTAACTTAAGAAATAAAATTGAAGATGTACAAAGAAACTAAATGTGTGTCAACTTTATAAGGCATTTGGCCTAACTACTGGTCAAATAAACTTACATAAATACTGTCTAATGTTTTTGCTATTAGATTTTTTTTTAAGTCTCAAGGATTTGTATGAAAAGTGACTGACACACAGAAAACCTTTATTTTTAATTAAAAAAAAAATAGAAACAGAGTCTCACTGTGTTGCCCCGGTTTTTGAACTCCTAGGCTCAGATGATCCTCCTGTCTTGGCCTCCCAAAGTGTTGGGATTACAGGTGCAAGCCACTGTGCCCAGCTAGAAAACCTTTCATTTTGAAATAATTAGCACTATAATCTTGTGCAGAGAATCGGAATGATCACCTAGTACAACTTTACATTTTTAAACAGGTAATAACTATCATTTATTGAAATAATACTGTTCAGTGGTTTTATCACCCAAGTGATACTATATCCCTAGACACTGTAATACTACACATATACATATTTTGAAGTTGTGGTGTCTTTTAAGCCTTTTAATCTACAGGTTCCCCCTCTCATCTGTCTCTTTTTCTTACAAGTTAGCTATTGTGCCATTTAACTTGTAGGGTTTCCCATAGTTTGCATTCTGCTGATTGCATACTAATAGTGCAGTTTAGCACTTAGATCTGTTCTCTGTATGCCCTGAAGATTTTCAGCTGGATTCAGAGGCTTGATCCAAATTAAGTGTGATACCTTTGACAAGGCAATAGGAAGTGTGTCCTCAGAAGGCACTTACCTAGTTGGATGACTCTCTTTGTGACGTTAGCAGCCATTGATACTCAGTACTTAGATGCATTAATTCACTGGAGGTTGCAAAATAGTGATAGTGATATTCTAAATTCTTATTACTTAGCATACTTCCATAGAATACTCTCTTCATCACTGTTTGGTTATTAAATAGTATAATTCACAAGGAAGGGCAGGATGAATACTTGATTTTTGAGTTTTATTTACCAGTTTTCGAGATACTGAAATTGTTTCATCTAAACCTGTGAAGGTGTTTTAGGGCTTGTTTTTTGTTGTTGTTGTTTGTTTTTTACAGGTTTGGATTTTCATTCATTGCAATTAATATGCTTAATGAAGCTCAAATTGGTGTTACATCTTTGACCAGTGGGAATTTGCCCCTCACCTTCTCTCTCTCTCTCTCTCTCTTTTTTTTTTTTTTGTAAAGACAGGGTCTTGCTATGTTGTCCTGGCTGGTCTAGAACTCCTGGGCTCAAAGTGCTGGGGTTACAGATGTGAGTCACCACACTCAGCCATCAGTAAAAGCCACTTTAGGAGCTTCTGAATCTTTTGAATATGATAGCTTTTTTCTTATTGGTATGTCAAGTTATTCTAGGCTTATTTTGGAAATTTTATGTTGGTGCTATGGAACAGCTGTTTCTCCAAAATTCACTGGCAATGGAAATTATTATATAATAGAATTAGTACTAGTTGAAGAGAGCCCTGACTAGTCCCACCAATAAAACCAGCTTTGATTTGGGTTAAAACAGTACCTGGAACATAATAGTAGTTCAGTAGATATTTGCTGAGTAGATTTTAGGATGTGAATATCTTTAGGTTAAGTTCTATTACTTATACTTCTTTTTTTCCCCCCTCAGAGTGTCAGACTCTTAACTTCCCAGTAAATAAAGTGAAATGAGTAAGATCGTGGCCTTTGATGGCAGACCTTATTCTGCTTTATATTAATTGTGTGACTTTGGAAAAAGAAGTTACTTTACCATACTTCTATTTAATTATCTACAAAATGGGTTAATAACTAGCTGAGAGGGTTGTCAGGAGATTTAAGTGAAGTAATTTAAGGCATTAATATAGTTGCTGACATTGTACTGTGTGTATACTCCATGCATTTGGTTTTACACTGGTATTAAATAAAATATAATTAGACTATCAGTTGATGAAAACAGATAAACCTGATAATAACAGGAATAATAATTATAGCTAGGTTTTATTAGGCTTATACAGGCATACCTTGGAGATACTGCTGGTTGGGTTTCAGACTACTTGAATAAAGCAAATAAAGTGAGTCATACAAAATTTTTTGGTTTCCCTATAGTGTATAAAAGTTTTATTTATGCTATACTATAGTCTATTCAGTGTGCAAATAGCAGTATTTCTGAAATAATATACATATCTTGATTAAAAATACTTTATTGCTAAAAATAGCTAATGATCATCTGAGTGTAATGTTTTTGCTGGTGGAGCGTCTTGCCTTGATATTGATGGCTATTGACTGATCAGGGTGGAGGTGGCTGAAGATTGGTGTGGCTGTGGCAATTTGTGTGTGTGTGTGTTTTTAAGAGTTGGGCTTTCACGTGTTGCTCAGGCTAAGTCTTGGAAGTCTTGGGTTCAAGTGATCCTCCTGCTTCAGCCTCCCTAGTAGTGGGACTGCAGGTGCATACTGCCAAGTCCTATGTAATTTTTAAAAGTAAGACAACAATGAAGTTTGCCACATCCATTGACTCTTTCCTTTCACGAAGATTTCTCTGTATCATCTGATGCTGTTTGATAGCATTGTATGTATGGAAGTACTTCTTTCAAATTTGATGTCAGTCCTCTGAAACCTTGCCACTGCTTTATCAACTAAGTTTATGTAATCTTCTAAATCATTTGTCATTTCAGTAGTGTTTACAGTATCCTTATCAGGAGTCAGTTCCATTTCAAGAAACCACTTTATTTACTCATCCATAAGGAGCAACTCCTCTTTTATTCAAGTTTGACCATGTAGTTGCATGGTCACATCTTTAGGCTCCACTTTAAATTCAACTTATCTTGCTCTTTTCACATCTGCAGTTACTCCTTCACTGCAGTTTTGAACACCTTAAAGTAATCCATGAGAGTTGGCATTATCTTCTTCTAAACTGTTAATGTTGATATTTCGACTCCCTCTCATGAATTATGAATGTTCTTAGTGACATCTAGAATGGTGAATCCTTTACAGAAGGTTTCCAGTTAACTTTGCCCAGATCCATCAGAGGAATCACTACCTGTGGCAGCTATGGCTTTGTGAATGTGTTTCTTAAGTAATGAGACTTGAAAGTTGAAATTACTTGTGGATTCATAGGCTGCAGAATGGATGTTGTGTTAGCAGACATGACAACACCATTCATGATATAGTTTGGATTTGTGTCCCCTATCCAAATCTCATGTTGAATTGTAATCCCTGGTATTGGAGGTGGGCCCTGGTGGGAGGTGATTGGATCATGGGGGTGGATTGCTCATGAATGGTTTGGCACCATCCCTTTGGTACTGTCATTATGATAATGATGAGATCTGACTGTTTGAAAGTGTGGCACCTTGCTCTCTGTCTTTTGCTGTGCTTTTACGTGTGACATTCCTGTTCCCCTTTTGCCTTCTGCCATGATTGTATTTAAGTGCTTTGATATTGGGTCTGTATACACGTAAAATTATTATAGCTTCTTGATGAATTGATCTCTTTATTATTAAATATTAACATTCTGGCCAGGTGTGGTGGCTCACTCCTGTAATCCCAGTGCTTTGAGAGGCTGAGGCAGGAAGATTGGCTTGAGGCCAGGAGTTTGAGATTAGCCTTACCAACAGGGTGAGACCCCATCTCTACCAAAAAAAATAAAAAATAAAAATTAGCCAAGCCTGGTGGCACATGCCTGTAGTTCCACCTGTTTGGAAAGCTGAGGTGGGAGGATTACTTGGACCTGGGAGACAGAGGGTGCAGTGAGCCAAAATTGCACCATTGTGCTCCAGCCTGGGTTACAGAGTGAGACCCTGTCTCAAGAAACAAATGAATAAATAAATACTGACATACATTCATTATGTTTTATGGTCTTTTTCTTGAAGTCTATTTTTTCTATGTATAGGCACTCCTGCTCACTGGAGTAAGTTTGTTTTTTATTTGCATGAAATATCTTTTTCTCTTACTTCACTTTGAGTCTATGTGGGTTCTTAAAGGTTAAATGCTTCTTTTGTAGTCTAAAGTTGGCCCCTCATTTACATGGGTAGACAGGTGTTGCATCCATATTCAACCAACTGCAGATTGAAAATATTCACAAATAAAAGCAATACATTATAACACCTGTTACATAGCATTGAGATTGCTTTAGATATTTCAACTAATGTAAGGATAATTTAAAGTATTTGGCAGGATTCACATAGTTATATGCAAGTGCAGTCCCCTTTCATGTTAGAAAATTGAGTAGCCATATATTTTGTATCTGTGGGTGATCCTGGAATCAAACTCCTATGGATACCATGGGACAATATTGTTGGGTCCTCTTCTTTTAAAATCTAATCAGCTACTTTCTGTGTCTTTTGATTGGCGAATTTAATACATTTACATTCATGGTAATTGATAGATAAGAACTTACTACTGTTATTTTGTTGTTTTCTGTTTGCTCTGTAGATCCTTTGTTTCTTCCTCTCCTGCTGTCTTCCTTTGTGATTAGATGCTTTTCTCTATGGTATGCTTTGATACTTCACTTCTTGTCTTTTGTATATCTACTATAGGTTTTTGTTATTTGGTTGTCATGAGGCTTATATAGAATACCTTGTAGTCATAACTGGCTAGTCAAAGCTAATAACAGCTTAACTTTGATCACATTAAAAAAAACACTTATGTTTTTAATACCCTCATTTAATGTTTTTGATGTCACAGTTTACACCTTTTTTATATTGTTTATCTGTTAACAGTTCTTTTAGCTATTATAATAGTTTTGTCTTTTAACCTCACACTAATGACATAAGTGATTTACCCAGCATCAGTATAGTATTTGCATATTCTGATTTTGACTCTGTGCTTGCTTTTACCACTGAAGTTTTTTACTTTCATATGTTTTTGTGTTATTAATATTTTTCTTTCATTTTGAGCAACTCCTTTTAGCATTTCTTATAAGACAAGTCTAGTGGTGATGAGACATACCACCACCAAAAGAACCTAACACCAAAGAGCTTTTGTTTGTGAAACTCTGTCATTTATTTCTGAAGGACAGCTTTGCCAGAGAAAATATTCCTGGCTGACAATTATTTTCCCCCATCAGCCCTTTGAGTATATTATCCCACTGTCGCCTGGCCTGTACATTTTTGCAGAGAAATCTGCTGCTAGCCATATTGAAGCTCACTTATATGTGATGTGCTTTTTATCTCTTGCTGCTTTCAGGAACCTGTCTTTGACTTTTGACTGTTTGAGTTCAGTATATCTTGTATTTTGAGTTGGATTGAATTTGATTGGAGAGTTTTGACTTTCCTGTACTTTTTTTTTTTTACAGAGACAGGGTGTCACTCTGTCACTCAGGCTGGAGTACAGTGGTGCAATCATAGCTTACTAAAGCCTCCAACTCCTGTGCTCAACAACTTTCCCACCTCCGCTTCCTGAGTAACTGAGACTACAAACACATGTCACCACACTCGGCTCGTTTTTTTTTCTGTAAGGATGGGATCTTACTATGTTGCCCCACCTGGTCTTGAACTCCTGAACTCAAGTAATGCTCTCACTTTGGCCTCCCAAAGTGCCAGGATTACAGAGGTGCACCACCATGCCCTAATGATGTTTATATCTTTCCCCAGATTTGTAAAGTTTTCTACTTTTCTTCCTTTTCCTTTCCTTTCTGTTTTCCTTTCTTTTCTGTACTTTTCAGGCAGAGTCTTGGTATGTTGCCTAAGCCGGACTTGGATTCCTGTGCTCAAGCAATTTCCCATCCTCAGCTTCCTGAGCAACTGGGACTACAGGCACATACCACCACACTCGACTCTGCTATTATTTCTTTAAATAAACTTTCTGCCTTTTTTTTTTGTCTGTCTCTTCTCTTTCTTCAACTCTTGTAATCTGAAAATTTTCTCTCTTTATACTATCTTATAAATATTATAAACTTCCTTTTTTTTCCCGTGTTTTTCCCTTTTTTCTCTTCTAGGTATATATTTTCAAAGAACCTATTTGGAGTTTATGGATTTGTTTTCTTTTATTTGGTCAATACTACTTTTAAGTTTGCTGAACTTTAAAGCAAATATTTTGAAAGTGTTTTTGGGCAGCTTTTGTATTTTCGTTTCTTTCTTTTTTTTTTTTTTTTTTTTTTGAGGCAGGGTCTTGTTCTGTTGCCTTGGCTGGAGTGCAGTGGCATGCTCAAGGCTCACTGCAGGCTTGATTTCCGGGGTTCAAGCAATCCTCCCAACTCAGCTTCCCGAGTAGCTGAGACTACAGTGTGCCACACTCCTGGCTAATTTTTGTATTTATAGCACAGATGGGGTTTCACTGTTTTGCCCTGGCTGGTCTCAAACTCCTGAGCTCAAGCGATCTGCCTGCCTTGACTTCCCAAAGTGTTGGGATTATAGGTGTGAGCCCCTGTGCCTGGCCTATACATCCATTTCTTTGGAGTTAGATACTGAGACATTATTGTATTCTTTTGCTGGTGATATGTCTCTGACATGGTTTGGCTCTGTGTCCCCACCCAAATTTCATTTTGAATTGTAATCCTCATGTGTTGAGGGAGGGCCCTGGTGGAGGTGATTGGATCATGGGGACAGTTTCCTCCATGCTATTCTTGTGATGGTGAGGAAGTTCTCATGAGATTTGATGGTTTGAAAGTGGCAGTTTCCCTTGAGTGCTCTCTCTGTCTCCTTCCACCTTATGAAGACATGCCTTGCCTTCTCTTTGCCTTCTATAGTGATTGTAAGTTTCCTGAGGCCTCCCCAGCCATGAGGAACTGTAAGTCAATTAAACCTCTTACCTTTATAAATTACCCAGTCTCAGATAGTATCTTTGTAGCAGTGTGAAAACGGACTAATACAGTCTCTTTGTTTTTTCATGTTTCTTGTTGCCTTATGCAAATATCTGTGTATTTCATGGATCAGTCATGGAGCTGAGGCCTGAAGCACAAGCGTGAGTGGAGGGTCTGTGGCTCTGGGATCTGGAGCAGAAAGACACTGCTCCCTGGGGTGCAGGTACCCTTGCCCCTGTGTTAGTAACATTACGCAAGATGTAGATGCTTGTAATTGAGCTGGGGAGCAGAGAATGGGAGCGTAGAGTTACTCAGTTAGTGCTGCTCTGGCTTGTGGCAGGGCTTAGTTCTTTATGGCTGCTGGACTGGTGTGTAGAGCATGGACACAAGCAGTGAGAGCTGCTAGGGTTCCAGAGTGTGAAACACCTCGTTATGGCAATAGTACGAGTATCTGAGATGTGGTTGGTCCAAGTACTGCCACAGAATCTGGGTCTAGATTGTGGATATTTATGAGACAGCTGTGTCCCTCAGTTTGGGGCATGTGTAAGGGTTGGGAAAAGTAGTGGCTTCTTTTGTGAAGTGGCTCAACAATGGACCCTTCTTGGGTGAGGTGTGGTGTGTAACCACCTCTTTCTCTTCCTTAGTGGGAATGGCTGTTGGTTCCTCAGTTGCAAGAGATGCTAGTGTCCTCTGCAGAGTATGCCACTGGGAACCACAGTGGTTCCTGCCATGTGGCTTATAACAATAGTTTCTGCCTTTCTTCTTTGTTCCTAGCTATCTCCTGGCATCTCAGATGTGTTGAACTTACCAGTGAGCCTTTCTATGTCTCTGTTTTGTTGCTCCACTGTGTTTCTGTAGATTCTTTAATGAGCCTGTGAGTACTCTCTGGGCTATTTGATTTGTGGATAGTCTCTCTCTCTCTCTCTCTCTCTCTCTCTCTCTCCTTACGGTGAGATGAAGGCTGGTATGTCCTACTTTGCCATCTTGGTGACATCACCTCTGGAGAATTATTATTATGTTATTTTAGGAATCTGAGATCAAATCATGGTTTAGGAGGTTATAGCACAAACTGCTAGACTTGGCCAGTGTGTGCTCCTAAGACCATTGTTAACTAGGTTATAAACCTACTTCTATAGGTGTTCTGTCCCTTAACTAAAGGATTTTTAGTTTTTGGGTTTGCATTATCATTTGGTTTTAAATGCTTATCTTATAGGACTCTGATTAAGGAGGATGTTTACATGGGCTTCTTGAGAAACTGTTTAAGAGATAAATTTTCCCTTTTCCTCCTTTCAAGAATTGACTGGTCTTCTGCTCTGAGACACACTTAAGAACCTTACTTATTTTGTCATAGAGGGACATTTAGTAAAGATTCTTTGACTTTTGAATATATTGAGACACTAGAAGAATCATGGAAGATTTTTATTGTGGTCTTCCCAGACCATGAAACCTGAACATGGTCTTAGTATCGAGGATAAGCATCTCTCTGAGCTCTCATATTGAATTGTAGATAATTTTATGAATGAAATCTTTTTGTCTCATCTGAGATTTGCCCTGACAAAGATGTGATACAAGCATATTTTAGCTTTTGAAAAGCAACTTAAAATTATAAAATTGAATGAATTGCTTAGCCTGAAAGACTATAAATAAGAAATGGTGTGAATATCTTTTTAGTTGATGTGTGGTATTATTTTCAAAGTTTGTGGTAGTACAAGGCAAATAAAAGAAAGAATTTATTAATTTGGCACGTGAGTCATGAAAGATGAACGTTGTCACAAAAGTAGAATATCATCTAGAATCTTAAACTGTCATTCAGGAGAAACTGTTTTACCAACTCTTAGAATTTTAACCCTTTTTTTCTTTTGCTTTGAACATTTCTTGAATTAGCTTTAAGAAAAAGTGTTTTTCCAGTTTGAGAAAAGTGAAAACAAAGGGCATTGTATGTTTCGCTAACAGAATTTTAATAGTATCTGTTAGATTGGGGTCCCCAATTCTGCTATCACAGTCCATGGCCTGTTAGGAACTGAGCTATACAGCAGGAGGTGAGCAGTGGTGAGCAAGCATAGCTTCATCTGTATTTGCAACCACTCCCCATTGCTCGCATTACCACCTGAGCTCTGCCTCCTGTTATCAGTGTTGGCATTAGATTCTGATAGGAGCATGAACCCTATTGTGAACTGGACATGCAAGGGATCTAGATTGTGCACTCCTTCTGAGAATCTAAAGGTCTGATGATCTGTTGCTATTTACCATCACCCCCAAATGGGACCATCTAGTTGGAGGAAAACAAGCTCAGGGCTCCCACTGATTCTCTATTATGGTGAGTTATATAGTTATTTCATTGCATATTACATGTAATAATAGAAATAAAGTATACAGTAAGTGGAATGTGCTTGAATCATCCTGAAACTACCACTCTTCCTGCCCCTCCAGGTCCATGGAAAAATTATCTTCCATGAATCTGGTCCCTAGTGCCAAAAAGGTTGGGGAGCACTGTGTTAGATCATTTAGTTTGAGGACTGATTAAGAAAGGGGGAGAAATGATGATCATCTTAGTTGTCTCTCCCCTCTCCCAAGATGAACTTTAGTTGTATTATTTCTGGCTTGGTGGGCTTAACATTCAGGAAATAATAAAAATTGAATGGCAAAATTATGATTCACATATAACCCAGAATATTTTTAGTAGAATATTACATACATATCTCTTATTTTATCATAGGCATCAAGAACTTGAAATCAGCTTAAAAGCAATATATGTGAGATTGAGTATCTGGGTCCTACAAAAGGAAAATTGGTTAGCAACTGGTGTAACTTCAGCTTTAAGGACTTTGATATTCTGTTTGCAAATCAAAGAAGATATGGCATTCATTGTGGTATATTCTATTTAAAAAGATTATATAAATGGAATATGTACTTGGTTATAAAATGATTTTTTAACCCTTTTAAGAACAACTATACTGGCCACAGTCGCTCATGCCTATAATCCCAGAACTTTGGGAGGCCAAGGCAGGAGGATCACTTGAGGTCAGTAGTTAGAGGTTGCAGTGAACTGTGATTACACCACTATGCTCTAGCTAGGAAAATAGAGTAAGATCCTGTCTGCACGAAAAATTAAAAAATTAGCTGGTGTGGTGACATGCACCTGTAGTCCTAGGTCCTCTGAAGGCTGAGGTGGGAGGACCGCATCAGCCCAGGAGTTTGAAGTTGCAGTGAGCTACGATTTTGCCGCTAAACTCTAGTCTAGGTAACAGTGACACTCTGTCTCAAAAAAATCCAAAAACAAAAAAACTGAAATATCTCTAAAGGGTATTTTCTTACTGTATATTATGTAGGCTTAAAAACTTTTTTTCCCTAATTATTTGAACTAACTTTGTTATTTCTTTCCTCAGTTTAACCATTCTCCCAGAGTGTTTGTTTTATAATATAATTTATAGAAGATTGCCCAGTAACTTCATGACATGAAGACGACCCAGAGCTATAATTGAAAGATAGGAGATTTTTTTTTTTAAGACATGGTCTTGTATGTTACCCAGGCTGTAGTGTAGTGGATTTGGATCTTGGTCTTGGTTTTGACGTTGAACTACGTGAGAGAAGTTCGTTATCTCACTGATCCTCAGTTTTCTCAACTATAAAATAAGGATTTTTTCAGATCAGGATGCAAAGAGGAAAGAAAAATGGAAAGAGTGGTAGCTGTGTACCCAGTTGCTTTCTTTTCTTTTCTTTTTCTTTTTTTTTTTGTGATGGAGTTTTGCTGTTGTCCAGGCTGGAGCGTAACTGCGTAACCTCAGCTCACTGCAACCTCTGACTCCCAGGTTCAATGGATTTTCCTGCCTCATCTTCCCAAGTAGCTGGGATTATAGGCATGTGCCACCAGGCCTGGTGTATTTAGTAGAGATGGGGTTTCATCATGCCGGTCAAGCTGGTCTTGAACTCCTGACCTCAAATGATCCACCTGCGTTGACCTCCCAAAGTGTTGGGATTACAGGTGTGAGCCACTGTGCCCGGCCACTTTGTTGTCTTTATCTTTATCTCTGTATATATGTGTCATACTTTTTTTTGCTGAACTATTTGAAAAAAGTTGAAAATGTGATTCATCCCTAAATACTTCAGCATACATCACTTGAAAATAGGATATTCTTTTGTAACCACAATATCATCATCACAGCTAAGAAAAGTAATAATTTCCTAATATCATTTAACATTAATTCAGATATCTCTAGTTATCCTTGAATATCTTTTATTTGTTTATTTTTGGGACAGAGTCTCACTCTGTTGCCCAGGCTGGAGTGCAGTGGCGTGATCTCGGCTTACTGCAACCTTTGCCTCCCAGGTTCAAGTGATTCTCCTGCCTTAGCCTCCTGAGTAGCTGGGATTATAGGCATGTGCCACGATGCCCAGCTAATTTTTATATTTTTAGCAGAGACAGGGTTTCACCATGTCAGCCAGGCTGGTCTCAAACTCCTGACCTCAGGTGATCCGCTCATCTTGGCCTCCCAAAGTGTGTGAGCCACCCAGCCTCCCTGAACATCTTTTAGATGTGTATTTTTCAACCAGGATCTAATCAAGTCTCATACATTGCATTTGGTTATTAAGGATGTTCAGTTATTGTGCCCAGGAGAAGTCACCCTAATATTTGTGACTCATAAGATAATTTTCAAAGAGATTAGGCTGATTGTTTTATGCAATGTTAACACATTCTGGATTTATTTTCTTGAGGTCTTTCTGTTTCTTATATACTTGTAGATGGAAGGTAGACTTGCTTGATTTGCATTAAAGTTTTGGGCAAGATACTTTTTAGATGATATTGTGTAGCTACCATTTTATATTTCAAGGCACATAAAATTATTTCTCCACTGGTAGGGATGTTAAGTTTGATATCTTAGTTACTATGGTGACCCTCTAGATCTCCCCATTGTAATGGAAGATTTATCTTTTTGCAATTGAGCAAGTAAAATATGGGAGGATACTTTGATGCTCTCTTAAAAGTCTGTTTTATAACTATCCTTTGCTTAATGTTTTGAACATTCATTGATGATCCTTGCTTGAATTAATTAGTTGGGAGATACAAAATGATGATTTTTAAAATTGTAATATTTTCTTTAGTATTTATTAGTTTTCTTCTATAATGAGTAGATTTGCCTTGTCAATTGAGAGTATACTATAGCTCCTTCTAAAAAGTCAGGATAAATGCTTAATATAGTAGTATTTCCTTACGTGCAGTTTTGCTTTCCATGGTTTTAGTTTCCAGTGATCAACTGAAGTCTGAAAATATTACATGGAAAATTCCAGAAATAAACCATTCATATATTTTAAATTTCACTCCATTCTTAGTAGCATGATGAAACTTCATGCTACCCTGTCCAGGATTGAATTATCCCTTTGTCCATTGTATCCATGTTATACAGTGTGTATATATTTAAAAAAAACATGGTTGACCAGCTGCAGTGGCTCATGCCTGTAATCCTAGCATGTTGGGAGGCTGAGGCTGGTGGATCACTTGATATGGGAAGTTTGAGACCAGCCTGGCTAACATGGTGAAACCCTGTCTCTACTAAAAATACAAAATTTAGCTGGGTGTTGTGGCACAATAATAAGTAATAATAATACTACTAAGTATTACATAATAATAAGTAATCCCAGCTACTCAGAAGGCTGAGGAAGGAGAATCGCTTGAACCTGGGAGGTGGAGGTTGAAGTAAGCCGAAATAGCGCCATTGCACTACAGTTTGGTCAACAAGAGAGAAACTCTGTCTCAAAAAACAACAACAAAAAAACCCATGGCACATATAGGATTTAGAAGTATCTGCAATTTCAGGCATTCACTTGGGCATCTTGGACCCCCACGGATAAGGAGTAACTACTATATTGCCAGATTTTATTATTCTACAATATTATTAGCTGATATTTTTGTTATTTTTCTATGTCCATTCATGGAAGATGATTGGTCAGTAATTGTATTAGTCTGCCATAACAAAATACTACAGATTGGGTGATATTAAACAGAAATTTATTTTCTCACAGTTCTTGATGCATTGCATTGTCTGTGTATTCATATCTAGTTTGTGTTATTTCTACTCTTCAACTTATTGAGATTTATGACCTTATCTATTGCCAGTTTTTGTGAATAGTCTATGTCTACTTGAAATGATGTATTCTCTATCAGAACACAAAACTCAATATTATAAATACAATACAATATAGTAAGATCTACCTTATTGATTGTATTGCTTAGGTCTTCTATTGTTTTACCCACTGCTTCCCAAAGTGGTTCATGCCTTCAATCCCAGCACTTTGGGAGGTCAAGGCAGGAAAGATCGTTTGAGCCCAGGAGTTTGAGACCAGCCTGGGCCACACAGGGAGACTCCATATCTATAAAAAATAAAAAAAAAACTTAGCCCATCTAAGTTTTACATTGTAAAATTTTACATTGTGATGTATTAAGATCTTAACTTGTGTTTTCTTTCTTTTCTTTTCTCAACTTTTTTCTGAGTAGTTTAGTGCTGGGATTGCAGGCATGAACCAGTGCATCTGGCCGGTTATTCTGCTTTCATTAATTTCTCCATGCATCTACTATATAGATTTTTGCTTTGCAAGCTTGTAACTGTGTTATTTGGTTAATAGGTATTCATAACTGATTTGTCTTCCTCACTGTTAATTTGGCCTTCTGCATAAAGAAGTGTCCTCCTTTATCTTATTAGGTACTTTTGCTTTTTGGCCTGAATTTTATATTGTGAGGTATTAAGATCATAACCCATGTTTTCTTTTTTTGAGACGGAGTGTTGTTCTGTCTCTCAGGCTGGAGTGCAATGATGCAGTCTTGGCTCACTGCAATCTCTGCCTCCTGGGAGCAAGCGATTCTCCTGCCTCAGCCTCCCTGGTAGCTGGGATTGCAGGCACCCACCACCACACCCATCTAATTTTTATGTTTTTAGTAGAGATGGGGCTTCACCATGTTGACCAGGCTGGTCTCGAAATCCTGACCTCAAGTGATCCACCTGCCTCAGCCTCCCAAAGTTTTGGGATTACAGACATGAGCCACGGCACGCAGCCATATTTGCCTGTTATACCTTTGTTCCTCTTTTTTTCCTTTTATATTTCTTAATTACTTTGTTTTAGGTGTATGCCCTTATATATAACATACTATTGGTTTTACTTTCTGAACCAATCTGAAAATCTTGTCTCGATGGAAGAGTTAAGGTCTTTGAATTTATTATTTACATTGATATGCTTAATCTTCAGATAATTATTTATTATATCTTCTGCATATATTCTATTTATATATCTTTCATTATGTTGTATGTTTTCATCTTTTGGTTTATTTTTAAAAAATAATTTTACTTTTTGCATTGGCAATTTTTTTCGGTGGGCGTGGCGGGGGGGGGCGCGGGGGACTGAGTCTTGCTCTGTTGCCCAGGCTGGAGAGCAGTGGTGCAATTTTGGCTTCCTGAAGTGGTGAAATCTTGGCTCACTGCAGCTTTAACCTCACAGGCTCAAGGAATTCTCTCACCTCAGCCTCCCAAGTAGCTGGGACCTCAGGCATGTGTCATCATGCCTGGCTAAGTTTTTTATTTTTTGTAGATATGAAGTCTCCCTGTGTGGCCCAGTCTGGTCTCAAACTCCTGGGCTCAAACGATCCTCCTGCCTTGACCTCCCAAAGTGCTGGGATTGCAGGCATGAACCACTGCATCTGGCCGGAAATTATTTTTTGATGTTTAGTATATTTATCTGAATAAATTATGGAATTTAATGAATAATAACATTGTTTTGTTAATTGTGACAAATGTACTAGGGCAGTGCAAGATTTTAACAATAAGGGAATCTGGGTCCATGGTATATAGAAATTCTCTGTACTACCTGCAACTTTTCTGTTAATCTAAAACCATTTTAAAATTTAAAAAGATTTTAAATATAAAGTGCTGTATGTGTCCTGGACCGGTGTTAGAAAGTAAATTTTGGGCTGGGCATGGTGGTTCATGCCTATAATAATCCCAGCACTGTGGGAGGCCAGGGCGGCTGGATCACTTGAGGTCAGGAGTTTAAGACCAGCCTGGCCAACATGGTAAAACCTGGTCTCTCCTAAAAATTAAAAAATTAACTGCACATGGTGGCGCATGCCTGTAATCTCAGCTACTTGGGAGGCCAAGGCAGGAGAATCACTTGCTCCTGGGAGGCAGAGGTTGCAATGAGCTGATGTCCCATGCTGCACTGTAGCCTGGGCGACAGACGCTGTCTCAAAAACAAACAAACAAAAAAATAAATAAATAAAAATAAAAACAAAAGAAAATGAAGTTTGAGTTTGTTTGTTAGTAAACTTGGTGAATACAAGCTGTATTTTTTAGTTTCTATTTATGTTGAAGGTTTATAGGAAAATATCTTTATTTTATAATAATGAAGGGAAAGGACTTTTTGGATTGGAAAGGAATGTTTTGACAACAGATTAAAGAAAATTTTTCTTCTAGAACTGGTTACTGAAATGGTTTCTTGTCTGATTGAATTTTTCAAATATTTTTGGCATGTTTAGTAGCAAGTGGTAAAGGTCAATTGAAATACAAGCTGAAAAATTCTAATGGCCCCTGGAAGGTGGCACTGTAGGCTTTTCATCTTAGAATTTTAGATCTGGAGGAGACCTTTAAAATTTATTCCAATTCCTTAATTATAGGAGAATATCTATAAGTCTAGGGATATGATATGTTATTTCTGAGATCACAGCATAAACTGCTGTTTAGAGCTGGAGCTAGTACTAAGCCTCTTCATTTTTATTTCAGAATTAGTCTCTCAGTGCCAGAATGTGTTCTTGAAAGACACAATAACCAGATCCTGGGCTCCTCATATCCTACCTAAATTAGTGCAGCTGAGGCAGTGTTACATATTTATATTGGTATTTTTATAAAGGAGCAGAAATAGACATGATTTATTCAGTATCACAGGGATAGGGTTAGGTCATAAGACCTCTGACCTGTTGATTCTACCTCTTTATCTTACCCAGTGAGAGACAGCTTCGAGAAAGTAGCCAAACAAGCCAATGGTTATGAACTATAGACTGGGAGCTGGAAGTGGAGCTGGTGCTAGAAACCATAAAAATGTCAGATGATGTTTGTGGTGTGGTGAAGAGTGCTGGAATGAAGTGGGTAGGGGGTGAAGAAAGCTTTGGTCATGAGAAAGTGGGTCTAGAACTGTTAGAATGGGCGGCAGAATAAAGGAGGCAATGGAGCCACCATCAAACTCATGCTTATCAGGATGATTGTTTGTTCTGTTCTCATGCCCTAGAGCATATCACTACTTGCCAGCTAAGATTTAGTCTAATCATAGACAGTAATGAAATAAAATACATCTGATATCCATACAATATTTTAAGCACAATACTCTCATAAGTATTGTACTATTTGATCCTTGCAATAATCCTCGTGAGATAGGTAGAAAGGATATTGGTGAGAAGAAAATATTAAATATAATATGTGTTACGGTAGTGTGCTAGAAACCACTAAGGGATATAAGGTTGAATAGACCCAGGCTCTGTAATCATGGTGTGCCCAATCTTTTGGGGATGGTGGGGAAAATAACCAATTATAATGCATAGGAAGTTGAAAAAGATTTAGAAATTCAAACTGTGTCCCATGGGAATTTAGAAAGAGTGATGGTATTGTAACAAATTTTGGTATTTTGCCTTCTTAATTCAGACTAACTGAAAGGATAATGACTATAAAAGTATCTTGACTGTAATAGATATTGATACGATTTTCCTTTATAATTTTTAGATTACTTTTTTTTTAGGTGATTTTACATATTTATATGAATCAATTTATGAATTAAGGATGACAGAAATCACTTAAATTTTTTTAGTGATTTTGGCGTATTAGCCTCGTTTGATAAGGAGGAAGTAAACAAAGGAATTGATTTTTGTAATGTCAAGCAGAACTTAGAAATTTAGGACAGACTTACCTAGACCTATGAATAAATAGTTAAATAGACCCTTTTAATTGGTAAAAAACTACACAAAATTTAATATATTTGATTTAGTACTAGTTTATGTTGATGATGTAGACAACTTCAGCAAAGGAGTGGGAGTAGTAAATAGTTACGACTTACTATACTGTAAAGTAATGTTAATTGTCAGGAGAATTATAGGAAACGTTTGCTTACCAATAAATACGAGTTTGACAGTCTTACAATGATGAATTTGTGTTGAAATAGCAGATAAAACAGACTTTTTCATTTTTTTCACTTATTCCTGGAATCTATTTTAGTCTCTAGTTTTTGTTAGCATGAAGTACTTTACTGTTTTTATCATCACCTACTTTAACTATTTTTCTCTTTGCCAAAACAGAAAGAATGCAGCTTCCATTGATACGTTGGAGTTACTTAGAATATCAACACTACGGAGAAATGAGAAGCAAAGGAAGCAACATACCATTGTCAGTGTGCTTTTCTCCTCTGAGGC
Organism: Callithrix jacchus; assembly: GCF_049354715.1. Taxonomy (NCBI): domain Eukaryota; kingdom Metazoa; phylum Chordata; class Mammalia; order Primates; family Cebidae; genus Callithrix; species Callithrix jacchus. The sequence goes on from NC_133509.1 coordinate 100,360,944, forward strand.
TTTCATCCTTCTTGTGTTTTCTCTCTTAACGTTGGTGCATAGCTACAGTACACTGAGATCCTGCCTTACTGCTTTTTTAATCTTTTTTTTTTTTTTTAATTTATTGCATTTTAGGTTTTGGGGTACATGTGAAGAACCTGCAAGATTGTTGCATAGGTACATATATGGCAATGTAGTTTGCTGCCTTCCTCCCCATCACCTATATCTGACATTTCTCCTCATGTTATCCCTTCCCAACTCCCTACCCCACACTGTCACTTCCCTAGTTACCCCCGACAGACCCCAGTGTGTGATGGTCCCCTCCCTGTGTCCATGTGTTCTCATTGTTCAACACTCGCCTATGAGTGAGAACATGTGGTGTTTGATTTTCTATTCTTGTGTCAGTTTGCTGAGAATGATAGTTTCCAGGTTCATCCATGTCCCTACAAAGGACATGAACTCATCGTTTTTGATGGCTACATAGTATTCCATGGTGTTTATGTGCCATTTTTTCCCTGTCCAGTCTATCATTGATGGGCATTTGGGTTGGTTCCAAGTCTTTGCTATTGTAAACAGTGCTGCAGTGAACATTCATGTGCATGTATCCTTATAATAGAATGATTTATAATCCTTTAAATATATACCCAGTAATGGGATGGCTGGGTCAAATGGAATTTCTATTTCTAGGTCCTTGAGGAATCACCACGCTGTCTTCCACAATGGTTGAAGTAATTTACACTCCCACCAACAGTGTAAAAGTGTTCCTATTTCTCCACATCCTCTCCAGCATCTGTTGTCTCCAGATTTTTTAGTGATCACCATTCTAACTGGCATGAGATGGTATATTAATATAGCTTTGATTTGCATTTCTCTAATGACCAGTGACGATGAGCATTTTTTCATATGTATGTTGGCCTCATATAGGTCTTCTTTTCTAAAGTGTCTGCTCATATCCTTCACCTACTTTTGAATGGGCTTGTTTGTTTTTTTCTTGTAAATCTGTTTTAGTTCTTTGTAGATTCTGGATATTAGCCCTTTGTCAGATGGGTAGATTGCAAAAAATTTTTCCCATTCTGTTGGTTGCTGATTCACTCTAATGACTGTTTCTTTTGCTGTGCAGAAGCTCTGGAGTTCAATTAGGTCCCATTTGTCTGTTTTGGCTTTTGTTGCCAATGCTTTTGGTGTTTTAGTCATGAAGTCCTTGCCTATACCTATGTTCTGAATGCCTAGGTTTTCTTTTAGAGTTTTTATGGTGTTAGGTCTTATGTTTAAATCTTTAATCCATCTGGAGTTAATTTTAGTGTAAGGAGTCAGGAAGGGGTCCAGTTTCTGCTCTCTGTACATGGCTTGCCAGTTTTCTGAACACCATTTATTAAACAGGGAATCCTTTCCCCATTGCTTGTTTTTGTGAGGTTTGTCAAAGATCAGATGGTTGTAGATGTGTGGTATTGCCTCCGAGGCCTCTGTTCTGTTCCATTGGTCTATATCTCTGTTTTGGTACCAGTACCATACTGTTTTGATTACTGTAGGCTTGTAGTATAGTTTGAAGTCAGGTAGCGTGATGCCTCCAAGTTTGTTCTTTTTACTTAGAATTGACTTGGCTATGCAGGCTCTCTTTTGGTTCCATATGAATTTTAAAGTAGTTTTTTCCAGTTCTGTGAAGAAGGTCATTGGTAGCTTGGTGGGGATAGCATTTAATCTATAAATCACTTTGGGCAGTGTGGACATTTTCACAATATTGATTCTTCCTAACCATGAGCATGGAATGTTTCTCTATCTGTTTATGTCCTCTCTTATTTCGTTGAGCAGTGGTTTGTAGTTCTCCTTGAAGAGGTCCTTTACATTATTTGTTAATTGTGTTCACAGGCATTTTATTCTCTTTGTAGCAATTGTGAATGGCAGTTCATTCTTGATTTGGCTCTCTTTAAGTCTGTTATTGCTGTATAGGAATGCTTGTGATTTCTGCATGTTGATTTTGTATCCTAAGACTTTGCTGAAGTTGCTTATCAGTTTCAGGAGATTTTGGGCTGAGACAATGGTGTCTTCTAAATATACAATCATGTTATCTGCAAATAGAGACAATTTGGCTTCCTCCTTTCCTAATTGAATACCCTTTATTTCTTTTACTTGCCTAACTGCTCTGGCTAGAACTTCCAATACTATATTGAATAGGAGTGGTGAGAGAGGGCATCCTTGTCTAGTGCCAGATTTCAAAGTGAATGCTTCCAGTTTTTACCTATTCTGTATGATATTGGCTGTGGGTTTGTCATAAATAGTTTTTATTATTTTGAGATACGTTCCATTGATACCTAGTTTATTGAGAGTTTTTAGCATAAAGGGCTGTTGAATTTTGTCAAAGGCCTTCTCTGCATCTATTGAGATAATCATGTGGTTTTTGTGTTTGGTTCTGTTTATGTGGTGAATTACATTTATAGACTTGCGTATGTTGAACCAGACTTGCATCCCCGGGATGAAGTCTACTTGATTGTGATGGATAAGCTTTTTGATGTGCTGTTACAATTGGTTTGCCAGTAGTTTATTGAAAATTTTTGCATCTATGTTCGTCATGGATATTGGCCTGACATTTTATTTTCTTGTTGAGTCTCTGCCAGATTTTGGTATCAGGATGATGTTGGTCTCATAAAGTGATTTGGGAAGGGATTCCCTCTTTTTGGATTGTTTGGAATAGTTTCAGAAGGAGTAGTACCAGCTCCTCTTTTTATGTCTGTTAGAATTCGGCTGTGAACCCATCTGGAGCTGGGCTTCTTTTGGATGGTAGGTTATTAATTGCTGCCTCAACTTCAGCCCTTGTTATTGGTCTTTTCAGGTTTTCTACTTCCTGGTTTAGGCTTGGGAGTATGCAAGTGTCCAGGAATTTATCCATTTCTTCCAGCTTTACGTTCATAGAGTTGTTTGTAGTAATCCCTGATGGTAGTTTCTATTTGTGTGGAATCTGTGGTGATATCCCCTTTATCGTTTTTTATTGCATCTATTTGATTCTTCTCTCTTTTCTTTTTTATTAATCTGGCTAGTGGTCTAGCTATTTTGTTGATCATTTCAAAAAACCAGCTCCTGGATTTATTGATTTTTTTGGAAGGGTTTTTTGTGTGTCTATCTCCTTCGGTTCTGCTCTGATCTTAGTTATTTCTTGCCTTCTGCTAGGTTCTGAGTTTTTTTGGTCTTGCTCCTCTAACTCTTTCAATTTTGATGATAGGGTGTCAACTTTAGATTTTCCTTGGTTCTCATGTGGGTATTTATTGCTATATATTTTCCTCTAGATACTGCTTTAAATGTGTCCCAGAGATTCTGGTACATTGTGTCTTCATTCTCATTGGTTTCGAAAACCATCTTTATTTCTGCCTTCGTTTCATTGTTTATCCAGTCAACATTCAAGAGACATTTGTTCAGTTTCCATGAAGTTGTGCGGTTCTGATTTAGTTTCTGAATTCTGAGTTGTAACTTCATTGCACTATGGTCTGAGACACTGTTATGATTTCCTTTCTTTTGCATTTGCTGAGGAGTGATGTACTTCCAATTATGTGGTCAGTTTTAGGGTAGGTGTGATGTGGTGCTGAGAAGAATGTATATTCTGTGGATTTGAGGTGGAGAGTTCTGTAAATGTCTATTAGGTTTGCTTGGTCCAGGTCTGAGTTCAAGTCCTGAATATTCTTGTTAATTTTCTGTCTCGTCGATCTGTCTAATATTGACAGTGGAGTGTTAAAGTCTCCCACTATTATTGTGTGGGAGTCTAAGTCTCTTTGTAAGTCGTTAAGAACTTGCTTAATGTATCTGGGTGCTCCTGTATTGGGTGTGTATATATTTAGGATTGTTAGCTCTTCTTGTTGCATTGATCCTTTTACCATTATGTAATGCCCTTCTTTGTCTCTTTTGATCCTTGTTGGTTTAAGTCTATTTTATCAGAGGCTAGGATTGTAACTCCTGCTTTTTTTTTTTCTCTCCATTTGCTTGGTAAATCTTCCTCCATCCCTTTATTTTGAGGCTATGTATATCCTTGCATGTAAGATGGGTTTCCTGGATACAGGACACCAATGTGTTTTGGCTTTTTATCCAATTTGCCAGTCTGTATCTTTTGATTGGGGCATTTAGCCCATTTACATTTAGGGTTAATATTGTTATGTGTGAATTCGATCCTGCCATTTTGATGGTAGCTGGTTGTTTTGCTTGTTAGTTAATGCAGTTTGTTCATTGTGTTGATGGTCTTTACTATTTGGTATGTTTTTGGAGTGGCTAGTACTGGTTGTTCCTTTCTGTGTTTAGTGCTTCTTTCAGGAGCTCTTGTAAAGCAAGCCTGGGGGTGATGAAATCTCTGAGTAATTGCTTGTTTGTAAAGGATTTTATTTCTCCTTCACTTATGAAACTTAGATTGGCTGGATATGACATCCTAGGTTGAAAGTTCTTTTCTTTAAGGATGTTGAATATTGGCCCCCACTCTCTTCTGGCTTGTACGGTTTCTGCTGAGAGATCCGCTGTGAGTCTGATTGGCTTCCCTTTGTGGGTGACCCCACCTTTCTCTCTGGCTGCTCTTAGCATTTTCTCCTTTATTTCAACCCTGGTGAATCTGACGATTATGTGCCTTGGGGTTGCTCTTCTTGATTTTCCTGGACTTGAATATTGGCCTGCCTTGCTAGGTTGGGGAAGTTTTCCTGGATAATATCCTGAAGAGTGTTTTCCAGATGGGATTCATTCTCTCCGTCACATTCTGGTATACCTATGAAATGTAGATTAGGTCTTTTGACATAATCCCGTATTTCTTGGAGGCTTTGTTCATTTCTTTTTACTCCTTTTTTCCTAATCTTGCCCTCTCGTATTATTTCATTGAGTTGATCTTCGACCTCTGGTATCCTTTCTTCTGCTTGGTCAATTTGGCTATTGAAACTTGTGTATGCTTCACGAAGTTCTCGTGTTGTGTTTTCAGCTACATCAATTCATTTATGTTCTTCTCTAAGCTGTTTATTTTCATTAGCATTTCATCAGACTCATTCTCCATCCAGCCTTGTTCCCTTGCTGGTGAGGAGTTGTGATTCCTTGGAGGAGGAGAGGCGTTCTGGTTTTGGGTGTTTTCATTCTTTTTGCTCTGGTTTCTTCCCATCTTAGTGGATTTATTTACCTGTGGTCTTTGTAGTTGGTGACTTTTGGATGGGGTCTCTGAGTGGACATCCTGTTTGTTCATGATGAAGTTATTTCTTTCTGTTTCTTAGTTTTCCTTTTAACAGTCAGGCCCCTCTGCTGTAGGACTGCTGGAGGTCCACTCCAGACCCTGCTTGCCTGGGGCTCACCTGCAGCAGCTGGAGAACAGTGAGGGTTGCTGCCAGTTTCTTCTTCTGCTGTCTTTGTTCTTGAAGGATACCTGCCAGATGTCAGTCTGAGCTCTCCTTTATGAGTTGACCTTTTGGATATATATGGGGGTCAGTGAGCTGCTTGAGGAGATAGTCTTTCCTTTATAGGAGCTCAGGTGCTGAACTGCGAGCTCTGTTGTTCCATTCAGAGCTGCTGGGCAAGTACGTTTCAGTCTGCTGCAGCAGAACTTATAACAGCCTTTTTTTCCCTGGGTGCTCTGTCCTGCGAAGGTAGGGCTTTATTTTTAAGTTTCTCTTGTGCTGCTGCCTTTTTTCAGGGATGCCCTTCCCAGTGAGGAGGTAACTTAGTCACAGTCTGCCAGCAGAGGCATTGTTGATCTGCTGTGGGCTCCACCCAGCTGCCATGTGAACTTCCCTGCAGTCCTGTTTATATGGGTATAGTTAGAACTGCCTCGGCAATCGCAGCCCGCCTCTTTAGTGGTGGACTCTGTCTGTAATGGTGGACTTCCTTGGCATCAGCAGGGTGCCTTGATAACAATGGAATGCCTTGGCAATGGCGGACTACCTCAGTAGTGGTGGACTGCCTTGGTAATGGCAGACGCCCCTCCCCCACAGAGCTGGCCCATCCTGGGTTCAGCTGTGCTTGCTGTGAAACTCTCAATACAGTGCATTGCAGATTGCTGGTCTTTGTGGGGGTGGGACCGGCCATGCCTGATGACCTGGCTCCCTGCCTCCAGTCCCTTTTTTTTGAACAGGCGACTCTTTCTCCCAGGCCTTCCAGTCACCAATTGAAATGGCACCTGGATTTGTGTGAATTCTTGTGCAGAGATCTGCTGCAACAGCTGAAACAGCCACGCTGGAGGCTCATGGCACATTTTCACCCAGGAATCTCCTGGCATGACTTCCTGTTTCAGTCCCCTTTTTTTCAGTTGAACCGGCGACTCTCCCAGGTGTTCCAGTTGCCAGTTGAAAGGCACCCTGATTTGTGTGAGATTTTGTGTGGAGACCTGCTGCGCCTGCTGTGCTGGAGGCACTTTTCTGCCCGAGAATTTCCTGGCCTGGCTCCCTGTTTCAGTCCCCTTTTCATCAGTTGAATGGGTAACCATTTCTCAGGCGCTCCAGTCGCCAGCTGAAGTGGCACCTGGACCCGTGTGAGTGTAAAGCCGCTGGGCCAAACAACCACACTGGAGACTTGTGGCACTTTTTTACCCCGGAATTTTTGGCCTGGCTCCCTATTTCAGTCCCCTTTTTATCAGTTGAACGGGTGATTTTGTCTCCCAGGCGCTCCAGTCGCCAGCTGAAATGGCGCTCAAACCCATGTGAGTTTTTTTGAGTGGAGAGCCGCTGTGCTTGCCGAAACAGACAGGTTGGAGACCCTTGGCGTTCCTCCACCCGGGCATCTCCTGGTCTGTGGGCAATAAATATCTGACTGGAAATGCGGCAACCACTTGCCCTCCGCCCGCTTGCTAGGAGCTGCAATCCAGAGCTGCTCCTACTCTGCCATCTTGGATTCCCCTCCCCTGCTTTTTTTATCTTAGCCATCAGCAGCATATCCTATACTATATTTAGGTTGATAAATTTTCTGTAGTAAAATTCTTCATAGTGAGCAGCCTCTTCTGGGCTGTCCCCACCCCTACCTTATCCTATTTCACTGTGGAAGGCTCACCTTCTGGTTGAACACCTCCTTGAAGTACAGCTTTGGTGAAATCTAGAATTGCTGTCAGACCATCAGTGTTATGAGACTCAGTGCCTGAGTCATACTTAGCTTTTTAAAGGTGTTTGTTGCTTTCACTTTTTATAGGTAAATAGCCCTTTAAATATTATCAACACAGTACTTTTCTCTTCCCCCCCCCCTTTTTTTTTGTGACTGAGTTTCACTCTTTGTTGCCTGGGCTGGAGTGCAGTGACGTGATCTCAGCTCACTGCAACCTCTGCCTCCCGGGTTCAAGCGATTCTCCTGTCTCAGCCTCCTGAGTAGCTGGGATTACAGGTGCCTGCCACCACACCTGGCTAATGGCTAATTTTTTTTTTGTATTTTTAGTAGAGATGAAGTTTTACTGTCTTGGCCAAACTGATCTCAAACTCCTGACCTCAGGTGATCCTCCTGCCTCAGCCTCTCAAAATGATGGGATTACAGGTGTGAGCCACTGCACCTGTTCTTTTCTCTTTTTCTTAAAAATGACCAATTTCACTACTGATAGAATTTATTTTTGTCATCTGTTAAACATGTCATCTGTTTTCCCATGACTTTAGTTTCTTCATTTCATATGTGATTTTGTGTATATATGTAGGCATGTGTGTGTGGTTTCCTTTTTTAGAACAAGATATATTTCTTTGAAGATGAGACTCAATGGGCTATTTGCTGTTTTTCTTTCCTCACCTAGGATATGTTCAATTTAGCTCACAGTCTTTCTTTCTAACAATATGGGTAAAAATGACTGACTGTTCAACATTACAGATTGAAAATAAAACCTGTGATTCCTAGCCTCTTTTTTTGTACTTCATTTTAAAATCGAACATATTTTTCTTTCTTTATGTTTTCTTTTTTCTGTCATGGAGATAAGGTGTTTAGTTCTATAGGTAGTCAGTGTCCAGTATCCTGAAGACTTCTATCTGTTATTTTGCTTGTCTTCCTTTATTATGTTTGTGTTCAGTTAGTCTAGAGAAAGAAGATCTTGTAGTGTTGGACTGAATTCTAGTGCCACTAATGATAAGCTTGTATAGCATTTCCTCTTAAGTGAATGATTTCTTCCGTATGTTTGATGTAAATATATATGATATCATATGCTCTTGGTTGTATGTACTCTTGATTGTATGTTTCCAGGTATATTTCTTTTTCTCAGAGAAATCTTTCAGTTTGTATCTTTCCTAAAATGGGGTTTTCTTACATTGGGTTTTTGTTATTGCTGATTACAGGATATTATTTATTCTTTGCACCCTGTTGATATTCACCTATTTTACTTTCATGGTTAATCATTTTTTTCTACAATATAATGAAGCAGGATATTTACCTGTCCCTGTGGGACTCACAACAGGGCTGTCTTGTTTACCCAGCCCAACACTCTTAACTACTTGTGGAAAGGAGTGCACAAGTGAACAAGTGTGGGAACTGGAGTGAAGGAGTGCTGGAACCAGCCAGCTGCTTTGGTGCCAGAGGGCTCAAACTCCACTCACTCGGACCCACTGTGTCCCACCCCTTGCAGGAGGGAGTGTGCATATGAGTGGGTGCTGGAACCGACTGGATGCTTTAGTCACAGTAGGAGCAAACTCTGTGCAGGCCCCGCCAAAGTGTCTAGGAGCAGGTGCCTGCGACTGTCGAAGCCCCAGAGGGCATGTTACAGTGCTCTTTTAGCTCTGCTGTCTGTAGACAGCTTAAATGTTAACAGCTCAGCAGACCTTTTGCCTTTTTTTGTGAGGTGGCTGCCCTTTGCCAGTGAGGGCAAAGGGCCAATGTGAAAGCCTTTTCTATCCACACTTGTGGCTCTTGAGCTCTTGTCTGGCCCCCAGGAAAAGGAGTTTTCATGAACAAATTGAAGGATGGTAAATGCAGGGGATTTTATTGCCAGTGAAAGTGGCTCTCAGTGAGAAGGGCCAAAAAGGGGACAGGGTGGGTAGGTAATCTTCTCAGGTTCAGCCACCTCCGACCAGATTTTCTTTGTAGTAACACCATCAAGCTGTCCTTCTGAAGTCCAGCCGCCTCTCTCCAGTATCCATTCTAGTCTATCAGATGAGTCTGGGATTTTTATAGGCATAGGATGGAATGGGACAGGGCTGTGGGTGGTTTAGGAAAAGGCAGCATTTGAGCTGGAAAACAGAGGTGTAAGTTCTCACTTTGGGCCACAGTTTCAGGCCTACTGGCTTGAGGGTTGATGTTTTGCTTGGGGACCTGCCCTTTTCTGCCTAGAATTTTTCTGACCCCTGTTCCTGAAATAATGGAACAAGAGTTCTCAAGACATTTGTCGTCATGCAGCAAAAGGTTGGTCCCTGAGGGATGGGAAACAAATTAGGTGAGATCATGCGATTGCTCTAGCTTCTACCTAGAGAGAGTTTGTAGGGATGGAACAAAGCAGTGGAACCCAGGAGGAGCCTAGAGATTTCTCTGTATTGAAGAGGTAGAGCTAGCTGGGAGACTGGGGGCCAAGGCAGCTAGAGTTTACAAGATACAGTACGAGAGAAGAGAAAGCTGCAAGAGACAGAACTTCACAGATTTGTAGAAATTCCTTTCAAGAATTCAGTTGACTACTGATGAATATTCGGTAGAGAAATGAGTGGAGGCTGCGGAAGAACCATCCAAAAGGAATTGAGAGAATAATACAATACTCAGAGCTCACACATGGCTAGGAGTAGGGCCTGAATCCATCAGACAAAAAACTTCCTAATTCAACAGGTATCAGGAAGGGATCTCCAACATTCTAGTTTTTATTCTAGATGTTCAACTTGGGTCTTTTTTGTTCTGTGTCTTTACTTAATATTCTTAACCTTTCTTGTGGCTTTTAGAATATGGAACAGATATATAATAACTTTTAGTGTCCTAGTCTTGAAATTCTATCAACACTGTCATTTCTGGGTTGGTTTTAATTGATTGATAGTTCTCCTTCTGACTCTATTTTCTTACCTTATTTTGTTTAACCTGCTTGGTAATTAATTGATGTGTATCAGGCGTGTAAAATAAGACATTATAAAGTGTACCTTGTTCGGTGCTAGACATTTTTATATTCCCGTATTCTTTTTTTTTTTCAAGAGATGGGGTCTTGCCCTGTTGTTGCCCAGACTATAGTACAGTAGCATGATCATGTACGGCAGTACTGAACTCTTGGGCTCAAGTGATCCTCCTGCTGCAGCCTCCTGAGTAGCTGGGACTATAAGTACGTGTCACCAGCCTGAGTGCCTATAGATATTTTTGAACTGTTTTCTCATCTGTATTGCAGTTCTTTGAAAGTGTTTTTTAACTTTTAGGTATTGCTTTTAATCTTTGTTAAGTGTAACCACTTAATCTAATTTTCCCCACAACTGAGGCAAAACCCTTCTGAATACTTTATGCTTCATCAATTATAAGGTTTTCCAATCTGGCTGTTGGTTTACAGATGTTAAGTTGAGGATCAGATTGTCCCTTCAAGGCTTGTTTTTAAGCTCTGTCAAGATCGTTTTAGAGTAATCTTTATTCCAGGACAAATTTAGCCCTCCTTAGTTCTGTACCTATTGCCTAGAGTGTAAAGAGATGTCTCTTCTGTGGCTGGATGGAACTCAAATGTCTCTGAGCTCAGTATCAACTCGGCGTTGTTCATATCTTAGCTCTTGGCAGATGTTTTTTTGTCTGACCTTATGGAATTTCATTCTAAGTGTCTGTAGATTAGTATTTAGTTGATGACTCAAGTGGACTCCAATGTACATGTCTGTAGCTTTTTTCTGCCTAAGTTTCTCCTGTCTGGTATATTATTCCAGTAATTCTTGCCACCTCCACTGTTCCAAACTCCATTCTCTACAAGTTAGCAAGACCGCTGTGGGCAGTGGTGTCTAGAACATGTCTCTAGGCATGACCACCTAGACCAAGGTGGTCATAGGGCTTACCTAGTTTCTTTTCTTGTTTCAGGGAACACAGATCTATGCTAATTGTTGTTCTCTCTCTGGAAACTGTTATGTATTTTCTCTGGTTTTGCAGTTGCTTACCATCTGAGGGTAAATCTGTTGCCAGTTATTCCATAATGGCTGGAAGCACATATTTCATACTATTGCATTATTGTGGAAGTTGGCAAAGACTTTTAGGTGAAGTTACGGGGGATCACAGTAAACCTTTGCTGATTTTAGACTTAATGGGTGTTTAGTAATTGTATGTTTATGGGTTTGGGGAATAGTTGACTATGTCTTCTTCGTAGATCTATGAGATGAGATAACGTAAATAATAAAGCATAATACAGGCTGGGCATGGTGGCTCATGCTTGCAATTCCAGAACTTTGGGAGGCTGAGGCAGGAGGATTACTTGAGCCCAGGAGTTTGATACCAGCATGGGCAACATAGCGAAACCCAGTCTCTACAGTATAGTAAAACAAAATAAATTTTAGAATCTTTTAAAAAAAGAAAATAGTTGCATTGCCTTTGTGGTGGGAGGAGTTTAAATTGGTGATGTTGCTTTTATATTAGTTCTAATTGCCTAAGATTGTTTTCAGTAGACTGATGCAGTTGGGAAAAAACTGCTTCTCACAATAATGTCAGAGAAAAATCTCATGTTGTTGGCATAACAGTAAAGCAACTGGCAGAAAGACATATTTCCATAGAATGTATTGTGTCTTTCTACTGTTGTTGAGTTTTTGTACTTGGTGATTTGCAGTACACACTCAGTGAACATTTGACGTGTGAATGTTAAGATCATTTCACTTGTCAGTTAATCATATTGATTGCTAAATGTGTGCCAAACATGATATGGATGAGGGAGAAGCAGCAACAAAAGAAGTAGGAGAAGGGTCCCTGATCAAAAGACTGCATGAGATGGTGCATGTATAAGGCTGCAAAATATTCTAGCGAAGATTAAAGGAGTATAGAATGATTATGTCAGCTCTCAGGGAGGGGGAGGTATAGATGGGCTGGATTTTGAGAAAGTTGATGGATATATGCATTGATTGATAAAGAAGGAAAAAAATCCCTGTTTTTTTTTTTTTTTTTTAAAGAAATGGTGCATTGCAAGGTGACAGCTGAGAATAAACAAATTATTTTATGGAAAGAAACCAAAAATAAATTGGCTTTAGTGGAAGTTTGTTTAGAAGATAGTAAAAAAACTAGGTTATAGAGCTAATCAAGGTGTCATACAAAATTGAGGGGAAATACAAAAGATTTTGAGCCGTGATCTGAAAAGATGTACATTTTTGAATGCCTTTTGTGTTAAAAGATAGACAGAGTTAAATAATTTTATGTTTAAAAAGCAAGTTATATGAGCGCTAACTTGCTTTAAGTTGAAATATGAAGCAAATTAAGCCACTGAGAGTTACTGAGTTTGGGTATAATTTGCAAAATGGAAACCCATTCCTTGTTGGCATTTGGAAAGTGCTACTTACAGAGTAAGTGAGTGTACAAAGTAAGTGAATTTGCATGTTATGACTGGCTACATAAGGAAAAGTTAAAGGGATTTAAAAATATATATAATGCTAACTGAAACTTGAATAGGGTTGAATATCATATATTTTTCTTTGGTTCCAGGTTGCTGCTTTTGCTCAGAGGACATCCATGACCCTAATGGTCTTTTTGTTCAAGATAAAGTGATTTATTGCCTTTATTGATTAACTGGACAAAATCAGGTTAGTATATTTTATGGACAGCACTTCCTTCTTGTAATTATATGTTAATGTTTTGAGAAATAGATAATTTTGTGATTAAAGCTCCGTATGTTGTGAGTACCAGTAAAGTAGAAAGGCCAAGTCAGTCTAAAGTCTGTTGACTTGTGTATTAGTTAAACATTTTTTGACTGACTACTATGTACAATATTCACTGCATAAATTGAAAAATCTTTTACTTTTAAATAGTTTTGTACTTTATGGGCTGGATAAAACCAGTTGTGGTTGAATGCAGTACATTGAACTTTTGGCATCATTATGTGGCATATTTGGTACTAAAAATAAGCAATTCATCTTAAACATTTCTGACATTTTTAGTAGCTGGCTTTTAAAGGTATTCTTGTCCAGATTTCAGTCATACATTAACATTTTTAAAAATTTATTTTTAATGTTCATTCTATTAATTTTGACATATATATTTGTCACTACAATTAAAACATTTTCCAAACCTTCCAAAATTTGCTCATATTGTTCATTGGTAGTTAACCTCTCCTTCTATCCCTGTTTCTAGCAATCACTGTTCTGCTTTCTATCCCTATAGTTTCCCTTTTCTAATTTGTCATTTAATTGGAATCATTTAATATGTAGTTTTAAAATCCTGGCTTCTTTCACTTAGAATAATGTATTTGAGGTTTATTCATGTTGCTGTGTGCATCAGTAGCTGTTTATCAGTAGTATTTTTTTTAATTGCTGAGTAGTGTTCCACTATATGGATATACCATAATTAATTTATTCATTTACCTGTTTATGGATATTTAGGCAGTTTCTAGTTTTTGATGATCATAAAACTGCTGCAGTCATATTTAAAAGACAAAAATGTGATTCTATGTTAAAAAAATTTTTTTCATTGATACATATTAGATGTACATATTTTCAGGGTACATGTGATAATTTGATAACTTTATGCAATCAATCAGGGTAATTAGAATATCTGTTACCTTAAATATTTATTTTTTTCTTTACGTTAAGAACATTTGAATTATTCTCTTCTAGCTATTTTGAAATGTACTATCAACTAATGTTAACTCCCTATTGATCTACTGAACACCAGGTCTTATTTCTTCTAAGTGTATGTTTGTACCCATTAATCAACCTCTCTGCATCCCCAAACTCCATATATTTTTTATTAATAGAAGTTACTTTTTGTTGCTGCTGATGTTAAAGGGCTATAATGATTTAACTGTTGCCTTTTAGGCCGTGGTTGCATTTCTTTTCTAAAATGTTGTTAAAAAATAACTAGAACACAATTTAACAGACATTGTGGCTAGGGGAAGAGACTTGGAATTGATGGTCATTTTGAATATAGAATGAGAAACGATGTAAAATTATTAGAAAGGGAGTATATTGGAACTTGTGGTGTTTTCTGATTTTAGACTTAATAGGTAGCTTTCTTGAATATAGTGGTATATCAGAAATATAAAAGTAGATTTATATCGTTAAGCTTCATATAGGTAGCTTCAAAAGTCATCTATAAAAGTCAAGTAAATTAGAATTCTCCTATCTTAAAAACATACTTAAAGAGGGTAAAGGTTGGGCATGAAAAAGTCAATTTAAACTTTCTTGAATGAATAGGATGAAAGTGATGGAAACTGTCTTTCTGCCTTGGGGAAATTAATGACCTCAAAAAGTAGCTTGAGAACCTATTTGAATATTTATAAGGAAACTGTAGTTCATTATTTGTTATAGAAATAAAAAGGTCTTGAGAAAGTATTATGCTCTGACTCAGAAAAAGTTGGATGGTTTAGACTCCAGTTTTTAAGCCTGGACACTAAAAGACTTACTGCAACTTTAAACTGTTCTCTTGTTTCTGAACATTTTTAGGTCAGTTATGCAACTTTCATAGTATCTCTGTAGATAAATGGCCTCCCATTTTGTGTTCTCAGAAAACATTTTTTAAAAACTTTTTTTTTTTTTTTGAGACCAAATTTCACTCTGTTACTCAGGCTGGTGTGCAGTGGCTTAATCTCCGCTCACTGCAACCTCCTCTTCCTGGGTTCAGGCGATTCTCATGCCTCAGCCTCCCAGGTAGCTGGGATTACAGATGTGCATCACCTTGCTGGGCTAATTTTTGTATTTTTAGAAGAGATGGGGTTTTGCCATGTTAGCCAGGCTGGTCTCGAACTTCTTGGCTCAAGCAGTCTGCTCGCCTCAACCTCCTGAATGAAGTGCTGGGATTATAGACGTGAGACACTGTGCCTGGTCAGAGAACATTTCTTAAATAGGCAAAACGTTTCAGGCAGAGTCAGAGCATTTTAGATATTTCTGAAAGAGAACAGTTATTTGTTCAATGGGCAAATGCAGCACAGAGTCAAAGATAATCCTGTCCTCAGAAGTCATGATTTCTTCATGATTTTAGGGTATTTCGATTTTAAACCAGAATTCTAAGGTCAATATTTATCTAAAGTATTTATGAATTAAAGTCATATTTAAATTTAATATCCTTTAATTCACAAAATTTTTTTGAGGTTGTTAAAAAGTTAAGATTTTTCTAGCTACATATTCAATATTAGCATATTTTTTCCATATTTGGAAATCGAGATCCTATCTTGTACCATTTAAATAATAAACTGTTTTAGCTTAAAATTAACTGCAAAAGGAATAAACAAAAATTGAGTTTTGTAAAGAATATTAAATTGAGTAATTTAACTTTATCTTACCTGTTAGGTTAAGCAATGATCCCAGGATAAAGAGAGAGTGAGAATGATGAGTAAAATGAACCCTACACTGCAGTGTCTCCAAATAGCTGTATGAATAAAAGCTTACCATCTCACCTCTCTGTGTCTTTATTTACTTATTTACAAAAAAAGGCATTAAGGTCCACATTACAGTCAGGTATAATTGGTGAAGTTTAAAACTACTGGTTTCTTCTATTTCGTGAACACTGCCAGGCTTTGGAAATCAGTGATACAGTTTGATTCACAGTGAGAAACAGCCAAAAAATAAAACAATAAAATAACATTATATTTTAAAATGTTAAAAAATAATAAAATTAAAATAAAAACTTGAGATACTTTTCTAGAAATGGAGTATTTTAAAATGAAAATAGGATCTAAACATATCATAAGTATTTACTTGTGGATATTTGATATATAGGCTTGTTATAAGATTGTGACTTAGTTGAAGTGGTTTTAGTTTATACAGATTATTCAGAGATGAAAGTATATGTTTTTGCTCTATGTGTTTTCTCTGGAAACATCTTCTCATCATATCGTAGCAATTTTATCTTGATTCTCTAAAAATCTTTATAGTCTTGTAGGGCAAAGGAAGTAGGTATTGGGAGACATTTCTCTTCAGTCTTATTGGTCTCTTCTGTTTCTGCACATTTGCTGAGCAGAGTATTGATAGCTTTTGTTGGGGGCTATCTTTTTCAAAGAAATCTGTTTAGCAAACAGCCGAGGAAGATATAAATAGTGCTTCCGTTAGGACAGATGGCACATTTCTTTGCTGTGCAGGATAATTAAGATAATCTCTCTGGGGAAAATGTTGGGCATATTTGCTTGTAGCTCCTTTTAAAGATTGGAGTTTCATAAGATCAGGTTTTCTTGTCCTGTAATGCAACCCATAGTATATGCACTTAGTTTTCCTTTTATTGGCCTTTAGGAATTAGAGCCTGAGGAACCAGTACAAAATGTGGTATTCTGTCTATGTTACTGTTGTGAGTAGTAAACTGTTCTTTGTTCCAGACCTAAGAATGTCATAACTTCTGCCAGTATTAGCTGATACTAGCTTACCAGATACCACTAATACATCCTATTGATAAAACAAAGCTGAGTTTATTTCTTATTGTGGTAAGGGAGAACACCGCCTTGAAAGATCTTTAGTAGTGTCTTAGAGAGGTCAGATTTTGAGAATTTGAAGTTTGGTTTAAGTTGGATCTTCTAGTGGTGGCGATGGGGCTTGATTAGGATTGGGTAGATATCATGATAAAACAGTTTAGCTTTGGTGGAAACAGTAAGATAAAGATTTTGAAAACTGCTGAAGGGTGATGGGTCTTTCCAGAAGGTCTATAATGACCAATCACATTATATTTCTGCAAGAGTCTCCTAGAGTAGCAGTTATGCTAATTAAGACAGTGGACTGGTAAAGTCACATTAATGTGTGTAGAAAGCTGTGTGCATGAGTGTATTAGGGCTGCTGTAGCAAACCACTGTAAGCTAGGTGGCTTAATATAACAGAAGTTTATTCTTTCACAGTTTTGGAGGTTAGCAGTCTGAAATCAAGGTGTTGGCAGGGCCACATCCTCTCTGAAGGCTCTAGGTAAGAATCCTTTCCTCCTTCTAGCTTATGGTGGATGCCAGAAATTCTTGGTGTTTCTTGACTTGTGGTAGTGTAACTCTCATCTCTACCTCAGTATTCACATGACATCTTCCCTGTGTGTGTGTCTGTATTCAAATTTCCTTCTTAAAAGTATTACTAGTCATGTATTAGGGTTCATTGTAATCAAGAATGACATTATGTCAACTTGATTGTATCTACAAAGACCATATTTCCAGCAGTTACAAATTTTGGGAGGACACTTATTTAATTCAGTATAGGGGGCATGTAGTTTCAATCCTCAGTGTCCCAACTGTATATAGGTAGATGGTATTCGCTCTCAGTGTCCATGAAACTATGGCAGACTGATGTTACCTTACATATAGGGTAAAATCTTCGATTCTTCAAAGTTCTTGACTATAGCATGGTATAGTAGAAAGAAAACCAGTCTGGAACTCGGAGTACCTTAGTTTTGCTCTATTTTTAACTAGCTTAAGAAAGTTACTATCTTCTTCAGCCATTAGTTTGTTTCTGAAACACCAGGGGTTCAGTCTAGGTTCTGCTGCTTGCTGCATAGAAAGCCAATCACTGAGACAACAAGTAATGCCAAGGAAGAAAGCTTTAGTCAGGTGTGACAGCTGAGAAAATGGGAGCTCAGTCCCCCATCTCCCTGACTGACTGTAACCAGGGTTTATTTAGCAGGGAAGAAATATATTATAACAATGTGTAAGAAAACAGAAACTTGGGAGGGGCAAGGAAGCAATCATGGTGAATGAGGCATCTGGCATCTGGTGGGGTGATCTGGTTTCAGTTCCTTGATGCTTTTCTGCCAAAAGAACCGTCTATGGGACTATTGGGTTGGTTTCAGTTTCCCTCATGGAGGGAATTGTTTTCCTCATGAGGCCTGAGGAAGAGAAAAAGAGTAAACCAAATGATCTTTAACGTATTTCTATTTCTCAGATTCTAATGTTCTGTAATTGTTGAGTGCCTGCTACATACCATATTAATATTAGTTTTGTTGGAGTCACAGAGTAAAGAGAGACTGGAGAATGCTTTAAGTGCTAATCACATAGGCTCTAACTTGTGAATGTAGCATGCATAAATTAATTTGTTTATTTGGGTGAAGATCATTAATGAAGACATTAGGTAAACATGCTGTTTGCCCTGATCTCTCTGCCTTACCATTTTGGTTTTCAACTTGAATAGTCTATTTGTAAGAGGGGCATTCTTCAGGTCCCTTGAAGTTAGAAAAACACTACACGTTCAGGCTGAGTTCACAAAATGAAGTAACTTTCCCAAAGTGAATATGAGGATGTGAATATGAGATAGTTTTGCCTTCATTGTCCATGCCTGTCTGTCATGTCATTCTTGTGGTCAAGAGATCTTAGAAAAATTCTTACTAGAGAATGGTAATTGTACTGTGGGGTGGAGCGTGGTGTTAGAGTTCTACGTGTAAGTCATTCATGTGCTATTGAATTTTCTTTATGTTTTGAATAGGTCACTGTAGTATTATATTTGAATTCTTTCTTTGAATCATGTTGAAAGTATGTAATAATTACTTCATAGAGATATTGTGGGCGCTAAAAAAGGAAATTCCTTGGTACTACCAAAACCCTCTGTGGTTGTGTATGTACTTATTCTTTGAAGGTACAAATGAACAGTGTCTACATATTGGTAAGTATAAATATAGGTTGAACCAATTTTTTTTGTTTTTTTTTTTTGAAATGGAGTTTCACTCTTGTTACCCAGGCTGGAGTGCAATGGTGCAATCTTGGCTCACCGCAACCTCCGCCTCCTGGGTTTAGGCAATTCTCCTGCCTCAGCCTCCTGAGTAGCTGGGATTACAGGTACGCGCCACCATGCCCAGCTAATTTTTTGTATTTTTAGTAGAGACGGGGTGTCACCATGTTGACCAGGATCACAATCTCTTGACCTTGTGATCTACCCACCTTGGCCTCCCAAAGTGCTGGGATTACAGGCTTGAGCCACCATGCCCGGCCTGAACCAATGTTTTTTGATCTGGACAAAAGTTACTGAAATAGGAGAAAAGAGGATTTTTATTCATTCCATATGGAAGAAATTCAAAACCATATAGAGGGGGTGATGGGATTCTCTCACCACTTGAAGTTAAGGATCTTCCTTTATGTAGCCCTTCTATTACACACAAATTGTACTAAGTGTTTTCATAGTGGATATTTGGGCAATTTAGAGACTCTCACTAGGTGTTATAACAATGGTAATTTATTTGATTAATTTTAGAAGATACAATAGAATATAGAATTAGCAATAACCCTCTAGCAATACCTAAAAAAAAACCAGAATATAGAAATTAAATAGATGCTATAATTACAATAATAAAAAGATATGCATCTATCATATTTCTATTCACATTTCTATTCTAGTCAATTAAAAAAATAGAAGAATGTCGGTCTGTCTGTCCGTCCAGTCTGTCCCTCCATCCCTCCCTCCTCCCTCCCAGCTTACCAACTTCCTTCCCGACAGGGCCTCACTCCATTGCCCAGGCTGGAGTGCATTGGCATAGTCATGGCTCACTGCAGCCTCAACCTCCTTGGCTAGGGTGATCCTCCCACCCCAGCCTCCAGAGTTGCTGGGACTGCAGGTGCACACCACCATGCCTGGCTACTTTTTTATATTTTTTTGTAGAGACAGAATTTTACCATGTTGCCCAGACTGATCTTGAAATTCTGTGCTCAAGCAATTGCCCCTCCTCAGGCTCCCAAAGTGCTGGGATTACAGGAGTGAGCCACTGTGCCTGGCTACTATATTTTCTTAATGTTAAAGAAACGAATATTAAGGAGTTACTTAGAAATAGTAACTTGACGTTTTGGTCTGTTTTGGGCTATTTTGATGATTCTTGAGAAGATTTTCTTTTTTTCTTCATTCCTAGGATCATGGTGGCTGATCATCCAAGCCTGGATTAAACTCTCTTCCTTGTACTTTTCCTTCTCATTTTAGGCTTTGAAATTGGTATACTCATATTATCAGGAAAATAAGTTTCCTCCAACTTACAGGAAATATTTTCTAGTTTCAGAGAATTATGATTGGTAAAGATTTTAAAAATATGGTATGGATGTGTTTGAATTATTCACTTTTATGATGTGTAGTCTTAACTTTCATGTTGTGTTTTGTTGAACTCATAGATGCTTGAGTAATTAGAGAGATTCTCCCTGGCTCCCCCAGCCACCTCTGTAGCCCCGTTGGGGAAAAAAGGAAACAAAGGAGGAAAACCACGTCAAACACTCAATCATATATTTTTTCTTTTCTCTCTCTCTCTCTTTTTTTTTTTTTGACTCGAAGTCTTGCTCTGTTGTCCAGGCTAGAGCACAGTGGCATGATCTTGGCTCACCACAATCTCCGTCTCCCAGGTTCAGGCGATTCTCCTGCCTCAGTCTCCTGAGTACTGGGATTACAGGCACTCACCACCATGCCTAGCTAATTTTTGTATTTTTAGTAGAGACAGGGTTTCACTACATTGGTCAGGCTGGTCTCAAACTCCTGACCTTGTGAGCCGCCTGCCTTGGCCTCCCAAAGTGGTGGGATTACAGGCATGAGCCACAGTGCCCGGCTGAACACATATTTTTCTTGAGCACCTGTACTAAATTAATGTATTACTGTGAAAGTTGTTTAATTGGAAAGTTGTTTAATCTATTTTTAAAAATACATATTTTATTTCTTTGGGCAGTTTTAGGTTTACAGTGAAATTGAAAAGAAAGCACAGAGAATTCCCTTATAATCCTCCCTTTTATCTCGTAATCTGTTATAATTGCTTATTATTTACAGGAGTTTGTTGGTCAGTACTTTGGGATTTTTCTTTTTTTACATAGATGATCATGTCATGTGCAAACAAGGAGTTTTATTTCTTCCTTACCAATTTGTATACCTTTTATGTCCTTTTCTTGTCTGATTGAATTAGCTAGGATGTCCAGTATGATGCTGAATAGGAGTGGTAAGAAGGGAAATCCTTGCCTTGTTCCTGATCTTTGGGGGAAAGCTTCTGATTTCTCACCATTAGATATGGTGTTTGCTTTAAGTTTTTTTTGTAAATTTTATTTATCAAGTGGAGGAAATCCTCTATTTCTGGTTTGCTGGGAATATTTAATTATTAATTGATGTAGGATTTTATCAAATACTTTAATGCATCTATTGATATGATCTGATTATATGATTTGTTTCTGTTTCCTCGATTGCATTGATTGATTTTCAAATGTTGAACCTACCTTGTATACTTAGAATATACTCTCTACTTGGTTGTGGTGTATAATGTGATTTGCTAAGATTTTTGAGAACATTTGCCTCTGTGTTCATGAAGGATGCTGGTCTGTAATTTTCCTTTCTTGTAAGGCTGTTACCTGGGCTTATTATCTGGTTAAAGTTGGCCCCTGAGAATGAGTTAGGAAGTGCTCACTCTGCTTCTACAGATTGTAGAATATTGGTATCATTTGTTCCTTAAATATTCGATAGAATTCATGAGTGAATTATCTGAGTGTGTAGTGCTTCCTATTTTGGAAGGTTATTATTTATTCAGTTTTAAAAAATTGACTTAGTCTTATTCAGATTATCTGTTTCGTCTTGGGGTGAATTTTGGTAGATTGTGTCTTTTAAGGGATTGGTACATTTCACCTAAGTTATCAAATTTAAAAGCATAGAACCAGCTTTGAGTTTTGTTGATTTTCTTTATTTTCCTATTTTCAATTTTGCTGATTTTTGCTCTGATTTTTATTACTTTCTTCTGCTTCCTTTGGATTTAGTTTGTTCATTTTCTAGTTTCCTAAATTAAAAGCTTAGATGATTAATGTTATCTTTCTTTTTTTTTTTTTTAACAAATATATTCAGTACTATAAATTAATCTCTTAGTCCTGCTTTGCTGCATCCCACAATTATTTATTTATTTGTTTATTTTTGAAATGGGGGCTCATTATGTTGCCCAGGCTGGTCTGGAACTCCTAGCCTCAGGTTATTCTCCTGCCTTGGCCTCTCAAAGTTCTGGGATTACATGCATGAGCCACTGCGCCCGGCCATAAATTTTGGTGTTTTATTTTCATGTACACTTAGTTTAAAATAATATAGTTTCTCAAGACTATGTTTTTGTCCTTTGAGTTAATTGTAAGTGAGCTGTTTAAACATCTCCAAATATTTTGAGATTTTTCAGCAATTTTTTTGTTTAACTAGTTTAATTCCACTGTGGTGTGTCTATTTGTATGGTGTGTAGTCTTTTAAACTTGTTAAGGTATATTTTGTAGTCTGTGTTTGTGAAATGTTCCCTGTGGATTTCAGAAGAATGTGTATACTGCTATTGCTGGATGAAGTGTTCGATAAATGTCAGTTAGATCCAGTTGATTGATGGTGTCATCAGCTCTACGATACTTTCCTGATTTTCTGCTTCTGTCGATTACTGATAGAGGGTTGTTGAAGCTCCAACTATAATAATGAATTCATGTGTTTCTCCTTGTAGTTTCATCAGTTTTTATTATACCTTATGTATTTTGACACTCTTATTAGGTGCATACATATAGAGATAATTATGTCTTCTTGGTGAGTAGTAACAGATTGACCATCTGTTTTTATGTAATGCCCCTCTGTCACTGATAATTTTTCTTGGCCTGAAGCTTGCTCTGTCTGAAATTAATATAGCCATTTCAAGTTTCTTTTAATTAGCTTTAGCATAGCCTATCTTTCTCCATCCTTTTACTTTTAATCTGTCTTTGTCTTTAGAATGGGATTTTTGTAGACATTGTATAGAAGGGTGTTGTCTTTAGATTTATTCTTGACAGCATGTATCTTTTAACTGGTGTATTTAGACCACAATGTTTAAACTAATTATTAATAATAGTTGGATTAATAGCTACAGTATTTATAACTGTTTTCTACTCATTGTCCTTGTTCTTTCTTTTTTTGTATTTCACTCTATTTCTGCCTTCTTCATTTTATTTGAGCATTTTATATGATTTCATTTTATTTAATTAATTAATTAATTAATTTTTTTAGAGACAAGGTTTCACCATGTTGGTCAGGCTGGTCTCAAAGTCGCCACCTCAGGTGATCTGCCCGCCTCAGCCGCCCAAAGTACAGGCGTGAGCGACCGCACCTGGCCTATGATTCCATTTTGTTTCCTGTTTTAGAATATCAATTATACTTACTTAAAATAATTTTTTAGGCTGAGACTGGTGGCACGCCTGTAATCCCAGCACTTTGGGAGGCTGAGGTGGGTGGATCACCTAAGGTCAGGAGTTCCCGACCAGCCTGACCAACATGGTAAAATCCCATCTCTACTAAAAATACAAAAATTAGGCCGGGCGCGGTGGCTCACGTCTGTAATCCCAGCACTTTGGGAGGCCGAGGAGGGTGGATCACGAGATCAAGAGAATCGAGACCATCCTGGTCAACATGGTGAAACCCCGTCTCTACTAAAAATACAAAAAATTAGCTGGGCATGGTGGCGCATGCCTGTAATCCCAGCTACTCAGGAGGCTGAGGCAGGAGAATTGCCTGAGCCCAGGAGGCGGAGATTGCGGTGAGCCAAGATCGCGCCATTGCACTCCAGCCTTGGTAACAAGAGCGAAACTCCGTCTCAAAAAAAAAAAAAAAAAAAAGAGAAAAAAAGAAAATACAAAAATTAGCTGGGCATTGGTGGCCCAAGGTTGAGACAAGAGAATTGTTTGAAACTCAGAGATGGAGGTTGCAGTCAGCCGAAATCGCACTACTGCATTCTAGCCTAGGTGACAGAGAGAAACTCTGTCTCAACAAATAAATAAATAATAAAATTACTTTTTAGTAGTTGCCCCAGAGTTTGCAATAATTACACAGTTAAACTAATCTCAGTTCACTTTTTAAATAACACTATACCCCTTCATGTGTAGTGCAAGTACCTTATAACACAGTATTGTCAATTCCTTTTTCCCATTCCTTTTAACATTACTTTTTTTCACTTTTCCATAATTTACGGTCACTAAGTATATTGTTGCTATTATTATTTTGAACAAGTTATTATCTGTTAGATGAAATAAGGATCAGAAAAACAAAAGATTTAATTTTACCTTTATTTTTTTCTCTACCCTCTTCCTTTCTTTTTGTAATACCTATTTCTGATCTACATTGTTTTCCTTCTTTCTGAATAACTTCTGTTAACATTTCTTGCAAGATGTGTCTGTTGGGTTTCATTTCTCCCAGTTTTTATTTGAGAAAGTCTTCATTTCTTCTTTTGAAGGGTGATTTTACAGGGATTCTACAGGAATTCTAGTTTTTTTTTTTTTTTTTCAGTCTAGCTGGTTATGTTATGCTATGCTATGCTATGTTATGTTTGTATGTTATGTTATGTTATGTTATGTTATGTTATGTTATGTTAAGTTATGTTATGTTATGTTATGTTATTTTTGAGACCGAGTTCACTTTGGCACCCATACTAGAGTGCAGTGGTGTGATCTCGGCTCACTGCAGTCTCCGTCTCCTGGGTTTAAGTGATCCTCCTGCCTCAGGCTCCTGAGTAGCTGGGACTACAGGTGTGTGCCACCATGCCTGGCTGTTTTTGTAATTTTTAGTAGAGATGGGGTTTGACCATATTGATCAGGCTGATCTCTAACTCCTGACCTCATGATCTCCCTGCCTTGGACTCTGGGATTATAGGCTGGGATAATAGGCATGAGCCACTGTGCCTGGCTACTTCAGAAGTCTTTTGTTTATTTATTTTTTAAACACCTCTTATGCTATGAATTCAAAAGAGTAGGTTCCAGCAGCCCAGGCTCCTTCCCATTGGTTCTCACAAAGTGTGCTTATCTGGGTGGAGCAGGCTAGTGCTTCAGTTGAACCCAGGAACCTTTGTCTTTAGCTTCTTTCTTTTTCTGATCATTTTCCTTTACATGTTTCAGGAAGCTATCTTGGCTCTTGGCTCTTAGAGTGCTTAATGTGCTCAATACGCACATTAATTCTCTTGGCAAGAATCTTGCCTTTAACTTGTTTGTTTATGACAGTGCCAACAGCCTGCTGGGTAACATTGTAGACTCTTCCAGTTTTTCCATGGTAACACATGTGGGGCATTCCTTTTTGAACAGTATCCATTCCCTTGGTGTCTACAATATCACCTTTCTTATAGATTTGCATATACCTGGCCAAAGGAACAACTCCATGTTTACTAAAAGGCCTAGAGAATATATATCAAGTGCCTTTCCTCTTTTCCGTTGTGTTCGTCATTTTGGTGAATTACTGGAAGATGGCAGTTCCAACCGAAAGGATTTATTTTTTTTAAACACTAAATATTTCACTTCACTCTTTGCTTGCATGGTTTCTGAAGACAAAGTTTGATCCAATTCTTTGTTTCTCTGTGGATAAGAAGTTTTTTGTGTGTGTTGATTTTTTTTCTTTACTTCTTGTGTCTTTTGAGATATCTTACTGGTCTTTTTTTTTTTTGAGACGGAGTTTCGCTCGTTACCCAGGCTGGAGTGCAATGGTGCGATCTCGGCTTACTGCAGCCTCCACCTCCTGGGTTCAAGCAATTCTCCTGCCTCAGCCTCCTGAGTAGCTGGGATTACAGACATGAGCCACCATGCCCAGCTAATTTTTTGTATTTTTAATGCAGACAGGGTTTCACCACGTTGACCAGGATGGTCTCGATCTCTTGACCTCGTGATCCACCCACCTCGGCCTCCCAAAACTGGTCTTAGTAAGTAAAAGATTAAAGTTTTTCTTTTTATTTAGTTTTCTCTTTGTCTGATTTTCTGCAGTTTTGCTATCATTTGTCTATATGTAAATATTTTGGTATTTATCTTGCTAGGTGTTCTCTGAACTTCTTGGTTTGGTGTCACTAAAGACATTCTTTCCTGTTACAGTATTATTGATTTGTACACTCCTCTTCCTCACCTCCCCCCTTCACTATTTTTTTGCTTCTCTTTCCTCTTCCTTTCTTTCCACAGGGTGTCACTCTGTCACCTTGGCTGGAATGCAGTAGAAGCATGATCATAACTCACTACAGCCTTGAACTCCTGAGTTCAAGTGATCCTCCCTCCTCAGCCTCTCCAGTAGCTAGGACTACAGGTGTGTGCCACTGTGCCTAGCTAATTAAAAAAAAATGTAGAGACAGGATCTCCAATGTTGCCCAGGCTGGTCTTAAAAAAAAGAACTTAGCTGGGCATGGTGGCATGAACCTGTAGTCCTACCTGTTTGGGAAGCTGTGGCAGGAATATCGCTTGTGCCTTGGAGTTCAAGGCTACAGTGAGCTGTGGATCACCACTACACTCCAGACTGGGTAACAGTGAGACTCTGTCTCAAAACATATTAAAAAAATGTTTAAATTCCTGGGTAATTTAATAATTCCTGGTAAAAATTCCTCCCACATCTGAGTCTGTTTTCAAGGCTTGTTTTGTTTCTTCAGATTGTATTTTTTGCCTTTACAGTGCCTCATAATTTTTTTTCATAGCCAATCAGAATGTATCAGGTAAAAGGAACTGAGGTAAATAGGCCTTTAGGGTGAGGTTTTATGTTTATCTGTTTAGAAGTCAGGCCGTGTTTACTCTGGCTGTGGTATCAGAAGCAAATATTATGGGATATTTAGGGTGTTGCTTTTCTGGCTAGAAACCTCTGTGACCGCTAGCACCTTTGCCCTAGTTCTTGTCCTATGTCCAGGAAGAATGAAGTATGTAGAGAAGTGGGGGGTGAGCAAGACAAAGACAAACTTTATTGAGTGTTAGAACAGCTCAGAGGAGACCTGCAGGGGGCAGCCCCTCTCTGTAGGCAGGTCATCTCATCCAGTGTTCAGCTCTCAGCAGAGAGGAGGCCCTGGAGTGAGTGTCTCCTCTTTTAGGCAGGTTCCCACTGATTTCCCAGCTCTCAGCTGAGAGGATACCTTCTCTCTGCAGCTGGTCATCTGGCTATCTAGCTGTCCTTTCCCCTGCTGTGGCTGATCCTGGGGCTTTTATGGACCTCAGAGGGGAGGAGGTATGTGCCAGTTGATAAATTGGTGGCCATGGGTGGGCTGGAAAAAGGCACCACAAGTCTCCATTCCAGTCTGTGGGTCTGGCAGCCCGGCCCCCAACCTTCAAGCGCTCCCTGGCCTGAAGGTGGGGTCTTACGGGTGACCTTCCCCCTTCTATCCAGGAGCCTCTCTGCC
The DNA here is from genome assembly GCF_049354715.1 of Callithrix jacchus. Classification (NCBI taxonomy): domain Eukaryota; kingdom Metazoa; phylum Chordata; class Mammalia; order Primates; family Cebidae; genus Callithrix; species Callithrix jacchus. The sequence goes on from NC_133509.1 coordinate 100,387,935, forward strand.
TCCTGCCACCTTCCATGGCACCCAGGCTGCTTGTGCCTGGCACCTGCAGGCCAGCGTGGAGTGGCATGCCTACCTCAGCTTCCCCAGAAGGGAGGAGTCAGGGCCTGAGCATGCATATACCCTGCTGGGCTGTGATGGTGTCTAGGCTTGGCTCCAACCCTGCTCTAGAGGACCTCCCAGATTAGAGCTGATGCGGGAAGTGGCAGCAGGAACTGGCAGTGGGAACAGGCATTTCCGAGTCTGCCAGGGCCAGGGGAGCCTTCCTGAGCCCCCAAGAGCACACGGAAGTCTGGGTCCATAACCTTGACTTGGGTAGCTACAGCTACATGGGGTGGGAGAACAGGGCTCCTGCCTGTCCCCAAGACCACATGGAAGCCTGGGTCTACCACCCAGGCTTAGGTGTCTTGGGCTGCTGCCTGTTCCTGGCTCTTACTGGCACTGTGGAGCATGAAGCCCTGGCTGTGCCCCCCTTCAGCCTGGGGCAGGGACTGCAGATCCTTGCTGGGCCTGGGCTGGCGTCCGGGGCAGGGGTGACATCGCCAGGGGCCACCCCAGTAGCCCTGGCACTCAGGGGTGGCCTGAGCAGAGCAGATCACTGTGTGATATGACTGTTGGGAGAGGCAGGCTCAGCAGTTGCCTGATGTGGGGTGAACCCTGGGGACGTGGCCCCAGGTGGCCCTGTGCAGAGCCTCCTCCTGAGGCCCAGGAACCTGGCACCCTCAGCAAGGTGAGTGCAGTGGCTGTGTCACTGGCCAGTCCCTGAAGTGGGCACTGTTGCCACTTCCTGCCTTAGGTCCCTGAGCTCAGCCTCAGCTCTGCATCGGGCCCCTCTCTGCCTAACTGTGCTGCACTGAGGGCAGCAGGCTGTTGGAGGAGAGGAGGGGGCTGTCTGCTTTCTCCCTGTACAGAAAGCCACCACTGTACAGAAATCCACCACTATCACTATCAGAGGCTAAAATGTCTTCTAGTGTCTTTGCTTTTATCTGCCCTGTTGTCTTTGGGTTTTTGTAAAGAATTCTTAAATGGAGTCTGAGGCTTGCAGGTTTTTAAGTTGTAATCTTGTGTTGTACAAGAGCTGTATTGATGTGGTGGTAAAGGTAGAGGGATGCGAGTGAAAGTTCTGTAGTCCTGTAATTAGATTTCAGGACTATAGAACTAAGGGCTATAGAACTTTCCCCCTCATCCCTCTGCCCTCTACCAACTGTGAGCCTGAGTTAGATACCTAACTCTTTTTCCCTGTCAAAGGATAGATGGGGCTGGAGTTCTGTATTTCCCTTCCCTTAGGTTGGTTAGGCACTGTAAAACCCTAGTAGGTTAGGCAGTCTAAAAGCCCAGTTGGTTAGGTTCTGGTAAAATAGTTTTGTTTTCTGGAATGTCTTTTAAGAGAAACAGAAAGCCCTTGGCATATTCCAAAATGGTTTCTTCTAACCCTGCTGCAAGCAGGAGGGGATTTTTTACAGATCTTTACCATGAGAGCCTGGTAGGGCTCCTGTAGGTAAAACTCAAGAAGGTATAGGGACCCCTCTAAGACTGGTCCCCTTGCAGTACGTAGCCACTTCTGCTACGTACTGATGATGCTGAGAACTTTGGATTTATGGAACCAATTAATTTGATGAGTCATTTACATTGAATTTCTTAATTAGTGGATTGCCCACTAATTATTTTTATGAGCAGAGAATAAGGTAATGTTAATTCTTTTTGTGATATGGTAAAAACTTAGTTCATATAATGAATTTAGTGCTCAAATATTTTAGTAGAAATTGAAATAGAAAAGAAAGATTGTGGTAAATTAAATGTAAAATATAATTTTATTTTCTTTAGAAAACTTCACGTTGAAAAGATCACCACATTATAGATAATTTAGACAGCTTATTTGTTAATAACTTTTATTATTATTGAATGTAAAAGAGTTACACTCAGTTTCATGAACTTAACATAACTGCGGTTATCATGTTGGTATATGTCCCTTTTAGTCCTTTTTCATATACAGATTTTTTTTTTTTTACAAAGTTGTGATAATAATTTCTTTTCTAATGGTGCCTTTCTTTTTTCAGTTAATAGTGTAAATGTTTCCCATTTCTAACAATGTTTTCTTATTAAGTGTGTTACTGTTAGCTTGGTCAGACTGAGTTTATTGTGCATATTGCTGTAGTGAACATCTTTGTGCCTTTAGCTTTTCCATATTTGTACCATATCTATGGCTGGGTTTTCAGAAGTCTTGTCTCTTTCTCTCTCTCTCTCTCTCTTTTTGCCTGTCTTTTTTCTTTCCTTCATTTGGGGAGGATTTTGTGTTCTCTTTTACAGGACTAATTAACTTTTATTGGATCTTGAAAAATGGGATTAAAAATGTTTTTGTCAGTGGCGCACGCCTGTAATCCCAGCACTTGGGGAGGCCAAGGCGGGTGGATCACGAGGTCAAGAGATTGAGACCATCCTGGTCAACATGGTGAAACCCCGTCTCTACTAAAAATACAAAAAATTAGCCGGGCATGGTGGCACGTGCCTGTAATCCCAGCTACTCAGGAGGCTGAGGCAGGAGAATTGCCTGAACCCAGGAGGCGGAGGTTGCGGTGAGCCAAGATCGCGCCATTGCACTCCAGTCTGGGTAACAAGAGCGAAACTCTGCCTCAAAAAAAAAAAAAAAAGTTTTTGTTACTTACGTAATTTGAAAAAAAAATGCTTTTGGACTTACATTGCCACAATGGTTTACACAACTTTATTCCAAAAAATTGTAGTTTTGTGACTAGCTGATAAAAATGCTCTCCTATATATATGCCAAACTTGGTATTCTAGACTCTCATACTTAGGATGTAAAGTGACTATAGTCCAATAATTTAATATCTCATGTTTAATTCTTGTAATATTTTACTCACAAATTGAACTTTTCCAATTTAATGTTTATGTACTTAATTTGGTATCTTTGGTAGGATTACGTATTAGATTTCTTTTCATTCTTCTGACTTCTCCCTAAACTAATGTTTCAAGCTGAAATGGGTCTAGCAGTTTAAGTAGGAAAATCAGTATGAGTAGAGACTTCTAGAAACTTCTGTTGTCACTGAGATGCTGAATTTGATGATTCTGACCCTACTTGCTCATCTGTAAAAGCTATTAGAGGATTATTTTAAGAGTTCCTATTCTATACAGGTATATATACACCACATAATATCACTCAGCCATAAAAAAAAATGAAATGATGTTTTTTTGCAGCAGTTTGGATGGAGCTGGAGGCCATTATTCTAAGTGAGGTATCTCAGGAATGGAAAACCAAATACCATATGTTCTTACAAGTGGGAGCTAAGCCATGGGCATACAGAGTAGTGACATAGAGTTTGGAGCTTCTGAAGCAGGGAGGATAGTAAGAGGGTGGTGAGGGGAAAAAAAAATGATATTGGGTACAGTGTACACTAGTTGGGTGATGGGTGTAGTAAAATCTCAGACTTCACTACTATACAGTTCATCCATGTAACCCAAAACCACTTGTACTCCAAAAGCTACTGAAATAAAAAAGATGTTTAAAAAGAGGGCCAGGTACGGCGGCTCACGTCTATAATCCCAGTACTTTGGGAGGCCAGGGCAGGCGGATCCCGAGGTCAAGAGATCAAGACCATCTTGGCCAACATGGTGAAACCCTGTCTCCACTAAAAATACAAAAATTAGCTGGGCATGGTGGTGCACACCTGTAGTCCCAGCTACTCAGGAGACTGAGGCAGGAGAATTGCTCAAATCAGGAGAAGGAGGTTTCAGTGAGCCAAGATGGTGCCACCGCACTCCAGCCTGGCGACAGAGAGAGACTCCGTCTTTAAAAAAAGAGGCAGGAGGCAGAGTGGCTAATGCCTGTAATCCCAGCACTTTGGAAGGCTGAGATGGGCAGATCCCTTGAGTCCAGGAGTTCGAGACCAGCCTGACCAACATGGTGAAGTCCCATCTCTACTTAAAATAAGAAAAAATTAGCTGGGTATTGTGACTTAGCACCTGTAATCCCAGCTACTTGGGAGGCTGAGGTGGGAGAATTGCTTGAATCTGGGAGGCAGAGGTTGCAGTGAGCCTAGATTGTGCCACTGTACTCCAGCCTGGGTGAAAGAGCAAAACTCTGTCTCAAAAAAAAAAAAATTATAAAAAGAGTTTCTGTTGTACATAATCTTTTAGCCTTATTATTTCTTAGGGATTTTATAAATACATGTAGCTTTTTTACTCTTGTCATCTTCAAGTTATTTGCCAAGATTGAAAAATAGCCATCTTTCTTCTAATACCCTGGTGAGCCTGAAAGAAGAAAATGTTACACAGTTCATTTTATTGTAAAAGTAGTAAAATTTCTCAACTGATATTCATTCTTGGTTTTTGTGGATTTGTTCAGGGAAGATAGAATTTATTTTTATTTTTAATTTTTTAGTAGAGATGAAGTTTTGTTGTGTTGCCAGGCTGGTCTGGAACTTCTGAGCTCAAGCAATGCTGCCTTGGCATTCCAAAGTGTCGGCATTATAGGCATGAGCCACTGCACCTGGCTGGAAGACAGGATTACTTAACAAGTAAATATCACTTAAGAATATACTGGTATGGAATCTGAAGTTGTGTATACCAGGATGTTCACATATTCTTTGTATCTTGTTCCCAGTCTTTCCCGCAATCTTGTCTCACCTTTTCCCCAATAAGTTTAGTTAACAACTACTACGAAATTTGGAATACAGAGTGATAACAACCCTACCTTTAGGAAGCTGATAATTTAGAAGGCAAAGTAGAAATATAAGTTAATAATTACAGTGCAGGAAGTCCCTTAATTTCCTCTATAATAACATGTCTCCCAAAATGTGATTGAAAATAAAAATTCCACGTGTCATAGGCGTAGGAGGTATTTGGGTGTTTGTATGGCGAGTCATTTCATAGAGCTAAAATTTATTATTATGAAATATTCAGTTCTAGTTCCTGGACGTGTTACCTCCTTTGGAACCAGAAATCGTAGTTGCTGCATAACATTAAAAGCATCAGGATGATGCTTGTAATCCCAGCACTTTGGGAGGCAGAGGCAGAGGATTGCTTGAAGCCAAGAGTTTGAGACCAGCCTAGGCAACATAGTGAGACCCTATTTCTATCAAAAAAATTTTTTTAAATTAGCCAGGCATGGTGGTGTGTGCATATAGTCCTGGGTATTTAGGAGGCAGAGGCAGAGGACTGCTTGAACTGAAGTGTTTGAGGTTGCAGTGAGCTATGGTAGAACCACTGTACTCCAGCCTGGGCAACAGATTCAGACCCTGTCTTGTGGGGGGGAAAAAAAGTGTAAGGATGGGATTTCTAGGCATTTTTAGGGCTGAGCAAATCAATCTTGGGTCCAACCTCCTTGTGGGAGGTGGGTGGCAGCCTCTGGAATTTGAGCCCTGCTACTGGGATTGTAGGTATAGGAACTTGACAGGGGAAGAGTCTTTCTCACTGTGTTGGTAGTAAGAGCTTGGTGCTTAATGGGTGCCTTTCACTAATTAGATCACCTAGGATTTCTGCTCAGAACCCAGCAATACTTGTAGGCCTTCACTGTTCCAAGAGAGAAATCAGGGACTTCTGGTGATAAGTCAAGGATAAGAGATAAGAAAACACCTATACTTTAGGATATTAGAACTACAACTCCATTTTCTCCTTCACCCTCACCTTTTTCCACCTCCCAGCTTCCAAGTATATGTGATTAAGGCTTTGTCCAGAGCAGGACTGGAGAATGGGGTAGGAAGAATTACTTTTTTTCATCATAGGTCAGGGTAGTGTCAGCTCCCCCTAAACTACAGGGAGGCCTGGCTTCATACCTCTTCTCCCAATTTCCTATCATTGTGAAATAACAGAGCTTCATGCAGTAACTCAAAGTTATTGTTAATAAGGTGATATGTAAAAGATTGAATTTGGTGTTCTGAAGTTAGTGTGAGGATATCAGTCTGTTAATGTGTGAAATATTTTGAGCTGTGTGAAACTCAATTTTGCTTAGTGTAGTAAGTGCAACTAAAGTACGTGTAAAACTCAATAGTAGCACACAGGAAGGAGTAATGAATTGTGTCTAGAGAGTCAGGAAAGATCTCACAAAGGAGAGAGGATCCTTGAGTTCTTTGTTAAAGTGGTAGATTTAAAGAAGCTTGCCCGCTCATTCATTCATTCATTCATTCATTCATTCATTCATTCATTCATTCATTCATAGATGGGGTTTTGCTGTAGGTCTCCCAGGCTGGAGTTTAGTGGTGCTATCATAGCTCACTGCAATCTCTAACTTCTGGGCTCAAGCATAGTTGAAGTCTCTGCCCAATAATACTGATCTCTTGGAACCTCACTCATTTCAGAAATGGCTCTGGTCCGAATACATAATATGGGACTAAGCTTTTCTAAATATCTTTATGCCTTAATTCTTTATGCATAAACTTTAGCAACTTCTAAGCTACCATTAGTAAATTTTCACTATAAATTATATACTTGATGATTGAATTTTTAGACTTAGATTTATTCCAGATATAAGTCAACCTAAATACAAAGTTTTTCTCTACTTAAATGTAAGCATTTTTGGCACTCTTGAAGATTCTGAGTACTTTTCTGGGCAGTTAGGCCATCGGAATGTTTGTATGAATTCTGGAATTGCCCTAGAGAGCATAAGCTATGGAATAAAGCAGGCGTATGGTCTGACTCAGTCACTTAAGATCTGTGCATCCTTGGATAGTAACTTCGATGCTGATTTTCCATATCTGTAAAATATGGGTAAAGAGTGAAGAGTCTTTAGCACGGTACCTGGCATGAAGTAATGGCTCAATAAATGTTAATTATTACTATTGTTAACTAAATAAGCATTCTCTAGGTCTCTGGATTGAAACATATAGATGTTGGAGACTGAATACCTTGAGGCCATCTTGCGCTAAGACTAGATGCTCAGGAGCACTTTTTTGATTAGTCATTTATTCATTGAGCATATATTTTTTTATTGTTTTAACTTTAGCAAGATACTCAAGTCAGTCAATTTTATTTCTATACATATATTTCTATGTAGAGATTTCCTATAGGATGACCTATTCTGGGTATGTCTTTCTGACCTGCAGCTAATCAAGTTAACTACAGCTTTACTATTTTTTTTTTAAACCATAATAATGTAATACAGTAGCACAGAGGAAATAGGCTGTTGGTCGACTTCTAAATTCTCGCATGGGTTAGATTTGCCCAAAAGCAAATCATACAGTAAGAATTGATGAGAGAACTTTTCTCATAACTCCTAGCCAGGTAAGTTTGTTTCACTTGGTATAAGTCAGAGGAATCTGAACTATAGAACCAAATTGTAGGGAAAGGTGACTCAGGGTTCTTGATGTCTTTTTGTCTTTCCCTCAGGGGAGTTCTAGATGTAAAAAGCATCATATTTTAAAAGTTATCAGTCATCAGTGAAGGCAGCAGAAAAGTCAGACACTAATATAGGCAAGTCTAGATTATATCTGTTATAATCTTTTTTGATCAGAAGATTCTAGATTCTAGAACCAGGTCTGTAAAATGTTGAGAGGCTGCTAAGTAAACACCATTATAGTCATATAATTGATTTTTCTTTGTCTTTCTTCTTGGACATACTCTTCTTTATAAAGAGAGTACTCCCTCCTCCACCCCAGATAGTATCTATCTTGAAGTTTTGAGAACAATAGTATTCTTGTGCTTTAGGTTCTGTGTTGCTGACTTGAGGGAATTTGATACGCAATAGTCCTGCAGGCCCCCTAGTAGATACCTGAAACCATGGATAGTACTGAGCCCTGTACATACAAGTCAGGCATCCCAAATCCAAAATCCAAAATGTTCCAAAATATGAAACCGACATGACACTCAAAGCATTTTAGATTTGTGGATTTGAGATGCTCAACTAGTAAGTATAACACAAATATCCCAAATTCCCTATTCCCATTAATTTTTACTTGATATTCTGAATTCTTAAGTGGGACTTTTTTCTAATTTGGGGATAGCTCCGATTTTTATGAAAGAAATTAATAGGAAATTTTGAGATGGTAATAGAAATTGTCTTTGTAGTGTTAAACTTTTAGTTGGGAGGCTATTAGGCTGGGGTCTCTATAGCTGTTTAAATACCTGTCTAAGCAATCCAAAGCCTAACTTAAAAAGTAAAAGGAAACTAGGTATTTTGCCATCTAGAAACCACCCAACTAATCTCTAACAAGTGTCTTTCTACTCTAATCAATGAGATATGTTTTCTTTGTCTTCCTTTTTTGTTCAGCCCATAAAGCTTGCAGCCCACACTGCTGCGAATGAAGCTCTTCAAACCTCTTAGAGTTCAGAGTGCTACCTGATTGATGAATCATTCTTTGCCCAGATAACTCTTTTATTTTGTCTGTTTTTGCTTTAAACAACAAAGGAACATAAATTCTGTTAATTGAGCTTCTGAATGTAACAGTGAAAATTCCCTTTAAGGCTTTGATTATCAGTATTTTAGGAATATAGATCTTTTTAAAACATTAGCTTTTAATGTGTTTTGGTTAAACATGATGATTTATGTGTCATTATAGTGCCACACTCACAAAAGTTGCTAACTAAATGTTAGTTCCTTCAATACATATATTCATTCACTGGGACATGGTTCCAAAAATAGATGATCATAAGAATTCTCTGGGAGCTTTTAAAAACTACAGATGTCTATGGCATATATTAATACATGGCATCTATAGTAATACATGTATGTAAATGTATGCAAACAATTTTATTTATTTTTTCCTTAACATTAACTCCTTCAGATAGAATGTTTGGCTCAAATGATTTAATTTTTTTTGAGGTTGTTGATTCACAGAAACAAATCCCCTTCAGAAAGATTGTACTAGTTTACACAATTACCTTTAACACAGGGTATTCTTGAGCTTTTAATATTTCTCAGTTAGTGGAAAGGATCTCTTAGTTTGTTGGGGTCTCTTTGATTTATGAGAGGGATTTAGCATTTTCTATAATTCATTGATATCTACATTTCTTCCTCCCTCCCTCCTTTTCTTCTTTCCTTTCTCCTTCTCCTACTTCTACTCACTGCCCCCTACTATCTTCCCTTTCCCGTGCTCCCCCTCCTTCTTCCCCTTCTATCCCTCTCCCCTCCTGTTTTTCCTTCTTTACTTGTTTTTGATCTATGTTCTTTCACATATGGAGATTCTGTTTTGGCCAGCAATACGTTGAATCATGAGGCTAGAAGATGAGGACTAAAAACAGGAATTGGTGTCCAGAAAGGTGGGGTAGTTTTGATTGCTGTGCCTGTTGCAAATATGAGCAAGATGTTAAATGTATACTAGATCTGTGAGATTTTTTTATACCTATTTTTATTATCTCATTAATGGTATCTTTGAAAAATGGTTCTTTTCAGTTTGGGATTGGGGGAATTGGATTTAAAATTTTTTTATATGAAGAAACCAAATATTTTGCTACTATCATTTGGAAACCTCTTGTTATAATTGGTTGTGGGTAGTATTGGAATCAGTTTGAAACATGCCATTAATGACCACTTGTTTTCATTTGTTGACTATGGGTAAATGTGATTAGAACAGAAACCCCTTAATAATAGGAATTTTTTATCGTTGTGTCCCTAGTGCCTCATAGTATCTGGCCCTGATTAGGGGTTTTAGAAGTGCTTAATGACTGTGATGGCTTTTTTTTAATCTGAATCCGCCTTTTCTATCCCATCTATCCCTCTCCCCTCCTGTTAGGATAACATTCATCTTGAGAGTGGTAAAACTATTGCAGACTGCAGAAATGAACTGTGATTTTTTTTTTTTTTTTTTTTTTTTTTTGAGGCAGGGTCTCTCTCTGTCACCCAGGCTGAAGTGCAGTGCATGATCATATTAATAGCTTATTGTAACCTTGACCTCCCCAGGCTCAGGTGATGCTTCCACCTCAGCTGCCAGAGTAGCTGGGACTACAGGCACACTCCATCATGCCCAGCTAATTTTTGAATTTTTGTAGAGACAGGGTTTCATCATGTTGCCCAGGCTTGTTTCAGTCTCCTGGGCTCAAGGGATCTGCCTGTCTTGGCCACTGTGCCTGGCCCAAATATCTTTTTTCAGACACCACTTTTGATTCTTTTGGATATGTATCCAGAAGTGGAATTGCTGGTGTCATATTGTTAATTCCTTTTTTTTTGAGATGGAGATTCACTCTGTCACCTGGGCTGGAGTGCAGTCGTGCTATCTCCTGGGTTCAAGTAATTCTCCTACCTCAGCCTTCCAAGTAGCTAGGATTACGGACTTGTGCCACCACACTGGCTAATTTTTTCTATATTTTTAGTAGAGATGGGGTTTCACCATGTTGGCCAGGCTGGTCTTGAACTACAGACCTCAAGTGATCTGCCTGCCTTGGCCTCCCAAAGTGCTAGGATTATAGGTGTGAGCCATCGTGCCCAGCCTCTGTAATTCTTTTTTTCATTTTTTGAGGAAACAGCATACTGTTTTCCACAGTGGCTACACCGTTTTACATTCCCACCAGCACCACACAGGGTTCTGATTTCAGCACATTCTTACCAACACTTATTTTCCTTTTTTTTTTTTTAAATAATAATCATCTTAATGGGTGTGAAGTGGTATCTCATTGTGGTTTTGATTTGCATTTTTGAAATGATTAGAGATGTTGAGCACCTTTTCTTATGCTTATTGTTCATTTGCATATTTTCTTTGGAGAAATGCCTATTTAAGTCCTTTGCCCATTTTGAATTAGATTTTGTTGTTGTTTAGATTTAGGGATACTTTTAAAAGATACTAATCACATGAACTCTGTTTTAAGTGATTTATAATTCTGTAATGTATACTTTTTTTTCTGATAGACTTCTATATAGTTTGTGTTCTGGCAGGTCAGTGCCGTGTGATTTTTTAAAAATAGTTTTGCCTGAGGTATGATTGGCATACAAAATACTGCACACAATATGAAATGAGCAATTTGATTAGTTTTGACATATGTATACATTTGTGAATCCATCACCGCAATTAAGATAGTAAACACTCATTACCTCCACAGATTTCTTCTCCCCCCCTTGTAATCTTTTCCCCCACTACTTCCTATCCTTCCCTGCCTTCAGGAAAATCCCAAATTGCTTTCTATTATCATAAATTTTCTAAGGTTTTTTTTCTTTTTTAAATGGTGAAAAGATATACATATATTTAGAATTAGCCAGCTGGACTGTATAGATGATCCCAATTTTGTTGGCAACATCCAAAGCATCGTAATCAGGGGCCAGTCGAACATATGCCTTCTTCTCTCCATCAGGCCGAATCAGGGTGTTGACCTTGGCCACATCAATGTCATAGAGCTTCTTCACAGCCTGTTTGATGTGGTGCTTGTTGGCTTTAACATCCACAATGAACACAAGTGTGTTGTTGTCTTCTGTCTTCTTCATGGCAGACTCAGTGGTCAGTGGAAACTTGATGATAGCATAGTGGTCAAGTTTGTTTCTCCTGGGGGCGCTCTTCCGAGGATATTTGGGCTGCCTCCAGAGTCGCAGTGTCTTGGGCCGCCAGAAGATGGGTGACGTGCGGATCTTCTTTTTTGTGTGGCTGTGGACACCTTTCAACACTGCCTTCTTGGCCTTTAAAGCCTTCACTCTGGCTTCGGCTTTAGGAGGGGCAGGAGCTTCCTTCTTCGCTTTTGGCGCCGTCTTGTGAAAAGGGCCCAAGTTTGTTTTTTTTTTCTGGGAATTATGGTATATACTTTTGGGCAGTGGCTATTTCTCTGTTTATTTACCATTTGTATATTTTCTTTGGTATAAAATGTCTGTTTAAATATTTTGCCCATTATTATTTAAATTGGGTTGGTGGTTTTCTTATTGAGTTCTGAGAGTTGTGTATATTCTTGATCAAAGTTGTTTATAAGATACATGCTTAGCCGGGCGCAGTGGCTCATGCCTGTAATCCCAGCACTTTGGGAGACCGAGGCGGGCAGATCATGAGGTCAAGAGATCGAGACCGTCCTGGGCAACACGGTGAAACCCCGTCTCTACTAAAAATACAAAAATTAGCTGGGTGTGGTGGCGGGTGCCTGTAGTCCCAGCTATTTGAGAGGCTGAGGCAGGAGAATTGCTTGAACCTGGGAGGCGGAGGTTGCAGTGAGCCGAGATTGTGCCACTGCACTCCAGCCTGGCGCCTGGCAACAGAGCGAGACTCTGTCTCAAAAAAAAAAAAAAAAAAAGATAACTGCTTTGCAGATGTATTTTTCCTGGACTGTTGCTTATCTTTTCTTTCTCTTAAGCGTATCTTTTGAAGAGCACACATTTTTCATTTTGATGAAGTCCAGGTTATCAGTTTGTCTTATATAGATTGTGATTTTGCTTATGCATCTAAGATGTATTTGCCTAATCCAAGGGCATAGAAGTTCTCTCCAGGAAGTTTTATGATTTTTGTGTTTAGACCTATGATGCATTTTCAGTTAATTTTTTAAATATGGGATAAAAGTTGGATAGAAATTCTTTTTTTGACGGGTAGGGACATGCGATTTTTTCAGCATCATTTATTGAAATGGTTTGTCCTTTTGACTCGTGTCAAAAATCATTTGATAGTATATGCTTGGGTTTATTTTGTTCCACTCATCTTTTTGTCTTTCTTTATTTTTGTCCCTCATACCAGCTCAATTTTAATTTTCAAGTGACAAATATACAGGTGGAATAAAATGTTAAGCAACACCCTCCAAATTCCTCTTACATGACAAGAAGGAGCTGAATGTACTTTTGCTCTATAACCAACTAAACCAGGATAGACATAAAACCAATTTTTCCAACTAATCCTATATGAAAATCAATTTATAAATGGACCACAACTCCAGGGTGTTGTTTCTTTGCTGTGATTTCATTCTTTCTTGATGTTACTATCATGCTGACTACTACAGCTTTATAAGTCATTAAATCAGGTCATATTAACCTGTACAACTTCTTGTTCCTTTTCTAAGCAATTTTGGTTGTTGTACTAGTTACCAATCTGTTGCCTCTCAGCTCCAAATGCATCCTTTTTGCCTGCTCTGTGAAAATAGATCAGGCCCTTTAAATATTTTTCTTTGGTCAGCTGACAGTGTTAAGCTTTGCCAGTAGAGAGTGCTGGAGAAACACTGCAGAAAAAAGCTTGGCTTCTTTGTTTCTGTATACTTGCTTAGTGGACTGTAGCAACACACTCAGCTTCTCTAGTGTCAACACACATTTGCTTCCCCACTCTACACTTTCTGTAGGGTGCATGTTTTCACCATTACCAGGCTTCTGCAGTGCTCAGAGGGCAGCGGAACCAGCAACCAGTGATCCAAGACCAGCAACTTCTTCTTTTACTTTCCCCTCAGGTGGATTTGTAACAGTGTCTTTTGGTGGGACATTTCTGTGTGAAGAGATTTTACTAGCACCCTAAAGAATGGATTTCTGGCAAGCTCCACAAGGTAGATTTCCAGTAAGTTCTCCTGGTGCAGCACTAGAGCAAGTTCTCTGCTATTCAGTGAGAGGACTATGTTCTCTCCAGCAAGGTCTGGATCCTCAGCCCTGGGATGGGTTGGAGGAAGCTCTTGCCTTGGTGATCTATGTCAGCCTAGGGAGCATGGGCTACTCTTAGAGTTCTCATTATTTCTCATTAGTTAATTGGCTGTTTCTCCAACCCCATGTTAAATAGTTGTTAATGATCCTTTTTATTAAGCTTTCACTTTTCAAGTTACTATGTAGCTTTTCTCTCCTGAATGGTTTTACATTTCCATATGACTTTTAGAAACAATTTGTAAATATTTGATTGGAATTGCATTGAATCTATAGATGAATCTGAGGGAGAATTGACACCTTAAAAATAATGAGTCTTCTGACTTATGAATAAGATGTCTTCATTAATTTGAATGTTTAATTTCTTTCAGCATTATGTTATTGGTTTCAATGTACTGATTTTACTCATATTTTATTATGTTTATCCTTAAGTATTTTGTATTTTTTGATGCTTTTGTAAATATTTTAATAACATATCAACTTTTTTTTTTTTGAGACAGAGGCTTGCTCTGTCACCCAGGCTGGAGTGCAGTAGCATGATACCAGTTCATTGCAACCTTCATCTCCTGGGTTCAAGTGATTCTCCTGCCTCAGCCTCCCGAGCTGAGATTACAGGTGCATGCTACCATGCCGGGCTAATTTTTGTATTTTTAATAGAGACAGGATTTTACCATGTTGGCCAAGCTGATCTCAAACGCCTTATCTCAAGCGATCTGCCCTCCTTGGCCTCCCAGAGTGCTGGGATTACAGGCTTGAGCCACCACACACAGCCAATAACATAGTTTTTAATTGTTCATTACTAATATATAAGAATGCAGTTGATTTTTATATAGTGGCATTGTATCCTGAAACTCTGCTGTACTCATTTTGGTAGCTTCTTTTGTAGATGACATTGGCTTTTCTGCATAAACAAGCATGTCTTTTGTGGATAAAGAGAGCTTTATACTTCCATTCTAATAAAAAAAGACAATCCTTTTATTTCTTTTTCTTGCCTGAATTCACTGGCTAAAACCTCTCGTATAATGTTGAATAGAAATAGTGAGAGCATTGGGAGGCCGAGGCGGGTGGATCACGAGGTCAACAGATCGAGACCATCCTGGTCAACATGGTGAAACCCCGTCTCTACTAAAAATACAAAAAATTAGCTGGGCATGGTGGCGCGTGCCTGTAATCCCAGCTACTCAGGAGGCTGAGGCAGGAGAATTGCCTGAACCCAGGGGGCGGAGGTTGCAGTGAGCCGAGATTGTGCCATTGCACTCCAGCCTGGGTAACAAGAGCGAAACTCCATCTCAAAAAAAAAAAAAAAAGAAATAGAGCAGGCATCTTGGTGTTAATTCTAATCTTAGGGGAAAAGCATCTTTTCTTTCACAATTAAATATGATGTTAATTGTAGATTTTTCAGGATGCACTTTATTGGGTTGAGTAAGTTTATTTCCATTCCTAGTTTGGGGAACGTAAAAAAAAATTAGGAATGGATTTTGAATTTTGTCAGTTTTTCTTACGTGTTTGTTGAGATGATCTTGTTTTTTTTGTTTGTTTGTTTTTTTAAGTTTTTTTATTAGCCAGGCGTGGTGGTGCACACCTGTAGTCCCAGTTACTCGGGAGGCTGAGGTGGGAGGATTGCTTGAACCTGGGTGGTGGAGGCTTCAGCGAGCTGAGATTGTGCCGTTGCACTCCAGCCTGGGTGACAGAGTGAGACCATGTCTCAAAAAAAATAAAAAAGTTTGTTAATATGATGGTTTACATTGCCTGATTTTTAAAGGTTAATTCAACTCTATGTTTCTGAAATAAACCCACTTGGTTATGATACATATTTGGCTGCTTGATATTGCCCCACAGTTCACTGATGCTCTTTTTATTCTTTTTGTGTTCTTTTCTTTTCTTGTTTTATTTTTGGATAATTTCTCTTGGTATTTTCCCAAGTTCATGAATCTTTTCTTCTGCAGTGTCTAATCTATTGTTAATTCTATGTAGTATATGTTTATATTAGATATAGTTTTTATTTTAGAGGTTTGATTTAGATCTTTTTTATGTCTTCCATTACTCTTTTGGCTATGTGAATTGCATTTAGAATAACTTTTAGACTAGGGATGGTGGCTCATGCCTGTAATTCCATTACTTTGGGAGTCAGAGGCAGGAGAATTGCTTGAGCACAGGCATTCAGGACCAGCCTGGGCAACATAGTAAGACCTCATCTCTATTTAAAAATAATAATAATAATAACTTTTAATGTCCTTGTTTGCTAACATCTGTGTTGGTTTCAGTTAACTGATTGCTTTATTCATGTTTTTATGCCTCTTTGCATGTCTGGTTATCTTTAACTGAATGACAGACATTGTTGTGAATTTTACCTTTTTTGGAATGTTAGATATTCTTTTATTATCAGAAATACTGTTGAGTTTTGTTCTGGATATGTAGTTATTTAGAGACAATTTGAGGCTGGCTTTGACAATTTTTTTAGGAGGCCTGGAGTATCGCTCAATCCAGGGATAATTATTCCTCACTACTGAGGTAAGACCTTCATAAGTATTCTGCTCAATGTCCTGTGAGTTAAGAGCTTTTTCAGTTCGGCTGGTGGGAACAGGCAATATTCCTAAGTCTGCATGATTGTCTGTCACTGTTCTCTCAAAATCTTTCAGATGTTTTCCCCCAGCCTCCAGTAGTTGTCTCACACTTTGAATGAGTGGATCAGCACTGTGTGAGAGGCCCTGCTGCAGATCTCTGGGTTTTGTTCTCTGCATAGCCACCCTGCTTCTTTTGCGGGGATTAGACACCTTGGTCTTCATGGACTCTTAGCTATTGTGCTTCATCAACTCAAGTTAGTTCATTCATGCACCTAGCTCCACTTTGATTTCTTTCTCTTCCCTGGGCCTTAGCCTGAAAAGTCTCTAAAGGTTATGAGCTGGGACAATTGAAGGATATTGTTTGTTTCCTGTCTCTCTAGAATCACTGTTCTTTGTTGCTTGATGTCCAGTTTCTTGAGAATTGTTATTTTCTATATTATGTTCATTTTTGTTTTATTTTAAGTGAGGGGATAAATCTGGTTGTTACCGCATCCTGACCTCCATATACAGTGTATTTTTAACCCCATTCTTTTCTAAGTTTTTTTTCCCATTATTTTTGGTGAGAATTACAATTTCTTTATGTTTTAGCACTAGCTAATGCAAGTATCTATTATATACAAATTGTATTGGCAATTTTTTTTTCTAAAAAATTCCCCCCCAACCTATTATTCTGCATATATAATAATACCTAGGTTTTAAAAAGTATTTTATTTCCAATGCCATTTTCAATTGGCTAAAATAAACTACAGTACATACTAGTGGAGACTAATTATTGAACTGATGTGAAGAATACAGAAAAAGACTTAGAAATGTTTAGAGAATACATCCTGATGCAATCTGTTAGGAGTACAGTTATTTTAACTGTAAAGCTTGGCATTACTGGATGGGACACAGCTGTAGGATACTTAAGCCTTATTAGTGAATGTATAGGAAGAGGTGGAAATAAGAGATGAATTATGTGAAGAAGTTTTTAAGTCATGGAGGCTTACTGATAAAAGCAAATAAGTAGACCTAACAAGACAGAGGGGGCTCAGAAGAATGCAGTTGTTTCTTATAGACAGTAGTTGGAGCTAGGGCAGTGTAGCTTGTGATTTGCTTGAATAGAAAGAGTTGAATTGGGATAATTGGTTTTAAATCCTCTATTTACCACGTGCTAACTGGGTAAGTTTCTTGAAGTAAGTTTCTGATTTTGCATGTGTAAAATGAGGATAAATATATTTATCTCAAGGGTTGTAGTTAGCATTAAATAGAATCAATTACATAAAAGAATACAGCAGTATATTTATGTGCTTAATAAGTGTTTGTCTTTATTATTTTAAAAAATTACCAGAGAAAGCTTTACTTTTCTATTGCATATTTCCCTAAGTGATTATATGGACATAGAAGCAGTGCTTATAGTTACCTTGGAACCCATCAAAGAAAAAAAAAATGAAGCAACTTCCTACTCTGTTGCCCTCTTGGAACATTTCATAGTTTGGATGAAAATCAGCTGAAACATTGTTAGTCTTTATTAGCATAAGACTATGTTAGAAAATGGTGGTCATGAGAGGGCTCTGAAGGAGAGTTCTTTATTTTTTATTTTATTTTATTTTTTTTGAGAAAGAGTCTCACTTCGTCACCAGGCACCAGGCTGGAGTGCAGTGGTGTGACCTCGGCTCAATGCAGCATCCGCCTCCCAGGTTCAAGCAATTCTCCTGCCTCAGCCTCCCAAGTAGCTGCCACCATGCCCGGCTAATTTTTGTATTTTTAGTAGAAACGGAGTCTCACCATGTTGGCCAGGCTGGTTTCGAACTTCTGACTTCAGGTGATCCTCCCGCCTTGGCCTCCCAAAGTGCTGGGATTACACGTGTAAGCCACCACACCCATGCCCAGCCTTGAATTATATTAAGAAGGTTGGGGCTGGGCATGGTCTGGGTCGAGCAGTCTCCCATCTTGGCCTCCTGAAGTGCTGGGATGACAGGAGCAAGCTACCTCACCCAGCCTGGGCTGTGTTTTGGATCTCACTATGTAGGTGCTCTGTAGTAGAGGAAACAGTAATATATGATAATGAAAAGCTTCGAAGTAGACATATGGCTGAAAGGGAGATTTGAATAGGGTTTTGCAGCAGCTATTTTAGTTGATGATACATCTTTAATTTAAATTGCAACTGCCTTTTTTCATTTTGCTTCATTCTTCTGTGATGATCTAGTAGAAGTTAAATGAGATCATTTTGATAGTTGGTTTGCAGGCTTTGGTGTATGCTCCCAACCTTTCAAAGCCTGCCTGTGCTTTTTAGGGCGCTCAGTTTGTGACTGAAAGGATCAGTTATTCTCTTCTACCTTTTTAATGCACTGCTGGTTTCTAGCAGCTGCTGCTTAACACTGTTCATTCTTGAGTTTGGTGAATTGTTTTCTGTGCTCCATGTGATTTCTTTGTTTTTATGAGGTATTTTTTGACTACAGGTGAGCCAGTTTCCTGGGAATATAATCTATGTTTGAAATTAAATTATCTTTATCCTCTTTAAATATGTAAATCCTCTTATTATCTTCTAGTTTGCCTCTTGCTTTGTGACTTCTTGTGTTTCTCTTGTAATGCTTGCTTAGCTTTTGATTTAAATACCAGACTGTGTTGGTTTGCATCCATAGAAGACATAGGCCTATTCATATATTAGGAAAGTGTGAATATTTGGCCACCATATTTAGGATTATTGGGGCATTTCTTTACAACTTTATAGAATACAGAAAAATAGGTGAGTTTTCTGTTCCTTCCTAATTAAGTTCACCATCGACCTTGTACTTTTTGAACCAGCTTGAAAAGTAAAAACAACATGAATAATAATATATTTACTATTTCTACATGGATATACTGACTGTATCTATGGAAAATATATTTGATTAGTTATGTGAAGCTCTCAAGGGTAAATGTGTCAGGTATAGTCAATATTTTAGTATTGTCATGTATTACTATTTTTCCATAAATGATTAGAAAGTTATTTATGATTTTTTATTTTTCAGCTAAATATTATGAAAATTTCAATACTGTTGCTTTTTTTTTGATAGCCAGAGGAAGTTAGAGAACAGATTTATCAACATTAAACAGTCACTGGCAAGAACCATTTCTTTGTAACATGTTGCTTTGCTCCTTAAACTCTTTCTCTGCCAACCTGTAACAAAGGTGAATATGAAGCAAGTGTACAGTATACTAGCTTTCTTTAATTTTCTGGGATGTATCTCTTTTACTCTCCATGTATAAAATCTTAGGGAATCTTAAAGCTTTCTTTATTATCCTTCTTTATTTCTTCCCAAGGAAGTATTGATGTTTTTGTAGGAATCTCTGCTATCCAGGGATAAAAGTAAAAACATACAATTAAAAAAATTTCAGCCATTGAGGATTAAAAAAAAAATGAATAGATCAGTTACTTAAAAAGTACTATAGATAAAAAAAAAAAATTACCTATTTGAATAAATAATTGTCCAGGAAATTAACTGTTGATCATGTTTAAAATATAATGGAAAAATGAGTCTTAAAATGTGTATAACTTCATTTGTGTTGATTCATGTTATAACTTTTTTTTAGTAAAATGCAACATTAGACAATGTGTTTGGATTCTGTGTTTTGTTTATTGGTATCACACATATATGTCATGTGGGTCAAGACTTGTTTCATAGTAAAACAGATGGCGTGGCAAGGGAGAAGAAACCTAAAATGCAAGTTTTTGCACATACACTAAAGAAATTCTGTGCACTTTCTTTTCAAAAAACATTAAAAACTCCAAAACCCAAGGAAGAAAAAGCTTCTTGCATTTATCCAACAATTCTTATCTATTAGTTGCAGGACAAAAATAATAAAATATTAATTATATAGTCAAAAAATAGCTTTTAACTATGAAGAAGTCTTTTTATCAAATTCTTCTGTTCATTAGACCTACTTTTGGTTATTATTTAAATGTAACTGGGCAGTTCCAAGAAAAGCTTCAGAACAGCTGTAATTACAGCTGCAGATTTAGTCAAAATAGGGGCTGTAAAAGGGCCTTTCCTCTCCTTTTGAGTCTGTTTCACCCCCTCCCAAAATAACCCAAATTTAGTTGTAAAAGTTTTTGGTAAGCTCAGGATTTCTGAAACTGGAGTGCCATGTGTTTAACTGCATGCAGATGTGATGATTACATGTGGCTTTTAAGGTTCCTATAACCTTTTAGTTCTTCTATTGCTCTATGCAGTTAAGTGATTTTTTTTTCAGCTGTGTTAGTATTGAATTTTACAGATACACATGTATTTTAAACACAGTTTAATGATTTTTATCAAGGCCCAGGCATCAGCTCAAACTACTGAGAGGAGTGATAGTTTTAAATCTAAATTTCAGCTAATATTGACATTATTACAAGTTGACTGGAAACATTTACAAAAGGCTGTATCTGTGTTTAAAAAAATTCTTTAAATTTTACTCTACTAGGAAATTGCCTTTGACCTCATCTAAAAACAAATTTGTCAAATCTCTTAATTTTTAGAGAAAGACCTATTATGATAAATCAAAAACTAAATACACATCTATGTCATATCTCTCCCTGTCCCCAGAGCTTTGAACTCAGGAGTTGATGGCATTCTAAGGTCTGTTTTTTAGTTAATCAGTCAGGTATATGGAAGACTGTGGCTAAGAACAAGAATGAGCCTTTTTCCCTTTCCCAGTTAATTGCCATTTCTTTTGCAGATGGCAGTTATGCTGAATGTTGATCATAAGATATAATAACATATCTTGGATTCTTACTACAGTTTTACAGTGTTATCTACTCAGAATCTGGTTCATAATTGTAGTGACTTGTTGAATCACACATAGGGAAATTTGAAGAGCCTTCTGCTAAAGCCAGCGATTTAACACTTTTAGTTAGAAACCAAGTGAAACTTGCCTATATTTGCATAGTACCATATTAAAAGTGGTAAGTGTATAAAATTGTGTAGGACACGGTTCTCACTTCAAAGTACAGTGGGTAGACAAGTTGCAAATGTATGCATTAAAATAATAATAAAAATAATGCATTAAAATAATAATGATTACAGGGTAAATAAACCTAGCTTTAAATCCCCAGACTCAACATTTCTTTAAATCTTAAATTCTAAAGATTGAGACCAACTTTCTTACACATGAGGAAACAGATTCAGAGAAGTGCAGTGAATTGTCATTAATTAAAAGAGGTTTATAGGACAGTTGACTTTTTAAATCTTGGATGTCAGTTAATGTTTATTGATTTCTTGTTTCAAATATTTTTACAGGGAAACTGCTGGTCCTTTTCTCATGTGAGTCCAGTGGGAATAGCAGCATGGGGACAATAGGTTATTTTCAAACTGGGTAAAATTGAACAGAAGCCATTTCAGAGAATACTGGAGATCTGAAATGAGTAATAAAACACATTCATTAAGACAGAATAAAGGAACTATATTTATAAAATCACATAATGTTTAAAGCACAAATTGATTTATAGATGTGAGGAAAGATAGCAGGTAAAATGTATGTGACATGGATTATAATTTTGATGATTAAGTATAACTTAATAATTATGTGAGGAAAAAGAAATTAACAGAAAATCTTTTAGGAAGGTAAGTAGAACTTTTGAGACCTTAGTAAGATAGGAAAAGTGAAATGTGAAAAATAAGCTAATTTTATATAGGAAGGCCGTAGATTTAACTCATTGTTAAAAACTTTCATCATCACAATCCTCTGCCTTCTTCCTTACCCCACTGGTTCTCTCTAAGGGTAGCTCTGGTGTGGTATAAAGCTCTGGTGTCACGTGGTGTGATGTAATATAATGCCATGAAGTTCTGATTTTGCCACTTTTGACTACCCTGGTCTTAGAATAAAAGTTTGCTTATGAAGACATAAAAAAATGAATAATTTTGAATAAGTTATTTGGACTTGTGAACTTCAGTTACTTAGCAAAAAATGAGACTGTCTTCAATGTGCGTAATTGCACAGTTGTTGGGAAAATCAAATGAAACCATGTGAAAGTGTTTTAAAAACTGACAGTAATATTTCTTTCATATTAAAACTGTAGATTGAATCCAACATGACAAATATTTATGAGTATGTTAAATCAAGTTTAGCTGAAAGCTTCCTCCTTACTTAAGTTCAGCCTAAAGGTTTTTCTGTACATTGTGACCTATAACAAGTAGAGGTGTAAACAGACTGTAGCTACACTTCTGCCGGTCACTAAGTTTTGGCCAATCAAATGTAGTCAACTGTTTGAACTGTGTTCAAATAAGGCAAACAGCAACCTGTAACCAGTCTAGCTGTTTTTGTACGTCATGAACTTGTTCTGTACATCACTTTCCTTTTTCTGTCCTCAAATCTTCCTTTTTCTTGTCCTTAAATCTTTCTGTTCTTAAATCTTGGCTGTGCTGGAGTTTCAGAGCCTACTCTGGTTTGGGAGGCTGCCTGATATGCAAAGAGAAAGGAAAGAAAATACATATCTATAATATATGACAGAATATGAAAAGGGTAATGTGAGATTCAGCTTAACTATATTTTGGCTTAGGCTAAAGAGCTACCCACCTGAATCTGTTCTGAGTCCATAAGGCTTGGTTTACCACAGGTGGCAAAGTAGGAATTTTGGCTGTTTTGTGTCTCTCTCTGTCTCCCCCTACCTGCTGCTTCCCTCCTCTCCTCCCCTTTATCTCCCCTACTCCCTCTTTCTCCCCCTCTCCCCCGTTGCTTAAGGTGAAAGTTTAAACTTGGGCTCTCCAACAGTTGCAGATAGGAGTTTGTTGATTTTTTGTGTATAGGCATGAATCAATTGCCAAGTCAGAGTGCCAAAAGGAATGTACAATTTTTAGACTTTGGTGAGTATTGCCAATGAGATAACTTCTAGATTTTAATACCTGCATTGGATACCTTACTAGGACATAGCTGATTAAAGTGGACTTTAGAAACACCTCTTTCAGTTATCTGTGAAGATACTTTTTACAGGGTCCTAGACTTAGCTTGACTACTTTTTATAGTGAGCAATCTTTTTATCATGTAATGCAGACTACTTTGTTATGGGCTTCATCCAGCATTTGGAGTTCTTTGTTTTTGTCAGTCCCAAATGACCACCTTCTCCCTCTGTTGTTCTGTATTCTTTACATTTTATTAGATATGCTTTAGGCTTGACTGAGAAGAGAACATGTTGATGGGGAAGCTAGGAATAGAGAGAGAAGGGATAAGTTCAGGAAGCATGACAAAAAAGGAAATAATGGTAATAATAATGGTTAATACATATTAGCACTGAAGTCTGTGGTACTGTGCTAAATCTTTTTCTTACATTATCTCATAACCTGTAGAATTGATGTTTTAATATTAAGTATTAAATGAAAGAAATTAAATGAAAAATTTAATATTGACAGCAAATAATATTTACCCTCTGTTACACACAAAGAAACTGAGCTACAATAATTTGCCCAGTGAAACATAGACTTCTTGCTAGACTATTGATTCTAGAGACCAAACCTTTAACATTGCTATGTATGGTCTCTTTGGGATAACCTTGGAGGCCTCTTTGGGAAAATTTTTCTTTTTCCTTTTCTCTAAGTGTCATAATCTTTGGTGATAAAAGATTAGTATTTCAAGGCCAGTAACTTGGGTGGAAGTGGAGAGGAGGTGAAGGTGAAAAAATATAAAATTTATTCAATATTTTAAGGTTAGATGAAGCGATAAGAAAGGAAAGAACCTGGAAACAGATAAGTGAATGTAATATACTTTGCAAGTCAGGTGGAAAGGAAATTTTGGTTCAGCTGTTGTAATGACTTTATTTTATAATATTATATATAAACATAGAAGTTTGATCTAGGTATAGTTTAGTAGAAACTGTGGTCATTAGTTTATTAGACGAGTGCTATCCAATAGAAACATAAAGTGAACCACACATGTAATTTTTAACTTTTTGGTATCTACATTAAAAAAAATTAAAAGAAGCAGTCAAAATTAGTTTCAGTGATTTAACATAACATATTCACAATACTTCAATAACTAATTAAAATAAAAGTGTCAGTTAGATTTTTACATTCTTTTATTCATATTAAGTTGTTGAAATCCATGTATATTTTACACTTACAGCACATCTCAGTTCAAACTAACCACATTTTTATATGGCTACATTTGGCTACTGATTACCTTACCGGATACTGTATTTACATACCATTAGAAGAGAAAAGATTTATTGTAGTTGCTATGTTTATAAAAAGTTTCTGATTGAATTACAAGTAGATGGCTTAGTCTCCCTATGTAACAAACAAGGAGTGGAGAAAAATCTTGGGCTGCAAAGCATCACTCTTCAGTTGTGTCCAGAGAATCTGCTGAGGAGGGACAACATGTTTTTTAAATTTTAAAAATTTTACTTCAAGTTCTAGGATACAGGTGCAGAATGAGCAGGTTTGTTGCATAAATATACATATGTCTTGGTGGTTGGCTGCTCCTGTTAACCCTTAATCTAGGTTTTAAGCCCAGCATGCATTAGGAATTTATCGTAATGCTCTCCCTCCCCTTGTTGCCCACCCCACCCCACCCCACCGATTTTTTTTTTATACCTAAGGAAGTGGATTTACCAAATATTTAGATTTCCTGTGGATTGAGATTTTGTGGGTGTTGTATAGTTAGAAGGACTTTTAAGAGACTCCAGAATTTCTGCTATCGTAGTTCTGGACTCTGGTTTTATCTAAAGACCTCTCAATGCTTTTTCTCTAAAAAGAGCTCTGTGGGAGAGGCACACAGTTCTTACTTTGTGTGAAACATGGTGTTTGTTGATTTAGGTACTTTGTGTCTCTGTCAGGAACCCTTCACAACCTTACTGTTTTTTTCTTTTTATGACATTTAATATAGTTTCATTCCTCAGGTGGGAGTTACTAAAATTTACTTTTCCTTTAAAAAAAAAAACTAACAGTAAATTAAATAAACTTAACACATTTAAAAAAAAACTATAGAGCCGGGCGCGGTGGTTCACGCCTGTAATCCCAGCACTTTGGGAGGCCGAGGCAGGTGGAGGATCACAAGGTCAAGAGATTGAGACCATCCAGGTCAACATGGTGAAACCCCGTCTCTACTAAAAATACAAAAAATTAGCTGGGCATGGTGGCGCGTGCCTGTAATCCCAGCTACTCAGGAGGATGAGGCAGGAGAATTGCCTGAGCCCAGGAGGCGGAGGTTGCGGTGAGCCGAGATTGTGCCATTGCACTCCAGCCTGGGTAACAAGAGTGAAACTCCGTCTCAAAAAAAAAAAAAAAAAAAAAAAAACTATAGCAAATATTTTCTAACTATGAAAGTTAAAAAAAGTTATATATTCTTTGTGAAAATTTAGGTTATTGGCATACCTGTTTTTACCTATTAAGTGAACAGGTCTCAAGTAAAGTTTTCACTTTGGCTTCTTCTTGTAGCATTGTGCTTCCTTGGCAGTAGCACTCCAGTGAATCATCACCTCTGGTTTGGATGTAGTAGTACTGGAGATTTGGTTTCCTTTAAGGAGAGTGTGAACAAATGGGGTTATGTGTTCCTCCAGACTAAGGTCTATTTGTATATTGCTCTTTATCTATGTATCATATTTTATTTGGTTAAGAGCCTAATTCTAATGCATTTAATTTTTAAAAATCTTAGATAGCTAACTATTTGTAGGGTTTAAGAAACTAAACAACAGCCATAGGATTTGTATTACTTATTGAAAGATGCCAGTGAGATAGAATCCAAGTTTTCTATACAATTTAGCAGAGGCGAACATACTTTTATCATTTTTCCATTTTCTGAATTTGTGATATGCCAATGTTATTATGTAATATTTTTTGCTATGACTAGAGTGTTTTATTTGTTGTGAATGTAGTCTTGGTTCAAGTAGGGGTAAAGGGGGATTTTTGGAAACCAGTGCTTACCATTTTGGGGATAGGTGGTGGGAACAGTCTAGTTGGAAATACACTTGGGAAAAAGAAAACCATTTAGTAGGAACTTGAGATGAGGGGAGAAACAGACATTTTTAGGAAAGTTACCTAGTGTTTTAAAAATAAAAAATTAATCATTAGGAACATAATTAGATTTTAGAAAATTTGTTTAAGTAGGAAAAAATATGTTAAATAGAGAACTTTGAAGTAAATACAATTAATGTTTATATATTGCAGGGAGGAAGTAAGTCTCTTAGTTGACCCCCCGAGGCTGCTTGGATGTGAAGAACCATAAAACTGAGTTTGTACTGTCTTTGAGTTAAACAGCTAACCCTGAGTGATTTCAGGATAGATTCCTTTAACATATTTTCAATAATATTCCTTTTAGAGTTATTATTACATAGATTACCTAATTGGTAATTCTCAAGTGCTGTGAAACAGTAAACATTCTTAACAACCTCAGCCTATCATAGTCCTATGACTGCCTTTCTTTCACTCTTAGTCATATAGGAACATAGTAAGAGCATGAGATATGGTTAGACTTTGTCTCCTCATCCAAATCTCATCTTGAATTGTAATCCCCATAATCCCTACATGTCAAAGGAGAGACCTGGTGGGAGGTGATTGGATCATGGAGGTGGTGTCCCCATGTTGTTCTCATGATAGTGAGTTCTCATGAGATCAGATGGGGTTTTATATATGTTCGACAGTTCCTCATTCACATACTCACTCTCTCTTATTGCCACCATATAAGACATGCCTCTTCCCCTTCTGCCATGATTGTAAATTTCCTGAGGCCTCCCCAGCCATGCAGAACTTTGAGTCAGTTAAACCTCTTTTCTTTATAAATTACCCAATCTTTGGCAGTTCTTTATAGCAGTGTGAGAATGAACTAATACAGCATGCTTTGGCCGTGATTTTCCTGGTATAACTCAGAAAATTCTTCTACAGAGTATGACTGTGGAGTGGTTTTGTACCTGCTGTTGTTGCCTTGGTGCTTCAGGAAGTTAGCTTAGATTAAAGAGTTCAGGTTTTGGAGTCAAATGGGTTGTCTTGAATTCTCAGACCCTTAACTATCCCTGTGACTTTGGGCAAGTTACTAGACCTCAGCTTCCTCAACTGCAAATTGGAAAAAATAGTAATCACCTCCTAGGGTTGTGATGAAGATTAATGATAATAGCAGCTCCTTTTATTGAGCATTTATTTATTCCAGCTAGACACTGTGTTGCATACTTTATATGCAGTATATAATTTAATTTTTATGTGTATGTAGAGTATGTAAAAGTTCATTGCCAACAGCAATATATGTCCAGTAACTGGTTGTTATTATTTTTTCTATATATTGACTCCTTAATCAGAAGTTGGTGCTCCTAAGATGAAAGATGGGAATGGGTGTTTTGATCAGACCTGAAGGACCTGTTTGGAAGTTGACAGTGGTTTGAAGGTGAAATATTTACTAGAGTGTGGTTCAAGGATAATCTGCATGGTAATTACCTTGGAAGCTTGTTCAAATGTAGAGTTTTGTGTTTGTTGTCTGAAATTCTTGAGTCTGAAACAGGATTTCTGTCCATGACTCTGCAGTTTTATAAGCTTAATCATAATTCCTATTACCTGTGAAGTTTGAGAATCATCTTTTTAATTTATTCTTTCTCATGATTAAAAAATGATTCTAATGATTTTTAAATAATTATTTTTCTTTGATGTAAAAGCTTTCCATTTTATTGGTAACAGGTGGTAAATTTTTTCCATTTAAATGTTTATATATATGTGATTTTTCTATGTTATAAGAGTTTAAGGGATGATGACATTTATTCATTCAGCTTATGTTTAGTAAATATTAAAGTATTATAAATATTAAGATTTATAAAATGCAACTACTTAACTTATTTGTGGTATTTTAAAATGAATATATCATATTTTATTCAGTTATTGAAACAAAATAATTGTTGAGACTCAGCAAAATAGTCTTAGTTTACTGTAAAATATGTCATATTTTACTCAATGTATAGTCTCCAGACAGGGTGGGAAAGGAAGGCAGATTGAGAATATGCTGTTATGAAGCTAGATGGAGAGGAAAAGGGAGTGATTTTCTGCTGCTAACTAGAAGAAAAACATAACTACAAATAATTTATATAACTAATACGAATAATGAAAAGCTGATAAAACTTTTCAAAGAATTTTGGTCAGGGTTATTAGTCATATTATTTAATGAAAGAATAATCTGGAATGCTCAGCCTCTGTGTTTTCAACTACTGCTTTGTACCCTAAGAACAGTCTTTGGGTTTTATCTGTCTATTCTTTTGAATTATGTCTTTGCCTTCCTGGGAAGTCTCACTCTACTTTTTAGGAAATCAAGTTACCTACAGTACTTCACATTACCTTATCTTTTTTTAGATTCTTCAAGTAAAATCTTACTCAAAGGAACCAATAAATTGCTTCAAGTCATAATTTTAAACTTAGGAGTTTGAAAGACTGTATTTCAGTGAGTCTTTGCATTGGTGTCTTTAGCTCTCAAATTTTTTTGGCTCCAGTATCCACTTGAATAATTCTTATGGGTTAAGCAACTGTATTTTTAATATGTGTAGTTTTGTTCATTATCAGAAACTAGGTCACCAGGGTTTGTTTTATCATTGTTAATGAAAAAGGTATTGTATGCTTTTTTTTTAGGAATATATTTGTACTGAGTGATAGTAATGCTCTGCTTTAAATACTCATAGAATATAATTTTGCATATTTTAAACTCTATCTGCCAGTATAATGTTATTTATCTTTGAGAATTTTGACTGTTCTTTCATGCTATTTAGAATTAAATGAACTGTTAAAACTTCTAGTAAGCTTTTTACTGACAGCCTCTGTCTGACCTCTTTAGAGGTTTTCCTCAATATTTTCAGAAGTAACATTTGGGTCTTACTGAAATAGGAATTTTTGCTTGTATAGTAACAGATGGAAACAGTAGATTTTTTCAGAGGTTGGAAGCAGTGGGATACAGAGGAAGAGAAAAATCAGACTAAATTTATGTCATGCCTCTTTCATTGTGAAAAATAATTATAGCCTCATGTACATGATTTTTCTGAGGATTGTAGTGGTGGTAATGGTTGTGGAAGTAGTAATAGTTGTGGGGATGTTTTAAGGAGGCATTGGGGAAGGATGTATCTCCCAACATAGGGTTTCAGTTACTTCCCAAATATAAATAACCGTGGTTATTACCAGAAATTTTTCTTTAAGAGGCAGGGATCTCACTGTGTTGCCCAGCCTGGTCTCAAACTCCTAGGCTCAAGTAATTCTTCTGCCTCAACCTCCCAAGTAGCTAGGACTACAGACACACACCACCATACCTGGCTGAATTTTTTTAACCAGAGAAGAGCACACTAATTTTTTCTTTACTCTTATAGCATTTTCATTACCAGTAATTATACATTCCTTCTAAATGACTTCAGAATGTTTAGGGATGGTATTGACAAACTAGTATTATTTTGTGATTAGGTATAGGCCTTAGACTACAGCGTAAGTCTCAGGTTTACCACCTTTTTTTTTTCAGTAGTACATGGGGCAAATTATTTAATATCTCATTTTGCCATAGCTAATTATTAATAAATACCTATTTTATACGCGTTGAAGATTAAATCAGTTTGTAAAAAAAGAATGGGCTGGGTATAGTGGCTCATACCTGTAATCCCAACACTTTAGGAGGCTGAGGTGGGAGGATTACTTGAGTCTAGTAATCCTAGGCTCAAGATCAGCCTGAGCAACATAGCTAGGCCTTATATGGACAAAAAAGGAAAAATTTAGGTTGGTGTGGTGGTGTGTGCCTATAGTCTCAGCTACGTGGGTTGCTGAGGCAGGAGGATCGCTTGAGTCCAGGAGGTCCATCTAGGCTGCAGTGAGCTATGATTGTACCATGGCATTCCAGCCTGAGCAACACAGCAAGACCCTGTCTCAAAAAGAAAAAGAAAAAGAGAATAATGCCTGCAAAAAGTATGTGTTGAATAATTAGTTATAATTATTATTCACTCTCTAAAATAGTATTCTTAGTAAACTCTAATTGACTTTAGGGCAAAACATTTTTATATTTAAAAGTTCGGAAAAATTCCATTTAGTTATTTTTAGGTTGGTATTTGTCTCTCACACACACTCACTCACGCCCCTTTCAAACTGTTATAGAACAATGTTTTTCAAACTTTAATGTGCATATAGGATTGTGTAGGGATCACAATAATGTGTAAATTCTTACTCAGTAATTTTTGGAATAGGATGAGATGTTGCATTTCCAACAAGCTCCTGTTGGTAATCTAGATGTAGCTCATCCTTACAACATACTTTCAGTAGCACAGTTATGCAGTGTTCTATTAAGTGGTTCTTATTCCTGCTTTCAGTATATTATAAACACTTGGGTATTTTTTGTTCTTTATGCCTGGGCTCTGTGTTATACCAGTTAAATCAGATCTTTGACTTTGGGGTTCTGGGCCTCATCATCATCATCATTTTTTTTTTTTTTTTTTTTTTTAGGAAAAATATCCTGGGTCTTTCTCTAGTGAAACCAGCATTAAGAGCTACCACTGTAGTTATCTGAAGGAGGGTCATAAGCTAAGAAGCTATATTTTATGTCTTCACTTACTTTGTTGTCTTCCATTTTAAGCTCATTTCCTCTGTAGAGATGATAGTGGA
Organism: Callithrix jacchus; assembly: GCF_049354715.1. Taxonomy (NCBI): domain Eukaryota; kingdom Metazoa; phylum Chordata; class Mammalia; order Primates; family Cebidae; genus Callithrix; species Callithrix jacchus. The sequence continues at coordinate 100,418,480 of NC_133509.1, forward strand.
CAGCTGGTTAGAACTCTTAAACTGGGAGGCAGTTAATATGTTGGCCAGAAGTTTTCTTTTTACTAGACTAAAAGACTAACTGCTGAACTTCCTTTATGGATCCTGTTTCTTATCCCCTTTCACCATCTGTGTAATTTTCTTTGGACTTTACCTAATTTATCAATAGCTTCCTTAAAAGTATAATAACCCAAACTAGATATAAAACTGCTGTAAAAGAACTGAACAATGGTAGAGGCAGAAGAATCACAGATCTAAAAATCTGTCATTTTCATTAAAGCAGAAAACTTGTATTCGTTTCAGACTTTTTATTTGCCTTTTCTTTATGTTTTTCAGGGTTAAAATTTGTTTTCTACTGTGATATTTGTCTCAGTATATTGCTTTCTTGGGTTTTGTTTTTTCTTCCTCTTTCCTCAACTCTGGTTCTTGTATTCATTTTTCATCTTGCACCTATTTTGAAGGAGAGGCAGTAAATATTTTCTTATGGACTATCATGTTTTGGGAAGACCGTTTTCCATAGTGATCAAGATCATGTTGAATTTTATTCCGTCTAGCCATGATGGCTCAATTAGGATCAGGTCAGAAAAACAGTCCACACTAAATACTCAAGGCAGGAGGATTTCTTGAGGCCAGGAGTTTGAGACCAGTCTGGGTAACATAGTAATACCTGTCTCTACAGAATTACAAAAAAAATTACAAACAAAAACAAAAATTTCAGCCCAGAAAATTCCCCTCCCTTTCCCTTCCCCCTCCCCTTCCTCTACCCCTCCCACTTGCCTTCCCCTCCCCTTCCCTTACCCCTCCCCTTCCTCTACTCCTCCCCTCCTCCCTCCCTTCCCCTCCCACTTGCCTTGTCCTTACCCTCCCCTCCCCTCCCCTCCTCTCCCTTTCCCTGCCCTGCCCTGCCCTTTGAGGATCTTGTTAAAATATTGATTCTGATTCAATGTGTCCATGGGTAGGACCTGAGATTGTGCATTTCTAACAAGCTCCCAGGAGAGGATGAAGCTACTGGTCCCCAGACCAGACTTCTTTCCTCCCTTCCTTCCCTTGAGAACTACTGGTTTGGCTTAGATTCAATGTTGGACTTGAATGGCTGAGTGGTGAATGATCATAAAGTAAGCCTGCCTGTCTAGAAGTATTTTGAGCAATTTTTGTAGATCTATTTATAGCTGTTTCTTTCCAGGTAGGATCAGAGAAGTATATGCTTCTGAATAGGTTAAATTTTCTTCTATAACATAATGCTGCCCTCAAGGCAGAAACGTGCCTATCACTTGTTATTTTCCTGGAAGGCATGAGGCTGCTTCGTAATTGTGTACATGTTTAAGGGAAACTGAGTAATTGAGGATAGGCTAGAATAATTAACAAATTCATACATCAGATAATTTGCTTTCATTAAAGTCATTATTACTCTTATTTATTGGTTGTTCCTGATGATAGGGCATCTGTAGATTTCAAAGAGTGTGAATTTCATACTGATTGCTTTTCTCTACTTTTGACAGTTTAAACTTGTTGTCAAAACATAAGAGTCTTGCCTTGAGCCAAATAAGTGGTAGTCTTTCTTAATGAAACTTTGAATAGAGCCCAAATTTATGAAATTGTTAATTATTCTTCACATCTAGATTTTACTTTACTAAAAGTAAAGTGATTTTTATTTGCTAATACAAATAGAAAAATAATCTTTTATTTTGTTGCCATCCTTCAAGGACCTCTCTCTGGCCTTCTCTCCCTCCCTTCCTGGGTCTTTTCTTTTATATTTACAGCCTGGATTTTGAAAGGTTCTGGGTTCCTTTTGTCCGTTGATACTTACATGAATGTTATCCTTAAGTTTTTAATTCAGGCTACCAGCAGACATAATGTGCCCCTTAATTAATTGGGGTGAGGGAGTTAACTTCAAAGTTAAGGATTCCGGGGATTCCTACAGATGGGTGTTAAAAAAACCAGCTCAATGTTAGGATCCCTAACAAAGCATTTTGATTGGCATATGGAGACCTTTGCATGAACACAAATGTTCATATTTGAATATTTATAGAAGATAATCTGTCAAAATTACTGTTATTTTAATTTGCCAAGCTTGGCTGATTGCCGCAGTTGGATGTTAGTTGAATTCAAGATGAAGAGTTGTAAGTATGTTCTGGTGTGGGACATGCTTTTTGTCCTTGAAGCTGTTTGAATTTCTAGCCTCTCCCACCTATACCCTCTTCTTTAAAACTGTGTGATTTTTTGTATCAGTTTAACTTTCATGTTCCTTTTGTAGGAAAAAATAAAGTAAGATGTTAACTGTAAGGATTTTTTTTTTTACTAAATTTGTTGACATTGGTGATCAGGAATTGTTTAAATAATTTTACTGTTTATCCATTCAAAAAGTTTAAATTTCTGCTTTAAAGGACCTATCCTTGGAGACTCAAACCTGGGGATATGTATCTTATTTGTATGGTTTTGTGTGAGATATGGTTCACATTAACAACAAAGAAAATGTAGACTTCTAGATAATTAATGTTTCCCCTTTCTTTTGTCTCATTTGAACAGCTAATAATTTTCGTGACCCAGATTCAAGCAATAACACCTCTCTTTGTAATTGTCATGTGGTTTTGTCAGCTTTTTATGTTCTAGGGGAAGGAAAGTAAGACTTTTTTTTTTTTTTTTTACATATTGAAAGAAGTTTGTTAATAATACCTTTTTTCTCTTTTTAAAAGCCAGGAACCCTGTTCTTTCTCCATAGTGTCTTATGATTCAGAAAACATTGTATTCTCCTGCCTCAGCCTCCTGAGTAGCTGAGATTCCAGGAGCCTGCCACCATGCCCAGCTAATCTTTTTTGTATTTTTAGTAGAGACAGGGTTTCACCTTGTTGACCAGGCTGGTCTAGAACTCCTGACCTCAGGTGATATGCTTGTCTAGGCCTCCCAAAGTGCTGGGAATAAAGGTGTGAGCCACTGTGCAGGAGAATCTCTTGAACCTGGGAGGCAGAGGTTCCAGTGAGTCAAGATCATGCCTTTGCTTGCCAGTCTGGACAACAAGAGCAAAACTCCATCAAAAAAAATAGAAAACATTGTATTACTTGACAATGAAGTATCACTTTTCCTTAAAGGATTCTACAGACTACGTTATTTCAGCTTTAGAGATGATACAGTGGCTTTCTCAAAATCACATGACAGTTTTTTGGGAGTAGGGCTGTATTCTGTGCTCCATGTGCTAAGCTATCCTGTCTCATATAACTAGCCATTATTATCTGAATAGTTTTATTTTACATGTATAACCACTTGACATCACTTGTCTTTGTTTTTTTCTGATTTTTTTTTTTTTTATATCTTAGAAAGTGACATAATTGAATCAATTTTGTTGGTTATTACTTTAGCAAGTACTATGTCAAGTACTACATCTCAGTTTTTTGGTTTTTTTGTTTGTTTGTTTTTTGTGTTTTGTTTTTTTGAGACAGTGTCTCTCTGTGTCGCCAGGCTGGAGTGCAGTGGCACAGTCTTGGCTCACTGCAACCTCTGACTCTCTGATTCAAGGGATTCTTCTGCCTCAGCCTCTGGAGTAGCTTGGATTACAGGCACACACTACCACACCCAGCTAATTTTTGTATTTTTAGTAGAGATGGTGTTTTACCATGTTGGACAGACGTGAGCCACCACTCCTGGCCTACATCTCAGTTTTATTTAGACTTTTTTTTTGGAGTTTCAGGAATGTGAGGTCTCAGGAATATATTTTATATTAAAAAATTAAGAGTGGAACTTTTACAGTATTTTCTGTCTTTCACAAGCAGCCATCTTCATTCTTATTTGGCTTTTTTTTTTTTTTTTTGGTACGTTATTTCTTTTCTAGGAGATTTTATATAATCGCCTAAGATTTTATAAATTAAAAAATAAATCTCCTAGATTTTATATAATTTTACTACTTTTGCCTTTTCTTTTTGTGACCATCTCCAAGTCTCCCATGTATCACACCCTAATTCCTTATTTTCCTAGGAAAACTTATTTGTCCAACTCTGTAGCTATCCTCTGGCTGGATAACAAAATTACTAATAATTCCATAACATGTTACCCTAGCTACTAATTTTGTAATAGTCCATCAAATGTTCACTGTGTAGATTGTTCAGAGGTGACTGTTGTACATAATGCACCACAGATGTGGAAGTAATAATAAAATTTACATAGTTGTAAAGTGAGGATATTGCTAATATGTTCCCTAGGGTCTGCTAAGTTTGGAGGCTTATTTTGTAATGGTTCTTTCAGATTTATTAAGGTGAATGAGATACTATGTTTACTTCAAATTTTAATTGGTATGATTTTGGTTAAGTTGGTTAAAAGTCAATGGAATAAAAGTTAAACCAGCAATATAAAAAGTAATAAGCTACTTTTCTTTTTTTTTTTTTTTGAGACGGAGTTTCGCTCTTGTTACCCAGGCTGGAGTGCAATGGCGCGATCTCAGCTCACCACAACCTCCGCCTCCTGGGTTCAGGCAATTCTCCTGCCTCAGCCTCCAGAGTAGCTGGGATTACAGGCACCCACCACCATGTCCAGCTAATTTTTTGTATTTTTAGTAGAAACGGGGTTTCACCATGTTGACCAGGATGGTCTCGATCTCTTGACCTCATGATCCACCCGCCTCGGCCTCCCAAAGTGCTAGGATTACAGGCGTGAGCCGCGCCTGGCTAGCCACTTTTCCATATGATTTGAAAAACAATTTAGCTGTATTTCTTGCTATAAAAAAGCAGCAAAAACACCATACAGTGGACTGATTTTCTAAATAAATTAATTTTGGTAAGGGTTAATTTCATGGTGTTAGCAAATCTTAGGGATTGGCATCCAAATGTCAAAATTTCACACAAAAATTTAGCTTTCTACTGTTTTTTTTTTTTCCTTTAGAGGAAGAACTATAAAATTTGCATAGAAGGTATGATAATGCTATTTTAATAATCAGGATACGTTATTTTGAAAATTGGGCAGTAAGACAACCAGTGAATTGTAGTACTTACTAATTTTTTAAAAAAAATTTATTTTTAATTTTCATGGTTACATAGCAGGTATATGTATTTATGGGATACATGAGAAGTTTTGATACAGGCATGCAATGTGTAAAAATCACATCATGGACAATGCATCCCTCCCCTCAAGCATTTATCCTTTGTGTTACAAACAATCCAAATATACTCATAGTTATTAAAAATGTACAATTAAATTATTATTGATTGTAGACACCTGGTTAAGCTGTCAAATACTAGGTCTTATTCATTCATTCTATATTTTTTGTACCCATTAATGATCCCTTCCTCTCTGTCATCCCACCACTACTTTTCCCAGTCTCTAGTGAACATCCTTCTATACTTTCTCCATGGTTCAGTTATTTTGATTTTTGATCCCACAAGTAAGTGAGAACATGAAATGCTTGTCATTCTTTGCCTGGCTTATTTCACTTGACATAATGACCTCCAGTTCCATCCATGCTGCAAATGACAGGATCTCATTCTCTTTTATGACTGAATAGTACTTCATTGTGTATATGTACCACATTTTCTTTGTTCATTTCTCTGCTAATGGACACTTAGGTTGCTTTCAAATCTTGGCTATTGTGAACAGTGCTACATGTTCACACTAGCCATGGGAGTGCAGATACCGCTTTGATATACTAATTTCCTTTTTGTGGGGTATATACCTAGGAGTGAGATGGCTGGATCATATAGTAGCTCAATTTTTAGTTTTTTAAGGAATGTCCAAACTGTTCTTTATAACGGTTGTACTAAATTTACATTCCCACCAACAACGTATGAGTGTTCCCTTTTTTCCACATCTTTGCCAGCATTGATTATTGCCTGTCTTTTGGGTAAAAGCCATTTTAACTGGAATAAGATGATATCTCATTGTAGTTTTGATCTGCATTTCTCTGATGATCAGTGAGGTTGAGCACTTTTTCATATGTGTGTTTGCTATTTGTTTTGTTTGTTTGTTCTTTTGAGAAAGTCTATTCAGATCTTTTGCCTGTTTTTTAATTGGATTATTAATTTCTTCCTGTAGAGTTCTTTGAGTTTTTTTTTTTGTTTGTTTGAGACAGAGTTTCCCTCTTGTTGCCCATGCTGGAGTGCAATGGGGCGATTTCGGCTCACTGCAACCTCCATCTCCCAGTTTCGAGCCATTCTCCTGTCTCAGCCTCCTGAGTAGCTGGGATTACAGGCACCCGCCACCACGCCCAACTAAATTTTGTATTTTTAGTAGAGATGTGGTTTCAGCATGTTAGCCAGGCTGGTCTTGAACTCCTGACCTCAGGTGATCCACCCACCTTGGCCTCCCAAAGTGCTGGGATTGTAGCCATGAGCCACCATGCCTGGCTGAGCTTCTTTTATATTCTAGTTATTAATCCCTTGTCAGATGGGTAGTTTGCAAATATTTTCTCCTATTTCTCTGGGTTGTCTTTTCACTTTTTTTATTGTTTCCTTTGCTGTGCAGAAGCTTTTTAACTTGATGTGATTCGATTTGTCCATTTTTACTTTGATTGCCTGTGCTTGTAGGGTATTACATAAGAAATCTTTGTCCAGACTGATATCCTGGTGAGTTTTTCCAGTTTTTTCTTTCAGTCATTTTACAATTTGAGGTCTTAAATTTTTGTCTTTCATCAATATATTGATTTGATTTTTGTGTATAGTGAGAGATAGGAGTCTAGTTTCATTCTTCTGGATATGGATATCCAGTTTCCAAGCACCATTTATTGAAGAAGCTGTCTTTTCTGCCATGTATGTTTTTGGCACCTTTGTCAAAAATGAGTTCACTGTAGGTGTGTGAATTTTTTTACTGGGTTCTCTGTTCTATTGGTCCATGTATCTGTTTTTATGCCAGTATTATGTTATTTTGTTTACTATAGCTCTGTAATATAATTTGAATTCTGTTAATGTGATTTCTCTAGTTTGGTTCTTTCCACTTGGGATAGCTTTGGTTATTCTGGTCTTTTGTGATTCCCTATAAATTTTAGGATTTTTTTTTTTTTTTGTATCTTTGTAAAGAATGTCATTGGTATTTTGATAGGAATTACATTAAATCTGTAGATGGCTTTGGGTAGTGTGGACGTTTTAACAATTTTGATTCTTCCAATCTATAAATATGAAATATCTTTTCATTTTTTTGGTGTCCTCTTCAATTTCTTTCATCAGTATAGTGTAGTTTCTATTATAGAGATCTTTCACTTATTTGGCTAATTCCTAGGCATTTATTTATTTATTTATTTTGGTGGCTACTGTAAATGAGACTGCTTTTAAAATTTTTTTTTTAGTTTGTACACATTCCACATATAGAAATGTCACTTATTTTTTATGTTGATTTTGTATCCTGCAACTTTACAGAATTTATCAGTTCTTAATAGTATCAGTTCTGATAGTTTTTTGGTGGATTTTTTAGGTTTTTCCAAATATAAGATCTTATCACCTGCAAATAAGGATAATTTGACTTCTTCCTTAACAATTTGGGTGCCCTTTATATCTTTCTCTTGTCAAGCTAGGACTTCCAGTACTATGTTGAATAACAGTTGTGAAAGTGGGCATCTTTGTTGTGCTCCAGATTGTAAAAGACAGGCATTCAGTTTGCCCCCATTCAGTGTGATACTAGTTGTGGGGCTGTTGTATCTGGCTTTTATTATGTTGATGTATGTTTCTTCTACTCAGGTTGAGATTTTTATTATGAAAGGATGTTGAATTTTATCAAATGTTTTTTCAGCATTAATTGAAATGAACTTATGGTTTTTGTCCTTGATTTTATTGATATGATGTATCACTTTTTTTTTTTTTTCCAGAGATGGAGTTTCGCTCTTGTTACCCAGGCTGGAGTGCAATGGCGTGATCTTGGCTCACCGCAACCTCCGACTCCTGGGTTCAGGCAATTCTCCTGCCTCAGCCTCCTGAGTAGCTGGGACTACAGGCACGCACCGCCATGCCCAGCTAATTTTTTGTATTTTTAGTAGAGACGGGGTTTCACCATGTTGACCAGGATGGTCTTGATCTCTTGACCTCGTGATCCACCCGCCTCGGCCTCCCAAAGTGCTGGGATTACAGGCTTGAGCCACTGCGCCTGGCCTGATGTATCACTTTGATTGATTTATATGTGTTGAACCATTCTGACGTCCCAGGGATAAATCTCACTTGGTCATGATGAATAATCTTTTGTGTTGTTGAGTTCAATTTGGTAGTATTTTGTATGGATTTTTGTATGAATATTCATTAGGGACATTGGCCCATAGTTTTCTTTTTTTGATGCATCTTTTTATGTTTTTGGTATCAGAGTAACACTGGCCTTAAAGGATGAGTTTGTTTGTATTCCCCCTGCCTCTTTTTATTAGGAATAGTTTGAGTAGGATTGGTTTTAGTTCTTCTTTTAATGTTTGGTAGAATTCAACAGTGAAACCATTGGGTCATAGGCTTTTCTTTACTGTCAGACTTTTAATTGTGGCTTCAATTTCATTATTGTTATTGATCTGTTTGGATTTTGGATTTCTTCATTTCAGTCTTGTTTATGTTCAATCTTGGTAGGTTTTATGTGTCCAGGAATTTGTCCATTTCTTCTGCATCTTCCAATTTATTGGCATATAGTTGCTAATAGTAGCCACTAATGATTCTTCAGATTTCTGTGGTATCAGTTGTAGTGTCTCCTTTGTTATCTTTGATTTGTTTGGATCTTTTCTCTTTTTTTCTTAGTCTGGGTTAAGGTTTATCTGTTTTGTTTAACTTTTCCAACAACCAACTTTTTTATTCATCTTTATTTCAATTTCATGTATTTCTGCTCTCATCTTTATTATTTCTTTTCTTCTACTACTTTTGGGTTTGTTTTCCTCTTGCTATTTTAGTCCTTAAGATGCATTGTTAATTTGTTTACCTAAAGTTTTTCTTCCTTTTTTTTTTTACTGTAGGTACTTGTAGCTATAAACTTCGCTGTTAATATTGCTTTTGCTGTATTTTATAGGTTTTGGTATGCTGTATTTCCATCATCATTTGTTTCAAGAAATTTTTCTTGGTGAATTGATATCTTGATCATTATGTAGTGACCTTCTTTGTCTCTTCTTATAGTTTTTGTCTTGAAATCTATTTTGTCTGATATAAATATAGCTTCTCCTACTCTGTTTTGGTTTCCATTGGCATGGAGTATCTTTTTCCATTTCTTTATTTTCAATCTGTAGGTGTCTTTATAGGTGAAGCATTTTTCTTGTAGGCAGCAGATTAATGAGTCTTCTTTTTCTTATCCATTTAGCTATCCTGTGTTTTGCGATTGGAGAGTTTAGTCCATTTATACTCAGTGTTACTATTGACAAACAAAAACTTATTTCTGCCATTTTATAATTTGTTCTCTGGAGGTTTTGTGGTCTTCCCATATATCTTTCCTTCCTTCCTGTCTTCCTAGATGTTACAGCCTACTACACACCTTGTGTATATGGTATTGCCTATTGCTCCTAGGCTATAAGCCTGTACAGCATGTTACTGTACTAAATATTATAAGCAGTTGTAACACAGTGGTAAGTATTTGTGTACCTAAACATAGAAAAGATACAGTAAAAAAATATAGTATTAATTATCTTTATTTTTGGAGATAGTCTTACTCTGTTGCCCAGGCTGAAGGGCGTTGGCGCGATCTTGGCTCACTGCAACCTTTGCCTCCTTGTTCAAGCAACTCTCGTGCCTCAGCCTCCCAAGTGATAGCTGGGATTACAGGTGTGCACCACCGTGACTGGCTATTGTATTTTTAGTAGAGACGGGGTTTCACCATGTTGTCTAGGCTGATCTTGAACTCCTAGCCTCAAGAGATCCGCTGTCTTGGCCTCCCAAAGTGCTGGGATTATAGGCATAAGCCTTTGGGCCTGGCTGGGTATTTATAATTTTATGAGACCACTCATATATGCAATTCGTTGTTGACTAAAAGCGTCATTATGTGGTGCATGGCTTTACTTTGTATGACAAATTGCTAAGCATTCTAAAGGAGAGAAGAAAGTAACTTAGGTTTGATACTTTGTTTGAAATTATAATGTTTCATTCCCATTCCAAGACCATCCTTTTCTTATTCCTCTTTCTTTCCTTTAGAGCTAGGCTAGTAGGGAGCAGAATCATGAACTTAAATTAGTGGAATGTGTGGACATTGGATAGCATGGGGAGAAGTGTTTCAGCTTCTTTGTCTAAACTTTAACTTTCATCCTTTTTACTCAAAGTGGTGTTTCAGTCGCTTGCATCTGGTTCAAGAGGGTGTCTGATTCTTTGCAAAGCTATTCTATTGACAAAAAGCATTTACAGTGTTTTCCTGGTGGATTAATATTGGGTTGACATCTGTTTGCATGCTAAGTGCTGTATCATTGTTATCTTTTGGCATTTATTAACTAGCCTTGATATACTGTGCATTAGTTGGCATTTATACATGTCTTAGTCCCTGCTATAGAGGAAATACCCTAAAAGGAGTTAATTGTGGGAAACACAGCCTTTTCTCACATACCTAGCTGCCTGGGAGCTTTCCACTGAAGACTTTTGTGTAAGCATTGGAAAGTCTTTCTTCGAGTGATTAAGATAGGAAATGACAGTTGTGTAAAACAGGGCCTTAAAGACAACTGCCAGGTAGACTCATAGTGGCCCTACAAGAAATTGCCGACATAGATGTGATTTTCTCAAGAAGTTGGAAATCTCCTTATTAAAATTAATGCAGTGAAATTGTTCCATTCCCTGTAGAATATTAAAAAAAATCAAAAACAAAAACAAAACAAATCAAACAAACTTATCTTTTTAAGTGTTAACAAAACAACCATGAGATCTGTGGAGGAAGGAAAAAGGAAAAAACTTTATTTTCAGAGTAACAATCTGCAGATGAGGGAAGGTAACCTCTGGTGGAACTGTAAGGCACGTGCTTCACAGAAGGGAGTAAACAGTAGTATTTAAAAGCCTTTAGGGTTTGTTTTACATGTATATTCATCATGTAGTATGAATTGCCTGGGGAATACCTATGAATATATATGGGGAAGTCTAGTGCATGTGCAGTGAGTTAACATATAAGTAACATACATCCCATCTTCTCTTCAGGGCACAATTGAAGTGGAATTTGGCTCTTTATGTCAACAGGTGAGCTATACAGCACAAAGATATTTTGTATGCACTCTCTGCAAGCTGGCTGAAACTGGCTTAGGATCTGTAACCTTTTCCCAGGAAAGAATGTTTGTAAGGCTGGCCTCCTGTCCTGTCAGTGCTGCTGGCAGGACCCTCAAGGCAGGGTTATCCCATTTGTCTTATATCAGCAGTCCACCAAGGTCAGTTGGGCAGTGTTTCTGTAGAACAGATGTCTACCTAATAGATGAGGAAAACTTTATGGCAGTTAACATACCCTTTGGTAGTTAAAAATGTACATATGTATGACCAAACCCTTGTTCCTGCTATGGGCACTTAATTTTCTCTCTCGAGGGTCTTATCTTAGCCAAAGAAAGTCCATCTTACTGGATTAAAGATTTAAACGTAAGACCTAACATCATAAACACCCTAAAAAAAAACCTAGGCAATACCTTTCAGGACATAGGTATGGGCAAGGACTCCATGACTAAAATACCAAAAGCAATGGCAACAAAAGCCAAAATAGACAAATGAGATCTAATTAAACAAGAGCTTCTGCACAGCAAAGGAAACTATCATTAGAGTGAACCAGCAACCAATAGAATCAGAAAAAATTTTTTCAATCTCCTCATCTGGCAAAGGGCTAATATCCATAATCTACAAATAACTTAACAAATTTACGAAATAAAAACAAAAATCCCATCAAAAAGTGGGCGAAGGATATGAGTAGACACTTGTCAAAAGAAGAACAAACATATGCAGTCAACAAACAGGAAAAAAAATCATCATCACTGGTCATTAGAGAAATGCAAATCAAAACCACATTGAAATACCATCTCACGCCAGTTAGAATGGCAATCATTAAAAAAATCAGGTGACAGATGGTTGAGAGGATGTGGAGAAATAGGAATGCTTTTACACCGTTGGTGGGAATGTAAATTAGTTCAACCATTGTGGCAGACAGAGTGGTGATTCCTCAAGGATCTAGAACTAGAAATACCATTTGACCCAGCAATCCCATTACTAGGTATATACCCAAAGGATTACAAATCATCCTATTATAAAGACACATGCACATGTATGTTTATTGTGGCACTGTTCATAATAGCAAAGACTTGAATCCAACTCAAATGCTCATAAATGATAGACTGGATAAAGAAATTGTGGCAAGTATATACCACGGAATACTGTGCAGCTGCAAAAAAGGATGAGTTCCTATCCTTTGCAGGGACATGAATGAAGCTGGAAACCATCATTCTCATGAAGTGGTCACAAGAACAGAAAACCAAACACTGCATGTTCTCGTAAGTCGATGCCGAACAATGAGAACACGTGGACACAGGGAGGGAACATCACAACTGGGGCCTGTTGGGGGATGGGGGGCTAGGAGTGGGATAGCAGTGGGATGGGGGTCTAGGGGAGGGATAGCATTAGGAGAAATACCTAATTTAGATGATGGGGTGATGAATGTAGCAAACCACCAAAGCATGTGTATACCTATGTAACAATCCTTCACATTCTGCACATGTACCCCAGAACTTAAAGTATAATAATAAATAAGGTGAAAAAAAAAAGGAAGTCCATCTTATCTATCATTGTTGACACTTAGATCACAGCTAGTAGTGGTTAGAGGACAGAATCTATCAATGTATCAATAGTTTCTGTCTTGTCTTGGTTGCTGAGTAGGTATACAAAACTTAAGTCAAATCACTTTTTTACCTCAGTTTTCTCCTCTTCAAAATGGAGTTAATGCCTACCTTACAAATTAATGGTGAGAATTAAATGAGGAAATGTGTACAAAAATGTATTGTATGCCTGGTACCTGCTTGGCATGCAACTTTGTATTTTCCTCCTTCCTTTGGGCATCAGTAATATTGGATTTTACTCTTTGAATTCAGTGGTTACTCGTTGTGGAATCAAATTATTTTTTTTTTAAACCTCATTTTTCTCTAATATAAAATCAGTAGTACACATTTTATGAAGTAGTGATTGAAATTCAGTTCCTAGAGTAGTGTAGGAAATTTTTCTTGAATCTGAGTGTCAAATTGCTAAAAACTTGTATGAATTCGTGAGTTTTGCTGTGCAGATCTTTTGGACATGAAAATAATAGTTTTTTAAGGATTAAATAGGAGAAATATATTAAGGAAAAGTAAAACTCTAGAGTGTTTTTATGGGGAAAACTTTACAATAGCTTACTATATTACGGTTAATGTAATTTATTGGGATAACAGGGAAATTATGCATCCAAAGGATATTTTTACTTGAAATAGCACTTCTAGAAGGGGTATTCATAGAGCAGTAATTTAAGAAGTGAGACACTTGAACATAGCTTTTTCATTGCTTTTTTTTTTAAATCTTAGGTAACTTTAGATTTTACTAAGATTTCAGTATATAATGTTTTGTGGGTAGATACTGGAAAATAAATCTGAAAATTTTTCAGTTTAATAATTACCAAAGAGCTCTAAACCAATATTAAAGTTTAGTTGCAAAATTAAACTCAGGACTCATAAACGAATTATGTTAAATGAGTTAGGAGTTAAATCATATTGTTGAGTTTAATTATGTGTCAAATCAATATAATTTCTTTGACATAATCTCAGAATAGAAATCACTGTGTGGTACGTTGTATTGAAGGGTTATAGAGTGATGGACTAGTGAGTTAGTATTTTTAAGGTTGTTATAGTCCTATGAATTTCAATTATATTTGTTAAATGAAATCACTTTTATAAGCAGCAGCAAAATATCATTGCCATTGTATTTTGTAGCAGGTGAGTCAGCTTTTGTGTATACCCAGATACACAGCAAGACTTTATCTCTTAAAAAAGAAAAAAAGAAAGAAATTTCAGTTTATAATTTTATTTGACATGCTACTACAGCTCCTTATTTGACCCTGAAAATGTTGCACCAAGAATAGTCTTTGCATGCATAGTCTTTAACTCTGAGGAAAAGGATAAGAGAAAATAAAATCAAAACGTAGTTGCAAACCAGTAAGTTTAGACAATCTGCTGCCGAGAAAATGAAGTTGAATTTATGTGTAAATGTTAAGGGAAGACATATGGATATGTTGATTATAGCTATCTTTAAGTGTTTTTGTTATAGGCAAATGGTTTGCAGAGTTAGAGTAAATGCATTAAAAGTATTGCTGAAATTAAAATAAGTTTATTTTTCAAGTTTTTTTTTGTATTATGTTTGTTTTTTCAGGAAACCAGATACTTAAATATAAAACTGGGTATGTATTTTTATAACTATTAATAATTTAACTCTAAGGACTACTAGAAGTCTGATTTTACATTTAACATACAAAGTATTATTTGGACAAATGATTTTTAAAATAATATCATAGTAATATACATCCCAAATATGTGTTATGTGGTAAAATATACATAACAAAATTTACTATTTAATCATTTTTAAGTAAGCAGTTTAGTGGCATTAAGTACAGTTACATTGTTATGCAACCATCATCACTATGCCTCTCCAGAATGCTTTTATCATCCTGAAATGAAACTCTGTACCCATTACACAATAATTCACCATTACTCATTATCTCTCCCAATCACTATTCTATGTTTTCTCTATGATTTTGACTAAGTATCTCATATGAGTGGAACCACACAAAATATGTCCTTCTAGGACTGGCTTATTGCATTTAGCATAATGTCTTCAAGGTTCATCCATATTGTAGCATGTATCAGAATTTCAGTTCTATTTCAGGCGGATTAATATTCCATTATATGTATATGCCACATTTTACTTATCCATTTATCTATCAGTGGACATTTATATTGTTTCTACTTTTTGGCTATTGTGAATAATTCTGTCTTGAACATTGGTATGCAAGTATCTGTTTGACTGTGGTAATATCTTTTTCTATATATTTTAACAGAATTTTGTTAATTTAAATGTTTTTACTTAAATGAGCTAGATAAATATCTGAATATTTAGTGTTATCAGTTAATATTTATGGAATACTTTGTGTATCATAAGTATTGTGGGGTTATAAAGAGTTACAATATCATGAAACTATTGTTTTAAAGAATTTGCAGTCTAATAACAGTAATAGGGTATGTTTATAAAGACACACAGAGCCTGGTAGCGTACACTTTTTGAGGCTGAGAAGATATCTAAGGTCTGATGCAAACCAGCATCCTCTCTTGCCAAGATTTTTGTCTGTTATCCTGAACAGAGTACATGGCCATAATCAATATATGCATATTTCTTTCAAGCATAGCATTTAACCTTCCAGGATGAATTTTGGGTTGATTATATCAGCATGGAAATGAGATCATGACATTCTTTAAACTGTCTTCTCTATGGATCTTATCTTTAGGTGATTTATATTCCTTCTCTCAAACTGTCACCTTAACTCTGACCTTATCTCCTATCCCCACTCCCACCTTGAACTGGGTAGTTTTTTCTTGTGGATACATTTCTTATGTATGTAAACTAGCTTAAGTGTAAATGAGGTAAAAGACATAAGAAGGAGCTACATACATGTTTCAAGGTTCTTTCCAGCTTTGTGATTCTAATTTAATCCCTCTGGTACCTATGTGTTGCCAGTGAAAGAAAACAGAATCAGCATGCTTAGAGGTTTCACAGCAGATCTGCTTTGTGGTGATTTTAAAGGCTAAAACTTTGATATAAAAACATTTTGTTATGTTTCAGTGGTCTCTTTTTTCTCCTTTTTCAGAATAGTTTCCCTGGAAAAGCAAAATAAATCTTTTATGAATTCAGTCATAACTTTGCAGTTTAATTGGACTTTTAGGGTTCTTCTGGATGAGCAAGCTGGACCTTTTGAAGTTTAACACTGGAATGCTAGCATGAGAGTGTTACTACTCTTAATTTCCACAGAGTTAGACTAAAAGAAAACATATTTAGATTCATATTTTCTTTGAATGAGATTTTGAAGCTCAAGATGAACTTTAAAAAATGCAGCTAAGCAGAGCTTCTAAAAGGTAATACTGTAGTATTATTTTTTTCCTCCATATTAATCTACTTGGCTTCTCATAGTGAGCTTGAATTGTGAGTGGTAAAGACTCATTACTTGTAGGGTGTCCTGGCACGCAAAATAAAACTTCTTTCTCCTAGCCTTCAGCCTGTGAGTGTGATGAATTCTGTAAACCTCTTAAGAGCAGGGACTATGGCTTCGTTTTTATTTATTTTACTTTTCTATATCTATCTATCTATCTATCTATCTATCTATCTGTCTGTCTGTCTGTCTGTCTGTCTGTCTGTCTGTCTGTCTATCTATCTGTCTATCTATTTATCTATCTATCTATCTATCTATCTATCTATCTATCTATCTATCTATCTATCTATCTATCTATCTATCTATCTATCTGACAGAGTGGTCTTGGCTCACTACAATCTGCCTCGTGGGTTCAAATGAATTTCGTGCCTCCACCATCTGAATAGTTGTGATTACAGGTACGCGCCACCATACCCAGCTTATTTTTTTTCTTTTTTTTTTTTTTGTAGAGATGGGGTTTTGCCATGGGCTTTTCTCAGACTTCTTGCGTCAAGTGATCTACCCACTACCTGCCTCAACCTCCTAAACTTCTGGGATAATAGGCATGAACTACTCTGCCTGGCTTGTGGTTTCATTTTTGTAAAACATTTAGTAGAGTTGGTGCCTTGCACATAATAAAATGTTTCTTCTAAGGTTATGAATCCACATAAAAATGAAAACTTAAAAAAGGAGATAATTGCAGAAGTAAAGAAAGGTGAATGAACAAAGATGGCCATCCATTCATTCAGCATATAAAAGATCTACTGTGTATCAGACACACCACTAAAAGTACTGGAAATATAGCAGTGATAAATTAGTCTCATTTCCTACACTTAAGGAATTTAGGTTGTCTAGAATTGTGAATAGCATGTAATAGGCACTTAAAAATATTTGAATACATGAATGTTTGTTTTGTAGAGAATGATTTAGGGTATGGAACATTATAGTGAGGAAGTGGAGTTTCCCATCATATTAGAGATAATTCATTTAAAAAATGGAAACAAACTATTAATACAGAAAATAGTTAAGTTGGTTATGGTAATACAGTACAGAAGAGCCCTTAAAAATAATGAGATATATATTGGCTGACACAGAAAGATGCTCTAATTTACCTAATGTTGAATTAAACAAAGTAAGCTATTGAATACGATGTATGGAATGATTCCTTTAATGTAAGTTATTTATATTTCTATAAAATGTCACAAGATATTGTGGATAAATAACTATGAATGATTCTTATAGGAGGTAAATTTTTCACTGATCTTTGGTCTATTCTTTATGCACTTCTGTGATTGTTTTACCATGACCATTTGCTACTATTTAAAAATAACAAAACTACTTAAATATGTTTTCGAATAACTTTTTTTTTTTTGAGATGGAGTTTTGCTCTTGTTACCCAGGCTGGAGTGCAATGGTGCGATGTCAGCTCACCGCAACCTTCACCTCCTGGTTTCGGGCAATTCTCCTCCTTCAGCCTCCTGAGTAGCTGGGACTACAGGCACGTGCCACCATGTCCAGATAATTTTTTGTATTTTTAGTAGAGACGGGGTTTCACCATGTCGACCAGGATGGTCTCAATCTCTTGACCTCATGATCCACCCACCTCGGCCTCCCAAAGTGCTGGGATTATAGGCATGAGCCACCGTATCCGGCCCGAATAACTTTTTTAAAACTTAATATCAGTATGTATAAATAGAGTTACTGATTGATGGTCCATTGTCCTGTAAATGTAAAACATGTCATTAAAGAATTCTACATTTTTTTCCCTAAAGAAATATAGTTAACCAGAATTAACTTTTAGCAGTCAATATTTACCTTTAATGTTTATTTATTTATTTATATTTTTAAATATTTTTTTTTGAGACAGGGTCTTGCTCTTTCACCCAGGCTGGAGTGCAGTGGCATGATTTTGGCTCACTCCAGCCTCCACCTCCAAGGCTCAAGTGATCCTCCCACTTCAGCCTGCCAAGTAGCTGGGTCTACAGGTGTATACCACTACACATGGCTAATTTTTATAGAGGCTGGGTTTTGCCATGTTGCCCAGGCTGGTCTCAAACTCCTGGGCTCAAGCAATCTGCCTGCCTCAGCCTCTCAAAGTGCTGGAGTTACAGGCGGAAGTCACCATGCCCAGCCTACCTTTAACATTTACCTGTAACACTCTTAGTGTATAGTTTTAAAGTGAATAATAACATTTAAAAATGTGTAGTAGCAGGAATATGTTTAATAATTTAATTTTGTTTTGGAGGTACTTTGAGATATGTCTACATAATTAAGTGTCAAAGAACAAAATTTTTTTTAGCTTTTTTGTGTACTTAATTTGGATTTAGTTATTAATAAATATTAGGTTGAACTATGCTTTTACTCTAAAGATTTATTTTGGCACACTTCTTTGCTTATTATGACTTCTTATTTTCTTAATTAGAGGTGAGAAGACATGCTCTTTGGGTGTCCTGATTATATCTAGTCAGTAGTCTTAGTTTTCACAAGTTAGTAGGGAATATTAAATTATTACTGCCTCACTACTTTTTAAATTTATTTTAGTAACTTCTTTTTATCAGGAAAAATTAATGGACTAATCAGAATGTTCTATTCCATACATAGTTTGCTCGTAACAAACTCATTTTATTAGAAATGTTACAGCAACCTTATTTTTTTATCCTCCACAAGATCATTTTAGTGTAGTTATTGGAGTTTCAAACCATATACAGTTCGAAAACTGTTTATAGTTCTGTTTAGTAACATTTTAGATGATATTTTTTAAAAAGGTTAACATTGCTTTGTTAAAAGTTATCATTACTCTTTTAAAACAAAAATTTTATTTTTCAGACCACACAGTCCTTTGAATTCTGATGCATCAAGTTTCAAACAATTTTGTTTGCTTTTGGGGATACATACCTATAAAATCTCCAGAAATTATATATTTAGCTATAAAAATTTTCAGAAACTGTGAGCATGTGAAACACAGATACATGACTATAAACCTTAGAGGATAATTTTAGATTTCTTTCTCTTTTTTACTTTTTTATTTTGGAAAAAAAAAATCCTGTTCCAGTTTAATGACTATGATAATTTGATATCCAGGTAGAATAAGATATCTAATTTTTGTCCTCATTTTTTAAGCTGAGATAGTTTATAAAATGGAGAATAAATCATCTTGTTAGATGTTGACTCTCAACAGTATAAGAATATTAATCTTGTATAGTGATGCCATTCTATTTTAAATGCTTTATTATATGTTTAAATAATTTATAAGAAGGGAATTAGAAAAACTGAAATGAAATGCTTGAATTATACTGTAAACGTGATGTTAGCATTTATAATTAATATTTTTAATTGTTACGTAAGGACACGTATGAGTGTGCATAAAAACATATACATTAGTCTAAATGAAATTAACGGCTTATTTTATACATTCACAATATTTATACTTTTCTTTATGTCAGATGTTGATAGGTGTTATAGAGAAAAGTAAGTACGTTGGGGTTGGTAATAAGGTATGTTTGAGTTGGGAGCATGCCGTTTTTACATAGTGGTCAGGGAAGTTTCTCTAAGAAGGCGATAGTTGAGTGATGCCTTGAATTTGATGAGGGACAGAGCTGTGGGGATATTTGTACAAGTATGTTTCAGACCAGTTCAAAAGCCCTGTGTTGACTGGAGGCTCTGCATATTTAGAAGCATAAGAGATTTAATCATGCATGGTATAAAGTGGTCTTATATATATTTTTAAAAAGTATGTTTTTTTGTTGTTGTTTCATTGTTTTCCTGGTAGATTCTAAGATCTGCTGTAATTGGGATTTATTTGTCTTGCTTATTGTATCTTTGGCACCCACCATAGTGCCAAACACATTTAGGCAATGTGTTACGGATGGTGAGAAAGAATTTTGGAGGAGTCTTCTTAATTCATACTACCAAATTATTTTAAGCTGCAGAGGTCTTTAGAGATCATTTAGATAACTCTTTTTGATGTTATGCATGAAAAAACACATCATTAAATAGAGTGACTTCCAAAAGTCATCATTAAACTAGTAGTAATCTTGAGTTGGCAAAGATTTTTAGTTTCTTAGTCTAACTTTAGTCCATTTATGGTGAGATCCTTTTGTTTCAGATGTCTGATCTATTCATGGGAAGATACTTGCTGTGGAAAACCTCCTTGCTATGGAAGGCCTCCTTGCATCTGGAATCATATTGTTTGGTTGAAATTCCTGTTTGACATTGCTAGCTTTGTGATACTCTCCCTCTCCCAACTTTTCCTTTTGGTGCCCTGGTTTTCTTGTTCACTAGACAGATACTGTTATTCTCATTCCAGTATTCCTTACACCATAAACATTTTCTCATTAATCTTCTAATTTACAAACTCAGAGTGTTATTTCCTTTTTTTTTTTTTTAAGGGAGTTATGATTAAGAGAATAGGAATTTGAAATCAGATGTACTTGGGTTCTATAAAAATTTAATTCTTAAAGTTATTTGTTACTATGTATCAAACTTTAAGGAATGAGGAAAACATTAGGAAGACAAAAGAACTGCTTTCAAGAGTATTGAGCATCAGGAATTCATGTATTAATTTAGGAAAGGGATGTCAAAATAAAATTATTAAGATACATAGAAGACTGGTTAACTTTCTGTATGACAATGAAACCATATAACTTCAGGGTTAACAATCCAAAAAGAAACTTGGATGTAAAACATTGAGTTTAATTTAGATATCATCAAGGTCTTTATCATCATCTCCATTATCATAAGACACTGGATTTTATCATCTCTAGGTCCAAGTATATTGGTTTTTTGGATTTTAGCAGATTCTAGAAACTTGACATATGCCTTAAGACTTCTAGCTTTATGTGCATTGTATTTTAAAATATCATCAGTTTTGTTATCCTGATAGTCTCACAGAACAACCAATATAATGTCTGAGGTATTTATTCACATCTTTTTTTCTCCATTTTCCTGTCATATGACATAACCTCTTTATACCATCAAAACACATTGATTCTAATTGTCTGTTTCCCATTATTTTGATTACCTACTCTTGTCCACCCCTTTACATACCAACTCTCCTTTTTTGGGTTCTGTCTTATTTTCACTCCTACATCTATTTTTTTTTTTTTTTTGAGAAAGAGTTTCACTCTTGTTGCCCTGGCTGGGGTGCAGTGGCACGATTTCGATTCACTGCAGCCTCTGCCTCCTGGGTTCAAGCGATTTCTCCTGCATCAGCCTCCAGAGTAGCCAGGATTACAGGCACGTGCCACCATGCCCAGCTAATATTTTGTATCTTTAGTAGAGACAGGATTTCACCATATTAGTCATGTTGGTCGTGAACTCCTGACCTTAGATGATCCACTCGCCTCAGCCTTTGAAAGAACTGGGATTACAGGCATGAGCTACCATGCCCGCCCTTCTGCATCTGTTTTTACCTCCCTTACCTTACTCTTGATCATGGCAGTGATGGCAGCCTTACAGTGTCCTGTGCTCCCTTCTGGTGGTGATGTTGGCTGTGGTGGCTGCTATTTTGAGGGGTGTGCATGAGTATGTAGTCCCAGGAGGCTTGGTCACCTGCAAGGGATGTTTTGCAACCAGGGTCTTTAGAGGCGGCATGCTCAGCAGCAGCAAATCTCCTTCAACTTCTTTTTTCATCTTTTTTTGTGCTAACTTTATTAAGATTTTCTAGGGCAGTCTAGAGTAACATTTACTCTTGTGCATTCTTAACCTCATTACTAAGAGGGACCTCTGTTAAGTGGATCTCTATTGAATGTCCCAAGGATTCATTGAGAAGTCTCTCTTGCTTGTGGGAACTTTAATAATTCCTGGTTCTTTGTGAGCTCTAGAAATTACTCAGCACTAGCTATGTGGCAATGTTTCTTTCCTGGAAATTGTTTTTGCTCTATCTCATTGGTTGTCACCCTATGTACATGTAGACTACTATTGATACTTAGATAATGTAAGGAGATTTTTTTTTTTTTTAAAGGGGTCTTTCTGTAACTCTCTCACTTGAGGAATTTTTCCCCAAAATTCTTGTTGTTTGGACCTTTCTGTATTATGACGTCTTGTATTTTTCAACTTAGCAATGGCGCTAGATTCTATTAGGGTTTCATGTCCTACATACTACAGTCCCAAAAGCAATTTCAGAAAGAAATCCCAGGCAATTATAGGGCAATTATTTTGTTGTTGTTTGTTTCCCTTATTTCAGAAATCAGTTTTGAGCTGATTGTTCCATGTCACATCATCGATTGTCCAATGTCAGATACATAATTTGTTCAGTCTTCTAGTTGTTTACATTTGGAGGGTAATTCTGCATCCTATTACTGCTGCATGGGTTAAGGTAGAGGTCTTTTAATACTTTTAAAATTGGGAAAATCCTTAGCAATTGACATGCCTCACCCATTTCAAAGTTAGTTCGAATGCTATTATATGTAAAATTTCATTTTTAAATGTTGTTTAAATTTATTTTAGTAACATTTGTGTTATTCTTTCATTCATAGCTGTAAAAAGCCTGCTTTGACTGCTTTTCATCTAATATTGGTTACCAGTCAACTGATGCATTAAATTAAAGTTGATATAACTGTAATGATTTATAAGCGTTGAATCTTTTTGGTACTTTTATGCCCCACTGAAGATCACTGCCTGTTTGATGGTGCTTTTGCGTGTGTTCTCGCACTCACACTTGCTCTCCCTGCCCCCTTCCCCCAGAATTTGATATAACAACAACAAAAACTCCATGACCCTTAGTATAGGAACTTTTTACCAATTAAAAAAATTGGTCTTATATTCTCTCTCTTGGGATACAGTAAAATATGGTGTAAGTTTACTACTTCTTATTCTTTCAGATTCCTTTAAGTAGCTTAAAAGCATTGGAAATTATAAGTAGAATGCAGATGTAAATTGGTGTGAAGTAATTGAGAATGTCTCATTAAGTATGTTATTTAAAAAAAAGGATGTTTAAAACAATTTTTTAGAAAGGATATGAGGTACCACGAAAGAGTTGAATTAATGGCTCTCATGCTTATGATTGACTCATTTGGTGACATGAGCTTCATTATCATTTAGTTTTTATAGTGTTTCAATTACTGTACTAGGTATGAAGTATACCATATCTGCTCATTAAAAGCCTGTGCTATTCTTAGAAGAGGAGCTTGAAAATAGGGGAATGTTCGAAGATGAGCCAGTTAATTAGCATTGCAGTTTATATGTTGTGTGCCCAGGACATCAGAATTGTACATTGTGAGTCTTAAAAAACTCTGGGCCGGCACAGTGGCTCACGCCTGTAATCCCAGCACTTTGGGAGGCCGAGGCGGGCGAATCACAGGGTCAAGAGATGGAGACCATCAGGGCCAACATGGTGAAACCCCGTCTCTACTAAAAATACAAAAATTAGCTGGGCGTGGTGGCACGCACCTGTAGTCCCAACTACTCTAGAGGATGAGGCAGGAGAATTGCTTGAACCTGGGTGGTGAAGGTTGCAGTGAGCCGAGATGCGCCACTCCACTCCAGCCTGGCGCCTGGTGATGGAGCAAGACTCTATCTCAAAAAAAAAAAAAAAAAACTCTGAAGAAATGCATAGTCATAATATGGATACCTCTGAAGAGATGAGAGTCAGGGTTGTAATTTTAGGTGAGAAAACTACAAATGCATTAATTTTGACAAATGTCAACAAAGTCTGATTTCATTAGTTTAGGTTCAGAGGTACCTGTACAGGTTTGTTACACAGGAAAACTTGTGACATGGGGGTTTGATATACAGATTATTTCATCACCCAGGTACCAACAGTTGTGTTTTCTATTCTTCTCCCTGCTTAGAGTCTCCACTCTCTGGTAGGCCCCAGTGTCTGTTTTTCCTTTCATTGTGTTTATGTGTTCTCATCATTTAGCTCCTACATATAAGTGAGAGCATGTATTTGGTTTTCTGTTCCTGCATTAGTTTGCTAAGGGTAATGGCCTCTAGTTCTATTCATGTTACTGCAAAGTACATGATCTCATTCTTTCTTATGGCTGCATAGTGTTCCGTGGTGTATATGTACCACATTTTCTTTATCTAGTCTACCTTTGATAGGTGTTTAGGTTGATTTCATGTCTTTGCTATTGTGAATAGTGCTTCAGTGAACATATGCATGCATCTGTCTTTATGATAGAATGATTTATATTATTTTGGTTATATACCCAGTAATGGGATTGCTGGTTCAAATGGTAGTTCTATTTTTAGCTCTTTGAGAAATTGCCACACTGCTTTCCACAGTGGTTGAACTAATTTTACACTCCCACCGACAGCATATAAGCATTCCCTTTTCTTGGCAACCTTGCCAGCATCTGATATTTTTTTTACTTTTTAGTAATAGCCGTTTAACTGGTGTGAGATGGAATGTCTTTGTGGGTTTGATTTGCATTTCTTTAATGATTAGTAATGTTGAGTATTGATCAGTGTTGAGTTTCTTTTTCATTTGCTTGTTGGCTGTATGTTTGTCTTCTTTTGAAAATTGATCACATCCTTTACCCACTTTTTAATGTGTTTAATTTTTTTTATGGATTTGCTTAAGTTTCTTATAGATGTTAGAAATTAGACCTTTGTCAGATTCATAGACCTTTGCAGCTGCAAAATTTTCTCTCATTCTGTATGTTGTCTGTTTTCTCTGTTGATAGTTTCTTTTGCTGTGAAGAAGCTCTTTAGTTTAATTAGATCCCATTTGTCAAGTTTTTGTTTTCGTTGCAGTTGCTTTTGGTGTCTTTGTCATGAAATCTTTCCCAGATCCTCTGTTCAGAATGATATTGCCTAGGTTGTATTCCAGGGTTTTTCATAGTTGTGGGTTCTAAGTCTTTAATCTGTCTTGTTGATTTTTGTATATAGTGTAAGAATGCATCCAGTTTCAATCTTCTGCCTATGGCTAGCCAGTTATCCCAGTACCATTTATTGAATAGGAAATCCTTTCCCCATTGCTTGTTTTTGTAGGCTTTGTTGAAGATCAGATGGTTGTAGGAATGCAGTCTTATTTCTTGGCTCTCCGTTCTGTTCCATGGGTCTGTGTGTCTGTGTTTTGTGTTGTTGTTTTGTTTGTTTACCCAGAACCATGCTGTTTTGGTTACTGTAGTCCTATAATATAGTTTGAAGTTGGGTAGCATGATGCCACTTGCATTGTTCTTTTTGCTTAGGATTACCTTGGTTATTTGGGCCCCTTTTTTGTTTCATATGCATTTTAAAATAGTTTCTCTAATCCTGTAAAATGTCATTGGTAGTTTAAGAGGAATAGCATTGAATCTGTAAATTTCTCTGGACAGTATGACCATTTTTATTTTAACAACATTGATTTTTCCTATCCATGAGCATGGAGTGTTTTTCCATTTGTTTATGTCATCTCTGATTTCTTTGAGCAATGTTTTGTAATTCTCCTTGTAGAGATCTTTCACTTCCCTGATTTAGCAGTATTTCTAGGTATTTTATTCTTTTTGTGGCAGTTGTGAATGGGATTGTGTTCCTAATTTGGCTGTTGGCTTGGCTGTTGTTGCTATATAGGAATGCTAGTGATTTTTGTACACTGAATTTGTATCATGAAACTTTGCTCAAGTTGTGTATTAGGTTAGGGTGCTTTTGGACTGAGACATTGGGGTTTTGTAGGTAAAGAATCATGTTATCTTCAAACAGTGATAGTTTGACTTAAACCCTTTATTTTTTTTCTCTTGCCTGATTGCTCTTGCGATGACTTCCAATATCATGTTGAATAGTAAGTGGTGAGAGAGGGCCTCTTTGTCTTGTGCCAGTTTTCAAGGGGAATGCTTCCAGTTTTTGCCCATTCAGTATGATGTTGACTGTGAGTTTGTCATAGATTTGCCCATATTATTTTGCTGTATGTTCCTTCAACACCTAGTTTCTTGAGAATTTTTAACATGAAGGGATGATGACTTTTAGCAAAAGCCTTTTCTATATGTATTGAGATGATCAGTTGGTTTTTGTCTTTAGTTCTAGTTGTGTGATGAATCATATT
Source organism: Callithrix jacchus (assembly GCF_049354715.1). Taxonomy (NCBI): domain Eukaryota; kingdom Metazoa; phylum Chordata; class Mammalia; order Primates; family Cebidae; genus Callithrix; species Callithrix jacchus. The sequence goes on from NC_133509.1 coordinate 100,444,497, forward strand.
TATTGATTTGTGTAAGTTGAACCAACATTGCATCCCAGGGATAAACCCTACTTGATCATGGTGAATTAGCTTTTTGATGTGCTGCTGGATTTGTTTTGCTAGTGTTTTGTTGTCGATTTTTGCATCAGTATTCGTCAAGGATGTTGACTTGAAGTTTTCTTCTCTCTTTTTTTTTTTGTTGTTTGTTTTTTGAGACTCTTGCTCTGAGTGCAGTGGCGCGTTCTTGGCTCACTGCAACCTCCACCTCCCAGGTTCAAGCAATTCTCCTACCTCAGCCTCCCAAGTAACTGGGACTACAGGCACACACCACCACATGCCCTGCTTATTTTTGTATTTTTTTTAGTAGAGATGGGGTTTCACCATGTTGGCCCTGATAATTTCAATCTCTTGACCCTGTGATCCGCTCACCTCAGCCTCCCAAAGTGCTGGAATTACAGGCGTGAGCCACCACACCCGGCCTTTTTCTTTGTTTTTTGAGCCAGGATCTCACTTTGTCTCCCAGGATGGAATACAGTGGTACAAACTCACTGCAGCCTTAACCTCCTAGGCTCAAGTGATCATCCCACTGCAACCTCCTGAGTAGCTGGGACTACAGGCATATGCTATACTATGTCTGGCTAATTTTCATTTCATTTTTTTGCAGAGACAATTTTTCACCATGTTGGCCAGGCTGGAGTTCTCTTTTTTTTTGTTGTGTCTCTTACAAGTTTTAGTATCAGGATGATGCTGGCCTCATAGAATCATTTAGGGAGGACTTCCTCTCCTTCTTAATTTTTTGTAATCGTTTTAGCAATTATGATACTAGCTCTTCTTCGTACATCTGGTAGAATTAGGCTGTGAATCTGTATTGTTTAGGGCTTTTTTTTTTTTGGTTCGTAGTGTAACCAGATTTGCATCTTAGGCTCTGGGCTCAGGTTCTTGGCTTCCCTTGCTCAAAGAATCAAGCAGAAAGCCTTACCCCCATGGTGAGTGTTCCAGCTCCAAACAAGCATTCCCGGACTGAGAGAGTGAGCAGCAATGCAGTTTACTGAGCAAGTGAAAGTAAAAGCTTCCACAGCATGGAAGGGTGGAAGGGGGCCTGAGAGGGCTGCCATTGTTGGTCAGGGCTTCCTGGGCTTATATCCCCAAGTAATTCTGAGTTGCTTAGTGTTTGTCCCCTAGTCCTGTGTTGGGAAAGGGCTTGTGACCATGAGTCACCTAAACTTCCCTCTCAGTTACCGAGTGTTTGCCCTCTAGTACTGTGTGGAGAGGGGGCTTGTGACCATGAGTCACCTACTCTTTCCTTCAGGTGGTTGTTTCCTAGTTTCTGTTGAACTTGCAAGCAGTATCGGAATGTGGTTGAACGGTTAACTGATACTTTCAACACAGCCTCCTGATATGGTTGAAGTACCCATGTTGACCTTTTCCAATGCTAGAATTTCCAAAAGGTTCCTCATTGACCCAAAAGGTTTTATTCCCTCAGTAGGCTATTTATTACTGATTACATTTTGGAGCCCATTATTGGTCTGTTCAGGGATTCAATTTATTCCTGGTTCAGTCGTGGGAAGGTGTATATGTTCAGGAATTTATCTATTTTTTTCTAAACTTTCTAGTTTTTGTGCATAGAGATCTTAATTTTGATGAGGGTGAGTGCTATACATTTCTCCCATAACACTGCCTTAGCTATGTCCCAGAGATGCTGGTATGTTGTACCTTTGTTCTCACTAATTTCAAAGAACTTCTTTGATTTCTGCCTTACTCAAAAGTCATTTAGGTGCAGGTTGTATTTCCATGTAGTTGTATGGTTACAAGTGATTTTCTTATTCCTGAATTCTATTTTTATTTTGCTGTGTTCCCAGAGAGTAATTGGTATGATTTTGGCTCTTTTACATTTTGTTTAGACTTGTTTTATGTCTGACTGTGTGGTCAGTTTCAGAGTATGTGCCATGTGCAGATGAGAAGAATGTATATTCTTTTGTTTTGGAGTAGAGTTCTGTAGATGTCTCTCAGATTCTTTTGGCCCAGTGTTGAGTTCAGATCCTGAATATCTTTGTCAATTTTCTGCCTCAGTGATCTGTCTAATACTGTTGGTGAGGTGTTGAAATCTCCCACTGTTACTGTGTAGGAGTCTAAGTCTCTTTAAAGGTTCCTAGGAACTTGATTTATGAATCTGGTTACTCCTGTGTTGGATGGGTATGTATTTAGGATAGTTAGGTCTTCTCCTTGAGTTAAACCCTTAACCATTTTGTCATGGCCTTCTTTGTCTGTTTTTATCTTTGTTGACTTAAAGTCTGTTTTGTCTGAAATTAGGATTGTAATCCCTGCCTTTTTCTGCTTTCTATTTGCTTGGTGGATTTTTCACCATCTCTTTGTTTTTAGCCTATGAATGTTACTACATGTGAGATGTGTCTCTTGAAGACAGCATATCACTGAGTTTCACTTCTTTAGCTTGCCACTCTGTGCCTTTTAACTGGGGCATTTAGGCCATTTACATTTACGGTTAGTATTGATATGTGTGAATAGATCCTGTTATTGTGTTTTTAGCTGTTTATTATGCCAACTTGTTTGTGTGGTTGCTTTATAGTGTCACTGGTCTGTATACTTCAGTGTGTTTTTGTAGTGGTTGCTAATGGTCTTTCCTTTCCATATTTAGAGCTTCTTTAAGGGGCTCTTGTAAGGCAGATCTGGTGGTAATGAATTCTCTCAGCATTTGTCTGAAAAGGATCTTATTTCTCCTTCACTTATGAAGCTTAGTTTGGCCAGTTATGCAGTTCTTGGTTGGAATTTCATTTCTTCAAGACTATTGAATATAGACCCCCAATCTCTTCTGGCTCATAAGGTTTCTTCTGAGAAGTCTGCTGTTAGTTTGTTGAGCTTTCCTTTGTAGGTATCCTGTTCTTTCTCTCTAGCTGCCTTTAACGTGTTTTCTTTCATTTCAGCTTCTAGAATCTGATGATTATGTATCTTGGGCAAGATCTTCTTGAAAGTATTTGCAGGGGTTCTCTGCATTTCCTGTGAATGTTGGCCTCTCTCGATAGGTTCAGAAAAGTTCTCATGGATGATATCCTGAAATATGTTTTCCATGTTGCTTCCATTCTCTCCATCTCTTTCAAGGAGGCCAATTAGTTGCAGATTTGGTCTCTTTACATAATTCCATATTTTTCAGAGGTTTTGTCATTCCTGGTTGTTTTGTTTGTTTTGTTTTGTTTGGTTTTTTTGGTTTTTTTTTGGTCTGACCTATTTCAGAAAGCCAGTCTTCAAGCTCTACAATTTTTTTTTCCTCAGCTTGGTATGTTTTGCTGTTAATACTTGTGATTAATATAAAGGGCTTTTCAGCTCTACCAGATCAGTTATTTTTTTTCCTATACTGGCTGTTTTGTCTGTCAGCTCCTGTATCATTTTATTGTGCTTCTTGGCTTGCTTAGATTGGTTTTTGGCATTCTCCTGAATACTGGGCATCTTCTTTCCTGTCCATATTCTGAATTTTATTTGTGTCATTTCAGCCATGTCAGCCCAGTTAAGAACTCTTGCTGGAGAACTAGTGTAGTCATTGGGAGGAAAGAAGACACTCTTTTTGAGTTGTTGGAGTTCTTGTGCTGGTTCTTTCTCATCTTTCTGGGCTAATGTTTCTTCAGTCTTTGAAGTTGCTATCATAAGAATGGGTGTTGGCCAGGTGCCATGGTTCACACCTGTAATCCAAGCACTTTGGAGGCCAAGGCGGGTGGATCACCTGAGGTTGGGAGTTCAAGACCAGCCTGACCAACATGGTGAAACCACGTCTTAAAAAAAAAAAAGGATGGGTGTTTTTTCTTTTCTCTCACTTGATGACCTTGGGGGTTTTATTGTGGTATGACATGGGTTCTGTGAACTGGCTTTGTTACCAGAAAATTTTAGGGGGCCAGGGTGCAGTTGAGGACTCCTAGACTTCATGCCTTAACTCCTAGGGGCTGGTATCTGGCCCTGGCTTTGATCTTTAGCTCCTTGAGCTTAGGAAGCTGTTGTGCTGGAGTGGCCTTGGTGCTCTCAGACTGCCAGTCACAACACTTGGATAGGTGGTGCGAGCCGAAGCACTTCATAGGGTGTCAGCAGTGGGATCTATCCTTGTTCACATGTGTCAGTGGCAGTGGTGGTGGCAGTGTGGCGGGGTGCATGTTCATCAGCTGTACCAGGGTGTTAGTGGGTGCTGGCCTTTCTGCAGGCATTCGCAGCAGTGAGTTCAGGTCTGACTCTTTAGTCCCCTAGGGCCAAATTTTCCTATGGGAACAAGTCAAGCCTAGTGGGATGGGCGTTCCTGGCTGTGCTCGACTATAGATGCTCCCACATCAAACCCTCTGGGCTGTATCCTTACCACTTCTCTAAGCAGCTTTTCCTGCCAACTCAAGTGTCCATGGTGGTTGAGGAGTCTCCTTCTGCTGGAATTCCAGAGGCCTGTGGCAAAAGTGGATTACTCCTTGCCTATTCAACTCACCCCCTCTGCTGGAGTTGTTGGGGGCCAATAATGACCCCCAGCGTGCGGTAGCCCCCTGAAGGGTTTCCAGCTTCCTCTCTCTTCACCCCCAGCCTCTGTGTCTTCCACTTGTCTACTTTCAGTGCCTTCACTCTGAAGATCTGCTAGGAGTGTGCCAGTCTTCCCAACATCCTGGTCCCTCAGTGGGAGATGTTCCTCCTGGCTGCATCTAGTTGACCATCTAAGGCTCCTGGAGCCAGGACACAGAGCAGTGAATACAAAACTCCAAGCTCTGGCTTGAGTGAGACAGAGGCCCCCCAACACATCCCTGGAAGTCACTACCGATACTTTATAAATTCCTGCTTCTAGGCCAGGCATGGTGGCTCGCGCCTGTAATCCCAGTACTTTGGGAGGCCGAGGCAGTTGGATCACCTTAGGTCAGGAGTTCTAGAGCAGCCTGGCCAACATGGTGAAACCCTGTTTCTTCTAAAAATACAAAAATTAGCTGGGTGAGATGGTGCACGCCTGTAATCCTAGTTACTCAGAAGGCTGGAGCAGGAGAATTGCTTGAACCCTGGAGGCAGAGGTTGCAGTAAGCCGAGATGACGCCATTGCACTCTAGCCTGGGTGATAGAGTATGATTCCATCTCAAAAAAAAATTTGCTGCTTCTAGATAAATCCATTGAATTTGGTATAGCAAAAAATTATTCCTCTTTAATTTTTTGCTGGCTGATATAAAATGAAGACATCTAATTATTCAAGATCTTTTAGATATTAATGATTATTCTCTTGTGAGAAAACTCACATTGATACATGATAGTCACTGCATACATTTGCCAAAGCTGCTTGTTTTTGTTCTATTATGGCTAAAAGAGATGGGTCTACCTGTAGTGTTACCTAGGCAATATGGATGCACACTGAATTTCATCATCCTAAACTGATTACCTTTGAAATTCATATATTATATTTGTTACTTTGGTAGTGTGTTCCCTTATAACTCTGCCTCTGAAGAGTGATAATCCCTTGGTCAGTCAAACCATGTTTTCTTGATTCATTTGGAGTTGAGAACAAGGGCTTCATCATTAAATAGATCTGCCTGTGAATCTTTGCTCTTCCTGGTTTTGTGATCTTAGGCAAATTAATTAACCTTTTGTATTTTATCTGATACTAGCATAGTTTATTAGTTGAGTAGACTCTAGAGCTAACTTGTAAGGATTTGACTCCTGACTCAACTACTTAAAAGTATGTATGACTACTACTTAAAAATATGTGTGACTCTGGGCAAGTTACTAAATTTTCTTCTTTCTCACCTGCAAATTACGGATAATATGGGTACTTATCTATGTACTAATAGAGATAATAGAGAATATTTATTGAGGACTTACTATGTGTCAGGTTTAAACCTAGGTAAAAATAATGTAATAGAGTTGTTGTGAAGGCTGAATGAATAAAATAAGTAAAGCACTTTTTATAGGGTCCTAGTACATTTTTGGCCAATTATGTATAAAATGGGGTTGTGATAAGTATAATGAAGCATATATGTCTATGGAATAAGTATAGATGCAATATTTGTGGCAGAAAAAGGCCACACTGTGTAACTCCATTGATTGGCTAATTGGTGGAGACACATAGAATGAGTCCCAATATTCTGTTCAGTAACTTGTATAAAACACAGTAACTTTTCTCTCCCAGATGATGCACAAGATATAGTGAATCCAAAAATCCTATCCAACAATTCTTAGTTGGATAGGATTATAAAATTATAATCTTAGTATACCTGTTGTGTTAGTATTGTTTAGAACTGGCTACACTCCACAGTTGGCCATGGAAGTAAAAGCACTTATTGGAGATAGCTTTGACACCAGCTGTATTATATTAAGTATATGATATAAAACTTCTTTCAGTATCAGCAGTGATTCTGAAGCTGTGAAAAATAGATAGGGAGTCATGATGCTCCTAAAGTTCATTTCCCCTTTCCTCTATAGTAATAGAACCCTGATTTTTTTGTTTGTTTTAACTGGGTACATTGATGCTTGGAAGAAAAGACTGTATTTCCCAGCCATGTGATTAAGTTCTGGCAAAAAAGAGATGAAAACAGAAGTATTATGTGTGTGCTTCTAAAAGGCACTGACTCATCTGGCATCGCTTTTTACCATTCAGTTTTCTTCCCCTTTGTTGAAAGCATAATAACTGGAGCATTAATAATCATTTTGTACCATGAGATGATCTTAAAGATGGAAGGCAGGTACCTAGAAAGGTGGAAGAGAAAGCTAGAAGCTTGGGTCCCTGAGGACATTGTACAACCATCATCTCTGTATCACCTATCTCCAAACTTCTTTTACAAAAGAAAAAAACGAATCTCAATATTGTTTAAACTATTGCTATGTTGAGATACTCTGTAATGTGCAGAATTGTATACCTATACCAAGAGGAAGAAGTGCAAAAATTAAAACACTGTTAAGATGTAATGGTTTCTGTACACAGGAGCATGTGCTGTGTAAGGAGAGTTGAAGGAGAGTAGCATGAGTAAGTAAGGAAGTGAGAAGATTGTAGATCTACTTTGATCATGCTGGTGAAATTGGAAAATTGTGTTAAAGGAAAACGTGAAACTTTAAAATTTATTTTATAGAAAAAAGAAATATGTCATAATTCAGTGACATTTGTACAACTAGCTATCAAGTCACATTTTGTTGGATATTGGGGATGGTTAAGAAAGCTAGAGGGCACAAATCACTCTGGTCTTTGGAATATAGATAAAGGGGTATTCATGTGGTTCTTTGTTATGTCATTGTTAAATGAAGTACTTATAACTTTATAGTTTTTTTCTGATAATTTACATCTTATTAATGACACTTTAAGTGTCTTATCTCAAAATGTTGGATTGGTAAATTTGAAAAAAATGTTAGAAAACATTAGCTATTTCCGTAGGGAGTGGTTGAGCCTGCACAACCAATGTTGATATTCTTTTACTTTTTAATATACAGATGTGTAATTGTCAGTGTTCTTTAGAGAAACAGAACCAATAGGATATGAATATATAGATACCTTAGAAGAGATTTATCATGGGATTATAGTCATTCAAGAAGTCCTACCATATGCCATCTGCAAGCTGGAGAACAGGAAAGCCAGTGGTGAAAACCAGGGGAGCACAAGGTCTAAGTCTTAGTTCAAGGCCGAAGGCCTTTGGAGAAGATTGCTGCTGCTGGATAAATCTTGGAGTCTGAAGGCCCAAGAATTAGGAGCACTGATATTTGAGAGCAGGAGGTGAATGTACCAGCTCAAGAAGAGAGTGAGAATTCACCCAACCTCAGCCTTTTTGTTAATTCAGGTCCTCCCTCAAGGGACCGAATGATGCTTGCTCTCATTGGTGAGGTCACATTTTCTTTACTCAGTCTACTGATTCAAATGCTAATCTCTTCTGGGAATACCCTCACTGACACACCCAGAAATAATGTTTTACCAGTGATCTGGGTATTCCTTAACCCAGTCACATTGGCATAAAAAAATTAACCACTATAAGATATTTTAGTTTTCACTCACAAATCATAAAATTATTTGTGGTTTTCACTCACAAATATAAAAATAATTGTGGTGTTGCCTGTCCTTGTGTTAAAAGTATGTGTAGAAGATTTTCTAGTTTTCTTTTGCAATACTTAAAGTCAGCAGATTCTTCTCAATAATATGAAAAAGCTGCCATTGATTCTGGTTCTGCTACTTACTGGCTTTACTCGGGGAACTTATTTAAATTCAATGAGCCTTAATTTTCTCCACTGTAAAATGGGGATAATAATACCTACTTACTTTGTAAGAGTGTGAAGCAGTTGGAAAAGGGCCTTGCATTTAGGAAACATTATATAAATGTGATCATAATTATTATACATAATGAGAGACCAGCATAATAGGAATTATTACAGTCATTTTAAACACAAAGTAATTCAGGTTCAGAGATGTCCTGCTTGATTCTTTACTGTCCCATTTCTATATTGCATTGCTGGGATTAGACCTTGTTCTGTCTAATCTTAGAGCCTATACTTTCTAAGATCTTATACCATCACCCAACATTATCAGAACCCTCTGTGTCCTACTGTTCACCTAACATATTATGTGTATTTGTCTTTAGTTTATCAAATTGAGCCATAGTATCCCACAATGTTTGTACCATAATTTATTTGTTTCCATTATTTCATGAGATAGATACTCCATGCCACTAATCTGGCCTATGTGTTAATGAATTGAATACCAGCCAATGATACCATTATGATATTCTTCATACATGCAGTAGTAAAGATTAGCCCTTAAAGAGATTTCATGCCTCTTGTGTGAAGAGTACATGTTTACTGAACTTTTGAATCCCTACTATTTTGTAGAAACAGTTTTACATCTGCTTGAATTTGCACCTTTGCATCTGTTGTTCTTTAGAAACTGTTCTCTGGAAAGATTGTTAATGTTTATTCATTATTTGTATTGCATATGACTGGGAAGTTTTTTTGCAATACATTTATCTCTCCTTATTAACTATTAAATGTAGTATTTAAGGACCCTGCAGCATCAAGAGTTGATTTGAATGCAAGTTATTTATTCAAAATTATATTTGGACATATTTCTGACTTTTTATGCACATAAATGAGTAAACATGAAAATGACTTTGAATCTTAGTTCTAATTCTTTTAAGGCTTCGTTTTTTATTTTGCTTAGGATTTTGAGTATAGGTATTAAATAAATATATATTTGGATAATATGTATGGACTTATCAACAGATACTAATAAAGAGCTTGCTCTGTTTTAGGTGCTATCCTTTTACCTCTCACTCTACTGATACATACCTGTTAGTATAGGAAATAGATAAATAAGCCAGTTTGTGTTGTAAGAGAGAATAATGGAGGAAGGTGAGTGTTTTTGTTTTTGTTTTAAACAGGGTGTCGTAGCATTCTTGTATTATAGTCATTCTTTGATTCTTTCTTGTTTTTAGGGTCCCAATTTTTTTTCTGGAGCCAACCTTCAGGGATAAATTCTGATTAGTCTAAGTGGTCATGGGAATCTCATTCCATATTTCAGTGATTGATTTTACAAGGGACAGGTGACTTAATCTTGGCTAATAAGATGTGTAAATCTTCAGGGGAGACGTCTGTCCGTAGTTCCCAGTTGTTCTTTTGCACGTAATTGCATGTGACTGGAATTGAGGCAGCTAACTTGCTTCTAGGAAGAAAGTTAGCTTGAGGACAAAAACTGATATGCTAAGACAGGATAGAAATATGGAATAGAAATAGAACAGAAAGATGAAAAGGGATTTTTCACAGTTTAATTGAAGCCCATTGAATTAACTTTTTTGCTATTGAAAAACTAAAATTTTCTTATTTTCAAAGCCACTTTTGAGTTGCAATTTTTCCTGTATCCTAATGTGTCATAATTGATATGGTTTGTCAGGGACTTTTTTTGGAAACGAGGTGTTATTTAAGTAGAGATCCGAATTATAAGGATGAGCCAAATGTGGAAGGAATAGCAAGAACAAAGGGTGCATGTTGGGTAAGAACTTAGCATATTCCAGAAACTGGCAAAAGGCTGATCTACTTGGTTTCTAAGTAAGGGAAAGATAATAACTAATATTCATAGATTGTTATACTGTATACAGATCACTTTTTGCATATTATTATATGATCTTCACAATTATTCGAGTTTCTACTATTATGATTTCTACTTTATAGCAGGGTAAACTGTCCATATGTTACAGCCTGGGACTGATTTCAAATGGTTGCTCTCTCTTCTAATAATGGTGCCAAACAAGTATTATTCGTAGGCATATATATATATACACAGACATACACAATCAGAAAATGGCGATATATATACATTTCATTTGAATTTATTAGTATTACCATTTTTCAGCAGTATTAATTTATTTAGGGCTGAAGGTAGAGATGGCAAGTCCAGATTTCTAGACCCATTTGAGTAGTTAATTGTATCAGTAAATACAACCTGGTGTGCTATTGTATGTAATTGTTAAGGTGAGTGATAGGAACCTTATGAATCTGATTATGTGTTTTTGCTTTATAACTAGGAAGATTAATTTCTAAGATATTGGCTGCTTTTGTGAATTAATATGTTGTATTTGTGTATTTATGATGCTGGCATTTTAAATTCATATTTGTATACTATGACCCTTCCGATAAGAAATGTGAAATATGATAGGTGACTGTAAGTAATGAATGAAAATCAAATTTTATAATCCTGGTAGGAGTTACACAAAAATTTTCTTTGTCTCTCTTGCCCTGCCTCTCTTTTCCTCCTGTCTTACCCTCTTCTTTTCTCCTTTCATTCTCTCTTCTTTCTTCCCCTCCTTTTCCCTCCTTTCCCTCTTTTTCTTTTGTTTTCTTCATTTCAGTTTAGTTTGTTTTACCAAGTTCTTTTACATAAAGTAAAAATTTATTTTGACGAGTGTTAAAGGACCATTTAAATTTATAAAACTATTTTTACTTGTTCCTTTCTACTTTCTTACATTAATAAACACATAATTTATAAATTACCCTTTTCCCATATAGGGAGCAAAACAGTAAGAAAGATTTTAATAAATTCTGTAACAATATTTAATTAAAAAGTGAATTGCAATCAAAGGAGAAGATGTTTAAAAGATAGAGTCTTGGGCACATATTAATCCTGAATTGGATTGGATTATATGTGTACAATATACGGCTCTTTAAATGTTTGTACATTATAACTGATAATTACCTTTTTTTAAAAGGTTTTATTTAAAATTATGTTTATCAACTTGAAAAATTTTTGTTTCCTGGTATTTTTGTTAATGAAGAAAATGACTTTCAAATATGTCATGCTTAATCTGTTACCTGGTAACAGTCATTCATTAAATTTGTTAAATAAATAACTTCACTTTTCTGTTAAATTTTTCAGTTTATTCCATCAAATTGAATTACTTCAAGAAACACTTTGTAATAATGATTTTGGTTTTTACTCTTTTCAGTTGTTAAAAAGGTAAATTGGTAGATGAGTGCCACAGAATTGATGTCCTGTTTCAGTATCATTTAGAATAGTTTCATCACTATAATAATTACCCTTGAAAGCACTTTATGATCATCCCCTCCTTATACTTTCAAATCTTGGCAACAACTGAACTGTTTTTCAACCTATAGTTTTTCCCTTTCCATAATGTCATGTAAATGAATCACATAATGTGTAGTATTTTGTTTCGTCTTCCTTCACTTAACAACATACATTTAAGATTCATTCATTTTGTTGCGTAAATCAATGGCTTTTCTTTTTTATTGCCAACTAGAATTCCTTTGTTTTCTGTGTACCGTGTTTGTTAATCTTTTCACCTGTTGAAAGCCATCTTTATTTTTTTTCTTTCGCAGTTTTTGTCTATTATGAATAAAGCTACTGCAAACATTTGAGATTCATTTTTCGTGGAAAACTATGCTTTCATTTTTCTTGGGTGGATTAACTTTGAAACCTCAAACTTAACTTCTTAAAGAAACTATAGGAGAAAACATATGGGACTTTGGGTTTGGTATTGAATTTGTAGACATAGTACCAAAGCCACAGTCTGTTAAAGAAAAGAAGTCAGTATATTGTATTGTATTTCAAAATTTTAAAAATTTTGCTGTGTGTAAGACAAGACACTGTTAAGAGAATAAAAAGATAAGCCACAGACTGGGAGAAAATATTTGAAAATCATATATTTGATAAAAAACTTACATCAAGAATATAGAAAGAACTCTTAAGTCTCAGCAGTAAAAAACAATCTAAAATATAGGCAAAAGATCTCAAAAGACACTTCACCAGAGAAGATAGAAAATAAGCACATGAAAAGATGGCCAAATGTTCAATGTGATTTGTCACTTGAAAAATACACATTGAAACCACACTTTGATACCAATGCATAGCTACTAGAATTGCCTTTAACCAAACTAACAATACCAAATGCTAGGGAGATTGTGGATCAACAGGAGTTCTTCTTACTCATTGCTTCTGACAACTCAGAATGGTGCAGCTGCTTTGGAATACATTTTGGCATTTTCTTATAAACATACATTTTTTTTATATGACCCAGCAATCCTACTCTTAGCTGTTTGACCTAAGTCAGCTGAAAGTTCATATTCACAGAAATGCACTTTTATTTTTTAATCTATTTTTACTGAATAACAAAGGGTAGTTTTGTCATTTTTTTCTGCATTTTTAAAAGATGTTGTTCCGTTGTCTTACTAGATTGCACTGTTTTCTGATGAGAAGCCCCCTGCACTTCTTTGTTACCATGTATCTATTGTTCACCACCAAACTTGTGGCTGTTTTACCCTCTAAATTATGGTTTCATTTGTATTTAAAAATAGATTGGAAATTCCATATATACCCATGATTAAACTTATTTTCAACGTATATTACTTCAAATTTGATAGTAAATTTTGTTCTCAGAAGTCCTTTTTCGAAGCCAAACTCAAAAATAGGGACATGTTTACAGATTTCCAACCGACCTTAAAGCTGATATTGTAAATGGCTTTTCCCCTAACTAATGATGATGGATGACTTTCATTTGCCTTTTATCATTTTAACAGTTTTTTTTCATGATAGTTACTGTAAGGTGATGCAGCTGTGGTGAAGCTGTAAAACACTGTAGTATCTGACAATAAGTCCTATCAACAGTGGCTACCTGTATTAGTCTGTTTTGCTTTGCTCTAAAGGAATTCTTGAGACTGGATACTTGATAAAGAAAAGAGGTTTACTTGGCTCCTGGCTTTGCAGGCTGTATGAGAAGCATAGTGCCAGCATCTGCTTCTGGGTGAGAGCCTCAGGAAACTTCCTCTCATGGTGGAAGGCAAAGGGGGAGCCAGCGTATCACATGGCAAGAAAGGGGGCAAGAGAGAGAAGCGGGGGGATACCAGGTTCTTTTTAATAAGATCATCATGTGTCCTGATGAACCCATCATAAGCAGCAATATGTTTATTACACCTAATCTGAACATCATAGCTTAGCCTACCTTAAATATGCCCAAAACATTTATATTAGCCTACAGTTGGACAAAATTATTTAACACAAAGCCTATTTTATAATGTGTTGAATATTTCTTAATTTATTGAATACTGTACTGAGAGTGAAGAACAGAATGGCTGTAGGGTTACTCAAAGAAGGTTTCTACTGAATGTGTATTGCTTTTGTACCTTCATAGAGTTGAAAAATTCTAAGTTGAGCCATTGTTAATTTGAGAACTATATATATGGTGGTTTTTTTTGTTCTACAAGTTATATATTTTTGTTATAGTTTGTTTCTTTTTTCAACATTTTCATTTTTTCCTTTAAATTCTAGCACATATTTTGATACTTGTTTCAGTGCTCTTGTCTGCTGTCATCATGATCATTTCTGTTTTCTGGGTCTGTTTAAATGGACTGATTTTCTTCCTGGTTGTGGGCTACATTTTCCTTCTTGTTGAGCATCATAGTAAAAAACATATTTTTGGCAAAGTAATTAATAATTTATTGAACCATACTTCTGTTGATGGGCAATTATGTTGTTTTTCCAGTTTAGTGCTGTTGCAGACAATGATGTAATGAATAACTATGTGAATGCATTTTGTTTACATATTAAAATGTATCTTAGCATAAATTCTTGCGAGTGGAATTTCTTGTCAAAGGGCATGTGTATGTAAATATGTGATATGTAATGCCATATTTCCCTTTGCATAGGGTATGCATATTTATTTAAATAAGTGCTGAATTATATTTGAGTTTAAAAGACAACCCTCCTTTGACATGGTTCATGCACAACAGGCCAGACTTTTAGTCATTTGGTTCTTCAGCAGATCGTCGCATACTCATCTTCTGGCCTTAGCATCAAAGTCAAGCTATTTGAATGTGATTCTTGGAAACATCCTTTCCACACAGTCATATGCGAAATGTGGCCATTAGTCATTTTCTTGTTAGACTTACTGACAAGTAAGTTTGATAGTGTTATAAATGGTACTGCATTTTTTTGTTGTTATGTCTAATGGAATAATTGCATGATATCCATCTTTAGAAAATGTAGGGGGGGAACTGAGTAGTATTAGTCAAAGGGAACAAAGTTTAGGTTATAAAGATAAATAAGTCAGAAATCTGTTGTACAGCATGGTGCCTATAGTTAATAATACTGTATTGTTTAGTTAAAATTTTCCTAAGAGGTTAGATCTTATGTAAAGTATTCTTACTATACACATGCAAATTAATAATAATAAATAAGAAAGTGGGAGAAAACTCTGGCAGATGATGGATAGGTTTAAGGCATAGACTGTGGTGATGAGTTCATAGATGTCTCCTTTGCACACTCATCAAATTGTATATATTAATTGTGTATAGCTTTTTGTATGTAAAAAATATTTAAAAGAATGTTGAACTTTAAAAAAGAAAAAGACAACACATCCTAGCCTGCTTATATTTTCAGGGAGTTAAGGTGATGTTAATGGTTACAACGATAGCAACACAGTTATCGTAATCTTTGTAAATTTAATAGAGACTTGGTTCTACCTCTGAAGAGTTTTTTCATTATGGTTCGATCTTACAAAGGTGCTAAATGTTTGTGATAAAACTTTGAGAGTAGCTTAGTTTCAGTTCTGTGGTAAAATCTTGACATAATGATCATCTGTTTATAATATTAAACATTCTATAATATGTAAGGATTTTGAAGATTACAACAATAAATTTATCATGTTTATCCTGAAAGTGTATATATATTTTGATTTTCAAATTATAGTATTATATTTTGTGGTATGCAGGTGGCATTGTTCAATTTTATGCTTAACAATAAAATGATAGCAAAAAATGCAATTATTTGTGGAATAGTTTATATTCAGTTTCTAGTGCGTCACTCAGAATGTTAGTTGCTATAAAGTGGCTTTTTTTTCTTTTTTGATATTCGTTTTAGTGGCATTACTTCTCTTTGCAATTAGAATCCACTGTAATATTATCTGTTGAAGGCAGAGATTTTTGTCTGTCGTGTTCATTGCTACCTCCTCAATGCCTACATCCTCAATGCCTTGTTCACTACACATCCTCAAAGGATATGTAGTGTATTTTGTGTAATAGAAACTGAGTAAGTAGTTTTTGAATGAGTGAGTGAATGGATCATAGTTTTATATAAATTTAGGTAAAATACATGGGGTAGATTTCTTTCAGTTGCTTTCCATTATAAATGTTAATAAGAATTTTTAAAAATATTTAAATATTTAAAAAATAAATAAAACTTACATAACATGAATGACTGCACTAAGTGAAGTATATTATTTAGGAGGTCAGTTACTTACTGGTGGCACAGTAGAGAATGCTCAGAAGTGAACATCCTGAAGAACGCAGACTGTAGCTCATTTGTGAATTCTTTTATTAATATTTCAAATGTGCTCTCTTCTGTACTGCAGCTGTAAGACTTTTCCTGGTCTTCTCAAGAACTCTCCCTTTTTTTTTCTGTTGTAAATTATGCTTTCATTTTTTATTCCATTTTATCTTTAAAACTGGCTTTTTCTTTCGGCTATACCTTTTTATTTTATTTGATAAAAGTTACATGTCACTCTAGGGGAATGCCATATGATGTTGGAAATGCTCTGTATCTGTAGTTTTCATAATGGTAACCACTAGACACAGGTGGCTATTGAACAATGAAAATGTGGAAGGAAATAAGATCCCTGCTCCCTTCCCTGCTAGACAGGGTCCTGCTCTGTCACCCAGGCTGGAGTAGAATGGCATGATCACAGCTCACTGCAGCCTCAATGTCCTGGACTCAAGTGATCCTCCCACCTCAGCCCCCCAAGGACCTGGGACTATATGCATGCACCACCAGTTTTTAATTTATTTATAGAGACAGGATCTCACTATGTTACTCAGGCTGGGGAAATAAATTTTAAATTTTAATTCTAATTTAAATAGTTGCATGTTTTAGCTATTAAAGCGACAGTGTAGCTCTGGGTCTTACTATATCTGTCTATCTATCTAGTTATTAGTTTACCTTCAAATAATATACCAGTTTATGTGTAGTTAGAACTTTACTTTTGTGTACTTCCATTTCATCCCTCTCATTTTTTGTGCGTTTTGTTATCATATGTTTTACATCTACATATCTTATAAACCCAATGATACATTATTGCCATTTTTGAGTTAAATAGCTTTTTATCTTTTAACGTGATTAAATTAAGGGGAAACATCTCTAATTTTTTAGATTTTACCCTTTCTGCTATTTATGTGTGTGCAGATCTGCATTTTTATCTGGTATCATACTCTTCTTTGAAAGATTTCATTTAACACTTTTTATAGTACAATTTTGCTGGCACAGAATATTTTTTAACTTTTTTTTCCTGGAAGAGTTTTGATTTTGCCTTTGTTTTGACTTCATTTTACCCAGCAGTAGGTATTTTCACTGGATATAGAATGCTCAGTCGCCTTTTTTCCCCACCTTGGTATTTTAAAGATGCTGCTCCATTGTTTTTTGACTGGCATTCTTTCTTAAATATAGTGTGTTCTCATGTTTTTTTTCCTCTGTATATAATTTTCTTTTTTTCTTGTTACCTGAAAGATTTTTCTCTTTCAGTTTGATTTTTAGCAGCTTTTTGTCTACATTTGAAATTTGCCTTACTAGCAGTTCTCTGCTTTCTTTGATCTGTGGGGGGGGTTTTTTTTTTTTGTCATTTTTTTTACTTTGTAAAATTCCCAGCTAACATCTCTTTAAATGTGTTTTTTTTACCCATTCTTGCTTTCTTCACATTCTTAAACTCCAATTACACCTGCATTAGATCATTAGATATATACTACAGATTTAAAATTCCTATTTGTTTTTTAAATTTCAGTCTGTTTCTTCTCTTTGGGTTTCATTTTGAATATCTATTTACCATTTTTCAAGCTCACTGGTTTGTTTTCAGCTTTGTCTCATCTTACAATTCTGTTGAAGATCTTCTGATATTTTTATGTTTGTTTAGGATTTCTTCTTTGCCGAATCCTTCATCTCTTTTTGTATTTTGTTCATATTTACCATGAGATCCTTTAATATACCAATTATAATTTTTCTAAGTTTTCTGTCTGATAGTTCAAATATCTGATCCATTTATGAGTCTGGTTCTGGTGTTTGCTTTGTCTTTTGACTATGGTTTGGGTTTTTTTTTTTTTTTTTTTTTACTTTTTTTTTTTTAAATATATCTCACAATTTTTTGTTGCATGCCAGACATTTTAGGTGAAGAGCAACAAAGACTGAGGTTGAACAGTATTTATGCCCAGAAATGGGTACCCTTCTTTTTTGATGATATCTTTATATATGTGGATTGGGATGGGGCAAAGATTGAGTCAGTCCAGCAACGGTTGAGTTGGATTTGTTTTTTTTTGTGTGTGTGTGTTTTTTTTTGTCATTGTAATAGTTAAATTCACTGAATCAGAGACTTGAAATTTCTGCAGTAGTGGACTGCTTGCTGGTTTTTCATTCTTGGTTTGGAGCCTGGGATGCTGGAGTGTTTCCTCAGTGTTCCAGCTCTGTCCTTAGCTTTTAGCACCTCTTTGGATGCCTGCATCACAGTATGATCATAGGACTTACTTTTATCATTAACTTTCTCTCAGACATTACAGTCTTGTTTGACCTTTGCCCAATATCTGAAAGGTTTTTCTAAATATGTTTTTTTAACTTGTCTAGTTTATATGTAAGGCTAATCTAGTAGTAGTTACTCTTTTATGGCTGGAACTCTGTTAAGTAGCTATTAATAAATATGCTCTGGACTTCTGGTATTAATATAAAACCAATAATTGTAATTTTATCTGTTAAATCTCTTGCTATAAATTGAGTTTTGTTTTATGGTATGTATAAGAGGTATTAGCAGAATATATAAGGAAATGTGATTAAGATTCAGTTCTGTCCTGCATCTTGAATGCTTTATTCTGTGCCCAAGGCTTTCTACAACTTTCTAGAGACAGAAAATAACACATGAAGACCAGGCTTTTAACTTATTATGGAAGGTAGACATATGTATTAATTGTTTATTGCTACATAGCAAATTACCTTTAGACTAAGTGGTTTAAAGCAACATTTATTATCTGTTGGTCAGCATTTAGGGATGTTTTAGCTGGATCCTCTGGCTAAGCTCCATCTCCTGGGTCAGGGTGTTTAAAAAGAATGCGTGGACCAAAGCTACAGCCAGCTCAAAGCTTGACTGGTGATGGGGCATTTCCAAGCTTACTCACATGGTTATCTTCAACAACTTTGTGAGGTGCTTGTAGCCTTAGGACTGAGCACCTTAAATCTTGTTGTCTGAAGGCTTCCCTCAGCTCCTTTCCACATGGGTCTCTCTGTATGATGGCCCATAGGATGGTAGCTTGTATCATTAAAATGAGCAAACAGGGACAATATGAACAAGACACAGGAGCTCCAGTCTTTTTTTTTTTTTTTTTTTTTTTTTTTTGAGACGGAGTTTCGCTCTTGTTTGTAACCTTACCTTGAAAGTGAAATTCTGTCATTTTTGCTGCATTTTATTTAAGAAACAAGTCACTAGGTCCAGCCAGCACTCAAGAGGAGGAGATGATACGAGGGCATGAATAGTGGACACAGATATCCTTGGCAACCATTTTAGAAGCTGCCTACAACAGCATGTGGCATATTAATTATATAAATAATTATAAATGGTCTGTAAAGCAATGCAATCAGTATATACTACATAATAATTTGCTGCATGGTGTGCTGAGGTGCTTCCCCATAGATGATTATTTTATTTAAGCCTTTTCTAGTATTCTCTGGGAGAGGTGATATTTATCATCTCCTGTTTACAGATTTATGTTCAGTGAGGTTACTTAGCTATGATGTAGCAGAACTGTGACTCCAGTCTATACACTGCTGATTCTAGCACCCATACTTTTAATTTTGATGTCTTGTCAGCATTAAAATAAAATTCCTTTTATTGGAGCACTTCTTATGTTCCAAGAATCATGATAAGTGGTTTATATATATTAACCTTATTTAAGCCTCATAGCAACTCTATGAAGTCTTTCTTTTTTTTTTTATTTTTATTTTTTATTTTTTTTTATTTTTTAGGGAGGGAAGGAGGAAGGCAGGAAGGGAGGGAAAGAGGAAGGGAGGGAGAAAGGAAAGGAGGAAGGGGGGAGAGGGGAGGGAGGGAGGGAGGAAGGGAGGGAAAGGAGGGAAGGAATTCAAGCAATGAGAGAGACATTGCCGACCTGGATCTAGAGGTTTACAAGTTGATTTCTTTTTTTAAGAGAATGAAAGAAAAAAAATGAGTAAAGGAGAAAAAGAAAGAGGAAGAGAGAGAGGGAGGGTGAACGGAAATATTGCTTTATTCTGAAAAAAAAAAAGGGTATTAATAATGGCCAATCAATGTTTCATTTAAACCTATGAGTAGGTGTGATGTGGTATTGACAAGAATGTATATTTTATGTATTTGAAGTGGAGAGCTCTATACATATTTATTAAGTTTACTTATTCCGGATCTGAGTTCGAGTCCTTGATATCCTTATTAATTTTCTGTCTCATTGAATCTAAGTCTGTATGTATCTGGGTGTTAGGATCGTTAGCTCTTGTTGTTGTATTGATCCTTTTACCACTATATCTTTGTTGCTTTAAAATCTATTTTATCTGCTACGAGAATTGCAACTTCTGCTTTCTATTTATTTATTTATTTTTGCTCTCCATTTGGTTGGTAAATCTTTCTCCGTTCCTTTGTTTTGAGTCTTTGTGTATCCTTGCATGTGAAACAGGTCTGGATGTAACATGCCATTGGGTTTTGGCTGTGTCTTTTGATTGGGGGATTTAGTTGATTTAAATTTAGGGTTACCGCCATTTGATGTTAACTGGCTGTTTGATCCATTCGTTGATGAAAATTCTTCTTTATGTTGGTGCTCTTTACTTTTTGGTATATTTTTAGTAAGGCTAATACTGGTTGTTTCTTTCTGTGTGTAATGCCTTTTTCAGAAGGTCTTGTAAAGCAGGCCTGGTGGTAATAAAATCTCTGAGTTCTTGCTTGTTCATAAAAGATTTTATCTTTCCTTCAGTTGTGAAGCTTAGTTTGGCTGGATATGAAATTCTGGGCTGAAAGTTGTGTTCTTTAAGGATGTTGAATATCGGCCCCCACTCTCTTCTGGCTTGTAGAGTTTCTGCTGAGAGATCTGCTATAAGTCTGATAGGCTTCCCTTTGTAATTAACCTGACCTTTCTCTCTGGCTGCCCTTAGTATTTTCTCCTTCGTTTCAACCCTGGTGAATCTAACGATTATGTGCCTTGGGTTGCTCTTCTTGAGGAATATCTTTGTGGTGTTCTCTGTATTACCTGGGGTTGAATATTTACCTGCATTGCTAGTTCAGGAAAATTTTCCTGAATAATATCCTGAAGGGTATTTTCCAGCTTGGATTCATTCTCTCCATCGCATTCAGGTACACCTGTCAAACGTAAATTTGGTGTTTTCACATAGTCCCACATTTCTTGGAGACTTTGCTCATTCCTTTTTATCCTTTTTTCTCTAATCTTGTCTTCTTGTTTTCTTTCATTAAGTTGGACTTTGACCTCTGTTATCCTTTCTTCTGCTTGAACAATTCAAGTGTTTAAACCTGTGCATACTTCTCGGAGTTCCTGTATTGTTATTCTTCAGTTCCATTAATTTACTTATATTCCTCTCTAAGTTGTCTATTCTCAATAGGATTTCGTCAAACCTTTTTTCAAAGTTTCTAGTTTCTTTACGTTGGGCTACAACATGTTCTTTTAACTCACAGAAGTTTCTTCTTATCCATTCCTTGAAGAGTGATTCTGTCATCGGGATGCGCTCGTTCTCCATCAAGCCTTGTTCCATTGTTGATGTGGAACTGTGATCATCTTTAGAGGGAGAGGCGTTCTGATTTTGAGTATTCTCAACCTTTTTACGCTGGTTTCTTCCCATCCTTGTAAATTTATCCTCCTGTCGTCTTTGAAATTACCAACTTTCAGATTAGGTCTCTTGATTGGACGTCCAAGTTGTTAGTTCCCAGGGCCAGAACGGCGCCGTTAAGACTGATGGTGCTTTTCTGCCCAGGATTCTCCTGTCTGGCTTCCTTCTGTGTCCGTAATGGGCGACTCTGCCTTCCCCGGGCTCCAAACCTCACTCAGAAGGGGAACCAGTCTCGTTTACTCTGCGCTGAGAGCTGCCGCGCTGAGGTGCCGTCACAGCAGCTGCGCCGGTCTCAGGAGTCATGCTGAGGACCCATGTGGGTCCTCTAAACCTCGGTCAGAAGGGGAGCCGGCCCTGTTTACTCTGCTCCGAGAGCTGCCGCGCCGAGGTGTCGGGGAAGCTGCTACGCCAGCCACAAGAGTCGCGCTGGTGGCCCGTGTGGGTCCTCCAAGCCTCGGTCAGAAGGGGAGCCAGCCCTGTTTACTCTGTTCTGAGAGCTGCTGCAGAGGTGCCGGTGAAACCGCTGCGCTGGCCACAAGAGTCTCGCTGGCAACCTGTGTCGTTCCTCCACTGGGGATCTTCTGCTCCGTGAGCGACCAGAATTTGTCTGAAAGTGTGGCGTCCACTAGTTCTCTGCGCTTTGACTGAGAGCTGCAATCCCGAGCTGTTATCGATCGGCCATATTGGATCTAATTTCTCTATGAAGTCTTTCTTATCTTACTGATATTACACTCTAGCTTCCAGATTCAGAAAAAGTTCTTCGAAAAATCAAATATATTTGTTGTTCCAGAGAAATTAAACAAATATTCCCCAAAGACTCTCTAAATACCAAAAGAATTGAATTATTTAAATACTTCAGTACCTTAAAAAAGTGTTATCAATCTAGCCTAGGCAGCACAAGATTTTTTCTCTTTCTCTGTTTTCTGTTTGTTTGTTTGTTTGTTTTTGATAGTCTCACTCTGTTGCCCAGGCTGGAGTGCTGTGGCGTGATCTCGGTTCACAGCAACCTCTGCCTCCTGGGTTCAAGCAAATCTCTGCTTCAGCCTCCCAAGTAGCTGGGATTATAGCCGTTGGCCACCATGCCTGGCTATTTTTGTATTTTTAATAGAGACAGGGTTTCACCATGTTGGCCAGGCTGGTCCTGAACTCCCAATTTTGTGATTTACCCGCCCTTTGCACCCGGCCAATTTTGTCTCAAAAAAAGTGATATCGCTAATTAAATAAATTTGCAGAAAGAATCCTGGCACATTTCAGTCCACTTAGTATTTTACAGAAAAAGGGTACTATGTGAGTCTTAAGCAGTAATAAATTTGTAAATTCTTGAAAAGAAAACTCACTCTGGAAGAAATCTCAACAAACTCTGCTATATAAATTTTAGTTAGAAATTAGCTCATGATATATGTAATTAATTTTGAAATATTTTTACTAATTTGAACCATTTTTACTAATTCGTCCATAAATAAGTTGAGTGGCTTACACATCAAAGGCTGTATATACTTTCTTCAGTCATATCATTGTCTTTGCAAATTGAATCTTCTAAATTAAGAAAACAAGATAAATTATTTTTTCACCATTAGAAGGTAAACCATAAAATTCTTCTTGGCCGGATGCAGTGGATCATGCCTGTAATCCCTGCACTTTGGGAGGTCAAGGCAGGCGGATCACTTGAGGTCAGCCTGGCCAACATGGTGAAACACTGACTGTACTAAAAATACAAAAAATGAGCCAGGCATGGTGGCAGGCCCCTGTAATCCCAGCTACTCAGAAGGCTGAGTCAGGAGAATCTCTTGAGCCCTGGAGGCAGAGGTTGCAGTGAGCTGAGATTGTGCCACTGCACTCCAGCTTGGGTAACAGCAAGACTGTCTTAAAAAAAAAGAAAGAAAGACTCTCTTGGTCTTTTAGGCCAATTAAATGTAATCAACCAAGGAATGTCTTTATAAGATACATGTTGACAATAATATGAAAGTTTATTAATGACTATTTTTGAACCATTTTCTTATAATAGCATTCTCTCACTTTCTGCTTTACCATTTGCTATCTTAAGTAGGGCATAAATGCAGTTTAAGCTGTATTCATTAATGCCTACTAAGTGCCAAATACCATTCTGAGTGCCTGGGATGTATCAGTGAACGCAATGAACAAAATTATGGAGTTTATATTTTAGCAAGCATGGTTCAGACAATAAACAGTAATCATAAGTAAGTAAGCAAGCATTCATTGTAGTTAGTAGATAGGGAAAAAATTCTGTACTTGTCCTTTTAAACCATGCAGAGGAAACTTGCACAGAAAACTACTTGTTTTTTAGTTTAACTTGGTTTTTTTGACCCGAAAACTAGGGATTTAAAAAATACTAGTAAAGACAAAACATGTGAAACATTCTCTCCAAAAACGTAGTTCAAATTATGCTATTATTTAAGAAAATGACAATGTCTTGCTTCTATAAAATGTATTGCTTTTTACAACTCAAGTATTATCAATATTAATATGTAATTTAGTAATGTAATGTTTTAGATATTTTTGGTGATGGTTTATAAAAAATCTATAGTATTTTTTGTTATACAAATGTTGTTATTCAAAATTTGTGTTTGTTTAAAGTTTTTTTACTATTCAAGTTATGCTGGCTTTAAATATATTTTTATTATAATTCCAAGGAAAATGTTTCAGCATATCTTTTTATTATTTAAATTATTCTTTTTAAGAAAGCTACCTTTGCTTTATTTGTTTATCACAGTTTTCTGTTTTCTGCATTACTTTTGCTGGGAAGGGAAAGAAAAAAATTTTAATACCTGATATACTACAGTTGACCCTCTGTAGCTGCAGTTTTAGTGTTCATGGATTCATCCAACTACAGATCAAAATATTTGCCAAAGAAACCAAAAAATCATCTATCTACATAGCATTTCCATTCTATTAGGTTTTATAAGTAATCTAGAGATGATTTAAAGTATTTCAGAGGATGTGTGTAGGCTATATGTAAATACTACACCATTTTATGTAAGTAACTCAAAGATCTGTGGATTTTGGTGTCCATGGAGGGTCCTAAGGGACAACTGTATATCTTAATAGTGTGGAATTATTAAGGATATATTATAGTTTCAGCATATAACATTTTACAGTATTGCATATGTTGTCACAAAATTATTAATTCAAATGACTTACTGAATTGAATATGCCATCAGAATGCATTTCTTTTTTAATTTGGTTTTTAAGTCACAGAGCCCTAAATATCTGTATTGTTTTTACATTAGATGAGAAATAGGGGATACCTGAGTTTAGAGGAGTGAGAATTTGAGACTTTTGAGAAAGGGAGAGGATGAACAATGGAGTGAATAAAAAGGGCGTTCTTCACAGATTTATGAATAGTTATTAAAACAACAGACAACTTTTTACTTGGATTATTTCTTTTTAATTTGGATTATTTCTCAGCAGGTACACTTCTTTTCATTCTATGTTTTAGCCAGTGTAAATCAGTAACATTAAGGTAAATGGTGTAGGAGTAAATGGTAAATGGGAAGGAAAGAGAGGACAGCCATTTGAAGAGATTTTCTTCTCTTTGAATACTTGGTGTTTTAAAAACATTTAAGGTGCAAAAGTAGAAAAATAGTGTCCCTGTGCTCTGATTTTTGAAGCCTCTTTATCTTTTCTGCTAATCTTTTTACTGCTGTTTGATTGGTGGTCAGGTGCCCCGACGTTCAGTCTTGTATACAGAAATGAGTTCTTGTTTTTTCTCTCTTCTCTTTAATATGGAACTCTGTCTGGACATATGATTTCTCTTCTGTAGCTTTGAAATTATCAAAAGGTTTTTAAAATTAAAAAAAAAAATTTGTAGAGATAGGATTTCATGTTGTCAGGTTGGTCTCAAATTCTGGGCCCAAGCAATCCTCCTGCCTTGTCTCCTTCCAAAGTGCTGGGATTTACAGATGTGAGTCACTGTGGCTGGCCTATCAAAAGGTTTTAAATTGTATCTTTGCCTACAGATTCTCTCTTTGGAGAGAGAATAGTTTTGTTTCTAAGGGAATTCTAAGCCTAATCATTGTAAAATGACAAATGAAGCCTGTAACCAGGCCTGGAAAAGCCTGATCCATTTGAACTTTGCTTCTGCTATTTGGAATGACTGCCAGCTGTTTAATGGCTGTGATAACCTTTACTTGGCTAATATGCATGTCAGTTTTAGAATTTATCCTAAAAGTGACAATTTGCCTGTCACCTGTAGAGTTAAATGGAATAATGGTAGCTCAGCAATAAGGGAAGAGAATGGAGTTGAGAACTGGTAGGTATGAACTCCCATACAGGGAACATGTTTTTTTCTTGAGAGAATGAACATACTAGCCCAAAATATGTGGTTGAGTACGTTTTGTTTTTGATTGATTGTTCAAAGATGCAATTTTTAAGTCTTCATATATAAGCTATTATATAATTATGTAAGAGGAAAATAAAGTGATGATGGCACTTCAAGTCTTAGAACTAATTAGTCTGTTATCTGGTAGAGCACTAATGTACATGGTTGATTTTAGTATACAGATTAACAGATTTAAAGCTTTTACCTTTTACTAATTATTAGGCAGTTAGGTAATCTTTTAACTTGTTGGCCAGTCAACACCAATGTGTTTCCTTTAACTCCATGAATCTCAGCATATGCCATTTTATATATCTTAAATAATTTAAATACATTTCTTACTCTTTCCACAGTATGTAGAGTCCATGAAGTACAGGACAATAAAGCTTCCTACACATATCACCAGAAGGATCTCTGTGAAAGATTCACCACAGGACTGCCAGAGAGAATAATTTGTCTGAAGCATCATGTGTTGAAACAACAGAAGTCTATTCACCTGTGCACTAACTAGAAACAGAGTTACAATGTTTTCAATTCTTTGAGCTCCGGGACTCCAGGGAAGTGAGTTGAAAATCTGAAAATGCGGCCATGGACTGGTTCCTGGCGTTGGATTATGCTTATTCTTTTTGCCTGGGGGACCTTGCTGTTTTATATAGGTGGTCACTTGGTACGAGATAATGACCACCCTGATCACTCTAGCCGAGAACTGTCCAAGATTCTGGCAAAGCTTGAACGCTTAAAACAGCAGAATGAAGACTTGAGGCGAATGGCCGAATCTCTCCGGTAGGTTCCAAAATACTGAAGGAGGAATGATGAAATATTGTATTTTGTTTTTAGGTACAGTGCTTCATTCAGCTAGGAAAAATAATTATTTTTATAAACTATTGTCTTTGCCAAAAGTTAAATATCTTTTTTTTCTCTTTTCCTTTGAGACGGAGTTTCACTCTTGTTACCCAGGCTAGAGTGCAATGGCGTGATCTTGGCTCACCGCAACCTCCGCCTCCTGGGTTCAGGCAATTCTCCTGCCTCAGCCTCCTGAGTAGCTGGAATTACAGGCACGTGCCACCATGCCCAGCTAATTTTTTGTATTTTTAGTAGAGATGGGGTTTCACCATGTTGACCAGGATGGTCTCGATCTCTTGACCTCGTGATCCCCCTGCCTCGGCCTCCCAAAGTGCTGGGATTACAGGCTTGAGCCACTGCGCCCGGCCAAGTTAAATATCTTAGCATGACAGTTTTCTATCTCCATACATTTAATTACAGAGTAAGCTTGTCCAACCCACAGCCTACAGGCCACAGGTGGCGACAAGAGCTTTGAATGAGGCCCAACACCAAATTTGTAAACTTTCTTAAAACATTTTGAGATGTTTTTATTTTTTCTTAAGCTCATCAGCTATCATTAAGTGTACTTTATATGTGGCCCAAGACAATTTTTCTTCCAGTGTGGCCCAGGGACACCCCAATATCATTTCTCTATAGTTGCATATAATTTTAATGTAGAAAAATGATGCCATGGCCGGGCGCAGTGGCTCACGCCTATAATCCCAGCACTTTGGGGCGCCGAGGCGGGTGGATCATGAGGTCAAGAGGTCAAGACCATCCTGGTCAACAAGGTGAAACCCTGTCTCTACTAAAAATGCAAAAATTAGCTGGGCATGGTGGTGCGCGCTTGTAGTCCCAGCTACTTGGGAGGCTGAAGCAGGAGAATTGCTTGAACACAGAAGGCGGAGGTTGTGGTGAGCCGAGATTGTGCCATTGCACTCCAGTCTGGGTAACAACAGTGAAACTCCATCTCAAAAAAAAAAAGAAAAATGATGCCATTTCATTTATGTACTTAGATTTCATTTCCCGTATGTATTTTTAAAACTTGATATGTTAAATGTAAACTATGATTTAAACTAGTATATATTAAAAATTTTATATGAACAGTAACGGACATAACTGGGAGGCTGAATTAGTCTAACCATAACTTATTAAAATGCAGAAACTAAAGTTGATCATTAAACAACTGGATCTGGAATGTGGAGAATGATTATCATTGCTGTTTCTAGTCTGTACAAAATGTGTACTTACCTGTTAGAAGGCATCAACTATTTGGAAAATCAAAGTCTCCTATATATTTTCAGGGAGCAAGTAAACATAATATTGATAGGTGATCTCTGTATTTTTTTCCAAATTTATTGAGGTAAAACATTACCTAGTATCTTTTAATTCCTCTCCTTCATATGTGAAGATGATCATGTAGTACTTGTTTCTCAAACTAGAAAAGCTAGAAATGATAATTTGAGCGTTATTACTCCAGAGGTGGTAATTGACCCTAAGGGAAGTGGTATAGTGAAAAAGAGCTGAAAGTTCATTTCTCTTTGAGAAACACGTAAGTTAAGGGGTAGAAATTGGAAACATCCAGTTGTGCAGAGAGCCTTAAGAATAGCTGGGGAAGAATAGCTGGAGAGAGCTGTTATGGAAACTGAGGAACATTCTGTGAGGGAGAACGCAGTTGGCAATGTTAAATTACTCTTGATGCTGTAGAGAAGATACCCATGGTCCTCTCATTTTCTATTCTCACTGCCCTTCACTGTTTGTTTAGACTGAGATTTTTCTTTCTCTAGTTTCATAACTTTTTTCTTCACAATAATATTATTTGGGTCCTTTTATGTCCTGTGGAAGACAATGCTAGATACTAAGATACAAATGAATGAAACATTATTCTTGTCATTTGTAGTAGTAGTACCATTCAAGAAGATAGCAAGTGGTCAGGGATTAGAAAGTGGACAGAACTCCTTGAATTTTCTATTACATTCTTTCCTACTTGGGGTACTCAGGGAACATCATGGAGGAAGATGATCTTTCAGAAGAGTCTTATTCATTCTAAAGAGTGATAATTTAGGTGTTAGTAATAATAGCTGTCATTTATCACACGCCAGGTACTGTGCCAAGGACTTTGCATGGATCATCTTACTGAATTTCACACTGTCTTTATGAGATGTTAGTACCATGCTTGTAACCATTTTACAGATTAAGAATTACAGAGATGTTAAGTAATTTAATTTGCTAAAGGTCACACTTTTCACAAGTGGTAGAGCCAACTTTGAATCCCAGGAGTTTGACTCCAAAACCTGAACTCTGAATAACTGTATTGCCTCCCTGAGCAGAAAACAGAAATCAGTGACCTAAAAGTCTTAGGTAGGAGATCACCAAGAATAGCTACTATTCTAGTTGATTTGGGAGTTTGCTTTGGTTGTAATAAAATCTCCTTCTATATCATGGAGATTTTGCTCCTAAAAGATTTCTCCCCTTAACAATTTAGACTTATAAATAATTGCTCACTTTTCTTATGGTTCCACCTTCAATACTGATACTTCAATTTGCTAATTTCTGACTGCCAAATGTCTTGTTTTTGTTGCGTGAAGGGAAAGCTCGACTTAAATATGGGTTTTTCTTTCTGCAAAATAATCTTTAAATCTATGGAGTCACTTGCATATTTGGCCATTAGGTTGACAATTAACTGGCTCACTTGAATATTTCTTTTCTGGAAGGATATCCCAGATTTCTTACATGGTAGTGTTCCAAGAGGGAAATAGCAGGAATTGGATGGCCTCTTGAGGCTCAGCATCAGAAGTAACATATTGTCACTTCTGCCATATTCTGTTCATCATTGCAAGTCAAGAGGCCTACGTATATTAAAAAATAGAAGAAATAGATACCACATCTTCATCAGTGTAACTACAGAGAATTTGTAGCCATGTTTAATATACCATTCTCACCACAGAAATAAAGTCGAATAGATTGGATTAGGTCAAATCATGGTGATCTTATGTAGCCAGAGTTACGTATAGACCTGATTAGTAGGTAATGGAGAATTGGTTTTCAGCAGAGGAATGGCATAGTGAAAATTGTTGAAGATTTAGATTTTCAGGTGGATGTGGGCCATAATAACCAGACCGGAGTTATTTCTTGCAAAACTCTTCAAGTATGAATCTAGATATGAGTTAATGCAGACTTATACTGAAATTAATGATTGAATCTGTTGGATTTGATTCTTAGGTTTTCAGCATGCTTGTATTTTGATTTTTCTAGTCATCTCTTTCTTTCTTATTAATTGCTGGCACGTTAGGCACATGTAGTGGACTTTTTAAAAATTTAGAAATTGGCGGGGAGAGAGAAAACGCGCTGTAGGACCAACTCAGGATTGCAGCTCCCAGTGAATCCACAGATGGTGAGTGGACGCCGCATTTCCAGACGTATCTTTATTGCTCACAGACCAGGAGATTCCCAGGTGTAGGAGCCGCACGGGCCACCAGCACAGCTGTTTGGGCCAGGGCCACAGCGCAGCGGCACTCCGTACAAAATACACTGGTTTGGTTGCCCTGTTAAACCGGCAATTGGAGATTTCGGAAGGCAGATTAGCACATTCATCTGGTTAAACGGGACTTAAACAGAAAGCCAGGCCAGGAGATTCCTGGGCAGCAACGTGATTCCAGCTGGCACAGTGGGTCGCTGCACGGGAAATCACACAGATCCTGGCGTCCTTTCAGCAGGTGACTGGAACACCTGGGAGAGAGTCAACCGTTCAGCTTAAAAAAAACTAAAAAAGGACTCTGAGGCAGGGAGCCAGGTGATCAGGCTTGGCGGGTCCCACCCCCACAAAAACAAAACAGCAATTGGAAATGCACGGGGTTGAGAGTTTCACGGCAAGCACAGCTGAACCCAGGACGGTGCAGCACGGAAGGGAAGGGGCGTCTGCCATTACCGAGGCACTCGACCCCTATGGAGGTACACTGCCATTGCTGATGCATCCTGCTGTTGCCGAGGCAACCCGCCATAACAGAGAGAGTCCGCCAATACAGAGGTGGGCCATCATCACCACGGCAGCTCTTACCACACCCATATAAACAGGACCACGGGGAATTACACATGGCAGCAGGGCAGAGCCCACGGCAGCAGGGCAGAGCCCACGGCAGCTCAGCATAGCCACTACAGGCAAGCAGTGATTAGACTGCCTCCTTGCTGGGCAGGATAGTGCAATGGATACTCATAAATAAAGCCCTAACTCCCCGGGACAGAGCACCTGAGGAAAAAAAGGGGCTTTATGAGTTCTGCTGCAGCAGACTTGAACGTACTTGCCCAGCAGCTCTGAATGAACAACAGGGCTCACGGCTCAGCACTTGAGCTCCTATAAAGTACAGACTATCTCCTCAAGTATAAAGTACAGACAGTCTCCTCAAGCAGCTCCCTGACCCGTATATCCAAAGAGTCACCTCACAAAGGACTGATCAGACTGACATTTGGCAGGCATCATTCAGGGACAAAGATAGCAGAAGAAGAAACAGGTAGCAACCCTCACAGTTCCACAGCTGCTACAGGTGTACCCCAGGCAAGCAGGGCCTGGAGTGGACCTCAGTAGTTCTACAGCAGAGGGGCCAGACTGTTAGAAGGAAAACTATGAAACAGAAATACTTCATCATCACTATCTGGACGTCCACTCAGAGACTCAATTGGAAAATCAGCAACTACTCAGACGCCAGGTGGATAAATCCACAAAGATGGGAAGAAACCAGCGCAAAAAGGAGGAAAACACCTGAAAACAGAACACCTTGCCTCCTACAAGGGACCACAACTCCTCACCAGCAAGGGAACAAAGCTGGACGGAGAATGACTGTGATGAAATGACAGAATCAGACTTCAGAAGGTGGGCAATGAGAAACTTCCGTGAGCTAAAAGAACACGTTCTAACTCAATGCAAAGAAACTAAGAACCTTGAAAAAAGATTTGAGGAAATGATAACAAGAATGGACAACTTAGAGAGGAATATGAGTGAATTGAAGGAGCTGAAAAACACAACACGAGAACTTCGCGAAGCATGCACAACTTTCAACAGCCGAATTGACCAAGCAGAAGAAAGGATATCAGAAGTCGAAGATCCACTCAGTGAAATAAAATGAGAAGCCAAGATTAGAGAAAAAAGCGCAAAATGGAATGAACAAAGCCTCCAAGAAATGTGGGACTATGTGAAGAGACCTAATCTACGTTTGATAGGTCTGAATGTGACAAAGAGAATGAATCCAAGCTGGAAAATACTCTTCAGGATATTATCCAGGAAAATTTCCCCAACCTAGCAAGGCAGGCTAATATTCAAGTCCAGGAAATACAGAGAACACCACAAAGATATTACGCAAGAAGAGCAACCCCAAGGCACATAATCGTCAGAATCACCAGGGTTGAAATGAAGGAGAAAATGCTAAGGGCAGCCAGAGAGAAAGGTCAGGTCACCCACAAAGGGAAGCCCATCAGACTCACAGCATGTCTCTCGGCAGAAATCCTACAAGCCAGAAGAGAGTGGGGGCCAATATTCAACATCCTTAAAGAAGAGAACTTTCAACCCAGAATTTCATATCCAGCCAAACTGAGCTTCATAAGTGAAGGAAAAATAAAATCCTTTGCGAACAATCAAGTACTCAGAGATTTTTGTCACCACCAGGCCTGCTTTACAAGATCTCCTGAAAGAGGCACTACACATAGAAAGGAACAACCAGTACCAGCCATTCCAAAAACATACCAAATGCTAAAGAGCATTGATAAAATGAAGAATCTACATCAACTAATGGGCAAAACAGCCAGCTAGCATCAAAATGGCAGTATCAAATTCACACATAACAATATTAACCCTAAATGTAAACGGGCTAAATGCACCAATCAAAAGACACAGACTGGCAAATTGGATAAAAAGCCAAAACCCATCGATGTGCTGTATCCAGGAAACCCATCTCACATGCAAGGATACACAAAGGCTCAAAATAAAGGGATGGAGGAAGATTTACCAAGCAAATGGAGAGCAAAAGAAAGCAAGAGTTGCAATTCTCGTCTCTGATAAAATCGACTTTAAAGCAACAAAGATCAAAAAAGACAAAGCAGGTCATTACATAATGGTAAAAGGATCGATACAACAAGAAGAGATAGCGATCCTAAATATATATGGACCCAATACGGGAGCACCCAGATATATAAGGCAAGTTCTTAATGACTTACAAAGAGACTTAGACTCCCACGAAATACTCATGGGAGACTTTAACACTCCACTGTCAATACTAGACAGATCAACCAGACAGAAAATTAACAAGGATATCCAGGGCTTGAACTCAGACCTGGAACAAGCAAACCTGATAGACATTTACAGAACTCTCCACCCCAAATCCACAGAATATACATTCTTCTCAGCACCACATCAAACCTACTCTAAAATTGACCACATAATTGGAAGTAAAGCACTCCTCAGCAAATGCAAAACAACTGAAATCATAACAAACAGTCTCTCAGACCATAGTGAAATCAAGTTAGAACTCAGAATTCAGAAATGAACTCAGAACTGCACAGCTTCATGGAAACTGAACAACTGGCTCTTGAATGTTGACTGGATAAACAATGAAATGAAGGCAGAAATAAAGAAGTTCTTCGAAACCAACAAGAACGAAAACACAACATACCAGAATCTCTGGGACACATTTAAAGCAGTCTCTAGAGGAAAATATATAGCTATAACTGCCCACATGAGAAGAGTGGAGAGATTCAAAATTGACACCTATCATCAAAATTGAAAGAGCTGGAGGAGCAAGATCAAAAAAACTCAAAACCTAGCAGAAGGCAAGAAATAACTAAGATCAGAGCAGAACTGAAGGAGATAGAGACATGAAAAATGCTTCAAAAAATCAATAAATCCAAGAGCTGGTTTTTTGAAAAGATCAACAAAATAGACCACTAGCCAGATTGATAAAAAAGAAAAGAGAGAATAACCAAATAGATGCAATAAAAACAATAAAGGGGAAATAATCACAGATTCCACAGAAATTCAGACCATCATCAGAGAATATTGCAAACAACTCTATGCACATAAACTAGTAAACCTGGAAGAAATGGATAAATTCCTGGACACTTGTATCCTCCCAAGCCTAAACCAGGAGGAAGCCGAAACTATGAATAGACCAATAACAAGGTCTGAAGTTGAGGCAGCAATTAAGAGCTTACCACACAAAAAAAGCCCAGGTCCAGATGGGTTCACAGCCGAATTCTACCAGACACACAAAGAGGAGCTGGTACCATTCCTTCTGAAACTATTCCAGATAATCCAAAAAAAGGGAATCCTTCCCAAATCATTTTATGAGACCAACATCATCCTGATACCAAAACCTGGCAGAGACTCAACAAGAAAAGAAAACTTCAGGCCAATATCTATGATGAACATAGATGCAAAAATCTTCAATAAAATACTGGCAAGCCGATTGCAACAGCACATCAAAAAGCTTATCCACCATGATCAAGTAGGATTCATTCCGTGGATGAATCCTGGGTTCAACATATGCAAGGCTATAAATGTAATTTACCACATAAACAGAACCAAAAACAAAAACCACATGATTATCTGAATTGATGCAGAGAAGGCCTTTGACAAAATTCAACAGCCCTTCATGCTAAAAACCCTCATTAAACTTAGTATTGATGGAACGTATCTCAAAATAATAAAAGCTATTTATGACAAACCAACAGCCAATATCATACTGAATGGGCAAAAACTGGAAGCATTCCCTTTGAAATCTGGCACTAGACAAGGATGCCCTCTCTCACCACTTCTATTCAATATAGTACTGGAAATTCTAGCCAGAGCAATCAGGCAAGAAAAAGAAATAAAGGGTATTCAAATAGGAAAGGAGGAAGCCAAATTGTCTCTATTTGCAGATGACATGATAGTATATCTAGAAGACCCCATCATCTCAGCCCAAAAACTTCTGAAACTGATAAGCAACCTCAGCAAAGTCTCAGGATAGAAAATCAATGTGCAAAAATCACAAGCATTCCTATACACCAATAACAGACTAAAAGAGAGCCAAATCAAGAACGAACTGCCATTCACAATTGCTACAAAAAGAATAAAATACCTAGGAATGCAACTAACAAGGAATGTAAGGGACCTCTTCAAAGAGAACTACAAACCACTGCTCAACAAAATAAGAGAGGACACAAACGGATGGAGAAACATTCCATTTTCATGGTTAGGAAGAATCAATGGCCATACTGCCCAAAGCAATTTACAGACTCAATGCTATCCCCATCAAGCTACCATTTACTTTCTTCACAGAACTGGAAAAAACCACTTTGAACTTCATATGGAACCAAAAGAGAGCCCACATAGCCAAGTAATTCTAAGCAAAAAGAACACAGCGGGAGGCATCACACTACCAGACTTCAAACTATACTACAAGGTTACAGTAATCAAAACAGCATGGTACTGGTACCAAAACAGATATAGACCAATGGAACAAAACAGAGGCATCGGAGGCAACACAACATATCTACAAGCATACAATCTTTGATAAACCTGAGAAAAACAAGCAATGGAGAAAGGATTTTCTGTTTAATAAATGTTGTTGGGAAAACTGGCTAGCCATGTGGAGAAAGCAGAAACTGGACCCCTTCCTGACACCTTACACTCAAATTAACTCCAGGTGGATTAAAGACTTAAACATAAGACCTGGCACCATAAAAACTCTAGAAGAAAATCTAGGCAAAACCATTCAGGACATAGGAGTAGGCAAGGACTTCATGACCAAAACACCAAAAGCATTGGCAGCAAAAGCCAAAATAGACAAATGGGACCTAATCAAACTCCACAGCTTCTGCACGGCAAAAGAAACAGTCACTAGAGTGAATCGGCAACCAACAGAATGGGAAAAATTTTTAGCAGTTTACCCATCTGTCAAAGAGCTGATATCCAGAATTTACAAAGAACTCAAACAGATTTACAAGAAAAAAACAAACAAGCCCATTCAAAAATGGGCAAAGGATATGAGCGGACATTTTACCAAAGAAGACATACATTAGGCCCACAAACATATGAAAAAATGCTCATCATCACTAGTTAT
This sequence comes from Callithrix jacchus, assembly GCF_049354715.1. Classification (NCBI taxonomy): domain Eukaryota; kingdom Metazoa; phylum Chordata; class Mammalia; order Primates; family Cebidae; genus Callithrix; species Callithrix jacchus. The sequence goes on from NC_133509.1 coordinate 100,480,036, forward strand.
CAGAGAAATGCACATCAAACCTACCTTGAGATACCATCTCATGCCAGTTAGAATGGTGATCATTAAAAAATCTGGAGACAACAGATGCTGGAGAGGATGTGGAGAATTAGGAACACTTTTACACTGCTGGTGGGAGTGTAAATTAGTTCCACCATTGTGGAAGACAGTGTGGCAATTCCTCAAGGACCTAGAAATAGAAATTCCGTTTGACCCAGCAATCCCATTACTGGGTATATATCCAAAGGACTATAAATCGTTCTACTATAAGGACACATGCACACGAATGTTCATTGCAGCACTGTTTAAAATAGCAAAGACCTGGAATCAACCCAAATACCCATCGATGATAGACTGGACTGGGAAAATGTGCCACATATACACCATGGAATATTATGCGGCCATCAAAAACGATGAGTTCGTGTCCTTTGTAGGGACATGGATGAATCTGGAGACCATCATTCTCAGCAAACTGACCCAAGAACAGAAAATGAAATACCGCATATTCTTACTCATAGGTGGGTGATGAACAATGAGAACACATGGACACAGGGAGGGGAGCACTACACACTGGGTTCTATTGGGGGGAATAGGGGAAGGACAGCGGAGGGGGGAGCTGGGGTGGGATAGCATGGGGAGAAATGCCAGATGTGGGTGAAGGGGAGGAAGACAGCAAATCACACTGCCACGTGTGTACCTATGCAACTATCTTGCATGTTCTGCACATGTACCCCAAAACCTAAAATGCAATTTAAAAAAATTTAGAAATTGTCTAGGTGTGGTGGCTCATGCCTATAATCCCAGTATTTTGGGAGGCTGAGGTAGGCAGATCAAGAGGTCAAGAGATTTAGACCATCCTGGCCAACATGGTGAAACCCCCTAAAATACAAAAAATTAGCTGGACATGGTGGTGGGTGCCTGTAGTCCCAGCTACTCAGGAGGCTGAGGCAGGAGAGTCGCTTTAGCCCAGGAGGTGGAGCTTGCAGTGAGCAGAGATTGAGCCACTGCACTCCAGCCTGGCAACAGAGTGAGACTCCGTTTAAAAAAAAAATTTAGAAATTGTTACTTTCTCAGTCCTTTTATGCTTCATGTTAGTTTTGTTTCAGCCTTTAGTAATGTGAAATTGCTATTTGCTCACAGAAGTTTTGTTCCTTAGGATTGAACCAGCCACATTGCTTCCCATTTAGAGTTGAATTTACCAGACAACACCTAGAAAATTGTTGGTTTGTGCAGAAACCCCCTTGAGCAGTGAACCTCAAACTGGTTGGATGTCAGTCTCATGGAGGTCTATCTAAAAGGTGCTTAATTGACAGCTTTCCTTTTAAACTTGTTATTCTAGGGACGTTTATTTTTGAGAACACAACTTAAAAAAATTTAAATGTGGTTTTTGGCTGATGAATAATGTTTTTTGTTTGTTTGATCTGGGAAAGGAGAAGATATTTCTTCTGGAACTTAGATGCTAGCTGTAAAATTTTAAAACCACAAAGAACGTATAATTAATTTCTGATTACCTGTTTTTCTGAGTTGTGTATCATATGCCTATATGAATTACAGACAAAGCATAAATCTTCTGGTGGAGAACCATAAATTTGTCCCAAACAACAAAAGTATACTGAGAAAGGAAACTGAAGTGGTTCTTCACAGGTCATGTTTTACTGTTGTTTGAAAAGATTTTATTAAAAACTGGACTGCCTTTGTTCTAGTTGGTTGGTTGGAAGATTTGTTCTTGGCTGTCTTCTCTGTAACTGCTAATCTCTCAGACAAGAAGTATACATACATTCTTAAAGCAAGTGAGATGGATTGTAATGTGTACAGCACCTGCCATCTAATTTCAACCTTTCATTATATATGGCTTCTGCTTTTTCAACCTTGTATCCATTATTCCTCATACTTTCAGTAATATCTTATTTTTAAAATATAAATAAAGATACTCCTTCCCTGGGAACATTTCAGTGAAAACAAGATTCCTATCCTGACTGGCCTAATAAAGCAGATATTCTCTCTTTGGAATTTTTTGTAACTTTCTAATATTTTACTGGATTAAATTTGCTACCATTTTGTTTTGGATTTTTTTCTATATTAATGAGGTATTTACTTATAATTTTTCCTTCTTGTGATATCTTTCAGGTTGGTATCAAGGTCATGCAGGCTGATTCTCTTCCTTGGAAAAGTTTGTGTAAAATTGATATTCATTCTCTTTTAATTATTAGAATTCTACCAGTAAAATTATCTGGTCCTGGAGTCTTTTTGTGGAGAAGGGTGGTGGTGAGGAAGGAGAACATATGGGAAGATTTTAGATTCAGAATTTCATCTCTTTAATAGAAATTGGACTATTCAGCTTTTCCGTTTTTTTTCTTATGTCAGTTTCGGTGAGATGTGTTTTTCAAAGCATGTGTTCATTTTATCAACATGTTCAAATGTTCTAGCATAAAATTGTTCTTATTGCCATTTTATTTTCTTCTCTGTATTTGTATATATTAATGTCCCCTTTTTCATTCTTAATATTGGTTGTTTGTGTTTTCTCCTTTTATCTTGCTAACAGTTTATCCATTTAATTTTTTTTCCCACAGGACCAACCTTTGTGCTTTCTTTTTTCTTTATTGTATATCTGTTTCATATTTTTTTTAATGCCCTGGAAAGCTTTAAAATTCTCTCTAAGCACAGCTTTCAGTTGTATTCTATAAGTTTTGATGCTGTTCTATTTTTGTCATTTATTTAAAATATTTTAAAATTTGTATTGTGATTTTTTTTTTTCTCTGACCCATAGGTTATTTAGTACTTGTTACTTAATTTTCAAATTGGGCTAGTCTATTTATCTTTCGGATTTTGATTTCTAGTTTGTTCTTCAACCACATAGAACTATATTCTGTATTTCAGTTCTTTGAAACTTATTTAACGGTTCACCAAATGACTTATGTTGTTGAATGCTTAAGAAATGTGTATTCTACTGTTGCTGATCTACTATATATATCATTTAAGTTAGGTAGGTTAATTAAGTTATTCAGGTTTATTAATTTTTATAAACACTCATTCTTTATAATTGGTCACATATTTATCCTTTCTAGTGTTCTTTATTCCTTCCTGTTGTTCAGTTCTTCCATGTTAAATCATTTTCTTCAGCCTTAATAATATCTTATACTATTTTTAGTGCAGGTTTGATAGCAATATATTCTCTGAGATTTTCTTCTTTTAAAAGCTTTAACTTTCATTTTTAGATATTTCTATCGAGTATACAGTTTAGTTTAGCAGTAATTCTTAAAAGCATTTTAAATAGGTCATTTCATTGCTTCCTGCCTCTCATAGTCGCTGAGAAGTCTGCAATTTTAAGAAGTGTATCTTTCTCTTTGGCTTCATTTACTTTTTTTTTTTTGCCTTTGGTGTTAAGCAGTTGACTGTGAATTCCTAGATGTGGCTTTATTTGTTTTTATTCAGCTATGTGTTTAGTGTTCTATGTGTTTAGTTCACTGAGCTTCTTAAATCTGGGAGTTGATGTATTTTATCAGTTTTGGAAAACCTTTGCTATTATTTCTTCAAATACTGCTTCTGAGCCATTTTTTCTATTTTTTCCTTATGAATTCCAATTATATGTATTGTTAAACCTATTTTTGTAGTGTCTCACATGGCTTTATGTCTTTCATAATCAAATTTCTCTTTGCACTTTATTTTGTATATTTTCTATTGAACTGACTTCCAACTTATTTAACCTATCTTCTGTTTTGTTCATTATACCATTAAACACACACAGTAATTTTTTATGTATTTTGATTCTATTCACTTGATTCTTTTTGATATTCTTTTTGTCCATGTTTCTTTTAATTTCTTTAAATAGTTATTCTAATATAACTTATGTTTTCTGCTAATTTTGATTTCATTTTTGGTTGCTTTCTTTTCTTATTTCTTTTGATTATTAGTCAAATTTTCCTGCCTCTTAGCATGTCTAGTAATTTTAAATTTTGTATAGTGTGTATAAAGGCACGGTGGAGTCTATGGAGGCTTTTCTCTGTTGGAGATTGGGCTTAATATTTCAATCCATTACAATCAGTGACTGAACATGACTATGTTGTGCTTTTAGTAAAACCTAGCCCACTTTGTTTCTTCCCTGTTCCTCAGGTATAATTCTTCTAGGCTTTTTATTGACAAATTGGTAGATTTCTCTTCAGACTTGAACTATAGGACATTTCATCTGCCCTTCAGAGCTTTTGAGCTTTGCTCTTTGGTCTCTTGCTGCATGAAGCATCTAATTTGAGATACATTAAGTAGAAAACTAGCTGTAAATTTTTGTCTTGTAAATATCATAAGACCATGAGAAATTTCATTCTGTCTTAAAATTACTTTCTAGCCCTGAAGCCATAGAATCCAGCAAATCATTCATGGAGAAAACTTGCTATGTGTTTAGTGCTCTTGCAGTTTCCAACTTTTCACACCACTCTTCTGTGTGATCTCTACCCAGAATCAGCAAATGCTTCTCAAGTAAGAGCATAGCTAGTTCCAGCCCACTCTGGAATTTTAGTTAATTTAATCCCTCACTTCCACAGCTCTCTAATGCCTTTAAAAGGATTATATTTGCCAGGTTTTTTTTGTGGGGGGAGGGTGGGGCACAGAGTGCTTATTGTCATTCTTACAATGAGAATAGGATTTGCTATGTTATATTATATTCTATTTGTAACCACGTATATACTACCTGTATTAAAAGTGGAATTCATTTATCCCAGTGTTTCTGATGTATAAGATTTTCTTAAGTTCCTGTGTCTAGATCCCTAGAACCTTCTTGGTTCTTGCCCTTTTAAAGACTTGTTTCTTTAGGTTTCCCTTTGATTCCCTTTAACCTTCTTTTGTATACCTTAATTGCCTTAATTGTGTGGTAAAGAAAGGAAGAGTTTAAGTGGATTTGAAGTTTGAAATATTAAAGCGAATTAAGTATGGCCTGAGAAGGACTTCGTTGGTCTGTATTTGAGTCCTTGTGGACGAACTATAACCTAACTTAAAGGTAAACAAGATTGAAAACCTAATTTAGGAGTATGCGCCTAAGTAGCTGAGTCTTGGCCAATCCCAGCAGCCATATTTCAACCATTCACATACCATCGAGCATTCAGACTGTGTTCACGTAAGGCATATGCTGAGCTGTAACCAATCTAGTTGTTTCTGTATGTCATTCTGATTTCTGTATGTCCTTTTTTTGTCTATCAATTTTCTTCTACCTTGTGGCTCTGCTGGAGTCTCTCTGCTGTGATTCTGGGTGCTGCTGGATTTGCAGATTGTTCTTAAATTTAATTCAGGTGAAGTTTTTCTTTTAACAGTAACTATCAGAGTAACCTTTTTCAATGACTGATAATTAACCTGTTGGGAGAAAGACCAGGATGAGATATAGATAGGTTGAACTTAATGTGCTTGTTGAACCTATCCAGAAGAAAATTGAAAAGTGAGCCTAGAACTCAGGAAAAAAGCTAGGGTGAGAGAGAAATACATGTTGGGAATCATGCACATAGAAGTGATTGCCAGAAAATGTGTAGCACAAAGTAAAATTTCTCCATTCACTTCAGGTGTTCCATAATTTCCTTAAACACTGTGGACTTGAAGGAAGTATGAGAACAGCATCAACATACTCTTAGGTAACAGGGCCAGCAAGAATCACACATGGAAGAAAAATTCATTTTTCAACCACCACATCTGTTCCACGGATACAGCAGTTGATTATATATATTTTTACATACTGTTGCCATTACTAGGTTTTATTAGGGACAGAACCTTGGTAGAATAAAAGCATGTTTAGAATATAATGCTATTTTCATCATCATTTGTTATGTTGTCTTAATTTTCTTCTTCACACCCAAAACTTGAATTTATATAAATAAATTTACTTGGAAGTAAAGTTTATGTGAAAAAATGCCAAGGTAGGGGTTTTCAGGCAACAAAAAGGTATTATATCAGTTGTTCTATTTAGAACACTGTGATATATAGCATTGTTATCAGCCTTTTCATGTGCACTAAAAAGTATAACCCCACTTAAACTCAATATATGAAAATACAGGTTTACACAGAAGATAAAAGGTATAATAGTCTTTAAAAAAAAAAAGAAGTTTTTTTTGTGAATTTGGACTCAAGGTTTAACCATCCACTTTGCCCATAGTCTTTTAAGTTTTTTGTGAAGCTAGGCCTGCCAGTGTATAGGCACAGTGAATGGCTTATAATCCTATTCATAAGAGAGTTACAACTCGTAATTGTAATTTTATGACACTTTTCTCAAGGTCTAATGTGGCACTCCATCAACTAGGTATTGGATTGCAGTGGGAAACAATGCAAGAAAAGCTGTTAGCTTCTGCTTTTACTCTTATCATTTCAGTGGTCCTAACAGTAACATTAGCAGGAGGCAGGAACAGCAAGACAACAACAACAACAGCTATTAATATGTGTTACTATGTATCAGGTCACATTCTAAGCTTTGTACATATATAAACTCATTTAATCCCTATAGCAGGCCTGTGAGTAAGTACTCACATTCTCTCCATTTTATAGATGTAGACAGAGAAGTACAATTAAATAGCTTGCTGAAATTTCTACAACTGTGAGTGGTAAATCTGGAGTTCAAATTTAGGCTCTCTTGCTTCGTAGTTCACATTCTTAATCATATTGGTATGGTGGCTCTAAAAGTCACTGCTTTTTCACAGAAAATGTGCAATAATCCTTTTTTTGCCCTAGCTCCCTTTGTGTGTTTTCTATATGAGTCCAGTAGACTAGACCATAGACTGTAATATACGTTCTCTTTCTACCAGATTCCTTTCTTCCCCATTTATCATTAAGCAGACTTAGCAAGGAAAATGATCAGAGATAAAGAAAGGGTCATTTTGTAGTGATAAAGGAGTAATGGGACATAGCAATCCTTAACATGTATGCACATAACAACAAAGTGTCAAATACCTGCAACAGAATATGTGAGGCAAGGAGAAATAGATAAATTCACTATTATAGCTAGAGACTTCAGCACTCCTCTTACAGTAATTGAAAGATTAAGCAGGCAGAAAATCAGTAAAGATACAGCTGATGTGAATAGCATTTTCTTCAACTTGACATAATTGACATTTATAGAATACTCTTCAGCAACAGCAGAAAACACATTTACCATTGAAAAACCTGTCTGTCCTGATGTATTCTATGTTATTTGGATTGGGGAGTTTCTTGTAAAAGATTGTCTTGTCATAATGAATAGGGAAGTCTGTGTATTTGGAGTTGGCTCAGTGGGGATGACTAGGGCTGTAGAAATTTATTCTTATTTATAGTGGCAGGTAGAACCCTATTATGTAGTGAAAAATTTATTTTCCTCGTCATTTCAAGCTTTGCCTACTCCTATCCCCAACAGATGGTTTAGTAGAAACTGGCTATGTGGGATATAGGGTAAGATCGTGCTTTCTCATTAGGAGTCATAATCACTTTCCTCATTCATATTAATATATTCATATATAATAAAATCAAGAAAAGAAAATTAGAGTAAGATAACTTTCCATATTTGGAAAATAATACGTGGAGATAGCTATATGATTTTGAAGAGTCAGTAAAGTAAAATTTTTTATAAATCAAAAAGTATAAACCATTAATATTACCACTAGGAGGGAAATTGCAAAGCTTAGCAAAAGGCACTGGACAAATTGTGGTGTAAAAGGAGTCCAAGCTGGATGTAGTGGCATAAGCCTATAGTCCTACCTGCTCGGGAAGCCGAGGCAGGAGGATCACTTGAGTCCAGGAGTTCTAGGTTCTTGACCCCAGTGATCGTGCTTGTAATAGCTGCTGTACTCAGCCTGGGCAACATAGTAAGACCCCATGTTTAAAAAAAATAGGGAGTCAGGTTTAGTAATTCATTCATTTATTCTTTTAATTATTTATTTTAGGTTCTTTAGAACTGTTAGAGAATTAAATGCATCTGATTATATCTAGCCTGTTAAATGGTATATTAGTTATCTTTTTCTGCACAAATTATCAACCTAGTGTGATAATAATTTACTGTCACACAGTGTCTTTGGATTAGGAGTTCTTGCACAGTTTAGGTGGTGCCTCTGCTTTGGGGTCCCTCACAAAGGTACAAAAGGTGTCTGGGTCTGTAGTTTCATTTCAAGGCTCAACTGAAGAAGGATACAGTTCTAAAATCATGGTTCTTGGCAGAATTCACTTTTCTTGGTTGGGCTAAGGGTTTCTTGTTGTCTACCGGAGGCTGCCTTCAGTTCCTTTCCAAGTGGACCTCTCCAGAGGGCAGCTCACACCGTAGCAATTTAGGATACAGTTCTAAAATCATGGCTATTGGCAGAATTGACTTCCTTGTTTGGACTAAAGGCCTCAGTTTCTTGCTGTCTGCGAGAGGCTTCCCTCAGTTCCTTTCCAAGTGGACCTCTCCCAAGGACAGCTCACACCGTAGCTTGCTTCATCAAAATCAGCAAGGAAGAGAATCTGCTGGCAAGATAAAGTTTCAGTCTTTTAAAACACGATCATGGAAAATACATCCCATCACTTTTCAATATTCTGTAAATCAGAACAACCACAGGTCCTGTTTACACTTGGGGAGGGGATTTTCCAAGGTCTTGACCACCAGAAGACAGAAATCAGTGGGAGCATCCTACAGTCAATCACCATAGCACGGATCATGGTTTTTTTTTTTTTTTTTAACATATTTTATTGTGCTTAATAACAACACCAAAGTTTTCATTGCATACCAACACTTACATATATTAACTTATTTAGAAGTTAAGTGATGATTTGCCTCACACTACATGCTTAGCAAGTGCTAAAACTGTAAGAGCTGAAAGAAAGAGTCTGACTAGGTATTGTAGAATAATGTAATATTTTTAATTAAACCTGAAAAGCTTTAAATGGTGCTTGTCTGTTTTAAAATGTTCTAGAATTGAGGTAGGTGGCATTTTTAGAGCAATAAGAATGCTAATCTTGTTATTTATTGTTACCATACTATATTCAGACTAAACATTTCAATCACAGTGAATTTCATTGTTTGTGGCTCAATCTCTTGCTTCTCTTGGTTCTTAATATGAAGATTTAGGGGGGCAAATAATGAGCAGATTATCTGAAACATATCCTCTGAGGAGGAATCATAAGCTTGGCTTGAAGGCAGGGTTGCTGAAGAGATACTTTATTTAATAGATGTTACAAGATCACTATATTATATTCTTTGTGTGGATGATGGCTTTGGTTACTGGATTCCAAAGGCCAGTATTTTTTTCTATGGAATGTTTTCTAATTCATATAAAGTGATTTCTTTTTCCTCTTCATTCCCGTATTTTATTTTATTTTACTTTTGATAATAGTCTAAGAGCCTCTGGATGGTTATGATCAAGGGTATACATTTGCAAGTAGTAAAGAAATTTACCATTACTTAAAAATCATTTACCTTTGTTGTGAAGTTCCTTTCCTCTCTCTCCCTCCTTTCTTCCTTCTTTTTCTCCCTCTCTTTTTCCAATTTAGAGTGATTGCATATGGCAAGACTTTAAATTGTTGTACTTGTTTAACAAACTTGTTTGTTTAAATTGTTGGATTGCATATGACAAGACTTTAAATTATTTTAACTTGCCTTTAATTTTATTTATTTTATATGTGACTTTTTCATGTAATTATATGTATACAGTACATATGTAACTTTCATACATGGGCATTAATTTCATAGGTATGAGTATAGAAAATACCATTTGGATAGGATATCAAAAAAGGATACTTTTTGGATAGTCTGACCCTTTGTTCAGATAATGACAAGTTGATTATCTCTATTCACTTAGAAGCAGTTTGTTTGTTTGTTGGTTTGTTTGTTTTGTTCGTTTTTTTGAGACAGAGTCTTGCTCTGTTGCTTAGGCTGGAGTGCAGAGTAGCACAATCTTGGCTCACTGCAAACTCCACCTCCCAGGTTCAAATGATTCTCCTGCCTCGGCCTCCTGAGTAGTTGATATTACAGGTATGCACTGTCATGCCTCGCTAATTTTTGTGTTTTTAGTAGAAATGGGCTTTTGCCATATTGGCCAGGCTGATCTTGAACTCTTGGCTTAAGTTGATCTGCCCGGCTCAGCCTCTCAAAGTGCTAGGATTACAGGCGTGAGCCAGAAGCAGATAATTTTGATGAATATAGTTCAGTTTTTAAAATACAGATAAAAATACAGCTGGAATTAGTCAATAGGTGACCACAAATAAAATAGCTTTTATGTAAATAATCATAACTGTTCAAGTGTAAATTGAATTTGGCTTTCTCCTCACTACAAATCCTTATAATAGCTCACTTGCTAGAGATGGTTGCCTGCTTTTTTTTTTTTTTTTTTGGTTTGCTTAGTTTTAACAGGGGTTAACAAACTATGGCCAGTGGGACAAATCTACCCTTTTTTGTTTGTTTCTTCTTTAGTGGCTTCCAGGCTAAGAATGGTTTTACATTTTTAAACGGTAGGATCAAAAACAAATTCAAAACAAAACATGCAAGAGGCCATATGTGGCCACAAAACCTACATAGTTTGCTCTCTAACCCTTTATAGAAAAAGTTTGCTAACAAAAGTTTGTGTGAACCAGGATGTTTTCACTGTTAAGTCTTGTCTTTTGTAGTCTCTGAATTGTTAGGCATGTTGCACGTCAATATGGACATTCTCTGAAATAAAGGTCCAACTATTGATATTATTCTTATGTCCTTGCTTTACTATCCATCTTTTGTGTTTGTTTTTGTTTTTCCTGAGACAGGGTCTTGCTCTGCGGTGAGCCATGATTGCACCACTACACTCCAGCCTTGGGAGTGTAGTCTTGGAGTGTAGTGGTGCAATCATGGCTCACCGCAGCTTTGATCTGCTGGGCTCAAGCGATCCTCCTACTTCAGCACCCCTAGTAGCTGGGACCACAGGTGTGTGCCATGATGCCCAGCTAATTAAAAAAAATTTTTTTTTATAGAGATGTGGTCTCCCTATGTTGCCCAGGCTGGTCTGGAACTCCTGGGCTCAAGCAATCCTTCTGCCTCAGCCTCCCAAAGTGCTGGGATTACAGATGTGAGCCATCATGCCTGGTCTTACTATAAATCTTTATAAGCTTACTTTTTATCTCTTATTTCTACTTGTTATTATTATATGTTCAATTATTCTAATTTTTTTTGTGTCTCTGCTTCCTAGAGGCACCTTGTATTTAGTGCTGAATTGGCTCTTAGGTGGAGAGATCTGATCTGGTATGCTTAGAAAGGAGCAGTCTAGTGAAATGGAAGGCCTGGGCTTCTCAGATTTGGATTTGGATCCCATGTTGACCACTTATTAACTTAGCGATCTTAAAAAGTCATGTAATCTTTTTGATCTTTAGTTTCTTCCCTTTAAAAATGGCAATAATACCTATTTTACAATAAGTATAAAATGAGCTTAAAAAATATATAGAATAATTTTTGTGTATTAGTAGGTCCTCAAATCAATTTTTAGCTGATAATGGTAGCTGATAATACAAAACACATGATTTTACATGCTTTCATAGAACTCAGAATATGTTTTCATATTTTCTAACGTAAAATAGTTAACACAGTGGATGAGAGAATTAGAAAACCTTACACATTCTTCACAGTGATTGTTCACCTTAAGGTAAATCACTTAATCTCTTTGGGTCTAGAATCTACGATTGCAGAAAAAGAAGATTGGGATAGGTGATCACATTTAATAAATGTGTTTATCAAAACGGAATACATAAATGATATACTAGGTTAAATAGAAGCATAGAACCAGCTTTATTCCTTATAATTCTACTCTTGTAACTGAACAATATGATTTTAAAAACTGCTTGATGCTTCTAAATATGGGAATTATAATTGCCCACCCTAAGCTTTATTTAGAATATGGAAATTTTAATTATTCATTACCACTACCCAGACTTCTAGGGAAGAACACACCATTCTTGCAGAAAGGTATCACATGAATAAAAGTGTTAAAATCTTAAATAAATTGTAAAAACTTAAACTTTAGATTTGAATTTTTTTTTGTATACAAATGCTACATAGGCAAGTAAATTTGCATGAAATATTTAATATATGAATAGTTGAGCTGAGGGGCTTGATTAAACATTCTTTATATTTTATTCTTTTATCCTACTATATTGAGCTGATGGTGACTTCAATAACTTCTTGATAATTGAAGATAAATAATAGCAGGAAATACAGCCATTCGGGCATACTGATTTCAGTATCACTTGATTTATGGATGGCACACATCTGCTACAAATTCCTTAGAAAAAAATTATCCTGGGCTATTTCTCACATTTCTTTTAAGCAAATTTGTATTTCACTATGAAGATTTCTTTTGTTTGTTTTTGAAATTGTTACATTGATATATTTGAATTCATTTAGATCAAGCTTGTCCAACTTGCAAGCAGCCTAGGACAGCTTTGAATGCAGCTCAATACAAATTCCTAAACCTTCTTAAAAAATTATGAAATTTTTCGTTGTTGTTGTTAAGGTCATCAGCTATTGTTAGTGTATTTATGTGTGGTCCAAAACAATTCTTCTTCCAGTGTGGCCCAGGGAAGCCAAAAGATTGGACACCCCTGATTTAGACAAAACAATGGAACAAAATAGTTGTTTACTTTGCAGATCGGTATTCTAGGCAAAGCTGTCTGAAGGAGAACAAATATAAATAGATTTCAATGTATGTATTAGAGCTAGCCTGTGAATTACAATGGCTACAAGGAAATATAAAATAGCACACTATGCTTTTCTTGTTATTGTTGCTTGTTCAAATAGAATGAATTTGATTTTAACCTAATCTTTTTGTCCTTTTTTAAAAAATGAATGCAAAAGCTGTTGCTTAGCAGAGGTATTTCATATCAGAAATGCCTAAGGTTGGCGAAAAACTGAGATGCACTTAATGAATATGGAATGCTATATCTGCAAATAAAGACAAAAAGGACTTTCGAAAGTGTAACTTAATGTTAATTCTCATTTTTTTATTTAATAGCACTTCAGAAATATTATCTATTTTACCACTTGTTAGTTGCAGAAACTAAGTGACTTATTTTTCTGCAAATTGGTGGTAGAAGAAAAAATAAAAATCTTCCAAAGAGTTACAAAATTGTATCTAACTTTCATTGTACTGCCAACACTATCCTCTTTCATACTTTGTTTCCCTTCCTTTTAGAATTAACAGGACAGTATGGTTTATTAGCCTATAGATAGTGACAGAATATCTTATTTTATATTACAATTACTTTTGGTACTTGTTGTGTGTGATCAGAGATCCCCATGTAACAGTATTAAAAATAACTACTTGAATTATCATATCTTTATTATAGACATAAATGCATAATCATATAGGGACTTTATTTAATATTTATTGGAATTCACTATAATGATAGGTTAGTGTCTGTATAAATAAATAGAAATGGCACATCAAACACAGAAGTTTGCTAGATTAGGTAATTGCTGTATTTCATGTGGGTCATGGGTCTGTGGGAAGGAGCCACATACTGTAAGTAAAATTTAAGTCCCCAGTTTATTTGATCAGTAATACAAAAGCTTATTGGGCATCGTGATGCCACATGGAGTAGAAATAGATGTTGTATATCTAAATATAGCTTCCTGTAGTCCTTTAGAGTCGCCAATAGAGTCATAAACTGCCTATGCAATTTTCCATACAAGATAACATCTTGCCAGATGTAAGCTCATTTCTTGCTATGCTGTAATCCTTTTATACCTGGAGCCAGTGTCACCTTTCTACAAGAATATGCACAATGTATGCACTTCCATTTAAGGGATTATATACAAACTTTGAGGATCTGTTCTTAAACAAAACCAGTGCCAGTAATAATATCCTATATCCTTGAGAAGAAAGCAAAGTCATTCAAGGTGTCTCAATAATAAATACACCTTTGGCTTCCCTGCACTATGGGAAGTGCATCTCTTCAAAATACTGATAGTGCTATATGATACATATAGTCATGTGTTGCTTAAGGGTGGGGTTAAATTCTGAGAAATGCATCATTAGGTGATTTTGTGGTTGTGTGAACATCATAGAGTATACTTACATTATAGAGTGTCGTGGGCTAGTGTGTACTGCATACCTAGTGTATATGATATAGGCTGTTGCTCCTAGGCTACAAATTTGTGCAGCATGTTACTGTACTGAATACTGTAGGCAGTTGTGATACAATGATTTAAGTATTTGTGTATCTAAACATATCTAAACACAGAAAAGGTATAGTAAAAATATGATATAATCTTGTGAGCCTACTATTATATATGTGGTCCATTGTTATGTAGTACATGACTATATATATTTTTTCTACATTATAGAAAATATATGTTGTGTGTATATATGCACTCTATATATACACAGACACATGCACATATAAACACACATGGAAATTTGTTGAAAATCACCTTAAGTCGGTTGATCATTCATTATTATTTGATTGTTTTTGATAGCTATTGGTAGCTTCCAATAACTAGAGGTCAGTGAAAAATATAGGCTTCCTCCACCATAATTCTGTTAACATTTAATACAGTGAAGGCAAGAATCAAATTGGGGAAGTACTCTGTCTTTTTAGGTGTTCCTGCAATATCTTATATGAAAGATTCTCTTGAGAAAGTTGTGGTGTTATTCCAACAACAGGATTTGATCATTCTTCTGTTCAGGCATCAGAGAATAATCTGAATCAGCCTCTAGACACAGTGTGGATTGGAACCTAAGCCTAGGGCATCATTCCAAATAGTATTGGCTACTCGATTTACTAAATTCTTATATATTGTTCTCAGAATTGGTAGTGCTCCAATAATATTTCTAGGTATTTCACATAAGTTAGTATTACCCAGTGAAATAATATTTCTAGAGTATTTAGCTTATAATAAACTTCCTGATTTTGATAAGAAATAAAGCTTACTGAAGAGCTTAATACTGCTGCTGCCTTTAGGATGTAGGTGTTTGATGATGTAACAGTTAATTAATCCTGAAAGTGTTTATTCCCAGACCTATTGAGTCGTAAACTCTGGTGATGAGGCTCAGTAATCTGTATTTTAACAAGCCTTCAAAGTGGATCTTTTGTACACTAAAATTTGAGAACCACTGTCCTAAAGTTTAGTAACATTTTTGTATTTAAATTTCTGACAGAGTAAATTCATAACAGAAAAAGAAAATTGTTACTAACAATGAGTCATCTTTGGGATTTTATTATAACCAGTTAGTCTCAGGCACTTGGTGTTCACCAATGAAGTAAACATTTATATCTTCTGTCCTGTAAAGTATAGAACATCATGCATTATGATGGGAGTGAGGTTCAGTTCAAAAACTATTTAGCACCTTCTATTTATTCATTTTAGAATACTGCTGCCTTTGTAAGACTTACTTTAACTCATTTATACAACTGGAGCTTTTAGTCACAGCAAGAGCCTTGAAAGAAGAATATAAATAGAATATTGCTATGCATGTTTGTGTCAAAAAACATAAACTGGCACATGTACACTTAATTTACTTTATCCATTCCAGTCTTGTCCAGTTAAAACCTACTGGGATCTTTTTTTATAGTTTATCCATGTGTGATATGTGAGTTAGTATTTTTTTTATTAATAGATGTCAACCATTTTTACCTTTTTCGTTCTACCCATAATTTTCTTTCTAGAATGATGCCACTGTTGCCAAATTAGCAAGAAGATATTTATGACTTTTCTATTTTCTAAGAGGACTTTTGCATATTTGCATATAAGTTGTAGTTTAAGAAAGATATGCATTGACATTTTGACAGATTTTAATTTTCTTAGTCTTGGCAGGATACAACTTACTTTGTCTACTACATCTGGATGAGACCATTAGAATCTTGTTGCTATAACTGTAAGTCACGGTGTTGAATTTGCCTTTGAGGTATAGAAGATAGGACAGTGTATTTGAATATACTCTGCAGCATAGAGACATAGCTTGAAAGAAGCATAAGTATCAGTATGATGAGTTCAGCCAGCGTTTTTTTCTTCCATCCAATTAAAATAATATATAAGGTCACAAATATCCAGTTGTGGTTATATATACATATTCTGTTTGTGATGAACACATTTCTTTCATTTTAAATTTATATATATATTTTTTTTTCCTGGAAATGTTATGCTGTTCTGAAATATTTTGACATAAAAATGTATTTACTTCATTATTTTTAGACAAATTTATAATGTTGGCATTTTGTGATCTCTGTTTACCTCATTAATGTTTACTCTCCATACCTCCTAATTTGCATCCTAAACTTAAGCCTTTATGCTGAACAACCCGCTATGCTTCATGCCCGTGCCTTTGCACTTTTTATTATTTTACTGATTCAGCCCCATCCCCAGCTTTCCTAAGCATTTTTAGTAAGTGTTGCTGGTTCTTTAAAACTCAACCCAAGCATGTCTTTCTCTGAGAATCCTTTCACGACCTCATTCATCTGAATTAGGTGCTCTTCGCGTGTTCATCCAGCAGCTATGGCTTGCTCTTCTCGTTGTACTCTCCATAGTGTGATAACTTTTAATCATTTGTCTTTTAACTGAATCTTAAGTGAGTATCTTGATGGAATAGATCATAGCTTATTGATCATAGTGTTCAGAATCTGTTATCTTTAATAAAATGCTCATCAAATGAGTGAATGAATGAATGAGCCCAATTGATTTGGGGAGCACTTGTATCTGATTAAAAATCATTCCTTGTATTCTCAGCAGATAACGGTCATCTTAAACATGCTGATCTATGCCTGTTATATCTTTGATCCCACATATTACTTAGCCCAGTACTTTAGGCATAGTGAATGCTGCATGAGTGGATCGAATTAAGGACTATATTTTGTATAAATCATAAATAAATATTTTCATCTGTATGTTTATTTTATAATTAAAACAGCATCTTTAGATGCCATCTTATTTTTAAAAAGATTTTATTGATCTGCCTTTTACCACTTTGGTCAAAGTACACCTTTTCAGTTTCATGGTTTTATTTCTTTTCTTTTCTTCCTGTCCTGTCCTGTCCTGTCCTGTCCGTTCTGACAGGATCTTACTCTGTCACCCAGACTAAGTATAGTGTCCTAATTACTAGAATGCTCACTGCAGCCTTGGCCACCTAGGCTCAACTGATCGCCCTGGCTCAGCCTCCCAAGCCAGCTAAGACTACAGGCACATGCCGTCAGGCCTGGAAAATTTGGGGGTTTCATTTCATTACATTTGATTTTTTGTTGTTGTTGTCCAGCCATAGAATTCTTGTCAATAATTATTCAGTAGTTTCCTCTGAAATTTTTTATTTTCATGTCATTGTGAAAGGTATTAGAGAGAATTTTTTTTTGTAGGTCAGGCCACAGTCATAGTTGTCACTGTGATAAAATATAAAAATGTACACTGTCATTCGTAACTAACAGAAAAACCTAGTAAAACTCTGATTAGTACCTTATGGATTCTAGGCAGCAGAAGTGACATTGAATTTATTTTATTTAGAGTGCTGAAAATAATAAGCAAAAAAAAAATAGTAAGAGAATGCTGAGTGAAATGCAATTAATTTAGCATCTACAATAACTTGGTTTTAGTGATTTTAACAATTAATTAGAAGATGCATAGAAACTGCTCTTTCCAACCCCATACTTTGATATTAATGATCTAATCTTTGTTGTGTAGAGTAGGCAAATGTTTAGGAAGACAGCATTTATTTTCATTAAAAGATCTGAAGTAGCCAGCTCAGAGTCTTTGTTTACTTCTTTTTTATTTTTTTTAAGATGGAGTTTCACTCTTGTCACCCAAGCTGGAGTGCCGTGGCGTGATCTCAGCTCACTGCAACCTCTGCCTCCTGGGTTCAAGCAATTCTCCTGCCTCAGCCTCCCAAATACCTGGGATTACAGATGCCTGCCACCATGCCTAGCTAATGTTTTGTGTTTTTAGCAGAGACAGGGTTTTGCCATGTTGGCCATGCTGGTCTCGAACTCCTAACCTCAGGTGTTCTGCCGGCCTTGGCCTCCCAAAGTGCTGGGATGCTTATAGGCATGAGCCACTGTGCCTGGCCTGTTTACTTCTTAACATCAAAGTTTGAAACTCCTTATTTAAAAGATTAAAGGAAGTGAATTACTATCTATCACCGTTGCTGTTTGCTTATTAGGGACATAAACAATTGAATAGAGATAGAAATATGATAGATCACGTGGTTACAGAGAGAAAGTAGATAGATTCAAGATATTGAAGATACATAGATTCAGAGTCAAGTTCTAATATTTTAATGCATCCTCTGTGTCAGGATCTAAGTGCTTTCACATATATTACTAGTAATTTATTTAATATCAAGTGAAAATTAGTTTATTTTGCCCTATGTTCTTCTTTGACATCTTTCAGTATTTAACTCCTTTGTTTGTATATGTTTGTATTTGGCACACTGGTTTATAAGATTTCATTCATTCATATAGTCCTTCATGCAGATTTTGTCAGACATATCTAATTTATATTCTATATTGGCTGTGGCAGTTTCTTAAAATAAGACAATAGTACATATTGGATGTTGGAAATATATGTAACTTAAATAATTATTTTAATAGATATTCCTAATTGTTTATACATTTTAGGTTAAACTAATTTATTTACAAACAGGTGTGTTTCATTTGGCTCCCAAATCAACTGCTGCGATGTTTGCTTGTGTACGCTTTCATGCATTCACATTTGCCCCTTCCCCATTTTATAATTTTCTAGCCTGCAGAATGATTGATTTCTATATTATTTATTTATTTTTAATTTTTAAAAAGATTTTTTTTAAAGGCAGGATCTCACTCTGTTGACCAGGATAGAGTGCAGTGGCATGAACGCAGCTCACTGCAGCCTTCTGGGCTCAAGTGATCCTCCTGCCTCAGCCTCCGAAGCAGCTGAATAACAAGCATTGAACCACCATGCCCAATTAATTTTTAAATTTTTTATACAGGCAGGGTCTTGCCATGTTGCTCAGGCTGGTCTCAGCTAGTCTCAAGTAGTCCTCCCAACTTGGCCTCCCAAAGTGCTGGGATCACAGGTATGAGCCACTGTACTTAACTGGAATGATTGATTTGAAAAGATAGCCAGGGTGAAGTTCTATCTATATGTAATATGAAATAACAGGAAGTAACATAAACAAGTAAAGTATGGATATTTTAAGCTGTTTGTTCTTTTGATGCAACTATGATTACTTGTGTTTTTAAATACACTTTTAGACAAGGAATTTAAAAAGTAAATATAAATAATATGATTTTTCATAGATTGTTACACAACAATGAAGATTGGGGATGAGAAGGCATGTCTAATTAGGAGTTTTCTTTGGAAACATTGGCGTCTGATTTCCTCAAGCCTGTCACAATTCAGCATGTGAAAATCAGGCTGCCTTGCCCCAGATGGAAACTTGCTTCATGGTACTTTGTAATGTCATTACTGAAACAATAAGCGAAGTAGTAGAAGTAGCAAGGCATAGAAATAGTTGCTAAAAATTGAATATTGAGACTGAAGAAAGACTTGACATCATCAGAGAAAATATAGACAAAAAGCAGGAGATTAAAATATAGAGAATAAAATAGATATAGATAACCAGCAAAGATCCGGCATTAAGATAATTGCATAGAGAATAGAAGATAATGGAAGATAAAAATTACTCAAAAATATAATAAAGACACTTTCTCAGAAAAGAAGAAACACATCCTTGGATCAAAATAATATTTTGGGTTCTGTGAATTTTGATTACTTGACATATCTAAATTAAATGATGAAACTTTGATATTTCTCCAGGTATCCATAAAGAAGAAGATATCATTTCAAAGGGAGGAAAATTAGGCCCTTGCTAAACTTCCAAGGAGCAGTCAGTGCTGGAGATGAATCTAGCAATCTTTTTACTCTTTTGAAATAAAGTGTGATCTAGGAATGCTATTCTTAGCTAAGACACCAGCCAAGTATACATTCAACAGGCAGACATTCCCAAATACCCATAATCCATCTTGAAAAATATATTATTTAATTAGGATATTGACCCATTTAAAAGATAAATTGATAAAATTGGCAGTGACATCATTGAATATGAAATGCTAGACATTTATGTAAGTTATGATTATGGAATGTAATGTATTTGGTATAAAGTTTAGCTGTGAAGAATAACATGCCAACAAAATTTGGAATTGGAAGTATTTTTATGTTTCAGTAAATTACATCTAAAATTAAAAATATACTTACAAAGATATGACTAATTCAGTCTGTTAATGTTTTTGACAGTTTTTTAACCTTAGATCTTTTAGAAATCCATTTGAAATTGAGGAATTCATGCATTTTCACTAAATTTGTGCTTTTATTAAAGGTAAAATTAAATGTATTATATTTTAAAAAGACAGTATCTTCTAATTTTGTAAAAGCTTTTTAACCTATTTTGACATATTTGAGGATTTTTCTCCTTTACGTGTTTTCATCTCTTTAATTCTTTGAAAGAGTATGTACTAACTTTTCCAAAAATAGGAAATTTTTATATATTTAGGAAAAAGTTATTCACTGTCAAAGACAATTTTTATATATTCAGGATGATCTTCACAGATGAGAAAAAGTGAAGTTCAGAAATGACATGACTTAAGTCAGATATTTATTTAATTTTATAAGCAGGCAGTAGTCCAAGTCTTTTGAATCTTTGGTTACTGATCTGTTACTGCGTTACACAAGTGATAATAGGTAGGAATTAATATGTTTCTAGAGAAATGCCATATATAGCCACAGTGTGTCACAAAGAAAACAAATAGTATGTGTGTGTATAGGTTGAAAAATTTTACTGTGACAGACATCTATATAGTACCTGTGCTATTAATATTTTATATTGGCCGGGTGCGGTGGCTCACACCTGTAATTCCAGCGCTTCGGGAGGCCAAGGCAGATGGATCACGAGGTCAGGAGATTGAGACATGGCGAAACCCCGTCTCTGCTAAAATACAAAAAAAAAAAAAATTAGCCAGGCATTGTGACACGCTCCTGTAGTCCCAGCTACTTGGAAGGCTGGGGCAGGGGAATCGCTTGAACCAGGGAGGCAGAGGTTGCAGTGAGCCGAGATTGTGCCACTGCATTCCAGCCTGGTGATAGAGTGAGACTCTGTCTCAAAAAAAATATTTATGAATAAAATTATATCATTTAGATAACTTTTAGGCATAAAAGATGGCAACACAATCACAAGAACACTTGGACTATTGCTAAGTATGAATATTCTTGGGGCTTAGATTTGTACAATTACTTTGAATATATGCATTCCTGATTTTATAAAGGCAAATGCATTCATATATTAGTTGTGTAGTTGGCAGTCAGTCTGAAGTTAATGACAGATGTGAATTCTGTAACATTTGATGATAAATATAGCTTTATTGCTTTCAGGTTCATGTAAACCAAAATAAGTCTTCACTATTTCCAAGTGGACAGGCCACTGAACCTAATACAATTAATAGATGAGGGTAATTGGTAAATGATGCCATCCATTTTTACTGATAGTTAATGTATTTACTTGTGTTCTGAAGAAATTTGTTTTTAAGTTAAAACACTGCCACCAACTTTCACCCCAGCAAATATTTACACAATTTACTTTTAAAACAAACGTTAAAGTTTAAGACAACTAATGCTACCCACTGTTCTCGCTTAATTTTCCACTACTCCTTCCACCTTAACCTCCCTTTTCACCTTCATTTCCTTTTCTCCCCTGTACCCTGTGCTCTAGCCATATAAAATAAGTTCATCTTCACTGAATGTGGCATGCTGTTGCACAGTGCTGTGCCTTTCCACATGCTCTTCCTTCTGTTTGAAATGTCTTTTCCTTTACCACCCAACAGACTCTTCCTTAACTTTTTGGATGGTTCATGTGTGGGTATCCTTTTTAAGCTCTTTAGTTATACCAGGCATTATTTAACTCTTTTTTCGCTGTGGTCTAAACTCTCATACCAAATTATAGCTGTTATTACATGTACTGCAATTCAAAATTTGTGTCTGGCTTTTTCACAAATTGTGAATCTGACATTTCCAGATTGTAAAATATTTGAGAATAGTGGCTGTGTTTGTTTCATGTTTGTGTCCTTAAGTATTTGGTGTGTAACAAATACTTGGCAATATTTTTAACATGGATTGTGACTCTTAGTTCTGCGGAGATCATATTACAGTGGTCTCCGTTATCCATGGTTTTGCTTTCTGCAGTTTCAGAAAGCTGTGATCCGAAAATAAGATATTTTGAGAGAGAGAGAAAGAAAGACCACATTCACATAAGTTTTATTATATTATATTGTTTTGGTTCTTCTATTTTAGTATTATTCTTTTTAATCTCTTAACTGTACCTAACTTTTATTATATTATCTTGTTTTGGTTCTTCTATTTTAGTATTATTCTTTTTAATCTCTTAACTGTACCTAACTTATAAAGTAAACTTTACAGTAAGTATGTATGTATAGAACAAAAGAATTTATAATAAGATTCAGTATTATCTGCAATTCAGGCATCCACTAGGGGTCTTAAAACAGTAACCCCGCAAATAAGAGGGAACTACTATGTCACATTTTCCTTTTCTTTCTCAGCTCCTTTATTTCTCTTCTTTTTCTTGTCCCTCTCAATCTCTTTTACTTTCCTCCTTTTCAACTTCTTTTCTTCAGTGTGATACAAGAGACAAGCATTTTTAGAAGTGTTTGTCAAGAAAAGAGGTGTTATAAAATCCACCAATGAGTACTGCTTCTTTTGTTTTTACATATCATCTAGGTGGATTTATTTATGATGGAATGTCATTTAGAAAAGGAATCCTGATTTCAGTAGAAACTGAATATCAAAATCTACAATAGCATTATTTAACTAAATTAACATAAAAGAAATAAAGGATTATGGGCCTATGTAAACTTAAAAATAAGAACTTGGAATAGAGACAGTTCTACAGAGAATTAACATGGCACTTCCCAGACCTTTGCTTTGATATTCATCCTTTGCTTGTCAAGGGCTTTGCTTTGAATGTTTGACTCAGACTAGTTCAACTTCACTCACTCAATTTGAAGACCTCTCTTCTAGTTTCTTTCTCTTCACAGTAATAAACTTAATTTAATTAAATTTTTGACACAAGAGATTTTCATTTTTTTAAGGTGATGCATAGGCATGGTAAAGCATCCAAAGAATACAAAACGGGTATACATTGCCATGGTATTTCTGCCACAAACCCAACTCTTCAGTTCCTCTTTCTAGAGGCAACATCTTCTGTCATTTTCTTGTGCATGCTTTCAAAGGTATCCTCCCTGTTTTAGAGGAAAGAAACAGAAAGATATGACATACCAGTGGATAACCAAATCTGTTGGAGATATGACATACCAATGGATAACCCCACCTTCAGTTGTTAACATACCTCCCTGGGATTTTGTATAGCTTAATTAGCTTTGGCAAAGCACTTTGATAGTGTGGGATGAAAAGCAGTTCAGTTATTAGAGGTAAGGTAGAGTTATGATTGTGATTTTGCAAATATAATCATTTTTTTCATTGGTGACATGACTTTCCTAGCAGTTTTTTGTTGAGAGCTCTGATTACTTGATTTTGTCCTTATAAGTTAACACTTTTTTCTTCATAATATTGCACAAAATAAGAATCATTTGGTGACCATGAGTTCATGCCATAAAATTGAGTATTTTAATAACCATTTAAAATAGGAAAAACATTAGTTCTTAGTCTTTAGAATTAGAAACTTTGCAGTGAGTATGTTTTCACCCAGCATATCCAGTTCATTTGTCACTTGGTATAAAAAGAAACTCACATGAAAGGGGATGAGTTCATGCTGAAATCCAAACATCTTGACTTAACCTGCAGAATTGTTTTCATGTCTTTGCATCATGGAGCCGAAGAATAGGTACCATTGGGAAAATCCCTTAAGATATCTTTTGTTTCTCCTCTTGACCAAACTATAGAAAATACTAATAATGAAAAAGGTTTAATTGTCTAGATAGGAGCATGGTAAAACCCAATGCTTCATTCATCCATTAACTAAATGGGGATTAATATCTAGAATACATTAGTATCTAGAAAACAAAAACATTTTTATTTTGACTTGGCAAAATGTTACAGCCTTTAGTTTGGGTTCTTTTACCTATATTTTATTTGAAAAATACACACACCCCCTATGTTGTGATTCTTACCTCCAGAGAAAATAAAGGATTCTAAAACACTACCAGGTAACTTAAGGGTTCAATAACTCAGAGAAATCCTGCATAAACAATTGTTTTTCTAGTCTCCTATTTGTTGTATTTGTTGGAAATACGCTTCATACTTCAAGGGGATATATGTCTAAGAGCAAAGGATAGTAGTTTTCTTTTACCTTCTGGCACTCCCATCTCCCTGGGTAAAATTCTCCATGGGGAAAGAGGTGGTGGCATTGCTGTATTTTGAGAATTATAGACAGTGGTCATTTCATTGTTGGGGAAAAATAAAAACATTTCTGTTTTGACTTGGCAAAATGTTACAGCCTTTAGTTTGGGGTCTTTTGCCTATATTTTATTTGAAAAATACACACAGACACACAGACACACACACACACACACACACACACACCATCACATTGTTCTACAGTAATGGAAGAAAACAGAAACCACTTTGTTATCACTTTGGAAACAAAGCCTAGAAATTTTTGTGCAAAAGGTTATTTCTTCCCTCACACAAAGAATAGTGTGAATACATTTAAGTTACTTAAATGAATGTGAATTACTTAAAATTTTTTCCATTTTAATATGAAACAGCTCAGATTTACTCTTGGAGTTGGTATTAATGGTCCATATGGGTTTCTCTTGGCCTATCACTTGTCATTGTTTTCAATAAATGGCAAAAACAGTTGTTCAGGTTTAGATCAAAGTATTTAAGAACATGAGATGGGCGTGAGATTCTACTTCTCAGAGCTTACAATATATTATATCTTTGAAATTCAACTCCCTTGTTCTGACAAGTATGTTACACATCAGCCAGGCAGCAAGATAATATACAAGAAAAACGCAAGCCTTTCTTTGAAAGGATTAACCTTCAGTTGTTAACTTACCTCCCTGGGGTTTTGTGTAGCTTAATTATCATTGGCAAAGCCCCTTGATATTGTTGGATGAAAGTCAGTTAAGTTATTAGAGGTAAGGTAGTATTATAATTGTGATTTTGCAAACAGATGATTTTTTTCCATTGGGGAGATGAAGGGAAGCAGAAGAGAATCTTTATCTTAGATCCTAATCTCAGGTAGTATAGTTTAAAGCTAGAATGGTTTATGAAGGAGCTCCATGTTAATATCTCAGCTGAAAATTGTTGCCTTTCTCTTAAACTATTGTGACACATAAATCAAGAGAAATGTGTACTTTTGATGAAGCATTGAAGCAGACGTGTGTGTGTGTGTGTGTCATGTCTACTGTAGTAACAGCACACTTTATTGATGTCATTAAAACCACAGGCAAGTCACAGATTGTAATAATTCTTTGCATGAGTTGGTTTTAACTAAAAAAAATGTAAACTCAGTTGCATGATTAAGAAAAAAAACTGGGAATAAACAAAAGATCTTCTAGATCTCACCTCATAGTTCTTCAAGAAGTTTCTTATTAACTGAGGGATTCATTACAAATATTTTTGTGCAACATTGTGCATATTTCATATATTAAAGAAGCTGTTCAAACTTCAGCCTTTGGTGGAAGGCAAAGGAGGACTCTACCAGAGGACATGATACTAAGCTTACATTTAAGGCATTTTATTCTTTTACTTAAATAGCCTAGTTCTGTCTAATGACACTAAAAGGCATTTCATTCTAGGTAGGACAGTTAATCTTCTAGAATATCCTTAGAAGTTTTCAGGCATATTCAATCTCCTTCTCCTCTTAAAATAATCCCTATTGATCTACAGTCTGTTGAGTTATTGAAACTTTATTTGAACCTGAATGTTTTGTCAGTATTGGGAACAATGCATCTCATGTATTTCTGTCTTTTGTGGAAGATATTCCTGTTTTCTACTTGTTGGGAAACTACTATCTCGAGTCATTCTTTAATGCATCATTCATTTGGTAGACATTTGTTGGACACTTACTACATGTCAGCATCTGGGCTGGACCAAGGCTTGTTCTATACATGGTATTGGTGTGGTTTTGGTAATTTGGTAATTTCTTTTGCATTTTCTTCACATCCTCTGAGATCCTGTAATGTATCCAGTTTAGTTTCTATAATACTAGTCTTCAGGCAATTGATTAGTCCTTCTAGGCTCCATTAATGTTTATAATCCCCAACATAATTCTATAGGATTTCCAGTGTAATCTTAGATTGTTGACTTTACCATATTTTCTGAATTATTTCCTTGAGTCACTGTAAAACATAATCACTTGCACTATACTCCTTTTGTGAGTCTTT
The DNA here is from genome assembly GCF_049354715.1 of Callithrix jacchus. Classification (NCBI taxonomy): domain Eukaryota; kingdom Metazoa; phylum Chordata; class Mammalia; order Primates; family Cebidae; genus Callithrix; species Callithrix jacchus. The sequence goes on from NC_133509.1 coordinate 100,506,337, forward strand.
ATATGTCAATACTTGTATGCCTTTTACTTATTTTAAGTGATAGAGTAGTTTAGTAGTTGTAATAAAGAATAATATAACAAATGATTATTGAAGTTAAGAGGGGAATCTACTACATTTATTTTGAAATAGGAAAAATTTCAATAGCAGTCAAACCAGATTTTCTTTTGTTCTTCAAATGTTCAAACTTTTTCATGAACATTATAGATTCTGGGTTTCATAGTGTAAAGATATAGATTAATATTGTCTGTAGAATATCCATGTAAGGAAATGTTATCAGAGAGACCAGCTCCCAGTATATCAACATGGGTTTAAGATCTCTCAAAGTGATCGAGTGGTCAGTGAAAAAGAGAGAGAGACAAGGAAAAAGTTTTCCTTAAAGCTCGGCCCAGGGGAGACACCACATAATGCTGCTCCGTGGATGTCTGACACTCCCCTGAAAACCTCAGTTTTTTACTGGACTCTTTGAATAGAGGAGAGGGAGTGAGGCTACACAACAGTGTGTGGAAATGATCATACAAAAAGAATACATTTGCAAAAACTGGTGCACAGAAATCACAACGTGGTATTATAAAAGCAGAACAATGTAAAGATAACTTTTCTGTGTGTCAGCATAGAAATCATACACCTTAGCAAGAATAGAGGTTAAACATAAACTTATAATTATCAGCAAAAATACACTGGGCTCACAGCTGCAGGGGGAACAGGATCTGACACAGGACAACCAAGCCTGACCACAAAGCTGCAAGAGGATGGGGCCTCCTTGCAGGCCTGGAGGAGCAATGGGAGAAGAAAGACTTTTATATCCTTATCTCAACCACAGAGGATTTTCCTCACAACAGACGCCCCTCATGCTTCCGTTTATAGGGTCTTCATAAGGATCACATTCCCTTTCCACGGCAATAATCAATATGTCTTTCCTGGGAAAGGAATATAGGTAATAAGCCTCTCTATTACATGTCCATTTATAGGCGCTCTGCAACGAGAAGCCTATCACGTGCTGTCATCTCTCTCAGGCAGTCAAGCTGTGTGGTTAGTCCCTTTCACAGAGTTCCTGTTTTTACCAGAACAGCTCAGCAAAGCCAAAGTTACAAGTTGCAGCTCAGCAGAGGCAAAGTTACAAGTTAGATCTCAGCTTTTCACATTATTCTTCATTTTCTCAAATATGATTTATACAGTAGGTAACAGGCCTCACAAAGCAAATAGCTCATTTCAAATTCTAAGAGAATTTACAGGTTAAAAATCAACAATAATTTCTTCTGATTATTTCAGATAGTTCAGGTTTTGCCAATTCTTCCAGAAGCTTGGGGTTGCTCAGTCACCACTGAGGGGTCCACAGTGTTCCCAGCAAAATGCGATACTAATACAGAAATTAAAATAGTTGTGAAATGATGAGCTTCTCTAAGATGCACTTTTCTAACAAATTTCACAGTGCCAAATTTGACTTTTAACAAATCTCCATTAAAACTAATCAAAAAGTAATTAGTGAAAAACAGATGCAGGATATTTTCTCAACCCCTTTGCAGGACTTACGACAGGGGTGCCTCCTTTACTCAGCCCACCCTGCTTAACCCCTTGTGGAAGGGATGGAATGTGTGAACGAGTACCAGAACTGGAGTAAGCAAGTGCAGGAACTGGCCAGCAGCCTGGCAGAAGCTTACTCTGTTTACTTGGGTCTTCCAGGCTCCACCCCTCACTGGAGGGAGCGTGCAAGTGAATGAGTGCAGGGACCACCAGCTGCTTCAGCAGTGGCAGGAGCAAACTCCATGCAGGCCCTGTGGCAGCATCCAGGTAGGGGTGTCTGTGACACCAAGGCTCCAGAGGGTTTGTTGCAATGCTCTTTTAGCTCCATTGTTTGCAGATAGCTGTGTGTCGTCAGCTCAGTGGGTCCCTTGCCTCATTGTGTCAGGTGGCTGCCTTCTGCCAGCGAGGGCAGAGGGCCAGTGTGATAGACTTTTTGGGTATCCTCATGTGGTACCTCCTGAATTCTTGTCTGGTGCCCAAGAAGAAGGAGGTCATGCAGACAAATTGAAGGATGGTGAATATAGAGAATTTTACTGAGTGATGAAAACAGCTCTCAGTGGAGAGGGGAGCGAGAAAGGGAACAGAAAGGGTGGGTCGCTCTCCCTTGAAGACAAGCTGCCTCTCTTCCTCTCTTTTCTGAAGTCAAGTGGCTTCATCCAGCCACCATCTCTGAAGTTAAGTCACCTCTTTTCAATATCCAACCACTTCTCCCCTCTGCCGACTGAGTCTGGGGTATTTATAGGCACAGGATGCAAGTTGGGATGGGCCATAGGTAGTTTTGGAAAAGATAGCATTCGACTGGTAAAAAGACATAATTGAGAAACGACCAATTGGGAGAGAGCAGGCACACAGGGATGGAAGTTTTCACTTTGGGCTGCTGGTTTCAGGCTTTTCGGCTTGAAGGTGGGATTTTGCCAAGGACTTCCTCCTGTCTGCCTAGAGTTTCTCTGCCTCCTGTCGCTATCAAAACCACTTTCAAATGTGTGTTCTTAATGTTTCATCTTATGCATTAGAATATTTAATATTTGTTAATGGCACTTATCTAGTACCTTATATTTACTGTATTTATTAATTAATGATTCCTAAGTCTCCTGAAAGTGTCTCAATATGGTTAATATGAGAGGATGTAATAATCAGAATGCCATCAGCTGGCATAATTTCAAATATATTTTCTTGAACCAGAATACAGTCTATTTGACTGTTTTAATATGAACTAAAAATATTAGAATTTTTTATTTAGGTGACATGATAAAGAAAATTTGTTTCCATGGTTCACTTTATCCTCCTTAAAAGTAAAGTATTTTGTTTCCTCACTTTCATTATATATACCTCAGTCTGGATTAGAACTAAAACCCCTTACTTGATTTTGAGAAGAAAGTTCACTTTGACTTAAGTAGAGTTGACATACATTCTTTATCAAATAATGACGGTTTATCTTCCACACATTTTCTCACATTATTTCTAGCCTAAAACATTCCTGCCGTGGCTGGTAAACAATTACTATGACTATCTTTGTTTCTGAAAAGTATCAGCATAATTAATATCACCTGGGCTAGGAAATGTAAATTTATCCAATAGCAATGGAAATGAAGTTTGTAAAATGACATGACCAATTGGTGATCTGGAATCTAAAACCTCTGTCAGTAGAACTGAAAATTAATTTTTGTCCTGTTTAGGCTCTGTGGGGTTTTTTTTACCCTTTTGGAATGATTATTTTTTTAACTGGGTTAGAAAAAGTATACATGGAGATGAACACATGCACATACATATGCAAAATGGAAAGTTGTAATTTTGATGTGTTTTGATTTTAAATATAGATTTGCTATAATAAAAACTACATCTTTTTACTTGGGTATGAGTGTGCATAGTTTGAAGATAAAGCATAGTTATTAATTATTGCTTTGATAGCAGAAGTATTCACTTAGAACTCTTGATATTGTCATATAATTTTTATAGTATTCTTTCCAAAATTGTTAATTCATTTATAGCAGTTATCCAAACCATTGTTCTGTAGGACTGTCTTTCTTTCTTACATGATGAGCTATTTTATTGTTCCTGAAATTTTTAAGAGCCATCTTTCTTTCATTCTTCAAGATTTTGAAGATGATGGTATGGATTTACAGAATAGTTAGGGGAATTATTGATTGATTGATTGATTGTTTGATTGAGATGTGGTCTCGCACTGTTGCCTGAGTTGGAGTGCAATGACGAGATGGCTCAGTGCAACCTCCGCCTCCCAGGTTCACATGATTCTCCTGCCTCAGCCTCCCAAGTAGCTGGAATTACAGGCACACACCACGACACCCAGCTAATTTTTTGTGTTTTTAGTAGAGACAGGGTTTCACTATGTTGGCCAGACTGTTCTCAAATTCCTGGCCTTGAGATCTGCCTGCCTCAGACTCCCAAAGGCCTCCCAAATTGGCCTGGGATTACAGGTATGAGTCACCATGCCCAGCCAGGAGTTATTTATTTTTTTTAGATAATTTTCAACTAGTACTTCCAAGGTAGCATAATAAGAAAGCAAATATACAAATACCCAACCTCAAGAATATCAACTACAGAATTCTTTGATGGTACAACAGATTTTAAAAAGAAAATCATAGTGTAAAATTCGTGGTTGTTTTCTCTCATAGGACTTGCTATGTACTAGTCTATTGAGTTTTCCAAGCATGGTCTGTTTAAATACTTACTGTGATATGTAGAATTTCATTAAATTTTCTCTCGGCCATAGATATCGTAGATAGCTCAGCAGCATAATTGGTAAGAGGAAGCTGTCATCATATTCCTTATAATCCTTTTAAAAATTTGAGGGCTATACCATAAAATCGTCTACCAGTAATCTGTGCCATTCCACAATAGAACACAATACATAATGTTGATAGGTAACATTTATTGAGCCCTATTTTGGAACAACTATTTTGGAACATTTGGTCCTCAAAATAAGTCTTTGTGGTACTATTGTTATTTTTATAGAACAGATAAGGATACAGGAGCTTAGAAAGGTTAAGTAACTTGTCCAGAGTCACAAAGCTAATAAATGGTAAAACTTTCAATAAAATCTGTCTTCCTGTAAAAACTGTAGTTTAAATCCCTATACTGTTATTCTAGATAATGCATTTAACCAACAGTTTAAAAGGTGCTGATTTGAATGAACTTTTCGGTGATGGTGGTGGATTAATCTAATTTATCCACACTTAAGAAGAATGGCGTATATCACAGAATGGCTTGACTTGGAATGTAAAGTTCGTTATGGTAGAACAGAATTTGTCTTTGGAGGCTTGGAAACTCTAAACATCTGTCATATAACGCTGAGGACAGTTGGCTCTAGTAGCACTGACTAATATGAACAACTAAATCAGTTTAACATTGAGCCAGGTATTTGTGACTCATGCCATCTCATAGTCAAATTTGTTTTTAATATAATCTGTTGGCCAGGCATGGTGCCTCATGCCTGTAATCTCAGCATTTTGGGAGACTGAAGTGAGAGCATTGCTTGAGCTCAGGAGCTGGAGACTAGTCTGGGCTACATTGTGAGACCTTGTTTCTACAAAAAAATGAAAAATACAATTATCTGGGCATGGTGGCATACACATGTAGTTCCCACCTACTCTGGAAGCTGAGGTGGGAGGACGGCTTGAGCTCAGGAGGTCAAGGCTACATAGTAAGCTGTATTTACATCAGCTTACTATGAGACACTGTCTAAAAATAGATATTTTTAATTCTGTTATGTCATAGTGATGTGGTTTGGCTCAATTTACTAAAAAAAAGTTTTGTTCTGTTAAGTAATAGTGTTATGGTTTGTCTCTATTTACTCTGTATGCATCTATTTACTAATTTAGCTTTGAGTGTTTTTTAATAGAGATCTTTTCTTCAGTTCTTCAACTTCGTTTAATTACTGAATTGTTTAGGAAAATAATGTGTTTTCATAGTAGTATAATTACTATTCCAATGCTATAATTACTGAAATATTATTGGAAGATGTATTTTATTTAGAAGTAAGAAAATTTGCAAATGTTTTGATGGTTCTTGGAACTTTTTTTTTGAGACGGAGTCTCGCTCTGTCGCCAGGCTGGAGTGCAATGGTGCAATCTTGGCTCACTGCAACCTCCACCTCCCAGGTTCAAGTGATTTCCCTCCCTCAGCCTCCCAACTAGCTAGGACTACAGGCATGCCCCACCACGCCTGGCTAATTTTTTTGTATTTTAGTAGAGAACGGGTTTCACTATGTTGGCGAGGATGGTCTGCATCTCCTGACCTCGTCATCTGCCTGTGTTGGCCTCCCAAAGTGCTGGGATTACAGGTGTGAGCCACCGCACCCGGCTGGGAATATTTTTTAATAAGTCTCTGAACATAACATTTAATTTCTACCTGAGCCTTGTTTCCTACCTTATAAATGAGAAATAAGCAAACACAGCTCAGTCATCAGCTTTAAAGTAAAGAAAGAAAAATTTCAGAATACAGTATCAGTATCAGGCATATAAATAAGATAATAATTTTTCTGAAAAGAAAGAGGAGAAAACTCAAGCTCATTGAGTATTACTATGTTTCTCCCATCTCCCACACTTTTAATGCTGGTTCGCCTCTTCTTCTTCTTTCTCTTAAAGCATTTCTTAAAAACTGAAGATGTGCTTGAAAGGAGGCAAAAGTTCCTTTTTGGAAATTGATTTATTTCTTGGTTTGGTTATTAGTATTTTTAGAAATATTTTAAATTCTTACTCATGCTAGGGAGTGGCTGGTACAGGATGATAAGCAAGCTGCTTGAGTTTGGACCTATGTCATATAAAGGCCTTACAGTTCTGTTTCAGGAAGCCCATACTTAGAATTCCAGAATACATTCCTGGGCCAGACATCTAAAGATACTCTTTGTATGCAAGGTTTAGAAGTCTGTTTTCAACATTTTGTCCTAAGTATTCTGCTTCACTTCATAAACTAGTAATTGCAGTGTTACTATCATTTACCCTACTATTGAACCTTATATTGAAAAGATTTGTGGTAGTGTGAATTTCTTTCTATTTCTTAATAAAGCTATTAACTGCTTTCTTTATTGGGGAAAAGAGATTTCCAGTAATAGCTAATTTTATTAGGTCCGCTTAATACATATGCTCTAATAAAAATTCAGTAATCTGCTGTAAATCCAGTGCCCATAAGATTTTCTCACCAAAGATTCTTTCTCTTTTAAGTACATGAAGAAAATTAGATGTTACTAGTGAGAGAAATCTCATTGTGGTCTAGAATATTTTTTCAGAAAACCAGTAGATTTTAATAGAATAACTTTATAAATAGGATTAGTATTATATACTTTAATCAAGGAAACCTTAGAATAATGTCTAATATTCCCCACAGTAATCCATATTTCAGACATTTCTTTCTTTAAAGATCCTCATCTCTTAATGCAAAACCTGTTTGTAAAAGGTGTGTCAACTGGATTTTCCATTTACTTATATTTCAGTTTTACACATGTTCTATTTTCAGTTCACTGATCTTTAGCTGGTTATATGACAGAGCTTTGTTATTTTTTCCTGCCTTTACCATTTCATTCTTCTTTTTCCTCCTAGCTCAAAGTAGTTGGCAATTTGCTTGTGTTACTTCATTTATGCCAAAAATATTAATGAAGCAACTACTATGTGTCACAGAATGTCATGTGCTAGGTGTAGACTAATGCCCTCATAGATTTGAATGTAGCAGGGAAGAGTGACAAATAAGCACTTACATTAAATAAGTAGTTATAGAAACAACTTAAATTTAAATAACAGTAGAGGAGGTTAAGAGATTATGATGTCTCCATGGGATGAATATTCTGCAGCTGTTAAAATATATAAAACATTTATGAAAAATAAGACACTATCAGTAGTAACATGAGGTTCATGGGGACTAGGCTTGTTATTATTATGTATAATATTGTACCTTAAATTTATTCATATATTTTCCAACACACATGCACACACACACACGTAGGAACACTGTGTGTGTGTACATATATGTATGGCATGTATACATATATATATACACATATATATATATGGATACACACACACACACACACATACATACACATTTTCTTTATCCACTCGTTGATTGATGGGCATTTTGGCTGGTTCCACATTTTTGCAATTGCAAATTGTGCTGCTATAAACATGCATGTACAAGTATCTGTTTTGTATAATGACTTCTTTTCCTCTGGGTAGATACCCAGTAGTTGGATTGTTGGGTCTACTTTTAGTTCTTTAAAGAATCTCCACATGCTTTCCCTATTGGCTGTACTAGTTTACTTTTTCACCAGCAGTATAGAAGTGTTCTCGGATCACCACATCCATGCCAGCATCTATTATTTTTTTATTTTTTTTTATAATGGCCATTCTTGTGGGAGTAAAGTGGTATCACATTGTGGTTTTGATTTGCATTTTCCTGATTATTAGTGATGTTGAACATTTCTTCATATGTTTTTTGGCCATTTGTATATCTTCTTTTGAGAATTGTCTATTCATGTCCTTAGCTCACTTTTCAATGGGATTGTTTTTTTCTTGCTGATTTGTTTGAGTTACATGTGGATTCTGTGTGTTTATCAGATACATAGTTTGAAAAGATTTTCTCCTACTCTGTGGGTTGTCTGTTTGCTGACTGTTCCTTTTGCTGTGCAAAAGCTCTTTAGTTTAATTAAGTCTTACCTGTTCATCTTTGTTTTTGTTCCATTTGCTTTGGAAGTCTTTGCCTAAGCCAATATCTAGAAGGGTTTTCTCCAACATTATTTTCTAAATTTTTTTATAGTTTCAGGTCTTAGATTTAAGTCCTTGATCCATCTTGAGGTGATTTTTGTGTGAGGTGAGAGATGAGGTTTTATTCTTCTACATGTGGCTTGTCAGTTATCCCAGCACCATTTGTTGAATAGGGTGTCCTTTCCCCGCTTTATGTTTTTGTTTGCTTTGTCAAAGATCAGTTGGCTGTAAGTATTAGGGTCTATTTCTGGGTTGTCTATTCTGGTGCATTGGTCTGTGTGTGTGTCTCACATAGACCATCTCTCGTCTTATACAAAAATCAACTCAGGATGGATTTTGTACCACACTGTTTTGGTGACTATGGCCTTATGGTATAGTTTGAAATCAGGTAGTGTGATGCCTTTAAATTTGTTCTTTTTGCTCAGTCTTGCTTAGCTCTGCATGCTCTTTTTTTGGTTCCATGTGAATTTTAGAACTGTTTTTTCTAATTCTTTGAAGAATGATGGCAGTATTTTGATGGGGATTGTGTTGAATTTGTAGATTGCTTTTGAAAGAATGGTCATTTTCACAATGACCATAAGCTCATTTTCTAATTGAGCTTCTTTGGATCTTCTCTCTTTTTTTCTTGTTTAGTCTTGGTAATGTTCTATCAATTTTATTAATCTTTTCAAAAAAAAAAAAAACAAAAAAAACAAAAGTACAGTAAAAAAAAAGATATCCAAGGTATACAGGCAACAGATAGCATGATGAATGGAGCATTACCTCACATCTCAATACTAATGTTGAATGTAAATGGCCTAAATGCTCCACCTAAAAGAAACAGAATTGCAGAATGGATTCAAATTCATAAACCACACATCTGCTGCCTTCAAGAGACTCACCTAAAACATAAGGAATGACATAAACTTAAGGTAGCAGGGAGGACATTTCATGCAAATGGACACCAAAGTGAGCAGAAGTAGCAATTCTTAGACAAAACAAAAAGCAACAACAAATTAAAAAGACAAAGAGGAACATTATATAATCATCAAAGGCCTTGTCCAACAGGAAAATGTCACAATCCTAAACATACACACCCAACACTGGAGCTCCCAGATTTATAAAACAATTACTACTAGACCCAAGTAATGAGATAGGTAGCAACAAAATAATAGTGGAGGACTTCAATATTCCACTGACAGCACTAGACAGGTCATCAAGACAGAAAGTCAACAAAGAAACAATGGATTTAAACTCCACCCTGGAACAAACGAACTTAACAGATATTTACAGAACATTCTACCCAAGAAACACTGAATATACATTCTATTCATCAGTGCATGGAACTTTCTTGAAGATAGACCTTTTGATAGGCCACAAAACAAGTCTCAATAAATTAAAACATTGAAATTATATCAGGTGCTCTCTTAGACCACAGTGGGATAAAAAACTGGAAATCAACTCCAAAAGGAACCTTTAAAACCATACAAATATATGGAAATTAAATAACCTGCTCCTGAATAATCATTGCTCAACAATGAAATCAAGATGGAAATTAAAAAGAATAAAGTTCCTAGCCTTAAATGCCTACATCTAAAAGTCTGAAAGAGCACAAATAGACAACCTGGGGTCACACCTCAAGGAACTAGAGAAACGCAAACAAACCAGACCCAAACCCAGCCGGAGAAAGGAAATAACCAAGATTAGAGCAGAACTAAATGAAATTGAAACAAAAACAATACAAGATAAATGAAGCATATATAACTTTTTTCTTCTATTATTATACTTAAGTTTTGGGGTACATGTGCAGAACATGTATGTCTGCAAGTGTGTCTGTTACATAGGTGTACACATGCCAGGGTGGTTTGCTGCACCCATCAGCCCATCATCTACATTAGGTATTTCTCCTAATGCTATCCCTCCCTTCCCCCCTACCATCCCCCTGCAGGCCCCAGTGTGTGATGTTCCCCTCCCTGTGTGCATGTGTTCTTATTGCTCAACTCCCACTTACGAGTGAGAACATGCGGTGTTTGGCTTTCTGTTCTTGTGGTAGTTTGCTGAGAAGGATGGTTTTCAGCTTCATCTATGTCCCTGCAAAGGACCTGAACTCCCTTTTTACAGCTACCTAGTATTCTATGGTGTATATGTGCCACATTTTCTTTATCATCGATGGGCATTTGGGTTGGTTCCAAGTCTTTGCTGTTGCAAACAGTGCTGCAATAAATTAACGTGTGCGTGTGTATTTATAGTAGAATGATTTTTAATCCTTTGGGTATATACCCAGTAATGGGATTGCTGGATCAAATGGCTACGATTTTGACCCACCATTTCTAGATCCTTGAGGAATTGCCATACTGTCTTCCACAGTGGTTGAACTAATTTATACTCACACCAACAGTGTAAAAGCATTCCTATTTCTGCACATCCTCTCCAGCATCCGTTTCCTGACTTTTTAATGATCGCTGTTGTAACTGGTATCTCATTGTGATTTTGATTTGCATTTCTCTAATGACCAGTGATGAGCATTTTTTCATATGTTTATTTGCTCAACATGTATAACTTTCTAATCCTGCTTTCCTTCCTTACTTTCCAGAGGAATTTTTATTCTGAGTGTTGTATATACCTCCTGTCCCCATTTTATTTTTATATTATGTAAATAAGTATGCATGAAAGCATGTTGTTTTATATCTTTTTAAAATTTGTAAGAATGTTATTATACTACATGTAGGTATGTTTTGCAACTTTTTCACTCAGCATTGAAATTCACATAAGATTATGCATGATTGATACTCATAGGTATAGTTTGTTCATTTTAACTGTAGAATAAATTACTGAGTATGAATAACCACAATTTACTATTTTTTCATTCTCTATTAATGGACATCTAGTGTCTCCTTGTGGACCTGTGCTAAAATTTCTTTAGGATAATTGTAGAAAGATACATTCTGGGTCTTAATATATGTGCATTTTCAACTTTGGAGCAAGTCAGCAATATTTCTAAACAAATTGTTCTAATTTTACTTTTCTACCTTTAGTGTATGTTATGGGCTTAACTGCTTCCCCTGCCCATCCAAATTCATAAATTGAAGCCCTAAACCAGTCCCTCAGATGTGATTATATTTGGAGACAGGGACTTTAAAGAGGTGATTAAGTTAAAATGAGGTCATTAAGGTAGACCCTAATCCAATCTGATGGTGTCCTTAAAGGGAGAGTTTTAGCAAACAAAAGGAGGGAGGCTTGCAACCAGAGGAAAGACATACTGAGGATACAGTGAGAAGAGACAGACTTCTGCAACTCAGTGAGTGAGTCCTCAGAAGAAATCGAACCTTCTGATAACATTAATCATGGACTTCTAGGCTCTAGAACTGTGATAAATTTCTGTTGTTTAAGCCTCCCATTTTATGCTATTCTGTTAGGGCAGCCCTTAAAAACTAGTATGTGAGAGAGTTCCAGTTTCTCTGCGTTCTCACCTCACTCAGCATCACAACTTTTAATTGTCACCATTCTAATAGAGGAGAGAATATTTCTGTTTAATTTGAATATCCTGGTTACCAAAAAAATGCTGATTATTTCTCAGGATTATTGATGAATAAAGCTTTCCTCTATGAACTGTTAGTTCATATACTTTGTATATTTTTCTGTTACATTGCCTTGCCTTTTTATTATAGATTTGAAGTTCTTTATATAATTTACATAATAATCCTATATTAATCATGTATTTTCCATTCTCTTTATCTGACTTGTCTATTAATTTTATTGCACAGAAATTTTTAATTTTTAAGGCAGTCAGATTTATTAGTCTTTATGGTTTGGGCTTAAAATAAATCTTACTTGAGAAATTCTTTTCTCTCCCAAGGTCTTGAAGAATGCAAAATTTCTTCTGAAATTTTAAAGTTTTCTTTGTCAGATTAAGTTTGAATTTTCTGTGAAACCATCTGTCACAACCATTTATTGAATGATTTATCCTTTCCCTTGTAATTTAGACTGATACCTGTGTCATATATACTAGGATCGCTTTCTAGGTGCATTATTGTGTTCCATTAGTCTTATTTTCTGACTTTGTGCCAGAATTACACTGTTTCCATTACTAAAACTGTTTTGTGTTCTGTTAGGGGATATCCTATTTTTTTTCTTATTTTGCAAAATTAACCAGCTTATTTTGGAGATTTTGCTTTTCCATGAGTATTTTAGGATCACTTTGCTAAATTAAACTAAAAAAATCCTTTTGGAATTTTTATTAGAATTGCATTCAATTTATAGATCAATTTGGGAAACAACTACTTCTTCAGAAAATTTGTAATTTTTTTTTTTTTTGAGATAGAGTCTCACTCTGTCACCCAGGTTGGAGTGCAGTGGTGTGATCTCAGCTCACTGCAACTTCCACCTCTTGGGTCCAGGTGATTCTTCTGCCTCAGCCTCCCGAGTAGCTGGGACTACAGATGTGCCATGCCTGGCTAATTTTTTTGTATTTTTAGTAGAGTCAGGGTTTTACCATCTTGGCCCAACTGGTCTCAAACTCCTTACCTCGTGATCCACCCACCTCAGCCTCCCAGAGTGCTGGGATTACAGGCATGATCCACCGCGCCTGGCCAAAATTTGTCATTTTTTAATGTACAGGTTATATCACTCTTTGTTAGATTTATTCCTTGAAAGTTCATGATTCTCTTGTTACTATTGTAAATGTGGTATTTTTAAAAACACATTGAGTAATTTGTGGTTGTCATTGTATAGGGACTTTAATTTTTATATATTGATATTGTATATAGCAATGTTCCTGAACTTTCTTATTAGTACAGTTTGTAGATTATTATAGATTTTCTATATTAAAGTGTACATTATCTGAATAACATTTGTTTCTTCATTTTCTACATTGGTCTTCTTCTTTATCTGATTACATTGGCCAAGGCCTTCAGTACAGTGATGAATAGAAGCATAGATGGCAGGCTTGTCTTCTGTTCTTAGCTTTAAAAGGAGTGCTACTGATGAGTTGATCCATAGAATGTGATATTTAGTATGAATTTCTGATATTCCTTACTGAATTAAAGAGTTTACCTTCCATTCATTCATTCTTGCTAGGATGTCTGTAATGAATAAATGTTAAATTTTATCAAATGATTTTTTTTGTTCCTATTGGGATTGCAGTTTTGTTTTAATTTGTTAATACAATCAATTTAAATTAATAGCTTTTCTAATAATAAACCAATGTAGTATTCTTAGGATAAAGTTGAGATAGTCATGTATTTTTTTAATATATTGCTATATTTACTAATGTTATCATTTGGGAGTTTGAAAATAAGCCTGTAATTGAATTAGTCTTTAATTTTTTTGTTGTCCTTGTCTACTTTTATATCAATCTTATACTAATCTTAGGAATGGAATTTTAGGATTTTCTCTCTTTTTATATTTCCTAGAGTTTGATTCAGATGTTGTATGAATATTTGTAAAACTCGTATAAAAATGCTTGAACTTAAAGTTTTAGAAAATTCAATAGATTTTTGACCAGTGATAAAATTGCTATAAATTACTGAGTTTATTTTGTAGTTTAATTCCTCTGGAATTACTTTTTCATGTTTTTAAAGCAAGTACCTGAAAATATTCATAGTATTTTCTGATAAGTTTTAAAATTCTTTGTCTGTGTTTATGATCTCTTTTCTTTCCTAATATTGTTTACTTGTGCCTAGGTTCTTTTTCTTAATTAAGGCCTTTAATCTTTCTAATATTCGTGGCATAGTTGTTGAAAGTGTTTAAGAAAGGCAACCTGTTTTACATGAATTATTAAATGCATTTTTGATGAGAAAAGTTTAATTTCTCAGAGAGCTGTGTAATCATCCATTTATGCTGCAACTCACTATTTTTTCATATTATTACTGCTAAACTGTAATGTACTGGTATTCATATTATGTTTTATAGGCATTGAATTCCTTTAGAATGGGGCTAATGTTTGGGTATTAGAAGGATACCTTCTTGTTTGAATAAGAATTTTCATCAAATTTTTATTAGGGAGAATAATTTTTGAAATATACATCAAATCTCAGAAAAACCTAACATGTAAGCATTCTTAAAGGCTTTTAAAATAGGAATGAGGATCATCTACAGGAAATCCTAATGATTACCTGTTTCATGTTTTGTGATGTAAGCAGTGAACCAGGCCAGCCTATATATCTAGTGCTGTAGCTACACAGTCCACCTTTCTTGGATTTACTCAATGACTAATGTTTAGCATCTTTTAATGTGCTTAATTCTTCTTTGTCTTTTTTGTTCAAACATTTGTATAAATCTTTTTGCTTATGAGTTTGTTTGCTTTTTTCCCCTCGTGATTTGGTTCTTTATGTAGTCTGGATACAAGTCCTTTAACAAATGTAGTATTTAAAAATATTTTCTTGGCTGGGCACAGTGGCTCATGCCTGTAATCCCAGCACTTTGGGAGGCCGAGGCGGATGTATCACCTGAGGCCAGGAGTTCAAGACCAGCCTGGTCAACATTTCAAAACCCCATCTCTACTAAAAATACAAAAATTAGCTGGGCATGGTGGCATGCGCCTGTAGTCCAGCTACTTAGGAGACTGAGATGGAAGAATCACTTGAACTGGGGAAGTGGACGTTGTGAGCTGAGGTCGCACCAAACCAAGGTTGTGCCAGAGCCAAGGTCACGCCATTGCACTCCAGCCTAGGTGATAGAATGAGACTTTGTCTCAAAAAAAAAAAAGACTTTCTTGTACTCTGTGTCTTTTTAAAAGAAGAGCTTTTAATGTTAGTGAAATCCAGTTTATCATTTTTTCTTTCATGGATCACATCTTTCTGTCATATCGAAAATAATTTTGCTGAACTGAGGGTCGGAAAGGTGTATTTCTTGTTTTCCTCTTGTTGTAAAAAACTGTCCTTTGTCTGCTAAATTATTGTTCTGACTTCATTAAAAAAATTAATTGAGTGTCCATTTATTTGTGGGCCTATTCCTGGACTTGTCTGTTTCATTATGCTCTTTGCCGTTTATCTTTATACCAGTACCTCACTGTCTTGATTATTGTATGTAGTTTTATAATAGGTGTTTAAAAATTTTTTTTATTTTTAAAATTTTTGTTCATTTGTTCATTCATTCATTCAATCATTCAAACACCAACTCAAGCCAGATATAATAGGCATTGATATCAGATGGTGTTTAACCTTTAGTTTTACCTTTTTCTGATTTGTATTGAGTATTTTAGATGTTTGTATTTCCATATGAATTTTAGAACTGGCCTGTCAATTTCTAAACAAATTCAGTGTTGTTTTATAATTTTAAATTTATAAGTCATGCCCATCTTTTGCCAGATCATGCTTAATTTTTTTCATTTTTTGATGCTATTGTAACTAATATGTGGTTTTAAATATTAATTTCCAATTTTTTTGCTAGAATATAGAAATACAATTGAATTTGTATGTTGATGTTATATTCTGCAACCTTGTTAAACACCATCAGATTTTCAACATAGATTATCATATCATGTGAACAAGGATAGCTTTGCTTCTTTCAGTCCAACTTGAATGCCTTTGTTTCTTTTTCTTGCCTTGTTCTACTGGCTAGAATTTCCAATACAGTGGTAAATAGAAGTGGTGAGAGAGGACATCCTTGTTTTGTTTCTGATCTGAGGGAAAATCTATTTATGCTTTCACTATTAACCTGTGGTGTTAACAGGAAGTTTTTAATAGATGCTTGATATCAGGTTGAGGAAATTTTCTTAATTTCCTAGTTTCTGACACTTTTTTTTTTTTTTTTTTTGAGACAGAGTTTCGCTCTTGTTCCCAGGTTGGAGTGCAATGGCACAATCTCTGCTCACCACAACCTCTGCCTCCTGGGTTCAAGTGATTCTTCTGCCTCAGTCTCCTCAGTAGCTGGGATTACAGGCATGCGCCACCATGCCTGGCTAATTTTGTATTTTTAGTAGAGATGAGGTTTCTCTGTGTTGGTCAGACTGGTCTTGAACTCCCGACCTCGGGTGATCTGCCTGTCTCAGCCTCCCTAAGTGTGGGGATTATAGGCATGAGCCACCACACCCGGCTGTTTATGATACTTTTTATCAAGAATTTACATTAGACTTTTGTTAAGTCCTTTTTCTGAATCTATTCAGATGATGTGATTTGTAAAATTTTGATTATAGGAAGAATTACGTTGATTTATTTTTTGATGCTAAGCCAGTCTTGCATTTCTCGGATACATCTAATTAATCATGATTTACTATCTACATTACATATGGTTGGGTTTAGTTTGCTAAAATTGTTTAGAATTTTTATATCTGTGTTCATGAGAGATACTGTTCTGCAATTTTTTTTTTAACAATATCTTTCTCTGGTTTTGATATCCAGATAATACTAGCTTTATTGAATGAGTTTGGAAGTATTCCCTCTATGTTTCCTGCTAGTATGGCTAGAATAGGGTTTGGAAAAGTATGATTCATGGGTCAGATCCTACCAACCACCTCTTTTTTTCATGACTGGCAAGCTAAGAATGATTTCACATTTTTAAGTTGTTACATTTTAAATGTTTTATATATGTATCTAAGTAATAGCCTTGATTTTGCTTGCTGGCCCATAAAACCAAAAATATTTATCAGGAAAAAGTTTGCCAGTTTAATTGATTTTTCTTTAAAGAACCATTTTCATTGATTTTTATCTGTTTTTCTTTTCCTCCATTTCATTGATATCCTTTCTGATCTTTATTACTTTGTTTCTTCCACCTAATTAGATTTCGTTTGCTCTTTTTTCTTAGTTTCTTAGGGTAGAAGTTACAGTTATAATCTGCAGTAAATCTGATTCTTTTTATTTTTCATTTCAGACATTACAGTTTTCACCTCTAGTAGTTCTATTTGGGTATCTATTTAAAAAAAAAAAATTTTTTTTTTTTTTGAGACCGTCTTGTTCTTTCACCCAGGCAGGAGTGTAGAGGCGTGATCTTGGCTCACTGCAACCTCTGCCTCTTGGGTTCAAGTGAGTCTCTTGCCTTAGCCTCCCAAGTAACTGGGATTACAGATGTGCGCCACCACACCCAGCTAATTTTTGTATTTTTCGTAGAGACAAGGTTTTACGATGTTGGCCAGGCTGGTCTCGAACTCCTGACCTCAGGTGATCTGCCCACCTCAGCCTCCCAAAGTGCTGGGATTACAGGCATGAGCCACTGCACCTGCCCTATTTATTAAAATTTTAACATCTTTTTATTATCTTCCCTGTCTCTAACTTTTGAACATATGAAATACAGTCGTAATAACTGTTACATCTATGCTGATTCCAACATCTGTGTCAGTTTTAAGTTGGTTTTGATAGATTGATTTTACTCCTCTTTAGGGGTTGACTTTTCTTGTTTTTTTTGCAAGCCTGGTAACTTTTGTGGATTCCAGACATCATGAATTTTGCCTTGTTTCTTATTAGAAGCTTTTGTATGATTTACTGATATTCTTACATTTTGTTCTGGGATGTAGTTGTTTAAAAATAACTGGATCCTATTTTGTTTTTTAAGAATTGTTAAGCAGGACCTAAGCAATGTTTGGTCTGGGGCACATTTCCCTACTATTGAGGAGAAATCCTTCTGAGCATTTTACCTAGCACCCCAGAAATTACTGTTTTCTAGTTTGGCTGTTGTGATCAGGAACTGTTTCTAGCTAATCTGTATGAACCCAGGTACACTTCCTCTAATCCTTTAGAGAGTTCTTTCCCCAGCCTGAGTAGTTCCTTACGTGTGTGCTAAGTACTCTGCTGATTCTCAAGTGGTACCTTTGCAGATTTCTGGAGTTCTCTCTCTACAGTTCTCTGTTATTCAAACTCTTTCCTGGTCTTTTTAGACTCTTAGCTCCATTTCTTCAACTCAGTGAATATGCTGGCTCCATCTGCAGTTCCCCTCCATATACTGTGGTCTGGAAACTCTGAATGCAGTAAGATGGGACAGTCATAGGGCTGTCATCATTTGTTTTCCTTCTCTCATGATGACTGCCCTTTGTTGCCTGATTACAGCTTCATTTGATCATTGTTTAAAACATCTCATCTGGATTTTGAGTTGTTTCAGACAGATGGTAAATGGCCAGAAGTGGAAATCTTAGATGATGTGTATCTTTAGCATGTTGAATATAATAAGGAAGCATTCTGTTCCCTAAGTATTCAAAAAAGAGACTGTTCATGCATATTGACTCTTTTCTAGATGCAGTTTGGAAAGAATAGTTCTCCTATATATTTTTTTAGAGTGGTTTTTTCCCTAGTACTTTTCTTTATCAAAATTTTTTTTCCCACAGTTGGATTAGATTATTAGGTGATATAGATTACTAATTCCATTATGTTTTATTATAATTAAATTGGAAATCTTCACGGAAATCTACTGAAAAGATCGTATGCTATTTTTTATGGCTATTTTGCCTCTTGTATTTATTCCACCAATATTTGAAGAAATGAGATAAAAAGGAGAACCGAGACATAATCTTTCTATTGTTAATTTTTCTATCATTAAAATATATTCTGAAAAAGAACACACCTATCCTATGGCATATTGCTGCCAAAATAAATCCCAAGAGATTGAAGTTTTATTCAGTTTTCAAATTGTTTCCTAGAAACCAGCCACCTAATTCAGAAAGAGATTAAGAGTCAAGTCTTAGAAACATAACTTTTAAAAACTATATACCAGGACATGCCTCATTTGTGAATGTACGTGTACTCATAAATTGGGTAATTGTGCATCTAACTGCTGTATTCATTTTATTATTATTCACTTTGTGCTTATACAAATGAAGCCTTTTTCATTGATATTCTGTAGCCTCGGAAACTCATGATTGGAGGATGGTTACTTTTTATGTTCCTGTTCAATGTTAAGAATACCATTTTATAGGAAATTATAAAATGTCTCCAATTACGTTGGTATAGCTGTAATAATAGCTAGTTTATTAAGCATGTATTCTGAAGTATATAGGTAATTGACAGTTAATTTGGCTTCATCAGGTTATATAAAAAATGTTAGAAAAGCTATAAAAAACCTTTTGTATCAGAGAATTTGTATCAAAAGGCTATATTGGCTGGGTGCAGTGACTCATGCCTATAATCCCAGCACTTTGGGAGGCTGAGGTGGGTGGATCACTTGAGGCCAGGAGTTTGAAACCAGCCTGGCCAACCCAATGAAACCCCGTCTCTGCTAAAATTATAAAAAAATTAGCCGAGTGTGGTAGTACATGCCACCATGCCCATCTGCTCAGGTGGGTGAGGCACAAGAATTATATGAACATGGGAGGCAGAGGTTGTGGTGAGCCAAGATCACATCACTATACTCCAGCCTGGGCAGCAAAAGGGAGACTGTCTCAAAAAAAAAAAAAAAAAAAAAAAGACTATGTTGACATATGAATTTAAATGCTGCCTGCCAATTATTTAAAAGTTAAATTCTCGGGAGCCACGGTGGCTCTGGCTAGTTGTCCTGGTGCTTGAGGAGGCAAGGCTATGAGTTTAAGGTCAACCTGAGCAACATAAGAAGCTCTCATTCATTAACAAAATAAATAAATAAAAGAAAAATTAAATTCTCTTAAACTGTGATGATAAGAATAGATAGCCCAGACTTTTTGAGATTATAGCTCATCTCTAAAATGACAAAGCTCACATATAATAGTATCCTTCATAAAATTTATTGCCCAACACTGTGCTAAGTACTTTTACAGATATTTCCTTATTTAAATAGACTTTGAAAGAAAAATCAGCTATTTGATCTTAGGACAATTTTGTAAAGGGATCTATATGTGTCTGTATTAATTTCCTATTGCTGCTTTGACAAAAACAACAAATTTTATGGCTTAAAACAGCATAAACTTATTATCTTACAGTTTTGGTGGCCAGAGATCTCAAATGAGTTTCACTGGACTGAAACCAAGGTGTCGGGAGGGCTGGATTCCCTAGAGAAGCTCTAGGAGAGGATCTAGGGTTTTTTGTTTGGTCGTTTGTTCATTTGTTTGCCTTTTCCAGTTTCCAAAAATGTGTTCCTTGCTCATGGCCGCTTCTTCTATCTTCAGAGCTAACAGCCACATGACACATAACCTTTTCCTCTTCTGTAGAAAATCTTCCTCTACCTTCTTCTTATGAAGACACTTGTTATTACAAAATTGCCCACCTAGAGAATCCAATTTCAAAATCCTTAATTACGTACATATTCAGAGTTTCTTTTGCCATAAAGTAATAGTCACAGGTTTCAGGGATTAGGTTATGGATATCTTTGGGAGACCTTTGTTTAGCCTAACACAAAATTGTATTATGTACATCAAAGTAGAGTATAGTATATTGCCAAAAGTCATTTAAAAACAAAACATGTTAAGAACAAGCACAGTTTGGAATTAAGTTGAACAGAGAGATTAATAATATAAGTAAAAGATCTTGGATTGTTATTCTGTGCTCCAAAATTTTATATTATTGACTGACTTTTTTTGTTGCTGATAGAAATGAGTAAGACAATAATCTTCAATTTTTTATTTTTATTTTTTTGACACAGGGCTTTTTACTCTGCAGTCTACACTGGAATCCAGTGAGATGATCATAGTTCACTGTACCCTTGAACTCCTGGGTTCAAGCCGCCCTCCTACCTCAGCCTCTTGAGTAGCTGGGACTACAGGCACACACCACCATGTGCCCAACTAGTGTTTTTATTTTTTGTAACAATGGGGGATTGCTGTGTTGCCCAGGCTGGCCGTGAACTCCTGTGCTCAAGTGATCCTCCTACCTGGGCCTTCCAAAGTGCTGGGATTACAGGCATGTGCTACTACACTTGGCCCATTTTTTTTTCCAGTATGCTTCATCTTCTACTCTTGTCTTTCTTTTTTCTATATAAAATCAATACTTAGTACTCTAAGGTCATAAATTGAAAGATAGATTTATATAGTCTGATATTGTAATTAATTTAGAAATACATTATATTTTATGTTTGAGCATATCCTTAGACACATGTTCATATATGCTTCCTTATTTCTTTTAAGCCTTTTCTTTACTTTTTCCTTCACTTTTGTTACTCCTAACCACTAATGAAGAATTGACCACTTTGCCACTGATGGTGGTACTCTAAGTAACAGGATATAAGATTTTAGGAAAAAGTTCTAGAAATTTGTTAACTCCTAGAAGATCATAGATTTCTGAGGTAGATTATTATTTTCTATTTTTGTTTATTATCATTTCATTGTCCATTTCATTGGTTAATCATACACCTTTGAAGAGAAAATTCCATTTGGTACTTCTTTTGTGCTATATGGTTCAACAGCTTATAGAGTTTACATATAAATGTTTTAGTAAAGTGAGTTTCTATTTTGTTGTACAGTTTAAAAGCTAAATGTTTACATTTTCTTCCCTGAACTATAGGATACCAGAAGGCCCCATTGATCAAGGGCCAGCTACAGGAAGAGTACGTGTTTTAGAAGAACAGCTTGTTAAGGCCAAAGAACAGATTGAAAATTACAAGAAACAGACCAGAAATGGTAGGTGTTTATACATTGTTTTTCCCTCCTCAGTATTGGGCTTTAGCACAAATAATTGAAAGTTTCCTTTTATCAAAATGTTGGAAATGCTACAACTCTCTATTCTTTGACTGCAGGTCTGGGGAAGGATCATGAAATCCTGAGGAGGAGGATTGAAAATGGAGCTAAAGAGCTCTGGTTTTTCCTGCAGAGTGAATTGAAGAAATTAAAGAACTTAGAAGGAAATGAACTCCAAAGACATGCAGATGAATTTCTTTTGGATTTAGGACATCATGAAAGGTACTATTCTCCTTTCACATTTTGTTTGGGCTTTAGAAAAGATTATAATCCAAGAATGAGAAACAGACACTTGTTAATCCATCTGTTGAGTGGTAAATATTAATAGTACCTACAGTGTTTAAGAGAAGAGTACCTGAGGTCCCAAAGGATGGTAATTGCCAAGTGCAGTTTATCAACCAAAATATACCACCAGAAAGTGTTAATTAAAATGTATTTCTAGAAATCTTTACATTCTAAATAAATTCTGAAGGTAGTGATGCCAGCCAATAATACATTAAAATATCTTTCTATAAATGTTCTTTGTATATAATCAGTATTTGAATTGGAGTGTGCAGTTTTGCTTTGCGGTACATTGGAACTCATACTGAGTCTGATGGTTACATTTCTAATGTAAACATTAAAGACTTTAAAATAGCAAAAATTTTAAAAGGCTTTCTAATGAGAGGTTAACAGGTTTTTTTTTTTTTTCTTTAAATAAAAAGGAGCATCCTGTTCATTGTTCTTTCATTTAGTTGCTGGAAAGAGGAACCTGAGATCTACCTGGTTAAAGCTGTTTCTTCTGTGTACATATTGCTAGATAATATGAAGTTTATCTTGCACAGAAAGGAAAACGTTTTGTTGCTGTTGTGTTGATACAGAACAAAATGTATCTGAAAATCATTATAAATACAGTGAAACCTGTCTTTAGGCCTATTATATTTAAAAGTCTAGGTTCCCAGTAGGATTCTGATGGCAATTACTATCTCATTAGTGAACAATAGAAGAAAAATTGTTGTATTAGCACAACTGACTACTGTGAAGAGGAAAAGAATTACCCCATACAAGTAAGAGATTTCATATTTATTAACATCAGCAGCAATATTATAATGATTTTGAAAAATTGATGGGTTGTTTTAGGTGAAATTGTAAATAAAAATCTATCTTTTTATTGGAATCATTTTATCATTAATGAATCTATAGATGTAAAATAGCATGGATTTCAAGGGGCAGTGAATTATTAGGCCACACATTAGGCAGAATCTTTGATATATTTTGCCCAGCTTGCAATCAGGCCATACTTAGACCACTAAACCAAACGATGACTAATTCTGTCCTTAATATTTCTCTACCCTAAAGCTGCTTCTAGGCAACAAGCTTCTCTTAAATGGAATTTTGTGCTTGTGTTCTTTGCTTTTCGCAGTTTTGTGGGAAAATTCGTATCTGAAGAGGATTTGACTTGGGTAGACTATGCTGTATGTAAAGGAGAATTTTGGCCATTGACTTCTGATGGAATGTTTAATTTTAAGATTTGAGTAATTGGGTCAGGCACAGTGGCTCACACCTGTAAGCCCAACACTTTGAGAGGCTGAGATAGGCAGATCTCTTAAGGTCAGGAGTTTGAGACTAGCTTGGCCAACATGGCAAAACCCCTTCTCTACTAAAAATACAAAAATTACCCAGGCATGGTGGCACATGCCTGTGATCCCAGCTATTCAGGAGGCTGAGGCACGAGAATCACTTGAACCTGGGAGCCAGAGGTTAGAGATCGTACCACTGTACTCCAGGCTGGGTGACAGAGAAAGACTCACTCTCGGGAAAAAAAAAAAGGATTTGACTTATTAAATAACTTGAGACTTTAATTTTCTGTTTTATTTTTAAATTAAAATAATTCTTTTACACTTAAAAAAAAATTTTTTTTTTATTTTTTAGAGGTGGAGGTCTTTCTTTCTTTGTTGTTTTTGTTTTTGTTTTTTTAGACAGAGTCTTGCTCTGTCTCCCAGGCTGGAGTGCAGTGGTGCGATCTTGGCTCAGTGCAGCCTCCGGAGGTCTTTCTCTGTTACTCAGGCCAGTCTCAAATTCCTGGTCTCCAGCGATCTTCCTTCCTCAGCCTCCTGAGTAGCTGGAATTACAGGTGTGGGCTACCGTGTCCAGCTGAATTGAAATAATTATTTAAGGAATTATTTTGTAAATATTAACATAATTTGTGCATATAACTTGCATATGTTTTGTGACCATATGTACATATGAAAAGTGAATATAATAAATGGGCCTCTGATATAAATCAATTTTCCATTTTGTATTTGTTGAATTTCATATTAAATGTATTATGATTCTTTACAGTGCCTTTTAGTATATGTTAAATAATGGTATTTCACTGAAAACAAAAAAGGTACCCAACTCAGTTTCTTTTTCTGTCTTAAACAGAAATGACAATGAACCTGGGATGAAACATCACAGGGTAGTAATTTAACTCCAGGATGACAGATTAGAATATGATAATACAAATAATGAGCAAAACACCACCAAACATTAGAGAAATAACCCTTAAACTGATGAATGTACAAATAGGATTTTTATTATATAGAATATACCCTTTTACTGACCATTTTCAGGATCCTTAAGTATAAGAATTAAAATCAAAACAAATTTTATGTTTGCCTCTGGTAATTTTTATATGACCCAAAAGTCCATTTTATTTTTACATTGGTTCAAATTATAGTGTATAGGATTCTAAGTCTGTAGCTGTGACCACAGTGAGGCTGCCACCTGGGTTTGGGCCTGCCTTCTTAAAACAGCCCTCCTGGGTCTTGGGCTCTATAAAGGTTTTGCAGCCTTCTACCTGGGTTAGAAGATTATTAACATATTATTGCACTTGAGTAGTTCCTTGTGGGAACCCCTGATTTGTAGCCAAATTTGACAGAGTGTGGGTACCCTGGGCACTTAGTACTTGTGACAGCATCTGAAGTAGGGTGTAGTATTATGGAAATGAGAGGTCCGCACTAATTCTGGGTAGTTGATATCAATACCTAGTTGGTGTCCACAGAGATTTGGAGAATTACCTGATGTGGAAAACCCCACATTTGGTGTCAAAAGTGATGAAAAACAGATCATAATAGTAGTAGTAATATTCAGTGATGCTAAAGTTGCTGGTCTTTGACAACTACAACTATAGACTCCCTCTTTCTCTTTGTGAGTTCCCCACTGGTGCCTGTTTCCTGGTAAAAATTACATTTTTCTATAGGTTAGTGACCCATCAATGAGCTGTGGGGAAAGACTCTCCTCCTTTGTTGCCTGCTTGATGCTGTTTCCTGGTAGTCAGGGCACCATTTTTCTCTTGTGGTATGTGGCTCCTGTTGTTCATTACTTGCATTACCAGACATTAAAATGCAGCCTGGGGGCCAAATATCCTAAGTTTGAATCAGAGATTCAACTCACCTGCGATTTTTAGCAAAACGCTATTTATGTACCTGCCCTTGATAGCTAATAACTAATAGAGCCTAATCTCTGTCTGCAACCACAGTTGGGTAATCAACTGGTAGTAATTAGTAATATTATTGGGCTTTTAGAAGCTTTTACAGGCTTCTGAAGAATTTAGAGGTGTTAATGGTGTAATAAATTTAGGGTAGCATATTAATTATTACCTGCTATATTGATCTCAAGTATTAGCACCACTAGATTTTTAAATGATGATTTCCTTCTAGTGATTGCATATGACCATTCTTCCCAGTAATACAGTTAAATATACTTGTAGCTTTTGAGGTCATTGATCATAAATTGACCCTAGTCTACCTCTTTGCAATAGACAGAAATAAGCTGTTTAGGGAAAGTATTTTTGCCATTGTGGTTTTATTATTTATATAGTGTTGTAGGTTCAATGCTTGGATTTATGGAAGTTTAGATGTGTACCTCAACCTCCAAGCATATCATGGAGTCTTGTTTTCTCAACCTTTCAGGCCGATGCAGAGACACATTTAACTTAATCACTGTTGCTCTGATTCTTTTTGTCATCTTCATATTGCCAAATACCAGTTTATGAAAATGATGCCAAAGCTGCTTCTTACTGCTTTCTAAATTACCACAATTATTATTTTTTAATTTATTTACTTTATTATTTTTACCAAGTCTTGTTTATGGTATTTTCTGACAATTATTAAACTTCTAACTAAAGTACGGGAGATGAGCAATTTTTCAACCTTGTTTACTGAAACTATTGAAAAACAATCTAATAAAGTGGCAAT
The DNA here is from genome assembly GCF_049354715.1 of Callithrix jacchus. NCBI lineage: Eukaryota > Metazoa > Chordata > Mammalia > Primates > Cebidae > Callithrix > Callithrix jacchus. Next base: position 100,532,274 of record NC_133509.1, read on the forward strand.
CTCATCTCCCCTACCTAGTTTGCATCATCTCATTGTCAGTAATATATAAAGCAGCTTTGCTAAGACTAAATGGTGTTCTCCAAATGGTGAATGATACTTACGAAATTATGCTGATTTGCTAATGTACAAAAAGACATTGTGGAGAATTCTGTAACAAAGGAAATGACTTTGACTCATATAAGGGGTATAGGGGGAAAGATTGCTAGGTTAATAACTTACAGATTTTTTAAACTTTCTGATCATAGTTGTTGCCCAATAGCTTGTTATTTTCATTCTCCTTGGAAGGTCCAGAATTGATATTCCCACTCTTGAAAAGTTAAGTTTGGTGAACCTTCAAACGTTCTATTCTTTGTATTTTATTTCATATACACACAAACACACAGGAGAAGATAGAGAGGGAGGGATGAAGGAAGATCTTACCAAGTTCTTGGAGATGTGATTTGATTGAGACTTACATTAAGCTGGAATGTGGATATTGTTTCTTGAGTTTTGAATTTATTTGAACAAAATGTGTATGATTGTCTTTCTTCTACGGAATCCAAACTTATTTTCAAGTGGTGCTAGTGTTATATCAAACCGAGCACAGAAAGTCAACACCAGAACAAATGTATGCCAAATTGCAGGGTTTATTGCCGGCGACCACGGAGGACTCACGTCTCTCCAACCCGTGGCCCCAAAAGAAGAGAGACAAGACCTTTTTATACCTGCAAAACCACCTTGGGAGTGGGGGTGAAGAGTGGAGATGGGGATGAAAGCTGTCAATCACCTCCTAGGCTGAGACAAGGTTGAGGGGGCTCCAGACATTCCAAGGGCCAGGGGACTTCTGTCATTCCGATTGCCACTTAAGTGGTTTACAGAGGTCAAGATAAACATTAGTTTATACATTATTTGGGCAGGTGTGGGCTCCACAGATTTTTTAGTTGCTTGGCGCCAGGATGGAATTATCTGGGGGTGCTTACTCTGGCCATTACCAATGATCAAAGGCCAGCAATTCTGGCAGTTACAGATAAGGGGAAGTATGCAGCTTTACCTTTTTGCAAAGTAAATTAGCAGTTTACAGAAACCAAGGTTAGAAGTCCTTGCGAGGAGAATAGAAACAGTTTTGTCTTTTATAAAATGGCAGTGTACAAGTTCTAACTCTAAGCTAGCTATATCACACTAGAACATTCATTCTAATATTCATGTGCAAAGGGATACATTTTCTTATGATGTCATTCTTATTCTGCTCATCACTTAATCTTTGTCAGCCAGACAGTGATTCTTCATCTCCTGTAATAGAACTGTGCCTTCTAAAATAAAGTTTGCATTAGAAGAAGAATCTCCAGGTGGAAAAGAGTGTTTTTCATCTAGTGGCCCTAATTCTGTTCTGCTTCCTCCTACCACACATGTGATTTCCAAAGTTAAGAATGATTTTGACATTAAAAATTATCACTTACTAAGGATTTCTTACATGCCAGTCACTATAATAAAGGTTCTGCATTCACTATGTCATTTCATTTAGCACAATAGTCCTACAACATACACATTATTTGTTCTTTCTTTTTTTTTTTTTTTTTTTTTTTGAGACAGAGTCTCACTCTGTCATCCAGGCTGAAGTGCAGTGGCATGATCATGGCTCACTGCAGCCTCCACCTTCCAGGTTCAAGTGATTCTTGTGCCTCAGCCTCCCAAGTAGCTGGGACTACAGGCACACACCACCACACCTGGCTGATTTTCTTATCTTTAATAGAGACAGGGTTTCACCGTGTTGGCCAGGCTAGTCTCAGACTCCTGACCTCAAGTCATCTGCCCACTGTGGCCTCCCAAAGTGCTGGGATTACAAGTGTGTGTGAGCCACTGCACCTGGCTTAGTTTCTTTTTTTTATAACTAAAGTTATATTTAGGTCTAGAGAAATTAGGTGGCTTAATACAGGCTAAGTAGCAGAACTGTTTTACTCCAAAATCATTTCTCTTAATTGCTAAATACTTAGCTTTTCCAAGCTTTATTTTCTCTTCTACACATGGGGATATAATTTCTGTAGCACAGCATTGTGATGATTACATGAGGAAAAATACATAAAATACTTTGCATAGTGCTTGACACATTATAGATTCTAGTAGGCTCTGGTCAGACATATTAATATATTAGGAAAACTTTTTTTTGAGATGGAGTTTTTGCTCTTGTTGCAATGGTGCAATCTCGGCTCACTGCAACCTCTGCCTCCAGGGTTCAAACAATTCTTCTGCCTCAGCCTCCTGAGTAGCTGGGATTACAGGTGCCCGCCACTACACCCAGCACATTTACCCTTAAGTGTTAATTCCTATTACATCTCTGTGCTGGCCTTTAGGGGAAACTTCCTCTTTTTTTTTTTTTTTTTTTAAAGCATGGTCTTGCTTTGTCACTCAGGCTGGAGCACAGTGGTGTGAAAACAACTTGGGCTAAAGCGGTCCTTCTGCCTCAGCCTCCAGAGTAGCTGGGACTGTAGGCATGTGTCTTTTTATTTTTTGTAGAGAGGGGGTTTTGCCAGGTGCCCAACCTGGTCTTGAACTTTTGTGCTCAAGTGATCCTTCTGCCTCAGTCTCCCAAAATGCTGGGATTATCGGCATGAGCCACCCACCCGTACGAACTTCTCTTTTTAACATTTTGAATCAAGCATAAACAAAAAACCCTCTTTGTGTTTGGTTCTTCAGTGGCATAGAGGCAGACTGGAACTCTTTTTTTTTTAATAGAGTTTTATGATTATTAAAATAGAGAAATTAGCAGAAAATACAAAGAACATAAAACATAATTTTTGAAATAGAGGTTTTAATACCTGTCATAGGTGGCTTGCTTTCAGTTATAAATTCTGTTCTACTTGGCCTGGCATGGTGACTCATGCCTGTAATCCTAGCACTTTGGGAGGCTGAGGAGGGTAGATCACATGAGGCCGGGAGTTTGAGACCAGCCTGGTCAACATGGTGAAACCCCATCTCTATGAAAAACAAAAAAAACCTCGCTGGGCATGTGGCACACCTCTGTAATCCCAGGTACTCAGGAGGCTGAGGCAGGAGAATCACTTTAACTCTTTAATGTAAGGTATGCAGGAGGCTGAGACAGGAGAATCGCTTCAACTCTTTAAAGTAAAACTAAGAGCATATTGAATTTCCTTTTAACCTTCAACAGACATTTGCTGATAGACTGGTTATTCCACTGTATGATATCTCCAGAAACAATACTGTTATTTAAAATTGAGACTTGCACCGGGCACAGTGGCTCACACCTGTAAGCCCAGCACTTTGAGAGACCAAAGCAGGTGGATCACCTGAGGTCAAGAGTTCAAGACCAGCCTCACCAATGTGGTGAAACCTTGTCAATACTGTAAATACAAAATTAGTCGGGTGTGGTGGTACATGCCTATAATCCCAGCTACTTGAGAGTCTGAGGCAGGAGAATCGCTTGAACCTGGGAGGCGGAGGTTGCAGTAAGCCAAGATTGTGCCACTGCACTACAGCCTGGCCAGCAAGAGCAAAACATTGTCTCAATCAATTATTCAATAAAGTTGATACTTGGAACAAGTGTTTTGTGATTACTTCTATTTGATAGGTAGGAAAAAACAAATGACCACATTCAATTATGATGAAACCTATGAAATATTTAGTCATTGCTATATAAACATTTGCAAAGTGAATAAATGAGATATAAGATAGTTGAATCTGAAAGAATATACAGTTAACCACAGATAAGAGGAAGAATAGTTTATATTGTTTTTTATAAGTATAGCTTATTTTTCTCTCTGTCTTTGGAGGAAGATATGCATTCATCAGGTGAGAATCACACCTGCTGCTCTTACTGTAACATCTGCCTCTTCTCCTCCCTGCCTGTGCCCAACTCACACAGGGCTTCAGTTAGTGACCCAGGTAGGTGAGGTCTTTTTCCCCACTCTCCACCTGAGTGGCTCCTTTTTATCCTTCAGGTCTCACCTTAGATATCCCCATGACAGAGAAACCTTGCCTGAATCCACTGTATATATCTCTGTGCTCAACAGATATTCTCTGTCCTCAACAGATATTCTCTGTCATACCATTTTATTTCTTGTATTTATAAAATTTACCATAAACTGTAGTTGTTTTCTTCATTTTTTGGCTATCTGTAAGCTTCATGAGAAAAAGGAATATAACTGCTTTGCTCAATATTGTATCTTAGGGCACAACACAGATGATTAATAAATATGTGTTAAAGAAAAAAAATAGATGAGAAAGAAGCTTATAAAACTGAGAAATTGTTTTAAATGAACTTCTAGCTGAGCTCTGTAGACCTATTGTAGTTAAAGACTTCTGTGTTTCCATGAGCAACTCACAATTTCATACAGGTAGTGACTTCCCCACCACCTCCAGTAACTATAAAAGAATACTGTAATCTACAGAATAGTCCATAGGGAACTCAGTTTTATAATCTGAAAAAACTTAAAAGTTGAAACTTTGCCCAGTCTATAAGACTTTAGGTTATTTATTACATTGTACATTTGGTTTTTGCAGCCAAAGTCTCCTTCATGAAAAGAAAACGTTTTGAATTCTAGTTGAGAATAACGAATATGTAAACGGACAAGGCATCACATATTGGCCTCTTGCCCTGTTTAAAAAGGGTGAAAATGGAAGTAGCTAAGCTGCAAAGTGTCCTCTGTGTGTGAATAATGTTGACACATAAAACAAATGTCTGAAGTGCTTCACAAATGGCACTGTTGTTCCAAAGCATTGTTCACAGTTGTTCCACTATTAATTTAGGATGAATAGTCTAAATGGTGGGTAAGATTTTTAATTTTTATTTGTATTAATAGTTTCACTTTATTCAAAGGGGCTATTATCAAGTATTCTCTGTTAATCATGTGTACTTCTAATGGCTTTCTGTGATACTAAATAAGACTTTCCTGTGGGCTACCATTGCACTTTTACTAAATAGTTTAGCATCTAGTTAAAAACCAGGAATAAAAGAGTACTAAGATTGTGTCACAAACTCTTAGGCAAATGACAGTTGTTGAGAGCATGTTTCACTATCTCTTAAGTGATTACTTCTTATTGATCAACCCCCTTCTTCTGGGTGTTATAGGGAACTCAGTATCGGGTCATTTTTATGATTGACCATCAGTACCACATGCTACTTTTACCCACATCTAATGGATCCTTCCTCTTGGTGGTAGAATTATTTGTGGGTTCTCTTCAGACACAATGTAAAAGTTCTGAAACAACTCCTGAGTGTCTCTAGCATTTAAAAAAAATAGCTGCTACCACATATATTACTATTTTGTGCGTCTTATCACTGCATTTTTTAAAGAGCTATATGGAAGGTATTTTGAATACTTTGTCTCAGAGATGTCAAAATAACTTTCCTAGGACACAAAGTTAGTAGGAGGTAGAACCAAAATTGAGAAATTGGTATGTCTGGCTCCCAAAGTTCTCTCCTCTGATTCAGACTTTCTAATTTTGGATATTTACATTGAGCAGAGTGCACATTATTGTGCTCTGGACCTCCTACTTTGATATTTATTAGTGTAGTAGTTAGAAACCTGTTGCTTGGGTTTGAATTCCTACTCTGACATTTCTGAGGTTTGTGACTTTGAGCAAATTATTTTAACTCTCAGTACCTGACATTTCTTATCTAGCTTATTAGATAATTGTGAGAATTAAATGAAATAATGTAAAAGACTTAGAATAGGTGTACTTATTTATTGTTGATCTTTTTATGTATTGTAATACATCAGTTTTCTCTAAGCACTCTTGGAATCTCCAGCTAATGCTTTGTTTTTAGTTAATGCAATCATTGTAAGTGATTTTTAGATGTGTAATTTTGCTGACAATATAAATAAGTTTCTAACTTTATAATTTTTATGATAATCTATACTCTTAAGCATGCCTTAAACAGAGGAGTTAATACAAAGTGTTGAGAAAGGGATGAAGCTGGAGCTACACCTAGGTAAGGAGTATTCCCCAAACCTCTGTACCATGAAACTGGATTTGTAAAAGATAAAAATGATCATCATTATCTCATTATATAAACTCTTAAAGATTTTTCTTTTGCTACTTTTTCATTCACCTGTTTAAAGATATTTATTGAATATTTTGCTGTGACATCCACTATTCCACATGCTGATTTAAACACAATAAAAAGAAAACAAAAAAATAAAATTTAAGAAAGCAACCAAAAAAATTCACTCTTTTGGAGCTTAAATTCTAGTAGGGCAGAAAGATAAGAAGTAAGTGATATTATACATTGGAAAATGATAATTACTTTTAAAAAGTAAGCAGGGAGGGAATGTTAGCAGCAGTGAATCCATATCGGCCTGCAGCAACTCGATTCTTGCCTCCTCGGAGAAAAGGATTTGGCCAGAGGATGGTAACGCAGAGTGAGAGATCTATGCAAGTTTTAGAGCAGGAATGGGAGTTTATTAAAATGTTTTAGAGCAGGAATGAAAGGAAGTTAAGTACACTTGTAAGAGGGCCACACGGGCAACTTGACAGGGTCAAGTGTGCTGTCTGGCCTTTGACTTGGGCCTGTATACATTGCTGTGGTTCTGGGGTTTGCATTTCTTCTTACCTGATTTTTCCTTGGGGCAGGCTATCTGCATGTGCGGTGGCCTGCCAGCACTTGAGAGGGATTTCTTATGTAGTGTGTTTACTGAAGTTGTGAATGTGCTCATTGGGGTCATTTTTTTTTCTTAACAGTTGAGAAAGAAGGTTATATAAGGTCTTACTAGAAGAAGGTCATGTAACAGTTAAACTCTGCTATTTTGCCTCCTAGTATGCATACGTGAGCCAGCTGACACAATTCTTGAAATCTTATCAGGAAGCCACTGATCACTAACTTCAGGTGTTTTCTATTTAGGAGACGTCCTTTCCCTGGCACCAGCTGCTACCAGTTAAATTATTTTAGACAGTTTAACAACTACCTGACCATCACCTGATGGTCACCTGACATTGCTGGGAGTCAGGGAGTACCTTCTCCTGCCCTCTCTTGTCTGCCTAGCTACCTACTCAAACAGGAGAAGAGGGAAAACCAAGGGATACTGGTGATAGGAGGGGGTGTTGGATTTTTAAGTGGGATAATCTGGGAAACTCTTGTGAAGATGGTGACATCTGAGCAAAGATTTCAAGGTCATTTAGGTGAACCATGTGAATAGATACCTGAGAAAAGAGCCAGGGCAGAGAGGATCAAAAAGAAAAGCTCTGGAGTAGGAATATACCTGGCACTGTCAGGGGTTAGCAATAAGACCTGTGTGACTGAACTAGAGAAATCAAGGAGGATGGTAGTGGGAGATGAGATCAAAGACAAAGATGAGATTAAAGTGAGCCATACTGGGTGGGGTCTTTTAGGTCAAAGTAGTAATTTTGGTTTTGACTCTGAATGAGATGAAGAGCCAATTCATGTTAAGAGCAGTAACCATCATTTGCCTGATGTAACAGGATTTGGCTGCTATATTGAGAATAGACTTTAGACACAGGCAGTGGTGGAAGCAGGGAGATCTTGTTAGGAGGTGGTTGTAATCCAGGTGAGAGAAGATGGTGTCTCAGTTGGTAAAAGTGCTGGTGGTGATCTGTGAAATATTAGAAATTAGCTATAGGCCGAGGCGGGTGGATCACGAGGTCAACAGATCGAGACCATCCTGGTCAACATGGTGAAACCCCGTCTCTACTAAAAATTCCAAAAAGTAGCTGGGCACGGTGGCGCGTGCCTGTAATCCCAGCTACTCAGGAGGCTGAGGCAGGAGAATTGCCTGAACCCAGGGGGCGGAGGTTGCGGTGAGCCGAGATTGCGCCATTGCACTCCAGCCTGGGTAACAAGAGCGAAACTCCGTCTCAAAAAAAAAGAAATTAGCTATAAATTTGCTGACAGATCTGTAGGGGATGTTAGACAAAGAGAGACTCTTGCTTTTTACTTTTCTTTCTTACCAAATGCAAGTCATAATTTTTATTTTATGCAATATAAATAAAACCATTTTTACCAGCCCTAAAGTTTCTCCTCTTAGTTTACTGGGGATTTTACTTCACTCTGCAGGAAATCCAGCACGTTGTAATTGAAATTACTGATGCTACACAGAGTGGGAATTACTGGTGCTAAACAATCATTTTATTAGTTTAAACCAGGACTCAGCAAATTATGGCCCAAAAACCAAATCTGGCTCATTGCCTGTTTTTGTAAATAAAGTTTTATTCAGACACATTCATACCTATTTATTTGCATATTATCTAGGGCAGCTTTCTGCTACAAAGGCAAAGGATCTTAGAGATCCATAGAGACTAAAATATTTACTATCTGGCCCTTTAATGAAAAAGTTTGCTGGCCCTTGGTTTATACCGCTATGAGTTATATAAAATTTTTCCTCTTAGCTTTTTCTGGTCATTCAGAATGTTTAAATATGAAAACAAAAATTAAAAAGGGGCGTGAAATGATATTAGAACCAAGAGGTACTGTTCAAATACTAACATCAACTTTTTCCTCTATGTTAATCTATTCATTCGTTTGCTTTGCATATTCACTTTCCTCCAGATCTCTGTAGTGCTCTGTCTGTGTTGGGAAACAAGTGCAGCTGACTGGCTTAAACAAAAAAAGTATATTTTCTCAACAGTGAAAATTTACTATAGGAATGAATATTGGATGTTAAGAGACTAATTTTTGAATTTCATAACCTTGATAGAAAATAAAAGATGAGTACTAGCATCAATTGAGCATCAATCTTTATGAAGAATTTGGCATTTTTCTTAAGACTTTCTGTAATCCAGTGAAGCAGTACAAATAAGTTAGACCTCCAATGTTGTTTGGTTTAACAGGTCAATAATGACGGATCTATACTACCTCAGTCAGACAGATGGAGCAGGTGATTGGCGGGAAAAAGAGGCCAAAGATCTGACAGCACTGGTCCAGCGGAGAATAACATACCTTCAGGTAAGAAGGTTGGGTTAAGAATAAATTGGAGTGAAAAAAAGAAGGATTGTCATATAACTAAGAGTAATAATTTCAGTTAGGTTTTAGTCTTCCTGGCCCTTGCCTTTTGAAAATAATTACTTACACATTTTACATATTTATTCAGAAAGTCACTATGTTATGCCTTGAGTGGAATACAAAGATGGCTAAAACAAAGACCCTGTCCTAAAGGGAGCTACTTTTTACACACACGCAATACAGAACAAATATAGCTTGCTACCTTTTTTTTATAGGAGACAAACAGATGAAATGCTTGTTGGAGTGTTGAGTAAGGAGACATCAGGGATAGTTTTGTGGATAATGTATGGTTTGAACAGAACTATAAAAGATAGTTAAGTAGGATTTGGACATACAGAAATGAAGGAAAAGGATGTACCAGCTGGAGGTTATCATGTAAGCAGTGGCTTGTAACTGCGAAAGAACAGTACAGAAACTCATATGATAAGTGTGGCAATTCATATTGACTGGAATTTTAGCTTGTGTGATAGGAGGGATGGAAAATACGTTGGAAAGGTAGGCTTGGAAACAGATTACAGAGGTTAAGTTTAATGGTACATAAACAGTAAGTGGTCACTGAAAGATTTTATTTGCTTTATAAATGTTACTATAACAAATAGTAAGTTTTGGTAAACATCAAGTCTCAGTCCCTTTTAAATTAATTTCTCCTAATTTTTTGTGTTCTTTTCTAGTTCTTATTAATATGCACACACCATCTTACATATTTGTAAGGAAATAATTTCTAAGCATCTTTCTATTTTGGAGTCACAGCCTGCTTTTGAAAGGTTTTACATATAATAGTGGTATGATGAGAGTGGTACTTAAGTGATGTTAATTTGAAAGTAGTATTTTAGTTGAACTTGATTATTTGAAGAGACTAGAAGCAGGGAGACCATTTAAGAGGACCATAGTGCAGGTAAAAAGTATTAAGGTATGTGGCAGTTTGCATTGGAAGTGAAGAGACAAATTTGAGAGAGATTGAGAAGATAAAATTGATAGGCCTTTCCAAATAGATGAAAGAACTAAAATGGCTGGGGTAATGGAAACATCATTATCTGATGAGGCACTGAGAGACGGAATAGTTTTCAAGGGAAAACAATGAATCAGTAAATCTTCAAATCTCAAAAGTGTTTGAAGTTGACATGACCATGGAACATCCCCCACCCTCATCCTTTTCTAATGCTGTGGATGGCATGCTGTCTGTGTATGTTCTACTTTCCCTGTAAGATTAAAGTGTTGTATAAAAGTAAAAGGACAACCAGTGATGTGGTTCTGTGTATTTTAAGGTGCACATTTTTCTACCTTTAAATAGGAAAAAATAGAAAATCAAGTGTTTAAAGATATCATTAAAAACCAAACTGATCTTGGCATGCTGTCTTGGTCTCATATGCACATGGCCATTCATCAGAGGTGTCTGCAGAATGAGAAACACTTCACCTCCTGTAGGGAAGAGGTAATGATCTCCTATCAACTAGAACCTCATTCAGTGAACTATAAACAGCTGGTGGTGCAGAACCATCATCCTTATTTAAAATGGAAATAACTGTGGTTTCTGAACTTCCTCCGTTTCCTCATTTTCACTAAATTTTCCACCAACTATATTTAAACTCTGACCTGGTGATAGTTCAGTTACCTAAACGGTAATAAGTACCTGCCATCTGTTTTAGTTTCTTTTCTCTTTCTCTTGGTTTTTAGGTAGCCAAGTACTTTCACCTGTAGTGCTGATTTGATCCTCTATATGCTGATTTTTTTGGTTCTATATTAGAGAATTTCACTTGCAAATCTTGCTAATGATTTAAAGCTACATTGGCTTTTTAAATCTTTTCAACTATAGCAAAACCTAGCACTTTACTTGGACCTTAACTTCAGTTTCAGATATTGCTATTTAACAAGTTATTACTTTCATGCTTTTCCTTTGCCCTGCATTCCCCATTGGGAGGAAAAGGTAATTCTTTAATAACCAAGGAGATGGGGAAAATCTCAGTAGGAAAAATGTGCATTGGAAAAGTATTTTTCTTTTTTTTTCCCATAGGTTATTGGGATACAGGCGGTATTTGATTACATGAGTAAATTCTTTAGTGGTGCTTTGTGAGATTTTGGGGTGCCTATCACCCAAGCAGTATACACTGCACCATATTTATGGTCTTTTATCCCTCACTCCCCTTGCACCCACACCTCCAAGTTCCTAAAGTTCATTGTATCATTCTTATGCCTTTGTCTCCTCATAGCTTAGCTCCCACATATCAGTGAGAACATACAGTGTTTGGTTATCTATTCCTGAGTTACTTCATTTTGAATAATAATCTCCAGTCTCATCCAGGTCACTGCAAATGCCATTAATTCATTCCTTTTTATGGTCGAGTAGTATTCCATCGTGTGTGTGTGTGTGTGTGTGTGTGTGTGTGTGTGTACATGTATACACACGACAGTTTCTTTATTAATTTGTTGATTGATGGGCATTTGGGTTGGTTCCACAATTTTGCAATTGTGAATTGTGCTGCTGTAAACATGTGTGTGCAAGTATCTTTTTCTTTCTTTCTTTCTTTTTCTTTTTTTTTGAGACGGAGTTTCGCTCTTTTCACCCAGGCTGGAGTGCAATGGCGCGATCTCGGCTCACCGTAACCTCCGCCTCCTGGGTTCAGGCAATTCTCCTGCCTCAGCCTCCTGAGTAGCTGGGATTACAGGCATGCGCCACCATGCCCAGCTAATTTTTTGTATTTTTAGTAGAGACGGGGTTTCACCATGTTGACCAGAATGGTCTCGATCTCTTGACCTCGTGATCCACCCGCCTCGGCCTCCCAAAGTGCTGGGATTACAGGCTTGAGCCAGCAAGTATCTTTTTCATATAACAACTTCTTTTACTGAGTAGAAACCCAGTAGTGGGATTGCTGGATCAAATGGTATTTCTACTTTTAGTTCTTAAAGGAATCTTCACACTGTTTTCTTTAGTGGCTGTGCTAGTTACATTCCCACCAGCAGTGTTGAAGTGTTCCCTAATCACTGTATCCACGCCAACATGTACTGTTTTTTGATTTTTTGATAATGGCCATTCTTACAGGAATAAGGTGGTATCACTTTGTGATTTTGGTTTGCATTTCCCTGATTCTTAGCAATGTTGAGCATTTTCCCATGTTTGTTCGTCATTTATAGATCTTCTTTTGAGAATTATCTATTCATATCCTTAGCCCACTTTTTGATGGGATTGTTTTTTCCTTACTGATTTCTTTGAGTTCTTTGTAGAATCTGTATAGTAGTCCTTTGTCAGATGCATAGTTGGCAAAGATTTTTTTTCCTGCTCTGTGGGTTGTGTGTTTACTCTGCTGACTGTTCCTTTTACTGTTCAAAAGCTCTTTAGTTTAATTACGTCCCAGCTATTTATCTTTATTTTTATTGCATTTGCTTTTGGGTTCTTGGTGATAAAATCCTTGGCTATGCCAGTGTGTAGAAGCGTTCTTTCAGTGTTACCTTCTAGAATTTTTATAGTTTCAGGTCTTAGATTTAAGTCCTTAATCCATCCTTAGTTGATTTTTGTGTAAGGTGAGAGATGAGGATCCATCTCTTTTACATGTGACTAGCCAGTTATCCCAGCACTATTTGTTGAAAAGTGTGTCCTTTCCCCACTGTAAGTTTTTGTTTGCTTTGTTGAAGATCAGTTGGCTGTAAGTATTTGGCTGTAAATAAATATGTGGGTTATCTATTCTGTTGGTCAATGTTGTGCCTAAAATAGGCACATTGGTCTTTGTGCCTATTTTATACCAGTACCGTGCTGTTTGGGGGACTATGGCCTCATAGTATAGTTGGAAATCAGGTAGTGTGATGCCTCCAGATGTGTTCTTTTTGCTTAGTCTTGTTTGGCTATGCGGACTCTTTTTTGGTTCCATAAGAATTTTAGAATTGTTTTTTCTAATTCTGTAAAGAATGATGGTGGTATTTTGATGGGGATTGCGTTAAATTTGTCAATTGCATTTGGCAGTATGATCAGTATAACAATATTGATTCTACCCATCCATGAGCATAGATGGGTAGATGAGTTTCCATTTGTTTGTGTCGTCTGTGTTTTCTTTCAGTGCTATTTTGTAGTTTTCCTTGTAGAGGTCTTTTGCCTTCTTGGTTAGGTATATTCCCATGTATTTTATTTTCTTTTTTGCAGTTATTATAAAAGGGGTTGAGTTCTTGAATTGACTCTCTACTTGGTCACTGTTGGTATATAGAAGAGCTACTAATTTGTGTATGTTAATGTATCCGGAAATTTCGCAGAATTGTTTTATCACTTCTAGGAGCTTTCTGGAGGAGACTTTAGGGTTTTCAAGGGTTTTCAATCATATTGTCAGCAAACAGTGACAGTTTGACTTCTTTACTGATTTGGATGCCCTTTATTTCTTTCTCTTGTCTGATTGCTCTGGCTAGGACTTCTAGTACTATGACAAAGAGGAGTGATGAGAGTGGACATCCTTGTCTTGTTCTAGTTCTCAGAGGGAATGCTTTCAACTTTTCTCCATTTAGTTTTAAGTTGGCTGTGGGTTTGTCATAGATGGTTTTTATTACATTAAAGTATGTCCGCTGTATGCCAATTTTGCTGAAAGTTTTAATCATAAAGGCATGCTGGATTTTGTGAATGCTTTTTCTGCATGTATTGAGATGCTCATGTGATTTTTATTTTAAATTCTGTTTATTTGGTGTATTACATTTATTGACTTGTGTATGTTAAACCATCCCTGCATCCCTAGTGTGAAACCCACTTGAACATGGTGGATTATCTATCTTTTTGATATGTTGTTGGATTCGGTTAGCTAGTATTTTGTTAAAGATTTTAAGTGTCTATTTTCATCAGATATCAGTCTATGGTTTTATTTTTTGGTTTTGTCCTTTCCTTGTTTTGGTATTAGGGTGATGCTGGCTTCAGAGAATGAATTAGGGAGGGTATCCTCTTTCTCTGTCTTGTGGAATAGTATCAAAAGGATTGGTACCAATTCTTCGTTGAATGTTTGGTAGAATTCAGCTGTGAATCTGTCTGGTCCTCAACTTTTTTTTATTGTTGGTGACTTTTTAATTACCATTTCAGTCTCGCTGCTTGTTATGGGTCTGTTCAGGGTATCTAATTCTTCCTGATTTAAGGTAGGAGGGTTGTATTTTTCCAGGAATTCATCCATCTCCTCTAGGTTTTCTAGTTTATGTGCTTAAAGGTGTTCATAGTAACCTTGAATACTCTTTTGTATATCAGTGGAATCAGTTGTAATATCTCCCATTTCGTTTCTTAGAGGTTATTTGGATTTTCTCTCTTTTAGTTAATCTTGCCAGTGATCTATCAATTTTATTTATCTTTTCAGAGAGCCTGCTTTTTGTTTCATTTATCTTTTGTATTTTTTTGTTCATTTTAATTTCATTTAGTTCTGCTGCTCTGATCTTGGTTATTTCCTTTCTTCTGCTGGGTTTGGGTTTGGTTTGTTCTTGTTTCTCTAGTCTCTTGAGATGTGACCTTAGAATGTCAGTTTGTGCTTTCAGTCTTTTTGATGTAGGCATTTAGGGCTATGAACTTTTATCTTAGCACTGCCTTTGCTGTATCCCAGAGGTTTTGATAGATTTTGTTACTGTCATTCAGTTAGAAGAATTCTTTAATTTCCAACTTGAGTTTGTTTTTGACCCAGTGATCATTCAGGAACACGTAATTTAATTTCCATGTGTTATGCATGGTTTTGAAGTTTCCATTTGGAGTTGATTTCATAGCTCAGTCAAACATAGCTCAGTTATGACAAGAAGTTTGGTCTCAATTTTAGTCTCCTATATATTGGTTTTACTTGAGAGGAGCAATTTCACAGGACATAATGGAAAATTAAAAAGGCACTTGGGGCACCTAGAGTTTAGTGGGACAAAGTCCATGGTTGTCAAATCATTTTCTCTGTAGAGTTGAAGGCTGTATGGTATGGTTTACAAAGATTAAACTGATTAAAAGATTATAATAATCCAATTGAAGACAACTTCAAGTATACTGTTAGGCTCAAATAGAATGGATCAAGCAAATCTCCTAAGAGCTTTAGTCTTTTACTGTATATGTTTATCTAAAAGTTTTTTACCCAGAATGTAAACATATATTGGATTGTATTAAATGCCATTTTGTGCTGGTCTTACTCATGTGTTTTATAAATCATAACAGATTGAGAAAATGCTATTGTTTCTATTTCTGTAATTTCTAATGAAGTCCATTTTTTAAAACTGCACATAGCTGATATATATTCACTTTGAGTCCACATTTTACCATAATGTAGGTCATTTTCCTAGACTTGTGGTTGACTTTATGTGGAAGAGATTATCTTTAGAAACTTTATGTTCTGATTTCTAATCAGCTCATATTAAACAGGCACAACGAGTAAGATCCATATACTTCAATGCCTTAGTTTTCTAACTTGTTTGGAGCAGTTGGAAGTTGGCAGTTCTCATGAAAAGAGCTGCTAGTTAGGGCACATAGCTTCTGGGGAAAGCTATTTTCAGTTTAATTTGAAATCATCTGTCTTCTGGTATAGAAAAATGGATTTTGTTTTCTGAATAGCTCTGAAGTTGATATTTTAAGCAAAATTAAGCCCATTTCAGGTGAATAAAGTATGTAACAAGAAAAAATAATAAAGATTTATTTATTTTGTAGAGATAGGATCTCCCTGTTGTTGCAGTCTGTGTAGTCCCTATTTCAGCTAGGTCTGAGTTCTTGTTCCACGACTAAGAAGAATAAGGTGTGTGGATACCAGAGAGTGAGTCAAGTAGGATTTATTAAATAAAAGGAAAACTCTCAGCAAAGAGAGGGGCCCTGAAAGCAGGTTTCCAGAAATGGAGCTGATTTTGGGTCTTTTGTGTGGCAGAAGCCAGGAAGTCTTCTTTGGGTTTTGCCCAAGTGGGAGAGGTAAAACTCCCACCTAGGGGTGTTGCATCTATACATGCTTGGGGTTGGTCAAGTGACTCCATCCATCTTGGTTATTACTCACGAGTGCCTAAGCCACACCCACAGTGCTAAAACCACAATGTTAATGTCATGTTAATGACATAATGAGCTGGGTCAAGTTGAGGACATTTAGGTTGATTTATTGTAACTGCACCTAAGTTGGGACAGCTGTTTCTGAGCAACACCCTGGCACGAGGGGGAAATTCTTAACCACATTTCTTCCTGTTAGCTGCAGAGGCAATGAAGGTACTATCCTGTAGTTGTTCCTCTGAACATTGGCCTTCTCTGTCCTTCTCCCGACACCCTCCTACTCTGTCTGCCTAACCAGCGTCTAACTGCCTCCTCTCTCACTGTGTTGCCTAGGCTGGTCTCAATCTCCTGAGCTCAGACTGTCCTCCCACCTTGGCTTCCCAAAGTATCAGAATCACGGGCATGAGCCACTGCGTCCAGCCAAAAAGATTTTTGGTTTGCCTCCCATATTTTGCTTGCTTTGGTTTATGTTTTGAATAGGACTTTTACTGGAAATTGGTAGATTATTTTTCTTTTTTTTTGAGAGAGAAAAAGATATGAAAATGGAAAACAACCATTTCACTTTTGAAATGAGGATAGAAAATTTTTTTCCTTTCAAAAATAAGTTTTATTGGAGAAATAGAAAGCTTCTCCAGTGACTGTGTATGATTTTTTGGAAAAAGGGGAATGTTAATGCTGGGGATACATTATTGAGGCAATTAAACAGACATTTCAGCTAATGGGATCCCCTACTCCAACACAGGATTTGCCTGATCCCATTTTTCTTTGACAGGACTAATTATTTAAGATATACTTAAAGCCAGAATATAGCTGGAAACATTTTTTATCTGCTTGTGTACTATGAGATCAAATTAATCATCACGTATTAGAGTTGTGAATTGTGTTCTACCAAGTAATTCAGGTAGCATTTGTATTTCTGCCTAACCTAAATAATGCCAGAAGTGGTAATATCTGTAACTCATTAGGAAAAGTTATCACCTTCACTACATTAAAATATTTACTAAATGCTTAATACAACTGGGATGGGAAGAAACTTTCAGAGCTTTTCCCTATTTGAAAGAAATTTTTAGTTTGAGATGAGACCAACTAGGAAAAAGCAGTTTGTCAGAACTAAAACCTAAGGGTATAGTGAGAAAGAAGGTACCAATTCCAAATTAAAAAAAAAAAGGTGAACAATGTGACTAAGGACAGAACAAGAAATGGTAGTGGATATGGCATCATGGGTAGATTTCATGATGTAACAGAGGGGATTGCTGTACTGGAAGTTGACTAAAGATATAGGCTGGTGATTAGAAGTAAAGAAGAAGATTTATTGAAGGAGGTTTTCTAAACATTATTAAAAACAGCTTTATCTTGAATTCTTACAGATATTACAGAGCTCTTGCTTGTGGGAACTTAGGTCCAATTAATTAGTTCATTGGTGAATTCATTCCTTAAGTATTTGGATGTGCCAAGCATTAGGTACATTGCTGGGGATATAGTCATAAATTGAATAGACATGTTGTCTACTCTTAGGAAGTTTAAAGTCTAGTAATTTAAACTTCCTCACAGTATTACTCAATTGTCTTCAAATCCAGACACACACATATACACTTTTGAAACTCCCTACAAAATTTGTTTTGATAGTTATATTTCTGATCCCTTTTTTTTAGATCTTTTACTATTCCCATCTCTCTGGTACACTAAGTTTTCTCTTGGGCTCCTTCATCATTCCCTTTTAGAAAGCTTTTATTATGAAACACTGTAGCATACATAAATATAAGAGTTGGTGGACCCTTTTGTCCTCATCACCAAGCTTTATGATCAGTTTGTTTCATCTGTACTGCCACTGTTCCTTACCATCTCCGGGTTCACTTTGAAGGAAATCCCAGACATTTTATAATTTCAGCATGAATTTCTAAAAGATGGTTTTTCAAAATATAACTGCAATCTGTAAATTAAGAATCACTGTTTAAAATCATCAGATAACCAGTTGTTGATCAAGTTTCCCCAATTGCCAAATACATTTTATTGTGCCGTTTAAAAAATAATTATCAATCATCACAGGAGCAATTTGATTGTAAGTTCTGCATATACTTTTTCTTTCTGGAATAGAAAAATGAGAGAAATAAGTGGAGTGGTCAGAATAAAAATTATGTGGCCTGACTTAAAGAAATAAAGCAATAAGAAAATAAATAAAAGCAAATGATCATAGAGTAACTTAGGAGAATGCAAAAACTAAAAGCAAAATTAAGATGAAAAAAAATAAAAGGACCAAACCAATGGGGCTAAGAAGAAAAGAAAAAAAATGCTACATGTCATCTCAAGTGAAAAAGCAGATGGCAAATGCTAGAGCCAGTTTTACTCTAATAAAATTATAGTTATCATATTGATTGTTAAAATTATTACTTAGTTGAATTTCTCCAGCTAACAGCTTCTATTTCTCTTAAGTGTTTAACATTCTTGGACAAAACACACAATATTTTTGGAACAAAATTTTAATGTAATTGTTGTTAATGTCTTCATAAATAATGATAATGTGAACTTAAACTCTTTATTGACCTTCATACAAAAGTAGAAGCTGTCAACAGTATTTACTTGTATTATTTAATTTAATTTGAAGATAAGAACTTGGAAGAATAACATATCATATCTGTGTTTCTTACTAACATAATGCTACATTTAGCTTTAAAGAATTTTCTCCAAAACAAAGTGCTACATTAGAGTATTAATATGGAATAGATCTAAATAAATCAGTTAATGAGTAAATGAATTACCACTTTAAAACAAGAGTAGCATGTAGAGTGTAACACTAAGAGGACTGATTATGATACCTTTAGTTCTGTGCTGTACTGCAGAGCTTGGAACACGGCCTAGCATAATTATAAATATTCCATAAATATTGTATGAATAAATTAAAAACCTAGCCTTAATTGACTATAGAAAGGAATTTAAAACAAAAGAAAAATAGAACCAGATGTTTGCCACAAATATGAAGGCTTACCGATGACTTAAACTCAAGGGTAGTCTCTTCATTGTTTGGCAATAGTGTCTTTTTTTTTTCTTTTACAGCCTTATTGATATATAATTGACATATAATCTGCACATATTTAGAGTATACAATTTGATAAGTTTCGACATATACATACACCCATGAAACTACCACAGCAATCAAGATTCTGAAGTGTGCTCATGTCCCTTGTGTTTCCCCCATAACTCCCCACCTTCATACCCATGTTTAACACAGATCTGCTTTCCATCATTATAGAGTAGTTTGTGTTTTGCAGAACTGTATATAAATGGAGTCATACAGTACCTACTGTTTTGTCTGGCTTCTTTTACTCAGCGTAATTATTTTGATATTCATCTATGTTGTATATATTGATAATTTGTTACTCTTAATTACTGACTGGTATTCTATCATATGGTTATGCCAAAATTTACGTATTTACCTGTTGATGAACACTTGGTTATTTCCACTTTGGGGCTGTTATGAATAAACTGTCGTGAATATTTATGTACAAGTCTTTCTACGGGCATATACTTCAATTTTTCTTGGGTAAACACCTAGGAGTGGAATGGCTGGGTCATGTAACAGTGTACGTTTAACTTTTTTAGAAACTGTTAAACTGTTTTCAAAAGTGATTGTACCATTTTATATTTTCAACCAGCAATGTTTGAGAGTTTTAGTTCTTACATACCCTCATTAACACTTGGTATGGTTATCTTTTGAAATTTAGCTATTTTAGTGTGTGTATAGGGGTATATCATGCTTTTTGTGTGTGTGTGTTTTTGTTTTTTCCATTTCCTTATAAGTATTGTTGAGTATTTTTTCATATGTCTATTTTCATCTGCATATCGTCTTTGGTGAGATATCCGCTTAAATCTTCTACCTAGTTTTTAACCGGGATATTTGCTTTCTTATTATTGACTTAAGGTTCTTTATATGTTCTAGATGATACGTGCTTTGGAAATTTTTGTTTGGAAATTATAGTTCGTAGCTTTCCTTTTAGTTTTCTTAACAGTGTCTTTTGAGGGGCAAAAGTTTTTAATTTTGACAAAGTCCAGTTTATTAAATTTTTAAATTTATGTTTTTGTGTTTTGTATTTATGTAATTTTTACAAAGTCTAAGGTGACTAGACTTTTTTCTGGTTTCTTCTAGGAATTTTATAATTTTAGCTCTTACATTTAGCTCTGTGATCCATTTTGAGGAATTACATAAACTAAGAGTTAAGGTTCATTTTCTTGCAGATAGCTGTTCAATTGTTCTAGAATCATTTTTTCAAAGATTATCTCTTTCCTATTAATTGTTTAGAGCTTTTATAAAAAATCAATTGACCATTTGGCGTAGTGGCTCACGCCTATAATATTAGCATTTTGGAAGGTCGAGGCGGGTGGATCACTTGAGGCCAGGAGTTCTAAAAATACAGAAATTATCCTGGTGTGGTAGGGCGCACCTATAATTCCAGCTACTTGGGAGGCTGAGGCAAGAGAATCCCTTGAACCCACGAGTCAGAGGCTGCAGTGAGCCAAGATGGTGCCACTGCACTCCAGCCTGGGTGACAGAGTAAGACTCCATCTGAAAAAAAAAATCAGTTGACCATACATGTGTTGTTTCCACTTTGGAGCTGTTACATGTGTGTCTGTCTTTCTGTTAGTACCACACTGTCTTGGTTACTAGTTTTGTAGTAAGTGTTACAGTTGGTTAGTGTGATTTGTCCTTCTTTTTTCGAAATTTTGTTTATTATTTGTTCTTTGCATTTTCATTTAAATTTTAGAATCAACTTGTCTGAGTGTTGCTAGCACATAGAAATACAATTTTTTTTTTGTATATAGATCTTGCATCTTGCTACTTTGCCAAACTCAGGTGGTGCTTTTTTGTAGATTCTATCAGAGTTTCTACATAGAGTGTCATATCATCTACAAATAGACACGTTTACTTCTTCATGCAGTATGGATTCCAACTGGCCCTTAGGAACACTGGATAGCACTTCAGTACTGTGTTTGGGGGCCATTTTCAACAGTGAAATCACTGGAAAAAAACATAAATATGGGAAAAGCAGCACTAAATATACTGCAGAAAGGACACTTGTTTATAGTAAGAGATTGAAATGAGAAGGCAAAAAGCCACCTTGTTTAACCTTGGCTGAGATTATGTACTTTGGAAAACTCAAAATTTTCATTGCACATGTCTGTGAATGACCGTGAAAACACCACAAGTATTGATTTGGGGGTTACAAATACATTTTAGTAGGCAAATTCACAGATACGGAATCTGTGAAAAGTGAGGATTGACTCCAGAATGAAAAAGAACTCCTAACAAGTTACAGGTGTATAAAACTGAGAAATACCACAAATACTACTCCCAGAAAAATAATTTTTTAATTAACTGCTTGATACTCTTTATAATACTGTTTTCCCTTACATTTCATAGCTGCATACCCTTAGATTTTATGACCATGATTTGTAATGTTTTCTATAAAGAAAATTGAGAATGATTTTTCAATATGAGTATTTTCTATAAAGAGAATGGAAAATTTGAATATATTTTTTGTCTAGTATGGTTGATTTAAAATGTTTTTAAATTATTGAAATCATTCATATTTTGGCACATAACATTTGCAACTTCACATATGTACATGTTTCATATTTGTCATAGTGCTGTAAGCTTGTGCCTTATAGACAGGAATTCTGATAATTCTCACACATTAACTATTGTTCTGTGGTAGGTTGTCTAAAAAGTATTTGTATGTTTGTATACTTGGATTATGCATGTATCATAACTTTGACCTATCTAAACCTAAAATACCAATTGTGATAAATAATTTAACAGGAGTGATGTATGTGATTTGTATAGCTTATATCACTTGAAAAACCTCTCTGTGAAAGGTTTGCACTGATTTTTCTACAGAAAACTGTAGCATTCAAGTCATTACATTGATGTTATATTAGGCTCAAGGCTTAGGTCAGTTGTATTTAATAGTTGATAAAATACCCAGATATCTTGAGATCTCATTGAAGTCCTTTGGTTGTGATAGGGAGCAGGTATTTTTTTTCTTGTTCCTCTAGTGCATTAAAGTACCTTAAAGGAAGCTGTAAGGATGAAGAAAATTTGTAAGCTGCCATTTCTGAGCACTTGCTGTATGCTTATTATACAAAATCACTTATGGATGCAGGTGTTGTGATGTTCAGTATGCAGGAGAGTAAATTGAGACTTAGGTTTGTACTTACCTTTTTCTTTAGTGATAGTATGAGAGGTGATTTTTCTTTCTCTGGATTATGAAAACTTGAACTTAATAGTGATAGAATGTAGAATTAATTATATGCTAAGTAGATTAAAACTCTGTTAATCAGAGGTATGGGTAGAAAGCCTGACATTTCACAGTTGAAATATTAAACACATCCTAACCTGTCCATTACATCTATGGGACATCTTCTTTCCAGATGTAGGAAATGAGTAATAGTGGCTCTTACCCAGTTTTAAGTTTTGTTCCATATATAGTAGAGGTATCCTGGAAGATTCAAAATATATTTATGGACTAAATAAATGTTGTCAGGAAAATGTCAGTTTTAGCAGATCAGACATTAGGAAAGTATTGCTACTAGTATGAATAGAAAGTAATATAGACACTGGAGAATTACCTTAGGTTTACTGAGGACCTAAATATATGTGTCTCATTAAAGGTTAAAAAAAAAAAAAGTCTCAGAAGTTGTATTAAAGCAGACTACAAAATGGAACAAGACCTTGCGGCTTTGCTTAGGGCTCATATATTTTCACCCACCTGTTAGAGTTTGCTTTTCCTTTCTGCCACCTTGTTTTTACAGATTTCATTGGCCTTAGCAGAGGTCAGCAAACTACCACCCTTAGACCAAATCCAACCCAACTATTTTTGTAAATAAAGTTTTTTTGGAACATAGCTATGCTCATTTATTTATTTATCACTTACTTTCAGGCTACAGTTGCAAAATTGAATAATTTTGGCAGAAAATGTACAGCCTGCAAAGCCAAAGATATTTGCTGTCTCCTCTTTACAGAGAACTTTACTGACCCTGGCCTAGACAGTGATAAAAACAGTTCTTAAATGTTTTTGCCTCCTATTTTCCTTTTCTTCCTCTTCCTATTCTTTCTATTCTTTTAGCTGTATATGAACTCTTGTCAGTATTCGAGATATCAGTTTTCTGAGCATATGCCCTTGTCTGCCTCCTGTTGAGGTTCCCAACTCCAAACAATTAGTTATTTTTTTCCATTTATGAGGCTAAGGATTTTTACTCATTAAATCAACAGGACTAGATATCAGGAGTTATATAAGTACTCAGGAATATACTCCTTGCTGTGTTGCAGACTGATCACTATTTGTTTGCCTTTGGTCATTATGAAGAGCACAGTAATCTTCTTAAAATGTAGTAATGTTACTGATAAAACTTTCAAATGTACAGTGATGTCTTTTTAAATATTGGGACCAAATTCCAATTTTATTCTGAATAATATCAGGTTCCAGAAGAGAGAGTTTGAAGCATCTCTGCTAATGAAATCAGTTTTCATTTTAATTTATCTTTGATTTTTTTACATGTTGGATGTGAGGAGGGATGAGGGTTAGTAACACTTTTCATTTAGTTCTTAATTTTCTTCTGTTCTATTCTACAATAAAGTTCTAATGGCATATTGGAGCTGTCATTGTAATGCTATCACAAGAGGCTCTAGGATATAATAGCCAGAAAGATTAAGATGCAAATGCAAAAGGAACCATACAGAAATTTCAGTTTGGAGAAGTAAGGAGTCTCTGATTATATTTGAATGAAAGAGACGTGTCATTATTTTTACCATTGCTTATTATTGTTTTCTCTCAACTATTCCATGTATTTTCCATAACTCTTACACCTTTCATTCCTTTCTTTTCATTGGTATGAACATTGTTTGTTCAACAAAATATATCATCTTTAAAAATCTGACTCTTTTGTATGCCCATAGTCTACCATTTCTTTGATAAAGATGAAGCATATCAGAGACTGTCTAGGATTGTTAACATTCTGCCAATAAAATAACCCTAACCTTAGGCATTTTTCTTGCTTAGATCTACCTGAGGTTGGTGATTTTTTGTTTGTTTGGGTTGGGGATTTTTTGGTGGAAAGGAATATATATATATTTTTTTAACCTGAATCTTATTTCCTTCGAGTGGTAGCCGAACTTGCTGGATTTGTGAGTATCAGGGATAGAAGTTATCTTGAAGCCACAAGTCACATCCGAAATAGAAAAGTTGCTGTTGTGTCCCATGTGAGATGATTGATTATGTTTAAAGTGCTAAGGACAAGATACATACTGTATGTTTGGCTTTGCAACGAAAGGGCCTAGTGCCTACCTTTTGTACTTAAATAATGGATGAAAATGAAAATAAAGCTGAACTCTAAGAAAAAGCTTCTAGATATAAAAGAGTCTGTCCTGTATTCAAAGCCTATATACTACAGAGGCTTTGAATAATCTTAATTTTTCACTACTAGAGTTCATTTCAGTTAACTGTTATATTTTCCTTTTAAATAAAAAGATATAATGACATTCTTCTCAATACTGAGATTGCTGAAAAAAGTTGGTTTATCATTTTTAAAAGGAACTTATATTAGCAAATGCCTCTGAAAATACAGTTATTAGTTTGCCAATAAATGAGTAGTGTTAAGTTGTGAGTTAAATATGCATTAAATGTTTGAGAATGTGTTGAACTTAAAATGCAGTTTTAGGCTTCTATTTCTGGATAAGGTGTAGTAAACACATCATTTGCTATAGACATATATATACTTATATATATATGTCCTCGCACCACTATAAAGAAATACCTGAGACTGGGTAATTTATAAATAAAAGAGGCTTAATTGGTTCACTGTTCCACAGGCTGTGCAGGAAACATAGAGGCTTCTGGGGAGGCCTCAGGAAACTTAGAGTCATGGCAGAAGGGGATTGAGATGTCTTACATGGTGGAACAGGAGCAAGAGAGAAGGGAGGTGCTATATACTTTTAAACACCCAGATCTCCTGAGGACTCTATCATGAGAAAAACACTAGTGGGGTACTAAGCCATTCATGAGAAACCACCCCTGTGATCCAGTCACCTCCCACCAGGCCTTACCTCCAGGACTGGGGATTGCATTTCAACATGAAATTTGGGTGGGGACACAGATCCAAACCATATCATTGTACTTCCTGCTACATACAAAAAAATCTTGTAATTTCCTGTTTTTTGTATGTTTACTTGTTTTATTTCCTATGTATCCAGCTATGGGTACTAGAGGCCTGCAGCTGGGAGCCCCAGTGGACAGAGAGAGAGAAAAAAAGCGCCATTTTAATATCTATCCAGTTGCAGGCAAGTCATTTTGAATGTGCCTCCATCCGTTCCCCAGGTGCTATAGCTATGGAGATTGTGCATGTGGCCCTGCCTCTCATACCTGTCCTGCAATAATGAGGGTGCCCCTACCCCTCCTGCGGAAGTGTTTCTACCACTCCCACTGGGCACTGCAGACATGGAAATTGTGGATAGAACTGCAGTAACAAGTTGGCAGCCCTCCGCAATGGATGTTACAGCCACAGAGACTGTGGGCAAAGCCCTCACCACCATTTCCATCCCCTAAGCCTCCCAACTAGAGTGTGGAGGAAGATTAAAAAGAGGAGGGAGTTAGAGAAGGGGAATTTTAAAAAATCTGTGTTTGAAATCCTAGGCAGACTTCTTAGCATGCTATGCATGAAACCGATCAGAATAAAGGCAGAAAAAGGTTTTAGAATTGGGCTCTGCTGTGTTATACTACCCAGGTTTCAGACTGGCCTCTGAGTAGCCCAGTGGGGCAGAACAGAACAACACTAAAAAGACCCTAACAATTAAATTGACATTTGAATCACAGTCCATAAGAGTTGGCTAAGACATGCATTGTGAACCTAAACAATTTGATTGCCTATCAAAATAGAAAATTTAAACAGCAGAGTCTCCTAACATAATATTCATCATATCAAGAGCCAAGAACATCTCAATTCAAATGACAAAAGATAATCAACTGATGCTACACTAAGATGACACAGATGTTGGAATTGTCTGACAAGGATTTTAAAGAAGCTATAATAATAAATATACTCCAGTTGCAATTGCAGTCTTGAAACAAATGAAAAAATAGAAAGTCTCAGCAAAGAAATAGATGCTATAAGGAAGAACCAAATGGAAATTTTAGAACTGAAAAATAAAACTAAATTAAAAATTAGCTTAATAGTAAAAGAGAGATGACAGGAAAGAAGTGGTGCACTCAAATTTAGATCAATATAAATTATCCAATCTGAACAGCAGAGAGAATGAAGATTTTAAAAAGGTAAACAGAGTCTCATGGGCCTCTGAGACAATAACAGAAACATCTTCATATTTGTATCATTGGAATCCCAGAAGAAAAAAAGTAAGTATCAGTGAGAGATTGAAGAACATATTTGAAGAACTGAGAGACACAGGGAAAAAGCCAGTGAAGTCAGGTAGTGATTGGAGTGAAATGTCTACAAGTCAAGGAATGACAAGGAAGGCTGGCAACCATCAGAAGCTGGGAGAGAGGCATGGAACAACTTATTCCTTCGAGCCTTCAGAAGGAGCCAACCCTGCCAACATTTTGATTGTGGACTTCTGGCTTCCAGAACTGCCAAGAAACCAGAAGGCAGGGTGAGAATCACCACTTTTGAGAGCCTTCAGTAGACCAGAAGCTGGAAAGGTCAGATACTCACTTTCCTAGCACACTCCCTATCTTGTATGCCCTCTACTAGGATGGCTGTGTGATTTGCCTGGTTGGTTCAGTATAAGAGGAAGTTGGCTGGTGGGAACACCAGAGAAATGTTTTTCTTTCTAATAAAAATGGAGAGCACACAAGAAAAAAAGCTCAATGTTCTTCCAGCCTTTGAATATGGTGTGAGAAGCTTGAGAGGACATGATACCTGGAGCTGTTACAACCATCTTGTGACCATGAGGCATTCAGATAAAAAGTTAACATTCTGAGGCTGGTGAAGAAGAGACTGGCTGGAAACAGCAAAACTCCTGGGACTGTCCTCTGATTTTCTCATTAAGTAAACAACACGTTCTTAGGGTTTAAGCACTTTTGGGGAACACAGCCAAAAGTAATCAACTGATGCACAAGCCAGGTACCTGACACAATGCGATTCAATATGTATTTACTGGATAAAGGAATAAGAGAAAGAATGAATGAAACTCCTACCATATCTACTTGTACTCCAGCTGTCCCTGACTGTTAACAAGACCTCATCTGGGAGACTTGAAGGCTGGGCTGGAGTCATCTGAGAGCCCAGTCCCTCACTTGACTGATGCTGGAAAGAGCCAAACATCTGGAGTGTGGAAAAGCAGGGGATCCTTGGGCATCTCTCTGTATTTCTGTTGTTTCCTGACATGGTCTTTTCAGCATTGCAACTTGAAGGTAGTAAGATTTTTTACAAGGTGAGAGAGGGCTCTGAAGGTGGTCACTTAAAGAAGCAGAGAGAGAGGGAGAACAGGCCAGGAGGAATGTGTGTCTCGATGTAACCTAGCCTCAGAATTGGTTAGAGCAGTCATGAGCCCCACTAGGTGGAAGAGGAGAGGTAGAGATCACCTCTCTTGATGGGGAAGGGATGGTTCTAGAAAAGCATGTGGAACAGGAAATATTGCCAGGGCCAACTTTTGGAAAAATCCAGTCTGCTACAGTGCCTTATACACATCTTTAGTGTCATATTCACCATCTGGATATCATTCACGCCTTTCATTTCTACCCTTCTGACTGAAGAATGTAAGCACCTGGAAGTTTTAGTCTATGGTTATTAACTTTAGTATCTCTGATACCTTCATAAAGATATGTTTAATAAATGACCTATTCTGTGTTTAATAAATGCCTTATTCTGAAAAAAAAAAAGAAAAAAGTTGAAGAAAGTGACAGAAAACTTCCTAAATGTGGCAAACCTGCATATCCAAAAAAGCTTGGCAAACTCAAATCAACCCAAAATTTTTCACCTAGGGAAAATACAATGAAGTGAGAAAAAGACATTTGTGGATGAAAGAAAATTCAGAGAATTCATTGCCAGCAGATTTGCTGTAAAAAAAAGGAAGTTCTTCAGACAGAAAATGATGACAGAAGGGAATTCTGCTGGAACAGCAGGATGAAGAAAGTACAAATGAATAGATATAGGGAATTGCCTAATCTTCTCCTTGAATTTTTAAAATATTTGGTTAGAAGCAAAATTTCTAACAGTGTCTGATATGATCTTCAATGTATATGACGGTGATTTTAAAAACAACTATATCATCAAAATGGAGAGAGTAAAGAAACCTAAAAAGTTGGAAGGTTTCTGCATTCCATTTCAAATGGTAAAATTTTTAAGATGAGTAGACTGTAATAACTGTTATAATTATCCCCAGAGCAACTACTAAAAATGCTCTATAGACCAAGCATGGTGGCTTGCACCTGTAATCCCAGCACTTAGGGAGGTCAAGGCAGGCAGAACACTGATATCAGGAATTCAAACTAGTAAAAATACAAATATTAGCCAGGCATGGTGGCGTGCACCTGTAATCCTAAAAGCTGCTTCGGAGGCTGAGGCAGGAGAATTACGGGCAGGTGGAGGTTGCAGTGAGCTGAGTTCATGCCAGCCTGGTCAACAGAGCAAGACTCCATCTCCAAAAAAAAAAGCTCTATGAAGAGGTATTTTAAAACACTGTAGAAGACTGTACTTATTGGGATCATTTCGATAGTTCCTTAAAACACTATAGATAAATCAAACTTGAATACTTAAAAAAGTTTCAATTATGCACAAGCAAGGAGAAATGGGAACAAAAAACAAAGGGAGCAGATAGAAAACAATAAAGTGACATACTAAATCCCCACATGTCAATAATTGCATGAAATGTAATACAAATGATCTAAACATACCAGTTAAGAAAAATAGGTAAATTAGGCCGGGCGCGGTGGCTCAAGCCTGTAATCCCAGCACTTTGGGAGGCCGAGGCGGGTGGATCACGAGGTCAAGAGATCGAGACCATCCTGGTCAACATGATGAAACCCCGTCTCTACTCAAAATACAAAAAATTAGCTGGGCATGGTGGCGCGCGCCTGTAATCCCAGCTACTCGGGAGGCTGAGGCAGGAGAATTGCCTGAACCCAGGAGGCGGAGGTTGCGGTGAGCCGAGATTGCGCCATTGCACTCCAGTCTGGGTAACAAGAGCGAAACTCCGTCTCAAAAAAAAAAAAAAAAAAAGAAAAATAGGTAAATTAAAATGATGGGAAGATATACCATGCAAACAGTAATCAAAAGAAAGATAGAGCAACTGTATTAATCTCAGACAGAGTAGACTTCAGAATAAGGAAAACTAGGAGACAAAGGAAGATATAACAATAATAAAATGATTAGTTTACCAAAAAGATATAATTCTAAACATGCGCACTTAACAGGTCTTTAAAATAAATGAAGCAAAAACTGACAGAACTGAAAGGAGAACTGACAAATATAGTTGGAGACTTTAACACCCTCTTTCAATAATTGGTAGAAGTATTAGACTGAAAACAAATAAGGTCATTCATCATGACCAAGGGAGATTTTTTGCTGGGACACAGAATGGTTCAACAGACACAAATCAATCAGTGTGATACATCATGTCAACAGAATGAAGACAAAAACCATTTGATCATTTCAATTGATGCTGAAAAAAATTTAATAAAATTTAACATCCCTTCATGATAAAAATCCTCAAAACACTGGGTACAAAGGGAATATACTTCAACATAATAAAAGCCGTATACAACAGACCGACAACTAGTATCATACTGAATGGGGGAAAACTGAAAGACTTCTCTAAAATCTGGAGCATGGCAAGGAGGCCCACTTTTACCACTGTTATTCAACATAATGCTAGAAGTTCTAGCTAGAGTAATCAGACAAGAGAAAGGAACCGACATCCAAATTAGAAAAGAAAAAATCAACTTATTCTTGTTTGCAGACTATATAGTTCAATATTTGGAAAAATCTAAAGACTTTACCAAAAAAAGTACTAAAACTGATAAATCAGTAAAGTTGCAGGTACAAAATCAACACACAAATATCAGTGTTGTTTCTATATGCTAACAGTGAGCAATCTGAAAAGCAAAGAAGTAATCCTATGTACAATAGCTACAAATGCAATTAAGTAACAAGAAATTAACCAAAGAAGTAAAGGATTTCTACAGTGCAAACTATAAAACATTGATGAAAGAAATTGAAGAGAACATAAAAAATGGAAAGATATTCCATGTTCATGGATTGGAAGAATAAACATTGTTAAAATGTTCATACTGTCCAGAGTAATCTATAGATTCAATGTAATCTCTATCAAAATAACCAGTGAAACTCTTCACAGAAATAGAAAAAAACAATCTAAAACTTATATGGAATCATCAAAGACCCAGAATAGTCAAAGCTAACCTGGGCACAAAGAACAAAACTGGGGAAATTACACTGCCTGAGTTCAAATTATGCTACAGAGCTATAGTAACCAAAATAGTGTGGTACTAGCAGCAAAACAGACACATAGACCAATGGAACAGGATAGAAAACCCAAAAACAAGTCTATACATCTAGAGTAAACTCATTTTCAGTAAAGGGAAATGAGTTTAATATTGGGGAAAGGAAAGTCTCTTCAATGAATGTTGCCGGGAAAACTGGATATCTGTATGCTCAGGAATGAAATTAGATGCCAGTCTAATTTCTTACCATATACACAAATCAAATCAAAATTAATTAAAGATTTAAATCTGAGACCTCACACTATGAAACTACTAAAAGGAAACGTTGGGGAAACTCTCCAAGACATGGGTTTGAGTGGGTAAAGCTTTCTTGAATAATACCTGATAAGCACAGGCAACCAAAGCAAAAATGGACAAATGGGATCATATCAAGTTAAATCCCTCTGCCTGCACGGTAAAGGAAACAGTCAACAAAGTGAAGAGACAACCCTTAGAATGGGAGAAAATATTTGCAAACTGCCCAACTGACAAGGAATTAATAACCAGAATATAAAAGTAGCTCAAACAACTCTTTAGGAAAATTTGATCAAAAAATGGGCAAAAGATCTGAACAGCTATTTCTCAGACAGAAGAAGACATACAAATGGCAAACAGACATATGAACAGGTATTCAGTATCACTGATTGTCAGATAAATGCAAATTTTAAAAACTGACAATGAGATATCATCTCACCCCAGTTAAAATGGCTTTTACCCAAAAGACAGGCAAAAACAAATGTGGAAAAATAACAAATGTGGAGAAAAGGGAACTTTCATACACTGTGAGTAGGAATGTAAGTTAGTACAACTACTATGACGAACAGTTTGGACTGGACATTCCTCATAAAACTAAAAATAAAAATTGAGCTACGGTATGATCCAGCAGCCTTGCTGCTGGGTACATAACAAAAAGGAGGGAAATCAGTATATTGAAGAAATATTTTGCACTCTCACATTTACTGCAGGACTTTCCACAATAGCCAGGATTTGAAAACAACCTAAGCATTCATCAGCAGAAGAATGAACAAAGAAAATATGTGGTATCTATACACAATGGAGTACTATTCAGCTATAACAAAGAATGAGATCCTGTTATTTGCAACAACATGGATGGAACTGGAGATCATTATGTTAAGTGAAATAAACCAGGCACAGAAAGACAAACTTGGCATGTTCTCACTTATTTGTGGTAGCTAAAAATTAAAACAAATTGAACTCATGTAGATAGCAGAATGATGGTTACCAGAGGCTGGGAAAATTAGTTCTGGGGGGCAGGTGAGGGGACATGTTAATGGGTACAGAAAATAGAAAGAATAAGACCTACTACTTCACAGCATAGCAGGGTGACTAAAGCCAACAATAATTTAATTCTTCATTTTAAAATAACTGAAAGAGTATAATTGGATTGTTTGTAACACAAAGGATGGTTACCCTATTTACCCTGATGTGATTTTTCACTCACTGTATGCCTGTGTAAAAATACCTCATGTATTCCATAAATATATACACCTCCTATATACTACAAAAATTAAAAATTTTAAAAACAAACCAATGCAAAAATAAAACAAAACAAAAACTTTTGATTTGTCAGTGACCCTGTTAAAGAGGATGAAAGAGAAGCCATAGACTGGGAGAAATCTTTGCAAATCCTATGTCCAACAAAGGCATGTGTAGAGAATGTTTTAAGAACTCTCTAATCTCAATAGTTAGTTACAGTCCAGTTAGAAAATAGGCAAAAGTCTTGTACAGCCAGCTATGCAAAAGACATATACTGGTGACAAATAAGCATATGAAAAAAATGTTCAAAAATTATTAGCTATTAGAGAAATGAAAAAGACATGATGAGATACAATTTTTCATCTATCAGAATGGCTAAAATAAAAAAATGCCAAAAATGTGGAACAACCAGCTCTTTCATACATTGCTTATGAGAATATAAAATGGTTCAGTCATTCTAGGGAACAGTTTGGTAGTTCCCTATAAACATACCATTACCAATATGATCCAGCAATCACATTCCTGTATATCCTGGAGAAAACCCATATCCACACAGAAACTTGTACACTCGTGTGTAGCATCTTAGTGTATAATAACCAAACAGTGGAAACAACCCAAATGTCCTTCAATGAGTAAATAAACTGTGGTATAATGCACATAATAGAACGCTTCCTAGTAATAAGAAATTAACTATTATACACAAGTTGGATGGATCTCCAGAGCATTGTGCTGAGTGATAAAAAGCCAATCTCAGAAGGTTGACTGCAGTCTAATTTCATTTATAATGCTCTTAAAGTGACTAAATTATAGTGATGGAGTAGGTCAGTGGGTTGCAGAGATTAAGGTTTGGGGATGAGTCTGCCTCTAAATTGTAAGTATAAGGGAGTTTCTTTGTTTTGATGGTACAGCTCGTATCCTAATTATGGTGGTGGTTACATGAGTGTATACATTAGAAAATCTGAGTGCTTGTGAAAACTGGTAAAATCTTAAAATGTCTGTAGTTTAGTTAATAGTATTGT
This sequence comes from Callithrix jacchus, assembly GCF_049354715.1. Lineage (NCBI taxonomy): Eukaryota > Metazoa > Chordata > Mammalia > Primates > Cebidae > Callithrix > Callithrix jacchus. The sequence goes on from NC_133509.1 coordinate 100,565,178, forward strand.
GTAATGTCAGTTTCCTGATTTTGATAATGTACTATGGTTAAGTAACATGTTTTCCTTGGGGAAGACTTTTTGGAAGGTACACCATGAAGTTCAGTAACTCTGTACTATTTTTTGCAGTTTATTGTGGATCTTAAATTATTTCAAAATGAAAAGTAAAAAAAAATACAATGTTAAAAAATTGTTTTAAAATTTATTTATTATACTTTAAGGTCTGGGGTACATGTGCAGATCATATAGGTTTGTTACATAGTCATACTTGTGCCATGGTGGTGGTTTGCTGCATCCATTGTCCCATGATCTGCATTAGGTATTTCTCCTAATGTTATCCCTCTCCAATCCCCCCACCCACTGCTGTTTCTCCCCTAGCGCCTCACCCCCCAGGCCCTGGTGTGTGATGTTCCCTTCCCTGTGTCCATGTGTTCTCATTGTTCAACACCTACATATGAGTGAGAACATGCAGTGTTTGATTTTCTGTTCTTGTGTCCATTTGCTGAGAATGATGGTTTCCAGCATCATCCATGTTTCTGCAAGGGACATGAACTCATCCTTTTTTATGGCTGCATCATATTCCATGGTGTATATGTGCCGTATTTTCTTTGTCCAGTCTACCATTGATGGACATTTGGGTTGGTTCCAAGTCTTTGCTATTGTGAAGAGTGCTGCAGTGAACATATGTGTGCATGTATCTTTATAATAGGATGATTTATAATCCTTTGGGTATATACCCAGTAATGGGATTGCTGGGTCAAATGGTATTTCCATTTCTAGATCCTTGAGGAATTGCCACACTGTCTTCCACAATGGTTGAAGTAATTTACACTCCCACCAACAGTGTAAAAGCGTTCCTATTTCTCCACATCCTCTCCAGTATCTGTTGTCTCCAGGTTTTTTAATGATTGCCATTCTAACTGGTGTGAGATGGTATTTCAATGTAATTTTCATTTGCATTTCTCAAAAGATCAGTGATAATGAGCATTTTTTCCATATGTTTGTTGGCTGCATATATGTCTTCTTTTTAAAAGTGTCTGTTCATATCCTTCACCCCTTTTCTGATGGGGTTGTTTTTTCTTGTAAATTTGTTTAAGTTCTCTGTAGATTCTGGATATTAGCCCTTTGTCAGATGGGTAGATTGCAAAAATTTTTCCCCAATGAATATCATGAAAATGGCCTTACTGCCCAAAGTAATTTATAGATTCAATGCTATTTCCATCAAGCTACCAATGACTTTGTTCACAGAATTGGAAAAAACCACCTTAAACTTCATATGGAACCAAAAAAGGGCCCACATAGCCAAGACAATTCTAAGCAAAAAAAAAAAAAAACAAAGCTGGAGATATCACGCTACCTGACTTCAAACTGTATTACAAGGCTACTGTAATCAAAACAGCATGGTGCTGGTACCAAAACAGAGATATAGACCAATGGAACAGAACAGAGGCCTCAGAAAGAATGCCACACAACTGTAACCATCTGATCTTTGACAAACCTGACAAAAACAAGCAATGGGGAAAGGATTCCCTATTTAATAAATGGCTTTGGGAAAACTGGCTAGCCATATGCAGAAAGCTGAAACTGGATCCCTTCCTTACACCTTATATAAAAATTAACTCTAGACATGAGGCCTAACACCATAAAAACTCTAGAAGAAAACCTAGGCAGTACTATTCAAGACATAGGCATGGGCAAGGACCTCATGACTAAAACACCAAAAGCATTGGCAACAAAAGCCAAAATAGACAAACGGGATCTAATTAAACTTAAGAGCTTCTGCACAGCAAAAGAAACTATCATTAGAGTGAACTGGCAACAATGTTAAAAATTTTTGATGAGTAAAGAGAATAAAATGAACTGGGTACAGTACTGTTCATTGAGGTAGTTTGAGAAAAGTGGTCTTCAGATATTTTTTTCCATTAAAAAAGTAATAATAGCTGGGGATTCCAAAAAAATTCATGCTGAGCTAACAGTGTATTTTTCATATATGGCTAGCTGCATGGAGAAATGAGATAAAGACTCTGTCTTGGAGAAGAGGTATCCAGATTTGACATCTGATCTAATGGTTCTTGATGGTTTGGTTTTAAAGTCAGTGAATAGACAAGTGTTGTAAGTACCAGTACTACCCAGAAGAATGGTACTTTGCAGAATGGAAGAACCAGCAAACTGTCACTTAAACTCTGACTTTCATTTAAAACAAAACATTTGCAGCAGCTTTTGCATGGGAACAGTTTCAACCATTGTTTCCCTTTTGCAACTACTTCACCTTTTACACTTGATCTTAGCCAAAAGGCCAAGAAGCGATAACTTCATCGTTTTAATCCTGTATCATAAGATAGGGCTAACCATTCATAGGCCTGCTTTTTATTCCTTTTTCCCTTCTACCCTCTTCTTCTACCTGTTTCCCTTTCTGTCCTCTTCTCTTGTCCTCCTTTCTTCCCCTCTATTTTCCTCCCTTTCTTCCACTCTCCTTTTTTCTATCTTATGGCCTCCTCTCTTCTTTTCCCTTCTTCCCTTTTTAAAAAGAGTACCTGCCATATCATATTTGATGATACGTTTTGAGTAAAGAGAGCCTAATGAATCCTGTCAACTAAAATGATGATGGAGGACCTTTCTGAAATTCAGTCTTAATTTTGTAAGCATGCTCTTATAACCTCAACAGTTAAATTGGTTCTGAGACCTGGGAATCAGGGTATAAACTTACAGAAAAAAGTTGAGGTGCTTGAGAAGATACATTTTCTGTGCATTTATATAGGATTGGCAGAAGCTGGCTCCTCATATAATTTAACTTCTGTATCCTTGGAGGTAGCTTTATTTGCATTATATTCTTCAATGAGAATATGCATCATTAATTATCTGCCTTTCCTTTGTGGCCCTTCTGGTAGCAGAAAAATATTACCAAGGTTATTCAGGTGTGCGAGTCTCTTGAATCTAAGTTGAGGGTTTTCTAGAGACCACCTGGAACTCCCAGAGATAAAAGAATACTGTCTTGAAGACTCTCAGTGGAAGAAATGCCCCATATTTCTTTGTTACTTTCTATTGGATTTGTGGAATTTCCAGCTTGTAAAAACAGCTTTAAAGCATTCAATAGAGACTTACAGGTAAACAGCAAAAGTTTTTAAAATGTATTATTTTAAGTAAGCTAAATATGGCTTTAATTACCAAGATAAGCTTTCCTCTTCTATGACTGTATAGTAACTATCTGCCTTTGCTATAGTCTTTCATTCTATAAACTCTGTATCTTGGTATCTTTCCTCCCTTAAGTTTCCACTCTTAGATTTTACAGAATACCCACAGGGAAATTGATTTCCTGAAGTACTTGATAAACTACTTGGGCCTGAGTTACTGTGTTGTCCTTACTACTTGGAACAGATTGTCCTTTGCTACAGGGGTGGAAAGGACACCTTAGTATAGCCTTAACTTTGCTATGGGAATATTCTTGTTTAATATGTTAAGAGATAATAATTTACGGTCTTGGCTTTCAAAAGTGAGAATGCTTTTTAATTGCCTCTTTCATGGTTATTAACTGTGCCCCAGAGTCTTCATTTTAATTACCACAATGCAGTACTTCAGTTCTCTTATTTGCTTCATTACCTTCTCTCCTTGGTTTTGAAAATAATTTTAGAGAAATATCAGATTGTTTCTAATATAATGAAATGTTTTTGCCACACTATTAATGAATAGTTTCTTCATTACCAACACAAAGCTAGATATTGGAAATCTTTTTAAACAAACAAATTAAAAACTGTTAGTCTTCTGATTAGAGCAGACAAAGAGCATGGTAAAATTTAACTCACATGGCCTGACCCATTTTTTTGGTTCTTACTGAGCTGCCTTCATTGGAAATAGGAGGTATCTTTGACTTTTCCAACAGAAGGTATTTCTTAGAGAAAAGCTGGAAGGACCTCCTGGGGTTCTCATTCTTAATTTTCAGTTTACAGAAATAGCCACTAGATGTTTTGAGCCTGGACTTCTTGCTCCATCTTGCATTGAAGACATCGTGGTGAAGTAGATAAAGACAGCAGATAGTGGATAAAGAGACATGAATAATAAATTCTGGTTTGCCACTTGTTAGTTTATTTTTGTGACTATGGACTTGACATCCCCTTTGTCTCTGTAGATGTAATTCAGTTGAACTAATGGTTATTGAGCATTTACTGTTTGCACGAGGCGGCTGAAGATATTATGTCCAGTTTATATTGACTAAATGTTTTCTTTGTTGTTAATTTAACCTTTTTCTGCAGTGTTTTTCGTCAGTAGTAACTCTGAGCAGGTGAGGGAAATTACATTGTGGCTAGAAAATTTGAATTCTGAAGTTGGTTTTATTGGCATGTAGGAAAATTTGTAAATAGTCCTAGCAAAAATATTTGTCAATAGTCCTAGTACAAAATCAGTACTATTTGGTAATACTGTGTAATCCACATTGCTACTAATTTACTAAATGGAGACAGTGGAAACCCCTAAATCCTAGTAGTAGTGCCTAAGTAATAGAATAATGTCTTTGGTTTATGTCTTTTGAAAATTTTTCTTTTTTAGCATAGTGGAAATTAACCTGGTGTCCTAATTTGAAATATGTCTAACAGTGACTATTTTTATATTTTAACCTAAGTCAGAGACTAAAATATTTCAGCATTGTGATGGTGCCTTTACTGAATTAGTAATCATTTATTTCTAAGAACTACTGCTTTTCTTCAAATACCATTTTGGTTAGAGGCTTAGTAATTCAATTATCGTTCCCAATTGTTGATTTAATAGGGTCATTCTTGGAAACTAATAGTGTCAGATGAAATGTCTCAGATAGTGTAAAAGAAACTAATTAGGCCAGGAGTGGTATCTCACACCTGTAATCCCAGCACTTTGGGAGCCCGAGGTGGGAGGATAGCTTAAGCTCACAAGTTTGAGATCAGCCTGGGCAACATGGCATAATCCCATCTGTACAAAAAAATACAAAAATTAGTTGGGCATGGTGGTGTGTGCCTGTAGTCCTAGCTGCTCGGGGGGCTGAGATAGGAGGATGGCTTGAGCCTAGGAGGTAGAGGTTGTCGTGAACCATAATTGTGCCACTGCACTTCAGCCTGGGCAATAGAACTAGACCTTGTCTCAAAAATAATAATAATAATTGAATAAAATAAAAAGGGAACTTAATTCAGAAGAATCTCGTTATATCTTAGATCCTTATTTTTTGGTTAATATGTACTATGGTGACAGCTTTACTGATGAATTACCATTACAAAAATGTTACATAACATTGTTAGCATGTAAAGACCCATGACTGGGCTACCTTGCAACACTAATACACAAAAAGAACACACACACACACACACAAAACTGGATTTATTCAGTGTGAAATAATATCCCTTGAGATTATGAGGATAAATAAGTTCAAATTAATTTTGAGCATACACCATCTCATTTATTTAGCCTTATGAGTAGCTCTGAGAAAGAAGGGTAAGTGAACCAGGGAAGAGGTTGTGTAGGGAGGTAATTTTTGTGTCTATTTGAAACTAACCGGTTGAAGGCAGATCACACAGTTGAGTTCATAACAGAACCTTCATTAGAACAAAATCATATCTGTAACCTCTATCGAAGTTCTTTCATTAGAGAATGTTGTCTTAAGTAATTTTCACAAATTTACCTTGTATTTCTAAAACAATTTATCGTTGTTGCAGGGAGCTAGAATATATCTGCCTATTGGTGAGTCTAACTTTTAAGTAGATCACAAATACAAAAATCTCATAAAACATAATTTATTATGTTTATAGTTTAAAGTAAAGCTTCTTTTAGTAATGAGACTCTTCTATATATCTTGCTCATGGATGTGACATATTTTCAAGTCTTTTGCAGACATCAACTGGATAGTATAAAACTAGGATCAGTGGTAACTGACAAGCGCTATTTGGTAAGAAGTTTGAAAATTACGAAACTGTGGCTGTATATCCCTTTTATAGAGTCCCACAAATCTCTTTATATTTGTTGCTATTCTGTAACAATGCTGGATAACAAAGGCTTAGCTCAGAATAGGGGTTTTCTATAAAGTTCCTTTTCATCAGAATAAATCTCTGTTCATTTCAGAGCTGTTGCTTTATTTTTTTTTAATCATCACCCTTTGCCTTAGAAATATCTACTTGTTTTTTCTAGATACATACTCTAATAAACCTAATCTTGTGTTACGAACATAAATGCCTTTTCTATTCCTTAGTGTCTTCTGCCTTTTTCTAGAACTTTCATGAGCAAGTTATTTTGAATTTTCTAGAGTTTTAAGTATTATTTGGGCAAAAAAATTGGACTGTGGCTCTGAGCCATTTCAGTGTTTCATTTACTGTTTTCAGTACAGTCATTGATTTTCCTCTTATTACCCTTCGAGTCTTCGATTGATTACCTTATATGTATATACCTTTCTCATTTCAGAATCAAGCATAATGGATTTTCCCCTTTCTTCGTGTCCCCTATGACCTAAACAGAAAAGGATTAATATAGTCTATCTTTAGCTTTATGTGAGGTACACTAAGCATCATGATTTAAGCCACTTTTACAGATTGCCCTTTTAGGTCTCAGCTCTTGTGCTCAAAGCACTAGGTTCTAATCAAACTGTTAACACAGTGAATAAACTTTCTTACATGCAGATGAGAGTCTTCTTTTAAATAGCAAATCCGTAGTTTCCAAACTAAAGTTCAGATGTTTAAATTATAATGTTTCTTCACTCTTTTTTTCCTAAAAAAAAAAAAAAGACTAAGGTAAGATGTAATAGCAGGGGAAACTGGGTGTGAGATATATGGGAATTCTCTGTAATGTCTTTGCAGTAACTCAGTACATCTAAAAACTGTTCTAAAAGAAAAGGTTTATTGAAGAACATATGAAGAACATTTTCTTTTTCATTCATATGAATTTTAGTGATATTCAAGTGCTCTATTTCTCATGAAAATCTGAAAAATGTCTATGTTATTTGTCCATTCTTTTGATAAACTGAGTCAGTAATAAAGCTTTGGATCAGTTTGAGAATATTATTTATTTCCAAGGTTCTTATTTAATATTGTGCAGAAATTAAATGACGAAGATCTCCCATTCCCACAATACCACACTCCTCGGTTTCTCTCAGATATTTTGTGGCTATAGCAACAAATGTGAGAATACTTACTGCTTTAGGAGTGTGCCATGAGTTGATAGTCTCAAAGAATCAGTAACTCTGCTACTTGATTGTAGAAGCAATATTGACCAAATCTTGCTGAATTTTATCAGGATTCTCTTGATTCTAAAGGCTCTTAACTCTTCCTAAGGTTCTTGATGGTATGCATTCTGCTTTGTTCTAAAAAAAAAAAAAAGACCAGCTTGCTGTGACGTATTTGAATATGAAAGGTACCTATTCTGGAGGTAACTTGTATTTACCTTTCTCAGTTTTTCCTTTGGAATCATTTTATAGACTGCAGCTTTTGTTTCTAGGGCTCTCTGCTTGACAGGACAGATGATATCCCTGGAAAATAGATTTAGATATAGTGTTTGGTGACTGCATTATTTAAGGCTCATAAATTGAGAACTGGTTTATATTGCCTCTTTATATGTAGGATAAAAGATTGTTCATAGAGTCACCCATCCTCTTTCTTGTAGACAAAACAGCAAGGAAAACTTCTCAGACTAATTTTGTTATATGAAGAACTAAGATGCCTTAGGAATAATTTAGCAATATCTTGTCCAAATTAAAGCAGAGTTGAACTTTAGAATGGAAAAAAAAAGAAATTCTCATGTTAGCTAAACATTTGCTGTCTGGATCTCCCAATTAAAAAGTGGCATAATACTTCTCAAGTGAGCCAGTGTAGAGCATGTTCTACATTCAGTGGTGAAAATGACTGATAGCTATCATGAAGTACAATTTTTAAAAAATGTTCCATGCCTGATATTTTGTAATTACGGAATTCAGGTATCTGTTTACTTGGTGGCTTTAACTTCGTAATGAGAAAGTAGATTTTGTTGTAATATATAAAATTGTGGAGATAGATGGAATTAATAGAAAAATTAAAGTTTTTCTTTTAAGATAATTTGAGTTTCATCATAGAAGATAAGCTCAGAATGCTGAAATGCTCCTGGAATAAATGAACTGTTTACTTTTTTCCTAAAGATATTGATGTATGTAACTTTGAATTCAGAGATGATTGCATTTGCATATTCTGAGTGATGAAGTGAAAGAAGTAAAAGACTCAGTAATAAAGAAATGAAAGAAAAAACTTATACACTGCTGGTGGGAGTATAAATTATTAGTTCAGCCATTGTAGAAAGCAGTGTGGAAATTACTTGAATTAAAAACAGAACTACCATTTGACCCAGCAATCCCATTATTGGATATATACGCAAAGGAACTACCATAAAGATGCACGCATATGTTCACTGAAGCACTATTCACAGGAGCGAAGACATGGAATCAACCTAAATGCCCATCAGTGGTAGACTGGACAAAGAAAATGTGGTACATAAATGCCATGAAATACTATGCAACCATAAAAAAGAATGAGATCGTGTCCTTTGCAGGGACATTGATGGAGCTGGAGGCCATTAGCAAACTAACACAGAAACAGAAAACCAAATAACACATTTTGTCACTTGTACATGGGAGCAAAATGATGAGAACACTTGGACACATAGAGGGGAACAACAGACACTGGGGGCCTATCAGAGGGTGCAGAGTGGGTGGAGGGAGAGGATCAGGAAAAATAACTAATGAGTACTAGACTTAACACCTGGGTGACAATCTGAAAAACAAACCCACAGATTTACCTGTATATAAACCTACACATGTACCCTTGAACTTAAAATTTTTAAAAAAGGAAAAAGTAAAAGATTTTTTAAAATGTAACTGCCCAATTTCACATTTGTTTAGAGATTTCTCTAAGTAACTTTCTTTTCACTGTAATCTCCTTAAATATGTACATACAGTTTTCATTGGATTCATTGAAATCCAATCCAGCAGGATTCTTTCCTAAATACGAAACACGCTAGATCAGTCCTGGCCTATTTTATGATTTTTGGTACTCGTCACCAACCCCACAGATTATTTTATGATTTTTGGTACTTGTCACCAACCCCACAGAAATACAAAAATACCATCAGAGACTAGTATGAACACCTCTGTGAATACAAATTAGAAAACATACAAGAAATAGATAAATTTCTGAAAACATGCAACCTCCCAAGACTGAACCAGGAAGAAATTCATACCCTGAACAGACCAATAACAAGTTCTGAAATTGAGTCAGTAATAAAAAGCCTGCCATCTAGAAAAGGCCCAGGACCAGACAGCCAAATTCTACCACACATACAAGAAGACCATTCCTACTGAACTATTCCAAAAAATTGAGAGACTCGTCCCTAACTCATTCTGTGAGGGCAACATCATTCTGATACCAAAACGTGCCAAAACACAAGAAAAAAAAGAAAACATCAGGCCAATATCCTTGATGAACACAGATGCAAAAATCCTTGACAAAATAATAGCAAGCCAAATCCATCAGCATATCAAAAAGCTAAAAGACATCCAAATAAGAAGGAAGTCAAACTACCTCTCTTTTTGGGGAAGATGATCCTACACCTGGAAAATCCCATAGTCCCTACCCCAAAGCTCCTAGATCTGAAAAACAACTTTAGCAAAGTTTCATGCTACAAAATCAATGTACAAAAATCAGTAGCATTTCCATACATCAATTTCTATACATCAATAATGACCAAAGTGAGAGCTCGAACAGGAATGCAATCCTAGTCACAATTGCCACAAAAAGAATAAAATACCTAAGAATACTGCTATCTAGGGAGGCGCAAAATCTCTACAAGGAGAATGATAAAACACTACTGAAAGATATCAGAGATGACACAAACAAATGGAAAAGCACTCCAGGCTCATGTGTAGGAAAAATCAATATCGTTAAAATGGCCATATTGCCCAAAGCAATTTAACAGATTCAGTGCTATTCCCTGATATCAAACTACCAATGACATTCTTCACAGAACTAGGGAAAAAAACAGATTTAAAATTCATATGGAATCAGAAAAGAGCCTGAATAGCCAAAGCAATCCTAAGCAAAAAGGACAAAGGTGGAGGCATTGCATTATCCAAATTCAAACTATACTACAAGGCTACACTAACCATGATATGGGTACCAAACACCGTGGAACCAGTACCATGTACCACCATACCAAACAGCATGGTACTGGTACAAAAACAGACACATAGACCAGTGGTACAGAATGGAGGGTCCAGAAATAAAGTCATACACCTGCAACTTTCTAATCTTTGACAAAGCTGACAAAAACAAGCCTGGGGGGAAGGAGTCCCTAGTCAATAAATTGTGCTGGGATAACTGGCTAGCTATATACAAAAGATTGAAACTGGACCCCTTCCTTTCCCTGTATATAAAAATTAAGTCAAGATGGATAAAAGACTTAAATATAAAACCTAAAACCATAAAAACCCTAGAAGAAAACCTAGGAAATACTATAGGACATAGGCCCTGAAAAAGATTGCATGATGAAGACATTAAAAGCAGTTGCAACACAAACAAAAATTGGCAACTAGAATCTCATTAAAGAGCTACTTCACAGGGAAAGAAAGTATCAACAGAGTAAATAGACAACCAACAGAATGGGAGAAAATATTTGCAAGCCATGAAAGGTCTAATATCCAGAAACTGTAAGGAACTTAAACAAATTAACAAGCAAAAAGCAACCTTATTAAAAAGGCAAAGGACCTGAGAGACTCTTTTCAAAAGACATATACACAGTCAACAAGTATCATTAAAGAAATGCAAATCAAAACCACAGTGACATGCCATCAGAATAAGATAACAGTCAGAATGCTGTTATGAAAAAGTCAAAAAATAGCTTGATGGTGAGGCTGCAGAGAAAAGGGAGCATTTATACATTGCCAGTGGAAATGTAAATTAGTTCAACCCCCGGAAAGTAGTTCATCAGTTTGTCAAAAAACTTAAAAGAGAGCTACTATTTGATCCAGCAATCCCATTATTGGGTATATAACCAAAGGAATATAAATCATTCTGCTATAAAGACACATGCACTCATATGTTCACCACAGCACTATTTACAACATGGAATCAACCTAGTTGCCCATCAGTAGTAGACTGGAAAAAGAAAATGTGGTACATATATATCATGGAATAGTATGTAGCCATAAAAAAAGAATGAGACCATGTCCTTTGCAGCAGCATATAAGTGGGAGCTAAACACTGAGTACATATGGACACAAGTAAGAAAGTAATAGACACCAGGGCCTACTTGAGGGTGAAAGGTGGGAGGAGGGTGAAGATCAAAAAACCACACATCAGTTACTATGCTTATTACTTGGGGTGTATACTAAACCCCCATGCACACAATTTATAAAACAAACCTGCACATGTTCCACTGAAACTAATAGCTAAAAGAAAGTGAGAGGTTGACTTCTCTCTATATAGCTTATCTTTACTTTCTCCTTCTCCCTGACAGAATCCCAAGGACTGCAGCAAAGCCAAGAAGCTGGTGTGTAATATCAACAAAGGCTGTGGCTATGGCTGTCAACTCCATCATGTGGTCTACTGCTTCATGATTGCATATGGCACCCAGCGAACACTCATCTTGGAATCTCAGAATTGGCGTTATGCTACTGGTGGATGGGAGACTGTGTTTAGGCCTGTAAGTGAGACATGCACAGACAGATCTGGCATCTCCACTGGACACTGGTCAGGTAAGGAACCTGTGCAGCATGTGAAATCTCTGGGATGATTCACTTCATTACCAAATCATTAGATTTCTAGGTAGACCTTCATGGAACATACTCGTCTTTTCCTCTGGATCCGTGAATACTATACATTTTCCAGATAAAATCTAGAAGAACAGTATCTTATTTTTAAAGTATTTTATTATGTAATTCATTTTTGACGCTTGGTTTTATGTGAATTTAGCAAAATCACTGAGTTTTTTTCAGGGAGCATAATTTAATCTTTTAATAATAATGCTATGTCTTTCACTCTGTAGGATGCTTTCACATTATTGAACTCATTTTACTATGAAATAATCATCATATAAAGTAATTCAGTAACTCTCAAACTGGGTAATCATTAGGATGCATGAGAATCACCTGGAAGACCATAAAACACCATTTTCTGATAAGGAAGGTCTGGGATGCAGCCTGAGAGTTTTAATTTATGACAAAAGTTTTAGGTGTAGGGACCATGATTCTTTGAGAACCACTGAGGTGGACCTTACTGGTAACTTCATCTTCATTTTACAGTTGAGGACAATGAAGCCTAATTTGTTTGTGTTTTTAATTGTATTCAGGGAACATTTAATGAATAATAATGTGACTAAGGTACTATATTAGGTATTACAAGCAGATAGAAAGATCAATAAGAAATTTCCTTCCTTTCCAAAAATGTGGTGATGGAGTAAAATACAGAAAAGAGTTTCATACTGCTAGCCTAGTGCTTTTCTTTCCACAATCATGATCTTTAAATAAGAACTAAAGTTAGGCTACCTTGTTAAAATTGTGGCTTGTTTTGTAATCTTGGACAAGTTACTTAACCTAGGTCTTAGTTTCCTTATCAGTAAAATGAAGAGTAATAACTTACTTTATTGAATTGTTGGCAGATTAAATGAAGTAATATATGTAATGCACATAGTATCTGATATATGAACTCATATCTAGTAATTTGTAGCTACTATGAATAGCCTTTATTCATTAAACAAATGTATAATGAGTGCCTACAGTGTGGCAGATACTGAATTAAGTGATTAGGATAAATGCTAAGCAAGACAGTACACATTCTGTACATTCACATCTTGTGGAAAGTCAAACATTTTTCAAAACCTGAGGCATTTCAGTTAGTGTCATTTATCATGGGGCTAAGCATCTTTTTTCCACAAGCTACAACACTAGATATGAAATAGGGAGCTATGACATCAGCAAAGTAACTTTGGTTCCTTCATTTATTTTGCCTCCTTTGAAAAAAAAAATATAGGTAGTATCTGACTCTTTGCAGAAGTGTCACGAAATTTAATTGAGTACTTTCAATAAAATACTTTGAGTTGCTCTGCAAAAGGTCCTATATGGATTAAAAGTATTCTCTTGTGATTTTTGTCTTCTATAGGGTGATTCAGAAGCCATGTTTTATATATCAACATATTTTTTTATTTTTAACTCACTTCAAATTTTAAGATGAACCTCTTTATCTAGAATCTAGTTAAGCTTTAGTTTTAAGGTTATATCTTCCGCTGATCTGGTCTGTATGTTTTATAACTAGTGTCAACAGATTAGTTATAATTAGGAAGATACTAAATTTGTCATTCAGAAAAAGTAACTCTACCAGCCCCATGACAACTATCTTTTTTTATTTCATGGACTTAGTTCAATTTAAACTTCTTTGATTGTGGAAATATATAGCCAGGGCCAAACTATGTTTCACTGGTTCTGGGGGGAGACAACTTTTTGGGTGGTAGTCAGAAAAGTGAAAAGTTGCCGTATTTATCAGGTTTAATATATAATTTAATCCTGCCTGTGTGCTACAAGTGGTTATTTGGTTTGTTTGATTTTTAATCCTTACTTGTATGTCTTGAGGTCTGTAGTGGCAACCACAGGGTATGAAAATATAAAATGGCTTGAATTTCAAACATTCAGAATTTCTTAATGTTACAAGTTAAGACGATATAGAAGTCATCCTTTTTTTATTCATCTGGAATCAAAGGGCTACTAAAAGCTAAATGGTTTATCCAGGGTCATACAACTTATAAATGCCAGAACTCTGGTTAGCACATTCACTTCTACATACCCCCAATCTAAGTCCTTATCAATAAACTCAAGCCGACCACCTTACTTAGCAAAATGATGATTAGAGGCATAGAAACTGCCTGGAATATCTAGGAACTAAATAGTTTTAATAATTTGGATACCAATCTTATAGCTGAAAAGAGATTTCTTTTAAGCTTAGAATATTTTTTGTTTTTATGAAGAAGATGGCTGCCATCAATTTCTGTTAGCTTATCTACATTATATATGTACCCTTTAAAGAAACTATTGAACATATTTCCAAGAATTAGAGGAACTAGTGAATTCTAATAAGCTTCTTGACATCGGTCCTTCAGTTAGTCATAAATCAACTATGTCTGTTGTCATTGAGTTGTGCAAAGAATCTTGGGATATTTCCTTTGTCACCATTACTGTGAAATTATTATTGTTCATACACACTTGACATGATGTCCCTGCAGATGGAATTTAGTAATTCTTGTTCAAGTCTGTCCACTAGTGCAGAAGTTAGTATGTACATAGATCATTTCATAGCTACATCATACCTTATTATAGGTTGATGTCTATATTTCTTCTGCATTATTTTATGTTTATATATGAAGAAACTATATCCTTTATAGCAAGTAAAATGGTTAAGTGAAGAAAAATACTAAAGATGATGCTTCCAGTAAAAAGTAATCAAAATGTTTCCCACCACCTGTACATGCCATGTCTATTCCTAATAGTTTACGTGTCCTAAGGTTGATGATGAAATGATCAATTTACTTTTTTAAACCACAAGATGTTTCCTAAACCTGAACTAACTACACAATGTAGACCCAATTCTTCCACATGGATTCCTTGTGATAATTCAATGAATAGATGATCTAGTGATAGAGAACCCCATTTAAATTCAGTTACCCACTTCAATCTTTTTTTATGTAAAAACTAAAAATTATTCAGCTTTACAGTTAAACTACGTAGACTGTTTTGTCATTCTTTCTCTTGTCTTTTTCCCACTGTCTTAATAAATGGTAAGTTAAACTGAATTCTTAATAGGATAAATGTAATTGGAAAATTTTATTTGTAAATGAAAATAATGACTAGTAAAAAAAAATAATTTATAGGCTGAGGCGGGTGGATCACGAGGTCAAGAGATCGAGACCATCCTGGTCAACATGGTGAAACCCTGTCTCTACTAAAAATACAAAAAATTAGCTGGGCATAGTGGCACGTGCCTGTAATCCCAGCTACTCAGGAGGCTGAGGCAGGAGAATTGCCTGAACCCAGGAGGCGGAGGTTGCGGTGAGCCGAGATTGCGCCATTGCACTCCAGCCTGGGTAACAAGAGCAAAACTCCGTCTCAAAAATAAATAAATAAATAATAATTTATAGATATGACAAAGTTTGATGCCCCCCTGGAGGTGAGGTGCCTAGTTTAAATACATGTTTAGGTAGATGACCATTTGGTATATTCACTTATCTAAACAGGATGGCTCATTTCCAAAAGGTTCTAGTCAAAGTTTTATTTGACGTCCTTAAGGTTAACGTGGAGGCAGCCTTAAACCAAAAGTTATTCAATTAAAGTATTTGCTATTTGCTAAATACCTATGCTGTACTACATGGAGAGACACAGTCTCTTCCCTGTAAAGGTAGACAACTGAATAAGCAATAAAATACGTTGTGCTAATATGATGGTATGGGTATGTAAAGACTACCCTGAAGGAAATAGCTGATTTGTATTTGGGGTTCTTTTGGAAGAAATTATTTTTAATCTGAGACTTAAATTATGAATAAGAGTCAACCAAGGAGGGATGTGGTGGAAGAATTTTCTGTCAGTGGGTGCAGTATGTGAAAAGAAAGGCAAGAGAGCATGGAGCCATTGGGGGAACTAGTAGTAGTTCATTGTAAAGCTTGAATATTGAGAGACCAGCTAATGTTTCATTTTAAAAACAAGCATCACTGAAAGGATTTCCATTTTGATGGTTGTGTATTTTTGTTCTTCATTAAAACTGACAGGTTTTAATTCAATATTCAAAGCTCTTTGTTTTGATTTTGATATAGAGATTAGACAGTTATAAGAAGTCAGATTGATTTCAGGTGCCTTTTTGTGTTATCTCGTAGCTATTAAACTGTTTATTCAAATATCTCACTAAGGTCAGAAGGAAAATCTTTAGCAAGCAGAGCACAAATGAAATTATACTTTCAATCTTTCCTTTCAAACTAATGTTTTAACCTTTACAAAACTACTAAGATGTCTATTGAAGTCATCTAAGTATTCTAACAAACTTGTATCCTTAATAATGACTGACGTCAGGTTGACTGATTTATAAACTGATATTAAGCAATAATGTGATTAAAAATATATAGGTATAATTTACCTATTAGGCTATAGATATGCTTCTGTTAAGTCTTTTTACAGTAGTATTTTCAGTCTTTGATAATTATATTAATATGAACTTGAAACAAGTACATATTACTATTTTTTATCTCTTATGCTGCAAAAAAATCTTGATTTCTCTGTTTTGGTATCTGAGAGAGAAGGAAGGATATTGGACTCTGAGTCTGATCCAGTTCTGCTGTTTTTAGCTCTCTGAACTTTGTGAATTACCTTTAGCTTCTGAACCTCAGTTTAACTCTTTTAAAAAACTCATGATATTCGTTACCTACCTCTGTCCACTTTTATAGGGTTATCATCACAAGGGAGAACAATTAAGAGCCATAAAAGATATTCAGGTGGTTTTCTACATATAGTTCATTTTCATTGTATATGTTTGGTTCTCAAAATTTAAAACACAAACATGATACTGGAATATATTATTAGATTATACCCTGCAACAACAGGAAAGTTATCTTTTTATTCCAAGATGAAAATCATGCCTTTGTAAGAGCTTCATATGTGTTTTTTAAAAATTAAATGGAAAAGTTGAAAGAGATACAGAAGTTGAAAGAGATACAGAGAAGCAAGATAACGTCTAAGAATAACTACTAGACACCCAGGATATCTCTATGCTTAATAAACCTACCATTTAATCAAAATAAAATTCCAGACCATTCAAAATATTTAGAACTGCTGGAGGCTAAACGTAGCCACAAAAAGACTCAGTAGCTACCTTTAGCCTCCAGCAGTTCTCAGTATTTTTTCTGTTTCAACATACCTGAGACAGAAGGTATACTCTTGCTTGTAATGGTTATTCTGTGTAATTAGTGAAACTGACTTTGTTGCAGGGAAGATGTATTGTGCAGGGGGGTGATTTGGAGAATGAGTTGGTACCACATACAGTTGAAAAGCTAGCTGTCTCCAAGATTCCAGTAGGTTTCTCTGCTCTTTACCTGACTCCTTGTAGAATCATTAACCTAAACATGTATCATTGCAGGAACCTAAGGACTTTTTATTCAACTGCTATACAATTTTTTTGTTTTACTACTTATGGGCTATAAAAGAAAGATCTTTGTTTCAGGAATTTTAAATGCCTGTTAGAATATACTTAAGTCTCAGAAGAAATCAGACTGCTTTTCACTATGACATCTTCTTTCAGTTCCCACTTAAGAAGATAGAAGTCTGTGGTATCTCATTATAAGCTCATTGGGGTCATCAGGAAATATGGAAATAGGGAACTGAAGCTTTGTCCACAGTACAGCCTTGATCCTTCTGAGCCTACACTCTTATATACAATTATAGAATTTATTTTCATGTTTATCCTATAAATGCTTCTCAAATTGAGTTGTGAGTAAACCTGGGGAAAGTGAATTAGAGATCTGCAAACTACCAGGATAAAACATGGTACATTTTCTTGGACTATTAATTTTATTTACTGGTAGGTAAGCTAAATTATTTTCAAATAATAAGATACATAATGGTATAAAATGAAAATTTGATCGAACTCCAGCCCATTGATTGAGGCCAGTCTTCATATTCTTAGTAGTATGAGTTTACCCTCCTCTGCTGTTAGGAGCATCTTGGTGGAAAATTTTAAGAAACAGCATTCTATGAGTTGTTTAGCTGTTTATCTTGACAGAGACTTCATATGGCATCAAGGGCTACGTCTTCTAGGTTATTTACACAGTGCCAAGCATTTGACCAGCGCACATTAAATGTAATACAAGAGATAAAAACCTGTCTCCCCCACATCCCCATCTCAATTTCAAAACATTACCCTTCAGCAAGGGTGAGGGACTTTTACTGAGTTATTAAGATTTTGTTTTTGAAAAAACAGTCTATTGCTAAGAATGAATCGTTTTAGCAATTTATTCCTCCCTTTTTAGAAAAGGCTCTGGAAGAATGAGTTCAGAGATGAAAAGAGGTGTGATTTAGGAAAAGGCAATACATAATTAGCGTTAAC
Organism: Callithrix jacchus; assembly: GCF_049354715.1. Classification (NCBI taxonomy): domain Eukaryota; kingdom Metazoa; phylum Chordata; class Mammalia; order Primates; family Cebidae; genus Callithrix; species Callithrix jacchus. Next base: position 100,583,261 of record NC_133509.1, read on the forward strand.
GTCCCTGTGAAGGGCAAACCATTTCATGAAAAAATCCCCTAAAGTCTATTTGGAGCCTATCTAAGATTGTTAGAGCTAGAGATAGAATCCAGGTGTTCTTAATTTCCTGTGGGATGTCTGGGCCACATAGCCTTGATAACCATTCAGAAATTATCAGTGTTTTTATAAATACTGATATACCTATTACGATATGTGTATTTCACAAATATTTGGTATAAATTACATTATTACAAATTGAGTCGTGTCTTAAACTTCTAGCGGAGCTAGATTACAAAGTAAATAACCTTTTTTTTAACATGAGCTGGTAGTCTCCTGATTCACTCCCCACCCTTTCTTTTTTCTTCCTTCTCCCTTCCCTTCCTTTCTTCCTTTTTAAAGTGTTTGAGTTTTGTTTTTGTTTTGAGACGGAGTTTTGCTCTTGTTACCCAGGCTGAAGTGCAATGAAGCGATCTCGGCTCACCGCAACCTCCGCCTCCTGGGTTCAGGCAATTCTTATGCCTCAGCCTCCTGAGTAGCTGGGATTACAGGCATGTGCCACCATGCCCAGCTAATTTTTTGTATTTTTAGTAGAGACGGGGTTTCACCATGTTGACCAGGATGGTCTCGATCTCTTGACCTCGTGATCCAATCGCCTCGGCCTCCCAAAGTGCTGGGATTACAGGCTTGAGCCACCACTCCCAGCCAAGTTTTTCTGTTTTCTTAGACATGTATGTGAGTCTTTGAGTCTCAGTCACCTTCAACTCAAACATCAAAGCATAGAAAAAGAAGATTGCAATCTTTTAGTTGCATTTTGATAACAGAATCTTATTTGCTTAAAACGCATTAAGCAAATCACATTAGAGTGATTCTGCAAACAAGATAATTATTGAAATTTTGAAGAAAGTCAAGAATGCATCCTATCCCTTTTGTTTAGTTTTATATGCAAGAGCTCTGGGTATGATGTGAATCTATAATTTCTTTATCTTCCTTCCTCAGGGTTATATAAATTGTAGGCTAATTTCATAGAATAGGAAATAATAAAATCCATGATCTTTATTGGAATTATACATATTTCTTTTCCTCCCAAAGGATGTTGTTCGGTAAGAAAGTTCTATAGTGGTTTATACATCAGGTTCCAGTGGAAAGAAAGATTCGTGTGTGTGTGTGAAAGACTCGTGTGTGTGTGTGTGTGTATTTAAGTCACAGACTTTCTTCGTCATGCATTTTTGTTGCCTTTAGCAGAAGTTCAAAAGCAAATTACAGAATCATAAACATTCTTAGATGGTACTTTGGTATCAGGCTTTTTTTCCTTTCTTTTGCTTCCCAAAATACAGGGATCAAAAATATTCTTAGCAGTTATTGAAAAGAATTAGAGTTGGGTCTTCCACCTTTCCCTGAAGAGGTCCTCCCTTTGATTCAATTTAAGTTTAGTCTGCTATTATAAGTAGCCATTAAACTTAATGCAGGTTATATTCCCTGGAAGCAAGAAATTGCTACTAGTGATAATGTAAGTCATTCTGATTTTCCCAAAAGATACATTAGTTATCATTCTTGTTCAGATTTTGATGTCTAACTTTACTTTTGAAAAAATACAGCTTTCAACAAATACTGTATTAGGTATACATAATGGGCACATTTATATTTTTAATGTTTCTAATAATAAAGTTTTTTAAAAAAAATAAATGGATCTCTATCATAAACAGGAAGTGCACTAATCATTCAGTAAAAATTTGAATGTTTCTAAATGCCATGGGGAATGTAAAGATGACCCTTCAGGATCTTGTTATTTAGTATCATGAGAACCATACATCTGTAAATGTAAAAAAGGTAGTGTCATAGAGAGGTCTAAAGTCCTGTGGGCAACCAGAGTATAGAAAAATTGTTTCTGGCTACAGGAATTAGAGACTACACTAGATGTATGAGCTGGGCTCTAAAGAATGAAGAATATCATCTACCAGGACAGATCAGTGTCATTGATTTGGAGTCAGAAGTTATTAGCTGTGTGACTTTGGGTAGTGTCCCTTAACCTCCCTGTTCTGTGTACCTTACAGAGTTGTTACGAGCATTCAGTGTGATAATATACTTGATAGTGCTTTATATATTCCAAATCACAGTATGTTATTATTACCACTTTAGTTTTATGGGAAGAAAGCAAAATAGCAATAATAGCATAATTGGGTTATAGAATTTCAGCAGGCCTTCTTTTAACTTTAACCGTCAACATGAATGAAACTCCGAGCTACTTGATAGCTTTTTGTCTAGCAGTCCTCCCAAGGAGAGCCAGCTTTGGGTTCCCAGCTCCCCCAGCCCCCATGATGATCATTCTCCACTTCTATAGGGTTTTATTTAGGTTGTCCAGTGAAATCTCAGTATCCAAACTGATTAAGCATCAAAAATATGCTCCTATCAAGGAGCTGACCAGTTTCTCTTAGTTTTTGGCACAGGGTTTCCTTCTTAGGTAGAGCCATCACTGACCCCAATCAGAGAACCTTCCTGACAAAACGGTCTTCAGGTTAGTCTTCTTAAGCTCTCCAAGTTGATAGGACAATGGCTGGGAGTAGAGGGTGTACTAGGAATAAACCATTTTGTCTTGGAGTTCTAATATGTATATAATACTAAGAGAAGCAAAAATAGGCCCCTTTGAAGGCACTACTCTGTTGGAGTAATGCTTAGGAATCTGAACATACCCCAGGTGATAATTTCCAAGTAACTTTTACCTAAAAGTAGAGAAGTGTTTTTCCAGTTTTTTCTAAACGCTAAACAGACCAGTCTTTTTTTTCCTAAACACTTGCAATGGAATTGTGCAAATTCTAAGAATCTGAATATTAGAAATACATAAAAGTGAGGGCCTTTAACTGAGAAAACATCCCTCTGGTACCTCTCTGTTGAGTAGAAGGAGGTACATAATGCCTGACCAGCAGAGATTATGTAAGCAACCAAAAACATAGTATTGAAGCATTGTAACATGGTCCTATCCTCTCTAGGTTTTGGGTATTTTATATTACATTCGAAGCTATTATTCTGGGAGAATATAGTATATCTGGGTCTGGCTAGGAATAAACTAGAACACTTCGGTGGGATTTTAGGCATGGTAAAAAAAGCAGTTGATAAAAGAGTAAATCGCCAGTATTTTTCTTTTTTTACTGCCACTGCCCATCTTGCTGTGTTCACTAAAATCAAGTGTAGGAGTTGGAGAGTAGGTTAAATAGCTGCTTCTGCTGCTACATCTGGAAATCTTGCTCCATATAATTTAGAATTAATAATACGACATTGGCAAAAAATAGTCATTATACCGTATGGTCTTCTTTTCTGGATTAGATCCAGTACCAACTATGGGGCCGCCCAAATTGAGATATTAGAATCTATAAAGCAATCTGTCTGCATTCTTTGGAAATATAATACCTAGATTGAATTCAGAATATGATGTTTACATTTTAAAAGTTATGTGATGTCTCTATTTCAGAGGGAAGATTAATATTTTATGGCCTGTCATAAATAACCATCTTAGAGGCCCCCATTTGTTTCATGTATGCATTAATAATGGAAATTGAGTTCATTCAACTATTGTAATTTTTGTACATCTGTATCATGATTTATATATTGCCTCATTGGTAAACATGTAAATTATTTTAAGTTTTTGCCATTATAAAGAGTATTTTTGTGCATATCTCTTTGCACATATATATTAGTTTCCCTAGGGCAGTGCTTACAAACTTTTTCACATTATACTATATGTAAAAATTATTTTTACTGCCCATAATATCATCTGGGTGACGGTGGCAAAGCTACAGAGGTCTCTGACAGTGTATTACGTATAAAATCTCATGCTCTAAAAAAGAGCTTGACAAACTATAGTCCTCAGACCAAATTCAGCCCCCTACCTACTTTTGTAAATAAGGTTTTATTAGAATACATTCATTCCCATTTGTTAATGTGTTGTCTGTGTCTGCTTTTACACTACAGTGGCAGAATTGAATGGTTGCAACAGAAACTATATGGCCCACTATATTAGTCAGGGTTCTCCTGACAAACTGAACCATTAGGATATATAGTAAGATAGAACCTGAAAGATTTATTATAAGGTCAGTACCTTATAATTAGTTCACACAATTATCAAGTCTGATGGTCTACCATCTGCAAGCTGGAGACCCAGGAAAGCCAGTAGTATATTATTGTTAAAAGGCCAGAGAGCTAGAGGGCTGATGGTGCAGATATCAATTTGAGTCTGAAGGCCTGAGAATCAGGATTGCCAGTGGCAAAAGATAGATGACCTAAAGATATTCTCTTACATTTTCTTCCAGAATCTTTATAGTTTTATCTTTTGCATTTAGGTCTATAATCCCTCTAATACTCATTTTTATTTGTCACTTAAGGGTTGAGGTCATTGTTTTCCATGTTTTTATTCAGTTGTTCCAGGCTTATCTGTTGAAAACTTCTATTTGAATTGCCTTGGTGCCTTTGTCGAAAATCAATCAGTAATATATGGATCTATTTCTGATTTCTCTATCCTGTTCAGCTGCTCTATTTATGTCTATCTTTATACTTTAAATTTTTATCAGCCATCAAATATTTCACAGCATGTTAATTAGAAAGCTGTACATAGGTCTAGAAGTGGTATTGCTAGGTCATAGGAAAGTATACATTTCTTTAACTTGCCTACATATGCCTAATCCCTCTAAGGACAAATTATTTCAAAATCTTCTCTGCTTTCAGAATCATCTCCTTTTAGTCTGTCTTCTACACTGCCATCAGAATGGTATTTTCAAAACCAAATATGACTTTCTCTCCTTTCCTAAAGCCTTCCATGGCTACTTAAGTGTATAGAAACTTCTTGCTTAGAATATAGGAAATGCCCTTTCACATAAACAGCTTACTTTTCAAAATGTGCCCTGCACTCCATAATTCACTAGTCTACCTACAAATTTATCCCTTGAAAGTTTTGTCAGCTTTTACTGCTATACTGGGAACATGTAATTCCTTCTCTCTAGAGAATATCTTTCCTCCGCTTCATCTCATGAAATCCTATTTATCTTTTAGTATCATTCCCTTTGTGATATTTTCCTCCAATTGACACCATGTTTTCACTGTATTTAAAGTTTATTTTCTTGTTTCTTTGACTATCTTGTGAGTTGTTTAAGAAGCTTGTCCTATTTATTTTTATCTGCTCACTGCCTGATAATACTAGCCAAATACTCATTACTCAGTTTTTTTTTTAATTAAATTGCCTATGATAAGCAGAATGATCCTTGAAAATTTTTAATTTCCCTCTGAATCTATCAAATAAAATACAGCCTTGTCTATGTGATTCAGAGGTTTCTGGTGAAGAGCAAATGAAGTAATAGGCATGGAAATATTTGAAGAATGTTTTTAAAATATGATGGCCTTGTTGTTTATAACAAAATTTCACTAGAATTAATCCTCTTGGTTTCTTATAAGCTTATTATGGTAGACCTTTACCTTCATATATTTGCATTGGTTAAAATTATTCTAATATTAAAGACTTTAAAGATTTTTATTTCTAATGTTTTCATTAAAACTGAAAATAACTAAGTTAAAAAATACTTTTGCTTTAAAACTGTAAATTAAATAAGGCATTTTCTTATATAAAAGCTGAGTTGTATGTGTGTACATGAGTGTCTTTTCAAATATCTTTGATTCAACAAACATTGAGTACTGCTCAGTTAGGCACTATGATCATGATAATATTACAGTGATAGCTAATATTTAGTGAACCATACTGTATTACTGTGCTAAGAACATTACATATATTATCTTATTTAATATTCACAATACCTTATTATCCACATTTTATATAGGTCAGTAACTTGCCAGAGGTAGTACAGCCACTAAAATACAGAAAACCCAGTCTTACTTCAAAACCTCACCTTTAAATATTGTGCTCAGGGGTTAGCAAACTATAACACCCACAGCCTTGTAAGGCCTGCTATATTTTTAACAGGTCGTTTTAAAAAGAAGATGTAACAGAGACATAATGTGGCCTGCAAAGCATAAAATATTTACTATCTGGCCCTTTAAGAAAGTGTTTGTCAACCTCAAAATGGTTTAAGAGAGTCCCTGTAACTCCAGAAGCTCTCAGTCCAAATAGGAAATAAACACAAACATTTTAAAATTCTGCCTCATAAGGCAAAATGTGTTTAGTGATGTTAATATAAAGATTTAAACAAGAATCCAAAGATGGTCAGGCACAGTGGCTCACGCTTGTAATCCCAACACTTTGGGAGGTTGAGGCAGGATTTCTGCTTCAGACTAGGAGTTTGAGAGCAGCCCATCAACATAGTAAGACCTGGTTTCTTTTAAAACAAATTTGATTTTAAATAGCTGAGCATGGTGGCACATGCCTATAGTCCTAGCTACTTGGGAAGCTGAGGTAGAAGGATTGCTTGAGCCTAGGAATTCAAAGCTACAGTGAACTAGGATCATGCCATTGCACTCTAGCCTGAGCAACAGAGTAAGGCCGTGTCTCGGGGGAAAAAAAGGAACCCCAAGGAATTGGAGGTTGTAATCATTCCAGCCAGAAAACTTAGAAGAAATGGTTTTGAAATAGTTGTAAAGTGACCAGAAATCTTAGGTATAGAATTCTTCACACCTGCACTACTTGACAGGGGATGATAAAAAATACTTGCTCATCACATGCCGAGATAACAGAACTCCTGGACATTAGTTTTTCTTCTACCTCTTATTTGCCGAATTATGTAGAAGAGTACATCAAACCATCTGCTTCTCAGTTTAGCTGTTCGTCAATTGTGAATAAAAAATTGGTTCTGATAGTTATCTTGAATTTTGAAGTGAATCAAAAAAAAATAGAGGGTGCTTCAGTGCAGGTATTTTTTAAGCTGTAAAAACATGAAAATGGTAGTGCTTTAGTTAAATAAACCTTGCATTTTGTATTCAGTCTTAACTGTCATTGGATTGACAAAACTGAAAACCAATGTTTACATTTACAGTAATTGCAATTTTTGCAATAGGTTTCTTATAGGAATTTAGCATTTAATTTTATAATACATTTGCATTAATTTGGGAGAAAAAAATGAAACCGTGCTTTTGTAGAATATTTGCAAAAGTAGTCAAGTTAATATAGAATTGCTTGTTAGGAAACTTTTTAATTGAATTGAGGAAATGACACAAGATTGGTATTGTTATTACTCAACCCTTGGTGTAAACAACCCTTGGTGTAAACAGTGCCAAAGATATAATGAATACTACCATGAAAGATTAATATTTTGTAATTAAACACACAGATAAATACTAAACTACATTGGGAGATGCATTTTCTGCTAATATAATTTAAAATATGACAGTTAAATAATCAAATATTTGGATATTGAGGAATTTTATTCTCATAGAGGAAAAAAAGGGGCCAGGCGCAGTGGCTCATGCCTAAATTCCCAGCACTTTGGGCGACTGAGGTGGGCAGATCACGAGGTTAGGAGATCGAGACCATCCTGGCCAACATGGTGAAACCCCATCTCTACAAAAACACAAAAATTACCTGGGTGTGGTGGCGCATGCCTGTAGTCCCAGCTACTCGGGATACTGAGGCATGAGAATCACTTGAACCTCATGGAGGTTGGAGGTGAAGATTGCAGTGAGCCAGGATTGCGCCACTGCACTCCAACCTGGCGACAGAGAAAGACTCCATCTTAAAAAAAAGAAAGAGAGAAAAAAGGATAAATTATGTGGGTTGAAAAATATTTCAAACACCAAAAGTAAATGCAGAGGAGACATAAAGATTCCCTGATTTTTACAATGGTGCAGAATAGCATCCATTGTATAAGTAATGAATGTTATGTCTATATTCATGACAGTTTTTAAAAATCTGATAATGGCTTCAAACTATTTCTTTTTCTGAATATAATTAATATTAATATATAATTGGACTATATTAATGTGTATGTGGGCAAATCACTGTTCCCTGTTCTATTGTGGATATATAATTTAAATTAAATATTTCTCATTTGAATAAATGAAATCTGTTTGAACATTTTTCTGAGCCTGAAAAGAATATATGTTAATCATAAGTATCATTTTGGTTTCTGTGTTATACGTTGGTGCATATATTTTGGTTGGCATTGATTTTATATTAAAATATATATTTGGTGGCATTTTCAGTTGTTTGATAAAAATACTTTTACTATAATATACCCCTAAATATTTATCAGTACATATTCCTATCTATTTTAGTAGTGGAATAATCTATCTAATTGAGTGAAAACAGGAGTAACCACAGATGCATAAAATAATATATTTGTAAATTAATGCATTTGCCGTCTCAAAGACTGCCTTGCAATTCTTTTTCATGGAAATGAATTACCAGTAGATCTTTATAATATGCTAAGATGATTAAAGAAAATGTGAAGAAAAGAATCCTTCTGAAAAGGTTTGAATGTAGTCTTTGAGTTGTGGCTAAACAATAGTCTGAACCCTCTATCTATTCATGTCATTCTTTAAAAATAATGGAAAGAAATGGTTCCAAAAGCTATATTTTGAAGATACTATCTGTTGTCAAGGGCAAACTAATATTTTTAAGCTATTGCTTTGATATGGTTTAGCTTTGTGTCCCCACCCAAACCTCATCTTAAATTATAACCCACAGGTGTTAAAGGAAGAACCTGAGGGGAGGTGATTGAATCACAGGGGCGATTTCCCCCATGCTGTTCTTGTGATTGTGAGTTCTCAAAAGCTTTGTAAGCATCTGGCATTTCCTCTGCTCTCACTTCTCTCACCTACCGCCATGTAAGACATGTCTATTTTGCCTTCCATCATGATTGTAAGTTTCCTGAGGCTTCCCCAGCCATGTGAAACTGTGAGTCAATTAAATGTCTTTTCTTTATAAATTACCTAGTCTCTGGGTATGTCTTCATAGCAATGTGAAATGGGCTACTACATGCCTTTTTGGTAAAACAGTATGTTATTATCCAGTTTCATGTTTAATTAGTTTAATTTAAATTAACCAAATGCCTTTTTGTATTAGAGGCCACAGGTAACAAAAACAGAAAAAGACTGTTGAATTTGTGAATTTTTAAAGGCCATCACTCTGTCTCCTTTCCTGCCTCCTCTCTATATTTGGGCTAGTGACTACCAGAAAGAAATAAAAAGGTAAAAGCTCAGACTTAAAGAAGAAACAAGAAACTTATTTTACAGTCTTTTATCAATGGAGTATGAGACATATTTTTGCAAAGTATCACCGCATTTCCTAATTCAAAAGAGATTTGGACACAGTTATCCCTGCGGCACTGAAAGAAGAATTTGCTTTCTCTCAGTGGCCATATAGAACAATAAGAATAATGCAGTCAACTCTCTTCTAAATTAATGTAAAGAAATGTAATTGTAGATAGTGTGAAATGGTAAATATTCAAAAAATTACTTTTCCTTCACTTTGGACAGTTCTATGCCATGCTATTGTAGATTAACCCTGTTACCGTAAAGGGGGTCTCAATCCAGATCCCAAGAGAGGGTTCTTAGATCTCACGCAAGAATTTGGGACAAGTTCCTAGAGTAAAGTGAAAGCAAGTTTATTAGGAAAGTAAAGTAATAAAGAATAGCTACTCCATAGGCAGAGCAGCCCTGAGGCTGCTGGTTGCCCATTTTTATGGCTATTTCTTGATTATATACTAAACAATAATTCTTTGACCAAAATCAATCATGTACAGACTGTTCTTAACAAAATAAAAACAACTCTTAAAACTAACAACTTTAATCCTTCACTGAGAATGGCTTTAATATAATAATATGGCATATCCATTAATAGGCATCAACTATTAACCTACCTAAGTAGCTTTCAAGTAGTTCCGTAGTTACATGATAATGTGGGCTTTCTTTCGTTTCATTTCAAGGATTATTCATGAATTTTCTGGGAAAGGGGTGGGCAACTCACAGAAGTGAGGGTTCCTCCCCATTTTAGACTACATTTTGCCATGACATTTGTAAACTGTCAGTGGTGCTGGTGTGAGTGTCTTTTAGCATGCTAATATATCATAATTAGCATAAAATGTGCAGTGAGGATGACCAGAGGTCACTTTCCTCACCATCTTGGTTTTGGCGGGATTTAGCAGGCTTCTTTATGCAAGCTGTTTTATCAACAAGATCTTTATGACCTGTATCTTGTGCTGACCTTCTGTTTTATACTGTGATTTAGAATGCCTAACCTCCTGGGAATGCAGCCCAGTATGTCTTAGCCTCATTTTACCCAGCAGTTTTAAGCTTATAGGAAAACTGAACAGAGAGTAGAGAGAGTTCCCCTATATGCCCTCCCATTACCCCTGCACCAAGTGCCAGGTGTAGCATATTTCCCCCCACATTTTTGAGAGAGTCCCAAACTCTGTTGCCCAAACTGGAGTGCAGTGGCACAGTCATACTTCACTGCAGCCTTAAATTCCAGGACTCAAGCAATCCTCTCCTACCTCAGCCTCCTGAGTAGCTGGGACTACAGGCATGCCACCATTCCCTGCTAAATTTTAAATTTTTGTAGAGACAGGATCTTGCCATGTTGCACAGGCTGGTCTTAAATTCCTGGCTTCAAGCAGTTCTTTTGCCTGGGCTTCCCAGTGCACTGGGATTACGGGCATGAGCCACCATGCCCAATCCTCTATTATTAATATTTGTATTGGCATGGTATATTTGTCATAATCAGTGAACTGATATTGATACATTATTAATTAAAATCCATAGTTTACATTAGGCTTCACTTTGTGCTGTACAATTCTCTTGGTTTTGTAAAATGCATAATATCATTTATTCCCTGTAGCATAATTATACAGAAGTTTCACTGCCCTAAAAATCTCATCCTCTACTTATTTATCCCTCCCCACCTGCCTTGCCCCTTAACTCCTGGTAAACTAATCTTTTGTATCTTCACAGTTTTGCCTTTTCCAGATGTCTTACAGTTGGAATCATACATTGTGTGGTTTTTTTCTGACTTTTTTTGTTGTTTTTTACAGTTCCTACATGTCTTTTTATAACTTTACAGCTCATTCCTTTTTATTGATGAATTGTATCTTATTATATGGATGTATCACAGTTTCTTTATCCATTTGACAACAGTCAGTTGGTATTGGAATTGGACATCCACATGCAAAAAAAGGGGAGAGGTTGGGATTAGACACTGACCTTTTAAGTTTCACAAAAATGAACTCAAGATGGATCATAAATGACATCTTGATTGCTTTCATTTTGGGGGCAATTATGAATAAATCTAATATAAATATTTGTGCACAGGTGTATGAATGTGCATATACATTTTCAACTCATTTGAGTAAGTTGTAGCAGTGAGATTGCTGGATCATATGGCAAGACTATGTTTAGCTTTGTGAGACACTGCCAAATTATCTTCCAAAATGACTGTCTGTCTAGGCTGCTATAGCAAAATATAAACTGGGTGATTTAAACAACAGACAGTTTTGGAGGCTTGAAAGTGCAACATCAAGGTGCCACCAGATTCAGTTCTTGACGAGGGCCTTCTTCCTGGCTTTTACCCTCGCATGATGGAGAGAGAAAATCTGCTTCTCATCGTCGTCTTCTTCTAAGACCACCAATTCCATCATGGGAGCTTTATCCTCATTACCTCATGTAAACTTAATTGCCTCCCAAAAGCCTCATCTCCTAATACCATCACATTGGAAGTTGGGACTTCAGCATTTCAATTTGAGGGGAGAGGAGGGACATTCAGTCCACAACAGTGGTTATACCATTTGGCATTCCCACAAGCAAAGAATGAGAGTTCCTGTTCTTTCACATCCTCCCCAGAATTTGGTGTTGTCACTTTTTCAGATTTTAGCCATTCTGATATGTATGTGGTAGTATTCTGTTTTAATATGCAGTTTACTAGTGGCATATGGTCTTGAGCATCATTTCATATGCTTATTTGTCATCTGTACATCTTCTTTGGTGAGATGTCTGCTCAGATCTTTTGCCCATTTTATAATTGGGTTGTTAGCTTTCTTACTATTGAGTTTTAAGGGTTTTTTTTTTATTTTGGAGAGAAAGAGTTCTTATATATTTCGGTTATAAGAGCTTTATTTATATATAAAGTTGAGTTGGATACAAGTTCTTTCATCTGTGGGTTTTCATTTCATTTTCTTAATTATGTCTCATAGAGCAGAGGTTTATTGTGGGTGTTTGGTGGGGGGTGGTTTGAGACAGAATCTCATCCTCAGCCTAAGCTGGAATGCAATAGCACAATCTCGGCTCACTGCAACCTCCATCTCCCAGGCTCAAGCAATTCTTCTGCCTCAGCCTCCCAACTAGTTGGGACTACGGGTGCATGCCACCACACTTGGCTAATTTTTGTATTTTTAGTAGAGACGGGGTTTCACCATATTGGCCAGGCTGGTATCAAACTCCTGACCTCATGATCTGCCCACCTTAGCCTCCCAAAGTGCTGGGATTACAAGCATGAGCCCCGGCACCCGGCCAAGCAGAGGTTTAGCTTCTCAATTTTTTTCTTTTTGGATTGTGCATTTGGTGTTTTATCTAAAAACTCATTGCCAAACCCACAGTCACCTAAATAATATTCTGTGTTATCATGCAGAAGTGTTACAGTTTTGGATTTTACATTAAGGTCTATGATTCATTTTGAGTTCATTTTTGTGAAAGGTATAAGGTCAGTGTCTAGATTTTATACCCTGTTTCTGTTTGTTTGTTGTTTTTGCATGTAGAGGTCTAATTTTTCAAGCACCATTTGTTGAAAGACTATCCTTTCTCTGTTGGATTGCCTTTGCTCCGTTCTTAGAGATCAGTTGACTATCTCCATTTGGGTCTTTTTCTGGTATCTTGTTCCATTCATCTATTTGTCTGTTTGCCAATACCACACTATCTTAATTACTTTATATATAAAGTAATCTTCAAAGAAGTCTTGAAAGTCAGGTAGGTCAGTCCTCCTACTTTGTTGTTCTTCAGTGTTATGTTAACTGTTTGGGGTGTTTTACCCTTCCATATAAACTTTAGAATCAATTTATTGATAGTCACAAAGTAACTTGTCAGGATTTCAATTGATTGTGATGAATTTATATATAGAGTTGAGGAAAACTGACATATTGACACTACTGAGTCTTCTCTATCCATGAACCTGTAATAGCTCTATTTATTTAGATTTTCTTTGGTTTCTCTCTTTAGTTTTATAGTTTTCCTCATATAGAGCTCATAATCTATTTTACTAGACAAACTAACTTCTGTCATCCCTTCCTCCCCCTCCACTCTCATTAGTGTAAATGGTGGTGTGTTTTAAATTTCAAATTCTCATTGCCCATTGGTAATATATATGAAAGCATTTGACTTTTTTTGAGACAAGAGTCTTGCTCTGTTGCCCAGGCTGAAGTACAGTGGTGCAATATAGCCTCACTGCAACCTCCTTCCCAGGTTCAAGCCGATTCTCCTGCCTCAGCCTCCTGAGTAGCTGGGATTACAGGTGTGTCACCACACCTGGCTGATTTTTGTATTTTTAGTAGAGACCAGGTTTCACCATGTTGGCCAGACTGGTCTCAAACTCCTGGCCTCAGGTGATCCACCCATCTCAGCTTCCCAAAGTGCTGGGATTACAGGCGTGAGCCACCACACCCAGTCACATTTGACTTTTGTACGTCAGCCTTGTATCCTACAATCTTGATATAATTACTTATTAGTTCCAGCAGGGTTTTTCTACTGTTTTGTTTTTTGTTTTTTGTTTTTGGCAGGGGGAGGGCCGGGCATGGGGGTGCCAATTCTTGGGATTTCCTACATAAATGGCCATGTCATATGTGAAAAAAGATAGTTTTATGTTTTCCTTCCCAATCTGTATACCTTATATTTCTTTCTTTTGTCTTATTGCATTGACTTCCACTACTGACTGGCCTCTTTTGTTTTTAGTGTTTCATAGGAATGGAGAGAGGGGCCATCCTTTTGTTGTTTCCAACTTAGGAGGAGGGTATTAAGTTTCTCACCATTATGTAGTTAGCTGTAGGTTGTTTGTAGATGTTCTTTATCAAGTCAAGGAAGTTGTTCTTGCTGAATTTTTAAACATGAATAGGTGTTGGATTTTGTGGACTACTTTTTTTGCATCTGTTATTGTGAAATTGTTTCTCTTCTTTAGCCTGTTGATTGGATGGACTATCTTAATTGACTTTTCAGTGGTGAACCAGCACTAGATTCTGAAATAAATCCCAAGGGGTCATGGTGTGTAATTCTTTTTATACATTGTTAGGTTTTATTTGCTAATATTTCATTGAAGATTTTGCATCTGCATTAATGAGAGCTATTAGTCTATTTCCTTTCTTGTAATGTCATTATGTGATTTTGGTATTAGTGTAATGTTAGCCTCATAAAATGGTTTAAGAAGTATTCCCTCTGTTTCTGTTTTCTGGAAGAGATTATACAGAAATGGCATCATTCGTTCCTTAAATGTTCGATAGAATTCACCAGTGAAACTTTGTGAGTACCAATGGTGCTTTCTGTTTTAGAAAATTATTGTTTATTCAATTTCTTTGATCAATATAAAGACCTGTTCAGATTACCAGATTCTCCTTGTGTGAGTTTTGGTAGATTGGGTATTTCAAGGAATTGGTTCAATTCATGTTAGCTATCAAATTTGTGAGTACAGTGTTTTCCATAATATTCCTTTATTATCATTTTAATGTCCATGTGATTAGTTGTTGTGGCCTGTCTTTTATTTCTAATATTAGTAATTTGAGTCTTGTCTCCTTCTTTTTTGGTTAGCCACACTAAGGTTTTATTAATTTTTACTGATATTTTCAAAGAGCTAGCTTTTCAGTTTGTTAATTTTCTCTGTTGTTTTTGTATTTTCAATTTTATTGATTCCTTCTGCTTACTTTGGATATAATTTGTACTTTTTTTAGTTTACTAATGTGAAAGCTTCGATAATTGGGTTTAGCGTTCTCTTCCTTTTTATTATATGTATTCAGTGCTATGAAATTCCATTTAAGTACCACTTTTGCAACATTCCACAAATTATAATGTTTTGTTTTCATTTAGTTTAAAATATTGTTTATTTCTTGACACATCTTTGATTCTTTTTTTTTTTAGAGATGGAGTTTCACTCTTGTTACCTAGGTTGGAGTGCAATGGCGCAATCTTGGCTCACTGCAACCTCCGCCTCCTGGGTTCAGGCAATTCTCCTGCCTCAGCCTCCCAAGTAGCTGGGATTACAGGCACGCGCCACCATGCCCAGCTAATTTTTTTTGTATTTTTAGTAGAGACGGGGTTTCACCATGTTGACAGGATGGTCTCGATCTCTTGACCTCGTGATCCACCCGCCTCGGCCTCCCAAAGTGCTGGGATTACAGGCGTGAGCCACCGCGCCCGGCCCACATCTTTGATTCTTATGTTATAAATGTTAAAATGTGCGTTTTGAATGAAGAGACTCCCCTCCCTCCCCGACCCCAGCAAAGGGCAGTGGGATAGGAGTTGGTTTTATAAGTTGGGGCAGATCTTTTGGGGAGCGGGTGGGAGTGTTACGGAGTAAGATCAGTTACAGTGGTGGGAGTAGAGGTAAGGAATATATTATTACCATAAGTTCACTTACAATGTCGAGTGGGGTAAGGCATAAGAATAGTTAAGATGGTAGTGTGGGGTGAAGGGATATTCACAGAGTAAGAACAGTGAAGATGGCAGGGTGGGGTGAAAAGCTTAATGTCCAGGAGAAGCTCTACTGGGCGATTATGGATAATGGCCAGGCAGTGCGGCTGATTAGCTGAGGCAGGCAGGACTTCAGACTTTCTGGGTCCAGGCTTGCACTTGGAGGCCTGACAATAAATAACACAAAATGCTTCAGCTATCTTTTTGTTAATGATTTCTTGTTTAATTCCATTGTGGTTTGAGAGCATACTTTGCATGCTATCTATTCTTTTAAATTTGTTAAGGCATGTTTTGTAGGCCAGAATATTGCTTATCTTGGTAAAGTGTTCCCTGTGAACTTGAGAAGAACATGTGTTCTACTGTGGATGGATGAAGTATTCTATAAATCAATTAGATTGATGGTGCTGCTCAGTTCAATTATATCTTTACCAGTATTCTCCCTGCTGGTTATGCTAATTACTGATAGACAGGTATTGAAGTTTCCAAGTATAATAGTGAATTTGAATATTCTCATTGCAATTCTATAAGTTTTTACCTCATACATTTTAACACTCAGTTGTTAGGTGCATCATACATATTAGGAATACTTGTGTCTTCTTGATGGTTAACCCTCTATCATTATATAATGCCCTCTATTGCTGATGATATTTTTTGTTTTTTATTCTTTTTTTAAAAAACTTTTGGTGTTCAATATCAGAGCTCAGGTAAGATATTGCTGATAATTTTCCTTGCTCTGAAGTCTACTTTATCTGAAATTTATAGAGCTACTCTAGCTTTCTTTTGATTTGTGTTAGTGTGGTATATTTTTCTCCAACCTTTTACTTTTAATCTATATGTATATCTTCATATTTAAAGTGGGTTTTTGTACCTAACATGTAGTTGGGTCTTGCTTTTTTTTTTTTTTAATTCACTTAGACACTCTCTGTCTCTAATATATTTTGGGCTATTTACATTTAAAGTGATTATTAATATAGTTGGGTTGTTTCTATAATTGTGGCTGTTTTCTATAATTGTTACCCTATTTTTGTTTTCTTTTTTATATTCCTCTAGTTTTCTGCCTTCTCTGGTTTTAATTGATCATTTTATAATGATTCCATTTTTCATTCTCTCTTAGCATACCAATTATAACTTCTTTTAGTGGTTTCCCCAGAGCTTGCAATATATATTTACAACTAATCCAAGTCCACTTTCAGATGATTTTATGTATGCCTTCATGGGATATATAATGCCAGGACCTTATAACAGAGTATTCCTAATTTCTTTCTCCCATCCCTTAAAGCATTGCTGTCATTCACTTCACTTATCCATAAGCTGTAATCACCAAATACATTGTTGCTAGTATTATTTTGAATACACTATAGATAAATTAAGAACTTAAAAAAAGATTTCACGTGTAACTTCTCTAACACTCTTCTTAATACATATTTTAGTTTGTGACCTATATCATTTTTTGTCTCTCTGAAGCTAGCAACAAATTTCCTGTTTTGTTTGTCTGAGAAATTCTTAATTATCCTTCAGAAGGGAAGGAGAAATTTTGCTGAATACAGAATTCTAAATGGGCGGTTTTATTCTTTCAAAAGAATTAAAACATCTTTAAATATTTTCTTCCACTCTCTTGCTTGCATGATTTCTGAAGAGAAGGCACATATAATTCTTGTTCCTCTCTAGATAAGGTTCCTCCAGCCCAGGGGTTTTCAAATTTTTTCTCTGACTTTCTGCAGTTTGAATATGTTATTCTTAGGTATAATTGTGTTTCTTTGGGTTATTTTTATTGTTGTTGTTTTTGTTTCTTGTATTTATCCTACGTCAGTTCTCTAGGCTTCATAGATTTGTGGTTTAGTGTCTCTCATTAGTTCTAGAAAATTCTCAGACATTATTATTTCCGAAATTTTTTTCTTTTTCTTTCTTCTCAAAAAATATTTGCTGGCTTTTAAAATATAGGTTAGAGGAAATAATCATGCACAAGTTATGTTCTGTGTAGTACTAACTTCTGAACTTCAATATTCTTTAGGAACTATATATTCTAGTCTAACCCAGCAGGTAGCATTAGCAGGCATAAGTAATATTCCGTTCTTCCCCGTCTTATCCTTTTCTTGTTTCTGTGGTGTATCTATCTCTTATCTCCAATACTGCAAGGAAAATAAGTAATTTGTTGGTACGCAACATGCATCCTTTAGAGTTAAAATGTAACATAGTCTGATTATATTACATATGTTGTTTCCTGTGCATTAACGCCTACAAGAGCATTTTGGGTCATATCACTGATTCATTCCATTCACTACTGTGATTTATAGCGACTCTAAGTGACTTTGCAGACTTTATGGTTGCCATCCATGATATCAACGCCTGAATATTCATATTTTTCCCTAAACATATAATCTCTGACTTTCATATTCTGTTGTGATAGATAATTAGTTCTGTAAGAGTTGTACATATCATATAAAACTATGCTTTATTTTACATACCCTTAAACTACTTTCAATGAAAGGTCCCTAGTTCTAAGATTTAATGAACACATTCTTTAACCCCCTATCCAAATATTTGGATTTTTGTAAGTTTTGAATATACTGCCTCTCAGTGTTCATTTTTTTTAGACAGAAGAGAATCATCCTAATGTCATTTGGGAGATCTCCACCCTCTTAAGTAATATGATTTGTCTTCTTTATTGGACCATTCTTTGAACTGCAGTGATTGAAACAAGCAAATTTATACATACACACCATGATTGTCCCTATTCATATATGTGTGTCCAACTTAGTGTTCAGTTGAACTAACTTAAAAATCATTTCACATCTTCTCTAAAAGTCCTTTCTCTAATCCTTTTAATCTTTTATAAATTTTGCTGACAAGAGTAATGCTAATTTTAGTAATAATCAGGGCTGAAATTTATTTCTGAAAATATAAAATATTTGTATTCATCTTGTGATTCATTTTGGATACCATCAGTTATTATATCCCAAATTTTAGATCATCAAGAGTAGATACTTTAATTTATAAGGTCTTCATGAGTAAACTGAAATTTATTTATCCCTAATTATGTCATTTAAGAAATTGAAGGAGGAAATATATTTCAGGACAGAAGCAAAATGTGTGTGCTTTAATGTTTAATAGTTAGAAGTATTTAAATAGATAATAGGAAGAGGGGTTTACAAGTTTAATAAACCTCTTTATGATAAATTTGCTCCTGGGTTTTCTGTTTCAAAGTAGGCTGTTTTTCCTTCATGGAAAGCTTATTATGTAATTTTACATAATTATTAGAAAATACAACTGTCACAGGACAGCTGATTCTCATTCTCTGAGGGTATTATTAACTTAACCATGAGCTTTAAAATAACTAAAAAGCACCCTAAATGTGTCATGCAAATAAATTAAATTTGGGATAAGCTGTCTTTAGCTATTATTTTTCTTTATTTGGAGATCTCAGTATGAACCCAAAATGACAGTTTGTGAAGTTATTAAACCACAGTTCACATCCCCTAGTTGCTTTCTATGGATATACATGATGATGCATTTTTGACGTTTATATCATTTGTGTAAATTCCTAGATCTAAACATTATAGACAGAAATTTGTACCTTACCCACAGGAACTTCTCTAGAGCCCCTCCTTTTGTCATGGTATTTAAACTCACACCAGGTGTAACCACCCTGCCTCTCCCTTTGTTATTCCATGAGGAGTCATTGTGGCTCTCACTGAAACTATGTTAATGAAGTGAGAATGGAATAGGACTAAAGACTCTGGAATCTGAATGTCTGGGTTCAACTCCTGTCTCTGACTCCTAGCTGAGTTACCTTAAATAAGGTGCTTAACCTCAGCTATAAAATGGGAACAAGAAAGTTCCTTATCAAAACTTTGTGAATTAATTGAGATAATCTGTTGGAAACATTTAGTATAGTACCTTGCATATCGTTGGTGCTCAATAACTGTTAGCTCTTAATGCCAGTTGCTAATAGAGAGCTGGGACAGGGAGGTATAGATGTAGGCGCTATGTTAGAGGCATTTTATAGCATGGCTCATTGAGAAAAGGTGAAGTAGTATAAGGAAAGAAAAGAGTCTGGGCCTTCATCTCTGCCAGAATCTTTATGACCTCAGATGAATATAGGAGTATGGTAAAATGATTTGGAGACCTACTAGGTAAGATGTTGTAGCTTATTGATAAATAACAGTCTACAGGTTGAAACCCAGGTTACATAGGATAGAATTTTTTTTTTTTTTTTTTTTTTTTGAGACGGAGTCTCGCTCTGTCACCAGGCTGGAGTGCAGTGGTGCAGTTGGCTCACTGCAGCCTCTGCCTCCTGGGCTTGAATGATTCTCCTGCCTCAGCCCCCTGAGTAACTGGGACTATAGGTGCATGCCACCACGCCCAGCTAATTTTTGTATTTTTAGTAAAGATCAAGTATAACTATGTTGGCCTGGATGGTCTCGATCTCTTGACCTTCTGATCCTCCCACCTTGGGAGGGATTACAGACATGAGCCACCGTGCCTGGCCTACGGTAGAAAATTTTAAGTAACCTTCTAGACAAGGGAGTGACGGAAGTCTTCCTTTCTAAATTCTAGTCCAAGTTCTAAAGAAAGTTGTGGTTACACTGTCCTTATTTTAAGCCCACTGAGAAATTGTATGAGAAACGTAATCTCAAGTATGAGATCTGTGCAAAGCAGTCTTTTAAAGCAGTGACAAACCAAAGATTACTTCCCACCATATCAGATATCTCCTCCTTGCCCTATTTGCTACATACATCTTCTTCCCTCCTCTCACTTGAATGCTCTATTAGTTAAGGTTTTGTGCCTTTTGCCTCATAGTTCTTTTTTTTTTTTTGCGGGGGGAGGAAGGCAGGAAGGGAGGGAAGAAGGACGGTAGGGAGGAAGGAAGGGATGAAGGAAGGAAGGAAGGGAGAAAGTGGGGAGGGAGGGAGGGAGGGAGGGAAGGGAAGGAAGGAAATCAAGCAATGAGAGAGACATTGCCAACCTGGATCTAGAGGTTTACAAGTTGATTTTTTTTGAGAGAAGGAAAGAAAAAGAAAAAATAAGTAAAGGAGAGGAAGAAAGAGGGAGAGTAAATGAAAATATTGCTTTATTTTGAAAAAACTTGGGTATTAATAATGGCCAATCAGTGTTTCATTTAAACTTATGGGTAGGTGTGATGTGGTATTGACAAGAATGTATATTTTGTGTATTTGAAGTGGAGAGCTCTATAAATATTTATTAAGTTTACTTGTTCCAGATCTGAGTTCGAGTCCTTGATATCCTTATTAATTTTCTGTCTCATTGAATCTAAGTCTCTATGTATCTGGGTGTTAGGATCCTTAGCTCTTGCTGTTGTATTGATCCTTTTACCACTATATCTTTGTTGCTTTAAAATCTATTTTATCCGCTATGAGAATTGCAACTCCTGCTTTTTATTTATTTATTATTCATTTTTGCTCTCCATTTGGTTGGTAAATCTTTCTCCATCCCTTTGTTTTGAGTCTTTGTGTATCCTTGCATGTGAAACAGGTCTGGATGTAACATGCCATTGGGTTTTGGCTGTGTCTTTTGATTGGGGGATTTAGTCAATTTATATTTAGGGTTACTGCCATTTGATGTTGACCGGCTGTTTTATCCATTTGTTGGTGTAAATTCTTCTTTATGTTGGTGCTCTTTACTTTTTGGTGTATTTTTAGAAAGGCTAATACTGGTTGTTTCTTTCTGTGTGTAATGCTTCTTTCAGAAGGTCTTGTAAAGCAGGCCTGGTGGTAATAAAATCTCTGAGTTCTTGCTTGTTCATAAAAGATTTTATTTTTCCTTCAGTTGTGAAGCTTAGTTTGGCTAGATATGAAATTCTGGGCTGAAGGTTCTGTTCTTTGAGGATGTTGAATATTGGCCCCCACTCTCTTCTGGCTTGTAGAGTTTCTGCTGAGAGATCTGCTGTAAGTCTGATAGGCTTGCCTTTGTGGGTAACCTGACCTCTCTCTCTGGCTGCCCTTAGTATTTTCTCCTTCGTTTCGACCCTGGTGAATCTAACGATTATGTGCCTTGGGGTTGCTCTTCTTGAGAATATCTTTGTGGTGTTCTCTGTATTACCTGGGGTTGAATGTTGACCTGCTTTGCTAGTTTAGGAAAATTTTCCTGAATAATATCCTGAAGGGTATTTTCCAGCTTGGATTCATTCTCTCCGTTGCATTCAGGTACACCTATCAAACGTAAATTTGGTCTTTTCACATAGTCCCACATTTCTTGGAGACTTTGCTCATTCCTTTTTATCCTTTTTTCTCTAATCTTTTCTTCACGTTTTATTTCATTAAGTTGGACTTTGACCTCTGATATCCCTTCTTCTGCTTGAACAATTCCAGTGTTTTAACCTGTGCATACTTCTCGGAGTTCCTGTATTGTATTCTTCAGTTCCATTATTTCACTCATACTCCTCTCTAAGTTGTCTATTCTCAATAGGATTTCATCAAACTTTTTTTCAAAGTTCCTAGTTTCTTTACGTTGGGCTACAACATGTTCTTTTAACTCACCGAAGCTTGTTATTATCCATTCCTTGAAAAGTGATTCTGTCATCAGGATGCGCTCGTTCTCCATCAAGCCTTGTTCCATTGTTGATGTGGAACTGTGATCATCTTTAGAGGGTAGGCGTTCTGACTTTGAGTATTCTCAGCTTTTTTACGCTGGTTTCTTCCCGTCATTGTAAATTTATCCTCCTGTCGTCTTTGAAATTACCAACTTTCAGATTAGGTCTCTTGATTGGAGGTCCAGGTTGTTAGTTCCCAGGGCCAGAGCAGCGGTGTTAAAACTGATGGTGCTTTTCTGCCCAGGATTCTCCTGTCTGGCTTCCTTCTTGTGTCCGTAGTAGGCGACTCTGCCTTCCCGGGGCTCCAAACCTCGGTCAGAAGGGGAACTGGTCCCGTTTACTCTGCGCCGAGCGCTGCCGCACTGAGGTGCCGTCACAGCCTCTGCGCCGGGCTCTGGTGTTGTGTTGGGGGCCCGTGTGGGTCCTCCGATCCTGTTTACTCTGCTCCGAGAGCTGCCGCGCCGAGGTGCCGGAGGAACCGCTGCGCCGGCCACGAGAGTCGCGCTGGCCACCCGTGTGTTTCCTCCACTGGGGGATCTTCTGCTCCGTGAGCGACCAGAATTTGTCTGAAAGTGTGGCGTCCTCTAGTTCTCCGCGCTTTCCCTGAGAGCTGCAATCCCGGGATGTTAGCGATCGGCCATCTTGGATCGTTCTCGCCTCATAGTTCTTTTTCTTCATTCATGGATATCCCCTCCTCTTCCCAGTTAAACCCAAAAGGGTAAAATATAGCCATTTTTTTGAGTAATGCATTTACACTATTTGTTTCAGCTATGCCACCAGAAGCTATAGATTGTAAAGTATTAATTAGCTCTATATATAGAGACTTTATACAGCCCAGGAGGAAGGGAAAGTGGAGTGACCTAGGGCAGATAATCAGCAGCAGTGACAGTAGCAGCTGTAGTTTGGCACATAAGACCATACCCCACACCCCATCTTCTTTCTTCCACAATGGAAGCAGAGGTAGCTGAGGCAGAAGATACATTCTGCAGTCTGAGATGGCAGCAAGAGTTTAAGATGAGAGTATGATGGTAGGGTGACCATTGGAGCTGCTGGTACTTTTTACAGTGGTGGAATTTATGATACTAGGGAGATTTGGTGCTCCAGTTCCTATTTTAGTAGGCTAAGATGTATGTCTGTTTTATCAGCAATTTGTTCAGCACTTTAGCTATACAATACTAAATTAAGCTATACAAATCTTTCCTCATATTGCACAAATGTCTTAAGTGTTTTGGTTTTGCTTCCTTCAACATGACTCTGCATTTTCATTTTCTTTTCTTATGGTGTGGCCAGAATTTCTAGTTAATAATTCTTGTATCTTAGGGTATTAGGATTGACCTTTACCCTGTAGTCAAGAAACCTAATAGGTCTCCTTGATTTGACATAATTGGATAATTTAGCAGAAAAATTACAAATATCCTTAAATCCATTGTGAAACATGTCATTCCTGACTCAAGTATGCAAATCACAGAGACAGCTATAAAATTCACACAAGCAAAAAGGAATCCGGTGGACTGACAGCTTCATCCAATGAGATCCTGATGGCATATCTGCTTATTCAGTCCCCTCTTTCAGGGATTCTCAAGGAATAAAAGGCCTTGAGATCCTCCCCCATGGCTATTTCTTTCAAGGAGACATGACCTGTAGTGAAGGAATAAGAGGAATATAACAGTGGAATTGTGATTTTTTTTTTAAATAGGGCAATGGGGGAAAGTGAGACTGGAGTTTAGCTCTTGGGTAAATTTGGTGAAATTAAACCTTGCCTTCCTACTGCTTTCTGTACCTATATTCATGTTTCTTGCCAACGAAGAGAAGCTGTTCTAGGATCTTTGGGATCCTTTGAGCTGGAAGGAGATTCTAAGTTAGGAAAAAGTACTAACTTATTTAAAAAAAAAATAGAACAAACCAAAAAGTCACCCTCAAACGTCTAGCCATGGACTTAGAGGGCCTTATGAATCATCAAAAAGACTGTTGGCAGTATCCCCTTTATCAACAACCTCTTGGCAATGTAACTTTTGTATATATATAAAATAAATAGCTGAATTTGGTTTAGAAATATTAAGAGCGACTTCAGGGAGCTTTCTATTTAGTGGTATGACGCAAACAAACCTCTTTTGTCTTTTTTCTTTTGACACTGTTCTGCCTGCCTTATCCTGAACTGCGTAACTCACTAAGATATTACCTGTTTGCCATTAGCCGTTCTTTTAGTCCTCAACCCAGAGTTAAGTCTGTCAGAATATCATTAAGATCAGTTAACCATTAGTTCAGTTGCTTTTGCAAGGCATGTCTGTTGCTAGTAAAAGCAGCAGTCCCCTCATAAGAAAGCTGCCCTGTCATTCCCAGAGTATAATATGCTAATTCTTAAGAATGTTGCTAACACTGCACTATGTTTCATATGATCCAATTTAGAACTTTTCATTCAATTGGCTGAAGGCTTCAAATTGACAGTAATAATTGTCTTTAAAGTTGTTGTCTCAGTAGAGCAGTGATAGAATTCATATGACAGGCCATATTTGCTCATTCAAGTTCAAGAAGAGATCTCTACAGGCTACAGTGGCTGAAAATAAAGCAAAGTAGCCTAGATGTTCATTTTTCAGTAGTATATCTTTCCTCTGTATTTTATGTGAAAACAGATCGCTGTCATTAAATAAGGATATAAATATTTATGTCATCATTGTTGAAATCCCAAAGAATAGACCTTACACTTACACATTTCTGTGTTCATTTTAAATGATCGTCTTTTGTGTCCAAGTTAAATTTAAAAAGCTCCCCCATGCCTCTAAAGGTCTCACCATAGCTAGTTAGCTTTCCTTCTTGATCTCCTTTTACTCTTGCCTCTTCTGGAAAGTCTTAGATAGTTCGCTGAGAACATAATCAGAGTCATACTTGGCCATACACTGTTAAAGAAAATGTGTATACTAGAAGTCTAGATAGTCTTTGTAGATATAAATTAAACATACAAATCTCTTGCTATAATATGAGCAGAAACTGTTACTGTTTTAGACAAGTAGCTGTTGTTCTATGTTTCAGTACAGAACAGAGTTTTGGTCACATCAAGGTAGTGGTAAGAGAATGTTAGAACTTTACAGTAGCTAGGAGTCCCTACTCTTCATTGTAGTCATTTGTTGAATATTTTGAAAAGGTTAAAACTGCTCATTGTTTTATTCTCTTTGGTAAACAGCGTGAATTAGATATACTTTGAGTATTAAGTGCTCACTAAAATGGGGTCCTTTCATATATTTTTCAGACAATATAATATTTTGGCAAATAATCTCTTTCTAGATCAAACTGTAGCTGGCATCTTGAGAACTGTTCAGCAGAATCGACCCCAAAATAAAGAATTTAACATTTTTTGAGAATTTATGTGTCAGCATTGTGCTAAAGCTTTCTATATGTCATATTTTATTTCATCCTTAAAATAACTTGAAGAGTAAGATACTATTATCAGTCCGATTTTATAGATGAGTATGGTGCTATTATTAATGCATTTCCAGATGAAGAAATTGGGATGAAGTTAAATATAACTTCTTCAAGGTCACACAATTCATAAATGATAGCAGATTTGGACACCAATTTTTGTGATTCCAGAGCCCATGCTTTCAGCCACTGCATGTCACAGTCAAAGCACTTCATGGATAGGCATTTGCCTTAGTATATTTTGCTTGATGTGCCTCTTTGCTCCAGCCTCCAACAAGGCTATGGATCTCAGCCATCCCCTTTTGCTGGAGGCAGATAAGAGTGTTACCTGTCCTTAGCAAAGAGAATGAATGACCTTAAAAACAGGATTATTGACAAGAGGAGTGTCCTAGTTCGTTTGGGCTGCTGTAACAAAATTCTATAAACTAGGTAGCCTATAAACAACAGCAGTGTGTTTCTTTCGGTTCTAAAGACTGTTGGCATCAACAGATTCAGTGTCTGATGAGGGCCTCCTTCCCCATGGATGATACCTTTTTGCTGAGTCCTCACATGGCAGAAGGGGCAAACAAGTTCTCTAGGGTCTTCTTTAAAAGGGTATTAATCCCATTCATGAGAGTTCTGCCTGCTCTTAGGACTTAATCACCTCCCAGAGACCTCCTAATACCATCACCTTAGGAAATAGGGATTTCAGCATATGAATTTGGGGGAACATAAATATTCAGACCACAGCTTGGAGATAGCCTTGAAAATAGGTTTCTGAAATAATCAGTAACAACCATATTAATTCATGTTGAACTGTGCTGGTTTGTACTGATTCTTTACAAATGTATAGTGCTAACTTATGTATGATTTTTACATATAAAACATTTTCTTGCTGGAAAGTTGGTGCAATGTACTTTTTTAGAGCCCTAAAGTCTTCATGGAATGGCAGGGCTCTCTTGATTGATTAAACTGGCCATACTTAAATGATTTTTTTAAAATGTAGATTCCAAAATGGCTGAACTAATTTACATTCCCACCAAGAGTGTACAGAGGTTCCCTTTCCTCCACATTCTCACCAACACTTGTTATTGTCTTTTTGGTAGTAGCCATTCTAACAGGTATGAGGTGATAACTCATTGCAGTTTTAATTTGCATTTCTGTCATGATTAAAGAACATTTTTTTCATTTATCTGTTTGATCATTAGTATCTCTTCTTTTGAGAAATATCTGTTCAGATTTTTTGCCCATTTTTTAATTGTGTTATTTGAGTTCCTTATTATTGTAGATATTAGCCCTTTGTCGGGTGTATGGCTTACAAATATTTTTTTCTAATTCATGGATTATCTCTTCACTCTTTTGTTTTCTTTGCCATACAGAACCTTTTATTTTGATGCAATTCCATTTGTCTATTTTTGCTTTTGCTGCCTATGCTTTTAGAGTTCTAAGAAATTTCTGACCAGACCACTATTATGAAGCTTTTCCCCTATTTTCTTCCTATAGTTGTATAGTTTCAGATCGTAAAGTCTTATAACCATTTTGAGTTGATTTTTATATATAGTATAAGAGTTCAATTTCATTCCTCTGCAAATGAGTATCCAGTTTTCCCCACACTATTTATTGAAGAAATGAGCCTTTTGCATTGTGTTGCAGCACCTTTGTAAAAAATCAGTTGACCATAAATATTTGGGTTTATTTCTGGTCTTTCAGTTCTGTTTCATTGTTTGTTTTTATGTCAGTACCATCCTGTTTTGATCACAGTGGCTTTATAATATATTTTCATAATATATTTTCAAATCCAGTGAGTCTGATGCCTCCAGCTTTGTTCTTTTTGCTCAAGATTGCTTTGGCTGTTTAGGTTTTTTTGTGAATTCATACGTATGTTAGGATTTTTTTTTCTACTTCTGTGAAAAGTGACACTGGAATTTTGATAGGGATTGTATTGGAACTGTAGATTGCTTTGGATAGTGATGTGGTTAGGCTTTGTGTCCCCACCCAAATCTCATCTTGAATTGTAATCCCCATAATCCCCACATATCAAGGGAGAGACCAGGTGGATGTAATTGAATCATAGGGGTGGTTTCCCCCATGCTGTTCTAATGATAGTGAGTTCTCACAAGATCTGATGGTTTTATTAGAGGCTCTTCACTTGGCACTTCTCCTTCCTGCCACCTTGTGAAAAAGGTGGCTTGCTTCCCCTTCAGCTTCTGTCAGGATTATAGGTTTCCTGAGGCCTCCCCAGCCATGCTGAGCTGTGAGTCAATTAAACCTCTTTCCTTTATAAATTACCCAGTCTCAGGCAGTTCTTTATAGCAGTGTAAAAATGGACTAATACAGGTAGTATGGACATTTTAATAATATTAGTTCTTCCAATCCATGAACATGTTACATCTTTTTTATTTATTTGTCTTTTTAATATCTTTTATCAATATTTTATAAGTTTTCAGTGTATGGATTTTCACCTTCTTGGTTAAATTTCCTACTGTTTTATTTTTTTATGCTATTGTAAATGGGATTGTTTCCTTAATTTGGATTGTTTGTTGTTAGTGTAGGGAAACACTATTGTAGATTTTTGTACATTTATTTTGTAACCTGCAACTTTACTGAATTTATTTGTTAGTTCTGACAGTTACATAAGCCAGTCACAGAAAGACAAATACTGTATGATCTCCCTTACATGGGATATCTAAAAATGTTGATCTCATAGAAACAGAGTAGAAAAGTGATAACCAGTGTCTGCTGGGGTGGGGGATGGTGTGGAAGGGGATGGGGGAAAAGGGAGATGTTGATGAAAGGTACAAAGTTTCAGTTAAACTGTAAGAATAAGTTTTGGTGGTCTGTGGTACTGCATGGTGACCACAGTTAATAATAATATATATTTCAACCTTGCTAAAAGAATTGATTTTTAATGTTCTGAATACAAAAGAAAGATAAATTAGTGAGGTAATGTATATGTTAATTAGCTTGATGTAATCTTTCTGCAATGTATACAGATATAAAAACACCATATGGAACCCCGTGTTTCTGTAAAGATACATACACAATTACTAATTTTCAATTAAAACAAAACAAACATGTAGGTTTCATAAAGTAGGATATCGTGTAAGTAATGAGTAAACACTAGGATCTGATCTTGGCCATTTTATTAACAGTATTACCTTTGAGAATTTCTTTTAATCTCTTTTAGTCTATTTCCTCTGTAAAATGAAAGTTTGAGTATTTTCCAAATGAAAGATTACCAGAGATGATTTTAGGTGGCATATGAGATTACTTTAGGCAGTGCCTTGATAAAACATTAAAATAAACATGGAATCACATAGTGAGAAATTACTCCTTTTTCAATCTTTCTGATATATCAAAAAGAAAGTCTCAGTTTGATATTAAGAGATCTTTAATAATTCTCTAACACTGGATAATTGTTTGGTTGTGGGGGAAGATGAGAGTGAGAGTGAACAGGTACTATGAATTTTATACTACTCAAGAGTTTCCACATAAGAGTTACACAGACCAATGAAAGTAAGAAGAAAAAAATGTGTCTATAGAAGTGAAATTAATTCCATGCCTTAGAAGGAGAAAGTACAGAAGTGCTTTTTTGCTCTTTCTGTTGACCTCATTTCCCTTGCAGTTGGAACAAAATCAACGTATTACCCAAATGGCAAGTTGGAGAGGTGGACTCAAACATGTGAGGCACAGCCCTTTCTGACTTCTCTCATGGTGTTGCCCATACTCATAAAGTATTTCTCTTCTATCATGTAGTAGGCTTTGGTTAACAAACTGCTTAGGACAGGCTTAGAAAGTCCATGAAGCCATAAATTCAAAGGACAAAATCACATTTGCAATTCATTGTTACTGATTATCAAGCCAATATTTTGATTGCCATTTTATTCCTTTGTTTTTCAGTTGGTTTCAGATTCTTAGGAAATGTAAGAGGAAAAGCAATTATTACTCCTTGAAACCTCACTAGTAATCTCCCTTTTTTTTAATGGCATTTTAGGTTTTGGGGTACAGGTGAAGAACGTGCAAGATAGTTGCATAGGTACACACATGGCAATGTGATTTCCTGCCTTCCTCCCCTTCACCTATATCTGGCATTTCTCCCCATGCTATCTCTCCCCAACCCCCCACCCCCCGCTGTCCCTCCCCTATTTCCCCCAGCAGACCCCAGTATGTAGTGCTACCCTCCCTGTGTCCATGTGTTCTCATTGTTCAACACCTGCCTATGAGTGAGAACATGTAGTATTTCATTTTCTGTTCTTGTGTCAGTTTGCTGAGAATGATGGTCTCCAGGTTCATCCATGTCCCTACTAAGGACATGAACTCATCGTTTTTGATGGCTGCATAATATTCCATGGTGTATATGTGTCACATTTTCCCTGTCCAGTCTATCATTGATGGGCATTTGGGTTGGATCCAGGTCTTTGCTATCGTAAACAGTGCTGCAGTGAATATTCGTGTGCATGTGTCCTTATATTAGAACAATTTATAGTCCTTTGGATATATACCCAGTAATGGGATTGCTGGATCAAATGGAATTTCTGTTTCTAGGTCCTTGAGGAATCGCCACACTGTCTTCCACAATGGTTGAACTAATTTACACTCCCACCAGCAGTGTAAAAGTATTCTTATCTCCCCACATCCTCTCCAGCATCTGCTGTCTCCAGATTTTTTAATCATCACCATTCTAACTGGCGTGAGATGGTATCTCAATGTAGTTTTGATTTGCATTTCTCTAATGACCAGTGATGATGAGCATTTTTTCATATGTTTGTTGGCCTCATGTATGTCTTCTTTTGTAAAGTGTCTGTTCATATCCTTCGCCCACTTTTGAATGGGCATGTTTGTTTTTTTCTTATAAATCTATTTTAGTTCTTTGTAAATTCTGGATATCAGCCCTTTGTCAGATGGGTAAACTGCAAAAATTTTTTCCCATTCTGTTGGTTGCCAATTTACTCTAATGACTGTTTCTTTTGCAGTGCAGAAGCTGTGGAGTTTGATTAGGTCCTATTTCTCTATTTTGGCTTTTGTTGCAAATGCTTTTGGTGTTTTGGTCATGAAGTCCTTGCCTACTCCTATGTCCTGAATGGTTTTGCCTTGATTTTCTTGTAGGGTTTTTATGGTGCCAGGTCTTATGTTTAAGTCTTTAATCCATCTGGAGTTAATTATAGTGTAAGGTGTCAGGAAGGGGTCTGGTTTCTACTTTCTGCACATGGCTAGCGAGTTTTCCCAACACCATTTATTAAATAGGGAATCCTTTCCCCATTGCTTGTTTTTGTCAGGTGTGTCAAAGATTGGATGGTTGTAGATATGTTGTGTTGCCTCCGAGGCCTCGGTTCTGTTCCATTGGTTTATATCTCTGTTTTGGTACCAGTACCATGCTGTTTTGATTACTGTAGCCTTGTAGTATAGTTTGAAGCCCAGTAGTGTAATGCCTCCTGCTGTGTTCTTTTTGCTTAGAATAGACTTGGCTATGTGGGCTCTCTTTTGGTTCCATATGAAGTTTAAGGTGATTTCTTCCAGTTCTGTGAAAAAGGTCATTAGTAGCTTGATGGGGATAGCATTGAATCTGTAAATTACTTTGGGCAGTATGGCCATTTTCACAATATTGATTCTTCCTAACCATGAACATGGAATGTTACTTCATCTGTTTGTGTCCTCTCTTATTTTGTTGAATAGTGGTTTGTAGTTCTCCTTGAAGAGTTCCTTTACATTCCTTGTTAGTTGTATTCCTAGGTATTTTATTCTTTTTGTAGCAATTGTGAATGGCAGTTTGTTCTTGATTTGGCTCTCTCTTTTTTTTTTTTTTTTTTTTTTGAGATGGAGTTTTGCTCTTGTTACCCAGGCTGGAGTGCAATGGTGCGATCTCAGCTCACTGCAACCTACGCCTCCCGGGTTCAGGCAATTCTCCTGCCTCAGCCTTCTGAGTAAGTGGGATTACAGGCACATGCCACCATGCCCAGCTAATTTTTTGTATTTTTATTAGAGACGGGGTTTCACCATGTTGACCAGGATGGTCTCGATCTCTTTTTTTTTTTTTTTTTTTCATGGTCAGCCTTTATTCTTTTCTAGCTCCTCATTACAAAAGTAATAGGCATATGTCAACATTTGGAAATACAGAAATGTAATCCCACCTCCTCAACCCAATGGTGTGAGCATTTCCATGTGTTTCTTTATTATTTTAAAAAATACTTCTTTTTAACTGTTTTCCTCAGTTGGGACTGTACTGTTAGTTGTTCTTCTACTTCTGGTATAATGAAACTAGTCCACATGCATCTCGACTTCTCAGGACACACTCTCACCACTGCCTGGTGCCGCATCCCGTGGATGCATCTCGACTTCTCAGGACACACTCTCAGCACTGCCTGGTGCCAAATTCCGTGGGTGCCTCTCGACTTCTCAGGACACACTCTCACCACTGCCTGGTGCTGCATCCCGTGGATGCATCTCGACTTCTCAGGACACACTCTCACCACTGCCTGGTGCCACATTCTGTGGATGCATCTCGACTTCTCAGGACACACTCTCAGCACTGCCTGGTGCCACATCCCGTGGATGCATCTCGACTTCTCAGGACACACTCTCACCACTGCCTGGTGCCACATCCCGTGGATGCATCTCGACTTCTCAGGACACACTCTCACCACTGCCTGGTGCCACATCCCCTGGATGCATCTCGACTTCTCAGGACGCACTCTCAGCACTGCCTGGTGCCACATTCTGTGGATGCATCTCGACTTCTCAGGACACACTCTCAGCACTGCCTGGTGCCAAATTCCGTGGGTGCCTCTCGACTTCTCAGGACACACTCTCACCACTGCCTGGTGCCGCATCCCGTGGATGCATCTCGACTTCTCAGGACACACTCTCACCACTGCCTGGTGCCACATTCTGTGGATGCATCTCGACTTCTCAGGACACACTCTCAGCACTGCCTGGTGCCACATCCCGTGGATGCATCTCGACTTCTCAGGACACACTCTCACCACTGCCTGGTGCCACATCCCGTGGATGCATCTCGACTTCTCAGGACACACTCTCACCACTGCCTGGTGCCACATCCCCTGGATGCATCTCGACTTCTCAGGACGCACTCTCAGCACTGCCTGGTGCCACATTCTGTGGATGCATCTCGACTTCTCAGAACACACTCTCACCACTGCCTGGTGCCGCATCCCGTGGATGCATCTCGACTTCTCAGGACACACTCTCACCACTGCCTGGTGCCACATTCCATGGATGCATCTCGACTTCTCAGGACACACTCTCACCACTGCCTGGTGCCGCATTCCGTGGATGCATCTCGACTTCTCAGGACACACTCTCAGCACTGCCTGGTGCCACATTCCATGGATGCATCTCGACTTCTCAGGACACACTCTCAGCACTGCCTGGTGCCGCATCCCGTGGATTTGGCACAGTCTACTTGACATCTTCCACATGCTGGATGGTGGGAGGAGTTGTAATTTTCCAGAATTTTAAATAATGTGATGAGCATCATGTTTTTCATATTATGGTTTTTGTCTTGTTTTTTCGTTTTTGTTTTTGGGGTTT
Source organism: Callithrix jacchus (assembly GCF_049354715.1). NCBI lineage: Eukaryota > Metazoa > Chordata > Mammalia > Primates > Cebidae > Callithrix > Callithrix jacchus. Next base: position 100,616,316 of record NC_133509.1, read on the forward strand.
TTTTTTAGAAGAACGAATCCCAGAAGTGGAATTGCTGAGTGCAGACAGCTTGAAGAGTCTGGGTGTTCATTGCCAAGTGACCTTTCATGGTGGCGGTGCCTGTAAGTGTGCTCACCAGCGCTCCCTCTCACCATCCTGAGGGCAGGGTTTTCCTTTTCTTCTCAATGCTTATTCATTTGATAGGTAGAAATTTGGTTTCTCTTTCTAGTTTGCATTTCCTTGATCACTGATGAGGCTGAGCGTTTTAAATAGACAACTTCTTCCCATATCCTCATTGGCGCATTTTCCAGTTGCCTCCAGCACGCATGGTTCCATTCCTGCCTTGGCTCTTTCTCATTAGTTTCTGGGAACACTTTCCTTGGCTTATGAACCCTTTTCTGCCATGCTCACTTACTAATATTGCCCAAATTGTTTGGTTTTTAAATTTTAAACAATCTTTCATTGTTCCAGAAGCTCCAAGTGTGCATCGTAGAAAATGGAAAATATACTCAAACAAAAATAAAAAGGAAAATTATCACATTCCTACCACCCAGAAATTTCCACTTTTAACACCTCAGTACACATATCGTTCCTTTTTTACTTCACCAAATGAGATCATTCTGCACACAATGTTTTATAATCTGATTTTTTCAGGAGAGAATCCCACTCTGCTGTCTGTTTGGAACATTTTAATGCTATCTAATACCCAGACCATATTCCAATTTTCCTGATTGACCCAACACTGTCTTCCTGGGCTGACTTTCCAGAAACAGCATGTGGTGCAGGTCACCTTTTTATGGCTTTAGGTCCCTTTGAGTTCAGCAAAGTCCCAATTAAGTGATACAAACTTGATGAAGAGACCAGGCCAGTGTCTGAAGTCAGACCCACTGGCTGGATTTGTCCAGCTCCTTTTTCCCTCCTTCCCTCCCTCCTTCTCTCTCTCTTTCCTTTTATTTCCTTTTCTTGCTTTTTGATGGAGGCTGGAGTGCAATGGCATGATCTCAGCTCACTACAACCTTCATTTCCCGGGTTCAAGCAATTCTCCTGCCTCAGCCTCCTAAGTAACTGAGATCACAGGTGTGTGTCACCACGCCTCACTAACTTTGTGTTTTTAGTAGAGCCGGGATTTCACCATGTTGGTCAGGCTGGTCTGGAACTCCTGATCTCAAGTAATCCAGCCACCTTGGCCTCCCAAAGTGCTGGGATTACAGGCATGAGCCACTGTGCCCGGCATTTGTCCAGCTGCTTTCTCATGACATCATTAACTTAGTCCCCTCTCCCCTGAATTTTCTGTAGCCAATTTTTTTCCCGTAACCAACATGCATGAGTTCACTGACTTCTTTAATTTTGCTCTCACTTTGGACTTGCGGGCCTCCTGCTGTGAGCAGTGGAAAGCCTGCCTCTGTGTCTTCTGATTTCTTTCCCTATGGGTTGGATGTTCCCATCTGGCCCTTTCTGGAATTTGGAGGAATCTTTGAATTAATCTAACATCGGAGCCACCTGTAAAGGACAAGGCACTTGCCACCCTGAAACTCACTGCAAATTCCCTGGGAAGATAATGAGCTGGGCTGAAAACAGAGACCTGAGAGGTATATCAGTCTTTGGCAAAAAAGCCTCCTTCAAAGAAAATCTGAAGCATATATTTTACACATTTTTCTAATTTTAGGGATTACTCTGCCTCAGCCACCTGCCTCCAAATAAAAAATATTCCAGTCCCCGAGCGTTCAATCTGCTTTAGCTGCACACACCTTTCCACAAGGCCAGCAGGGGTCTCTTCCTGGGGACTGCGTGTTCCTAGGAACAGTTACTCATGGGGTCTGTTCTGAAGGAGACGCTTGGCACAGAATGCAGCAGAAGAGAAGTGAGAAGGCTGGATGAGAAGAGAGGGAGAGAGAAACACAGGTCTCATTTGTGGCTCTGACTACACACTCCATGCACCCCGAAGAGCCGGCGGCAATGCCTTGTGGGCAGGGTCCAAACCCCGGAGTCAGAGCAGCCATGCTGGGGCTCCTGGGCCTGTAGGTGCACTGCTCCTCTCTTCAGATTCCAGCTTTCATTGTTCAGCTGAGCAGGAGGCCCCGGAATGGTTCTGTCCGGACCAGCCAGCAGCGGGTAGATGAGATGGAAGGTGAGTTCTCCCAGGTCTTGTCAGGTGGATATGCTCTTGGGAGCTGGTCCTTTTAGTCTGGAGGCTTGTGGTCCACAAATGCAAGCTGTTCACCAAAAAAGTATGTGACATTCACAACCACTAAGATGCCAGTGTCTGAAGACGTCTTCACCTCTGATCCCTCAGGGCATCTCTGATCCCCCTTCTTGGCCTTCTTCCTTTCTCTCTTCCTCTTCCATCGAGGGAAACTGGGACCTTATGGCTACACCTTGAGCTTCCCGTTGCTCAGCATCTGCAGTTAACTCCACCTTCTGGAAGCAAAACGTAGGCCCTTATATGTGCTTGAAACAAAAGAGGATTTGCTCCCTGGGTCCCTGTTCAAGGAAGATTTGCATTTCACGAAGAGTGTGTTCACCCTGAAAGCCACAGGGCTAAGAGGAGTCTCGAATGTGACTCCTCTTACTATTCGAATCCTCGAATGGATTCGAATGTGACTACAAAGTGTGGGAAACTTGCCAGCACCTCCCTATCGTTGAGGCTGCTTAGGAAAGGGATTGACATCTCCTTCCTGATTTATCCATATTGTTTGCTAGTGGCTCTAGGTTCCATTAATTGAGTCACTTTCTCTTCCTTCCATCCCCAAGAACAAAAGAAGGTGTGGAGATGCTGTGGGCGCCAGGCCTTGGCTGCAGGCCAGCCCCTCTGGCTGCTCTCTGGAACAGCTCACCGCTGGCAGCTTCTGAAGCCTCTTTGCATCTGTGGTTTCTTCTTTTTACCTGAAAATGGCTGCAAATCCTTGTGCAGGATAGCAAAAAGGCCAGGAGCTTCCTCTAGGGTCAGAAGATTCCCAGTGGAGGAGCCCCACGGGTTGCCAGCGTGACTCTTGTGGCTGGCGCAACGGTTTTGCTGGCACCTCGGCGCGGCAGCTCTTGGTGCAGAATAAACGGGACTGGTTCCCCTTCTAACCAACGTTTTGGTCTCGATCTCTTGACCTCGTGATCCACCCGCCTCGGCCTCCCAACGTGCTGGGATTACAGGCTTCAGCCACCACGCTCGGCCGATTTGGCTCTCTTTAAGTCTGTTATTGGTGTATAGGAATGCTTGTGATTTTTGCACATTGATTTTGTATCCTGAGACTTTGCTAAAGTTGCTTATCAGTTTCAGGAGATTTTGGGCTGAGACAATGGGTTCTTGTAGATATACAATCATGTCATCTGCAAATAGAGACAATTTGGCTTCCTCTTTTCCTATTTGAGTACTCTTTTTTTTTTTTCTCAATAATGTTTTGTAGTTTTCTAAAGAGAAGCCTTATAAATCCTTATTTGTATGTAGATGCTTTTATAATGCTGGAAGTGGTTTATTTTAATATTTTGTTATTGTATATATAGAAAATAAATTGATTTTTAAAGTAGTGACCCTATATCCCAAGATATTCCTAATCTCTAACCTATTTGCAATTGTTTTGAATTTTTAAATGTACATATGATTATATGTGAATAGTGACTATTTCCTCCATTCTTTTTTTTTTTTTTTTTAAGAAAAAGAAGGGGAAAAAAAGAAAAAGAGGGAAAAAGGAATATTTTACTTCATTCCTAAAATGGGTTTCAATAATGGCCGATCAATATTTTGAGTGTTTAAAGTGGTTAATGCATATTTTATGTGTTTAAAATGGAGACCTCTATTGTGTTTATTTGTTCTGGATCTGAGTTCAAGTCCTGGATATCGTTATCAATTTGTTGTCTCGTTGAATCTAAATCTCATTATGTATCTTACGTATCTGGGTGTTAAGATCTCTTATTGTTACATTAATCCTTTTACCCTTGCATCCTTGTAGCTTTGAAATCTATTTTATTAAGTGTGAGAATTGCAACTCCTGCTTTTTATTTATTTATTTTTGCTCTCCATTTGGTTGGTGAGTTTTTTTCCATCCCCTTGTTTTGAGTCATTGTATATCTTTAGATATATCGTTAGATTTTGTGGATAATGTATATTTTATGTGTTTAAAATGGAGAGCTCTATTGAGTTTATTTGTTCTGGATCTTAGTTCCAGTCCCGGATATCGTTATCAATTTTCTGTCTCGTTGAATCTAAATCTCATTATGGGTCTTATGTATCTGGGTGTTAGATCTCTTATTATTACATTAATCCTTTCACCCTTGTATCCTTGTAGCTTTGAAATCTATTTTGTCAAATGTGAAAATTGCGACTCCTGCTTTTTATTTATTTATTTTTGCTCTCCATTTGGTTGGTACATTTTTTTTTTCCAATCCTTTATTTTGAGTCTATGTATATCTTTGGATATACTGTTAGATTTTGTCTGTATCTTTTGATTGGGAGATTTGGTCGATTTAAATTTAGGGTTGCTGCCATTTGATATTAACTGGCTATTTTGTCCTTTCGTTGATAAAAATTCTTCTTTATGTTAATGCTCTTTACTTTTTGGTGTATTTTTAGAAAGGGTCATACTGGTTGTTCCTTTCTGTGTATAATGCTTCTGTTAGAAGTTCTTGTAAAGCAGGCCTGGTGGTAATAAAATCTCTGAGTACTTGCTTGTTCCTAAAAGATTTTATTTTTCCTTCAAATGTAAAGCTTAAATTGGCAGGATATGAAATTCTGGGCTGAAAGTTCTGTTGATTAAGTATATTGAATATTGGCTCCCACTCTCTTCTAGCTTGTAGGGTTTCCGTTGAGAGATCTGCTGTAAGCCTAATAGGTTTACCTTTATGGGTAACTTGATCTTTCTCTCTGGCTGCCCTTAATATTTTCTCCTTCATTTCGATCTTGGTGAATCTAACGATTATGTGCCTTGGGGTTGGTCTTCTTGAGGAATATCTTTGTGGTGTTCTCTGTATTGCCTGGGGTTGAATAGTGTCCTGCTTTGCTAAATTAGGAAAATTTTCCTGGATAATGTCCTGGAGAGTATTTTCCAGCTTGAATTCATTCTCTCCGTCACATTCAGGTACACCAATCAAGCGTATATTAGGTCTTTTCACATAGTCCCATATTGCTTGGAGACTTTGCTCATTCCTTTTTATCCTTTTTTCTCTATTCTTGTCTTGTCGTTTTGTTTCATTAAGTTGGTCTTCAACCTCTGATACCCTTTCTTCTGCTTGATCCATTCGGCTGTTTAATCTTGTACATATTTCACTAAGTTCTTGTGTTGTATTTTTCAACTCCATAAGTTAATTTGTATTCCTCTCTATATTGTCTATTCTTTTCAACATTTCATCTAACCTTTTTTCCAAGTTCTTAGTTTCTTTACATTGGGTTAGAACAAGTTCCTTTAACTCCCAGAAGTTTCTTATCATCCACCTTTTAAAGCCTACTTCAGATAATGGAACACAGTCCTTTTCCATCAGGGCTTGTTCCGTTACTGATGAGTCCTTTTCCATCAGGGCTTGTTCGGTTGCTGATGAGTCCTTTTCCATCAGGGCTTGTTCCGTTGCTGATGGGTTCTGATTTTGGGTATACTCAGCCTTCTTAGGCTGTTTTTTTCCCTTCATTGTAGATGACCCGCCTTTCTAATTAGGTTTCTGAGTCGACGTCTGACTTATTGATTCCCAGTGCTGGGATCCGAGCAACCCACTGTGGCGGCCTAAATAGCAGCGATAAGACTGATGGTGCTCTTCTGCCCGGGAATCTCTGGTCTGGCTTCCCTCTTAAGTCTGCAACAAGCAGCTCTGACTTCCCGGAGCTCCAAACTCCAGTCAGTAGGGGAAGCAGTCCTGTTGGCTCTGCATGAAGAGCTGCTGCGCCGAGACGCTGGCAAAACCGCTGCGGCGGCCACGAGTCACGCTGGCGACCCGTGGGGCTCCTCCCCTGGGAATTGGCTGATAGGTGAGTGACGAAAATTCTTCTAAAAGCGTGGTGTCATCTTGTTCTCTGAGCTTTCACTGGGAGCTACAATCCTGAGCTGTTAGTGGTCGGCCATCTTGGATCGATCTCCTTGAGTACTCTTTATTTCTTTTTCTTGCTTGATTGCTCTGGGTAGAACTTGTACTATATTGAATAGGAGTGGTGAGAAATGGTATCCTTGTCTAGTGCCAGATTTCAAAGGGAATGCTTCCAGTTTTTGCCCATTCAGTATGATATCGGCTGTTCATTTGTCGTAATAGCTTTTATTATTTTGAGATATGTTCTGTCAATACCTAGTTTTTTGAGGGTTTTTAGCATAAAGGGCTGTTGAATTTTGTCAAAGGCCTTCTCTGCATCAGTTGAGATAATCATGTGGTTTTTGTCTTTGGTTCTGTTTATGTGGTAAATTACATTTATAGACTTCCGTACGTTGAACCAGCCTTGCATCCCTGGGATGAATCCTACTTGATCATGGTGGATAAGCTTTTTGATGTGCTGTTGCAATTGGCTTGCCAGTATTTTATTGAAGATATTTGCATCTATGTTCATCATGGATATTGGCTTGAAGTTTTCTTTTCTTGCTGAGTCTCTGCCGGGTTTTGGTATCAGGATGATGTTGGTCTCATAAAATGATTTGGGAAGGATTCCCTCTTTTTGGATTATTTGGAATAGTTTCATAAGGAATGGTACCAGTTCCTCTTTGTGTGTGTGGTAGAAGTTGGCTGTGAACCAATCTGGACCTGGGGTTTTTTTATGCGGTAGGGTCTTAATTGCTGCCTCAACTTCAGATCTTGTTACTGGTCTATTCAGGGTTTTGAGTTCTTCCTGGTTTAGGCTTGGGAGGAGACAAGTGTCCAGGAATTTATCAATTTCTTCCAGGTTTACTAGTTTATGTGCATGGAGTTGTTTGTAATAATCTCTGATGATGGTTTGAATTTCTGTGAAATCTGTGGTGATATCCCCATATCGTTTTTTATTGCATCTATTTGGTTATTCTCTTTTCTTTTTTATTAATCTGACTAGTGGTCTGTCTATTTTGTTGATCTTTTTGAAAAACCAGCTCCTGGATTTATTGATTATTTGAAGGGTTTTTTTTGTGTCTCTATCTCCTTCAGTTCTGCTCTGATCATAGTTATTTCTTGTCTTCTGCTAGGTTTGGAGTTTTTTGATTTTGCTCCTCTAGCTATTTCAATTTTGATGATAGGGTGTCAATTTTGGATCTCTCCTTGCTTCTCATGTGGCCACTTATTGCTATATATTTTCTTCTAGAGACTGCTTTAAATGTGTCCCAGAGATTCTGGTATGTTGTGTCTTTGTTCTCGTTGGTTTCGAAGAACTTCTTCATTTCTGCCTTCATTTCATTGCTTATCCAGTCAACATTCAAGAGCCAGTTGTTCAGTTTCCATGAAGCTGTGCAGTTCTGAGTTAGTTTCTGAATTCTGAGTTCTAACTTGATTGCACTGTGGTCTGAGAAACAGTTTGTTATGATTTCCGTTCTTGTGCATTTGCTGAGGAGTGATTTACTTCCAATTATGTGGTCAATTTTAGAGTAGATTTGATGTGGTGCTGAGAAGAATGTATATTCTGTGGATTTGGGGTGGAGAGTTCTGTAAATGTCTATCAGATTTCCTTGTTCCAGGTCTGAGTTCAAGTACTGAATATCCTTGTTAATTTTCTGTCTGGTTGATCTGTCTAATATTGACAATGGGGTGTTAAAGTCTTCCACTATTACTGTGTGGGAGTCTAAGTCTCTTTGTAAGTCATTAAGAAATTGTCTTATGTATCTGGGTGCTCCTGTATTGGGTGCATATATATTTAGGATCGTCAGCTCTGCTTGTTGCATCAATCCTTTTACTATTATGTAATATCCTTCTTTGTCTCTTTTGATCTTTGTTGCTTTAAATATTTTATCAGAGATTAGGATTGCAACTCCTGTGCTTTTTTGCTCTCCATTTGCTTGGTAAATCTTCCTCCATCCCTTTATTTTGAGCCTTTGTGTATCCTCGCATGTGAGATGGGTTTTCTGTATACAGCACACTGATGGGTTTTGGCTTTTTATACAATTTGCCAGTCTGTGTCTTTTGATTGGTGCATTTAATCCATTTACATTTAGGTTTAATATTGTTATGTGTGAATTTGATCCTGCTATTTTGATTCTAGCTGGTTGTTTTGCCCATTAGTTGATGTATATTCTTTATTTTGTTTATGCTCTTTACCATTTGGTATGTTTTTCGAGTGGCTGGTACTGGTTGTTCCTATCTATGTGTAGTACCTCTTTCAGGAGCTCTTGTTAAGCAGGCCTGGTGGTGACAAAATCTCTGAGTACTTGCTTGTTCGCAAAGGATTTTTATTTTTCCTTCACTTATGAAGCTCAGTTTGGCTGGATATGAAATTCTGGGTCGAAAGTTCTTTTCTTTAAGGATGTTGAATATTGGCCCCCACTCTCTTCTGGCTTGTAGGGTTTCTGCTGAGAGACCTGCTTTGAGTCTGATTGGCTTCCCTTTGTGGGTAACCCAACCTTTCTCTGTGGCTGCCCTTAGCATTTTCTCCTTCATTTCAGCCCTGGTGAATCTGATAATTATGTGCCTTGGGGTTGCACATAACCTTCTTGAGGAATATCTTAGTGGTATTCTCTGTATTTCCTGGACTTGAATATTGGCCTGCCTTGCTGGGTTGGGGAAGTTTTCCCGGATAATATCCTGAAGAGTGTTTTCCAGTTTGGATTCATTCTCTTTGTCACATTCAGGTACACCTATCAAATGTAGATTAGGTCTTTTCACATAGTTCCATATTTCTTAGAGACTTTGTTCATTTGTTTTTACGCTTTTTTCTCTAATCTTGCCTTCTCGTTTTATTTCATTGAGTTGATCTTCGACCTCTGTATCCTTTCTTCTGCTTAGTCAATTCGGCTGTTGAAACTTGTGCATGCTTCGTGAAGTTCTTGTGTTGTGTTTTTCAGCTCCATCAATTCACTTATATTGCTCTCTAAGTTGTCCATTCTCATTAACATTTCGTCAAATCTTTTTTCAAGGTTCTTAGTTTCTTTGCATTGGGTTAGAACATGTTCTTTTAGCTCACAGAAGTTTCTCATTACCCACCTTCTGAAATCTGATTCTGTCATTTCACCACACTCATTCTCCATCCAGCCTTGTTCCCTTGCTGGTGAGGAGTTGTGATCCCTTGTAGCAGGAGAGGTGTTCTGGTTTCGGGTGTTTTCCTCCTTTTTGCGCTGGTTTCTTTCCATCTTTGTGGATTTATCCACCTGTCGTCTTTGTAGTTGCTGATTTTCAGATTGGGTCTCTGAGTGGACATTTAGTTTGTTGATGAAGTTATTTCTGTTTCTTAGTTTTCCTTCTAACAATCTGTCACCTCTGCTGTAGGACTGCTGAGGTCCACTCTAGGCCCTGCTTGCCTGGGGATCACCTGCAGCAGCTGTAGAACAGTAAGGGTTGCTACCAGTTTCTTCTGCTATCTTTGTCCCAGAATGATGCCTGCCAAATGTCAGTCTGATCAGTCCTTTGTGAGCTGACTCTTTGGATATACGGGGTCAGGGAGCTGTTTGAGGAGAGAGTCTGTTCTTTATAGGAGCTCAAGTGCTGAGCTGTGAGCTCTGCTGTTCATTCAGAGCTGCTGGGCAAGTACGTTTAAGTCTGCTGCAGCAGAACTCATAAACCCCCTATTTTTTCACTGGTGCTCTGTCCCAGGGAGTTAGGGCTTTATTTATGAGTTTCTGTTGTACTGCTGCATTTTTTTTTCAGGGCTGCCCTGCCCAGCAAGGAGGCAGCCTAGTCACTGTCTGCCTGCAGAGGCTTTGCTGAGCTGCTGTGGCCTCTGCCCTGCTGCCGTGTGAACTTCCCTGCCGTCCTGTTTATATTGGTATGGTTAGAACTGCCTCGGCAATGGTGGCCCACCTCTGTAATGGCGGACTCTCTCTGTAATGGCAGGTTGCCTCAGCAATGGTGGACTACCTCTGTAGGGGTGGAGTGCCTCGGTAATGGCAGATGCCCCTCCTTCACAGAGCTGGATTGTCCCAGGTTCAGCTGTGTTTGCCGTGAAACTCTCAACCCAGAGTGTTTCCAATTGCTGTTTTTTTTTTTTTTTTTTTTGGTAGGGGTGGGAACCACTGAGCCTGATCACCTGGCTCCCTGCCTCAGAGCCTTTTTTTTTTTTTTTTTTTGTGGGACGGGAGAATCACAAGGAATCAGGTGTTCAGAGGAATGTATTGAGTAGAGGTGAGGAACTAGGATGTTGAAAAGTAAAAAAAGGAGAGGAGAGGAAGAAAGAGGAAGAAAAAGAGGGAGAGAGAACAGGAATATTGCTTCATTCTAAAAATGGGTATTAATAATGGCTGATCAATATTTTGTGTATTTAAAATTGAGAACTCTATAAATATTTATTGAGTTTACTTGTTCCGGATCTGAGTTGAAGTCCTGGATATCCTTATTAATTTTCTGTCTCGTTGAGTCTAAATCTCGTTATGGGTCTTATGTGTCTGGGTATTAAGATCTCTTATTGTTGCATTGATCCTTTTACCACCCTATCTTTGTTGCTTTGAAATCTATTTTATCAAATGTGAGAATTGCAACTCCTGCTTTTTGTTTATTTATTTTTGCTCTCCATTTGGTTGGTAAATTTTTCTCCAACCCTTTGTTTTGAGTCTTTGTATATCTTTGGATATACCGTTAGGTTTTGGCTGTATCTTTTGATTAGGGGATTTAGTCGATTTAAATTTAGGGTTACTGCCATTTGATGTTAACTGGCTATTTTATCCATTTGTTGATGTAAATTCTTCTTTATGTTGATGCTCTTTACTTTTTGGTATATTTTTAGAAAGGCTCATACTGGTTGTTCCTTTCTATGTATAATGCTTCTTTCAGAAGTTCTTGTAAAGCAGCCCTGGTGGTAATAAAATCTCTGAGTACTTGCTTGTTCATAAAAGATTTTATTTTTCCTTCAATTGTGAAGCTTAGTTTGGCAGGATATGATATTCTAGGCTGAAAGTTCTGTTCTTTAAGTATGTTGAATATTGGCCCCCACTCTCTTCTGGCTTGTAGGGTTTCTGCTGAGAGATCTGCTGTAAGTCTAATAGGCTTCCCTTTATGGGTAACCTGGCCTTTCTCTCTGGCTGCCCTTAGTATTTTCTCCTTCATTTCGATCCTGGTGAATCTAACGATTATGTGCCTTGGAGTTGCTCTTCTTGAGGAATATCTTTGTGGTGTTCTCTGTATTACATGGGGTTGAATAGTGTCCTGCTTTGCTAGTTTAGGAAAATTTTCCTGGATAATATCCTGAAAAGTATTTTCCAGCTTGGATTCATTCTCTCCATCACATTCAGGTACACCAATCAAACGTAGATTGGGTCTTTTCACATAGTCCCATATTTCTTGGAGACTTTGCTCATTCCTTTTCATTTTTCTCTATTCTTGTCTTGTCGTTTTATTTCATTAAGTTGGTCTTCGACCTCTAATATCCTTTCTTCTGCTTGATCCATTCTGCTATTTAAACTTGTGCATATTTTACTAAGTTCTCATGTTGTATTTTTCAACTCCGTTAGTTCATTTATATTCCTCTCTATATTGTCTATGCTTTTCAGCATTTCATCAAACCTTTTTTCAAAGTTCTTAGTTTCTTTACATTGGGTTAGAATAAGTTCTTTTAATTCCCAGAAGTTTCTTATCATCCACCTTCTGAAGCCTACTTCAGATAATGGAACACAGTCCTTTTCCATCAGGGCTTGTTCCATTGCTGATGAGGAACTGCAATCCCCTGTAAAGGGAGAGGGGTTCTGATTTTGGGTATGCTCGGCCTTCTTAGGCTGGTTTTTTCCCTTTATTATAAATTTGTCCATCTGTCTTCTTTACAATTACCGCCTATCTAATTAGGTTTCTGAGTCGACGTCCAATTTATTGATTCCCAGTGCTGGGATTCAAGCAACACACTGCGCCGGCCAAAATAGCAGCGATAAGACTGATGTTGCTCTTCTGCCCGGGAATCTCTGGTTTGGCTTCCTTCTTGAGTCCGCAACAAGCGGCTCTGCCTTCCCGGAGCTCCAAACACCAGTCAGTAAGGGAACCAGTCCCGTTTACTCTGCATGAAGAGCTGCCGCACCAAGGCGCCGGCAAAACCGCTGTGCCGGCCACAAGAGTCATGCTGGCGACCCGTGGGGCTCCTCCACTAGAAATCTGCTGGTCCGTGAGTGATGAAAAGTCGTCTGAAAGTGTGGCGTCCTCTCGTTCTCTGAGCTTTCACTGGGAGCTACAATCCTGAGCTGTTAGTGATCAGCCATCTTGGATCTCTCTCAGCCTTTTTTTTTTTTTTTTTAAGTTGAATGATTGACTCTCGCCCAGGTGTTCCAGTCGCCTGCTGAAAAGGCACTGGCATCTGTGTGATTTCCCATGTGGTGACCCACTGTGCCAGCTGAAACAGTGGCACTGAGATTCGTGGCACTTTTTTGCCTGGGAATCTCCTGGCCTTGTTCCCTGTTTCAGTCCTCTGTTTAATCAGATGAATGGGTGACTCTGCCTTCCTGGAGCTCCAATTGCCAGCTTAAAAGGGCAACCAGACCAGTGTATTTTGTATGGAGAACCGCCGCACTGGGGAGCCGGCAAAACAGCCACGCTGGCGACCCATGGGGCTCCTCCACCTGGGAATCTCCTGGTCTGTGGGCAATAAAGATCTGTCTGGAAATGCAGCGTTCACTCACCCTCTGCGCTTTCACTGGGATCTGCAATCCTGAGCTGCTCCTAAAAGGCCATCTTGGATCTTCCTCCATAATCTCCCTTTTTAACAGAAATCCAGCTTGTTCTTAGAGTTTTCCACAGCAATATTATTCATACAGAATTTAATAAAATGGTTATGTTTTCAGTGAATTTATATTTATGGTTAACATCTATAAAAGAAATTCATTTAAGTTTTAAAAAAGGAATTGGCTTTTAAAATATTAAATAATACATATACTACATGTATATGATAAAAATTGTAAGGTAGTACACAATGGACTAAAATTTAGAAAATACCAAATGAGATTATATCTGAGGTTTTTTTAGATTAAAATTTTTCTGCATGTATATCGAATAGAATATAAGAAGTTATATGGTAAACCAGTAAAAAAAAGGGGGGGCTTTCTAACTAGCATGTACTGTATTATTTTCTTACATTTTGAAATATCTTCTTAATGAGGAAGTTAAGCTTTTATTCTATACCAGTTTTCTTACTTATAAGTGTAAATATCTTTTTCTTAATAGTTTACTAAACAGAGTGTATCTTTTTGATAGGATATTTGTTGGTGATCATGATTTTTTTATTCATGTATTTTTCTGCTGTATACCCTTTCTAGCACAGTGTTCAGCACATAGTACTTGTTTCAGCTTGTTTTGCATTGCTATAAAGTAATACTCACGGCTGAGTAATTTATAAAGAAAAGAGATTTATTTGGCTATGGCTCTGCAGGCTGTATAAGAAGCATAGTGCCAGCATCTGCCTCTAGTGAGGGCTTCAGAAAGCTTCCACTCATGGCAGATGGTGAAGGAGGTGGGGACAGGCATTACATGGCAAAAGAGGAAGGAAGGGAGAGGTGGGTGAGGAAGTTGCTGGGCTCTTTTTAATAATCAGTTCTGCTGAGAACTCACTCATTACCACTAGAAGAGCACCGAGTTTTACATATCAGAGGGAGAGAATATTAACTAGAAGTTATTAACCAAACTGACTTTCTAATAACCATGTAGTTGGTTCGATTGACTATATTCCCATATCATTTAATTTATTTTAAAACATTTTGCATATATACAGAAGAACAGAATTTGAAGACTATGTTTCATTCTGGTGAATATATTTTAAACATAGCCTAGGTTTATTAAAGAATAAAAAATAAATAAAAAGTCCATTATTTCCTTAATGGTACAGTGATTTTTGTTCTAATGCATTACACTCAGAGACATCTTAACTAGAGTTATTTTGTATGTTCAGGTTAATATTCTTTGTTATTAAAAATTTGACTCAGTACATTTTATGATAACGAAATATCTCTGGTATCTTTGGGTCTTGTAGTTCCTACTGTGTGGTCTTTAATATGTAACATAAACTAGGAGTGCTGGCTATTACATTTTGGGTTATACTTATCATTGCATAATAAAGGTAATAGAACACCAGTAACATTATTGATATACAGAAATTTAATTCTGAAAGTAATAATAATCTGTAGAAATTAGCATGTAGTCTCTGAACTTCAGAATTCAAGGTAAACAAGCAACACACATTCTGTTATCATATTTGAAAATAGAGGGTTTCTTTTAGTTTTTGAAAATTTCGTGGGTACATAGTAGGTATATATATGCGGTACATGAGATATTTTGATACAGGCATACAATGCATAATACATCAGGGTAAATGGGGTATCACCTCAAGCGTTTATCCTTTATGTTTCAAACATTTCAATTGTACGCTTTTACTTATTTTAAAATGTACAATTAAATTATCATTAACTAGTCACCCTTCTGTGTTGTGCAATACTAGGTCTTATTTTTTCTATTTTTGTACCCATTAACCATCCCCTCCTTACCCCCCATCTCTCACTATTTTTTCCAGCCTCTGGTCACTATCATTCTATGCTCTATCTCCATGAGTTCAATTGTATTAATTTTTAGCTCCCACAAATAAGTGAGAACATGCCAAGTGTGTCTTTCTGTGCTTGGCTTATTTCATTTAACACAGTGACCTCCAGTTCAATCCGTGTTGTTGCAAATGACAAGATCTCATTCTTTTTTATGACTGTATAGTACTCCATTGTGTATATGTACCATATTTTCTTTGTTCATCTGGACATGTAGGTTGGTTTGAATCTTGGCTATTATGAACAGTGCTACAGTAAATGTGGGAGTGCAGGTATCTCTTCAATGTAGTGTTTTCCTTTCTTTGGGGTATATACCCAGCAGTGGGATTGCTGGATCTTATGGTAGCTCAATTTTTCAGTGTTTTTTTTTTTTTTTTTTTTTTTTTTTTTGAGGAATGTCCAACTACTGTTCTCCCTAGTGGTTGTACTAATTTACATTCCCACCAACATTGTATGAGGGTTCCCTTTCCTGCACATTCTCACCAGCATTTGTTATTGCCTATCTTTTGGATAATAACCATTTTATCTGGGGTTAAATGATATTTCATTGCAGTTTTTAAAATTTGCATTTCTCTGATGATCATTGATGCTGAGTACCTCTTCGTCTACCTGTTTGCCATTTGTATGTCTTCTTTTGAGAAACCTCTGTTCAGATCTTTTGCTAATTTTTTATTGGATTATTAATTTTTTCCTGTAGAGTTGTTTGAGCTTATTATTATTATTATTATTTTAGGAAGGGAGGAAGGGTGGAAAGGAGGAAGGGAGGGAGGAAGGCAGGCAGGGAGGGAGGGAGGCAGGGAGAGAAGGGAAGGAAGGAAATCAAGCAATGAGAGAGACATTGCCGACCTGGATCTGGAGGTCTACATGTTGATTTCTTTTTTTCTTTTTTTGAGAGAAGGAAAGAAAAAAAAGGAGTGAAGGAGAGAAAGAAAGAGGAAGAAAAAGAGGGAGAGAGAACGGAAATGTTGCTTTATTCTAAAAAAAAAAAAGGGTATTAATAATGGCCAATCAATGTTTCATTTAAACCTATGAGTAGGTGTGATGTGGTATTGACAAGAATGTATATTTGTGTATTTAAAGTGGAGAGATTTATAAATATTTATTAAGTTTACTTGTTCTGGATCTGAGTTCGAGTCCTTGATATCCTTATTAATTTTCTGTCTCATTGAGTCTAAGTCTCTATGTATCTGGGTGTTAGGATCGTTAGCTCTTGTTGTTGCATTGATCCTTTTACCACTATATCTTTGTGGCTCTAAAATCTATTTTATCAGATATGAGAATTGCAACTCCTGCTTTTTATTAATTTATTTAATTTTGCTCTCCATTTGGTTGGTAAATCTTTATCCCTTTGTTTTGAGTCTTTGTGTATCCTAGCATGTGAAATGGGTCTGGATGTAACATGCCATTGGGTTTTAGCTGTATCTTTTGATTGGGGGATTTAGTCGATTTAAATTTAGGATTACTGCCATTTGATGTTAACTGGCTGTTTTATCCATTCGTTGATGTAAATTCTTCATTATGTTGATGCTCTTTACTTTTTGGTATATTTTTAGAAAGGCTAATACTGGTTGTTTCTTTCTGTGTTTAATGCTTCTTTCAGAAGCTCTTGTAAAGCAGGTCTAGTGGTAATAAAATCTCTGAGTACTTCCTTGTTCATAAAAGATTTTATTTTTCCTTCAGTTGTGAAGCTTAGTTTGGCTGGATATGAAATTCTGGGTTGAAAGTTGTGTTCTTTAAGGATGTTGAATATCGGCCCCCACTCTCTTCTGGCTTGTAGAGTTTCTGCTGAAAGATCTGCTATAAGTCTGATAGGCTTCCCTTTGTAATTAACCTGACCTTTCTCTCTGGCTGCCCTTAGTATTTTCTCCTTCATTTCAACCCTGGTGAATCTAATGATTATGTGCCTTGGGTTGCTCTTCTTGAGGAATATCTTTGTGGTATTCTCTGTATTACCTGGGGTTGAATAGTGTCCTGCTTTGCTAGTTTAGGAAAATTTTCCTGAATAATATCCTGAAGAGTATTTTCCAGCTTGGATTCATTCTCTCTGTCGCATTCAGGTACACCTATCAAACGTAAATTTGGTCTTTTCACATAGTCCCACATTTCTTGGAGACTTTGCTCATTCCTTTTTATCCTTTTTTCTCTAATCTTGTCTTCGCATTTTATTTCATTAAGTTGGACTTTGACCTCTGATATCCTTACTTCTGCTTGAACAATTCGAGCGTTTAAACCTGTGCATACTTCTCGGAGTTCCTGCATTGTATTCTTCAGTTCCATTAATTCACTTATATTCCTCTCTAAGTTGTCTATTCTCATTAGGATTTCATCAAACCTTTTTTCAAAGTTCTTAGTTTCTTTACATTGGGCTACAACATGTTCTTTTATCTTACAGAAGTTTCTTATTATCCATCTTCTGAAGCCTGATTCTGTTAATGGGATGCGCTCGTTCTCCATCAAGTCTTGTTCCCTTGTTGATGAGGAACTGTGATCCTCTTTAGAGGGAGAGGCGTTCTGATTTTGAGTATTCTCAGCCTTTTTACACTGGTTTCTTCCCATCATTGTAAATTTATGCACCTGACGTCTTTGTAATTACCAACTTTCAAATTAGGTCTCTGTGTGGACGTCCAAGTTGTTAATTCCCGGGGCCAAAATCTGAGCAACCCACTGTGCTGGCCAAAACAGCGGCATTAAGACTGATGGTGCTTTTCTGCCTGGGAATCTCCAGTCTGGCTTTCTTCTTGAGTCCGTAATAGGCGACTCTGCCTTCCTGGAGCTCCAAATGTCAGTCAGAAGGGGAACCAGTCCCGTTTACTCTGCACCAAGAGCTGCCGCACCGAGGTGCCAGCACAACTGCTTCACCGGCCACAAGAGTCGCGCTGGTGACCCGTGTGGCTCCTCCAAACCTCAGTCTGAAGGGGAACCAGTCCCGTTTACTCTGCACCAAGAGCTGCCGCGCCGAGATGCCAGTGAAACCACTGTGCCAGCCACAAGAGTCATGCTGGCAACCCATGGAGCTCCTCCACTGGAAATCTTCTGCTCCGTGAGTGACGAAAATTTGTCTGAAAGTGTGGCGCCCTCTCGTTCTCTGAGCTTTCACTGGGAGCTGCAATCCTGTGATGTTAGCGATCAGCCATCTTGGATCATTCCCTGTTTGAGCTTATTTTATATTCTGGTTATTTGTTTCTTGTCAGATGGGTAGTTTGCAAATATTTTCTCCCATTCTGTGGGTTGTCTTTTCATTTTGTTGATTGTTTTCTTTGCTGTGCAGACTTGAATCGGTCCCATTTTTCCATATTTGCTTTGGTTGCCTCTGTTTATGGGATATTACTCAAGAAATCTTTACCCACTCCAATGTCCTGGAGAGTTTCCCCAATATTTGCTTTTAGTAGTTTCACAGCTTGAGGTCTTAAATTTAAGTCTTTAATTCATTTTGATCTGATTTGCATATATGGTGAGAGATAGGAGTCTAGTTTCATTCCTGAGCATATGGATATCCAGTTTTCCCAGCATCATTTATTGAAGAGACTTTCCTTTCCCCAGCATACATTCTTTGCATCTGTGTTAAAAATGAGTTCGCTGTCAATGTATAAATTTGTTTCTCGGCTCTCTATTTCATTTCATTGGTCTATGTGTCTGTTTTTATGCTAGTACCATTTTTTTGGTTACTATAGCTGCATAGTATAATTTGAAGTCAGGTAATATGATTCCTGTGATTTTGTGCTTTTTGATTAGGATAGCTTTGGTTATCCTGTGTTTTTTGTGGTTCCATATAAATTTTTATTTATTTATTTATTTATTTAGTAGACATGAAGTCGTTTTATCTTTGCACAGTTTGTTCCAAACCCCTGGCCTCAAGCCATCCTCCTGCTTTGGCCTTCCAAAGTGTTGGGATTATAGATGTGACCTGCCACATCCCCATATAAGTTATAAAATTCTTTTTATATTTCTGTGAAAAAGACATTGGTATTTTCATAGGGATTGCTTTAAATCTATAGATTGCTTTGGATAGGATGGGCATTTTAACAATATTGATTCTTCCAATCTGTGAACATGAAATACCTTTCCATTTTTGGTGTTCTCTTCAATTTGTTTCATCAGTGTTTTATAGTTTTAGTTGTAGAGATCTTTCACATCTTTAGTTAAGGTAATTCCTAGGTATTTAACTTTATTTGTAACTATTGTAAATTGGATTACTTTTTGGATTTCTTTTTCAGATTGTTCACTGTTGACATGTAGAAATGCTACTGATTTTTGCATGTTGATTTTGTATCCTGCAACTTTACTGAATTTATCAGTTCTAATAGTTTTTTTGGTAGAATCTTTAGGTTTTTCTAAATATAGTGTCATATTATGTGCAAACAAGAATAATTTGATTTCTTTCTTTCCAGTTTGGCCCTTTATTTCTTTCTCTTGTCTGATTACTCTAGCTAGAATTTCCAGTACTATGTTGAATAACAGTGGTGACAGTGTGCATCTTTATTGTGTTCCAGATCTTAGAGAAATCAGTTTTTCCCCACTCAGTATGATATTAGCTGTGGGTCTGTGGTATATGGCTTTTATTACGTTGAGATATGTTCTTTTAATACGCAGGTTTTTTAAGGGTTTCTATCATGAAGCAATGTTAATTTTATCAAATGCTTTTTCTGCATCGATTGAAATGATCACGTGGATTTTGTTCTTCATTCTGTTAATATGATGTGTCTCATTGATTGATTTGCATATGCTCAACCATCCTTGCATCTCTGGGATAAATATCACTTGGTCATGAATCATTTTTTCAATTTCATCTATTTCTGCTCTAATCTTTATTAATTCTTCTCTTTTAGTAATTTTGGGTTTGGTTTGCTCTTAGTACTTTAAGATGCATCATTAGGCCATTTATTTGAAGTTTTTCTACTTTTTTCATGTAGGCACTTACTGCTATAAACTTCTCTCTCAGTACTGCTTGCACTGTATCTCATAGGTTTGATATGTTGTGTTTCCATTATCATTTGTTTCAAGAAATTTTTTAATTTTCTTCTTAATTTCTTTGTTGATCCACTGGTCTTTAAGGAGCATATTGTTTAATTTCCATGTGTTTGTATAGTTTTCAAAATTCCTCTTGTAATTGATTTCTTATTTTATTTCATTGTGGTCTGAGAAGATACCTGAGGCTGGGTTCAGGGGCACATATCTGTGGTCCTAGCTACTCTGGAGGATGAGGTGGGAGGATCACTTGAGCCTGGAAGGCAGAGGCTGCAGTGAGCTGAGGTCATACCACTGCACTCCAGCCTGGGCAAGAGTGAGACCCTGTCTCAAAAAAAAAAAAAAAAAAAAGAGAGAGAGAGAAAGAAAGAAAAAAAAAACCTTGATATGATTTCAATTTTGTGAGTGATATTATTTCAATTTTTAAGACTTGTTTTGTGACCTAATATATTGTCAGTCCTTGTTGTACTATCCATGTGCTGAGGAAAAGAATGTGTATTCTGAAGCCATTGGATGAAATGTTCTATAAGCATTTATTAGGCCCATTTGGTCTACAATGCAGAGTAAGTCTGATGTTCCTTTGTTGATTTTCTGTCTGTCCAATTCTGAAAGTGGAGTGTTGAAATATCCAGCTATTTTTGTATTGGGGTCTACCTCTCTCATTAACTGTAATATTTGCTTTATGTATCTGGGTACTCCGATATTGAATGCATATATATTTATAATTATCTCCTCTTGATGAATTGATCCGTTTATCGTTATATAATGACTTTCTTTGATCCTTTTTACAGTTTTTGTCTTGAAATCTATTTTGTCCATTACAGGTATAGCCACTCCAGCTCTTTTTTGATTTTCATTGGCATGAAATATCCTTTTCCAACCCTTTATTTTTAGTCTGTGTATTTTCTTTATAGGTGAAGTATATTTCTTGTATGTAACAGATCATTACATCTTGTGTTTCTTATCCATTCAGCCAGTCTGTGTCATTGTATTAGAGAATTTAGTTTGTTTACATTCAGTGTTACTATTGATAAGTAAGGTCTTACGCCTGCCATTTTCTTATTTGTTTTCTGGTTGTTTTGTGGCCTTCTCTTCCCTCTTTTCTTCCTTTCTATCTTCCTTTTAGTGAAGGTAATTTTCTCTGGTGGTATGTTTTAATTTCTTGCTTTTTATTTTTTTGTGTGTATATTCATTGTATTTTTTTTATTTGAGGTTATCATGAGGCTTGCAAATAACTTATAGCCTGTTATTTTAAACTGATGACAACTTGACACTATTTGCACCAACAAACAAGCAATGAAAAAGAAATCTACTCTGTACTTTTAACTTTGTCCCCCACACACACACTTTTTGACTTTTTGTTATTTCTATTTATATCTTATGGTACTAAGTATGTCTTGAAAAGTTGTTGTACTTATTTTTGATTGGTTCATCTTTTAGTCTTTTACTTAAGATATGAATAGTTTACATACCACAATTATAGTTTTATAATATTATGTGGTTTTTGTGTACTTAGTATTACCAGTGAGTTTTGTACCTTCAGATCATCTTTTTATTGCTCATTAACATACTTTTCCTTTAAATTGAAGAATTCAATTTAACATTTCTTGTGGAACAGGTCTGATGTTGATGAAATTTCTCAGCTATTGTATGTCTGGGAAAGTCTTTATTTCTTATTTAGGTTTGAAGGATATTTTCACTGGAGATACTATTCTAGGGTGTAAGTTTTTTTCCCTCGGTACTTTTTGTCATACCACTCTCTTCTGGCCTGTAATGTTTCCATTGAAAAGTCTGCTGTCAGACATATTGGAGCTCCATGGTGTGTTATTTATTTATTTCTCTTTTTTTTTTTTTGAGTTGGAGTTTTGCTCCTGTTGCTCAGGCTGGAGTGCAATGGTGCAATTTCAGCTCTCTGCAACCTCCGCCTCCTGGGTTCAAGCAATTCTCCTGCCTCAGCCTCTTAAGTAGCTGGGATTACAGGCACCCACCACCACACCTGGCTAATTTTTGTATTTTTAGTAGAGATGGGGTTTCACCATGTTGGCCAAACTGGTCTTGAACTTCTGACCTTAGATGATCCACCTGCCTTGGCCTCCCAACATGCTGGGATTACAGGCGTGAGCCACTGCACCCGTCCTGTTTTTTCTTTTGCTTTTAGGATCCTTTCTTTATCCTTGACCTTTGGAAGCTTGATTATTACATGCCTCGAATGGTAGTCTTTGGGTTAAATCAGGTTCATGTATAACTTTCTTGTACTTGTATATTGATATCTTTGTCTAGAATTGGGACATTCTCTTTTGTTATCCCTTTGAATAAACATTCTGTTCCTGTCTCTCTCTGTCTCCTCCTTAAGGCCAACAACGGTTAGATTTGCCCTTTTGAAATTATTATCTAGATCTTATAGGCATGCTTCATTATTCTTTATTCTTTTTTCTTTTGTCCCTGTTGATAGTATATTTTCAAATAGCCTGTCTTAAAGCTTATCAATTCTTTAATCTACTTGATCACTTCTTCTGTTAAGAGACTCAGTATGTCATTTGCATTTTTCAACTCCCGAATTTTTGCTTGATTCCTTTTAATATTTCAACCTCTTTGTTAAATTTATCTCATAGGATTCTGAATTCCTTCTTTGTGTTTTCTTAAACTTCTTTGCATTTCCTCAAAATAGATCTTTTGAATTCTCTGCCTGAAAGGTCACATATATGTATGTCTTCGGGATTTGGTTCCTGGTACCTTATTTAGTTTGTTTTTCAAGGTCATGTCTTCCTCAATGGTCTTGATGCTTGTGGATGTTCATTGTGTCTGGGCATTGAAGAGTTAGGTATTTATTGTAGTCTTCACAATCTGGCCTTTTTTTGTACCTGTCTTGGGAAGGCTTTCCAGGTATTTGAAGAGAATTGGGTTTGTGATCCAGTTTTGGTCATTGCAGCCATATCTACATTAGGGGACACCCCAAGCCCAGTAATGCTGTTGTTCTTGCAGGCTTGCAGAGGTACTGCCTTGGTGGTCTTGAATAAGGTTTAGAAGAATTCTCTGGATTACCAGGTAGAGACTGTTGTTCTCTTCCCTTAATTTGTCCCAAACAATTGGAATCTCTGATTCCATGCTCCAAGCTGCTTGTAGCTAGAGGAGTGGTGACATAAGCTCTTCTGTGGCTACCACCACTGGAGCTGCACTAGGCCAGACCTGAAACCAGCACAGCATTGGATCTCACCCATAGCCCACTGTAACCACTACCTGGCTACCTCCTTTGTTGGCTTAGAGCCCTAGGGCTCTGCAGTGAGCAGGTGGCAAAGACAGTCAGGCTTCTACCCAGCCCTTCAGGACAGAGATGCTATCTGGGAGCCAGCATCCAGAGTTGGAAACCTTAGGACACTACCTGCTACTCTGTTCTCCTATAGCTGAACTGGCACCCAAACCACAAGAGAAAGTGCTTCCCACATTTCACTTTTCTTTCCATAGGCAAAACTGTTTCTCCCTATGGCCACTACCACTACAGGCCCACAGGGATAATTGCCAGGCTACTGCTCGTGTTTACTTAAGGCCCAAGGACTCTTCACTCAGCTTGTGGTGAATGCTGCCATGCTTTGGACTCGCCCTTCAGGGCATTGATCTCCCCTCTGGGCCAGGCAGGTCCAGGAATGCCATACAAGAACCAAGCCCTGGAATCAGGGACCCCAATTCCAGCCTGCTTGGTGCTCTGTTCTACTGTGGCTGAGCTGGTATCCAAGTTGCAAGACAAAGTCCTCTTTTCTTTTCCTTTTCTTCTGCTCAAGTAGAAAGAAGAGGTCTCTTTTGGAGCTGTGAACTGCGCTGCCTTATATTAAGGAAAGGGTGGCATAAGCACTGCCTTAGGCACCTCAGCTGGTGTCTCATTAGGTTACATGCCCCCCTCAAAGTCCAGTAGCTTTTGAGCCCAGCAAAGCACTAAGACTTGCCTAGAAATCGCAGTTCTTGTGGCCTAGACTACCTTTCGGGATTTTTTCAGGCCCCAGGACACTTTAGCCTATAGTGATGAGGCTTGCTGAAACTCAGGCTCTGACCACTGGGATGGACATTTCCCCTCTGGCTAGGGCACATCTAAATTCTCCCTCTATGGGCATTGGCTGAGTTATTTGCCAATAGCCTGGGTATTGCTTGCCAATTGGCCTGGTGTTGCTTTCTGCTATGATATGGCAGCACTGAGTTCCAGTGGAAAGCCCCACAGTCACTGTGCTCTCCCTCCCCCAAGCACACAGATTCTTTACACCACACAGCCACCGCATTGGGGGTGGGGAAGGGGTGGCATAGACAATTCAAGACTGTCTTTCTACTCTCTTCATTGCCTCTTTCAGCAATATAAAGTTAAAATCGGCTACTGTGATCACTCACCTGATTTTTGGTTCTTGTGAAGGTGCTTTTTTGTGTAGTTAGTTATTAAATTTGGTTTTCCTTTGGTGGGGCAGCAATTGGTTGAGCCTTCTAATCAGCCATCTTGCTTCATCTCCCTCCAATAGGTTTATTTGGGGCCAAAAATAAAAAGACTTTAGAATTATTTAATTTTTTTCTTTAAAAGATATAGATGATTGTCTTATAATCTTCAGGTTTGTGCTCTGAAATGCAAGAGCAATTTGCTATAATGAAAAGCTAGAAGTTTTGAGAACACTTTGTTGTCTAATTCTAAAACAACAACAACAGAAAAACAGAACTTTGCTAGCTGGCTGTGTCTACTTTCATTCTTTGATTAGATACTTTGAGTTCCAGATACCATGAGGTGTTGATATGACAGCATGTTATGATAGAAATTTTTAGAAAAGACCAGAGACTTGAGAAGTAGACTAACCTGCATGTAAAATTCAGCTCCGTCACTTTTGCTCTGGTATTTTGGGCAAGTTATTTAACTTCCTTTGTAAAGTGAAAATTATACTTCTTTAGAGTTGCTATGAGGATGAAAGCACTCCAAGTGAGTTCTTGTTAAATGGTAGATGTATAAGGAATACCATGTAGTAATGATTATATGTTTTGATATTGTCAGGTGAAGTGAAGGACAAAAATGTTCAAGTGGTCGAGCTTCCCATTGTAGACAGTCTTCATCCCCGTCCTCCATATTTACCTTTGGCTGTACCAGAAGACCTCGCAGATCGACTTGTACGAGTGCATGGTGACCCTGCAGTGTGGTGGGTGTCTCAGTTTGTCAAATACTTAATCCGCCCACAGCCTTGGCTAGAAAAGGAAATAGAAGAAGCCACCAAGAAGCTTGGCTTCAAACATCCAGTTATTGGGTAAGAACCTGATTTTTTTCCTCTAACTATGATATGTAGTGGTAGGGTTATGTATCTTTACAATATATTGTTAATTTTATAATATATAGTTTAATTTTTATAGCCCCACCAAAGAATGGAGGTTCTAGAGTTATCCTAAGGTCACAGGGAGACTATTCTTTTTTTTGTCTACTTAGAACAGCGGAGAAAATTGCTTAGTAGTGCTCTATTACTGTCTCCAGCACTCCTCTTTCTTTGGTTCCTTCTTCCCTTACCACAGTTCTCTTTTGACTTCTGTTGTTGTTGTTTTTGAGATAGGGTCTCACTCTGTCACCTAGGCTGAAATGTAGTGGCTCACTGCAGCCTCAACCTTCCTGGGCTCAAGTGATCCTCCTACCTCAGCCTCCCAAGTGTAATAGCTGGGTCTATAGGCATGTACCACCATGTCCAGCTTCTTTTTATTTTTATTTTCATATTTCCCACCTCGCCATGTTTCCTTGTGTCTTAGTCTTCATATGTAGAGAAGTTATTGACCCCATTCTAAGTATTAGAGCTAAAGGAAGGTACATGTGAAATCAGAATATCAAATTACATTGCTTCTCATGTAACTTTTGATTGAAATTCAGCGGAATCATTCATTCTGCCCGACTTCATCTCTATAGAGCACACTGAACAATTCCCATTTCCCCAGAGAAAGGATGAGTATGAAGGATGTGGGAAGGAAAAAATGATCGAATTAGATGTTCATATGATTGTATCCACATCTGGATTATAGTCTGAAATGCAAAGCAAAGAATAGCCATGAAGGTGGCAGAGTAACTCTAAGGAAATCAAACCCTCACTCCAGATTCATAATAAAAAACTGTCCTTAGACTTGGCCTAAGGCATACCCATATGCTGTGACGTAAAGGCACACAAATCTACCTTTTTCTGTTTCTGCATATGAACAGTGATTTAGCAGTTTGGGGGGAGGGGAAGGCAAGATTTAAGGAGGGTCTTTTAATTTCTGAAAATAAACTTTTTATTTCCGTTAATACTACTTTGGGGCCAGGCTCTGTGGCTCATGCCTATAATTGCAGCACTTTGGGAGGCTGAGGTAGATGAATCACTTGAGCCCAGGAGTTTGAGAAAACTCAACCTAGGCAACATGGTTGAAACCCCATCAATACAAAAAAAAAAAAAAATGCAAAAATCAGCCAGGCATGGTGGCACATGCCTGTAGTCCCAGCTGTTAAGGAGGCTGAGGTAGGAGGATCACTTGAGCCTGGGAGGCAGAGATTGGAATGAGCCATAATTGTGCCACTGCACTTTAGCATGTGCAACAGAGCAAGATCTTGTCTTTAAAAAATTACTTTGGAAGAACTAAGATGGGAGGATAATAGTCAGTGCCTTATTCCGCACAGTACAGTGTGAATTGGTGTCCGCAATTTTACAATTTTGGGCTTTTCTTAAATATGACAGATGAAATCAGTATCTGCTCACACTTGATATGGTGAAAAACAGAGAAAGAAAATTCATTATGCCCACAACAGAAGGGCTGGAATTGGCTCCATTTACCTAAAACAGTAAAAACCCTTAAAAGGTTTGCCTGTCTTAACGGTGCTGTAAAAGTTTATCCAGGTCTATGTTTTTCTTGGACAACTTTAAGTTCTGCTAGCTGGCAGTTAAAGTGAGTCTACAGGGTAAAATAAAGAGAAAAACCCTTGGCATCAGAACTTTACAAATAATATATTTAATGTTCTTTAGTAACAACTGTGAATCCTGGCATCATCCTGGTAACAAAAATCTTAGGTTATATTCAGTTTTTTTCCAGACAGCTGGTTGCTGCCTAGCATGAAATGCCACTCTGAAATCTCCCATTTATTCCTAAGATGTGAATTATTTTCTCTGTAAGAAAGCATTCTTCAAAGGCTTTGCTTATTTTCTAATTCCCCTTATATTGTTTAGCCTGCAAATATATTTAGAATACGTATTTTTGAATTTTTTAAATGCTATATGTTTTACTTTTTCTAATGGTGAAAATGAAAGAAAAATAAGTTTAAAATACCTATAATTCCACCATAAGTAGGGGTATAAATTGAGTACCCCCAAAGCACTCAGTGGATCAATACATTATCAGCAGAATCTGAATTTCTCCCCCAGAGTCCATGTCAGACGCACAGACAAAGTGGGAACAGAAGCTGCCTTCCATCCCATTGAAGAGTACATGGTGCATGTTGAAGAACATTTTCAGCTTCTTGCACGCAGAATGCAAGTGGACAAAAAAAGAGTGTATTTGGCTACAGATGACCCTTCTTTATTAAAGGAGGCAAAAACAAAGTAAGTTAGACCAACTAGTGATTCTGGAGTGGGGTTTTCTCTTTCAGTTTAAAAGAATTCTTCCCATGACTTGTGATTTTTTTATATTATTATTGTTAATTATTAGGGTTTTAAAAATTCAAGTGACTTTGTACTTGTCTAACTGTCAATCTAGTCAATGCATTTTTATTAGCCATATCCAAGAATACCTTATAAGAAGTGTAAATTGAACGGGACCACTGACATGCATTGTCACCAGCAATAATCATGATCGTCATTAAAAATATCACCCTACTTCTTGGTACCAAAATTTTCATTAGCCTGTTGGAGCTGCCATAAAAAAATAACAGACTGAGTGGCTTAAATTACAGGAATGTATTTCTCTTAGTTCTGAGGCTGGGAAGATCAAGATCAAGGTGCTGGCAAGGTAGATTTCATTTTCTCTTGGCTTGTAAGCAGCCACTATTTCACTGTGTGCTCTTGTGACCTCTTTGTGTATGCAGGGAGCAGGAGAGTAAGTGTTCTGATGGCTCTACATATAAGGACACTAATCTTAATGAGGGCCACACTCTCATGACCTCATCTAGGCCAAATTATTTCTCAGTGGTCCCATTTCCAAACATCACATTGGGGTTAGGGATTCAACATAGGAATTTGTGGGGACATAAACAGTCAGTTGATAATACTATCCAGCTATACAGACTATTAGCAATAAAACCAGGTGCTTACCATTCTGATTTCACTGTTTTCACTAAGAGTTATAGGCAACTGAACACATATGTAAAGTTTTGTCTTATAATAATTTTGGAATTTGAAAGTTACACTAAAGAAAGGTAAGGAATCAAAAAGTTAAGTTTTGTAAGTGGAGGACTAAAGACTACTAGTGTGTATTGAAGATCATTTTGTGAGCTTACCTATATTTCAGGCATTGTGCTGGGTGCTGGGGATTTTATGATAAGCAAGGTACTCCCTGCTGTCAAGGAATTCCCAAATGTAGTAGGGGAATAAACAGTTACACTACACTGTATCACTATTCTAGGGTTAACATGGGATATCATGAAAACACATAGATAAAGCACAAATCCTAACTGGACACTTCTTACAGGATCTGGGTAAACCTGGAGTTGTTCTTTATTTACTGTCAATAAAGGAAGGACGTATTAAATGTATGTGAAAGTAGGAAATTAAGGAGAAGAAAATTCTAGTCTTAGTTCTGCTTAGATACTGTGTCCTCCAGAAGTTATCCCTGAACCCTTGACTGGCTTGTGTTCCCTACTCTATGCACTCCTCTGTTGTAGTTGTAGTCTTTAGCACTTGCTTACTTCTGTCTCCTTCATTAAATTATAAGCACTTGGACATAATATGTAGCTGTAGATAAATGCCCAGTAAATATTAACTGATGTGATTTCAATCCGATCAGTTTGAAAACATTAACAGTTAATCATTTAAACTTTTTGGCTGTTTAATTAATGTATTTATTGTTCCCCATATTTCAAATGGGGGTGAGGAAAAGAAATTTCAAAATGAGGACTATGGTGCAGGTATTAATCTAACTCATTAGATAACAATTAAATCCTCTTTCTACCTCTGAATACTCCAAACTAACCTGAAGCAAATTGCCTTTTTTATTCAAGGCTTCCTCTCTTGAGCATGTATACACACTGGCATATATATGCGCACTCACACACACACACAGATACTTATATATGTAAACAAAGGGCAAATAATCAGCCAAGTAATCATGATTTAATGTAAGAGAGGTTTAATGAACATTTGGATACAGAACACAATAAAAAATTTACACCAGACTTAATTTGTAGCTTGGTTGAAGTAAAAGATACTACTTTTGTCTACTCTTTCATTTGTTCTTGAATGCATCACAAACTTTTCTCCTTATTTTCTTAATGAGCAAATTAATTCATGCTTGTTTAAAAATACGGAAGTTGGTAAATACTGTATTCGTTCATTTTCATGCTGTTGATAAAAGTCATACCCCAGACTGGGCAATTTACAAAAGAAAGAGGTTAAGGGACTTATAGTTACATATCTCTGGAGAGGCCTCACAATCATGGTGGAAGGTGAAAGGCATGTCTCACTTGGCGGCAAATAAGAAAAGAGAGCGTGTGCAGGGGAACTCCCATTTTTAAAACCATTAGCTCTTGTGAGACTTATTCACTATCACAAGAACAGCCTGGGAAAGACTTGCCCCTGTGATTCAGTTACCTCCCACTGGGTCCCTCCCACAGCTCATGGGAATTCAAGATGAGATTTGGGTGGAGACACAGCCAAACCATATCATTCCAACCCTCCCAAATCTCATGTCCTCACATTTAAAAACCAGTCATACTTTCCCAGCAGTCCCCCTAAGTCTTAACTCATTTAAGCATTAACTCAAAAACCCACAGTCCAAAGTCTCATCCAAGAGAAGGCAAGTCCCTTCTGCCTATGATCCTATAAAATCAAAAGCAAATTAGTTACTTCCTAGATACAGTGGGGATACAGGCATGGATAAGTACAGCCATTCCAAATGGGATAAACTGGCCAAAACAAAGGGGCTACAGGTCCTATGAAAGTCCGAAATCCAGTGGGCAGTCAAATCTTAAAGCTTCAAAATGATCTCCTTTGACTCCATGTCTCACATCCAGGTCACACTGATGCAAGAGGTGGGCTCCCACAGCCTTGGGTAGCTCCACCCTTATTGTTTTGAAGGGTATAGTCCCCCCCCACCCCCACCAGCTGCTTTCACTGGCTGGCATTGAGTGTCTGTGGCTTTTCCAGGTACATGGTGCAAGCTGTTGGTGGATCTGCCATTCTGGGGTCTGTAGGACAGTGGCCCTCTTCTAACAGCTCCACTTGGTGGTGCCCCAGTAGGGACACTGTGTGGGGGCTCCAACCCCACATTTCTCTTCTGCACTGCCCTAGCAGAGGTAACCATGAGAACCTCATTCCTGCAGCAAACTTCTGCCTGGGCATCCAGGTGTTTTTATATATCCTCTGAAATCCAGGCAGAGGTTCCTAAACCTCAGTTCCTGATTTATGTGCATCTGCAAGCCTAACACCATGCAGAAGCTGCCAAGGCTTAGGGCTTCCACCCTCCGAAGCAACAGCCTGAGCTGTACTTAGCCATTTTTGTCATGGCTGGAGTGCCTGGGACAGAGGGCACAGCAGAAGGACTCGGGCCCCTGCCCACAAAACCATTTTTTCCTCCTGAACCTCCATGTCTGTGATGTGAGGAGCTGCCACAAAGTCTCTGACATGATCTGGAGACATTTTCCCCATTGTGTGGGTGATTAACATTCAATTCCTGGTGACTTATGCAAATTTCTGCAGCTGGCTTGAATTTCTTCTCAGAAAATGGGATTTTCTTTTCCATCACATTGTCAAGTTACAGATTTTCCAAACTTTTATGCTCTGCTCCCCTTATAAAACTGAATGCCTTTATCAGCACCCAAGTCATCTCTTGAAAGCTTTGCTGCTTAGAAAGTTCTTCTGCCAGATACCCTAAGTCATCTCTCTCAAGTTCAAAGTTCCACAAATCTCTAGTGCAGGGACAAAATGTTGACAGTCTCTTTGCTAAAACATAAGAGTCACCTTTGCTCCAGTTCGCAACAAGCTCTGAGACCACCTCAACCTGGATTTCATTGTCCATATTGCTATCAGCATTTTGGGCAAAGCCATTCAACAAGTCTCTAGGAAGTTCCAAACTTAACCACATTTTCCTTCTTCTGAGCCCTCCAAACTGTTCCATCCTGTGCCTATTACCCAATTCCAACATCACTTCTACATTTTTAGGTATCTTTTCAGCAGCACTCCACTTCTGGTACCAATTTACTGTATTATTAAATTAGTCCATTTTCACACTGCTAATAAAGACTTACTCGAGACTGGGCAATTTACAAAAGAAAGAGGTTTAATGGACTTATACAGTTCCACATAGCTGGGGAGGCCTCACAATCATGGTGGAAGGTGGGAGGCATGACTCACATGGCGTCAGACAAGAGAAGAGCTCTTGTGCAGGGAGACTCCTGTTTTTAAAACAGTTGAATCTTGTGAGACCTATTCACTATCACGAGAACAGCACAGGAGAGGTTTGGGAACACAGCCAAACCATATCATTTCCCTAGCAAGGAAAAAATATTATCCTCAATTCCATGTATGTAGTGTCATTTTTTAATACAGTCGGGTACCACATAACATTTCAGTCAGTGATGAAACAGCTGTATAATGGTGGTTCCATAGATTATAATACTGTACTTCTGTACTTTTTCTACGTTTAGATGCACAAATACTTACATTGTGTTACAACTACCTTCAGTATTCAATACAATAACATGCTGTACAGGTTTGTAGCCTAGGAGCAGTAAGTTATTCCATATAGCCTATGTGGGTATGTATGTGTAGCCTAGGTATTGCGTAGTTGGCTGTGCCATCTAGGTTTTTATAAATACACTTTATGATGTTTGCATGGTGATAACATTGCCTAATGATGCATTTCTCAGAACATATCCTCTTTGTTAAGTGGAGCATGACTGTAGTTGATTGAATTCTATATAATTTAAACCCTTTTCACTTAATATAGCAATAGATCCATTCCCTCGGGTTGCTAAAACAGTCATTGTAAACATCTTTTATTTTTCTGCTTTGTCACCCAGGCTGGAATGCGGTGGTGCAAGCATGGCTCACTGCAGCCTCAACCTCCTGGGCTCAAGAGATCCTCCTTCCTCAGCTTCCCAAGTAGCTGGGACCGTTGGCATGCGTCATCATGCCTGGCTGCCTTTTGGGGGTAGAGATGGGATCGCATGCTGTTCAGGCTGGTCTGGAACTCCTTGGCTCAAGCAGTCCTCCCGCCTGTCCTCCAAAGTGCTGGGATTACTGATGTGAGCCACCATGCCCAGCCTAAACATCTTTTTTAATGACTACGTACATATATACTGTATGGATATGCCATTGCTTATTTGACCAACTGTTCTCCTAATATTAGACAGTCAGATTATTTCCAATGTCTCATTCTTATAAGCAATGCTTTGATGTATGCCTAATTATCCACATTATTTCCTTAAGCTAGCTTTCTAGAGTTGGAAGTATTTAGATGCAAGGATATAAACTATTTTTTTTTTAGACAGTGTCAAGGCTGGAGTGCAGTGGCAGGATCTCAGCTCACTGCAACCTTGACCTCCTGGGTTCAATGATCCTCCTCCCTCAGCCACCTGAGTAGCTGGGACTACAGGCTCATGCCACCACACCCAGCTAGATATAAACATTTTATAGCTTTGATCCATAGCACAGCATGACAGTTTTATACTAACAACCCTTGTAATACAATTGGCAGTATGTACTTGGACTGCAAGAATAGTAAAACTAGAATTTCCTCCTTGTAGCCAACAGCTATAACTCCCCTCCCAGTGGTAGTCCAAGCAGCAATTTTTCTCTATATTCTGTTATAAATATAGTAGTAGCCTTTTATGCATACTTTTTTCTCTTTGTAAGTTGTTTTATTTTTATTTTTGACTTGAGTCATTTCTCAGGGATTTAAATGCTGGGGTTTTTTTTCTTTTTTCTTTTACTTAAATGTTTTTCCACTCTGATTTAACTCTGCTTTAAACCACCCAGGACTGGTATTGATACCTAAGCAAATCATAAAATCTCTGTCATTCTTTTAGGAGACCAAAATCATGAATTAATCTCCTAACAAAGTATATAGTGTCCAAGGTAGTCATTATAAGACTTTTCTGCTTCAAGAGAGTGAAGAGATGAAGAATTAAACTTAAATGATGTATAGTGTTCACAAAGTCAGAGAAGAAGCCATTTTCTGGGTTGCTCATTCTTTGAAAAGAGGTTCAAATTTGCTTTATACACATAGCTTCTATGTGAAGACGATCAGTTAATGCTTTGTGGCTTGGTATTACACTTCAGACTTCTCCATGTTAAGATTTAGTTCATCCACAAGATTTTACCACCAGCATCCCAGTGACTGTGGCAGCCATTGCTATTGTACCAGTCTTTTAAGTAGTTCAGTATTACAGTGTTTGAGTCACAGAATCATTGATAGTCAAAGAAATAACCATTAAAGTTGGCTATCCAATATTGTATTCTAAGATTGTGGAGATTAGGGATGGGGTTAAAATAGGAAGAAAAACAAGTCTTCAAAAGTCTCCCAGGTAAAATATTTACATATTGAGTTTATTTTTTATTTTTAACATGCTGTACTTCTACTGTACTTTTTCAATGTGTAGATACACAAATACTTACCATTGTGTTACAACTTGTTAAAAGTTTTAATTTGTTAAAAGTTTTTGTGAAGTATTTGGTTGCCCTGTGAAACGAAGAATCAGCAATGAGTAGTATATTTGTTCACTGTTTTACTGAACCCCTATAATACGCTGGACACAGCACAGAGCACTAGGAATACAAAGTCAAAAGATAATATGTGGCTCCTTGTCTCAGGGAGTAACCAACGGGTAGACAATATACATGTAACACATAATTACTGTATATTTAGATAAGTTTCCTGAAGGAGTCTATGTACCAGGTACTGAGAAGTCACAAAGAGGAGTATCTCCTTCAGTCAAGAGAAGGACTTCAGAAAAGAACACCAGATAATAGTTTATAACTGTAAGCTAGTCCTTTGTTGATGATATAAAAATAAATTTTTATAAGGTGGAAAAAGAAAAATAAATTATTATTCCCAGTATCTGTAACCTCAAGGTAGAAGAATTCCTCCACTGACATACTTGAGGGCAAAAGACAAGAAGCATGTTTGTGCAAAAAGTTTCATGCTCATTATGAAAGATATAAAATTTCCTTCTTCCATTATTCACTTTATTTTGTTTGTGTATGTTTTGTTTTGTTTTACATTTAGGTATCCTTTATGGAGCCATAGAGATAGGCCCAAGGGAACTCTTTTGTACATAGAGATGGGCCTGAGAGGAACTTAGGTACCTTTTAAAAAAAAATAGTGGTGGGGTTTTGCTATGTTGTCCAGGCTGGTCCTTGAACTCCTGAGCTCAAGCAATCTGCCTTCCTCAGCCTCCCAAAGTGCTGGAATTATAGGTGTGAGCCACCACACCCAGCCTTAGGTACCCTTTTGATTTTGTTCGGGAGAGAGCTGCTTTAGTTAAGAAGGCGTTAATGTTAGTGTTACTTCTTGGTAAATTTTTTTCTTTGTTTCACTGAGCATCCAAATCATTCTGACAAAGTTAAGTCTTTATTCAAGGATAAAACCTATACTGGTTTTATCAGTTCCCCCTTTCTATCACCTTCCAGCATTTCATATTTCTTTATTGCTGTTTCTGCTCCATGCCTGGGTATGCAGCTTCACAAGAATCACATTTAAACTATTTCTGGTTGTTTTCTTTTCAGAACAAATGTGACATTTTCTTCATCTCCTTGACTTTGAGCTGAAGAGGGCAAACTGTCAAAAATAATGAGGCCAAATGGATTTGAACACTGAGTATAGTCTGAAACAGTGCTCAGAGACTTTGCCTTTATAGTCATTATTACAGAAGCAATGAGGGAAAGCTCCTTGGTGGCCATGAAATGAAGAGAAACTGAATCAGCTCTTAGGGGATTAGGAAAAGTCCCAGGCATAGGTAGCACTCACTTGTTCAGGTATTTATTCACATAGCATTGTGTTGAGTGCTAGATGCTGTGATCCAAAGAAAAATAAGTCATGGTCCTAACCTCTTTTGGAATACTGTTTGGAAGACAGACATGTAAAAATGGTTCAGGGTTTCTATATAGGCACTATTATTCTTTCAGCAAATATTTATTCCTCCTCTATTATGTTCCAGATTGTCTTCTGGGTGTATAATACAGAATAAATGCCTCCTTTTCAAGGACTTATATTCCCATTAGGGATAATGCAAGTGGAGAATGGAAGCAGGCAGTACACAAACAGTAAATATATATTATATCAAGTAATAAGAGCTATGGAGAAAAATGTGGCTGATAAAAGAGATAAGGATTGCTGCACTCCTCACCAATAAGGTGATATTTAAGCAGAGATCTAAAGAAGTAAGGAATAAAACCAGGTGGACATCTAAGGGGAAAGAATGCTTTATAATGATAGCTAATATTTATTGAGCATTTACTATACCAGGTACTCTTCTAAGCACTTTACATCATTTAATGTATTACTTCTTATGAACTTCTATAAGGTAGGTAAAATTATTGTTCTTCTTTCATATAACTTCCCAAGGTTTACAGCTTATCTCTGAAGATCTAGCTCATGCACTGAGAAATGATTCCATCTATACTAGAGTACAAGTAAACCTTGAATTCAGAGTAGAATCATTGGAACGTATGATAGACTTTTTAAAAGATATCCTGGATGAATACTTTTAAACACACACTCTATCTCTAGCAAGACTACCAAAATATTGGACATCTATAAGGAATGTGCTTCCATAAATTTATTAGAATGGACTTTCTATTACTGTTGTTAGGTAAAAGTAGATGGTTCTTTAAGAAGGATGCAGGTTAAGGGAAACTGTTCTCACAAATTTTTAGAATATTCATCTCTTAACTTCTTTGTATTATTAACTTCTAATGTCAATGAAGAAGGCATTTACAAAGTCTAACCCAAATCTGAATTATCAAAAATTCTAAATTAAAAATTTTAATGTGGTTTTATCACGATATTTATATTCTAAAGGAAAAGCTCAGTGACCAAATATGAAAGCAGTTTGAAGAAACTCTTAGAAGTCACTCATTACAAAAAGAAAAAGGAGACCTCAATTTTGTCTATTTCGTGAATTGATAAAGGACATTTTGATGTTCATATGTGTGTCTTATATGTTATGCCAATAAAGTTTAATATACAGGCATTTCAGAGTGGTTTCTGCCCCATTGATGGACTTCTAAGATGCCTCATCAACTACACAATTAAATGCCGTAATTAAAGGTCTCTTTTCTGTTAGAAAGCTCTTAGTCAAAGTAGCATGTCTACCTTCTGATAGGATACTGTGTTTTCTGTGACTATCTATAAATTAATTTCTTTTTTCAGGTACCCCAATTATGAATTTATTAGTGATAACTCTATTTCTTGGTCAGCTGGACTGCACAATCGATACACAGAAAATTCACTTCGTGGAGTGATCCTGGATATACATTTTCTCTCTCAGGCAGATTTCCTTGTGTGTACTTTTTCATCCCAGGTAAGGCAGACTTCCTTGTGTGTACTTTTTCATCCCAGGTAATACCATCTCAGTAGGGTATTTTAAAATAACCAGTACTTTTTGGTTGTATAGGAGTCAAAAAAAATATTTGTATGACTGTGTGTTTTTAATGTTCATTATTGTGACTCAGGTGCAATTTTTCTGATACTCAGTAGTGATCCCTTTTGTGAAAGAAGAAAAGATCCCATAAAATAGCCATTCAAATACACTGAATATTTAGTTGTTTACAAGCAGTGGTTGACTACATCTCCACTGAACCCAGTTACTAGAGTTGTTTAAAGTACCTGGCTTGTTCACAGCATTTAACAGAAACAAGTAATTAAGCTTACTTAATACTTTCTAATTTTGCATATAGTCAATACATAACCAGAATCCATTCATTTCTACACATCAGTGCACTGATACTGAGAGGCTTAAATGCCCTAAATTTTGCCTGAGTTAATTGCTTTACAGAAAGGAGTGTAAATGTAATTCCCTTTCAAGTTCTATTACATTTCTACCAAGTGAGAAACTGTATGTTAAATTCAAGCAATACACTATCACAATTATTCTTTGAATTTAATTGTTGCAGATGATTATATTTTACAGGTTTGGTGTATGTGTTTTTATGAGTGGTCCAATCAGCTTTATATGCCGTGTGGAATATCAGTGTAACAATATTTATTGTGGATTTTATTTTGTTCTCTTATTTATGCACATATTATTGGTTAGTTCATTCAGCCAGCTGCCAAATGCTCTCAAAATTATACTAGATGCAGAGGAGATTTCAAAGGAGATTGAAGATACAGTTCTTGCCCTCATCCAGAATCTAATAAGCAAAATACACACATGAAATAACTAGAGAATAATTACCAGAACATATAAATTGGTATAAGATAAATGTATGCTTAAATGCTGAGAAGCAGAGAAAAGAATATGTTAAAAAAAAAAAAAAGCCACATCATTTTCATGAGAGTATACTTCAGAGAGTAAAAGAAATGGATACTTTTTTATTATATTACAATATATGTTGTAATGATACAATTTTTGGAAAGATACCTATCCAGGCAAAGGTTACAAATTCCTTCAATATGGAATAAGAATACAGCTTTCTACCCAAAGATAGCTGCACAGAACACATAGCAGCAATCTTAATCAGGAGGGAAAATTTCTTCAGGTTCCCATGAAGGCATCCACTATTGATGTTTCTCCCTAATTGGATTGCAGATGCTATCTTTAAGAAACTCTCATTTCCATTCTTATTGGAAGAAAGGAGCAAGGTTTATAACTACTTGGTTCCTTCCAACTGTTTTTGAGATTCTGACTATGTACCTGCCTGATCAACAGATATATGTAACTGGTAACAACCTCCAAATATTCTTGATGCTTATTGTTAGAATGAGTGAATGAAGAGTCACTTTCCCAAGTATGCCACCTTTTCTGTAGGCCTGGATTTTAGGCCTGCCTGAAGTCAGCTCCTCTAGTCCAGGTTTCTCAAACAAGGCATTATTTTGAGCCAGATAATTCTTTGTTGTGAGGAGCCGTATTGTGCACTATAGGATATTTAAGCAGCATCCCTGGCCGGTAAGACCCTCACTTCAAGTTATGACAACCAAAAATGTCTTCAGACATTGCCAGATGTCCCCTGTGGGGCAAAACTGCCCTGGATGAAAACCACTGTTCTAGTCATAAGATTCTAAAATTAAATAAATATATACATCTCTGAATGTTGACCAACCTCACATGTAGGTCGGCACTGAGACTTACAGGATTGTACTCATGTTTTGCTTTTCTTCTTTCAGCCCACCTAAGTAATAGGCTTATTCTGGAATAGAAGGAAGTTTTTTTTTCTTTACTCTTTTTTTTTTCCTTTTTGAAGTTATACTTTAGAATTTTGGATCCTCATAACTTCTTTTGACCTAGAAATCGGGATCTCTGTCACTTCATGATGGTAGAATTCTGTCCAGGAGGAGATAAAAATACCTCACATTTATATAGTGAGTAGCAGTTTGCCTAATGTGATTACCTTCATTATCGCATACCTGATTGGATGACTAACAGCTGTAGCATTTGAAATTGTAGAATAATTTCATATTCAGTGATAAATCTTTGGGCTTACTTGTACCTCAGTATTTTTTTCAAATGTTTTAGTAAAGAAGTATTTAGTAAAGTTTAATGTTTTTGCAGTGTGAGTGAAATTGATTGCAGGATTATTATATAGCTTCTCTTACCATAAACCAGAATTGGAATTGTTTAAAAATGCCTAGAAATATGTTGTCATCATTGCCAATAGAGCATAAGAAAATGTCACTGATGGGATAAAATGCCAAGCCATTGACCACGGATCACAGAACAAGAATGAGGCAACCTGTGCTGTGGAGTCAGGCTATCTATATTTGAGTCCAGCTTTGACCATTTAGTGGCTGTTTGGCCTTGAAAAAAGTACTTAGCCTGTCTCTTAACTGGTTTATTTTTCTACATGTGAAAAAATAATAGTACCTATACTATAGAGTTTTATGAGGATTAAGGAGTTATAAAAAGTAAAGCACTATGAATAGTACCTAGCAATATAGCATTAAACACATTTGCTGCTATTATTATATATATGGATAGGTAAAGTAATGTCTCTGCCTTTTAGAGAGACTCTGTAGTATTTATTTTGCAGTTCTTTTTCACATGACTTCATTTCAGACTATATGCTCTCACATTTATGAAACAAACTATTCAAGGACTTCATTAGCTCTGCTTAGGTTTATAAGTAAAACGAACGGTTAACATTCAGCATGTACATTTCTCTGGGCCAGTGTACCACCTCAACTTCATTTTGTTTAGCTTTTTGAAAGAGAATATTGCCATATGATGTGATTTTTCAGAAACAAAGTTCTTCATTCGCAAAAGGTGAGTGAAGTCCTAGTATTTCTATGGCAAATGCAAGTAAATGTGTGTGTGTTGACTTTTGGGAAATTAATCTTCAGACTTTCCTATATATGTCATAGGCATTCTAGAAAACAGAGGAAGACTAAAGCCATACATCCAGAAGAGTGACAAAAGATAAACATTGAGAATAAGTTCAGCCCAGAATAAAAACATGGATAACCAACTCTCAACTTTCTTTGATGATAATCTCATGTGCCAAGAGATGTTAGGAAGTGATACAAGTTTAATATCTCTTTCAGAATTCTTTGACAGTCTTTAAGTTTTACTCATGTAAGCTTTCTATCTCCTATACACTATCCTTTGAGTAATGTTATACCATATAACAATAGTGAAAAAGAGTTGACCTGTTGACCATGATCTATTATAGACAGTACTGCAGGAGTGAAATGCCGTGCTAGAAGGATAAATACAAGGCTGGACATTTGAAAAACTGCAGGCAAAAATGTCATGGCACCTTAATCAGAATTTCTCATAAGTTTTTAGACCCATCTTCCTCAGTCTCAGGGCTTCTAATCTTTCTTGGTTTTATATCCATAAGTGAGGTCCGGGAATTCTCTCTTCTTAAAAGATAAATTTTTAAAAGCCAACACTGTGGCTCTACTCTCTAATTTTATTACTATTATTGCTCTTAGCTTTCTGAATTCCTTCATCAGATCTGTTTCTCAAAGCCAAGTTTGTCCTAAAAGCCTCATAAATTGAATAGCACAGTCCTTAGGATTTAATATGAAAATTGGAGGCAATATTAGCATTTTTTCAGTTGCATCAGGTGAATTTTGAAAGCTATGCAATCACATTCTAAAACATTCTGCCAAATACATGAATCCTCTTCTAGGTTACTGGAAATGGCCTTTGCACAAAGCATCTCCTTTGTCACTTATTTTCTTATTTGAATCTTAAATCTGAAGCAAAGAATTTATAGTTGGAGAACAACAGCAGTTGACAGCCCAGTTGTAGATGGGCACAATATCAGCAAGGTTTTCTGAAAATACTGCTTATCGAGTTCTGGGATCAATTTTTATTTTTCTGAAATCTGACTTACGAAAATGGTTGTAGCTGCTCACTTTAAAGACTTTAACATTGTTAAAGACATTGTTTAAAGAGCAGTCAATGTTACTCAGTAGTTTCAGCCACTGGTTTATGTTTTCTACATGTGAAAAATTAATAGTACCTATAGTATAGAGTTTTTGTGAGGATTAAGGAGTTATAAAAGTCACCGTAGTACAAAATCACCTTTTTCCGCTATGGCACCTCCCTTTATGGCAGTTATTACAATACTCTCATGAGCCTCTCTGTGGTCTAATTCCAAATCCGCACACAACTCTGCTGCCCTCATGACACTTAGAATCAGAATTTGGAAGCCCAGAGGGCAAAACCGAAAACTGTGCTAACTATTCCAGACAGATGGCTCTGGATAGGAATTTCCATTGAGATTTGGCTCATGAAACAACAGTGGATACCTGTTGAGGGTACTATGGAGAAAGCACAGGGTGAAAGCCCAAGGTGTGAACTCTGTGACTACTTAAGTGCAGAAGACAAGAAAAGTATTTGCATCCACAGGGTCTCTAGCTTACAATGCTGAGTGCTGTACAATGCAGCTGTTTATCACATTAATCCTTCTGGCATTTCTCACAACAAAGAAAAGACCTTGGTCTTATTCTCCTTATTGCATAGGAAAACAAAGCAGTTCATAGGGAAAGTGCACAGATCTCTCAACCACTTCCAACTTCTCACACTAGTTGATCCTCCTGCCCTTTCTATCTATTTTGACAAATATAAGATCCTATCTGCCTTGAGAAAGTGTGGGAGGCTTATGTAAACTCAGGCTACTTCTCAGGGATGAAATTCAGACCAATGGATGCCTCCCCCTTTTTAATTTTTTTTTATATAGTCATACCTGGTTTATCCTTTGGCAGGATTTTTGCTATTACCCATTACTGTGCACTTTATGATGTACTAAAAATGATACAGTGCCATGTAAATACAGAATAAAGTGAAACATACTACATGTAGCCAGCGACTGCTTTGCAAACCATGGGCTGCTCTCAGTCATGCCACCTGTCAGCCATCAAACCTGAGTATGGACATCAGCTGCAGACTTCATTTACCTGCCATGTGATTCGAACTTGTAAACCACATGGTAGGTAAGGAAAGGAGAGTAGAAACATAGAGTGACTAAATGCAAACATTAATATTTACACTATAGACATCTTTTTAGCCTTTTGCAGCAGATTGCCCCGTGGTTGATACAGACAGTTTTTAAATTACTTCCTTAGAATGTTATATATGGATCTTAAGGGTTAAATATCACCCATTGACTTGTATCTCCATTACTGGGTTGGAGTAATATTCATTCTTTTCTTTCTTTTTTTTTTTTTTTTTTTGAGATGAAGTCTCACTCTGTCGCCTAGGCTGGAGTGCAGTGGCATGATCTTGGCTCGCTGCAACCTCCGCCTCCCAGGTTCAGGCAATTCTCCTGCCTCAGCCTCCTGAGCAGCTGGATTACAGGCGTGTGCCACCACGCCCAGCTAATTTTTGTATTTTTAGTAGAGATGAGGTTTCCCCACGTTGGTCAGGCTGGTTTCAAACTCCTGACCTTGTGATCCACCCACCTCAGCCTCCCAAAGTGTTGGGATTACAGGCATGAGCCACTGCACCCAGCCATATTCATTCAGCAGATACTTATTGAGCACCAGCTATATGTCAGGCACTATTCTAGGTGTTTATCCTGAGGGAATATATGCTCAAGAGTCTGAACGAGTTCTATTTGTGGCTCTGCCATTAACTAGTTCCTTTTTGGTTTTTATTTATTTATTTATTATTTTTTGTTTGTTGTTTTTAATTTTTTATTTTTTTATTTTTTTTATTGCATTTTAGGTTTTGGGGTACATGTGTAGAATGTGCAAAATAGTTGCATAGGTACACACATGGCAGTGTGTTTTGCTGCCTTCCTGCCCTTCACCCGCATTTGGCATTTCTCCCCAGGCTATCCCTCCCCAGCTCTGCCCCCCCACTGTCCCTCCCCATTCCCCCCAATAGACCCCGATGTGTAGTACTCCCTTCCCTGTGTCCATGTGTTCTCATTTTTCCTCACCCGCCTATGAGTGAGAATATGTGGTATTTCATTTTCTGTTCTTGTGTCAGTTTGCTGAGGATGATGTTCTCCAGATTCAACCATGTCCCTACAAAGGACGTGAACCCATCGTTTTTGATTGCTGCATAATATTCCATGGTGTATATGTGCCACATTTTCCCAGTCCAGTCTATCATCGATGGGCATCTGGGTTGGTTCCAGGTCTTTGCTATTGTAAACAGTGCTGCAATGAACATTCGTGTGCATGTGTCCTTATAGTACAACGATTTATAGTCCTTTGGATATATACCCAGTAATGGGATTGCTGGGTCAAATGGAATTTCTATTTCTAAGGCCTTGAGGAATTGCCACACTGTCTTCCACTATAGTTGAACTAATTTACACTCCCACCAACAGTGTAAAAGTGTTCCTATTTCTCCACATCCTCTCCAGCATCTGTTGTCTCAGGATTTTTTAATGATCGCCATTCTAACTGGCGTGAGATGGTATCTCAGTGTGATTTTGATTTGCATCTCTCTAATGACCAGTAATGATGAGCATTTTTTCATATGTCTGTTGGTCTCATGTATATCTTCTTTTGTAAAGTGTCTGTTCATATATCCCTTGCCCATTTTTGAATGGGCTTGTTTGTTTTTTTCTTGTAAATCTGTTTGAGTTCTTTGTAAATTCTGGATATCAGCCCTTTGTCAGATGGGTAAACTGCAAAAATTTTTTCTCATTCTGTTTGTTGCCTATTCACTCTAGTGACTGTCTATTCTGTGGTTTTGGGGTAGAGAGTTCTGTAAATGTCTATCAGGTTTGCTTGTTCCAGGTCTGAGTTCAAGTCCTAGATATCCTTGTTAATTTTCTGTCTGGTTGATCTAATATTGACAGTGGAGTGTTAAAGTCTCCCACTATTATTGTGTGGGAGTCTAAGTCTCTTTGTAAGTTGTTAAGAACTTGCCTTATATATCTGGGTGCTCCTGTATTGGGTCCATATATATTTAGGATCGTTATCTCTTCTTGTTGTATCGATCCTTTTACCATTATGTAATGGCCTTCTTTGTCTCTTTTGATCTTTGTTGCTTTAAAATCTATATTATCAGAGACGAGAATTGCAACTCCTGCTTTTGTTTGCTCTCCATTTGCTTGGTAAATCTTCCTCCATCCCTTTATTTTGAGCCTTTGTGTGTCCTTGCATATGAGATGGGTTTCCTAGATACAGCACACCAATGGGTTTTGGATTTTTATCCATTTTGCCAGTCTGTGTCTTTTGATTGGTGCATTTAGCCCATTTACATTTAGGGTTAATATTGTTATGTGTGAATTTGATACTGCCATTTTGATGCTAGCTGGCTGTTTTGCCCATTAGTTGATTCAGGTTCTTCTTTTTGTTGATGCTCTTTAGCATTTGGTATGTTTTTAGAATGACTGCTACTGGGTGTTCCTTTCTATGTGTAGTGCCTCTTTCAGGAGCTCTTGTAAAGCAGGCCTGGTGGCTACAAAATCTCTGAGTACTTGCTTGTTTGCAAAGGATTTTATTTTTCCCTCACTTATGAAGCTCACTTTGGCTGGATATGAAATTCTGGGTTGAAAGTTCTTTTCTTTAAGGATGTTGAATATTGGCCCCCACTCTCTTCTGGCTTGTAGGGTTTCTGCCGAGAGATCTGCTGTGAGTCTGATGGGCTTCCCTTTGTGGGTGACCCAACATTTCTCTCTGGCTGCCCTTAGTATTTTCTCCTTCATTTCAACCCTTGTGAATCTGACAATTATGTGCCTTGGGGTTGCTTTTCTTGTGGAATATCTTTGTGGTGTTCTCTGTATTTTCTGCAGTTGAGTGTTGGCCTGTCTTGCTAGGTGGGGGAAATTTTCCTGGATAATGTCCTGAAGAGTATTTTCCAGCTTGGATTCATTCTCTTCGTCACATTCTGGTACACCTATCAAACGTAGGTTAGGTCTCTTCACATAATCCCACATTTCTTGGAGACCTTGCTCATTTTTTTTTTTTGCACTTTTTTCTCTAATCTTGGTTTCTCGTTTAATTTCATTGAGTTGATCTTCGACTTCTGATGTTCTTTCTTCTGCTTGGTCAATTTGGCTGTTGAAACTTGTGCATGCTTCGCAAAGTTCTCATGTTGTGTTTTTCAGCTCCTTCAATTCATTCATACTCCTCTCTAAGTTGTCCATTCTTGTTATAATTTCCTCGAATATTTTTTCCAATCTCTTTTCGAGGTTCTTAGTTTCTTTGCATTGATTTAGAACATGTTCTTTTAGCTCACAGAAGTTTCTCATTATCCACCTTCTGAAGTCTAATTCCGTCATTTTGTCACACTCATTCTCTGTCCAGCTTTGTTCCCTTGCTGGTGAGGAGTTTTGGTCCTTTGAAGGAGGCGAGGTGTTTTGGTTTCGGGTGTTTTCTTCCTTTTTGTGCTGGTTTCTTCCCATCTTTGTGGATTTATCCACCTGTCGTCTGAGTAGTTGCTGGCTTTTTGATTGGGTCTCTGAGTGTACGCCCAAATTGTTGATGCTGAAGTATTTCTGTTACTTAGTTTTCTTTCTAACAGTCTAGCCCCTCTGCTGTACGACTGCTGAGGTCAACTCCAGCCCCTGCTGCTGTGGGCTCCGCCCTGCCATCCTGGGCTCCGCCCTGTTGCCTCCATCCTGGGCTCTGCCCTGCTGTTGTGGGCTCTGCCCTGTTGGCGGAGTCTCTCCATTGTAGCAGGTTGCCTTGGCAATGGCAGGCTGCATCAGCAATGGGCATGTACC
The DNA here is from genome assembly GCF_049354715.1 of Callithrix jacchus. Lineage (NCBI taxonomy): Eukaryota > Metazoa > Chordata > Mammalia > Primates > Cebidae > Callithrix > Callithrix jacchus. The sequence goes on from NC_133509.1 coordinate 100,661,296, forward strand.
TCAGTAGGGGCGGAAGACGCCCGTCTCCCACAAAGCTGCACCGTCCTAGATTCAGCTGTGCCTGCGGTGAAACTCTCAACCCCAAGCATTTCCCATGGACGTTTTGTTTGTCCCTGTGGGGGTGGGACCTGCCGAGCCTGATCACTTGGCTCCCTGCCTCAGAGCCCTTTCTCCCTCTTATTTTATTTTTTTTTAATTTGAACGGTTGACTCTCTCCCAGGGGTTTTAGTCGCCTGCTGGTAAGGCACCGGGATCTGTGTGATTTCCCGTGCAGCGGCCCACTGCACTGGCTCAAATGTCGCTTCCCGGGAATCTCCTTGTCTGGCTCACTGTCCAAGTCCTGTTTAATCAGATGGATATGCTAATCTGCCCTCCCAAATGTCAGATTGCCAGTTTAACAGGGCACTCAGATCAGTGCGTTTTGTGCGGGGTGCCGCTGCGCTGCGGCGCCGGCCGTTTGCCGGGAGTGCTGAGCTGGCTTCCCCTGTCTCTCCAACACCTGGTAATTTCCCCATTCTGTGGGAAACAAAGATCCTTCTGGAAATGCGGCTAGGACTCACCCTCTGCGCGTTCGTTCATGGAGAGCTGCAATCCGGAGTTGTTCCTACTGCACCATCTTGGAAAACCCCCTTATTTATTTATTTTTTTAATTACTCTTTCTGTGGCATAGCTTCTTCATCTGTAAAAAAATAATAGTACTTCACAGATTTGTCCTAATAGTTAAATTAGATGAGGTGAGGGAAGAGTACACTGTTATAACAGTGCCTAGGATATAATCAGTGCTCATTAAGTTCAGTTGGTATCCTTAACAGTCATGAGAAAAATAAAGGGCCACACCTGTGTGGCACTGATACGCTTACAGAGGCCTAGAGTCACATTTGTCATTTTTCTATTGGCCCATCTCAGTGTCTGAAATCTCTACTATTATTATAATAGTTATTTCTTCGGTTTAAGAAAACAGTTGTGTTATCCACCAAGGCTAACTAACACATGAACAACTCTTGATACCAAAATATACACTAATTATTAGGATTATCCCCAGAAGAAATAGATCCCTAAGGGTGTGGGACAAGTGCGATATTGTATTTACAAGAGTAAGACATTTAAGTGTGAAAAGGAGGAAACACATAAGCGTTCATTGTCACTGTAAAGATCGTGGTCAGCTTGAGTAATAGAAGGTCTTGGATTCCTGGCTAGGGAAGAGTGAAGAGTGTGTGAAGACACCTACAAGACTTTCAGGTTTACCCAAGGCTGTCTTTGGCTTTATGCTCTATCTTTCTGGTGTTACAATATAAACATGGAAAATAGGATTTACAAGAGAAAATATGTATAGTGGTTACAAGCATATGCAGACTACCTGGGTTCCAACCTGAATATACCACTTATTAGTATAACCTTGAGCAATGCCGTAACTTCCCTTTGACATCTGTAAAATGAACATAATGATAGATTTCATGGGGATGCTGAAAGTAATCTAATTATATTAGATAATACCTAAAAACAATGTCTGACAGTTAGCAAAAGCCCAGTTAATATTATTAGCTCCTATCACTGTTATCGTAGTTTGCTATTATTGCAGCTGCTTTAATTATTTCATTTCTTATTTTCCTGAGTCCCACTTAATTTTGCTTGCCTTGTATGAGCCTTTGGCTGAATTTGAAGTTCAAAACTTCCAGATCTTTTTGATCCCTATTTTATTATAGTCTCAGTATTCTACCAATGATCTGAATTGTAAAATGACATTGCCACTATAACCTTTGTTGGTGAATTAATAAATTTGAAAGCAAAGTTTTAATTATTTTAGTTCTATGTCTAGTTGAAATTCTATCACTAAAATTTGTGCAAATCACTTAATTGCCTTGTGTTGTAGTTGCCTAACTGCAAAATTAAAAATACTGTCTAAATGTAGTTTCATTTGCAAATTATAGCACTTGAGAATTGCCCCTCAAGTTTCTGAAATTCAGATTCTCTAAGTTGAGAAGATGATTAACCTAATCAGATTTCATTTGATAAAGAGTTAAGAATAGGCATCTCCATTTGTATTAGTCTGTTCCTGCATTGCTAAGAAGTACCTGAGACTGGGCAATTTATAAAGAAAAGTGTTTTAACTGGTTTAACTGGCTCATGGTTCTGCAGGCTATACAGGAAGCGTGATGCTGGGGAGGTCTCAGGCAACTTACAGTCATGGTGGCCAAACAGGGAGCCAGCACTTCACATGGCTGGAGCAGGAGGAAGAGACCAGGGAGTTGCCACATACTTTTAAACAACTGGATCTCATAAGAACTCACTATTGTGACCACAGCATCAAGGGATGATGGTTTTAAACCATGAGAAACTGTCCCCATGATCCAGTCATCTCCCACCAGACCACATCTCCAACATAAAAATTACAATTCAACATGAGATTCAGGCGGGTTACACAGATCCAAAGCGTGTCACCATTCAAGTTTTTAATCTTCATAAATGCCAAGATTTTAAAAGACTGCTGGGTAATCCTAAATTGCTCCACTGAGCAGATTAACAATTACTATGAATAGCATCATTTTAAACAAATGCAAAAGTATTGGTGTAATGACAATAAAATGTTATTAAACAAGATGACCACAACTGGAGATTTGGGAAAATTTCATCTAAGTTGAGTTCTCTATTCACAATGTATAAATTGCTTAAATTTTATCCCTTTATGGTGATAGTTTAGTTTAACTATATTTCTAAGCATTAACCTCAAGCATTGAAGCTCAGAGTGTGGAATTTCACCCGCTATTCAGTGGGCAGAGAAGGTATTCTTTGGACATCAGGATCTTTTAAGTAGCCTTAAAACTATAGTAATCTGGGTGATGCATTTCCTCAAAGGCTAGCCCAGCTTATGTCATCCAAGCATGCCACTCTCTATAGAGCACACTTAAAACTTTTTAGAACAGAAATGGCAGATGTGTTTTAGCTCACTTGCCAGTGCTTGTTGATTGTCAGTAATTACATGAGTCTCTCTTGAAAACAGTTCTGACCCCAAGTTATAAATTAGCAGACAAGAATGTGTGATTAACAGTGTATGAAGGAAAGGGACCATCAGCATTTTTGTTAAGTTTTTTTTAATCCTAATCCTAAACCTCAGATTCTTTAAGGTCACAAACTATGTCGGACTCACTTTGGTATCACAGCTACCTAGCTTGGACCACTGTGTGTGTACTTAATAAATGTTTATTAAAATTAACTAATTCATATTCTTAAATTATTTTGTACTATATATAGATTTTAATTATAATACTCTTTCATGTTTTTTTTTATTTAAAAAAAGAATCCAGGCCGGGCACAGTGGCTCAAGCCTGTAATCCCAGCACTTTGGGAGGCCGAGGCAGGTGGATCATGAGGTCAAGATATCGAGACCATCCTGGTCAAAATGGTGAAACCCCGTCTCTACTAGGGATACAAAAAATTAGCTGGGCATGGTGGCGCGTGCCTGTAATCCCAGCTACGGAGGAGGCTGAGGCAGGAGAATTGCCTGAACCCAGGAGGCGGAGGTTGCCGTGAACCGAGATCGCGCCATTACACTCCAGCCTGGGTAACAGGAGTGAAACTCCGTCTCAAAAAAAAAGAATCCAAATACAGAGATGAAAAATGACTTGTACCATATTCTGAGAGCACATGGACTGAAAGCTTGTGACTAGAATCCACTACTTTTCAACCTCTTACTCCTGGAGCCCATCCTGTTGGCCAAGGGCTTTTAGATTGCTGTGAAGGAGAGCTTTTATATACTAACAATTTTTTTTTATTTTTTCCCAAGGTCTGTCGAGTTGCTTATGAAATCATGCAAACACTGCATCCTGATGCCTCTGCAAACTTCCATTCTTTAGATGACATCTACTATTTTGGGGGCCAGAATGCCCACAACCAAATTGCCATTTATGCTCACCAACCTCGAACTGCAGATGAAATTCCCATGGAACCTGGTGATATCATTGGTGTGGCTGGAAATCATTGGGATGGCTATTCTAAAGGTGTCAATAGAAAACTGGGAAGGACGGGCCTATATCCCTCCTACAAAGTTCGAGAGAAGATAGAAACGGTCAAGTACCCCACATATCCTGAGGCTGAGAAATAAAGCTCAGATGGAAGAGATAGACAACCAAATTCAGTTGAAACCATTTGAGCCAAACTGTAGATGAAGAGGGCTCTGATCTAACGGAATAAGGTTAAATGAGTAGATATCCTCAGCACGAAGAGCAGCTGGGAAGTGACAGAGGCTTCAGTTGGTGGAATTCCTCTTTAACAAGGGCTGTAATGCCCTCAAACCCATGCACAGTACAATAATGTACTCACATATAACATGCAAACAGGTTGTTTTCTACTTTGTCCCTTTCTTTCAATACGTCCCCATAAGACAAACACTGCCATATTGTGTATTTAAGTGACACAGACATTTTGTGTGAGACTTAAAACATGGTGCCTATATCTGAGAGACCTATGTGACCTATTAAGAAGACCTGAACAGCTCCCTACTCTGAGGAAGTTGATTCTTAGTTGGTGGTGGTATTGTGACCACTGAATTCACTCCAGTCAACAGATTCAGAATGAGAATGGACGTTTGTTTTTGTTTTTGTTTTTCCTTTATAAGGTTGTCTGGTTTTGTTTTTGGGTTTTTTTTTTTTTTTTAATAATTGCATCAGTTCATTGACCTCATCATTAATAAGTGAAGAATACATCAGAAAATAAAGTATTCACTCTCCACTAGAAAATTTTGTAAAACAATGCCATGAACAAATTCTTTAGTACTCAATGTTTCTGGACATTCTCTTTGATAACAAAAAATAAATTTAAAAAAGAAATTTTGTAAAGTTTCTAGAATTTTGTATCATTCAATGATATGGTGATAGCTTTATAGTAGAAGAACTATGATAAAAAACGGAACTTTTTAGTTTTTCAGCTTTTTTACTTTGTTTTTTTTTTTTCCTGTTTCTGGTGTAGTAACTAATTCTTAACTCAGAGACATTAGTCCATTTTAATACTGAAAACCAATTTTCAGTGGTACACCTTACAAAATTGCTAAGAACACTCTTTGGGAGCTTTCATTTTCTTATTTTGTACACTGTTTTAATTGAGTGAAATAATCATACTCCTTGCTCCCAGAGAAGCTCCATTTCTAAAACTATTTCAGGTTTGTTTGGTCATCTTTCTTACTGTATTTATTATCGCTTTTTGTGTGTAGGGTCTTGTTTTATCCAGGAACCAGTTTCTGCCCTAGCCTATCATGTCCTGCTTTTGAGAGTACCAGGAATCTTTGGGATTGGGAAGCTGGCTGTTTCTGAAGTATATGTCTCATAGTATGTAGAACTTGGTGACCAAGGGAGAAGAGGGACCAGTGGGAGACTCCCAATGGATTGAATCTTGGGATTATCTCTTCCAAATACTTCCATGTTAGATTCACTTCAGAAAATAAGACTTTGATGGTTTGTCTCTGAACATCACTTTTCTCCTCATAAAAACACTCCCTTATTTTATGTAGCCTGCTTCCTACAGATGCCTGGCGGGAGTTACTACATTCTAAAAGAAAAATTTGATCTATGTAGAACGAGTATCAGGCCTGGTGTTAAGTATCAGGGATCCTAGGCAGAAAAGCTGTTATTCCTGGCCTTCACCAAATGAAAATACTGTATATAAAATCTCACCACCAAACTTAACTGAATTCCTTTTCTCAACTCAAGCCTCCCAAAGAAAAAAGAAATTAACAGCCTACAGTGTCAGCAAGCAATCTCCCATTTAGTTTTGGTTACAAGTAGAAGTCATCTGAAACAGTCTCCAACTGAGCAGAGGTAATTTTGAATATAAGTTATTTTGCAACTTGCATCTTATATGTCATTGGAACATCAGTAACTGTGGATCTGATTGTGTCCTTATAGAAGATCCAAAGGTAAATTTAGTCTCTGCATTCTAAGTTGACCTAGTTCTAGGCGTGAAAGGACCAAAGAACAAATATGAAAGAAATGAGCATTTCCCAAAGGGAGTTGAAGACTTAAATTTGAAATTTATCTTTCAGTTCTAGAATTTCTTCTTAATTCTATATATTTCTACTAAGGTTACTTATTCACCACAAGCATGTTTTCATTGAACATAGTTATAACTGCTTTAAAATTCTTTTCTGGTAAATTTGACATCTGGATAATCTTATAATTGGTCTCCATTGTTTATCTTCACAGAATGGTCAGATTTTGGGGGGAGGTCCCTCATATATTGAATGATTGAGATTGTGTCTGAACATTGTAAATGTTTATGTGTGGATTCTGTTATATTGCTCTCAAAAGTGCTATGAGATACGTATGTATATATATATAACTGTGTTAGCAGGCATTTAACTTTCTTGGACCCAAATTGTAAACTGTGACTTGGTCAGCAACTGAAAATCTCAATTCAGTTCTTTTGTCTTTAGCTGGAGTCTATGCTGCACATAGTTCGGGGCTCAGCCAGAGAGATGGATAGAATTTATGTGCAAAATTCGTGGTGCTTTTTCTTTGGCTCCCTTTCTTCTGAGATTCCCCCACCTCACTTTCCAGCAACTGTGTTTGCTCTGGTTCTTAGACCAGAAAGACTGCAGTTTTCTTTCAGCCCAAAAGCTATACAACAGGAAACTAACCTTGTGCCATTCCCTTCTTTAAAATTTCAACCTCTTTTCAGAATTTGCCTCTGTTATTATTCAGTCTCCTAACGTCTTGTATTTTTTTGTATGTTGTGGAAAGTTTATAGTTGTTATCTGTTGGAATATTGGTTCAGTGGGTGTTTACTCTTCCATTAACTTAAGAGGAAAAAACAGCAGGGGAGAGAAGCTTAGTCTTGTGAAGGCCCTGTGTAGACTCTGACCTCAGTAGCTAAGTAGCCAGTAGCGGAAGCACCAAGCAGGAAGATGAAGAAATAAGCAAACTGTTAAACCTGCACTTGTGAAGGGCTAATGAATACTGTTGACCACATCTTTCTGAATAGCCTTTCAGAGCCACTTTTTTCGTAAATCATCATGTACATGATGGTGATTCGTTCTATACATGTTGCCATTTTGAGAAGGCTGACATTTTTCTTACCACTATTGTGATTTCCCTATTCTAAGACCCGGGTACTTAAAAACTCTCCTGCATGATTTTGAATTGAGTGGCCACTGCTAGATTAGGATTTGGGTCTTTTCCTTGTTGAAAGACCTATTTCTGGGAGACTTGCCTGGAATCAAATTATTAGCATGGGCTTATTGAATGTGGGTAACAGAATCTGCTTATTAATGACAAAGCAATTACGAAAGATCTTACCAAGGCTTTCCTAGTTCTTCCACTCAAGTCTGATTTAGTGCTCAGCTGGGCACTTAACGAATTCATGCCTGTTGGGAAAGCCCTAATCCAGGGTTTCATTGTACCTAAAAAGAGACTAGTTGCTTTTCTGTCCCAGCTTTAGTTTTGTTGTTGTTATATAGAGCCAATCCTGTTTACTGGATTGCCTCTTAATAAGTTGTGAAGATGAACAGCCCCAGCTCCTGAGGGAGTTGAGGGTTAAAAGAGAAAACACATTTAAAAAGCGACCTCATACAGTGATTATTGTCATCATTATTTAGTTCTGAGAGAAGACAGTCACTGTACATTCAGTGAGCAGGAAAAAGTGTTGGGGTCTAAATGGTGCATGTAGAAGAGTCTCTTCTGCCTCATTGAGAGCACATCTCTCAAGGGAAAAAGATACTTCATTTGTACTCCCAGGCAACTGCAGTAGGTTCCATATACCTGTACATCATGGACATGTGGCTTGAGGATTGGTGAAACTGGGAACTTGGCTATAATACCCTAATTTATGTCAGATAGACTGCATGGAATTTTTAAAGTGCACTGGTCAGATAGGAGCACAAAGAATTTTTGTATAAACTTACTGGTTCCTAGCACCAGTCTCTCTCATGGACACCTGGAAGAGCTGTTCCAGCATCACAGGCCTCAGAAAGTTTGCACTTTGAGTTCCTGGCTTGTCTTACCTCCCTATTGATTTGCAGCCCTTAAGAATTTCCGGCCAAGTAAAGAAATGGAACATAATGAGTGCAGAGGCAGAAGGCCCAGTGTTCTGTTTTGTTTTTCCTCATCATAGTGCCTATAAGCAGGTAATATCCCTGTATTTCAGGTTCTTCAGGGAAAAAGCAACAGTTCTCATTGAAGATCACTGACTGAAATTTAGACTGTCTGGCTTCTGATTTTGATATTGCCATTAAATGGGGACAGGCCAAACAGTTTTCTCAGAACTTCCTTTTCTTCATAAGTGAAAGGAATTGGTTGGATTTATTCAGCTTTTGCAAATTTGGTTTACTGGTTCAGTTTCACATGTCTCAAGGGGGTAGCTTCTACTCAGCCTCAGCTGATTGTTGTTCTAAGGACATAATATGGACAGATATTTCTGTTTTTCCAGATAAGCAAAATCTGGTGGATCTTTCTGTGCAAAATCTTCAGATTTTGAAGTGTCAGCAACTAATTTTAAAATACATAAACACACTTGCACATGTATGTTTATAGCAGTTCCCAATTCTGAATGCGGAACCAACCTAAGTGCCCATCAACTAATGAGTGGATAAAAAAATTGTGGCATATATATATACCATGGAATACCAGTTAGCCATTAAAAGGAACAAAATAATGTCTTTTGCATTATTCTAAGTGAAGAAACATAGGAATGGAAAACCAAAAATGATATGTTCTTACTTAAAAGTGAGAGCTAAATTATTCCCTTACATTGGAAGAAGAAATAGCTTTCATCTCCTGATTCTTCAAGTTGTCGATTAGTACAGAAAGGCATATAGAGTGATATAATGGACTTTAGAGACCCAGAAAGAAGAGGGTGGGAGGGGGCTAGGGATAAAAAAACTGCATGTTAGGTACAATGTACACTACCTGGGTGACAAGTCCACTAAAATCTCAGAGTTCACCACTATATAATTCATCCATGTAACAGTAAACCACTGTACCCTAAAAGCTATTGAGATAAAAATGCAAAGCAAATTGATATGTACTGTAAATATAAATTATTCATCAGATTGGTTAATATAGAAATTAGCATAAAGAATGTAAAATGTATTTTTGGTACATTGGGTTAAATAACATTATATAAATGACCCATTAAAATTTTTTTAAAATAAAAATTAAGATTTTGTCTCTGGAAAGGATTGGTAAGATGGGTAACAACTGCATAATGCTTTCAAATTCAGTTGCTGCACATGTCCCAATTCCTTAGAAATGCCTGCTTAGCTGGCTGTCATCCTGGGCTCTGAAGTAATAATATGCCAAAAAAATAGTAACAGTATGTTATGAAGCTCATAGGCTACACTCCACTCAGATTTGGCCTTAAGGACCTCTAGTGTGTAACAAGGGTTAGGTAACTTCTAAGTTCTCTTCCAGCCCCTCTAAGGTCAGGGTAGAGCTGAGACTGTAACAAGGTCATATGTGGTGCCAGTGTGCAGCTGCCTGGATTAGGAACCTGGGTGGCTGGATCTGGTTGCAAGAGGAACAAGGGCCTATTTTTGTTAGAGCAGCTGACTAGGTCTTTTTCTAGACCTCAGTTACAATAAGAGTAACTTAATTCCTTACCTAATTAACAGGCTGTTTAAACTCATCTGTTTATATTTAGAAACTAGTTTTGTTGTTTGTTTTCTTTCCCACCTTTGTTTCCTGGTAAAGTTTCATTAGTAGAATCACAGCTTTGTTTCAACTAAGAGAAGAGGGATTTGTGAGCACAAAAGCTAAGAGAACTGAGGTGTCGTTATCTTCTTGGGGGCCAAGAGTGGAGACGATATCCCCCTCTGGGCCAGACTGGATTTTCCCATACCATTCAGGAAATCAAAACAAGTGTGAATGAGTACTCACCATGATGAGTCCCATCTGGTCTATTTCATTGTTTTTTAAGTGATATTCAAAAACACTGGAAATTGTTTGCAAACATACTGCACCACTGATTGCCACACAGTGGCAATCATACCACCAAGAATGGGAATATCTTACATGTGTTACGTTTAAAGAACAAGGAGTTTGAAATCAGCTCTAACTTCAAGTTTGGCTTCACACCTTTTGAGCATCAACAGGTTCCAACAAGTTATGCTCTTTCAAGAAATTCCTGTTGATAATTCCAATAACCAGAATTCTGTAAGTCAGTCATTGGCAAGCTGTGCCCACTTGCTTGTTTTTTAAGTAAAGTTTTATTGAAATATAACTGTACCCATTCACTTACTTATTGACTGTGGCTACTTTGGAGGCAAAGCCTAAAATATTTACTATCTGTCCTTTTACAAAAGATGTTTGCTGACCCCTGGTATAAGGATTCAAATTGATAATCCAAAAGGGTTTAACATCACAAAACACTGACAGTCATCACAGAAAAATTTGATAGTGGTGGTAGTGTGTTAGGGCCCTTGCTAATCTGTATGGTGCCTTTGTGAAAATTGGATAAAGATGCTCTTAAGTTATTGTAATCTATTAATTTTTAACAAAATCAGTAAAACTCTTACTGCCATCCACCAGAAAATTGCTCAATAAATATGTAAATCATCAATATCTACAATATGAATTGCACTTCCCTGTATAACCACATGCAGGAGTTTCACTACTGTAGTGTGATCTGGTAAAAAAAGAATACTGCACTTCTTTAGACTTAAATTCTGCTTCCAGCTCTGAAACTGACCTGTTGTTATCTTAGGCAAACTATATAATGTGCCTAGGCCTCAGTTTTTCTTACCTTTAAAATGGAGGTAACTTCTAGTTGTTTTGAGATAAAACAGACATAAAATTGCTTTGTAAAGGCTATCAGCTCTGCAAAAGCAATCATGTTTTGGACAATTTCTATAGTTCCAGGACTATAATTGGTCTTGAAGAGAATGAAATCAGTCTAAGGAGCTTACAGTGTAACTAGAAAGTTGTGCCCATATGATCTGCACTAGAAAGTTACAACCTAACATAAAAAGATATACATTTTCACTAATTGGAGCACTAGTCATACTGCTTCTCTGACCTACTTTGTGCCATACCTATGAAGCACTTAAGTGTTATCTCACATGTATAATCTTCACACCAATCCTATCAGGTAGATATTATCTTCATCTTACAGATATGGAAAAAAATAGCTGCCATTAATTATTCATCTACTATGTTCTCGACACTATCCTATTTACATATTTTAATTTATCCTTATAATACCCTATGAGATATGTACTATTCTAATTTTTCAGATGAGAAAATTTGTTCACAGAATTTAAGTGCTTTCCAAACTTTTTTACATGATGGCACACATAGAAAATTATATTTATTTGGCATTCTGGGATAAATGAGGAGATTTGGGGGTGTCTATGGGGCTCCGAAAATTGAATACACCTCTATTGATAATTTGAGATGATTCCATAGCGGATCAGGAAAGGTGTATGTGATATGGTCACCTCAGGCTGCTCTTTGGCAATGGGTACTAAGTATACAAAATAACAGTATATTCAAGTCTCAAGGAGTCACACAAATAGTGTTCCAATGTAATCTCAACTGGTATAATGCTGAAGAGTTACAACAATTGCTTTAAATATTTTATTATAAAAATGTACAGCCAACTGCATTTTATGGTACACCTTCAACCTATTTGTGGTTGGGAAGCTATGGGTTAAATTACAAGGCAAATGGCTAACAAGTGGCTGGGAAGAAGCAAGGCTTGCATTTAGGACTGTATGTCTCTGAAGTCTGTTCTTCCAGCCTGTAAACAGTCTTGCCCTTCTGCAGTGAAGAGCCAAACTGCATGACCCAGATTCCATTCATCCTTAGAGTACTGATTATTTAAAGTTGGATCATCCAGACTCACTTAGGGTAACTTTTCTGTTAACCATGGTCTTTAATCTTGTCTCCCTTCCCCATTCTCAATCAGTTTTGAATCTAGCATCCCCTACTTCTTTCTACTCACTCTCTACCCATATCTGTAACAGGAAATAGGTGGGCAGGCGAGCCAAGTGAAAATTCTTTGAGTTGATAGCAGACTGGCCCTGCACTCTGGAATCATCTGCTTAGTCACACCCAACCTGTGGACTTCGGCTTGCCTGCATCCACCAGAAGGTGAGCCCTGAAAGAATGCCCATTCCCAGCTTAGCCAGTTGTGTTTACATAGAGACACTAAATTATAGTAAAGGGCTACTACTTAAGCTATCATTTTCCCAGCCCTTAAATGCAGGAGGAACTGTAGGTGTGATTCTGTGCACCTTCTGTGCATAACAAGATACATCTCAGAGCAGAAACAGTTTCCCTCTGTGTGCTTCAGAGAACCCGGTGTTTCATGCAGGTCAGTATTCTGTGGCTGAATTTGATGTTGGAGTTATTTATGTACATGAGAACACATTGTTTTAATATGAAGGCTGGTATTATTGCTTGGTGTTTTACCCAATTATGCTTGTCTAATTTCTAAGCCTACTTGCATCTGAATTTCACTCCAGGCTTCTGCAGAGTAGAGAATGCTGAAGGAAGTGGAAGGAATATACAGATGGTATTTTCTTCATTGCTTTATCTGGCTAGCTGAATGACTGGTGCGCTGGTGGTGATATGTGGCAGGACATCTGGGTCAAGGGTAGTGACCCATTAAGGTGTCCGAAGCTCTGATTAGACAGAACTTGGAGCCAGCAGAGCTGTCAACAGTCAGTTTCTTTTTGATTAAGATTCTGTCTCTTAACCCCTGAAGGCCATTTTACCCCTCCCACCCTCAAGAAAAGATAGAATTAAAGCCTTAGGTCATCACTCAGTAGAAGCCCCAGGAGCTGACTAGACCTGAAAGGGACTCTCTTAGCCTCTCAGCAGCTATTCCATTATCAGTTTCTCTACTGACAGGTGAGCTCATGCTCTGTGATATAGAGCTCCTAAGCTAAAATGGCTCTCCCAGGAGCAGCTACTCAAAGAAGAGTGAAGATGCTTAAGAAAGCTCATTAGTGAATTAGGGAGGTCAGGAAAAACAAGGTTATGAATTAGGATGATCATTTTGGCTGTTGCAAGAGTGTGTGTGTGTGTGTGTGTGTGTGTGGAAGAGAGTTGTGTTTTCTGTTGTTATTGCGATTTAATCTGAGTCAATAAGCTTTAGTCTATAAGCTCCTCAGATGCAGCTCCTTAAAGACAAAAAAGCATATCTAATTATATTCCTAGTGCATGCACAGTGACTGGCACATAGTAAGTGGTTGAGAATGTACTGTTCTGAAATGATTACAGATTTAAAGATGCAGTGTCTCGGATTTGCTTCAAAGTACTATGAGTGGGAGGAGGAATTGAGTGGAAGTATAGATGAAACAAGATTGACCATGAGATGAAAAGTTTTTAATCTGAGTAATATGTTGTAGGGATTTGTTACTATTTTTTCTAGTTGTGTATGTGTTCAATGTTTTCCACAATAAAAAAGTGTTTTATTAATATCTGTATTAACTATAACAAAATGTTGAAAGATACAGCAAATACTAGCTTAGTCCTCTCCAAACAGTCCCATCTTTTTGCTAAGCACATAGCTGGACTGCATTTTGTAGTCACACCAGGTGATTAAAGTCCTGGCCAATAGAATGTGGACAGAACTGATGTAAGCCTCTTCCAAGTGTGACCATTATTCTGAGTGATCCTCTGAGCGTTCTCTCTTCTCTTGCTTCCAGTCTGGCTGTGGGAAATCAGTAAAGAGCTCCAAGCTCCTAGGCAATGTAAGAATCTAGACATCTGAATGATTTCATGGAGCAGAACCATCTCCTCTCTTCTACTGATGAATCTGTAATAGACTATGACGTGACTGAGAAATAAGCCTTCATTGTTGTTGTTTTTAAGTACAGTATTGAATTGCCCATAATCATGCAAACCAGGTTTTCAGCTTATCTATTTTAGACATGGAAGGAGACTCTCAGTAGCTGACGTTTTAAAGAATCCCGAGCTATAATTAAACACCTCTGAAGATGATGGTAATAACAAAACTAGCATCTTTTGAATAACCACTATATGTCAGGCACTGTTTAAATGCTTTCTATGTATTAACTAATTTCACTCTCACAACCACCCTGTGAAGGAGAAACTAGTGTTGTTCTGATTTTTTAGAGGAAGAAACTGGGAGAATAAATAACTTGCCTAAGTCAAACAAATTGTAAGTGGCAGAGCCCAGATTCAGATCCAAAAAGTTTGCCTCCCAAGCTCTGCCTCCACCAGCCCACAATACTTCCTCAATATTTTGGACTTTGCCATGGGAGTTGAGTCTGGCATAAAGCAATATCTGAACACGTAATGTATCACCTACAGAAGCAGTGCTGGACTCCCATTTTAGGGAAGAGTACACAGAATAGGAAAAGGTCCAATATTTGCTGTTCACTGCCCCTGTGAAGGGTGTTCTAGTGAGCAGAGTTTAACAATGGTATGATCTGGGATAAAACCCAGTGTGAGTGCTTCATCCTCTCTGATTGACTCTTCTTTGATTTAGTTCTCTTCCATTCAAGCTTGGCTTCTCCTGCATTTGCCACAGGGGAAAATATTTGTCATCTGTTCTACCTGTATCTCCCACTCTTCTACACCTCCTTCCTCACCCACCCTTCATGACCCTGTCTCCTTGATCCCAACCCAGAGCCAATTTCTCTCCTTTTTCAAGCAACTCAGAGCACATATCAGGGCAGCAAGTCATGTTAGTGCTCATAAAACCTCTAAATGACAACGGTGATTGATTATTCCCTTGCTTTTCAACCTCACTTGCCTGCTGCGGACACTGCCTATCTTCAACAGCCAGTAGAGCTGAGGAGGGGCCACCATCAAGCTTTTTTCCAGCACACTACCTCAGACTGAATTTTTCAAACCTTATTCCATGGAGAGGCTACAAGAACCATCTGAGAAGATGCACAATGAACATTGAATGAATGGGGCTCCAAATCCCCCAACTCCACTTCTGTCACGGCAGTTCTACTTTATCTGCTTCATGTTAGATTGCATTTGGAAAATTGTTCCACCCTTGAAAGACAGAAATAAACCCCTTATTTTGGAAGATCCTTTGGATCACCAAACCTTCCAGCCCCTTTATTTCCTGTATCTCTTCAGTTCCACCATTCCTGCCCACCAGGAGCAGAAGTAGGAAAGATCAGCCCAGCAGACACTCCCAACTCCTAACAACCCACTCTCTAGACTCCAGAGCCAAGGATAATTACAACAAAGCAGAACTCATGAATGGAGTAAGGGGCTGTGGCTAACTGCTTTCCCCGCAAGTCTACAGTTCTGAATCTTAAATAGCCTTGCATAGAGTAGATGCTAAATGAACATGGTATGACTGGATGGATGATCCAATCTCTTGTTACTCTAGATCATTATGGAAGGGAGAGGGGGGATGGGATTGGCCTTGGATCTCAGAAGGGCCACAGTATATTCATTCTTCAACATGCAGAGAGACAATTTGGCATAGACATTAAGAACATGAGATCTAGAATCCGACTCTGGTTTCAAATTCTGGCTCTGTCTCTTCAAACTATGTGACCTTATTCTTGTAAGTATGAATATCCTTGCAAGGAGAATAATAATGTTTCTGTCATGAGGATTAAATAAGTAATATTTGAAAAATACTTGGTTACTTGGTGCCTGGCATGTTAGTTTCAGTAAACATTAGCAAATGTTAGCCCTCATTATTGTTGTTACCCTGTTCAAACACCTTCCTCTGACTCTTCCAAGCAGTATTCATTATTCTCCTCTGCACTTTTTAGCAATTTGCTCAATAAAGCAGATTCTTTGAAATCAGGATACATTGATATCTTAAATTAAATCCTTATTCCCACCATAGCAGTTGTAGTTACATATCTGTCTCTCCCTTTTAACCTCTGGCTCCTTGGAGAAAGGTTCCATAATTTACTCATCTTTGTATCCCAAGGACTTGGTATATTTTAAGTGCTCACTGTAGTTTGATTGAATGAATGAGCAGCATTGGTATCTGGCTGGAGTTGGAAGAATCTTGACTGTTTCCTTTTAGCCTTCCTAGCTGCTTTGCATCCCAAAGGCTTAGCTCCTTTCTCTGCCCTAACATGAAGATGAAGTGAAGCGTCTGGGCTGGGTCCAGGACATCTCTCCTAGGCTTGGCTGTGAGGCTATGGGAATTCAGGCCATACAGAAGAAAATAACATTTGCTGGGATCTTTATCACACTTAATTCTCACAGCAGTTTAGTGGAGGTATATTCTTGTTAGTCCCATTTTTACACATGAAGAAACTGAGTTTAACAAGTTTCACAAGGTCACATCTGCCTGAGGCAGAATTCAAACCTGAGTCTGCCTCCTCAGCTTGTGCTCTCTCTGTTTGCTGGCTCCCACTAAAGCAAGCCAAGATCTGTGCCCCATCCCACCTCCCTGTTCCACCCCACCTCTCTTCTCTCCTTGGTCTTATCTTTGTTCTTCCACATTAGCCTTCTAATATTCTTTTCCTTCCTGAGTTGACTTATTTATCACTTGGCCATGTCTTCTTATTAATATAACCAGAGCTTAAACATTATGCATCCCTACTGCCTCATTTGCCAGCACGGTGCTGAGCACTTATGAGCTTTGCAATTAGACTGAGCTCAAAGGAGCCATAACATCTGCAACTTCATGGAAAAAGCTGCTTTCACAGGGAAATGGGGTGGAGAGGAAAGGATGCGAGATAGGCAGTACAGGGCAGTATGTAGCGTATGAATGGTAAAGGAGGGACCAAGGCCAGGAGCAGAGTGAAAACACCACAAGGAGCTACTCCCTTGCTACTGAGCCTTGACCCAACATTCCCCTGCTTATGATTTGGAGCTATGAGCCTCCAGGAAAATCCTCAGGTTATTTCTAACAGAACCCCCTGCCATCTTATTCCTGTGGCTAATATCAACAACAGCATCAATAGTAACTATTCACTTACTGAGCACCTACTATGTGCGTTACACAATTTAATATCATTTAATCCATGCAACAATCCCATGAGCTAGATACTAATATACTCCATTTTATAGATGAGGAAGCGCTACCCTAAAGAATGTAAGTAACTGTTCAAGCTCAAAAAACTAGCAAGTGACATAACAAAGAGAAATGGCAGAAAGACCTGAAAATGAAGGAAGAGGAATTGGAGTGAGGGGCCACTGACATCAGAGTAGGCCTCTTAAAGCTGCCCCTGTTTGAGCATCTGCCCAAGTGAGCTGGCAGAGTATGGGAGCAACTGAAGGCCCCTAGCAGCTCACCTCATGGCCTACCTGGGAAAGAAGGATCCCTGGGCCCCAAAGGTTGATACTCTCATTTCTTCCAAGGAGGCTTCCAAACTAACAGAATAAATAACTTGTTGTTCAGGGACCAGAGGTACTTTATCCTAAGGAAGAGGACAAAGATTATCATGCTTTATATTTCCTGGACCAAGATACTTTACCTTACTAGTGGACCCCATGAGTTACTCTAAAACGACGTCTGCCCAGCTGATTGATTGTTCTCTCCCAAAACTATCCTTTTTTATCAGCTTTCCCCCACCTCTTTTCCTTCTTTAGCCTCTTATCTCAATCTTGGGGCTTCCTGGGCCCAAGCCTTTCAAATCAATTTGGAGTCTCTCTAACAAGCATTCCAAGATAATTCCCTCTGAGTCGTGACACAAACCCAATTCTTAAGAAAACCAGGCAGTCCAGGCGCTGTGACTCACGCCTATAATCCCAGCACTTTGGGAGGCCGAGGCATGTGGATCACCTGAGGTCAGGAGTTCAAGACCAGCCTGGCCAACATGGTAAAACCCCGTCTCTACTTAAAATACAAAAATTAGCTGGGCGTGGTGGCACCCATCTGTAGTCCCAGCTACTTAGGAGGCTGAGGCAGAAGAATCACTTGAACCCAGGTGGTGGGGGTTGCAGTGAGCCAAGATCGTGCCATTGCACTCCAGCCTGAGTGATGAGTGAAACTTCATCTCAAAAAAAAAAAAACAAAAAACTAGGCTATTAGATTTTATTTGTTTATATATTTTTTCTTTTTTAAATTTTAAGCTATCTGAAATTTTATGTTACCCTGGAGGTGGTCCTTCCTTCTAAGGGTCTCCTAGAACCCAGCACTGGTCCAATTCAGAGATCTGGGCTAAGCCATCTAGCTTAGGAGAACCTGTCCCAAGCATCTTGTGGAAGGAGCCCTCAACAAAAAAAGCAAAAAATTTGATAGAATAATTGTCTTTTTTTTTTTTTCATGCTTAAAACCTTAATAGATTGATGTGGTTAAATAATGCAGAGCCAAGTCTTAATAAGGCTGTAGGTGAGACAGGCTATGCTCGTGGCTCAGAGCTTCTCACACTGCTTCCCTCCTTTTCTTCTCTCTCCCTTGTTCCTCTTTCTTCCATTACAAACAAGTTGGTAATTGGCAATTCCCACTGCCAGTATATATGCCCAGTGAGCAGCAAGGTAATGCTCACTGGATTCTTTCTGTGATGTTACCAAGGAACCCAGTGGTAGCTGGAAAAACCTTAGAGACTGTTTATTCAACAAATACTTAATGTGCACATACTATTTTCCAGATGTTGTTCTGAGTCTTAAAGCAGAAGACAGAAAACGTTTCTACCTTCATGGAGCTTATGATCAAGTAGAGAGGCAGACAATGAATAAATCTATGAAATTTAGAATATGTGAAACAATAAGAATTGCTAAGGAGACAGAAGGGTATAAAGAGTGCTTGCTACCAAGGGATAACATTTTAAATAGGATGGTCAGAGAAGGCCTCACTTAGAAGGTGGCGTGTCAGCAAACAGCTGAAGGAGACAAGAGGGTGAGGAATATGGCTAGCTAGCGGGAGAGGATTCCCCACACAGGGAACAGCAAAGGACCTAAGGCAGGAGCATGGCTGTTCAGAGAATAGCAAGGAGGCTGGTGTGACCAGAAAGGAGAGAAGCAGGAGACAAGGTGAGACATCATGAAGGTCTGTATAGTATAGAGCCTTGCAGACCATCATTAGGACTTAACCCAAATGAAATGAGAAGTTTTTTGAATGGTTTGGAGCAGTGGAATGATATGATCTGACTTACGTAATAAAAGTGATTATGCTGATGACTGCCTTACTACCAGCATTACCTTGGGGAAACATCATAACCAATCTCACTGTGTCCGTTTCTTCATCTGTTGAATGGAGAAAATAATTGTACTCACCTTGCAGGGTTTTTGTAATGATTTAATGAGTTAATTAATAAATGTGAAACACTTAGAACACAGTGTTTTTTTGAGGAGTTGAAACACTTAAACTAGTACATAGCAAATGCCATTCGTATGTTTGATATGATTATCATAATTATTATCTGAGTAAGAGATGATAGTGAGTCAGACCAGAGCAGTGATAGTGGAAGAAAAGTAGTCATATTTGAGTAATGTTTTGAAGGTAGAGCTAACAGGATTTGCTGACAAATTGGATTTGTGGAATGAAAGGAGAGAGGTCTAATATACCATGTTCATATTATAGTTGAGGAGACTGAGCACAGCTAAGGCCACCATTGTAACAAATAATTTTTAAAGAGCATTTGTTGCTAAACATGAGCAGAAATCAAAATTAAAGAACAAGGTCACTCATGGTCTAATGTAAAAATCCCTATGTAATCCACTATTTTCATTTTAATCTATTCCCTTCAGTTCTTATCTTTATGCATGCACGATTTTAAAATAGCCTGATTTAAAAATGGACAAAGGACATTTTCCAAAGAAGACACACAAATGGCCAACAGATAGTTGAAAAAGTGCTCAGCATAACTAATCATCAGGGAAATGCAGCTCAAAACCACAATGAGATATCATCTCACACCTTTTAGGAGGATTATGATCAAAATAGTAAACCATAAGTGTTGGTGAAGATGTGGAGAAAAGGTAACCTTTGTACACTGGGAATGTAGATTGGTATAGCAATTATGGGAAACAGTATGGAGGTTCCTCAAAAAACTAAAAATAGAACTACCATATAATCCAGCAATCCCATTTCTAGGTATATATCCAAAGGAAATGAAATCAGTCTTGAGATATGAGCATTCTCATGATCATTGCAGCATAATTCATAGCACGCATGATTTGTAAGTAATATAATTGCATCAACATAATGGTATAATCTACAAAAGATAAGTATGTGGCACTTTATGACTCTAGCAAAGGTTCATTGGTTAAATGTTAAGGAAATTCATGTGCTCAATGCCATTTATACCCCAGGATATAAGCAGGGCATATAATTCCCCATTTTGAGATGAAAAAGCATATAATCCTTTTATCAAGTGAGCCCAGATTGGTAAGTACATCAACCTTATTTCAAGGAGAGCACAGTCTTACGGGGACAGATCAAATCATTATCATTGTTTTTTTTCTTTATCTGAGGGTTTTATATATATATATATATATAGAACCTTGGAAGCACCATGGAACATACACTTAACTCTGCTTATAGAGGTAGGGAGGCTTCCAAAGAGAAGAGACATCTGGACAGATGAAGCTTATACTCCACACCTTTTATTTTAAGTTCTAGGGTATATATGCAGGATGTGCAGGTTTGCTGCATAGGTAAACGTGTGCCATAGTGTTTTGCTGTACCTATCAACCCATCACTTAAATATTAAGCCTAGCATGCATTAGCTATTCTTCCTGATACTCTCCCTTTCCCCACACCACCGCCCCCACCAACAGGCCCCAGTGTGTGTTGTTTCCCTCCCTGTGTTCATGTGTTCTCATTGTTCAGCTCTTACTTCTAAGTAAGAAAATGCAGTGTTTGGTTTTCTTTTCCTGTGTTAGTTTGCTGAGGATAATGGCTTCCAGCTCTATGTCCCTGCAAAGGACATGATCTCATTCCATATTATGGCTGCTTAGTATTCCATGGTGTACATGTACCACATTTTCTTTACTCATTCTACTTATTTCTGAGTTCTCTATTCTGTTCCATTGGTCCATGTGTCTCTTTTTGTACCAGCACCAGCTGTTTTGTACCAGTAACACAATGTTTTGGTTACTGTAGCCAAATGGGCATTTGGGTTGATTCCATGTCTTTGCTATTGTGAATATAAATAGTGCTGCAATGAACATACCTGTGCATGTATCTTTATAGCAGAATGATTTATATTCATTTGGGTATATACCCAGTAGTGGGATTGCTGGGTCAAATGATATTTCTGGTTCTAGGTCTTTGAAAAATCTCCACACTGTCTCCCACAGTAGCTGAACTAATTTACATTCTCACCAACAGTGTGAAAGTGTTCCTGTCTCTCCACAGCCTCCCCAGCATCTGTTGTTTCTTAACATTTTAATAATTGCCATTCTGATTGGCATGAGATAGTATCTCACTATGGTTTTGATTTGCCTTTCTCTAATGATCAGTGATGTTGAACTTTTCTTCATGTTTTTTGGCCACATAAATGTCTCCTTTTGAGAAGTGCCTGTTCATGTTGTTTGCCCACTTTTTAATGGGATTTTTTTTTCTTGTAAATTTGCTTAAGTTCCTTGTAGACTCTGGATATTAGACCTTTGTCAGATGGATACGTTGCAACATTTTTTTCCCATTCTGTAAGTTGTCTGTTCACTCTGATGATAGTTTCTTTTGCTGTGAGAAGCTCTTTAGTTTAATTAGATCCCATTTGTCAGTTTTTGCTTTTCTTGCAATTGCTTTTGATGTTTTCATCGTGAAATCTTTGCCTGTGCCTAGGTCCTCAATGGTATTGCCTAGATTTTCTTCTAGGGTTTTTATAATTTTGGATTTTACATTTAAATCTTTAACCCATCTTGAGTTAATATTTGTATAAAGCATAAGGAAGGGGTCCAGTTTCAATTTTCTACATATGGCTAGCCAGTTCTCCCAGCAACATTTATTAAATGGGGAATCCTTTCCCCATTGTTTTTGTCAGGTTTGTTGAAGATCAGATGGTTGTAGATGTGTGTTTTTATTTCTGAGTTCTCTATCCTGTTCCTTTGGTCCATTTGTCTATTTTTATACCAGCACCAGCTGTTTTGTACCAGCACTATGATGTTTTTGTTACTGTAATCAAAGCTACTACTATTGTAGCCAAATACTAATGTAGTTATTGGATAATATGAAGTTGGGTAGCATGATGCCTCCAGCTTTGTTCTTTTTGCTTATATGGGCTATATGGGCTCTTTTTTGGTTCCATATGAAACTTACAATAGCTTTTTCTAATTCTATGAAGGATGTCAATAGGAGTTTGACGGGAATAGCACTGAATCTATAAATGACTTTGGGCAGTGTGGTCATTTTAACGATATTGATTCTTCCTATCCATGAGCAATTTTAGATAGGGCACAAATGAGACTTGGCTCAATTGGTTTTAACCACACTTTCCAATGACTTATTATTGATTGTTCTGGCTGCCTTTCCTACTAGACAATGTGTGTATCTCTGATCCCAGCACTATCCAGATGCCTGACACAAGGTATCTGCTCCTTTAATGTTTATTGAGTAAGTGCAGCATATCTGAAAAAATGGTGAGCTGAATGGTGGCAGATGAAGAAATCACACAGCATACTGGCCTTGTAAATCTTTTTGGGGAATGTAACAATTTTTTTCCTGGTTTTCAGAAAGACCATGTTTCTCATCTAATGTCTTCGTAATGAGTGGTCAGAAGATGGAAGCCATTTTTGGTATTTCAAGTAGAAATAATTTAATATGGAGTCTGACTTAGACAAGTGTTGGATGAGCTAGGGGAGTGAAGGTCAGGGATGCCACTGCTATAGGCTAAAAAACTGAAACATGCTGGGCTCTCAAAGAAGCCACTTCAGTCTCAGCTGCTTGCACTACCAAAGCAGATGATTTGCAGAATCTTACCCAGAAACCAATGCAAACCTCAGTTCTGCCATCTGCCTAAATATTTGTCCCCAGTTGCCACCAGAGAAATATGACATCTCTTCTGCCTTAAATCTCAAATATGTGCTCCTCATTGGGAGAATATAACTCAGTACCATATAGAAAGAGAGATCCTCAGAATGTAGTTTCAGGCTTCTCTCCTACAATGCAGAGATTTTAGGAGAAGGAGAGTGATTATGTTAAATTAACAACAGACAGCCCAGTGCAGATGACCTCCCCCAAGTCTCATCTGTGAGGAGAGAGGCTTGCACAGCTCTGGTAACACCGAGCTTTACTTTCCCCACCTCTAGGAAGCTGTCATATTCACTTGAAACATCTTCCTACTGGAGCAGTGCAACAACAGTTTAACATTTCCATTCAACCACATCTTAAAACCACCGTTTAGTAAGCAGGCCCAGGTAGTGTGGGGTAGTGGAAAGAACTGCAGTTTTGGGGGCAGACATACTGAGTGCTAATCTCTGCTGTACTCCTTATTAGCCAGTTATTTAATCCTTCTGGAAAAAAGTGATTATAAAATAATCAGAGCTATATACAATATGTATAAAAGAATGTTCATAACAGTATTTTAAAAATACAGAGTTCATTTAAAAATTGTGATACATTCATTTGAAACAATATCATGCACCCTCTTAGAATTACCTTGTAGAAGAATAGCATTGACAACACTGCAACTCAGTTTTTATAAAAACAACTATAAAACTGTAAGAAGACTAAGTCAAAATTTTGGCAATAGTTATTTCTGAGGGTAAGTGGAATTAAAAGTGGTTTTTTGCACATGTATGTGATTTTCTGCACTATGTGTTACTTTTGTGAATTAAAAAATTATATACAAATAAAAGCACTGAATAAGATTATTAAGAGAAGTAAACTAGACAACACATGCTAAGAACCTAACACACTTTCAATAAATGTTAGTTTCTTTCGCCATTCACTTAAAAATAATTTTACTTCATTTTGTATTTTGAATAAATAATAGTCACAGTCAAAAATGTTTAAATATAAAAGTGAAAATTCTCTCTCCTGCCTCAGACCTCCAGCCACTCACTTCATTTTCCCATAGGCAACCAATGTTATTAGCTTCTTACATATCTTTTAGAGAGAATGTGTGCCTGTATAAGCAAACATATAGTTATGTATTCTTTTACTCCTTTATTTACATAGATGGTAGTACAACATATTATAGTACCTTTTATGCACTTTTCTATTTTTCTTTTATACTCCTTTTTTGGGTGATCTTTCTGTATCAGTATATACAGAAGTAGAATAAATCGCCGAACCATCATTTACTTAACCAGACCCCTATGAGTGGACATTTAAGCCCAGTGATAGTGAAGGCAGCCTTAGATACAAGGATGACCTGCACTTTAGGAATGACTTCTCTGTCCCTGGTCTCTTCTGGGCCTGCAATCATCACCCTCTCCATAGGCTCCAGTCACATATAGGCCTCAGCTTCTGAGGCTGAGGGGTTCTAGGAGACCAAGGCTGAGCTCAAACCTGTACCTATTTCTTTTTACCTATGTTATTGGCAGTGACTGGGTCTGGCACAGTTCCAAAGATATCCTTGTGAAGGCTCTAAGAGCTGAGAAGCCATGTGCCTCATGTTTAAAGATGCTATCTGTGAGGCTCCTTTCTCTATCACTGTTAGTCCTGCACTGTTTTCCACCTCCAGTCTTTTCCCTGGAGAAGTCAGTGCCCCATAAATCCCAGAGTTTCCTCTCCCGTCTGAATACTTTCCTCATCTTCTTTCTCATCTTGGAAGACCTGGAACAATAAGAACCATGTTGTTGTCCTCTAACCTCACCTGGGTGAAAAATGGAGTGTGATGACAATGAGAAACCAGACCTGAAGGTGCAATGGTGATGCAGACGGGGTGGTAGATGGGTCTTCTGGGTGTTGAGAGATGATTAGGCATACAGATGTAGGGGATTTGGTGAGGAGAACTTACCCTACTGTAAGTCTTCTGGATGGAGAATCTCTTTGGTTGTAGTTAAGGGAAAGTAGTTAGGACCTAAGCCAAAAAGAATGACTTCATTTCTATTCTTTTGTGAAGCCTGTAAAGAGACTCCTTTGAGTAACTGGTTAATTTCTTAAACTGATATGGATTGAAGACCTATTACATGCAAAGCATTCTATTGGACGGTTCTGCAGTCTCTGTTTTGTCGTTTTACACATTGTGGTTTTGTCTCTCTTGCTGGGGTCACTATTTCATACAGACCCTTTCATTGCTATTGCCACAAACTTTTGTGGTCTTTCAAGGTCTATGGCTTTTTTCCCCAGAGTTCAGCCTGTAAGCCAGAGGTCAAATTCTTAAAAGTCACAGTTTAAATCAGGTAGTCACAGAAATAGTTATCTGATTAGGATGGCACATAGTATGTACTTAATAAATGCTGTCTAACTTGAACTGATCAGGGTCAATGAAAGCCCTTCTGTAAAACCACAAAAGGTGCCATGTGCCCTTACTCACTGGAGATCATGGCCTTGGGAACAATTATTGGCCTAATTTCTTTTTACATCAATGTAGATTTGATGTCTGGTAATATATGTGTTGTACCTTTAATGGCCTTTTAATGATGAAGAGGATCAAAGGCATTTTAGATGTGAACCTGCACCATCAGTCTGCATTTCAGAAATTCACAGTAATTACTGCAGCTGCTTCTCCAAGCCCTGCAAGAGCACTGAGTTCCTGTGAGTGTATCTGCACAGTTAATCACAATCAACACGGAACCAAGTGGATGTAGGTTCCAGGGGGTAGTTGCTGAAGGTGAAGGACAAAGGGAGTGACATTGGAAAGAAGTGGAGGGCTGTAATTCAGGGCCTAGTGTGTCAAGATCTCTGAGAACAGGGGTCCTCTCAGCCCTGGATTTCTCCTCATAGAGAGTTCCAGACTTAGGGTGAAATATGAGTTGCTGTAATTCCCTGTTGGATTCTACAGGTCATATTGGAAAAGACTAAAGATTCATGATAATTCTGCATACTACCACATCACATTTATGAAAGTTTGGTAGGGGCAGGGAAGAGTTTGGAGCATGTGACACAGGGTACACAGCTAGGGTAAGTAAGGGAATCTGGATAAGGGGAGTTTTGGGAAGGGAGCACACAGAGAAAGACCCAAGGGACAATGATGCTTCCCAGGGAGGGGAGGTTAGATGGAATGGTTCAGTATGCTTTTATTCTTTGACTCTCCATCCCCAAGATTGATTGTCTGCCATTCTCTGTGCCACAGAGACTGACCATTGTGGACTGCATCACCCAAACTCTCTTACTCTGTGGCTTCCTGTTGGCTTTAGCCATAGGGAGGCACTGGCAGGAGAGGGAGGTAGATGGAGAGAGAGGTCAGGGTATTTCTTCCACTACCCCTTTTCTGCTTAAGTGTGGCAGTGCTGACAGTGGTTGTGTCCCTCTACAGCCATTGTTCCTGTTGGAAGGCCCTTCTTCCGTGCCGCCAGCTCTTACTGGGCTCCGTTAACATGGTTTCCTCTACTTGTCCAAAGACTAGGAGTGGTATAAACTTCCTATTTTTCTAGTCCTTAGATGCCTCAACATCTTTAATAGATTCCAACCTTAACCGTATTCATACAGTTGTAAATGGTACCTGCATTAAATTCAAAATCCCTGCTAAACATGGCTTCTGTTTCTGGAGAAACCCTGATTGATACAATGGATATATCAGGGACTGATGAATGTTTACCAACTCTATTTCCTTTTCCTGGACACAGGAAGTTTACATTTTCCATTCTCCCTTGCTGTAGGTTGAGGCTGCATTACTCAGTCATAGCCAATGAGATGATAATAACACCTCCAAGCCTTGTCATAGAACCCTCTGTGCACTTGTGCCCATCCTCTTCCTCTTCCATGGTAACAGCGGAAGCCGTTATGTCTAAGGTTGCAATATCTCAAGCTGGAAGAAGCTTGGATGCATAAGTTGCTGCTTGGAGGAGAATGGCTCAACTGTGTCCAACTATGATGAGTGAAAAATGAGCCTTTATTGTGTTATGCCACTGAGATTCTGAGGGTGATTTGTTACAGCAATTAGGGTTAATTACCTTGACTAATACAGTGCAGGTGTTAAAGAAGAGGCCACCAAGAACAATAGAGTATCCAAGGCATAAACATACAGAAGCATGTAATCTAACTTGGGTGACACTGCAATGAGAATTAACAAAGAGTATGACATTATTGCTTTGTGCAAAGAGTAGGGATTTGAATGTCAGAGTTAAGTTTAAATCCAGGCTTCACCACTTCTATGTGATCTTGAGCAATTACTTTATCTCTTTTAGTTTTCTTTTCATGTAAACTGGGGAAAGCAATGCCTGTCTCACAAAATTCTTTAGTGGATAGATGATTTGTTTATATAAGATCATAACTTGTACTTGATGATAGTTCCCTCCTTTTCCTCTCAGCTGTGAATTCTAAACTCAGTGCCTCTAATGACTGATAAGTAATTTCAATTTGGGGGGGCATTTCACCTCTTGAGTGGTATTTTCTAATTTCTATTGGCAAAGGGCAATTCATATTGTCATAAGCATCCTGGTGAGTGAATTTGAATATGACCAGGAGAGAGGAATTTCCTTTAGGGCTTGGACCTGCGCTTTCCCTCTTTCACTCCTCTGCCTTCTAGGGCACCATCTTGAAATGTGGACACCATCTAACACACATGTCAAGTCAAGCAAAATTAGGGCTTCAGAGTCCCAATTCCATCCCTTACTTCATGAGTGTATGTAGATCCTGGGACTAAAATGTCTTCTGATAAAGTAAGAAAAAAGATTCCCCAGGGAATCATTGTTCAGTATCAAGCGTGCTTATCTGTCCACTCATCCATCTATCCAGAAGATAGTTGTTCAGTGCCTAGCATGTGTGAGGAACACTTCTAGATCTTGTAGTAGATACAAAGATCAATTACACACAACTTATCCCGAAGCACTTACATTCTTGCAGAAGAGAAGGTAATTTATCTTCCTAAATAATTATAGGACAAACCAGAATATGATGATAAGTAGGGTAGGTGCAAAGTGCTATGGAATTCAGAGGAAGGGAAATCCCTTCTAGCTGGAGGAATCAAGGAGCATTTGAGTAAATCTTGAAGGTGGGGCATAATTTGAACATATGGAGATGAGGGACAGATCAAACATGGAGAAGTAGATGTCTGTAGCGGGAAAGTGGTGGTTACAGCACAGCTGCTAAAAGTGGAGGGAATCGCAAGTGTCCCCTGAGAACAGATTATGCAGAGCCTGAATTCTAGGCCAAGACCCTTGTGATGAGGGCAGGGACAAGTCATCAAAGTTTTCTAAGCAGTGGAGTGGCATGTGCCCTGGGAAAGCTATTTGGGAAGCTGTGTGCAGCATATGTTGGATACCACAGGGGATGAAGATGAGGAAGCCAATTAGAAGACCTGCCACCATCTAGGTAAACCTTAATATGGGATTAAAGAGGCCAGAGGCTGATGAGTGTAAGGAATGTGTGGGAGAGTCATTCAACAGGTATTTATCATGTATCTGTTCTATTCCTCAGCTGTGTCAGTCACTATGGGGGTGAAAACTCAAAAGCAACATAATTCTTGCCTACCAGGTGGTTGGAATATTGGACTTGAGGAGTGAATCAGGCAAGGGAAAGCTTGTCCTTCCTGAGCACTTGCCCTTTATGGCCTTACGGCATGAGCACAAGCTGGTTTACACTCACTGCTCTACTACTCAGCACCTGTGAACAGTCCCCACTTCCACTCAATACCACCAAGGATAGAGGCTTAAGTTTTAAGGTAAGATGTAGTCTGCTGTCCATCCTTTGTTTTTTTTTTTAATTTCCAACTTTTATTTTAGGTTCAAGGGGTACATGTATAAGTTTGTTACATGGATAAATTGTGTGTCCTGGAGGCTTGATGTACAGATACATTTGTCACTCAGGTAATCAGTATAATATCTCATAGGTAGTTTTGTGGGGTTATTTTTGAGATGGAGTCTCACACTGTTGCCTGGGCTGGTGTGCAATGGCGCAATCTCGGCTCACTGCAACTTCCACCTCCTGGATTCACACGATTCTCCTCCCTCAGCCTCCTGAGTAGCTTGGATTACAGGCACCCACCACCATACCCGGCTAATTTTTTGTATTGTTAGTAGAGACAGGGTTTCACTATGTAGGCCAGACTGGCCTCAAACTCCTGACCTCGTGATCCACCCGCCTCGGCCTCCCAAAGTGCTGGGATTACAAGCGTGAGCCACCGCGCCAAGCCTGATAGGTAATTTTTCAATCCTCATTCTCCTCCCACCCCTCACCATCAAGTAGGACCCAGTGTCTATTGTTCCTTTCTTTGTGTCCATGTGCACTCAGTGTTTACCTCCCACTTATAAGTGACAACATATGGGTTTTGGTTTTCTGTTCCTGTGTTAGTTTGCTTAGGATAATGGCCTCTAGTTCCATCCATGTTGCTACAAACAACATGATCTTATTCTTTTTCTATGGCTGTGTAGTATTCTGTGGTATACATGTACCACATTTTCTTTTTCCAGTCCACCACTGATGGGCATCTAGGTTAATTCCATGTCTTTGCTATTCTAAATAGTGCTGCAGTGAAAATACACATATATGTGTCTTTATGGTAGAACAATTTATATTCCTTTTGATACATACCCAGTAATATGATTGTTGGGTAAATTTGTTCCATTTTAAGTTCTTTAAGAAATCTTCAGACTACTTTCCACAGTGAATGAACTAATTTACATTTCCACCAGTAGTGTGGAATTCCCTTTCTTTTATAGCCTCACCAGCACCTGTTATTTTTTGACTTTTGAATAATGGCCATTCTGAATGGTATGAGATGGTATCTCCTGATGCTTTTGATTTTCATTTCCCTAATGATTAGTGATATTGAGGATTTTGTTCATATGCTTGTGGGCTGCATATGTCTTCTTCTGAGAAGTGTCTGTTCATGTCCTTTGCCCATTTTTAAATGGGGTTGTTTGTTATTTTGCTTATTGATTTAAACTGCTTATAAATTCTGGATATTAGACCTTTTCAGATGCATACATTTTCTCCCATTCTGGAGGTTGTCTGTTTACTCTGTTAATAGTTTCTTTTGCTATCTACCTGTTAATCCTTATTTAACAAACATTGTATAGCACCAAATGTATCCCATATATGATTTTAAAAGCTTTATAAATACAACATCATTTTATCCTTATAAAAATCTTATGGAGTACATATTTTTATCACTCCCATATTATAAATGAGCAAACAGAAGCATAAAAAGATCATATAATTTTTTCAAGGTCATATAGCTGGTCAGTAGAGAATCCTGGATTTAGAACCCAAGGTGTCTGGCTTCAGAATCCTTGCACTTTACCACTACATTATACCACCTTCCTGCCTCGCTGCTTTTCCTTCCACCCACTTGCAATGAATCACAGCCAAAAGGGAATTACTCTTGGACTCTGCCCATCCCTGCTGAATCAGTCTGTCTTTGTGGCTCAGGATGCTGTCCAAGGTTACAGTCGTGGCTGGAATGAGACTCACTGATATAGTTGATGCTGATCTTTACTGCCCCTCCTCTTGTGTAACCAGTGAGAAAGTGGATAGAACAAACCAATGAATTGAAGAAGGATAGCAGTCTTATGAAAGATAGTTCTGGGCTGAGTACAGTGGCTTACACCTGTAATCCTAGCACTTTGGGAGGCCAAGGCGGGTGGATCACCTGAGATCAGGAGTTTGAGACAAACCTGGCCAACATGATGAAACCCCATCTCTACTAAAAATACAAAAAATTACCTGGGCATGGTGGTGGGCACCTGTAATCCTATGTTCTTGGGAGGCTGAGGCTGGAGAATTGCTTGAACCCAGGAGGTGGAGGTTGCAGTGAGCCGAGATTGCATGGCACTCCAGCCTGGGCCATAAGAACAAAACTCTGTCTCAAAACAAAAAAAAAGAAAGATGGTTCTGAAACTGTAAGACTTTTTACCCTCCCTGCCAAGCTGCCAGGCTTATGCCCCCACTCAGCATGCTGCTCAAGAAGATGCAGATACAACGGCCGTGCTTAGAGCATAGGCTGTGACTCTCACTGCTTGTGAACTCTGGAACAAGTTACTTAACTTCCCTAAGAGTCAGTTAGGAAAGTTTCCAACCCATAGAATGGGGGTATTATTAGTATTTACCTCATTATATTGTGATATCAATTTCCTCATCTGTGAAATACCTTCATTTCAACCCTCAATGCAATGGATGTTCTCTAAGTAACATCCTCCCAGCTCTACCATTCCATTAAGTGTTGGAACAATAATTCCATTTGGAGTTTAAAGCGGGGACAAATCAGTGGAGACTGAAGTAATCAGAGAGAGTTTCATAGAAGAGGTGAATCTGGGATTATCTGTGTGGGCTGAAGGGAAGAAGTCATCTTCTAGCTCCCGTGTCCATAAACTCCAACCTGACAGCTGGTGACCATTCTGGGCCCACTCAGGACAGACAAACATCTCTCCAGGAGTCCCAGCCTTCCTTTTTCCTCCAAGATACCATCAGCCACACCAAAGGGACCAGCAATGCCTCAAACTGTGGTGTGCACTGACTGAAACGTCACCTGCCTTAAGACCCAGCTACCTGATACAGTCTTTTTTCTGGTCAGAGGATTGCTTTCCATTTGTCACTATCAATTAAGCACTGTCCATGTCAGCGGAACTGATGTCTCCCAGGAAGGATTGTCTTAAAAACAGGACCGAGGTTTCTAACCAGGGTTGGGTCCTACAGTGCTCTCTGAAGGATGATGGCCATACGTGGGTAGGGCTGTGGTGAAGGATACTCAAAGCACTTGAATCCCTCCTGCTTATCTTCATCCCCACAAAGTCCTACCAATGTCACCTGCTTGGAGAGAAACACCCCTTTGCATCCCACCCCTTAAAATGGTATCAACTGGTAAGTGCTGCCGGCGTCCTTGCCAAGTCCAGTTTAATGACACACAAGGCCCTGGCTGTTTTTCTCAGCCAGTAAGATTTCCAAAAATGGTTGGAAGGAAAGGAGAGAAGTCAGACCCCGAGAAAATGGGACTTACAGGCAAGAAAATGGGACTTACGGAACCATGATGGGGAGCCTATTGGAGGAGTTAAACTTTATTCTGTGTGGCTTGCTGTGACCTCAATTTTTCACTCTCAGCTCTTTTTTAGTGCCTTTCTCTACCTCCTTGAAAAGTTGTACAGTGATGTTATTCTTCATAGCAGAGGCCATCTTCCTATAACCTGTGATAGGAAGGTGACATTTTTCCATTTTCTCCTAAAGGTCAAGCTAAATTTATTCGCACATGAGGGAGCCCTGCATGCTGGTCACAAATGGCAGCTGGGCTCTGAAGGATGCCAAGTGGCTGCGCAGCTCCAAGGCAGGAACCTGCCTCTTCTAGGTAAGCAGCCAAGGGGGCCACGGAGGCTTCAGCTAAGAAATTGAGTCAGGGTGGGAGTTCAGAGGCCCCTCCAGAAACCCCCTGATTATCAGTTTACTGCAACTCCATCCTTTCTGCCCTCAGTTCTTCCCTCAGCCTCCAGTCACTTGGGAGCAGCCCAGTCTCATTAGTGGCTGTTTGCTGGAGTCGTGCTCAGATTTCCCTGCTAGTGGCATGAAGGGTCATCATTTCAGGTGTGACAAGCAAAGGGTGTACTGGCATTTTTGTTTCCATTGCTACCAGAACAGACTGCAGTGGAGAATAGAGGTTTCCTTCTGCGACTTATATTTATATTTATTTATTTAAAAACAGAGTCTTGCTCTCTCACCCAGGCTGAAGTGCAGTAGCTTAATCAAAGCTCACTATAGCCTTAACCTCCTGGGCTCAAGTGATCCTCCCACCTCTGCCTCCTGAGTAGCTGGGACCATAGGTGCACACTGCCACATTCCCTGCTAGTTAATTTTTTTTTTTTTTTGGGGAGAGGCAGGGTTTTGTTTTGTTGCCCAGGGTGGTCTTGAGCACCTGGTCCTCAAGTAATCCTCCTGCCTCAGCCTCCCAAAATGCTGAGATTACAAGTATGAGTCCCCAGGCCCAGTCTATTTTATTTTTTAAATTATACCTCACAGTTAAGATCTAGGTCCCTCCTATCACACATTCTTTTCTAAAAATGAGAGGTGATTAATACTGACAACAGTGTACCTCAGCAAGAAGTAGTGAGGCCCTCTTTCTAGGATAAGACTTGCTTCTTACTTGTTTATTTTTACAATGCCTCCTTGAAGAAAAAAGGCTATGATCACAGAATGACACAGGTGGAAGGGACTTTAGACATGGTTTAATTCAGCCCCTTTCCATCTTTCCCTCATTTTCTAGATGAGGGAATGAAGTTCAGAGAGGTGAGGGGACCTGGGCTCTCAGGACACCCAGAAAACGTGGTCTGAGAAACAGTTCCCAGTGGGCTGCTGCTCCTCCTCTGTGGCCTGGGAAGAGCTGCACGCTCTTTACATTTCTACTGTTGGCATTTGACTCCATCATCTTGGCAAAACATGCACAAAACAAAAAGATGATATAGAAAACTGAGTAATACGTCCACTTCAGAGCCTCATAATTAGGAAACGCCCTCGTATGCCCTCTCTGACTCCACAGACCCTTTACCCTTAGTTTCTTAGGCTGTCTGGGTATCCATTTCAGCATGTACTTGGCTGTTTGACAAGGTATATCTGGTATCCCCTTTCTGCCCACACTAATTGAGACCCCAAATAGAGATGATTGCAGCAGAGAACACCATCTGACCCTGGGGAGCCCCATTCAGAGGCTGATTATCTGCCAACAATGCGGCCTAGTTCCTGGTTAACTCAGGGACACAGAAATTGTGGTTTGTCGATTGTTAAGTGCTGGATGGAAGGAGGTGTCACATAGCTCCAGGTACTAGGATGGTCACATTGGGCCCTGTGCAGGAATAGTAAGCAGAAAAGGCTGTTTTGTTTTGTTTTGTTTTGTTTCTTTTTACAGAAGCAGGAGGGTGGAACCAATACAGAGAAATATGGGCCTAAACAACCATGTTTCCCTGAGGCAGAAAGAAGGGCCTGAGTGCCTGGCAATTTCTGGTGTCGTGAGGCTCTGCTAAACTTCCTTTCTTACCCTTGGCCGTCTTGGCTTTTTACAATCTCCTGTCCCCTACCATTTATTTATGTTGGCTTTAGTCCCTACAACCACAACTTCCCTAATCAGAACATTATCTTGTATAGCCTGCAAGTGTCTCTCAAAGGCCAGAGATTAATGTCTTAGTCTTTCGAAAAATCTTTCCAGGTAGCTTGTAGATATGCCAGCTGTTGAAAGGTTAGGCTGAAAGGCTTTCTAGAAATCCAGTTCTATAAACCTGTTTAAACATTCACATCAGTTGGCCTTGAGGAGGCCTTTTTGAGGTTTCCAACATAAAGCAGCTCAGTATTAGCTGTCATTGGAAATTTAAGAGAAATGAATTCCAATGTGTCTTATATAGCCCAAACTTTCCCAGGCCTCTCCAGCTGACAGTCTGAGAAGGAATTGCAGGTGCTGTAGTAACACGGAAGTCACTGGCTCACGTAGCACCATGGCTCCTGAAAGAGTCCCTCTATTACTTTTGTGAGTTTCAAGGGGTGTCTCACTTGGGTGCATGGAGAACTTTGCTTGTCTGAGGCCACTAATGCTCCAGCATCTTCCCTGACCTTTTTTTTTTTTTTGAGATGGAGTCTCACTCTGTCACCCAGGCTGGAGTGCAATGGCGTGATCTCGGCTCACTGCAACCTCTGCCTCTGGGTTCAAGCAATTCTCCTGCCTCAGCCTCCTGAGTAGTTAGGATTACAGGCACGTACCACCACACCTAGCAAATTTTTGTATTTTTAGTAGAGATGTGGTTTTACCATGTTGGTCAGGCTGGTCTTGAACTCCTGACCTCTTGATCCGGCTGCCTCAGCCTCCCAAAGTGCTGGGCTTACAGGCATGACCCAACCTACTTTTAACCTGTCTTTCCATCTACCCTCTGTCACCTCTTTATCACCTCTTCAGTCCTTCTTTCATGTTGCCAGCAGAGATGTCTTCCAAGTGCAAATCTTACCACATGATTCTCCTGTTCAAAGCCCATCTGTGGCATATATTGTTAGTTGCTCGTTCCTCAGGAATCCCCAGTGCTCTTCTATCCAGCTCTGTTGGTAGAGCTGGCCTCCCACGAAAAATGCCTAAGTGCCAATATGTGCCCTCCAAGATTCCTTTACAGCTGGGGCATGGGAACATGACCTGGTTCTAACCAACTGGACCTGAGGGGAAGACTTCTGAGGGGTTCAGAGAAATAGATTGCTTCTTCATATAAAAGACCCATTGAGAGAATCTTCCCTTTTCCTTGCTTTGGGGTTTTGTGTGTTTAATCCATGGTGCTTGGACTTGGACTCCCATATTGTGGTCATGGGGAGAAGGTGACACAGAGCCCTATACTGATGAGTCCCTGAAGCTTATGTAAGAATATTCAATGTTCTTATCATGTGAGCCACTTTTACTTGGGCCTTCTGGTGTTACTTGCAGGCAAAAGCAACTCAAGATGTTTTCCACAGATCCCTGTTAGAAAACGTTCAAACTCCTTATCATGGGTACATGATAAGGAGAGAGAGCCTCCTGGAGGGAAAGGGCAGAGATGCTATGTAACAACTGAAATTACAGAAAAGACTGAATGAGATAAAACAGAGAATTAATCTAAATAATGATTGTAAACATGGCTGCAAACAATGTAGATGCCATGATAATAAAGACGTGATTTACAATATGTGAGCTGTAATGTAAAAAACAGGCTGAGAACCGAAATCATTTACTTGCACACTGCCAACTGTGTATATTAGCATGACTTTCCTATTCCGTTGTCTTTATTAGCATAACTTCACTGCTCCAGAAGGCTCATGTTTAGGAGGATAAAAACTGCAAAAAGCGTTATTGTCTATGTGATCATAAACTTTAAGTTTCAGTGTGGCTATGTTATGGTACCTTGTTGTTGGGTCAAACACCAGCCTAGATATTGCTGTGAAGGTACTTTTTAGATGGGTTTAACTTTTAAATCAGTAGATTTTCAGAAAAGCAGATTACTCTCCAGTGTAGTTGTGCCTTATCTCCTTTATTGAAGGCCTTAAGAAAAAAAGACTGAGATTTCAAAGAGAAAGAAATGCCTCGAGACTGCATGCAGACACAAGACTTTAACATGAATATCTGCCGAAATTTCCAGCCTCCCAGCCTGCTCTGTAGATTAGCGACTTTCAAGCCTCCACAACTGCATGAGGCAGTTCCTTAAATAAAAATCCCTCTCTGGTTCTGTTTCCCTGGAGCAGCATGACCAATAAAATTTATTATGGGAACTTCTCAGAAGACCTTTCAACTCTTGACCAGGAAACATCAACAGAT
The DNA here is from genome assembly GCF_049354715.1 of Callithrix jacchus. Lineage (NCBI taxonomy): Eukaryota > Metazoa > Chordata > Mammalia > Primates > Cebidae > Callithrix > Callithrix jacchus. The sequence goes on from NC_133509.1 coordinate 100,697,414, forward strand.
AGCCCAAGATATTCCTTCCCTCAACATTCTCATCTTGCTGTGTCTACCTGTCATTATCCTCACCTAATCTTCTTCTTCTTTTTTGTTTTTATAGAAACTTTTAACTTTTTTTAAAAAGTCAGGGTTTTACCATGTTGGTCAGGCTGGTCTTGAACTCCCAACCTCAGGTGATCCGCCCGCCTTGGCCTCCCAAAGTGCTTGGATTACAGATGTGAGCCACCATGCCTGGCCTTCACCTAGTCTTCTTTAACCTTTCCTCCCTGTTGAAAGACAGGCTTCACACCAAATTTCAAGGTCTCAACAAATCAGACTTGACTTTCCCCTTTAAGATACAATCAGACTCTGTAAGTTGTAGATAACTGATAGCATGTAAGATAACTCTTGTCTATAGATACAGAAATAAATTCCATCAGGTGGAATTTAACTTAACTTCCCAAATGTGAAGGAAGCCAATTTTGCCTCCCTTTGAAAATTTCAATATTCCTGATGTCTCTATGTCTGTTTTTTTCATTTTCCTTTGAACTAGTTGTACATTCTACCTGGTTCCTGCATTAGTAATAAGTTAAATAAATTCTTTAATGTGTGTGTTTTTTATCTTTATGAGTCATGATTTTACCCTTTTAAAAAACCATTCTTCAACATTAATTTAACTTTTCACTTTGGAGGGATAACCTATTATCCAAGGACAGGAAACTGAACTTGGCAAGATGAAAGGGAAATTGGGGCATTCTCTTAGGCAATAAGCCTATTTCCTTCCCTGTTTCTCTGTTGAATAAGGACATGAAGAGGTTGGGGACTAATGAGGGAAATCTAACCACCTAGCTTTGGGAGTCTATGTAGCTGGACTCCTGAATCCACACCCAGGAGTCAGGCAGTGTAGGAGTGCGGCTGCTTTGGAAAAACATGTGTTACATACTCTTAGAATTCTTTTTATGCTTGGAGTGACAATATTGAGCCCCTCTGCCCCACTTATGTCTGGAGTTCTTCCATTGGTTAATTCACTTTACTCTGCACCCTTGCAGCTTACATGCTCTTCTTTAGTGCTTATCATTCCATATTACAATGTTTCTATTACTCTGTCTTGCATCATATTGTAAACTACCTGAGAGCAGGGTAAGTCTCGTTGATTAGTATGCTACTGCCTGCACACAGCAGTCATTCAATATGTTTTGTTAAATGAAGGAATAGATTTATATATCTTATTAAATAATTTGAAAAGTTATCTTTTCCTTTTGTGAACAGGTCATATGACAATTTCCCAAGTGTATTTGGGGCTAGGTTTTTCCTTTATCTAGAGGCAACACAAAAAGTGAAATCCTCAATAGCAGTTCCCGGGGAGCCCCTGTGAAGGGTGATCCCGGATGGTTCTCAGGCTGTCTGGCTCCCAAGGTAGCAAGTCTTTGTCTAAAGTACAAGGATGTGTATGATACCATGTATTGAAAGATTTTCCTCTAGGTCTGAGGACGAAGAAGATTCTAGCAGGTGCTCTGTGTCTTCTCAGAATTCTCTCAGACCCTTGGATTAAATAGAGGGCAACAATAGCCACAAAAAAATTGGAGTCTCCCAAGGAACCCATATGACTTCTGAGAGAGAAGGGCCCTTGAAGAAAGCTGAAGAACTTTTGGAGAAACAGGAAAGTGATGACAAACCTGGAGAATGGGAGTTTTATTCACTTTATTTTTGAATGATCTGACGACCTGATAGAGGCATGATGTGAGGGAAGAGTGGGCACTGGGGTCCCCTGCTTTCTTCCCACTTTGGAAGAAATGGTTCCTTTATTTTTTTAAGACAGAGTCTCACTCTGTTGCACAAGCAGGAGTGCAGTGGTATGATCTTGGCTCACTACAACCTCCGCCTCCCAGGTTCAAGCAATTCTCATGTCTCAGGAGTAGCTGAGATTACAGGCGTCCACCACCTCGCCTGGCTACTTTTTGTATTTTTAGTAGAGATGGGGTTTTACCATGTTGGCCAGGCTGGTTTTGAACTTCTGACCTCGTAATCCACCTGCCTTGGCCTCCCAAAGTGCTAGGATTACAGGTGTGAGCCACCGTGCCCAGCCGGGCTCGACTTTTGAATGAACCATGGATACAGAGTCCAGGAGGTAGAACAGAGAGATCAGAATATTTGTCAATATCACTAGTGTCCACAAACTGAATGAAAATGATTTGGAAAAATTCATATTGTAAATCATTCATTGCCACATTTAGGAGCTGATGTATCCTTGTGTCATCTCCAGTTTTCCTTTTAGGGGAATTTCTTGAAGAGACAGCAGATTTGAGCTGTTGGGATTGAGGCTTGTCATATGAAAAGGAAAAAGGAAATAGGGTCCCATTTCCCTCTTTATTATTATGCTCCCATTTGAGGCATTCAAAAATTTTGCTTATTGACGAGAGCTTTCATCTATGCCTGTGGAAAATTACAGGGCTAAGTTACTTTATCATTCTACTGTGCTATCTTTTCCCTTCCTCCCTTTCAAAATGGTTTGTTCAGAAGAAATAGGAATATTTCTGCATTTGTCATGGCATCCAGAAGAATTTCTCAAGCTCTAAGAAAATCCTGACCTGGGCCACTTTTATTTTATTTTTATTATTTTATTTTATTTTAAATTGACATAATAATTGCATATATTTTATGGGGTTCAATATGATTTTTGATACATGTATACATTGTGGAATGATCAAATCAGGGTAATTAACATAGCCATCTGTTAAAATGTTTATTACTTCTTTGTGGTGAAAACATTTTAAATACTCCCTTTTAGTTGTTATTTATTATTATTATTTGAAAAAGGGTCTCACTCTGTCACCCAGGGTAGAATGCAGTGGTGCAATCACGGTTCACTACAGCCTTGAAGTTCTGGGCTCCAGTGTCCCCCACCTCAGCTCCCAAGTAGCTAGGACTATCGGTGCATGCTACCACACCTATCTAATTTAAAAATTTTATTGTAGAGAGAGGGTCTCACTATGTTGCCCAGACTGTTCTCAAACTCCTGGGCTCAAGCAATACTCCCACCTTGGCCTCCCAAAGTACAGGGATTACAGGCATTGGCCATCATGCTTGGCTGTTCTGTGCCTATTTTCAGGCATAAATTATTATTAACTGTAGTTATCATGTTGTGCAAGAGATCACCAGAACTTATTCTTCCTAATGGAAACTTTAACCCTTTGACTAATGTCTCCCCTTGCCCCATCTTCCCCTGCCCCCAGCCTCTAGTAACCATCATTTTTTTTTTCATTTTTTAAAATTATACTTTAAGTTTTGGGGTACATGTGCAGATCCTACAGGTTTGTTACATAGGTATACACGTGCCGTGGTGGTTTGCTGCATCCATCACCCCGTCATCTACATTAGGTATTTCTCCTATGTAATCCCTCCCCAATCTCCCACCCACTGCTATCCCTCCCTTAGCCCTCTCACCCCCTGACCACCATTCTTTTCTCTACTTCTATAGGTTCAACTCTTTTAGAGTCCACATTTAAGTGAAAGCATGTGGGATTTGTCTTTCTGTGCCTGGCTTATTTACCTTAGCATAATGTCCTCCTCTAAGTTCATTTGTGTTGTTGAAAATGACAGAATTTCCTGCTTTTTAAAAATTGAATAATATTTCATCATGTATAAATACACTTACAAAAATCCATTTATCCATCGATGGGCACCTTGGTTGTTCCATTGCTTGGCTGTTGTGAATAATGCTGCAGTGAATGTGAGTACATCTCTTTGATGTACTAATTTTAATTTCTTTGAATATATACCCCAAAGTGGGATTGCTGGATCATATGGTAATTCTATTTTTAGTTTTTTGAGGAACCTCCAATCCATTTTCTATAAGAGCTGTATTCATTTACAATCCCACCAACGGTACGCAAGTTTCTTTTCCTCCACATCCTCACCAATACTTGTTATCTTTTATCGTTTTGATAGCAGCCAATCTAACAGGTGTGAGGTGAAATCGTATCATGGTTTTGCTTTCCATTTCTCTGATGACTAGAAATGTTGGACACTTTTTCATATATCTGTTTGGCCAACTTTTAGAAATAGAAATGGTGCATGGAAGACCACTGGGAACTGCCAGATGATTTAGATCAGATAATTTGACAGAGTAAAATCTCCAAGTGATCCTTCCTTGGTTTTGCGGTGTCTGTTTCTTCCTACACCTGTACATTTTGAGATATAGTCAGTATGGAAACAAGAGGACTTATATCAGTGAGGAAAACACTGAACTGCTAGTAAAAGGAAATCTAACAAAAATGGTCTAAATAAATCGGAATCGTTTTTCTCTCAAACAAAATGTCTCAAGATGGGCCATTGCCAATCTTTGTTGAGAGGTTAAATGATACCAGGGCTGAGCCTGTAGGGGCCTTGGCATTTCTCTCAGGGTTGCCACATGACTGCTAGAGCTCTAGCTATCACGTCTTTATTCAGGAAAAAAAGAAGGCAGAAGGAACAAAAGAGTGGTGCTTTTGTATTGGAAAAAACAAAAAGCTGCCTGGGGGCCGCAGCAGGCATCATTGGCAAGAATGGTGTCATAGGGTCATTGCTAGAAACAGGAGACTGGGAAAACAAGAACTTTGCCTTCCCCGCTTTGTAGAAGAGCTTGTCAAAAATGGGGCTGGGAATGTGTCCTGGCTCCACCCACCTTCAGTCTCCACCAGGGTCCACAGCCTTGGGTCTGAGACATCTCTGCGGACCGCCGGTTGTGGTGCGTTGTTCTTTTTGCCAGTTCTCCTTAGTCAGCACAAATCACTTGGTTTTTAGACCCTGTGAATTTTCTCCAATGGACTTAATCTTTTGCAAAATGGGAGAATGCCCAGTTGCTTAGGAGACAGGAGTGTGTGCAAAGAAGGCTGAATGAGAAAAAGCTTTGGAGGAGGATGCCATCAGAGTGCAGTCAAACTAAGGATAACATCAGATTAAATACATGATTGGCACTCCCAAGCTGCTGGAAGCCTGTCCTGGCATGAACGAAGCTCAGAAGCTTATAGGTTTAGGGGCACAGAGGGAAAGGTCATCTCCCAAGTATTCATCAGGGGAGAAATTGGGCTCCTCTTAGCATCAGCTGGACTTGGAGCCCGCACAGCAAATTGCTCACTCCTTCAGCACATTGTTGTAGAGCCCATTAGAGTGTAATGGAAAAAGCAATCCACAAGAGCACACCAGGGGTGTGAGGAGGGCCAGATAGTGTATAATCTGTGTGTGAAGTAGTTGCCTTTCCATCAGAAAGGCTTTGCTGGAGTATGGAAGGCAAGCTGGCTTCAGTCATTTTCTCAAACTGGGAAGCAGTCCGGGCTCTCTCTGCACCCACCCATCTGTAACTCGTAACCCAACGATTTCCTCAGCACTAGTGGCTCCTGCACCCTGATTGTTAGAATTTTCCATCACCATAGCAATCTCAAGAATGGCTTCAAATGAGATCTGTGATCCTTGAGGATGTAGGTGTGCTTTTCTTTCTTCCTTTTTTCCTCTGTGGGGCAGGGCAGGGCAGTGGTGGAAGGATGGTAAAAGAGAGGGCTTGAATTAGCAGTTGAAGTTGTCCACGCCAACAAAAAATGGCACATGCCTTGAGGCAGAGGATGAACAGATGGTGTGACTTGGACTATCAGCCTCTTGAGGCAGCTGCCCTCACACAGGTCCTCATTCAAGGAAAAGGGGATTTGCATTATGGCTCCAGGAAGTCAGAGAAATGGGATTGCTCTCTTAGGTAGAATTTTGATACAGAGACAAGAAAATAAGGAGAATGTTTTTCTGTTATTGCTCTCCTTTGTGCTTACTCGTTTTTCAGAGGCAGTCTGGTTTATCTGGAAAGATTCAACAATTCAATAAATTCAGCAAACTTTTATGGAGTGTCTTCTCTTTATTTTTATTTTATTGTTTATATCTCACCTTTTCCAACAGGAATTTCAGGCAGCTTACAATCAAGGACGTAAAAGACAAGAGCAATAAAATAGAAGATCAGGACCAAGGAGAGAAAAAAGAAAATACTCTAAACACAGGAGTTAACATAGTGGCAACTGAAGATTAAAATTTAACTCTGAGAACCTTGCACACAGGGACAAAAAAATAAATATTCTCATCAGTTTCTCTTGGAGAAAACATTTTTTTATCTTCCTAAATTCTGAAAGACTGTTATGTTGAGAGATTTGGCCTTAGTTGACATTGATTGACACATCCTTCCTCCTCCCATTCTTCATTGTCCTCATCACTGACATTTATTGAGTATTATTTATTGAGTGAGATTTATTAACATTAATTGATTTTGCTAGACACTGTTCTAAGCACTGCAGATATACTCATTTCATTGCATCCTTGAACTACTCCAGAGGTGTGTGCTGTTATCCTCATTGTGTAGATAGAAAAATTAAAACATAGGTGGAGTCTTCCAGGCTTTTACATAGCAGACTTGGTTCCTGGGCTTTGTCTCTTCCAAGAAGACATGTTCTTCTGCTGAGCCTAACACTGTGGGTGTCCTTAAGGACCAGGACTGACTTGTCTCAGGGATCCTCTAGGCCATTCCGAGGCCCCAGGAGAGCCCATGGGCTTTCTTAGGCAGAAGAAGAGGGGGCTTTACCTCAGTCAAGATGACCTGGACTTCAGCTTGATTGACGTCTAGACCATCAACCTCTTCAGCTGTTTCCTTATCTCTTGGATCGGTTTTTTTGGTCTTCATAAAGCTGGACCTTGTAAATACCTGATATTCTACCATCCTAAAGGGATTCAGAAAGAAGATCAATGAACATTGGTCTTCCACATGTGCCCTGTGAAACTGTTGGGCCTGAGAAATCCCCTGGCCATTTTCATGACCTGATGGGCAGAACATGCATGACCTTCTGGACACCCTATTCCTCAGTTTCCTGAAAAACAGTGATCCATGTTCTGATCTGACATTTTCTGATTTAATTTCAAATAGTGCCACCCCTGGGCCAGCATGAAAATTTGCATTTTTGAAGCCAAATTGTGAGACTCTGGTCTGAGAACTATCTAGCCAAGATACTCAAGATTCCAAAGCATTCAGAGGCTCTGGGGCAAGCAATTCCCAGAATCCGTTGATGCTTAGCAATGCTTCAACTCCACCTTTGGGTTTCATATACCCAGTATCAAAGCTTCTCCTCAAAGTGTTCCATTGGCCCTCATTCTGGCAGAGCCCACTTAATAGTCAGTGGGTCAGATCAGGCATTATTCTTGAGTCATTCAGGAAGGATGCATAACCTGGGCTGCTATTGCTTAGTGAGTAGGAGGAGGGTTGAAGTCTGGGTTCCCCTTAGCAGAGGAGATTTAAAACATCTTGGATCTGTCATAAAATCAATTCTCTTTTTCCCTTTTGGCTTTATATTCGATTTCAGCTTTCCTTTAGTATTTTCTCCCCCCCCCCACCATTTCAACTAATTCTGCATGTTTCTTTCTGCTTTTGACCTGAGGCCTTTACCTCTGATTATAGTCCTCCACTGGAATGTTTGCTTAAGCTAAGATGCCAGCTCAGTTGTGGCTTATTCAAAATGCCAACTGTGGTTCCGAGGGTTGTTTAGTGCTCCCCAGTAAATGCAGTACACTCTAGAACACAAATATTGGGGCACCAGTGAAAAGCTAGAGTGGTCTGAGCAATGACTTCCACGGTCTTTCTCTCTCTCACTTTTCTGTGATTACAGTCTTCTCCATAGGTCTATGGCTGTGTCTTCCAAAGATTTCAGCAGCCTGTCTCTCTAACTCTACTGAATGGCTCCTTCTTCTAATTTAATAGCCACCTTTACCTTTCATCACCTACCTTTCCTAGGTGAAATATTCCCTCTTCCATTTGTGGAAACCAAGCATAGCTGGTGATTCTTCACTCTTTCCCTCTAGCGTCTCCCCACCCCCACTCTCCAGCCCTGTCATGATTCACATGGGCATGTTTGAAATGTACAACATTCCTCTTCATAATAATCATTACTGTTTCTCAATCGCTTATTATGTAGCAGGTATGGAACTAAGAGATTCACATAAATTCACTTACTTAAGCCTTCACTTTACAGAGCAGAGAGTGATCATTGCCATTTTACATAGGAAAAACCAAGGTTCAGAAAGGCCACATTACCACCCAGCATCTCATAACTAACAAGTGGCAGAATTGGGATTTGATCCCAAGAAGCTAGACTGACTCCCAGGCCTGGATTCACACCACTACACTAAGCCACCTTCACCTCACACCATTCGTTATACAACTGAGATGCAAGGTTTCAACAAAAGGCACACAGAAGCTATTTTCCACACACCACTACACATTGCTTACACACCATAAAAAGGAAATTTTAAAAATCAACATTTAATTTAATGATAAATATTAGGTTGTATTTATATATGTTGCCTTTTAACTGTTTATGAATGGATAGCTGCTTCAGAACATAAATATCTTAAGACTCAACATGAGAAAAATCCTTGTTAACTATTTTGTTAAAAAATCACTTTGTTTTGCTGCCAAAGCAACAGAAAATAATTAAATTCCTTTCCATTTTATGATGTAATTTACATAAGCAGTCATGCTCTTCCTGTCTGTAAATGTCAAGTGTCCTGGTTTGGGCCCCCTGTGGTAGCCTGTGTCAGTGTAATTATGATTTCAGTGTTGTGAGCCAAGGCTAGGTGGTGACTTGGCAGTTCAGTCTACACACAGGAGTCTGTGACTAATTCTTAGAAACTGACTGTGTAGACCTGGACTGGAGAAAGGTCCTGTCAGCCCCAAGAATCCTGAGAAAATGAAAAGCTATGAAGATTCCCAGGCCAGCAGCTTGCATTGACTGTTCCAACTACTGCCTGCCCTGCAGCAGCTGCTCTGAGAATATTACTGCCCACAGTGTTTGCTGCATACAACAGAGTTCTAGAAAAGACCAAGGACCACATTCATTCTACTCCTGGGCTATCTTCTATCTGTGTCTAGGTTTTTCCTGTTTGTGTGTGTGTGTGTGTGTGTGTGTGTGTGTGTGGCAGAGTTTCACTCTTGTTGCCCAGGCTGGAGTGCAATGGCATGATTTCAGCTCAACACAACCTCTGCCTCCCGGGTTCAAGTGATTCTTCTCCTGCCTCAGCCTCCCGAGTAGCTGGGATTATAGGCATGCACGACCATGCCCAGCTAATTTCATATTTTTAGTAGAGATGGGGTTTCTCTATGTTGGTCAAGCTGGTCTCGAACTCCTGACCTCAAGTTATCTGCCTGCCTCAGCCTACCAAAGTGCTGGGATTACAGGCATGAGCTACCATGCCTGGATGGTATTTCCATTTGTATAAGCAATTCTCCTATATCAGGAAATGGCCATTTTGTAAAAGACTTTGCATTCCGTAGGGGAGGGCAGTCTTCAAATAAAAACCACCGCATGCATGTCTATGTTCCTCTTTGGAACGATTGCTAATGTGTACCAATGGGGCGTGCGTGGCAGGTGAGATAGTGGGTGGGCCGGGGGGAGTGGAGCAAGGGGAGTCTTCCCCATGAGGCACGAGGACAGAGAGCATAAAGCTGCTCCTGTTTCCTCTTCCTGCAGTGCTTTCAGTACAGGCAAATGGTCTGTCTCTGAGTTTTCCAAGGAGGCTCTGGGTCAGCCCCACAGATCTGCAAGTGGCTTTTGTGGCCTTCATCGACTACATTAAAGTTAGTCCTATTAATCAACACCTCACTGGTGTGTAGCGGGAGCTGGGCATTTTTAAATGTTCTGAAAGTTTCACCCACTAGCTGATGATGGCTTGGCTGCTGTGGTCACACAGGTCACCATAAACACAGTACCTAGTAGCAGGCCACTCGTAGGGGTTTAAAACTGTTGGCTGCTGGGGACCCATGGAGCATCCTAGCGGTTCTTAAATCATGAGGAAGAAAATTTTATGGCTTGGAAAGAATACAAGGCAACCACTCTAAACCTGCTGCTTCCTATTAGGAAGGGAACGATTGGGGAGTTCAGGAGCCACAGGGAAGCTCCAGTACCAATGACCATAAACTGTGAAGGTTCAGCAGGAAGAGAAATACTTTTATGAGCTCCAGCCCCAGGAGGGATTGGTTGAACAATGAAGGAAATGAAAGAAAACCTTAAAACCAGAAGGAAAATTGGAAAAGATAAGTTCCCTGGGTAATTCATTAAAGGGAGGAATTAATTTCAGGTCTTCTCTGATGAAATGAGGCAATTACTCTGGGCCCCATCCATTTCTACATGTAATTCAGGGACTTGACTCCAATCTCATGAGTTTTTGGACCAAGAGCCCCATAACCCCTCAGCTGTAGAGAGGTGCAGGGACTGAGGAGGAACTCACAGGGACAGGACAGCTTCTGTGAGCCACAAAGGGATCTGGACAGAGGACACCTGAGACCTCCAAGACTTTGGTGGGGCTGCCTACAATCCAACCTCAGCCCAATTCTCTAACTTTGCAGATGGTTTACCCAGCAACTTGTGGGTCACAGAGAGGAAACATTAGCTAATCAAACACGGAATTCAGACTCCAAGAAGCAGCAAAGGAAAGCAAGCTGGAGTCCAGTGGGACAGGTGCCATTACTTAGACTGCTTCTCTTTTTTTGCATGCTGTGAGGACCTGAGACTGATTTGTCTTTGTTGTCAAAAGATTTTATAAAACCTTTCTGAGGTATTTTTTGATATCTGGACACTTCAGGCCACCATGCTACTGCCAACCCCTTTTGATAGTTGAGGGGCTTTCTATTTTCTCTTCTCTTTCTCTTGAAGGTGCTAGGATGTGTCCAGGACATGGTGGAAAGCAGGGCAAGACTGTTCCAAAGCCTGGGTGTGTTCATGTTAGAATGCAGGAAAAATTCACTTGGCTTAGTGTTCCTTCCCAAGAGAGCAATCCATGATGCTTTCTTAGCTCGAAGACAAGTTACAATGAGTTTAAGTGACTTACAATATATTAAAGTATGTGTGAGAATGTTTAAGCACATCAGTGTATCCTAAGGCCACATGGCATAAAACAAAACCAAGATGTCTAATAAGATACAATTAAGGCAATAGAAAAAGAATGGTTATTAGAGAGTAGATAAAAGAATATTTGAATAATCTAAACCTATGTAAACAAATAAATCATCTTGCATCCTTGGGTGATAATAAAATCAGACAAACCATAGGACTGGAGAACTTTTGTGGCTGCAGAGGACTAAAGAGGGAAACATAGCTAGCTTGGCTTTGATCTTCTATAATGCTATTAGTGACGTTATTAAAATCATAATTGAAGAACTCTACTACCGGCAGTTGGCTAAATCAAGTAAATCCAGGGCAATGGGAGAAAAGACTAGTATGAATTTTTAAAGGACAGTTCATCTACCTTGCATAACATGATGGGGCGGGGGTCTGAGAAGGCAGCAGTGCAGAGCCTGAAGACCGATGTTGACATGCTGGGGCGGGTGGGGCAAAATCGGAGTGGCTCCCTCATCGCAACACAAGAAGAAATGTCTGACCCTATCCCTCATGTTACTAGGTTTAGAATGTATTTATTCATGAATGTGTTCATTCCACGAATAAGTAGAAATGTATTAGTATGTATGATCTATCAGGCCTTGCACTGGACACAGGGGATATCAGGGTAAATGAGAGCAGCAAGGTGTTTACTATAAGAGGCTGATATTCTGTGGAGGCGAGGTAGACGGAAAGTAAACAAGCCAGAGGTGGACAAGATAAAATCAGAGGGTGATCACTGGTTGGAGGAAGGAAACCAATGATGGAATGACTGGAGGTGGGATCAGGGCAGCTGTTGGATAAGGAGGTCAGGGAAGGTCTCTCTTGGGAGGTGAGTGGCATTTCAGCAGAGCTTTAAATAGATCTAAGGATACAGTCATGTGAAAATCTTGGGGGCAGACTTTTTCTGGGCAGCCTCCGGAAGCCAGGAGAGAGCCTGGGGCAGCTTTTCTCAGAGCCCTCAGAAGGAGACAACACTGACACCACCCCCATGTCGGGCTTCGGGCTTCCAGAACTGGGAGAGATGACTTTTGTGTTGTTTTCAGCCACCCAGTCTCTGGTACTCTGGGACGGCAGCCCTAGGGAACAAATGTAGAGCTTTTAAGCTGGGTGCCCACGGTCACACCGCAGTTGGGTGACAGCGAGGACGCAGACCCCAGGAGTCTGGGGTGATGGATGGATGGCCAGGGTTAGTGTTTTGAGCTCCCTCGCTGTAATAGTGTTGGAGGAGTGTGGGAAGGGCCCTGATCAAATTGCCAGTGAGGAGCAGTGAGGAGTGGGAGAGCCCCTCTTCCCCTCTTCCCCTCCGTACCTCTCCTCTCTCCCTCACTCTGGGCGAAGGCAGGGAGATAAACAGTTAACACGTGTGCAGAAAAATCTGGATTGGGAACTCTGCTGGAGCCCACCCTCCCTCCCAGAAAGGAAAAGCCTGCCTCTGTCGCAGACAGATGGTCACCCAGCGTCTGCCTAAATGCCTGCTGGGAAACGGCTGTGCGCGGGTGTGCAGAGGGGCTGAGCCCTGGACATGGAATCCTGATTTTGCCTCCCATCGGCTGGGTGACCTTGGCTGAGGAGCCTAGTGTCATCTTGCCTCAGTTTCCTCGTCTATAAAGTGAGGACAATGAATCCTACCTCCCAGTTTCATTGTGGTAAATGGGGCAGTGAAAGTGACCCCATGTGGCCTGAAGTAGGCCTTTAAGGACAAGCATCAACAGAGATCCTTCACTCTGTCGGTGCCTTCAGCGGGAGCCAGGGCCACAGGGCTCTTTCTCCACTCTTTCTCTCTCCTCGGTTTTGTCTAACTAAGTCAGGCTGACTGTGGCATCTCAAGTTTGGCTGTTAGTATGCACAGCCCTTCCTAAGCTTCCAAGTGGATGATCTACATGAAAAATTAATTGTGTATTTTTTTCCTTTTTTTTAAGTGGAGAAATTATTTAGGGCTTTGGGGAAGAGGGGCAGCTACTTGCTATGCAGCAGCTCATCCCCTTAGCCCTCACCCCTGCATGTTCAGCAAATGACTCTTCTATTCTCTTCCTGGCAGGTGGTCTCACAGCTACATGTGTTCCATGCTTGCAGCAGGGTGCTCCGGGGAATGTGACATGGTGATGACTGCTGTTTCTAATTACTGCTCTATTAGGACGCAGAGGAAGGAGCTGCTGCCAGCCTGGTGGGCCACTGAAGGAACACTGATGTTCCTGGTTGTCGGGTAGCAGGAGCCGGCAGGGTCTGGCTTCCGGCCTGGTCACTTGGGAATGAGGACTTGCCTTTCCCCAAACAAACTCAACATCTGAATGATTGACAGGGACACAGCGATCAATAAGTCCTTATTTACTGAGCACCTAGTGTGCTCCTGGTTTTGTGCTAAGCACAGAGGCTAGGGCCAGGGGCCAGGGACACTACTGCAAGCAGTAGCAACACACAGTGCCATCCTTTGGTAAACTTACATTATGGGGTGGTGGGGGGCAATGGCAAAAGAAACAGAGGGAAAAAATAGCTCTATTCATTCACTCAATGGCATTTATTGGAAACGCCCCGATAGTATTTGTACCTATATATTTAAAATAAACTCCCACAGGGGAGTTTATAGTCCAATGGAAGAGAGAGACATTCATTAAATACTGTCAAAAATATGTTGTTACAAGCCATGGCCAATTTTATAAAAGTACAGGGGCTGTTCGAATATAAATGGGGACCTGATTTCTTCTGGGTTTAGAGAAGGATTCCCGGGTGAAGTTGCTGTAATCTCTCATTGTGGAAATGGAAAAAGAAATAATGACTCCAGGAAGTGTTGGGAAAGAATTGGCAAGCTGTGTGGACAGATATAGGGGGAAGGAGTTGGATGTTGAATATGATTTTCCAGGTTCTGACCAGAAGAACAGAATAGAGGTGCTGCTGTCGGACAGGGCAGCTGGGGTGGGGAGCCAGCGTTGCACGGGAAGCAGCATGGAACACGCAGAGCTCCGTGGGCCCACAGATAGACCCGAAACGCTGTGTGAGGGCGGGGTGGGGTGGGCTGGGGCGAGGGCCTGGCTGAGCAATGTTTGCTGCTGTGACTCTACAGGAAACAAGACTTTAGGGAAGTGGAGGCTGGAGTAAGCTCTCAAGTGTGGGAACTGCTCCTAGTGAAGGCATTAGATAGGAGAGGGGAACTCTCCCTGAAGAATGCCTGCTATGCTCTGGGTGTGTGTTGGGCACACCCCCACTGTGTGGGTTGGCGGCAGCAGGACTCAGAACCTGCTCGAGTCTTTCCAGGAAGTGTTTGTGTGTGTTGGGGAGGTGTAAGGTGTGTGATGTGTATGTATGTGTGTGGTATGGGGGGTGTGTTCTGTGTGGTGTGCATGTATGCATGGTGTAAGGTGTGGGACATGTGCTGTGTGTGTGTTGGGGGGTTAAGGTGTGTGAAGTGTATTATGTGTGTGGTATGGGGTGTGTTCTGTGTGGTGTGCATGTATGCATGGGATGTATGTTGTGTGTGTGGCAGGTGATGTGTGCATGTTAGGCATAGGCTGTGTGTGTGGTATGTGAATGGGCGGTGTGTGAGATGTGTGTGTATAGTTGTGTGATCTGTGTGATGGGGTGTGTATAGTCTATGAGTGTGTGATGTGTGTGCATGGTCTGTATGAAGTTTGAGGTATGTGTGTGTGTGTGAGGTGTGTGTGGTCTGTGTGTGAGGTGTGTGTGTCTGTGTGTGTGTGTGATGTGTGTGCATGGTCTGTATGAATTGTGAGGTATGTGTGTCTGTGTGTATGTGAGGTGTGTGTGGTCTGTGTGTGAGGTGTGTGTGTGTGTGTGAGGTGTGTGTGGTCTGTGTGTACATGATGTGTGTATATCTGTGGTGCTGTCATATTGCAGGCAGGAAACAGCTGGACCTCCTGGGACTTGGCCTTGGCTGGCAGGAGGTAAGTGCTCTGGCATGTCTGCTCTCTGGGAAGCAGTGTCCCTGCTTCCCCATCGCCCAACTGTGGCTTTTCAGTTCAAGAGTTCAACATTACTCATCCCGTCACGCATCATTCAATACAAACATATGTCAGGAAGTATTTTTCGGCACTGGGGATGCAGTGACTATCAAAGCAGAGTCCCTGATCTCAGGAAGCGACATTCTTGGGGAAGAGACAGATATTCGGCAGATAAAAGAGATATTCCAGGTTGCAATCCTGCTGTGATGAGAAGCAAAGCTGAGGGAGGGCTGAGAGGTGTGGAGTGGGGCTGTCTTGGTAACTGCTGACCTGGGAGGCCTCTCTGCCCCAGTGACATCAGAGCAGAGACCTGAAGGATGCAGGTGCGGCAGCTGAAACGGGAGAATCTGGGCAAAGCCCCTGAGGTGGGGCACTGTCTGAGGTGTCCACAGAGAAGCCAGGAGACCCGTGTAGTTTGGGTGGAGTGACGAGGGGAGTTGTGGGAGCTGAGTTCCAAGAGATAACACAGGAACCAGTCATGCAAAGCCATAAGAGCTGCGAGTGGTGAGGGGACATGGGCCACTTCCACATAGCTCGGAGCACCGTGTGGACAGATGATGGGAGGGAGGGTGCAGGCAGGGAGAGCAGGTGGGAGACTATCACAGCCATATGTGTGACACATGACAATCTGGACTAGGGCAGGAGCTGACGAGGTGACAGAAAAGGTCAGATTCTGGACAGATTTGAAGGTTGCACAGATACAACTGCTGATGGATCTAACGGATTTGCTTCTGGATTTTACAGTTTGATTCATGAAGAGAATCTGAAGGGTCCAGCACAGCCTATGAATCAACTGACCAGATCAAGAAGGTTAGGGTCAGGAGGTACAAAGCAGCTCCTCAGGCAGGAGAGTGAGGAGAGTCCCACATACGGGTCCTGGGTAGTCCCCTGGTTGGCATGTTCCCATTCTCATGCCAGCTCATTCAGTGATGCTCGCCACCACCTGCAAGGGAGATGTTTTTTGTTTTTGTTTTTTGAGGCGGTGTCTCACTCTTGTTGCCCAGGCTGGAGTGCAGTGGCGCGATCTCTGCTCACTGTAACCTCCACCTCTCGGGTTCAAATGATTCTCCTTCCTCAGCCTTCCAAGTAACTGGGACTACAGGTGTCTGCCACCATGCCCAACTAATTTTTCTTATTTTTAGTAGAGACAGGTTTTCGCCATGTTGGCCAGGCTGGTCTTGAACTCCTGACTTCAGGTGACCCACCTGCCTCGGCTTGCTAAAGTGCTAGGATTACAGGCATGAGCCACTATACCTGGCCAAGGGAGGTGTTTTATTCCAGTTTTCTATTTATGAACCAGGGGCTGAGAGAGGATGAGTGACTAGCCCAAGGTCACACAGCTGGTGAAAGACAGTAGATTTGACCTTTTGGAGTCCATCTGATTCTAAAGCCTCTGCCATAACTACAAAGTCAAGGCTCCCTGATGGGGATAAAGAAATGCCAAAAGAGGTCAGGAGAGAGGCAAGGTCATGGAGGTTCCCACAGGAGCATTTGACGAAGGAAGAAATGGTTAGCAATGCCTGTGCTAAAGAGAAGCCAGCCGAGGTAAGGAATGAGGGCTGCCTTTGTCGTTCGCTCTCTTGGAGAGCCAAAGCCAGGTAAGATGCTCATGAGGGCAGGTGGCCTCATGAGGGAGAGGGACCCCAGGGAGAGGGTGTTGGAGCCACGCTCACTCAGAAGGACGCTGCCACCTGCTGGCAGTGTGACCTTGGGCCGTTGCCCTCTCTGAGCCTCCAACAGCCTTGTGATAATGTCAGCTTAAATACACTGTGCAGCGTTAAACAAGCACAAAGGTTTATTTCTTGCTCATGCTCATGTTCATGGGGAAGCAGTTGCAGCTCTGCCGCTCCGTGGCACTGGCTGACTCAGGAGCACCTGTCTAGGTCCCTTGCCATTTCAGTGGCAGAAGGTGGGTGGGGGAATCATTGATGACATCCAAATCAATGGGGAAAAGAGTATAACCCTCTTCCTTGGAAGGGCAGTAAATAATCAAACAACAATACAATCTACCCCAGTACTTACCTCCAAGAGTTTCAAAAGCATTCAGTTGGCAAGAGCTCAGAGGTGATTGCTGCTTCTATTATTAGCAGGCTAAGATAGTGCCCTGCAAAGCAACTTGCTGGTAGTGCCTAGGAAAAGCTCCCGTGGCTCTCATTAAGCAGTTTGCCACTGTGGAGGAGAAGAAGTGGAGCCCATGGCTTGCTCTGAACATAAGCCCTGCTGTGACCGCAGAATTCTGCCCCCAAGCCCCCACACTCCTCCGCCTCGGCCTCTTGACTCTCTGGGCATCTTGTTCGGCTCCTTTGCTGTCCACATCTTCAAAGTTTCTGCCTCCACTTCTGTCTCTAACAGGCGAGAGAGAGAAACAAACCACGCTCTTCTTCTTAGAACACGGTTTGTTTTTAACAGAAATTTGAGTGGAAATAAATTTTAAAAATAATTGCAGGTTTTGGTTAAGATCTCTAGCTAACCAACTTGCAACAGAGTAATGATTTCTTACTTTCAAGAGTGCAGAGTGAGGACGATTTTTCTTCCAGCTTGATTTCTAATAGAAAAAAAAAAAAGAGAAAGAAAAGCTCAGATGGGCTCTCAGTTCTCGGAAGCCCAGGGGACTCCCCTTTGAGTGGCTGTCATTGTCCCTCTGGGTTGTGTTGAGTGTGTGCCTCCATGCTATGGTCTGAGGTTAGAAACTATGGACAAATTTATTTTTCAAAAAACGGAGATGGACATAGTCTACTTAGGAATTCACATTGTAAAAGAATGATACTACCGATCCTGACACCCCTGTACTTCATCTGGCGTGTTTTATCCAGACCTGTGATGGTAGCTGAGAGAGCAATTTGACTCACAGGGACTATAATGGCGGGAAGGGAGGAGGAAGCAGTGAGGAGAAAAGCTAAGCCAGGAGGTAAGAGGAAGAAGAACCAGTTAGAAGACCGTGCCCATGGTTGGCCTTAATTTTCGCCTGGGCCACACACCCAAAGTTAATGATTCCCAAGGTATTTTTTTATTTGATTTATTTATTTTTTTTTTTGAGACGGAGTTTTGCTCTTGTTACCCAGGGTGGAGTGCAATGGCGCGATCCCAGCTCACTGCAACCTCCACCTCCTGGGATCAGGCAATTCTCCTGCCTCAGCCTCCCGAGTAGCTGGGATTACAGGCACGCGCCACCATGCCCAGCTAAGTTTTTGTATTTTTTTTTAGTAGAGACGGGGTTTCACCATGTTGACCAGGATGGTCTGATCTCTTCACCTCGTGATCCACCTGCCTCGGCCTCCCAAAGTGCTGGGATTACAGGCGTGAGCCACCGCGCCCGGCCTATTTGATTTTCTAATTTGGACCTCACAACCATCTTGAGAAGTAGAAAGAGCTGATGTTATTATCTGCATTTTTATACACAAGATAAATGAAGGTCAGGGAGATTAAATGATTGAGCTGCAGATACACAGCTGGTAAATGAGAGAGGCCAAATATTTTGACACCTTGCCATGTGTGATCTTTATTACTCTGAGCAGTCTCTAGAGGGTAAATGTAGGCTTTACAAATGAGTAGCCTTGATTCCTTTCTTTACCAGGAATTTTGAACATGTCCAAATGATTTTGTTGGGGGATACACGAAAGCAGTAAAAAGCAGGTTTAATGAAGCCTCGCCTTTGATTGGAGTTGCAATAAACTGCTTCGGTTAAGATTAGGTTCACTGGTCCAGGCTGCACCATATCATTACAAATTGGTGACAAGATTTATTAATATGTGAGTTTTCGGCTGGGGCAGTGGCTTATGCCCATAATGCCAGCACATTGGGAGGCAGGTGGAAGGATCGCTTGAGCCCAGGAGTTTGAGACCAGCCTGGGGAACATGGCAAAACCCCATCTCTACAAAAAATAAAAAAATAGCTGGGTGAGGTGGTGGATGCCTGTAGTTCCAGCTACTTGGGAGTCTGAAGTGGGAAGAGCACCTGAACCTGAGGGGGTCAGGGTTGCAGTGAGCTAAGATTGTGCCACTGTGTTCCACCCTAGGTGACAGAGTCTCAAAAAAAAAAATTAAACAGTGAGTTTTAGGTATCAGCTTATATTCTTTGGTTGCAAACAACAAGAATCAACTTGGATAAGTTAAGCAGACAAATTTGTTGGAAGTACTTCAGACAGCTCACAGAGTCTAAGGAAAGACTGAAGAGTTAGGCTGGGAACATGACGGCAGTGGTCTGGGCAGCTAGAGCTGACGAGGGGCAGGAACCAGCCAGGCCAGCGCCAGGGACTGCCATGAGAGTGAATGGGGAGGGTTGGCCTCACCTTGCCTGTGTCATGTGCTCTCCCCTTGGCCAGAGCCTTGTTGGCAGTTCCACTAAAATGACCCATAGTCAGCAAAGGAAAACAGCATTTGCAGCTACTAAAAGAGGAGGCGATGGACGCTGGGAAGACAGTGACTGCCTTCTGCCCAGACTACCTTGCCTCCATTCAATCCTCCAGGAAAGGAGAGATTTTGCTGGCCCTGGTCCAGGATCTTTTGTGATGTGGAAAGAGGGGGATAAGTAAAAGGGTTGAGGATGGAGTGACCGAGGAACAAATCAGTCAATACAGAGAGTGACTGGGGAGGAGACAGGAGAAAGATCTGCCTCCCTTCTCAGGGGCTGGGGCTGAAGGAAGAATTTGGGGTTTGGAGGATCTCCCAGACAGCATCACACAGACAGAGAGGAGGTGCGGTGAGATGTGCTGTGCTGAGTTATAAATTGGATCTCTTGTAATATACTTGTGAGCTGCAAGTTAAGACGAGCAGCTCCCTTTAATTACATGTCACCCCTGCATTGTGCAATTTTGAATGTGCACAGACTGATCGTGTAGGGCGCTACATTTTATTAGGGTCACAATGGTGTTTAGTGTTTGCCATCAAAATTCTTGGGAAGTGAGTGGCTACAGCTAGGAGGGCTTATAGAATGTGCCTGAGGTAATCCATTTTTTCTTTTCTCTATCTTGGTTCTAGAATTACCCATTTTAGTTTTTCCCCGAGGAGTATTTAAAATTTGGTTAAACTTTCCTTAAGGAAGCAGAACCAGTGACAGCTTTATTTTCTAGAAAGTATTTCCAGTGAGGGGTTAGCATGTACTTAGATGGGCCCTAAATTTCTATTATTACTGTTCCCTTGTAAATGCTCATCATCTTTATCATAAAGTAAGAACTTGAGTGTGGTATTTTATAGATAAGAAAATTGAAGCACATGATCTAGCTCATAAAAGTTTAATTAGGCTAGTCTGTAATGTTATTTGGAAGCCAATATTATTATCCTCATAGTAACCAACTTTTGAGTAAGCATTTTACATGCACAGTAACCCTATGAAGTAGATCTCCTATTATCTCCACTTCACAGATGAACACAGTTGCTTGTTTACAGTCACACAGGGGACAAGAGGGTGTTTTCCACTAGCCCAGTTGACGGCAGAGCCCACGCTCTGAATGCCTCCTTAGCACTGGACTGCAGGCAGCAATCCAACTATGAATGCTCACCGCCCTGGACCCTGACACGACCCCTTACGAGGTCTAGCTGCTGAGCACTCATTGACCATAACCGCTGTAATATTCAGAACCGTCTATTATATTAGAATAATAAAAGAATTTAAAAAGAAGTTCACTGGTAAATGAATGAATCAATGTTTGATTAACTAGAGTTTGCTAATTAATTCACTGAAAACCTTTTTGCAGAAGCTATTTACCATATGTACTAGGTCTGTGGACACAATAGTAAGATTAAAAAAAAAAAAGACTCCTGCCAGGCATGGTGGCTCATAGCTGTAATCCCAGCACTTTGGGAGACTGAGGCAGGTGGATCACCTGAGGTCAGGAGTTTAAGACCAGCCTGGGTAACATGGTGAAACCCCATCTTTACTAAAAATACAAAAATTAGCCGGGCATGGTGGTGCACACCTGTAGTCCTAGCTACTTGGAAGGCTGAGGCAGGAGAATTGCTTGAACCCAGCAGATGGAGGTTGTAGTGAGCTGAGACTATGCCATTGCACTCCAACCTGGGCAACAAGAGTGAAACTCCCTCTCAAAAAAAAACCAAAAAGCAAAAAAACAAATATCAACCCTGCCTTCAGGGAACGTAGAGTCTGGTGGAAATGCCAGATGATAATCAAATAATTGCAATAAATAAATTAAAAACTCTGATGGTGACAAGTTGTTTGAGGTTGAATTACAGTAGCAGTGGTGGTGAAAATGTCAGATGATAATCAAATAATTGCAAAATATAAGTAATTAAAAATTCTGAAATAAACTGTCAGAAACAAAGAAGAATAAAGAAGTAGAATATGTTCGCCAAAAACACTTATTTGTTTCTTTGCCTTGTTTTAAATGAAGGCATTACTTTCTCTCATCAGGGACCTAAGAAAAATTTCCTTTCAATCATGACTGTCTTAGCCTCCAGAAAAAAAAAAAAATTCTGATGGTGACAAGTGGTTCAAGGTTGAATTACAGTTGCAGAGGCAGGCAGAGAGCAGAGGAATCGGGGGGAAGCAATGAGATGGCTCTGCTTGCTGTCCGTTCAGCAAGTGTTTAGTGAAGGTGCTGTAGGTGGCACACAGTGTCAGTTGCCATGTGGGATATGAAGACGATACCGGCGTAGTCCTCACTCTCAGTGGGGACCTGAGGGAGGAAACATGGGCACACAAGTCACCATAAAAACACAAACAGAGATGACAGGATGGCAATGATGAGTATGATGGCTTACTTTTATTGGCACAATTTCAAGTACTCCACATGAAATACGGCATTAATTCCTAAAACAATCCTCTTAAGCGCTCCTATCATCCTGCATGGATGGGGAGAGGAGATGGAGAGCGGCCAGGCACAGATACCTCTCAAGTTAGCCTGGGGAAGTTGAGGAAATCAGGGCGGGAGTGCAAGGAAGGGCTAGGAAATGACGACATGGTACAGGCGGCAGAGCACGGAGAGCATCCTTTTGGCTGGGGGAACCGGGCGGAACTTCCTGGAGGAGTGGGTGTTTGACATGGGCCTGGGAGGATGAAGAGGCTCTAGCAGGCAGAGACTGGAGCTGTTGACAGAAAGAGGGCCACTGAGACGTGCCTATGTGGTGAATGTGGGGGGCTGGCCAAGTTCTCTTTGGCAGGCATGCAGGACACACCACTGTGCTTCGGTCACCTGGAGAACTTTTTACAAATACAGAGTTCTGGTGTCCATCCCAAGAGAGGACCAGCAAGTAAGGCTAGGTCGGGCCTGGGAATCCCCACATTTACGTAACACCTGGGTGAGTCCAGCCCTTGGACAGGTGTTTGGAAAGCATTCGTATGATGCCATGTGGGACAGTAAGGTGACACAGGGTATGGCCAGATGGCGCATGGTCTGGGACCTGGGGCTGAACCGTTTGCTTTGTGAAGCCGGGGGTAGCTGAGAAGAGGCACCACTGGGAGGTGCCTGCCATCTGCTCAGTTCCTCAGAGAGGAAAGCCTGAAGGCAAGGAAACTCATTTGTGGCTAGTTAACTGTCCACATGAGAGGTCGTGGCAGTGGAGTGGCAAGAGAGCCTGTGTATGTCACTGGGGCAGAGTCAGCAGGACACGATGACCAAATGGATGGGAAGGAGACAGAGGGTGGCTGGGGCCACAGCTGGACCAGGTAGCTAGCCTGATACCATGGTCTCTAGTGAGGTTTCTGCTCCATGAGGGAGGACAAGGGAGGGGTTGTCTGGCCAGAGGCCTGACTTTTCTCTCCTCACTGTGTCTCTAAGAATCCTCCCTGGAGGAAGCTGTCTAAGTCTCTTAGAAACTCAAGCAACATTCCACAAACCTTCTGGCTAAAAGAGGCGGATTTTTTAGTTTTTAGAATAAAAAGGGAGGTGGATGCAGGAACGATGATGCCAAGACCAAGACTGAGTTAAGACCTACTATCTGAGTGGTTTGCCTTGGCTCTGAAACCAGGCAGTTTCAGCCAATAACAATAATATCAATAATTAAGATGATAACAGCTATTGGGCGCTTGCTGTGGGGTGACACCTGTGCCAGGAGCTCCGTCTACCATGTCTCATTTATCCCTTGAAATAGCCCAGAGGAGTATTAACTGGGTTCTTCTTAGCTCCAGGTAACAGATGAAGAAATGGAGGCTTAGGACGAGAGAGTAATTTTCTCAAAGTGTCACAGCTCCTGAGAGGCAGAGCCAAAATTCTGCTTAACCAATGGAGGGATTGCACTGGCTGCAGTGGAATGGTGCTTGAGGGGGAAAGAGCCCTGGGTCTGGAGCCAGAGCCGTGGCTTAATCCCAGCCCTGCCAACTCCAAAGTCACTGGATGCAAAGCCCAGTTCTCGCCCTTGTAAAATGTAGCACCTGCTCTCCTATCCGCACTGGGAGGTTGTAAAGCTCAGCCACAAAGCAGAGGTGTTCATAATGCGGGACGTCCTGCTGTACCGCTGCCTGTGCAGAGAGGACCCAGAGGTGGCCACTTATTAATTTAAGGGCACGGCCTCAACAGCAGGCAGGAAGGACAGTTACGCTCAGTTTTGTTCACCTCAGCAAACCCTGGGGCCAACTTGGTGTCTGAAGTTGTGCCTGGAGGGCATCACAAGATTCCTGGCGCTTGGTCCTCATCTGAAGGGGTAGGGGAGGGACAGGAAATGAGAGTGGCAACCCTTCTACACAGCTGTACCAGGACAGTGCACAGGAACAGCGAGAATGGACAAGACAAGGGAGATGCCCTTTTCCATGAGCCCCAAAACCTGGGAGATGGCTGGGGCAGTAGACTCATTCTAAAAACAACTGAAGGTCAGGAATATAAGGACAATCAGTAGAATGCATGAGTTTATGAAATACAAATCTTGTAAAAGGGAAACAACATTTTCTTTCTGTCAGATAACTGTTTTTTGCTTGAGGCAAACAAAAATTGGATTTAGAGGCATATTGTGGCTCAGTGAAGAAATAACTTTTACTTTACCTTACCCTGAATACTAACTTGGGGAATAAGCAAATACACCAGTTCTTTTAAGTTGGGGGTGGAGAGAAAAAGAGAAGGGAAATAGCATCTCAGTTGGAATTTATCTTGAGAACATAGTCAAGTTCACCTCCTTTTCTTCAAAGGTAAAATTCTTCCACTGAGGCAAGATTGTCCTGGGGCACCTGAGCTGTGAAGGAAGGATGTTTATCGATGAAGTTCATGCATTTTACAAGGGGAGAAATGCCCTGGGTTGCTCTGAACCTGACTTGTGGCGTAACTGTTTTTTATAGCAGAGTATTTTGTTTTGAAGTGTTGCTCCACATGGCCTGGTAGTCCTCAGCTGCTTCAAGCAGTATCAAGTATTTTTTTTTCTAAACTAGACACCAGGATAATTTAGGGCAAATGTACAACCTTCTCCTCTGCAGGCTCCCTTCCTCCAGCCCTTCTCTGATCCAGGGCCTGGCTTTGAGAAACTCTGGTTCTGGGTGGAAACTTTCTTGCCCAGCCTCTTAGCTCCAGATGCAGCATGACCTCCAGGTCGCTGTGGGTGCCTTCCAGGGCTGATTGTTTAATCTTGCACTGTCTATGACTGTGATATATGACTAGGAGGCTCTGACAGATGGGGGTTATCTTGCCTCACTAATAAATGCAATAAAGCCTCTGCGTGTCACAGTTTGTAGCACTCAGGGTTGACAAAACATCAACAAGTCTGTATAACTGGGTTTGCCAATATCGTACTTTTTGATTATTTATAGTCAATGTGTGTTTTGTCACTCGCGCATCTATCCAGCATCAACTGAGCACCCACCATGTGCCAGGCCCTGTGCTAGAAGCAGTTGATATGGTGTGGCTGTGTCCCCACCCAAATCTCATCTTGAATTGTAGCTCTCATAATCCCCGTGTGTTGTGGTAAGGGCCTGGTGGGAGGTAACTGAATCTGGGGGCGGGTTTTTCCTGTTATTCTTGTGATAGTGAATAAGTCTCATGAGATCGGATGATTTCATAAAGGCCAGTGCCCTTGATCAAGCTCTCTTGGCTGCCGTCATGTAAGACGTGACTTTGCTGTTCCTTGACCTTCTTCCATGATTATGGGGCCTCCCCAGCCATGTGGGGAACAGACTAACACACTGCTGATATGAAATTAATTAAAAGTCACCCCAGCCCTTAAAAGCCCAGGGTCTGGGAGAGAAGACCAGCACGTGAACACACAGTTGTAGTTCAGTGTGATAAATGCAAAGGTGGAGGTGAGGGTTGTCACGGGAGAAAGTGAAGAACGGCTCTCAAGGATCGAAAGAGGCATTCTAGAAGAGGAAGGAGATAGTTTATGAGGGACTTAAGGGACTTGGAAAGTGCTCCTGGGGCAGTCCGGGTTGTACAGCCCTTGGAGATGGGCTGCACCAACACACATGGGTGGGGAGGGAAGGGATGCTTGTGGGAAGTCTGATGCTGTTGCCAGAAGGAAGGGAACAGCTTGCCAGGCAGGCACATGCAATGGCAGAGTTTTACCTCCTCAATTCCCAGCAAGATCTAAGTTGCTTGAAATTGAAATCTGGGGTATCAATTTGTCTTGCCTTCCCCATGGCAAGGAGTAGCCTGCCTCAAACACCTGCTGTAGGAGTAGCCTGTCTGTCCAGCTGCCATGCATGGCCAGCTGAGAAGTGGCTGTCAATGTGGATTGACCTGAGAAGAGACTGAGGAATTGTTCTGGAAGTCCAGCTACCTTTGCCCACTCATGGGCTTTCTCTTTGTGCCCATGGATAGCAAGTACCTTGTACCTTTGTCTCAGGGGCTGCCCTCACTATGTTTCTAATCGAGGACTGTCACTGCAGTCCTAGCTGGTCTCATTTCCTGAGTGGGCCCCGATCCTCCTCAGCTGTTCCAGCCAAACAGGGTTTCATAATGATTCACATCACTTAGAGCTAAAACATCTTTCAACAA
This sequence comes from Callithrix jacchus, assembly GCF_049354715.1. NCBI lineage: Eukaryota > Metazoa > Chordata > Mammalia > Primates > Cebidae > Callithrix > Callithrix jacchus. The sequence goes on from NC_133509.1 coordinate 100,723,141, forward strand.
ATGGGAACTGCTGCTATAGGGAGCTTCAGAAGTGTACTTTACATTAATTATAATGGCAGTGAGCTATTTGGCACTCAGCTGAAATTTGTATCTAACAGATGATTTGGTATTTGGAGTTTCCACACTTCATGACTCAAGGCAGACTGAGAAGGAAGGGGGGTTAGAATGGGAGCAGACACAGCTGCTTGGAGCACAGACAAAAGACCCCCTAGGAGCAGGGAGGCCTTCAGAAGCAGTGCTCCAAGCTGGGATAGGCCAAGGTCAGGTCCAGTGTCACAAATGATCCAATCTACTTAGTACTTCTTCCAGTGGTTTTCTGGCCAAAGGAGAGACCCTGCAGCTGAGGGGAAAGAGGGCCAGACCTGGAATCAGGAAACAGAAAGTCTGCTCCCACTCTGCTGAGAGTTGGTTGAGTCCATTGGGATATATTACTGTCTATGTCTCAGTTTCCTTATTGGTGAGATGGGGCTGGCCTACCCATGAGTGATATTATGAGGTTTGTCCAGAATATTAGATGCTCTGAGCTTCATCTGTTTCCTGGCCTGTAAATGAGAGGTCAGTCTCTCGGCCCTTCCAGTTCTAAAATTAAATGAGAAATTATGACAAAAATACTTGTTATTTTTACCATTATTCCAAATGGTAAAGTAAAGATTGTGCTAAGGTACTTAATAGCCTGTTATTCTCCACTGGTCACTGCATAGTAAAGGGAGCAAGGCAACGCAGGACTTATGACTGACCAGGGCATCTTCCCTGAGGAACGATGTCATGACAGTCTGCTTGGAAAGGAGGACCCATGGCAAAGTGAATTGTAAAGGAATTGCCACTGTCTCCCTCTTACAAGTTATTGAAACTCATTTGACAGCAAAAAAGATATTTTTACTAAGTAATAGGTTATTATCATAAAAAAATTAATCTGGCTTTTGGCTAGAATAATAAAAAATGTCTTCTGTCGGGTGTGCTGGCTCACGCCTGTAATCCCAGCACTTTGGGAAGCCGAGGAGGGTGGATCACGAGGTCAAGAGATCGAGACCATCCTGGTCAACATGGTGAAACGCTGTCTCTACTAAAAATACAAAAATTAGCTGGGCATGGTGGTGCACGCCTGTAGTCCCAGCTACTCAGGAGGCTGAGGCAGAATTGCTTGAACCCAGGAGGCGGAGGTTGTGGTGAGCAGAGATTGCGCCATTGCACTCCAGCCTGGGTAACAAGAGCAAAACACCATCTCAAAAAAAAAAAAAAAAAAGGAAGGGAGGCAGGGAAGGCCATGGTTCCTAGGCTCCAGAATGTGACGGTCAGGGCTTTGTTAAACACAGAGAGGCCATTTTCCCCTACACTGATGCCCTCTTGTAATTCTACTTTGCGGGATTTACTCAGGAACTTGGCAGGTTTTGAGATCTCCTAATAAGTCAAGAAAGAGACCTCTGGTTTAGGAAGGTCTTTGCCAACTATGGGACAAAATCACCTATTTGTACCATCTAGACTTTCTCCTGGAATGGGCCGGAAGCAGCAGGTATTGTGGAAAGCACAGTGAGCTCAAAGTCCGGATAGCCAGGCTTTGGATCTTGGACAAGCCACTTAAACTTTCAGGTTCTCTGTTTTCTTGTTTGTAAAATGGGGTGAATTCTTACAGTCAGTGTGAGTCTCTGAATCAAAAAGAAATGTTCTATGTGGAAGAATTTTGAAACTTTGATGTTGTTATTGACAACTGAAAACGTCTGATGCAGCTTCCCCACTTACTAGCTCTTTGAGCCTTGTTTCCTTGTCTGTAAGATGGAGATACTTTATAATGACACCTGCCACTCAGTGGCATTTTGAAGATTCAATGAGACGATGTATGTGGAGGGTTTAATATGGCGCCAGGCTCACAGTGCCTAGAGAATCCACGTCTGTTCCTCCTCTTTCTCCAGTGGTTCTGTTAAGTTACAAAGCTCAGTTGTAGGGAACATTTGAATTTGCCAGCAAAAGTTTCCCTTGTAAACACTCTGGTAACTGTCACCTCTGGAGAGGGTCTAAGAATTAAAACAGTTTTGGGTCATCTGTTCAGTCCAGAAATTCACAAGTGGATAGACAACTTTACAGAGACAGCTCAAGCCTCTTAGCAAACTCTATGAGTTTGCAGGCAGCAGCCCACCCTGACCTTCCCCACTTCCTTTCTGGGCCTCTGAAGGCAAATGAGAAGCAGGTGACAAAGGGTGTGAGGCCTGCAGAGAGGAACCTCAGGAATCTGCCTCCCATAGGTGGCTCTGTCCCCCGTCCAGGCTAAGGGGCCCCTCTGTGTCTCGGCAGCCGCATCGCTGAGGACTGAAGGTGATGCCAAGTAGTTCTGCCAGCCCAGAACTCCATGATGAATGGGGTAATTTAGTGCCGCAGGTTCTGTGCCGAGCAGGCAGTAAATCCTTGTTTGTTAGACTGCTCTAAGTACTGGGTAGTGCTTTGCACTGGCTCAGGAAACCTCAAATTATCCAGCATCAAAGCATGATTCTCCTCTGTTTTGGGTGCTTGCTTGAAGTCTTTGAGACTTCCTCTGCCTTTTGACAGAGTATCCTGATTTCACCCTCCTGATCCCATTTCCTTTGCCACTGCCACCTGGGTTGGCTGCACTCAGAGTTCCACTGCAGTCCTTTCTCTCCAGAGGCAATGCCACCCACTACCTTGGCTTCCACCCTCACGTCATGCTGATGCTACGTGAGTTTCTATCTCCAATCCCCACCTCTCTCCTGAGCTCCATGTCCGTTTTTCCGGTTGCTAAGATGGGTTCATTTTAATGTCCCCTATGACCTCACTCCCAGAGCATCTCAGACCAAACTCATTGTTTATTCTACATTTGGTAAGACAATTTCTCCTCCTCTATTTTCTAACTTGTTTTAGGACATCATTACTCAACTGGAGATCATTTCTGAGACAACTTCCTTCTCATCTCACCAGTCACCAGGTTGGAAACAAAAGCCCCAAATTCATTACCTTACTACTCATCTCTGACATCACCACCAGGATTATATTGCTAAAAATTGGCTCTGTTTCTTTATTAGTCAAAGTTCTCTAAAGGGATGGAACTAATAGGATAGATGAATATATGAAGTTAAGTTTTTCAGGAGAATTGACTCACGTGATCACAAGGTGAAGTCCCACAATAGGCCATCTGCAAGCTGAGGAATGAGGAAGGGAAGCCAGTCCAAGTCCCCAGACCCCAAAGGTAGGGAAACCAGCAGTGCAGCCTTCAGTCTGTGGCTGAAGGCCCAAGAGCCCCTGGCAAATCACTGGAGTAAGTTCAAGTGTCCAAAAGAGAAGAACTTGGAGTCCCATGTTCAAGGGCAGGAAGCATCCAGCATGGGAGAGAGATGGAGGCCAAGTGACTCGGCCAGTCTAGTCCTTCCACGTTCCTCTGCCTGCTTTTATTCTGGCTGCTGAGTAGACGGTGGCCACTAGACTGAGGGTGGGTCTGCTTCTCCCAGTCCACTGACTCAAATGTTAGTTTCCTTTGGCAACACCCTCACAGACACACCCAAGATCAATACTTTGCTTCCTTCAATCCAATCAAGTTGACACTCAAAATTAACCATCATAGTTTCTATCTTTCCATTGCCCGGAAACCTCTTAAGGCCCTCCATGATTTACAGGAGAAAGACTAAACCTGTAGGTGTGCCTGTCACACTTTCACCTTCATTTCCCACCTGTGCCAGTGTCTCTCAGCCTTTTTCTTGTCCAGTGACACCTGAGGGATCAGTAACAGTGACTCATTACTTTAGTAATACTTATTGAGGATGGCGGGAGGGAGCCTCCTAGGTCAGCTTTTATGGGTTTAGAATAAGGGAGTGAATGTTTATTGGTTTGTGAGTTTGCAGAGAAATGCTAAAGCAAACCACCACTAAAAGGTGAGTATGGCGTGTAGGAAAGGATAGGTATATGTAAAATAGGTGAAGAGTGGGGAATCCATCAGAGGAAATCATGCCAAGTGGAAAGACAGGTTCTTAATCTGGTCCATGGATTTCACTTGTAGCTTGGTTTTCAGGCTTAAAACTGTCTTTGGCTTGGAGGTGGGATATTACCAGGTACCTGCCTCTCTCTGCCTAGGCATTGGTCTGCCTTTTGCCGCTATCCCTTTCACGTTCATTGACTCATTCGGTCAGCAATTACTTACCAAGCACTGGGAATGCATCGTGAAAAAAACAGGCAAGGCGTGCAGCTGTGGAGGGAAAGCTGAGGACCAGTGTTGGCTGGCACAGACCCTGAGCAGTTTGGAGATCACAGAAGATCATGGCCCTGTGGTGGGTGGACTGGGCATGGTGTCAGGAGCATTCATGGTCTTGAATTGTGGCAGTTCAAATCAAATCTGCGGTAGCACGTAGCACAGCAGAGACTAGCTGCCTGGAGACAACTGGCAGAAGCAACAGCCAAGAAAAGCATCCAGATCAGTAGCCTGGGAGAATGAGGTGCACCAGGTGTGGGCCACCAACTAGCGCCGGCAGAGTAACAGCAGGCAGTGGAGTGGCATGGGGACAGAGACTCTGTAAAGGGAAGTCACCCCCACTTCCTTCAGAGATGTTTTTTTCTTCGAGAGACAGCCTTTCTTGCTATCACCCAGGCTGGAGTGCAGTGGTGTGATCTTGGCTCACTGCAGCCTCGACCTCCTCAGCTCAAGCGATCCTCTCACCTCAGCTTCCCAGGTACAGGTACGTGCCACTACACCCAGCTAACTTTTAAATTTTTGGAGAGGAAAAGTCTTGCTATGTTGCCCAAGCTGGTTTCAAACTCCTGATTTTAAGTGATCTTCCTGCCTCAATCTCCCAAAGTGTTGGGATTACAGACATGAGCTACCACGCCCAGCCTTTGGAGCCTCTTAAGGAAACACAAGAAGGTGAAGGACTGAAATCCTGTGCCTTAATAGTTGGGGGACATTATCTAGAGCAACTGTTAGAACAACTTTGACTATGGTAGGACCTAAGGGGCATTTTGCTTTGTGATTATTCCAATAAGGCAATTCTGTTGATAACTACCAACCTCCTCTGTTCTCTACAGGTATGAGCAGCTAAGGTGGTTTCATCTGGGTTTAAACCACTCCTTTCTTTGCCTCCTCCGGCTGTTGTTTGCTGACATCCCATGTTGACCCATGTTCCTTGCTGGCCCCTGCTGCTCAACACTATATTGGTTGCTCCCTTACCTCAAAGTGTGTAGACAGATTGTTGTGTATTCTCAATCTCTCTGCAACTGTTTACAAAGATTAAGCTTTAATGTACACAGACTTTTTGCCTCAATTGTATAGGCTTAATCAATTTGGCTTCCTTTATTTCTTTTTTATGAAATCTATTGTCTTCTGATTACAAAAGAAATACATGCCCATTGTAGAATGCAATTGATTTTCTCCAGCTTTTATTTTAAATTTGCATTTCCTATGAATGCCCATCTGGGCAATTTGAGAGATGCTGGAGGGGCCACTCTCCTTGAATGCAAATGCATCCTAAGCAGCCTTTGCTGGGGAAAGGGCTTCCGGAGGAAAAGGACTGTCACAGCTGAGTGCTGCCTGGACAACTCCTTCTCATTGTGCAAACATTCTGCCCCTCTCGTTTCCCCCCTCTCTTTTCGCTTTAAACAACAGCTGGAATTAAAAGGCATTCACTTACCAGAAAAGATGATCTTGCCAGGGCTTTGCTATGTACTTGTGTCATGCTTTCCTCTTGGATAGTTCACAAGTGATTTGAAGGGCTAACTCATTTGTATAAAGTCTTGTTCATTCATGGGTACACGCTTAGGCTTCTGAGATGCAAGGGTATTACTTTTATATTCACTTGATCAAAGTAGTAACTAAAATCTATTACGTGTAACACATTTTCTTGTAACCTCTTCCTCTTCCTGAACCTGTTATGACTATAGGGTCCTATACATGAAAATCACCTGTTCTGATACATGCTAGTGGTGGTGTTGCATTGAACTTAGCACAGAAAGTCAACACCAGAACAAAAGTATGCCAAATTGCAGGGTTTATTGCTGGCGACCACGGAGGACTCACGTCTCTCCAACCCGTGGCAGAGAAAGAAGAGTGACAAGACCTTTTTATACCCACAAAAACCACTTTGGGAGTGGGGGTGAGGAGCGGAGATGGGAATGAAAGTTGTCAGTCACCTCCTAGGCTGAGAGGAGGGTGAGGGGGCTCCAGATATTCCAAGGGCCAGGGGACTTTTGTCATTCTGATTGCCACCTAAGTGGTTTACAGAGGTCAAGGTAAACATTAGTTTATACATTATTTGGACAGGTGTGGGGTCCACATAATTTTAGGTTACTTGGCGCCAGGATGGAATTATCTGGGGGTGCTTACTTTGGTAAACAAAGGCCAGCAATTCTGGCAGTTACAGATAAGAGAAAGTATGCAGCTTGTCCTCTCTTTGCATTTTGCAAGGTAATCTCAGTAGTTTACAGAAGCCATGGCTAGCAGTCATTGTGAGGAGAATGGAAACAGTTTTCCCATTTTAAAATGGCATTGTACTGGTTCTAATTCTAGGCCAGCTATATCACAGTGGGAGGTCACATTTATGGAATATCCAGTCTGTGTCACTCATGTATCTTCCACCACAACTCTGTGAGGAAAATGTTGTTCCTATTTTACAATGTCCCTGTCATGTGGATGAAGAAACTGGGACTCAGAGAGGTTAAGTACTTGCTCAAGAATTTCAAGTTTGGCCAGCAAAGTTGCTGTGACTTTGGATAAGTCCTTAAATACTATTTCAGGGATAAGACCTGAAATTGCAACTTGAGGAGAACAAATTCAATTGTTAGACTGCAAAGACCAAAGGTGTTGCTTCTCTGTCCAGATTATCTTTTTCAGCTCTTTCTCCATTCTACTTTCTCCTTTTAAATAAGCTGAAAGCCAGTTGCCAGGGACTGACATGCTGCTGGGTGCACAGCTGTGTATGCATAGACAGGAGAGCCGAAGGAAAGCCTACTGGCTTGGCTGACGGAGGTGACAGCTTGGTAATGGACCTTGGGAAGTATATATATGAATTAAGCACCTTTCATTTCCTTTGCTGCGAAAGCATCAATTAAGCTTGAATAATCTATGGGTTTTCCCCATTTTCAGACAAGAAAATCAGCACAAATTGGCTAGAGTGTCTTTTCCTCTAGGCTTTGGTCATTAATCGTCTTCAGCTCTTTCCTTCCCTTGCCATCCCCTCCTTCCCCAAAAAACCGAACAACAGTGTGCTGCCGTTTCTGGCTCTCAATGCGAACATTTACCAGGCAATTTGTTCCATCTTGAGTGTAATAAAGATATGCATTTAATGTTTTGAAGGCTGATTCTAGGGTGCCAGTCTGTTCACCTTAGGATTTATGGAGAGCTTATTCAGAGCCCTTTTTCCACGTTGGCCATATTGATTGGCTTTGACCTCACAGTCTGGTCTCTGGCTGGTGCTGTCCTGCACTTGAGCCAAATAGCTGTGTCTCTGCAGGCCTCTGTATCAGACACGAGCTGGAGAAAGCCTCATTCATCTTTGAAAGGCCTCCCCTAACCCATACTCTTTTTTTGAAATAACACTGGAAATGCTGTGCTGTAAGAATTGATACAGGTTGGCTGGGCTCGGTGGGTCACACCTGTAATCCCAGCATTTTGGGAGGCTGGGGCGAGTGGATCGCTAGGTGAGGAGATCAAGACCATCCTGGCCAATGTGGTGAAACCCCGTTCTACTAAAATACAAAAAAATTCGCCGGGCATGGTGGCACATGCCTGCAGTCCCAGCTACTCAGGAGGCTGAGGCAGGAGAATCGCTTGAACTGGGGAAGCAGAGGTTGCAATGAGCTGAGATTATGCCACTGTACTCTAGCCTGGCGACAGAGCAAGATTCTGTCTCAAAAAAAAAGGAATTGATATGGGCAAGTATCTTTCCCTCATCCTAGAGCCCACTCTTCCAATGGTTTGGGTGGCCCTGGGCTCACCTGATAAGACATGGCTGCCTAGAAAGAGAAGCCCCCAAGAGGTCGTCCTGTTCCTCCTTTGCTTCTAGGCAGGGATATGCCCAACCTTCCAACAAAACGTATCTCCTTTTCTTTTTCTTTCTTTCTTTTCTTCTTTTTTTTAGATGGAATCTCACTGTGTCACCCAGGCTGGAGTGCAGTGGCACAATCTTGGGTCACTGCAACTTCAGCCTCCTGGGTTCAAGCAATTCTGTCTTAGCTTCCCAAGTGTGATATAGCTAACTTAAGTTGGAACCTGTATACTGCCATCTTATAAAAGACAAAACTGTTTCCATTCTCCTCACAATGACTGCTAACCTTGGCTTTTGTAAATTGCTAGATCACTTGCAGGATGCAAATTGAGGTAAAGCTGCATACCTCCTCTTATCTGTAAATGCCAGAATTGCTGGCCTTTGTTTCCCAGAGTAAGCACCCCCAGATAATTCCATCCTGGCACCAAGCAACTAAAAACCTATGGATCCCACCCCTACCCAGACGATGTGTAAACGAATGTTAATCTCAGCATCTGCGAACCCCTTAAATAACAATCAGAATGTCAAATAGTCCCCTGGCCCTCAAAATGTCCAGAACCCCCTCACCCTCCTCTCCGCCCAGAAGGTGATTTGAATACACTGGCCCTCGGAATGTCTGAAGCCCCTCACCCTCGTCTTAGCCTGGGAGGTGATTGACAGCTTTCATTCCCATCTCCACCCCCACTCCCAAGGTGGTTTTTGCGGATATAAAAAGGTCTTGTCTCTCTTGCTTTGGGGCCACGGGTTGGAGAGACGTGAGTCCTCCATGGTCGCCAGCAATAAACCCTGTAATTTGGCATACTTTTGTTCTGGTGTTGACTTGCTGTGCTGAGTTCGATATAACACAAGTAGCTGAGATTACAGGTGCCTGCCATCATGCCCAGATAATTTTTTGTATTTTTAGTAGAGACAACTTTCACCATACTCATCAGGCTGGTCTTGAACTCCTGACCTCATGTTATCCACCCACCTCAGCCTCCCAAAGTGCTGGGATTACAGGTGTGAGCCACTGTTCCTAGCCCCCCCCTTTTTTTTTTTTTTTTTTGAGTCAGGGTCTCATTATGTTGCCTAAGCTGAACTGCAGTGATGGGATCATGGCTCACTGCAGCCTCCTCCCAGGCTGAAGGAATCCTCCCGTCTCAGCCTCCCGTTTATTGGACTACGGTCATGTGCCACCACGCCTGGCTAATTTTTTTTGTGTTTTTTGTAGAGATGGGTTTTGCCATGTTGCCCAGGCTTGTCTTGAACCCCTAGGCTCAAGCATTCCACTGCTTCAGCCTCCCAAATTGCTGGGATTACGACGTGAGCCACCACACCTGGCCGTGGAGGTGGAACTTCTTTTGTAGTAAGTAGAAGAGTCAGAGTTTCTACCCAGGGTTGAGTGTTTCTAAGTCCCACTCTTTTCTTTAGTTTTAAGAAAGTTGTAAAACATTTTAATCACCCAAAGAAGCACAGTATACATAGACATCATATTCACATATAATTGAAGTCTTCCATTTATTTCCTCTCTCTCAGAGAGGGGCACCATGCCTCTTAGGGTCTACATCAGCCCCATGCATGACTTGCGCTATCGCTCCATGTAAATGTACCTGTGGACATGTGATTGCAGTGTTAGTCATTTTTAACTTTTATTTGTGTAAATAAAATTATCTGAGACAGGTCTCAATCAATTTAGAAGTTTATTTTGCTAAGGTTAAGGACATGCCTGTGACATAGCTGCAGGAAGTCCTAAAAACATGTGCCTAAGGTGGTCAGGCTACAGCTTGGTTTTATTCATTTTAGGGAGACATAAAACATCAATTAATACACGTGCTGTACACTGGTTTGGTCTGGAAAGGCAGGACAACTTGAAGAGGTGGGGAGGGAGGAGGGCTTCCAGGTTATAGGTGGATTCAAAGATTTCTTGATTGGCAGTTGGTTGAAAGAGTTTATCTAAGGACCTAGAATCAATAGAAAGGCGTATCTGGGTTAAGATGGGGGTTGTGGAGACCAAGTGTTTTATCATGCAAATGAAGCCTCCAGGTGGCAGGCTTCGGAAAGAATAGATAGTAAATGTCTCTTATCAGATTTAAAAAGATGCCAGACTCAGTTAATTCTCTTCTGTATCAGGAAAAAGACCTAGAAAAGAAAGGGAAAAATCTACATTTTTCTTATAAGAGACGGCTTTGCAGGGCCATTTCCTTGTACGGTCTGCTGTCATGCTGGTTCCTTATTGCTACAGTCTGCTTTGTCTGTCTTAAGGCCTCTGTTTTAATGTTAAATGCTGGTCAGCTGTGCCTGAATTTTAGAGGGAGGAGGGTGTAATGAGGCTCTCTGACCCCCACTTCCTATTATGGCCTGAACTCAGCAATGCCCTTGGCAGACAGCAGGGGTTCATTCAATTGGTTGGAAGGTTTAGAACTTTATTTTTGGTTTACAGTTGGTATCAGACTGTGACTTACTCTTTGTTCCTTCTGTAACTTGTTTTTTACTCAACTTTTCTGACTTAGATATTTGCCCATGCTTCTGTGTCTAGTTCTAGTTCATTTATCAACTGCTGAATCATGTTTTATTATTTGATAAGCCACATTTTATTGATTCATTTTCTGGTTGATGTGCATTCTGGTTATTTCCAATTTTCCAGTATTACAAATGGTGCTGCAATGAACATGCTTATATGTGTCTCTGTATACACATTTGAGAATATCTCTAGAGTGGGATTTCTGGGTCACAGAGCACAAACATCTTCAATTTCATTGATTATTACTGAACTGCATGCCAAAATGGCCGCATCAATCCACACTTCTCTTATCCACATGAGAGTTTTCATTTCTCTGCATGCTCATCACTGCACAGCATTGTTAGAATTTTACATTTTGCTGATTTGATGGTGTAAAATGGCATATCATTGTTGTTTCCCGCATTTCTTTCCTCCACTTTCTTTAATGAATTCAGAAGAAGAGCTGCCACAACCTGCAAAGATGATGCCTCTGTGTGCTGATTTGTTTTCTAGGAAGGGAGAAGGATGAGCACCGGGTGTAGGTTTTACTGAACAGCCGTGTGGGTTTTTGCTCTGTACCATGGATGCTTGTGGTGCACAGCACCCAGTACTGCCGACCTCCCCTCCTATGCTGGAAGAATTTCCTGTATCATGTGTCCTGTCTCCCTAGATAGAAACCAGAAATCCACTTCACTAGCCACCCAAGGAACAGGATTTTAGGCAGAGCTTATGACCTGCAAGCCGACATACCCACATAAAACAAATTTGGTACACGAAGCATGAGGTGCTGTATTGTATGGCTGTAGTTTGGAAAAGGGATAGAGACATCTACTTTCCAAAGGCCGTAGAGGTGGAGCTCCTGAAGGTGGCGTCCTGGAGCCTTGCTCAGCCATGATAGCTGCTGTGACGGTGTGCTCCCTGCAGCAGTCTAGAATGCAACTGTGCACTGTTCCAGAAGGCAAGCCTTCTTCCCTGACCCTCTTAGATGTTCTCTGAGCTGTCCTTTATTCAGTGCCTTTCTGCTTAAACTAGAGTAGATTTTGTTCGTGACCAAAAACCGCATCCAAACTCTCCATTATTGAGGTCCTTATATTTGCCAGTGTTTCCCACACTAATCTCTAAGTATGTCTTACAGATAAGAGCAGATACAACGGATGTCTCTCCACCCCTCCTCCAGACTAGAACCTACACGGTACCTCATTCTTCATGTTCCAAATTTCTTTTATGTCATATGTCAGCTTTCCAGATCTTGTGGAGTACTTATTAGAGATCAGTGTGGGAAACACCGGCAAATATAAAGACATCAAAGAGTGAGCGTTTGGATGGGGTTCTTGGTCACAAACAACAGAATCCACTCCAGTTTAAGCAGAAGGACATTGAATAGTACTCCACAAAGCAGATATTATTAGACATTTTAGAGATGAGGAAACCAAGACACCAAAGAGTAACTTGCCCAAGGCCACGTGGCTAGTGAGTGGTGGAGCTGGGTTTGAACTCAACCCGAACTGACTGCAGAGCCCAGCAGAGGGAGCATACCTCCTCCTACCTCTGGTTGCTCGCCTGCACCTCACTGCTTTTTCTATTTCATAGCACTTATCACAGCCCAGGATTATCTTATTTATTTGCTTACTTGTTTTCTATCTCTTGGTATTAACGTATCAGTTACATAGAGAGAAAAGACCAGTCCTTGTTCACAATTGTACCTCCAGCCTTGGTATCGTACTTAGCACAGTAGGCAATCAGTAAATATTTATTGGATGAGTAAATGAATTGATTTACTATGGATTTCTTTGGGGGAGATAATCCTACTTAGCATTTCTGTTAAACTCAAAAATATGTTCGGTACTTTTTAGCATGTGCTTTTTTTCATTCAATAATAACAGAGTATGATGTCTTAGGCCTCTTAGAATCTGAAGCTGTATCTAATGCCTGTTTTTCCTGTATTTCCTAGATATTTAAAGTCCTTCCAATGTCTGTTCAAAAGTGCTGTAATGCTTGTCCCTGGGGTCTGCGTTCCCACAGCCCAGGTAGTTTCAGCGTCTCTGGGGCCAATGACAGCCCCGTGGCAGAGCTGGACAGGAGTAAAGCCACTCAGTCGATAGTTGTTTTACTCTTCACTAACTGCATGTCTTCCAAAGTCCCGTTCTAGACCGAACCTCGGACCTTGAATTTGGATAAGTTATGGAGCCAGAATAATCTCAGCTTTTCACCTGTGGGAGATTCGGAGCCAAATGGCCTCCTGAATCCATCGAGCACTTGGCAGGCATCTCTCACCTTGCACCCATTTGTTTCTAATCCCTTCATTTCAGTTCAAACCCCCAAACCTCTAACCCTTATATCCTTTCCTGTAAATTCTCTGTTCTATATTCTTTTGGACCAGTGTTTAATGATCACTGTTTTACAAATAAATAAAGACCAAAAATGTCTTTGTGCCCAATTCCTCCTCCAACAAATTCCTTGAAGATGACCAGTTTGAGTTGTTTCTTCTCTTTCTCTTTTGTTCTTTCTTGCTCATTCTTAAGGTCCAGAGTAGAGAATTGTTGATTAGTTTCCAGAATAACCAGGATTGTAAGACCCAGCTCTATATCTCTCCTCTTCAGTCCGCCCATACAGGCAAATCCTGACACTGGAATACATTTAATGGGTAGAGAGAACTTTGGGAGAAAAGTGCCACGAAAAAAGCAAAGAAATCCTGACTAAACTGTTACATGGCAGACTACCTGCTGCAATGGAAAGAATGCACACTTGTGGAATACATTTCAGTGTATGAGGAATCCCTCATACACTAATATACTATACTATACTAACACACACTGCACACAAACCACACATATTCCATACACACACCTTTGAATCCCAGTTCCTCCACTTACTGGCTATGTGACCTCAGACAAGTTGCCTATTCTTAACCTGTTTAAGATTCAGTTTCCTCATTTGGAAACAATCCTTGTGGGATTGCGATGCAGTTTAGAGATAATGTGTATAAATTACACAAAGAGCAGGCACTGTTCTTACCAAAAGCCACGTCAGAGCCTGACCTGGGGCACCCTCCATTCCTGGCTCACTGCCCTGCCCAACACATACATATATACACACATACACCTCACACACAAACACACCCCTCACACGCATACACACTGCACACACACCACGCATATTCCATACACACATCATACACACCACACACCTCACATACAAACACAACACTATACCACACACGTACACACAGCATACACACCACACACACACCTCACACACAAACACAACACTATACCATACAAACACATACACATAAACACTGCACAGACACCACACACATTCCATACACATACCATGCACACTGCACATACAGCACACACAAACACATACCTCATACACTAATATACCACACTAACACACACTGCACACAAACCACACATATTCCATACACACACCATACATGACACACACACCTCACACACAAACACAACACTATACCACACACATACTGCACACACACCATATATTCACCACACACACATACTATACACACATACCTGCCACACCACACACACACCCCACGCACAAATACAACACTATACCCATGTGTATAGTGAACCAGTATACCATGGAAGACATACACATAAACATACAATACTACACACACACCACATACATTCCATACACATACCATACACACCACACATACACCACACACACTTCACACACAAATACATACCACACAAACATATACATATCACACACACACCAGACACAGCACACACACTATGCACACTTACCAGACACATGTAAGCCCCACCCCACACACATACCCCACACACAAACACAACTCTATACCCTACAAACACATATGCATACACTCTGCACACATACCACACATACACCACACACACTGTCACACACCATACACACCACACACATGATACTACATACCACACACACATCCCCCACACCCCGTACACACAACTTACAAACAAAACACTATACCACACACATACACCCTGCACATATCACACACAGACCACACACATGCCATACACATGCAACACACATGCATGATATACACATACCATACACACAACATACACCACACTCACGCACATACACACACCACATGTACACACATGCACACACACCACACAATCCACACACCCACATACAAATGCACATACACACACATGCCACACACATATGCAACAGTAAACACAAACATAAACACACCACACACATACATACTGCACTCATACCACACCCACATATACTACATATATACTACACATAAACACATAGCACACATACAATACACCATGCACAAACACACACTATACCCCATAAGCACATACACCATACACACTGCACACATGTACAAACACCACACACATACACACATACCACACATACACACTGCAAAAATATACACACATGAACATATACACACATACATTATACATATATCACAGACCACACACACAACGTGACACGAGACAAACACAAACATATAGCTTGTAACACACACACGCACACACACTTTAGGCCCTTTTTCATCCTCCCCGTTGACCTAGTGATAATGGAGAATCTCTGCTATGCTTTAAGAGCTTAAAGGCCATGTTGATTTCACTTAGAGAAAAAAGGATGAAATTTCACCATTCCACTGGTTAGGCTCAAGGAAGTAAATGGAGAGAAAGAACTACGTTACAATTTGGGGAGAGGTTAAAAAAAGGCTAATAAACTTTGGGAGGCTGAGGTGGGCAGATCGTGAGATCAGGAGATCAAGACCATCCCAGCCAACAAAGTGAAACCCCATCTCTACTAAAAATACAAAAATTTGCCAGGTGTGGTAGCTTGTGCCTGTAATCCCAGCTACTTGGGAGTCTGATGCAGGAGAATCTCTTGAACCTGGGAGTCGGAAGTTGCAGTGAGCTGAGATCATGCCATTGCACTCCAGCCTGGCAACAGAGTGAGACTCGTCTCAAAAAAAAAAAAAAGGCTAATAAAAAACCCATCAACTTTTTGGTTGTAGTTCTGGCAAAGGATCTTGGGGAAGAGCAGGTCAAAACTATTGATTTAGGGTGATGATTTGTCTCCTCTTTTCATGGTTACAGTCAGCTCCTGTTTTCCCTGCATGGGCTTCCTGGGAGAGAGAAGTACACACTAGCAGCTTCACCTTCAAATTGCATGAGCATTATTTTCTTCAGAATGCCTTGAGCGTATATTGTGTGATGATGGAGCAACTCTTGGGATGTGTCAAAGCTGACAGCCATCTGCCCTGGTTAAGTCCCACGAGCTTTGGGAAACTAGCAACTTGTTTAGATTTATATTGAATTATGCTTTTGGACCAGTCACTAACCAGGCAACTTAAAAGATACGCAGTCTTTTTATTTTATTACCTATAATAATTTTGTTACATGTAATGATCCTTGGGGTGGAGGCAAGATGAACCAGATGTGGGAAGTAAGAAGGTTCCTTTTTAAAGTTTCTTTTCTTGTTAAAGAATAAGTGTGCTAATAACTTTGTTAAGCCCTATCCTATGTAGCTGTTAAACATGCCATGCTTACAGATACGTAGTACATTCTACGTCCTTGTACTTTAACCAAGGTATCTGTTCTGGACGTGCTCACAGGTATGTCCCAGCTCTCCATTGCCTTTACGTGTTTAGAAAAATTTTAAGTTATTAGCCAATCCGGTTTTAGTTTAAATTGTGAGGTCTGGCTCCAGCCAATGGAGATCCAACACAGCAATAAGGATAAGTCCAAATGCGTAAGGATAAATTTGTGTGTTTTCCTTTGTTCATTGTACTCTCTGGCATGGTGGCTAGTGAGGGTACCCTTCCTGCAGTCCAGGAAGTAAAAATGGCATTGCTGAAAGATCCTTTGTCTCAGTGCTAACTTTTCTTTGTGGCACTGAACATCTATTTCCAACACTGGAGCACACCCTTTTCCAAGGGGAGAATTTAATTTCTTGAGTACTACTTAGTCTTGGCCACAAGACCTTACCACATTCTCTTAAGACAGCTACACGAATTAGACGCTGTTATTCTCTCTGTTTTGCAGATGAAAAAACGAGTCAAGTAGCCTCCTCGGGTACTGAGGGTAATGCTGCTAAAAATGGTAGAGTCAGAACTCAAACGGAGGCAGTCAAACTCCAGAACCTGTGCTCCCACCTACCGAGGTATGAAGATGCTATCCAGCACAGTGAGACTGGGGCTTACTGTCGTCAAGGTGCAAGATCAAAGTCATGTCAGAAGAAATAAGCTTCCTCAGAGGACACTGAGTGCTTTCTATATGGAAAATTAATGTTCAGGTTGGAGAAACATGAACATTAATTCCTAGATAAAGCAGTGAGAAAATCAGCTGTGAGGCTTGCTGGTGGGAATAAGCTGGGGTCTGGGCTCCATATCTGCTCTCCCTCCCAGTGCCTGAGTGATTCCTGTTGGGCTTATTTGGTGCTTTGGCTGGAAAAAGACAGTCCCAACCCTTGTTGGATGTTTGGCATTCCTGGCCCTGCGACGCTAAATGCCAATAGTGTGCCCCAGTCACTGTGGCTGTCCCCAAAGCCCCTCCATTTGCAAATCTTCCCATTCTACTTGGGAACCAACCAGAAGGCATGAGATGCTAGAGTCAGAAGCAGGTGGGAAGGGAGGGACAGCACCCCTCCTCTGTGTTTGTGGAAAGGGGTGGAGTTTCCACTGTAAAGAGAACGGCTGGGTGGGGCACCGGAAGAAGGGGTCTTCGTGGAAGGGGTAGAGACTGAGAAAGAGCGAGACTCAGGTCTGGGGAAAGGAAGCTCTGTTTGAAGGCTCAAGCTTGGGAAGCCTCTCCTTTGTAAGTTGAAGTGATAGTCAACCTGCTTTCTCATGGCCTGCTGCTCTCAGAAATTATAGTCTGATCTGGGCTTGACCTGGGAAAGGTCCAGTAGGCAGAAAGTACAGTGGGAAGGGACCACCGTGGTTCTGAAACACACTGCAGCAGCTCCAGCCAAGGGACTGGAGGCAGCCCTTTTCACCCAGAAGGGCTCTGTGGGCCTGCTGTGGCGCAGAGGACACCTCCAAGAGCGGGATGTGGTTGAGCTGCAACAGTGGCACGAGGGATTTAGGAAGGTCCTCCATTTGGGAGGGCATTTCGGAGAGAAAGCCACATTCAATATTGAGTTATATACAGTGCAGTGTGAGCTTATCAGGCTGATTCAAACCCCTAACCTTGTCTAGGATATACCAGGGGAAGTTGACCATGGAGGTGCTATGCAAACCTGTGTCTTTTCTCATGTAAATTTTAAAGAAAATCAGTCATTCCTCAAGAGAGAAGGCAGGTGTGGGCCCACATGGTATGGTGGGGTGGTGGATGGACCTAGTAAGCCTGCTGCTCCCAAGCCACAGTAAGAAACCGGCTGTGGTGATTGGGCAGGTCAGGCACCTTCGCACAGCCTGCTGCTCGGGTGGCATAGGGCAGCTATGGGCTGGTAGTGACGCCCTGGATATGAAACCCAGGAGTGTATGCGGGAACCACAGCTGACCTTCTTAAGGAGGTGCTGCAGGGAAGGAGAGCACCAGGGACAGAGCCATAAAGGAGGGAACGCGGATTGGAGGAGCCAGGAGTAAGAGCGGTGCACAGCTGAAAGCAGGGGATGCACTGGCCCCACTGAACAGCAGCTTAGAAGCCCTGCGGGTAAACAGCCATGGCTGGGCCCTAGGGCGGGAGATACTGCATTTACCTTTGCATAAATTCATGAAGGAGTTACATGTTTTTAACTGAAAACAATAGGAGGCCCAGTGGAAACAAAGAAACTTAGAAATGCAGGCTTTTTAGGATTGGTTGCTCGCCTGAAATGCCTAAGAGCATAGAAGACACTCGGATGCTCCCGGTGGTGAAAGTATCTACTGGATGGGGATTTACGAGGGCCAAGGCAGTGGAGGATTGTGCGGGGAGGGATCCCTGGGGAAAAGTCAGCTGAGGGTACACCTGTCCTCCCTCTTACTATACCAGGCACCTTCTTCAAGTTTGAGTCTCTAAGTTATTTCTTAAACCCAACCTAACCGAAATTCGGTCCCCAGACAGTCCAAACATTTGAACACTCTGCTCCAGAACTCTGTCTTTACTTCTCATCTCCATCTCTACCCACTGCCCTGGTGACTTGGGTGATCTTTTCTGGTCTCACAGCTTTGATTACCTTCTATCTGCTAAGGTCTCCCAAGTTATATCTTCAGGCTGGATCTACTTGACAGCTCACTAGATGTCCACTGGATTTCTCAAACTTGACACATCCAAATGGAAACCTCTGATCTTCTCCCAAAACCTCCACATGACTTGCAGCGCTCCCCATCTCAGCTGACGGCCATGCTGTGACCTGTCGGTCAGTCATCCTCGATTCCTCTTTCTCACACCTATTTAACACATCGGCACGCCCTACTGATGCTTCCTTCAACATCTCACTTGGGCTCCTAGCACTTCTCACCACGTCCGCTGCTCCTCTCCTGGTCCACGTTGCCGTCAGCCACCACGTAAATATGGCCATGGCCTCCCAACTGTGTTCTCCATCTCCCAGTTTGCCCCTTGCAGGCTAACCTCAACATAGGTGCTGGAGTGGTCCAATTAAACTATAAATCAGATCATATCACCCAAACCCTCCTATTCCCCATTTCACTCAAGGTAAAACCCAAAGTCCTCACAGTGGCATCACATGCTCTGCCTGCTTATCCGACTCCTGTCATTCACGTTGCTCCAGCTATATTCCTGTCTCTCCCACATACTGTGGGGGCCCCTGAGGGCCCATGCACTGGAGGCTCCTCTGCCTAGAATGCATCTTCTTACATATCTGCATGGCTCTCTCCCTCACCTTTAAAAAATCTTTGCTGAAACATCGTCTTTTTAGCCAGGCCCATCCTGACTGCCCTAGAGAGCAAACAGATCTTCCCGGATCACTAATACTGCTTATCCTCTTTACCTTACTGTATGTTTTCCACAGCAGTTGCCACCAGTATGTAACATACCAAACCGTGTATTTATTTCATACATTTAGCTTCTTTCCCCTCACAGGGACATACGCTCCATGAGAGCAGAGATTTTTGTCTGACTTGTCCAGTGATGTAGCTCTAGAATTTAAAAGAGTGCCAGTAGGAGCTTAATACAGATTGTTGAATGAAATAGTTCCCTTCAGTTGGAATTCCTTGGGGGAAAGGAGCTATAGGGAACTCACCGAAGTGCTTTCTGGTGCCTCTCACGTTTCTACTTGCTAGCCCTTCTTTTAGTATGATTGCTTTCCATTTAATCTTTGGGCAGCCATGGCATCTGAGATTCTAAGTGCCCTCCACACAGCCTTGCCTGTTTTCTCTGCTTTTCTGATTAGGTTGTGCTGATCTAGTGAACCGCCCTTTGGAGCTCACCTTAGCCACTCTGGAACCCTGGAATAGTATCTCAGCATGGCCTTTCTGGGCCTCCTGAATCTCTACCCAATCCCTGACCCAGCAGTTCATGAAACTGAATCCCTTCTATCCCTGAGTGGGACTCCAAGTGCCCGTTCCTAGTTCTCCTAGAGTGTGGCTCTGCTTTTTTTCCTCCTGAGCAAGAAGCTTGGAAACAGGGAGGTAAAGACATGGATGAGGAATAGGGAGTGCATTTGAGGACACTTAAATACAACCAGGCAAGAAAGTTAAAGAATTTCTTCAAGGCTGGGGATGAGAATTGCTGTGTGTTCATTTAATGAAAATGACACAGAAGAGCCAGTGTTAAGACAAAAAATAATTCAGAGATTCTAAAAGTTAGAATTTATCAGTATGTTGAGAATTCTTTAAAATTCTAATAAGCTTTCAACATTTGTGCTGTTTGCTGGGCTTAAAGAAACACAGGAAACAAAGAACAAGAATTGCCTCTTAGGTAGGACAATGATGTCTAATGCATCTGTTTCCCTTACTACATTCTATTTCCATTTCATTCTGAGATCTGACTAAATTTGAAGGTTGCCCTTGGGTTTTCAACACTGCAGGGGATGATTTAAATCTAAATAATAATAAAAAGCCACTGCTTTTATTGGACTTTTATTTTATAAGTTGATGGAAACATTTCATATACACATTAGGTTTTGTAACCCAATCTTGGTCCTTGCTGGGTCCCGGAGGGGCTGTGTTACTACTTGGGAGTTCCCTTGTGTTTGCATTATCCCTCCAAGGCAGAAGGAGAAATGCTTTCACTGAAGTTAGAATAGCATTTTATTTGAAATAATTCTCATTCAAGGCGAGACACACACATTCCAAGTGCACACACAGTCTCCCTCATGTAGGCTGCATCATAAAATCACAGAGTTCTGGAATTGAAGGGACCTTAGAGATCATCTGTTCTAACACCAGCGTGTTACCTATGAGAAAGCTCTGCCAGAGCTTTGAGGTTACATACCTCATCCAAAGCCACAGGCATCTAGTGAAAGAGACAGACTACAATTCAGATTCCCTGACTCAAGTCTAATTTTCTTTCTGCCACACCATATTGACTCCAAAATAAGGTAATGTATATAAAATCACTTTGAAAACTGAGATGCATTACACAGGTATTGAGTGTGGAGAGGGAGAATTATAACGAGCTTGCTTTCTTCAGAGGTGAGCATGACTTGCTCAGGTCTCTTCCCAGATAAAGTAAGTTCATGGTGTGTGAATCATGACCCATATTTCTAATTAGGTTTCTGGCTATGGCCTCCAGAAAATGAGCATCAAAGGGGTCAAACCAAAAGACAGTCTTCATTCAAGTCTCTCTAGTGTATAGCTCATCTTTTTTTCTTTCTTCTCACCCTGTCTACCTCCCTCTAGTGTCCACCTTTAGTTACTGCATGTGTGCCCTGCAGAAAGGCTGTATGCCTGCTACACTATCCACCATGTTCACTATTATTTGTTCAAATTACCCTCCTATTTCTTGATATCAGCAGCTGTCATCAAGAGCAAATTAGGATGCTTTTTATATCAACAGGAATAAGTGACTAATATAAATACTTGGATATTAAGAAAAGTCTTTAAAACAGTTTTGTGATTGGAATGATAACACATTCAGTTTGGTTATTAAATTGTCTTTAATAGACTTAATTCACATAAGAAGTCCTTATAACTAATTGAAATGTTTTAATTACAAACAGATATAATTATTCTTAAGGTAGAAGGCCTATTTAACTAACACATTCATTAAAAAAATTAATTACTTTAACTACTTAGAATGCTGTCAGTTCCTAAATATTATTGCAAATTACTTGAAGGATTAAAATTTTATTTTGGTACTACTAATAGATTAATTTATTAAGTCTTATAGTAATTATGAATAATGTTTAATTAGTCCTATGTTGCCTTCTCTAATATATAGACATATCTATATATCTATATTTATCCCTCAGTTATTGTAATGCATTCCCTTGAAAGAAACACATCTAACTTCATACTCTAACTAGGACCCTTGTTAATGTGTAAAATATTGACAAGAACACTCACAACTCATTGGTAGGAGACTCTTTGGTAGCATTGCCTAAATGCTCTGAATCAAGTAAAACAAATAGGCTGCTAACAAAGCCTGTAAACTCTGGGTCCCATTTCCTGATCTGAAAAGATCCATTCAAAAGTCTGAATGATATTTACAAGAAAGAGCCTTCCACCATGTTCCCAGCTCTTTTCAGCCTGTGACAAATAGGTCAGTGTGCACAGTGAGAAGGGGAACCATGCATGGCTCTCCTGCCTCGTTTCTTGAGTTGGCTCTACCTCCCGCCTTGATCCTTCACTTGTCCTTCCCCACACTCCTCGTTGCCTGGAGATGAACACACGCCACCACGCACACCCGTGCACACGCACGGGCATACATGCACTCTGAAGGTCAAAAGGCAAGATGTCGTCCAGCTGGATGGCTGTGGCTGGGTCTCAGAGGTGCACAGCTGGGAGCGCCATGCTTGCTGCTTTACTTGCCGCTCAGCAACGGGGGAATGCTTTGCTGACAGACTCCCACTGCTTCTTCCCCTCTTGAGAAACTGTTACACAACACAGGGATAAAAATGAAGCTACAAATAAAAACGCTTACAGGTTTAAATAGAAAGTAAATCCTATTTGAACATTACAAAAGTATGCTCCAAAAATCTCAGTGACACAAATTGCTGGAGTGCTTTATTGCCAGGTGAATGAAATGACCGGGTGCCTGAGATCTGAATGGGCCTTGTCAGGGGTGCTTTGGGAGGAGTTTCACTGAACCCCTGAGGTAGGAAGCTGGGGTGATTATTGTTTCCACTGCCTCTACTTTTTCCTTTACCTTCTTCTGGTGACAGACCTCTCCTTCCTCCCTGTAGGAGTGCATGTGTGACCCAGAAGAGACCAGTCACAGCTGCTCATATCCAGCCACAGGGGTGAGTCAAGGGACAGACAGAAGGCATGGCAGAGTCCTTCCCTGAGACTGTGCTTCTCCATGAGTCTGACATGTTATCTTCCAGCCGCCTCTGTTGCTGCTTTATAGCTTCGAATCTGCTTTTCCTGTTCCTTTGATTCTGCATTCAATCTTCCCACCACCAGAAGTTTTATCTTCTCCCAAAGAGGCAGGGGTCTGTAAGGGCAGAAGTCCAGATCTCCGATCACCAAGGAAGCAGCCTTTCAAGGATGTGCAGACCAAGGGAAGAGGCAGGAGTGGCTGCGTAAGAAAGAATGCCCCCAAGTCAGGACCACTTGCACCCATATTCTTCATTTGCAGCTTAGGATTTTCTCCCCTTTTTGGCATAAGCTAACTTGAATAGAGTTTGTTACTTGCAAGTGAAATAACTTTAATACAGAAATGACTCCAGAATTTAGGTTGGAAGACACATTAGTGAGGCAGGGTTTGCAAGTGACAAAATTCTACCTTCAATTAGCCTAAGCATAAAAAATAAAGGATTGGCTTGTGGAACAAAAATGTATTTTAGGTTCCCCTGGATTTGAGCACTCAAACGATATCTTCAGGATCCCATTGAAGGCATTCAGAAAATGCCAGCCTCAAATATGCCACTGTCATGTGCTGATGACTTTGAAGTGAGGGCACTTAGGGCACAGTGATGCAGGCAGAGCCTTTCTCTGAGCTCCCTTATCTGACTGAAGGCGGATCCTCCAAAAGGAACTCAATTGTCATCAATCCCCTCCTGGGAATCTTCTCAACTGGGGAAGATTAACTCGTTTCACAGGAAAGAAGAGGAGAGGTTGGCACCAGCCCAGGCAGATTGTTACCTCTGTTCTTGAGACACTATTTGTTACTGGAGAGACTTGTATCTGCACAACAAGACAGCCTTTATTCAGCACACATTTCTTCCCCTCATGGTCCCATAACTTGTATCCCCACCACCCCCAGAAGCCCTAAGCCCCTATTCCTTTCTGTAACTCAGGGTCCTGCAGAAGCTTCAATCACCTGGCTCGGCTTCAAGGTTTATTCTGCAGGACTCCCGTGCATGTGTACATAATTAAATGTGGCTTATCTCCTGTTATGCTGTCTTATGTCAATTTAATTCATAGCCCAGCCAACGAGTCGAGAAGGGTGGAAAGAAGCCACTTTTCACTCCCCTGTACCACTTTTTCCCCAACCCTCTGCTCTGTCTTCCCCAGTGTTCATAGCCTGGGTGTTACTGTATTCCAGGGTGACTCTCACTGCTCGTGGTAAATATCCCCCACCTTGCACCCCACCCCACTTGAGGAACTTCAAGCTTGCAAGGTTCTTAGTTCCCACAAAGCAGAAGGAAAATGGGAAAATGCCCCTCCCTCCCACATCACCCCCAGTGAACTAAACACTGAGTCCAGAGGTATCGGTGCTCCACTCGGTCAGACTTGCTCTGGGCCTGACCTGGAGGTGGAGCTACTTTCTCTCTGCACAAGCAGGATTTTTGCCATAGAAATGGGAGAAGGATGACCCCCACCGACCCCCCGACTCTTTGGGAGAAGATAAAACTTGTGGTGAAGGGAAGATGAAATGCAGAATCCAAGGAACAGGCAAAGGAGATTAGAAACTATGAAGCAGCAACAGAGGCGGCTGCAAGATAACATGTCAGGCCTGCAATCTGGCTGGCCACTGGGACACCACTGCATATCCACAGCGTGTCTGCTGTGCACGAATGGCAGCACCAAAGCAATGCACATTTTGGTTGCTGAGTTATCTCCTGAAAGGGAATCAGCACAGGCAGCTTGCAAAGCAGTTCAAGGTGGTCGAGTGGCGGATGGCAAAGAGGAGGATGAGGTGAACAGGACCAACCAGCCATTTTACATCTGCTCAGTGGCAATGGAGCATCTTCTGGGCACCCAGGATGTGAAATCTGCAGGTAGCACTTTGTTTTTTCTCTCCCTTTTGTTTGTTTAATTGACAAGAGAGTTTCTCTTTCTTTTGGTTTAACTATGATGAGAAAGAAGGTAGGGCTGAATTAGCTGTAGATGCCTTTCTTGGAGGCCTAGGAGCCTTTTAAAAAGGCACAGGTGTATGTTGGCTACATGGTATCACCTGGGATTTACTCCCATAAATGGGTCAGGTGTAAAAGAATGGCCGTTAATTAATGCTGATTAGCTGAAGATGCATTGCTTACCCTGACTGCTCAGCATGGAATGTGTGAGTTAATTCCAGGAAATCTAATTACTGAAGTTCCTAGTTTGCCTCTCCCTCCCCTGCCATGCTAGCATTTGAAGCATTGAAAGCATCTTTAGGGAGCCTGCATGTTACTTTAGACTCATCTCTCCTCCCTGCAGCACGTGGCCTTGGAGAAATGGGTTGGCAAGAAATCCCAGTCTGAGAATTGAATTATAGGGAAAGGAGATGCCTGGCTTCAGAGGAGAGCTATGGTTTGGGGCGGGGGGTAGGGGAGGGCAAAGGAGATAATCTCATCTTTTTCATAGGAAGGACTTTGCCCTTGGGGGGACCCAAAAGCAGAAGGGGATTCAGAGGTTGGTCTAGTTAGCTGTGGAAGTCATTGGCAGGGCAATAAATCCATCCCAGCTGAGAAAACTGTTTACTTACAGAACCAAACCAAGCAAGTCGGGCCTTAATAGGCTAAAGCTGGTTGGCTGCTTCCAATCCTGCATTTGGTTCTGTCCTCCAAATACTGATTTAAGGTACTTTTGATTTCACAAACTCCTCTCAAACCTGGACCAGGAGATGGTCTAACCTTGGCTGTCCGCAGGTGGAAAGGCAGATGGACTGAGGAGGGCGCGAGAAGGAGTCTGTAAGGGTTTAGCTCCAGGCTCCAGGTGTCTATTCTTGCAAGGGGGCTGCCATGCCTAAAGTGGCCCTAGGACTTTAGACCCTGCATTTAAACTGGCATCAGCTGGAGATGCTAGAGGACTAGAAGACAGGTTCTTTCCCTTCTGGAGCAAATAAGCAACAAATAACAAACCATGGCAAGAATACCTAGAAATGTTCCTATTAACTGGGATAAGAGAAGCTGTTAGTCAGTACAGCCTAGGTAGCCCAGCAAGGGACTTGGGGGGGTCGGACACACAGATGCAACAATGAAAAGGTGGAGCTGGGCTAGTCCTCTGGAGGGGGCAGGGCTAATAGGTTCTATTTAGGTTCTAAAGATGGAAAGAGAAAAATTGGCTAATAAATCAGTCGATACCCACTGAGCGCCCACTCTGGGCAAGACTCTGCAGGAAGGACTGGAGTTCAAGCCAGAATGTTTGTCTTGATTTTGCTGGAACAGGGCCTCTCCAGCCACCCTCACCCAGACCCCGCTGAGGACCACCCAGGGGGACAGGAAGCGAGGAGGAAGGAGGGAAGGCAGCAGGGTCAGGAAGGCGGAGTCAAAATTTCACCTCTGCATGGTTCCTGTAGTGGCCAAGAGAAAGCTTCCCTTTCATCCTCTGAAACTTCACTGAAAAATCAACTCATGAAAGGCAGATCAATCAGAGAAATGGTATATACATTTATAACAAACATGGGGGGAACCACAGAGGGATTATCCTACGTCTACCTCACAAAGGGGTACAGATGGTTGTATACACTTTTCCTTAGGAGAAAGGGAGATGGGGAAGTGTGGATGATTTTAGAGGGGTGGTAAATGGTTTTTAGGGGAATTCAATGGGTTTGAAGAACATACAGTGACCTGGGACAAAGTCTGTTGGGCCCACAGAGCAGACCACAGTTTGTGACAATTCGGCCCAAGTCTGTTAGACTTCAGTCTTTCTTCCCGTGGTAGGAGACTCAGGGAAGGGACTAGAAGTCATTTTCTTCTTTGGCTCTGGACTTTAGGCAGGTGATATGGTTTGGCTCTGGGCCCCCTTCCAAATCTCATCCTGAATTGTACTTCCAGGTACAATTCCCAGGTGTTGTGGGAGGGACCTGGTGGGAGATAATTGAATCACGGGGGCAGTTTCCCCCATACTGTTCTCGTGATGTGAATAAATCTCACGAGAGCTGATAAGTTTATCAGGAGTTTCTGCTTTTGCACCTTCCTCATTTTCTCTTGCAACCGCCATGTAAGAAGTGCTTTTTGCCCTCACCGCGATTCTGAGGCTTCCCCAGTCATGTGGAACGGTAAGTCCAATTAAAACCTCTTTTTCTTCCCAGTCTCCGGCATGTCTTTATTGGCAGCATGAAAACAGACTTAACACAGCAGATGCGGGAACTCCAGAGAGCAGCTTTCTCCTGTGCTTTGGGAGAGACAGAGGATTGAGAGACAGGAGGAAGGTGAAGGCCAGAGAGACCTAGAGGCTGCTTCTTCAGTTCAGCATGTCGGGGTGCCATATTTTGGGGTATTGGTTTCTGAGACCAAACAGTATCGATTCTAAATAATAATTAGAAGTAGGACGAGGTCCTCAGCCATTGTGCAATGGGATGTGTTGTCTGGGATTCAGACTCCATGGGTGGGAGATGATCAATAATATATCTCCTCTAATTTCTCTACCACATTCAGAAACAATGGCTGCCATTTCATTCTAAAGGAAAATCAAATGTGCCTCTGAGCTCCCAGGTACCAGTGATAAGAAGTCAAGACTGGTTCTGGGTTAGCCCTACCCCTCCCTGGGGATCTTGTAGAAATCCCAGGGAACCCAGGTGGAGCATGATGTTCTGGGGCAGAGCCCCTGGTTACCACACCCTTAGGGTCCCTGCTGAGGAGAGAACAGGAGAGAGGGCGTGCCCACTGCTTCTGGGCCAAGTAGGATCCTGGCAGAGGCTCCCAAACTTCTAGGCCTAGTGTCCATCTCCTGGCCACCCACACATGGCACCCTTCAGAGAGAGGGTCAGCCACCTCTTGGTGGTGTGTGGGAGTGGGAAGGGCACAAGTCCATGCCACTTATGCACACCGTCATCCCTTCCTGCTCTCTGGTCTTGAGGAAATCACCCATTTCTCCTCCTGGAATAAGCCATTCCCCGACTTGATTCCTGCAACAGCCTTCCGGAATCGTCCTGGTCCTCCGATATGGGGTGTGTTTGGGTGAATGAGAGAATGCGTGCATAAGCACGGCTATCTTCTGTGAGTTTGCAACTTCTGGCTAAAGCTCTGAACTGCAAATACCAGGAACTCCCCAAGACTGAGGAGCTCAGACGTCTACTACAAAGGCCTGTTGGGATGGGAGAGGGATAAACGCCTCTCATTCTTTGACTCCCACTAGAGCAAAACCAACACAAATGACTCTCTAAGTTATTCCACACATACCCATTTGCATTCAGGGCTTGGTGAAAGTGCCTTTCTCTGTAGCTGCCTGGTTATAAGGGGGTAGAGAAGCCTGGGAACAATGAGATCAAGGTCCTGAGAGTGCTCTGGTTGCTCTCACCTCCTTACCGTCATCATCACTATCACCATGAGTGCACACACATGCTAAAGCAAGAAAAAGAAAGTGCTAGGTCTGACTGTTTGGGCTGACTTCAACCAGGAAATGACAGCAGGGCCCCTGAGTAGAAATCCTTCCAGGGATGGGGTGGTGCCTTTACTGGCCAGGCATAGTAAATGGTGGCATGTGCCATAATAGGTTTAGCAGGCAATCCAAAATGAGGATACCCCTCCACATTGACAGATTGGAGTGGTCCTGCTCAGTGACCCAGGCTGACGGTTGCGGATGGTGAGTGGAAGGAGCTATGTGTGATGGGGGCACATCTTGAGCCCTTTGTGGAGCCTTCTGCAGCCTGGACTGCAACGGCAGAGGCTAAACCTGGGAAGGCCGGGCTAGGTGGCTGGTGAGCCATGCTTCTGAGCGAGCCATGGCCCTGAACATTGCTCTTGTCTCCATAGTCCCTGGCTCCTTTTCTGGCTGGGCAGGAGTGATGCCTGAGTAAGTGAATCCTTCAGGAGGGGCTGGTGGGGTCATGTACCCTCAAGAGACCTGCCTGGGGTCGTGGCTTTTCAGCAGGCTGCTATAGGGCAAGGGACCCTCAGAAACCAGGCAAAGCCTGGAGAGCCTGCCAGGAAACTGGGTGGGGATTAGAGCAGCTGAGCTCTGGGGCGCTCATGTAAATATCGTTGTTTATTTGCAATGATTGTCCTGAAATGCCAGATCTGGTGCATTTCATTCTCAGTGGCATTGAGATACCAACAGTTCCTCATCACTCTGGATAAGGCATGGAATGGTAACATGTTCTAACAGATAATGAAGATTGTGTCTCTGGAGGATTTCCTCCTAAATGATAGGCTGTCATCTGAATTATGTGGTACACTTGGCATTGGGTTTAGCAGGTGATCCAAATTATGCATTAATGTAGCCATAGAGAAAAAGAAAATTAATTCAAATAAGAAATATGCCAGGGATGGTGGCTCACGCCTGTAATCCTGGCACTTTGGGAGGCTGAGGTGGGTAGATCACTTGAGGTTAGGAGTTCGAGACCAGCCTGGCCAACATGGTGAAGCCCTGTCTTTACTAAAAATACAAAAAATTAGCCAGGCATGGTGGCACATGCCCGTAATCCTAGCTACTCAGGAGGCTGAGGCAGGAGAATTGCTTGAACCTGCTAGGCAGAGGTTGCAGTGAGTTAACATTGCTGCGCTCCAGCCTGGGTGACAGAACAAGGCTCTGCCTCAAAAAAAAAAAAAAAAAAAGAAATATGGAAGAAAGGCTTTCAGCATGAAACTTGATTACTACCTGCTTATCAATGGTTTCCTTCTATCAGGTTGTTAAGCAGGTAGCAATGATTTTAAAAATAATTAAATCTTCTCTCAGAACACGTGCGGTATTTGTTATTGCTGTTGTCACCCCCATTATTACAGCTGTCAGTTACTTCAGAAAGCAGAGGTGTAAGTAACTATTTAGGTCATTTCTAATCTCTCTCTGGAGGACAATTGCTTCTTCTAGCATGTTCTCCCAGGCTTTGGTAGGCCTGGCTTTAAAAGGATCCTGAAATGAAGTCCGGCCCCTTGCCCAGGAAAGCCTGTTCCGTGGTTACAAGGACAAGTTTCCTCTTGTTATTCTTTCTCAACTTTCTTTTCCAAATGTCATCCTAGCAATCATTAATCACAGCGAATAAAAGTTATAATTAATAGAGGCCCAAATTGTTCAAGTGGAAGATTACTCTTTTGAATTCTTGTATTTTTCTAGGAAGATGTCCTCGAGTTAATTATTTAGCATTTAGGGTTTTAATTTTTTTTTAAACCCATGGTCTCACTTCTGAGAAGAACAAATTGATCACAGTAACATGGGGGCGAGGGGATTATGTATAATGTATGCAGGAGACCCATGTTAAAAATAAACACAAGGCTGAGGGCTTTGCTGCTCCCCCTGCTGGCTTTTTAGAAGGGAAAAAGATAAGCAGCCTAGACTCAGAACTGCGTCAATCCTAAGGAACCTGCTGAGGTGCCTGTGACACACGCAACCCAGAGATGTCCACTGTCGGGTTCCATTAGATGCTGAGTTGGGCTCTGGGTGAAGGATCACAGTAGATGAGCAGAAGAGCCTGCTTCCAAGCATACAGGAGGGCATGGTGTCTGCAGGGCCCTGAGGTCTGCCACTCGATGCACTAAGAAATTGTATCTTTTAGATGGAGTCATCTTGTGTTCCCAGGATTGAAAACCTCCCCATCTGCATTGGGAACAAGGAACATTTCAAGTTCTAACCCAAGACACAGAGGCACCCGTTCAAAAGTCAGGCATGAAAGAGTGCAAACTAAAAACCGTGCGCTGTGAGTCTCAGGGAGAGGCAGAGTGTGCAGAAGTGTCTCGTATCCAGAGTCCCTCCCTGTTCCTGACCTGCTGGCTTGGCAACTCAAGACAGCGTCCCTCCCGGGACTAGCGTTGGGATTATGTTCCCAGGTACAATGCATATTTATATCCTACATTCCCTTGTTAGCTCATTGGTGCCATTTGTTTTTAAAAAAGGACATCACTGTGTATTTGCAAGCTCAGCAACTTCTGGGCTACAGAGCCCCAGGGAGGAGTGCTGTTATGCTGCTGGGCTCTGCTGTTTGTGGCATCTTGCTGGCATTGGGTTACAACATCTGGACCTCATACCTGCTGACCTCAGTTCACCCTGCTGGCTGTGGGAAAGCCCAGAATCAAAGAACTGTCAGTTGTGATGGAAATCTGTGACAGAGAAACAGTGTCTCGGGCATCTCGGCTCAAGTCCTGTACTATGCAGGGGGTGGGGACAGCGCTTAACTCCAAGTCTAAGGGGCTAAAATTCATTCATTCATTCATTCATTCACTCATTCACCCACTCCCTAAAAGGCATTAATGTAATTACAAATTCATTCCTGTAATGTGATAGACTGCAAAGTGGGCCCCTGTGGCTTTTCTTCTTTCTATATTGTCATAAATTGTTGGCCAAAAATGGCCTTGATGATTCCCTTCCCTATATCCACTTTTTAAAAATGTGGCTTTGCAGTTTTCTGCATGGAAGAGAAGGAATCTGTTTCTCCTGCCCTTGAATCCAGCTGGTCTTGTTACCTCCTTGGACCCAGCAGGCATGGCAGGAAGGATGGTTTGGAGCCAGGGCCTCAGGAGGCCTGGCTCACTTCTGCTCTTACTCTTTCAGAATCCTGCCACCTTGAGAGCAGGCCCAGCACAGTGCTGTTCTCAGATGGAAGAATAGAGAATGGAGGAGAGTCCACCCATCCCAGCTTGAGGACATCATAGATCCTCTTACAGCCTGCCAGGCCCTGACCTATGTGAGACCAGCCCAGGTAAGAAATGCTGCCTTCTCAACCTTCAGCTGACTGCAGACATATGTAGGTTTGTGAACGATAATCAGTGCTTACTGTTTCAAATCATTGTTGCAGGACAGTTTTTAACACAGCAAAAGCTAAGATACTCATGCACACAGAAGAAGCATGCATCAGTGGAATGTCCACTTCGGTGGGAAAATAGAACCCAGTGCTAAATTTCCCATTAAGCATGCCAAGTGCATTCTCAGCAATGGGCACACAGAATCTGCCCACTGACCCTGGAGGGCTCTGTTGTTACTAGGGATTCCAAGATTTCTTGTCCATCTGCAGGGACATGGAAACTAAAGGAGACTGTGGCTTCATGGCTGGAAAGCCCGCTCATTTGGCATAGCTGAAATGGACGGGTTCCAACTGCAGCCAGGCTTTTAGAAATGGGTGGGGGAGAGTTGTTATGACAACCAGCATACCCTCATTGTGCTACCTAACTCTCATGGTGGGTGGTGGGGTTCAATGACTGTTGTCCACAGCAGGCCGAGAGTAAAGGTGAGGCAAGGCAGGCCTGATTGTGCCTAAAGTGTTGCCCCAGACTGACTGACTAGGTGAATATCCACCATTATAAAGGTAATGCAAAGACTCTAAGAAGAGGATAGGTAACTCACTTTCAGGTGTGCAAAGTAAGGAGCGACCACTTGTGGTGGTAGTGAAGAGAGTGGGCTGTGTGGTTGAGGGAGCGCTGGTCTGGCTTTGAGGAGGCAGGAGGTCCCATGCTGGTCCTTCACTCCCCCATCTTCACCACCTCCTGGAGAGGCCTGCGGGCTGTGCAGCCACTGACGAGCGGGTGAGAGAAACTGTTGCTGCTGGCCCAATTATCTGTCCTTTTAGGCAAAGGAATTCCTATACATTTCAGCAGAGAGCTCACCGTGTGCCTGTAAATGCCAAGAAACCAAGTCACCATCCATTAGGGAGGCTGGTCTGTGTGCTGAAGCAGGAAGTGGGGCACGTGGGCCATCCTCAAAGGCTGATAGTGCTGGTATGGGACACCCCAAAGCTAGGCTTGGACTCAAGTCTATAGAGGCAGGGTTTCCCCTTGGTGGTGCGTGGGCTTCCCATGTCAAGTTCCCATGGGGGCTTTGTTAGACATGTGGACTCCAGGATCTGCAAACCTACTACCTCAGAACCAGGGGAACTCCTGGTTTAGCAGTCAGCCCTGGATGCTTCTAGCACATTAACTTGGAGAACCACTACCCTGAAGGAAATTACCTGGCCCGGGAGGACCAGCAAGAGGCCTCAAGTGCAGGCTCCAAGTCCCCATGGGCAAGCATAGTGCTCCCTTGGGCCTTGCAACCACCCTGTTCTGCACACATTCCCTCTTCTCTCCCAGTGGCTTCCAAACATACCTGCACACCAGAATTGCCTGGAAATATTTTTCTTTAATGTGTATTTCAAGGCCCCCCTCCCAGATTAACTAAATCAAAATCTCATAGGACAGGGCCCAGAAATCAACGTGTAATTTTAGAGAAAAAAACCCTAAAATTCTCTAATAGTCTTTGATGCCCAATCAGATGAGGGGACCACTGGGCTCTGCCCATCAGGGTCATACGCAGAGGACACCAATAGGTGACCCATTCTTAACTCAATTCTCAAGGACCTGAACCCATCACCAGCCTTGGAGTGTATTCACCCAGGATATGTGTTTTTACCATTTATCTTGGGGGCGCTCTGAGTCAACTAATTCTTGAGTCTTTGAAACCCAGAGGAAGAACAATGAACGTGAACTTGTAGGAGGCAAACTAAAACAACATGCCATCTGCAACAGAATCGGCATAAATTCCCCAAATGGCATCGTGCTGCCAAGACAGCTCTCCAAGGCTCCGATGTCTGCCTCAGTAGAGTACAGGCCCTGGAGAGGTTCAATTATCCTCCACACATGTGCTCCTAGGGAGCCAGGCAAGAGAAGAGGCTGGAATGTTCAACAATAAAGTTCCTAGGGTTTAGAAGAAAGGGAGGGGCAGGTAAGCCAGAACTCGCTTGCAATTCTGTTACAGCTTTGATTGCTGATAATTGGTCAATGGTTTGGTTGTGATATTTGCATTATTAACCTAGTTGAAAAAATAACTGATAGATGGTGCCTTTCTTAGGGATACATATCACAAGTGAATATCCATTCATTCGTTTGACAAATATTTATCTACCATGTGCAAAACGTGGGACAAACCACGCAGCGTCTGCTTTTAGGTTACTTATGGAAAGGGAAGGGTGACATCAGTGAGGGCCACCAGTTAAGGAGTTTAAGGGAATATGGTTCGGCTCAGGAAACATAAGGTCATTTTTAGGGAGCAGATTAGATTTGAGAAATTGGTTGTGGAGCTTAAGGTGGGAGGAAGTACATTTGGTGGAGGAGGAAAGACGGCACAAACCACGCACGGCCGCAGCTGGGAGTGGGGTAGGTTCGGAGAGCAGCACCGCATTCTGTTATTTTAGCACAGAAGATTGGAGAGATCCTAGGGTGAAAAAGGGAGAATGGGGGCTTAAAGAATGGCAGGCTGAGAGGTGGGGTGGCCTGTAGGCAGCATGGGTGTCTAGTGATCCTGGCCATGTTTTCCCCTCACTCTGCAGAGAGCCTTAAAATCCTTCTCCATGCTGCACCCTCCATAGTGACCAGTAATGGTGTGGGGTTGGCTCATGAGGAAAGTTCTGCAAACCTTCTCCTATACGAAAGCTAAGGAATTAGCATTTTATTCTGGAGACAATGACTGGAGAAAACAGTCTTTTTTTATTTCCCCACTTGAAGGGGTGATATAATCAAACAAGATCTTCTGGATGGTTAATCTGCCAACAGAATCTGGAAAGAACTGGGATGGGGCAGGGCATAGATGAGCCTGGGAGGCCAGTGAGGAGACTTAGGAGGATAAAAGCAAGCACCATTTGTCCTGTGATAGGTTCAACACACAGGCTGCCCTTGTCTTCTGCCTTCCTTCCTGTGCTCCCCTCCTCCTCCTGCTTCCTCTACTGACCTTCCCTGGTTGATTTATCCACTCAGATGCCTCCCACCACCACCTGTAGGCCCATGACTCCCAAAGGCACATTTCTAGCTCCTCTTTGCTGATCTTGGTCCCACACTTCCCAACTTCTCCTGACTCTCCCCCAGTGTGGTGCTGGTTTCTCCAGCTCAGGATTCCAGAAGTAAATTTGTCAGGTACCCTACTAAAGCCTGCTTCTCCTCAGCTCCCTTCCTCGGCTGGGGCACCATCACATCTCAGCTGTGAAACTCAAGCCATCCGATCTCTCCAAGAGGGCTACTGAAACAGACAGCAGGAGCAACATTCTGCAGAGATGTGTGTGAAAACAATGTCCTAATAAACACAATAGTACTATATACATGCACAGACAAAGGCAGACTCCAATACTCATTGCCTGAATTTCCTTTAAAACTCATCTTGGCAATCTTTGTAGAAACTATCAACATCCAGATTCCTCACTGGCCACATTCTCAGCAAGAATTCTGGTCCCTCTGGCTCCTGGTCATCTGCCGCTTCCTCTCCACTATCCATCCTCTACATCTCAGTCCTCTGGTTCCTCCTTGCTCTACTCCTTGCAAGATCTGCCCTGGCCTTCCTCACATTCATCGGCTGCTTGGCTGCCAGCTTCTTCTGACCAGGCGGGGCTTCTGCTCTGCCTGCAGTGGCTTTGGGGTGGCTGCTGCATGCCTGGGCCCCCCTGCTTCTTGGCAGGTGACATTCCTGCTCTCCTGGGAGGTCATGGTGGCCTTCTCACCAGAGATGTTAACCACACTTACTTTAGCTGGTGAAGGCACTGCCTTCATCCTTGAATTAGGCTCAGGTTTTGCCCTTCTGAGGGGCAACAACATCTTCACTCCTCCCCAATATCAACCTAGGAAGGTAATAATGACAAAGATTTTCATGGCCATAGTAGTAGTGAGAACCAACACAGATTGCATCCACTGTGTGTTAGGTGCTATTCTAAGATCCTCACAAGGTGGACTCTAAATCCTCACAATAACCCTACAAGGTGGAACAGGCATTATTATTATCATCCCCATTGTATAGATGGGGAAACTGAAGCACACAGAGATTAAATAACATGCTCAAGGTCCATGTAAAGTCCTGAATGCCAAGACTAAAATGCGTGAAGCTGTAGCCAGATGTGGCTGCTGTTATTTCTATTATTAATTCATGTCTGCCTCTGCTTGGCTGTGATCTTGGGAATCACACTTTGTCTTTCTCAACCTCAGTTTCTCCTCTGTAAAGTACAGATCACCTATTCCAATTGTACTCTGTGTTCTTAGCTCATCTTGTTCCTGCTCTTCTGCAGAAGGAGTCTTGTTTTCTCAGAAATTCTCTTTCTCTGTTTTTTCTTGGGTTTTGCAAATAAATAATTGCTTGACTGTTTTGGGCTTCCAGAAAGTAACTTTAAATAATGCTCAGGGATATTTTGTCAGCTCCCTTTCAGTGAGAGGGCTGTGGAGTCACAGCTGCCCTAGTTGTCTCTAGGAACCTTCATTAAACCAGCATTTTGATGCTAAATCAATGTTTTCCAACCCAAATTCTCTCTGGGAGAGAAAAGGAGGAGACAGGAGAGGCTGGGTCAGTCCTCAGTCACACTTCTCTCATGGCATCTTGGGTCTCCGCTGCATCCGTTCCCCGCACCCTGGGGTTTGGCACAACAGAGGTTACCATCAAGGACTCTCCCTTGGCCATCAAAGGATTTCTTTTTCCTGAATAACCACGGTGACAGAGGATGCATTGGTTTTCTTTCCTGATCTGTTGCCATTTATAAGTGATTGAAGATCTAAGCTCCCAGTCCTCCAGCGAGACAGGCAAGCCCATGGGCTTGTCATGTGGGTTTAATACCACTGTGCTGGCAGAATGTTCTTTGATCCTGTCCTGTAAAATCTAGGCAAATGACCTCCCAGGGGCTCTGGAGGTCTCAGGCCAGGGTGCTGAAGGACAGAGTGTTAAAAAGAGAAGGCTGTCTTTGAGTACTGCAAAGCACAATGCAGTGTCCTTGCCAAAGCAACGTGGTGGAAGCCTGCCTGGTATTAATAGCAACCGCTGACATTTATGGAGCATTTACAATGTGCCAGCTGCTGTGCTAAGCACCATTTAATCCTCACAATGATCCTCAGAAGTAGGTATTATTATTATACCCCCACCAGTGCTTTGTAGATGGGGACCCTGAGACTGAGAGAGGCTGAGCGACTTGCTGGATCACACGGCTATCGCCAGGCTCCCAGCACCAGAGCTCACACCCTTACCAGTGGCAGCCTGCTGCCCTCCTCCCCAGTCCTTGGTGCTGAGTGCCTCCCAGTGCAGATAAGGCTTGCAGAAGACAGCCGCTGAAGGGTTGCCTTGGCCCCATTCTCAAGTTTGCTCCTCAGGGCTGGGTCTTGGTGCTGGGGATTTAGAAGCCCTGTTATCAGTGTTTTATGGGGGATTGATCCCAGGGAAAGAATTCCTATTGCTTTCTTTCAAGAGGATTCAGGACCTCTGCATGCAGATGTTAGTGTACATGAGGACCCGTTCCAGCTGCCTGCGTGGTAAACCCTCCTGGCAGGTGGTCTTCCCAGGAGACCACCCGACATGGGAGGTAGGGAAGTTGTTCAAAGGACATTTCCGTCAGCAAACAACTCTTATCTTCTCTAGAGATCTCTCTGCCTGGTTTATTGATACTGGTCTTTGGAATTCAGAGTAACTTTCTGTTTTGATGTTTATTGGAGACGGTCCAAAGCATTCTTACTCACCAACTTTTATTTTCCAATATTCCTCTTTAGGCGTTAAACCTTCTGTTGTAACAACACTGCCTTGTGAAAACCATGGTGGGAATTTCTGAGATTCATTTTATTTCACACCAATACATTACAAATTCTGCCTTCCAAAGAAGAAAGAGAAAGAGAAATGGATTAGGAGGCAGGAAAACCCGATGCCAGGCTCAATTCAGCCCCAGTGAGCCTTGTGGTTTCGGGAAAGTCAGCCCAATGAATGGGTTGGACTAAGGCTGGTCCAGCCATTTCCCTTCCTGCCCAGATGCCCTGGCCTGGAAGAAGCTCACTGTGTACTCCCGCCTAGGGCTGGGATGAAGAAGAGGAGACCATTGAGATTCATGGCTGAGATTGAGGGTGGCAGGGGTAATGGTGGGGGTGGGGGAATTGAACAGTTCCTGACAGCCAATGAGCACACTACCAGGCTGCTTCTGAGTTAAGAGCTTTTTGTGGCTGAGGGCCCACCACTGTGTCCCCTTTGGGAGAAACCCACTGGGTTCACGGCAGAGGGTCCTGCTCTGAAGCATGCGGTAAATAAGGAGGAAGATCCAAGATGAACAGTGTAGATGTTCTTCTGGTCACCTTCATTTGACTTCTAAGCCTCAAAGTTGATCAAGGCAATTCGTCTTTAACTTCCTTGTCATGGCAGGCTGGAAGGCAGATTATAAACTACCTTCTAGAAAAGTGATTGCCAACCTAGAGATCCAAGGTTTCTGGTCCCATGAGATATTTGAAACTCTTTTCATTATTTCAGGAAGTCTCTTGGAAATTGTACATTTACACAGATAATTATATATGTATTTATTATTATTTTTTTAAACTAATTTTCTTTTTTTTGGGGGGGGAGGAAGGCAGGAAGGGCGGGAAGGACGGTAGAGAGGAAGGAAGGGATGAAGGAAGGAAGGAAGGGAGGAAGCAGGGAAGGAGGGAGGGAGGGAGGCAAGGGAAGGAAGGAAATCAAGCAATGAGAGAGACATTGCCGACCTGGATCTAGAGGTTTACAAGTTGATTTCTTTTTTTTTTTTTTGAGAGAAGGAAAGAAAAAAAAATAAGTAAAGGAGAGGAAGAAAGAGGAAGAGAAAGAGGGAGAGTAAATGGAAATATTGCTTTATTTTGAAAAAAATTGGGTATTAATAATGGCCAATCAATGTTTCATTTAAACTTATGGGTGGGTGTGATGTGGTATTGACAAGAATGTATATTTTGTGTATTTGAAGTGGAGAGCTCTATAAATATTTATTAAGTTTGCTTGTTCCGGATCTGAGTTCGAGTCCTTGATATCCTTATTAATTTTCTGTCTCATTGAATCTAAGTCTCGTATCTGGGTGTTAGGATCGTTAGCTCTTGTTGTTGCATTGATCTTTTACCACTATATCTTTGTTGCTTTAAAATCTATTTTATCCGATACGAGAATTGCAACTCCTGCTTTTTATTTATTTTTGCTCTCCATTTGGTTGGTAAATCTTTCTTCATCCCTTTGTTTTGAGTCTTTGTGTATCCTTGCATGTGAAACAGGGCTGGATGTAACATGCCATTGGGTTTTGGCTGTGTCTTTTGATTGGGGGATTTAGTCAATTTAAATTTAGGGTTACTGCCATTTGATGTTGACTGGCTGTTTTATCCATTCGTTGGTGTAAATTCTTCTTTATGTTGGTGCTCTTTACTTTTTGGTGTATTTTTAGGAAGGCTAATACTGGTTGTTTCTTTCTGTGTGTAATGCTTCTTTCAGAAGCTCTTGTAAAGCAGGCCTGGTGGTAATAAAATCTCTGAGTTCTTGCTTGTTCATAAAAGATTTTATTTTTCCTTCAGTTGTGAAGCTTAGTTTGGCTGGATATGAAATTCTGGGCTGAAGGTTCTGTTCTTTGAGGATGTTGAATATTGGCCCCCACTCTCTTCTGGCTTGTAGAGTTTCTGCTGAGAGATCTGCTGTAAGTCTGATAGGCTTGCCTTTGTGGGTAACCTGACCTCTCTCTCTGGCTGCCCTTAGTATTTTCTCCTTCGTTTCGACCCTGGTGAATCTAACAATTATGTGCCTTGGGGTTGCTCTTCTTGAGAATATCTTTGTGGTGTTCTCTGTATTACCTGGGGTTGAATGTTGACCTGCTTTGCTAGTTTAGGAAAATTTTCCTGAATAATATCCTGAAGGGTATTTTCCAGCTTGGATTCATTCTCTCCGTTGCATTCAGGTACACCTGTCAAACGTAAATTTGGTCTTTTCACATAGTCCCACATTTCTTGGAGACTTTGCTCATTCCTTTTTATCCTTTTTTCTCTAATCTTTTCTTCACGTTTTATTTCATTAAGTTGGACTTTGACCTCTGATATCCCTTCTTCTGCTTGAACAATTCCAGTGTTTTAACCTGTGCATACTTCTCGGAGTTCCTGTATTGTTATTCTTCAGTTCCATTAATTCATTCATACTCCTCTCTAAGTTGTCTATTCTCAATAGGATTTCATCAAACTTTTTTTCAAAGTTCCTAGTTTCTTTACGTTGGGCTACAACATGTTCTTTTAACTCACCAAAGTTTGTTATTATCCATTCCTTGAAGAGTGATTCTGTCATCAGGATGCGCTCGTTCTCCATCAAGCCTTGTTCCATTGTTGATGTGGAACTGTGATCATCTTTAGAGGGAGAGGCGTTCTGACTTTGAGTATTCTCAGCTTTTTTACGCTGGTTTCTTCCCGTCATGTAAATTTATCCTCCTGTCATCTTTGAAATTACCAACTTTCAGATTAGGTCTCTTGAGTGGATGTCCAGGTTGTTAGTTCCCAGGGCCAGAGCAGCAGCGTTAATGGTGCTTTTCTGCCCAGGATTCTCCTGTCTGGCTTCCTTCTTGTGTCCGTAGTAGGCGACTCTGCCTTCCTGGGGCTCCAAACCTCGGTCAGAAGGGGAACCGGTCCCGTTTACTCTGCGCCGAGCGCTGCCGCGCCGAGGTGCCGTCACAGCGCTGCACTGGGCTCTGGTGTCCTGCTGGGGACCCGTGCGGGTCCCCTGAACCTGTTTACTCTGCTCCGAGACCTGCCATGCCGAGGTGCCGGCGGAACTGCTGCGCCGGCCACGAGAGTTGTGCTGGCCACCCGTATGTTTCCTTCACTGGGGATCTTCTGCTCCGTGAGCGACCAGAATTTGTCTGAAAGTGTGGCGTCCTCTAGTTCTCCGCGCCTTCCCTGAGAGCTGCAATCCCGGGTTGTTAGCAATCGGCCATCTTGGATCGTTCTCATAATTATGTATTTATTAACAAAAATGCCAAGTTTGTCTGCTCTTTGGTTAAAATGATACTATTAGTTCGGGGTGATGACTCACACCTATAATCCCAGCACTTCGAGAGGCTGAGGTGGGATGATCACTTGAGCCCAGGAATTCGAGACCAGCCTGGGAAACACAGTGGGACCCTCTCTCTACAAAAATAAAAATTTTAAGAAAGGATTATCCTATTATTTCAGTGCAGTGACACTGGTGATCTCATGCTAATCTGAAGAGCTAATTGGCAGCCATCTGTATTTTGAATAAGTAATAAGTAGGGAAAAGGTAAGGACATACACTTATTTTTCTGTTATTTACACTCTGTCCTATAAGGTAGATTGGAGTGCCTGGATTACCGCTTGATTTTTTTAACTGTAGAAAATTTTTCCTAATATTGGGGCCATGGAGGAAGAGCCTCATGAAAGGAGTATGAGGAAATTAAGGGTTGGAGGGTTCTTTGTGGTTCATTATCTCTCATCTAAAAGGCAGATGGGGTCAGCAGAGGACACCTAGAGGCCACTTTATATGGGAGGTTAGCTTCACAGATACCCTGCCAACTTGGGGGCACAGATGACTTTATCCTCTAATAAAGCATGGTATGCTTTGTGTTTACCTGGGTTATTTAACTGTCCTGTTATGTAAATTTGCAAGAACTGACTCAGCTCCCTACCCCTTTCTGAAACTGTACGCTGTAGACCAGAGTCATCACTTGATTTTCTGAACACCTGTGGCCTTTTCTTCTCTACCACATTTAGCCTGTAATTAGGCACTGCCTGGGTGTCCTTGCTAAATGTCCCTAGGTCTCTCCTGAGACCTCATCATTGGGGTCTTTCAAATTTTTAGTAGCAGAAAATCTGAAACAGTGCCATGAATACCTTAGTATGGTATAACCTTTACTATTTCAAAAATGCTGTAGTGGTCATCACCATGCACGATCCCTACATCCATCAGGGGAGTTAAGCAGGAGGATGTTAATATCCTCATTCTACAAACGAAGAAATGGAGGCTCAGCAAGGTTAAGAGACCTGTAGGCAAGTGGTGGTGTTGGAATATCAACTGCTGATGTCTCGTTTTCTTTCCACTGTGCTGCCTTTCTAGGTATTCAATTCCAGATGCAGTGGCTTTTAAACTTTACCACCTTACTTTGGAAGAACTGCAACAAGTATATTTCTTAGAGGATTCTAGTGGGTTCTGGTTGTTTCCATGGAGTGGGTGTGGGGCCAGCCCAGGTAGCATTGAAGGTCATGCTGTGGATTTCTTTGTTTAGCAGACTTAATTTTTCCACCTGATACCTGGTCCAGCCGAGAACTGGAGGGCCTCTGACCCTACATTCCTGTCCTGCCAAGAAGACTGAAAACATAAAAGCTACCCTGGATGAATAAGGCTGCCCCATAAGCAATGAGAAGTGGGGGCCTTTGATCAGGCAGCAATCTCCTTTATCCTCGCGGACCCCGGCTGCTTGTTGTTCGGCTGCTTTATTTGTCTCTGTGTCACTTTCTCATCTTTTTGTAACCCCGCTCCTTCCCTGAAGCTCTGATGCTGGTTTCACCAAGGCAGCAGCTTCTACCTAAAGCCTCACTTCCCTTCTTGGTAAAGTCACAGGGCTGGCCAGGAAGGAGGGGATTGACACGTCCTTCAAAGGCTACAAGTTCCAGCCCTGCCACTCCTGGGGCAGAAGCCCATTTTACCATCCAAGAGGAGGATTTTAGCTACACCTGTGTCATGGCTGCCAAGTCTTAATCCCAGGACCCCTGACACACCAACACCCTCCTGGGAGGCTGAGCAAAGAATCGCTTCTTTCAGAGGCAGCCAAGTGAGTAGATGGTGGGAAGCATCTGCCTCAGAAATGCATTTTTCACAGTAAATAACATTTACATGATTGTGCCTGCAAATATCACCATGGCATTTGCTCAGCTGAATACAGTGCCTCTGCTCACCTGACCTTACCCTGGCTGTAGGCCGATGATGCTCCTGAGGTCCAGGAGCCCCACCTTAGGGAGGGATGCTCCCCTCAGCTCTGTCCTCTGAGGGAAAGACATTTCCTTCTTGACTTGGCAGAGGTGTCTCTACTATACACAGCATCTGGATTTTGAGCTAATTTTGATCCAAGTGGTCCACGTGGAGGCCAAACAGTGAGGATTTTCTTGATGATCCCTTACATTTTCTATTTTCTGCCTCTCATAAGCTGCAACCCTCACGCTGATAGTTCTCTTCATCAATTTTTTCACTGTATTGCTATGGTATTGTGCTATTTGGGTAAACTTTCCCCCTTTGTCTTGTAAATGTGCATTGTTTCCTTCAAAAGATGGTCAGCTCCCAGAAGAGAGACCATATCTGTTATTACCCTGAGTCGTCCATACACATAGATATGCTGTGCTTATATGCTTATAAGATCATATGAGCATAGGGAAATATCCTGAAGGGTACATACTAGGGTGTTAACATAGATTATCTGGGTGAGGGGTGGCTAATATAGATGCAAGGAGAAGAGTAGGAAAGTGTTGTTTAGCACAAAAATGCTACACTTACCCACTAACCTCATGGAAAAAAGTTTCCCTGGCACATTAGTGTGACTTTGGGGACAAAAAACGATGAATTTTTTGACCCCATTTATGTGAAAATGTACATATGTATATGTGTAAGGAAAGTCACAGAGCATAATGAAGAGCAAAGGAGTACTGTGCACATAATAGACAATAAATATTTGGTGAATGAATGGAAGCTGTGTGTGATAATTTTGTAGATTTGAATTTTCAAGCAGCTAATTATTGGCTAATATTAATATGACACCTGCAGTGCTTGCAGTGTGTTCTTGTAATCAGAATCACTAGCGTTCTCTGGCTCATGGGTAGGACTACCTGCCTGAGAGAGTCCCAGTTTACTCGATGGTCACCCTGCTCACCCACCAGAAATAGCTGGGGTGGTTGCTAAAGATGGAAATGACAGGGCCTCAATCCTGCTATACTGACTCAGCATCATGCTTGGGGAGGGAGTGGGACTTGGGAATCGGCATTTTAACCAGCATCCCAGGTGATTTGTATGCTTACTAAAGCTTTGGAACCATCCCTGTAGGCATTGTTAACTGCCAAAGTGATACACTGCCTTTATAATTAACTTCATTCAGACGAGGCAAAACAAAGATTATTATTTACCATGTTAAAAAAAAATGCCTCATTGCCTGACCTTCCTTTGTTTTATTACTGATATTTAAAAGACCTAATTCATGTGAGCTTTCTAGTGTGTAGATAGCACTTCAAAAGAATCCATCTAACTTGGCAGGAATCAAATACCTGAACCTAAATTAACTATCTTTGCCTGTGCCAGCTTTGTGCAGTGATCTGCCCAAGTGAAAGAATTGTGGGTCTTTTGTCACCCTAAAACAAATTTCCAGAAAGAAAATGCATCTATAAAACATAAAAACATGTTGAAAACATAATCATCATACACCTAACTTATACATTCTTCAAATACATTTTTTCATAAAACATTATAAAAGAATAGTGGACAGGTACAGTGGCTCACACCTGTAATCCCAGCACTTTGGGAGGCCAAGGTGGGCAGATTACAAGGTCAGGAGTTCGAGACCAGCCTGGCTAACATGGTGAAACCCCATCTCTACTAAAAATACAAAACTTAGCCAGTTGTGGTGGCATGTGCCTGTAGTCCCAGCTACTCAGGAGGCTGAGGCAGGAGAATCACTTGAACCTGGGAGGCAGAGGTTGCAGTAAATTGAGATAGCACCACTGCACTCCAGCCTGGGTGACAGAGTGAGACTCCGTCTCAAAAAAAAAAAAAAAAAAAAATTGTGTAGTCCCTAATACATCCTCTTTCCCCCTTTCCCCAAGGTAACTGCTTTACTGAATTTAGTGATTTTGTTA
Source organism: Callithrix jacchus (assembly GCF_049354715.1). Classification (NCBI taxonomy): domain Eukaryota; kingdom Metazoa; phylum Chordata; class Mammalia; order Primates; family Cebidae; genus Callithrix; species Callithrix jacchus. The sequence goes on from NC_133509.1 coordinate 100,767,520, forward strand.
CCATAATATAGTATTTGTAAATTTTTACTATATATTATATTCATGCACACAATTTGGTATAACACATCTTGAACTTTAAATGATATGATATTCATTTCTCTGTAAATAGGTTTGTTTTGCTGAATGATTTATCATGCTGACATTGTAAATCTAGCTCATTTTAACTATTATTAGTATAGCCTAGTGTGATATAGCATTGTGTAGCATAGAATGATATTATTGTAATGTGCTGTTGTAGCAATGTGACACCATTTTTTTTTTTCCGAGACAGAGTTTTACTCTGTTGCCTAGCCTGGAGTGCAATGGTGTGATCTTGGCTCACTGCAACCTCCGCCTACCAGGTTCAGGCAATTCTCCCACCTCAGTCTCCCGTGTAGCTGGGATTATTGGCACATGCCACCATTCCTGGCTAATTTTTGTATTTTTAGTAGAAATGGGGTTCACCATGTTGGCCAGGCTGGTTTTGAACTCCTGATCTCAAGTGATTTTCCTGCCTCGGCCTCTCACAGTGCTGGGATTACAGACGGGAGCCACTGCCCCCAGCTCACCATTTTAAATTTATTCTTCTTTATTAACATTTGCTCTCATTTTTAAAAACTATATGAACATTGCTGAAATGAGCTCTTTTGGTGAATTTCTCCTGGTGTATGAGAATTTTATGCACATAGCAATAGACTTGCCCGCATGCATCTCCAGCTGTAACGAGTATTATGTTATTGTTCTCTAAAGAAATTGCATTAATTAATATAACCGCTTCTTGAATATTCCACTAAATTTTCTGTGGCCTCAAATTTAAGAGCAGAAAACAGACATACAAGCCAAAGAAAGAAAATAGCTTTGAAAACTCATTTAATTATTGGTAGAAAGTACCAGACTGTTCTTTTTCTAATCTGGAGGTGTTTCTTCCACGTGACTACTTGCCTTCAAATACAATCAGTTCATATTGGTTAAGCCCTGGTGACTAGGCATCTGCAAGTGAGAGGGTCACGTATACATGTAAAGAGACTTATCCTCTGAAGTTTAAAAACTAAATGGAAAGCTAAGACATAAACTATAGATAAAAGTTAATTATTAAATAACAATTTAACAGTAAGAGAGAAGAGATATCCCTGTGCAGTACTGATTGATCACTGAATGAGTTGAGCCTGCATTAATTCTATAGGAGTTCACAAGATGGGGAAGTCAGAGCTTATGCGATTCTAAATTGCCACAGAATGGTTTCCTAGCAACCATTACTAGCTGAGAATCAGCTAACTCTGCTGTTTTGAACTAGACCTTTCTCTGTTAGAAAAATGAGTCAAATAAATGCCAGCTTAAGGTAGAATTTCACCATGTAAAACTATATTTGAAATATACAACGTTTAAACAAAGATCTAAAGCAGTTTCCTTCACCAGAATTTAACAAAGGTGGATGTGTAGAAATGGAAGTGGTACCAGATTTAGGGATTTGGACCCTAATTTTTCTCAGGAGTGGCGGGTAGACAGTGGTGAGTGACGAGGCAAAAGACAGACTCGAGGGAAGTGCAGGGGCTTGAGGGGGGGGCAACAGAACCCCACATGGGAATTATGGAATTGAACAATTCCCTTGCCACATGTGGCCCAGGAAATTTTGGAGTTCTTACAGGTACAGGGTGGGGAAATTCATCATTTGGACGTTATTCCTGGAGACTTGCTTGGTATCACCAGCTTCTACCTTGTCCCTAGAGACATTTCTACTTCTACTTTGACTCCAAGAGGCTGTGCATCATGTGTTTCCTCACACAGACAACACAGCATTTGCCTGGTGGTTTCTTTCTAGATCTCTCACCACTTCTTACCACCTCTGAGGGTGACTGAGTTTGGAAGAGGAAAGACCTTGAGGCTATTGAAGGAAGAACCAGGGCAGGGCTTATTCGTGTGTTTTGAGTGACCATGCATTTTACTGTGCACTTGTTTTGTTTTTTGAACTATTATGAACACTGCTGAAATGAATTCTGTGAGTGAATTTCTCCTGGCATACAAGAATTTTGTGTACCTTGCCAAGGACTTGTGTATGTGCATCTCCAACACCTGGTAGAGCTGGACAGAGGAAGCACAATTCATCACTGACGGAAAGGGTTTCCAAAGCAAACTCTTCCGGCTCACACATGACAGAAAGGGATTTCTTGGCTCTTTACATAGAAATGTAGATTCCCAGAGTTCTGGAGTGGAAAGACACTTTACAGTTGAAATACACAGAATCTAAAGCAACAGACAATCCTATCTTGTTGTTTGGTTATTACATATTTGTGCCCAACGTCTCCTGGAGAGGAAACTGCCTCCTACCTTTCCCCTTTGTGCAAAAACAACAATTGGATGCTGTCAGAGACATTGAAAAGGCATAGTTTAAAAAGCATGTAGTCAACAAAATTGAGAACAACAAAACTTACATCTGTAAGTTAAGAGATCCTAAAAAAAAATTCTTATTCTTAATGTTTAGTTGAATTAAAAGTAGAGTTCTGTTAATGATTGGTCCCTTGAGCACAATTTTCCAGCACTATAATTTCTATTACATATTAAATTTCATGGAAAGTCTTTAGATATCAATACTGTGCCAATACAAAAAATTTACTGAGAAACGTTTTGTTTCAAATGGTAGATAAGCCATACAAGTACATTTTAGGTGTTCCTTGACTTTTTCTTGAAGTGTCAATTTTTATTAAAAGTGATTAATTTATTTGAATGTAGTCATAAGAGTCCAGGCCCCACCAATGTTGGTGGGTCTCCTGGTTTCTGTCACCCGAATTCAGCCTTTGGTCTGGTGGACACAGTGGTGTGTGGGGTCTGGCTCATACAAGCCTGCAAAGGTTTGTTCAGTCTTCAGGCATTTTGTGAGCCAGAAACAGTATTCAAAATTAAATGATATAAACTCACACTTCAATAAATTCCATTGAAAACAAAGCTAGTAAGTACTCAAAACTCATTGCTTCCTAACTGTTTGACTATATTTTCCTACTGTCTATGCTCTTGGGTTTTCTTTGTTATGCCTGGTGAATCTGTCTGAAAATGCTACTACCTGTGTGCACCTCTTCCAATACTGTGTTCATGTTGATGCCATGAAGCCAGCTGTGGTGGGAGCATTTACACCACTGAAAGTGGCAAACACTACAGATCAGGGCTTTTATGGGAGAGTCAATTGTTAGACATTTATCAACATGCTCTTAGGGCTCATGTCACCTCTGATGTGACACTGAATTGTGAATCCTGGCCAACATTCCATCTGCCATCTGGCTCTTGTGTGCCCAGTTCTAAGCAAAATACAGTCAGAAAGAAAGTACCCTATAGTCACTTCTTAAATTAAAAAAAATGAAACACTAAAAACTTTATAACATCCATTCCATAACTGACTGTTAGGGATAATACTTTGTTTTGTGGTATTATTCCGAGATTTCCACCTGAAACCTCTATTCCCGTGGCTAATGGAGACATCTCCATGAGGCTGATTTAATCCTTTAGAATACTTCTTACTTATTTTTCGTAATGGGTCCAGCCTAATGGCTGTTCTGCCTGTTAGGGAGCTGCCTTCTGCAGCAGCTTTGATGCAACACCTTTCACCGACCCCTGGAGGACCAGAGAGCCAGAAGTACTTTTAGTTCATGCTGATTATTAGCAGCTTAGCATCTTGAGTACTAAGCATACTCCCCCCCTGCTGGTTAAATCCCTTGTTTTTTCTTCTTGGTTGCACTAAGATAATCGCTAAGTATTCATCACACAAGGCAGTGTGCTAGGTTCTGCTTTGTCAGGAAAACAGGAAGTATTTTTCTTCCCTAATGCTCAGAGCCAATCCAGCATGATATGGATTCAATGAGAGGCTGGAAGGAGCCCAGCAGACAGCCAGATATATGATGAGAGACCTGTCCCCAGTCCACTGGAAGGCCAAAGCAGCTGATACTAAGGCCCATATGACACCTGGTATTCTTGGTACACTTTTAAAGATGCTGATATATTCTTAAAAAAAAAAAAAAAGATCAAAAAATGTACTGTCACTAAGATTTTGGGGTTAAGTTTCTTCAGGCAGAATAGATATACATCCAGCCATCCATTCCTTGATAACTAATCAAGCATTACAAAAAGCTTGGATCAAGTCTGCTCAGGCTCTTTGAGACTCTCTTGCCTATGGACAGGGCTCTGGGGACAGCGCGTGCAGGTGAAGGAGAATCTGCCTACTATTGGCTTGCTTCCTGCAGGGTGATGCTGGTTGTGGATGATACCAAACAACAGAGGTTATTTTCTATGAGGAGTTTATGACAGTGGATGAACCTACCATTGAAACTTTCAACAAGGCAACTCTTGGCCACCACGCCATCCATGGTGATAGGGGTGAAGACGGAGATTTTGTACCTCCAGCACATGCCACTCTCTCTAGTTTCTAAATGAGGTACCTCAGAAAAGAAAAAGGTATAAAAGGAATCACTGACAGCAACTTAGCATTTCTAGGCCCTGACTTCCCTCCACAGCTTCATACTGAGTCAAACTTCCGTGTTTCTCAGAAAAGAAAAAGGAATTAGAACAAAGCCGTGGTCTCCGGCACAGCTCCGGGAACGTGCTACCCTTGACACCAGCTGTCCTATCATGTTTTGGGGGGCATAGCTGCCCAGCCTCTCTGTCTGTCTGTCTGTCTGTCTGCTGTTTCGGAGACTCTGTAGTAGGCATACTGGTTCCCTGAGAAAAACCGAAGCAAAAGTGGTAATTTAGTAAGGGATCGTATTCCACGGGTTAAGTCTTATGCTGTGTTGGTTCCATAGATGCAATTAGTTACCCGAAGAGCAGAAAGCTTGTTCTGATGTTGGCTGGTACCTTGGCATATCACCCATGGAACAGATGGCTACTGGTTCCACAAATTAGATTTCCAGATGACTGCATCAGAGTGTGTCATCCAGCTACTCCTTCCTTGCCCTTCCTGTCTCTCGGACGGAGTAAAATAAGTCTAGGTAAATGCACTGACCTCTCGCCAATTAGCCATTCTCTGGGTGGGAGCACAGTGGAGACAGGGTCTGAGGGAGGCAGGGGAGTCTGCTCTGTGCAGACATTTAATTAATCTACAATGTGCATATCGTCTTGACCTTTCTTTCTTACCTTCATCCCAGCTTTCCCAAATGATCTGTGTACTGACCTGAAGTCACCTGGTTTCCCTTCAGTCAGCCCTGACGGCCCAGTTGGAAAGGTTTTTCCTGCTCCAGGTCTACTCTTCTGATTCATGGGATATTGATGGGATGCAAAGAAGAAACCTGCCCCGTCACTAAGGGGTGAAATAGGAGGGGACTTCTGCAGCAGAACTGCCCAGCAATCTCCTCCTGTACCTGTCCTCTCTTCTCAGAGGACTTACATGTACTCTGTACAAGGGAAGTCCTTTCATCATGTTCCCTTTCTATCCCAATCTCACTGACCAAAAAGGGACCAATTTTGACTGATCAGAAGCCAATCAGTTTCCCTGTCTTGGAAAATGAGGAGGGAGGAATCAGGCTGCGAGTGGGATCAATGCATATGCGCTGGGGTGAAGGTCCAGGCCTGCTTGCTGCAGGGCTCTCCAAATGGGCACAGCTCCAGGGTCTGCCTGGTCACCTTCTCCTTGGATCTGCTTAATCCAGACCTTTAGAATAAATATCCTTTTATTTAAATTTGCACAAGTGGTTTCAGTAAGTAAAATGATTCCTCTCTGGTGCAACCCTTACTCTATTTTCTTCAGCAAAGGAAAGTCACAGAAACCATGCCACTGCCTTGACTATAACTAGCCCCCAAATCCTGAAATGTCAAATGCCCACTACTGTGCCAGGAAAAGCATTCCTGAGCCAGCGCCACAGTCAGGTTCTGTCATGAATGGAGTGGGACCGTATCTGAATGCTCCTTGCCTATGCTCTACCCACTAGTGTAGCTCACGTTGCTTGTGTTCTGTCAGCCACGACATGAGTGTTCTGTGTTCAGTTGCCAAAGGGACTATACTGAAGGGGCTGACCTTCTGTGTGGTGGGCTTACCCAGTCTGCGATGTTGGGGTCATCATACCAGTTGGGTTGGCTACTGATTGTACTGCTTGATTGTCTTGACTTTACTGTAAGGTGGTTTAGAGTAGAGAGAAGCGAGGCCTCTCATGATAGAGGTAGCTTGGGACATGGACAGTCCTCCAGTGAGAAGGCAGCTGGGCTCGAGCACAGAGCTCCTGGAGGCAGGTGAAGGAAACACCCTGTCAGCTGAAGAAGTCAGTCCTTTTGGTTTTGTTCCTTCGGTTTGCTTGTTTTTTCTTGTTTGTTTTCTCAAAATTTTCAAACAAACCTGCCTGCCAGGGTGTGTGCCAGGAGCCCACTGGACTCAGTCTTTATAAAAGGGAGGATTAGCTCTGTGGATCTGAGGACAGTGACCTTCAACATTCCCTACATAGGTGGGCAAGGGAGATCAGGAACATGACTCCTCACCCTCATTCCGGGCTCTAGACTTTGGACCCCTGAGACCAAGCTCATGTCAGCTCAGCCAGTGACTATTATCTGTTAGCTGGTTGGAGACAATCTTGTATGGGTTTTTGGGGCGTGGGATAGCTGCTGGTCAGCTTTAAGAGGGACTCGGTAAAGCTGCGTGTCTATTGTCAAACAGTATTTGGCCAGAGGCACACTAGGAGAGACTAACTGGGTGATGATAGTTTCTTGTGGCAGTCAGGGAATGGAAGGTGCTGGAGGTAGGAAATCTCCGTCTTCACCCATATCACCATGGATGGCATGTTCCTTCTGTACTTGGCGATCTGTTCCTGACAGCGAAGTCCTTGTCATGAGTGTGCTAGGCCAGTGAGATCAACCTCTTTGGCCAGAAATGTGTGAGTTTGTTGTTTACATAAGACAAGGCGGCGAGGTCCAGCCATAGGGAAGAGGCCAAGCAAACTGCAAAATGATTATTTCCAGGTGTGTCCAGTTTAAATACAGACCCAGCTGCCTCAAGCCATCGGACCAGTGCCTCCAGGACACCAGGTTAGCTGAGTTTCCAGCAGGCATCAGCCCTTGTTCCCGTGGTCTGTGTTCATTTATCTTCTTTAACTTCAAAGTTGACCTGTTGTTTTCTTTTTCAAAATCCCTAGGACTTTATAACCAGATGATTCTAAAATTTAAATAAGTATACACTTGGAAAGAGGACAAAATGTATTAAGACTCAGCCTTCAAGCAATGGCCAGTTTATAGGCTGCCACAAATCAAAAGCGGGCTTCTTGGCCCTTCACACGAAGGGACTGTCTGATTGGGGGCAAGTGGCTTGCCATGCTCTGCTTCTCGGGTGAGTGACCACACTTGACCTTTCTTGTTAGGAGTGCCTTTGGCCTCAAACCGGTGATGCTTTGGAATGCTGGCAAATCTCTTCAGCTCACTACCTGAAAGAAAAACAAAACTCTAATAGCATGATTTTTAAAAATGCAGCCATGGCAAAAATACATCAAAGAGCCAATAAATCATTGGATCTGCAGTAGGAGTGGGGAGAGATGGTTTTGCAGGACAGCTTCCAAGCCCCAGCCCCTCCTTCTTTACCGTTCTTGTCATGCAGTGCAATGCAATTCAAGACTGACGCTGTATCAATATCTCTGAATCCACATGAGGCCGTTTGGTTAGGAAATGCCTATTGGGTGTTTGTTTTATAAAAGGCTTGGGATTAAGACCTGAGTGAGGAGAGGGAAGGGAACTGAAGACCTGGTTCTTGTGTTCACAGAGTTTGCAATCTCACTGGGAGATATCCTGAGGTCAAACAACTTAGAGGTAGTTCTTGGAAATCATAAACTACAAAATACAAATGGCATAAGGGGCACCAGGGAGGGGAGGGACTGACAGTGAAAATCCTCCCATCTTCTCTGGGATATTTGACAACAAATTTTATGTTAATATATAGCCAACTTAAGTCCCAGATCTAGCCACATGGATGTAAATATTACACGGGTCTTGGATGTGCTTACCTACTCAAATGCCCATGGCAGTTTGGCTGATCAGCATTACTTGGGAATTCTCACTAGTGGGACTATTAACCAGAGCCTGGTGTTGGTTAGTCACTAGCTTCTTCTCCCTTCAAAGTCTTATGAGGTGAGAATTTATTCCTTGCCTTGCTGTCATTAGATGATATAGTTACACACCAATATGTTGTCATCACTTTCACCAATAATGTATGTGAAGTTAGTATTCTGGTTGGACGTAAGGGCAATCCTATATTCAGAAGTATGTGCTTGGAAAAGAATATATATTTGAAAGCTTATGTGTACTCACAGCATGTGAGAGGACAAATAATCCCAATAAAATGCGAATGTTTTGATTTCCAACACTAGTCCCCATGAGGCTGTTGATTTCTTCCTATGTTCTTGGCTGGCAATCCAAGGAAGCTGACACCACGTGGACATGGGCTAATTGATTCAGGCCTCACAAGCCAAGCTGCCATAGCTTCCAGGAGGTTTTGCTTACTTAACTAAAGTGAATAACATGCTTTGCCTCTTATTTTTTAAAGTATCTTTTCATTAAAACAGAAAATCACATGCATTTTCTAAAACTTAACTGCCGACTTTAAAAGATGGCTGGATTTTAGTGCGGTATTTAAGAAAATAATCGAGAACCCATGGGCCACGTGGTGAACCTGTTTAACACATCTTGGCATATTGGTGAAGTCAGCCTGGGAAACTTGAAAGACATAAATCTAGGTCAAGTAAAAGGATGTGCTATATCTACAGTGGGTATATGGAGTTTATTGTCCAGAAGAGACAGATTATACTGAAGATGGGAATAACTTAATGTTTTAGATTGGTTCTTGGGTTGAAGATCAATGAAAGGATATTGAGGAAAATGAAATTTAGATGTATATGACTATAATTTTTTTTTTGAGACGACGTTTCGCTCTTGTTACCCAGGCTGGAGTGCAATGGCGCGATCTTGGCTCACTGCAACCTCTGCCTCCTGGGTTCAGACAATTCTCCTGCCTCAGCCTCCTGAGTAGCTGGGATTACAGGCACGTGCCACCATGCCCAGCTAATTTTTTGTATTTTTAGTAGAGACGGGGTTTCACCACGTTGACCAGGATGGTCTCGATATCTTGACCTCGTGATCCACCCGCCTCGGCCTCCCAAAGTGCTGGGATTACAGGCTTGAGCCACCGTGTCTGGCCGACTATAATTTTTTTTTTTAAATGAGAAAAGATAATCTCTGCACTCTCCTCCCAGATAAAATATTCCTTGAGACCAAGTTGGGAAAAGAAAGATGGGCCCGTCTAATTCAACACAGGAGACCTTTTGTATGGGGCTGAAAGCGGCTCTCTTCATTAAGGTGACGTGTGATGTTATGTATAACCTTGTCTGAGACAATTAAGAGCCTAAAGTAAATGGAGTGGCTCTTGCTCAGTTGACTGCCGGCTCAATAAGGATCTGCCAAGTTTGTGAAACCTAAACTGCGTTAGGAAAAGCCTGGGACTAGAAGAAGGGTTAGAATAGTGCCCTCCTCTAAACAGATAACTTCTGCAGTGGTCTCTTCCAGGCTCTTGGAGTGCCACTGATGTTACAACTTGGACAAATAATACCCAAACATGTATGTATGTATATACATGTTTTTACCATGCTCTAGGACTCTCAAAGAAGACACACTTATTAACTCACTGAGCCTCACGATAAACCCAGGATTTCACGTTATCCCATATTGCAGATGAAAAAAATTGAGGCTCAGAGAGGGTAATAGACTGTCCAGATGATGGGAGTTCTAGCTCTAAGGAACCAGGGCTGCTTTTTTTTTTTTTTTTTTTTTTTTTTTTTTTTTTTTACTACGCCTTGCTGCTTCTCTGCACTGCAAAAAGCCCAGAGGTAGGTGGCCAGGACTGAGGCTTCAGGAAGCCACACCCCAGAGGGAGCTTTTGAAGAAACTGGAGATGCTTGGCCAGAAAAAGAGGTGCTTTTAGAGGGCCCCTGGTAGCTGTTGTCAAATATTTGAAACCTGTACTGTGGAAGAAGGAAGAGATGTCTTTGTAACTCCTGAGGGCAGAATTAGGACTAATCAATTGGAGTTATGCATGAAGCCAGAGGGTGAATGAGAAACCATGTCTGAAAGGAGTGAGAAGTGTTGGAGCTGCAGAACGGTGTCCACACAGGTCATCAAAGCAATGGCTGAGAGCAACAGGAGGGCCTGGGAAGGAAAGAGCCTTCCAAGAATCTTGGCAGGTGGGAGGGAGGCCACCGACACACACACACATACACACACGCACGCACGCAGGCACGCACACACACACGCTGATTTTCATCTGTCTGCAGCCCACTCCCAGCAGTTTTCTTGTTCTGAGGCCCTGTGCTGGATGGGAACCCTGGCTGGTCACTTTCAGAAGTTCATAGTTCAGAGCTGACCACAAATCCCTTGCATGCCCCCACTGGCTTGGGCAAAGTTCCTTCCAGTAGCAGCTGCTGGTCTCAGGCCTGCAGTACTTCTCATATTTTGGTGTTTGGGGTTCTCATGTGCTGGGTCTGTAGCTACCCAGGACTTCCCCCTACTCCCTCACAGATACTGAGGGTGCTCAGGGCTTATAGTTGGTGGTTTATCCTGAGCTGCTTGTATTTGGGGTTCATGGGAATACCCCAGCAGCTAGTTTGTGATAAATATTGTCCATGGCCAGGTTTTTTTAGGTGGGGATTTAGGAAGATCCAAAACCTGTGTGGCTGCTGTCCCTACTATCTTGCTAGAATTCTCTGGCCTCTGACTGTTGCTTCTTCAAGATTCCTGTTGTATCAGCTCTCTGGCTGGGTGCTGGGAATCTACCGATTCCATTGTGTCCAGTGGCTTCTTAGAAACTATCATCAGCGCATAAAAACACAAAACTTAGGTGAAGGGGCTCAGAGGTATAAAGTAAGTTAAGCTCTTAGAACATAAAAAAGAGAAAAATGAAAAAAGATTTACTAAACAGATATAAAGAGGAGATTTTTCCCAGCGAGTTATGATCCTGGGCCTGGCAAGACAGGCTGCTTATCTACATTCTGCATTCTTTGCCCCGGTAGAGAGCAGTTCTCACAGTCGGGTGTCCGGCTCAGTATCTTTCGGCTTTGCCTGGCTAAAGTCACATCATTGATTGATGCCAAATCTTCCTCAATTAAAGGTTCATTTTTCTTTTGGCTGTTGGCAAATGCGACATTGATTATGGGTTAATAGCATCCATCTCCTCAGATTTTGAATGCGCTGGGAGCGTTTGCCTGCATGACAACAGCAGCAGCACCCAGGGCCCGGAGCCACCTTTCTAATCCAGGCCCAAGGACACCTCCCAGTGTGTCTGACTGCAGGCAGGGGATTTGCTTAGTCAGGCCCTTCCTAGGAAGATTAAAAGGAAAAAAAGAATCTCTTCCCAGTCTCCTTCTCATTCCCAGCCCCCTACTCCCACCTCCAAGTCAAGAGAAATGATGATATTTTGTGATAACATATGGGCTCTTTTCATGCATGCACGCATTCATTCATTCAGTAAGTAAGTAAGTTTGAGTGCTGGCCTGTAGGGGAAATGAAAAAAGCACAGTGTCGATGGAGAGATGAGACTGAGTCTCATAAGCCCTATGTAACAATAGCCTCCTTATTGCAGGAATGCCTGAGCACATTGTGGAAACTGAGCTCTCAGCTGTGGCCACACGTTCCCATCACGCTCCTTCCTCGGCAGTTCTCTGAGGAGAGAGCAACCAGCAGCCCTGTCCTCCAGTAGCCTTTCAGTTCTCACTTCCCTTCTTCCACCCTGGAATCTCCCTATGGAGAGCATGTCCTCCAGCCCCTCCACTTACCCCTTGAGGCCTTGAACTAAGCCTCATCAATGCCAAGGCTTTCCAGGAGGGACAGCAGCTTCTCTTCCCTGCAGGGATGGGGTCTCTGCAAGGAGCCCCTTGGCGGGATGGAGTCCATGTCCCCAAGGCCATCCTTATAGAGTTTCTTTGGCTTTCTTGCCTCTGCTCCTGATGGGACCCATAGGTCTCTACTATTACCCAGTGCTTTGGTTTCCTTGGGCTGCTGGAACAAATTGCCATAAATGTAGTGGTTATTTAAAATAATGCAAATTTACTATCTTAGAGTTATGGAGGTCAGATGTCTTACTGGTCTAAATTCAGGGTCTTGGCAGGGCTGTGTTCCTTCTGGAAGCTGTAGAGGAGATTCCGTTTACTCGCCTTTTCCTATTCCGAGAGGCTTTCTGCATTCCTTGGCTTGTGTCACCTGCTCTGTCTTCAAAGCCATAAGTGTAGCATCATCTCTCCTCTCTGAGCTGTTTTGTCATCCTGTCTTCTGACTTTGACCCTTGTGCCCTCCTCTTATAAAAACTCTGTGGTAACACTAGACTGATCTGGGTAATCCAGGATGATCACCCCATCTAAATCACATCTGCAAAGACCCTTTTACTATGTAAAGTAACATTCACAGGTTCTAGGGATTGGGATATGAACATCTTTTGGGGGCTATTGTCGTATCTGCCATATCAGCCCTCATTATCCTGACCAAGCCAGGGAGAAAGCTTCAACTCCTCAGCTCAGCTGAGACAAGCCTGACATTTGTCAAAATGAGAATAACTATGAGAGCTAACAGGTAATAAGTGCCTGCTTCAAAAATCTTGGGCCATAGAAGAACCTTAGATACATGTTCTCATTTAATTCCTCCCCAACATCTCAGGTAGTTGAGGAGACAGAGGCATGAGTGGTTAAACATCTTGCTCAATGGAATCAAAGCAGGAAGGCTCAGAAGCAAGCAGCACATGGGTTCCCTGGAAAGGAAGGTTGTCCGGGAAGCTAGTGGAGCAGAGAGATAAAGACTTATTCCAAAATATTGCCTGTAGCAGCAGAACTTTAAGTGTTTTATATGAAAGGCAGAGGATAAAACTTCTCAAACGCCTTTGTGGCCAATGTCAATTAAGCAACATCACTCTAGGAAGTTGCTAATCAGACATTTCTGTCTAAAAAAATAACGCTGCTGAAGTAAGCACGAATTCTCTGTGAGCTACAGAATAACTGTCAAGCTCGTTAGTGAAAATTCTTGCCCCTCCTTCTCCTTGGTGGTTTGTCGAGGACTCTGCTGCAAAAATGCCTTGAGTGCTTTTTCTAACCACAGTCCCCAGACGGTCTCTCATCTCCTTGCTTGCTTTTAGCGGCCATGTGGATCTTCAGGAGTCTAATTTTCCTTTTGGAGGAAAGCTAGCAAATCTTCAGAAGAACTCTGCAATCCTATAATCCTTCTGACTGCCGAGTGAAAGATTGGTTCACAGGAATGAAAAGGTCTCACAGCCACTTGCCCTAAAGAACATGAGCCCATGGAGAATCCAGGAAATGAAAATAAAAATGCCCAGTTTTAAAATAGGGCCAACAAGACAAATCTTATACATGGTTCAGTGTTAAATAATGTCCTTAATCTTCAGCCCTTGGGGTCTGGTGTCTCCGCTGAGTGTCGATCAGCTCGTGCGAGAGCCTTTGCCTTGCCTGGACTGGCATTCAAGGCTGTTTGCAGGCACAGTAAATATTTGTCCTGTCAGACAGTGTTTGGCTGCTCACATGTTTAAGAGAGAAATGTCAGGAATCTCTCTCTTTCTCTCTTTTTGGTGTGAACTACAAGGAGATATATAGACGTCAATATCATTCTCATTTCCCTAACAACTGTGAGACCTCAGATAAAAATGAAAATCTTCACAGGTCTCATATCCTGATTGGGTTTGTATCAAGTCACCGTAAAGCCACCCCAGCCTCAGCAATATACATGCCATTGATAGCACAGCCTGTTCCAGGCCAGAAGCAATTTCTGTTCTGACAAGTCTATGTTATTAAAAAGTTAAGGAAAGCAGAGAAGGGAGTACAAAGATTAGATTTTTCAAAGATGAAATTACAAAGTTAATGGCACTGAGCCATCTGTTTGGAGAGGTAAGGAAATCCACAATGAGTTTAGGAGATATCAGAAATCCACAGGAAAGATGAACCTGAGGAGGAAAAAGGAAGAAGAAAAGGCAAATAAGAACACTTCTGCCTTAGAGATATTATGTCATGATTGCAGGGTAAAGGATAATTATCAATTAGAAGGAAGCATACATTAGGGTAATATGTCATTGCTGCCAGCTAAAACCACATAACTGGAAATGACAACGTCACACGCTCCTAACTACACATTCATAAATATGTAGCAAGTGGTCCATGGGGAAACTGAGGCAAGGTTTTTTTTTTTTTTTTGAGACAGAGTCTCACTCTGTCATCCAGGCTGGAGTGCAATGGCATGATCTTGGCTCACTGCAACCTCTGCCTCCCAGGTTCAAGCAATTCTCCTGCCTCAGTATCCAGAGTAGTTGGGATTACAGGCGTGTACCACCACGCTTGGCTAATTTTTTATATCTTTAGTAGAGATGGGGTTTCACCATGTTGGCCAGACTGGTCTCAAACTCTTGATCTCATGATCTGCCTGCCTTGGCCCCCTAAAGTGCTGGCATTACAGGCGTGAACCACTGCACCTGGCCACGGCATCTTTCTTATGTGTGTGCTTATAGAAAACTAGGGGTGATGATTCTGATTGGCCATTGGGAGCTTCTCTCAGGCTGAGGAAGTAAGAAGCCGCAAGAGAGTTTCCCGCTTTTGGAAGGAGGAGTTTATGTGCTTATAATAATTATTCCCATTGCCACTAGGCAGGATCACTCTGAGGAACTGCCCAGGTGAATGAGGTCCCATGAGGCTTGGGAGTATCTGAGGTGAATATTTTGCTTACAGAATGAGTGCCCTCCCAAACAAAAATTAGCAAATGAACTTTATTAAAACCATCTTGTGGCCTCTGAAACCATGGGATGAATTGTCCGGTGCTTAAGAGTTTATACACTACATGTCACATAACATATGTCCTCACGTGGTCCTCCCAGCAACCATAATGGGAAGTTCAGTCATTATTCAGTCAGGAAACTGAGAGTCAGGGAGTTGCGTGATTGCTCAGTCACACAGCAAAGTAAGTGTCAGAGCTGAGGAGGACATGGATTGTTTAAGGTCTGATGTATTTCCTTTGTTTTCTATTTCCATTTATTGCCCCTTCCGGCCCCTTGTCCTGTTGGACTCTCTCAGTATTTTTGTCTATGGGCAGGAGAAAAGCCAGAGCTTTGGTCCAGAGGCTTCGTTAAGACTTTGCACTGAATGTGGAGTGAAGTTTCTGGACCTCCCTGAAACTGTGATGAGGATCCTCATCTGTGCTGTCTGCCTCGCCCTGGGCCTTGCCCTTCCCATTAAGGCCAGGCCTCCCTTAGTCTTCATGAATGTGGGCCAAAGTATATAAACATCCCATAATCAGCAGTTGAGGAGGATGTTTACTCATTCAACAGATGTTTGCAGAGCTCCACACTGGGTACTGTGCCAGGCACTGGGAATCCAAGTGGTGCTTACCCTTATGAGCTTATGAACGTGTCATGTCCACATGTGATATGAAGAATTATCTGTATCAAATAATTAATAATTACTTGATAATTTGATGTTAATTAAATTATTAACTAGGAAACATAGTTATAAATGGGGAGAATAACTATGAAGGAAGAGAGTGCCGTGTTAAAGCAGCATATATCAAAGACAGCTGAATGAGGGAGAAGAGAGAAGGTAGGCGGTCTATGCTCCACTTGCCCTCCAGGTTAGAGCAACCTCTTCTAGTTTCTCTGACCCCTACAGAGCCACTGTGGGTTCCCTTTCCCTCCAACTTTTTGGTGAGTTTGGCCAATGGGAGACACCAGTGGGAGATAGTGAGTAGAAGGGCAGGGGTGGAAGTGTTTATAGCCTGGCCGCCTCCCCACTGGGCTACAGTTAAGCGGTGGTGTGCTCCTCTTCTGGGGGTCCCCACTGCTGTCAGGAGACCCCTCTTCTCCAGCTGCAGTGTTCTCCTTTTGCTCCTTCAGACCCAGGGGTGGCAACGGCGTCTAGCCCAGAGCGCTTCTCCAGCCTTGCTGGTTTCCCTTGACCCTGCCTGGCTGCTGTAACATGCCCCTTCATTAAACTCCCATCACTCACCCTCTTGGAGTATGCTGCCTGTTTCTTTCTGAGACTCTGACCAATACTAACAGCTGCCTTGAGGAAGTGACTTTTGATTGAAAATTATCCCAGAGAAGAAACTGGGAGTGAGGAAGAGAGTGTCCCAGGTAACAAAGAACATTGTTGGCTGAAGTGAGCAGAACACATTTGAGAAATGAGAATGTGGCTGAGGATAGAGTACTCAGCATGGTAGAGATGAGATTGGAGAGATAGGTGAGATTGGATAAATAGGTCAGGGTCCAGGACCTGGGTAGACTGCAGTGCAAACTGTGCACGGCACAACTTCAAGGGGAGCTCCACACAAACTATGAGACAAATGGAGGCCCTGCAGGGCCAGACCCTGCTGCATCTTAGGAGCCAAGTTAAGAATTTGGACCTGGATTCTAAGAGCTATAAAAGCCACTGAAGAGTTTAAGAAGGGTGGGAGAGAGAGAGAGAGAGAGAGAGAGAGAGAGAGAGAGAGAGAATATATGGGTGAGAGAGAGAGTGTGTGTGTGAAAGAGAGGAGAGGAAATCAAATTTGCATTAAAAAACATATCACTCAGCTTCTGTTCATTCAGGATAGAAGGCTCTGTGAGGAAGACTGCTTAAGAAGTCAGTGTTGTTGACCAAGTGAAAGAACATGGTGGCTTGGAGAGGGATAGCAGGGAAGTGGAGGGAAATAGATCAACTTAAATATTTCGAAAGCAAAACAGTGTCATTGATGGTGAATGACATAGAGGGTAAGAAAGAGATGTTGTGGGTGGCTCCAGATGAATCCTGGCAGCTAGCTAGATGATGGAAACCCTCTTAAGCTTGGGAAAACCAAGTCAGGATCAGTTCAGGGGCAAGGCTGTGACGATGGATGCCTTGAGGTAGCCAAGGGAGGCTTCAAAGTCTGAAATGCTATTGGGAGCATAACTGAGGCGAGGGACTAGACACTGTCTGCTGCTGGATTTAGCAACTTGGAGATCACTGGGAGCCTTTGTTGTTGTTGTTGTTTTTTTTGATGGCACAAAGAGTCAGACTGGGGTGGTCTGAGGACTGAGTGAGAGGTGAGCAGATGTTGTCAGTGAGGCTGGACAACACTTTTGAGATGCTTGCCTGTGACAAGGAGGAGAGAGGCTGGGTGCTAGTTGGCCAATGAGGAGGGGCTGAGAGAGTTTTTTTTTTTTTTTAAATGGGAGCACATTCATCATGAAAATTCAATGAAAATATAGAGCTTGCATGTACAAAACAGAAGAAAGATCATGGAAAGTAAAGGTTCCTGAGAAGGAGGGGATATTGGCATCTAAAAATAGGTAAGAGGACTTGCCTCAGATTGCTTTCAATTGAACTTCTTTATTATAGGAGAGGGAAAGGAGGAGAATGCATGTGGATGTGGGTGGATTGTAACTGAATGTGTGGCTCTGAAGCACCTTCCAGATGGTGGTTCCTATTGTTTTTAACGAAGCAGGAGACGTCATCTAGGCATCACCTGCTGAGAGTGAAGGGTGACTGTGAGTGGATGTGCACATGCATGTGCATGTGTGAGTGTGCACGTGTGTGTCTGAGCTCCCATGCTCATCCAGGGTTTTAAAAGAAGCCTAGAAGATTTGACATAATTTAGTATTAAGTAGAAAGTTCAAATTGATAGGACCAGGAGCCAGTACCAATCCAGTGCCAGGGTTATGGGCAGGACATCAGGATTTAAATCGGAGAGAGCAGAGGAGGCCCGGGCTCCTTGAGCATGGTTTCCATCTTTTCTTCTGCACCCCACCTGCTACTTAGGGACAGCAGATGAGGAGAGAAAACCTAAGGATGTACTTCAAATGTTACTGTGATATTTATAGTGTTGCGATGAAAATAGAAAATCTGTGGATGTGGCTTAAGTGTGGGGAAGAGAAATTGATCACTCAGGGATCCTGTGTTTTTCTGAAAAGCTGATCTATGAAGAATTCCTTGTTAAGATGTTAACACATGGATGAGTGATGTAAATGTTTCAAGACCACAAGTTGAAGGGTTAGGACTTGAATTAAGAAGGCAAGTTCATACCTGTATAAAGCAGTGGGATATTTTTAATAATATGTGCTGTTTGTTCAAGGGGTACTTAGGTACATTATTGTCAGGAAGAATCTAACTCCAGTCCTGAAGCTTCCATGGAGAAATGTTAACTCTACTCCTTAGGAGGAAACAGCATTGGAGAGCCACTGCTGATTCCACGATAAAATGTTAGGAAGCTTCCTTGTCTACAGGCCAATGCCTCTGTTTCTTGTCAGTCTCTATTGGCTCGGAAGCTAATCTTTAAGCCTCCATATTTTTGTATCTCACTTGGCTCAGATTCTGAAAAGGAGAGGGGGCGATTTATAGCCCTCCCTCAAACCAACCCAGCCACAATTAAGGACCTGTTAGTGGATTTTCATACATCATCTTATTTAATCTCAAAACACCTTGTGAGGCAAGTGTTTTTAATTCCCACTTATCTCATTTAATCCTTATGACAACCTTATGGGATCTATATTATTAACCTTAATTTAGAGATGAAGAAACTGAGGCTTAGCAATGTTAAGTAAATGAGGTCACTCTGATGGTAAGTAGTTGGTTTCAATCCAATGTTTTGTTAAAGCCAAACAAAGCCCAGGTTCCTTCTCTATGCCACACTGCAGCTGCCGGAGATGCATTTTCAAGTCCAAGCCTCCACTGAAGTTGTGAGATTTGGCGGGTCTGGAAGACCTCACTGGAGGTTGTGATTAAAGTTAGAGTCCTATTCTGTACCTGTAATGATGACTTCTGCCGCCTCCCCACAGCCGCTCCTGCACAATCCCAAACCCCTTTTGGAGGTGGTTATTGAACACAGTAAGACCCGGTACAGGTCACAGTCATGCTCACTCAGAAATAATAAGACCCCTATCTACCCTGTTTTTCTTGCTTCAGCCTGGTATTTCTTCCTTAGGAAGTGGGCACTTACCTACAGCCCACTTTGTCCAGCACTCAGTGGCTAAAGCCATGGGGATCTACAAAAGCAATGGAAGACAAAGTGACTGCTTTGCTGAGCTTTATTTTGAGACCTTGTGTGCATTAGAAACTAACATATTTTTCCACCAACACAAGCCCTTCCTGGGTTTTTCTCCATTTGCTGACAAATAACTTCCTCAAGAACAAAGTCTGGGACCCAGACTTGAGTTTTTGACTTGGCCTAAGTTGGATCCCCAGATGCCCTGTGATCTCCTCTCCTCACTTCCCTTTTATTGCTGGGGCCTGGAGAAGGATTTAGGCTCAGTGCAATCAGGAGCTAAGGCAGATTTGGAGCCTGCTTGGCTCAGGGCCACTGGGATTTGGACCCATTAAGGCTTGACTCCAGTTTCCTTCTGCAATCTCCCTTGTAACTCTCCAATTGGAATTTGTTTAAATTGTCTCTAGGTTGTACTGCCTTGCTTCAAATGACTTGTTCCATTGTGAAATAAAAAGAGTTTTCGTAAAATGTAAAGGCTTATGCAAATCGTGTCCTCCCGCCCCCATTTCCTCCTTCCTAACCCAATCCTTGCCTCCCTTGACAGCAGCTCAGAGGCTTTAGGGTGGCCACAGAGGAGCAGGAATCTGGAAGCAACTATGACCTCGACCACCGCTTATTGAGCACTTACTCTGTGCCAGGAACGGTGCCAAGCTTGTTACTTCATTATCTCACTTTCCTTTTCCATGCCCTTAGGGTAAGATGTTATTAATATTATTATTTTAATAGAGATATTAAGTGACTTGCTCAAGAATATGTAGCTTCTGAGAGGACTAGGGTTTTATTCCTGCATGTGGAACTTGAAATCCAAGGCCTATGAGTGCTGTGCTTTCCAGTGAGATGTCTCTTTAGCCAAGAACAAGGATAATGGGGCTTCAGAGTAGAAGGAAAAAGAGAAGAAAGTATGAATCACTATGATGGGGCTTCCTCAAAAGAGGCACAAGACCCAGGACCATATACTGGGTAGTGAAAAGGTATGAATTCTGTCAGAAAATTGGGTTCAAATATTGCTGGCACTTAGAACTGTGCAATTGCAGGCAAGATATTCGACCTGTTTTAGCCCATTATTATTGCCATATTGCGTAATTTCCCACAAATCTTACTAGTTTATTTTTCATGTTGCATTTTTAATTTCTGGTGAATTATGAATGTATGGCACTTTAGAAATGCCACCAAAATGATATATATTATTTGTAATTCAATCATCATTCAATAAATATTTATTGGCTACACAGTTATTTTATAGATTTTTGCCCCACTGTTAGTTACTGTGCTTAGAGCTTAAGAACTTTTCAAGTACCTGCAAGAATGTTAGAAACCTAAAATTACTAACTCCAAGATGGAAAGCAAAACTTAATGAATGCTTAATGAGTGTCTATTAAACTAACATGTCAACCAGTTAACTGTCGACAATGCTTTTCTAATCATATATAAATAACAAATAGAAGAGAGTTTAAACTACAAAAGCAGATTTAACTTGTTAATGGGTGCTTTCTAAGATAAAACCATGACTATCAAATAAATATACAAAGTGAGCATATGTCAAATATTTAACTTATTAATTCATGAGGAAATAAGATGCTACAAGTAGTTCAAAGCTGAATTCAAAGAGCAGAGGTACATGGAGGTCATGAAGTGAATTTACAAATAAAGGCAAAACTGGCTTTTTCCATGATCGTTGGGGTGGAGTGGGAATTAATTGTTCCTCCACCAGACAGAATTAATTTGCATGTTTATTGACAAAAATTGTTTGCATTGCTATCATTTTATTTTTATAACTTACAGAGTTGTAAAATAGCTCAAAGATAATGAGAGGTCTAAACCACATAGAATGAGGTAAGCCAAAGTGGTATACTCTAGACAATGCATAGTTTTCTAATAAAAACATCCAGTAATCTCTTTGGTAATTTTTAGTACATTTCAAAGTCTTTCACAATTTTTTTCTAATAGTCTCCTTCCTCCCCTTGTGATTATGTAATCTCAAAGAAAGAATTCTTGATCACAAAATAAGGCTGATTTCAATTAGGTTTAGCTTGTTTACATAGATGCAGCAAAGATGTGAATTAACATGGTTTTTCTTAAGTTTGCCAATCTTTGCAAATCTTGAGTTATATAGTATTGAGCAACAACTAATGCCACAAAATTCACTTATGTCTGGGAGTTTTCATAAAAACATCTCAGAGGGGTTTAAAAGCCTCTACTATTTACTATCTTGAGGATAGGAAATCAATTCCAAGAAACGCTTTATACAGAATTTTACCTGCAGTACCTACAAATTTGGGTGAAATCCTCTTTTCTTAAGGTCCCCACATATCCTAAAGTTACTGGTGTACTAGAAAATGACCTTTCTAGCCCCCTGAAAGGCGGGGACTCTGACAGCCAGGAACTGGGCCAGCTTTCCTGGGAGGGCTTTGTAGGCACTGATTCTCTAAGTATGGCAAGCTTCTGATTCTTAAAGCAAACTGGTGGTCATATCTGATCAAAGGAGCACCATTCTCAGATATCACACTTCAGATAAGGCCTTGATGCACTATCCATTTGTTTAATTATATTCTGGTGAAAAGCAGGACCAATTCCTACCAAAATTATGCAAATAACTATATTGCCATGGAAAGGAGGTTCTTTAAGAGTTTCTGAATTCTGGGAATTCAGTGAGAATCAGATATTTAAAATCTGGTTTAAAAAAAATATTTTTTAATTTAACTTTTAAGTTCAGGGGTACATGTGCAGGTTTGTTATATAGGTAAACTTGTGTCATGGGGGTTTGTTGTACAGATTATTTCATCACGCAGGTATTAAGCCGAGTACCCATTCGTTATTTTTCCTGATCTTCTCCCTCCTCCCAGTCTCCACCCTCCAACAGGCCTCAGTGTGTGTTGTTTGCCGTATGTGTCCATGTGTTCCCATCATTTAGTTCCCACTTATAAGTGAGAGCATGTGGTATATGGTTTTCTCTCCCTGTATTAGTTTGCTAAGGATAATGGCCTCCCGCTCCATCCATATTCCTACAAAGGACATGATCTCATTCTTTTTTATGACTGCATGGTGTATAGCTACCACATTTTTTTTAATCCAGTCTACCATTGGTGGGCACCTAGATTGATTCCATGTCTTTGCTTTTGTGAATAGTACTACAATGAACTTATGTGTGCATGTGTCTTTCAGACAGAATGATTTACATTCCTTTGGGTATATACCCAGTAATGGGATTGCTGGATCAAATGGTAGTTCTGATTTTAGCTCTTTTAGGAATAGCCACACTGTTTTCCACAATGGTTGGACTACTTTACACTCCCACCAACAGCATATAAATGTTCCTTTTTTTCCACAACCTCTCCAGCATCTGTTATTTTTAGACTTTTTAATAATACCATTCTGGCTGGTGTGAGATGGGATCTCATTGTGATTTTGATTTGAATTCTCTAGTGATCAGTCATGTTGAGCTTTTTTTCATACGATTGTTGACCACATGTATGTCTTATTTTGAAAAGTATATATTCATGTCCTTTGCCCACTTTTTAATGGGGCTGTTTTTTATTTTTTGTTTCTTGTAGATGCTGGATATTAGACCTTCATCAGATAGCTGTAGATGTGTGGTCTCTTTTCTGGATTCTCCATTCTGTTCCATTGGTCTATATGTCTGGTTTTGTATCAGTACCATGCTGTTTTGGTTACTATAGCCCTATAATACAATTTGAAGTTGGGCAGTGTGATGCCTCCAGCTTTATTCTTTTTGCTTAGGATTGCCTTGGCTATTCGGGCACTTTCTTGGTTCCATATAAATTTCAAAATAGTTTTTTCTAGTTCTGTAAATAATGTCAATGGTAGTTTAATAGGAATAGCATTAATCTATAAATTTGGGCAGTATGGCCATTTTAATGTTATTGATTCTTCCTACTCATGAGCATGAAATATTTTCCCATTTGTTTATGTCATCTCTGATTTCTTTGACAGTGTTTTGTAGTTCTCCTTGTAGAGATCTTTCACTTCTCTGGTGAGCTGTATTCTAGACTTCCTCTCTCCTTTTTGGATGCATTCATGTCTTTCTCTCACCTGATTGCCCTGGTTGGGACTTCCAATACTGTGTTGAATAGGAGTGGTAAGAGAGGGCATCCTTGTCTTGTCCTAGTTTTCAAGGAAAATGCTTCTAGCTTTTGCCCATTCAATATGATGTTGGCTATGGTTTGTCATAATTGGTACTTATTATTTTGAAGGGTATGTTTCTTCAATACCTATTTATTGAGAGTTTTTAACATGAAGGGGTGTTGACTTTTATTGCACTTTTTTTCTGCATCTATTGAGATAATCATGTGATTTTTGTTTTTCGTTCTGTTTATGTGATGAATCACATTTATTAATTTGTATGCGTTGAACCAACCTCACATCCCAGGAATAAAGCTTACTTGATTGTGGTGGATAAGCTTTTTGATGTGCTGCTAGATTTGGTTTGCCAGTATTTTGTTGAGGATTTTTGCATCAATGTTCATCACGTTTTCTCTTTTTGTTGTGTCTCTGCCAGATTTTGGAATCAGGATGATGCTGGACTCATAGAATAAGATAGGGAGGAGTCCTTCCTCCACAATTGTTTGAAATCATTTGAGTAGGAATGGTACCAGCTCTTCTTTGTATATCTGGTAGTATTCAGTTGTGAATTTATCTGGTCCTGGGCTTTTTCTGGTTGGTGGGCTACTTATTACTGACTCAATTTCAGAGCTCATTGTGGGTCTGTTCAGGGATTTAATATCTTTCTGGTTCAGTCTTGAAAGGGTGTATGTGTACAGGAATGTATCCATTTTTTCTAGATTTTCTAGTTTATGTGCATAGAAATGTTCACAATATTCTCTGATGGTTATTGTATTTCTGTGGAGTCAGTGGTAATATCCCCCTTCTCATTTCTGATTGGGTTTATTTGTATCTTCTCTCTTTTCTTATTAGTTTAGATAGTGGTCTATCCTATTAATTTCTTCAAAACAAACAGCTCCTGAATTTGTTTATCTTTGAATGATTTTCTATGTCTGAGTCTTCTTCAATTTAGCTCTGATTTTGGTTATTGCTTGTCTTCTGCTAGCTTTGGGATTGGTTTACTCTTTGTTCTCTAGTTCTTTTAGTTGTGATGTTAGGTTGTTAAATGGAGATCTTTCTAAATTTTTGAGGTGAGCTGTTAGTGCTATACAGTCCCCTCTTAACACTGCCTTAACTGTATCCCAGAGATTCTGGTATATTGCATCTTTGCTTTCATCCAGTGCTGAGTTCAGGTCCAGAATATCTGTGTTAATTTTCTGTCTCAGGGATATGTCTAATATTGTCAGTGTTGTGTTAAAATCTCCCACTATTATTGCGTGGGAGTCTAAGTTTCTTTGAAGGCCTCTAAGAACTTGCTTAATGAATCTGGCTGCTCCTGTGTTGAGTGCATATATATTTAGGATAGTTAGGTATTCTTGTTGAATTGAACCCTTTACCATTATGTAATGCTCTTCTTTGTCTTTTTTGATCTTTGTTGGTTTAAAGTCTTTTTTGTCTGAAACTAGGATAGCAACCCCTGTCTTTTTCTGTTTTCCATTTGCTTGGTAGATTTGTCTACATCCCTTTATTTTTAGCCCTTGGTGTCATTGCATGTGAGACAGGTCTCTTGAAGACAGCATACCAATGGGTCTTAGTTCTTTATCCAGCTTGCCACTTGTGCCTTTTAACTGGGACATTTAGTCCATTTACATTCAAAGTTATTATTGATATGTGTGGATTTGATCCTGTCACGATGTTAGCTGGTTACTTTGCAGACTTGTTTGTGTGGTTACTTTATAGTATCACTAGTCTGTGTACTTCAGTGTGTTTTTGTAGTGGCTGGTAACAGTCTTTCCACATTCAGTGCTTCTTTCGGAGCTCTTGTAAGGTAGGTCTGGTGGTGACAAATTATCTCAGCATTTGCTTGTCTAAAAAGAATCTTATTTCTCCTTTGCTTATGAAGCTTAATTTGGCTAGATGCGAAATTCTAGGTTGGAATTTCTTTTCTTTAAAAGTGTTGAATATTGGCCAATTTCTTCTAATTTGTAGGGTTTCTGTTGAGAGGTCCACCATTAGTCTGACAGACTTTCTTTTGTAGGTGACCTGACTTTTCTCTCTAGCTGCCTTTAGCAATTTTTCTTTTATTTCAACCTTGGAGAATCTGATGATTATGTATCTTAGGGATGATCTTTTTGCAAAGTATTTTACAGGGGTTCTCTGCATTACCTGAATTTGAACATTGGCCTCTGTAGCTAGGTTGGGGAAATTCTCATGAATGATATCCTGAAATATGTTTTTCAAGTTGCTGACACTCTCCCTATTTCTTTAAGGGACACCCATGAGTCATAGATTTGGTCTCTTTACATAATTCCATATTTCTTGGAGGTTTTGTTTTTTCCTTTTCATTCTTTTTTCTCTATTCTTGGCTGATTGTTTAATATCAGAAAGCCAGTCTTTAAGTTCTGAGATTCTTTTCTTCATTTGATCTATTCTGCTGTTAATACTTGTGATTGCATTATTTTGGTATGTTTTTCATCTCTGTTAAGTCAGTTACATTCTTTTCTATATGGCTGTTTTATCTGTCAGCTACTGCATTGTTCTATCATGATTCTTGGCATCCTTGGATTAGATTTTAAAGTACTCCTATAGCTCAATGATCTTCATTCCTGTCCATATTCTGAATTCTATTTCTGTTATTTCATCCATCTCAGCCTGGTTCAGAACCCTTTCTAGAGAGGAAAGAAGACACTCTGGCTTTTTTTAGTTGTCAGGGTTCTTATGTTGTGTTGGTTCTTTTTCATCTTTGTAGGATTACGTTCCTTCTGTCTTTGAGGTTGCTGACCTTTGGATTTTTTTTTTTTTAATTCTATTTGATGACCTTGAGGGTTTGATTGTGGTGTAAGGTGGATTCAGCCAACTGGCTTTGTTTCTGGAAGATTTTAGGTGGCTAACACTCAGATCCTAAAACTGAGACTGCACACTCCAACTCTGGGGGACTTGTATTGGGCCCCAAATTTGTTTTCTGGCTCCTTGAGGTTAGGACTCTACTTTGCTGGTTGGGGTTTGGGGGGCAAAGTGCTCAGATACTGCTGGTCACTACACTCTGATGGGTGATTTCAGCCAAAGCATTTCCAATGCAATGAAAGTGGGATACTTTCTCATTCACACATGCCAGCAGTGTCAATCATGGCAGCTGTGGCTGGCCACAGGTGCCAGGGTGCTGCCTCCCTGTGGAGGCAGTGCAGCTTCTTGGGGGCCCTGCTGGTAAATGTGTGAGCAGTCATACTGGTGATGGTTTTGGCTTGGAGTGGGATGCTGGTGAGCACAGGTCTGTGTGCCTTCTCTGTGCTCTGTAAGCAGGAGTGATCTAAAATCTGTTTCATTTCAGTTTACAAAAGGAGAGTTTACTAACTTGTCATGGGTTAAAGAAGTGTAAGAAGAGAGGGAAATGGCTTTCTTATAGATTCAGAAAACAGAACATTAAAACAAAAGCTATATTCCAGATAACCCCAATAAAATTTCCCTTATCAGTATATTCAGTCCTATAACTAATTCTTGTTCCTCTGGATCTTAGGTTAGCAATCTCATAAAGCTGTCTGCTTCTCAACTAACAAGAGTTGTAGAAATCTTGCCTTAGCCCACAGGTGCAGTCTGAGAATTGTCTTAAATTATGTTTCATTAGAAGATTGTACCCAAGAGTCTATTCTTTGAAATGTCAATAGTTTGAAGTACCTAGCACGGTCCTTTTCCGGGAAGCTTTATTTAAGACATAAACTCCGGCCTTCGCTTTATAGCATCACCTCAGGGATGCATTAGAGTAGAACAAAAACCATCTGTAGGCAACAAAGACATATGGCTGTGGTTAATTTCCCTTTTTTTTCCTTTTTTTAAGAGCTGTTTTGCTTTTAATGGAGGCATATACAAAATGCATCAATGCAAAAGAATGTTTTATATACTCATTAACATAGTGATTAATGTAAATTACATTTTGATGATGTAAAATACAGTATGTTTGTTAGGCCTCAAAAAAGAAACTACAGAGTTAGCTGCAACTTAAGGTACTAGAAAGGCTCCTTAAGTTGTTTTTACCCACCACCTTTATTATAATAGTTCTAAATGATGTCTGAGGAGGGGATTAAAAAATACAAAGCTCTTTTCAGCTGTGGTTTAAAGAACCCTAGTGAAGCTATATGGCAATGACATTATGGGACCATAAAATTTCCCCAGATGTGTTTCTAATAACATAGGCAGTTAAGAAGCTTCATAGTTTCAAAGTCTGGAAAGAAGTAAAAATATCTTAGAGAATTTTAAAACATTATAAACCCCTCTTCTCTCCTACAGAGACATTTTAAAGCATGGACATAGCTTTAAGAATATTGAAAAAACATCAGTAGTTTTATAAAGCTTCAATGAACACCCCAAGGCACAAGTGTTGAAAACGTTCCATTCACAAAAATGTCACCGCATTGTACTTTTGGAGGTACAGGTATACCGTGCTTGCAGTGAGAGATCAACTTTATCCCTAGTTAAAGGCACCAGATGTGTCAAGCTCATTCCATTTACACAGGATGCACCCGAAGTCCCTTCGATAGTGAATGGTTCAAGTACTAGACCACATTTCCAACGTCTTGCCTATTTCCTTAGTTGGTGCTGAGTTTCTTTTAAACCCTGTAAGTCTATAGAATATTTTGAAATGTCAGAACTACCCTGAAAATAGTCTTCTAGATAATACAGAGCTCTTCTAGAAGAGCTCACTGAATACTAACATTTACAGAAAGAAATCAAGACAATAGCTGAGTTTCTTTCAAGTGAAGAAAAAAATATCGCAGAACTAGCATGTAGGCTAAAATGTTTGGTAGTTAGTGTCAAAAATTGCCAAGATTATTAATATATATTTTGGTAATTACTATTGGCCAGGCTAATTTTTTGTGTAAAATATACAATGTTAACAGAAAAATCATTATTTCAGACCACTAACAGAAGAAAACCCACAGCAAGAGCAGCATGTATAGGGCAATTAAAAGTTAGAGACGTTTACTAGTTTTAGAATACATCAATACACTTCGATTATAGAAATATTTCATTTTTAAAGCTAGAGTGCTTTAATGTATTTTTTTTTTAATTGCATTTTAGGTTTGGGGGTACATGTGCAGAACATGCAAGACAGTTGCATAGGTACACACATGGCAGTGTGTTTTGCTTTCTTTCTCCCTTCACCCACATTTGGCATTTCTCCCCAGGCTATCCCTCCCCACCTCCCCCTCCCACTGGCCCTCCCCATTTCCCCCCAATAGACCCCAGTGTTTAGTACTCTTCTCTCTGTGTCCATGCATTCTCATTTTTCATCACCCACCTATGAGTGAGAATATGCGGTGTTTCGTTTTCTGTTCTTGTGTCAGTTTGCTGAGGATGATGTTCTCCAGATTCATCCATGTCCCTACTCCGCGCATCCAGCGAGAGCCTCAATCCTGGGTTGTTCTCACAGTGCCATCTTGAGTCTCCAGTGCTTTAATGTATTTTTGATAACAATCCAATCTAAGGAGGCTTGGAAGCTTGTGAAAAAGACCAGTTCACCAAGATGCTGTATTTCTAGTGTAGGGTGGGTTAATACTCCTGTAAGAAGGAAGGAACAGAATCACCTCAGCATTGCTAAACAGCGTTTTTCTTTTAAACAGTAACTCAATCTCATGACTCACTTCGCTTCACTAGTACAAAACAAAGCAGGAGAAGAACTAAGCTCACTGGTCAGCCCCAGAAACAATGATGTGGCAACCTGCAGTCACTCAGCTCACGATGTGTGATGATCGGCAGAAAGCTGCTCAACTCTTGCTGTCTCCTCCTTTACATCACAGAGGAGTTTGGTGTAACCATTCTCTTTATCAACTTTAAGCTGCACACAGGCAAAGAAATCATGAACTTCGGGGAGGCTGAAATGGTCTGGGGAATGTTATGTTCCTCCTGTAGAGATGAATTAAGTGATACTTCCTGGGCCTCCTTTTGAAGCAGCCACTTGTCTGCCACAGAGGATAAGTGGCTGAGGTTGCCCATCTTCTGTCCTGGCAGGATCCAGTCAGCTGTGTTAAAGGGACACCAGGAAGTGGTCATGGGGCTTTTAAGCTTTGGTTTGCCAGCTCTTCAGTACTAGGCACTTCCTCAGAACTTCCTTCTTTGTATGGGGGCCAGATGAGCCACTCTGACAAAGAGCTGTTCTTTATGACTTGGAAGGAATCACATATTCTAGAGGAACCATTGTCTTTTGTGCCTTTGTTCTTTTACCTCTTCTTAAAGGGACAGAGCCACATATTCAGGGAATCTTTATGCTTCTCAGGCTCAGGTTTGGGTTCCTCAGGCATCCCATTTTTATCCTGTCCTTCTTTCTTCAGAAGCCACTTGCACAGAGCTTCCTTCTCACAATTCTCATTACACACACACTCTGCAAAGCTTGTCCAGGGCTCATTGGCTTTGTACATCTCCTCTATCTTACATGGGTCCTGATGGTTCTGGACAAGCCGATCCTCGGTAACCGTGCAGGGGTTGGACAATGGTTTCTTGGCTTCCAAATGGTCATTCAGGCACTTCAGATTGCCCAGGTTTTCGATCTCCACCCCCTTGGGCTGGTTGCCCTGACAGTTGATACAGGAGTTGATCTTGACAAGCCAATCATTCACATTGCAGAACTGGAATGAGCGCTTAAACTTCTCACTGGTGTCACGACTGTCATTCTCAGGCTTCTTCAGCTTCTGGTGTTCCTAGGGAGTTACCAGCCAATCTGATAGGTCTGTCTCATCTTGATTAGGAAGGTTTTGATCTTTAACCTTTTCAATTTCAGTGGAGAAAGAACTAGTAGAGGAATGGCTGCTATACTTTTGATAACTTGGTTTTTCAGGAACTTCCTATTGCTGACTCTTGAGGAGCCAGTTTTCTAAGCCCTTTAAGTTTTGCCAGATACTACTGAGGAAATCGCAGACTCTGACAGAAGTCTCACTATTCTCCAGGGTCTGCTTTTGGGTGAGCCAGTCCTGGGGCTTGGTGTTGGGTATGTAAGGAGACTGACAACCACTCAGGTTTGCTTCCAAGGAGCCATTTGCTGAGAGGGACAACTGTGATGCTGGATTCTGCTCTGGCATTGGGATATAGCCTCTTTTCTCCAGGAGAGGCCCAATATTTGATTAACTAGGATGAGCCATCAAGTGCTCAGGAATTTGAATGGCTTCAGGATACCCAAATGTGGTGATGGTCTGATGCAGAGCAGTTGTGTCTGTTTCAGAGTAGGACAGTTGAATATTCAGGTTTAAGGGTCAAACTGCCCAGTGTCTCCAGGCACATGGAGACTTGATTGGCTAGATCTTCGAGTACACTCCAGCTGATGAATAAGACAATTGAACTGGCCTAATAACCAGTAGGGCTACTGAGCTTGCTGCTGAAGTGTCTATTCTTTCAGCTGATAAGTGAGATCTACCTGTTCATACAGCCAACCTAATGGCTTCTAAGGCATTCCAGGCGATGGCTTATACAACTGTGAATCTCAGCTTTGACCTCTCGCAAATTATCTTTAATTTGCTGTTCAATCCAGAGAACTCCATCTATAGCAAGCTCCAAGTCCCTCCATGCATCAGTATGCTATGGGGTTCTCTATTACTGGAGCTGCCACTCTGGTCCTGTGAGGTATTCATTCTGCTCACTGCTCCAGGTCTGCCTGCCTCTCCCCGTGATCTGAGGGGACCTTGCGTGGACTAAGACATGGCCCCACACAAACCTGTGGCCCAAAGGCAGAGTTCTCTGGCTGTGGTTAACTTCTTCCTGATAATTTTGAAATGTACACAGTATGAGGACATGTAAAACAAAGATAATAAAGTCATTCAACAAATTCAGGCAGGGAGTAGTGGCTTACACCTATAATCCCAGCACTTTGGGAGGCTGAGGTGGAAGGATCGCTTGAGCCTAGGAGTTTGAAACCAGCCTGAGCAATATAGGGAGACCTAATTTCTACAAAAAAATTAGCCAGACATGGTGGTACACACCTGTGGTCCCAGCTACCTGAGAGACTGAGGTTAGAGGATCACTTGAGCCTAGAAGGTTCAAGGCAGCAGTGAGCCATGATTGTGCCACTGCACTCCAGCCTGGTGACAGAGCAAGACCCTGTCTTAAAAAATAAAAAAAAAAAAGGAAAAGAAAAGAAAAATCCAGACAAAATATCTGTAAGGGTATCAATTAAACATTTCCAAAGAAGTTGGTGAATGCTACATTTGGTTTCTAAAAATGTATGAATATAATTTTTATAGAGGAAAAAGCTCTTGAAGTATTACATAATCTTGAGATTATAATAAACACAATATACCAAGAATATAAAGAGAGGCTATATTTTTATTGACATATAATAGTTGTACATATTTACGGTGTACATGTGATATTTTGATACATGCATATAATGTGTAATGATCAAATCAGGGTAATTAGGATATGAATCACCTCAAACTTTTATCATTTTTTATGTTGAGAATGTGAAAGTCGATCATAAGAATTGGGTCATTCTTGTAATATCTAACTACTGAAACAAAGTTGAGAAGCCAGAATAAAAAAGCACTTAGGGTACAAAACATTGCTCCAGAAATGTAATTCTCTAGAAGCCTGACTGCTGCAACTGCTTGTTGTAACTCAAAGCCAGTTTTATCTATAGATTCCAAGAAAACTCTATGGAGTTGAAACTCTAGGACAAATTTTTTCCACCACCAATTGGAGTTTGCCAGCTCCCCAAACCCTTGCCAGTGCCAATAAACTTTCTTAAAGAGCAATACCCAAACATTTCTCCTTTTTTATAAAACCTCTAATCTTCTCTTTCTTCTTTGGACATACTGAAGATGATCCAATCTGCATATGCCCCAAATTGCAATTCTTTCTTCCCAAATAAAACATTAAATTTAGAGATTCTTCTCAATATTTTAAGTTTGACTTAACAGGAACATCCTAGACCTTCCCATTGAGTGACTTTGAACTCTACAATAAATTACTCTTAATTATAGTCACCTTACTGTGCTATCAAATGCTAGAACTTATTCCTTTTATCTAACTGCATTTTTGTACCCATTAACCAACCTCTCTTCATCTCCCCTCCCTACTCTTCTTGGCCTCTGGTAACCATCCTTCTACCCTCTATTGCCAAGAGATCTGCTTTTTAGCTCTCATATGTGTGTGAGAATATGCAGTATTTGTCTTTCTGTGCCTGGGTTATTTTGTTTAACATAATGTCTTCCAGTTCCATCCATGTTGCTTCAAATAACAGAATTTTATTATTTCTTATGGTTGACTAACATCCCATTGTGTATATGTACCACATTTTCTTTATCCATTCATCTGTTGATGGACACTTGAGATACTTCCAAACCTTAGTTATAGTGAATAATGCTGCAGTAAACACAGTAGTGCAGATATCTCTTTGATATACTGATTTCTTTTCTTGTGAATATCTACCCAGCAGTGGAATTACTGGATCACATGGTAGTTTTATTTTTAGTTTTGAGTAATCTCCATACTGTTTTCCATAATGGCTGTACTAGTTTACATTCCCAGCAGCAGTGTGTATGTATGAGTTCCCCTTTCTTTCTTTATAGTGTCTCCAGCATTTGTTACTTTTTGTCTTTTTGATAACAGCTGTTCTAACTGGGATGAGATATCTTAATGTGTTTTTAATTTGCATTTCTCTGATGATTAGTAATGTTGAGGATTTTTTCATATACCTATTGGCCATCTGTGTGTATTCAGCACATTTTAAAATCTGATTTTTTTGCTAAGTTGCCTGAATTCCTTGTATATTCTGAATATTAATCTCTTGTCAGATGAATAGTTTGCAAATATTTTTCCCATTCTGCAGGTTCTCTTTTCACTCTTTTGTTTTCTTTGCTATGCAGAGCTTTTTAGTTTGATGTAATCTCATTTGTCTATTTTTACTTTTGTTGCCTGTGCTTTTGATGTATTTTCCATAAAATCTTTGAAGACATCAATGTCTTGAAACATTTCCCCCATGTTTTCTTCTAGTAGTTTTGTAGTTTTGCATCTTACTTGTGCATGTTTCATCAGTTTTGAGTTGGGTTTTTGTAGATGGTGAGAGGTAGGAGTCTAGTTTTATTTTTCTGCATATAGATATTCAGTTTTCCCAGCACCATTTACTGAAGAGGCTATCCTTTTCCCACTGAATGTTCTCAGCTCCTTTGTTGAAAATCAGTTGGTTGTAAATACCTGGATTTATTTCTGCTATCTCTATTCTGTTCCATATGTGTCTTTTTATGCCACACCATGCCCTTTCAGTTACTATAGCTTTGTAGTGTATTTTGAAGTCAAGTAATATGTTGCCTCCAGTTTTGTTCTTTTTGCTCAGGATTGCTTTGGCTATTTGGGATCTTTTGTTGTTCCATATAAATTTTAGAATTGCCTTTTCTATTTCTGTAAATAATGTCATTGGGATTTTGATGGAGATTGCATTGAATCTGTAGAACACTTTTAGTAGCATGGTCATTTTCACAATATTAATCCTTCCAGTCCATGAACATGGTACAGTTTTCAATTTGTTTGTATTCTCTTTAATATCTTCCATTGGTGTTTTATACTTTTCCTTACAAAGATAGTTCACCTCCTTGGTTAAGTTTATGTCCAGATATTTAAATTTTTTAATAGCTATTTAAAATGGGACTGCATTCTTAATTTCTTTCTCAGCTGGTTTGTTATTGGTGTATAGAAATGCCACTGATTTTGTATGTTGATTTTGCATCCTGAAATCTTCCTGAATTTATCAGTTCTAAGAGGTTTTCTTGGTGAAACTTTTAGGGTGTTCTATATATAAAATTATGTTGTCTGTAAACAGGGTCATTTGACTCCTTTCTTTTCGATGAAAGTGGCTGTTATTTTTTTCTCTCCTAATTGCCCTGGACTTTCACTACTATGGTAAATATTTTTTTCTCTTGCCTAATTGTCATAGGACTTTCATTATTAGGATGAAGCAGGCATTCTTGTCTAGTTCTAGGTCTTAGAAGAAAAGCTTTCAGCGTTTTCCCATTCAGTACAGCTGTGGGTTTGTCATATATGACCTTTATTGAGTTGAGGTATGCTCCTTCTATAACTAGTTTGCTGAGGTTTCTTTTTTTTTTTTTTTTTTATTGTGAAGGGATGTTGACTGTCATCAAATGTTTTTTACCTCTAATTTGAGATGATCAGTTTTTATTTTTCATTCTTTTCATATGATGTATCACATTTTTTGATTTGTGTATGTTGATCTATCCATGCATTCCTAGGTTAAATCCCACTGAATCAGGGGATGAATGATCTTTTTAATGTGCTGGTAGTTTTGGTTTGCTTGTTTTTTTTTGTTTTTAATTTCTGCATCTATGCTCATCAGGGATATTGGCCTATAGTTTTCTTTTTCTATTGTATATTTGTCTGGTTTTGGATTCATGATAATGCTGGCCTCATACAATGAGTTTGAAATTATTTCCTCCTCTTCAATTTTCTGAAAGAGTTGGAGAAGAATTAGTATTAGTTCTTTAAATGTTTAGTAGAATTCAGCAGTTAAGCCATAGGTCCTGGGCTTTCTTACATGGGAGACATTTTATTACTGATTCAATCTCATTACTTTTAATTGATCTGTTCAAGTTTTCTATTTGTTCTTGGATCAGTCTTGGTAGGTTGTTTGTGACCATTTCTGCTAGGTTTTCCAATTTGTTGACATATAGTTTTCATATAGTTCCAAGTTATCTTTTGTATTTCTGTGGTATCGGTTTTGATGTCTCATCTTTGATTCCTGATTTTATTTCTTTGGATCTTTTCTCTTTTTTTCTCAGATAGTCTAGCTAATGGATTGTTGATTTTGTTTATTTTTCAAAAAAATTAACGTTTTGTTTCATTGATCTTGTGTATTTTTTTGTCTCAATTTTTGTTCACTTCTCTGATTTTTATTATTTCTTCTACTAACTTTGGGATTGCTTTGTTCTTGCTTTTCTGCTTCCTTGAGATGTACATTCGGTTGTTTATTTGAAATCTATGGCATTTATTGCTATAAACTTCCCTCTTCATACTGCTTTTACTATATCCTAGCGGCTTTGGTACATTGTGTTTCTATTTTCATGATTTACAAAATTTTTAAATTTCCTTCTTAATTTCTTCATTGACTCATTGGTCTAGTTGGTCCTCTTGCTTATATTTTTCTATTTTCTATTTAAAACAATACTCCATGGGTAAGACTGATGTATATCCCCAATTGAGAACTAAT
The DNA here is from genome assembly GCF_049354715.1 of Callithrix jacchus. Lineage (NCBI taxonomy): Eukaryota > Metazoa > Chordata > Mammalia > Primates > Cebidae > Callithrix > Callithrix jacchus. Next base: position 100,802,726 of record NC_133509.1, read on the forward strand.
GATCTAGAATGCTCTAGATTCAAATTAAATAAGTAAGGTTTTGACTAAGTTAGCATTTCGAATAATAACTGAGTTTACAGCTAATAACGTTATACTGCTATTGTCTAGTATCAGGCAAAACATTGCCAGGATACTCATAAATACAGAAAAACTTGAAAGAAACCATTTCTTAAGAGTTTTGATCAGTGTTTTCCCTGAGGTGAAAACATAGGCTGAAAAAGTAAGAACATTGACAAATCCCCAGGGACTTCCCACAAATCATACAATTTCTGAAGTATTCATTTAACTTATACAGATTTCACCTGAGGCAGAGTGAATGTGTCTTCTGATATGTCTTCCCTTGAAACTCTTATACTAGTCACATATCAAACAAACCCACTTATTTCTAATACTTCTCTTTTTATAAAGTAAAAGAGAAAACGTTGTCATTCTTCTTTTCCCAGGAGCCTTCTGGAAAATCTCAAAGATAGTTTTAGGTGTAAAAAAATCTTGAAAGTTTTATTTTACTTTTTTCTATATTTAGGATCTTATTTGGGGAAGGCAAAAAAAATTTTTTTTAAATTTTTTATTGCATTTTAGGTTTGGGAGTACATGTGCAGAACATGCAAGACAGTTGCATAGGTACACACATGGCAGTGTGTTTTGCTTCCTTTCCCCCCTTCACCCACATTTGGCATTTCTCCCCAGGCTATCCCTCCCCACCTCCCCCTCCTGCTGGCCCTACCCTTTTCCCCCCAATAGACCCCAGTGTTTAGTACTCCCCTCCCTGTGTCCATGTGTTCTCATTTTTCATCACCCGCCTAGGAGTGAGAATATGCGGTGTTTCATTTTCTGTTCTTGTGTTAGTTTGCTGAGAATGATGTTCTCCAGATTCATCCATGTCCCAACAAATGACACAAACTCATCATTTCTGATTGCTGCATAATATTCCATAGTGTATATGTGCCACATTTTCCCAATCCAGTCTATCATCGATGGGCATTTTGGGTGATTCCAGGTATTTGCTATTGTAAACAGTGCTGCAATGAACAATCGTGTGCATGTGTCCTTATATTAGAACGAGCTATAGTCCTTTGGATATATACCCAGTAATGGGATTGCTGGGTCAAATGGAAATTTTATTTCTAAGGCCTGGAGGAATCGCCACACTGTCTTCCACAATGGTTGAACTAGTTTACACTCCCACTAACAGTGTAAAAGTGTTCCTTTTTCTCCACATCCTCTCCAGCACCTGTTGTCTCCGGATTTTTTAATGATCGCCATTCTAACTGGCGTGAGATGGTATCTCAATGTGGTTTTGATTTGCATCTCTCTGACCAGTGGTGATGAGCATTTTTTCATCACCACTGGTCATCAGAGAGATGCAAATTGGCCTCATATATGTCTTCTTTCGTAAAGTGTCTGTTCATATCCTTTGCCCAATTTTGAATGGGCTTGCTTGTTTTTTTCTTGTAAATCTGTTTGAGTTCTTTGTAAATTCTGGATATCAGCCCTTTGTCAGATGGGTAAACTGCAAAAATTTTTTCCCATTCTGTTGGTTGCCGATTCACTCTAGTGACTGTTTCTTTTGCCGTGCAGAAGCTGTGGAGTTTGATTAGGTCCCATTTGTCTATTTTGGCCTTTGTTGCCAGTGCTTTTGGTGTTTTGTTCATGAAGTCCTTGCCTACTCCTATGTCTTGGATGGTTTTGCCTAGATTTTCCTCTAGGGTTTTTATGGTGCCAGGTCTTATGTTTAAGTCTTTAATCCATCTGGAGTTAATTTTGGTGTAAGGTGTCAATAAAGGGTCCAGTTTCTGCTTTCTGCACATGGCTAGCCAGTTTTCCCAACACCATTTGTTGAACAGGGAATCCTTTCCCCATTGCTTGTTTTTGTCAGGTTTATCAAAGATTGTATGGTTGTAGATATGTTGTGTTGCCTCCGATGCCTCTGTTCTGTTCCATTGGTCTATATCTCTGTTTTGGTACCAGTACCATGCTGTTTTGATTACTGTAGCCTTGTAGTATAGTTTGAAATCTGGTAGTGTGATGCCCCCTGCTGTGTTCTTTTTGCTTAGAATTGACTTGGCTATGCGGGGCTCTCTTTTGGTTCCATATGAAGTTCATGGTGGTTTTTTCCAGTTCTGTGAAGAAAGTCAATGGTAGCTTGATGGGTATAGCATTGATTCTGTAAATTACTTTGGGCAGTATAGCCATTTTTACAATATTAATTCTTCCTAACCATGAACATGGAATGTTTCTCCATCTGTTTGCGTCCTCTCTGATTTCGTTGAGCAGTGGTTTGTAGTTTTCCTTGAAGAGGTCCCTTACGTTCCTTGTGAGTTGTATTCCAAGGTATTTTATTCTTTTTGTAGCAATTGTGAATGGCAGTTCGTTCTTGATTTGGCTTTCTTTAAGTCTGTTATTGGTGTAGAGGAAGGCTTGTTATTTTTGCACATTGATTTTATATCCTGAGACTTTGCTGAAGTTGCTTATCAGTTTCAGGAGTTTTTGGGCTGAGGCGATGGGGTCTTCTAGGTATACTATCATGTTGTCTGCAAATAGAGACAATTTGGCTTCCACCTTTCCTATTTGAATACCCTTTATTTCTTTTTCTTGCCTGATTGCTGTGGCTAGAACTTCCAGTACTATATTGAATAGGAGTGGTGAAAGAGGGCATCCTTGTCTAGTGCCAGATTTCAAAGGGAATGCTTCCAGTTTTTGCCCATTCAGTATGATATTAGCTGTTGCTTTGTCATAAATAGCTTTTACTATTTTGAGATACGTTCCATCAATACTGAGTTTATTGAGGGTTTTTAGCATAAAGGGCTGTTGAATTTTGTCAAATGCCTTCTCTGCATCAATTGAGACAATCATGTGGTTTTTGTTTTTGGTTCTGTTTATGTGGTGAATTACGTTTATAGACTTGCGTATGTTGAACTAGCCTTGCATCCCTGGGATGAATCCTACTTGATCATGATGAATAAGTTTTTTGATTTGTTGTTGCAATTGGCTTGCCAATATTTTGTTGAAGATTTTTGCATCTATGTTCATCATGGATATTGGCCTGAAGTTTTCTTTTCTTGTTGGGTCTCTGCCGGGTTTTGGTATCAGGATGATATTGGTCTCATAGAATGATTTGGGAAGGATTCCTTCTTTTTGGATTATTTGGAATAGTTTCAGAAGGAATGGTACCAGCTCCTCTTTGTGTGTCTGGTAGAATTCGGCTGTGAACCCGTCCAGACCTGGGCTTTTTTTGTGTGGTAGGCTCTTAATTGCTGCCTCGACTTCAGACCTTGTTATTGGTCTATTCATAGTTTTGGCTTCCTCCTGGTTTGGGCTTGGGAGGACACAGGAGTCCAGGAATTTATCCATTTCTTCCAGGTTTACTAGTTTATGTGCATAGAGTTGTTTGTAATATTCTCTGATAATGGTTTGAATTTCTGTGGAATCTGTGGTGGTTTCCTCTTTATCGTTTTTTATTGCATCTATTTGGTTGTTCTCTCTTTTCTTTTTTATCAGTCTGGCTAGTGGTCTGTCTATTTTGTTGATCTTTTCAAAAAACCAGCTCTTGGATTTATTGATTTTTTGGAGGGTTTTTCGTGTCTCAATCTCCTTCAGTTCTGCTCTGATCTTAGTTATTTCTTGTCTTCTGCTGGGTTTTGAGTTTTTTTGATCTTGCTCCTCTAGCTCTTTCAATTTTGATGATAAGGTGTCAATTTTGGATCTCTCCATTCTTCTCATATGGGCACTTATTGCTATATACTTTCCTCTAGAGACTGCTTTAAGTGTGTCCCAGAGATTCTGGCATGTTGTGTCTTCGTTCTCATTGGTTTCGAAGAACTTCTTTATTTCTGCCTTCATTTCGTTGTTTATCCAGTCAACATTCAAGAACCAGTTGTTCAGTTTCCATGAAGCTGTGCGGTTCTGGGTTGGTTTCTGAATTCTGAGTTCTAACTTGATTGCACTATGGTCTGAGAGGCTGTTTGTTATGATTTCAGTTGTTTTGCTTTTGCTGAGCAGTGCTTTACTTCCAATTATGTGGTCAATTTTAGAGTAGGTGTGATGTGGTGCTGAGAAGAATGTATATTCTGTGGATTTGGGGTGGAGAGTTCTGTAAATATCTATCAGGTTTGCTTGCTCCAGGTCTGAGTTCAAGCCCTGGATATCCTTGTTGATTTTCTGTCTGGTTGATCTGTCTAATATTGACAGTGGAGTGTTAAAGTCTCCCACTATTATTGTGTGGGAGTCTAAGTCTCTTTGTAAGTTGTTAAGAACTTGCCTTATGTATCTGGGTGCTCTGTATTGGGTCCATATATGTTTAGGATCGTTAGCTCTTGTTGTATCGATCCTTTTACAATTATGTAATGCTTTGTCTCTTTTGATCTTTGTTGTTTTAAAGTCTATTTTATCAGAGATGAGAATTGCAACTCCTGCTTTTTTTTTGCTCTCCATTTGCTTGGTAAATCTTCCTCCATCCCTTTATTTTGAGCCTTTGTGTATCCTTGCATGTGAGATGGGTTTCCTGGATACAGCACACTGATGGGTTTTGGATTTTTGTCCAATTTGCCAGTCTGTGTCTTTTGATTGGTGCATTTAGTCCATTTACATTTAGGGTTAATATTGTTATGTGTGAATTTGATACTGCCATTTTGATGCTAGCTGGCTGTTTTGCCCATTAGTTGTTGTAGATTCTTCATTATGTTGATGCTCTTTAGCATTCAGTGTGATTTTGGAATGGCTGGTACTGGTTGTTCCATTCTATGTGTAGTGCCTCTTTCAGGAGCTCTTGTAAAGCAGGCCTGGTGGTAACAAAATCTCTGAGTACTTGCTTGTTCGCAAAGGATTTTATTTTTCCTTCACTTCTGAAGCTCTGTTTGGCTGGATATGAAATTCTGGGTTGAAAGTTCTTTTCTTTAAGGATGTTGAATATTGGCACCCACTCTCTTCTGCCTTGTAGAGTTTCTGCCGAGAGATCTGCTGTGAGTCTGATGGGCTTCCCTTTGTGGGTGACCTGACCTTTCTCTCTGGCTGCCCTTAGTATTTTCTCCTTTATTTCAACCTTGTTGAATCTGATGATTATGTGCCTTGGGGTTGCTCTTCTTGCGGATTATCTTTGTGGTGTTCTCTGTATTTCCTGCAATTGAGTGTTGGCCTGTCTTGCTAGGTGGGGGAAATTTTCCTGGATAATATCCTGAAGAGTATTTTCCAGCTTGGATTCATTCTCTTCGTCACATTCTGGTACGCCTATCAAACGTAGGTTAGGTCTCTTCACATAGTCCCACATTTCTTGGAGACTTTGTTCATTCCTTTTTGCGCTTTTTTCTCTGATCTTGGTTTCTTGTTTTCTTTCATTGAGTTGATCTTCGATTTCTGATATTCTTTCTTCTGCTTGGTCAATTCGGCTATTGAAACTTGTGCATGCTTCGCGAAGTTCTCGTATTGTTTTTCAGCTCCGTTAATTCAGTCATATTCCTCTCTAAGTTATCCATTCTTGTTATCATTTCCTCGAATCTTTTTCAAGGTTCTTAGTTTCTTTGCATTGATTTAAAACATGTTCTTTTAGCTCACAAAAGTTTCTCATTATCCACCTTCTGAAGTCTAATTCCGTCATTTCATCACAGTCATTCTCCATCCAGCTTTGTTCCCTTGCTGGTGAGGAGTTTTGGTCCTTTCTAGGCAGCGAGGTGTTCTGGTTTCGGGTGCTTTCCTCCTTTTTGCGCTAGTTTCTTCCCATCTTTGTGGATTTATCCACCTGTCATCTGTGTAGTTGCTGACTTTTTGATTGGGTCTCTGAGTGGACACCCAGATTGTTGATGATGAAGTATTTCTGTTACTTGGTTTTCCTTCTACCAGTCTAGCCCCTTCACTGTACGACTGCTGAGGTCCACTCCAGGCCCTGCTTGTCTGGGGTGCACCTATAGCAGCTGCGGAACAGTGAGGGATGCTACCAGTTTCTTTTTCTGCTATCTTTGTCCTAGAATGATGCCTGCCAAATGTCAGTCTTTTGGATATAGAGGGGTCAGGGAGCTGCTTGAGGAGACAGTCTGTACTTTATAGGAGCTCAAGTGCTGAGCTGTGAGCTCTGTTGTTCATTCAGGGCTGTTAGGCTGCTATGTTTAATTCTGCTGCAACATAACTCATAAAAAAACCCTTTTTTTCTCAGATGCTCTGTCTGGGGGGGTTGGGGCTTTCCTTGTGAGTGTCCGCCGCGCTGTCCTACCCAGCTAGGAGGCAGTCTAGTCACTATTTGCCTGCCAAGGCTCCGCCCTGCTGGTGTGAGGTTCGCCCTGTTGCTGCAGGCTCTGCCCTTCTGCTGCGGTCTCCGCCCTGTTGCCACGGGTTACGCCCTGCAGCGGAGTCTCTCTGTTGTAGTGGGTTGCCTCGGCAATGGCAGGCTGCTTCAGCAATGGGCGTGTACCTCCGTAGGGGCGGTTTGCCTCGGTAATGGCGGACGCCCCTCCCCCACAGAGCTGTGGCCTCAGGATACCCCTCCACGGGGAGCATTGGAATCGCTGTTTTGTTTGTCCCACTGCGCTACCCCAAATGCTGTGACCCTGGAATCTCCTGGGCTGGCTCACTGTCCAAGTCCCGTTCAGTCTCAAGTTCAGCCCTCCCAAGTCTCAGGCTGCCGGCCCAACAGGGCACCTGGACGAGCGCACTTTGTGCAGAGCGCTGTGTAGCGCCACCACAGCATGGGCCACTGCCGCACCGGTCACCGGCTGCACCAGCCAAAACCTCTGCCTGGCGTCCCACGTCTCCTCTATACCTAGGAATTTCCCCGTTCGGTGGGCAACAAAGATATGTCTGGAAATGCGGCCCTGACTCACCCCCTCCGTGCATTGACTGAGAGCTTCAATCCTGGGTTGTTCTCACAGTGCCATCTTGAGTCCTCTCCCTCGGCAAAATTTTTTAAAGTTGTCAGAAGAGTTTGGACACTTGCTTAAGAGAGGCTTATGGATACCTAAGAAGCAATATTTGGTTACCTATTTAATTAAAGTGACAATAAAATGTTAAAAAAATATATACTAACAGCAATGCAGTTAGAAAAACCCCTTATTTCTTTCATAAATGAGGAATTTTTTCTCCTTAAATAACAAAAGACATTATAAAGTCATCATAAAACACAGAAAATTATTCTGGTAAGACACAGAATGTTTTCTTTCTAGGAAGAAAGAATTATTCAGTTTAATTTTGTAAAGTAAGCATAGTATTCTTTACAGAAAGTAAAGAATTACCATTCATATTGTAAACAAAGGCATTCATCAGTAAACCAGGGAAGCAAACCCATCAAAATAGAATGAACTTTCCTAAGATTTAAATACATGTCATCACTTCTTTTCAGACTGAGCAATCATCCACAAAGGCCAAGCCTAGTTCACATTCCAAGTGTAGTCTTTCCTTATGCTTTTTCATATTCTAAGACAAACTGATCTCATGACATAAGGACAGATCTCAGGTCCAAAAGCTCAAAATAAATTTTTAAAATAATTCTAACATGTTACTTACGTAAACATGCAATTTGTTCATCATTGCTATTCTCAAATTAGACAACAAACCAATATTTAAAAAATTCTCAGCTCTAACTTCTAATATGATATTGGTAGTTATAATCTACATACACAAGTAACCTTTGAGATCTGCAACAAGTCACAAGGGTGCCAAATGGTTTGGAGACCAAAAACTTTGAGGACAGCTGCTTTAGGATAAAACTACTCTTTTTCCTTGAAATATCAAAACACATATGCAGTTGGATCTCTCTGTCACTATTGCTCCTTAGTAGCAACCACTCATTAATTATAACTTTTAAACAAAGCAACTAACTTCTCCTTTACAGAGAAAAGTGAGTGTGGGATGGATAATTGAGAACTTTCTGCAATACACAAGCATTACAGCAAACTGGAAAAGTTTGAAACAATTTTCTACAGATATGCACATCTCTTTAACATGTTCTTAAGGTGGCGCAAGTGAACATGTCATTGACATTACTCATAGATATAGTACTTCTAGAGCTTATAATTAATTATATGGTACAGTAGTCTATCTTACTTAGAAATGATGTAGATATTCCACATATATCTGATAATTAACTCAATTTAATACCAGTTCAAGGGTTTTCAGCTACCTAAGGATCTTGGAAATTATCTTCAAGTTGGCAGGCTACAAAACATAATTATTCTTGAAATAAGGTTATGGAAATTATGATTCAATTTTGTTGGACACATATTTACATTATGTACGAATAATGTTAGTGTGCTTGATCAGTAACCTGATAACTATAGAACAAAGCAAACTCAAGTAGAATGAAATGTATGCTTCTATTATACTCACACAGATAAATCAGATAAGACATACTGTTTTATTAAACCAAGCATATTAAACTACAAATGTTCCTTGACTTATGATGGAGTTATGTCCCAATAAACCCATTGTAAACTGAAAGTACTGTAAGCCAAAAACACTTTCAATTTATGATATTTTCTCTCTTTCCCTCTCTCTTTCTTTTCTTTGTTCAGGGTCTTGCTCTGTTGCCCAGGCTGAGTGCAGTGGTGCAATCACCTCACTGCAGCTTTGGTCTCCTGGGCTTAATGGATCCTCCCATCTTAGCCTCCTGAGTAGCTGGGACTACAGGGGGATGCTACCATGCCTGGCTAATTTTTGTATTTTTTTGTAGATATGTGGTTTGGCCATGTTGCCCAGCTAGTCTTGAACTTCTGGGCTCAAACAATCTGCCCACCTTGGCCTCCGTAAGTGTTGGGATTACAGGTGTGAGCCACAGCACCCAGCCAATATTTTCAATTTGAGATGACTTTTTCTGGATGTAACCCCATTGAAATTGAGCAGTGTACTGAATGAATATCACTTTTGCACCATTGTACAGTTGAAAAATCCTAAATCAAACTATGGTCAATCAAGAACTTGCTGTAATCTTATTTGCCAAAGACATGCTGTAATTATGTGAACTTGAGCAGGGTGCAGCGACTTGTATCTATAATCTCAGTGCTTTGGGATACTGAAACAGAAGGATGGCTTGAGCTCAGGTGTTCAACGCTGCAGTGAACTACGATAGTGCCACTGAACTCCAACCTAGATGACCGAACGGGACACTGTCTCTCAAAAAAAAAAAAAAAGGTGGAAGGTGGGCAGGGTAGTTCCTGCCTGTAATCCTAGCACCTTGGGAAGTTGAGGCAGGAGGATGGCTTGAGGCCAGGAGTTCAAGACCAGCCTAACCAACACAGAGAGACCTATTTTTACTAAAAATTAGAAAAACCAAAAAGTTATCTGTGCATAGGGGCATGCACCTGTAGTCGCAGGACTCAGGAGGCTGTGATGGGAAGATCACTTGAACCCAGGAGGGTGAGGCTGCAATGAACCATGGTTGTGCCGCTGTACTCCAGCCTGAGTGACACAGTGAGACGCTGTTTCAAAAAAAAAAAATTACTTGGATTCTTAAAGGGTTTCTGAATTTGTTTCTGTAAGCATATTTTAGCATCATACATTTAAGGTATTAGAAATCCAATCTCCTTAGTTTATTAAAATTTTAGTAATATTCAGTTTATAAAAGCACTTAATTATGTCTTTAAGTCAATCAGAATAGAGGTTCTTTAAGAAACTTTAGAATTTAATTTATTAATACTCTCCCAAGATAGGAGAATATTTTATATTCACACAACAAGAGGTAAAGGCTTAAATTACAGAAATAGATGTCTAGCCACAAAGGAGCTTACAGCTTCAATTCTACAGTTTTAGCTTCAGGTTAAGAGATAGGAGGCACAGAAACACAGAAACTCACTGGTGCAGGTATCGAAGGGCTATTCTCCTTCCCGATGGGCACAAACTTCTCTGAGCTCAAAATAAACAAATTGACAAACAAGTAAGACTAACCAACCAGATTCTCTGTCATCTTTTTATTTAACAGAAAATAGATTTCTATAACATATTAATCCATTTATAGAAACCATTAAATGATCAGACTGTAAAACCAAATTCCTGCTCATTGTTGCCACTGTTGGGGGACGGCTTCTCAGCCATATGCAAAAGAAACAAATGAACTAAAACAAAACAAAACACAAAATTGGTAGAGATGGGGAGAAGAAACTAAAGAAACAGTCAACAAAGTTCTATTGCTACCTGTCCTAGTCAGGGTTCTGTAGAGGGACAGGACTAGTAGGATAGATGTATATATGAAAGTGAGTTTATTAAGGAGGATTGACTCACACGGTCACAAGGTAAAGTCCCACAATAGGCCATCTGCAAGCTGAAGAGCAAGGAAGCCAGTCCAGGTCCCCAAACCCCAAAAGCAGGGAAGCTGGCCAGGTGTGGTGGCTCACGCCTGTAATCCCAGCACTTTGGGAGGCCAAGGCAGGTGGATCATGAGGTCAAGAGATGGAGACCATCCTGACCAACATGGTGAAACCCTGTGGCTACTTGCCTGTAATCCCAGCTATTCAGGAGGCTGAGACAGAAGAATCACTTGAACCTGGGAGGCAGAGATTGCAGTGAGCTGGGATCGCACCACTGCACTTTAGTTTGGTGACTGAGTGAGACTCTGTCTCCAAAAAAAAAAAAAAAAGGAAAAAGAAAAAGTAGGGAAGCTGACAGTGCAGCCTTCAGTCTCTGGTCGAACACTCAAGAGCCTCTGGCAAACCGCTGGTGTAAGTCCAAGAGTTCAAAAGCTGAGGAACTTGGAGTTCGATGTTTGAGGGCTAGAAGCTTCTAGCATGAAGAAAGATAGAGCCCAGAAGACTCAGCCAGTCTAGTCCTTCCACGTACTTCTGCCTGCTTTTATCCCAGCTGTGCTGGCTGCTGATTAGATGGTGCCCATTGAGAACGAGGGGTGGGTCTGGCAACACCCTCATCGACACACCTAGGAACAATACTTTGCATCCTTCTATTCAATCACGCTGACACTCAATATTAACCATCACAGTACCTCAGCTTCCAGGAATTTACATGGTGGGGTTTCAGCTTCCTGGAGATGCACTTCTCTTCCCCGGGAGCAGTTTCTCTTGGGCCATAAGGTGAGTCCACATCACTGGAAGATGTCTAAAGCTGCTAAAAAATATATTTTTTTAAAAAGGTAAACGTAACTTATGCAAATATAAAATGAATGTGTCAATAGTTTTACTTAATAAGAGAAACAGTACAACGCTACAATGGATTCAAAAAATATTTCAAAGAGCACAGGCACATACAGGCATGCAGAGGAAGAAAAATATATTCCTTCTACCTATCTTAGAGTTGTTAGCTGGGGCCTTTGTAACAAAAGACAGGAACAACAGAAATGAACACAAATTTATTTAATATAAGTTTTTATAACACTGGGGACTTTTTTTTTTTTCTGAGACAGAGTCTCACACTGTCACCCAGGCTGGAGTGCAATGGCATAATTTTGGCTCACTGCAACTTCTGCCTCCCAAGTTCTAGCACTTCCCCTGCCTCAGCCTCCCAGTTAGCTGGGATTGCAGGTGCCCATCATCGTGCCTGGCTAATTTTTTGTGTTTTTAGTAGAGATGGGATTTCACTATGTTGGCCAGGCTGGTCTCAAACTCCTGACCTTGTGATCCGCCCACCCCGGCCTCCCAAAGTGCTGGGATTACAGGCGTGAGCCATCGCCCCCAGCCACACTGGGCACTTCTTAAGGAAAGAAAACTCCAAAGAAACAATTAAACCCATGTTTGGATGCCAGGTTTGATGAAGAGGGGAAAATTGTAGAATGTGGAAGGACAAAGGGAATGAGTAAATCAGGGGAAACTTAACAAGGCCTGTTCACTCACATTCCTCTCTGTGTCCCTCCATCTTCAAAGGTAAGGATGTTTCTTTCCTCTGGGTGTAGGGAGGGTGACCTCTCACCTGAGAGTGTACAATCTCCTTCATGGGAGAAGGACACGGGAAAGCCGAGACCTTTCTGCACATGCTATTTCTCAAATTCCTTAAGCTGTGAATACTCAGTATTTGTATTGGTGCCATATTTTGGGGCAATATGTCCTGAATCCCACCAGACACTTACATGAATTTACAAATAAAAATCTGCTTTTTCCATAGTGAGAGGGAGAAGGGGAATCAGTTGTCTCCCCACCTGACAAAATGTGTTTTCATGTTTATAGACCAGAATGATTTGCATTGCCACCAGCTATCTACAATTTACAGAGTTGAAAAATAGCTCAGACGATGAAAGACACAAACCCCATAGAGCAGAAAACCTAAAGGGCTGTGCTTTAGACAACATGTAGATTTCCATTGAAGATATATTCTAGTCTTTTTCTTTCTTTGTTTTGATCCATTTCAAAGTCTTTCACAAACAAGACTCAAAAGCATAAAAATTATAAAAATCACACAAGTTTTACAACAAAAAAGTTATATTAAATGTGGACCACAGGTACATTTTACTATGTTTGATTTGATGTGGAGTGGAATATTAAAAAATAAAGTGAAAGTGCCTAGAATCTATGAAGGTCCCCTTGCTGTTTAGTAGGTGATAGCACTGCATTAAGTGATTGGGGGATCACTGAGAAGAGGGGAGATTTGGGCCAAGCCTTCATGGAACTTACATCTCATTTCATCATGGTGTACAAAAACAAAGAAATTTTTTTAAAAATTAGGTACTGATATGTAATCAGAAAAATGAGTTCAGTAAAAGAGGATGATGCAGAGGAAATGTGACTGACTAATAAGGTGGTATAGAAGATATTGTTGGTTGCTGACTTACTATGCTTCACTGCTTTTTTGAGATCTGGCCCCTAATTTTTTTTCTTGTATAGAGGGGCTTGAAGTGTGCAGGGAAGGTACGCCGTTCCCCTAGTCCCAGGCTATGGTCAAAGCCCAGCACAGTAATTCTATCTTCTGTGTCTTTCTCTCCATTACCACTGAAATTATTGTTTCTGGCACTGTTGTCTCTCTTTTGTGTTACCATTCTCCAAATCACTTTATTTCTGTTAACCTGTTTGTGAACTTCATTACAAATTAATTTATTTAAAATTAACTGTGAAATTGTGAAAACATACATAATGAAAAGCATATAAAATGAAAAGTAAAGAACAGCTTTTAATAAAATGATCATCCAAATAACCATCACCCAGGGAATAGAATAGGAAATTGTGAGCATCCCCCAGTCCATCTACGTGTCTTTGCCTCATTGTGGCCCCTTTCTTATTTCCAATCACTATCTTGATACTGTGCTAATTCCATCTAGCCTTTTCATCAGAGTTTTAGCACCTGTGTATTAATCTGAAAATTTTGCAGTTATGGCTGTTCTGAACTTTATTGTAAGTTGCTTCCTTCACTCAACACTGTATTTGTGAGATTCATTCATGTTGCTGGCAAAACTAATTTGCTAAGTTTCATTGCTATATAGCAGTGTTCTCAAAATGTTTTGCTCTCAGACCTCTTTACACTGTTAAAAATTATTGGGAACACCAAGTACCTTTTGTTTATAGGGGTTGTATTATCAGTGTTTAGTGCATTAGAAATTAAAATTAAAATCTAAAAATATTTTTTTATTCATTAGAAATAACATTAGTACTTCAAAAAGGTATTGGATATATGGTAAATCTAGAATTACTGTATAACCCAGCAATTCCACTCCTAGAAAGCGGGAACACAAACAGATGTTTGAGCACCAATGTTTATTGCAGCATTTTCCACAATAGCCAAAAGGAGAGAACAACCCAAATGTCCATCACCGCAATATTAAATACCATCAAAATTTGGTATATACGTATAATGGAGTATTATTCAGCCATAAATGAGAATGAAGTTCTGCTACAACTTGGAGGAATCTGAAAAACAGTATGGTAGGTGAAAAAGCCAGATACAAAAGGACAATAATTGTATAGTTACATAATACGAAATGTCTAGAATAGGAAAATTATAGAGACAGAAAGTAGATTAAAGGTTTCCAGGAGTTAGGGGAGGGAAGGAATGGGCGTTACTGTTTCAAGAATGTAGTGTTTCTGTTTGTGATGATATAATTAGATGCCATGGAGCATATTTTAAAATTTTTTAAATGGCAAATTTTATGTTATATATATTTTAGCATAATAAAACAAATAAACAGGAACAAAAGTAATGATAATAAAACTATTACTGTTAACATTAGTGCTGTGGTCTGAATGTTTGTTCCCCTGCCCCAAAATTCACGTGTTAGAATCCTTACCTCCAAGTTGATGGTATTAGAAGATGAGGCATTTGGAAGGTGACTAGGTCAGAGGGCAGAGTCCTCACGAATCAGATAAATGCTCTTATAAAAGGGCTTAAGGGAGCTTCCCTGCCCCTTCCGAAATGTGAGGAATCAGGGAGAAGATACCATCTATGAAAACAACTTTTGACTAGACGTCAAATCTCCCAGCGCCTTGATCTTGGACTTCTGAGCCTCTAGAATTCAGAGAGATGTTTCTGTTTTTATACACGACCTAACTTATGATATTTTGTTATAGAGGCAATCTGAACTGTCTTAGTCTTGCAACAGTAAGTTACATATTTTCATGAAAAATAACTGTAATTTCCACAATAATAAATTAATTAGAAAAGTGGCATTGTTTTACATGTCTTTAGTGTGTAGTTTAAGAGAAGACAGTTGAATTTTCATTGGATTTTGCATTAATGTATTGTAATACTTTGGTTTAGCTGAAGTATCTGAAGGAAATCTAGTTTTACACAATTATGCAGTTGGAAAAGGGAGGAGTAGTTTAATAGATTGTGCAGGTAATTGTGGACTTCCTTCTTTGATATTATGCCAGAAGTTGATAAATAGTACTTTCTTAAGAATTTTTTGAATGTGGTATCTGAAACCATATAGTTTTGTCTATCTCACTCTTTGAGTGGATCTTTTGCTTAAGTATGATTTTATAGCATTATGCATTGATGGCTCATGAGTTATGCATATCTTCTGAATGTTGACATATTTCATTATGCAATATAAAAAAATTCCAGTAAAGTCGCCACCAATCTGATCTGAAGATTCTTTAAGTTTTGGAAAACTCATAGTGGTGGGTCCAGTTTTCAAAAATTCTAATTTTCGTGTGAAAGCTCAGATTTTATAATTGGCAACAAATACTGTCATATTTTTTTCCAGGCTAACTTTGTTAATGTTTGAGAAATTATCTGCCAGATTCCTAAGTCTGAATAACTACTGCTGATACGTCAGTTTGTTTATCCAAATAAAAACTGCTGTGTTATTTTTAAAAATTGTTAGTTCAGCTCACAACTCAAATATTTGCACAAGTGCTTTTCTTCAAGGCAGCCATTGTACTTTGAAATGCAGCAAAAGTGCTTTATGCGTATTTCCTATTTTGTCACACAGAATATTTAAAAATATACTAACTCTTTTGGAGAAAAATTTGGCAATACCTATCAAAACGACATACTCACTTACTTTTGATTTAGCATTCCTACTTCTAGGAACTACCTTGAATATATGCCTCCAACAGTGCAAAAATTCATTATATACTTTGGATGTTTTGTACCTTCCAAATCTTATGTTGAAATGTGACCTTCAGTGTTGGAGGTGGGCCTAGTAGAAGGTATTTGGGTCATGGAGATGGATCCCTCATGAATGGCTTGGTGCTGTCCTCGTAGCAATGAGTGAGTTCTCACTCTCTGAGTTCATGTAAGATATGGTTGTTTAAAAGAGCCTGGCACCTTCTTCCTCTCTCTCTTGCTCTCTCTCTCACCATGTGACACATTGGCTTCCCCTCACTTTCCAACATGAGTATAAGCTTCCTTAGGGCCTCGCCAGAAGCAGATGTGGCACTAGGCTTCATGTACAGCCTGCTGAACCATGAACCAAATCTTTTTTCTTCATAAATTACCCAATCTCCAGTATTCCTTTTTAGCAATGAAAATGAACTAACACAATGCATAGGTACATGTTTATTTGTTGTAGCTTATTTAGAATTGCAAAGTATTGGAAACAACCTAAATGCCCATACCTAGAGAAGCTGTTGAATAAACTACATAACATCTACAAAATGAAGCATTATACAGCTAAATAGAAGAATAAAGGAGATCTATAAGAACCAATTTGGAATGATTTCCAGGATATACTGTTAACAGAAAAAAAGCAAAGAACAAAAGAATGTTTATAGTATACTATTCCTTATATAAGAAAAAAAGGATAAAGCACACATATCTGCTTGTTTGCACAAAAGAAATCAGGAAAGATAAATGAGATTATCTTAGCGGTGGGTGGGAAGTAATTGGAATGGGACTAGGCTGATATTGATGAAGAGGAGTGACTTTTTTGGGGGGTGGGGTGTGTACCAAATTTCTTTATTTGAAGGAATGGTACAAATCAAAGAACTTAAGTTGATGTTTTGGTACAACTTACAGAAAAAGTAAAAGAAACCCCAACATGCATGCACTGCCTTAGGGACCCAGAAAGTCACCCATGGCTATGGGAAAATTAGCCTAAGGCTTAGCGCTCATTATCACTGTCTCCCAGGGTGATCTTGTCAAAGAGATATCCTGCCAAGTCAGATTCAGGGGCTCCCATCTTGTGAGAGTTGGTTGCCCAATTATTTGATGGATTTCACCTGCTCATTTAGGTAATGTGTGTCAATGAAGTCAATACAACGGGGGTCATTTTTGTCAGTGGCCAGTTTGTGCAGTTCCAGTAGTGATTGATTCACGTTTGTTGTCAAGTGTAATGCATACTCTATTGCATTCAGCCCACTCTCCCAGTCATCATAGTTTGGTTTCTTGATATCCTGAAGGAAGATTCAACCACCTCTCTGGTTCTGCAGCTTCTTCAGTTTCTCGGCATATTCCCTCTCCTCATGAGATTGGTGAAGAAAGTATTTGGCAAAGTTCTTCAAAGCCACATCATCGCAGTCAAAGTAATAAATAAGATTTAGATAGGAAGAGACAGGCGGCATAGAGCTCCAGGTTGATCTGGCAGTTGATGGCAGCCTCTGTGTCCTGGTGGTGAGGCAGGAGAATAGGGTATGGAGGCTGGGAACCTAGGGCTGATTCGTGCTGATGTCCTAGAACTGAATCAAAAGGAAAACCCCACCTCTCCATGCCCAAGTAACAAAAAGATGAGAGGCTGCTCCCTTTGTGCTGCCTTGCAGATGAATAATGGAAAGTACCTCTGTAGCTTCACTTCCTGCAACCAGTCAGACTGATCATGGGCCAAGTCTTTATTTACATAGGGTGTAACCAAGTAACCAATGGGAAACCTCTAGAAGGTATTTAAACTCCAGAAAATTCTGTAACCATTGCTCTTGAGCCGCTTGTTCCAGCCTGCTCCTACTCTCTGTGGAATGTACTTTTGTTTCAGTAAATCTGTGCTTTCCTTGCTTCAGCTTTTAGTTGCTTTGCTTGTGCATTTTGTCCAATTCTTTGTTCAAAATGCCAAGAATCTGGATGACTCCCAGTCAAGACCCTTGAATAGTATGGTAGTGCTGGCTCACCTGCAAGGGGAATGCGTCCTCATGGAGGCTAAGGAGAGGCGGCAGGGGCCTTGGGGCTGTCTGAGGGCTTGGTGAGGAGGCAGCGGAGGGATGGCTGTAAGCGGCCTGCAGTAAGGTTGCAGGGAGTGGAGGACCAGCACCAGGTTCCATCCAAACCCTGTTGAAGCAGGAAACTCCAGACTCCCATGAAGAACGTCTAGATACATTGTTGAGTACACCGTTTTGTATAGCCTTGACTCTTAGAAACAGCATCTTACACATACACCCAAATATCAACAAACACTTCAAAGCAAGCAGGATGTAAGAAGCAGCAAAATGAAATAAAAACCAGAACAATTGATTTTTTTTTTTTTTTTTTTGAGACAGTTTCCCTCTTGTTGCCCAGGCTGGAGTGTAATGGCGCAATCTCGGCTTACTGCAACCTCCGCCTCCTGGGTTCAAGCGATTCTCCTGCTTCGGCTTCCAGAGTAGCTGGGATTTACAGGCACGCACCACCATGCCCAGCTAATTTTTGTGTTTTTAGTAGAGACGGGGTTTCTCCATGTTGATCAGGCTGGTCTTGAACTCCTTACCTCAGGTGATCTGCTCGCCCCGGCCTCCCAAATTGTTGAGATTACAGGCTTGAGCCACTGCGCCCTGCCGCGCATTTTTTTAAAAATGAAAAACACTGAAGAGGATGGGGAAGGAAAGAACTGACCTAAGTCATTTTGAAAAACAGTTACTTGACTAGATCCTATATGACTAAAGACACAGAACCTGCACACGGGGCATAGGTGAGCAGTTCTGTAACTACTTTATGTTTAGGAACAAATCAGTATAGATAATGAAAACATTTCTCACTGTTGGTGAAAGAAGTCACAAATAAGAAAAGGAGAAATACTGGAATAAACTTTAAGTTGTTGGATTGGAATCAGAGGTATCAGTGTGAACTCGTTTTTTTAATGGATACACAGGTATAGAGTGTGTGTGCTTTTTACACTCGATCTTAGCCAAAAAGTGGAGAAGCAATTGTGTGTGTGGTTTAATTCTAACTGTCCTTTGATTGGCACTTAATAGCAATGAACATGCCTGCTTTCCTTGGTTTTTCCAATAAAAAGAACCAGAACTCCACAGGAAAAATGGAAGATTCCAGGGTTTGGCTGTAGAAAATACAAAATGAGCTTGGAACATCATAAAGTACCAGAAAAAAAGGAAGTGCTTCAAAAGGATAGGGATATGTCAGCACAACACAGGAACCCATCTGAAGGAGAACTGATGGTCAAATCTAAATAATTTGAGCAAGAAAAAAAATAATGGTACAATTGGGTTATAACCTATAGACTGAAACAAATATCCATGAGTCCATACTGATGTAAATAAATAATTGAATAAATCAATCGGAGAGAAGAGATAGCTTTTCCTTACAGAACATTTCCACATCTAGTAATTCAAGGCTACAGACCTTAAATTTCTAGGTGTGGTAGACAGAAAAATGTCCCCCTCCCCAAAGATGTCCATACTCTAATCTCCAGCACCCGTAAACATGTTATCTTACACTGCAGAGGGGCAGATGTGATTAAATTAAGGCCTTTGAGACAGGGAGATTATCCTGAATTATCTGTGTGGGCCTAAGGTAATCACAACCATTCTTGGATTTAATGTTGCACATTTTGAGAAGTCTTCAAAAAAAAGAAAAAACAGATTACATAACTAACAAACAAGTAGGCGAGGCCAGTGGAATGGTAACAAACAAACAAAAACTTTGATCCTAAAGAGGGCAAAAGAGAACAGAAGAAGACACAGAAAACAGTAGGTAGGTAGGACAAAACAGGTGGCAAATGGTAGATTTAAACCAAAGACATGGAATGAAGTGAATTAAGTGAGAGGCTGAACTCTACATCGTTTAAGAATTATTTTAGGCTGGGTGTGGCGGCTCATACCTGTAATCCCAGCACTTTGGGAGGCAGAGGTGGGCGGATCACTTGAGGTCAGGAGTTTGAGACTACCCTGACCAACGTGGTGAAATCCCATCTGTACTGAAAATACAAAAATTCGCTAGGCATGGTAGTATGTGCCTGTAATCCCAGCTACTTGAGAGGCTGAGGCTGGAGAATTGCTTGAACCCAGGAGGCGGAGGTTGCAGTGAGCCGAGATTGTGCTATTGTAGCTTTCCAGCCTGGGTGACAAGAGCGAAACTGTCAAAAAAAAAAATTAATAGGTTTGTCAATTCTGTGAATATCTCTGGAAGAATACACGGTGTTTCCCTAGGGTCTCAGCTGAGAGAAAGGCTTCTCTTTCATTATTTATCTTTATTTGAAATTTTGACCATGTGAATGTATTACATTCCCATTTAAAAAATGTTAATTAAAATACATATTTGTTGAATGAGTATACTGGGTATGAAAATTCATAGAACAGATTTATCTTTCTGGTTTATATTTAGATTTTCTTGTTCCTTCACCTCCACCTAGTTTTCCTGCTCCTATTTCTCTCTTCCTTTTTCCTTTTAGCATTTTGTGCCCAATGCGGGGGTTACAATGGCTTGCTGCAAATATTGCAATTTAAGAAACATAATACACTTTACCATTTATCCGAACTGGACCATGGCCCCCTGGCTCTGGAACAAATCTGTCCAGGGATTTTTCCAGGACTCCAACCTCCTGGACCTGGCTATGAAGAATGGTGATGATGGAGCCAGTTCTCTGGCCACCTTAGCTATGACCACCAAAGCATGAGGACGTGTCCCCTACTTCCCAAAGGAGGCTTCTCCACAGAACGGGGAATCCTGAGAATCTAGTTTCACTTCAAGAAATTAGCAGAGAAGACCAGCTTAGGCATCACGGAAAAATCCTGTCTCTAAAAAAAATATAAAAATTAGCCAGACATCGTAGTTCATGCCTATAGTCCCAGCTACTTGGGAAGCTGAGGCGGCCTCCCAGGATTGCTTGAGCCCAGGAGGTCAGGTCTGCAGTGAGCCATGATTGTGCCATGGCACTCCAGCCTGGGTGACAGAGCAAGACCCTGTCTCCAAAAGAAAAGAAATTAGCGGAGAAATGAATCCGGAAGCTGCTGCTTCAATCCAGGTCAAGTATGTGTTTCTAGGATTTTGACTGTGTTTCCCTGGCTGTCAGCAGCAGCTGTGCTTGGGAGCCCGCTGTGCTGGGATGATGTCTTAGGAAACATTACTCAGCAACTGCAGAAGTGTGCAGTAATAAACATGTGTTTGGACAATAGGGAGAAAGAAGTGAGGGTTTCCTGAACAGGTACTGGAAAGCATCTTGTACAGCCTCAGAAATGCTTTTCAGTAGCTGATCCCTGGTGGCTCAGTGCAGGAGGCTGTCTCACCAAGGAGTGGGGTGTGCCTCAGAGCAGGCAGAAAACACCTAGGCAGAAAATGGCTTCCTCTTACTCTAAGCTTGAAATGCTCCTGGTTTGCAGGGGTTGGTCTCTGATGATCATTAAGAGCAAACCTAAATGTCTATGTATATGAAATTTTTTCATGCAATAAGCTTTTAGTGGCTGTGTGCTGTAAGCCAACTACCATGGGCTTTGATTTATCAGTGTTTGGAGGAAGATAGGAAGAAAAAGCATATCAGAGAGAAGAGAGTTTTATAACCTCAGCTTCTCACCAGTAGGCAAGCAATATGGCATTAAGACAATGAGGAGTCCCAGAATTAATCACCCTCATTTCTCTTCTGTGAGACCAGTTGTTATAAACCAGGGATGGGCAAACTACCTCCTACAGCCAAATCTGACTCACAAACCAACCCAGCTCATGGTCAATCTAGCTCACTGCATCCTTTTACAAATAAACTTTTATTGAACTGCAGCCACATACATATGCTTACATATTGTCTATGGTTGCATTCACACTAAAATGGCAGAGTTGAAACCACAGCTATATGGCTCTCAAAGCCTAAAATTTATTCCCCAGCCCCCAATGGAAAAAGTTTACTGAGTCCCGAAAAAGTTGACTCAGTCCCGTAAAGTTTACTGAGCAATATCATAAATATGCTGGTATCACATAAAGCAAGGATGTGTTCAATATGTCATCGGGCACATCCAGAACTAAACATTTCTTAGTAGGGATTGGTAGGTAGGAGAAACTTAGGGCCACGTAGACTGGTGGAGTTTATGATTGAACCTTGGCATAACTTAGTGTGTCCTTTTTCTAGGAGAGCTCATGTTTATAGCTGTACACGGGAGGCAGAATGATGCAGTTCAGCAGTGATTAAAGGCAGAGCAGGTTCTTCCCACATCTGCTTTTCTTGGCAACTGGAAAGCAGTCAGTGTGAAAGGGGATGGAAAAATGTCATGGATTCAGGCCCTTGGAGGCAGCAATGAGAAGTACTGGATGTGATGAACACCTAGCTACTACATGATTGGACCATAAAACAAAATGTTGAATGAAAAATGAGATCTATAATGCCAAACTGTTTGTCAATTAAAAATATATGCACGCAAATCAATAATTTGCATGTTTTATACCACTTATAAGCAAAAAGATACACACTAAACACATTACAATTGCCTTGTAGGGGAAATTGCCTTGTTTTGGGAAATAAGAGTGAATCAATCAATCAATAAGACAGTGGAGAGGCACCACATGGACAGATGATGATGCTGTGCTAAAGTGCTGGTAACAGCTGAGGACTTTAACTGACAGCACCTGAAGTCAAAAAGTAACAACTGAAAAGAATGGGAGGAGGAAGGAAGGGGGAGGGTAAGGGAAGGAGCGAGAGAGGGAGGTGGAAGAAAAGAAGGGAGGGAGGGCAAAGGAAAAGAGGGAGAGAGAAGGAAAGAAGAAAGGATAGAAAGAGGCGGGGGAGAAAGTGAAGGACAGAGAGAGGGAGAAGGAAGAAAGGAAGGAAAGAAGGGAGTTAGGGAGAAGGAAGGAAGGTGGAAACAAGGCTGGAAGAATATGGAGACATACCCTGCTTCTGTTATAGCTCTAACAACTACATGGGTTTCAGACCCATGATGACCTATAAGGACTCAGCTTGCAAACAATCCAGCATCTTAATGGAGGCAGTGGTGGTAGTGATGGTGATGTGTGTGTATGTGTGTGACATGGGTAGGGGTCAGAGCTGGGAAACACAAGCCAAATGAGTTCAGTCTAGAAGTAGATAGGATGTAAGAGTCCCAGGAAAGTTGAGGATCAAGCCCCAGTTGGGATTCACAGCCCAGTCAAGAACTTGCTGCTCTGGTAATGAGGGGTGAGTGTGGTATGGGTCGGGGAGGGCTTTCGCACTCTGGACACTCATATGGGGCATGTTGAGAGTGAGTTCTAATATAACACTAGGTTCTGTGTGGCCCAAGGACTGAACAGAATTCTTGGGCAACAGCAGGTTAAAGGACTTCAGAGATAATCACCAGAACCTTAGGTGAATGCTCTCATCCTGTGTTTAATTTCCACTACTTGGTTTAATAATTTCTGTTGTGACGCTTATGGGGTTGTTTTGATGGTCAAATGAGATGGCGATGCATAAAAGAACTGTGGAAAAGTAAAGTACTCCTGACTTCAGTTATTAATGTATTTAAGCTGTTTTTCAGAATATAATTTCTTCTTCCTAGCTACCCATCAGCCCAGTTTGCTGGTTAGAAAGAGAAAAAGGGAGCTAGTAAAAATTCCAAGCAGCCATTTAACTCCAGAAGATGTGAGAAAAAGCATAGTAGCTTTTATGTTACTTGAGTTACCTTTTTCAAAAGGAGCATGTATATTACACATAATTTTGTTCTTAAACCTCAAAAATTAAATTAGCCCCTTTCCATGGTTTTCAAACATTTCTGAGGTCCATCTCAGAACTGCCCAACCTACTGTTAACGTCAATCATGCTATCCTAGCTGCTGACACCAGAACTTTGTCCAGTCATAATCTGGCAGTGCTGGAAAAGAAGAAAAACAGAGAAATTTCTAAACTGCACAAGCTAGTGAACTTTAGGAGTCAGGAAAGAAAAGGAAAGTCCACTGTGAGAATTGTTCTTACTAGCCCAACTAAGATCGTATTTTTAAAGAATATGATAAATATGCTGGTATCATTTTCTATTATCAAATAATTTAGATATGTTTCTAAAATCTTTTTTCATTTAAAAATAATTTGGAAATTATGTGGGCTTTAACAAAAAAGTGAAACTCACCTGTAACCCACCAAACATTCAGGGAATATACATATACTTATATATGTATATATATGTGCATATATTATATTCATTTTTTGCAACAACAGGTTGCAAACTATATACACAGTACTGGGTTCTGCTGTTTTTTTAAATATAGCCTTACATCAGTAGCCCCTTTTCATGTTACTAAGTTTTTCTCAATAATGTGATTGTTAAATACCAAATAATGTTTCATTATATGAATATGCCATGGTTTTTTTGACCTTTTCTATATTTAGTTTACTTATAATAGTCATAACTATTGCCAATAAGTAAAATTTTCATAAACTTTTAAAATATAAATCTTTAGTAGCCTTGCTAATTGTTTCCTAGTATAGATTCATGAAATTGAAATTACCAGGACACAGTGTGTTATCACTTTCAAGTCTTGCTGTATGGTTCTACGTTGCTTTTTTGAACCATTGTAAATAGTGTACTCCAATTGACAGTCTGTGTCCTCCACATCCTCACCAGCACCGAGTTTCATCTTTAAAAAAATCCTGGCCAATTTGAAAAGTGCAGGGAACAAATTGCTTACTTAGTTCTTCCCCACATCCTTTTGGGGGACATTCTTTCCCCATCCATAATCATTCGTATCAGACCTTAGAAGCACAGGCAGTATTCAGTGATGGCATGTATATTGTGTGCTTCCATGTGACACCACCACATATTTTATTGCTTAAATTGTCTTTGCATTATAAAAAAGGAAAACTCCCACAATCCATGTTATTTTAGAAAATATCTTATGCCAACAGCATCTTGCATACATATTACTATTCTAGAAGAAGCCAGGCTGCATTGGGTCAGGGTTTCCCTTTCAGTGATAAAAAGCTCTCTGAGGCCTATTTTCTTTTTGGATATTTGACTCCACACAGAGTCAGCCCTGTTATAGCCAATGCAAATCAAGGAATTTATTGCCCAGAGTGTGACACCTTATGGAAGGCATATAGGAAGAACAGGGTGGGCAGCCAAGGTGAGGTAGGGAGGGATGTGATGAAAAATACTATGTGACTCCACCCACAATTACAGGAGACAGAAATTTACAAAGTGCATAGAACAAAGCAAAGACCAAGCCGCAGAAGATGATGTTTTCCAGGGCTTGAGATGTAAATTACTTTTAAATAAAAGCAGTCCCTTACATAAATGACACATTGCTTTTTCGCTGTCCAGCTTTTATTGAGGAGAGAGGTAAGAATAAACTACAGAAAACAACAAGCTTTTGGAGAGCAGGATGAAGGACCTATGTGCACAAAACCCTGGGCTCAGGGATTTAGGTTCCAGAAACCTCTAGTTAAGTCTTTTGTATCTCTTACTGGATGAGGGCAGGCTCCTTCTGGAGGCACCTGTAATTTACCTGTTTACATATGACTTTGTTCTGAGATTCAACAACAGTATAGTCAAATGGTATTTTTTGTTGTTCATGAGTATGGGAGTTAAATACCCAACACAGTTGTTTTGGTTGTTTTACTAAAGAGTTATGATGTTTAGGGGGAAAACCATACTTCAGTTTGGAGGCAAGGGCTTAAATCTCTCTCAGCTAGCCGTTCCTGAAAAAGAGTTTATTCATAACTCAAGGCTCCATGACTTCCCTTTGGCAGCTCCTAGAATTGTTTGCATCATGTCCGGATGGAAACAGCCAGTCTCTGCAGGGTTTCCCTGGCAAACATTACAGAATAGTTGCTCTGAGTCATCTCCGAGAAGGGATGCTGCAGGCGAAAGAAAAAGGCATAGACTATTATAGGCTAAGAGAAATACCTCAATCAATTTCTTGTTTTAGCAAAAGTAGAAAGTGTATACTCTCTTAACCCATTATAATGAGCTGTCCAATTATTCAGGTATTGTCTCTCACTCCAGACCCACTCTCTACATAATATTTTGTGACACTGAAGCTGAGGCTCTGCAAAGCACACTTCCACTTTGCCAGATGACTCTCTACTATACTTTGTGACAGGGGGTGCTACAGGGAGACTGTGATGCTGAGGAGGCAGGGGACTTGCTCTTATTTACTTTCTGCTGGTTCTTTTTCCTATCAGGGTTATCCCAGCCAGTGAGGCACCTACCTGGGCTGCTTTCTGGAGTTGCTACCTCTGTGATACCACAGAATTCTCTTACTGTTCTTTCAGATGCCTAGATAACAACTGTATATCCAGTTAATAGTTCTTTATATTAAATTTATTCTGTACAAATACTGGTATGGTTTCTGACTTCTAACTGAACCCTGTCTGATCCATGAGCTTACGTAGGTTTTTGTACGCACAGTCAGACAAGTGGCTGGGAAAGGTGTGAGCTTCTCTTTTTTAGATAGGGTGATTTGACTTGCCTGTTGGTTGTAATATTTTCTTGCTTTTACCATGTGCCCATCCCAGAACTAGACTATGGGGACATGGTGATGATGAGACATCATCACTGCCCTCATGGAGTAACTTTTCATAGCTGATAAAAGATGATGCCTGTCTTAGTTCATTTTGTAATGCTATAATGCAATACCACAGACTGGGTAATTTATAAAGAAAAGAACATAAATTTATTCTCTCAGTTCTAGAGGTTGGAAAGTCCAAGATGCAGGTGCCAGCCTCAGCCTCTGTTTCCAAGATGGTGCCTTGTTGCTACATGGCAGGAGAGCAGGAGAGAGAGAACTCACTCCCATATACCCTATTTATAGTGCCATTGATCCGCTCAGTAGGGCAGAGCCCTCATGACCAAAACACCTCCTATTAGGCCCCACCTGTCAATACTATTGCACTGGGCATTAAAAATGCCCATGACAGGAAGTACAGCCAGGGAAGCAGGCTCTGCCTGTTTCTGGCTGAATGTTGCATGTTTCACTCTTTAATTACAGTTTAAAGTTAGTCAGTCAGTCTATCTGTCTGTCTATTATCTCAATTATCTATCTTTCTCATTAGTGTGATATGATGAGAGGTTAAGAGCTCCAGGCTCTGGAATCTGTGTTCCTGGCTCTGTTCCTCATGAATTGTATGTCTAAGAACATGCTGCTTGCCCACCCTAAGCCTTGATTTCCTCTTCTGTAAAATGGGAACAACATTTGTATCTACTTGTAGCTCCTAGGGCTTTAAGGACTGTATGAGATAATGTATCTTAAATGCTCAGCCTGGTATTTATTACCCACTAAGTACACAACTAACTTTGGTTATCAAATCTGAGACTCTCCCAGATTCCCAGGGTCAGCTGGTTAACTTTTTCTTTTGCGTTAAGAGGCAGCTTGGGGGAAAACATGGTGGTGAGCAAGATAGGAGGGAGAAAAATAGAGTTCTGTCACGTGGTTTGCAACAGTGGTGACAACATTACCACTACCACCACCACCAACAATGCAATGATTTCAATACTGGCATTATTTATCAGCCAAGAAGCTGGTGCAGAGAATAGAAAACTAGGCTGTGCTTTTCTTTCTTAAGGCATCTATTGGACTGGAATTAGACTGAGAAACATCACAATCAGAGATGTTAGTGGTGGGAGGTCAGAGCTGAGCAAATGAAATTAAGAGCTAGCGGGGAATAATGGGGACTTATAATAAAAAAAACTGGGATATGCCCATTGGCCATGATGTACTCTAAAGAAGCTGAAATTAGCCTTGGAGGGTGAGCCCAGCCAACATCTAGGGAAAGCAGCCAGTCCCAAAAGAGGAAAAGCAGGCTACTTTTCAGTCCATCACTGGCAAATGTAGAAAGTTTTTGAAGAGTGTTTTGAAATGTATATTGCTAATGCCTCAGAGCAGAAGTATGCAATTCATATCTTCAGATAAATCTCAGTTTTTGTATCTTACGTGTTTGTCAGAGGGATTTTATGAGTCCATTTCCTTACTCTGTGCACACTCTTCTATCAAGGTTCTTTCAAATTCGGTACTCTGCCATTCTCATCTCTATCTATTGTAGGGTGCCCTCTAGAGCATTTGGCAAACTCTTAATGATCAATCTCATGGCATCTTGTGTTGTTGAATTACCTTGACTTCCCAAACAGTAAGTGAAGGGTCAGTGATTCCCTCTAGGGCTATGTTAGAAGAGGTCTCAAGAGGTGCTGGAGCCCTGGGGTTCTCTGAAGATTACCTGGCTTAGTAGGACATCAAGAAGAGTTCCAAGAGTCCGCTATGCATGAAATACATGTTGATGAAGGAAGATGTGGCCAGACAGCAAGAGAAAGAGAGAAAATCTGACTCTCATGTTTTAATAGTGGGATGGATTGGAGGAAGAGTGTTTGCTCAGTGGTCTCAGGGTGTGGCCTCAGCATCAGCAGCACCTGGGGACTCAGAAATGCACATTCCTGGGCTCAACCCCAGCCCACTGATTCAGAGACTCTGTGTGTGGGGCCCAGCAGCTTGTTTCAACATGGTTTTCAGGGGATTCTGATCTGTGAACATGGAAAACCATATGTCAGCACACTGGTGACTTTTATGACCAAACCTGTAAAGTAGCTGAAAGGGACTTGGAAGGTGTGCTGGCCTTAAAATGAGGATGTGATGGAGAATATCAGGCCTGCTTTCCACAGGAGGATAGAAAGGGAAAGGAGGAATGCTGTTTCTCATTGTCCTTGAAATTACAGCTTTGAACTGTGGAAAGTAGAGGTAGAAGGAGCCTTCAGTTATGGAACCTAACTCCCTTATTTCACCTCCTGAGGAAGCTGAGGCCAGATTGATGGAAGGAGCTTCCAGGGGACAGCCTGGGTCAAGACTGGAACCAGGGCTCCTGACTCCTGGCCCACAGCCCTTTCCTAGCATCAGCTGTGGGTCTCCTTGGAGGGTCACCTGCAGCCTCCTCTGCCTTTCCAGTCCAGACCCATATCACCTCCACCAGGATTGTTTCCAAATCCTCCCGGGCTGCTCTTTTCTTCATACATCTCTTTGCCTTCCATATTTCTGATGTCACTCTCTTCTGGGTGTCCTATAAATGGCCCATCTATTTATTTATTTTGTGTTAGTTTTTCTTGACCTCCATAATCTGATTCCTCTATTTCTTTTCTATTTTATATCCTTTTGCCAGCTTGATTGATGCTCTTCCTCCAGCAGGCCTGCACCTTTCTTTTCGTCTAAACCAATGGCCACTACATTTTCCTATTATGTAGGTTTTGTGGGTCATACAGTTTCTGTCACAACTGCTCAACTCGGCTGCTAACAGTACAAAAGCAGCTGTAGTCAATATATAAATACAAGAAATAAATGAAAATGGCTGTGCTCCAATAAAACTTTATTTATAAAAACAGGTAGTGGTAATGAAAATGTTCAGCAAACCAGGGATAGAAGAGAACTTCCTTAGCTTGATAACGAGCATCTACAAAATACCCACAGCTAACATCATAGGCTTTCTTTCTAAGATCAGAAACCAGAGTAAGATGTCTGTTCTCACCGCTTTTATTCAACATTGCACTGGAAGGTTCCTCCTAGGCAATTAGGCAAGAACAATAAGTAAAAGGCAACTAGACTGAAAAGGAAGAAATAAAACTATCTCCATTTGTAGATGACACACTGTAAATAAATATATGACATTTGCATCTAGATTATCCTAAAGAATCCATTAAATGATTAGAATTAATAAGTAAATTTAGCAAGGTTGTGGGATGTAAGATTAATTTACAAAAATGAACTGTATTTCTATACACTAACAAGGACATTCCAAAACTAATTTCATTTACAACAGCATAACAAAGGATAAAATATTTAGGAATAAATTTAACAAAACAAGTCCAGGACTTCTGAAAACTGCAAAACATTGTTGAAAAAATTCAGAAGCTCTAAATAAATGGAAAGACAGTTCATGTTTATGAATTGAAAGACTTAATATTGTGGAGATGGCAATACTTCCCAAACTGATCTACAGATTCAAAGCAATCTCTGTCAAAATGTCAGGCAGCTTTTTTGCTTCCTTTTAGAAATTGACAGAGTGATCTTAAAATTCATGTGGAAATGCCAGAGACCCAGAGTAGGTAAAACAATCCTGAAGAAGAACTGAGTTGGAGGACTTACACTTTCTGATTTCAAAACTTTCTATAAAGCTGCAATAACCAAGACAGTGTGGTACTGACATAAGGAGAGACATGTAGATCAATACAGTAGAACTGGGAACCCAGAAATAAAACCATGTGTCTCTGGTCAACTAATTTTTGACAACAGCAACAAGACCAATTAATAGAGAATTAAATGTCTTCTAAACAAATAGTGCTGGAGCAACTTGGATAACCACATGCAGAGGTTGAAGCTGGACTTTTAGCTGTAACCATATATAAAAGCTCTAAATGGATCAAAGGTATAAATGTTACAGCTGAAACTAAAAAATCCTTAGAAGAAAACATAGGAGTAAATCTGCGTGACCTTGGATTTAGCAATGGATTCTTAGATATGACACCAAAAGCACAGGCAACAAAGGAAAAAAAAGATAAATTGGATGTCATCAAAGCTAAAAGCTTTGTGCTTCAAAAGGTACTATCAAGAAAGTAAAAAGACAGTCCACAGAAGGAGAGAAAATATTTGCAAATCATGTATCTGTTATAGGCTCTGCATCAAGAATATTATAAGTTGACAGTAAAAAGACAAGTAATCCAATTAAAAAAATGAGCAAAGGATTTGATAGACATTTCTCCGGAGAAGATACACATATGACCAATAACCACAAGAGAAGATGCTTAACATCATGAGTCATTAAGGGAAGTGCAGATGAAAACCACAATGAGATACCATTTCACACTCACTGGGGTGGCTAGACTGAAAAAGACAATGACAGGTGATGGCAAGGATGTGAAGAAATTTGAATCCTCATACACTGCTGGTGGAAAAATAAAATGGTGCAGCCATTTTGGAAGTGTCTGACAACTCCTCAAATAATTAACAGAGAGTTACATATGATCCAATAATTCCACTCCTAGGCATATACTCAAGAGAAATGAAAATATATGTTCACATAAATACTTGTACATAAAATTTCATAGTAGCATTATTCATAATAGCAAAAAGATAAACCCAATATCCATCAAATGATAAATGAATAAACAGTATAGCACATTTACATAATGGAATATTATTTGACTTTAAAAAGCAGTACTGATACATGTATAACATGGATGTATTTTTTAAATTATGCTAAATGAAAGAAGTCAGTAGCAAAGGCTACATATTATATAATTCTATTGTTATTCATTTTTCAATTCAAATTGTTAAATTTTCAGAGTAGGCAAATTTACAGAGATAAAAAGTAGACTAGTGGTTGCTCAGGACGGAGGTGGGGAGAAGAAAGGAGAAAGACAGAAATGGGGACTGACTTCTAATGAGTCTTCTTGTATAGGAAATGAAAGTACCAAAATTAGATTGTGGTGATGGTTGCACAACTGTGTGAATTTACTAAAAGACATTGGATTTTATACTTTAAATGGTAAATTGTGTGGTATCTAAATTATAATTTTAAAAGCTGTTAAAAACAAACAAACAGGCCTTATTTTACCTGTAGGCTGTAGTTTGCTGATCCCTGCTCTAAACTTACCCAAATTCTATCCATCATCAAAATTCATATAAATCAAGCAAATACCCATCTATTGAGGCCTATGATTTCTCTGCTGTAGGTTCTGCTGTCTTAACTAGTTTGCCAGTGTTTATTGAGGTCTATCATGTGTTAGAAACTGTGCTAAGTATCTGGAATACAAAGATTACTTGGACACAGTTCTCTTCCTAAAGAAGCTTATGATCTGGCAGCAGAAACAGGTGAAACCAATTAACCAATGCACAGTGAGGTGACAGACTTGTCAAAACATGTTCTTGGTAGAAAGAAGGGATATCTAAACTTTTTTGTGATGGCTGATTGTTAAGGGAGTGCTAATCAGAGAAAGTGGCAGAGTAGTGAGTTCTAAAGAGATGTGTAGGTGTTTGCCAGGTGAACAGAGGAAAGGGGCCTTAGAGAGAAAGAGAGAGAAAGAGGGCAGTGTGAGCAAAGCTTGGAGGTAACTGAGAACGAGTGGCTCTGTAGGCCGCAAAGTTGGGGGAGGCTGGAGGTGGGAGGCTAGGCTAGGATGGGCTCCTTCTTTCTTGTCTAGACAGTCCTACTTCTCTTTTCTCTCAAGCTGCTGTTTCTCTTTTGCCCCCAGTTCTAGGGTAAACTTTTCTGGCCCACAGTGGTCTTCTCCAGTCAGCCATACTCCTTTTCTTCTTAGTGTCTTCCCCTTGTTTCTGCATTGTGATGGATTCAACAGAAAATGTTGTCTATTTACTAGTCTTCTGCAAATCTCACATTACCTTCTGTTAAGTCTTTCCCACTGTTCTCACCAATTTTGGAAAGAACGTCCTGGCTCATCTCCTTAACCCATTAGCTCTCTTCAACTTTTTGATAGCTAAACATCCCTAGGTCAGCATTATGCTAAATTCTGCTTTTTGCACTTGACCAAGGACAAGCACTTATTAGAATTCCAGAAAGATTCACTCTTGTATTTTCTTCATAATGTTTTGCCCTAATCAAGAGGACAGAGCGAGGGGGGTTCTATGGCTGGGCCATCCATTAGACGTGACTGTCACCTTGTGGTTCCTGGAATCTCCCAGGTCAAGTGCCTTTTACATAGCTACCAAATTTGTCTAGTGAATGATGTAGTCCCCCTGGTCAAGCGCTTTTTAGATTCTGCCTATGATGACACTGGCACGTCATCATTTTAGACACAGGAAACCACATGCCTTGGCTCTGGAATTGTAAAACAAACACATCTGGCCCTGGTGTGCCACAGCCAAAGTATAATCTAATCCAAATCTTATTCGTGAGCAAAATAAGAATATTCTATGGAACTAAGGGAGAATAAGAAGAGAAGCGACAAAGTGGCAGAGACGGGGAAGACAGTCATGGTAATCTGGAGGAGAAAAAGGGAGTTTAGGAAGCGAATGCAAAGCGGTGTATGCCAAGACCAGGAGGTCTGTGGTGGGGAAGAGTTGCTTTACCATTGCTTTTAATGCTTCATGCCTTCCTAAAGCCAGTCATAAACTCTCTTGGAATAATAGTAAGAAAAGTGAGGTTGATATTTGTTGTGGATGATGTTGGGGTGGGCTTGCTGGTGTGACAGTTCAATAGATTGCTGGACAGGAAGCCCGGCTTAGCTCACTGCAGGTTGCCTTGACACCCATTTCAAGGAGAGAGAGGGTGAGGCCTCTGGTCACAGAAGCACATCTGAGCACTGCAACATCATGCTTTCTAAAAAAGTACCAGGTCAGAAATTTGCATTTAATAGCTTGCTGGTATTTCATTTTAATTTTCTTCAGTATATCTTCCTATCATAATCATTATCAAAAATTAGTCATAGAAGTTAAGGTTTCTTTTTAAGTTGGATTCTCAGTGTCTTTGTCAGCATTACAAAATGATTTTCTTTTAATGGGGTTTAAGAGGGTGGCGAATGAGTGGTTTCCCAGCTTGGAGAAGAGGAGCTGAGGCAGTAATGGAGTCATTCCCAGCTATGTGAGTGAGAGCTAATGGTCTGAGACTTGCCTTCTGCCAGCAGCACTCTAGGGCCTACCCTGACTATCTCTGTTTCCTTATTATTATTACTTTTTCTGTCAAAAAAAGTAACGCTGATCATCTCAAATGTCTCTTGGCCTGTCAGATGTGTATCACATTCTAAATATGAAAACTCTGAGCAGAAAGGGCATCACACTTGTTCCTGATCTTCCTTTTCCTTGAACCTCCTCCTCCCCCCCACCACCCACCAACTCCCTCTTTTCTCAGGAACCACAGCAAATCCTTCACCCACCAAGCAAGCACTCATGACCTCTCATGGCTACCTGAGCTGGGGGGTTGTCTCCAGCAGCAGGATCTGAAACCCAAATTCAGCCAGCCAAATGTTTTTTGGGTGTACCATCTCTGATTTTACCTTATTCTATCCTTAATCATGAAATACCACCCTGTGTCAAACCCAGGCATGCCCCCAAGTGTGGCATCAACAAAGAGAGTTAATTTCTCCCACCGCTAAGCTGAGGGCCTTCCTAAATCTCTGAAAACTACAGGCTCGGGGACTGAAAGAGATCTTGTCTCTCTTCCCAGGGAGTTGTTGACATAATATTTTTTTCAATTATTCTGCAAGAGCTGCAGCCCAGTGTAGCCCACTGGGAGGGTGAAAGTCTTATTTCTGAATTTCTAATTAATCTTTCTTCTCACTTTCTAGGGGGTCTCCGCTGGGAGGCTCCATGAGGTTCTGGTTAGAGGGCAGCTGGCCTCACTGTGTGAACACCACCTGGAAATGTTGTGATCCCAGAGCTGACTTTGGTGGAGTTCAGTGATGAGCTGCATCATGCAAAGTGCTGCTTTATCCAGGACACATCCCTACTCACGGAGAGCAGTATCTGAGGAGGCCATTGGGAGCCATTAAAAGGAAACAAAGACAGGAAGCCAGGTTACTTACGCCTCCCTGTTTCCAGAGGCTCTGGCAATGCCTCTCGTCAAATTCCCTGTCCTACCACCTCCCCAGTAGGAGGGATGCACTTGTGGGCAGTTACGGTCTCATGAATATTTCTTGCATGAACTTCATTAAACTCAGATTCCTCAAGGTAAACAGTAAATGGGGAATGAGAGTCTCTTGCCTGGAAGATGCTGAGGTTAAACATGGAGCCACAAAGCCATTCACTGATTTCAAACTTTTCTTTGTTGTCTTTTGGCTTTTGCTCAAGACTTCCATATGCCTAAGGCTAGATGTGGGATGTGGGGATTTGGGGTGGGTGGTGTGTGTGAGAAGGTCTAGGGAGGGAATGCAGGGTGGGACAAGTTGGCAGGTCCTGGCTTCTCTTTTATGACAAGACTAATTTGAGGCACTTCATGGGGAGCCATTAGTAGACGAAGCTGCCCCTAGGTCCTTCAGCTACTCTCTGAAGCAGAGGCTGAAAGTTTGCCTACAGGTAACTGATCAAAAGGAACAGACCAACCTGCCAGGATGTGGTGAGGATGTCAGGCTGACTCCTGCTGGCACTCTCAGATTTGCTGGATGAGGGCTGGAGTGCCTTGTCCTGGACCCAAAAGCTGCTTTCCAGTGTCTGAGGCAGTGCTTAAGGTACCTCACTGCTCCACAGCTGCGAGATGTGTGACAAGTAATTTCTTATAACATTTATAATGAAATTTGTTGATTGTTTACTTAGGAAGTTAAATATTTTCCTTATTGCCCCTGAAATTTACCTGCATTTGAGTATGCTTTCTGGCATAGGAGAGGGCAGTCGAGTTCTAACTAGCATGCTAGGAGTACAATGTGTGTGAGCAGCAGCCGCTGGACAGTGAGGCCTAATGATCCAAGATGGGCATTTCACCATTCACCCTGCAGGATATTCCAAAAAGGCTAAAATAACAACAAATGCAACTATTTGTTGCATGGGCAAAGATGGGAAAAGGCTGAACATGGTAAAGGGATGCTATCTCTTAAACCAATTCTGATTGGATTGAATCAATCAGATTGTACCAATCCT
This sequence comes from Callithrix jacchus, assembly GCF_049354715.1. Lineage (NCBI taxonomy): Eukaryota > Metazoa > Chordata > Mammalia > Primates > Cebidae > Callithrix > Callithrix jacchus. Next base: position 100,837,660 of record NC_133509.1, read on the forward strand.
GTGGAGAGGCATTTTGGGGCTGTGTCTGGGCCTAATGAGCAAGAACATCATGATCTATTGATGAGGATGGTGGTCACCCTCATGTATTTGACATAAGCAGAAGCAAAGTGTAGGATGGAGTTTCCTAATTAACTCCATTTCCACTTGCCCTGGTCCCTTTTCTTAAATTGCACACCCAGGAAGAGGCAAGCAACAGGGAGAGTCACACGTGTCCATTTCTGTCTCCACCAGCCCAGGAGGAAGAATTTCCATGTGCTTTTGCCCCCATGCACTGTGGCAAGCATGACAGTGGCCTCCCAGGCAACAGGGCAAGTCCTTAGTATCCTTTCCATTCCATCTTTCTCCCACCTCTTGTGGTATTACCTTTGCTGAAATTAAAGCTTGGGAACAGGCATATCTTCTCTTCGATTCCCAAAGCTCCCTTAGATTTGTAAAATCCTGAGGAAATTTCGGTAGTGGCACTGGTGACAGTTGTGTCAGGCTTGCAAAAGGCATTTTGGTTTACATATATATATCACATACAAATTATATGTTCATATTTTAGCTCCAGACTTTCTTTGGTAAATGCCCAGAGAGATAAGAAAAAGGACAGGGAGTGATAAATTGCTTCAAATATTCAAGAACCTCCAAATCCCTCACTAGATGAAAGGCAAATTAAGGATCCTTGACAGGTTAAAATCCAAGTGTTTGTGGTTTCTCCACTGGAGCGAATGAATTTCCAGTTCAATAAATTTCTTAGAATTCCCCCAGCTACTCTATACTGTGATCCTTTCAACAACATGAGCTTATTCCTGGTATGTGTCATGAGTTTTAAATATGACAGTGGCTTTTAATTAAATCCTGTTTATCATGCAGTTAATGGGCTAAAACTAATGACCAAAGGAAAAACAGGCTTTCAGTGATTTTCTTGCCTGTCATATGATACACGAGAAAAAACAGTAAAGTTATTTACTTGTGGGTTCATTTGTATAAATGCCATTTCCCCTATTTGTTCTCCTGCATGAGTTCTAGAACGATTTGGGACAGCCAATCACTCTGCCTGGGTACATCAAGAAATTACTATAAATCTGTCCGCAGGAGCTTAGAATTCAACATCTCCCTTTAGCCAAGAGCTGCTGCTAGGTCTGGGCATGCCGCCATCTGCAACGCGATCCTTGAAATTTGAGATGACAGATCATCAGGGTCACCTTTCTCTCTCTTCTCTTTTTCAGTGATGGAAATAGAATTAAAGTGTTTACTTTAAGAACTTTGAGCACGTACCTGCTGAACGCACAGTCACTGGTTTACTTGGCCTCATTTCTGTGTGTGTCTGCCTTCTGCACCCTTCCACATCATCGACCATTCCTCACCCCCAATTTCTAAATACTGAATAGGGTTTTGAATGTTGTGAGCCCTGAGTTACCTTCTCTGCAGTAATGCTGTGACCTTGGGACAGTCACTCGATCACTTGGTACTTCATTTTTGTTTTCAAGCTATACAATGGGGATAATCATACTGCTCTTGATCAACCAAAATGAGCTGTTCTGACAATCAGTTATGGAAGTGAATGTTTAAAATGAAAGGAAGAAGCTGCAAGCTCCTGACTCTCTTGGACATTCCTGGATATAATCCCGAGTCCCAGGCAGGAAGGTGCTGAATGGACGTGAGGTAGATGGTGGGGATGCTCACAGTCATTAGCATGGGTACGCAGAAAACTCACTGACTCCAGGACACTGTGGTGAGAATGTACTGTAGCAGGAAAACGACTGCAAACGAACCTCTTGAACTCTGAACTGGGAAGGAAGTGGTGATTTATTTGGCCAGGAGCTGCAGTGGGCCTGAATGCCCTAATAACCGAGCTCCTTGACAAAGAAAATCCTTGCCCTTTTAAAGGTTTACAATTCTAGAAATTACATGTGAAAAGGTTTTGATCCATGAAGTAGGCAAGTGGGGTATGTAACTAGGTGGGGGTGTGATCATGGTTAAGTAAAAACAATGCCTTCTGGAAAGATTCCTCCACACCACGCCTGCTGTCTATAGGGGTGCAATTAAGGGTGGCGCCTGGTCTGCTAGGTTTTACCTCTCCTATTGAAATGCAATGCCGAAGGCTGGGGGAAGTGGTCTTAGAAGCTTCAGAGGATTAAAGGTGATTAAGGGGAGGTGATTCCTCACTCTCCCCTTTGAGAATCTCACCTATAACATTAGTGAGAGTTCTCATTCTCATTCTGATTTTCCTCTGTTTTAGCTATTAATTTAGTAGGGCTGTTCCATTGTCCTGGGTTACACACCTTATACTGAGTACTGTTACATAAACAAGTTTTCTCCTGTGTCCCTGCACATTCATAATAACTGTAGAACAAAAGAATGCAGTAATTTTCTGTCCTATGTCAGTAACCTGGTGCACACACTGAGAGCATTGTTCAAAATTAGTTAATGTCCCTACTGTATAAGTCCAAATTCTAAGAATAAGTCCCACGATGAGTCTCCTCATGCTTCAGCCATGCGTGGACCAGCCAGCTTCTGGGATGTGGCTGGAGCAAGGCTTGTCCTTCTTAAGGTGATTCTGCAGCTGTTATCTGGGTCTGGTCCAGCTTCCCAAGTTGCTGCAGGTGTTTTGCATGGCTGTGGTAGATCCAGGTTGGGATTCCCTTTACCTTTATGGCTGTGGGAGTGGTCAGGATCATGGTCTGGGGTCATTTCCACCGTGGCTTCAGAGGGACTACATTCCAGTCCTTTATCCACACACGATCACCTGGTGAGGAAGGGTGAACTGGGGAGAATAAGCTTATAAGGGCCTCTTTCATTTACATAGGTCGAAATGTCCTGAATGAATTTTTTCCTAGAACTTGTAGCTGTTGTCCTAGCTCAACCTCTCCCCACTCCTGAGGAGTTCCTGAGAATGCCTGCAGTATGGGAGGGGCCTATGATATAAGACTTCATAGGGGGAATATCCTGTTTTCTTGGAGGGAGTACATCTAACTTTGAATAACACCAAGGGAAGTGCCTGCACCCTCTTAAATCCTGTTTCCTGACACATTTTCCCTAAGCTATTCTTAATAGCTGGTTCATTTGCTCCACCTTTCTGGAACTCTGTAGTCAGTAGGTAGCATGCAGCTTCCAAGAAATATCCAATGCCGTTGATGTTTTCCAGACCAAATCTGCCACAAATGCTGGTCTGTTGTCTGATCCGATGCACAGTGGCAGTCCAGTCCTAGGGATGAGATCTCAAAGAAGCACACAGGTTACTTCATAGACCTTTTCATTCCTAGTCGGGAAGGCCTCTACCCACCCAGAGTATGTGCACACCAGGACCAACAAATACTTATGTCCCCAACATTTGGGCATTTCAGTGAAATCTACCTGGAGATCTTCACTCAGTTCTAGGCCTTGGGTCAGAGTAATAGGTTCAGCCTTCTGAGCCAAAGTCCCTGAGGCAGTGGCATGGCCTCGATTACAGTGTCCAGCTACCATGGCATAGCCTGCACACCTTTCTCCTCGTGGATTAACAAAACTGCTTCCATCCACATACAACTCCCAGTCTACTACCATCCATGGTTGATCCCAAAGATCAGGCCTGCTGGAATAAACTGGGTCTGATACTATACAGTTGTGTTTAACCAGGCCTTCTGACACCGGGAGCAAATCGGTGGGGTTTAAAGTGCTGCAGACCTCAATGGTGATGTGGAGATTTTCACATAGCAGGCTCTGGTGTTTGGATAACCTAGCATTTGTCAACCAATGATATCCTTTAGTGTTCATTAGAGTCACTGCTGTGTGGGGTGCTTTGATGTTTACATTTTGCCCCAGAGTTAGCTTATTAGCCTCTTGTGCTAGCAGAGCAGTTGCTGCCAGGGCCCTTTTTTTGAAACTCCGTCTCAAAAAAAAAAAAAGCAAGCATCCTTTAAGTCCAAGCAGGTGAACCAACTATCCTTTGCTGGCAATAATCCCAACAGCATGTATGGGTTGTGTACAGTTGGGTGCAAAGTCACAGTAGCCTGATTAACCAAACACTAGTTCTGCGCTGGCCTGTAGTCTGAAACTCTGTCCAGCTGCTTGGAGAGATGATTACAGGCCTGGGCCAAGGTCGACTGTTTGTGTTAGAACTCCAATTGCCATTTTTTTCTGTTTCTGACACATACAGCATGAAGGGCTTAGTTAAATCAGGTAACCCCAAAGCCAGGGCTGACATAAGTTTCTCTTTCAGTTCCTGAGAGGTCTACCGCTGCTGAGATCTCCATTCGAAGACTTCTTCGTCTTTCCACTTAGTAACTTCATAAAGGAGTTTGGCCAGTATTGTGAAATTTGGAATCCACAATGTACAGAAACCCACGGCTCCCAGGAACTCTCTCTTACCTGCCTTCTAGTTTTGGGTCCTGGCAGGTTGCAAATGACTTGTTTCCTCTTTGATCCTAGGCTTCACTCTCCCTGCCAGATGGTGGACCCCAGATATCACACTTGCTGTCGGCAAATTTGGGCTTTCTTTTTAGACACTTTATACCCATAGTCCTCCAGGTGCCAAAGTAAGGCATCTGTTCCTTTAGTGCACCTGACTGCTGTGAGGTGTCCCAATAAAATGTCATCAGCATATTGGAGCAGAATGCAGCCTAAGTCCTTAGCAGGAAACTTCTGGAGGTCACGGGCCAGTGCCTCCCCAAAGATGGTGGGAGGGTTCTTGAACCCCTGGGGTAGCCAGGTCCAGGTGTACTGGGTAGTTGTACCTGTTTCTGGATTTTCCCATTGAAAAGCAAATCGTTTCTGACTCTGAGGCCAGTCTAATGCTAAAGAAAGCATCCTTGCCGGGCGCGGTGGCTCACGCCTATAATCCCAGCACTTTGGGAGGCCAAGGCGGGTGGATCACGAGGTCAAGAGATCGAGACCTTCCTGGTTAACATGGTGAAACCCCATCTCTACTAAAAATACAAAAAATTAGCTGGGCATGGTGGCGTGCGCCTGTTATCCCAGCTACTCAGGAGGCTGAAGGAGGAGAACTGCCTGAACCCAGGAGGCAGAGGTTGCAGTGAGCCGAGATAGCGCCATTGCACTCCAGCCTGGGTAACAAGAGCGAAACTCCGTCTCAAAAAAAAAAAAAAAAGCAAGCATCCTTTAAGTGCAAGCAGGTGAACCAACTATCCTTTGCTGGCAATAATCCCAATAGCATGTATGGGTTGTGTACAGTTGGGTGCAACGTCACAGTAGCCTGATTAACCAAACACTAGTCCTGCGCTGGCCTGTAGTCTTTGGTCCCTGGTTTAGGGACAGGCAAGAGGGGGATGCCCCATGGAGACTGGCGAGGAACCATAATTCCATAGTCCTTTAAGTGTTTTAGGTGGACCTGAATGCCTTCTAGGGCCTCCCGAGGAACTGGATATTGCTTTTGCCTAAGTGGCTGAACCCCAGGCTTGACTTCAATGAGTACAGGGGCCTGGTTGATTGTTAGTCCAGGCGGATCCTCTGCCCAGACCTTAGGCCATTGTTTTGCTAATGCAGGTTCTATCTCCTGGTCTGGTTTGTTTAAGAAGAGCCTTCACTCTTCTTCACGAGGAACCCTGAGAGCCATTATGATTCCAATTTTAGGCAATGCCAGCCATAAAGTGCCACTGTCAGTGAAGGTGATGGTTGCCCGTAACATACTGAGCAGATCTCTTCCTAGCAGGGGCAAAGGGCAATCAGGCATGCATAGGAACTGATGAATCACCTCGTGCCCACCCCCTCCACCTAACAGGTCCGAGGCGAACAGAAAGACTGTTTCTCTGACACCCCAGTAGCTCCAACAATATTGGTTGTTTCCTTTGATAAGGGGGTTACAGGACAGTTGTCTGGAGCCCCCACCTCCGGGCTCTTTGGGGGCAGTTGAGCCCAGCCCCCTTCAATCTGGAGCTTGTGGCCCTCTCTAACAGACCTGCCGCTCCCACATTTCACAGCTGGTGAGTCCAACTGCATCCCTCCAATTGGACTCATAGAGTCATACACCTCCTTCCACCCAAATTGAAACCAAAAGCAAGGCTTCCAAGGTTAGTTACAGAGATAGAGAGAGCCGAGTTCAAGAATGCCAAGTCCGGCACACGTGGGTGAATCAGGCCACGATTCCACCTAAAGGAGGTGGGCAAATTTGCTAGGAGTGATCCTACCATATTTCTGTTGTCTGGACACTCCAGGTACTTGTTCCTTTTCGGTGTTCAGCCACTGAGTGGATCCATACTGTGGGGGCCTACCCTGCTTTTGCTCTGGGGAGGAGTTTCACCGGGGCGAGTGCCTACCCAGGAGCACTCTCAGAACTCTCATTGCCTAACCGGGCTGGAGTCCCCTGCAGGGATGCTCTGCAGGGCATGGCAAAACACCTGAAAGGCTGTCCCGGCCGACCGCCAATCGAAACTCACTTCCCGGTCAGGGAACCAAATAATGTAGCAGGAAAATGGCTGCAAACAAACCTCTCAAACACTGAACTGGGAAGGAAGTGCTGATTTATTTAGCTGGGAGCTGCGGCAGGCCTGAATGCCCTAATAACCGAGCTCCCAATAAAGAAAATCCTTGCCCTTTTAAAGGCTTACAATTGTAGAAATTACATGTGAAGCGTCTTAATCCATGAAGTAGGCGTGGGGTACGTGACTAGGTGGGGGTGTGATCATAGTTAAGCAAAAACAATGCCTTCTGGAAAGATTCCTCCACACCATGCCTGCTGTCTATAGGGGTACGATTAAGGGTGGTGCCTGGTCTGCTAGGTTTTACCTCTCCTGTTGAAATGTAATGCCGAAGGCTAGAGGGAAGCAGTCCTAGAAGCTTAAGAGGATTAAAGGTGATTAAGGGTCTCCTTCCTCTGTACTGGCAGTAGAGTTTCCAAGTTGACCATCATGGCCATCAAAAATTTTCTAATTTTCCTTACTTAATCCAAGCCAGCAATCTCAAATTCCCTCACTGGTCATGGAAGAGGGAGATATGATTCAGTCTTGAGGATTTTGAAGCCTCTAGACTGAGAGGTCTAAGTGGGTGGTCCTATGGATTCCATGGATAAAATTAAATGGTTCTCAACCCAAATGCCCATCAATGATAGAATGGACAAAGAAAATGTGACATATATACTCCATGGAATACTATGCAGCCATAAAAAATGATGAGCTCATGTCCTTTGTAGGGACTTAGATGAATCTAGAAACCATAATTCTCAGCAAACTGACACAAGAACAGAAAACCAAACACTGCATGTTTTCACTCATAGGCGAGTATTGAACAATGAGAACACATGGACTCAGGAAGAGGAGCATCACACACTGGGGGCAGTTGTTGGGGGCTAGCGGAGGGACAGCGGGGGTTGGGGAGGGGTACATGGGGAGAAATGCTGGATGTAGTATGCAACTATGCAACTACCCTGCATGACCTGCACATGTACCCCAGAACCTAAAGTAAAATAAAAATAAAAATAAAAAATTACTGGTTCTGTGAACTTGGGGGGAAAGAGTATTTTTACTAGCTTTTAACTGAAATTAAGTATTTTTTTCTGTTATTATAAATGTGGGCCAAAAAAAAAAAAAACCCCACAATAGTATTAGCAGTACCTATGTCTTTCTCACTATCAGAAACTGAAGATATTTTCATGATATCGCCATTGTCACACATACTTTAAAGTATCATTTACACTGATCGCTGCTTTGAATTTGCAAAAGTTATTAGACTGGCTGCTAGATCTGATTGAGTTAATAAAGACACACATGTATAACACTATATCACACATTTGATTAAAAATATTTTAAATTTCAATATAATTGGTTTTCATTGAAATCCTACGCATTTGGCTTTGTGTATATAAAAACATTACTCTGGCTGTGTGCGGAGGCTCACACTTGTAATCCCGGCACTGTGGGAGGCTGAGGCAGGAGGATTGCTTGAGCCCAGGAATTCAAGAGCAGTCCACAAAAAAATTAAAAAAAAAAATTAACAGGGTATAGAGGCATATGCCTGTATTCCATCTACTCAGGAGGCTGAGGTGGGAGGATGGCTTGGGTCCAGGAGGTTGAGGCTGCAGTGAGCCATGATTGCATCTCTGAGCTTCAGCCTGAGTGACAGAGCGAGAACCTGTCTCAGAAAACCCATTGTTCAATAAGTGGTGATAAGAGTCCGAGACACAGAAAGGTTAAGATTGCCTGCCTGCATCTATCTGAAGCAAAAGCTTTGAGCAGGAGACAGAGCCCAGGCCTTCTAGTCAGAAGGCCTACGTCTGAGCCGCAGGTCCATTTCTATCTAACTGGGGGCTCACATAGCTTCTATGCATTTTCATCCCCCCCACCTCATTAAAAAGAGATGATAATAATTTCCCATATGGTTGACGGGAGTGATTACATGAAATAATAAATGTCAGGTTGTTTTGTAAACTGTAAAGTGCTATGCAAATGCTAGGTATTAATATTCAGTGGTTCCAGGCACTTCTTTTACTTAGCATTTCTAACATCAAGCCAGTAATGAAAGGGAAATGAAAAAAAAAAAAAACCAACAACAATCTGGAGGCCAGATGCTTTGTGTGCAAGAAACAGGAGGAGAAACGCACATTTGTGGCTTGAATTATGGAACATTTGTGTGTGTGGTTAAGGATATAATAGAACGGGGTAAAACTCCTTTCTTCTGCTGAGTGTTTCTGGCAAGTTCTTAAAACTCTTTGAACCTTAGTTTGTTCATCTGGAAAATGGGAATACTAGCCATCTCATAGGATTGTTGGTAAAGTTAAATAATATTTTCTCTTATGTTAGCACAAAAGGTGTAAGGGCCATGTTTGGATTCTTTTCCAAACCCACTGTTTTTTTTTTTTTTAAGCAATCTGAGATGCAGCAAATGATAGAAAAACAGAGTACAAGAATTGTAGAATTTCTTCATGAGTTGCAGGTCCAGAAGCTTTCATTTTCAACAGTGTTTTTCAGATAAGTTTTACCAAGAATATTTGCAGTGCCTCTGGTGAGCTTGACCTTCCTTCTCGTGGGCTGGAGAAGGCATAGTACTCTCATGATGCCACTGGTAACCTCACCACACCCTAATTCACATTGCTGTCCACTGTGATAGCCACTAGCCACATGTGGCTCTTTAAGCTTAAATTGACTAAAGTTAAGCAAAATTTAAAATTCAGTTTCTTAATTGTACTAGTCACATTTCAGTTGCTCAGAAGCCAAATGTGGCTAGTGGCTGCCACAGAATTGGAGAACATTCCCATCATTATGCAAATGTCATTGGACAGCACTGTGACTCTGTCTGTGAGGGTTAAATCTGCCCTGAAAGTGAAGCCTAGACTACAGTGGGTTAGTTGGTTTTTTTTTTTTTTTTTTTTTTTTGAGATGGAGTCTTGCTCTGTCATCTAGGCTGGAGTGCAGTGGTGTGATCTCAGCTCACTGCAACCTCCACCTCTGGGGTTCAAGCAATTCTCCTGTCTCAGTCTCCTGAGTGAGTAGCTGGGATTATAGGCACCCACTACCACACCTGGCTAATTTTTGTATGTTTAGTAGAGACAAGTTTCCACCATATTGGTCAGGCTGGTCTTGAAATTCTGACATCAGGTTATCCAGCTGCCTTGACCTCCCAAAGTGCTGGGATTATAAGCGTGAACCATCACGTCTGGCCTACAGTGGATTAATTTTGTAAAACAAGGCAACAAACTACCTGAGATCTACCCTTCCAACAACCCCCAACCTTCCCCACTAGCCCTTCTGAATCTTAGCAGGCTCCAGGTATGGAAGGTGCCCACCTAAGACCTGTTTGCACAGAGCATTGAGTATGTCTCCAGTGCCCCCAGCACAGTCTCTGGACCTCATGATGATTCTCAAGTGATGGTTGAGGAGAGAAAAAAGGAGCATTCTTTCTGTCAACTCCTGTTCATCCTCTTCTACCCTTCCTACCCATTTCTCCATGACATCTCTGATTATTCTCCCAGTGTGGAGCTTCGACTCTGTCCTCTGTGATCTCCCCTATTTCTGGATGTATCTAATTAGAATTTAAATTGGGAAGGGATTGTAGGAAAATCGGTGATTTCAGTGTGCCCCTTCCCTGTGTGTGTTTCATGGTACAGTAGTCCCCCCTTATCTACAGTTTCACTTTGTCAAGTTTCAGTTACCTTTGGTCAATCATTGTCTGAAAATGTTAAGTGAAAAATTCCAGAAAAATACTATTCATAAGTTTTAAATTGAATGCCATTCCGAGAGTGTGATGAACTCTCCCACTTTCCCTCTCTGTTCCCCCGGGACTTGAATCATTTCTTTGTCTACTACATCCATGCTGTACATGTCCCTTTCTATGAGTCACTTAGGAGCTACTGTTACCTGATCAAGCATCATGAATCGCAGTGTTTGTGTTCAGGTCACCCTTATTTTACTTAATAATGAGCCCAAAGTGCAAGAGGAGTGATGCTGGCAATTCGGATATGCCAAAGAGAAGCTGTGAAGTCCCTATGTTAAGTGAAAAGGTGAAAGTTCTTGATTTAATAAGGAATTTTAAAAAATCATATGCTGAGGTTGCTTAGATATAAGAATGAATTTTCTATCTGAAATTGTGAAAAAGGAAAATGAAATTTGTGTATAATATATACAGGGCTCAATACTAGCCACAGTTTCAGTCGTCCAGACTAAAACTCAGGCACTTCAGATCCCAAGAATATGGGAGTCTTGGATCATATATGCCAAGAATAAGAGGTATTACCACAGAGGAGAGCCTGGTACCTACTTCCTTTGATAGGGCGACAGTACTGGTCTTATTTGCACAATCTAATTAAGCTAGTAGAATGGGGGGGGTCACAAAGCAGCAGCCCCGATTTGAAGGATTTCTCAGCAAAGCATTTACTGTGCCTCAGTTTCTCCTTTATAAGATGGTAATGCCACTTCTCACCACTCATCACTTTCCAAACATACTGGAAGCACTGTAAAGAAGCAGCTTGTAAAATCACTCTTACCAACTAAGAAGCTTAAAATCTCTTTCAAGATACTTTTCATCTGCTTTCCTTTTCTCAACACAATCTTGGAAGCGATAATCTTCTCTCTTACTCCTTGTGTGTTTTTTAAAACTAATGAATGAATTTCCATTCATTCCAAAGACATCTTAGTAGATTCAAGATATGGGTCATTGGAAGAGGGGAAGAAACTATAACTTAGGGAAATCTATCCCCTATTACCTCCTAAATATGAAGATGTATTAGTTAAGTAATTCTAGCTGTTTTAACAGACAAATCCCCAAATATCAGTGGTTTAACACATGGAAGTTTATTTTTTGCTCACACCTTGTGTTTCATGAGAGGCTTTCCATGATCAATTTTGCATACACAAAAACAGCTTCTTTAGTGTCCCTAACTGTTAGATCTTCTAAAATAGGCCAGCACATTGGATAAGAGAGAATAGAGGCTGGGGCAGAATATTTATGCAGGTGAGGCTGGAAGAAGGGCGCACAGCACCTCTTCCTTTCTGAACACGTTCTCTGCAACCTGATCCACTACGTGGAGACTTGCGGTGGTAGGAGTTATTAAGAAATTATTCTAGGCAGATAGAGAGGAAGAAGGGTCCTTGGAAAGTTTCCATCTCTTTTTGAAGCAGCTCCAGAAACATTTCTTGTCTAGCAAGAAAGCCCTGAATCTTAGAGCTCAGCAGGCAACCTTTGATATGCAAATGTAGGCCATTAGAAACTGGGTCCACCCAAACAGGGCTATTCCTGCTGCCGCCTTCTTGCCCTTGCTGCAACAAGTTCCTGGCAACATCGCTGCCCCCACATATCCCCAAGAGTGCGGAAAGTCAAGCCACCCTTAATTTGCATATTAAAAGCTAGGGTGGGAGGGTCAGTTATTTCGAGGCGTACATGAATGACTTGCCTGGTCAAACCAATCCTCTGAGCCCTATGCAAATCAGATACTGTCTCCTCCAGCCTCTTTATATACCTGACTGGTTTCTATGGCACTTGGGGTCTCCTCTTTTGGCTTTGCAATCCCCCCCCTCTCTCTCTCTACAGGTGAGCTTCTTTCTTTCTTTACTCTTCTTTCTTGCCTATTAAACTCTCTGCTCCTTAAAACCACTTGACGTGTCCATGACATTTTATCTAAATCAACTTGAGATGAAGAATCCTGATGTTCTTCCATTTATTGGAGCCATATCATTGCTATGGTAAAGCCTGGTTTTCATGCACAGACTTCCTCTTTTGCCAGCACAAGGGCTGGGAGGGCTTGTAAAAACTCCACCAACCTCAATGTTTTTGCTTATTTAGATCAGAACTTCAAGTCTTAGCTGGGTGGAGTTGGTGAGATCCACAATTATTGATGAAGCTCCTCATATCCATAAGAGAATCCTGGCTAAAGAGGATTCGAGGTCTCTGGCCAAGCACAGAGACCCCATCCCAGATTTCATTTCTCTGTTGATAAAGTGATCATTAGGATCTGTGAGTTTGGAGAGACACCTTCTTCAGTGAGTCACGATAATTCCCCGCGAAAACTGTGCTACCCAGAAGTATCTTCTGTACTGTTAAAAAGGTGTGCTTCGAATGAAGAGACCCCCCCCCCCCGCAAACTGGCTTTGTACGAGCAACATGGCTGTTTATTCACCTGGGTGCAGGTGGGCTAAGGACAAAAAGGACGTTAGCAAAGGGCAGTGGGATAGGAGTTGGTTTTATAGGTTTGGGGTGGCCCGTGGAAAGTTACAGAGTAAGATCAGTTACAGTGGTGGGCGTAGGAGCAAGGAGTATACATTACCTTGAGTTCAGTTACAATGGAGGGTGGGATAAGAGTAGTTCAGATGGTAAGATGGGGTGAGGAGTATTCACATTATTATGATAACAGTTAAGATGGCAAGGTGGGGTGAAGGGAAGCTTATTTCCGGGAGAAGCTGCATTGGACGATCAGGGATAATGGCGAACACAGGACTTCAGACTTTCTGGGTCTGGGCTTGCACATGTAGGCCTTATATGTACAATTGAAAGAGAGGAGCTTCAGTTCTTTGAGTCCTCAAAGACCATCATCCCCCTATGGTACCTTGGCCCCAGATGGTTTCATATCAGATCAGCTTTTCCTCTCCCCAGGACTCTCTCTAATCATTTCTCACCACCCAAGGCAGTGTCAGCTCAGGCAAAGCAAACTGATTTTAATCCCAGGGCAAGTAAAAATATAATTAAGAAGGTTTATCTGTTTCCCAAGAAGCATACAGTTCTCTGTTGACTATGCATTTTTTAAAGTATCTGTAAAGACAAAAGACATTCATTCGTCAATACAGATACAGCTGCTCATTTGTTTGTGGAGTTTGCAATTAAATACAATCACTTGTTTTTAAGAACCCAGCTTCTGGTGCCCAGTGAGATCTATTTTGGAGGGCAAGAGAGGAAAGAAGAATTCTAACTCAAACTGTGGCAAAGAGGGAAATAAAACCCTACACAGGCACAGAATTCCTTTTGAATAGGAATGTTGGTGAAAAAGCCCTAGGATCTAAATTGTCCCCCAGGTGCTGCTTTTTGCTTGATGTTATCTCAGCACCTTCACTGCACTAATGTAGCCAACAGATCAAGATGAATGAGCTTTCTCAGTTGCCTTTTTAAACCCACAAGCAGGCTCCTGCCCTTTCCCGGAAGGCTGAGGTATAACACCTTGACTGTCTCCTGGAGTGCTGCTACATAAACACACCAGGCTCCAGACCTGTTGTTTCAGCAGGTTGATTCACAATTAAGGAGTGGGAGGCTGGGTCCCCAGAGCACAGGATCTGTGGCTGGAGTTTGTGGTAATGGTAAGAGATGCTGCGGGGTGAAGAAGAGGCTGGGAAAGACTTCCTGAAGGAGGTGACGAGTGACCTAAAGGACAGGTAGAGTTGGACAGGTGAAGGGTTTGGAGTGGGGCAGCTGAGAGCCCTAGGGCGTCTACAGGGAGCTGGACCACAGGGCACTCAGCCAACAGGTTCCATCTGGTGGCAGGGACAAGCCCACCACACAAAGCTGCATGCGGAAAGTTGGATGTGATTCTGGAGAGCACTCTGGCTGCAGTGTGGAGCATGAATCCCAGAGGGCTGAAGGGGCAGCAGTGGTGGGGATGAGACCCCCTAGGAGTCTGAGTGACTGTTGAGGGCCAGGGCGGTGGGAGGAAGGCAAGAGGGAGATGATGAGTGGGATAAACAGAAAGCAGGGCAGGGAGAGGATGGGGTCCAGAGCAGCTTCTAGGAACCCAACAGAAATGCAGAGCAGTGGCAAGCACGTGGCTGTGAGGTCTGCAGACTTCCTCTCCGAGTTCAGGTCACACTTCCCTGACTTCCCTTTACTTACAAGGGGAGGGCTTCTTCACTAAAAGGAAATGACTGCTGCTGTGGGCTGCTCTGCCCCTTCCTGCTGTCCCCCGACCCCAACTATACCCCACTGCCCACCTTGGTCCTTGGAGTCCGGCACATACCATTGTTAGGTGTCCACATAACTGTATAGCCACAGGGGAGCCACTTTTGGATACATACTCTACGTGGCCAGGCTGGGGCTGGGGCCCACGGGGCTTCCTTAGGGCTCACTTGGCCTGGCTCAGCATCTGAGCTATATGTGCAGGCTTGCAGAACTTCTCTGACATCAAGCCGTGTCATCTGTAGGCTATTCCTTCTCCTATAAGAGATTCTTAGTCTCGGGTCACAGATTCCTTCAGGATCCGTGGACTCCAGGGGAGTCCAGGGTCACCCTGGAATTATATGTAAAGTTTTATGTGAATGTGAGGGGTTTAGGGAAGAATATTTATAACTATCAGATTCTCTGAGGGATCTGTGATCCCCAAAAGCTTAAGACCCGTTGTTCTGGGCTCTGATTTTCCTCCTCCTTCTCACCATCGCCTCCCAGTGCTAAAGCCCTTGCATAGTGTTCCCCTCATCTCTTCACAGTATTGCCAGGAATTCAAAATCAGCATTTGTCTTTTAGAGCCTGCCTCTATTTTGCCCTGAAAAGCCTCCACTATTCTGCATTATAATTTTTAAATGCTTGGCTGGGCACACTGGCTCACGCCTGTAATCCCAGCATTTTGGGAGGCCCAGGTGGGGGAATCACTTGAGCTCAAGAGTTTGAGACCAGCCTGGGCAATATGGCAAGACCCTGTCTTTATCAAAACTATCAAAATATTAGCGGGGCATGGTGGCATGCATCTGGGGACCAGAAATTTGGGCTGGGCATGGTGGCTCAGGAGGCTGAGGTGGGAGGATTGCTTAAGTCTGGGAGGCAGAGGTTGTAGTGAGCCGAGACCGTGCCACAGCACTCTAGCCTGGTGACAGAGTGAGACCTCATCTCAAAAATAAATAAATACCCATTCTGCATATTTATATTTTACTGTATTCATAGGAAAAAAAATTCTTTTTAAGGGGACCTTCTTCCTGTAGATCTCCATCACTTTTGAAGAGGGGCAAGCTTGCCATGCTCTTGCCTGCTTTCAGGCCTTCTGACTTGGCAGACCCTTGGTAAAGACAGCAGCTAACATTGGCTGGCAGCTTATTATAATTCAGGCACTGTGCTAAGCCCTTGTATTATCTCATTTAAAACCCCTAACAATTCCGTGAAATAGACATTAGTATTATCCCAATTTTAAAATAAGAAAACAGGCATAGAGTTCAGCAGGAAGGATGTGGCAGACCCAGAACTCAGAACCCAGAACTGGAACTCAGGTAGCAGAGTTCCAGAGCCTCGTGTGAACCTCCCACCAACCCAGATTCATTTCATCTGTTCACTATTAGTGGAGGTCACTGTGTAGCTTGCTCCCTAGCCTGGAATCAATAACTTGGAGTCAATGTCATCTGAAGTCAGATCCTAACCCCTCTCACTGATTTCCCTTTTGGACAAGAGCTGTTCCACAGAGGAAGTGGTAGCTTTTGAGTGATAGAAATACTGTAGCCAAAATCAGTATCTCTCATCAGGAGGTGATTTGAATGGCCTGCTGATGAGGAAGGTTCTGCTACCTCTCAAACAGTTTCCTAACCTAGAATTTCCTAGTATCTGAAATTCCAGCATTAGAGATTAATTCCTCTGGATTGGTTTCGTCCTACCCCACCCCAGCCCACCCCAACATATACACTTAAGTCTCTTAAAAAATAGGAATCACTTGGGCATATGAATCATGGAGGCCCATGCGCTATGGCATTAGCCCTGAATGACTTGAAATTAGAGGAAGTTCAAAGCGGAGGCAAGTATGTAAAATGATACTCTTGAAGGTGTTGCCAGCCCTGCTTCTGCACCATATTGGAAGGAGTTTCATGGACTAGGCTCATCACAGGATCTTCCAATACTAACTCCTTAGAGCCTTGGCTTGTGCTTCTACAGCTGAGAGAGACTGAGGGAGGACCGTCCAGCACTGCCCAGGGCTGTTGGTGGGGAGGTTCTTTTGCATTTCTCCTTTGTGAGGTTGGGGAGCAAGTGTCCTGTCACCTCTGGGAAGCCAGTGGCCTGACATTACCTGAGTTTAGAAAAATCAGCTCTGGCTTCTGAGAAAGGTGGTCCTATGGTTATCATAGGGGCAGCATTACCCCCGAGGGTTGCAATGCAAGTGCACGTAGCTAACGGTGTGAGGACAGATAGAACCCCAAGATACTTCTCCTGGACACCAGTGTCAAACAGCTTCTCCTTTTTCCTGTGGGAGTCTCTGAGCTTTCATCTGTAAGAGGCTCTAGTATAGGCTCCATTGTGTCCCCAACCAAATTCATAGCCTTAATTCCTAATACCCCAGAATGTGACTGTATTTGGAGATAAGGCCTTCAAAAAGGTAACTGAGTTAAAATTAGGTCATTAGGGTGAGCCCTAATACAATCTAACTGGTGACCTTATAATAAAAGGAAATTTGGGCTGGGCATGGTGGCTCACGCCTGTAATCCCAACACTTTGGGAGGCCAAGGTGAGCAGATCATCTCTTGACGTCAGGAGTTCGAGACCAGCCTGGCCAACATAGTGAAATCCCCATCTCTACAAAAAACATAAAAATTAGCTGAGTGTGGTGGTGCACACCTGTAGTCCCGGCTACTTGGGAGGCTGAGGCATGAGAATCGCTTGAACCTGGGAGGTGAAAGTTGGATTGAGCTGGGATTGCACCACTGTACTCCAGCCTGGGTGACAAAGCAAGACTCCACCTCATAAATAAATAAATAAAAGAAATTTGGATACACAGAGAGATACCAGGAGTGTGGGGGCACAGAGGGAGACCATGTGAAAAGGCAGCAGGAGGGTGCCTTTATGCAAACCAGGAAGCACAGCCTCTCCAGAAACCAACCGTGCTGGCATCTTGCTTTTGAATGTCCAGCCTCCAGAAGTGTGAGAAAATGAATTTCTGTTGTTTAAGCCACCCACTCTGTGAGATCTTGTTATGGTAGCCAAGCTGATTAATGCAGGTTCTATGAGATTTAGAGCAGGGGTTTTCAGAATGAGATGGACCTAGACAATCTTTTGAGATGGAGGAAGAAAACATGATAGCATTTATTTATATTGATTTTTATCTCACTCTATGCTAATTTCAATTTCTTATATATGTTTTAAAATGTACCTAATAGATGAAGATAGAAAGACATGCATAACATGTATAGACACATGACATACTGGGGGATGTGCGCTGAAACAAATTTTACAGATGGGGTAAATAACCAAAAAAGTGTGGGGACCACTGAGCCCAGATAGGTGGCTATCTGGGTATCTCTAAATCTTAAGGACAAATAAGAATGATTTCTTTTTTTATAATTACAAGTGCCCTAAAGAGTTTATTGTCTGTTCCCTCAGCTTACTAAACATGTCTGGGGAGCTATTTCTTGCCTATATCAGGGGAGATTTATGCTGTTGTTACTATAATTGTTATCTATGAGTGCTTGCAAATAATGGTTCACAGAATTGTATTCTATTGAATAGACTAGAGGCAACAGAAAGTTGATCCAGCATAAACTGTGCTTTTCTTAAACTTCTCAATTTGGCCTCTCTTCTTTTATCTTTCTGCACTTGAAGATGACAATTTAGGATCCTAAAGTTGCCAGAATTACTAAGCACTAATTGTATTACCGAAAGGCATTTGACAGATCTCAGCAACTTTCCCTCCCAGTCCTACTCAGTTGTATTCGGGCCCAAATTCTGATCTCAGACCAGACTTCGAAGAGCCTGGCCAGACTGAGGGAGGTGAGTCTCATTAACTCATGTCTCCAGCCATAGGGACTCCTATGAAAACCTGTCAATAAGGAAGGTTTGCGTATGCATCCCCATTTTTTTTTTTTTAAAGTAATTGTGGATCTAAGATCCTGGAAGTCAAAGAGAAATCCTGTCAGGCCTCATGCTCTTTGCTTGGCAATTAGGCAGGAACCATTTATCTCCATTTTAAGGGGGAAGATCCCCTACTGGAATTCTGAAGTGGGCCAGCTTGTCCTAGCTCATCTGAGCTCAGACTCACTCAATGGTCTTGCAATTAAGCAGGACTTAAAAGTTCTTTAGAGTGACTTCCCCTGGTAGATATTGCTGAAATGTGAGAGAATATTTCTGGTGTACATGGTAGCCTTGCATCGACTTGCAAGCAGAATGTTTAAAATGGAAAAAGTCAATGCTATGTTGGTGACATTAAAATTGTCTCTTTGGCTGAGTCGTTAATCTTCTTTTGTTGTTTAAATGTGCCTACAAGGCCCAGGAGAGTCACAAATCTGCATGAAGGGGAACGCTGCTCCTAGGATTAGCTGGGGGCTATATGGCTTTCCTGACTGCTGGTGAGGAGGCTATGCGGCCTGTGGGTTACTTATGCCATCAATACTTGGGAGTCACTGTGACCCATGTCCTAAATTGGCACCCCTTTGACAGGAGCATACGCAGAATTGGCCCCCAAACGCATGTTGCTTTTGAGACCAATCAGGCCATTTCTAGTTTGGTCTCTTCATGGTGAAATGAGACATAATGTCATTTTGGGACAATATCGGTCATATGCAGTGCCATGAAAAAGGCCTGATAGCCTTGCTCAGACCACACATGGATTTGTTTCTCAGCTTTCTGCATAAATGAAATGTGACCACATAGCAAATGCAAAAAGGAGGTACTCTGCCAGCAGACAGATCTGTTCTTCTTTTTTATGGATGTGTGATCTTAGGTTAAGTAACAGCATTTCTCTGGGTCTTGGTTTTCTCATCTAAAATGAGGCTAATAAGACCTACTCAATAGGTAGTACTATGGCGAGGGTTAAATGAAATAATGTATGCAGAGCACACAATGCACACTCAATTGTGTTCACTCCCTCCCTTCTCAGCAAGGCAGGCAGCTGACATGTTTGGTCATTATATTGTCTCTATTTGCAGTTGTCAATAATAGTTGTGCTTCTCTTTGTGTACAGCAATACTAAGGCTTGCTTTGGCTTCTTTCTCTCAATAGTATTAATTCATTCTTTTATTCAGATATTCAGCAAACATGTATTTTTCTGGTGCTATGCAGGTGCTGGGGACACAAGGTTGAGCAAGCTAGCCTGTGCCTGTCCTCACAGAGCTTCTGGCTGATGACCAAGGCAGAGCCCCTCTAAACCCCACAACCTGGCTTAGCAGGTAGCCCGGGAGGCTCCTAGAGGAAGAGGTGTTTGAGTGAGATCTGAAAGAAATACTCAGACTTGGCCACATTCCCTCTTTCTGTTGAATTCATGACCAATAATGGACATTCGTAAATTGGCTGGAAAGGACAACTCATGGCTTATCAGACAGAAAACAAATCCGTAGCTTTACCTTTGTTATTTGTGTTCTCTAACCAACTGATATAGCCAGCCATGCCCTGGGTGTCAAGTTTAACATGGAAGTAGAAAGGAACTCAACTAAGCCCAGAGTTTGGCAACTGATGATAGAGGAAATTGGCATTGGCAGATTTACACACATCAAATCTGAAGATTTTCCATATTGCTTGACTTGGAAATTCCACTTCTGGCTAATTATACTAAGAAACTAATAACATTTGTATAAAGATGTGACTATAGGATGTTGTTTGCCAAACTATTTTAGCACAAAGTTTGAAATAATCTAGACTCCAAAATAGTAGATGGGGGAAATAAATCCTGTAAATGCATTCAGAGGAATAATATACAGCCATATAAAATAATATTGTAGAAAATATGTATTAACATGGAAAGATGTTCATAATATATATTCAATTAAAAAGGGAAGTTAGAAAGTAGCGTGTGCGGCATGACTTTTATATTCTTTCCTGGAAGAAATCTGAAAGGAATAAATACCTTTATATATCTATATATACACATGTGTATATATACATATATAAATAACTATAATAAATACCTTTATATATACATTATAACTATATTATATATAACATAATTATATATTAATAGTAACTATATAATATGTATTTTGTATATAATTATTATATCTCATATAAGGTATTATGTTTCTTATATATACATATCTGTGTGTATGTACATATACATATATGTATATATGTATATACATACCTTTATATATAAATACCTGTTACCTTTATATATGTATATTTAAAAGTATTTATATATAGGTTATATATATATATATATATATATATATATATATATATATATATAAAGGTATTATAAAGGTTACAAAGATATATTACAAAAATTTGACTGCCGGATGTTGTTGCCAAGTTGTCTTAGCACAAAGTTTGAAACAATCGACCCCCCAAAATAGTAGATTTTTAATATATATGTATATATAAATATCTTCATATTTATATATATACATATACTCTAAATATACATATATATGTATATATAGTAATACCTTATATATAAAATAAGATATATAATACCTTTATATAATATGTAATAATACTTTTATATATATACTCACATGTATAAAAATAACCATTTCTGAGTTATAAAACTAAGAATGATTTTTACTGCCTTTTCTTATTTATTTTTACCACACATTCTTTCTAAGGAAAAATCACAAGAAAATAGAGCTTTCATATGAAAATATCGTCAACATTATTAGTTATTAGAAAAATGCACATCAAAACCACAATAAAATACCACTTCACACCCACTAGGACAGCTATTATCAAAAAGATAGATGATAACAAGCATCTTGGAGGACATGAAGTAATCAGAAGCCTTATACGTTGCTGGCACAGATGCCTTGGAAAACAGTTTGAGAGTCTCTCAAAAAGTTAAACATAGAGCTTCCATATGCCCCAGAAATTCCACCCCCAGGAATATATCCAAGAGAAATAAAAGCATACATTCACACAAAAACTTGTACACAAATGTCATAGCAGCATTATTCACAATAGCCAAAAAGTGGAAGCAATCCAACTGTCCATCAACTGAAGAATGGTAAACAAAATGTGGTCTGTCTACACTGCAGAAGATTATTTGACTGTAAAAGGAATAACATATCAATGCATGCTGCAGCACGGATAAACCTTGAAAAATTTTGCTGAGTGAAAGAAGCCAAACACAAAATGCTCCATATTGTAGGACTGCATTTATATGAACTGTCCAAATAACGCAAATTCATACAGACAGAAAGTAAATTACTGATTGCCAGGGCCGGGGGTAGGAAGCATGGGGAGTGACTGCTAATTGGTACAGAATTTCTTTCTGGGGTGATGAAAATATTATTGAATTAGATGGTGGTGATGGTTACACAATTTGTGAGTATGCCAAAAATGACTGAATTGTACACTTACCCCAAAACCCCCCAAAAATAGGGCTTTCCCCTCTGCCATTAACTCTTTCACATACTAAAGAGTCACGGTCAAGGTTTCCCCACATACATGAGATTAATACACTGGAAGCCTTTCTCTGTCTCCAGAACCACAGAAGTACAAACTTGGCATGAATGTGTGAACACTGTGTTTTTATTTTCTGTATTTGGATTCTTTGACATCTTGGGATTTTGCTAACCCTGTAGGGACTGCCTCTCCCAGAGCTACCTAATTCCTAGAGATAGTGAACAAATGGCCTGTGAGCGTGCCTTTCATGTGCAAACCAGCCAATCCAGAGCCCACACCCCAACCTCTTCCATTATGGCTCTCACATTCTGGGCCACTCTCCCCCTTCCCTAATCATCCCAGAGCCAAGTACCAAAATACCAGGCAATGCTATTCCCCAGAGCCTGCTGAAGTTACTCAAACTAGCAAGTCCTAAACCTGCTTGCCTTGCCTGGCTTGTTTCTTCCTGTGGAAAACACAATAGAAGCTCTTGCCCACCACGTGTTCTCTTGCTCCCGTTTCCCTGGTGCCTCCTGTTTCTAGAGAACTGTGAGTATAACAGACTTCTCCCTTCATGGCAGTCATTCCATGTCTGTGTGTCTCCCCATATCTGATTAGAACATATCTTGGGTAACCTTAAGTCAATGCACTTCTGGAAGCCTGTTAAGCCCTGGCCTGAAACATTGCCAGAAATCACATGAGTCGTAGACATCATTGCTTCTATGGCATAAGTAACAGAAAAAGCAATAATTGTTATTGCTGGAATCTTCCTCCAGGACTCCTAGATCCCATGGTTAGGGACTGATTTTTCAAATCCACTTAGTCCATACCTAGCAATTACACATTTCTATCCCATTATGTGTTACTCATGGAAACCCAGGTCTTAAAGTTTCCGGTGTCTCATCTACCATATAAACACACACACACACACACACATGCATAAATCTGTCACACACATATATCCCTGTCTTACTGGTGTGTGTGTGTGTGTGTCTCATCTGTTATGGAGTAGAAGTAGGAACTGGTTGATTTGGGTTTGCTCTGAATTACCACATCTAACTTGACAAAATTAAAACAATCCATCTTTCATCCTCTTCTCAAAGTCTGACAGGCCATCTCAGACATAAAATGGGATCAATCCTTAAGGTACTAGAAACGATCTCCTGACAAAAGTGATTGTCACTTCAAATACATAGCACATAGCCACACAGGGGACCCCAGCCCCCTTTCCTTGAAACAACACAAGAATTTTCATTTTTAGTAAACACTAGTATATAAGATATAAAGAACTAAATTCGTTGAGCACAGAAGTTGTAAATGTGCCTCGAAGTTCTTGAAAAAGTAAGTGCAAATTGTGTACCCCAGGAGAGAGGGAAGAGAAAGGCAAACCCAGACCTGGGATGAGAGACAGCCATTCCAGGCTGCCTGTGGTCTGATTTCAGCTGATGATATATGAGCACCTTGTGCATCCTGCCCCCTTTCCCCATTGCCCTCGGAGAATCATCCTGGCCTGACCAGATCCACTAAATAGGAATACAAGCAAACCACACAAAATGCAACACCAAAACTGGATAAGCCTGTACTCTTTGATGAAGATCTTTCTTCTCAGACTTTCTAAATGAATGTTGATCAATAGAATCAGAAACAATCACCAAGATCTCACAGAATTCTTCACCTGAGGTCAGTAGAGTAGGTATTCACTTGACATCCTCAATAGGGTCTTAGAAACTTTGACTTTAAGTGGGTTCTTGGAAACTGTGACTTTAAGTGAAACAAGACATATTAAAAACAAACTTTTTTTTCCTCATCGATGTCATGATGAAACCTAATGACATTATTGCAGGAAATGACATTATTCGATGACCTGCTGTATCTTTTGCTTTAAGTCACAGTTTCCGAATAAGGATTTACTATATCTTTTTTTGGAGCATGAGATTCCTTATCTGTTAAATAAGGGTAATAATAATAGCGATTTTATAGAAATATTGTGAATAATAACAAGATAATGTATCTAAAACCTTGACATGTAGCGAAGGAAGGAAAGACAATGTCCCAAGCTCATAGGAACTTGTTAGAGAACTGAGACTTATTTATGTTCCTTTATGAAAAAAAAAAAAAGATGAAGAAGAAGGTGCAATCTATTTCAAATGATTAGTCATCACACCATTTTCCTTCTGAAGAACACTTCTCCTCCTGGTTTTATTTTCAATCCACTACTAATGTGCAATTCCAATCCTGTTTCCCTTCAGCCACTCTCCAGAAGTGCTTTATTGGTTCTTTGTCTTAGGGATATTTCATTTCCTCAATCATGTTAAATCAAACAAACCTCCCTTACTAGCAAACAGAAAGGAGCAGCTCTGGGCCTCTGAACTAATTTGCACTAGCAAAACTGATCAGGTCTTCCTCCAGTGTCTTAATTAGGAGTCTTAATCCCTTTGATTTAAAACCGGAAGAAATACAAGACATGGTAGGAAGTTCTTAGTATATTTATTCAATACAGACAAATAGGGTTTAGAAAGTTCGCTTAATATACAGTGTCAACAGAAATACATGTCCCTTTCTTTCTAATAATTCTTCCAGGATAAAGTGTAGCTTACTCTCAGACTGGAACCATCAGCTTTCATGTTCTTTTTCATTTAAAGAGACAGTTATTTCCAACCCACTCTGTGTTTCCAAAGATTTTTGACTGGTTTGCTTTAATTTCTCCTCTGACATAAGGAGAGAGTGGCTTACAGAATATATGCAATATTATTCACATTTAATTTTTAAAAATGTGAAGGATGGGTGGTAGTTGATGGAGGCTGAATGTGAGAAAATGAAAATAGAATAACAATGATTACGAACTATCTCTGCTAACTCGAATAAGTCTTTCAATACAGATGCTAAAATGCCTTGGATTTGGTATAATGTAAGTTCTTTCTTAACCCTATCCAAGCTGGTTCAGTCCTGGAGGAAACAAAAAAATGATGTCAAGGTACACTGATACAGTGCTTCCAAGGGCATGGTGACACGTATGCTCACTACATAGCACAGCAGGAGGCTCAGGTCAGCATCAGTGACATCATCCATTTACATGATTGTTTACGCTTCCAGGCAGCTTACTTTTTACAAGACCATGTGCATATGGGTATTTATTAAAAGCTAGGTGAGGGTGTTGATGACTGGGAGAACTACAGACAGTTTCAAAAGGATCATGTGAAAGAGATTCCATGGCTGTGTGGTTCCAGCACCTTGCCCAGGCTGGAAGGTGCTGGGGTCTGCAGCAGACTAAGAAATGTCAAGACATTTTCTCCTACAGAGAAGTGGTCAGATCCTCAGAAACCACAGCTTCTTAAGAAGAGTATCCATAATTTTGGAAGTGTCTCAGCATTAACCCAAGGGATAGTCATTCATGACATCATTCCCAGGATACTCTAGAAGAGCCTCAACACCTTGATCTAGTATAGTCTCTAATCATACATAATAATCAGTGCACTTGGTGCAAACTACCTGGGCTCAGGTTCACACTGGAGCCAGTGGTATCATGTTCCCTTTCATGTAAAAAGGCAGTCTTTTCAGATCTGATTGTTCACGGATGGGAATATAGCCTAAGTTACTCTATGTTAATGATTCTTAAAATAATTAATTTGGTTACTTTTAAGAACATGGGGAGTAAGCCTAAATAGGCAAAATATAAAAAAGAAAATAAAACCAAAAAGTAACCAGAGGTGTTTAAAATACTTTTTAATATGTGAAATAATGAGCTGACATACTATTTTTTTACATTTAAAAGCCACTGTCATATTTTTTATTTCATCTTACTGTTCTTACAGTACCCCTAGGAAGTTGACAGGCCATATTTCCATTTTGCAGAAAAACAAAATAAAACAAAACTGACTCAGAAAGAAAGCTAAGTAACCTGTCTAGGGAAATACAGATGCAGGATTGGAGTTTTTTTCTTTCTACTATCAGACTCCAAAAGGATTTGGAAGGAACATGTTGGCTGCCTGTGTGTAACTGGGCACTTGTAAAAGACTGACAGGTGATACTGAAAAAATGTTATCCTCTGAAATACCTTAAACATCTACCCCTGCAGTTTTGTTTACAATCTGAAGCTACATCTTCCTTTAGGCAAAGATCTCC
The DNA here is from genome assembly GCF_049354715.1 of Callithrix jacchus. Taxonomy (NCBI): domain Eukaryota; kingdom Metazoa; phylum Chordata; class Mammalia; order Primates; family Cebidae; genus Callithrix; species Callithrix jacchus. Next base: position 100,863,382 of record NC_133509.1, read on the forward strand.
TTGAGGAAAGACAAACTTCAAAAATTCACATTGCATCCAAATTATCAGTAATTCTGAAATTGGTAAAATCTAAGTTATTAAGATTTTATTGTTTACTGCTCCTTGGCACATCACCACTCCACACAATTGCCTGATATTACACAATTATCCTGTAAAGTGGGTATTTTTTGGTCTCCCAGAAGTGCTGCTGTGCTCCACATCAGGTGGGTAAAAGCAGGAACATAAAAAAGAGCCTTATGTGACTGTGGTTAACATCTCACCTGGAGAGATGGGGAGAGCTGAGCAGGTTTGGATGTTGGCAGCTCCATTCCCCAGTTTCCCCAAAGATGCTATTGATTAGTCTGCTGCAGACCCCAGTCATGGGAAGAGACAAGCCGCATGAGCATATGAAACAATTACAGATCAGCACACCCAGCCGGCTGTCAGCACAGAAAACTGCAAGCGTCGCTGAATAATTATGGCTTGAGCTATTGATTGGGACCACAGAAGAGTTTTATCCAAATGCTTTTAATTTGCCAAACAAGGAGAAGTGTGCTGCAGAGAGGTTGCTTCCTATAACTGCATTTCTTCCTCTGCTAATTAATGGGAGAGCTTAACAAGGTGGTGGGGATTGTTTTTAAATCTTGCCAAGTTAAATCAATGACCAACTAAAAGGTGGTGAATGAGAGATGATGGACTTACCTTACATGGCTTAAATCAAGTGGTCTGGGATGAGTGTGGATGCTATCGAAGACCCTTGCTGGTCAACAACCCAAGACCGTCATTGACCAGAGGGCTCATGTCACACTGGTAGAAGAGATGATGCCCCTAAGGCTGAGACAGCAGCTGGAGGCTGAGCAGAGTCAAGGTTTCCTCCTTGGGTTCATACACTTTTGCTGCCCCACTATGAGGTTCATCTATTCCTTAGTCTCTTCCATCCTTGAGCCTCCTCCTTGATGAAGAACATTACCCAATTGGAGCTGATGGGTGATTTTTAAAGAAAACATTATTATTAACTGAAGTTTATAATTTGTTTACACATCCTTAGTTTTTACTTAAGGTCGTTTTTCTGTTCCACCCATCCAGGACTGCACAGTACATGTAGTCACCATATCTCCTTAGGCTCCTCTAGGCTGTGACAATTTCTCTGATGACGTTGATAGTTTTGAGGATTACTGGTCAGGTATACTGTAGTATGCTATCGGAATTTTTCTGATGTTTGTCTCATGCAAATAAAAAGCACAGGATAAAGTTGGCATAACCAAGGTGAGGCAGCAGAATTAACTGGGGAGAACAAATGTATGAAAGAATTCCCCTTCCTCAAGCATACCACCCCCTTCCCCTGCCACACAAACATTATGTATTCCAAATGGTTTCGATGGCTGGATATTAAGTTTTTCAAAGGACATTAATCAAGTTTTTATTACGACACAATAAAACTCATTGACAATATGTCTTCACTTTTGTTTTAAGCGCTTCACATGTGACCCCAAATGGATATAATTGTCTTAAGATCCCAGGATTTTAAAATTTAAACAAACTCTCCTCAGAGGTTACAATATACTAAGCTCCTAAGACAATTCCACCTATTTGTACCTCTCAGGAATAGCTTTTAATCTTCAAAAACTGTCAGATAGTCTATCAGATGAAATACCCATCATAAAAAGAATAAAAGGTTAAATAGAGCTGGAGTTGCTTAACATAGAGAAGACTATGGATGACCTACTTACAATCTTCTTGGATTATGGAAGATTGAAAAGAGTCACACAGACCTGGGTTCTAGTCCTGGCTCTGCCACAAACTAGCCGTATGACCATGGGCAAGTTACTTAACCTCTCTGTGCTTCATTTTCCCATCTGAAAAATGAGTGAAGTAATGCTTACCTGGCAGGGCTATGGTAAGTTTACAGAAAGGTAATGTGCATAATGTGCTTAGCACAGTTGCTGGCACAGGCTGTGTTATTCAATAAAATTTAGCTTCCACCTCACCTGCTGCATGATCTTACCTATGAAGAAAACAAAACCACTTAATATTTTTATGAGACTTGATAGCTTAGAAAGCATTTTTCTCATAATTTAGGGTGACAAACACTGTCCTAGCCCTTCAAAGCCCAAATAAGAGAAAATTGATTTTAATTCAAGGTAATAGTGATTTTGGTTAGACAAATAACGTTTTTGGCCATAGAGATAATAAAACTCAAGAACAAGTTTTCCGGGGGCTGTGGACTCTGTCCTTGGGGGAGATTCAAAGGGAGAGGGTGGCTCAGGGCACACAGCCTTGACTTTACCCCCACCCAATAGCCATCATATTCCTGGCTGGCGAGAATAACGTTGTGAAGTTCTGGGATGCAGAGGAGGTAAATGAATCACTCACTGTGCATCCTCTGGACACTCTAAACCTATTTCCTGCCTCTGGGAATCTTCCAGGTTTGGCCTCCTGAGCCCATAGTTTCCTGGAGTTACATTTGTGTGGTAGAAATAAATCTTAGCGTATAACCCAGTGTGCAAATAATATCTTTTTTTTCTGTATTCTTTAAAACATAAATCTAGATCCAACTTTGATCCTCCTAGCTGGGCTTGTGAGAAACTCAATTTCAGTCATTTACAGGCTGCTCTCCGGGGTTGCACCAAGACTCTGGGGTCCCACCTGGTGTTAAAGCATTGTAAGGCTTTCTGGTCCTGCAAGAGCTCCAGGCTGTGATAAGGGTCCCTGGCCTTATCACAATCACAGCATTAACCATGCAGATTGCAGTTATCTGGTTAGGTATCTGTCTCTCCTTTCAAAGAATGGTCACTTTGAGGGAAAGCGTTGTTTGAGGGAGATCCCTGGGACAGGTGCATGGACTATTATGCAGCAGGGGTGTGGTGAATAAACAAATGTTTCCTTTACAGCACGTAGTCCATTTTATGCTACTGTAACAAAATACGACACACAGGGCAATTTATAAAGAGAGATTTATTGCCTCACAGTTCTAGATGCTGGGAAGTTCACGGTCAAGGTGCAAGCAGGTTTAGTAATTCTGAGTCCAAGATGGCACCCTGAATGTTTCATCCCGGGTGAGGGGAGGAATGCTTCACCTTCACATGGCAGAAGGAGGGAGTGCAAAGTGGCAAAACACGGCTGAACTCACCGTTTTATAGTGGCATTAATCCCACCCATGAGGGAAGGCTAACTGTCTCTTAAAGATCCCACTCAGTACTGTTACATTTCAACATGAGTTTTAGAGTGGACAAACATTTAAACCAGAGCAAGGACCTGGTACATTTGATGATTTTTTTCCCTTAAGACCATGAGCCCACTGAGGGGGAGGACTGTACTTTTACAACTATTTCCTGAATGCATGTAGGCCGTAATGAATAAGTGTTCCTTGAGTAAATGACTGAATAGTGCTGCTTTTCTTGGCCACTGCATTGTTGTGGTTTGTTGGTCTGCACACTGTACATTCCCCATGGGCAGGGTTCTGCTTAATCAATGTAACTGAGACTGCCAATTGTTCCCACACCTGTTTTCTCTTTCCTAGAGCCCCTGAATTTTAGCTGGGCATTTTCATAGAGATGATGTTTTCCAGGCTTCCTTGAAAGGTCACATGACTAAGTTCTTTTTTTAAAAAAATTATATATATATATTTTTTATTGCATTTTATTGCAATATTTTTTATTGTTGGGTACATGTACAGAACATGCAGGATTGTTGAATAGGTACATGCATGGCAATGTGGTTTGCTGCCTCCATCCCTGTCACCTATATCTGGTATTTCTCCCCATGTTATCCCTCCCCAACTCCGTACCCCCCACTGTCCCTCCCCTAGACTCCCCCGCAACAGACCCCAGTGTGTGATGCTCCCCTCCCTGTGTCCATGTGTGCTCATTGTTCAGCACTCACCTAGGAGTGAGAACATGCGGTGTTTGATTTTCTGTTCTTGTGTCAGTTTGCTGAGAATGATGATTTCCAGGTTCATCCATGTCCCTACATAGGACACAAACTCATCATTTTTGATGGCTGCGTATTATTTCTTGGTGTATATGTGCCACATTTTCCCTGTGCAGTCTATCATTGATGGGCATTTGGGTTGGTTCCAGGTCTTTGCTATTGTAAACTGTGCTGCAATGAACATTTGTGTGCATGTGTCCTTATAGTAGAATAATTTATAATCCTTTGGATATATACCCAGTAATGGGATTGCTGGGTCAAATGGAATTTCTATTTCTAGGTCCTTGAGGAATTGCCACACTGTCTTCCACAATGGTTGATCTAATTTACGCTCCCACCAACAATGTAAAAGTATTCCTATTTCTCCACATCCTCTCCAGCATCTGTTGTCTCCAGATTTTTTAATGATTGCCATTCTAACTGGCATGACATGGTATCTCAATGCAGTTTTGATTTGCATTTCTCTAATGACCAGTGAAGATGAGCATTATTTCATGTTTGTTGGCCTCATATATGCCTTCTTTTGAAAAGTGTCTGTTCATGTACTTCACTCACGTTTAAATGGGTTTTTCTTATTTTCTTGTAAATCAGTTTTAGTTCTTTGTAGATTCTGGACATCAGCCCTTTGTCAGATGGGGAGATTGCAAACATTTTTTCCCATTCTGTTGGTTGCAAGTTCACTCTAATGACTGTTTGTTTTGCTGTACAGAAGCTCTGGAGTTTAATTAGATCCCATTTGTCTATGTTGGCTTTTATTGCCCATGCTTTCGGTGTTTTAGTCATGAAGTCCTTGCCTATGCCTATGTCCTGAATGGTTTTGCTAGGTTTTCTTCTAGGATTTTTATGATGTTAGGTCTTATGTTTAAGTCTTTAATCCATCTGGAGTTAATTTTAGTGTAAGGTGTCAGGAAGGGGTCCAGTTTCTGCTTTCTGCACATGGCTAGCCAGTTGTCCCACCACCATTTATTAAACAGGGGATCCTTTCCCCATTGCTTGTTTTTGCTGGGTTTATCAAAGATCAGATGGTTGTAGATGTGTGGCATTTCCTCCGAGGCCTCTCTTCTGTTCCACTGGTCTATATCTCTGTTTTGGCACCAGTACCATGCTGTTTTGATTACTGTAGCCTTGTAGTATAGTTTGAAGTCAGGTAGCATGATGCCTCCAGCTTTGCTCTTTTTGCTTAGAATTGACTTGGCTATGCAGGCTCTCTTTTGGTTCCACATGAAGTTTAAAGTGGTTTTTTCCAGTCCTGTGAAGAGGGTCATAGGAGCTTGATGTGGATAGCACTGAATCTATAAATTAGATGTGGCCATTTTCACAATATTCTTTCTAACCATGAGCATGGAATATTTTTCCAACTGTTTGTGTCCTCTCTTATTTCCTTGAGCAGTGGTTTATAGTTCTCCTTGAAGAGGTCCTTTATATCCTTTGTTAGTTGTATTCTTAGGTATTTTATTCTCTTTGTAGCACTTGTGAATGCAGTTCATTCTTGATTTGGCTCTCTTTAAGTCTGTTATTGGTGTATAGGAATGCTTGTGATTTCTGCACATTGATTTTGTATCCTGAGACTTTGCTGAAGTTGTTTATCAGTTTCAGGAGATTTTGGGCTGAGATGATAGGGTCTTCTAAATATACAATCATGTCATCTGCAAATAGAGACAATTTGACTTTCTCCTTTCCTAATTGAAACCCTTTATTTCTTTTTCTTGCCTGATTGCTCTGGCTAGAACTTCCAATACTATATTGAATAGGAGTGGTGAGAGATGGCATCCTTGTCTAGTGCCAGATTTCAAAGGGAATGCTTCCAGTTTTTGCCCATTCCATATGATATTGGCTGTGGGTTTGTCGTAAATAGCTTTTATTATTTTGAGATACGTTCCATTGATACCTAGTTTATTGAGAGTTTTTAGCACAAAGGGCTGTTGAATTTTGTTGAAGGCCTTCCCTGCATCTATTGAAATAATCATGTGGTTTTTGTCTTTGGTTCTGTTTATGTGGTGAATTACATTTATAGACTTGCCTATGTTGAACCAGCCTTGCATCCCCAGGATGAAGTCTACTTGATTGTGATGGATAAGCTTTTTGATGTGCTGTTGCATTTGGTTTGCCAGTATTTTATTGAAGATTTTTGCATCTATGTTCACCATGGATATTGGCCTGAAGTTTTCCTTTTTTGTTGAGTCCCTGCCGGGTTTTGGTATCAGGATGATGTTGGTCTCATACAGTGATTTGGGAAGGATTCCCTCATTTTGGATCGTTTGGAACAGTTTCAGAAGGAATGGTACCAACTGCACTTTGTGTATCTGGTAGAATTCAGCTGTAAATCATCTGGACCTGGGCTTTTTGTGGTTGGTAGGCTATTAATTGCTGCCTCAACTTCAGCCCTTGTTACTGGTCTATTCAGGGTTTCGATGACTTCTTGGTTTAGGCTTGGGAGGGTGCAAGTGTCCAGGAATTTATCCATTTCTTTCAGGTTTACTGGTTTATGTGCATAGAGTTATTTGTAGCAATCTTTGATGTTGGTTTGTATTTCTGTGGAATTAGTGGTGACATCCCCTTTTTCATTTTTTATTGCCTCTATTTGATTCCTCTCTCTTTTCTTTTTTATTAACCTGACTAGTGGTCTATTTTGTTGATTTTTTTCAAAAAACCACCTCCTGGATTTCTTGATTTTTTTAAGGGTTTTTTGTGTCTCTATCTGCTTCATTTCTGCTCTGATATTAGTTATTTCTTGTCTTCTGCTGGCTTTTGAGTTTTTTTGATCTTGCTCCTCTAGCTCTTTCAATTTTGATGATACGGTGTCAATTTTAGATCTTTCCTTGCTTCTCATGTTGGCATTTATTGCTGTAAATTTCCCTCTAGACACTGCTTTAAATGTGTCCCAGAGATTCTGGTATGTTGTGTCTTCATTCTGGTTGGTTTCAAAGAACATCTTTATTTCTGCCTTCATTTCATTGTTTATCCAGTTGACATTTAGGAGCCAGTTGTTCAGTTCCATAAAGTGTGTGGTTCTGAGTTAGTTTTTAAATCCTGAGTTCTAATTTGCACTGTGGTCTGAGAAACTGTTTGTTATGATTTCCATTCTTTTGCATTTGCTGAGAAGTGATTTACTTCCAATTATGTGGTTAATTTTAGAGTAGGTGTGATGTGGTGCTGAGAAGAATGTATATTCTATGGATTTGGGGTGGAGATTTCTGTAGATGTCTATCAGGTTTGCTTGTTCCAGATCTGAGTTCAAGTCCTGGATATCCTTGTTAATTTTCTGTCTGGTTGATGTGTCTAATATTGACAGTGGAGTGTTAAAGTCTCCCACTATTATTGTGTGGGAATCTAAGTCTCTTTGTAGGTTGTTAAGAACTTGCTTTATGTATCTGGGCGCTCCTATATTGGGTGTGTATATATTTAGGATCATTAGCTCTTCTTGTTGCACTGATCCTTATACCATTATGTAATGCCCTTCTTTGTCTCTTTTGATTTTTGTTGGTTTAAAGTCTATTTTATCAGAGACTAGGATTGCAACTCCTGCTTTTTTTTTTTTGCTATTTGCTTGATATATCTTCCTCTATCCCTTTATTTTGAGCCTATTTGTATCCTTGCACATGAGATCGGTTTCCTGGATACAGCACTCCAATTGGTCTTGACTTTTTATCCGATTTGCCAGTCTGTGTCTTTTGATTGGGGCATTTAGCCCATTTACATTTAAGGTTAATATTGTTATATGTAAATTTGATCCTGCCATTTTGATGCTAGATGGTTGTTTTGCCTGTTAGTTGATGCTGTTTCTTCATTGTATTGATGGTCTTTACCATTTGGTACCATTTGGTTTTTGGAGTGGCTGGTACTGGTTGTTCCTTTCCTTGTTTAGTGCTTCTTTCAGGAGCTCTTGTAAGGCAGGCCTGGTGGTGATGAAATCTCTCAGCAGTTGCTTGTCCATAAAGGATTTTCTTTCTCCTTTGCTTATCAAGCTTAGTTTGGCTGGATATGAAATTCTTGGTTGAAAGTTCTTTTCCTTAAGGATGTTGAATATTGGCCCCCAATCTCTTCTGGCTTGTAGGATTTCTGCTGAGAGATCCTCTGTGAGTCTGATGGGCTTCCCTTTGTGGGTAACCTGACCTTTCTCTCTGGCTGCCGTTAGTATTTTTCCTTTATTTCAACCCTGGTGAATCTGATGATTATGTGCCTTGGGTTTGCTCTTCTTGAGAAGTATCTTTGTGGTGTTCTCTGTATTTCTTGGATTTGAATATGGGCCTGCTTTGCTAGGTTGGGGAAGTTGTCCTGGATAATATCCTGAAGAGTGTTTCCCAGCTTGGATTCATTCTCTCCATCACATTCAGCTACACCTATCAGATGTAGATTAGGTCTTTACACATAATCTTATATTTTATGGAGGCTTTGTTAATTTCTTTTTACTCTTTTTTTTCTCTAATCTTGCCTTCTTATTTTATTTCATTAAGTTGATCTGCAATCTATCTGATATACTTTCTTCTGCTTGGTTGATTCAGCTATTAAACTTATGTATGCTCCACGAAGTTCTTGTGTTGTGTTTTTCAGCTCCATCAATTCATTTTTATTCTCTAAGGGGTTTATTGTCATTAGCCTTTCATCAAAACTTTTTTCAAGGTTCTTAGTTTTTTTACATTGGGTTAGAACATGTTCTTTTAGCTCAGAGAAGTTTGTTATTACCCACTTTCTGAAGCCTGTTTCTGTCAACTCATCAGACTCATTCTCCATCCAGCCTTGTTCCCTTGCTGGTGAGGAGTTGTGATCCCTTGGAGGAGGAGAGGCATTCTGGTTTTTGGTGTTTTCATCCTTTTTGCGCTGGTTTCTTCCCATCTTTGTGGATTTATCTACCTGTGGTCTTTGTAGTTGGTGACTTTTGGATGGGGTCTCTGAGTGGACATGCTTTTCGTTGATGATGAAGTTAGTTTTCCTTCTAACAGTCAGGCCCCTCTGCTGTAGGATTGCTGGAGGTCCACTCCAGACCCTGCTTGCCTGGGGATCACCTGTGGCAGCTGCAGAACAGTAAGAGTTGCTGCCAGTTTCTTCTTCTGTTATCTTCATCCCAGAAGGATACCTGCTAGATGTCAGCCTGAGTTCTCCTTTATGAGGTGTCTCTTTGGATATACAGGGGTTGGGGAGCTGCTTGCAGAGACAGTCTGTCCCTTGTAGGAGCTCAAGTACTGTGCTGTGAGCTCTGTTGTTCCATTCAGAGCTGCTGGGCAGGTACGTTTAAGTCTGCTGCAATGGAACTCATAACTGCCTTTTTTTCCCAGGTGCTCTGTCCTGGGAAGGTGGGGCTTTTTGATGTGCTGCTGTCTCTTTTCAGAGATGCCCTGTCTAGTGAGGAGGAAGCCTAATCACTGTCTGCCAGCAGAGGCATTGATGAGCTGCTGTGGGCTCTGCCAAGCTGCTGTATGAACTTCCTTGCAGTTTTGTTTATAGAGGAATAGTTAGAACTGCTTTGGTAATGGCAGTCTACCTCAGTAATGGTGACTGCTTCAGTAATGGCGGACTGCCTCAGTAGTGGTGGGCTGCCTTGGTAATGGCAGATGCCCTTCCCCTCATAGAGTTGGACCATCCTCGGTCTAGCTGTGCTTGCTGTGAAACTCTCAATCCAGAGCGTTTCAGATTGCTGGTCTTTGTGAGGGTGGGTCCCACCAAGCCAGATCACCTGGCTCCCTGTTTCAGCCCCCCTTTTTTCAGTTGAATGGGTGACTCTGTCTCCCAGGCATTCCAGGAGCCAGTTGAAACAGCCACCCAGATTTCTGCGAGTTTTTGTGTGGAGACCTGCTGTGCTGGCTGAAACAGCCGTGCTGGAGACTTGTAGTACTTTTCTGCCTGGGAATCTCCTGGTCTGTGGGCAGTAAAAACTGGTTCATAAATGTGGTGATCACTCACACTCTGCATTCTCACTGGGAACTGCACTGCAGAGCTGTTCCTATTTGGCCATCTTGGATCATCTCCCCACATGACTAAGTTCTGGCAGAAGACATACCAGCAGCAGTGACGGGCACAGCTCATATGATTCCTTTCCCAACTGGCTAGGATGCAGATGGGAAAGGAATCCCATCTGCATCCTAGCCAGTCCTTGAGAGGAACACCCTAGGAATAGTGAAGCAACAAGAGAGGGTAAGGCTGGGTCTCCAGCACTTTGAGTCTTCCATATTGGACCCAGACTGTTGGATGCAAGAGAAATCACTTCTATCTTATTTAAGCCACTGTACTTGCTGTCTCTGTGAGAGAAGCCAAATCTTAATGCCAAATAATACCTTCTTAATGCCCAATAATTACCTCAGTACTCTCATTGCTCGCAGCCCAGTGCCTGATAGCAGCAGGCCACTATGGCTCAGGACTTCTTCTGTCCTGTTCGCCTTCATGTTTTCATCCCACCATGGGGAGCTCCCGGGGAAGGCCATGGAGAAGCCAGGAGGCAGCACCCTTAGTAGCTCCAGCCTGAGTCAGCAGCAGTTTTCAGTTTAATGAGATGACACTAATGATTGTGCCTTTCTGGGATGAGTGGGCCTGCCCTCCCTAGAGACCTGTAGAAGGTCTGGCATTTTTATCATTGCTGAACTCGAAGGTCAAGGGGAAGGCAGGAGTCTCAAAAAGGAGCAGGACCCACAGAACATGAATTTGCTGCCCTAGAATCAAGCCTGAACTTCAGTGAAAGGGGTTGAACGGTACCTGGGCCTGCTTCACTCTGGCAGGTGCCATGAAAAATGCCCCTTCTCTATCTTCTGCATTTACTGGGACATGCCACACAGGTCATCTGAAAAGTGCTGTTTGCTTGCTCTCTAATGATTCTCACTGGCTTTATCAGCACAAGGCCCATCAGCTCATGTGGTCCTCATGTGCCTCTGCAGCCCTGATGCCCTGCGGGTCAGAGCTGTGGCTCATCCTGATTTCTTCACTGCTCTGGGTTCTCTAGGGAAGTCATAGCCGCTACTCCATGGGTCCCTGCCGCACAGACTCCTGCCCCACAAGTCCTTACTCTCCAGTCTCTAACCAATGAACCCCTGTTCCTTGGACTCCTGCCCCAAGGACCCCTGCTTACTCCTCAGCCACACTGCAGTCATTCAATTCATGGTTCCAGGGTGACCAGGAACAGGTTAGATGAACGGAGTACAAGGCAGGTGGGACAGAATGGGGCAGGATATAGCTGAGAATAAGGCGGGAGGTTAGGTATTCTCTGCTATCGAGTTTTGACCACCTGGGTCAAAGAGAGGCCATCTGAGTCAGGGAGCAGCCACCTGGCTTCCAGGTACTGGTAGTGGCCTGGCATGGGGTAGGGCTGGAGGGTTAGGTCGGATGTTAGCATCTTTCCCCAATAGACAAATGAGCTGCTTCTTACTGCTCCTCTACCCACAACCCTATCCTTCAGATTCCAGGGAGAAGCAGAAGGCCCTGGATGTGTGGCATCAGTGTCTCCTCCAGTGAGGATGGAGGAGGCCTGATGGTATGTGTATGACCCCCATGTGAAGCCCTCCTCTCCAGCCTTGTCTTTGCTCTCGGCTGCAGTGTCCTGCAGTGCCAGTGCTAACTCACAAGCAGCAGTCCTTGCCAAACCAGCCTTCCTCTGCCACAGCCTTCTCCATTTATTTTCAGATTTAATGTGCTTTAAAATAGCCTTGCTGATAAGTGCCAAAACCCAGCAGACCTGAAAAATGCTTACCAGGATGAAAAAACTGAAGGACGTTGGATTCTCAACGTGACTCAAGGCTACACCCACTCTCTGATGATTCCCTTCTCTCTCCCAGAACACATCTGAAGGCACAGAGACTCCCCCTACCAAAAAAAAAAAAAAACCACCTTTCCCAACCAGGTCTACCAGATGCTCCTTATTAACACCAATTCTTAGAAAAAGTTCATTAAAAGTTGGCCAGGCATGGTGGCTCATGTCTGTAATCCCAGCACTTTGGGAGGCTGAGGCGAGTGGATCATCTGAGATCAAGAGTCTGAGACCAGCCTAGCCAACATGGTGAAAGCCTGTTTCTACTAAAAATACAAATATTAGCTGGGTGTGGTGGTGCATGCCTGTAATCCTAGCTTCCTGGGAGGAGAATCACTGGAACCCCAGAGGCAGCGGCTGCAGTGAGCTGAAATCAGGCCACTGTAATCCAGCCTGGGAGACACAGCGAGACTCCATCTAAAAAAAAAAAAGTTCATTAAAAGGTCATAGAAACAATGGACCCTGAGGGATGCACAATGGCCTGGCAAGAAAGAAAATGCCATTTCCATCATCCAGGTGCTGAATAGATTCACACTGAATTTGGATTTGCGCTGTATTGGAGGACGGAGAGGGAGGCAGGATGACTGCCAAACACCTGTTTGTTCAGCCTCTCTTCTCCTTTCCTCTTCCTCATCAGCCCCTCCAAAGCTTCAGATGCTCAGTAGGGACTGCCTAAGGGTATTTATACCTGAGGAGGCCTCAGCACACCTTCTGTCACAGGCTGGACTGGCTGCTTCAACTATTCATTTCATCAACAAGTGGAATAGTAGCCTCAGATACTGTGCTATGCCCTTTAGAGACAGAAATATAAAAGGCTAATGTAAAACATGGTCTCTGACTTCAAGGAGAGTCAAGAAAACACACAGTGCTAAGGGTGCACCTGGCAGGGGCACCCAGTGCCTTTGGAGGTTAAGGAAGGCTCTCTGGAGGAGGTGACCTTGAGGCTGAGACTGGGAAGACGAAGAGGGGCTGGCAGTCAAGTAGCAGGGATGATGCATAGGAAAAGATGCTCCGTGCAGAGGGAAGGGCATATGCAAAGGCCCGGAAGTGAGAAAGGGCAAGCTGTGTTGGTGAGATGTGAGACTCAGTGTGACTGGAGTGGAGGATGCCAGGGAAATGGGGGGAATAAACAAGGCTGGGAAGCAAGGAGGGTCCAGACACCCGTGAACCTTCTCAATAGCACTTGAAGAGTTTGACCTTCATGAGGGCAGGCTTCATTTTGTTCCCGCTGTATCCCCACCACAGCTGGATTGATGGCTGGCACATAGTAGATGCTCAGTACATATTTGCTATTGAGTAAGTAGCGAGCGCTGAAAGATTTTAGCAGGGACAAGATCTGATGGCTCTTCATTTTAGAGTTATCGCCCTGGCTGCAATGTCAAGAATTCAGGGCAATCAGTGACGCCAGAGGCAGGAGGCAGGGAAATGAGCCAGAGGCGGGAAAATGAAAGGGCTCTAACCACAGAGGGCAGAGGAGAGGGAGATAAGCGGATGGTAGAACCCAAAGAGGGTAGAAGGGAGAGAGAGAAGCAGATGGTAGAACCCAAAGAGGGCAGAGGGGAGGGACAGAAGCAGATGTTAGTACCCACATGCTTGGTGATTGATTGAGCCGGGTGGGAGGGAGAAGTAGCCAGGATTAAGGGCATCTCGGGGCCCTTTCTTCTGCAAGCACCTGGTGAGATACAGACTCCAGCCCTGAGGCAGAGCAGCCCCCACAGGCACAGCACACTGTGGGCTCTGGGATGGAACTCCGCTCAGAGCCTGGGCTCTGGGATTGGCAGGTTTGAGAGCCTCCCAAAATGGGTTTTAATTTACTTGAAAGTATATGTTGTAGAGTATTTGAAAGCTGTGTGTGTGTGTGTGTGTGTGTGTATGTGTGTGTGTGTTGGGGCTGGGGGGTTGGGACCCAAACATAGTGTTTCCACTTTTTCAAAGCTTTGTGTAGATGAAATGATCAAGTGATGTCACAGCATTTTGTTCCTTCAGCCTTTAAAACATTTACTGGGCCAGGAGCGGTGGCTCACGCCTGTAATCCCAGCACTTTGAGAGGCCAAGGTGGGTGGATCACGAGGTCAAGAGATCAAGACCATCCTGGTCAACATGGTGAAACCCCATCTCTACTAAAAATACAAAAAATTAGCTGGGCATGGTGGCGCGTGCCTGTAATCCCAGCTACTCAGGAGGCTGAGGCAGGAGAATTGCCTAAACCCAGGAGGCAGAGGTTACAGTGAGCCAAGATCACTCCAGTGCACTCCAGCCTGGGTAACAAGAGCGAAAACTCCATCTCAGCAACAAAAAAAACATTTACTGACCAACTGTCATGGGCAAGGGAGGAGCCAATCATTGAGCGCATACTCATTTGCCAAGCTTCATTTGTATTATTCCATTTAGATTCCCAATCATCCCATTAAATGTGACTTGGTTTTGTGAAGTGACTTGTCTAAAGCCACACAGCTGCTAGAGTTGAAGCCAGAGTATGGAACCACGTTGTTCTTAAAGGTGATCTTTAGCCAGGCATGGTGGCACAGGCCTGTAATCCCAGCTGCTCGAGAGGCTGAGGTGAGAGGATCACTTGAGCATGGGAGGCAGAAGGTGCAGTGAGCAGAGATCACACCACTGCACTCCAGCTTGGGTGACAGAGTGAGACCCCATCTTGATTAAACAGAAATTTAAAAAAGGTAGACGTCGGAACGATCCAAGATGGCTGATCGCTAACATCCCGGGATTGCAGCTCTCAGGGAAAGCGCAGAGAACTAGAGGACGCCACACTTTCAGACAAATTCTGGTCGCTCACGGAGCAGAAGATCCCCCAGTGGAGGAAACACACGGGTGGCCAGCGCGACACTCGTGGCCGGCACAGCGGTTACTCCAGCACCTCGGCGCGGCAGCTCTCGGAGCAGAGTAAACCGGTTCGGAGGACCCGCACGGGCCCCCAACACAACACCAGAGCCCAGCGCAGCGGCAGTGACGGCACCTCGGCGCAGCCATCCCAGACAAGGCGACTGTGCTGCTTAAGCTGCACAGTGATCCTCACCCCACAGACTTGCTGTCTGGACAACATAACTAAACCACAGTGCCGACCTAGCCGTGCCCCTGCTCAAGATCCTCAGGGACTTCGTGTGGCTGTGGAATGAAGTCCAAATCATATAGAGACCTGGGCTGCAATGTTAGAGAATGGATTGTAAGCAACAAGACTGATGGTGAGGAAATGGGTGAGCAGCCTGGGGAGCTGTTGGAGGCTGAGGCAAGGAAGCACAGCGGGAGTGGAGAGAAGCAGATGGCATTTGAGTTCCTCATTGTTCTCTAACTTGCCATTGCCACCTCCATCAATTTTTCTACATTTGAATCAAGCTAAATGACTCACTACTACTCCTGGCTTCCTACAACACATTTTTTCTCATTCTATTCCTTCTACCTGAAATGTCCTTTCCTGACCCTATCTCCTGATGAAAAGGGCACCTGTCCTTCAGGGCTAAGCTTAAATAATCCTGGAAGCCGTATACTGAGCATCTGACATGTGCCACGCAGCATGCTACATGCTTTGCTTACTCTCTAATCTCTCTTCCCTGCAAAGTGAGTAGCACTATCTCCATTTGCAGATGAGGGAATGGAGCATCAATGAGGCTAGGTAAGCAACTCAAGGCCACTTTGCTTGTAAGAGACAGAACCAGAATTTGAATCCTGATGTAGCTGATGATAAACCTGTATTCCTTCTACAACCCCATACTACCTGCTCCTTCAACTGACTTTCCCACTTAACGAAGTCTACACACGAGTTGAATTCCTCCCATATTTTCTCAATGTAGACTGGCACCTCTCTGGATGTGTAGCGTTATTAGCATTGTGGGGTATGATGAAGCAGATGTGGGTGGATGGGAAGACGTCTACCTTTTTTTTTTTTTTGGGGGGTGGGGAGGAAGGCAGGAAGGGAGGGAAGAAGGACGGTAGGGAGGAAGGAAGGAATGAAGGAAGGAAGGAAGGGAGAAAGTGGGGAGGGAGGGAGGGAGGGAGGGAGGGAGGGAGGGAGGGAAGGGAAGGAAGGAAATCAAGCAATGAGAGAGACATTGCCGACCTGGATCTAGAGGTTTACAAGTTGATTTTTTTTGAGAGAAGGAAAGAAAAAAAAAAAATAAGTAAAGGAGAGGAAGAAAGAGGAAGAGAAAGAGGGAGAGTAAATGGAAATCTTGCTTTATTTTGAAAAAACTTGGGTATTAATAATGGCCAATCAATGTTTCATTTAAACTTACGGGTAGGTGTGATGTGGTATTGACAAGAATGTATATTTTGTGCATTTGAAGTGGAGAGCTCTATAAATATTTATTAAGTTTACTTGTTCCGGATCTGAGTTCGAGTCCTTGATATCCTTATTAATTTTCTGTCTCATTGAATCTAAGTCTCGTATCTGGGTGTTAGGATTGTTAGCTCTTGTTGTTGCATTGATCCTTTTACCACTATATCTTTGTTGCTTTAAAATCTACTTTATCCGATACGAGAATTGCAACTCCTGCTTTTTATTTATTTATTATTTATTTTTGCTCTCCATTTGGTTGGTAAATCTTTCTCCATCCCTTTGTTTTGAGTCTTTGTGTATCCTTGCATGTGAAACAGGTCTGGATGTAACATGCCATTGGGTTTTGGCTGTGTCTTTTGATTGGGGGATTTAGTCAATTTATATTTAGGGTTACTGCCATTTGATGCTGACCGGCTGTTTTATTCATTCGTTGGTATAAATTCTTCTTTATGTTGGTGCTCTTTACTTTTTGGTGTATTTTTAGAAAGGCTAATACTGGTTGTTTCTTTCTGTGTGTAATGCTTCTTTCAGAAGCTCTTGTAAAGCAGGCCTGGTGGTAATAAAATCTCTGAGTTCTTGCTTGTTCATAAAAGATTTTATTTTTCCTTCAGTTGTGAAGCTTAGTTTGGCTGGATATGAAATTCTGGGCTGAAGGTTCTGTTCTTTGAGGATGTTGAATATTGGCCCCCACTCTCTTCTGGCTTGTAGAGTTTCTGCTGAGAGATCTGCTGTAAGTCTGATAGGCTTGCCTTTGTAGGTAACCTGACCTCTCTCTCTGGCTGCCCTTAGTATTTTCTCCTCTACCTACCAAAGACAGCTCAAACTCACTCACATGCTCTGTGAAGCTCATCACTGTGTGACTCTGGCCGCCTGGCCCTGACCAGCCACTGGACTAACTCACAAACAACCTGATCCCCAGATTATATGTAAACTGGCTTCTCTTCCTTTCCTCCAGAATACCCTAAATGACAGATGAAAGAGACATTGACCTCGGGACCTGGGTCTGTAGCAGAAGGCAGAACCCTACCACTCTGCTTGCATATAGTATTTTTTTTTTTTTGAGGACTAATGCTTTATCTTACAAATTCATGTCAGCTAGGTGCAGTGGCTCACACTTGTAATTTCAGCACTTTGAGAGGCTGAGATGGGAGGATTCCTTCAGGCCAGAAGCTCGATACTAGTGTGGGCACCATAGCAATACATTAACTCTACATTTTTTTTTAAATTAGCTGGGCATGGTGGCACATGCCTGTAGTGCTAGCCGCTCTGGAGGCTGAGG
This sequence comes from Callithrix jacchus, assembly GCF_049354715.1. Taxonomy (NCBI): domain Eukaryota; kingdom Metazoa; phylum Chordata; class Mammalia; order Primates; family Cebidae; genus Callithrix; species Callithrix jacchus. The sequence continues at coordinate 100,880,590 of NC_133509.1, forward strand.
TGGGAGGATTCTTTGAGCCCAGGAGTTCAAGGATGCAGTGAATTATGATTGTGCTATTGCACTCCAACTTGGATGACAAAGTGAGACACTGTGTCTAAAAAAAACACAAACAAAAAACCCAACACCAAACAAAAGAAAAAAGTTCATGTCAATTTTGTCTTCTATTATGTAACATTATTTTAATTAAAAAAACGCCTTTACTTCACTTCTTGTAATAGCTTATCTTACCCAGATATGTAAGCAAAATTAACATCACTGAAAAGGCACATCAGCCTTATTCTATGGCTCTGAGTGTGCCCTGACCCACAGAAGTGGCTTCCTGAGCATAAGATATCTATGCTCCATCTTAAATGGTGTTACAGCACCATCTTAAATGGTAGCTGTAGCTCAAATTTTCTTTCTGCTAGGGGTGCCACTTTCTTCTTGGGCTGAAGAATTCCTATTTATACTCCAAGATACAGCTTAAATGCTACCTTCTTATTTAAAATTAATCAACTGATTAATTCAATAGAGAGTTCATGAGAGGCTCTTCCTGCTGGCCTGCCCAGCCCCACCTCTCCCAAGAAAACGGACTCAGCCTTCCTTTGTATTTCCATAATACTGTGTACTGTCTCCATTGTGGTTCTTATCCCATGGTGTTAAAACTTAGTTTGGATGTGTCTGCCTGTTCTACCAGTTCTGTGAAGGCAAAAACAAAATAGGACCTACTTCTTTGTGCTCCTTGGAGCCCATTACAGTGCCTGGCACATGGTAGGAGCCTTTTCACCATGGAGGGAGAGGCCAATGTGGTTTTGAATGGTGTGTGCTCTTAACTCTGAGGGTGTAGAGATTCACCGGGATCACTGTGCCCTCCAGAATCACTGGGATGGCTTGGGTAAAGCCTCCTACTCTTGCCTTTACTCAGGCTGAAGATGCTTGCAGGCAGTATCAAAACCTTTCCTCTAATCCTAAGTAAATGTGCCTCTGCTACCAAATATATACCAAAAGCCAGAAGCTGGGAGGAAGCAAGTGTCTTTAAAAGACATAAAGAGTGATCTGCGATTGAGATGCTGTCCCCCTTCTAGGGGAGGATGGCTCTCTGGCAACTTTACCCACCTTCATGGGGGTGAGGGTGGGGGTGATAGGGAAGGAATCTACTCAGCTTCCAGACCACACCTGGTCCGGTGGTCTTCCAACTGCTCACATGTGCCCTCTGTGGGGGTGGTGAGGGGAGTGGGTCCAGGAACTCTGCCTTGAGGAGCAGAGATGTCAGCTGCAACCCTCCAGATTCAGCTCAGGGATGCCCCCTCCTTGGTCCAGCTTCCTTTTCTCTCTTTTCTCAGGAGTTTCCCAATTCTGAGATCTCAAGGCTTTGGACTCCAGGTCTCCCACACTTGAGGAGCCTGCCTTCAGCAGTTTCAAATGAAGACAGTTTGGCTCCACTACACTTTCAAGGTCTGGGTTTTGACCTTGCTGATATTTATTGACTGAGGTTATCCAAACAAGAACTTCCGAAGGCTGTAGCATCCAGTGGTTTTTGTGAGTGTGACGCCCCTGCTGCTGCCTGTATTTATAAAGTTTGAGCTCAGGTTTCCAATGGTTCCAAACCTAGAGGGTGGGGGTGGCAGTCTTTTCTTTACCTTCTATTTGCCTGTTGGCAGCTCCAAGAGACTAAAATATTCTCTTTCTACAAGCAGGCTACTGAGACTTTGGAGCACAGAAAGAGTTGTTTTAGCCAGAGCCGTTATATGACAGGAATCTCTGCCCAGAAAGGAGGAGATAAATCAATGTTTGCTTAAGGAATAAAGACCAAACTCCTCTGGAAAAACAAAATGTGATTTTTAAATGATCAAAGCTGGCTTTAGTAATCACAGAGGGAACCGAACTCCTTGAAGCTCTAATGGGTGCCTGATGGTATCCTTGCTGTTAAATATCAGTGTTATTTGGCCACGATTAATGACCGATGCGTGCATTCCTCTCTTTCCCTTGGCTGCGTCTTCTTCCCAGCTAACCCCAGCCACTTGCTCCATTTTCATCTTCATGCTTTTATGACATTTGCATCGGCCACTGTATTATCACTTATGTATGGATAAGATGGAGAGAAAAGGAGGAAAAATGAAGCCTCATTTTCAAGATGTCTATGATTTCTTCCTTCAACCATTAAAATAGCAGCTCTCAACCAACCAGCTGTTGCTCCTAATACCTCTCTAAAGAGGAGGGTTGAGCTTGCCTGGTGCTGGCAACAATAAGTGGCATCACAGTCCATGCAGGGCCTCCAGGATTTCACCCTGCCTCTTGTTCCTGCCATGTGATCCACCACCAAAACGTCCAGTGTGCTGTGGACGTCCTCCAGGGACCCAGGTTTCCAACATCATGCTAGTCTCAAAGCTTCCCTCTTATTTGGCCTTCCAAAAGGGGTAAGATCTAAGTCCAAAAATACATAAAAAAGGGAAAAGAGATAAAGCAACCAAGAAAGGGATGTGTGATGGGAGGTAATGGAGGGAGGAGAAATTTTGTTTTTCTTCTGCCCTTCCCAGGCTGCACCTGGTTGGATGACAGCAGCAGTGGAATTAGAAATCCTGGTAATTTTTTTTTTCCTTAAAAAAGGTTTTTGAGCTGGTTGTTGATGCCCAGGAAGGAGGAGATAAATCAATATTTGCTTAAGGAACAAACACCAAACTCCTCTGGAAAAACAAAATGTGATTTTAAAATTATTACATTTTGTAATCATTGTGTTTGTAGTCCTAGCTACTTGCGCGACTGAGGCTGGAAGATGCTCTAGCCCAGGAGTTTGGGGTTGCAGTGAGCTATGATTATGCTATTGCACTCCAGCCTGGGTGACAGAATGAGAGCCGATCTCTAGATATAATAAAATAAAAATACATTTTAAAAAGCTGTTTTGGAAGTATAAAATGCATTCAAAAATATGCATAAATCACAAATGTACAGCTGAAAGAATGTTCATAAACTGAACATACTCATGTAACCAGCACCCAGATCAAGAAACAAGACAGGATGGGCACCCCAAGAACCCTCCTCATAGTCATTACCCCTTACAGGTGACCATATTAACTTCTAACACCCTAGAGTAGGTTTGCCCACTTTTGAACTTCCTATGAGTGTAATGATATAATGTCCCCTTTTGGCTTCTTTTGCTCAACACTACCTTGGCAAGATTCACCTACATACAGGTAGCTTGTTCATTTTTCACTGCTGTATAATATTTAATTTTGTGAATATACCATTATTTAGCATGCTGTTAATAGACATTTGGCAGTTTCCAGTTTGGGGCTATTCTAAATGGTGTTCTTAGCATTCTAGTTCATGCCTTTTGGTAACACATGTATGCATTTACGGTGGGTATGTACCCAGGTGTGGCACTGTTGGGTGATGGGATATGTATATATTCAGCTGCAGTAGTGGCTGTCAAATGATTTCCTGACATGTATGAATTGTACCAGCTTCTAGAGTGTGAACTCGGTCTCCTCTATTTTAGACCTTCCAACAGGTATGAGATGGTATCTCAGGTAGTTTTAATTAGCAGTTCCCTGGCACTACCAATGTTGAGCACCTATTGATATGTTTATTGCCCATTTGGATATTGTTCTTGTGAGGTGCCTGTTCAGATATTTTGCTTGTTTTTCTTTGGGTTGCCTTTTTCTTATTGATTTATAGGGAAGCCATGTCTTTTTGAGTAATCATGCTCTCTCTCTTGTCTATCTTATATCCTTTTAGGGTAATTCAGTTTAGCAAGCTGTAACTGAATGCTATTTGCATGACCATGTTTGATAATTAAGGTAAGAGGAGTAGAGCCCAAAACTCAGTCGCCCTCAAGCTTGATCCTTGCCCTTGAGGATTTGGGGATCTTATGTCCCTGTGCTGGCCAGAATTCTTAGCTGCACCTCAGCCTTTTCTCTCATTCCCATCCTATCCACACCAAGACTTACCCATATTGGGGCAGGAGTTAGATTGCATTTCTGGAAGGTTGGTGGTTAACTCTTCTGCAGGTTTTCATGAAAGGAATCAAGCGAGGTGGTCAAATGATTTGAGAGAGATGAGGTATTATTGACTCTAGCAAGCTCCGCAGATCCCAGCAGGGAGCCACTCTGCGAAGCAGCCTGGCTGTGTCCTCTTTTCTTAGGAGTGGACAGCACAGTAAGTAGCAACAGATTGATGTTAATGTTGCCTTACTTCCAGTAATAGCCAATACCTTGTTTGGCTTGGAAAATGTGATCTTTCCATGTAATGCCTCTTTTGGAATCTGCTGCTGTGTCTTCACTGACAGCTTCTATTTACACAGACCCCTGGTGTTGTTAGACACAGTCATGTATCAGCCATAGAATTTGGCTAATGGCTGGGCAGAAAATTCTTTGTGGAATCACTGAGGCCTCCTGTTGATCTCATTTTGTGATCTGATATTGTTCTGAAAGATATTGATCTAGAACAATTGGTCAACGACCTGGGTTCTGACAACCACCTGACCAGGTTGCTCTGTGACCTTAGGCAAATTGCTTAACTTCTCTGAGCCTTTCTCCTTCTGCTTGTCTGCCAAATCCTAATCCCTGCTATGACTACCAGTTATCATTTTCTGAAAAAATGAGGTGGTTATATATGGAAAAGCATTCTGAAAACTCTAAAGTTCTACAGATAAAATAATAAAAGCTTAGTACTGCTGCTCACCAGATTTTATTCCAATATAGCAATCACCCCCAGGTCTCCTTTTCACCATCAGTTTCCATTTTACCGGTATTAGTTGGTGTTTGGACCTGTTAGTGACCTTTAGCTGGGAATTCTTTGATGTAAAAGGTACCTCTTTGGTCTCAATAAACTCTTGTACTTTGGCATTTCCCCATGTGGCTATTTACTCTGTGACTTTTTCCTTTCTTTGTTTCTTCCCAGGGCTTAGCAGACCTTCGTCACGTGGACAGGGTCCACTTAGGCAGCCTCCAACCTACATCAAGGGGTTTTCATTTCCTCATGACTTTGTTAACATTTCATGTTGTCACAGGTCAAAACACAAGGATATTTACCAGGAACTAAGAAATGTCACTAATCTGAGTCACAGGAGCTCCACAAGTTCCCGTAGGTAGTCAGAGCAGCACATGGCACCCATCATCCCAGTGAGTTGAGCACCGGACTGACTCTTCCGGGCGCCTGAGCCCAGTGTGCTTGTCTGAGGTCCCAGGGGAGGGCAGCCCTCCAAGGCAGGGAAATGCCAACGCACATTAGATTTGTTCAAGGAGCCTCTACCCTTAATTTACTGGCTGCCATTTTGTTAAGGAAAACTCTTTAAAGAAGTTTCAAAATCTATTTCCTAACCAAGAAGTTTCAGGGAATGAAGATCCTCCTTCACTTATTCAAAAGTCACCCATTCATCTTTTTACTTACTCCTTTAGCAGTGAGTATGTAAATACTAATGGGAGTGGCTGTAATGGCTGTCCACAGATGTGTTTTTATCTTTCGATTATCTGCTTTATCTTTCTATCATCACATATATAGCAACAAAATAAGGTAAGAGAGGCCATGAGGAGGGCCTTACAAGTTCTCAAGGAAAAAGGATGTATTTGGTAATTGACAGAAACAACATTTTAACACATTCCCATCTTTTGGCTGCATAGCACAACTCTTGCTTGTTTTCCTTCTCTGCTGCCTCCTCTTCCTCTAAACATTGAAGTGCCTGGGGGCCCACTTCAGACGCCTTTCTCTCTTCACCAGGAAGGTCCCAGCTACTCTCATGGCTACAAATGCCTCCCTTAGGACTTCAGCCACCTGCTCCCTTCCCTGACCTCTCTTCTGAGCTGCAGACAAGTACAGTCATATCTCCTGGTTCCAGGACCCTAGAGTACTAAAATCTGCGGATACGCGAGTCCACTATACAGAATGGCATATTATTTGCATACAAGCCGTATACATCCTCCCATATGCTTTAAATCATCACTAGATTACTTATAATACCGAATACAATGTAAACGCTACTATGTAAGTAGTTGTTGTATTGCATTGCTTTTTGTGTGAACTGAGGTTGGCTGAATTCATAGACATGGAACCTATGGATACAGAGGGCTGTTTATCTGCTTGCTCCCTTGATATGTCCACTCAGTGGTATAAACATTATCTCCCACTTAACACATCAACAGCTGAAATGCCCATCTTTTCCCCAAGCCTGCATCTCCTTCATGTTTTCTCTGTTCAGCAAAGCCAGAAGCCCAGGAGCTGATTCGGATATCCCTGTCTCTTGTCCCTGCCCTATCCCCTAGCCCTTGCCCAGGCTTCTCAAAGCTGTGCCCTTTTCACCAATTCCTCTTCCCAGAATGACTGCACTGCCCTCCACAGTCTCCCCTCTCTTCCTCTTCCTCTAGTCCCATCCACTCTGCAGGAACAATCAGCAAATGTGAGCTTTTAAAATGAGAATTAGTTCATATCCCCTGCCTTTTAAACACCCTGTGGGAGCTTCCGGCTGCATTTGAAATAGATGGGAGCTGCTCACAGGCCTGGCCGAGCCCCCTCCTACTCTGACTCCTACCACTGACCTCTCTCCTGCCCCAGCTCGGGGTTTTCACTCAGGAGGTTCCTCTCCTCTCTGCTTCCCCTGGCAACTCCTAGTGCCCCTTTACGTCTCAGCTCAGACCTCCCTTCTCAGTCTGCTTCCTTGCCCCCGATTGATTTGTCTCCCCTGCTACTCTTCTTTTCTTCATGGCCCCTCTGATTTGTAATTATTTATGTGTGAATATGCATATTGGTGTGATGTTTGTGCCTCCTGCATAAGCCCCATGAAGACAAGGATTATGCCTTTTTTCCGGTACCATTGTGTATCCCTTAGTACCCAGCACATTTAGAAACTTGACAAATATTTGTTGACTGTATAAATGCCCAGACTCCAGAAAATCAAGTATATACATTGGAAACATAATATTTGATTTATTATTTGAGAGCATGTAATTATCATTTAAAAACCAAAACTGTCCTCAGAACCGGGGCAGCATAGCCCTGTCCTAGGGCTTGTGCTTTAGAAGCTCCCCAGCTACTTGTGTAAGTAGGTCCCAAATATTGCATGGGGCATACTTACACTAAAAATAAATGGTTATCTGAAATTCAAATTTATGCATCATGTATTTTTATTTGCGAAATATGCCCATGCTAGCTGGGGTGGGAGCAGAGGGTAGGACTGTCTCATTGGCCCTGGGCACTCCTTACCCCATGCAATATTTGGAACCTACTTATACAAGTATTCAGTTATTTGGAATTCAAGTTTATCTCCGTGTCCTGTGTTTTATTTGTCAGCCTTACCCCAGCTTCTAGACTACATGTCTACAAACCATGGTCTGTGGTCCAAATCCATCTGTTTGAACATAAAGTTTTATTGGAACATAGCCACACCCATTCATTTTATGTATTGTCTATGGCTGCTTTCATGATACGGTGGCAAAGTTGATTAGGGATGACAGAGACTGTATTGCCCACAAAGCCTAAAATAGTTACCATCTGACCCTTTATAGAAAAGTCAGCTGATCCTTGTTCTAGATGACTTCTCCTTACAAGTGTCTGCACAGACAGACCTGAGCATACTTCCAGATCATGCAGGGGCCTTTCCCCTGGTCTGGCCTCCAAGGATGGCCCAAGGCTGAGGGGCACAGGGATGTGGATGACATTCAGAGGCGCATGTGCAAGGCCTTCACGGTGCACGATGGGCTGACGAGGGTGCTGGATGTTGACCCTCCCCCAACTATATTGTTCTGCCTGCAATCTGAGCCTCAGCTTTTGCAATTTGTACCTGGCCTTCCAATTCATTAGGAAGATATATTTTTCCAGAGAGGAAACGTTTTATTTACTTTGTGTGTTAGATTGACTTAACTTTTAAATAATTAAACATGTGGTATTTAGGCCTCCTTTTTTTCCTCTTGACCTGGACCCCTCAAATGTCAGGTCTGTATTAATCAAGGCAAAGAAATGTCATCAACAGTGCCATCTTGTGGTGAGATCTACTATTGTCATCTCCAAACTGTCTGCTCCCCTTAAAACAGTACCGAAGTCATCTAAGTTTAGGAGCCTGGGAACTCTGCCTACTGTAACAAGTGAAGTTCAGAATTATACCACCAAAGCATTGGGAGGCTCTAAAATGCTTTCCGAGACATGAAAAGGATATTAAATGATAGTCAGCATGGTCGTCTTCAAAATTAGTAGTTTATGAGTGGTCCATAATCATTTCTCTTATTTGTACCACGCTTTATGGTTCTCAAAGTATGTCCACACATGGCATGTTCACATACAGTTTCCCTCTGGGCTTCATTGACAATGGAGACTCATAATCACTGACTTGCCCCAGCTGTCCTACAGGTCAAGTGCTCTGTCATATTAGAGCCATTTGCTCTCAACCACAATGAGGGTTCAACAGAAAATTAACAAAGAAATTACACTTCAGCACACTGGGACCTTGATGATGACCTTCCCTTAGTGTTGCCAGGCCAAGATAATGGAGAGGAGGTTTCTAGAAGGGTATCGATATCCATCCGATAATATCAGGGATTTGTGCTGATTGCTTACTATCTGAAACACAGCATTTAGCAACAGAGCTGGCTCTATGACTTTCCATCATTCCTCAAACAACTTTGAAGTTCCCTCTCTGCTCAGCAGGCAGAGACCACAGGAGATGCCAAAGATGGCTCCCAGGGGTTAACTTTCACTGATGCCTTCACTCCAGCACAGCCTGGGGGTGATCTGAGCTGCTGGGAGAACTTTTCATTCCAATCTGTCAGAGATTAGCACCTTGTCCAGAAAAAGCTGTGAAAACAGCTTTCCCCAGACAAGCCAGTGTCTGAGGTAGGGCCCTCACCACCCTCGAGGCTAACACACAGTAGAATTTCACATTATAGCTGGAAATACATGGAGGGAATTCAGGGAATAAGACAAGACGCTGGAAGCAGCACTTTTGTTAAATTATACTTTTCTTAAAGATCAATAGATGCTTCAAAGAAGTCCACTGAGGAGGTCTTTGCGTGGTTTTGACAAAAACAGTTGTGCTTCTTGCTTCAGGGAGAGCCAATCTGAACCACCCAAGAGATGCCTTCCCAACTTTTTCATTGTGCACAATGTGATTTGAGGGAAAACAAGTTTACCATGCCTTTCATTGTAGACATCTGAGTTATGCAGTTAGCTAGGGGACCAAGTTTATCAGATCCAGGCTGGCCTGCTGAGCTCGACTTATTCATTTATTCATGCATGCACTCAATTATGTTTATGGAATCCCATCAACAGCTCAGATGCTGTGACTTGGTATCAAATTAATAAGACTTGACCACACCCACATGGCATTTATAAGCTGACACTACTGGGTGCCCATATTGCAGGGGACTAGGGAAGGCTTTTTCACAGGGAGACACTTTCACAATGCTTTGAAGGACCAATACTGTAGCAAGACAGATGGGGGTAAGGAAGAGAACTCGGGTTGGCTGATGCTGAAGCCCATGCTCATAGCTGCCAAGCTGCATAGCATTGCAGAGTTTTCTGTTTTGACAGAGAACATCTCAAGAACGGACTTTACCAAGAGAAGCTCAGTTCCGAAAGCCCCCATCTCCATCAAAAGTACTAAGACTGTGTTCCACAAATGGCAATAGTGGGAGGGATAGAGGCAAAAACCAAAGCAGCGACTCATGGAGAGATGGAAGCAACCCTGGGAGAGTACAGCATGTTCTGCTGACTTTGGCCAGCAGGAGGCACTGCAGAGCTCTTGGAGGAGTTGTTAGACTAAACTCTGGGTAGGAAGGTCCATAAAGGGAAAGCACCCTCTATGGGAAGCCTGTACCCTTTTTTCGTTGTCTTCACAGTGCTTATTACTTTCTGAAGTGTTATAGGTCAGTTTTTATACCCTTACTACGTCTCTGCCTCTCCAGACATAAGCTCCACCAGCAAAGACCACTGCACTATTACTGTCTTGTCCTCTGCTGTGTTCTAAATGACTGCATTAGGGTCTGGCATGTGCTAATTAATAAATATTTTAAAAAGTAAGTTAATATCTGTGTGAAGCTATTTGGTACTGAGAAATGGACATTGTAGAAAAACTATGGCCTATGTGTTGCCTTCTGCTCCTGAAACAGCATCTTGATTAAATAGTCTATTCCACTTTTGCAAGATGGGTAGCAAGTAGCTTGGGGAAACCAACTGCAGGGGAGTTTCTTTGCTGGGAAAATGATACTCTTTGTGTAATCTGGGCTGAGTCCTGCTGGAGCCAAGGTAGGCTGTCAATGTCTAGCCAGAAAGCCAAGGCCAAGGACCAGTGGGCAGGGAGGAGTGGGTGAGGTCCTGAAGCATGGTAGCGGAGAGAATGGAAGGCACGATCATAATGTGAAACGCCTACTCCAGTGAGGGCAATGCTGAGACCAGCAGCAGGCTGAGGCTCAAGACAGGTGAGAGTGCTAAAGCCAGATCTGTGCTGTGGGACGAGCAGGGCTACCTCCTGAGCAGTGGGTGAATGTGCCTGAGAAACTTTGAATGCCATCCTCTTCCTTGTAGGCAAGCCAGTGTTGACTCTAGGGTGAGATTTCTGATTCAGACTCCTACCGTAATTTTGTGATTTGCTTTTACTGTTAGCCTCATGGCCTCACTCACTTAGGGGCACTGCTTTGTCAACTAGATTTCTATATAATCTAAGAATGAAAAGCTAGGAAGAAATATCTATAAAAAATACTAGTCCAGTCAGTCAGAGATACATATTGGTCAACCTTTGGAGTATGCTGGGAGCTTGATGTGTGAGAACAAAATGTTCCCTTTAATGGGACTTCAGAGAAGTATTAAGAGTGATACCATAAGTGACAGCCTTCAAAGTTGAGCAGCCTGGGTTGCATCTGTAGCATGCTGTGGGGTCTGCTTCCTGGGACCAGGGCGGCAGAGTCAAAAGTGGTGTTTTCAAATTTTAAATGTAATTGGTCCCAATGTGATGTCAGATTGCTCTTCAGGTTCTTCCTCACCTGCCCTACATTATTAAAGCCCACCTTGCACCACCTATGGTGATCAGCCATCCTGGTTTGCCCAGGACTAAGGGTTCCCAGGACATGGGACTTCCAGTTTCAAAACTGGGAAAGTCTTTGGCAAGCCGGGATGAGTTGGTCACTAGGTTACCTGCATTGCCATTGGCTCTTGATCCTTCCTTCACTCCTTTGGCCATATTAATTATTTGTATTGTTTATTATTTCTTTCTTCCCTGATCCCTCAGCCTCCTTTTATCCTTCTCTTGCTTTCAGACTTCCATCTCCGATTTATGGGACTGTTCTGTCTCTCCAGGTGTCTCAGGCACCACACTTGGACACCATCTGGGTTGGTGACTGATGAATGAAATTTGGCTGCTGGGTGCTTAGTTACTGCTGAGGATCTTGCAACTAAATTAGTTTGGGAGCCATCAAAACTGTTGCCAACTCAGATGAGGCAAGAAAAGGCTATTTCGTAGCCCTTTTTCCTATGATGTGAGGTCAGGCAGAGGCAGGGAACAGCTTCTTTAAGTGTTTGTATGATGCTTAAGTCTAAAAAGTCTAAACCATCATTTACACTGTCAGAGTTCTGGAAAAGCAGGTTGTTAACTGATGCATAAGTAGGGCCAGGCAAATCCAGCCCCACAGAGGATGCTCAAGTTCTGCCCAATGTTACTGATGGGGCTGTGTTCCCATTTGCTGACTAAGCAAATTAATGAAATGACAGCAGGCATGTCTGTCTAGTAAATCTTCTTGCTGAGATAAGCAAGCATTTAGAAAAGCCATTTAAGGTGCAAGTTACCAGAAAACATTGCTAGTCTCTGCCCCAAATGTCATACCCTGGAGAGGATGAAATCTATTTTACTTTCCCCACCCAGGATGACAGAATCTTTTCAAGGAAGTCTTTGACCTTGCCCTTCAGGGAAAGGGGAGTAATAGTTCTTGCCCTATTTATATGTCAGGAATAAGACAGAAAGGCAAAGATGTCGGACAGACCCAGTAATCTGAGTGACTGAGAGTTCATTCTGCAAGTCTGGGTTTGAAGGTAGCGCTTCCACTGACAAACATGACACCTTAATGAGAACAGAAAAGAGCTACAAGATGAAATTCAGCCAGGGTCAGCAGTGGGAGCAGGGTGAACTTTGAAGTCCACTTTAGGTCTTCCTTTAACAAATTACTCAGAATACCCGTAGTTCTAAATATACCTGAATGACACATATCACCTTTTTGTGTCATCTAAAGGTCTTGTCCCCTATATTTCTGACTTACTATGTGAATAAAAAGGAGTTGGGATTCTTAAATATAGTCTTGCTATAAACCCTATTTGAATCCACTCTCTTCCAATATATACATTTTATATATATGATTAATTCCTAGCCCAAAGAAACTCCTAATTTAATGTCTTCAAAATCAAATCCATCATGTTTGGATGATCAAGTTTCTATAGGTGGAAATAGCACTTTAAAAAATACAGGTTCTTTTCTTTGATAAAAGAAACATAGATGTATTTATGGAAAGCTAGAGAAATGTTGTGGGGATATCTGCTCTCTGTGTCTGTCCAGTATCTCCATGGAATTCTGGAAAGGCGTGTGTCAGTCACCTGGCTCTACTGTCCCTGCCTCAGGCATGGCCTGACTCTGCAGGCTTGGATGGGATGGGTGATTGGTCCAGCGGTGGGCTGATCCAAGCACAGCCCACTCAGAATCTAGTTGTTTGGGGACGGGCTTTCACCGCTTTTCTGGGAAATTGCTGGGGTTTCCTGAAGTTATAGTGCTGCTACTTACAGGGAGCCTTAATGAGAAAAAGCCGAACAAGCAAAGGGAGTTAAGAGATTGTACCTGGTTGAATGGTGAAACTAAAAAAAAAAAAAAAATCTATGTCCACCTGGAACCTCAGAACACAAACTTACTTGGAAATAGAGTTGCTGCAGATGCAGTTAGTTAAGATGAGGTGATATTGGATGAGACTGGGTCCTAATCCAATGAAAGGGAAAAAAGAGATGCAAAGACACACACAGAAGCAGCTTCCCATGTGACAATGAAAGCAGAGATTGGGACAATGCCTCTACCAGTCAGGCGGAGCCAAGGAATGCTGGCAACAGCCTGAATCTAGGAAGAGGCTGGGAAGGCCCCTCCCCTGGATCCTCCAGAGAGAGTGTGGTTCTACTGACACTTGGATTTTAGGCCTCTAGCCTCCAGAACTGTGAGACAATAAATGTCTGGTTTTTGTTGTTGTTTCTATGTTTAAAATTACTATAAAATATACATAACACAAAGTGTACCATTTGGACTCTTCATATGTACAGTTCAGTGGCATTAAGTACAATCACACTGTTGTGCAAAAATTTCTATTGTTTTAAGCCATCCCAAGTTTGTAGTCCTTTGTTATAGCAGCCCAAGGAAACTAACCAAGAGATGTAGCAAGACAGTCCTAAAGGTATTGTTTGAATCCATGGATCCAACCATGCCTGAATTCCCTTGATTCACTGATATTATCAGAGGCAATAACTGTCATTTTATTTGTTTCTGTTAGTATTATTTTTTTAGTGGGTTCCTGTTACTTCTGTCACATAAAGGAATCCTGACTAGTACAGATGGGGCAGGTTGGTGGCAAAACTCAGAGATGTCTCATTCAGAGTTACAGCAGTGCTTTACTCTGCTCTTCTCTCTTGATTCCAGTTCTCTTACTCAGTGAGCCTCCATGCCCACTGTTACAAGTAAAAAGATGTTTTGGAATGTGAGCTGAGCCCAGAGACACAAATTAAAGAAGAATTTGCAAAGTTGCAGCCTGATTACAAGAAGTCTCATTAACATGCAGGTAGGGATATGTCGAAGTGAGGTAACAATCAGGGAATAAGGTGAGAGCATGATGTGTCTCAGAGAACTACCCAGAAAGCTCCTCTATGCACACAGCTGTTCCAAGGCAGCCCTAAGTCTTAATTCTAAAACATGGAATTGATGATGCATGGCCAAAAATTAATTTCTTTTTTTTTTAGGATTTAAAAAAAATTTTTCTATCTGCGTTTTTTCTCTTTTCTTTCTTTTTTTAAAATTTATTTATTTTACTTTAGGTGCATACTATATCTGGCATTTCTCCCCATGTTATCCCTCCCCACCCTCCCCACCTGCTGCTGTCTCTCCCCTACCTCCACAACTTCCCCCAGTGTGTGATGCTCCCCTCCCTGAGTCCATGTGTTCTTGTTCATCGCCCACCTATGAGTGAGAACACATGGTGTTTGGCTTTCTGTTCTTGTGTCAGTTTGCTGAGAATGATGGTTTCCAGATTCATCCAAGTCCCTAAAAAAGACATGAACTCATCGTTTTTTATGGCTGCGTAGTATTCCATGGTGTATATGTACCACATTTTCTTTGTCCAGTCTATCATTAATGGGCACTTAGGTGGGTTCCAGGTCTTTGCTATTGTACACAGGGCTGCAATGAACATACGTGTGCATGTGTCTTTATAGTAGAACGATTTCTATTTCTTTGGGTATATACCCAGTAATGAGATTGCTGGGTCAAATGGAATTTCTATTTCTAGATCCTGAGAAATCACCACACTGTCTTCCACAATAATTGAACTAATTTACACTCCTACCAACTGTGTAAGAGTGTTTCTATTTCTCCATATCCTCTCCAGCATCTGTTCTCCAGATTTTTTAATGATCACCATTCTAACTGGTGTGAGATGATATATCTCAGTGTGGTTTTGATTTGCATTTCTCTAATGATGAGCAGTGATGATGAGCATTTTTTCATATGTGTGTTAGTCTCATATATGTCTTCTTTTGGAAAGTGTCTGTTCATATCCTTTGCCCACTTTTGAATGGGGTTGTTTTTTCTTGTATATCTGTTTTAGTTCTTTGTAGATTCTAGATATTAGCCCTTTGTCAGATGAGTAGGTTGCAAAAAATGTTTTCCCATTCTGTTGCTTGCTGATTCACTCTAATGATGGTTTCTTTTGCTATACAGAAACTCTGGAGTTTAATTAGGTCCCATTTGTCTACCTTGGCTTTTATTGCCATTGCTTTTGGTGTTTTAGTCATGAAATCCTTGCCTATGCCTATGTCCTGGATGGTTTTGCCTACGTTTTCTTCTAGTGTTTTTCTGGTGTTAGGTTTGATGTTTAAATGTTTGAACCATCTGGAGTTAATTTTAGTGTAAGGTGACGGGTAGGGGTCCAGTTTCTGTTTTCTGCACATTGCTAGCCAGTTTTCCCAACACCATTTATTAAACATGGAGTCCTTTCCTCATTGCTTGTTTTTGCTGGGTTTGTCAAAGATCAGATGGTTGTAGATGTGTGGTGTTTCTGTTTTGGTACCAGTACCATGCTGTTTTGATTACTGTAGACTTGTAGTATAGTTTGAAGTCTGGCAGTGTGATGCCTCTGGCTTTGTTGTTTTTGCTTACAATTGACTTGGCTATGTGGGCTCTCTTTTGGTTCCATATGAAGTTTAAAGTAGTTTTTTTCCAGTTCTGTGAAGAAGGTCATTGGTAGCTTGATGGGGATAGTGTTGAATCTATAGATTACTTTGGGCAGTATGGCCATTTTCACAATACTGATTCTTCCTAACCATGAACATGGAATGTTTCTCCATTTGTTTGTGTCCTCTCTTATTTCATTGAGTAGTGTTTTGTAGTTCTCCTTAAAGAGGTACTTTACATCCTTCGTTAGTTGTATTCCTAGGTACTTTATTCTCTTTGTAGCAATTGTGAATGGGAGTTTGCTCTTGATTTGGCTCTCTGTTTGTCTGTTATTGGTATATAGGAATGCTTGTAATTTCTGCACATTGATTTTGTATCCTCAGACTTCGCTGAAGTTGCTTATCAGTTTGAGAAGATTTTGGGCTGAGATAATGGGGTTTTCTAGATATACAATCATGTCATCTGCACATAGAGACAGTTTGAATTCCTCCTTTCCTAATTGAATACCCTTTATTTCTTTTTCTTGCCTGATTGCTCTAGTTAGAACTTCAATACTATGTTGAATAGGAGTGGTGAGAGAGGGCATCCTTGTCTAGTGCCTGATTTCAAAGGGAATTCTTTCAGCTTTTGCTTGTTCAGTATAATATTGGCTGTAGGTCTGTCATACATAGCTTTTATGATTTTATGATACGTTCCATCAGTACCTAGTTTATTGAGTTTTTAGCATGAAGGGCTGTTGAATTTTGTCCAAGGCCTTCTCTGCATCTATTGAGACAATCATGTGGTTTTTGTCTTTGGTTCTGTTTATATGATGGATTTGTATATGTTGAACCAGCCTTGCACCCCTGGGATGAAGCCTACTTGGTCGTGATGGATAAGCTTCTTGATGTGCTGTCGAAATCTGTTTGCCAGTATTTTATTGAAGATTTTTGCATTGATGTTCATCATGGATATTGGCCTGAAGTTTTCTTTTTTAGTTGAATCTCTGCCTGGTTTTGGTATCAGGATGATGATGTTCTCATAAAATGAGTTAGGGAGGATTCCCTCCTATTGTATTGTTTGATACAGTTTCAGAAGGAATGAAACCAGCTCCTCTTTGTACGTCTGGTAGAATTCTGCTGTGAACCCGTCTGGACCTGGACTTTTTTTGGTTGGTAGGCTATTGATTGCTGCCTCTACTTCAGCCCTTGTTATTGGTCTATTCAGAGTTTCAACTTCCTCCTGGTTTAGTCTTGGTAGACTACAAGTGGCTAGGAATTTATCCATTTCTTCCTGGTTTACTGTTTTATGTGAGTAGAGCTGTTTGTAGTAATCTCTGAAGGTAGTTTGTATTTCTGTGGGATCAGTGGTGATATCCTCTTTATCATTTTTTATTGCATCTATTTGATTCTTCTCCCTTTTCTTTTTTATTAATCTGGCTAGTGGTCTATTTTGTTGATCTTTTTAAAGAACCACCTCCTGGGTTTCTTGATTTTTTTGAAGGGTTTCTTTGTGTCTCTATTGCCTTCAGTTCTGCTCTGATCTTACTTATTTCTTGTCTTCTGCTAGCTTTTGAGCTATTTTTATCTTGCTCCTCTAGCTCTTTCAATTTTGATGATAGCGTGTCAATTTTAGATCTTTCCTCTCTTCTCTGGTGGGCATTTATTATTATAAATTTCTCTCTTGACACTGCTTTAAAAGTGTCCCAGAGATTCTAGTAAGTTGTGTCTTCATTCTGGTTGGTTTCAAAGAACATCTTTATTTCTGCTTTCATTTCATTGTTTATCCGGTCGACATGCAGAAGCAAGTCGTTCAGTTTCCAAGTGGTTGTGCGGGTTTGAGTGTGTTTCTGGATCCTGAGTTCTAGTCTGATTGTGCTGTGGTCTAATAGACTGTTTGTTATGACTTCTATTCTTTTGCATTTGCTGAGGAGTGACTTGGTTCCAGTGATGTGGTCAATTTTAGAGTAAGTGCAATGTGGTGCTGAGAAAAATGTATATTCTGTGGATCTGGGGTGGAGTGTTCTATATATGTCTATTAAGTCTGCTTGGTCCAGCTCTGCATTCAAGTCCTGGATATCCTTGTTAATTTTCTGTCTTTTTGATCTGATATTGACAGTGGAGTGTTGAAGTCTCCCACTATTATTGTGTGGGAGTCTAAATCTCATTTTAGGTCGTTAAGAACTTACTTTATGTATCTGAGTGCTCTTGTGTTGGGGGCGTATATATTTAGGATAGTTAGCTCTTCTTGTTGGATTGATCCTTTTACCATTATGTAGTGTCCTTCTTTG
This sequence comes from Callithrix jacchus, assembly GCF_049354715.1. Classification (NCBI taxonomy): domain Eukaryota; kingdom Metazoa; phylum Chordata; class Mammalia; order Primates; family Cebidae; genus Callithrix; species Callithrix jacchus. The sequence goes on from NC_133509.1 coordinate 100,898,220, forward strand.
TCTCTTTTTACCTTTGTTGGTTTGAAGTCCATTTTATCAGAGACTAGGGTTGCAACCCCTGCTTTTTTTTTGTTCTCCATTTGCTTGGTAAATCTTCCATCCCTTTATTTTGAGTCTATGTGTGTCTTTGTATGTGAGATGGGTTTCCTGAATGCAGCACACCAATGGGTTTTGACTTTTTATCCAGTTTGCCAGTCTGTGTCTTTTGGTTGGGGTGTTCAGGCCATTTACAGCCAATGTTACTATTGTTATGTGTGACTTTGATCCTGCCATTTTGTTACTGGCTGGTTTTCCTTCCCATTAATTGACTCATTTTCTTCATTACATTTTTGGTCTTTGCCCACTGGTTTGCTTTTGCAGTGACTGGTATTCATTTCTTTCTGTGCTTAGTGTTTCTTTCAGGAGCTCTTGTAGGGCAGGTCTGGTGATGACAAAATCTCTCAGTAATTCCTTGTCCATAAAGGATTTTATTTTTCCTTCACATAATGGATCTTAGTTTGGCTGGATATGAGATTCTGGGTTGAAAGTTCTTTTCTTTAAGGATGTTGAATTTTGGCCCCCACTCTCTTCTGGCTTGTAGGGTTTCTGCCAAGAGATCCGCTATGAGTCTGATTGGCTTCCCTCTGTGAGTGACCTGACCTTTCTCTCTGGCTGCCCTTAGCATTTTTTCCTTCATTTCAACCCTGGTGAATCTGACGATTATGTGCCTTGGGGTTGCTCTTCTTGAGGAATATCTTTGTGGAGTTCTCTGAATTTCTTGAATTTGAAATTTGAACTGCCTTGCTAGGCTTGGGAGGTTCTCCTGGATAATATCCTGGAGTGGGTTTTCCAGCATATATTCATTCTCCCCATCATATTCAGGTACACCGATCAAGCGTAGGTCTTTTCACATAATCCCATATTTCTTGGAGGCTTTGTTCATTTCTTTTCACTCTTTTTTCTCTTGTCTTGCCTTCTCTTTTTATTTCATTGAGTTGATCTTCAATCTCTGATATCCTTTCTTCTGCTTGATCGATTTGGCTATTAAAACTTGTTTACTTCACATAGTTCTTGTGCTGTCTTTTGCAACCCCATCAAGTCCTTTATGTGCTTCTCTAAGCTGGTTATTCTAGGTAGCATTTCGTCTAACCTTTTTTCAAGGTTTTTGATTTCTTTGCATTGAGTTAGAATGTGTTCCTTTAGCTCTGAAAAGTTTGTTACTATCCGCCTTCTGAAGCCTGTTTCTGTCAATTCGTTGCACTCCTTCTCAGTCAAGTTGTGATCCTGTGTTGTTGAGTTGGGATCCCTTGAAGGAGAAGAGGTGTTCTGGTCTTTGATAGTTTCATCTTTTTTGCACTGGTTTTTTCCCGTCTTTGTGGATTTACCTGGCTGTGGTGTCAGGGAGCTGCTTGATGAGGTCACTTGTCTGCCTGTGGAGGTGCTACTGGGTTTCTAGGGACTCCTTCAGGTTACTAGGGATGCTTCCTATGTCTTTTTCTCTTTATACTGGGAGATTAGGCCCGCCTCTTTTGCTGACCTGTAGGCGCTGCTGGGTTGTCAAGAATGCCATCCCATTGCTACGTAGGCTTCCTGTGTTTTTTTTTTAAAATGTGTATCCCAGTACCACCCCTCTAGTGGTGGGTTGTGCCCTTCCTCCACTGGGCTGGGTTATTCAGGGTTCATCTCAGACTGTGGCACTAGCTGCACAACCCACTAGAGTCAGAGCTTCAGCCCTCTGGGGTTTGTGGGGTGGGGCAGGGACCCATCCAGCTCCACCTGATTACAGCTCCCTCTCTCTCTGGGTGGTGGCAGTGGTGGAGGGGGGTGGTGATAGCTCAGTTTGCAGGCTCTTATACAACTCCATACTTGTAATTCCCAGCGCTTGACTGGCAAAGATCCCCTGTTCTGTGTATTGCTGAGGCTTTGGGGGAAGCGCTGTATCTGGACTGGAGTGCCAGAGGGGAGCCTCTGACTTGCTGGTCAGATGCACTTCCTGGGTCAAGCAGAACCCCTCCCTGCCTCAGTCTGCCCTGAGTGGGCTTTGCTCACTATTGGACCAGACCCATTGAAATGCACCTGGTACCTCCAGTGGAGCTAGGAGATCTCTGGATTTCTGCATCTCTCTTGCTGGGTGTTGTGTCTAATTGGCCATCTTGGATCTTCCAAACTGCATTCTCCTCTTTCTTAAGCCAATAGATTTAAAAAACATCCAGCTCCTCCATGGAGATATTAGCCAGCTGTTCACTGTCACTGCCAGCAGAAAGTGATCGGTTGAGGTAATTCTGCTTGTACAACAAGCTGGCAGTCACGTGGTGGAATGGCATCTTTTCCCTCTAGCTGGGTCGGGGTCTGCAGCCAAGTCACCTCTGCACTGCATGGGAGGCTATCTCCAAGTCCTGCAGGGAGAGGGTAGGCCAAAGCAAGCCCCCTCATTGACTCTGAGTACGATCTGGGCACGTGCCTCCCTTCTGTCCCTGTCCTCTGCTCTCCTCTGGGGATGTGTGCCCCTCACTCCCTGCACCGCCCCCTCCTGCCAACAATTAATTTCTGTTAAATACCAACTAGTTAATGAAAAGTATTTTTAAGTCCAGGATGATCCCCAAAAGGATGTACTTATAAATGGCACTGATATTTAGTCAACCAACCGTGTCAGTTGCAACATTTGGATTTAATGGGATTGGTTGCTTTATATTAATTAACTACAGATTGATTGCTACCTAGATTTGTTGAGATTTCATACAGGTGATTATTGGATAATAGGAGAGCTGTTAAAACACATGCCACAATTCCTCTTAGAGCCAAGTTTTGTTAAGCAGGAAATGAACAGCCATGCTAAAGCACAGTCTAACTGGGAAAATAAAATGCAGTTTGGATATATGTGGAGGAAGGATGAGGGTCACCATGTGCAGTTAGGTCACTGCACAGGTGGAGGATGAGTGGCCAGAATGGGTTATACCCTGTCCTCAGAGATACTGTGGCCTCCCAGATCTGGATGGGACAGGTGAAATCAGAAATAGGGTAATGGCTAACTATTAGCTCACTACCCAGCAAGACTGTCATTCAGCCTGTGAACCAAAAGTAATGAATACTTCTAGCTTTCCACTGAAGCTAGATTGAATGGAACATGGTGTGGATACAATCAGTCTCACAGATCCAATATGGGATATATAGGAAGGGTAGGACAAGACTAGGCTCCATAACTTAAGAGCTGAGTGGCCTCAGGCAAGTCTCTTATCTTTATTATCCTGCAGCTACAAAATGGGTACTAACAGTGGGTTTTCACAAGGCTTGAATATCGTAATAGATGTCAAATGCTTTGTGAATTATTAGGTTCTAAGCACTAGAAGACTGTTAGTCTTGTTCCTGTGGCCAGGTGGGTTTGCTCTGACTGCACAGACTGGCAGTGTTGCCTTGGCCTGCCTCCTGCGGGCAAGCCACTAGAGTGACAGCCCTTGCAGCTGGGTCAACAGCAACTTGGCGAGATTTGTCAAAGCTGCTCTAGGCTGATAACTCCTGCGTGACTTGGCTCCCTTCTTATCACCAACTGTGGTTCTGTCCTTCCCTGGCTCCAGGCTGGTCCCATTTGGTTTCTGTCCACTCTACCTTCACTTTAGGTTTCTGGCTGTCTCCTCAGGATGGCTGACACACAGCATGACTCAACTCTTTCCCTTGGATGAGAACCACGTCCAGTGACCAGCCTCTCACTGATAACCCAGAAGGGCCCTGGACTGCATTTCTGCCAAGTCCCATCCTATGGATGGACAGACAAGAGCACAGGGAAAGCTCAGCTAGACCTGAATCCCTCCTTGTGGCTGGAGAGGTAGCTCATTGTTCATCTCTCTGTGGAGAAACACAAGCTTCATCTTCTGACATTCACTCCAAAGGCTACCACATGTGCACTAGTGACCCCAAGGACACAAGAGGGTAGGTGATGAGAACAGGGGCAGGATGGGGTGGTGGGGTGGGAGGATAAGTGGGAGGTCCCTGGTATCCTACGGAGCCCCACAACCACCTGCACCTCCAGATGAGTTACCCTGCAGGATTGCGGAGAAACTGGGAGGCTAACCCACATTTCCTGACCCAGATTCTGTAGCCAAGTGTGTCTGTTCACTTGGCTAAATGAAGGCTCAGAAAATGACATCCATCCTCCTGAGGGGTCTTCAAAGGAAGGCGTGTGTCAAAGCCCCCAGTCCATATTCTCACCTTCCCAAACCAGGTCACACTTCCTGTGTCCTTGTCTCCTCCTTGCCAATTCCTGTGACTGCTCCTCCACTCCTGGGAAAATGTAAATTTTCATCAGACAGGAAGGCTTGAGTTGTCAACTGTGAAATTACTCCCTAAACACCTTCAATGCCTAGTCATATGCACTATTTAATTTACTTTTAATATTACAGATTTTTTAAAGTGCCACAAAGCTACAGCTCAGCTAAAGATGAGTTTATGTCAACGCTTGTTTAGGGTGGATTTTTGCAAAATTACCTTGAATATCTGAGCAGTTTCTCTCTAGACAGCTGCAGGCTCTCTTGTTTGATGCTGAGCAGTTTGCTGTAAATTAATGCAACAATTTACTCTGCTTTTAGGTAATTCTGTAGTTATTTGATATTTGTATTCACTTGTGGATTTTAAGATCCCTACAAAGAAGGAAAGGAGATTTCAGTTTATATGAGCATCTATGCTATTGGTGCTATGCAAGACCATTTACATATCATGATTCATAACTCTAATCACAACCCAGAAAAGAATGTTATTGTCCACATTTTGCTGATAAGTAACCGAGGCTCAAAAAGGTTAAACTATTAAATTGTTGGCTACATAGTCAACCCAGAGTCAACCCAGGTCTGACTCAGGCAGCATTCTTTTTATTATTTCTTTGGTTTACCTTTGGGTGCCTAAAACACATTGTCACCCAATAAATGTGGGTCACATGAATAAGTGCAAGATAACTCTCTTTACCAGTTATGTCCAACACCTAGCAAACCCCCTGTTGATAGAGCTTTCACAGTTGCAAGATTCTGCAGAGAGTGTGGGTTTGCCACACCCACACACAGAACAGTGAAAACTGGGCTCTTACTGAGGGCCCGGAAGGACCCCAAAGTGCTCCTAAATTCTCAGAGAGAGTCAATGAATTTTAATTTGATTTGCTATTTTGGAAATTTCCAGGATTAGAAATCCTGGAAAAACATTGTGTGATTGCCAGCCATGAGTTATTAATCATAACTTGCCCATCACTTGTTTCTTACTCTGAGGGTTCCCAGGAGCTGCTACCTAAGTAGAGGGGAGCCAGAGCCTCATCTGAATCTTGAGGAAATTAACTGAACCCATGGCTGGGCAGTGGAATTGAATCAAGATCAACGTGAGGATCAGCATTGTCTTGGCTAACCTCTATGATTTAATGCCATGTCATCTTTAGACTAGAATTATTCACTTGTGTGATTTTATTTGGTATTTGTGTGTCTACAACATATCAGCAGTAAACAGTGTTCACAGGATACTGACTGCCCCCCCCAAGTATATATTGTGACAAAATGTATAGATTAATCAATACATTTGAATTCACCAACCTTCAATGGCTTAAACACAATGCAGGACACTGCTCTCGAGGCTGAATGGAAGAGTGGTAGAGAGATCTGCAAGATGCAACATTTACCCTCAAGTGCTTTATGGTGTTAGTGGAAGATAAGATGTACTCAGGATCAATCCAATATGGCTGAATAGGAACAGCTCCGGAGTGCAGTTCCCAGCAAAAACAACATAGAGGATGAATGCTCACCACATTTCCAAACAAATTTTCACGGCCCACAGACCAGGAGATTCCCAGCCCGAAAAGCGCCACGAGTTTTCAGCATGGCTAGTGCCACGGGTAGGTACACAGAAACTCACATATCTGGGTGGCCGTTTCAACTGGTGCCTGGTAGACAGAGTCACCCATTCAACTGAAAGGGAGGGGCTGAGACAGGGAGCCAGGCTATCTGGCTCGGCAGGTACCACCCCCACAAAGCAAGCAATCTGAAAAGCTCTGGATTGAGAGTTTTGCAGCAAGTGGGGGGAAGGACTTCTGCCACTACTGAGGCAGTCTGCCAATACTGAGACAGTTGACACAGCAGCTAGGTAGAGCCTGCAGCAGCTCAGCAACACCTCTGCTGGCAGACTGTGACTAGACTACTCTGTGGGGGCAGGGCATCTCTGAAAAAAGGCAGCAGCATGTCAGGAACTTATACATAAAGCCAACCTTCCAGTCAGAGCACCTGGGAAAAGAGGCAGTTATGAGTTCCGCTGCAGCAGACTTAAAGGTACCTGCCCAGCAGCTCTGCATGGTACAACGGAGCTCCCAGCACAGCACTTGAGCTCCTATAAAAGACAGACTGCCTCCTCAAGCAGCTCCCCAAACCCCATATACACAGAGTGACACCTCATAAAGGAGAGCTCAGGCTGACATATGGTGGGTACCCTTCTGGGATGAAGATAACAGAAGAAGAAACCAGCAGCAACCCTTACTGTTCTGCAGCCCAGGCAAGCAGGATCTGGAGTGGACCTCCAGCAGTCCTACAGCAGAGGAGCCTGACTGTTAGAAGGAAAACTAAGAAACAGAAAGAAATAGCTTCAACATCAACAAAAGGGACATCCACTCAGAGACCCCATGTGAAAGGCACCAACTACAAAGACCACAAGTAGATAAATCCACTAAGATGGGAAGAAACTAGCACAAAAAGGATGAAAACACCAAAAACCAGAATGCCTCCTTCTCCAAGGGGTCACAACTCCTCACCAATTGGGATCAAAGATGGACGGAGAATGAATCTGATGAATTGACAGAAACAGGCTTCAGAAGGTGGGTAATAACAAACTTCTCAGAGCTAAAAGAACATGTGCTAACCCAATGCAAAGAAACTAAGAACTTAGAAAAAATGTTAGATGAGATGCTAACTAGAATAAACAGCTTAGAGAAGAATATAAACAAATTGATGGAGCTGAAAAACACAGCATGAGAACTTTGTGAAGCATACCCAAGTTTCAATAGCCAAATCGACCAGGCAGAAGAAAGGATATTGGAGATTGAAGGTCAACTCAATGAAATAAAATGAGACGGCAAGATTAGAGAAAAAAGAGTGAAAATAAATGAACAAAGCCTCCAAGAAATACGGTATTATGTGAAAAGATTTTTTTTTTTTTAGAAAGGAGAGAAAGAAAGAAAAAAAGGAATGAAGGAGAGGAAGACAGAGGAAGAAAAAGAGGGAGAGAGAACAGGAATGTTGTTTTATTCTAAAAATGGGTATTGAAAACCTTTTATGCCAATAATTGTGCTTAATAATGGCTAATCAATATTTCATTTAAACCTATGAGTAGGTGTGATGTGATACTGATAAGAATGTATATTTTGTGTATTTAAGTGGAGAATTCTATAAATATTTATTAAGTTCACTTGTTCTGGATCTGAGTTCAAGTCTTGAATATCCTTATTAATTTTCCATCTCATTGATCTAATATTGATGTTGAAGTCTCCCTCTATTATTGTGTGGAAGTCTAGGAAGTCTGTCTCTTTATAGGTCTTACGTATCTGGGTGTTCCTATATTGGGTGCGTATATATTTAGGATCATTAGCTCTTCTTGTTGCATTGATCCTTTAACCATTATATCTTTGTTGCTTTAAAATCTATTTTATCAGAGGCGAGAATTGGAACTCCTGCTTTTTATTTATTTATTTATTTATTTATTTATTTATTTATTTACTTTTGCTCTCCATTTGATCGGTAAATCTTCCTCCATCCCTTTGTTTTCAGTCTTTCAGTATCCTTGCATGTGAAATGGGTCTGGATGCAGCATACCGTTGGGTCTTGGCTGTATCTTTTGATTAAGGGATTTAGTCAATTTAAATTTAGGATTACTGCCATTTGATGTTAGCTGGCTGTTTTGTCCATTCGTTGATGTAAATTCTTCATTATGTTGATGCTCTTTACTTTTTGGTATATTTTTGGAAAGGCTAATACTGGTTGTTTCTTTCTATGTGTAACACTTCTTTCAGAAGCTCTTGTAAAGCAGGCCTGGTGGTAATAAAATCTCTGAGTACTTGCTTGTTCATAAAAAAAAATTAGTTTTCCTTCAATTGTGAAGCTTAGCTTGGCTGGATATGAAATTCTGGGCTGAAAGTTCTTTTCTTTAAGGATGTTGAATATTGGCCCCCACTCTCTTCTAGCTTGTAGGGTTTCTACTGAGAGACCTGCTGTAAGTCTGAAAGACTCCCCTCTGTGGGTAACCTGTAGATTAGAAAAGATCTAATCTACATCTGATAGGAGTACCTGAATGTGACAGAGAATGAATCCAAGCTGGAAAACACTCTTCAGAATATTATCCAGGAAAACTTCCCAAACCTAGCAAGGCAGGCCAAGATTCAAATTCAGGAAATGCAGAGACCACCACAAAGATATTCTTTAAGAAGAGCAACCCCAAGGCACATAATTGTCAAATTCACCAGGGTTGAAAAGAAGGAAAAATGCTAAGGGCAGCCAGAGAGAAAGGTCAGGTTACCCACAGAGGGAAGCCCATTAGACTCATAGAGGATCTCTCAGCAGAAATCCTACAAGCCTGAAGAGAGTAGGGGCCAATATTCAACATCCTTAAAGAAAATAACCTTCAACCTAGAATTTCATATCCAGCTAAACTAAGCTTCATAAGCGAAGGAGAAATAAAATCCTTTATGGACAAGCAATTGCTGAGAGATTTTGTCACCACCAGGCCTGCCTTACAAGAGCTCCTGAAAGAACTGCTAAACAAGGAAAGGAACAACCAGTACCAGCCACTTGAAAAACATACCAAACGTTAAAGACCATCCTCACAATGAAGAAAATGTGTCAACTAATAGGCAAAACATCCAACTGGCATTAAAATGGCAGGATCAAACTCACACATAACAATATTAATCTTAAATGTAAATGGGCTAAATGCCCCAATCAAAAGACATAGACTGGCAAATTGGATAAAAAGTCAAGATCATCAGTGTGCTGTATTCAGAAAACCCATCTCATGTGCAAGGATACACATAGGCTCAAAATAAAGGGATGGAGGAAGATTTATCAAGCAAATGGAGAGCAAAAAAAAGGCAGGAGTTGCAATATAGTCTCTGAAAAAATGGACTTGAAACCAACAAAAATCAAAAGAGACAAAGAAGGGCATTACATAAGGGTAAAAGGATCAGTGCATCAAGAAGAGCTAACTATCCTAAATATATATGCACCCAATACAGGAGCACCCAAATACATAAAGCAAGTTCTTAATGTCCTACAAAGAGACTTAGACTCCTCCCACACAATAATAGCGGGAGACCTTAACACTCCACTGTCAATATTAGACAGATCAATGAGACAGAAAATTAACAAGGATATCCAGGACTTGAACTCAGATCTAGACCAAGCACACCTAATAGACATTTATGGAAATCTCCACCACAAATCCACAGAATATGCATTATTTTCAGCACTGTATTGCACTGACTCTAAGACTGACCATGTAATCGGAAGTGACTCCTCAGCAAATGCAAAAGAACAGAAATCATAAGTCTCTCGGACCACAGGGTAATCAAATTAGAACCCAGAATTAAGAAAAGCACTCAAAACCGCAAAACTTCATGGAAACCAAGCAACCTGCTCCTGAATGTTGACTAGATAAATAATGAAACGAAGGCAGAAATAAAGATGTCCTTCGAAACCAAAGAGAATGAAGACACAATGCACCAGAATCTCTGGGACATATTTAAAGCAGCATCTAGAGGAAAATTCATAACAATAAATGCTGACCAGAGAAGAGAGGAAAGATCTAAAATTGACACAATATCATCAAAATTGAAAGACCTAGAGGAGCAAGATCGAAAAAGAACTCAAAAGCTAGCAGAAGACAAGAAATAACTAAGATCAGAGCAGAACTGAAGGAGATAGACACACAAAAAACCCTTGAAAACATCAACAAATCCAGGAGCTGCTTTTTGAAAAGATCAACAAAATAGATCACTAGCCAAATTAATTAAAAAAGAAAAGGAAGAAGAATCAAATAGATGCAATAAAAAATGAAAAAGGGGATATCACCACCGATTCCACAGAAATACAAACTACCATCAAAGATTACTACAAACAGCTCTATGCTCGTAAACCAGTAAACCTGGAAGAAATGGATAAATCCTGGACACTTGTACCCTCCCAAGCCTAAACCAGGAAGAAGTCAAAACCCTGAATAGACCAATAACAAGGGCTGAAGTTGAGGCATCAATTAATAGCCTACCAGCCAAAAAAAAAAAGGCCAGGTCCAGATGGGTTCACAGCTGAATTCTACAAGACACACAAAGAGGAGCTGGTACCATTGCTTCTGAAACTATTGCAAGCAATAGAGAAAGAGGGACTCCTTCCCAAATCATGGTATGAGACCAACATCATCCTGATACCAAAACCCAGCAGAGACTCAACAAAAAAAGAAAACTTCAGGCCAATATCCGTGGTGAACATAGATGCAAAAATCTTCAATAAAATACTGGCAAACCAAATGCAACAGCACATCGAAAAGCTTATCCATCACAATCAAGTAGGCTTCATCCTGGGGATGCAAGGCTGGTTCAACATACACAAGTCTATAAATGTAATCCACCACATAAACAGAACCAAAAACAAAAACCACATGATTATCTCAATAGATGCAGGGAAGGCTTTTGACAAAATTCAATAACTTTTATGCTAAAAACTCAATAAACTAGGTATCGAAGGAACGTATCTCAAAATAATAAAAGCTATTTACAACAAACCTACAACCAGTATCATACTGAATAGGCAAAAGCTGGAAGTATTCCCTTTGAAATCTGGCACTAGACAAGGATGCCCTCTCTCACCACTCCTATTCAATATAGTATTAGAAGTTCTAGCCAGAGCAATTAGGCAAGAAAAATAAAGCGTATTCAATCAGGAAAGAAGGAAGTCAAATTATCTATATTTGCAGACGACATGGTTGTATATTTAGAAGACACCACTGTCTCAGGCCAAAATCTCCTGAAACTGATAAACAACTTCAGCAAAGTCTCAGGATACAAGATCAATGTGCAGAAATCACAAGCATTCCTACACACCAATAACAGACTAATAGAGCCAAATCATGAGCGAACTCCCATTCACTATTGCTACAAAGAGAATAAAATACCTAGGAATACAATTAACAAAGGATGTAAAGGACCTCTTCAAGGGGCACTACAAACCACTGCTCAAGAAATAAGAGAGGACACAAACAGATGGAGAAACATCCCATGCTCATGGTTAGGAAGAATCAGTATTGTGAAAATGGCCATACTGCCCAAAGTAATTTATAGATTCAAAGGTATCCCCATCAAGCAATCGATGACCTTCTTCACAGAACTGGAAAAAAACACCTTAAACTTCATATGGAACCAAAAGAGAGCCCGCATAGCCAAGACAATCCTAAGCAAAAAGAACAAAGCTAGAGGCATCATGCTACCTGATTTCAAACTATACTACAAGGCTACAGCAATCAAAACAGCATGGTACTAGTACCAAAACAGAGATATACGCCAATGGAACTGAACAGAGGCCCTGGAGGCAATGCCACACATCTACAATCATCTGATCTTTGACAAACCTGACAAAAGCAATGGGGAAATTAATAAATGGTGTTGGGAAAACTGGCTAGCAGCATGCAGAAAGCAGAAGCTGGACCCCTTCATGACACCTTACACTAAAATTAACTCCAGATGGATTAAAGACTTAAACATAAGACCTAACACCATAAAAACCCTAGAAGAAAATCTAGGCAAAACCATTCAGGACATAGGCATAGGCAAGGACTTCATGACAAAAATACCAAAAGCATTGGCAACCAAAGCCAAAATAGACAAATGGGACCTAATCAAACTCCAGAGCTTCTGTACAGCAAAAGAAACAATGATTAGAGTACACTGGCAACCAACAGAATGGGAAAACATTTTTGCAGTTTACCCATCTGACAAAGGGCTAATATCCAAAACCTACAAAGAACTAAAACAGATTTACAAGAAAAAAACAAATCCATCCAAAAGTGGGGTGAAGGATATGAACAGACACTTTTCAAAAGAAGACATATATGAGGCCAACAAACATATGAAAAAATGCTCATTATTACTGATTATTAGAGAAATGCAAATAAAAACCACACTAAGAGACCACCTCACACCAATTAGAATAGCAATCATTTAAAAAATCTGGAGACAATAGATGCTGGAGAGGATGTAAAGAAATAGGAACACTTTTACACTTTGGTGGGAGTGTAAACTAGTTCAACCATTGTGGAAGACAGTGTGGCGCTTCCTCAAGGATTTAGAAATAGAATTCCATTTGACCCAGCAATCCCATTACTGGGTATATACCCAAAGGATTATAAATCATTGTGTTATAAAGACACATGCACATGTATGTTCATAGCAGCACTGTTTACAATAGCAAAGACCTGGAACCAACCCAAATGCCCATTGACGATATACTGGAAAAGGAAAATGTGGCATATATACACCATGGAATACTATGCAGTCATAAAAAATGATCAGTTCATGTCCATTTTAGGAACATGGATGAATCTGGAAACCATCATTCTCAGCAAACTGACACAAGAACAGAAAATCAAACACTGCATGTTCTCACTCATAGATGGATGTTGAACAATGAGAACAGAGGGACACAGGGAGGCAAGCATCACACACTGGGATCTGTTGTGGGGTCCGAGGGAGGGACAGCGGAGGGGTGGTGGAGAGGGATAACATGGCGAGAAATGCCAGATGTAGGTGACAGGGGATGGAGACAGCAAACCACATTGCTATGTGTGTAACTATGCAACAGTCCTGCATGATCTGCACATGTACGCCAGAACCGAAAGTATAATTAAAAAAAAAAAAAGAAGAAAAAAAGATATACTCAAGGGAGCTCCACTAATAGATAGCAATCTTGCAAATGTCCACATCTACATTTTAACACAAACACTGTTTACATTGCTGGAGCCCATGACCCACTGCCCATTCTTTTGGAGAATATGAGAGCAAAGAAGTGGAAAAAAAGGCAATTGGGGCAAATAGAAAGGCTTGGGAAGGCTTGGATGACCTTTGTTACAACGTCCACTATGTCTCACCAAGGCTATGCAGTGTCTTCTGCCTGGACTCCGCCTCCGGTTGCTGCACCCACAACCCATGCTCTGGTCTGCAACTGGACTGGATTCATCTCAGCTGTCTGAAGCGCCCCATCACCTACAGAATAAAGTTCGAGTTCTTTCATGTCTTAAAGGCTATCTGTGATTGCTCACAGGCCAGAAGCTTAAGTCAGCTCCCTGGTCCCCAGGCACTTCCCTTCTCTGCCATCGAGACTGAAGCATCTCAGGCCTCTCTGTCTCTCATGCTTCTGCCAGAGTTTCTTCCTTTCCAACCTTACCACCTGGCTGAACTCTAATTTATCTTTCAGCAATCCTAGGCTTTGGGAGGCTTAGGCTGGAGGATTAGTGGAGCCCAGGACTTCAAGACCAACCTTGGCAATATAGTGAGATCTTGTCTTTAGAAAAATATTTCGAAAAGTTAGGTGTGGGGTGGAACATGGCTGTAGTCTCAGCTACTCATGAGGCTGAGGTGGGGGGGTTCATTTGAGTGAGAGTTTGAGTCTGCAGTAAGCTATGATCATAACACTGTACTCCAGCCTGAGCAACAGAGTGAGAACTGGTCTCAAAAAAAAGTTACTTATCTTTTAAAACCTTACTCAGATGTCACTTTCCCTGGGAAGGTTTTGTGACCACCACCAGGGTAAAAACTTCCTCCTCTGTGCCTCATCCTGTGCTATCATCATTTATCTGTTCTGGATCTCAAGTTTCCTTGAAGACAGGGCCTAACTGCTGTTTTATTTCCAGTGTCTATTCTAGCACCCAGCACATAGAACATTTTTAATAAGTGTTGGCTTAGTCAAATATGATGGTTTAAAAATAAGATTTGTGGACTAGTATAGGCAATGACAGCCGTTGTAACTTTTTTTTTTCTGTGAACAGAATATTCCAATGAACTTTTAGAATTCATTTAAAAGTTGTAAGGCAATTTCATAAAATGTATGAATAGGACAGATCAGTACCCTGAAACTTCAGAGGAAAGACAAATTACCATGGCCCCAGGTTCTCAGAAATGACTTTGTAAGGCAATGGGACAGAATTCACTTACCATTTATCGAGTGTCTATGGTGTGCTGGACTTTGTGCCAGCTGTTTTGTTTAAGAAATGAGTAAATGACTGTTCCTGAAGAAGATGCCACTACAGTCTGGTAGACGAGAGATAGTAAGGAGACATGTAATTAAAATGCAGTGTGATAAGTGCTCCGACAGTTGATATTTTAAGTTTGGAGAATGTGACATAAAACATAAAAAAGCCATTAGAATTGTGGAGTCATACTTCCTGCTCAGGACAGATTTAACCTACTCTGGTTAAAATTTCTTTTCTTTGGTTTCTTAGCATTAATTATCCTTCAGTCCTTGCACGACATTCATTAACTAGGGCCACCATTATTGTTCATAACTGATACACAGGCTCTGTGTAATTTTGATATTCGTCTGAGCTGTGAGTATCACCATGAAGGAGGAACCAACCAATCTTAGTTCTGGGATATCTAGTGCAGGTCTGGTCCCTCCAGGCTCTTGGGGCAGGTGCAGAAGCTCAGAAGATGCCAACAGCTCACCAAGAAAAGACAGAATGGAAAAGAAGGTCACTGACTCCATCTGTCTTTTTTGGTAATGTTCCTTTCCCATGTACTCCCTGCTCCAACCATTTGCAATGAATCTACTCCCCTACCCCCACCTCCTGTATCTACATGTAAAACTGTACTCAAGTTTCAAGACCCAGCCTGAAGAATTTACACATGACCCTGTCCATGTGGAAAGTCTCAAAATATTTTTGAGCAGGGATCTGACATGATAAAAACGGTCTTCTGGGAAGAGAACTCTACTATTAGGGAGACGTGTTAAGAGTCTAGATACCAAATGATGAAAAACTAGAGAAAGACCACAGCAGTTAGGAGTGGAAATTGTATTCATTCTTGTGAAATCCTTGTCTGGTGACCCATGAACTGCTTTTTGGATATTATTAATTAGACCGGGATGTCTTTAAGTTATATAACCTCTCCATCTCCTGTAATGGCTCATTTATTGTCTCTACCACTATAGTGTAAGTCTCCTAAGGCCAGACTCAAGTCTGTCTTGTTTATTACCACTCTTCAGGATCTCACACTACGCCTGTACTATACATGCTCAGTACATGTTTGTTGGATGGATCACTGCCTATATAGCAATGTTAAGAGTCCTGGAAAATGCCTCATTTGGAAATCATTTCTAAACAGAAAGAGGAACCTAATTTTAGAGATGCTCTCAGCCCATCATGCCATCCCATCTCTATCAGTGATCTTCAAGCCAGGCCCTCATTAAACCAAAGCAAAGGACAAAGTCAAGCAAATTTGGCTTTTGCGTTTTAATTTTCTCTTCAGTGATTTTAGCCTCTCGGTCATTTGGAGATCACAAAGTTTGACAACTTGTCTCCCTGCCAGTTTTGGATGTTAATTATATCTTTGTTTCTAATGACTTTACAATTCCCATGGGGCACTTGCAGGGTTCTGGCTAAGGGTCAAAGGAACAGACTGGCAATCAGTGTGATCATTATAATTTATGTCTTGCTTGACTCTCAGAAAGTTCACCCATTTCCCGAGTATACAAAATCTCCTTACTAGAAAAATGAAATCACTTGACTCACATTGATGTCACAGCCAAGTCTCTTCATAGATCTAAGAAAGTGGCATTTTTAAATACTGTCTTCATCAATTGATATTTCTTAACACTGTATGTCAAGATTGACTACTCTGTGGATGTAGAATCAAATGTCACAGGTTTCAGGAACTGTATAACAAGAATAGCCAACATTTACTGGTTCCTTACTGCGTGCCTGCTCGTTTGCAAGCACAGGCTCATTCAATCATCAAAACAACACTAGGAGATAGGTACTGTTATTACTCCCATTTCAATCATCAAAACAACACTAGGAGATAGGTACTGTTATTACTCCCATTTTATAGATGAGGGCACTGAGGGTAGTTGACTCTGTAAGACTCCACCCGCTCTCCTGTCTGGGAGTCTCCCTAGGGCCACACATTAATTGGCCAAAATGTGGAAATGTCCCTGGCTGAGGCTCACTTCTACCTGATTAGCTGCTGGAAACAGCCACTTAAGAATACTCTTGTTCAGTATAAACACCAGTAGAGAAGGCTCTTTCACAGATCTCCTGATTAGGGCTACTTGGAATCTTCTAAATGGTCCTTGTGGGAGGCAGAAGCATAATCTACTCTAGGGAGAAGGCACCCCAAAGCATAGGCCCATGGCTGTTTGCCTCATTAGAACCAGCAGCTTAATTGGCCTCTGGGTTTCAGAAACTAGGATGTTAGCTGTTAAGGCCTACCTTTAATGCACTAGGCACTCTTGTTTCATCTCATGGATACAACTACCCTGCACACAGCCCTTGGGGCTTCCTACTGCCTGTTAAAATGCCCATATTTTTTTTAAAAACATTTTTAAACTGTGATATAATACACACAAGAAATTTCATGAGACATACACATTCGAGTTGTCAAATAATTCCAAAGCAACCATCTGCATTACTATGGTAATCCAGGTTAAGCAATAGAGCATTGTATCTGGAAGATGACTATTAGCATCTGCTGACCTCACAGAGAGAGGCTATTAGGCATTATGAACCTCTCAATGGAAATGCCCAGCTCCACCTACAAAGCAGTCTTGCAAAAAACATTGAACCAAAATCTGATGAAGCGCTAGATTGAACTGCCAGTTTATACAAAATACAGGGAGCAGAGGCACACATTAAATGTTCTTGAGATGCAATCAGCAAAATCCAAACTTGGCAAATTCTATAGGACAGATGACGTAGTTTCTTCAATGACAACAACAAATTGCAAGGAAAAAAAGGAGGAGAAAACTATTTAAAAGACTCATCCATCTAGTTTCTATCCCAGTTTCAACAAACCGACTATGAAAAATATTTATGAGACAATTGGGTACTGATTGGAAATTTGATGATATTGAAGAAATTTTTAGATGTAATAATTATATTGTGCTCATATTAAAATACGTCTTTATCTTCTAGAAATACATATTGAAGTACATTCCTGTGCAACGATATGCTTTCTGGGATTAGTGCATTCCAAGAACACTATTCACTCTTACCAATACTATGTCATCACCATCTCCTTTTCATTTTCATTATCATCATCCCAGTCATCATTGTCTGCCATTTCTCAGTGTCATCACATGCATGTAAATGAGCTTCGTGTCATACAACAAAAACAGGCATTTCTGGGGGGAAACGATCTGAGAATCACAGTGAAACAGCAACTGAATTAAGTTAGAAGTGGAGTTATGTAAAAGCAAACATGAAATTTGGGTCAGGGTGATAGAAAACATACTACTGGAGGGGGTGAGTACATGTAATCTTGGGTCGCTGTATTTTGAGAAGACGGTGTAACGGTTGAAATGGTCCTAAGGGGAGACATGGAAAATAGAGGGATGGCGTCTAACCTTAAGGTTACAAGGATATTTTCTCCTGGAGAAAGAGGGACCCTGTTAGGAAGGCTGGGAAATAAAAGCAGGAAAGTGAAGTGAAGAAATCTAAATTCAGTTTCTAGCCATAGGCAGTGCCTCTCTATCAACTCAGAAGATTAAAGAGGAAGAAATGGGCTTCATTAAGAGAGAGTTCAGTTAAGAGAAAACTGTGCCCATGATTACAAGCCAGAACAGGCTCTCAAAAGAGGTAATTGAGCCTCCATTGGCTCATATCTTTAAAATAGAAAAATTCCCCATTCTCCTACATGAACAGGTGCACTTGGGAACATTTGGCTGGACCAGGAGACTTCCATCTTTAACTCCCATCACTCCTAATGTTGTCTCTTGCCTAGAGCTTACATCTCATCCAAAGGTAGACTTTCAGCCTCCCTCCCCTTCTCCCACAGGAGTGCACATGGAGTTATTTTTATAGGAGCAGGTGTGATTCAGCAGCCACTTGCTGGGTTCACAGATGATCAGCCCAAATCTGAGGCTGCTGGCTGCTAGGGTCTGGCCGTGGAACAGAACAATTGGCTCACTGAGTCTGGGGGTCATATCATGGTTCTTCCATCATTTAAGCCAGGACAATTCCACTTTTTACTATCTGAGTGCCACTAAACCCTGGGTTATGCAAGGCAGGTCCCATTGTCTCTCTCCCCACCCACTTTTTATAAAGAATTTTGGATTGGAAATGCCCCTATAAATCTCTGACCCTTTCATTTTGCAGTAAGCAAACTGAGGTTTAGGGAATTGACCTGCCCAAGGCCACACACTGGTAGGTTCCTGCTGCTGCCCAGGCCACTGTTTCAATAGCCAAGGAACAGAAGATTAACTTTTAGGAAGAGCGGAGATCAGCTCAACTCCAGCCAAAGGCAAAAGATGGATGAGTTTTGGAAAGCTTCACAGTTAATACTTTTTTCTTATATGTCGTAATACTTATCACGACAGTAAGGCTGCATGTCGTGATAAGTCTGCTGGGCTTAAAAGGAATGAAATGGCCCTATTGGATTGAAGAACAGAGTTCTGAACTTCTAGGAAAGCCACACCTGACAATTTTCTCCCTCCCTATCATAGAAATTGACTGAACTGGCAAAGGGGTAGGAATTACATCCACCTCACATCTGCCTCATTCATTATTTCACTTAACATTCATATAGAAGGACCTACTAAGTGCTGGGCAGTGTGCTTGGTGCTACAGTGAATCCAGAGATACATAAGTCCCAACTCAAGCCATTTACAGGTAGGTGGGACCTATTGGTAGGTGATGCAAGCATGTAGACACCCAGGCCATCAAGCAGTCCCAGCTTCATTCCTCAGACAACTGGGAAGATTGAGGCAGTGAAGTCAACCATTTCTGGAGCATAGATATTACATTTTTTTCCTGCCACTTTCATTAGTTTTCATTTCTCCCCCTTTTCAGAATCTTAAGGCTGGAATGAGCCCTAGCGATCATCTAGCCCAATTATCTTCATTACGTGGATGAATAAGCTGAAGGAAGGTAGTGGAGGTGCTAAGTGAATTCCCTGCGTCAGCCTGAGTCTGGGCTGAAAACACTCCCTGTGGCAAGTCGCAGCCTCCCTGGGCACCGAACATGAGCTAGGCTGTTTCTTTCCTAGTCTTTTTTTTCCTGGATCAATGTAACAAGCCAAGACCCAAAGCAAAGCTGGTTTTTAAGCAGAAACTTGCTAAATGTGGACACACTGAATTATTCATATTTCGGGTCATAAATAATGTATTGGGTGTTAATACCGAATTTTTAAAAGCATCCATAACCATAGAGGTGATTAGTCACTGTTATGTGCTACTCAGAGGTAACAGATTACCTGGCCCAAGTGTCCTTGACTAGCTCCTGTCCTTGGAGATGGCTCCCCTGCAGAGCACCATGACCTTCCCGTCTCTATTAGTCTGATGCGAAAGAGCAGATGTTTGGGCTAAAAAATACCACCACCAGTGTACTTCCAGCCACTAGCCCTTGACACTGGCTGTTTTACTAAGTACTCGGCAGAGTTGTATGAACCCCCCAGTGTGCCTTCCATGTGCCAAGACAGAGAGTGACTGCTTGACAGTAAGGCTGCATGTCGTGATAGCACCCCTGGGTGCTCAGGCCCCTTCACTCTTCTGCCTCACAGTTCTAGAGAAGTTACCTAGATGACCTCATTTCTGGTTGGCAATTCATAGCAAAAGTGTGTCTCTCCAGCCATCTCTTAGTACCCATTTCACTTCTGTATGAGGAAAATCAGGGAAAGTGTAGGTCATTATTTGAAGGTCAGGCATTGAATTTCATAAGGGCATGATTTGAAGAGACGGTAGTTTCTAAGAGATTGTCCTAGGACGAACATCCTTCTAATGGGAAGGAATGAGAACAGAAGATACTGGTCCAAGAAATGGCAAAAGTAATTTAGTTTTTAACTCTATCCAAGCCAGGAGAAGGGAGGTGGAACAAGAAGTGGTTGATAACTATTCATAATGTGGAAAGATACAGAGAAAGAGAGGAGAGGTAGGAGGAGGGGGAGTGGGAGGGGGAAGAGGAGGAGGGGAAGGAAGAGGAAGACGAGGAGGAGGAGGAACATAGGAGGGGAAGAGAAGGAGAGGAGGAGGAAGGAGAAGAGGGAAAGGAAAAGGAGGAAGGGGGGAGAAGGGAGAGGAGGAAGAGGAAGGGGAGAGGGGAGGAGGGGGAGAAGGAGGAGGAGGGGGAGGACAGGGAGGTGGAGGAGGATGGGAAGGAGGAGAAGGATGTGGAGGAGGATGGTGGGGAAGGAGGAGGACAGGGAGGTGGAGGAGGATGGGGAGGTGGAGGAGGATGGAGAGGTGGAGGAGGATGGGGAGGAGGAGGAAGAGGATGGGGAGGAGGAGGAAGAGGATGGGGAGGAGGAGGAAGAGGATGGGGAGGAGGAGAACTGGGAGGTAGAGGAGGATGGGGAGTAAGGGGAGGATGGGGAGGAGGAGGACAGGGAGGAGGAGGATGGGGAGGAGGAGGAGGACAGTGAGGAGAAGGAGAGAGGAGGGGGAGGAGGAAAAGGATGGGGAAGAGGGGGATGGGGAGGAGGAGGAGGAGGATGGGGAGAAGGAGGAGAGAAAGGAATGAGATGCAGAAGCCAGGATCTTGGGCTTCTTTATCTGTGGCAATCTGGCTCCTACAGCAGCAGGCCCCACTCTGAGGTTTCTATCTATGCACAGGGGACAAAGCCAGCAAGAAGAGCACACCCAAGCACACTTGGCTGGTAGCCAGAGCTCTCTGCAGGTCCCTGCAGCCCAGGCACAGTACAAGGGTCTTTTTTTACGTTTGTCCCTAGGCTGGAAGTCCGACCTGGATCCTCAGTATTATCTCCAGGGGCTAGAAGCTGCAGTGCCCTTCTCCAGAAATGGACTGTGGGAGCCTTTGAACTCTCACTAAGGGCCAGAATGTGCCTGAACAGTGTGGAAGAGATCACCTTGTTTCCAGTCTTCTACCAATTGTGTGCTTTGTCCAGGCTCAACAGAAGGGCAAGGGACTAGACTCTTAGTGCCTGGTCATGGGGACAGAAGCACCCATGCTGGTGGGGAGGTCGCCTGCTGGCCACTGGAGAGGTCCATGGTGGTAAGATGGCCTCTTCACCCAGGCGTTCCACTAAGTGAGTCCCCGGCCCCAGACAGGGCTTTGCCAGTGAGCGGGTATGCCTGTGTGGCAGCCTCTGCGGCACTGCTTCTAACAGTGGTGTGGAAACAATAACATTATTGCATTATTACAAGGGGGGCACTGACATGTTGATGCAAATGCTCATTTCTGACAAGACTGAGAAAATGAAATGGCTCAGAAGGGAACAGGGAAGTGCCCAGGGAGTAATAACTGTTATGCTGTTGAAGAGCTTCAACAATGGATAACTCTGCTGTGATTTCATCAGCCAGAAACCAATTAACCCCCGTGGAGTCATCTACCACACTGTGGCTGGGTAGTAGGGAATGCCGCCAGCGTCTCCCACACCCTTCCACCAGCCAAGCCTTAGAGATGGGTTTGTTCCAATGAGAGAAATGTCCACAAGTGTGTCTTTCATGGGGTTACAAAATCTGATAGGTGATACATCTGCAGGAGTCCAGTACCTGCCAGTACCTCCTCTCACAAGGACTGGGGTAGGCAGGGAGTCAGTCAGACTGTCTGACATCACCCAGCTTGGGTACTAGGAGATGAATCAAAGATTTTTTTTGACAGATTGAGCCCAGACTGACCCAGACTGAGCCCAGGGAAACTGCCCCTCTGCAGACCCTGCTGCTTAGGGGTCTGCATTTGACCAAGTAGCTCTGTTCCCCTCCCACTTCTGAGAAAACCAATAGGCAGAGACAAGGGCACCTAGCTCAAGCACAGCCAATTCATGAACCTCTTTGGACTGAGGCCTGGCAGGGAAAGGTGGCCAGAGCCCATCAGATTCCCTCTCCTGTTACCTTCACCTAGAGGATGTTACAGCTGGGGCCGTTGGCAAGTATTGCTGAGATCATGAGGTTGAAAAAGGCCAAGAAGGGTCAAGGCAGGGCAGAGTGGAGAAGACTAGAAACCATGCACAGAGCATACAAGGAGGCAGCTGGGGCATGGAGCAGGAGGGACAAAGCATAGGGATGCTTAGAGGAGAGAGCTGAGGCCAGCAGCTGTTCCCTGCTCTCACCTCCCTGGTGAGCACTCACAGACACACACCGTGATGGTTAATACTGAGTGTCAACTTGACTGGATTGAAGGATACCAAGAATTGATCCTGGGTATGTCTGTGAGGGTGTTGCCAAAGGAGATTCACATTTGAGTCAGTAGGCTGGGAAAGGCAGACCCACCCTTAATCTGGGTGGGTACCATCTAATCAGCTGCCAGTGCAGCTAGAATATAAGCAGGCAGAAAAATGGGAAAAGAGAGACTGGCCTGGATTCCCAGCCTACATCTTTCTCCTGTGCTGTATGGTTCCTGCCCTTGAACATCAGACTCCAAGTTTTTCAGTTTTGGAACTCGGACTGGCTCTCCTTGCTCCTCAGCCTGCAGACAACCTATTGTGGGACCTTGTAATAGTATGAGTTAATGCTTAATAAACTTACACACACACACACACACACACACATATATTTTCCATTACTTCTATCTCTCTAGAGAACCCTAATACACATACTCACCTTCTCTTTACATGAGTCCCAGCAGTCCCCATCACTCCATCTTTTCTCAAGGTGATGTGAATGAGTCTGTTTCCTGCCACCAAATATGCCTCAGTGGAAGAATGTGGCCAGGGGAGGTGATATGGTTTGGATCTCTGTCCCTACCCAAATCACATCTTGTAGCTCCTATAGTTCCCACTGGTTGTGAGAGGGACCTGGTGGGAGATAATGGAATCATAAAGGCAAGTCTTTCTCGTGTTGTTCTCATGATAATGAATAAGTCTTATGAGATCTGATTGTTTTAAAAAGGAGAATTTCCCTGCACAAGTGTTCTTCTCTTGTCTGCTGCTGTATGAGATGTGCCTTTCACCTTCTGCCATGATTCCTTCCCAGCCATGTGGAACTGTAAGTCCAATAAACCTCTTTCTTTTGCAAATTGCCCAGTCTCAGCAAATTGTCCACTTTATCAGCAATGTGAAAATGGACTAATATAGTAAATTGGTACCAGTAGAGTAGGGTGCTACAGAAAAGATACCTGCAAATGTGGAAGCCACTTTGGAACTGGCTAACAGGCAGGGGATGGAACAGTGTGGAGGGCTCAGAAGAAGACAGGAAAATGTGGGAAAGTTTGGAACTTTCTAGAGACTTGTTGAATGGTTTTGCCCAAAATGCTGGTAGTGACCTGGACAATAAATTCCAGGCTGAGGTGGTCTCAGATGGAAATGAGGAAGTTGTTGGGACTGGAGCAAAGGCGACTCTTGTTATGTTTTAGCAAAGAGACTGGCCCCATTTTGCCCCTGCCCTAGAGATGTATGAAACTTTGAACTTGAAAGAGATGATTTAGGGTATTTGGTGGAAGAAATTTCTAAGCAGCAGAGCATTCGAGAGGTGACTTGGGTGCTGTTAAAGGCATTCATTCAGCTTAATAAGGGAAGCAGAGCATAAAACTTCAGAATATTTGCATACTGACAATGTGATAAGAAATAAAATCCCATTTTCTAAGGAGAAAGGAGCCAAACACCAACACAATGGGGAATATGTCTCTCTCCAGGGCATGTCAGAGGCCTTCACAGCAGCACCTCCCATCACAGGCCTAGGAGGAAAAAGTTATTTCCTGGGCAGGGTCTAGGATCTCTGTGCTGTGTGCAGTCTAGGAACTTGGTGCCCTGTGTCCCAGCTGCTCCAATCTTTTTTTTTTTTTTTTTGAGACAGAGTTTCGCTCTTGCTACCCAGGCTGGAGTGCAATGGCGCGATCTCGGCTCACCGCAACCTCCGCCTCCTGGGTTCAGGCAATTCTCCTGCCTCAGCCTCCTGAGTAGCTGGGATTACAGGCACGTGCCACCATGCCCAGCTAATGTTTTGTATTTTTAGTAGAGACGGGGTTTCACCATGTTGACCAGGTTGGTCTCGATCTCTCCACCTCGTGATCCACCCGCCTCGGCCTCCCAAAGTGCTGGGATTACAGGCATGAGCCACCGCGCCTGGCCAGCTGCTCCAATCTTAGCTGAAAGAAACCAACAAAGAGCTCGGGCCATCACTTCAGAGGTTGCAAGCCCCAAGCCTTGGCAGCTTCCACATAGTCTTGAGCCTGCAAGTGTAGAGAATTCAAGAATTCATCCTCTACCTAGATTTCAGAGGATGTATGGAAATGCCTGGATGTCCAGGCAGAAGTTTGCTGCAGGGGCAGGGCCCTCACGGAGAACCTCTGCTAGGCCATTGTGGAAGGGAAAGGCGGAGAAGGAGCCCTCACACAGAGTCCCTACTGGGGCACCGCCTAGTGGTGCTATGAGAAGAGGGTCATTATCCTCCAGATCCCAGAATGGTAGTTCTATCAGTAGCCTGCATTTTTTGCCTGGAAAAGCCGCAGACATGCAATGCAAGCCTGTGAGAGCAACTGGTAGAGAGGCTGTATCCTGCAAAGCCACAGGGGTGGAGATGCCCAAGACTATGGAAGCCCACCTCTTGCATCAGCGTGACCTGGATATGAAATATGGAGTCAAAGGAGATCATTTTGGAGCTTTAAGATTTGACTGCCCTGCTGGATTTTGGACTTGCATGGGGCCTGTAGACCCTTAGTTTTGTCCAATTTCTCCCATTTGGAAGGTTGTTTTTACCCAATGACTGTACCCCCACTGTATCTAGGAAGTAACTAATTTGCTTTTGATTTTATATGGTTATAGGCGGAAGGGACTTACTTTGTATCAAATGAGACTTTGGACTGTGGACTTCTGAGTTAACACTGAAATGAGTTAAGACTTTGGGGGACTGTTGGAAAGGCATTATTGGTTTTGAAATGTAAAGATATGAGATTTGGGAAGGGCTAAAGGTGGAATGATATGGTTTGGCTCTGTGTCTCCACCCAAATCTCATCTTGTAGCTCCCATAATTCCCACATGTTTGAGGGACCCGGTGGGAGGTAACTGAATCATGGGGGCAGGTCTTTCCCATGCTGTTCTTGTGATAGTGAACAAGTCTCACAAGATCTGATTGTTTTATAAAGGGGAGTTCCCTTGTAAAATCGTTCTTCTCTTGTCTGCAGCCACGTGAGACATGCCTTTCACCTTCCACCATGATTGTGAGGCCACGTGGAACTATAAGTCCAATAAATCTTTCCTTTGTAAATTTCCCAGTCTCAGGTATGTTTTTATCAGCGGTGTGAAACTGAACTAATACAGGAGGAAAGATCCACATACCAAATAAAGCCAGGGAAACCGTGTTCAAACATGAAGACAAAGTCTGTGGTCACAAGTGTGAAGAACCAAGAGTTGGAAAGAACAGAATCCAGAATAGCCCCGAAGTATCTAGGACAGAACTTCTCAAACAATCTGTGGTGATGGCCCATGTTGTTTTCCCTCCAATCCATTACAAACTGATTTTCTGATCCTTAAGATTCAATGGAAATGTGGTAATAAAAACATCTAGCTACTTACTCAGGGGTCTCATGAAAGATTGGTAATATGTCCACAGACCACACTCCAGGCAGCACTGTCTATGAGGTTGTCACACTGAGGGTCTCAGGCTCATTGTTATTGGCTACCAGCTACATGCTGGTGGCTGAATAGAGTGGGCTCAAGGCAGCGGCTCTCAACCTGGGGTGGCATGGCCCCCTCCTCCTGCCAGAGATGCACTAAACAGAACTATCCTGCTGCAATGCCAGAAGCACCCCTTTTGGGAAGCACTGGTCTGAAGCTTCGAGATCAAAGAGAACCCCCATCCTCTGCAGGAAGCCCTTCAGCAACGCCCCCATCCCGATGGCCTGTTTTAGCCAGCATTTCTGCCCAACAACAATGAGACTCCTGGGCCCAGGACAGGGCAGACAAAAAGGTGTTGGAGAGGGAGCCCTGGGCTCAGAGCCAAGCAGAGCCCGAAGTGCCCAGGGACAGGGAGATAATGTAACCTTCAACACACAGTGGCTTTAGAGTCGTCAGCTCAGACAGAACTGCCTACATCCATTTAATTAGATTTTAATTTTTCTTTACACATTCAGTTTTCAAAGATTCTAAGAAGTAATTATTTCCAGTATCAATTGACTAGGAGGAACAATCCCCAACTTAGAATAAGCAGCTTAAAGGAGGTTTGTCTTATCCCTGTTCAAACACAGTGCCTTCCAGAAGCTGCCTGGCTGCATCACAGTCCTGCTGAGACAGGGAGCTGGCAGAATGCAGACACCTGGCAGAGAGGGGGCAGGGGTGGAGGTGTGAAGAGGAGGACATCTCTTGTGCCTGTCACTTTTCAGAGTCTGAGGATACCAAAAGAAGGGAAAGGAACTCAAATTGGAGGCCGAAGCTGTGATGCCTCTTAGCACCTTGAGTGTAGAAACATAAATAACAATGACTTCCTCATCATTTGGTGTTCAATAAAACTCTATGCTTGAATGAAAGGTGAGATCCCTCTTTCTCTGAATGACCTTTTGGAAGAAATCAGTCATCTTAAAATAGAATCCTTACATAATATTTCACATGCAGGAACATATCCTCAGTCACCTTATTTTGAATCAAGAACACTGGAGAAAGTGCCCCAAACAACATCTTAGAGGTCACCTCTGATACAATCATTTAAAAAAATAAAACAAGAGGTAAAGACATTCAATACAATTTTGGCAATCATTGCTGCATGTGTTACCTCACACTTACAAGTGTGACTATCATAAATAAGCCATTTAAGGTCAGTTTAAAGGGGAATACACCAAGGGGTTGGTAAATTGTAAAAATCAAGAATATGATTGAAGGCCGTGGTAATATTTGAAATCTCTAACAACTGATCAGAACAAAGTACAGATCAATCAGAAGAGAGCTAGGGTAAACCTAGCCACCCAGGTGACTCCAGTCCGGCCCACAACACACACGGACAACCAACTGCCCTGATGTTACGCAAATGCGTATTTTTGTGACATAGGGATAAAATCTCTAGTGACCACATCACACCTGTATTGAAGAACTGCTGATTTCAGTCAATAAACAACACTGTGGGTGGCGTGTACCAGAAGACTTTGCAGATGACACCAAATTATGGCTTCGGTGATGTGAAGACAATAAACAACACTGTGGGTGGCGTGTACCAGAAGACTTTGCAGATGACACCAAATTATGGCTTCGGTGATGTGAAGACAAGAACATAGTAGATGCATCTGAGAAGTCTAATAAAATTGTTTTGTGGGGCCAGGCGCATTGGCTCCTGCCTGTAATCCCAGCACTTTGGGAGGCTGAGGTGGGTGGATCACCTGAAGTCAGGAGTTCTAGACTGGCCTGATCAACATGGTGAAACTCTGTCTCTATTAAAATTACAAAAAAATTAACCGAGCGTGGTGATGGGTGCCTGTAATCCCAGCTACTCAGGAGGCTGAGGCAGAAGAATCGCTTGAACTCAGGAGGCAGAGGTTGCAGTGAGCTGAGATCATGCACTCCAGCCTGGGCAACAAGAGTAAAATTCGTCTCAAAAAAGAAAAAAAAAATGTTTTGTGAATATGAGAATGGAAAAAAGCAACATTTCTAAAATAAATCACTACTGTATGTAATGTATAATTTTAAATGTATGTATATGTATAACTAAATTAATAAGTTACATATAAGTAAATGTCTTGATTATATTGTCTGTTCTTCTAGAAGCTCATATATTTACATTAGCTAAATTCTGTGGGACTCTTTTCAGCAGTGGATTTAGTTTTCTTATATGCTGGCATATAGGACATTTGATGACTAAAGAGATGAAAGAGAGAATGAATGTACTTTACATGGATGACCAAACAACTCTTAGTCTAATGCATTGGAATCCACAAGGTAGCTGTAAAAAATACTGACATTCCGATACCATTCTGGACCAAGGGTAGCAGAATTTCTGGAGGCAATGCCTGGCCACTGGTATTCTGGAAAGCGGCTGAACTGATTCTAAATTACAGCCAGGCTGAGAACCACTGCTCTACAGGGCGAGTTCACATACCTTAACCACATCCTTCTTGGCAAGGGCATTCAGTCAGGTTAGTGGTTAAGAGCAAGGGCTCTGAAAGTGTTCAAATTGTGACTCTTCCACTAACTAGCATTGTGATCTTGTAAAAGTCACTGTACCTTCTTGTGCCCCAGGTTTCTGATACGTAAAATGAGAGAGAGAGAGAGAGGGGGAGGGGGGAGGGAGAGAGGGAGGGAGGGATCGCGTGCACACGCACACCAACTCAGTAAGTGGTTACTGTGAAGGCTAATAAGTTAATGCATACGAAGTACTTAGACCAGTGTCTGGCACCAAATGAGAGCTCAATTCACACTGGCTGGTATGGTCCAAGGGGTAGTGGAGCAGGGCACTCTTCACTGCCAGCCTGCCCACCATCCTGGTATCTGTGTACTCTATTCGTGCCATGATTCATCTTCTAACATGGCATTTCTTAAGTAGAGGAGATCGTGAGTGGAAATGGAGTGGGGATGGGGGCAGAGAGCCAGATGTGTGGCTTCAGCACAACGTTACATCCTAGTACTTTGTGGCCTCTTGGCAGGGGGGCAGAAAAGGAGGGCCAGGTGGTTTGTGCAGAGGAATGGACCCAGCTGAGGCTGCCACCCCAGCCCCAAGACATGGTGGGGATGTTTCTTCAGAGTATCTAAGCCCCATACCCTTCACACACTTCCTGAGTGATCACTCCCATCATGATCATCCTCTGGTCAGGGACACTATTTTACATGTGAGGTGGCTTCTTAGATGGAACCATGCAAGTTGAAAGCTGGGATGTGTCCTGGGGCCTCAGCACAGCTCCAGGGGTGAGGATTCTCCTCCTGTCCCTACAGCATAGCAATGATAAAGCAATGGCTGGGAACAAGCATGTGAAGCCAGTCTACTGGGGCTGGTTCATTCACTAATTAGCTGTGATTTCAGGCAAGATGTGTAACCCTTTTGCATGATTAGGAAAGCGGTTTTGTGAGAAGTAAATGAACTGACATATGTGGAACACTGAGAACAATGTCTGGCATATAGTATATGACACATAGTGTATTTTTGTTATTTTTATGATTTTATGCTGTGAAGATGTCAGTTATTTGTAAGATAACTTTTTAAAATTTAATTTTCCTTTCCTTTCAGATACCACTAAATGTCAAAAGGACAGGTCACTGTAGCATCTCAGGCCCATATCAAGTCTCTTCTGTGTTTTAACACACAGCTTTTAAAACACAGCAGGGAGCCCACTTAAGGTCCTGAGGTTCCCATAAAACTTTTTTTTTTTTTGAGATGGAGTTTTGCTCTTGTTACCCAGGCTGGAGTGCAATGGCATGATCTCGGCTTACCGCAACCTCTGCCTCCTGGGTTCAAGCAATTCTCCTGCCTCAGCCTCCCTAGTAGCTGGGACTACAGGTGAATCCTGTCCTCTTGCTCTCCTCCCCAGACCGCATGAGCTTCCCCACTCGCTCCACCTTCTCTACCAACTACTAGTCCCTGGGCTCTGTCCAGGTGCCCAACTACAGTGCCTGGCCAGTCAGCAGCACAATCAGTGTCTATGAAGGTGCTGGGGGCTCTGGTTCCCAGATCTCCATGTTCCACTCTGCCGGCTTCTGGGATGGCATGGGGTCTGGGGCCCTGGCTGTGGGAATGGCCGGGGGTCTGGCAAAAATAGAAGGCATCCAGAATGAGAATGAGACCATGCAAAGCCTGAATGACTGCCTGGCCTCTTACCTGGACAGAATGAGGAGCCTAGAGACTGAGAACCAGAAGCTGGAGAGCAAACAAAATCTGGGAGCACCTGGAGAAGAAGGGACCCCAGGTCAGAGACTGGAGCTATTACTTCAAGACCATCAAGGACCTGAGGGCTCAGATCTTCACAAATACTGTGGACAATGCTTGCATCATTCTGCAGATCGACAATGCCTGTCTTGCTGCTGATGACTTTAAGAGTCAAGTATGTAACAGAGCTGGCCATGTGCCAACCTGTGGAGAGTGACATCCATGGGCTCCACAAGGTCACTGATGACACCAATGTCATTCGGCTGCAGCTGGAGACAGAGATCAAGGCTCTCAAGGAGGAGCTGCTCTTCATGAAGAACCACGAAAAAGAAGTAAAAGGCCTACAAGCCCAGACTGCCAGCTCTGGGTTGACTGTGAAGGTAGATGCCCCTAAATCTCAGGACCTCGCCAAGATCATGGCAGACATCTAGGCCCAATATGATGAGCTGGCTCGGAAAAAACGAGAGAAGGTGGACAAGTACTGGTCTCAGCAGAGTGAGGAGAGCACCACAGTGGTCACCATGCAGCCTGCCGAGGCTGGAGCTGCTGAGATGACAGTCATGGAGCTGAGACATACAGTCTAGTCCTTGGAGACTGACTGGACTCCATGAGAAATCTGAAGACCAGCTTGGGGAACAGCCTGAGGGAGGTGGAGGCCCACTACGCCCTGCAGATGGAGCAGCTCAATGGGATCCTGTTGCACATGGAGTCAGAGCTGGCACAGACCTGGGCAGAGGAGTAGCACCAGGCCCAGGAGTATGAGGCCCTGCCGAACATCAAGGTCAAGCTGGAGGCTGAGATCGCCACCTACTGCCGCCTGCTGGAAGATAGCAAGGACTTCAATCTTGGTGATGCCCTGGACAGCAGCAACTCCATGCAAACCATCCACTTTGCCGCCACATAGTGGATGGCAAAGTGGTGTCTAAGACCAATAACACCAAAGTTCTGAGACATTTAGCCAGCAGAAGCAGGGGACCCTCTGGGGAAAAGGAGGCCAATAAAAAGTTCAGAGGTTAAAAAAAAAAAACCAATAAAAACATATATTAAAACAATAGCTAAAAATATTAAAATCATAGGATATCTTATAAAAATAGCCCAAAGGGTTTCTTATAAAAACTAAACATAACATCTTAACATAGGTCCCTGAGTTGTTATTCAAAAACCCAGTCCCCTGCCAAACAGACCTGCTAACACATAGACATCAGATGAGGAAGTTTATGTGTTAGTGGGAAACTGAGGACTAAACTCCGAACTCTGTTCTTCATTCTAAATTTTTTCCTGAGGGGCCTAGAGAAAGTCACACCTATGAGCCACAGCTAACATTCTTTTCTGCTGACTCCAAATTTTAAACCAAACTTCTCTTCCGTAACCAATTACAATCAGAAAATCTTTCAACCTACCGATGACCTGTAAGACCCTGCTTAAAGATATCCTGCCCTTTTAGAGCCAAACTAATGTGTAACTTCTATATTGATTGGCAATTTTGCCTATAACTTCTGCTTTCCCAAAACTCACCCCTGTCTTTCAAAGCTCTTACTTGCAAGCCATCAGGGAGGTCAAGTGTTAAGTATGAACAACCTGACTCTCGTTGCTTGGTGCCCCACAAACAAATGCCCTCCTTTCTCCCATTATAAACAATTGGCCTTACTCTGGGCAAGCGGACCCCAGTTTGGTTCAATAACACCCCGAGGAATATTATTATGTCCTAGGGTGTTGCCATTCCTAGAGTGTTACCAACTCAATAAAATTGGAACAGAACCCACACTGTCCATTTCTGGTAAGTTCTCCATACATCTATCATGGTGAATGGACCCCATGGTCCAGCTGTGTGGACAAGACAAGAATGCAAGTGATACAAATACAATCAGCTCAAGAGAGGTACAAATCATGAATGATGGCAGGTCAAAGACGGCCCACCTGGCGGAAGGGACATTGTGGAGTTCAAGGGAACCATGAAGAATGATGGATAGAATTTCATCCATTTGGGCTAGAGGAGTGGGGAAAAGAATTCCACACTTTTTAGGTAAAGGGAATGACATGAGCAGAAATATGAAGATGAAGAAGGGTCAGAAGTCATCCAATCTGATTGATATATAAGGTCCAGGAGGGAAGGATCAGGGGATAAGGTCGAGCAGGGCTTTGTCATAAAAGACCTTAAGTAATGGGTGAGCAATTTACCTTAATTTGTCAGTGAGGAGCCATTGTGGGTTTGGTAAAGGACTGTCTAATCACAGCTGTGCTTGTGGAAGAGTAATTATTCTCATAAGATGACTCAGAAGGGAGAAAGATGGGAGGGAGGGATACTGAAGAGTAAGTTGCCAGAATATTTCAGATGAGGATTAATGTGGGTTTAAACAGGAGTGGTTATGGAGGGACAAGGTAATGGTAGCATCTAGGGGACATGATAATTGATTGAGTGTTATGGGAAAAGGAACAATAAAAGATGAATCCAAGGCCACCAGCCTGAGGGAATAGAACATGGATGTAGCAATTAACCAAAACAGTAAAGCAAGTGGAGGGACAGTTCTGGGAGGCTGGTGAATTAGGGTTGAGGTGCCAGATAGAGCCATAGGTAATATGGAGTGGGAGGACTGGAAATTGAAACTAAATATTCCACTAGCCCTACGGCTATGTCATTGTGGCATCTAACTCTATGCTTCACACATGGCAGGTGCTTAATAAATGAATGGTCTCAATTGGAGAGTCATCTCCATGAGTGTGACAGGTGAAACCTAGAAGAGGCTTTGCACAAAAAAAGCAAAGTTTAAGGGCAGAAGGACAGGGAGCATACGTATGCATTAAGGGATGAGACATCTAGAGATGTGAGTCAGAGAGAATAAAGGAACAGAATAATTGAGAAGTGAGATAATGCTGGGGTGAGGAGGTCAAGAGGAAGGTGGGTTTTGATAAAGGAGCAGTAAGTAGAAAAGGTCAAAAATGCAAAATAAGGACTTGTATTACTTTCCTAGGGCTGTCATTAAAACGTACCATAAACTGGATGGCTTAAAGCAACAGAAATTTATTCTCTCATAGTTCTGACAGTTCTGCAAGCTGGAAGTCCAATATCCAGGTGTTGGCAGGACCACATTCCCTCCAAAATCTCCAGGAAAGGAGAGTCCCTTACCTCTTCCTGGCTTCTGGTGATCCCAGGTGTTCCCTGGCTGTAACAGCCAGCAGAACTCCTATATCTTGATAGGAGTCTTCTCTCCATGTGTTTCCATGTCTTTACCTGGAGTTCTGCCTAACCCTAACCCTAACCCTAACCCTAACCCTAACCCTAACCTTCTATATAGAGTTGTTAGAAGGATTAAGTCAGATAAAGTATTGAAAGCATATGGTATAGTGGCTGACCTCTAACTTGTTCAGCAAATGGTTCTTTCATACATTATCAGACTGACTGACATGAGTTCAAGAGGGCTGGCTGGAAAACAAACATTGAGTGGTCAGTTCTAAGATCAATTCCTCTGACCACCAAGGTTTTCTTAGACAATTAAGCTAGTTAATGCTGACTCTTTTATTCACTAGAATGCATGATCTCCCAGCACACTTAACAGACTTTCGATAAGCACATGAATTAGTCAGGCATCGCTTAACCTCAGGCTTCCCAGCTGTGCTTCCAGTGGATGAGGGATCTTCTGAAGAGTCAGGGTAGAGAACAGGCAGGGGGAGGTAAGGAGAGCAGAGAGCACAGGAATCTGCTGCCTCAGCAAATGCTACTCAATGGCCTGACATCTGAGAATCTTCCCCCTGCCTTGCAAAAGTGACTTCCCTGAGAGAAGCTGTATGTGGAGTCATCTTGATGAATTGGGTGTTACTAAGTGAGACAGCTATTTTTCTAGATAGCCTCTTTGGTAAAGAAAAGAGGAGGTTACACTTTGAAAACATTCCCCAGTGGATCTTTTGTAAGATGAAGAGATGGTTGAACTCTCAGCCTAAAGAAAACCGGAATTGCTACCTGGATGATCACTCCATTTTTCTTCCTTGACTCTCCATATCTCCTGGGCCCTTTAATGCCTTGTGAAGCCAAATTTGCTCTAATTATAAAGGTAGCAACCAGTGAGATTTATTCCAGGGTACGGAAGGAGGACACCTGCATAATCTGTGACTAAGCCATGGCAGCCCCAGGCCCCAGGTGGATTTATTCCAACCCTCCTTTTCTTCTCCTGCAACTGGATTCATTCTGAAACACCCCCCTGAAATTCACCAAAGCTGTACAAGCTCTGTGGAAGACAACTGAGATTCTTCAACCCACCTGGGAGTGTGGAGGAAATGTATTTTTACTGCTGAGTTTGAGAGAGCTGGCCAGGTAGCCAGCCAGGTAGCCAACCAGTAAACATAGGTTCGCTGGGTGTGGATGATTTTTTTGCCTTCAGCTTGTTTAGTTTGCATCTGGAATCTGTTCTGCTGCATCAGAAAGAACTCTTCAAACAATTTATTTTTGGTCCATTTTTCTGGCCCAGCATACTAGGTGAGGTGGAATACAAGAATCACAGTGGTCTGTTAGCTTCACACAGGATCCTCTTCCCACCTCCTATTGGGTCTCAAACAAATCATCCATGCATTTCCTCTAGCACTATTAGAAGAACTTCTGTTTAGGCTGGTTTTGCCCTGTTGGTGATTAGCTGTTTGGGGCCACTGACGTGCTAGTGTGTTTGTGAGTCCTGAGACATTTCTGGAAGATGGCAGCTCCTTCTTGGAAGTATTGCCTATGTCACTGGAATATCTCTGTGGTAACAGGGTCATATGTGACGTGAACCCTTCGTGAATGAGAGTCCTAAAACCACTGCAGCAAAGATTGAATATCTATATGCTCTCCCAGACATTCCAAGCTTACATTTTACGTGTTTATAGACAGCCCAGATTCATGAAAGTGACCTAGGCGACAGACCCTGACTTACAAACTGGGATTAAGTCTATAATCCACTCCTGGTTACACTCGGTCCCCGTAAATGATATCAACTTCTAGCCTTGCTTTTTCCTTGTTAACTTGGCCCAGCTTTTCTGAAATGCTGCCAGATACCACCACAAGTGATGAGAGGACGCTGGTGTTTCTTAGGTCTATTCTGGAACGGTTACCTACAGAGGTAGGTGGATGCCTGCCTAAAATTTGGTTTGGATATTGAGACTAACGATGCCACACAAAACAAGGGGGTCAGAAAAGATGTGGATGACATAACTGAGATCTCTGAGGAGGCAGGGCAGTCCTCTCACCAGATCTGAAACAGCCTGAGGGAGTCTGGAAAGGGTTGTTATTGTGGTTAGGGGGTGGGGCTGCCTTGAAAGTTCCCAGGCAGGGAGAGAGTGCTCGGTCTCAATCTTTTACCCTCACCAAAGGAGGGAATGCCCAGGCTTTCTTATATGGGCATATGGGGAAGAAGGAGGGGTGGCTTAAAAGGTGTCAGATGCCAAACATCAGAAATGGTGTCAGACTCCTTTTGACACATTGCTTTGCCATAACAATGACCTCTCTCTCTGTTGGTATGAGATGGCAGGCCAGCTTTCTACCCTGACGTGTGACTCAGATGTCCTTTAGCTTCCCAACCCAGTGCCCCACTGCCGCCCAGCAAATCTTGCCTCCTACGGATTTCTCCTCACATTCAACTCCAGTCTCTCCCCCATCTCGCAGCCTGAGTGCCGCTGCCTCTGTCATTAACCCGGTGCCCGACATGCTGACCTTTGGAGACTGTAGCTAAACTGGAGGACAGCCCTCCCTGCTGATCTTAACTTAGTAGTGATGAGGAGGAAGTACAAGTGTATTTTTGAGGATTTAAATAAATTTTTAAAAAGTAGAAAACAAATGAGAAATGCAGAAGGGAAGGGAAGTGGCTATATAGAGACTGAATTGGGCTGTCTCTCTCTCTCTAATTGCTCTGGATCATCCAATGTCTTTGCCAGGACCCAGAGAATTCTGCTGCCTGCTTCCCATGGCTAGTCTATCTGGCACCCTCATGGCAGAGGCCTGGAGGAGGATGGCAGAAGACAACCCGGTAGATGTTGAATTTTGGCCCTGCCCTTCTATTTTCTTATCTCTGTGACTCTAGTTTGGTTCCTTGTCTAAAGAAAGCTGGTCAATGGCCAGGCTTTTCTGTTTCAGACAGAAACAAGTTCACAGAACTCTCTCCCATTCAGAGCTTTAATTGGTCTTTTCTTTTGTGATATGTGTGAAGACATTACTCTGCCTTCTTTGTAAATACTTCCTTTTCTCTAGAGTAGAGAGATGGCCTCCAGTTTTATAATGGATTTTACATGCAGAGAAGGAAAAGAATGATTTTGCAAGACTCTTTTCTGTTAGCTTGCAACAAAGAAACATTCTCCTCAGCCGGAGAGTCTGAGCAAGCTAAAATTGGCTGCCTCATGGAATGAAGAAGTGATGAGGTTAAAGACTTCCACAGAGATGCTGAAGTCATTAGGTCTCTGGCTGATTTTCTCATTTTAAAACTTTCCCTTTCCTTTGTACTTGACCTTTTCCTGTCACCTTTTCTAACTCTGTGAGATTTACTCTTCCCTACGTGTCCACTTTAGTTTCACTATTTTTAAGTCCAGAATAGATGAGCTGCATTCACCTGTTTTCAGATCTTACGTTCCCATTTGGATTCTGATAAACTGGTGAGGAGGGTTTAGGAAATAATCCCTACATTGGCATAATTAGAGCATGCCGTGGTGCTCTTGAAAGACACGCACACACGCAATTCTTTCAGACTTGACTCTGGCTGAAAAAGCCTCTCTGAATATCAGTTGATAGTTATAGGGATGGCAGGCATGAGTAGTCTTAGAAGTCAGAGAGAGATTTGGAATTAAAATGGTATTAAAGAAGAGTTTTGGCCAGAGGATTCAGGAATACTTGAAGCCTGCTCACATTAATGACTTCTCCCTGCAGAGGAGGCCTCCAACGAAGATGACACCCACAGGACAATGGTGGGCCAAGCAGAGTGAAACTACATGACAGCTGGAGCTTCTACCTAGGACCCAGGCAGAACTTGAGTGAGCTGGAGTGGGTCCTGGAGCTTTTTGAGACAAGATAATTCAGTGCCCTTGTTATTCTCCAAAACCACATCCAACAGCACCAGAGAAAATGGAATCAGAGACAGAACAAAGAAATGACAGATCAATGCCCTGGAATCTGGGATCCTCCCCAGGAACTAAAGAGAAGAAGTTGAAAGGATCCGCAGTCAGGCCCCTGGGATCCTCCCCAGAAACTAAAGAGGAGAAGTTGAAAGTGGCCTCAGATGCTTTCTCTGTGGAGATCAGAAAAGAAACATCTTGAAGACTTGGTGTTACTAAAGCAACAAACTTGTCACTCTTCTTCAACACCCTCAGTCACTTCTTGTCCTCCCTCTGTCCCTTCCCACAATCTAACTCTGAAGTTGGGCTTCAAATCTAACATCTACTCAAGCCCTCTTATTCACCAAATATAGTGAATTAGAATAATTCACTATATCAATTACTTCCAGACCCACCATCATGCTTCCTTTCACTGTCCTGCTATGTCCTCCCTTCATTTCAAAGGGAATGCTTTCTCTAAGCAACTCCCCAAATCTACCAAGAGGTATCTGTATTCTCCTTGTTCCCCCATTGATATATGAAGAGTCCTCCAGGATCTATATATGTTGAGCCACTTTCACTACTGATGACATTCATGGCTGTGTCGTGCCACAACCCCCCATGTGGGACCGGCTCTGTGTTCTGCAGCCCTGTCTCCATGTCTCACATGTTAGTCAGTTTTCATTAGGCTACACTGTGGTAACAAATATCCCTGACATCTCAATGGCTTATAACAACCAATGCTTATTTTTCACTCCTGTGCATGTCAGCTGTAACCCCTGCTGTGTCTTCCTCATTCTCAGACCCAGGAGTCCAGGGAGAAGGAATCTTATGGTAGAGAAAAAAGAGCAACAAAAGAAACCAGGTGATGGCTCTTGGAACTTCTGCTTGGAAGTGGCATGTAGCATGTTGCATCTGCTCATATTCTATTGGCCAAGACCAGTCAGATGGGTTAGAAACTATAATCCTTTCACAGGGAGAGGAAAATGAATAACTGGGAACAGTAATGCTGTCTTCTGTCTTCCTCAGTTCCTGACTAGGGTTGAACAGTCAGGTGCCTTTTGAGTGACACCTGACTTGTAAGCTCAGTAATTGGCATCAATGAGACATTATTTCTCATAGGAAGATTTGTCTATAGCTTACCTCTTAGAATTGGAGATAAGTTTTTAAGAGTCTCTACAATGTGTGATACTGCAATGGACTGAACGTTTGTGTCCCTGCTAAATTCATATGTTGAAATCCTAACTGCCAAGGCAATGGTATTAGGGAGTGGGATCTGGGGGAGATACTTAGGTCATGATGGCGGAATCCTCATGAATGGGATTAATGTCCCTATAAAAGGGACTCCACATTCTCTCACCCTCTTTCCACCATGTGAGGACGTAATGAGCAGTCAATAGTCTGCCACATGGAAGAGGGCCTGCACCAGAATCCCACCATTCTGGCACCCTGGTCTTGGATTTCTAGTCCTTAGAACTAATAAACAAATTGGTGGTGTTCATAAGCCACCCAGTCTATGGTAGTTTGTTACAGCAGTCTGAACTAAGACAAATACATTTCCTGGTCCTCTTAAACCATGCTGCTACACCCAGTATAACTTTGTCTCAGAGGCTTGGGGTCATAATTATGATCATCAACTTGTGCTTTGTTATAACAGTAATGCTCCTATGGACTACTTGTAGGTATAGGGCTATATGCCTCTTCTTTAAGTGGCTCCCAGGCCACTCTACTTTTGGAGCTCAAGACAACAATTTAGTTTTTCGGTCTCTTCCCAAAATGCCAGGCTCTCAGGCATTCTATCTTGATATGAGAGCAAGTTTGCCTTTAGCCCTTGTTACTCAGTAGTATCAATATCACCTGGGAGCTCATTAGAAATGGAGACTCTGGGCCCCCTCCCAGGCCTTCTCAATCAGATTCTGCATTTTAATTATTTTCCTAGGTGTTAAATATGCACAATAATGTTGGAGAAGAAGCCCAGTGATTTTCAACCTTGACTGCACATCGGAATTGCCCAGTGAGCATTAAAAATACCGATTCCTGGGCATGACTCCTCCTCCTTCATAGCTCTGACATAGTTAGTCTGGGGTATGGTGAGGGCATCAGAGCTTAAGCCCTCCCTAGGTGATTCTAATGTGCAGCCAGGGTTGACTACCACTGTTATCTGGTGCCTTTCTTTTAGTTGCTTGAACTTGCTGGTTCAGTGAGTAGAGAACAACCTTATTCACAATTGTGCAACTGAGTTCCTGACCATTAGCATCAAATATGCTCCCAACAAGGGCCAGAGGAGCCTGGCCTATACAGAAATACTAACAGCCCTGGTTATGAAGGAGCTTCCATGGGCCAAGAACGTTATCTCTAATTTTCACCATACCCTGTTACCCTAATCTGAATTTAAGAAACTGAGCCTCAAAGAAAATGAGTGACCTTTCAAAGGTCACAAAACTCCTAAGTGGTAGAACTAAAATTTTAAGTCATCTCTGGTTTCAAAGCCATGAACTTTTTCTTCCTTGCAAACCCAGGGAACTTTTGTTCCCAATCTATGTGAGCTGTGATGATTGGACCTTCTCACACCTACTGCTCATAGGCCTTTATCACTTTCTCCCAGAGTCTGGATTGGGTTCTGGCTGGGAGAAGTTACCAGGCAAGGAATCAAGTCCCCAAATAAGTGATTATATACAACGCCTAACAGTTCCTCAAAGTACGCGGCTTTGCAGAGTAGATCACGATGAAGCCAGTTACATAGTTCTACAAATCACATGGCAGAAATTAATTAGTGCAGAGAAACTCCATGACTCCCTGGGAGAGGGAGAAATTGTGCACAGATTGAAGCATGCTTCTCCAGCACCAACTTAATAATTTTGAGGACATCACTTATAGTGCCAAACATACTCAGGACTTCTCTCATGTGACCTTCACTACAATCCTATTGACGTTAATTTTGCTTATTTTTTAGATGTGGGAATGGAGATTAGGAAGTAAATTTGCCCATATTTGATCAGACAGAACTAGCATGGAAAAACAGGTTCAAAGCCTGTGCTATTTCATCTACATTTCATGACTTCTTAGTGTTTTAAGTGCACAGTCCTGCCAGTTGAGTACCTCCTGATCATTATTAGCCATGCAACAGGTTTGCAACAAATTGCTCAGCATTACTTGACATGGGTTAAGTAATAGCTTTTTGCAGGGAACAAAAGAGCTTCAGGTTAACAAAAGAAGAGAAAGAACAGCTCCCCCCATCAATCAACCATGAATCCATGAGAGACGTGTTGGTGCCAGGGCACCTTGCTCCTCTGCTATTTTAGCCTTTTCATAGATCAAGGGTGAGAAATGATTTTGTTACCTGGGGGACAAACAAACAGTCTGGGTTTGGGGTGTAGCTCTTTGCAGGAGTCGTCTAGGAAACCGACTGCCAAGCTCCTGAGAACTTGGTACTCTTCAGATATCACAGAACCCCTTTTGGGGCAAGGAAGCCCAGAGTCCTATGGAAAGCTGAGCTGAGGGTCAGCACCCATTCCAGCATAGTTAGCTCATCGTCCGGGCTAACTAGAGGAAGCTCCCAGGGTCAATTCTAGCCATGGCACCCATGAGAATACCTGAGAGCAGAGTCATAAATAGTGATGTAGGCAAGCAGTATGGACCTGCCCTCCAATCAACAAAAGTAACTGGTTGTGAGGAAAGAATGGGAGGGAAAAGATACAGGTCTGAGACACAGCAAGTTCTATCTCCTCCTTACTTTGGGTCTCCCATCTCAACCATCTCTTCTGCCTGGCTGATGTGTATGGCAAGGGGCAAATCTGGCAGAACTAAGCTGATCTCAGGCTAGAGAGGTGAAGGGGAAGGGGGTCACATTTGCTGAGAGTGGAGGGGGTATTTGAAACAGGTAAAATCTTTAAACATCACTATCTCATATTTTTGCTCCCTCTAAATTTCAGGATCCTGGGCAAAGTTCCCATTTCTTTGAACAACCAGATCTCAGCTGGGTTATTTCCCCTCCTCCCTCTTTCTTAGGAATCCACCAATAAATAAGTACCCATAATTTACTCATTTCCTTATCCTTTCTTACACACCTCCCCACTCTCTAGCCCAGGGAATACTATATATATATATGTAATCTGTGACATCAATCCTGTCTTATTTCCTAAGGTTTATGCATTTAAAGCTCAAAAGTCTAGAAAAGTCCTGGGTTTTTCTCCCTCTTTTCCTGCTTCCTTCTGGTATTAATTCTCTATCCCGAGAAAATGAATGTTGAATGGCCTGGCTGCCTGAATGTAGGGTAGGATAGAGTCAACTGGGTGTTGGGAGCTGGGGGAAAAGATCATCCATTAACCTTTATACAGTAGTACTTCCATAAAACTTAAAAAACTAAAATCACTCTTTCCTTGATTCCAGGCACTATCAAATGCCACATAGGTAGTCCTTAGTATGACTAAGGAGACAATTCAACTAAGTGAGGATCCTTTTGCTATAGATCAGCAAAAATCAGCATGAACCATACTGAGGCCTTGGTCTTGAGAAAAAGATCAATGTATAATTTTCCACCTGGATTCTCATTTCCTAGGCATTGGTCAAAGCCCTAAAGGAAACTATTCAAGTCAAAGACTCCATGGACTGAGGGGAAGTGGCTCCAAGAGGGAAAGTGACTTTTCCCAGTGTCAGGGAACAGTTGGGAGATTGCCTCTTGGCAGTGTAGTTCCCAGAGCCCTGGAAAGGAGAATGCCTTCCTGAGATGCCTTTCTTGAATTTAAGAGAATCTGCTTCATCCCTGCAGACTGTTCCAAGAGAAGCAGGCTTGAAAAGGACCCCATTTTCTATTTTGTAGATGCCTTTTCTAATTGCTCTTGCATGAGGCTATGGCAGTATACGCCTCCTTTTCTTTCTTTTCCTTTCGGAATTCCTCCTGACTTCTGTGGGTGAGGAGGTGGCACAGGGAAGAGAAAAAAGGAAAGGACGGTGTTCATGTAGCAAAAGCTGCAAGATGCCTTGGAAAGCTTGAGAGGCTTTGAACACACATGTCCTCTCAGCTACTAGGTGAGTGAATCATTTAGATACAAAGAACACTCACAACTGCCTCTTCTTCAGTTTGTTCTTGGATGGGGGCTGATGGAAAAAAGGGACAGAAATGGGAGTGAGATATGGCATGTTTGTTCACCAAAAATAGAATGCTTCTCATCTCTGGAACTCCAGAACTATTTTCTCATGTGCAAAAGTGAACTTGTAATATCCCCAACAACCGACTCCTCTTCCTGTATTTCAGATTTTGATTCTTGGCACAGAGATGTACACAAGTGCCCAAGGTTTCCTTTCTTCTCCCTCCCTCACTACTCACATATCTCGTTGGACAACAAATCCTGTTGACTCTTGCTCTTCAGCCGAACCTCAAGAATCAGCTCCCTCCAGTTCAGACTCCCTGACCCTGTCAACTGCTGGTATGTCTATGTTACTATATATGCCAGTATATGTTTAGTATATTAGTTCCCTGCCTTAAAACTTTTCTTGCTTTCAAGCCACATTGTCACACTTATCTTTCTAAAACACATATTGTCACTCCTTTGCTTACAAAGTTTGCTTACAAACATCCCGATTTTCTGCAAGAGAAAGTCCAAATCCCTTAATATGGTGCACGCTGCTTTCCAGTTTCCAGATGCTCACTTCCTGGCCTCATGCCCCTGCCACTCCTTTCTTCTTTCCACTTTTCCACCAAATCTCATGAGCTCCAGCCACAACACTGCCTGTCTTTCTCTGATTGCACCTCCATGCTATTCTCATGCTATTTCCTTGCCCAAAAACCTTTTTCCCTCCCTCTCAACTTGGTAAAATCCTTGCAGACCCAGTTCTAATGCGAGTTCCTGGAGTGCTTCCCCTTTAACCCCTTCAGGTTCGCTCTGGGCTCCCAGAGCAGTTTGCGCAAACCTCTACTCTTTCCTGCATCGTAATGTTTAGTTAAATGTATTTCCTCTCCTGAGCATAAACTCTCAAGAGCAGGGACTGTGCAGATTTATAGTAAATATTCAATTAAGTTTGAATGATTGAGTCTGTATCACAACACAAATTCCAAAGACATGGGGATTTTTTTTCCCCCCGTGTATATCTTTTTTTATTATTATGTTGAAAGATGGATAGTTTGTGTTTAAGCAGTTCCTAATATTTCTCTTCTTACTTTCCCTATTTTCTAATTTCTCTACCCTTTCCTTTAGCTACTAATCACTCTCCTCACCTCTCGCCATGATTCTCTGGCTTCCTGGTCATTAAGAGAACACTTTTCTCTGGGAAAGCTTCCCATGGTCTCCTTCATAGAGGGAATGTCAGGAAGACAAAGCTGGGCCCACCCCAAGAGGGGAAGGCAGTTCTGCATCAACAGTCTGTCCATCTGCAG
The DNA here is from genome assembly GCF_049354715.1 of Callithrix jacchus. Classification (NCBI taxonomy): domain Eukaryota; kingdom Metazoa; phylum Chordata; class Mammalia; order Primates; family Cebidae; genus Callithrix; species Callithrix jacchus. The sequence continues at coordinate 100,941,540 of NC_133509.1, forward strand.
CCAAACCTAAATATAAACCATGCTGCCAATGGGGAGGCTAGAAACCACTGAAGTGGAATCAGATCTAGAGACACAGACATGCCTAGAGAGAGGAGAAAGAGACATCAGTGTCAAAACCAGAGGCCTCAAGGCCAGGCCTGGGTATCGAGGTTGCTCCTCACATTTTCCACACAGGTGGAGAAGAGAAGGTCATTACGTTATCACTGAAAGACAAGATGGGACATGGTGGAGAGATGGATGGGAGGAAGGGCAGGGGAACAAAACAGTGGACATTTTTCAGCCCAAGCACAGGCTGCGTAGTCCAGGAGGTAGTCAAGAGATACATCTGGGATGGACTGGGTTGAATGGCTGGGGAGCTTGTTGTAGCTATTAACGATGCCAGGATCCCACTTTTCAGCAGTTGTGATTCTTTGGGTTGCTTAGGCAATTTAAAATGAGCCCCAAGCACCATCTTGTGGAATCTTAGGGCAGATTTACGAAGGGAATGGCACCTGCCATACCAAGGGAGCTAGTATGGAAATTTCCCTTGTAGCTTCAGAAAGGACAGTGTGTGAACAAGGCTTACAGAACAAGATGGAAAGTCCCCACCCTCATGTTCACAGGCAGTAGCTGCCTACTGCTCTATCCCTGCTGTGACAGGGAAGGGGGAACCTCAGGAGAGATGGGATGAGTCAGCTACCACTAAGACCCTCATTCTGCTCACAGAGGTGTTTACTAGGGAGGTCCCCTGATGAGCTCTTGGCATCTCATACCATTTTCTTTTCTTTTTTTTTTTTTTTTTTTAGAAACTTGATGTTTATTTTCCATGAATCTTACATGTTGTTTAAGAGGCCACACAAGAACAGTTTAAGACCATTCAGTGGTTGCTCCTACCCATTCAGTGGCCTGAGCAGTAGGAGCTGCAGACCAGTCTTCCGTGGCAGGCTGGGCGCTCCAGTCTTCAGTAGGGAACTGCTGGATGGGCACAGAGGGCACCTGCACGCCTCTCATACCATTTTCAAATGAGCATGAAAGAACCTGGGCTTTACCAGACATGTTGGTTGTGGGTTCTCTAATATCCAGGAGTGTTGAGTCAGCTCATTTGTGCCTGGAATTCTACAGACTCTGAATATCAACTAGGGAAAAGGCGAATGTTCTACCTTAAGCAGAGTGCAGCTTGTGACTGGCAATTAAGAGATAAGGTCATTTAAGAGATAAGGTAATTCAAAAAACACTGCTAATTCCCAGACCCCAAAAGCTTAGGTGGCGAGGCCAGAATCCCCTCCTCTCCACTCAGTTCCTACTAAGGCTGCTCTAGGTGTATGCACCCTACATCATTTTAAAAGTGCATAGATATAAGAATTCATTCCATTCTGAACCCTAAAATCTCAACTCAATATCCCTTAGTGCTCAGCTCCCCTGGAGTCTCTAAGACACAGTCAGGTTCCAGCACAATTCCATGCCCTGGGCCCGGCTTCAGCTGTGTCATCAGGCTCGCAAACCAACCAGACACAGAGGTTTTTGTGGGCTTTTCCCACACTCAGTTCTTTTGCTGGAAATTGCTCTTATTGAACACTATCTCTGTTCAGGAACATGGCCCTGCCCCATTCCCATGGCTTCCACAAGCTTCCTTATAGGGTTTTCTGCAGGTAATTTTTTTTTCTATTATAATTCCAAGTCTCTCTTCCAGCCTGCCCCCAATTCTTCAGTTTCCAGCAACTGCCAAGAAAAACCTCTCTCTTATCCTGCTGTTGCCACACCTCCTGGAGCCAGCTTTGGCCAGCAATTATGATGCTCCTGACAGCGTTTCCGTTGTCAGCTCCTTAAATCCCAGCATCTCCAGCCCTTTTTCTCTCTGCAGTGTGGTTTTGCTCCCCTGACACTCTGCCTCTGCTAACTGCTTCAGTTTCTCTACTACCAGTGCTGTGGCTTTTCCTGTCTGTCTGGGGCCAGTCACCCTGAGGGGGACAGGGGTTGGCAGAGCAAGTAGAATAGTGGAATGGGTTCAAGTCACCCTCTGTCACTTCCTAGTTGGGAGACACTGGGATGTTAACTCACCTCACTAAACCCCAGTCTCCTCATCTGTAAAAAAAGAGTTGTTTTAAAGGTGGAATTGAGATAATCCAGTGCTTAACACAGGGTGTGGCCAGAGTAGATAAATCATCTATTTATATGGGGTAGGGTAGAATGCCTGAGGACTAGCAACGCTGTATCCCACATCTGTAAAGGTCAGATAAAAACCTCTTAGAAATAGAAACATGAAATCCTAAGGAAACCTTTCTGTTTTTAAGGAATCCTAACAAATACCTTCTGATATAGTTTAGATATTTGTCCCCACTCAAATCTCATGTTGAATTGTAATCCCCAGTGGAAGTAGAGCCTGTGGGGAGGTATTTGGATCACGAGGGAGAATCCCTCATGGTTCGGCGCTGTTTTCCCTGATAATGAGTTCTTGCGAGATCTGGTCATTTAAAAGTGTGTGGCATCTCCCCCACCTCTCTTGCTCTCTCAGTCTCATGCTCTCTTTCTCTCTCACCCTCCCCTTCCTCTCCCTCCCTTCTCACTCCCTCTTCCTCTCTCTCCTCCTTCTCAGTCTCATGCGCTTGAGCCCTCTTTCTCTCCCCCTTCCTATTCCCCACCCTCCACCCTGTCACATTGTCATGTGACATGCCTACTCCTTCTTCATCTTCCACCATGATTGTAAGCCGCCTGAGCCCTCCCTAGAAGCCTAGCAGATGCCAGCACTGTGCAACCTATAAAGTGTGCAGAACCATGATCCAGTTAACCCACATGCCCCTTCGCAGTGAATCTCTGCTCTATTTCTCCAAGAGCAGCTACACAATTCTGATTTCCAAATGCCATATATCACTGCCTGTTTTAGTTTACATCCTCTCTGTATCTGGCTTCTTTTGCTCAGGAAAGTGCTTTTGAAAGTCATTCATGTTGTTGATGGATCAGTTGTTTGTCCCTTTTTACCTCAGAATATATTATTGTATAAATATACAGTTGGTACTTTGTATCTGTGGGCTCCACATTCACAGATTCAACCAACCATGATAGAAAACATTGGAAAAAAATTATGTCTATATTGAACACATATACTTTTTTTCTTGTCATCATTCCCTAAATTATGCAGTATAACAACTATTTAAGTAGCATTTATATTAGGTATTACAAGTATGAGGTATTATAAGTAATGTAGAGATTATTTAAATTATACAACAGGATGTGCATAGGTTCTATGCAAATATGGTGCCATTTTATATCAGGGACTTGGCCACCTGTGGATTTTGGTATCTGCAGGAGGCCCTGGAAACAATCCCTCACAGAAACTGAGATACAACTATACTGCATTTTGCTTATTCCTTCTCCTTTTGATAGATATTTAGGTTGTTATTAATTTGGAGCTATGAATAAATTTCTTTGAACATTTTATAAGTCTTTTTGTGCACATATGTTTTAATTTCCCTTGTGTAACAACCTAGAAGAAGAATTTCTGGGTCATATAATTGATAGGTGCTTAATCAGAAACTGCCAGCAGTTTTCCAAAGTGATTGAACCATTTTAAATTCCCACCAACAATGTTTGAGAGTTCTAGTTGCTTCATATCTTTCCCATCATTTGGTGTTGTTAGTCTCAAATTTTAGCCATTCTGGTGAGTGTGAAGTAGTATCTCATTGTGGTTTTAATTTGTACTGCCTAGATAATGAAGGATGTTGGACACATTTTCATGTTGTTATTGAATATCTTCATTTGTGAAGTGTCTATTTGCATCTTTTGCCCATTTTTTAAAAATTGGGTTGTCTCTTTACAGTTGAGTTGCAAGAATTTTTCATATATTTTGGGTAAAAGTCCATTATCAAACATATGCATTGTGAATATTTTATCCCAATCTGTGCTTTGATTTTTAATTGTCACAATGGTATTTTATATGAACATAAACTTTATACTGAAGTTTTAAATTCTGATAAAATTCATATGGTCATTGTTTTCTATGCCTAAAAAGATTTGCTCATCCCAAGTCAAGAAGATGTTCTCCCATGTTTTTTCTTAGAGGCTTTACAATCTGAGTTTCTCTGTTTAGGCTAGTCATCCATTTAGAATGATTTTTATATATGATGTTGTAGGAAAGAAAATATATACGTATTTTTTAACCCTTATATGTTCTTAGTTGAGACATTCTTCTGAAAGCAAAAGTCAGATTGACAAGAGAAAAACCTGCAGAAGTCTATTGACACATGCTGTACCCATCATGCAGGAGAGGCCTCAGTTCAAAAGTATCCCTGTCAAGGCAGTATCTCAAGAGCCTTGTTTAAAAAGTATTTTAACAAACAGTCATAAATTCTGTAGTGACAAGACAAAGGAGAGAGCAGTTTCAGTCTTTAAAAGGCAGGAAAATGTGGTAAGTAAAATCTGTTCCCAGATTTTTCTGGTGCCTGCTGGTATTTTCTCTGGGCTGATAAGCAAGTGCTGTCTTCAGTAAGGAAGGATTTCCCTTCTGCCATCAGGCAAGTAGCGGCTAAGGCAGAGTGTTCCCTCTGTGTTTACATTGTCTTTAACGTAACAATCTTCCCTGTTTGGGGGGGAAATATTTTCGTTTCCTTTAATGTGAAATAGAGGCCACGACACTCATTTCTTCCACATGAAAAATGAGTTGTTGCATTACCATTTGTTACAGACAACTTTGTTTCTCCTCATTGAATAGCTTTGACATATTTTTAAAAAATCATTTGCTTATATAATGTATCCCATTTGGACAAGTAATTCAGTTGGAATGCTGGTGTTTCCCTCTCAGTATTTTAGATTCTCAGTGTTTCTCTCTGAATGTGACCTACCCAAGTAAACTTCTAAAATATAAATCAGATCACATCATTCCTAGGATTAAAATTACCTTGTAATTTCTGTTTGTTATCTGTTGCTATATTACAAACCATCCCCAAACTCAGATGCTTAAAACAGGCAATTATTTTGTATCCTAATTCTGTGGATCAGCAATATAGATTGGGCTTAGCTGGGCAGTTCTTCCACATGGTCACTTACCATTTAGTAGTTCAGTTTGGGATTTCTTACATAATGGTAGAGGTGTTTCAAGAGGTAAAGGTAGAAGCTACAGGAACTCTTGAGGCTGAGCCTTTGGAATGAATACATCAGTCACTTTTGCCATTTGGAGGTCAAAGCTAGCCACAAGCCTAGTCCAGATGGCAGAGCAGGAAAATAGAGTCCAACTCTTGAAGGGAGAAGGTGCAAAATATTGTGCCTTTTTCCCCCCATTTCTCACAGCTTTCCTCTTAGAATAAAGTTTAATAATAAATTTAAAATTGGTGTTCAAAAATTTGAAGTAAAGTTCAAAATAGCCCTATATAATCCAGCACCTGCCTCTCTATCTGAATTGACCGGTTACCAATCTCTCCTTGGCTCACTAAAAATAAACAGTTGCACTCCATTTGGGGCCTTCATATTTTCTGTTCCCTATGCCTGGAGTGCTCTTCTCTCAGATCTTTGCAAAGTTGAATTCTATTTTGTCATTTAGTCCAAATGTCAACTCCTCAGAGAGATCTTCATCCTTGAGTCCTTCTCCCAGTCATTCTTTACCAGATTACCGTTTTATTTTCATATGGCACTTAACAACATCAGAAATTATTTTATTCATCCTTTCATTCATTGCCCATTTTCCTACCAGAATTTGGATACCATGAGAGCACGGTCATCAACTTTCTAGGCCATCTCTGTATCCCTAGTACCTGTAATAGTGCCTGACACTGAGTAGATGCTTCATAATGATTTGTTGAATCAGTTATCATTGCAGTTTTCATCTTTATGATTTTTAAAAATCCATATCATCTTAGAAAATAGGATAAGAGTGGGTGGAAATATGAATCTCTGTACACAAAATTGGGATTAAAAAAACCTGCAGACTCTTTTCCTGAATCAAGAAAGATTATTCCTGAGATTCACATTGTGTTGTTTTCCCAAGTCCATGCTAACAAATTTATAATCATTAATTAGGTAATATACTTTAAAAATTGCTGACTTGAAAGAACAATAAACAATAAAGCTGTTTATTCTTAAAAAAATAGACACCTAAAGAAACATTTTGTTAACTCTGTATGTATTTGTTATTAATCATCATTAAATCTAAATCTTCCCACAGAGCCATATTCTGATTGAAGTGTTCTTTCTAATTTGATGTGAATGCCTCAAGGCTGATGTGTGGAGCTGGGCCTTCAGGCTAGATTTATATTGCAAACTTTGTGGCTTCTCTCAGCTATTAGCTCTAGCCTCATTTAGAGCCTGCTGATGACTTAGTTCCTCCCGGGTTTCAACTCCCTTTCCTCAACAGTAGCTCTTTGACTTCTCCTCCCTAAATCAAAATATATATATATATATATATATATATATATATATATATATATATATATATAGAGAGAGAGAGAGAGAGAGAGAGAGAGAGAGAGAGAGAGAGAGAGAACCACCTATTTCTTTATCCTGAAAGCATGCTTCTGCCTCAGATTCTTTATAATACAAAGAAAGTAATTTGTACTTCTCCTTAAATAAGAGCCAAATATCTCCCTTCATTCAGTTTTCTCATTGGGAATTCTTTAAACTACTGATTATGTACAATAGGACTTATCTAAACGAAACCACAGCAATGGTTTCATAAGAGGCAGCTTATACCAACTGTTTCATGATAAGAATTCCTCAGAAACACTTTTTCTAAAGGAAAATATAAGCTCTTTAGCAGAAAAATGAAGCAACATTTATACAAATCTTCTGATTGGGCATTTCAGCTTTTCTGCACAGTTCCTCTAAAGAATGCCATCTTCAGAGGGTGGACCTCATGATTCAGCAACAGGGATCCAGCTGTGAGTCACGTTAAGATCTTAAGATCTCCAGGACCAAATCCTTTCCTTGGCTAACACTTTTTCACCAGGCATGTCAGGGATGCAATAAATGCTGCCCGGGTAACTCCACCGGGATAATCCAGACTCTTGGCATTCCATGGCACAGCTGCTTGATCCAACCTAATGGATACCTTTTTTCTTCTTTCAGTGAGAATAGCCCATTCATATTTTTGCATATTGCTAAAAAAAATACAATCACCCTTAGCTTAAAGGTCTTTTAGAATATAAATGCAATCAATACTCATTAAGCCAATGTTTGTGTGTAATGAATTCATTGAGTGAGTGAATAAATGAATGCATGAATAAAAACAGCCACTCAGAGTTTATAGTCTATAAATGTGTTAATCTGCATCAGTGTCTTCTGCTCTTTTTGGGTTACACCACCCATATGTTAAAAAAGGTAAATGACTCTCTAAAATGTATATGTATTTGCATAGGTTATTCAGATGTATCAATGTTTTATATATGTGAAAATATACACAAACATGTAAATTATAAAAGACAAAAAAGAAGCAATGCTTTTAAAGTAATTGTGTTATTTATTAATAGTAAAATGCTTTTACTAAACTTTTAATAATTATTATAAATAATATTTATCAATGTTATAATTCTTAATATTAGTGAGAACAATGCACTTGAAAATGCTTTATGTTTTCAAATCTTGGTTTAGGACTTTGTAGTACACTCACTGGATGGTCCAATTCTAAGTCAGGTTTTTTTTTTTTGCTTGATTTTAATTTCTGTCATAGGGAAAAAATAATCCTTCATAGATTTGTGTGGAAGGCATGCACCATTGGTTTCTCTTACTAACTTATAGTATTCATTATTGTCATGCCTAGGGTCAGGTTCCAACCCATGCTGAGGTTCGAGGGAGTTGGTAGAGGAGAAGAACACTCAGGTGGTATAGGCAGGTAAAAGATGATATTATTCAGCAGCAGCTGTCATCAACAGCTTTCTCACACTGTCTGTCCTGTCTCAGCTGCTTAATCCAGTGGCTCCCACACACACAGCTGCATGGCTGGCTCTCCCTTGCCTTTAGGGTCAGCAGCTTAGCTCTTTTTCTCCCTGGGCACAAGTGAGCTAAGCCGTGTCCTGGCCTCTGCTCTGTCCGTCTGCAAAGATGGGCAGCTCTGAATGTTTCTCTCTTTCTCTGGGTGCCAGTGTACCTGTACAGTGTTGACAGGGCAATTATACCTTGTACAGTGTGACTTAGAGCCAAGGGATGGCCTTCCTATGTTATGGCTACATGGCTGTGATAGCAAGTGGAGTTTTACACCTGCACTCTCTAAACTTGCTGAGTCACTCTGGATGTTTACCTCAGCTTATCCTTGACCAAAGCACAGCCATGTTCCTTACAATTATTCAATCTTATTCACCAATTATGCAAAAGTTTTTGTGAAAATTCAGCTAACATTTTCTATATTCTCAGATACCAAATTAGTTTTGCAAATAAATTTGATGTTTTAAAATTTTTAACAAATGTGTTCAAAATTCACTATGTCAATGACTTAAAATATTACAGTTTATAAGTTTTTTAGTGTGAAAATATGAAAGTTTTTATCAGTGGTACTTTGTCATTTCTACAAAAATCATCATAATAAAAACATCTGTTTTCATGATGCTCTCTTCATAGCACAAAGTTTTTTGAAGAGCAGTTACTTTCCCATTCATAGTTAAATTCCCACTTTTCATAAAGAAATAGATTAATTTCCTGCTAGGTAGAATTCTACTAACAACTATTTGCCATTATTTAAAAGGTCAGAAATTGGAAAATATCATATTTTTGTAAAAGCAAAATTAGTAACACATCTTCATATACGATAGCTCTTAAGAACATAGATACAAGATGACCAGCAAACCTCTCTGTGACAATTATTTGCATGATGCAAAACAAATAACCTGAAGATTTTACTATATTGTCAATGATCTTATTTTTATAAAATGAATACCAACCCTAACATTTTGTATTTCTTTATGCTCTCACTATTCCAAGTATAGTTCATGGACAAGCAGTATTGGCATCACCTGGGAACTTGTCAGAAATGCAGGATCCCGGGACAGGCCAGCCCTCCTGAATTACAACCTTCATTTAAGAAGATCCCCAGGTGAACCATATACACTTGCATGTTTGTGAGTACTGTCCTATGAAATTCTGTCTTCTACTTCTTTGCCACAGTAACTTGTTATGGAAAAATGAACTAAATGAATTTCCCACATGGGACAACTCTACGGCCTGACTCTGGAATCCATTTTTTCTCCAATCAAACCATCTGCTCCACTGGAGGTAATATTCAGTTTTCAAGATGTCATTTGCTGTGAAGAATATGTCTTCTTTCATGCCTCTTTTATTGACTCACAAAATCAGTTCTTCTATAGTCATTATGGAAACAGAACCTAGCAATACCATTCATTTAGATAACATCTGCACTTTTCATCCCCAAGTCTTACAAACCTCCTACTCTTGTTCCAGACACATTTCTTCTAACTTTTAACGATGTTTTCCATGCATATTTTAATATCATAGGCTGACAAAGTAATTCATTTCCATTTGTGGCCATATTCTTTTCCACATCTGATTTCAGTTGTTTTCACAATAGAAGGAAGGACTAGAAAAAAGATGTGTGGCCTTTTGCTTCTTCTAAGTAAGAAAGCTTTAAAGATGCTTCTTTATTGTAGTTTAGTAGCATTTTTAAAAACACTGGATTAGGTACCACATGACTTAGACTATTGCTGAGGCAACTGCAGAGTTTGTATCTGGGTTCTGAATACTTAAGGTTTTTATCTGCTAGTTATGACAACTTCAGGAACAACATGCACTTGGGACAATTTAATGATAGTTAATGACAGTGGATATAAATACATATTTTAAATAGTAATCTTCATCATTTCAACTTTTTCCCCTTTGGCTGACTTCTCTGAAGTGATCATATCACCTCACCACTGTGTCACTTTGCAGTGTGGGTGACCAAAAGCTTGTTCTTGTGATGGGCTGCTGGTTGGCCCAGCCATTTCCCTGTTGTTTCTGGTCAGTGGGAGATTAGCAGACATGACAGAAGAAGAGGCTGCAGATGGGCTTGGGCATTGGAGCTTGCTCTCTTGCATCCACACCATCACCATGAGTAAAATAAGCCTGAGCAAGTCTACCACTCCCAGGATGAGGCTGAAAGTCCTGTGTAGCAGGTGAACTGACAGCTGTGGAGTCCCAGACAGATGAATCCAACCAAGATCAGTGGAGCCACTTAGCCAGCCCTCAGTTGATTCCAGAGGTGAGAGCATCACCACGTATCAGCGTACTCGCCTGGGTCTTTGTGATTGTTAACTGGCACTAGGTCTGTTCTTCCGTCTAAGGCCAGCAAATCTTCCAACTTCTGTTTCTTTACAGGAAATTTTTAAAGCCATGTATTAATTTTCTGACAGTTTAGTTAAAATTGACACTATATTCCATCAATGCCCCTGATGGGGAATACATCACACTATACCAAATTGAAAGAAGAGTGAGCAGCTCATCTAGACCCCTGATTTATGTAAGTGCAAGATCCACAGGTGATAACCATGGGCACCTCTGTGCACTGGAGGTTTGTAAATTCGTAGTGCTGTGCTTTAGTGTTTCAAAAGCAAAGGGAGGTATTTATAGTATGGTTCTGCCTGAAAATAGAGAGGAGGGAGAAGGGCAGGTGATGATAACTTGGGAAATATCTGAAGCATATGGGAGAGCACTCCCCATCACAGAATCACCATTCTGCTCCCTACTTTTGTGGTTTAGCCCTTGGAAACCTGGCTTCCTTGGTTCACAAGCTCATTTCTTGCCCTTCCAAGTATAATATGGATGTAAGCCAGAGCTGTCTTTTTCTCACTTTTGTAGACACTCCTGTCTTCCCACCCTACTCTTTAAATTAAACTCCTTCACAGTCCAATAATCTTCTCTCATAACAAGCTTTGGAGAGAACATTTTTTTCTTTTGCCCAGGAGCAGATTCCACCAACTTCGTTAAGGTTGTGGAGGGCTTTCCCCCTTTTGACAAAAGCAATGAAGCTGACTTTGCTGTCGTTAAGTTTTATAAGGTGATGCTGACCCTATCATGAAGTGTTCTCATCTAAGCTGCTTTGCTCATTAACCACAGTTGAGTGTTAACCTTTCCGGACATAAATAATACAGCAGCACCTTGATCTGCACGAGGAGAGGAGCGAATGGCTAGTCCTTTGTCTTTTTCCCTTGGATTCCTACAAACTGCTTTTTCTTCTTGTGTTTGACAAAATGTTAAAACTGTATTTCTCTTTATCTGTGTTAAGAAGTTCTTCATCCTGCCCTGACCTCATGCTCTCTGCCATTTAATTTTGCAATGTGTGGGTGGGCTGACCTGACACTGGGCTCAGCCACATGACTTGCTTTGGTCAGTGGGAGATTAGCAAGCATGACACAAGAAGAGGCTGCAGATGGGCTTGGAAATTGAAGCTTGCTCTTTTGTATCTCTATCACTCCCATGAGAAAAAACAAGCCCAGGCAAGCATACCCATCCCAGGATGAGGCTGAGGGTCCTGTGGAGCACATGAGGCTCATCCAGATCAGATGACAGCTGTGGAGTCCTAGACAGAGGAGGACAGCCAAGATCAGTGGAGCCAGTTAGCTGAACCACAGTTGATTCCAGATGTGAGAGCACCAACATGTATTGGTGTACCTCCCTGGGTTTTTGTGGTTGTTTTTCAAATGGCACAGGTCTGTCCTCCTGACCAAGGTCAGTACCTCTCTCTGCACCTAGGACCCAGGCAACCCTCTCTTCTCACATATGCCACTCTAATCATCACCCCTTCTTCCTCCCATCTCATGAATTTTGCCTCTCTATTGGTTAATTCTCATGAGCATTTGAATCACTTCACATCTCTTCTATTATTTAGTTTCTAAATAATTGCCTTCTATCCCATCACTTTCCTTTGGCCCTTATTGCCTCCTCTCCCCGTGTTCTTCACATGTGGAATCTTGATAAAGTTGTTTACTCTAAATTCCACTTATTCACCTTCCATTCACGCTGCAACTCACTGCAGCTGTGTTTCCTTTTCCATCATGCCACCGAAACTGCTTTTAACCAGGCCACCAATGATCTGCTTGCCGTTGATGATAGTGGACACCTTCAGTAATTCTTTTCAAATTCCTCTTTATTTTGTATGGCCTCTTTGTGTCATTTGACACTGTTGACAACCATTTGTTCCCAAAGCCTCTCTTCCCATGGCCCCTCCATCACCATGCTCTCCTAGGTCTGCTACTCCACTGCTCCTCAGGCTGCCTCAGGTGCTCCTCACCCTCATTCCATCTCTTTAATATCGGTTGGTTCCCTAGGGCTCTGTTCTAAGATCTCTTCTCCTTTCATCCATATCTCATTGCCTGCATTACCAAGAATAAGATGATAACTCCCAAATCTCTAAGTCCTGCCAGTTCCCTGTCCTGCACTCCAGATACATATATCTAAGAGTTTATTGGCTATCCCAAAGGCAAGCATGAGATATTTAAAATTTAATTCACCATTGTTTCCCTTAAACGCTCTCTTCCCCTTTTGTTCACTATCTCAGTAAATGGTACCATCTCCCACCCAGTGGTATAAACCAAAATCCTTTTAGCTTCTTTCTTTCCTCCTCTTCCATATTCAACCCATTTCTGTGTCCTAATTTCACCTTCCTAGCATATCTTCAGTCTGTTCACTTTTTTCTATCCCATGTCAGGTACCTTAGTTCAGGTCACTCGTATCCTTTGACTTGATTATTTGTTGCTTTACCAGACTCCCAGCTTGCCTCTTGTGTCCACCTCTCCCTGTTCCAATCCATTTTGCACACTGCAGCCTACACCATCTGATGTGGTTTGGCTGTGGCCTCACCCATATCTCATCTTGAATTGTAGTTCCCATCATCCTCATATGTCATGGGAGGGTCCCAGTGGGAGGTAATTGAATCATAGGGGTAGTTACCTCCATGCTGTTCTCATGATAGTGAGTTCTCACAAGATCTGATAGTTTTATAAGGGATTTCCCCCCTTTTGCTTGGCACTTCTCCTTGCTGCGGCCATGTGAAGAAGGACTTGTTTGTTTCCCCTTCCACCAAGATGTTAAGTTTCCCAAGGCCTCTCCAGCCATGCTAAACTGTGAGCCAATTAAACCTCTTTCTTTTATAAATTACCCAGTCTCAGGTAGGTCTTTCTTTGCAGTGTGAGCATAGACTAATATATCATCTTTCTAAAATAGATATCTTGATCACATTATGTCCCTGCTTAGAACCTTTTAGGTTTTTCTATCTTCACAAGGTTCTATCTTCTTTCTTTCTATTGTACAAGGTTCGTGATCTGGATCCCTGATTACTTCTCCAGCTTTTACCTCTTGACATTCCCTTCCTTGAACTAGTGGGAGCCATAAATAGCTACTTGGAAGTTGCTGAAGGACACCCTGTTTTCTCTCTCTTTGCAGATTTTTGTACCTCTAGCTCTGTCTGCCTGGAACAACTCACACTCCAGCCTTGCTCTAGCAGGTCTGGTAGGAAGCAATCCTATAACCCCCACATGCACTTGCACAATACCTCCTGCCTCCCTTTCTACTTATTCCATCCCCTTTGTACTCACTGGCCTCTTTCCTAGTCTATCACTTATGTATGAGGTCCTTGAGGCAGGGATTGTGCCTCAATCATCACTGTATTCTCAGAAGCCACCACATTTGGGAACACAGTAGGTGCTCAGTAAACAGTGGTTAACTGAGTGACTGAGAAAGGTAAATATATTATAATGAATACATACATGAACCATAGACTTCTCACCTGAAAGCTTCTCTGCTTTGTATACTGTAGAGCAAAGACCTTTCAGTTTCTTAAAGATTTCCTCCTCTTGCCTATCATCTACAAATGGGTTTTGTCCTTATTTTATTGGCAGTATCTTTAGGTCCTATAAAAATGTCTTCAATTCCTTTTACTAGCTATCTCAGAGTAATGAGCTTCTCAAGTTTCCCCTGTCTCTAATGACTGCCATATGGGGACATGATACGCTAATGCTCACTTCAATAAGCTGAAGTTATTGTTAAAACAAACTGAACTACTTCCAGCTCACCTCCCATTTTAAAGGGCCCACTAAAATTGATTATGTGAAATAGGCTTTTAAAAAATATCCTCCTTAAGTAGAAAATATAAACAGGGGAGGACTGTTAGCTCAGAAAATGTAAGCCTATTTGGAGACCAAGTTTATTTCGCTTGACTGAACAGGAGGTAATAATGCCCACTGGCACAGTGCAGTCTAAACCTGTTTTTGTCCACATTAATGGATTCAGAGTTCTTAAAGATTCTGAGAAAAAATGGCTCCAGCTTCAGCTTTGAATGTCTTTCGGAGTGACTCACCTATGACATGGCTCAAGTCCTATGTCTATGTGATAGAGGTAACAGTGGACACAAGCGCTGGAGCATGAAACGTTTTGTTCATTTGCACCATGTATCCTCAATACTCATAAACCAGAGTATCACAATTCTACATCTAAAGACTTATTTATGACTACATAAAAGCTGTTGCTATCCCAAGTATTACATCAATTTACACATACACAGACACAGATACACACATATTTCTATAATATTTATCATGTGAGCCTTCTGTATACTATCTTCTAAGGCTATAACAGTAAATAGCTTAGACTGAGCATTTTTGTACATCCCCAGGAAATGAGAGACCTGGGATCGTAATTTAAAAAAATCCAAGCCTGCAATTCAGTTTCAAAATGAGGAAGACAGCGCTGATTGTCTATTTTGTCTATAGACTTCTTGAACCGTGGTCATTCAGCCAGGTGGCTTCCTTGAACTTTATTCACTGTGTCCACTGTCAGGATGAAATGCCCCCTCTGAGGCCTGAAAACATAACCCAGACAGGGAATGCAGACAGACAGGCAGAGGAACATGGCATCAGAGATTTCTGAAAGGGTGGTCGGGGCTCACTGCAAACACAGCCCCAGGCAAGGTACCTGGAGGACAACCCAAGTGAGCTTCAACCGGTGATTTGGGGCCAGAAGCTGTCGACTGTTTTTGAAAGTTTTGATAGTTTTTTGTGCCAGTTCTCTATTTTTTTTCTTTAAACAGAGAAACTAAACTATTGTGGTGTCAATAGGGCGAATTAAAGCTGTAGAAAAGCTTGTTAGGCAGCCGAGAGAAATGCCAAAGTGAAAAAGCATGGGCTACAGAAAAGAAGTGAAAATGAGTCTTAGAGCATGGGTCAGTTCGAGTCAACCAAAGTCTCCTAACCTGCATCCCAGCAAGTACCTTACCTGCCTACCCACATCCACCCTGAGGTACAGGATCTGTTTGCATAACCCTGCCAGACCTTTTGTTTTCAGTCTGACAAAGTCGAGTTCAGTGTGCACGAAGCTCTGAATATTTTCTTTCCAACCGTAAAACTCATAAGAACATAGACAATGGCCTTTAAAAGGCAGTGGAGTCTGGGCGCAGTGGCACATGCCTGTAATCACAGCACTTTGGGAGGCCGAGGCAGGTGATCACTTGAGGTCACGAGTTCCAGACCAAACTGGCCAACCTGGTGAAACCCTGTCTCTACTAAAATACAAAAATTAGCCAGGTGTGGTGGTGGGTGCCTGTAACCCCAGCTACTTGGGAGGCTGAGGAAGGAGAATCGCTTGAACCCAGAAGGTGTAGATTGCAGTGAGCTGAGATCGCACCACTGCACTCCAGCCTGGGTAACAGAGCAAGACTCTCTCAAAAAAACAAAACAAAACAAAAAGGCAGTGGAGTCTCCAAACCCTCATGATTACATACCCCTATCAGTTAAAAAGTATATTTTTATTTATTAATACATTCTAAGACTATACTATTATACTAACATAAGGTGCACATGATAAAGCATACATAAAAAATAGAGGCTAAGCAATGTATGAGATAAAACATACAAAAGGAGGTGTTTTCTGCCATACGATAGGAGATTGCTGGGACAAAAGGGAAGATCAAGAGAGTGAGAAGCTGATAAATTCTTCTAAGAGGGGATTATAAATACAGAAGGTGGAAAATGTAGTGGACTAGAAATCCTGAAAATCTTCCCATTCTAAAATAAACAAGGAAACAATAACAATGTAAAATGCTGAACAAAATGTTTTAAGAATTCAGAACTTTTGAGACAGTGGAGAAAGGCTCAGAATATGAAAATGAAGTGGCTATGGAAGCCAGCAGCACCCTCAAGGGGTTCCTTGGCCCATCTATTCTAGAGCCTTGGGTTTTTATGGCCATGGTGGGGCGGGTGTCCAGACAACAGATCACCCCTAGGTAGGGAATTGGAAGGGCAGGAATCCCCTACATGCTACACCCACTGGGAAAAGAAACACTAGGAAAAATTCTGCTTCACAAGGGCACAAACAAGACAATGTGACTATTTTTGCTTTGGCCTTTGGAAGATGAAAAAATCTCTTTAAAATATTTGTAACCCCAGGCCTGTGCCCATGCAGGTTTGGGGCTTGAATACTACCTATGCATACCAGAAAAACCCACAGATACTAAGAAGTTAATGAGAAATTCATTCAAAGCAACCCAGTGTTGGAAACACCCCTGGCATGTGGCAGAAGCAAATGCAAATCCTCTCTGGAGGAAAATCCTTCAACCAGACTCTTGGGATTCCCACAGATAAAAGCCTGAGAACCAAGAAGGTACGAAGGGCAGAGAAGTCAAACATATATCTTAGTGCAGTTCCAAAGACAGAATATAGAAAATGGGGAGAAGCAATGTTTAAAGGCCAAGAATTTTCCAGATTTGGAACTACAACAAATCCAAGCAGGATAATAAGAATCAATTTATACTAAAAGCCAAAAATAAAATTCTAAGCTCCCCACTGACTGAATGGAATCTCCTTGGCCAAGAGAGGTCATCACGGGAAGGAGGCTTAGACATGCCTCATTCTACTCTCCTCCCTTAGGAGGTTAGGCATAACTGACCAGCACTAACATTAAAAGAAAGATGGTATAAGACTGAAAAAGCAGACTGTTGCAATAAGATGCCCAGCTCCAATCAGACTCTCGCATAGCATCATGTGACAGATAGCAGGTCCTGAATGAAACCAACGGATTTTACCGCAAAATACATTTCTTTGACATATTTTGAAGTGGCTGCGTAAAGCTGTCTCTTGTGGAGAAAATTTTTATACTGTAGAGAATCTCCTATCCTTTCTTGGTCTTTTACAAAGAGTCTGACACTTTAAGGTCCAGTAAGTGACATTTACCATCTCTCCGAAGTCTGTTGCTTAGAGGCTTCATCTATACTACAAGAACCTTGGCTTCCATGACCCCTGCCCCATCTTAACTCCAGCATTTATTTATGCTGACTTCAACTCTTCAGGCAAAGCTTAACTCTCTCAACCAATTGCCAGTCAGGAAGCCCCCCACTCTTCAAGAAGTTCCACCTTTCTGGGCTAAACCAATGTATATTTTACATGTATTGATTTATGTTTTTGCCTGTAACTCTGTCTCCCTAAAATACATAAAACCAAGCTTTAACCCAACTGCTTTGGGCACATGTTCTCAGAACCTCCTAAGGCTGTGTCATGGGCTGCGGTTCACATATTTGACTCGGAATAAACCTCTTCAAGTGTTTTACAGAGTTTGGTTTTTTCCATCAACAACATTTTTGCCACATTGTAGTGAAACATCTTAAATACCAAAGGCAAAGAGAAGATCTTAAAAACAGCCAGAGAGGAAACTCTCTGCACAAAGCAATTGACTGACTGACTCCTCAACAGCAGTAATGGAAGCCAGCAGGTGGAGGGATTCTATTCACAAAAGGCTGAGAGAAAATAACTGTCAATCAAGAATAGTATACCCTGCAAAAATGTCTTTTGGAAAAACAGGGAAAAATATTGTTCAGGGAGATATCACTGGAGTTTGCACCAACAGAACCTTCTCGGATAACTTTTTTATCTTAAGAGCTTCCTCTTTCTTCTCAAAGAGCAGTTCTTAATCACAATGATAGTCATAGAAGCCCAGGAGTAATTCCTAATGAGGAGAGTGTCCCCCTCCCTTCGCCTCCCCTCATGCTTCCTTTCTATGTGAGTCCACATATTCTCAGAGCCGGAGGGGATAACTGTATTTCTTCTCTCCCTTCTCTTATCTCCTTGCTGGAATGGCATTAAGCAGCTACTGACATGTCTTTGCATTTCCTGAATGCGCTGTCTGCACCGGTTGTTAGAAATTAGACCACATGGAGACATGAGTGAATCTCAGATATAAGCCCCCTTCCTGGACCCCCAAGGAGGCAGGACCTGCTCAGCTGATACTGAAAGAGAAGACTAAAGTTTTCCAACCAGGCTGGTAGTCATTCACATTTACAGTAATTCAATTTACTTGTTACCTTTTGGTATTTGGGAGCCACTATTAACACTGTCAGGTAAAGTGAAAGAAAAGTGATGGGGAACACCAGGAGGCATAATTAAGATGGAGTGCTAATGGCACTGCCCATCAAAAAGCCCCTGTCACTGTGCTCTGAGTGCAGTTCATTAAGCAGACCTGCCAGCTGGAGAGGAGCCAGAGCTACTGCCCTCCTCATGGCCCAGCTGCCTGGGTAGCTCCCTGGCCCAGTGTGCCCAGTTTTTTGAGCATTTGCATTTTGGAGGCTGAGCTCTGGGATGGTCCTCAGTATCCCATCCTGGGCAGGTGTGGGGGTTCTAAAGAGAATCTGCCTCAGGATGAAACCCTGCAGCATCCTGGAGGCTGTGGATGTTGGACTAGTTTTTCTTAGGAGTCTTGAGCATCTTTGAAGGCAAATACTTATCTCAGGATGGACGAGGGGAGCTGACAGAGGTTCTAGCTTTAGCAAACAAGGCAGGCAAACCTTAGGTGACTTAGTAATCTTATGACTATCAAATAATAGAGCCATTCCAATTTCCTTCACAGAGAATAAAAGGTCAGGCATGAAAGCGGCCTCATTTACTACTTAGGACACACCTGATGAGGCAGAGATGATTGGCATCCTTGCTTTCTAGATGGAAGACACTGGAGGGAGGAAGTCAAGGGACAAGTTCCTATGGCTAGTAAGCTCAAAGCCTGAGTTCTTTCTATACGCAAAGACAGAATTTCATCCAACAAACATGGTGCTCCTGGCCTGCAATGCTGTCCAAGAACATATAAAATAGTGTCAGTTAATATTTACTGAGCTCAACCTGTGTGCCAGGAATGGCACTAAGGGTTTTACACATGAACTCATTCAATCCACACTGCAACCCCAAGGAGTAGGTACTATTTTAATTCCTATCCTATAAATTGGAAAACTAAGGTCCTGAAAGGTGATGTTTCTTGCCCAAGGCCTAGAGCTAGTAAAGTGGCTGGGATCAAACTTTCCAGAGTCTTTGCTCTGATTCCCTTCTGTAAGCACAGTATTCATTCTCCCTTTCTTCCTCTCTCCTCCATCTTCCTTCTCCTTCTCTTCTGCCTCTGAATAAGGACCTGCTAAGATCTGAAATTCTAAATACATATGGAAATGTAATTTTATTTAATGCGCAGTGCTGCCACACAGTAAGCTGTCAATCTTGATTGGGTCTTTGAGTTGTTTTGCTGTGGAGAAAAGGATCAGCATTAAGGCATCTGTATCCTAAACCTGTCGCTTCCTAAAGCCAACAAGTTATGTCCCAATCATCAGATTTCTTTTTATCCATAGTTACAAAGTACATGCATGAAGCCTTGCACGTACTTTTTAACTATGGATAAAAATAAATCTGATGGTTGGGACATAACCTGGGGCCTGGCATTATTAGCTGGGGCTGGAACTAATGAGCCACAGCCCCATTTCTGTCACCCAAACCAGGGTACCGTATTCTAGGGTTGGCATTTCCAAATATCCCTGCTGGCATTCCCATGGCCTGGACCAGCTTTAGTTCTGAAAGAGCCTGCCCAAAT
The DNA here is from genome assembly GCF_049354715.1 of Callithrix jacchus. Classification (NCBI taxonomy): domain Eukaryota; kingdom Metazoa; phylum Chordata; class Mammalia; order Primates; family Cebidae; genus Callithrix; species Callithrix jacchus. The sequence continues at coordinate 100,961,310 of NC_133509.1, forward strand.
CTCTTCTCACCACACCTCCCAGAAAAGCAGGTGCACAAGTTGGCCAGCCAGCAGCCAAGGTGACTATTCCCATGGTGTCACATGTGGGGTTTATTAAACTGCAGAGCACCAATGCTTTGTGATTAGCCAGACCTCAACTGCTTGCCTTTGTCACCTGTATCACTGTGCTTCACTTCCACAGCTTTATTAGGATGCAATGGCACCTTGCAACTGTATGTCTGAGGAGTCTCAGCCAATAGATCTATCACCTATTAACTACCTCTGCTTTAGATTGCTGCAAATTCTGTGGCCAGACATGGGCAGAAAGGTGTGTTCAGGGACAAAGATAAAGGGGAAGGGATAGGTCCAGGTTTTGTGGGACCTGAAAATTATACTATTTTGAAGGCTCTCTTTAAGAAAAAGAAAACACTTGTGAATATGGAATTTCTAGACTCTTGGTAGGCTTTGGAAGGGAACTGTGTGAGTGAGTTGGGGGAGGCTCAAGATTAAACTTCATTAGCTTCATGGTTAGAGTTTCTGTCCTGTATCTGTTGATAGAAAAATATATGGAAGTGACAGCATCACACTGTGGTTGCCATTTGAGTAGACAGACCTGTGCTATGGCTTGTTTGGGAGACCATCCATGGAAACTGCCTTCCTTTTCAGCATTCAGCAAAGGAGAACAATACAGGGAAAAAGAGGAGATGCAACTCCCAATTCGACTTTGTTGTAGAAAATCAAGTCCAGGCACTGGTAGATTGCCTGGGCCAACAGAGCACAAGGCAGAGCAGAGGAGAGAGTGAGGAAAACAGATGCTCAGAGTGACACTGGTGTCTTGCTCCCTCTGGAACTCATCAAGAAAGGAATCAAAGCTGCCATTTAGGCAGGGGGAGGTAATGAAGTAATGAACGAAAATAGCTTTCATTCACCCCACTATTCAGACTCACTGTTGTCAGTAGGTGGGGTCATCCCTGTGCTGGTTGTTCTCTATTTGTTCCCCTCCTCCACCCTTGCCATTGCTTACATCCATGCTCTGCTCTTTTCTATCCTACTGTTTTCCCAAAAGCTGCTCGTATAGACCCCATCACCCAGGCCCCTCTGCCCTCTGGCCTACAGTTGGCTTGGGACAATGGATGCACCAGAAGGAGATCAGAAGGTAGAAGAGGAAGAGGAGACCAGGGCATTTCTTGGTTGTTCCCCACTTGCATCAGTGCCACCCTTCTAGCAGGGGCTGAGTGACCCAGCCTCAGTGTCTACAGCTCTCACTGGGCTCTGGTAATAGCCTGGGGCGGTGATGCCTTCCCAAAGTTAGTAGTTTCTGGGTATCTCAACATGCAAAGTACTGTCAGCCTGTCCTACAAGACTTCTCACGAAAGGAAGGCATGAAGAAAATAGGAGAGAGAAAGGGATACACAGAGAGAAACCGGGAAACAGAGACAGAGAGCAAGACAGAACAGGAGAGAAACATACCTGGCATCATGAAATGAGACCTCTTTTCCATTGCTAAATCCTAGTTGCCCATTCTAGTCAGGTCTCTGAAAGATCTTTGAGACAGAATCTCCTATGAAAGGCTGATGATTTTAAAAAGCAGCAGGGATCTTGTGTGGAAATTAAGAGGAGATGACCACGAGGCCTCAAAGAGAGATCTGTTATTTTCAATTTGGAAGTTATGCTAAGGCTGGCCCTTAGGCAGGAACAACTCACTTGAGTCTTTAGAAACTAATGAAGGACAAATAATAAAGCAAAGATTCACCTTCCTTTGGCTGCTGCTGGGTCAGAACAAACTGGGCTGGCAAAGAGTGCTGCAGAGCTGAGTTCTTGACCACCCTAACCTTAATTAATCACAGACTCTGTACGAAGTCCTAAACTCCTAGTGAGTCCAATTGCCTTTCCTGTAAGATGGAACTGAGATTTAACAAACAGCACATGAAACAAGTACAAAGCACTACACCAGGGCTGTCTTTCTGTAAGTGGGGTACTTTGTCCAAGAACAGAGGTTCTTTTAAATATTACAATGTATAGGTTTTCCAACATGTTGGAGATTATAGCAACAAGAGTTCCAGCAAGAAACAGAATTCAATGAGGAGATTCTAATAAAAGCCTTCTTACAAAGGTGTGGACAGGGTTAAGAGAACCAAGAAGACATGGTGAGGCACCAAGAAACTGCTGAGGATGGATGTCATTATCACCCCTGTACCAGGGTCATGTGAGAGCTGTAGTCATGGAGGAAGAGTCACTCAGGGTCACTCTAGTCAAGGAACTTAGCCTATGTCAACAAAACCCAACGGGATGAGAGGTGAAAACTGCCACTACAAATCCCCTTTTGTTGTTGTTTTTTTAAAGTCTCTTTTATTATTTATTTATTTATTTATTTTGAGACAGAGTTTTGCTGTTGTAACCCAGACTGGAGTGCAATGGAGCAATCTCGGCTCACTGCAACCTCCACCTCCAGGTTTTAAGTGATTCTTCTGCATCAGCCTCCCCAGTAGCTGGGACCACAGGCCTGCACCACCATGCCTGGCTAATTTTTTGTCTTTTCACCATGTTGGCCAGGCCACTGTCAAACTGCTGGCCTCAAGCAATCTGCCTGCCTCAGCCTCCCAAAGTGCTGGGATTACAGGTGTGAGCCACCACACCTGGCCAAACCCTGCTTTAGAAATAGGTGAGAGTATCTATCATAAACAACCTCATGGATAACCATATTTACTGACATAACAAACTTTAGTAACTTTTATTTCAGAATGATTTGTCTAGGCCTCTTTAAATAACAAACATCATGGCTTATTAAAGAATATAAACTCATTTAAATAATATTTTTTAAACTTAAACATGTCACTGGTTTAATAAATATATCTGAAGAGAACCCCTGGCCCATAGCTCTTCCACTGACCAAAAGCTCCTGCTTTTAGTGGTGGGTCCATCTCCCATGGTCTATTCCCCACAGTGGTTCTCATTCAGCTTTTAAGAAAAGAGGCCCAATGATTCCACTGGAGTTGCAAGGTTGCTGACTCAGCTAAGAAGTTGGGTGTGTGTTTTTTTTTGAGATGGAGTCTTGCTCTTTCACCCAGGCTGGAGCACAGTGGCACAATCTTGGCTCACTGCAACCTCCGCCTCCTAGGTTCAAGTGATTCTCCTAACTCAGCCTCCTGAGAAGCTAGGACTACAGGAGCATGCCACCATGCCTGGCTAATTTTTGTATTTTTAGTAGAAACGGGATTTCACCATGTTGGCCAGCATGGTCTCGATCTCCTGACCTTGTGATCCACCTGCCTCGACCTCCCAAAGTGCTGGGATTACAGGTGTGAGTCACCATGCACGGCTGGCAGTTGCTTTCTCTTGTCCACTTTGTAATCTTTCTCTCGTTCTCTACACTTGCCCTTGCTACTCCCTGGGGAAAGGCTCCACAGCTGTACTTTGTCCAGGAACTTTTATGCAGGATAAAGTCCTTCTCGTTAGCCATGGGGTCCCTAGGGCCTGTATGTACACAGAACTACTGAATTCCATAACGAGAAACTGATTCCCCAAAACTGCACCTAAAAAATAAGTTGCTGTGCATTATCTTCCTGCATTGGGGAAGAGCCAAAAAGACATCCAGACCTTATGACCAAAAGAAGTAAAATCGGCGAGGCTCTTTGCTCTTGGTCATTACTTTGTTCCATCCTGCCTAGGAATTCTATGAATCATCAAAAAACAAGCAGAGTAAAAACAAAGTAAGGCAGAGAAGCCAGTAACCATAAAAGAGGCTCTCCACACAGTATACCTTCTGTCAGAATGCCTTCCACAACGCGGTGGCTTGAGCAGAATCCCTAGCCAAAAATCTTTCTTCAGGCTAAGATTCTACACCTGTGGGGAAGCCAGAGGATAAAACAAAAGGGAAAATAATTGGCCCATAACTCTATTTGAGTTACGGAATTTCGAGAAGGACTCCCGTAGCCCAACTCAATATAAAGAAGACAACTTTATTAAGTGGCACCTTTTCTTTCACTCTATATCCAGAAATGCCTTTCAAAGCAAATTAATTTGTGATTTGGACAATTTAAGAGTTACAGGTAGAGGAGAAACTAAAAAATCTTGGGATCTGAATCAAACTGGAAATTGCATGAGGCATGGAACTAGCCCTGTGGAAAGGTATATAAATGAACCAGCTTCCTCGGCCTTGGGACCTCTGCACTGGGACCCACTTTGAAGAGCCATTTGGTTTCTCATCCTCTCCAATGGCTAAAGAATGTTCTTCCTTTTGGCCCATGCTACCCTGGTCTGAACTGTCCTCTGGTCTCCCAGTACAGGGCATTCAGACTTCATCAAACTGTATTAATCACAACTCCTGCTGACCTCTTTCTCAGGGACTAGAAAGTCAAGCCATCTATTACAAATGAGAGGAAGGAAACTAGGACTAGGGATGGAGCAGAGGGCTTGGGGAGAGTGCTAAAGGTTTAAAACAGTCATTCGGAACCAGACTGGAAACTTCAGGTGCGAAGGGGTTGGCATCTTTAATTTGGAAGGTGGGCACCATGATGGGTTTTCACAAGCACCACTAAGCAGCAGGACCTGAGAAAGTAGATGGTTGAATTTGTCCAGAATTGGAATTGTTATGCTGACAATCAGAGGGAGGACAGCTCCAGAGGCAGAGAAGCGTACTGGGAAGAGTGTTACTGAAGGGATTACCCATGCAGAACATAGGTAGAGAAGGAAGGAAAGCCAGAAAATGCTGGGAGGCTCTGCAGAGTCAAGGAATGGGAGATCTCGAAGGATGGAAGGACTAGATGGCAGCTCTGGTGGGACTAGAGATGTGTGGAGGGAATAGGGAGATGGCCAGGTGTGATGGTTACTATTGAGTGTCAACTTGATTGGATCGAAGAAGGCAAGGTATTGTTCCTGGGTGTGTCTGTGAGGGTGTTGCCAAAGGAGATGAACACCCGAGTCAGTGCACTGGGAGAGGCAGTCCACTGGGTGCGCACCATTTAGTCAGCTGCCAGCGAGGCTAGAATAGAAGCAGGCAGAGGGATGTGGAAGGACTAGACTGGCTGAGTCTTGAGGCCTTCATCTTTCTCCTGTGCTAGACGGTTTCTGCCCTCAAACATCAGACTCCAAGTTCTTCAGCTTTTGAATTCTTGGACCTATACCAGTGGTGTGCCAGGGGCTCTTGGGCCTTTTGTCAGAGACCGAAGGCTGCACTGTCCACTTCCTGAGTTTTGAGGTTTTGGGACTTGGACTGGCTTCCTTGTTCTTCAGCTTGCAGATGGCCTATTGTGGCACTTCACCTAGTGATTGTGTTAGTCAATACTCCTTAATAAACTCCCTTTCATAGATTTATCCATCCTATTAGTCCTGTCTCTCTAGAGAACCCTAATACATTAGGAGTGGAGGAGATTCCAAATCTAAGGCAGTGCAAAGAGAGGGAGGGGGATGGCATGGTTCCAGATATGACAGTGGCAGTTGGTGGACATGGCAGAGGGGATGACAGGGTTGAGAATATGGACTGGGCTATTGGATAATCTATCCCCATGGATCTAGAGGTCAGTTAGTGTAATGGCAGGAAGTAGATTTTTTCAGAGAACATGGAGCTGGTGGACAGAAGTGTTGTGACTGGAGCCCAGCCCTCTGGGATGCCATCTTGTGTGTGGTCTCCATTAATAAGCACTCCACAGTTTTTCCGCTATAAGTAGCTCCCAAAGAATAAAGCTTCTGAAGCCCCACCTCAGAGTTCTTACTCTAGGTGTCGGGATGGCAGCTCCAGCTCTGCTCAAGAAAACCCTGGCTGTGTCTTTCTCTGAGGTTGAGTTGTTTCTCCCAACAAACCTCTTCATTCTGGAGTAAGTCATTAAAAGAACCCATCCAAAGGTTAGATGGGAAACAAATGATGGCATAGACAAAAATAAAAATAAGGGTGCGGTGCCTGGTTCTTTTTTTTCTGGTTTAGACCTTGGCTCCTCCATAACTCTCTCTCTGAGCTGAAGACATCACAGATGCCAACCCTCAGGTAGTTCAGCTCTTCTTTTTGCTTCCTAATCCTCTCTGTCTTGGGAGGGTGCAGGTAAGAAAAGAGCTATTACTTGATGAATGAAAACTAATTTTTAAAATATAATTTTTCTCTTTTTTTGCCTGGCCTCCAAGTGTTGCTCTGTGAAAGTGTGCTTTTTTTGTATCCTTGCCATGTCATTCCCAAGAAACATGGAATCAGAAACTTAGCATTCAATTTAGTTCTAAGTTAGAACTTCTGGCACCCAATCATGGTGCTAGTTTTTGGTGCATATTCAAAAATCAATATCACCATCAAAAACAAAATTGAAAAAATTGGAATGATGTCCCTTTTAAAAATAAAATTTCCTAAATTAGCCACAAAGAGATACCTAAAACCAGAAGAAAGAGAAACTGTGATCCTGGGTAAGTCACGTTCCCTCGCTGGGCATTAGCATTCTTATCTGTTGAACTTTCTGAGATCCTTTCCAGCTCTACATATTGTTATGAATATACTTAAATAGCTAAATAGCTTTTATGGACTGCCTCCCCCATCCTGCAAATGTATTCACAGGAAAAATGAAAAAGTCTGGTTTGGTTCGACTTTTCCCCAGAGAGACATTGATAGAAATCCTGCACCACTGTTGTTCCTATTCATCTTGTCTTTTTTTTTTCATTGCATCTCACATCTCAGCAGAGGGCTTATCTGTACTCTATTTCCAAAATCTTCCATATTATTCTCATGGTGTCTTTGTAACTCTATTCACTGTATTGAAGTTTGGAATACAGTTTTCTTGAAAGATAACACCAAAAGCCAAATTCTTATAAAATACTGTCACTTTGGTTTGAAGAGTAGAAATGAGTTGGCAGTAAAGATAAGACCCTCCCTTCACATTAGGAGGGAAGAAGTCTGAAATCTTTAAGAAGTCCAATTATGAGCTGCATACTTCGCTGACAAGGTTGAAATAGATACATTATGCTTTACAGTAAAGAAAAATCACCCCTAGCCAAAAGCAGGGACAAAAATTCCATTTAATCATCATTTATACAAGAACTTGGAGTCCCAGCATGACTTATCCCTTATTGCTTCAAACATTACATCATTTATTCCCAGCTCAGTTCAATTCCCTTGTGTTGAATGTCTTCCTTTACTGAAATTGATCTTTGTTAATACCAGGCATAATGTGTTCTCCATCTCTTAAAGGAAACCAATGGACTCTTGCCATGACAGGAGATAACTGGAAATCTATATACTCTGGACACCAATTCCCCATCAATACACTAAAATGTCTTTTCTTTAAAAATAACAGCCCTGCATGAATTTGATCACTTTCCCAAATTAGTGTAATTGATGCACCCTGAAGTCTTAATGATTCAGAAAGTGCATACTCGAGGGATATTTAAATAGCCGTATTGTAGGGAGATAAAATATGGGCCAATTCACTTAATATGCATTCCCTGAGTTTAGGTAATGCTCAGAGCTTGGCTGAAGGCTGGCTGATATGTCAGAAAGTTTGCCCTTAAATAACACAGAGGGCAAATGGCTTCTTACAGGCATGATCTTGTTCTCTTCAGGGCCCTCAGTGAAAGATGCAAATGACTGCATTTTAGGACATAGTAATTATTATGGCAGGAATTATTCCACTGGCTGTTTCCAAACCAAAACAAACCTCAGTTTTCTATCCTGAAAAACTGGGTTGATAATAATTTCTACTTCCCAAGGTTATTTACTGATGTTGAATCTAAATGAAGTGCCGAAGCATACTTGAGTCTGGGAAACAGCTCTGAGAGTTCCCAGAGCTTCTTCCTGCAGCACATCCACTCTTCCTCCATTGCGGCAGTACTGCTGATGGAGGCTATTCTGAGAATGCTGAATAAATGAATATATGAATGAGTAACTTCCTCCACCAGCACCTTATAGGCATGCTCCAGCTGCGCGGAAATGGCTGCATTACTTCAAGTATACCTCCACTCATCATTTCTAAGCCCTCAGCAGACATAAATAATCAATCACAGCATTCTTCCCAAATGTGGCCTTCAAAATATTTCTCTACAGAAATATATTTCAGGCAGCCACTACCAATTGTTCAGAGCTGACACTAGAGATAAAGCCCATTTGAAAGCCCCAAGGGTATCCAAATTGTTGTCAGGGCATAGAGGCTCCTCCTGAATGGATGCTTGAATCATTGATGGATCACAGCTGCCATCCTGTAGTGTCGGGAGGCCCTTAACACTGCTCATGTGTACTGTGGGTGGAGAAGCCTGGGAAACAAAGGTCTACTTAAGGGGCAGATTGTGCTGTACACTGAAGGGCCCTGCAGAGGGACTTACTTGGTTTGCTTCTGCCTAGCAGCCCTCGATGCTTCCCCCTACCCAACACACACCACTTTTCTTGTCAAGTGAAGCAGCCCATTGTCTTCTACCTGCTGTCTCTGGCCTTCCTGGTCTTGGTCCAGAAATACCCCAGAAGCTAACTGGGTTAATAACAAGCCCACTCTTGTTCTTCACTCGAGTGCTTGTCACCCCTGCTCTTGTGTTGCTCCTGGTCTCCTCTGTCCCTAATCCTGCCTGGGTTCTCTCTCCTTGCTGCTCAGACTCTTGCCTGAATCCCTAAGCCCCCGATGCCTGCTTCTCTGCTCCCACTTATCTGGCTACCTGCCTGTGGTTCTGGTGACCCCTGGCAAGTGTCAGGCACATTATGCTGGATGCCTCTCAAGGTTGTCAGCCTCTACTGGGGAAAGATCCAACATGTACTGCCTGCTTTTGCTGGTGCCAGCTTCTTTAAATCCATTACCTAATTTAATGTTCAAAACAAAGCCAGGAGGATTGGTATAGCATCATTATAATCTATGTGGGAGGTGGGAGGGGACTGGAAATTCAGAGACATTAAACAAGCCAAGGTCATAGAGCTGGTAAATGGAAAGCTGGGATTCGCGATCTGACTTCAGCATCAGGACACTGTCCATTCACTACACTGCCTCCAAGGGAACTGATGCATACATTGCATAATACAGGGCAGTTTTCTCCTCCCTACTCTCCCCTCCCCAACACCTCTAGCCACAGATCTTCTCTCTTCAACATGGCTGTGAGGCTCATGTGACTCATGTGAGGAGAGGAAGAAATAGCAGCTTTCTCTGGGTATAAGAAATCCAATGCAGTGATTTGCAGCATGGGGTCTGATAATTAACTAAATAGGATGCCTTCCAATGAGACAAATCTCACTTGTTTTTATTGCCACATTAAAATGTGACTCTTAAGCAAAACAAGAATATAAATCTTAGTGAAGAATGCTGGAGTTTAAAACAATATACACCCAACTCAGTACTCAATAGAGCAAAGTCTTTATTGAAGGCCATAAACCCGTTTTTTGCATGTCAGGCAGGGGGGATATGACCATAAAACTGGATCTGGGTTAGTGATTTGGTAAATGAATAAAATGTTTGTCTGGGTCCCAGCTGGATTCTTGGGGGCAGTCATTAAAGCTCTTACATGCAAGAGCAATGTTCTGTAGATCTTTGTTGTCCAAGTATAGTATTTCTCCCCAGGGGTGCTCCTAGCATTTATAGCAAGATAATCTTCATTCGGGGGGGTGATTGCATTGTACATTGCAGGAAATTTACATTAGGAGATTAGATCCCTCCTTATTCCCAACAATAGTTCAATGCATTTCTTATGCAGAACCTATGAAGTTGTGCTGTCCTCCCATTTACCATGAGCCCCAGAACAGGAGTCAGCAAACCAAAGGTGTCTTCACTCCCCCAAGCTCAAGTTGTTTCCTCTGTACACATACAATAATGCCATCTGCCTTTCACTTACCTCTGGGTCTTGTGATTGTTCAGAACAAGATAATAAGAAAAAGAGGGCAAGGGAGAAAGAATAGAGAGGAGTTTAAGGTTGCCAAATAAGAGTTTTTTATAAAAGGCAAAACCTTGACTTACAAATAAAAAATAAACATGTCATTATTAATGAGGAAACTGGTAAGATGTTATAACTAGTTCAGAGGATTTTTAAAATATCACATATATAGAACATCAGAAATGCTGAATTAAATACAGATGGATACAGAATAGATCAATTTCTAGAGAGAGATAATCAAATCATTTCCCCTGGACACCAGTTGCATTCCTATGGACAGGAATCACTTACATTAGTACCAGAATTACACATCTTGACAGAGTTGTACAATAGCTGATAATAAAAGATGATGGAGAAGGGTGCTCTAGAGAGGACACCCACTAATCAATCTTGCCTGTTTCCAAAATCTTTCACAATTTTTGCTGAGAAGGGGGTTAGGTGTGAGGGGTGTCTCTAAGAGGGGACTCTGTGTTCTGCCATATTCCCAGCTAAGCCAAGGGTATGGCTCTATAGACACCCAAGTATTTGGGGACAGGGTGCGGTGAGAGGGAGCAGGTAGACAGCTCACGTGCCAGGTTCCCCTTCAGTTTCCTTGGAAGGGGAAAATCCTCACATATATTTCCCAACAGACCGTAGCAGGACAGATGTAGAAATGCTGTACAGTTGGCCTCATGGGATCTTTTTACACGTGGAATAAAATACCAGCCCTTTACTACAGCCTGTAAGGCCCTGCCTGATCTGGCTGTTCCTACCTCTGTGGTTTTCTTTCTTCACTTTCCCTTTCCTGTCTCTACTGTAACTATGCAATCATCTTTCAGTCCATGAAAGAGGCCAAAATCATTCCTGTTTTAGAGCCTTTTCCCTTCTTTTTCTTCCCACTTGGAAATCCATTCCTCCAGGTTTTTGCATGGCTGCTGCTTCTCATCAGCTTAAACGTCATGCCTGTGAATACCTTCACCACCTCTGGATCCCTTCACAATACTCCATGTCTCCTCTTTTCATTGATTTGTTTTCATATCTATGACCTGGCTCTCTTCTCTAGAATGTAATATTCTGATGGCAGGGGCTCTCAGACTTGTGCACTGCCATCCCAGTGCCCAGGACTCAGTGGTGCTCAGTATTTTTAGGTCACCCAGTTGCTCAGGCAGCTAAGCCAAGGCAGCCTGCTTTTCCCTCTTAAGGCTAGGAGTAGCATAGGTGTGATAGTTGGATCTGGCCTCCTAACTGGGGTTCTTACCTTAAGCTTCTTAGCTTAATGGATCTAATGTGAATTGTAATTGCTGAGGTCCAAAAAGGAATGTGAACATTTTAGGAAATAGCAGTCATCTGCTTGGCAGGCATCTCTGTAGCCAGGGTCCTGATGCCACAACACCATGTTAGTACCCTGGGCACAGAGCCTACACCGGGGAAAGTGGGGGAAGGAAATAACCCTGAAGTGCCTGAGTTTGCCCTCAATTGGTGAGACTGTTTTCTGCAACCATAGGAAATGACTCAAGATAAAGAAAAAATTTAAAACGTATGTGTTTGAACACCTAAGTTTTGTGGCCTGCAATTATTCTCCTGCTACATAAACAATTCTGTAGACTAACCATCAAAATTTTGGTAGGCTACAGGTCTTGCATATTAATGTGTACGAAAGGCCAAAGTAAGGGGAGGAGGAGAAGGAAACGTTTGCTTGTGTTAACCTGCCCAGATGTTCCCCAGCATCTTGAACTGAATTTTCTGTCTCTTTTTTTGAGATGGAGTTTCATTCTTGTTACCCAGGCTGGAGTGCAATGGCGCGATCTCGGCTCACCGCAACCTCCACCTCCTGGGTTCAGGCAATTCTCCTGCATCAGCCTCCTGAGTAGCTGGGATTACAGGCACGCACCACCATGCCCAGCTAATTTTTTGTATTTTTAGTAGAGACGGGGTTTCACCATGTTGACCAGGATGGTCTTGATCTCTTGACCTTGTGATCCACCCGCCTCAGCGCCCGGCCCTGAATTTTCTATCTTACTATGTTTGTTTGCATTGACAATATAGTGAGGGCCTTAGAAGGAAATGGGTGGGAGATGGAGAGACAAGGGGGTGTCTCTAATTTTTATCTTTACCACTGGAACTCTGAGGACATCCTTTCATGCTCTCAACACATAGTAACAGAATATTTGCAGGTGTCAGGCACTATTCTAGGTGCTTGGGATACAGTACAGAACAAATTAGGTGATCAGTTCTGCCCTGAGAATCTTACAATCTTGCAGGCGAAGAGAACAATACATAATAAATAGACAATAAACAAGTAAATAACATTGCAGGTTAGGAGGAGAGGAGTGCTTAGGAAAAGAAAAAAGCGGATCAGAATAAAGAGGACTAGGAATGGGTGGTAAAGGGCAGAGCAGCTTGGGGTATTAGTGTGTTCAGGAGAGACCTCAGTCGAGCTATAACTGAAGGACGTGACCGAGTTACCTGAGCATCCCGCGAGGAAACAAAAGCCTCATTGGGTGGGGCAGGACCTGGTTTATTTAAGGACAAAGACGGGAAAGAGGCCAATGTGCCCAGAACCAGTGAGGAAGAAGAGAGCAGTAGGAGTGGACTCAGGGAGTTAATAGGGGCTGGATTGTGCAGGGTTTTATAGGCTCTTATTCTGAATGAAATGGGGGATATTCTAGTTTCCTGTGGCCGCTATAACAAATTACCAAAACCTCAGTGGCTTAAAATAATAAAATGTATTCTCTTACAGTACTAGGGGTCAGAGTCCATAGTCAGGTTCACTGGGCTGAAATCAAGGTATCAGCAGGGCTGTGCTCCTCAGGAGCTCCGGGGAAGAATCTGTTCCCTGCTTCTCCCAGCATCTGTGGCTGCTTCACTTCAACCTCTGCCTCCGTGGTCACGCTGGCTTCTTCTATTCTGTTGGTTAACTCTCCCTCTGCCTCTCTTGTAAGGATACATGTGATTGCATTTAGAGCCTATCCAGGTAATCTAGGATCATCTCCCAACCTCAAGATCCTTAATTGCAGTTAACAAAGAGCTGCCACCCTGTTTTTTTTTTTTTTTTTTGGCCATTTAGGTCAACACTCACAGGTTCCAAGGATGATGATATGGATATGTTTTAGGGACTGTTTTTCCATCCACCACAGGGACCACTGCAGGGTTTTGAGCAAACATGATCGAATGGACCTTTTAAAAGCATGAAAAGAACCCTCAGGTAGTAGAGAAGAATATAGAAGCAGGAAGAACATGATAGCAGGAAGGCTTTCATAATAATCCAGGTGAGACATGATAGTAGTTCAGATCAGAGTGACAGCAGTGGTGACGGTAAGAAATGTCAGATTCTGAGTATATCTGAAGACAGAACAAACAGTATCTACTAAAAGATTAGATATGGAGTATGAGAGAAAGAGGATTTAAGGGTGACTCCAAAGTTCTGGGTTTGAATAGCTAAAAAAAAAAAAAAAAAAAAAAAAAAAAAAAAAAAAAAAAAAGAGTTGCTATCAACAGAGAAATAGGATTTCTGGTGGAGCAGAGAAGATTCAAAGGAGAAAGATAGTTTGGGACAAATCTGAGGTGCCAGTCTGCTGCTTTGACATTGCTGTGTTTTGAATGTTGGTGTCTCCCCAAAATTATATTAGAAACTGGCAACTAATGTGATATTGGTGTCAAATGAATGCTGACAGGCCAAGGAAAGTGAGGATTGTGGATTATCTTTAGATTTAACCGAATGGGGACTACTGGTGACTTTGACAAGGAGAATTTGATGTTAGAAGAGTTAGAAGAGATAGGAGGAGAGGAACTGAAGGCAGCTTGTGTAAGAAGTGGCACCTTTTAGAAAGTGATTCAATCATGAGGGCTCTGGGCTGGATTCGGTGGCTCATGCCTGTAATCCCAGCACTTTAGAAGGCTGAGGCCAGTGGATCACTTGAGGTCAGGAGTTCCAGATCAGCCTGGCCAACATAGTGAAACCCCATTTGTACTAAAAATACACACACAAAAAAAAGCTGGGTGTGGTGGCATGTGCCTATAGTCCTAGCTACTTTTGAGACTGAGGCAGGAGACTCACTTGAACCCGGGAGGCTGCAATGAGCTGAGACTGTGCCACTGCACTTCAGCCTGGGTGACAGAGTGAGGCACTGCATAAAAAAACATCATGGGAGCTCTGCCCTTATGAATGGGATTATTGCCCCTATAAAAGAGGCCCAATGGAGCCTACTTTCCCCTTCTGTCATGGGAGAAGGCAAGAGGCACCCCTATGAAGCAGAGTTAGCTTTCACCAGACACTGAATCAGTTGGTGCCTTGATCTTAGACTTCCCAGCCTCCATAATGATGAGAAATAAATTTCTATTATTTATAAGTTACCCAGTCTAAGGTATTTTGTCACAGCAGCAGGAACAAACTAAGGCAGACATCCAAGTGGCGATATCAAGTAGGCAGTGGCATGTACCAGTCTAGAGTTCCAGGCTAAGGTCTGGGTTGGAGAAACACAGATGATATTTAAAGCCAAGAGACATGATGAGATCATTGAGGAAATGAAATCAGACAGAAGAGATTCAAGGACTGAGCCCCAGGGTATTCCAACATTGAAAGGTTGGGAAAAAATAGAATGAATCAGAATAGACTGAGAAGTATTCACTGAGAAAGGAGGAAAGCCAGGAGGGTATGGGGTCCTGGAAGCCTAGAAAAGAGAGTGTCCAGAAGGAGAAAAGGCTGAATTATGTCAAATGATGCTGATAGAACAACGAAGGGGAGGACTGTGGATTACCTTTTGATTTAACCAAATGGAAGTTATTGGCAATTTTGACAAGAAGAGTTTGATGTTAGAAGAGTTAGGAGAAATGGGAGGAGAGGAACTGATGGAAGCTAGTGCCTTCATCTCTTCCAAGGAATTTTGTTGCAAAGAGGAACAAGGAAATGGGATGCAGTAGGTGAGGGAAAGTGGAGTTAAGAACAAGGCTTTTTTTTCCACTTTTTTTTTCTTTAGATGGGAGAAATAACTGTCTGTGTGTATCTCCCAAGTAAGAAATGACTCAGTATAGAGAAAAAATTTATGATGAAGCAGAGACAAAGATAAACTGCTGGAAGAATGTCCTTGAAGAAACAAAAGAAAATGGATGTTTAGCTAAGCTAACGTTCATGGAGACAGATCTGTGGTGCAGATGCGGTGGGGGATAGACGTGGTTGTGAGGATCTGCGGAAAGTTTCTGTTCCAATTTTTCCAGAGAATTAGAAACAAGATTATCTGTCTAGAGCAAGAATAGTAACGGAAGCATTGGTAGTCTGAGAGTCATCTAAGAGAAGAGGAGAGTGTGCAAGGGTAGGAAACCCCGACATTACAGTGAATGTTTCAATCACATCTTCATTCAATGTGATGAAAGGAGAAGCCTAGGGAAGGCTTCGTTTTAGTCCATTAGACTCACAGGGCTAACTTTTAGGAGCCTGTCTGCATGAATGCATCAAGAGCTGGTGGGAAACATGCAAACGAGAGCTCGGGACTCTAATGGTGTCTTGAGACTTTTGAACAGAGGGTTGCTCCAGTCTCAGAAGCAGGTGTGTGTGTGTGTGTGTGTGTGTGTGTGTGTGTGTGTGTGTTGTACATAGAACAAAGGAGCAGCCCTAAAAAGAAATGAAGCAGCAGACGCCAGACTCACCCTTAAGTAAAAGACAGTCAGCACATGCTGTGGCCTTTTTAGGCAGATTATTTAGAGTAAATTATCTGCTAAATTACTTGATAGAAAAGACCATAACCTGAAAGGACCAAGTGAACATCTGGGGATTGAAAAGGCTGTGGCTATTTAGGGGCCAGGACAAATATTCAGAGCCATCATTCCCTGGTGGAGGGGAGCAAGAGGAGATCTCAGGGGAACCATGGCAATCGCTGTGAGCTGCGTGACTGCCCCAGGGCTGCCCCAAAGCTGAGCTCATGAATCTTCTGATCGAATGGCCCCAGAAGAGATTTGTCTATTCCCCAGACTTCGTCCTGCAACTAGCTCTTGAGAGAACAGAGGATGTAATCAGTCACTAGCAGTGCACTGCCAAGTGCCCTGGCCTCACGCAAGTTGGCCGGACCTATTTGGGAGTTTGTCTAATCCTTCCTGGGACCAAGAGGAAATGGGAGAGACTGAAGAATGTGGATTAAGCACTCCCAGCTGCTGACATGCTGCTGACTGTGGCAGATAAGAAGGGATGAGTGGCATGTGCTGAATGCAAGCTTCAGTATTACTTGACTCAACTGCATTCAGATGGCTGGTGTTTAGGGTACTTGAAGTTATTCAGATCCACCCACCCTGTTTAGGAAGCCTGATCTGTGTTTGCAGACATGTGTGAGGAGCCCAGGGTGCAGGGGAGCCAGTGTGTGATGGCTCATACTTGCTTAGCTCACACATTGCCATGCTGGTTTCAAGCACACGGTTTCTGGACACACTCCCTCCTCCTTTCCATAACTGTTACAAAGCGTGAAAGGGACCTGTGTGTTAGTAATCCAGGCAACTCTCTGACCATCCAAAAGGTAAGTTTCCATGCCATTAACTCCTGTACCTCCCAAGTAAAGAAAATGTGTAATTCTTTATGAACACACAAACTGGAAATTAGAACAAAGACTGTTGCAATTTGATGTCTTAGCTCCTACTGAGTAGGGAGAGTATGCATTACACTGGGAGTCACGTGACTAGTCTTATGACTTCAGGAGGCCATGTTACCTCTCTGAGCTTCAGTGTTCTTATTTGTAAAGTAAAAGAATTAGACTAGATCAAATCAGTGCCTGCCTGCCTTCCTCCCTCCCTCCCTCCCTCCCTTCCTTTACATGGAATCCTTTCCTCAGAGGAAAAAAAAAAATTCATTAGCTCTACACTTTTGTTTAGATCTTGTTTCTAGCTTTTTAGTGTGAAATTCTCATTCACATAATAGTTTATGGATAACATGTGGTATAGTCCAGGGGTTGGAAAACTTCTCCTGTAAAGGGCCAGAGAGTAAATATTTTAGGCTTTGCAGGTCATTCAGTTAAGTGACAAAGCAGTGATAGATAACAGATAAACCAATGGGTGTGACTGTGTTCCAATAAAACTTTATAAATACAGGTGGCAGCCCAGATTTGGCCCCTGGGCTATAGTTTGCCAACTCCTGGGATAGTTCCATTAGCAATTTTCTCAATTCTTGAAGCCTGTATGAGACTCCAAGGTTAAACTGAATGAGGGAGGAGCTGAGATGAACTAGATCACTGCACTGTACTGCCCTTGACCCCATAGCATTTCTCTCACATCCCAGCCTAAACATAGGAGTTCACAAATAGAGGGGACTTCAAAAAGTTCATGAAAAATTCAGTCAAAGCATAAAGATAAAGGGGAGGAATAACATGGGGAGAAATGCCAGATGTGAGTAATGGGGGGATGCAGGCAGCAAACCACCTTGCTATGTTAAGCACCTATGCAACAACCCTGCATGATCTGCACATGTACCCCAGAAACTAAAGAAAAATTAAAAAAAAAGATAAAAAATTTAAACTGTATTTCTCAACATATACTCCGTCAAGATCAAGACATTTCTGTAAGAGATGGTCTCAGCCATTCAGTCCATCCTTAAAGATCAGAGTGTCCTGGAAACTTAACCATGTCAATGAATTCTTTTTACATTATTAAGTGAGGGAAAATTGGTGCATTTTAAATATTTTTTTAAAGGTTCGGAAATAAAAAGAAGCCAGAAGGAACCAAATTTGGATTGTAATATGGGTGCCTAATGATTTCCCATTGAAACACTTACAAAATTGCCTGTCTGATGAAAGGAATGAGCAAGAGCATTGTGGTGAAGGACTCTGATGAAGCTTTTCCAGGTTTTTTCTTTCTTTTCTTTTCTTTTTTTTTTTTTGCTAAAGTTTTGCTTTCTCAAAACACTCTCATACTAAGCAGATGTTGTTATTCTTTGGGCCTCCAGAAAAATCAACAAGCAAAATGCCATGACCATTCCAGAAAACTTTGTTGTGACTTTTGCTTTTAACCAGTCCAACTTTGCTCTGACTAGACCACTTCCTCCGCTTGGTAGCCATTGATTTGATTGTGTTTTGTCTTCGGGATTACTGGTAAGGCCATGTTTCATATTGTGTTACAATTCTTTGAAATAATGCTCTAGAATTTTGGTCCTACTTGTTTAAAATTTCCATTCAAAGCTCTGATCTTGTCTGCAGCTGATCTAGGATGCAATACTTCTGGTACTTGAGGGAAAAGTTTTCTCAACTTAAGTTTTTCTATCAAAACTGTGTAAACTGAACCAACTGAGATGTTTATGGGGTTGCCTATTGTTTCTGCTGTTCATCATTGGTCCTCTTCAGTTAGGGCACAAACAAGATTAATTTTTTCCTCACCAACTGATGTGGATGGTCTGCTGCTATGAGCTTCATCATCAACATTGCCTCATTCCTTCTTAAAATGAGGTATCCATTTGTAAGCTGCTGATTTCCCTATAAACATTCCACAAAGCATCAATGATATCACTATTTTTCCACCCAAGCTTCAACATAAATTTGATGTTTGTTCTTGCTTTAATTTTAGCAGAATTTATGTTGCTTTGATAGGGGCTTTTTTTTTTTTTTTTTTTTTTGACAGAGTTTTGCTCTGTCTAAAGTACTATGACACCAACTCAGCTCACTGCAACCTCCACCGTCCAGGTTCAAACATTCTTGTGCCTCAGCCTTTTGAGTAGTGGAAATTCCAAGTGCCTGCCAAATGCCCAGTTAATTTTTTTGTATTTTTAGTTGAGATGAGGTTTCACCATGTTGACCAGCCTCAAACTCCTGACCTCAACTGATCCGCCTACCTCAGCCTCCCAAAGCGATAGGGGCTCTTTTTAAGTAGATGTCTTATCCTTATTAGCACCTCAAACTACATCCTGTTAAGACATGTTATAAAAAGTTATTACGCATTTATTTTGGTGCAAAAAATATTGAAATCCATGCATAGTTTTTCCATAGTTCACATTTTCCATGAATTTTTGAAGACCCTTTGTATATATGCTCCAAGTGAATAGTTTTTACTTAGAAAGAAATTACTTCATATTCATGAAGGAAAAAGAGACCAAGAACCCAAACTGTTGCTGACCCTACTGATAAGCCAACTGGAAATTACTCTCTAGTATCCCATATGGACAATGACAAGCCCTAAGCTGGATCCAGAAATCAATGGGATCCTGCCACTTTCTTCCACCAGAACAGAGGCCCTAATGATAGTCCACACAACGTCCCTTCCCACTGTGTAGCAGTTGTTGCATGAGTAGTTTCCAAAAGTCCCAATGTCAGGTTATTAATTGTTTAACAGTTGCCTATGTAAGGATAGATTCTCTAAGTTTATAATGATTTAGATTCTCTAAGTCCATACCAAAACTCTTGTATGTACAATATTTTACAGTTGTAGAGGGCACTTTCTGAGCTATTCTTCTGGTCCTCTTTTTCTAAGTACCATACTAGTCAGTCTGCTGACTCTGCAGTCAGTCATCATATTCCTCATCATCATATTCTATATGATAGGAGCACAAAGGGTTCTCAAAGTCCCCTGTTGCTGCCTCAGGATCTTTGCAGATGACATGCTGTTCCCTGGACCTGAATCTCTCTTTCCCCAACTATATCCCCTGATTAATGCCTACCTATCTTTCAAGTCTCAATTTATATGTCATTTCCTAACAAATAACCTTCCTTGGCCCTCTAATCTAAATTAGTCCTCTCGGTTATTCTTTGTATCTTATTTTCCCTCTTTATCACACTTATCATAAGTGTTATGTATTTTGTTGTCTTCAGTATAATGTCTGCTTCCCTACAAGAATTTAGGGGAGAAGATGGAGACCTTATCTATTTTGTTCAACATTGTATCCCCAGCATCTAACACTATGCAGTGAGTTGGAAATTAATTCACATTTGTTGAATGAAGGACCCATCATTTGCTGCTGTTGATTAAAAAAAAAGGATGACATCTTTCCAGGGCTGGAGTCAGAGCACACTCTCCACCTTGAAACCTGGCCTCAGGGTCCCTCCTAACCCACACACAGGACTGCTGACAGTTTCCGTAGACTCTGGGCACTCCCATGGGCATTAGGAAGGGGAAAAAGGAAGTGGAGAGAGGGAGTGAGAAGAAAGGTCAGGAGAGTAGATGTCTTTGTTTCCAAAATGTTAAATAAAATGTTTAGAACTCCCAGCCAGTCTGAGCTTGTACTGAGTCCTTCATATCATGAGAATTTTTTTCTCCCTTGAAGAGAACTACCTATTTACTAACACTTTAAAACTCATCCTGCTGCTGTCCCCATGACTTCTGTCCTAGCATACCCAGATCCTTGGTCTGTGCCTAACCTGTGGGCAAGTAAAGTTTCTTCCCTGAGAATGACCAATGGAAACTGAAAAAGCTTGTTTCCCACACATTGATTTGGCAACCATGATTTATGGTCTATAAATAAAGATTTATGGTCACTCAAACAGATGTGAAGGGAGAGCTAGAGAGGACAGCAAGAGAGTGAGCCCTGATTCATTCTAGTTCCTAGTTACATTTCTTTCAGGAAGTCTCACTGCAAACTTGCCCTCAGGTGCTTTGAGAAATTCACCTTTTTGATTAGGCAAGTGACCTACTGAAAAGCAAATTCTAGGTAAACTTAATGATTTCTCACAGACTGTCCTGTTTAATCCTTACAGTAACACATTGGGGGTGGTATTACTATCCCCATTTTACAGATGCTGTTAGGTTATGTGAGTATTAGTCCTAGATTAATTGTTAGGGAGACTTAAGTTCTAGTCTTAATTCTACAATGACTGCTTTATCTAAAGCAGATTAACTTCCTTCAGTCTCAGTCTTTCTCAAAAAGCAATTTAGACTGGCAGAAAGATTCACACAAGAGGTTAAGCAAGAACCTATTTGTAATGTATGAAATCAATGGTCACAACCTGGAAGACTTCACATGGGTAGGAGCTGTCAACAGCATAGTTCAAGTCTCCTCATCCCCAAGTGCATGCATTAGATTTTATAGTACGTAAGATGCCTTCAAGCTCTAAAATTCAATAGATTATTTTCTGGCCTCAGTTAGCAAGAGGTTCATTCTCAGTCATGAAAGAGCTGAAAATGGCTAATAAATTTGGTGAAACATTTGGACAACACAGTTATGGAACCACTTGAATCTATAATAATTCTTTTTGGCTCTAAAAACCTTTGGAACTTTTCCCTTTTATTATGACTACATGGATCATTAGTTGGCAAACAAGTTTCCCCTAATATTGATCTATGAACATAAAGAATTATATCTCAGGATAAAAGAATATAAAAATAAAGCATATTAACTTATTGACAATAAAAATAGGGGCTGAATTTTCATGAAAACGAATGAACAAAAGCTACTATGGAAACTGGATGAGCTGAGAAAATGCAAGCTTAATTGATTTACCCCAAGTTAGTGGGTTTCAAGCATATGTTCCCCAGTTCTGAGCTTCCAAGATTTTCTTGACATTGTTTGATGTCAAGAATTGATCACTGAATTCTTAGTCGATTGTCAGCCCACTCAGCGCTATAACCTTGATTGTCATATTTACCAGAGTGTCCCAGCACCTCATCCATACACTTATTAGTATATCTGGGATGAATGACATTTCATAAAACCAAGATCCTGTAACCCCACAGTGTAATGGGAAAACACCTAAACAGAGCCCACTAGCATTGGACCTCACTGAGTTCCCAAACTGAAAACTCCATTAAAATAGACTCCAACTATATTGATAAGCACTTTCCAAAAGTGGCACAAAATTTGGAGTCAGATGAAATCTAGGGACAACCTGTGTTTTTCAGACTTCTGCGATTCAGAAAAATCAAGTCTATTCCTAGAATAGTTCCTGGCACATATGTGGTTTTCAAAGGAATGGTTTTTAAATGAATATATTAACTTTTCATATGTGTATAAGTGTCAAAGCTTTTAAGTAGATATGCATACCATGTTCATATTTTATTACATATAAAAGGAAACAATATTTTTTGTGTTTTGCATTATCCTTTGATCTTACTTCTTCATCTCAGTTTGAACATACATGTGACTCGGCCAATCCAAAGTACATTCCACCATATTGGCTTTAGAGGCTCATCTTCTGACCCTTTCATGACCTCATTAACTGAAGTTTGACTGAGACCTGGGAAAATTCAGTTAACTGGACCACATAAGAAGAGCACTTTGCCTGCCCAAGGCATCTAAACCTTATTTTTTTTTCCTTTGCCAGATAGACAGACAGACAGACAGGCAGATGGATAATAAATATAATTAAGTTTTAGTTGACCTTTTAGAGCACAGTACAAATTCTGGATTTCCCTGCATGTAATATGGTGTCATCCCCTACCTATAGCAGGGCTGTTCACTTCATTGAGTTGCCAGGTCCCTGGCCTTCATTAGCTCTCCACTGCCTCTGATTTGATTTGCATCTCAGTCTCCCCATATAGGTAATGATTCTAATTTTGAAAATTTCCAGAGGTTAGAGCAAAGAAACTGAGCCAGGAAGAAAGACATGCACAGAAGTGATACAAGTGGTACTGGCTCCTCTCATCCCTGCCCCCTGATTCACCCGCTAGAGAGAGGACAGGGTACAGGAGACCACAGAGCTTAAGGGCTTGAGCCTTCCTCTCTACTGTTTCTTCTTCAATAAACGGGCACTTATAGTTAATGCTGCAGATATCTTGACAAATGAAAATCAGAACCTTTGCCTGAAACCACCAAAGCCTTTTAAAAAAGCACCAGCCCCTCTCATCCCCCTTATCTACTATACGACTGCCACAGCAACCTGCCCCTCCCTTCTTGCCTCAGAGGCTTTGCACATTCTGTTTATTGGGCCTAGATCTCTCTTCCTCTAGCTCTTTCTAGATTAATTCCTACTTATCTTCCAGGTCACTATTATCATTTCCTAATACCTCCCTTGGCCTTCTAATCTAAATTAGTCATTTCATATTCTCCCTTAGTATCCTGTTCTTCTCCATTACACATATCACATATCATAAGTGTTGTTATAATTTTATTTGATGTATTTTGGTTCAATATCTGTCTTCCTCAGAAGAATTTAGGGGAGAAGATGGGGACCATATCTATTTTGTTCAACAGTGTATCCTCAGCATCCAGCACTGTGCAGTGAGTTGGAACTTAACTCATTTGTTAAAATGAATGACCCATCATTTGCCGCTGTTGATAGAAGAAAAGGCTGGCATCTTTCCAGGGCTGGAGCCACAGCACCCTCTCTACCCTGCAACCTGGACTCAGATTCTTCCTAACCACACAGGGGATATAAGTACTGCTCACAAGATATAAGAAATACATACTCTGGGCACTCCCATGGGCATTATCAGGGAAAACAAGAGGTGGGAGAGGGGAGTGAGAAGAAAAGGCAGCAGAGCAGTATGCCCTGGTCTCCCAGTTGTTAAATGACATCTTTAGAACTCCCAGACCACCTGGACTTGTACTGTCTTTCATAGCATGGTAGTTTTTCTCTCCCTTAAGGAGAACTGCTGTATCAGTCCATTTTCACACTGCTATAAAGACATACCTGAGATTGAATAATTTATAAAGGACAGACATTTAATTGACCCACAGTTCCACATAGCTGAGGAGGCCTCAGGAAACTTGCAATCATGGCAGATGGGAAAGAGGCAGCTTTCTCAAGGTGGCAGGAGAGAGAAGTAAGAGCACTGGAAAAAACTGCCACTTTTAAAATCATCAGATCTCATGATCCAATCACCTCCTACCAGATCTCTCCCTCAACACCTGGGGATTATGATTCAAGATGAGATTTGGGTGGGGACACAAAGGCTAACCATACCAGAGACCTACCTACTTACTGATGTTTATGAAATGAGGTCTACTCCAGTACTGAGCCTGGCCCCTCAAGCTTTGGCTTGAGTTTATGCTTTATAGATGATCCCCCAGGCAGGCAGCACCCAGATACTTGCTCGAATCAGGAGTACTCAGTTTTACAGTCAATAAAGCCCTCACACTGTATTGGTTTCCTTCACTGCTATAACAAATTATCACAAATTTAGCAGCTTAAGTAGCATAAATTTAGTATCTTATAGTCCTGAAGGTCAGAAGTCCAAAATGGGCCTAAATTCAAGATGTTGGCAGAGCTGCGTTCTCTTCTGAAAGCTTTGGGGGAAAATCCCTCTTCTTGCATTTCCAGTTTCTAGAGGCTTCCTGCATTCCTTAGTGCATGCCCCTTCCTCCACCTTCAAAACCAACAGTGTTGCATCTTTGCCTTATACTCTTCTGTTTCTCCCTTCAACTTTTAGGGACTTGTGTAATTTATTGGACCCACCCAGATACTCCAGGATAATCTCATCTCAAGGCTTTTAAATAAATCACACCTATTAAGTACCTTTGGCAATGAAAACTATCCACAGTGAGTTATTCCCAGGACAAGTCTCAAAATACAGGTAATGAAGTCTCAGTTCCACCCTGGCTAGTTCCTCTGAGGAGTCAAGTAATGTAATAAGAAAAATATAAGGATTAGAACATTGATTAATCAACAAAAGCAGTAGAAGCCTCATACCAATGAGCTCCATTCTTCAGCATATCAGCCACCACAGTCAATAAAAGCCAGCTGGAAACACTTTCCAGGCCCTAAGAAAACCATGTGACATAACCGACTAGAGAGATGTGAAGTTTCTGATATTTGCTAATAGTGAATTTGGGGTGTTCAGAGATAAATTTTAAAGTCATTTGTGCCAGGAATTATTTCAGGTACAAATAATAGGATATCCACAAAACAGCAGCTTAAGCAGTAAAGGCATTTGACTATTTCCTATAATAGAAAGCTTAGAGGTCCCAATGTGGGGGCAGCAGTTTGCGGGCAGCAGAGACCTAGGCACTCTCTACCTTTCTGCTCTGCCTTTCCCAGTAAGTCAGTGATGTCTCCCCTCATGGTGGTAAGATGGCTGCACATTCACCAGAATCACATTCTCACAAAATGTTTTTCCAACCACCCAAGAAGATGGGGAGCAGGACCCTTTCTCTTCCTGCTGCTCTGATATGGTTTGGTTGTGTCCCCACCCAAATCTCACCTTGAGTTCCCATGTATTGTGGGAGGGACCCAGTGGGAGGTAACTGAATCATTGGGGCAGGTCTTTCTCGTGCTGTTCTTGTGATAGTGAGTAAGTGTCATGAGATCTGATGCTTTTACAAAGGAGAATTTCCCTGCACAAGCTTTTTGCCTGCCACCATCCATGTAAGATGTGACTTGCTCCTCCTTGCCTTCCACCATGATTGTGAGGCCTCCCCAGCCACATGGAACTGTGAGTCCATTAAACCTTTTTTCCTTGTAAATTACCCAGTTTGGGGTATGTCTTTATCAGCAGCATGAAAATGAACTTATATATGCTCCCCCTTCTATAACATTTTCCTGGAGCAGCCAGTGGACCTCACCCCAGATCTCAATGGCCAGTCAGATCACATGTCTACCCTGGCAAAGGAACCAGGATTCCATGATTGGCTTAGACCAATTGGGAGTCATCTCTGGGGTTGGGCACATTGATACCAAAAGCAGAAGTAGGAGTTCTATTAAAAGAGAAGTAGGGGCAATGTCTAATGAGTAGTAGGCAGCTAGCAGTGTCTGACACAGACACATGAGTGTCTATTTTTAAGTGTGTGAATGCATAAACAGGTGGATCTCCATTCAGAATAAGGCACACTTTATGCTCAAATCTGAGATGTTTATTTCATCAACTGAACAAGACCACTTTTGGTTTTTATATACAGATACCCTAAGTTTATCTAATTTTATATAAAAAAGAAAAAGAAAAAAAGGCACTAAACTAGTATTCATGGGCAGATTTCCATGTGGTACCCTTTATCCACCCATTAGAATTATTTATTGAGTACCCACAGTGACCTTGGCAAAGTGGTTAGGCACTAGGATGAAGATATTGTTTCTCTCCTTGGGTAAGTAATTACAGTACAGATGGTTACGTGTTATTACAGGGACAAGAACAAGAAACAAGGGAATGTCTCTAGGGATAGAAGGGTAACCTAGCCTTCTCTTGGAGTCAGGGAGGGTTTTCAGAAGATATGAGGCTAAAAGAGAGACCTGAAGAACAAATGGAGTTAGTCAGATGACAGATGAGATGGGAACTATGTCTGGGGTTAGGAAGAGAATGAGGAGGATGAGGAAATGCTCCAGGCAAAAAACCCAGCTGTGCAAAGGCTTATCAGTAAGAGAGCTCAGGCAAAATTTGGAAATACATGTAATTCAGTAAAAAGGAACAGAATGTGATGGTGGTGTAAGAGGACAGATAGGCTGTGGGTCAGATCATGAATTTAGACTCTATCTCAAAAACAATGGACAATGGGGAGTAACATAATAAGATTTACATGGTAGAAATCAGGGCCAGTGTAGACTGCTTTATTGATCGACTGCCACACCATCCTACAAGTTCATGAGAAGCCATGTCTGTCAGGCAGTTGGGCTGGGTCTCTAACTCATTTCCTACTCAAGTTCATGAGAAGCCATGTCTGTCAGGCAGTTGGGCTGAGTCTCTAACTCATTTCCTACTTATCCAGGCAAATATTCTGAATGCCCTGGCAGTCTCTGATCCATCCAGCCTGGCTTCTGCCTTCGAGATCCATGATGGCTCCTGGTTTCAATATGACATTGGGCTCTTTTCCCTTGCATTCTGGAGTCTGAATTCTGTAGACCAACTGTGGCTCAAATACCAATGCCCCTTCTATGGTGAGCAGGAGGGGCACCGGGAGAGGTGAGAACATGAGCTATTGAGGAGTGAAAGGTTTGCAGGAGGGCACACAAACACGCAAGGCCATCAAACCCAGCACTGGACTTGCTGGAGCTCTCAAACAATTACCATATTTATTACCTCGGCAATTGCTCAGGCTAGGGAACACCAGACACTTGAAGTTTGTTTTCCCCTTCAATTGGAACTGACATTTCCCCACGATTGGATTACTTTGAAATCAAGAAACTGCAGCTCAGATAGTTCATAAATTTGTTTCTGTTCCAACTTGTAGCATTTATTACACAGACTGATCAGCCAAAGAATACAGGCTTTCTGGGTTTTATTTCCTGTTTTATTGCAGTAACCTTTGAAGAGAGGGTGATATGGTTCACAGGGTGGAGGTGGCTCACAGGTGGCAGGTAGGAGAGCAGCCCAGCAGAGACCAGGGTCCTCTGGCTCTCATGGACTCTGTCTGCTGCCTCCTCCACCCAGCTCCCAGAGGAAGGGCCTGGAAAAGATATCCAGTGTTCTGGGGGAGAAAGGTGTCTGGGGGATGGGAAAGAGGCACTGGAAACTCCACACTGTTTCTGATAGAAACCGAGAATTAGAGTGGGGGAGCCATTCTTTCCTGTTTCCACTTCCTCTAGTCATCTTTGGGAATAGGTTAGAAAAGGCCCTTGGTCAAAGGAAAGAGATTACAAACCCAGGGGTTCTGAACAGGTTTTCTGGGACTTTGGGAGTCCAAAGGTCATCAATCTTTGCGTGGGTGTGTGTGAAAGAGAAAGAGAAAGGGCTTGTTATCCAAACACAACCAGCAGCAGGCTTTGCATAAGAGATGGAGAATCCAGCAAAGAACTCTCTGTCCTCCAGAAGCTCCTAGTCTTGCAGGTCCACTGTGCTGAAAGCCAGGATAGGGAGAGCCCAGGAGCTATGAGAGCCCTGGGAAGGGCTTCTTAGAGGAAGTGCAGTCTGAGCTGGCTACTGCTTGGAAGGCCCCTTTGATGTGAGACAATTGCCTTTTAAGTTGTTAGACCCAGATTACTGAACAGGAGAGGTGGCAGGGGTTCAGAAACGCATCCCAAGATGACCACTGTACATTTGACAGTTTGGCAGGGTGGTTAAGAGCCCTCTTGGGCTGATATCCTGTTTCTATCATTTGCTAGTTCTGTGACTTTAACCTTTTGTGTTTCAGTGTCTTCATTTGTAAAAAGGGGCACAACTGGCTCACCTCACAGAGCTGCTGGAGGAATCAATGAGAAAATCTGCATCAAGGCTTAGGATGGTGCTCGCTACCAGGAGCTCTTGGTAAAGGCCAGCTCTGCTAATTGGGGAGCACCTGACTCTCCATGTGTCTTTCAGTGCAGAACACACGAAGCCTGTACCTTTGTTCTTGGAGCCCTGTCCACCCAGGATAGATGATTGACCCAACCACGGTCACCCTGAGATTTAACAGAGAACTTATTTTCAATGAGAAAAAGAGAGCAAAAGTTTTTCCTCATCTGTCATGTCTTTTTAGGATTTAAATAATCACCACTTGTTTCTTTAACAAATAAATGCCTAGAAGCGAAGCACAGCCTACCTTTTATAACTGGGAGAATAAAATCTCAAATTAGTTAAACAGCTTGTCCCACATTGAGATTATTAAAGAGTAGGAGTCTGAACTCTGCTCTTCTAAAGCACAGGCCCAGGCATCCTAATCACATTATTCCCTGTCATCTGCTACCCAACAAGATCTGCTTCCTACTATTACCGAGCTGGTCATACAAGGTGGAATGATTTCATCAGAGCAAGCCATACTCAGAAAGTGTTGCCTCAGGTGCTTTCTTGAATGTGAGATTTTAATATAAAAGCCGGTTCTATCCATAATGGTCAAATCCTAAGCGATTGATTCTCTTAGGTTTCTCTGATAACAGAGAACAGAGACTGAGAAGTAAGTGAGCTCTGAAGGGTCAGCAAGGGGGAATGGGGTACTAGGTGACTTTCATCCCTGTAAGTGGGGACTCGACTTTGCATTGTGACCTTGCTCAGCTATTCACCCAAAAGGAAACGGCGGCTTACAATTACAGAAAATCAGTAGCTGGAATTATTGATAATACCAAAAAAAAGTACTGTTTTTGCAGCAATGATTTGTGGTCATGTTTTATAATTGATAGTCATTTCTATTATTTAAATACTAATTCATTTCATGTACTAAGCAGTGCATTGACTTTACTTACGGTATTATGGCAGCCCTCCCAGCTTAAAATCATTCCTTATTGTTTTCTTTAGGTAATCAAAATTCACTGCTAACATATTCTCTTTGTGGCTGCTTATAGGATTGCACCCTCAGAGAGCACTGTGGGCAGTTTATACAAAAGCAACCACATATAAACACTGGTCCTTCCAGGCTGACGCTTTTCTCACCAGTAGGATTCCTGGGATATCCCTTGGTAATTTGTTCACATGGTCTCCCTACTGCTGGCTTCATTTGGCCCTTCTACAACATGAGAAGAATGTGAGATCTTAGTGCATCTGCCATTTTACAGCAATGAGCTGGGAGGTTCTGGCTTTTCTGCAGACAGGTTTTCTGGGCCAGTCCTTTTACCCCTGCACAACTGTGGGCCTCCTGTCTAGGCCTATGAAATGAGGGGGATGGAAGTGGTCACCCTTAAGAATTCTTGACACTCTAAATCTGAATGAGATAATAGAATCAGTGAATATGTTTTCTTGCAGGTGCATTGAAGGTTCTGACTGCTGAAAATAGAAAATGCAAAAAGATTAATGGGCCTGTGTTGTTGGAGGATTCACTGCTGACAGACATAAGCTGCCTGTTCCTGTTTAGTATCTCTGCCTCTTCCTGAAGGCTGATTTTTATTATTTGACTCCTCATATCCCTTTAAGCAATAGGCTGCTCATAAAATAAAATCTACTGAATCTCAGCTGAGGCTCTAGCATGATGCTTTCTGAGATATTTCAGAAGATTTTTCCAAGTTTATTTATGAGATAGGAGTATTTATATTCCATTTATTGAACATATTCATTTGTTTTTGTTTTTGTCTCAGGAAGACAACAGAAGACATTTATAAGCTGTTGGTCTCACTTCACAAGGTCAGAACTGAAAGCTCTGTATGTGTAGAAAAAAATTCAAGTCCAGGATTCAAATATGTTATACTGCTGTTGCTAACTTACAACTGTGCATGTCAGATGGTTTCAGTAACCTTGAGAAATCATCATGGATTCGTGTTCCATGCAATTTCATGAGTTTTGTTCTGTCCCATGACTTCAGATCATAGTCCTACCTCGAATGTATGTTATGTGTTCTAAGAAGCATTTGCTCTGACCTGAAGCTTGGTGTTGGGTTCTTGTTACCTGTGAACGGACCTTCTTCACCATCTTGGACCTATCAATGCTAAGTATGTTCCTGAACCACAGCTGGAAAGGCTTAGTCTCTTGGCACAAGAAGTCTTGTCCACCTGGTTGAACCCTGACTGTCAAATGTTATGCCTAAGCTCAATGGCTTTCCATCATCTTACTGAGCAGGTCTAATGTCAGGCCCTAAACCTTTCCCCAGACTTATTTGGGCAGTATTGAATAAGCTATCATGAGCATGACCAGCCTATCCTGAGCTACAACCATGGACAGCACCTTCTAGAATGTTTGGCACCATTTGGAAGAGGTCAAACAAGTAGATATGGATACATTTTAAATAAGAAAACTGTTAGGCAAGGACTTTATGACTAAAACACCAAAAGCAATGGCAACAAAAGCCAAAATAGACCAATGGAATCTAATTAAACTGAAGAGCTTCTGCACAGCAAAAGAAACTATCATTAGAGTGAACCAGCAACCAACAAAATGGGAAAAAAAATTTTGCAATCTACCCATCTGACAAAGGGTTAATATCCAGAATCTAGAAAGAACTTAAACAAATTTACAAGACAAAAACAACTCCATTAAAAAGTGGGCAAAAGATATGAACAGACACTTATCAAAAGAAGACATTTATGCAGCCAACAAACCATATGAAGAAAAGTTCATTATCACTGGTCATTAGAGAAATGCAAATCAAAACCACATTGAGATACCATCTCATGCCAGTCAGAATGGCGATCATTAAAAAATCAGGAGACAACAGATGCTGGAGAGGATGTGGAGAAATAGGAATGCTTTTACACGGTTAGTGGGAGTGTCAATTAGTTCAACCATTGTGGAAGACAGTGTGGCGATCCCTCAAGGATCTAGAACTAGAATACTATTTGACCCAGCAATCCCATTACTAGGTATATACCCAAAGGATTATAAATCATTCTATTATTAAAATACATGCACACATGTTCATTGTGACACTGTTCACAATAGCAAAGACTTGGAACCAATCCAAATGCCCATCAATGATAGACTGGATAAAGAAAATGTGGCACATGTACACCATGGAATACTATGCAGCAATAAAAAGGATGAGTTCATGTCTTTTGCAGGAACATGAATAAAGCCAGAAACCGTCATTCTCAGCAAACTGACACAAGAACAGAAAACCAAATACCACATGTTCTCACTCATTGTTGAGCAATGAGAACACATGGAAACAGGGAGGGGACAGTTGCGGGGGATGGGAGCTAGGGGAGGGATAGCATTAGGAGAAATATCAAATGTAGATGATGGGGTGACAGATGCAGCAAACCACAAGGCACATGTATACCTCTGTAGCAAACCTGCATGTTCTTAAAGTATACTTTAAGAACTTAAAGTATAATAATAATAAAAAAAGAAAATTGTTAGGGAACCAAAGGGCTACCCAAAAGATGGATTTTGAACTTCCCCTCTGCTGGAATTCACTGAGAGATAATACAGATGAAAACAAGGTTTTTTTTTTTTTTAATTTAAATAAAAATAGTGAGGTGGGACATGCCCTAGATATTAAAATATACCAGTAAGCTGAAATAAGTAGGTACTGAGGTATAATTGCAAAAATGGGCAGATACATCAAGAGATAACCTCGATATTGACTTTGATATTTATAATTGATCTATAATAAAGGAGGAATTACAAAGTCAATAAATGGAGTCAGAAATTTTAGTATTTTAGAAAAAAAAGAATTGACTTAGATATTCCTCCCAGAGTGTTTTACAAAATAGTTTCCAAATTGTTACGATGGATATGAGAGGTATGTGTACAAAATGAACCTTAAAACATCACAAGGAATTGTAGAAGGATTTCTGCCTAACCTCTACAAGGTAAAAGACTTTTTTTTTTTTTTTTTTGAGACGGAGTTTCGCTGTTGTTACCCAGACTGGAGTGCAATGGCGCCATCTCGGCTCACTGCAACCTCCGCCTCCTGGGTTCAAGCGATTCTCCTGCTTCAGCTTCCTGAGTAGCTGGGATTACAGGCGCACACCACCATGCCCAGCTAACTTTTGTATTTTTAGTAGAAACGGGGTTTCACCTTGTTGACCAGGATGGTCTCGATCTCTTGACCTCGTGATCCACCCACCTCGGCCTCCCAAAGTGCTGGGATTATAGGAGTGAGCCATCGCACCCGGCCAGGACTTTTAAAACATAAAAACAATGGAGTAAGATCAAATAGATTTAACTAATAAAAATGTAAAACATCTGTATATTTTAAAAAATCAATAGTTATCTTCAAAAAGAAAGTATGAAAAAAAATGGTTATCATGAAGGGATTCTGAGAAGATAGCAATGACAGTGGCACAGTTTTTAAATCTCCCAGAATTCTGACATAAAACAGAGCAATGAGACAGCCAAAAACTATAAAATCCATGGATAACATTTATAACAAGGTTAAGTGACAAAGTATTCTCACAAACCCTAAAATACAAGAAGATGGGGAAAGCCTCCAGCAGCTTCAAGATCTTTAAGGTGTTAGCATATGTGCCAGAGGAAGCTGAGACAGGGAGGGGGAATCTGACAGATTTGAGAATAGGCCAACTCCAAAAGTGGGGAGCAAAGCAGGGTCCTATGAGAACAGCAGTTGAACCTAGGAGGGATTTTACCCAATTGTTTTAGTCAGGGTTCTCCAGAAAGACAGAATCAATAGGATGGGTGGCTGGGTAAAGAGTTATTTATTTAGGCAATCGCTTCCCATGATTATAACAGCAGAGAAGTTCCACAATATGTGGTCTGTAAGCTTTAGGCCCAGGGGAGATGGTGCAACTCCCAGTCCAACACCAAAGGCCTAATCACTGGAGAGGCTGGGTCCAAAGGCCAAAGGACCAGGAGCTCTGAGGGCAGCAGATCCTGATGTCCCAGCTCAAGAACAGAGAGAACTATCCCTTTCTTAACTCTTTTATTCTATAAAGTGGGGCCTCAATGGCTTGCATGAAGCTCATCCCCACTGGTGAGGGCAGCTCTTTCCTCAGACTACTGATTAGAATGTGAATCTTTTCCGGAAACACCCTCATAGACACATTTAGAAATAATGCTTCACCAGCTATCTGGGCATCCCTTAACCTAGTCAAGTTGACACATAAAATTATCTATCACACCATTCCAGTCCTGGTGAGTGCAGGAGGTTCGTAAAGAGTTCTGGAGAGACCAGTCTTGTCTGACCTTGCAGCTCTTGAAAGGAGCTGTCAGGGCTCTCTCTGGGAGAGTTTTCAGTAATTATAGAGGTGGTGGTAGCTTTTGCACTGTTATTCTGGGGCTACTGTGTGTAATAAAATGGGATAAAGCAAATTAATAATTAGTGAATAGTCGATTATCTCCTGTGTCCTTGAGAATCAGGATTTGAGGCATAGAAGAAAGGAAGTACAGATGTCCTATAATTAAGTAAAAACCTTATAGTACTGAAATTAAACTGGAAATGTCAGCATGAATTCATGAGGTGTGTGCGTGTGTTCAGTTCTGCCAGAATATGACATATGCATTTCTAAAAAAAAAAAAAAAGAATCACCTCATTGTACAGAAAATCACAAGATTAAAAACCACCGGGTTTGTGGTAAAAATGTGAGTAAAGGCACAACACTCAAAAACTTCAATGACACCTTTTAAAGGATGTAAATCTAGCAAAAATGATATAGCAGTTATATACATGGTTAAAATGTTAAAAATATGTAAATACTACAATAATATGGTACCTCACACTGAAAAAGACCTGAAGTTTGCTTGTGGAAGTGGGCATTGGGACTGCAGCATGTTCAGTTATCATGAAGGGGTAGAAAAAAGGTTACCTGAAACTGGACAGAAAGTTGTCACATTAGCTATGGATGAATGTGGCTCAATGTCCTCTGTTGGGCATTGATGCTGAACATCAGAGTTATCTGATCTTCTGTAGCCTTAAATCCTGGGTCATGTTTTTCCGCCTTTGAGATAGAGGCCCTTTGAGGCATGCATTTGTAATAGATAACCCGTTTCATCAAAATTGAAAATTTTATCTGTTGTCTAGCCTTATTCAGTTAATTTCTGAGTATTTGCTAGAAATTCCTTTCGTGCCTTTTCATCTGCACTTGCAACTTTGCCCCTCAGCTGAAATCTCTGGAAATTAGAGTGGTGTTTGAAACCACCAAACCCACTACTCATAGCAGTAAAAGGTACTGCGTCTACTGAATATAGCGATTTCTGTTTAAGGTGTTCATAGAGAGATTGTATATAGATTGTGCTTCTCTTTGATTTTGAAAAAGCCTATGTTTTATTATTTTATGTATTCTTACATGGTTTTGTTTAGCTTGGTGTGGTTTTCTGCATTCTTTGACTATTTCTCCTGTATAAAATAGCCAAATACAAAAATTAGTGTAATGCTCCACTTGTTCCCTAACATACCAATTGTGTTTAGACAAATTAGTGTTTTCA
Organism: Callithrix jacchus; assembly: GCF_049354715.1. Taxonomy (NCBI): domain Eukaryota; kingdom Metazoa; phylum Chordata; class Mammalia; order Primates; family Cebidae; genus Callithrix; species Callithrix jacchus. Next base: position 100,995,564 of record NC_133509.1, read on the forward strand.
AAGTAAGTGTTATTGCAGAACCAGCTGTGGGTAGATTTTCCCCCTAGCTCCTTTAGCTCTGTCCAATGGAAAGGACTTAAAACGATGACTAACCTCGCAGTGGAATAGCAATGAGCATCCGTAACATGGTGATTGAGATCTCAAAAATACTATATTCTATTAAAAGAAATCAGGTTTTTTTGTTTTGTTTTTTTGTTTTGTCAGAGTCACATTCTGCTTCCCAGGCTGGAGTGCAATGTTGTGATCTCAGCTCACTGCAACTTCCATCTCCTGGGTTCAAGCGATTCTCCTGCCTCAGTCTCTCCAGTAGCTGGGATTACAACTGTGCACCACCATGCCTGGCTACTTTTTTTTTTGTATTTTTAGTAGAGATGGGGTTTCACCATGTTGGCTAGGCTGGTCTTGAACTCCTGACCCCGTGATCTACCTGCCTTGGCTTCCTAAAGTGCTGGGATTACAGGTGTGAGCCACCGTACCCAGCAAGTATTTCTTAAGGAAATGGTTGGCTTCAGTCTGGGGTGGGGGATGGGTCTGGAGCATCCTGTTATTCCAGATAGCAGGAAAGCTATCAAAGACTACTAGCATCATGTCAAAAGGACTCAGGAGCCAATTGAAGGTTTCAATGCCAAAGGTGAGACATTTGTATCTCAAAAAGAATTTTTCAATTGTATGTACATATTTAATCCACCAAATATGTTTAAATCCATGGGTTCCTAATACCATTTGAAAAAAACTGACTGCTTTGGGAGAAGAAAAAGCACCTATTATCTTGCAAACTGATAAATAAAGACAAAGAATCAAGCATTTATCCGGTCTTTCTTTTGTGAACTGTGCTACTAGCTACTAGGTAACCAAATCAGAGAGGAGAGAAAGCAGCTCTTTATGGAAGTATTTCAACTTATACACGAAAAATAAATAATAGAATTAGAACATCCCCATTCTGCAACCCCCAGTGAATTAAGGGATCTAGGCATTGAACTTCAACAGCTGCTAACCTCACAAAAAGGGAGATATGCAGACAGTATTTGCCTCCTGACAAAAAACACAACACATCTATAAGCTTGCCAAAGGGATCAAATTTAAGTCTAATCAAGCCTTTGGATCCAGCTACCAATTTGCAGGAAATACAGAGCTCAGAAGAACATATTGAACTGTTTCTTAAATACGCAATCAGCAAAATCCAGACTGTGGGAAACTTTACAGGTTAAAATGTTCGGGTTCTTAAACAAAACAAAACAAAACAAAAATCTGTAAGAATAAGAGAAAGTCTAAGGGGAAAATCTCAGTTAAAAATGTTTAAAAGACATAGCAAACTTATAAAAATAGGCAAAGCTTAATTACAGTGGCTTAGGGATGCACTCTGTGACAAAGCTGTAAAGAGATGCAAGGAAGTGGTTGCTGTAAGAATCAGGATAGTCAGTAATTAAGTTAAACCAGAGAAAATTACAGAAACTCTTTCCAACTGTGCATGTGGATTGATTTTAAGCCGTGCGTTTCCTGTTCTGCCTATTTTAGGACAAGGCCTAGGTTTGCATCTCTAGCCCAATGTGTAGCGCCTGCGTCAGAAACCACAGGGCCTCACACCGTAAGGGTCTCACCTGTGCTGAATGGTTTGCTACTGCACTAACCCTTTGCTATCCTCCGAGGGCTAAGGCAGTTCCCTGGGATGAGCAGGGCAGCCACTTTATTCCTAGATCTCTTCTCTAACGTTATGAGACGATTCCGTGTTTGTTTTTCTTCCCCCTACATCCAGAAAAAGAAAAACCAAAAAACAAAAACAAATGCTGGGCCTGCCTGAGATTTTTCCTCACTATCCCTGCAAGAGCCCAGGAGCCCTATTTGGCTGTTTCATGACAAGCCAATTAGATAAAGATTGTTAATCAGAGTAATGAGGGGAGAAGGGACTGGAGGAAGGGAAGCAGGACAGGAGTGTGGCAGAGGCAGCTGCAGGAGACAGGACTACCCCTCCTGCTCTACTCTGATGTTTTATTCAGGCTGCTTGCAAATGAGCCAGCAGAAGCAGCATTAACAATAAATGAGATGCATTAGACTGAGAAGGGGCTGGGGAGGGAGATTTGAAAGCCGTTCCTTGCCATCCAGGTTCAGGGGCTCCCTATTGGGTTGACAAAGGTGAGTCCTTCTCAGGTGGCCTAACCTGCTGGTTAGGCCTGTACTCTGGCTTTCTGAAAAGGTTTATGTCCCCTTTAGCAAATAATACTAAGAAGCTCAGAGGGTTTTCTAGCAAGTGAGAGCCAGGCTAAGAGGCCTATCCAACCTACCAACACCCGACAGCTGGAAAATTTCACTCCCAGCCTCATCCAGCCTCATCACTGTAGTAGTCACAACTCAAATGATCTGTTAGGTAGCTTTAGGTTCTCCACTTTATTAAAATAATGAATACTTGATTTACGCTTTATAATTAACCAAGCACTTTCCACCGTAAAACATTTCTCACAATAACCCTGTCAAGGAGTGGGAGTGACCCATTTTATAAATAAACCAAGCAAGATTACCCAGGGCCTCAAAGTCCTCATTTTCAGAATTCCATTCATTTTTTCCTTTTGAACACTTTCCATGAGATCAAATCCCCCCCATCTACCAATTTACCCACACTTGTAAAGCTCCTTCTTTTCATTCAACGATAATGTACTGAATATCACATGGGCTGAGCCAGGCGGAGCATAGGAAATCCCAGTGGCCAAAATATCCTGTTTGATTCTATAGACTATGAGGCTGCCAATTTTCCTCTGGTGTGATTCTGATTCTACTACAATTAGTGCTTCCCAATTTAAAAATGACAGCAGTTGTCGTCTATTAAGCACACACTAAGGGCTAAGCTCTGTGGTAAACAACCTACAAATGCGATTTCATTTAAGGCTTTGAGTTAACGTCCCTTCACCACAAACAGCTCACGTTGGAAACAGTATGCTGCCAACACAACATTGCCTTTTTTTTTTTTTTTTGGGGGGACAGTTTCGCTCTTGTCGCCCAGGCTGGAGAGCAATGGCGCAATCTCGGCTCACTGCAACCTCAGCCTCCCAGGTTCAAGTGATTCTCCTGCCTCAGCCTCCTAAGTAGCTGGGATTACAGGTGCTCATTACCACGCCAAGTTAACTTTTTTTTCTATTTTTAGTAGAGACAGGGTTTCACCACGTTGGCCAGGCTTAGTCTCAAACTCCTGACCTCAGGTAATCCACCTGCCTCAGCCTCCCAGAGTGCTGGGATTACAGGCAAGAGCCTCTGCGCACAGCCAACACTTTTTATAATAAAGGGAACAAGCTTTTTTTTCTCCATTGAATCCCACCCTTTCACAACGTCAGTGAAACTCTGTTCGCGGTAGTGAGACGTGTTCTAGTTGTCTGATTTGGCAGCATAATTCCTCCAGGGTCACTCTTCCCCTGTGTTTCTCCTTCACAGCCGGCAGCATCATGGGCAAGGGTCTCTCCAGCAAAGGTGGTAAAAGGCGGCCAAGCTTCTTTTCCCAGCTTAGACAAAAGAAACCTCTAGCACATAGACACCGGATTCCTGTTGGTCAGGCCAACGAGACCTGGGAAGACTTAGAGTGACATTCCCTGGCACCCATCTCTCTTGAAGGTCTCCCAAAATATTCCCAATCTCCCAGGAAGGCATAAAGGAAGGAAGAGATGTCTATCAGAGAGAAGCAGAGCTCCAAAAGACAATTGCTTACCTAGTGTTGCTTCTCAGCGTAGGGCCCTCAGTGCAGCGGCAGCATCCTCACCACCAGGGAGCCGGTTAATAAAGTGGAAAGTCCAGCTGCACGCCAACCTACTCCATCAGAGTCGGCGCTAACAAGATTTTCAGGGGAGGGGAACACATACTGGAGTTTGAGAGGCACGGAGTTGGAATACATGGGGGAGAGTACAGCGTAGCGCTGTGGTTCTCAAAGTATGGGCCCCAGAGACCAGCAGCATCTGCATTACCAGGCTACTTTGGAAAGGCAAAATTTTGAGCCCCACCCCAGGCCAACTGCATCAGAAGCTCTAGGGGGTGGGGCCTCACCATCTGTGTTTAATAAGTCCTCCAGGTGATCCTGATGCAGGCTAAAGTATGAAAAGCCCTGGTGTAGACAATTACTTTTCCAAGCCCTGGCTCCCCTATTTCTGACTCATCCCTTAGGCTGCAATCTTGGCTGACACTTGGGGAATGGAAAGAAGGACTTCTATGCTTGGTTTTCCCCCTTCCGTTTGATTTTCCTGGGGACAGTTCTTAAAACTCAAGCTTCCGAACAAAAAGTCCCTCTTGCTTGTAGTTTAATCCTTCATTTGCATTGCCAACAATTAATGGGAAGAAAGAAGTTCCAGGAGACCAACTGGCTTTTAAGTGCTACATGTATTTGATCAGAAGCAGGCCTGGGAGTGGAAGACCCAGGTTTCCCAGCCCAATAATAAACAAGGGCATGAAGCCACAAGGAAGGAGACTTTGGTGGGGCTCTCCCAGGTCACAGGCTGTGGGTGGGGGCTTCGGTGGGGCTCTCCCAGGTCACAGGCTGTGGGTGGGGGCTTCGGTGGGGCTCTCCCAGGTCACAGGCTGTGGGTGGGGGCTTCGGTGGGGCTCTCCCAGGTCACAGGCTGGGGATGGGGGCCTCAGTGGGGCTCTCCCAGGTCACAGGCTGGGGGGTGTGGGTAGGCATGTACACAACACCAGCACAAGATGGAACCAAACAGGGAAGAGTATCTGCACAGAAGAGGCAAGAGTATGGAGATTCCTTCCCACTCCGCAAAATCAGAGAATTGTCAGCTGTCACACAATGACACAGTCTACCTCCCACTCTGACCAGTACCATGCCTACATCTCTCCAGCCTGAGCACCTCCATTTCTTCAGTCTATAGTAGTGGCCTCACCACTCACTGATATTAAAAGAAAGAGAACAAAAGTGTCCATCCATTCATTCAACAAGTCTTTGCTGAGATAGGCCTAGATGCCAGACACAATGCCACGTACACAAAGACACAACTCCCAATTTTGAGGAGTTGTGGAGGAGACAAGCCTCAATTTCTTAAGTATATAGTCATCACAACATGTGGCCATGTTGGGAGAGTGTGTGATGGGGAACCTGGCTTAGTCTCAGGTCAGGGAAGTCTCCTTTAAGGCAGGGGATTGTTGAAGTTTGGGTTTTGAAGAATGCATAGAAGTTAACTCGGCAAAGGCAAGTGTTGATAGCGGTAAGGAGAGCATCACAGGCAAAGGAAAAGGACACGAGCTGAGACAGAGCATGACAAGTTTAAGGATCAGAGAAAAGTTCCAAGGAAGGGACTCAGGCCATGACAGTGGGAGGTGGCATCAGAAGGGCACAGAAGTGGTGGGCAGGACTAGGCCACAGGTTTATAAAGTGAGGACCCCTATTTGTGAGGGGATCTCCTTTGAGTCTTAATCCTAAAAGTGATGGGGAGCCTTCAAAGGATTTTAAGTGGAAGAGTATCAGGGACAGATTTACACGTTGTAAAGCTTACTCTGCCCGTGCCGTGGAGAGGGAAGCGCTGATGCAGGAGTATGAGCAACTATGAAGTTTTTGCCGTAATCTAGGGTCCTGGGACCAAGTGCTGGTGGTGGAGGTGAGCAAAGGAATGCAGACCAAGGAGAGACTTGGATGACATCCTTAGGCTTCAGATATGGATTGGACATCAGTAAGGTGTCCAAGGAATCTCTAGGTCACTAGGCTGGTCTGAAAATGGGGTGAGAGCTGGACTGGAGGAGGCATTCATTTAGCTACAGATGTAGAAGAGATGCACCCAGAAAGAACACGTGATGAAAACTAGGACAGTCTGCAGGGAAGAAGACTCACTTAGCATTTAATTAAAGTAGGTGTCCAAACAGCTCTCAGTTATGTGGGTTATCCAATGTGTTAATTACAGTCCTGTTTCTCCTATTTTAATTTCTGGGCTTTGTTCATTTACACCTTCACCAGCAGGTGGAAGGAGAAGGGAAGGGGGGTTTGGGGGACCCAGTTCATTTAGTCATGTATGCCTTGTGGAGAGATGAAAACCAAGTGGCCTCATCTACTTGAAATGCCGGCTTACTGCAACTATTTAGCTTACAGAACAACAATCCTGTCCCTGAAGAGGAGGGCTGCATAGAAATGCAGTTTACATACCCAGCAACTTTCAGCAACTATCCCTTAATGAATTAGTCAAACCTCCAGGCATCTAAATTGGTTCCTGTGATTCCTTCATCTTCCAGGTTGTTTGCCTTTAAAGTTTAGAACTGGACTGAAGAGTATTTATAGCAATGGGACATTTTTGTGAGCCTGAGGAAAGGGATCTTTGATAAATCAACACTAGAGAACTGCAGAAAAGGAACGCAGTTGGCGGGGTCTTTCAGGCAGATTGCCAATGATTTCTTGTGCCGTCTCTTGCAAAGGTGTGAGGGCAGCAGCCACCCTGCTTGGAGATTGTGTGGAAAAGAGAATCCAAAACTACAATGAAATTTTAATTGTATGCTTGATCTGTTTCAGGATGAAGAATTAAGACAGATTTAGATTTCTGTTTTTTCCAGGGTTTGGGCAGGAATCAAACGGTACACTCAGAAAAAATGATTGAAGATAAATGAATGAAGGGACTATTTCTAAGGGTGTGAGCAGGGAAAAGGGAAGTCAGTGAGGGATAGTAAAGCACAAACTATCCAACACCCACCACCAACACCCCATGGCATGAAATAAAAAGAGGAGAGTGGGTGGTTGTTTCTCCAAGTGTAGCAAGAGGCTGCCTTAAATCTGCAGAATAATGGATCCACTGCCAACTACAATTCAACCAGGAGAGATCCTGGAAGGGAAATGCCCAGACCTCTCCGTAGGGGCCTCCCATTGGTCCCGAAGCAGAGACTGACAAGCATGGAGCCCACTGACTCAGCCCACAGGCAGCAGTCAGCCTCCCGGGCACAGAGCAAGGCCAGAGAAAGGCCAAAGAAAGGTGCAAAGTGGACACATGGGGGCAAGCAGAGATAACCAAGAGACTGGTTCGGATTTCCAAATCTAAGCAGATTAATATATTTATGCAGGCTTGTGAGTTTCACTGCCTAGGTTGTCCTGGTTTCATAATGGTACAGCATCGCCCACACTGACGTATTAAACAAACCAACACAAGACAGAGCTGCTAGCCCAGGACGTGCCTGGGGTGAGGTGGGGAGGGAACTGTGCTGAACAGAGCTGTCTGTTGTTTCCTCGGTTTCCCCTCTGAAGTCAGCTGTGCTGCTGGCCACGGGGCTCCTTTGTTCTTTCTCCTCTCCCCACTCCCCCACCAAAGGAGACAGTGCTTGAATTATTGATGAAATCAGAAGAATAAGCTTGAGGATTGCATGTTTCCACCCTGCCTATTGTTTGTCTGGTAAATAACGTGTTCTCTGTAAAATCTGAGCTTTCATCTCACGTGTGCTGACCAGACTGAAGCCAGCCTCGAAGCTTCCCTTGGAGAAAGCTGGCTGTGATCCTGGCTCACTCTGGTCTTCTCTCTTCCCATATGCAGACAAAACACAACACAGGGTCCACCAGGACATTTTCCCTGTTGCCCTGTTTTATTTCCCACTGTGGAACACATGCAGAAACAGTCTTTGCTCCTGGTCTCTTCTGTGACCAGATACATGCTTCCCTCCCCAAGACCTGCTAATTTCAGAGCAGTTACCTATTCCCTTTGGTGAGGCAAGGAACCCCTCAGGGGCCCAGCAGAGGAAGACCCACTCAGACACTGCCCTCTGCTGGAAATTGTTGGGACTGCTTCATTCTCCCTGAGGACTCCTGCTGGCTCCCAGAGTAAGGGGCCTTCACTCCTACCTGGTTGCAGATATACCTGCAACATAGATAAGGACTGATTTACCTAGAAAGCTTCTCTCATTAATGACATAGATATAAAAAAAATAGAGTATGAGATAGGAGGATTTTTTTATGATTTGATATACAAAAAGATTTCTAAACGACAACAAAAACAAAACACATAAAAAACTGATAAATTTGACTACATCAAAAACAAAAACTTGTGCATGACAGAAAACAACATAAGCAAAATTAAGAGCCAAAAGCAGAAAGTACTTGTAACAAAGGATAAGTATCTAGAATATATAAAGAACCTCTACAGATTGAAAATAAATAAAAAATTTGATAGAAAACTATCCTAAAGATATAAAATGGTAATTCACAGAAAAGAAAATGTAAGTGGCCTATAAGAGCTAGACAATAATACTCTGTTTTACCAGTAATTAGGAAAATAGAAATTCAAACACCAGAGAGAGATCGCTTTTTTTTTAACCTTCTAAATTAGAAAAAATTAAAAAGGGCATGTAGAAAAGATATTCTTTACTCTCTAGGTAGGATCATAAGCTGGTATAATCACTTTGCAGAGAAATTAGGCAGTATCTACTAATGCAAAATGTTCATACTTTGATCCAGTGATTCCCCTTCTCCATATCTACTCCAGAAAAACACTTATCCATGTTCCCAGAAGCTGGGTCTCAGCAAGTCTGTGGCAGCTTTGTTTGCAAAATATCAAACGTTAAGTGCAGAAATAACGGAAATGGGCATAAACATGGGATTGGTTAAATGAACTGTGATTCATCGATCACACACACACACACATGCATATATATAGCAGTGTTTTAAAATATATTTACTATATGTACTGACAAGGAAAGATCCTCCAGACCTATTGTTGAGTGAACAAAAAATCAAGCTGCAGACTGACACATAGTATAATAACTTATATATAAAACACCCAGGCATATTAAACAATATTTTTCCTATGGGTATAGACACTATGGGTCTTCAAAGCATGATAAAATGCACAGGTCATGTTACACTGATAGCAAGAGCTACTTCTGGGCAGAGAGGAGGACTGGAGCTGGTGGTCAAAGGGCATTTTAGCCTTATCTGTAATGTTTATTATTTTTTTTTTTTACTAAAAAGAATATGTTAATGTATTATATGTGTAATTAAAGTTAATAAAAGCTATTCTTATATTAAAAAGGAGAAAGATCTTTCTTCCTCCTTATTAATGCATCTGGAACAGTCAGGAATCATTGAGCTACAAGTAAAATGGTGCCTTAGGTGATGTGTCAGGGAACCTGCTAAGTAGAGGGCAATGTGGTTGTCATGGAGACAGCTGCCTTCAATACAAACCATCCTGTGCATCTATCTACACATGTCGGATATGTAACCATTTCCCATTCAATGTCATACTTTTAAATCTCAGTTCACAAACTCAACAGTAATAACTTCGAACACAATGAGAGCAGTCAGTATTAAAATCTAATATCTCATTTAAATCTTTACTCTTTCTCTCTCCCCATACCACCCCCAGGTAAATTTACTTAGATTTAGAGATGTTAAATAGCCTGTCCAAAGTCAGTTGACTAATATGTGGCAGAATTTTTCCTACCTCAGAGGCCATTCTTTTAACCATTTAAGCTATATTACAAAGTTATTAATATCTCTGTCATCTTCAGCCAGGTAAGGAAGGCTGAGGCAGGAGGATCGCTTGTGGTCAGAAGTTGGAGACCAGCCTAGGCAACATAATGGAAACTCCATCTCCAAAAGAAAGAAATGTCAGTTTTCTGTCAAAAGCTTTTGTGGGTTTCCCTGCCTCACACGCCATGCCTATTTGCTGCACTGCTCTGAGTCGAAACAGCAGCTGGTTCATTCTGGGAGAAAAATCTACCATAAGAAGCAATGTTATTTGGGTCTCAGTATTACTAAGAAGCTCAAAGATAAATACACATTAAAGGAACAACTAAGAATTTAGGAATAATCCTCAACCAGAAGACGACTTCAAATACGTTAAAAATAAAGTTTAGGGCTGGGCCTAGTGGCCCACGCCTATAATCCCAGCACTTTGGGAAGCAGAGGCAGGCAGATCACCTGAGGTCGGGAGTTCAAGACCACCCTGACCAACATGGAGAAACCCCATCTCTACTAAAAATATGAAATTAGTCGGGTGTGGTGGCGCATGCCTGTAATCTCAGCTACTGAGGCGGGGGGGGGGCTGAGGCAGGAGACTCGCTTGAACCTGGGAGGCTGAGGTTGCAGTGAGCCGAGATCACACCATGGCACTCCATCCTGGGCAACAAGAGCAAAATTCTGTCTCAAAATAAATAAGTAAATAAAAATAAAATAAATAAAGTTTAGAAACAAAACTAATCAATAAAGCAAAGGTGAAAGTTCAACAATAATGCAAACCTTGCAAGATTTTCATAGGATGCAGTCTGCTCCATTTTCCAAATTCTGCAAATTTCTTATGTCAACATGAAGTGCAGTTCCAGTGATGCAGCCTGATTCTCACCACTGAATCATTCCTGCCAGGCAAAAACAACACAACTGAGCGACATCAGAGATTACAGAGATAAGTCCTTAGCAAAGGTCCCCCAGCTGAAGCAAGGGGGTTCCTTAGGTTCCCGCTGAAGCAAGGTAAGGCAGGCCTCTGCTTGCTGGGGAAGAAGGCTTTCAAGGGATGTTTCTAAAATAACTCATGAGTGGATGGGGGCATCAGGTTTACTAATGGGAGTTGTGATTTCCCACTTACAATAAATTTTTTTAAAATGAATTAATTCTAAAAAATGAATTAATCTCTGTTTGGTTTATTTCTTAAGAACAGGTGTGTCTATGTTCTTAAGAAATAAACCAAATATGTCTAATACATGGTGGGACAGGCAACGCATGGGTCTGAAGACCCAGAAGCCTGAACGCAAATGAGACCCAGACTGTGACGATTACAAGGTAGATTTTAAGCAGCATCACATAAGCAAGAAAAAACCTGGGAGAGCAGAAAAACTACTCTGCAAACAATAAGCACACATCTAAGCCCCTGGCTATGTACACAAACACATCTCTTCTCAGATAGTGGTAATTGAAAGTCACTAGGTTCCCATGTGAGGAAAGGGAGATAAATTTAAAAATGCAATCTAAAAAAATGATTAAAACATTCGGGTTTTAATAATGATGTTTCAGGGCAGCGAATTAAGGACATTTACTTCTTCCTCTCTAGGTTGGAACTTTAACTTTTTAAACTCATTAGGGTTAGGCATGGTGGCTCACGCCTGTAATCCCAACACTCTGGGAGGCCGAGGTGGGTAGATCACCTGAGGTCAGGAGTTCAAGACCAGCCTGGCAAACATGGTGAAACCCTGTTTCTACTAAAAATATAAAAATTATCTGGGCATGGTGGCACGCACCTATAATCCTAGCTACTCAGAAGGCTGAGGTAGGAGAATCGCTTGAACCCGGGAGGTAGAGGTTGCAGTGAGCCAAGATCGCACCATTGCACTCCATCTTGGGCAACAAGAGCAAGACTCCATCTCAAAAATAATAAATAACAATAAAAATAATTAAACTCATTAGGCACTGGCTCAAGAGGAGCCATGGTCAGGGCAGCTGATGCGGGGTGGGTTGGGGGGCTGCAGAACTCCTGGGTCCCTTCCAGGTTTTCACTCCCTCCCAACAGCTCAGCTTTGCCTGGGTCTGCCCACCAAGGCTGAAAAGATGTTTGGGTTTTTTATTTTCAGTTTGTTAAACATGAGATAATACCATGGCATCGTATGCATTAGGGAATTAAATGTCAGCAAAACCCTTGCAATGCAGAATTTCTAACTGGCAGTGTCTCAGTCTAGAGCTCTTTGGGGGAAACAAGATGATGAAAAATGTGTCCCTCTTTGGCCTCAAGAGCATAGAGGAGGATCTCCCACTGCTTGATTTGGTCCTTCTAAGACCTGTAGTGTCCCCAGATTAAAAGAAAGCCATGAGGATCACAGAGATGACAGTAAATAACACGCTGTTTCAAGGAGGGGTAGCCTGAGATCTTGACAGCTTTACCGTGCATGCCTGCATGCATGAGGGCACACACACACACACACACACACACACACACACACAGAGAGAGAGAGAGTGTGTGCACAGACTGCCATGTGCAACCCCACTTTGAATTCTGACTCTACTACTTATAAACTATGTGACCATGCTTTAGACAAGCTGATTAGCCACTGCAAGCCTCAAAAGCCTCTATCTGTAAAATGGGTATAATACTATCTACCTCATAGGGTTATTCTAAGAATTCAATTAGAAAATCCATGAAAACTCCTTAGCATATTGCTAGTATAGAGCTTAAACACTTAATATATGTTGCTAATATTATAATTGAGATCCCCTAACAAAAATCTCCTTGCTCAAACATAAATATCTTCCCTAGAAGAGAGGCAGACCCAAGTGTTATTAGCTCATATATCTCTAGATCAAATTATCTGATTTATTGCTATATGCCTCAGAGACTTGCAGAGTATCAGCCTCATTGTGAAGAAGGAGATCCAGGCATCTGGGATCTCCCCCTCGACTTCCACAATGCATTTCAATAGAAGAAAAAGCAGGCCAACTGGCGCCTCCTGAATCACTGTCCTGGGGAAACTCTCCAGAAGACACTGTTTTAACTTAAAGCAAGATCAAAACCCCACCCCACTCTATCCAGAGACCAGAGCCTTTTCACATGTGATTTCTAAATTGTAAACCCAAAACCCTTTCATGTGTGATTTCTAAATTGTAAACCCAGAAACCTTTTCACATGTGATTCCTAAAGCTGAAAATCCAAAACCCTTTCACTCATGATTTCTAAGGCTGTAAACCTAAGATTCTTCCACGTGTAATATCTAGAGTGTAAGCCTATATAAAGGCAGAACCTTCCTTTCCTTCCCATTCAGATTGCTAATTAGCTGACCATAACATTGAAAGATCAGCCTGGTTCTCCGGGCTGGCCCAATGTGATTACATGAGTCTTTAGAAGTGGGAGAAGGAGGTAGAAAAGGAGGTCAGAGTGATGCTATGTAAGGACTCTATCCATTGTTGCTGGCTTGGGAGATACAAGGGGCCAGGAGCCAAGTAATGCTGTTGGCTTTTAGAAACTGAAAAAGGCAAGAAAATAGATTCTGTGTTAGGAATTCAGAGGGGAACACAGCCTGCTAACATCTTGATTTTAGTTCAATGAGACCCGTGTCAGATTTCTGACTCTGGAATATAAGATGATAAATCTGTGCTGTGCGAGTATTCTGTGGTAATTTGTTACAAAAGCATAGGTAACCAATATAGATGGGAGGATTTCAGCAGCTGAGAGAGGTGTAGCATCCTGTGGGAGGGACTGAGAAAAGGCAGCATAAGACATGTCCAGAAGGTGGCCTGGAGGAGCTAGGGTAGGAAGGAGGCCTGGGAAGAGGGAGGGCATCACAGCAGAGCCTAATATTCCAGGGACAGGGTTGCAGCTTTACTCTGAGGCACTGCAAAGACACTGGGGCACATGCAATGTGTCTCCACTTGCTCTCTGCTGCTGTGAGTCATTTTCTGATGCCTCTCCCCTGACATTTCTCCAGGCCCTCCTGCACCCGTTTAGCACCACCTGAGGCATGCCACCCAGTCACACAGACCTTTAATAATGAGTGAAACAGTAGCAGGTGTCAGAGCTGAGAGAGAAAACAAATCTCAATTCCCTCTGGAGGACCGAGATCATTTTATGCATTTCCATTTAAAGGGAAAAGTGAAAAGCATGAAATCATAGGCCGACAGGGAGAAAGAGTTTAAACCAGGATAACCTTGGCAGGAGCAGGCTCCAGCATCTTCCAGGTCATGGCTCTCCAAATTGAACTTCTAGGGAGAAATGGGACATGTGCACAAGCCAACATCCTGTCCTGACTTCTACCCTGAGCCCCAGCTCCAAGCCTGTCTGGCCTGCCTGATGTCTTTACTTGGGTGTGCCTCAGGCTCTCGGCTCATCCTGCCCCAAACTCAGCTTGTCACTTTTTCCCAAATATGCTCCTCTTCTCACATAATGACTCTTTTCAAGCCAGAAACCTGGAGTTTCCCAGGGCTACTCTTTCCCTCATAGCCCCAACCCTACTGCACCATCCATGGCTACCCGGCATCTTATAGCACAGTCAGTCCTGTCCCTGCCCCTTCATCCCACTGCTGATGACCTTCATCCAGCCCTCATCATGTCACGTGTGGACTGGTGCAGTAGCATCTGGGCTGACCTCCGCTCCAACTCTCTCTCTAGTCCAGCCTCTCTTTTGCTTCCAGAATGTTTTACCCCCTAAAGTGTAAATCCGATGATGGAACTTCTCTTCTTAAAATCTTTGACTAGATTCTCTTCACTATCAGGATAGATCCCAAATTCAGGCTGGCAAGCAAGGTATTCCAAACACTGCTACTGCCTAGCTATCCAACTTTATCTGCTCATCTACTGACCATCCTCTGCCCCCACTCCCAACGTTATCCCTCAAGGTCCAAAGCTATGTCATACACTGTGGCTTTGAAAAGTCTGTCTCTTTGGCCGGGCACGGTGGCTCAAGCCTGTAATCCCAGCACTTTGGGAGGCTGAGGCGGGTGGATCACGAGGTCAAGAGATCGAGACCATCCTGGTCAACATGGTGAAACCCCGTCTCTACTAAAAATACAAAAAATTAGCTGGGCATGGTGGCACATGCCTGTAATCCCAGCTACTCAGGAGGCTGAGGCAGGAGAATTGCCTGAATCCAGGAGGTGGAGGTGGCGGTGAGCCGAGATCACACCATTGCACTCCAGCCTGGGTAACAAGAGCGAAACTCAGTCTCAAAAAAAAAAAAAAAAGAAAAGAAAAAGAAAGAAAGAAAGAAAAGTCTGTCTCTTTGCCTTGTGTCCCTGGTAAATTCTTACCTGTTCTCCCAGGCCCACCTCATGCATCCCCCCCACCAGCCCCATCTGCCAACTACTTTGCCCTTGCCCATTTCCTCAGACTGCACTTGTGCAGTCACCTCTGTGCCTCCCTGACCCGTTCCTGGAAAGCAGGAACTGTGTTTTGTTTATCTTTAGATTCTCAGGGCCTAGGACAGGACCTGGCCCTGGCCCAAAAGCCTGAAGTAGTGCCTTTGGAATGCATGAGCCTGTGAATGGGAGAGGCTGTGGAGAGAATCTGAGGACAGCTGGGGAGGCTTGGCAAAGTGAAGGAGAAAAGGCATTTCTCCTCCTCAGGGACGTGGAGACCTTGCCTGAGATGAGCCCTGGGCCTCCAGATCAAGGGGACAAACCAACGCTGAATTCATAAGAATAACAGATGAACTATCCAAATATAAATATCCATCTTGATGGTGTCACAAAAGAATTACTGCCTGTTCCTGGGATTAGAGAGGGGCCAATTCTCCATTTTGCCTTTTTCTGGAGAGTGGCACAAATTGGACTCAGGCTCACTGGGTTTCAGGATCTGTAAAAGCCAGGAGCTAAGGACATCAGAAATATCTCTGTGGCACCAGGGGTTCTATTTGCACAGGAAGCTGAATGCTGACCACACTCAGTTTTTTATTATTATTGAGGTAAAATTTACATAACATAAAATTGTGTTTTTAAAAGTGTACAGTTCAGTGGCTCCCAGTACATTCACAGTATTATGCAATCATCACCATTATTTAATTCCAGAACATGTTTATCCCCAAGGGAAAACCTGTACCCGTTAAGTATTCACTGCCCAATCCCCTCTCCTCCCAGTCCCTGGCAGCCACTAGTCTACTATCTGTCTCTATGGATTTTCCCATTCTGGTTATTTCATATAAATAAAACCATACAATATACGATCCTTTGTGTCTGGCTGCATCCAGTTAACATAGTGTTTTTGGGGTTCATCCATGTCATATAGCATGTATCAGAGCTTCATTTCTTTTCATGGCTGAATAATATGCCATCGTGTGTATTACCACAATTGTTTATCCATCCATCAGTTGATGGATATTTGGGTTGTTTCCACTTTTTCGCATTCATGAATATTTGGCTGCTGTGAGCATTTGTATACAAGTTTTTGTATGAATATACATTTTCAGGGCCAGGCGCAGTGGCTCAAGCCTGTAATCCCAGCACTTTGGGAGGCCGAGGTGGGTGGATCATGAGGTCAAGAGATCGAGACCATCCTGGTCAACATGGCGAAACCCCGTCTCTACTAAAAATACAAAAAATTAGCTGGTCATGGTGGTGTGTGCCTGTAATCCCAGCTACTTCGGAGGCTGAGGCAGGAGAATTGCCTGAACCCAGGAGGTGGAGGTTGCAGTGAGTTGTGATCACGCCATTGCACTCCAGCCTAGTTAACAAGAGCAAATCTTCGTCTCAAAAAAAAAAAAAAATATATATATATATATATACATTTTCATTTAACTTGGGTATATAGCTAGGAGTGAACTTGCTTGGTCAAATATTTAACATTTTTTGAGGAACCCCAAAGTAGAACCCTTATATACTACTGATGGGGATATAAAATGGTACACCCCTCCCACAGTGGCTGTACCATTTTATATTCCCATCAGTAGTGTATAAGTGTTCTACTTCACTCACTTTTAAAGATCTTAGATGTCTAATTCCTAATGTTTGTTTTTCTCTGGTAGACCCCGAAAAAAATACAACCAATTGGAGAGCAACAGAGTCAGAATTTAACATCTGAAATGGAGAAATACCCTCAGGCTGAATCTGAGCATATGCCTGATGCCTCCAGCCACACACCTTGCATGTTATGTTCTCTGCAGCCATCACATGAGGCAGGGGTTCTGTGCAGCTCAGAATAGGACAATCAAAAATGCCCCAGACATTGCCAAATGACCCCTGGGGTAGGGCACAGGAATTTCCCCCGGTAAAGAATCACTATTCTTACTTAGATTTATTAGGTAAGAATGTCCACACATGGCATCTCTACTTTCTTCCATTTACAAAGGTGATGAGGAAAATAGGTGAGTCCAGATGTCACTGGTGAATAGGAGGGAAAGGAAACAGGCCATATTCCAGGAAACAATTTTATTTCCCAGAAATTAGAAGTTTTCTGTGGAAGCCAAAGAGCAGGAAAAATCCTCAGAGGTAAGCAGGTGGACCAGCAGGGGCACAGGAGGGCTAGCTACCAGGTGGGCAAAGAGCAGGTTTGGCCCAGTCTGAAGTTGAGTGATATGTAGAAGCCTAAGCAGGTGGGAGGTCTGAAAGCACCAACTGCAGCCCAATCTCAAGGTGTGAGTCTGAGCAGCAGGTGCAGGCTAGGGTGACAGGTGAGAACATGGCAGTGTTCTG
Organism: Callithrix jacchus; assembly: GCF_049354715.1. Classification (NCBI taxonomy): domain Eukaryota; kingdom Metazoa; phylum Chordata; class Mammalia; order Primates; family Cebidae; genus Callithrix; species Callithrix jacchus. The sequence goes on from NC_133509.1 coordinate 101,012,602, forward strand.
CAGGCCCCAGAGGCAAGCCCACAGCCACACTCAGCACTGCCTGCTGGTCCAGCTTTATAGCTGCCATTCTCCCTCCTCAAGCCATGTGCCAGCAATAAAAAGGAGGGTATCTCTAATTCCATGAACATGGTATGCCCTCTCATCTCATCCCTCATCATTCACACATGGTGTTTTCAGCTGTCCAAAAATTTAGAACCTCAAACCCCAATCTCTAAAATACTTCTATGAATTCTTCCAGTCTCAACTCAAGCATAGCACCTGAAGCTTTCCCTATGCTGTCTGAGAACCTGGGTGCTCCTTTCCCCAGGCCTTTGACCTGTAGCACTGTGCTTATGATGGCCTCCATCTCACTGTCCTGATCCATGGTGTCTCCTCACTACGTGGTAAGCAATGCTGGGATGGGGACACAACCTTTCCACCTGTGTAGTCCTGGCCCCTAGCACAAGGTGTCCAATGATCTGGGAGATGAAAGGCTGTTTACAGTTAGTCTGGCTGCTGGGGAACTACAAAGGAATTCAGTTCTAGAGCCTGGGATTCTAGTAGGGACTTTACTAAAAGGAAAATGACTGGCATTAGTGACAGAGAGAACCAGGCTAGGGGTTCAGGGCAAGACCAACCCCAGGCTGAGGTGATGATGCTCTAAGTCAGGGGTTAGGAAACCACAGCGTACAGGCTAAATGCAGTCCACCACTTGTTTTTACACATCCCAAGAGCTAAGAATGAATTTTACAATTTTAAATGATTGAGAAAAATCAAAAGAAGAATAATACTTTATGATATGTGAAAATTATATAAAATTCCAATTTAGTGTTCATAAAGTTTTTAATTATCTCAATAAAAATGTGTAGCAATGTGTTTTCTCTCTTGTTACATAACTATGTGCATAATATCCTTAATTTTTCCTCTTAGCCCAAAAAGCTTAAGTTATTTAAACGTGGCTCTTTACAGAAACAATTTGCTAACCCCTTCTCTAAGCAGTTAGCCTCAGGATACTCAGTCTTCCCACCTCCCAGACCCCCCACCCCAAATACCAAGGCCAAGCAGATCAGCTCTCCCTCCTTGAATGGCAACATTTTCAGTGGAGAAGATAACAGCCAGCCATAACATCACCTCCCCAAGGCTGAACTCAATACTGACTCCAGCACCTTCCCCATCCCCACCCACCTCATGTCCTGTTATCAGAGGGCTTCAGGAAAATACAAAGCAACTCCAACTCACAAGAAGATCCATAACGTTCACTCTGATCAACGACTAAAGCACGACTGTCCAAAGATCTGTTTAAGGAGCGCCTACTACATGCCAGGCACAGGGTGGGGCATGTTAAAGTCACATCTCAAATACTTGCAGCCTCTTAAAATGTCTTGTTATTGTACCTCTCACATACATGGCAGAACAAAGATGTTGGTCCCCTTTCCCTCTTTGATTCTTTTCTATCATCATCCAGAGTGGAAAGAATCTTTAGCAAAACACATCAATGTTACACTAATTTATATAGCATTTATCATGAGCAAGGCATCATTTTAAATCAGGATTTCTCAGGCTTGTCACTACTACATTTGGGGCTGGATCATTCTTTGTTGCAGGGGCTGTCTTGTGCATTATAAGATGTTCAGCAGAGTCCCTGGTCTCTGCCCACTATAGAGATGCTAGCCGCACTCCCCCTCCAGTTAGGACAAGCAAAAATGTCCCAGACACTGCCAAATGACCCCTGGCATGGGAGACAGGAATTGCCCCCATTCAAGAATCACTATTCTATGAGAACACATGGACACAGGGAAGGGAGTACTACACACTGGGGTCTATTGGGGGGAACAGGGGAGGGACAGCGGAGGTGGGGAGCTGGGGAGGGATAGCATGGGGAGAAATGCCAAATGTGGGTGAAGGGGTGGAAGGCAGCAAAACACACTGCCATGTGTGTACCTATGCAACTCTCTTACATGTTCTGCACATGTACCCCAAAACCTAAAACGCAATAAAAAATAAAAATAAAAAGAATCACTATTCTAAATATTTTGCATGAAAATTCACAAAAACTCTATTAATAAACCCTATTATTACCCTAATTTAAGAGATAAGTAATCCTTAGCACAGAGAAACCAAGTAACTTCTCCAAGATTACACAGCTAAGAATGATGGAATGAGAGAATGAGAGTTGAACCATAGTTTGGCCCCTGCATCCATGCTATTAGCACTATTAGTTTTAGCAGGTCTCAGAACCCCTGAGTGACTCTCACACAGAGAACAGCAGTAGATTCCTCCGCTGCCTTTGCAGGGTGAAACCAAAATTGAGGGTCTTTTTGGCTTTGACCACAGGGAGCATCAACAAGAAAAACTGGAGTCTGAGGGAGGGGAATGGGCTAGAAAAAGGAAGCCAAGACAAGGCCGGGGACACAAAACTTCTGGGCATGCATCTGAGGCTGACTCTGTGGCCCAGTGGGAAATGACAAATCCAGTTCTGTACCACTCTCTGGACTATGGGTGTTTACTGCTCCCCTTCCTCCCTTCCTCCCTCCCTCTCGCCCCTTTTTCCTCCCTTCCTTTCATTCTCATTGGTAGTGGGCTGTATACTTGCCTTGCCAGATATTGTGGGGTATAACATGAGGAAAAAGAACAAATAAGTAAACCAAGGCTCAGCGCCAATGAAGCAAAATGCGCATACGCACACACACACATCCCCCTCACTCCAGGGACCTCCTAGTACAGCTGGGATTTTGTTTCAATTACCATCGCTGTTGGCTGCAGATAACAGAAACCAGACTCACAGTGAATGAACTAAACAGGAAATCATTTTTCTCCTTCACCGAAGGGTCAGCTGTAAGCCCTCCGGGACCACTGTGGCTTGCACTGCTGTCGACACCCCAGTTGCCCTGCCCTCTGTCTTCCTGCTCCTGCACCCTGGGCATGTGGTGTTATCCTCCTGCCCACAAGAAAGCTGCTGTACTTCCAGCAAGCACAACCACAGGCAGGCGGGAGAGGACAGGAGGGAACCATGGATAGGTGGTGCCAGCTGAGTGTGTCCCTTTGGTTTCCATCTCATTGGCCAGAACTGGGCCACTTGTCCACCCTGGCTGAAAGGAATCCTGGGAAGATGTTTATTTTTAACTGAACATATTACCACCCTGCAAAAAACACTGGCATTCAATTGCAAGGAGGAGGTGGGGAAAGGGACACTGAGGAGGCATTTAGCAGTGTCTGCCATGGATTCCAAAGGCAACCCTCATCCCACCAGGGAATACTGCATCTCATGAGAGCCAGCGGAGTAGGGTGGAGGGTGCAAACTCTGAAGACAGATGGCTGGCCTTGAACCTTGTTACTGCTTGTGTGACCTTGGGCCAGTTGCTTTAACTTCCTGTACTTAGGTTTCCTTATTTGTAAAATTAGGAAATAGAATAGCACCCAATTGACGGTATTGCTGTGGGGATCAAATGAATTAACACATGTAAAATACTTAGAACAGTGTGCATAATGCGTTCGCAATAAATATTAGCTATTTTGGCTGTTACTGAATATTTATGGAGTATCTATGACAAATGCTATACATTTTCTCATCTAATTCTCACAACAAATACATGAGGGGAATAAATGTCCACCTAACTGGCATGAGCTTAGGAGTCACAGACCCCACAGGCTGTCATTTTGCCATTTCATTACAACTTCACTCCCCTGAATCAAGAAGACTTCTATCCTTGAGAGTTTCTTTAAAGAAAATACCTATAAGAAAGTTCTCTATGGCTTTTTCAGGAAGCAGCTTGGCAGTTGACACTGAGGGCAGAGATTAGTAGAATCAGCACACTAGGACGTCAAAGGCAAAGCCTCTATGTCTGACTTTCCAGTAGGTCTTGTCCTGGGTTCAGTTGCAAGGTTTGAGTGAAGCTTTAATCTAATTTCTATTCTTTCTTGCTTGATCTGCAAAGATACGGATACTTAAAGAAATGAGTTAATGGTGTTCCCAGGATACAGCAGAGGCTGATATGCACAAAGCGTTCAGCAATCAATTAGGTCAGGGTTATATCAACCTAGAAATGCTGAGAGAGAAGAACATGGGGAAAGGTGGCGGCAAGGGACTGGGGCTCAGAGAAGATTTGAGCAGTTGGTTCCTAAGTAAAGTCAGACTAGACCAGAGAACAACCAAGTGCAATGACCCAGACTCTATCTTTAGGGAGATCCCGGGTGCTGACCCAAGGACAGTCCAAAGCAACCTGCAGGGAAGAAGGCATCAGATCTGCGGAGGAGGCCGATCAGACCTGGGCCCCTCCTACAGTCCCTCTCCACTGTAGCACCAAGACAGAGCCAGTGGGGCCCTCACTCAGCGTACCCCTAAACAAACTATCAGATTTTGTTTGACTCCTAGAAGTCCAGCCTAAATGATATTTCATATGCCTGGAAGTGCTTTGAAAAATTTACAGACTCCTATCTCTGCAGGGTAAATTCCACTTCTAGGAATATGTTCTGCAGAGGTAACATGCAGAGGGATTTTGCATTGTGGCATTATTTGTAATAGCGATAAATCTGGGAACAAGCAAGGCATGTATTAGTAAGGGACTAGTTAATTTATGGAATATATATGTTTAAAAACAAAGAGTACCTCAGAATTTACTAATGTAAAAAGATGTGTCTGAATTATCAAAAGAAGATGTACAAATGGCCAACAAACATGATAAACTGCTCATCATCACTCACTAATGATTAGGGAAATGCCAATCAAAACCACAATGTGGAACCACCTGACTCCTGCAAGAATAGCCACAATCAAAAACCAATGGATGTTGATGGGGATTTGGTGTAACGGGAAAACTTTTGCACTGCTGGTGGGAATGTAAACTATTACAACCACCATGGAAAACAGTGTGGAGACCTCTTAAAGAACTAAATGTAGAACTACCACTTGATCCAGCAATCTCACTACTGGGTATCTACCCAAAGGAAAAGAAGTCATTATATGGGTAAGATTCTTGCACTTGCATATTTATAGCAGCATAATTGGCAATTATAAAAGTATAGAACCAGCCCAAATGCCCATCAACCAATGAGTGGATAAAGAAATTTTGGTATATATGTACCATGGAATACTACTCAACCATTAAAAGGAACAAAGTAATAGCATTTGTAGCAACCTGGGTGGAACTAGAGAGCATTATTCTAAGCAAAATAATTCAAGAATGAAAAACCAAACATCACTTGTTCTCATTCATAAGTGGGGGCTAAGCTATGAGGATGCAAAGGCGTAAGAATGACACAGTGGACTGTGGGGATGTGGGAGAAAGGATGAGAGAGGGATGAGGGATGAAAAACTCTAAATTGGGTACAGGTATTCTGCTCGGGTGATGGGTGCCCCAGAATCCAGAAATCACCACTAAAGAATTTATTTATGTAACCAAACACCACCTGTTCCCTGAAAACCTATTGAATTAAGAAAAAAATATGTGTCTGAAAAGTACTTACATAGGACAAAAAGACATTACAAAGGTACATAGGTAAGAATATGTACCATTTATGTGAAAATAAGAAAATAATACATATAAGCATATATATTTAGAAAACTATTAACATAAAGGCAAGAACATGGAGAGAAACAAAGACAGAAATGTCTTTAAAATGTTTGCTAAAGTGTTAGCATTGGTTTATCCGCATAAAACAGTCCTGCAGAGCCAGATTTCTCACTGTTGGAGTGGGAATTTACGGATAAGAAAGGGGAGGAGGCTAGAATGACCCGTATGGTAATGGACTAGAGATGGAGATATCAGAGAAACTCATTAGTTTAATACAGACACAGACAGCTACATATCAAAATATTTATAGGTGTGTGTATACTCATGGGTTGGGATACACACATGTATTTCTTGGTTCTCTCAGCTGAGAGGGCCCAGATGAAGTGACACTCCAGTATCACTCAGTGCATCTACCACCCAGATCTTTATTTCTATTACTATTCTCCAATGAAAGGAACCAGAGCACTTTGGAGAAATGGCTGATGCTAAGGCTGGGGCAAAAAATACACAGGATAAGTATGGATCATTATGTAATGCCAGAAAGAAAAAAAGCACTAAAAACCCAATCCAACAAAAATACTACATTGGTGGGAGTACATTAAAGGGGCCCAGGAACCAACTGTGAGAATTCCCAGTAGCCAAAACTGAAGCAATCTGGGCAACACAATTAACTATATTAGATTACAATCCAATTATAAAATAAATATCCACGAGTCCATAATGATATAAGTAAATGATTGAATACATTAATAAATGCAGGAGAGGAGTGACAGATAAATCTCCCACACAGAAGAATTCCAAACAATTTACATGCATACTCTGCTCTCAAGGAGTGTAACAGCCCGCTCCTTAAGGGGAGCCATGATGAGTGGCTTCCTTCCAGAGAGTACAGTGTGTGAAGAGAGAAAAAGGAAAGGGAGCTTCACAGTGGAGACACCTGACAAACACAACTCAGTCCAGTGATCAAAGTCAACAACAACTGTAAATCATGTGATTATGTAACCTCAATATGATGTGGTAAAATGACACTATATCTCCACGATCTTCTTCCTCAAACTCTAAAACCTCAGTCTAATCATGGGAAAAACACCAGACAAATTCTAGTAGAGGAGTGTCCTATGAAATGCCTGCTCAGTACTGCTCAAAAATGCCAAGATCATCAAAAGCAAGAAGAGATTGGCAAACTATCCCAACCAAGCAGAGACATGTACATCTTGAACTGTTCTAAAAAATAGAAGCTTTTCTTTTTTAAAGGTTACCACAGAACAATTTTTACATAAACAAAAGAATTAAAGTGAACTTTGAAAAATTTTAATATATATATATTTTTTGAGACAGAGTCTTGCTCTGTCACCCAGGCTGGAGTACAGTGGCATGATCTCGGCTCACTGTAACCTCCACCTCCCAGGTTCAAGTGATTCTCCTGCCTCAGCCTCCTGAGTAACCAGGATTATAGGCATGTGTCACCATGCCTGGCTAATTTTTGTATTTTTAGTAGAGAGAGAGTTTCACCGTGGTGGCCAGGTTGGTCTCGAACTCATGACCTCTGGTGATCTACCCACTATGGCCTCCCAGTGCTGGGATTACAGGTGTGAGCCACTGTGTCTGGCCTCAAAGTGAATTTTGATTGCAACTTTTAACAAGATGGAAAAGCATCTTTGAAAATAAAGCTTTACCTTAAAGGTTTTCCAATATCCTGGATCAAATTCTTACATGGGACTTAAGTTCAAAGTTCTTGGGCTTTCTCCAGGACATGGAAAGAGTTTCCCAAATATAAAAGAGGCAGACACAACCTAGATCAAGGGAAAGGGCTGAAGAAGGTTTAGGCTTCCTTTCCCAGGCTTTTGATGATTTTCTCATCACACATACACAATAGATTAAACTTGAGCAACTCAGCCTATCTTTTGAGAGATGGCAAAGTTGACTGTTTCCAGCTGCATTTGCAATGTTTTCATCAATCCCAGTCCATCTCAATGGTTTACCATTGTGTACCCAAGAAGCAGACTCAGAGCTTTTCAGAGAGGCCATGAAGTCTCCAAACAGAAATGAACAGACAATTGTCAAATACCAGGGTCAAGTACCCTCATGCTCTTGTCTGACTGAGGATGGTGAGACACCTCACCATGAATGTATCTGGATGGCAGACTGGTGTTTGAGGCATCCTAAACATTCCTCCAGTTCCCACTTTAAGTTAGAAAGAAAAATCTCAAGAGGCTGCATGCCTACGAATGAAGCTGATGGGGGTAAGCCATGGACTCGTTATATATTTTTTTTTATTTTGTATGTATGCAGCTAAATTAAGTACAATTAACAAGTTGTTTCCCCTGTGATCCAATAAATATCCTACAAAATGTAATTCTGGATAGTCAGAAAAGTCCCTAAAATTAGCACTAGGATTTAGAAACAAGTCAGTAATGACATCTTTGAAAACACAAAGTGACAAATCAATATGCAATGCATGGGATTAGCCCCTGACAGCTCTTCATCCCCTGTGAGTCGTCCACACCTGGAGATGTTTGGCAAACATTACTGATAAGACTGAAGTGTCTACTGAATCTTGCCAAGGGCGCTGGATGTCTTCTGTGTCTCCACAGGAAACTTCTCATCTCAAATGGACTTTAGCTTATTGAGATAAGCTACAGTTTTGAAAATTGTAGCATGCTAATGACAAATGCAAATAAAAAGCTCTCCAAGGAGCCTAGAGACAGGAGATAAATAGAGAAGTTCTGGTCAGGGTTTTAAAAATATGTCTAACCAGTTATCTTACCAATTCATGGTTTCTGGTTGCTAGAAAAGTGTCTTTTCCAGTGGAACTGGGAGAGACTTCCAGTTCTTGTGACATGCTGGTCCCATAAAACTAGGTAATCTTTTGTCTGACTGTAAGTTCACCAAGGAACCTTATGGTCTCCAGGGAAGACACTGAGAGGAAGATGATACAGATAGGTGGACATAAATATCCAATTACTGAAAACTCTGGTCATTGTAGAAGTCCAATGTTACTGTGTTTACAGATCAGTGTCTTATGCATTTGGAAAATGCTCCTCCACACTTGAGAGCTAGGGCACATCTGCACGTACTGATACTGAAGATTCAGATACGGGACAAAGATGTCCATGCTAAAGGATATTCCAAGAAGCCTGCAGGCAGTTTGCCGAATGCTTCCTCACAGTAGCCCTGGATCTTAGTTTTAAACTATAATATCCTACATGTTAAATGTTATAAGACCATTTATTTGCTCAAGATGCTCCTTAGATTCATCACTTCTTGGGACTGGTTAATGTTATGTCATCAGTGAAGTTGGAATTATCATTTCTCTAATTGTGTTTGATTTTTCAACTTTATACGGGAACTAAAGGGTTGAGTGCTTTCTTACATGCAATCAGCTAGTTGGTGGGCCCTACCCAGTGACTGGGTCGAAGTGAAGGAATTATAGACGTGTTCTGTGGACTTCAGTACTTAAAGCCAGAGCTCAAATCCTTCGCTCATGCTGCACAGAAAGACTTCAACATCCATTTGTATCAAAATAATCTTCTGTGGCCTGAAAACAGTACTATTTAACGGATTTCAAAAATTTTCATCTGTAATAGAAAAAGTAACACTTACAAAAGGTGTACTGTGCTAGTCACCCACGTGCATGAAGTGGGTCTCAGTTTCCTTTAAGAAGTTTTATCCATGGGTTAGGGGGAAGAACATGTGTATTAAAATATTTGTCTGTATGTGAATGAAAACAATCTTATTCCCCAAAATATGCTCTTCAGAGAAGTTATCTTCTGCTTTGTAAGACAACAACCATCACTTCTCTTCACCCACTTTGCTCTCTATAGGAATTGCAAGGCTTCCTGTCACACTCTGTATACCCCTTGGTTTCCGCAGGGCTCCTTGGTGAACACATGCCCTGTTACAATTAAAAACATTTGCCAGCTGTAAACTGTCTTCTCCATGCCCCTCTAGAAGAATGTTAAAACCAAGGTTCATGCTGTTATGAGTTTCTGGAACAACAGTCATGGAGACACCAGCTGCTCTTTCTTATTGTTGTAACAGAATCTTTCTTGGCAGCCATATAACTTTCCTAGAGGGAATTTACTAAAATTTAAGAGCAGAGTCCACCTATCCACAGTCTCTTTGATCCAGAAGCAGCCACCAGTTCACCATGTAGGATGGGGCTTATGAAACCCTCCTTCTATGAAGTGTACAAGAATAACATTAAAGAGCAAGAGAGAGAGAGAACATGAGAGAGAGAGAAAGAGAGACAGCGTGCTCTCTAAGACCCTGGACAATATTCCTATATATCTAATGGCCCCACTCAAAGGCAGCTGCCTGGGCCAGAGGTACTGCTGCTTCCTTCAGGCATGGCTTTTCCTCCACAGTAAAGGCCTTGGGTCAGATATTAATGCTTTATGCCAAAGAGACACATGGGTTTAAACCTACAAAAAAATGAGACCGGGGATGATTTGCTGAACAGACTCCCAAGGAGAACAAAAATGGTCTCTGGTTTGCTAAGGAGAGAGCAGTATCACCCGCAGGGAAGAGCACAGAGTGGGAAGTGACCTCTGCAGCTTGAATGGCTCCGACACCAAAACCAGCTCGGAGCATCCTGATATCAGGGCTACATAAAAGCAAGGTACAGCCCTGATATAATCACTTTATTTTAAAATTGTAAATACTTTTCATTTGGAAACAATCTTACTGAAAGAGTTGCTAGTACATAGAGGTGCCATATACCCTTTACACAGCTTCCCCAAATGTTAATGTTTTACATAGCTATAGTATAATTATCAAAATCAGGAAATTAACATTGATACTGTACTATTAGTTAATGTATAGCCATTATTCCAACCTTACCAGTTTTTCTTCTCTGGTCCAGGACTTAATCCAGGACACTGCACTTAGTTCTTGTGTCTCCTTAGTTTTTCACAATTTAAGACAAATCTTCATTATTTCTTTGTCTTGATGACTTTAATACTTTTAAAGAGTACTAGTCAGTTGCCTTAGAGAATGTTCCTTCTCAGTGCACCATATCAGGAAGGACATGATGTCCGCATATCTCATTACCAGTGAGGTTAACTTTGAATACTTGATTAAGGTGCTGTCTGCCAGGCCTCTGCACTCTAACGTTGCTTTTTAGATTCATTAACTATATTAGAGGAAGCAACATATTCTGTTTCTCAACAAATTTTGACCCACTAATTTCAGCATGCATTGATGCTTCTTGCCTGCAACAACTATTACTTTGGTGATTGCCAAATGGTGATTTTCTTTCTATCACTCCTACATTTTTAATTGAAATTCTACAGCGAGAGCTTTCTTCTGTTTCGTCAGTTATTTATTTATTAAAGTATTATTTATATCAGTATGGACTCAGAGACATTTTTCTTCTTCTATGGGTTATTTTCCATTTTTCTCATTATTTGTTTTGTTTTTCAAATTGTCCCAGATTTGACCAGTGAAAACTTTTAAAAATAGGTTTTTCTGTCCTTTTGACATGTCCCCAACAGTTTTTGAGTACTTTCTGGAACCATAAGACATTCCAGATTTACCTCGTACTTTTTCTAACCTAGCCTAAAATAAGTCATTTCTCCAAGAAGCTCTCATTGCTTTTTAGTAGAGAAAAAAATTTAAAAACTTGCCTTGGTTCTAAATGTGCCCTGAGTTACCAGGGTATTATTAATTCTAGGTCCTCTCAGAAGACAGAACTAGAAGATAAACCTGCGCACACACACATATACACACATTTGTGTCTTAGAGTTAGGTTTTAAATAAAGACTCAGATTTTGGATTATAATTGACATTTACTAAAATCTGCTTAGAAGAGGAAGAAATGGAGAAGTTCAATATCTTAGTGATTCAACTCCTCAGCCTTCTCAAGTCTAAGAAGTTTTAGATGTTCTCTTGTATGCCTTTGCATGGAACACTTATGCAGAAATAGGATAGTAACTTGAGAAAGCTGTCAAGGATTTCTTCCTAATAACTATTTCTTTTTTATGGTTAGATGTCAGTTGTGACATAGGGAAGCTTGAGTGTTGGGGTGTCTTGTGATACAAGGGAATCAAGAAATCACAAGTGAGGTCTTTGTTATGGTGAGGTCAATCGGTTGGCAGGTCTTGCCCATCCATAGGACCTGCATTCAGCTTTTTACTGGCTCATTCTTAAATACAAATGGACAGGTCATCAACAGGTATTTGAGGAAGTCTCCTACATGAAAGACAGAAGTTATAATAATCAATAAAAAAAAAATTAGAACTATCAGAAATAATGCCGCAAATAGGAGAAAAGAAAAGCAACAGATGAGAAGAAATATACCTGTTAAACAAGATCAGAATACTATTTAAAAAGAACATTCAGAGAATCACAAAGAGCTCTTGAGGATTAGAAATATGTTGTTATGGGATCCTTGGGGTGGTGCTTTCCCAGCTAGAAACCTCTGTGGCCAGTGGTGCCTTTGCCCAAGTTTTGCTGGGGTCTGGCATGCTGTGCTCAGCTCACAGTACTGGCCTGGATCCCACACCTGCCAAGGGTGAGTGGGGCAGTGAAGGGTGTGTGAGCAAGTGAGCACGGGGTCCAGCCACTGCACACAGCCAGGCTTGCTGGGTCCAGTGGAGTGGGCAGCCCCAGGCATCAGCACAGGAGCTGGCTCCCTGTGAGGCAGCAGCTGGACCGGACATACCATAGGCAGCTTCTATGGCTGACACCAGGGAACGTGTTGGTACCCAGAAGCTTGGAGAAACCAGGAATCGCAGAGCCCTAAAGAGGGTGCCACAGCCCCAGCTTGGGGAGCTTCTAGGTGTGGGCTCTCTGAAGGGCTGCAGTTCTTTTCTCCTTCTCTCTTCTCTCCTTCTTGTTGCCCATAATGGTGAGCAAGGGGCATGTTTCAGTCGTTTGTATTATACTCTTTTATCCCTGCCATCTGTCAGGTCCCAAGTTCTTGTCCTGAGTCCAGGAAGAATGAGGTACCCAGACAAGCGGAGGGTGAGCAAGACAAACAGGAGCTTTACTGATTAACAAACAACTCACGGGAAACTCATAGTGTCCCACCAGTGTCCCAATGGGTGTTCAGCTTTTAGCAGAGAGGGTAGCTCCTCTCTGCTGGGCAGGTCATTTTAAGGTGTGTTCAGCTCCCAGCAGAGAGGAGACTGTAGTGTGGATAGCACCTCTCTGCAGCTGGCCGTCTAGTCATCTCTTTGGGTCTGGCTGTGTCCCAGGCTTTTAATGGGTCTCAGAGGCGAGGAAGTGCATGCTGATTGGTCAATGGGTGGGCCTGGTAAAAGCACCACAAGTTCCCACTCCGGTCCATGGGACCTGCAGCCCCGCCCTCAGGGTTCAGGGCTCCCCAGAGATTCACAGGGGACCCGCCCCCTTCTGTCTGTTTGCCTCCTGCTGCCATTCATGGCGTTCAGGTTGTTTGGGCCAAGAGGCCAGCACTGAGCTGCCCTCAGCCCCACCTGGACTCCCCCTCGTGCTCGTTGGTACCCAAAGTCTAGCGGGCAAGGAGCAGGGGGCTGGCGTGTCCACACTGCCCCCAGCGTGCACATTCCTCCCTAGGCTGCGACAGCGTCCATGCTTGGCCAGCTCTTTGCTCCAAGATCAGAGCGGGCGCAGGGAGCGGGGAGAGGCCAGGCAGCAGGAGCAGACACCTCTGAGCCTGCCGGGTTAGGGCTGGGGACCTTTCCGCCATGACTTGGGTGGCTGCAGCTGCATCTGGGAGGGCGGGGCTACTGCCTGCTCCTGCTCCTCCTGCTGCTGCTGGTTCTGTGGAGCGCAGCATCACCCTGGACCCAGCTCCATCTCGAGGCCCCTCTCTGCCCATCCCTCTGTGCCCAACTGTGCTGCTCCCTCACCAGCGGGCAACTGTATGCATTTTTCTGGCAGGAACGGTGGGCAAGGTGCAGGAGGCATGGTGGCCCCAGCCAACCCCACACAAATGAACCTGACACTCTCAGGGCTGGCCCAATAAGTCCCAGCTGTGCCTTCCGCCAGGTGCTGATGGGCTTCTGAGCTGCAGCAGGGAGCAAGGTTGAGGCTGTGGCAGAGGCGCAATGGTGATGGTAAGGGTGATGTAGTTGGCTGCCTCGGGGACACAGGGCACAGGGGGCCACCGTGGCCACTCCTGCTCCTGCAGTCACTCCTACCACCAGCACCCATGCCTCCTGCTGCAGCTGGCATGATGGCAGCAGCCACTCTGGATGGCCTGCCACTGCCATCAATGCCCACTGATGCCTGTAATCCCAGCAATTTGGGAGGCCAAGGCAGGAGAATAGCTTGAGGCTTGGAGTTTGAGACTAGCCTGGGCAACATAGTGAGACTCCATCTCTACAAATAATTTAAAAAATTAGCTGGGTATAGTGGCACACACTTGGGCTACTTAGAGGAGTCTAAGGCAGGGGGAATCACTTAAGCCCAGGAGTTCAAGGCTGTAGTGAGCCATGATTGTGTCACTGCAGTCCAGCCTGGGTGACAGAGCAAGACCCTGTCTTAAAAAAAAAGTCATACATTTTTAAAAGTTTAATAGAAATATTGGGAGGTAAAGGAGAAGAGAGATCCTAGAAGTCAAAATAAAAAGATCAAGAGAATTTCTTCTTTTTCCCTTCCTGAGCAATTCAGTCTCAAAATCATAAGACAAGGCTGAGAAAAGTAAAGGTCTTTACCATGTAAAGGATAAGGGAGGGGAAGGGATATGGTGGCTTAGTACAGGAATTGGAGCTTCACCTGGGGGTGTGGGAGTGTGGTGGCCTGGTGCAGGGTAACCCTGAAATAGTATCTGCGCAGGGTCAGAAGCCCTGCTTGGGGTATCTGAGCATGAGAGGAATGAGGGGGGTTGTAGTTGGCGGGTCAGTGGCAGCCTGGCACAGGGAGTCAGATCCTGACTAGGCTGGGGAGGACATCCTCGTGGGGGAGGGGAAGATGGCTTTGATTGGAAATTGGTTTACACAGAGCCATTGATCAGATTAGTAAGATATTAAAGGTAGCACTCTCAGAGAAGGAAGTTAAAATATGGAAAAAGAGAAAACTAGAATGATCTTTATGGTATTAGAGGTATCGAAACCTGTATATTGTTTTCATCATATATATAGAAAGATATAGGAATAAAAATGAATATATAGTTATGTGTATACTGTTCATGCATGTGTGTGCGTACTGTGTGTATTACTCTCTGAGAAGGCCTGGCAATGCCCCAATAGCAATGAACACAGCACTCAGATCTCAACTTCTAAATACCATTGACCACTAGAAAGATGGCGAATTCCAGCACTAAGGTGAGTCTGGAATATTTTGTATGCCTAAAAGTAAGAGGGTGCTCAAAGAATGATGAGACATAACAAAAGATCCAGAAATTGGCTCAAATTGGGAACATTCTAAGCATCAAAATCAATAATGATGGTAAAGGATTATAATCCACTAAATATAATAGGAAACCACGAGTCATATGCATATAAATACATGACTATATGGGAAGTTTGATGAAGAAAGGGATATTTACAGAGTTTCAAAATTCCTTTCCTTAAAGTACTCATTAATTACAAAGGGAAAAAGTGAAACTTTCCAGAGAAGTGTGGCAGATACCTCCTTAATCAAACAATCAAAGAGAACATCATCAGAGACAGGACAAATCAAAATCATGCACCCCTGAGCTGATGCAGTGAGAATGCTCCGCAGCTGGTCTGTGAGATCTACTACCAAAGACACGTGACCTGAATCGCATCAAGAGAAGGCATCAGGCAAACCCGATTTGAGGGAAACTCTACAAAATAATTGGCCTGTACTTTTTCAAAGTGTCAAAGTCATGAAGGAAAAATTAGATTAAAGAAGACTAAAGTGAAATAACTAACTGCAACATGTGATTCTGAACTTGATCTTCCTGCTGTCGGGGGCATTATTGAGGAAAATGGAAAAACTTAAGAGAGGTCTGAGAATTAGACTGCAGCCATGTATAAAGGTTAATTTTCTAACTGTTAGGCTTATCTTATGTTTTTGTGAGAGAATGCCTTGTTTGTAGGAATAGACACTAAAGCCTTGAGATGTCATAATGTGTCATGTCCAAAACCTGCTTTCAAATGGACTAGGAAAAAAAGTTCTTTCTATTGTATCTGTTAACTTTCCTATAAGTTTGGGTTTGTTTTAACATGTTTAAAAATGATTAGTTAGTAAAAAATTAAAAATGTTAAAAATGGTTAATTAAGTAAAATCTTGAGAAAAAAATATCTTTGCACAAATGAGGGCTTTAGTTCAGGAAATTCAACATCTGAGTCCTCTGAGCTCCAGAAGGACAAAACATAGTAAACAGAGGGGGACAAGATTTTCAAAGAAGTAAAAGAGAGAAATGTCACAGACCACAGGACATAAACTTTCAGATTAAAAGGCTCACCAGGCCGGGCGCGGTGGCTCAAGCCTGTAATCCCAGCATTTTGGGAGGCCGAGGTGGGTGGATCCCGAGGTCAAGAGATTGAGACCATTCTGGTCAACATGGTGAAACCCCGTCTCTACTAAAAATACAAAAAATTAGCTGGGCACGATGGCGCGTGCCTGTAATCCCAGCTACTCAGAAGGCTGAGGCAGGAGAATTGCCTGAACCCAGGGGGCGGAGGTTGTGGTGAGCCGAGATCGCGCCATTGCACTACAGCCTGGGTAATGAGAGCGAAACTCCGTCTCAAAAAAAAAAAAAAAAAAGGCTCACCAAGCTCTCAACACAAAACATGGAAAAGGGAAAAGACCAAGGCATATAATCATGACATTTTAGAGCACTGGAGATAGGAAAAGATATAGAGTTTCTGGAAAGGAAATAAAACAAAACAGGTCACATTATCTTAAGTGAAACAATCTAGGCACAGAAAGTCAGATATCACACGTTCTCACTCATGTGTGGGTGCTAAAAAATGTGTGCCCATGGACGTAGAGGTGGAATGTTAGACAATGAAGACGCAGAAAAGTGGCAGGGTGGGGGGTTGTTGGGAGGAGGGTGAATGATGACAAATTAGCGGGTACAATGTATGTTATTTGGGTGACAAATACACTCAAAGCTATGACTTGACAACGACCCAATCTATGCATGTAACAAAGTTGCACATGTACTGCATAAATGTGTGCAAAAATAAAACAGGTCATATATCTTTATAAGGCAATTCTTGACGTAAAGAGTAGATTATTTCTCTTTCTCTTTGCCTAGACTTAAGCCAATAAAATTCTTTTTATAAAACAGTGACTGAAATGCTCAGAACTAGAAGAGACACATATCAGTCAAAAGGGTTTTTGTTCAACAAAATTCTGTCATTTTTGACTCATGATAATGTCCCATTATAGTCAGATAATACTCAAAGTAGTGTCTCAGCCTTTTTCTGTAATGAGATGGCTCCTTGAATGGCATCAAACATCAGAGTAGAGATTTGAGACCTGCCTGCCACTTGTCTTGGGAAAGCTGAATGAAAGACGTTTGTGGAAGGAAAAGGTCTGCAGACACCAGCGGCTCACTGCATGCCCCTGGAAGTGACCAATTTCTTTCATTTACACCAAAAGATGTTTAATAGGTGCCATACATTAAAGCTTTTTCTTTGTCATGTGGGACCCCAAGAAGTGGATGACCTCTATTTTTCTAACAGACATTCTACAGGTATTGATCGTGCAAAAGTTCTCATGACATTGTGTAAGGAATGAAGAATAAAATCCTCACCCCATCCTAGTTTTGTTCTATTCCTTTGATTACTTAAAATTTTCAGTTTGGAATGGAGCAATGTCAGCCTCGCTAACCAATAATCTCCGAGAATTAGTTCTCCAAAACCATACATTACCAGATGAAAAACGCTCCTGAGAATCCCTGTTGCACACATAAAGGAAGAGAATCAGAAAGTGTCAAACTTCCCAACAAAGTCAGTCAATTCCCTACGGAAAGGCCAAGACTTTCCAGATGGCAAAATCAGCAGCTGTATATTATGACTAGCATTTGAAGAAAAGAGAGAAAACTATGATTCCAAACCCTGAACTCCTCCAATGAAAGCTGCTGTAGGATACTCAGGGCTCTCAGTGGCACAATGAACACCTCTGAATGGCAGGGCAGCTGATGTAGCACCTTCGTGAAAATTAGAAGAAGGAGGCCTCTCTGGGCAAATAGCCCCAGGCTCACAGTGTTGTTGCGCCCCTTTCTCCAGACAGTCATACTAATTAAAGGAACATAAACTGGACCCAGTCCCCAGTTTTTGCTGCCTCAGTCAAGACTTTTGTGTCCCAAATGCATAAAACGCCCATCATACATGGTGGCCCTGAACATTCAGCCTAACCTAGTCATCAGCTGGTGAGCTGTGCTGGAAGCAGGTCAAGTGGCCCTCTAGCTTTGTCCCCAAGGCTGACATCCTGCTTTAGACATCCATTCTAGTCGCTCTGTTGGTGAGAAGCACAGAGGGACACACACAGGAAGAAAGGGGATTTGTCTTGTGGAATCTTAAAATAAGTAACAATGAGGAAGGGGCACCAGGTCCTGCTGGCATGACATCCTCTTCCCAAATACCTCGCTTCCTTCACGGAGCCCCAGCAGCACAACCTTATCTGCAAACCTTGTCTGCACGTAGCCCCTGAAGCACGATCCTATAAAACTGCTCCCAGCCCCTGCCTCTTTGCAGACCGCCCTTCCTCTGCTGTGCTGCCTGTTGCACTCTTGCAACGTATCTTCACACTTTCTCTAATAAGTCTGCCCTCCTTTACCTATGACTGTCTTGGTAAATTATTTACCGCCTGTGATGCCGGCCCCAGCCAGTCACACCTGTGACATCTCTCAGGCTCTGAACACCTGGCCAATCCCTCCATGCCTCCCTTCTGCTCCACTTTAGGCCCTGCTTGCAGTATACAAGGAGTGGGGACTCCTGTCCAGCAAGAGGCTGCCTCAGGCCCATCTTACCACTGACACAAAAGAGCTGGGCTCCCAGCTAAATCTCACCCTTAAGCCTGGAACTGCAGCCCGAAGTGAAGAGAGCTGACCTCGTTCTTCCACCCAAATGCCTTTTCGGCTGGCCTCGCCCCTATCCTGTGCCTATAAAAGACTTCAGCTGGCAGAGCAACACAACCAGCTGAGCATCAAGCAGAGACACAATCAGCATTGGAGACTATGGATAGACACAGCTAACTTCAGATGGTACAGCTTTGGAGAGGGACCAAGCCAGGTCTTCCCTGAGGACCACTGGGCTCATCCCCTTTCCACCCTCCCTTTCTGCTGAGAATCACCCACCACTCAATAAAGTCTTCTGCATTCATCACCTTTCAAACAGTTCATGTGACCTGATTCTTCTTGGATGCTGGATGAGAACCCAGGTGCCAAGAGGGCAAGAGCTGTCACCCCGACCCTCCACTGAGCTGGTTGGCACTTGGCCATCCCTGGATGGCAGAGCGGAAATAGCATTGGTTGTAACACACTGGGACTCTGCTGCAGGGCCCACACAGAGCCTGTTCATGCCAGAGAGGAGTGATCAGCTGGTTCCAGCATTTATTCACTCTGGTTTCTGCACTCACTTTCTCTCATACTCCCTCCTGTGAGAAGCGGCCAGTGGTGGGCTGAGTGAAATGAGCCACTCCAGTTCCCACCCAAGAAGGGAGTCAAGGGAACTATCCCATCTCATCACAATTTGTAAAAGAAAGCCATATAGACTTTCTCCCAAATTAATCCAATGAGGAAGAGGAAGAAGACAGCAGGAATAAGGGAACCCACAGGTCTGACTGAGAGAAGGATTGCAAAAGAAGGACCTTCTCCTCAGAAACAAGAATTTTTAACTTCTTCTCCCTTCCCCCAATATCCCACTATCTTTTGAAGTCAAATTAGTGGTCCTCAAATGAGTGAAACCCAGGGTTTGGGAATGGCAGAGGAAATGTTGCTTTCCTAGAGGTTGGAATGTGACTTCACAGTCACAAGAGCCAGGTTATGCACTGGTGGCTGCCACACAGTGAAACCTCCTTTGCCACACAGTGGCCACACAGTGAAACACAGTGAAACAAGGGTGCCACACAGTGAAACCGTCTTTGCAAAAACAGTGGAGGAGATCTGATCTAACCAATTCCCATGTCTTTAGCCTTCGAGCTACTGTTAATTATTCCTGGGCTAGCTTGGGGAGACTTTTAGTTTACATTTTAAATGATAAGAGCCCTTCCCCAAGGCTCAACTGCCTTTGTAAATCTATTGAGAGAACACTAGGCCAGGGGAATGTAAACCAAAACTGAAATGTGAAGTCCCCCTGAACGCTGCCACCATCTGAATGAACTCCCTCCTTGGCCAGGGCACTCTAAAATTTAACCTGCAAGACTGCTTCAGACTATGATGAGAAGTGGGGGTCAGACTGAAGTGCCTGAGTATACCCCTCCTGTATCAACACAGACCTTAAGTCTGCTAAGAAACATTTACAATCTATTCTCTCTGAAGCCTGCTACCTGGAGGCTTCATCTGCATGATAAAACCTTGGTTTCCACAACCCCTTATCTTAACCCAGGTATTTCTTTCTACTAATAATAACTCTTTCAACCAGGGCTTGAGGGCTACGTGCAGACAATCAGAATGTGTTTAAATCTACCTGATCTGAAAGTTCCCCCACCCCCACCTTAGGCACAGGTCCTCAGGACCTCCTGAGGCTGTGTCATGGGCACATTCTTAACCTTGGAAAAATAAACTTTCTAAATTAACTGAAACCCATCTCAGACAGTTTGAGTTCATAGGAAGGAAGGAAGCCTGGATTCTGCTAAGGTATAGACGCAAAGCCAGCCATTACTCTGGGGTTCATGCAACTTCCTCAATTACTCCTGCAGATAACATCACTATTGTAGAATTAGAAGACTGGCCTTTTGAGATATCTTCTCAGATTTTTTTTTTGCACACTCTGAAATCTATAGTTCCAAGGACCCATCTACTGATGATGACTCCACCTGGACCTACCAACAGTTCCTGTGGCCCCACCTAGAAGCTATTCAGTGTCCAGAAGGATCATTTCGCACACCTCTATGCTTGCACCAATCAGCAGCGAGCCTCCTACTCAATCCCACACATTCCCCAAACTACCTCTGAAAAACCCTAGCTCTCCAATTCTCAGGGAGACTGATTTGAGTAATAATAAAACTCTCATTCAGCTGGCTCCGTGTGAATTAAACTCTCTTTTGCAATTCTCCTGCCTTGGCAAATTTGCTCTATTTGGACAGCAGGCAAGAAGAATCCACTGGGCAGTTGCAGTAGAACACAGACGCTACCAGGGACTAGGCCAAGGAAGAGAGAAACTTGAAGTCCCAGCAGGTCCACTGGGAACTCACTGCCAAAAATGGTTTCTGTTATCACTCTAATAATCACTCACATTCTCTGAACATCCTGCTTAAGGCTAGGATGGCCTGGGGAAGTGGAGGTTACAATTTAAAAGGCTCCAATTAAATATGATAGGGACAGGAGACAGAAATATTGGTTAAAAGAAGGCGGTTCCCAGCAAAGGCCCCACTCTCAAGCCTGGAAATTCAAGGCCCTAAATGGGAACAGGCATTTCTATTATCATGTCCCAAAGTTGTCTTTTGGCTTGCCATGCTCCCCTATCCTGTTCCCATGTAAATTCCTGACCCTAGCCTCCAGAAGTAGATAAGGAGATAAACAGAAGCGCAGCAGAATGGCAGAGCAACATGTTATAGAGAAGGGAGGAGCATCTGAACATGGAGAGGAGTTTGGTTGGGGACAGTCAGAGAGGAGATCAGCCTACTGGACAGCCAAACCCCAAGGGAAGATCTTCTTCCTACTCCATCCTCTTTCTGCTCCCCATCCATCCCACTGAGAGCCACCTCCACCACTCAATAAAACCCCTGCATTCACCATCCTTCAAGTCCATGTGTGACCTGATTCTTCCTGGACACCGAACAAGGACCTGGATACCAAGAGGGCATTGAGCTGGTTAACATTTAAGGTGTCCATGGATGGCAAGGCTAAAAGAGTGCACTGTGACACCACTGGAAGGTTGGAATATGTTTAAATCACTTGGGCTTCGAGAGTAGCAGACACCTATCCTTGAATGCTGCTGTGGGGCCAGGGGCCAGAGCCCAGAGGAGCTTGCCCCAGCTCCCGCACCTGCCCATCTGTGTTCCCCATCCCATAAGGGATTTGAGCACACAAGGCAGCCAAACAGATGAACTATACCTCTGTCACATGTCTTGTCAGGGAGGGCCGGGGAACTCTCCCATTTCAGATGGAAATCCTTGGAATGACAGCCCCAGCAGCTCCCCAGTGCCATGAAAAGTGCCTGAGGTTTGAGAACAATGTGTCACTCCCATGTGACAGCTTTGCCTCATCAATGTGAGGCAGAACACCCACTAAAGTTATCTACATATCGAGAGTATTTAGACTCAGCATTTGTGATGCCTCTGCTCCTTCTATCTGCCCCGAGCAATCAGTATCTTTTTTTTTTTTTTTTTTTGAGATGGAGTTTCGCTCTTGTTACCCAGCCTGGAGTGCAATGGTGCGATCTCAGCTCACCGCAACCTCCGCCTCCTAGGTTCAGGCAATTTTCCTGCCTCAGCCTCCTGAGCAGCTGGGATTACAGGCGTGCACCACCACGCCCAGCTAATTTTTTATATTTTTAATAGAGACGGGGTTTCACCACGTTGACCAGGATGGTCTCGATCTCTTGACCTCATGATCCACCTGCCTCGGCCTCCCAAAATGATGGGATTACGCGTGAGCCACCGCGCCCAGCTTAATCAGTATCATTGAAAGGAAGAAAAATTCTCCTCAATTACAGCAAGTGGATTTAACGTTTTCCATCTATCCTCAATTACCCTTATCTCTCCCCTTGTCACCCTGTGACCCAATGGAAAGCAGCCTCTAGGTCCTTGCCTGCACACAACCCACCAGCCATCAGAGATATATTAAACTTTTCTTGACCTTAACTCCACTCCAAATTTGAGAGCCCTTTGGTATCATAGCAAGTTCTAAGCCACCTATCAGGAGTTTCAAAGTTAGATTTTAATCATAGAGAAATTGCTCTTTCCTCAGTCAAGATAAAACTCTTCCTATTGGGCCAATGTCTAATTAAGGCTATTTTGATTGCCCCAAAACAGACACTAATTTTAGGCCAAGTCAATGTTTTCACCTGCTTAAGCAAAATGCCTGATTGTTGGCAGGTCCACTGATCTTTAATACCAGTCCAAGGATATTTTGTGTTTTTCTTTTCCTTGTTCTCCAAGAGTCTTCCTCTGAGATTTCCCCCAAGCTGTTCCCCTCAAGTGAAAACTTGCACTGACTTGGTGACCAAGAGCATCAACACCAAAAGACTGGTTTTGAAAGTGCCTATAGGTACTTGACACTTTTTCGAGAATAATCTGCACAGAAATCTCACCGTCTTATACTCAACATAGCAGTGAGCAGCACAAGACCAATCCCCTCCTGTGTGCTGTCCGAGTTTTTACTCTGATAGTTGATGTGGCCTCTTTTCACTCTTTTACGCTATAAGCTAAAGGATCTCTGCCCAATTTTTCAAGTTACTTCTTCAGCCATATAGAATATTAATTTTGGATTAATCTTTTATCAAACTATGGTTTAAAGCTTTGCTTCTAATGAAGGACAACCTATCCGTGAGGACAGAGGATGGCCTCTTCATTAGAATCTGCGTGATGCACTCTTTTATCCTCATCCCTCTGCATTGCTCCCAATAGATAGCAAGTGCTTGATAAGTCATTGTGGATTGCAGCAATGAACCAAATCTGACCAGCCAGTCAATATAGAATTATACTACAGCAAGTTTTAGCCCATTCAGCATGGTTCAGCCTTCCGTAAAAACAACTGTTTTTTCCCCAAGGCTTTTTCTAAAGCTGTTAATCAGTCCATATTTGGTGATCATTGTTTCTCTGTGGCCTAAAGACAAGACATGAATATCACTGTTTAGAGTTAATTCTCACCTACCAAAGAGAGGAATCAGTCAGATATCCTTCCTTCTCTACGTCTTCAAATTTTAAGTAGCTACCAACATGAGCTTTGGAGCCAGGCTGCCTGTCTGGATCTTGACTCTGCTACTTATTTAGCTGTCCCCTTGGGCAACCTTCTCTATGCCTCAGTTTTCAATCTGTAACATTAAAATGATCATTGTTTTCATAAGGTTATTGTAAGGACTAAATGAGTTAACATATACAAAGTCCTTAACGCTGTGTGGTACCATTAAGTACTCAACAAATAATAACAGTTATTATTATATAATTTTGGCCCAATTCTGTAAAAAGTCTTTAGCTTGATGTACCTAAGAAGACTTGTATCATCCTTGAAAGACAACTTTAAAAAATCACAATGAGACAACCAAATGCCTAGGCAAATAAAAAGAGGTCCCCAGAGAATCTTCAACCTGCCCCGCAAGTGTTTACATCAGATGTTTACATCAAACACTGCCCCACAGTGTTTTGTGCAGATGAGGGAACCTGTCCAGGTCCTTATCTGAACATGCCCACATGCACACTTGGGGAACAGGGTTGCAGCTACAGGCAATGAGGAGGAGCCTGTCTTCTTCCTGTATGGTGGCCTGGGATCCAATCTGGGAGGTGGGGGGACTTGTCAGCAGGACTCCATCTTGCTTTGCTGAATTTTTTCTTTTTTTCCTTTTCACTCAGTAAAACCCTGTTCTACTCACCCTTCAAGGTATTCGTGAAATTTTCCTAGCCATGTGACAAGAACCTGGTTTTAGCTGAACTGAGCAAAATTCTGCAACAACATTATCCCCACCCCGCAAAATAGTTTTCCTTCCAGTATAGATACTTACAGGTAAGTTACTTCCATAAACCACTGCCCCAGCACCTGTTGGTCTTGATGAGCTCACTGAAGCTTCCTGAGGTTACAGTAACATTTGGAAATACAAAAATTCTTTACTTTCTTTGGAGCTGCTTCTCCAAATCTGTCCCCTTGCTGACATCCACATGTGAGTTCAGACTCCAGGGAGACACCACAGAGAAAGAGGGAGCCTCCCCTGCCAGGCCAAGGGCTGGGGCAGGGAAGAGCCCTGGAGGGCTGGAAGAATGATGCAGGGTGTTAGTCCTGGATTCTGGTGTAGGCCTCCAACCTCCCTAAGATTCCAAGTCCAACAATCTAAACTTCACTCAGAGCTCCTGGATGTTTGAAGCTCCTGATAAGAGACTGTTGGCTGCAGAGGAGATTCTGAGCAAGGGTAAAATTCTTTGTGCTATTTGTTCCCAGGATTGAGGAGCATGTGATGAGATGCTGAGTTGAGCTTTATTCTCAAATAAAGGATCAACTTCAGGACTAGCCTTATCGCTGGCTCAAGACAAGTTTGGGCCTTCCAGCCCTGCTAAATTAGGAAATGAGAGATGCAGAAAATGTGCTTTAGGGAAGCTAATTTGCCATTTCTGTGCAAGTTGGATTGGAAAAGAGAGTGGACCTTGAAGACAAGGATTCCCATTCAGAAAGGTGAGTGGGCGTGTGGCAGGTGTGCCAGCAGTGAAAAGAGAAAGGAACAGCTAGGACAGTCCCAAGGAAATGCAATTCAAACACTGGCTAGCCAGCTGGATATGGAGCAGGGAGAAGAGAGAGGTCAGAAGCTCCAAGGTTTCAAGCCTGGGAGATTCAAGGAATCCCATGACTAGGAAGAGGGCCCAGTGATGTTGGAGCTGAATGACTAGCTGTTGGGTTTAATGACATCTGCCTGCAAAGTTGCAGTCAGTAGCAAGCATGGAGGATTTGGAGGTACAGAAAGCAGGCAGGGCTGAAAACTCAGGTCCTGGAGTGACTCCATCCATTGTGAAGTTGTGAGGATTGGTGTGTTCTCTGAGGGAAATGACACAAAGAGAAAAAAGCACAGAGTTGCCATCTAAAAACTGAGGCACCCTCTTGTCAGGGCAGAAGGAAGAGTGAAGAAGGAAAGGAGAAGACATCTAAGAAGGAAGATGTGAGTCAGGGTTCTGCAGAGAAACAGAATCAATAAGATGTGTTTGTATGGGGGGCTGGGGAAAGAGAGATTTATTTTAAGGAATGGGCTTACACAATTATGGTGGCTGACAAGTTCAAAATCTGGACATCAGCCGGGCGCGGTGGCTCACGCCTGTAATCCCAGCACTTTGGGAGGCCGAGGCAGGTGGATCACGAGGTCAAGAGATCGAGATCATCCTGGTCAACATGGTGAAACCCCGTCTCTACTAAAAATACAAAAAATCAGCTGGGCATGGTGGCGCGTGCCTATAATCCCAGCTACTCAGGAGGCTGAGGCAGGAGAATTGCCTGAACCCAGGAGGCGGAGGTTGCGGTGAGCCGAGATCGCGCCATTGCACTCCAGCCTGGGTAACAAGAGCGAGACTCCATCTCAAAAAAAAAAAAAATCTGGACATCAGGAAAGAGCCAGTGCTGCAGTTCAAGTCTGAAACCTGCCCAGTGGCAGAGTTCCCCTTGCTCAGAGGAGGTCAGTTTTTTGTTTTTTTGAAACAGAGTCTAATTCTGTCACCCAGGCTGGAGTACAGTGGCATGATCTCAGCTCACTGCAACCTCCGCCCACTGGGTTCAAGTGATTCTTGAATCAGTCTGCCGAGTAGCTGGGATAACAAAGGTGTGTCACCACACCTGGCTAATTTTTGTATTTTTAGAAGAGACAGGGTTTTGCCATGTTGGTTAGGCTGGTCTCGAACCCCTGACCTCAGGTGTTCCTCTCACCTCAGTCTCCCAAAGTGCTGGGATTATAGTTGTGAGCCACCACATCCAGTGGAGGTCAGTTCTATTCAGCTTATTAGATGAATACATTATGGAGGGCAATCTGCTTTATTCGGGGCCTACAAATTTCAATGTTAATCTCATCCAAAAAAATACTCTCAACAGAATCATCCAGAATAATGTTTGACCAAATGCCTGAGCACTGTGGCTCAGGCATGTTGCTACATAAAATTAACTATCACAAAAGACAAGGACTTGTCCTCAGGGAGGCCAAGGATGAGGTTTTAGATAGGTAATGACAATGGAACATGAACACTGTCTCAGAGGCCAAGAGCCATGAAGGAAAAGTCCACTGGATTCTGCATCTAGATTTGCCGGACCACATTTCTCTTCCTACTAAGTGTAAAATACTGGTTAAGAGCATGCATGGGCTTTGGGGCAAAAAAATATTCTGAAGCCCATCCTGACTCAGCCATTATTTACTGTGAACTGGCACAAATCATGCACAAATTACTTTCCCTCTCTGGACCTCGGTTTTCCCATCTCTAAAATAGAAATAATTGTACCTATAAAGATCTTTTTGAGAATTAAATTTTTTTGTCTATCTAATACATGCTAACTGATAAAGTATAGCTGTATTAATATTATCATCACTAATATTCATATCATTATCATCTTGATCATTATCATCTTCAGCTGTTCCATATTTGGAGGACACAATTTAGAGTAAAAGGATTAGAGAGGGAACAGATTAAAGACTAAAGGAGGGATTAAGAAGGAAATGAGGAATAAGAAAAAATGCGTGCCTATATTTCGATAGCAGACCTAGCATTCTACACTGAAACCCAGTTCTGAGTCTGGAACACTTTTAATTCATTCTCTTCCCTTTTACAAGCAAGGAACATTTTCATCACTAATACATTTATTTTTCTCAATCTATAGTTCAACAACACAGAACTAGAGAAGACTTATTTTCTCTACCCTGCATCTCTGTCACCAGATCAGCATATTCCTGATCAGCATATTCCCATGGCTTAATGCTTGATTATGATGCTACTTTCCTAGAAAACTTCTAGTGCGAATGAGGGTCATAGTGGACCACAGCAATTCCTTCCCCCAGCATTGCTGAGGCAAATGAGGAGGGAGCAGGTGTGGATCCTAACTACAAAGAGCAGGCATGGATTTTAGCTCTTAAACATTTTACTCAGGATTCCCTGACAATCAAAACTGCCTTTCATTTCTTCTTTCAGCCCAGTGGATTAGGGGTTAATGACTTTGTCCTAAGAAACAAAAGGCTCGCATTCAATTAAAAAGATCTCAGAAACAAGTCAGGCATGAAGAGTGTTCTAGAAACTCTACAATTGAATTTCTTTTTCATTGACAAATGATCCTGCCATCATTGTAGATAGGGTAACATATCTAATTCCTATAATTCTATATCTTAAAATGAAGCCTGCAAGAAATGCCTTGATGGAAAGGAAGATCAATGGGACTGAACGGAACATATTCCACTTCATTCCCCCTCTCTGAATTCAATTTCTCACCAGGTACTCTGATAGCTTCCTTCTGCCACCCCTTCCAGAAGCCAATTCTCATTTTCCAACCCTAGAAAAAGATTACAAAGCCAATGGAATCACCAAACACCTAACTTAGCAGGGCCCCAATCTTCTGCTCCAAGTAAACCTCTTCTTCTTTGGAATTTCACCTTTATGTTCTTCATCCAGCGGAGAAAGAAACAAACAGGGAAAGCAGAAAGAAAAGAGGTAGAGAGGGTGCTGCAAGGCCCAGAGAGTTTACAAACAAACTAGTATTACAAGGCACCAACCACACTTACTTTATGCTTAAATCACACTTGAGTTGGTTCTTCTGAACAAGCACCAGCATGCAAATCATTCACTTGTCAGCATTATCTGTGGCCTGTTACATGACAGGCACAATGCTACACACTGGGGGTTGCCAGTATGAAGACAAGACATGGTCCTGGAATGTAACATTACTCATGGTGTCACCTTGGCCAAGTTATTTAATCTCCCTGTGACCATATGTTCTCATCTGTAAGTGGGGATAATAATAAGCTCTACCTCAAAGGTTGTGATAACAATTAAATGTGTTATTACATAGAAAGCACATAGCGCTATGTTAGAGATATGATCACAGGAGGATAGGATACTTGAGAGTCAAGCAACAAATTCCACCTGGACCTTCACACAGACAATGATACTTGGGCTGGGCATTTATAAAAATTGTGTAAGGTTTTAAGAAAAGTGTAAAAGAGACAGAAAGGCCATGCTGGAGGACAGGCCACCATGAACAACCACTCAGAGGTGAAAATGCACACGTTCCTTGGATGGTGAGAGGCTGGAGTGTGGAGGGAGCTGTGAGGGGGAGGCTGCTGGAGCCTCAGGCCTCCTCTTCCAGGCTCTGCTGAGCCTGTGCACCCAGGGGAGAAGCCTGTCCAGATGATCTACAGAGCTCCTGCTGCAAGGAGGAAGCAGTTCTTAACTGTGTCCAAGGAAGAGTGGTTCAGGACAAAGAGAGGGAGCATTTCCCATCTGGTCCTGTCACTTCCCCACTGGTGGAGCAGGAAGGACAGAGGGATGTCTGGTCTGAGATAGGTTCAGTTAAATTCAAATTTCCAATAATTCTAATCCTTGACCAAATTTCTGTGACTGGAGCCTTCTGCTCTAGAATCTTCCCTCCTTTGGGCACCACCTTCACAAGCACAAACTACTGACAGGCTTTCCTTTGCCCTCACTTTCCAGAGTTCCCAGCACTCTAAGGAAGGAGCAGCCCAAGTGAGGCAGAAATGGGAAGGCCATTGGGTACAGAGGTGACCTCAGTAGCCAGTGTCTCTGCCCTCCAGCAGGGAGCCAGGATCTCAGCGGGTGGAGAGATAGAGAGCAGAGAGAAAGAGGCAGACAGATGGAGGGAGAGTCCAAGTGTGTTGGCCACCTCTGTGCTGCATCTTACACTGCCATGGCAACCATATTTTGCAAAGGAGTGACCTGGTAGAAGTAGGAGTGGTTCCTCCATCACCATCACTCCCAGTGGCCCCTTGTGGAATATGCATTCCTTGTCCCATGACCTTAGGCTCTGCTGGTTAAGGGCCCAAGGTCCAAGGGGAAACATGGTTGGAATTCTGCTGGAAGACATGCCTGCCATCTATTTGTTTTAGGCTTCTCCTGCCAGCAAGCAGGCAAACATGGCAAGGAGTTACATTGCTGGTAGGGGCAATCAGCTCTGATGACCATGAGGAACCACATTGCTGCTCTATAACAGGGGCAGGAAGGAATGCATCTGGAACCCAGAGATTTCCAGGGGTGTCTGTCAGGGCTTCCTGTGCCCATGATAACTATAAACGGGCCATTTGTGTACAACTGTGCCCTGGGAAGGCTCAGACCCGTTGGAGAGGAAAGTTCAAGCCAACCCACTGGCTAGCAGCCTTGACCCACCAAAGGGCTCACTGTGGTGGGGGAAACACAGAAGTCAAGGTGGAGGATGATGAATCCTGATGGAGGCCTTGGGATCAGTTATAAGGTCACACACCATGACACATTCCACTAACTCTCATGTCCTCAGGTTTTTGGAAAAATGACAGGTGGCCACGCTTTGAAGTCATGTGGCAAACTTGACTTCATGGGAGGCATTACTAAATCTGAGCAGTGCAAGGGGAAGACAGCATGGTGTCCTGTCTCACTTCTTCCTGTATCACTTTTCCCTCCTGCTGTTGCTGGGCTAACCAGCTTTGTACAGCTTTTCTGCCTCAGTTGCAAGCTGCCACCTGGAGTCCTGTTCCAAAGAGAGGAAACACTCAGAACCACAGTGCTGCCACTACAGACCCAGCCATCATCCCAGGAGCCTGGCCACTCCTGATGCCAGGACTTGCCCCACAGAGTCACTCATCTTGACTGGTGAGGCTGGTTCAGATGGTCTCATTTCAGGGATATTTTCTTGGCTCCCCCTTTCATTTGTCCCAACTCACTCACAGCTGAGCATGCATGGATTAGGATAACAATGTTTCTGACAGGAAGTGTATTACTAGAATACTTTTCGAACTCCTTGTGTATACACACACACACACACACGCACACACCAGTGAAACCTTTCCTAATATAAAGATCCAAGGTTTTCGTAGTGGCTTTAGGTTGTCCTATTTTCTGTAGCTAAGTTTTATACACATACACACACATGTACACACGCACACAGTGTCTTAAACATAAGTTGATGGAGTGTGAAACTGCATTTCGTTTATTACATAATGAAACACCCTAATGATACTCTTATATATAAAATGCCTTTTCTCTGAACCATTTTTCTTTTTAGTATTTGATGTATGTTATTACCACAATTTTCATCTGTTTTTCAGAAATAGTCTACAAAATCTATTTTCCTCACTGGGAAACTAGACCAGAAGAGTAGATATCCCTGTCTATGTTGTTAGCAAGTATTTTGAGATGTCTTTAGGGATGCATAACTCCACGGAATTGAGAATACAAAGCCAGGAGACATTGAAAACGTGTCACATCTGTAAGGATACCTCTTGGACTAAGCATAAATGAACACTATGGAGGGTCTCATACTCAAAAGGCTTTGTGGTGTAGGCCCAAGAAAGTTATAGAGCCGAAGCCAATAATAAAGCAAATGACCAATAAACAACTTTTATACTAGTCAGGATTCATTTTTAAGTTGAAGTGACCAAAATACAACTCAAACTAACTCAAGCAAAAAAGAAATAGGTACTGGGTAAAGAGGACAGTAGAGAAACAGGCTCCCACCTACTGAGATCTAGGAACACAAAGGGACCTATGTGATCAGGTCTCTCTCCCTCTCAACTCTGCTTCTTTCAGTGTGTTAGCCTCATTCTTCCTAAATGAAGCACGATCTTTATTACAGAAAGTTCTAAGCATAACTTTGGCAGATCCAGTAAATCCCAGAGAGGGATTCTGATTGGTCCTGCTTCAGTCACATGCCCACATCTTAGTCCAATCACTGAGGCCTGGAGAATGGGACACCATGATTGGCCAGACTCTGGTCACATGCCCACACCTCTAAACTTAGTGAAGCAGAGCACCACCAGTGACAGTCACATCAGAACCGCATGGAATATAAAACTGTATTTCCTTAAGGAAATGGAATGCCAGAGAAGGGCAGAAGGGAAACCAGGAAGACAAAACAGTAAATTAACTACCTCAAAATCCAATTTACCAGTGTTTTTCAACTTACACTTAACCAAGCAAAAATTTCTTCTCCTCCCATAGTGGAAAAGAGGGTTTATCTAGATTCATAGATACAAGACTGAAGAGTGAAGAGACACCCAGAGAATGTTCTAAAATCTGCTGGTTAGCATCACCACACAGAGAAATCTCTGCTTCCAGAGGAGGAGCCAAGTTCAAGTCAGAGGTGAGAAATGCCAACAGGAAAACTCCCTTTCTCCAGGGATATTCAGGCCAACACTAGGAAACCACAGCCAAGTCAAGCAGGGCTCAGGGTGGGGCTGCTGACACTTCCACCCCAGCCAATCCAAGGTGCAAGCCTGCCTCTTGCAGCCCAGCGTGGCTCCCACCATTGGCACCTCGTGCCCATCACAGGCTGCAGCTCCTTTGCTCCACCATCTTCCCAGCCCCTCCCAATCAGAACTTAACTACTCCTTTTGGATTCTGCTTTTCACTCCTTCTTCATCAGGCTATGGAAGCTTAGACTTCATAATCTTCAAAAATAGTTTTAAAGAAAGCTATTCCTACCCTGCTAAAGTAATTACATGATTCTGCCCCCTTAAACACCCAAAGCCCTAATCCAGGTTCTCAAACTATGATCTTAATCGCTTTTCCAGTCTTATCTCCAATGACTTTTCTTCATGAACACTTCCTTCATAAACACTCTACTTCAAATTACTCTCCTTCAACTATGTTTTCACTTGCCAGACTCTGACCTTTGCTTAGGCCATTTCCCTCACTCAGGTGTTTTTTTTCTCCACCAGAATTCCAGTCTTTCTTCAAATGTCAAATCAAAAACAACCCTCCTCATGGAGACTCCTGTGGCCACCTCAGTGGGAAACAGGCAACAGCATTGGTATTAGAATCACTGATGTTGGTTGGAATCAAGCTCACTTAAATAGCTTCCAAGTATGAAATTTCTCTACTTGCCTCTTTAATATTCTGTCATCACTTTTAGAGAGTTATTTCACCTAACTCCAGCCAGAAATACTAATGCATGCCCTGGGTCTAAAGAACGTATTGCCTTTGGAATTTTTATAAGAATTTAGGATTGAGACCTCTGAGTATGCCATGAAAAATATGAGCCTTACTCTCGTGAGCTGAGGGAAGTAAATGCATGTGAACCTATGAATCTCAAAACAACACATAAAATGTGTAAGGATCTCATGCTACAAGGTTATTAGTTTGAAATTTTTGATTTTGCTGCCAGGTGTCCATAACTACACTACCCACTGACAAATACATTTATTAGAAGTTTTGCTTACAAAAAGACTGAACTATTTTATCAGGGAATCTAATATACAAATAGTTTCTAGAAATTGTAAGTCTTGTCATACAGCACACTAGTGGTTAGAGCTTATGAAATACATAAACAACTTCTAATATATTCTTTTCCTTTATAAAATTGTTTAGTTTGTTCTGTGAATTTGATACAACTCTATATTTTAAGTTGTCTTCCCAAGAGTTTCCTACGTGTTAGGATTCTGTTTTTTATCACAGCAAGCTGTTTCACATTGATGTGATGGTATGTAGAAGTTTGTTATTTTTTATTGGTGTATGTAGTATTTTATGATATAACTATACCACGATTTATCCTTCTGTTGACAGTGAATTGTTTCCAGTTTGGAGCTACTGTAAACATTCATGTGCGTGTCTTCTGTTGGACATGTGAACTCATTTCGCATGGATATATACTTAGGAGCACTGCATCTAGGAGTGCAATTGCTGTGTCATAGGATAGACAGATACTTAGTTTTAATAGATGTTTCCAAAGTGGTTGAACTGATTGCACTCCCTTCTTTAATGTATGAGAGTTCTAAGTGTCCCACATCCTCACCAACACTTAGTGTTATTAGTTTTGAAAAAAATTTTAGCCATTCTGATGGGTATGGGAATTTGTACTTTCCTAATGAAAAATGTTACTAAACATCTTTTCATATGCTTACTAGACATTTGAATTAATCTTTTATAAAATATTTGTTTACAAAAGATTAATTTAATGTTTAAAATGGTTTATTTTCTTTTGCTTTGTAGTTCTTCATAAATTTTGTATACAAAATCTTTGTCAGACATTTGTATCATAAATATCTTCCTCTATTCTATTGGTTGCTCTATTAATCAGGGTTCTTTAGAGGGACAGAACTAACGGGATAGATGTATATACGAAAGGGAGTATTAAGGAGTATTAACTCATACAATCACAAGGTAACATCCCACAATAAGTTGTCTGCAAGCTAAGGAGCAAGGAAGTCAGTCTGGGTTTCAAAACCTTAAAAGTAGGAAAGCTGATAGTGCAGCCTTCAGTCTGTGGCTGAAGGCCCGAGATCCCCTGGCAAACCACTGGTCTAAGTCTTTCAAGAGTCCAAAAGCTGAAGAACTTGGAGTCCAATGTTCAAAGGCAGGAAGCACCCAGCATGGGAGAAAGATGAAAGCCCAAAGGCTCAGCCTTTCTAGTCCTTCCACATTCCTCTGACTGCTTTTATGATGGCCAAACTGGCAGCCTGGATTAAGGGTGGGTCTGCCTTTCACAGCCCACTGACTCAAATGTTAATCTCCTTTGGCAACACACACCCAGACAGACACACCCGGGATCAGTACTTTGCAACCTTCAACCTAATCAAATTGACACTCAATATTAACCATCACAGTCGCATGCCTTTCTTGATGTGATCAGCAGACCTTCCTAATTTAATAAAATCTAATTTATCTTTTTTTTTTCTTTTATGATAGTCTGGCTTTTACATTTAGATATATAATTTACCTGGAATTATTTGATGTGTATGGGATGGAGTTATAGAATTCAAGAAGTTAAATCCCTTCTAAAATTCTGGCACTCTGGCCAATGAAACTTTGCAATCACACCTTTGATTTAATTAACTTGAGTAAAGAGAAAGTGAGCCTATGCAAAGAGGAACATATACAAAGTGAACCAATGCCAAGGTGAAATGCCAGGAGGAATATTCTAGTTTTCTCAGCAGCTTGGCATATGCTTGAAATACAATTCTTTTCAAGGGAACTCAGCAAATTAGGGGACGTTTCTCACCCATCTTTGATGAAGTCATATTTGGGTCTATTGCCATGTTTCTCAGCCTTGGCATTATTGACATTTTGGCTGGATACTTTCTTACGTGAGCCGCTGTCCCATGCACCCTTGTAGTGTGTTTAGAAGCATTCCTGACCTCCACCCACTAGATGTCACGAACATTTCACCCTGCAGTTGTGACAACCAAAAAATTAAAGAACAATGGGATTATCTCCATAAAGCCTGGGACAAGACCCAGTTCCACTGCTCTGGATAGGTGAACCTGGTCCTCTTTTCCTTGCCCATGCTACTTTTCCTTGTTCGTTGAATTGGGGTACCACAGCAGCATCAAAGCATTGATGGGTGGTGGGGATTGACCAAGCTGGTTTTGCGAACCCACAAATGGCTCCCATTTTAACGGTAAACCACTATTCCCATATAAAGAATAAAGTGATTTTTCTAATGTCACAGGATAAATGGCAAAGCTGGAATTTGGATCCACATTGGGTTTACTCCAAAGCCTTTTGCTACCCCACCTTGCAAATGGATGTATATTTGGGAATGATACTAAGATAGCGGAAAGTTGTATGCACTATCCAGACTATCCCAGGGATGTCAGAGGAAGAAACTCTGCTCTCTTTCTTGTCTGAATCTGTCATTTGAGGGAATGCCAGGTAAATGGCTGTCACAGTGACCCATAGTTCCTCTGTTGTAGAGGGATCTAGGCTGAGTCAGCAAAATCTGGATGCAGAGTAAAAAGAAGAAGGATTCCTGACCAAAAGAAGCAGGAAACATAGATGTTCCAGTCTGTGGCTACTTGAAGTCTAGCTTTCCCCATCGCCCTACGTGGCATGGATAATGAAAATCTCTTGCAAGTCAGTCTCCCAGGAGTCAGCCAGGCAGAGAACCACCTAACAGACCAGCAGACCCAACACAGAGACCATGAAGCAGAAGACGTGTCCTCCCACAAGGCCAGATCTGTAGTACTTTCACTCAAGGCCATCCTTGACAAGCAATAGCAGGGTTATGATGTTGCAATCCTGTAATTTCCATTATGATAAATGTATATGCTAGGGGCCAGAGAAAGGCAGATTGATAACTTCATTTAGAGCAAACCAATTGAATTCCACTGAGAGATTCATAACTCATTGAAGAAATGTGCAAAGGGTGTTAAAGAGCACTGTGTCTCTTCCCCTGGTAATTTTTACAAGCCTCATCAATTTTTGTCCCACAAATACTTTCATTTGAGTTGTTTACATAAAAGTCCTAGAATTCATGGAGTTAAAACCCTTCTAAGATTCTGGCATCTTGGCCAGCAAAACTTTGCCATGACACCTTTGATTTAATTAACATGAGTAAAGGAAAAGTGAGCCTATGCAAATGTCGGCTGGCAGCCGTGACACTCAGAAAAAAAGCCATAAAGACAGCCACGGGCAGTGCCCACGACAGCAGTGTCCTGGAAAACGATACACTTAAGTGGTCCAGATTCCCTTGCTGAAAAATCCTTTCAGCTGTCTTAGCCTTAACACTGCTACACACTTAAGCATTGCTTGTTCTGATTCCCTATCTATTGACTGAGTAGAGCCTGAGGGGTTAGGTCATGCCACTCCCTCCAATACACACATTTCAGTCCCTTGATTTACATAAAAGCTGAGAAATCACTATGATAAAGACTCAAATCAGGGAGTTCAGTGAGAAACAACACAGCTGGTGGACTTAACAGATGGTGAGGCTTGGTGCAGTGGCAAGCACAGGGTGTAGAATGCCTGGGGACAGTGGAACATGCTTGTGCCCTCCCTCCCTGTACTCTGCTGCCACAGAACTGAAATTTGCATTTAGTCTTTCTGGTGCCTATATAGGCTGGTGCCTGGAGACAAATGTCTTTCTCTGTCCTTTGCCCCAGTTTGGTGGAGAGCAGGGAGACTAGCGAAAACCAGCTTAAATGAAGCAATAATGGAGGTGTTGAGGCCTAATTCACCATAAGGAAGAAGACTTGTGTGGTGATGAGCCCAAGCTAATGCTAAGAGAGAAAGTAGTGACTCTTGGCCTTGGACAGCAACTGACACGAGAATCTACCCTGATCCAGCTCTGCTGGTGTCACATGTGTGTCTTTTGAGAAATAGTCTGCATAAACAACTCTGCTCTGGGGCCTTCGTATAAGAAGAAATACTTATTTAAAGCAGCAATAAAGGAGCTTTGGCCTTGAGCCTTGTAGAACTGTCAGGGTTTGAGTGAGTGAAGTTTAAGTTTATCTACCTGTGATAGCTATTCCTGAACAGGATTCATGTGAGTACAATTATAAGCAGCATCCTGGGTCTCTAAACCTACTGGGAGAAAAGTGCTGGGATTCCAGCAGCAAGCAGAGGTCTCAAAGACATTAAGATTCGAGACTATGTCTTTATTCCCAATCTGACAAAGTTAGAGATGCCTGGACATCAGTGCTTACCAATCTTGCCTCCACAAATATTTTCAGTCTCTAAGGCATGGGTGATTTCCTTTCCCTGTTTAAAGCCAATCTTCCACTTGTGCACTAGATCTCAATTCTATCACTTACCTGAGGGGTTTGCTCCAGCAATTCTCTTCCTTCTCTTATATCTTCAGTTTTTCTTTCCCTGCTCGATCATTACCACGAGCATGCAGGCATACTATTATTTCTTCTATCTTTAAAACAAATAAACATTCTCCTAACCATACTTTTCCGCTAGCTCCATTTCTTTGCTCTCTCTCCTACCAAATGCTTCAAAAGTGTCATATATTCTAATCAAGCACTTTCCTCTCATTTTGTCTTAAACCTTTCAATCAGTTTCTTGTCTTTAAAATTGGTCTTATAAATGTTACCATTTACCTACACACTTCTAAGTCTAATGCTTAATTTTTATTTTTATCTATCTTTTTCGACCAGCAGCCTTTGGCTTGACTCATCATGCCTTCCTTCCTGATTCACTGTTATTCACTGGCTTCCTGAATGGCCCACGTTCTTTGTTTCACCTCATATCCCAGTGATTCCACTCTTAGCTTCCTTCACTATTCTTCCTCTCTCCTCTATCGACTCAACTCCCTTGATGATATGATTCAGTCTCATTGTTTTAAATCCCATCTAGTCCTCAGCGACTCCCAAATTTACATCTTTAGCCAAGAACTTTCTCCTCAATTCTAGATTCATATGTCCAACTTCCTACTGGACATCTCCACATTTTCCCTTAACATGTCAAAAACTTAACTCGTGATTCCCATTTCAAGTGCATCGCTTCCTATCCTAGTTGATGGCAACTCTATCTTTCCAGTTGCTCAAGTAAAAACCTTTGAATTAATTATGGACTCCAGTGTTTTCCTTACAGTCCCCACATACACTATATCTGGAAATCCCTATCTTTCAAAATATAACCATAATTTGACTACTCTTTTTTTTGAGACGGGATCTCACCCTGTTGCCCAGGCTGGAGTGCAGTGGCAAGATCTCAGCTCACTGTAACCTCAGCCTCCCGGGTTCGAATGATTCTCCTGCCCCAGCCTACTGAGTAGCTCGGATCACAGGCACCTGCTACCATGCCCAGATAATTTTAGTATTTTTAGTAGAGATGGGGTTTCACCATGTTGGCCAGGCTGGTCTCAAACTCCTGACCTCATGATCCACCTGCCTCAGCCTCTCAAAGTGCTGGGATTACAGGCGTGAGTCACCATGCCCAGCCAATTTGACTACTCTTTACTACCTCCATTGCAACCACACTGGTCTGAACTACCAAACTCACTCCTGAATGATTACAATAACCTCCTCATAACTCTTCCTACCTATATCTGGGGCCCCTCTAATCTATTTTAAACACAATAGTAAGAGTAGTCCTTTTGTAAAAGTGAGAAAATAGTTTAATATTTGAAAATCCATCAATGTAATTAATCACATTAACAGAATAATGAGAAAAACTGCATACATAATTATCTCGATAGATACTGACAAAATTATTTGATAAAATTCAAAACTGGCAAGGTGCTGTGACTCACACCTGCAATCCCAGCACTTTGGGAGGTTGAGGTGGGAGAATCACTTGAGTTCCAGGAGTTTGGGACCAGTCTGGGCAACATAGGGAGACCCCATCTCTACAACTAATTTTTAAAAATTAGCTGGGTGTGCTGGTGTGCACCTGTGGTCCCAGCAACTTGGGAGGCTAAGGTGGGAGGATCTCCTGAGCCCAGGAGGTCAAGACTATAGTGAGTTGTGATTGAGCCACTACACTCCAGCCTGGACAACAGAACGAGACTGTCTCAATTTAAAGAAAATCAAACATGAATTCTTTATTATTTTTATTTATGTAGAGATGAGGTTTCACTTTGTTACCTGGGTTAGTCTTGAACACCTGGCTTCAAGCAATCCTCTTGCTTCAGCCTCCCAAACTGCTGGGATTACAGGTATGAGCCCCAGAACCCAGGCTAAAACAAATTCTAAGTTTTAAAAAAACTCTCAGTGAATAAGAAATAGAAAGGAACTTTCTTAAAATATTTACGAAACAAGGTATCTACAAAACAAAGAAACAACAACAACAAAAAACTGGACCCAACATGATTTTCAGTGGTAATATTGAAATCTTTCTCCTCTAAGGTAAGGAAAAAGATAAGGATACGCACTGTCACCATTCTTTTCAACATTGTACTGGAGGTCCTAGCAATGCAATGAGGAAATAATAAGAAATACAATACAAAGTATAAAGATTAGAATGGAATGAGTAAGTCTTTTATTCACAGATGGTATAATAGTCATATCACAGAATACTATACATCAGGATAAAGCTACAAACTTCTGCTACATACAATCACATCAATGAATCTGCAGACAAAATAGTGAGATAAAGTAGTCAGACACAAAAGGCTGCATACCTTGTGATTCTTTCTACAAACAATATTCAAGAACAGGCAATTTAATCTATGATGATAGAAGTCAAAATAGCAGCTATCTTAGATAGTGGTGGTGCGTTTATGAATTGAGATACAAGAGAATCTCGAATGCTGGAAAGATCCTGCTTTAGATCCTGATCTGAATAATGGTTACAAGAGTATGAAAATATTCATGAAGCTATAGTTTATTGTAAATTGTATCTCAATCAAAAAAAATTAGATAACTAAAGTGCTTAGTGAGTAAATGATATTATGTCTGGAATTCAGGGAGGAGGGAAAGTGAATGGAGAGTATATTTATAAAATATTGATGAGTTGATAATTGTAAAATTGGGTAATGGGCACATGCAGGGTTATTATACTATATTGTCTTCTTTTTGGTTTAAAAAATAAATAACGAATATAAATTTGTCTACATACTAAAATATAATGTAATATTATGCAATATTATAATATTATGTAATGTAGAATAGTCATATCATAGACTACTATGCTCAGGATAAAACAACAAACTTACGTAAGTTATTATAATTGCTAATAATTATATAATATTATACACTATAATTATATGATATTTGTCTACATACTAAAAAATTAAACACAAAATTAATGAAAAAGCGAGTCAAATTATGTCATCCCTCTGCTCATATCCTTGCTTTGACTTCCATCTCATTCAGAGAAAAAAAACAAGGTCTAAATGACTACAAGGTCTCATGTGCTATGTCCTTATGGCCTCTGCCATCACTATCAGTCCTCATTCACCCATTCCAGTGACAATAGTGTTTTCTCTCTCTCCTTAGGAAAGAATACCTTGCTGCCCTAATGTCTATAGTTTTATGGTAGGTCTTGAAATCTGGTAGTATGAAGTCCTCTAACTTGGTTATTCCCTTAGCCTGTTCTCTCTGTCCAGAATGCTCTCCCAGCACATACTTACACCCCTTTCAATCTTTCCTCACATGTGATCACCTTATTCAAAACTGCAATCTACCTCCCTGGAATTCTCAATCCCTTTTACCTTAACATATTTCCCCCCATAGAAATAATAATTTTCCAACATACTGCATAACTTATTTATTGTTTATTGCCTATCTTCCCTCATCTCTTCTAAAAAATTCAAGCTCCTTAAAAGCAAGTATCTTTATTTTTTTCCTGAAAGTATTCTAGGCACCTATACAGTACCAAGGTCCCAAAGCACCTGGCACATAATATGTGCTGAATACTTTTTTAATGAATCAAGAGATGAACAGTAAATGCCATAAAAATGACTGATTCTGACTTGACCTTCTATACATCTTGACTACCAGAAGAGAATGCACTAGTCATGCCACCATAATTCCCTCTGGTCCATATAAAAGTTTCTTGTTAAAATGGCGTGTTATTCTTTGACGGTGTATTGAACATGTTGGGCAATGGGCCTGTCATTGTCATTGCTCCTTATGCCTTTTTTTTTTTTTTTTTTGAGATGAAGCCTCGCTCTGTTACCCAGGCTGGAGTATACTGGCGCCATCTCTGCTCACTGCAACCTCCGCCTCCCAGGTTCAAGCGATTCTCCTGCCTCAGCCTCTCCAGTAGCTGGGATTATAGGTGTCCATCACCATGCCTGGCTAATTTTTTTATTTTTATTGTATTTTTAGCAGAAACAAGATTTCACCATGTTGGCCAGGCTGGTTTCAAACTCCTGACCTCAAATGATCCGCCTGTCTCAGTGTCCCAAAGTGCTAGGATTACAGGCAGTAGCAACTGCGCCCAGCCTGTTCCTTGTGTCTTAATGAGAAAGATCTTTAGAGGCCTTGAAAAGGGAGGTCTAGGAGTCTCACTGACCTGCGTTTCTCAGCCCCAGGTTTGACTGTGCTTGAACCCACGACACAGAAAAGCCAAAGAATTTGGATCACAAAATACAGAAACCAGTCAGCATAGTGGATGCCTGACCTGAATAGGCTGGATTGTGTGCAGGCAGAGAGTGAGACACATAAAGCTGTCAGGCAGAGGCCTGTGGCCTTTCAGGAACAGGAGGACAGCTTCTGTCCTGACTCCCTACTCCCACTTACAGTGTGTATTCTCACACAACTCAGGAGGACTCTCTCTCCAGCCCGTGATGCCTGTTGAATCCTTAAATAAACCCTCTTTACTCAAGCTTGAGTGACTGTCAGTTGACAAGGCATCTCTAGGGCACCCAAGCCCTGATATGCTTGATCCTTAGGCAGCCAAATGGAGGTTCATGAATGCATCCCAGAACACTGGTCCAAAATGATCAATAATACAGACACAGACTCCTTGGCTGGATTCTCAGAAATATGGATTCTAATGCAAAAGGTATGAAGTAGGAGCTAGAAATACATGTTTTTTTTCTTTTTTACCAGTGCTCTAGAATATTCTAATTTGCAAATCAGTTTGGGAAATCAGTATAGGCTACTATTTCTAGATACAGACCCTCAACTCATTTCTACAGTATAAATGTAGCTCTTTTTCTAACTTAGGACAGAATTTGCATTGCAAATACGATAGGCATGTCTTATTATGCATACCTATACCATTTTCCTCCCCTGTATGAATGGTATATGAAAGGTGCAAAAATACCCTCAGTAACTCTTAGGATTTCCCTAAAAAGTGAGTCTCCTTTTGCAGCAGCTTGACCTTGGTCTGTATATGCAAATTCATAGAAATGAAAAGGAACAAAGCCCTGCTCCTGCTCCCTAGAGGTCACCAAGTCCTACACCAGTGTCACACTGACAGAGGGGTGGCTAAGATGAGAGTTTGTAAATTTTATGACTCATAATAACAGTCCAAGTGATGCAGCTGAGATAAAGGGCTAATCGAATTTCATGCTCCAAGGCATCAGCTGATTACTGCTGGGCCAAGGGGGATTTATTCCCTTTGGTTCTGATAGGCTTAAGAGGTCAGGAGCACTCTGTGAAGCTTCACATCCTACTGACCACTTCTAAAAAGGAAGATCCATGAGTCCACACGCCTGATCTACTGGGCCTGTGTTTTCTCAGATCAAAGGCAGAAGGATGGCATGAAGAGAAACCTTAAAGACAAAAGATTTGCTAAGAAAGATGGACCAGGACTTTGTGGAATGTAGCTGGGGACTCCCTAGAGAACTTGTGTGCCAGGGCCTCATCCAACCTAGAGAGGAGGGAGAACCCTGAAGACCTCCACTCCTTTCCATTGGTGTCTTAGTCTGTCTGTGAAATTAGGATAATGATGATAACCTCCTTTTTGAGGTGGTTGTGAAGATGAAGGTGGGCAAGATTGAATTATGGGGTAGGGTTACAGGTGGTGCACCAAAACTATTATTCTGACAACCTGGGAGACATCAGAGCACAGGCTGTTGGTTGAAAGGCAGCAATTCTTGGACTGGGCTCAGTGGCTCACACCTGTGATCCCAGCACTTTGGGAGGCCGAGGCAGGTGGATCACTTGAAGTCAGGAGTTCAAGACCAGCCTGGCCAACATGGCAAAAACCCGTCTCTACTAAAACTACAAAAATTAGCTGGGCATGGTGGTGGGCACCTGTAATCCCAGATACTGGAGAGGCTGAAGCAGGAGAATTGCATGAACCCGGGAGGCAGAGGTTGCAGTGAGCCAAGCTCATCATGCCATTGCACTGCAGCCTAGGTGACAGAGCAAGGCTCTGTCTCAATTTAAAAAAAGAAAGAACATTTCTTGGGCTCAATAGCTTTGCGTAGTTAAGAACTTCGGCTCCGGATCAGAAGTATACACATAGACCCAAAGCCCGAAGAGTTTTAAATTGAACTATAGAACCCAAAGCCCAGTAATTATTCAACCTCTAAGGCAATCCTCGGGCCTCACCAATAAGAAGTGAGTTTCCAACACTGTGTTACATCTCCAAAATGTGTTTTCCTAGTACCCATATAGAATATTGCCATGGGAGAAAAAAACTAAGAAAATCCTTCCAAGAGCAAACCTGGGCATTGAAAAGTAACCCAGCCATGGGGATAACAGTCATAACTCCATCCTATCCCAAAACCCCTCCAGCCCTACAGAGCCTCTCAGTTGGAACTAAGAGACTAAGCTATGCCTCCCAGTGCATTCCTCAAGACCACTCCAGAAGGCTATGGCTCAACCCAGTCCCCCTGTGGGTAGGCTGGTCTCTCATTCCTCTTCCCTAGGCAAATCCTATTAATTTTTTGGATCTTAGATCAATTTGTTCCATCTCTACTCAAAGTTCCCTAACCACCCCAGGCCACAAAACACTTTCCCTCCTCAGAATTCCTCATAACTTTTTACTAAGTATCAATATTTTGTACACAGTGATAATCTCTATTTTTGTTAAAATGAACAAATATAAAGTCAATATGTTTCAGCAGAAAGAGTTCTGACTTTGAAGACAGGCCCTGGTGCCTCTCCTTGTTAGCCAAGTAAACTTTGGTAAGTTTTTACCCTCTCTAAGACATGAGGTCACCATCTGTTAAATGCAGATAATCATACTTTGTGGAGTAATTGCGACGATTAAAATAATACATGTAAATCACCTGGCACACAGTAGGCATTTAATATACTGCCTGGTAATTCTGGTCTCATTTAATTTTTCATACGCTTTGATTTTATGTATCTAACTAAAGTTTAAGTTAAGAATAGAGTTGAGTCTTATACATTTCTATATTCTCATAGGTTAA
The DNA here is from genome assembly GCF_049354715.1 of Callithrix jacchus. Lineage (NCBI taxonomy): Eukaryota > Metazoa > Chordata > Mammalia > Primates > Cebidae > Callithrix > Callithrix jacchus. The sequence goes on from NC_133509.1 coordinate 101,056,471, forward strand.
TAATGCTCTCACAATAAGTGTGCATGAAATACAGTCATGCGTTGCTTAACCATGGGGATATATTTTGATAAATGCATCATTAGGTGATTTCATCACTGGGTGAACATCACAGTGTGTACTCACACAAACCTAGATGTCATAGCCTACTACACACCTATGCTATATGATATGGCCTATTATTGCCAGCAACAAACCTGCACAGCATGTTACTGTCTTGAATACTTAGGTAACGGAACACAAGGTTAAGTATTTGTGTACCTAAACATATCTAAACATAGAAGTACAGTAAAAATATGATACTGTAATTCTGTGGGACCACTGTTGCATATGTAGTCCACTGCTGACTGAAATGTCATTATGTGGTGCATGGCTGTATTTGTGACTAAAGATTAAAGTAACATTTGGCGTAAATCTATTTTCTTCCCTTTGGTGTTTCCAAAATACTTATAAAGAGAGCAAACCTAAGTCTGGATTCATTGCAAATGCAGTGTCTTTTTTCTAACAGTTATAGAAGCAGATGATCAGTGCCCCACAGATTTCAGGTGAGGATCTGGGACCTAGACATCCAGATATTGAGAACACAGGGATGGAATCTGTATGAAAAAAAATATTAAAATATAGCAAAAATTGAAATATGGAATTGAAATCTTTCAATTTCCAAATGGAAGTAAGGAAAGAATAAGTAAAAGATCCCCCAAAAGAACCAGGGCAATAGATTCAGGTACTAGAGACCAGTGGTAAGAGGTACTTTAAAACAAAATATGGTCTCTTGACTCAGGATCCAAGTTTTCTTTTTTGTTTTGCTTCTTTTTTTAATTTTTATTTATTTATTTTAAAAGATGGGGTTTCACCATGTTGGTCAGGCTGGTCTTGAACTCTCAACCTCAGGTGATCTGCCTGCCTTGGCCTCCAAAATGCTTGGATTACAGGTGTGAGCCACCATGTCCAGCCAGGATCCAAGTTTTTATATGGTATCTGCAGAGTCAGGCATCAACCGGGGTCTCCATCCCAGGTTAAGCAGGAGCCTGGGGGCAGCTGGCTAAGATGTGTTCCCAAAGCTTCTTCTAGGCAGACACTGACAAATATTCTGTCTTTAAAATTTAACAAAAAGAACCCAAAACTTCAAGGTATACAACCTGATTTATGTTTGAACTTATCTAAGAGCAACCATGTTCTCTTTCTATATTCCCAAAAAAGACAAAGTAAAGTACTGGTCTTCCAAAACAAATAGAGGGACGGGGTTGCTGCTCTTGCATGGTGTCTAGAAACTCAGACAACTTCATCATTCTATATTTGCATCCAAGAGAGAGAAAGGAAAACTATAATCATTTTCCATTTACCCATCAACCCATCAACCTCTAAGTGATCTTTAGGTTATTTGATTCTTGCTAACAAAAATTTAGCTATCTTTCTTGAAAGACTTTCATGTGTCCTAGGGGAAAAGTGCCTCCCCAGGCCAAGCCCAGCTCTTCCATATTTGGGGTGAGCTCCTTGATTTACCACTGGAGCGCCTCACATTTCCTTACCTTGACTTCCTCTTCTGCCATCAGGCCTTGCACCACCATCAGCCTTGGAAAAGCCTCATAACTCTGGATGACAATATCAAGACCATTAAGCCTACATACTTCAGCAAAACTGCCTCACTGCTGTCTCTGCTTCAGGTTATAAAGATTTCTCACAGCTTACACAATCCCCTTAAGCACTGGGCTTGAGAGGTTGCCCTCAGAAGGCCACTTCCAAGACCAAAGCCATTTTTCACTCAAGCACTCTGTCTATGGGGGTCTCAAACTACTGCACAGTAATGCTGATGGTGGTAGTTCTGAGGTATTACCTAGGCATGTCGCATTGCTCACATCTCAGAACTAGTGATCAGAGCTAGCCTGACCACCTCAAAACATATACGCATCCATACATGGATGCTGAAACATGAGCGTCAATTCCCCTTACTCATGATTGTGGAAAATCCACAGCCTACAGTTGAGTATAAGAATCCACTCACCAGGATTACAAATAAACTCATCAAGAGTATATTGAGTATAAAGTCAAAATCCGCATATTAAGTCTAACAATCTTAAAAATTCCCATATAACTTGGTAAGAAGGAAATTTTTCCTGGAGCCCCTAAAGTTTGAGCTTTACTAAAGCTACAAATTTATTCTTTCTTTCTTTGTTTCTTTCTTTATTTCTCTTTCTTTTCTTTCTTCCTTTCTTTCTTTCTTTTTCTTTCTTTCTTTCTTTCTCTTTTTCTCTCTCTCTTTCTTTCTTCTTTCCTTTCTCCCTTCCTTCCTTCCTTTCTCTCTCTCTCTCCCCCTTCCCCCTTCCCTCCTTCCCTCCTTCCCTCCTTCCCTCCTTCCCTCCTTCCCTCCTTCCCTCCTTCCCTCCTTCCCTCCTTCCCTCCTTCCCTCCTTCCCTCCTTCCTTCCTTCCTTCCTTCCTTCCTTCCTTCCTTCCTTCCTTCCTTCCTTCCTTTTTTTGATGAAGTTTTACTTTTGTTGCCCAGGTTGGAGTGCAATGTTGTGATCTTAGCTCACTGCAACTTCTGCCTCCTGGGTTCAAGAAATTCTCCTGCCTCAGCATTCTGAATAGCTGGGATTACAGGCAGGTGCCACCACGTCTGGCTAATTTTTGTATTTTTAGTAGAGACGGGGTTTCTCCCTATTGGCCAGGCTGGTCTCGAACTCCTGACCTCAGGTGATCCACCCACCTAGGCCTCCCAAAGTTCTGGGATTACAGGCGTGAGCCACTGTGCCCAGCTGTACTAATTTTCAGTGGCCCTTGGCTGACATTCTCCAGCTTCCTCTTCTCATCCCAACTTTTACCTCTAGGCAGACTAACAACAGTGGCAGGATGACATTGTCAAACAGACAGCCCTATTTTAAAAGCAAGTGTCAAAGTCGAGAGTATACAGATCAAAATTTGCAAATGTTCATGACATTTGCCAAGGAATCTGTTCATTTCCTATGGTCCTGCAGCCAAATGCTGCAGGATGGTGCAATCCCTCTCTGGTGCTTGACAATGGAATCTTAGTTGTGAAATGCTATGTAGCCTGTACAAACCAAACTTTAGGGATCTTAGTACAACAAGCACTGGCATTTATTTTGAATTAGGACTCTCCTTCATTATCATATCATATCAGATATCATATCATTATCATATCAGATCCCTGCCATTGTAAACTTCTCATGGGAAAGTCCATCTAAATCGCACTGTCCAGTACACTTTTTGTAGTATTAGAAATCTTTTGTTCAATAAAAAGCCAGTAGTCACATATGGCTACTAAGCACTTGAAATGTGGCCAGTACAACTGAGGAACTAAATTTTATTTAAACTTATATTTAACCACAGGAGTGCAGTGGCTACCATTCTGGGCAGCACAAATTCTAATTGCCCTGACATGGAATAGTGCTTGCTTCCCCAGCATTTCAAATACCCCAGAATGATAACCTGGCCCAGAATGACACATGGATGAATAAGAGGAATTAGAATAAGGTCTATACACATCAAATATCAAAATGAGTGTGAGACAGCCTCCCCAGATGCAGTTTCCAAAGGGAATGACAAAAATGACTGGTTCCATGATCCTTGCCCCTTCTTTCCTGCCAGAAAAAGGCTATTTAAAAAAAATCAAAGTGTGAAGATGGCAGTAAATGTGATGAAGAGATTCTTTGGAGAAAGTAGCTGCCACTGTTACCTTGGGATCTGCCTATAGTCCTCCTAGAGCTTGGTAGGACAAAAGATGGCTTTCCTGTAGACACAGGAGGGAGAGAAAGCTGGCCACCAGAGCTGGTTAAATGCCACCCATGAAGACCCAGTTGGAGAGCAGTGGGACTCCAAAAGCACGAGCCAGGTTGGTGTGGACTCAGTGATGTGCTGGTAAATGTTTAAGAACCAGCTATCTGGAAAAAAAGGGCTCTCATTTTGCATTTGCCAATTTGTTGGGTATAAATACTCCCTTGTGGCCAATTTCCAGCCACCTGTCTGAAGTCTCTGTGGAGTTGGAAATGGACATGCACAGTCAGCTTTTGTGAGCTGACTGTATTGTAAGTCAGCTCCAGCATTCGGCTGGTAGGCCACTAGGGAGCCAGGGGTACAAGGGAAACAGCTTGCCTAGGGAATAGACAGCATCCCTTTATAGTCCAAGATTTGCCTGTGGGAGGTCCCTAGTGACAGGTCTATTTGCATATCCCAGGAGAGAAAGAATGAGTTTTAATCACTCTTCTCCAAGAGCAAAAGCTACTCAGCCAAGTCACAGCTTTCCTTTCCCCTTACCTCTCCTCTTTCTCTGCCCCTTCAGCCCTTGCAGGACAGAACATAGCAGTTTGGGAGTCTGCAAAAAGGTAAGTAAGAGAAAGAGTAGAAACTTAAAGGCAGGCAGCTGCCAATTATTGGCCTCAGCCCATTAAAAAGAAAGTGATGTCTCTCATCTGAATGAAGACCAAGAAACTAATTAATGTCTTGGGCTGGATTGCTTCTCTTACTGAATTGAAATTGTGTGTTGAGATTCAAAATGACCAAGAATCATCTATTATTTACCAAACATTTTCTAGGGGCAGGGGATAAATTTAAATCAGCCAAAAACTGATAATGATAGGGTCGAGCTTTTACTACATCATGAGTTGTGCATGCTCAACGCAATTTTGACAAAAATTTTCTCCTGGCTAAAGACACATTAAAAAATAGCATCCTATTTTGTTTTGTTTTTCTTTTTCTTTTTAAAAAAATTCTCTGTAATCCTGTATGAATTCTGGGGTGAAAAATCTTTTTTTTTTTTTTTTTTTTTTTTTTAACGAGACAGGGTCTCACTATGTTGCTCAGGTTGGCCTTGAACTCCTGGGCTCAAGGGATCCTCCTGCCTCAGCATCCTGAGTAGCTGGGTCTACAGGCATGAACCACCATGGCCAGAACCATGTCTGAGTGTTCCTTCATCCCCTGTCTTCATCGTCACAGCATATCTCATTATGGTTAACACTGGAAATCAGCACCCCAGGGATCATCATCAGATTCATGTTCTTTATTGAGAGACAAGGTATGATACTCGAAAAAGGACAGCAGCAGAAAGATCATATAACCTAAAGTCGCTAACATAAACAATGTATTTGCTTGGAGGCTGGGGTGGTATTTAGGTAAAACCAACAAGATGGGGATCAGCATGACCTCTTGATATGTAGGACAATCAGCCCTATGAGATCTTTAGTCACTCATGTCTGATAGTTATTTTTTAAAAATAACTTTTAAAAAGTAATAGTGGAAAAGAAATTAGTTATTTCAAGTATTCCAAAGCTCTCAAATGAGTGGTGTACTCTTCTTCATTTTCAAAGTAAGCCCCACCTCCCTACATTTCAGGGGCAAGGTGAGGTGGTGAACTCAAATAGGCCATAATAGAAGGTACCAAGAGGCTGAATGCCCTGGACAACTGCTGGGCTCCAGTCTGCCTGCTGTGTTAACAAACCTCAAAGAGACTCTTAAGACAACACCCAACAATGAGCCTGCTAAATGTAAAGGACCCTAAAGTTAGGCTAGACCTACAGGGGGCTCATTCTGAAAATATATGTTTTCTATTTATGGCTTTTAAAAGCCAAATGCGATCGGTCCACCCTGAAGTGATTACTTCATCTCCACCCAGCCCTTGACTGGCAAAGTCAGGAAGACTCCAGTGTTTCCTGAAGACCAGGGGAGAGTTTAAACTCTAGCATCAAAGTCAGCAACTGTTTATCTAGAAAACCCCTTCCTGAAAGTCAATGTCTTTGCATGAAGCTTTTCTTCCCAAATCTCTTCAGGTGAAACAACTAAAGGAAAGAAGAATGTGGGCAGCTCTCAGTAAGACAGATGAGAGTGGACCTTAAACCACTCTTTCCTCCAGTACTCTATGCTTACCCTATCCATTCTTCTTTGTCTTCTGACTTGGCACCTTTAGGGTATTCTGACACACAAGCCAAGCATCAAATGGATGACTCAAGGAGGAGAGCAAGACCAGCTAATGGTTAGTGAGCACCCAAAGCTGCCACACTGGAGAAAACAGCACAGCTGCCTCTCAGAAACAGCTGTTCCTTCCTGCCTGAGAGGCAGAGTGATAGAAGGCAGAGTGATAGAATGTTCCTGCTTCATCTTCCACCCTGAACCCTCCACTACCTCTCTGTAGCTTCCTGATTTTAAGCAGATACTCAAATGATTCTTAAACCTTTCTGGGTCTTGGAACTATTTGAGAATTGTCAACAGTACTGGGATTCCCAGAATAATGCACATATGTACACACTCGGATATTCCCCAAGCCCTGCATATCATTTTAAGGGAGTTCACAGACCACACTCCTCCACTCGTCTGTGCACCCAGATTCTGTGGGTTTCAGATTCAGAAGTCCTGTTTCTAGGCAGACCCTCTGTTGCTAACGCCCCTAGAGAATGTTACCCTAGATGATTATCCCTTCTTCCTCCACTCCTTCCCACCTCCAACTGCCGGGTTTCAGCACAAAGATCGCCTGCCAGTTAAAGTGGCAGCATGGACGGCTCAGTAGTTGTTTCTTGGGTCTAGAGGAAACAGCCAGATTCCTTTAAGTAAATCATGTCTTAGTTATTGATTGTCTCCACTTGAAGTTTTTGACAATCTCTGATTAAATCATAAACCACTGAATCTGCCATCTGCTGCTTCAGTTTCTCAAACCAACCCTCAGTTTCTTTGTAGCTCTTCAATTCAAAGCTTGCAAAGTCTAGATCTAGCCTTTATTCTTAGAGTAATTTAGGCACTAACGATCAAATGCCAGGCACTGTTCTAGGCTTCAGAGACACAGTAATGTACAAAACAGACCTCATCTTAATTTACTTATTATCTTCCAAAATAGTAATTTTAACCACTGCTGCTTTAAACACCATTATAATTATGATAATAACTGCCTAAATTATAGGCTCTATTCTAAATAGTTAATACGTATTACTATTTTTCAGAAAACTCTATGAGGTAGGTATTTTTTATCATCATCCTTATTTTACAGAAGTGAAAATCACCAAGGTTAAGTCATTTGCCCCAGCTAGAGAGGGACAAAGACAAGATGTAATACCAGGCAGTTTGACTAAATTACTTACTGCTAAATTCAGCATCCCTGATTATGGTTACAAAGCAAGATTAGATCCTTCAGCACTGTTGAAATGTGAACAGATGTATTACCAAAAAAATTGTCTAGCAATGTGCATATATTTAAGTAGCCCCGAGGGTTATCTGTGGTTGTCAAGAGGCTCAAAGTCAGTGTGAATATAATCAGGAGGCACTGACGACTTTGTTACCCAGGGACGGTTTGGGGATCCTTCAAGAGTATCATGCACATGGACAGGAATGTGAGGCAGAGGATTACTGGAGCTGAGCTGGCAGTCAAGGGACAAGCAAGCCAAAAGTTATAAAAAACACATTTTAAATTATACATTTTTAAACAATCATGATGGACAGAAGAGATTGTAATCCTGAGGCAATAACTAAGAAAGTACTGAGTAGGTAATAAAAGGCCTGACTAGGCTGAAGAAAATATTTTAAAATAGCAGTTTTCTGTATCGATGGCTTCTAAAGACCTCGATTTGTGCTAATAGTAACTCAAATGAAATTTAGAACCAGGAAAGATTGAGAGGGGGTAGCTCCTAGGCAGGAGTGAATTGTGTTTTGCAGGATTTGAAGATTCTACCAATTTGGGTGACTCTCCTTTAAAAAGTTATTAATACCAAATTAGATCTAAGGCCTTGGAAAGGGCCTGGGAGGATAAGCTATATTACCTCTACAGCAAACCCTGCTTGGACTCACGGAGGAGGTTGCTAAGAAACACCTACATTGCTAGATCAGGACAGAGGTGATTGTGGTAAGGCTGAATGCCCAATCTGGAGTATTTTGTGATCCAGAGAATAGTGATTTGAAGGCACTTTGATATAAAGATGCAACACAACAGTGGATGTGGTTTGAAAGATGGCCTTTGGCAATCCAAACACCTGAAAGAGTCAGCCAGTGTAAATTTTAATGAAATAGCAATTTTTGCCATTCAATTTCTCAATTTAAAAAAATTATACTCCTGAGCCAGCCTCTAGCTAACTTATATGGTACCTATGAACAATTTACAAAAATATGCCTATTTAGGCCAGCAAGGTGGAAAGACAAACCCCTCTGGGCAGGTGGAGTGGTATGTATGACAGTCTGGGGTGGAGCTTTTCCGGCAAACTAGAAAGCAATTCTTTCTCTCTCTGTGGTGTCACACTTGCAGGGAGCAAGGCTCGGCAAGGGGACTGCTGAGCGGATTTTAGCCCTAATTCATCCTCTCAGCTAAGTGTCTTTGTACAGTGTCCAAACTGCACAACCAAACAAGGCAGTCCTGTATCTAAAGGCATAGTGATTTTAATAGCATGACTAAAGGGACCTAAAAATGTGCAATTCTCAGGCCCAGAAAGTCCACTTCTCAGAATTTATTCTAAGAAAATTATCAGGGAAAAGTACAAATAGTTATATAAAACAACACTTCTAGAAGTAGTGTTTATATAAAGAAAAATGGAAAACAACCTGTATGTCCAATAATACAACATGGATAAATTAACTTGTTACTCAGCCTAACAGTAGAATACTGACCATCCATTAAATGAATTTTAAATGGCAAGAAGAAATGTTCATGACATCATTATAAATTAAAAAGCAAGAAAGGAAACTATGCACACTCTAAAAATATGTTTGTTTAAAAAAGACCAGAAAAGAAAACACCAAACTATTAATATTAAAAGTAGTTATCTATGGCGCGTTATCTGTGGATTACAGGCAGTTTTATTTTCTTCTTCATATTTTTCCATATTACATTTTTTTTTACCTTGTAAATGTCATACTCTTACCTTTGCTTAAAACACATTTTAAAATTGTATCCAGACTTGAAGGGCAGAGACAAAATTGGAGCAGTGAGTGAATGCTGCCTTGACCTCATGGCGTAGTGTTTGCACCTCATTGATTTCCACTTTGCATCCAGTCCCATGACTCTGGTGGCTCGGGTGTGCCTTGCTTCATTACCCTCTGTCCTATAGTGATGGATGGTCATAGGAGGAATGCAATGTCTCCCTATGACTGTCACTACTTTTCAAAGTCCCAGGAGTATCTCCATGTGCTTGAGCACAATGACAAAACAGCTTTGGGTCACTAAAGACACTTACCCAGAAGCCGCCATAGAAGGTGAAGATAATGTGAGTTAGACTAGAACAGCTAATTGACTTAGGTATTGACTTCCAGATTTATAGGACACCACTGCTGAGTAATTAAATTTACTGAGCTATTTCCACAAGATATTAACTTTAAGTAATCTTCACTAAACATAAATTGAGAGCTGGGTTTGGGTTTTGTTTTGCTGTTTTTCATTTCGGTATCAGTAATTAAAGATTATTCAATTATGATAACGTATTTCTTTTAGGACTGGTTTTTGCAGCTGAAGCCTGATGAACACTGCGGCTTGGATGACAATGATTTTGTTAAAAATCTCCTATAAAGTTCCAATGGAAGGAGATGTGCTTTTCACTTTTTCTATGGCTAGTTGTTCTTTAAACTTCATTCCAGAACCATTTTTAATTCAAGGCAGATTTTCTCCCTAGGGATGGAGATGGACATAAATTTAGGCAGTGTATGTTGGAAGCCCAGTTAGGCCTACCACATGGACCATTTTATACATTGGGTGAAGTCATGAGGGGATTCGCATTTAATAATCATAGTTAAATGGTGGCATAAAATGGTCAGAGAGAGGAGCTCAGGACCCCAGGCCCACAAATCTTCTCCAAGGTATAAAGAAAGAGGCCCTACTCACATCAGGCAAGCAGGACTGCATAGTCTGGCCTGGCTTCTTCTTTCCAAAAGTGCTCTTGCCTCAGGCTTCCCCAGCAATGTATATTGAGTGGTAGATGCTGATGCACATTACATCCCTGGTGAGCAGGTAATCAGCACTCCTTCTGGCAAGCTCGCAGCAGTCACTGGAGCAGAAGATAAATCCAGGTAAACCAACATGCAGGCAAATTACTGCTCCTGGCTTAGCAGGAGCCAGACCTCTGTCTTTGGTCCAAGCTATCTCACAGGAGATGGGGATGCTGCATCAGAAACAGCAGAGGGAACTCAGGCTTCTGAATAAGGCTAGACCTGAGTTTCAAGTCTTCCTAATGGATAACTTTGCTAAGTCTCAGTTTCTTCATCTGTAAAATAGGGAGGATACCACATAACCTATGGAAGGTGCTGTAACTTTGGCAAATGATACCATGTATAAATATCTATCACAGTTACTGACACATAATATTTGTTTCATTCCACAGCTCCCAGTGAGCTCCTAGGTTCCTCCTCTCATGCAATCTTTGATTCCAGTGGTTCTCAACTCTGGCTGTATTTTAGAATCACCTGGGAAACTTGTAAAAAATACAGATGCTTGAGCCCTGTATCGGTTAGCTATTGCTGTGTAAGAAATCACTCCAAAGCTTAGTGGCTTAAGAAACATATGTTTATTATGTCAGTTTCTGTGGATCAGAAATATGATAGTGGTTTAGCCAAGCAGTTCTACAAGTTTCTCATGATGTTTATCATCAAGATGTCAGCTGGGCTGCAGTCATCTGAGGCTTGACTGGGTGGGAGGCTATACTTTACCTCCAGCTCACTCATAGTTTCCCACCATGTGGTCCTCTCCACCAGGCTGCTCATGGTATGACATTCTGCTTTCTCCAAACCAATGCCACTCTGTATTTTATGACATAGTTTCCAGGTCACATATCTTCACTTCCATCTTATTCTACTAGAAACAAGTCACTAAGTTCTATCCATACTCATTGGGATAAAATCCTAAAAGAATGTGAATAACAGAAGGAAGAAACATTGGGGGCCATGAAGACTGGCCTCTACAGATCCCAGTCCCAAAGATCTTAATTTAACTGATTTGGGGCCCAATCATCTTTTCTTTTGTTAACTCCCTATGTCACTCCAATTTGCCACCAAGATTAAAAACCATACTCTATGCAGTAGTTTCCTTCTCTTTTGACCCAACTTGGTCAATTTAATCCCCTCCATCAGCACGTCCTTAATTGGCTCATCACATCCTGCTGCTAAATTCTCTCTGTTCTAAGCAGTCAGGCAGATGCACCCCTGGCCGTAGGTCCCTGGCAGTAGGTCTCAAGGGTGCGCCTGCCTGGCTGCTTAGGACCCTGAGGACTGCTTAGTGGGGCCCTTTGAAATGCAGGATCACAGCAGCAGTGTGGTTGAAGGTCAGATAGCAAACAGCATCCAAAATTAAGATCTATTGGTACGCCCTGGAGATACTGCAGCAAATAGGCAAGAGACTAGGCAAAGCTAGGAACCAGGCAAAATTTGAGACTGGAAATGCTAAAGGGGCCAGGCAGGAGTAGCTAGCAGGCCAGAGAACAGTCATAGGTCACCAACAACAAGGAGACCCCCCCACCCCACAAAAACTGAAGCAAACTTCTGACTCAGCCGTGGCTGCCTTATTATTATTCTCATACCCTTGTGAGAGCCAATCCCAAAACGCTTTCCTAAAACATCAACCAAAAGCAGCCTGAAGTGTGAATTCAAAGAAGGAGAACAGACAGTCCCTGCTTCCTGGCAGAGGCAGTTCCCCTAACACTAGCTGCCCTCAACCCCTCTTCCAGTAAGCAAGCTTTCCTGGCTCATTATAATGTTGGCATTGCCATCCACAAGAAAAAGTTGCCTACAACAAAAATAAACATAAAATGATTATAATATACACATCACTGGGGAGCAAGGTGTCCATCATCACAGATGGCTTATTCATCTTTGTATAATGAAACCCAAATTATAATTGTATATAATTCCAGCCTGTTCTCTCTCACTGCTCATTAAGGGAGATCTGGCTCTGCCTGTCTGATCAATTTCTGCCTGCTCTTGCCCTCTGGTCCTTTGGCCTTTCATAGCATAGAATCCAGAGAAGGAGAAAGGATAGAATAAGAGGGATCAAAGCCAGTGCAGGGAGAAGGCTTAACAGGAGTGGTTCTCAAGAAATGTGGAGGAGTATTTGCAGTGCATGAGAAAAATTGATGGAAAATAAAAAGATTAAAAAGAGAACTGTTTCTCAGGACTGTGAGTCCTTTCAACATATCCAAAAATAGCAATTATAAAAAGAACTTGGAAACTTCTTTTCAGTTGATGGACTATATTTTCCCTTAATCATAATTCTGTTTTGAAATTAGATCATGGGGGTCTCTGCTTTAATGAGGTTCATTAGTATTCACAGTGCCTAGAATAGCAGAAACTAGTAATTATTGAAAAAACTGTTAAATAAATATCATATGCTCATAAAGTTCCAGAGAGACCTGTTATAAAAGCTGAATATAATGGCATATATAAATGAAATATAATGAGAACCATAAGGACAATACATCATCGTGTGTGATCAAGTGCCTTCTGATCAATCCTGCCTGTAACCAGAGTCTGAGACTTGTTGCCTTGTGAATTACACCAATGCTGGATCCTCAAGCCAGCCTTGGGTCCTTCTTAGAGTACCTGTGGCCCCTGCCCCTTCAAAGATCTAGTGAATCACTAAGTCCTATTGATGTTGGCCCCAGCGTTTCTCCTATCTCGTCTCTTTCTTTGCTCCCAAATGCTACTGTCTTAGCACAGGCCTTTATCATCTCTTATCTGGACTAACACCTACTACCTCGCTTCCCCACCTCCAGTCTTTCAAGCCCACCATCATGTACTGCTTTCAGACTGAATCCTGTGACTCCTGTCTTCATTAGTCCCCACTGTTTACAGGATAAAGTTAGAAGCATAAATAATTCTTTCTGATGTGGCCCCTGCTACCCACCAGTTCAGTCCTGTACCTATTTGCAGTGTGATGAGCTCCCAATAAGGGTTACACCTCTGTACCTTTGCTTGGGATCTTTCATCTGCCTGGATTGCCATTCCATCCAACCCAAGCCTCCACCTGGATGTACCTACTGTGCTTGTCCAGAGTCAGTTCAATTACCACTCAGATACACATCATCTTATTTTCCCCACTGTGCCTTCAAAGAAAATTTTATCCCAACATTAATGACCTTGCTGCACCTATTATTTTGGAGGTCTGTCTCCTGCAGTGAGGTTGAAGGCTGCTTACTGGCAGGATCTTATCCTGTTAGTATTATAGTAATTATAGTTCCATGACTATGAAGATTGTTCATGGCCATTTGCTGAGCACCTAGAAGGTGGCAGAGCCAAAGCTCTTTCCAACAAAGCTGCCTTTTTCTTTTTTGTCATTTTTGGTGCTCAGGCCTGGCATATAGTAGGCATTTGGCAAATGTTTTTAAACAAACAAATGGGTATCAGTTTACTCATAAAAACAACAGGTAGCTTGAGTTCAACTATTCCTCTTCTGTGGCAGACCCAAGGCCTGAAGTGGAAATTCTACTTCTGACCCCCAAAAAGTAGGTTTCTAGGGATAAATGAGGAAAATGTAATAAAATCTTAGTAATTGTTCAATCTGATCTGACTTCATTTTACTACGTTCTCTAACTTTGAGTGTATTTGAAAGTTATAATAAAAAGATGAATACTTTTTTATGCAACATTGTTTTAGGGTCTTTCCTGCAATGAACTTGCTAGGGACTATATGGTCATTCCCTAACTCCTCTCTGTGAAGTCCTTCCTTTTCCTGATAAGCAACCAGACCACTCTCAGCAAAATTACCTTGGTGACTGCTAGATCCACAAAGACACATTATGTATTTTATTTGCTGAAATCACTCCTCAACACACGCAATGAATTCACTCTTGGCTTGATCTGATTTGCCTGGGTGATATATGCAGCAGTGATTCAGGTCTAGAATTGCCTGGCTAGGCAATTCTTCTTCAGGAGACAGACTGGGGCATGTGAGACACCACCAGTGATAGGCATGATGGTGGCAAGAGTTATCTGCCAAACAGGACACGGTTAGTAATAGTTTTCAGCTCCAGGACAGGACCCAGACTTAGCAGCCAGGCTACTCAAAGTCTACAGCCTAGAGCAAATGGGATTTTCCTTACTCTCGGTGAAACTTCAGCCAGCTCTCTAAGTATAGGAGTGCTGCCGCTGGAAGCCCAGCAAGGCATTAACCCCTCCTGGGGGCAGGAGCCTGTGACGATGTGTAGTTAAATTTGATAGAATATCAAACTTTATAAAATTCTTGAGGGGAAAAACTGGGTTTAGATTATTTTGTTAAGTTTTAGATCTCTGAGGTAGAAGCTAGAATGGAAAGAAAAATAAGTTTTAGAGTTAGTCAGATATAGATTCTGATACCAATTAAGCCACTACTAATTTGTGACCTTGGACAGCATTTAACCTGCCTGAGTTTCCACTGTCTCCAGTGAAAGATGGTAATAACCTTATACAAATAATACATGTAAGGAATAACACAGTGCCTGGGACATAGTAAGTTCTGAAGAAATCATAAATGCATTGTTCTGAAAGATTTTGACAGAGTTCACAATGTTCCCGGAGGTACACATAGAGAAAATAAATGTTGGCTTTTATATGAGAAAGAAAATGACTGAAGAGAGCAGAGACATCAAAAATTAAATGAGGATAGGTGGAGAAGGTGTAATGGGCAGCCAACAGGAACAGAATAATACATGAACAGCTAAGTTTCTTTTATGTAGATTTTAGATTTTCAGGGCTTGTTCCTGGTTTTACAAGACCTTAAATTATTTAAGTCAAGTCAACATCTCCTGAACATCCAAAATCTCATTTTGTTGGTTTGAATGCTTTTAGCAATGATGCACGGTCCCAACAGCACTGGGGCTGCATTTGTCTAAATACTGACCTCAACATCCACTGCACATAAGCAGCAGCAGAACAGACAGCAGCTTATGGGTTGCTAAATCAAGCCATTTTCCTAAGTTATACGTCCTCTATTTCCCCCATCTCTGTAAAAACATTACAGTTCATTAATTTTGTGAGATTTCAGGATCCCCAGTCTGTAATTCTCAGTTAGTGCTGTCCCATATGCTGTGGTGGAGAAGACAAGCATAAACTGTTCCCAGCCACACATCAGTGCCAGCCCAGAGGCTTTGGGCTCAGGCCGAGAGATACAGCTTCAACTCAGATGTTTAACATCTGCCTGATTTATGGCCGCCTCACTTTATGAAGAGAGCTGGTAAAAGCTGTTGGGGAGTATTTTGATGCCACTTGTATTCATTTCCAGCAATAAATTGTGACAGTGTTGCAAGAACAAATGTATCAGTCAGAGTCTATTATCATGTAAGGCTAGCGACACCCTGGGAAAATCACAGTATATACAGGATGCAAAAAGCTGCCTTCAAGTA
Organism: Callithrix jacchus; assembly: GCF_049354715.1. NCBI lineage: Eukaryota > Metazoa > Chordata > Mammalia > Primates > Cebidae > Callithrix > Callithrix jacchus. Next base: position 101,071,746 of record NC_133509.1, read on the forward strand.
TCATTTAGGGCATATTTTTAAATACACAGAAAATTAGGAATATAGACATTAAGAGTCCCACAGTCACACTAATTGGGCCACATGATTTTCTAACCATCAGGTTGTGCATGGCAGTGAGTAGAGCTGACAAATGTCACAATGAGAGCCCAAAGTCAATCAGCCATCTGCAGCACGGAATTGTCAACCCTAATGGTCTAGTCATACTTTGCGTTTGTACTATAACATTTTACATGGCTTATCCATTATCTCCTGGCTTGTTAGACAGTGTTACAGCCACTTTTATCTCTCTGCTTCTCTTCTTTTCCTAGTTCTTCTCTGGTTCAGGAACCCTCATTGCCTTTCCCCCAAAGTTTCACACCCTTCTCCCTGGCACCAGCCACTCTCACAACCAATCTCTCCTCTAACTGATGACAAAATTAAGTTTTCTAAAGCATTGCTCTTCTCATATCAAACACTGTTCATGTCAAAAACTGTCAAGAAACTTTCACATCTATTAAAACACAACCACAACACATTTCACAGCTAATCTGCTCTGTGGGCCTATCTTCTGGGGTATCTTCCTTGGCCCCCAATCATAGTTGAATTTTGCTTGGGTGTCTTTCTTAATTGACATTGAATGCTCTAACAGCAGAGGTAGTCCTGGAATAAAGAGGTGCTCATTAAATATTTGCTGAATGACCAAATGAATGAACCTGCTCATCCATACTGGCAATATGAACTAGTAAAAATTCTTTTAGAAAGTAATTTGCAAGTATCAATATTCATTAAAATATTCATAATCTTTGACCTTAAAATAATACTCTGAGAATGTATTCTGAGGCAATCATTCAATGGGGACACGATGCTTATGAGGTATTGCCTATAATAACGAAATGTCAAAATGGGTTTAAAGCAATAATAAGAGCATGGTAAGCAAATTAAGGAAAATCCACTCAATTGAACATTAGAAAGTCAATAAAAATTATTAGGAAGACTGGTTAGTGACATGAAACATTGACCTATATATTTTTTAAAGTTTTGAAAATTAAGGCTATATCCTATTTTATCCATTTATCTAGCAAGGATGGTAAACTTTTAAAAATAAATACTCAAAAGTGAAAATAGTAGAATTATAGAAAAACTTCTCATTTATTTGGATTTATATTAATGTTCTGGCAAAAAGATCCCCTGCCTGCCTGCCTAACAAACAAACCTTTCAATGGTTCCCTATCCCACCAAATAAAACCCACACCCAGCCTTGATTTCTAGATACAGGAGTTCAAGAACAGGCTGGCCCACAAAGTGAAACTGGGTACATACTGGCTTCCAGCTCTATCCTTGTTGTTATAAAAGACATGAAATCATTCCTTCTCATGGCTGCACCGTTGGAGAATTTTAACTTTCTTGGTGGTGGTTGATGTTTTCTCTCTCTGTTTTTTGTTTGTTTCTACTGTGATAATCAAGGAGAAAGATCATTATGGCTGGGACTAGTTAGTGAAGGGAGGTAAGAAGTTGAATAAATTTGAAGATATAGCCAACAGGATTTGCTGATGGATTGGATGTAGGGTGTAAGAGAAAGCGAGATGTAGAGACATTGAGTGGTAGTTGGATGTACAATCCTGGAGTTCACAGGAACTGACAGCAGATAGATGTCACTTAAAGTATGAAAGTGGAGGAGATTTCTTGGGAGGTGAATGTAATTAGAAAAGAGGACTGTGCTCTGAGGAAGGTGGTAATTTAGAGACCTGGAAGAGGCAAAGCTGGGAAATGAGGTATGAAGAAAACCAGAGGAGGGGTATCCCAGAAGCCAAAGGAAGAACAGCTTGCAAGGAGCAGGGAGTGAATAGTGCCAAATACTGCAGAAGGCCAAACCACTGGATTTGCAACAGGGATGCCCATGGCGCCCTTAAAAAGACTGGTTTTGTGAAGTATTGAGGATCAAAGCCTGTTTGAATGATCTCAAGAAGAAATGAAAAAGAAGAAGTGAAGACAGTGAATACAGCTTTTTTTTTTTTTTTTTTTGAGTAGTTTTACTACAACAAGAAGCAGATAAATGATCCTGTAGAAGGAGAAAAAAGCAGGGTCAAGGACCAGTAATTTTTCTTAAAGCTGAGAGGTACTATAGTACTTACTTGATGTAGATGGGAATGACCTAACAGACAGTGGCAATTCCTGCAGGAGTAAAATGCAAGAATGGGTTCAGGGGCATGGGATTCAGGTCACTGGAGAAGAGGTAGAGTGAATGAGGATGGAGGTCAGCAGGTTGGAGGATGTGTCCTGTGGAAATAACAGTAACCACCAGTAACACACACACAGCACTGGGAGTATCAGTGAGATGGGGTCTCATTTCACATGCAAAGAAAATTGCACCTTAATGCTGGGCAAGAAGGCCAAACAGCTGCAGCCAGGTGGAACAGCTGTCACTGAGGAAACAAGACAACTGGAGCATTTCTAACAGATCAGAGGGAAGGTACCAAGGGTGGAGAGAGGGAAGACACAGAAGCTGGGCTGAAGAGGGAGGAAGCTGGGAACCCTTCATGGGGCTGCTGCACAACAGGATTTGTTCCTAGTCCCCAACAACTATAGGGGAATGGATGAGCTGAACTGGCAAGGAGCAACCTGCTCTCACCATGGGCCTCTGTAATCCTGGTAGGAGAGACACCTTAACCACCATGGACACTCGAATTGCAAGGGAGAGCTGTTTAGAGAAGTGGTAATGGCAGCAAGCCAGCTGGTGTGAAGCCCAGAGGGTTCAGTGCATGAGTGTCTCTAGTGGAGCATGACCAGGGATGCCCATCTCCCTAGGCTCAACTTGGTCCCATCGGAGACTTTAGCACTAGGGGAACTGTTTGCCTGAACACTGCAGGGCAGTCTTGCCTATCAGACTGGGCCAGTGCAACCTGAGCCTTCCTTGGTCTGCTAGCCTCTCCTGAGGCCCTAGTCTGGCCATGCCTGCTTGCAGGGCAGCCTTGGGTGCCCTGGGGGCCTACATCATAGCTCCTGTGCTGGCAGACTATGCCTGACCAGCAGAGAGCGCCAGTGGAGTGGCCTCCATGGCCACACACTAGCCCACCTGCTTCCTTCCCATACTGCAACTTCCTCCATGGCAACCCCTGACATTGCTTTGCTGGTGCATGGATGTGTGGATGGGTTTTGCCTTCCTTGTTCCACCAGCATATATGTGTGCATGCACCCTGCCTTACCACTGCTGCAGCAGGAGTGCATACTGTCCCCTCCCACCTCCACTGGACTGCCATTGCAGATGGCATCTTGGTGGGCACAGAGTCAGCTAGCCCTGCCCTTGTACCAACACTGCCATGGGAGTGAAACTAAGTACAAAGAACAGTGAACCCTCCTCCACCCTAATAGAGTGAGCCTCTTGCCTGTGGTGCAAGAACGCTCACACAGACCTGTGCCTGCCACTGCCTTGCCTCCATGCTAAATCCAACATCAGCATGATCATGTGTACAGTCACCAGTAGGGGCCCACACCCCCCAAGCCATGCTACCTCCACCACTGTGGTAAATGGCTACATGGAGGCAGGCACCCCGGCACCCTCTAGCACCCTGCCACAGCCAACAAGCATGTACCCTGTCATGCTGCTGCTGCTGCCAATACTGGCCCATGCAAACAAGGATGGATCCCACTGCCACCATACTATGAAATGCTTTGGCTGACACCACCCATCAGAGTGTAATGGCCAGAAGTCTGGAGCACTTTAACCTTCCCAATGCAATGGATTCCTAATCTCAAGGAGCCAGAGAACAAAACCAGTGCCAGATACAAGTACTGATACAAGTTTATGGGAGCTGAGCATTGGCCCCATAAAATCTTCCAGAAATAAAGCCAGTCAGCTGAACTCACCTTATACCACAATCAAACCCTCAAGGTTATCAAATAGGATAAAAGAAAAAACCCATCCAAAGATCAGCAACTTCAAAGATTAAAGAAACATCAATCCACAAAGATGAGAAAGAACCAGTACAAGAACTCAGACAACTCAAAAAGCCAGAGTGCCTTCTTTCCTCCAAATATCCACACTAGCTCTCCAGCAAGAGTTCTGAACTGAGCAAAATGACTGAAATGACAGAAATAGAATTCAGAATATGGATAAGAACAAAAAATTACTAAGATGCAGGAGTACATTGAAACCCAATCCAAGGAAGGTAAAAAGCACAAAAAAAAAATGATACAGGAGCTGAAAGACAAAGTAGCCAGTATAGAAAAGAACATAATGGACCTGATAGAGCTGAAAAATACACTATAGGAATATCTTAATGCAATCACAAGTATTAATAGTAGAACAGATCAAGCTGAGGAAAGAGTCTCAGAGTCTGAGGACTGGCTTTCTGAAATAAGACAATGAGATGAGAATAGAGAAAAAAAAGAATGGAAAGAAACAAACAAAACCTCCAAGAAACATGAGTTTATGTAAAGAGACCAAATCTAGAACTCATTGGTGTCCCTGAATAGGATGGGGATAGTGTAAGCAACTTGGCAAACATATTTAAGGATATCATCCATGAGAATTTCCCCAACCTAGCTAGAGAGGCCAACATTCAAATGCCAAAAAATACAGAGAACCCTAGTAAGTTACTTCAAAAGAAGTTCATCCACAAGACAGATAATCATCAGATTCTCTGAGGTCAAAATCAAAGACAAAAATGTTAAAGGCAGCTAGAGAAAAAGGTAAGGTCACCTACAAAGGGAAGCCCATCAGACCAACACAGACCTCTCAGCAGAAAGCCTACAATACAGAAGAGATTGGGAGCCAATATTCAACATTCTGAGGGAAAAAAAAGAAGTTCCACCCAAGAATTTCATATCCGGACAAACTAAGCTTCACAAACACAGGAGGATAAGATCCTTTTCAGACAAGCAAATGCTGAGGGAATTCATTACCACCAGACCTGCCTTACAAGAGCTCCTGAAGGAAGCACTAAATATGGAAAGGAAAAATCCATTACCAGCCACCACAAAAAGACAAGTATACAGACCAGTGACACTATAAAGGAACCACACAAACAAGTCTGCATAATAACCAGCTAACATCATGATGACAGGATGAAATCCATACGTATCAATACTAATCTTGAATTTAAGTGGACTAAATGCCCCTAATTAAAGGGAAAAGATAACAAGCTGAATAAAGAATCAAGACCCATTGTTGTTTTCTTCAAGAGACCCATTCCACATGCAATGAAACCCATGGGCTAAAAATAAAAGGATGGAGAAAAATCTACCAAGAAAACAGAAAACAGAAACAGGCAGGAGTTACAATCCTAATTTCAGACAAAGCAGACTTTAAACCAACAAAAATAAAAAAAGACAAAGAAGGGTATTCCATAATGGTAAAGTGGCCAATTCAACAAGAAGACCTAAATATCCTAAATATATATGCACCCAACACAAGAGCACACAAATTCATAAAGCAAGTTCTTAGAGGCCTTCAAAGAGAATTAGACTCCCACACAATAATAGTGCAAGACTTTAACACCCCCATTGATGAGATTAGACAGATCACCAAGGCAGAAAATTAACAAAGATATTCGGGATCTGAACTCAGCAATGGATCAAATGGATCTGATAGACATCTACAGGACTCTCCACCCAAAACCAACAGAATATATATTATTCTATTACTACATATCACAGACTCTAAAATTAACCATGTAATTGGACACAAAACACTGCTAAGCAAATGCAAAAGAGCTGAAATCATAACAACCACTCTTTCAGACCAAAGCATGATAAAAATAGAAATCAATACTAAGAAATTTGCTCAAAACCATATAGTCACATGGAAATTGAATAACCTTTCCTGATTGATTTTTGGGTAAATAACGAAATTAAGACAGAAATCAAGAAGTTCTTTGAAACTAACAAGAACAAAGATACAACATACCAGCATCCCTGGGACACAGCTAAGGCAGTGTTAAGAGGGAAATTTATAGCACTAAATGACCAGTTCAAAAATTTAGAAATATCTCAATTTAACAACATAACATCACAAGAACAAGAGAAAAGAGAGGAAACCAACTCCAAAGCTAGTAGAAATTAAAAAAAAATACAGAGGCAAGCTGAAAGAAATTGTGACACAAAAAAGCATTGAAAAGGTCAATGAATCTTGGAGTTTGTTATTTGAAAGAATAAATAAGATTGATATTGTAATTTACAAGTAATAAAAAAAGGGGGAGGGGGACATTACCACCAACTCCACAGAAATACAAAAAACCCTTAGAGACTACTATGAAAACTAGAAAACCTAGAAGAAATTGATAAAATCCTGAAAACATAAAACTTCTCAAGATTGAACAAAGAAGACACAGAATGATGAACAGGATAGAGTCAAGACCCATTAGTGTGCTGTATTCAGGAGACTCATCTCACTTGCAAAGACTCATAGAGGCTCAAAATAAAGAGATGGAGGAAAATTTTCCAAGCAAATAGAAAGCAAAGAAAAGCAGGGGTTACAATTCCAGTCTCTGACAAAACAGGCTTTAAACCAACAAAGATCAAAAAAAGACAAAGAAGGGCATTACATAATTGTAAAGGGAACAATTCAACAAGAAATGCTAACTATTCTAAATATATATGCACCTAATACAGGACCACCCAGATTCATAAAACAAGTTCTTAGAGACCTATGCACAGACTTAGACTCCCACAAAATAACAGTGGGAGATTTTAACACCTCACTGTCAATATCGGACAGTTCAATGAGACAGAAAATTAACAAAGATATTTATGACTTGAATTCAGCTCTGGATCAAATGGACCTAATAAACATCTACAGAACTCTCCACTCCAAATCAATAGAATTTACATTCTCCTCAGTGCCACATGGCACTTATTCTAAAACCGACCACATAATTGGAAGTAAAACACTTCTCAGCAAATGCAAAAGAACTGAAATAATAATAAATAGTCTCTCAGACCACAGTGCAATCAAATTAGAACTCAGGATTAAGAAATTCACTGAAAACCACACAACTGCATGAAAATTGAACAACCTGCTCCTGAATGACTCCTGGGTAAATAATAAAATTAAGGCAGAAATCAAGAGATTCCTTGAAACGAATGAGAACAAAGACACAATGTACCAGAATCTCTGGGACACAGCCAAAGCCGTGTTAAGATGGAAATTTGTAGCACTAAATGCTCAAATCAGAAAGCTAGAAGAATCTCAAATCGACACCCTAACGTAACAATTAAAAGAGCTAGAGAGGTAAGAGCAAATTAAACCAAAAGCTAGCAGAAGACAAGAAATAACCCAGATCAGAGCAGAATTGAAGGAGACAGAGACACAAAACACCCTCCAAAAAAAAAATCAATGAATCCAGAAACTGTTGTTTTTTTAAAAACAAAATAGACCCCTAGCTAGACTAATGAAGAAGAAGAGAGAGGAGAATCAAGTAGACACAATACAAAAAGATAAAGGGGATATCACCACTGACCCCACAGAAATACAAACTACCTTCAGAGAATGCTACAAACAATTCTATGCAAATAAACTAGAAAATCTAGAAGAAACGAATAAATTACTGGACACATACACCCTCCCAAGACTAAATCAGAAAGAAGTCAAATCCCTGAATAGATAAATAACAAGTTCTGAAATTGAGGCAGTAATTACAAGCCTACCAACAAAATAAAGCCCTGGACAGATGGATTCACAGCTGAATTCTATCAGAGGTACAAAGAGGAGCTGGTAACATTCCCTCTGAAACTGTTTCAAACAATTAAAAAGGAGGGACTCCTCCCTAACTCATTTTATGAAGCCAGCATCATCCTGATACAAAAACTGGGAAGAAACACACATACACACAGAAGAAAACTTCAGGCCAATATCCCTGATAAACATCAATGCAGAAATCCTCAATAAAATACTGGCAAACCAAATCCAGCAGCACATCAAAAAACTTATCTACCACAATCACTTTGGCTTCATTCCTGGGATGCAAGGCTGGTTCAACCTACACAAGTCAATAAACATAATCCATCACATAAACAGAACCAAAGACAAAAACCACATGAATATCTCAATAGATGCAGAAAAGGCTTTTGATAAAATTCAACATCCCTTCATGTTAAAAACTCTCAATCAATTAGGTATTGATGAAACATGTCTCAAAATAATAAGAGCTATTTATGACAAACCCACAGCCAATATAATATTGAATGAGCAAAACCTGGAAGCATTCCCTCTGAAAACTGGTAGTAGAGACAGGATGCTGTCTCTCACCAGTCCTATTCAACATAGTATTGGAAGTTCTGCCCATGGCAATCAGGCAAGAGAAGGAAATAAAGGGTATTCAAATAGAAAGAGAGGAAGTCAAATTGTCTCTGTTTGCAGATGATATATTTTATATTTAGAAAACCCCATCATCTCAGCCCAAAACTCCTTAAACTGATAAGCAACTTCAGTCTCAGGATACAAAATTAATGTGCAACAATCTCAAGCATTTTAATACTCCAACAAAGACAAGCAGAGACCTGACTAATGAATAAACTCCCATTCACAATTGCTCACTACAAAGAAAATAAAACACCTAAAAATACAGATAACAAGGGACGTGAAGACCTCTTCAAGGAGAAATGTAAACCACTGCTTAAGGAAATAAGAGAGGGCACAAACAAATAAAAAATATTTCATCCTTATGGATAGGAAGAATCAATTTCATGAAAATGGCTACACTGCCAAAAGTAATGTATAGATTCAATGTTATTCCCATCAAACTACCATTGACATTCCTCACAGAATTAGAAAAAACTACTTTAAATTTCATGTGAAATCAAAGAAGATGCCATATAGCCAAGACAATCCTAAGCAAAAAGAACAAAGTTGGAGGCATTATGCTACTTGACTTCAAACTATACTACAGGGCTACAGTAACCAAAACAGCATGGTACTGGTAACAAAACAGACATATAGATCCATAGAACAGAACAGAGACCTCAGAAGTAACACCACACATCTGCAACCATCTGATATTTAGCAAACCTGACAAAAGAAGCAATGGGGAAAGGATCTCCTATTCAATAAATAGTGTTGAGAAAACTAGTTAGCCATATGCAGAAAACTAAAACTCGACCCCTTCCTTACACCTTATACAAAAATTAACTCAAGATGGATTAAAGACGTAAATGTAAAACCCAAAACCATGAAAACCCTAGAAGAAAACCTAGGCAATACCATTCAGGACATAGGCATGGGCAAACACTTCATGATGAAAATGCCAAAGCAATTACAACAAAAGCCAAAATTGACAAATGAGATCTAATTAAACTAAAGAGTTTCTGCACAGCAAAAGAAACTATCATCAGAGTGAAGAGTCAATCTACAGAATGGGAGAAAAGTTTTGCAATCTACCCATCTGATAAAGGTCTAATATTCAGAATTTAAAAGAAACTTAAACAAACAAGAAAAAAACAATCCCGTCAAAAAGTGGGCAAATGATATAAACAGACATTTCTAAAAAGAAGACATTTATGTAGCCAGCAAACATATCCAAAAAAGCTCAACATCTCTGATCATTGGAGAAATGCAAATCAAAATCACAATGAAATACCATCTAATGCCAGTCAAAATAGAGATGACTAAAAAGTCAAGAAGTAATAGATGCTGGCAAGGTGTGGGGAAATAGGAATGCTTTTATACTGTCGGAAGGAATGCAAATTAGTTCAACCATCGTGGAAGATATACCATTTGACCCAGCAATGACATTACTGGCTATATACCTAAAACAATATAAATCATTCCACTATAAAGACACATGCAAATGTATGTTTACTGCAGCACTATTTACAATAGCAAAGACATGGAACCAACCCAAATGCTCATCGGTGATAGACTGGACAAAGAAAATGTGGTACGTATACACCATAGAATACTACACAGCCATAAAAAGGAATGAGATCATGTCCTTTGCAGGGACATGGATAAAGTTCATCCTCAGCAAACTAACACAGGAACAGAAAACCAAACACTGCATGTTCTCACTCATATGTGGGACTTGAACAATGAGAACACATGGACCTAGGTAAGGGAAAAACATACACCAGAGCCTGTTGGAGGGTGGGGGTTGAGAGAACTTAGAGCACAGGTCAGTAGGTGCAGCAAAACACCATGGCACATGTATACCTACGTAACAAACCAGCACATTCTGCACATGTGTCCCAAAACATAAAGTACAATTAAAAAAAAACTTATCCTAAAAAGAGTAACACATTTATTTATGTTTGTGTTTGCATATATGTATGTCTGCAAATGAAGAGAAATAAAAATATGCCTTCACTGAGGAAAAAAAAAAACCAGAGATGATACAAATACAAAAACATTCCATGCTCATTGATAAGAAGAATCAATATCATTGAAACAGTCAAATTGCTCAAAGCAATGTATGGACTAAGTGCTATTCCTATCAAACTACCAATTACATTCTTCACATAATTAGAAAAAAACTATTTTAAAATTCACATGGAACCCCCAAAAAAGCCCAAATAGCCAAGGCTATCATAATCAAGGATAACAAAGCTGGAGGCATCATGCCACTCTACTTCAAACTATACTACAGGGCTACAGTAAACAAAACAACATGGTACTGGTATGAAAACAGACTCGTAGACAAATGGAACAGAATAGAGAGCCCAGATATAAAGTTACACATCTACAGTTATTAGGTCTTTGACAAACTGAACACAAACAAGAAATGGGGAAAGAACTCCCTATTCAATAAATGGTGCTGTGATAACCAGCTAGCCATATGCTGAAGACTGAAACTGGACCCCTTCCTTATACTATGTACAAAAATCTCATAGTGGTTTAAAGACTTAAATGCAAACTATAAAATGGTAAGAATCCTGGAAGATAACCTAGGAAATACCATTTTGGACATAGGTCCTGGCAAAGATTTAATAACAGTAAGAGATTCTGCACAGCAAAAGAAACTATCAACAGAGTAAACAGACAACCTACAAAATGGGAGAAAATATTTTCAAACCATGTATCCAACAAAGATCTAATACCCAGAATGTATAAAGAATGTAAACAAATTTACAAGAAAAAAACAACCCCAGTAAAAAGTGGGAAAAAGAAGACACTTTTCAAAAGAAGACATACATGGCCAACAGGCATAAGAAAAAATGCTCAACATCACTAATCGTCAGAGAAATGCAAATCAAAACCACAATGAGATACCATCTCACACCAGTCAGAATGACTATTATCAAAAAGTCAAAAAACATCAGATGCTGGTGAGGTTTTGGAGAAAAGGAAACACTTATACACTGCTGGTAGAAATGTAAATTAGGTCAGCCATTGTGGAAAGTAGTGTGGTGATTTCTGAAAGAACTTAAAACAGAATTACCATTTGACCTAGCAATTGTATTACTGGGTATATACCCAAAGGAATATTAATTGTTTTACCATAAAGATGCATATGTTCATTGCAGCACTATTCACAATAGCAAAGAGATGGAATCTACCTAAATGCCCATCAGTGGTAGACTGGATAAAGAAAATGTGATGCATAAATACCATGGAATACTATGTAGCCTTAAAAAATGAGATTATGTTTTTGGCTTGGCTGCAACATGGATGGAGTTAGAGGCCATTATCCTAAGTGAATTAATGCAGGAAGAGAAAACCAAGTACCACATCTTCTCACTTATAAGTGGGAGCTACACTGAGTATACATGGACACAAAGAAGGGAACAACAGATACTGGGGCCTACTTGAGGGTGGAAGGTATGAGAAGTCAGAAGATTGAAAACTATGTATCGGGTACTATGCTTATTATTTGCATGATGAAATAATCTTTACACCAAACTTCTGTGACATGCAACTTACCTGTAAAACAAACCAGCACGTGTACCCCTGAACCTAAAATAAAAGTTAAAAAAAAAACCCAACGACTAAGCTCTATGTGACTCAAGGGCAAGAAATGTGTCTGATATTTTCTTGCTGTTTCCACTGGGCCAGAAGCGTGCTCAGTTCACATTAAGAGCGCCTTTTATGCCTACTGCCTAGTTCCCATGAGAAGGATTGGGTATCAGGCAAAGAACATGGATGTGGGAAACAGAAGAGCTAGCTTCTAGTTCTGGCTCTGCTCTATGACCCTGAGCAAGCCCTTCTGCCTCTCTGAGCTCCAAATTTCATATATGTGAAAGGACACCACCACCACTCTGCACAATGCTGTGTGAGGTCAGATAAATAATGTGCACTGAAGTCTGAATGCACTAAGCTTAAAGCATTGGTCACAGGAAAGGTGTTTCTGCTCTGACTTTCCCTCTCTCCCTGCATAGGCCACTGCAGACACATTTTAGAAAACCCTGGAACTGATGAGTCAGTACTTTCCAATCACAGGGGACAAGTCTATAATTTCAAGGCTGTTAGTACAGACAACTGAAAGAAATGCAGAGAGGACTCTTTCACTCTGGAAGACAGGCAGGAGGGTACTTATGAAAGAAACTCAGGAGCCCAGAAATAAAATGTATTCCCAGGCCCAGGGTCATCCCGTTCCTTCTGCAGAGGCACAGGGTTAGAATTAAGTGGGCAGCAATTTAGTGGCAACAAGAGACATTAAGGAGACATTTGTAGGTTTTTACTTTTCCTGCAACCAGATATTGCAGAAATTAGGCTTCATCTAGGGTCTCCCTAAAGTTAATGAGACTGAGCTGACAGTTCATTGACTTGCTTCATAGAATTTATTTTATGAGAGTCTCTAATCCACATGGCTCCTCTTTGCTTTGGGACTCAACCAAAAGAAACTCTAGAAATCCCGTTAGCTTATTTATACTTATCATATTGCTTCATACACGATGTGCATTCAATCAACACAATTATTATTTAATTCTGAGAGAGAAAACATGATTTTAGAGAATAATTTAATTCACCTGAGCACATGCATGCACATTTGTGTGTGTATGGCTAAGCGCTCCAGTTACAGTTATATAATAAATTTCCCACAGGCTCTGGGCTTTCTGTTCAACTTCCTATCATCCAGATTAATTTTATAGGGGAGGGCTCTCTGCAAGTAAAAAGCGAAGATTTCCCAACTGGCCCAGAAGAAGAAGAGAAAAATCTTGGACCACTGCTCTTTTCCAAGACAGTGCCCCTAAGAAAGGGCCAGACCTCCCAGGGGATGGCTGCAGGTTACACTCAGGGAAAGGGACCCTAGCACTGAGTTTCTGGCCACAGTGAAGATTTCAGTACCCAACTGTGGTGTGGGAGGTGTGGAGAAAAAGCCTGAAGGAACCATGGAGATCTGGGAATTAACTGCTCGTGGGGACAGAGATGGCCAGTAACAAATATCATCCCCTGTACCCTACCTCACTTGGAACATAGTGCCTCAGGAATGACTGAGTTAAATTTCCTCCTGCTTCAATGAAATGGGGACTCAGAATCAAATTAGGTCGAGTTCGAGAGTAAAATAAAATACTATCTATTCATCCTGAGCTTATGGGTAAGATTCACATCTATCCCGATGAGAAAATGATTGATTACCTAAATAAACAGAGCCAGTTTGCTAGATTAAATCTTTTCAAAACTTAGTGTCCTTGGAGAAAAAGAAAGTGATTGGTGAAGGGTGGGGTGGGGTGGGGGTAATGGGGAGTCCTTGGCAGTGAAGACATCAGAAATGGACTTTCTGACATGATCCCCAACCACTCAGCACCTGCTCCTCAGCTGTCTTTTCCTGGAGGCTAGAAAAGAACTTGCTTTGGCATGCTACTCTTAGGCTCCAGGGGGCAATGCTGATTTTCTTTGCTTTAGGCTAGTTTTTTCGTTGTCTCAGTTACTTTGTTACCTCCCAGGAAAGCAGTCTCAAAAGAACATGTCCAACTAGAAAACCAGCATAGATGGGTTTGTGTGTTTGGCCAAAGACCCTGCAAAAGAACAGAGACCTTTGCCAGTTCATTCACTATGGGATTCTCTCATAAAGCTATGCACGGAAGCAAGGGGATGCCATGAAGACAAGAAACAACTGTATACCAGGCCTCAAGGGAACACCAGAGCACCTCGGATGTTCTCTCACTTGCAGAATGTTATTAATTTGCTCTCTGAACACCACCATTAACATTGACTCAGTTCGTCTCTGTCTGCTTCTGCCACCCTGTCTCCACAATCCATGCCAGCCTCTACTCTAGTGACTTTGCTCTACCTTGAAACATGTATGCTCATGGTATCATTATGGAAGGTAATCTCCTGGGCTCCATATTTTATCTGTGTATTACTTTCTCAGATGGTGCTGTCCCACTTCTGTTACTCCTACAAACTCATCAACCCTCTTCCTCTAATTCCAGTTCAAATTTCTGAGGAAGTTTCATGATGTTCCTGTTTGGCAGAGTTTCCATGCCATGTGCTATCACAGGCTGCCATAGGTCAGCCTATGGATCTGCTAATCTATACATCAGACACCTTCTACGGGTGTGATTGGTTTAAGCTATAGCAGTGAGGCTCTACTATGTAACTTGGCCATTACTTCAATCAGCAGAAGCCAGTGACAGGAATCCCTTAGTATGAGGCTGTGGTCAGGGCAGACTTTTCAAAGCTAGCCTATCTATCCTGAACAATTAGAAGGTAAGAAGTCAGCGTCACTTACCTGAGCATACTTCTGCATATTTCTTGGGTCATCATAAATAATTTGTTTTAAAATCCTATTTTACAGAAGCTCATATATAAATAGATATAGACAGAAAGACAGAAAAGTCTGTCTCTCTCACTTTGTCACCCATGCTGGAGTGCAGTGGAGCAATTATAGTACGCTGCAGCCTTGAACTTCTGAGCTCAAGTGATCCTCTTGCCTCAGCCTCCCAAAGTGCTGGCATTACAGGCATGAGTCACCGGGCCAGGCTAGATTTCCACTATAAAGTGAAAAGTGAACTTAGATGCCTGACAAGAATTCCAGTTTAAAGGGCCTCCTTAGCAGGTTTCTCAATGTTAGCAGGAGAGGGCAGTAATTCTCCCTGAATAGGGAACTATGTGTCTTCATAACAAGAGGTTCGTGTCTCTAGATCAGTTCAGAAGAAAACCTGCCAGAGAAGGACTGTCCTTGCCGCTCGTTTAGTTCCATTGTCTCCTAGGGCAGCAAGCAGAGCATTGACATGAGTCTAAAGCTGTTTACTGGCCTTGTACAAGACATGTTCCCTGGAGCAAACATTCTCTTGCATCTGAATCTCAGGTGACAGCTTGGCAGAGAGAGTTGCCTTGGTCAAAGAGGCCCAGACAGTGCTGCTGTGGCCTCGCCGGTCCTGTGGATGGGACTGCTGGCTCCACACCCATCTCCCTGGCAACTGCCACTTGAGTTGGGCTCAAGGAGGCTGCTGTTAAATGGACCAGCAGAATGAGTGCATTTGTACTCAGTGGTACATCTGGAAATTGGCCCTCTTTGATTTTAAACGGGACATTTCTCCAGCAGTTTTATCATTGTCATAGGCAATTAGGGCAGCTGGAAACCTGGAATATTTGCACCCTTCACTCTGCTTGGGCCTCACACACTACAAACATTAAGTCAGTGCCCTAGAGAGCCTGTCCTTTTTAAAGGACATGTTTAGTAGTTGAAAGACACTGTATGTCTGTACTCATTAATTTTCAAATATATCCCAGTCAATATTCTTAGCAGTAAACTTGACTATTTACTGCTTAGTGATGAACTGAAGAAATGACAACAATCTTTCTTTTACCACCTTCTATTTTCTATCAGGAATAAATAGTAGCACTCAACTATTCATAATATCTACCAGCTGCCAGTGTAATTTTAAATAACATACACAAACACCTAGTTTTGGTTCCATCAACTCTTGGCAGTATTTCTTAACTACCACCTACCACTGCAAGTTGAGGATCGGACTGTCCCTAACTTACTGTTCTCATTTCTCTTCTTTCCTTATCCATACTTCTGTTGTATATTTTCTTTTACATGATTGAGGACCATAACATTTAAATGTAATTCCATAAGCTTAATTAAATCTTCCACACTTTGTTTATAGATTGAGTCTCAACACTAATAAGCCAATAAACACCTTTTACATGGTAATTACTATGTAAATATTATTTATCACAGAGCCAATTGGTATAACATAATTACTCTTCTTTCTCTACAAGTAAAATATCTTAACCCCTGGGACATTTGGAGAAAAATGTTGGTAGAGTCAAGATCAAATAGAATCCCTGTCCTCACACTCAACCCCTGTCCCAATTACGTCACAATGCAGTGAACTTTCTATGTGACCCATGACTTTGTTCTGTTTGGTTTTTCGTAAGATTTCTAATTGCCTTTTGTTTTTCTTGTTGAATGAAGATTAATAAGCTGTTAGAGTATCCTCAATTTCTCCCTGCCTTTCAATGATAGACTTGCACGGAACCCTTGTTCTACCTAGACCACCTCCAACAGCTCTCCAATTCTTCTCTTCCTGTGGACTAGCTGTTCTCCAGTCCTGATGCACAGCTGCCATGCTGGAACTTTCCTTCAGCACACTGCCAGCTTAGGAACCAGTCTGTCCTTAATGGTGGCTTTTTTCCCCTGTTTTTGATAGGATCACTGTCTTATTTTGTCAGGCAAATATTCTGAGTCCCTGACTGACTAAAAATGTATTTACCACTGCCATCACCACCCCCACACCCCCCTGACTTGAGTAACTGTTTGGCAGGATACAGAATTCTAGGTCAAATTAAATCCAGGTCAAAATAATTTTCCCTTAGAACTATATGGCATTGCTCCATAACTTTTAGCATCCAGGGTTGCTGATGCCAGACTTGTGGTTACAATGTAAGCTACTTTATGTGTTATTTTGTCTCACTCTGAAACCTTTGGTGTCTTCCTTTATTTTCACCTTTCTGAGTTTGATGAAACATTCTTACACATGAATTGATTTCCCTTTCACATGGCGAAGCATTTGATAGCCCTGTCAAACTAAAAACTTGTGCCTTTCTTCAACTCCTGGAAATTTTCCTCACAATTACAAAAAATTCTACCCCATATCACATAATCTAAATTCTGAAATGACTATTAATCATATGTTGTACCCTGGATTGATTGTTCACTTATTTTTTTTCTCATGTTTTCTATTTACCTTCTTATTCTATAGCTTGGAAGATTGCTTTGACTTTATTACCAAAACTTGCTGTTGATTTTTAAGTATTTTAACAATTTTTTTTAATTTCAAGGGTTAATCTTTGACTAATCTTTTTTTATATTGTTGTATTCCTGTCTTGACAATGTATTCTCATTTCTCTTTGAGAGTATAATCAGATTTTTTTAAAAGTTGTCTTCTGTTTCCCTAAATAGCTCTGCTACCTCCAGGGTCAGTTTTATTTATTGGTCCTTCTTTACATATTAGTCTTCTCCTTCCTTATATGTTGTTCATGCATATTCAAGAAGGAGAGACAAGGCTGATTATTTTAGGTAGCTGGTATGGTTTCCTTCTCTCTCTTTATAGAAACTATAATTATTTTCCCAAACAGACCTCTGCCCTGATAAGCCTTATTGTAACCTCTGTGTATCTGAATGGGATATAGCCAATGGCAGGCTTTGCTTCAGGATGACGAGTGAGAAACAATCTGCCCAAATTCCAGAAGAAAAAAACATTTTATTCTGGAGGAAGTAATACTCCCCTAGAAGTATTAGTCTCTGAAGATTGTTCTCTTTCTGTATAAGTATTGTGCACTAACTGATCATACCACTGGAGTTCCAAGATGTTCTCTTTCTTTAAAGAAATGGCCACTTTTTTGTTTGGTTTGGTTTAGTTTTGGCTTTTATTTTTCAGTCTTAGAGTAAATCTAAGCTCCTACTTGTTCTGTAACTGGACATCAAGGAGAGAAGGAGTATGAGGCTGACTTACAACTCTCTTATATTCAATAAATCCTTCTCTTTTCTGTTTTTCTTACTACTGCATCTTATACCTGTGACCTAGAGCCCAGAACCTCTTAAGTTTCACAGGTAAGATCAGCTTCCACCTCCTCTCCTGGCCCTACCTGCACAGTGGTTTCCTCTGCACTCGACACTAATCAACACACTTTAATTTGCCTTCTTCTGGGAATTTTGTCTTTTTTTTTTTTTTTTTTTAGGCAATATTCAGGCTGGAGCACAGTGGCATAATTATGGCTCACTGCAGCTTTGAACTCACAGGCTCAAGCTATCCTCCTACTTCAGCCTTCCAAAGTACTTGGGATTACAGGTGCGTACCACTGTGCCTGGCTAATTTAAAAAAATTTTTTTAGACAAGGGATCGCACTATGTTGCCCAGGCTGGTCTTGAACTCCTTGGCTCAAGTAATCCTCCTGGTTTGGCCTCCCAACCTGCTGGGATTGCAGGCATGAGCACTGTGCCTGGCCTGGGAATTTCCTGAAACCATGTATTCACCTATAATCTTTCCTTCCAAACTCTTTTCTGTTATAAGCATATTTCTATTCATGTTTCTCTGAGTCCTGAAATTTCAACAGCATCTCAGGAAATAAGGGGAGTCCATGAGTGAGCAGTTTTTGCATCCTGAATCAGAAGTCCCCAACACTTGTTTTGAGATATTTAGACAACAGGAGAGCAGTATTGTCCCTCCCACGGGGCTAGAGCAGGGACATCAATGAAGGCTGCCTGTCAAGGAAAATTGTGTGAAGAGAGCAGAACACCTCTCTCATAAGATGAGCCATAGGAGCTATGTGGCAGCAGGGCAAAGAGACCAGATTAGAAAATCCTGAGAGTCAAGTTCTTCACATGTAAATCAATTGTCTGCAGAGCTCTTATAAATAACCGAGGGTCACTTTGAAAGAGAGTAGAAGAGGGAGGTTTAATTTCTCAAATTGGCAAGCAAAGCCCATTTCAACACATGTTGCAGATAAGAAAGGGAATGTAACCTTGTATTTCAGTCTGACTTGTTCTTTATACATTTTCTTCCACTGAACTTGTAAAGTTCAAGTGAAGATCAACCTTTAGGGCACAGAGGGTCACCTTCAATAACAAATATTTGTTTAGTATAAGATGTTTTGCCTGTTATAGAAAGCCTTTCCCAATGTGAGGGCTGGAGAATGGGGAGAGCACCAATATTTGTTAAGATTCTACTACATGTTAGGAATTTTATGTATCTTATTTTGTTTAATCATTACAAGAGCTCTATAAGTTCTTATTCATTCTTTTAATCAATTAAATTTAATGAGCAGCCTATGTATACAAGAACCTGTGCTAGGCACTGGAATCATAATAGTGCATAAAAATAAGAATTCATGGTATTTATAGCCGGGTAGAGGCAATCACAAAAATAAGTATAAAAACTCCAACTACAAGTGCTACAAAGTATTACATGATGCCTAATAATGTCTTATCTTGTATGGGGAAAGGGCCAAAGAAGACATCTCAGAAAATGACATTGGGTCTGGATTTAAAGAAATAATCAGTTAATCAGTTGAAGAAGAGAAGGAGGATTTTAGGCAGAAGACATAATAAGTACAAAGGACCTGGGGTTGGAGAGAACCTGGCATTTTAAATTTAAAAGAGTCTTCATTTGGCAACCACCACAGTAAATGTTATTTCAGATGAGAACCATCAATGGATTGTAATATTAAAAGATGAAAGTTTATTTTGTAGTCTCAGCATATCTCTCCAACAAGATATTTTTTATTACAAAGGGAAAAATGGTAAGATCTTTACTGTGGAGATCTGATAGATAGCACTTTAATTAAGTGCTCAAAGTTAACATCAACAGTAATGGATAAATTGATATCATGTGCTTTCTGATTTGATGCACTAAGAACATAGAGTCCTTTTGGTGACAGTCCTGCCAAAAATTTATAACCTATCTCTAATCATGAGGAACCATTCCACAAACCTAAAATGAGAGACATGCTACAAAATAATTGGTCAAGTCTCTTTCAAAATGTCAAGGTCATAAAAGACAAAGAAAGACTGAGGAATTATTCCAGATAAAGGAGTTGAAAGAGACAGGGCAACTAAGAAGAATTTGTGATTCTGGAGCAGAACACTTTTTCTTTTGCTATAAAAGACATTAATGGGATAATCAGTCAAATTTTAAAGAAGGTTTGTTTGTTATTAAATGGTACTATATTTATATTAACTTCTTTATTATAATACTCCCAAAAAGTTCAGGAAAAAAATAGACTAAACAAATGTGGTAAAATTTAGCATTTGAGGAATGCGTGTTAAAGATATACAAGAATTCCCTGTACTATTTCTGCAACATTTCTGTAAGTCTGAAATTAACTCAAGATAAAAGAAAGATATGAAAGAAAACTCCTATGAGCGGAGCTCAGTAGACAAAGAACGTAAGGTGAGATTGGGCTGAACTTACAGGGAAAAGCCAAACCATGCTGTCCTTGAAGATCAGGTTAAAGGTTTTGGTCTTTATCCTGAGAGCAAGGCAAAGCCACCAAAAGGCATCGGCAGGTAGAAGACACTAGAAGATGAGCATATTAACAAGATCACACTGGCTCCAGGGCAGAGGAGAGAGACTGGAGAGTAACTGAAGGGAAGACCAGTGGATGGGAATGTGTTATGATAAAGTAAAACACAGTGGTGGCTGTAGACCTCGGTAGAAGTAGGTGGATTCAAGAGGTTTTGGGAGTTAGCATTTACAGGCTAGGACTGTAGATGAACTGGAAGTGGGAGAGGAGGTGAGGAGAGGGAATGGGAGGAATCAAAATGGACTCTAAGGTTTCTAGTTTCATGACTTGATAGGTAAGAAAAAAGAGCCTCTCAGATAAGAAAGACTAAAAGAAGACCAATTTGGAGCAAAACCAAGAGTCTGATTTTGGATGTGTTAAGTTATTTTTGTGATATCTAAGTAGAGCTGTCAGGTAGGCAGGTGCACAGCAGAGCATACATGGAAGGTGGGAATGTGGCTGAGCTCACCTAGGGAGCAGGAAGTTGTTGGAAGAATTGTTGACAAGAAAGTGTGCAGGTCCTAGGATGCAGCTTAAAAACTTGTTTATTGTCTGTCTTGGCTTTCTTATCCTGACTTCATAGATGAAGAACAAAGGCACAGTGGCCTGCCCAAGGTCACACAACTAGTAATTGACAGAGCAGAGACTGAAGCAAAACTCTAACTTCAAATATCTGCCTTCCCCAATAATCTTTCAAAAGAGTACAAGATGTATCCTTGTTTTTGGTTCTGGTCTAATTGTATGCACAATAAACCTGAAGAAATCAAAATGTAGTGAGAAAGAGGTAACATGGAACAAAAGATTTTCACATCTTTTTCTGGATGCCCAGTTAATGAAGATTTTTATCAATTAGGAAAAAATTAAAAGTGACATTATTTCTTTGGTACAGGTTTGCATGTTTGCTTGTAATTTACCTCCAAAAGCATATTGGAAAGACACTCTTCTTTCTAATGTAAATAAATTCTTTGGTGCTGGTATGAAGAGTCAGAACAATTGATCCCAGATTTGGGTAAAACTTTTCATGATCAGGCTTTGTTGAGCTGGTTTCTCCTTGTTAACAGTCGTCTCCTGTTAACATGTAAGATATGAGGAGGGAATGGGAGCCAGCGGTGGCCCGCTTGGTCAGATCCCAACCTAACACTGTAGTAATCTTGCTTCTTCTTCTGATTTCTCATCTCAGACCATGGCTGCATAAATGGAGTGAGGAATTTCATGTGTTACTTAGAGATTTCATGTCTGAGATTCCATTAACCTTCTCTGAGTTAAGTGAAACAAACTCACAGCTGGCCTTTGAACATCTCGTGAACAGCCTATAATAACTGCTGGCCTGCGAGGTTGGCTGATGGAGAATCTCTGGGGTGGAACACTGAAAGGGGAGGTCAGCCTCAGAGCCCAGTCACTGGGAAGCATTTGGAGTGATAAGCTAAAAGCAAGAAAGGCAATGCTAAGAGTCTCCTGGGTAACTCAGAAGCCCACCTCTCTTTTTGGATGATTTTTACCTTTTCTAAGTACTTGTATATGATCATTTACTGTGCTTTACAAATAGTGAGTATTGCCATACCATACTTTAGTATACCTCTGACCTCAGGTCTAGAACATTGTCCCCAAATTCACAGTGATCTTTTTAGAAGAAGTCTATTTTTTCATTATGCCTGTAATCCCAGCACTTTGGGAGGCTGACGCTGGTAGATAGCTTGAGCCCAGAAGTTCGAGACCAGGCTGGGCAACATGGTGAAACCCCATTACTACAGAAAGTACAAAAATTAGCCAGGCATGGTGGCATGAGCCTGTGGTCCCAGCTACTCAGGAAGTTGAGTTGGGAGGATGGATTGAACCTGGGAGGTCGAGGCTGCAATGAGCCATGATTGCACCACTGCACTCCAGCCTGGGTGACAGAGCAAGACCCTGTCTCAGAAACAAAAAAGTCTATTTTTTCAGACAAGCAGATAAACACAGGAGCTTCCAGTTCCTGGCCCATGTAAATCTGAACTTCTATTTCAGCTGTGCCTTGACCTCCCTGGCTATGGTGCTGACCACTCCTCAGCAGGCTTACATCAAACTCTCCAGTAGAAATAGTATCTCTTACTCTCTTCCCAAGCCCAAGAGCCTTCTATTCAAAGAATCATTCCCCGTGCATTATCACCAAACCTAGTCTGATCCAGGATGGGGCCTCATCAAAGATCTTGGGTTCCATGGGGGAACTGGGGTTGTGGTGGGGTAGGTGAAGTTGTGCCCAAACTACTCTTTATAATATCCCTCCTCTACTTCCTGTCCACACATCACAGAAACGCAATTAAATGAGAAATCTTGAAAACATGTCAGAACACAAACACAACGAAAACAATAATAGCGAATAACTCCTGAGCACTTACTCAGGCTCCAGGCTCTGCACTGAGCCGTTCACATACACAACCTTATTGATTCTTCACAATTCTATGAAGCAATTACTATTATCAGTCACATCCCACTGATAAGAGAATACAGACTCAGCAAGATTAACTAACATCAGTAAGTGGCACCTGGCCAAGGACACAGAGTAAAACACAACTCTAAATAAGCCACCAACTCTCCAGGTGGGAGCCTCCCAAACACAGTTTAATTCAGTTTCAGTAATAACCAAAACATTTTCATGATCGACAGCCAGGACAGCATTTGACATAAGGAGCCTCATAATATTTAGCTTGCAAGCTCATTTCACATGTGTTCCAGCAATGTGATTCCTATTAGGACAAGGTTTCCTCATAAATGATTGCAAGTATTTATAACAATACAATTTACATCCTGCAACAATTATTCTGTATACAAAAGTTCTCATTGATTTTTTTCAATATTTTTGTCGAATTATAACATTCATACAGAAAGAGCACACATCCTAAATGTACAGTTCTATGGAATCCACCTATGTAACCACCACTGACATCAGGAATGAAAACATTATGAATACACAGTAGGTTCCCTTTCATATCACTCCCAGTCATAATCCCTCCACCCATCATCTCCAAAGACAAGCTATTATCTCAATGTCTGTCACCATAGACTAGCTTTCCCTGATTTTGGGCCCCTTATAAATGGAATCATACATTATATACTCTTTATTGCGTGGCTTCTTTTGTTCAACAGTATATTTGTTGAGATTCACTGTGCATAGCTGTAGATCATTTTCATTGTCTGTCCCAGATTATTTTATTGTATGAATATACTGTGATACACTTGCTCATTCAACTCTTGATGGATATTAGAGTTGCTTCTGATTTGGAGTTATCACAAGTAAGTTACTATGATCATTCTTGTACATGTATTTTGGTACACATATTGTGCATTTCTGTTGAGCATGTCTAGAAATAGAAATGGCAAGTCATAGGGTATGTAATATTCAACTATAGTAGATGCTGTCAAACTATTTTCTAAAATAGTTGTGTCAATTTGCACACCCACTAGCAGGATATGCAGTATGTGAAAGTTCTCGTTGTTCCACATTCTTACAAATACTTGGTATTTTTAGTCTTTTTCATTCTAGCTATTCTGGTAAGTTGTAGGATTTCATTGTGATTTTCATTTACATTTCCAATGAGGTTAAGCACTGTTTTAAGAGTAACTTGCATTCCTTTTAATCAGGTATCAAAAGACACACAGACACACTTTCTATACTCACAGCTCCCTAAAAACAGGAGGCACAGCACACAATATGGGGGGATATTTAGAGATAAAGTCAAGCTATTCTTGGGCAGTCCCAGATGATGACTGAACATAGTAAAGGTACTGGGGTGAATTAGTCTATTTTCATGCTGCTTTTAAAGACATACTTGAGACTGGGTAATTTATAAATGAAAAAAGTTTAATTGAATCACAGTTCAGCATGGTTGGGGAGGCCTCAGGAAACTTACATTCGTGGCACAAGGGGAAGCAAACACATCCTTCACATGGTGATATGGTTTGGCTGGGTTCCCACCCAAATATTTTGAATTGTAGCTCCGATAATTCTTGCTGTGGGAGGGATCCTGTGGAAGATAATTGAATCATGGGGACCGTTTCCCTCATACTGTTCTCATGGTACTGAATAAGTCTCACAAGATCTAGTGGTTTTATAAGCTGAAACTCTTTTTGCTTGGTTCTCATTCTTTCTCTTGTCTGCTGCCATGTAACACAGGTCTCTCGCCTTCTGCCTGCTACCATGATTGTGAGGTCTCCCCAGCCACATGGAACTGTGCGTCCATTAAACCTCTTTTCCTTTATAAATTACCCAGTCTCGGGTATGTCTTTAACAGCAGCATGAAAATGGACTAATATACATGGCAACACCAAAGTGAAGTGCTGAGCAAAAGGGGGAAGCCCCTTATAAAACCATCAGATCTCGTGAGAACTTACTACAATGAGAATAGCATGGGGGAAACTGCCCCCATGCTTCAATTACCTCCCACCAGGTTCCTCCCATCACATGTGGGGATTATGAGAACTACAATTCAAGATGAGATTTGGGTGGACACATAGCCAAACCATACTATGGGGTCTGGCCATTTCTGCCCAATATGGATCTTCTGTAACATAATTTTGCTTCAAAGCAACTCCTCAAATGAGTTAGCCAAGAGTTTATGAGATCAGCATCATAATCTGAGGTTCCCTGTGCCAAATTTTGCTTCCTCTCTCTTTTATCTTGTCAGTCCCCAATAAATCTCTTGCCCTCCTAAATCTATCTCAGTGTTTATTTCTCAGAGGATTAAACTGACACAATGTTTTGATTAAGGGTATTGTTAATTAAATTTCAATTCCTAATTGTTTGTTGCTGGTATATATTGCAATTGATTTTTGTATAGTGACTTTGTATAATGACTTTACTAAATTCATTATTAATTCTAATCATTATGCATTTTCCATGTAAACAAGCTACAAAATCCTCATATCTTTAGTTTCTTGCTTCTGTTTCATTGCACTGGCTAGGAAAGGTCTATAATGAAATGCTATAAATCCTGTAAGACAATGTTATTATTTTTCTTTAAACAGTTATTTGTATCTTAAAGAAATAAAAATAAAAATAATTTTTTATAGTTGCCTAAATAATTATATTTTTGATGTTCTTCATTTCTTTCTAAAGATTCAAGTTTCCATATGGTATAATAGGCCAGCAATCTGAAGAAATTTATATAGCATTTTGCAGTGCAAGTTTTCTGTCAATAAATTCTCCTAGGGTTTTTTCTTCAGAAAATGTCTTTACCTCAACATTGTTCTTTTTTCTTAAAATTGTTTTATTGAAACATAATTCACATACCATACAATTCACCCAGTTAAGATTTTAGAACATTTATGTTAACCCCCAAACAAACTCCATATCCATTAGCAGTCACTCCCCACTCTCCTAATCCCTAAACTCTAGGCAATCACTAATCTTTCTAATCTTTCTGTCTTTATGTATTTGCCTATTACGGACATTTCTTTTCTTTTTTTTTTTTTTTCAGACAGGATCTCACACTGTCACCCAGGCTGGAGTGCAGTGGCATGATCACAGCTCACTGCAGCCTCAGCCTCCTGGGCTAAAGCTATCCTCCTGAGAGTAGCTGGGACCACAGGCACATGCCACCACACTGGGCTATTTTATTTTTTGTAGAGACAGGGTCTCACTATGTTGCCCAGGTTGGTCTCAGACTCCTGGGCTCAAGTGGTCCTCCTGCCTCAGCCTCTCAAAGTGCTAGGATTACAGCTGTGACCCACAGAGCCCAGCTGGACATTTCCTAGAAATTGAACTACATAGTATGTAATCTTTAGTGACTGGCTTCTTTAACTTTGCATAACATGTTGTAGCATGCATCAGAACTACATTTCTTTTAATGGCCAAATAATATTCCATTGTATAAATATACTGTATCTTATTTATTCATTCGTCAGTTGATGGACATTTGTGTTGTTTTCACTTTTTGGCTATTATGAATAATACTTCTATAAACATTTGTGTTTTAAGTTTTTATGTGGAAATATGTTTCCATTTTGATTGGGTATATACCTAGAAGTGGAATGGCTGGGCCATATGGTAACTCTATGTTTAATGGTTTGAGGAAATGCCAGACTGTTTTCCAAAGCAGCTGCATCATTTTACATTCCTATCAGCAATCGACGAGGCTTCCAATTTCCTTGTCTTCTTGCCAGAATTTGTTATTATCTGTCTTTTTGATTATAGCCATCCTACTTGGTGTGAAATGGTATTTCATTATGGCTCTGATTTGAATTTTCCTAGTGGCTCATGATGTTCAAAATCTTTTCATTTGTATATCTTCTTTGGCTAAATGTCCTTTGCCAATTTTTAATTGGGTTCTCTTTTTATTATTGAGTTGTACAATTTTGTTCTTAATGTTTCTACTGGATATAATATTTTGGATAAAAATATTTGTTTAATCACTTAAAAACATTATTTCAGAAAATCAGCAATGGGAAAATATACCAGTAAAAATGGTCATAGGCAAGATCTACAGACAAATGGTAGTGAAAGTTGGAGGAAAAACAGGATGCTTGCATAGTCTAAAAGGATATTCCCACATGACACTTTTTTTTTAAATTGCATTTTAGGTTTTGGGGTACATGTGAAGAATATGCAAGATTGTTGCATAGGTACACGCATGGCGGTGTGATTTGCTGCCTTCCTCCCCATCACCTGTATCTGGCATTGCTCCCCATTCTATCTCTCCCCAACTCCCCACCCCTCACTGTCCCTCCCCTATTTCCCCCTGACAGACCCCAGTGTGTGATGCTCCCCTCCCTGTGTCCATGTGTGCTCATTGTTCAGCACCCACCTATAAGTGAGAACATGCGGCATTTGATTTTCTGTTCTTGTGTCAGTTTGCTGAGAATGATGATTTCCAGGTTCATCCATGTCCCTACAAAGGACACAAACTCATCATTTTTGATGGCTGTGTATTATTTCTTGGTGTATATGTGCCACATTTTCCCTGTGCAGTCTATCATTGATGGGCATTTGGGTTGGTTCCAGGTCTTTGCTATTGTAAACTGTGCTGCAAGGAACATTTGTGTGCAAGTGTCCTTATAGTAGAACGATTTATAATCCTTTGGATATATACCCAGTAATGGGATTGCTGGGTCAAATGGAATTTCTATTTCTAGGTCCTTGAGGAATTGCCACACTGTCTTCCACAATGGTTGAACTAGTTAACACTCCCACCAACAGTGTTAAAGTGTTCCTATTTCTCCACGTCCTCTCCAGCATCTGCTGTCTCCAGATTTTTTAATGATCGCCATTCTAACTGGCATGAGATGGTATCTCAATGTAGTTTTGATTTGCATTGCTCTAATGATCAGTGATGATGAGCATTTTTTCATGTTTGTTGGCCTCATGTATGTCTTCTTTTGTAAAGTGTCTGTTCATATCCTTCACCCACTTTTAAACGGGCTTGTTTGTTTTTTTCTTGTAAATCTGTTTTAGTTCTTTGTAAATTCTGGATATCAGCCCTTTGTCCGAGGGGTAGACGCAAAAATTTTTTCCCATTCTGTTAATTGCTGATTCACTCTAATGACTGTTTCTTTTGCTGTGCAGAAGCTGTGGAGTTTGATTAGGTCCCATTTGTCTATTTTGGCTTTTGTTGCCAATGCTTTTCATGTTTTGGTCATGAAATCCTTGCCTACGCCTATGTCCTGAATGGTTTTGCCTAGATTTCTTCTAGGGTTTTTATGGTGTTAGTCTTATGTTTAAGTCTTTAATCCATCTGGAGTTAATTTTAGTGTAAGGTGTCAGGAAGGGGTCCAGTTTCTGCTTTCTGCACATGGCTAGCCAGTTTTCCCAACACCTTTTATTAAACAGGGACTCCTTTCCCCATTGCTTGTTTTTATCAGGTTTGTCAAAGATTGGATGGTGGTAGATGCTTTGTGTTGCCTCCAAGGTCTCTATCCTGTTCCATTGTTCTATATCTCTGTTTTGGTACCAGTACCACGCTGTTTTGATTACTGTAGCCTTGTAGCATAGTTTGAAGTCTGGTAGTGTGATGTCTCCCGCTTTGTTCTTTTTGCTTAGAATTGACTTGGCTATGTGGGCTCTCTTTTGGTTCCATATGAAGTTTAAGGTGTTTTTTTTCCAGTTCTGTAAAGAAGATCATTGGTAGCTTGATGGGGATAGCGTTGAATCTGTAAATTACTTTGGGCAGTATGGCCATTTTCATGATATTGATTATTCCTAACCATGAACATGGAATGTTTCTCCATCTGTTTGTGTACTCTCTTATTTCATTGAGCAGTGATTTGTAGTTCTCCTTGAAGAGGTCCTTTACATTCCTTGTTAGTTGTATTCCTAGGTATTTTATTCTCTTTGTAGCAATTGTGAATGGCAGTTCATTCTTGATTTAGCTCTTTTTAAGTCTGTTATTGGTTTATAGGAATGCTTGTGATTTTTGCACTTTGAATTTGTATCCTGAGACTTTGCTGAAGTTGCTTATCAGTTTCAGGAGATTTGGGGCTGAGACGATGGGGTCTCGTAGATACACAATCATGTTGTCTGCAAATAGAGACAATTTGACTTCCTCCTTTCCTATTTGAATACCCTTTATTTCTTTTTCTTGCCTGACTGCTCTGGCTAGAACTTCTGATACTATATTAAATAAGAGTGGTGAGAGAGGGCATCCTTATCTAGTGCCAGATTGCAAAGGGAATGCTTCTAGTTTTTGTCCATTCAGCATAATATTGGTTGTAGGTTTGTTGTAAATAGCTTTTATTATTTTGAGATATGTTCCATCAATACCTAGTTTATTGAGGGTTTTTAGCATAAAGGGCTGTTGAATTTTGTCAAAGGCCTTCTCTGAATCAATTGAGATAATTATGTGGTTTTTGTGTTTGGTTCTGTTTATGTGATGAATTACGTTTATAGACTTGCGTATGTTGAACCAGCCTTGCGTCTCCGCAATGAAGCCTACTTGATCATGGTGGGTAAGCTTTTTGACGTGCTGTTGCAATCGGTTTGCCAGTATTTTATTGAAGATTTTTTCATCTATGTTCATCATGGATATTGGCCTGAATTTTCTTTTCTTGCTGAGTCTCTACTGGGTTTTGGTGTCAGGATGATGTTGGTCTCATAAAATGATTTGGGAAGGATTCCTTCTTTCTGGATTGTTTGGAATAGTTTCAGAAGGAATGATACCAGCTCCTCTTTGTATGTCTGGTAGAATTCGGCTGTGAACCCATCTGGACCTGGGCTTTTTTTGTGAGGTAGGCTCTTAATTGCTGCCTCAACTTCAGACCTTGTTATTGGTCTATTCAGGGTTTTGACTTCTTCCTGGTTTAGGCTTCGGAGGATGTAAGTGTTCAGGAATTTATCCATTTCTTCCAGGTTTACTAGTTAATGTGCATAGAGTTGTTTGTAATATTCTCTGATGATGGTTTGAATTTCTGTGGAATCTGTGGTGATATCCCCTTTATCATTTTTTATTGCATCTATTTGGTTATTCTCTCTTTTCATTAATCTGGCTAGCGGTCTATTTTATTGATCTTTTCAAAAAACCAGTTCCTGATTTATTGATTTTTGAAGGGTTTTTTGTGTCTCTATCTCCTTCAGTTTTGCTCTCATCTTAGTTATTTTTTGTCTTCTGCTAGGTTTTGAGGATTTTTATCTTGCTCCTCTAGCTCTTTCAATTTTGATGATAGGGTGTCAATTTTGGATCTCTCCACTCTTCTCATATGGGCACTTATTGCTATATATTTTCCTCTAGAGACTGCTTTAAATGTGTTCCAGAGATTCTGGTATGTTGGGTCTTCATTCTTGTTGGTTTCAAAGAACATCTTTATTTCTGCCTTCATTTCATTGTATATCCAGTCAACATTCAAGAGCCAGTTGTTCAGTTTCCATGAAGCTGTGCGGTTCTGAGTTAGTTTCTGAATTCTGAGTTCTAACTTGATTGCACTATGGTCTGAGAGACTCTATGTTATGCTTTCCGTTCTTTTGCATTTGCTGAGGAGTGATTTACTTCCAATTATTTGGTCAATTTTAGAGTAGGTGTGATGTGGTGCTGAGAAGAATGTATTTTCTGTGGATTTGGGGTGGAGAGTTCTGTAAATGTCTATTAGGTTTGCTTGGTCCAGGTGTGAATTCAAGTCCTGGATATCCTTGTTAATTTTCTGTCTCAATCTGTCTGATATTGACAATGGGGTGTTAAAGCCTCCCACTATTATTGTGTGGGAGTCTAAGTCTCTTTGTAAGTCATTAAGAAATTGCCTTATGTATCTGGGTGCTTCTGTATTGGGTGCGTATATATTTAGGATCGTAGCTCTTCTTGTTGCATTGATCCTTTTGTCAGTATGTAATGTCCTTCCTTGTCTCTTTTGATCTTTGTTGCTTCAAAGGCCATTTTATCAGAGATGAGAATTGCAGCTCCTCCTTTTTTTTGCTCTCCATTTGCTTGGTAAATCTTCCTCCATCCCTTTATTTTGAGCTTTTGTGTATCCTTGCATGTGAGATAGGTTTCCTGGATAGAGCACACTGATGGGTTTTGGCTTTTTAAACAATTTGCCAGTCTGTTTCTTTTGATTGGGGCACTTAGCCCATTTAGGGTTAATATTGTTATGTGAGTTTCATCCTGCTATTTCGCTGCTAGCTGGATGTTTTGCCCATTATTTGATGCAGTTTCTTCATTGTGTTGATGCTCTTTACCATTTGGTATGTTTTTGGAGTGGCTGGAACTGGTGGTTCCTTTCTATGTTTAGTGCTTCTTTCAGGAGCTCTTGTAAAGCAGGCCTGGTGGTGATGAAATCTCTGAGTACTTGCTTGTTCGTAAAGGATTTTATTTTTCCTTCACTTATGAAGCTTGCTTGGCTGGATATGAATTTCTGGGTTGAAAGTTCTTTTCTTTAAAGATGCTGAATATTGGCCTCCACTCTCTTTTGGCTTGTAGGGTTTCTGCTGAGAGATCTGCTGTGAGTCTGATGGGCTTCCCTTTGTGTGTAACCTGACCTTTCTCTCTGGCTGCCCTTAGCATTTTCTCCTTCATTTCAACTCTGGTTAATCTGACGATTATGTGCCTTGGGGATGCTCTTCTTGGGCATATTCTTGAGGTTCTTCTTTGTGGTGTTCTCTGTATTTCCTCGACTAGAATATTGGCCTGCCTTGCTAGGTTGGGGAGTTTTCCTGGATCATATCCTGAAGAGTATTTTCCAGCTTGGATTCATTCTCTCCGTTATATTCAGGTGCACCTATGAAATGTAGGTTAGGTCTTTTCACATATTCCCATATTTCTTGGAGACTTTGTTCATTCCTTTTTACCCTTTTTTCTCTAATCTTGCCTTCTCATTTTATTTCATTGAGTTGATCTTCGACATCTGATATACTTTTTTCTGCTTGGTCAATTCGGCTGTTGAAACTTGGTCAATTCGGCTATGCATGCTTTGTGAAGTTCTTGTGTTGTGTTTTTCAGCTCTATCAATTCACTTATATTCCTCTCTAAGTTGTTTATTCTCGTTAGCATTTCATCAAATATTTTTTCAAGGTTCTTAGTTTCTTTGAATTGGGTTAGAACATGTTCTTTTAGCTCACAGAAGTTTCTTATTACCCACCTTCTGAAGCCCGATTCTGTCAAGTCATAACACTCATTCTTCATCCAGCCTTGTTCCCTTGCTGGTGAGGAGTTGTGATCCCTTGTAGGAAGACAGGCATTCTGGTTTTGGGTGTTTTCATCCTTTTTGCGCTGGTTTCTTTCCATCTTTGTGGATTTATCCACCTGTCATCTTTGTAGTTGTTGACTATCAGATTGGGTCTCTGAGTGGACATTCAGTTTTTTGATGATGAAGTTATTTCCTTCTGTTTCTTAGTTTTCCTTCTAACAGTCTGGTCCCTCTGCTGTAGGACTGTTGAGGTCCACTCCAGGCCCTGCTTGCTTGGGGATCACCTGCAGTGGCTGCAGAACAGTAAGGGTTGCTGCCAGTTTCTTCTTCTGATATCTTTGTCCTAGAAGGATACCCGCCAGAAGTCAGTCTGAGCTCTCCTTTATGAGGTGACTCTTTGGATATGCAGGGGTCAGGGAGCTGCTTGAGGAGACAGTTTGTCCTTTATAGGAGCTCAAGTGCTGAGCTGTGAGCTCCATTGTTCATTCAGAGCTACTGGGCAGATATGTTTAAGTCTGCTGCAGAAGAACTCATAAACCTCCCCACCTTTATTTCCCCCAGGTGCTCCGTCCTGGGGAGTTAGGGCTTTATTTATGAGTTTCTGTTGTGCTGCTGCCTTTTTTCAGGGCTTCCATGCCAAGCGAGGAGGCAGCCTAGTCACTGTCTGCCTGCAGAGGCTTTGCTGAGCTGCTGTGGGCTCTGCCCAGCGGCCATGTGAACTTCCCTGAAGTCCTGTTTATACAAGTGTAGTTAGAACTGCCTCGGCAATGGCAGCCCACCTCTATAATGGTGGACTCTCTCTGTAATGGTGGACTGCCTCGGCAATGGTGGGCTGCCTCAGCAATGGCAAACTACCTCCATAGTGGTGGACTGCCTCGGTAATCGCAGACACCCCTCCCCCACAGAGCTGGACCATCCCAGGTTCAGCTGTGCTTGCTGTGAAACTCTCAATCCCAGAGCATTTCTAATTGCTGTTTTTTTGTGGGGGTGGGAGCAGCCGAGCTGGATCACCTGGCTCCCTGCCTTAGAGCCCTTTTTTTTTTTTCAGTTGAACAGTCTACATCTTTATACTTTATATTCCTCCAAATAATGTCAGTGTTTTTGTTTAGCAGTCAACTAATCTGATTTGGTTCTACCTCTAAAGTCTCTCTTGGGCAACAGTTCAAATCTCACTTCTCATCTTTTGGGCTTCACTGAGCTACTTGGAGTCTGTCCCAGGCAAGCATGGTGCAGGAGTTTACAGACAGAATCTAGGGCTCTGACTCTCTTTTTTCCAGAATACCATTCTCACTTTATAGTCACTGGGAGATTCCTGATCTCTGTCTTCTTGCTCTTCAAGGCTGAAAGAATACAGTTTCTTATCAGAGTTTTGGTCAGTTCTTACAGAACCAACTTTGGTCTGCCCCCAGACCATCAAAATGGAGATCTTCTGCTTATTGGTAACCTCCTGCAGGTTTCAACTTCCCTTAGTTCAGTTTTCTTTCTTGTGAAGGGAAGATAGTAGTGCCTTAAGTTGTCATGAGAGAACTAAATGAATGATTATCTGTAAAGCCCTTAGTATAAATATCTCTAAAGAATAGCTGTATAGTATATATATACATACATACAGATAAATACATGTAAAACATATATACATATATATAACATATATATTATAGATATATATACTATAACATATATATATACTATATATACATATATAACATATATATTATATATATACTATAAGGCACATAGTATAGATACATAAGCATAATAGGATTCAAAATTTAATTTCTTTCAAAAACACAAAAGCTATGGAAAACAGCTTTTTAAAAACCTTCTTTTTCCTCTACAGCACCTAGATAGTACATGACTCATACATAGCAGTGCCTAAAAATTGTTATGAATAAAATAGAGAAGAATGCACAGCCCACAGTGTGTTATGTATGTGTTAGTTTCCTGTTACTGCTATAACAAGTTTCCACAAACATAGTGGCTTAAAACAACACAGATGCATTATCTTAAAGTTCTGCAGGTCTGAAGTCCAAAATGGATGGCAGGGCTGTGTTCCTTCTGCAGGTTCTAGGAGAAAAGCCCTTTCCTTGCTTTTTCTAGCTTCTAGAAGTTGGCTGCATTTTTTGGCACATGGTCCCACATCAATTTGCCCTCTCCTTCTGCTGTCCCAGCTCCCACTCTGACTCACACTCCTGCCTCCCTCTTGTGAGGGCCTCTGTGGTTACATCGGGCTCACCAGATAATATAGGATAACTCCCACCTCTCAAGATATTTAATTTAATCAAATCTGCAAACCCCCTGTTGGCATGTAAGTTAACATGTTCACAGGTTTCTGGGCTTAGCATGTGGACACCTTAGCAGGAGGCCATTATCTACCTACCGCAATATAAAACAATTTACTATCTTCCTTACAATTGAGCTGACAATAGCCAAAGACATTGGCTTTTTGATGAATGTAAGCATTCACTTAGATTTTACCTGTAACACGATTAACATAGTTCTAACTCCTAACAAATGACATTTTGAACCTCTACACAGCTTCATATCAAATTCTGAACTGCAAAACAGCAGGCAATCATATCTTAGAGTCATCTTTTCAGATAACATTCTTGCCAGTATCCCAGATTTCACTCTTGATTGAATAGTTTTCAAAAGAATTTTTACTGTCCTGCAAGTGTTAGGAAAATAAAGCAAGAATCCTTTGGCCATTATCTCCTCAATATTTTTCTAAAGGTACTGGCCAGCCCATTTCTTTCAGGTAATTTTTTTTCAGCATACATCTTGAGGTTAGGCAATTACTCCAATAATTACTATTGTCTGTTCTTCACTGGTCTACTCCTGTATTTCTATGTTACCTTCTTCCTTTCACATATGTATCCCCTTCCCTCTCCCACACCCCCAGCTTCCAGAACTTTTAGAAAAAGTGGGAAGGTAATAGCGGAAGGATTCTTATTTTATTTTTCCAACACTTGCAGGCTAGATTTTTTTCCCCCAGAATCCCTTGTAATTAATTAGGTGTGGCAAATCAATTAGAATGCCTCTCAGGAAGAAAAAAAAAAAGAAAAATATTTAATGAATAGGTATTCAGTTTATTCAGCAACAAATATTATGTTATATTGTATAACATGAGAGTAGATCATACGATGGTATTTATTATATAAAAATTGTATATAATCTATATGCCTGGCTAGATTTTGAGACCTTTTGGGACAGGAATTTTGTATTACTTTTTCAAAAGCAGTGTCTAACATTTATAGTATTTGCTCAATAAATGTTTGATGAATGAATTGCCGTGTATTCAAGCTAAAAGAGTCCTTGGAGATCACCTCATCTAAACCTTTCATTTTAAATGTGAAGAATCAGAAACCTAGAGATTCTAAGCACTCTGTCAATGTTCACTGGCAGAGCTAGGACCCATTTATTTCATATCCCATAACAAATGAGATGCTCTTTTTAAACCAACCTATCTTCTTTCCCAAACCAAATGAGATTCTCTTTGTAATCAACTTACCAGAACTCGCACATCTAAACAAGTATTATTTGCTCCAACAAAGGCTCTTTGGGAGTTGCTATACTAGTATAGTATGTCATTTTAAAGAATGCATGGAGCTTCATTTAAAGAATTCCTTTCATACCCTGTGGCATTTTCTTCAGAATTTCTTTAATTGTGGTTGATAAATATCCATATGTTGAAAATGGATTTGATTTTGAGAAACAGAAGTTGCTTGGAGTACATTTTGATGAATAAAAGTTGAATTTAGGTGGCCCACCTATACAATTCTGGCTTTAGTAAAAAAAAAAAAGGGTGAGACTGTGCATTACTTTATGACAGGTTTCCACACATGATTCGGCGACCAGCTTGGTAGACAATTCCAGAGCAGGAGATGTGTGGGCATTTTGAGCAATGGCACTATTGCTGAAATAAATTCACGGAGTCCTAAGGCAACTAGAGAAACAACAATCTTTGGGAATGCATATGTAGCTCACATGTCAGAAATATCTGTGTTGCAAAACACTCGTGAATTTCAAGTGCCTTGCGATTCTATGAAGAAACCTAGAAGACTTTTAGCCCTAAAGTAGCTCCTTGTTCAAAAACCAGCCACAAGATGAAAGAAGTGTTATTAAAATAGTGAGGGACAAGCCTGTAATCCCAGCACTTTGGGAGGCCGAGGCGGGTGGATCACGAGGTCAAGAGATCGAGACCATCCTGGTCAACATGGTGAAACCCCATCTCTATTAAAAATACAAAAAATTAGCTGGGCACGGTGGCGCGTGCCTGTAATCCCAGCTACTCAGGAGGCTGAGGCAGGAGAATTGCCTGAACCCAGGAGGCGGAGGTTGCAGTGAGCCGAGATCGCGCCATTGCACTCCAGCCTGGGTAACAAGAGTGAAACTCCATCTCAAAAAAAAAAAAAAAAATAGTGAGGGAAACATTTCTGGATAAAATGGAAGAAAGTTAGTAACCTGATCCACCCTTCTTCTTGGAATACTTAGTAATAACATGAGAACAGAAGACTACAAATTGGTAGAAATTGTGCACTTCCACCAACGGTCCAGTCCAGGAACAGATGATTCTAAAAGTAACCACATGCACAGTGAGAGGATCCAGGAGGAAAATTTTTGCCACTCTCCATCAACAAACCCCAGATCGAACAACACCTTTTCTCCTGAGAGATGATAAACAAACAAACAAGAAACAATAGGGGCCCTCAATGAAAGCTTGCAACCCAAACATAGAGAAAATAATGCTCTAACTAAATGTGTCCAGGGTCTGCCTTCAATTACCCTAAGTTAAGCAGGAACTGAGCATTTGGAATTATTGCCTTGGTTTTGTACAGGTATACAAAAATTGGCACATCAGTTTCATTACTTTATACTCACACCTGGCTTATTTTGAGAACTTCCGCAGGGTTTCCCCTCACAATCCAATTTAAAGACTTTTCAGTTGCATAATTATACTCTTGCGGTAAATTACCATCTTGAGCAAGGGCACACAAAGAAGGATGGTTGAGCACGC
The DNA here is from genome assembly GCF_049354715.1 of Callithrix jacchus. Lineage (NCBI taxonomy): Eukaryota > Metazoa > Chordata > Mammalia > Primates > Cebidae > Callithrix > Callithrix jacchus. The sequence continues at coordinate 101,108,705 of NC_133509.1, forward strand.
ACTTCCTAGGAAAATACCATTTTTCTGTAATAGAAATATTTGCTGAAGTAAACATTCATTTGAGGAAATAGAAACATGTGAATATGTGGCCAGAAAGTAATTATCCAAGGATTCAACAAACACCTGAGCCTAGAAAGCCTTTCGCCAGGCTCCTCCGCCTCCAGAATTACACGGAACCAGAAGCCTCACCTGATTCTCCCGCATCTGTGCTACTCTCTCCTCAGGCTGAGCCCTCATGCCACTTGGCTGTTGCATTTCCAGGAGAATGGGAGACATGGGCAAATACACTGGTGGATGAGTTGTCCCACCACGACGGAGCAGCATACTTGCCTCTCTGCAACAGCTGAGCTTTTAAAAACATTTGTCTCTTGGCTTTTTGGAGCACACTTTGTTAAAGAAGTGCTAAACCCTGACGTGCACTCCTGAGTGTAGTCACTCACAGAATCCAACATAAGGGGGTTTCAAATATTATCTCCCCACAAGCACCTCCAGACTAAATTGTCCTCAGTTAACAGTCAAAAGCTGATCTTTCTATGTGCCAGTCCTACCAACTCCGCCTGGGATAAAGGGCCCAGCTGTGCTCTTTTCTGCCTCTCATACCTTCAAAAGTAATAAAGCCTCCGCAATTGGAATTTAGCCGTCAATTCTGCTGATGAGGCAGCAAGAAAATTAGAAGCCGTTTCCTACCCTATAGCTGTGCTGGACTCAACAACACTAACAGGAGCAAAAAGTTGTGGCTGCGCAGTGAAGTCAGCAGCCAGGACCAAGACTCTGGGAGACAATATATTGACGGAGAAAGAGATATTTTAAAATACTGATTTTGCTGCCAAGAACTCCAGTTTTAAAGGAGGATTCTCTGATAATTGGGGGTTGTTTAAAATTTGATATCCTCTGTTAAAACAAACAACTTGGAAATGCATAAAGCAAGCTCCCTGGAGACCAATATAACCCAGAAAATGTAATAATGCAAAGCCTAGGCAGCTGAGTTTTCGTTTGTGCCTAGCTTCAGAAAGCAAACCCCTAAGGGGTCGGAACCCAAGGCTCATTTGTTCTTAATAAGCTCAGTTCCAGAGGCCCTGTCAGCCTCCAGCTAATGACAACACTGCCAGCAACTGGGATAGCTGAAGTCCAAAGAAGAGTGAGAACCAGAGATAAGAAATAAGTGTGGATTCATGTCAGCATTTGTTAATATCTGGAGTCCACGTATTACTATTATTATTATTATTATTATTTGAGACGGAGTCTCACTCTGTAGCCCAGGCTGGAGTGCAGTGGCACCATCTTGTCTCACTGCAACCTCCACCTCCCAGGTACCAGTTCAAGCAATTTTCCGGTTCAAGCAATTATCCTGCCTCAACCTCTTGAGTAGCTGGGATTATAGGTATGCACCACCATGCCCAGCTAATTTTTATATTTTTAGTAGAAAAAGGGTTTCACCATGTTGGCCAGGCTGGTCTTGAACTCTCAACTTCATGATCCACCTGTCTCAGCCTCCCAAAGTGCTAGGATTACAGGCCTGAGCCACCGTACCCAGCCCTTATATTTTTTAAAATTCATTCAGCATGGGTTCTCTAGCTCCCTAACACAGGGCATTTCTTGGTGCTAATCAAGATGGCACTAGAGACAGGTAGTAACAGGAAGCTCCTCATACCTTTCCCTGCATTCCATCCACTGATCTGGTACCATTGCTCACACAGAAGCTGCTTCTGGCCCACAGTACACAGAGGGGACTTGCCAACATCATGCCCCAGTACTATCACCTGGTCATGAGAGTTTTCAACACAGACAGTAAGTCATGTACTCAAGTTTCCCTTCTTTCCCAAGGATTTAGGTGTTTCTTCCCTGAGGAATCCTGGGCTATGGGACCCCATGTCCTCGTGAAGGATCTGGGGCAGCTTCGCTGCACCTGTGGTCTGCTTGATCTTGTAAAGTAACCATCCTCACACAGGGATTACTCAAATCACCTTCTCTGGATTCCCAGACGTAGTAATCCAAGGGATCCTCCCTATTGTCTTGGTCAGCTTCATCTGTAACAAAAGCAATGCATTTTCAAAATGATGGCAGCAGTACAAATGGTGCAAAGGAAACACTGGTTTCTGCTTTAGGTTGGCCGGGGTTCTGTTTCCCTAACAGGACATGAGAAAGAACTTCCTGGTTGAGGAGACATCAAAAGCAGACAAAGGGGCATTCTTTATGGAGACAGCAGTGTAGTCACACTAAATCTTACTAAATCTAGGAGGCTTTTCTGATTTCTGGTTCCCACCTATTTTCAGTCTAGTTCAAGAACAGCCTTATAGCTCCAGGAAGTTCCAGGGTTTCACTTTCCAGGGAACTGAGGATTTTGTAGCTTTCCAGGGCACTCACCACAGAACCACATCTGGAACTGGACTGATAATTGAACCTAACTGTCCCCAGCAATAGGGTCACCTTGTTCTGCAGCCTAATCCCAGGGGTGTTCAATCCAATTCAAGCATCCGATGCGCTCAGATATTTAAGCTGGAGTCTATCATCATAGTGCAGTAGACAATACAGAATGGCCAATGGAGTTCTCCTGGCTGGCATGGTCATGTTAGTTTCATGAGGGGTCCTTCTCTGTGCTAGGAGAGAGGGCAGTTTGGACTGGTTGCTGGTCAGATGAATGAATCAGGTACCAGTTGGCTTCCCAGGGAAGAATGCCTATCTGCTGCAGCCCCAAGATCTTTTCCAGGATTCAATTATCTTTCCCTAAAATTGCCTTATCAGAAGAGGAGACTTACTTTCTTCTGACTGTACTATTCCTGTCATGGTATAGCAAAGTATAGCACATATTTTTTGCATTTCAGAAATGTTGACAACCCAAGGTTCCATTTGTTGCATCAAAATGGTGCTAAAGTTAAACATCTTCTTCATTTACCTTCATGTAGTCATCTTCCAAGATAAGCATAATAGCTTTTTAAAAAAAAACTCCCTCTACATTCCTTGACCTTGTTATTAAACAAATAACAGCTATAATTTATTGAGCACATATCATGTACAAGGCATGGCTGGCATAAGCAGAGCAAGGAAAAGAGATCAAGAAAACATGAAGGAAAGGACAGAGGTAGAAACAAAGTATGTGATGAGAAATAACATTTAACTACATAACATTTAACTATTCTTTTACAGTAGCATGTAACAGAAACACAACTATTGCAGCTTGAACAAGTACAAACCTCCTAAGACTTTAGTCAGAAGCTAACAACAAGCTTGAAGAACTCTTTATTTTCCCATATTCATTACCTATAACTGTATATACGCATAAATACATACATGCACACACAAATGCACAACAGTGTGCATTGTACATACTCGGTCTCTGCAAGCTCATAAGATGCCTTTGTGCAAATTAAAGTCACCTCCTCTGGAGAGTCAAATAACAGAGTCTCCCTTTGCCTGAGACAAGGCTTGACAAGGGATCTTGGGCTAAAGCAAGGCTTGACAAGGGAGTTGGCCCCCTTGGCCCTGTCCAACCTGCACCACCATATGTGATTTAGTGGCCTTGGTTGAGTTTCTCATCCCTTAGGATTGCTAAGGGACTCTATTAGCCTTAGTCCCTTGGAACCTCTTTTTTCTTCTGCACACTAGACCACTGCCATCTTAAGCTCCCTCAGGCCAGCATCTTCAATAGTTGATGGCCAAAACGCATTTTGTGGGTCATGTATTAATTCATATCAAGAGAAATGTGCTTCCAATTTAAATCACATCTAACAGCCCCTATGCAACCTCTCCATAATTCCCACTAAAATACATATACTAGAATTCCCAGTGATAATGAAAACAATGACAGAAAAAAAATTGTCAGAGTATGGGAGGAATTTTTACTAAGCATAGAAAGCTAGACTGAGAAAATGAAACTATTTTATGCTTCATTTCTCTCTTCCTGGCAACCAAAACCACCTGAAAAAAACAATAACTTTTCCACCACCCCCTCCCTGCATCCTGATTCCAGGTACCCATGTACCAACCAGGAACATGAACAGCCTTGCACTGGGGTAGCCTTTCTTTCCCCATTTTCCCCACAGGCACACAGCAGGCTTAATATGTTGGTGTCTCTTCAAATAAAAATGTTTTTAAGACTAGTCAACTGCAGTGGTAAGGGGGAAAGATTAGAACAAGGAATTTGATCTGTAATGGACTGAGCAATCAATAGAGATAACTCACTACCTCAAACAAATATTTGTTAAATATCTATCTCATTTAGATGAGGAAGACAGAAAAATATTGATATTCTATTTTAAAATTCAATAAGGAATCTATTAGATGTACTGAATTAACATTTTAACTTATTGAAAATGCCTGCCTATTCAGAGTTTTTAATCACTTGTAAATGTATTAGTTATTCATATTCATTAAGAATAAAGATAACAGTCTTACTTGAATTTTGTTTACATTCTCTTTTCTCATTTTTAGGCCAGAAAAATAAAGTTTCCCACTTAAAACTTTTACTTTTTCAATTTTAATTTTTAATTTTCCAAACCAGATATACTTTCTTGGCAGGTATATTTAAAACTTGTACTAAAACTCAATTCTTTTGTTTTTTTTTTTTTGAGACAGTCTTGCTCTATTGCCCAGGCTGGAGTGCAGTGGTGCAGTGCCATCTCAGCACACAGCAACCTCCGCCTCCCAGGTTCAAGCAATTCTCCTGCCTCAGCCTCCCGAGTAGCTGGGATTACAGACATGCACCATCATGTCCAGCTAAGTTTTTTGTATTTTTAGTACTACACCATACATTATTTAGTTTCCAGATTTTAAAAAATTGATTAAAACTACTGAACCCAGGTAACAGTTATCTACCTGGTTCTAGGACTAGAGTATGCTAGTGCTATAGTCTCAGCACTTTGAGAGGCTGCGTCAGGCAGATCACTTGAGCCTAGCAGTTTGAGACTAGCCTGGACAACACAAGGAAACCTATCTCTAAACAAAATAAAAAAATAAGCCAGGCATGGTAGCATACATGCTTCTAGTCCCAGCTACTCAGAAGGCCGAGGCAGGAGGAATTTACAGTGGATTGTATTGTACAAATTGGTCTCTGATTCCAGCTCTTCAACAGTAAATAAAACAGCAACATGGAGACAACCATCTCTAAATGCATGATGACCTTGTCAAAGAGAAAGAAATGTCACCCACAGGTCTAGTGCTCACCCTTCTTAAAAAGACTGAAGTTAAATCCACCATGTCCAGCATCTCTGTTTTTATCAGTTAAGGTGCAATGTGTAAATCTTGACCATCCTTTGTGCTCTTTATTCCCACCCAGCCCAGCTTTGCCTCAACTGGATAAACCTCAGTGGCTTTTAAACAAGCTTAGATATCTTCCAATTTAATACCCTTCCTTCACCCACATTCTCATCTGGCCATTTACTTGTCCTTTCACTCATAGCAAAAATGCTTAAGTTCTCTATTCTTACTTCTATTTCTGCCTCCCACTTACTCCTCAGCCCACTCTAATCTGAATTTTGCATATACTACTTTATGAAAACAGCTCTCATTAAGATTGCTAATGAGGTTGGGTGTAGTGGCTCATGCCCATAATTCCAGCACTTTAGGAGGCTGTAGTAGGAGGATCACTTGACCCCAGGAGTTTGACACCAACCTGGACAACACAGCGGAACCCCATCCATTAGAAAAAAAAAAGATTGCTAATGATTCCTCATATCACTAACCCCGCCAAACACTTCGGATTTTAATCTCTCAGAACCACTTAATACTGTGGATCAGTGTCTCCTAGAAACCCTCTTTCCTTGGGTTTCATAACCAGCACCCCTCTAGTTTCCCTCCTACTTCTCTGACAGCGTCTCCAATATACCTTTTTCAGTTTTCTTCTCCGGCAGGCCACTGAATGTCGAAGCTCTTCAAGGTTGGGTTAGAGGTCATCTTCTCCTCTTTGTACTCACTCTCCAGCAATGTCATCCAGACCCGAGGATTTACTCATCACCTTTCTACCACTGATTCACAGAATCAAATCTCCAGTTTGGACTTCTCCTGGGGTCTGGATCTGTAGAATCCCTGTCTATTTGACATCTCCACTTAGACATTTTAAATGGTTGTTGAATTCAACCCAGGCAAAAAGAAACTTTGATACTCTCTCCAAACCTAGTTCTCTTCTTGTGACATCTCCATAGATGCCATGATCATCACTTACTCCAGTCACTTTATCCAGAAATTAGGAGTTATTTTTGACACATTCCTCTCCCTCACTCCTCCCCATATCCAATTGATTACAGAGTCTGTATATGTTATCTCCCAAAATCTCTCAAATATACCTCCCTCCATCTCTATGGCCACTCTCACTCTAGTCCTAGCAACTATCATCTCTCTCTAAGCCTATGACCTTTGAGTCCTCCTTGGTCTTTCTACTCTCACCCTTGCTCCTCTGCATTCAGTTCTCCTCATGATATCCATAGTGACCTACTTGTAATACAAATCTGATGTCACTTCTTGTTGAGAAATATTAAGTGTATGAATATTGATGAATGCTGAGTATATGATAGGATATATTGTTTGCTAGGAAGAACAATGGCAAGGAAAACCTAGTGGACCCCCCTCCCCCAAGTGAAAAACCATTTGGGGCATTCCAAAGTGGCAGGACAATGTATAAATATCATACACCAGTTAAAATAATTCTTTGAGATATCTGACCCTGCCTCTGTGGCTCCTTCATGGAGAATGCCTTTCAGTTTGTCTATAATCAGTGTTAAGTGAGTAACAGCTGCCTACTTGGTATATTTTTTGTGCTATGAGAAAATACAGAACACCTGTTTGTTAATAATAACCACCTGTTCAGAGAGAATAACTACGTGGATCAGAATCTGCTTGGGGCCTTCAGCCTGGATGCTGTCAGTCCCTGAGGCTCTCAGCTCGATAAGTTGCTGGCCCTCTGGATAGACCCACTTTGCTGTTCTATCTGGGTGTATGCCTCTCATTTCCTTCAGCGCTGCCTGGGTGGGAGTCTCCCAGCTGAGCTGGTACAGGGTAATATCCACACTGACACCTTTCAATTGATTCCAGTGGCTCTGAGGATAAAACCAAATTCTTAGCTTGGCTTCCAAGCCTTTCCATAGTTTTGTTCCTACCTACCCCTCCAGCTCCATTCTGCTCTCCAGACACAGCAACCTTTTCTCAGTCCCTCCTAGGTGTCTCGCTTATAGCTCCCACCATAAGAATTTACACTCACAGCTCCCTCTCCCTGAAGGGTCCTTCTTCTGCTTCACATAGTGCTTTCTGCAGAGGCTCCCCTCTGACCTCTTCATCAGGACCTTTCTCCTGTTACCTGCTCTCATAAGCAACATGTGTCTCTTTTTCAGACCACTTACTATAGTGGCTTGTTTCAGTTTTGTATTGGGTGAGACAGGGTCTCACTCTGTCACCCATGCTGAAGTGCAGTGGTGCAATCACAGCTCACTGTAACCTTGAACTCCTAGGCTCAAGCAGTCCTTCCACCTCAGCCTCCCATGCATCTGAGCCATCATGCCTGGCCCAAAAACCTTTTTCAAGAAAAAAGGGCACATTTACCACCTTTCCTAATTCTGCTGCATCTGCTGCTGTTGTCATCCAACCAGTTGCCAGCTGGGAAGTGGAAAAGGAAAAGAAATTTTTTCCTCCCCTCCATTACTTCCTATTGCACATCCTTTCTTCGTTGCTTTTTCTCATTTTCCTTTTTCATTTACTTTTGGACTTAGATCTTACCTCTCTTGGAAAGCCTAATTAGAGGGAAGCTTTGGGAATGGCATGGTGTTGGAAACCTGGGTCCATGGAGGGAATTCATGTTATATCAGACATATTTGTGGTGGATCACATGGCAGGAGTGAGACGCAGGGTGAAATTCTGGAGGCCCTGCATTGACAATGATGCCACTTATTGTTGCCAGCACCATGCAGGCTCAAATCTCCTCTTTAGAGAAGTATCAGGAGCAGCAGCTGGTTGGTTGAGAGCTGCTATTTTAAAGGTTAAAGCAAGAAATGATATATATCATGTTATTCAATGTAAAATGTACATATGTCTTGAAAACAAGGCTTCATTTTTCCTCCTTTTCTCTCCATCTTATCCATACATAAGTGATAATACAGTGGCTGATGCAAATGTCATAAAAGCATGAAGATGAAAATGGAGCAAGTGGCTGGGGTTAGCTGGGAAGAAGAGGCAGCCAAGGGAAAGAGAGGAATGCAGGCATCGGTCATTAATCGTGGCCAAATAACACTGATATTTAACAGCAAGGATACCATCAGGCACCCATTAGAGCTTCAAGGAGTTCGGTTCCCTCTGTGATTACTAAAGCCAGCTTTGATCATTTAAAAATCACATTTTGTTTTTCCAGAGGAGTTTGATCTTTATTCCTTAAGCAAACATTGATTTATCTCCTCCTTTCTGGGCAGAGATTCCTGTCATATAACCGCTCTGGCTAAAACAACTCTTTCTGTGCTCCAAAGTCTCAGTAGCCTGCTTGTAGGAAGAGAATATTTTAGTCTCTTGGAGCTGCCAACAGGCAAATAAAAGGTAAAGAAAAGACTGCCACCCCCAACCCCTAGGTTTGGAACCATGAGAAACCTGAGCTCAAACTCTATAAATACAGGCAGCAGCAGGGGCGTCACACTCACAAAAACCACCGGATGCTACAGCCTTCGGAAGTTCTTGTTTGGATGACCTCAGTCATAAATACCACCAAGGTAAAAATTCAGACTTTGAAGGGATGGTGGAATCAAAAGATCTTTTATTTGGAACGGCTGAATGCAGGCTCCTCACATGTGGGAGACCAAGAATCAAGGCCTTGAGATCTCGGATCTAGGAAACTCCTGAAAGCAAACAAAAAGGAAGCCAGACTGAGGAGGGAGTGTTCCCTCAGCTGAATCTGGAGGGTTGCAGCTGACATCTCTGCTCCTCCAAGCAGGGCTCCTGGAGAATGGCAGATGTGAGCAGCTTGGAGAACCACCCAACCAGGTGTGGTCTGGAGACTGAGTAGATCCTTGTGGGTGGAAGCTAATATAATTTCCAGAGAGCCACAGTCCTCCCCTGGAAGTTGGACAGCATCTCAATCATAGATTGCTTTTCATGTATCTTAAAGATACTTGTTTCTGGCTTTTGGTATATATTTGGCAGCAAAGGCAAGTTTAATTAGGACTAAAGGAAAGTTTAGTCTTGCAAACATCCTCAGCCTGAAATGAGTAAAGGCAAGAGTGGGAGACTTTACCCAAGCCCTCCACTATAGGAAACAGTGATCCAAGTAAATCTCTTTACTATCAGAGTTCAACAGCTCACATCATTCAAAATCTCTGTGGCCTTTCCCTTTCTGGTGAAAAGAGCTCCACCCATATACTAGGCACTGTGATGGGCTCCAAGGTGCAAAAATAAGTAAGATCCTCTTTTGTTTTTGCCCTCACTGAACTAGTGACAAACAGACACATCCAAATCAAGCCCTAATATGATGGGATTAGAACTATGACAGGGGCATTACAAAGTGCTATGGAAATATGAAGCAAGGCTGAGTCAGTTCTCATGGGAGGGGTGGTGCCAGGCAGGCTAACAAGAAGAGCCTCTCATGAACTCTCTATTGAATTAATATGTTGAGTAATTTTAAATTAAGAGGTAGGATTTGAGCTGGATCTTGACGTATAATTAAGAATGCTCCTGCTCAAGAAAGGAACGGCACCCCTAGCAGGAAGAAAACTTGAGCAAAAGACAACAGCCAACATTTAAGACGGTGCTTCCCAAATTAGATTTCTTATGCTCAGGAACCCACTGAGTGGGTCAAGGCACACTGAAAGCCACAAAATAAGGATGGAGCATCTTTCAGGGATTTTAATTTTGCTTAACTATTTGGGTAAAATAAGCTATATAAAAAGTAATTAAAGGCATTTCAAAAATTAAAATAGAATGAATGTTATAAAATAGAAGACAAAATTGATGTGAACTTTCTTTGTTTTAGTTTTTCTTTTTTTTTTTAGGCAGGGTCTAATTCTGTCACCCAGGCTACAGGGCAGTGAGTGGCACATCATATATCACTGTAACCTCAAACTCCTGGGCTCAAGCAATCCTTCTGCCTCAGCTTGCTGAATAGCTGGGACTATAAGCTTCTGTCACCAAGCCTGGCAATTTTCTTCAAATGTTTTTGTAGAGAAGGGGTTGCCCAGGTTGATCTTAAACTCTGGGGCTCAAGTGATCCTCCCACCTTGGCATCCCAAAGTGTTGGTATTGCAGGCATGAGCCATTGTGCCTGACCTGTTCTTGTTTTTAGATTACATTATCAGGTCTCTCTGTCTTCCAGTTTGTTCTAAGCTCAGTGAAGTTCATTTTTCCTCATTATTGTATCCCCTGTACAATGATGCATGGTTGGCATTCAAAAATTATTAAAGAAATACATTAAGTGCCGGAAGGCAATAAAACAGTGTCTATAAAATCATGAAGGAAAAATGTTATGACCCACAAGATTAAGTTTTAATTTTACTGATAATGTTTCACTCCCTCCTTGATTAGAAAAATTTAAATACTACAGGTAACATTAATGGGGTGTCTGACCACTGCCCACTCCCAACACCACACACATGCACACAAACACACACACACACACACACGTGCACACACTGAAATACTTTTATTAAGAGAGATAACTACTGTTGAAAATTTAGTATGTATCTTTTCAGAATTTTCTGTGTACCTTTGCATATGTACACATGTAACTGGAAAAAAATGCATACTACTAGTTTGTGAGAATGAGAGCATAGGATCCATGAGAATTTTCTACTTGGATAAGTTGCCTTTCATTTGGGAAAGCAACAAAGACATTCCCAGATAAGCAAGTACTAAATACACACACACAAACACACACACACACACACACACACACACACACACGTATCTCACATATATAATATATATATATTTCACATGTATTCTTTTCAAAGAACATTTTTTAAAAAACTATTTTATCGAAGGGAAGATACAGAAAAGTTGTGGTAGCACAGAATTTAGGGATTAGCTCACAGCATTATATCGTGTGTCTTCAGATGAGGTCTATGGTCAGAGGAAATCTTTCTTTACACTGTCTCACACTATTTTTCCTTTTTTGTCTCACTGCCTTTCAGTGTGCCAGGAAATTGAGGTCTTAAGCTCTATTCCCCCGTCTCCATTGATTACAAATCTTGTTTAATAAAATCATAGAATAATAATAATGCCATTCCAGTCTTTGCTAAAAATAATGGAACACCATGTGGCTAGAAGCTGTCCTAGAAGAATTGCCAGTAAAATCTCTCTTTTTTCTTCACAAAAGCATGGTTGTATGAATAACATATTGTTCACTTTATTGCCAAGGAAATTTAGATAAGATTAGCTGCTTTAAGAATAACAAAAAATATGCTGTCATTATACTTTATGTTTTTCATCTAGTATCTGTGAAGGTATCCGTAATATTGATGCTTAAAAGTCAATATACAAATAAACTATGTTGTAAGACATACACAAAAATAAGTATACCAAAATGTTAACAGTTATTGTGTCTAATTTTAATTATGTTACCCTACTGTGTGATAAATGCTAAGGACAGAGTAATGGACAAGACAGACAAGAAAGGGTAGCAGAATTTTGGCTGCTTTATCCATAGTTTATATTTTATGAAAATTTATACTTTCCACAAATTTGAACATTTCTCATGCTTTCACTTTCACTGCCATTAAGCTATTCACACTATTCTTTTGTAATATTCTTAAACTTGCCTGCTTCAGTAGTTTTGTCTTGTTTCATTCTTTATATTTATTTATAGCTTATATTATCATTTATTTGTAGCTTCTGCTTTGTTTCTGAAGTAATTCTGCCAGAGATTTGTCATTTTCTTAAGGCTTTTCAAAGGAAAATGTTTAGTTTTGTTGGTCCCTCTACTGTAACTTTCCTTCATAATTCATTTATTTCTGTCTATTTTTTAACTTCATAACTTCATAATTTGGGTGCTTAGCTTATTTATTTTCAGCCTTTCTTCTTTTCTAATGTAAGTATAATAGGCTATGCATTTCTAAGTATAATGTACATTTAAGACTATAAATTTCCCTCTGAGTATCACCAAATCTCATTTTATTATGTAGTTTTTTTATTGTTCAGTTCCACATGCAAAAGAACCCTGTAAATAATACCTACAATCTGTACTTCGCTAACAATTTGCAACAACCACATTCTGTCGCAGTTCATATATCTTCTCAAAATTTTCAATCCCCAAACTAGAAGACATGGAATACCTACTAGTATACTATTATGAATAATCTAAGCATAAACTCTGCCTTATTTCCTGAATACCAAGGCTGTTGACCAAAAGACTAAGGACAACATAACATTCATTTCCTGTGAAGTTGCCAGTCCATTAATTTGGTAAATAAACTGATTTTACATTTATCCTGAATAAAAATTATTTCCCATGTATTCTTGGGAAGTCAGTTTCCTAACTCTGTCTCACATATACATCTATACATGTGTTTATGTATACAAATCTTAAAAGAAAATTTGGATAGTGTTCAATTTAGTTACTGCTTTTGGCTTTACCACAAATTTTTTAATACTTATTTCTGATGCAAGGATTATTTAGAGGTAAGTGTTAAAATGTACAAACATATGTTTCTTGTTATCTTTTTAGTTTTTATTTCTAATTTGTTAGCATTGCAGTTATAGAATATGGTCTGAATAACACCAAATCTTTAAAACTTGTAAAGATTTGCTTAATTGATTAGAATCAATTTTTATAAATGGCCCAAGAAAACTTGATAAAAATGTATGTTCTCCGTTTGTTGTTTGAAGCACTCTATATGGGCATTAGAATCAAGTTGTTTTTTGTATTATTCAAATCTTCTAAGTTTTGAATTTTTTGTCTACTTGACTTATTGATTATTGAGAGATGTATATTAAAATCCCCCACTTTATTATAGTTTGTCTATTTCTCCTCAGAGTTTCAATTAAGAGACATGTAATTAGGTACATTCAAGATTAAAATTGTTATATCTTTGTAGTGAATTAAAGCTTTAACTATTATTTAGATACTCTTCATCTCTAGAAAAGCCTTCTTTAAAGTCTGTTTTGCTGGTAATACTATACACAACTATACCAAATTAGGTTTTGTTCCTATTTGCCTGCATATACCTTTTCTCATGCTTTTACTCACAACTTTTCTCTGTTCTTATGTTTAGGTAAAGTATCATATAAACAGTCATTGGATGGATTATTTAAAATTCAGTGTGACAAGCTTTGTCCTTTAACTAAAAATTTCCCACTGCCTGCTGGCTTTTGTTATTGAACAATTACCTACACCTTTTTGTAGGTATTATATTTTTTCTCTCTTGCTGCTTTTAAGACCTTTTGTTTAATTATTGTGTTCTGTCATTTTACAATAGCAGATGCATACGGGTGTAAACACAATGAGTTTATAAGTGAGTTTTCTTTTAGTTATTATGCTTGGGATTCTTCGACTGTACAAAATCTGGGATTGGTATCTTTTATTAATTCTGAAATATTATCAGCTATTATATTTTCTAATTTTCTCTTTCCTTCATTCTTTCAACTCACTCTTTCTGAGACTGTGATTAGACATGTATTACAGCCTCTCTTTCTATTATCCATATCCTTTACCTTCTCTTTTATATTTTCCATCTTCAGTCTCCCTATAATGAATTCTAGAAAACTTACGTACATCTATCTTTCAGCTTACTAAATCTCTTCTCAATTTTGTCAAATATACTACTTAACCAATCCATAATTTTCATCATTATATTTTTCATATCTTTAAAAATTTGGATAGTATTCAATTCTATTCCATTATTTTTGAAATCTGAAACTATATATTTTCCCTTAATGGACTTTTGGTAACCTCTATTTAATTTCTTTAAACATTGAACATACTTGTTCTATATGTTATCGCTGATAACTTCAACACATACAGACTTTGCTGGTCTCATTCTATGGTTTGGTTTCTGCTGACTCTCTTGCTTCCTAATATGCTCGGTGATTTATACTTCAGAGTCAAGATTCCTTGGAATTTGTTGAGGCTTGAGTTTAAAGTGAGTCTCTCCAGAGATAATTTGCATTTATCTCTACCAAATATCTGGGGACACAACCAATCCAGGACCATTTTATATTAAATTTTCAGGCCTGGTGTGGTGGCTCAAACCTGTAATCCCAGCACTTTGGGTGGCTGAGCGGGGGAGAATGTCTTGGGCCCAGGGAGTTTAGGACTTTAAGACTAGCAAGGAACTACATTTTAATTATAAAAGTCAGTATCATACAACATTAACTGACAAAGGTACTTTAATTTGACCTTAGCTATTGTCTCAACATTATCTTCCCACCTGGTCCATATTATCCTGAAATCAGAATGGTTCTTTCCTAATAGATTTATATTGACACATATTGAAACTAAGGAACATCTATTGCATGAGGAAGATCTTAACCCAGATAGATAGCCTCAAACCTTAACTCCTTATGAAATGTTGTGCTTATATCATGGGAGAAGCATAGTCTCCTTGCCTTTCTGGTTCTACAGCTCTGGAAAATCTTCAGACTAGTAAGGTTTTGAACTGAGCCCCTGTCTTCTGTGTTCTGCAACGTAAGTTTCAAGCCTCAGCGTATACAAGGGCAGAGGAAGCAGCAAGTATTGGAGCTCTTTACAATGTCCAGGTCACTGATGACATGATGGGACTCAGTATAGGATGACTATGCTTGTCCTTCCTGACCCCCCAAAATGAAGGGCTTTCTGCATATCCTGTCCATTCAGAGATGGGGGTAGAACTTAGAGAATTTGTAGGAGTGGTCAAGGGTTCAAAGAGAGTTAGTATGATGATAGGCACATGGTTCCCACACAGCAGGACTCCTGAGTAAGCAATAACCACAGGGGCCCACATATTCAGAGGCAGACTTTTCTACAGAGATATACTAAGCTCTTGGTACCTGCATTCTGATGTTGTTATTGTCCAGCTCTGAACACAGTACACACTTCTGTTCGCAAATGCCATACAAGGATCCTTGCCACAGATTTTTTCGAAAAGGGCCAGATGTTAACTGTTAGATTTTGTAGGCCGTAAGGTGATCTTCCCAGTTATTCATCTCTGCCATTGTACTGCTAAAGTAACCACAGACAGTAGTAAGCAAAAAGTGTGGCTGTGTTCTTTATTTACAAAAGCAAGCTGCAGTCTGGACTAGGCCCACAGGCCTTTGTTTTTGAGTTTATTGAACTCTTGGTTTATTGACCCCTACACACATACTATGCAGAGGGAGTCATGGTTTAGTGCTCAGTTTACTGGGGATCTCCTCTCCCACAACAGAGAAAGCAACACAGTGGTCCCAAAGCCAGTGTGCTTTTCCTCTTTTTACACTTTAAATGTATATGATCATATACAATTTTGACTGCATATCAAAATTAATCATACTTTTTTCTTTTTTTTTATTGCATTTTAGGATTTGGGGTACATGTGCAGAACATGCAAGACAGTTGCATAGGTACACACATGGCAGTGTGTTTTGCTGCCTTCCTCCCCTTCACCCACATTTGGCATTTCTCCCCAGGCTATCCCTCCCCAGCTCCCCCCCTGCTGTCCCTCCCCTATTCCCCCCAATAGATCCCAGTGTTTAGTACTCCCCTCCCTGTGTCCATGTGTTCTCATTGCTCATTACCCGCCTATGAGTGAGAATATGCGGTATTTCATTTTCTGTTCTTGTGTCAGTTTGCTGAGAATGATGTTCTCCAGATTCATCCATGTCCCTACAAACGACACAAACTCATCATTTTTGACTGCTGCATAATATTCCATGGTGTATATGTGCCACATTTTCCCAATCCAGTCTATCATCAATGGGCATTTGGGTTGGTTCCAGGTCTTTGCTATTGTAAACTGTGCTGCAATAAACATTCGTGTGCATGTGTCCTTATAGTAGAACGATTTATAGTCCTTTGGATATATACCCAGTAATGGGATTGCTGGGTCAAATGGAATTTCTATTTCTAAGGCCTTGAGGAATCGCCACACTGTCTTCCACAATGGTTGAACTAATTTACACTCCCACCAACAGTGTAAAAGTGTTCCTTTTTCTCCACATCCTCTCCAGGATCTGTTGTCTCCAGATTTTTTAATGATCGCCATTCTAACTGGCGTGAGATGGTATCTCAATGTGGTTTTGATTTTCATCTCTCTAATGACCAGTGATAATGAGTATTTTTTCATATGTTTGTTGGCCTCATGTATGTCTTCTTTTGTAAAGTGTCTGTTCATATCCTTTGCCCACTTTTGAATGGGCTTGTTTGTTTTTTTTCTGTAATTCTATTTGAGTTCTTTGTAAATTCTGGATATCATCCCTTTGTCAGATGGGTAAACTGCAAAAATTTTTTCCCATTCTGCTGGTTGCCAATTCACTCTAATGACTGTCTCTTTTGCCGTGCAGAAGCTGTGGAGTTTGATTAGGTCCCATTTGTCTATTTTGGCTTTTGTTGCCAGTGCTTTTGGTGTTTTGGTCATGAAGTCCTTGCCTACTCCGATGTCCTGAATGGTTTTGCCTAGATTTTCTTCTAGGGTTTTTATGGTGCCAGGTCTTATGTTTAAGTCTTTAATCCATCTGGAGTTAATTTTAGTGTAAGGTGTCAGGAAGGGGTCCAGTTTCTGCTTTCTGCACATGGCTAGCCAGTTTTCCCAACACCATTTATTAAACAGGGAATCCTTTCCCCATTGCTTGTTTTTGTCAGGTTTATCAAAGATTGTATGGTGGTGGATATGTTGTGTTGCCTCCAATGCCTCTGTTTTGTTCCATTGTTCTATGTCTCTGTTTTGGTACCAGTACCATGCTGTTTTGATTACGGTAGCCTTGTAGTATAGTTTGAAGTCCAGTAGTGTGATGCCCCCCGCTGTGTTCTTTTTGCTTAGAATTGACTTGGCTATGTGGGCTCTCTTTTGGTTCCATATGAAGTTCATGATGTTTTTTGTTTTGTTTTGTTTTGTTTTTTTAATTTTTTATTGCATTTTAGGTTTGGGGGTACATGTGCAGAACATGCAAGACAGTTGCATAGGTACACACATGGCAGTGTGTTTTGCTTCCTTTCTCCCCTTCACCCACATTTGGCATTTCTCCCCAGGCTATCCCTCCCCACCTCCCCCTCCACTGGCCCTCCCCATTTCCCCCCAATAGACCCCAATGTTTAGTACTCTTCTCTCTCTGTCCATGCGTTCTCATTTTTCATCACCCACCTATGAGTGAGAATATGCGGTGTTTCGTTTTCTGTTCTTGTGTCAGTTTGCTGAGGATGACGTTCTCCAGATTCATCCATGTCCCTACAAATGAAACAAACTCATCATTTCTGATTGCTGCATAATATTCCATGGTGTATATGTGCCACATTTTCCCAATCCAGTCTATCATCAGTGGGCATTTGGGTTGATTCCAAGTCTTTGCTATTGTAAACAGTGCTGCAATGAACATTCGTGTACATGTGTCCTTATAGTAGAACGACTTATAGTCTTTTGGATATATACCCAGTAATGGGATTGCTGGGTCAAATGGAATTTCTATTTCTAAGGCCTTGAGGAATCGCCACACTGTCTTCCACAATGGTTGAACTAATTTACACTCCCACCAACAGTGTAAAAGTGTTCCTTTTTCTCCACATCCTCTCCAGCATCTGTTGTCTCCAGATTTTTTAATGATCGCCATTCTAACTGGCGTGAGATGGTATCTCAATGTGGTTTTGATTTGCATCTCTCTGATGACCAGTGACGATGAGCATTTTTTCATATGATTGTTGGCCTCATATATGTCTTCTTTCGTAAAGTGTCTGTTCATATCCTTTGCCCACTTTTGAATGGGCTTGTTTGTTTTTTTCCTGTAAATCTGTTTGAGTTCTTTGTAAATTCTGGATATCAGCCCTTTGTCAGATGGGTAAACTGCAAACATTTTTTCCCATTCTGTTGGTTGCCGATTCACTCTATTGACTGTTTCTTTTGCCGTGCAGAAGCTGTGGAGTTTGATTAGGTCCCATTTGTCTATTTTGGCTTTTGTTGCCAATGCTTTTGGTGTTTTGTTCATCAAGTCCTTGCCTACTTCTATGTCCTGGATAGTTTTGCCTAGATTTCCTTCTAGGGTTTTTATGGTGCCAGGTCTTATGTTTAAGTCTTTAATCCATCTGGAGTTAATTTTAGTGTAAGGTGTCAGGAAGGGGTCCAGTTTCTGCTTTCTGCACATGGCTAGCCAGTTTTCCCAACACCATTTGTTGAACAGGGAATCCTTTCCCCATTGCTTGTTTTTGACAGGTTTATCAAAGATTGTGTGGTTGTAGATATGTTGTGTTGTCTCTGTTGCCTCTGTTCTGTTCCATTGGTCTATATCTCTGTTTTGGTACCAGTACCATGCTGTTTTGATTACTGTAGCCTTGTAGTATAGTTTGAAATCCGGTAGTGTGATGCCCCCCGCTGTGTTCTTTTTGCTTAGAATTGACTTGGCTATGCGGGCTCTCTTTTGGTTCCATATGAAGTTCGTGGTGGTTTTCTCCAGTTCTGTGAAGAAAGTCAATGGTAGCTTGATGGGGATAGCATTGATTCTGTAAATTACTTTGGGCAGTATAGCCATTTTTACGATATTAATTCTTCCTAACCATGAACATGGAATGTTTCTCCATCTGTTTGTGTCCTCTCTGACTTCGTTGAGCAGTGGTTTGTAGTTTTCCTTGAAGAGGTCCCTTACATTCCCTGTGAGTTGTATTCCAAGGTATTTTATTCTTTTTGTAGCAATTGTGAATGGCAGTTCGTTCTTGATTTGGCTTTCTTTAAGTCTGTTATTGGTGTATAGGAAGGCTTGTGATTTATGCACATTGGTTTTATATCCTGAGATTTTGCTGAAGTTGCTTATCAGTTTCAGGAGTTTTTGGGCTGAGGCGATGGGGTCTTCTAGGTATACTATCATGTCGTCTGCAAATAGAGACAATTTGGCTTCCTCCTTTCCTATTTGAATACCCTTTATTTCTTTTTCTTGCCTGATTGCTATGGCTAGAACTTCCAGTACTATATTGAATAGGAGTGGTGAAAGAGGGCATCCTTGTCTAGTGCCAGATTTCAAAGGGAATGCTTCCAGTTTTTGCCCATTCAGTATGATATTGGCTGTTGGTTTGTCATAAATAGCTTTTATTACTTTGAGATACGTTCCATCGATACCGAGTTTATTGAGGGTTTTTAGCATAAAGGGCTGTTGAATTTTGTCAAATGCCTTCTCTGCGTCAATTGAGATAATCATGTGGTTTTTGTTTATGGTTCTGTTTATGTGGTGAATTACGTTTATAGACTTGCGTATGTGGAACCAGCCTTGCATCCCCGGGATGAATCCTAATTGATCATGATGGATAAGTTTCTTGATCTGCTGTTGCAATCGGCTTGCCAATATTTTATTGAAGATTTTTGCATCTATGTTCATCATGGATATTGGCCTGAAGTTTTCTTTTCTTGTTCGGTCTCTGCCGGGTTTTGGTATCAGGATAATATTGGTCTCATAGAATGATTTGGGAAGGATTCCTTCTTTATGGATTATTTGGAATAGTTTCAGAAGGAATGGTACCAGCTCCTCTTTGTGTGTCTGGTAGAATTCAGCTGTGAACCCATCCGGACCTGGGCTTTTTTTGTGTGGTAGGCTCTTAATTGCTGCCTCGACTTCTGCCCTTGTTATTGGTCTATTCATAGTTTCAGCTTCCTCCTGGTTTAGGCTTGGGAGGACACAAGTGTCCAGGAATTTATCCATTTCTTCCAGGTTTGCTAGCTTATGTGCATAGAGTTGTTTGTAATATTCTCTTATGATGGTTTGAATTTCTGTGGAATCTGTAGTGATTTCCCCTTTATCGTTTTTTATTGCATCTATTTGGTTGTTCTCTCTTTTCTTTTTAATCAATATAGCTAGTGGTCTATTTTGTTGATCTTTTCAAAAAACCAGCTCTTGGATTTATTGATTTTTTGGAGGGTTTTTCGTGTCTCAATCTCTTTCAGTTCAGTTCTGATCTTAGTTATTTCTTGTCTTCTGCTGGGTTTTGAGTTTTTTTGATCTTGCTCCTCTAGCTCTTTCAATTTTGACGATAGGGTGTCAATTTTGGATCTCTCCATTCTTCTCATATGGGCATTTATTGCTATATACTTTCCTCTAGAGACTGCTTTAAATGTGTCCCAGAGATTCTGGTATGTTGTGTCTTCGTTCTCGTTGGTTTCGAAGAACTTCTTTATTTCTGCCTTCATTTCGTTGTTTATCCAGTCAACATTCAAGAGCCAGTTGTTCAGTTTCCATGAAGCTGTGCAGTTCTGGGTTGGTTTCTGAATTCTGAGTTCTAACTTGATTGCACTATGGTCTGAGAGGCTGTTTGTTATGATTTCAGTTGTTTTGCATTTGCTGAGCAGTGCTTTACTTCCAATTATGTGGTCAATTTTAGAGTAGGTGTGATGTGGTGCTGAGAAGAATGTATATTCTGTGGATTTGGGGTGGAGAGTTCTGTAGATGTCTATCAGATTTGCTTGCTCCAGGTCTGAGTTCAAGCCCTAGATATCCTTGTTGATTTTCTGTCTGTTTGATCTGTCTAATATTGACAGTGGGGTGTTAAAGTCTCCCACTATAATTGTGTGGGAGTCTAAGTCTCTTTGTAAGTCTTTAAGAACTTGCCTTATGTATCTGGGTGCTCCTGTGTTGGGTCCATATATGTTTAGGATCGTTAGCTCTTCTTGTTGTATCAATCCTTTTACCATTATGTAATGGCCTTCTTTATCTCTTTTGATCTTTGTTGCTTTAAAGTCTATTTTATCAGAGATGAGAATTGCAACTCCTGCTTTTTTTTGCTCTCCATTTGCTTGGTAAATCTTCCTCCATCCCTTTATTTTCAGCCTTTGTGTATCCTTGCATGTGAGATGGGCTTCCTTGATACAGCACACTGATGGGTTTTGGATTTTTATCCAATTTGCCAGTCTGTGTCTTTTGATTGGTGCATTTAGTCCATTTACATTTAGGGTTAGTATTGTTATGTGTGAATTTGATACTGCCATTTTGATGCTAGCTGGCTGTTTTGCCCATTAGTTGTTGTAGATTCTTCATTATGTTGATGCTCTTTAGCATTCAGTGTGATTTTGGAATGGCTGGTACTGGTTGTCCCTTTCTATGTGTAGTGCCTCTTTCAGGAACTCTTGTAAAGCAGGCCTGGTGGTGACAAAATCTCTGAGTACTTGCTTGTTCGCAAAGGATTTTGTTTTTCCTTCACTTCTGAAGCTCAGTTTGGCTGGATATGAAATTCTGGGTTGAAAGTTCTTTTCTTTAAGGATGTTGAATATTGGCCCCCACTCTCTTCTGGCTTGCAGAGTTTCTGCCGAGAGATCTGCTGTGAGTCTGATGGGCTTCCCTTTGTGGGTGACCCAACCTTTCTCTCTGGCTGCCCTTGGTATTTTCTCCTTTATTTCAACCTTGTTGAATCTGACGATTATGTGCCTTGGGGTTGCTCTTCTTGCGGAATATCTTTGTGTTGTTCTCTGTATTTCCTGCAATTGAGTGTTGGCCTGTCTTGCTAGGTGGGGGAAATTTTCCTGGATAATGTCCTGAAGAGTATTTTCCAACTTGGATTCATTCTCTTCGTCACATTCTGGTACACCTATCAAACGTAGGTTAGGTCTCTTCACATAGTCCCACATTTCTTGGAGACTTTGTTCATTCCTTTTTGTGCTTTTTTCTCTGATCTTGGATTCTCGTTTTATTTCATTGAGTTGATCCTAGACTTCTGAAATTCTTTCTTCTGCTTGGTCAATTCGGCTATTGAAACTTGTGCATGCTTCACGAAGTTCCCGTATTGTGTTTTTTATCTCCTTTAATTAATTCATATTCCTCTCTAAGTTATCCATTTTTGTTATCATTTCCTCGAATCTTTTTTCAAGGTTCTTAGTTTCTTTTCATTGATTTGAAACATGTTCTTTTAGCTCACAAAAGTTTCTCATTATCCACCTTCTGAAGTCTAATTCCGTCATTTCGTCACAGTCGTTCTCCATCCAGCTTTGTTCCCTTGCTGGCGAGGAGTTTTGGTTCTTTCTAGGAGGCGTGGTGTTCTGGTTTCGGGTGTTTTCCTCCTTTTTGCACTGGTTTCTTCCCATCTTTGTGGATTTATCCACCTGTCGTCTGTGTAGTTGCTGACTTTTCGATTGGGTCTCTGGGTGGACCCCCAGATTGTTGATGATGAAGTATTTCTGTTACTTGGTTTTCCTTCTACCAGTCTAGCCCCTTCGCTGTACGATTGCAGAGGTCCACTCAAGGCCCTGCTTGTCTGGGGTACACCTATAGCAGCTGCGGAACAGTAGGGATGCTACTAGTTTCTTTTTCTGCTATCTTTGTCCCAGAATGATGCCTGCCAAATGTCAGTCTTTTGGATATAGAGGGGTCAGGGAGCTGCTTGAGGAGACAGTCTGTACTTTATAGGAGCTCAAGTGCTGAGCTGTGAGCTCTGATGTTCATTCAGGGCTGTTAGGCTGCTATGTTTAATTCTGCTGCAACAGAACTCAAAAAAAAGCCCTTTTTTTCTCAGCTGCTCTTTCTGAAGGGGTTGGGGCTTTATTTTTGAGTGTCTGCCGGATTGTCCTGCCCAGCTAGGAGGCAGTCTTGTCCTGCCAAGGCTCCGCCCTGCTGGTGTGAGGTTCACCCTGTTTCTGCGGTCTCCGCCCTGCAGCCGCGGGCTCCGCCCTGCGGCGGAGTCTCTCTGTTGTACCAGGTCGCCTCGGCAACGGCAGGCTGCGTCAGCAATGGGCGTGTACCTCAGTAGGGGCTGATTGCCTCGGTAATGGCAGACGCCCCTCCTGCACAGAGCTGAGCCTTAAGGTAACCTCCTAGCAGCAAGCATTTGGAATCCCGTTTTGTTTGTCACACTGCGCTACCCCTAACGCTTTGTCCTGGGCTAGCTCACAGTTCAAGTCCCGTTCAATCTCAAGTTCAGCCCTCTCAGGTCTCAGGTTGCCAGTTCAGCAGGGCACCTGGAACAGTGCGCTTTTGTGTGGACCTCTGTGGAGTGCCTCTGCGCTCCGGCGTGGGCCGCAGCCGCATCGGCTGCTGGTTACACCAGTCAAGATCTCTGGCTGGCATCCCGCGTTTGTTTTATATCTGGGAATTTCCCCGTTCTGTGGGCAACAAAGGTCCGTCTGGAAATGCCTCCCTGACTCACTTTCTCCGCGCATCCAGCAAGAGCCTCAATCCTGGGTTGTTCTCACAGCGCCATCTTGAGTCATCTCATGATGTTTTTTTCCAGTTCTGTGAAGAAAGTCAATGGTAGCTTGATGGGGATAACATTGATTCTGTAAATTACTTTGGGCAGTATAGCCATTTTCACGATATTAATTCTTCCTAACCATGAACATGGAATGTTTCTCCATATGTTTGTGTCCTCTCTTATTTCATTGAGCAGTGGTTCGTAGTTTTCCTTGAGGTCCTTGAGGTCCCTTACATTCCTTGTGAGTTGTATTCCAAGGTATTTTATTCTTTTTGTAGCAATTGTGAATGGCAGTTTGTTCTTGATTTGGCTCTCTTTAAGTCTGTTATTGGTGTATAGGAAGGCTTGTGATTTTTGCACATTGGTTTTATATCCGGAGACTTTGCTGAAGTTCCTTATCAGTTTCAGGAGTTTTTGGGCTGAGGCGATGGGGTCTTCTAGGCATACTATCATGTCGTCTGCAAATAGAGACAATTTGGCTTCCACCTTTCCTATTTGAATACCCTTTATTTCTTTTTCTTGCCTGATTGCTATGGCTAGAACTTCCAGTACTATATTGAATAGGAGTGGTGAAAGAGGGCATCCTTTTCTAGTGCCAGATTTCAAAGGGAATGCTTCCAGTTTTTGCCCATTCAGTATGATATTGGCTGTTGGTTTGTCGTAAATAGCTTTTATTACTTTGAGATATGTTCCATCAATACCGAGTTTATTGAGGGTTTTTAGCATAAAGGGCTGTTGAATTTTGTCAAATGCCTTCTCTGCATCAATTGAGACAATCATGTGGTTTTTGTTTTTGGTTCTGTTTATGTGGTCAATTACGTTTATAGACTTGTGTATGCTGAACCAGCCTTGCATCCCCAGGATGAATCCTAATTGATCATGATGGATAAGTTTTTTGACATGCTGTTGCAATCGGCTTGCCAGTATTTTATTGAAGATTTTCATCTTGTTCATCATGGATATTGGCCTGAAGTTTTCTTTTCTTGTTGGGTCTCTGCTGGGTTTTGGTAACAGGATGATGTTGGTCTCATAAAATGATTTGGGAAGGAGTCCCTCTTTTTGGATTATTTGGAATAGTTTCAGAAGGAATGGTACCAGCTCCTCTTTGTGTGTCTGGTAGAATTCAGCTGTGAACCCATCTGGGCCTGGGCTTTTTTTGTGTGGCAGGCTCTTAATTGCTGCCTCGACTTTAGACCTTGTTATCAGTCTATTCATACTTTTGGCTTCCTCCTGGTTTAGGCTTGGGAGGTCACAGGTGTCCAGGAATTTATCCATTTCTTCCAGGTTTACTAGTTTATGTGCATAGAGTTGTTTGTAATATTTTCTGATGATGGTTTGAATTTCTGTGGAATCTGTGGTGATTTCCACTTTATCGTTTTTTATTGCATCTATTTGGTTGTTCTCTCTTTTCTTTTTTATCAGTCTGGCTAGAGGTCTGTCTATTTTGTTGATCTTTTCAAGAAACCAGCTCTTGGATTTATTGATTTTTTGAAGGGTTTTTCATGTCTCTATCTCCGTCAGTTCTGCTCTGATCTTAGTTATTTCTTGTCTTCTGCTAGGTTTTGAGTTTTTTTGATCTTGCTCCTCTAGCTCCTTCAATTTTGACGATAGGGTGTCAATTTTGGATCTCTCCACTCTTCTCATATGGGCACTTATTGCTATATATTTTCCTCTAGAGACTGCTTTAAATGTGTCCCAGAGATTCTGGTATGTTGTGTCTTCATTCTCATTGGTTTCGAAGAACTTCTTTATTTCTGCCTTCATTTCATTGTTTATCCAGTCAACATTCAGGAGCCAGTTGTTCAGTTTCCATGAAGCTGTGCGGTTCTGAGATAGTTTCTGAATTCTGAGTTCTAACTTGATTGCACTATGGTCTGAGAGGCTGTTTGTTATGATTTCCGTTGTTTTGCATTTGCTAAGGAGTGCTTTACTTCCAATTATGTGGTTGATTTTAGAGTAGGTGTGATGTGGTGCTGAGAAGAACGTATATTCTGTCGATTTGGGGTGGAGAGTTCTGTAGATGTCTATCGGGTTTGCTTGTTCCAGGTCTGAGTTCAAGCCCTGGATATCCTTGTTAATTTTCTGTCTGGTTGATCTGTCTAATATTGACAGTGGAGTGTTAAAGTCTCCCACTATTATTGTGTGGGAGTCTAAGTCTCTTTGTAAGTCATTAAGAACTTGCCTTATGTATCTGGGTGCTCCTGTATTGGGTCCATATATATTTAGGATCGTTAGCTCTTCTTGTTGTATCGATCCTTTTACCATTATGTAATGACCTTCTTTGTCTCTTCTTTTTTGTTGCTTTAAAGTCTATTTTATCAGAGATGAGAATTGCAACTCCTGCTTTTTTTTTGCTCTCTATTTGCTTGGTAAATCTTCCTCCATCCCTTTATTTTGAGCCTTTGTGTATCCTTGCATGTGAGATGGGTTTCCTGGATACAGTACACTGATGGGTTTGGTTTTTTTTTTTTTTTTTTTGAGACGGAGTTTCGCTCTTGTTACCCAGGCTGGAGTCCAATGGCACAATCTCGGCTCACTGCAACCTCCGCCCACTGGGTTCAGGCAATTCTCCTGCCTCAGCCTCCTGAGTAGCTGCAATTACAGGCACACGCCACCGTGCCTAGCTAATTTTTTGTAATTTTTAGTAGAGACGGGGTTTCACCATGTTGACCAGGATGGTCTTGATCTGTTGACCTCGTGATCCACCTGCCTTGGCCTCCCAAAGTGCTGGGATTACAGGCTTGAGCCACCGCGCCCAGCCGGATTTTGGTTTTTTATCCAATTTGCCAGTCTGTGTCTTTTGATTGGTGCATTTAGCCCATTTACATTTAGGGTTAATATTGTTATGTGTGAATTTGATACTGCCATTTTGATGCTAGCTGGCTATTTTGCCCGTTAGTTGATGTAGATTCTTCATTTTGTTGATGCTCTTTAGCATTTAGTGTGTTTTTGGAATAGCTGGTATTGGTTGTTGTTTTCTGTGTGTAGTGCCTCTTTCAGGAGCTCTTGTAAAGCAGGCCTGGTGGTGACAAAATCTCTGAGTACTTGCTTGTTCGCAAAGGATTTTATTTTTCCTTCACTTCTGTAGCTCAGTTTGGCTGGATATGAAATTCTGGGTTGAAAGTTCTTTTCTTTAAGGATGTTGAATATTGGCCCCCACTCTCTTCTGGTTAGTAGAGTTTCTACCAAGAGATCTGCTGTGAGTCTGATGGGCTTCCCTTTGTGGGTGACCTGACCTTTCTCTCTGGCTGCTCTTAGTATTTTCTCCTTCATTTCAACCTTGGTGAATCTGACGATTATGTGCCTTCGGGTTGCTCTTCTTGTGGAGTATCTTTGTGGTGTTCTCTGCATCTCCTGGATTCGAGTGTTGGCCTGCCTTGCTAGGTTGGGGAAATTTTCCTGGATAATATCCTGAAGATAATATCCAGCTTGAATTCGTTCTCTTTGTCACCTTCTGGTACACCTATCAAACGTAGGTTAGGTCTCTTCACATAGTCCCACATTTCTTGGAGACTTTGTTCATTCCTTTTTGCATTTTTTTCTCTAATCTTGGTTTCTCATTTTATTTCACTGAGTTGATCTTCGACTTCTGATATTCTTTCTTCTGCTTGTTCAATTCGGCTGTTCAAACTTGTGCATGCTTTGCGAAGTTCTCGTGTTGTGTTTTTCAGCTCCTTCAGTTCATTCATACTCCTCTCTAAGTTATCCATTCTTGTTTTCATTTCCTTGAATCTTTTTTCAAATCTTTCTTTCAAGGTTCTTAGTTTCTTTGCATTGATTTAGAACATGTTCTGTTAGCTCACAGAAGTTTCTCATTACCCACCTTCTGAAGTCTAATTCTGTCATTTCATCATAGTCATTCTCCGTCCAGCTTTCTTCCCTTGCTGGTCAGGAGTTTTGGTCCTTTGTAGGAAGTGAGATCTTCTGGTTTTGGGTGTTTTCCTCCTTTTTGCACTGGTTTCTTCCCATCTTTGTGGATTTATCTACCTGTCGTCTGAGTAGTTCCTGACTTTTCGATTGGGTCTCTGAGTGGATGCCCAGTTTGTTGATGATGAGGTATTTCTGTTACTTGGTTTTCCTTCTACCAGTCTAGCCCTTCTGCTGTACGACTGCTGAGGTCCACTCCAGGCCCTGCTTGTCTGGGGTACACCTGTAGCAGCTGCAGAACAGTGAGGGATACTACCAGTTTCTTCTTCTGCTATCTTTGTCCCAGAATGATGCCTGCCAAATGTTAGTCTGATCAGTCCTTTTTGAGGTGACTGTTTGGATATACAGGGGTTAGGGAGCTGCTTGAAGAGACAGTCTGTACTTTATAGGAGCTCAAGTGCTGAGCTGTGAGCTCCGTTGTTCATTCAGGGTTGTTAGGCTGCTGCGTTTAAGTCTGCTGCAGCAGAACTCATAAAAGCCCTTTTTTTCCTCAGATGCTCTGTCTCAGGGAGGTGGGGCTTTCTTTATGAGTGTCCGTTGCACTGTCCTGCCCAGCTAGGAGGCAGTCTAGTCACTATTTGCCTGCCGAGGCTCTGCCCTGCTGGTGTGGGGTCCACCCTGTTGCTGCCAGCTCTGCCCTGCAGCCACAGTCTCCGCCCTGCTGACATGGGCTCCGCCCTGTGGTGGAGTCTCTCTGTTATGGTGGGTTGCCTCGGCAACAGCAGGCTGCGTCAGCAATGGGAGTGTACCTCAATAGGGGCGGATTGCCTCGGTAATGGCAGATGCCCCTCCCCCACCGAGCTGCACCGTCCTGGGTTCAGCTGTGCCCATAGTGAAACTCTCCACCTAGAGCGTATTGAATCGCCATTTTGTTTGTCCCTGTGGGGGTGAAACCCACTGAGCCTGCTCACCTGGCTCCCTGCCTCAGAGTGCCTTTTTTTTTTAAGTTCAAGGGTTGGTTCTCTCCCAGGTGTTTCAGTCACCTGCTGTTAGGACACCAGGATCTGTGTGATTTCCCATGCAGTGACCCATTGCACTGGCTCAAACTCTGCTTCCCAGGAATCTCCTGGTCTGGCTCACTGTCCAAGTCCCATTTAATCAGATGGATATGCTAATCTGCCCTCCCAAATCTCAGATTGCTAGTTTAACAGGGCACCCAGACCAGTGTGTTTTGTGCAGAGTGTTGCGGAGTGCTGCTGCGCTGCAGCGCCAGCCAAAGTGGCCGCACCAGCCAAAACAGCTGGCATCCTGTGTCTCTCCTACACCTGGGAATTTCCCCGTTCTATGGGCAACAAAGATCCATCTGGAAATGTGGCTTTGACTCACCCTCTGCACGTTCACTGAGAGCTGCAATCCTGAGTTGTTCTTATCACGCCATCTTGAATCCCCTCCCAATCATACTTTTTTCTAACTTTGAAATAATTTTATAATTGTGTCAATAATCAATACATTTTATCAAACAACACTGAAATTAATTTTTAAAGGAAGATAAAAACTATATATCTATCTGTGTATACATATATACATACACATGCATTATGTAGGTGTGTGTGTATGTGTACACATGTATGCATAAATATATTAGGTAAGCATTATCAATGTAACCAACTGTAAGGATATTTGAAAGCATTCAAAAACATTTTCTGTATTATTCCATATTGACATATTGATGCTGGAATTTTCTCTTAGCCCCTTTGCCAGACTCACAGCTGGGTGTTCCAACTATTTGGCCCACTGCACTTAGCCTCTTGCAGAAGGGAGCACATGGATGAGCAAGTGCAGGATCTGGCCGGCAAGCTCTGTGCAGGACCTGTGGCTAGACAAGGCATGTCACCTCAAGGGGAATAAGATGTCACCCATGCAAGGGTGCCCACAACCTTGAAGCCCCAGAAGGGGTGTTAGTGTGCTAATTAACTCCTTTATTTCTGCCATCCACAGCCCAATGGAGGGCAGAGTGTTAGCAGCTCAGTTGGCCTCTGGCCTCATTGTGTGGGGGGCTGCCCTCCACTGGTGAGGGCAAAAGGGCAGTATGACAGTTTTTCTAGGTATCTGCACTTGGTGGGTCCCAAGCATAAAAGAAGAATGAGAATATATTGACAATCGAGTGAGCAAGGTGGGGAATTTCACTCAGTGATGACACAGCTTTCCATGGAGAGGGGACATGAGGGTGGTCCCCCTACCTGAAGGCAGGATAGTCTCCCCAATGTGGCTGAGTCTGGGGCTTTTATAGGCTCAGAATAGGGGAGGGGCAGGCCATATGTAGTATTGGAAAAGGCACTATTTGATTGGTTAAAAGGCATTATTCAGAAAGAATCAATTGGGAAAGGGTTGGCAAACAGGAACAGAAGTTCTCAATCTTGGTTGTGGGTTTCATCTGCGACCAGCAGTGTGATCTTTCAGCCTTCAAGCTGCTTTTTTGGCTTGAAGATGGGGTTTCACTGGGGATCTGCCCCTCTCACTAACAACAGGACTGGTTATAGCTTTTTTTATTTTTATTTTTTTTAACTGAACCCTTGTACCATATGGTTATGCATCTCTGGGCTTGGAAGGGTCTGATTTGCATGTATTGACCTACTTACCCATCTTACCTGACTGCATCCTTATCTGCTCCTGGGATATCATCTGCCATTGGCAGGTTCCTTTTGGCCTCTTCCTTAGAAGTCCCTTCAGGCTCATCACTAAGGATGCTCATCTTCATCTTACAGGAAGGCTCAACACAGTAATTGGGGTGTAGAAGGCCTTTAACAAATGTCTGGTGGAGAAAAGAAGGACAATTCCCATGATTATATGAATAATAGGCTTTATGGCACAACTGGAAGATTGTTTTCCTCTCATATACATATAAAATATTCCCCAAAGCAACTAGACTTCACTATCACTTTTTAATAAAAAATCTGTTATTTGAAATGTTTATTGAAAATAAAATGCAAGAAGACAAGTAGCCCTGATCGGTGCTCATTTTCAAAATCAAACCCATTTTCACTCACAGCTGCCTTATCTCTAACGGGTTAAACTAATTAGACAACTGAGAGAGACCCATGGACTTGGTTTCAATTCACAACAGTCCACACAGTGCTTGGTGGTGGGGGAGGGGGAGTAGCAGATAGGGGACAACAGCCTTAATGTGGGAGGGGTCAGCCTGGAAAGTTGTTTGAGGTTCAGATGACACAAACTAAGTAGGAGGCTTGGTGAATTGGAAAGCCCTAGGCAAAGCTTGGGGGCTAATATTATTGTAAAGAAAAAGTGGCTGTGAACTGCTGGAATGTCTATTGCCTCATTCAAGATTCAGCTGGGGCTGGCCCTGTTCAGCCATGGGTGGAGAGAAAGCAAGGACCCCAGGGTGTGTTTGAGAGGCCTCAAACTTCATGCTTGTCTAAGCTACCACCCTTCTGGTTGGCCATGGACAGAAGAAATAAGCTGCTTTTTAATGCATATCCTAGGGAGTGACTACAACAAATCCCACAGTGTCACGTTAGGGATTTTGAGTCAATTGTTATGCTTCCTTCATGCAGTTTAGTTAGCTCTCAGGAACCTGAGCACCAAGCAGATAAGCCAGCAATCCACCCCACTCACCCACCCCTTCCTCTTAAAGACATCCTAAAGGGCAATTGCTCCAACAATCTGCCCTTTTGGGCTGAGTGAGGGCTCAGCTTCCAAATGCTTAACAGCATGCCAGAGTAAAGAGAATACATAAGGCACAAAATCTGCTTCCCCAAGCAGAGCAGCTCTGGCAATTCTCTCAGTTTCACAGTCTCTCTTTCTCACAACTCTTGGCTAATTTTTTTTAGGACAAAGACAGAACTAACAGATGATTTTTTAAAATATCCAATGCCTTATTTGTTCAATATGAATATAGGAGGCTAGCTTAGATTGAAGAAATTAATCAAAGAGACAATTGCATTTGTAGTCATCTATTTGATTAATCCCAAATGAAGTAGCAGAAAAAAGGACCAAGAGGGCAAAGAGGAGAGGTGCAACCCTCCAAATAAACAGACTTTGCCCAGAGGTATATAGGCAGGATGTTCTAAACAGGAATTTTAAATATCAGATACATATTTGTAAAGGTCCTTTCCCCTTGTCTACCAAAATGACATCTACATTGCCATAGTCTTTTCTCAAATGACCAGTACAAACCACACGTTTCAGAGGAAGAAGGGCCCACTAAAAAAACGGGGAAAAGTGAAAAATATATGTGTAGAGATAAAAGATAACAGTTTGGCAAGGATGACAGCTTATTTGCAGCTGAGGCTCCATTGTCATATCATATATCCTTCTACAAGCTTGCTTTCATGCACCAGCTGTATCCCTCCACCACTGTTTCATTTGACCAAAGAAAGCCCGACTGCCTATGTTTGGCTTTCAAGTGCCTGCTTAATCTGATCCTCTACTCACTTTTCTAGTCTTCTCTCACGTGGACTCTGGAACCAGACTGCTGGTGCTGAATCTGCCCTCTGCCACTTACTAATGGGAGACCTTGGGCAGGTACCTGGATCTTTCTGTGCCTGAAGGTAATATAATATTTCACAGGTGCTGTCTTGACCCAGTTTTGAGATTATGGCTAAAAAACTGTCAATTCTCCTTTGCAGGTAGTTTCCTAAATCCACACTCCAACCTTCTTTACTGGGCTCTAACTCACCTAGGTTACAACTTACACATCAATCTGCCTGATGCCAGAGCCCTAAGGATGTGATCCCTTTTGCTTGCCTTTGCAGAAACATTAAAATATCCAGTCTACAAGAAGCCTGAGAAACGTGGCTAACCCCACCCACTTGCCATACATAAGCCCCCTCTTAACAGTTGTAGCTGATGTTACCCCTTTCCCTGTGGGGTAGAACCCTGTGTAACTCTGTGTAGCAGCCTTCTCTCATCGGGTGTTATAAGGAATAAAATGTCTGACTTGCACCTGTCCAGAGGTCCTTGTATTCTGCGCCACCCATCATCCAAACTTGACAAATGATTAAATAATAAGACACTCAGTTTCCTCATACATAAGTATGAGGAATATAACATGAGCATGATTAGTACTATTGATTATAGCTGCCTCATAGTAATGTTGTAAGAATAAAATGAGTTAATATTTGTAAAGCACTTAGAAGCTAGGCCAGTGTTTGTTAAATAAATAAAAGAAATAGTGAATTCTAACTACTGGAGGCTGCCTGAATGTGGTGTGTATATATCTATCTCTGTGACTTTATGCACACTGCTGCTTCCTCCAAGGGTACTGTTTTTTCATCCAAGCTTTTTTTGTGTCCAAATCCTTCTTATTCTTTAAGTTCTAGTTTTAACGTCATGTCATTACATGGATTGGGCTGTTTCTCTTGTTTGGGCTAGTTTCCTCATAGAAACCTAAGCACCAAGCAGGCCAGGCTCCAGCAATCCAATCCCTACCTTCCTTTTAAAGACATCATAAGAATACTCATGCCAGCAATAATGACGTCAATACACACAACTGGAAGTAACTTGTCTCTCCATTTAACTCTCGTAGTGCCTATTTCTTGGTTGCATAAAATCACAGACCTTTGTCAACATGTATTCAAACCCAAAGTCAACATGTTTTCAAGTAGAAGGTCTGTCCACATTCTCAGCCTCTGCTCAAATCCTCTTCAGGCATTCAGTTTTGGCCTCATGCACCTGTACCCAGTGTGACAGAGCACCACCCAATATCCTCTGAAATTTCAAAATGTCTAATGCTTTCTTCTCTTTACCCAAGTCCTGGTTATACTATCACTTTATAAAGTTCTAGAGTAATGGGTGCAAAATGGCAGCTTTCAATGTCAACTCTATGTTTTGTTTATCCTACATGTAGGTTTTTGTTGTTGTTTCTTTTTCCTACAGAATGTTTTATGCTTTTTAAAATTAGCTTCCAACATTCAAAAATTCAGAGCTTCCATGTAAATTTATGGATTCTCTTGAAAGATTAAAAGATATAATTATGTCGAATATCCAGTTCCTGGAGGCAAAAATTAACTGAGGCTGAATAGGAGCAGTCCCTAAAGAGGGGTATGTGCCTTGCACAGTTCTCACTTGATATGGTTTGGCTCTCTCCCACTCAAATCTCATCTCAAATTATAATCCCCATAATCTCCTCATGTCTAGAGAGAGACCTGGTGGGAGACAATTGAATCATGGGGGTAGTTTCCCCATGCTGTTTTGTGATAGTGAGTGAGTTCTCATGACATCTGATGGTTTTATAAGAGACTCTTTCCCCTTTCCTCTTACCACTTCTCTCTCCTGCTGCCTTGTCAGGAAGGATGTGTTTGCTTCCGTTTCTGCCATGATTGTAATGCAGCAATGCAGAGTCAATTAAACCTCTTTCCTTTATAAATTACCCAGTCTCAAGTAGTATCTTTATAGCAGTATGTAAACAGACTAACACAGCAAATTGGTATCACAGAGCGTGGGGTACTGTTAAAAAGATACTTGAAAATGTGGAAGTGACTTTGGAACTGGATAACAGTCAGAGATTGAAACAGTTTGGAGAGCTCAGAAGAAAATAGGAAGGTGTGGGAAAGTGTGTAACTTCCTAGAGACTTGTTGAATGGTTTTGACCAAAATGCTGTTAGTGATGTGAACAATGAAGTCCAGGCAAAGGTGGTCTTAGATGGAGATGAGAAACTTATAAGAACTGGAGTAAAGATCACTCTTGCTATGCTTTAGCAAAGAAACTGGCAACATGTTGCCACTATTCTAAACATCTGTGGAACTTTGAACTTGAGAGAGATGATTTAGGGTATCTGGTGGAAGAAATTTCTAAGCAGCAAAGCATCCAAAAGATGACACAGCATAAAAGGTTTGGAAAATGTGCAGCCTGATCATGTGACAGAAAAGAAAAACCTATTTTCCCTGGATAAATTCAAGCCAGCTGCAGGAATTTGCATTAAGTAATGAGGAGCCAAATGTCAATTGCCAAGACAATGGGGAAAATGTTTCAGAAACCTTCAGAGCAGCCTCTCCCATTACAGGCCCAGAGGCCTAGAAGAAAAAATGGTTTTGCAGGCTGGGTCCAGACCTCTTCTGCTGCTCTGTGCAGACTCGGGACTTGGCATCCTGTATCCTAGCCTCAGCTAAAAGGGGCCAACATACAGCTCATGTTGTTGCTTCAGAGGGTGCAAGCCCCAAGCCTTGGCAGATTCCATATGGTATTGGGCCTGCAGGTGTTCAGAAGTCAAGAATTGAGATTTGGGAACTTCTACTTAGATTTCAGAGGATGTATGGAAATGCCTGGATGTCCAGGCAGAAGTTTGCTGCAGGGGTGGAACCCTCATGAACAACCTCTGCTAAGGCACTGTGGAAAGAAATGTGAGGTTGGTGCCCTGACACAGAGTCCCCCTGAGGCACTGCCTAGTGGAATTTTGAGAAGAGGGCCACTGTCTTCCAGACCTCAGAATGGTAGATCCACCAGTAACTTGCACTGTGTGCCTGGAAAAGCTGCAAATGTTCAATGCCAGCCCATGAAAACAGGTAGGGCAGGGGGCTGTACCCTGCACAGCCACAGGGGTGGAGTTGCCCAAGACTATGGGATCCCACCTTTTGCATCAGCATAACCTGGATGTGAGACATGGAGTCAAAGGAGATCATTTTTGTGCTTTAGGATTTAATGACTGTCCTGTTGGATTTTGGACTTGCATGGGCAAGACATGTAGCCCCTTTGTTTTGACCAATTTCTCATTTGTTGCCGAAAATTTTTCATTCAAAATGGAAAAAACAATAGGAACACTGTTTGAATTCCCCAACTTCTATGAATTTGAAACAATGTTTTGATGAAGCCATAACCAGGAATCTAAGAATGCCCAAGTCCCATCTCAGCAGTTATACTAGACCCTTCTGCCCTCTCCAGCCCCACCGAAGGAAACATTGTATAACCACAAGGTGTTGCATGGGATAAAATAGGGCAGTAGGATTAGAGATGTAGGTTGGATGGGACTTTCTTCCTCATGTTGTTTTCTATTTGGGTTACAATTAAACAAATATATGAATTTTCAGCTTTAGCCAGAAACACTTGCAGATTTAGCTTTCTGGAACAGTCTCTAATTGCACTAGAAATAAAGATGGGGATGTAATTTGAAGAAGGAAAGAAAAAATGATTTGGACTCAAGGGGAAAAAATAAATTATTCACAAAGCCAAAATGAAGATTGGGAATAGGTAGTGATTCACAAAGATACCTAGAGGCTACCTCCACTAAAAGAGTGACCCTCACAGAACCCTAGTATATTTCCATGTAACCCCAGTGCTCCAGAAGCCTTTGGAAATAGATGCATTATATGTTATTATTGTATAGAAAAGGAAAAATAATTTTCTCTCTTCCCTTCATAATTCTTAGCTGGGATGGACTCCTATAACAAAAGAGAGACTAATAAGAGGAAAACAACCATACATTTCTTAACACATATACCTCATGTATTCATGGAAGATTTACAGGGAAAAAGTACTTTTCAAAGAAGTGGCTTAGAAATCCAGATTATATAGTATTTTCAACAACAACAACAAAAAAAAAACAAGTAAATTTTTAGAGAAGTGACAGGACAAAAGAAAAGGACTTTGTGTCTCCATGGATAAACAATGGAGGGAAGGCAGACAAAGGGGAGTTTGTTGTTTAGATTCCTCCGGTGCAGACTCCAAGCTGATCAGGATCAAAAGTTGTCTTTAGTGATAAACTTTTGTCTTTCCTGGTAGAGAGGGAGGGGTGACACCTTTGACATTGTAAATTTATGTCCTACACAGAGGCAAAGGGGAAGGGCAGAGCTTTCCTTGTATTTATTTCTGCTAGTTGCTTTCAGCTCAAAATAATCCTCATGCCAAAGTGGCATAGGCACTCCATATTTTGGGGTGGCATATTCTGGTCTCCTATATTACTGATGGTAGCAGCTATACCAATTGAGACCACAGACCCCTGACAAGAAGCAGAGACACCAGAGCAAAGCAGTCAAATGTACAACCTCTAGTGTCAGATAAGGCACAAAAGAATAACCTCCCTGGATCTGACAGAATGCTTCAATTACTCCACTGCTACAAATCCCACTTTTTTCAATGGCCAGGTCTATACAAACCTATCCCAAAGTCCAAGGAATCTGAGAGTTCAAAGAAAATGACTGATATAGCCAGTTTTTTTTTTAACCCACATTGAATAGAGACTTACAAACAGAAGCCATGTCTGTGTCTCAGGAGATGGTGAGACAAGATGGCAGATCCCCACATTATTACTCTCCAGACCCAGGGCTTATATACCATAGGGGAGGGGTGATTCAGGAGAGTGATTCAGGAGAGACCTCTATGAAAACTGAACTACAATGGCATCAAGGTTGTTTGACCTAAGGGCAGGATTTACAGTAAGTACCTACTTTTACACAAGGAACCATAGATAAACTGGAGATCTTAAAGGCCTTGCAAGTACAGGGGTTAATCATATGCCAATATGGTGGATTAGCATCCAAGATAGAGTTGCCTTAGCTTCCACATCCACCTACAGATATGGATGTAAATCCTGACAAGCTGACTCATTCACTTTGAGAACTCTAGCAAATAAATTCTCTGAGCCTTGGTTTCTTGGTTTATAATAATAACAGGAAATATTTTTCTTGGTTTACAATAATGTTATTATTGGGTCTTAGAAAATGATATCTAAAAATATGCAGCTTTGGACTTCAAACTGAGAGCTCCTGGGGAGCAGCAAATGCAGAGAGGAGCTTTTTCTCAAGTTCCTTTACCTGTTTAGGAGAAGTTCCTCCAGAAGGAAGGCAATTGTGCTCAGCACCCTCCCTATACTCTCACCAAACCAAGAAGGTTAATTCACAGGAAAATAGACTAAAGGTTGATACTACCTATTCTTCTGAGAACTTCTACCTGAGAGGCTTTACCTGCATAAAACAGCCTTTGCTCAACACACATTTCCTCCTCTTAACATCCCAGACCTATTGCTACCTCCCTTAAAGATACCCCACTCTCCTATTTCTTTACATAGCTCAAAATGCTATTTAAGTTTTGACTGTCTGGTCCTGCTTTGAGTCTCCTATTTTGTGGGATTCCTATGCACATGGACATAATAAATTTGTGTGCCTTTTCTCCTGTTAATCTGTCTACTGTCCGGTTTATTCCAGAGACTCAAATTATGAAACTTTCAGGGGGTAGAAGGAAAGTTTCCCTTGACCCTACAGTTTCTATTCTGATGTTCTAAGATCTTTGTTTCAACATGAGTCTGCTATCTGAGAGTTGAGCCTCTGCTTTTTAATTTTTTGGGGGACAAGGGATAAAAAATGGGAGATAAAGCCCCTATGCCACCTTATATCTTTTGAAGTTTCTTTTTTGAAGGTGTTTAAGTTTCTTTGAATCCATTACTCTAAGAATGCATGAGAACTAGTATGGGATATTCTAGTCTGACATAATAATAAAAAACTTTTGAGACCAACTACAAAGCACTGCTACTCCTTAATGTAAAGTTTGCACTGCATTTTCAATTCCTGTCATATTAAACATTCCTTCTGGGAACCAGTCTTCAAAGAACATCCTTGCTCTTCTGCGGGCTCTGCTGGTATAGTTCACTGAGAATAGAAACCTCTAGGGTATCAGAATCATGTGTTTCTAGCTGGAGACTGTAGATTTAATAATTTAAAAAAGTAAAGCCCAGAAGAAGTAATGAAAAGTAAGAACCACATATCTAATCAGAGGAAAAATCAAGACTAGAATGAAATCTCTTCATTTTGGGTTCATGGCCCTTTCCACAATCCACATTAAGATAGAGAATGGTCTGGATCTCCTATTCTCACTGAACACTCATTTACTCCCAGTTTGCTCATGAGAGCCTTGGAGGAACTCCTTGGCCATAACTATTCACTCCAGCTGTGGCTGTTGGGAACCCAGTGGCATCTCCAGCCAGGTCCTTCTCTTTACCCTTTTTACATTGTTACTGACATTTCCTAGACAGCTGGTCATTCTCCAGATCCTCATTATTCATTAGAATGTAAATAGACAATTTGTATTGTGGCTTTCTTGTGGAAGATTAAAAGACCCAAGGCATATTTTCCCTGGTCTCTTCAGGGTGCTAATCAGCAGACAGCTTTTGAACTTCAGAGGTTTGGATCCCTGCAGGCCTCTGCAACCAGCTGTGGCTATAGATGTTTTGAAGTAAGGAAAGTTACCCAGTTTTGCTTCTAAAAAGCAAGAATTCCCAGAAATGGAGAGTCTGTTTCCTGAGGAGGTCGTTCTTCTGATTGCATTCTGAGAGGAAATAGAAACCCTCTCAGTGTGAAAGCAAGAAGAGGGGCTTTAAAAAGAAAAGCCAACAAAACTGAGAAATTGATACTGAGACAAGAAAAGGCACAGGAATGTTGGAGACCAGAATATGCCACCCCCAAATATGCCTTTTTGACATCAAGATTATTTTGAGCTGATTATTTTGAGAAACAATAAAGACAGGAGCATAAGTTTCTCTTTTGTAAGTGAAATTTACATTTGTTCGGTAGAAAGTCCTGCCACCCTCCCCCCAGGCTTCCTGCCGTCCGGAGGAAAACCCTTAGGCGCTGCTCTGTTCTGCCCGACAACAACCAGCAGCCAATCATTGCAGCAGAAAAGCCCGCCAAGCCTCAGCCTATCCTGAACCAACACATAACCCTCTGAGCTACCTCAGCAGTCTGCCCAGAGACGGACAGCCTATCCTAAGCTCCCATGACACTCCGCCAGCCCTGTGTCCACGCCCCGTCCACCCCCCTATAAAACCCTCCTACCCCAGCTACGCAGTCGCAGCCAGCCCAGATCTCCTTCCTTTCCTGGCCTGCCTGCTGGTCCCAATAAACCTGAACTCAGCTTCCAACTCTCGAGCTGTTACTTGGGATCGGGTACCGGGCAGGGGTCTACAAGGGGGTCGCACATTTGGTGCCGAAACCCAGGAGCGAGGGTCGC
This sequence comes from Callithrix jacchus, assembly GCF_049354715.1. NCBI lineage: Eukaryota > Metazoa > Chordata > Mammalia > Primates > Cebidae > Callithrix > Callithrix jacchus. The sequence goes on from NC_133509.1 coordinate 101,147,737, forward strand.
TAGCCCCCCCTAGCAGCCCCCCTTCCCTCCAGCGACCTCTCCAGCCCTCCTCCAATTCGGCCTCAGCACTCCGGACCAGGTAAGTCCTGTTTCTTACCTTCTCCTTCCGTGGTGCATGTGGCAAAGACCCTTCCTCTCAGTCCCACTCCACGGATCCCTTGCCAAGCGCTGGCCTGCCCGAGCAGGATCCCCCAACCAGGCTCCAGGAGCCTTGGGTCGGCACACAAGGGATGCCTTCTCTGACCCACCCAATCCAAAACCATTAAATAGGAACGATCAAACAGGGGATGCCTTCTCTGGTCTTTCCTATCCACCTTCCTCTGGGGAAGCTGGTGGGTTGGAGGGACGCCTCCCCCACACTACCCCAGCCCACTCGGATACTGTTCCGAGACCGCCCTCAGCTGGCAGGAACCCTTTGCCGCACACATCATGGGGAACGTGGAGTCCAAAATTCCTACAAACACCCCACTGGGCTGTCTGCTTCTTAATTTTACCCGCTTGGGCTACTCCCAAACCCTTAGGTGAAAGAAGCTTATTTTCCTCTCCCAGGTGGCCTGGCCCCAGTACCAGCTCGATAACCGGTCGCATTGGCCCCCCACCAGCACTTTCAGTTTCAATGTGCTCCGCAACCTAGATAACTTCTGCCGCCAAACTGGCAAAGATAAGGAAGTGCCTTATGTTCAGGCTTTTTGGGACCTGCATTCCCATCCTGACCTCTGGTCTTCTTGCTCCACTCACCAAGTTCTTTTGGCCTGAACTCCTCCACCGCAGACTCCTACCTCCCAACCAAGCCACCTCCCTATACTCTACAGGAAGAGTTGCCTGACCATTTGTCTTCCCCCTTTGTTCCCACTCTGAAAGTCCCCAACCCATCTAACCCCCCTCCCTCTGTATCTCCTCCTGCTGTATCTCCTTCCTCCTCTCTGCCTACGCCTTCTGCCACCCCCCCGACCGCTCCTCCTCTCATCTGCCCTCCACCCTCCTCCCCCATAGCGGCCCATACCCGTACCAAGACTTCAGTGCCTCCCTCTGTCATAGCACCCCTGTGGGAAGTAGCCGGGGCAGAGGGCCTTGTCCGAGTCCATGTCCCTTTTTCTCTCCAAGACCTAGCTCAAATTGAACGCCGCCTTGGGTCCTTCTCGGCAGACCCCTCCACCTACATTAAGGAGTTTCAGTATCTCACCCAGGCCTATAGTCTCACCTGGCACGATATCCGGGTCATCTGTACATCGACCCTCTCTGCCGAAGAGCACGAGCGCATCCTAGTGGCAGCCAGGCATCAAGCAGATAGAGATCATGCCATAAACCCAAACCAAGTCCCAGTAGGTACAGAAGTTATTCCCACCACAGATCCCCAATGGGTATATCAGGATGGAGCTGGCTCCCACATCCCAGCCCGAGACCGCATGCTTCAGTACCTGTTGCGCGGGTTAGAAGCTGTATCCAACAAGGTCGTTAACTATGATAAACTAAGAGAAATTACACAGAAGCCAGATGAGAACCCTGCCCTTTTTCTCAACCGCCTTCAGGAAGCCCTTGTCTGCTATACCCGACTAGACCCAGCCTCCCAAAATGGTGCTACCGTCTTAGCTCCCCACTTCATTTCCCAATCCGCCCCTGACATTCGAAAGAAACTTAAAAAGGCCGAAGACGGCCCAGAGACTCCTATACAAGATCTGGTTAAGATGGCCTTTAAAGTCTTTAATGCCAGGGAAGATGCAGCAGAGGTTGCCCACCAAGCTCGATTGAAGCAAAAGGTTGCGCTGCAGACCCAAGCCCTGGCAGCAGCCCTACGGCCAGCAGGAAACAGGGGTCCGAATAGCCACTCCAAGCCCCCGCCAGGGGCGTGTTTCAAATGCGGCAAGGAAGGACATTGGGCCTCTAGTTGCCCTCAGCCATGGCCGCCCACCAGGCCCTGCCCCCTCTGTCAGCTCAGTGGCCACTGGAAATCAGAGTGCCCCCAGGGATCCAGGACCCCGGCCAATACAAGCTGAAGTAGTGGACCAAGGGGTGCCTCTCCGGGAGGGCCAACCCCTGATCCTCCAGCTCGGGAGTCTGGTTCTCCTGACCACCTATACCCTGAGCTACTGGGGCTTTTAGACGACTAGGGAGGCCCAGGCTCGTTGACCCCAGTAACCCTCGCCGAGCCTAGGGTGTCACTTCAGGTAGCGGGAAAAAGTGTCTCCTTTTTGCTGGATACGGGGGCTACCTACTCTGTACTTCCCTCCTTCTAAGGCCAGACCATACTTTCCCAGGTCTCTGTTATGGGAATCGATGGAGCTGCACACACCCCACGCCAAACCCCACCGCTCACCTGTATGTATAACTCAGTCCCATTCAGCCACTCTTTCCTCATTATCCCCTCTTGCCCTGTGCCTCTGTTGGGATGAGACATCCTAACAAAACTCAAAGCCCACATCACTTTCCCCGCCTCTCCCCAACACCTCCTGTTAGTTGCTCACCACCTCGACTCCGATTCAGACTATGCTTCCCCAGACATTCTCCTCCCTAAAGTACACCCTAAGGTATGGGAAATGGACACACCTGTAGTAGCCACACACCACAAGCCAGTCAAGGTTTGCCTCCAGGAACACTCCTCCCGATTTCTTTGTTGACCTCAGTTTCCTATTTCCAAGAAACACCGCCTAGGACTTCGCCCTATGATTGAGAGGCTAAAAAGTCGTGGCCTCCTAGTACCCACCAATTCCCCATGTAACACTCCCATCCTCCCAGTCCAGAAACCCTCAGGAGAATACTGCCTTGTCCAAGACCTCCGACTAGTCAATGCTGCAGTAGTCCCTATACATCCTGTAGTCCCAAACCCGTACACCATACTCTCCAGAATTCCCTCCGATACTACCTTCTTCTCAGTCCTTGACCTCAAGGATGCCTTTTTCACCATTCCCTTACACCCAGATTCCTATTTCATCTTCGCCTTCACCTGGGAAGACCCACTTACTGACAACTCCTGTCAGCTCACCTGGACAGTTCTTCCCCAAGGTTTCAGGGATAGCCCTCACCTGTTCGGTCAGGCCCTGGCAACAGACCTTCTAGGCTGCCGCCTAGCCCCATCTATTGTTCTTCAGTATGTTGATGACCTACTCGTCTGTTCCCCCAGCCAGGAAGAGTGCACCCGAGCCACTACTGTTCTGCTCAACTTTTTAGGAGACAAAGGGTATAGAGTTTCAAGAAAGAAGGCCCAACTCATTACCTCATCAGTCATTTACTTGGGCCTACAGCTTTCCCTGGGAAATAAATCCATTATCCCCGATCGACTGCAGGCCCTGAAAGCCCTCCAACCCCCGCAGTCTGCCACTGGAATACTCTCCTTTCTAGGGGTAGTGGGATTCTTCCGGCATTGGGTGCCCAACTTTGCCCTTCTGGCCAAGCCACTTTACCAAGCAGCTGCAGATACTCCTGAAGGCCCACTTACTTCACAGGGAACAGTGACTCGAGCCTTCCACACGCTCCTACAAGCACTATGCGCTTCAACTTTTCTTGCTCTACCCAATCCCAATCTTCCTTTTCACTTGTATATGGATGAGAAAGCCCACATCGCGGTAGGAGTCCTGGCTCAACCAGTTGGCAACACCCTCCTTCCTCTAGCATACCTTTCCAAACAACTCAGCCCCACAGAAAAGGGGTGGCCACCTTGCCTCCGAGCCTTAGCAGCAGCCGCCACACTTACGACAGAGGCCCTTAAGATCAACCTCCAGCAACCACTCACAGTATTCTCCCCTCACAAACTGCAGGAGCTTGTATCCGGTCAGGACTTACCACACCTCGGGCCATCCAAGGTCCAACTCCTGCACCTTCTATCCCTAGAGAACCCCGACATTTCTCTCTCTCACTGTCCTGCTCTTAACCCAGCCACCCTTTTCCCTTCTCCAACCACTCCGGCACAAGATCACCGATGCCTCGAGGTTATCATTGAAACCCAATCCCCACGGCCCGACCTACACTCCACCCCCATCGAGGCCGAAACCACACTCTTCGTAGATGGGAGCTCCTTCCTACACCCAGGAAAACCCCGTATTGCTGGATATGCAATAGTGACCCATTCAGACGTCATCGAGACTCATTCCCTCCCCTTAGGAACCACCTCGCAACAGGCTGAGTTAGTCACCCTCACCCGGGCTCTCAAGTGGGCCAGGGACAAAACTGTCAACATATACACAGACTCAAAGTACACTTTCCTTATTGCACACTCCCATTGTATGATCTGGAAAGAGAGAGGATTCTTGACCACCAAGGGCACCCTGGTAGTTACCGGAAAACTCATATCTGATCTCATCTCAGCCATCCAGCTTCCAAAGCAGGTTGCCATCATTCACTGTCGAGGACACCAAACCTCCGGGTCTCTAGTAGCCCTAGGTAATGCTTTTGTGGACAGGACAGCCAGGGAGACAGCACAAACCTGCCCACCCCCAAAAGAAATCTACTTCCTGTCATGCCGCTACCAACCCCAGTACTCCCCCTCTGAGCTCGAACTTTTACAGCAAAACCCTGGAGTGACCTTCAGGGATGGATGGGCCTTCAATCACAACCTTCTGATACTTCCCCAAGCACAAAAAACTACCATCATAAAGGACATCCATGATTCCCTGCATATTGGGCCAAAAGCCCTGCTCCACTTCCTCCTACCCATATTACATCCAGAAGGGCTTCCCTCTGTTATTCACCAGGTCCATGCTCAATGTCTCATTTGTGCGAAGACCAACCCCCAAGGAGCCTGTCACCTCCGCCAACAGCTCCACCAGTTGCGTGGATCTTTACCAGGACAAGATTGGCAAATTGATTTTACTCACATCCCAAGACATAAACTGTTTCGGTTCCTGTTAACCATTGTCGATACTTTTTCAGGCTGGATTGAAGCTTTTCCCACCACTTCGGAGTCCGCCGACACCGTTGCCGCCCATCTCATCCAGGACATCATCCCTCGGTTTGGGCTTCCAGCCACTATTCAGTCAGACAATGGCCCGGCCTTTGTCTCCAAAGTTACTAACGCTGTCTGTGCTTCCTTAGGAATTCAGTGGAAGCCTGCATGCGGCCTACCACCCCCAGTCATCGGGTAAGGTAGAACGGGCTAACGGACTCATCAAGGATCAGCTTACCAAACTCTCTCTCGAGCTTAAGCAGTCGTGGGTCTCTTTACTACCGTTAGCTCTTACCAGGCTGCGGGCCCGCCCCCGAGGAGCCTCACAGCTCAGTCCATTCGAGCTTCTATATGGGCGACCCCTCCTGTTATCCACTCTACCTTCTCCAGAAAGTTCCCCCCTGAACACCTACCTTCCCTATTTTACCCTCCTCAGACATCTACTCAGGGAACACGCCAACGCTTCCATACCCCAGACCTCAGAAATTCCACCTGCTCTGGGAAAGGTTGCCCCCAGTGACTCTGTCTTCATTAAAACTCTCACTCCAAAACCCCTCTCACCCTGGTGGGAAGGGCCCTACATCGTCATTTTAGCCACCCCAATGGCCATCAAAGTTGCTCAGATTCCATCTTGGGTCCATCTCTCAAGAGTAAAAAAGTATCCCGATGGCCCTTCCAGTTCCCGTTGGGATTGTGTTCCTACTGGTCCTCTATCACTTAAGCTCTTTAAGCCCTGAATTGTCCTTAGCTAACCCACAGTATGTCTGGAGATTTTTTCTCACTGAAAATTATACCAAACCTACTGGGATTTGCTCGACCCCTCCTTACTCCCATAACCACCTCCTGACCACGTCAGATTGCCCCATCACAGGATGTGCATCCCCCATCCAACTCAACTTCTCCACCCTTTACAACGTCCGCAGTACTCACCCATTGCTATGCTTTAACTATAAACAGACAGGTGCTTGTAAGACCTCCAGTTGGCACTCTTGTATGGGATGTGTCTGGGGCTCCTGTCAGCGTGAGCCCACAGCTAACGAATGGGAGCAGGGTGGCCGCTTCCCTTCCCTCCTTAAGAGGACCACAAAATTCGACTCAGAAGGCAATCCCAGCAAAGAGAGCCAGCTTACTCTAACCATCCCAGATCCCTGGGACAATAGATGGCAAGCACCCCAAAAGGCCTCAGTCTACGAGACCAGTACCACAAGTTATCCATCCTCACACTTATATATCTGGCGGGCATATGTCCTCACCTCTCCAGAAATCCACAACACGATCCAAGTGCAAGAAACTACATTAAAAACTCAGCTAGCCCCTTTCTCGTGGTTAACCCTCATGAGAGAAGGCCTAAAGCTCGCCAACCAGACAGGGTTAACCAATCTGACCTCTTGCCTCCTGTGTGCTACTCTTGGACAAACTCCTCTAGTTGCAGTCCCAACCATGTTCCCTATACATCACACCAACGGGACAGGCCGACAACCCCCAATTCCAGACGTCCCACTCTTCTACCTCAACACTTCACCCTTTCCGGCCTGCTACTCTTCTCAGAGCTCAGACTCCACATGCAACAGGACTCAACAACTCACAACTAATCTAACAGCTCCCCGAGGTTTTTACTTTTGGTGCAATGGTACCCTTTCCAAACTACTAACCGAGTCCGACCTTAGAGGACATTCCCGCTGTCTCCCTGTCACCTTGGTCCCATGCCTCACTGTCTATTCACCGGCTGAGTTCCTTATGATGCACACTAGCATGTCTTCCGCACGCCCCAGCTCCCACTGTCAACGAAGAGCTGCCTTTCTTCCCATAGCTATCGGGCTCTCCCTCGCAGGATCCACAGCTGCTCTAGGCCTAGGAAGCGGGGCCCTGATTAACACTCACCAGGCCCTAGCCCACCTTTCCTCACAGCTGCAAACTGCAATTGATGACTCTGCTGCCTCCCTAGCATCTCTCCAGCAACAAGTCACTTCGGTTGCTCAAGTAGCCTTACAAAACCGAAGAGCTCTGGATCTGCTTACGGCCGAACAAGGAGGGACCTGCATCTTCTTACAGGAAGAATGTTGTTACTACATCAATGAATCTGGGATAGTAGAAACCCGCATCGAAAATCTCCAGAAAATCAAGGCAGAGCTACAAAGTCACCAGTTCACCACTGAAGCCACCGCATGGTGGTCGTCATCCATGTACACCCTCCTATCCCCACTGATAGGGCCTCTGCTTATCATCTGTCTTTTCTTACTTGTCGCCCCTTGTTTCTTTCAGTTCTTGCAGCGCCGTTTCCAGGAGCTTACCCGGATCACTATCAACCAGATGCTGCTACAACCAGTCCCCAGCCATCCAGATTGCGCATATACCCCCCTACCGACCTCCCAGGCTCCGTAAAGACCCCACTCCACCCCTGTCCAGCAGGAAGTAGCCAGATCGACTCTGCTGCCCCTTTCCCTTTTTTAAGGAGTCGGGGATGTTCGGTAGAAAGTCCTGCCACCCTCCCCCCAGGCTTCCTGCCGTCCGGAGGAAAACCCTTAGGCGCTGCTCTGTTCTGCCCGACAACAACCAGCAGCCAATCATCGCAGCAGAAAAGCCCGCCAAGCCTCAGCCTATCCTGAACCAACACATAACCCTCTGAGCTACCTCAGCAGTCTGCCCAGAGACGGACAGCCTATCCTAAGCTCCCATGACACTCCGCCAGCCCTGTGTCCACGCCCCGTCCACCCCCCTATAAAACCCTCCTACCCCAGCTACGCAGTCGCAGCCAGCCCAGATCTCCTTCCTTTCCTGGCCTGCCCGCTGGTCCCAATAAACCTGAACTCGGCTTCCAACTCTCAAGCTGTTACTTGGGATCGGGTACCGGGCAGGGGTCTACAAGGGGGTCGCACAACATTTATAAAGGAATTTCCATTTGTAAAGTCATCTCCCTCTCTGTACCAGAATACTTTTAATAAAATACTCTGCTTAAGTCTGCACTATAAATCTTATCCCTCTTTACCATACTTTTCATGGTTACTTTTCCAAAACTTGCCTCCCCTACCCAGAAACCCAAAAGCTCATTTTCTTTGGATGAAATTTAAACTGAAGTTTTGACCACCCCTTTGAATTACTCATCCTGAGTTTCTCCCATGTATGTGTGAAATACGCATGTAAACTTCTGTTCATTTTTCCCTTGTTCATCTGTCTTTCATTACAGAGACCCAGCCAAGAACCTGGAAGGGCAGAGGCAAAATATTACTTTTTCCCTTCCCTACAGGAGAAAGGGGAGGAGGAAAACTGACATAGAGAAACAGGGGGAATAAGACAGCTGAAAGCTAGAACTGGAAGCCAGTGAGGCTCATGTAACAGGGAGAGCTTCAAGGACAAAGGTGCTATGAAAAATGAAAGCTGTTCCACAGAAGAGACTGTCTGGGGCTCAGAAACTCATATCCCAAAATATGGCATTTTGCCATGCTGAACTTAAGAAACCTCAAGTTCTGTCTGATCTCCCCACTGACTCCACCACAACTGTCTTTCCCAAAAAAGTTGAAGGTCCTCTATCTGCCTAAGATCCAGGACCACCAAGAACAAATGTTTTTTTCTTCTTCTTCCTGTAAGACCAAGCATGTAACCACACCTGAACAGACCCTTTCACTGTCAAACAGAACTATTGTAACTGCCCAAGGGGTTTTTCCTGCCCTCTGCACAAGTAAAGACTATGGCATTGCAGTAGAGAAAGAGTTTAATAGACCCAAGGCCATCCACACCACATGGGAGATGGAGTTAGTACTCAAATCATTCTCATCCAAAGTTTATAGGTTAGGGGCTTCTCAAAGGCAGTTTGGGAAAGAGTTAGGGGTGGCTATGCTATTGATTGGTTGGGGCTGAGACAAAACCACAGGAAGTTGAAGCCCTTCTCCTCCAAGGTGAATCACTTCTGAGTGGGGCAACAGGAGTGGGGTTGGCAGATACAGATGAGTCCAGGTGGAGCCATGGGTGTCAGACATGCAAAAACCCTGAAAAGATACCTCAAAGGCCAATCTTAGGGCTACACTAGTGATATTATGTGCAGGGGTAATTGGGAAGTTGCATATCTTATAACCTCCAGGATAAGAACTGACAATAGCTTCCATCTGAGCCTTAGCAGGACTCAGACTCCTCTCTTCCCCTCACCCTGAGGGCCTCCCATTAACTTTACAAAAGCAGTTGAGTTTGTGGGGAGGCCTATTATCACTTAAATTACAATCTAAATGTCTTCCAAAGTTAGCTCTGCCTAATAAGCTGGTAATATTTAAGGGAAAGGCAAGATTGGGGGATGGGTTAGCTCAGATCTCTTTCACTGTTACAATTTTCTCACTGATATAATTTTTTGTCTCTCACTGTCTGTTTAGGTTAAAATAATAATAATAATGATTTTGCAAAGACAGTGGCACTATTTATAAATTAATCTCTGTTCTCCATCCATTCATTCTCTGCAGTAATCCCCTCAATAGAATTCCTCTTCTCCCCTCTCCCATAAACTGTTTGCCAGAATAGTATATACATTTCTAAACCATGCTGGGGGGAAGGGGGAGGGTTGGGTCTTCATTGTGAAGGCTCCCATGCCTACATATTAAATAACATTTATATGCCTTTTCTCCTATTAATCAATCTGCCTTGTGTCAGTAATTTTTTAGTGAACCTTTAGGGGGCCAAAGGTCTTGACTTTCACAAGACCATCAGTAACATCATGGGTCATACCAGCCAGGGATTATGGTTTAACCTTCAGACAGGAAGGAGTCACACATTGAGCTTTCCATAGCTGGAAAACTCTTAGCACTTTTCTGAGTGAGGAGGGATGGACTGGTATAAGACATGTGGAACTGGTTATAGACACCTAAATAATAACATGAAGTAAATCATAGCTATAATGTCACATTCATTTGAGACAGTTTGTTGGGACATAGGCTAACCTTACTGAAACCAGTTCTCAAGGAGAAGCTAACTAACTGTACCTTTACCTTACTCAAAGAAAGAAGAGACAGGGACTACAGAATAGAAATTTGGATATAGAAGGCTGCAGTGATACATGCAAATGGGATTGAGTCCTTCTGTTCTTAAAGTGGAAGGTAAACTACTCCAGATGGCAGGTAAGGCTTTCCTAAGCATTACCTAGTAACATGTGGCTCACACATCTGGGCCTGTTTCCCTATCAAAAAGAATAGAAAATATAAGAGAAAACGCATGAAGAAATAATCCTGGATCAAACACAACACTTCAAATATTTCATTGCTACAAATTCCACTTACATTCACAAAAGCCTCTAGCTGTCAGTTTTTAGATTCAATTTTCACTCCCAAAAAATAAAAATAAAAATAAAAGTAAAAGAAAAACGATTGCTTCCACATATCAACTCAACTTCTTGGTCCTTTCTTTCCAAATAGCTCTGCATGCCTGAAGACTTTCTAAACTTGTAATTTTAGTTCATAATCTTCCCAGTAGCAGGTTGGGTTTTTATATTTAAGGTCAGCTTTTGTAGTCTGACCATTACATTTATAATTACCTACATAAAGCTAATCTAGTGTCTTTAAAATTTTAAATAAAAGTTTATCTATAGTAATAAGTAAAGAAATTCTTTTTAGAATCCCATCTAAAAATATTAATAAGGGATTAAGTATACTATGGTAGATAAAGGCCAGATGTCTGAAAATCACTTGGTGCCTCCTTTTCCCTTGTTCTCCTCTGCTATAGAGGGCAAATGGGCAGAATACTCACCTTCCCTGTCTCCCTTGCTCTGTGGGTGGCCGTATGATCCCTGTGGAGGTTTTCCCTTTCCAAATATGAAGAGAAAATCTCAAAAGGAGAAGAGCAAGGGCACTTTCCCCTTCTTCCTGCCTGGAATTCAGAAAGAGCTTCTTGGAGGCAGGGCTGCTATCTTGCAACCAGGAGAAGAAAACTAAGTGTGGAGTCCTGATAATTAAGCAACAATGAGGAAGGGGTTCCAGGTGGGGGAGAACAATTGTTCTGAGAGACTTATCACAAACAACTCCCTGGCACAAAATCCTGTTCCCAAATACCTCATCCTGCGTGTAGCCTCCCCAGCACAACCTTAGAAAACTTCCCTCCAGCCCCTGCCTCTTTGCAGACAGCCCCTTCCTCTTTGCAGACAGACCCTTCTCTGCTGTGTTGCCCATTGCTTCCTTGCAACATATTTTCCCTCTAACAAATCTGCCTTTCTTTCCCCAAAATTGTCTTGGTAAATTCCTTTACTGCCCATGATATCACCCACAGCAGTTGCTCCTGTGACATTTTGGTGATCCGTATGGGGAGTACTTGGCCACTGCTTGGGGAATGCATGGGAACTACTTTGGGGCTGCTCCCTACTCTCTCCCTTTCCTCTCCCACAGCTTCAATCTCTCAGTAGATAGCATCCAGCCCAGAGACAAATAAAGGTTCCCAGCTGGACCTACTCCCCAGAGGACCAAAAGGTCCCAGTGGAAAAACATCTGACTGCTGCTGCCTGATTGGGTTGTTCTGTATTAGTTTGTTTTTATGATGCTGATAAAGACATACCTGAGATTGGGTAATTTATAAAAGAAAGAGGTTTCATGAACTTACAGTTTCACGTGGGTGGGGAAGCCTTTCAATTATGGTGGAAGGCAAGGAGGACCAAGTTGTATTTTAAATGGATGGCAGCAACCAAGGAGAGAGCTTGTGCAGAAGAACTCCCTTTTTGAAACCATTAGATTTCATGAGATTTATTTAGTGTCACAAGAATAGCATGGGAAAGACTTGCCTCCATGATTTAATTACCTCCCATTAGGTCCCTCCCATAACACATGGGAATTTTAAATGAGATTTAGGTGGGGACACAGCCAAACCATATCATTCCACCCCAACCCCTCCTAAATTTTATGTCCTCACATTTTAAAACCAATTATGCCTTCCCAACAGTCCCCCAAAGTCTTAACCTATTTTAGCATTAACTTAAAAGTTTACAGTTTAATGTTTTATTTGAGACAAGGTAAGTCCCTTTCTATGAGCCTGTACAATTAAAAGCAAGTTAGTTACTTCCTAGATACAATGGGGGTATAGGCATTATGTAAATGCAGCTTTTTTAAATGGGAGAAATTGGCCAAAATGAAGGGGTTACAGGGCCCATGTGAGCCTGAAATCCAGCAAGACAGTTAAATTTTAAAGCTCCAAAATGATCTCCTTTGACTCCATGCCTTGTGCCTAGGTTATGCTGATGCAAGAGGTGGGATCCCATGGTCTTGGGCAGCTCTGCCCCTGTGGCTTTGCAAGATACAGCCTTTCTTCTGGCTGCTTTCATGGGCTGGAGTCGAGTGTTGGTGGCTTTTCCAAGTGCACGATATAAGCTCTTGGTGGATTTACCAGCCTGGGATTTGAAGGGTGATGGTCCTCTTTTCATAGCTAGTAGGCAGCACCCCAGTGGGGCCTCTGTGTGGAGACTCTGACCCCACATTTCCCTTCTACACTGTCCTAGAAGAGGTTCTCTATGAGGGCCTCTGCCCTACATCAAACTTATTCCTGGACATCTAGACATTTCCATAAATCCTTTGAAACCTAGGCAGAGGTTCCAAAACTTCAATTCTTGACTTCTGTGCACTCACAGCCTCAAAACATATGTGCCAACTGCACTACATATAGGTATGGGGAACTTTTGACTAGAAAGGGTAGGAGAGAATCTTCCTCCCTTCCAGACAAAGCAGCCAAATGTTGTCTTTTCCAATACTACCTGAGGCCAACTCTGCCCCCATTTTGTGCCTATAAAGACTCCAGACTGAGTTGGTAGAAGGGAGACAGCCTGACTTTGGGGAAGAAATAGACTGACTTTGGTGAGGGGACTTTCTGACTTCGGAGAAGGACAACCTGCCCTTCCAGCTCCCCTCACTGCTGAGAACTGTTTTCATTGCTCAATAAAATTCTCCACCCTCACCATCCTTCAATTATCAAGCATGACTTCATTCTTCTTGGATGCTGGACAAGAGCTCAGGACCCACTGAGTTCAGGTACCCAGAAAGGCTGTCACAATGGTCCTTTGCCTTCACTGACCTAGGGCAGCCACCCCACGCAATGGGGCCCGGGAACAACTGAGTTGCTAACACACTGCCATCCATCAGGCTGTGGCTAGCAGAACTAAAAGAGCTAATAAGCACACTTACAGCCTCTCTGGGCTTTGGGGTCATGGGCACCTTTGCCAGGGTACCACCGTGTTTCCCTTGAGGTGACATACCTATTCTGGCTATGGGTCTTGGTTGTGGGCCCTGCACAGAGCTTGCTCCTGTGTTGGTAGAGTGACTGGACAAATCCCATACTCACTTGTTCATGTGCTTCCTCACACAAGGGGCTAAGTGTGGTGAGATAAGTAGAAAGAAAGCCCCTGCTGGGAGTTTGGCAAAGGGGCCAAGAAAAATCCTGCATCATCTTCAACCTAGATAGTCCTACAGTAAGGGTTTAAAAAAGAGCCCAAACTTATTCAGACAAGCCATAGCAAGAAGTCTAACTGAGCAATCTATCGAATGGGGATAACTTCAGTAGTATGTAGACAATGTTCTTATCTGCTCCTCCTTCACAGGACTTGCACAGCAACATATATTATAATACAAACCTAACATAAGAAAAATGACATTTGTCTAAAGAGGTATTTTTGGTAAGGAAAGTTATAAAGAAGAAAGATATTATATAAAAAGAATCTTATATGGTGAATTCTTGTCCTAAAGTAAAATGACTGGTTTTTTGAAAACAGAGATGTTTAGGACTTGTCAGAAAGTCAAAACATGCCATAGATGGTCTGTGTAACTCATGATAAAGTGCATGACGAGGAATTTATGAAAGGAATTTTGTTTGTGATTAAGCTGGTTATAATTAAAAGGGAATTATTTGTAATGGTCTTTCTAAGATTTGTCCTCTCTGTTAAAACAAGATTTTCTTAAGATATTGATTTGTTTTTAATAAAACTACAAAAAATTTATATTTTATTTTGTAATATCTTAAAATGTTCTCAAAATCATTTCTTAGAAATTCACCTTTTTTCTTTGTCTCTCATTGCTTTCAGCTTTTTTCTCCCCTTAAAAAGGCCTAAAATAATATTTCACTCTTTCAGCATTTTTGTCAGCTCCTGTAACTTTTCTCTCTGGTTCTAACTCTTGTTATGACTTAATACTGAAATGTCTTATCTCGAATATCTAGAGAAGTAAAGTTTTCCTCCAGTATAACTTAATTCTGTGCTCTTTTCTTAATATGTCTAATTTTTAAATGTAATCAAGAAACTTTTCATGCTATTTCTAAGAGTCATATATTCCCCTGTTATACTCACAAGCTTAAACACACTCTTCCTTTGTCAGATTAAATAGAAGCACATTTTTTCAAATTTGACTTCCAGGTTATCTAAATGGGCTTCTGCAAAAAGTTTGGTTTTGTTTTATTATTTGCATTTTCAGTAACTGGCTTAAAAAACAAAATTTTATCTCCTAGAATTCAACAGTGTCACCTTCAAATAATGCTGCAAACAGGATATCAGTCTCTCCCTAATGATGCTTGCTACCTTTACAAATCTCCAATGGACTGAGCTGGACACCAGTTTTGCCTTGACATGCTCCCCCTCACTAATGAGTCACTTCCTCCAGCAAAATTCAATATCCCAAGTCCCACAATCTGGGACAATAGCCCACAGGGTCTCCTGACAGACCAACAATCACAGATAGGGGCAACTCTATGCCCCAGACTAGCAGGAGACAGTTGGAAGATAAGACCTGAATCCCAATGCCAAAGATTTGTCATTGTTGTTCTGTCAGGAAGGTGGGAAATGTGGAATCCTGAAAAGATAAGTAAGTAACAAGAAGGAGGGGTCCCAGGTGGGGGAAAACAATTGTTCTGAGAGACACCTAATCACAGACAACCTGCTGGTACAACATCCTTTTCCCAAATACTTCGTTCCATACATAGTATCTCCAGCACTACCTTACATAAAACTTCGCTCCAGTCCCCGCCTCTCTGTAGATAGCCCCTTCTCTATCATGCTTCCTGTTGCTTCCTTGCAACAAACTTTCCCTCTAATAAATCTTCCTTTCTCTCCCAGAAACTGTCTTGGTAAATTCCTTTACTGCCTGTGACACTGGCCCCAGCAGTTGTACCCATGACACTAAGGATGTGTAGGAAAGTTTAAATTTTCCCTCTGAAGGTTCAATTAATTTAGTCTGCTGAAATAAACTGACAATAAACAGGAGCAAAGGCATACATATTTATTAATGCACCTGTGCACAGGAGGCACACAAAATGTAACATTCAAACAAGGGCCAGATGGCTGAAGCTTAAATAGCATAAAAGAATAGAGGCTTGAGGCTTTCAGGGAGGTGGTAACAAATTAGGGGAGGGGAAGGGGAGAAAATGCATGGTGAACAAAGGTTGTCTTATAAGGAAAGAAAAGTGTCTCCAGTAATAAAAGTTGTTGTGGAGCAGCCTCCAAAAGAATAGGTAATAGCCTGTCTAGGCATGCTGATAACTTTTAATCTCTTCTCTGGTGATTAATCTTCCCTGGTTGTTTGATGCGATTTCTAGGGAGGGGGTTCAAGATAATTGCATTCCTTTTGGAAGTATTCCCCTCAGTCAGAGAAAAGAACTTCAGAGACGGCTCCTCATGGAGAAAAAAGAAAGGAGCAGGAGACAGTGAGAGAGAGAGACCTTGGTACTAAGGCTTATTTCTGAGGCCTTTCCATCTTTTTTATTCAAAGCACTCAGCATGCCAAAGCACCATATTTTGGGATTTCATGTTCTGAGTCCCAACAGATGAAAAGCAGGAGATAGAAGGAGACAAGGTCTAATGCACCTAGGCCACTGTACCAGCTTTGGACTGCTGTTGAGATATAGGAAAACCAAACTGTTCTTCCTACTTTATTCTCCTACAGTCACTCAACACAACACTTTTGACCACATTCTCCAGCGGACACCAGCTGGGTGTCCTCTAGTTCAATTCACTTTCAACACTGTCCACTGGAGATAGTGTCAGGTCCCACATGTTAAGAGCTCAGTCCCACAATACTGCCCCCCAACTTTAGATGCCAATTGCAAGTCCAAGTTGTGATCTGTACTTCTCACAAATTGGCTATAAATCAAGGCTCCCACAACCCTCTCATCAAGTTCACTTAATCTGCTAGAGTAGCTCACAGAACTTGGGGAAACACTTTACTTACATTTACCCATTTATTATAAAGGATGTTATAAAGGATACCGATGAACAGCCAGATGCAAAAGGTACACAGGGGAAGGCAGGTGGGAAGTAGGGCTGAACTTCCATGCCTTCTCCAGGCATATTACCCTCCAGCCATCTCCATGTGTTCAGCCAAAAATTCTCCCTACTCAGCCCTTTTGTTTTTTAATGGAGGCTTCAATATGTAGGCATGATTTATTAAATCATTTGTCATTTGTGATAATTCAACCTTTAGCCCCTCTCCCTCTCCTAGAGGTTGGGGAGGGGTGTAAGTCCCAACCCTCCAATCACACGTTGGGTTCCCCTGGCAACCAGCCACCATCCAGGAGCCCCTAGTTGGCAGTCATCTTACTAGCATACAAACAGACACATCATTTTGGAGATTCCAAGGGCTCTAGGAGCAATGTGCCAGGAAATGGAGAAGAAGACCAAATATACATACCTTATATAAATCACAATGTCATACTGCTTATCTATAGACTTTTTGGTACATGAGAAAAATAAACTTACTGGTTTAAGCCATTGTAGGAAAAAGGGAAAAATTTGGAAGAGTTTAAAATAGACAAATGACCTTCAAAGGAAAACTAGGCATTGTTTAGTGCACTCTTCCAGATTATCTGATTCTGTGAGGTCTCTGCACCTTTCTGTGTTGTTGAGCTATTTTACCACTCTGTATATTATATGTAGCTGCCAGCAATGCAAATAACTCAAATAAATTCATTTTGGTGTTTGTTTTGAGACTGAGTCTTGCTCTGTAACCCAGGCTGGAGTGCAGTGGCAGGATCTTGGCTTACTGCAACTTCTGCATTCTGGGTCCAAGTGATTCTTGTGCCTCAGCCTCCCATGTAGCTGAGACTACAGGCATGTACTACCATGCCCAGCTAATTTTTTTATTTTTAGTAGAGACAGGGTTTTGCCATGTTGACCAGGCTGGTCTCGAACTCCTAACCGAAAGTGATCTGCCCATCTCAGCCTCCCAAAGTGATGGGATTACAGGAACATGCCATTGCGCCCAGCCTCATTTTTGTATTTCTGATTGCTTATATATGTCTCTACTCTTTGGGTTTTCCTTTAAGTTAGTTATAGTATCTTACTGGTTCCCTCTTTAATTAATGAGCTAAATAAAACATTTGGCATGTGTTCATTCTATATTTGTATGAAAATCAAAATCTTACCCCTTTTAAGAAGACATATCCTTTGGCAAGGGTTTTCTGTTATTTGCAGCCTTACTAAGATAATCTTAATTGCTGCCTATAGCTAGCCTGACTATATCCAAGTAAACTGACATAAAGGAGGGAAATAAATACTTCCTTCAATAACCAATGAATATCCAAACCAAATTTAAAAGAGTGACAATCCAAGGAACTAATTTTTACAAATGGTTTTCTCCTGCTAATCTGAATTTGAAAAGAAATGGACATGGATACATTCTTTTGTTTCTTTGTTTTTTGAGACAGTCTTGCTCTGTTGTCTGGGCTGAAGTGCAGTGGCACAGGTGTAGCACCATACTTGGCTAATTTTTTTTTGTGTGGAGACGGGGTCTCACTGTATTACGCAGACTGGTTTCGCATACCTGAACTCAAGGGATCCTCCTACTTTGGCCTCCCGGAGTGCTGGGATTATAGGCATGAACCACCACACTTGGTCAAAGACAAGGAGAAATTTTCACTTTCCTCTGTCTACCTTCCTCATAGATCTGGGAAGCTGATGTGGTAAGAATTCTTACCTTCTGCCAGAGTTTTGTTAGTTATCCTAGATCTGAACTGCAATTTCTAAGGTGGATGAATTTCCTGGTCTCTTATTTCCCTTCATCATTACCAGAAACTGTAGGAAAGAAAAAAATTATTGGCGGGGGCCCCGTAACAAAAGACAGATTAACAGTGAAAAGCATATGAGTTTATTTAATACAAATTTTATGTGATACAGAAAACTTCATAAGGAAGTGAGGACCCGAAGAAATGGTTTGATGAAGTGAAGAGTGGAAAGTTAGAGAAAAATGTGATAGGATAGAGGCTATGAGCCAAGAACAGTAAACTGGGTGAAAACTTAACAAGGCCTTTTTCATTAGATTCCTCTTGGCATCGCTCCATCTTTGGCAATAAGGATCCTTTCCTCTGGTACCTCTCACATGAGGGTATTATGACCTTTTTCAGGGGAAGATGGGAGAGTCCTTCCTGCATCTACCTTTTCTCAAATTCCTTCAGCTTAAAATACTCAATATGGCAAAGTGTCATACTTTATGGGACTGTGTCCTGATCTCTGTCACTAGAACCTAGGCAAAAGTTGGGCCACCATTACCACCACCACTTCAGAAAAGCGCAGCAGGAGAAATAAGTCATTCTAGCCAACTGTAAACAAATCAGTATTGTCTATACTTCCCACACATTACTACTGATATCAAACCAATGTCAATTTGTCCTGCCCATGTGCAGCAAGCCAATCGCTGTGACAACAGGTTTTACAAAAGAGACAAGATTTTATTCCATCTCTTTGCTCAGCAGCAAGACCATTTATAGAAGAACACGATTAAAAGCAAGCAAAACATATTAAATGTGGCAGGCTTAATCAGGGTAGGCCTTAGTTTTACTATCTCCCTATTCATTATTCCCCATAGCAGAATGAGCAGAGACAGTGACTCAAAAGTAGTTGACTTTCCTTACAAATTTCTGGGATATTTGGTAGGAGAGAAAATTGACCATAATAAAATCTTGAGTGGCCTTTACTTTATCTTGTAGGCACTGAAGGTTTGATTTTGGGATGAGCTTATGCACACTAAATGAAAGGAAGTATTAACTCCTGTTCCAAACATTCTATTTCTCTACCCACAGCAAGAAACACCATAAAAGGGAAGAAAGGTTAATCAGGGTTCAGTCTCTTTGGTCTCTGCCACAGGAAAAATGATTCCAGTGCCCTTCCTCTTTTCCCTTGTATTATTTGTCTGGCCTTCCACATCCCCAGAATGTGTCATATCTTTTCTTCATGGAAGTTCCTTGAGGGCTGGAGCATGTCTTTGAGATGGATCTCACAAAGCAGCCAACACACTGAGGGCATTCTATTTAAATTAAAGAGCACACTGGTAATTGGGATAAGAAATTAGCATTTTTCTTTCTCGCAGGGATTTCTCTGCAACAGTCCCAGGAGATGACCTAAATTATAGCCTAATAATAATAGGCATATTTTGCATGAGACTATTAGATTATGTCATATTCCACCTTATCCCAAAGCCCCACCTGACATTCAGGAAGCTCTGGGGGGAACTGAATTTCATTGTGTTTGAAGATGTATTCTCGTCTATTAACACGTTAAGGATTGGTGCTAGTCCAGAGAGCACTTTCTAGAGACTTGGATAAGCAAGAAATCAGAGTTTGAATAAATACACCTTAACATTTGAAAGAGAATATTTTAACAAGATATTTGAGCCTAGGTCTACTTAAGGGACAATTAAGAAAAAAAAAAAAAAAACTCCCCAGGGAGAAAGAATGCTTAAAAACTGTCTTTTTTCCAAAGATGTGTATATGTATATTTTAAAGTAACTTTTTACTGGCCAGAAGTACCTAATTGGAAAGTAAATTAAGCTTTTAAGATGCTAGTATTTGAGTGATTGTAAAATTGTCTAGGCCAGGGCTTTGGAGTTAGATAAACCATGATGTTGTGGGAGGTCAGAAGATGCCACCCCAAAATATGAAGGATAATTGAGCTGAAGGCACTTAGGAAGCAGATGCAGGGAAGCTCTTTGCCCACCTTCTATTTGCTTAAAAGCAGAACATAGATTTATAAAGACAAGAGGTATCCTGATGTTGTATAAAAAACTGGGTTCTTGTCACACAACCCAGAAAGATTAGGCTCACAGACACTTTGAAGGTGAGGGAAACAGAATTTATTGGGCAAAAAGAAAAACACTCAGCAAAGTGAAAGGGGTTCCTGTTAACAGGCCCTCATCTCACAGACTGAATACCAGGTCATCACAAAGGAAGAGGAGAGGCCAGGCTCCTCCCCTCTGCAAATGGCACAAACTTCCTAAGGTCCCACCCCATCCTCCCAGTGTGCAGGTGGGCATTGTTCAGAAAAAAATCAGTGGAGAAAGGGTGGGCTTTGTCTGGGACTGGCAGTCTGGGTTTTCAGCCTTCAAGCTGTTTTAGTCTTGAAGGTGGGGTTTCCCCAGGGAACCACTGATCCCAGGAAAACCACTGAAGACAACTTTAGACCCTTACCAGCCTGGAGATGTACCAGAGGAATTTACATTAACAAGCTTTACTAACTTTACTAGCCTCTCTTTCTGCCCTTTATTTGCCTTCTCACAAGTTGTTGCCCCTAGACACTCAAAGTTCTTTTCCATTGTCTTGTCACTTCTCTAAAAATTTACTGTTCTTTGTTGAAGATGTTTTACATGCTGGAATTAAAAGCCACCCCTTTGAGAGCCACTCATTACCTGGGTGCCCCCTATGTGTATGTCGTAGGGGCAAAAGGAAATTTCCTTTCATCCCCTCAAGTTTAGAGAAGTTGAGTCTATAAAACAACACAATAGATAGGTTAACAGCATAAAAGACAGACAAATTTATTACTTGTATATGCACAGGAGTCACACAAATTATGAGACTCAAATAACTGGCAGATGGTGAAGCTTAAATGCCCTCTTCAGAGGGGAGAAGGCAGTCGGGGGCATGTAGGTAATTTTAGAGGCAGAGTAAGTGATTTTTAGGGGAGATGAATGGGTATGAAGAATAGAAAACAGATAGGGACAAAGTTTATCTGGGCTCTGAGTGTGGTGTCAACTCTAGTTTTTCTTCCTACAAATTACTCTTCTATTTGATAAGATTATAAGGAGGGACCCAAGACAATTGCATTTCATTTTCTTTTTTCTTTTTTAAACCTCCCTGGGCAATCTAAAGACAATTGCATTCTTTCTGTAGGAACTTCCCATAATCAAATAAGGGAGCTTCAGGGAAAGCCCCTCCCTCTCTCTTTGAAGGGGCAGATGCAGGAGACAAGGCACTGGAGAAGGTCAGAGAACCTTGGCTTCCAGGCTGCCTCATTAGTTCAAACTGCTCAGCATATTCGTAATAAGACAACCTTTGTTCCTGGGCAACCCTGCCTCTCACCTTGCCTCCTCTCATCCTCCTGTAATGTTTGCCTTCTACCTCCGTGTGATAAGGGACAGGGGCAGGAAAGTGATGGGTAGAGAAAGCTGGGGTCCCTGACGAGGGCTCCACCCTTTGGCTTGTGCCCACAGACCTAAGTGAGGACAGGCACTCCTGTTTTAATGTCAAAATGTTGCATTTTCCAAGACCACTCTGCCCCACCATGCCCCCGCTCCCATCTTGTGGCCATAAAAACCCCAAGCGGGCACACACACAAATGTATGAATGTTGAGAGGAGCAGAAGAGCAGAAGAGCACACTGGCAGACGCCAGCAGGTGCTGGCAGGCCATCAGGGTGGGACAACATGGAATTCAGTCTGTCGGGGAGCAGCAGGAGGAGAGTCCAGCTGCTGGGTGGCCTGACTCCAGGAGAAGACCACCTTCCCACTCCATCCCCATTCTGGCTCCCCAGAGATACTTCCCCCACTCAATAAAACCTTGCACTCATTCTATAAGCCCACATATGATCTGCTTTTTTCTGGCACACTAGGACAAGAACTTGGGATACAGAAAGCCCTCTGTCCTTGTGACAAGGCAGAGGGTCTAACTGACCTGATTAACACAAGTCACCAGCAGACGGCAAAACTAAAACAGCCCACTGTAACACATGCCCACTGGGGCTTTGGGAGCGGTAAACACTCAATCTCAGAGGCTGCCATGGGGTTGAAGCCCAAAAATGCTTCCCATGACCTGCCCATCTACATGCTCCCCCTATGGGTTTGAGCCACACCCATCATGCACCCTGCAAGGGGATAAGGGATCTCCTCCCATTTCACTCGTCCATGCCTTCTCCCTAATGATTTACTGCCACTCAAAAGAATTGTCTACACTCCCCATCTCTTCCTCCCATATGAAAATGAGTATATAAGCTTCTATACCACACTGGATTGTTGAAGAATTATCCTCTTGCGATCTCCCAGTGTTACCCATGTTAAAACAATATTTTGTATGCCTTTTCTCCTACTTAAAAAAAGGGGTGTCAAAGTACTATACTTTGGGGTATCATTTTCTGAGCCCCAACAATATGAAATATACATGTTTATAAATTTCTGTTTATTTCTCTCTTGTTAATCTGTCTTTTGTTATAAGGATTTGTTCCAAATAAGAACTTATGAGGAGTGAAGAAAAAATTATTTTTCTTCACCTACATTGTCACAATAAATTAAGATACATAAGGAGCTTGCCAGGATGCCTGGCACATAGCACCCAATAAATCAATATTGATGAAGCCAGCAGAAGTGTATCTGGCTTCTATGACCTCACCTTTGGGAGCTGGTATCATGAACTTAGCTCAGCAGATTAATTAGATGAAAGAAAGCCTTTTAAAGAGGCTCTGGCCAGAAAGATACCGCAGTCATTTGAGAGAAAATGAGAGTAAGGACTTTGTCTTACTTACTCTTGTGCCTCTAGGGCCTAGACAATGTCCAGCATATAGAAGCCATTCCATAAATACTTGTTGAATCAATGAAAGAACAAATAGCAGGATATTCCGCTCCCTGTCCAATATTTTTGAGCACTTTTGGGAAAAAGGGTGTCTCCATTTTTAGGGTGGTTGTCACTTACTTACTCTGAGCTCCAGCAAGTGGTCACCACTCAAGCCACTTTTCCTCTCATGAGTCTTGTTTGCCAAGCATGGACATTGACGTCTTTCTCTTACAGTTCCTCTAACGCCTCTAGTACATGGCTAGTGTGTGAAGCTGACCTTTTCTCTTCTATGTTGTATTAGTTTGTTCTTGCACTACTGTAAAGAACTATCTGAGACTGGGCAGGGTTTTTTTTGTTTGTTTGTTTTTAAAAGAGGTTCAATGGATTCACCATTCCACAGGCTGTACAGGAAGCATGGCTGAGGAGGCCTCAGGAAACTTAGAATTATGGTGGAAGGCAAAGGGGAAGCTGGCATATCCTTACATGGCTGGAGAAGGAGGAAGAGAGAGCAGGTGAGAGGAGGGGTGCTACACACTTTTAAACAACCAGATCTCATGAGAACTCACTCACTATCACAAGAACAGCAAGAGAAAAATCCAACCCCATGATCCAATTACCTCCCACCAGGCCCCTCCTCCAACACTGGGGATTACAATTCAACATGAGATTTGGGCAGGGACACAAATCCAAACCATGTCATGTGTGAAGCAGTTCAGAACATTCCCCATGTAAATTGAGCCTCTAGACCATTCCTGCCACGGGAGATTCCATTTTGGATCAGCTCTCTCCTGAGTTCTGACATCCCATCAGGTGCTTGGGGCTGGTCCTCACATCTCTCTCCCTAGAGATCTGCACTCTCCCAGCCTTGGCTCTCACATTGACAGATTGGTGTGGGGCTGGGAGTCATAAGAAGGGGGAACTCAATACTGTTCAAGCAGAGCTGTAGGCCCCTTAGTCATAATCCCTCTTTTAAACAGTACCAAATCCTTGTCTGTCAGAACCAAAAGCCATCAACCTATTGCTTAAAGAAAATTACCATCCTTTTCTTTATATCCTTTGGTCTCTTAGTTATACCAAGAACCAGCAAAAGCCATGGAGGTGTAGGTTTTCTTTAAGAGCTTTATAGAGAGACCTTGCCAGCTCTCAAGCAAAACTCAAAATCTAAGAACCTTTGCTTTACTCCCCTTCAAGCATCTCTGTAAGTATAATACTTAAAAATTTCATAGAACCTACAGTTCCCTTCTCTTTCCAGAGCAAACTCCAAGACTTATGCCTTTTCTGACTTTTCTCACTATACAGAGAATAAACTACATTTCTGTAAACTACCCAGATCAGGTTAACCTTGCTGGTGCCTCAAGATCCTTGCTCACTGTGCTCATACCATTATGTGTGGTGACAGAACAGAGCTGAAATGCAATGCTGTGAGGAAGAGATACTACTAGGAATTATCAATGGTGCACCTGTTATATATGTTTAACTCTGAAGCCCTGATCTTTTCACTGCATCCCCTATATGAGAAACAAAGGCATGGGTGGGGTTAACTCTACTGGTGTCTTCACTTGGAGTTTTACTAAAGTTTGGCTAAATCAAAACCATTAGGGTTGTTTCTACTTGAGAAAACCCCTGGACCCTGTTTCAAAATTAGGAGATAGGAGAGAACTGAAGGTCTAGAGCTAGAGGAAACAGAAAAGGGAGGGAGGGGAAGAAGAGAGAAGTTTAAAGGAGTATCTGTTTGGGAAGATTACAATTATAGAAGAGTATGACAGTCCTGTGGCAGTAAAAGCAGGACTTTGAGAGATGGTACAAGATTCAGAGAGCATGAGGGAAGCTGAGAGGGAAATACCTTTAACGGAAGTCTCTCAACTTTGAAGTGGTGTTGTTTTAATTCTACCCATTTATCTTTGTCCGTAAGTGTAAATAGGAGGGTCCATATGCTTCAATATCATCATGACCCATTCTGCAATGGGGCATATTATACACCCAATGGGTTCATTTTGCTCACTGCCTAGATAGAGCCAATTTATCAGAAACAAGGGAATTGCAATAGAGACAGAGTTTAATACACATACAGCTGGCTAAATAGGAGACTGCAGTTTTATGATTATTCAAATCATCCTTCCTGAAAATTTGGAGGCAAGGGTTCTTTAAAGATGATTTGGCAGGCAGGGGGATAGGGAATGGGGAATGCTGACTGGCTGGGTCAGGGATGAAATCTTAGGAAGTCAGAACTGTCCTCTTGCTCTGAGTCAGTTCCTGGGTGGAAGCCCTGAGATCACATGAGCCAGTTTACTGGTCAACGTGGTGCCAGCTGATTCATCAGAATGCAGAGTCTGAACAGTATCTTGAACACCAATCTTAGGTTTTGTAATAGTGATATTATGCATAGCAGCAATTGAGGAGGTAGAAATCTTGTGCCCTCCCGCTGCATGGCTCCTGAACCATAATTTCTATTCTCGTAGCTACTTTGTTAGTTTTGTAAAGGTGATATGGTCCCCAGCCAATGAAGGGGTTTGTTTTGGGAAAGGGCTGTTATCATATTTGTTTCTAAGTTAAACTATAAACTAAATTCTTCTTATAGTTATCAGAACTGAACAAGGGCAGTTTGGAGGTTAAAGGCAAGATGGAGTTGGTTAGGTCAGGTCTCTTTCACTGTCATAATTTTCTCAGTGCTATAATTTTTGCAAAGGTGGGTTAAACAAGAGTCAAGCATTCTAATTCTACTCCTGGGCTGAGGTGTGCTTGTGGTGGTGTTTGGCTGTACTAACGGCCAGAGGGGCCAGCCAGGAGTCACCACAGAATTCTTGCCTTTCAAGCTTAAGGCAGAAGAAAGTGGAGTACTCCCTTCCCAGTCCAGCTTGTCCACCTACCAGAACTGAGAAACTTCTGTGCACTATGCTCTTTGCTATGTGCTAGGAAAATGAAATATGGCATTTGTGTGTGTGTGAGAGAGATCCAAGTAAACACTTCATGAAAGCAGTATTTTCAAGTGAATACCTATATCAGATAAGCAATCTAGGTCTCCTCCACTGTACCCTATTATCAGCCTAGAGGAGGTCCCCACGCTCACCAGAATTTTTTTTGTTTTTTTTTTTTGAGACAGAGTCTTGCTCCGTCGCCATGTGTTGGAGTGCAGTAGCTTGATCTTGGCTTACTGCAACCTCTGACTCCCTGGTTCAAGTGATTCTCTTGCCTCAGCTTCCCAAGTAACCGGGATTATAGGCACATTATATTTTTTAGCTTTGGTAGAGATGGGGTTTAGTTGGCCAGGATGGTCTTGATCTCCTGACCTCTTGCTCTACCCGCCTCAGCCTCCTGATGTCCTGAGATTACAGGTGTGAGCCGCCCCACCCAGCCTCACCGGAATCTTTAACTTGCTGGTGTTCCTGATCTGTGGGAATGTGAGACCCAGTGACCAGACTTGTTTTGAGGTTGACAAATAAGTCAGTTAATTTTTTTGTATTTATATTTTTCAAAGTAATACATGCACCTAGTTTAAAGTCAAATAATATTATAAAAGATTTATAATAAAAACCACACTCCCCTAATATATCCCTCTCTCCCCCCACCCACATTCTCAAGTTCTTCCCCTCAGAGGCAAATAATTTCAACTCCTTCCTTCTTTTTTTCTTCTGGTATTTACTCCCATATTTCTAACACGATGCTTACACTGCTATTTCTTGATTTATTGATTTTAGAATTATTAATTGTCTGACCAGTCAGACTCCATAAACTCATGCCAGACAACTCAATAGAGGGAAATGTAATATAAGGTATTAGTTAGAAAGTGTTAGAATTCCTGAAAAAAGCAAATGAAATCAGTAGGTTCAGCTCCTGCCTCCTCCAGCGCTGTAGGAACTAAGGGAAAGGAGGTGTTCCAGGGCTGCCCAGCAGGAGGGGGACCCTGCAGCCACCTGGCGATTATGTAAATATTACTCCCTCTGGAGTCAGTGCTGTAATTACATTTTCTTTCTCATACAACTTTTTTATTTTCTTCTGAAATAGCTGCATTTTTTTGTGATTTTCTTAGTTTACCGTATAACCAGTGCCAAGTGTTCCCAAACACTCAGTGGTCAGTGCTCTGCTCCACTGGGTCCAGCACATAAATAAACCATTGGTTCTTTTGTTTGTTTGTTCTTCGGAGACCCCAGCCCTGGCCCCCTCTGCTCTGCTCTAGCCTAGACTAGTTGCTCTCTGGGCCTGGAGGGAGCCTGGCTGTCCTTCCAGGATTTCCTGTCACTATCCTGCCCACAGTCCTCCATACCTTTCGTATCTTGGTTTATTTCCTTATTGCACTGAATCATCCCCTTCTGCAGAAGACAAAGAGCATAAGTTTTGAGACATGGCTATCTAAAAACACTCCATTCTATCCTTACACTGGATAAAATTCCAGGTTGAAAGTTGTTTTCCCTGCAGTATATTGAGGGCAACACTCTACTTTCTTGGACTCTCTACTGCTGCTTTTGAGAAGTTCAATCCCATTCTTATTTCTGGTCCTTTGTAAAATGACCAGTTCTCTGGAATCTCAGGATTTTTTCATTATCTTTGATGTTCTGAAAACTCACAGTAATGCCCTTGGTCTAGTTCTTTTTATATTCATGGTGCTGGTCGATGACAGGATATTTCAACTCAGACCAAGAATCAGTCAACTTTTCTTGTAAAGGGTAAGATAGTAAATATTTTAGGCTTTGTAGACCATATGGCCCCATCTTAGCTTCTCAATGCTACTATTGTAGCAAAGCAGTCATGAACCATAAATGAACAAATGAGCATGGTTGTGTTCCAATAAAACTTTATTTACAAAACAGATAGCTGGCCGAATTTGGTCCATAGACCATAGTTTGTTAACCCCTGATCCATATTCTAGATATTCATGGCCCTCAGTTAGGGGACATATTCTTCTGCTATTTCTTTGAAAGTACTCTCCTTTCCATTTTCTCTATTCTTCTTTTCTGTAGGCCCTGAGATTGATTCTCCAATTTCTTAAAATCTTTTCTTTCTTTTTTGTCCACATCTGGGGTTTTTGTTTGTTTGTTTGTTTTGCTTCATGGATTTCTTTCACTATTAAATATATAATTGTATTTTAAAAATTTCTAGGATCTTGTTTTTTTCCCATTGCTTTTTTGAAAACGGTAGCCTACTTTTGTTTTGCAGGTGAAATGTTTTTGTTTGTCTGAAAATGTTATCATGGAGGGTTTATTTCTGTATTTTGTTCTGCTGTCAGCAGTACCTCTGTTTCCTCTGAGAACACCCCTCCCCAAACTTTCCCCATGGTTTTTGTTTTGTTTTGTTTCTCCATATTTTATGTTGGATGCTTTCCTCAAACTTCTGCTTATCCTTAGCTGTTCATTCATATTTTAAAGCAAGGTAGAAAAAGTGACTAATGAACAAAAGTTACCAAAAAAATAATGGCTACTAAAAATTAGCTCTGATCAGCTTTTATCAGACCAGCCCTCCCCCAAAAGATTACTATAACCCTGAACTTAAAAATAAAAAATAAAACCCCCAGAAAACTCTCTCAAACTGGTGAAGCATGACCAAAGGTAGCTGAATACTGAAGAGGAGTTGACATTTGGAAGCATTAGGTCATTTCTCCTTCTTTCACTTCTGTACTGAGAACAAGTCCCATTCTGCACCAGAGGGTAAAAGTTCTAATAGAAATTGGCAGGCTTGCTGGCTTTAATAATCAGACTATCAATTATTTCACAACAACAAAAAGAGAGGAAAGGAGAGAGCCAGAAAAGGGAAGCCCTATATTCTGTGCATAAACTCCCTTCTGATCTCTGGTTGCCCCTGAGCCACGCAATACACAGGGCAGATGCCAAGCAGCTCAGCTAAGGCTGAAAAAGTGGAACTGAGATTGCAGCCCCTGCCCACCACAGGGGAGATGGAGTTTACAGTTTGAGTTCAGACAAGTTAACTTCCTGATAATTTAAAAATAAACAAATAAAAAAGAAGTGATGAGAAGCTCTGAATGCCTGGGCCTGACTTAACAACTTCTGAGGTTTAAGAGGGTCCTGCGGGAGGCTGAGGCAAGAGAATCACTTGAACCGGGGAGGAAGAGGTTGCACTGAGCTGAGATCATGACACTGCACTCCAGCCCGGTGACATAGCAAGACTCTATCTCAAAAAGAAAAAAAAAAAAGACGGTCTTGAAACACTAGGATCTCTAAGTATTTCCTATTAAGTCTCTCTAGAGAACAGGCAAACTCTGCAGTATAGTTCCCTTGCGAACACCCTTCCCCAAACTTCCCCCTTGCTTTTGTTAGTTTTGTTTCTCTGTCTTTTATGTTGAATGCTTTCCTCAAGTTCTGGCTGATCCTTGGCTGTTCATTCATATTTAAAAATAAGATGGAAAAAAGTGACTGGAGAATGAAAGTTATCAAAATATAATGGCTACCAAGTTGAGAATGAGGCCTCTGCAGGGGTGGGGGTGGATCTGGGGTCTAATTGAACCTAGACAGATTTCCAGCCAACTCCCTGGCTTCAGCCTATGAGTCAGGCCTGCCTGCTACACCGCAGGGGCCACTGACCTGCTTCTCATCTGCACCTTTCTTCCTGATCACTGAAGCCATAGCTTTCCCCTCTCTGGTGAGTGAGTGGCGGCTCCTTCATCTACTTTCCATCCTTCAAGAATATACTGACCTCTTTCATAATTTCCCACATTAACATTTTATTCCTTAGCCATCATTTTATTGAGGTGAGAAGAGTGGACTGTAGAGGTTTAACTGCTGTGTTTAACCGGAAGTAACTATGATTTTGGAACCTGCCCAGCCTCTTGGCAACAACAACTGTGGCATCAGGCTGCCCAAGAGAAGACATAAGGCTGCTCAGGAAGAGACTGGCACTGACAAGCTCAGTAAATGACTGCCCTGGAAAGGCAGTCATGAACCAAGATTTACAGTCACCTTCGGCTGTCCAGAGCTATCTTTTATTTTTATTTGAAGAGGGTAAGCGAGGGCCAGGGTTTTCAGCTCTAAAAAGTCTGATCTGGAGGCAAAGGAAAAGGAAACACAACACAGTTCCCTGGCAGGTCATCGATTCATAAACACCGAGAGTGTTTTCATGTGCTAGTTGAACCTGCCCTGCCTTCCTGGATCTCTATGATTTATGCTGGAGCCTCTCCCGGGTGACAGCTGCCTCACTGTCCTCCTAGAGGCGTCTGGCTGCTTTCAGACTCCGTTTGAAGAAAGACAAAATGGCGTTTTTCACAGAACGCTAGGGGTTACCTTGGGTCCAACTTTTTTTCCCAATTAAACAGCTAGAAAAGAAAGCCAGGCAGCCTCGCTCCATCTGTACCTTTGGCTCTTTTCACATATCCAGAACATAAATGGAGCCAGACATGCCTCACAGGTGTAGAAAGATGCAGAGATTTCCCAGGTGCTCAGAAAAAAAACTGTTTTAATAGAAAAATGAATGAGAGGAGGTTAAGTACTTGGTCAAGTTCATATAGCTAGTAAATGAGCCTGGGCTGTTTGAGTCTCAAGCTGAGCTCTGAAACACAGTGCTGTGTAGACAGAGGCCAGGTACACGGAGAAGGATCCCACTGAAGACCTTCATCCTTGACCCACACCTGACTAGATCCCAGCTTGAATCTGCTTAGCTGTCCACCTCTCTGCTTCCTTAAGTAGCTAGTTGCGTAGAGTTTTTCTAAAACCTGAGCTGACCGGCTACAGCAAATCGATGCTATTGGATCAAGAGCTGCCACCTTCCATCTAGGGGAAGGCTGCATTTCAGCAGAGAAATAAATCAGTCCCTTCCATAGTTAATTTAGACAGCCCTCCTGGGACAATAAGGCAGCACCACTTTCCCAGATTAAGGAGCTTCACCCAGCAGGAGACAGGGAGGGCATCTGCTGGCAAGCCTCAGGAGGGCTCTCTGGGACACTTTCTAGGAGGAACAGACACTTAAACTGCAAGCCCCTGAAGGGTGGACAAACACTATAGGTGCTCCAGCTTCTGTGCCCACAGCTCATGCTGATTAACAAACCACTCCACTGGCCTGCCTTTCCCCGGCAGGTGTCCTCTCTCACGGTGTCCTCATTTAGGAGCCAGAGATAATCTATGAGACCGAACTCTATCTTTATTTTTACTGACAGTAAGCAGAAAACCAGCCAGTCCAAAGCAACCCAGAAGCTAGAGGAAGCTTCTGGAAGTGAAGAGAAAAGTATCAGATACAATTAACACCATCCCTGTCAAAGGACAGGCTGGAAATGGGCTTCTCTTCAGCATAAAGAAACATTAGTTGACCTATCTTGCTTTTCTCCTTTCCACTCTTTCTCCTGCTCAAAGACCATGCCTGCTGCTCAAGGGGAAAAAAATCTCTTCATTGTTAATCCCTCATGGTGGGGGATTGTCCATCTGCCATTCCAGGTGTCTGAAAAACCTGAACCGCATATCAAAAAGACCCCAATCCCAAGGATCAAAGGGATCATACAGAATAGAGATAAAACAGGATTTATAGAGGGAAACTTACAAGCAGAGAAGAGTTGAGCACCTGAAAGCTCTGGACCTCCCATCACCGCAGAGCTCAGGCCACACAGATGGACCCTGTGCTCCTCAGCAAGGTTCCCATTGAAGGAGGCTCACCCTTGGAACACTCCACATGTTTACAGATGCAGACAACAGCATTGCAACTACAGAAGAGTAGGAGCTTCCTGGTGCCCCAGGAAGCCTTTGTTGGGATGGGACCTTCAAATTCCAGTGGCCTATTCACTTGTTAAACTGACTTGGAACTCTAAGCCAGTGCTTTGCAAAGTTGCCAGAAGCCAGAGAGAATGAGCTCTTGGATCAAGACTGTAGGGACGTGCCAGTCCTTGGACTGAACACATGGGTACAGGCAATATCAGACTCCAAATAAAACGTTAACCAAAAGATTAAAATGCTCATCTTTTAATCAAGAGACAAGACAGTCCCTCTCAGCTACAGTAAGGAGAGAAGACTGCAGCTTCCCTCACTCCCCATCTCCGTTCTCTTTCCGCTTCCAGCAGCATTGCTCATCCCAAATCCCATCCTACCTCCTCCCTGGAAATGAACCTGATAAATCACTAACATCCATTAATTAGCTATGTTATCTAACCTTTAAAAAATTTTATAGAGCTGGGATCTAGCTATGTTGCCCAGGCTGGTCTCAAACCCCTGACCCCAAGTTATCCTCCTACCGTGGCCTCCCAAAGTGCTGGGATTACAGGCACAAGCCACCACGCCTGATACCTAACTTTTGTGTAGCACTTTACTACTCATAGCATACCTTTGTGTCCCATTCTCATTTTATACACACAATAGTTATTTAATGCACATGTAGCAGGTACCAAACACTGTTCTAAATGGTTGGGAGCCCCTAGCATAATAATATGTATGTGTCATTCAGATTCCTGCTACCTGTGTGTCCCAAATTTTCTAGCTTTGCAGATTACCTTTCCCTTCAATTTGAAAAATAAGATGAATTGAGCTTCTCTCCCTCATTTTATTAAATGTAAAGGTGTCTATGTATTTCTGAAAGGCTTTTGTCCTCATGGTCATCCCTCCATCTGGTTTTTCCTCCCCACTAAACTCTCAAATAATCCCCTCTGGGAGTTTCCTGCAGAAGCTACTCTTCAAGTCAGTGTTCCTTCATTACTCCTACCCCTCCTCCCTCAAGATTTTGGGCAATAGTTTCCCATTAGAATAAACTCCAAGTAATTGTCCACATTTTTATTTAGGACAAAGTTTCACCTCGTTGAATACTGCCTGATACAAATAGGCCATAGAGAATCACTGGGATGTGGAGATTTCCATGGCATTTGCTATATGGGATTGCACACATGTTTGAAAATTTCCATTGGCTTCAAATTGAATTTCTTTCTCCGACCTTCTAGAAAGTGAGATGCAATTGCCCCAAAACAGCATCACAATTTTTAATAATAGGAAGCCATTCACTTCCTCCCCTAAAATAAATTACCTCCCTTATGGTTCCAGGAAAATCTAGTAAAGACATAAATGTACCTGGCATGCACAATATTGGGGAAATTTACTGACCTCATGATGCACACTAGGATCTCCAGAAGTGGCTAATACAATGTCTCAAGCTGATCTCAAAGTAGTACATTATGTACCCAAAATATATATAGGCCAGGTTCTTCTCCATATTATATTTTTTATAATACCCACCCAGTTCAGCATTTCTCCAATTTCCAACACATTTTATTAAAATCCATAGCCATGTTATAAAAAAAGATAGAATAAGTCTTCAGATACAGTTTATGCCCTGATCCAAAAGAACTGTCTTCCAAGCATAGTATAGTAGACTCTCCCCTTATGCAAAGGGGATATCTTCCCAGGCTCCCAGTGGATGCCTGAAACCACAGATAGCACCAAACCCCATATATGCTCATTTTTTTCCTACACGTACATACCTATGATGAAGTTTAATTTATAAATTAGTCACAGTAAAGGATAAGCAACAACAATAATAAAACAGAACAATTCTAACAATCTATAATTTGTTTGTTTTTCAGATTGGAGTTTCACTCTTGTTCAATAGTGTACTCTTGGAGTACAATAGCAAGATCTCAGCTCACTGCAACCTCCGCCTCCCAGATTCAAGTGATTCTCCTGTCTCAGCCTCCCGAGCAGCTGGGATTACAGGTGTCTGCCACCACCACTGGCTAATTTTTGTATTTTTAGTAGAGACAGAGTATCACCATATTGGCCAGGCTGGTCTTGAACTCCTGACTTCAGGTGATCTGCCCACTTCAGCCTCCCAAAGTGCTGGGATTACAGGCATGAGTCACCATGCCTGGCCTCTAACAATATATCAATAAATTGCAATAAAAGTTATGTGACTGAAGTCTCTCTCTCTCTTTCTCAGAACATTTTATTTACTGTATCATGGGTAAAAACCTTCAGAAAAGAGGAGACTACTGTATCTGATGTTGTTATTTGAGTTTTGTATCTGATGTTGTTATTTGAGTTTTTGTTCTCTTATGAGAATCTGTTGCCTACAGAAGTCCTCAGATGGCTACAAGCATCTCCTAATGTCTTGCATATCAAGGATATATATCCTTCCCATCACACACACACACACACACACACACACACACAAACACACACACACACAACTCCTCCAAATTGTTGAGCAAACGCCAAGTTCACAGAAATTCTAAGAATTAAATTTGTGAGAGTCTACTACCCCCCAGTCACAAACTGAGTCCATAAAATATTCAAAGTAACCTAAAGGGAAATTATAAAAAGTCATGAGGGCAGAGAATTGCTTACTTCAAGAGCATCCATGGAACAGAAATAAAAGGGGAGGGAATAAAGCCGAAGGATGTGCAAAATACCTACTCACTGCAGGGCATGCTCCTCAAACTTGGTACTTAGCATCATTGACCTCAGTTAAGTGTGAGCAGCTCACCTTGTAAGACTCCCCAGCCCAAGTCACCTGGATTTGAGACTGTCAACTATCTCTGGGTTCAGTCACATCAAGAATCTGTTCATAGGAATAATCCAGGTTGTGCTGGATTGGCTGACAGCACGAGAGCAACTGCTGATGTATGAGCCTGTGTGTGTGGGATGCCTTCAAATCTATTTCATTTGGGCAGCTGCTTATCAAGACTTTTCCCCAGAAACTGATTTAGCCCAATGATTGTGAGTAGCAATGACTTCTGCTTAATTAGTACAGTAGTCAGTGCAAATTCTCCCAAAATGGTAGAGACCCATTTGGCAGGTGCCAAGTGACACTTAACCAGGTGCTAAATAGGTGTGAAAGCCTCAGTTCTGGTCTTTGCCAGCTAGTTGCCAAATATATAACGATGAAATGGGTCCTAAGTTTGACTGGATGGATGAGCTGTTTACAACTTGCCTCTAATTGCTGGCAAGAGCCACCGACTCCCACACCCTGCCCAAGTGAGTGCTATGAAGGCAGAGGCAGCACTAAGAACAGAGCTGAGAGGAGCAAAGCAAAAGTAAAATCAATAGTATTTTGGAGTCTCCTCCCAATTCCCAATTTTCCTCTTTCCCTGCCCCTACTCAGCATTCCTTTCTTCTTCATACGTCCTGACTTCCGCCTCTGTACTCAAAACTGGAGCTGTTTTTCATGCACTAAACAAGAAAGGTCAAGGCTATTGTCCTAGCTTATGCACTACCCTGTAATCCATTCTGATGGGAAGTGAGATTGTGGCCCTAGACCAAAAGAGAGAGTGAAGGTCAACATTAAAGAGAAAAGACATTCCACATGCAATCAAAAGTATATGCGTAATTGACCTAATTAATTCTCCTTTCTTTATTAGAAAAAATAATAAACTTTTATTGAGTGCTAACTATGGGCCAGCTAATGTCCATGAGCTATACTATTTAATCCTTCCTGACACCCAGTCTACCCCATGTTAAGCTGATCTATGCATGGCATTGTGATGCTGGCTATATTGGATCATGGATGGGCACGTGTCCTAAGATGATCCAAACGTATGGAAGGGAAGTGTCTATATTCAACTGCTGGAGGAGAGGTTTTCCTCTCTCCTGCGCTAGACATGAAGGAGAAAGCATGTTTCCCTAGCTGCTGTTAATTACCTTCTTGCAAATGCAAAGGGAACCAGCCTGACAAAAACACCGGAAATTAGAAGAGGACACAGCCAAGAGAACTGTGGAGAACTAAAGCTTGAGCCGCAGTTGTATTCCGCCTGGAGTTCACTTTACCTCTGGACTTCTCCCTGTGTGAGCTAATAAATTCCTACATTGTTTAAGTCAATTTGAGTTGACTTTTCTGTTATTTGCTACTGAGAGCATCCTAATTAACCCTACAGCACTCTGGGGAAGGAATTGTAATAATCATTTTGTTGCTGAAAGATCTGCAGTAGAGTTGGGTTAAATAACTTGGCCAAGGAACTGGCTGAGACAGTTCAAACCCAGGACTACCTGGGAGCAAGCGAGCCTGAGTAAACCCCCAAAAGTGGCAAAGCTTTGTCCCTTAACAATTACTTTTTTGTTTTAAACAAGTAAGTGACTTGGAGCCACGTTTGGAATGTCAGGTGGGTGGTGGTTGCTAGGCTCAGAAATACCATCCTTGGCTACAGTTAGGAGACCTCTTCCCTTATGGTTGAAGGCAGTCCTGAAGGAAGGGTAAGTAATTATAATTTTTAGTAGTGGCAACATTGTCAGAACAAAGCCAAAGTCTCCTGAGGTAACTGCTTCAAAGGATCCTGTTCTTTAGATGCACATATTCTAGTGTGTTCAAGAATGCACAAAGTCTTGATTATCGTAGTCACATATACACATTCAAGTCCCAGGTGTGGCTCTCTGGAAACATCTCTTGCTCCTCTTTCTCTCTCTATCTGTACTCAAACACAAATTCCTGAACATTCTTATTCCCTCATTGTGTCTTTGGAGTTCATCTTTTTCTTTCCACTTATCTTGCCTTTCACTACAAACTCTTTTCTTACTTTTCTCCTCACACCACAGTTACTCCTGCTTTGGAGTTCACCTTTTCCTTTCCATTCATCCTGACTTTCACTACAAACTCCTCTCTCATTTTTCTCCTCACACCACAATTACTACTGCACTGTTTGCCTTATTGCAAACTGTCTGCCCTCCAGACTCTCTCTGCTATGATGTCCTCAACCTCCCCAAACAACTTTCATTATGCCTACCTCTTTAGAGACTCAGAAGCCTGCAGTGTAGCATTGTGGAAAAAAGGTAGGCTTTGTCTGACAGTCATGGAGCAAAATCATGGCTCTGCCATTGATTTGCTACATGATTTTGCATAAATTACTTAGTCCTCTTGGGCATCAGTTTTCTTATCTTTAAAAGGAAGTATCAGTAAGTACCCTATTGGATTGTTGTGAGGATTATAGTGGCCAATGAATACGTGCTGACTAAAAGAGTGATTCAATGAGAAAGCACATTAAATACCTACTGTAGGACCAGGTAAATATTAGACATTTAGCACTGGCGCCAGTCATTATTACTTTTGTGTTCTTTATATTTAATTACTTTGCAATATATAGTAGCTATCACCAGGGATCTAATCTCTCAGTTTGGCATTCAAGCTTTTACTGGATTTCTGGGCTTATGTTTCCACCCTCTCTTACATCAACACTTGACTCCAATCACGCTCTTCTCTTTGTTATCTTCTAAATATGACTCATACATTCCCAGCTCTAAATACCAGTTCTTTCTGCTACCCCTGCCTGGTGCATTCTTCCCATGCACTTTCACTTATCTAAATATGTTCCCTTATTTAAGGGCTTTAAATCACTCTGTCTTCTCTCTAAATCATCTCTGACTATTCCAGATCACAGCACTGTTTCTGTCCATTAAACTTTTTCTCTATACCAAGCATCTACCCAATTTAGCCTAGGCGGGTCTTCCCAGCTTGAGTATAAACTGCTTGAGGGTGTGGACCTCACCCTATACCCCGCCTTTTTATTGTCACCTTGGCTTAAGTGCAGTGGCATAATCATGGCTTACTGCAGCCTTGAACTCCTGGCATGAAAAATCCTTCCACCTCAGCTTCCTGAGCAGCTGGGACTACAGTCATGGGCCACCACACTCAGCAATTTTTTTTTCTTGGTAGAGACAGAGTCTTGCTATACTCTCCAGGCTGGTCTCAAACTCCTAGCCTCAAGAGATCCTCTGCTTCAGCC
Organism: Callithrix jacchus; assembly: GCF_049354715.1. NCBI lineage: Eukaryota > Metazoa > Chordata > Mammalia > Primates > Cebidae > Callithrix > Callithrix jacchus. Next base: position 101,184,968 of record NC_133509.1, read on the forward strand.
ACCCAAAGTACTGGGATTACAGGTATGAAACACCCCACCTGGCTTCCTATACCCCTTTGATTCCCCAGTCCTTACCAAAGTTCCTAGCACATATGAACTCAATGAATCGAAACCATTATTGCTATTGTTATAATTTAGTTAGGCCTCAACAATTTTTTAAAAATTATCTTATGCTAGCAAGTGTCCATTAAGCAAAAAAACTTCTAACTCTGATTTTTGAGGTTCCAGGTGTAGGTGGACATTGCTATAGCTAGAAATAAGATTCATTAAAGTAGACCTTGAGAGAATGTGTGGCCATAGAAGCTGTTTTGGCCTTTACTGATTTTAACTTCACATACCTGAAGATAGACAGATTGCTTTTTTATTTTTTTGATGTAATTTAGGGTCATTTATATAACAGCCTTAGAACCTTTGATTGGATTAGTAGTAGCAGAGCCAGCTTCTCTGTTTATTGATGACAACTCAGCATGGATTAAATCTGTTGAGTTTCCACCCCAGAGAAAGGAATACAGGAAGAATGAGTTAATAAAGTTGAAAAGATTTTGTCAACTGTAAAATAGCAGCTCATGGATGAGTATTACAATGGTCATCACCATTGCTATCACCCCTGATAATTAAATTGCAGGGATTCTCTTAAGGGGAGGGTGTTCTTATGCTTCTTGGAATACCCCTTACCACCTTCTATGGTTTGAATGTCCCCTCCAAAACTCATGCTGAAAAATGACTGTCATTATAACAGTATTAAGAGATGGGACTATGGAGAGGGATTAGGCCATAAAGGCTCCACTTTCCTGACTGGATTAAAGTTGTTATGGTGAGAGAGGGTTGTTATAAAAGCAAATTTGGTCTTCTCTTGCTCTCTTTTCCTTCAGCCTTCTGTACTAAGAGGATGTAGCAAAAAGGCCCTGGCCAAATGTGGGGCCCTTGACCTTGGACTTCTCAGCATCCGGAACTGTAAAAAATAAATTTACTTCATTACCCAATTTGTGATATTTTGTTATAGCAACACAAAATGGACTAAGACATCATCTAAACAGGGTTTATTCAAAGACAGTTCAGTGTTGGTGGTATAGCAGCGAGCATAGCTGTCCTCCAAAGACAGCTTAGCTTCTAGCACCTCTTTCTTTCATGGCAACCAACTAAAAAAGCTTTGAAGAAAGTTTTGCTTATTAATAACATTCCTTTAGAGAAGAAATAGGAGAGCTTAGGTATAAGTGAATAAATGTCTATGTGTGTGATAAATGGCCGAAATTTCTCTAGAAATAGCTGGAAGGGAACCCCACCTTCTGACAGTGTCATTAACAAGCTGTGTGCTTTCATTGTCTCCACACTCAGAGTTCCCCACTGTGAGTCAGAATCTGTGATCTGGGACCAGCTGCTCCACCAAGCACAGATTTTAATGAGGGACTCTGTGATGGGAAACCATAGATGCCACTGCTTTTTACATTACTAGGAGCTGCTGATTGGCACCAAGGAGGCTTGCCAAGGTCTTGGGGTGTGTGGAAGGAGCAGTGAGCTGTGTGCAGATAGAATTGTTGATAGTCAGTAAGAGCAAGCTACACAAACAGCTCCAGGCCACATGAAGCTTGCAAAATTAAACTTACTTGGATAGAAAATACAAAATTAAACTTAATTTCATTCAGCTGCATGTCATTGCATTTCAGGCAGATAAAAGTTTGTTTTTTCATGCAAACCTGTCTTCTCCCAAACCAAAATTTCTTCTTGACATACCCACCCACACACACATACGCTACTCAATATAAACCTGGTATAGAAGTTCTTTATAGCTTTTATTGTGGTTTGTAATTATACATATATATAATAATTTCATTAATAACTACTTTTCATACTATTGTGTTTACAATATATAATGCAAAGTAGATATTTTTCTTTTTTTGCTGGCGGAGGTGGTATGAGGTTTTGCTCTTGTTGCCCAGGCTGGAGTGCTATGGCGCCATCTCAGCTCACTTCAACCTCTGCCTCCCGAGTTCAAACAATTCCCCTGCCTCAGCCTCCCAAGTAGCTGGGATTACAGGCACCTGCCACCATGCCCATGTAATTTTTGCATTATTAGTAGAGACAGGTTTCACCATGTTGGCCAGGCTGGTCTCGATCCACCCACCTCAGCCTCCCAAAGTGCTGGGATTACAGGTGTGAGCCACTGCGCCCAATCAAAGCAGATATTTTTCTAAATATTTATTGACTAAACAACCATCCTCCATGTGGGATGGAAGGCGATACTGCAGTAGGAAATGGTAAATTAACCAGGTCCTAGATTTGAAGTCAGAAGTCCTGGATTTAAATCCCAACTCTGCACATTACTTACTAGTGGTATGGTCCTGGGGAAATCACTTAAATACTAGACATCTCAGTTTCTTTATCTGTAAATGAGAATAATGAAGGAAGTTTTAAAAATTCAATTCTTACAGGGTGGCTTTGAGAACTCAGTAAGATAATATTGTCTTGGGTTAGGTTCTGCAGAAGCAGGGTCTAAGATGGGGATTCATAGACAAGTGATTTACTAAGAAATGCTCTCAGGAGAAACAGGCAAGGAAGCCAGGAAAGTAGAACAGGGCAGAAACCAAAAAGCCAAACAAAGGTGCAACTTTAGGCAAAGCTCCATGGAGAGTTACCTCCACCTGCACCCACAGGGAAATTCTGGAATATAAATTACGCCTGAGTTTGTCCCAGCTCCGCAGCTGTCAGTCATTGGCTAAGGGCTGTCTCAAAGACCATAAACTTCCAGGCATTGACAACTTTGTGTGTTTGAGCAGAAGGGCTCTAGTGACTGGAGGCAGTCTTGCAGAGGAGGCAGAGGCAGGCTGATGGAAGCAAAATAACTCCAAAGGTGAAGGAGAAGTCCACAATTTTAGTAAAAAGGAGTCAAGAGTGGGTCCGTGCCTGGCACACAGTAGGTGATGGATTTGAATCTGCCAGTGGGCCAAAGGTGCACCATCCATTTCCGGCAGCAAGACAGAAGAGTCTATGCAACTAAATATATAGAAGCCTGAAAAGTTGTCTGAATTATCGGCTTTGTCCAAAAGCTGAGTATTCAATGCCCTGGACAGAGCATCGAAGCAGCTTCTTGGGAAACGATCAATATTTTCATCCTCATTGCTAGTCAGACTGTGGGTAGGAAACCAAGGTGAAGCTGACATTAAAATAATGAACAGGAAGTAATTCAGGGAAGATCAACTCAATTCTTCTTGAACCATGGGAGATTTTTGGCAGAAGATGGAAAGGGGTCAGGAATAGGTTCCAGCCATCTTAATAGACAAATCCCCAGGAGTTGAAACCTGGAGCAAGTTTAATAAATCGCCAATAAAGATATCTCTTACCGCACCCTGAGGCCAAACCAGCTTGGACCAACATCTACAAAGGAAGCATCAGGCGGCCCCCAGTGAATATCTCATTAGGTAGTCAGGGCTATGTATAGGGCATTTAGCCTTTAATGGACAGGAGGGGTAAAACTCCAAAACTCAGAGAAGATTAGATGTTTTTAACCTATTATTTCATCAGTCTCTAAAATCAGGACGTCCCAATAACCAGGAATCTTTCTACTCTATCTTCCATGGGATATTAAATTTGGGAATTTAGTGAGTTGATGAAAATTTTATTCCTATTGTGTGAATGATGGCTCTTAAAGCACTTTAGTTGTTTCTTCCACCAGGTAGAGAAAACAACACCCAAAACAGTGAGTTGTCCTGGGAAGGAGAAAGAGGAAAGAGCTGCAAACAGAACCCTGAAGCTCCACTTACAGCCCACTCCCTCCCCATTTTAATTCCAAAGAATATTGGTTGACCTGTCAGCCCAGGCAGGACTCCCTGTTACCTCTAGGGGGCAAATGAAAGTGAGTAAGGTGGCCCCAGCACTCACCCTGCAGTGGAGTAGGGCCCTCAGCAAGTTCCTCTCAGGAAAGTGTGCTGATATTGGAGGCAAAGGTGAGGACTATTTCAAGAATCAAGGGTGGCTCTGAGAGACAAGTCCCAGAGCTGAGGGGAGGGTGAGGATGAAGAAAGCCAGATGGGTCTTGGGTAGGGGCAGAAGTCGGGGATGGTGATAAAACATGAGTGGCACAGACTGCTTGGAAGAAGCTATTTTTCTCTGTCTCAGCATTCTTACCTTCAACCCCCAAAAGAAACATCTGCCTTTGGGGGAGTATTGGGGAAAGGCTTCTGTCCTTCATCCCATCCCTTCACTCATGCTTCCCAAGGTAGGAACAAGGTGAGTCTTATCTAAGGGGCAAAATCATAGCCCAAACCCCTACAGATTAGCAAAATGAGGGCTCGCAGTATATGCAGATGAGGGATTAGGTTTCTACATAGTTGAAGAGGAGAGATTGAAAAATCAGTTGAAACAAAGGCTGCTTCAAGAATCAAATTTTAAAAGGAGGGGAAGCAGAAGCGGTGATGAGCATATATCTACATTTCTGCAGGACATTCTTGGTTTTGCCAGCTGTCTTGACTTCATTATTAACAATGCCTCCTTTACTCTCAATAGTGTCCCAGTTTGGACAGTAAATTAGATGGTCACAATAAAGGAAATGGAATCTACTACAAAGAAGGGACAGTAGTTCATCTTGATAGGATTTCTTCTTCTTTCCTCAGAAGAAAGAATAAGGAAAAAATGGAGATTTATAAGAGAGAAGTTAACTCAAATAATCAAAAAAGCAGATTATCATAGCAACAGAAGGATCTGGGTTAGATTATTCTAAGGTGACTTCCAGTTCCTAAAATTCTATGATTCTATGATTTTTCCCAAAAATAAGGGAAGACAGAAAAGTTGAGTGTTTAAATGGATTGGCTACTTGGAAAAGAGTTACCGTGAGATCATTATCTTCTGATAATCTCTACCTAGTGTCTCACTAGCAGGCTTCCCTAATAGCTGGGAAAACTCTCACTGAAAGAGCTTTAATTTCTAAAAAACAACTTGGCACCTAGTTAAATACAGAAAGTTGTGTGAAAATGAATGAGAGGAAGTGGTCTTCAAGGAGTCTATAAAAATGGAGGCCAAACAAGAACTGGCTGGCATGCTCGCAGCACTTTCCAAAAGATAATGTGTTCTTTACGTGCAGCCAGGAAGCATATGAAAAAAAAGCTCAACATCACGATCATTAGAGAAATGCAAATCAAAATGACAATGTGATACCATCTCATGCCAGCCCAAATGGCAATTATTAAAAAGGCAGAAACAACAGATGCTGGTGAGGTTGCGAAGAAATAGGAACACTTTTATTCTGTCGGTGAGAATGTAAATTACTTCAACCACTGTGGAAAACTATGTGGTGATCCCTCAAAGATTTAGAACTGGAAATACCATTTGATCCAGCAATTCCATTATGGGGTAAATATCCACAGGAATATACACCATTCTGTTGTAAAGATACACGAACACATATGTTCATTGCAGCACTATTCATATTAGCAAAGACATGGAATCAACCCAAATGTCCACTAATGATAGACTGAATAAAGAAAATGTGACTCATATATACCGTGGAATACGATGTAGCCATAAAAAAGAATGAGATCATGTCCTTTGCAGGGACATGGATGAAGCTGTAAGCCATTTTCTCAGCAAACTAATATAGGAACAGAAAACCAAACACTTACTTATAAGTGGGAGCTGAACAATGAGAACACATGGACACAGGGAGGGGAACAACACACACTGGGGAGTGTCAGGGGAGGTCAGACAGTGGGGTGAGCATTAGGGAAAAGAGCTAATGCATGCTGGGCTTAATACCTAGGTGATGGGTTGATAGGTACAGCAAATACCATGGCATACATTTACCTATGTAACAAACCTGCACATCCTGCAAATGTATCCCAGAACTTAAAAACATTTCTTTAAAGATAATGTATCCTTTTTATGAGCTTGTACTTTTAACAAACAACTTTAAAAATTATAATTTGTAAATGTGTCTATGATGGGAAGAGGTACCAATCAGCCAAATCAATATTTACACACAAAGACACACCACTGCTCCACCCCAATAATTATATTTTCTTATTATAAATAAGAAAATTGATTTTTTTTTCACTTATACATCAATATCACATGAATTTGCTTAGTGTGAGTCAGTTCCCTGAGTCTGGATACTTCAGGACAAACTAATTCATGTGTCTGAAACTACGAAGCTTAAAAGCTGACCCCACCTAGGCAAGGCTCCATGGGGCCCTGACCAGGCTTCTTTCCTCTTCCTCTTTTTGGTAACTTTGGTCTATTCTTTCTTCAACATTATTCCCCAGGAACTCTGAAGAGCTCTGTCTCACTCTGTCGCTCACTGAAACCTCCGCCTCCTGGTTCAAGCAATTCTCCTGCCTCAGCCTCCCGAGTAGCTGGGATTACAGGCACGTGCCACCACACCCAGCTAATTTTTGTATTTTTAATAGAGACAGGGTTTCACCATGTTGGCCAGTCTGTTCTCAAACTCCTGACCTCAAGTGATCACTTGCCTTGGTTTCCCAAAGTGCTGGGACTACAAGCACAAGCTACTGCGCCTAGCCTGCAACTCTTTTTCTGTGGGTAAGGACTGAGCAACTCAAGAGGGAGCTGTGGTAGGACTGGAGTTCCAATTCCACCTCTCTTCATCCTCCAAGCATTACTGAACCTATCATTTTGGGATCGTCCATCTGCACAGTCTCAGTCCCCATGTAATTCTCTTCTCTCTGGGACTGACTTTCCAGAGTATAGAGACTGGCAACTTTACCCTCCCAGATGCCTTTTTCTTTGAGGAGCCTCCTCACTCAAGTAGAAGTTTTCATTAAAACACTATGATTTTTTCTCTTGATTTCTTATCTTTGCCACACCCCCATGACTTAGTGAACGTTATCTTCTTCTAATCTCTAACCCAAGCCAGCCAGACATGGCTGACCCTCTGTTCCCACCATTGCTTGGATCCTTCTCCTGCAGTGTTCTTCCTCCTCCTTCCAGGCCCAGGCTGAGCTCCCCTGACTCCACGTTGCCTTCTCCATGGACTGATTCCCTTTAATAATCCCTGAGAGTTCTCACATCCCAGCACTTGCTCATACTCCAGCCGTGAGAGAGAGGCTGGAACAAGGAATGTGGGCATGGTCAGGGAGCCTGCAGCCCAGAGCATAATCTAACTGGAGCTGTGTCACCTAGCCAAACAATAGCCATCTTAGATTTGTAGGCATGCTTAAAGTGATGTTTTAAGAAGGAAAAGAACAGTTTCGATAGTACACTGGCATAGGATTCTGTCAGTGCAGAAAGCAGGCAGGAAATGCCTGCTCGTTAGTATGCCTCTGCGTGGCTACATCTTTCAAGCTTGATTAATACTTAATGTGATTGTCTTTAAAATCTGTCACTATTTGGCAGTGATCAGATGAGTGCCAGTGACAGAAGCACAAATATTTGTATTAGGGCTATGTCATCTGCTAGGGTTATATGATTAATAAGTTTTGCCTGGTCACCCACAGAGATTTTGTTTTCCAATTTATCCAGCAGTAGTATTAACCAAAAATGCTGAAAGTAGTGTGGGAAAAAAAAGGGAGGAAGGGCAGGTTGTTTGTAGCTTTGGGGTTTTTCCTTTAATTATTGAAAGGGTAGTCCATTGCTTAAAGGGACTGGCTGACAAATTTAAAGGTCCTCAAAATCCTGCTGAAACTGGAGCAGACGCTCTTGAAACCTGAATTCCATCAAGTCTGAAGAGAGGAGAATGTGCCAAACAAATGCTTTAAAATTAAAAAGGGGGAAGGGTGGGCACAGAGAGAGACAAAGATTTTGCTGCAGGGAGAAAAAAATACACTTTTTTTAATTTCAGAGGAAATGTACACAAAATACCAGATGCTATAACTTTAACAATTCAAACAGAGCCACAGTAAATATTTCCAAGCAAGAAAAAACATTCTGAAAGGAGACAGAGAGAGGAGTGGCCAGGCTATAGCCACAACGTGAACAGCTGTATAGTGATTACCAAACACTAAATGCTCAGACTCAGCCTTTAGCTCCTTAGTGGTCTCTAGGTGGTTACATAGGACACTATGTTCTAGTATTTCTGATTTCAGGTGGGAAGAAAGGCCTACAAGTATCTCTCCAGGGTCCTATGTGACCAAGCTAACTATTCAGGATTGCTGTGTCCTGGAGGATGAGGGGAGGTAAGGAGGGATTGTGGTACCAGAATATGGGTTTTAGTCACTCAGCCCTGGATTTGAATCCTAAATCTGCTACTTACTAAGTATGTGATCTTGGACAAGTTACTTAACGTCTCTAGATTTCAGTTTTCTCAACTGCAAAACAAAGGCAATTCTTACCTTGGGGGTTGTTTTGAGGGGTAAATAATCTGTAAACTGAAAAACAGTAGCAGTTATTCCTGGAGACCCATACCTTCCAAATCTCTCATTTCCTACCTCCTCCTGTTCCTTTCTCTTCTTCTCCCCGCCTCACACCTTCTCCTGAAGCATTAATTTCCAGCCACTCTAGCAATATCAGCCCATCAGGTCCTGCCTGCATATTTATCTCCACAACACACATTTCATCTCAAGAAGTATTAGTACGAAGACATTGATCCAAACAAAGGAAAACAGCAGTTCCTACAGGATACCATACTAACAGAAGGTGTCCCGCTCAATTGTCAGTATGTCATTACCATCATCATCATTAATTAGGTGCCTGCTGTGTGCTAGTTTTATGAAAGATGACTAGCCAACTGTGTCCTGGAAGACAAGACCCAATAAATTGCTGGCAAGGCCAAATTACTCTGTGCCAGAAGGCAAATACCATACAGGTTAGTGAGTATGGAGAAAGGAGAAACTGACAGAGACAGAGGTTTGTGGTCAATGGCCAACTCTGAAAGCTTATAATTGCATGAAAGGAAGTCACCCAGGGGTAAGGTGTATGTCTGCAGCATTAAGACAGTCAATGACAGACCCACAAAGAAATCATATTCACAATCAAGGCCTCATTAATCCTATCCTCTAACAAACCATGGGCTTGAACATATTCTATGAGTCCTGCTCATAGTGCTGGAGATTCAAAGATGAGCAAGTCAGACCCAGCCAGTCCAGGTCTTCAAGGTGCAAATTAGCAGGAGAGAACCACAGGAAACAGACCTTGTCAGCAGAATGCTGAAAGTTTGTCCATAGGCACTTCCCCAGCCCTAGAGAGGAAGAGTGAACACTGCTTCCAGGAACACACCTAAGTGAGCCTAGAAGTAGAAGTAGGAGTTGAAGGACAGTGATCAGCTAATTGACTGAAAATTTGTGTTTCTATGTAACTTCCCAATAAACACATCAATAAAAAGAAGAGCACTGGCTGATTGAATCAGCAAATAAATTGAGGATTAAAACCCAGAAAATAGGCCAAGTGTGGTGGCTCATGCCTATAATCTCAAGCACTTTTGGGAGGCTGAGGTGAGAAAATCTCTTAAGCCCAGGGGTTCAAGACCAGCCTAGGCAACACATTGAGATTACAAAAAAAAATTTTGCAATTAGTTGGACGTGGTGGCTGACACCTGTGGTCCCAGCTACTTAGGAGGCTGAAGTGGGAAGACTGCTTAAGTCCAGAAGTTCAAGGCTACAGTAAGCCATAATTGTACCACTGCACTCCAGCCTGGGTGGCAAAGCAAGACCCTGTCTCAAAAAAAAAAAAAAAAAAAAAAGTAAAGAATATAAAAAAGCATGTGTAGCATGTCTTGACTTCTAAATAATTACTTTGGAATTATACTAAGAATAAAAACAAAAATCTTGGCATCTGATTTCTAGCTTGTCAGCCAAATCCCTGAGAAACAGGAAGTAAAACATTTAAACCTTCTTGAACCCTCTGACCCATATCTGTAAAATGGGATGTCAACAGATCATTCACTAATTACAGAAAACACTTCCATCATTAATTAATGCAGAAATCCATTCTAAATGTAAACACATGCTATTTTGGCTTCGAAATCTAATTTAAGCCTTTGTCTAAGTATCAATTAACAGAGCTTTATTACCCCAATGAGAGAGAAACTGAGTCACAAGAATAGTATAGTCTATCCACACTGGTACTGCTGAAGCCCAGGCAATTATCAAATCCTCTACCCATCCATCTATACTCCTGTGAACGTGCAGGGTCTGCCCTGGACCTTCTTCTCCACTGTATGCTCTTCCTGGTGACCTCACCCCTCCCATAAAAGTGCTGAGAGTTTCCACATCTCTACCTGTAGCCTTGACCTCTTGTATAAGCTCCCTTCCCATTCATCCAACTGCCTCCTCAACATTTATTCATTGGCTGCCCCAACTGAAATGTCTACGCTGTAACCATTATTTTCCCTTGGCAAGCCTGACCTTTTTCTGGATTTCTTAGTCTGGGGAATGGGGGACCATCTCCTTGACTCCCCCAGCCAGAACTGAGCAGTTATTATTCACTCCTCCCATTTCTCACCTATCAATCACCCAGGCCAATAGACTTCATCTCCTAACTTGCTGTCAAACCTCCCACACCCCTCTGTCACACTGACCTCTTATAAAATAGTCTTCCTCCCTTTCAATCCACTCTGTAGCCAGAGTAATATTCTAAAAATGCAAATCTTACCATTCATTCTTGCTTAAAACCCTTCATGGTTTTCAATGTCTATAGCTAAAAGTTCAAATGCCTTAATGTGGCTTATAGGGCCCATCAGGACTTGGCCTTATCTTCATTTCCAGTTTCATCTCTCACCTCTTCTCTCCTCTGTGTCCCAGCTATGCTGAATTCTTTCTTTTCTGTTAAGGCACTGTACCCTCTCTCACTTCTGGCCCTCATAAATACAGTTCTTTTGACTCTCCCTTCTTCATTTGACTGGCTTCTGCTTTTTTTTTTCCAAACAATCTTCTAAAAACTCTTCTCTGATCCACTGAATATAGTTTGTTTGCCCTGCAATGTGTTCCAATTCTATTAGTCAGGATAGTGTTGGCTATGCTGCAGCAACAATAAACCCCAAAATATTAGCGACTTAATATGATAACATTTTATTTTTTAACAATTAAGTTGGAAATAATTTCAAACATACAAAAAGTTGTAAACTAAAAATAGTACAAGGAATACCCATACATCTTTTGCCCAGATTTGCCTATTGTTAACATTTTACTCCTTTGCTGCAGTATTTGAAGGTAAATTATGTAAATTATACTCATTTGCCCCTAAATACTTCAGTGCACATTTCGTAAGACTAAAGAGGTCTTTTACATGACTGTAGTACAATTATCATCTTCACAGGCTAACTTTGATGCAACACTTTAAAGAAACTAACCTGACATCCATATTCCAATTTTGTCATCTGATCTAATTATGTCATTTGTAACATTTTCTTCCTTCCAGTACAGGATCCAGTCTGGGGACAGATATGGCATTTAGTTGCCAAGTCTCTTTAGCTGACTTTAATCTAGAGCATTGCCATAATCTTTCTTTACCTTTTATGACATTGATATTTAAAGCTTATCCTCACTCATATTCCAGCCTGAGGCAGGGTGGACCGCCTTCCTTGATGGTATATCTATGCTGTCATTAATGAGCCCTGACTACATTCCAGGCAGTATACTAGGTGCTGAGAAGATGCCAGTGACTAAGGCAGATCTTGCCACAACAGAGCTGAAAATCTACCAATGTGACAACTAGTTAAATACATACTTGCAATAGGATGCGATACATTTCACAATAAGGGAAGTGTAGAAAGCATGGTAGAGACTGTTGCCACTCACTGTTCTATCCACTTTTCCTCATTTCCCAGCCCCTATGAATCTAGATATGGTCATGTGATTAATTTTTACCAATGGGATGTGAGTTGAGGTGATGTGTTACTTTCATCCAGGGTATACCTTCTCCATGCTAACTCTTACCTCACCTTGATGACTTTGGAGATCACACATTCCAGACAGCATAGACACAACATCCAGAAGGGCTGTCCAACTGTACTGTCAATTGTTGAGTGAATATAGTTTGCTCAGTTAACATATTGTGTCAATATCACATACCCTCAAGCATCCTAATAACATTAGTCTAATCCTAGAATATTCAGAATGAAATCTGCACGTTGCATATGGTCAGAGTTTTCCCTAAACTCTTAGGGTCCAATCAATGGTAGAAACAAGATGCAAGCCTTAAATAAAGCCAAGAAGTAGTTCATAACTATCTCATTGTGGTTTGAAAATTATCTCTGGAATGGCTAGAAATTCTGAGATGCCCACCCACTATTGGGTAAGATATGTGAATCTAGAGCATTTCCATTGAAGGAAAGATTCCACTTAAGTCATATAAATATTTGTCTGATCTCCAGCAGTCTCTCTGGAGCCTTTAACAGTTTGTTAGAGAAGATTATCTGTCCCTCCTCTAAGATCTTGCATGGGACTCACTGCAGATGTAGAGGTTATTAACACTAATATGTAAAACCTTACAAACTTACAGCTTACAGTTACAGAGACTCATCCAACATCACTAAACTGGCAAATGACAATGTCAACATTGGAGCTGACAACTTGGATTTCTTTGCCCACGTTCTCCTTCCCTAGTAACCTGGTCAGGTTCCAGTTCTATTGAGCTGTCTTTGCTTCTGTGGAGCTATCCTGTCTCACCATGCAAATTCACCTTTCAGTCAACATCCCAGGCATAGGCTTAGGCTTAGAAATCTCTCATTGTATTTGTGATTGGCCATTTCCATGTCTGTTTCTCACATATATCTCTGAGAGATGGGTCCTGTTGTCTTCACCTTCATCTTTCCCCAGCTGGCATGTTAATTGGACAGAGCAGTTACAGATCTGATGAAATAAGTTCCAAGGCTTTTTTGCATTGCTCTGTGGTTTCCTAAAAACCTCAGCTTTGAACTACCACTGAAATTGGAGCTGGGACATCTAAGCGGATGTGATATGGCAGGCAAAGGCTAAGGAAATATATGCATCATTCCGGCTTCCGTAATAGTGGCTTTCATCATATTTCTTTCCTTTAACACAGCACAGTTAGCTCTTTTGTAAAGGCTTACCTTGAACATCTCTTACTAATTAAGCCCATTTCTTCCCTGGCAGTCTCTTTGTACTGCAAATGGGATTCAGTGCTGGCTGCTGTGTGATTTGCAGCCACATGAGTTACAAAGGTGCAGGGTGCCAAGAGAGCACTGTAAGGGGGTGGGAGGGGGGAGAAAGGAGTGATAAAGGATTTATTTGTTCGAAGTAAAAATTATATATCCCCTCTTGGACTTTCTTACTAGGTACTGAAGTATTTTATCATCAACCCCTGAAAAGAGCCAGAAATGAGTATTAGACATATAGAAAATCCCCTCTAAAGAATTAGTTTATTTCGCAAATAATGTGAAACACTGTCTATTTTCAGCTTTTATTTTCTTAATAGCCAAAATGCATATAGGTTATTTTATGCTGGGTACTGCTTTAAGTACTTAATGTATATTCTTTACATTTTTATATCAATCTTATTAAGTAGATGCCATTTTTATGCCTACATTACAGATAGGGAAATTAAGGTACAGGGATATTGAGTATAGCTACATCTTATAACATTAAATGCAGAGCTAGGATTTGATTTCAGCAGTTTGACTAGAGAGTCAATGTGCTTACTCACTACATCAAGTCCTCCCACAGAAAAAGGAAAATGTCACTAAATTTTCTTACTTAGTGTTCTACTTTGAACAAAGAGCTTAAAATCAGTGTCCATTTCCTCACCTGGACAATGAAGCTAATAGTATCTACCTTGCAGGTTAGACCAAAGGATGAGTGGCAGCAATGTGTGTAACGTACCTACTAAGGAGTCCATAGCATGTACTCCATAGCGTTAATTATTATGTTTGTCATTCTTTACATATCAAGAGGGGCTTCACGACAACTTCATATGTAAGCAGAACCATCATGCAAAAATATTCTCATTTAAGCCCAAGCCCAGAGACATAAAATAAATATTAACATAGTTTTCAGTAATTCTAACTTCAAATAAACAAATGTCATGGATCAAAGTATTTCGGAGAAATTTCCTGAAATCTCCTCTCTCTCACTGCAGTTCATTGGATTTTGGTCAGTTCCCCGGACAAGTTTCATCCCGAGGGGCCCTTGCATAGCCAAGTCAACTGCAGGCCTTTTAGGCTCATTCCATGTTGGTTCAGCACCTGCTCAGAATATACCTATGTGCAGAGTTCAGTCTAGAACCCCCAGCCTCCTAAGAGCTCTCCTGATTTGGTGTGGCCTTTGTCAAACCTCCTGGAGAAGCTCCAGATTCAAAGAGCTCCCCTGGGAAGAAGAGGAGGAACAGAGGGTAAGGTAAGAAAACATAAATTCCCAAGATCCTCAGAATTTCCATGACCCAGGTTACAATAAGCAGGGGACTAGTCAAGCTCAAAAGTGCCTTTCAGCCCCCATTTAAACTTCTTTTACTGAAGAAAGAAGCCATAAATCACAGAGCTTCCTGCCAGGTCCTTGTGACCACAACAGGCTTTTAGCCTGAGAATGGAAGCCCAAATGAAACAAAGGTGGAGAGAAGGAAGATTAAGGAAGTGGATGCCCTTTGGAAGCCCAGCCACATGTAGTCAATCATCACTAAAGAACAGTCAAAGAGGGTCAGACAAGGCTGGCTGTCTTGCCTGGGTCTGTGGAGGCAAAGAAGGAGCCTCAGAAGTTTCCGAAGGCCACACTCTTTCAATATAGGGTATTGATAAGGAACACCAAAGCTGGAGCTTTGAGAATGAAGTTGAAAGGGGTAATCTTGATGTGTAGTTTTATCAGAATAGGATGAAAACTGTCTCTAGAAAAAAGAAGAATGCTTATGAAAGGGTTTCAGCCTTTCTCATCTACCCAGAAGGGTGAAAGGAAATGCATCTGCTCAGCTGCTGAACTTTGCTTGAAAAGCAAAGAAGAATCTATGAACTGGGAGAACTAATGGTACCGCTGTTCAGGGTGAGGATTTGTGGTCAAATCAAAACTTCAATTTGAAGAAATTATTGTTAAAATCTCCAGACATGAAATTAATATAATTAGGTAATAGCCCCTGAACTTAAATCTCTCAGCAAGCTAACCAGGAGAAAAAAAGCCGCTAGATTGGACTCATTAAAACTAAGTGAATAAATGCCAGCTTCCGAAAGAATGCCAACAAGAAAAAAAACACAGGATGCGTAAGGTGAAGACGGGGCAGAAGCCAAGTGATGGAGCACAAAGCACTCTAAATTGGGTGTCAAGAAGCCTGGGTTTATGTCCTGCCAAGAAAGGTAATTGTGGTTTCAGACCATAAATATTAAATCATTATAAAGAGGCTCAAACTTATCTTTATTATTCAAAATAGGAACCATTACGATCAACACACTTTTTGCCATCGAGAAATAGGTTTGTTTATTCTTATAGCATAAAAATCTGTGCTTTGGGATTTGATGAACTCTTGGAATGCATTTTCTGCAACCTGCCGGTTATGGAAGCATTTTCCCTGCAAAAAGTTGTTGAGATGCTTGAAGAAGGGATAGCCAATTGGCGAGAGGTCAGGTGAATATGGCGGATGAGGCAAAACTTTGCAGCCCAATTCATTCAACTTTTGAAGCCATAGATCGTGCCGTGTGCAGTCAGGTATTATGGAGAAGAATTGAGCACTTTCTGTTGACCAATGCTGGCTGCGGGTGCTGCAGTTTTCGGTGCATCTCATCGATTTGCTGAGCATTCTTCTCAGGTGTATTCTTCTCAGGTTTCCCCGGGATTCAGAAAGCTGTAGTGGATCAGACTAGCATCAGAACACCAACATCAGAATAGCAAACAGTGACTATGACCTTTTTTGTGGTACAAGTTTGGCTTTGCAGCTGCTTCTTGGTCCAACCACTGAGCTGGTTGTCGCTGGTTGTTTTATAGAATCCACTTTTCATTACACATCATGATTCGATAGAGAAATAGATCACTGTTGCGTAGAATAAGAGAAGATGGACTTTTCACATTTTCAGTTTGCTTCAAATGCGGAATGACCGTAGAATGGTCGACAATGAGTTCTTCAGCAACTTCTCATGTAGTTGTAAGAGGATCAGTTTCAATGATTATTCTCAGTTGGTCTTTGCCAACTTCTGATGGCTGTCCACTATGCTCCTCATCTTCAAGGCTCTCCTCTCCTTGGCAATACTTCTTGAACCAATACTGCACTGTATGTTCGTTAGTGTTCCTGGGCCAAATGCATTATTGATGTTGTGAGTTGTTTCTGTGCTTTACAACCCATTTTGAACTTGAATAAGAAAATCACTTGAATTTGCTTTTTGTGTATCATCATTTCCATAGTCTAAAATAAATATAAAATAAACAGCAAGTAGGCTGGGTGTGGTGGCTCACGCCTATAATCCCAGCACTTTGGGAGGCTGAGGCAGGTGGATCATGAAGTCAAGAGACTGAGACCATCCTGTTCAACAAGGTGAAACCCTGTCTCTACTAAAAATACAAGAATTAGCTGGGCATGGTGGCACGCGCCTGTATTCCCAGCTACTCGGGAGGCTGAGGCAAGAGAATTGCTTGAACCCAGGAGGTGGAGGTTGAGGTGAGCCAAGATCCTGCCATTACACTCCAGCCTGGGTAACAAGAGCAAAATTCCATTTCAAAAAAAAAAAAATAAATAAATAAACAGCAAGTAATAAGTCATTAGCAAAAAAACATAAAGCAAGAACTGTCAGTTAAAATTATGTATAACATAACCACATTTATGTATTTATTTATTTTACTCTAAGTTCTGGGATACATGTGCAGAATGTGCAGGTTTGTTACATATGTATACATGTGCCATGGTGGTTTGCTGCACTCATCAACTCATCATCTAGGGTTTAAGCCCCGTATGCATTAGGTATTTGTCCTAACACTTTCCTTCCCCTTGCTCCCCACCCCCATCACAGGCTCCTGTGTCCATGTGTTCTTATTGTTCAACTCCCACTTATGAGCGGGAACATGCAGTGTTTGGTTTTCTGTTCCTGTGTTAGTTTGCTGAGATTGATGTTTTCCAGCTTCATCCATGTCCCTGCAAAGGACATGAACTCATTCTTTTTTATGACTGCATAGTATTCCATGGTATATATGCATAACCACATTTATTTAAGAATGTATTTCAGTATCAAATGGCAAATTTCAACAATGCAAAAACCGCAATTACTTTTGCACCAGCCTAATATACAACCTTGGACAAATGCCTCAACCCAGTACTTTTCAAACTATAGCATGACCTAAGGGCCTCAGTATGACCTGTTAAAATACAGATTTCTGGGCAGCACCTCCAGAGTTTCAGATTCCATAGGATGGGGTCTGAAAATGTTCATCTCTAATAAGTTTCCAGGGAAACTGATGCTGCTGGTCCAAGGACCCCACTTTGGGGTCTTCCTGGGCCTCGGTTTCCAAATTTATAAAATGAAAAAAGAAACCAGTTAATCTCTAAGCTCTAGCTTCTCCTAAAACTCTATGAAATAAACAACCTGGGAAAAGCAAGGACAGGATCACAAAGAATGTAGTATTCCACAGCATCATGGACAGCTGTGTGCTGCCTGTACTTTTAGGAGGTGACTGTGCAAACATGCCACCAGGGAGGACTGTACTCCAGTGATTCTACTGATTTACTGAGGGCCAGGATGCAAGACAGGGTTGTGAGTGATTCATCTGGGGAGCCAGCAACAGGTGCTTCCTCCCCACCTATTAAAAAAGGAAAAAAGAGAAAACTGCAGGAAACATCAACAATATCACCAGTCAAAAATGATGCTAATTTGATAAGAGTCCCAGTCAATTTGTGAGAAAGGGCAGCAGCCACAAGAGACTGAGTAACGATACTCTATTTTATGATTCAGGGGAGAGGAGGAGCATTTGAAAGGATATACATTAACCTGTTTGAACCTTAAATGCAAAGTCAATTGTTACTTTTTGTCACTCGTGGCCACTTTCATCTGCTATTAAATGAACATATTGACTATGATTGTCTTCTTGGTAGGAAAATGAAACTGAAAACCACCATGAAAAAGTACATGTAAACTCCAGATCCCATTGAAGGGTCTGAGAGTCCCGTGCTCACTTTTATACTGTGTAGTTTATATAAGTAAAGAAAGTTAAAATCTTTGGGTCTTTTAAATTCCTTGACTATCCAGACCACTTCCCCTGCATTTGTTAATAAATATACATCTTTTGTAACCATAATGCGAGTGCAAGAGAGTATATTCAAGTGATACAGCTAAGCACCTTTGAGCAAATTTAAAGAAGTATTTTATAGCATATTTCTAAATTAGTTGAGTCTATACATGTATAATAAACCTATAAGTTTATATAAGTATAATAAACCTATATAATAAGAAAAACTTTTTTAAATATAGTATTCATATACTACTTCATCCACAATGTTTCCCTGATCCCTCACAGTTTCATGTAGTTTAAAAAAAAAAATCTTACTTTTAGATGAAAATCTTATTTAATATATATGTATATTCAATTGTTCCTATGGTTAAAAATAGGACTTTGGAGTGAAGCCAACCTAAATTCAAAGTTTGGTTCCACCATTTGGTAGGTAAGAGAGGTTGGGCAAGTTACTTAACCCTTTTGAACCTCAGTTTCCTCCCAGGGAAAATGGGGATTAAAAAGGCCTATCTCATAGGGTTATTATGAGGATTAACTGAATTAATAATGTATAATAAAGCACAGCATTGGTAAAACGATGGCTATTATTATAAAACAATGTGACTGTTTTTGTTAAAATGTTTAATAAATTATGTATGGAAACTCTAATAAATACTAATTTAATATAATCCGTTTCCAGCTTAAAAAATTAGGTCTCTATTGCCAAGGTAAAATTCACAAATAATGTAGAACTTAACAGATTCTAAGAGGGAAAATGTTGATAAAGGTGGTAACCTAACAAGCAATGTCCAGGTCTTAAGAGAAACAGGAAAATCTTACGAATTTGCTAGTTGGTCTTTCCTCTTAGACCTTCAGCCATAAATTATATCTAATGATTCATGTTTGAAACGGCTTTTTTTGGCTGAATATCTGACCTTAACTACTTTTAGATTCTGTCACCACCACTTATTGCATGAAGTTCTACTGCCTATTTGCTATTTCTGCATGCATGCCCTTTTCCAGAAATCACCTAGGCATAAGTGCCTGGCACTATTCAGTCACATTTTACAGACAGCTCAAAGCACTGAATTCACCTGCTGGATGCAAAAAAACCCAGGGTGTTTTAGATTCCACACCTAAGTGAGATCATGTGGCATTTGTCTTTCTCCATCTGGCTTATTTAACTTAGCATAAGGTCCTCCAGGTTCATCCATGTTGTCACAAATGGCAAGATTTCCTTCTTTTTATAGCTGAATAATATTTTGACGTATATATACATACATATATATACACACTACATTTTTAATTTCCATCCATTTGTTGATGGACAGTAAGATTGTTTCCATATCTTGACTATTGTAAATAATGCTGCAGTGAATATTGGGATGCAGATATCCATTTGATATACAGATTTCCTTTATTTTGGATATCTACCCAGAAGTGGGATTGTTGGATCTTATAGCAATGCTATTTTTAGTTTTTTGAGAAAACTTAACACTGTTTTCCATAATGGCTGTACCAACATCATCCATACAAGGGTTTCCTTTTCTTCACACCTTCTTCCACATTTGTCTGTTGTCCTTTTGATAATAACCATCTTAACAGGTATAAGATGATATCTCATTGTAGTTTTGATTTGTATTTTCCTGATGATTAGTGATGTTGAACACCTTTTTATATACCTGATGGTCATTTGTACATCTTTTTTGAGAAATATCTATTCAGTTCCTTTGTCCATTTAAACAAAATTTTTTTCCCTTAGATTTGGAAAGCCCACTTTTGAGGATTCTTTTTTTTTTACTATTGGTTATAAAAGTTTCTCATATATTTTAGACATTAACTGTTTATCAGATATATGAGCCACAAATATTCTCACCCATTCTGTAGGCTGCCTTTTCACTCTGTCAATTGTTCCTTTGTTGTGCAGGAGATTTTTAGTTTGATGTAGTCCCACTTGTATATTTTTGCTTTTGTTGCCTGTGCTGTTGGTATTGTGTCCAGGAAATCATTGCTGAGTCCAATGCTAAGAAGCTTTTCTCTTGTTTTCTTCTATTAGTTTTATAGTTTTAAATTTTTTTATTAAGTCTTTAATGCATTTTAAGTTGATTTTTGTGTATGGTGTAAGGTGATGATCCAGTTTTATTCATTTGCATGTGGATATCCAGTTTTCCCAACAGCACTTATTAGAGAGGCTATCTGTTCCTTACTGTATATTCTTGGTACATTTGTTGAAGATCAGTTGATCATAATATATGTGTGGGTTTATTTATGGCCTCTCGATTGTGTTCCATCCCTCTACACATCTGTTTTTATGCCAGTACCACACTGTTTTGATTATTGTAGCTTTGTAATATATTGTGAAATCAGGAAGCATGATGCTTCTAACTTCATTCTTCTTTCTCAAACTGCATTGTCTATTTGGGTCTTTTGTGGCTCCATATGAACTTCAGAATTTTTTTTTCTATTTTTGTAAAGGCTGACATTAGGATTTTGATAGGGCTTACATTGAATTTGTAGGTCACTTTGGATAGTAAGACATTTTAACATCATCAATTCTTTCAATCTATGAACACAGGATGTCTTTCCATTTATTTGCATTTACATTAATTTTTTCATTACTGCTTTATAGTTTTCAGTGTACTAGTCTTTCACTTACCTCCTTGGTTAAGTTTATTCCTAAATATTTTATTCCCTTTTGTGCTATCATAAATAGGGTTGCTTGCCTAATTTCCTTTTTGGATAATTTGTTGTTAGTAGATAGAAATGCAATTGATTTTTATATGTCAGTTTGGTATCCTGCAACTTTGTTAAATTTGTATATTAGCTTTAATAGTTTTTTGGTGGTCTTTTTAGGGTTTTCTATATATAAGACTTATGCCATTTGCAAACAAAGATACTTTTACTTCCTCCTTTCTAATTTGGATGCATTTTATTTATTTTCTTGGCTAACTGCCCTGGCAAGATCTTCAAGTACTATGTTGACGAGAAGTGGTGAGAGTGTGCATCTTTGCCTTATTTTAGATCTCAGAGGAAACACTTTCACCCTTTTAGAATTGTATATGATGTTAGTTGTGGATTTTACATATATGGCCCTTATTGTGCTAAGTTCCTTTTATCCTAATTTGTTGAGAGTTTTTATCAATAAAGGGTGTTGAATTTTGTCAAATTCTTTTTCTGCATCTATTGAAGTGATCAATGTGATATTTATCCTATGTTTGGTTAATATGGTGTATCAAATTGAATTATTTGCATAAGTTGAATTATCTTTGCATCCCAAGGATATATTTTACTCCATCATGGTATATGATCCTTTTAATGTGCTATTCAATCTTGTTTGCAATATTTTGTTGAGGATTTTTTCATCCATGTTCTTCAAGTATATGGTCTGTAGTTTTCTCATGGTCTTTTTGGCTTTGGTATCAGGGTGATTCCTGCCTCATAAAAAGAGTTTGAAAGAAGATCCAGTTGTTTTTTTGGAAGAGTTTAAGAATGATTATATAAATACCCTTCAACTCCCCTCTTCTGGGATACTATAAAGACTTTGGAAGGAGAGAGATCCCAGATGGCCAACTAGCAGCAGCTTAGGATTGTGGCTCACAGTGAAGGCGCAGAGAGTGAGTGGATGCCACACTTCCAGATGAATTTTTGTTGCCCACGGACCAGGAGATTCCCAGTGGAGGAGCCCCGTGCATCACCAGCACGACTCTTTTGGCCGGCGTGGCTGTTTTGCTGGCGCCCCAGTGTGGCGGTTCTCGGTGCAGAGTATACGGGAGTGGGACCCTTTTGGTTGGCGTTTGGAGCTCTGGAAAGGCAGAGTCGCCCATTCAGCTGATTGAAAAGGGGACTGAAACGGGGAGCCAGACTGAGAGATTCCCGGGCAGAAAAGTGCCACGAATCTCAATGCCACTGTTTCAGCCAGTGCAGTGGGTCGCCACAGGGGAAATTCCCCTACAAAAAAACAGCAATTGGAAGCGCTAAGGATTGAGAGTTTCACAGCAAGCACAGCTGAACCTAGGAAGGTCCAGCTGTGTGGGGGAGGGGCATCCACTGAAGGAAAACTAAGAAACAGAAAAAACATCATCACCAACAAGCTGGACATCCACTCAGAGACCCAATCTGAAAGTCAGCAATTACAAAGATGACAGGTGGATAAACGCACAAAGATGGGAAGAAACCAGTGCAAAAAGGCTGAAAACACCCTAAATCGAATGTCTCTCCTCCTACAGGGGATTGCAGCTCCTCATCAGCAACAGAACAAGGCCTGATGGAGAATGAGTGTGATGAATTGACAGAATCAGGCTTCAGAAGGTGGATAATAAGCTTCTGTGAGCTAAAAGAACATGTTCTAACCCAATGCAAAGAAACTAAGAATCTTGAAAAAAGGTTTGATGAAATGCTAATGAGAATAGACAATTCAGAGAGGAATATAAGTGAATTAATGGAGCTGAAAAACACAATATGAGAACTTCGCGAAGTATGCACAAGTTTTAACAGTCGAATTGATCAAGCAGAAGAAAGGATATCAGAGGTCAAAGACCAACTTAATGAAATAAAATGAGAAGATAAGGTTAGAGAAAAATGGGTAAAAAGGAATGAGCAAAGTCTCCAAGAAATATGGGACTATGTGAAAAGACCTAATCTACGTTTGATAGGTGTACCTGAATGTGACGAAGAGAATGAATCCAAGCTGGAAAATACTATTCAGGATATAATCTAGGAAAACTTTCCCAACCTAGCAAGGCAGGACAATACTCAACTCCAGGTAATACAGAGAACACCACAAAGTTATTCCTCAAGAAGAGCAACCCCAAGGCACATAATCATTAGATTCACCAGGGTTGAAATGAAGGAGAAAATGCTAAGGGCAGCCAGAGAAAAAGGTCAGGTTACTCACAAAGGGAACCCTATCAGACTCACAGCAGATCTCTCAGCAGAAACCCTACAAGCCAGAAGAGAGTGAGGGCCAATATTCAACATCTTTAAAGAAAAGAAGTTTCAACTCAGAATTTCATATCCAGCCAAACTAAGCCTCATAGGTGAAGGAAAAATAACATTTTTTGCGAATAAGCAAGTACTCAGAGATTTCATCACCACCAGGCCCATTTTACAAGAGCTTCTGAAAGAAGCATTACATACAGAAAGGAACAACCAGTATCAGCCATTCCAAAAACATACCAAAAGGTTAAGAGTATCACCATAATGAAGAATCTACATCAACTAATGGGCAAAACAGCCAGCTAGCATTAAATGGTAGTATCAAACTCACATATATCAATATCTATCCTAAATTTAAATGGACTAAATGCCCCAATCAAAAGACACAGACAGGCAAATTGGATAAAAAGTTAAAACCCATTGGTATGTGGTATCCAGACCCATCTCACATGCAAGGATACACAAAGACTTAAAACAAAGGGATGGAGGAAGATTTAACCAACCAAATGGAGAGAGAAAAACAAAAGTAGGAGTTGCAATTCTTGTCTCTGATAAAATAGACTTTAAAGCAACAAAGAAAAAGGATCAATTCAACAAGAAGAGCTAACGATCCTAAATATGTACGTACCCAATACAGGAGCACCCAGATACATAAGGCAAGTTCTTAACGACTTACAAAGAGACTTAGACTCCCACACAATAATAGTGGGAGACTTTAACACTATATTGTCAATATTAGACATATAAACGAGACAGAAAATTAACAAGGATATCCATGACTTGAACTCAGACCTGGAATAAGTAAATTTAAAAAATATTTATAGAACTCTCCACCCCAAATCCACAAAACATACATTTTTCTCAGTATCACATCACACCTGTTCTAAAAGTGACCACATAATTGGAAGTAAGTCACTCCTCAGCAATTGCATAGCATTTCACAGGTTTAAATGAAATATTGGTTGGTTGGTTGTTGTTTTCCTCCCTTATTCCTTCCTGTCTCCATTGTTAAGCACATTTATTGGCATAAAAGAGGTTTTTAATACCCATTTTTAGACTGTATTCTAGCCTGGGCAATACAGCAAGATTCCCATTCTCTATCCCTCTTTCTCTTCCTCTTTCTTTCTCTCTTTTCTTCTTTCTTCTTTTCTTTCTTTCTTTAAAAAAAAGACTTTGGCAAGTGGTGATCTCTCTTGTATTGAAGCAAGTCTAATCAACTTAACTGTGCTTGATCAACAGAATTTTTAGTTGCATTTTACAGTTGACATGCTGGTATTATATCCACAATTTACCAATGAAGAAACTGAGGCACAGAAAGGTGAAATAAATTGTTGAATATTTCAAAATCACATGGCAGAGCTGAAACTAAAACTCAGATTTTTCAGACACTAAAGTCCAATCTCTTAGGCAGACAGTGGAGGCTATAAATGGAAAGTCATGAGTTTAGACATTTTTGGTTCCCAAAAGGATAGAAAAAGCTCCCCTCCTAAAGCCTTCCAGTTCTCTGTCCTTCTTAAGAGCTCCCTCTATAATATCACTGGCATGGCGCCATGTACCTTCTGTTTTAATGTTTCCAGCTATAGGTCCCTTCTGACTCAGAAGGCAACCCATTGCCTGACTCAACTGAATAAGGCTCTCTTTAGCACTGGGCATTTATGAAGGAAAAGAAGCCCACTTTAGAAACATGGACGTATCCTGTATCTTTGCAGCCTGGGCACAAGAATAGAAGATGCTCACAATCCAGGATCCTTCTGCTTGGAATGACATTGGCTTGTGGTGGCATGACCTTAATCACTTTGTCTAAACCATGGTTCAGCCTGGCAGTTCCCCTAGTTTTTCATTCTGTGATGTGCAGGGGAGTAGAGACGGACCTTTGGAAATCTCTTGATAGCACTCCCTGTTAGTGTCCAGGCCTCAGATGTTTATACTGAGTGATATAGTTTGGATGTTTTTCCCCGTCAAATATCATGTTAAAATGTGATCCCCAATGTTGGCGGTGGGCCCTGGTGGGAGGTGTTTGGGTCATGGGCTTTACATCACATGAGGAATTCAGATTCCTCATGAATGGTTTAGTAATGAGTTGCCACCAGTTATGATTGTTAAAAAGAATCCAGGACCTCTCCACTCTCCTTTGCTCCATCTCTCACCACATAATATGCCAATTCCTTTTCACCTTCTGCCATAATTATAAGCTGCCTCAGACCTCACCAGAAGCCAATGCCAACACTTTGTTTCTTGTACAGTCTGCAGAACTGTGAGCCAAATAAACTTTTTTCTTTATAAATTACCCAGCATCAGGTATTCCTTTATAGCAATGCAAAATGAACAAAAACACTGATTCTCCAGACTTCTGTTCATCAGAGCACAGCCAGCCTCCTTCCCAAAGGCTATCACCTCAAATCCTTCCCAAGGCTATCACCTCAGAATTAGGAAGCAGGGAAAGTGGTGGGGAAGCATGGAGGAAGGTACAACTCATTGGCTTATTTCCTCCTGAAACCCAGGCAAAGAATTCAGGGAATAATCTCTACTTGACCATTTGTTTTTAAAATATAATAAGTAAGAACACCCTTCTGGCTAAGTCATGCTGACTGATACAAAGTTAACTTTTAATACAGAATCACTTTAAGGCCAAAATATAATTAAAAATTCCTTGATTTCTATCTTCTCTAAAGGGGATAAACATATACAGAAGAAAATGATTGTACATAGAATAATATCTGATTTGTCTTTTTTCATTCTAACCTCAAGTTTAGAAAATCACCCAGAGGATTTTAAGAAGAATTACTACCTAAAAGATAGTAGCTTAGCTCCCAAATTCACATAAACCATAAATTTGAGGATGAAGTCTTCCACCAAAACTATTAATTTTTTAATAAAGGGCAGAAGTTGCGGGATGACAGGTCCCTGGAACATACTTCTACATACCTCTCTCCAAGTTTCTACTCATTCATTTAACAAAGTAAATCCAGCAAACTATAAATGAATCCAGGATACTTTGTTTCAACTTCTCCATAAGAATTTCATTCAAACTGATTAAAATTCTAGCTGAAATTCAGATAAACTCGTTATCTGTTTTTCACTGGTCTTTAACACTAATGATCCTCTTACAAGAGAGAACACAAGATCTATCTGAAATGATTTGTTCATAGTAATCCCAGGTCTACTCCATCTTCTACTTATTAATAAGTTCTATAATTTTTCCTTATATAGATATAACTTAGCTGTCTGAAATGAAATGTACCCAGGTCCAGAGATTTAAACTCAGTTTCAGAAACTAAGTACATTGTCATTATTTCCTCCCAAGTCTAGTGCTTCACTTTGTTCTTAAACAAGTATTGTTCTTTTCTGAGTTTGAATTAGGGTGGCGGTGATGGGAATGGAAATATATTGCCAATATGATGGAATAATTGGAAAGAGAATAGGCACAGCATAGCAAGTGATTAAATGAGGGGTGTATGAGTGTGATGTAAATGACCAGCTGGTGGCCAAAATTCATGCTCTTCTAAGAGCATTGTCAAGAAGTGACTGTACAGACAGTATTGTCAAGAGGTAACATTTCCCAGTCCTTGCACCAGGGTGGGGCTACCTACAAGCTTTTGCTACTAAAATGTGAAACAAAGTGATGTGTGTTGCTTCTAGATCGAAAAGGTTAAAAAGTGGATGAAATATCGCCATGATGAAAGCTGCTCCATCCACCACCTAATAGGAAGGAATTCTAGGGTCCTAGAGAAGATACTTTTGATGACACTTTCAAGCCGATGTCCTTGAACGGTCATGCGGACATTCCTTCCAACCAAGAACACTGATGTACTTCACATGAATGAGATTGTAAACCAAAAAGTATCTGAGACAAGTCTTAATCAATTTCAAAGTTTATTTTGCCAAGGTTAAGGACACGCCTGTGCAGAGCTTCAGGAGGTCCGGAGAACATGTGTTCTCCGGTAGTTTGGTTACAGCTTGATTTTATACATTTTAGCGGGGACAAGAGTTACAAGCACACATCAATTAATACATGTAAGGTATATATTGCTTCGGCCCATAAAGAAAGAACAACTCAAATGGTGGGGGCAGGGGAACCTCCAGGTCATTGGTAGATTCAAAGATTTTCTTATTGGTAATTGGTTGAAAGCATTAAGTTATTATTTAAAGACCTGGTGTCAATGAAAAGGAATGTCTGGGTTAAGGTAAGGGGTTGCAGAGACCAAGGTTCTTATTATGCAGGTGAAGCCTCCAAGTAGCAGGCTTCAGACAGAATAGATTGTAAATGCTTCTTATCAGACTTAAAAAGGTGCCAGACTCTTAGTTAATCTCTCTAGGATCAGGAAAAGACCCAGAAAGGGAAGGAGATTCTTTACAGAATGTAGATTTCCCCCACAAGAGACAGCTCTGCAGGGCCATTTAAAAATATATCAAAGAAATATATTTGAGGGTAAAATATTTCGATTTCTATCAGGGCCTACTATCTGTCATTTAGTGATGTATTTTATTACTACAGAGAGTCTGTTTGGTCAGTCTTAAGATCTCTGTTTTGATGTTAATGCTGCTCAGTTGTGCCTGAATTCCAAAGGGAGGAGGGTGTAATGAGGCCTGTCCAAACCCCATTTCCCCTCATGGCCTGAACTAGTTTTTCAGATTTACTGGGGAGTGCCCTTGGCAAGATGAGGTCCACTCAATTGTTTGAGAGGCTTAGATTTTTATTTTTGGTTTACAAGACATAAATCACTATTGTGGTAAGCCAGTGAGATTTTGAGTTTATTAGTTATAGCAGCTATTGTTATCCTTATTAAAACAGACATGGATATTAAAAGTTATAAATGCTTTTTAGTCTTCGGAGGCATCCAGCGATTTGGAGAATGGTGGCACTATTTTAAAATAATGAAAGTCTCAAGAGGAGGACCATCTAAGAGGGAGGTATCTATTCCCAGCTGAACAGCATTATTGTGTGAGGGGAGTGCAGCAAACTGGGAATCAGAAGGCTTACTACTAGGTAGGCTAAGCTACTCCCTTTAAAAAGTACATCCTCAAAAAAGTCACTTAACTTTTCAGCCTCAATTTCCCCTCTGAAGAATAATATATGAAGACAAGTATTATAAACAATACAAAGCTATGCCAATGTAAAATATCATTATTATAATCTTATCATTTACTTTTAAAACCAAAGGGGAATTTACAGATCATTTCAATAAGAAAAATACTAAATCTCCCTTAGCAGTTACTGTAACTGGGAGCCGCACTAACTCATAATTTTCATGACATAGATACTATTATTATCATCATTGATTTGTAGATGAAAAAAATTGAAACAAAAATGGGTTTAGTAATTTTCCCAAGGTCACATCACTAATAAGTAGAAAAGTAGGGATCAAACCTAGACAGTCTGGCTTCCAAATCTGTGCTCTTCACCACCATAAAGAGATGTCCTCTCTAGGTGCAGCTTCATTTTAGATGAGGGAACTCAGGTCATGTCACACAGGTGGTTATAAACTAAATATAGACTACTGTGACAGAGAAGGCAATTTTCTCCCTGGGAAAATTTTAGTTTCTCATAAAAGGCTGGTTTTGCAGAAAATCACTGAGCTGAAAATGCATAAATTACTAAGAAAACTAAACCAGATATTTGAGCAGAATTTATGTTGATAGGAAAAAAAAACCAAAATGAGCCTAACCCTTGCTATTTCAAATATGAGACAGGAGGGATATGCAGATGGATTTATTTAAATGTTTTCCAGCCAAACTTTTCCTGTGGTTCTAAGACATATCAAAATTCTTAGAGAGGTAGACTCCAGTTCCTCGGACCTCTTCCAGAGCAGAGAAATGACCCCAGGGTGACCAGGCGGCCCCAACAAGCTTAACTTTCCTTTGAAAGCCCTTGGTCAGGGTAAACCAAGTCTGAAGAGCTGTCAGGAGAGCCACAATATGTCCCTGCTCCTTGAGCCTCCTGAGGCACTTGCCTTTGAGAAACCTAAATGTTCAAGCAAAGCCCCTCCCATGCCATTGATGCCAACTGAATCTTCATCTAGGCAAAGCCACCTGTGAGCAAGACTGTCCTTCAGAAGCCATCTGAATTCATCACATGAATTAATGGGTTCCCCTGGCATGAGACCATTCAGACATGTTTACAGATCAGAGAAAATCTCATGCATCTGGAAGCCTCAGAGGCAACATGGTTCTTCCCTGGCACCAACAGGGGACAGGATCCATGTGTCTTACTCACACCTACTGATTCTGTTTGTGGAACGTCATCATCCTCTTAAGACACAGATGAATATCTTAGATAAATTTCCAGATGGCTGGTCTACCCCTTTCTACTTCCCACATGGAGACAGACTTGGGTCTATATGTTACCACAGATCTGTGGAGACACTTCTGAATATGTTTATGGTCGCTATACAGACTCTTTATTTCTGACCACGTATTGATATTGACTACTTTAAGAAGACTCAAAAATCAAGACACATTGATAAAGATCTCTGTTATGAAATGGCAGGGAATGATAAGATAAATCAAGAAGCAAAAAACAAATTAGAAAAACACAGAGGAGAGGATAAAGTAGAGGGTTTGGGAGTCTCTGAAAGATGAGAAAAAGGCTGATTACTGCATAGATTTTTTTTTTTCCTGTTCCAAAGCCAGGGGTCTCTGTTGTAGAACTGCTGACAAAAAAATACAAATAACGCCTGCATCACAGCCTATCATAGGGAGACAAGAAAAATAATAATTTTTCACCTTTGGACTTCACTGCTTCTCCTGTTTTACCTAATTGGTCCTCACCACACCTCATTTTCCAGGAAACTGAGGCCAAATGGTTTAAGTGATTTGCTTATGGTCACAGAGCTCTAAACAGAATGTGTCTACCAACTGCAACCCAGGGTCTGCGCTACACCACACTCCCTCTTGCATCACCATGTGAATCCAAGAAAGAACACTGGTCGTGCCATCAACCAGGCACACAATCGAGGATGAATTACAACCTCTTTAGGGCTCAGTGTCTTCACTTGGAAAATGAGGTTACACTAGAAACAGGATCTGTAGTTCTAAAAGTCTACAAATCCAGAAATCTGCAGATCCATGAATTTTAACAAACTACTATTTTTTAAGTTGCCAGTTATGCTTTATTAGCGGGTCATGAAGTTAATTTAGTGAGTAGCCAACATTCCCTTTTTTAAAACATAAAACAGAATAGAAAAGGTTTGACTAGATTAAGGTAATCTAAGGTAGGATAAAATAAAGTAGGGTTGGATAAAATGGAAGGAAATGTCAGAATGCATCCCAGGTAGTAAGGGAAAAGGTTGCTTTGTAAAACCATGTATATGTGCTGAATCACCATATAAAATTTATTTTTTACTATGGCATACAGAAAAAATTATTGAAACCTAGATTTAAATTATAGACTCACGTGACACATCATGAAATTTTACTGTAGGTCCCCAAATATATGTACATTTGCTGCTTTTTGTGGATTATTTTGTCTGTGGTTTGACTTCTCTTTCCTCCTTGGTATCTTTTCCCTTAGACCAGGAGTTCTCATTACCTCCTTCCCTTTCTCACTTGCTCAGCATCTACCCTCTTTGGGGAGGTTTCTGGCTGCTGCCAGGGAGGGGCGTTCTAAAGGAGGAGAAGGTGTCAAGATGTTAGATGCAATTGCAGGTACTGTTAAGCTTATCACATCTGGTTTCATGAAAGGAGAAACATAAAGGATGAAGAAAGTCTAGCTGACAATACTGAAGGCCCCAGAGATTATGGACAATACTGTCATTGTCCAGGAGGGACAGGGCTACAATTATCTACATCTCTGGATCATCCACCCACTCCTCACAGGTGGGTGACTAAGTAAGTGTGTCCCAAATCTTCAAATATGGATCTCTTAGATGCAGCCTTTGTTGAAAGGGGGTTTGTATTTTACACATTTGTATAAGTGGGGGCATGTACATATAAGTGGGAGTTGTTTCTGCTTTCCCAAAGTTAAATGCCCCAAATAAATGATCAAAAAATCATACGAGAAATTAAAGTTTGGGGAGGGAATTAAGGACTAGGACTAGTAGTCTGTTGCTTAAAACCACTTTCCCCAAAGGACTGCCCCCATCTAGTTCAAGTTGAAGCAGATGAGACAGGATCTCCATAGGACTGAATAGAGTTCCATGACCCTGGAGCCCCCCATGGCAGATTTCCAATTGTTTCTCTTTCCTTGATCCTCTCAGGTACAATAACTCTTATTTTATGTGTAATTCAAAGTTGGAAGTCAAGGTCAGTGACTAGAAAATGAAGCTTCCTGTGCTATCAGATTCTCAGTCATTCAATGTCTGAGATGAAGGTCAGTTAAAAACATTTGACTGAGACCTTTAATTCTAAATCATTGGGGTGGAAACTGGAGATGTAGCATCCTAATTCTTCCTATCAGCCTGGTCTCAGGACAGCTTGGTTTGGAATAATGTTCAGGAAATTATTAATAATGAGAAAACATTGTTCCTAGCAGCCACAGTCTATTAAAGAGATGTGAAATATAAGTGGAATCTCATGGGTTCTGCATAAATATTCTCTTTTGTTCTTTCAATGACAAAATTGGTGTCTCCTTCCAGGGGCTGCAGGTAGAGATGAGATGAGGGCAGTCCCCCAGGTTCTAATTGGCTCCCTGCACTGAGCTCTGTGCACAGAAGATCACAGAGTCCATTTCAGATCTGCCTGGCAATGATGCCTTGCCAAGTACTACTGTGTTAGGCAGCCCCTTGCGGCCCTATAAAATGGTTGACCTGCTATTGACCTGCGCTGTGTCACTGTTACTCAAGAAGAGAAGAAGAGTCTCTCTGGCTAAATGCTCATGGGCCCAATGATAGATTATAATAAAGATTGTAAAGGCACAGCCAAGGTCTAATGACTCCCAACTGTCCCACAGTACAAGGAACATCAGTGAGCCCCTTCAGGGATGCAGGCAGCCTAAGTCAGCAATGAATCCATGGCTCTTCCACCAGGTAAAACCCCCTTCCCAAATCCCATACCCTAAAAAGAAAGCCAATGGTCCACCAAGGTCAGCCCTGTATTTTTTCAAAAACAAACATTTTCTTAATTATCAGATCCAAATGCGACTGCCAAAAATTTCCACAGGCGAAAATGTTGTATAATCTTCATGAAAAAAAAATGACTTGCCAGAAATTATCTTCTGTGCTTATGACTGGACAAGAGACATTAGACATCATTCCTGTCCTGATCATAGTCAGATAAGTTAAGCACTTGCAGGTGGGAGAATAAAGCATTTAAGAGATATTTAGATAAAATCATGTGTAGGACATGAGAAATTTACCAAAGATAACAGGAGAGGACACTGGTGGGACACACTGGGATTGGGTAGAAAAAGGTGCTAATAGTTTTAATTACCTACTATGCATCGCACACTGTGTTAGGTTATTTCATTTAACTTTTATAACAGCCTTGGGGGGGAAGGCATTATTACCTCCTTTTAACAAATGAGGAAGCTGATGCTTAGTGATTAAACAACTTGTCCTAATATCTCTCTGGTATGGATGTTGTAAAGATTAAATAAAATGATGCAAGTAAGTCCTTGGAACTCGTTATAATTTCTGACATATATTTCACCATTGCTTAGGTTTCCTCCACCTTGAAAAGGCTGCAACTGTTCCTGTTAGCTCAGTGGATGTTTGTCATTGAGAGAGACCTCATGGGACACTCAAGATGGCAGCCTACAGATGGGAACTAGACTCCATCGCCCATTACTCCCTCAAGCATGGTTTTATTTGTTTATATCTGTCCTCATTCTTTGCAATATTATTAGATAGGTCACAGGGAACAAATGTACATTTAAAACTCAAGATCAGGAAAAATAAGAATATGTCAAGACAAGGCCAAGATCAAATATATGGAGACCATAAGAGTCTGGGAAGCTGCTCTAGCTGAATCTCAATGTACTGAGAACAGCATTTTCTGGGCACCAACACAGAAGGAGGCTGAATAAGTTACCCAGCTTTCATTACTCAAGAAGAAAAAAATGTGCCAGTTCCTTAAGGGAAGCAAGGTGTGTCCTTAAATGTATGCATCAAATAAATTTTTCACATGAAACTTCATGTTAGAAGCACTACATAGATAATGTCTTCAATAACAGAAAATGCAATCATAGTTTCAATGGGGCTCTTTCTTGTAATATCTCTCAGTGAAAGCAGGATAACAAAACACAGTTCAGTCAACACAGCCTGCTGCAGGCCAAGCAAGATGGCCCAAATGCATTTTTCGTACAATCTGGTTTGATCAAAGAGAAGAACAGAATGTCTGAAGAAATGAAAAGAGTTTTCAACAATCCTCCATAGCGAGTACTTTTTTAATGGAAAATGCTAGAACTGTTAGTCATTGCTTGTCCCACTCTCCAACTCACCCTCTTCTAAGGAATCTACTCTTCCAAGCCACCATGACCCCACTTGCACTAGACACAGATGCCTAGAACATGGCAGGCATTTCATCAGATGGCCAGAGACCTGTGCTGCCTGGCTTCAAAGATGAGCAGAGCTGATCAGATTCTTCCCCAGGAATTTTAATTTATAGCTCTAGTTTGAAGTAGGGGCTACAGCTGAATGGTCTAAAGGGCAAAGGTGGGAGAGGCTGTGATGTGCTGAATTTAAGGGAGAGGGAAACAGAAGATACCAAATGTAATCAGAAAAAGCCTGCTGGCAAAGAGGGAGACCAGAGCACCATAGACGCAAACAGAGAGACACCGGGTAAGAGAGAGAACATGCAGTTCCTGACGGAGAGATGGTGATCATGCTCTCTCCCCATACACTGCTTCAGACCCAAAATACCTCCCATTTTCAGAACTGCCTGTAATGAGAGCCTTCTTTTTGGATCACCAGGAGAAACCTGGATCCTTAAAATAAACTCCAGTTTTCTTGGATGAAGTTGAGTGAGCATTCAATGTAACCTAGTGATCCTTCCTAAAACATGGGCTTTTAATAAGAGTTAAGCAACAGACAGTATAATGTTCTAGTCTCTAGATTGCAGGCATTTGTGTTGTCAAGTGAGGGCAGATTGAAGACATAAGAGATCAAAACAGATGGTATAATACACATCAACTTGGATGAATCTTAAAGGCATTATGCTGAGTGAAAGAAGCCAGTCTCAGAAAGTTACACACTGTATGATTCCATTTCGATGTCATTGTTTAAAAGACAAAATGATAGTGATAAAGAAGAGATCAGCAGCTCCCCAGGGCAGGGGTAGGGGAAGAGTGTGACAGTAAAAGGACAGTGGAAAGGAGTTTTGGGGAGTGGTAGTACAGCAATATGGTCCTCCCTCCCTTCCTCTATTTGCCTCTCTGCTCACTCACTACATTTTTATTACTTGCTGTGTGCTATATGGCAAACCACTGTGCTCAGCACAAGGCATACAAGCACATCAAGACATCACTGTCAGAAATAAAAATCTGGGGTAAAATTTTGACAGTTTTAACATGCCATTTGGCTGGAAACACAGAAATGTCTGTTCTCTGTGCTGCCCCAGCCAATATCCTAATTGTAGTGGTGGTTATGCAAATCTATACCTGTACTTAAAGTTACAGAACTACAAGTAGAAAAGACAAAAGATGGAGAGATGGAGAGAGAGAGAGAGAGAGAGAGAGATATGAACTCTTGAGTTAGAAAGGTCACTGATCAGAATTTCAGCCAAACCAAGAGGGTCAACTCTAGGCAAAATTGTCTTGGCCTAAGGCACTCCCTAGCCTTATCTTTTTAGTTCTCAATACCTCCTTCTCTTCTCCTGGCTGGCACTGCCAGAGGTGAGGGATGTTGAGGGATGTTTTAATAGCTGGGATCAGAAGGTCTTGCCATCCCTTCTAAAATCACACTGTAAATACAAACAATCTGTTCTTCCTACAGATGGTCTTAGTATGGGAAGAAACAAGATGGCTTAGAAGTAGTACTAAAATTCTTCAGAGATACAGAAAGAAAAATCTCTAAGCAGGAAACATGCTGAATACCAGAGTAGAGTGAATTAGGGTAAAAGTAGCTTTTACTCTAATTATAATGATTATATCCAGGATTTAGGGTTGGATTTACAGGTAGGAAGGAAAGGCCTTTGGCAGAAGGGGCCTTGGGTCTTCCTGGTGAGGCGAGAAGGGAACCCCCACATGGTGCAGGTTCCTGGTCTCAGCCAACAGTGACATCTTGCTTTGCATTACTCTGTTCTCCACACAGGCATTTCCTTTAGGAATACTGCAGGAAAGCATGGCTGGGGCAGCACAGAGAATAGACATTTCTGTGTTCCTAGCCAAACAGCATAATAATACTGTCAAAATTTTACCCGTGTTTTATTTCTGACAGTGATGTCTTGATGTGCTTGTATGCCTTGTGCTGTGCACAGTGGTTTGCCGTTAGCACACAGCAAGTAAGAAAAATGTAGTGAGTGAGCAGAGAGGCAAATAGAAGAAGAGAGGGAGGGAGCAGGGAGGGAAGACCACATGTAGTGTATGGCTCACTCCCTCAGGGAATGTGATCTGACCTTGGTAGTCACTCTCTCAGCAGTTAGTCATTGACTGTTGGCTTGAGAGCTTCCTTTCACCTCCGCATATCCACTTTCCATCCTCGTCCACCCTGCTTGTACCTCAGATATCCAACTGAAGAGACTGCATGAACAGGGTACCCTTGCCCCCTGGCATCTAGTCAGGTACAGTCACTAGGGAGCACCAGCAGGAGATAGAAGGAGGGAGGAGAGTTAGACTGGAGAATTTACCCCTCACACCCAGCTCCCTCTCTAAGGGGTTGCCATGGGCAGGCTGCAGCCCTTCCATAAAGTGGCCCTCTGTGTCTCTGGGTTACAGAAGCTTCAACCTTCAGACTTGGGGTGATAATGACTCGCTACAGTCACTAACTTGGGGTGCGGCACCATACCTTCTGGTTTGATACATCCTGCCCATACCTTTGTAAGTAATCATTATGGAAAACTTTGAATTACCTCTATTTGACTATACCATTTGCTTTCTGCCAGAACTCTATTGATGCAAGTGCCACTTATGTGCCAGGGACTACACTAATCTCTGTGGCTCCAAATACAGATTAGACACAGCTCCTCTAGGAGCTTACATTGTAGTAGGTAACAGGTGCATAACAGCAAATTCTTATGCAGGCTGGTGTGTGCAGTGAGGGAGCTATGCACAGGCTAGTGCTACTGAAAGCCAGTTTCTGAAAATTAGCTTAGAATTTTCCTTTCAGCAAAGCGGTGGAGAGTTCTGTGTACTGCAGAAAATCCAGAGATAATGCCCACAGAGCTCATCTTGCTCAGTTTTTTACTGGTCCCTAGAAGAGCAAGGAATGGCTTATTTGAGACTTCCAATTTGAAGTTGCAGAAACAAAAGCAAGTTCAACATGAAATCCAGCTATTCGACTGACTACATTCTTTAGATTCTCCCACTAGCTCATCACAGCCTTTTAAATTACAGTTTTTGCTTCTATTCATTCTATCCCTGTTTGCTAATTTCTTAATTTTTTTGACTTAAGAAACATTCCAGTTTTTTTTTTTTTTTTTACAGAAGGAGAGATCTATTTTTCTTATGTGACAAGAAGGTTAGAGATAGGCTATTGCTTGTGTTGTTTTAGCTGCTCATAAGTGTTATTAAGACCAAGTGTTATAGTTTCTTTCTATATTTCTGCTCCACCAACTTCAGTGTGCTAGCTTTTTGTCTTTGTGCTTGCCACCTTATGGTCACAAGATGACAGCCACACCCCAGGTATCATGGGCAAGTGCAAGGAAAGAAGAAGGAGTTAGATAAGTTCTCCCCTGCTCATACCTTTTCTCAGGAGAGCAGAGATTTTCAGATACTCCTAGTGAGCCTACTCTTATGTTATTGGCTAGAAGAACAGAAGCAGTTCATGTGTTCACCTCCAGCTGCAAGCAATGCTGGCAAATTGAGTATCTGGTTTTCACTTTTATGTCTGGTTGCCCTCTTTTTCTGCTGTTATACAGTTTCTCTTCTTTTTTCTTTTTTCACCTAGAATAATCTCGTTGTACCTGTTCAGCTCACTAAAGTGATATTTTATATTTTTCCTCAATATAGGACCTAGAGGGCTTCCTTCAGCTGTCACTCAACTTTCTCTTTATTAGGAGATACTAGTATGCGCTGAATGACAGCACAAGCTTTAGCTATAACAACCCAATGTAAGATAAAAGGATATCTATGCTAATGTATAAAATACTAGCAATACACAGTTTGCAATAAACAGTAGCAATATAGCTTGGAGTATCTAAACTGTAACTTGAATGGATCCTCAGATAAGTAGAAACAAAAGACTGTTAACATTTTTAAAAAACTTGGTAGAGAGTAAGTCAGATAAGATTCAGAAAAAAGTGAGCAAAGGAGAATGAGAAGACCATGTACACCAGAACTGGCCACCCACTTGCTAGTCTTCTGCCTTCTTACATGGTCACTGTCTTCTCAGCCACTGACATGCATAGGAGGTGGTATGGAGCTACCACTTTGAGCCACACCTTGGAGCTACCACTTTCTAGTTTCATGATCTTGGGCAGGTTCCCTGGGCAAGGTTCCTCAGCTTCCTCATCTATTTTGGAGATCATAATAGTACCTAGTTTATAGATTGTGAAGATTTAATGAAACATACATACAAAGCACTTTAAACTGTGTCTGGCTCACAAAAAGCATTCGATAAATATTGTAAATAGTAGTTGCTATTGCTGTAGTAGTTTTTGTTGTTGTCATTACTGTTATTAGAATTGGAGCTTAAAGTAGCTTCAACATGAGTGGTACTGAGAGGCCACTATGGAAGAGTGAGAGTTAATGGCCAGGTTGCAGTTCCTTTTTGCCCACTGACAAACTGAGTGAATCTAAGTGAAGTCATTTTTCCTTCTAAGGGCTCAGCTATCCATGATGGTACTAGATACCTTGGAGTTCTAAAATTCTAGAATCCTATCCTCAAAGTTTAATCCCTGATATTTCTTTTGAAGTATTCATCCAAATAAACCACCTAGCTCGTACTACTTAGACCTATTGACTACAGAACAGGGAAAAGTCTACCATAAATGAGGAACCTCAGAGTATAGAATCTACCCCTGGAGGTAAACTACACAACTGCTGAGGCTCAGTTTGGTTCCCTTTAACATAAATGTACAACTTCGATGTCCACTTCACCCATTTCACTCCCAGGAAAATTACTCTGTATTAGCCCCTGACTATTCATAGCAGCTACTATATATGAGCACCTGTAATGTGCCAAGAACTTTGTATTTATTATTGATAATATTTTCAACATCATTGCAAAAAAGCTATTATTGTCTTCATTTCACTGATTGTTATACCATAAATGAAATTTAAGACAAGATTTCTAAGATCATACAGCAAAATTCATGGGGCTAGTTTTTCAAATAAGGTTTGCTTTTGGTCTAAAAACCAAATTGTCTTACAACCTCTGCTCTCTCTAGAGTCCCTGAAATCATGATCTACACATGTCTCATTCCCATCTCTACCCTGCCAGGTGGCTTAAGTGAGCGAGCACTCATGTATAGATTCAGCATTATCTCATGCTCCAAAACCAGTCTCGTTCCCAGACTTGATGAATTCAAGAAATCTTAAAGACAAATGTGTAACGCTCAGCATCTAAACAACTCAGTCTCTGGTCTCTTTCTGACTACATATCCTAATTTTACTAACATATCACTTACCTTGTTACCAACACCAACACCTTCCTGGTACCTTAGCCTCAGGACTGGGCCCCTATATCTATCATTCAAGAGCCCAGGTATAACATTGCTCAGAAATACCATTGTTTCCTCTCTCCACAAATGGCTGCCATCTTCCAATGTCTGCCCCTGACTAACCGCAAGCTCTCCTGCTTCTTTTTCTATTCATTTACTTATTTATGGAGCCCTGCTATAAGCCAGCCCCATCCTTTTCCACAGCCTCAACATATTCTCTTCACACATCCCTGTCTGCCACCTAACCATAGCTAACCCATCTCTGAGTATTGATTACTTAATACAAATTAACAAGGCAATTATTTACCATTAAAATATTTTTAACATCCCAAATTAGGTTACATTTGCCAAATAAAACTTATTTATCCCTTCTAGCCACAGATGAAGTGTGGCTTATTAGATCCTAAACACCACGGTAGACTATCCATCTTAAAGGGTGCCTGATGATTCCTTCAAGGTGTATGTTTTGTGAAGGATGGAGTATCACACTGGAGAAGAGCTATGTCGATAAACAGAAGAAAGAAATGATCAACACTAAGTAAATTTAGAGCCAAAGTATTAACTATGGATTTAGGCACGCCTGGATTTGAATCCTGTCCTCACCTCTCACCAGCCTACTAGTATGACAATTTACAAACATCCTCCCATCCCCCAAATTCTGAATATACATCCAAAAGAACTAAACTCAGAAACCTGAAGACATATTTTCATTCCCATGTTCACTGCAGCATTATTGCCAATAGCCAAGATATGGAAACAACCTAAATGTCCACTGATAGATTAATGGATAAAGAAAATGTGGTATATACATACAATGGAATATTATTCAGTCTTTTATTTTTTAATTTAATTTTATTCTTTAAGACAGGGTCCTGCTATGCTGCCCAGGCTGGTCTCAAACTCCTGGACTCAAGCAGTTCTCTCATTTTGGTCTCCCAAAGTGCTGGGACTACAGACATGAGCATCTATGCCCAGCCTTATTCATCTATGCCCAGCCTTATTCATCTATGCCCATAAATAGTAGATAAATCTACTATTTATGACAATATGGGTAAGTCTGGAAGACATTATGCTAAGTGAAGTAAGCCAGACATAGAAGGACAAATACTACATGATTCTGCTTTTATGAAGTATTTAAGAGTCACACTCAGAAGCAGAGAGTAGAAAGTAGTTGCCAGGGAATCAGGGGAGGGAGAAATGGGAGTTGTTCAATGAGCATAGAGCTTTAGTTGTATAGGATGAAAAAGTTCCAGAGATTCTCTGTACAACCTAGTATCTATAATTAACTAATTTTTGTAATCAATATACAGTGAGTGATATTCTCTTGCCAAAGCAGATCTGTGACCTGCCTGAAGTATCAATTATGTTCCAATTTATAGAGTAAACAACATACTCTATCTATAGTTAACAATACTGTATTGTGTGCTTTAAAAATTTATTAAGAATGTTGCAGTGAGCTGAGATTGTGCCACTGTATTTCAGTATAGGTGACAGAGGGTGATTCCGTCTCAGAAAAAAAATTTTTATTAAGAGGGTAGATCTCTTGCTAAATGTTCTTAACACAAAAATGAGGGAACACGAGAAAACTTCTGGAGGTGATGAATATGTTTATTACCTTGAATGTAGTGATAGTGTCACGGGTTTTTTCATATTTACAAACTTATAAAATTGTATACATTAAGTATGTGCAGAATTTTGTAACAGATAAAAATGTGGCTCTGAAATTCTTTGACATTCTTCCCATCAAAAGGTGGATATGCATTCGGGACTGTTTAATTAAAGGAATACAGCAAAAGTGAGGCTATGCCAGTTTTCAGGCCCAGGCTTTAAGAAACTATCTTCTACTTCCTGTGTCTTAAGATGCCTATATTGGAGCCCAGCCACCATGCTGTGAAGAAGCCCAAGATACCCCATAGTGAGGCCCACACAGAAATCGAGAGCTTGCATGCATCCACTTGCCAGCTGTGAATAATCCTTGCTGGTCTTAGATAATCCAATTCCAGTGGAGCTGTTCCAGCTTACACCCATAGAGTTGAGCTGGCCCCACCAAATTCTATCCAAATTCAGATGTATGAACAAAATAAATGATTGTTATTGTTTCAAGCTATTAAGTTTGGGGAATTTTTAATGCAGCAATAGAGAACTGGAATACTGGTGGCCAATTCCCTTGACCCTTTGAGGGTCATATCCTCATATATAAAATGAGGGAAATAACCATATTTAACACGTAAAGTTTATCACAAAGATTAAGTGAGACAGTGGACACAAACTTAACATAGAGTTTATTATGAATATTTAATGAGATAGTGCACTTGAGTCTCAGATCACATCCCTTAGAAGCCAACCCTGACACAAAGATTCATGTACATGTGATTCATTAAGTGCTCCCAGGAAGACCCATTAAAAGCATGGGGAAAACAGGCATGGAAGGGGCTGAAGCCACGCAAAGGTGCAATTTTGGGTCAAGTTCATAAAAAGAGGCTTCAGCTTGATTCTACAGGGGAATTCTGGAGAGCAAGTTACATCTGTGCCAAGGGCACAGAGCTTTCAGGCTACTGAACCCATCAGTTATTGGTTAAAGGCCACCCCTTGGGAGCATAAATGCCCAGGTACCTCTGCCTCTCTGTGTGGCAAAGCAGGCTCCAGCAGCCTGAAGAAAGTAGCCTGACAGTAATACCCAAAAAAAGAGCTGTAGGTTCTGGCTGTTGAAAGTGAAAGCACACCAAAGTCCAGGTTGCTATACCTTTTGTGCCCCTTATACACACATGCACACAAACACAAAGACAAACATACCACCACCACCATCACAAAGTTATTCAAGGTTATCTGGGTGGAGCACTGATACTGTCCACTATACTGTGGCACTCAAATAATGCTGGCTTTCATGAGGATGTATTTTGCCCCAGCTCCTCATGAGGAAAGTCAAAATTGAATGAATTAGTAGACATTCTCCATGAGAAAACTTAATACCAGAAAGACAGGGAGCAGTAAATAAAAGCAACAGATTAGTGCAATATTACTAAATCCCATCATTTAGATTCCCACATGGTAGATTTAATAAATGAGATCTATCTCTTCCTAGTGGATGCACTAGCAAAAGTACCATCTAAATCAGGCCTGCAGAGAAACAAGTGACTGGACAGATATCTATCTCTTAGCTCAATAGCAGTAATGCATGGAAGATTTGGAAGAATCAGTGCCAGAAATCAGAGGATGCAATGTTTGTCTTGAATTAACTAATTTTTATAATCAATGTATGGTGAGTGATATTCTCTTGGCAAAGTAGATTTGTGACCTGCCTGAAGTACCAATTATGTTCCAATTTATACGTAAATCTCTTTGGTAATGTGAGGCATTGCAGCAATTTTAACATATCAGTAAAGGTCAGTTTTGCATTTGGCAATAAAGTCTATAAATAAAACAAGGAAATATGTTATTTTCCAGTGCCAGATCTGCCTTTTTCTTTATCCTTTTCTACTGCATGGCTGCTGGCTGAGGGCAGTATTGTTTTCCCTGGAGATTTCACTCTGACACAAGCCCAGACCAGCTCCCTCTAGGCAACTAACCCTCTTGAATTGCTGAGAAATGTTGAGGTTTTTTTCAGGGCAGTCCTGTTGCTGGGTTGATAGGCTAGAACTCAGTTTTAAAAGTGTGTCAGGCATTGCCACACACATTATTTCATCTGGCAAAGTAGGTCGGGCCGATATTAGCATTCCTACTTTACAAATAAGAAAACTGAGGCAAGGGACTTGTGAAATGGCAAGGGACTTGCCAAGAATAGAGCTGAGAGTAAAATTCTAGGTCTTCTGACCATAAGTCCTGACTTCTGCCTATGAAACCATGAAACGTCTGCCTATGAAAGCCAAATCATGAGTGAACTTCCATTCACAATTGCTACAAAGAGAATAAAATACCTAGGAATACAACTAACAAAGGATGTAAAGGACCTCTTCAAGGAGTACTACAACCACTGCTCTAAGAAATAAGAGAGGACACAAACAGATGGAAAAACATTCCATACTGATGGTTCGGAAGAATCAATATCATGAAAATGGCCATACTGCCCAATGTAATTTATAGATTCAATGCTATCTCCATCAAGCTACCATTGAACTTCTTCATAGAACTGAAAAAAAAAAACCACTTTAAACTTCATATGGAACCAAAAGAGAGCCCGCATAGCCAAAACAATTCTAAGCAAAAAGAACAAAGTTGGAGGCATCATGCTACCTGACTTCAAACTATACTACAAGGCTACAGTAATCAAAACAGCATGGTTCTGGTACCAAAACAGAGATATAGACCAGAAGAACAGAACAGAGGACACAGAAGCAATGCCACACATCTACGACCATCTGATCTTTGACAAACCTGACAAAAACAAGTAATGTGGAAAGGATTCCCTGTTTAATAAATGGTGTCGGGAAGACTGGCTAGCCATGTGCAGAAAGCAGAAACTGGACCCCTTCCTGACACCTGACACTAAAATTAACTCCAGATGGATTAAAGATTTAAACGTAAGACCTAACACCATAAGAACCCTAGAAGAAAACCGAGGCAATACCATTCAGGACATAGGCATAGGCAACAACTTCATGACTAAAACACCAAAAGGAATGGCAACAAAAGCCAAAATAGACAAATGGGATCTAATTAAATTTAAGAGTTTCTGCAGAACAAGAGAAACAATCATTAGAGTGAACCGGCAACCAACAGAATGGGAAAAAATTTTTGCAATCTACCCGTCTGACAAAGGGCTAATATCCAGAATCTACAAATAAGTAAAGCAGATTTACAAGAAAAAAACAAATCCATTCAAAAGTGGGCAAAGGATATGAACAGACACTTTACAAAAGAAGAAATTTATGAAGGCAACAAACATATGAAAAAATGCTCATCATCACTGCTCATCGTCATTAGATAAATGCAAATCAAAACCACAGTGAGATATCATCTCATGCCAGTTAGAATGGTGATCATTAAAAAATCTGGAGACAACAGATGCTGGAGAGGATGTGGAGAAATAGGAACACTTTTACACTGTTGGTGGGAGTGTAAATTAGTTTAACCATTGTGGAAGACAGTGTGACGATTCCTCAAGGATCTAGAAACAGAAATTCCATTTGACCCAGCAATTCCATTACTGGGTATATACCCAAAGGATTATAAATCATTTTATTGTAAAGGCACATGCAGACATATGTTCATTGTGGCACTGTTTACAATAGCAAAGACCTGGAACCAACCCAAATGTCCATCAATGATAGACTGGACAAAGAAAATCTGGCACGTATACACCATAGAATACTATGCAGCCATAAAAAATGATGAGTTTGTGTTCTTTGTAGGGACATGGATGAATCTGGAAACCATCATTCTCAGCAGACTGACACAAGAACAGAAAACCAAACACTGCATGTTCTCACTCATAGGCAGGTGTTGAACAATGAGAACATCTGGGCACAGAGAGGGAAACATCATACACTGGGGTCTATTGGGGGCAGGGTGCTAGGGGAGGGACAGTGGAGGGTGGGGAGGTTGGGGAGGGATAACACTGGGAGAAATGCCTGATGTAGGTGACAGGGGGATGGAGACAGCAAATCACCATGGCATGTGGGTACCTATGCAACAATCCTGCAAGATCTGCACTAGTACCCCAGAACTTGAAGTACAGTTAAAAAAAAAGAAGAAGAAAAAAGAAAACACATTTTTCTGAAATGAATATAGATCATTTCAGACATGTAAGGTCTTACATATAGGTCATGTAAGACAGACCGTGTCCTGGACCACAGAAAAAAACCTTAAAAAACTTAAAAGAATAGAAGTCACGAGTCTCTAACCATAGTAGAAATTGTTAAAGAGGGTTCCAAGATAGAGTTTATTAAAAATC
The DNA here is from genome assembly GCF_049354715.1 of Callithrix jacchus. Classification (NCBI taxonomy): domain Eukaryota; kingdom Metazoa; phylum Chordata; class Mammalia; order Primates; family Cebidae; genus Callithrix; species Callithrix jacchus. The sequence goes on from NC_133509.1 coordinate 101,229,494, forward strand.
TTAGGATGTTGGGCTGGAAAAGGAGTCTAATGGCCTTCTATGACTATGCTAGTCTCGAAGCATGTGTTGCACATACAGATAAAGGCAGGCAAAAAGTTTTATAATTCACGCTAAAGTTAAAACAGATAGTAGGAAATGTATTTCCAGTTGTCACATTTCACTCTTCTAGCAGGAAATACTCATGCTTTATCTTGACTTGAGATGTATAGACAGAAAAAGGCTGTGAACGACTGATGTCTGGGGATCTAAATCCATGGCCTTCTGCTCATCAGACCCTGCTCTTTCCTTTCCTCAATCAGATCGCACAGTGCAAACAATTCTGTATGATGATTCAGCCCTCAGGCCTTAAGAATCTAGACAGCTAGGCTCAGATCCTTGCTCCAGTGCTTACTAGCTATATCGTATGTGCATATATTTAATCTTTCTAAACTGCATTTGCTCATCTGTCTAATGAGATAGTAACTGTATCTATCTCAAATAGTTTTATGAGAATTAATGGAGATGCTGGATGAAAGAACTCAGCAGAAGATATATAGACTATAGTAAATACTCAATAAAGATAGTTATCACCATTATTATCCATTATTATTCCTGGAAGGAAAGTCTCTAGGAAAGCTCTCCATAAGGCTAAAATACTTGTGCTGTTTAAAGGCTATGTATTTAAATTTGGAACCTGGCAAGAGGCATGAAATTTATAAGGAGGAAAAAATTAAATCTGCCATTGTTTCCCCTCTCCTCCATGGGAAGGTCAGGAGAATAATACAAAGATAAAACATACAGCTTTGCTTACACAGACTTTCTCATGGGGAAGACTCAGTCCCATTCCAAACTCCCTAAGTTGTTTTCCCTACCTGATCTTCGTTGCTTGGGATTCCTTTAACTAGAACCAAACAATGTCATTCCACAACAGAAATATGGCTTAACATACATACAGTTTTGGGATGAGTGATATAGTATATTACATATCAAAGTAGAAAAGCAGATTTTATATAAGCCCTGGTTACATGAAGAGTAGGGAATTAGGAGGTCCTCACTGAAAGGGGAGACCTTGCATTCTAAAAGCCCCTTGAATCCAAAGATAAGAGGAAATGAATAAAACTGGAAAGAGCATTGGATGGCATACAGACTAGAGGTCTACAAACACCAGGCCTCAGATCAATTCATTAGAATCATCTAAAGAGTTTATTAAAAATATGGACTCCAAGGCTTCACCCTAGACCTATTGAGTCTGAACCACTTATGGTGGGATGATAGGATTTTAACAAGCAGGAGGAGCCAGATGTTGGAATTATGCATCATTACCAACTTTTGACTTTACAGAGGAGGAAACTGAGCCCAGGATAATGAAGGAACTTTGCCCAGGGTCATTTCACAACTGTCTTAAATAAGCTTTGCTTAGCTGTGATTATGGGAGGTGAGCAGGCAATTCTGGTCACTGCCTAACTTGCCTTTTTTGGTTTATTGCCTTAGTCCATTTTTTGCTGCTGTAACCGAATACCACACACCGGAGAATTCAGAAAGAAAAGTAATCTATTTCTCACAGTTCTCAAGGCTCGGAAGTCCAATAACAAGTGCCAGCAATTGACAAAGGTTCTTCCATAGTGGAAAGCAGAAGGGCAAGCAAGTGCAAGAAGAGAAAGAGAAAAGAGGTCTGAACTCCTGCAATAACAGATCTACTCCCATGATAATGACATTAATCACCTCCTAAAGGTCCCACTTCTTAATACTGTCACAATGGCAATTACCTTTCCACATAAATTTTGGAGGGGACATTCAAACCATAGCATCCACTCAAGTATTTAACAAGAGTGGACAGTGTAGCAGTGTAGCTTTCTTTTTCTTTCTTTCTTTCTTTTTTTTTTTTTTGAGACAGTGTCACTCTGTTGCCTAGGCCAGAGTACAGTGACTGAAATCTCTGTTCACTAGAAACTCCACCTCTTCGGCTCAAATGATTCTCCCACTTCAGCCTCCTGAATAACTAATTGGGACTACAGGTGCACACCACTGTGCCTGGCTAATTTTTGTATTTTTTGTAGAGACAGGGTATCGCCAAGTGGCCAGGCTGGTCTTGAACTCCTGACCTCAGTGATCCACCTGCCTGGGCCTCCCAAAGCGCTCGGATTACAGGCATTAGCCACAATGCCCGCCCGACAGTGTAGCTTTCTGTGACTGTAATCTCTCTATGCTACTCAAGGTGACACCTAGCTCAGGATGGCTGAGGTAAGCCAAAACTCTTTTCTAAGTTCAACATCTTAAATGTACCCTCAGCTTTTCTCCAAACAATAAAACTATCACAGGTGAAAATGTCACATTTGGTCAATAGCTGGCAGTCATGATTGGAGCAGCACACACCAACAAGAGGAATTATCAAAGGGCCAAAATGAATCTAAGCAGAACAAGGTGACCTCTAACCAACAAGAAAACACAGCCCAATCAACCAAGAAAATCGATGGGGTGAAAATGGTCTGCTCAGGAAAATCAATAGGGTGCAAATCAGTTGCACACAAGCCCTGAAGCCTTGCACCTCTCTCTACCCACAAAGCTGAACTACAGCATTCCTGTTTCTCAAAGACAGTACCTCACCCAACTTTAACCTCCTACCCACAGCATCTGCCTATTTATCCAAATGCATATTCTGATCCCAAAATGCCTTAAAACATGTCACCATGTGAAAATGTCCTTTCCTCCATAACCACCACTTATCATTTCACATCTAGATTATTTCTGAAAATTGTTCCCTCTATCTCTGTCTGTACTTTGTACACTTGGACGCAAAGCTCAGAATAACTTGCCTCCTTGTCTCCCATTACTCCTTTATATGAATCCTCTGTCAACCAGGCAGGTCTCTTCATTATCCCTCCCTGAAACCAAAAGCTTTCGTTCGAGCTGTTCCTTAGAATGCCTGTTCTCTTCTATTTCTGCATGTTCTGATCATCCAACCACTCTAGGTTAAGTTAAAGTGCCCTCTTCTTTATGCTGGTGTTTCTCCTTGGAACACCAGCACCCTCCAAAGGTCTATTGGCACCTATGGAAATTTTCATCTGGAACCCTCATTCCTTGCTAGGTGTTTGTGGGTGAGGGGTGGCATCCTTAACAATATTCTAAACTCCTGAAGGAAGGTGGCATACAGTGCATTAGGATAAGAGTTTTTGGTTCCTGTCCAGACCCTGCCTCTAAGTACTATGAGTCTTTGGGCAACTGATTGAACCTCTCAGGGCTTTATTCTGTGAAATGAGATTGTAGTATGCAAGAGCTCTAAGATTCTTTGTCATTCTAACATTCTAGATTTCTAAGGCAAGGTCTGTATCTTTTTAATATTTCCCATAACACTTAGCAATTCCCCCTTACTTTTCTTTAGCCTCTTAAGATTCTCTTTCCTCATCACTCAAACCCAGGAGGTGGAGGTTGCGGTGAGCCGAGATCACGCCATTGCACTCCAGCTTGGGCAACAAGAGTGAAACTCTGTCTCAAAAAAAAGAAACGAAAAGATCCTCTTTCCTCATTCATTAAATGGGATTGATAATAGGCTGGGTACAGTGGCTCATGCCTTTAAATCCTAGCACTTTGGGAGGGCAAGGCAGGCAGATCCCTTGAAGTCAGGAGTTCAAGACTAGCCTGGGCAATATGGTGAAACACCATCTCTACAAAAAAATACAAAAATTAGCCAGAAATCACTTGAACCCAGGTTGCAGTGAGCCTAAATTGTGCCACTGCACTCCAGCCTGGGTGACAGAAAAAGACTTCACCTCAAAAAAAAAAAAAATGGGATTGATAATAATTCCCTCCTCATAGAATTTTTTAAGAGGCTCAAACAAAAAAATATGTCTCATAAAATAACAGAGTCCTGGCACAAAGTAAGGGCTTCGTAATTTTTTAATTGTTATTGTTAAAATAATAGGAGAAGCATATTAAGTATCTGCTGAATGGATTAATAAATAGAACCTTTCGAAAGTGACAATTGAAGCAAAAAAAAAAAAACCTCAAGTAATGTTGCTTTTTAAATAATAAGGCATGTTATCTTTCCTTTAAAAAACAGAAAATATTTTCCTTTTCTTTCTCTGAGCTGGAAATTGTCACTTACAAATGCCCTTTTGCATCTGTGTTGGAAGCAGAATTTCAGAGCTGTGTCAGCAGTGGGCCATGCTGGCCAGAGAGGCCCAGGGAGCTCAGGTAAGGATGCCCCTGCATAACCAAGATGGTGCTCCTGAAAGTCAAGTCCTGAAGACCAAATATTCCTTTTAAAGAAGCTTACAGTCCAGGCACGGTGGCTCACGCCTGTAATTCCAGCACTTTGGGAGGCCGAGGCGAGTTGATCACCTAAGGTCAGGAGTTCAAGTCCTGCCTGGTCAACACAGTGAAACCCCATCTCTAGAAAAACACAAAAATTAATCAAGCATGATGGTGGGTGCCTGTAAACCCAGCTACTTGGGAGGCTGGGTGGAAGAATCGCTTGAGGCCGGAAGGTGGAGGTTCTGGCCGGGCAACAGAGTGAGAGAGAGACTCCATTAAAAAGAAGAAGAAGAAGCTACAGTCACTTTAACCTGAGACAAAAAGAGGGCATTCCTTGAGAATAAAATGAGGTGAAGGCTGCAATTCAGAGGCCCCTGGTCCCTGGCTGACAAGGTGTCAAAATGTCAGTGTGCTCATTGAGTGAATCCTTTTCCTTCTCAAAGCACACTACTTGATGTGCTTCTCTGAATCAGAAGATAGAGAAATCTCACTCAGTTGGTACTCATTTACTCAGACAGCTAATCCAAAGCAGAGGAAGCATGCCCTGAGGCAGGCCTCTGGGGATAAGATCACACCCTTAGCTAACCAGCCAGGGTGGAAGAGAAGAGCCCCAGCTCAAAGATTGGAGAGTTTCAACAGGAACAATGACAAGGCCAGCTGTCCCAGTGACTAAAGGGAGAGACAGTCTTGCCATACGAAAGTACTCAAGGCAACAGAGTTCAGCTACCTAGAACAGATTAGGAAGCCAGAATACATAACATTCCAGAATTTAAACAACCAACTAGCTTTAGAGACAGTGAAAACTTCCTCCTCAGAAATACATCGACTTATTAAGCCCATAGAAGAAAGTGCTTTATACAATAATTTTTTTTTACTGCTGCTAATGATTGCAGACTTTTTAAAGTATTGCTTCAGGTTACACACAAACACACACACACACACACACACACCCCGAAAAAAAAAAAACAAAAAGCAAAAACCGAACATGAGATGCCTCCCTTTTGATGGAATTCCACTGGGGCTGAAAGGCAGATATGAGTAAAAAATGTACAGAGTAATTTAAAAAGAAATAACACTTTGAAAAATGCATTACTCTGTAACTAGTTACAGGTAAACAAGTAGTAAAAACCAATCTATAAAGGAACTGTCACAGGATTCTATAATCTTAACATATGCTCAGTATGCGCCCCTCATTTTACAGGACACACACCACTTCTGATGTCTAATTCATTCCAGACCCTTTATGGGTCCATGGCAGCCATTAAGCCCTCATTCATTTATTTAGGGCCACAGGGAAGATGGTATAAACACAAACTTCTTGTAGTCTCCTTGCTAGAAGTTAGACAATGTGCTCTCTGTGTATGAGGTTAACAGCTCTTCAATTGTTTTTGAATTACCTCGTATAATTACCTCATGTAACCACTGTTCTACTGTTTTTGAATTACCTCATGTAATAATTTTGGTCAAGTTTCCATATGTGCTTGATATGTTTGATATCATACACATCCCCTTTATATCAAACATATCAAGCACATATGGAAACTTGACCAAAATTATTTGGTGAAAAGGCAGAGAATGCAGAACAAGTGGGAAAGAGGCAATAATGTTCTTTTTTTTAAAGTCACATAGTATAAAAAGTATTAAATTTAGGGTCAACAGAATGAAACATGTCATTGCTGTGCCTCTTATCAATAGTAAGACCTTGCAGAAGTCCTTCCTATTCTCTAAGTCTCAGTTTCATCAACTATAAAATGGAGGAAATAGTAGTAAGCTGTGCCTTGTGAAATCAAAATATTATTTTCTTCATTCAGGATCTCAGGGAGAAAAGTATAAAGATAAATCAGTGATAGATCCAGAATCCTGATATTTAACAGATTTCTTAACTATTTGGAAGATCTATTGTTTATATTAGTATTTTCTCATCTCAGGGTGGCCTGTGTGATCTTGGGCATGAAATAGTCAACTCCCAAGTCCCTGAATCAGAAAGGTCCCACAGTGTAGTGAGAATCCAACACAGAACTTCTGCCATGGAGCTGGGACTGAACACATGGGCACTCACATCTTTTCACCTGCTCTAGCTATTAAGAGAAAGTGGAAAGAACTTATTTTTATATAGAAAGCCTTCTGGGTGGCCTGGTCTCCTGAATATTTATCACATCTCAAAGGAGGAAAATTAATTAAATAGGTTGGTCTCCATGACAGAGACAACAGGACTCTGTTATATTGTGTTCCACCATGCTCTCTGAGTGCACACACACACAAGCACACACTGAAGGCTTGTCAACCACAATGGAAGTGCCCTAGGTCTAGAAGGCCACCCACTCTCTAAAGCAGTGAAAGCCAAAGCAACAAACTCAACCCTTGTTCCTAATTTGTGCCTATGGGAATTTCCTTCCTGACCCATAGTGATGGTCTCTGAGTCTGCCTTGGAAGTGGCTTCAGCAAGCATAGTTTCCCTCCCCTCCCTTCCCCTCAGGGTCCAGTTCCCATGTTGTGCCAAGGTTTCGAGCCAAGGGACCAATTAGTGTCAACATTTGCCTGTTGAGTCCTGCATCCAGCCATATCTTCCTAATGAAGCTCTGAACTATTTAATTAGAAGTTGCTCTGACCATTCTGTCTTTCTCATATCAGCAATAGATTGGAACCCAAGGGAGAAAGTTTCCATTGAACCCATGCCATGGCATTAGCTCTGTAAATTGAGATGAGTGAGATGCATTCACCTTACTCCCATGGGAGTAAGAGGTGCAGTTTCTCATCTTATGTAGTGGGAAGATATAATAACACAGCCATGCATAAAACAAAGGACTTTTTGTTTGCTATTTGCTAACTATCTCTGCCTTTTGAGGAATACTTGTACTGTCTTTAAGGGAGATACCTTTAGAGTCAGAAGAACCTGAGTTTGGATTTTTGCTCTGATCTTTATGAACTGCCTGACTTGGGGCTAAATAATCAACTTTTCCAAGACTCAGCTTTCTCACCTGTTAAATGGATATAACCATGCCTACCTCTAAAGTTGTAATATAATTAAAACAAACAAAATGAATACAAAGCACCACATGTAAGAACTAAATACTCACTAAAGAATTTTTCTTATTACTGTTACATCTCAATGTCCTATGTTCTAAACTAAAAGATAAATTCCACACTGTGATAAGTATAACACCGTCTTCTATTGACTTCTACGTCTCCCTTGTTTGTTACTCTAGCCCCTTCTCTTTTCCAACTTAGTTACTTCACCAGTTCTTACATACTTAGGTTTCATCTACCTCATCCCTTTAATTGTCCTGCATAAATTTCAGTTTGTAGATTATTTCTAAAACGTGTGTGACCTGGAAGTCTGAACGCCAAGCTCACTATGACAAAGCACAATGGAACTTTATTTCCCTTGAACTGTATAACTTGTTTGCTAATTCAGTCTTGGATCCCATTAAATTTTCAGCAGCCATTCACATGGAGATGGAAAAGGGCCCTTCTAGCCTAAGGGCCAAGAAAGGGTGATTTATTTGGAAGAAACCACCTAACTCCATCCATTTTTGTTATTATTAAATGGAGATAAAATGAGCTCTTGAATGATATAATTTATTTGTGATTATTTCATTCTTTGAAAAGGTTAAGGTGCTTACCACAAAATATAAAACAGTAATCTACATCTCTATTGTTAAAATTTTGGAAAGGGGATTTGGAAGTTTTGGAGGGTCACCATTCTGCTAGTCTTGAGAGACAAGTAGGCAAAATGTTAGGATAAAGTCTGACAATCAAGGAAAATAAAGACAAAGAGTAAAATTGATCCATAATTTCACTAGTTCCACCCTTCCAGTTCAGAAGAAAACGAAAGAAAATGTCGGTCTTTTCAAAAGGTAAATTTACTTTTAACAAAGAAAGTATGATAGGATAGGATCCCTTTCCTTTTCTAAAGATGATCTTTTTAAACCCTGCCCTTTTGCCCTGTATACCACCACACTTCTCCTCCCTGAAGATGCCCAACAAGGGAAGTTTCAGCAAAGAGTCCTGCAATTACTAAATGTGATAATAGCATGAGAGAAGACTGTCTGGGAACAGGATCCCATTTGAGTTTTCTCTTTCTTATTCTATTTGCATCCCAGGTAAAGAATAACACTTTTAAAAATCTGGCAACGATTTCCACACTCCATGTCATCCCAATGTGTGGGCAGCCTTTTGCAGCTGGCACATCTGCAAAGCCATTCCTTCTTTGCGGGGCCATGCAAAGAAGGAAGAATGGCTTCACCGGGCAGAGTTTTGTGAGAGTAAGAATAACATGTGGTAAAAACAGATTATGATAAAGATGGGAAGTCAAAATTCTTATGTACAAAGGAGCATTTTCATGACAGCCAGGAAAATTTGGTTTTCAGTGAACCATGTTTTGATTTTGGAAAGGCATCCAAAGCAGAAACCATCCAAAGGCAGAACCAAGACAGAATGTAAAATCATCTGTCCCTCAACTTGAACATGGAACCAGAAATACAGAGGCTCAAGTGCTCTAAGTCAGGGGCTCTCTTCAGGATATGTAATAGGCAGACAGAGAATGAATGATGCAGACAGACAAAGAGCCTGAAGGAGCCCAGAGAGAGAAATGAGGCAGAGAGGATATGATTCAGGGAAGAAGAGAGAAAGAAGAGATGAACAGACAGAAATGCAGGAGGCCCAAAGTGAAGGGGAAAGTGGTAAAGGGAAAATCAGAAGCAGAATGAAAGTTAGAGGAAAGGAATTTGATGGGCAGGCCAAAGCAAACAAAAAGGAAAGAAAAAATAATAGGAATGAAAATGAAAGGGAAAGTAGAAATGAAAGGATGCTGGGTGGACTACAGAGACTCTGAAAACCTGATGAAGCACCAAGGCCTTGCTCTTCATGCAAGTCTTCAGAGGACATGGCAATTGCAAAGTACTGTCTAAGGTTACTAACAGTTACTTTTCAACAGCATGGAGTTTGGGGTCAGGTGGATCCTGATTCAGATGCTCAGGGAAGGCACTTAATTGAGTTTTAGTTTGCACATATGCAAAATGGAGATAATAATCTGCTTTACTGGATTGTTGTGATGACTAAATATGATAACCTATATAAAATCACATCAAAATACCTAACATATAATGTATGCTCAGTAAATATTAGTTTTCCCTCTCTCCCCAAATTAGTTATTCTACTCTGGCCTTTTCAGTCATTAACAATTCTTTGTACAGCCTCATCTACCCCATCACAAACCCTGGCTTTCAACTGTAAACTCCTTAAGGGCAGAACCTGGCTTCAGAGAATCCTCAGTGCCTTACACAGTGCTTGGCACAAGGCCAATATTCAATAACTAAATGTAAAAATAAACATTTGTTGAATGAATGAATATATAAATGAATAAATGAACAGACAAATGAACTAATTAAAAACAACAAGCTTCCTGGCTGGGCATGATGGCTCACATCTGTAATCCCAGCATTTTGGGAGGTTGAGGTGGGCAGATCACAAGGTCCAGAGTTTGAGACCAGTCTGGCTAACATGGTGAAACCCTGTCTGTACTAAAAATACAAAAATTAGCTGGGCACAGTGGCAAGTGCTTGTAATCCCAGCTACTGGAGAAGCTGAGACAGAATTGCTTGGATCCAGAAGGCAGAGGGTGCAGTGAGCTGAGATTGTACCACTGCACTCCAGCCTGGGTGACACAGCAAGACTTCATCTAAAAAAAAAAACCAAACCTCTTTATGGGGAATTTAGATACTGTATATGTGGGTTGAATGCAGAAAACAACCTATTCCAGAGAGTTCAAGTATGGAGCTTAATGTTGGGTATTAAAGCTTAAGAAGATATTGAGAAGACTGGAAGAGAACTGGTCAGGGAGCTGCCCCTCAACTATAGATTTCAAGGTTACCCCACTATGACTCCCCCAAGGAAAGATTATGGTTTATTATTTCATGTATTCATTTGTTCTTCATTCATTCATGTGTTTATTCATTTAACAAATGTTTATCTGTCCATTTAGTTACCCAAAGATAAGGAAGGTGCTGCTTTAACTATGGCCACAACTTCCTTTCATACTCACAAAGCTGGTGACTAGACAGGGCTTCCATCACCCCAACTCTTCCAACACTCACATGTCATGACCCAGCTTCCTGGCAAAAACAGCCACAGGAAAATGGCACCTGCCTCCTTTTTTTGAAATCTTATCCCAAGTGCACCTAATTGGCAGAACGAAATTTGTATCCATGAGCCTGAGACATGTAGTTTTTACAGCTTTTTAAATTACCTAACTAGAAAGATGGTGAAGATTAAAAAGCCAATCCATGTTGGGAAGTTCTTTCTGTCTAACAAGAAAACTGGCTTCAGTCATGAGAGAGGACAAAGCAAGAGAAGAAACAAAAAGGGCTAAGAGATAAATATGACTACTCTGTGGACTTGATTTTCTAGGATTTTTCCAATTTCAAATACTTGAGCCCATCGTCAGACCTCATATACCTTTTGGGGTTTGTAAAATTTGCTCACATCAGGTACAGAAGAACAAAATGTATTCTATTCCTGAAATATCATTTCTTCTATGACTTCATCTGTATAGAAGGCTATCAGCATTCTGGAAAGAAATTATGGTAATTGAGACTGGTATCTGTCCTACCAAATGTTTGCTCAGAATCTTGAAAACATTCCCATCTGTTGCATAAAGGAGGCATGTTTTCCAAACCGACTTCTGAATGAATCACAAGCTGTGGCGGTTATGAGAACGTACCACACAGACTTCCAACTGCAGGTAGTCTAATTGACCAAGGGCCCCAGGCTGCTGCTGGACTCTGACATTCACTGAAATCCATCACTGCTATGGCACCAAGGCTGCTTGTCCCACAGGCTGCTCCTAGGCAGTAACTAGGCATAGTATGGACTCTAAGGCAGGCCCTTTCTTGAGAGACAGAGGACACCACTGGTGGGTGACGCTGGCTTAAGGACTCCCCAAGAGGCTTGCCAAACTTTTCTTAGGACTTTCCTTAGCTTGCTAAGAAGTCTAGAATCTTTACACCCAATCTTTCCTTCCTCTTTCCTTCACTCAGGGTCAGACTTGCATGATGATCTGACAGCTCTTTCCCCTCTCTCAACTCCCTTCCCATTTTATCAGGCAATTTCCCTAAGAAAATCCTGTCTTGGTATCCGCTTCCTGGAGAACTGAGGCTAACACATGAGTCATTTTGGGGATGCCTTACCGCTGATCTTTAATGTCCCAGACCCAAGCATGTAAGTGGGATAGGGAGGAAGATGGAGAAAAGGGGATCATTTGAGACTATCCAGAGTATGCTTCATTCCTGGGGAATGGAACCATGTTTTACATATACTTGTATCTAGCAAGATAATAGCTTTCATTTATAAGAGGAGGAAGCCAGAGAAGATTCAGGAATGGCTAAGAGATAAATGTGACTCCTTTATTGTAAGGCCGGTTGCCTCGTCAGGGGCCAAATGGACACACCCATTCCCCTTAGGACCTGAAAACTACGTCATCATTCTGAGAGCATTACTCAGCATCTGGCCTCTCCACACCCATTTCCGCATTCCAATCTCAGTCCTGCACTCATCAGTAAACTAGGCACTTGGCCCCGCTGAAATTTAAAAAGTCCCGCCAAGACCTGCCCAATGGCAGCTTTCCCTGTACGTCCTCAGCCAGCCCACTTGCCAGCAGCCCCGCCTGGCTGCCTATGGCTGCTCGCCTCGTCTGTGCCCAGTCCCTTCATAACCAATGAGAATATCTCCACTTTGTTTCCCCCGCAGCCAATCAACTACCTCCACTCCATATACAACCCCAAGCCCTAATATGAGAAGTGCGACTTCTCTGGCCCCTTTCCCGGACCGTAGAACCTCGCACGGGAGCTGAATAAATTGGCTTTTACTTTTTTACTCCGGTCTCCGTTTCCTGATTTAACTCGGTAATAAACCTTACATTTATGACCTTGAGTTTCCAGGATTATTCCAATTTAGATATTCAGGCCCATCACCAGACCTCATTTACCTTTGGAGGTTTGTAAAACCAGTCCATATCGGATACAGAAGAATAAAATTCATCTCAATTCCTAAACATCATATATATGTATACATATATACACATTAGTGTACTGCATATCTGTTTATACAAGAGCAGTAACTATTAAAGGAAGGATATTGTGTATTGTTAATCCTTGTCAAGAAAATAATCTCCATTCCTGAAGAGATAAAGTCATTAAAACATCTTAAAGTTTTCTTCTACCTGTATTCAGGTAAACTTTTCTTTCCTTTTGATGAGTATTTATTGTTAAGAGCTTAGTGCTTTTACTTAAACTGTCATTGAATTGGAACTTTGCTTGATTATTTTATTTTTGAGCATAATTGCTGTTAGAATAGATAGATAGATGATAGATAGATAGATAGATAGGTAGATAGATAGATAGATAGATAGATGATAGAGTGAGCCATCCAACTATTCCAAGATTCTAGAATTCTAGTCTGTAATCTCCACGTCTAGTGCAACATCATAACCTCAGCTCCTAGCACAATATAAACAGGCTGCGGTTATAGTGTTAGACTAGACAGAAATGGAGATAAGCACATTTCAAAGGTTGTTGATTAAGCCTTGATTTTAATCCTCAAGAAAGTAGATTTAATAAGTTATAATTCACAGAAGATACTTTTTTCATTTGTTTTCTAATATTAGCTAATCCCTTAAATAAGGACACAGCTAGAAGAAATTGAATTTATGCTACAGAACATCTGAAGTAGAGAAAAGGATGGCGATATGGCAACAGAGAACTTCAGTGTTACCAGCTAACCCTAAACATAGTCTTATATGGTTTGGACATTAGCCTTCCTCAAATCTCATATTGAAATGAAAACCCCAATGTTGGAGGCGGGGCCTGGTGGGAGGTGTTTGGGCCATGGGAGTGGATCTCCCATGGCTTGGTGCTGTCCTCACTACAATGAGCTCTCATGAAAGCTGGTTGTTTAGAAATGTGTGGCACCTCCCCACCCCTTGCTCCTGCTCTCACCATGTGACATGTTTGCTCCTGCTTCACTCTCCTCCATGAGAAAACTCCCTGAGGCCTCCCCAGAAACCAAGCAGATGCTGGTGCCATACTCGTACAGCCTGCAGAAATGTGAGCCAATTAAAACTCTATTCTTTGTAAATTACTCAGCCTCATGTACTTTTTTTGTATCAATGCCAAAAGAGCCTATCACATAATCCATCTAAACACAGTTCTTCAGTCCCAAATTCAATCATCCTGGTAGATCATCATGATCTGAATGGTGAATGATATGAAATGTTGAGGGATACCCAGCACTCTATGAGCAGACTGTGGGGTTCTGGGACCGCTTCTGCACTATTGGGTCAACTCAGGAATATAAACATGGAAAGAGAAACTGCTTTCTGCCCAGTTGAGATTCAAATTTATTGAGCTCACATACCCAGGGCTCCCTTGGTCAAAAGGATTGAACATTATATGAAATAACAATGTGGTGTCTGGCCAAAATAGTCCTATAACCTAATTACTGATACCTTTCTGGGGTAACTTTGATTATTCAGGTTTATTAGTTCATTTTCACACTGCTGATAAAAATATACCCGAGACTAGGCAATTTACAAAAGAAAGACGTTTTGGGACTTACAGTTCCACGTGGATGGGAGGGCCTCACAATCATGGTGAAAGGTGAAAGTCATTTCTCACATGGCAGCAGACAAGAAAGAGAGCCTATGCAGGGAAATTCCCTTTTATAAAACCATCAGATCTCATGAGACTCATTCACTATCACAAGAACAACACTGGAAAGTCCCACCTGCATAATTCAATCATCTCCCACCAGGTTACTCCCAGGACATGTGGGAATTATGCGAGTTACAATTCAAGATGAGATTTGGGTTGGGACACAGACAAACCATACCAACAGGTAAGGAATGCCACTTTTTAGTAGGCTAGAATATGATCATGGAGAATAAGACTTTATAAATAACAAAGATAAAACTATTGATGTGATAAGTTTGTGCTTTTTGTTGTAATTTTTTTATTTCCCCCTCTTACCTTTTTTCTATCATTCTGGATTCTGCCTCAACTCAACCAGACACAATTATGGAGTAGGAAAATCCAGACTCTCATAAGTTCATTCAAAAATCCTTATTGAGCACATACTTTATTCCAGTCCTGAAGTTATGTTCTATGGAGATCACAATGAGCAAAATTGACACATTTTCTACAATTATTGGGACTTCAGGTTTGGGAGGGAGATTATCACCGATAAAATAATCTCACAAATCAGTATCTAATTATAAATTGAGAGATGTGCTATGAAGAGCAGGATGCTGTGAAGCACTCAGAGGAAATAATAGTTTGAGCTGAATTCTGAAGCATGAGTAGCAGGTAGTTAGGCAGAGGGCATAGAGAAGAACAAGGGCAGGGTTGGGGGACTGGTTCTAGCAGGTGGATCAGCATGTAGAAAAGCAGAAACAATTGCAGAGCATCTCAAGAATGGGAAGAAGGCCAGGACGGTTGAGCCCCAAGTGTGATGGGGAGTAGGGAAATGAGGCCACAGAAGAAGGCCACAGCCATGGCAGCAGGCCCTTGGACACATGCTGGGGTCCTGAGGATTTTCTCTTCTTGACTTTTCTTTATCCACTTACCTAGTATCCTAAGAGCTCCCCAAAGCTTGCATCCAACTCAGCTTTGCACACTCTCTTCATGAATTTCAAAATCCTCACTCACTCCTCCTCCTCCCCATGAAAACATCCAGGGCTAGCTTGGGGCAACACTATTTACGAGCCCCTGTTCCTTCCTACTATCACTCTGCCTCCTTGGCCTTGCTGCTTTTTCAGCATGGAGTGTCTTGCTACTTTTTTCTCCTTCTTGGTTCAAATTTATTCTCAGATCCTCCTTTTGATGGTGTATAAATGCTTGATTAGAGCTTCCTGTGTAATCCTTTCCAAGGACATTGGATATTGAAAGCAAGGCTTCTCTGATTTTACAAAAAGGAATCCCCATCCAAGGTTTCCAGAGAAGGTATCTTTCAGAGAGGAGAGATATTTGTACACTGACATTCCTGGTGCTTTTAAAATCTGCTGTGTAAGCACCTGCCATTTTTTCCCAAAGCTAAACTTGTTTAGCTCCCAGTAGAAATAGATGAGATCATCACAGCTGCATTCAATAAACCAGTGGTTCTCAAGTGAGGGGAGATTTTTCCCCCAGGGGACTTAAGGTAATATCTGGGGATACTGTTGGTTTTCACACTGGAATAAGATGGTGATGCTATTGGCAGCTAAAGTAGAAGCCAGGGATGCTGCTAACATCCTAAACATCTTCAATGCACAAGACAGTCCCCCAAACAAAGAATTATCCAGCCCAAGTTGTTCATAGTGCTGAGGTTGAAAAACTCTGCAATAAGTCCTTCCAACTTGGACGTGGCAGTTCAAGGTCTACCCTCCTCATCCCTGATTAATATTATTCAGTTGCTAACCACCCACACAATGCACTCACATAATTACTGCATGTATTTTTGTTGATTATGGGTTTCTCCTTCTTGTCTCTCCAATGTAGACATTTAAGGTCTTCAAGGAAATAAAACATCCTTTATATATACTTAGTAGCCCAATATGACCTGGTTGAGCAGCTGGCATCTGGCAGTCTTACTGTGTGTTGATAGGGATTATCTAGACTGCTGAAAAGTACCAGGTCTCCCTTTGGCTTTGCACATTCTCTTTGTACAGGAGACGGGATTGCTGCAATGGACCCCAGGACTTCCCTGTGTAGGAAGGGACAAGGGAATTAAATAGTAATGATAGAACTGATCATTCTGTGGTAACAACAATCCCAAAATCTCAGTGACTTTAAAACTACAAAACTTTATTGCTTACCCACATAGCTACTGAAAACTAGAAAGGAGTTCTGATCCTCCTAGTTATTCAGGGACTTAGGCTCTGTCATGTCAAGATAGGGCTTTGGGGTTTACCTCAGAAGAGAAAGAGACTTTGGAGAATCAGGCCTCACCCCAGAATTGATATAAGCCACTTCTGCTCATGGCCAACAGGCCAGAAATAGCCACACAGCCCCATTTAGCTGAGAAATAACAGCAAGCAGGACTAGGAGATGTGTAGGCTTGGAGCTTATACCCTCTGAAGCCACAGCCCAAGGTCTATGTTGGCCCCTTTCAGCCATAGCTAGAGTGGCTGGGATGTGGTACACCAAGTTACCATGCTGCACACAGCACTGGGACTCTGGACCCAGCCCACAAAACCATTTTATCATAGGCCTCTGGGCCTGTGATGGGAGGGGCTGCTGTGAAGACCTCTGACATACCCTGGACACGTGTCCACCATTGTCTTGAGGATTAACATTCGGCTCCTCATTTCTTATGCAAATTTCTGCAACTCACTTGAATTTCTCTTCACAAAATGAGTTTTTATTTTCTATCATATTGTTAGGCTACAAATTTTCCAAACTTTTATTTTCTGCTTCCTTCATAAAACTGAATGCCTTTAGCAACACCCAAGTTATCTCTTGAATGTGTTGCTGCTTAGAAATTTCTTCTGCCAGATACATTAAATCATCTTTCTGAAGTTCAAAGTTCCATAAATCTCTAGGGCAGGGGCAAAATCCTGCCAGTTTCTTTGCTAAAACATAATAAGAGTCACCTTCACTCTAGTTCTTAACAAGTTCCTCATCTCCATCTGAAACCACCTTAGCCTGGATTTCATTGTCCATATGATAATCAGCATTTTGGTCAAGGCATTCAACAAGTCTCTAGAGAGTTCCAAACTTTTCCACATTTTCCTACATTCTTCTGAGCCTTCCAAACTGTTCCAACCTCTGTCTGTTACCCAGTTCCAAAGTTGCTTCCACATTTTCAGGTATTTTTTCAGCTGTGTCCACTCTACTGGTACCAATTTACTGTATTAGTTCATTTTCATGCTGCTGATAAAGACATACCTGAGACTGGACAATTTAAAAAAGAATGAGGTTTATTGGACTTACAGTTCCATGTGTCTGGGGAGGCCTCACAATCATGAAAGAAGGCAAGGAGGAGCAAGTCACATTTTACATGGATGGCAGCAGGCAACAAGAGAGCTTGTACAAGGAAACTCCCATTTTTAAAACCATCATATCTTGTGAGACTCATTCAACATCACAAGAACAGTGAAGGAAAGCCCTGCCCCCATGATTCAATCACCTCCCATTGGGTTCCTCCCATGACACATGGGAATTGTGGGAATAACAATTCAAGATGAGATTTGGGTGGTGACACAGCTAAACCATATCAATGGCAAAACCCTGTCTCTACTAAAAATACAAAAAAATTAGCTGGGCATGGTAGAGTGCACCTGTAGTCCCAGCTACCCAGGAGGCTGAGATGGGAGTATCACCCGAGTTCAGGTGGTTAAGGCTGCAGTAAACTGTGACTGCCTCACTGCACTACAGCCTGGGTGACAGAGTGAGACCCTGTCAACAAAAACAAAACAGAACAAGAAAGAGAGAGAAATAAAAGAAAAAAGAGAAGTATCTGAAAACGTTTAAGTTGGTAGAATTGACAAGATGTGATAACTGATTGGACAGTGGTATGACTTAGGTGACTGAGTAGGGAATAACACTATGAATTGAGGTGGAGAGAAAGCAGTACATAGGGAAAAGACAAAGAGTTCATTATTTAACCGCTGATTTTTAGTTTCCTAGGGGTCCTACCAGCAGAGAAATTAAGCATGTAGTAGGTACATAGCCTGGCTCAGGAAAGGAATCTAGGCTGGAAATACAGATTTGGGAATTGTCAGGATGGATAGAGGCTAGCTAAGGATGTGAAGGTTGATGAAGTCATCCATCGAAAGTAAGCAGAATGAAAAG
This sequence comes from Callithrix jacchus, assembly GCF_049354715.1. NCBI lineage: Eukaryota > Metazoa > Chordata > Mammalia > Primates > Cebidae > Callithrix > Callithrix jacchus. The sequence continues at coordinate 101,247,547 of NC_133509.1, forward strand.
GAGAGGTGGCCAAAATCTAAAAGCTAGAAAATGTCATTTAAAGAGTGGGTGGAATAAGCAATATTCAGAAAGGTGCCTGAGAATAAGAACTAGGAAGGGAATTGAAAAATCAAGAGCATTTGAGGTCACTAATGCCAGGATTTCAGGAAAGGCTTGATCAGCAGGGTCAAACGTCACCAAAACATTCACTATGTGGATTTAAAAATGGATTTGCATGCAGATATCATGAGTAACCTCCATCGGAACAGTTGTAGCATGGGGAAGCCACAGAAGCCACAGTGGCAGTATAACATGAGGAAGAGGAGACATTGAGTAAATTAACCCTTTACATTTCTTGACTGGGCAGGAAATGACAAGGGAAAAATAGAAGCTAGAAGGAACTCATAAGCAAATCAAGAATTTGGTTTTGTTCAGGTAAAAGACTTCATGCACATTTATATGTGAAGCAGTATGTGCCAATTAATAGGTAAGTTGAAAATAGAAAGAATATAGGAAACTTAAGGCCTAAAGTTCCCAAGGAATCAGGGGTGTGCAATCCAGGGTTCAGGAAGAAGAAATAACATCAGGCATAAGAATCTTCTGCATAAACAGATTTTTGTCCCTGAAGTCAAACAACGTCAGAATGCTTAGACTCTTCCTCTGCTGTCCCTACAAGCCCTGGACTAAATTCAACACATTATCACTTCTGCTTTACTGGGGGCTTTTGCCCTGCTCAGTTATCTCCCTCTTTTTCAAGACAAACACATTTTTCCAGGTTGGGCTACTATTAACTACTCATCTGGGACTTAGCACAACTCCTAGCACCTAGTATTCACTAAATACTGGCTCATCAACCTAGCCTGTTCAGTGGGCACTTCCACACAGTCACCAGAGAATGGACCATATGGGTAGTCAGGTGAAAAGAACAGGCAGACACACATGCAGGGAAGCTCTCTAGGAAAGATTCATTATTCATTCTACAAACATTTACTGAGTGTATGGTGCTGCCTTCAACTATAGAACAGATGGCCCAAGGCAACTGATATACAAGCCCTCCTCCAAACTGGAGGATTCCCTGTTCCCTACAAATGACAAATCAGTGGCTTCTGCACGTACCCATCTGCCGTGATCTGGAGCCCAAATATTCTCTCTGAATCCCAGGCATGGGAAAGCAGATCACTACCAATTTTTCTTTCTGTCAACAGGAGTTGAGGAATAATTATGCCCAATTGACATAAGCAGTTCCAATTGCCTTCAGAACTTGGCCTGAAGCCCAATTATATTTTTCTAGCTTGTGCCACAGTACATGAAAAGTACAATTTGTCTCATTTCCTTCTCTTACTTTTTAGAATATTCAAAAAAATTTGGCTTTGTGAAACTGACCAAGCATGTACTTTAAGAATAATTTTGAACAAGATCCATAAGCCAAGTTAATATGATATATATTTTAAGAGAAATTCAGTTGAAAGAACCTAGATAGATTATTTTTAAATTATATGCACATGAGTAAAGTATATTGCATACAAATCATTTTAAAATGCTGTTGCTAGGTTGAATATATATCAAAGTGGTAAATATGTTCGTGCATATACACACACATAAGGTCCCACATTTGCCAATGTGTTATTTCATAAAAATTATTTTCTAGGCTAGTTGTTTGAAATTTAGACTGTATGTTTCCAGAAGTAATGCATAAATGGTGGGCAGCTTCCCAAGGTCATCCTTCCAAAACCAACTTCACCTATAATTCAGATGAACTTAGTAGGACTGATTTGGTTTCCGGGGGCAATAAAGTATGTATTCAGAAGGGGAGAAAAAGAGGATAGAGGAGCATAGGATTAAACAAACAAACAAACAAAAACAGCTCCAAGTAAAAACTGTTAGTGGGTGGTGGTCTTTGCATCCTCCCCTTTCCAAGACTCCCATGCTTCTCTAAGTCTCATATTCTGGAATAATTTCCCCATCCAAGACCCCCACTTGATACCAAAGGCTCCATATACCAGCTGTGCTTATTCCTTGTCCATGACTAAAATCCACATGCCCCTAGAAATGCAAACCCCACTCCATGGCACTGCCTGTGGGTCTGCCCCAAGGAGCAGGTTCCAGGCTGGAACACGTTGGTGAGGACCAGAACAAGGGAAAGTTTGTTTGGCTGATAAAGTGTCAGCTTGCTCAGTTTTATTTTCTTTCTTTCCCAAACAGATTTGGTTGCTAACACTCTAAAAAGCAGAGTAGATACTATGAGTGCTCACCAACATCCACTTAATCTCTTCTGGGCACACCTCTCAGTCCTTCATTAGTAGGTGGAGCTACATGACTGTCCTGGCCAACAGATTGTGAGCAGAAGTGACATGTGTCCTTGAGGCTGAGGCAGGGAAAACCTCCTCTGTGATGACCCAGGCTTTCTGTTTCTTGGTGTCCTCATTTCCTAGGGCTGCTATAACAAAGTACCATAAACCAAGTGGCTTTCATAACAGAAATTTGTTGTCTCACACTTCTAGAGGCTAGAAGCTTGAACTCAAGTTGCTGGCAGGGTCATGTTCCCTGTAAGGGGATCTGTTCCAGGTCTCTATCTGAGGTTCTGGTGGTTCCTTGGCTTGTGGCAGCATCACTCCAATCTTCATGTGACATTTTCCCTGTGTACATGTCTCTCCCTGTGTCCAAAATTCCCCCTTTTTGTAAGAACAGCAGTTCTATTGGGTCAGGGCCCACTTGATGATATTGTTTTAACTTGCTCACCTCCGTAAAAATCATGTTTCTAAATAAGGTCACATTCTGAGGTACTGTGGGTTAAGCTCAAACATATCGTTTTTGGGAGGATGCAATTCAACCCATAACATGTGGCCACTGCAAACACGGAGACCTGATATTGAGATGGTGGGGCTGGGATGGCTGAATTGATGTAGAAAGGGAAGCTGCCCTGGAGAGTTACCCAGATTCCCTGAGTACTTCAAAGAGGGGTAAATAAGCTTTTGTTAAGCCACTGTCATTTGGAGAGCCCTTGGTTATCACAGCATAGCCTGGCCTAGCCACATAATGATAGAAGAATATTTTACGTAAAAATCTATTATTTCTTCCTTGGATGATCTAGCTTGCTGGGCATGTGTCTCTACATGGCAACCATCAGCAGGAAATTGAAGAGCAACGATTTCTAGACTGAATCATATTCTGCTTCCACTTCCCCCATGCACTACAATCCCTGCTACTCCCTACCATTACCCCCAACTATTCTATCAATGACTATCTTCCCTGTGTCTCTGCTCCTCTTCTTCTTACTTTTGTCTGCTTTGTTTACATTACCTGTCTGGCCTCTTTAAGTTTGTGAGGCTGCCAACTCTGCTTTAAACTGGCTTTGTTATTTATAGCTGCCTCCTTATTTCCCTTTCTGAACTTTTAAATTATAACCTTTGTTTGTGCTCTCAATAGTTCCCCAGGTAGCTGCAGGTTATAATGGAGGAGTAAGTCCCTTTGAGCTTAGGGTCCATAATCATGGGTTTTTTCTGTTCACTTTAAATGTGGAGGCATAAACAGATTTCGGGGGGCAATTTCAAATATATGCTGAAAAATCACCATAATATTGAAAATAAACTTTATACCTATTTTCAAAGCATTTTATACTCAAAATAATTTTATAGGTTAATAGAAGTATTATTATCATCTCTTAATCGATGAAGAAACTAAAGAGCAAAGAAATTAGATGATATGCCCACCACCCCAGAACTGTCAGGGTGGAGACCCATGAAGCTTGTAGCACTCAGGACTCTAAGGGCAATGTCCTTTTCAGCCTCAAGATCTCTGTTTCCTCACAGAACAAATGAAGTTATTTCACAAGGAGTAGGTACTCAGACATCAGCCAGATGGCCAACTAGAGGCCCTACCACTTGTTCCCTGCCCCTAACAAAGACAGATAAAACTAAACATAAATAGCGACATTTAAATAATAATTAAATATATTTAAATGTGCTTACTACACTTAAATGAAAATAACTTAAAAAAGAGCACCCGAGTACATTAAAGAAGTCACAGCAACCCTGGGGGGCACAGAATCTGAGGATAGCCACAGAAAAAAAGAAATGCACCATTCCATCCTCAAGCCGGGATCACCTGGGAGTCAGGAGGAACTTCCTCCTATAGAGATAAGGTCAGCAAGAGGATCCCAGTGCCCTTATCAATACCCTGAACACCTACAGACCTCACCACGGGGGGCCTTGGCAGTTCTCACAAGCACTAGACCCAGCTGAGGGAGCTGCTGGTGGTCCACAAAGCTGTGTCCCTCCCAGAGAAGGAGTGTCACTATGCCTTGCCCCTTGTGGTCCATGCAGCTACTATGGTATGTTGACTTGGAACTTGGACTATTGCTGGAGTCTATCTTGCTCTGGGGACAAGTGGTCATGGTACCCTTTCAACGGTGAGGCTAAGCTGCTGTAGAACCACCCGTACCTGATGGCCCAAACATCCCCAAACTGAGCTGAGACCAGCTGTTTCACCTTTTTCCATGGGGACAAGTAGTGGTGAAGCCACTACACCCACCCCTCCAAGTTAAGGTTAAACCCAGTCCCCGTGGGCTGGAGCTGAAGTAGAATACTCCTTCCCTGGGAAATAGCATCTTGGCAGAGCAGCTCTATCTACCTCTCCTGGTAGCTGCTGCACCCTGCCCCTAGGGCCCTAAGCTGAAGCTGTATACTGTCTTTCATGAAAACATTACCTTATCAGAGCCACTTCATCCACTTCTCCCCATTGCTCTCAGGACCAAGCTAAAGCGCATACCCTCTCCAGGGAAACAGTGCTTTGGCTGAGCTGCCTCATCTACCCTTCACACTTACTGCTGCACCTGTCCCAAGGTACTCAAGCTGAAGCTATGTACTGCTTCCCAGGGAAATGGTGCTTTCGTGGAGCTGTGCCATGTACTCCTCCCAGTTGATGCAGCACCCTGCCACCTGTGATTCTGGTATGCTGAAGCAATATCTGGCATCCTGGAAAATGAAACCTTGGCCACCCAGAGCTGTCATGCTCCCCTGTGCCTGAGTTGAATTGACACCTGCCTCCTGTGAAAGCAGTACTTTGGCTGCCCAGATAGCCATGCCTATCTTGAAGCAGTCCCTAAGTTGAAGCAGTACCCTGCTTCCAAGGAACCTGTGCCTTCATCCCCCAGAGCAGTCATGTACACAAGTACCTAAGTGGAAGCAACATCATGCATTTTAGGGAAATGATATCTGGGCTGCCCTGAGTAGTTAGCCTCACTGAGCCTGAGCTTAAGCAGTGCATCATCCCTGGGGAACTGTGACCTTGGAAGAGCTGAGCAGCTAAGTATTCCAGTGCTGATCTGATATAATTAATATCCCATGTTCCAGGGAAACAGAGCAGTGGCCGAACTGGAACACCCTGCCCTATGGGCCAAACAACTCTAATGTCCTACATCCCTGGTACTAGACTGACCTTGTAGAGACTGAGCTTCTGAGACACTCCTCTCCTTGGGTAATAGAGTCATTACTGTGCTGCTTCCAATCCCCAGGGTCCCAATGACAGCTACACTCTGCTTATCTTGGGTCCTTTCTGCCAATGCACCTGGCCTCACAGAGTCTATCTAGAGTCCCAGAGTCTAGAGTTACTGCTGCACAGGGCCTCATCCCCTGGGACCTGAGTTACCACTGAGCCCTGTTGGCTCTGGTTTTTGAATTGTAGCCATGCATTGTTCCCTAAGCCCAAACCTCAAGAGCACTACTTCTTTCCTGGAGCTGGGCCAAAAACTGTGCCTTGCCCATCAGGGTCAGAATGACAGTTACCACCCAGCCCCTGGCTCCCCTGTTAGGTAGTGCCTCAGAGTCACAGAAGCTGGCTGTGTGAGCAATGTATATAAAACTTTTCTACAGTGAATGAACCTGTACCCCAAGACCCAGATGCCATAATAGATTCATAAGACCTGAGCTTAGAACCCCGGCTCTACAACCCCATCAATCATCTACACTTGGAACCCAACACAACTGAAGGTGTCAGTAAGGTTGTGTCAGTAAGTTTATGTCAGGCCCATCAAGAGGGACCTCCTCAACTGAGTCTCCCCATTATGGGGAAAATGAGAATAAAAGGACCCCAAAAGCCATTGCCACTGAGGACTTTAACAACCTACATTGCTATCTTAGCTGCCAGAAACTTCTACAGCCTGAGTCACTGAGGCACCCACAGTTATTGCTGATATTGATCACAGCTGAAGAAGCAGAATGAAGACAATACTACTGCATCAACTCAAAATCTGAGTCACCATACCCTTTCCAACTACCACATTAAGACCCAATTACAGGTGAAAGTCTCTCTCTACAAAATCTACTCTAGAAAGTTCAGAAGATGAAAATGTTCCACCAGAAGCACAGACATAAATGCAGGAACATAAGAAACACAAAAAAAGGAAGAAAATATGACACCATCAAAGGAACACACTAACTTTCTGGTAAAAGACGCCAAGGAAAAGGAAATCTATGAATTCCAAGAACAGGAATTCAAAATCATAATATTAAAGAAACACAGTGAGATATAAGAAAAGACAGACAGGAAACTCAATAAAACCAGTAAAGCAATTTACAATATGAATGAGAAATTTACCAAAGAGTTAGATATATTAAAAAAAAACAAACAGAAATCCTGCAGCTAAAGAATGCAATGAATGAAATAAAATATACAATCAAGAACTTCAACAGCAGCCTTGATTAAGCAGAAGAAAGAATCCCTGAACTTGAGATAATTTGCCTGAAATTACCCAGTCTGAGGAAAAATAGAAAGCTGAATAAAAAAGAGTGAAGAAGACCTATAAAACTTAAAACCGCATTAAGGAAATAAATATTTACACTGTGGAGTTCCAGAAAAAAAGAAGAAAGGGTTAAAAAAACATATTTCATGGGATAATAGCTAAAAACAACCCAAGTCTTGGAATAAATATGGACATCTAGATCCAGGAAGCTCAGATATCCAAATATGTTCACCTCTAAAAGGTATTCCTCAAGGCACATTATAGACAAACTTCTAAATGTCAAAGATAGAAAGAGAATTCTAAAAACAGCAGGAGACAAGATAGATATAAAAGGATCCCTATTAGTCTAATAGCATATTTCTCAGCAGAAACCTTATGGACCAGGAGAGAATGAAATAATATTTTCAAAGTGATGGAAAAAAATGTTCAGTCAAAAATTTTATACCCAGCAAAGCTATTCTATCCTATAGAAATGAAGAAGAGTTTTTCTCAGATAAGTAAAAACTGAGGAACTAGACAGGCATCACAAGAAATGCTCAATGAAGTCCTACATCTTGAAGCAAAAGGAAAATAGCCCCATCATTATGAAAATATGCAGAAGTATAAAACTTATTGATAGAGAACATATGCAAAGAATCAAACCTTATCACTACCATAATTATAAACAATGAAAGAGGAAGAAAGGAACAAAGAATATGCAAAATAACCAGAAAACAATTAATATAATGACAGGAGTAAATCCCTATCTAGCAATAATAACCTTGAATGTAGATCAAAAGATATAAACTGGCTGAATGGGTTTAAAAAAAAAAAGAGTTGATATATGCTGCCTATAAGAAACATTTTTCTGTTTAAAAACAGATAAAGACTAAAAGTAAAGGGTCAAAAAATATTTCATGCAAATAGTGGCCAAAAGAGAGCAGTAGTACTATAATTATATCAAATAAAATATACTATAAGTCAAAAATTATAAAAAGAAACAAGGAAGGTCGCCAAATAATGAAAAAGGGATAGTTCAACATGAGGATATAACAATTGTGCATATATATGCACCCAATACCAGGACATTCATATATATAAAATGAACAGTACTGTATCTAAAAGGAGAGATAGACCCCAATACAATAACAGTTGTGAATTTCAACTCCCTACTGTCAGCATTGGAGAGATCATCCAGACAGCAAATCAACAAGGAAGCACTGAATTTAAACTACACTTTCGACCAACTGGATCTAACAGACATTTACAGAACACTTTATCCAACAGTTGCATAATAAACATTTTTCTCATTAGCACATAGAAAATTCTCCAAGATAGACCATATGTTAGGCCACAAAATAAAGCTCAACAAATTTTTAGAAACTGAAATTCTGTTAAGCACCTTTTCTGACAATTCAGTAAAACTAGAAATCAATAACAAAAGAAACTTTTGAAAATATAAATACATAGAAATTAAACAACATGCTTCACCATAATCATTCACCATGATCAAGCATATTTATCCCAGAGATACAAGGATGGCTTAACATGCAAATCAATAAATATGATATATCATATCAATTGAATGAAACTCAACAACCATATAATTATATCAATAGATGCAGAAGAAGCATTTTATAAAATTCAACAGCACTTCATCATAATAAGTCTCAAAAAATTAGGTATAAAAGGAACATACCTCAACACAATAAAGGCCAAATGTTACAAACCCACAGCTAACAATATACTGAATGGGGAAAAGCAAAAAGCTTTTCCTCCAAGACCTGGGAAAGACAAGGATGCCCACTCTCACTGCTCTTATTCATTATAGTAATATTTGAAGTTCTAGCCATAGCAAATAGTCAGGAGAAAGAAATAAAGGGCATCCAAATTGAAGAGGGGGAAATCAAATTGTCTCTGTTTTCAAATTACATTATCTTATGTACAGAAAACTCTAAAAGTCATATCAAAAACTGCTAGAACTTATTAACATATTCAACAAAGTTGGAGAATATAAAATCAATATACAAAATCTATAGGGTTTCTATACAGCAACAATGAATTAGCTAAAAAAGAAATCAAGGGCTGGGCGTGGTGACTCATGCCTGTAATCCCAGAACTTTGAGAGGCTGAGACAGGTGGATCACAAGTTCAGGAGTTTGAGACCAGCCTGGCCAACATGGTGAAACCCTGTCTATAAAAGAAAAAAAAAATTATTTTAATAAATCAAAAAAGTAATTCCATTTATAATAGCTACTAAAATACAGACCTAGGAACAAATTAAACAAAGGAATTGACAAATCTCTACAAGGAAAACTGTAAAACATTGATGAAAAAAATGTAAGACACACAAACACAAACACACACACACACACACGCAAGTAAAGACATTTCATGTTCATGGATTGCCAGAATGAATATTGTTAAAATGAACATACTACCAAAAGTGACCTACAGGTTCAATGCAATTCCCATCAAAATACCAATGACATTCTTCACAGAAATAGAAAAAAAATTTATATGGAACTACAAAAGACCCCAAATGGCCAAAGCTATTCAGAATAACAACAAAAACCAAAGCTGGAAGCATCAAATCACTTGTCTTCAAAATATACTAAAAAGCTGTAGTAACCAGAACAGCATGGTGCTTGCACAAAAACAGATACATAGACCAATGGACCAGAGTAAAGAACACAGAAGTAAATCCATGTATTTATAGTCAACTTAGTTTTGACAAAAACACCAAAAACTCACTAGGGAAGGGAGTCTCTTCAATAAATGGTGTTGGGAGAACTGAATATGCATATGGAAAAATAAAACTAAACCCCCATCTCTCACCATATACAAAAATAAAATAAAAATGGATTTGAGACCTAAACTTAAGACCTGAAGAAAACATGGGGAAAACTTCAGGACATCGGACTGGGCAAAGATTTTATGGAGAAGACCTCAAAAAGTGCAAAAAATAAACACATGGGATTATATTTAAAAATATAGGCAACAAAAGCAAAAATAAACAAATGACATTATATTAAACCAGAAAGCTTCTGCACAGTAAAGGAAACAATCAACAGAGCAAAGAGACAACCTGGAGAGTGGAAGAAAATATTTGCAAATTATTCATCCAACAGGGGACTAATATCTATAATATACAAAGAACTCAACAGCAAAAAAGAAAACAGATTTCAAAATGGGCAAATGAGCTGAATAGATCTCTCAAAAGAAGACATACAAATGGCCAATGGGTATATGAAAAAATGCTCAACATCACTAATCATCAGGGAAATACAAATCAAAACCACAATGAGATATCATCTCAGCCTAGTCAGAATGGTTATTACTAAAAAAGACAAAAGATAACAAATGCTGGCAAGGATGTGGAGAAAAGGGAACTCTCATACACTCTTGGTGGGATTGTAAATAATACAGCCATTATACACAACAACCATTACAGAAAATGGTATGGAGCCTCCTTACAAAAAGTAAATATTGAGGTACCATATGATCCAACCATCCAACTACTGAGTATATATCCAAAGAAAAGGAAATAAGTATATTGAAGCTATATCTGTATTTTCATGTTTATTGCAGCACTAGTCACAATAGCCAAGATGTGGAATCAACCTAGATGTCCATCAACAGATAAATGGATAAAGAAAATGTGGTGCATGTACACAATGGGGTACTATACAGCCATAAAAAGAATGAAATCCTGTCATTTACAGCAACATGGATGAGCTTGGAGGACATGTTAAATGAAATAAACTAGGCACAATAAGATAAATGCTGTATGTTCTCACTCATATGTAGGAGCTAAAAAAAGTTGCTCTCATAGTAGAATAGTGGTTGCTGGAGGCTGGGAAGGATGGAGGGAGGTACAGATGATGAGAGGTTGATTAGCAGACATATAATTACAGCTAGACAAGAGGAATAAGTTCCAGAGAATGTTTCCAACACAACGAAATGATACATGTTTAAGGTGGTAGATATGCTATTTATCCTGATGTGACCATTACACATTGTATACATATATCAAAATATTTCACTGTACTCCATAAATATGCACAATTATTATGTGTCAACTAAAAATGATAAAGCAAAAAAAGGAGTAGGAGTTTCTGAATTTACATTTAGCCATGGAAGTCTTATACTAGCCCAAGTTCATGTGGAATAGTCAATAGCAGGAAAACAGCTCTGGTTGAAGTAAAGGTAGGCTCTGGAGTCAGGCAAGTAACATTTTGATACTGGCCACTCTTTTGATGAAGGCACATTTTGACCTGAGAGAAGATATAATCCATTAAACTTTTATCTTAAAAATTTGCCAATTTTCAGCCAGGTATGATGGCATGTGCCTATAGTCCCAGCTACTCAGGAGACTGAGTTGGGAGGATCACCTGAGCCTGGGAGACAGAGGTTGTAGTGAGCTGAGATCACACCACTGCACTCTAACCTGGGTGACCAAGCGAGACCCTGTCTCCAAAAAGAAATAATAATAATAATAACAATTCTCTTTTAATTATCAAATGTAGTAGATTGAATAATAGCTCCCCTCCCCCACAAAAAATATATTCACCTCTTCCTATCCCTAGAACCTGTAAATATTATCTTAGGTGGTAAATAAGTGAATGTTACCTTATTTAGAAAATGGAAATTTGCAGATAAAATAAAAGTTAAGAATTTGGAGATGAGGAGATGATCCTGAATTATCTGGGTGGGCTCTAAATCCAATGACATTGTCCTTACAGAAGACCAAAGAGAGAAGGCACAGACACAGATCACGTGAAAACAGAAGAAGAGGCTGGTTTTATATGGCCACAAGCCAGGGTACACCTCGTATGCCTGTGTAAGGTAAGCCATCTACACCTGGAGCCACCAGAAGCTGAAAGAGGCAAGAAAATATCCTTCCTTAGAGCCTTCTGAGGAAGCACAGCCCTGATAACACATTGATTTGGACTTATGGCCCCCAGAAGTGTGAAAGAATAAATTTCTGTTGTTTAAGCTACCAAGTGTGTGCTTGTTATAGCAGCAACAAGAATCTCATACACCAAGTAACATGAAAATCCAATAAGTCCACCCTATACCTGAGCATTACTGCACTGCCAACGCCATTTCAGGATGAAAAATCGAGGATGAGGTTAAGTTGAAGTATGCAGCAAGGGTGGGATGAGATTCAGAGATGGAGTGAGGTTCAAAAGTTTTCCAAGCCTTTATTTATGCTTTGGCTGGCCCTCTCTAATTCATCATCAGAGTTAAAGATACTATGAATATGGATATTTAGCCTCTTGTTCTCAGCCCCAGACTGCACAGTAAATTGTCAATTACATTTCTAGTAGTTCTCTCAGAACTTTTGGTAATATACATTTTCATTTCATAATACCCTATGCAATGCTGGTTTGGGGAGATAAGCCTGATACTCCTAAGACTCTATCCCAGTTTAATCAGACTTCTAAGAAAAATGTTTAATATTATTTACAAAAGTAATAAATATGTATAAAAATTCAAACAATTTATAAGTGAATAAAATAGAAAATGAAAATCACCATAACAGGGGTAGAGGTTGGAGTAGACTAAAAATTAAGGGTAGCTATTACATACATTATTGATGATAAGGACCAATGATTTTACTAGTTTACAGGATTATTTTGTGCAATCATGCCATGACAAAATACCTGCATTAAAATGACTGAGCCAAAATGAAACTTGCATAAAGATAGCCATGTCAAAACACTCTGCTCTGCCTGGAGAACTGTCCAATGTCCCTGACCTTATAACACCCAGGAAATCCTTTAAGAGACTCTCAGTAACTCCTAAGAAATCTTTGACCACGGTTTAGAAAATGTTGAGAGACATTCTTAAAATGCCTCTTAGCTGTGACATTCAATAAATGTATGTGGATATGGATGTGTTCAACAGACAGTCATAAAAAAACACAATGCAATAGAAAGCTACTGAAATGATACCCATAAACCAGTTAATGCCTGTCAGCAATCAGGAAACTAGTAGCTTCTGCCTCTGTTTATACTTATAGTTGCAACCCAACGATGTTTTTACTTAACTGATGACAGCTGTCTCCATGAAAAGCTATTAGCACATTAGGTCTTTATTGAAACTGACAAAGTAATAAATAATGTTTGTGACTTCTCTTTTGTTCACAAGGTTAATTGTTGTTTAATAATATTCTTGTGATGTGTTACAAGCTCCCAAGGAATTATACATGCAAACCATTAGACTAAAAACAGAAGCCTCAACAATCTACTTATTGTTGATAGGTCTAAAACATAAAGGTAGTAAAGTACTAGGTAATACGATGATTACCTAAGATTTTGCATTATTTCTAATTTTTAATTTAAATCAACATGCTTATTTAGCAAAATACTAAGCTAGAAACTCTGAGAGGTACAAAGATTTTTAATAAAAGGTATTACTTCTGTTCTTAGGAAATGTTCGATGTTGTTGAGAGAATGTACACATATTAGTGAATTATTTAATGAGCCATATTCAGAGGATACAGAAACAAAACTACCTCTACTTGGTTGTAATGTATAATCTTTTTTACATACTGCTAGATTTGGTCTGTCAAAATTTGTTGAGGATTTTTTAAAGCCTATGTTATTTTTTTAAGCCACTGTTTCTTAGTTACTTTGCTACTTGCTGCCAAACACAGCCGAACTTACCTACCTGTGGTTGTTTAGGAACCACTTCCTTCAAAGTGAAACAGGACCTGAGAGATCACCAATTCCAGCCTCTCTGTCCTACCAGAGAGGAGGGTGGAGCCCAGAGAGATGAAGGAATTGGTCCGAACCACATGGCAGCAGCAAAGCCCAGACCAGAGCTCAGTTCCCCCAGTTGTTCATTTCTTTGAGTCCTCACAAGTTGGTTTCAGTTGTACCAATACTGTCTTTTATACTTTCCCCAGTTTGCACACAATACTTAAAATCCCAACACACAAATAAAACACAGAATATAGATAGAAGGGGGAAAATGATGATGATGATGATGATGATAATGGTTGTGGTAGTGGAGATGAAGAAGGGAGAGGAGAAGAAAGTTCAAATTAGTGAGAGTTTACAATGGACCAGGCACTTTGCAAACACATCTATTGTAATCTTTGCAGCATTCATGTGAGGTAGGTACTAAAATTATTATAACTTTACAAATGAAAAAACAGTGACATTAGATGTCTGAGGTCACCTGGTAAGTGGCTGCTAGTAAATGTGAATTCCAAGACTGGTCTGATTTCAGAGCCTGGATTCTAAACAGCAAAACTACAGGCTATGTCACTCCTGGTAAACCCTGCCCAGCCTGCAGGTCTGAGGGAGCCTGGACAGGGAGATGGGGAAGTCCTTGCTGATGGAGTCTGAGAAACCCCTAAGGAAGACTCAGATTACTACAGCAGCCCCAAATGACATTTTTAGCTTTCGCTCTCTGTGGTGCATTCAGTTACCAAGACAATCATCTCAAATAAGAATTCCAGTGAAGCTCAGAGCAAATTAATTAGCCATGCTGCAGACACATTAAAGCTCTGCAAGCAGTTACTATAGTAGGTAACCTTGCATGTTTTACAAAGTGTGGCGTTTTCATTTCAGCTCATATTGAATAATGAATAATTTTTCCTGCCCCCTGCTAAACAGTGAATGATGAGAAGCCCTTTGGTAATTCAGTGATGTTGAATTAATCTGTTGGTAGATTATCCATATTTTCTCCAAAGCCACCATCCCCTTATTCTAGGTCTCTCCCACTTCTTGCCCCTCCCTCCCCCACAAATGCTATCACATACCTGGAAAGGAGATGGCACTCCATTCCTGAATACAGATCCAGCATCTGACAGCAATGCCAGCAGCAGGAACTTCCAGTGGGGGAATGTAGAGGGGAGTGGTATGAGAGGCCATCTGCTTTCCAGGCAATACAGATATGGTAGTACTGCCCGGCAGCCTCAGCACCCATCCTGAATCCACCCGGCCGAGAGGTGTCACATGGCATTGCCTCCCAAGGAAAACAATCCCAACACTCCCTGTTGCTCTCAAGCCCCATGACCTCCTTTATTTGCTTTCAGAAAAAAAAAGAATATATATATAATATATTCTATATATATATATATATATGAGATATATTCCTTAGTATTATTTCCCTCCACCACTGAATGTAAATGCTATGATAGCAGAAACTTGGTTTTGTTCATGGATATCTCTCTAGCACCTAGAACAATGCCTGGCATGTAAAGATACAAATAATATTTGCTGAATAGATAAACTCCAAATACATTTGCCACAATGTCAAGTTTACTGAGGATTTTCTTGGGAGGTAGAAGACAGAAGGAAATTATATCATGTGGCAAGATTTCACTCAGTCTCCCACCACATGTCCGTTCTGTGATCTAACTCCTCTCCTTTTTCCACCCAGCCTTCACAAATGCCCCTCAGTTGTCCAAACCATCCAGGAGGTACATGCCCTACCATCAGAACAAAACCCAGCATCATTGCACCTTTTCCTCACTTCTACCTTAGAAATCATTTCAGCCAAAGACAAAACCACCCTAACATCAACAGGGAACTAAATAAATTATAATGCATTCACAAAATGAATATTATACAGTTATCACAAAGAACTAGGTTGACAATAGACAGAGAGTTGGTAACAATGACCAAGACATATTTTTTAATGAAAACAGCAAGGCATGGTACCACATGTATACTATGCTTATATATGAGTATGTGTTTAAATATATATGCATGTGTGTGTGTAGAGAGAGAGAGAGAAAGAAACATATTAGTATCTGCTTAGTAGATCTCTGAAAAGACATATAAGAAACTGTTAACTGTAGCTGCCTTGAGGGAACAGTACGAGGACAATAGGTTAATTTTGGAAAGAGATACACTTTTTAGGTTTTAGGTTTTTTGGTACTGTTTGAAGTTACAGTTTTTTAGGGTTTTTAATTCTATGTGTTTGTGCTTTTATTTAAAAATTAAATAAACATAATTATATACAAAATAAAAGAAAGAGTATAGAGGAACAGGCAGTCAAATAGCCAACAAAGCCATTGATTAATTTCACCATGCCTCTGAAATAACTCACCCAACCAAATAGGAATTTCGTGCCCTGGAGTGTCTGCTGATAACATAAGACTTATTCTGTCTTTTTTTTTTTTAATAGGAATTGAATCTCTATGCTTCCATTCTCTGTGAGAGTAAAACCTCAAAGAATATAATGGTACCCTCCTGTTGGATCCCAAGGCCAAAGAAACTCAGTGAGCTGGTAATAGACTTAAAAAAGCATTTGCTCCAGATAAGCTATTTAGATTAACTTTGGAGTTGGTCCCCCTAGAATTTTTAGTTCCTCCAGCCGTGATTTTCATGGAAAATAATTTTTAATCAGAATAAATTAGCTTTTGAAATAACAATACAATGTAATGAGTATTTGTAAATATGTTACATTTGTCAAGAGCTCTCCAATCACATCAGTTGGTTTTCTGGAATATATTTCTCACTGAATTATTTATTATCTGCTTGTCCTGTCTCCTATATTCACCACTTGCTAATGTGTCCTATAAAGTTGTTAGGTCAATTGTTAGAATAAGAGAGAGAGCAAGAGCAAGTATTTTCTGTTTTTGTGTTATCCCCAGAGGAGGAAGGCTACCTGTCCCGTGAAGGGGGTCCCCTAAGAGTGTTCTCTGAACTCTCTTAGGAGATGAGGGTGTTAGTTTTTTGCCAGGAGGTACCCTGGAAGCTGTCAGCCACCTTTAGTGGCTGACTGAGCCATGTTTCAGAGTCAATGAGGGACACATCCAAAAAATGTTAAGTCAGTATCCAAAAAATGTCCCATTTGGGCCATCCTCAGCTCCCACAGATTCTGCCAGGCCCCTCACCTACACCTACACCAACACCTAACCTGTACCAAGATCTCTACACCCTGTCTCTCAGACTGAGTTAGTCAAAAAACTGAGGGAGATTGAGCATAGACAAGAGAAACGGAAGGCTGGTGAATTTCACATGAAAGAAGTAAGGAAGGCTGGGTGCAGTGGCTCACGCCTGTTATCCCAGCACTTTGGGAAGCCAAGGTGGGTGGACCACCTGAGGTAAGGAGTTCAAGACCAGCCTGGCCAACATGGTGAAACCCCATCTCTATTAAAAATACAAAAATTAGCTGGGCATGGTGGTGGGTGCCTGTAATCCCAGCTACTCAGGAGGCCGAGGCAGAAGAATTGCTTGAACCAGGGAGGCAGCGGTTGCAGGGAACCAAGATCATGCCATTGCACTTCAGCCTGGGCAACAAGAGCGAACTCTGTCTCAAAAAAAAAAAAAAGTAGGGAAAGTCCTTTTCTTAAAGTGATTCCACGACATTTGGTGTGAACAAGGAGACCATGGTGGAAAGATGAGTACCTTTCTTATTGCCAAGAATAAAATAGGCTGGATGTTATGCTTTCAAGCTAGCAGAAAGAGAAGGGACTGCAGTAAGGACTGAATAGTACATACTGTGCTATCTGATTCTGGGTAAGTCAGATGGAAACTACCAGAACAGATGTAGATGAGTCAAGCACTGCAAACAAGTGTAGGCTCATATCTCCATAACTTTCTATTTTGTATCTTCCTGAAATTAAAGAAAAATTGTTAATGTAATCAGCAAATTCCTAGATCATTTAAAATTACAGAGAATAAATTAATAATGTGGCATTTTAATTTAGTGTCTGATTAGCTAATAAAGAGGTGCCATTTAGAGCTGAATGATCCCCTACTTCTATCCTTATAGCTTTGTTCCTGTAATTTAAGGCCTTGGTAATCACTTGCAAATCATTAAAGTCAAGAGTCCACTTTAAACTCTTATCAGTCATTTACACATAAGTGTGAATTAATATGTATTACATCCCACCTCTCCCCACCAAAAAATAACTTTCATGGTGAGGAGGAGGAACAGAACATGGTCCTGAGTATTTGAGAGAGCTGGAAAAGAGATGCCACCACAGAGTGGGGTAACTAGGAAGAAAAGATGGAAACACAAAATAGGCATTGAAGATAAATTTCACCATTTTTCTTGGGGAGCAGGCTTAAGGGCAGCAGAGAGCTTTGGCCACCTGAGGTGTTTCTGTGCTCTGTTTAGCGGCAGAAAGCATGGCATTTTCTGATTCATATAACCACGTGATCTTTAGAGGAGCCTCATTCAAGGGTATCTGCTAACTGCCCAAGCTGCGGTTGTTCATGGCCCCTTCCTCTAGCAGCACAGAACCTCACTCTAAAGTTTTGCAGGACTCATTCTCTGCTGCGGAGTGTTACCTCCACCTAGCCACTTCCCCTTCTCTTAAACACAGTGATATGCACCTTGAATACTATACTATAAATATAGAATTCACAATGGTTTACAAATTCATCTGCATGGCCTATTATTGGCAACTTCTTAAAAAATCACCTCTAATGCTAACTGTGACTTCATGAAGGAAACTGGTATTAGACTAGATTCCAGCTGGCTTCCACAGCTAGAGTTCTGACATTTAAGCAAACTGAACCTCACTGTTATGGGCTAAATTGTGTCCCACAAAAATTCGTATGTTGAAGTCCTAACCCCTAGTACCACAGAATATGACCTTATTTAGACATATGGTCTTTGTAAATGATCAAATTGAGATGGTTCCTTTAAGGCAGGCCCTAATCTATGCCCTTATTAAAAGAAGGAATGTGGAGACACACACAGACACACACACACACACACACACACGGAGATTGCCACATGAACATAAAAGCAGAAATCGGGGTGAGTATCTGCAAACCAAAGAATTGTCAGCAAACCATCAGAAACTGGGAAAGAGGCATGGAACAGTTAACTCTCATAGCCCTTAGAAGAAACCAAGCCTGACAACACCTTGAGCTTAAACTTCTAGTCTCCAGACTGTGGACATTACCATCAAACTGTTGTTGAAGCCTCTCAGTTCATAGTACTTTGTTACAGTAAACCCAGAAAATGAATACACCCACCTTCAAGGTTTTGGCTCAAAAGCTGTTGCCTTAAACCCTAATATGCAAAAATATTCCTTTCTCTACTTTGCCCAACCATTTCAGGAATCAGTCTTTAGTAAAATATCTCCAAACAGCTATGAGTCTTGAGTTTCCACTGGAGAAAGAGAAACTTGGGTTTAAGTTCTGGTTAACTAATTGTGAGAACCTGAACAAGTGGTCTCACAACCCTATGCCACAGTTTCCTGATTATAAAATAGGAAGGCTGACTAAAATGCACCTCTTGTGCCTATTCCAACTGATTTGTAGTGGCAACCTAGAGTACTGCCATTCTAGGTGGACCAGATCTCTAAATCCCATTGACTCTCCTCACTTCATCAGGTAAGAATCAGATAATTTAATGAGTAATGTTGATTCTTCTTACACACACTTTCAACAGATGGGACTCCTCACATTCCCACAAAAGTAAGCATTCAGCTCTGGGATCACTCTTTGCACTGGCATGCAGATGTCTTGACTGAGCAGAAGGAGACAATGATTGATTAGCAATGTCTGCCTCTCACACAAGATAGAAATTGCCTCACATGACCTGTGGATTTGCCAGCCCTGGACTGAATGATCTCTGAGCCTTTCCAAATCTAAAAACCATACGATTTCTTCCTCCACTGATCCAGGGGCTTCTTGTTGTTGCCTTCATTATCACTTTCAAATTTTGCTGCTTTACACTATTCTCTCATGAACCATCTTCCTTATTTCTCTTTCTCTCTCTTACCTCTTCTCCTACCTTTTCCTGCTCTTCTCCTGTGCTTCCTGGCTCTGGTTGCTAGCAGAGTTGTCTATTATAGCTGTCATTAGCCCATGAAAATGAATTTTTCTTTCTTGATTGGTAAAATGATTAGTCATAGGGCACTGTCTGCTATTTTCCTCAGAGCTTGGCTATTTTCCACAGAGCTTATACTAGTCTTTTTAAAGTTTCCTACAGGCTTGTCATAGTCCTGGGTAGCTATGAGTGCTGGACGTTGTTGTGATACCACACAGAGCCTTTGCAACACTTGCTGATTGACAGGAGGTAAAGCCACAGTCACAATTTCCCAAAATGAGGTGATTATTTTACAGTAAACAAAGTCCTATATTATTTAGAGCCTTCCATATATTATTATCCTGTTGGATCTTCTTAATAATCTTGTGATATAGGCAGGACGAAAACTATGTTAGTCCCACTTTATATTTAAGGATCAGAATCAGAGAAACTAAGTGAGTCAACTACACAAAATTAATACATTTCAAAGTTGTGTCATCCTGCCAATCATCCAACCAATTATTTAATCTCACTCATGAAAGTATTATCATGTATGAATAGAGAATCTTTAATAACCATCAACACCTACGAAATAAGTTGTTAGCCTGGCTGGAATTGCACTGATTAAAGACCACATTTCATGGGGACTTAAACTATAACCCAAACAGCTTTTTTTCAAAGCATCAGAATGGTTTCTATCTAAAGAACTGTCTTTGAGGCCAGGCACGATGGCTCATACCTGTAATCCCAGCATTTTGGGAGGCCGAGGTGGGTGGATCACTTGAGGTCAGGAGTTCGAGACCAGTCTGGCCAACATGGTGAAACCCTGTCTCTACTAAAAATACAAAAATTAGCTGGATGTGGTGGTGCATGCTGGTAACTATAGCTACTCAGAAGGCTGAAGCAAAAGAATCACTTGAACCTGGGAGATGAAGCTTGCAGTGAGCCAACATCACACCACTGCACTCCAGCGTGGGAGACAGAGTAAGACTCAGTCTCCAAAAAACAAAAAAAAAAAAGAAAGAAAGAAACTGTCTTTGAGTGAACCAGTTTGCTCTAATTTTTCAAATAACTCATAGGCTCTGCTTGCCTTATCAGGCATGAATAGGTAAATTTAAATAAATAAAGAAGTCCATTTTACACACGGTTCCAAGTCAATAGGTTCACAGTGAAGGAAGGCCTATGTTTTACCCCACATTTATTGCAGAAGGGCAATGAGCTTTGGGATCACTATCTTCCTTGCTTTGCAGATGCCCTTTTCACTACACTCTAGATACCATCAGTGTGCCCAGTAGTCAAACTCAGCATAAAAATACAAATGTATTGCCAAGCATCTGCACAGGGTAACAACCATTCTTCAATGTTTTCTAGGAAAATAATGAAACCATAGTAAGGTATATGCTGCATATTACTGCCACTTTTTTCAATCTTTATCACTGGACTTTTCTGAAATATTGGCAAAAATAATAATAGGTTCTTTAGTCTAAATTTTCTTCTGTACTAAAGACTTAAAAAAAAAACAGCTATACCGAGAGCTCAAAATAGTAAAAGCATGCTGTAGAAAAGCACACCTCTCTGGGATGAGAAATTAGCATTTCCTCTGCCTCATGATTCTGGTGAAGTGTCGAGTTGGAGTTCTGCAGGGGCGAGCAATGAAAGCTCACCTCAGGAGGTACAGCTATGCTCAGGTTTAAAGCAGTGAAGAACTACAGGTTTTCTCCCTTAAGAGCTGGTATTAGGGAAAAGTGGGAACACCGCTATCTTTCTTTGTTCATGATAGGCATTACCCAAATCATTTGCCAAAAGGACAGGGCACCGGTTTCAAATAAGTCTTTCAGGATGAGATGGCAGAGAACTCATTATCAGATTAGAGATTAAAGGCCACCAGGGTGACTGTTGCTGGGCAGACCTCCCACAGCCCTGAATCACTCACTCTTCATGAGGCTGCCCACCCACACTACAGCACAAGCATGGTCATCTATCAAGTGGCTATAATATGTTTGTGAGGCTCAAATACTCAGATGCTTTTTAGGCCCTATTTTATCAGACTTTTCACCATATAAATCATATTTCGTCATTCCCTACTTCTTTAAGTCCTCTTTTTTATCTGCTTCTATGACACCAAAATCTCATTCTGACAACCCTTTCCCAATGTTTCACTGATACCTTTTCCTCTAACTTCTAAAAGTTGGATTTCCTAAAAGAGCTTTCAGTTTGTATTATTGTTTTATCCAAACTTTCTCTTTACATAATCTCATTCATTTTCATCATTTTAAATATTATCTATATACCACTGATACAAAAATTTTTCTCCACAGAGATCCCTCTTCCAATCTCTAGCTTTGTTTATCCAACTACTTTCCTATGAAGACAGCCTTAGATGTCTCAAAAGCTACTCAATTCAACAAAATCAAAATCGAAATCTTTATCTGATTTCTTGCTTACATTTTGTTCAATAAAAACAGGCTGCCACCTATCTTAGGAGAATCACTTTTGGTAATGGTAGACTAGATAAGTTAGACCAACTGTTCCCCCGAGAACAACTAGAAAAGCTAGTGGAAAAGTTCTAAATCTTTTTGAGGACACAAGAGAACTAATATGGCAGTGAATAATTATGAGACCAAGACATTACAAAAGGAGACCTAGAGACAACTTTCAGTTTATGTAGAGATGGTGGAGAGGCAGAGAAACTGAGCAGAGCTTTCAATAAACTTATAAGGTAATAGGACAAAAGTTAGAATTTAGGGCCTCTTAACAAAGTGAACCCTAGTAAATTCCCAGGCTTTGCTTTGAAACCCTGTATTAGGGTGTGTGTGTGTGTGTGTGCGCATGTGTGTGGAGAGAGAGAGAGAGAGAGAGAGAGAAATACTGAGATTTATTTTAAGGAATTGGTTCATGAGATTGCAAAGACTGGCAAGTCTGAAATCTGCAGGACAGGTCAGCAATCTAGAAATCCAAGGAAGAGTTGGTGTTATAGCTCAAAGTCCAAAGGCAGTCTGGAGGCAGAATTCCTTCTTCCTCGAGGGAACCTCAGTTTTTTTTCTTAAGGCCTTCAAACTGATTGGACGAGGGCCACTCACATTATGGAAAATAATCTGCTTTACTCAAAGCCAACTCATTTAAATGTTAATTATATCTTCAAAAAATACCTTCACAGCAATATCTATACTGGTGTTTGGCCAAATATCTAGGTGCAGTGGCAAAGCCAAGTTAATGTATAAAATTGATTATCACAGACTAGAAGGGCCTACACCCTAAAAGGAAAGGTAAAGAAGAAAAAGTTTGCCCTTACAGAGTTTGAAGCCAAATTATCTCAATCCTAGAATAGTATAAGGTAATAAAGAATTACTAGTGCCTAATGTCTCTTATAAGCAAGCATGTCCCTTTCTTCAAAGGGAGACAATAATATCCTGAGCCTCAAATAATTGTTATAAATTTTTATATGTAATGTTTGGAATACACTCAAATATAACTAGGCATATAAAGAAAGAAGACAATATGAGCAAAAACTAAGCAAAACAACAAATAAAAGAAACACACTTTAATATGTTAAATATGGGCAAGGAAATAATATAAAAAATTAGTCTTGGCAGGAGCTGAAAACTTAAAAAAAAACAAAAATTTCAGAGCTGATATTACAATATCTGAAATTAAGAACCTAATGAATGGGTTTATTAGCTGACTGCATATGACAAAAAGAAAAATTAGTGAATTAAAGGATAGATCAGTAGAATAGTAGGGTGTATTCAAAATAAAACACAGAAAACAAGTCTATGAAAAGGCCTAATGTATATGTGAATCAGAGTCCTAAAAGGAGAAAAGTTAGACTAAGAGTGAGAAGCAATATTTGAAGAGATTTTGGCCAGAAATCTTAAAACCTGTTAAATTTGCTTATATTTTATAATGTAGCTTCCAAATATATAAAGCAAAAAACACAGAAGGAGAATGTTCAAATCCACAATTATAATGTAAAACACGCCTCTCTTATAGCTAGAACACTCAAAAAAATCAAGAAGGGTACAGAAGATCTAAACAACACAATTAAATTTTCCATGATTAACATATATAAAGAACATTGCACTTAATGACTGCAGAATACATATTTTTTTCCAAAAACACACAAAATATTTACCTAAATTGCCATATTTGGACCATAAAGCAAGTCTCAACATAGTTTTTAAAAATCAAAATTATATCAGAGTATGTTCTTTGGCTTAAGCTGAATTACAATCCCTAGGATGTATATTAAGAAGTAAACTTCTAAATACTAATGGGCCAAAGAAGAAATTACAGAAGAAACTATACAACCAATATTAACCAAATGATAATATATGTGTGTGTATGTACATGTATGTGTGTATTTATGTGTGTGTTTATATATATATGAACACATATATATTTTTTTTTGTGTGTGTGTATATCTTCAAACTGCACAGGTAGAAACTTATAGCCCTAAATGCACACAATAGAAAAAAGGAAGGCTTAAAATCAATGCACTAAATATCCACTTCAAGAAGTTAGAAAAAGAACAGAAAGTTGAGCCCAAAGAACTGAGAAAGAAGGAAATAATAAAAATATGAGCATATGTTAATGAAAAAATAGACAGACAGAAAATAGAGGGGACCAGCAAAGAAAACAGAAGATTTACCAAAAAGACTAATATGGTGATAAACTCCTTTAACAGAAGACAAAAATAATCAATATCGGGAATGAAAAGGGGGGCACAACTATAGATCCCATAAACACTGAAAGGATAATGAGAAGATATTACAAAAAAAAAAAAACGCTGCATGCCATAAAACATACACACAACTTAGCAAAACTAAAATTAAAGATGAATTTACTGTTTAAAACCTTCCCGCAAAGAAAACTTTAAGCCCTGATGGCTTCCTTGTGAATTCTACAAATTATTTCAAGAAAAAACAATGCCATGACGGTTCTCTGTTTCATCTCTGTCTATCCTAGAGTCTGGTAAACAGCATAGCATTCAATAAATGATTGTTGAAATAATGAGTTAATGAATAAATGAATGAATATGTGAATGCTTCATATATTCCAAGTACACTAAAAGTATGCACAGCTTTTTTAGTACATTCCTTCCTATGTGCATATTTTAAACAACAAGCATAAAAGCAACCAAAGGCAATATATCAAGAGTTAAAAGCTTTTATTCAGCTACAAATATAGTTTCCTAGCTAAATACACTTCAAAGTCAAGTTAAAAGCCTCCCTTTTCAATGGTAAGCAAATAATGTTCCTAAAATAAAACAAAATGTGCAACTAGTGATATTTATTTACAAATGCCCTATGACCACCTTCTAAGAAATGCTAAATGATGACAGAACTTCAGAAAGCACCAGCACAGCCAACACAATGTTTCTGTTTAAAATATTATCTTCATATGATGACCCCAGCAAAACGATCTGTATTAGTCTTACAACTATTCTCTAACTTCAAAGTGATACAAAATTAATTTGGTTATGCCCTTGTACCTTGTTTATTTTCTACCTTCAAAGATATCTACTGCTATGTGAACACAGAATTTATAGAGATCCCATTTCCTTGTTACAATTTATTGATGGGGTCAACTCCCTCATTATCCCATAAAGAATGGAAATAAATAGTTTCTGTTTCTTCAAAGCTTGAAAGACATGTCCAGACTTTGTACTATGATTGGAATCAGATCAAAGCCAATGCTCTTCCTAGGATGAAACCAAAATCAAAGTTATCAACTGATAATCTGATACACAAAGGTGAAGTAGTCTGGTAGGTAGGAGAGAAGAAGCATCCACTGCCTGTGTCCTTACTTGAAGAAAACAAGAAGAGTCCAAATAAATATCAGGACACTTAAGAGTTCTAGAAGCAATCAGAACTGGTGAGGGCAACAAGGATTTTATACTCTCATGATCTTGAGTTCAAACCCCAGCTCTGCAACATTCAAGTTGTGTGACCCTACCAAGTCTCCAAAGCTCACTCAGCTTCAATTTCTTCATCTTTAGAAGGAAAGTATCATTCCCACCTCAAAAGTTTCCTGTGAGAAATTGCAGATTATCTATAGAAATTACCTGGCACACAGTAGGAGCTCAATTAAATATTAGTTATTCAGGGTAATAGAAATTGGTGGCCTTTCTTCTATTCCTTTTTTGTAAAATTTAATTTTAAAGCAGAGAATGAGAACTAGCAAAGGGCATTTCTTAGATGCTAATATTCCTCCTGGGCATGTTGAACATGACACCTAACCAGGACACCTAACACCCATCAAAAAGGAAACATGAGCTAGATAGAAATATGACTTTGTTATCTCACATTCCTAGATTAGCATTATCTAATAAACCAAGTGATATCAGAATAATTACACAGATTAATTATTACATAGGATAATTTTTGGAACCACATGGGAAAGAAATAGAAAGGAGAAGAGAGATGGGGAGGAGAAGAGAGAAGAGAAGAAAGGGGAGAGGAAGGGAAGACATAGGAAGATAGAAAAAACCTAACCAACTGCATCTGAATTAAAATTTGCTTAAAGAGAACAATATGGGACTATTTTCTCCTTTCAGCTGTATTTCTTATAAAGGCAAAGATCACGTTGGCTACGCTTACTTCTGCATATGGTATCTGGAACATCACAGTTAGTGAATAATTGTTGAATGTGGAAATGAGTAAATGAGTACGTGCAGCATGTATTTCTAGAGTCATAAATGTTCACTCCGCAACCAGTAACTCAACAACACAAGGACTGATTTTATTTTAATAACTCAGTACTTGAAACTGAAATTCCAGATAGGAGTGCTCCTTAGTTTACACCTCCTGGCTGTCACTTAACCATCTCTCTGGCCCCACAAAAATGCCTTTTCAAATAAATGATTTGAGAGTACTGAAGGACAGCCTCAATTTCAGCTCTCATTCTGCCAGTGTTCTCTGTTGCCTTATAACACAATTTCTGGTGATAGATATTAAAATGCAAAAAATCTGTTTTGATACTCTAAGGTGTATGTAACAAAACAAAGACAGAGCTGAGCAGTTAGAAATCAGTCAATATAGTGTCTGCTCTTATTATTGAGAGATGCCTAATCCCATTATTTAGTTTCAGTTGAGCATGGGAGTCATGTAGCAAAACTCAATATATATATATATATATATATATATGTGGAGAAAGAGAGAGAGAGAGAGAGAGAGAGAGAGAGAGAGCAATAACCCTACCTATCTATCTATCTAGGGTTAGGATAAGGTAGCAACAAATAGGGTAATGTTGCAATAATCAATTTCAACACAAATTTACGTATCCATAATTATGATTAATCAAAACATTATAAGAATATCTATTTTTGTCATACAAATTATTAGCATTTTTAATCTATGAAAAACATGCCAAATGCCTTATTAAATATAGAAAGGCTATAGAAATTTCCCCTGATTGAGTTTTGGGATGTTACCATAAACCACTAGATTTATGTTTGGGGACTTTTTTAAGAATGATTTGCATAAACCCACTGCTACTAAAACATAGACCTATAGGATTAAACTTAACTATATATGTAAAAGGGTTTTGCAAACATTTGAACCTATGTTCCTTTCTTACCCAGTTTTTGTGTAGCATATAATAAAATCAACTTTCTATCCTTACCTGCCTTTCTAATAGAGGCAAGATTTTTTTTCTCTTTTCTTCTTAAACTAATGAGAATGTGAAAAGCAATCTCACTTCATCAGAAGCCACCATATTTCAGAAATGAAGTGATTGATGGGTGGTAATTACATTACAAAAAGTTTATACATCATTTGGGCATGATTTTAGAAAAAAGATATAGTATGTTACTGCTGTTATTAAACCCCAAAGACCCATTTATCAGAATATAAAGATCAACCACTTGTTTTGTTAGGTAATTAACTTACTGTTCCTCATAGCCCTCTCTAAGTCTTAGGATGATCCCATTTCTCACTGGCATAAAGAGTCCCCAACAAGATACTGAAAAAGGCTACTGAAAGGTAATGTCAATTAACTGCCAAAAGTAATTGTCATTTTGTAATCACATTAATATCTAATTTGCTGCCACTAGATTGTTAAAGTGCCAATTACACACCTCTGCCTTAATGTATTCATAAAAAAGCAATCATGCATTTATTGCCTTTATAATTCCTGAGATAATTATACAACAGGCTGACGGTATATTTCTTCTGTGATTCAGCAGACTTAGCAACCACACTGACAGCTCCAATGGTTAGGAAATTAACATACCAGAACTGACTCATTAGAGCTAAAACCAAATATTCTCAGATACTTTATATGAAGTGCCACAGGGCCATTCCATGGAATGAAATTGTGAGAAAGTGAGAGTTTGCCTCTGTAAGAAAGTTTATTCCCTCTTTTTCTTTTCTTTTCCAGGTAGGAGTCAAATAGAAAATATTATTTAGGAACAAGGTGATTTCCAGGTGATTTATAGGTCACATGTTGTTCTTCAGTGGGCATGTGGTCCCAGAAAGGCTGCATTTCTAGGCTACCAATGAATCTATTTCATGTTTGTTTGTTTTTTTTTAGATGGAGTTTCACTCTTGTTGCCCAGGCTTGAGTATAATGGTGTGATCTCAGCTCACCACAACCTCCGCATCCCAGTTGCAAGCAATTCTCCTGCCTCAGCCTCCCGAGTAGCTGGGTCTACAGGCACATGCCACCACACCCAGCAAATTTTGTATTTTTTTTAGTAGAGATGAGGTTTCTTCATGTTGGTCAGAGGGGGTATCAAACTCCCAACCTCAAGTGATCCACCCGCCTTAGGCTCCCAAAGTGCTGGGATTACAGGCATGAGCCACCACTGCACCCAGCCCTGTTTTATCTTAAGTAAGTTGCATCCCTGCTTGAGGAGAGGTTGAAGAAGCATGAAGAAAAAAGCTAGAAGGGCTGAAGTTGCAATCTGGACATAATGTTTTTAGGGTATGGTTTCATTGTAGTGCTTGAAACTATACTCTAAAAACATTAAGAAAAGATCTTAAGTCTTTTCTTTACTATCTACTCAACAGATAAATAGAAATGATTTAAGGAATCTCTTGAATTTTTTGTCTTCTATACTTTATATATAAATAAATGGGTTTCAACTTGGGGAAGTTTCCTTTCTTATCACTAAAGTTATGGCATTGCATGTGTTTTTGTCCTCTTTTCTCTGTGTTTGTCCCCATTAAAACTGAAGTGGTAGTGTTAAGTGATCCTTGGTACCTCATATACAGCAAGAGAAAGATACTCCAGTATATGGCAGTATTCATTCTCTTCTCTCATGTAGGATTCTGCACAAATTGCTTCTCTGCTATCACAATTCCACACTCATATTTCTTGATTCTTCACATTGTTCTAGTGTGGAGGTTGGCAAACTACAGCCCATAGGCTCTAGTTTCTGTAGTTTTATTAGAACACAGCCGTATTAGTTCATTCTCATAATGCTATGAAGAAATACCGGAGACTGGGTAATTTATAAGGGAAAGAGGTTTAACTGACTCACAGCTCCACATTGCTAGGGAAGCCTCAGGAAACTTACAATCATGGTGGAAGGCAAAGGAGAGGCAGCCATTCTTCACAGGGTGGCAGGATGAAGTGAATGCAAACGGGAAATGCCAGATGCTTATATAACCATCAGATCTCCCGATGAGAACTCACTATCAAGAGAACAGCATAAGGGAAATTGCCCCAATGACCCAATTACCTCCACCTGTCCCACCCTTGATATGTGGGGATTATGGGGATTCAAGGTGAGATATGGATGGGGACAGAGCCAAACCATATCAACAGCCATGCCCATTTGTTTTGTCTTCCTTCACCCTATGAGAGCAGAGTTGAGTGAGTTGCAACAAAGACAATATGGACCACAAAGCCTAAAATATTTACTCTCTGGCCCCTTTCAGAAAAACTTTGCCAATTCCTGCTCTAGTGTGGTTTTCTTCACCTGAATTACTGCAAAGTATTCTTCTCTACAAATAATAGCCTTTATTTTTAACTTGCTTAATGTTTTCCTTTTCTTCCCTCTGATTGTTCTTTCTAAATTGTAGCCTCTTTTTTAACTTATGAAATTTAACTCACTGCAACATTTCATTCATACATCCCTGCTGTGACTTTGAGAAAAGTGCCCTCATGAAAATTTTATCACAAAGCACTTGATAATATTTTCTTTCGATTTACAGCCTGATAAGGAATTACCTTTTGAGTGGATCTGAAAAGTTGATTGATCCCATCATGTAATAGACATTTTATAAAGGTTTGTGCTATGTGTCAAGCCTTGTTCTAGGTGCTAAGATACAGAAATTAATTTAAAAAGATGCAATCTTTCCCCACCCAGAAATTTACAGTCTGGCAGGAAAGATCTCACATGCTTCAGGCTACTATTATTGTTGCAGTTGTTCAACAAATATCTTTATCGTTACATGACAAAAACTGTTTTAAGAGCTTCAGGTGCATTGACTTATTTAATCTTCATAGCAACCCTATGAGTTAGATGCTCTTTTTAACCCCACTTTAGATAAAGGAGCTGAGATGGGAATAACAGAATATCAATGTAAGGCATGACTATAGCAGAAGTTTAGTAACTTGTCCAAAATCAAACATTTATACATTAGCAGAGCTGGGACTTAAACCCAGCTCTGCAGCAATCCAGCTCCAAACTCTTAACTATTTTTTCAGTACTAGCTTTTATTTTCATTTCCTGTAACCTGAGAGTAAACACTGCTCCCACATGAGTCATCCCTGAATTCCCATCACGCGGTACATGGAGTGTCTGAGTTATGCTGTGCAGACTTACACTCTCTTCCCAATAGCAGCCTGCTTTGCTTTGTGGGGAGGAAGACAGGTGGGCTCTCAGTGTAAGGTCTTGTGATCTGGAGATATTCTGATTTCCCAGATAATGACTCTTTTATCAGACTAAGAGCTCTTAAAAAAAAAAAAAAACTGTGTGTAACTCCCCTGTAGGGAGGGGCTGGGGAGTATTGCATTTTAGAAAAACTGATGGCCGTTACTTCTGACTGAAAGTGAAAGGCCAGAAAAAGATATTTCGTGCAACTGGTAACCAAAAGAAAGCAAGGATGGACAGACTTACATCAGAAAAAATAGACTTTAAGTTAAAAAGAGGCAAAGGATATTACACAATGATAAAAGGGTCAATTCATCTGGAATATATAGCAATTATAATTATGTATTCACCAAACATCAGAACACCCAAATATATAAAGCAAAAATTGACAAAACTGAAGGGAGAAATAAAATAGTGGTATAATAATATAGTAAAGGATTCAATACTTACTCTCAAAAATGAATAGAACATTCAGACAGGAGATTGATAAGAAAACAGAGGATTTGAATACTACTGTTGGCCAAATAGATCTAATAGACATATACAAACTCTCCACCCAACAGCAGCAGAATATACATTCTTCTCAAGCATACATGGAACACTCTCCATAGATGGAACTTATAGATCATAAGTTAGATCACAAAACAAGTCAACAAATTTAATAAGATTGAAATCATAACAATTACATAGAATGAAATGGAACTAAAATTTAATGGCTGAAGAAAATATGAAAAAATCATGAATATGTAGAAATTAAAGAACATACATTTTAATAACCAATTGGTCAAAGAAGAAATCAAATGGGAAATTGGAAAATATCTAGAGGCAAATGAAAATTAAAATATAACATACCAAAACTTATGGGATGCAGCAAAAACAGCATTAAAAGAAAATTTTATAAACACCTGCGTTAGAAAAGAAAAATGATCTCAAATAAGCAGCCTAATCTTGCACCTCAAGTAACAAGATAAAGAAAAAACTAAGCCTAAAGGTAAGTGAAGAAAGGAAATAATAAGATTAGAGCAAAGTAAAAGAAGTAGAGAATAGAATATCAATTTTTAAAAATCTGTAAAACTAAGAGTTGGCTTTTTGAAAAAGTCTCCAAAACTGACAAACCATTAACTAGATTAACTATAAAAAAGACAGAAGACTTAAGTAAATAAAATTAGGAAGAAGGAAGAGACATTATAATTTATGCCACAGAAATAAAAATGATTATAACAAACTTCTATGAACAATTATATGCCAACAAATGGACAACCTATAAATGTTAAATAAATTCCTAGATATACAAACCTTGTACTTCCTGACTTCAGAACACATTACAAAAGCTACAGTAATCAAAATAATATGGTACTGGCATAGAGGCAGACATTTAAACCAATGGAACAGAATAGAGAGGCCAGAAAGAAACCCACACATATTCAGCCAAATGATCCTTGATGGGGTGCCAAGACTATACAATGAGGTAAGAATAGTCTCTTCAATAAACTGTTTCAAAAACTATATAACTACATGAAAAAGAATAAAATTTGACCCTTATCTTATACTACACACAAAATTCAACTTGAATGAAAGTCTTAAACGTTAAGAGCTGAAACTATAAAACTCCTCAAAGAAAAGGTAGAGGGAAAAGCTCCTTAACATTGGTCTTGGCAATGATTTCTTGGATATGACACCAAAAGCACAGACAACCAAATCAAAAAGAGAAAAAAGGGATTATAAATAGCTTTTGCATCTCAAAGGAAACAACAGAGTAAAGAGACAATTTATGGAATGGGAAAAAATATTTGGAAACCATATTTCTGATAATGGATTCATATTCAAAATATAGCTAGAGGCAGAGCAAGATGGTGGAGAAGGACTCTCCAGCAAGTATTCCCTCATAGAAACATTAATTTGAAGAATTATCCATGCACAAAAATATCTTCAAAAGAGCTAACATAAAAGTTGCATTGAAGTGGGTAGAAAGGTCAGTTTTACATTATACACATCACCTGTCTCCACAGCATGGAAAGAATACCATCCAATTGGAGAAAAGTGAAAGAAGTAAGCACAAAACATTGCCTTGGACCTCAACACTAGGCCCATTGCAGTAAAAACCCAACATTGGGCAGACCCCCATGGCCTTATACTCTAGGCCAGTACCCATGGAGTGAACTTCTAGATCCAGCCGCTCACTAAATAGGACCACACAGTCCCAGGCTTTAGTTTTGCAGACTAAATTTCTGACCTGCATGACTCTGGTCTCCACACAGTCCTCAGCATCAGGCAGCCCTCATAGGTCTCAGACTTCTGGCATGCCTCAACACTATGCCAGCCACACCTGCCCTGGACTTCTGGTGCACCCCCACACCACCACACTTGCCACAGGGAATTCCCAAACAAAGCCAATCTCTAAAGACTGGAATAAGTACCTACTTCAACCACACACACATTAATGCACAACTGCAGTGATCGAGAACATTCAAGGAAACATGACATCAATAAAGGGACAAAAAAAGGTACCAGTGAATGACCCTAAAGAAATGCAGATGTGTCAACGGCCTGACAAAGAAACCAAAATAACTGTTTTAAGGAAGCTCAGGGAACTTCAAGAATATACAGAGAAACAACTCAATGAAATGAGAAAAACATTAGATGACCAGAATCAGAAACATACCAAAACCTAAGGATACAGCAAAAAGAATTCTAAGGAGGAATTTTATAGCAATAAATGCCTACATCAGAAAAGAAGAAAGATCTCAAATTTTAAAATCTAATATTATACCTGAAGGAACCAGAAAAACAAGAATGAACTAAGTCCAAAGTTAGTAGAAGGAAGAAAATAATTTAGAATCAATCTAAGTGCCCATCAATGGATGAATAGATAAATACAATGTGGCATATACACACAATGGAAGACTATTCAACCATCAAAGATGAAAATTCTGTCATTTATGACTACACTGGTAAACCTGGAGGACATTATGTTAAATGAAATAAGCCAAGTACAGAAAAATAAATACTGCATGCTCTTATTCATATGTGCAATCTAAAAATTCTTGATCTCACAGAAGTAGGGAATAGAATGGTGGTTACCAGGGCTGGGGTGGTTGGGAGCAGATCTGAGGAGATGTGGGTCAAAGTATACAAAATTTCAGTTAGAAAAAAGAGATCAGTTTAAGAGATCCAGTATACAATATGGTAACAATGTTAAAAACATTGTATTCTTAAAAAATGCTAAGAGAATGAATGTATTCTCACTAAAAACAATGATAATTATGTGAGATAATGTATATGTTAATTAGCTAGATGTTAGTCATTTCACAATGTACATATACTTGAAAACATCATGTTGTACATGGTAAATATAATCTGTCAATTCAAATATACACATATATATGTATATACACACATACACATGCACACACACACAAACACACAGATGGTTCCTGACTTAGGATGATTTGACTGATGATTTTTTGACTTTATGATGGTGCCAAAGTGATACGCATTCAGTAGAAACTATACTTCAAGTACCTACCCATCCATTCTGTTTTTCACTCTCAGTACAATATTCAATAAATTATATGAAATATTCAATACTTCATTATAAAATGGGCTCTGTATCAGATGATTTTGCCTAACTGTAAGCTAACGTAAGTGTTCTGAGTGTGTTTAAATTAAGGTAGGCTAGGCCATGGTATGATGTTCTGTAGGTTAAGTGCATTGAATGCATTTTTTACCTATGATATTTCCAACTTATGATGGGTTTATTGGGACATAACTCCATTGTAAGTAAAGGAGTGTGTGTGTGTGTGTGTGTGTGTGTAAATTCAATAGCAAGTAAACAAATAACCCAATTTAAAAATGGGTGAGAGACTTAAATAGACATTTCTCTAAAGAAGACACTGAATGGCTAAAAGGTATATGAAAAGATGCTTAAAGTCATTTAAGCATCAGGGAAAGGCAAATCAAAACCATAATTCAGTACCATCCAGTAATGAATGGCCACTATTGAAAAAAAAACACAAAAATTAACAAGTGTTGTTGAGGATGTGGAGAAATTAGAACCCTTATGAATTGCTAGTGGTAATGTACAATAGTGCAACCACTATGGTAAACAGCATAGAGGTTCCTTAAAAAATAAAAAATAGAACTACCATATGATTTAGCAGTTCCACTTCTGGGTATTTATCCAAAAGAACTGAAATGAAGAGACATTTGAACTCTCATGTTCACTGCAGTATTATTTACAATAGGCAAGAGGTAGAAACAGTCTAAATCTCCACCAGTGAATGAATGGATAAGAAAAATGTGTTATATATTATGGAATAGTTAACATATGTGAAATAATGTATATGTTACATTGTGTATGTTATGTTATATAGTCCATGTATGGAATATCATTATTCCATATTATATAGATGTAATATTCCATATTATAATGGAATATTATTCAGCCATAAGAAATCATAAAATTCTGTCATATGCTACAACATTGAGGACATTATTGTAAGTGAAATAAGCTGGTCACAGAAGGATAAAGATCGCATGATTCCACTTACATGAAGTTTCTAAAATAGTCAAACTCACAGAATCGGAAATTCTTCAGAATTATAGTTAGTTTCTAATGCATTTATATCTGAAGTACTGCTCCAATAAGCAATGTCTTATAAGTGAGAAAGTTTCACACAGTTCTGATTGAAAAGAAAGGAAAAAGAACTTCCAAAAAGATGTTATGGGCAGATTTTTTCCTTTTTTTGTTGTTTGCTTTTCAGAGTGGCAGGAGTTTAAAGGAGGTGTGTGTAGATTTCTCTGGCTGCAGAAGAGCCTTTAATCTCATAAGACTAGGAAGGTGCTCAGAAAGAACAAGCTGAGAGTGTACCTGGAACCAGAGAGCCAGCCCTGGCTAGGAGTCATCTCAGGAAAGTGGGCAGAAGGGCATAGTCCTGGGCAGGTCATGAGGTCAGGAAGGAGGAATGACTTGGGCAGAAGCTGCCCCTCCTCACCTGTTTCCATTGCCTTTCAGGAGCTGACATGAGACTTGCAGTTGATCCATGGATACTGCAGGCCACACAATTGATGGATACTGCAGGCCACCTGGATAAGACTATGCAGAGCCCCTTTCTGTGATACAGCTGGTAAGTTGAGCAAAAAGGGGTGAAATAAGTGTCCTTCCCAGTTCTATCCCATGACCCTCCAGTTTTGTTCTCTTTGCACTAGAATTTATTATCTAAAACATTATGTTAAGACTGTTTACATGTTAGGGAATGCCATGTTTAACAAAATGTGTTTTCTCTGGTTTCTGTATGAACCCTAATGTCAAGCAACCTGACCTCCCTTGCCCTCCCAATAAAGTTAGTAAGTCCCCACTGAGATGGTCTTTGCCAATGCAGGGACTGCGTAAATGGCAGCTCCCTGGCAGAGAAAAGAACAAAACACCAAGCAAGTGGTTAGATTTGGCAGGCAGCAGGGCTCCCCCTGCTCAATAACATTTCCCACACACTTTCCACCTGGCGGAAATTGACTTTTTTCCACAGCAAGCTCTTTTCTATTGAGGAAGGGCTTTGGTTATTGGCTGCCGTCACCTCTCTGACATTTGTTCTCATTTGATCACCAGCTGATTAAACAGTCTCTGGGTTTAGGCCTGAGAAGTCAGAAAGAGAAGAAAAGGAGACAACAAGGAAGAAATAAGCACCTGAACAGGTCAAAAATTGCTACTAAACTTGTGAGATCAGTAGGGGACTGATGGGGCTTGAGATTTCATTCTTCTTAAATGTGTGGATATTGAAGGAAGGACAAGTTAGGGAGACAAGATAGCAGAAACAGTAGTCAGCAGGGCAGAGGTAGAAAATAGGGATAACCCTCGGGAGACCTGAGAAGCATCCCTATTGGAAAAACCCAACCCTCTACTCCACTACCACCCAGAGCACAGGCTGCAGGCCTCTCTCCCTGTAAAGGAACTAAAAAAGGAGGCAGATCAAGGGCACAACATCAGAATCCACAGTCCCAACTATAGAAAAAGGTTATCAGCTACTCCTGCCTCATGAACAGGAAAGAGCAACTCACCCCATGGGCAGCCAGCAGCACAGGCTCTTATCTTTAGCTCAGCTAGAAAAACAGTAAGATCCATTCCTCCAGCTTCTTCTTTCCTAGAGGATAACTCCTCCCACCATAAGACAGAAGGAGAGATCTACCATACAGGTTCTAGCCCCATGAGTTTGGACATCTCCAGAAACTACCTCACCTTGATGTTGCAGGCTTTTGGCTCCAGATCTGATATCAAATAATGCTGAGTTCAAACCTCTCCTCTTCTGCTAACATGTAAATTACCCTCTCTATTAGCCTCAAAAACTTCTAAAAGGACTTCTCAGGTAAGCATACAGATGTATGGATTTGGAATTTAGAGGTCTAGGCAGAAAATAAAAAGTTAAAAGTCAGCTATTATTGGAGGTTATTGAAGCTATGGCTTAGGTGAAATACCTCAGAAAGAGCACAGAATAGTTGGACAGCCCAGGTCTGTCAGGAAAAAATGTCAAAATCTTGGAAATGAGCAACAGAGATTACTGAGAGTTCTGGGCTCTGTCTAGCAGACCCTCCAGGAGTAATTTGATACTTTTAAGCTGGGCACCACAGATTGTCTTCCTGTTGGCTAGGCTATTTTACTACTCTCTAGGGGTAGAAGTTAATTTGTAGAAAACTAATGGAAATGCAGATTATTGTTGTCCATAGCATTGTGAATTAATTTGGTCTCCAAAGAGATACAACTTATTTTTACCTTGCAATGAAAGAGATGACCCTGACCCCAAGCATTACATTTTATTTCTCTATGAGATACTAAAAATTTTGCATCTATGAGCAAATTTGTTTCTGCATTCCTAAGTATACTTATATGTGCCTTCAAGCTTTCCTTTGACCTGATTTTAACGTATCAGTTTCTTCACTAATTAATGTTACATAAAGCCTCTGACATATTCCTTTTGTATTCGTGTGAGAGTCTTGATTTTACTTCTTGAAAATTATACTTTACGGGGGAGGGAGGAGAAGATGGCGCTATAGGAGCAACTCAGGATTGCAGCTCCCAGTGAAAGCGCAGAGGGTGAGTGGACACCGCATTTCCAGACGGATCTTTATTGCCCACAGACCAGGAAATGCCCAGGTGTAGGAGCCCCATGGGCCACCAGCGCAGCTCTTTGGGCAGGCACAGCTGTTTGGTCCAGCGCAGCTGTTTTGGCAAGCGCCGTGGTACAGCAGCACTCTGTACAAAATACACTGGTCTGGTTGCCCTGTTAAACCAGCAATTTGAGATTTGGGAAGGCAGATTAGCACATTCATCTGATTAAACAGGACTTAAACAGTAAGCCAGGCCAGGAGAGTCCCAGGCAGCAACGTTGTTTCAGCCAGTGGAGTGTGTCGCCGCATGGGAAATCACACAGATCCTGGCGCCCTTTCAGCAGGCGACTGGAACACCTGGGAGAGAGTCAACTGTTCAACTTTAAAAAAAGAAAAAAAAGGGCTCTGAGGCAGGGAGCCAGGTGATCGGGCTTGGTGGGTCCCACCCCCACAAAAACAAACAAAACAGCAATTGGAAATGCTTGGGGTTGAGAGTGTCACGGCAAGCACAGTTGAACCCAGGACGGTGCAGCTCAGTAGGGGAGGGGCACCTGCCATTACCAAGGCACTCCACCCCTACGGAGGTACTCTGCCATTGCTGACGCAGCCTACTGTTGCCGAGGCAACCCACCATAACAGAGAGAGTCCGCCATTACAGAGGTGGGCCACCATCGCCACGGCAGTTCTAACCACACCCATATAAACAGGACTACAGGGAATTACACATGGCAGCAGGGTGGAGCCCACAGCAGCAGGGCAGAGCCCAGAGCAGCTCATCATAGCCTCTGAAAGCAGGCAATGACTAGACTGCCTCCTTGCTGGGCAGGACAGTGCAGCAGATACTCATAAAGAAAGCCCTAACTCCCCAGGACAGAGTACCTGAGGAAAAAAAGGGGTTTTATGAGTTCTGCTGCTGCAGACTTAAATGTACCTGCATAGCAGCCCTGAATGAACAATGGAGCTCACAGCTCAGCACTTGAGCTACTATAAAGAACAGACTGTCTCCTCAAGCAGTCCCCTGACCCCCATATATCCAGAGTCACCTCACAAAGGGCTGATCAGACTGACATTTGGTGGGCATCATTCTGGGACAAAGATAGCAGAAGAAGAATCTGGTAGCAACCCTCACTGTTCCACAGCTGCTACACGTGTTCCCCAGGCAAGCAGGGCCTGGAGTGGACCTCAGCAGTCCTAGAGCAGAGGGGCTAGACTGTTAGAAGGAAAACTAAGAAACAGAAACACTTCATCATCAACAATCTGGACGTCCACTCAGAGACCCAATCGAAAAGTCAGCCACTAGTCAGACGACAGGTGGATAAATCCAAAAAGATGGGAAGACACCAGCGCAAAAAGGAGGAAAACACTCGAAACTGGAACACCTCACCTCCTACCAGGGACCACAAGCCCTCACCAGCAAGGGAACAAAGCTGGAGGAGAATGAGTGTGATGAAATGACAGAATCAGACTTCAGAAGGTGGGTAATGAGAAACTTCAGTGAGCTAAAAGAATACGTTCTAACTCAATGCAAAGAAACTAACAACCTTGAAAAAAGATTTGAGGAAATGATAACAAGAATGGACAACTTAGAGAAAAATATGAGTGAATTGAAGGAGCTGAAAAACACAACACGAGAACTTTGCGAAGCATGCACAAGTCTCAACAGCCGAATTGACCAAGCAGAAGAAAGGATATCAGAGGTCGAAGATCAACTCAATGAAATAAAACAAGAAGGCAAGATTAGAGAAAAAAGCACAAAAAGGAATGAACAAAGTCTCCAAGAAATGTGGGACTATATGAAGAGACCAAATCTACGTTTGATAGGCATACCTGAATGTGACGAAGAGAATGAATCCAAGCTGGAAAATACTCTTCAGGATATTATCCAGAAAAATTTCCCCAACCTAGGAAGGCAGGCCAATATTCAAGTCCAGGAAATACAGAGAACACCACAAAGATATTCCGCAAGAAGAGCAACCCCAAGGCACATAATCATCAGATTCACCAGGGATGAAATGAAGGAGAAAATACTAAGGGCAGCCAGAGAGAAAGGTCAGGTCACCCACAAAGGGAAGCCCATCAGACTCACAGCAGATCTCTCGGCAGAAACCCTACAAGCCAGAAGAGAGTGGGGGCCAATATTCAACATCCTTAAAGAAAAGAACGTTCAACCCAGAATCTCATATCCAGCCAAACTGAGCTTCATAAGTGAAGGAAAAATAAAATCCTTTGCGAACAAGCAAGTATTCAGAGATTTTGTCACCACCAGGCCTGCTTTACAAGAGTTCCTGAAAGAGGCACTACACATAGAAAGGAACAACCAGTACCAGCCATTCCAAAAACATACCAAATGCTAAAGAGCAGCAACAAAATGAAGAATCTGCATCAACTAACGAGCAAAACAGGCAGCTAGCATCAAAATGGCAGTATCAAATTCACACATAACAATATTAACCCTAAATGTAAATGGGCTAAATGCACCAATCAAAAGTCACAGACTGGCAAATTGGATAAAATGCCAAAACCCATCGGTGTGCTGTATCCAGGAAACCCATCTCACATGCAAGGATACACAAAGGCTCAAAATAAAGGGATGGAGGAAGATTTACCAAGCAAATGGAGAGCAAAAAAAAGCAGGAGTTGCAATTCTCGTCTCTGATAAAATAGACTTGAAAGCAACAAAGATCAAAAGAGACAAAGAAGGACATTACATAATGGTAAAAGGAACAATACAACAAGAAGAGCTACTGATCCTAAATATATATGGACTCAATATAGGAGCACCCAGATATATAAGGCAAGTTATTAATAACTTACATAGAGACTTAGACTCCCACACAATAATAGTGGGAGACTTCAACACTCCACTGTCAATATTAGACAGATCAACCGGACAGAAAATTAACAAGGATATCCAGGACTTGAACTCAGACCTGGAACAAACAAACCTGATAGACATTTACAGAACGCTCCATCCCAAACCCACAGAATATACATTCTTCTCAGCACCAAATTACACCTACTCTAAAATCGACCACATAATTGGAAGTAAATCATTCCTCAGCAAATGCAAAACAACTGAAATCATAACAAACAGCCTCTCAGACCATAGTGCAATCAAATTAGAACTCGGAATTCAGAAACTAACTCAGAACTGCACAGCTTCAGGGAAACTGAACAACTGGCTCTTGAACGTTGACTGGATAAACAATGAAATGAAGGCAGAAATAAAGAAGTTCTTCAAAACCAACGAGAACGAAGATACAACATACCAGAATCTCTGGGACACATTTAAAGTAGTCTTTAGAGAAAAATATATAGCAATAAGTGCCCACATGAGAATAGTGGAGAGATCCAAAATCGACACTCTATCATCAAAATTGAAAGAGCTAGAGGAGCAAGATTAAAAAAAAAAACTCAAAACCTAGCAGAAGACAAGAAATAACTAAGATCAGAGCAGAACTGAAGGAGATAGAGACATGAAAAACCCTTCAAAAAATCAGTAAATCCAAGAACTGGTTTTTTGAAAAAATCAACAAAATAGACCACTAGCCAGATTGATAAAAAAGAAAAGAGAGAATAACCAAATAGATACAATAAAAAACAATAAATGGTATATCACCGCAGATTCCACAGAAATTCAAACCATCATCAGAGAATATTACAAACAACTCTATGCACATAAACTAATAAACCTAGAAGAAGTGGATAAATTTCTGGACACTTGTGTCCTCCCAAGCTTAAACCAGGAGGAAGCCAAAACTATGAATAGACCGATAACAAGGTCTGAAGTTGAGGCAGCAATTAAGAGCCTACCAACAAAAAAAGCCCAGGTCCACATGGGTTCACAGCCAAATTCTCCCAGACACACAAAGAGGAGCTGGTACCATTCCTTCTGAAACTATGCCAAATAATTCCAAAAGAGGGAATCCTTCCCAAATCATTTTATGAGACCAACATTATCCTGATACCAAAACCTGGCAGAGACTCAACAAGAAAAGAAAACTTCAGGCCAATATCCACGATGAACATAGACGCAAAAATCTTCAATAAAATACTGGCAAGCCAATTGCAACAGCACATCAAAAAGCTTATCCACCATGATCAAGTAGGATTCATCCCGGGGATACAAGGCTGGTTCAACATACATGAGTCTATAAACATAATTCACCACATAAACAGAACCAAAAAATGATTATCTCAATTGACGCAGAGAAGGCCTTTGACAAAATTCAACAGCGCTTTATGCTAAAAAACCCTCAATAAACTCGGTATTGATGGAACGTATCACAAAATAACAAAAGCTATTTATGACAAACCAACAGCCAATATCATACTGAATGGGCAAAAACTGGAAGCATTCCCTTTGAAATCTGGCACTAGACAAGGATGCCCTCTCTCACCACTCCTATTCAACATAGTACTGGAAGTTCTAGCCAGAGCAATCAGGCAAGAAAAAGAAATAAAAAATATTCAAATAGAAAAGGAGGAAGCCAAATTGTCTCTATTTGCAGATGACATGATAGTATATTTAGAAGACCCCATCATCTCAGCCCAAAAACTCCTGAAACTGGTAAGCAACTTTAGCAAAGTCTTAGGACACAAAATCAATGTGCAAAAGCACAAGCATTCCTATACACCAATAACAGACTGAAAGAGAGCCAAATCAAGAATGAACTGCCATTCACAATTGCTAGAAAGAGAATAAAATACCTAGGAATACAACTAACAAGGAACGTAAAGGACCTCTTCAAGGAGAACTACAAACCACTGTTCAATGAAATAAGAGAGGACACAAACAGATGGAGAAATATTCCATGTTCATGGTTAGGAAGAATCAATGTCGTGAAAATGGCCATACTGCCCAAAGTAATTTACAGACTCAACGCTATCCCCATCAAGCTACCAATGACCTTCTTCACAGAACTGGAAAAAACCACCTTAAACTTCATATGGAACCAAAAGAGAGCCCGCATAGCCAAGTCAATTCTAAGCAAAAAGAACACAGCAGGAGGCATCACACTACCAGACTTCAAACTATACTACAAGGCTACAGTAATCAAAACAGCATGGTACTGGTACCAAAACAGAGATATAGAACAGTGGAACAGACCAGAGTCATTGGAGGCAACACAACATATCTACTACCATACAATTTTTGATAAACTTGACAAAAACAAGCAATGGGGAAAGGATTCCCTGTTTAATAAATGGTGTTGGGAAAACTGGCTAGCCATGTGCAGAAAGGAGAAACTGGACCTCTTCCTGACACCTTACATTAAAATTAACTCCAGATGGATTAAAGACTTAAACATAAGACCTGGCACCATAAAAACCCTAGAGGAAAATCTAGGCAAAACCATTCAGGTCATTGGAGTAGGCAAGGACTTCATGACCAAAACACCAAAAGCATTGGCAACAAAAGCCAAAATAGACAAATGGGGCCTAATCAAACTCCACAGCTTCTGCATAGAAAAAGAAACAGTCACTAGAGTGAATCGGCAACCAACAGAATGGGAAAAAATTTTTGCAGTTTACCCATCTGACAAAGGGCTGATATCCAGAATTTACAAAGAACTCAAACAGATTTACAAGAAAAAAACAAGCAAGCCCATTCAAAAATGGGCAAAGGATATGAACAGACACTTTACAAAAGAAGACATACATGAGGCCAACAAACATATGAAAAAATGCTCATCATCACTGGTCATTAGAGAAATGCTAATCAAAACTACATTGAGATACCATCTCACGCCAGTTAGAATGGCAGTCATTAAAAAATCTGGAGACAGCAGATGCTGGAGAGGATGTGGAGAAATAGGAACACTTTTACACTGCTGGTGGGAGTGTAAATTAGTTAACCCATTGTGGAAGACAGTATGGTGATTCCTCAAGGACCTAGAAATAGAAATTCCATTTGACCCAGCAATCCCATTACTGGGTATATATCCAAAGGACTATAAATTGTTCTGCTATAAGGACACATGCACACAAATGTTCATTGCAGCACTGTTTACAATAGCAAAGACCTGGAACCAACCCAAATGCCCATTGATGATAGACTGGACTGGGAAAATGTGGCACATATACATCATGGAATATTATGCAGCAATCAAAAACGATGAGTTCCTGTCCTTTGCAGGGACATGGATAAATCTGGAGAACATCATTCTCAGCAAACTGACACAAGAACCGAAAATGAAATACCGCATGTTCTCACTGATAGGCAGGTAAGGAAAAATGAGAACACATGGACACAGGGAGGGGAGAACTACACACTGGGGTCTATTGGGGAGAATAGGGAGGGACAGCGGCAGGGGGAGCTGGGGAGGGATAGCATGGGGAGAAATGCCAGATGTGGGTGAAGAGGAGGAATGCAGCAAATCACACTGCCACATGTGTACCTATGCAACTATCTTGCATGTTCTGCACATGTACCCCAAAACCTAAAATGCAATTTAAAAAAAAACTTAAAAAAAAAAGAAAGAAAATTATACTTTAGTAGGACCGAGGCTTTGAGGATGGTCAACAGAATTGTCAGAGGAAAGCATGACCTTACAAAGGAGATGAGGCAAGAGCAGCCAGAAAAACAGGGCAAGAAGTAGGAGTGTTGGGGCACAAATGTCAAGGTAGGTCAAGTGTTTTGAAAAAGAAGAGTGACTAACTAAATCCAAAATGCATTTAATTAATTTTCATCTTACCTGACCACACAACTGCAACAACAACAGCCCTCTGTGCTGCTCTGCACCACCAATTCCTCCTACAAGATAAGAGGCAACCTTTTCTAAACTACTCAAAGCACAGGATGTCCTGTTAAACCTT
This sequence comes from Callithrix jacchus, assembly GCF_049354715.1. Lineage (NCBI taxonomy): Eukaryota > Metazoa > Chordata > Mammalia > Primates > Cebidae > Callithrix > Callithrix jacchus. The sequence goes on from NC_133509.1 coordinate 101,291,721, forward strand.
TCTCCTGGGACCAGGCGGCTTACTTGTCTGACATTTACATAACCAAGGTAGCCTACTCAAGCCTTCTTTGAGAAACAAGGAACATTTACTTCTAAGTGATTTTCTGTTCTCAACCTGATTGAATCAAATGGTACTTTAAAATAGGAGACAAAAAACCCATTGAATTTAATGAAAAGTTGGTGTACCCCTTTTAATAGAGTATACATACCCTGCTACACTAACAACCTTAGAGATTTTCTCACTGGATTAACATCCATGAAGACAATCAGTTGGCAAATTTGATCATTCCCTTAGCTTCTAGCTCACAGCTGGGAAAACTGAAAAGAATTGTGCAGCTGTGTCTGAAAATATGTAAATTATTCAGCTCCCTCAAACTTGTTCTTGCTATTAAAGCAAGCTTAAATCTGGATAAGCCCAACTTCCCCTTCTTTTCCCCATGTTCTGACCACCAGATAGATTGCATATATCATAGCAACCACCTTCTCCTGTCATTTTCCAACTTTTATAACCTGTAGAAAGCAGGAGCAGAATGTGGAAAAATCATTAAAATCTGGCAAAAATTTTTTTAAAAACAAATCCTCCAGGTGTTCTCTAACCTTAAAATGCATAAGCCAAAGGATTATGCTTGAAGACGCTCTTTTTTTTTTCATTCCCATTTGTCCAGACTAAAGGAAAATTCACCAACCACTAACAGGCATCATTCATTTTAATTTGCTGAGCACCCAATGGATGAATCAGCCTCTTGAATTGGGTGCTCTACTGCACCACCTGCTATGATCTCCCCAGGTGTATCCGCAAATGACACTTGAGCTAACAAGCCTGAAGTTTTTCTTCTCATCAGAAGGGCACTTTAAGAAATTACCCATTTACCTAGAACTGTAGGTGAGTGCAGTCACTGGTATCCCAGATGGTGCTACTTTTTAGCATTATAAATTCTAGAAGAACCTGACAGCACAAGAGCTCTCACCCCAGCATCTACCTTCTCAGTTGCTTCCCAAAGGCAAGATGTCAAAGATGCCCTGGTGGTCATTTTAGAGCTTTTGGTACCTATCAGAGAATAAGCACAGCCCAAATGCAGATGCCATTTGTGAGCTCATGCCAAAAATACCTTTCTTAAATTCCAACAGAAGCCATTCTTAAACTTGATGAAATATTGTGTAATTCTATAGAATAGCCACAAGATGGCAGACTTTAACTTCCTAAAGGAGCCCCAAAGCTGCTTTTTTTTTTTTTTTTTTTTTTTGTGGTCTTTGCTGCCTGCAGGGTTGGGGGACACTGAAATGACAAGCTGTAAGCAGAGGCGTCTCCTTGTTTATTAATATTACCAGGCACAGCTTGAGAATATCTCACATCACTTTATGGAGCTGATTTGTTTTGGCATTTGGTTGAAGAAGAATTGTTCCCCAATCATTTGTCAGGTGAGATGCTTTTAAATTTTAGCTCCTGCCCTCACAGAAAACAATGTCTGCCTGAAAGATTCACAGCAGGGAGATGTGGTATATGTGCAGAATATTCACTGCCGAAGTGTTAACAACACAGCAATGTTGTTTTCCAGGGGTTTCAGAGAATAAAGAATTTACCCACTGACAAAATAAATGTTAATATGCATAACTGAAACACACATATACAAATCAGAGGGGAAATCCTATTAATAATAGCTCACAAATACTATTTCAAGTTCCAACTATGTGTATAATGTTCACCATCAATCCTGCTTTCTCTTTCTTACTTCTAATGACTCACCTACTAAAAGAGTCAAGAAAATAAAGAAGCAAAAATCTGTATTTTAAGGTGTCCAGTCATATCTTCAAAAAGCAGAAAACAAAATCTGTTGGAACTTGTTTAGAAAAAGAATTATGCACTTGTACCCATGGGGAATCTACCAGGTAGGGAGGGGACCAACTGAGACTGGAAACAAATGAGAACAGGGACCCACACTGGGGATGGTGATTATACAAACAGAAATAATCTAGGATCTCTTGCACAAAATTAAGAAGTAATTTGGTTGCATTTGGATCAAGCAGATTTCAGAGCAGTAAGAATCAGATAAGGGCAACAGAGAGAGTTAATAGGGGGCATTTTAGACTCACAATTAAAATATAATTTCCTAAGGACCTTGGAAATAACAATAGCTTTCAGAAGATCATTAGCACGCAGACTTGGAGATTACTTCAGCCCATCATGTTCATAAAGACACACTCATGGGTCCACCCCACAAGTGCCAGTAATTAGATTCTACCACTCTCTGTCCCAAGCAGTCTTGCACAGCGACCATTAACCTCAGCTCCAGAGGTGGGAGAAGTGATTCGAGCATGCCGTCTGCACAGGTCAGGGCTCATAAAGGCAGCAGCGATTAACCTCCCTCAAAGTGTGTGTCTGCCTGGGAGGGATGGGCAAATGCACTTGGCACATTAAAAAGCATTTATAAACAGTAAGTTAGAAGAGCTCAAATGAAGAAGAACCTTATAATGAGTGACAGTTATTAATGACCATTATTATCCTTGTCCTGACCCAAGAACGATTTCTTAGAATGTTTACTTAGTATGCAAACTCAAACATAAGAGGCTCTGAAACTCTGCTGTTAATCTGCTAGTTTTATAGAGATAGGAAATAGCTCCATGAGTGAAGTTTCCTTACTAAAAGTTAATATATATAAATGAAAATGTTAGAGCCCCCACATTCCACCAGAAGAGAAACAGATCAATTCTCTGTGTGGTGAGTCCCATAATGGAGGGCATTAGGGCAGGTTTAACATGAATAAGATATTGATTTCCTCTTGTTACTTGATTCAACTTTATTCCTTTTGGATTGCCAGAGGCCTCTGTGACAACATAGGCTGCGGTCTGGAGGGCAATTGGGAGCTGTATTTTCTGGTCCTTTATTTATTCATTAAAGTTCTGTGCTAACAATATCTCAGTGAAAAAGAGAGAATTCAGTGAAAGCCCACAAGTATGCCTGAGCCTTTTTGGACTTAAAGAGAATAAACAGGTTATTTTAGAGGCATTGAGAAAGGAACAGGCAGGCCATTCTTAGTATGGTTTATGTCATTTGTTGGGGGTTGGTTTATTTTTTTTTTACTTGTTAAAATTTTATCATTTATAAACATAGTCCTGATAATATCTTATATACTACAAAACAATTTTTAGGAAAAAGGGAACATCTCCTCTCACATAGCTTCCTCTCTCTCCTAATCCATGTGTCCCCCGCTGGTAGCACCAATAACCTAGATATACAACCAGGATTCTCTGTCCTTTTGCATCCATACACCCAGAGTTTTTATGAAAATAGAGTTATGCCATCATGCTGTTGTAGAATGCAACATGTCTTGGATCTTTCTGTGTCAGGATAGAGAGTGTCCTCATACTTTTTAACAGCTACACAGTATTCCACAATAAGGATACTCTCTCATCTATGCAATCATTCTCCCACGGATGGATTTTCAGAAAGTTTTCAGTTTCCAATTGCTATAGAGATGCCTCAGGGTTCATATACCTTGGCCTCACAGAGAGTCCCTGGACATGTGGGCAGCCAGAGAAGAGGCAGAGTGGTGGTGGAATGGGTCTGGGATGGCAAAGGTATGTCTTGGAACTACTACTTCCCTGCCCTGGCAGCCTGTGGCCCCAGAGACAGGCTCAGGAGAACGTCTGCAAAGTTTCCCCACTCCTGCCTAATCCCACCCCATGGCCATATCACTCAAGACAAGACAGGTGCAGGTGAGGCTGAGAATCAGGTGGAAGACCTGGGGAAGCCTCATATGTAAGATGAGAGTGTTGATACTGAGTAAATTGATTGGACCCGGTGACGTGAAGCCAGGGAAAGTGCAAGGGGTGGACACTTCAGCAATAGACACAGTGTTTAGAGCCAGCACAGCAAAAATAAACAGACACATAGCAGCAGAATCCACAAAGTAAAGACAGCTCTGCCTAGGACCACAGCCAGGAAATAAGGACAGAAGCGGAGAGAAGAGGCAAGTCTGAATTGCCTGAGTATTCTAAAGAGACTGAATTCAATAGAAGACTCTCAAATGTGCTTTGAATTGGCAAGATCAAGCTTAACTCCATCAGTGAAAAAGAATTAAGCATTGCATTAGCTTTCTAGGGCCACCATAACAATGTACCACAGCTTGAGCCACAGAAATATATCACCTCAGTTCTGTAAACTAGAATTTGGAGATCAAGGTGTCAACAGGGTTGGTTCTTTCTGAGTGCAGGGAAGGATAGGTCCTCTTCTATGCCTGGCTTCTAGCTTCTGGTGGTTCAGTGGCAGTCTTTGGCATTCCTTAGATTCTAGAAGCATCACTATCATCCCTGCCTTCATCTCCAACATGAAGTTCTCCCTGTGTGCATGTCTGTGTTCATTTCCTCTTCTTATAAGGACAACTTCATATTGAATTAGGACACACTGTAATGTTCTCATTTTAACTTGATTGCCTCTGTCAAGACCCTATCTCCAAATAAGTATCTCTGGGTATTAGAGGTTAAGATTTCCATCTATCTTTTTCGGAGGGGCACAATTCAACCCATAACAAGTGTCAAATTTGGGGAAAAGAAATAAAGTTCTACTTTTACATAACTGAATTATGTACACTGGAATTTGTACCCCAAAAACTATTTTGCCTGCATCATAGGAAAACTAATAGAGAGCTCTGCCCTTGAAGATGCTTGAACTATAACCTGAAAATAAATGTGTTTCCATATAACATTGTCTCTAAATTTAGCAGAATTTCCAAATAATCCCTTGAATTTCACTGCCTTAGCTCTGCAGAAATAAGACCCTCGCGGCTCCAGGAGAGACTCCACTGGCCACTATGTCCAACAGAGAAGAGGCCCTGGGGAGGCGGCAGGATAAGTCACCCAAATGAAGATGGTGACTGCTTCATTTCAAAGGAGGAGACATCTAGGACCAGCCAAGGCTGCTTCTTGGGGTGCCTGGGCAGAGCATAGATTCCTGAGAGCAGGGAGCAGGACAGGAGCCAGGAAGCTCAGCTGATCAGTCTTTTTGAGAGGCAGCCTTTCCAGGACCCAACACCTATTCATGATTTACTTTCCTGTTCATCCCAGAAAGAGCTAGACAGTGACCTCAAGGCATGGTCTTCAAGTGCCAACCCCAAGGGTCAGTCCAGGTCTCCACAACAGCACTTTGAATGGCCAAGTAGAAAGCAGGCAAAGTTCATGCCACACTCAGAGAGAAAGAAACTTGTCAGAGCCAATTTGCTTTCAACTAGTAAATATCTGAAATGAGGTCAGCAACTCAGTAGCGGGAGGCATTTTGTGAAGCTGACGAAGGACTGCAGTACCTGCCATTCTCTCTTGATAGTTTCAATAAGACTCATCCACTGACAGAGATGGTTATGGAGCTTTGTTCAAGGCTGTTGTTGTCTTTGTATGTGTCAGAAGCCAACAGGTCCTTGGTGGGTGGGTTTCTCAGTACCACCAGCAGATCAACTGTCGGAGATTACTGCAGTACATTTCTTTTTTTTTTTTTTTTTTAATTTTACTTTAAGTTCTGGGATACATGTGCAGAACGTGCAGGTTTGTTACATAGGTATACTTGTGCCATGGTGGTTTGCTGCACCTATCAACCTGTTATCTAGGTTTTAAGCCCCGCATGCATTAGGTATTTGTCCTAATGTTCTCCCTCCTCTTGTCTCCCAACCCCCAACAGGCCCCAGTGTGTTTCGTTCCCTCCCTGTGTCCATGTGTTCTCATTGTTAAACTCCCACTTATGAGTGAGAGCATGTATTGTTTGGTTTTCTGTTCCTGTGTTAGTTTACTGCAGTACATTTCTACCTGAGCAGAGCTCAGAAAATGTCTTGTGTCAAAATTAACAAAAATCACAGAGAGAAGCCACAGGGAGCTGGTGAGTATCTCACATCTAACTGCTAGCTAGAGTTTTACTTCATAAAGCAAAAATTGCATATGATATGCACGTATCTAGCAGACTGCTTGACTGATAGAATGTGATAAATAAACACCCTGGCTCTCTCACTCTCACTAGGATGGCTTCGGGCATCTTTTTCTATACTGGCATAGAGTTTCCCAGGGGCAGAAGCTCTGGTTGCCCAAGTGGTGACCTGCTTGATAACACCCTTTCCTTTCTTGTCTTAGTTCCCTCTTCTTCTACTGGTGTTTCCTGGCATCACTTCCCAGATGAACTACTGGCCCCCAGATCCTTGTCTCAGTGAGTTGCCAACCTGGGACAACCACTTGCTGTTTCACCAAGGTATAGACCACAGTCTGAACATGGATTTGCAAAGAAACTGACACTTTGCTCAGCACTGTGCAGGCTGGAGGAGAACACAAAGTGAACAGAAGACAACCTCAAGACAGGCAGCAAGTAAGGACTGTGGATGAAGGTGGGGAGATAAGTAGGTTTCACTGAGAAAGAGAGGGTGGGTGTAGAGGAGCTATTTTCTACCCCTGTTCCTGCATCAGACCTTAAAATAAGAACATGTGCCCTCTTGGTATACTGGGGAGAAAGTCCTCCCACTCTCCCCCCATCATCTCCATTCCCTCTGTGTCCCATCTGCTGGTGCAGGGAAGTGTCCTGAGCATGTGGCTAGCTCTCACTGGCTCTCTTTTAGACATGGTCTGCCTACAACCCTCAGGTGATTTCCTTCGCACTCCAGATTTTTCCACGCTATAAAAGACTACCTTTCAGCTCTGTGGAATCTAGCTTCCCTGCCTGTGACAAGGTTATAAGTTCAATTCAGAGGGGGAAGACTATGAAGTCCATATTGCCCTGGACTCTGAGCCACATTCCCCTGAGACTGGACTAAGATAGATACACATAGCCCTTTTGGACTCCTATGCCTAGTCCTCAACTGGTTCAGGATTCAGAGGGCAGATGGCATGATTAATCGACACTTTTAAACAACAACTGTCACCAAATATGCTACTTTCATGGTGGCACAGTGGGAAGAGGACTCTCTCCTTTGCTTTGTTGGAAGGAGTGTTTCACGGCTTCATTTTGCAACAAAAGGTCTCATGGTCAGCCCAGAAACAAACTGGCAGCAGCAGGTAGCAGGAATCATGCAGCCCAACTCTAGCTGCAAACATCTGGCTTCTCTCTGATTTATTTAATGATTAGTTCCCCTCAAATCTCCAAACCAGTTGCTCTAGAAAGCAGACCCACCTGAGTTGTAGCATGAGAAAGGGAATTACCTGTGCATTCTTAGCCAAGTCACCTCCCTTCTCAGGGACAGAGAAAACCTGCTTCTTGTCTCTTGCCTTCTCCTTTCCAAGATCCACATTGCTATATCCCTATGAAGAAATGCCTTTTTCTCTGTCAGGCCTTTGACTTCCAATTGACTCTGTGCTGCAGCCAGACCCCAAAGTATCTCATAACCCAAACTCATCTCCATTTGCATAGGTAATCCTAAGACTCTTCCAGCTTTAGGACTCTATGACACTGTGTGTCCAGAATTCCCAATGCATAGAACATCTTAACCCTTCAGTTCCCCCAAGCCTGAGAGTCACTGCCCCCAACACCATCTGGAAGTTGTATAAGTGTAAATAATCCCCTGAAAATCGACTGTCCCACCTCTGCAGAGGCAAGACCATCAAGGCTCCGGGAAAGACCGTGCTGGCCACCCAGTTCATCAAAGAAGCAGCCCTGGGTGGCAGCAGGGTAATTTACCCATGTGGTGGGTCGTATACTGCAAAAGACAGAGAGAACATGTGCTGTATCACTCAAGACTGGACAGAGAAGCAGAGGTAGACAGACAGACCAGATCTTCCCCCACCCAGGTAGACCCTGCTCCCTCTAGACTCATCAGAAACTCATTTCTATGAAAAAGATTGGTAGTGGGAGAGAGGTAATGTTTGTCACAGTGAGATCATGTGGAACAACTATTTCTATGCCCCAGGCACTGGCCTATATAACTCCAGTGGGATTGATCTGGGTTAACACCAAGGGAGTTTAGACAGTAGTGGGGAGTTCACTATAATGGGAAATGACCAGAAGGATATTTTCCTCCTCTTAGGAACTTTTATTCTCCACAAATTGACATTCCAGGAGAGTTGCCAGGCTTCCCACTGGAGTGGAGCATGAGAGACAAGCCTCAACCCCAGTAGAAAAGTCAATATAACCTAAGCAATTCTGAGCTATGAGAAATGAAACTAACCAATTTTCTGTTCTCTGTGAAATGGGCACAATTCATATTCAAAACAGATGTTTTATCTCCAAGGTAAACATCTGAAATGTCACTTAGGATCTCCAACCTAAATGCCCTTTGACAGTGTAGCAGAAGGTCCCTGGCCCGGGGTCTTTGCTTGAGCCACCCTTACAACCAGGTTAGACAATGAGGACTGGTACTAGTCTAAGAATACCTCAATGTAATTATTTGTGTTCATATCTTACCTCTGTCCTAGCAGCAAGGATCCTGGATTGGGAGTTAGGAACCCTAGGTTTGGTCTTGGCTCAGCACTAAAAAGCTAGAAATCATAAGGAAATCTTTCACCTATTCTAAAACCCACTTCTCTGTTTCAGAAACTAAATGGATACACCAGGACATCTCTAAGGTTCCTTCCATCTCCTAAAACTATCTCTACTTTTATTCATTTTAAAGATACACAATGGTGTAATTGCTCACATACGCCATATTCAGGAAAAAGGGTAAAAATGGCAGATAATGAAGAATAATATCTTTTTCAAGACACCACTAAAAAATAATTTATATTTCAAGACTTCCATTCTGTTCTTCTTGGAAAGGCTGAAAGAAATGCTTTCTTTTTTCTGGTTGCCAGACAACCTTTCTATTGAGGCTTTCATTTCCCTTTTCAGAAAAGGAATAGAAAAATCTGGCTTTGGATACATGATTAGAAGCAAAAGCTGACTTTGGGTGTCCCTTTGGAAGAACATGAATTATAATTTGTCCATCAGTAGTTTGACTGATACTGAAAGAATTTAAGGAGAACACTTCAAGATGGCTGATGAAACTAAAAATGGCTAGCAGAGACTGGAGGCTCGAGGAAGCTATCAAAATAATTGATAATTAAATTATGCATTGCATTTAATAATTCTCTATTTTGCAAAAATGTCTTCACAAATAGTGTTTCATCCTCATAATAGCCATTTGAGGAAAAATGAACAGATAATCCTTTTTACCCGATGAGTGAATTACATCCAAAAGGATAAGAAACTTGCCTTCATTTTCATATCCAAATAATGACAGTGCTTTAAACCTTTTGCAGGGAATGAATTCAGTGACCTCTGAGGTATCTTCCAATTCAGAGATTCTCTGGAGCGCAGGTTTCCAGCCTCTCTAGCTTGGTGCGTGGCTTCTGGGTAAGCATCTACAGAAGACAAGGTTATTTTCATCGATCACCTTCCCCTAGATCAGCAGCCCAACAAGGGCCAGTACAGAAAAAGATGGGAAGATACAGAGGCAGATTAGGAAAGTGTCTCTCCAAGCATAAAATTCCAGGGTTACTTTTGTAGGGGGCCAGGAGAATTACATTTCCCTTGGCTCAAGCCCCTGCCCTGGGAGAGTATTTTTTCCTGGGCAGCCAGGGCACTTTGACTTAGTTAGAGCTCAGTGCAATGTTTTAGAAAGAAACAGAAAGAAACTCAAATGTTGGGACCCTTAAATTAGGATACAGCTAAACTCAGCAGAGTAAATTATTTGGGACCTAACACCATCCTGCTAGTTGTAGGACCGAAGACCACTTGTCATATTGTAACTTGTTTGTTTATATGTCTATCTTCCCATTGCACTATAAATCCACCAAGGGCAAAAACTGATGAAACATTCAGGTAGACTTAAACCAGCAGGAAGAAACCACATCCACTTAAGCTGTAATCTTCCATGTCTGCTTTATTTGGCCAAGAATGCAGAAGCAGCAGGGAAGCCACCTGGAGCTGAATCAGAGGAGCAATTCTCAGCACAGCTTTCCTTAGTGCCCAGAACACCCAGAGAAGCTGGGCATTGTTTCCCAGGCCTAATCCTTTCATACCCATATTCACATCACTATTTAAGAATATGTACATATGATCCATGCCTTTCATAGGAAATACTTCAAGCTAGCCATCATCCTTATGGTTTTTGAGCCAAACCCACTATGGGCAAGGCCACATTCAGAGAGGGAAGTGGGATAAGACAGAAGGGCAGAAAGTGGAAGCAAGTACCCAGCTATTCCTGGACAATATCTCTGCCTCCCTGTGCCCAGCAGGCTAAGAATTCCAATCTCCTGCCACTTCTTATTTCTGTTTTCCCATGTTTATACAATATCTATTCCATGCTTTGCACTTTGCACCAAGAGAAATGCACTTTATGTGCATTTTCGAAAGGACTACTTCAGTGGACTTTTAGCTGAGTTCCCATCTCAACACAATGCAATACCTTTTTTGCTCCCTTCCACCAACCACTGTGGACTTATCAGTAAGAGATCTGCATGTCAGAGGACAGAAAATAAATCAAACTAAAATTCATTTCTAGCTCAGTGAAGTGTCTAGGGATCCAGTGGTGTTGGGCCTACTGAGATATCCCTCCTGAGTGAATAGTAAGTTGTTGTATCTGGCCCTCCTATAACCAAGAAAGAGGCATAAAGCCTACTAGACCTACTTGGATTCTGGAGGCAACAGATTCCTTCTTTAGGTGTGTTACTCTATCCCATTTACATAGTGATTTTTTTTTAAAAAGCTGCTAGTTTTGAGTGGAGCCTAGGACAGGAAAAGACTGCAACAGGTCCAGGCTGCTAGGCAAGCTGTTCTGCCACTTCGGTCATATGACCCAACAGATCCAATAATGTTGGAGGTGTCAGTGGCAGATAGGAATCTATCTGGAGCCTTTGGCGGGCCTTCATGGGTGAATCACAATGGAAGCCTTCAGGATTTTGGAGCAAGGCCCTGCCATCATCCACAAATAACTACTCTCCTTTTAAGATAGCTCTTGGCCTGCTACTAGGCCTTAGTAGAAACAGAATGCTTGACTATGAGCCATCAAGTTACCATGTGACCTGAGCTGCCTATCATAAACTAGGTGTTAGCTGACCCACTAAGCCATAAAGTTGTGTGTGCACAGCAGAACTCTGTTATCAAATGGAAATGGTATATATGTGATCAGGCCCAAACAGGTCCTGAAGGAACAAGTAAGTTATATGAAGAAATGTCTCAAATGCCCATAATTCCTACTCCTGCTTTACTGCCTTCTCTCTCGCAGCCTGCACCTAGGACCTTGTGAGGAGTACCTAATGATCAGTTCACAGAAGAGGAGAAGATCAGGCCTGGTTTACAAATGGTACTACATGATATGCAGGCATAACCCAAAGGTGGACAGCTGCAGCACTACAGTTTCTTTCTGGGACATCCTTGAAAGACAGTGGTGAAGGGAATCTTCCTGATGGGCAGAACTTTGGGCAGTGTGCCTGTTTGTGCACTTTGCTTGGAAGAGGACACAGAATGGCTAAATATATGATTATACATTGATTCACAGGCTATAGCCAATGGTTTGACTGGATGGTCAGGGACTTGGAAGGAACCTGATTGGAAAGTCGGTGACAAAGGAATTTGGGGAAGAGGTATATAGATAGACTTCTCTAAGTGCGTAAAAGATATGAAGATATTTGTGTCCCATGTGAATCCTCAACAAAGGGTGACCTCAGCAGAGGAGGATTCAAATAATCAAGTAGACAGACTAACCCATTCTGTGGACACCAGTGAGACTCTTTCTCAACCACCACATCATCACCCAATGGGCTCATGAACAAAGTGGCCATGGTGACAGGGATGGAGGCTATGCATGGAGTTAGGAACATGACTCCCACTCACCAAGGTTGACCTTGCTACAGGCAACACTGTGTGCCTAATCTGCCAGTAGCAGAGACCAACATGGAGCCCTACATATGGCACCGTTTTCCAGGGTGATCAGCAAACTAACCTCGAGGCAGGTTGATTACACTGGACTGCTTCCATCATGGAAGGGGTAAAATTTTGTCCTTAGTAGTATAGACACTTTGAATATGGATTTGCCTTCCCTGCACACAATGCTTATGCCAAAACGCCCCACCTGTGGTCTTAAGGAATGCCTTAGCCACCATTATGCTATTACTCACAGCACTGCTCCTGACCAAGGAACTCATTTCACAGCCAGAGAAGTATGATGGATTATTCTCATGGAATTCACTGATCTTATTGTGTTCTCCATCATCCTGAAGCAGCTGGCTTGATAGAATGGTGGAATGAATGGCCTTTTGAAGTTGCAGTTACAGCACCAGATAGGTGAAAATACTTTACATGGCTGGAGCAAGGTTCTCCAGAAGGCTGTATATGCCCTGCACCAGTACCCAATATATGGTACTGTTTCTTCCCTAGCCAGGAATCAAGGGGTGAAAATAAGAGTACCTTTATTACCCCTAGTAATCCACTAGCAAAATTTTGCTTTTTGTTTCTACAATATCATGTTCTGTTAGCCTAGAGGTCTTAGTTCTGGAGAGAAGAATGCTTCTACCAGGAGATATAACAATGATTCCATCAAACTGGAAGTTAAGGCTGCTGCCTAGTCACTTTAGGTTCCTCATGCCTCTGGGTCAACAAGTTAGGAAGGGAGTTATGGTGTTGATTGGGACAATTAACCTGGACTACTAAGAGGATATTGGACTACTACCTCACAGTGGAGGTGAGGAAAAATGTATTAGTCCATTTCCAAACTGCTATACAAAAACGACTTGAGACTTGGTAATTTATGAAAAGAGGTTTAATTTACTCACAGTTCTGCAGGCTTAACAGGAAGAATGACTGGGAGGCCTCAGGAAACTTACAATCATGATGGAAGGCAAAGGGGAAGCAAGCACCTTCTTCATGGTGGCAGGAAAGACAGAGAATGAGGGGGAAGTGACACACATTTTTAAATCATAAGATATTTTGGAAACTCACTATCATGAGAACAGCATGCCCCATGAGCCAATCACCTCCCACCAGGACCCTCCCTCAACATTGGGAATTATAATTCAACATGAGATTTGGATAGGGACACAGCCAAACCATAGCAAAGATTATGTCTGAAATAAAGGAGACCACTTAGTATTACCATACGCTGTGATTAAGTAATTGGGAATCTCCAACAACCCAATCCAGGCAGGATTCTGAATGGCCCAGACCCTTCAGGAATAAACATTTGGGTCACCCAACCAGGTTAAGAACCATGGCTAGCTGAAGTGCTTGGTGAAAGCAAAGGGAATGCAGAATGGATAGCATAAGATGGCAGTTATAAATACCAGCTATCATCACCTGCCCAGTTACAGAAATGAGAACTGTAATTATCATATTTCCTCCCCACTTAAGAATATATTTGTGTATATATACACACATATTAAGCAAATATCTTTGTTTTCCTTCCTCTCTTGTTCCTTTATCATGCAACTTCAGGCTTATTGATTCTATACCAGTATTTAAGTACTGCTCATTTTTATTTGACAAAATAATTGTGTTATTGTTCATCATGGTATCTAAGTTATAGGACCAGGAGAAGAGTAAACATCACTGAAGAACTTTACCTTCTCTTCTGGGGATGGTATTAGTGTGTTCCTCATTGTGCAAAGGATACTTGTATCATTTTAGGTGGAATTATGATCTTGTTATTGTCTTTGACTAGAAATTATAACTTAACAAGACGCATAAAGATGCCAAGTTGATAAGGGTGGACTATATTTAACCATCATTAATTTGAGTGTCAACCTGACCAGAGTGAGGGATGCCTTCATGGCTGGTGAAGCACTGTTTCTAGATGTGTCTGTGAAGGTGTTTCCAGTGAACTGAAAGAGGAAGATCTGCCCTCAATATGGGCAGGCACAATCCAATTGGCTGGGGACCCAGTTAGAACAAAATAAGAAGAGAACTGGCTTTCTCTACTCTTTCTCTTCCTTAGGAAGCAGGATGCTTTTTCTCTTCCTGCCTTTGGACATCCAACTCCAGCTTCTTCAGCTGTTGGACTCTGGAACTTGCAGCAGTGGCCTCTAGGGGGCTCTCAGGCCTGACTAGGGGCTGCAGTGTTGGCTTCCCTGGTTCAGGGGCTTCAGACTTGGACTGAGACATGCTACCAGCTTCTCTAGTTCTCCAGTTTGCAGTTGGCCTATCTGCCTTTATGATTGTGTGAGCCAACTCCCCCTAATAAATCCTCTCCCATATATCCCATTGGTTCTGTCTTTCTGGAGAACCCTGACTAATATACATCTCAATACACTTTTTGTTCCTAACCAAACTACACAAATCTGAGCTCTCAAGACATTAAGTAACTTGAATGCTGACCCAGCAAGATAATGCCATAACCCAGGTCTTCAAGCATTAATTCAACTGTCTTTTCTATCATACCACAAACCCTTCTCTTTCTAAAAAACCCACAGTGGTTCACATCAAATTTAGATGTTTCTGCTCAGTCTTTTCATCCTCCTGTCTCTCCAACATTTTTAGCATTGACTAAAGGTTCTCTTTATTCATCAAGCATACCTGATGGTCATCTCTTCATTCCTTTCTTTTTATGTTGCAGCAGTTAAATGTTCTCCTGCCTCCTTCTACATATTCATATCTCTTCTCCTTCCTTGGAAAATCAAGTCAGACCTCACTTCCTCCAGGGAGCCCACCCAAACCAGTACCATGTCACTGGTCCCACTCTGGCCATTCTCTCCTCAGTATTTCAGCAGTGTTTATATCCTCTTTGTGAAGTACCAGGTTTACACTGACAGATGCATAGTGGGCACTGAATAAAGATGTATTGAGTGATGTATAAATGAATAAGTAGATTCTGAGCATTCAGTCTTTGAACCTTCTCTCAAATGTGTCCTTCCTCCCTATACTCACTGTCATGGCCCTGGATAAGAATCTTATCATTTCTCCCATGGACCATCAACATAGTATCCTATAAGCCTCCTCTCCCTTCCATGGTCCCTCCATTCAGATTCCACAGGGCCGCCTGAGTGAACTCTCTGAAAGGAACCTGATCGTGTCTTCTATTCTTCATGATTCTTCAGTGCCTTGGAGATAAAAGTCAAAACTCTTAGCATGACATTCAAGACTCTTCACAATTAAGTCTCAAACATTTTTCTGTCTCCATTACTTTCCACTACTGATATTGTCATGTTTGAGTTACCTTTTGAAGCACAGGGTGTTTGCTTGCACTTGAGCCTTGTTAATGTTGTTCCTTTTGCCAGGGGCATCCTCCCGTCTTCTCTACTTGGTGAACTTTTGCTTATGTTTTGGGGCCTTCTGCAAATATTGTCACCAGAACCTGGATGGCTACCCTGCCGTACCTCAGAGCTAGCCCTGCCCTCCTCCAGAATTGCCTTGGCTCTAGTCAGCCCACATTGAGCAGAGCGCATTGTAACTGCTAGTTGGTCAGTCTTGCTTCTCACTCTGCAAGCCTCCTGAAAGAAGGACAAAGTGTTCTGTCTTTTACATCCACAGCCCCATTCGAGTACTTAGCTCCTAAGATGCCCTCAATGTTGCTGAATGTGTGAACAAACCATCTTGTTCACACCATGTTAATTTGCATCCACTTGGAATCATGCTCTTTCAGAACAGAAAGAGATATTAGAAAATATCTTTCCTAGCTCACTCATTTGGAAAATGAAAAGCTTTAACCCACAAGAATTTAAATGACTTGGGAGGGGCAATGACACCTGGTTATCTGATTCATACCATATTTTGCTTTATTGTCCACAGAAAGTCATGATTCAAAAAGACAGAGTAAGTATCTTAAGGGTTAAAAAAAGAGTCTCTTCTTTCTTTTGCATTGTCCTATACTAGGGGCTGGATGCCCTCATTTGAATTCAAGTGTGGCTGACTGGATGACATTGACAGACCTGCTGCTTTGCGTTGAGATTGTGCAGTTGCCTCTCGATATCATTTTGAAGTGCATTGTAGTGAGCCAATTCAGTTGGCCTGATATTTAAAAAATTCCTGAGATCCCTTGATGTTCTCAAAACTTCTCTTAGGATTGTGTACCTGGAAAGAATTAAGTTAAATAATTATGGACACTGGCTTCTAATATCCAAGATCAAATTACAAAGTTCCTAACTTATGCAGTTAACCTAGACAAATATCAACATCTAGCGCTTCCATTCAGACCTCCATCTCGCACTATAATGCCAAGGATAATTTGTACTTCTTAGACAGCAAAAGTCAAAGACAGATGATAATAGTGATCATCATAGTAATAGCAGACTGACAGAGATGCAAAGGAACTGACACCATCAGTCAATGGGAAAATAGGACACTCAGATTCTTCTATTTTTAAATCTTCCACAACAATCTGACACAAAAGAAAATGCTCCTTTTCGGGGGGAAAAGAATGGATGAGCTCCTACTTTACTCTTTTGGCTTTGCAAGGCGACATGCCCTTTGAATTCATCACTCCTTCCTGTCTGATGCAACCATCAGTATCAATTCACATTCTTCTAAAACAGAAAGTGTACCTGAAAAGGTTCCAGAAATTTGGTTCAAAAAAATACACAACAAAGATTTTTCAATCATTTACTAAAGAAAAGGAAATGACCACTTTAGAGAGATTTAGTGGCTTTTAACAGTACATTCATGCACTAATGTATGCACAGCCTGTAAGGGAGAAGGTTATCTTTATGCCGCTGCTCATACACTCCATTTCTACTCCTCCCTCCTGCTTATAGTTAAAACAGGCTTCAGTAGTCACATTACTGTCATTTTGTGCTATCTGAAAGTTAAATCATAATGAGCTTTGAGATTGTTAGTTGTTTCTCTCTTGTTTCTGCAGAAATGCAGGCTTCTTTTTCATTTTGGAGAATGTGAGCCTCCAGGTTTCTATGATTGCCTCTCACGCCTTCTCTCTTCTTTTATTCTCTTCTCTTATTTGGCTCAAAAAGCAAACTCATTACCAAACCAAATGTATAAGCCTCCCACACAGAATCTGGGGGAAAAAGACATCCCATTTAATTCAGAAGAGCCATTTCAGAGGCTAGCTGTGGTCCACAATTTCACTGGCCTATGGGACACATCAAGTGTAACCCAACTAAATACAGGACTCTCTTCAGGTACGGCTCTGTCATTGAACAACATTACTGATATGGAAATGTAGCTACTTCTAGGGGCCCATGAAGTATCCCACTCACCGTTTATAATTTAAAAATTAAAATTAAGATAATGATAATGATAATTACACTTACATAAGCAGGTAATCTGTGCCAGGCACTTGGCAAAGCACTTTACATGTATTACCTTATTTAATCGTCACTATAACCACATGAAGTTGGTGCTATCATTCTCCTTATTTTACAGATGAGGAAAGTGAATCTCAGAAAAGTTAGTAATCTGCCCAAGATCACACAGCTAACAAGTGGCAGATGCAGACTAAATTTCAAATACTCCAGGCTCCATTTTCTGTTCTTTACTACCACCATGCTATGCTGCTTCAAATTAAAGAACAAACATCTTAATATTCCTCTTGCCGAAAGTATCATAGAATATATCTTGAAATGCAGAATCTTAAAACAGATGAAATAATAAGAATAAATATTAATTGAAGGCTTACTATGTGCCAAGATGCATAACTTACAGCAAAATTATAGATGGATATTATTACTCTTCATTATTCCAATGAGGAAACAGTTTATGTGTTATAGCTTGCTCCAAATCACGGAGTTAGGAATTAAACTCATAGAGCCTGACTCCTAAGTCATCTTAATATGCTTCCTCTTCATCTTCCTGCTGTAAACATGCAGAAAATGAGGCACAGAGAAGTGTAACACGTTATATAATACAATAGTCTGATCTAATTATTTCCAAAGATCATTTTCTGAAAGCTCAGTCTAGGTCTTCTGAGTCTCAGTCATGTGCTTTTCTCACTGTAGTGTCTCCACCCATGTTCTGTGTAAGTGAATTTTCCTTCCCACTCCCAGCCCCCAATCATCCAGGACACCTGAAATCATTCCGGGTTCCTCTGTACCACCCTAGAGCCAATTGTTTCTTAGGTCATATTGAGCCTACCACAAAACACTCCTGAATCTGTACCTTCTACCTATTGATAAAGTCCAAACTCCCTAATGTGTTAGGGAGGACCTTACTTAAGGCCCTTCACAATCTTATCTCAACCTTCTTTACTAGTCTCTCAACACCATCACAACCCACCCATCACACATCACCCAACACACACACACACACACACACACACACACACACACACACACACACTGTAAATTACACTGCTGTCATGGAGATTTTGCAAACACTGTTCCCTCTGCAGGCAATCCTCTTTTCTAAACTTTCTGTTTTGTAAACACCTATACAAAGTTTGAAGTCTTCATTTGCTTACCCAGGCAGAATTTGTTGCTGCTTCTTAGGACTCCCACGTTACTTTATAGTGTTATCACATTGTATTGCCATTTCTTGTCAGACTATAAATTCTGGCAACAACATTTTCGTAAATTTCTTTGTATTACTATAACCTAACCTCATGCCTGCTTCATACTAAAGGTTCAACAACTAAAAGTTGAATTAAATTGAACTTCTCTTACACAACCACTGACCCTATTGATCTAGTTCTTTCCTACTCAAAGTGGGAACCAATAGTGGACTCTATGTGACTACAATTTGGAAATTGCTTTAAATGAATCGCTCTCTGTTTAGTGATCATTTGCAATAACTAGGAATTTATTTTTCTTTCTCATCAAACTAATGCAACTGAGATTAATTCTATCAATCTTCTAAAATATGGGACTTCACAGAAATGCAAAATTTTGCTATCAGGTATTTCTTTAGGCTTGCCCAACACAGAGAGAACTACATTAATCTAACTTCTCTCCTCTCAGTATAAAACAAAATTTCATGAAAAATCAGAGTTAGATTGAAGAGGATAAAGCAAAAACTAAAAGCTCTTTTTCAACAATTACAATAGAAATATAAATACTTCAAGTTAAAAGTTTAAATTAGCCTTGGAATTCCAAGTAAATTAATACATACATAAAAAATATACAGAGCATATTTCCTTATCAGTTTCTAGACACTGAAGATAAATAGCAGAAAGAGTTGATAGTGTTTCACATTTAGAGCTGCTAAGGACATAAAAACATTTTTTAATTAGTTTTTCTTCCCAATTCTGAGTGGTAGGACCATATGGCTACCCATTTATTTTTAAAATGAAGAGAATAAGGCACAGAGGGTTAAATGATTTGCTGAAATTACCCAAACTACCACCTTCTGGTAGTAAAAATAGTAGTAATCATTTATACAGGACTTCCTGTATGTCAGACAAAATGCTATCCATTTATATGAATTATCTCAATTAGTCCACATTTGTACCACGAGGTAGATGCTATCCTGTTTTCTCAATTATAACATGCTAATATTTTAACATTTTAACATCTCTAATATTGGTGAGTTTTACAGTCAATGTCATTTAATTGGCAGTATTTTTTTCTTCCTTAGTTGTATATAAAATAATGGTGGCACTCCAGATTCAAGAAATACAATATAAATCACATTTTTTTTCAGATGAGGAAAGTGCAGGTTGACAATGTAAACTACCTGTCCAAGGTCATATCTTTGGTGAGTGTAAGAGCCCAGGATTTGAACTCAGTGTTGGCCAGGTACAGTGGCTAAGACCTGTAATCCCAGCACTTTGGGAGGCAGAGGTGGGCAGATCAGGGGTTCAAGACCAGCCTGGCCAACATGGTGAAACCCCGTCTCTACTAAAAATACAAAAATTAGCTGGGTATGGTGGTGGGTACCTATAATCCCAGCTACTTGGGAGGCTGAAGCAGCAGAATTGCTTGAACCTGGGAGGCAGAGGTTGCAGTGAGCTGAGATTATGCCGCTGCACTCCAGCCTGGGCAACAGAGCAAGACTCCATTTAAAAAAAAAAAGGCTCTTTAATTGTCAGGAAAAGTGATGAATGATGAATGAATGAAAAAAAGAGTTTCTCTTAACAGGTGGCCTTTGACATCTTTATAGATGTCAGTTACAGAAAGCATTTGTGAGTAGGAGAGGCATATGGGCAGTGCTTGTTCTTCAGGCTTAGGTTGGGTAACAACATCTTCCAGGAGGTGCCATAGAGTCACACCCTCATTTTCATCCCCTAATTCTGCATGTCCCTCTTGCAAAGGTAGCCAAGCAAGAATTCACCTTTGATTAGATCATCACCTTCTGTGAAAGTCCTCCATTTCCTAACGCAGAGCTAGACTTATCTCTAAACTGTGAAAACCCTTCTAAGATCACAACAAAGTTCCCATTATTGGTTGTTTTAGAAAATAAACTTGTCAAGGTTTTAACATATGGCAATAACAAAATGGATATGTATTTTTCTATTAACGGAGTCAGAATGCAGTTGTATATAGGAATTGGAATGTGTTAACTGCTAGGAGAAAGAAGCCGTTGATTCCTGCAGCACTGTGACTAATTAGGTTTTCTTTTGTGAAGGAATTAGTTTGTATTGATTCATTTATGTCTGATGTAACTCAGCAGTTCTCCTCCTGCCGGGGAAGCCTGCCCAGACTAGTAAGTGATAAGAAGCTGGCAGAGCAGCTCAGCCAGCTCAGTGAAGCTATACAAACCTCTTGGCTGAATAAGTGTGCAGGGTTAGGGTGACCATATCATCCTGGCTGGACCATATCATCATTCCCTTATCAAACATAGGCCATCCATATGAACTATCTCTGTTGGTTGGATTTGAAAGCCTTAACATGAGAATTGCTCTGAAAAATCACTAGAAAGAGCTTAGATACGTGTATGGGAAGGTTATAGGCCAACTTCCAGTGGGGAGCTTCAGCCTATGGAAGATGAGTTTGCTCTTTGGCCTTTGGCAGCCTGCAACACAAGTATCCTTAAGTACTAATGTTACAGAGAGAGGCTCAGACACTGGCAGTCTTGGGCTATGAGTTATGGAAAGCCGATGTGTTCCTGGTTTAATAAACTAAACCAAATAGAGACTCATCTTATTCCTTACCTGGGAAAACCTCACTCTCACTGTGCATGTGGCCCTTTGCTGCCATTTCCCCAGTAACAGAACTTGGCACTAGAATTAATGCATCAAAAAAGCCATGTAGACATATTATCCAAGGCAACTTTTAGCATGGATAGTGCTTTTCAGAGATTGCATTGGGAATTAGCAGGGCTGAATTTCAGAGGTTTTGTAACTAATTAGCTGTATATCTGTGGTCAAGTGACTAAACTTCTCTGTACTTCCGTATTCATGACATCTCATATGTGAAGGTAACACCAGTAGATTTATAATCTGTAGACTCCAGGCAAAGTCATTTTTCTCAGAGACTAATGATTTTGCACTGAGTTCTCCACTCTCTTTTGCCCAGAAACATTTGTCTTCAATACACATGAATATCGCTATACAGACAGCAGTCTGAAGTTCTGCAGCCATGAATGGTATTTATTTTTGTATAAAAAAGTCTCAAGGTCATTTAGTTATTGGTCCCAAGTTATCCATAAATAGTGGAGGGGAGATGCTAGCTGAGGTCTATTCCAATCCCAGACCCACCTCTTTACCACAACTCTACTCCCTGGGGGCTATGCATCCGGGAGGGAGAAATTGCTGAAACAATGAATCCCCAGGAAGGGATAATGGAAACCCTATCTAAACATGCCAGAGAATTTCTAGAGGAGCCAGGAGACTTCTGGAGAAACTACTAGCAACAGGAAACATTAAGTTTTTGGTGCCAAAGCAGATGGTAGACTGGCAGCAGAACAGTGGCCTAGCAATGAAATGTCCAAAGAATGCCAACCCAAGGTCAAAGTAACCAGGAGGGCAGAGCACAGGAAAAGCTGCCAGTCTAGCTTCAAGTGACCACAAATGAACAGTTTCATTCCAACACTCAGTGGACAGTCTTAGGACTCAAACACAAAGGGCTTCATCATCCCATTGACCACCAGCCTACCCTTGGGCAGTTATGATTTCATATAAGTAAGGATCCGTATTGATTATTGATTAAGATTCTTTGGTTGCAAACAACAGACTCTGACTCTAGCTAATTTGAACAATAAAAATTACATTTTGGAAAGGACACAGGGCAGTTCACAAATACTAAAGAAAAGCGGGACCTTAGATCTTACAGCAGTCAGAAATAAGGGCAGCTTGGGCCATCTCAACAGCAGAACTACTGGTCAGTCAGTTCAGGTTACTCCTCCAAATACTCTCCATCTAGGGTCAATCTGCTTGATATTTAAATTCCCAAAGAGAGTATCTAATGGCCCTGGGTGTGTGTGTGTGTGTGTGCGCGCGTGCGTGTGCTTGTGCATCAGGAAAGGACATAATAATTCAATAGAAGTCTCACCAAGAGTTGCTTACAATGTGGGAGGAGTAGTTGTTACTAGCAGGAGGGAAGGATTCAAGGCAGACAAAAACAGTAGGCATTCACTATAGAGTCCCAAACCAACAGTTCTACAACTGGAGTACTAGTGCAGAGCCTGTGCCTTTCCAGGAGCTAAACCTGGGAAGTTCTTGGGTTCTAGACGCTATTCTGCATTGGAAGAAAATCCATATGAGCAAGTAAGTACTCAGGAATGGGAGAGATTCAAAAATTAGACATTCAGAGTAGAACTGGAAGACAAGACTGGAACAGTGTGACAAAATTTCACCTTAGCCAGAATCATCTTAAATGTTTTTTGCTGTTGTGGCAGCCTATCTACAACCTGGTTCAGCCAGCCTTATTCCTCCAGAGAAAGAGAGAAAGTGGGATATGAGCTGCGTAGGAGTTGGATAATGGAAAATAGTAGCAAGTCTTGCCAATGACAAGAAAGAGAAAGCTAAAACAGTTAGCTCTACCTCTGGAGAACAGGTGGGCTCATGGCCAAACAGGGCAGGAAATATCCTTGGGAACCTCTGTGCACCAGTGCATGTGCACACAGCATGCACACACACACACACACACACACACGCACGCTACGCTGGGCTAAAACCAGGGAATAGGTGCTATTATCTTCAGTTTCTCCCTACCTCATTTCAAGGATTGTTTAGAGTTCCTGACTTTCAAACTCTCCTCCCCCACAATTCTTTTATACATTCACAAACTGATTCATATGTATTATGCTTTTGCATTTTGAGACCTATTATTTTTTGTGCCAACTGTGTAACTTTTTTTTTTTTTTTGCCAAACACAGTGAAAAGAGCATTTCATTTGGTGTTAGGAGACTTGGGTTTATAAATCTAGGCTGGACATTCACCTCTGGGCTGGTCCCTTTCTCACTGTTCACTACCATAGGTTGACATACATAGTAAGAAGCTGATGTTCATGCATCGCTCCCATTCCTTGGCCATTCTTCTCCCCTAGGTACAATGCTCTTCCCAAGATGCTCCCTCTTTATAGCTGAATTTCACTCATCTTTCAGGTCCATCCCAAGAAAGCAGTGTGGCATAGAGGAAAGTTGCCTTAGTTCAAATCCCAGCTCTACCACTGATGAAATGCAAAGGCTTAGACAAATTATTCAATTTCTCTGAGTCTCTGTTTCATTATCTGTAAAATGAAGATAATTATACCTCTCTTTCAAATTGATGTAGAAAGAAATGCCCACAGTAGGTACCTGATAGCTATTCTCATCTTTTCCACAAAGCCTTCCCTGATCAGCACTTTTCACAGTGATCTCTCCTTTCACTCCATTCCTTTGGTGCAAATCTCTGTATTATTTAAGTCATCATCATATACTCTGGGCTACCAAAATGTTACCTTTCTTCTAATACGTATGTCAAAACATTTCATTAATGTATATTTTAAAAGTTGATTTGACCTGGGGCGCTTCTTTTCCAGAAAATGTCCTGCAAACTAAACTCCCCAATCATTATTAAGCCCTAGCAGCATGAGTAAGATGTTCAAAAAGGTCATTTTGAATAAGAGGTTCATAACTCTACCCTAAGAACTCTGAATCTTTGCTCTTTTTCCTTTGTTGGCCAAGAAATATTCTTCATTCAGATTTTCTTTTCATTTATGAACCTTGGAATAAGCACTTATTTCCATAACTGCATAGTGAGTTGCCTCTCTTTTCCTGCTTGCACCATCCACAGCCTGGCAGGCTTGTGCTCTACTTGTGTATGTCACTCTCCATGTTTCAAGTTATGCTCAGCATTAGGATTTGTTAACTGGGAAAAGCATAGATGTGGCTGAAAATAAAAGCCCAGTTTTATAAGAAATCCTGCCCACTTTTCCCTTTTCATACCTCCCAGGGCACCATAGCCCTCTAAGGAATTACTGAAGGAGCCATTTCATCAACAGTCCAGCAACAGCTGCTTCATTTGAGTAAAAAAGCAGAGAGAGTGAGGACATTTAGAACCCTAACATCAATCCACTGAATTCAAGCCAGAGACATAATCTGGCTTTCATGATAAAAGGGTATAGTTGACGGCTTCCCTGGGTGGCAGGGAAGTGAAGTCTGAAGGCTGTTTCTGCTGAGTGTGCAGTATTATTGTCAGGTGTCTGGAAACAAATCCCTAAAAATTGAACAAGATCAAAAGATCATTCATCAAAGCTGGAACTCCATGCAGTGTCTGCTAGAAATTATGTCCCCTATCCCCACCCAGAAGAATCTGCACAGGTGGAGACAGACTTCATTCCTGCTTATTGGTGTAAATCAAATAATATGTAAAGGGGAGAGGGGAAAAAAGATAAAAGTCAGAAAAATCAAGGTCTCTGAGAGGTTTCAGGCCTTTTGAGACTCATAAAAAAAATGCTTACCTCCTCCTTCTTTCTTTTCCTAGCTTATTTAGCTAGCACCAAAAATAAGCTTGTGGTTCTTACTATTTATAGAAGATAGCACCTTGAATGTTAGCAATAATATTGTACAATGTACAATTAGATCCAATCTCTATTCTGTGAGCTCACATTCAGAAGCAATAAACCACTGAGATATAAATGAAAGACACAAATGCCCTCAGGATGGAATATGTGCTAGTCATTTTGCATATATTTTCTCATCTAACACTTTCTCCCACTGAGCTGTAGAAGGGTGGTGCGCTTTGCATCCAACAGGGTACCATGAATGGAATAGGTACTACAAGAATTGGAAGAAGAGAAGTTTGACTTCAGTGATTGTCAGATGAAAACAGAATAAGCTTGCCCTGATCACAGATGATTGGCAGATAGGCAGAAAAATGCCAGAGACTGTATCTTCCCATGATGAAGGACAAAACCATGACTGGCAAACAAACTTCCCACTGCATTTTCTCGAGAAGCAGAATGCATGCTATGATGGTTCAGGTTGGCTACACATTCATAGCTAACTTCATATTGGAATTATCAATTCATAATATTTCTCTACATGGTCTCCAAGGCAAAGTGCCAAGTGGAAGAGGAACAATGGATGAAATGTTTCTCTCAAGAAAGAACTTGGTGAGACAAAGATGATGATTTTTATAGACTCAAGGTTATGAGTTCAGATACATTTTTCAACAAAGACAGAAAAATAGAAGGTAAAATTGGACATTGTCAAACGTTGTGATGCCTTTGCCAGACAAATATTGTCTTAATTTTGAAAGCATTTGAGAAATGTGGTAAGCACCTCTACAGTAGTTTCCTGGTATTTTTCATAAAACAAAAGCAAATGTAGAATTTGAAAGAATCAAAAGCCATACAGTCTAATTAAATTTTCAAGTGAGAACTGAGTTCTCTCAATTGAAATCTTTTCATTAAGAAACTGGATCCTCATTTCTTACAATATTAGAGTCTTGGATACAATTAGTCTTACTTTTACTAATTGGTTTCAGGCAGTTTTCCAGGAAGTAACAACTGAAAGCAAAATTAGGATGAGATCTTGCTGGGAGGGCAGTCATACCAGGAAGACTGTACCAGGGAGTAATCCCTCCAGGAAATAAATCCACACACTTCAGTGACACCATCAGAAATGTTCTCAACAGACTTGCTACACAGCCACTACCAGGGGTGGGGTAGGGGGTTGTCACTGCCTGTCAGACACACAGGTTTTACTTTGGTTTCTTAGGAAAATAGTACATGCCCTTTCTGTTTCCTACTGAGAGTGAATTATTCTTGCCTGAGCTCAAGCAGAGAGAGTCTGACTGGGTTGGGAGCACTCAGCTACAGCCTATTAAACTGCAGTTGCCTTTAAAGTTGGTTAACGACAAGGAAAGCCTTGTGTTTCCATCTATTTATATAGCTATATTCTGATATAGGAGAAAGTTTGTGCAGAAAAATGCTTTCATTTTACAAATTTCAATATTTTCCCAACCTGTCCCCTATAAATGCTTCAAAACATGAGATAAAAGTAAAAATCTGACTTGAAAAATTAATAAATCTATATTCTATATGAGTTCAAGCACATATACACATGTTCACATACCCACAAACAAAATGACTTTCCTGAAGGTCAAACTGTAGGCAGCATTGTTAGGCAAAAGAGGCAACATACCTTTCCCCCCACTCTATATCATTATCATTGGCTTTAGCATTGCACAGCACTGCACTTTTGGCGGTTCTTTAGAACCATACCTATCATCTGGCCCTCAGAAATAATTTGCTTTTGGAGGTCAACCCAGAGAATGTCAGTTTGCAAATGAGACACATAGAAGTTAGGTTATTTGCCCAACATCTCAAATCAAGAAACAATATATGAGTACATACCTTTTAAGCAAGAACTGAGAATATATTAGGTAACTATCATATTTCCAGCCCCAGTTGTTAACCAGTTAGGTCATATCTCCTCCCAGAAAATTTTTCTGGCAAATTCTATGGCAATTTCATTACTAATTTTTTATATTTTTCTTTATTCACTATTATAATTAGCTCTAGGTGCTTGTAATATTAATTTTCTTATATGAAATAATATTGATATGAAAGACAACATACTTAGATTTATCCCTATACTGGTCATATGAAGCCTAATTTTTTTGTTTATCTGTTTTAATATTCAAAGGCCATATCCACAGCTTATTTGTCTAAGTCAACTGACCTTTTTATAATGTCATATTTTTAATGTTTAATTATTTTCAATGAGAGTTAATAATTCTATATGTCCTTGTCACACAGTTTTAAAACAGACAAAGGAGCAATTTCAACTTCTAATAATTTATTGTTGGCCTTTAATGGAATAGTAAAGAAAAAGAAAAGCAATCTCAATATCATGTGCCATGATTTGTCCACTGTAAAGCACATACAAATGTATGTTTTTGTTGATGATGAGGTAATGATAACGATGATGAAGAAGAGAAAAAGAAACAGTTGTCATATCTACAGAGAAGCACCAAGCTTCACTATGGTCTTTAATATTTAATTACATAGACTATTAGTCTTGACTAATCTCAAATTGGTTTTGAAAATGTTAGAGGTATAACATGTCTGGCTGCTTGGGCTGGAAGTCTAAGCTCCTAACTGAATATAAACTGACCACATTGCATGTACTTTACTGCAATGACAGGAACTCAGTCATTTACCTATTCTTTGATCCTGGGACTTACTGAATGGCAGAAAGACTCAGAGTGTCATGAACTCTAACTTGAAATAACCTGGGACTACTTGTTGTTTTTTTGCATAGGATGGCTGAAAGCACCTGGTTCCTTTTCAAAATTAAAATAGCCAATAACCTGCAGTGATTTAACCTGGTATAAAATGTGAGCATTTTGAACTCAGATTTAATTCATCAAAGATTTCCTAACAGAAATTCTACAGCAATCAAGAAAATAAGTACTAATTTATGTCCCTCAAACCTAGACAATCAGGCACAAATTAAACAATAAGTTACAGGTAGTTAACTATGGTTTCTTTGTGCTATTCCCATGAATATCTGTACAGTTAGCCTAAGTTGCCCCATAAGCAGCAAAGAGTACTTTCACCCCATTTTGATATCTTCCTTTCTGGTGCAACACCCATCCCACCAATGCCTTCAAGTATTTGTTTCCTTAACTCAGGCTGTTGCCTCCCACTCCACCACCCCCCATGCCTTCCATCTTTGCTGCCTAGCTCAAGTCAGTGATTCTGAATAACTGGCTGACTAACTGATCAATCAGCCACTCCTAGACATGAGTAAGGCTGTGCAGTGTGGTTAAAGGGCCACAGAATCTGGAGCCAGACTCTGCAGGGGTTAAAATCTCAGCTTTGCCAGTTTCCAGCTACTTGATTTCAGACTAGTTACTTAAACTCTCTTTGTCTCAGCTTCTTATTGTGTAAAACAGAAATAATAAAATTGCCTTCTCATGAGACTTTTGTAAGGATTGAATTTGTGAATATATGTAAAGTGTGTTGAGTGGAGTAGTACCTAAAATACACAGTATGCACTGTACAAGTTGAAGATCTTTTCATTAATAAGGGCAAGGGTTGAAAACCCTTGCTAACGTCCCATTTTCTGAAAAAATTCCTGCATCCCTTTGGATAGGCAGGCAGCTCTCTAGATACCGTGTAATCCCTGACAACTCTCTGGCCCTCCTTACACACTATAGATAGGACCACAGCCACCAGGCCCTCTAGTCCCTGGACTCTGTCCTTCTAGCTATCACTTACATATCTACCAATGAATCCCTTTGGCCGCCACCACTCATAAATGTCCCTAGAACAGATTAAGATTTGAATATAATTTTTTTGGGCAGTGAAGAAGATTGCTAATATGAGTGAGAGAACTAAAGCAAGTCCTCTTGTCCATCTCCTGTCTGAATATTCCAAAGAAGAAATATCCTCGACACAGTCTTTGTCCAGAAATGATTTCCCTTCCGCATCATCTGTCACATTATTCTGCACAGATGTTCTGCCCCTCTCCTCCTCCTTGGCAGAAATACCCATCCAACTCTTCTCTAGCTAAACTCTGTGGCTTACTTAGAGGATGGGTCCTGACTATCACCATTAAGGCTTTTTACTTCTCTGACAAGCCTGAAACAAGCCCACTTTCCCCCTAACATTTCCGACAGGTAGAAATTTAAAGCCCTATAGAATTGGGGAGCATCAGAGGGCAGCAGAGAAATTATCCTGGGCAAGCTGGGTTCATCTTTCACCACAAAGGCATCCCTCTCTCCTTAAACTTCTGATCAGCCTGTTTCTGAAGATGTGCCAACACATTTGCTGCTTATGCTCTTTTCGTAGAAGAAAACAGAAGGAAGATCGTGGCCAGGAACAATAAATATGACAGGCCCAGTTTGAAAACTAACTTTAGGGTTACTTTTAAAAAAATAGCAAAGATCAGAGAGTAGATACCAGCATGCAAAGTGTCTCATTTCCCAGTTTAAAAAGTTTAATAAGGCAGGGTGCAGTGGCTCACATCTGTAATCCCAGCACTTTGGGAGGTTGAGGTGGGCGGATCACCTGAGGTCAGGAGTTCAAGACCAGCCAGGCCAACATGGTGAAATCTCACCTCTACTAAAAATACAGAAATTAGCAGGAGTGTTGGGGGGTGCCTGTAATCCCAGCTACTAGGGAGCTGATGCAGGAGAATCGTTTGAACCCCGGAGGCAGAGGTTGCTGTGAGCTGAGATCATGCCATTACACTCCAGTCTGGGCGACAAGAGTGAAACTCCGTCTCAAAAAAAAAAAGTTTAATTAATAACAGGTCATAAGGCCTCATATTGTACCAACTACTTATCCTAAAATATGTGTGTTTCACCATGAGGAGGAAGTAGAAAATATATATATTTGAAAAGGAGACCTTGAGACCCTTCAGGATCTGTAAAGTCTCTCATTACATGTACTTTTTTAAAATTTTGTGACTTTGTAGCAATTATAACTTTAAAAATAATATAAACATATCTGGATCACTGTCTTCTAAAATCTTAAAATCCACTGAAGATTGAGAATAAAAACAGTTCCTTCTTTAACAAAAAGTATGGAAAAATATATAAAATAAACTCTAGGCTAACAGATGCAGATAAGCAAATAGAAGCCAAAATAGAAGTATCTTTGAATTTGTTCTCTCAAAATTTTTATGAAAATTCTCCATTTTTTTAGACAGTGTAACTTTCACAAGCCTTATTCAGAATTTTATGGGAAAGACATTGTCCCCAACTCACACCCAATTTAGGTGATTCTCATAAGAGCAATTTCTGAGGTGCCATCTCTTTGTCTCATTAGACTTAACTGAGTCAGGTAACCCAGGGTTCAACAGTAGCTCCACCTCTAATTGACCTTGTAATTTCTCTGAGATTCCATTTTCCACTTGTAATTTGGAGACGATGATTCAAAATAAACCTTTATAAACTCTAAAATAATACTTTCTTTCTAAGACAATTTACTGTTCCGAGGGGCATATATAGCCTGAAAAGGTTACAGGGACAAATACTCAACTAACTTTTTGTATTTACTCCTTCAAACTATTTTCTTGAAAGAAGCATCCTTCTCTTCTGCTTGAATTCTTAGAAATAATGGTAGGTTCTCACTGATGTGTGTGGGGAGGGGAACAGCTACTCCCACACAAGCATTTTGTAGGGCTAAAAAGTTAGGCCAATCAAAAGACGGACTTCTGGGTTATAAACTAAATTAAGATTCACAACAAACAAGAAAATGATCATTTCTTTCATCACAACCTCCATCATAAATGTTTTCTCTACTCATGAATTGACTCTACTGTTTGTTCAATTAACTTTGATGATCCCAGGCATTGTTCTTGGCCTCAGACATTCAGAAGCGACAAAACCAATGCCCTTCTCTCATGGAGCTTAAGTTTTAGTTGTGGCAGGTGGTGGAAAGAGACAATAAATAAACATGTCAAGAGGTGCTAAGTCTTACAAAGAAGAAAAAAAGCAGGCATTGAGAGGAGAGCAGGATGAAGGTGGGGGAGGCTGCTATGTTAGACAGCGTGGTTGTTAGGCCTTTCTCATTAGGCAACGTTTCAGCTGAGGCTTGAACAGAGAGAGAGACAGCAAGTCAGTCAGATATGTGGGGGCAGCACATCCCAAGCAGAGGAAACAGTAATACAGTCTTGGAGACTAGAAGGTGCTTGGTATGTTCTGGGAAGAGCCTAGAGGTCAGTGTGCCTGGAGCAGGCGCAGCAAGTGGGACAGTGATGGCCATGATGCCAGGGCACTGGCAGACAGCCAGATGGTGTGGAGTCTTGCAGGACACGGTAAGAATGTGTGGGTTTTGCATTTTACTCAGCGTGAAAAGAGAAGAGATTACAGATTTTTGTGTGAAGAAGCAACATGATCTGATTTATATTTTTTAAAAATTTCTCTGTGGAGTATATACTGAGGGAAGGGAGCAGGGACAGAAGCAGGGAGAACCTATTAGGAGGCTATTATACTAGTCCACTGAGGGATGATGATGGTTGGAATTACCATGGCAGCAGTGAAGATGGCAGAAGTGAGATTTCTGATTATATTGTAAAGATGTTGTCTCTGGGGATTGCTAGTGGACTGGTGTACAGCAAGAGAGAAAAGAGGGGACAACGAGAACTACATCAACCAGGAGAATGAGAATAGTGATGTCATTCCCAAGAAAGGGAAGCCTCCAAGAGGAGTGAGTTTGGCAGAAGGGAAAAGAATCAAGATTTGTTTTAGAGATGGTAAGTTTGAGTGGCCAGTTAGAAACCTAAGTGGAGATGTTGAGGTAATTTAATTTGTAAAATTCAATTTCCCTACCTGTAAGAAGTTCAAGAGAAAGACTTGGGCTGGAGATAGAAATCTGCGCATCATTAGGGAAAAGACTGAATGTGCAAGGTTGCCAGACATAGCAAAGAAAAATAAAGGACTAAAAAATTACTGGTTGTTTATCTGAAATTCATATTTAGCCGGGAATCCTGTAGTTTATCTGTCAGTCCCTTGGGTGGGGCTGGCTGAGATCACATAGAAAGTTAGCGTGGAAAAAAAAAAAAAGAAAGTTAGCGTGGATAGAGGCCCCAAGAATTGACCCCTGGGGCACTACGATGTTAAAAGATCAAAAGGAGAAGGAAGACCCAGAAAAGGGAAATCAGAAACCACAGCTTTCTAGGAACCAAGAGAAGAAAGTGCTATAAGAAGGAAGGGAGTGATCAACTATGCCAGATTCAACTAACAGCACTATAGATTTGATAAAATGGGGGTGGCAGGGGAGAAGAAAAGTTTGATTGGAATAGGGTCAAGAAAAAAAAATGGAAAGAGAGAAACTAGCTAGAACAAGGACAAATGCGGCAATTTTAGAGTTTTACTCTAATAGGCAGCACATTTATAGGGCGGTAGCTGGAGGGTGATTTGGGGTCAAAATAGGTGGGGCTTTTTGAGATAGTGGTAAGCAGCTGGAGCAGGGGACTTAAATGGTGTCCTGTCCCCACAATGGCCATGCACCAAGAGGTTGGTACTCTTCTGGTACACAAACAGAGAGCTTCAGCATCCAGGTGAGTATGGAAGAGTCTCAGTAGGTCCTGGACCAAGAGTATCCAAGATGTGCACAGAATGACATCAAGTTTAACTTTATGCCCAGAAAGCACCACTGCCTCTGGAGTGTAAAGTGCTTCTGCATAGGTCCCTTGCCTGAGGATATCTGGTGAATCCTCTATGCCTAAGCCCAAAGGTTGCTGTTTCCTGTGACTCAACAAATCAGAGAAATCTGAAACAATGGTTTGTTCCTTTTTAGCCATCAGAGACCTTGTTTCACAAGTGTTATCCTTGAATAAGTGAAGTTGGGGGATGTGCAGAATCCAGTACACAAGTTGAAGGGTTCTCCTGAGGCACAGGGATAGTTCACCCACTGCAACACAATGGAAGCTGATTTGTGGATACAGATGCAGCTAGATTATGTGTTCTGGTGGTGAGAGCATGTGAAATTTCTCTTCTGATTGCTTGTAAACTCTTAGAGAAATAAGAAATTAGGTCATAATGCAAGAGTGAAGAGTAGGGAGGGCTATGAGAGGTTGGAGGGAAGAGAAGACAGTATGAGCTGTTGGTCTAGGAGGGAGGGAGGGTATGAATTGTCTAGGGAGATGCTGTAAGATTGCCTGGCCGTATGATCCATCTGAATTTGTGGCAGTGAACTCAGAATAGGATGATGGGAATAGAAAAGAGCAAGGGAATTGAAAATGTATGCAAAATAATTACTCTGATAATGGGCTATAGGGTCTAAGCTTGTGCTATGGTCTGAATGTCTGTGTCCTACCAGAATTCATGTTGATACCTAATCCCGAATGTGCTGGTCTTAACAAGTGGGGCTTTTGGAAGGTGACTAGGTCATGAGGGTGGAGCCCCCGTGTTTGGGATTAATGCCTTTATAAAAGAGGCCTGAGGGAACTTGTTTGCCCCTCATAGAGAGAGCCCTCTGAGTCTGCCAGCACCTCCAGCCACCAGAGCTGCGAGGAATACATTTCTGTTGGCTATAAATTACCTAGCCTAAGGTATTTTGTGATAGCAGCCTGCATAGAATAAGATAGCCTATTAAGAAGCGAAGTAAAGACAGGAGGGGAGGAAATGATCAGTGCAAAGGTGATAGGGAAAAGGGTCCAGGACTGGAAAAACAGGAGATGGTCGTAGAAAATCTGGATGTTTTAAATTGATATAATATGGGGTAGGGGGCATTTTCATAAACACTTTCATGACTTGCCATTATTTCTAAGACTGAATAAAAATCATTTGGATGTTGCCTAAGAATTCTGCACAAATGCTTATGAGTGTGATTCAAAAATCTCTGCCCCCCTCCCTCCCTTCCTTTCTCTCCCCCTTTTTCTTTCTAACCCCTATATGGCCCTCATTCTCATTCCATTGAGCCTTTTCCTCTCTCTGTTTCTCTCTCCTTTCTCTCTTATAATTTTGAAAAGGAATACAACTGCTTAAATTTGAGTTTAACTGAAACAGACAGAAACCAATGCCTGATGAAAGAACATCTCTCCATGGCACTGAAGATGTAGAAAAAAAAAAACATAAAAAGAGCATGTTGCTGATAGAAGCTGAGAGAAAAAACACAAGAAATAGTTGTCTCCGACATTTAAGCAAGCCTGATGCTGGGTGTTTTTAGATTTATGTGACTGACAAATAATACAAGATTCCCTGTAGAGGACAAATCCAAGTGAAAAATAACCAATGAGAAGAGAGGTATATGGTTAGTAATCTCAACAGGAAAGCTGAGCTATCCTGAAATTCAAGATATAAAATGTCTATTTTTCACCTAGAATATTATACCCGTGGCAATTAAATTGTTTTCTAAATGCCTCATCTCACTTTCTCTGAAAAGTTAATAATGGATTTAAATCTCTATCCAGGTAATCTGAGGTCCTACCTACTAGGGAAGAAAACTTTGATTCATTTTTTAGAGGGGTTAATCCTGGAATATTCCTTCATTTAGAAAATTCTTCTGCTTTTCAAAACCTTTCTATTTTCCTTTGCATTCAAACATTTCAGCAAAATTCCTCTCCACATCTGGCATTTCCAAGCAGGGGAATATTTCTCAGAGAAGGAGTGTGGAGATTGCTGTGCTTTTCCCTAAGAGTGATCTGATTTCAAAAGTGAAAAAAACAAAACAAAACACCATTCATTTTTTTTTTTCTTTTCTTTTTTTTTAAATGAGGAAGAACACAAAGGAAACATCAGGTGAGACAATCTGGAGACTTGAAGCTGCCTGAAACATCTGGGGCA
The DNA here is from genome assembly GCF_049354715.1 of Callithrix jacchus. NCBI lineage: Eukaryota > Metazoa > Chordata > Mammalia > Primates > Cebidae > Callithrix > Callithrix jacchus. The sequence goes on from NC_133509.1 coordinate 101,326,141, forward strand.
CTGCATAAAGAAAAATTTCTTTACAACTTTTAGGTTCAGAGAGTACATGTGCACATTTGTTACATGAGTAAAATGAATGTTGAGGGTGTCTGGTGCACACTATTTCACTGCCATTTAATCTTTACAGGGAAATGCAAATTCAAACATGATACCATTTTCTACCCATCAGATTGGCAAAAAAAAAAAAAATATATATATATATATTTTTTTTTTTTGAAAGCAATATATATATATATATATATATTGGTAACATCAAGTGCTGGTAAGGATGTGGGCAAATAAACATTCATATATTCACACATATATTGTTGCAGCATTTTTTGAAGGTAATCTTGCGGTATGTGCTAAAATTTAAAGTACATAAAATTTCTGCACAACATTTCACTTTGGGTACTCTAACCTACAAGAATAAAGGCATCAGTAGAAAAGGCTATACATGAAAGTGCAGCATTGTTTGTGGTGATGACAAAACTGGAAATAAATGTCTATTGCAGGAGCTACAGTTGAATAAATTAGGCTATATTCATATTATGGAATAGTATTCTGCTACTGTATACATTTAATCCTTATCTCTTGATCCAGAGAAAGTTGCAGTACTGTGTACAATACAATCTCACTTCTTTTTTTTGTTGTTGTTAATTTTTTTAGCCTATTTGACAGTTACCTGAGCAAGTAGGATACAACAGAGGAGAGAATTACCTTCTATATATATTTATAAATTGTTTGACTTTTTATATAAGCTCATATTGCCTTTACAATTTAAACATCTAATTAAGTTAAAAATAATTATAAATGTAAACATAATAACCAGCCTAGAAAATATGTTTTAGATCTTCAGCTTCACATGGAAAATTATATGAATAATATAGCTTTTCAAATCAAGTGGGAACGACTCAGATTTATATTTATATACCTCTTACACACAGGCACTGCAACTTCTGGGTTTTCAGCAATTACAGAATAAACACTAATTTTCTTTAATGGGCATTTCTGGAAACAGAAAGCAAGAAGAAATAATTTGTTCATTCTTTGTCTAATAATGTAACTAGCCAATGGAGAGAAACACCACTTTTAATACCAGTGTATGCTTTATAATCTCTGTGTCTATTCCTTCCATTTCACACTCAAGTATAGAGAGAAGCCGTGTTCAGGAGGAAAGTGGAGGGGCTGGTGGTGTTGAAAGGTTTAAGTAAACTCTCCTTTGATAAAAGGGAGATTAGATACACATTTCTCTGGCTTTAAGTCCCTCTTTCTATGTTCTACATTGTGTGTAAGGCTCAAAGGGATAAAGCTGAAACCTGAACTAGTGGCTGAAAATGTTGAGGAGTGCAGCAGGGGTTACAAACAGGAGACTGCCAGCCTCGTTCGATTTCTGGTTTTGTTAGCCACAGGCCCTTCCCAGTCTGGTGAAATTTAAAGTGTTGCTGCCATCTTCAGGAGTTCCCCATTGTCATATTTAAGTACAGTTACAAGTAAGTTGTTTACAGCCTTATAACCCTCTGTGGGAGTTCAGAACCTCAGCTAGAAAACAGAAACTCCAGGTGACTGCTAAAATGAGGGTAGCTTAAGAACGTTACCAGTAGGGCAGCTTTTAGTGTATGTGTTTAATGTTATGAAATGGTATGTTTCACCCTTTGAAATGTAATATAATTAAGATTTAGGGTCCAAAGAAGGACATGACGGAGAAGTGAGCCAAGACTTTAAAAAATGATGGGGAAGGAGGGTTAAGTTATAACGCTATAACATTTTGGATGCAACTATTGGCTTTGAAGCCCTATTGAGTCAATCTCCCTGAGGACCACATGTTTGATTTCTATGGCCAACGTTAAGCTTAGAGAACATTTGGTCAAAAGGAATCTGTGAGCTTTCATTTTTATCTTATTTACTGAGTGGTTTGTTTAATTCTGAGCCTGCCTATCTTCTCAGATTGTTTGAGTTACAGATAATTGATAGGAAAGGCCAAATTGTCTAACGGTACTCTCAGCATGAAGCTATACTTCCTTCCCAGAAATAATTTGACTTCATCACTCAGTGAAGAGCTGATATCCACAAATGATTGGAGAAGCCCATGAGAATGTGCATATCCCTGGTGGCACTCAGGGAGGCAGTCGTCCAGTCTTCAGGCCATGATACTACAGTGTCATCAGCTAATGCTCTTTTGAAACACTGAAGTTTTCATATAGCTCACTTCACATTATTCTTTTTTGTTTACTCACCATTTTAAGTGATCAAGTTTTCATAGCAAGTTGGAATGCATCTCATAAAGCCCATTTTTGCTGTTGGTTTACATTATTAAAGCAAAGAGTGAAATTCCTTTAAAGTCACCTTTAGAAAAAGTTCACATCATTTTAGGAGATATACAAGTTTCCTTTCATCACAAATCTAATAATTAAAAAATGGATACGGAATGAGAGGATTATAAGATATATCAGCATGGCACTTGAGAAACTTTGCTGTTATAGAAGACTGTTCATGTCTTCTGAAATTTTCCCTTGGAGTTATTCATTTCTTCAACAAAGACTCTCAAAGGGTCTTTTAGTATACTAGGTATTCTGCTAGGCACTTCTTATATGTGATGTCTGCATTCTTTTTTTTTTTTTTTTTTGAGACAGAGTTTCACCCTTCTTATCCAGGCTGGAGTGCAATGGCGCGATCTCGGCTTACCGCAACCTCCGCCTCCTGGGTTCAGGCAATTCTTCTGCCTCAGCTTCCTGAATACCTGGGATTACAGGCACGCGCCACCGTGCCCAGCTAATTTTTTTTTGGATTTTTAGTAGAGACAGGGTTTCACCATGATGACCAGGATGGTCTCGATCTCTTGACCTCGTGATCCACCCGCCTCGGCCTCCCAAAGTGCTGGGATTACAGGCGTGAGCCACCGCGCCCGGCCCGATGTCTGCATTCTTTATGATGATTCTATAAAGATCATACTCTGCCATCTAGCAGATAAGGAAACTGAGATACAGCTAATGTGATAGGCACATGGTCACATAGAATTGGAACTCAAGTGTGCCTTGCTCTTGTGTCTATCTTGACTGCACAATAGCACCACCAAAGATAACGAAGAGTTTTCTTCCTGAGCCCTTTCCTGTCTACTACGATTATAAAACAGTCATTCAATGAATATTTGACTCTTTTCTACAGTCAAAACATTGTGAATTTTATTAATACTACACTTAGAGAGGAAAAAATAAGTCAAGCCTAAAATTAAACTATAAAACAAGCAGTAGTTATAAAAATGGAAAGTATGACTGAAAGCATATTGAGCTATTTGTGCTCACTGCCACTGGGGGCATTGCTGACTTATATGTGGAAGAACAGGTGAGTAGATTGCACACTGGAGAAATTCCATATGTGAATATAATTTTGAACCCATCCACAACACCACATAGGAAAAAAATTAGGTAAAAACCTAAGACATACAAAAATGCATTTAGCCACAATATGGCAGGGGGCAAGCTATAGATTCAGATTTTTATTTCTACACTGCTTCGTATCCCTATTACATCTGACCATTCAAACCTTGAAATAGATAAACAAATGAGCCCTTGCAAAATTTACCCCACCTTGTTTTATGTGTAATGTGATTACTACTTCTGGCTTTCAGAGCCTACAGCCTTAATTCAATGTCAGGGCAAATCTGGCCATGTTCAATTTCATTGCACTTGCTACTCTGTCTGTTCTTCCTATAGAGTTGTAAATGGTCCCAGAATAAGAAGTTAAACAGTGAAGCCACCATCTCAGCCCAATGCCTTCAGAAGTCTCTGGTGCCACTACAACAGCTGCTTACAGCTTAATGAATCACCCTTGAGTATGATGCTAAATGAGGTTGCAAAGAACAGACCATTTCTAATGGCATCAGCCTTTCACTTGAGGAAAGGAATGCTTCTGATCACTTATCAGACTTCACCTGAAGGATAAAAGCACACCAAGACTTTCACATTTGGGTAAACCAGCAACTCTTCAGGGAACAGATCTATGTCTTTGCATGCTGATCTGATTTTCTGCTCTAGTGGTCATCATTAATATTAATGCCAAATTGGAAGGTGAGACATTGGGGTCCTCAGGCAGAAATCAAAAAAGACTGAATGTGAACAAGCTGGGATGGATGGGCTAGACTTAGTACTACTAATGATAAAAACTGTACATTGCTCAAACACTACCCAGACTCAAACTAAAAGCAGTGAAATCAGCAATCCTATAATAACATTATATATACAAAAATGAAAAGTGGGGGAAATCATTTGGATTTTTGCTAAGGGATAGACTCCATACTCAAAGGGTCCCTCTACCCTAGAACTGCTAAGGACATTAGTCTAGGACTCATGCTGGAAACTCCCCCAGGCATTATAAATGTTCATATTTTTCTATTACCTCAATATTCTTTCAACATGTATAGATTAAAAGATCATCTGTGGCATCCCCAGCCACATGCTCCTTAGCTCACTTGATTATATCTCAATTATTCCAATGTCTCCAGCTTCAAACAGTAGGATCTTCCTACCCTTCCCCTTGGCCTCTACATTCAGCGTCATCAGGTCTTCCTCAGTGAGGTCCATCTCATCATCTTTCCATCTGCCTTTCCCCTTGTCCAGACTCTCACAGTTGAACTTCTGATACTACACTTACCTGACCCTTAACCTGTCTCCTGGCATACTTCACCTGTATAGCACAAGTTAACTTTCCTAATGTGCCACACTATCCCATTCAAACCCCATCTGTGGTTCCTAAGTCTTCAGAGTAAACTTTTGACATAGCCTGATATTTAAAGGCTGCCAGGATCATCCTAGTGCAGGACTTCAACTATAATACATCCACCTATACTGATACCGCTTAAAGTAGACCAGCCTCTCCTCCTGTCCCTAGCATGGGCTACATGCACTTCTGTCTTTGCACTATGATTCAGGCTGTTCTCCTGGTCTCTTCTCTTATGTAAGTTCTTCTCCTTTTAAAAAAATTCGGCTTACATGAACAACCACCACCCTCCCAGTAACCCTCCCAAGTTCATCCTTTTCTATTCTTTTCTTCTAAACGCTATTTCTTTATTTTAGTATTTCCCAAAGAATTTACAGCTGACTCCTGCAGAAATTGCTAAATGTGCCACTCATTTACCACTTTTCATAATAATAGTAGCTAACACATATAGCTCTTCCTATACTCTATGCTGTGTATACTACTTTCATATATTAACCTATTTAAAACTCACAGCAACGCTGTGAGGCAGATACTATTATTATCTCCCTTTTACAAATAAGGATTGAAAGTTTATGTAACTTGCCCAAGGTTACCCAGCTAGGGAAATGCAGAGCCAGGATTTTGACCCAGTCAGTCAGCTGTAGAAACTGTGTTCTTTATAGATAATCTTCTATTATTCGTTAACTTTTTATGTCTACTCCTATCTTCCCAATCAGATTCTTTAAGGGTAGTTATGACATCTCCTGTCTCATTTTATCCCTTCCTGTAGCCCCTATAAAGTTTTACACATGGTTAGTTATTTACCGTTTGCTGTCCATGTCTGCCTTAAAGTTGTTTAAATTCTTTCTGGGGAAAAAGGTGAAATATAAACAAGCAAGGAGCTATGGAGGTTTCTGGCACATTAGTCTCCCTGAAAAATCTATGACCAGATCTTACAAAGACTTTTGTCATCTTCCTTGAATCAGATGGTCTGGAAAACCTAACTTTACAAAATGAATAAATTTAAGTAATAAGGGATAAAAAGTGAATTCCATGCTCCCGTTTCACATACACCAAGTTTCAGCATATTAAAAATTATTTTCACAGGGGAAAACATTCTGAAGAAAATAATTCTCAAATGCATTAAATACAAAATTATTGTTGCAGAAGGTTTGGGGAAGGTAGTCAGACTTTGGAAATGCTAGTTTGTAATGTTATCCTAAAAGAACTTTTTGTAATATTTCGATTTGTAGAATGTAGTATTCTAAATTTATGATTGCCTATGAGGTAAGGAACCTTGTCTGCTATTACATTTATATTGTTCAGAGCACCTAGCAGAGCAATAGACACAAATTAGTTCTTTAAAATTTCTCTGAATTGATTTCCCCAAATTATCTTGCCATCACTGCTTTTCCCAGAATATACTAATTTCTTCCAAGCCTAGACTCCCCTCCTCAAGCCTGCCAGCTCCTGCCAGCTTTGTTCTCTTTGTTCATCTTATTCTGGGCCATTGCACTGTCTACTCGAGTTAGCCTGTAATATCATATTTGCCAGCAGGTGCTGCCATTTGCCACAGGATTTGTCGGTTTTCAAAATTCCCTAAATTTGAGACTCCAGATTGTGTAAAATAGTACAATGTCTAATTTATCAACTTGGCAGGTGTGAAGTGCTATAAAATCAGTTACTTAAAATGAGTGATACTTGTAATGTGCAGCATAATTTTAATGAGCAGAGCTCCACTGCTCTATTAAGACAACAGGGGACCATACTGAGAAAACAAGCAGCAAGAATGTGAGGTTAAAAGAATAGCAGGAAAACCCATTGGGGAAAACATGTTCAATAAACAACTGACTTTCTCATTGACTCATCTTAGTATCTTTCATATCTGTCCTTCCTCTCCATTTCCACACAACGTCAGCTCTTTATTATCTCATATGAAAATTACTCTAGTATCTGTAGGTCTTTTTCCCTGTTCCCAGGGTCGTCCCACTCCCAGCCATCCTGTACATTACTGGAATAATCTTCCTAGCATGACACTAAAAACCTTCAATGATGTCCAAACGCCACCATGAAGGCCGTCCTCTACAGTATGGCACACCAGGCCCAATAATCCAGTCTCAAGTTACCTGTCCAAACTTACTTTCAATCAGTCCCAGATTCTCCACTTTGACAAGAAAGGGGATTGTATTCTTCCCTACAGAAAGCTCATTTTCATCTTAGTACCTTCGTGTCTTCTAATCTACCATCTGAAACATCTTCTTCCTTCTCTTAACTCCTTAGTCACTGCTATTGCTATATTAATTTCCTAGGAGTAACTAAAAGCATGGAATATTGCTTGTTCATATAATCCCTTCTCCCAGTACCCCTGGGAACATCTGGAATACAGGACAAACACTCTACAAGAAGACAATATTAATGAAATATACCATTCTATAAAACATATAATGAATCAAATAAGTAGACAACATGTAGATAACTCCTGGGAAACATTGGTCAGCACAAGCCCTTCTATGTGCCCACAGTCATTTTTGCATTCCCAGCTGAAATGTGATTTTGAAGCAGTCTCACCTTCTCAGGACTTGTCTTGACTGCATGAGTGGAATCTCAGAGGTGGCTGGCAAATCCTCTGCTCCATGTAAAGCACCATCTTTCCTCTCTGCAGCCCAACCTACAGTTTCCTAATCTCCTGCCTTCCTGAAAATCACAGGCTACACTGTGTTGTTGTCTGCTTCACTGCTCTGGACCTAAGGCATGGAAATCATAGCATCCACTGGTATCACCAGAGGAAGGCTGCACCTGGAATGTTCCCTTTTTCTGTTTTCATAAGCTGACCAGACTCACTTTCAATTCCAGTTAGTCCTCTGAAGGTCTTCCTGCCCTTTTAGTCAGCCAGCCCCTCTCTGTCTCTTCTATGATACACCCCCAATTTCCTGTTTTGGGATGAAATATGGTCTATTTAGAATGAGAAACCAAAAGGTTTAGATTCAAGTTCTAGCTCTGCCACTTCCTAGCTGATGTATTTGAACCTATGTTTCCTCAGAAGTAAAATGAAAATGATAATTTCTACAAATTTGAGAAGTGAGTTCAAAAAGGAGTAATGCATGCGAGGTACATTGTAAACTAAAAAGTGCCATATGCAAGTAAGATGACATGTATTTCTGTACTCAGTAGCAGGCACAAATGTATAGTACACGTCCTGAGGCAGAGACATTGTGAACAAAGCTAAAACCCTGGCAGGAAGGAGGAACTACCTAGACACATTTTTCTTAACCTCAGTAGGTTACTAAATTAAGACTTCATCCACCAGCTCTATCTAAATGCCATCTAGTGGACACAAAGTTTTTGTGAGAAGTAATGTAGATACAAGTGATAATTCATAAGGCATTAGCCTCTGTCAGTATTACCAATACACAAAGTAAGCTTTCACCTTAGCGGGACACCTATGAGGTTCAATATAAATAATTCCAGGAATGGTCCTGATTTGTGATTCTCACCCCAGCCCCCATGACACACACAATTTCATCATCAAAGCATCATTTTTTCCTGAACATCAGGGGGTTTTAACTCTTTCAGTGTATTTTATTAAAATTAAAAGGCCCATGGGTGAACAAGCTCTTAGATCTTTCATCTCATACCTCAGCAGAGTTTAGCTGAAGGTAAATGAAGAGCAAGATCTTACAGGAATAGAAATCAAGAAGGGCAGGGAAAAGTGGAGGACCTTGGAGAGGTATGAGAGGGTCAAAGAGATCAGGGAAACCAAAGACAAACTCCCTACTCTTCCTAGTTTTGCTTTCACCAGGCCATTTTAATCAAATGTTGTTTGGCTGACTTTAATTATTTTTGCATCCTGCAGCTTACAATTAGCTTTGATGGCTGATGAAGCCCATATTCAAGCAAAAGTGGAAAGAATGAAATTTTTTTTAAGTTTTAAATTTATCTCTGAAGCCATCTCAGCATATACAGGGGCTGTGGACAGGGAGTTGTCAGTGGTGGCAGAGGGGTATGCTTTGTGATCCAAAGTCAAGGGGGCTTCCCACTAGCAGCCCTAGCTTGGCCTCATGGCACTGGAGGCATGCTCCTTTGGAAATGTGTCGGAGTCCTGCTTAGCTGTGTTTGCTCCTCCTCAATGTGCTTCCTTTTCTATCTACAGTATTTAGAAAGATGAGAGACAATGCTGCAAAGAACACAAAGGCTTTTGCAAACGGTCTCTGGCTTCATATTCAAAGCTGTTGCTATCAGGGTTGGATTTAGCAACTTGGCATTCACTTGGTAGGACCACCCCTGTTGGCAGCCATCTGGAGTCTTTTGGAGAATTTTTAAAGAGGCACAGCTTGGAGAGCATTTTGTAGTGGAAAAGCACTGGCGTTCAATTCAGGAAGCCTCGGTTTGAGCCCACCAGCAGTAGCTAAAGTGACCTTGAGTGATACACTGCCTCCTCTTTTAAACTCTGGTTCGTTTGTTTTTAATCAGTTAAATGATTTGTCAATTTCCTGCAAGATCCAATAGTCTAGGGCAGAGGTTCTCCAAGTGTAGTCACAGGACCGAAAGCATCAATATCACCTGGGAACTTAATTAGAAATGTACATTCTCAGTCCCCACCTTAGTCTCCTGAATCAGACACTCTGGGGTTAGCAATCTGTGTGGAAGAAACTCCCCAGTAACTCATATACACAGTCACTTTTGAGAACCACTGCTATAAGGTTTTATTATTCTCCTTCTGCTATTTCTTCTTTGGGTGTATCCTGGCAACACTATTTTGCAATTGGTCAAAGGTGTGTTGGAAGCCAAGGCAGGCATTCATTTGCAAAAGTCAGCTGACCAGATAACCAGAGAGATCCAACTCAGAGAGTGGACATAGATCCTGAGGGAGAACCCTCCATCACTTCCCTAGGCCCTTCCATGGCCAAAGTTCCAGAAAGCCCCGACTGCCCAAAATACAGACATCTTCTTGGCTGTGATCTTGCACCACATTTTACGATGTAAGAAGTAGCAAGAGCAAAAATGTTTTTTTTTTTAATTAATGATGCCAACCTCTCTTTGACTATTTTTGTCTCTAATCCCCATAGGTACTTGTCATTTAGTGCTGGGCAAGGAAAATTACTTTCTTCATTTTAGCTTTTTGTTTTGTTTACCTTTTTTGACAGCTCTTCACTTCCTCTAAGTTATCAGGGACAACCTGCAAGTATGGTGCTGGGTTTCACAAGGGAACCATGGTTTCCTAGCAACAGCCAGAGACCGCTGGGCAATTCTCTGAGTCACTAGCTCCGGGCAGCTCTTGATAAGCAGCCTTGCTTGCAGAGAAAACCTCTGCGGACCCCACACAGGAGCCTGCATGCACATGTCTCCTTCGAAGGGCTACGGGATCTATAGAGAACAGATCAGCAATAGGTTGTAAAGAATGATGTAAATAGGTGTGCTTTATTCTAAGCTAAATGGATTTTGCTTCTTGCTTATTCTTTGGGGTGTTGGAGAAGAAAAAGAATAATGAAGAAAAATAAAAGCAAAAAGAAAAAGAAAGGAAGGGAGGGAGAAAAGGAGAATTTTTTTCAACAAACATCCCCTAAGCATCTACCATTATTGTATCCTTTAGCCAGATTCCACGATGAAAAATCACGTAAGACATGTTTCTTGTCCTCAGGATGCTAATAGTTTAATAGGGAAAATGGTTCAGTACATTCAGTTTGCATTTCATCATCATAGATGTCATATAGGAGAATTACTGGTACCATGACAGAGTATAACTGCAGGGCCTCATGAACCATAATGAAGCCTTTTTAATTTTTTTAACTTTACTATAAAATTACCTTTTTTGTTGAGATTTTCAAGTGTACTAATACATAGTATAGCTCTAATAATATTTTTGATCTCAATATCTATGATTATATTACTGTTCTTATTCTTAATGTTGTGTATCTGGATATTTTTGTCACTTTTTTTAATAATAAGATTTTCCAAGAGTTTGTGTCTTTTATTGATCTTTTTGAAACAAGCCATTGGTAAATTTATCAATTCTACTATTTGTTTACATGTATTGATTTCTGTTTTTATTTTTATTGATTTCTTTCTCTTGCTTTCCTAAAATTATATAGGTTTTTTTATGTCCTCTTGAATTGAGGTCACAATTGAATCCATTTATTTTCATTTTTTTATGTATTAATAAAAGCACTTAAAACTGTGAATATTTCTGATTTTAGGTTTGGCTGCTGCCATATGTCTTACTATGAACCATTATTGAATATTCTTATTTACTTTTGTTTGCTTGTCTACCAAAGAGATTAAAGGCACTCTCTATGATTATGGTTTTTGTGAATTTCTCTTTGTATTTCTACACAAAAGGTATTTTTCTATTTCTATAAAAGAGGTGTTTATATATGATGCCATACTACTTAGCACCTGGAGTTTCAATGATTTATCTGTCTTTGTTATGAATTGTACCTGTTAGCAATAAAAAGAGGAAGGAAGAAAAGAAGGAAGGAAGGGAGGGAGGGAGGGAGAGAGGGAGGGAGGAAGAAAACCCCTTCTCATCTCATTGAATGGCCTGATCCTTGAATTCTACATCATCATCTGATACTAATTTTGTCACTCCTGATTTACTTTTATTGCCCATACTTTCCTTTATTTACACAGAATAATGTTTTGTGTTTTGACTCAAAACGCTTGGTTCAGAACCTGTTTGCTCTCTCTATTTTTTGTCATTCTTGCTCAGTTCTGCATCACAGGGGGGCCTCTACAGACTGTTAGCTTGCTTTCATCTGGGTTTGGCCAATAGAAAAAACAGTAGGACAAAGGGATAAGCCAGGCTGTTTCTCTCTTCCTGCCTCTCATGTGTTGTTCCCTGCAATAGCTACAGCTTCTCTCTGGCTCCAGCTCCTGATGGATGGGTCTGTTCTGGTTCCAGATTCTGCCAAGTGAGCCTAGTAATTCTGCCTTCTCCCCTCATCTTTCTGCAAATTGCAGGTAGTGGCTTCCTGAGGCTGGAAACCTTAGGCTACCTTATTGTCTATTCAGTTTTTCTACTCTTCTATCCCTCATGTAGCTAGTTTCCTGCAGTAAATTCCCTTTGTTTTAAATTCTCAGAGTAGTTTCTGTTTTCCTGAATGAACCTTGATATATCCACTCTTTTTACTTTCATATGAAAATTTAACCTACTCACTTTTGCAGCAAATACTGTGGGTTGGTTTACTTAGCATCCATTCCAAATTCTTTTTTTTCCCCCTTTCTTCCTTTCCTCTACTATAAAGGCTGCAAAGCCAAAAACTCTTTTGCAGCAAGCAAGGCCATGTGGTACAATGAGACCTAAGTAGAAGTCTACCGAGGATTTCTGGAAAAGTCTTTTTTTCTAAATATAGATACTGCCTTTTCCTTTTCCAGCCCCTGTTTCTTTCTGTTTGGACCCTGCACTTGATGGCTAGAGCTTCAACAGCCATTGTGAGCCTATGAGGGAAAGGAAAATAAAAACAGTGAACTGGGCCCTGACCTTCCTGAGACAGTGAGCTAATGCCAAATTCTTTTTTAGAGACAATCACTATCATACTATCATGAATTTGCGGTATTTCCTTCTAGTTCTTGTTTCTTACTGTCATTAACTCCAGATTTCCTGTTACATAAGGAAGAGAAATTGCTTATGTGTTTAAGCCACTAGTAGGATTTCCTGTTATCCTTAACAGAATGTGATTCCTTTTTTTTTTTTTTTTAAGACAGTTGTGCCCTGTCACCCAAGCTGGACTGCAGTGGTGTGATCTCGGCTCACTGCAACATCCACCTCCCAGGTTCAAGCAATTCTCATGCCTCAGCCTCCTGAGTAGCTGGGATTACAGGCATGCACCACTGTACCCAGCTAATTTTATTTGTATTTTTAGTAGAGATGGAGGTTTGTTATGTTGCCCAGACCGGTCTCAAACACCTGGCCTCAAATGATCCACCTGCCTCAGCTTCCCAAAGTGTTGGGATTACAAGTGTGAGCCACCATGCACAGCCTCAATTTCTAACTCACCTTTTTCCAAAGGGATGTAACAGACATTTGGGCCTTGTCAATATTTTATTTTATGGGAGCACACTTGCAAATTGCAGGATATTTAGCATCTCTGGCCTCAGACGTTAAATACCATTCAACTATTGTGCAAACCAAAATCAAAATCTGTAAACAGATTTACAAATGCCTTTAAAAAGGATAGAGTTTTACCCTCTCCAAAAAGCAATGGACATACAAAGCACACATAATTTTATTGCTGTTGTTTTTAGTATCATTTCAGCAGTTACAGAGACTCACTCTCTTCTCTCTAGAAACTCATCAGCTAATCTTCTAAAGGACATAAGCTTAGATATTGATTATACTTCTGGGGAAGTATGAAGGGTTTTAAAAATAAAAAAGTATAAGAATAATAAAACAAACACCCATATATCTACTATTCAGAATTAATAAATACTAACATTCTGTCTCTTTGTCTCAAATTTTTTTAAATAAAGGAAGTAAAGCATTATAGATAAAATTGAAGTCCTTTGTTGCAATCCACAGTCTCAAAACTCTCTGTCCTTCTTTTTTAGAAATGATCACTATCATACTATCATGAATTTGCAATATCTCCTTCTAGCTCTTGTTTCTTACTGTTATTAGCTAGATAAGCATGCAAATGCAATTCATAGTAATGCATGTATGAATTTGAGGGCTTGTTAACTCTTCATGAATATTAGCATGTTATACACACCATCCTGCAATTGGCTCTTCTCTTAGTAACTTTATGTTTTTAATATTCAGTTGAAACACAAATGCTATTCACTAATTTTAACTGATGTATATTATGAATCAACTACTGTTCATTTATCTACCCCTTTTATGAACACTTATGTTGTTTCCATTGTTTTCACTATTATAAACTATATGTAGTGAACATCCTTGGAGGAGTTCATGTGCAGAACATTTCTAAGTTTCTTTGGCGTGTACTGCTGAATCACAGAGTACACACATCTTCAACTTTGCTTGATATTTCCAAATTCTCCAAATATTTAGTACTAATTTAAAGTCTCACTAATAGTGATATGGCTTGGCTCTCTGTCCCCACCCAAATCTCATCTCAAATTGTAATCCCCATAATCCCCAGGATCTAGTGGATATGACTGGATCATGGGGGCAGTTTCCCCCAGGTTTTTCTAATGAAAGTGAGTTTTCATGAGAGCTGATGGTTTTACAAGGGGTTCTTCCGCCTTTAGTCACCCTTATACCTGCTGCCATGTAAGATGTGCCTGCTTCCCCTTCCATTGTAATTGTAAGTTTTCTGATGCCTCCCCAGCCATATGGAACTGTGAGTCAATTAAAACTCTTTTTATTTTACAAATTACCCAGTCTTGGGCATTTCTTTAAAGCAGTGTGAGAACAGACTAATACAAATAGACTAAGTTTCTATTTCCCCATATACTCAGCACTTGATATTGTGAGCCATAGAGATCTTTAACAATCAAATCGATAATGGAAATTAGTGCATCTTTGTTAATTTAATTTGTATTTTTCTGATAACTAATCAGGTTAAACATTTTTTTCATTTTTTTAGTCACTTGTCTTTTCTTTAAATTGTCTATAGTGTTTTTGTTCATTTTTCTATTAAATTGTCTTTTTATTATTGATTTATAGGAATCTTTCCTGTTAATTGATTACAGAAATTTAGCAGACTTTTAATTCATTTATTAAGCACTTATTATGTGCTAGGCACTGTTCTAAACCTGGGGCTAAAATAGTAAACAAATTAGACAAAATTTATGTCTAATTTTGTCTAATTTATGTCTAATGTTTTCTAATAGTAAATAAGTTAGACAAAATTTATGTCCTTGCAGAGCCTCTGTTCATGTCTTCCCTCTACTAAGTTTTTATCAAAATAAACTATCATCTTAGATCCAGTTTATCATTTTAATATTTTTTTGCTGAATTTCACAATGTTAACAATTATACAAGTATATATATACTACCCTAATTTGGCTGGTTCATTCCTTGCAAATAGTTCTGGGATGCTCTGGCTTCCTTCAATTTGAATTATTTATTTTGATTTCCTTCTTGAATTGCTATAGGACTTCTTCAAAAATTTTTTCTCAGAAAGAACACTTTATGAGCTTTTGGGTGTTTGAGAATAGATTTTCTATTGCCCTCATCCAAAAGCTGTAGAAGATATTCTTGGATAACAATCTTTTCCCTCAAAATTCTATGTATACTATTTCCTATGTTCCTATAATTCATGTGATAAAAAAGCAGTAAGCTGAAACATCTATTTTTTCCTCTTTCTAATCTCTTTTGTTTTTGGTTTTGCTTGAATGCACGAAGAAAACTGCATTAGGCTACAGCTCAATGTGAGAGTCTAAACACTAAATTTTACGGGATACCTAGTAGGTAGCTGATGACTCAAGTATTTCTTTAAGTTTAGGACCTTTTTTCTATTTGTTTATTGTTACCTTTTCTCTAGCTGCCCTCTCATTTTCATATTTTTATTATACCATTATTAGATCTGTTGGATTCTTCCTCTGTACATTTTTCTTTACACTCATATGGTTATGCTTGCATATTTTCCTCTGTGTTCTGGGAGAATTCTCAACCTAATCATCTAATTTACCAACTCGATTTATTGCAGTATTCAATATTCTCTCTGATGCCTTTATTTAAAACTTTTAATTTAAGGAGTATACTTCTCATCTTATGGCAATATTTCCTAGCCTCAAATTATTCTGTTTTTATAAATACAGTGTCCTCTCTAACCTTGTATTAAAATAATAAAAAGAATTGGTGATTGACCTAAGTTTTTTTCTTTCTGATTTTTTTTTTAATAAGTCCAGTTCAAAGGGTCATTTCCTCTGATTGCCCTAACTGGCCCCCTTCATTTCAGTCATTTAAGTAATAATTGAAAATTTTCACAGGTTCAGTGGTTTTTCCCTATTCACTCATTCTTGCAGCTCCTTGACTGTACCATGTACTACTCTTTCTGTCTTGCCTTCTGATATTTGCATATGATGTTACTTCTGAATAAAACTCTCATCTGAATATAACAACTAGTATAATACTACTAACAAATAGTAGTGTTCAATTAAAATTTCAGTTTAAAGATTGAATGTCTGCATTTTTCCTGTTTTGGAATTTAAAAAGTGGCTTATCCAAAACTATATGGATCTCTATTCAAACTATTTAGTCTTAGACAAAGAATGAAAATTTTCAAATTTTTGTAGTTTCTGTCTTACAAGATTAGCAGTTGAATTTGTACCCTGAAGCTAGGAGAGAGCATATGTAAGAAAGTTTACTCCTGTGCTTAGTGGATATTTTTGTATGTTTGTTGCAGTCCTTCATGCCAGCCCCTTCTCTGACTATCAGCGCTTTCCTCAATAGGAACCCATGGAAATGATGCCTCTGTTTCATCTGACAAAGTAGATCATAGCAACGGTGGAGTGCCTGGCCAGTTGCTCTGTATGTAGTCAAGATCCAACTTCCCAAGGTCATTTGTAGGGTTCAGATTTGTTTCACACTGGCTTGAGCTCCAGTAACTCTGAGCTTGAAGATTATCTGGGTCTCTGCTAAGGGGATCCATCCACTGTTTCCAGATGAATATTTCCTTCACGTGTTAAACTGCAGCTGGGTCAGTTCTCCCTTGAATCCATGTTTTAAAGTTTTTAGTAAAGCTCATGTTGGTTTCCTAGGCTCCGTAAGAAATTATAATCTGGGTGACTTAAAACAACTGAAGCTTATTCTCCTGTAGTTTTGGAGGCTAGAAGTCCAAAAGCAAGGTGTTGGCAGAAACATGTTCCCTCTGAAGGCTCTAGGAAAGAATCCCTCCCTGCCTCTCTCAAGTTTCTGGTGGGGCCCAACAATCCTTGACATTCCTTGTCTTTCAGCTATGCCACTCCAATGTCTGCCTCCATTATCACACGGTTTTCTTTCCTGTGTGTTTATGTCCAGATTTCTCACTTCTTATAAAAGCACCAGTGATTGGCTTATGGCCCACTTTAGTAGGACCTCAGTTTGGCTTGATTGCGTCTGCAAAGGCCCTATTTCCAAATTCATAGGTATGTAAGGACTCAAACATATCCTTCAGAGAGAGACAATTCAAACCATAACAAAGTTTTAACAAAAATTTATAAAATAAGAGTGCTATGGATGTGGCTTGTCCCTGCCAAAATTCATGTTGACATTTGATCTCCAATATTGTAATGTTGGGAGATGGGGCCTAGCGCAAAGTAAATTCCTCATAGATAGATGAATGCCTTTCTCTCTCCTATGGATTAGGGCATCTCTCTTTTTTTTTTTTTTTTTGAGACGGAGTTTCGCTCTTGTTGCCCAGGCTGGAGTGCAATGGCACGATCTCGGCTCACTGCAACCTCTGCCTCCTGGGTTCAGGCAATTTTCCTGCCTCAGCCTCCTGAGTAGCTGGGATTACAGGCACATGCCACCGTGCCCAGCTAATTTTTTGTATTTTGAGTAGAGATGGGGTTTCACCATGTTGACCAGGATGGTCTCGATCTCTTGACCTCATGATCCACCCACCTCGGTCTCTTTTCTTTATAAATTACCCAGCCTCAGGTATTCTGTTATGGCAACACAAAACAGACTAAGACAAAGAATAGGTTGGAATGGATTAGTTCCCAAGAAAGCAGGTTATTAAAAAGCATCTGGCTTCCTCAGTTTCTTTCTCTTGCTTCCCCCCACCACCCCACCATGTGATATTTTTGCACATGCCCACTCCTCTTCTACTTTTCATTATGAATGGAAACAGCATGAGGTTCTCACCAGAAATCATGCCAGATACATGCTTCTTATACTTCCTAGCTTACAGAACTGAAAGCTAAATAAGCCTCTTTGCTCACAAATTACCCAGCTTCAGGTATTCTGTCATAGCAACACAAAACAGACTAAAACAAAGAGTTTCTCTTACTAAACAGTAAGACTCTAAATCCAGTTTTTTGTAAACTGTACCTTATAAACATTTCTGAAAGTTTCTGGCTTGATGATAGCATTGTTTTCTATTCTCTAGCTCTGCTGCAGATGTTGTTGTAATTTCTCTGGCTATCTTTAATGGAATTTCGGTGGAAGGAAGGAGAGTTAAGCATGTGCATCAAAATCACCATCTTAGAGTGAAATAATGTTATATCACAGTCTTCATTAACATTTTACTTACTGAAAAATGTTAAGTAGAATTGATAATGAGCACTAGAAGAGAATAATGGTGCCATGGCTGTCAGCTATTAAGAAATGCAAATAAAATGACCAATGGTGTCAAAAATCTCTGCCCTGAGTCATCTCTGCAACAGCTCAAAGCACCTTCTTTCCCTCCACTGAAGAGCAATCCTACTTGAGAGAACTTGCCTAGATGTCTAGCTCAGAAAATATCTAAGACAATTCAAAAAGTATTTAATGTCAGTAAAAATTGAAAGATAATGTGCAGTGACATTTTCTAATTCTTCTTGTTGATGGGAGAAGGAAAGTCTTGAGGCACAGGTCGAACTTAGGGAACGTCATAGAGTCAGCAGCATGGATGAGGCAGAAGGCCTGGATGTGAGGAGGGATAAGGCATACTGTCTGTGCCCACCCATGACCAGGCACTGTACCAGCTCATTTATCTTCCCACAAACCTGCAAGGTCCGTGGCATTAATTCTGGTTTTACAAATAAGGAATCAGCTCAAAAGGGTTAATTTTAAGTGGCAGAAGTATAGGAGAGGAGATGAGTTTCTAATGTAGAAGTAAGTACTGGGCTGAGCAATGAGTTAAGACTCACACACCTTAGATTCAGCTTTGGAGTAAGACACATTTCTTCCAATCTTGCCTCTGCCAAGTGGAAAACTACAGAGCAACTTTGAGCAAACCACTTATGTTCTCTGAGTCTCAGTGAACTCATCTACAAAATGGGTATAATGATACCAACTTTAATGGGGTTAAATGAGATAAAATACGCAACACCTGCTTTGAAGCACATTAGTTCTACCACTTTCCCCGAACTAGAAGGAGAAATGCCCTGAGGGAATTTCGGCCTGTCTAGTTTTATTTTACTGGCAATAACTTTTCTTTCTCAAGATACTTACACATGCATTATCCTAGTCAACCCTGGTTAGGAAAGTCCCAACACCCACCCCATCACTCTGGCAGGTGAAGGAATAATCTCAGGGGTCTTAAAAATCCCAAGGTCACAGGGCTCCAGCTGAAGCTGGGCTCCAGATCAACTGACTTCTGGTTACAGATGCATCTAATGGAGCAGTCCCTAGGCACCACATTTGCTGAATTACAAAGTAGTGTAGTTGTACATCAAAGCCAAAAGCTATAACAAGCTGCTGTGATAGCAATTTCAGGTTGAGTTTCTATTGACCTGTTAGTTGTCCACTCCTGACTGAGGCATCAACTATCTTACCCTTTCTGTATACAATGTAGAGTTTCAATAAAGAGCCAGGAAGGGACCATCCATCAGTGTCACCTGCTGTGTCTGGAGGCCCTCTGGGAGAGAGGAATAGGAGAAAAGCAACATGGCTCACAATCTATGAGCTGGGAGGCAGACTCATATAAGATTTGAATTACCACTCCACAAGGACTCAGCTACCTAACTTCTAATGATCAGAAATTATTACAAATAATGTGGAATAAATAAAAAATTATCAAAAACTATGTGAAGGAAATAACATTTATATAAGGTTTACTATCTATCATTATTTATTCTTCCATACTCAGATCTCTATATCTATTACTTGATCTCTTTCTTTCTTTCTTTCTTTCTTTCTTTCTTTCTTTCTTTCTTTTCTTTCCTTCTTTCCTTCCTTCTTTCTCTGCCTCTCTTTCTCTTACACACATACATACACACACAGAGTCTACATCAGGTTCAGGTTTGCTGGTATAAATTTTTCTTGGCTTTCACATAAAGCAAAGCAAATGTTAAATCCTTCTCCCCATTTGAATCCAAATCAATAATTTTCAAGAGCCTTAATACTAAGAGACAAGCTTCAGAATAATGCTCAGTTAAAAGGCTGCACAACCAGCCTCATTTCCATTGAAATATCTTAAGCTCCGGATTGTTAAACCTTCGGTAGTGGGAATCCTTTGCTTATTATTCCCCTCATGTGCAGGCTGCATGATCAGCATCTCAAATGTGAGCTATGCTTTATGCCAAGGTGATCTCAGGCTATTGAACACATTACACAGATTTTGCATATAAGGGGAATAAATCTCAATGACCCTAAAATCTTTCCTTCATAATCAGTTTTCTTTCCTATAACTGTATCTCTCTGAGGACTGTCTGGGGCTTTACTACAATAACTAAGTTAATGCAGAAGAGAAAACAGATGGATTTGATTGCATTTTGGGGTTTTTATAAAGGAACTCATTTTGCGAAGTATTAAATGAGGTTTTGTCTAGAAATTCCCAAACAGAATGAATGCAGAAGGGGACTTTGGGTCCCAAAATAGCATGGAAGGACAATAATTAAGGTTCCAGCAAACAAGTGGCCTAAGAATCTAATCAGTGGCAATAAGATTCCAAATGTTAATTTCATGATGGTCACTAACTCGCTTTATGATCTTGTACATTTCAGTTAACAGCTCCACACTGGGTTGGAATTTTCATATGCCTCACAGGTTTGATGTAAGAAATATCTATTAAAAGTGAATATGTTACTTTTACTAGCCACTAGAGAGTTTTATGCCTTGTCCTAAAGAAAAGTTCAAGGCTCAGTTCAATTTAAAAATCAGAAATTGTCATCAACTGACCACTTTCATGATTTAAAACTATTTTAAATCTGAATATACTAGGGGTGAGGTCGAGTTTATACAGGAAGGGAGAAATCCAAAATACCCAGATCCCTTCTCTAAGAACTGTTACATAAGGGGCCTTTGCATACATGAGTGTTTTCATGAACACTCTACTTCCATGTCCCACTGCCCACCCCCATACTGAGCTGCATTGAACAGAGTATATTATCTTACCCAAAGAGAATCCCAAATTGATACTGATCAACATAGGGAAACCAGACTCTGTCTCCTAGAAATTTGAAATTAAAATTCAATGGGCCTTCATCATACATTGCTGGTGAGAATATAAAAACTTATAGCCACTATGAAAAACAATATGGCAGTTCCACAAAAAGTAAAAATAGAATTAACATATGACTCAGCAATTCCATTTCTAATATAACTCCAAGAGACTTGGAAAGATATGTTCCTCCAAAACTTGTAAATAGGGTTCATATCATACCCTGATACCAAAGCCAGAAAAGGAATACTACAAAAAAAGAAAATTACAGGCCAATATTCCTGATGAATACAAATGATGCAAAGACGCTCAATGAAATACGAGCAAATCTACTTCAACAGCACATTAAAAGGATCACTTGTCCTGATCAAGTGAGATTTATCCCTGGATGCAAGAATAGTTCAATACATGCAAATCAATATGATATACCACATTAACAGAATGAAGGACAGAAGGCATGTGATAATCTCAATAGAGGCAGAAAAGGCATTTGACAAAATTCACATCCTTTCATGACTATAAATGATTAATCCTTTCATGATTAAAACTTCTTGACAAATTAGGTATAGAAGGAATGTGCCTCAACACAATAAAGGCCATATATCACAGACCTACAGCTTACATCACATTCAACAGTGAAAAGTTGAAAGGCCTTCCCTCTAAGATGAGGAACAAAACAAAGATGTCCACTGTCACCATTTTTATTCAACATAGTACTAGATGTCCTAGCCAGAGAAATTCGGCAAGAGAAAGAAATAAAAGGCATCCAAATTGAAAAGGAAGAAGATAAACAGTCTCTGTTTACAGACAAGACGATCTTATGTATAGAAAACTCTAAAGACTTTATCAAAAAACTTTATCACAACCATCTGATCTTCGACAAACCTGATTGGAATTCCTTATTTAATAAATGGTGCTGAGAAAACTGGCTAGCCATATGCAAAAACTGAAACTGGACCACTTCCTTAACCTTATACAAAAATGAACTCAAGATGGATTAAAGACTTAAACATAAAACGTATAACCATAAAAACCCTAGAAGAAAACCTAGGCAATACCTTTCAGGACATAGGCATGGGCAAAGACTTCATGACTAAAACACCAAAAGCAATGGCAACAAAAGCCAAAATTGACAAAAGAGATCTAATTAAACTAAAGAGCTTTTGCACAAGAAACTATCATCAGAGTGTACAGGCAACCTACAGAATGGGAGAAAACTTTGGCAATTTATCTATGTAACAAAGGGCTAAGATCCAGAATCTACAAAGAACTTAAACAAATTTACAAGAAAAAAAAAAAAACCATCAAACAGTGGGCAAAGGATATGAACAGACACTTCCCAAAAGAAGACATTTATGTGGCCAACAAACACGTGAAATAAAGCTCATTATCACTGGTCATTAGAGAAACACAAATCAAAACCACAATGAAACACCATCTCATGCCAGTTAGAAGAGCAATCATTCAAAAGTCAGGAAACAACAGATGCTAGAAAGGATGTGGAGAAATAGGAATGCTTTTACACTGTTGGTTGGAGTATAAATTAGTTCAACCATTGTGGACCCAAAAAAGAGCCTGCATAGCCAGGCTTTTCTTCAAGGATCTAGAACCAGAAATACCATTTGGCTCAGCAATCCCATTACTGGGCATATACCCAAAGGATTATAAATTATTCTACTATAAAGACACATTCACATGTATATTTATTGCAGCAATGTTCACAATAGCAAAGACTTGGAACCAACCCAAATGCCCATCAATGATAGACTGGATAAAGAAAATGTGGCATATATATACCACGGAATACTATGCAGTTATAAAAAAGGATGAGTTCATGTCATTTGTAGTGACAGGGAAGAAGCTGAAAACCATCATTCTCAGCAAATTAACATAGGAACAGAAAACCAAACACTGCATGTTCTCACTCATAACTGAGAGTTGAACAGTGAGACCACATGGACATAGGGAGGGGAACATCACACACCAGGGTCTATTGGGAGGTGGGGGGTCTAGGGGAGGGATATCATTAGAAGAAATACTTTATGTAGATGACGGGTTGATGGTTGCAGCAAACCACCATGGCACACATATATCTATGTAAGAAACCTGCACATTCTGTACATGTATCCCAGAACTTAAAGTATAATAAAAACAAAACAAACAAACAAACAAAAAAAAACTTTATCAACAAATTCAGTAAAATTGCAGGATACCAAATCAACACATAAAAATAAGCAGCATTTCTATACATTAACAATAAACTATTCAGAAAAGAAACCAAGAAAATAATCTCATTTATGACAGCATAGAAAAACATTTACAAATAAGTTTAATCAAGGAAATGAAAGATGTGTACACTTCTAAGTATAAAACATTGATTAAAGAAGTTTCAGAATATACAAATAAATGGAAAGATAGCCCATGTTCATAGGTTGGAATAATTAATATCATTAAAATGTTCATACTATCCAAAGTGACCTATAGATACAATGCAATCCTTATCAAAATTTCAGTGTCATTTTTCATAGAAATAGAAAAACACAATCCTAAAATTCATATGGAAAAACAAAAAACCCTGAATTGTCAGGCAATCTTGAGTAAAAAGAACAAAGCTGGAGGCATCATACTACCTGATCTCAAAATCTACTACAAAGCTATCATAATCCAAACAGCATGGTACTGGCACAAAAACAGACCTATAGACCAATGGAATAGAAAGGCCATAAATAAATCCACACATTTATGGTCAACTGACCTTTGACAAAAGTGACAAACTCATACAATGGCAAGAAGACAGTCTCTTCAATAAGTAGTGTTAGGAAAACTGGATATGCACAAGTAGAAAATGAAATTGGACCCCATCTCACCCCATAGGCAAAAATAAACCCAAAATAAATTAGACTTAGAGGTAAAACCTGAAATTATAAAACTAGAAGGAAAAAAACAGAAAAGTTTCTTTATGTTGATCTTGGCAAAGATTCATCAGATAGGACACAAAAGCACAGGCAACAACAGCAAAATTAGACAAATGAAACTGCATCAAACTAAAATGTTCCACATAGCTAGGGAAACAATCAATAAAATGAAGAGACAACCTATAGAATGGGAGAAAATATTCCAAACCACACATCTGATAAGGGATTAATATCCAAAAATACACAAGGAACACAAACAACTCAATCAAAAAATAGACAAAGGACCAGAGTAGACATTTATCAAAAGAAGATAAAAGCAGCCAACAGTTACATAAAAATCACTAATCATCAGGGAAAAGTAAGCTAAAATCAATGAGGTATCATCTCACACCTGTTAAAATTACTATTATCAAAAAGATGAAAGATAATAATGGTAAACAAGATTGTAGAGAAAAGGCAACTGTGTTACATTGTTGGTGGGAATGTAGATTGGCACAACCATTATAGAAAACAGTATAGAAATTCCTCAAAAAATCAAAAGTAGATCTAGCATACGATCTAGCAATTTCACTTCTGGGTATAAATCCAAAGGGAACAAAATCAGTATGTCAAAGAGGTATCCACACTCCCATGTTCCTTGCAGCATTATTCACAATAGCCAATAGACAGACTCAACCTAAGTGTCCATCAGTGAAGGAATGAAAGGATAAAGAAAAAGAAAATGTGAATACTATTACAATGGAATTCTATTAGGCCTCAAGAAAGAAAATCCTGTCATTTGAGACAATGTGGCTGAATCTGGAGGAAGATTATGCTAAGTGAAATAAGAGAAATTTCTAATTTTCCAATTTGTCTCAGTACAGGAAGACCATTACTGCATGATCTTACTCATATGTAGAATCTTAAAATATCAAACTCATGTAGCAGAGAATAGAATGATGGTTACAGGAGCTGGGGGAAGAAGGGTGAGATAGAAGGAAATGTTGATTAAGAAATACAAAGTTTCTTTTAGATAGGAGGTGTAAGTTCCAGAGATCTATTGTATAGCACAGTGACCATAACTAATAATAATGTAAATTATTATTATTGATTATAACAATATAAATTATTGTCTTGTTGTTGTAATAATTAAAATTGCTAAGTCCATAGATTTTCAATGTTTTCAACACAAAGATAAATATGTAAGATAATGGACATATTAATTAGCTTGATTTAATCTTGCCACAATGTATAACATATATCAAAATATCATATTGTACACATAAAGTTGTCATTTTTTATTATAAATAAATAATTGTTTTTTAAAAACAATGTTCATAGCAGCATTATTGTTAAAAACCACAAAGTGGAAACAGCTCAAACGTTCATCAGCTGATGAATGAATACACAAAATGTGGCATATCCATTAATGGACTATTATAATATTTAGCTATAAAAAGTAATAAAGTACTGTCACATACTACAACACAGATGATCCTTGAAAACGTTATGCTAAGTAAAATCAGTGAGACACACAAGGCCATATATTGTATTACACCATTTATATGAAATGTCCAGAGGAGGCAAATTAATAGAGACAGAAATTATATTAGAGGTTGCACAGTGTATGTGGTGGGGAAGTCATTGGGACTAACTGCTAATAGATATGGGGTTTCTTTCTGGGGTGATGGAAATATTCTGGAATTAGGTAGTGGTGATAACTGGACAACATAATGAATATGCTAGAAAGCATGAAGCATACACATTCAAATGGTGAATCTTATGTTATATAAAGTATATTTCAATTGCTTAAAGTGCTATACTTTTTAAAAAGCAGAGACGAAGTGAGGTAGCTATGGAGTCTAGAGAAGGAATATCTTGTAATTTAGAGAATGAAGGTACCATTTGAGGGCATTCATGATGAGCCATATACAAGCTAAGCAGAGAAAGTTTTCCTTGGAAACAGAGTAGGAGCAGATACTCAAGACAGCAGCAGAGACAAGACAAATAGCAGACCCTAGGAGGATAAAGA
Organism: Callithrix jacchus; assembly: GCF_049354715.1. Classification (NCBI taxonomy): domain Eukaryota; kingdom Metazoa; phylum Chordata; class Mammalia; order Primates; family Cebidae; genus Callithrix; species Callithrix jacchus. The sequence goes on from NC_133509.1 coordinate 101,351,712, forward strand.
TCTCTAAGTCCTAGTATGGATCTCCATGAGATCCAGCTGAACATCCTGTCCCTGAATACATACACCCATACCTACTTAATAGATCCCTTATTTTTACTTAAGCTTGTAAATTTCAACTTTGGAAATTTCTCAGAGAACTAAGATTAGAACTACCATTCAACCCACCAATCTCATTACTTTTCATTTACATATCCTAAAGGTTTGTTTCCTTTATATATCCAAAGGAAAATAAATAATTCTACCAAAAAGATATCTACACTTGTATGTTCATCACAGTATTTATAATAGCAAAGACATGGAATCAACTTAGGTGCCCATTAACGGTGGATTGAATAAAGAAAATGTGATATGTTGAATACTATGCAGTCAAAAAAAGAATAAAATCATGTCCTTTTTTGCAGCAACATGGATGTAGCTAGATGACATTATCCTAAGCAAATGAGTGAAGAAGAAAGAGAAAACCAAATATCATATGTTCACTTATAAGTGCAAGATAAACACTGGGTATAAATGGACATAAATTTTGGAACAATAGACCATGGAGGCTCCAAAAGAAGGCAAGAAGGCAAAGGGGCAAGGGCTGAAATACTTCCTGTTGGGTAGTGTTCACTATATGGGGGATGAGATCCTCAGCATCACAAAATATACCATTGTTACAAACCTGTACAAGTACCCCCAATCTAAAATTTCTTAAAATATAAGTGAATAAAAAATACAAATGGCAAAAGATGAAAAAACAGAGAGTTTTTCTCTCAAAGTATAAAATAATATGATATATGAAAAGAGACAGGCTTGGTGAACACCCTCCTTAAGAGCATCCATGAAAATTAACTTTAATTGATTTGCTATTAAAATTCTACATCCATAACTACTTTGTATTCTACATCCATAACTACTTTGTATAATGATTTACTTAGTAAGGCTGACTTTGAGTCATGAGCTGGCAGGTGTATAGGTACATTTATAGAAGACAGCATAATCTTTTTAAGAATGCTAGGGGAGGCCTAAACTCAGCATCACTATTCAACACAAGGTTCCTAAAGATGGTAATCTCTACATCTTTCAGAGAAATGGTTTATGGAAACGAGTACTTTCAAAATCAGGATGTTGCCTGTGAGGTCATTGGACCTTGGCCTAAATCTAATTTGAATAATTACATTTCATTCCACTCTGAGTCAGTAGAGGCTCCTGTTTAATAATCAGCATTTGCTACATGCCAGTGAAGTGTTTGCTGCTATAAATAGACAGAGTTAACAATCTAACTAACTATAGGAACTGGCAAGATGAGCACTCAATTCAGAGAGAAAGATGGCTGACAATATTTTTAAGGTCTTGTGAACACTGAGATGTCCCTGACCCTAATCCATTAGCAGTTATTGTCAAAGGTTACTCTGTTAACCCTCATTTAAAAAAATCTCCTCCAAAAGTTGCTACCTTTTCTTCCTGGGGGGTAGACAATTTAGCAATAAATATTCTATAATACTACTACAGCACCTTGAGACCCCTAAGGATAAAACATTACTGGAAAAGCATGTGTCACTGTCATTCTAATACTTCCACTGACTGAGAGTGTACAGCCCTCAGACGTCCCATCTTCTGTGACCAATTGCCCTAACTCTAATGGCCAGGCAGGAAAAATTCTGCCATTGCCTTTTTCACAACATTGCTTCTCAATGGAACTTCTTTGTTTCTCATGGAACTTCTTTGATAATTTCTTCTACCTGGTTGAAAAGACATAAAATCCATTATTGGGCAGGCCTCTGTGGGCAGAAAGTCTGTTCTATTAAATGATTTATAATCTAAAGTTCACATTCTAATTTCAATCTGAGAGTATCTGAATTTGGTCTACTATTGAACTGAAATAAACATTTTGACTGCAGTAGGATTTTCATTCTTTTTTTTTCTTTCGTATTTCATTTACAAAATGTGTCTCCTTCCCTTGTCTTGCTCTCCAGCAGAGGATACCTGAGCCCTAGAGTACCAAGCCAGCTAAGTTGTAACTTCACTGTTTAGCCAGTCTCTGGCCATTACAGAGTATCGTAAAGATAGGATATTTGTTGTTCACACATTACCTAAATGCATACAGTATCCCAGTGGCTATAAGCCCAGGTCCTGGGATTCACCTCTGTATTTGGTCTTAGACTATATATTTTTCTCCTTTCTTACTGCCAAGCCTCTCCACTGAGTAGTCCATATATGTTGCTTGGGCCTCTGCCTTCAATGCTGCATGAAATGCCACCAATGTTGTTCTAATGATAAAACTTTATTTCCATGGCTTTATTGAAGTATCTGCCACTACCGAACACCTTTTGCATTCTTGAAATTCTTCCTTCTCTTGGTTCAATACCATTTTTTTTTTTTTTTTTGTTTCCCTTAACCCTGATTCTAGGGTTGCCACATTTAGCAAATAAAACTGCAGGACACCCAGTTCAATTTGATTCTGTATAAATATGTATTTTATACTAAAAATTATTTTTGTTTATCTGAAATTCAGATTTAACTGGGTGTCCTGTATTTTATCTGGCAACCTTACTTGATGATGATGTATCTTTACCTCTTTTCCTCCAGGCTTTGGTCTTTGTTCCTATTGTTTACTTTATTCTCATTTCTCCCTCTCTGAATTTATCTTTTCTTCCAGATTCATATCACTTCTAGATCACCTCTCTTTTTCCTCTAAACTCCTTAAACACATTCATATATGCTTATCACATATATTTTCTTCTATTGTCTTAAATTATTATTTGAATATTTCATGTGCTTATTAGTTGTCACTGATACTTGATTTTACATTCCTGGGGGTCAGAATTCTTCTTTGTATCTCAAAGCCTATAGCATGGCTTCCATGTGTGGGCTTTCAACAAATGTATATAATTCCCATCTTTGTTCTCTACTCATCAAAGTAATCTCTCACATTTTTATACAATGCTGCCTGGATATCCTCCTACTACATTTCCTTAGTCTATTCACCCTCCCATTCTCCTGAATGTCACACCTCTTTCCCTCCTCACTCTTAGCTGACGACCTTGCTTCCTACATTGCTGGGAAAACTGAACCAATCAGAGAAAACTTCCATGAGCTCTCACTTGTATAACAAACAAGACCCACCAGTGTCTGCACCCACATATTCTGCCTTCCTTACTGTGACACAGTAAGGAAGGCAGAATACGTGGATCACAATGGAAGTGTGTGCCTTTCTAAGGCTGACTGACTCCTCCCTTTGTTCACTGGATATGTTCTCCCTCACTGGCTCAAGGATATTATCATAGCAGTTCTCTCTGTTTCCTTATGGAATCATTTTTCTTCTTTCTATAAGACAATCACCATTAGCATGCTTTAGTATTTCCTCTTTTAATGAGCAAACAAACCAAACTCCTTCTTCCTTAACAACAAATTAGCCTCCAGTTACACTATTTTTCTGCCCCTTTTATAACAGAACTCCTCCAAAGGGTGTGTACTTTGACTCCACTTTCTTTCTTGCCATCTTCTCTTGAAGCTACTGCCATCTTTTCCCACCCACACCTGAACTGTGTGTCTCAAGGTTACTTATTAATTATCTCCAAATTGCCATACTAAACAGAAACTACTTAGACTTCACCTAACTCAGTCAGTCAGCAGTATGTCAATTGAGATCATTGCTTTAGCAATCATCCTTCTCCCTCCTGTGTAATAAATTTTGAAACATTCTTGAAATGGCATCTTTCCTCAGCTTCTACATCACCACTCCCTTTTGGTTTTCCTTCTTCTTCATTAGCTGTTCCTTCTCAGTCTCTTATGTCCATTACTTTTCATATTCCTGATCCCCAAAAGGAGAAATGCTTCAGGGTTCAAACCCTGAACCTATTTAAAAAAATCTATACCCACACCCTGCTGATCTCATCTAATCTAATGGACTTAAATACTTTCTATTTGCCCCCAAAACCTATAATCCAATAAAAAATTAAAAAAAAAATACTTTCTATTTGCTAATGGCTCCCAAGATTTTATCTCTATCCTGGGCCTTTTCCTTGAACTCTAGACTCCATATTTCCATTTGTATACACAACATCTCTAATTGTAAGTCTATGATTAATCTCAAGTTGAAATGTCCAAAACTAAACTGGTTTCCCTACCCTTAACCCAAACCTACTTCTCCCACAGAATTCACTACCTTAATAACTATTAAATGTGTTATATTGATAGCTGCACATATCAAAAACCTTGGGACCATTCTTGACACATCATTTTCTCTCACACCCCACATCCAAATTAATCATAAAATCCTGTCAAGTCTACCCTCAAAATGTATTCAGAATCTGACCATCCTTACTAACTTCATCTCTTGCCTACATTATTATAACCACCTTTGCCAACTTCCATCCTTTTCCCTCTCCCATCTATTCTCCGCACTTCATCCATAATGATCCTTTTAAAATACATCAGGTCATTCCTCTGTGCAAAACCCTCCAATGGCTTCCCAACTTGCAGTAAAAAACAAAAGTCCTGTTGCTGCTGGTCTGCAAAGCCCATGTGGTTGGGCCTCCTTAACTTTCTGACCTCCAATCCACCCCTCTTCTCCACTAGCTTCCTTGCTGTTTTTTGAAAGTCTCAAAAAAACTTTCACACTTTTTATTTGCTATTTCCTTAGCCTGAAATAATCTTCCCCTAGATACCCATCACTTCCTTCATAGCTCTACTCAAAAGTCACCTTATCACAGAGGCCTTTCCTGACTACACTATAACATCCTTCTTCCCCTCCTCCCACCCCATAATTCCCATCCCTACTATTCTGCTTAATTTTCTCCTTGGCAATTTCATTTCAAGATAGAAGTTTGTTTATTTACTATCTATTTCTCTCACTAGAATGTAAGCTCTGCCTGAACAGGTACTTGGTCTGTTTTGTCACTGCTATAAGTCTACACCTAGACCCATGATTAGACCCTGGCAAGTATTCGACAAATATTTTTGTGTACATAAATAAATAATTGGAATTGTATACTGAATACATTAATCTTTCAGCTGAAGTGTTCTAAAAGATTTACATGCTTAAGTAATGGAAAACAAAGATTCATTCGTTCCTCTGTTCATTCAACAAATACATATTGAACATTTACAATGGGCCAAGTGTTTTCTTAAGCACTATACAGTGGACTAAGTAGAGTGGAAAACAGAGAAGTCCTGTCTCTAATATTTACCAACTGTGTTGTCCCTGGCAAACAAATAGCTTCTCTAAATTTTGCATTGATCAGCAACATTAGATCAAGAAAACTATCCACTTTGTAGGGTTTTTGGGAAGAACAAATAAGATAGTGTTTTTACCTCAATGTGATTTGTAAACATTCAAGTGCTACATAAATGTAAATTACTACCAATTCTTATAACAACCTTATGTGGCAAACAAGGCAATATTTTTGGAATAGTCTCATTTTTTTATAAAAAAAAAAAAACTCAGGAAGGATGAATGATTTGTCCCCGAGTCATAGAGCTAGGAAGTAGCAGAGCCAGAGCTGCATCTCAGGTCTTTAGGCCAGCATCCTAGCCCTATTTCCATGGTACATACCCTTTAAATCGTTCAATTTATGTAGTATGAATTAATGAAATTATGCTTCTGGAGTCCTTTAAACATCATTGGCAAAAGATCCAGAGAAGTATTTGCATTTGTTTCACAGGGCTGCCATAACTAAGTACCATAAACTGGGTGGCATAAACACATAGCAATTTTTTCTCTCAGTCTGATATCAAGGTGTCAGCAGGACCATGCTCCCTCTGAAAGTTCTAGGGAAGAATGGTTTTTCGCTTACCTCTAGCTTCTGGTGTTTACCCACAGTCCTTGGCATGCCTTTGCTTATACATGAACCGCTCTAATAGCCACCTCCATCATCATATGGTGTTCTCCGTGTGTCTACATGTTTGTGTGCAAATTACCTCTCTTTCAGGAAATGAGCTATTATATTAGGGCCCACTCTACTCCAATATGACTTCATCATAGCTTGATTGCATCTGCGAAGACCCTATTTCCAAATTAAGGTCATTTTCACAAGTACCGGGGTTTATGACTTAAACATCTCTTTTGGGCGGACACAATTCAACTCACAACCGCATCTCAAATGTCTAAAACATATCCCAAAGAATAAGCCAGCAGAAGTTCACATTGTTGGAAAATAGGGAGGTCCAAAGACAGTCCAGCTGTGCATGGAACAGACACAAGCCAGAGTTTCCCTTGCAACTGACAAGTAAAAAGAGAATCAACCTAAAGGCATGGAATTATCATTTTGGTGAAAAAGAGTTTGGCAAGATGCCCTGATTTCCCTGAGAGGCAAACTGATTTATAAAATAATCTACCTTAATCGGCATTATATAATCTCGCTAAAGGATGTGCAATGAAAGCAGTGATGCAAGCAGGGTAGAGCTCAGGGAGGAATCTTGCCCTACATTGTTATGCAGCACTACTGCGCAGCTGGCACACCTTTCCACTTGCACTGCCTCTAGCACCTCACCCAGCAACTAACCCAGTTTAGTCAGACCTTCCAACATTAAGGGAGGTTCTATATTTAGATAATGTTCCCTGTCTGAGGATGAACTGTACTGGCTGCCGTGTCAAACCTTAGCATAGCACTGTTCCTAACCCTTGTTTGTTGGGGGAAACCAGCAGCCTTCTCTGGCACATGAACTTACGATATTTTTAGAGGTAGAGAGACCCCAGAAGCTCATCTAATTCAACTCCTTTTTACAGCATCCAACTGCAGACTTTGGAGCCACTGCCTGAGTTGAACCATAGACCCAACACTTTCTGCTCTGGGACTATGGTTCTAATCAAAGAATGTCTTTGGACTAGTTCCTTAACCTCTCTCTGCCTCATTTTTCTCATCTCTAAAATGCAGACAATAGTAGTATTTACCTCAAAGGCATTTGAAATGATGAGTAGGTCTATGTAAAGTACTAAAACAGTGCCTGGCACATAGTAAATTCAAAAGAAACTTTAACCATTACTATTGTTATTGTTTCAGACGTGCACATTCAGAGACATGATATGAGCGCCCAGTTTAACCAGCAATTTAGTACACACTCAGACCTGGAATTGGTCTGCTGGGGAACCTCTTATCTGGTCTATAGTTAGCACACTTAGGCAGGTAGCTCTTTTGAGATAGATAAGAAAGGTAGGAGCTGTGCCTCACCGGTTCTATCACTCTAGCTTTAATTTGTTTCCCAGACTGTCTAATTGTTACTATGTCATTTTGGGGATGGTCCTGGGAGGATAAGATAATAACAATAATGACAAGTTAGATTGGAGGGGTGTGAGATGAAAGTCAAGAAAACCACTTAGTGGTCATTACAGTATTCCAGCTGACAAATAATAAGATGAGAAGGGAAGAAAGATTGAGGAAATTAAGTTTATTAAAAAATTGTAATAAATGAAGGTGGCTTATTACTAACAAAAAGCACAAGGCCAGCCAAAATATAAGTGCCTTCCCTGATAAGAGCATGAAGTACTGTAAGCATGCATGACTGGTTTGGTGAAAGCATGTGATTACTTCAACAAGTTAGATGTTAGAAGTAAAGCAGAACTACTGAGATATCTAAGTGGAATCATATGAGATTTCAGCAACTATTTAAATCACATGAGGAATGCGAGGCAGGGGAGGGGGACTGTAGGAGGATTTACCCTTTCATTCTGCATCCATGCAAGAGAGTGGTAACAACGGAGGGTTGACAAGCCCAAGAAAGCACCCATCTACACAGCACAGAAGAGCCTTGTGTGGCACCAAATAGCAGGAATATCTTGGGGAAAGGAAGAGATTAATTTTCCTCAGGAAAAGGAAGGAAACTAATATTTTAAAAATATCTCTCTGCTCCAGGCATGTCAGTTCATGTAATCAAATTCTTGGGCCCCATGCCAGACCTCAAATTATAAAGGAGTTTATAAAGAAGAGGAAATATTGATAGAAACTGGTACGTGATTGAATGTGGGATAAAAGGAAATGAGTCTTGAGGATGATGCCCCAACTTCTGATGAGCAGTTTGGAGGATAGAGGCATTTCCCAGTGTTTGGAATTAACAAAAAGCATTCCATGTTCACTTCTGATTTCTTTAAAATACCTGAATAGACTAGTAATCACAATAGCAAATATTTATTTTCATGCTCACTTTCTTATTTAGTCCTCAAAACACCTCTAGTAGGTAAATTTATTCTTATCTTTATTTTACAGATAAAAGAGTCAAGATTCAGAGAGATTGCAGAACTCTGGTTTCCTGACACCACATTACCAGCACTTCAGGTTTATCAGGGTCATGGCAACAGATCTTGAGGGGAAAGAGAGCCAAATATGGCAGTAACCAAGGAAGCCACACCCAGGGGAGCTCTAGTCTAGAGTCCAAATGGGACCTTTTGCTTCAAAATACCACATCCAACTGGTAGGATAAGGAAAAAGTTCCAGCTTCATTCCGTTCATAGTTTGTCTATGTTTGGCACCCTTAGAATGTGGACCTTTCGCAAAATATGAAGTCAACCTAATTGTCCATCAACAGATGAAAAGACAAAGAAAATGTGATATATATGTACACAATGAAATAGTGTTTATTTTTTAAAAAAGAAGGAAATTCTGTAATTTGCCACAACATGGATGAACCTGGAGGCATTATGTTCAGTGAAATATGCACAGAAATACTACTTGCTCTCATGTCTATGTGGAATCCAAAAAAGTCAAATTCATAGAAGTAGAGAGTAAAATGGTGGTTACCAGGTGGTGTGGAGTGGGGAATGGGGAGATATTGAGCAAAGAGTACAAAGTTTCAGTTAGATGGTGGGGAAGGTTTTCAAAATCTATTGCTTAGCATGGTGAACATGGTTAGTAATAATAATAATGTATTATTATTTTTAAATTTAATAATAAATTATTAATATAATATATTTTTAAATTGCTAAAAGAGTAGATTTTCAATGTTCTCACCACAAAAATGTTAAGTATGTAAGGTGACAGATATGTTCATTGGTTTGATATAATCATTCCAGTGTGTATATATATATATATCACATTGTACCCCATAAATACATATGATTATTATTTGTCAATTAAAAATAAAACTTTGAAAAAAATAATCTGGGCCTTTGGAATATCCTAAAGCAAATTAATTAATTCATTCCCACATATTTTTTTAGTGCATTCTACTGCCAGGCTGGCCCTGTTCTAAAGGCTGGGGATACAGCCTAGGACAAGGTCCCAATGCTTCGATGTTTACAGAAGGAAACAGACTATAAACAAGTAAACAAGTAAGATACTTTCAGACAGTGACATTCTACAAATAAAGTAAATATGAGGCAACTGGTACAGGGAATGTGAGAGTATTCATGAGGAGCGTCATGAGGAGCGTGGGTCTGAGAATACACTTTTATCTACATAGTTCAGTAGATTCTTGTGTGGGGAAAGAAGTGAGCTTTGCTAAGATCTGGGCAGAGCACTTTCCAGGGAAAGGGAAGAGCAGATACAAGACCCTGAGGGTAAGCCAAGTCAGAGACTATGGAAGGACAGCAGGATATAATGCTGGAGAGATAGACAGGGCTCAGTCTAGGTAGGTTTTAGCATGCTAAGAGGTTTAGATTTTATTCTAAATTCAAAGGAAAACCAGTGCAGAGGTTTAGGTGCAAGAGTTATTTTATTTATGTTTTTAAAAGATTCCTGTAGCTGCGACATGGAGAATGGATTGCTGGGAGCCCAAATGATAGCCAGGAGAATAGTTAGGAAGACTATTCTTTTTTTTTTTTTGCAGAAGAGCGATTTATTAGAGAGAGAGAAAGAAGACAGCTCTCACACTTTTGTGGAAGGGGAACCCAGAGTGGAAAATCCCAGTTAGGAGACTATTCTATAGCCTAAAATGAGGCATGTTAGTGGCTTCGATAAGGGCAAAAGTAGTGGAAATGGAAGGAAGTAGATGGAAGTAGGTGAATACAACATATCCCATATCTTGGGCATAAAGTAATGGACTAGATGTGGAGAGAAGCAGAAAAAGGGAGCTTATAAGTGGAGTCATGTTCCAATATGTTTGCATTAATCATCTGCTAGGTCAGCATCTTCTAGAATACATATATTTTAACCATGACCTATAGTAAAAACTGCATCATGACCCAGGATACAATATGTAATAGAAACAAACCATCATGAAACAGCACTGATTTTTATTCAGAGTGGTACACTCTGAATAGATCCTATTCCTTGCCCCACCACCACCACTATCACTTTTTTTTCCAAATTCCAATCACAACTGATTAACCTGATTTCATGATCTATCAGTGGGTCATGAATCACAGTTTGAAAATCTATGCTGGGCTGGACACAATGGCCCATGCCTATAATTCCACACTTTGGGAGGCTGAGGCGGGCAGATCTCTTGAGCTCAGGAGTTTGAGACCAGCGTGGCAGGGGTGAAATCCAGTTTCTACAAAAATAATAATTAAAAAAAATAGCTGGGTGTGAGTGGCATGCACCTGTAATCCCATCCACTCAAGAAGCTTAGGTGGGAGGATCACTTGAACCGAGGATATTGAGGCTTCAGTAAGCTGAGATCACTTCACCGCACCCCAGGTGACAGAGTGAGACCCCGTCTCAAAAAAAAAAAAAGAAAAAGAAAATCTATGCTGGAAGGTCACCAAAGATTGTTTTATAGGTCTGAGCATATGTTTTCCTAAACCTCCTTTCTCAGAAAGTTTATGTTTTTCTAGTCTCACTTTGTGTGGTTTGCTATGATTTACATGCATTTGAATTCTCCACATCTGTATAAGGCATTCATTGCTTGTAGTTTCTCAAAGGATGCTTTTAACTCAAATGTTAGTCCATCTGTTAAGACCTATTTATTGCTTTTTAAGAGAAAAAAATTAAAAGCAAATTAGGGATTCTAGGCTCACACTAACCAGGATTTTTTTTTCCTTTCGTAAAAGCCTTCCATCTGTTTGCCCTCTTTTGGACATAACTCAAATAGGAGCACACATCTCATCAAATCAAATGTGGGCGCTGTCAAAAAGTCTGCCAAAATATCATGCTATTTACTTTTTTTAAAAAAAAAAATCAGATTTAACATAATGAGTAGTAAGTAGCTTTGTTGCTTTTCTTTCCATCCATTACAGAAACACAGACCTCAGTTTACTACAAGTAGGTTTATACAATAGCCTTCTAGGGATATTCCCAAAGTACCCTAACATAAACTGGATAGCACGTTTTTGCTGGGTCAAAAATTAGCAGTAGAGAACAAACCAATGTGGGAGGACAGAGATAACCAAGCAAGGTCTCTAGCTCTGAACTGCGTAAGATAGAAACCCCAGGGTGAGGGCAATTACCCCATCTGGCTTGTTTTTCTTTCTCTTGCAAAGCCTAGCCCAGAGGAGTTTGCTCAATACCCAGAGAAGTCATTTAATCTTTGACTAGTTCTCATTCTTGACCTAACCTTGTGATATAAAACAATAGCTAACTACTCTTCCAAAGATCTTCTGGGAATAATCAGGAATTAAAGAGTCACATATAAGAAGATAAAGGAACCTAACAGCTACTGCCCAGTTACCAGACAACAAGGCCTGAAGTCTCTTGGACAGCCTCCCTTGCAAAGATGGGTGATCTCATGGTCTCAGGATTATGACTCCCCTACAGCCAAGGATGTTATAGCCTTAAAAACCTGCAGTAGTAGCAGGTGCTATGCAATGGTTAAGAGGAAAGATTCTGGTCAAGTAGACCCTGGTATTAAAATTCTGGCTCTACCATTTAGATCTGTTTGACCTTGAACAAATCACATAATGTCTCTAAACCTCAATTTTCTCATTAGGATGCTTGGAGATTAAATGAGAATAAATCATACAGAGCACTTGGCAAACCCTCTAGGAAAAATGAAACTCACAAATGGCAGATGCTATTGTTATTGTTACTGCTGTTATTATTATGAAAGAAAATTACTCAAGTATAAGAGTAGAGCACTCAAAATGTGAAGTCTGTAAAAAAGGAAAGAGGTGTGTTTAAGATAAATATAATGATAAAAAACATATGCTTATAATTGAAAAGCAATGACACAATACAAAATAAGAGACTGATGAAGCTTAAAAAAGTGAAGCTGAAAACTACTTTAAATGGAGTATTTAGTAAGAAACGCTTTCCTGAATCAGTTTAATGTCTTAATGGTTGGGTTCTGTGTAATCACATACATATCTGTTATCTAATCATGGGGGCTTATTAAAGCAGAAGCTTATTTTTCCATTTCTCCTCACATCATTTTTATCTCTTCATATTACTTTCTCATTTGGTAGAATCCTCTTCACAAAGCTAATTTTTGTTTACTCAAAATATGCTTGTTATGGATTCTATCACATCTTCACTAATGCCTTACTATTGTTTTGTGATGTTAAATCAATCTATGGTTCTAATTTGTGTGCCCCTTCAGTAGTACTTGGGTATTCTATGTATAATATCTGAAGTAGAAGTAATTAAAAGGGATAAGGGACAAGAAATCTTCAAGTATGATGATCCTGATAGAATAAAAATAACTGTTAAAACATTTTGAGTGGAATTTCAGCAGCGTCTCTTAATCCATGGAATTTAGCATAACCTATTTACCTGGTCTCTTCATTTCAAAAACAACAATCTTGTCTCCAGTTTTCAGTTCTGTTCAGTGATTCTCTTAATGACATTCGACAAGGTTCCTTCTAATATAGAACTTCTAAAATACATCTCCTAACTACCAAGGAAGAATATCTTTCCAGCCCAAATCAATCCACTTCCAGGATACATGTATTTATGGAAGAGAAAATATATTTAGTTGTACTTTCCCAGAGATTTATTTTATTATTTGATCATTTTTTCATCCTCATTTCTGATTAATCGGCATTTGGCAGTTGTTCCCCAGACTCCCCATTGAGTGACTAATGACCAATAAACAAAACATGCCAAGGAAACTATAATTTAAAGAAATGCTGCAAGTTAAGAAAACTTGTTTATGAAGTAAGTATAATTTTATAATGTGAATAACAGGTTCCTACCTTATCTAGGTTTATATTTAGATTTCTGCAGAACACTTTTCTTAAAGCATAACCTCAAGGCTGTACCATAAACGAAAAGCAAGTCCATATTAAAGCCCTATTTTCACTACTTAATTGTATTGCACTTTATTTATGTTTCACAAATACAGTATTTTTCACAAATTGAAGGTTTGTGGCAGCCTTGTGTCAATTGAGTTCATATTTCCAATAGCATATGCTCATTTTGTATCCCTATGTACATACTGGCAATTCTTGTAATACTTCAAAGTTTTTCAGTATTATTAATCTGTTATGGTGATCTGTGATCACTGATCTTTGATGCTACTATTAGAACTGTTTTGAGGCACCACAAATCATGCCAAAATAAGATGTAAAACTTAATCAGTAAATGTGTGTGTTCTGACTGCTCCACTGACTGGTCATTCCCTTGTCTCTGTCCATCTTTTTGGGCCTCCCTATTCCCTGAGACACAACGATATTGAAATAAGGTCAATTAATAACTTTTGAGAAAGGAAGAGTCGCACATCTCTCACATGAACTCAAAAGCTAGAAATGATTAAGCTTAGTGAGGAAGGCATGTCAAAAGCTGACACAAGCCAAAAGCTAATCCTCCTGTGCCGAAGTTAGCCAACTTGTAAATGCAGAGGAAAAGTTACTGAAGAAAATTTAAAATGCTGCTACAGTGAACATAAGAATAATATGAAAGTCAAACAGCTGTGTTTCTGATATGGAGAAAGTTTTAGTGGTTTGAGTAGAAGATCAAACCAGCTACAATGTTCCCTTAACCAAAAGCCTAATCCAGAGAAGAGCCCTAACTCTCTTCAATTCTATGAGGGATGAATGAGGTGAGAAAGCTGCCAAAGAAAAGTTGGAAGGTAGCAGAGGTTGCATCATGAAGTTTAATAAAAGAAGTTGTCTGCATAACATAAAAGTTCCAGGTGAAGGAGCAAGCACTAATGTAGAAGCTGCTGTACGTTATCCAGAAGGTGTACCTAGGATCATTGATGCCATCTAGAACTTTTGGAGCAGGAGAGAAGAAGTCAATGTTTGGCTCCAATGGTTCAAAGAGCAAGCTGAAACTTGGATGGATTTGGAGGCCATTACTCTAAGTGAAGTAACTCAGGAAACGAAAGCCAGATACTATAGGTACTCACTTATAAGTGGGAGCCAAGCTATGAGGAAGCAAAGGCATAAGAATGATATAATAGACTATGGGGGCTTAATAGGGAAGATTGGGAGAGGAGTGAGGGATAAAAGACTACATATTGGGTACAGTGTACACCGCTCAGGTGATGGATGCATCAAAATCTCAGAAATCACCACTAAAGAACTAATCAGTTTAATCAAAAACAACCTGTACTTTAAAAACTATTGAAATAAAAAAATTGACCAAAAAAGAGAAGGCTAACTCAAAAGTTAGGGGCTAATGCAGCTGGTGACTTTAGGTTGAAACCAAATATTTCTTTCTCATTCCAAAAATATTAGGATCCAAGGGATCATGGTATATCTACTCTGCCTGTGCTCTATAAGTGGAATAAAGACGCCTGAATGACAGCCAATCTGTTTACAGCATGATATACTACATATTTTAAGCCTACTGTTGAGACCTACTGCCCAGAAAAAAAAGCTTCTTTTTCTATTGTAACTGCTCATCAACAAACTTGGTCATCTAAGAGTTCTGATGAAGATGTATGAGTAGATTAATAATGTTTTCATGCCTGCTAACACACATTCATTCTGCAGACCGTGGATCAAGAAGTAATTTTGACTCTCTATTCTTATTATTTAAGAAATCCATTTTGTAAGGCTATAGCTGCCATAGATAGTGATTCTTCTGATGGATTTGGGCAAAGTCAACTGAAAACCTTCTGAAAAGAATTCACTATTCTTGACGCTGTTCATAACATTCATGATTCATGGAAGGATGTCAAAATGTCAACATTAACAGTATTTTGAAAGAAGTTGATTCTACCCCTCATGGTTGACTTTGAGGGGTTCAATACTTCAATGAAGAATGTACATGCATATGTGGTAGAAAGAACAGGAAAGCAGAATTAGAGGTGGAGCCTGAAGACGTGACTGAATTGCTGTAATCTCTTAATAAAACTTACACAAGTTAGGAGCTGCTTCTTAGGGATGAGCAAAGAAAGTAGTTTCTTGAGATGGAATCTACTCTTGGTGAAGATGCTGTTAACATTGTTGAAATAACAAGAAAAGATTTAAATATTACATAAACATAGTTGATAAAGCAGTAGCAGGGTTTGAGAGGATTAACTACAAATTTGAAAATTCTACTGTGGGTTAAATGCTATCAAACAGCATCAAATGCTATGGAGAAGTCTTTTGTGAAAGGAAGAGTCAATCAATATGTCAAACTTCATTTTTGTCTTTCTTTATTTAATTGCCACAGCCACCACCAACTTGGTCAATCAGCAGCCATCACATTCTGAGGGAAGACACTCCACTAACAAAAACATTATGACTCACTGAAAGCTCAGGTTATTACTAGCATTTTTAAAAATAAAGGATTTTTAATTAAGATATGTACATTATTTTTAGACATAATGCTATCGCACATTTAACAGATTATAGTATAGTATGAACATAACTTTTATATGCACCAGAAAGCCAACAAATTAGTGTGAGTCACTTTATTATGATATTCCTTTTATTGTGGTGGTCAAAACCATACCTGCAATATCTCTGAGGTATGCCTGTATATGTTATTGGCATATATACTAAATGCAGTGACTCTGTAACACAGTCACTTACTGCCTCAGTTTGCTTGAGAATTAGGGGTTTTCAAGAATGTGGGACTTTCAATGCTAAAACCAGAAAGTCCTAGACCAATTGGGACTAGTTGTTCACCCTATTCTGAAGCTACCTTAATTATGATTTCCTTCTGCTCTTTTCCTGCTTAGAAAGACAATCATCTCACTTTCAAGCAGGTATTTAGCTATCAGTATAAACTATAAAGAAGGTGATCACAAAAACTACTTTCAGGTACCATTCATACCCAACTTTACATTTAAACATTATGCTATACAATGTAAGAAGCACATAACAAGACAGGAAAAATGATTTATTGCTAACAGCCAGATTTTGTTTCTTTCTTTGAGTTTATTTCTATAGTTTAATTCTTCTGTAATTGTTAGCTATTATTTATGCTTTTAAAAAATCACCCAGTAGAGAACAGCGCCAAGATGGCCGAGAGGAGGCAACACCAGAATGCAGCTCCTAGTGAATGATACGCAGAGGGCTAGAGAACTTCACAATTCCAAGCAAAGTGCCAGGTTCATTTCAATGGGACTGGTAGGACACTGAAAATTTAGCCCACGGAAGGCCAGCCGAAGCAGCGCGAGAGCCACCCAGGGAGGGCGAACTGAGACAGGGCAAGGCGGGTCCCCACCTGGAACATGCAGCTTGCTTGGAGGGTTAAGGACTTCGCCCCCTCAGTGCTCTGATTTGGATTCTGTGCTCTCCTCATCCCTCCTGCAACCCATAGTCCAGGAGAGCCCCGTTGGACTGAGGGGCACCATGGGTTGTTGATGCAAATCTGAGCAATGGCTCCCATTTGGTGCTGCAAGTTGCGGCATGGACCTGGGTGGAAGTTTGGACTAGCTTCCTGTCCCACAGAAAGAGGCAGAGTTGAAAGCAGGGAAACAGGCCATAAGGCCTGGCAGGCCTACCCCCACAAAACTCAAACTGAAGCCTGTGTGACAGAGAGCTTCACAGTGAATACACCACTTTGACTCTAACTGGGAAGGAGAGACGCCACTGGGAAGGTGGGGCTAATCTCACCTGCATAAATAAACTTCAGGGGAAGACCACCCACCCAGCAGCCTGACTGAATCGAAGGCACCCAGCAGCACCTCTACAGGTCAAAAAAGATATAGCTCCAAACTCAACAGAAAGGATGTCTGTTCAGAGATTCCTTCCGAAATCACCAACTTCAAAGATCAAAGAGAGATAAATCCACAAAGATGAAAAGAAACCAGCACAAAAAGGTTGAAATCATCAAAGACCAGAATGCGTATTCTCCTCTCATGGATTACAACTCCTCACCATCAAGGGAACAAAATAAGGCAGAGAATGAGTTTGATGAATTGACAGAAGCAGGCTTCAGAACGTGGGTAATAACAAACTTCCCTGAGCTAAAGGAACATGTTCTAACCCAATTCAAAGAAACTAAAAACCTTGAAAAAACATTATACAAAATGCTAACTAGAATATCCAGCTAAGAGAAGAACATAAATAACTTGATGAAACTGAAAAACACAGCATGAGAACTTCACGAGGCAAACACAAGTTTCAACAGTCAAATCGATCAAGCAGAAGAAAGGATATCAGAGATTGAAGATCAACTACATGAAATAAAGTGAGAAGGCAAGAAAAGAGAAAAAAAGAGTGAAAAGAAATAAATAAAGCCTCCAAGAAAGATGGGATTATGTGAAAAGATCTAATCTATGCTTGATCAGCATAACTGAAGGTGAGGGAGAGAATGATTACAAGCTGGAAAACACTCTTCAGGGTATTATCAAAGAGAACTTCCCCAACCTAACAAGGCAAGTCAACATTCAAATACAGGAAATACAGAAAACACCACAAAGATACTCCTCAAGAAGAGCAACCTCAAGGCACATAATCATCAGAATTAACAGGGTTGAAATGAAGGAAAAAATCCTAAGGGCAGGCAGAGAGAAATACCGAGTAAAACCACAAAGGAAAGACCATAAGACTCACAGCAGATCTCTCAGCAGAAACTCTACAAGCTAGAAGGGAGTGGGACCAATATTCAACATCCTTAAAGAAAAAATCTTTCAACCCAGAATTTCATATCTGGCCACACTAAGCTTCATAAGTGAAGGAGAAATAAAATCCTTTATGGACAAGAAATTTGCTGAGAGATTCTATCACTACAAGAGTTGTCTTACAGGAGCTCCTGAAGGAAGTACTAAATGTGGAAAGGAACAACCAGTACCAGCCACTGCAAAAACGTACTAAATGGTAAAGAACAATGATGCAATGAAGAAACTGTGTCAACTAATGGGCAAAATGACCAGCCATTAGCAAAATGGCAGGATCAAATTCAAACATAATAATACTAACGTTAAATGTAAATGGCCTAAATGCCCCAATCAAAAGACACAGACTGGCAAACTGGATAAAAAGTCAAGATGCATTGGTGTGCTGTATTCAAGATGGGTCATCTTGATATTCAGAGACTCATATAGATTCAAAATAAAAAGATGCAAGAAGATTTACCAAGCAAATGGAGAGCAAAAAAAAGCAGTGGTAGCAATCCTAGTCTCTGATAAAATGGACTTTAAACCAACAAAGATCAAAAGAGACAAAGAAGGGCATTATATAATGGTCAAAGGATCAATGCAACAAGAAGAGCTAACTACCCTAAATATATATGCACCCAATGCAGAAGCACCCAGATACATAAAGCAAGTTCTTAACAACCTACAAAGAGACAGACTCCTGCACAATAACAGTGGGAGAATTTAACACTCCACTGACAATATTGCAAAGATCAATGAGATGGAAAGTCAAAAAGGATATCCAGGACTTGAATGCAGATCTGGCCCAAGTGAACCTAATACACAGTTACAGAACACTCCACCATAAATCCACAATATACACATTTCTCTCAACACCACATTGAACATACTCTAAAATCAACCACATAATTAAAAGCAAATCACTCCTCAGCAAATCCAAAAGAATGGAAATCACACAAACAGTCTATGAGACCACAGTGAAATCAAATTAGAACTCAGAATTAAGAAAAGCACTCAAAATTGCACAATCACATGGAAACCGAACAACTTGCTCCTGAATGATGACCGGATTAAAAAAATGAAATGAAGGCAAAAATAAAAGCGTTCTTCAAAACCAACAAGAATGAAGACACAACATACCAGAATCTATGGGACACCTTTAGAGCAGTGTCTAGAGGGAAATGTATAGTAATAAATGTCCACATGAGAAAGAAGCAAAGATCTAAAATTGATACCCTATTGTCAAAATTGAAAGAGCTACAGGAGCAAGAACAAAGAAACTCAAAAGCTACCAGAAGACAAGAAATAACTAAGATCAGAGTAGAACTGAAGGAGATAGAGACACAAAACACCCTTCAAAAAAATCAACAAATCCAGGAGCTGGGATTTTCTTGATAAGATCAACAAAATAGACAGACTGCTAGCTAGACTAATAAAAAAGAAAAGAGAAGAATCAAATAGATGCAATTAAAAACGATAAAGGGACGATCACCACCAATTCCTCGGAAATACAAACTACCATCAGAGATTACTACAAACAACTCTATGCATATAAACCAGTAAATCCAGAAGAAACGGATAAATTCCTGGACACTTGCACACTGCCAAGACTAAGCCAGGAAGAAGTTGAAACCCTGAATATACCAATAACAAGGGCTAAAGTTCAGGTAGCAATTAATAGCCTACCAACCAAAAAAGTCCAGGTCCAGATGGGTTCACAGCCAAATTCTACCAGATGTACAAAGAGGAGCTGGTACCATTCCTTCTGAAACTATTCCAAACAATACAAAAAGAGGGAATCCTTCCCAAATCATTTTATGAGACCAACGTCATCCTGATACCAAAACCTGGCAGAGACAAAAATAAAAAATAAAACTACAGGCCAATATCCATGATGAACACAGATGCAAAAATCTTCAATGAAATACTGGCAAACCACATTCAACAGCACATCAAAAAGCTTATCCACCATGATCAAGTGGCTTCATCCCAGGGATGCAAGACTGGTTAAACATATGCAAATCTATAAACATAATCCATCACATAAGCAAAACCAAAGACAAAAACCATAAGATTTTCTTAAAAGATGCAGAGATGGCCTTCGACAAAATTGAACAGCACTTTATGCTTAAAAACTCTGAATAAATTAGGTATCAATGGAACATATCTCAAAATAATAAAAACTATTTATGACAAACCCACAGACAATATTATACTGAACGGGCAAAAACTGGAAGCATTCCCTTTAAAAACTGGCACTAGATAAGGATGCCCTCTCTCACTACTCCTAGTTGATATAGTATTGGAAGTTCTAGCCAGAGTAATCAGGCAAGAAAAAGAAATAAAGGGCATTCAATTAGGAGAAGTCAAATTATCCCTATTAGCAGATGACATGATCGTATATTTAGAAGACCCCACCATCTTAGCCCAAAACCTCCTTAACTGATGAGCAACTTCAGCAAAGTCTCAGGATACTAAATCAATGTGGAGAAATCACAAGCATTCGTATACACCAACAACAGACAAACAGAGAGCCAAATCATGAGTGAGCTTCCATTTAAACTTGCTACAAAGAGAATAAAATACCTAGGAATACAAGAAACAAAGGATGTAAAGGACTTCTTCAAGGAGAACTACAAACAATTGATCAAGAAAATAAGAGAGGACACAACAGATGGAATAACATTCCATGCTCATGGTTAGGAATAATAAATATTGTGAAATGGCCATACTGCCCAAAGTAATTTATAGATTCAATGCTATCCCCATCAAGATACCATTGACCTTCTTCACAGAACGGGAAAACAAAAAAACACTTTAAACATCATGTGGAATCAAAAGAGAGCCTGCATAGTCAAGACAATCGTAAGAAAAAAGAACAAAGCTGGAGGCATCACATTACCTGACTTCAAACTATACTACAAGGCTACAGTAATCAAAACAGCATCGTACTGGTACCAAAACACTCATATAGACCAATGGAACAGAACAGAGGCCTTGGAAGCAATGCCACACATCTACAAACATCTGATCCTTGACAAACCTGACAAAAACAAGCAATGTGGAAAGGATTCCCTGTTTAATAAATGGTGTTGGGAAAATTGGCTAGCCATATGCAGGAAGCTGAAACTGGACCCCTTCCTCACACCTTATACAAAAATTACCTCCAAATGTGTTAAAGATTTAAACACAAGACCTAACACCATAAAAACCCTAGAAGAAAACATAGGCAACAGCATTCAGGACATAGGCACAGGCAGGGACTTCATGACTAAAATACCAAAAGCAATGGCAACAAAAGCCAAAATAGGCAAATGGGATCTAATTAAACTTAAGACCTTCTGCACAGCAAGAGAAACAATCATTAGAGTGAACTGGCAACCAATAAAATGGGTAAAAAATTTTGCAATCTACTCATCTGATAAAAAGCTAATATCCAGAATCTACAAAGAAGTAAAGCAGATTTACAAGAAAAAAACAAACAAACCCATTCAAAAATGGGCAAAGAATATGAACACACACTTTCAAAAGAAGACATTTATGCGGCCAAGAAACATATGAAAAAGTGCTCATCATCACTGGTCATTAGAGAAATGCAAATCAAAACCACATTGAGATACCATCTCATGCCAGTTAGAATGATGATCATTAAAATATCTAGAGACAACAGATGCTGGAGAGGATGTGGAGAAATAGGAACACTTTTACACTGTTGGTGGGAGTGTAAGTTAGTTCAACCATTATGGAAGACAGTGTGGGGATTCCTCAGGGATCTAGAAATAGAAATAACATTTGACCCAGCAATCCCATTATTGGGTATATACCCAAAGGATTGTAAATCCTTGGGGAGAAATGCCTGATGTAGGTGATGTTTGGAGGGGATGGAGACAGCAAACCACCATGGCATGTATGCAACAATCCTGCAGGATGTAGGATGTGCATATGTATCCCAGAGCCCAATGTACTATTAAAAAAAAAATCAGGAGACACCAGATGCTAGAGAGGATGTGGAGAAATAGGAATACTTTTACACTGTTGATGGGAGTGTAAATTAGTTCAACCATTGTGGAAGACAGTGTGGCAATTCCTCAAGGATCTAGAATAGAAATACCATTTGACCCAGCAATCCCATCACTGGGTATATACCCAAATGATTATAAACCATTCTATTATAAAGGGAAAAAAATCACCCTGTTGCCTTATGTTCCAGCAATTCTACTCTTAGGTATATACCCAAAGGAACTGAAAACAGGGACTCAAACAGATACTTCTACACCAATGTTCATTGCAGCATTATTAACAATAGTAAAAAAGTAGAAATAACTCACATGTCTCTCAACAGATGGACAGATAAGCTAGACTTATTATATACATACAATGGAATGTTATCAGTCATAAAAGGGAATGAAATTCTAATATATGCTACAAAATGGATGGACCTTGATGTATTATGCTAAGTTTAAATAAGCCAAATACAAAAGGGTGAATATATGATTCCACTTATATGAAGTATCTAGAATAAGCAAACTCATAGACAGAGAAAGCAAACTGGAGTTTACCAGGGGCAAGGGCTCTCCTAGTGAATGGGGAGTTACTACTTAATGGTTATGGAGTTTCTATTTGGAGTAATGAAGAAGTTTTGGAAATAGTAGTAATGATTACACAAGATTGTGAATGTACTTATAGTCATGTGCCACATAACCATCTTTTAGTCAATGAGGAATCACATATACAATGGTACTCCCATAAGATGATAATGGAGTGGAAAAATTCCTATCGCCTAGTGATGCCATAGCTATAGTAACTTTGTAGTGCAATACATTACCTTTTGTATGATTAGAAAGGTTTAGCTATGCAAATACCATTGTGTTACAATTGCCTACAGTATCTATTCATAGTACATGCATAGTATATAGTAATATACTATACAGGTTTGTACCCTGAAAGCAATAGGCTATACCACATAGCCAAGGCATGTAGTAGACTATACCATCTAGATATGTATAAGTACACTCTATGACATTTACAGAATGATAAAATAGCTTAATCATGCATTTCTTAGAATGTATCCCTGTTATTGACATATACTAATATGACTGAATTGCACACTTTAAAGTGTTTAATACATTTTATGTTATATATATTTTACTACAATATAAACATACCAAAAAATCACAACTAAGGAATGGAAAAAGTCAACAAGAAAAATGTAGTCAAAGTACTCAAGTTTATGCCTAATTCAGTAATAACCATTAAACAAGTTGGGTGTGCTAAACTCAGAATTATACCTGGTGAAATATAAAGTGGATCTCTCTCTTATGCCTTCAACATATCTCCTTTTTCTATACTTAGACCTCAAGTCAAAGGTTAACAATTTTCCACATATGTTCTCTATTAGAAATACCTTAGATATATGTAGGTGAGATTAGCTACTTAAGTACCAGAGGAAAGGTGGCTCTTCAACTGAAATTAATGAGTAACAACACCCTGTGTTCCTAATAACACCAGTCTTCAGAAACATAGTCATTTCAGACTTGAGGTACCATATAATGTGCTTCAGAGTTGAAACGTAACAGGAAGACGCCTCTTCCAGGTTTCGTCCTACAAGGCTCCATAAACTCTGAATCTTGTTTCCAATTATCCATTCCGACATAACTCTCTCCCAAATTGTACTTGAAGGGCTCTTTTTGCATATCTTAATAGATATCCAATTTTTCTAGTGTATCTGTTGAAAAGACTGTACTTTCTAACTGAATCACCTCGGTACCTTTGTCAAGAATCAGTTGACTGTATACAGAGAGGTCTAATTTTAGACCCTTTATTCTTTTTTTAAAATAATTTCAACTTTCATTCTAGATTCAGGGGAACATATGCAGGTTTGTTACGTGGGCATATTGTGTAATGCTGAGGTTTGGAGTACAATTGATCCCATCACCCAGGTACCGAGCATAGTAACCAATAGTTTTTCAACTTTGGTCCCCATTCCTCTCTCCTTCCCCTAGAAGTCCCCAGTGTCTATTGTTGCCATCCTTATTTTCATGAGTACCCATTGTTTAGCTTCCACTTATAAGAACATGCAAAGATCCTCTGTCTTATTGTTTATCTGTATTACTATCTTTATCTCAAAATCAAAGCACCACGCATATGATTTTAAGATACTATAATTCTTCCAACTTTGTTCTTTATTTTCAAAATTTGTCTATGATATAGATTTTTCTTGTTTCTATATAAATTTTAGAATGAATCTGTCAATTTCTACCAAGAAAATCCTGCTAAGATTTTGACATCTTAACAGTATTGAGTTATTCAATTCATGAGCATGGTATAGCTCTCCATTTGTTTAGACCTTCTTCAATGTTTTGTAGTTTTAAGAGTACAATAATAGTACATATATTACTAAATGTATTCCTAAATATTACATAGTTTTAATACTATTACTAATGGTATTGATTTAATTGAAATTTCTAATTGTTTATTGCAAGTACAGTAAATTATTATTATTTACAGAACAGTAGTTATGTTCTGTAAAGTCTCTGCAAACACTCAATTAGCAAATACTAAACCATTGTTCCTAAGGAAAATACAGGATAAGGTTCCTGTAAGTTTCTGGTAATGTTATCAACTGATCAGTACATAACTTTGTTTTATGCATATTTCTATTTAAAGACATGTTATTTCTTATATATTGTTGACTCATTAACACTGAGTCACATAGCCAACAACATTGTAACTAATGCCTGAACAAAACATATTTGATACACATATTTTCTTTCTAAGGCACATCACAAACTTCTTGCACTTAAGAATGCTAGCTAGCACTTCTGTACTATGATTGGAAGCCATTTTAAACAGCAAAACCACTCCTGAAAAAACACAATGATGCAAAAAGTAGCATTAAATAGAGCACAAAAATGGGACTGGTTTATAGTATGAGAGATGAAATAAGAAGACAGAGCACCATCTTGTTCAGCATCAGCAGGAAATATGAGCATCAGGTGACTTAAATTTTTCACTGCTGTGCACATGTCCACAAGTCACTGTGAGAGTGCCAGGAGTAGACATTTGGGGTTTAGGATGGTATATATAAATAGATTTCATTTTCCAGTTGTTTACAAAGTTCATATTGACCTTGCATGCTGTGACTTTGCTGAACTCACAAGTTTAAGTCACTTTTTGGAGACACCTTACGATTTTCCAAATAGATTATTTTGTAATCTGTAAACTCTTATATACTCTTAGTGATTTTCTGTATATATTTCCCATCAATTATTAAGAGAGGAATGTTGAAGTGTCCAACTATAAATATGGATTTCTATTTGTCACTTGAGTTATATGAGCTTTTGTACATGCATTCTGAATCTCTGATATTCTGCACATGCATATTTGTAATTGTTATTTCCTTTTCATTAATTGATCAAATTATCATCTCTAATAATATTCCTCGTTCTGAAATCTACTTTATATAATATTATCACTCCAGCTTACTTTAAGTGGTGTATGCATATTATGTCTTTATTTTTAATTTGTCTGTCTTTAGCATAAAAGTTGCTTGCTTAGAAACAGCATATAGCTGTGACTTGATTATTAATTCAATAAGTCAATCTCTTCCTTTTAGCTGGGTCACTTATTTAGTGTGAATATTGATATGGTTGGCTTTATATATCTAGCATCTTATTTATTTTCTATCTGCCCCAATTCTCCTTTGTTTCTTTTTTCCATTTTCCTGCTTTTTTCTGGAGTAACTGAATATTTTTATAATTTCACTTTATTTTCATCATGGTCATTTAGTTATATCTCTTTTGTTTATTTGACTATTGCTCTAGTATTTGTCCAGAGATAATAAGACAAACATTCAATACCTCAAATAAAAAAATAAGAGACAGGAAGAGCCATGCTGACTAGAAAGACACAGTATCTCAGAATAGAGTGGATAACTGATTACATATTTATTAGGGGGAGTATGGAGCTCAGGGATTGGCATACCTTTAGAGGAATAAGTAGATTGAGACTGGCATTATCTGTAAAAGTATGGTTACTGATATCCATACAGATCATAGCATATCATCTGTAGAGATCATCCTTATCAACTGACTTGAGCAGTGAGGAGCTGAAACTGAGGTGACTTGCTGATTAATTAACAGGTATAAAACCAGTTCTGGTAGCTGCTGATTACCATGGTTAAACTTTTTTCTAAATTTGTAGAAACTTTTTAAAACTTCTCAGGTTTTAAACACATCTCTCAAATTTATCACACCTACTTTCAAATAATATTTTACCACTTCATGTATATCATAAGAATCTTAATACAGTATACTTCCATTTTTCTGATTCTGTCCTTCATACTATTATGACGTTATTTCTGTCTATGTTATTCACAAAACATATTGTTCTTATTTTTAAGTAATCATCTTTGAAAGATGATTTTTTAAATGAGAAAAATTTTCTTTATATTTACCTATATATCTGTTATTTTCGGTTCTTTTCATGTCTTCACATAGATTCATATTTCTGTCTAGTCTAATTTTCATTCTGCTTAAAGAATTTTGCTTTACATTCTTGCAGTGTAGTCTGCTGCGATGAATTGCTGTTTTTTTCTCAATGCGAATGTCTTTTCTTTTTGCCTTTATTTTATTCATTTATTTTAATTGTACTTTCTTTAACTTCTGGGGTATATGGGAAGATCTTGCAGGATTGAGGCATAGGTACCCACATGCCATGGTGATTTGCTGTCTCCATACCTCCGTCATCTACATCAGGCATTTCTCCTAGTGTTATTCCTCCCCAACCTCCCCACCCCCTGATATCCCTCCCCTAGTCCCCCATCCCCAAAATATACCAGTGTGTGATGTTCCCCTCCCTGTGCCCACGTGTTCCCCTCCCTGTGCCCATGTGTTCATTGTTCAACACCTGCCTATAAGTGAGAACGTGCGGTGTTCGGCTTTCTGTTCTTGTGTCAGTTTGCTGAGAAAGATGGCTTCTAGATTTATCCATGTCCCTACAAAGAACATAAACTCATCTTTTTTTATGGCTGCATAGTATTCTATGGTGAATATGTGCCACATTTTCTTTGTCTAGTCTATCATTGATGGGCATTTGGGTTGGTTCCAAGTCTTTGCTATCATAAACAGTGCTGCAACCAACATATGTGTGCATAGTCTTTATAACAGAATGATTTATAATCCTTTGGGTACATATCCAGTAATAAGATTGCTGGGTAAAATGGAATTTAGATTTCTAGATCCTAGAGGAATTGCCACACTGTCTTCCACAATGGTTGAACTAATTTACACTCCCACCAACAGTGTAAAAGTGGTCCTATCTCTCCACATCCTCTCCAGCATTTGTCTCCAGATTTTTCAATGATCACCATTCTAACTGGCATGAGATGGTATCTCAATGTGGTTTTGATTTGCATTTCTCTAATGACCAATGATGATGAGCACTTTTTCATATGTTTGTTGGCCACATAAATGTCTTCTTCTGAAAGTGTGTGTTCATATTCTTTGCACACTTTTGAATGGGTTTGTTTTTTCTTGTAAATCTGCTTTATCTCTTTGTAGATTCTGGGTATTAGCCCTTTGTCAGATGGGTAGATTGCAAAAATTTTTACCCATTTTATTGGTTGCCAGTTCACTCTAATGATTGTTTCTCTTGCTGTACAGAAAGTCTTAAGTTTAATTATATCCCATTTGTCTATTTTGGCTTTTGCTGCTATTGCTTTGGTGTTTTAGTCATGAAGTACTTGCCTATGCTTATTTCCTGAATGTTTTGCTAGGTTTTCATCTAGGGTTTTTATGGTGTTTGGTCTTATGTTTAAATCTTTAACACATCTGGAGTTAATTTTAGTGTAAGGTGTAAGGAAGGGGTCCAGTTTCTGCTTTCTGCAAGTGGCTAGCCAGTTTTCCCAACACCATTTATTAAACAGGAAATCCTTTCCCTGTTGCTTGTTTTTGTCAGGTTTGTCAAAAATCAAATGTTTGTAGATATGTGGTGTTGCTTCTGAGGCCTCTGTTCTGTTCCATTGGTCTATATGAGTGTTTTGGTACTCGTACCATACTGTTTTGGTTACTGTAGCCTTGTAATATAGTGTGAAGTCAGGTAACGTGATGCCTCCAGTTTTGTTCTTTTTGCTTACAATTGTCTTGACTATGCAGGCTCTCTTTTGGTTCCTTATGAAGTTTAAAGTGTTTTTTTCCAGTTCTGTGAAGAAGGTCAATGGTATCCTGATGGGGATAGCATTGAATCTATAAATTACTTTGGGCAGTATGGCCATTTTCACAATATTTATTATTCCTAACCATGAGCATGGAATGTTTTTCCATCTGTTGTGTCCTCTCTTATTTTCTTGATCAATTGTTTGTAGTTCTCCTTGAAGAAGTCCTTTACATCCTTTGTTTCTTGTATTCCTAGGTATTTTATTCTCTTTGTAGCAAGTGTAAATGGAAGTTCACTCATGATTTGGCTCTCTGTTTGTCTGTTGTTGGTGTATACGAATGCTTGTGATTTCTCTACATTAATTTGGTAACCTGAGACTTTGCTGAAGTTGCTCATCAGTTAAGGAGGTTTTGGGCTGAGATGGTGGGGTCTTCTAAATACATGATCATGTCATCTGCTAATAGAAATAATTTGACTTCTCCTAATTGAATGCCCTTTATTTCTTTTTCTTGCCTGATTACTCTGGCTAGAACTTCCAATACTATATCAACTAGGAGTAGTGAGAGAGGGCATCCTTATCTAGTGCCAGTTTTTAAAGGGAATGCTTCCAGTTTTTGCCCGTTCAGTATATTGTCTGTGGGTTTGTCATAAATAGTTTTTATTATTTTGAGATATGTTCCATTGATACCTAGTTCATTCACAGTTTTTAGCATAAAGTGCTGTTCAATTTTGTTGAAGGCCATCTCTGCATCTTTTAAGAAAATCATGGTTTTTGTCTTTGGTTTTGCTTATGTGATGGATTATGTTTATAGATTTGCATATGTTTAACCAGTCTTGCATCCCTGGGATGAAGCCACTTGATCATGGTGGATAAGCTTTTTGATGTGCTGTTGAATGTGGTTTGCCAGTATTTCATTGAAGATTTTTGCATCTATGTTCATCATGGATATTGGCCTGTAGTTTTATTTTTTATTTTTGTCTCTGCCAGGTTTTGGTATCAGGATGACGTTGGTCTCATAAAATGATTTGGGAAGGATCCCCTCTTTTTGTATTGTTTGGAATAGTTTCAGAAGGAATGGTACCAGCTCTTCTTTGTACATCTGGTAGAATTTGGCTGTGAACCCATCTGGACCTGGACTTTTTTGGTTGGTAGGCTATTAATTGCTACCTGAACTTTAGCCCTTGTTATTGGTGTATTCAGGGTTTCAACTTCTTCCTGGCTTAGTCTTGGCAGTGTGCAAGTGTCCAGGAATTTATCCGTTTCTTCTGGATTTACTGGTTTATATGCATAGAGTTGTTTGTAGTAATCTCTGATGGTAGTTTGTATTTCCAAGGAATTGGTGGTGATCTTCCGTTTATCGTTTTTAATTGCATCTATTTGATTATTCTCTCTTTTCTTTTTTATTAGTCTAGCTAGCAGTCTGTCTATTTTGTTGATCTTATCAAGAAAATCCCAGCTCCTGGATTTGTTGATTTTTTTTGAAGGGCGTTTTGTATCTCTATCTCCTTCAGTTCTACTCTGATTTTAGTTATTTCTTGTCTTCTGGTAGCTTTTGAGTTTCTTTGTTCTTGCTCCTGCAGCTTTTTCAATTTTGACAATAGGGTATCAATTTTAGATCTTTGCTTCTTTCTCATGTGGACATTTATTGCTATATATTTCCCTCTAGACACTGCTCTAAATGTGTCCCATAGATTCTATTATGTTGTGTCTTCACTCTCATTGGTTTTGAAAAACATTTTTATTTCTACCTTCATTTCATTGTTTATCCAGTCATCATTCTGGAGCCAGTTCTTCAGTTGCCATGTAGTTGTGTGGCTTTGAGTGAGTTTCTTAATCCTGAGTTCTAATTTGATTGCATTGTGGTATGAAAGACTTTTTGTTATGATTTCCATTTTTTGCATTTGCTGAGGAGTGATTTACTACTAATTATTTGGTCAATTTTAGAGTAAGTCAAATTTTGTGCTGTGAAGAATGTATATTCTTTGGATTTGAGGTGGAGAGTGCTATAGATGTCTATTAGGTCCATTTGGTTCAGATCTGGATTCACGTCCTAGATATCCTTGTTGATTTTCTGTCTCATTGATCTGTCTAATGACAGTGGAGTGTTAAAGTCTCCCATTATTATTGTGTGGGAGTCTAAGTATCTTTGTAGGTTGTTAAGAACTTGCTTTATATATCTGGGTGCTCCTGTATTGGTTGCATATATATTTAGGAATAGTTAGCTTTTCTTGTTGCATTGATCCTTGAACCTTATGTAATGCCCTTCTTTGTCTTTTTTGGTCGTTGTTGGTTTAACGTCCATTTTATCAGAGACGAGGATTGCAACCCCTGCTTTTTTTTTTGCTCTCCATTTGCTTGGTAAATCTTCTTCCATCCCTTTATTTTGAATCTATGTGTGCTTTGCATATGAGATGAGTCTCCTAAATACAGCACACTGATGGGTCTTGACTTTTTATCCAGTTTGTCAGTCTGTGTCTTTTGATTGGGGCATTTAGGCCATTTACATTCAACGTTAATAATGGTATGTGTATTCAATCCTGCCATTTTGCTACTGGCTGTTTTGCCCATTAGTTGATGCAGTTTGTTCATTGCATCATTGTTCTTTACCATATGGTATGCTTTTGCAGTGGCTGGTTCTGGTCCTTTCCATGTTTAGTATTTCCTTCAGGAACTCTTGTAAGGCAGGTCTTGAAGCAATGGAATCTCTCAGCAATTGCTTGTCCATAAAGGATTTTATTTCTCCTTCACTTATGAAGCTTAGTTTGTCTGGATATGAAATTTTGGGGTGAAAGTTCTTTTCTTTAAGGATGTTGAATATTGGCCCCCACTCTCATCTGGCTTGTTGGGTTTCTACTGAGAGATCCGCTGTGAGTCTGATGGGCTTCTGTTTGTGGGTGACCCAGCCTTTCTCTCTGGCTGCCCTTAGGATTTTTTCCTTCATTTCAACCCTGGTGAATCTGACAATTATGTACCTTGAGGTTGCTCTTCTTGAGGAGTACCTTTGTGGCATTCTCTATATTTCCTGTATTTGGCCTGCCTTGCTACACTGGGGAAGTTCTCTTTGATAATATCCTGAAGTGTTTTCCAGCTTGGATTCATTCTCCCCATCACCTTCAGGTATACCGATCAAGTGTGGATTAGGTCTTTTCACATAATCCCATATTTCTTGGAGCCTTTGTTCATTTCTTTTCACCCTTTTTTTCTCTTTTCTTGCCTTCTCACTTTATTTCATTGAGTTGAACTTCAATCTCTTATATCCTTTCTTCTGCTTGGTTGATTCAGCTATTGATACTTGTGTATGCTTTATGAAGTTCTCGTGCTGTGTTTTTCAGTTTCATCAAGTCATTTATGTTCTTCTCTAAGTTGGTTATTCTAGTTAGCATTTTGTGTAACCTTTTTTCAAGGTTTTTAGTTTCTTTGCATTGGGTTAGGACATGTTCGTTTAGCTCAGAGAAGTTTGTTTTACCCACCTTCTGAAGCCTGCTTCTGTCAATTCATCAAACTCATTCTCTGTCTTGCTTTTTTCTCTTGCTGGTAAGTTGTGATCCCTTAGAGTAGGAGAGGCATTCTGGTCTTTGATGATTTCAACCCTTTTTTGCTGGTTTCTTTCCATCTTCGTGGGTTTGTCTACCTTTGTTCTTTGAAGTTGATGGTTTCGGATGGTGTCTCTGAGTGGATGTCCTTTCTGTTGATGTTGAAGCTATTTCTGTTTTTAAATTTTCTTCCAACAGTCAGGTCCCTCTGCTGTATGGGGCTTTTTTGTTTGTTTGTTTGTTTTGTTTATAGAGGGGTCAGGAAGCCACTTGAGGAGATGGTCTGTCCCTTGTCTGCCTGCAGAGGTGCTGCTGGGCTGCCGGGTGCCTCGGTTTCAGTCTGGCTGCTGTGTAGGCTTTCTTTGGCTTTTGTTTACACAAGTCAGATTAGACCTGCCTTTGCAATGGCAGATGCCCTTCCCCACACCATGCTCGAGAGTCCCAGGTTGGGCTCACACTGATGTGCTGGCTGCAAAAGTCTGAAGCAAGAGGGCTTCGGTTTGCTGGTCTTTGTGGATGTGGGACCTGCCAAGTCATATCACCTGTCTCCCTGCTTTCAGCTCTCCCTTTCTCTGGCGGGTGGGTAGATCCATCCCGCAGGCACTATCAGTGCTAGCCCAAACTGCTGCCCAGTTCTGTACCAACCAACCCACGGCACCAGGCCAGCCGGAGTTATTGCTTAGATCTGCACTGGCAACTTACAGCGTTTCTCAGCCTGGTGGTGTTCTCCCAGACTGTGGATTGTGAAGGGCATAGGAGGAGCACAGTATCTGAACTGGAGTGCCAAGGGGGTAAAGTCCCCAATCCTCTAGTCAGTTGCACTTCCCGGGTGGGGCAGTACCCTGCCCTGCCTCAGTTTGTCCTCCCTGGGCTACACCCACTGTCCAACCAGTCCCATTGAAATGAACCTGGTACCTCGATTGGAAATATAGAGATCTTCGCATCTCTCTCGTTGGGAGCTGAATTCCAGAGCTGTTCCTATCCAGCCATCTTGGCAGAAGTCTCTTTGCCTTTATTTTTTGAAAGTTGTTTTTGTTGGCTATAAAATCCTAGGTTGACAGATTTTTTTCCCCTCTTCCATACTATAAAGATACTATTCCATTATCTTCTGATTGCATGGTTTTTAACAAGAAATATGCTATCCTTTATATATTTATCCCTCTTCATGTAATATATGTCTAGCTGCTTTAAGATTCTGTCTTCATGACTGGACTTCAGAAGTTTCTGCAGTGGTTTTCTTCTGTTTCTTATAGTTGGGATACATTAAACTTCTTGGTTACATGGACTCACAGAGCTTGTCAGATTTTGACTTTTTTTTAACTGTTATTTCTGCAAGTATGTATATTTCCCTCCTTCTTGTTTTCTCCTTCTCGGCTCCAACTATATGTATAGTAAATCACCAAATAGTGTTCTGTGAATCACAGATTTTCCTGTTACAGGCATTTTTTTCTCTATATATTTTATTGTGGTAAGTCATATTGTGATGTCTTTATAAACACTAATTTTTCATTCTGCTATATTCTAATTATCCATTAATATGATTTACTTGACATTTCTGACATTGTATTTTTTATTTCCAGATGTTCATTTGGAGTCTTTTTTATATCTTGCCTTTCTTTTATCATTTTTATGCTTTCCTCTCCCTTCTCAAACATATGGAGATAGGTGTTTTCATGTTCTTGTCAGATAATTCCATTATTCTTGTAGTTTCTGGATATGCTTCTACTGATTTTTCTCCTGGTTATGGATCATATTTTTCTTCTTCTTTAGATATCTGGTAATTTTTGCTGAA
This sequence comes from Callithrix jacchus, assembly GCF_049354715.1. Lineage (NCBI taxonomy): Eukaryota > Metazoa > Chordata > Mammalia > Primates > Cebidae > Callithrix > Callithrix jacchus. The sequence continues at coordinate 101,384,965 of NC_133509.1, forward strand.
TGTAGACATTTTGAGGTTTTTGTTGTTGGGTAATAGGTTTGTCATATTTCTTTATTGCTAATATTTTGGGGATTAAATTACTTGGAATCATTTTGATCACCTTAAGTTTTGCTCTTAAGCTTTGTTAGTGTGGATTCTAAGCAATTTTTAATCTATGGTTAATTTGGCCTCATGATTAAGGCTATAGCTCTCCAAGGATTCTACTTTAGGCTATCTATATTAGGAGGCCTTACTACTCTGGCTAGTGAAAATACCAACTGTTTCCAGGCCTGTACAATCTGTCTACTCCTTTCCAGGGTTCTTTACATGACTTCGAGCAATTTTCTTACATACATAAGCAGATAACTTATCATCCAAAGGCTCAAGGGTTCTCTTTGGGTATACCAGAAGATCTTTCTCTGTGCAGGTCTCACCTCTCTCATATTTTCTCCTGCAAATTCTAGTCACCTTGGTCTGCCTAAACTCCAAACTCTGCTTTTTAAACTTAGCCTGTTCGTCTCTGGGTGGATTCCCCTTCCCTGTGCTACTTTTTGAAAACTCTTTCTAGGTAATGAACTGTTAGAATTGTAGGATCACCTCATTTGTTTTCTTTGTCTCAGGTATCATCACTGCCCTATACCACTTATGTAATGCCTGAAACCTACTGTTTCATCTACTTTGTTCAGTTTTATAGCTGCTTAAGAAAGGTGAGTTAATATGGTTCTTGTTATCTCATCATGGCCAGAAGTTCCCTGAGGGGTTCTTTTTCATATAAGATTTGTTTTTACACAGGTGAAAGATTAATTGAAATGTATAGATATACATAGGTGCATATGTGTGTGCACGTGCACACACACACAAACACACACGCACAGACTAGAATATTCTTCAACCTCAAAAAAGAAGGAAATCCTGCCATTTGCAACCACATGAATGAACCTAGAGGACATTACACTAAGTGAAATAAGTCAGACACAGAAGAACAAATACTACATGATACCATGTTATGAAAAATTGAAAACAGCCAAACTTATAGAAAAATAGTAGAATTATGATTACCAGGGACTGGAGTGAGGAGGAAATGGTAAAGTATTAGTCAAAGGATACAAAGTTTCAGTTACAAAAAAAATGAGTAAGTCTTAGAGATCTGTTATGCAGTGTAGTGCCTACATTTAAGAGTACTGTATTAAATATTTTAAAATTTGTTGAGAGGGTAGATCTTAGGTTAAGTGTTATCATAATAATAATAATAACAACAATACATAAAGTAGCCAGGAGGAAACATTTGTGATGGATATGTTTATTGCACAGATTGTGATAATGGTCTCATAGGTGTATACTTATCTTCAAACTCATTAAGTTGTATGCATTAAGTATGTGTAGCTTTTCGTATGTTAATCACACCTATATAATAATCATACATAATACAACAATTAAAAAAACGATTTAACCATTTTAAAAAGACAGGTGTTTTGCTTTGTTTTTTGGTTTAATAATTAATACTTAAATTAATGTTTAATTATGCATAGTAGTTAAGTGCATAGACACTGGAATCAGGCTATCTCAATCTCGATCCTACCATTTACAAGGTATATGAGACCGGTTCATGTTCTCATTACCTCTTTGCACCTGGTTCCTCACCTGTAAAATGAAAGTGATAATAATATCGATTTTATAGGGCTATTGTGAACATTAAATCAGCTATATGTGTATAAAGAACTATATCCATTATCTATTGCTCCATAACAAGCCTGTATTACAAAATAGTCCAAATCTTATTTGCTTAAAACAAGAACCATTTATTTAGCTCGAAATTGGGTAGGTCACAATTTGGATTGCACTTCACTGGGAGTTTCTTCTCTGGTTTCAATGCAGCTTACTCCAGTGTATATAGTCTGTCATTGGCCAGCTATTCATCCTGCTTCTGGAGTTTAACTCATTGTTGGCTCTAGTGATGGAGGTAAGTAGACCTTGTACCCTAATCCTCCCAAAGAGTAGCCTGGGCTTGTTCACAGGACCGGTCAGGCATCTAAGAGCAGCAACAGAGCAACTCCACTACTCAAGCACTTTTAAAATCCATCTGTGTTGCATTTGCTATTTTCTCATTTACCAATACAAGTCATATTGCCTAGCCCAGAGTTAGTATAGGAAGGCACCATCAGTGGTATAGATATGGAGAGGGGACAAATTTATAGACATTTAAAAAATATACCATAGAACATAGCAAAATTGTAACTAATACATGTTAGTTATTTTTTCTTTCCTTATGGTAATATATCATAAGCATAATAAGCATGTAGTAATTGTTTACAAATAATAGGTAGTAATAAAAATCATGTAGCCAAGGCATTATTTATTAAATCCATCACATCAGTGCACTGTTATGGCTAAAATAAATGTCTTTGTCTTGGTCCAACTGATCTTTTCACTCTGCCTCTGTGCATTTATTAGAACTTCAGGGAACATCTCTTGCCTCCAGTTCTACAGTCACGTTCTGCTGCAAAATCTTCTTTCTGCACTCTTCAGTGAGAACAGTTGTATAAATCACCCAGAATGTTGGCAAGAAAAGAGCTACTTCTGGGCTGAGTGTTTTTTGAAAAAAAAATCATTCCTGCTACCCAGAAGTCATTTACATAGGTTAATTCCTAGGGGTTAAATTTCATGGCACCCCTTTCGCTGCTGCAGCTGTGGGAAAAACTGTCTTTCTGCAGCATCACAGAGGGATTACTACTTAAGCATTTTATGCACACTTATATGCAGGCACTCCTGACATCAGAAATACTGTTTATTGGCCCTGCACATTTAGGTCTGAATAGCCCTCCCTCCCTGGATTTGTTATTCTCCTGACACCAAATGTCACATTTATTGCACCAATGAAGTATTGCCTGAATCCTCCTGGATCAAGCACTCATCTGCAAATCATTGCTCAATCATTCTCTGGTCTACACTCCCAAACTTGATTTAATCATAGATAGTGTGTTCATAGCCCACAAGTCTTCACTGAACCTTAATAACCTACAAGTCACCTACTTCTCTGTGGCAGGATGATTCATTGAGATATTAATTTTACTTTGTTCTTGCTGCAGTAGGAGAATATAAAGAATAAAAGGCAACTTTTTCTTACCCTACATCCCTTCCAAGAATAATAATCATGTCACTGTGATGAGTCTCCCTTGATCTGTGCGAATTATCGTAGTAGCTTCTTTGTTTTCTAGAAGAGACCCTTGAAGGCAACACCCTTCCCACTACGCCAATCTCATTCTAGATCTTTGGGAAGAAGCTGGTACTTGGGAAATGGGGATTAACAGCCTAAATGCTGGAGAGAGGGCAAAAAAGAGATTCCTAAAGAGTGAAAGCATTTTTGGAAGGGAGGGGAATATTGTTTTGTTCAAATGTGGCTAGAAGACTTGGACCCCTTTTCCATGCAGTGGCCTACAAGTGATAAGACTTCTGATATGGTAACACATGGGTAGCATGTGCTAGGGCCTTTGGAACCATGGCCAAAATTTTGTAAGGGAGTGTTCATATTCAAATGGGACAAGTACAATTGGGCAATGAACATCTTAGCAGCAACTGTGATAGAATAAAGACCTGAGTCCCCTTTTTCAAGTTTTCTACATTGTATGCACCTAATAAGGAAGTAGTAAGAAAATAGCTCTGTCCAGCCTACTCTGTCCCATATGCCTACAATTAGATTTCCTCCCAGCCCTAGTGTGATCATGCCAGAAAACAAGACTATGTATTACCTTTCTCACACGTTAGTCAAGGTGCAAAATTATAGTGATATACCCAAAAATAAAATCTTCATCAAGTTTCTAGAAACCGGTTTTCTAAGCTATTTTCCATCCTTGTAGTTTTTGGTTTCATGCTAGTCACCAGAAACCCAAGGATAAGAGAAGACACACAGTAGTAGCCAGTTTGTGGGAGCCTAATATGTCAGTGCTAAAATCTCATCTAGAGCTCATACACAATAGCTAGCTTACTGGCACCAGTAGGTCTGTTAGCAGGTGTGAGATAAAGAGGATTCAGATCCTACCATGGCTCAAAAGGCAATTACATAGAAATGTTGCTTCAGGACTTAACATTAAAACCTTTCCATCAGTTCTAGTTGGCTTTATCCACCAGTCCAAAGGCAATTTTCACCCAAACTAAGCATTATAGATTCCCTCTTTCCCCTTGAACCTGAAAATCCAGCTGTGTTCTCTCGCCTCTGACATCAGCATTACTGGCTTTGATACAGCCAACCATCTGGTTGATGAGGCATGAGGCAGAATGGAATCCAGCTCACTGTTCCCTGCTGTTTCCACATGAACATTAGAAAATCCATTGGCATCAGCATGGATGGGGAGCTGTGATCCAGACTTACAAGGAATTAGCACATTAAATGACTCTGGGTCATAATTTCTGAAGACCATCAAGAACCTTTTCAGGTTGAGATGAAGGTGACTCTTGTGACAACCTGGAACTTTGGGAAACACTCTTTAGTCAGATGGTCTTTACAGAAAGTTCACCAGATGATATGACATCTTCAGTGGTAAAGTAGAGGAATCTAGACTACTGATAAAAGGAGTTAAAGGTTTTTAGCTATTTCCTAGTTTCAAGTGTGAAATGTATCTGTTCATTTACTGTTTGAATTCACATTTCTGCATAAACTGCTTTTAATTTTTCCTACTCTTTTTCAACATCATATCTGTAAGTAGAAAATTTCTACCCATCAGTATAAAGCATTTTTTCACCTCTCACCCCCAGCCTTTCTCCTCCAGCTTTTCTGTCATTTCTGACTTTGGAAATTATAAAGGGAAAGGAGAGACAATAACAACAACAACAAAAACAGAAGGAGTATGAATAAGCAGGGTAATATGATTTTGTAATTAGAAAACCTGGATTTAATCTGTTCTGCTACTTACAAAATGAATTAGTCTTTGTGTACCATCATTTGAACTCTGTGCCTCACATTCTCAATCTGTAAAATAGGGAAAATAAAAGTAAATGGTGAAAGCAGTGGTTTGTGTAAACTAGAAAGCCCTTAGAGATATTATTTATTTATTAAAGGAAAATTGAGAAAATAATTTTGAACTTCATATCACACCAAAAGTAGAGGAAATAAAATTACAGTTGATAAAGAGAACTGTATTTTTTCCTTTTCGTTTTTCTCATGAGCCTTGAAGTAGGCTCTATACCTGTATGGTTTACTGCTTTCATTATAGAGATGAATTATCTGAGTATGTTTTCTCCAGCATAAGGAGAGTTCTCTCTCTCTCTCTCTCTCTCTCTTTCTCCCCCACCCCCAGCTTTCTCCTTTCTCCCTCTCTGCAGGGAATAGAAATTTGGGATTCAGGAAGCAGCATCAGTTCTCTACTCATTAACCTGCCAGTTTTTCCTGGACTGTCCAGTTGCCCTTCTCTAGTTCTCCTTTGACACTAAAATATAAAAAGAAAAAGTCCGTCCACAGCATTGTTCAATGTGACTATGCAAACCTATTTTATTCTTACTTTGTATTCAGGACACATGCACTCCTCCTCCTGTAGTATTTGCTGATATAGTTTGCACTCCAGCTGCTGCAATATTTAAATCAGTGATTCAGTACACAGACCACACAATGTGCCACTACACTCCAACAGGCAAGGTCTGTCTCTCCATGGGGACAGAGGATCTAAGCATCTGTCATTCTCCTCCCATCGCTTATAATTAACCACACACCCCTTTATACATATAAATATTTATGTGCAAAAATAAAATTCCCTGGTGCTTTAAGCCAATCTCTCTTCTCCTCAGTGAGCTTTGAAAGTTGCCAAAATGAATTTTTTACTTAATTCAAGACTGTAAGAAACTCTTTAGTGTTAAGAACTTATATAATCATTTTCTGAGAAAATAATTTCAAACCTCATATTTCTAGAATGTAAGCTCCATGCAGGAGGAATCTTTGTCTATGTCAATGATATACCCCCTGTTTTAGAAGAGTCTCTGGGATATAGTGTGAGCTCAATAAATATCTTTTAAATGAAGGATGAAATGTACAGGAACCCCAATTACAAAACATGATTCTGTTGTTTAGGATGAAGAATTTAAGACTAGTATTCTAGGCAAACATTGCAGAACCTGAAAATAACAAAGTATTAAATGAGAACAAGCCAGAGTGAAATAATCATGAGACATCAAGTTTGCCTATTTATTTACTCAACAAATCATTATTAACTATTGCCAAACATCATCACATAAGATCCAGAAGCAATATAAAAAATAAATAATTGTTCTTACCCTCAAGGAACTCTTGGTTTGTAGGTGATTTGCAAAGGATGGTTGATGGATTGCCTATCAGCATTTGTTAAAAGTACAGATTCTCAGTTCTCATCCCAAGCTTATTGAACCAGAATCACTGAGGATGGTCCTTGGAATCTGTATTTTTAATTTGTTAGCAAGGGAAAACTTATGAACACTAATGCTTGAGAAGGTGGTCTAGTGGAACTCAAGTTATTTGAATGTTTCTCAGGAATTATGTGGTCTCTGCTACCGTTCAAGTGAGATTTCCATTGTCAAGCCCAAACATCTTTTAGGAAATGGGTAAAACATAATGATACCAAAATAAAATGATCATTTTAGATTAACAGTTCAGTACTGGAGCATACAAAACAGTCCTCTTTTAAACTAATCCTTACTGGGATTGGCGATTTAAGATGAAGAAATAAAAAGACAAACATACAGCACATACTTGCAAACTTTCAGAAACAGACCTAAATCAAATGTCTTACATGTTCTCAAGCTCCTAAACTTTTCCAAGTAAGTGTTTGAAACTTGCCTCAGGCCTCATCAATTTCAAATATTCCAGTGTATCCATTAACCAGTCCAGCTCAGTGCTAACCTCAGAATTGACTGACACCTGCATACCTTCTTGCAAACACTAATTAGATCCTCAGTGCCCAAAGTACAGTCAAAATCAACTACCATCTGGCTCAGAATGGTGCTGCCTAACATTCTGAATGTTTTGCTTTAATTATGTGTTTGTGTAATCTAGTGCAATTTTCGACACACTACTGACATAAAACATCTTTAAACAATTTTACTGACCCCCTATGGATTGGAAAATCCATCTCCAAGTCATTCAAACCCCATTTGAATGTCTCCTTGGACCTGGATTCAGCAGGAGGAGTCTTTGCCATCCTTCATTTCTCTAATGTCTTGTTCACTTCTACTCTTTTATTTTTCCACATCCTTCAACTCTGTAAGTTCTACTGGCTCATGAATCTTGTCCTGTATAGCTCCTAATGCCTTTAATAGCCATTTTCTTCATTTTAACATTCTTGCTGAACTCTTAACTCTTCACTAATCCTTCTTGAAATGATTTGTAAACATTTAATATTTAATTATTTTCTTTGTTCCGTACCTCAGCATTTACTCTTTCCTTGTTCTGTACCTCAGCATTCTTTTTGAAATGATTTGTAAATATTTAATATTTATTTATTTTCCTTGTTCTATATCTCAGCATTTATCAAGCAATTTACTCTTTCACTAAGTAAAGAATTAGTAAAATTGGTTGTTTGATTACATCATAATGTTATTATTTATATGTTATATTATGCTTTCATGCTTTGTGGAAAAAACGTACAAAATTTAATGCCAGCCAGAAAAAATGAAAATTGCACTTTTTTGGGGAATTGCAAATATTGGTCACTGAACTAGCCACAAACGCCTCCTTAACATTTTGAAAAATAACACATGAATAATAATTTGAGATAACACCATTTAATGTCTTAATGTTAAACTGTGTATATTTGCTGTCAATCAAAACAATTTTTTAAACTCAAAGTGCTGGCACTTAATGTTCTTTTAATTATGCAAGGAGCTAATCAATTTGTCTCTTAAATGGATGTTCAACTGATTAAGAGAAGCTAATCATCAGTTATGAAATCCATAAGGCACAAATGAGTCAGGTTTAAAACACCTTTTTGCTAACTTGGGACCAATAATTCTGTCTCCTTAAATTACCTCTTATTTCAGTTGGGAGAAGTTATTTTCTTTCCTTAAATATGTAAATGTTATACTCTTACCTATGGAAATTAAAGCCTAGTTTAGCCTATAGTTAGGAATCAAATCAAGATTGATGCTGTAAGAGTTCAGTTTCTTATTTGACTTCTAAAGGACAGTAACTAAGCAAGGGAATTATGATTCAGCATTAAGAATAGGTTGCTACAAATTAAATAAGACAGTTTAGATGTTTGACTCTCTTTGATACTGTAAAGAGGATTTAGGTATGTTAATTGTTCAATACTCTAGAAAAATTATTTCATCAGATAACATTCATTTGCTCAACAGTTATTTATTAAACATCTATTATGTGCCAGGTACTGTGCCATATACCAAAAGTATAAAGGCACTTAAGGGATAGTTCCTGACCTTAAAGGCCAACTAAGAAACAAAAAGCAACATCATGAAGGATAACTGGATGCATTTTTTACTTGTTAAGAGTCACTAAAAAAAAAATTGAAACAAGAAAAAGAGATTCACATAGCAACGTGTTATATAATAGCTTACATCTTAAAGATTAACAGGTGGACAAAAGCTACCTGCTTGACTTTGAGAGTATTTCAATCCTCTTTTTAATTCAACTTTCCCATCTGCAAAAGAATGAGTGAACTTTCCATCATGTAGCAGAGGTCAATTTCAAATCATTTGGAAGAAAACCAGGCCCATCTTCAAGGGCTTCTGCACTTGGAATGCAAACGTAAAGTGCATTAGTCAATCAATCAGTCAGTCAGTCCATAAGTAAATATTGATTATCTACCGAGTGCTTTCCAGGGTGCCAGTCCCTGATGGGGAGACATAGGAGAGGACACAAAATGGTCACTTTCTTCATTTAGCTGCCACCCTCCTTAGGAAGAAAACAATCCATATGCAACAACAATAAAGAACAACTGAATAAATGAAAATTAATTGGGTGACACTATATGCCAGACACTGTTCACACATTATTTAAGAATGGTCAAGTGTCTATAATTAAAAGCTAGGCTATGTAGTCTTTTCAGAGCTACAGAAGGTTGGAGGAGAGAAATATCAATTAGGCTACATTCAGAGATGGCTGTGTTGAAGTTAGAGGATTTGAGCCAAGATGTTGAGCTATTGTAGAGCAGGTGAAGTTGAATAGAAATAAGCACACTCCAGAGGAAAGAGATTGGATGCAAAGAAGGCAAGAAGCATAAAAAGCTGATCGCAATGTCTTTACTGACAGGATTTCACTGGAAGAGAGCTTATAGACAGAAGGTGGGAAACTAGAGGTAGACTTTACAAGACCAATTAAACATTTGGAGGAATGTCAGTTTAAAAGAAAATGTGTAGGAAGACAAAAAAAGACTAGAAATAGGGAAAGGGTGAAATATCTAGAGTAGAAAACTGACATGACAAAAAGAAATTTAGGGGATATTGATTTCATAGTGGCATTATAATTATATTTTAGAGTACAGCAGTTAGACCATCAGGATATTGGCTCTTCTGTACTTTGGGTGTTGCAGAAATTAGAACTATAAGGTCTAATATCTAACAGATATTGCTCTTATCATTTCCTTAGAATTTTACGTCTGCTATTTGATTTACTGAACCTACAGTGACAGATGGTTTACTACAATATAAAGTGCTAATCCTACTTACACAATGTGAGAATTGTCATGCAAAGATTTTCTCAAAAACAGAACAGTGGTTTATTTGCCCAGCCTTTACTTAATTCGCTGTCTTCCTAACTTTTGATTCAGGGTTAATTTAAAACAGAGTCAGCAAAATAATACCATTAGTTCTTTTCCTTCCTTCAATTTCTAGGCACAGTGAGGGCCTGGTAGAGATAGAATAAGGTTAGGAGTCCTCTAGGATCCTCAAAGCCTTCCCTGGAATTGGAAGCTGGAGGTCAAAGACAGAAAGAATCAAGATGAGAGCTGCCACAGCAACTTCCCTCTCTGCACACCTGCTGAAGGGAGTTGGGAGGAAGGGAAAAGCAGTAAGTAGAAGGAAGAAAAGTGGAAATAAAGTGGGCTCTATGGTCTGCAATCTCTGCTCAATAGAACTCAAACTATTTTCAAGTTTAGGAGAGGAACATGGGTCAAGTCAAGGCACAAACTCAGTTCTGCAACTGCCCCACACATCTAAGAAGACTCCTAGAAAACACCCGCCACAGAAGCATTTATCTTCTCAACTGTCTCCCTTTCTATATACTTCTACCCCAAAGCCCCTCCCTTGCCAAAAACCAGTCCTTTTTATCCACATCCACTTCAATTTTTCAAAGGAGAAAGTACGGGAGTTCTTTAGACTATACACAGGAGGGGCTAACATTTGATTTTTTCATGGGGAGTACATTTTATAATTCATGCTTCATTATGTAAACCAGATTTCCTTTTATAAACAGGGTCATGGGGCATCTTGATATCCAAGCCTATCTGGAATATTTACAAATAGGCTTTACTGCCATATTTTGTCCATCCCTTCCTTTTCCCATCCTTCCTCTTTGGCTCTACTCTCCTCACTACATTCCTTTTCTCATTCATGTCAGAAAAAAATGCATGAAAAAGGAAAACTATGGTAACCTCTCTGGAGAAATACTGATGAGAGAGTTACTTTCTGGAACCGGTGGACTGTACAGGGAACCCTCAAATAAGAGACTCTTATTTCCTCATTGTTTTTGTCCATAGCTAAAGGACTTGTCTCTTTTCTACATTGGTGGATCTGAAATTGGGTCACTTTAACCAAGGCACTGTTCATCTAAAAATCATTGCTCCTTTCTTGCCTCTTACCAGAACCCCAGGGGAAATGAGGTAACTCATTTCTACCAGAGCATCTTTATCATCAGCCATGGGCCTCTGGCCACTGAACACAGCATAGAAATGCTGAGATGTCCCTCTGTGTTGGATAGTTAGAGAAAATCATCTGGACTCTGAATCAAGCTTTCTGAACACTTTCAAGATTTTATTTTTTGATTTCTGAAGTCAGGCATACTCCCCTCATTTCTAATGTTTTATTCCTCTCTCTTCTCTCTGTCTCTGCCTGTCTCTCTTTTCTCTCTCATGTGTCTTCTTTCCCACACATGCACTCACACATACACACACCCCCTGTTTATTCAATGTTATAGCAAGGAAGAATTCTTATTCCACCTAGTTCCTTATATTTTCCTCCATTTTAATTGCATGTAAAAACATTAGCAATGCTTCTAAAGCCATCAAGTTTATGTTTTGGAAATGTTGTATTTAAGTAATAGCACATGGAGAATCTATACAGGGTTTCAGACCAAGTTATGATTATTGCACCTCAACAGTGCCCTAATCCCACTCTGTGGTCCTTCAATAGGAATTGAGTAAGTTTTACTAATTATTATTTAATTCAAGTTCAAGTTCAGCTACTCAGAACTGGTCTTCAGATGACTTTGAGTCCCTAGTTTTTCAATCAAAGGTTCTCTTGAAATAATAATTCTCATTAATCAACAATAATTCTTCTTTAACCAATCAATTAGCTTCCTTGTAAGAACTTTGACATATATCAGAGTATTCAAATAGATGAATGAGATAAAGAAGAGAAACACAGACTGACTTTTTTTCATAGGCTATGCACAATATCAGAAACTCACAAGTTTATATTGAAAGCAGAGTAGGGTGCTTATGGCCAACATTTAATGGTTTTTAAACATATGGATCTATTTGTTCTAGAAGTCAGACAAAGACGTATTTCCATGATTTTTATTCTAATGCAGTAATATAGCATTTAACCTGTTTTATTAAATAATCTTATTCCTTTTAGCCTATTTAAAGTTCATTTTTAAGATTAAAATACTTTATATCTTCTTGTCTCAGAATGTTTCAGACACATGCTTGCTACATCAGACACATTTTACACCCACATTAATCAAAGCACAGAGAAATGATTACTAAAGATGTGAGATTGATAACACTGTCTCTTTAGACATCTAGAGAAAATGCTATACTGCACAGAAGATAATATTCAACCCACACCCCTACCTGCCCTCCTCTCACTTCTCAAAAGATCCCTGATAAAACTTTTTACTTACAAGCCAAAAAAGCCATCATTCAAGATGAGAGAATTTGTTGAAATCCTCTTTATAACCAATCTATTTTTGAGTGTTTATTAAGTAAACAAACAAAAAGAATAATCAATGACAAATGTGGTTCCAGAAACTCTGCCCAGATGAACAGAAGTCTTTTCCCCCTGAAAGCCATATTTATTTTCAGTAGAGAAATGGTCATTTACTTTTACAAAGTTTATTCACATTAATGCTCAATTTTCTTTTGAAAGCTCATTCATTCTTAATTCAAGAAATATTTATTTGACATCTATTATGTATCAAACAAATTCAGATTGAGGATATAAAATTCCTCTTTCTCTGGAGCTTATATTCTACAGCAGCAATGAATAGTAGGATTTACTGCAATGCACGAAAATGTTCTACATCTATGCTGTTCGTTATGGTAGTCACTAGCCACAAGCAGCTATTAAGCACTTTAAAATGTGGCTATTACAGCTTGGAAACTGTATTTAAATTTTTTATTTAATTTTAATTAATGTATATTTCTATTTAAATCACTACATGTGGCTACTGGCTACCCTTTTGGACAGTGTAAGTACAGTGAATGCACAAGGATATGGTGTGTGTGAATGTATATACTGAGGGAACAGTAATAGACTCCATAAATATGTAAATGAATAAGAAACACCAGATTGTAGTAAGTGCAAAGCAGACAATTAAAATAGAGTGATGTGTGAGAGAGTGTTTGGGAGGCTACTTTTAAATGGGTTGTTGAGAAAAGTCTCTCTTTAGGCTAGATGTGAATGACAAGAAGGATCCATGAAAAGATCCAGGAATGTGTTTGCCAAATAGAGGGAATAGCTAGTACAAAAATCCTAAGATGAGAAAAAGTTCAGTGTTCCAATACCAGGGACAGGGAAAACAGTGTAACTGAAGGGTAGAGAGCAAAGGGAAGGACAATAGAGTTGAAGCTGGAGTGTTATAAATGCACCTGTGTTTGTTTCTTAAACCTGTTGTAACAAACCACCATAAACTTGGTGGCTTAAAACAACATAAGTATATTCTCTCACAGTTCTGGAGACAAGAAATCTAAAATCCAAGTGTCAGCAAGGTCCACTGCCTCCAAAGGCTCTAGGCTCTAGAAGAGAATCTTTGTCTTTTCCTAGATTCTGGTGACTCTTGGCAATCTTTGGTGTTCCTTGTCTTATAGCTGCAGCACTCAAATCATTGCCTTCCCTTTCACATGGCCTTTTCTATATTTCCTCTGACTCTGTGTGTTCTCTTCTCTCCTCACGAGGACACCACTCATTTGATTTAGATACATCTAATCCAATATGGCTTCATCCTAATTACATCTGTAAAACTGTATTCCCACCTTCTGAGGGCATGAATTTGGGGAAGACACTATTCAACTCACTGCAGCACCCAATTTTGTAGGACTTTGAAAGCCAGATTAAAAAGTTTGGCTTTTATTCTAATCATAATAAAATGCCATTGGGGGATTTAGAATAAGATAATGACTAAAAAAAATTAATGCTTTACAAAAATCATTCTGGCTACAGGGATATTAGATTTTAGACAAGAGTGATAGAACAGGGACCAGTAAAGCAACCATTGCAGGAGCCCAGACATTAGATGACATGGCTTAGATAAGGCAGTGCTGGTGGGAGTGGGCAGATTTGAGATTTGTTTTAGAGGTAAAAGGAATAAGATTCACTGATGAATTGAGTGAGGGAGTGAAAGAAAGAAGAATCAAAGACAACTCCCAAAATTTTGGTTTGAGTAAAGGGCGGGTGATGTTACCATTTATGTGACAAGAAAGAGTAGGAATGAGACAGACTCTATTTGGCGACGTTAAGTTTGAGAGACCTATTGGGCCACCAAGTTGAGATACCAATTAGGTACAAATTTACAGGTCTGAGTAGTCGTAAGACCTACAGGTCTGAGGAGATATAAGTTTTGCAATTGGGATAAAGAAACTAAGAAACAGAGATAGGCTAAGAAACTCTCTCCTGATCACCCAGGTAGTAAATGGCAGAGCTGGGATTGGAACCTGGATAGTCTGGCTCCAGAATCTATGCATTTAACTACTGTGCAGTATTCACTGGAACTTAAAAGGAGCTGAGAATTTTGAAGAAGAAGGGAGGAAGTAGCAATGGGGAAAAGAAGAACATCAGTTCCAGTTGAGTAGTGTACAAATTTAATCCTCATTTATTCAAGTGTTTTTGAGTAACTCTTCAATATAAATGTATATTTATCTTCAGCCATTTTAAAGGTAGAGACAGTGTTATGGGCGTGTTTTTGACAGAATATGATGACTTGGACAAGGTTAGATATTTATCAAGATTAAACTTTTTTTGTACTATGTAGAAACAAAAATCAAAACCTATGCAGTGGGATTTATCCCAGGGATGCAAGGATGGCTCAACGTATGCAAATCAAACAAGGTGATACATCATATCAACAGACTGAAGCACAAAAACCATATGATTATTTCAATTGATGCTGAAAAACACTTGAAAAAATTTAACCTCTCTCCTTTATTTTAAAAAACCCTAAAAAACTGGCTATTGAAAGAACTTACCTCAACATATTAAAAGCCATCTATGACAGACCCATAGCTGTTATCATACAGAAAGAGGGAAAACTGGAAAGTTTTTCCTCTAAGATATAAAACAATACAAAGATACTTACTCACCACTGTTACACAACACAGTACTAGAAATCCTAGCTATAGCAATCAGGCAAGAGAAATAAATAAAGGGCATCCAAATTGGAAAGGAAGAAGTTAAATTATCTTTGTTTGTAGATGATATAATCTTATATTTGTAAAAAAAACCTATATTTGTAAAGACTCCACCAATAAACTATTAGAATTCAGAAACACATTCAGTAAAGTTGCAGGATACAAAATCAAAATACAAAAATCAGTAACATTTTTATATGCCAATGGTGAACAATTTGAAAAGAAATTCAAGAAAGTAATCCCATTAACAATACCTATAAATAAAATAAAATACTTAGGAATAAACCAAAGAAGTGAAAGATTACAATAAAAACTATAAAACACTGATGAAAGATATTGAAGAGGACACCAAAAAATGGAATGATATTTCATGTTCATAAATTGGAATAATCAATATTGTTAAAATGTCCATATACTGAAAACAATCTATAGATTTGCAATCCCTATCAAAATACCAATGACATTATCTACAGAAATATAAACAATAATCCTAAAATTTATATGAAAACACAAAATATTCAGGATAACCAAAGCTATCTTGAACGAAAAGAACAAAACTGGATGAATCACATCATCTGACTTCAAATTATACTACAGCTCTATAGTAACCAAAACAACATGACATAAAAACAGACAAAGAGACCAATGGAACAGAATGGAGAACTGAGAAACAAATCCACACATCAACAGTGAACCCATTTTCAATAAAGGTGTCAAGAATATACATTGGGGAAAGGACAGTCTCTTCAATAAACGGTGCTGGGACAACTGGATATCCACATGCAAATGATTAAAACTAGATACCTATCTCTTGCCATATACAAAAATCAAATCAAAATGGATTAAAAACTTAAATCTAAGGCTTGAAACTAAAATTATTAAAAGAAAACATTGGGGAAACTCTTCAGGACATTGGACAGGGAAAAGATTTCTTGAGTGATGCCCCACAAGTACAGGCAACCAATGAAAACATGGACAAATTACAATCACATGAAGTTAAAAAGCTTCTTCATAGCAAAGGAAACAATCAAGAAAGTGAAAAGACAATCCAAGGAATGGGAGAAAATATCTGCAAACTATGTATCTGAGAAGGGGTTAATAACCAGACTATATAAACAACTCTATAGGAAAAAAATATAATAATCTGATTTTAAAATGGGCAAAAGATCTGTGTGATGGCAAATACTGAGTGTCAAACTGACTGGATTGAAGGATGCAAAATACTGATCCTGGGCATGTCTGAGAGGGTACTGCCAAAGGAGATTAACATTTGAGTCAGTTGGCTGGGGAAGGCAGACCCACCCTTAATCTGGTGGGCACAATCTAATCAGCTGCCAGTGAATATAAAGCAGGCAGAAAAATGTGAAAAGGTGAGACTGGCCTAGCCTCCCAGCCTACATCTTTCTCCCATGCTAGATGCTTCCTGCTCTCAAACATCGGACTCCAAGTTCTTCAGTTTTGAGACTTGGGCTGGCTCTTGTTACTCCTCAAGCTAGCAAATGGCCTGCTGTGGGACCTTGTGATCATGTAAGTTAATATTTAATAAACTCCCATATATATGTGTGTACATATAAATGTATATGTATATGTAAATATATGTGTGTGTGTGTATATATATCCTATTAGTTCATATATATATATACATATCATATTAGTTCTGTCCCTCTAGGGAACCCTGAGTAATATAATTTGAATAGACATTTCTCAAAAGAAGACATACAAATGGCAAACCAATATATGAAAATGTGCTTAATATCATTGATCATTAGAGAAATGCAAATCACAACTACAATGAGATATCTCACAATTAAAATGGTTCTTATCCAAAAAACAGGCAATCACACATGCTGGCAAGTGTGGAGAAAAAGAAATCCTAGTATGCTGTTGGTGGGAATGTAAATTAGTATAACCACAAGAAGAACAGTTTGAAGGTTTCCCTCCAAAATAAAAATAGAACTGTCATATAATCCAGCAATCATATTATAAGGTATGGGACCAAAAGAAATGAAATCATTACATTGAAGAGATATCTGCACTCCCATATGTATTGTGGCACTATTCACAATAGTTAAGATTTGCAAGCAACCCGAGTGTTCTTGAACAAACTAATACATAAAGAGAATGTGGTACATATACACAATGGTGTACTATTCAGCCATAAAAAAGAACAAGATCCTGTCATTTGCAACAACATGGATGGAACTGGAGGTGATTATGTTAACTGAATAAACCAGGCACAGAAAAGACTAACTTCACATGTTCTCACTTATTTGTGGGAGCTAAAAAAAAAACATTAAAACAATGAACTCATGGAGATAGTAAAATGATGGTTACAGAGGCTAGGAAGCTTCAGTAATGGGGCAGGGAATGAGGGCAGAAATGGGTATAGTTAATGTGTACAAACATATAGTCAAATAAGATCTAGTATCTTATAGCACAACAAGGCAACTATAATTAACATTAATTTATTGCATATTTCAAAATAACTAAAAGAATATAATGGGATTGTTTCTAAGACAAAGGAAGGATAAATGCTTGAGGTGATGCATAACCCATTTACCCTGATGTGATTATTAAGCATTATATGCCTGTATCAAAATATCTCATATATCCTATAAATAGAGACATCTACTATGTACTCACAAAAAATTGTTTTAAAAAAAACCTATGCAGCATTACTTCCTAGAAAAGACAGTTCCACAATCTTCCCTGTTGTGTCTGATTGACTTGAAGAGTAATCAAACTATAAAGAATTTATCCAGTGAGAACTCAGAAATGTCCTTACCAAGTACAATCACTTAAAAGTAATTATTTACTTATACCAACTATCAGAATTAATTTAACTGTAGCAACAGTTGATGTGGCACCTTATAATTAATATAGATAAATTTTTAGTGACATTCATAATTGGTGGCAAATAGTAACATACTTAAGGTTATATAGTCATGTATTTACTAGCAACAGAGAATGTGGCATTGGCAGAAAAATAAAACTTTTAAAAAACAGAAAAATAGAAGATTTTAGAAAGATATCATGTGCACTATAGCCTCTTATATTATAAGGCTTTCCTAGTTTTTCTGCCTACACAGCCCAGTGTGTTGGATGGCAGGAAGCAATGCACAGGTGTTAAGAGTACAGATGGCTTTGGGCTCTGCCATATACAGTACTAGATGTGAGACCTTGGGAAAGTTGTTTAGTTTTTCATGCTTCCCTCCATTCCTCACTCACTTCTTTGAGTTGAGTTATGGTAGAACTAAAGTGAAATGAGACACGAAAAGTGCTTAAAGCATTGCTTGACACATCATAAATACCCCAAGAAATGTTAACCATTTTTAGATTTCCTCACTCTACCCAACTTTCTTGCCTTAGTTTAAAATAATTATCAAAGTATAAGGTGGAAAATACAAAATGTTTCCAATGTCTAACTCATATTTCTAAGCTGCATGGACTAGACTCTCTTCAGAAGCTCCTCGAGTATGAAAAAGTCTACCCTACTGCCTCTGATCTCATCCAACTCTCTGCTTTTGTGAGCTAAATGTTTTCCCAAGAAATCATTCAAAATCCCTACTGTCAACCAAAAACTTCCACTCCTACAATTTTATCCTAAGAAAGAATTAAGAATTTATGCTCACATTTAGCTGTAATGGTGTTAATAGTGAGGAAATGATTTAGAAAAACTTAGTGAACAACAAGAGAGGATTCACAGATAAATTGTGGAGCAACACATATACAATATAATTGTAAGAAACTCTAAAAAGAACTTTGTATAAAAATAATAATGAAAAAGGAAGTTCATTATATATATTTTAAAATTTTTAAATAGCAGACTATAATGCAGGATGTGCCATATGGTACTATTTTTTAAAGTGTATAGGTAAATATAAGCATAGAAAATGTCTGGAAGGCTTTACAGTGACTAAAATGTAGTGTATCATCCACTCACTCCTCCCAATAATGCTGGAATGGTCTACTAGCAAGACTAGGTAACTGGCCATTCTTGCGTAATTTCAGTCTAAGTCCTTCCTTGATAAACAGAGACTGGGAAAACAAAGAGGGCACATTGGTTACAAGCTAGAAGGTGATATTCTGCACCTCTCTAATTCTCTGCCTTATACTTCTCAGTTATGAAGGTTGTGTCCCTGAAGTCTCTCATGTGGCAGTGTTCACAAATAGCTAAAGGTATCACGTATGATGTCAGAAGCAAAGCGTTCCATTTCCTGTGTAAAATTTTGCCCATTGTCATTACCTCTGGGGGCCCTCCAAATGATTGTAAGCATTACTAGCAATATTTTTAAAAACAAATTATAAATCTACTTTATTATTACACCTCTAATTATAAAGTAAATGATATTACCATTTTTTTAAACCATAATTGGGAAGGCTTATTTAAACATCAGAAGTGAAAGAGACTGCTGTGTGTTAAGGTAATCAATATTTAAGACCATTAAGAGTTCTTACAATACATTCAGATGGTCATTCCACAGCCTCTGGTAGGAGATTTGTGATTAAGCATAAAATTTAGCAATAAAGGTGTCAGGCTCACATATTTTAATGAAGGTGTTATAATATTTGTTCTGATTTCTGAGATCACTTTTCAGTTCCTGGCACTTGGAAGCAAAAAAGAATCCTTTTAATGAACATTAAAGTGTATTTTCTCCAAGTTGTAATGTTTCCAACATGAAAAACTGAAGGCACACACTAGCCAGTAATTTATAAACTAAGACCAAACCAAATAAAATTGTTAATTTTTGACCTACCAAAAAATGGCGATTTCATATGGTTCAATCAAATATGATAATAAAGGTACATAAGTGATTTTTAAAATAAAGCTTCCTAAAAGTATTTTTACCCAGATATATTTTTTACATACAACATTTTGTTTGTCTGTTTTATTATACTTTAAGTTCTGGGATACATGTGCAGAATGTGCAGGTTTGTTACATACGCATACACGTGCCATGGTGGTTTGTTACATCCATCACTCCGTCATCTACATTGGGTATATCTCCTAATGCTATCCCTCCCCTATCTTCCATCTCCCTTCTATCCCTCCCCTAGCCTCCCACCCTCCAACAAGCCCCAGTGTGTGATGTCTCCCTCCCTGTGTCCACGTGCTCTCATTATTAAACACCCACTTATGAGCGAGAACATGCGGTGTTTGGTTTTCTGTTCTTGTGTCAGTTTGCCGAGAATGATGGTAGTTTAACGTGGCATTATCAAGAGTTTTATAATCACTCTCGTTTAGCCTCACCATATTCTAAGGGAATAAGTTATGTAACTTGCTCTTGGAAGTAAATGGTTAAATGGGCAACTAGGGAAAAAGCTCTAGTGTGGAAATAATCTTATTATTCATTCAAAAAATATACCTTGAACACCTACTCTGTGTCAGACACTATACCAAGTACTAAGAACACATCAATGACCAGTTTCTGTTTAAAAATTGTTGCCTAAGCTGGGAGGCTCAGGCCTGTAATCCCAGCACTTTGGGAGGCCGAGGTGAGCAGATCACTCGAGGTCAGGAGTTCAAGACCAGCCTGGGCAACATGGTGAAACCCTGTCTCTACTAAAAATATAAAAATTAGCTGGGCGTGTTGGCACACACCTGTAGTCCCAACTACTCAGGAGGCTGAGGCACAAGAATCACTTGAACTCAGGAGGCAGAGGCTGCAGTGAGTTGAGATCATGCCACTGCACTCCAGCCTGGGCAACAGAGCAAGATCCTATCTCAGAAAGAAAAAAAAAGAATTGTGGTCTATCTTTTTACTTAATTCTATGTAAATATTCTCATTCGTTTATTTCTTATTTATATCCTCTGGGAAATGTAGCTCCTGGTTATGTTTTTTTCCTCATACTAATAAAATATGATTATTATTTACTGTCATATCTGATTATGACATCAAAAATATTATGTTTTGCAATTTATAAATTTGTATTCTTTCTTATGTACCAGTATCAGTCACCCTGTTGCATTTTTTATTGTAACAAAATACAGGTAACATAAAATGTACTTCTTTAACCACTCTCATTAAATATTTCTTGTTATCAAGTAAGTAAGAAAGCGCATGTATGTGCATTCCATCTAGGTGCTGTTAACATTGTAGATATACATACATTGGACACTACGTATCCATCTAACATGTAACAAAAGTTCAAAACATAGAAAACCAAATAAGAAAGATTAGTATCTCTTTTGAGAAACTGACAATCAAATACTGGTATCAATTTGGCAGCAACAAGTTCTAGATCAGTATTTCACAATAATGTTTGCCCTCAAAACGCATTATAAAGTAGTGATGAAAGATCAATATGAATCCATGAAATATAATAGGCATTTAGATTAAAGTAAACAGTAAAAATAGTGTCAAGGAAACCACCTTAAAACAATTAAAATTTTTATCTATATCACAAATATGCATGAGAAAGTCTTAACATCACTGAATAGTTGACATACATTAAAGTTTAGAATAAGTTGATAAAATGGTAAAACCTGACTCTGCATTGACTAACAAACTGATCACCAGTCATTTGGTCTTCAGGTAACATATGCAACTTCTTTTCCTCTTAAGGTTGCCCACCATTCCTTAAATACAGACTTTTACATAATAAGAACAAGAGAAATGTGCTTAGTATTTTTCTTACATTTATATTTTTAATGCACTTTGAAGAAAATATTGCTAACACTAGGTTTTTGGTTTTGGTTTTGCTGAATCTATTAATATCTTAGGACAGTTTGAGAACATTTTTCCATATGCCATGCAAAACTATAAAGTATTAATAAAAACGGCTTTGGCCATGTGTGGTGTATCCTCTGATTTTTACAAAAGCTTTTATGAGAACTGAAAATGCCTTCTAATTTTTGTGGTTGTGAGTGATCTCATTCACTTCTTTATCAGATTGGGGCATTAGATAGACAGCTAAGTTAATTAAGGAGTTCCTCCTTTAGGCTATAGACTCCAAGAACAAGACCACCAACCTCCTTGCTTATATCCCTAATCAGCTATTAATTTATACACTTAAAGCACCTAGCATAGTACTTTGCATATAGTATACGTTTAATTAACATCTGTGGAAAAGAGGCAGTGTGGCCTTGTCAGACACATCTGGATTCAAATCCTATCTCTACCTCTTACTAGCTGAGCAGCCACAGGCAAATTGTTAATCTCAGAATTCATTCATCTTGTACTGTATCATGGTGATAACTTATACCACAGTTGCTATGAAAATTAAGAGATATAATAAAGATAACGTGTCCAGTACAAAGTGTGGGCATATAGTTAGAACTCTTCCCTTACTTTATATATTCTTCACACAAGAGTCAATCCTAGAGGAAAATTATGAAGACCCTTCCACTTTCCCTTTTTTACCCTTCTCCCCAAACACAGTCCTCTCCATCTTGCACTGTTGTTCATCACCATTGGTACATAACTGAGATAACGGCATGGTGGTCAGGAGACCCGAATTCTTTTTTTTTTTTTTTTTTTTTTTTGAGATGGAGTCTCACTCTGTCACCTAGGTTAAGAGTATAATAGCAGGATCTTGGCTCACTGCAACCTCCGCCTTCCAGGTTCAAGCAATTCTTCTGTCTCAGCCTCTGGAGTAGCTGGGATTACAGGCACCTACCATCATGGCTGGCTAATTTTTGTATTTTTAGTAGAGATGGGGTTTTACCATGTTGGCCAGGCTGGTCTCAAACTCCTGACCTTAGGTAATCCATCTACCTTGGCCTTCCCAAGTGCTGGGATTACAGGTGTGAGCCACTGTGCTAGGCCCTGAATTCTTATTCTGTCTTGGCCCTTACTAACTAAATGTCTTGGCCAAGCCATTTGACATATTATGGGTAGGGACTTAGACAGTTTTATTTAGAGATTGGTGAGTTGGATGTAGTAATTTAAAGTCTTTTTATATTAAAACAAACATTGTTATATTGAATCAATACAAAATTTATGTAAAGTTTTAAGATAAACCAAGAGATTTCAAAGATATTCCCATTTGTGGTGGGTTACTTTGGGCTAAGTCCCCAGATTCCTGGAGATTCAAGTTCCCTCTCTTATCATGGGAGTTACTTTGTTGAAAAAGTTGGTGACCTTTGAAATTTCTTTCAGCTCAGGAATTCTTTCAGCTCATCCTTCTCCCCCTCCTCTCCACCAAATTTCAACTTAACTTGATAAACTAGGCATCAGGGGAAAGCTACTGCATATTGCCTAAGGCTTCCAGAGGCAATTTTCTGGGCACAAGCAATTAGCTGCCCTAGGCAAAACCGCACAGTAGGCAAAGACTGCCTCCCCCCCTCCTGCAGTATCCACCCCCACTACCTGCAGGCTTCTTCAGCTGCCTTCAGCTTGCCAGAGCACTCACTTCCACCTACAATTCTGACTTTCACCCAAGCCCTAAATTCTAAATTTCCCCCCCAACCTCCCCCATGTAATTTTCTATTCCCTCTTTGGTGTTAGTCTCAGCTAAGTTATACAAGGTGATCTGATTTGAATTTTTCTGATTGACATCTGCATTTTAAAGAAGAATATGTTAGTATTAACAGCGAAATATTTATGGGAAATATTTCTGAACCTTGAGCCATAAAGAAGCCCTTTGCTCACTCTAGGTTATGAGATCTTACTCTACCAGTCTCTATCTCTTTGAAAGAAGAGAGGTCATTTCTTGTACCCATACTTCTGAAATATTGCCAATCTCTGTGATAAATTATTCAAAGGCAATAGAGTTCTCTTAGGTAACATGCAAGTCATGATTACTTTTTTTTTTCATATTACTCCTTCAGTTGGAAATAACTTACCATCCTTCCTCCATCTATTTAAATCAGGGATCTCAAGCTGGTAGCCAAGGATTTTTATGTGGCTTTAGATACATTTTGTTTGGCCATTACATTGGGCCTATAGCAAGTAATGACGTATATACTATTACCCAGTTAACAAAAGCAGCTAGGCTCCTATTGTATTGTATCTAGCCTACTTCATACATTTGTTGATTGCACAGGGTACTTCACTTTCTGACCTCTAATCATCCTTCAAGATCTCATCTAAAAGTCATCATTTTTTTTAGAAACTCGATGTTTATTTTCCATGAATCTTATATGTTGTTTAAGAGGCCTGAGCGTTGGGAGCTGCAGACCAGTCTTCCGTGGCAGGCTGGGGGCTCCAGTCTTCAGTAGGGAACTGCTGGATAGGCACAGAGGGCACCTGCATGCCTTCAGACCAGTGGACAACCTCAGGCTGAGTAGCAGTGAACTCAGGAGCTGGAGCAGTCCATTCACCCTGAAATTCCTCCTTGGTCACAGCCTTTTCAGCAGCAGCCTGCTCTTCTTTTTCAATGTCTTCAGGATCTCTGTAGAAGTAAAGATCAGGCATGACCTCCCATGGGTGTTCCCAGGAAATGGTGCCACACATGTGCAAAATTTCCCGAGCCAGCATCCACCACATCAAACCCACTGAGTGAGCTCCCTTGTTGTTGCATGGGATGGCAATGTCCACATAGAGCAGAGGAGAATCTGTGTTACACAGAGCAATGGTAGGTAGGTTAACATAAGACGCCACTGTGAGAAGCTGGTGGTCAGCCCTTGGGTCAGTAACCACAAGCAGCCATGGCTCCTGGAAGGCTGCCTGGATCTGGTTGGTGAAGCTTCCAGGAGGAAAGCGGCCAGCAATTGGAGTGGCTCCACTGGCAGCAGCAAACTTCAGCACGGCTCTCTGGCCAGTATTCCTGGAGGACATAACACAGACATCAGCAGGGTTTTCAATGGCAACAATGGCACGAGCTGCCAGGAGAAGCTTCTCCCAGGTCCTCTTCAGATTTATGATGTAGATGCCATCACTTTTCCTTTTATAGATATACTGTTCCATCTGGAAGTCAAGGTTGGTGTCACCTAAATGGGTTCCTGCTGCCAGGAACTTAAGGACATCCTCCTCCTTCATTTTCAGGACATTAAGGACTCCGGACATTGTGAAAATTTCCCTTTAAGTTACGACAGGAATCCAGAACAACATGGTATGGAGCCCTCAGGAGGTAGCGTGGAAAAAGTAAAAGTCATCTTTTCTACAAGGTTTGAGAATCAATCAGTACTTACAGCAAGTTAGTTGCTAGTTGCATTAATCATAAGCACCTAGCTGTTATGCAGCAGCTCCTAGTCTTATGCAGGGGCTCTGAATAGAATAATTAACTGCAAATGCAATTTAATGAAGTGGGTCTGATGGTGGAGATAGCAGATTATGGCACTGAGGAAGCAGAAGGCATGTTGAAGCTGATCAGACTTTCATGTACCCTTAAATTGCTCAGTGTAGGCTGCTGACTCTTATATCTGGGAGTGTTTAGTACCACCTAGTACCTACTAGTTACTCTGAAGGCAGTATATATCCTTATATTCTACATAGTGTAGAAAAACAAAACATGCCCCCAAATCACTTAATCTAAAGGGAATTTTACCATGGGCCCCCAAAATCACTTAATCTAAAGGGAAAAGTCAAGCGTTGAACTGCTTAGGGCAAACCTGCCTCCAATAATATTCAAAGTCACCCCTCTATACAGGAGATAAATGCATATTTGATTGCCTCCTTTGAAGAGGCTAATCAGAAACTCAAAAGAATGCAATTATTTATCTCTTATCTACCTATGAACTGGAAGTCCCCTCCCCATTTGGAGTTGTCCTGCCTTTCCAGATTGAACCAATGTTCATCTTACATATGCTGATTGATGTCTCATGTCTCCCTAAAACGTATAAAACCAAACACGTCATCAGCCCTCATGAGGCTGTCATGGGCACGCATCTTCAACTTTAGCAAAATAAATTTTCTAAATTAACAGACCTGTCTCAGATTTTGGGTGTTCACATTTTGATAATCACTGAGGGATTCTGAGTGGAGGTGCTCCTGATACTTGACAAATCTCCTGTAAGTGCTTGGTACCAGCATGAGCTAACTTTATGGCTCAAATCAGTAGGAAAATTTGCTGGGATCTGGGAGCATTCTCTCCAACCAAATCCCTGATCTCCCAAAATTTAGTTGAGATCTAAAGTTTATTTTGCTGTACAACTCCCTTTTTATGGAGTTTTACTTGCTTCTAACAAGGAAGACAAGTTTTCCTGCTTCCATGACAATGAAAGGCAGGTAACTCCTTTATGGAGTTTGAAGTCACTTCCAACAGGGAAGTTGAGTTTCTTTTTCCTGCTTCTAGGATGGTAGAGAGCCATCTTCAGTAGCTGAACTGGGGTTTTGTCTTGGCTAAAGTTAACAACCAGCTAGTTTTAATTTTTCCTTACTGTCAGGTCTCCATATGCAAGCCTGGAGCCTGAAAGTCTGAAGTCCTGCCTGCCCAGGCTGATGTCTCCCACTTGCTGCCTGTGTTTGCCATTGTCCCTGATCACTTCCAGGACAAGCTCCTCACCCAACCCTGACATCTTAACTGTTCTTATGATAATGTAAATACCTCTCATCCAACCCTGCCACTGTAACTGAACTTGTGGTCATGTATACT
Organism: Callithrix jacchus; assembly: GCF_049354715.1. Taxonomy (NCBI): domain Eukaryota; kingdom Metazoa; phylum Chordata; class Mammalia; order Primates; family Cebidae; genus Callithrix; species Callithrix jacchus. The sequence goes on from NC_133509.1 coordinate 101,411,178, forward strand.
CCCTTGCCCCTACCCCCCACCATTGTAACTAGTCTTACTCTGCAACACCCCTGCCCCCTAAAAAACTACCCAAACCTATAAAACCAACTCCTATCCCAGTGCCCTTTACTAATGCCCTTTTTGGCATTAGCCCATCTGCATCCAGGTGAATAAATAGCCATGTTGCTCACACAAAGCCTGTTTGGAAGGTCTCTTCATTCAAAGCGCACATTTTTTCAACACATTATTAGAGCACTCAGTAATCATGTAAGTTGTGCGATCATTTGTTTTGCTTAACTGTTTTTTGTTGTTTGTTTCTGTTTTTGCTGTTGTTTTGGTCTTTTTCCCACTGGGTTGGATCAATTCTATCCGACTTGATCAAATCCAAAGTAAGTTACAAATTTGGGCAACAAGACCTCTGAAGTGGCTAAATTTCCACACACACACACACAAAGGTGGTGTGGTAGGGGGAGAAAAATAACCAGCAAAAGAGAAAAAAGAAGAGAAAATATTTTTTATTTTGACTACTAAGTGGCTTTATTTACAGAACAATGGCACCTTTTTGCTAGCCAGACCAAACTGAAAGAGCAATGGCTATACTTCTGAAACAGCAGCAATTTGTCCTAGCTGAAATATAGTAATGAGATTTAAAAATATATTTTTTTAAGGGGCTTAATGGTAAAAAGTCAGCTTAATTAAAAGCTAAAATCCAAGATGTGTGTACGTGTGCATAAGTGTGTTTGTGCATGTGTGTGTCTGTGTGCATGTGTGTATGTTTGTATTTAACACACTTTCACGGTTTTCTCCTGGGACTTTGTCTTTTATTTATTTATTTTTTGAGCAAAAGTGTTTTTATTCTCAGCTGAGTGAATTCTGTTTTCTTCATTTATTTCTGCTATCTCTCCTTTCTTTTGCACCTCTGCTGCAGGCAGAGCCTAAAATAGTTTATAATAGTCTGGGTTTCCTTAAAGAAAATGAAGAAGGCACCAGACTCTCTTTGGGTGAGAAACCTTTCTTCCTTGTGGACTCCCAAGAATGTGAACAGACAAATTTGTCTCAGTTCTTAAACTGCTTACTTTTGTACTGTGTTACCTTTTTTCTATTTTGACTAAAATAGTTATTGCAACAGAGGTTACTCTTGGGTATTTAAGGAAGAGTGTGACTTAGAGAATTAGAAATATCTTTGTTTAAAAAAATTTTTTTTAAGTGTACTGTAAAAGCATTATATGTTCCAATGTCATAATAATTCTCACTTTTTGGAGACCAAGGATTCAGTGTGGGTTCTTCCCAGAGCTCCGAGATCCAGATTAAAAAAAGGTAGTCTCTATCTAATTAAAATAGGTCTCCTTATACAATCATATGATCAATTTCTACAATTTTATATTTGATTTGGCATCCATCTTTAATCTCCCTCTAGCCACTAGACTTTTTTTCTATGTACCTTAAGATGTAAGTTTTGCTATATGATTTACATCTGAGTTGTTTCTTTTAATATGCAAATTTAAGGCTATTTAGCTGACAACTGCCTAGAGTTGTGAAACAGGTCATCAAGAATCTGAAAGTAAATCTATAAGATGTACTTCTATTAGGATGCCTAATATGTCTATGTATTTATGTATTGTGTACACAATATTTCACCACTGAAAATATATAAAAGAGCTCTAATTAATTGGCTTAAAAAAGTGCTTGAATCAAACATTTTATCAGGAAAAAACAAGACTAGCCAAATGAGTTTTCAAGTTTATGTAACTTAAGTAAAATCTTTAATAAATAAGCTAGCTTTAAAATTACTGGTAAAGTAATATCAGAAATGTCTTAATAAATGCTGGCATACAGTTTTTTTTGTTTTGCAATTATTAATCAAACAATTTCATACTTATCCCTGAAAAATATTTAAGGTGTAAAAATTTGGCATAGCAGTTACAAAACTATAAACCCAGCCCAAGACAGAATGATCTTTGCTCGTGTAATCTTTAATAAGTAAGACATTGATATTGGTTTAATAAAAATAGCTATACCTTGAATTTAGTGAGATTACCATAACTTCTCATCTTGTGGCTCTAGGTGGTGTAGTCCACAGGCAGTAAGGTTTGTTTTGGGAAAGGACTGTTATTGTTTTTGCTTCAAAGTTAAACTATAAACTAAGTTCCTCCCAAAGTTAGTTTGGCCTATGCCCAGGAATAAACAAGGACAGCTTGGAGGTTAGAAGCAAGATGGAGTCAGGTCAAATCTGTTTCACTGTGTCAGTTATAATTTTGCAACGGCAGTCACATAACTTTAAATAATGACAATTGCAGTTTTTATAAATAATCTAGGTAAACTATTAAAATAAATAAAATAATTAGGTAAATGTAATAAGATAAATACTTGTAGATAAACTCATCATAATTTAGAATCTAAGGTTATATTAAATTACAGATATTTCATTGTTTGGGTATTTTCCAATAAACATATATTTGTAGGAAAACATAAGAAAAAGGTGAACACAATAGCAAAGACTTGGAACCAACCCAGATTGGATAAAGAAATTGTGGCACATATACACCATGGAATACTATGCAGCCATAAAAAAAGGATAAGTTCATGTCCCTTGCAGGATATAGACAAAACTGGAAACCATTATTCTTAGCGAACTAAAACAAGGACAGAAAACCAAACACCTCATGTTCTCACTCATAAGTGGGAGTTGAACAATGAGAACATATAGACACAAAGAGGGGAACATCACACACCGGGGCCTATCAGGGGGTGGAGGGCTAGGGGAGGGATGGCATTAGGAGAAATACCTAATGTAGATGATGGGTTGATGGGTGTAGGAAACCACCATGGCACATGTATATCTATGTAACGAACCTGCATGTTCTGCACATGTATCCCAGAACTTAAAGTATAATTAAAAATTAAGAAAAATGGTGAAAAATTTTGTCTAATTTAAAGCCTGAAGGTCACATATAAAACAAGGCAAAAGGAACCAAGAAGTAAAATAGATGTAAAGAAAGTTAAAAAAATAAAAAAAAAATTTTTTTTTGTAAGAAAGCTTAAAGGGAAATAATTTTTTATGAGAAGGAATCTTGTACGGTACATTTAGTCCTAGATTAAGAAAGTTAAGAAAGAGCGTTGTTTAAGAAAGAGGGATGTTCAGGACAAACCAGAATGTCTAAGCATGTCATGAATGGTGAGGATTTATTAAAAAAAAACTTTTAAATCAAGCTGTCATATTATTATTTAAGTTTGTTTTGCTTAGGTAAAAAGTCAGATTACATTTTTTTAAATTAAGGTTATTACATCTGTGTATCTCTCTACACACACCTTCGAAGTACTCGTGACATTGAGTTACAGGGCTTTGACTTCTGAGCCTAAAAAGAACACCAAGTCCTGCTAAATTTTAAATACTGAAAGCAATTAAAGCCCTATCTCAGGCCTTGTAGATGTCAATCAAAATAAACTGCATTCCTGAGACACTGGGCCAGAAATTAAAGGTATTTCAACTCAAGGCCCAGGGACTATTAAAGAAGAGGTGGGTACAAGAGATTGTAAGGGCTGATTTTGAAAGATAAAATAAGTTCAGTCTCTCTATAAATTAATCATTGATATAAAAGGCACACTGATGCAAGACCAGCATATAGGCCCTTGTGTCAAATTAACAAAGTTTTCTTGAAGCATTAACTGACTTCTTAATAAAGGTTATAAAGTTATAAAAGTCTTATGGAAGTTGTACATTATGGTCAAGATTAAAATTTTATAGATTGTTTATAAAATTTTGAAAAACACATTTAATTGGCTTCATGCTGTTTTTATTAGGACTTGTTGTTTGGAACATTAAGTCTCCTCTCTCAAAGAATGAAGGTTTTTGCCTTTTTTGAAATCTTTGAGTTATCACTTTGGTCAAATGAATGATCCTATTTTATTAGATCAAGAGTTTTAAACCTTTGATATTTGACAAAATCAAATTATAAATTGTCATTTTCTACCCTAATTTATCCTTTAGGTTCCCTAAAGTCCAAAGATGATATAGTTTGGCTTATTTGGTATAAACATTATATAGGAAACACTGTCAAATATTAAATGGTGTTTAGTTTTCTTTAGGCTGTATTTGTAAAAATATATTATTGGTATGTGCTCTAAAATCATGGAAAACTCCTATAATTCTGACATGACTTAGTGTACATTATCAGGAATAATTATAATTGTTATGTTAAATTATTGTGTGCCAAAGAAGTAACAAATTTCTTTGTCAATTGTGTCTTCGACTATGGCTGCTCTAAAATCTTTTGCCATCCATGGACAATTGTTGTCTTGCTTTGGTCCTCCTCAGAATGTGGTTTTATATTCGGCTATAAAACTCTAACAGGTGTTCTTAAATGCAGGTTTCTGATAAGTTTGGAAATTGTGACATCAGAATAGAGAAAAAAACTTCCAGGACTCTTAATGGAGAGCTGAAATGCTCATGAATATTAAGCAGAATAGAAGTTAACAGTGTAAACTGAACTGACAGAAGACTAAAGTAGTATGTTTGACTTTTTCCTTTAAACATTGCTGATCTTTTTTTTTTTCAGAGTCAAGGAAACTTCTTTTGAGCTACTGACAGCTTTTAACAGTTTTGTATACTCCTATGAACCAAATTTGGAGCATATTTGTTTCTCTCTACCTGATTTCTCCAGAATTTGAAAACTATTTGTGACTATTCTTCTCTATGGCAATACAGTTATTTGCAATAAGAATCAATTTCCATTTTAAAACAGGACACAAGTGGAGAACCTGGTTATTTTACTGAGTCTTTTACTGAAATGGTGTGCTTTTCTTTAAGAAATCAAACTTCTTATGGAGCCAATAAAGCCCTTTGGGGAAACTGGCCTCATAACTTTCCTGTACAGGATTCATGACCTGTGGTGAGTAAAGAATGTCACTTTCTGGAAGGCCCAGGAGTCCCAAGTTTACCTTGGCACCTCAAAAAGAAAGAATCACCTAACTCATAGGTATCTGATGGCACAAATCCATCACTGGGCTTGGCTTTTAAAGTCTTATCTGAGATCCTTCTGTGGAACAAAGTTCCACCAAAGTCAATTTAAAAGCCTATGTAAAAAATAAGTATTCTTGCTTCACTATATATAAATAATTAGACTAAGTAAAATGAAGCATATGAGTCCTACCATGATTTGTCTTTAATAAAAATGGGAAACTGGAGATAAAAATTATGTTTTGAAAACATAATACACCTATTGTTAGATTCTAGTCTTATCTAATGTTTTTCAATTTTATTATTTTCTGCAGTTTGGACCGAATTCAAATTTTTCTTGGCTACAAGTTTTCAAAATAATGTTTTCAATTTTTTTCCAATTATTTTTCTAATTTGGAGTCACTGAAAACTAAGCTGCGCTTTCATAAAGCTCTGAGAACTGAAGCTAAACAATGTAAACTTCAGAAGAAAATAACGGCAATCTATTTACATACATAAATCACTTTCATGCCTGCCTACCGATATGTGGACTTCAGAGTAATGTGGCCTATCTAAATCTTCAAGGATTGTTCTTTTTGGTGGTGGTGGTGGTGTTTTTCTCTCTTCCTCCCCTTATTTTCTCTTTACAGGACATGAAACTTCACAACCTTCTAAAAAAACTTTCCTAATAACTTGGGACTTAGCTGTCTATGAACAAATAAATCATCCTTGCCATGAGAGATCAGACAAAACCTGGACCAGAGGCTCATTTTCTTCTAAAATGCTTTCTCCAAAGATATTACAAAACATGAGGGAGAAATTTGAAAAGAAAATATCTTGGGCCCCCAAAATCACTAAGTTAAAGGGAAAAGTCAAGCTAGTACTGCTTAGAACAAACCCACCTCCCATTCTATTCAAAGTCACCCCTCTGTTCACTGAGATAAACGCATATCTGATTTATCCTTATTGCCTGCATGGGAGAGGCTACTCAGAAACTCGAAAAAATGCAACCATTTATCTCTCATGATCCAGAAGCCTCCTCCCTTCTTCGAGTTGTCCCTCCTTTCCAGATTGAACCAATGTTTATCTTATATATGTTAACTGATGTCTCATGTCTCCCTAAAATGTATAAAAACCAAACTGTGCTCTGATCACCTTGGACACATATCATCAGGCCCTCCTGAGGCTGTGTCACAAGCACGTTTCCTCAAACTTGGCAAAATAAATTTTCTAAATTAACTGAGACCTGATCTAATTTGGGGGTTTCACAACAGTGTCAATATTTATATAAATTTCATTTGTATTATACAACATCTTTGCATCTTTTCCCTCCTTTCATATATAAACTGAGCTATTTGGACCATTTAGACCTCAGTTAGGACCCTCTCTTGCATTGCCTTTTTCCTCATTGAAACAAAATAAGCAAAAACAGAACATCCTACCTCAATTTCCTCCATTTCCATTTCTCTCCCAAACATAATAATGACACTAATCATCATTAAAAAATAATAGCATAAATCTACTGTGTCTTGGAGCTTTGCTGTGTCCTACCAAATAAGAATCAAAATACCGCCGGGAACGTTGGCTCACACCTGTAATCCCAGCACTTTGGGAAGCCGAGGTGGGTGGATCCCGAGGTCAAGAGATCGAAACCATCCTGGTCAACATGGTGAAACCCCATCTCTACTAAAAATACAAAAAATTAGCTGGGCATGGTGGTGCATGCCTGTAATCCTAGCTACTCAGGCGGCTGAGGCAGGAGAATTGCCTGAACCCAGGAGGCGGAGGTTGCGGTGAGCCGAGATCATGCCATTGCATTCCAGCCTGGGTAACAAGAGTGAAACTCCGTCTCAAAAAAAAAAAAAAAGAATCAAAATACCATTCTGCTAGTATTTGGTAACTGAACATCCTTGGACTAGAGGTTGAAAGGAGCTAATATTATTCTAAATCTTATACTTTTGCATACAGAGTAATGACAAAATTCCAGCATAATAATACTGGACATTTACACAATGCCCTTTATCACAGGCAGTCATAGTGCTTTGCAAAATTTCCTATGCATTTTCTCAGTATTAGATAAGAAGAGAAGGGAGATTATTATTTTTTTTTTTCATATATATATATATATATATATACACAATATATATATATATTTGTTGCACTTTAGGTTCTGGGGTACATGTGCAGAACATGCAGGATTATTGCATAGGTACATACATGGCAATGTGGCTTGCTGCCTCCATCCCCCGTCACCTATATCTGGCATTTCTCCCCATGGAGAAGGGAGATTATTGATTATTGATTCTAGATGGAGAAAGAGGGGTAGGAAAGCCTGAATCCAAAAAAGTAAAATCAAGTGTAAGGCAGAAAGTGTAAGAGTGGACTCCTGACTCTGAACCTAATGCTCTTTCTGCTATCCTGAAGGCAAATGCTTTTTTCTTTTCTTGGGTCTGCTATTCAACAGCACTTAACGAATATTGAAAAGCAAAAGGAGAATGGCTCTTGGAATTGAACACTAGCAAAAGCCATGTTTAGAAAGGAAGATTTATTAAAAATGGGTTCCAGATAAGCCTATTTTTAAAAATTAAGACACCAAAAACCAGTAAAAATTAGGGGAAATATGAAATATCTACAAAATAAGTTGCATCTTTGTGTACCCTAATGACAGATGGCATGGATAACTATTAGATTAAAAGAAGACAAGACTATCCTCAAATAACCTAGAGGTAAATAGTAATAAGTAATAATTCATCTGATAAGTTTCTCAAAACCAAAACACATTCAGCTTGGACTCACTAAGGATTTTTCAAAATTCTAGATTTATAAGAAAAAAATACTTGAAATTGAAAAATGGGGGTAATACATAGTAATTAAAGTTTGAGTCTGATTTTTTTTTTTTCAGTAAAAGGAACTAGTGATGCAACAGTTCCTGGGATTTAAAAGAGTTTCTTCAAATATATCTGGGGGATAAGAAACACTGAAGAGAAAATAGCCCCATTAATAAATGACAAATGAGATGAAATGAGATTTTGAAATAGTTTGGCTACATAACTGATTATTTAAATAGATCTTTTAACAAGAAAAACAAAAAAGGGCTAAGATCAGAGAAGGAACAAGAGTTGCCAGCAGAATGCTGATAAATAACAAGCAAGGGAATTCAGTTCTTGCAAAAATAAGGATTTTCCAAATCAGCTAACTTGGGGGATATGCCTTCCCACTGGGGATAAGAAGGAACTGAGTAATTCATATACTGAATCACATTTTCTCTTATGTCTTCATTTAGCCAGGATGATCAAACCATATCATAAACCCCAGAAACTGCTCTAACTTCATGCAAAACACCTGGCTTGCATTCTCACTCCTAATATCCTCAGATAATCGCACATGCTTTTAACAAACACATTTAATTATCTACAAATGCCAAGCACTCTACTAGGTACTACAAATACAAAGAAGCATTAGCACCTTTCCCAAATCATTCCACTCACCCTGGAAATTACTACACTCACCTTGGAACACTCACTCAGTTTCGACCCAGGACCCCATTTGCCCTTTAAAGCAGGTGCATGCGCGCGCGCGCACCCACACACACCCACACCCACACCCCATTTACCTACAAGCATACAAATTAATACAGTTTCCTCTAACATAACATTTACCTATCTTCATTCTCAAATTGAGGACCTAGAAACTAAATTCCCATGACCCTGAACAAGCCAATCATATTCCTAAAGCACCCCACAAGGCCATGAAGCCATTCTTCAAAACACACACACACACACACACACATACACACACACACACAACTATTAACAAGAGTTTTGGCCAGGCACAATGGCTTACACTTGTAATTCCAGCACTTTGGGAGGCTGAGGCAGGCCTCAGCCTTAAAGTCAGGAATTGGAGACCAGCCTGGCCACTGTGGCGAAACATTGTCTCTACTGAAAATACAAAAATTACGTGGTAGTGGTGGTGGGTGCCTGTAATCCCAGCTGCTTGGGAGGCTGAGGCAGGAGAATCGCTTGAACCCAGGAGGTGGAGGTTGAAGTGAGCCAAGATCGCGCCACTGCACTCCAGCCTGGGTGACAAAGCAGGACTCCATCTCAAAATAATAAATAAATAAAAGTTTTAACTGAAAAAGTGATATGTATGGTTAACATTTCAGACTTTCAAAAGACAGATATATATAATTAAAAGTATTTCTCCAATCCTAAATCACTTGTCTCCTCAGAAAAAACAAGAGCTAATTTTTTTCAGGAAAGCTTTGGTTTTATTTACCTCCAAACATCAATAATGTAATTTCCATGGATTGAGCAATCACACTGCATGAAGCAGTTTACATACAATGTCTTTATAATTTGCAGAATACGTTTAAGATATAGGCTCTTGAGAAAATAAATACAGACATTACAAAACTGTCAGACATAAAATCCATGTTCTTTTTTTAAATTGCATTTTAGGTTTTAGGGTACATGTGAAGAACATGCAAGATTGTTGCATAGGTACACACATGGCAGTGTGGTTTGCTGCGTTCCTCCCCATCACCTATATCTGGCATTTCTCCCCATGCTATCTCTCCCCAACTCCCCACCCTCTGCTGTCCCACCCCTATTTCCCCCCAACAGACCCCAGTGTGTGATGCTCCCCTCCCTATGTCCATGTGTTCTCATTGTTCAACACCCGCCTATGAGTGAGAGCATGCGGTGTTTGATTTTCTGTTCTTGTGTCAGTTTGCTGAGAATGATGGTTTCCAGGTTCATCCATGTCCCTACAAAGGACACAAAATCATAATTTTTGATGGCTGCATAATATTCCATGGTGTATATTTGCCACATTTTCCCTGTCCAGTCTATCATCGATGGGCATTTGGGTTGGTTCCAGGTCTTTGCTATTGTAAACTGTGCAGCAATGAACATTTGTGTGCCTGTGTCCTAACAGTAGAACGAAAATCCGTGTTCTTATGATCATTAGCCTAAACATATATAATTCATTACATTCTATCTTTCCATAAAAATTTAACTTTGTTATTAACTTTTAAGTTCCGGGGTACATGTGCAGGATATGCAGGTCTGTTACATAGGTAAACATGTGCCATGGTGGTTTGCAGCACAGATCATCTCATCCCCTAGGTATTAAGCCTAGTGATGCTTTCCTATTCTTCCTGATGCTCTCTCTACCCCATGAGGCCCCAGGGTATGTTGTTCCCCACCATGTGTCCATGTGTTCTTCTCGTTCAGCTCCCATGTATAAGTGAAAATGTGAGGTGTCTGGTTTTCTGTTCCCATGTCAACTTCCTGAAGATAATGGCTTCCAACTCCATCTGTGTCCCTGCAAAGGACATGATCTTGTTCCTTTTTATGGCTGCATGGTGAATTCCATAGTGTATATGTACCACATTTTCTTTATCCAGTCTATCATTGATGGGCATTTAGATTGATTCCATGTCTTTGCTATCGTAAATAGTGCTGCAATGAACATATGCATGCATGTATCTTTATAATAGAATGATTTTTATTCCTTTGGCTATATACCCAGTAATGGGATTGTTAGGTTAAATGGTATTTGTTGAGAAATCACCATACTGTCTTCCATGACAGTCAAACTAATTTACACTACCACCAAGAGTGTAAAGGCATTTCTTTAACTCAGCAACCTCGCCACCATCTGTTGTTTTTTGACTTTTTAATAATTGCCATTCTGATGGATGTGAGATAGTATCTCATTGTGGTTTTGATTTATATTTCTCTAATGATGAGTGGTGTTGAACTGTTTTCATCTATTTGTTGGTCACATCTATGTTTTCTTTCAAGAAGTGTCTGCTCCTGTCCTTTGCCCACTTTTTAATGGGGTTGTTTTTTCCTTGTAAATTTGTTTAAGTCCCTTGTATATTCGGGATATTAGACATTGTCAAATGGATTGACGATAAAAACTTTCTCCCATTTTGTAGTTTGTTCACTCTGATGACAGTTTCTTTTGCTGTGCAGTTCTTTAGTTTAATTAGATCCTGTTTGTCAATTTATTTATTTATTTTTTTTTTGAGATGGAGTCTTGGTGTAACACCCAGGTTGGAGTGCAGTGGTGTGATCTTGGCTCACTGCAACCTCCACCTCCAGGATTCAAGCGACTCTCCTGCCTCAGCCTCCAGAGTAGCTGGGATCACAGGCACCTGACACCATGCCCAGGTAATTTTTTGTTGTTGTACTTTTAGTAGAGACGGGGTTTCGCCATGTTGGCCAGGTAATCCACCCACCTTGGCCTACCAAAGTGCTGGGATTACAGCATGAGCCACCACCCCCAGCCAATTTTTGCTTTTATTGCAACTGCTTTTGGCGTTTTCATCATGAAATATTTTCCCGTGCTTGTGTCTTGAATGGTATTGCCTAGATTTTCTTCTAGGGTATTTTACAGTTTGGGGTTTTACATTTAAGTATTTAATCCATCTTGAGTTAATTTTTATATATGGTATAAAGAAGGAGTCTATTTTCAATTTTCTGCATATGGCTAGCCAGTTCTGCCAGCACCATTTATTAAACAGGGAATCCGGAGAACGATCCAAGATGGCCGATCGCTAACATCCCGGGATTGCAGCTCTCAGGGAAAGCGCGGAGAACTAGAGGACGCCACACTTTCAGACAAAGTCTGGTCGCTCACGGAGCAGAAGATCCCCCAGTGGTGGAAACACACGGGTCGCCAGCGCAACTCTCGTGGTCGGCGCAGTGGTTCCGCAGGCACCTCAGCGCGGCAGCTCTCGGAGCAGAGTAAACGGGACCGCTTCCCCTTCTGACCGAGGTTTGGAGCCCCAGGAAGGCAGAGTCGCCTACTACGGAAACAAGAAGGAAGCCCGACAAGATAATCCTGGGCAGAAAAGCACCATCAGTTTTAACGCCGCTGCTCTGGCCCTGGGAACTAACAACCTGGATGTCCACTCAAGAGACCTAATTGAAAGTTGGTAATTTCAAAGACGACAGGAGGATAAATTTACAATGACGGGAAGAAACCAGCGTAAAAAAGCTGAGAACACGCAAAGTCAGAACGCCTCTCCCTCTAAAGATGATCACAGTTCCACATCAACAATGGAACAAGGCTTGATGGAGAACGAGCGCCTCCTGATGACAGAACCACTCTTCAAGGAATGGATAATAACAAACTTCGGTGAGTTAAAAGAACATGTTGTAGCCCAACGTAAAGAAACTAGGAACTTTGAAAAAAGGTTTGATGAAATCCTATTGAGAATAGACAACTTAGAGAGGAGTATGAGTGAATTAATGGAACTGAAGAATACAATACAGGAACTCCGAGAAGTATGCACAGGTTTAAACACTCGAATTGTTCAAGCAGAAGAAGGGATATCAGAGGTCAAAGTCCAACTTAATGAAATAAAACGTGAAGAAAAGATTAGAGAAAAAAGGATAAAAAGGAATGAGCAAAGTCTCCAAGAAATGTGGGACTATGTGAAAAGACCAAATTTACGTTTGATAGGTGTACCTGAATGCCACGGAGAGAATGAATCCAAGCTGGAAAATACCCTTCAGGATATTATTCAGGAAAATTTTCCTAAACTAGCAAAGCAGGTCAACATTCAACCCCAGGTAATACAGAGAACACCACAAAGATATTCCTCAAGAAGAGCAACCCCAAGGCACATAATCGTTAGATTCACCAGGGTTGAAACGAAGGAGAGGATACTAAGGGCAGCCAGAGAGAAAGGTCGGATAACCCACAAAGGCAGGCCTATCAGACTTACAGCAGATCTCTCGGCAGAAACTCTACAGGCCAGAAGAGAGTGGGGGCCAATATTCAACATCCTCAAAGAACAGAACCTTCAGCCCAGAATTTCATATCCAGCCAAACTAAGCTTCACAACTGAAGGAAAAATAAAATCTTTTATGAACAAGCAAGAACTCAGAGATTTTATTACCACCAGGCCTGCTTTACAAGAGCTTCTGAAAGAAGCATTACACACAGAAAGAAACAACCAGTATTAGCCTTTCTAAAAATACACCAAAAAGTAAAGAGCACCAACATAAAGAAGAATTTACACCAACAAATGCATAAAACAGCCAGTCAACATCAAATGGCAGTAACCCTAAATTTAAATTGACTGAATTCCCAATCAAAAGACACAGCCAAAACCCAACGGCATGTTACATCCAGACCTGTTTCACATGCAAGGATACACAAAGACTCAAAACAAAGGGATGGAGAAAGATTTATCAACCAAATGGAGAGCAAAAATAAATAATAAATAAATAAAAAGCAGGAGTTGCAATTCTTATATCGGATAAAATAGATTTCAAAGCAACAAAGATGTGGTAAAAGGATCAATGCAACAACAAGAGCTAACGATCCTAACACCCAGATAGGGGACTTAGATTCAGTGAGACAGAAAATTAATAAGGATATCAAGGACTCGAACTCAGATCCAGAACAAGTAAACTTAATAAATATTTATAGAGCTCTCCACTTCAAATACACAAAATATACATTCTTGTCAATACCACATCACACCTACCCATTAGTTTAAATAAAACATTGATTGGCCATTATTAATACCCAATTTTTTTCAAAATAAAGCAATATTTCCATTTACTCTCCCTCTTTCTTCCTCTCCTTTACTTATTTTTTTTTTCTTTCCTTCTCTCAAAAAAAAAGAAATCAACTTGTAAACCTCTAGATCCAGGTCGGCAATGTCTCTTTCATTGCTTGATTTCCTTTCTTCCCTTCCCTCCCTCCCTCCCTCCCCGCTTCCTCCCTTCCTTCCTTCCTTCATCCCTTCCTTCCTCCCTACCGTCCTTCTTCCCTTCCTTCCTGCCTTCCTCCCCCCCCCCAAATAAAATAAAATAAAATAAAATAAACAGGGAATCCTTTCCTCAATGCTTGTTTTTGTCAGGTTTGTTGAAGATCAGATGGTTGCAGGTATGTGGTCTGCCTTTATAGTTCAGTTTGAAGTCAGGTAGCGTGACACCTCCAGCTTTGTTCTTTTTGTTTATGATTGTCTTCTTTATGATATGTGCTCTTTTTTGTTTCCATATGGATTTTAAAATAGTTTTTTTCTAAGTCTGTGAAAAATATCAATGGTAGTTTAATGGGAATAACATTGTATCTATAAATTACTTCGGGTAGCATGGCCATTTTCACTACATTGATTCTTCCTATTCATGAGCATGGAATGTTTTTCCATTTGTTTGTGTCCTCTGATTTCTCTGAGCAGTAGATTGAGTGTAGTTCTCCTTGAAGAGGTCCTTTACTTCCCTTGTTTGCTATATTCCTAGGTATTTAATTCTTTGTGTAGCAATTATGATTGGAAGTTCATTTGTGATTTGTGTCTCTGCTTGCCTGCTGTGTACAGAAATCGAGCTGATTTTATAATCTAGTCTGCATTTTGCATTTTTTTTTAAAGTTAACACTACCTTGGGCAGCTTTCCATATCAGCACATGGAGGTCTTTGTAATAGCTACATAATATTTTGCATGAATTACCATAATTTATTTAACAAGTCTCCTATATTGGATATATTGATTGCTTTCTATCTTTTACTATTAAAATGAACTATGTTATTTATGAACCAAAAAGGAGGCAGTTTTGCAAGTTTTGTTGCGAAACCTAAATGAGATAAATTATGTGAAAGCACCTAAAATGCCTAACACATGTTAGGTATTTTAGTACGTTAGCTAAATGAGTAAACTGAATGAGGGAGCAAATGAACCGTAATGCTTCCAATTTTGTTTCCTGGTTAATATCGCTCTCTACTCACTAGAATGAGCCTCATGAAAATAGAGATCAATCTTGTTTGTCTTCATTCACTGCTGAATCCCTAGAACTTTGAATAGTGCCTGCACATAGTAAGTGTTTAAATAAATTGGCTAATGAATGAACATCATTAGCCATCATTCTTTCTTTTGATCCATAGTTTTAATTTCAAGGTAAAGGGCCTATTTAAGATGAAAGACAGTGCAGCTTTCTTTTAAGTGAGATTATTTGTAATTTGATCCTGAAAAAAGTTAAAGAGCAAGGCTATCCCCTAGATGGGTACTGGAACCTGGCAACTCAAATCTATCTTGCCTGCCCCAGATAATCTCAGTTGAAAGAAGGCTGCACTGTCAGCAACTGTCATAAGCCTCTTTGGATATCATTATAGATGAAAGTTTGAAAGGGATTTTAATTACATTCAGAAAAGAGAAATGAGATACAACACCTACACAGCCCTGCCTTAAGTATGAGTCCCAGGGCAGCTACTCTATTTGCCCTAACCAAGGAATGAGCCTGCTTAGGACAGCCAAAGTTTGTGAATTAATCAGTTTTCAAATATAGATCAAAGTACAGTCAAGGGTTTCTTTATGACAACATTACACTCATTAGATTTGCTTTCTTAATTTAGAAAGAAAGAACTGGCGTTAGAGATGTCTCAACCCTCAGTGTACCATGGGTATGTGTTCAATATGACAGTGTCATCTGACCTGTTTTGCAAAAGGGAAAAAAAGGTTGACAACCATTGCTCTAAAAAGGACACATGAGAAAACTGGTCAGATTTCTAGAGCCGTGTAACTGTATATATGGGACAACCAAGGTTTTAAGTTTGGGGATCATGGTATAACTCAAGTAAACTGGGTTGACCTTCACTTAACTCATTCTCAGTACACTCTCATATTCAAAGACACACCTCTGAGGAGTCACAAAGTATTCATTACTACAACCCTGTCTTTACTTTTCATATTTTGACTTAGTTTCTTGAGAACTCCAAAGAGAAGAGTACATTAAGCAAGAATCATTTAAGTCCTTTTCCCATTACTGTCCCTATCAGTAGGTTTCATGTAGATGGTAGCTTCTCCTGAAAACATTCTCTCATTCCTCAACTCCTTCAATAGTCTATCCAACACCCAGTCAAGGAATCTATTCCTCTTATCACCTACCTCCTTGACATCATTATTATTCAGTCCTCTTTGTTCTTTATTCAGAGGGTGTGTGCTTTGGGAGCATGGTTTTCCTTTCTAAACTTCAGCGCTGATGGAGACAGACACCTTTTATTGTCAGAATTACCTCCACGTGACTTGAAGGATTTTTGTTCCTGTGTTTTAATTTTATATATATTTTGAAATATAGTGTTTACATATGTTCTTCCTTTTTTTCCTGTACTTTCTACTTTTAAAATTAACATGTATGACTTTGTAATAAGAAAATATTTTTAACTTAAAAAGCATATATATGCTCATTAGAAAAAACTTGGAAAACTCAGAAAAATTGAGGAATAATATAATCATGAAGAACTTTTCTATTTTAATGCATTTTCTTCATCT
This sequence comes from Callithrix jacchus, assembly GCF_049354715.1. NCBI lineage: Eukaryota > Metazoa > Chordata > Mammalia > Primates > Cebidae > Callithrix > Callithrix jacchus. The sequence continues at coordinate 101,427,387 of NC_133509.1, forward strand.
TCTAAACACACACTTACACACATATAGACTATACTGTTCCATATTGTTTGACATTGAACTTTTAGTATTTTCTTTTTATTAAGTATCCTTCCAAATATTATTTTAATAACTCTATTGCTTTCCATTATATGGATATATCACACATTTCCCTGTTGTTAGAAACTTAAATTGTTTCCAATTTTCACAGCTCTATAATGTTCACTAATCTTTTCACCTATACTATTTCCTTAAAATGAATCACAAAAAACTTAGAATTCCGGAGCCAAATTTATCAATATTTCTTTAAATTTTGTGAAAAATTTAACTGTTTTCCAAGATATAGACTAATATAATGAAATCCCTTATACAAATCATCCCACAATCAATATAACAAAATTTGCAAAATCTTTAAGGTTCGTGATATGCAGTACGTTGTCTAATTGCTTTCCAGAAATTTCCCTATTTTCATTCTCACTAGCACTGCAAAGCTCCCACAATAACTCTAACTAGTATTGAGTGTCTCTAATATCTGATCATTGTTGGCAAATATGGTTAGCTATTTCAAACATAAGTTGTCAGAATCTTGCCGTACATTGACGAGTCTAGTCTAGATCCTTTAAAAATTCATTCCATTTCACAATGCAGTTTCTATCTTTCAAGACTGTCTATCTTCATTTCAGCAGAGGAGCTCAGACTTCTGCTGACAGTCCTTTAGCCTTTGGAGAATGTGGGCAGCAGATCCCCCTGTGTATAAATATCTTTGGTGTACTTGGGGGACCCAAGCTCAATTCTGATCATCCAGTTACTTATTGGGACTTACGGTGAGTAATGATAATTGAAGGTTGTTGGCAGTTCGCAATCTCATGCTAAGTTTCCATATGTCAGGCTTCTTCAAGGTCTGTGTCTTTGCTGAACAGACCAAACCTTATGATATATAATTAAATGTTATATGCATCATCAAAACGAGTCTAGTCTATTATGTAGAAATTGAGTATGTGCTAACTTACTATTTTGATTTGAAGATAGATGTTGGCACTCAAATAATAATAATTATTATTATACAAAAAATATAATGGCTATAGGATATACTGGAAAAATCACCAAAATGGGAATAAAGAGTCAAATTCTAGACTCAACTCTGCTATTAATTAGTTTATATAACGTTAGGTTAGTTTTAAAATCACCCAGTATTTAATTTTGCTCTTTTTAAATTTACTAAAGTGTCTCTAGTTTTAAAATTCCAGAAATTAAAAATATCTTGATATAACTTATCACCCATTTAGTATTAAAAATGCAATTTAAAAAATGATAGCGAGCATAGCAGTTGCTATGACATTATCTGTAGGAGTTAATGTAAGTCACGTAGTGGTGTGATGTGGATAAATGTTTAACAACCAGCTCTCTGGTGAAAAAAGCCTGGATACATATCTTTGGCCTAGTTCCAGAGTGTAACTATTCACCACAGTAATTTAAAGTCACTGAATGCGGAATTGGAAATCGGCACAATCATCTCACAAGCCAGTGTGAGCTGGCTCTGGCACAACACTGGCCCTGCATTTATATGGTATTCCAGGTAAAATACATTCAGCTGCCAAGCAAGAAACAATTTAGCTATCAGTGGCCTAATCAATTAAAAAATGGTTTTTTTTTTCCTGTAAAAAGAAATCTGGACATAGTGATTCAAAGGTTGTTTCAGCAGTTCTACCATCACAGGGTGCTGGGTCAGTTTCTTCATAATTCTCTTGGCCTTCTACCTTATTGTTACAAAATAGCTAGAGTAGCTCCAAACTTCCTGTCCTTTAGGACCATAGCCAAAGTAGAAAAGAAATTGTATAGAAAATACTTTTTACTTGTCATTGCTTTTCTTTTTTAATTAAAGAGAAAAAAATATTGCCCAGAAATCCCAGAAGGCTTCCCCTCGTGTTTCACTGGCCAGAACTGAATCCCATGTCCATTCTCATACCTGTCACTGTGAAAGAGGATCTGAATTGCCACAATTGGTTCAGATCAGTTGTGATTTTAACTCTGGAACTGGACATATGGACAAAAGAGGAAGTGACATTGATGTAGGCAAATAATAGTGTTGGTTACATGTAAAAAAAGTTTCAAGCTGAAAAATGCTGACACTTGCAACTACCAACTCCAATCCAATCTGGTAATTATTGAGTCTCTTCAATGGGCAAGACAAAATAATATAACTGTCTCTCTTTTATCATAACCACATGCCCAAGAGTAGATTTATAAAGGAAGTCTCAGCATAGTCATTAAGACACTTAACCTTTTTTAACTTCTTTATGAAATTGGGACAGTTATATTTATTAACTTCCAAAATTTTTACTTAATCAACATCTTAAATCAAGCTTTTTGACCATTTTCACATAGGAATAACTAGTCTTGAATGAATTAAAAAATTTGGAGTTAGTGTCCTAATTCAGGACTTTATTGTCATTATATATTACTATGTAATATCCTTCGTTTTATTTTTTAGTAAATGCTGCTTGGATCAGTTTATATACGTGTACTCAAGTAATAAAATTTCATTTATTTAAAGTGATTTTATGGTTCATAAATAGTATTTCATTTGATATCTCATTTTGTAACATTCAGAAAGTTTGCCAAAGTGCATCCAAACTGCAATTGGAAAGGGAGTCTGACTTGGTATATTAAATCTCGGAATAAATTTTTTTACACGGAAAAAGAACAGCTTATAAAGCTACAAGATTTTCAGTTGTCACCTAGAACTTACACAGCCTTTAAAAAAATATACAATACCTGTTCAGACTCTGCTTCCTTATGTTTTCCTAATTATCATTTATATATGTATCATTTTTTATTTGCAATTGCTTCTATATAGAAAAAAAGGCCTACTATGAGAAATGTCATTATTGAAGCAGTATAGGAGGCAAGGGTATATAATTTGGTTATTTTTATTTAGAAGTGCATAATAGTATAGATGGTTATCAATAAATTAAGAAAATTGTATAAGTGGCATACTTTATGTTGTCCGATCATTTCAGTAGAGGTGGTTTGTGAGCCTATATGAATAGCTAACACAGAATTACAGAATTTTTGCTCAGTTTAGACTATGGAGACTACATTTTATTTTAGTTGTGGAATATGACTAGATTCTCTAATTTGAGATGTATTATATAACCCAGCCCTTTACAAATTTTATATTTTATCTGTTAGTACTTTCCTATATCCCCTACAATGCTTAATCAAAGGGGTCAAGAATATTTGTTGTTTTGGGTTTTCTCATTTTATTTTAAAAGTGTTACTTCTGTCATTTACTCTCTGACACACTGAATCTAAATCTATCCAATTAGGTAATAAGATCAAATTGGCATTTCATATGATTTAAGCAAAACACTCCTTGAATTATCTGGCTTTAAATGCCTTCTTTAAAAATAATTATTTCATTGGAAAAAAAGAAAAAGAAAAACTTAGCACAGAAAAAAATGGGTTGATTTACCTTGACTTGAGTATTCCAAATGGCAACCTGAAGGCCAGGTACAGCCTCCAAGCATATGTTTACTCTACACAATATTTAAAAGTCAAAAGTCACAAAAAATTCACATTTCCAGCTTTTCTTAAAAATTATCAAGAACTGTCAGGATTGGGTCTCTACATTTTCTGCTGGAGCCAATTCCCCATCTACACACCCTACTGTAGACAAGGTCTCTGCTCTCTTCTAACCCTTTACAGTCCCTGCTGCATTGGACTCCATACTTGCACTCCCACTTTGCCAGTTCCTCTCATTTAAGGCATCCTGTGGGCATGTGGTTGTGCAAGTGGTTCCCTGATAAGGACACTCTCACTAAGAAGGAAGTCGGGGCTTCCTTCATCAAGGAAGGAAGATATCCCCTCCAAGTCCCCTCAGGCAAAGCCTTATAGGGAAAATCATTTCCTAATTTTGCCTAGAGGGGATATCTTTTCCTAATTTATAAAAAAAAGACTAGCAGCCCTCACAGGATTCTAATCTAAGCCTGAAAAGATCTAAGAGCAAGAATTTTGTCTTATTTGTCTCATTTGGCTTTGTAATCTTGGGGCTAGGCAGGTCGAGAACATATAATAGGATTCAAAAAATGTAGGACAAGTAAATGATTCAGCTTCTACTCACTACCAAAAATTATTCTGAAAGAGTCTTAAAAAATTTAAGGTATATTTGGAGGAATATTAGCACCTTCATGGTCACCAGCCCATGAGATCTGAACCTCCTTTAAAAGGAATTCTGTGGACTAGGAAGCCCTATTTACTTAGATTGCTCCACATTAACAGATTCTATTTCCTTTTCTTATTTGCTATGTACTACTGTTCTCTGATGGAACTGAAGCCTTGGCATACAGCTATTCCCCAGGTCTGTCTAGTCGATCCCACATCCCTTTACCCAGATGTGTACCTAAAACCCCAATACGCCTTATAGCTGAGTACACCCAAAATATTGTGAATTTCAAATATCTACTCTACTCCCAGAAGCAAAGCAGACTTCTTTTGCAGATACACACACACACACACACACACATGCACGCACGGAAGAACGCACACACGCGCGCTAGGTAAAGTGGAATATACTTTGTTCTAATCTATTGTATTCCATACATCCTAAAAATATATACAGAGAATTATTTTTGCTCATTTGTTTACTTATTTATACTTTTCTACAAAGGATTGAGGAGGTTTATGAAAATAAGAAAAAGACTGATTAAAAAACAGGTGCAAGAAAAATATTAATTAGAATAGAAAGTCATAAACAGGGGTTGGGACTCACATGTCTGGTCACAAAATTGCTCTGAGATTCCCTGCATACCAAAAGAAAATAAAAACAAAACCAGTTTACCGATTTGTCCCTAAGGAAAAATACATGCCAGTATTTTCCCAAAGAAGCAACACTTTCTTTAGTATCTAATTCTGAAGGAAATTTATGATATGTGGACAGCAGTGGGAGCTGGGGAGAGCTGGTCATGGAAAGACATCTTAGATAATTTTCTTTACAAATGCAGGAATGGCTTCATAAAGCTTACTCAGGGTATCCCAAATGAAAGGTGAAGGTGTAATGCAAAATGTGACTCAGAGGAGGTAGTTCTACAGATGCCCCCACTCCTACTTAAAAAAACAAAAAATATTCAAGTAAGCAGCTTTTTGCTGATACATTGTGATCGGAGAAGAACCCCTGAAGCAGTAATTCTCAGTCATAGCTCCACAGATCCCACATCAGAACCACCAGCGATTAGGGAGTGCTTGTTAAAACCTCACATTCTCCATATCTACAGAGTAGAGATCTCTGGGGGATAAGCCCAAAGAGCTGCAGCTTTTCCAAGCTCCCTAGGTGATTCTAAAATCCCATCAAAAAGAGAATCTCTGTCCCACAGCAGTGGTCTTCAGACTTTTTTGGCTTGTGTGTTATAAAAGAATTTTGAAAAACTAAGTATGGTGTCACATGTTTTTAAGTAGCCATCTCAATTTTTTATTCTAATTTTAAATAATTGTAAAACATATAATTTCTGGTGTATTGGAATACTGACATTTTGAAGTAAGTCTTTCACCTTAAAATTTATTCAGCAAATCTTAAATACTCACATTCAATGAAATGTAAATATGAAAAACTCTTCTACGATAGCCAAAAATGTTACATTTTCTTCTTGAACTCATGTTTCCATTATACTTTCCCCATAGAAATGTATGCTAATGCAATGTATTTTATGCTTGAAAGTCTTTTTTAACACCCCATCATACTTCTCTGCAAAATATGTATGTACGTTGACATTTTGTTGCTTTATTTTTTGTGACCTTAAGACTGTGGTAACATTTCTTCAGAACTAAGTTAGCATTATAATTGCTATTAGTATACAACTAACAGAACTATATATACTACATATATTTCATAACTAAGTTTTAAGCATAGTAATTTTTTTGGAGGTAAGTCTATTAATTTGATGGTTAGGCTGTTTTGTCTACTAGTTAGTTCATGTATGCTTTGGTGAATATTACTTATTACTAGAGTAAGACAAGCTTAAACATCAATTTTGTTCATATTCTTTGTTTTACATATAATTCTCACGAGTGTTTACACAAATAAGGAGACGGGAATGGAAAGTGTTTTCTTATGGCAATGTTACTCAAATCTTTGACCTTCTGAATTATAAACCCAAAATCATAGATAATTTATCAGCAAAATTTAATTTTTATTAAGTTTAAGCTGACAATTTTATTAGGTCTTCCTTGAATTTTGTTAGTAGCAAAGAATTGGAAATCACCTAACCTGCAAAATAATTTGTAATCCAGTCATTAACAGCCATTTACTCTCTTTAACCCCAGCACCAACATTTTGAAATATGACTAGTTTAATGCTCTAAATGTATAAAAGGGATGTGTAAAAACCTCTAGGACATTAAACTAAGCCCAAGTAAGATTCCAGATGGTTGAAAGGTATTCCATTCTTTTAACAAGGCAGTGAAGGGTGATTGGAAAAGGGAAGGTGGGAAAGAGGCCAAGGGACATCCTCAGGCAGATTCATTTTAGGAAAGAGTATTTGCGAAAATTGAGAATCTCAGAAAAGCTTTTCTAAAAACTACTCTTGCTTCCACATTTCTCAAAGAGTATTGGGGAAAGTTCATGTACCTCAGTTTGAAGACCATAGTGCAATGTACCTGAACACACTGAGATAATGAATTACTTTAAAAAAGACCTCAATGATATTAAAGAGAATTAAAGAGTCCCAACATTGATCTCAATCTTCTCAACTCCCTAGAGTCAATCTAAATGTATGTGTAGCCTGACTTGAGATAGCTATAGCAAGGGTTAAGGAGAAGGAGCCAATAAAATATTCATAACAAACAGCACAGCAAGATGTGGGAGATCTTTAAGAGCCAACAAGGCTTGCTGTTAGGATTTGTCAGTCCTTCTCTCCTTATTTTAATTAATGAAATTATTATAATTCTCCCAAGGGTTAAACTGGCTCTGGGTCAGACAGGACCAGAAGGTCCTCATGATTTCGCCCTGAGGAATTCTCTAATTTTGTTGCCACAACCAAAGCTGAGGATAGAAAAGCATCTCCTTTTTTGTTTTGTTTTGTTTAATATAAAAATAATTGCCTCTACTCTTGGAGACCTGGCTTAATTAGACTAATCTGATTTTCCACTGGCAAAACTACTAAATGGTATTGCTCCAAGTTCTCTAATTATAGAGCAATCACATGTTTTCTCAACAGATACTAAAAAGTCAAATGCTATAATGTTGGATGAGGTCATTGTGACTAGCTTGTCATAAGACCTATTTTAAGAGACCACATGAATTTCAGTGAATATTGCGCAGTAACTGGAAGCAACAGAAAGTTTACTGCAGAAAAAAATTATGAATTGTTACTATAATTTATCTAAACAGTGATGAGTTTCCACAAGTTATTTCATAAGAACTATGTTACTTGACCATAACCTTTGTTCTTCCACCCCTACACTCCAAAATATCTGACCCCGGTCTGGTTTCCCCTCTCTTAACCACCCTCTTCCTTTTCTTTACTGCTTAGCTTGAACACGTTAATCAGTCTTTTGATGGATACTCTTACTAGCACTCTCAGCGCTCCCTTGAACTTTTGCTTATCTATTCTGCCAAGTCCCAGCTCAGAGTCAAACAACCATCTGGTTCTCTCTACTATTGCTTCTAGTTTGCCAAGTACTGCTGGAGAAAATTGTGTAACTGCTGATTCATGCCATGCCAAATCTGCAATTTCCGAATTCACCTTGACCCTTTGCACTACTTGGCAATCCTTTTACTCTTGGCTGGTTGGCTTCCTTTTCCAGTGCTCAGGTGCTATTCCAAATCTTGTGTCATCACTCTTCTGAGGTTTCCTGTCATACCTCCTCAATCAACAGATGACCTAACCTTCTACGTCAGGAAAAATCTATGCAGTTTCCCCTCCCTCCACTTCTAATGGTCATCTACACCTTAATCTGCTCTTCCCCCTGTTCCAGCGGACATTATCGTGCATCAGTTATCCCCTTTTAATACTGTTCATTGGTTTATAAGCTCTTTAGTACAAACTCTATATACATTATTACAAGGCAAAATTTTTTTGGAATGTTGCAAGTTAATAAATCCGCATTGGAATGTCAGGAAATAAAAGGTGCTGATTGGCTACAGAAAAGAGCACATCAAAACAGCAGGTGTTGGCCAAGCTTGGTGGCTCACACCTGTAATCCCAGCACTTTGGGAGGCCAAGGCAGGTGGATCATGAGATCAGGAGATTGCGACAATCCTGGCTAACAAGATGTAACTCCACCTCTACCAAAAATACAAAAAATTAGCCAGGTGTGGTGGCATATGGCTGTAGTCCCAGCTACTTGGGAGGCTGAGGCAAGAGAATCAGTTGAACCTGGGAGGCAGAGGTTGCAATAAGCCAAGATAGCACCATTGCACTCCAGCCTGGGCAACAAGAACAAAACTCCATCTCAAAAAAAAAAAAAAGAAAAGAAAAGAAAATTTATATATCAAGTATTCTTCCTCTTTGAATCATTCATAAGCAAAAACAGAAATGAAAGTAGGTTGGGATGTCACCTGCCCCTTAAATGTTTTAAAATTCTATCAGACACATAGTTCTGCCAACCAAGTGTCACAATATGAAATTTAGAGAGGCAATACTTTAGCGATCAATGCCATTTTTTCCTCTACCATTTGCTACCACCTGTCATATGCAGTCAAAGATGCTACTAATAATAATTCATCCACCCAGTTCCTTTTTTTTTTTTTTTAACTGTGAGGAGTTCTCTCACCCTCATTCAATCCAAACTTTTCATGGGAATTCCTAGGGCAATCAATGTGAATTACGTCTTATTTGATATGGCTATCCTAATTTAACATCATATTACACAAGGAATCATACAAAACTTACAAATGACCTATGTATGTTGTAGAAGAAGTATTTGTAGGCCAGGCAGGGTGGCTCTTGCCTCTAATCCCAGTGTTTTGGGAGGCCCAGGCAGGTGGATTATTTGAGGCCAGGAGTTCGAGACCAGCCTGGCTAACATGGTGAAACCCCATTTCTAGTAAAAATACAAAATTTAGCTGGGCGTCATGGTGCATACTTGTAATCTCAGCTATTTGGGAGGCTGAGACACAGAATCGCTTGAACCTGGGTGGTGGAAGTTGCAGTGAGCCGAGATCAGACCACTGCACTCCAGCCTGAGCAACAGAGCATTACTCTGTCTCAAAATAGAGACTTCCAAAGAAATTTTGATGTAGATGATACTTAGGAGAGCTATGCAGCCTATCTAACTAAAAGAAGATCTTTGTTTTGTGGGCCCCTAAAACATATATAATTTGGAGAGATCTCTTTCCAAAAAAGAATACAAAATTATGAATACAAAATGAGGTTCAGGGCCTTTGGAAGAGGTCTGTAAAAATGAAGGTCTCTAAAGTTTAAGTTTCATTAGCCTCATATAAATCAGCCTTTTGTATCTGACCACTTAATTGAGGCATTAAGCAATCCTAAAACCCACACCTAGTAAACACAAACTTATTAAAACAGGAACACCTAACATGAACAAAGCTCTTTACATAATATTACATTTCATGCTCACAATGAACCTATCAGGTCAATATTACCCTTCTCACTTTTACAAAAGCAGAAACTGAGACTCAGTAAATTTAGTACTTGCTCACAAGCAGCTCACTACGCACATTGAAGCTGAGATCCAAACCAAAGTCTGACAAGCTAAATCTTGTGTTATTTCCATTATAATACTCTGCCTTTAATGTTTCCCACAAGATAAAGGGTTTAAGTTACTTTGGAGAATACCCTTAGAAAATGGCTGAAAATGTTCAGTTAATACTTGACATTTACATGACTTAATTCATTTTGAGACCTTCACTAAAAATACTGCTCTAAAATTGTATTTAAAGGGCATGAAAAAACAAATGTATCACTGGGTTATCTTCCAATAAGTGACATAGATGAAGACAGCAGATCCTAAGGTCAAAAAGAAACGTGATTCTAATAAAGAAGAAAATAGAAGCAGAACCAGAAAATCCGGAAGGGAGGCTAGAATTATTATACAATCTTTCAGGAAAGAGTATGGCTATGGAAGGACATACTGACGATATGATCTTTCACAAATTAAATCGTCTTGCTACATGTCCAATATTCTTTTACTTTGCAATTATGATAATATCAAGTTTTAAAGATTGAAAAATAATGACAGTGGCTCATATATTATTCTATTATATCCATACCCTGGTATTTGCCAGTTTAACCTCTTTTTTAAAAAAAAAGTCTTAGAAGTATCCTGTCTTCCTCCTAAGGCCCCCAAAAGGTGGATGCTGTGTCTTCATCTTTTCTTCACTTGCAGAATCTGTCACCGTGCTCTACAGATAGTGGCATTTCACAGAGGTTTGTTTTCATGAAAGATGGTGTTGATCTCATTTTTGACAGTCCAACATTTTCCAACACAAAAGGAATTTCATAATGTAGATATGATGTGATTCTATCCTATTCATTCAAAGACTTTAGAATAAAACTTTGTCATTTGGCTAGATGTAAGGCAAGAACTGATCAGATGTAGTCAGTATTTCCAGTCAACAAACTGCCATTAATGTTGAAATTACTTAAAAGACCTGTTGATTATGTGGTATTAGGGCCATTGTGACCTCACTGTAGCTAAGATCCATCCACTGCAGCAGGGGTTTCAAGAACAGCAGCACAAAAATGATGACTTAACTGGAGGAAGAAAAAGGCACATATTTTCAGGAAGCCCTCTTTATTCTTACAAGTTACCCTTCAAGATGATAGGTGGTGCAAACGCTTCAGGATCTTACCTGCCCTCAAAAATAAGGTGAGTCTTTGATGGAAGATGCAAAATGGTAACTATCTAAGAGGGAAAAGAGGGTCTCTCTATCTGTTAACTCAGGCTAAAGGCAGATATTATTGTGTCTTTTCCCACACAGTTCTAAAACAGATGACAATTACTTGAAGGAACTGAGTGAGGACTTGAAGCTAAGGAAACAGGAACTGCTAGAGATGCTCAAACCTCTAGAAGATAAAAACAACCTCTTATTCCAAAAGTTAATGTCGAACTTGGAGGAAAAACAAAGGAGGTACGAGCTCTTACTCTGGATTCCTAGAAGTAAAAAAGCTGGAGAACTTAATCTCCATAGGATTGTCAATAATTATTTACAATTTTTTTGTTAATTAATAAAAGGTTTGACATTTGGCTGTAGAAGGCCAACAATTTGTAACTACCAAGTCAGGATGACAACAAATCCTTTATTTTCTTTTAGTAAATTAAATATGACTCACCCCTCATTTCATGGGCTACAGTTATAACTCTTCCACCCTAGGCTGTCCACCCAAGAAATAGTGAACCATCTTTTTTTTTGAGATGGAGTTTCGCTGTTGTTACCCAGACTGGAGTGCAATGGCACGATCTCGGCTCACTGCAACCTCCGTCTCCTTGGTTCAAGCAATTCTCCTCCCTCAGCCTCCCAAGTAGCTGGGACTACAGGTGCGCACCACCATGCCCAGCTAATTTTTGTATTTTTAGTAGAGATGGGGTTTTACCTTGTTGACCAGGATGGTCTCGACCTCTTCACCTCGTGATCCACCCGCCTTGGCCTCCCAAAGTGCTGGGATTATAGGCGTGAGCCACCACACCCGGCCTGTGAAACATCTTTAATAGCATTAGTTTACCACGGTCACACAGATGCTTTCTTGTGTATGTTTGTGGATCACTTTAGAATAAATGACTCTGCTCTTTCTATGCCAAGCAGTGGAATGGCAGTATTTTCTAAACCTAGCAGCTCTCTGAATTAGAGGCATCTCTAAATATACTAGGTAGCCTGAAGTCTTAACTCCTTACCAGAGCACTTACTGTACCTGGGACCCACAAACTCTGTTTCTAGTCTCAGAACATCTTACCTCATTGAGTCTACCTTTATTCTATACCCTTATCATAAGCATCTCAAAGGACTCATATTTTTGAAGAATAAAACCCAGGCAGAAAGTCATGGTCAAGCACCAACTGCTTACAACTCAGCAATTTAGACTTCTCTCAGGCCAAGAAAACACAAAGGCTTAGAATTGTGTTCTCTGCTTAGAACTGGTGAGAAAAAAGTACAAGAACACAAACAAAATAATTTATGGCTTTAAGAAAAATCCTCTCTCACAAAGACTTGATTTTGATTCAGAATTTGTTGGAACTATATTCTCTCTCAAAAAGACTTGACTTTGATTCAGATTTTGTTAGAACTTCTCAATGGTATGCATTCTCTGGGGCTATGAAAGGATATCAGTGACTTCCTCAATAGACTCAAATGTCCTTATATGAAGAAGCAAGTAGGTGAGAGAAAGTGGACAGAGATGGGTTAGGAAATAACTCTGGGATTTATCATAGAAGACAGCAGGTTTTCAATCTCTTCTTATAAAGGAGGCAGAACTACCACTTCTCCCAAGTCACACACTGCAGCATTCTTCTGAGGGGGTGGAAAGGACTTTCCCTGACTGTTTAGAGACCTAAGCATTAAAGAGCACAGAATTAATTCTAGAGCACATAGATAGGCAAATGTCAATTAGAAATGGAAACATCCTATTATAGAGATCTTCTATGACCAGAAGGGCTTTCATAATTCCTGAGATTTCAGTCCCCATCTAACTTTCACAGTAGAGTACTTTCTGACTGGTTGCAGAATATCAGTATTACCCCTAAGGAGGTATATATGTTTTATGATCCCTCTTTTTCTTCTAGTCTTCAGATCATGAGGCAGATCATGGCAGGGAAGAGGTGTGAGGAATCCTCAGTCATGGAGCTCCTGAAGGAGGCAGAGGAGATGAAACAGAACCTGGTAAGAAGCTGGAGGTACTCCAGAAACAGCCTCCTGAATAGGGCTCAATTCCACTGCAATGTCAGATGTGGAGGGAGACAGAATACTCATTTCTAACATCTGATGCTCCAACACTCATATCAACTTCATCTAGGAAGTCCAGGGTGACACAAAGGGAGTCAGATGGAATGCTGGGAAGAATAGGACTAGCTAGCAAAAATTATATTCTTTGACTTTTTAAAAGCTTTTTATCTAGGGAGTAAATGACTATAACCATATTAACCCTTAATGTTTCAGAAAGAATAGTTAAATATCTCCTATAAAGAATAGAAAATACTTATCAAAATAAAAGAAAATAAATAGTTTGCTCTGTAGGATTCTTATAAGATTTTATTTTAATCAGAAATATAAAGGATCTTAAAAATTAAAAATTAGTTGTCTAAGCCCCCAAGAAATGGCCATATGATAAGAATATCTGAAGTGTTAGGAACTCATTTCTATAGATACGGTCTCACAATTATTATAATTAATTACTTAAAATAACTTGGCTTTTTTATTGCATTTTAGGTTTTGGGGTACATGTGCAGAACATGCAAGATAGTTGCATAGGTACACACATGGCAGTGTGATTTGCTGTCTTCCTCCCCCTCACCCACATCTGGCATTTCTCCCCATGCCATCCCCCCCAGGTCACCCCCCTGCTGTCCCTCCCCTATTCCCCGCAACAGACCCCAGTGTTTAGTGCTCCCCTCCCTGTGTCCATGTGCTCTCATTGTTCATCACCTGCCTATGAGTGAGAACATGTGGTATTTCATTTTCTGTTCTTGTGTCAGTTTGCTGAGAATGATGTTCTCCAGATTCATCCATGTCCCTACAAAGGACACAAACTCATCGTTTTTGATTGCTGCATAATATTCCATGGTGTATATGTGCCACATTTTCCCAGTCCAGTCTATCATCGATGGGCATTTGGGTTGGTTCCAGGTCTTTGCTATTGTAAACAGTGCTGCAATGAACATTCGTATGCATGTGTCCTTATAGTAGAACGATTTATAGTCCTTTGGATATATACCCAGTAATGGGATTGCTGGGTCAAATGGAATTTCTATTTCTAGGTCCTTGAGGAATCGCCACGCTGTCTTCCACAATGGTTGAACTAATTTATACTCCCACCAGCAGTGTAAAAGTGTTCCTATTTCTCCACATGCTCTCCAGCATCTGTTGTCTCCAGATTTTTTAATGATTGCCATTCTAACTGGTGTGAGATGGTATCTCAATGTAGTTTTGATTTGCATTTCTCTAATGACCAGTGATGATGAGCATTTTTTCATATGTTTGTTGGCCTCATGTATGTCTTCTTTTGTAAAGTGTCTGTTCATATCCTTTGCCCATTTTTGAATGGGCTTGTTTGTTTTTTTCTTGTAAATCTGTTTCAGTTATTTGTAAATTCTGGATATCAGCCCTTTGTCAGATGGGTAAACTGCAAAAATTTTTTCCCATTCTATTGTTTGCAGATTCACTATAATGACTGTTTCTTTTGCTGTGTAGAAGCTGTGGAGTTTGATTAGGTCCCATTTGAAAAATATGGTACACTTCACGAATTTGCGTGTCATCCTTGCGCAGGGGCCATGCTAATCTTCTCTGTGTTCTTCCAATTTTAGTATATGTGCTGCTGAAGCGAGCACAACTTGGCTTTTTTTAAACACCATCATCATTATCAAACATCTCTTATGCTCCTGGATTTGGGGCTAGGCCCATTCATTGCCTTCCTCTGTGGTTTACTACGTTCCTGGATCCTTTTCCTACTATTACTTAGTAACTTCTTCCAAACTCACTTCAATGGCTGGACAAATATATTCTTCTGTTTGTTTGGTTCTTCCCCCTCCAACAAGAAAGGAAAAACAAGATGCTTCAGAAGGAAATGGAGATGCTATGGAACAAGGTGTCCCTCTAACGATCTATTGAAAGTATTGTCCTACAGATCATAGTGTGAAAAATCTCCCTTCATCCTCATTTTTTCATGTCCTTGCTTCCACCCATGCCTTATTCCAATCCATTCTCTAAACAGAAGCCAAAATGATCTTTTTAAAACAATCAAAGCATGTCACTCTTCTTATGAAAAACCTTTACAGCCACTCATTGCGGCAGAATCTAGCTTTTGCCCACTCTGCAGTTTCCTCTCATAGATGTCCTTCCCTTGCTTTCTATGCAATCATGCCACTGGCCTCTTGCGGTTTCTCAGACACACCAAGCCTTTTCCTATTTCAAGCACTTTGCTCTTGCCTTCTCCACTGCCTATAATGTTATTTTATCATGGTTGGTTCATTCTCATCCTCCAGTTCTCAGCTTCAATGCCATCTTCTTAGAGAGGATTTCCTTGTTTGCTCCATCTAAAGCAGGGCATTCTCTTCCTCCTTTCTATTATATAACTATGTTCATGTGTTCCATAGCACTGTTTATAATATAAAATTGTTACTGTATTATTATTACTTTTTCACTTGTTTCTTGTTTCCTTGCCTCCTTCAGTATCTTCCTAAGCTCCTTCAGTATCTTGATTGCTTTGTCCAAATTTGTAGCTCCTAGCACAATTCTTGGAACATAGTAGAGATCAATAAATGTAAGTTGAAGAAACAAATGAATACCTAATTCTAATTCACCTATAATTTTACAACAATCACTGCATTGTTTAAGGTGACAATATCAGGGCCTTTAGCTGGGAATCCAGAGCCAGGAGTCGGGGGAAGGGGACACGAAATTCCTTTGTCCCTTGTCCAAGACTAATCCCTTGGAACCCAAGTGCTTCTTCATAGACTATGCAACTAGAAGAGTAGATTATATCTTGTAATATTAACAGTTATACTGTGTGATCTGTCTGCTTTTTTTTTTCTCATCTCACCTTTCCACAAATAATCAGAATACCTTCAAGCCCTGCATCTTGTATTGAGATCTGCTCCAGGTTCTCATTGGCAGTTACAAATTAGTTCTATGAATTGTCAGAAGTTTTAGTTCCTTAGTTCTTGAGTCCTTGTAATAGGAAATGTGCCAGAACAATTCCTCTATCTAAATCCAGCTTCTATGGAGCTCTCAAAAGACTTTTTTAAAATAAAGGATGTCCATACACTTGACTTGTGATCAACTTTCCCTACTCATATTTTAGTAAGGAGAAATGGAAAAGAGCAGCATGCCTAATGAACAAAAACACAGGCTTCAGAATCAGAAAGATCTGGTTCAAATTCCAACTCTGTACTTTCCTAGCTGTGTGACCCTAAACAAATAACCTCTCCAAGTCTCAACTTTCTCATCTATGGAAATTAAAATAGTCCTCAAAGAGCTGTGAGGATTAAATGAGAATGTCTGTAATATAGTACAGTAAGGAAAGTAAGTAGAGTAATGCAGTAAGCAGCTTAGAGTAGTGACTGGCTAAGGGTCCAGCTAATCATTTTCATTCCTGTAAGGTACACTCAAGTAACTGAATGAAAGAAAGGGCTCACAACATTCTGAACTCCCTTTGGTAGTACCTGTTTCATGTCAGGTCCTGAGAACCTGCTGACTGGCAGGAACCAAAGCCTTGACCCATATTGGTTTTCCACTTCTTTCTTTAATTTCCATTAATTTAAAGCTTTGCCAAAATGTCTTTCCACAGACATTCGAAGCAGAAGAACTCAGTGATCAACAAAGAGCACGAGAGATGAAAAACAAGGCAGACTTGCAGGATGGAAATGCAAGTGGACTGCAGGTACTTAGAATTTCAAGACTGTTGATGTCACACAGCTGGAAACAGTCTGTTGACAATCAGGGCTAATTTGGGTAGACAGATAGGTGGGATCTGGGTTTTTAGAGTATTAGATTTATGGCCTGCTGAGACTTTGCATTTATTTCCTGGGATCTCCTATTCCTTTAGCTCTCTTCTTTCATCCCAGGCTCCCAAATCCCCCTCGTCACCTAGGAAGACCGAGTGAACTGGAGAAATCATGTGCAGAGAAAGTGAAGGAGATAAGGAAAGCACTACAGCCGTTCTGAATGGTAGTGGCTTTTAGAGCTAATAAATTAGATATCTTTAATGTTGCAGTAATTTGCCTAAGCTTTGGTGTGTTCTTGAACCAATGCAAATTTTTATAGACTTAGTTCCCTTGTGTTACTATATTTGAGTCAGAGTAACATCACAAGTTTCTGGGAAATCATATTAGGCAAAAGTCAGAGAAGCTATACCAACAATGATAACTCTGCAACAGCTATATGATGTCAGAACTCCTGCTAATTTGTCTTTGAAAATGTATTCAGTGGTATTATGCTTGTATCTCATCTTCCCATAACCAACTCATCAACATAAAATAACCATTCATTTAGCTTTTAGAGGGTGGTTTGTACAGGTGAGGCCAATTAAGAGAATTGTGCAGTTAAAACCAATTTAATCATAAATCTGTGCCACCATAATTTTGCTATAAGGCTTTTGCAATATATTGAAAAAACTTATTTCTGATCTCAATTTACTTTGTCAACCAGAGGTTCTTTCTTCCACCAGGAAAAGCAACAGAGGAAAATGGAATGGGTCAAGTATCAGGAACAAAACAACATCCTTCAGGTACTCAGGTCTTCTAAGGCTCGATATAGGATGCAATTTTATTCAAATAATACAAAGGCTTTTAGCTGCATATTGTGAAGCCCAGTCCCCACATCCTATATTACCAATCGTCCTGCTAAAATAAATGTAGAGAGATAAGTGAAGGAACCTATCTCTGGCTTCACCCTAGGCAACTTGGAACAAGACAACTTGAGCATTTCTTCCTATGCTCTTGATTTTATTCTATTCTAAATGGGGGGAAAAGCACAAATACTTTCTACTCAACTTTTAAAGGCTGAGCATGATGGAATTACTTTTTAACTTCTGAATAAAGACGATTCAGAAAAGCCAATACTAAATGTGTAGTTTTTGAAAATGTTCCCTTTCAGAATGATTTTTGTGGCAAAGTGATTGAGCTGAGAAATGAAGCCTTGAAGAAGTACCAGAAGGCCAATGACCTGAAATTATCACTGTTTTTGCAGCAGAATTTCGAGCCAATGCAAGCATTTTTAAATCTTCCTGGGTCCCAAGGTAGGTAGAATATCCCAGATACACAGTTTGAGGTTTTGTTTTGTTTTACACTGGAGATCCTTTTACTTGTAAAGTGAGTAATACAATGACTATAATAAATAAAAGTACAGTAATAAATTTTTTCATTATCATTATTATTATGACTCGGAAGCTCCTGTACTAAGGCAAAGATTCTCTCTGGGAGAATAGGTTTCCTTTGTAAAGATAAAGTAACATATTATATACTTAGCATATGTAGCTGACATATAACTAGCATAATAAAATATGTTTCCTTTCTACCCCATCCCCTTTTCTAGGAATTAGAATTATTTAATTTTATTAATCTTGCTGGAATAGACTCTGCTACTTCAAAGCAGAAGGCCAAGGAGACATCTGACAATGGTTGTGAATTTCATCAATCCAGTTCTCCCTCTGAGAGTTTCAGCAACTTCCTCCACAGAATTTATGGCAATATTAGAGAAAATGATATAGTTCATTAAAAAATAGAATACAGAGATGGTTCGGAGGACAGGGAAAATGGTTCTTGAATTTTCAAGTATCTAAGAATATGAACTCCATTTTTATAAAGGGACAGGCAATGGGAAATCATGGCCAAGGAATGACAATGTTCTATCAACATCAGTATGTATGTTTCTAGTTTCTTAGTCTTATTCCATAAAGGGTTTGAACAGCTTATAAAAATCACACTCAACATATAGGGATAAATAAATATATAAGCAAATCAAAGAAAAGGGAAAATAAACTGAAGCCAGGTAAATACACAAGAATGCATAATGAAAGTACTGCACAGCTGGCAGAGGTAGGCTACAAAATTTTCCAGTAAAAAGAAACATTGATTTGTGAAATTCATGAAGAAACAAAGTTTTTCCTGGTATTGAAATCTGAGAGAAATTTTTCATCCAGGTCCCTATGATGGGGACAGGACATTGTTTGTGTGATGATAGTAGCCAGTGTCTTCAACAATATTTCAAAATAAATTCAGAATCCAGATTTCGTAGGCTGTTTCTCCTCTGTTCTTTGGCATAATCTAATAAAAAACTTATTAATCTAATTTTTTTAAAGTGATGAATTGACTCAGGATGATTCAGGTATATAAAACTCTACTGGTCTGGCTTGATCCATAGGTAAATTTTAGAAAACTATTGACTATCTTTCAGGCAGTATTACATACGTATTTTTCTTTCAACTTATGTTCTAATAAGAATTGGACAAAATTGGAAAGAAACCTGGAATGCACCCATAAGCAGTATTAAATCATTAAAATACAAATTTAAAAGAGGAGAAGAAGGTTATAAGGAAGAGAGACAGGTCCCTGTTTTACTTCATCCAAAATTAGCTGAAGGTCATCTTGAGGGATCTATAGGGTAAAGAGCCAAAAAATTTTTAGCTCCAGAATCAAATTAAGCCTAAATTAGCAAATAGTGAAGGGTTCCATTCAACTTGATTGCGTCAGGGGATATTTTTTCCCCTTGCATATAAAACATTGAATCGACTTTAAATTGGAACAGTCATAGAGCAACACCTTTTCTCGCCTATCCTCTTATGCTTCTGGAGAATTAAATGATAGGGTACTATACTGCTCTGTTACCACAAATTAATATCACCACAGGCAATGGATCAGTGTGTTATACTGATTCTGCATTCATTTAACACTAATTATGGGTCAGTTTCATTTTCTAACACACGTATTCAAACTATAGGTTTGTTTAAGCCCAAGTGGATTTGAAATCTAATGGAGTCCTATATTTTGGTTATGTGGCCTATTTTTTCACTTCTAGTATTTGATTATTGAAAAGAAAACAAATATTCTCATAATGAATGATTTTAAAAGTAATATGTAAAAGGGTTATTATCAGCAGTAATTAATTTCTTAATGGTAGATGTTGCAGTGTTTTCCAACTTTATGTATCATCTGGACTATTATCTATTCAATATTTGCTGTTAAGTTGACTTACTAGTTTCTTAAATGCATTCCTTGAGAATAAAATTTGTATTACTATTTTAAATGAAGAATTGCTATAGTTTTCCATAATAGAAGGTAAACAATAATACACACAAAAAACAAGATTTTAATGTTCCAGAAAATTGTATAAGTCTGAGATCCATTTTATCTGTATTAGGAAGTGAGATTAGAAAGACACAGAGAATCTTAAAGTCAGCACCAAACTGCAACTTTCTCTTGGTGCTATCAAGTTTGAAATAATTGAAAATAATTTTCTCACTGTGACTTATTCCGTGTTACAACACCCAAATTTATCCCAACTGCCAACTAAAATTATCTCACCATCAAATTTTGGAAAATTATAATTTAAGGGAAAAAGCACTGAATTTAGACTCAGATACATTAGTTCTAGGCCTTCCTCTGAGGCTCACCAGTTATATAACTTGGGAAAGTCATTTAATTTCAGTTTTTAAACATACAAACAACATTAACATGGGGCATGTTGATAACGTAATACCTTGTGTAACCCTCACAATGACTCTTATAAGGTATTACAGAACAAGAAACAAGCACAGAGAAGCCAGGTTTCTGGCTCCATATTCAATCTTTATTCCCTAGACTATGCTACAAAATGAATGTGTAAAAGTATGTGACTTTTCATGCCTCTTCTAGATCTAAAGGCTGTAATTTGAATCCAAATTTATTATCTGTTTAACATATAATCTTCCCAGTGAAAAATCATACTCCCTTAGGTTAATTCATTCAGCAAGAGATTGGTCATTCTGCATCTGGCCCAGTAGGTGGCACCAACCACATCCAGGCTTCAAATCCACAGAGTGGTAATTCAGGAACTGTGAAATGCTGTGGGCGAGACTGGCCTTCTATTACTCTTAGGACAAAAGGTGCCACATTTATATATCAAATGAAACAAGAAAACATGTCTTGATGTTTTATGACATGCTCTTTTGGCACCAAAGTATATTACTGCCAGCCTTGATTGGACCATGTTAAACTCGGTATTTCTGTTGCATAATTTTTACCTAGTATTCTACTCCCTGGACTATATAGTTCTCTCCATTTCAAAAAACAGTCACTGCCCACTTCCTCCACAATCCTTGTAGAATAGTGTTCCCTTCTACCACAGATAAATCAGGCGATTGGGGTTCTAAAATAAAAAATGGGTTGGGCAATTGCACAAGATGGTGCTTATTTGAAGTTTGTATATTTAATAGTGTTACAGGGACAGTGTTCCTTTTTCTCTAGTTTCAAAAGAATTGAATTTCGCAAACCTGTCTTAGAGAAAGGGTGGCGTATAATTTTGGACACACCTCCCAGTAAATCAAGGGTACAGGCTCTTCTGTTCTAACCATTTCCGAGTAGAGGAAGGGTTTACCTCTGCACTCTGCCAAGAATTTCTCCTCCTACTGTCCTATGTGCTGGTTGGCTGAGTTGCAGTGGCATGATCTGTGTAGCTGGCAAAATACCATCTCGTGTTTGTTAATATTATTTTGTTATACTTCAACAAATCCCTACTTGTGAATTCCCTTGATGCACAGGATGTAGCATTACCATTGTCTATGTTATCTCTTTGGCATACAGCATCAGTTTGTTTACACCTAGAGTGAAGTCTTTACTTTTGATCTTTCTGGAGACAAGTAACATTTGAAAGGATTTACTTTCCCACCAATGGAAAATTATAATTTGACTCAGGGAGTATCGTAGGTCCTCCCTAACTTCTATAGAGTCCCGAGAGCAAGTTTGTGGACTTTGGCAGTCACTTAGAGAGCACAGACATTAAGCAATCTCTAAATGCAACTGAATTTCCCATCATATCTGCCGGTGTTTAAAGAGGTTTATCTTCAGCAATAATATAACTTTATTAAGACATTTGATTTTGACAGTCTTGCTTTTCTCTCCTACCTCAACCCCCACCAACTCTTAGCATTTCCTTGAGCTCTTTTGAGAAAAACCTGAAGGTTGGATTTGAGTATTATGCTACATTTATAAATTCAGATGAAAGCCCAGCGAGGTGGGAAATGTATACTCTTGAGACCTTATTTACTCTCTAACTCCTTCTGTTCTGAAAGCAAGAAATTCTTCCCAGCTTTAACCTTTACATCACTTTTGTACAATTCTTCCTGATGGCTGAACTACACTTCAGCAGGTGCTGCTGAAGGGAAAATAGTAGTGTTAAGCTAAAATGCTGAAAGACAGGGGCGGAAAGCCACAGCTAGCTCAAATCTGGGTCCTTGATAAGTAGTATTGTATTGCTTTCAAGTATAGGCTTTTTTAAGCTTTGAGGAAACCTGAACCTTTCGAATGTCAAAGTTGGGTTTTGGTATTAGCAGGTTATAAAGTTAATTTCTAAACTAAGTCATTCTTTTACCTCCTTAAGACCACACAGAAATTCAGGGAGTGAATAAATTCTTTTTTCCTAAATATAAATTTTGAAGCTTGACAAAATAAACTGTATCTTTATTAATATTATTTTAATGGGTAATAACAGATTCCATAATTTGTGGGCACACACACTCAGGAGTGAAGCAGGATGTCTAGGAAAGAGTGATCATATTTAGCAAATAAAAAAAGGATACTCTATTAAATGTGAATTTGAGATAAACATCAAATAATTTTTAGTATAAGTGTATCCCAAATATTTCATGATATACGAAACGTTATTTGGTATTTATATTGAAATTCAAATTTAACTGGGAGTCCCATATTTTAGTCTGGCAATTCTAATTTGAAAAGACTCATTATGGTCCTATTTAGCATCCTACAATTCTCCCTTATCCTTTTCATTACTTCTCTTCCCCTTTCCCCTTCTCACCCTCTGCCTGCCATTCTCTCTGCTTCTTCATTCTCTTCCCCATCTTCACTTTTATATTCTTTCTCCATTATCTACATTTGATCATTTTTTGTGAAATATATCTATCTGGGTTATCTGAGGGTATGTATATATACACATAACTTACTATTCCACTTCTTTATTTAATTGCATATAATTCTCAAATTATTTTTCCCCGTGTGGGACATGAGCTCTAAATAGAAAACAGTCTGTCACTCCAACTTCTGAAATATTGCTTGACAAAGTTATTTTCTAAATAAATAAATAAATCGGAAAATTCACATCAATGCTAATACACACAGTGACACAAAACAAAACTAGTTTCCACACCCCTTAACAGAGGCTCTCATTTTCCTATGTTTCCGCTTAGGTACTATGGGCACTACAACTATGGACAGAGTGACTACTGGCAGAAATGAACAGCATGTGGTGAGAACTACTTTCTTCAAACAAAAAAAATTGTTTTAAGGGCTTGAATAGATAGTGGGTATAGATTTTTGGAATGCATTTCTTCACATATGTTCTAATTTAATATTTTAGTGATTTGCAAAGTGGGTGCTAGGGTATTCAATATTTTAGCTGTCCTTTCTCCTCTGTTTTTTTTTTTTTTTTTTTTTCCTGTCTTAGAGAATTCTGGGATCAAAGATCTACACAGAACAACAAGGAGCTAAAGGAAGTCAGCTTGATGATGCAGGAGGGAGGCTCTTTTTTCTGAGGTCACTGCGAGATGAAGCACTGAAGAATTAGAAGTCTTTCACTCCATTTGCTTTGGACAGATTTAGAGACTAGGCATAACCATGTCTGTTAATTAAAATCTCTCAAACCTTTGTTTTAGTGCTGTTTTCCCTCTATCCCACCACCAATCTGGGAGAAAATGTTGGATGTTTGGCCTTAAACATGTATGGAATGTAGTTATTTAGGGATTGTAAACAGCCTTTGATTATTTTGATAGCTTTTGGATTTGAAATGACCACATTAAATAATATGTTTTTACTAAGCCCATAAAAAGGAGCTCCTCTCCATCTCTGAAGTACGTAATTGTGGACAGATCCACCACTGGAAAATGAGCAAAAGTAGGGACAAAATAAGTAAAATTATATGCCATAGACTTCTCTTATGCTCTCACCAAAAACATCAAACTGCCCTGTTGATTCTGCCCCCTTGTTATCTATTCCTTGAATATCAATCACCTTCCTAGTATCACTTTTTTTTCCAGCCCCTCCCTCCTGCCTGGATTACCAAAACTTCTTAATTGGTTTCCCTGCTTCTAGTCCCTCTAATTCATCTTCCACAGTACCACTGAAGCTATCTTTTATAAAAGATAAATGAGATGTTACTCCCCTACTGGTTTCTTGCTGAAGTCCAAGCTCCTTCACAGACCATAAATGATCTGTCTCCTGCCTAGCTTCTCAGTCTCATCTTTCACTATGTCCCCCTTCTCTCATACATCCCACATTGTACTCCACAGAGAACAGAACTATTAATATTTAAAATTCTCCCGATATATTATGAGTTCTATTAGCTTCACGTACAAAGTGGAAAGATACTTCTCTCCTGTATCCCTGACTATTGCCTGTTTGTCTTAAGACTAAATTTGTTGCCTTTCTATCCCACTGATTCTCAATCATAGCTGTGTATTGGAATCCCCTTAAGAGCTTTGAAAACAGCATTCTACTGGGTCCACCCCAGATAATTTAAATCATGGTAACCAAGTGATAGGGCAAAAGTATCACATTTTTTAAAAGTTCTTCAGGAAATTCTAACGTGTAATCAGGTTTGAGACTCGCTGCTAGGCTCTCTTACATCTGTCATAGCAGTAAGTGAACTGTATTGCAATTATTGGTTTTTTTCAGCTACGTTCTTCACCAGATGGTGAGCTCTTTGAGGCCCAGGATTCTATCTTGTTATCTTTTCATTTTGACTGCCAAACACAGTGCCTAGCTTTTCATAGAGGCTCCATAATTGATATGCATAAGGCCACAGAAAATTAATTTCTAAGTCCCAGGTTTCTTGATGTCCTGCCTTGTGTACATTACCAGTGGATTATATTGCAGTTCCTGAGATCTTCAGATATTTTCTTTTACTCTAAGTTGTAATTTCCTATCTCATGTCAGTATAGAAGAGTTGATTTGTCACAAAACACTTCATAATCCATAGGAATCCCTTATACTTTCTGGTAATAAGCAAAAGTGAAGGAACCAATTCAAACTCTTGTTTCTCTCAAGGTCAATTTAAAGATGCATTTTAAAGATGAATTTTTAAAAAATGTACTTTTGCACTTGAGAAGGTTTACAAGAAATCACAGAATTTTGGCATTAGAAGAAACTTTAAATAAGTATAAAGTTTCCTTCACTTTACAAAAAAGGAAATTGGAGTTCAGATACACTGAAAAGGTGTCTAAATTCTTACAGTTAATTGGGGCCAGAGCTGGTTACCAGAGCCTAGGTATTAATACTGCCAGTTCATATTCCAATCTACCTCATATCTTTCCTCTCCTAACCACAAAAATAATGAGCTCTAAAACCCTGAGATGATTAGTTTCATATTCTACCAAGTTAGTAGATTATATAATTTACATTGTTTCAGGAAAGCCACCACTGTACTTATTTAGTCCCTGAGAGATTTTGGCAGTCCTGAGAGATTTTCCATCTATTGGATTAGACAGGGCAATGT
Source organism: Callithrix jacchus (assembly GCF_049354715.1). Lineage (NCBI taxonomy): Eukaryota > Metazoa > Chordata > Mammalia > Primates > Cebidae > Callithrix > Callithrix jacchus. Next base: position 101,452,728 of record NC_133509.1, read on the forward strand.
GAATAAAAGATAGAAATATAAAATCCGGCCGGGCATGGTGGCTCAAGCCTGTAATCCCAGCACTTTGGGAGGCCGAGGCGGGTGGATCACGAGATCAAGAGATTGAGACCATCCTGGTCAACATGGTGAAACCCCGTCTCTACTAAAAATACAAAAATTAGCTGGGCATGGTGGCACGTGCCTGTAAATCCCAGCTACTCAGGAGGCTGAGGCAGGAGAATTGCCTGAACCCAGGAGACAGAGGTTGCGGTGAGCTGAGATCACGCCATTGCACTCCAGCCTGGGTAACGAGAGAAATTCCGTCTCAAAAAAAAGAAAGAAATATAAAATCCGAATGTACTACTGATTACCTTGAACAGTCGTTTAACCGCAGGGCTGTAGATTCCCAATTTTAAAATTGGATTAAAAGAGCATCATTTGAAGGTTTTTAAAGTATGGTGTTTTGTTTTTTTAAATCACTAGTGAGTTTGGATTATTATATGACCTTTCCCCTCCACCCCACTTTTTTTCTGTTAACTACAACATGAAATAAAGTAGTTTACTTGGTAGCTGAGGTTGTAACTTCTTAAAAAGTGAATTATGTGCCATTACCAAAGTATTTACATTTTATGTTCATTATCAGTCAGGCTTAACAACTTTCCTTCAAATGTTCCAAAGCTTTTAATTTTTTTCAAAACACAAAACTGGGATAGCCTGTTATCCTACTTTGTCTTTAAGACTTCATATTAGGCAGTATACAATTTCAGTTAGATTGGATGGCTCCTCATGAGTGTCTGCATTTTGGTGAATCCAGGAAATGGATCTCAGCTTTGTGAATACAGACAAATTTATATGGTCAACTTACTCAAAAGGTCAGAGATTTATTCAAGCTACTCAAACTCCCAAGAGATTAGCTGATAAACCCAATATTAAATTACAGAGAGGGCTATACCTTATAATTTGGTGGGAATATATCTATATTTAGGGTATTCCTACCTCCAAATCAAATTATAGGAAACTGAATTAGTAATCAAAAAGTATTTGGGATTGAAACATCATTATTATAGTTTTATTTGTGCTCATAACATTCCGATGATTTTCATCTGAGAATAAAATCTCTGATAACCTTCACCATATATGGGCGACACTTTTCAATTTCAAGGTAGTTGAGGAAAAACCTGTCCCATCAGCAATATATTTATAAATCATAACTTTGGGTAGCCTATTTTTGTAGCTTATCTCATTTATTTTATCTTGACTTTCTAGCTATGCAGAGGGTATCTGCTAGCATTTCATCCCCCAAAAACTGCCTTTTTGCTTTGCCAGAAAGTGATTAGTAATGTTTGTCACACTTCTTTCCTAAATGAAATAAGGGTAACAACAGCCTGATAGTTTCATCTTTAGCCTAGAATTGCAATAATCAAAGAGGGAACTGACAATGCACATTCTGCCTTACATTCTGCCTTACACTGTTGCATGAATTGCTCCCCAAGTAAAATGTCTTTTGGTCCCTCTATCACCTTGGGAGGAGCCTGCATTGCTACCAATTCAAAGTCCCTATTGCTTCATATGTTTTGCATTTAGTCAACAAATATTAGGAAATGAGAAGAGCACAAGGTTCTGTGCTGGAAAGGGAGGCTTGGCTTTACAACCAATCAATTTCACAGCAGGAGATACACAGGCAGATATAAATGAAATGTAATTATTACATGGTAAAATTGAGAATTTTCAGGACAACTAAAAATCCATCTTCTCTACTTCTTTCACAAATTCACTTATAATTCCTAACATGAAAAGTTACCTAAGGTTCATTTAAAGTGTAAAATATGATACAAGCATTCCTGGAAACTATATTTCCTTCAATTATTAGTCAACCTGGGGAAAATGAGATTACTTAGGTTAAAATAATTTTTGTTTTGTACAAGCTTTTTAAGGAAAAATATTTTTTTCTGAGGATGCTGAGCTTTAAGATAAATTTTAGTTACATGGAAACTAATTAACAACGGTAGAAAAGCATGATGCTTTTGATTTTTTAAAAGGTCCACTTAAACTCAATCCATGTCTGTTTTTAAGCTTGGAGCTATCTTTTCATGACATATATATTGAATCCTAAAAAATGAAGGCATTGCAGACAGAGCCCTTTTAAGAAATCAAATAGATTCTGGGGCACTTAATATTATTTTCCCATTTAGCAAATCTCATTTTCCTTTCCTATATCAGTAATGCCCTCCTCTTCTATTCTATGGTCTACTTTTTTTTTTTTGAGGGAGAAAAATTAGTGCTTTCCTTAGAAATCAGACTTTTTTTGTTCTTGGTTTTCTTCTTTTATCAGATATACAGCCACAAAAATGGAGACCTCCTACATTTGTAAACTGTCAGAACATACCTGGGAAGAACTTCTCTACCTTCTGAATATTAATATGTGACTGTGTAGGTGGAATTAAAGGTTTAAACTGGAGCCTTCAGGAAAGAATAACCTCTATAGTATAACGAAGAGAGAGAGGGGTTTGTAATTAGAGTCGAACTAACTGCTAAGCTTACCCTTAGGTAAGATACCCAAATTCATCCTCCCTCAAACTCAGTCCATTTGGTAGAGGTGTAGCTGATCCCCATCCTTTGGACAAGTATGTGAGTAAGGCCTAATTAAACAGAAAATGCCACTCCCCTTGCCTTATAAGTGCTTTGGGGATTGGCACATGACATAAATCTATGATTCTCAGTTTTGGTTCTCCAGACCCTTTATGTTCTTAAAAATTGAGAACTCTATGGAGCTTTTGCTTATGGAGATAATATGGTTTGGCTCTGTATCCCCACCCAAATCTCATCTTGAATTGTACTCCCATAATTCCCAGGTGTTGTGGGTGGGTCCCAATAAGAGCTAGCTGAATCATGGGCGTGGTTTGCTCCATAGTATTCTCATGGTAGTGAATAAGTCTCAAGAGATCTGATGGTTTTATCAGAGATTTCAGCTTTTGCATCTTCCTCATTCTCTCTTTGCCTGCTGTCATCCATGTAAGATGTGACTTGCTCCTCCTTGCCTTCCACCATGATTGTGAGGCTTCCCCAGCCACGTGGAACTGTGAGTTCTCCATTAAACCTCTTTCTATTGTAAATTGCCCAGTCTTAAGTATGTCTTTATAAGTAGGTGTGAAAACAAACTAATACAGTAGGTTACATATATTCACATTTACTAGATTAAAAAATTTTATATATACAAAATGTTTACTATAATGCGGTACTGATATAAATTATACCCTAGAGCCAGACGCTGTGGCTCATACCTGTAAACAAAGCTACTTGGGATGCTGAAGCAGGAGGATATCTTGAGGCAAGGAGTTTGATACCAGCTTGGGCAACACAGAGAGACCCTGTCTCTCTCTTAAAAAAATATATGTGTATATATTTGTGTGTGTATACACACACACACACACACACACACACACACAGCCTAGAGAAGCCAATGCCATCTTTGTTGCCATGTAGGAAGAGTCAAGGTGAGAATGAAGTGAACAAAGAAGAAAGCATAGCTGAAAGTGGCATCTTGATGACACAGTTTCAGACCTTGAATCTAGCCAATCCTGAAGCTATACAAGTCCAGACTTGTTAGGTGCATAAGCCAATGAATTTCTTTTGGCTTCAACTAGAATCAGTTGCTTGCAACCAAATATGTCATCAGATATCTGTGTTTCCAATTGTGGACTTCAGGGATAGAGTAACTGAAACCAAGAAAAGCAAAACTGCAGATAAGGGAGGACTACTGTATACTTCATGCTACTGAATTGTATACTTTTAGATGGTTAAAATGGTAAATTTTATGTATGTGTATTTTACCATTTAAAAAATAGTATACTTTAAAAGCATTAAAAGCTTTCGTTGCTTTTAATGTATTTTTTTCCCCAAAGAAAGCTTTATTATGGTCAAGATGAACTTTAAACTGGCTGAATCAGGCACTGTGTTTTTTTTTTCCTAGGACTGGTGTAACTAATTCTGGTCTGAAAATAGGTGAGTACAGTACAATAAGATATTTTAAGACAGAGAGAGAAAGAGAGAGAGAGAGAGATCATATAACTTTTATTACATAAACATAAAGTTACATTAACATAACTTATTACGTAACATTGTTATAACTGTTCTATTTTATTATCAGTTATTGCCGTCAATCTCTTACTGTGACTACTATATAAATTAAACTTTATCATAGGTATGTACATGGAGGAGAGTCTGGACCCAGAAAAGCCGAATGAGATTTTGCCTTGCTTATACTGAAATTGTGATTAACCACAGAAAAAATAACAGTTAACTGGTAGGCTAAGTGTAAATATATCAGTACTGGAAAAAAAAAAAACTAACTTCAAGCTAGGCATGGTGGCTCAAGCCTGTAATCCCAGCACTTTGGGAGGCTGAGGTCAGGAGTTCGAGACCAGCCTGGCCAACATGGTGAAACACTGCTTCTGCTAAAAATACAAAAATTAGCCGGGCATGGCAGCACATGCCTATAATCCCAGCTACTCAGGAGGCTGAGCAGGAGAATTGCTTGAGCCCAGGAGACTGAGGTTACAGTGAGTCAAGACTGTGCTACTGCATCCCAGCCTGGCTGACAGAGCAAGATTCTGTCTCAAAAAACAAACAAAAAACAAAAAAACTAACTTCCTTTATACTAAAATATAAAGTTTCAACTCCATCATAATCATAATGAAAGCCAGATGCTTACCTATTTTTTATGTTGTCTCAAAGGGTTAATAGAAATTCTTGCAGTTTTCATGCTGAAAACCCTAAGAATGGAAAGAATACATTGTTCCTGGGCACTTCTAATTATTTACAAACAAACTCCCACCCCAAACCCCATCACACCCCATGTCCCATGTTTCCTAAGACATTTATCAATATTTGGAAAATGGTACTCTCTCCTACCTTTCAGAAGTTTTTCTTTGGCATAACGTTTGATTCCAGGATGAATTCTGAAGAAATATCACACTGTAACAAGAGTAATGGTGTGTACATATTGTAATATTCATTCAATAACCAGCAGTAAAAGGTCACTCTAGACAGTAAAGTCACTGTGTCTTTCCTGTGTAAGTTTTGTCTGTAAAATGTTGCTGAATTTGAGAATGCTTAAGAAAAACTGTTGAAAGACATGCATCTATTATAATTTGGTTCTAATACTTTTTGGAAATTTTAATACTTAGCAAAATATAATGAATATTAATAAACCTCCATATACTTTAGAACAGGGGACCCGAAACCCTGGGCCAAAGACAGGTACCCATCTGCAGCCTGTTAGAAACCCTGCCACACAACAGCCAGCAACCATTACCACCTGAGCTCTGCGTCCTGTCAGATCAGTGACCATATTAGATTGTCATAGGAGCCTGAATCCTATCATGAACTGCAGATGCGTGGGATCAATATCTGATGATCTGGGGTGTTCTAGAAGAGTTTCATCCTAAAACTATCACCCCTCCCCATCCCCATCCATGGAAAAACTGTCTTCCACAAAACAGGTCTCTGGTGCCAAAAAGGTTGGGGACTGCTGCTTTAGAATGTTTAATTCATATCCACTCTTCCCACCTAAGTTTTCATGAATTTAACCATCACCCCTTTTGTGAATGCAAAGTTAGTCTCTTCTTCTCCATTATTGACTTGTGAAATGAAGTGCCAGTTTCCTTCCATGAATAATTATAGAATATTCTAATTAAAGGAGTGCTTACTTAGTCTACCACCATAAAAAAGGCCCAAATTTGCTTAAGGTCACAACCTGTTAGTGGGCAGATTTAGACCTTATCTCTTTAAAAGCTCAAGATATTCTCTTTTCTTTTTTTTTTTTTTTTTTTTTGAGACGGAGTCTCGGAGTCACGGTGTCACAGTCTGTCGCTAGGCTGGAGTGCAGTGGCGCAATCTCAGCTCACTACAACCTCCACCTCCTGGGTTCAAGCAATTCTCCTGCCTCAGCCTTCCGAGTAGCTGGAACTCCAGGCGTGCACCACCACGCCTGGCTAATTTTCTTGTATTTTAGTAGAGATGGGGTTTCACCATATTGGCCAGGATGGTCTCGATTTTCTGATCTCGTGATTCGCCTGCCTCGGCCTCCCAAACCGCTGGGATTACAGGTGCGAGCCACCGTGCCTGGCCAAGCGCAAGATATTTTCTAATCGTTAGAGTATATTACAAAGAAAAGATAGGTTAGAAAGATAACAATATAACCAACTATTTGCTCTTCATGTTTAGTTTGAGAAAAAGGAAATAATTCCCTTGGAAATACTTTCTTATCTTTATCTCCCATTTGAAACTAGTTAACTACCTGTTGGCCACCAGGATCTAAGGTGACAATGATGGGAAATGAGTTCATGACCTGGCTTAACATTTTTAATCACTGTCAAAGATACTAGCAACACACATACTAAAAAAAAGAAAGAAAAAAAACCCCCATCAATTTATTTTACTCACTTCGATTCCATCCATCATGTACTTTGAGTAGGCCCTATTATTTAAAATGAAATACATAAGCACATGAATCTTCAGAGGATGAGTAATGTCCCAATGGAACAATAAAAAACTCATCACTGTCCGAGTGTGGTGGCTCACGCCTGTAATCCCAGCATTTTGGGAGGCTGAGGCGGATGGATCACAAGGTCAAGAGATCGAGACCAATGAGGTCAACATGATGAAACCCCTGTCTCTACTAAAAATACAAAATATCAGCCTGGCGTGGTGGTGCGTGCCTGTAATCCCAGCTACTTCGGGGGCTGAAGCAGGAGAATCGCTTGAACCGGGTAGGTGGAGGTTTCAGTGAGCCAAGATTGCGCCACCGTACTCCAGCCTAGGGACAGAGCGAGATTCCGTCTTAAGAAAAACAAAAACAAAAAATTCATAACCAACCATCAAAGTGACTTTGAGATTTCTGTATAAACACTGACATTACACATTTTTTAATACTTCACTTTGCTTTTCACTTTTATGCTTCCAGGTTTACTACAGCTAAGAAGAAAAAATATATACATGTGTGCACACAAGCACACACACACGCATGTAACTTTTTAAAATTCAGAATTTGAAAGGTCCAGAAAGACAGTCACTAAGAAACTAACGTAGAATAGCCACAGGTGATTAAAAACATGTTTTATGAAAGGCACATGGAAATAAATGGCAACAAAATCTATTTTCATGGTAATCTCACATTCCACGAATACTGAAATGAAAATCACCGCCTCACTGGACTGTGGTTCAGGTGGAACGTATTTTCGTTTGCTAAGGAGATATATGCTTTTCATCTAAAAGCAGCGCTCGTGACGAGGGGGCTTAAGGCCACCAAACCGTGGGACAGCAGGAGGAAGAAAAGCCAGGTAACTCCACTCCAGCTGCCCTGCCTCAGACTCCTAAGCTTCGCTTGTGAGGATCCTCTTGTAGGCAATGACTGGAGATGGAATCCGAAAGCATAGGTGAGGCGGAAATCCTCCTTCGAGGAGAGCCGACTGAGGAAGCCAGCGGCTAAGAATTGGCGGGACAGGATACCTCCCTCTTCGCCCACGGCGGGCTGTCATAGTAGCCGCCGTTCTGCCACCCATGCAGCTTTCTAAGCCACCTCTAGCTTCCCCAGAGCCTTCAGTGGGGCAGCCGGCCGCTCCCGAGGGCTTCAAGAGGAGACTCGGAGTGCTGAGCCAGCCTCGCTCCCCCCGCAGTCCGCTCTTAGAAGGCCTGCCCCGCGGCGAGAGCCAGCCCAAGGCGCAGACAACCGACCGGGCGCCAGGCTCGGCAGGGGATTGCTTTTGTCTGGGGCCCGGCCGAGGTTACGTCCGTGCCTCGCGCGCACCCGCTCCGCGTTCACTCAGCCAATCCAGCGCTACTCGCGCGCCCATTAGCGGTCCGTGGTCCTACTCAGGCTGGGCCGGCTCCTTCCCGCTCCCAGTACTCAGCACCCGAGGTCTCGCTCCTCCCTTCACTCTCCACGAGTTCCACGCCTCGGGGTGTAGCTCCGCCCCTGTCCCCGAGTCCGCCCCCGCAACCTCCAGAGCGTGTGCTCTCCTTTCCTCTGTCCTGCCATCTAGCTGCCTCGGGTCTCGCGCTCCGCAGAACGGCTCGACTCTCTCCTGCCTCGTTCCGCCGCCTCCGCGCGCTCTCCCCGTCAGGCCACCGTGCGTCTGATTCCCAACTTGCCTCTTTCTCGCTGGACTGGGGGTCGCGTGTCTTGACTCCGCCCCTCCCGCGGACCCGCGCACTCTCGGTGCGGCCTCTCCCCTACTCAGGCCACCAAGCACTCTGCGGCCTCCCCCTCCTTCCCCGCTCTCCTCGCGCTCTCTTAGGCGAGCGCGCTCCCGGCCCGCGCGCTCCGGGCTCCGGTTTCTCCCGGCTTCTGTCAGTGCGGTGACTGCGCTGGGAAACATGGCGACCGAGGGAATGATCCTCACTAACCACGACCATCAAATCCGTGTCGGAGTCCTCACAGGTAACCAGGGGAGGTGGTTCGGGAACGCTGAGGCTGCTGTCCCTGACTTGCCGTAGGCTTTTCGCCTGTGGTGGCCCTTCTCTGCGGCCTCGGGAGGAGTGAAGGCTGAAGAAGGGAACCGCGGGGGTGCATTTTACAACCGCTGAGAGCTGCCGGAGATTGTGGGTGTTTCCGCGGGTCCTCCTCCTAGCCGCCTAGGAGCCTAGGTCGACTCCGTGGGATGTCAGGCCCCAGCGCCTTCGCAGACGAAGTCCCTGGCCCCCGGAGACCGAGGGGCCGGTGCAGAGGGCGCTGCGGGGCTCCGCGCTCCCGGTGCAGGCGGCGGGATCCCGGCTCCGCAGTCTGAAGCACGCCGCTCTCGGCTGGCCGGGGCGCCTCCTCCTCTAATGCTCTTTTGGCAGAGGGGGGAATCCTATCTCCACCTCCTTCCTCCCCTTCCCCCCACCCGGCCGGCCCCACACCACTAGCTGTGCTTGCCCGAACGCGACTCAGGTGTTAATCAGATGAAACTGCTCCTCCTCGGGTTGTCCCTCGTGGGTCGGGCATCCCCTCAGCCACCCTTGGGCACCCTTTGCCTCCCTCGGGGGTTTGGGAATCAGCTTGCGTCCGGACGTCGGAAAGTGTCTGCATTCTGTCTTTCCGAGCAAAGGGGCCCTCTGTCTGCCTCGTCGTTTCTTTGACGAAGACTGGCTGCAGCCTGTGGCCGGGGGATCCAGCTCTTTTTACTTGAGAGGGAAGGATTCCCCTACTCGGGCTTCTCTCCCCCTCCCTTCTGGGAACCCCCACCCCGTTGAGTGTCCCGGGGCTGCTAAAGGAGCGCACCTTTCCCGGGTCGCGTTTCCCTCCCTCGCAGAAGCCGTGTGTGCTCTGCATGTCTGATTCTCTTGCACTGAATTTGGTTAATATCCGTCACTTCGGCGATCGGCAGTTGCTGCAGGGCATGACTTCCAAGATGAACAGCGAGCCGATTTGTAGGGGTTTCAGCTGTGATTCTGTTGTTGGCAAGGTTTATGTGTAATTGAGTGGCGAGGCAGAGGTTAAAGAACTATATTTGGAATCTGAGGGCTTACTGTGGAGTGAAGGAAATCCAAGACTCAGTGATGTGATTTCGGAAAAAGAAGCAATGTGGACGGGAATCCTAGTGTTTCCCTTACTTCTTTTTTTAATTTTTTTTAACTGTCAAATTCTGACAGGTTGAGACGGTGCTGGAGAAGGGACTAAATTGAATAAGACGTGCTTTTATTATTAGGCAGAAAAATAATGTCCGAGACTGCCGATAGATACTGAGTGAAAAGCTTAATTTTGCTGCTGAATTTTATGAAAAGGAGATATCCAATGGCCCGTTTTCTCTTTTTTAAGTAAAGGATTGCCTTTCCCTGGTATTCTTTAGGTATGTCGATGGCGATTAATTGAATTTTCCTAATCAAAAGACCCTGAGATAGAGAAAGTAGTCTAAACCAGTTGCAGAAAAGGGAACCCCCAAATCCGAAGGTGCGCTGTTCTCTTCTTTTGGTTCTGAAACTGGTTATGTGAAGATTCAGTTGTATTTTAGAATTATTGGAGCTGATATTGCCAATTTTTTGAATAATCTGATGGCGGGATGTGAAAGAATATATTCTTTATCTACTCTCAACTTGCACTTTAAGTTCTAGCCTTTTTTTTTTTTTTGACAATTATTAGAGTAGTGAGAAACCAAAATATGTCAGCTGTCTGTAGAAATAAAAAAGGCCATAGATGTTTAAAAGTTAAACCGTAGAAATATGTTTTAAATGAGCATTTTTAACTTAACCTTTCACATTAAATATTAGTTTCATTTAATGAATCATCTTACCTTCGTAAAAGTGGCATAGCAGATAGGTGTTGTACAGACTGCTTTGAAAGATGCAGCCCTTATCTGGTATCCTTATGGTCTAATATAGATAACACTGATATGCAAACAAGTGAAGAAACATTGTATGTAATTATTGTATAAAAATTTTCTAAATACGTTACCTATGAGTTTGGGGCAAAAGAAATTCCATATTCAGATGGATTGGGGGCAAATATGACTACCTGAAGGTAGAATTCAGTACATTAATTAGAGTCAAGAAAAAACTAGCAATTTTAAGGGGAGTTGAAAGCCAGCATCCATCTTATAAATAAATATGTAGTTGATGATGAGGCTCCTGAGCAGAATAAAAATGCAATGTAAAGGCCTTGAAAAGCTCAAGTGGAATAGGTAGGTGGCATAGGTAAAATGTCAGGGAGAAGATAATAATTAACATTGACAGTGGAATTAAAGACAATCAGGGGAAGCTGTCTTGTGAGAATGAGGTATAGTGGTCTAGGGGGAAAAGTCTAGGGCCAGGAACAAGGTTGTAGCTGAAGGAATGAAAAGGCAGCTGCAGTTTTGGAAAAAGTGCTAATAGCGGAAAATAGGTTTTGGTGATAACATGAATATTTGAAGTCAGAAATCACTCAGGCTTTTTCTTCAAAAGTTGTTGATACAGATATTGTCTACTATGATGGAGAGGAAAGAACACTGATTTTCCTCAGTCTGTAACTAGTGGGTTTCATTATCAACAGCTTAATTTCTGTGGTCTTGCCTGATATACCATATGATTTGGGGGAAAGAACTTACAAAAATGAAGCTGTATTATACAATTTTGTGTATTTTAGAACTTCAAGTGTTGTGGTTTTACCATGTAGAATTATTCTTTACTGAACTCATGTACTGTGATTTCATACTAAAGAAAGTTGTGTTGAATTGTAGTTTTCATAAATTATAATTTGTGACTCACTTAAAAGGTGGAGGGCCTCTTTTAAAAAATCTCCTTGGCATGCTTCATAATACTACTTTGAAGTATTTTATCTACATCTATTTTACAAAGATAGTGGAAAGTGTGATCTACCCACACACACATTTTTACAATATGTTACTTAGTATTTTGTGAAATCATATTGTCATTTCTAAAGTTTTTAATTGACTTCTTTGTGACATTTTTTATTACCTGTTGAAAATTACTTGTACTTTGAAACTTCATCCTTTAGATGATATTGTTACCTTGAAACTTTTCATCCTTTAGATGTTTTTGTTATCTTTATTTCAGTTATGAATTTGCCAAATTTACCACAGTCTCTTGAGACCTCCTATCAAATGAATTAACTATATTAGGTTTATGAAAGAATAGTGGTAGAAAGGGAAATATTTAGCAGAAGCATTTTTTTTTCTTCATTATTTTGAATTTTTTTTTTTTTTTTTTTTGGAGACAAGTTTCGCTCTTGTTACCCAGGATGGAGTGCAATGGCGTGATCTCAGCTCACCGCAACCTCCGCCTCCTGGGTTCAGGCAATTCTCCTGCCTCAGCCTCCCGAGTAGCTGGGATTTCAGGCACGCGCCACCAGGCCCAGCTAATTTTTCTTATATATTTAGTAGAGACGGGGTTTCACCATGTTGACCTGGATGGTCTTGATTTCTTGCCCTTGTGATCCACCTGCCTCGGCCTCCCAAAGTGCTGGGATTACAGGCTTGAGCCACCGCACCTGGCCTGATTTTTTTTTTGAGAGGGAGTCTTACACAGTCACCAAGGCTGTAGTGCAGTGTTTCAATCTCGGCTCTCTGCAGTCTCTGCCTCCTGGGTTCAAGAAATTCTGCTGCCTCAGCCTCCCAAGCAGCTGGGACTACAGTCATGCACCACCACGCCCAGCTAATTCTTTTGAATTAAGTACTTGAAACTGAGATTATGATAATTAATGTAACATGGATATTCTACTTAATTTTTTTTTTTTTCCCTGAGACGGAGTTTCGCTCTTGTTACCCAGGCTGGAGTGCAATGGCGCGATCTTGGCTCACCACAACCTCGGCCTCCTGGGTTTAAGCAATTCTCTTGCCTCAGCCTCCTGAGTAGCTGGGACTACAGGCGCGTGCCACCATGCCTAGCTAATTTTTTTGTATTTTTAGTAGAGATGGGGTTTCACCATGTTGAGCAGGATGGTCTTGATCTCTTGACCTCGTGATCCACCCGCCTCGGCCTCCCAAAGTGCTGGGATTACAGGCTTTAGCCACCGCGCCCGGCCCTAAACTAATTTTTTAAATCAGGAAAATGAGAACCTTTATGTATATAAAATAGGCTGTATATGGAAACATTTTATGTTGAATATTATTTTCCATCTCTAAGAAAAATATCTTTGTTTGAAACTGTCTTATGTTGTCTTGACAGAAATGAAAGTTACATGGTGTTTGGTGACCTGAGGTCTACTTTGAAATATTTGTGTGTCCAAGAACAGAAAATGAAATACTGCATGTTCTCACTCATAGGCGGGTGCTGAACAATGAGAACACATGGACACAGGGAGGGCAGCACTAAACACTCGGGTCTGTTGGGGGGAATAGGGGAGGGACAGTGCGGGTGGGGAGTTGGGGAGAGATAGCATGGGGAGAAATGCCAGATACAGGTGAAGGGGAGGAAGGCAGCAAATCACACTGCCACGTGTGTAACTGTGCAATTATCTTGCATGTTCTTCACATGTACCCCAAAACCTAAAATGCAATAAATAAATAAATAAAAAAGAAATATTTGTGTGTCTAATGTTCTGTACTTCTATTACTATTTATAGCAGAGACTAAAGGTAATGTGCTTAATGAATAACATGAAGCAAATAAACAAGTATCTGCTACTTTAAAATTAGAAACAAGATGTAGGGGAGATGTAGAATTAATTTTTTTCTTTTGGGGGATGGAGTCTCACTCTGTTGCCCAGGCTGGAGTGCAGTGGGGCAGTCTCGGCTCACTGCAACCTCCGCCTCCCAGGTTCAAGTGATTCTCCTGCCACGGCCTCCCAGGTAGCTGGGACTATAGGTGCATAGCACCACACCCAGCTTTTTGTGTTTTTTTAGTAGAGACGGGGTTTCACTGTATCGGCCAGGCTGGTCTTGAACTCCCGAACTCATGATCCACCCACCTAGGCTTCCCAAAGTGCTGGGATTGCAGGAGTGAGTGACTGTGCCCGGCCTATACTTAGTCAGTATTTTGAATGTGTCACTCTTCACATAGTTTTTTCTATTTTGAAAGAAGCTGTTTATCAAAGCAGCATACTAGTTTTACCACTGTAAAAGCTCTGCAGAAACATTACTAGGAAAATAATGACTACATATATGCATATAATATAGAATCTATTCCATCGGCTACTTAATATCTTATTAGTTAGCTACAGCTAATGTTTGATGCCAAGTTACTTAGCTAAAGATGATAATCCATTACCTAAATTGTCATGAATAGTGGCATGAATGAGAAAAAGATACAAAGTTTTGGGAAAGGGCATTTTTAAAAATCATATTTTTGCTATAGTTATATACATTTTAATTGCACTAACCTGTTGATTTGAAATCAGTAAGAGATACTGGAACAAATATAAGACTAGGTACTAGAGATTAGGTAAAAGACTAATTGTAAATTAGAACACCAAAAATATTACAGTAACACGTAGGGAGTATTTCAGTTATTCATAAATGATGTTATTCAAAAAAGCAAGTTCTAAGCCAAGCAGATGCTATTCTTATAACTCTGAAATTGTTATGCATTTACTTTTTTACATTCTTAAAACCTATTCTTGTGTATTATGTGTCAATATTATTTTCTGAAAAGCCCATTTATGGATAAGGATATATACATATTGTATCTGTTTTGAGAATAGATATCATTAAGTAGGCAAATTATATTACACCCTGCTAAGTAGAATTCTGTGTTCTGGCAAACTTACCTGTTGTTTTCAATATTGATCTATATGATTGTTGAAAGGAAGCCTATTTGTTGATCTAGATTGTTCTTTTGTGAATTTTTTGTTGGAAGCAATGTATTAGAGAATTAAATGTTTTGTCAAAGTAGGAAAATGTTAAATTAATTTCCTTTTTTTTGAGATGAAGTTTCGCTCTTGTTACCCAGGCTGGAGTGCAATGGCGCGATCTCGGCTCACCGCAACCTCCGCCTCCTGGGTTCAGGCAATTCTCCTGCCTCCGCCTCCTGAGTAGCTGGGATTACAGGCATGCGCCACCATGCCCGGCTAATTTTTTGTATTTTTAGTAGAGACGGGGTTTCACCATGTTGACCAGGATGGTCTCGATCTCTTGACCTCGTAATCCACCCGCCTCGGCCTCCCAAAGTGCTGGGATTACAGGCTTGAGCCACCGTGCCCGGCCAATTTCTAATGAATATACTTAGTACTATCATCATTGGTCAAAGACTTGATAAAGTGTTAGTTGCTACACAGTAAGAATTTTAACTATATTAAAAACACATGACTAACTTCAAAGTGAATATACTTAATACTGTCATTGCCATATTAGTGATATTAGTTGCTATACAGTAATAGTTTTAAATATTTTATAAACACATATGACTATTTGGCTTCAAACAGGCATATAGTAGAAAATCAACAGTGTGTTTTTAGGGAGAAAGTGATAAATGAGAGTCTGTTTTTACTCTTACTGGTGATAGATTCCTGGCTAAGTTGAACATGATGTTTTTAAAAACAGTCTGTGAAATAGATAAAATCTATTACTCTGTTTTGTAAATAGGATTGAAGAACAATGAAGTGTATTTGGAATTTGAAATGTTCAAAAAAAAAAAAGAAAGTAATGAAACCACAAAGGATTTCTTCCTTCGCATCTGGGCTGAGAAGATAAATACCAAGGAAGAAGAAAAGATTGTTTAACCTGCTTAGAAGTAATTGGGACTGTAGTCAATAGGAATAGCATATTATCTTTCATTAAAAAATGCTTTTGAGTGACCTCTCGAAGGAAATGTCTAGTGAAGTATTGCTAAGTAGAAGTTCTATCCAGGTTCTTTAGTGAATTTATAAACTAAATTGTATGTAGTCAATTAATTTTAACTAAGTAGAGCTTGAAAATTTTGTGTTTGAACAGCCTCAGCAACTTTAACAGTAGCTTTGTCAGTATTTATACATTTATAGAGAGTATGATTAAATTTACCATGCTTTAAAAAGAATTCTAAATTTGAAAAATAAAGGAGCAAGTATATGGTGAAAGAGTTGTCACCATAATTTGGGGCATACTTCTCAAACTGGAGTACATTACCTTGTGTCAATGGATATCATAAGGTTTAGAATCTAAGCTGTGGGAACAAACAAAAATTTTTAAGTACCAACTTTACTTGATGGTATTAATTTAAATAACTTTAATATTAAGGTAAGCATGAGTAAATTGGGCAAAAAGTTTAGAATTCATGTGAGGTTTTAAGATGAAATCAGAAACTTCAAAGAAATTTCAAGTGAACCCATATATTTCAAGTGAGCTCCAGATCTCATCATTCTTCGGTTACTGGCTCTTTGGCAAAAAAATTAAGGAGCACTGGATCATAGAAAGAACACTGAAAAAACAATGTTCTCATACTATTCTGGTTAGTAAAGTTTTATAACCTTAAGTATATTATATAACCCTCTCTCAGGTTTTCTTACCACTAAAATGAAGAAATCACTCTTTAAGATCACTTCAAGGCTCTCATGGCAATATATATTTCTGTCTTTTAGCCTTCTGACCAGCAGGAAAGAGAAATATAGGGTATTAGACCTAGTTAACTTTTTTATATCTTTATAATGGGAATGATTGTAGAGGGGGTAGGCTACACATAAACATGCAGGAGAATAAGAAATAGAAGAATGATCAAAGAAGGAAAATATTTAGTAAAATTTTTGTGACATTAATCTTTTTACTATTATCAGTCTTATAGTTAGGTTTCAGACAGCTCAGGACTCACTTTGTCAATAAAATCTTTCCTTGGAATTCTCTTCAATGATGCCTTTCTTTTCCTTACAGTGTTTATAAATGTCTATACCCTGTAATCATTTGCATATGGGAGGCTGCATGGTGTAGTTTAAAAAGGAAAGAACTTTGGAGTCAGTTAGACTTGGATTTCAGACCCTTATTTGCCCTTTATTTTGGGAAATTATTTAACCTCTCTGAATTTCAGTTTTCTTCTCCAAAATGAAAATGGCAATATCTACTTACAGAGTTTTCAGAACTAACAGAGGTAACGCATGTGGAAATGCCTAGCATTTTCATTTGAGATACTCAGCCATTTTTGGCTCCTTCCTCTTTATATGTTGCTTTGGAGCAGTTTGCTGCTGTTTCATGTATACATGTCTTATTCAAAGTAGATTTTAAAGTTTTTGAGACATATGGTTGTGTTCTTTACTTCTTTTGTGCCTTTCTGTCGTAGCATCTGTTAATGAAGTAATTGGATAGAAGGTGTTTAATAAAAAAATTGGGTGGTATGAAATTTATATAGTACCTTAGGAAACACTTAAGTAAACCAGAACTTGGCTATTATTACTAAAATGACATTTCAGGGTAGATGAAGTGAGGTTGAATAGTTTTTAAAAGGTATATTTTTCTGGTAACAGGATGATATTTAAATGATGTGTTTTTGAGATGTTTTATAGTATTAAATTTTGTATATTGCTTTAGTTTTGTATCATTTGTATGATTATTGTAATGAAATTTGATTTCTTAAAAACTAAAAATTTGAAATTATAGGTCAAAAAATTCTAAAAATGCTCTTATGTTTGAAGGTTGATTATGCCGATCAAAACACTGATGGGAGTCAAAAGTTATACCTCTTCTCCCACTTTCAAGATAAATAACATTTTACTTCAGTTTCCTTACCTTTACATGGGGGTAAGTATGTTTACATTGTTGGGTTAATGTAAGAAATGAAATATATTAAATATTCAACACCTACTTCATACCAAGGCCCTATACTAAGTGAGGGATACGATAGTGATTAAGACAGTTCAATCTTTCTTGTTTTGGAGCATATATTCTAGCACTACCATGAAAACATTTTTCAGTCGAGTTGGATATTGTTTTTATGTGAAGCCATTTTTTAAAAATAGAAATTACATATTTTTTTAGATGAAGCCTCACTCTGTTAGCCAGGCTAGGGTGCAGTGGTGCAATCTCAGCTTGCTGCAACGTCTACCTCCCAGGTTCAAGCAATTATCCTGCCTTAGTCTCATGAGTAGCTGGGATTACAGGCACCCGCCACCATGCCTGGTTCTCTGTGTGTGTGTGTGTGTATGTGTGTGTGTTTACGAGGGACAGGGTTTCACTATGTTGGCCAGGCTGGTTTTGAACTCCTGACCTCAAATGTTCTGCCTGCCTTGGCCTCCCAAAGTGCTAGGAATACAGGCATGAGCTACCGAGCCCAGCCCATTGATATAAATTTTTAAACTGCAACATATTTCCTGCTTTCTAAGATAGGAGATATTAAACATATTTTTTTTTGTTTAATCAGGTTTAAATAATTTTAGCTAACATTTATTAGGCAATTATATGTTTTATTTATGCTAAGCACTTTGGATATATTATTTAATCTTTACAATTTTTATTAAGTACTGTCTTACTCCTCTTATATTGACTGAGGAGTAGAGAGGTTAAGTAACTTTCTAAAGACTACATCAGTGACAGTGGCAGTGGCAGAATTGAAGCACAAATATGACTATGCTTTGCAATTATAGTTTTTGGTTTTTGTTTTTTTTTTTCTGAGATGGAGTCTCATTTACTCTCACGCAGGCTGGAATGTAGTGGCGTGATCTTGTCTCACTGCAACCTCCACCTCCCAGGTTCAACCTCAGCCTCCCGAGTAGCTGGGACCACAGGTGTGCCTGGCTCATTTTTGTATTTTTAGTAGAGATGGGGTTTTACCATGTTGGCCAAGCTGATCTTGAATTCCTGACCTCAAGTAATCCATCTGCCTCAGCCTCCCAAAGTGCTGGGATTACAGGAGTGAGCCACCATGCCTGGCCGGCAATTATATTTCTACATTCTCTTCTGAATATCTGTTACTGTGAAGTGATAGTATATTTTCATAACGTTTTTGCTTTCCAGGTTTTACCCACTTGCCTTTCCTCTTCTGGTTTCTAATCTATATCCTTGGGAACCACATAAACTTGCTAAGAATTATTTGTGATATTACATCCAGTTAGAATTGAAGTGAGAGTCTAAAAGCAAGTATTTTCACTTTGTGTTCAGGGTATCAGAAAATGAGTAGGTATTACTATAATAAATAGCTTTATTTCTTTGTATAGTACTTCGTGATTTTAGTATCATGGCTAAATGTGTCTGCATGATGCTGCAAATGTTAATAAAAGTGCAGAAACTTATGAGTGAAAGAGATTAAGTGCAATCTTAATGCTAAGTGAAAATGACATGTTTCCTTTAATTATTTATTGTTCTTTTAAAAAACACATTAAAGTGCACTTGAAATTAACAATCTTTAAAGTCTAATTCACGGTTAAGAACTGTTGGGTATCTTATACATATGAAACTGAATAGAGTAAAAATACTACTTTTGGTTGGGTGCAGAGGCTGATGCCTGTAATCTCAGCACTTTGGGAAGCCGAGATGGGTGGATCACCTGAGGTCAGGAGTTTGAGACCAGCCTGGGCAATATGGTGAAACCCTGTCTCTACTAAAAATACAAAAATTGGCTGGGCGTGGTGGTGCGTGCCTGTAATCCCAGCTACTTGGGAGGCTGAGGCAGGAGAATTGCTTGAGCCCAGGAGGTAGAGGTTATAGTGAGCCAAGATTGCGCCAGGTTATAGTGAGCCAAGATTGTGCCATTGCACGCCAGCCTGGATGACAGAGCGAGACTCTGTCTTGAAAAACAAAACACTGCTTTCAGATGTAAAAAGATAAACATTTACACAGTGGTGCTCCCTTCTTTACTTTCACCTAAGAGTGAGTACAGGACATTTTGATTATAGTGCAAACTTTAAAAATTATGTTTTCATAAAATTAATATCCACATTGTAGAAGTTAAGTTTGAATTAAACTGAAAGTAGGTACTACCCAAAGCAATCTACAGATTCAGTGTAGTACTATCAGTGACATTCCATACCAATGACATTCTTCACAGAAGTAGAAAAAAAAAGTTAAAATTTGTATGGAACTGTAAAAGACCTGGAATAGCCAAAGCAATCCTGAACAAAAAGAACAAAGCTGGAGACATTATACTATCAGACTTTAAAATATGCTACAAAGTGATAGTAACCAGAACAGCATGATACTGGTGTAAAAACAGACATATAGACCAAAGGAACAGAATAGAGAACCCAGAAATTAATCTTCGTATCTACAGCCAACTGAGTTTTGACAAAGGTACCAGGAACACTTGCTGAGGAAAGGGCAGTATCTTCAAGAAATGTTTCTGGGAAAAAGGATATCCATATGCAGAAGAATGAAACTGGAGCCTCACCTCTTATTCTGTACAAAAATTAAAATGAATCAAAGACCTGCATGTAAGACAGGAAACTATAGAACTGCTAGAAGAAAACATAGGGAAATGTTTCAGGACATTGGTCTGGGAAAAGATTTTATAAATAAGACCTCAAAAGTACAGGTAATGAAAGCAAAAATAAACAAGTAGATTATAGCAAACTAAAAAGCTTATGCACAGCAAAGGAACTAATTGACAGAATGAAAGGTAGCCGATAGAATGGGAGAAAATATTTGTAAACTGTTCATCTGACGGAGGATTAATACCTAGGATAGTGCTTTGCAGACACCGCCGCTGCCTGGAGCCTCGTAGTATCAGCCATGGTCAACCCCACCGTGTTCTTCGACATTGCCGTTGACGGCGAGCCCTTGGGCCACGTCTCCTTCGAGCTGTTTGCAGACAAGGTTCCAAAGACAGCAGAAAACTTTCGTGCTCTGAGCACTGGAGAGAAAGGATTTGGTTATAAGGGTTCTTACTTTCACAGAATTATTCCAGGGTTTATGTGTCAGGGTGGTGACTTCACATGCCATAATGGTACTGGTGGCAAGACCGTCTACGGGGAGAAATTTGATGATGAGAACTTCATCCTAAAGCATACAGGTCCTGGCATCTTGTCCATGGCAAATGCTGGACTCAACACAAATGGTTCCCAGTTTTTCATCTGCACTGTCAAGACTGAGTGGAAGGATGGCAAGCATGTAGTCTTTGGCAAGGTGAAAGAAGGCTTGAATATTGTGGAGGCCATGGAGCGCTTTGGGTCCAGGAATGGCAAGACCAGCAAGAAGATCACCATTGCTGACTGTGGACAACTTTAATAAGTTTGACTTGTGTTTTATCTTAACCACCAGACCATTCCTTCTGTAGCTCAGGAGAGCACCCTCCACCCCATGTGCTCGCAGTATCCTAAAATCTGTGCTCTCACTGCAGTTCCCTTTGGGCTCCATGTTTTCCTTGTTCCCTTCCATGCCTAGCTGGATTGCAGAGATGAGTTAAGTTTATGATTATGAAATAAAGACTAAATAACAATTGTCTGTCCTTGTTTGAGTTAGGGTGTTGATGTAGGCTTTATTTTAAGCAGTAATAGGCTACTTCTGAAACATCATTTTTTTGCTTAATTTTACATAGTGCTTAGGTTTTTTTTTTTACTTTTCCAGACCCAGGAAGTCTCAATGTTTGTTGAGTGGAATATTGAAAATGTAGGCAGCAGCTGGGCGTGGTGTCTCACGGCCTGTAATGTATTACCTGAGACAGAAGATCACTTAAGGGCAGGAGTCAAGATCAGCCTGGGCAATATAGTGACACCTCTCTCTACAAAAAATAATTAGCTTGTCCTGGTGGTGCATGCCCGTAGTCCTAGCTGATGTGAGAGGATTGCTTGGGCCCAGAGTTAAGCCTGTGGTGAGCTATTATCATGCCACTGCACTCCAGCCTAGGTGTCAGAGTGAGGCCCCATCTCTTGAAAGTAGGCAGAGGCAGGAAAAGCAAGGAGCTGGAAGGTTGGACTGGTGTTCAATGAGTTTATGCATTTAGAGGTGTTCTTAAGAGTGACTAGTGTGACAAATTGAGAAATGTTAATAGCTTTTTTTTTTTTTGAGATAATCTCTGTCACTCAGGCTGGAGTGCAGTGGCACTATCTTGGCTCACTGCAGCCTCTGCCTCCGGGTTCAAGTGATTCTCTTTTTCTCAGCCTCCTGAGTAGCTGGGAATATAGGCACGCACCACTATGCCCAGCTGATATTTGTGTTTTTAGCAGAGATGGGGTTTCATCTTGTTGGTGAGGCTGGTCTCAAATTCCTGACCTCAACTGATCCTCCTGCCTCAGCCTCCCAAACTGTTGTTGAGCCACTGTGCCCAGGCTTTTTCTGTAACAAAGCTTAAGCTTCAACAGTGCTGGCGATCTGGTCAAAGGGATAGCCTTTCCTTGATTGAGGACTTGACTCTTCATGAAATTAAATACATAGTGCTGGCAATTAGATGTATAGGGTGAACAGTATGTCAGGATAATCTTAGAAAACCTCCCAAATGCCCACCTTAACTGACCTCTAGGGTTTTTAACACAGCAATCAAATTTGCCTATCCTAAGGGTGTCAGATTTAATGACTTGGGGTGTTCTGCAATTTTTGTTTTATTGTCTGGCTGGTTCCCTCTGTGTGAATTATTGCCACCAGCACTTGTGCGTCTCAGTACTATAGTCTCGTGACGTATTCCCTGAGTGACATCATTCAGTGTCTTAGTACTTTAGCTCAGTCCTGAGCGCAAGGTGAAAATAAACATCAAACATCCTCTCAAAAAAAAAAAAATACCTAGGATATACAAGGAAGTCAAATATCTCAACAGCAAACAAACAAAACTGCAGAAAACTCAATGTGATTAAAAAAATGGGACATTTCTCAAAAGATACACAAATGGCAAAAAATATATTAAATAATGTTCAGCATCACTAATCATCAGGAAAATGAAAATCGAAACCACAGTAAGGTATTATCTCACCCCAGTTAGGATCACTATTATCAAAAAGGCAAAGAACAACAAATGCTGCCAAGGATGTAGGGAAAAGGGACCTCTTATATACTGTTGAAAGGAATGTAAACAAGAACAGCCACTATGGAGAATGATATTGAGGTTCTTTAAAGGACTGCAAATAGAACTATCATATGATCCAGCAATTTCACCACTGGGCATTTACCCAAAGAAAAGGAAATCAGTATACGGAAGAGACATCTGTACCATATTTATTATAGCAGCACTATTTATGATAGCCAAGATATAGATTCAATCTAGGTGTCCAACAGAAGATAAATGGACAAAGAAAATGTGGTATATATACATAATGGAATACTATTCAGCCATAAAGAATGAAATCCTGTCATTCATGGCAACCTGGATGGAACTGAAGGACATTATATTAAGTGAAATAAGCCAGGAATGGGAAGTTAAAACACTGCATGTCCTCTTATGTGGAAGCTTAAAAAAAAGTTGGTTTCACAAAAGTAAAGTAGAACAAAGGATACTAGAGGCTGGGAAGATTCAAGGGAAGCGGGTATCGGGAAAGATTTGTTGAAGGATGCAAAATTACAGCTAGACTGGATAAATAAATTCTAGTCTTCTGTAGCACTGTAGGGGTGACTGTAGTTGACAGTAATATATAGTTTCAAATAGCTAGAAGCAGGATATTGAATGTCCCCAACACCAAGAAATGATAAATGTTCAAGATGATAGATATATTAATTATTCGGCTCTGATCACTATACATTTTATGTATTAAAACATCACTATGTGCCTCATAAATATGTACATTATTGTATGTCAACATAAAATGTAAAAGAAAATTTAAAAAATTTGCCAGTGAGAAAGCTCCTAAATTCTTATGTCATTCTTTTAATTAGTAAAATTTATTAAAGTATATTTGTGTGTTATTATGTAATAATACAGAAAGGTAAAATGTGAAATTAAGCCTCATTACATTACTTCTCTAGTTTCTCTCTAGTGTTAAGCACTAAAAAAAATCTTTTTTGTGGGCTGGGCGCGGTGGCTCAAGCCTGTAATCCAGCACTTTGGGAGGCTGAGGCGGGTGGATCACGAGGTTAAGAGATCGAGACCATCCTGGTCAACATGGTGAAACCCCGTCTCTACTCAAAATACAAAAAATTGGCTGGGCATGGTGGCATGTGCCTGTAATCCCAGCTACTCAGGAGGCTGAGGCAGGAGAATTGCCTTAACCCAGAAGGCGGAGGTTGCGGTGAGCCGAGATCGCACCATTGCACTCCAGCCTGGGTAACAAGAGCGAAACTCTGTCTCAAAAAAAAAAAAAAAAATCTTTTTGTTTATTCTTTTGTATACAATCAGATATTTGATATATTTGAATATGTGTATGTGGATCATACATCAGAATTTGCAAATTGATGGACCACTGGCCATAATTGACTACTACACGTTTCATTAGTCCCTACTGTATTTTAGAAAAAGTATTTGTTTCCAATGCTTAAAAAAAGATATTTCATATAAAATCCCTATTTTTTTGAATTTTTTTTTTTTTTTGAGACAGAGTTTTGCTCTTCTTGCCAGGCTGGAGTGCAATGGTGTGATCTTGGCTCACTGCAACCTCTGCTTCCTGGGTTCATGTGGTTCTCTTGCCTCAGCCTCCCGAATAGCTGGGATTATAGGCATGCACCACCATGCCCAGCTAATTTTTTTGTGTTTTTAGTAGAGACAGGATTTCTCCATGTTAGTCAGGCTCGTCTCGAACTCCTGAACTTGTGATCTGCCTGCCTCCGCCTTCTCCCAAAGTGCTGGGATTACAAGTGTGAGCCACCGTGCCCAGCCTTTTTGCCTCTTAAGATTCAGCAACACACAACATGTTTCTCCTATGATAATAGTTGGTTAGAGTTACTGTCCAGTTTCTGTTTAATATATGTTGGCTGCCTGACCTTGGTAGGCATTTGTGATTGTGATTCTTACTCATACATAGTATTTTGCACTTCTTTCACTCCCTAACTCTGTAGCATATTTTAGACATCTTTGCATATTAGTAAAAATAATGGTAGTTAACTTTATTGAGAGCCTATGAAGTGTAAAATACCTTTTAGAGCCTGTTACAGAGCCTATTAATTCATTTAATCCTCATAATAATATGTTAGTATTATCACCATTTTACAGTTGAGGAAATTGTCGCAGAGAAAGATAAGTAACTTGCTCAAGTTATTGCAGTAAACGAACAGGCTACAAGTTAAATCCATGTAGTCTGTCCATAGAGTGTAAGCTCTTACCTACTACATTACACTCCTTCTTGGCATGTCAAAATTATTTCATAGAGATCTTCAAAGATGTTTATATACATCTTTTACTTTAATGGGCCTCTCTTATTGCATTGTAGGTTATGCTATAAGCAATGTAATCATGGACTCTTACTCTCCATTTTAGTGCTCTGTTTTCTGAGTATGTTGCAGGCTGACTTTCTTCTTATAGTCAGAATTGTGGAGTTATAATGGAGGAATAGATTGAGAAGTTATAGTAATAAAGCGTTTCATGTTTTGCCATTCCCAACTAGTGAGCCCAGAGGAAATACTTCCTTTTTTTATTTTTGTTTTAGGCTCAAGGGTACATATGCAGGTTTGTTATATAGGTAAACTTGCGTCAAAGGGATTTGTTGGACAGATTATTTCATCACCCAGGTACTAAGCCTGGTACACAATAGTTATTTTTCCTGCTTATCTCTCCTCCCACCCTCTACCCTCAAGTAGGCCCCAGTGTAGTGTCTATTATTCCCTTCTTTGTGCCCATGAGTTCTTTTAACTTCTACTTATAAGTGAGAACATCTGGTATTTGGTTTTCTATTCCTGCATTAGTTTGCTGAAGATAATGGCCTCCAGCTCCATCCATGTTCCCACAAAAGACATGATCTCATTCTTTTTTATGGCTGCATAGTATTCCAGGATGTATACATACCACATTTTCTTTATCCAGTTTGCCACTGATGGGCATTTAGGTTGACTCCATGTCTTTGCTATAGTGAATAGCGCTGCAGTGACCATTCATGTATATGTGTCTTTATGGTAGAATGATTTCTATTCCTCTGGGTATATACACAGTAATCGAACTGCTGGGTTAAATGGTAGAGGAAATATTTTTTTTTTCTCATGTCATTTGTATATAAACTTCCAAGATGCTCCTTTACCTGGCGTGACTCACATGTCAATTTTGGAGCTCATCATTGTAACTAGAAGGTTGAAGACTGATTGGCCAGGTCTGTATCACAAGTCCTTGGGAGTAGGGATACTAAATAGGTAACCTCACCAGAATCACATAGAGAGGGTGTCTTAGTCTAGGCTGCTATAACAAAATACCTTAGACTGGGTAATCCATAAACAACAGAAATTTGTTTCTTACAGTTCTGGAGGCTGGGAAGTCAAAGATCAAGGCACTAGCAGATCTGGTCTGGTGAGGGCTTGTTCCTCAGAGATAATGCCTTAGATGTGGCTTTCTTGCTTTGTCCATATATGTTGTAAGGGCAAGAAGGCTCCCTGAAGCCTCTTTTCTAACAGTACGAATCCCATTCATGAGGGTGGAACCCTCGTGACATAATCCCCTCCGAGGCTCTACTTCTGAAAGTAGATGGGGTGTGGGGTAAGGTTTTAACATGTGAATTTTGGTGAGGGACATATATTCAGACCACAGCAGAGGGAAAAAAGGAAGTCGTTAAAGGAGAGGAGTTTCTGTCACTAAAAGGAGAAAAGTGTATTGAGCAGACAACTTCTTTTTTAGAGGTTCCCTGAAGCCTTGATGCCTTTTTGCTTTATTCTTTTTTCCCTAAGAATGTAGTTCATTATATCAGTCACTCTTTCCTCTTTCTCCTGCTTCTGCCATGAAAATGCTCCTCTGACAGATAGTTTTAAATTAGAATTGGAATAAGTTAGGGTGCGACCATCAGCAGCTTAAACCCAGGTCCCTGTGATGTCAAGGGTGGTTAATTTATATCAGGAGAACTCACAATGATTGACTTCCACTTTTTCATACTCTCTATATAAAGAATGGTTCTCTAAGGATGTTTTAGAATAGTAATAAACACATAATTGAAAGATTTTTACCCACTTTTTAAAGAGCCTTTTATGTTGCTTTATTTTGAATTTATGATCACCTATGGGTCTTTTTTCTACAAATGGTGCCTCCCAATGTTTCCTAAATTTTGTTCTACCAACACTTGTCTGGGAGATGTTAGAGTGAGTATGTATTATATGAAAATGCTTTTACATGATCAAATAAATATGGAAAGTGCTACATAATGTATCCCTCCTTTTAGAGATTGACAGTATATAGAGGCATATTAAAGATGTCAGTAATAATGGTGGAACCTGGCTGGGTGCGGTGGCTCATATTTGCAATCCTAGCACTTTGGGAGACCGAGGTGGGCGGATCACCTGAGATCAGGAGTTCAAGACCAGCCTGGCCAACTTGGTGAAACCCTGTCTCTACCAAAAAAAAAAAAAAAAACCTCACAAAAATTAGCCAGGCATGGTAGTGCATGCTTGTAATCCCAGCTACTTGGGAGTCCAAGGCAGGAGAATGGCTTGAACCCAGGAGGCAGAGGCTACAGTGAGCCAAGATCGGGCCAGTACACTGCAGCCTGGCAACAGAGTGAGACTCTGTCTCACAAAAAAAAAAAAAAAAAAAAAAAAAAGAGAGAAATTGTGGAATTTCTTAACCTTTATTTAGTTTAATGCATCCAAACTTATTTGAAAATTGAACACTTTTTCAAGATAAACAAAAGCTCTGTTTAACACCTCTGTAGGAAATGGTGGTATTTCCCCTGCAGATGATCTCTTGGAAATCTGTGTATGATTTAGGTATATATTATTTTATTTTTTTGTTGTAGAAATAATTTTTTTACAATAATCTATTGTAAAAATTATTTTATCCTGGATTTACCTTTTAAAATATATATATATATATATTTATATATATTTTCCTAATCACCAGCTCTTTATTTCTTTGTCCTTTTTTTTCATGTTAAAATGTTGACTGAATATATTCTTACTGTAGTCCTAAAATCTACGATAGCAAAGACTAGAAACTGACCAGTCTTGGTTCTGTTACTCCTGTGCGGGAAAAGAACACTGGATGAAGTTCAGTTTTGCATTTTACCAGTGGGAGTTTAGTATCCGTATTTGTAAAATGGAAAGTTGACTAGATGGTCTCTAAAATCTCCTTCAGCTATAACATTTTGTTAATCCCAAATCTGAGGAACATACCTCATGTTTACCATTTCATAATTGCTGAAGTCTATTAGTGACAGTAAAATTAATGGTCTGAAGTGTTTTCCTTCAAACAGGAAAAATTACTATAAAAAGACACAGACATTCATAACAAGTGTAAAGGAAAATAAATGTTTGTCACTTCCACTGCACAATATATGCAATTTTATTTCATTCAGTATCACACGCTACAGAGGTTCAAATTGCTGAATACATAGACGTTTGGAAAAAATTACATGAACTTAAATGTAATGACTGATTCTCAGAATCAAGGTTTAGAAGAAGAATAATGATTTAGGGGTATTCGAGGTATTCCCTATTTTTTTTTTAATTTAAAATGTTTTGCTGCACTGGAGATCTAGAAAACAAAAAATTAGCACTCCCTCCAAAATAGTTATTATTTTGCTATTGTATATTTAAAATAAAGCTATCATAAAATAAGACATACCTTTGATGAACAATATTATGTTTTAGGTTCACACAGATACTAAGAATAGTAGGTGGGCTCTGGATTAGACCACCTGGATTTATACCTAAGTGAAGTGAGGTTTTTAGAGTTATTTTACTTCTCTAAGCTTTAGTTTCTTCATCTGTAAAGTGGAAAACAATACTAATATGACTGCCTTAGAGGGTTGTTGTGATAAGTGAGATAATAAGTAAGCATTTAATGGGTGTGCTCACATACTAAATAATCATTAAATGTTTGTTGTTGTGTATTATAATAAATTTGAATATAATTACCTTTATAAATATAGCACCAGAAGCAATCTGTACGACTGTTGGATATCTGACCTTAATCTTGATGTATCCTATGCTCATTTGCCACTATTCTATCTTATTTTAGGAACATCATAACTCTTCAGTACTGAACTGGGGTTCTGCTTGATCTAAATTTTTGTTTTCCAGCTTAAGGTTTGGTCAGTTAGAGTTAGAAGATGCTAGTTGTTGTGTAGTACTTAAAAGCAAGACTTTGAGCTTTTTGAGATATAGGTTTAAAGTAAAGTATGTACAGAAAACTGTCTTGATAGTCTCTAAGGCTTCTAAAGACCTGTGGAGAAAATTCATATATATATATGAGTACTATGGTTATGGAATACTGAGTACTCTAGTTAAGAAGGTGTTTGAAAGTTTGAAATGTTATGCAGATAGGGCAGTATTGCAGGGTAGTAAAGTGATAGTAAAATAAAACTATATAGATGGTTGTTGATTTGTCATAGAGGAACTTTAAAGTGATAGATGAGGACCTTATGTGTTTGAGGTTAAATAGACAATGATTTGGGGCATTAGGGAAATGAATACTATGTATAATGGGAAAACTTTTAGAACTATCAGATTCCAAAAGAGAATCTATCAAATTTAGAGCATTGCCAAAAATAATTTTTGGTAGAAAAATTTGAGAATCATTAATTTAGTTTTTTTTTTTTTTTTTTTTTGAGACAGTCTCTCTGTTGCCCAGACTGGAGGGCTGTGGTGCCATCTCAGCTCACTGTGGCCTCCGTCTCCTGGGTTCAAGCAATTCTTCTGCCTCAGCCTCCCGAATAGCTGGGATTACAGGCACCTGCCACCATGCCTGGCTAATTTTTGTACTTTTAGTAGAGACAGGGTTTTGTCATGTTGACCAGGCTGGTCTTGAACTCCTAACCTCAGGTAATCTGCTCATCTTGGCCTCCCAAAGTGCTGGGATTACAGGCATGAGCCATCATGCTCAGCCTAATTTAGGTTTATACTGGACTTAGATTTTCAAATTTTCTTCTGTAGATGGGTTTGTGAATTGTTAATTTAAAAAAATTTTGGGCAGCTAAGGCAGGAGAATCGCTTGAAACTGGGAAGCGGAAGTTGCAGTGAGCCGAGATTGCGCCATTGTACTCCAGGCTGGGCAACAAGAGCAAAATTCCACCTCAGAACAAATAAACAAAATTGTACATTCATTTATTTCTGATTTTTAGTGCCATTCAGGAGTGGATCAATAATACATGATAGACTCACAGATGAATAATGCACACTCCCCAGATAGTAGATACTTTTAAGCAGCTAAATAATAATGGATCTGATTTTGTTATTTTATTGTTTTTCTGTCTATGAGTAATGTATGACCATCATCTGATTTGTTAACAAACAATACACCTCAACTCAGTATGTACAATATCATGTACTTTGCATGGTGTTAGGCTAAAACTACTAAGTATTTGTAATGTTATGCTTTAAGTATGATTAGTTGATTATAAAATGGTTTATATTTTAAGATATTTTTATATTGAAACAGTTGCCAAGTACTACATGACAGGGTTTGCAAAGCTTTTTTAGTAAAAGACTAGATAGTGATTTTTTAGGCTTTGTGAGCTGTATATGATTTCTCTCACAGCTATTCAGCTCTGCCCTTGTAGCATGAAAACAGATGTAGGCAGCATATAAATGAATGAGCATTATGGTGTCCCACGGAAACGTTATTTATAAAAAGAAATGGCAGGCCAGAATTGGTCTTAGGGCTGTAGTTTGCCAACCCCTTCTTGAAGACGTAGTCTGTTGTAAGGAAAATATAATTCCAAGTTGCCTGCAGGTGAATTGAACTTTTATATTAGTTAAAATTTATATTACAAAACATCACCAAACTTAGTTACTTGAAACTGTGATTTAATATTTTTCACATTTCTGTGAACTAACTTGGTGGTTCTGCTTCAGGTGGCATTTATTGGGGTTCTGATACAGCTGTGATCATCTGGAGGCTCAGCTGGAACTGTTGGCCAGGGCTTTGGTTCTCCTACATGTGGGTCTTTCTATATGGCTGATTTGTTAGCCTGATGGTGTGATAGCTGGGTTCTAAGAGGTATTCTAAGAGCAAGCATTGTGAAACAGAAGCAGCAGAAGATGCCAGGCCAATTAAGGGATAGGCCTCAACCTTTCACAGCTTTACTTCTGCCATTTTTCTGTTGGTCAAAATAGTCACAGGCTTAGCTCAGAGTCTGTGGGAAGAGGCTACCCAAGGGTGTGAATGCTAGGAAGCATGGTTAATTGAGGATATTCAAAGTATCCTCAGAATATCATGAGATTGTTTTGGTTGCAAGTGACAATTCAAATTGCATTAGCTTTAGTAAAAGGGAACGCTTATTATAAGAATATTGAGGTGTCTGTCTCACAAAACCCAAACACAGGATTGGGTTTGAGGAACACTGGACCCAGGTTGAAGATTCCCAAGGACTGTTTCTCATCTTTGCTCTACCCTATAAGTAGTCATTTTCTCTCACAGATCTGCCTTTTCCACTTTGAGAAAATCAGTGTTAACAGCTCCCTGATTATTTACATATTACCATTTCAGCCATTCAGAGGACTGACTTTATTTTCGCAGTGTTTCTAAAATGTTTGAGAAAGAACACTGATTGTCCTAGATCAGTCACCTGTGATCAGTGGATAGAGCTTAGGTTCTACAAACGACGTTGGCAGGAACAGGATCAGTTAACAGAAAAGGGATGCTGAATGTGTAGCCCCCAAATAGTCCACTTGTCTTCTCCTTAGGCATCAATTTATTAACAAATCTGTTAATTCATTTAATAAACGATTTTTCCTCATTACAGGCCTAATTTACTTCTTTATTCAGCTGTCTGCCTATGGCTATTTCATTGTTCTACTGGTGTATAAGCTAAAATAAGGACTGAAATGACTTGAATATTCATTGTAATCTCTTCCTGCTTTGAGTAGAGGACAGGAGCTTTTAGTATGTACTATCTCACTTTGCCACCATCAACATAAAATCGTATGTAAAGATGATCTTACTGTGTTGTCACCATTGATTTCCAGCGTTGACTTAGCTCATCTGGGTGGCTGAATGGTTATATCCTTCCTTTGGAAGGGGCCCACATGCATACATGAAAGCAACTAGCTAAAATGCAGAATGATATAAAAGCTATAATAGAAGTACAAGCAACATGCTGTGGGTGCACAGAGGAAGGAACAATTAATTTTGACTGAATGGCTGTAGGAGGGATGGCATTTTAAAGAGGTAGTGTTTCAGTAAGGCCTGGAAGAATGAATAACATATCCTTAGAAAAGAAAGGAAAGGTAATCTGGCTGTCAGGTTTCTTGTCTGCTGAAACAATGGTACCAGAGTGTCTAGGCTAAAGTAGATGAGCTTAAATATAGGTATAGGACATTTAGGATAAAGAGCAGCATGCAGTTATCTGATTTTAACCACCTATTAAATTAGATTACAGAAATGAACACAGTTTTGTTAAATTTACACCTTAGGTGACTATCTGGTAATTTGAAATTTGAGAATTCAGTTTTTTATATTGAATGGCTTATTTCAAATACTCAGATTTTTGGATGTAGGAAGAACTTTAAGGAGTATCTATACTAACCCACTCTAGTAGGTAAAGAAACTAAGACCTGTTAGATGATTTGCTTAAGGTTACATATTTAAATGACCGATTTGGGGCTAAAATACCTTTCTCCTGGTCTTGGATATTTTTGAAGACTTATCCAGTATATCCTTTATAATAAGATTTTTTTCCAGTGTACACCCATATGAATTGCTTGCTGGAGTAGCAGTTTTTAAATTCGAGATATAACATGCATACAGTAAAATGTACAAATGTTAATTGTATAGCATGGTGTGTTTTTTATGTGTACAAACTCTTAAAATTAATGCTCAAATCAAATGTACATCTCCAGCACTCCAGAAACCTCTCCTTCATGTTTTTCACAAGTTAATAATTATCCACTTCTCCTGTCACTCCCAAGTAATTATTATTCTGATTTTTATCATCACAGATTAGTCTTGCCTGTTCTTGCACTTTGTATAAAAGGAATGACTTCTTTCATTTATGATGGTTATGATATTCATCCATGATGTTGGTGTACCTTGGTTCTTTTATTGCTGTCAAGTATTTCATTGAATGAATGGATCATTAGTTTTCTGTTAATGGACATTTGAATTGTTTGTAATTTTTGACTTAAAAAGGAAACCTGCTATGAATATTCTTACATATGTCTTTTGATGAATATATTGTTTCATGTTTAAGAGTAAAATTGCTGGATGGTTATTTTCCAAAGTGGTTCTTCCATTTTACATCCCTACCAGCAATGGAGAAGAGTTTGAGCAATTCTTCATTTTTGTCAATATTGGGTATTGTCAGTCTTTTTAATTGTAGTCATTCTGGTCACTGGCTTCTCTTTTTCATTTCCCAGGCAAATGATGATGGTGAACACCGTTTAATATATTAATTTTTGATGTATTTTAAAATTAGACTGTCTTTGTTTTATGGATTTATAAGAATTCCTTATATGAATATGAGACCTATGCATGGCAAATTGCTTCTCCCAGTCTGTGGCAAGTCTTTTCACTCTATTAATAGTGTCTTATAATAAATAAAAATTTTCAATTTTAATGGACCTCAATTTATCAAGTTTGCTTTTTATGGTTTAGTTGGTTTTTAAATGTTTTGTTTAAGAAATCTTTGCCTATTACAGGATCATGAAGATATTCTCCAAAGTCTTCTTTTAGAAATTGTATTACTTTCTCTTTTTCTCAAAGCTCTATGATGCATTTCAAATTAACTTATATGAATAATGTATTATTATTTATTTTGTTTTTATTTTTATTTTTATTTTTAATAGAGATGAAGTTTCACCATGTTGGCCAGGCTGGTCTCCCACTCCTGACCTCCAGTTATCCACCCACTTCAGTCTCCCAAAGCTCGGGGATTACAGGCATGAGCTACCACGCCCAGCCCTCTTCTGTGGTTATTTTTAGTTATCTTAAAGATTTTAATAAACCTTCTTGATTATTTTAGTGTATCTTAATGTTTTACCACTTCCCAAACATTGCAAACTTAGGGCAGTTTAACTTTGTTTATTCCCTCCTGCCCTTTGCACTAATTTTTCATATTTTATTTCAATATATGATCCAGACTACATAGTTTTTTTGTAAATAGTTAATATTCTTTCATATTTATCCACATGTGTAACCTTTCTAATGGTCATTATTCATTTTTATATTTCTTTGACAGTATCTGAGATAATTTTCCCTTTTCCTTTAATATTTCTTGTAGTGTCACTCTTGGAGGCAGATTTTCTCAGCTTTTGTTTGTCTGAAATGCCTTTGGTTTGACTTCTTTTTTGAAGGAAATATTTATTGGTACAGAATTATGGGCTGAAATCTGTTGTTGTTTTGAGACAGGGTCTTGCTCTGTTACTGAGGCTGGAGTGCAATGGTGTCATTATAGCCTCTAACTCTTAGGCTCTAGCGATCCTCCTGCCTCATCCTCCTATGTAGGTGGTAGTACAGGTGGCATCGCCGTGGCCAGCTAATTTTTTTTTGTTTTAGGTTTTGTAGAAACAGGGTCTTACGATATTGACCAGGCTGGTCTCAAATTCCTGGCCTCTCAAACTGTTGGGATTGCAGGTGTGAGCTGTCAGGTCAAGCCTGAATCTTTTATTCTTATAGCACTTAAGATATGTAATTCCTTTGTGTTTGCTTATTGTTGCTTTTTTAAAGGAGTGTGTGTGTTTTGGCTGCTTTTAAGATTTTTATTTTTGTCTTTATTTCATAATAGTTTGTGTGGTGTTGAGGCCTGAATTTCTTTGTATTTATCATGTTTGGGGTTTGCTGGGTTCATTTTTTTTTTTTAATCAACTTTGAAAAAAATTGTATGTTATATCTTTATATTTTGTTTCTACCCCAATTTCTCTCTCCTCTAAACCGTGTTAGATGTTTTGACTGTTCCATATGTCTCATGTGGTTGTTCTGTCTTTTCTCTCTGTAGTTCAATTGTGTGTTTTCTCTTGAGCTAGTTTTTAAACTTACAAGTTCTCTCCTCTTCTGTGCCAGGTTTAATAACCTATCTAATAAGTTTTAGTATTTTATTTTCTCAGCTCTAGGAAATTTTATTATTTTTAAATAGGTTTCTTTTTTGTTGATTATCTCCATCCTTTTATAAATTTTGTTCATTTCTTTCCTTTCTTTTCATTAGCCAATTGATAACGGCTATTTTAAAGCCATTGTCTCCTATCTCCACTATCAGCATCATCTCTAGCTTTGATTTTAGTCTTGATTACAGGTCATTTTTTCTTGTTTTTTTTTTTTTCACATATACTGTAATTTTTATTATATACTGAAAGTTGTAATAATTTATGTAGAGGCTAAAGTTGATATCTTCCACCAGAGATGGTTCCCCTTTTTAATTGTTAGGCCACTTTAATTAGAGTTTTATTTGGGTCAGTCTGGATTGCAGTTTTAGTAAGATTTAGTTATTTCTGGTTTGTCTCTCTTGACATACTCAGATTTTTGATTGACAGACGGTCAGCTTTCTTCTCCTCAGCCCTGAAAAACTGCAGGGGATCTAATTCTGTTCTTTAGAGGTTTTGAGGTTAGTCCAGCAATCTCTTGCTTTATTTACTTACAGTGCTTTAAATTATGCAAATGTGGGAAGTCTGTCATGTGTTGTTTGTAGTTAGTCTCCCTTTTCTAGGAAGACATTTTTCTGCTGAGCACTGTGATAGTAAAGGAGATTTCACTCTACCCTTCTAACATTTCTCCCATCCTCTTTCATTACTTAGAATTCAGCAAATGTTCCTATCAGCCTTGCATTTGGGCTTTCTAGTTTTTAGACTACTGCATGAAAAAGCTCAGCTGCTTTCTACTGTCACCAGTAGAGTCTTTCTGTCTGGGCCAATCTCAATTCTCAAGCTGTGCCCAGAATTTTTAAATGCTCACAGGAAATGAAATGGCAGGTGGTTATCTGCTCACCTAGGAAGGACTCCTCTCTTTCTGGAATTTTAGTTCGTCTGCTTCTTGTTCTTTCATAAACAATCTGGTGTCTTAAAAATTGTATTGAAATTCATCTTTTTCTAGTTGTTGAAGCATTAAAATAACTGCTGTCCTTAAAGGTTGAAACAGCAAAATCTATTTGTTTTTCTGATTATAAAAGTAATACACAATGTATTAACTTTTGCTAAGTTGTGCTGCATAACAAATGACCTAAATATTTCAGCAGCTCACAACAATTGCTTATTTTTGCGTTTGCTACGTGTTGGCTGAAGGTTGGCAGTGGCTTTGCTCGTGCTCCACACATCTTCTAATTCTGAGATCCAGGCTGGAGAACAACTCCTATTTGGGCCATGCTGTTCTTGTAACAGAGGGAAAAAAGGAAACGATTTGGCAGAAATACACAGTGGCTCTTAAAACTTCTGCTTGGATGTTTGTTTATGTACCATTGGCCAAAGCAAACCAGTGGCTCAGGCCAAAGTCAATGGAGCAGGGATATTACTCTTTTGTAGTACTGTCAGTTACATAGGAACAGGTGTGGATGATGCTCCTTTTGAAGGAAGGTGGAGTGAATAATTACAAATTGTAATAAAATCCACCACACATGCTAATTGAAAATAAATTAAACAGATATATAATGTTTGTATTAGAATTTTTCCTTCAGCCTTCCATGATAATTAGTGATGATACTTTTGTGTATGTTAAGGATTGAAACCTTATTGTGCTAACTTGATGGTGTCTTTAAAAATAATAGTCTAGACATAAATCATGAATAAGACTTGCTTTTTTGGCCATTTACTCATAAGAACAGTAGAGTTCTCCAACTGGCTACACTTAGTTCTTGCTTTGTCAGGTAATCCCATGCTTACTATAATTCAATTTAGAGTTCTAAGTATAAAATATTTTTACTTGTTTATTTATTATTTGAGATAGCATCTTGCTCTGTCACCCAGGCTGGAGTGCCGTGGCATGATCCTGGCTCACTGCAGCCTCTGCCTCCTGGGTTCAAGCAATAATCAGGTCTCAACCCCCTGGGTAGCTGGGATTACCGGTGTGAACCATGGTACCTGGCTAATTTTTTTTTGTTTTTTTTCTTCTTTTTTGAGGCAGAGTCTTTCATTGTTGCCCAGGCTGGACTGCAGTGGCACAATCTTGGCTCACTGCAAACTCTGCCTCCCAGGTTCAAGTGATTCTCGTGCCTCAGCCTCCTGAGTAGCTGGGATTACAGGTGTGAGCCATCAAGCCCGGCTAATTTTTGTATTTTTAATAAAAATGAGGTTTCTCCATGTTGGCCAGTCTGGGCTCGAATTCTTGGCCTCAAACAATCCACCAGCCTTGGCCTCCCAAAGTTCTGGGATTGCAGGCATGAGCCACCACACCTGGCCTAAAATATCTTTAACACAAGTTTGGGTCTGATCCATGGCATGTTAGTGTCATCACTTTTTCGTTCTCTGAGAGAAAGATAAAAAAAAAATCAGAATTCTAAGATTTTGTAAAGGATATATATTTTTAAGGGAGAGGGTGCCAGAAATAGTAAGTCAGGAACAAAAAGTTCTTCATTTAGGTCAATTGTTTTGACCTAATATATTTCACAGTAGAGGTTAAAGTGGGTTAACTAGACTCCCTGTTAGAACAAAAATACCCATGAAGAGGGTTAAATTTATATAGTCATTTATATGTATAAATATTTTTCTATTTAGAGCATTTCTTAGTGGTTATGAAGGAGATCAATCTGTAGGGAAATGTGAAAGTGATTTTGTACATATTGTGGGGTAGGGCAAGATTCAGTATCATTTGGGAGTTTGGACACTGACTCCTTTTGGAGGAGGTTCATCCTTTTTGGAGGTTAGTATGCCAATGAAAAACAAATTTGCAAGGTAGCTTAGTGCTGTCAGTACCATGGACAGAATGATGTGAATGAGGCATATCTGGATTCAGATTCTGTTCCATTTATGTCTTTCAAACACTGTGTGATTTAGACAACTTAGTTAAGTCTTATTTATGACACAGGTAATAATTAGCTTGTTGATTCTAGCGTCTTTGAAGTATTCCTCTGTTCCTTGAGTCATCACTTCCTCTTTTATCCAACTTAAATTTTATAGTATTTTGTTATCTATGATTTGCATTCTCAACTTACTTACCTATACCTTCAGCTTTCTTGTCTGACTCTCGCTTGATCATACTCACTTGGAAAAACTACAGGCCAGCTTAAATTCAGCCATTTTTCAACTCTAAGTTAGTATCTGTTAGTATTTAAGTTAATAGCTGTATATGTCTAGAGGAAAATACAGAATCATGATGACTAGTTTTACTTAAATTCATGGTCAAAAATACAAGTATCAAGTGAGTCCTTAATACTACCTGGGATTCACATTATATTATACTAGATTGTTTATTCTTCAATTTTCTTAGATGACTTATTTCATGTTTTCTCTCATCAGACCTTCCAACCTCTCATCCTCAATCTCTCAGCTGATGATTTTGGGGGGTTCCTACTTCACTGAGAAAATTGAAGCATTCAGAACAGAACTTGCCCTGTTTAACCGTCTACCACCATACTGTCTTTCTACGTATTATTCTTTACTTCTGTATAACCATTGTCTTTGTTTGTGCATTAAATCTGTTTCCTTATTCCTACTTAGAAACATGCTCCAGCAGTTCTTCACTGTCACTCCTATGTCATAAAGTTTTTTCATATGGCATCACTACCATATGAAGACAAACCTACTTCTAGCTCTGTCTTTAAACCATCTTTTACTTGACCTTACTTCCCTTACTAGATAAGTTACTTGCTTCTGTTACAACAAACTCCTTGAAAGGATTATCTATGCTCACTGTCTCTAATTTTTTTCTTCTTGTTTCCCCTTAAATCTAGTATAATTAGGCTTTTGCAATTATCACTTGTGTTAGTCCACTGTCAGATTGCTATAAAGAAATACCTGAGACTGGGTAATTTATAAAGAAAAGAAGTTTAATTGGCTCACGATTCTGCAGGCCATATGGAAAGCATAGTGGCTGAGGCCTCAGGAAACTTAAAATCAGGGCAGAAGGCAAAGGGGAAAAAAGGCACATCTTACATGGCCAAAGCAGGAGGAAGAGAGAGAGTGGGGGTAGATGGTAGACACTTTTAAACAACCAGATCTCTGAGAACTCTGTCACTATACCCCAAGGGGGGATGGTGCTAAAATTAATTAATGAGAACTACACCACTGTGATCAAATCACCTCCTACCAGGCCCCACCCCCAGCTTTGGGGATTACATTTCAACATGATATTTGGGTGGGGGACACAGATCCAAACCATATCATCGAATTGAAACTACTCTCGATAAGGTCACCAATGATTTTTATATTGCTAAATCTCAAGTTAATTTCTCAATAGTCATCATTTCCCTTGTCTTAGCGACATTTGATGTAGATATTCATTCCTTCTTATACACATCTTTTTTACATGACTTCTAGGATGTTATACTTTAAAAAAATCTTCTGCACTCACTCTTGATGATTGTGACTGTAAATACCAACTATGTGCTTACAACTTCTAAATTTATATACCTGTTTAATAACTCATTCCTTAATTATACACACATATATATATATACTTATATCCATACCTACTTGACATTACCATTTGGGTGTCTGATTGACTTAATTAATATATTCTAAATAGTGATTCCTTGCCTAACACTTGCTCTTCCCAGAGTATTTGTCAGCTTAGTAAATGTCTACTCTGTTTTTCTAGTTGGTGCTATTATTGAGATTTCTCTTGGTTTCTCCCACAACCAACTTATAATCAAAATCTTGTTGAACTCTACCTTCAAAACATGGAAACATATCCCAGATGTGTCAGTTCCCTACTGCCTTCACTGCCACTACCCTTAATCTCTCACCTGGATTACTATAGTAACCTCCTAATTTGTCTCTCAGTTACCCAATTTACACATTCTTTTGCAGTCTTTTCCAAACACAGCCTAAGTGATCCCTTCAAAAAGTAAGTAAAATGTTTTACTACTTTGCTGAGGACTCTACAGTGGCTCCTCATTTCACTCAGTTTAAAAGTTAATGGCCTGAAAGGGCCTGCAAGATCTGACCACCTGTTAGTTTTTTCTTGTGTTACCTTTCTACTTTTATTCTTTCCCTTAGTTTTTCCACTTTATCCACACTGGCCTCATTGCTGTTCATGGTACATGTAGATAGGTGTTTTTCACCTTAGGATTTGTGCACTGATGATTCTCTGCCTAGAATACTCTTTCCCTGGGAGTCACATGACCAAATTCACTCCAATGTTACCTTCTCAAAACATTGTAATTAAAATTACAACCTCTTCAGTTTTTCACATATACCCTTTCCCTAATTCTAATCCCAATCCTCTTTACCAGCCCTCTTTTTTTTCTGTAGCATTTATTGCTGTTTATGATAATTCTTAATTTATGTATTGTGTTAACATTTGTCTTTCTCCTCTTGTTTGAATAAGTTCCACTTGTTAGAAAGGCAGGATCTTAATCTATTAAGTTTGTTTACTGATATATTTCAAGTACCTAGAATAGTGCCTTGCACATTGTAAGTTCTCAATGAATATTTGTCGAATGAAAGAATAATGCCTGCCTTTCAAGATTGAATAGATATTAAATGTGACAGTGTACTTGTATGGGCCTCAGTCAATGTCTGGCATTTTGTACATATTCAGTAAATTTGCTCTTTTTCTTTCCCTATTTCTTAGTTACTTGGGATATCTGGAAGTGTATGGAGTGCTGTAGATTTCTAGATACTTGTTTTATCCTGTTGCTTGGTGGAGCCTTTGCAGCTGAATCCAGCTTTCCCTCATGCTTCTTTTTGCTCTCTTCCTCTATCCAATAGAGAAGGTGAGAAGAATTAGAATTAAAGCAGGAGGAAGAGAAAAGAAATCTCAGCTTTTTGTAGATGGGTGAAAAATTGATTGGACTTCAGCTCTTAATGGTCTTTCAGTTTAGTAGGTCTCTTATTTTTCACCATATGTCATTTTCTGGCTCACAGTTCCTGGTATATAGTTGATGCTCAACAAATTTTTGGATGATTGTTTTCCTTTTGTTTAGTGGAATCGATCTTTCCAAAAATAGAAGTTCTTTTCTATTAATTAAAAGAAGTAAAAGAGTCTGAAAACTAGAAGTGTAGTTCAGAATGCTGACTAAAATCTACTATTGTCCTATGACACATAGGCTGAGGGGAGAAAATATAGTTACACAGTGAATTGGAAATAGACAGGTTCTGGCAAGGACAAGGTATTTTAAAAAGTATAGCCCTTTAGGTTTTATAAGGCATTTTTTGTTGTTTCATTCTTATAAAACTATTTTGTTATACTAGTATTACAATATATGGGGAAACTGAGGCTCAGTGTGGTGATATATCTTGTATAAGGCCAAACAGTAAATATCAGTTCCTCTTGCAAACAGATTTGATGTTAATTCTAGTAAGACAAGGAAACCAAGAATAACAACAGACAGTGTTCTGAGGCATTTATCCTGGGTTCATGTACTGGCTATACATGCCATATATTATATTCTCTGTCTGATCCTGATAACCTTTCACAGGGTGATGGTTATGAGACTGAAAAATGAGATAATAAATATAAGAGAGCCATAAAATGTTGTGTTGTTGTTGTTGTTGTTATTATTCCATCATAGGGTAGCAAGTAATAATACAGGCATACCTTGTTTTATTTTACCTCATGGATATTACATTTTTCACAAACTGAAGGTTTGTGGTAATCCTTAGTCCAGCAGGCTTGTTGGTGTCATTTTTTTTAACAGCATGTGCTTATTTCATGTCTCTGCCCCATTTTCATAATTCTCCTAATAGTTCAGCCTTTTTCATTATCATATCTGTTATGGTGATCTATGATCAGTGATCTTTGATGTACTATTGTAATTATTTTTTTGAGATGGAGTCTCATTCTGTCACCCAGGTTGGAGTGCAGTGGTGCGATGTTGCCTCACTGCAACCTCTACGTCCCATGTTCAAGCAGTTCTCCTGCCTCAGCCTCTGAGGTTTATAGGCGCCCACCACTGCACCTGGCTAATTTTTGTAGTTTTAGTAGTAACGGGGTTTCGCTACATTGGCCAGGCACGTTTCGAACTCCTGACCTCAGGTGATCCACCCTCCTTGGCCTTCCAAAGTGCTGGGATTATAGGGGTGAGCCACCATGTCCAGCCTACTATTGTAATTGTTTTGGGGGGCCATGAACCGTGTCTATAATATGGTGAATATAATGTGTGAATTCTGACTCTTCCACCAACCAACAGTTCCCCCATCTCTCTCACTCTCTCCTCAGGCTTCCCTATTCCCTGAGATACAACATTATTGACATCAGGCCAAATGATAATCCTTCAGTGGCCTCTAGGTGTTCAAGATCTAGAGATCCTGATTTAATGTGAGACACATCTCTCACATTCAATCAAAAGCTAGAATTGGTTAAGCTTAGTGAAGAAGGAATACCAAAAACTGAGACAAGTGGAAAGGTAGGCCTCTTGTGCCAGACAGCCAAGTTCTGAATACAAAGGAAAAATTCTTACAAAAAAAAAAAAAAAAGTAGCAGAGAACATTTATTCTGGGAGATTTGTATATTGTACTTCTGAGGATCTAAGAGAAAAATGACAAATTTTCTTTTTCTTTTTTTGAGACAGAGTATCACTCTGTTGCCAGGCTGGAGTACAGTGGTACAATCTGAGCTCACTGCAACCTCCGCCTCCCAGCTTCAAGCAATTCTCCTGCCTCAGACTCTCAAGTAGCTGGAACTATAGGTACATGCCACTACACCCAGCTAATTTTTATATTTTTTGTAGAAATGGGGTTTCACCATGTTGACCAGGTTGGTCTTGAACCCCTGACCTTGTGATCTGCCTGCCTTGGCCTCCCAAAGTGCTGGGATTACAGGCGTGATCCACAGTGCTCAGCCTACAAATTTTCATATTTCAGTTAGATTTATGAAAATACAAATGGTAGCATCTGTATTCCTACCATTTCTGACTTTTCACTTGTTCCCTACACTCATTTTATTGGTTTCCCTTTTATGCTATATCACTAAGGATAATGTGTCTCAATATATGTATTGTGTTAATTTATATGTAAATAAAGGTTATATATTTCCGTAGTATGATTATAGAGAAAAATTTTTATATCAGAATATATTTGAAGTTTTTTCTTAATTTTTATTTTAGTTTCAGGGTACACGTAAAGATTTGTCATATAGGTAATTTGTTTGTCACAGGGTTTGATGTACAGATTATTTTGTCACCTGGAAAAATTCTTGAAGGAAATATGAAGTGCTACTCCAGTGAACACACAAATAATAAGCAAAGCAGCCAGCCTGGCGCAGTGGCTCATGCCTGTAATCCCAGCCCTTTGGGAGGCTGAGGTGTGTGGATCACGATGTCAGAAGTTCAAGACCAGCCTTACTCTGTCTCAAAAAAAAAAAAAAAGAAAGCAAAACAACCATATCACTGATATGAAGAAAGTTTGAGTAGCCTGTATAGAAGATCAAACAAGCCGCAATGTTTTGTTAAGCCAAAGCTTAATTCAGAGCAAGGTTCTAACTCTCTTCAATTTTGTGAAGGCCAAGTAAGGTATCAAAATTGCAGGAGAAACACTGGAAGCCAGCAGAGGTCGTTTCGTGGCCTATAAGAAAAGAAGCCATTTCCGTTACATGAAAATTCAAAGTGAAGCAGAAAGTGTTGTTGTGGTACCTGCAGCAAATTATATAGAAAATCTAGTTAAGATCATTGATTAAAGTGTCACAAGAAACAACAGATTTTCAGTGTAGATAAAGCAGCCTTATATATTAAAAGAAGATATCGTCTAGGGCCTTCATAGCTAGACAGGAACAAAAGCTTCAAAGGACAGACTGAGTCTCTCTTTAGGGGTTAATGCAGCTAGTGACTTTAAGTTGAAACCAGTGCTTATTTCCTATTCTAAAATACTGTGTCCTTAAAAATGATGCTAAATCTATTCTGCCTGTGCTGTGTAAATGGAACAACAAAGCCTGAATGACAGCACGTTTGTTTACAGCATGGTTCAGTAAGTATTTTAAGCCTACTATTGAGACCTACTGCTCAGAAAAAAGCTTTATTTCAAAATATTGCTACTTATTGATAATGTACCTAGTTACCCAAGAGCTCTGATAGAGATATACAAAGAGATTCGTGTTTTCATGCCTGCTAACACAACATCCATTTTGCAGCCCATGGATCAAGGAGTAATTTCAACGTTCAATTCATATTAAGAGATACATTTTGAAAGGCTATATAGCTACCATAGATAGTAATATCGTTGATGGATCTGA
This sequence comes from Callithrix jacchus, assembly GCF_049354715.1. Taxonomy (NCBI): domain Eukaryota; kingdom Metazoa; phylum Chordata; class Mammalia; order Primates; family Cebidae; genus Callithrix; species Callithrix jacchus. The sequence goes on from NC_133509.1 coordinate 101,496,239, forward strand.
GCAAAGTAAGTGAAAAACCTTCTGGAAAGAATTAACCATTCTTGATACCATTCAGAACAATCATGATTCGTGTGAGGACAAATGTTAACATTGACAGTAGTTTGGAAGAAGTTGATTCCACCCATCAAGACTTCAGTGATGGATGTGGTGGAAATAGCAAGAGAACTAGAATTAGAGGTGGAGCCTGAAGATGTGACTGATTTACTGCAATCTCATGATAAAACTGGTATGGATGAGGAGTTGCTTCTTAGGGATGAGTAAAGAAAGTGGTTTCTTGAGATGGAATCTACTCCTGGTGATAATGCTACAAACATTGTTGAAATGACAACAAAGGATTTAAATTATTGCATTAACTTAGTTGATAAAGCAGTAGCAGGGTTTGAGAGGATTGACAGTGGTTTTGAAAGAAGTTCTTCTGTGGGTAAATGCTATCAAACAGCATTGTATGCTACAGATAAATATTTTGTAAAAAGAAAAGTCAGCTGATGCAGCAACTTCATTGTTGTCTTATTTTAAGAAATTACCACAGACACCCCAACCTTCAGCAACCACCACCCTGATCAATCAGCAGCTGTCTACATTGAGGCAAGACCCTCCACCAGCGAAAAGATTATGATTCACTGATGGCTTGGATGATGGTTAGCATTTTTTTAGCAGTAAGGCATTTTTAAATTAAGATATGTGTATTGTATTTTAGATAAAATGCTTTTGTACTCTTAATAGAGTACAGTATTGTGTAGAAAGCAACCAGTTCTTTTTTAAAATTCCTTTACCCTTTCAGTAACACTACTTGTTCCTTGTTTATCACTGATTTCGCAGCCACTCATTCTCTAAAGAGTTTTTCTTCCTCTGTATGGTCTTAAATATCTGTGTTTTTTGTAGTTTATCCCTGGTTCTTAGCCCATTTTACTCTACATATCATTTTGGGGTTACCTTTCCTATACTTTTTACCACCTACTATATCTAAGTCTTGAGCTAGAAAGTTTGTTGCCCTTCAGATATGTTATGTTCCCCATTCACTTGCTTATTCTTGAGACTCCTGTATTAGTCCATTCTGTCACTGCTATAAAGAAATACTTGGGACTGGGTAATTGATAAAAGAGGTTTAATTGGCTCACTGTTCCACAGGCTATACAGGAAGCATGGCTGGTGAGGCTTCATAACTTTCAATCATGGCAGAAGGCGAAGGGGAAGCAGGCATGTCTTACATGGCCAGAGCAAGAGGAAGAGAAAGAAGGAGGAGGTGCTACATAGTTTTAAACAACCAGATCTTGTAAGAACTCACTGAGTATCACTAGAACAGCAAGAGCAAATCCATCTGCACGATCCAATCACCTCCCACCAGACCACTCCTCCAACATTGGGGATTACAATTCTACATGAAATTTGGGCAGGAATACAAATCAAAACCATTTCAGCACCCCTTCATGCCCCAAACAGAAACCAACCTTTATCTTTGAAACCTTGTCACTGAAGCTCCCAGCCTGGTTAAAAGGGACTTCTAACGCTGTAATCCAAAAAACATGAAGTCATCTTAGACACCTCCCTTTCATTTTTCTCTACATCATTAATGTCTGGCTCCCTACTATCCCTGGAAATCTGTTTACTTTCCTGTTTTTTATTCTGTATAACCACTATCATGAGCAAGATGAGAACATTTCCATCTCATCAGAAAATTATTTCACACCTGACACTTTCTACTTCACTGTTTCCATCTCATTTTCTAACTCATCCTTCTTCCAGCTTCCAATTTCCATTGTAAGACCTTACAACTAAATAATTGCATTTACTCACTCCCTAGTGTGATTTTTTAAATCAAATTATAAACTTTTATATACGTTATAAACCCCACTTTCCAGTGTTATATTTTGCTTTAAACAGTTATTTGAGTTTTAAGTGAATTATGAGAAAGAAAACAGTCTTTGTATTTACCAATTTATTTACCATTTCTGAAGCTCTTTTTTACTTTCTGTAAGTCGACGTATCCATTTGATAGAATTTCTCTTTGGTCTTAAGAACACTCTTGAGCATTTCTTACATTGTAGATTGGATGGTAAGCATTCTCTCAGCTTTTGTTTAGCTAGAAATGTCCTTATTTCACACTCATTTCTGAAAGATATTGTTGATGAATATAAAATTCTAGGTCAATAGCCTTCACCTCCCAAGTACCTTAATGATATCATTTTACTGTTTTCGACCTCCAGGGAGAGGTTGGTAATAATTCTTGTTTCTGTCATATATGATGTCTCCCCACCGCCCTTTCTTTTTGTACCTTTTCTGGCTGCTTTCAAGATTTTTTCTTACTTTTGTTTTTAATCAATTGATTGAAATTGTCTTGATTATAATGTACCTCAGTGTGGTTCTCTTTATATTTATCCTCTTTGGGATTGGCTAAACTTCTTTCTTTTGAGGCATAGTTTCACTGTTTTTACCCAGTCTGGGGTGCAGTGGCATGATCTCAGCTTACTGCAACCTCTGCCTCCCGGGTTCAAGTGATTCCTTGCCTCAGCCTCTCAAGTAGCTGGGATTACAGGTGCCTGCCACCATGCCTGGCTAATTTTTTCTATTTTTAGTAGACACAGGATTTCACCATGTTGGCCAGGCTGGTCTGGAACTTCTGACCTCAGGTGATCGCCTGTCTTGGCCTCCCAAAGTGCTAGGATTATAGGCATGACCCACTGTGCTCAGCCCTAAACTTCTTAAAAGTTGGTGTTTTTCATCATATTTGAGAACTTTTTGGTCACTATTTTAAAAATATTTATCCTGCTCCAGTCTCACTCTTTTCTCCTCTAGGATCACAATTACATATATTTCAGATAATCTGAAATTGTCTCACAGGCCTCTGAAGCTTCATTTATTTCTCTTCAATCTTTTGTCTCTCTGTAAGGTTAGAGAATTTTGATTGATTGCCTTCAACTTCACTTTTTCTGCCATCAATATATTGTTAATCCTCTCCAATAAGGTTTTAATTTCAATTATTGTACTCTTAAGCTCTAGAATTTCCATTTACTTCCTCTTTGTGGTTTCCATATTATTAATTTCTCAGTTAATCCAAATTATTGATTTTTAACATGATAGTTAACTTTGACTCTTTATCTTCTCTTTAATTTTATTATAAATCCTCTTATTTTATCTTATGAAATGATACTAGATACAATTTAATATAAATTAGTAATATTTGGCTGCTTGTCTGAAAGTTTATATTTTGGATTTTTTTTTTTAACTTTTCTGAACCTTCTGTGGATTTTTATGCTTGAAAATAGCATGGACTTATTTCTGCCAGGATGTATATGTGATCAAGGGCAGAGATGGGGATATAAATAAAATTAAGGTTAGGTTCTATAGAACAGCCAATGTGACTGGTGGGACTGTGGTTTCAATAAAGTCTTAAATTGAGTATAAGTTGCAGTATATTACTAGATTTCACCTATTTTTGCTCTTATATTGTTGTATTAGCCCGTTCTCACACTGCTATAAAGGATACTACTGGAGACTGTGTAATTTATAAAGAAAAGAGGTTTAATTGACTCACAGTTGCTCATGGCTGAGGAGGCCTCAGGAAACTTATAATCATGGCAGAAGGCAAAGAGGAAGCAAGGAACTTCTTCACATGGTGGCAGGAGAGAGTGAAGTGAGAACATAGGAAAAGCTATCGTTTATAAGACCATCAGATCTCATAAGAATTCATAACTATCACATGAACAGCATGGAGGAATCACCCTCATAATCCAATCACTTCCCACCAGTTTCCTCCCTTAGCACCTGGGTATTACAATTCAAGATAAGACTTGTGTGAGGATACAAAACTAAACCATATCAGCTGTTAGTTACATAGTCAGGGAATCACAGACTTTTAGTACTTGTACAAACTTTAGAAATTATCTTCTAGGCTGGGCGCGGTGGCTCAAGCCTGTAATCCCAGCACTTTGGGAGGTCGAGGCGGGTGGATCACCAGGTCAAGAGATCGAGACCATCCTGGTCAACATGGTGAAACCCTGTCTCTACTAAAAATACAAAAAATTAGCTGGGCACGGTGGTGCATGCCTGTAATCCCAGCTACTCAGGAGGCTGAGGCAGGAGAATTGCCTGAACCCAGGAGGCGGAGGTTGTGGTGAGCCGAGATCGCGCCATTGCACTCCAGCCTGGGTAACAAGAGCGAAACTCCGTCTCAAAAAAAAAAAAAAAAAAAAGAAATTATCTTCTAACAACCTCATTTTCAGTCTGTTAAAATGTGTGTGCTCGGCTTTCATACATGCTGGTTGAATGGATAGGTGATAGATACTTCCAATGCAGACTGTTAGGTGAAGATGTTACATTATGAAGGACATTTTAAATTAGAATGTGTAGCAGATGCTTGAAGTAGAAGCCTTCATATATTCTGGCACCCAAAGATAATTTGACAGTTGCCATGAAGGAACCCTCTAAAGCCCTCAGCCAATATATGGCAGATAATATTAATGTATAGCTTTAGAATACTGGAACAAAAGTAGATTCATGATTTGCAGGATAAATTGGTCACCAGTTTAAACACAGAAAACCCCATGAAAAACAAAAGAAGCATAAGCACTTAATGTTTCTTTATTGTGTCACCGAAAAAAAATTTGTAGCTTCTGAACATATGGTAGATTACATAGATGGTATATTATGCATATGGTATATCAAATATATATATATATATATCATACACATTTACTTATGCACACATAGTTGCCTAAATTGTATTAAGTTCTATAATACCACAGAGTAATAATTTTTCTCCTTTTCTGTATTGACACGGATCTGTAAATGCTTATCAATAGGCAAATGAAGTGAATATTTTTCAAATGTCTATAGTTTATTACTATATTTCCTGCACATCTATCACAATGTATGGCATGTGGTAGTTGCTTAATAAATATTTGTTGAATAAGTTAATGAATGTGTCCTATGATAACACCCCCCACCCACCCACTCTGCCTTTTAAAAGACTCATTGTTTTGAAAGAATATGTAGAAAGAAGGATTTCATTTTTATACCTATCGTGCTATCAAATACATTATCATTGTAAAGTTTAGAGATAAGACAAAAAAAATTCCTGTGAAATAGAACTGTTATCCACCAAACTTTAGGTTTGTCTTAGTGATTGGGATTTCTCCCAAGTCATCTTGGGTGAATGCTAACTTATCTGTTAGTGAACAAGTAATAACTAAAGTATTTTTACCTGATGATTAACAAAAATTATGAGACTTTTAAAAATCTCCACTTTAATGGTTTTATTTTGGTAATCATTTTCTACCTTATATTGTTTATTATTTAAGTGTTTCATATGCAGTCATTGCTTAGCAATGGAATGTGTCCTGAGAAATACATAATTTGTCAATTTCATCATTGTTTGAACATCATAGAATGTACTTACTCAAACCTAGTTGATATAGCCTACTACACACCTAGGCTGTATTCCATAGCCTATTGCTCTTAGGCTACAAACCTGCATAGGATGTTGCTGTACTGAATACTGTAGGCAGTTGCAACACAGTGGTATTTGTGTATATAAGGATTTCTAAATATAGATAAGGTACAGTAAAAATATGGTGTTAAAATCTTATGAGACCACCATCATATATGCGGTCCACCATTGACCAGTATGTTGTTATGTGGTACATGACTGTATGTGAATATTGTTTAACTAGATGGCATACTTTTTAAGTATAAAGACCCTCTTTTACACAGTTGTTTGCCATATAGCATAGTATTACTCATGTAGTTGATGCAATGCATATAAAGTGATTTAAAAGGTGGTTACAGAACATAACTGTTATCCTTGAAACTCTGTTCATCTTTAAGCTTTGAATCTAAAGAGATGTTGTTAATGGTTTTTCCACTCAGTTACCTTTCTAAGGGAAATAACTTACATACTCTTGGCTCCTGCCAAAGAGGTGTGCCCAAAAAAGTAGGGTACTGGAAATGAAAATAACTAGGAATATCCAAATCATCCTCATACTGCTAGGTATTTATTTTTAGATACACGTTCTGATCTATAAAATGGAAATGAAACTGTTTATATTCACATTAACGAATTTTGAGAAATTAGTGTAAGTAGTATAGAGCCAAACCTTTTGGTCCCATAATTATTTATGCCTATATTTAAGAACTAGTTTTTAAAATATGTTTATATAATTTTATATTAAATATATATACCATTGAATTGATGATTTACAGAAGTACTTTATACTAATTTATGTTTTATTTTGTTATGATTTTAAATTGGTGTTCCTTCATGGCATCTGTTAGTATCTTTGGGTCCTAGAATACACAAAGGCTTCTACAAATGCTACTGTGTAGCATTTGTTACACATACTAATTTAAGAAAACAAAAAAAACCTAATAGACTGAGTGCAGTAGCTCACACCTGTAATTCCTAAACCTTGGGAGCCAAGACTGGAGGGTAGCTGAGCCTAGGAGTTCAAAATCATCCTGGCCGAGATGACAAGACCTTGTCTGTACAAAAATAAGAAATCAAATTAGCTGGGCATGATAGCCTGTACATGTAGTCCCAGTTACTCAGGAGGCTGAGGCTGGAGGATTCCTGGAGTCCAGGAGTTTGAGGTGGTAGTAAGCTGAGATTGGGCCACTCAACTCCAGCCTGGGCAAAAAGTACAACCCTGTCTGAAATAAATAGATAGAGAAAATTAATGAGTGCTGAGATATGAAAGTATATTCCTAAACTTTGTTGAGAATATAATAATAAAATGGTGGTTTAATACAGAGGAACTTATACTTTAAATAAAAGACCAGTCATACTAATTTAAGTGAAAACTCATTGAGGTACTTTGTACTTATAAGTAGAATGCTTATTTGAATAACCTTCAGAAATCATATCTTTAGGAATTTGTCTTCAGTTATATTGTCAGAATTCTGATGATTTTAAAAAATATTCCCTTTTGAGGGAAAAGAAGTTACTTTTTGTGTTAAATTCATAACTTAGAATATACTATATGATCATTAAAGATATATATAACTTTTTTTTCTCAGAGGCTTCATATTTTCTCATGAATAAGACCAAAGTGTTAAGTGACAAGAAAGGTAGTTGAGAGTTATCAAATCATCTCTATGTTCCCCTCTGAATTCTGCGTAAATGTGGTTTAATAAGGCTGCCATCAAAAATCACGTTGATTTTTAACTTCAGAATTATGCATGCAATAAATTTCTTAAAAATAGTTATTTATCAGTTATGAGTTATTAATATAATCTAGTCGTTGTAGAATTGTAAATAGTGCTCTTGCTCTTGATTCTCACTTTTGTTTGAGAATGTTTCTTTGACCTGGCTGCAATTTGTAACACGGTGCTAATTACTATTCACTTGAGACAACATTTGATATTCTTAAGTATATGATCATTATTTTAGGAGTAGTTCAGGAGCTCTTTTGAAAAGTTAGAAAAACCTTCTCAATGAAAATATTTTCTCTTTAAAAACCTGAGAAAATGATATTTTTCCTAAAACCAAACTCCCAAACCACAGTGGAATGGGTCTCCAGTTGATTGTCTCTACCATAGCAAGTTAGTTTGAGTCAGTGTATAATATACTGTATAAGTTTATAACTTCCTGAGAAACTACAGCATCATGATAGTATATACTCCCACTCAGAATTTATTTTCAGGAATGACATAAATACCTTGTTACAACTGATATTTTGTACAAAGAGTGCTGAAATACAGTGAGGAAATTACACAAGAAGACACTCACTTCTAAAGATAAAAAAATTTTTCTATGAAATTCTGTAATCTGAACAAATGAAGAGGCAAGGTAGGTGCAGAAAGTGAAAAATAATCTGATTTTACTATCTGTAACTTATTTAATGATACTCATCAGACCCATATATATTTTTTTATGTTATAGAGCTTCCACTCAATAAGTCTATAGTATACTCTTGGTCTTGATGTGTAATCCTATTTGACTTTTAATTGCTCATGTCATTTAATATAGAGTTCATTCCGTAAATGTAATTAGGTACTGCTATTCTCATTAATATTAACTTAATCTTGAATTAATAGCTTTTCTATATTCTGTCAAATTCTGAGGTTTCTTGAGTCTGAGGTAGCATTGACTATAATTGCCATTTTATTTCATAGCAGTTGCCTTATAGATTTCATTTTACATATAAGGGAATTGTCATCCAAATGTTGAAGTAATAGTTTACCAAGTTTACACAAGTATTTAGCTATCAGACTGTAAACAGAATATAGTTTGGTTTATCTTATATGTAGTATTTTCATCTATATATGTATTATTTCTAGAATTAGGCTGAGTAAATTAACTTTAATAATTTATAAAACTAAAGTGCTATATTAGTTTTCTGTTGTTGTTATAACAATGTTACCATAAATTTTGTGCCTTAATAAAAATTTGTTATTATATAGTTCTGAAGATTAGAGGTCCAATACAGGTCTCACTGAGCTAAAATCAAGGTGTCAACAGGGTTGCATTTCTTTCTGGAGGCTCTTAGGGAGAATCCATTTCCTTGCCATTTCCACCTTCTAGAGGCTGCCTGCATACTTTGGTTCATGGCCTCTTTCTTCCTTATTCAACGCCAACAATGATGGGTTGAGTCCTTTTCACACTGCCATTTGCCCTATTCTCTTTCTTTGAAAACAAAAAGCTTTCTTTTAAGGACTCATGTGATGAGATTGGGCCCACACAGATAATCCAGGATAATCTCCCCATCTCAAAATCCTTAGTATTAACTGTATTTGCAAAGTCCCTTTTGCTATATGAAGGGGAGGAAAAATGTCCTTTTTTCCCCTCTCTATCTGTTTAAGTTCTTTCTCTGGGGTCCTATAAATTAGACTGATAAGAGACAGATTAAGCTTCAGTTAGACAGATAAATAAATTTTGTAGATCTGTATCAGCATGATGACTCTTATATTGTATACCTCAAAATTGCTCAGACAGATTTTAAATGTGTTTACCACAAAAAATAAGTTTGTGAGGTGATGGATATATTAATTAGCTTGATTGAATCATTTTTACAATATGACATATATCAAAACATGACATTGTGCACTGTAAATGTATATAATTTTTACTTGTCAGTTATACCATAATAAAATTTGGGTGGAGGAGACAGATAAAATGAAACAAATTTATTAACATGTGGATTGTTTATACATAGGAGAGTACTCAATGATGAGTAACTCAAAAGGGTCGTTGAAATTTGGGCTTATATGTCATTTTAACCAAAGAAGAATAAATTTGTAGAGGGATGACAGGACAAAGGAAAGGACTTTGAGCTACTAAGAACAGCAAATTGCAGGATAGTAAACATATGGGGAAACTAATGAAAAATAAGTGATAGTAAGGTTTGTTAAGTAGATTCCTCTCCTGCTATCTTTTGGTTGATAAGGGTCTAGAATTGTCTTTCCTGGTGAAGAATCAACTGAGAATCCAGTAGTCCTGCCCTTTCTAGTAGAGAGGAGGAGGGCAGAAGATTTTTTTGTGCATGTGAGTTTGTGTGTGTGCATGTGCACACTTGTCTTTTCTCAGTTGACTTAGCTCAAAATAATCCTTATGTCAAAGAAGCATATTCTGGGTTGGCATACTCTGAATTTCTTCACGTGTAAGATAATATTCACAAGTTCTAGAGATTAGGACATTGACATCTTTGGTGGGGAGATATTCTGCCTACAGACTATGCATTTAAAATCCATTTTCTCCTTTAAGGGATTTTATTGATATAAATATGTAATCTATAAAGCAGTTCTTATCAAATAAGTTTCAAAGCTCTAGAACTCTCAAATAATAATTTTTAATTATGAGACTAATAAACATAGTTCCTTGAATGCTAGAAATATGATTTTCAAGAATAATATGGAGTATAACATCTCATTTCACTAAGTTTTTACACAGTGTATTATGATGTAATTTAAGCTGCATACTACATGTGTAGTGGTTGCTACATGGTGGGTTTGCTATATATGTACCTGATTCTTTTTTGATAGGCCTACTGTTTCAAAGGCAGGAATGAAAAGTTCCTTCTGTATTATTTTTGAATACTAGATTTCATCTTATTGACTTCACTCCTTTTCCTTTTAGCTCTCTAAATTTTTCTTGCGGGGCTGTTTAATGCTTATTTGAGCATTCACATATTCATTCAGCCAGAGCTTAATTTAGGACCAATCCTTTCTCTAAAGGAAATGTAAGCAGTCCTAAACTAGTCACTAAGCTGGTTGTTATAGTCTCATTTTACATCCCAATTCTAATGTCTTTCTTTATTTCTTGTGCCCGAACCTTTTTCTAGTAGTTCATTTTCAATATTCTGTCTGATTTACTACCATATCTTTGTGTGGAAAAAACTGCTCCTAAAACTTAGGCCTCATGGCTGGTTTTTTATTTTTTTTTTGGCCAGCTTAAACTTGCTAATTCTGATGGCTTGCATTTTCATTCACTGGATGCTTATCATTCTCTTAAATGCTGGCAATTTCTAGTCTGGCTTTTCTTGCTTACTGAAAAACCCTTGGTTCTGATACTCAGAGTTTAATTCATAGAGCATAGCAAGTTTTTATCTTAGTGTGTTGCATTGCTATTATGGTAAGTACACAGTAAGTGTTTGAATAATTTCATGTTTCATTTGAAACATTCAGAGGGCATGAACATATATGACTTCCTAATGATTTCTGAAGTTCCTATTTATCTTCATATATCTGGGGAATTTATAGCTGTGTCTATGTAAATGTGATTCCTTATTAAATTATTGGGAGTTAGGTTAAAAAAAAAATAGCTGTCCTTATCATCTACCTTGGTAGTTCTTAGATTTTTGGATTTTATGGACTAGAAAAATGTATTTAAAAATTTGGAGGATGGGCAAAGAAGTATAACTTTATTTTTCTAAATAAGATCATAATAAAATTAAACAAAAATAAATTCTCACCATTATATCTAAGCAAAGATTTGACTATCAAAAAAGTTGGAAAGACAAAGTTACTGAATAAAAATGTTTTATAAATTCAATAAATTTAATTTGTACAAAAAATACATTATCTTTTACTCTTCTATTTTTACTTAGGATGACTAAAACTTGTTTTTTAAAAAAGGGTTTTGGGTAATGCTAATATAGTCATTCCTTTTATTTAAGTAGGGCCTGAGACTTTCCTAAATCTTAAAACTAGCCAGTGGTTGAAAGCAAAGAGTAGAAGGTATTTAAAGTATAGTCTTTTGCTTAGGGTGATTCCCTTTTAACACAAATCCAACATTTTGATATATGTAGCAAATAGCAATTTATCATTTCTGCCTCCTTTATTTTCTATTTCCTACAAAAATAACAGTGCTTCCAGCCCAGTGTGAGATAGGGATAGTAAGATTTGGGGTGTGTGTGCATGTACATGCCTATGTTCATGTGTTTGGTGGTATGGATAAAAGTGGATGTGTGTGCGTGCATATTTCAGTGTGTTGTACACGTTCTCCTGTCAAGTAATATTATCATTTAACCTCAATTTTAGGCAGGCATTATCAACCTGGGTCTTGAGAGTGTGTCCTTTACTTGTCTTCTTGTCCTTCTTCCAGTATTAATGCTGGGACTAGCATGTATTTGTATTACTCCCCAAGAAGTAGAGTTATCTCTGTCTGCATGTTTTTCTCTCTTAGCTTCCACCAACCTATGATACTGATGTTCTTCCCCTTAAAAATAAAGGATTTTGTTGCTTACAGGACATAGGCCAGATGGGTCTTGGCAGCATTTCTCACCTAGTTTCAATAAAATTTCACCAGTGCCCTCAGGTACAGTTTTGCAGGTTAAGGATTTTGTTTTGTAGAAGAGATAGACTAGATGGTTCTAAGTGGCTTTTCAATGGTGGCTACTATTCTCCTTTTGTCAGTGGTGAGGAACTTACTCAGAATTCTCCCCTATCTTCCCTGTGTGGTTTTTTCTTGTTGTTTGATTTTGTTTTTTTGAAGCAAGGTCTCACTCTGTCACCCAGGCTGTAGTATGTGGCTTGATCACAGCTTATGGCAGCTTTGACCTCCCAGGCTCAAGTGATCCTTTCATCTCAGCCTCCCAAGTAGCCAGGACTACAGGCATGCACCACTACACTCAGCGAATTTTATAACTTTTTTTGTAGAAACAGGGTCTTGCTTTGTTGCCCAAACTGGTCTTGAACTCTTGGTCTCAACTGATCCTCCTGCTTTGGCCTCTTAAAGTGCTGGAATAAGAGGTGTGAGCCACCATGCCTGGCCTTTATATATACTTTGATTACAAACTTATTGACAACATGTGATTGTTAGCACTAAAATAATCAATGTAAAAGAATGATATTATAAAGTGTTAATGATCATTACTGTCCTAATCACAGATATTATGGTTCCAACTTTTAAACAAGAAAGCAGTAGCAAAAGATACTATGTAATATATGAGTGAACTAACAGATACTGATTTACTTTTTGCAATTTTAATTTTATCTTTGTCATTTCACCACACTTAACATAAATAATCTGATATTTAAAATAGGTAAGTATGTACTGGAGACAGAGTTTCAGATTTGAAAAGTTCTTTTAAGACTTTCAGAAAAAAGAAGCAATATAGGAGCAAAACCAAAGGAAAAGGAAAATTCATCTTGCTTTCTATTTATTTTGAGATCTTCTGTTTCTTACACTATCAGTTTATCAATCCTGAAGATTCTTCTTATCTTCATCAAGAGTGATAATAATTTTAGTATTTACTGAACTCATCATTTCATGTCAGTTTTCAAAGTCTCCTTCCATCATCCTACTATTACCTTTTATATTACTAGGAATTTAGTTAATTGATCTTATTGCCTTGAAGAACGTTAAACTTAAAGCATCTTTGATGTTTATCTATAGCTTACTTTAAAAAATCTAAAGAAAGAAATACTACCATTTTGCTGTAATCCATTCAGGTGTTTAACAACCCTAATTGAAGAAATGTTTCCATTTAATCAAATAGGCTTACAAGAAACATAAATTCTAGGCGCTGAGATTTTTTTAAAAAATTTGCAGCTGACATGAGAGGACAGCTGTGCTGTTTTATGAAGGAATAAAAATAGTAAGGAATTGTATTGACAGGGTTTTAACACAAAGGCAGTTGGTAAATACTTTATTGTCTACATTTTTGTAGTCTGAGTTATATGCTTTCCCTGTACCATGTTAACTTACTGTGTCTTTTAACCCCACTAGACTTGAGGCTCCTTGAGGGACAGAATTTTATCTTCTTCATCTGTTCTTTAATTACACCTAGCACTGAGGCAATTACTTAAAATTTTTTTGTTGATTTGTTTTTTGAACTGGAGTTATTTTGCATTTTAGTGACGTAAGAGTGTCTATATACAACTAAATGTTTTGTGGAATAGAGCAGAGAACATCACAGTTTGGGGCAAATGACTAGGTTTCCGTTGGCAACACATGGCTGTTGAGATTTATTAAGGAGCTTGGGACTTAGAGTTAGCTTCTTTAGAGCTCTTTGGGACTTTGGAGTATAGATTTGGCTGTAGATGCTGACTGTGTAAATTAAGCTGAAAAGGTAAGAGAGTAACCAAAAGATGTGGCAGGTTAGGTTGTCTTTGAAACAGTGTTGTTTGCACTACATTTTCAAATGGAGCTAGCACCACTCAGGTAGGCAGGGCATATCAGGAAATTCATCTTTTAGAGAAGGAATTATCATCTTGCAGCATAATTCTGCCAGTTAACATATTTCTGGGGCATGGATGGCTTCCAGACCCCAGAAAAAGGATGAGTAAGAAAACAGAGAAGCAGGTACCAGAGCCAAATCCATCCCTGGAATTTTGTGTATATAGGGTTGGAGAAAGTGGAAACTCCAGAACAACATTAGATCTTAGACGTGTTATCAGTCTTAGGTCTTTTTAGCAGCATAGGGGACTTTGGATGATGGTGTAGTTTTGGCAGCAGTCTCTCTGATGCTAGACCATACAAGTAGATAAGGCAATTTAATACTCAATTACTTTCATTTGAAGTCTTCCAGGGGCCTGATCCTTCTGTCCAGATGTGGAACAAGACAGTATTAGATCTCGAATTGTCTTGATGCTCTTTAAAATTCCCTAGGGATTTCTTTGGATATGGGATTGTAAAACCATAGAGTTCATTGTGGGTTCTCAGTAAATCCTTCAAATGAATGAATAAATGATGACAGGATCTCTTATGGCCAGCAATGCAACCTGGTTTATTTGTGACTTATTTCCTTTGGGAATGATAATCTTATAATTTTACTCAGGTATAAAATCTGCAGATTAAATTACCAGTCTGGGATATAGGTTTTATTGGTATTATTTTTGTTGCTATTGTTTACCGATGTATGCTCCACTCAGTAAATAATTGTTTAATACATTTTATCATAGAATATTATGTTTGGTGATTAACTTTGTTTTGTACCTTTATTAACTAGGTGTTTTTTAAGGATATAATGTGTATAGTCATGTACCAAGTGCTGCAAGATCTATAAAAAATATAAGATGTATTCCCTGCCATTAAGGAGCTTAGGGGAGCTAACTCATAGAAAGTTAGGTAACTATGCCAGTCAGTAAATGAAGATGGTTTAGAAGAAAATATTTATAAGTGTGCATTCAAAACTGGATGATGTTAGCCTAGTATTTTGAAAACATTCTCGAATATTCTATTTTTAATAAGGCACTGTTAAAAATTAGGAAGTACTGTTATTTCACATTTTAATTAGATGAGAATAACCAATTTCGTTTTCATTAATGGTGGTATTAGATCATTAATTTTCCAAAAGAATATCTGTAGAATGCTAATGAAGCTACAGTAGGAAAGAAATAAATGTTCTATAAATATTCACCATATTTAATATTTGATTGGCTTAGAACATTAATACAAATGTTCAGATTTTTTTTTTTTTTTTTTTTTTGGTAAAAGCACATTAGTGTTCTTGGTTAGGCCTGTGTGCCTTGTTTCCTGTTATGGCATTTTAGTCCAGATTAGTAGATCTATTTTGGTTTAATGGGAACAGTGCCATCTACTGAGTCATCAACTTGATATACTATATATATTTCCAGAGAAAAAAAGAAGAGAAAATATATGATTATTCACTTATTTTTGTTTTTTATTTTATTTTTAAATTTGATTGCTGCTTTATTCAGTCTCAAACAAAATTTTGATGAAAAATTATGAGTAAGCAGGTGCTTTGATGCTAAAAATTTCCTTGGTTGGAAATAGCAATTGAACTTTAAATACATTCTCTTTCTAGTACCTTAAACAGATTGAATTCTATCAAAAGCCTACTTGAACTACTTATAGTATATTTCACTTTATGCATCATAATTCCATGTTTTCCTACTTTTTATATTGTCCATTCCTCAAGCATATCTTTTCTGGTTCCTAGGTCAAAGCATTTTAAATAGATTAATAAATGATATGTTGAATTTTTATATTTTCAACTCAGTGGGATAATTAAGTTAATTGTAAAAATTATTTTGATAGTTCATCATTTCTTAAGTTCATAGCATGTTTATAAATGTATGATTACATTTCCCCTGAAAAGATGTTATAGAAAAGATATATATCCAAGAATGAGGAAATGAGTAAAATTTATTGTGTTGTGTACTATAACTAAATTTAAATCGTATTCAGCACATGAAATAGTACGTAATTTATTTTTATATTTGTGGTTCTTAATTTATTGCTACTGAGAGATGGCCTGTGTTTAAATACCTCTGTGTATAGTTACAGACCTTCACTAATGAAAAATCTGTTCTTCCTCAAGAAGTTACCAAATCTAATTTCCATACAACCATAAATCTGTTAGTGTTCTAGGGACTGGATTATATACAACTGAAAGGGAAAACTGTCACTATCATTGTGAAGCTAACTTAAAATATAGTTAATATTATTTTTTGTAGTCCAGCAACTTTTCCTGTTTATTAACAGATACCCTTCCTCTTTAACACACACCATTGTGCTTTCTAAAAATATTAGGCCAGGTGTAGTGACCCATACCTGTAATCCCAGCACTTTGGAAGGCTGAGGCTGGTGGATCATCTGAGGTCAGGGGTTTGAGAGCAGCCTAACCAACATGATGAGACTCAGCCTCTACTAAAAATATAAATAATAGCTGAGCGTGGTGGTGGGCACCTGTAATCCCAGCTACTCTGGAGGCTGAGACAGAAGAATCAGTTGAACCAGGAAGGTGGAGGTTTCAGGGAGCCAAGATCATGCCATTGCATGTCAGCCTGGGTGACAGAGTGAGACTCCGTCTCAAAAGAAAAAAAAATTAAATTTTTGTTTGACAAATTTGTATGTATTTATGGTATGCAGCATGTTTTGTTTTATATATATATATGAATGAATGTCTAAATGGAGCTAATAATGTATCCATTACCTCACATATTTGTTGTGGGAACAGGTAAAAATCTGTTAGCAATTTGAAGTATACAATATATTGTTATTAATTATATAATATATTATTAATTATAGTTACCATGATATATAATAGAACTCTTGAGCTTATTCTTCCTTTCAGCAGAAAGACCAACATCTCTTCAATCTCACCCTCTATCCCTAGCCCCTGAGAACCACTATTCTATTCTCTGCTTCTTTGATTTTCACTTTTTTAGATTCTCCATGAGTGAGAAATCATATGGTATGGACAATTAAGTTGATTCCAAGTCTTGCCTATTGTGAATAATGCCAAAATAAAACATGGGAGTGCAGGTATCTTTTTGACATGCTGATTTTATATACTTTTGATATATACCCAGAAGTGGGGTTATTGGCTCAAAGGGTTGTGCTATTTTTAATTTTTTAGGAAACCCCTTACTGTTTTCCATTATGACTGTACTAATTTACATTCCCACCAACAGTGTGAAAGGATTTCATTTTCTTCTCATTTACACTTATTTTCCATCTTTTTGATAATAGCCAGTCTAACAGGTGTGAGGTGACATCTTATTGTGGTTGTAATTTGCATTTCCCTGGTAGTTAATGATGTTGAGCATTTTTTCATATAACCGTTGGCCATTTCTTTGTCCTTCTTTGAGAAATGTCTTTTTCAGGTCTTTAGCCTGTTTTTAAATCTGGTTGTTTTCTTGCTCTTTAGTAGTTTGAGTTCCATATATATTCTGGATATTAAGCTCTTACTAAATATATGGTGTATTAGTTTTTCACACTGTTATAAAGAAATACCCAAGATTGGATAATTTATAAAGGAAAGAGGCTTAATTGCCTCACAGTTCCACGTGGCTGGGGAGGTCTCAGGAAACTTACAATCATGGCAGAAGATGAAGGGGAAGCAAGGACATTTTTTCACATGGTGACAGGAAAGAGAAGCAGAGAGCTAAGTGGGAAGAGCCCCTTATAAAACCATCAGAGCTTGTGAGAACTCACGCTCTATTACGAGAACAGCATGGGTGAAACCACCCTCATGATCCAGTCACCCACTACCAGGTCCCTCCCTTGACACATGGGCGATTACAATTCGAGATGAAATTTGGGTGGGGACACAGAACCAAACCATTATCATATGGTTTGCAAATATTTTCTCTCATTCTGTAGACAGTCTCTTCACTCTGTTGCTTATGTACTTCGCCAGACATAAGGCTTTTAGTTTGCTATAATCCCATTTGTCTATTTTTGCTTTCGTTTCCTGTGCTTTTGGGATCATATTCAAAATGCCATTCCCTCCTTTGGGAGGCTGAGGCAGGTGGATCACTTAGGTAAGGAGTTTGTGACCAGCCTGGCCAACATGGTGAAACCCTGTCTCTACTAAAAATACAAAAATTAGCCAGGTGTGGTGTCAGGCACCTCTAATCCCGGCTACATGAGAGGCTGCGGCAAGAGAATCGCTTGAACCTGGGAAGTAGAGGTTACAGTGAGCCAAGATTGCACCACTACAATCTAATCCGGCAACAGAGCGAGACTCCGTCCCAAAAACAAAAACAAAAAACAAACAAAATACCATTCCCTGGCAATGCTAGTAAGCTTTTCTCCTAGGATTTGTTCCAGTGGTTTCACAGTTTCAGGTTGCGTGTTTGTCTTTAAGTCATTTTGAGTTAATCTGTATATGATGTAAGATAAAAGTACAGATTTATTCTACTGCATGTGGTTATCCAGTTTTCCCACCATCATTTGTTGAAGGGACTGTCCTTTCTTTATTGTGCATTCTTGACATATTTTTCCAAAATTGGTTTCTTATTTCTGGTCTCTATTCTGTTTTATTGGTCTACGTGCCTGTTTTTGTGCCAGTACTGTGTTGATTACTGTAGCCTTGTAGGAGATTTTCAAATCAAGCATTATGATGCATCTAACTTTGTGCTTTTTGCTCAATATTGTTTCTCTATTTGAGGTATTTTGTGGTTCCATGTGAATTTTAGGATTTTCTGTATCTGTGAAAATTGGCATTCGAATTTTGACAGTGGTTACATTGAATCTGGAGATCACTTTGGGTAGTATGGACATTTGACCAAAATTAATTTTTACAATTCTCATGAATATTGGGTATCTTTCAATTTTTTTGTGTCTCAAATTTCTTCTGTGAATTTTTCAGATTTTTCAATTTCTTGGTTAAATTTATTTGTGTGTGCGTGTGTGTGTGTGTGTGTGTGTGTAGCTATTGTAAATGGTATGGTTTTTTATTTTTTCAGATATTTTGTTGCTAGTGAGTAGAAATGCTACTGATATTTATACATGGTTTTGTATCTTAAAACTTCACTGAATTCTTTGGTTAGTTTTAGCAGTTTTTTTTGTGTGTGGATTCTAGGGTTTTCTATACATAAGATGCTGTCAGCAAACAAGGACAATATGACTTCCACCTTTCCAATTTTGATTTTTTTTTTTTTATTTTTTGCCTAATTTCTATAACAAAGACTTCTGTTAACGATGTTGAATGGAAGTCATGAGAGTGGGTAGTGAGAGATCATAGAAGAAAAGCTTTCAACTTTTCTACTGTTGAGTATGATGTTAGCTGTGTGCTTTTCTTATATGGCCTTTATTGTGTTATGGTACATCCTTTTATTATTTTTTTTCATTCTATTATTTTTTTTATTTTTAATTTTTATAGGTACATAGAAGATGTATATATTTATGGAGTACATGAGATATTATTTCAGTACAGGCATACAATGCCTAATAATTACATCAGGGTAAATGAGGTCTCCATTACCTCAAGCCTTTATCATTTGTTTGTGTTACAAACATTTCGGTTATACCTTTTTAGTTACTGTAAAGTGTAATAAGTTACTGTTGACTGTAGTCACCCTGTTGGGCTATCAAATACTCGACCTTATTCAGTCTACGTATTATTTTGTGCCCATTAACCATCCTACTTCTCCCCCAACACCCCTCACAACTACCCTTCCCAGCCTCTATCTATTCAGCTCTTTTTTTTTTAAAAATTTATTTATTTTACTTTAGGTGCATACTATATCTGGCATTTCTCCCCATTTTATCCCTCCTCACCCTCCCCTCTCTCCCTACCCACCACTGTCTGTCTTCTACCCCCTACAACTGCCCCCAGTATGTGATGTTCTTCTCCCTGAGTCCATGTGTTCTCACCCACCTATGAGTGAGAACATAACAGTGTTTGGCTTTCTGTTCTTATGTCAGTTTGCTCAGAATGACGGTTTCCAGATTCATCCAGGTCTCTACAAAGGACATGAACTCATGGTTTTTTATGGCTGCATAGTATTCCATGGCATACATGTACCACATTTTCTTTGTCCAGTCTATCATTGATGGGCATTTGGGTTGGTTCCAGGTCTTAGCCATTGTGCACAGGGCTGCAATGAACATACATGTGCATGTGTCTTTATAGTAGAACAATTTATAGTTCTTTGCGTATATACTCAGTAATGGGATTACTGGGTCAAATGAAATTTCTATTTCTAGATCCTTGAGAAATTGCCACACTGTCTTCCACAGTGATTGAACTAATTTACACTCCCACCAACTGTGTAAGAGTCCTATTTCTCCACATCCTCTTCAGCATCTGTTGTCTCCAGATTTTTTAATGATCGCCATTCTAACTGGCGTGAGATGATATCTCAGTGTGGTTTTGATTTGCATTTCTCTAATGACCAGTGATGATGAGCATTTTTTCATGTGTTTGTTGGCCTTATATATGTCTTCTTTTGAAAAGTGTCTGTTCATATCCTTCACCTACTTTTGAATGGGTTTGGTTTTTTTTTGTTTTCCTGTATATCTGTTTTAGTTCCTTGTAGATTCTGAATATTAGGCCTTTGTCATATGGGTAGACTGCAAAAATTTTTTCCCATTCTGTTGGTTGCTGATTCACTCTAATGATGGTTTCTGTTGCTGCACAGAAGCTCTGGAGTTTAATTAGATCCCATTTGTCTATCTTGGCTTTTACTGCCATTGCATTTGGTGTTTTAGTCATGAAGTCCTTGCCTATGCCTATGTCCTGGATGGTTTTGCCAACATTTTCTTTCAGTGTTTTTATGGTGTTAGGTTTTATGTTTAAATCTTTGATCCATCTGGAGTTAATATTTATGTAAGGTGACAGGTAGGGGTCCAGTTTCTGCTTTCTGCACATGACTAGCCAGTTTTCCCAATACCATTTATTAAACATGTAGTCTTTTCCCTATTGCTTGTTTTTGCCGGGTTGTCAAAGATCAGATGGTTGTAGATGTGTGGTGTTTCTTCTGGGGTCTCTGTTCTGTTCCATTGGTCTGTCTCTGTTTTGGTACCAGTACCATGCTGTTTTGATTACTGTAGCATTGTAGTCTAGTTCGAAGTCTGGCAGTGTGATGCCTCTGGCTTTGTTCATTTTGCTTAGAATTGACCTGGCTATGCGGGCTATCTTTTGGTTGCATATGAAGTTTAAAGTGTTTTTTTCCAGTTCTGTGAAGAAGGTCAATGGTAGCTTGATGGGGATAGCATTGAATCTATAAATTACTTTGGGGAGTATGGCCATTTCACAATACTGATTCTTCCTAACCATGAATATGGAATATTTCTCTATCTGTTTGTGTCCTCTCTTATTTCGTTGAGCAGTGGTTTGTAGTTCTCCTTGAAAAGGTCCTTTACATTCTTTGTTAGTTGTATTCCTAGGTATTTTATTCTCTTTGTAGCAATTGTGAATGGGAGTTCCCTCTTGATTTGGCTCTCTGTTTGTCTGCTATGGGTATATAGGAATGCTTGTGATTGCTGCAGATTGATTTTGTATCCTGAGACTTTGCTGAAGTTGCTTATCAGTTTAAGGAGATTTTGGGCTGAGACAATGGGGTCTTCTACATATATAATCAGGTCATCTGCAAATAGAGACAATTTGACTTCTTCCTTTCCTAATTGAATACCCTTTATTTCTTTTTCTTGCCTGAATACTCTGGGTAGAACTTCCAATACTATGTTGAATAGGAATGATGAGAGAGGACATCCTTGTTTAGTGCCTGATTTCAAAGGGAATTCTTTCAGCTTTTGCCCATTCAGTATATTTGCTGTAGGTTTGTCATATATAGCTTTTATTGTTTTATCATATGTTCTGTCAATACCTAGTTTATTCAGAGTTTTTAGCATGAAGGGCTGTTGAATTTTATCGAAGGCCTTCTCTGCATCTATTAAGATAATGTGGTTTTTGTCGTTGGTTCCATTTATGTTATGGATTACATTTATGGATTTGCATATGTTTAACCAACCTTGCATCCCCGGGATGAAGCTTACTTGGTCGTGATGGACAAGCTTCTTGATGTGCTGTTGCAATCTGTTTGCCAGTATTTTATTGAAGATTTTTGCATCGATGTTCATCATGGATATTGGCCTGAAGTTTTCTTTTTTAGTTGAGTCTCTGCCTGGTTTTGGTATCAGGATGATGTTGGTCTCTTAAAATGAGTTACAGAGGATTCCCTTCTTTTGTATTGTTTGATACAGTTTCAGAAGGACTGGAACCAGCTCCTCTTTGTATGACTGGTGTAATTCGTCTGTAAACCTGTCTGGACCTAGACTTTTTTTGGTTGGTACGCTATTGATTGCTGCCTCCACTTCAGACCTTGTTTTTGGTCTATTCAGCGTTTCAACTTCCTCCTGGTTTAGTCTTCATAGAGTACAAGTGTCTAGGAATTTATCCATTTCTTCCTGGTTTACTGGTTTATGTGAGTAGAGCTGTTTTTAGTAATCCCTGATGGTAGTTTGTATTTCTGTGGGATCAGTAGCGATATCCCCTTTATCGTTTTTTTATTGCATCTATTTGATTCGTCTCCCTTTTTTTTTTTATATTAATCTGTCTAGCGGTCTTTTCTTTGATCTTTTCAAAAAACCACCTCCTGGATTTATTGATTTTTTTTTTGGAGGATTTTTTGTGTCTTTATCTCCTTCAGTTTGGCTCTGATCTTAGTTATTTCTTGTCTTCTGCTAGCTTTTGAGTTTTTTTTTTTTTATCTTGCTCCTCTAGCTCTTTCAATTTTGACGATAGGATGTTGATTTTAGATCTTTCTTCTCTTCTCTGGTGAGCATTTATTGCTATAAATTTCCCTCTCAACACTTCTCTAAAGGTGTCCCAGAGATTCTGGTAAGTTGTGTCTTCATTCTGGTTGGTTTCGAAGAACATCTTTATTTCTGCCTGCATTTCATTGTTTATCCAGTTGACACGCAGAAGCAAGTTGTTCAGTTTCCAAGTGGTTGCCCGGGTTTGAGTGTGTTTCTGGATTCTGAGTTCTAGTCTGATTGTGCTGTGGTCTGATAGAGCGTTTGTTATGATTTCTGTTCTTTTGCATTTGCTGAGGAGTGATTTGCTTCCAATGATGTGGTCAGTTTTAGATTAAGTGCAATGTGATGCTGAGAAAAATGTATATTCTGTGGATTTGGGGTGGAGTGTTCTGTATATGTCTATTAGGTCCGCTTGGTCCAGCTCTGCATTCAAGTCCTGGATATCCTTGTTAATTTTCTGTCTCATTGATCTGTCTAACATAGACAGTGGAGTGTTGAAGTCTCCCACTATTATTGTGGGGGCGTCTAGATCCCGTTTTAGGTTGGTGAGAACTTGCTTTATGTATCTGGGTGCTCCTGTGTTCGGGGCATATATATTTAGGATAGTTAGCTCTTCCTGTTGGATTGATCCTTTTACCATTATGTAGTGTCCTTCTTTGTCTCTTTTGCTTTTTGTTGGTTTGAAGTCCATTTTATCAGAGATTAGGATTGGAACTCCTGCATTTTTTTCTTCTCCATTTGCTTGGTAAATCTTCTTCCATCCCTTTATTTTGAGTCTGTGTGTGTCTTTGTATGTAAGATGGGTTTCCTGAATACAGCACACCCACGAGTTCTGACTTTTTATCCAGTTTGCCAGTCTGTGTCTTTACATTCAATGTTAATATTGTTATGTGTGAATGTAGGCCATTTATGTTATGTGTGAATGTAGGCCATTTACATTCAATGTTAATGTTGTTATGTGTGAATTTGATCCTGCCATTTTGTTACTGGCTGGTTTTCTTTCCCATTAGTTGACTCATTCTCTTCATTGCAATTTTGGTCTTTGCCCAGCTGGTTTGCTTTTGCAGTGTCTGGTACTTGTTCCTTTCCGTGCTTAGTGTTTCTTTCAGGAACTCTTGTAGGGCAGGTCTGGTGGTGACAAAATCTCTCAATAATTGCTTGTCTGTAAAGGATTTTATTTCTCCTTCACTTACAAAGCTTAGTTTGGCTGGATATGAGATTCTGGGTTGAAAGTTCTTTTCTTTAAGGATGTTGAATATTGGCCCCCACTCTCTTCTACCTTGTACGGTTTCTGCCAACAGATCTGCTGTGAATCTGATTGGCTTACTTCTGTGGGTGACCTGACCTTTCTCTCTCTGGCTGTCCTTAGCATTTTTTCCTTCATCTCAACCCTGGTGAATCTGATGATTATGTGCCTTGGGGTTGCTCTTCTTGAGGAATATCTTTGTGAAGTTCTCTGTATTTATTGAATTTGAAACTTGGACTGCCTTGCTAGGCTTGGGAAGTTCTTCTGGATAATATCCTGGAGCGTGTTTTCCAGCTTGGATTCTTTCTCCCCATCATATTCAGGTACACCAATCAAGCGTAGATAGGTCTTTTCACATAATCCCATTATTTCTTGGAGGCTTTGTTCATTTCTTTTCACTCTTTTTTCTCTTGTCTTACCTTCTCATTTTATTTCATTGAGTTGATATTCAATCTTTGATAGCCTTTCTTCTGCTTGATTGATTTGGGTATTAAAACGTGTGTTTGCTTCACATAGTTCTTGTGCTGTGTTTTTCAACTCCATCAGGTTGTTTATGTTCTTCTCTAAGCTGGTTATTCTAGTTAGCATTTCATCCAACCTTTTTTCAAGGGTTTTGATTTCTTTGCCTCGGGTTAGAATGTGTTCCTTTAGCTCAGAAAAGTTTGTTATTATCCGCTTTCTGAAGCCTGTTTCGGTCAATTCATCGCACCCCTTGGTTGAGTTGTAATCCTGTGTTGTTGAGGAGTTGTGATCCCTTGAAGGAGAAGAGGTGTTCTGGTCTGTGATGGTTTCATCTTTTTTGTGTGTTTTTTTTCCCATCTTTGTGGTTTACCTGGCTGTGTTGTCAGGGAGCTGCTTGATGATGTAGCTTGTCTGCCTGTGGAGGCAGTAGTGGGTTTCTAGGGACTCCTTCAGGTTACTAGGGAAGCTTCCTGTGTCTTTTTTGTTTATACTGAGAGATTAGGCCCACCTCTTCTACTGACCTGTAGGTGCTCTGGGTTGTCAAGAATGCTGTCCTGTTACTACCTAGGCTTCCTGTGTTTTTTGTTAAAACTTGTAGCCCCTCTAGTCGTGGGTTGTGGTTGTGCCCTTCCTCCACTGGGCTGGATCATTCAGGGTTCATCTTAGACTGTGGCTGCGCAACCCACTAGAGTCAGAACTTAAGCCCTCTGGGGTTTGTGGGGGAGGGGAGGGACCCACCCTGCTGTACCTGGCCATCTCCACCTTTCAGCTTCCTCTCTCTTAGGTCATGGGGTAGGGGCCCGCCCAGCTGCTCCTTCTTACAGCTCCCTTTCTCTCCGGGCAGAGGGAGGGGGCAATAATTCAGTCCACAGGCTCCTATTCAACTCAGCACTTGTAATTAATTCCCGGCGCTTGTCTGGCAAAGATCCCCTGTTCTGTGTACTGATGAGGCTTTGGGGGAAGTGCTGTATCTGGACTGGAGTTCCAGAGGGTAGCCTTTGACTCGCCAGTCAGATGCACTTTCAGGGTGAAGCAGCACCCCTCCCTGCCTCGGATTGCCCTGAGTAGGGTTTGCTCACCATCGGACCAGACACGTTGAAATGCACCTGGTACCTCAGTTGAATCTAGGAGATCTCTGGATTTCTGCGTCTCTCCTGCTGGGTGTTGTGCGCCGGAATTGTGTCTAATTGGCCATCTTGGATCTTCCTGGTACATCCTTTTATAACTCATTGTTTTATTTTCCCTTTGCCTTCTTCTTTGACCCACTGGTTATTAAATAACATGTTGTTTAATTTCCACATCGTTGTGGTTGGATATTGCATTTCATACCACTATGGTTGGAAATCATAAATGGTATCATTTGGATCTTAAATTTATTACAACTTATTTTGTGGGATAACATATATAACTTATTTTGTGAAATGTTTCGTGTATACTTGATAAGAATGTGGATTCTGCTTTTGTTGGAAGGAATATTCTGTGTATATCTGTTAGGTCTGTTTGGTCCATACTGCTGTTCAATTCTGTTGTTTAATTATTGATTTTCTTTCTGGATAGTCTCATTTTTGCTGAAGGTGTAATATTGATGTTTTCTACTATTATTGTTTTGCTCTCTATTTCCCCATCAGTTCTGGTAGTATTTGTTTACATATTTAGGTGGTCTGATTTTGGGTGCATATAAACTTAAAATTTTATGTTTTGTTGATGAATTGACCACTTTATAGTTTTATAATGACTTTCTTTATCTCCTGTGACTTAAAGTCTTCTTTGTTTTGAATACAGCTACTCCTGCCCTCTTTTGGTTTCCATATCCATGGGGTACTTTTTTGTATCCTTTCACATTTGGCCTATTTGTGTCCTTTCAGGTGAAATGAATCTCTTGTAGATAGCATACAGTTGAGCCTTGTTTTTTTTTTTTCCTTAAATATTCATTCGGCCACCCTGTCTTTTGATTCAAGAATCAGTTCATTTACATTCAAGGTGTGTATTGATAGGTAAAGATATGCTAGTACTATTTTTGCATTTTCTGGTAGTTGTAGATTGTTTCTTCCATTCTGGCTGACTTTATTTGTGATTCGATGATTTTTCTGTAGTAGTATGCTTTGGTTCTGTTTTCTTTATTCTCTTGTATCTACTACAGAGTGTTTGTAGTTACTTTGAGGCCTGCATAAAACATCTTGTCACTCCAACAGATTATTTTAAGCTCATAAATGATTTAACTTAAATTTATGCTAAAAGCATACACTAACTTTTCCTTTACCCCACATTTTTTGTTATTAATGTCACAATTTATATCTTTTATATATTGTGTGTGTATTCGTTAAAAATTATTGTATCTATGCTTATTTGAATGCTTTTCTTTTAACTTTCATACTATAGTTAAAAGTGATTTATGTACCACCATTATAGTATTAGAATGTTGTCTGTTTGAGTATATTCTTAGCTTACAGTGAGTTTTATACTTTCATATGTTTACATGATGCTAGTTAGCATCCTTTACTTATAACCAGATTTCTCTTTAGCATTTCTTGATAAGCAAGTGGACACTGATGTTATAATGGGAAAAAAATAGTCTATAGCAGTGCATCTCTAATTTTCATTTCAATTTAATTGCCTAGGAATCTTGTTGACCGATGATTCTGATTTAGAAGTTATGAAGGTGGGACCTGAGATTCTGCATTTCTAACAAACTCCCAGATGCTGCTGTTACTAGTCTATAGACCACACTTAAAAGTGGCATGGGACTTAAAATAGGGTAAGTTACCACAAAATTTTAAAATTTTAAAGGTAGAAGGAACGGTACAATGTTGGTAATTCTTAAAAACATACGTACTGTCTGTCCTGGTTTCAGGATGAAGATACTAAAACTTAGAGAATCTGAGGGTCAGGGATAAGGTCATAATAGCTAGCAGTAGAGCCATAGGAAATTCAACTTATCCTATAGTTTCTGTGTGCTTTCCTCTATACTAGTGCTTCCTAAATTTCAGTTATTTACATATATTATGTAGGTTCCTCAGATAAATCTATACAGGGTAGGTGAAATCCCTGGAATGTGCTGTTACAATTATTCCTTCTTCAAGTAACTGAAGATATTAAATTATGGCAAGGTTTCTCAACCAAAGTCTCGGTGATATCTATACACTTACATTAAAGGAAAATGAATACATAGGCAATCCCCTGTCAGAATTTTTGGAATTCTGATCTTTACTGTTTTGATAAGTCTCTTCCAAAGGTGTTTTAGGGACTTATTTATCAATTTGATTACTAAGTAAAGCAAGGAAAGAACTAAAGAAATTTTGCATGGGGAGAAGACCAATGAGATTTCACTATGAACAGAATAGTGACTAAATTTTACCGTGTGGCCTACAATGTCTGTCTCAGTCAAGGTTATATACAATCCCTCTGTACTCTTCTGTCTCCCAATATCATATCTGGAACGAAGACACTTGGACAAATAAAGAATCCTACTTTTAGATGGGAGACTGAAAGTAATAAATAAATATTAAGACATTGCATGAGGAACAAAGGAAGAGTGGCTCTCTTTAACTCATTTCTCCTCAAATTACTATTTTGTTGTGCTTTATGAAAATTAACCGTCTGAACAAGAGAAGGAAGTTAGTTTAATTTTGGAAGATCTTAAATTGCATATCAATTCTCCAATGTTGGCCATTTTTAATCAACTCAGTTTTTAAACAAAAACTTATAAATTTGACTGAACTGAAGATTTCTATAGAGAGCTTCAACATAAGACTTGATCAAGCAGAAGAAAGGATCAGTAAACTCTTAGACAGGTTATTAAAAATTACCCAGTCAAAGGAACAAAAAGAATAAAGGAATGAAAAAGAGTGAGAAAGGCTATGAGAATTATGGTGCAATGAAGCAAACTAATCTTTGCATTATAGGAGTTCCAGAAGGAACAGAGAAGAGAAAGGAGTAGTGAATGTATTTAAAGAAATAATGACAGAAAACTTCTATAAACTAGGGACAGATATGAATATCTACACATAAGAAGCTTGAAGATCTCCAGTTAGGTTCAGTTGAAACAAGGCTAAAATAAGACATAGTAAAACTCTCAGAAGCATTAAGACAAAGAGAGGATCCTGAAAGCAGCAAGAGAAAGAAGCATATCTTATAAAAGAGAACTCCAATATGGCTGTCATTAGATTTCTCAGAATTAACCTTGCAGGTCGGGGTAGAATGCAATGCTATATTAAAGAAAAACAACAACAAAACCCAAGCAAACAAAAATTTCTTGCTAAAAACAAAAACAAAAACAAAAACAAAACAAACAAACAAAAAAAAAACTAGCAACCATAAAGTTGTCCCTCAGAAATGAAGAAGAGATAAGGGCTTTCCCAGACGAGTAAGAGCTGAGGAAGTTCACTAGACTTGCTGTATAAGAAATGCAAAAGGGAATTCTTCAAGCTGAAAGTAAAGGATGGTAATTGGTAATATGAAAACATATAAATGTATAAAAGTCACTTGTGAAAGTAAGTACATAGTCAAATTTAGAATGCTGTAATGCTATAATGGTGGTGTGTAAATCAATTATATCTTTAGCGAGGTTTAAATATAAAGCTGTTAAAATAGGTATATTTACAATAATTAAGTGATATACAATGTATAAAATATGTAAATTGTGATCAATAACAATATGTTGGGGAAAATAAAATTGTA
Organism: Callithrix jacchus; assembly: GCF_049354715.1. NCBI lineage: Eukaryota > Metazoa > Chordata > Mammalia > Primates > Cebidae > Callithrix > Callithrix jacchus. The sequence continues at coordinate 101,525,014 of NC_133509.1, forward strand.
GAGTTTCTGTATGTTATTGAAGTTATCAGCTTAAAAACAGTCTGTTATAACCATAATATGTTTTATATAAGCTTCATGGTAACCACAAATAAAAGAACTATAGTGGATACACAGGAGATAAGTAAGAAATCAAAGCATACCACAACAGAGAATCATTAAATTACAAAGGAAGACAGGTAGAGTGGAAGAAAGGAACAAAGAACTTGCAAAGATACCAAAAAACAATGAATAAAATGGCAGTAGTATCTCTTTATATGTCATATAAGTAGTTTAAGTGTCAGTGGATTAAATTCTTCCATCTAAAGACACAGAGCCACTGAATGGATTTTTTTAAAAATCCAAACTATATGCTGTTAACAAGAGACGTGTTTTATCTTTAAGGACACAAATATACTGAAAGTGAAGAAATGGAAAAAGATAGTTTATGAAAATTGAAACCAAAAAAGAGCAGAGCTAGCTATACTTAGATGAAATAGACATTAAATAAAACATTGTGAAAAGATGCACAGAAGATTATTATATAATGATAAAAAGGGTCGATTCATCAAGAAGATACAACAATTGTAAACAGATATGCAGTCAACATCAGAACACCTAAATACATAAAGCAAATATTAATAGATCTGAAGGAAGAAACAAGACTGCAAGACAACAATAGTATAGGATGCCAGTATTTCACATTCATCAATAAATAGATCATCCACTTAGAAAATCAATATGGAATTTGATTTACAATTTGATGTGCGGACTTCAATCATAAAATAGATAAACTATACCTAGCAAACATATATCAGAATAGTTTATCCAACAACAGCGGAACACACATCCTTCTTAAGCACACGCTAAACATTCTCTAGGGTAGACTATATGTTAGTCCAGAAAACAAATCTTAATACACTTAAGAGGATTTAAATGATATCAAGGATATTTTTGACCACAATGGTGTGAAGTTATAAATCAGTAATAGGAAGAATTTCAAAAAATTACAAATATGTGGAAATTAAATTACATGCTTCTCAATCAGTGGGTCAAAGATGAAATTAAAAGGACAATAAAAAAGTATGTTGAGATTAGTGAAAGTAGACAGTCAACATATCAATTTGTATAGGATTCAGCAAAATCAGTTCTTAGAGAGAAGTTTATAGCACTAGATGCCTACATATAAAAAAAGAAAAATCTGGAACAATCTGGTGTTACACTTCAAGGAACTAGAAAAATGACAGCCTAAGCCCAAAGTTAGTTGAATGTATGAAATAGTAAACATCAGAACAGAAATAAATGAAATACAAATTGTAGAAACAATAGAAGAGATCAACAGAGCTAACAGTTGTTTTTTTTTAAAGATAAAATGGACAAACCTTTAGCTAAGCTGAAAAAATAGTGAAGAGTTAAAGAAATAAAATCAGAAATGAAAGAGGATACATTACAACTTATATATAACAGGAATATGAAGAATCATAAGAGACAACTATGAGCTGTCATATGCCAACAAATTAGATAACGTAGAAGAAATGTATAAATTCCTAGAAACATACATCCTACCAAGACTAAATCATGAAGAAGTTGAAAATCTGTATAATAATAAGTAAGGAGGTTGAATCAGCAATCATAAACCTCCCTACCAACAACCCAGGACATGAGGCCTTTACTAGTGAATTCTACTTAATATTTAAAGAATTAACACCAGTGTTTCTCAAGATCTCTCAAAAAATTGAGTTGATGAGAGAAAGCTTCCAAACTCATTTTAAGAGGCCATTTTACCATGATACCAAAGTCAAAGATACTACAAGAAAAATAAAATGCAGGCCAGTATTGTTGATTAAGATAGATGCAGAAATTCTCAACAATATACTAGTAAACCAATATATTAAAAGCATCATACACCATGCTCAAGAACTTGGGGTTCTTTAGCACATGTAGACAGCGGTTTGAATAAAGACAGTAAGCAGAGCTGTCAAGAGAAAAAAGGTAGTGAGAGGCGCACAAGAATGAAAGAACCAAAGGAAGTATCTGCGTTGGGTAGGGGTAGGGTGCATATAAAGGAGATGTAGGGAAACCAGAAGCTGTGGTGTGGCAACAGTCAAGAAGAAAGCTAATTTCAGGTAGGGATCGACCAGTGGTATCAATCATGCAGGAGGTAGCTGATGGGCATTAGTGACTCTGAGAGTAGGTTTAATCCCATGAAGAGGTGGAAGTCAGATTGGTACAAGCTTAAGATGTGAGATGATGATGGATGATGATGTAAATGGAAACTATTTTTGCAACAAGTTGCACTTAAAAGAAGAGGATGAAGAAAATGGGAGTCAGAGGATGTAGCCAGGTTCAGGAAAGGGGGATTCAAGAGTAAAAGAGGGCTTAACAGGTTTGTAGACTGAAGGGTAGGAGCTGATGGTAAAGTGAGGGGAGGGGGTGGAAAATGTGAGAGAGATGGGCTGTAATAGCAGGGCTTGGTTCAGAAGATTCTGGAAGAAAGTAGGATCAAGACAGGATTTTCCTTTAGGACTTTGGGAAAGAGAACAGGACACAGGTTACATGGAATGTCTAAGACAGAGAAGGAAATTGAAAGTGCTCCTGTAGGATGACTTGAATTTGTGCTTTTATTTTTATATTTACTATGTTTTAGTAGGCAACAGCAGCAAGGATATTTTATTTAAAAATCCACAATTCTTAGAGGACTCTATTTAAAAGACGAATGACAAAAATTGCCTTCCACATATACTGTCCTAACCCCCAACCCACCTCTACCCTGCCAAATTAATCTGCCAAACTAGATAAAAGATTTTTTTTTTTTCAGCCAGGAAGACAGTGCTCTTTTGGATAATACAAAACAAACAAAAAATCTGTATGTGCTTTACAAAGCTAAATTTCTGCATTTGTAAGTCAAACATTTATCATAGTACCAGATGGTGAAGACATATCTGTTGAAATTCAAAATCCAACAGTTTTAACAAAGAAAGATGAACAAAACAATTTTTTAAAAAGATAAACAGTTGAAAAACTTTTAACTGACAAAAATGAGAGATATGAGACTGAAATATATGAAATAAAAATATGAGACTGAAATATATGAAATAAAAAATGAAAGAGTAGACAATACAGGACATACCACAGAAATACAGAGGACAAGAGACTGCTGTGAACAATTGTACACCAACAAATTAGATAACCTAAAAGTCATGGATAAGATCCTAGAAATGTACAAACTACCAAAACTGAATCATGAAGAAATAGAAAAGCTTAACATAATGATAACAAGTAAGGAGATTAAATCAATAAGAAAAAATAGCTCTTATCAGAAAAAGTTCAGGCCTTGGTGGTTTCACATCTGAACTTTACAAACATTTAAAGAAGAGGTAATACCAACCATTCTGAAATTCTTCCAAAAAATTGAGGAGTAGATAAAACTTTCAAACTTTTTTTAAGAGGCCTGTATTACCCTGATGCCATAGGCAGACAAGTACATTATAAGAAAAAAATACAGACCGGTATTCCTAATGAATATAGATGCAAACATTCTCAATAAAATACTAGCAAACCAAATTCAGTAACACATTATAAGGATCTGTTATCATGATTGAGGTGGATTTATTTCTAGGATGCAAAGGTGACCCAACTTATGCAAATCAGCAGAGGTCATACACTGCATTAACAAAAAGAAAGACCAAAATATGGTTATCTCAAATGATGCAGAAGAGGCATTTGACAAAATCTAAAATATTAAGTATAGAAGATGTATTAGTCCATTCTCACATTGATATAAAGAACTGCCTGACAGCAGCCCTAGTCAGGGGCTTATAGATAAAACTTCCATCTCCTTGGGACAGAGCACCTGGGGGAAGGGGTGACTGCGGGCACAGCTTCAGCAGACTTAAACGTTTCTGCCTGCTGGCTCTGAAAAGAGCAGTGTATCTCCCAGCACAGCACTCGAGCTCTGCTAAGGGACAGAGTGCCTCCTCAAGTGGGTTCTTGACCCCCGTGCCTCCTGACTGGGAGACACCTCCCAGCAGGGGTTGACAGATGCTTCATACAGGAGGGCTCCATCTGGCATCTGGTGGGTGTTCCTCTGGGAAAAAGCTTCCAGAGGAAGGAACAGGCAGCAATCTTTGCTGTTCTGCAGCTCTACTGGTGATACCCAGGCAAACAGGGTCTGGAGTAGACCTCCAGTAAACTCCAGCAGACCTGAGCAGAGGGGCCTGTTAAAAGGAAAACTACCAAACAGAAGAATAGCATCAACATCAGCAAAAAGGAAGTCTAAACAAAACCCCATCTGCAGCATTACTGGTATCAAAGGCAAAAGGTAGATAAATCCATGAAGATGAGGAAAAACAGTGCTAAAAGGCTGAAAATTCCAAAACCAAAACGTGACTTCTCCTCCAAAGGATCACAACTACTCACCGGCAAGGGAACAAAACTGGAAAGAGAATGAATTTAGTAAATTGACAGAAGTAGGCTTCAAAAGGTGGATGATAACAAACTAATCTGAGCTAAAGAAGCGTATTCTAACCCAATGCAAGGAAGCTAATAATCTTGAAAAAAAAAGAGGAATTACTAACTAGAATAACCAGTTTAGAGAAGAACAAAAATGAACTGATGGAGCTGAAAAACACAGCATAAGAACTTTGTGAAGCATATACAATTATCAATAGCCAAATCCATAAAGTGGAAAAAAGGATATCAGAGATTGAAGCTCAGCTGAATGATACAAAGTGTGAAGACAAGATAGGAAAAAAAAAGAATGAAAAGAAATGAACCTCCAAGCCTCTAAGAAATATGAGACTATATGAAAAGACCAAACCTATGTTTGATCAGTGTATCTGAAAGCGACAGGGAGAATGGAACCAAGTTGGAATATGCTCTTCAGTATATTATTTAGGAGAACTTCCCCAACCAAACAACACAGGCCAGCATTCAAATTCAGGAAATACAGAGAACACCACATAGATACTCCTCGAGAAGAGCATCCCCAGGACACATATTGTCAGATTCACCAAGGTTGAAATGAAAAAAAAAAATGTTAAGGGCAGCCAGAGAGAAAGGTCGGGTACCCACAAAATGAAGCCCATCAAAATAACAGTAGAGATCTCTCTGCAGAAATCCTACAAGCTAGAAGACTTGGGGACCAATATTCAACATTCTATAGAAAAGAATTTTCGACCCAGAATTTCGTATTCCACCAAACTAAGCTTTATAAGTGAAGGAAAAATAAAATCCTTGGGGCCGGGTGCAGTGGCTGATGCCTATAATCCCAGCACTTTGGTAGGCTGAGGCGGGTGGCTCACGAGATCAACAGATCGAGACCATCCTGGTTAACAAGGTGAAACCCCATCTCTACTAAAAATACAAAAATTAGCTGGGTGTGGTGGCGTGCACCTTTAGTCCCAGCTACTCGGGAGGCTGAGGTAAGAGAATTGCTTGAACCCAGGAGGCGGAGGTTGCAGTGAGCCAAGATCACGCCATTGCACTCCAGCCTAGGTAACGAGTGCAACTCCAACTAAAGAAAGAAAGAAAGATAATAAAATCCTTTCCAGATAAGCAAATGCTTCGAGAGTTTGTCACTACCAGGCCTATCTTACAAGAACTCCTGAAGGAAGCAGTAAATATAGAAAGGAAAAACTGATACCAGCCTGCAAAAACATACCAAATTGTAAAGACCATTGACACCATGAAGAAACTTTATTAACTAATGGGTAAAATAACTAGCTAGCATTATAATGAGAGGATCAAATATACACATAACAATATTAACCTTAAATGTAAATGGGCTAAATGTTCGAATTAAAAGACACAGACTGGCAAATTGGATAAAGAGTCAAGACCCATAGGTGTGCTGTATTCAAGAAACTGATCTCACCTGCAGAGACACACATAGACTCAAAATAAAGGGATGGAGGAATATTTACCAAGCAAATGGAAAGCCAAAAAAAAAAAGAAAGAGAAAAGCAGGAGTTGCATTCCTACTCTCTAATAAAACAGACTTTAAACCAGCAAAGATAAAAAAGACAAGGGCATTACATAATGGTAAAGGGATCATTGCAACAAGAAGAGCTATCCTAAATATATATATATATTTAGGATATATATATATATGTACACCCAATACAGGAGCACCCAGATTCATAAAGCAGGTTTTTAGAGACCTACAAAGAGACTTAGACTCCCACAATAATGGTGGGAAACTTTAACACCCCACTGTCAATATTAGACAGATCAACAAAACAGAAAATTAACAAGGATATTCAGGGCTTGAACTCAGCTTTGGACCAAGTGGACCTAATAGACATCTAGAGAACTCTCTACCCCAAATCAACAGAATATACATTCTTCTCAGCACCACATCACACTTATTCTAAAATTGACCACATAATTTGAAGTAAAACACTCCTCAGCAAATGCAAAAGAACAGAAATCATAACAGTCTCTCAGACCACAGTGCAATCAAATTAGAACTCAGGATTAAGAAACTCACATAAAACTGCACATCTACATGGAAACTGAACAACCTGCTCCTGAATGACTACTGGATAAAAATGAAATTAAAGCAGAAATAAATAAGTTATTTGAAACCAATGAGAACAAAGACACAAGGTACCAGAATCTCTGGGACATGGCTAAAGCAGTGTTAAGAGGGAAATTTATACCATCAAATACCCACAGGAGAAAGCAGGAAAGATCTAAAATTGACAACCTAATATCACAATTAAAAGAACTAGAGAAGCAAGAACAAACAAATTCAAAAGTTAGCAGAAGACAAGAAATAACTAATATCAGAGCAGAACTGAAGGAGACAGAAACACAAAACACCCTTCAAAAAATCAGTGAATCCAGGAGCTGATTTTTTTTAAAGATTAACAAAATAGACCCCTATCCAGACAACAGAGAAGAATCAAATAGCCACGATCAAAAATGACAAAGGGATATCACCACTGATCTCACAGAAATACAAACTATCATCAGAGAATACTATAAACAGCTCTATGCAAATAAACTAGAAAATCTAGATGAAATGAATAAATTCCTGGACACATACACTCTTCCAAGACTAAGCCAGGAAGAAGTAAAATACCTGAATAGACAAAAAACAAGTTTTGAAATTGAGGCAGTAATTAATAACCCACCAACCAAAAAAACCACAGGACCAGACAGATTCACAGCTGAATTCTACCAGAGGTAGAAAGAGGAGCTGATAACATTCCTTCTGAAACTATTCCAAATAGAAAAAGTGGGACTCTTCTGTAATTCATTTTATGAGGCCAGCATTATCCTGATACCAAAACCTGGCAGAGACGCAACAAAAAAAGCAAATTTCAGACCAATATTCCTGATGAATATGGATATAAAAACTCTCAATAAAATATGGCAAACCAAACCCAGAAGCACATCCAAAAGCTTATCCACCATGATCAAGTCAGCTTCTTCCCTGGGATGCAAGGCTAGTTCAACATATGCAAATCAATAAACATAATCCATAACATAAACAGAACCAATGGCAAAAACCACATGATTATCTCAATAGATGCAGAAAAGGCCTTTGATAAAAATTTAACACCACTTCATTCTAAAAACTCTTAGTAAGCTAGCTATTGATGAAACATATCTCAGAATAGTAAGAGCTATTTATGAGAAACCCAGAGCCAATATCATACTAAATGGGCAAAAACTGGAAGCATTCCCTCTGAAAACCAGCACCAGACAAGGATGCCATCTCTCACCACTCCTATTCAACATAGTATTGGCAGTTCTGGCCAGGGCAATCAAGCAAAAGAAAGAAAAGATATTCAAATAGAAAGACAGGAAGTCAAATTGTCTCTGTTTGCAGATGACATGATTGTATATTTAGAAACCCTATCATCTCAGCACAAAATCTCTTTAAGCTGATAACCAACTTCAGCAAAGTCTCAGGATACAAAATCAATGTGTAAAAATCACAAGCATTCCTATACACCAGTAACAGACAGAAAGCCAAATCATGAGTGAAATCCCATTCACAGTTGCTACAAAGAGAATAAAATACTTAGGAATACAACTTACAAGGAAGTTGAAGTACCTCTTCAAGGAGAACTACAAACCACTGCTCAAGGAAATAAGAGAGGACACAAACAAATGGAAAAACATCCCATGATTATGGATAGGAAGAATCACTATCGTGAAAATGGCCATAATGCCAAAAGTAATATATGGATTCAGTGCTATCCCCATCAAGCTACTACTGACTTTCTTTACTGGCTTCAAACTATACTACAAGGCTACAGTAACCAAAGCAGCATGATACTGGTACAAAAACAGATATATACACCAATGGAACAGAACAGAGGCCTCAGAAATAATGCCACACATCTATAACCATCTGGTCTGTGACAAACCTGACAAAAACAAACAATGGGTAAGGATTCCCTATTTAATAAATAGTGTTGGGAAAACTGATTAGCCATATACAGAAAACTGAAACTGGACCCCTTTCTTACATCTTATACAAAAATTAACTCAAGATGGATTAAAGACTTAAACATAAGACCTAAAACCATAAAAACCCTAGAAGAAAACCTAGGCAATACCATTCAGGACCTAGGCATGGGCAAAGACCTCATGATTAAAACACCAAAAGCAGTGGCAGCAAAGGCCAAAATTGACAAATGGAACCTATAAAGAGCTTCTGCACAACACAATAAACTATTATCAGAGTGAAAAGGCAACCTACAGAATGGGAGAAAGTTTTTGCAATCTGTCCATCTGACAAAGGAGTAATATCCAAATCTACAAGGAATTTAAACAAATTTATAAGAAAAAAAAACCATCAAAAAGTAGGAAAGGATATGAACAGACACTTCTCAAAAGAAGACATTTATGTGGCCAAGAAACATGAAAAAAAGCTCATCATCACTGGTCATTAGAGAAATGCAAATCAAATTCACAGTGAGATACCATCTCATGCCAGTTAGATACCATCTCATGCCAGTTAGAATCACCATCATTAAAAAGTCCAGAAACAGCAGATGCTGGAGAGGATGTGGAGAAATAGGACTGCTTTTACACTTGGTGGCAGTGTTAATTTGTTCAACTGTTGTAGAAGACAGTGTGACAATTCCTCAAGGATCTAGAACCAGAAATATCATTTCACCCATCAATTTCATTAGTGGGTATATACCCAAAGGAAAATCATTCTGCTATAAAGACACATGCACACATACTTTTATTGCAGCCCTAGTCACGATAGCAAAGACTTGAAACCAATTGAAATGCCCATCAATGATAGAGTGGATAAAGAAATTGTGGTACATGTACACCATGGAATACTAACTATGCAGCCATAAAAAAGGATGAGTTCATGATTTTTGCAGGGACATAGATGAAGCTGGAAATCATCAGTCTCAGCAAACTAATACAGGAACAGAAAACCAAACACCACTTGTTCTCGCTTGTAAGTGGGAGTTGAACAATAACACATGGACAAAGGGAGGGGAACATCATACACTGGGGCCTGTCGGGGGTGGAGGGCTAGAGGAGGGATAGCATTAGGAGAAATACCTAATATAGATGATGGGTTTAGGAGTGCAGCAAACCACCATGGCATGTGTATACCTATGTAACAAACCTGCATGTTGTGCACATGTATCCGTGAACTTAAACTATATAAAAAATAATAACTGCCTGAGACTGGGTAATTTATTTTAAAAAATAAAAAAAGTTTAGTTGACTCAGTTCTATATCCCTGGGGAGGCCTCAGGAAACTTACAATCATGGCAGAAGGGGAAGCAGGCATGTCTTACATGGTATCAGGCAAGTGAGCATGTAATGGAAGCAAAGGGGGAATAACCCTTATAAAACCATCAGATCTTGTGAGAACTCACTATCATGAGAACAGCATAGGGGAAACCACCCCTATGATCTAATCATTGAATCATTGCCCATCAGGTCTCTTTCTCAACACCCAGGGATTAGGGGGATTACAATTTGAGATGAGATTTGGGCAGAGACACAGAGCCTAACCATATCAAAGATGTACATCTAACCACAGTGAAGACAATATATAAGCCCATAGTGAATTTTATAATCAACACTGAAAAGTTCAAGGCTTTTTTCCTAAGATCTGGTACAAGACATGGATGGTCACTCTTACCACTTTTGTTGAACACAGTACTGAAAGTACTAACCAGAGCAGTTAAGCAAGTCAAAAAATGAAAAAGATTCATATTGAAAAGGGCTAAGTAAAATTGTCTTTCCTTGTAGAGGACATAACCTTATATATAGAAAAGCTTAAAGGCTCCACCAAAAACCTGTTAGAATTGATTAACAAATTCCATAAAGTTGTAGATTACAAATCAACATATAAAAGTTAGTAGCATTTCTATACAGTTACAACAAATTACCTCAAAAGGAAATTAAGAACACAATTCTATTTACAGTAGCTATAAAAATAATAACTAGGTATAAATTTACCCAAAGAGAAAACTCTGTAAGCAGAAAACTATAAACCATTTATGAAGGAATTTTAGGGAGATAAAAATAAGTGAGAAGATATCCCATGTTCGTGAATTGAAAGGAGTAACATTGTTAAAAGTGTCACTACTGCCCAGCGTTATCTATAGATTCTATGCAATCCCCATCAAAAACTCCAATGACATTTTCCCCAGAAAATAAAAAAAAAATTCTAAAATTCATATGGAACCACGAATATCTCAAAATAGTGAAAATAATCTTGAGTAAAAAGGACAAGCTGGAGGCCTCACAGCACCTGATTTGAAAATCTACTATAAAGCTATGTTAATCCAAACAGCATGATACAGGTATAAAAACAGACACACAGACTTAAGGGACAGAATGGAAAAGCTGGAAAAAATCCACACATTTGTGGTCAATTGATTGTTTATAAAAATGCCAACAGGACACAATGGGGGAAGGGCAGTCTCATCAGTAATTGGTTGTTGGGAAACTGGGTGTTTACATGCAGAGAATAATATTATGCTCTCCCCTGACATCATATGTAAAAATAATCTCAAAATAGATTAAATACTTAAATCTAAGACCTAAAACTGTAAAAGTAGTAAAGAAGTCATAGGAGAAATGCTCTCTGTCATTGGTATGATCACAGATCCTTTAGATATAACACCCAAAGCACAGACAACAAAAGTATAAATAAACAACTAGGATGACATCAAACTAAAAAGCATCTGCATAGCAAAGGAAACAGAATGAAGAATAGGAGAAAAATATGTGAAACCTTAGGTCTGATAAAGGTTAATATCCAGAATATATGAGGAACTTATAAGTAAGAAAAGAAATAATCTGATATAAATATGTACAAAGGACCTACACAGACATTTCTGAAAACAAGACATATTATTGGCAAACAGGTTTATAAAGAAAAGATGATTACTAATCATCAGGAAAATGCAAATTATAACCCTAATGAGATATTATCTTATAGCTGTTAGAGTGGATACTTTAAAAAAGACTGAAGATAAGTATTAGCAATGTTGTGGAGAAAAGAGAACCCTTGAAGGCTATTGGTTGGATTGTAAATTAGTATTATAGCCATAATTGAAAATAGTATAGAGGTTCCTAAAAAAAATTAAAAGTAGAACTATCGTGTCATCCAGGAATTTTACTATTTGGTATATGTCCAAAGGAAATCATATTAGTATGTCAAAAAGATACTTTCACTTCCTTCACAGTATCCTTTGAGTGTCACTTTTCCAGCCAGGAACCTCTGTGACTGGTGGTGCTGTTGCCTGAATTTTTCTTGGGCCCACTTGGCTTGTTCTGCCCATTCTGCCTGGCAGGATACAATCTGCTTATGCTACCAGCCTGGATTCCATTCCTGCCAAGGGTGAGCCAGGTATGGAGCGAGGGGTGTGTGAGTGTCTGGCCCCTGGCACAGCCTGGCATGCTCCAGGTCCCAGAACAGGCACCGGCACCCTACAAGGCTGCAGCTCAACCAGACATACTGCAAACAGCTTCCACAGTTGGCACCAGGGAAGGCAGTGGTGCCTGGAAGCTTGGAGACTTCAGGAACTGTAGAGCCACATCGAGGGTTTCACAGCTGTGACTTGAGGAGCTCTTAAGTATGGGATCCCTGAAGGATTCCAGCTCTTCTCTCTTTGTCACCTGCAACATGGTGAGCAAGGGGCGTTTTTCAGCCCTGTGGATGTTATTGCTCTTTCAGTCCTGCCATTCGGCAGGTCCCAAGTTCTTGTCCTGTGTGCAGGAAGAATGAGTTATGAGGACAAGTGGAGGGTGAACAAGGAGAGGAGATACTTTGTTGTGTGACACAGCAGCTTAAAGTAGACCCACAGTGGGTAGCTTCTCTCTGCAGGTAGGGCTTTCCAACAAGTGTTCAGTTCTTAGCAGAGAGGAGACCCACAGTGGGTAGCTCCTCTCTGCAGGTAGGGCTTTCCAACAAGTGTTCAGTTCTTAGCAGAGAGGAGACCCACAGTGGGTAGCTCCTCTCTGCAGGTAGGGCTTCCCAACAAGTGTTCAGTTCTCAGCAGAGAGGAGACCCAAAGTGGGTAGCTCCTTGTCACAGGCAGGTTGTCTCATCATCTGCTCAGCTCTCAGCAGAAAGACTTACACTGGGTAGCTTCTTTCTGCAGAAAGGTTGTCCTGTCATCTGCCTGAGTCTGGCTGAGTCTAGGGTTTCTATGGGCTTCAGAGGAAAGCAAATGCATGTTGATTGGTCCACGAGAAGCCATGGGCAGGCCCAGAAAAAGCATCAGAAGTTCTCCCTCCAGTGCATGGTACCAGCAGTCCAGCCCCTAGGCCTCAGGCTATCACTGACCTGAAGGTGAGGTTTCGCCAGGTATCTGCCCCTTTCTGTCCAGGATCCTGTCTGCCTCCTGCTGCTGTTAACCTGCCAACCACAGTGCCCATAGTGCTCAGACTGTTCATGCCTGCAGACTTGCACCAAGCCACCCTCAGCGCCTGGTCAGCCTCCCTCCCATGCTCGTTGGTACCCAAAGTCTGGAAGGGGCCAAGGCAGGAGGAGGCTGGTATTTCAGAGCTGACCTGAGTGTGTGCATACCTGGCTGGTTCATGACAGTGCCCAGGCTTGGCCACAGCTTTGCTTTGAAATTGGAGCAGGTGCCAGGAGTGGGTGCTTGGAGTAGGGAGAGGCTAGGCCTGTGGATCAGGGGGGCTTCCGGGGTCCCCAAGAGTGTAGAGATGCCCTGGTCTGCAGCCATGGCTGGACAACTACAACTGCATCCCAGGGGTGGGGCTCTCACTTCTTTAACTTGGACTGGGCGGGGGGGGTTTCCGCCTGTTCTTGGTTCCTGCTCGCTCTGTGGAGTGCAGAGCCCCAGCTGTGCCTTTCTCACTGCAGCTGGCATCACTGATAATGCCAGGGATTGATCTACACTGCTCCAGACCGACTGCTGCTGCCATTAATCCCTGCTCTAAAGAGGTAGGTACATCTACTGCTGTTAAGATAGGGACAGTGACTACTCTTAACTGCTTCATGCTGACAGGGAATGTTGTTTATGGGGAAAATGACAATTATATCTTATCTTAGAGCCTATCTAAGGGTCCTGAGTAAAAGTGAGCCATCAGCTGAAGTTCCATTTGCATGACTATTTGGAGCTTAATGGCCAGAAGGTGAGATGAGATGCCGGGTTATTAGACGACATGGATCAAAACAAACAAAAGGGTAAGGACAGCTCAAAAATAGAATATTGATCCAGATTTTTACATTACCCATCCCTTTTGTCTATTCTGAGCTGCAGTCAGAGATCACTGGCTGGTTCACAGGAATGAGCAGGGTTAGTCTAAAATGCAGACCAAAACTTAAAAACAACTAATGAGCATTTGTCAAAGTTCTGTGAACCCAGAAAATCTGAGAGGTCTCAGTTAATGTAGAAAATTGATTTTTCCAAGGTTGAGGACATGTCTGTGGCACAGCCTCAGGAAGCCCTGGCAACATGTGCCCAAGGTAGTCAGGGCACAGTGTGGTTTTATACATTTTAGGGAGACATGAGACATCAACCAATATATATAAGAGGTACATTAGTTCCATCAGAAAAGCAGAGACAACTCAAAGCAAGCCTCCCCTCCTCCATGGGCTTCCAGATCACAGATAGCTGAGAGACAAATGGTTGCATTCTTTTGAGTTACTGATAAGTCTTTCCAAAGGAGGCAGTCAGAATATGCATCTGTCTCTGTGAGCAGAGAGATGACTTGGAATAGAATGGGAGGCAGATTTGCCCTGAGTGTTTCCCAGCTTTAAGATACCCAAGACATTTTCCTTTCACAGTTCTATAGCTAATTATAAATCTCCTTTGAGGAGGGTCAAATGAAGGCAACACTTGTCTGTGAGTGACAAAATGTCTTAGGGTGATCACAGTCAAAAACACGATTGACAAAGAAATGTGGTTATTTCTGTGGTTTAACATCATAACCCTAATTATTATTGATAGCAAATACTCAGATACTTGATTTTTAGAAGTCTACAATTGGGGTCCAAAGTGGCTCCCGCCGGAGGTCATGGCGCTCGCGAAGGCGAGGTCATCAGTTCAAGGCTAACCTGAGCAACCTCATAAGCTCAAACTGATTGGCAAAAAAAAAAAAAAGAAGTCTATAATTTTGGAACATAATATTATTCACTAAAATATAACCTGAAGAAGATTAAGCCTTTCTTTTTACTTTGACAGTCCCATGTAATTGAACATGTCACATTGTTGCATTGAACTTAGCACAGAAAGTCAACACCAGAACAAAAGTATGCCAAATTGCAGGGTTTATTGCTGGCGACCACGGAGGACTCACGTCTCTTCAACCCGTGGCAGAGAAAGAAGAGTGACAAGACCTTTTTATACCCACAAAACCACCTTGGGAGTGGGGGTGAGGAACGGAGATGGGAATGAAAGCTGTCAATCACCTCCTAGGCTGAGAGGGGGGTGAGGGGGCTCCAGATATTCCAAGGGCCAGGGGACTTTTGTCATTCCGATTGCCACCTAAGTGGTTTACAGAGGTCAAGGTAAACATTAGTTTATACATTATTTGGACAGGTGTGGGGTCCACATAATTTTAGGTTACTTGGCGCCAGGATGGAATTATCTGGGGGTGCTTACTTTGGTAAACAAAGGCCAGCAATTCTGGCAGTTACAGATAAGAGAAAGTATGCAGCTTGTCCTCTCTTTGCATTTTGCAAGGTAATCTCAGTAGTTTACAGAAGCCATGGCTAGCAGCCATTGTGAGGAAAATGGAAACAGTTTTCCCATTTTAAAATGGCATTGTACTGGTTCTAATTCTAGGCCAGCTATATCACAGCATAATCCTGTTTACGTCTATTTTGGTTGTTCTAGGAGCACTCTGTAGTATCCCAAAGTCAGGGGTCAGAAAAGACAGTTTTGAAGCTGAAATTTGATTTTGTGAAGGCTATCAAACATGTTAAAGGTTTAAAACAGTTGATATTATGAAATAGCAGATCAGTACCTTAAACTCTTATTGTGCTTTTTATTCCAATGTTCAGTTTACAAACAAACCAAGTAACACCCCTTGAGTTTAGTCAGTATATTCACACACAAAATTTCTTTTACAGGATTAATTTTACAAACCTTCCACACCTTATTTAAACCTTTAGCTTCATCTTACCTAATTTGAAACAATCCTTTAACGTTCTAGTCTAGGCAAAAATTTATACTCCCAAACCTTCTTATAATGTTTTACTAATGACACATTTTACTTTCCTTACATACCTTGCATGTAAATCTGTTTTAGTAGTCTCAGTTACATGTTATAATGGTAACTCTTAGCAGTTTTAAATTTTGTTGTAAAACCTGGTAAGTTATTTTTCTTATGTAGTAGGTTAGATAAGGTCTGACTCTTTCCAGCCTAGTTAGGGGTGTGGTTAACTCCATATGTCCCCAGGCCTTAGGCTGTTCCTGGCCTGAAGGTGGGGTTTCACCAGGGGACCTGCCGGTTTCTGCCTAGGAGCCTGTCTGCCTCTTGTTGCCATTAACCTGTTGTCCATGGTGCCCACAGTGCGTAGGCGATGTGTTTGAGGGGTGCCTGCAGGCCCCATGCCACGTTACCCTTAGCCTTCCTTTGGCCTCCCTCCCATGCTTATCGTTGCCCAAAGTGTGGAGGGAGCTGAGGCAGCAGGGAGCTGGTGTGTCAGCACTGCCCCAAGAGAGCACACACCCAGCAATGTTGTGACAGTGCTCAGGCTGGACCACAACTTTGCTCCAAACTTGGAGTGGGTGCCAGGAGTGGGGAGAGGCCAGACAGCAGGAGCAGACTTCCAAAACTGCAGGGGTTCTTCCCAGGCCCCTGAGAGTACAGAGATGCTTTGGTCTGCAGCTGTGTCTGGGAGGCTGTAGCTGTACCCAGGAGGGCGGGGCTCCTGTCCCTTCAACTTGGAACAGGGCAGGGCTACCACCTGTTTCTGGCTCCTGCTGGCTTTGTGGAGTCTACAGCCCCAGCCATACCTCCCACACTGCAGCTGGCATCATGGCAGTGGCTGCTCCATACGCCCCACTGCTGCCATCACTTCCATGCTAGTGAACATTATTTCCGATAGCCAAGGTATGGAATTAATCTAAGTGTTTATTAATGGTTGAATGGATGAAGAAAACATGTTATATATAAATGAAATATCATTCAGCCTTAACAAAAGAAGGAAATCCTGTCATTCTCAACATCATGGATCAACCTGCAGGACATTATGTTAAGTGAAATAAGTCAGGCAGAGAAAGACAGTACTCAGTACTTCCTTGTATGTGTAGTGTAAAAATGTTGACCTTGTAAAAACAGAGTGAAATGTTGATTGTCAGAGGCTAGGGTGTAGGAGGAATTAGGGAAATGTTGGCCAAAAAACAGAAAAACTTATTTAAAGTGGAGGAATAAGTTGAAAGACTATTGTAAGTCATGGTGACAACAGTTAATAACAATATGTTGTATATTTGAAAATTGCTAACACAATAGATTTTAAGTGTTCTTACCAGAAGAAATGATAAGTATGTGAGGTGATGCATATGTTTAATAGCTTGACTTAGCCATTATACAGATATCAAAGCATCATGTTGTATATTATAAATATATGTAATTTTAATGTCAGTTTAAAGTATTGAGACTCTGAGAAAGACATGAATCAACTTTTCCATGGTTGTGTATTTAGTGAACCCAATGGTCTTACTTCAGATGTATGTTCTTAACCAGAAGATGCAGCTGCTTTTTCTTCCATTTCCATCGCTAAAAGCTGAAAAGCAAAATAAAGAAGTGGAAAGAAATTTGCGAGCCATTTAACTCAACCTTGCAGTTGATGCAGTCTTTAGTTAAGCCCTGGGATAGTTTGGGAGGGAAGGCCGTTGGTACTATTTTTTATATATTGTGCATAAGAGGCTTTTGAGTCATGGATGTTTGATAATTTCTTTACTTTCAGTAGTAAAGTATCCTTGGTTAATTTCTTTACGTCCAGTAATAACATATCCTAGGCTAATTTTATGCATTTTTTCCATACGTGAAAGAAACTTTTTATTAACGTGGTATTAATGGAGCATAGTCTGGCAGGAGTGTTCATTACTACTGTTGTATTACTGTTTTCAAGCTTTTTCCATGGACAGAGTAGGAAATACACATTTTTGGAGAGAAAAACATAAATCCCAAATTTATCCGCATTCCAATTTAAGATAAAGATTTTGATGGATTTTTATTCAGCACTTTGGTCTTACTCTTTTTGTATATCTTCTTTTTTTATTGTTCTTTTACCTCTGTACTTTGATTTTACATTTTGTTTTTTTTGTTTTTGTTTTTGCTAGATGCAGGCCTATGTATTTTATTTTATTTTATTTTTCATTATAGTCATAGAGTCTTCCCAATTCTTTTAACTAAGTAGGGTTTATTTGGGTGGTGGGAGGAGAAAACATTAAGTTGTCTGTTTCTTATTTTTTTACATATTGCTTATAACTCTCTTGTGAATTATTATAGGGTTTTTATTGCTGGTTTTTGTTTTTGTCTTCCTGATATAAAAATTATGTTGTTTGCAAATAAAAATCGCTTTACTTCTTTTCCTTCCATTTTTGGCCTCTAATGTTTTCTCTTCTCTAATTGTGTTGTTCAATACCACCAAAATATATTAAATAGAAGAACAGATAGTGGACACCCTTATCTTATTCCTTATTTTAATGAGAAAGTACCTAACACTTCCAATTAAATAAGTTGCTGGCTAGTTGGGCAAGTACACCTCACTTGTATGTATATTCAGGGTAACAAAATCTCTCTTAATTTCTATGTAAACTTTAAAATTTTTGTTTTGGTAATCCTGAATGATGTTGAATTATATCACTTGAGTTTTCAGTGGGTATGAAGATAAATATATAATCTTTCTACTGTTAATATAATGGATTTTATTAATGTATTTTTTAATATTAAAAATCCTTGAATTTCCTAAATATACTCCACTTTTAAATTTTTTTTAGTGTTTTGGGTTCTTTTGCATATTATCTCATTTAACGATTTTGCATCATAATCTTCAGTGTGTTTGATTTGTACAGTTTTTTGTGCAGTTTTGTGAAGTTTTGTTACCAATGTTACATACCTGTTTTATAAAAATAATCTGGAAATTTTCTTCCTTTTTAAAATCTGGTTCTTATTTTTATTCTGTTCAGGTACTGTTTTAACAGATGTTCAAGTATCTTCCATGTGCTATTAAATACAATAAAATTGTAAT
This sequence comes from Callithrix jacchus, assembly GCF_049354715.1. Classification (NCBI taxonomy): domain Eukaryota; kingdom Metazoa; phylum Chordata; class Mammalia; order Primates; family Cebidae; genus Callithrix; species Callithrix jacchus. The sequence continues at coordinate 101,543,672 of NC_133509.1, forward strand.
GGTAGTTAATAGATCTGTAGCTCTTATTAGGTATTTGTCAGTATTCCAAGTACAGTTGATTCTCACTACTTGAAGTAGATTTGTTCTGTCAAGTTGCAGTGAATATTCTTAATGGAATTACAATGTTAGGTTCCTGTAAGCCTCTGGTCACAACATTTTTGTCCATCTATCAATACATAACTTTAAAAAATCTGTGTTTCTATTTAAAGATATCTTGTTTAACACATATATATTGTAGATTCATTAATATTGAACTTATGTCCCACAGCAGTATGACTCATGCCTGAAGGAAGCTTTTGTAACACATACATTTTCTCCTTAAAGCATATCACAGATCTCTTGTGCTTAGGAACACTAGATAGCACTTCAGCACGAAGTTGGGCATTCTGAATAGCCAAATCAACAACAAAAAGCACAAAAATGAGAACATTGTTTCATTTAATAGACTGTGAAAATACTCCTTTACAGTATGAGAACAGAAACAAAGCAGAACATTACTTTGTTTGATTTCAGCTGACAAGGATGCAAATCAGCCGACTCAAAATGTTCCCCCTCTGCACATATCCACAAATTATTGCCAAAGTGCTACAAATATTGATGTTGGGGTTACATGTAAATTTTACTGAGTAGGTAAATTGACAGATATGGAATCTGTGAATGAGGATTAATTGTATTTCTAAGTATTTAATATGCATTCATTTATTGGTCACAGCAATCCGATGAGGTAGGTATTATTATAACACATACTATATAACAAAGAGGTTAAGTTCCTTGCACAGTGTTATACAATCAATGAGTGTTTGAGGATACCACTAAAGTAGTGTAACTGATGTCAAGACATATTGTTTGCTCTTAGGAACTATTTCCATCTAAAAGGGTTAAGGGTGTTTTGCTCAAATAACGAAATTTAAGATAGTTTGAGGTAAGTAGCATAGGGTAGTGCCACCAAGATGTAATGGATATTCAGAGGACAGATTATTGAGGAGATCATGGAAGAGCTTTATGTAATGGCTTCTAAATGGAGGCTTTTAGAGTCAGTAAGATTTCATTAAGTTGGCTTATGAGGATGGAAGAGATGAACTATTTGAGAAGGTACTCATTTTTTACATGGGATACCTTCAGTGATTCTAGTAGTTTTGAATCAGGAGTGGTGGTGAAGGGGCAACCTCTTTCGTTTTAAGTTTTCAGGATTCATGTACTTACTGTATGACCATTTTTTTTTCCATTACTATTTAAAAATTTATTCTGCTTTTGTAATACTGGGAATTAAAGCAATAGCACCATTAATTGGAAGACTTAACGATGAACAAGACAGTATTTCAATGTAAATGTATGAATTTCTTATTATGGAAGAAGAAAAAAGCCAGCAATAAATTGACATTTGTGTAATAGGACTGCAAATAGTGGGTGTTTTATCGGAGAGTAAAATATCCAAGTAAATATTAAAAATTGTTGAAATACAGGGCCAGGCGTGGTGGCTTACGCCTATAATCCCAACACTCTGGGAGGCCGAGGCGGGTGGATCACGAGGTCAAGAGATCGAGACCATCCTGGTTAACAAAGTGAAGCCCTGTCTCTACTAAAAATACAAAAATTAGCTGGGCATGGTGGCGCACGCCTGTAGCCCCAGCTATTCGGGAGGCTGAGGCAGGAGAATTGCTTAAACCCAGGAGGCGGAGGTTGTGCTGAGCCAAGATCGCGCCATTGCACTCCAGGTAACAAGAGCGAAACGCCGTCTAAAAAAAAAAAAAAAGAAAAAAAAATTGTTGAAATACAAAGATTTCCCCCTATATACAATATTTTTGTAATATACTTACATGTTTTTCAGTGCATCTCATTAACCATACCTCTTAACTGCATTGTAAAAACCAAAAAATTAAGAGGGACTATTTTAAATCAAATATTCTAATTTTAATGCGCAAGATAGTGATTTTCATTTTCTATCTGGTGCCTGTGAAATTGGGCTCATTTATTGTAGGCGGTAGATGTATAAACCTACCTGTGTATGATCTTGTTGAGGGCAAGAATTGTGGCTTTTCATTTTTTGCATTTCTGATACACAGCAAAGTTTCTCTCACATAGAAAGCTCTCAGGAAATACTAAGTGAATACGCCAAAACCCTTTGTGACTGATAATTCCTATGTAAATATTGTAGATTGTGTTGATCAGTGTTGTTGCATTCTATGTATTATTGTTTCATTTAGTTTATTTTCAGTGCAACACTGTGAGAGTAATTAAAGTACAAAAAATTTGTCCCTATTTTTAGCTTTATCATCAGAAAACACCATACTAATTCATAATTTTTTTCTCACCATTTGCCTGCTTTTCTTTTTATTGTTAGTTTTTTTAATTGTCAGAAAATATTAGGTAATTTTCCAGCATAACTTTCTCAAGAATATGTTTCCTCATTACCACAGTGAATATCTCAGTGATGTGAAATTAGAAGATAAACTATTGTTTCAGCACCAGTGAAAACTATTGTTTTTGACACCTATAACTTGAAATGTAAATATGAATTTTGTTTCTTCATGTTAAAGGATTTAGTTTTTGATCAGTTACTTTGATCTTCATAAAACCTGAAGTTTGGAAGGAACTTTACTGGTTATTAAGTCCTATTCCATTTTAACGCCTGCAGTAGTAAATGTTTATTTGTGATAAAACTCTGATTAGGTAGTAGGGAAAATTCAAGGTCAGAGTACAAATTTCTACCAAACTGAAGAAATAATATTTTAATATGACTTGCAAGCTTCTTGAATTTATATATATTAAGGAGGGGGGTAAGCAGATGATAGTTTTAAGAATCACACAGAGTTCAATAAAAAGCCAATTAAGAAGTCGTGTCTGTGGCAAGAGTTATTGAACATTTTGAAATAAAAGTTACAGATATTTCAATATTTGCCTTGGTCAACTTCCTCTCTTCTCCCACCAGAAAATGTTTTTTGATCCAGTGTTCAATTTTGGTTCTCTCCATTATACATATCAAGCTTACAAGGGTAAGATGGGGGTCATTGAGCCTGTATTTTATCAAACAAAATTGAAAAATTACATTCTTAAACATGGTATCACATTTGGAGTCATAGTGTCTATGAAATCCTTCTGGTATGAAATTTATATTTGGGTAAAAACTAAAACAGTAGGATTTTGAAATCTTTTAACTTTTAGGTTACAAAAGAACGTGGGAAATGTGGAAACACATAAGAAGAAATTTTAAAATTCCCTGAATATCTCTATCCCTAAATAATATTTTCATATATGCATTTCCAGGTTTTTTGTGTGTATGTACACACACCTATACTTTACAAACTTTGAATCATACCATAGGAACACTTTTGTTTCTTGCTTTCTTCAACTTTATGAACATTTTCCTATGCCACCAAAACTTTAGTTCAAAGTAATGTAAAATGATTATATAAGTTTCCACTGAATGCCTGTATGATCTCCAACAGTTGGACATTGTATAGATATATCCAGTTTTTAATTATGAACAATGCTATGCTAAGTATTTTTATTTAGCTTTTTATACACAATTGCTATTTTTTATGATGAAGGGAATGGGATTTTAAATCTTATATTGCAACTATGCTTCTATTTTGTCTTAAATATTATCAAATAACATTTAAATATTGTGGGTAAATAAATAATTGATAAATTATGTCACTTTTGTCAAAAATGAAATTTGTAAATTTTTATTCTATTTCTTCATAGGTCAGTTGTAGCTGCAATGAAGGAGTTATGTTTCCTCAAATTAAAAATTGTGAAGATGGAAACTGATATTTCTTCACATCTAACAATTTGATTATACGTCTTATGATTAATGTTAATATTTTCTGAGTCAAATATTTCACTGTCCTCTATGTGCAGTTTTTTATGTACATTGTCCACTATGACAAAATACGTCTCTTAATTTAGGCTATTGTGGCCTTTGGGAATGAGCACTTGTTTTTAATATTAGCTTATCAGACTACACTTTAATTGGATTAGCTTATTTAATTCTCACAACATTGCATGAAGTGTAGATAGCATTTGATCCTATTTTATACATGATGAATTCTGAGTCATAGCATCCTCATGTATCAGAGTCCTTTGTAGGGCTGCAAAGTATAGGTGTTAGTATAGGTGATAGTATCATCATTGGTTTATAGAAACTCTGGTACTGTCATCTGCATTTGTAAACATATACAGCAGGAAGCTATGTAATTTAATACTTGTGTGCTTTTCCTTCTATTCTCATTGAAGATTATTTTCCGAAGTTATTCTGTTGTGGATTATCTCCATTACTCCAAATTTGAAAAATGTGCTGTATAGAGTATGTATATATGTATTTGTATGCATATGCATGTGTATGCTTTCAGGGGTGAATAGAACCCCACAAACCTAACTGAATATTAAAATTTTAGTACTACAAATATTAAAACAGTTGCATTGCAGACACTAGGTTATGGAACAATATCCATTAAGTGAAATACTTTTTCTGGCTATAATTGGAGTATAATTAAAATATAAACTTTAAGGTCCCCTTTTTAAAAAGATATTTTGGAAAAGCAGATTTTACTCTTTTCATTAGAAAAATATTTCAATATGTAACTGTATATATACCCAGAAATGCATATGTCTGATTGAAAATGATTTATTCTTTAGTTTTAAGCCTATATATATTTAAAAAAAATAATTTCTTAGATTTATGGGTACATGTGCAGATTTTTTTTTTTTTTTTTTTTTGAGACAGAGTTTCGCTCTTGTTACCCAGGCTGGAGTGCAATGGCACAATCTCGGCTCACCGCAACCTCCACCTCCTGGGTTCAGGCAATTCTCCTGCCTCAGCCTCCTGAGAAGCTGGGATTACAGGAGCCACCATGCCCAGCTAATTTTTTGTATTTTTAGTAGAGACGGGGCTTCACCATGTTGACCAGAATGGTCTCGATCTCTTGACCTCGTGATTTACCCGCCTCGGCCTCCCAAAGTGCTGGGATTACAGGCTTGAGCCACCGCGTCCAGCCCCATGTGCAGATTTGTTACATAGGTATATTGAATGATACTGAGGTTGGGGATATAGATGATCCTGTCACCCAGGTACTGAGCATACTGCCTGATAGTTAGTTTTTCATCCCATTTCCCCTTCCCTCCTCCCTCCCTCCTTAGACATCTCCAAGTGTCTGTTGTTCTCATCTTTATGTCTATATGTATTCGGCTATTTCAATCACACTAGTGAGTGATACATGGTATTTGGTTTTCTGTTTCTTTGTTAATACACTTAAGATAATGGCCTCCAGCTGCATCCATGTTGCTGCAAAGGACACATGTCAGTCTTTTTATGACTACAAAGTATTCCATGGTATATTTGTGTCACATTTGCTTTATCGAATCTACCATAGATGGGCACCTAGATTGATTCCATATCTTTGCAATTGTGAATGGTGATGCAATGAACCTATGAGTGCATATGTCTTTTTTGTAGGATAATTTATTTGCCTTTAGGTACTTACTCAGTAATGGGATGGCTGGATCAAATGGTAGTCCTAAGTTTTCTGAGAAATCTCCCAACTGCTTTCCACAGTGGATGAACTAACTTACATTCCCACCAAGAGTGTATATGTGTTCCCTTTTCTCCCCAGGCTGGTCAACATTTATTATTTTTTTATTTTTTAATAATCACCATTCTGACTGGTGTGAGATGATATATTGCTGTAGTTTTGATTCGCCTTTCTCTGATTAGTGATGATGAACATTTTTTCATTTGTTTCTTGGCCACTTACAGTGTCTTCTTTTGGTAAGTATCTGTTTATGTTCTTTATTTTTCCTTTTCTGAGATGGAATCTCTCTCTCTGCCACCCAGGCTCTAGTGCAGTGGCTTGATCCATTTTTTAAAGGAGTTATTTGTTTTTTTGCTTGTTGATTTGCTTGTTGAAGTTCCTTATAGATTCTGGATATTACACCTTTGTTGGATGTACAATTTGTGTATATTTTCTCCACTTCTGGAGGCTGTTTACTGTTGATAATTTATTTTGCTGTACAGAGCTCTTTATTTTAATTAGGTCCCATTTGTCAATTTTTTTTTTGCAATTTCTTTTGGAGTCCTACTCATAAATTCTTTGCCAAAGCTGATGTTAAGAAGTGCATTTCTTAAGTTTTCTTGTAGGATTTTTGTCGTTTGAGGACTTACATTTAAATTTTTGATTCGTCTTGAGTTTTGTATATAGTGAAAGATAGGAGACTAGTTTCATTCTTCTTCATGTGACTAGACAGTTATCCCAGCACCATTTATTGAACAGGAGTCCTGACCTCATTGCTTCCTTTGTCTAAAATCAGATGGTTGTGGGTATACGGCTTTGTTTCTGGGTCCTTTATTCTGTTCCATTGGTCTATGTGTCTGCTTTTGTACCAGACCCATGCTGTAGTTTGGTTACTATAACCTTATAGTATAGTTTGAAGTCAGGTAATGTGATGCCTCTAGCTTGTTCTTTTGCTTAGTATTGCTTTGGTTATTTGGATTCTGCTTTTGTTCCATGTGAATATTAGAGTAGGCTTTTTTTAATTCTACAAAAAAATGATATTGGTAGTTTGATAGAAATAGGATTGAATTTATAAATTGCTTTGTCCATATGGCCATTTTAACAATATTGATTCTTCCAGTTCATAAGCATGGAATATATTTTCATTTATTTGTGCGATCTCTCATTTTTTTCAGCAGTATTTTGTAGTTCTTGTAGAGATCTTTCGACTCTTTGGTTAGATGTATGCAGAGGTATTTTATTTTTGTTGTTGGATATTGGTGTGTTCTTGGTTTGGCTCTCAGGTAGAATGTTTTTGGTGTACAGAAGTGCTACTGATTTTTGTACATGGATTTTGTATCCTGAAACTTAGCAGTTCCAGGAGCCTTTTGACAGCAACTTTAGTATTTTTTAGGTGTGGAATCTTAGCATCCGTAAAAAGAGGTAATTTTACTTCTTTTCCTATTTGAATGCATTTTCTTTCACCCGATTGTTCTGACTAGCACTTTCAGTACTATGTTGAATAGGAGTGTTGAGAGTGGGCATTCTTACCTCTTTCTAGTTCTCAAAGAGAATGATTTCAGCTTTTCCCATTTCAGTATAATGTTGACTGTGGGTTTTTGTCATCAGTGGCTGTTTTTATTGTGAGGTATGTTCCTTGGAAGCCTAGTATGCTGAGGGATTTTATCATGAAGAGATGTTGGATTTTGTAGAAAGCTTTTTCTGTGTCTATGAAGATGATCATATGCTTTTTGTTTTTTATTCTATTTATGTGGTAAATCACATTTATTGATATGCATATGTTGAAGCAACCAACCTTGCATCCCAGGAATGAAGCCTACTTGATCATGGACAATTAACTGTTTAACTCGCTGCTGGATTCATTTTGCTATTTTTTTTAGGGTTTTGTTTTTGTGTTCATTTGGGATATTGGCTTTCTTTTTTGTTGTGTCTTTGCCAGATTTTGGTATCAGGATAATTCTGGCCTTGTAGAATGAGTTAGGGAGGAGGGGGAGCCCCTCCTACTCATTTTTTTTTTTTTAATCGTTTCAGTAGGATTGGTACTAGTTCCTGTTTGTATGTCTGGTAGAATTCAGCTGTGAATCCTTCTAGTCCATGGCTTGTTGTTGGTAGCCGGTTGTTCTGTAGGTTTTTCATGACTGACTCAAATTTGGAACTTGTTATTGGTCTGTTCAGGTTTTCACTTTCTTCCTGGTTCAATCTTCGGAGGTTGTGTGTTCCCATAAATTTATTTCCTCTAGATTTCTAGTTTGTGCTCATAGAGATGCTCATAATAGTCTCTGAGAATCTTTTGTATTTCTGTGAGATAAGTTGTATTGTCAGCTTCGTCGTTTCTGTTTGTGCTTATTTGGATCTTCCCTTTTTCTTTTTTGTTACTCTAATGAGCAGTCTGTCAATCTTTTTTATTCTTCCTGTAAACCTACTCTTTTTTTCATTGATCGTTTATATGGATTTTTAGGTCTTATTTTAATTCAGTTCTGATCATAGTTGTTTCCTTTGTTAGCTTTGTGGCTTTTTTTTTTCTGGTTTCTCTAGGTACAAGGTTAGATTCTTAATTTGAGATTTTCTCCTTTTTTGATGAATGCATTTGGCACACTGTAAACTTTCCTCTTAACATGCTTTAGCTCCTTCCCAAAGATTTTGTTAATATGTGATTCTATTTTTGTGAATTTTGAAGCATTCTTTGGTTTTTGCCCTCATTTTATTATTTACCCAAGACATATTTAGAAGCAAGTTCCTTCATTTTTATGTATATGTGTAGTTTTGAGAGATCTTCTTGGTGTTGGTTTCTGTTTTTAATGCACTATGGTATGAGAACATCCTCAACATGATTTTGATTTTTAAAATTTATTGAGATTTGCTTTATGACCAGAACATTTGGTTGATCTGAGAATATGTTTCTTGTGCAGATGAGAAAAATGTAGATTCTGTGATTTTGGGTGGAGTATCCTTTAGATGTCTATTAGATCCCATTGGTCAACTGTCAAGATTAAGTCTGGAATTTCTTCTTTAGTTTTCTTGCTCAGTGATCTGTCTAATCCTGTCAGTGGGGAGTTGACATTTTTCATTATTATTATGTGGCTGTTGAGGTCTTTTTCTAGGTCAAGAAGGATTTGTTTTATGATTCTGGGTGCTCTAACGTTGGTTGTGTATAGACTTAAGATAGTTAAGTCTTCTTGTTGAATTGAACCCTTTGTCACTGTGTTATATCCTTGTTTGCCCTACTTAATTGTTTTCAGTTTAAAGTCTGGTTTATCTGATATTAGAATTGCAACTGCTGCTCTTTATTGTTTTTTCATTTTTATGGCATTTCTTTATCCTTTTAATTTGAGGCTGTGAGTGTTGTTGCATGTGAGGTGAGTCTTTCTAAAGACAGCAGACAGTAGGATCTTGTCTTTTTGTCCAGCTTGCCATCCTGTGCCTTTTAAGTGGGTCTTTTTTCCATTCACATTCTGGATTGGCATTGATATATGAAGTTTTGATCCTGAAATTGTTTTAACTGGTTGTTTTGTAGAGTTGTTTATATAGTTGCTTTATAGTATCTGTGGGCTATATGCTTAATTGTGTTTTTGTGGTATCAGATACTGTTCTTTTGCTTTCATGTTTAGCACTCCCTTATGGACTTTTTGTAAGGCTGGTCTAGTGGTTAAAAATTCCCTTAGCATTTGAAGCTTAGTTTGGTGGGATATGAAATTCTTCATTGGAATTTATTCTCTTTAAGGCTGCTAAAAATTGGTTTCCGATCTCTTCTGGCTTGTAAATTTTTGCTGAGCGGCCCGCTATTATCTTGATGGGGTTTCCTTTATAAGTGACCTGACCCATCTCTCTAAGCTGCCTTTAAGATGTTTTTCTTTAGCATCGGCCTTGGTGAATCTGATATTTGTGTGTCTAAAGGATGGTTATTTTGTATGGTGTCTCACAAGGGTTTCTGTATTTCTTGAATTTGCATGTTGATATCTCTAGTAAGATTGAGGCATTTTTAATGGACTATGTCTTCGACTATGTTTTCAAAGTTGTTTTCTCTCTCAGAAATGCCACTGATTCCTAGATTTGGTTTCTGTGTAATCCCATATTTTTCAGAAGTTTTTTTTTTTTAAGTATTATTTTTTCCTTATTTTTGTCTAAGTTGATTTGAAAAACTGGTCTTCAAGCTCTGAGCATCTTTTCTCAACTTAGTCTATTCTACTGTAAATGCTTCTGATTGTACTATGAAATTCTTGTCATGAATTTTTCAATTTTAGAAGTTCAGTTTGGTTCTTTTTTTAAATGACTATTTTGTCTTTCAGCTCTTGGATAGTTTTACTGGATTCCTTTGATTTCTTGGACCGGGTTTCAACTTTATCCTAAAGCCATTGAACTTCCTATCCAGATTCTGAATTGTCTGTCATTTCAGTCATTTCAATCTGTTCAAGATCTACGGGGGAGCTTGTGCACTCTTTTGGAAGTAAGAGGACAGTGACTTTTTGAATTGTCGGAGTTAATTTTGCTGATTCTTTTCCATCTGAGTTGGCTGGTATTCCTTTATCTATGGCATAAGTTGAGTATACTCAATTGGCTTCTTTTCTAAGTGTTTTCGGAGAGCTTAGGCTCTGTACAGGATTTTTATTTGTGAATGGCTTCTTGCCCTGGGTTTCACAGGTGATGTATATGGGCAGAATATTTTTGGTGTTGTAATTTGGTCAGCCAACCAGTAGATGGTGCCTAAGTATAATGGGCAATAGATAGGCTTTGTCTGACATGTTGCTGTTTTTTATTTCAGCATGTTTAGAGCACTGCTGTCTTCTCTAGGAGCCATTCAGTGGCATGAACTAGTCCTCACATTTGGAAATCCCACACAGGGTTCCCAGTTTCCTTTCTCTTCAGCCTCAGTGTCAATGTTGCCTTTCAACACTTGGTGTTTCCTCTCTGAAGATCTGTTCAAACTATGTTGGTTTATTTGATATTTTGGTCTCTTTTGGTGGCATAGGCACGTCTTGGCTGTGTCTAGTCAGCCATCTTGTCCTCTCTGCCCTCTCAAATCCTTTTTCAAGCCTGTATTTTTGTTATTGCCATTGAAATAGACAATAATTGTCCTAATGTTAAGGAAAAATTTATTCAGTGATACTTTTTAAAGTACATTAAAGAAGACTTTATTTAGGGGCATTGTGACAGGTGTAAGGACCACCGACATGGGGTTTTCCAGTGAGGGAGAGAGACTACCAATACACATGCACAAGTAGGAATTTATAGCCAATGAGGGGATGGAGAGTTAGTGGATAGAAAATTACTAAAAGGAAATATCAGATTTAAAAGGTGACTCTGGCTAAACTCACCTAGAAGGATTGTTTTTGAAGACAGACCAAGATAATCAGACTTTTGGGGATTGTGGAAAATGAAGAATGCCATTAGGTATCCAGGGTGATCAGTTATCAAGGTTTTTGCTATACTGACTTAGCAGAGTTTTTTGCTAAAACTGAATTTTACAAGAAAGTACACAGATGGGCCTAGGAGAAGGCTTAAGAAACTTGCTAACATTTGGTCAAGCAAATAATCTTTATCACTTATAAAGCCCTTCAAATAATAAGAGCGGATTTAATAATTGTGAATTTAACCTTGGGTAGAAATTTTTCAAATAAGAAACTAATACACTTGAAGAATATGCAGGGTGATTTTTTTTTACTAGTAATTTAGTTGTAGGTTTCCCCTTTTTATTTGCTAAAAGTTACGTGAGGGCAATTGTGACTTCTGTTTACTAAGATTAATTCCATTGAGTACAAAGCATTATTTTCATGGCCAAGGCCATTGGTAGTGGTGGTAGGGGTTGGAACAAAGAAACTTATTAGATAAGATACCCTTAACACTAGTATAGGTTTATTTTGTTTTAACAGCATTTCTGTAGTCACGAAGAAGCATAGAAAATATACTCATTGCTATTTGGAGTACTTTGTGGTAAATCTAGAATCTGTGCTTTTGCTTTTATAGTATTTCCATAACAAGGTTATTTTTAAAACATCATCCAAAACTGAAATTTCAACATTAATTGGATTGTCACTTCTAGTTGTAAATCAACGCTTCCAGTCATAAATCTTGAAGAAATTGGCATCAGACCTCATGATAGTCTGTTTTCAGTAAGTTAGTTTTCTCAATATTATGTTGTGCTGAGGAGAAGAATCTATGTGTTTTAAACCGTTTCAAAACTATGTAACTTGATGTTTGCTCTTTTAAAATCTTAGCTATCAAATACCAGCTCTACTGCATGTGTCCTTGGCTATCCATTCTCCCTATCATTGTCCCGATAGGGCATCATTGTCAGTTAGAGAATTGTTGCTTCCGTACTGTGCTTCTCTGCTAGATGAAAGTTTCTAAAGTTTAGCTCTTATCCTGTCATTCTAAACTTGAATATGTAGAATAATTCCCCATTGCCTAATGTGTTTTCTGTGGCCTAAGATTTCTGTCATTTTTGTGTGATCTCGTCCCCCATCTATCTACTTTTTTAGTTTTATATTCCATTGTTCTTTTTTCTTCACCTAATACTTAAACCAAACTGTTCTCCGAAGAGCCCAACATCAATATGTGTATTTATCATTATCTTTACATTGTTTTATTTCTCTGAAATGGCCTTTCTTCAGTTTTGCCTGCCCAAACTCTACCAAATGAGCCCAGTTGTAACGACTTTTCCATGAAGTCCTTCAAACCAAGTTATCGCTTGTTTTTCTTTACTTTTATTGTTTTTTTAATTATTAAAAAATTTTTTCTAACTTCTTATTTTTTTTAATATTTATTTATTGCCCTCATTCTCCTGCCCAATTATTTTTCTTTTATAAAGCTCATCTCTCCTTCCCTCCCACGTAGTTCCTCTGCATACTTGCTACTCCTCTTATTTAATATTTTATTTTGGAAAATGTAGGGAATATACAAAATAAACACAATGAAGTTTACAGCATGATGTATCACCATGTACCCATCACTCTAAGTTATGTTGTCTCTTTGTTCTCACTGGATTCAAAGAACTTGATTTCTGCTTTAATTTCATTATTTACCCAGGAGTCATTCAAGAGCAGGTTGTTCAATTTCCATGTAATTGTATGGTTTTGAATGAGTTTCTTAATCCTGAGTTCTAATTTGGTTACCTTGTGGTCTGAGAGACTGTTTGTAATGATTTCTGTTCTTTTGCATTTGCTAGGGAGTGTTTTACTCCCAACTATGTGGTTGATTTTAGAGTAAGTACCATGTGGCACCGAGACGGATGTGTATTCTGTTTATTTGGGGTGGAGAGCAGATGTCTGCAGATGTCTGTTAGGTCCACTTGATTCAGAGCTGAGTTCATGTCCTGAAGATGTCTGTTAGGTCCACTTGATTCAGAGCTGAGTTCATGTCCTGAATATCCTTGTTAATTTTCTCTCTCTTTGATCTGTGCAATATTTACAGTGAGGTGGTACAGTCTCCCACTATTATTGTGTGGGAGGCTAAGTCTCTTTGTAGGTCTCTAAGAATTTGTATTATGAATTTGGGTTGATCTTTTCATGGAGTATCTTAGTGGTGTTCTCTGTATTTCCTGAATTTTAATGTTGGCCTGTTTTGCTATGTTGGGGAAATTCTTCTGGATAATAACCTTAGGTGTGTTTTCTAGCTTGTTTCTTTTCTCACTGTCACCTTCAGGTACTCCAGTCAATTATAGATTTGGTCTTTTTATGAAGTCTGATATTTCTTGGAGGGTTTGTTCATTCCTTTTCACTATTTTTTTTTTACTCTGTCTGCATGCCTTATTTTTGCAATGTGGTTTTCAATCTCTGATATCCTTCCTTACACTTTGTTGATTTGGCTATCAATACTTGTGTATGCTTTATGAAGTTCTCGTTCTGTGTTTTTCCTCTTCATCAGGTTATTTATTTTACTCTCTAAAGTGGTTACTGTAGATAGCAGCTCCTCTAACCTTTTATCCGTGTAGTTCTTATTATCCGTCTTCTGAGGCCTACTTCTATCAATTCATCTGTCTCATCCTCTGTCTAGTTCTGTGCCCTTGCTGGAGAGCTGTTGCAATTATTTGAAGGAGAAGTAGCACTCTGTCCTTTTGGGTTTTCAGCATTTTTTCGTTGATTCTTGCTTATCTTTGTGAGTTTGTCCAGTTTTGATCCTCTGAAATTTATGTGGCGGTTCTCAAACCTCAGTTCCTAACTTCTATCCACTAGCAGGCTCAGTACCACGTGAAAGTTGCCTAGGCTTGGGGCTTGAATCCTCTGAAGCCATGGCCTGAGCTTACGTTGGCTTCTTTTAGTCATAGCTGAAGTGGCTGGGATGCAGGACACCACGTTTCTGGACTCTACACAGCACGGGGACCCTTGGCCTGGCCAACAAACCCATATTTTCCTGCTAGGTCTTCAAGCCTGTGATGGGAGGTGCTGCCATGAAGATCTGTGACATGTCCTGTAGACATTTTCCCCATTGTCTTGGGTATTAACATTCAGCTCCTCATTACTTATGCAAATTTCTGCATCTGGCTTGAAGTTCTCCTCAGAAAGTGGGATTTTCTTTTCTATTGAATTGTCAGGCTACACATTTTTCAAACTTTTATGGTCTGCCTCCCTTGTAAAACTGAGTGCCTTTAACAGCACCCAGGTTACTTCTTGAATATTTTGCTGCTTAGAGATTTCTTCCACCAGTACCCTAAATCAACTCTCTCAAGTTCAGAGTTCCACAAATCTCTAGGGCAGGGACAAAATTCTGCCAGTCTCTTTGCTAAAACATAACAAGAGTCACTTTTGCTCCAGTTTCCAACAAGTTCCTCATCTTCCTCTGAGACCACCTCAGCCTGGACATTTTTGTTCGTATCACTATCAACATTTTTGTCAAAGCCATTCAACAAGTCTCTAGGAAGTTCCAAACCTTCCCAGATTTTTTTAATCTTCTTTTGAGGCCTCCAGACTGTTCCAACCTCTGCCTGTTACCTAGTTCCAAAGTCTCTTCCACATTTTTATGTGTCTTTTCAACAGCACCCCATTCTACTGGTACCAGTTTTCTTTATTAGTACATTTTCATGCTACTGATAAAGACATACCCAAGACTGGGCAATTTACAAAAGAAAGAGGTTTAGTGGACTAGCAGTTCCTCATGACTGGGGAGGCCTCACAATTATGGCAGAAGGCAGAGGAGCAAGTCACCTCTTATGTGGATGGTAGCAGTCAAAGAGAGAACTTGTGCAGGGAAATTCCCATTTTTAAAAGCATCAGATGTCATAAGATTCATTCACTATCATGAGAACAGTGCAGGAAAGACCCATTTACATAATTCAATCACCTCCCACCGGGTTCCTCCCAGAAACACATGGCAGTTGTAGGAGTTACAATTCAAGATGAGATTTGAGTTGAAACACAGCCAAACCATATCAGCTAACAACCCTGGAAGTTAGTTTGCTTGATCATGTGACTGGCTGCTTTAAGCTGAAAGCAAATACAAAGCCTACTAAAAATACAAGAATTAGCTGGGTGTGGTGGTATGCACCTATAGTCCCAGTTACTCGGGAGGCTGAGGCAAGACAATCTCTTGAACCTGGGAGATGGAAGTTGCAGTGAGTTGAGATTGTGCCACTGCAGCCTTCGTGATGGAGTGAGACTCTGTCTTAAAAAAAAAACAAAGCAAAGCCATGCTTATTGGTGTTTGCCACCTCCTCAGTTTGTGTCCTCTTATCCTGCCATTCCCCCTTTATCCTGACATCAGCTGCCTGAAGGAGAGAACTAAGCCCTTTTGGTAAATTTTAAAGGAAAGGAGGGACCCAAACTTTCCATGCTTTGTAGGATACAAATTACCAGGTCATCATCCTTGGTCCCATGAGAGAAGGGAAAGCTGAACCCAGGGCTTGCTAAAAGGGCTGAAGGTGAAGGGGAAGAGCTACAGTAATATTTCACCTCCCTGAGCGAGGTTGCTTTCCAAATATCAGAAGCTACATGAGGGAGGAAACAACTCCAGGTTTGGACACCAGCCCAAAAGCAAGCAGTCAAAAGAGGGAAAAAAACCTACATTGTTCCTCGTGTTTTTATTATCCTTTTCTGCTCTCCCAGTAATCTCTACTCCCAACAGTTTCATCCTGGAGCTATCACAGTCATTTTGTGGCCATCATAAGCTGTCACATACTAAAACTCTGTAGCTTGTCAAATTTATGAATGTACCATTTCATAATTTCTGGAAACATATGTTTTAGTACAATTCATTAATGTGGCATAAGACATGTTTACTGGCAGACTCAAATATCTTTAGTTCCTCTGTAATTAGAAGAACTAAATTACTATAGCCCTTGACATGTGCCTATGAAACACCTTGGTTCATGTTTTAGTATGGGAAAATCATCTGAATTCAACTGATAGATTTGAATAAAGTTTTACTGTGTGAAATGATGTTAAACTGACCTTGTGGGTGAAGCCCTTGACCTGATTTCATATACATGTACAGAGTTTACACTATTAAATAACCTTTTGGGCCTGGTTCCCTGATAGCTTAAGTGAAAAGCTAATGGTGTCCACTGGGTGGCAGCCACCCTCCAGCTCCAAGGACAGTTTAAAAGATTAACTGGTAGGGGCTGATCCACCACAATGAGCTGAATTAAAGCCATTTTCTTGGACAAGGGTTTGGGAGACTTCATTCTGTGTGCCAAATTTGGATACAGCCTGTTTTTCTACTGCTCTTAGCTTGGAAGGATTTTTACATTTTTTAAAGCATGGGGCAGGGGATGGGGAAAGAATACACACTCAAGACTGTATGGCGTTTACAAAGCCCAAGCTATTTACTGTCTGCTCTTTTCAGAAAAAAGTTTGTTAACTCCTACATTAAATAATATTCCTAAATATTAAGTTATGATTTCTTTTTCCTGAGTGTTGGGCTATTGCCAGTTACTTCACTTGGGTAATAATAGTAGATTGCTTTGCTTTCTTATGACTGATGATTATATCATTAGACATTTTATTTTAGAAAACTTGTATAAAATATGCAGCCGTAAGTTTATTTCAAAGGATATGCTCTACTGGACAATTAAATAATTTAGCGTATCGTATGCTCCTTTTTGTAAGTGGCTACCAAGCTTTTCACACTGCTGCATACTCAGATTCTCATGTTCTCAGGTTTTTATTTTTAACTCTAGTGACAGAACAGGCTGGTCATTCCAGTCTGCAATGTCCAAAGAAAAAAGAGAAGGTTGGAAATCTTCTAAAAAGGAGAAATATAGCATATATTTTGCAGGAAAGTTCATTAGCACTAGTAAAGTTTTGGGGAGCTGGCAAGCTCTGATTGCTGAATGAGAGCAATGGGTAAAACTAGTCTCAGAGTTGCAAAGGTTGCTTCAGTTGCTACTAGATAATAGTGGTTTCAAGTTACTAACAGCAGTTTCAGCAACCAGGGCTTACAGAGAATTGAAAAATGAAGAATTTTGTAATCCCACAAATTATAAAAACAGTGCAGTTATCATTTAGATTTTAGATTTTGACTGCCAGAGATTTGCTTTATTGGGAATGCCTATATTATAATGTTAGAATTATAATTGACTTTATAGATCTTTTATATAAATCATTGTCGTTTGGGAGACTAGAAGATAGATAGCAATATATGAATCTTATCTTAAAATTGGCTTAAATCTAATGAATACCCATATAATTACCATTGAACTTAAGGAATAAAACATTACAGATATGGAAGTATCTGTGAATCTCTTACCTATATCATTTGCCTTTATTATTCTCTTCCCAAAAGTAACCCTTATTCTGAATTTGTGTTTTATATTTCTTTCTAGTTTCACAATTTTATCCTTTTCCTCATGTCCAAAATAAATGTAGTCTTGTTTTGCCTATCTTAAACTATATTTGAATAGTATCATACTGCAACATGATTTTTTTCCCTCAACATTGTTTCTGAGATACATTCATTGATAGATCTAGTTCTTCATTTCAACTGTTGAAAAGTATTTCATTGCATGAATATATCATAATTTATTCTTCTATTGCTTATTTCATAATTTTTA
This sequence comes from Callithrix jacchus, assembly GCF_049354715.1. NCBI lineage: Eukaryota > Metazoa > Chordata > Mammalia > Primates > Cebidae > Callithrix > Callithrix jacchus. The sequence continues at coordinate 101,561,162 of NC_133509.1, forward strand.
CTATTGTGAACAGTGTTTCAAAGAATCATAAGTAGGTGATTATTTCCTTGAGGTATATATCTAGGTATAGAATTGCCAGCATATAGTATATAAACTTTCAAAAATTTTACTAATTTTGGGGGGTTGTTCTTTCTTTTTTTTTCTTTTTTTAAGAAAAAGTATCACTCTCTCACCCAGGCTGGAGTGCAGTGGTGCAGTATCAGCTCACTGCAACCTCCACCTCCTGGGTTCAAGTGATTCTCTTACCTCAGCCTCCCAAGTAGCTGGGACTACAGGCGCATGCCACCACGCCCAGATAATTTTTATATTTTCTTAGTAGAGATGGAGTTTCACCATATTGGCCAGGCTGGTCTCAAACTGACCTTGTGATCCATCTGCTTTGGCATCCCAGAGTACTGGGATTACAGTTTACTCTCTCATGAGAAATGTATGAGGTTCACAAGACTTGATATTGTTAGACTTAAAGTACTGGTAATCTGATGTGTGTAGATAGTATTACATTGAATTGTTTTGCATATTTCGGCAGTAAGAAATTTTTTGAATGAAGAGCAGATTCTTTGTTTTCTTTTTGTCTGTTTTCACTAATAATGGTGAACTTCTAATTACCTAGTCTGTTTTCCCATTAGTTCATTTTTTAATTAAATAATCTCTCTTCTACCTACCATTAGATACACCACCCTATTATATAAAGTTCATTTGGTAGGTTTATTTTGTGCTGAGCAACTAAATAAAAAATGCAATGTTTTTTGTTTTCTTTTTGTGCTCTAAAAAGAGTCAGCTCTTTACTTACATCAGGCGTTTCTCCCAGTGTTTTCCCTCCCCAGCACCCCCTACTCTCCCTCCCTTAGCTCCCCACCCCCAACCTACCCCAGTGTGTGATGTTCCCCTCCCTGTCCCCACATGTTCTCATTGTTCAGCACCTGCCTGTGAGTGAGAACTTGCAGTGGTTTTCTTTTCTTGTATCAGTTTGCTGAGAATGATGGTTTCCAGATTCATCCATTTCCCTACAAAGGACACAAATTCATCATTTTTTATGGCTGCATAGTATTCCATGTTGTATATGTGCCACATTTTCTTTGTTGAGTCTATAATTGATGGGCATTTGGGTTGGTTCCAGGATGGAGACTGCAAACCACCATGGCATGTGTGTACCTATGCAACAACCCTATGGGATGTGCACATGTACTCCAGAGCTTAAAGAATAGTTTAAAAAAAAAAAGAGCTCTTGGTAGAGGAAAGAATTGAGCCTGTTGTCTAGGTGATAATAGAATAATGGAGTCAGGGAGTGAAAAATCAGGGATCTAAGTTGTAGAAAATTCAGTTATTAACAGCAATTAATTGGATAAAGAAAATGCAAACTTATAAAAAACAATATTTCGATTATATTATCCTTATAGAATACAGTCATTCATTGCTTAATGATGGAGATGTGTTCTGAGAAATGCATCGTTAGGCAGTTTTGTCATTTCACAAACATCATGGAGTGTACTCACACAAACCTAGGTGATATAGCCTCCTGTCCACCTACGCTGTATGGTATAGGCTGTTGTTCTTAGGCCACAGACTGTACAGCATGTTACTGTACTGAATGAATATTGTAGGCATTTGTAACACAATGGCAACTATTTATATATCTAAATATAGAAAATGCAATAAAAATGTTGTATAAAAGATAAAAAGTGATATAGGGTACTTAGCATGAATGGAGCTTGCAGGACTGGAGGTTGCTTTGGGTAAGTGAGTGAGTAAATGGTGAAGACCTAGGACTTGACTGTGTTTTTCAATACTGTATACTTAACTACACTAAATGTATTAAAAGGTATTTTTCTTTCTTCAATAATAAATTTACCTTAACTTCCTTTAACTTTTTTAGTTTATAAACTCTTGACTTGTAATAATGCTTAGCTTAAAACACAAACACATTGTACAGTTGTACAAAAATACTTTATTTCTTGCAGGCATGTGGCTCATCACCTGTGATCCCACCACTTTGGGAGACTGAAGCAGGAGGATCGCTTAAGCCCAGGAGTTTAAAACCAGTGGGCGACACCCTATCTTTACAAAAAATAATTTAAAAATTGAGCAAGCTGTGTTGGTGCATCCCTATAGTCCCAGCTACTCAGGAGGCTAAGGAGGAAAAATTGCTTGAGCCCAGGACTTTCAGGCTAAGTAGACTATGATCTCACCACTGTACTCAATCCAGCCTGGCAGACAGAGTGAGAACTCATCTCAAAAAAATATTTTACACACACACACACACACACACACACACACAGCCATACACACCTATCTAGGCCTACACAGGGTCAGAATCATCAGTATCACTGTCTTCCACCTCTGTATCTTGTCTCACTAGATAATACCCATGGAGCTGTCTTCTTCTATGATAACAACACCTTTTTCTGAAATAACATCTGAAGGAACTGCCTAAGTTTTACAGTTAACTTTTTTTATTTTAATAAGCACGAGTAAACCCTAAAATAATGATAAAAACCATAGTATAGTAAATGTAAAAACCAGTAACATAATCATTTATTATCAAGTATTATGTAGTGTACATAATTGTAGGTGCTATACTTTTATATGATCGCCATTGTGGTAGGTTTATTTATATCAGCATCACCACAATCATGTAGGAATGCCTTTTACTACTACTTTATGATGGCTACAAAATCACTAGGTGATAGGAATTTTTCAGCTCCATTATAATTTTATGGAGTCACCATCATATATGCAGTTCATTATTGACTGAAACATCATTTATGCAGTGTATGACTGTAATTATACTCTATTATTTCCCTTCTAGGTCCTGATTTTTAAGGTAATTTGTAATCATTTTTTCTGCCTTTCTCTGTTACTAACTGAATTGCTTCCTCAGAAGATTAAGTAAGAGTTACCTACATTGACTTTTCCTGGATATTAACTGTAACATTAGCATGTTATTAAATTGGTTTATTAAATATAATGACATACTTAAATATTGAAGGGGGAAGGGAGTAGTCTATATTACTTCCAGAGGAGGGATTAGTTCTAGTGAAACTCATTGGACAGCTAGATGAGGAAGATGAAGATCTAAGGAATGGGGAAGAGAAGAAAGGGACAAGATAAGAGATGCTGAAAAAAAATAAAAATAAAGAAAAAGAGATGCAGAAAGATATTCTTAATAGACTTCAGTATTTTACTTAGGTTATGCTCTTTTCTATAATTTTCACTGGCTTATTAATAATAGAAAAGTTTATAAGTAAAGAACTTAATAGAAGAAACACAGGTAATTTTGTTGAGATGTGTGGAGTCAGATCTACCCTGAAATAAAAAGAATCTGATCACGTTTCCTTAGTGACTTGATATAAAAACACTAAGAGAGACAGAAATAAAAGTTAGAAGCAGAAATTGGAAAAAATAAAGAATGGTGAGTTTAATGTTGGTGATTGGTCATCAGAATCCTATTTTAACTTATATCTGTATATTTTCTTGTCATACTAGTTAATTGCATAGTCTGTTTCTGGGTTTTTCTATGTTGACTTGATCATAGCTGTGACTAACAAATACTTTTATTTATAACCTATTTAATGTGTTAACTTTTTTCTTATATTTTATGGAGTGTTTACATGATTCCCTCTTGCTTAACTTGAGTGGACTGTCAGGATTATTGTCCTATGCCTCTTGTGCTTGTAGTTTTTCTTTAATTGCAGTCTTTGTTTTTAACAATGTTTATTTTAGCTCAAAATGTATGTGTTTATCATCCTTGAGTTTTCTTTATTATTGCTGAATAACTTCTTGTAATTTTTGTTTTTTCCTCACTGGGTCTCTCTTTGCAAATATTACTTTTAGATAAGTTTGTATGAGTCTTAAAAAGCTCTTGCTAGGTATAATTAAAACAAGACAGCACCTTCATTTTGAGTATGTATATAGTTCTATCGTATATGCAAAGCTAGCTTGTGTTTGCAGAAGACCGTATTGACAGAGTGAAGTAATTTTAAAATAAAATTTGACAACAAGTAGAGTAGGTCTGTAGGAGGTTTTCTTATTGTATAAGGCTTATACTGTGCTAAGTATAATATGTTTTAGTTTATAAGAAATTAATTATATTAGAAATTAATCTTGGTTTATAGTTCTACTTTACGTATTTTCTCTATTAGAGAAATTTCCCACTAAAGAATCATCGTTAACATTTTTCTCCAAGTGATTTCTGCATGTTTCGAACCCTGATAAGTTTCCTATCTCATTGACTTCTAAACATTTATCTTTTGCTTTTTAAATCTTGCTATTGCTACAAATTCAGGTTGTTTGAACTCTTTATTATTCTTTCCTGCTACCTTGCTCCCAATCCAACTACCTCATCTAATTTCCTAATTATATTATTGATAGCATTAGTTTTCTGGTCATTAAAATAAATGTTTGTTGAAATTTAGAGTTTAATCCTGCTAGCTCTGAGATTTTTGGGAAATAAGTTAACCTGTTCAAGTTTCATTATCTTGTCTGTAAAGAGGGGAGAGCAATGTTTCATGACATGAGATTGGTAAAATGATTAGATTAGATTAAATGAGATAATAAAAATGATGCATTTGGTACAGTGCCTGTATCTTAGCAAATGATAGTTGCCCTGTAGGTATGTAGGATTGAAAGTTCATAGTTGTTTTTGATAATTTTCTTCTCTAAATCCTCTCTATTGGTTTTTTTCACCAAATTTTGATAATCTCAGCTTTATAATGTTCACATATATTTGATTGTGTTGTATTCTCTTAGCTGAAATCTTGATCCAGGTGCTGATTTTCTGTACGTTAATGTAAAGGTTGTCTTCCTTACAGATTTATCTCCATACTTTCCTTCCTTATAATGCATTCTGCATATTCTAGTCAGATGACTTTTTCTAACATTCCACATTTATTATGCCATGTAGCTGCTAAGAAAGAACAACAGCAACGAAAGGAATTGTTCCTTATTTTCTTATTTCACTTAATAGAACAATACATTCCATCCAGTTTGTTTTACTTACTCAAAGGCTATTACTGTTCTTTCTGTGCCCTTGCTCAGGCCAGGCCTTCTTCACAACTTCATTCAAAATATACAATGTTTCTTGTACTTATTTTCAATTTAGTTATATACTGTCTTGTGTAGTTCTTATATTACTGTTTTCTATCAATATTAAATTTAATCATATTCTCTTACATCATAATTTTTATTTTATTTTCTGTTGTAATTTAACTTCCTGATTAGGCCATTTTCTTTTCTAAGGTATGAATTCTCTTATGCTTTTTTCTTTGAATTAATTTGATTATTCTGTTTATGTACTTTAATTTCTTATAAGAAAAATAGCACAATTTGATTTTGAAATTTGTTCTTAAAATTTTAATTAATGAACATAGTACTTTATTAAGGAATCAACAGAAAGTATTTTATTCAACTGGCAGGTAAACATTTTCTTTCCTATTCCCATAACTAGTTTTACGAATCTTTAACCTTACATAAATGGAATTTTACATTATATTGTAGACTTTGTGTTTGATTTCATTTTGGTTTTTGAGATTCATCTGTGTTGTGCTGTATATAAGTACTTCATTCTTTTTTATTACTGAATACTATTCTAGTGTATGAGGATTTTATAGTTTTATACATTTTCAGTTTAAGGGACAGTTGAATTTTTAATGATTTTTTAGCTGTTAATTAATAAGGCTGCAGTGAATATTCCTGTACAAATATTTTTGGGTACCTGTGTTTTTATTTCTTTTGAGTAAATACCTAAGTGTGACTTGCTGGATTATATGTAAGTTAAACACCTTTGTCCAGACTGTCACAAAGGTGATGCTGTATTCTTCCCATTGTATCCCATAGGATTGCTTATTATTTTGGGTGTCTCTCATTACTAATGATGTTTAAAGATTTAAATGTAAGACTTGAGACTGTCAAACTACTAAAAGAAAACATTACAGGATGCTTTAAGACATTGTTCTAGGAAAAGATTTAGTTTCCGGATTTCCTTTTTAAAGAAAAAAAATAAATATCTATCTCTGTTTAATTTCTCTTTCAGGTCGTGAATTGTTTTCCTGGTTTTAAAACTATTTATATGTGTTCTTTTGTATCTTGCAGAGTTTCCTTGAGATCATTATTATAAACTTATTTTCAGGTGTTTTAAATATTTCCTTTTCTTTGGAGTTTGTTACTGGAGAATTATTGTGCTCCTTTGGAGGTGTCATGTTTCCCTGCCTTTTCATATTTCTTGTTCCCTTATATTGACATTTGCACATCTAATGTAACTATCACTTCTTCTAATTTTATGGAGTAACTTCTGTAAGGAAGACTTTTTCCTGTAGATTTATCTATAACGTTTGTTGGTAGGATGCTTCCATATTGGTTCTAGGTGATTGTAGTGGTGTAGTTTTTGTATAATTGCTTCAACTGTAATCATAACTGCATTGCAGTGTCTGTGATTTCCTTAGTGGCTTAGGCTACAGTTCTTTGTGGAGATTATGTGAAACTTTGGTGGTCATCAGGCAGGCTGATCCTCAGGCCTCTAGTTGTCACGTGGGGGCACCAGCAGTGGTGGCTGTGTGCCCTGGGTGAGCCAGTCTTCAGGTCCTAGGTAGGGAGCCACTGGTAGCAGTGTCAGGCATTTCCTGGTTGGCCCTCACATCCCTAGGCCAGGCTGCAAAGATTCTGGTAGGGGCACTGGTGGATCAGTCTTCAGGTGCCCAGGTATCAGTATGTGTTAGCGACTGGGCGGTCTGACTGGTCCCCAGGCTCGTGGGTGAGGCACACAGGAGCCAGCTATTGGATTGCTTTTTTCCCCCTAATTAAATACTAAGATCTTTTCTTAAGCTATGTGGTGTGACCGTCTTCACTGCTTCTGCTTATTCACCACGATTGTTTATTAGATTGTGACAAGTTCAGTAACTACTATTGGATATGTATCCCATTTTTACTACATATTGCTGTGTAACAATATTGGCTTAAAACAGCAGTAGTTGCTTATCTCTTTCAGTTAAATGTAGGTGGACTGGATGTAGGCTGATAAATTTGTATCCATTTCTCATGTGGTGTCTGCTGGATAGCTGGGGCATACAAAATGGCCTTACTCACATGGTTAGCAGTTGGTGCTTGTTGCCAACTAGAATTCAGCTGGAGCTGTTGACAATGTTCATATGTTCTCTTGTATATAGACTCTATTTGACTGTTTGGTCTGTCTCACTGCATGGGACCTAGATTCTAAACCGAAGTATTGTAGGTGACCAGTTGGTAGCTGCATTTTTTCTTAAGACAAATCCGCTTCTTAAGACAAATCCTCAGATTACACTGCCACATTCCACTGGTCAAAAGAGATCATAGAGCCAATTCAGATTTAACAGGTGTGGGAAAGTCATGCTGAAAAAGAACATATGGGATGAGATAATATTGTGACCTTTTTAAGAAATATAATTTACTTAATTTGAAATATCCTGTGAAATTTTGAAACTTTGAAAGATTATTAGCATTTTTCCAACTAGTTTAACTTTGTTAGTAACCATATCCAAACTTCACAGAAGCCAGTACAAAGGGAAATAAATCCCAGATTTAAATGATGAGTTTATATATCATTGTTTAACTGGCTCTCTCAGTGATCCAGCATGACTGATAATCTACACTACTGTCTCTCTAGACAGAAGACAGATCAGTAAGAAAATGTTTTAAGTGGATATAATTCTGATATCTGCCATTGCAAAAACAAAACAAAACAAAAAAGCAAATACTTCTTTTTATTTCTTATTAGTGAAAGAAAGAAATGAGGCATACTGGTGTTTCTAACACTGTGATACTCAAAGTGTCAGTTTTTAAGGCTTTTGTGTTTAGGCAAATACTCAAAGAAGATAAAATTTTTGTGAGTTTTTAGGCTGTTTACTTACATTCTTAAGAAAAAAGTGATTTTAGATATTTTCAAAGACTTGTTTAATGTGTATTTGTTCATATTTAATTTTTTTTTTTTTTTTTTGAGCTGGAGTCTCCCTCTGTAGCTCAGGCTGGAGTGCAGTGGTGTGATCTCAGCTTACTGCAACCTCCGCCTCCTGGGTCCCAGTTCAAACTATTCTTCTATCTTAGTCTCCCAAGTAGTTGGAATTACAGGCACAAGCCACCATGCCCAGCTAATTTTTGTACTTTTTAGTAGAGACAGAGTTTCACCATGTTGGCCAGTCTGGTCTTGAACTGCTGACCTCATGATTCACCCTCCTTGGCCTTCCAAAGTGTCATATTTTAATTTTAAATGTACTTTCTAACTGGTAAATTTCCCTTAAAATATAAATTGCCCCCTTGATATTTGTTCATTCTTCTGCAAAGTACAAAGCTCCATTAGAGTTTCATTTAATGAATACTAAGTACAATATTGAGACCCATTATTGGCTTATATAGATTATATAAACAGGTGGCTACTTACATAATTCCTTTATTTTAGCTGCCAGAAAGAAGCCTGCCATGACTTTTTTTGTGTCTTTGGATTCCCCATCTTACCTGCCAGCTCTAGTATCTATTATTGGTAGCCATAAAAAAATACTGACAATATAGATCAGATTGAATTTTCTTAAATTTATCAGATAGCTATACCATATGACTTTAAAAAGTTAATGTAATTACAAAGATAGCTAATTTATACTCAGTCAGTAGATTCCTTTATTTGGCTGTGTCTCCAAGATAAATTAAAAATAAAATAATAAAAATAAAAACTAAACCTAGTTGAGTTATAATAATATTTTACTGACTGAAATTTAACTTCAGCCAAGCTTTTAAAAATTACACAATTTATATCACTACATCTTTATTTTGTGCTTTATACATTGCTCCATGATAATTATTCTATATGGATTTCAGAGGTTCTCAAAATCACACACACACACATACACAATATTGTATTTAGAAGTCAGATTGTTAAGGACCCCGTAGAAATCAGAATGCTTGCAACATGGATTTCAGCAAAGTTTCTGAAAAGATAATTAACAAGCAGACTGGTTTATAGAATATATAATAATGCTTTAAAAACATAATTGGGTTTTAACATGGCAGGTTGATTTAGCCCAAATAGTAAATAATCTGGATTTTCTTTTATCTTGATTTTTAATTATTTTGATTCAGGTATTTCTTTGTAATTAAAGTTTTGGCAAATAAAAATTTCAAAACAGTACACTTAGAATGGTATATAGGATTCTCCTCAATGAAACCTGGACTCCTTTGTCAGATCTAACTGTAGTTCTAAGTATTTGCCTTGCTAACTTTGATAATGCAGTCCTTGGTATGTATGGTTTTCAAAGAATTGAAGAGTAGGTTTAATAATCTTATCACTTTGTCTAGCTTGGTTCTTCAGTTCATTGGATATCGATATCAAGATTTTGGTCTTTAGAATATAGGGTGTCATTTGACTTATAGTTAATAGTTTATACATGGCCATACTTAAATCTCTAATGATATGTCATTGCACTTAAGATAAAATGCAAAATCTTTGCAGTTATGTAACCTGGAATTTTAAATTGCAAGTCAGTTATGTTTACAAATTGTTATATCTTTCCACCTTATAACAAACATGAAACATTTTCTTAAGAAGATAAGATTAAAATTTTATCTCATCAGAAAATATAATTTTAGGGTACTAACCAGTAGTATATCGATAAGGACTGAGACAACCTATAGATAACCTTTACCTGATTTATTAAGTCTAATCCATACTAGACACTTCTTTATTCTTTGAGTTTCAGGAAGTTAAGTTAGTTCCTGTATCTCATAAGATAGTATCATAGTTTATGAGAAAGTTCTAATTTAACAAACACTTAAAAGGACTACCATGTTTAAAGCATTTTCCTAAGTTCCAGAAATATAGTCCAGCTGAAAAATCAAAGTCAAAATGTATATTACATACTATCAATATGTATAATACAATGTAATGGGTGGAATAATGGAAGCATGTAAAAAATACAGTGGGGAAACTGGTAAGTATGAAGTTAATTTTGCTTATGGCTCTCTGACAAAAATCTTTGCAAGTTAGTGGCCTTTAGCCCTCAGTACAACACCAAGGTCCACTGGATTTTGTTTTAGTTGTGAGTTTCTGTTTTTGAGCAATTCTGAGAATTTATAAGGATTGATATTTTATGATTTTTGTTCTTTTCTAGAAGCCTTCCAAGGAGCAAAGAAAAAAATTGGTTATTTCTATATATAATTTTTTTTTAATTTTTAAATTACCGTTTAGATCTATTGGGCTTTTTTTTATAAATCTGTGGTATATTTTTGTAGCATAGTGTTCTTATATTTCCTCTATCTTGAAACATTTTGCAGTTTTATTATTAGAATTATTTCATCATTACTTGGCTATTTTCAACTGTCCTTAAACGGGAGGCTGAGACAGGCAGATCACTTGAGTTCAGGAGTTCAAGACCAGCCTGACCAACATAGTGAAACTCTGTCTCTACTAAAAATACAAAAATTAGCTTGGTGTGGTGGCACATGCCTGTAATCCTAGCTACTCAGGAGGTTGAGGCAGAAGAATTGCTTGAACCAGGAGGCAGAGATTGCAGTGAGCTGAGATCACACCATTGTAATCCAGCCTGGGGGACAAGAGCAAAACTCTGTCTCAAAAATAAATAAATAAATAATAAAATAATAGGAAAATGGGAGAATAATCAAATCATCTATAAGGGTAATGCAGTCGTTGAATAAATGGTCACTATTGCTTCATCCTTTAGTTTTATCAAGTTGCCCAAAATATTGCATGATCTTTCATGAATATATAAATAAAAGAAGATTAGAGACCCCATCTTTCTGGTCTGCTTTTACCTCTCATTGAACACAGTTGAGACTTCAGAATTTTTAATTTTTTTTTTTCAGAACTCTTTTTTTTGGTGGGGGGGATCTTTAAATTTTCTCTTCAATTCTTCTTTTCCATGACAAAGATATGAAAATTGACAAAGGAAGACTTTAATATTTACTAGTCAAATCAGACAGCAGAACTCTAATGTGAATGGTAAAACTGATCCTAGAAGCAGATTCTCATACTGAGTCATCAGATGACACCATCTAAGATGCATTTCTTCACACAGTTATCAAAGTGTGAATAATGTATTTCTCAGAACAAAAAGCAGATAATAGTATTCACATTCAGTTAGTCAAGAACAGGTAGGGCCAGGCTCATGCCTGTAATCCCAGTAGTTTGGGAGGCCTAGGCGGGTGGATCACGAGATCGGGAGTTTGAGACCAGCCTGACCAATATGGTGAAATCCCATCTCTACTAAAAATACAAAAATTTGCTGGGTGTGGTGACGTGTGCCTGTAATCCCAGTTAGTCAGGAGGCCAAGGCAGGATAATTGCTTGAACCTGGGAGGTGGCGAGTGCAGTGAGCCAAGATTGTGCCACTGCACTCCAGCCTGGGCGACAGAGCCAGACTCCAGGGGGAACAGGAAGGACTCGATCACAGAATATTTTGTAGCAAGAACCTGGACCATCCCATTTTGCTAAAAAGATAGGTAATATATTGTTTAATCTTTTATGATTTTGTTCTCAGGTTTATTTTATATGGTTCATAAGTGGATAGTGAAGGTAAATATATATATGCATAGGTGACTAGAAGGAAATGCATAATGTAGAAATGAAAAAAATTAATTGGTAGTTGTAGGTGGTGTTATAGTGTACAAATGAAATGATTTTGCAATTATGGAACAATGGTAAGTTTTAGTTTTAGATAAAATTTCATATGTATATATCTGTTAAAATTTGTAAATATATAAACATAAATCGATTTAGATATATAAACTTTATAAACTATAATGTATCTATATATATTTATAAATGCACATATATGTGTATGTGTGTGTGTGTGTGTGTTTTACCATGTTGGCCAGGCTGGTCTTGAATTCCTGATCTCGTGATCCGCCCGCCTAGGTCTCCCAAAGTGCTGGGATTACAGCGGTGAGCTTCCGCACCTGGCCCCCTTTGAGGTTTTTAAAGTGTACCGCTACCTTATTGTTACACTGTGAAATGTCCAATGTGCTACTGGTACTTGTATTTGAGGCAAAGATTATTCAGAGACTAGGCTTGACCTTGAACATCACCTTGGATTTAATATAGGCTTTCAAGTAAATATTTAACTATAGGAAAAGCTATGTGTTAAGACTTTCCTTCCAAGTAGAATGGAGTAGTTGGTAGCAAAGTAGTACTTCTGCTTAGAACAATGAGATAATCAAGGTAAAATACACATATCGCCATTCTGTAGCAGAGTTGACCTTAGGGACATAATTCAAGCCTCTGTTGCATCTGTAGTAAAGCTTATTCTTCCTCTGTTTTGTCCTAATTATATTGGTAATCACATTCAATATAAATGGACTAATTATTACAGTTGAATCACTAAGCTTGTCAGGCTGTATAAAACAAGCAAAACCGAATTATATGCTGCATTCAAGAGCCACATCTTAAATTAAAAGGGAGGATGCAGCTAAAAGGATGAACAGATATACCGTACTAACACCAAAAGGCAAACTAGTATAGCTATACTGATGTCCAATAAAGTAGACTAGAAGATAAAGACTAAATATAGGTGGTCTACAGCATATGATGGCTCAGCTTACAATTGTTTGACCTTACAATGGTGCAAAAATGATACATATTCAGTAGAAGCCATACTTTGAATTTTGATCTTTCTTTAGGCTAGTGATATGTAATAGAATACTGTCTTGTGGTGTTGGGGAAATGGCAGCAAGCTGCAGCTCCCACTCAGCCAGGCAATCATGAGGGTCAATAACCAATACTCTCCAGTGTATGAAATGTATTTTTGACTTAAGAATATTTTTTACTTACAGTGGGTTTCTCAGGTATAACCTCATCATAAAGTTAGTAGAATTTGTATACAAGATGGATGTTTTATATTAATAAAAGGGTCGTTGTATCAGGAAGTTTTCACAATCCTGAATCTGCAGGCACATAGTGAGTGAGAGAGTATATGTAAATCAAAAATTGATAGAAGCAAAAGAACTGAACAAATCCCCCAAAATACTGGGAGAATTTATGATGCTATCGGTAGTACCATTCATCAGTAGCTAATAGAACAAGCAGATGACAAAAAAAAAATGAGAGAGCACATTTTCACAGCAAGAATAATAAGTGACTTCATTGACAACTGTAGAACATTTCACTGGATAATATGAGAGTACATATTCTTTTGAGGTTCATATGAAACATTAACCATAATTGGCCAAAAAGGGGATGTAGGTCAATAGCTATAAAGATTCAGTGCAATCAAAATGTCACATAGGTTTTGGGTTCTTTTAAGCAAAAATTTATGGTCTCTTCTAAAATTTGTTTAGAAATTCAAAGGATCAAGGATAGTCAAGGCAATCTTAAGGAGTAACAAAATAACTGGAAGACAAAGTACCAACTGTCATCATTGTCTATAACACAATACTAGAGTTATTAAAAACAATGGCATTGGTGCAAGAATAGGCTAGTGTAACAAAGAGAGTATCCATGTGGTAGTGTGTGATAGGCAGATTAACGGCCTTCAAAGATGTCCAACCCTAATTCATGATACCTGTGAATATGTCACATTATAAGGCAAAAGGAAGTTTGCAAATACAGTTAAGGTTATAGACAGTTAAGATAGAAAAATGATCTGGATTATCTAGATGGGCTCAGTCTAATCACAGGAACCCTTAAGAGCAGAGTTGTTTCAGGCGAAAGCAGAATAGAGATGCAGCAGAAGGGAGAGTCATCAATTCAAAGCATGAGAAAGATTCTATGCACTATTACTGATGAGATTTTTAAGGGCCTATGTAAAAGACTGGAGAGAGGCCTCTTGTTGTAAAACATGGCCTCTAGCTTAGTCAGCAAGGAAAGTGAGACATCAATCCTGTAACCAAAGGAACTGAAGGAACTGGGCACTGTAAAGTAGAGTCTTCACTGAGCCTTCAGAGTAAGAGCTCAGCAGGCAGACATTTTGATTTTTGTTTTTTGAAGCTGGAAGTAGAAAAACTAGCCAATCTAAACTGGACTTTCCACTTATAAATTGTGAATAGTAAATTTGTGTTGTTTTGAGCTGCAAAGTTTGTGCTAATTTGTTACAGAAGTAAAAGAAAACTATTACATCCAGGAACAGATCTGCACATATGCTACTATCTGATTTATGACTGATTTTTTTCCATATAGTGGAGAAAAGAATTTTATTTGCATTCAATATCCACATAGAAAATATGATTATTGACATATATAAAAATCTATTTTAGGTGTATCATAGATCCAACTATGAAAGATTTAAAAAATAAAGCTTTTAGATGGAAACATGGGAGAATATCTTCATGATCTTGAGTTAGGCAGGGATTTCTTAAATAATAATAGGAAAAATTGATAAATTAGATCACATTAAAAACAACAACTTTAGAAAAAATAATCTTAAAACGGAAAGGTAAATCATAGAATAAAAGAAGATATTTGCAATACATATATCCAACAAAGGACTCAGATTCAATAACCCAATTTTAAAAATGAATAAAAGACTTGAAAAGGCACTTCACAAATAGTATATGGCCAATATAAACATGAAGATACTCAACATAAAAAATCATTATGGAAATGGGAACTAAAACCACAACAAAATATTTCTACACACTCACAAGAGTGGCTAAATAAACAAGATGCCATTTCCAAGTGTTATAAGGAAGTTGTATAGTTGGATATCTGATACACAAATTGATACTCCCGCTTTGGGAAGTTAGCAGTGTTTACTAAATATGAACATACATGTTATCTGTGACCCAGGAATTTCAGTTGTAGGTATATATTAGGAAAGTTTGTTTAAGTTTACCAAAGAACATGTGCAGGAATGTTGATAGTAATACTATTTGCGATGGCCTAAACTGGAAACAATCCAAATGTCTACTTATAGCAGAATGGATAATTAAATCATAGTATATTCATAGCATGGTATACTGTACAATGAGAATGAACAGCATACAATTAAACATAGATGAATCTCATAAACTTAATTTTTCACAAAAGTATCAGATGCAAAAGGATTGCCCACAGTATGATTCATTTTTATAAAGTCCAGAAACAGACAAAATTAATGTATAGCATTAGAAGTCAGCATTTCCTTCTGTTGTGGGTAGATCAATGACTGGGAGAAAGTATGAGGCGAGTTTTACTTTAAAAAAAAAAACAAAGATTTAGACACTGCTTTAAAGCCCTATTTGTATTTGAGGAATTGGTGTTTTTACTCTTCATATTATTTTTCTTGTGTAGATAATAACTTAGTTAATTTCCTGTTTTACTTCGATCAGTTTAATAATATTGATTACGTACACCTTTACTTGAGTCTTGTACCTGTGGCAACCAGATAGATAGCAAAAGTACATGCATAATCAAAGGCAACCAACTGAAATTTATTAAGTGATGACTTAATTCTTTTGGGGCTTTGTGTTAAATCTTTCAATGAATTAGTTTTTTACTTGTCTGTTCATTGGAGTTTACTTCTAAAGCCGCCTGTTCTTTGTTGACATTTGGATTTCTCTATTTAATTGTTTAGATTCGGGATTATTTCTGTGAAATTCGCAGAACACCTTGGGTTAAACTTGAGTTTGGGAACAAGTAATTACAAGTATATTTTAAGATTAAAAACAGTCTGTATACTGCAGACATCCTCCTTCTCAAACTTCTCTAAGTCTGTCTAAATTACAACGTGAACTAGTGGGGTTTAGTATACTTTTTTAGATACTGATGATGCTTTCTAAGACTAATTTTATTCTCTACCCACATTAGTATCTTTTCTGATTGCCTTGATGAAATTAGATAAACCTTTAACTGTGCCACCCACCACCAAAGATGTTTCAACTTTTGCTTTTATCCTTTTAAGGGAATTTATCACAAAGTCAAAGAAGGAATAATAGTAATAAACATAATTATAGAAATAATAACAGCAAATGGTTACAACATGTCAATCCTTATTTTAATCACTTCATATTTATTGACTTATTTAATGCATGAAACAACTCTGCAAGTTGTGTGATTTTTAGCCTCACTTTAAACATGAGAAAGAAAGTCTCGGACCAGAAGTTAACTTACTTGCTTCAGGTCACACATCTGTTACATGTGTGTGCCAGAATTAAATCCAGATTGTCTGATCTTTGTCCTTAACCACTGTGCCAGTAAAAGATAGAAAAGGAGATTTTCAAAATTAAAATTCAGTCATTAAGTAAACAAATGTAGGATTTTTGTAAGTTTTTCAAAGTTTTGAAGAAGCTAATGATTATATTTAAATAGTAATAATTTTTAAGTAAAATTTTTTATAATTGTATATTTAAAATACTAATTTAAATTTTGTAGTAAGGCATGTAAATATTGTTTGCCATACTATTTCATATTTGGAAGTCTGTTTATATTTATCTTTTTTTTCCTGAGATAATAGGGAAAGGTAATTCATGGGCCATCCTAAGGGAGTGTGGCAGATTGTTCTATAGCTTTTTGCAGTAGTATATTAGTATGTAATGAAGTGCATTTTAAAATTGCACTTGGAAATTTTTAATTGCTCTTTGGAAATTCCTGAATATTTAGGGACTTCATAAAAGTATTCTGGAAGCAAGCATTACCTGGAAAACATGGTACTTAAAAACCTATCAAGCAAATGAAAAATAGAAAAGAATGTTGGTAAGAATTATAAGAATGGAAATAATCTAACAGATATTTATCTAATTATATTTATCCAGATGAGGTTTTCCACTTTGCTTATAATACATCACAATAACATCTCAGCCTGTCTCCAGGTTGGTCTCCATCTTTATTTAAAAATTTCGGCTGGGTGTGGTGGCTCATGCCTGTAATTCTAGCACTTTGGGAGGCTGAGGAGGGTGAATCACCTGAGGTTGGGAGTTCAAGACTAGCCTGATCAACATGGTGAAACCCTGTCTCTACTAAAACTACAAAAAATTAACTGTACATGGTGGCAGACGCCTGTAATCCTAGTTACTTGGGAGGCTGAGGCAGGAGAATTGCATGAACCTGGGAGGCAAAGGTTGAAGTGAACCAAGATCATGCCATTGCACTACAGCCTGGGTGACAGAGCAAGACTCTGTCTCAAAAAAGAAAAAAAAATTTTTTTTGACAGCTGTTTAAACTGATTTTGTATGCAGCATTTATTTAAAACAATTTCATTTTATAATGTTTTACAATTATATGTCTCATTTGTTAATCCGACCAATCCTCTCATAGGGGAGATATAATTGTCCCATTGTATTTACGAGGGGCCTGAAGACCAAAGAGGTTAAAATGTATGTACAGAGTCACTCTACAAATATGCCATATAATTATCATTTGAAACCACATCTTCTGTTCTCTGATATAATGCTTTTTCCATTGTTCCAGGTTACTTCTCATATGATTTAAAAATCAACCAACCAACTTTACCTATGATTAAAATCCCATCATTTAAAGAGTAATAACTTAGTTACAAAAGATTAAAAACAATTGAACAACAAGAAAAACTAGATTAAAATTGGACAAGGACTTGAATAGACGTTTATATCATGCACAGAAGATATACAATGGCCAGGAAGTATATGAAAAGATGCTCAACATCTTTAATCATTAGGCAAATGCAAATTAAAACCACAGTGAGATATTACCTCACACACACAAGAATGGCTGCTATAAAAAAAAGAAAACAAGAAGAATCCTGAAATAACAAGTGTTGGTGAGAATATAGAGAAATTGGAACCCTGTGTATTGTTGGTGGGGATGTAAAATGGTATGTCCACTATGAAAAATAGTATAATGGTTCCTCAAAAGGTTAAAAACAGAATTAAAATATGATTCTACAGTTTCAAGAATTGAAGGTAGGGTCTCAAAGAGATATTGATATGCCCATGTTCATAGCAGCGGCATTCAGAAAAGCCAAAAGGTGGAAGGGATGATAACAATACACACACACACACACTGGATTATTATTTAGCCTTAAAAAAGAATTCCTGACCTGTGCTACAACATGGATGTATTATATCCTGAGGGCATTATGCTGAATGAAATAAGCCAGCCAAAAGAAGACAAATATTGTACAATTCCACTTGTATGAGATATTTATTGTTGTCAAATTTATAAAAACAAGATGTAGAATGGTGATTGCCAGGGGTTCAGTGGAGGAAAAAATAGGAAGTTGTTGTTTAATGGGTATAGAGTTTCAGTTTTACAAGATGGTATTTGGTTGCATAACAGGGTAATTATATTTAACAGTATCGATCTATATTCTTAAGATTTAGTCTTAATTAAGGTGGTTAATTTTATTTTGTGTGTATTTTACCACAATTATTATTTTTTAAATTTTATTTTTACAGAGACAAGGTCTCACTCTGTCACCCAGGCTGGAGTGCAGTGGCTGTCATGGCTCACTGTAGCCTTAACCTCCCAGGCTCAAGAAATCTTCCTTCCTTAGCCCCCCAAGCAACTGGGACCACAGGCACATGCTATCATACCTCACTAAATTTTTTTTGTAGTATTTTCTTTAAAGTTAGCGTTTCAATGTATTGCCCAGGCTGGTCTTGAATTCCTGTTCTCAGGTCATCTTCCCTCCTTGCCCCCTCAGAGTTCTGGGATTACAGGCATAAGCCACCACACCAAGCCACATTTAAAAAAATTTTTTTAATAAACTAAATTGTATAGGTAGAATTAAAAATACATAAATCAGATCATGCCAGCCCTTTAAAGCGATCTAGTGTGCTTAAGATCAAATTTAAAATCCTTTAAAAAAAAAGATTTAAAAATGTACAGTAAATGCCCACATGATTCTCACAGTTAGGTGTGCTTCTTTCATTGTATTAAGGACATGTAAATTTTATAAGACTAAATATCAGTGAGTTGTTTATTATTGATTGTATAGCAACTCAAAATACAGTAGTCCCTTCTTTTCTGCAAGGGATATGTTCCAAGAACCCTAGTTGATCCCTGAAATCACTGGTGTTACTGAACCCTGTATATACATTATTTTTTCATTTCGATACATACCTATGATAAAATTTAACTTACAAGTAAGGCACAGTATGTGATTAACAATAACTAATAATAAAATAGAATAATTATTATAATATAAAAGTTATAGGACTGTGCTCTCTTTCACCCTCTCTCATAATATTATATTGTACTGTACTCACCTGTTTTTGGACCTCAGTTGACCGTAAGTAACTGAACCTCTGTAAAGAGAAATCACAGATAAGGGAGACTACTGTATTTTATGAACTATGTATGTGCATATGAAATGGAAAATAAATGAAGTGTTTTAAAAGATATTCAAATATTAAAACAGATTGCTGAACTGATTTAAAGAGCCACTAGCAAATGCAATCTATTACCTGTATTTTCTCAGTTATACCACAGTGGAGCTATTTATAATGTAGTATCAGAAAGCTAGGAATTGCAGTTGAATGTTATATATATAAATCAGTTGATTTTTTAATCAGATAACTAAAGTGTGTTTTGGAGATAAGTTGTATGATTATTAAGTAATTGGAAATGACTGTATTTTGTGTAGCAAAGGGTTTTTTACTATGTTCACTTGGAGATTTTCTGTAGTGCTTTAACTCTGGTTTACAAAATGCAGAATGAATGAGGGGAGTAGACTCCTTTGGAGAAAATCTAGGATTTGTGTGATTCATAGTTATTTCCATTAAAGGAATCTTTACTGATGATCATCATGTTAGGAGACATAGTTTTTAGAGACAGAGTCTTGCTCTGTAGCCCTGGCTGGACTGAAATGGCTGATGATAGCTCACTGCAGCCTTGAACTCCTGGGCTCAAGCGATCCTCCCACCTCAGCCTCCTCAGTAGCTGGGATTACAGGCACAAGCTACTGTGACCAGTGGGGTAGGTGTTGTTTTTTTTTAAGACACATAATCAGGAAAAAACTTTTATTTATAAAGATTATAATATTTGCTCTTAAAAATATGAAATAATGTTAGTCAAAGAAGCCCTGAATATTACTAGAAATTATTGTATGTATATGAGTTCGTATGGATTTCTTTGCACTAGTAAGAATATAATATTGCATTATATTTATATAATTTTTTTTGTGCTGCTATAAGAAAATACTACCAATGGTAATTTACAGTCATGCGCTGCATGTTTCAATCAGTGATAAACCACATATACAAAGGTGGTTGTATATAAGATTATAATACAGTATATTTACTGTATTTTTCTATGTTTAGATACACAGATATTTACCACTGTGTTACAGTTGCATACAGTAACATCTTCTACAGGTTTGTAGCCTGGGATCAATAGGCTATACCATATAGCCTAGGTGTGTAGTAGGCTATACTATTTAGATTTGTGTAAGATTTAGACTGTGATGTTTGTACAAGGATCAAATTGCCTAATGTCACATTTCTGAGAACACATCCCTGTTAAGCAATGCACTGTATAGGAAACACTCAAAAAATAAGTAATATAAGGTAGAAGGTGATTAAATACCAAAATAAATGAAAACCATTAAAGTGGGGCTTAAAAACAAAGTCTTATGATTTTAGTTACTCATCACATAAAAATGCTTTAATGTTGCCTGTTACCTAACTGATAAGTTGATGTTCACCCATAGAGACTCAGGAGAAATTCCAAATGCTAAGACAAATCCAGAGACTGAGGGATAACTGTTCTGATTTAGAGGGTTTTGTTTGATCTTATCAAACAAACTTACTTTACAATGTACTTACTTACTTTACAGTTACTTACTTTACTTCACAAACAAAACTTTAAATGATAACATATTTGGTAATACAGTTAATATAAAAATCAGGGGTCCCCAACCCCCAGACCATGGACCGGTAGCACTCTGTGGCCTGTCAAGAACTGGGCTGCACAGTAAGAGGTGAGTGGCAGATGAGCAAGTGAAGCTTCATCTATATTTATAGCCACTCCCCATTGCTCACATTACCATCTGAACTCTGCCTCCTGTTAGATCAGCAGCAGCAGCATTAGATTCTCATTAGAGTGTGAACCCTATTGTGAACTGCACACATGTGAGAGATGTAGGTTGCACATTTCTTATGAGAACGTAATGCCTGATGATCTGAAGTGGAGCTGAGGCAAGGATACTAGTACTTGGGAGCAGCTGCAAATACAGATAAACATTAGCAGAGAGGTTTGACTGCACAGAGACCATAATAAATCAATTGCTTGCAGACTGATTTCACAACTCAATCAGTGAGTGGCAGGTGACAAGCTGCATCTGATGCCAGGCTTTATAGTGGCAAGTGACCTGACGAGCTTCAGTTGTACCACTGCATATGGTGGTAGGCTTTAAGTTATAATCTGACAGTTATTTTAGTTCATGTGTGGCCTATTATTTTATTTACCACTTTTATCTGCTCCTCTTTCCTGCACTACACATTTGTCTCAGTCACAGTTTTGGTAAATTCACAAGCTAACCCTACCCAAAATGAGTAAAAAACAAACATCACTGGAGAGCTTCTTTGAAAAGGGAGAAAGACCCAATGAGGAGACAGCAGAAGACTCTTAAGACTGCCAACAAAAAAGAAGGCTGCATTTAAAAGAAAATACCAAGAGTCCTAAATAAGTTATGGGTTCATTGCAAAAGGTGATTCACATTCTCTGAGCCTGCTTTTTATAATATGTGGTGACTGGCTATCCAAAGCTATGAAACCTTCAAAACTGCTTCGGCACATGGAGACCACACACCCTGCATTAAAAGACAAGCCTTTGGAGTTTTTTGTTTGTATGTTTTTTGTTTTTTAAAAGAACATGAACATGAAGAACAGAAGCAGTTAGTAAACACCACTACATCATCAGATGTGTCTCCACTGAGACCATCATTCGTAGGGGCTAACTGCATTGCTAAAGCTAAGAAGCCCTTTATGTGAAGAGTTGGTCCTGCCTGCTGCTAAGGACATATTTCGTGAACTTTTAGGAGAGGCTGCAATTCAAAAGGGGACATATGTTCCCCTTTCAGCTAGCACCCTAACAAGATGAATCAATGAAATAGCAGAGGACATGGAGGCACAACTGTTAGGATTAATGAGTCACTATGGTATACAATTCAGGTTGATGGGTCTACCAGTGTTGACAACAGCAAGGCAAAAATGCTGTTTTTTGTGTGATATATTTTTCAGGAGGACGTACACAAGGATATGTTATGTGCACTTTTGTTGCCAACCAATACCACAGCTGCAGAGCTATTCAAGTCTTTGAATGATTATATACCAGGAAAACTGATTTGGTCATTTTCTGTCAGCATATGCACAGATGGAGCAGCTACCATTACTTGACAACTTTTTGGTTTCACTACTTGAGTCAAAGAGGTCGCTTCTGAATGTGAGTCTACACACTGTGTCATCCATGGAGAAATGCTGGCAGGCCGAAAAATGTCACCTGAACTTAACAGTATTTTACAGAATGTGCTTAAAATTATCAACCATATTAAAGTACATGCCCTTAGCTCACATCTGTTTGCACAGCTCTGTGAGGAGATGGATGCAGAGCACAGATGTCTTCTCTTATACACAGGAGTGAGATGGCTTTCTAATGGTGGATCACTGGCCAGAGTTTGAGTTTCAGGAGCCGTTTCAGAGATTTCTTTTAGGAGAAAAGTTCTTTTCTTTTAGAAAAACAATCACCACTGGCAGCACATTTCAATGACACAGAATGGGTCCCAAAACTTACTTACTTGTGTGACCTATTCATCTGCTCAAAGAATTTGATCTGTCACTTCCGGGGAGAACAACGGCTGTGTTCAAGTTGGCAAATAAAGTGGCTGCATTTAAAACTAAAACTGGAATTATGTGGGCAATGAATGAACATTGGGATTTCTGATATGTTTTAAACATTAACAGAGATTTTGAGAGACTGAGCCAGGACTGGACTGCCTTTCTCCCAGCTAGTTTATGATCACCTATCTCAGCTTTGAAAAGAGTATTACCTTCCAACCTAGAAGGAATGAATCAGTGACTGATTTCTGAATAAGCCAGGTGAATTGCCTTTGTCTTTGCTAGAATAGGATCAGCTGCTTGAGATCGCAAAGTTTGGTGGCCTTAAAAGTATGTTTGCGACAACTTCAGATTTCCATATGCTCTAGATTAAAGTCAAGGCGGAATATCCTGAGATTGTCACAAAAGCACTAAAAAGCCTGCTTCTATTTCCAACATCCAGTTTTTGTGAAGCAGGGCTTCCTGCAGTGACAGCAACCAAAATGAGATTGCTACCATTATAAGTAGATTATGAGCAACACACTTTGGGTGTCACTGTCTCCCATCACCACCAGATGGGACCATCTAGTTGCAGGAAAACAAGCTTAGGGATTTCGCTGATTGATTCTACATTATGGTGAGTTGTATTATTATTTCATAATATATTATAATAATAGAAATAAAGTACACAATAAATATAATGTGCTTGAATCGTCCTGAAACCACTCCCCCACCCCAGGTTCATAGAAATATTGTCTTACATGAAACTAATCCCTGGTGCCAAAAAGGTTGGAGAATGCTGAAAAATGAAATCCATCTTTATTTGTATTCTTTCAAAATAACGATTCTTTCAAAATATAGAGGGGGGCCTATAATGGGATACATTTATTAACTCTTTCAACAAATATTTATTGAATGTCTATCATATGCCAGACATTGTGATTGATACTAGGGAGATAGAGTGATGAACAGTAAAGACATTTGCAAAATATTCACTTCATTTCCCTATTGAGAAGCGTTTACGCATCTTGTGTCAATATAGAAAGGGAGGAAAATTATTATTCAGTAAAATTATAGAACTCAATGCAATTTAAGCAAATGTGTGTATAAATAAATGTGTATATCATATATATATTTGATATGATATACCATATATATAATATATCGTGCTGTGTAATCTACCACGTGTTCAGAATCTGCTACAGAAATTTTTTTTCTGTGACACAATAAAGAAACATTAAGTGCTTATGCTGCTTTTGTTTTTTGTGGGTTGTTTTTTCTGTTTTTAAACTAGGGATTTGGTTATCTTGCAAATTATGAATTTACTTTTGTTTTAATATTCTAAAGCTATACATTAATATTACTTGCCACATATTGGCTGAGACCTATACAATCCTTTATAGTGTAACATTCTTGGCCTAACAGTCTGCATTTCCCAGGCTTCTAGCAAAGTAATTAGGAGGGGAAGTTATGGTCATGCAGGGGCCTTGGGAGGGGCTGGCAGACAGAGGAGCACACAGACAGATCAGACTCCTATCTTGCAAGAAAGGCAGCCTTCCTTTCTTTCAGAGCCACTCAGAGCTATATGAAGAGTCTTTGGGGATGGGTGCCTATGGTTATATTTTGCTGCAGCTGCCCCATAGTCAAAACCTTCTGTATTCCATGCAGGCTCAACCTCTTGTCTCTGCCTATTCTCTGGGCAGTTCTCCCTGTCAATTCAGATGTCTATGTGGGTCATAGAGTCCCAGAGGTAGCTAGGATCCCACTGTGTTTCTCTGCAGTTCCTTCACTCATACCTTTCTTAAGAACTGTTTAGGGCTGGGAGCTTGTCCTCGGCAACATTATGCAGGGTTCCCAGCACCCTCCTTCTTCTACCTCAGTGTCTGTGGTACTTTTCTACCAACTTTCAGTGTTTTCCCTAACAGGAAAGTGTGATGGTTTACTGGATATTTTGGGTTCCAGTAAAGTAGGAGAGGCACTTTCTGGTTGCATTTAGTCAGCCATCTTGTTCCATAGTCATTGGAATTATCTTTCTAAATTTTATTTTCCGATTGTTTGTTCCTGGTATATAAAAATATAATTGATTTTTAAATTAAACTTTTTAGATAGTTGTAGAATTACATGTAGTGAAAAGATTTTCTAGAGAGAGATCCTTTGTACCCTCTATCCAGTTTCCTTAAATGGTATTATTTTATAAAGCAGTACACTGTCACAATTAGGAGTTTTATATTGACCCAGTGAAGATATAGGACATTTCCATCAACATAGGATCCCTCATTTTGCCTATTTTTAAAATACCCACTTCCCTTTCACTTTGTCCCTCCTGGACTCCTCGTAAACACTGATTTGTTCTT
This sequence comes from Callithrix jacchus, assembly GCF_049354715.1. Taxonomy (NCBI): domain Eukaryota; kingdom Metazoa; phylum Chordata; class Mammalia; order Primates; family Cebidae; genus Callithrix; species Callithrix jacchus. The sequence continues at coordinate 101,586,190 of NC_133509.1, forward strand.
CATTTCTATAATATTGTTGTATCAAAAACTTACATAAATTGGAATAACACCACATGTAATTTTGGGGGTTTGTGTTTTTTTCTGTCAGCATAATTAACTAGAGATTCAACCATATTGCATATCAGGAATTGGCCACATTGTATGAACAGAGAAGTATTCCATGCTATGGATGTGCTGCAGTCTGTCTTAACATTCACTGATTAAGGGAAATCTAGGTTGCTTCCAATTGTGGATAAATACAAAACTACTGTAAACCTCTATACAGGTTTTGTGTATTAACACAGTTTTCTTTTCTCTGGGATAAATGTCCAGGGGTGCAGTAGCAGAGTTGCATGGTAATTGCCTATTTAATTTTTAAAATAATTGCTAAAATGAATGACTATAAAATTATGCATTTTAACCAGCAAAGTTTGAATGATCCATTTGTTTCCATCTTCACCAGCATTTTTAGTCACTATTTAAAAAAAAAATTAGCTATTGTTATAGATGTGTGATGATATCTAATTATGATTTTTTTGTTTTTGTTTTTTTTGAGACAGTCTTGCTCTGTCACCAAGGCTGGAGTGCAATGGTGCGTGTGACTCAGCCTCCCAAGTAGGTGGGATTACAGGCGTGCACCACCACACCCATCTAATTTTTTTTTTTTTAGTAGAGATGAGGTTTCAGCATCTCTGGTCTCAAACTCCTGTCCTAAAGTGATCCACCTGCCTTAGCCTCCCAAAGTGCTGGAATTACAGGTATTAGCCACTGCCCCTTTCTTATTATGGTTTTAATTTACATTTTTCTAATGCCTAAGATGTTGAAGGTATTTTCAGTCTGCAAATCCTCTTGAATGAAATGTCTCTATGCCTTTTGCTTATTTTCTGCTTTTTTTTTGGTGGTGGTGATGGTTGCTTTTGAGGGTTCTTTATATTTTCTGCCTGCCAGTATTTTCTTGCATACATTGTTTGCAAAATGTTGTTGTTTCATAGCTTCTTCTTTCACTTTCTTACCAAGGTTTTTCACACCGTGAAAGTTTTAAAGTTGGATGAAGTACAATTTATATTTCCTTTTATGGATGGTGCTTTTTGTGTCAAATATATAAATTCCTTGTCTAGCACTACTCTAGAAGATTTTCTCCCATTTTTCCCAAAACATTTGTAGTTTTATACTTCATATTTAAGTCCAGTGTCCATTTTGAGCTGTTTTTTATATAAGGCGTGAGATAGGTCGAAGTTATTTATTTATTTATTTTTTGGCCTATGGATGTGCACTTTCTCCAGCACCATTTGCTGAGTTGCTTTTCTACTTATGTGTAAAATCAGTTGGGCATATTTGTGTGGAGTCTATTCCTGTCTTCTCAATTCTGTTTCACTGACTTATGTGTTTGTCTTTCTGGCTAAGACCACACAGTCTTAATTATTGTATCTTTATATGTCTTGAAATTGAGAAGACTGATACTTCATACTTAATTCTTTTTCAAAATCGTTTTTTAGCTCTTATAAGTTATTTGCCTTTCCATATAAGTTGTAGAATACTATTGTCTATGTGTACTAAAAAATTTCACTCTGATTTTGATGGGTAACAAGCTAAGCTTTTGTTATTAATTTGGGGAGAATTAATATTTTTGTAATGTTAAGTCAAACAGTCTGTTAATTCTGTATGTTTATTTATTAGATCTGTGATACCTTTCACCAACATTTTGTAGTTTTCAGCATGCAGGCCCTACACGTTTTGTAGATGTATACCTACCTATTTTATTTTATTTTGAGCAATGATAAATGGCATCGTATTTTAATTTAAAGATTTATGTGTTTATGGCTAACACATGAAAATATAATTGATTTTTGTATATCAGTCTCCTATCCTGTGACCTTGAAGAACACCCTTATGCTAGGAGTTTTTTCTAGGTTCCTTGGGATTTTCTATGTTGACAAATGGGCCATATGCAAATAGGGACAGTTTATCTCCTTTTTTTCAGTCTGTATGCTTATTTCCTTTAATTGTCTTATTGCACTTGCTAAATATTCTTTTACTTCACTGAATAAGAGTAGTGAGAGCATATATCTTTTTTGTTTGCTTGTTTCTGGTCTTTGGGGAAAGCATTTAGTCTTTTTACCATTAAGAATGATATTAGTAGAAGATTTTTAAACAATGCTATTTGTTACCAAGTTGAGGAATTTCCTTTTTTTTTCTCATCTTTTTGAGAATTTTTATCATAAATGGGTTGAATTTTGTGAAATGTTTTCCCACTTAGATTCTATGATCAAGTAATTGTGCTTCTTCAAACTGTTAATATGGCATTTGACATTGATTGATTTTCGAATATTGAACCAGCCTTTAATATGTGAAATCAGCACCATTTAGTTATGATGTATAGTTATTTTTATATGTAATCCTGAATTCTTATATTAATATTTTGTTAAGGATCTTTTGGGTGTATATTCACATAAGAAATATTTGTTTGTGGGTTTTATTTTATTATACTGTCTTTGTTTGCTTTTTGCATCTGGGTAATATTGCCTTCATAATATCCATTTGGGTATTACCTCCTTTTAATTTCTAATAGAGATGGTTCAGAATTGGTGTAAATTTTGTAAATATTTGTCGGGATTTTTCCAGTGAAACAATTTTTGCCTAGACTTTTTTAGAAGAGTTTTAAAATTACAAATTCAATTCTCTTAATAATTGTAGTTCTATTCAAATTATCAATTTCAGATTGGATGAGTTTGGGTGGTCTGTTGTTCTTTTTAGGAATTGCATGTCTTTTAGGTTAACAAACTGTTGTGTATAGAGTGGTTTGTAGTACTTTCTTACTATTCATTTGATTCCTACAGTGTCTATAGTGATAGCTCTCCTGTTTCTTTCCTGATATTGGAACTGGTGTACTTTGTTTTATTGAGCTTTACATTTTTGCTCTACTCAAAGATTGTGTTTTTTACATATCAAAAGGTTTATGGCAGTCGTCATCAAGTAAGTCTGTCAGTGCCATTTTTTCAACAACTTGTTTTCATTTTGTCTCTGGGTCACATTTTGGTAATTCTCAAAAATTTTAAACTTATTAATAATTACTGTATCTGTTATGGTGATCTCTAATCAGTGATGTTTGAGGTTACTCATATGCTTGTTTTGGCCTACCATGAACCACATTCATATAAGATGGTGAACTTAATCAATAAATGTTGTATGTGTTCTGTTTGTTCCACCTAAAAACCATTTCCCCATCTCTTTCTCTCTCCATGTGTTTCCTTATTCACGATTGGGCCAAATAATTATTCTACAGTGCCCTTTAAATGTTCAAGTGAAAGGAAAAGCAGCATATCTCTCACTTTAAGTGAAAAGCTAGAAATGAGGAAATTCACTGAGAAAGGCATGTCACAAGCCAAAATAGGTGAAAAGCTAGGCCTCTTGCCCAAACAGTTAGCCAAGGTGTGAATGGAAAGTAAAAGTTTTTGAGAAATGATAAAAGTGCTGTTTCAGATAACGTATGAATGATAAGAAAGTGAAACAGCTTAATTGCCAATAAGGAGATAATTTTAGCAGTCTGGCTAGATCGGACTAGCCACAAAATCTTCTTAAGCCAAAACCCAATCCAGAAGAAGGTCTTAATTCTTCTCTTCAGTCCTTTGAAGGCTAAGTAAGGTGCAGAAGTTGCTCAAGAAAGGTTGGAAGCTAGCAGAAGTTGCTTCATGAGGTTTGAGGAAATAAGTGATCTCTATGACATAAAAGTACAAGGTAAAGTAACAAGTGGTGATTTAAAAACTGCAGCAAGTCATCCATAATCTAGCTAAAATCATTGATGAATCTTTAGTGACTACACTAAACAACAGATTATCAATATAGATGAAATAGCCTTCTGTTGGAAGAAGATGCTATCTAAGACTTTCATAGCTAGAGATAAGATGTCAATGCCTGGTTTCAAAGCTTCAAAGGACAGGCTGACTCATGAGTTAGGGGCTATGCAGCTGGTAACTTTAAATTGAAGTCATTGCTCCTTTAGCATTTTGAAAATCATAGATCCCTTAAGAATTATGCTCAATTTACTCTACCTATACTCTATAAATGGAACAACAAAACTAAATCACAATATATCTGTTTACAGCATGATTTACTAAATACTTTAAGTCTACTGTTGAGACCTACTGCTCAGAAAAAGAGATTAAAAAAATATTACTGCTTGCTGACAGTGCCCCTGGTCAGCCAAGAGCTCTGATGATGTATAAAGAGAATAATGTTATCATGTCTGCTAACCCAACATCCTTTCTATAGCCTATGGATTAAGGAGTAATTCTGAGTTTCAAGTCTTACTATTTAAGAAACACATTTTATAAAACTATAGCTGCCATAGATAGTGATTTCTGTGATAGACCTGGGCAAAGTAATTTGAAAACATTTTGGAAAGGACTCATCATTTTAGATCCCATTCAGAACATTCATGATTCATGGAGGGAGTTCAAAATACCAGCATTAATAAAACTTTAGAAGTTGATTTGACCGTTTATGGATCAGCTTGAGGGGTTCATGACTTCAGTGGTAGAAAGTAGCTACAGATGTTGCAAAAATAGCAAAAAAACTAGAATTAGAAGGAGAGCCTGAAGATGTGACTGAATTGCTCCAATCTCATGATAAATCTTCACAGATGAGAAGTTTTTCCTTGTGAATAATCAAAGAAAGGGGTTTCTTGAGGTAGAACTTACTCATGGTAAAGATGCTGTGAACGTTATTAGAATGACAACAAAGGGTTTAAAATACGACATAAATTTACTTGATAAAACAGTGGCAGGGTCTATGAGGAATGACTGCCAATTTTGAAAAAAATACTGTGAGTAAAATGCTATTAAATAGTATTGCTTGCTACTGAGAAATATTTCATGAAAGGAAGAGTCAATCTATGCATCAACTTCATTGTTGCCTTTCTGTGGCAACCACCGCCATGATCAGTCAGAAGCCATCAGCATCCAAGCAGGACCCTCCACTACAAAAACTTTACATCTGGTTTAGATGGTTATTGGCATTTTTTGCCAATAACTTAAGGTATATACATTTTTAAAACATAATGCTATTGCACATTTAATAGACTATAGTATAATATAAACATAACTTTTATATGCACTAGAAAACCAAAAAATTGTGTGACTGACTTTGTTGCAATATTTACTGTGTTGTGGTGGCCTGGTACTGAACCTGCAATATCTCCAAGGTGTGCTTGTAATTTGTTTCTTTTCTGTTCTTCTCTTTGTCAGTCTTGTTAGAGGCTTGTCAATCTTAATGATCTTTTTAAAGATCCAGCTCTTTGTTTCATTGTTTTATTATTTTACTGTTATTAATTTGTGCTCTTTATTATTTCCTTCTTTCTGCTTGATTTAGTTTTATTATGCTTGTCAATTTCTAGGTTTTGTGTTTTATTGATTTGAGACTTTTACTATTTTGAAAAAGATGCATTTATCGCTATATTTTTCTTATAGCACTACTTTTCCTGTATTCCAAAATTTTTGATATGTCTTATTTTCATATTTTTTTTTCAGTTCTGTGTGTGTGTGTGTGATTAATTTCTCTTGAGATGTCCATTTTGTTTCATGGATTATTTAGAACTCTCTTGTTAGATTACCAATCTTTGAGTTTTCTGGTATGTTTCTGTTGTTTCCATTGTGGTAAAAAAATATATTGTGTATTATTGCAATGATTTTAAACTCATCGATTTTTTTAAGGTATAGATTATGGTCCATCTTGGAATAAGTTGTATAAGCATGTATTTGCTGGTTTTGGCTGGAGTGTTCTTTAAATGTCAATTATGTCCTGGTGGTTGATATTGTTGAATTCTTTGTATTTTTGTTGATTATATATCTAGTTCTTTCTATTTTTGTGAGGGTTGTTGATGTCTCCAACTATGTTTATGGCTTTTCTTTCATTTTTTCAGTATATAAGTTTTGCATCACATATTTTGCAGCTTTGTTATTTGGTACATATACCTTTAGTATTGTTTTGTCTTCCTGATGGATTCTTTTATCATTACGTATTGTGCCTCTCTGTTTCTGGTAATTTCTTTTCTTCTGAAGTCTGCTTTACTTAATACAGCCACTCCTGCTTTCCTGTGTCTACTTGGTAGATCTTTTTCCATCTTTTTATAGTCAACATTCTTGTATCTTTATATTTTTAGTGAGTTTCAGATGGAGAGCATATATTTGGGTCTGCCTTTAAATTTACTCTAATAATCTCTCTCTGTTTGTTGGTGTATTTATACCATTTACATTTATATAATTAATTAACTGCAGGAGCCTAAGTTTCCCACTTTATTTTTTGTTTTCTGTTTGTATTCACTTCTCTTTTTTCTTTTTCCTTTCCTCTTTGGGGTTATTTGAATATTTTTAGGACTTTCATTTTTATTTTTATATATTTTTAATAATATCTCTTTTTATAGTGATTGTTTAATGGTTACTCTAGGTGTTACATTTTGTGTGTGTGTGTGTGTGTGTATGTGTGTGTGTGTATGTGTATAAAATTTTATTTTCCCAGGGTCTCATATTCACTTACTGTTTCCCTGGGCAGGGTAGGTTCTATTGTATCCATGTTGCTCCCAGGTAAGCTATTGCCCTGCCTGCTCCTCTCCATTCTCTGTGGGTTGAATTGTTTCCCTGATCAGTCCCAATGCAAGTACCTGGATGGTTTAGTTAAAGGTGCCACATTTACTCGTCCCTTTCATTCCTCTCTGTGAGAACCGCACACCATAGCTGCTTTTAGGTGGCCATCTTGGTGTCCCATTGGAAGCACTTTCTGAAGTGCTCAAATAAAAGAACTCTGAACCCACATCCTTATCCAGTAAAAATACTCTTCAGACATGAAGAAAAAAACCTAAGGCATACTTTGAAGAAGAAAAACTAAGAAAACTTGTTACCAGCATACCTGACCTAATATAATGGTTAATGAAAACTCTAAAATTAAACTAAGCAAAAATAAATAAATAAGGAAACTTGGGACATCAGGAAGAAAAAATTATAAGAAGTGTAGGAAAATTAGCTTTATTTATGTCTCATTACCCTCTCAATACAATTGCCTGAAACAATTCTCATACATACATATAGATTCACATTAGACAGTGAGCTTCTGAGAGTCTATAATATAATTGCCTGAAATATTTCTTGTACATATATATAGATTCACAGTAGACAGTGAGTTTATGAGAGTCTATAATACAATTGCCTAAAATATTTTTGTACATACATATAGACTCACATTAGACAGTGTTACAATTTCAGCATTCAAACATAAAACCCAAGATGAGAATTTTGTCTTTTGTATTTACTTATATATTTGCCTACTATTATAATTTTTTCTTCCTGATGTCCCAAGATTTCTTATTTATTTATTTTTGCTTAGTTTATGTTTAGAGAGTTTTCATTAACCATTATATTAGGTTAGGTATGCTGGTAACAAGTTTTCTTAGTTTTTTTTCTTCAAAGTATGCCTTAGGTTTTTTTCTTCATGTCTGAAGAGTATTTTTACTGGATAAGGATGTGGGTTCAGAGTTCTTTTATTTGAACACTTCAGAAAGTGCTTTCAATGGGACACCAAGATGGCCAACTAAAAGCAGCTATGGTGTGTGGCTCTCACAGAGAGGAATGAAAGGGATGAGTAAATATGGCACCTTTAACTGAACCATCCAGGTACTTGCATTGGAACTGATCAGGGAAACAACTCAACCCACAGAGAATGGAGAGGAGCAGGCAGGGCAATAGCTTACCTGGGAGCAACATGGATACGATAGAACCTACCCTGCCCAGGGAAACAGTGAGTGAATATGAGACCCTGGGAAACCACACCCCTCCCATGCCATGAATCTTTGCAAGTCAGGTCAGGAGATCCTCTTGTGAACCCATTCCACCAGGTCCTTCAGTCTGACACACAGACCTGTGTATAGTCTCAATAGAAAAGCTGCTTAGGCATGCATGGAGACCCAAGAGCTTTATATACTCTGGCTCCAGTATCCCTGACAAAGGTGATTGCAAGTCAGGCAGGGTGGGAGGTTGGCCTTCCATACTTAACCCTAGGAAGGGATCTGAATCCAGGGGTCTGAGCAGCATTGGTCTGTGGGCCCTACTTCCATAGCTCCTCACAAGATAAGACCCACTGACTTGGAATTTCAGCTAGCCCCTAGCAACAGGGTTGCACCTACCTGGGACAAAACAGAGTTCCTGAGGGAAGGGGTAGACTGCCATCTTTGCTGCTTGGATGACTCAGCCTTTCCAGCCTGTAGATTTAGGTGAGTTCAAACTGATTGGGCATGGAAGGGATCCCCTAGCACAGCACAGCACAACTGCTCTACCAAAATGTGGCCAGACTGCTTCTTTAAAAGGGACGCTTGATCCAGTTCCTCATCTTGGGCAGGACCTCCTAACTGGGGTCTCCAGCCGCCACCATCCATATTCTCTGACTGAGAGGGTTTTGATTTCCCCTTGGGACTGAGTGCCCCAGAGGAGGGCCAGGTCACCATCTCTGATGTTTTAACCAACAAAGATCAAAAAAGACAAAGAAGGGTATTACATAATGGTAAAGGGTTCAATTCAACAAGAAGAACTACCAAAAATATATATAATCCTGATTCTCTGGGACACAGCTAAGCCATTCCAGCCTGTGGGCTTTGGAGAGTCCAAACCAACCAGGGGAGAAGGGATACCCCAACACGGCACAGCTTCTCTAACACAACATGGCTGACTACTTGTTTAAGCAGGACCTTGATCCGTTCTTCGTCTCTGGGCAGGACCTCCTCACTAGACCCTCCAGTCACCCCCACTTGTATTCTCTGGTTCAACAGAGTTTTGATTTCTCCCTTGGACTGAGTTCCCAGGGGGAGGGGTGGGTTGCTATCATTGCTGTTCAGACAACAATGTTCTGTTCCTTTGGACTTTGGACAGCCCAAGCCTACTAGGGCAGAAGCAATACCCCAGTACAGCACAGCTGCTCTACAAAACCGTGGCCAGCGCACTTCCTTAAGTAGTCCCTGATCTATTCCTCCTTACAGGACAAGACTTTCCAACTGAGGCCTCCAGTCACTCCCATGAATGGTCTATGGCTAAGAGGTTTGAAAACTTCCTGCGACAGAGCTCCTAGAGGGAAGGGTGGGCTGCCGTTTTTGCTGTCTTGATAACTTCCCTGTTCCAGCTTACAGACTTTGGAGAGCCCAAGCTAACTGGGGGCAGAAGTGATACACCCAGCAGAGCACAGCTTCTTTATAAAAGTGTGGCTAGACTGCTTCTTTAAGTGGATCCCTGATCCCATTCTGCCTGACTGTGTGAGACCTCTTAACCAGTGTCTCCAGCCACCACCTACAGGTGTGTTCAGGCCAGCAACAGGTCTATACTCTCCTGGGACAGAGCTCCCAGAGGAAGGGGCAGGCTGCCATCTTTGCAGTTTTGCAGCTTTCACTAGTGATAACTCCAGGTATTGGAAAACTCAAGGTGACTAGGGACTGGAGCAGATACCCAGCAAGCCACAGCAGCCTTATGGAAAAGTGGCCAGACTGTAAAAAAGGAAAGAAAAAATCCAAAGGTTAGCCTCAAAGATTGAAGGCAGATAAGCCCACAAAGATGAGAAAGAATCAGCACAAGAATGCTGAAAATTCAAAAAGCCACAGTGCCCTCTTCTGTCCAGATGACTGCATCACCTCACCAGCAAGGGTTTCGAACTGGGCAGTGGCTGAGATGGCTGAAATGACAGAAGCTGATTTCAGAATGTGTGTAAAATTGATCTTCACTAAGCTATAGGTGTACTTTCTAACTCAACGCAAGGAAGCTAAAAATCATGATAAGACATTTCAGCAGCTGACAAGGTAAAATAGCCAGTATGTAGAATAACATAACTAACCTGATAGAGCTGAAAAACACAATACAAGAAGTTCATAATGTAATTTCAAGTATTAATAGGAGAATAGACCAAGTAGAGGATTTAATAGGCAAATAGACCAAGTAGAGTAAATAATCCCAGAGCTTGAAGACTATCTTTCTGAAATAAGACACACATACAGGAATAGAGAAGAAAGAATGAAAAAGAATGAACAAAATCTCTGGGAAATATGAGATTATGTAAAGAGAGTGAATCTATCACTGATTAGTATACCTCAAAGAGGTAAGAGTAGAACCAACTTGGAAAATGTATCTCAGGATATCATCCATGAGGACTTCCCCAACCTAGCTAGACAGACCAACATCCATTTCAGGAAATGGGAGAACCCCTGTAATATATCCCACAAGAAGATCATCCCCAAGACATACAATCAGATTCTGCAAGGTCAAAATGAAATAAAAAATGTTAAGGACAGCCAGAGAGAAAAGCCAGACAACTTACAAAGGGAAGCCCATCTGACTGACAGCGGATCTCTCAGTGGAAACCCTACATGCCAGAAGAGATTGGGGACCAATATTCAACATTCTGAAAAAAGAAAGAAATTCCAACCCAGAACTTCATATCTGGCCAATCTAAGCGTCATAAGCAAAGGAGAAAGAAGATACTTTCCAGACAAGCAAATGCTGAGGGAATTTGTTACCACCACACCTACCTTGCAATAGCTCCTGAAAGAAGCATTAAATATGGAAGGGAAAAACCATTGCCAACCACTACAAAAGCACACTGGAGTACCCAGTCCAATGACACTATAAAGCAACTGCAAGTTATTTTAAACAAGTCTGCAAAATAACCAGCTAGCATCGTAATGACAGGATCAAATCTGCACATAACAATATTAACCTTAAATGTAAATGGGATAAATGCCCCAAATACAAGGCACAAAGAGACCAGCTGGATAAAGAAAGAAGACTCAATGGTCTGCTGTCCTCAAGAGACCCACCTCACATGCAGTGGCACACATAGGCTCAAAATAAAGGGAAGGAGGAAAATTTACATAGCAAAATGGAAAACAGAAAAAAGCAGGGATTGCAATCCTGGTTTGTGACAAAACAGACTTTAACCAACAAAGATCAAAAAAGACAAAGAAGGGTATTACATAATGGTAAAGGGTTCAATTCAACAAGAAGAACTATCAAAAATATATATACACCCAATACTTACACCCAGATTCATAAAGCAACTTATTAGAGATTTAGACTCCCACACAATAATAGTGGGAGACTTTAACATTCCACTGACAATATTAGACAGATCAAAACAGAAAATTAACAAAGATATTCAGGATCTGAACTCAGCACTTGATTAAATGTACCTGATAGATATCTATTGAACTTTCCACTTAAAAACAAGACTGTACATTCTTCTCATTACCACATGGCTGTTACTCTAAAAAAGATCACATAAGCAGAAGTAAAACACTCCTCAGCAAATGCAAAAGAACTGAAATCATAACAAACTGTCTCTTGGACCAGAGCACAATCAAATTAGAACTCAAGTCTGAAAAAATTCACTCAAAACCGTACAATTACATGGATATTAAATAACCTGCCCCTGAATGACTTTGGGGTAAATAATGAAATTAAGATGGAAATCAAGTTCTTTCAAATTAATGAGAACAAAGATACAATGTACCTGATTCTCTGGGACACAGCTAAGACAGAGTTAAGATGGAAATTTATAGCAGTAAATGGCCACATCAAAAAACTAGCAAGATCTCAAGTTAACCACCTAATGTCACAACAAAAAGAACTAGAGAACCAAGAGCAAACAAATCCCAAAGCTAGCAGAAGACAAGGAATAACCACAATCAATGCTGAACTGCAGGAGATAGAGACAAGCGAAACCATTAAAAACATCAGTGAGGCCAGGCACAGTGGCTCACGCCTATAATTCCAGCACTTTGGGAGGCCAAGGCGGGTGGATCATGAGGTCAAGAGATCGAGACCATCCTGGTCAACATTGGTGAAACCCCCTGTCTACTAAAAATACAAAAATTAGCTGGGCATGGTGGTGCGTACCTGTAGTCCCAGCTACCCGGGAGGCTGAGGCAGCAGAATTGCTTGAACCCAGGAGGCGGAGGTTGCTGGCAAGAACAATTTAGGCAAGAGAAAGAAATAAAGGGCATTCAAATAGGAAGAGAGGAATTCAACCTATCCCTGTTTCCAGATGGCATGATTCTATATCTAGAAAACCCCAGTCATCTCTGTCCAAAAGCTTTGTAAGCTGATAAACAACTTTAGCAAAGTCTCAGGATACAAAATCAATGTGCAAAAATCTCTGGCATTCCTATACAAGAACAACACTTGACATGAGAGCAAGATCAAAAGTACTCGCCTTTTCAGTTGCCACAAAAAGAGTAAGATACCTAGGAATATAACTAACAACAAAGTGAAAGACCTCTACAAGGAGAACTACAAATCACTGCTCAAAGAAATTAGAGATTACACAAACAAATGGAAAAACATTCCATGCTCATGGATAGGAAGAATCAGTATTGGTAAAATGGAAGAATCAGTATTGGTAAAATGGCTATATGCCCAAAGCAATTTATAAATTCAATGCTATTCTCATTAAACTACCATTGACACCTAGTTTTGTAAACTGCCATTCACAGAACTAGAGAAAACTATTTAAAAATTCATACTAAACCAAGAAAGAGCCCAAATAGCCAAGGCAATCCCAAGCAAAAAGAATAAAGCTGGAGGCATCACACTACCCAACTACAAACTGTACTATGGGGTTATAGTGAGCAAAACAATATAGTAGTGGTATAAGAGTAGACACATAACCAAAGGAACAGAATAGAGAATCCAGAAATAAGACCACACATGTACAACTATCTGATCTTCAGGAAACATGACAAAAGCAAGTAAAGGGGAAAGGATTCCCTATTCAATAAATGGTGCTGGGATAACTGGCTAGCCATAGGCTGAAAACTGAAACTGAACCCTTCCTTACACCATATACAAAAACTAAGGTAAAGACTTAAATGTAAAACCCAAAATTATAAAAACCATGGAAGACAGTCTAGGCAGCACCATTCAGGACATAGGCATGGGCAAAGGTTTCATGACAAAGATGTCAAAAGCAATTGCAACCAAAGCAAAATTGACAAATTGTATCTAAGTAAATTGAAGAGCTTCTGCAAAGCAAAAGAAACTGTCATCAGGGTGAATAGACAACCTATACAATGGCAGAAAATTTTTGCAAACTATGCATCTGTCAAAGTTCTAATTCCAGCACCTATAAGGAACTTAAATAATTTAGAAGAAAAAACAAACCACCCCATTAAAAAGTGTGCAAAGGACATGGATATTTCTCAAAAGAAGACGTACATGCAGCCAACAAGCATATGTGAAAAAGCTCAGTGTCACTGAGAAATGCAAATCAAAACTGCAATGAGATATCATATCCTACTGGTCAGAATGACTACTGTTACTAAAAAGCTGAAAAATAACAGATGTTTGTGAGGTTGTGGATAAAAAGAAAGGCTTATACAATGTTGGTGGGAGTGTAAATTAGTTCACCCATTGTGGAAGATAGTGTGGTGATTCCTCAGAGACCTAAAGTCAGAAATACCGTTTGACCCAGCAATTCCATTACTGGGTATATACCCAAAGGAACATAAATCATTTTGTTATAAAGACACAAGCACACATATGTTTACTGCAGTACTATTGTCAATAGCAAATTGGAATCAACCCAAGTGTCCATCACTGATAGACTGGATTAAAAAATGTGGTACATATACACCACAGAATATAATGCAGCCACAAAAAACAATGAAAATATATCCTTTGCAGGGACATGGATGGAGCTGGAGGTTATTATCCTTAACAAACTAATATAAGAACAGAAAACCAAATACTATATGTTCTAACTTAGAAATGGGAGCTGAATGGTGAGAACACAGGACACATACAGAGGAAGAACACACACTGGGGCCTACTTGAGGGTAGAAGGTTGGAGGAGGGACAGTATCAGGAAAAATAACTAATGGATACTAGGCTTACTACCTGGGTAATGAAATAATTGTTACAACAAACTGCTATGACACACATTTACCTGTGTAACCTGCACTTCCTGCACTAGTACCCCTGCATTTAAAAAAGAAAAAGTACTTCCTTCTAGCCTTTCTGGTTTCTGGCTATTGTCATTTGAATTGCCTTTCCCACTCTCCTGCTCTTTTTAACATATATTTCCTTTGTCTTTAGTTTTCAAATATTTGGTCATCATAAATCTTGGTGTGGATTTTATTAACTATACCCTCTTTCAGTTCTCTTAAACTCTTGACTCTGGATGTTTTGTCCTTTCCCGAATTTGGGAAGTTTTTGAGTTGTTATTTTTAATATACAGCCTATCCTTTTATTCCTCTTCTTTGGTACTCAAATGATAATAACTTTAGTTCTTTTGTTATTGTTTCATAATTCTTGGGGACTATTTTTTCAAACTATTTTTTTATTTTCCAGATTGGATAACTTTCAGTGTTTTATCTCCTAGCTTACTGATTTTTTTCACATGTATCCTTTATTGCAGTATTGAACACATCTGTTGAGTTTTATATTTCAGTTATTGTGTTTTTAAGGTATAAAATTTCTATTTGATTTTCCTGTGTATCTCCTACTTCTTGGCTAAGATTCTTTTTCTTTGTTGTTGATAAAATTTGTTTCATGTGTTTTTATAATTCCTTTTTGAATAACTTTTATCATGATAAGATTATAATATTTTTCAGGCAAGTCTAGCATCTCTGCTGTCTTGGTCTTGACACTTGTCAGTTGCCTTTTTTCATTCAGTTTGAGATCTTCCAGGTTGTTTGTATTACAACTTATTTTTAAATAAAACCTGGACATTTTGGATCTTATGATAATGTCTTCTTTATTTAAATTATCTGTTGTAGCTGTCTCATTCTGACACTTCCTCTGAGAGTAATACCTCTACCTCTTTGCTCCAAGGTTGAGATGGAAGTCAGGTGTTTTAATTGGCCTCCCTGGTAGGTGAGTAGGAAGGTTTTCCTTATTACTGTTGTGTAGGGATGTTAGTTTTGGCTCCTTAGTAGGTCTCCAGTGAACTCCCTTTGGCTAGGATTGGAAAGAGAATCTTTGTGGGGTTGGTTGAAGATGTTTGGAAGATTTCATAAAGAATTTGTGTTTTAATATGCTTTCACCAGAAATATAAAGCAGTAGAGGAGATTATAAATCAATTTGCATCCTCTCTGAAAAGTCATAGGCATATGCATGTGTCAGAAATTACAATATTAACTGGTTCTCTATAATGTCTCGTAGTTTTACTGGTTCCTGCCAAAAAGTGCTTAGTAAACTTCTTCTATAAAAGGCTATATGGTGACCAGGTACACTGGCTCACACCTGTAATCCCAGCACTTTGGAAAGCCAAGGTGGGTGGATTGCTTGAGCTCAGATGTTCAAACCAGCCTGAGCAACAGTCAAACCTCATTTTAACAAAAATACAAAAAAATTTATCTGAGCATGATGGTGAACACCTATGGTCCAGCTACTTGGGAGGCTGAGGCAGGAGGATCACTTGAGCCTGGGAGGTAGAGGTCGCAGTGAGCCAAGGTCGCACCACTAAACTCTAGCCTAGGCAACAGAACAAGACCCTGTCTCAAAAAAAAAAAAAAAAAAGACCATATATTAAATATTTTAGGTTTTATGGGCCAAGATGCAAAATTGAGAATTGTACCTTAGGTACTTACATGATAAAAAAGAAAACAAATTTTCTTAGATTTTTAAATTTATGAAATAAAAATTTTCTAATAGTAATGGAGTGCAATATTTATAATTCGTGTTTACTAATTTAAAGAATGAAAGATGCTGGAGATGATAACAGTTTAGAGTTTATAGTTAGTAGGGTTTATAGTTTGTGTTCCCTCTCATCAAAATCAGTTGCACATGTTCACCTTTTAATGCTAATCTGTATGGAGTATTTTATCCTTGCAAATGTCTTTTCGTGGAAATTGTTACTGGCACATACTAATCTCAATCTATTGTCATGATTTAACTTGAGCATATTTATCATTTGGAATGCATTTTTAGAATTCTGTTAGTTTCCTGCCTTTGAGTATGTCATTACATTGCAAATTAATCACTTTTAATGAAGATAAGAGGTGGAAAGTTGTAGAGTTAAATAGACTTTTATGGAAATTTCCTTTCAATTTGCATTAGGTCCAAACCCTTTGGCTGGAAATGTAATTTGTGACTAGAAAATGTATCTGCTGCCCGTTTGTCAGGAAAGGAGATTTTGCTTCTTTAATTTTTGTCAGAATATGTTAACTTTCAACAGCATAAAATGATTTGAAAGTACTTAGAATTCAAACAATGTTTGCAGTTGTTAAATGACTATCATAGTGTAAGTTTTGCATATTATCATTGTTTTGACTTATAATTTTAGGTTGATTACATTAAAAACATTATGAAATCCCCTTTACATTAGTTTCTCTTTTTGAAATTTTTAAATATATATTTAAAGGCTTTGCTAATTATTGATTTAAACTATCTATTTCTTCTTTTGTTAACTTTGGTAGATTGTGTCTTTAAGGAATTGGTTCATTCCATCAAGATTATCAAATTCTTGACCCACGTCTTGTTCATAATATTCCTTTATTATCCCTTTAATGTCTATTATATCCGTAGTGATGTTTCCTCTTTGTTTCTGATGTTAGTGATTTGTGTTTTCAGTGAACTTTGCGAGAGGGCTATTGGTTTTATCAAAGAATCACCTTTTGGTTTCATTCAGTTTTCTCTTTAGATTTCCTATTTTTAGTTGCATTAATTTCTCCTCAAATTTTTATTATTTCTTTGCTCCTGCTTAATTTGGATTTAATTTGCTCTCATATTTCTAGTTTGCTAAGGTGGAGGCTTAGATTATTGATTTTAAATCTTTCTTTTCTAAAATAGGCATTCAATATTATAAATTTTCCTCTAAGCACCACTTTTACTGCCTCTCTTAAATTTGATGAATTATGGTATCATTATTTACATAACAATATTTCTAAATATATTTTGAGATTTATTTTTGATACGTTTTTTAGAAGCGTGTTATTTAATCTATAGGTATTCGGGGATACTTCTGTTATTCTTCTGTGACTGATTTATAGTTTAATTTCATTATGTTCTGAGAGCCAACACTGTATAATTTTGTGGTAAGGTGTGAACGTGGTCAGTTTTGGTGATCGTTCCATATAAGATTGAGAAAAATGTGCATTCTGGTCTTAATGGATGAAATCATCAATTGATGAGGGTATATCAAGTTGGTCATTGGTGCTGTTGAGTTCACCTATATCCTTATTGATTTTTTTCTTTGGGATTTGTTCATTTATGATAGAGGATTGTTTGTTTTCTAGCTATAAAAGGGGTTTCATCTATTATTTGTTGCACTTCTATCACTTTTTGCCTCATGTATTTTAATTTTATGTTGTTATGTATATACATGCTGAGGACTGTTATGTATTCTTGAAAAATTCATTTCTTTATCATAATATATTGTCCCTTTATTCCTGATAACTTTTCTTTCTTTGATATGTGCTCTGTCTGAGGTTAATACAGCTACTCTCACTTTCTTTTGATTAGTGTTAGCATGGCATTTTTTATACTTTCACTTTTATCTGTAAGTATTTTTATATTTGAAGTGGATTTTTCAGTAGAAAACATACAGTTGTACCTTATTTTTTTAATCTGCTCTGACAATCTGTTTTTTAATCGGTGCATTCAGACCATTGACATTCAACATCATTATTGATGTAACTGAATTAACATTTACCATATTTTTAAACTTTTTTATTTGTTGCCTTTGGTCTTTGTTCTTGTTTTGTCTCTCTTCTACCTTATGTATTTCTAACTGAACGACTTACATAATTTGAATTTCTCTTTTGTCATAGCATATCAGTTATGCCTCTGTTTTTTTTTTTACTTTTTACTTTTTTTTTCTTTTGAGATGGAGTCTTGCTCTGTTGCCCAGGCTTGACTACAGTGGCGTGATCTTGGCTCACTGCAATGTCTGCCTCCTGGGTTCAAGTGATTCTCCTGCCTCAGCCTCCCAGGTAGCTGGGACTATAGGCATGTGCCACCATGCCCAGCTAATTTTTGTATTTTTAGTAGAGATGGGGTTTCACCATGTTAGCCAGGATGGTCTTGATCTTTTGACCTCATGTTCTGTCCTCCTTAGCCTCCCAAAGTGCTGGGCTTACAGACATGAGCCACTGCACCCAGCCTGTTTTTATTTTTTAATGGTCATCCTAGAGTTTTTAGTAAACATATCAACTAAACAAAGTCCAATAACACTATATTCACAAGTAATATGAGAAAATAATCCTAATTCCCCTCTTCCACCCAGTGTATACTTACTGAAATTCATTTAACTTTATAAAAGCATGCAGAAGAATATATATATAAGCCTACATAATCATATACATTGTTGCTATATTATTTTGAACAAACTATTATGTTAGATAAATTAGGAAAAAGAAAAGTTTTTACCTTTTATTTCTTCTCTAACGTACTTTATTTAAGAAGATCTTAGTTTCTGACTGATAATCATTTTTCTTCTTTCTGAAAAACTTCTTTTAACGTTTCCAGTATGTCAGGGCTACTGGCAACAAATTAGACAAATTTTTTTTTGCTGCCCAAGAAAGTCTTTATTTCACCTTCACATTTTTTCTTTTATCTTTAGTTGACATGCAATAATTGTACATATTTATGGGATACAGTTTGATATTTCAATACATTTACACAATGTGGAATTATTGAATCAGGGTATTTAGCATATCCATAATCTCTAACACTTATTTCTTTTTACTGTGAACATTCAAAATCTTCTCTTCTAGTTTTTTAAAAATATACAATAAATTCCAGTCAACCATATTTATACTACAGTGCTATAAAGACTAGAACTTACTCCTGTTATCTAGCTTTAAGTTTGTGTTCATTAGCCAGCCTCTTCCCATCCTTCCCTACCCATGCCTCTTCTAAGCCTCTAGCAACCACAATTCTACTCTCTACTTCTATGACCTCTTTTTTTTTTAATGGATACTAAGTATGTATGAGAACAGGTTGTATTTATCGTTCTGACTTATTTCACATAACATAATGTTCTCCAGGCTGATCCATGTTGCTGCTTGTGACTGGATTTAATTCTTTCTTTTTTTTTTATGTCTGAATAGCAATCAATTATGTATATATACCACATCATTCTCTTTATCCATTCACCTGCTTATGGATGTTTACTTTGATTCCATATCTTGGATGTTGTGAATCATGCTGCAGTAAACATGAGGGTAGAAGTATCTCTTTCACATATTTGATTTTCTTGCTTTTTGATAAATATCCATTAGTGTGATTGCTGGGATCCGATGGTAAATTTTTACTTTTTTCAAGAACCTCCATCTTGTTTTTCATAATGGCTGTACTAATTTACATTCCCACAAACAGTGTGTAAGTTCCCGTTTCTCTTCATCCTCACCAGCATTTGTTGTTTTTGATCTTTTTGATAATAGCCATCCTGACTGGAATGAAATGATCTCATTGCAGTTTTGATATTATGTTTTCCTGATATCGAGGGATGTTGAGCATTCATTTATATATTTGTTGGCTATTTGTGTGTCTTCTTTTGAGACGTCTATTCAGATTCTTTTCCAGTTTTTAATCAGATTTTTTGATGTTGGGTTGTGTGAGTTCCATATATATTCTGGACATTATTCCCTTGTCAGGTAAATAATTTGCAAATATTTTCTTTGATTCAATAGACTATATTTCTTTACTCTGTTAATCTTCCTTTTTTTGCTCTGCAGAAGCTTTTTAGTTTGGTATAGTCCCATTTGTCTGTTTTTGTTTTTGTCACCTGTGCCTTTGAAATCTTTAAAATCTTTGCCTAGACAGATGTCCTGAAGCATTTCTAATACGTTTTCTTATAGTTGTTTTGTAATTTCAGGTCTCAGGTTTAAATTTTTGATTCATTTTGAGTTGATTTTTGTGGTTAGATATAGGGATATCCTTTGATTCTTCTGCATGTAAATATCCAGTTTTCCAACACCATTTATTTTATCCTTTTTGGCAGGTATTGATTGCAAATGGGATTGCTTTCCTGACTTTTTTTTTTCAGCTAGTTCATTGTTCTATAAAAACATCACTGATTTTTGTATGTTGATTTTGTATCCTGTAGCTTGTCTGAATTTGTTTAGCAGTTCTAAGATATTTTATCTTTTTATAGATTCGGGAGGTATATGTGCAGGTTTGTTATATATATATATATATATATATATCATATATGATATATATATGATATATATATATATATATATCATATATGATATATATATGATATATATATATATATATATCATATATGATATATATATGATATATATATATATAGCATAGTGATAGGATTTGGGTTTATAGTTTACCCATCATCCAGCTAGTGAATATTGTACCCAATAGGTAATTTTTCAACCCCAACTTCCTCTCTTTTGGAATCCCTAGTTTCTATTATTTTTCTTCCTAGAGTTTTTTTGAGGGGTCTTTAGGGTTTTTTTTTTTTAATTTTTTTATTTTTATTTTTATTTTTGGGGGGGGAGGAAGGCAGGAAGGAAGGGAATAAGGATGGTAGGGAGGAAGGAAGGGATGAAGGAAGGAAGGAAGGGAGGAAGCGGGGAGGGAGGGAGGGAGGGAGGGAAGGGAAGAAAGGGAATCAAGCAATGAACGAGACATTGCCGACCTGGATCTAGGGGTTTACAAGTCGATTTCTTTTTTTTTTGAGAGAAGTAAAGAAAAAAAAAATAAGTAAAGGAGAGGAAGAAAGAGGAAGAGAAAGAGGGAGAGTAAATGGAAATATTGCTTTATTTTGGAAAAAAATTGGGTATTAATAATGGCCAATGAATGTTTCATTTAAACTAATGGGTAGGTGTGATGTGGTATTGACAAGAATGTATATTTTGTGTATTTGAAGTGGAGAGCTCTATAAATATTTATTAAGTTTACTTGTTCTGGATCTGAATTCGAGTCCTTGATATCCTTATTAATTTTCTGTCTCATTGAATATAAGTCCCCTATCTGGGTGTTAGGATCGTTAGCTCTTGTTGTTGCATTGATCCTTTTACCACTATATCTTTGTTGCTTTAAAATCTATTTTATCCGATACAAGAATTGCAACTCCTGCTTTTTATTTATTTATTATTTATTTTTGCTCTCCATTTGGTTGGTAAATCTTTCTCCATCCCTTTGTTTTGAGTCTTTGTGTATCCTTGCATGTGAAACAGGTCTGGATGTAACATGCCGTTGGGTTTTGGCTGTGTCTTTTGATTGGGAATTCAGTCAATTTAAATTTAGGGTTACTGCCATTTGATGTTGACTGGCTGTTTTATGCATTTGTTGGTGTAAATTCTTCTTTATGTTGGTGCTCTTTGCTTTTTGGTGTATTTTTAAAAAGGCTAATACTGGTTGTTTCTTTCTGTGTGTAATGCTTCTTTCAGAAGCTCTTGTAAAGCAGGCCTGGTGGTAATAAAATCTCTGAGTTCTTGCTTGTTCATAAAAGATTTTATTTTTCCTTCAGTTGTGAAGCTTAGTTTGGCTGGATATGAAATTCTGGGCTGAAGGTTCTGTTCTTTGAGGATGTTGAATATTGGCCCCCACTCTCTTCTGGCCTGTAGAGTTTCTGCCGAGAGATCTGCTGTAAGTCTGATAGGCCTGCCTTTGTGGGTTATCCGACCTTTCTCTCTGGCTGCCCTTAGTATCCTCTCCTTCGTTTCAACCCTGGTGAATCTAACGATTATGTGCCTTGGGGTTGCTCTTCTTGAGGAATATCTTTGTGGTGTTCTCTGTATTACCTGGGGTTGAATGTTGACCTGCTTTGCTAGTTTAGGAAAATTTTCCTGAATAATATCCTGAAGGGTATTTTCCAGCTTGGATTCATTCTCTCCGTGGCATTCAGGTACACCTATCAAACGTAAATTTGGTCTTTTCACATAGTCCCACATTTCTTGGAGACTTTGCTCATTCCTTTTTATCCTTTTTTCTCTAATCTTTTCTTCACGTTTTATTTCATTAAGTTGGACTTTGACCTCTGATATCCCTTCTTCTGCTTGAACAATTCGAGTGTTTAAACCTGTGCATACTTCTCGGAGTTCCTGTATTGTATTCTTCAGTTCCATTAATTCACTCATACTCCTCTCTAAGTTGTCTATTCTCAATAGGATTTCATCAAACCTTTTTTCAAAGTTCCTAGTTTCTTTACGTTGGGCTACAACATGTTCTTTTAACTCACCGAAGTTTGTTATTATCCATTCCTTGAAGAGTGATTCTGTCATCAGGAGGCGCTCGTTCTCCATCAAGCCTTGTTCCATTGTTGATGTGGAACTGTGATCATCTTTAGAGTGAGAGGCGTTCTGACTTTGAGTATTCTCAGCTTTTTTACGCTGGTTTCTTCCCGTCATTGTAAATTTATCCTCCTGTCGTCTTTGAAATTACCAACTTTCAGATTAGGTCTCTTGAGTGGACGTCCAGGTTGTTAGTTCCCAGGGCCAGAGCAGCGGTGTTAAAACTGATGGTGCTTTTCTGCCCAGGATTCTCCTGTCGGCTTCCTTCTTGTTTCCGTAGTAGGCGACTCTGCCTTCCCGGGGCTCCAAACCTCGGTCAGAAGGGGAACCGGTCCTGTTTACTCTGCGCCGAGTGCTGCCGCGTCGAGGTGCCGGCGGAACCGCTGTGCCGACCACGAGAGTCACTCTGGCGACTCGTGTGTTTCCACCACTGGGGGATCTTCTGCTCCGTGAGCGACCAGACTTTGTCTGAAAGTGTGGCGTCCTCTAGTTCTCCGCGCCTTCCCTGAGAGCTGCAATCCCGGGATGTTAGCGATTGGCCATCTTGGATCGTTCTCCCGGTTTTTTTATATGTAAGATTATGTCATCTGCAGAGAGGGACAATTTGCCTTTCTCTTTGCTAATTTAGATACACTTTATTTCCTATTGTGGCCTAATTGTTTTGGTGAGAAATTCCAGTTCTATCTTAAAGAAAAGTGGTAAAAGTATACATTATTTCTTGTTCTTGTTCTAGTTCTTTTTTCTTTTTTTTTTTTTTTTGTTTGAGACGGAGTTTTCTCTCTTGTTACCCAGGCTGGAGTGCAATGGCTCAATCTTGGCTCACCGCAACCTCCGCTTCCTGGGTTCAAGCAATTCTCCTGCCTCAGCCTCCCGAGTAGCTGGGACTACAGGCACGCACCACTGTGCCCAGCTAATTTTTGGATTTTTAGTAGAGACAGGGTTTCACCTTGTTTGACCAGGATGGTCTCGATGTCTTGACCTCGCGATCCACCTGCCTCGGCCCCCCAAAGTGCTGGGATTACAGGCGTGAGCCACCATGCCTGCCCCTCTGGTTCTAGTTCTTCATGAAAGGCTTTTAGCTTTTCTCCATTCATTGTGATTTTGGCTGGGGATTTTTCATATATGGCCTTTATTGTGTTTAGCTATAATCTTTCTATATTTAATTTTTTTGGAGTTTTTATTATGAAGGGAGTTGAATTTTATCAGATGCTTTCTTTGGATTTGAGATGATCATGTGATTTGCTTTTCACCTATCATTCCGTTGATATGATGTAGCACATTTATTGATTTTTCGTATGTTGAACCATCCTTGCATACCTGAGATAAATTCCACTTGATCATAGTGTATTATTTTTTTTGATGTACCATTGGATTCAGATTCCTAGTATTTGTTGAGGATTTTTACATCTATGCTAATCATGGATAATGACTTCTAGTTTTATGATTGTTGTTACATCCTTGCTAACACAATAATCAGTAGGGTTTTTTGTTTGTTTGTTTCAGTACCTTGCTTAAATCATCCTTTTCTCTCTTGGCCTATAATGCTTCTGTTCAGAAATCTGCTATTAGTCTATAGAGGATTCCCTTACATGTAACTTGATGCCTTTAGCTGTTTTTACGATAGTTTCTTTGTCTTTGACTCTTGGCAGTTTAAGTGGTAAGTGTCTCAGAGATTACATTTTTGGGTTGAGTATTTGGGGACATTTGACCTTTCTGGATCTTGCTATTTCTTTCATAAGATTTGGGAAGTTGTCAGCTATTACATTATTAAATACGTTTTCTATGCCTTTTTTACACTGATTTCTTTCTATAATTCACAAAATGTGATTATGTATTTACTTGATGGTTTCCCATGTCATATAGGTTTATTCATTCCTTTTTAAAAATCTTTTTTTTTTCCTTTTGTCTGACTGGGTTATTTTTTTTTTTTTAAAAAAAAGCCTGTCTTCAAGTACCAAAATTATTCTCCTGCTTGATCTTGTTCAGTTGTTGAAGGTTTCAATTTTTTTAATTTTAAACATTGAATTCTTCAGTTCTAGGATTTCTGTTGAGTTGTTTTTTTATGACACTCTGTTTAATTTCTCATTTAGATAACCAATTTTTTTCTGATTTATGTATATTTTCTATCTGTGTCATTTTGTATCTACTGAGTTTTTTAAAAGATTATTATTTAACTTTTTTTCTGGTATTTCATAGATTTTCTTTTGAGGGCTCTGCTATTGGAGAATTATTGTGTTTCTATGGAGGTGTTATGTTTCCTTTTTCATGTGTCTTGCATCCCTACATTGATAACTGTGTATATGGTTAGCAGTTTCTTCTTTCAATTTTCTGGATTAGCTTTTTTAGGTAAACTTTTCTGTAGACATATCTATAGTGTCATTTGGGTAGAGTGTATTGGCTTTGGTTGAGGTGGTTGCATTAGGGTATCTCTATAGGATTACTTTGGCTGTAAATAATGTTAGCAGTGTCTGCAATTTCCCAAGAGACTTCAGGTGAGGTTGTTCATGGAGTCAGTGACAAGACTTTGCTGGGGACAGGGATACTTGGTGGGCTTGTCCTTCAGCTCCTGGGGATTGTGCATAGGCACTGGCAGTGTTAGCAGTGAGCTGGTTCTTAGGCCCCTGGGTGGTGATTGAAGGCACATGGTTTCCTTACCACTGGAGTTCATGAGGTCATCATTTGTGGTGGTTCCTGGTTGGGCCAGTCCTCTGACCTGAGACTCCCTGTTTTGTGCCCCTTTCCATACCTTGTAATTTTTATTGTATACCAAATATTGTTTATAATAGAGCAGCAGAAATTGACCTAAACATTATTTTTCTTCAATTCTGTATTACAAAGATAAGATCAAGTGCTAATCACCTGAAATCCACTATGAATCTTACTGCATAGAGTTTGGGTGGCAGTTTTAGATACGCTTAGAGTGCCTACGACAGAATGCCTTTGATTTTAAATGTCCTAATGACAACAACTGTTACGTTGCAGACTTTTCTGTCTGATGACTTTGTATTTATATACTATAAAGTTGTTGGAGATTTTATTCTACCTTTCTGGTCCTGCTCCCTTTACTCATTTCCTCTTGCTCCCCACCCGCTAACGGGATGTTTTTGGTTGAGAGCAAATGTCTTGTGGGAAGACCTACTGAAATTTTATCCTCACAATGGTAGGCTCCATCTATTCTAGTGTGACTTTGACTTCTAATCATCACAACACTACAGGTATTATTATTATTTGGCCTAGTCTTACGACTGCTGCCCCAAATCCTCTTATGTAGTTTTAGCACTCAGCAAATTTTTCAGGGAGAAAAATTACAGATGAAAAAAAGAGATAAACTGCAAAAGGGATGAAAAAATTACAGATGAAAGAAAGATAAACTGCAAAATCTGGCATGACAAACTGGATAACAGATTGTAACTTTGGGCTTCATCAGATTCCAGTTTGTCATGCCAGCTTACAAATTATTAAGAGCTGTGCTGGTTTTTCTTTTCCTTAGCAGTGTCCTTCTTTCTTATTTAGCCTGTGTCTAAATGACAAATTCTTCCAGAAATTAAAGTAATAAGCAGGATTAGCTAACTTAAGAGATATTAAGCTTCAATCATTCTGCAAATTTAGTTTATCTTTTTATTTCCATTGCTTGCCTATATTTTTAAAAATATGATTTTTTAGTTTATCTTTTTTTCCTAGTTGTGACTTCCTACTGTGTACTAGTAAATCGATCTTGTAAAAGTAAGAACAAAATTCAGACCCACACATTTATTGCTTTATATAATTATTTATATAGTGTTGGTGTGCTTTAAATTAGTGGATTGTTACTGAAATGTTGGCTTATTTAGATTATTAACATTTGTTGCTAAATTTACCAGGTCTAAATAAATTAATATTAATGTTTGGGGAGAATTATTTTAAAAGCCATTTTTCATTTCAAAATTTGTTCTGGTCAGCAATAGCTTAAATAAAATGTAAAAAAAATTAATTTTTTTTTCTTTTTCCCATTTCTATTTAGTGAGTGATAGTTGCTTCAGGAATCTTGCGGAAGATCGCAGTGGGATAAATCTCAAAGATCTCGTACAAGATCCTTCTTTGTGAGTATTTTGCTTTCAGTATTAAGTATAAATTAAAACTTTATTATTAGTGTTCTTTTTTTCAAAAGTTCGGTCTGAAAACTTATTGGAGGTACAACAATTTTTTCTTTTCTAATAATGTGTTCTATGTATATTGAGATCTGACAGAATAATTTCTTTCTAGAAATAGAATAGATTTTAGAAGGCATGGTGTTACGATTAATGATTGATTTTCAAGGAGGAATGCTAATGGCTGATGATATCTTGCCAATGTGGCAGTAAGTTTTAACCAGGGAAGATGATTAGTAGTTGATTTGCTTGAGAAACAGAGATTGAATTTGTTTGCAACAATTTGAAGTTTTTTGAATATATTATTTATAGTAATTATTTGTAATTATAATTAGAAATATAAATTAGTTCATTTGCTTGAGAAACAGAGATTGAATTTGTTTACAACAATTTGAAGTTTTTTGAATATATTATTTATAGTAATTATTTGTAATTATAATTAGAAATATTAAAGTTATTTGTAATAATATACAGTTCAATATATTAGTTATATTTCTGATGTTTTACATATGGCACAGTGATTTTGGAGAGTTTATAGATTTCAGGGTTTTTTTGCTCATCATTTACATTCTTTCTTTTTTTTTTTTTTTGAGACGGAATTTCGCTCTTGTTACCCAGGCTGGAGTCCTCTCCGCCTCCTGGGTTCAGGCAATTCTCCTGCCTCTGCCTCCTGAGTAGCTGGGATTACAGGCACGCGCCACCATGCCCAGCTAAGTTTTTGTATTTTTTTAGTAGAGACGGGGTTTCACCATGTTGACCAGGATGGTCTCGATTTTCTGACCTTGTGATCCACCCGCCTCGGCCTCCCAAAGTGCTGGGATTACAGGCATGAGCCACCGCGCCGGCCCATAATTTACATTCATTATCAGTATATACTCTACAATAATGTCACTTTCTAGTTTATATATTTTTTATAGTTTTATATTTGCTGGTAAATACATGTACTATCTATATGAACATACTTTCCCAATAATATCATTGTTTATTAGAAGAATAAATAATTAAGATTAGTTAAGCCTGTGAAGTAAAGAAAATTGAGTGCTGCCAGGTGCTTTCTTTAATGATGTATATAATGCATACCATAAAATATGTCATAATAGGAGATCCATCTTCCAGATTACATGTAATCTACCTTCCCACAGATTCACTAATAAATCATTGAAATTTTGTGAGGAATAAACGCAAGGCTATCTTGAAGATGACTGATTTTTTTTTTGAATGATTGATTGTTTAATGAGACTAGTCATGTTAAAAAATATTATCACAAGGGTGCTGAAAATGTATTGAATATTGAAGGTTGTATATAATATAGTGAGTTCAGAATGCGTTTCCAAACCTATCTGTCCATTTTTTCTTTTTCTTTTTCTAACTCGAAAGGATTGCAAATATTCTTCCTCTTTGATTTTTATTCCTATAAGGATTGACAGTTGTCCTTTGAGTCCTGTGAAAATTTAACCACCAATGTGATTATTCTGTTTGGATGTAAATATACATAGTGAATAATATTTAATTGCATTAAGAGTTCTACTTTCCTTTTGGATATGAGTGGAAACTATAATTTCCTCAAAAGACTTTGCTTATTTGAATGAATAAAATAAATTATTATTATATTATTTGTAAGATATATTTTAGTAAAATAAAAATGTATATCTTTTTAATATAGCAATATGATGAAAAACATGCTTATATCAACTTCAATTATATAAAAGATTTGAAGAATTATACTTGAATAATGTATTATAATAATCAGTTTTCATGTTTTGAGGAAATTCAGTGCTTCTTCCTAGAATGTAGAATAACATTCATCATTCAATCTACCACTAAATTCTATATTTAATTTTAGTATTCTAGAAAATTTATCTCAGACCACTTCACTGGATGGACAAAATAATTCTCAGAGTACCTATATTAGAACAGCCAGAAATATCTTAATAAAGCATCATTCTCTTAACTTGCCTTTATCCTTTTGAGTTACTCTTGTATATAGGAATGTTAACATTGATGGAGAAAAAGTTTGTTTTTGCTCCTGCCTGCCTGGATTTCTAAGGAATTTTTTCTTTATTAAGAACTGTCATGATATACTACTGATGATTTGAATTCGTATTTTAAAGATATATTTCTCGTTAGGTAAAATCTTTTAGAGAAAGAAATGCCCAGTGTGGAAAAAGATATACATATACATATATTTGTTGTTATAATGGGAAATATTTTATTCTGAGTTCCTTTCTGATTGCAGTATTCATTTAGTATATACGTTGTAGGTGAGGATCTTTTTAATCTTTTTTTTTTTTTAAGCTAGGTGTCTTTTTTCTGTCTCAGACTCTAGACATAAATGTTCAATACTTTTCATTGATTCAGGTATACTAGATGGTTCTATGCGGAGTTGAGCTGTTTATGTTGCAACATTGAAGAGGAAGTATGTCAGAAATACTTTTTTGTTTTACAAAAATCTCCTCAAAAGATCACTGTCATTTGGTAACTACTCCAGACTAGTCTGATGGTTATTAAAATTGTATATGTATGTCATTTTAATATGTGTTCCAAATAAAAATTATTAGAGTAAGATGTATGTTGAGTGAATGTTTTGTATGTTAATGTGCCTGGCAGATTTTAATTATGTTTCACCCACTTGAGTTGCCGATACTGAAAGGAGTTGCTTATAAAGAAGAATTAAGATTTTTAGCCCCAATACTGTTAGAAAGGAAGACAGAACACAATAGAGCAAGAAAAATTAGGCTAAGGAAAACCCAGGCTTATCTAGTCAATATTGATACTCAGAGTAGTGTATTCTATGTCTTAATTAGATAAATGAGCAGGTACAGAATTTCTGTTGGTAAAGTATAGAAATAAAACTGTAATGAGTTTTCTTAAGAATATATAATATAAAACAAATTTAAAAAAAGATAAAAAGAAAAAAAGAATACATAATGTAAAACAATGTTTAAACCAAGAGTAGTCAGAGCTAGATGAGGGGCTTACTGCATCAGAAATTGAAAATGTGGAACTTAAATTGACTTATACATGCTTTAAATCTGTGTTAAGCTAATGGAACAATGATGGAACCCTGTAATTTACTTAAACTGTATAACACATATTTCAAGATTTTACTGCCGTTGTAGTAAAACTTGTTACTGGGCTTGAATGAACTGAGTGAGCTATTATGTGAACATGACAGAGGGATGCCATGGGAGAAAAAAAATATGAGAAAGTTATGAATCTCTAAGCAAGACTTTCTGGTCTTGCTACTAACTTTTCATCTGTTGTAGTAATAGGAGCAGAATGTGACTTGTAGCAAGATTGAGGTTAAGGGAATACCTGACAAGCTCTTTTCTTTGGGCAGTTATACAATTTCTTGTTTCTATCACAGTCCTATAGGTGTTAAGTATAAGCGCAAGTAGAAAACCTTGACATTCACTTTTTACTGATTAATGTGCCTAAGGGTTTGTTTGAATTAGTCATTTGCATGCATGCTAGATTTTAAAATAAACAAGTAACTGTTTCAGTAGTTCATCTTCTATTTATGGTTATAAATATTTTGAGGTTAATTTCCTCTGCTGTATATATAATTTGTCAATTTGAGTTGTTATAAGAACTCTTTTTATATAGTTATGGTCTCAATAGCACATTGAAAAGTGTTATCAAGTGTAACTTGATATTATCACTATATTAGAAACCTATCTAATGTGCTACATAATTTTCATGCTTGCAAGAAGTTATTCTTAGTGTGATATTTTTAAGTGGAGAAATACATACTATGTAAGTTATTAAATCATTTATGTTTCTTCTGGAGAGATGACTATTAAGTACAAAAGAGATACTCTGTATAAAGTACATTATTTTCAATTGTATTCAGTTGTAGTCTCTATACAGGTAATTCTTAAACATACTTTCAAATCTCCATTTACTGTGTGCTGCAGATAAGAGATATATTACCATACTTATGCTTTAGATTTCTTATTGCTTATTTACAAGGTAACATAATTATTTGAACTCAGACTCATTTATAAATATTGTTAAAAGTTAGGAATCACACAAAAAAAGTTAGAAATAAAAAAAGCATAAAAATGACAACTAGATAAATCTTTTTTTTCCATTTATAATGATCCTGCCGATTGTGTATGTGTGGAACATGTCTCATTTAATTTGCAAAGGCTCTTAAAAATTTAGGACTATTTTAGATATGTGCTTTGTAAGATGGCCAGAGGAAGAATTGTTTAATGAATTTTTCATAGAAGAATTGGCCATCTCTGAATGTTGGAAATATCATTCAGAATGCAGGGTATTAGTAATTTTTCTTATAGTCAAATAGGACACATTTTCATTGTATGTATAGACCAAATTTTGTTTATCTATTCATCCATCAGTGAACACTTGGGTTACTTCCCCTTTTGGACTGCTATGAGCAGTGATCTTATGAACATGAGTGTACAAATACCTTTTTGGATCCTGATTTCAATTCTTTTGGATATATACCCAGAAGTGGAATTATGGGATCATAGAGTAATTCTATTTTCATTTTTTTTGAAGGACCACTATATTGTTTTCTGTAGCAGCTATACCATTGTACAGCTCCACTGGCAGTGTTTCAGGCTCCAGTTTCTCAACATCTTCACCAACACTTAATTTTAAAAATTGTAGTTATCCTAATGGGCATGAAGTGATATGTTCTTGATGTTTTTAATTGAACTTTACTTGGTTCTTCACATCTTGTCTTTAATAATGACTTCCATGGCCAGGTGTGGTGACTCACGCCTATAACCTCTGCACTTTGGTAGGCCAAGGCGGGTGGATCACCTGAGGTCAGAAGTTCGAGACCAGCCTGGCCAACATAGTGAAAATATGTCTCTACTAAAACAACAAAAAATTAGCCAAGTGTGATGGTAGGTACCTGTAATCCCAGCTACTTGGGAGGCTGACGCAGGAGAATCACTTGAATCAGGGTGGTGGAGGTTGTAGTGAGCCAAGATTGCACCACTGCACTCCAGCCTGGGTAACATGAGTGAAACTCTGTCTTAACAAGGAAAATAAAAAAAGACTTTCATGCAAGTAATCAAGAGAGTAAAGAAAAAAAGGCGTTTTATATATTTGACTATTATGATAATGTTGTATGTTGTGTAGTAAACTGTATAAAACTGTGTTACTTATAGTAACTGTTTACATAAACTAGAAATTATCTTCATTGTGATTATAAAGGCTATAAAGCAAAAATAAGTCTATTGTAATTTTGTAACTGTAGAATTTTAATTAATTCATCTTTCCTATTTGTATTGTTTGACTTACATTACTACTGCTCTTGTTATTACTCATTGTAAAAGATTGCTTTTTGGAAAAAGATATATATTTTTATTGAAAGTGATCAGCTTGGAAATAATGTAGCTCACTGGTTAAAAAATCACCACCACCTTCTAGTTGAAATGTTATTTTGTTACTATAGATCATTTATACTTAATTATAGCATTTTATGTTTAAGAACAAAGATAAAATTGGACAATGTTGTTTTATCTAATTGTAAATTTTATAGACATGAAAATTTTATTCACTTTTATGTACTTCTTTACTTATTTTATTACCGATAGTAGAATTTTTAACCTTTTGTTGGTTCTGAAACCCAGCCTTGTCTCTCTGAGTGTACTTGTCTTCACACTACAGTCTTATTAAATGATATTTTGGTGCCTTGGATTATGCCATTAAATATGAAGAAAAGTCAGGATTGCTGACTGGAAAGCAGTCATCTCTAAATATATCCTATATTATAACCTGTTAAGACAGGTTGCTATGGTGAATGGAATTTCTTTAAAATGCCAGTCAGCAGAAGATAAACAATGGTTTCTGAAGTGGTTATTTTCTGTAGCATTGTACATATTCATATTGCATTCTCAGATAGATGAATTTAGTTATTGCTTTTTATGGACTATTTATAAAGTTTCAATATTAAGGTATCTTTGAGAATTTTACATTTATTAAACAAAAGAGAAGAGTTTTATATTATTATTCTTTGTTTCCCTGTAGATAAATTTCATTTGGTGTAAAAATGCATTTTTTAGTGGCAGCATTTTAAACATTATTGATTTTTCATTTTGCTCTACCACCAATAGTTCTTCTAAATCTAAGACAGCTACCAAAGCTGTCTTGTTTGTAATAATACCTCTAACTGTAAGTTTTTATCACATTTAATCAGCTTTTTTTGGTGCTGGCTAGGTTATATATTTATTGGTCTATAAGGTGTATATTGGGACAATACAGTTTAGGCTGGTGCTATAGTGTTATGGTACTGTTCTATGTCAGGACTGTAAATCCAAAGATATACTTTGCTTTTAAGAAGAAACTTCATCTTCCTCTATTTCTGGGGATATATGTTTAACTTTTAACGAATTTATTCATTTTTTTATTTAACTAAAAGCATTAGTAGATTCTTAAGTTATTTAGCAATAAGGTTTAACAGACATAGTTCCTATAATCAATAAACTTATGATTAAAGATGGATAATATCCAGATTTTCTGCTTAAAGCATATAGATAACCAATCTAGTATTTTAAAATTTTTAATGAAATAGTATATCATTTTAGTTGATTCTTTAATTTTTGGGTACAGGAACCTAATTCAAACTAGCTTAAAAAGCAAAACAGGGGCCGGGCGCGGTGGCTCAAGCCTGTAATCCCAGCACTTTGGGAGGCCGAGGCGGGAGGATCACGAGGTCAACAGATCGAGACCATCCTGGTCAACATGGTGAAACCCCATCTCTACTAAAAATACAAAAACTTAGCTGGGCATGGTGGCGCGTGCCTGTAATCCCAGCTACTCGGGAGGCTGAGGCAGGAGAATTGCCTGAACCCAGGAGGTGGAGGTTGCGGTAAGGCGAGATTGTGCCATTGCACTCCAGCCTGGGTAACAAGAGCAAAACTCCGTCACACACACACACACACACACACACACACACACACACACACACACAAAAGCAAAACAGACTGATTGGCTTATGAAACTTAGGAATACTTCTCATGGAATCATAAAGAACGCTTATATTTAGGTCGGTTGTGAGAACTTCAAGGAATAGAATGAAGGGTTTTGTACAAGTGGGCCTGATTCTCTCATTCTATACCATCATTTATTTTTATCTTTTTTGACTTAGTCTCATTTATGGTAGTCAGGCTTTCTTCATGAAACCAGGAAGATGGCTGCTAACTTGCCTTCACATAAAGGGCCCTTTAAAATTATTACAGATAATACTACCAACATCTGTCTGAGATACTATGTGAAGGCAAAAGTGGTAACAGTTCTTGTCAATGTGTAACAATAATAATAAAATGATTATTATATGGTAATAGTAATACAACTATTTTATTAATATTAACAACAATAATAAAATTATTACTTGTCAATGTGCTGGAAACTGAATCCCCAGTGCAACAGTGTTACAGAGATGGGAACTTTAAGAACGATTGGATCATGACAACTCTGCCTTTATGAATGGATTAATGCCATTATCACTAAGACACTGCCCTTTGGCTAGTTGCTATCCACAGCTCCTATCAACTTTGCTGCATAATGTTGCCTAAACATGGGAATGCATACCATCACCTTTGGACAGTCTGTTGGTTAGAAGCAAGTCACACATTTTATCCATACTCGTGGCTGGAATTACACACAGGTGTGAACAACAGGAGGTAGAATCATTGGGGTCACCTTAAAGTCTTTCTGCCACACTACTTTTGAAATTTTCTTTTCTATACGTGAGTCATTTCAATTAATTTAATCCTTTTCAATTTAGAGTTTATACCTAAGTAACAGTCCTGCAAGATCTGCACATGTAACCCAGCACTTAAAGTAAAATCTAAAAAAATTTTTAAATTAAACAAACAAACAAACAAAAGAGTAAAACGAAAGCTCTACTAAGTTGTGATTTATCCAGTTATAAAACTGCATAATAACAGGCCACCTGACAACTAGGGTGCCCTTTCCACCCTAGTCTTAGTTTTTATTTCATTGTTAGCACATTGGTTTTAATTTTTATTCTTAAATGTATTGAAAATATGCTGAAAAATCTGAGCATAGATTATTCAGATTATTCACTGGACTTCTAGGCACTGGTATTAAAATGTTTGAAGACATTTTTTCTGTATGACCAATAAGTGTATGATTTTTTTATTGTTTAATGGTTCGTTCGTTATATACTTGAAAAAATATTTTCTATTTCTGTACATAGGAGTAGGAGTAAACCTTTTGGTTTCCTTTAGTTTTGGTTCTTGTCGATAATCTGAAGAATGAGACTAAAGAGACTTTGAGACTGAAAGTGAAATTTAATAGCTGCAAATGAAAAACCTCAATGGAATAATGGTAGTTGAGTTCTGGATGTGAATTCCTGTATGGAATTTTCATTGGAAGATTATTGGCTAGGGGTTGGGAAGAAATCAAGCAGGCAGGCCAAGAAGTTTGCTAATGAAAAGTCTGTATAAGTATGCTTTCCTAATAAGCTTCCAAAGATGTATAACAGGTTATACCGCCTAGGTGTGCATAAGTATACTGTATGATGTTAGCACAATGAGAAAATTGCCTAAGGATGCATTTCTCAGAATGTATAGTGATACAACATATAAATGTATAAGCAACATATAAATCTATTTGCCTTTTAAGAAACAAGATAATTTAGGCCTGCACTACTCAAATATGTATATCTATGTCTAGTAAAGAAAAGGTCTCAATTTTTTGCCCAGGCTGGTCTTGAACTCCTGGTCTCAAATGATCCTCCCATCTCAGCCTCTCAAAGTGTTGGGATTACAGGCATGAGACACAGATGCCTGGCTATAATATTTTAACCCTACCAAAATTATGCTCTGAAGGTTATTCTCTATGTAATTTGTTCAGAAAATACATTGAAAATACTTTCGGGGTCCTGCTTGATTTAATTAGGAAAGAAAGAAATCCTGTCTTGGCTGTGTCTGTTTTGGGTCTTCTGACCAGCAAGTGTTAATAGATTTAAAAAACCATAGAGATGAATGAGTCTATCATTTCCTTTTACTCTTAGAGTTAGGGCTCTCATTATTTCATATGCACTTACAAAGATATTATACACAGACTGGCGAAGGAAATCAACGTTGATCAAATTTAAATGCAGCCATTAGGTTCCCGGAGAATACCTTTTTGTATTGAGAACCAACAAAGTGCAAAATAGTAGAACAAAACTGCCTGAGAATAGGGAAAAGGCAAGTTTTACCAATATGTATTCCCTATACTTAGAGTCTCTTACTCCCTTACTCTCTCCATTACCCATTCTTTCATTTAGTCACTAAATCATTCATTTATACATTCATTCCTCCATCTAGTTAAGGAATATTTTTGCTGTTCTTAAACACTATGGTAAGTGGTAGTGATAGAACAAAAAACATGAACACAGTTTCTGTCCTTATGGTGATTATAATCTATTGAGAAATATAGACAGTACCTAGACAATTATAATATTCTGTGAAAAGCTATGATGTGTGCTTAGAAAACACATACGAGGAATACATGGGAGATCCTTAGGAAAAACCCTCACTCAATCAGCTCAACTAGCTATTTCCGAATGGATTGCCTTAAATTTACAAATCAGGCTCCCCTCTAAACTTAATTCACATTTAATTTCTCTCAGAAAAAAAAATATCAGTAATTACCATTTAGTGTACTGTCTAGAGAACAACAGGGGCTGCTGCCCAATAGTCTAATATGGAAATTTTCCAGTTGAATAGAGGTAATTTACTTCTTTATAATCTCAAAGAACAGTATTTTAAAAATTTTAAACTCTGTTGCTCTTAGGCTACAAATCTGTGTAACATGTTACTATACTGAATATGGTAGTTGTAACACAATGGTAAGTATTTGTATATCTAAATATAGAAAAGATACAGTATTAAAAATAAAAAATGGTATACTTTTATAGGGCACTTATTATGAATGGAGGTTATAGGACAGGAAGTTACTCTGGGTGAGCAGTGAGTGACTGGTTAGTGAATGTGAAGGTTCAGGACGTTACCGTTTACTACTGTAGACATTAAACACTGTACACTTACTTAGCTTACACTAGATTTATAAAAAATACTTATGCTACAGTGTTAGGACAGCTGTGGTGTCACTAGATGATAGGAATTTTTTAGCTCTTATAATCTTATGAGGCCACTGTTATATATGTGGCCCATTGTTGTCCAAAACTTTATGTGGTGCATGATTCTAATTTTAAAAGTAGGTTTTGAATATGGTGTTTTTCTTTTCTTTCTCTAAAGTTTTATCTTTCCCTTTTTTATGGATTTGCTTGAGAAAATATATTGCAGAGTGTGGTATGAGCTGACCTTTGTATTATGGTGAGAGTTTCACTTATTTATCTGGTATGGAGTGCAAATTTTTGCAGTCCAATTAGACTGGAGAACATGATTAATATTTTTGAGGAACAAATGGATGAAATACAATTTTTAAATATCTATCTAATTTAAATTTTTTCTCTTCTGTCACTAAGTCATGAATTTAGGAGCACTTTAAAAAGTCAGGGAATATTTATTGAGTACTTATTATGTGTCACTTAATATGGTAGGGCCTGTAAAATAGTGGTGAATAATTTAGGCATTTTCCCTGCTGCTGTAATTTTAGGGTGAGGTGAGTAAAATGGAATACAGAATACTATTCTTGCTTCCTGGATAGCTCTGTGAAGAACAATAGCTTGGAAAAGTGGTAGTTATTTCTAGTAAGATATGATCCAACGATCATTTGTACATTCCAGTAAAGTATATTACATCTAAACATGGTTAAATAATTTTTTTTTTTTTTTTGAGACAGAGTCTCACTCTGTTGCCCAGGCTGGAGTGCAGTGGCACAATCTTGCCTCACGGCAGCCTCCACCTCCCAGGCAATTCTCTGCCTCAGCCTCCCGAGTAGCTGGGATTACAGATGCTTGCCATCATACCTGTCTAATTTTTGTATTTTTAGTAGAGATGGGTTTCACTATCTTGGCCAGGCTGGTCTTGAACTCCTGACCTCGTGATCCACCTGCCTCACACTCCCAAAGTGCTGGGATTACAGGCATGAACCACCGCGCCCGGTCTAAATAGTTTTTGTATACGTTATTTATAACTTAAATTTAGTTATTTCCCTGATTTATACAGATCAATGACTCAGTCAAGATAATGGGATTCAAGAAAGCTTCCCTAAACAGGCTGTAATTCATCATTTCTTCTCTTAAAATACGATAACAAGAGCTGAACATAGTGCTTTAAGTATGACCTGGCTGTCACTGAGTGGATGGAGACTTTTGCTGAAATTATGTCTGTTGTACTGCTCATTATTTGTGAATTGCCTTTTTTTCTTTTGGTGTGTGGCGAGCCTGGTCAGCTACACTACATTTCTTTCCATTTAAAGTTTACCCTTAGGTGGTTTTTAGTGTATTCAGAGTTATGCAACCATCACCACTATAAATTTTAAAATATTTTCATCTCTTTAAAAAGAAACTCTAAATAGCAGACACTTCCCGTTTTTCTCCAAACTCCTTCCCATAGACAACCATTAATTTACTTTCTGTTTCTATATATTCACTTATTTTGGACATTTTGCATAAATAAAATCATAGAAATTTGGTACTTGGGGATTGGCTTCTTTCACTAGCATAGTAATTTCAAGAGCCATCCATGTTGTAGCACATGTGAGGGCTTCATTTATTTTTATTGCTGTATAGTATTCCATTGTGTGGATATAATATATTTTGTTTATCAGTTCATGAGAAATGTTTTAAAACTTTTTGGCTATTATGACTAATGATGCTATGAACGTTTGTGTCCACATTTTTATGCAGAAATATGTTGTCTTGTCTTGTGTGTATATAGTTATATTATGAAAAACTCTCTTCAGACCATGTTTTCCCTCTGCTCTCATAACCACCCCAACCATCATCAATACAGAAGACTTCTGTGGCCAAATGTGTGGTCGGATTTTCCCCCACATACCAAGCAGTGGAAACCCACCGGGTATCCTCTAATTCAATTTTGACATTGTTTTTTTTGAGAGAGTGTCAGATCCTACAGATTGGGGACTCAGTCCCCCAGACTGCCTTAAAGACATCATTCACAAGTCTGAGCCTCTGGACTTCTGACTGATTGCCTTCAAGTTGGAGTTCCCACAAACCCCGCTTTGAGTTTGATTAATTTTCAGGAGCAGTTCACTAAATACTTACATTTACCAGTTTAAAATTATAAAGAATATTAGACATCAGGCCATCAGGCAAGGTATGGCAAAAGGGTATGGAGCTTTCTTGGCTTTCCTGGGTGCCACTCCCCAAGAACCTTCACCTGTTTAGCTATCTGAAAGGATGCTCCTTGATCCCAGTCCTCTTAGGTTTTTATGGAAGCTTCATGATGCCAGCATTTCTTCCCTCAATAGGGTAGGACCCACAGTCAGAAAGGTGGGGGAAGGTTAGTGTCCTGCATTGGGCGGGTGAAAGGAAGCTGGGAGAGATACTCTGTTTCCTGTGGCCTAACACACTCAACATTATAACAAAAGACAATAACTAGGGCTATGGGAGTTATGAACCAGGAACCATAGACAAAAACCAATATATATCATATACAGTATCTTTTAGTGGAATTGCTTGGTTATATGGTAACTCATGTTTAACGTGTTGAGAAAGTGCTAATGTTGTCCAAAGAGGCTGATCTTTTTTTCCCTAGTGTTTTCCCCCCATATCAAATATATATACCTAAGTTTTACCATTGTAGCCATTTTGAAGTGTACAGTTCAGTGGTATCAGGTACATTCATATTGTTATGCAACCATCATCACCTTCTATTTCCAGAATTTTGTCATCTTTGCAAACTGAAACTCTATGCATTAAACACCATATCTGTCCCCAATCCCCTGGCAACCACCATTCTGCTTTCTATCTCTATGAATTTGACTACTGTAGGAACCTCATATAAGTGAAACCATACAGTATTTCTTCTTTCTTGATTGACTTATTTTATTTAATAGCTTCAAAGATTCAATGTTTATTTGTGTTGTCCCATGTGTCAACATTTTTTTTTTCTTTTAAAAGCTGAATAAGATTCCATTGTGTAGATGTACCACATTTTTGTTTATCCATTCATTCATTGATGAACACCTAGGTTGGTTTCACCTTTTGGCTATAGTTTTTGATGTTGCTGCGAACGTGGGTATACAACTGTTTGTTAGAGTGTCTGCTTTCATTTGTTTTGGTTATATACTGAGAAGTAGCATTGCTGGATCATAGGGTAATTCTATTCTTATTTATTTATTTATTCTGAGATGGAGTCTTACCCTGTTGCCCAGGCTGGAGTGCAATGGCATGATCTTGGCTCTCTGCAACCTCTGTCTACCAAGTTCAAGTGATTCTCATGCCTCAGTAACCTGAGTAGCTAGGATTACAGAGGTATGCCACCATTCCCAGATAATTTTTGTATTTTGAGTAGAGATGGGATCTTGCCATGTTGGTTAAGCTGGTTCCAAACCCCTGACCTCAAGTGATTTGCTCGCAACAGCCTCTCAAAGTTCTGGGATTACAGGCATGAGCCACCACGCCAAACCCCATCTTTATTATTAAAGAAATTATCATGCCATTTTCTACAGTAGCTATACCATTTTATACTTCCACCAGAAATATATGAGGGTTTCAATTTCTCCTTGTGGCTCACCAAAACCTGTTATTTTCCTTCCTCCCTCTTTCCCTCCCTCCCTCCCTCCCTCCCTCTCTCCCTTCCTCCTTTTCTTCCTTCATCCTTTCTTTCTTCTGCCATCCAAATTGGAGTGAAGTCATATCTCATTGCTCCTTTGATTTGCATTTCCCTAGTGACTACTTGCCCCTCTCTCTGATCAGGATGTCTGCTTTAGAGCTAGTGGCAAATACAGTTGCTCACTTTTTTTTTTTGGAAGTGGCATACTTGCTTTATGATGTTGAGCATCTTGTCGTGTGCTTGCTGACCACTAAAGTATGTCTTCTTTGGACTTCATTCAAGTCTTTTGCCTATTTTTTTTTTTTTTGAGACAGTCTCGTTCTGTCACCAGGCTGGAGTGCAGTGGCGCAATCTTGGCTGACTGCAACCTCTGCCTCCTGGGTTCAAGTGATTCTTCTGCCTCAGCCTCCCAAGTAGCTGGGACCACAGGTGCGATCCACCACACCCGGCTAATTTTTGTATTGTTAGTAGAGACGGGGTTTCACCCCGTTGGCCAGGATGGTCTTGATCTCTTGACCTCATGATCCGCCCACCTCGGCCTCCCAAAGTGCTGGGAATACAGGCGTGAGCCACTGCGCCCGGCCAAGTCTTTTGCCTATTTCTATTCAGGTTGTTTGTGTTTTGTTTTTGAATTATAGGAATTACTGATACATATTGTGCATATCAACCCTTATGAGATATGATTTGTAAATATCTCTCATTCTGTGAGTTACCTTTTACCCTGTTGATAGTGTCCTTTGATGCACCAAACATTTTTAATTTAGATGCAGTCCAATTTATTATTTTTTTCCTTTGTTGCTTGTGATTTTAGTATCATATCCAAGAAATCATTGCCACATCCAATTCCATGAAGCTTTTCACCTAGACTTTCTTCTAAGAGTTTTATAGTTTTAGCTCTTATGTTTGGGTTTTTTTACCCATTTTGAGTTTTTTGTATAAGTTGTAAGGAAAGGATCCAAATCATTCTTTTGCATGCTGATATCCAGTTTTCCCATTTTCATTTTTTTAACATTTTTTCTTTATATTTTTGATTGCTTTCTTATTGCTTGCACTAGGGGCTACAAAAATATCTTAGTTACCAGAATCTACTTCATATTTATTTTAATTTCAGTGAGATATAGAAATATAACTCCTGGGGCCGGGCGCAGTGGCTCAAGCCTGTAATCCCAGCACTTTGGGAGGCCAAGGCGGGTGGATTCGAGGTCAAGAGATCGAGACCATCCTGGTCAACATGGTGAAATCCCGTCTCTACTAAAAATGCAAAAAATTAGCTGGGCATGGTGGCGCGTGCCTGTAATCCCAGCTACTCAGGAGGCTGAGGCAAGAGAATTGCCTGAACCCAGGAGGCGGAGGTTGCGGTGAGCCAAGATCGCGCCATTGCACTCTAGCCTGGGTAACAAGAGCGAAACTCCGTCTCAAAAGAAAAAAAAGAAATATAACTTCTATTTAGTGCTATTTCCTTGCCTCTCTTTTTACACAGTTATTATCATACCTATTACTTCTATGTTTGTTGCAAATCCAACAGTACATACATTGTTATAATTATAGGTTATATGATTTTCTTTTCAAGAAGCTAAAAGAAAAAAGTATGTGTATACATCAGTATATGTGTATGTATATGCTTATTTATACATACTGTATATAAATATGTATTATATGTAAATATACAACATATACACACACATTCTTATTAACCAAAAATGGCAAATAAGAAGATTTAATACAATAAGTAATACTTTATATATTTTAGTGTATATATACATTTTACTTTCTTCATTTTTTCCTATGGATTCTAGTTACCATCTATTGTCATTTCCTAATTCAGTATGGCTTTCTCCTTCCCACCTTCTTTGTGCTGTTTTAAATCCATTTCATTTTTATGCATTATAGGCCCAACAGTGTTATACACACACCCATACCTCCCCTCCCCCGCATGAGTACATTTTCTTTTTAAATCAGTTAAGAGAGAAACAGAAAGATGCAATTATACTATCTTTAAT
Organism: Callithrix jacchus; assembly: GCF_049354715.1. NCBI lineage: Eukaryota > Metazoa > Chordata > Mammalia > Primates > Cebidae > Callithrix > Callithrix jacchus. The sequence continues at coordinate 101,628,215 of NC_133509.1, forward strand.
AATTACTCAAATAATTACCTTTGTTCTTCATTGTATGTGTGTATATATTTGAATTCGAATTACTGTCTGATGTCACTTCCTCTCAGCCTTGAAAACTTAAGTATATCTTGTAAGGTGCACCTGCTAGCAACAAAATCTGACTTATTTTTCTGTGAATATCTTTGCTTTCATGTTTGAAATACTGTTTTGCTGGACATAAGATTCTTGTTTGACAGGCTTTTTTTTCTTTCTGCATTTTGACTATGTCATGCCACCAAATTGTTTGTAGCCTCCATTGTTTCTGATGGAGAATCAGTTGTTAATCTTCTTAGAGTTTCATTGTATGTGATGTTATTTTTCTTTTCTTGCTTTTCAGATTTTTTCATTGTCTTTGTCTTTCAGCATTTTTACTGTGATGTGTCTATGTGTGGATTTCTTTATGTTTATTTAATTGGAGTTGGTTGAGATTTTGGATATGCAGGCCAGTTTTTTTAAATCAGATTTTAGAAAGTTTGAGCTTGTTTTTTTGGTACTTTTTACTGCTCCTTTCACCCTTTCATTCTGACGTTTCTATAATGCATATGTTGGTGCACTTAATGGTGTCTCACATTTCTCTAAAGCACTGTCCTTTTTTTTCTTCATTCTCTTTCCCTTTGTTCTTTGGTTTATATAATGGCCATCATTCTATCTTCAAATTCTCTGATTCTTTCTTCTTCCAATTCAGTTTACTGTTGCATTCTTCTAGTTGATTTTTTGTTTCAGTTTTATGTTTTCTATCTCCAAAATTTTTATTTGGTTTCTGTATTATAATTTATATTTTTACTGTTATTCTCTATTTCATGAGAAATTATCATCATATTTTCCTTAACATCTTTAAGTATGTTTTCAGTTCTCTGAACATATTTATAAATATTTGAAATCTGTCTGCTACATCTGACTTATGGGACTTTTCATAGGCAATTCCTGTTGCTTGTTTTTTTTCTTGTTTATGGTTCTCAAACTTTTCTGTTTCTTTGCATGTCTCATAATTTTTTGTTAAAACTGGACTGTAACAATTGTTATAATTTTAACAATTTTGGATATAGATTCTCTCCTCTACCCTGCGGTGGTGATAGTAGTGGTTATTGTTTTTTAAATATTTCTTTGTGACTTGGCTGTGCTATTTCAGTGAATCTATTTCCCCAGAATTATGTGGCCTCTAATGTTCCTTAGAGGGCATATGCACCATCATTCTGGGATAATAGTGGTTTTATCAAGCTTACTTTGATTGTCTCTTTCCTTAAATCTGTTAACTATATACCCGTTCATCCTTTATTGGGATTGCACTCACTAGTTGTTGGTTGTTGCCTGATCACTCTATTTTTACCAACAATGCCAAGGGCTGTAAATTGGTCCACAGTTTGAGACAATTAGATTTAGGTCTATTTGCAGAAATTGTTTTTAGTATTGATCTATGAGTCTTCTTTTGACTTAAGGAGGTCTATACTTAACTATATTTTTCCCTGATTGTTTCTGTCAAATTTCTAGGTCACCTAAGGTTCAGTATGTTACTATTCTGGAGCTACTAACCCCCTCTTAATTGTGTACTATTAGAATCTTCATTGTTTAATACAACAGTATTAGGCTTCAATTCCCACATGCTTTCTTCCAGATCAAGTCGGTCTTGTTAGGGAGAGCTACTGAGTTCTTTTTTTCTCATGGCTTGCCCCTCTCTCTGATCAGAATGTCTGCTTTAGAACTGGTGGCAAGTACAGTTGCTCACTTTTATTTTTTATTTTTTGGAAATGACATCCTTGCCTTATGAATAGTGCACTGGGAGAAAGTGGTAGTCCCTTGTATTCTCAGCTTACTTCTCCTCATTTTGAACCTGCACCCTGTGATTGAGTAGGGATGAGGTTAATAGAGACTTGATATTTGGGTCTGTTCCACATTGGGTAGAGAGTTTTTTCTATGAATGGAGTATGAATGATAGAAGGGAACCCACATCTCATCTGTTTTCCTTCCTGGAACAGTACTTCTCTAGGGAGCTGAGGAAAATAGAAATGATGGTGTCCTGTCCCTTCCAGGCCTATACTATAACCCTAGACTGGGATATATGGGGGACAAGAGAGCCCCATATTCTTAGCTGTGTCCACAGGAGTAGAACTTTCATCTCTCAGTTTGAGGCTGAAGGCAATTTGGAGGAGTTGATCTTGGCTCAAGTGTCATAAACTGTCACTGTTCTTATGAAGATTTAGGTTTTCTTCAATAAATGCTTCTCCAGTTTGTTTTTTTTTTCTTTTTTGCTGAGTATAATTTATAATTGTCAATGAATTTAAATGGTTGTTCTTTTCTTTTTTTAAGTAAATTGCGCCACTTACGGTTAGAGAAAGCATTTGTGGAGCTTCTTATACCACATTACCAGTCAGTCTCTCCCTCTCCTTTCCCCCTCCCTTCCTCCGTCCCTCTTCTTCTCTCTCACTTCCTCCTCCTCTTCTGTTCTTTGTCTCCCTTTCACTTCTTTTTATCCCCTTCTCTCTTAGGAATTTTTACTTCATCCTAAAACCTCCCAGTTCTTTCACATAGTTGCTGATGGTTAATACAAGTCTTTGCCATTGTTATCTGTGCAGTTTGTTTTGGTACCTATAGGCTGAATCTTGGGTTTTTGTTTGTTTGTTTGTTTTTTAATGTTATTGTATTGGAATTAGTTCCAAGAGGCTGGACCCTGTCTTTTGGGATTCTGCTTCTGCCATGCACTGTGTTAGCTAAGTTTGCTAGTGTAGTCAGCAAGTCAGCAATTGCTTCCTCTAAGTCATTAATAAAAATGTTGAACACGACAAGGAGAAAGCATTGTATATCTTCCAGATTATCCATCCTTCCAACAGCTCTGAACAAGCCACACCTTAATTTCAAAAGGATATTTGAGATATTTATTGCCTTGCTATCTTTTTCTCATGCCTTCATCTTCTAGACCTTTATCTCCCAATCAAGAGCTTTCTTTCTAGGTGAGATTCCACCTACCTCCATCATTTTCCTTCACTTTCTTGTTCTACCTAACCTGTATTTCCTGCCATAAGGTCTTCTTCACTCCTTTATTCCTTTTCTCAGTCTTTAAACCTTGTACATTTAACAACTTTTATACTTTTCTTCATATTAATTTACCTTTGTATGTTTTTCAGTCCTTAGACAGCAAATTCTTTGAGAACAATTCATCATCTTTCCATTCCCTATTGTACAGAATTTAATTGAAATGAATTCTTGGGAAATAGTCTTAATGAATTTGTATAAGAGAATCTGAATCAGTATTAAATGATTCATCCATTTGTTCTGTCAAAGGATATTTATTGAATATCTACTATTTACCAAATGTTATGCCAGGCATTGAAAATAAAGCAAGGATCATTATGTGAGTTTTTCTTACTCAGATTTCTGAAGTTATAAGATTGTATAGATAAGCAAGACATCCTAACAAGCTTTACTGCTACACTGACAGTTTATAAAATGATTTCCAAAACACTTCTCTCCCACTTAACTTTCTGCCTATAGCATCAATTTATTTAACTGTTGTTGCTGATTTTCAAATGTTTACTCCACCGCATTATACACTGGAAAGCACTTGCAAAGTGAAATTAAGTCTTGCAATAGAAGCAGGATTTCATGAATATGTGAGGGTTACAGACCAATTTCAGTCACATACAAAGTCTTTGATAAATGGGGATCTAGCTACATTCTACTATTTGCAACTAACAAAGAAAAACATCATTAAGTTTTTCTTTGGGGCCTCAAAATATAATTATCTGTGTATAAATCAGTTAAATAGGTATTTTTAGAGAAATACCAGCAACTTCGAATATACTTTGCAAAACAAACAAAACCCCCAATACTTTTTTCTGTACTATTCTGTCATGCTATTTAAAATTTTTTAGATAAATTATACAAAAACTTTTCAAGCTTATTTAACATTGTTATAAGAATTAATTCATATTTAGAATTATAACCTGAAAATGCTTTAAAGGTAAAATACTTTCATTCATTTTCAGTTTTATTCTTTAAGCTGAAGTGTGAATTAAACTATATATTTGCTACAAATACAAATATAAGCTATATACTTACAGAAAATCCTTTTATGTGAACCTTGCCTTCCCTGAGCAGAAGCTGTAGTTACCTTCCAAGCTTCTCATTCAACTCTTGCTCTGCTATTTAATTTAATTTAAGTAAGGCTTCAGTTTGGAAGACAGCAATAAAAGGAAGGAGACGTGATAGTTAATACTGAGTGTCAACTTGATTGGATTGAAGAAAACAAAATATTGATCCTTGGTGTGTCTGTGAGGGTATTGCCAAAGGAGATTAACATTTGAGTCAGTGGACTGGGAAAGGCTGACCTGCCCTTAATCTGGGTGGACACAATCTAATCGGCTGTCATAAGCAGGCAAAAAAATGTGAAAGGAGAGATTGGCCTAGCCTCCCAGCCTCCATCATTCTCCTTTACTGGATGCTTCCTGCCCTTAAACATCAGACTCCAAGTTTTTCGATTTTGGAACTTGGTCTGGCTTTCCTTTCTCTTCATCCTGCAGATGGCCTAGTTTGGGAGTTTGTGATTCTATGAGTTAATAGTTAATAAACTCATATATATATATGAATATATACATATCTATATATACACACACACATCCATTTATATAGAACAGAATATTAGCGATGGAATTCTTTCATTGGTTTTGGGGTTTCTGGAATTGGCTGCTTAATATGATTAGATCAAAAAATGCTAAGGACTCTGCTTCTAATAGTATGGAGAACACTGATAGTCCTTGCCATGAACTGTTTAAAGAGTTATGCATAATAAATCGATTTGACATGAGCTGTTTAGAGAGTTATGCAAAGTAAATGCATTTGACACTCCTGATTCATCGTTCATGAGAGGCAAGGAGGTTAGTGACTCTATACTTAATACCTTTGACCATATGTGGAGAACTAAGGAACATAATGAAGCTCGTTGGTTGCTTCTAAGTTCAGTGGACAAAGTCAGAGATTCTTTCTCCTGACTTCAGAAGCAGATACTGAGACTCAAATCTGCTAAGATTTCCCTGAGTGAGCATCTTATTGCCTGTAGAGAAAGAGCTGAAATTGTGGAAAAACAGACACAAGCTCTTATCTTGGAAGTGGCTCACAAGGTGGTATGTGCACAGCCTTGCTAAGTGTCTACTGTTAAAGTAAAGGCATTGATTGGAAAGGAATAGGACCCTGCAACTTGGAATGGGAACGATGTGTGGGAGGACCCTGATGAAGCTGTGAACTCTGAATTTGTAAAATCTGATAAATTTTTTTGCCAGAAGAAACAAAATTTTTTTCCCATCTCCAGTAGTGGAAACATCCCTTCCTTAACCCATGCTGCCATCAGCCTTTCTACCTTTGTCTGAGGAAATAAAACCTGCACTGTCTGAGGCAACAGTGATGGCTTCCCCTGAGGCAGTTGCCAGGCAAGATAATGTTGATTCTTCTCAGGAGCCACCCCTACCCCTGTTTGCTTCTAGAGCTATAACTAGACTAAAGTCATGGTAGGCTCCTAGAGGTGAAGTTGAGATGTGACCCATGAGGAGGTGTGCTACACTCAAAAAGAACTGCTTGAGTTTTCTAATTTATATAAATCAAAATCTGGAAAACAGAGAATGGATATTAAGGGTGTGTGATAATGATGGAAGAAACAAAGAGTTGGATTAGGCTGAATTTATTGATTTGGGCCCACTGAGTAGGGACTCTGCATTCAGTGTTGCAACTTGGGGCGTTAAAAAAGGTTTTAATAGTTTATTTGCTTGGCTAGCTGAAATATGGATTCAAAGATGGCCTACTGTGAGTAAGCTGGAAGTGCCTGATCTTCCTTGGTTTAACGAAGAGGGAGGGATACAAAGGCTTCAGGAGATTGGGATGGTCGAGTGCATTAGTCACTTTAGACCTACTATACCAGCTGAGAGGGTCCAGAAGATATATCACTTGACCAATGTCTCCTAAAATAGATTTGCAAAGGCAATACCTGCATCTTTCAAGAGCCCTGTAGTTGCTCTTCTCTGTATGTCAGATCTAATAGTGGGAACTGCAATCACTCAGCTACAGAATTTAAATATAATGGGGATAATTGGATCCCGAGGTGGCAGGGGCCAAGTGGTGGCACTCAACCATCAAAAGCAAAGTGGGCATAGCTACCATAATAGATAGTAGAGGCAAAGTGGCAATCAGAATAGTCTGACTCCTATAGAGCTCTAGCATTGGCTAATTAATCATGGTGTTCCTAGAAGTGAAATTGAGAGGGAGCCTACTTTATTCCTACTAAACTTATACAAGCAAAAAACTTCTAGATTGAATGAACAAAAGACTAATTTGAATTATGAAACAGAGAATCATGGCCCCTCAGTCAATTTCCAGATGAGCTAGTTTACAGACTCAGAACCTGTTGAATGAAGGGGAGGCCGGGTCCCCTTGAGGAAGGACCCCACCACATTACCAACAATGTATGCAGTGAATCTTTCCCCATCCTTCTTCAAGGAGACCTCTACCCTTTTACTAGGGTAACTCTGCATTGGGAAAAGAGAAATCATCAGACATTTCAGGGATTACTGGACACTGACTCTGAGCTCACATTGATTCCAGGGTACCCAAAACATCACTGTGATCCTCCAGTTAAAGTAGGGGTTTAGGAAGGTAAAGTAATTAGTGGAGTTTGAGCTCAGGTCTGGCTTACAGTGAGTCCAGTGGGTCACCAGACTCATCTTGTGGTCCTTTCCCCAGTGCCAGAATGCATAATTGGCATAAACATACTTAGCAGCTTGCAGAACCCCCACATTGGCTCCCTTACTGGTAGAGTGAGGGCTATTATGGTAGGGAAGGCAAAATGGAAGCCATTAGAGCTACCTCTACCTAGAAAAATAGTGCATCAAAAACAATATCACATCCATGGAGGGACTGCAGAGATTAGTGTCACCATCAAGTACTGGAAAGATGCAGGAGTGGTGATTTTCATCACATCCCCATTCAACTCTCTCATTTAGCCTGTGCAGAAGATGATGGATCTTGGAGAATGACTGTAGATTATCATGAGTTTAACCAAGTGGTGGCTCCAATTGCAGCTGCTGTACCAGATGTGGTGTTATTGCTTGAGTAAGCTAACACATCTCCTGATAACTGGTATGCAGCCATTGACTTGGCAAATGCCTTTTTCTCCATTCCTGTCCATAAGGCCCACCAGAAGCAATTTGCCTTCAGCTGGCAAGGCTAGCAATATACTTTTACTGTCCTATCTCAGGGGTATATCAACTTTCTGGCTTTGTGTCATAATCTTATTGGGAGAGACCTTAATGGCTTTTCACTTCTGCAAGATATCACACTGGTCCATCACATTGATGACATTATGCTGATTGGATCCAATGAGCCAGAAGTAGCAAACATACTGGACTTAGAAGTAAGAAATCTGCATGCCAGATGATGGGAAATAACTCTGGCTAAAATTCAGAGACCTTCTACCTCAGTAAAATTTCTAGGGGTCCAGTGGTATGGGGCCTGTTGAGCTATTCCTTCTAAGGGGAAGGATAAATTGCTGCACTTGGCCCCTCCTACAACCAAGAAAGAGGCACAATGCCTAGTGGGCCTATTTGGATTTTGAAGGCAATGCATTCCTCATTTGTGTGTGTTACTCTGGCCCATTTATCAAGTGACCCAAAAGACTGCCAGTTTTGATTGGGATCTAGAAGAAGACAAGGCTGTACAAGTTGATCTGCCACTTGATCCATATGATGCAGCAGATCCAGTGGTGCTCGAGGTGTCAGTGGTAGATAGGGATGCTCTTTGGAGCCTTTGGCAGGTCCCCATAGGTGAATCACAGTGGAGACAGCTAAGATTTTGAAGCAAGGCCCTGCTTGCTTCTGCAGATAACTACTCTCCTTTTGAGAGACTGTTCTTGGACTGTTACTGGGCTTCGGTGACTGAACATTTGACTGTGGGTCAAGTCACCATGCGACCTGAACTGCCTGTCATGAACTGGGTGTTTTCTGACCCATCTAGTCATAAAGTGGGTCATGGACAGCAGCATGCCATCATCAAATGGAAGTGGTATATATGTGATTGGGCTTGAGCAGGTCCTGAAGGCACAAGTAAGTTAAATGTCTCTAATGCCCATAGTCTCCACTCCTGCCACCCTGCCTTCTCTCCCCCAGGCTGCACTGATGACCTCATGAGGAGTTCCCTATGATCAGTTGACAGAGGCAGAGAAAACTAGGGCCTCATTCACAGGTTCTGCACAACATGTAGACACCACCCAAAAGTGGACAGCTGCAACCCCTTTCTAGGACATCCCTGATGGACAATGGTGAAGGGAAATTTTCCCAGTGGACAGAACTTTGGGCAGTGCACCTGGTTGTGCACTCTGCGTGGAAGGAGAAATGGCCAGATGTGCAATTATATACCGATTCATGGGCTGTAGCCATGGTTTGGCTGGATGATCAAGAACTTGGGAGAAGCATGATTGGAAAATTGGTGACAAAAACATTTTGGGAAGAGGTATGTGGATGGACCTCTCTGAGTGGTCAAAGTCTGTGAAGATATTTGTATTCTATGTGAATACTCACCAACAGGTGACCCAGCAGAGGAGGATTTTAATAATAAAGTGATAGGATGACCTCTTCCATGAACACCACTTAGCCTCTTTCCCTAGTTCCCTGTCATTGCCCAGTGGGTCCATGAAAAAAGTGGCCATGGTGGCAGGGATGGAGACTATGCATGGGCTCAGCAACCGTGGACTTCCACTCACCAAGGCTGACCTGGCTAGGGCCATTTGCCAGCAGCAGAGACCAACATGGAGCCCTTGATTTGGCTCCATTCCTTGGGGTGATCAGCCAGCTACCTGGTGGCAGGTTGATTATATGGGACCTCTCCCATCATGGAAAACACAGAGGTTTGTCCTTTCTGGTTAATATGGATATGGGTTTCTGAAGATATGCAATGCTTCTGCCAAAACTACCATCTGTGGACTCACGGAATGCCTTATCCACCATCGTGGTATTCCACACAGCATTGTCTCTGACCAAGGCACTCACTTTACAGCTAAAGAAATGCAGCAGTGGGCTCATGCTTATGGAATTCACTGGGCTTACTATGTTCCCCATCATCCTGAAGCAGCTGGATTGAGAAACAGTGGAATGGCCTTTTGAAGTCACAATTACATTGCCAATTAGGTGATAATACTCTGCAGGGCTGGGGCAAAGTTCTCCAGAAAGTCATGTACGCTCTGAGTCAGTGTCCAGTATATGGTACTGTTTCTCCCATAGCCAGGATTCATGGATGGCACCACTCACCATCACACCTATTGATCCATTAGCAAAATTTTTGCTTCCTGTTCCTGTGAAATTACATTCTATGGGCCTGAGGCCCGCAGTTCCAGGGGGAGGAACACTGCCACCAGGAGACAAAACACTTATTCTATTAAATTGGAAGTTAAGATTGCCACCTGGGCACTTTGAGTTCCTCCTACCCTTAAGTCAACTGGCTAAGAAGGGAGTTATGGTGTTGTTTGGGGTTATTCACCCAGACTGTCAAGATGTAATCAGTCTACTACTCCACCAACAGAGGTAAGAAAGAGTATGCACAGAATACAGGAGATCCATTAGGGTGTCTCAGTATTACCGTTCCCTGTGATTCAGGTCAATGGGAAACTACAACAGCTCAATCCAGGCAGGATTACCAATGACCTAGACCCTTCAGGAATGAAGGTTTGGGTCACTCCATCAGGTAAAAAAAAAATGTGACTTGCTGAGGTGCTTGCTGAAGGCAAAGGGAATGGGTAGTAGAAAAAGGTAGTCATCATTACCAGCCATGACCACGTGATCAACTATAGAACTGAGTTCTGTAATTGTCATGAGTATTTTCTCCTCCTTTTGTTAAAAATGTTTGTGCTTGTATACACTTGTACTATGAAAATATCTTCATTTTATTTTCTTTATCATGTGACATAAGATTTATTGACTTCACATTGGCATTTAAGTATTAAACTTTCTGTAATAGTATTTGGGTTGGGGATTGGTGTATTTCTGTTTGTACCAAGGACAGTTGTCTTATGTTAGGCATAATTATAACCTTATTGTTATCTTTATTTAAAGATTATGTCTGATCTCAGGAGATGTCTGTGGGTTCAGGATGACAAGGGGTAAACTTGTGATGGTTAATATGAGTGTCAATTTGATTGGATTGAAGGATACAAAATATTGATTCTGGATGTGTCTGTGAGGGTGTTGCTAAAGGAGATTAACATTTGAGTCAGTGGACTGGGAAAGGCTGATACACCCTTAATTTGGGTGGGCACAATCTAATCAGCTGCCAGCATGACTAAAATATAATCAAGCAGAAAAATGTGGAAAGAGAGACTGGCCTAGCTTCCCAGGCTACATCTTTCTCCCATGTTGGTTGCTTTCTGCCTTTGAACATCGGACTCCAACTTCTTCAGTTTTAGAACTGAGACCAGCTCTCCTTGCTCCTCAGCCTGCTGATGGCCTATTGTGGGACCTTGTGATTGCGTAAGTTAATACTTAATAAATTCCGATATACGTTATTTTTCAACAAAACAAAAATAATTTCAACAAAACAAAAATAATAGTGGGAATGAGAAAATGACCAACTAGTCGCAGATAGTTTAGACAGATTAAATAAACACTGAAAAGCGTGCAGTATATTAAATAACCCAAATTTATAGATAAATGTATTGAGGTGAAGTACAGTGAAGTGAGGCAGAGGGATAAATTTGATAGGGAACAGAGGAAGGTAAAGTGTCCCACCTTCTACACAGTAGTTATTGCATACAAATAGTGTATTTACTAGAACTGAGTTCTTTGAGTATATATTTTGGTCTGGAGTATACTGGTTTTAAAATATTTGGCTTAGACTTGTTATTTACTATTCTAGGAAAAAATATTTTTGTGAACTTTATATTACCTCTTTATAAGAGTGCATAATTTCACAGATGTCATCTCTCTCTTGTTCAGGAAAACTTTCCCCAGATTCCATGATAAGTTAATTTTAAGCTATCTCTTTCCATTGGAATGGAGGTTCATAGAACATTACTTTGAAATAAAGCAGCAAAAACAAAATAACAACAACAACAAAAAAAAAACCCAGCTACTTTCTCATCTCTTCATTCCAAAACTGATATTGCGATCTTTGAAAAAGGTCTCTGGAAAGGAATAGAGGACCTTTTAATTAAAGACCCTGTGCTTTAAAATTTTCAGCTTTTGCCAGACGCAGTGGCTCACACCTGCACTTGGGAGACCAAGGCGGGCGGATCACAAGGTCAAGAGATCGAGACTATCCTGGCCAACATGGTGAAACCCCATCTCCACTAAAAATACAAAAAATAGACAGGCGTGGTGGCACGTGCCTGTGATCCCAGCTACTTGGGAGGCTAAGGCAGAAGAATCGCTTGAACCCAGGAGGCGGAGGTTGCAGTGAGCCAAGATTGCACCACCGCACTCCAGCCTGGCGTTAGAGCAAGACTCCGTCTCAAAAAAAAAAATCAGTTTTGAACAAAATCTTAGTATCCAGGATTTTTTCTTTTTAGGCAATCCTGTTTTTCAAATGTTATTCAAAATTATTTTTATTGTTATCCAGAAAATATATAAAATACATATCCAAGGCCCCAGAATTCTCTTTTAATAAAAGAAAAATATTATCAATATTCAAATAACTAATATTGAGATATTTTGGGGGTATGTCCATCATAGCAGCTGTAAATTGAAAAGCAAAGCTTTTCTAGGACATTTTAAATAACATTTGTTTTCTAGAATAAAAAGGAAAGCGTTTAACCCAGAGCTTCCTGTTATTCCATTTTTCTCATCAATATATAAAATTCAGATCTCTGATTTGAAGTGGGAATGCAAATTTTATAGCCTTAAGAGTTTTGTGTTTATGTAGTTTATGGGTTCATTAGTTTGATAGTGCTGCCATAACAAAATACCACAGACTGTGTGGTTTATACAACAGAAATGTATTTTCTCACAGTTCTGGAGGCTAGAAGTCTAAGATCAAAGTATCAGCAGGTTTGCTTTCTTTTTAGGCCTCTGTTGTTGGCTTGCAGATGACCTCCTCCTTGCTGTGAGTTCACAAAGTCATCTGTCTGTGCATGTACATGTCTGTTACATCTCTGTGTCCTAATCCCCTCTCCTTTTAACTAAATTTGTTGTTGTTGTTGTTGTTGTTGTTGTTGTTGTTGTTTTTAACTAATACATAATAGTTGTGCACATTTGTCAGGTATGGGGTGATATTTAAATAGGGGCGATATTTAAATAGTTTAGACAGATTAAATAAATACTGAAAAGTGTACAGTGTATTAAATAACCCAAATTTATTGACAAATGTACTAAGGTGAATTACAGTGAAGTGAGGCAGAGGGATAAATTTGATAGGGAACAGAGGAAGGTAAAGTGGTAGCATATCTGCTACCTAAAACGTTTATAGTTTCTTTGTGTTGAGAACATTTAAAGTCCACTTTTATAGCTATTTGAAAATATACAATACATGGTTTTTAATTGTAGTCACCATACAGTGCTGTAAAACATTAGAACTTATTCTTCCTATCTCGCTGTAATCTTTTATCTGTTAACCAACATTTGGCTATCCTCTATGCCCCCTACCCTTCCCTGCCTCTAGTAACCACTATTCTATTCTCTACTTCTTTGATATCAACTTCTTTCACTTCCATATATGAGTGAGAATGTGGAATAATTATCTCTCTGTGTCTAGCTTATTTCACATAACATATGTCCTCCAAAGTCATTCATGTTGCTGTGCTATTGACAGAATTTTGTTCTTTTTTATGACTAATATTTCATGGTTTATATATACCACATTTTCTTTATGCATTCAATTGTTTATGGACACTTAGGTTGATTCCATATCTTGGCTGTTGTGAATAGTGTTGCAATAAACATGGGAGTATAGATATCACTTCAACATATTGATTTCCTTTCCTTTGGATATATACCCCACAGTGTGATTACTGGATCATGTGGTAGTCTACACGATCCAGCAATCACACTGTGGGGTATATATCCAAAGGAAATAAATAGTAGGTTTTTGAGGAATCTCTATAATGTGTTCCATACTGGCTATGCTAATTTACATCCCAATAACAGTGTTTAAGAGTTCACTTTCTGCACATCCTCGCCAACATTTTTTTTTTGTCCTTTTGATAAGAGCCAGTCTTTTTTTTTTTTTTTACATTTTTTTAAAATTATACTTTAAGTTGTGGGGTACATGTACAGATCATGCAGTATTGTTACATAGGTATACACATACCATGGTGGTTTGCTGCATTCATTCCCCCCGTCATCTACATTAGGTATTTCTCTTAATGTTATCCCTCACCAATCCTCCCACCCCCTGCTGTTTCTCCCTTTGCCCCCCACCCCCAACAGGCTGCAGTGTGATGTTTCCCGCCTTGTGTCCATGTGTTCTCATTGTTTAACACCCACTTATGAGTGAGAACATGTTAGGGTGAGAATAATATCTCATTGTGGTTTTGATTTGCATTTCCCTGTTGATTAGGGATGTTGAGCATTTTTCATATACTTGTTTCATATTTTTTTCATATACATCTTATGAGAGATATCTTCAACTCATTTTATCATTTCTTAATTGGATTACTTGCTTTTTGCTGTTTAGTTGTTGAGTTTCTTGTATATTTTCTATATTCATCCCTTGACAAATGAATCGTTTAGAATATTTTCTCCCATTTTGTAGGTTGTCTGTTTACTCTTGTTGATTATTTCCTTTGCTGTGCACAAGCTTTTGTTACATATAATTTTGAGGCCTTCTTCATAAAGTCTTTTCCCACACCAATGTCTGAAGCATTTCCTCTATGTTCTGTTTTACTAGTTTTGTAGTTTTGGTCTTATGTGCAAGTCTTTAAGCCATTTTTAGTTGATTTTTATATATGGTGATAGACAGGGGGTCTAATTTCAGTTTTCTGCATATGAATATCCATCACCATTTAGAGAAGAGACTGTCCCTTCCCTAGTGAATGTTCTTGGTACTTTTATCAAAAATCAGTGGCTGTGAATAGACTGGTTTATTTATGGGTTTTCTATTCTGTTCCATTTGTCTGTTTTTATGTCAGTAACATGCTGCTTTATTTACTACAGCTTTGTAGTATATTTTAAAGTATGATGCTTCCAACTTTGTTCTTTTTGCTCAGGATTGGTTTGGCTATTCAGTGTCTTTTATGGTTTTATACCAATTTTAGGATTATTTTTTCTGTTTTTGTGAAGAATGTCATTGATATTTTGATAGAGATTATATTGAATCTATAGATCACTTTTGGAAGCATGTTCATTTTTACAATACTGTTTCTTTCAATTTATGAACATAGGATGTGTTTCTATTTGTTTGTGTCCTCTTCAATTTATTTGATCAGGTTTTTTAGTTTTCTGTATAGAGATCCTTCACCCTCTTGGTTAAATTTACTGCTAGGTACAGTTGATCTTTGAACTGTATAAGTGGTGTGTTGCTCCTGCATGCAACTGAAAATTTATGTGTAACTTTTGATTTGCTGAAAACTTAATTACTAACTAATAAGCTATTGTTGACTGGAAGCCTTAGCAATGGCATAAACTGTTGACTAACACATTATTTTACATATTTATTAAATACTGTATTCTTGAAATAAAATAAGCTAAAGAAAAGAAAGTTTTATTAGAAAAATTAATAACAAAATTAAGAAAAAATACTATTTACTAAGTCAAAGTAGATCAACACATAGGTCTTTATCCTTTTCATCTTCACATTGAATTGGCTGATGAGGAGGAGGAAGAAGAGTAAGAGGAATTGGTTTTGCTGTCTCAGGAGTGGCAGAGGCAGAGGAATTTTAAGGGAGGTAGGAGAGGCAGGCACACTCAGTGTAACATTTATTGAAAAAAGTCTGCATGCATCTAAGTAGACCCATGCAGTTCAAGCCTGTATTGTTCAGGGGTCCAACTGAGTTTTATTTTTGTATGTAGCTGTTACAAAAAGAATTGCTTTTTCAGTTTCTTTTTCCACTAGTTTATTGCTGATGTTTAGAAATATATTGATTTTTCTTCAAAAGTACTGAAGTTTATCAGTTCTAAGAGTTTTTGAGGTGAGTCTTTAGTGTTTCTTCTATGTCATCTACAACATGGGAGGTGAACAGGAACAAATTTGGCTAGTCGTTTCCAATTCAGATGTCCTTTAATTCTTTCTCTTGTCTAATTGCTATGACTGGTACATCCAGTACTGTGTTGAGTGAAAGTGAGCA
Source organism: Callithrix jacchus (assembly GCF_049354715.1). Lineage (NCBI taxonomy): Eukaryota > Metazoa > Chordata > Mammalia > Primates > Cebidae > Callithrix > Callithrix jacchus. The sequence continues at coordinate 101,643,474 of NC_133509.1, forward strand.
TCTTTCTTTTGTTCCAGGTCTTAGAGGAAAAGCTTTTAACTTTTCCTCAGTCAGTATGATGTTGGCTGTGGGTTTGCTATACATGGCCTTTATTGTGTTGAAGTACATTCCTTCTATATCTAACTTGGTGAGAGTTTTTAATCATGAAGGAATGTTGAATTTTATTACATGTTTTTTCTGTGTTTATTGAATTGATCATATGATTTTTGTCTTTGATTTTATTGATGTGGTGTGTCATATTTGTTGATTTGCATATCCTAAACCATCCCATTTATCTTACCCATTTATGCCTGGGTTAAGTCCTACTTGATGATGGTGAATTATCTTTTTAATATGCTTCTGGATTCTGTTTGCTAGTATTTTGTTGACAATTTTTGCTTCTATGTTCATTAGGGATGTTGGTTCATAGTTTTTCTGTTGTTACCAAGTCCTGGGTCTAGTTTTGGTGTCAGGATAATGCTGGCCTCACAGAATGAGTTTTGAAGAATTGCCTCCTTCTCAATTTTCTGGAAGAGTTTTAGAAAGATTGATTTTAATTCTGCTTTAAATATTTGACAGAATTCAGTAGTGAAGCCATAGAGTCTTGGGCTTTTTTAAAATTACAAATTTAATCATGTTACTTTTCAGTTGGTATGTTGTGGTTTTTCATTTCTTCTTGACTCAGTTGTAGTAGATTGTTTGTGTCCAGAAGTTTATCCATTTCTGCTAGGTTTTCTAATTTGTTGGTGTATAGTTGTTCATAGTAGTCTTTAATGATTTTTATTTATGTGGTGTCACCTTTTTGTGTAATTTTTCATTTCTGATTTTATTTTTTTGGGTCTTTTCTCTTTTTGTCTTTGTTGGTCTATTAGTTGGGCAATTTTATTTATCTTTTCATAAAACCAGCTTTTTGAGATTTTTTTGATAAGTTGTTTCTTTTCTCAATTTTGTTTATTTCAGCTATGATATTATTTATTTTTTTCTATCAATTGTTATGGTTTGTTCTTGATTTTCTTGTTCTTTTTGACCCATGTTCATTGGGGAGCATGTTCTTCAGTTTTGCAGTTTCATCAATTTCTTTTGTTGATTTCTAGTTTTATTTCATTTTGATTAGAAAAGTTATTTAATATGACTTTAGTTCTTTTAAATTTATAGAGCCTTTTTTCTGACCTAACATGTAGTCTGTTCTGGAGAATATTTCATGTGCTGATGAAAAGTATCTGTATTCTACAGCAATTGGGTGATATTTGCTTCAAACCTAAATTGCATTTAGGTTTATTTGGTCTGAAGAGCAGTTTAAATTCAGTGTTGCTTTTTAGATTGTCTATCTAGATGATCTGTCACATGCTGAGAGTGGAGTGTTGAAGTCCCCATCTATTATTGTATCAGAATTTTCCTTTCCTTTTAGATCTAATATTTGCTTTCATATATCTGGGTACTGCAATGTTGGCTGCATATTATATTTACAATTTTTATCTCCTTTACTGAATTACTCTCTTTTTCATTACATAATGATCATCTTGGTTTCTTTTTAATTGATTTTTGTTTTTATTCTTGTTTTGAGACACGGTCTCACTCCCTGGGTTGTGTAAGTATATTCTACGAAGGTCACATAAGGATGAAATCACCTAAGAATGCATTTCTCAGAATGTATCCCTGTGGTTCAGTGACATTTGACTGTAATGAGTGACAAAGCAGTAAACTTGGGTCTGTATTACTCAAACTCCTGTATGCTGATCCACTCACTTATTTCAGTGAAAACTCAAAGATTTTTGTTTTGTTTAATGTTGAAGGCCTAAAGCTCATTTAAAATTAAATATAGTCTGGGTGGAGTGACTCACACCTGTCAATTCCAGCACTTTGGGAGGCTGAGGTGGGAGTATCAGTTGAGCCCAGTAATTCGAGACCAGCCTAGACAACATAGTGAGAAACTGTCTCTACAAGTTTTTATTTTGAGATGGAGTCTTACTCTGTCACCAGGCTGGAGTGCAGTGGCACTTGGCTCACTGCAACCTCCATCTCCCGGGTTCAAGCAATTTTCCTGCCTCAGCCTCCTGAGTAGCTGGGACTACCACTATACCCAGCTAATTTTTGTATTTTTAGTGGAAGCAGAGTTTCACCATGTTGGCCAGGATGGTCTTGACCTCCTACCTTGTGATCTACTCGCCTCAGCCTCCCAAAGGGCTAGGATTACAGGCATGAGCCAACACACCCGGCTTTTTTTTTTTTTCTTTTAACAGCCAGTCATGGTAATACATGTCTGTGGTCCCAGCTACACTGGAAGCCTAAGGTGGGAGGATTGCCTGAGCCCAGAGGTTGAGACCACATTGAGCCATCATTGTACCACTATGCTGCACTTATATTTCAGTGACTATAAATAGTTTTATTAGGGAACACAGCCATGCATAATATTTACCTACTATTCATGGATGCTTTTGAATTATAATAGCAGAGTTGATCAGTTGTAACAAAGATCAGGTTTACTATCCAGTCATTTACAGAAAAATGTTGCAGAGAATCAGATATAGAGGATAGACTACAAAGCAAGCTAAATAATTTATCAGTATTCTGTTCAAGATAGTGTACCCTGGGAAATTTTCAGAACTTTCCCTGAGTGACATAGAATGGAAGCCAAAATTAAGATATAGGGTCTGCAGAAAACAAAACTAAACAAACATTAGCAAAACTGTCCAATACCTTGGTTAGCAGCCTTAAGCCAAAGAAGATATAATAAAAGCGAGATAGCAGTGTTTCTTTTTCTATGTTTTACAATAAAATGAAATTCAGAATTGTCCATAAAACTCCTGAATTTTTATGTAAATCATATTTGTGAGCAAATGTTTGTTTTTCTGGGGAGAAAGTCCATAGTTTTCCTTTGATTTTCTGAAGGGTTTACAGATGCAAATAGTTGAGTTACTAATATACAAAGTTAACTCCCAAAGAAAGAGGTTTGAATATATCTTTATTTTACCTGCTAACCTTCTTTTAGTCCTGGGTCCTTTCTGTTACTTACCTTAGGACTGTAAGACATGCAACTTTTATTCACTGTTTTCTGACACACTTCATTGTCATGTGCTCTGATTATCAGGTGTGAGTTTACATGGAAGGAGTGAGGAGTATGATGAGGTATTAATATTTATCGACTGCCTGCTAGAAACTAAACAGGTACTTTATGCCTAGTTTTTAATGTAATGTTTCATAATTCTATTAGACATACTGAGTAATTTGAAATTCAGAGAAGTTCCATATCTGCGGATATACTGTCTATAGATTATTTAGTAGTAGACCTGGGACTCCAACCTGCATCTCTCTAATAAACCCTAAATTATCCTGTCTCTTCTATATATCCTGGAGAGAGAACACAGAAAGCAACTAGAAAACACAGATGTCTACCTTTTTTTCTTATTTAACAGTTTTCTGTAGGGTTTGCTATTTCTAATTACCATTTTTATATGTGCGTTGGTGCTTATAAACTATATGACATTTTGGTCTCTGTCAGCACTAAAGGATAATAACATCATATTAGATTGCTTGAATTGAAGGGCTTGTATTGTTGCTATGGAATACAATGAAATCTTTACAATATTTGGAATGAAACTATTACCAAGGAAGTAACCCTGAATTGAAGCTAATATAGAACACTTGTTTGAATGATAGTGTCATATTTCTTATGTTTATTCATACTAGCTAGTAAATCTCCATTATGATTTCATAGCTTTATTTCACTTTAAAAAATTATAAGCATGCCAGAGAACTTCTGTTTATGTGGGTTACATCGATTGATACTTACTATCTTAAAGAATAAAATTATTTAACTCACATACAAAATAAATAAAGCTGTTACATAGTAAAATAAATAATATAATGAAAAATAGCTGTATATTTCAAAACCCCCCAAATAGTCAAAATATTAACAATTATTTTTATTTTGTAAATCTCTATAATCTCTGGCTTAATAAAAGACAGCTAAGTTGTCAATTACTGGTTTCTACATTTAATCTGTTGTAATATATTTTTGTTGAAATTTGTGAGGAAAATTGTGTTTGAAACAATTATGTAATTAAAAAAGATGGAGTATTTTAATAACCTTTTCTAATAAATATAGATATTATTTTTTTTGCTATTTTTCCCAAACTGGACAATAATGATAGTTTCTTAAAGGTAAGTGTAGTAGTCAGAGTTCTCCAGGAAACAGAACCAATGGCTGATTGATTGATAAAAAAATAGATAGATACATACAAACATACACACATGTACATACATACATACATACATACATACAGAGGGGATTTATTAAAAGAATTTACTCATGCAGTTATGGAGGCTGAGGACTTTCCTGACTTGCCATCTGCAAGCTGGAATTCTGATGTCTTAGGACAAGAGAAATATATATCCCAGCTCCAGGAGAGTGAGAGAGGAAATAACCTATTTGCTCCATTTGGGTCCCCTGATAATTAGGTGGGTCTGTTCACATTGAGGGCAGATCTTACTTACTCAGCCTGCGGACTCAATTGTGAATCTCCTTTGGAAACACTCTCACAAGTATATACAGAAATAGTGCTTTACCAATTCTCTAGATAATCCTTACACCAGTCAAGATGATACCAAAATTAATCATCATAATAAGTAACAATGTGGAATTCAAAGCCATATTAAGGATATTTTCTTAATACTCTGTTAAGTTAAATTCTATTGGTCTACCAGAATAGCCAATACAATATTGAAGGATAAGAAAAAAGTTGGAGAACTTGACACTATACAACTTCAACATTTATTATAAAGCTATGGTGATCGGGCAGTGTAGCAAAGATAGTCTTTTTAACAAATAGTGCTGGAACGCCTGGACATCCACATGCTAAAAATTGAATCTGGACACAGACCTTACACCCTTAAAAAAATTAATTCAAAGTGGATCAAAAGAATAAATATAAAACATAAAACTATAAAAACCGCCAGACAGTAATATAAGAGAAAGCCCAGGTAACGTAGGGTATGGCAGTGATCTAGTTCCAAAGGTAAAATCCACAAAAGAAAATAATGGTAAACTGGACTTCATTAAAAACTTTGCTCTGCCAAATACAATGCCATGGAATGAAAACACAAGCCACAGACTGGGAGAAAATATTTTCAAAAGATACTTCTGATAATTTACCATTATTTAAAAATATACAGGAACTCCTAAAACTCAACAATAAGAAAATGAACAACCCTAAGCCAGGCGTGCAGTGGTTCATGCCTGTAATCCCAGCACTTTGGGAGGTCCAGGCAGTGGATCACTTAATGTCAGGAGTTAGTGACCAGCCTGATCAACATGGTGAAACCCTGTCTCTACCAAAAATACAGAACTTAGCCAGGCAGGGTGGTGTGTGAGTGTAATTCCAGCTACTCGGGAGGCTGAGGCAGAAGAATCCCTTAAACCCAGGAGGCGTAGGTTGCAATAAGCCAAGATCCCGCCACTGCACTCCAGCCTTGGCAGCAGAGTGAGACTCTGTCTTAAACACGTACACACACGCGCGCGCACACACACACACACACATACACACAGAGCTATTGAAAAATGGACCAAAGACCTTAGCAAACACCTCACCAAAGAAGATATACAGATGTCAAATAAGTATATGAAAAGATGTTCTACATTTTATATCATCAGGGAAATGCAAATTAAAGCAACAGCGAAATATTACTACATATCTATTAGAATGGTCAAAATCTGGAATACTAACAACACCAAGTGCTGTTGAGGATGTGGAGCAAGGAATTCTCGTTAATTGCTGGTGGGAATGCAAGATGGCATAACCACTTTGGAGAACGGTTCAGTGATTTCTTAATTTGTATTCCAGCAATTATGCCCCTTGGTATTTATCCAAAGGATTTGAAAGTGTATAACCACACAAATAAATCTCTGCATAGATTTTTATAGAAACTTTATTAATAGATGCCAAAACTTGGAAGCAACCAAGTTTTAGGAGTTTTAGGAGTTCTTGTATATTTTTAAGATAAAATATACAAAGATAACCTTCAGTGGGTGAATGGATAAGTGAACTGTGGTACATCCGTATAATGGAATATTATTCAGTATCAAAAAGAAATGAGCTATCAAACCATGAGAAGATAAGGAGGAAACTTAAATGCCTATTACTACATCAAAGAAGCCAATCTGTAAAGGCTGCACATTGTAATTATCCAACTATATGACATTCTGGAAAGGGCAAAACTATGGAGATAGTAAAAGAATCAGTGCTTGTGAGAGGTTAGAGAGAAGGAAGGGATGAACAGGCAGAGCACAGAGGTGTTTTAGGGCAGTAAAACTGCTGTGAATTATACCGTAATGAAGGAATCGTGTTATGATACATTGTCTAAACCCATAGAATATACAACACTGAAAGTGAACTTTAATTTAAGCTGTGGACTTTGGGTGATAATGATGTGTCAATGGAGGATCATCAATGGTAACAAATGGCCCACTTGGTTGGGGTGTGTTGATAATGGGAGAAGCTATGCATATTGCAGATATAAGGGATATATGGGAAATTATCTTTTCTGCCCAATTTTGCTATAAACCTAAAACTAATCTAAAAATGTAAAGGTTTTTTTAAAATTTAATATCCATTAGTCTAGAGTCTTCCAGTTTTGGAAAGATGAAGTAAATATACTTCTCTCTATTTCTCATGCTAAGTACAACTGAAATCCTAATAAATAATGTGGTGGTGTGTTCTTGTTTTTGTGTGTGTGCATCTCGTATATTTTATACTTGGAGGTTAAGCAGCTGACAACCTAGAAATATCAAAAAGCACTAACCAATAAATAAATAAATAGCCTCAACAAAATTGTTCTCTGTTTAGGCAATGGGTGTAGAAAGCATAGCAAGTCAGAAAACTTACACCATAACCACCCTATTCCTGCCAAACACTGCAGAAAAATTGTGGTCCTACACCAACCCATGTCAACAAAGGTCAAGTGGGGTGCCTGGATTTTCACCCTTGTTAGACTGTGATGAAGTGCCCCAATCTTGTGGTCCCCTGAAGGGTCTCAGAGCCTCAGGGATTCACAGATCACAGCTTTGAGACTTTAAGCTTTACTACTAAATGGGTTAAATTTCTTACTTTTTAAAGATGCTGTGTAGTCCCTCCACCCGCCACCTCCAGGACTACATCTGGGACTACACCTGGCTACTTTAAAAAATTATCATTTATTGTAGAGAAAGCATCTCTCCACATTGCCCAGGTTGGTCTGGAACTTCTGGGCTGAAGAGATCCTCCTGCCTCAGCCTTACAAAGTGCTGGGATTATAGGAGTGAGCCACCGTACCCAGCCTACTACCAGGTTTTATAAATAATATTTTCATCTTATAAAATTTAATAACATGACTAATTCCAAAGCACCTTTGGAAACTGTGAAATAAATATTTATTAAATGAATAATTTCAAGTATCATCACTAATAGTTATTTAAATAACAGTACATTATATAGAAAATATATGGATCTAGCCTGAAATTTCATCACAACTTTAAAAATACATTTTGAAAAGGGATATCATGAATTTTGCTAATGGTAGTCTTTAAACAGAATCATTCTTGAGCATTTCAAAATGGAAAAAAAGGTTGAATACTTACTGAATGAGATTTGACTTCTGATTTGGTTCTGCTCTGTCACTATTTTGTAGATAACTTGAAATCTCTGTGAAATTGCAGAATTCATAGATAAAAAGGGGATGTAATATTTTTTGGAGAAAATTGAGCTATACATTCAGTGAATGTAAACTCTTGTTACTAATGTCATATTCTTTTAAAAGTAGCAGATACATGGAACTGATTATTCAAATTTTATTCTGAATCAGAAAAATCCAGTGTTTATGTTTACTCAATAAAACTGCTGTTTTAAAAGATATATTTTTATCCTTGAAAAGATAATGATACATGAAAATTAACATTTTATTAGAACACAGTCTTATTCAGTCACCTATGTATTAACTATGGGTGATTTCACCGTACGGCAGCAGAGTTAAGTCGTTTGATATGTTGCTTAAAGCCAGAAATACTGTCATCCTTTGGTATATATGTTGGGGATATACCCTGCATATACCAAAATCTGCATATACTCAGGCCTTCATTCAGCTCTGGAGAACTTGCATATATACAGAACGTTGGCCCTCCATATATGCAGGTTTTACATTTTTTTTTCTTGTTTTTTTTTTTTTTTTTTTTTTTTTAATGGATTGGAGGTTTCAGTGGGACGGGAGAATCACAAGGAATCAGGTGTTCAGAGGAATGTATTGAGTAGAGGTGAGGAACTAGGATGTTGAAAAGTAAAAAAAGGAGAGAAGGAGAGGAAGAAAGAGGAAGAAAAAGAGGGAGAGAGAACAGGAATATGGACAGTAAGTGGACCAAGCAGTGTAGCATGATAACTAAGTTATTTGACCTTTCAGAATCTTAATTTTCTCGATTGTTAAATGAACATACTGATACTATTCTGCTCACTTCACAGTGTTTAAAGAAAATAATTTAAAAATAATAAGTGATGACACTATATTAAATAGGATTGCTGGATTATTTAATCATGGAATGCTAAAAAGAGCGACTCAATGTTAATTTCATAAGCTTTTCATTATGTCTTTTGAGTAGATAGTTCATTAGAGTTGTTAAAAGACGTTGCTGTTGAATAATTTTAGGAGTGTAGAAGAAAATGTCTGATATTTTAAAGTATTCTGTTTTAGAATAAAATCCAGCTTTTTAATAGAGCATGCAAGACCAATAATGATCCGATTACTTCCTGGCTCTTTAACCTCCCCTCTCACTATTTGCTATTTTTATACTATCTGCATAAATGATGGAATTAGAGAGGGAAAGGCTAAGATAATAGGAGCAAAAGAAACATCTATGCCAGACAGAAGTAAACTGTGGCTGTGTTTGTTATGATTTGTTTTTACAATCTGGTTGTTTACAGAAACAAAGCAACAAAAACTAAATATGAAATTAAATAATAAGCTATGCTGAATGTTGTTTAAAATTGTAAAAAACAACTTCATAAGAACCTTTATGTTTTCTTACAACTAACTACTATTTTTTAAAATTAATCTTTATTTAAGAGATTCTAAAAAGAGAGCAATTACATATAGGAACTTTTCTTTTTTGAAAAAAATTAAAATTGTATGTCTTATGCAGGCTCTTTAAAATGATAAAAATGTAGAAAATCTACTTGCAGAAAAATTTCCGCAGCTACAGTGTTAAACATTTTCTATTTCTATAGAGGATATTCAAAGAAAAATTGGTATCAGTAAAATGGACAATCACACAAAACCCTATTTGTTTTTAGGGGAGGAGGTGAGAGAATGAGGTGAGACTATACATTTTCAAAGAGAGAGACACTTAGCTACTAGAAATTTAACTAATATTTTATTTTTGCCACAAATACTGGAATTTCCAAACTTTGTGAGAGAAGTAACATAATTTTACTGTTAAAATTCTATGAAAGAAATAGATTTGTGATTTAGATTTAGAGGGAACATCTAACAGTAATACATGTAGGCATGTTGGCTATTACTGTTTTGAATTTACTTCTCCCTTATGATCTGATTTAAATTTGTATATTTTTACTTAGTAAATTATTGGTCTGGGACAACTCATGGATTCTTGCTGGTCTGAAGGTTTTTACTTCTCTAAATGAGCACTTCTGCTGTTGTCTTTGCGTTTATTATTCATTCTAGAACAGATTGCATTTATTATTCATTCTAGAATAGAAAATACACCCAATTAAAGATCTTTATTATTTTTCAAATATTTCTATTTCAGTTATATCAAAGGTATTTGAAATTTGCTTATGAAGCTACCAAAGGGTACAGGTGAAAGAAGGAAACCCTATGCTTGCCGTGCCCTGCCATTCAGTTTTCCTTCCTAAAAGCAACCTCTGTATATATGCATTTATTACATACACATGTAAGTTTAATATGTTTATATTACACATTTGAATAAAAATACATCTTATACAAATGTATACTGTTGTGCATCTTTCCTTATTTACAGTATCTCAAATATTTTTCTTATTTGCGTAAACAGACATCACTTTTTAATACCTGCATAGCATCTTGTTTATGTATAATTGACACATAAGTGTAAATTTGGGTATGGCCACGATGGTGACTAGAAACAGTGGCAATTGGAGGCTCCCATTGAAAAGAACCATAATAAGTTTATGAAACCTTCACTAGCAACCAAGTTATCCAGGTTCTCTAATCAGAAATAACTAGGTGGCTGGTGTGATCCATAGAAAGGAAGGAAAAGCAGTGTGATGTCACAGCCCACTTGAGAGCCACATGGGGCAGGGGAACCCCCACCCCCCAGCCAAGGAATGCAGTAAGCTTGCTAACCAGCAGGGAAACCATGCTTTTTCCATGGAACTGTGCCACCCATGGATCAGAAGATCACATACTTGAACTCACACTACAAGGGCCTAATGTGGAGCCATGCAGATTCTCAGTAGCCCCTCAGCTGGAATCTGCTTAAGCTTATGGAGCTCTGTGGGGGGAGGGGGGGAAGACAGGGGGCAGGGCAGGGGACTAGCACCACAGCTGCAGCTGCCTACTGTCTAAGCCATTTGAGCTTTTTGGGGTAGGGGCAGCAGCCAGCACTGTGACTCACAACTGCCTAGCATGCTAAGCTCCCTGTTAGGGGAAGGGTAACATCCATCTCTGTAGCTCCAGGCCTCATTTTTCCCCTGCTGGAGCTAGGGCTGCTGAATGGCGTGGTCCCAAGACCTGTACTCCACAGTCCGATATACCCCAGCCGTGGCAGACTGCAGCCAGAATCCCTCTTCAGGCCTGATGTGACTCATCCTTCCTCACTGGGTCAGGTTTCCCAGCAAGAACTCCAAAAACTCCAGCCAAAAGCTCAGGGACAAAAACCAAATCTCCCTGGGCTTGAACCCTAGGGGAAGGGGTGGCTGCCATCTCTATGGACCAGCAGGCTTAGCCTTTCCTCCTGGTAGTGCTGGGGAATACAGGCAGCCCAGACAAGCTGGCAAACACACTTCAAGATAATATCAAGGAGAACATCCCCAACCTAGCAAGCCAGGCCAACATGCAAATTCAGGAAATACAGAGAACACCACTAAGATACTTCACAAAAAGATCAACCCAAAGACACAAAATCATCAGATTCTCCAAGAACAAAATGAAGGAAAAAAATGTAAGGGCCGCCAGAGAGAAAGACCAGGCCATCTACAAAGGGAAGCCCATCAGACTAATAACGTAACTCTCAGCAGAAACTCTATAAGCCAGAAGAGATTGGGGGCCAATATTTAACATTCTTTTTTTTTTTTTTTTTTTTTTTTTTGAGACAGAGTCTCATTCTGTCACCAGGCACCAGGCTGGAGTGCAGTGGCAGGATCTCGGGTCACTACAACCTTCACCTCCCGGTTTCAAGCAATTCTCCTGCCTCAGCCTCCCGAGTAGCTAAGACTACAGGCGCATGCCACATGCCCAGCTAATTTTTGTATTTTTAGTAGAGATGGGGTTTCACCATGTTGGCCAGGATGGTCTTCATCCTCATGATCCGCCTTCCTCGGCCTCCCAAAGTGCCGGGATTACAGGCGTGAGACACCATGCCCAGCCCCAACATTCTTAAAGAAAAGAATTTTAAACCCAGATTTCATATCCAGCCAAACTGAGCTTCAGAAGCACAGGAGAAATGAAATCTTTTCCAGACAAGCAAATACTGAGGGATTTCGTTACCACCAGGCCTGCCTTGCAAGAGCTCCTAAAAGAAGCACTAAATATGGAAAGGAAAAACTGTTACCAGCCACTGCAAAAACACACCAAAATATAAAGACCAATGACACTATGAAGAAACTGCCTCAACTAGTGTGCAAAATAACCAGATAGCATCATGATGACAGGATCAAATTTATACATAATAATACTGACCTTAAATGTAAATGGCCCAAATGCCCCAATTAAAAACACAAATTAGATAAAGAGTCAAGACCCATTGGTGTGCTGTATTCAGTAGACCCATCTCACGTGTAAAGACACACATAGGCTCAAAATAAAGGGATGGAGGAAAATTTACCAAGCAAATGAAAAGCAAAGATAAACAAGGGTTGCAATCCAAGTCTCTGACAAAACAGACTTTAAAACAACAAAGATCAAAAAAAGACAAAGAAGGTCATTACATAATGGTAAAGGGACTAATTCAGCAAGAAGAACTATCTATTCTAAATCTATATGTACCCAATACAGGTGTACCCATATTCATAAAACAAGTTCTTAGAGACCTAAAGAGACGTAGACTCCCACACAATAATAGTGAGATATTTTAACATCCCACTGTCAATATTAGATGAACAAGAGAGAAAATTAACAAGAGTATTCAGGACTTGAACTCAGCTCTGAATCAAGTGAACGTAATAGATTTCTACAGAACTCTCCACCCCAAATCAACAAAATATACATTTGTCTTGGTGACATATGGCACTTATTCTAAAATCAACCACATAATTGTGAGTAAAACATCCTCAGCAAATGCAAAAGAACTAAAATCATAACAGTCTCTCATACTACCTTGCAGTCACTTTAGAACTCAGGATTAAGAAACTCACTCAAAACCACACAATTACATGGATATTGAACAACCTGGTTCAGAATGACTCCTGGGTAAATAATGAAATTAAGGTAGAATTCAAGATGTTCTTTGAATCCAAGGAGAGTGAAGAAACAACATACCAGATCTCTGGTACACAGCTAGAACAGTGTTAAGAGAGAAACTTATAGCACAAAATGCCCACATCAGAAAGCTAGAAAGGTCTCAAATCGACACCCTAACATCACAAAAAAGCTAGAGAGGCAAGAACAGACTATTTCAAAAGCTGGCAGAAAACAAGAAATAACTGAGATCAGAGCAGAATTGAAGGAGATGGAGACACTCCAAAAAAATCAATGAATCCAAGAGCTGGTTTTTTGAAAAAATTAACAAAATAGATAGACTGCTAGCTAGACTAATAAAGAAGAAAAGAGAAAAGAATTGAATAGATGCAATAAAAAAATGATAAAGGGGATATCACTGTGGACCCACCATGAATAGAAACCAGTATAAAGAGAATACTATAAACACCTCTATGCAAATAAAATAGAAAATCTAGAAGAAATTGATGAATTCCTGGACACATACATCATCCCAATACTAAACCAGGAAGCAGTTGAATCCCTGAATAGACCAATAATAAGTTCTGAAATTGAGGCAGTTATTAGTAGCCTACCAACCAAAAAAAGCCCAGGACCAGATGGATTCACAGCCAGATTCTACCAGAAGTACAAAGAGGTGCTGGTACCATTCCTCCTGAAACTATTCGAAACAGTTGAAAAAGGAGAGACTTCTACCTACTCATTTTGTGAAGCCAGTATCATCCTGATATGAAAACCAGGAAGAGACACAACATAAAAAGAAAACTTGAGACCAATATCCCTGTTGAACATTGATGCATAAATCCTTAATAAAATACTGGTAAACCAAATCCAGCAACACATGCCAAAACTTATCCATCATGATCAAGTAGGCTTCATCCCTGGGATGTAAGGCTGGTTCAACATACCCAAAGCAATAAACATAATCCAGCACATAAACAAAACCAAAGACAAATGACATGATTATCTGGATAGATGCAGAAAAGGCCTTTGATGAAATTTAACATCTCATCTTAAAAACTCTTAATAAACTAGGTATTCATGGAACATATCTCAAAACAATAAGAGCTCTTTATGACAAACCCACAGCCAATATCATACTGAAAGGGCAAAAGCTGGAAGCATTCCCTTTGAAAACTGGTACAAGACAAGGATGCCTTCTCTCACCAGTTCTATTCAACATAGTATTGGAAGTTCTGGCCAGGGCAATCAGGCAAGAGAAAGAAATAAAAGGTATACAAATAGGAAGAGAGGAAGTCAGATTGTCTCTGTTTGCAGGCAACATGATTTTGTGTTTAGAAAACCCCATCATTTCATTCCCCAAAACTCCTTAAACTGATAAGCAACTTCAGCAAAGTCTCAGGATACAAGCATTTTTATATACTGTCAATATACAAGCAGGGAACCAAATCATGAATGAACTCCCATTCATAATCACTACAAAGAGAATAAAATACCTAGGAATACAGCTAAAAAGGGAAGTGAAGGGCCTCTTCAAGGAGAGCTAGAAACCACTGCTCAAGGAAATAAGAGAAGATTCAAAGAAATGGAAAAACATTCCATGCTCATGGATAGAAATAATCAATATTGTGAAAATGGCCATACTGCATAATTTATAAATTCAATGCTATTACCATCAAACTACCATTGACATTCTTCACAGAATTAGAAACCTACTTTAAACTTCATATGGAACCAAGGAAGACCCCATATAGCCAAGACAATCCTGAGCAAAAAGAACAAAGCCAGACTATCATGCTTCCTGACGTCAAACTATGCTATAAGGCTACAGTAATCAAAACAGTTATGGTACTGGTACCAAAGCAGGCATATAGGCCAATGGAACAGAACAGAGACCTCAGAAAAAACACCACACATCTACAACCATTTGATCTTCAACAGACCTGATAAAAACAAGCAATGGGGAAAGGATTCTTTATTTAATAAATGTTTCTAGGAAAACTGACTAGCCACATATAGAAAACTGAAACTGGACCCCTTCCTTTAACCTTATTCAAAAATTAACTCAAGATATATTAAGGACTTAAATGTAAAACCCAAAACCATAAAAACCCTAGAAGAAAACCAGGCAATATTATTCAGGACATAAGCATGGGCAAAGACTTCTTGATGAAAACGACAAAAGCAATTGCAACAAAAACCAAAATTGACAAATAGGATCTAGTTAAACCAAAGAGCTTCTGCACAGCAAAAGGAAGTATCCTCAGAGTGAACAGGCAAACTACAGAATGGGAGAACATTTTTGCATTACATATCTGACAAAGGTCTAATATCCAGAATTTACAAAGAATGTAAATAAATTTACCAGAAAAAAAAGCAAACAACCCCGTCAAAAAGTGGGCAAGGGATACGAGCAGACACTTCTCAAAAGAAGACATACATGCAGCTAACAAACATATGAAAAAAAGCTCAACATCACTAATCATTAGAGAAATGCAAATCAAAACCGCAATGAGATATCACCTCAGGCCAACCAGAATGGTGATTATTAAACAGTCAAGAAACAATAAATGCTGGTGAGGCTGTGGAGAAATATGAATGCTTTTACACTGTTGGTGGGAATGTAAAATAGTTCAACCATTGTGAAAGACAGTATGGAGATTTCTCAAGGATCTAGAACTAGAAATACCATTTGACCCAGCAATGCCATCACTGGGTATATACCCAGAGGAATATAAATCATTCTACTATAAAGATACATGCCCATGTGTGTTTATTGTAACACTCTACAATAGCAAAGACTTGGAACCAACCCAAATGCCCATCAGTGATAGACTGGATAAAGAAAACATGGTACATATACACCATGGAACACTACACTATCAAAAAAGAGAAAGAGATTATGTCCTTTGCAGGGACATGGATGAAGCTGGAAGTCATCATCCTCAGCAACCTAACACACGAACAGAAAACCAAACACTGCATGTTCTCACTCTTAAGTGGGAGTTTGAAGAATGAGAATTCATGAACACAGGGAGAACAACACACACCAAGGCCAGTTGAGGGCTTGGGGGCAAAGGGAGGGAATTTAGAGGATGGGTCAGTAGGTGCAGCAAACCACTATAGCACATATATACTTATGTAACAAACCTGCACATTCTGCACATGTATCCCAGAACTTAATGTAATTTTAATGGTCAAAAAATAACTGTACATTTGTTGGATACAATGTGATGTTTCAATTCAGGTATACATTGTATAATGGTCAAACCAGGCAATTAGTATATCTAACAGTTTAAACATTTATCATTTCTGTGTGGTTATAATATTCAAATTGCTGTCTTCTGGCTATCTTGAAATATATACTGTGTTCTTATTTGCTATAGTCACCCTAACTATTCCAAACAACCTGGAAAAAGTTTCAAAAGCTGGAGGTTTTGGTGCTCAATTGATTGAACAGTTTGATTAAAGATTTCCAAATGAATTTCAAAAACATGTACCCAAGTTTAAATGATTTATTCATATAAGTACTCAATATCATTGCAGGGTAGTTTTGTTGATTTACAAAATAGTTCTTCAAAGGCTCAAGCTATTTTCCCCATTTTAGTTTAGAGGCATCTCAAAACTTCATAGAAGAAATGGTAAGCTTAAACTATTAAGTCCCTTTCTGCCTATCTTCCTACATCCTTTTTTGCCTTCCAATAATTGTGAATAATAGGATTAGCAAGAGACAAATGAGAGAAAACCTGATAAGATACTCAATCTCCATGCTTCCACAAATATTTTGTAAATATTTGGAGATGGTTATATAGTAGTTAAATGTTATCTCATCATATGCTGTAGCTAAAAATCCTGTTATGAGTATAACACTTTCTTCCTGTATTTCACAAGAATTGAGCCACATTTAGAGGCAGCCACCCACCATTTTCTGGACATTAATTTACAAGATAAATAACTACCCTTTAGGGAAATTAAATATTTATATATTTTAAGCATTTCAGTATTTAACACAACATGATAAGGACATAATACGAAAATATTTCAATCTAAAGCAGTAACTTACGGAGTCTGCGAGATTGCCAGATTTGCTTGGACTTGCCAGATGCTGTTTTAGAAGTAAGCCAAGATGTGAATATTTTATATTTTTAAATATAAAATAAGTATTTCTAATTAAATAGTTTTTACATGACACTCCGGACTATAGATTACGTGGTTCCCAGTTTTTCTTCCATTAAACTTTCATTTAGTAGGAAGTACAGAGCTAGAGAGTCCCTATCATCAATATTTTTTATTGTAAATCTCTTCCTAATTTTAGTAGAACATGAAACTTTTAAATTATTAGACATTGAATGTATGAAGAACTCTTAATAATCTATTATACATAGGTATTAAAATGTAAGAGTTAAGACTAGTCTGGGTATTTAAAAACTTAGTAATTTTAAAGATGGATGCAAAGGTGTTTTTAAAAAGAGAGTATTCGAATGTTTCAGGAGATATTCAGGTTAAAATATTTGTATCTTAGATAATTTGCCAATGACATTAATATAATGCCTCCTTCTAATGACAACGTTTTTGTTAGGGCCTTAAGTTTTGAATAGAGTTCCTATAGCTTTCAGTAACTAAAAGATTAGCAATGTTTTCTAAACAACCATTCTTTTAAAAATAAAATAGCACTATTAAACAGGATTAGGACTCCATATTAGATCGAACGCACCCTGAAATGAGGAGCCCTATCTATCACATGAAACCTGTACTGTAGTCCCCTTTTATCCAGAGGGGATAAATTCCAAAACTGTCAGTGAATGACTGAAACCACAGGTAATACCCGAACCCAAGTACTGTGATACCACAACAGCTGATATGATAACCCAGATGGCTGATAAGTGAATAATAAGTGGGTAGCCTATACAGTGTGAATTCACTGGACAAAGGAATGATCCATGTCCCAGTTGGATGGAATGGGAAGGTATAAAATTTTATACTCCTCAGAATGGCACATAATTTAAAACTTAAATATTATTTCTGGAAATCTTTATTTAATATTTTCAGAACACAGTTGACCTTGGAAGGCAGGACTGCAGATAAGGGAAGACTATTCTCATTGCCTGGCAAAGTCCCTGATTCTTAGTAAGTGATGTCTTTCCTTAATGAAATTACAGACCTAATTTTATGTTTCAGCCTTTCCCCTTGTAAGAAGTATATCCAAGAAAAGTACAAAGCATTCCAAAGGAGAAATGTATCTTTTTGTCAAGTCAGCGAATGCTTAGTAAGGAGAAGACATTTGAGTTATCAATGTCAAGAGAGAAGCTGGACTTCAGGAACAAAGTTGTTGCCATAAAAAAATAAGAAGTGGTTTGTGAAATAATGAGTGTCCACTGCATTAGATATATAAAGGAAAGTAATAGAAAACTACATTGGAGAAATGGGAATTTTTGAGCCAGAAAAGCATATTTGGATTTGTACTTATTAGGACGATTAACTGACAATAGTGCTCATAAAATGGACTGGATCAGAGATCTTTAGTACAACTGTAAATGCTTTACATACTATTTCAATAAATCACCCTGGGTTCTCAGTTATTCATGTTTTAAAAGTTCATTGATAACTTTATATTAAGATGCAGAATTGCTTTTACAAGTACAAATATATGCCAAATAGATTCCAGTTATCAATCATTTGGTAATTTACTCCTCTTTGTTTATCAATTTCAAAATATGTTCCAAGGCATGGAATCTGAGAAATGTCTTTTACAAAACATTGTACATATTATATGAGCTGTGTTAAAATGAATCTTATCTTAGTTTGTGCATCATCACATTTCAGAAGCTGTTACCCAGGTCGTGATGCGTCTTTTTTCACATACATGTGAATATGAAAATAGCACTGTATATTTTAATGGAAACACAAATATTATTTTTCCCCGTGTTTATTTTATACTGTTTTGTTTTGTCTATAGCCTACTTTGTTAGATCTGCTTGTTTGCCCTCAGGCACAACATCTGTTAAGATAATAAATCGTTGGTGGTTGAGTAGAATCTTGAGAAATGATCAAGATGAGAGAAGCAGTATTGTACCAAAGTTAAGAGCTCAGATT
Source organism: Callithrix jacchus (assembly GCF_049354715.1). NCBI lineage: Eukaryota > Metazoa > Chordata > Mammalia > Primates > Cebidae > Callithrix > Callithrix jacchus. Next base: position 101,662,179 of record NC_133509.1, read on the forward strand.
TGGGCTTCACAATCTGAATTGAAATATTAGGTTTTCCACTAAATAAGGCTTTTTAACCTATGTGTCTCACTTTCTACGTCTGTAAACTTGGGAGAGTAATCAAAGATGCCGCCTACTTCTTAGGATTATCGTGAGACTTAAATTAGGTAATACATATAAAAGTTCATAGTCTGATAAGTGGAAAGCATGCTATAGATTTTAGCTATAAATCATTATTTTCATAATTTGAGTTATATACTCAAAGAAAAGTCCACATATACCTTACTAGAATAGTTATCAAATTTTATTGTACAGAATTTTTCAAAGTATTTCTTTTGTTTGTTTCTTTTTCCATAGGTTATTGGGGTACAGGTTGTGTTTGGTTACATGCATAAATTCTTTAGTGGTGATTTGTGAGATTTTGGTGCACCCATCACCCAAGCAGTGTACACTGAACACTATTTGTAGTCTTAACCCTCTCTCACTACCCTTCCTCCAAGTCCTTAAAGTCTGTTTTATCATTTTATGCCTGTGTGTCTTCATAGCTTAGCTCCTACATATTATTGAGAATATACAGTGTTTGGTTTTTCATTCCTGAGTTACTTCACTTAGAATCATAGTCTCTAATCTCATCCAGGTCTCTGTGAATGCCGTTAATTCATTCCTTTTTATGGCTAAGTAGTATTCCATCGTGTGTGTGTGTGTGTGTGTGTGTGTATGTGTATGCGCCACAGTTCCTTTTTTTTTTTTTCCTTGAGATGGAGTCTCACTCTGTTGCCCAGACTGGAGTTCAATGGCACAATCTCAGCTCACTGCAACCGCTGCCCACCAGGTTCAAGTGATTCTCCTGCCTCAGCCTCCTGAGTAGCTGGGATTACATTAGGTGCCTGCCACTGTGCCTGGCTAATATGCCACAGTTTCTTTATTAACTCGTTGATTGATGGGCACTTGGATTGGTTTCATGATTTTACAGTTGTGACGTATACTGCTATAAACATGCGTGTGCAAGTATCTTTTTGATATAATGACTTCTTTTCCTCTCAGTAGTTACCCAGTGGGATTACTGGATCAAATGGTAGTTCTACTTTTAGTTCTTTAAGGAATCTCCACACTGGTTTACATAGTGATTGTACTAGTTTACGTTTCCACCAGCAGTGTAGAAGTATTCTCTGACTGCTCCATCCACACCAGCATCTGCTGGTTTTTGATTTTTTGATTATGGCCATTCTTGCAGGAGTAAGGTGGTATCACATTGTGGTTTTGATTTGCATTTCCCTGATCATTGGTGATGTTGAGCATTTTTTCATGTGTTTGCTGGCCATTTGTATATCTTTTCAAAATTGTCTATTCATGTCCTTAGCCCCACTTTTAGATGGGATTTTTTGGGATTTTTTTGTTGTTGTTGATTTGTTCGTTTGTTGTATATTCCAGATATTAGTCCTTTGTCAGATGTATAAATTGTGAAGATTTTTTCCTACTTCATGGGTTGTCTGTTTTGTTGCTTTTGCCATACAAAATTCTGTTGCATTAGTCTGTTTGCCTGTTTTTATACCAGTACTATGCTGTTTTGGTGACTGTGGCTGTATAGTATAGTTTCAAATCTGGTAGTGTGATGCCTCCAGATTTTTTTTTTCTCTTAGTCTTGCTTTGGCTATGTGGGCTCTTTTTTGTTTTCATATGAATTTTAGAATGGTTTTTTTCTAGTTCTGTGCAGAATCATGGTGATATTTTGTATAGGGATTGCACTGAATTTGTGGGTTGCTTTTGGCACTATGGTCATTTTCTTTTTTATTTTTGTTCTTAAATTACCAGTTCAATCTTGCTGCTTATTATTGGTCTGTTCAGGGTATCTAATTTTTCCTAGGAGGGTTGTATCTTTCTAGGGAATTATTTATCTCTTCTAGGTTTTCTTTTACCATTATATAATATGCCTCTTTGTCTTTTTTAATTGCTGTTGCTTTAAAGTTTGCTTTGTCTAATATAAGAATAGCTACTCTTGCTGGCTATTTTTGTCCATTTGCAGGAAATGCCCTTTTGCACCCCTTTATTTTAAGTTGATGGGATTCCTTAGTCTTAGATGAGCCTCTGGAAGGCAGCAGATGGTTGGTGAATTCTTAACCATTCTGCAGTTCTTTGTCTTTTAAGTGGAGCATTTAAACCATTTACATTCAATGTTAGTAGTGAGATATGAGATACCATTTCATTCATCATGCTGTTTTTTGCCTGTGTACCTTGGTTTTTTGTTTTCTAAATTGTATTTTTTATAGGTCCTGTGAGGTTTATGTTTTAAATATTAGGTTCTGTTTTGATGCTTTTCCAGGATTTTTTCAAGATTTAGAACTTGTAGCAGTTCTTGTAGTGGTGGCTTGGTAGTGACGAATTCTCTCAGCATTTGTTTGTCTGAAAAAGACTAAGGCTATCTTTCCTTCATATATGATGCTAAATTTCACTGGATACAAAATTCTTGGTTGATAATTGTTCTGTTTGAGGAGGTTGAAGACAGAAACCTAATCCCTTCTAGCTTGTAGGGTTTCTGCTGAGAAATTTATGGTTAATCTAATAGGTTTTCCTTTACAGGTTACCTGGTGCTTCTATCTCACACCTCTTAAGATTCTTTCCTTCTTCTTCTTTTTTTTTTTTTTTTTTTTGAGACGGAGTTTCGCTCTTGTTTACCCAGGCTGGAGTGCAATGGCGAGATCTCGGCTCACCGCAACTTCCACCTCCTGGGTTCAGGCAATTCTCCTGCCTCAGCCTCCCGAGCAGCTGGGATTACAGGCACCCACCACTGTGCCCAGCTAATTTTTTGTATTTTTAGTAGAGACAGGGTTTCACCATGTTGACCAGGATGGACTCAATCTCTTGACCTCGGGATCCACCCGCCTCGGCCTCCCAAAGTCTTTCCTTCCTCTTAAGTTTGGATAACCTGATGACAGTTGTGCCTAGGCGATGATCTTTTTGTGATGAATTTTCCAGGTGTTCTTTGTGCCCTTTGTATTTAGATATCTAGGTCTCTAGCAAGGCTGGGAAGTTTTCCTTGATTATTCCACAGAATATATTTACCAAGCTTTTAGAATCCTCTTCTTCCTCAGGAACACCGATTATTCTTAGGTTTGGTCATTTAACATAATCCCAAACTTCTTTGAGGCTTTGTTCATATTTTCTTATTCTTTTTTCTTTGTCTTTTTTGGATTGGGTTAATTGGAACACCTTGTCTTTGATCTCTAAATTTCTTTCTTTTACTTGTTAATTCTGTTGCTGAGACTTTCCAGAGCATTTTGCATTTCTATAAGTGTGTCCAGTGTTTTCTGAAGGTTTGATTTTTTTTATGCTGTCTATTTCATTGAATATTTCTTCCTTCACTTCTTATCTCACTTTTTAAAAAAATTTCCTTGCATTGGGCTTTGCCTTTCTCTGGTATCTCCCTGATTAACTTAATAACTAACCTTCTGAATTCTTTTTTGGTAAATCAGGGATTTTTTTTGGTTTGGATCCATTGCTGCTGAGGTAGTATGATTTTTTGAGGGGTGTTAAACAAGCTTGTTTTGTCATATTGTTGAATACATTGAGTTCCAAGTTTCTCTTCAAAGAATCAGTATGCCAGTATGTTCAGTTTCTGTGTTCTTTGTTCTCCATTTTAAAGTTTAACTTCCTCATTCTCTTGGTGTCCTTTCCTCTAGTTTCAATAACAACCTTCCTGACAGCTATAAGTAGTAACTCATATCTGTACCCCTGGTCACCTCCTCTGTCCTGAGTCACCCCTGGTCACCTGTTCCATCTTGAGTAACCCTGGTCACCTGCTCTGACCTGAGTCACTTTTAGTCAGTCACTTGTTCTGCAACCGTCTTTCCCACCAAAACTGCTCACCCCACCCCTCTGGCTCTACCCCTGCTCGCTCTCTCTTTTTATTTTTTTTGAGACAGAGTCTCACTCTGTTGCCCAGTCTCGATTGCACTGGCACGATCTCAGCTCACTGCAGTCTCCATCTCCTGGGTTCAAACAATTGTCCGGCCTCAGCCTCCCAAGTAGCTGGGACTATAGGCACACACCACCATGCCTGGCTAATTTTTTGTATTTTTCATAGAGATGGGGTTTCACTGTGTTGCCCAGGCTGGACTCAACTCATGATCTCAGGCAATCCACCCACCTCAGCCTCCCAAAGTGTTGGGATTACTGACATGAGCTACTGTGCCTGGCCTATCCATGCTCCCTTTAAAATAGCCAATCAGAATCAGCTTAGAATGTGCATTCTATCCCTAAGCAATGGGGAAACAACACAGCAGTAGGAGCTACTTGCTTCAGGAAAGAGAATCCCTTCCCCTCCCTTTTTCAGGTATGCTCTCACCATTGCTTCATCTGTGAGACACACCCTTTTATAGAAGTAAATTGTCTTGCTGAGAAAATTTATGTTTGAGTGCTATTTCTTTTGCAGCACCAAAAGTTTATTTATAAAATATTACCAGGGTTGGTTTTCTGGTTCCTTATAATTTGGGTAGCCTCTGTCAGAGGGAAGGTCTAGGGCTGAAGGCTGTTATTCAGATTCTTTTGGCCCACTGTGTTTTCCCTTGATGTAGTACTCTCCCCCTTTTCCGATGGAGGTGGCTTCCTGAGAGCGAGGTACAGTGATTGTTATTTCTCTTTTGGTCTAGCTACCCAGCAAGCCTACCCGGCTCCGTAGGTTTTCTGCACAGAGTCCTGTGATGTGAACCATCTATGAGTCTCTCAGCCGTGGATACCATCAACTGTTCTGGAGGAGGTGACAAGGGGGTAAAATGAACTGTGAGCATTCTTAGCTTTGGTGGTTTAATGCTCTATTTCTGTGCTGGTTGGCCTTCTGCCAGGTGGTGGCACTTTCCAAAGAGCATCAGGTGTAGTAGTATGGGGAGGAACCAGTGGTCGGCAGGGCCCTAGAACTTCCTAGTGTATATCCTTTGTGTTCAGCTACCAGGGTGGGTAGGGAAGGACCATCAAGTCGGGTCAGGGCTTGGTTGTCTGAACTCAGACTTTCCTTGGGTAGGTCTTACTGCAGCTGCTCTGGGGGATGAGGGTGAGGTTCCTAGGTCAATGGAGTTATGTCCCTAGAAGTATTATGACTGCCTTTACCAAGTCATGCAGGTTGTCAGGGAAGTTGGGGAAATCCAGCAGTCACAGGCCTCACCTAGCTCCCATGTAATCCAAAGAGCCAGACTCACTCCCACCATGCCCCTTCTAGCAGCACCTAGTCTGTTTTCAGGCAGTGGGCAAGCAGGGCTGAGAACTTGCCCCAGGCTAACTGCCTCCCAGCTGTGAAAGAAAGTAGGGCTTTAGTTTTCCCCTCCTGTGGAGTCTGCATGCCAGATTTGTGCCCTCCCCCAAGTTCTCTCCAGGAGGCTTTTTGACCAGTTCACATTGTTACAGCAATGAGCTGGAGATTTTCTTCTCCCTGTGGCATTTTTCCCATACCTCTGGCTGCCCTCTAGGAAGATCCCTGTGATGCCAGGTAGGAATGGCCTACTTGTGGACCCAGGGAGCTCACAGGGCCTTTTTGTCTCTGATTCCTCTATCTCTGTATTTTGCTTGGCTATCTAAATTGACTCAGCTTCAGGTTAGGTCAGAATCTTCTCCTGTAAACTAGACATTCAGTTTCCCCAGTGGGGATGTGTGTTTGGGGGACAGAGGATCTTTTTCTCTCACTTCCACAGTTTGGACACTCACAGCATTGTAGGTATCTTCCAGGTCCTGCAGGAGCAGTCTACTTTGTTGAGAGGGTCTGTGGGTCCTCTCAGGTTTCCTGATTTATTCCTGCAGTCTTTCTGTAGCTAAAATTTACCATGTGAGCCACTTCTTGCTGCTCTGTTTGTCTGAGTCAGAGCTGCCATCTAGTCCTGGCTCCCATCCACCATGATGGCCAATCTCCCTGCTGCACAAATTTGTTAAAAATGTATATTCCCATGTCATGGTGAGGAGATTCTGATTCATTAAAATAGGAACAATATCCAGAAAATTGATGTTTTTAGGAAATATCATAGATAACCTGTTACAGAAAGTTTCTTTGGGTTTCAAAACTGCAATAGTTGCACTGTGACTAATACATTTAGGTACTACTAGTGACCATGTAAATCATAAAACTTTGGAAAGAAATTTGACATTTTTTAAAGTGTTATTAAAATTTTATACAATTTGATTCAATAATCTTATTTTTGATTGTTTTATATAAGGAAATTATCTAAAGGTTATTTTAATTTATACATTATTTACAAAATTTTGATATTAAAAATGACATAGAATCTAAATTATTTGGCGTGGCATGGTGGATCACCGAGGTCAGGAGTTCAATACCAGCCTGACCAACATGGAGAAACCCTGTCTCTACTAAAAATACAAAATTAGCCAGGTGTGGTGGAGCATGCCTGTAATCCCAGCTACTTGGGAGGCTGAGGCAGGAGAATCACTTGAACCCATGAGCAAGAGGTTGCAGTGAGCCAAGATTGTGCCATTGCACTCAGCCTGGGCAACAAGAGTGATACTCCATCTTAAAAAAAAAAAATCTAAATTATTGTTTATCTGCTCAATGGAATATTATATAACCATTAAATTTTATAAGTATGAATACTATAGTATGAGGGAAATATAAAGGAAGATCAAAAGTGTAATTCATATTTATTTTTACAGTACATTTGCAATTGTCTGGATATATAAATAGGCAAGTAAATGAAGAGTGAAGGAATATGTCCAATTTAAAGTAGTTGGTTTTGGCCAGATATGGCAGCTCATGCCTTTAATTCCAGCACTTTGGGAGGCTGAGATGGACAGATCACATGAGCCTGGCCAAAATGGTGAAACCCCGTCTGTACTGAAAATTCAAAAATTTTCTTGGAGTGGTGATGCACATCTGCAATTTCGGCTACTTGGATGGCTAAGGCAGAAGAATCACTTGAACATGGGAGGCGGGGTTTGCAGTGAGCCACAATTGTGCCACTGCACTCCAGCTGGGTGACTGAGCAAGAATCTGTCTCAAAAATAAAGTGATTGGTCTAGCCTTAATTAAAAGGGGAAAAAATGTACCATGAAAATATTATAAACTATTTTCACAATATTCAGTGAAACATCCTTTTAGACTCAGCTTTTTTTGTGTTATATAGTATCTCTCAAAATAAAACAGAACAAAATGTTGTACATCTTATTACAAACCACCTGCTATAAAGTTAGAGGAATTGGGTCCTCTCTATTCCATTAATAGATTAGAAACCTGACTTCAGGGACTCTACGACCCTTGAAGATAGAGAAAGTGCATTAATTAATTGTCAACAAAATTGTAGAGCTTTGCAGTAAGAGTTCATGACGGCTGGTATATGAAGAAAACTGATAGACATTACTTAAGGATAGGAAACTTTATATACATGCACCATAAACCAATCAACAACCAGTAAGTATAAATTAGGTACTCTCATCTCTTGCTGCTATCTTTTATAGATGAATAACTAATTAATTAAATGATAGTTATAATGGCAAATGGTAAAGCAATCAGATGACAAAACTCGAAAGAAAATGAAAAATACGATTTAATACACACAGGGTATGCTATAGTTTTCCATTGAAACACAATTTTTTCATTCTACAATCACCCCTATTTTTATGATAATCAAAGTAAGACTAATTTGTGTAAAAGTTAATCTTATTAAACTTGGCCTGACTCTTTACCTATGTGCAGAAAAAATAGTGATTGACCATGTAGGGTGTTTTTTAGTTTGCTTTGCTGGAACTTTTCATAAGCAATCTCAGATTAGACTTTTAAAAACCTCTTGAGGCTAGGAAGCTAAACTGAGAACTCATCATCAGCTCTTATCTTCTGTACCTATAGATTCAAGTGATATCTTTCTTCTTGAGGTCTACAAGTTATCTTGAGGTTCCTGGGCCTACTTTGTGAGTAAAGAAGTCACTTCCTGGACTCTAAGCCAAGAGTCTAAGCCAAGTAACAGACCAGTTTTCCAAGGGGGCTTTATTAGCATTCATCTGTTAAAGTTAACCTTAGTTCCTTAAAGCTGACTGTCATATCTGATTTTACACATCATTTTCATAAAAGTACTCACTAATGGTTTCCAAGTTCTGGAGGGATCAAGTAGGGAGAAAAGGTAATTATTTCAATTTTATTTGTAAATGTATTATCTAGGCTAGGCATGGTGGGTCATGCCTGTAATCTCAGCATTTTGAGATTCCAAGGCAAGAGGATAGCTTGAACCTAAGATTTCAAGGCTGCAGTGAGCTATGATCACACTACTGCACTCTTGACTTGTTGACGGAGAGGGACGTATCTTTGCAAAAAAGGAAGAAGAGTATAACCTATTACATTGCTGTAAGCTGTAAATAGCTTAAGAGAAAATGGTTTTTTAAAATCTGTAAGCCAAAGCACTAAAGAGCCAGCAAAATTTCAAAGAAAGGTTTATTAAGTAATTATAATCACCTTATTCAGTTTATTTAGTCTGAATTTATATTATTAATTCTTATTCTGCTGTATCTTGGCTTGGCAATTTTATGAGCTCATCAATTGCTTCATTAGAGTTCTAGAAATTCTTAACCTAGTCTAATGGTATGATCTTAAAGTTATCAGAAACCTTTATTCTGTAGCACTTTTCAGAGCCTTTTCCCTTAAACACTTTGGCCTATTGAAATTATAAATGCTTTGAGAGAAGAATCAAAGTAAAACTATAAATTGAGCATGACAAAAGGCTTAATATCACCATAGTTAAAGATCTGATGAGAGTTCATTTGCTAAGGAAATTTAGTTATTGCTATGGCTAATGATATTTTAACATAATAATTGGAATTGTGACTGATAACATTATGCCAAATCTATCTGAATAACAACCATATTGACAAATTTCTATAAACTTTATGTAACTCCTGAAATACTTACATTAATAACATATATTCATGTAAATATAACCTAAAGAAGGCCTAGCATCAGTTCTTATTTGATAGTACTTCCTCTGTAATTTAACAAATCAAACTACTTAATATAACATCTTTTACAAGACGAGAGATAAATCCTTTGATATTTTCCAGGAAACTCTCAGTGTTAATTTGCAGTCAAAAATACTTTATGTAGAATTTAATTTGGGTGGCACAGGGGCTCACACCTGTAATTCCAGCGCTTTGGAAGGCTAAGTTGGGCAGATCACCTGAGGTCAGGAGTTCAGGACCAGCCTGACCAACATGGTGAAACCTCGTTTCTACTAAAAATGCAAAAATTATCCAGGTACGGTAGTGTGGGCCTGTAATCCTAGCTACTCAGGAGACTGAGGCATGAGAATTGCTTAAACCTGGCAGGCAAAAATTGCAGTGAGCTGAGATGACATCATTGCTTTTCAGCCTGGGCAATAAGTGAAATTCCATCTCAAAGAAGAGAATTTGATTTGGGAAAGTTTTTCAAAAATGTCAAAAGATTTTAAACACTAGGATCACACATAGTTATAAAGCAATACTTATCTATTTAAACAAATTAAGAATAAAATATTATATAAGCAAATACAGGAGTTTCATAGTTCTAAATAAAACAGTAATTTTAACATTGAGAACATTCCACTTTTTTAGTCAAAAGAACTGATAAAAGTAATATAAGATTTTTCTAACACACAAAAGTTTGATTTTCTAGGCAGATTACTTATAAAGTGGGAGGAAAATCCTATCATATATCTTATGAAGAGCAGACCACTAATCCAAGAAACATTTGTCATTTTTACAGAGGACACAAAATTCTAGTATGGCATGTTAATACTAAAGCTATTAACATCTATTAATACTAAAGCTTTTTTTTTTTTTAAGAGACAAGGTCTCACTCTCACTTGTTGCCCAGGCTGGAGTGCAGTGGAGCTATCATAGCTCTTTTGCGGAAAATCAGGGAACCAGAGAGACCAATGAGGTTACAGGAGGGTTTATTTAAGATATATACTGGCTCTGTGGATTCTCATCCAGAAATTCTGAGCACTGGACAAAGATGGCAAGTGCCTATGCATCTTATGGCTGGAAAACATGAAGCAGGAAGCAGGCTTACAAAAGCGAGAACAAAAGCAGTTAATCAAGACAATGACAGGCTTACATATAACTCTTGGGATGTGGGCCAGGTGTCCCTTATCTTGAACTCATCCTGGTTCAGAAAGTCTTGCATGATTTTATCTTTTGATCTTTGCCCTGGTGTCTTGGTGTCTGCGGTTCTGGCCTGCTTGGTTCCAAGTCTTTGCCATTATGAACAGTGCCACAATAAACATACATGTGCATTTCTCTTTATAATCCTTTGGTTATGATTTGTAATCCTTTGGATGTATACTCAGTAATGGGATGGCTGAGTCAAATGGTATTTCTATTTCTAGATCCTTGAGGAATCGCCACACTGTCTTTCACAGTGGTTGAACCAATTTACACTCCCACCAACAGTGTAAAAGCGTTCCTATTTCTCCACATCCTTTCCAGCATCTGTTGTCTCGACATTTTTTAATGATCACCATTCTAACTGGCATGACATGGTATGTCAATGTGGTTTTGAATTGCATTTCTCTAATGCAATTAGACCAGTGAGGATGAGCATTTTTTCATGTTTTTCGGCTGCATAAATGTCTTATTTTGAGAATTGTCTATTCATATTGTTTGCCCACTTTTTGATGGTGTTTTTTTTTCCTTGTAAATTTGTTTAAGTTCTTTGTAGATTCTGGATATTAGCCCTTTGTCAGTTGTGTAGATTGCAAACATGTTTTCTCATTATGTTGATTGCCAGTTCACTCTAATAATTGTTTCTTTTGCTGTGCAGAAGCTCTTAAGTTTAATTAGATCCCATTTGTCTGTTTTGGCTTTTATTGCCATTGCTTTTGGTATTTTAGTCATGAAGTCCTTGCCTATACCTATGCCCTGAATGGTTTTGCCTAGGTTTTCTTCTAGGGTTTGTATGGTGTTAGGTCGTATGTTTAAATCTCTAATCCATCTGGAGTTAATTTTAGTATAAGGTGTCAGGAAGGGGTCCAGTTTCAACTTTCTGCACATGGCTAGCCAGTTTTCCCAACACCATTTATTAAACAGGGAATTCTTTCCCCATTGCTTGTTTTTGTCAGGTTTGTCAAATATCAGATGGTTGCTGATGTGTGGCATTGCCTCCAAGGCCTCTCTTCTGTTCCATTGGTCAGTATTTCTATTTTAGTACCAGACCATGCTGTTTCGATTACTGTAGCCTTGTAATATTGTTTGAAGTCAGGTAGTGTGATGCCTCCAGCTTTGATTTTGTTTTTGTTTTTGTTTTTTTTGCTTAGGATTGTCTTGGCCATGCGGGCTCTTTTTTGGTGCCTATCAAGTTTAAGGTGGTTTTTCTCCAGTTCTGTGAAGGAGGTCAGTGGTATCCTGATGGGGATAGCATTGAATCTATAAATTACTTTGGACACTATGGCCATTTTCACAATTGATTCTTCCTAACCATGAGCATGGAATATTTTTCCATCTGTTTTTGTCCTCTCTTATTTCCTTGAACAGTGGTTTGTAGTCCTCCTTGAAGAGGTCCATCACATCCCTTGTTAGTTGTATTCCTAGGTATTTTATTCTTATTGTAGCAATTGTGAATGGAAGTTCACTCATGATTTGGCTCTCTGTTATTGGTGTATAGGAATGTTTATGATTTTTGCACATTGATTTTGTATCCTGAGACTTTGCTGAAGTTGCTTATCAGCTTAAGGAGATTTTGGGCTGAAACAATGGGTTCTTCTAAATATACAGTCATATCATCTGCAAATAGAGACCATTTGACTTCCTCTTTTCCTAATTAAATATCCTTTATTTCTTTGTCTTGCCTGATTGCTCTGGTCAGAACTTCTGATACTATGTTAAATAGGAGTAGTGAGAAAGGGCACCCTTATCTAGTGCCAGTTTTCAAAGGGAATGTGTCCAGTTTTGCCCATTCAGTATGATATTGACTGTGAGGGTTTGTCATAAATAGCTTTTGTTATTTTGAGATACGTTCCATCAATACCTAGTTTATTGAGAGTTTTTGGCATATAGGGCTGTTGAATTTTGTTGAATGCCTTCTCTGTATCTATTCAGTTAATCATGTAGTTTTTGTCTTTGGTTCTGTTTATGTGATGAATTACATTTATAGATTTACATATATTGAACCAGCCTTGTGTTCCCAGGATTGAAGCCAACTTGATTGTGATGGATAAGCTTTTTGATGTGCTGTTGGATTTGGTTTGCCAGTATTTTATGGAAGATTTTTGCATCAGTGTTCATCATGGATATTGGCCTGAAATTTTTTTTTTTAGTTGTGACTTGGTGCCCTGCATTCCACCACTTTAGCGATGACCAAAAGTGGCCAAGGTTTTGGTATCAGGATGATGTTGGTCTCATAAGATGAGTTAGGGATGATTCCTTCTTTTTGTATCATTTGGACTAGTTTCAGAAGTAATGGTGCCAGCTGCTTTTTGTATGTCTGGTAGAATTCGGCTGTGAACCTATCTGGTCCTGGACTTTTTTTGGTTGGTAGGATATTAATTGCTGCCTCAACTTCAGACCTTGTTATTGGTCTATTCAGAGATTCAAGTTCTTCCTGGTTTAGTCTTGGGAGGGTGTAAGAGACACTTGTTATGTTTTAGCAAAGAGACTGGTGGCATTTTGCCCCTGCCCTATAGATTTGTGGAACTTTGACATTGAAAAAGATGATTTGGGGTATCTGGCAGAAGAGATTTCTAAGCAGTAAAGCATTCAAGAGGTGACTTTGATGCTGTTAAAGGCATTCTGTTTTAAAAGGGAAACAGCATAAATGTTTAGAAAATTTGCAGCCTGACAATGCGATAGAAAAGAAAATTCTATTTTCTGAGGACAAATTCAAGCTGGCTGCAGATATTTGCATAAGTAACAAGGAGCCTAATGTTAATCCCCAAGACAATGGGGAAAATTTCACCAGGGTATGTCAGAGGTCTTCAAAGCAGCTCCTCCCATCACAGGCCCAGAGGCATAGGAGGAAAAAATGGTTTCATGGTCTGGATCCAGGGTCCCCTGCTGTGTGCAGTCTAAGGGCTTGGTGCCCTGCATTCCACCACTTTAGCGATGATCAAAAGGGGCCAAGGTAGAGCTCAGGTTGTGGCTTCTGAGGGTGCAAGCCCCAAGCCTTGGCAGCTTCCACATGATGTTGAGCCTGCGAGTGCACCGAAGTCAAGAATTAAGGTTTGGGAACCTCTGCCTAGATTTCAGAGGATGGATGGAAACATCTGGAATTCCAGGCGGAAGTTTGCTGCAGGTGTGGGGCTCTCATGGAGAACCTCTGCTAGAGCAGTGCAGAAGGGAAATGCTGGGTTGGAGCCTGCACACAGAGTCTGCACCACCTAGTGGAGCTGTAAGAAGAGGGCCACTGTCCTCCAGACTTTAGAATGCTAGATCCATTGACAGCTTGTACCATGCACCTGGAAAAGCTGCACACACTCAATGCCAGTCCATGACAGCAGCCCAGAGGGAGACTGTACTCTTCAAAGCCACGTAGGCAGAGCTGCCCAAGACCATAGGAACCCACCTCTTGGGTCAGCATGACCTGGATGTGAGACCTGGAGTCAAAGGTGATCATTTTGGAACTTTAATATTTGACTGCCCTGATGGATTTCAGACTTACCTGGGGTTGTTAGCCCCTTTGTTTTGGCCAATTTCTCCCAATCTGGAATGACTGTATTTACTTAATACCTGTACCCCAGTTGTATCTAAAAAGTAACTACGTTGCTTTTGATTTTACTGGTTCGTAGGTGGAAGGGACTTGTGTTGTCTCAGATGAGACTTTGTGCTGTGGACTCTTGAGTTAATGCTGAAATGAGTTAAGACTTTGCAGGGCTGTTGGGAAGGCATTATTGGTTTTGAAATGTGAGGACATGAGATTTCAGAGGGCCATTGGTGAAATGATATAGTTTGGCTGTGTCATCAACCAAATTTCTTCTTGAATTGTAACTCTCTCATTTCCCACATATCCTAGGAGGAACCTGGTGGTAGGTAATTGAATCATGGGTGTGAGCCTTTCCCATGCTGTTGCGGTTCTCATGATAGTGAATAACCCTCAGGAGATCTGATGCTTTTAAAAACAAGAGTTTTTCTTCACAAGCTCTCTCTTTCCTGCTCCAATCTATGTATAAGATGTGGCTTGCTCCTCCTTGCCTTCTACCATGATTCTGAGGCCTCCCCAGCCACGTCAATCTGTAAGCCCATTAAACCTCTTTCTTTTGTAAATTGCCCAGGCTTTTATATCTTTATCAGCAGCATGAAAATGGACTAATACGTATCCCCAAGATATCTCATTATATATATGCATATATTCCAATATCAAGTTGGAATTCTAAAACTTCTAGTCCAGAGTATTTCAGTTAAGGGATGCTCAGCCTCTATCTATCCAAAAGTCATGTTTGAATATCTGGTTTGTTTGTAGAAAGTTGCAATTTCACCCTAAAATGCAAAACAAGCTGAATAAATCATAATTCAAACATTATATAATCAAATTTTGGTGATACAAATCTACAAGTAGTTGCCTGAGGTAGTGGAAATTTACTAGAAAGGCAAATGTGAGATCTTTCTGAGATAATAGAAATAGTCTATATGTTGCTTGGGTGGCAATTTCACAGTTATATAAAAATTGTAAAAATCTATCAAACATAACATCAGAGATTATTATTTTTTGTATATATGTTAACTTTATATGAAAATTTGAATAAAAGTTTAATTCAATTTGCATTTAATCTAAAATAGATTAATTTAGCAACTATCAACAGTGCAGGTGAAATACATTGAAAATAAAGATTATGACTTTTGTGGGCACTGATAATCAATGGGTTGTCAGAAAGAAGAATAATAATTCCCATTTTTTTGTGTGGAACCATGGATCCTGGTAGAAAAATTTTTTAAATGCACTAGTTCTCATCTAATCTCCTACCAAGATTATATAAAGTAGTGAAAACTCATTCAGTATTTTGCTAGGGCTTTCATTTATCAAAGTCTACATGCACTGATAATCAGGATAGCCATATACTTTGTCTACTCTTAGTTAAATTAAGGGAAACAACAACTTTATATAATACAGTAGATTTATTTAGCTTGCTGCACCAAGGGAGGCTATGCAAGGAGCTAAGGTATTTTGATAAAAGAAGTTACTAGAAATTCATCATAGGATCTAAGCTTGTACTTAAATGTGGTTTCTGTGGATGCAGTGTCCTTTGAGTCTGCTATATGCTCCACCTGGGTTCTCCCTTTTGTGCCAGCCTTCTGGAATCTCACTCAAGCCTTTGAAAATCAAGCTCACTTCTGTTTCTCTGGAATCACTATCTTTACTCTTGAGCTTTATCATTTGAATACCAAAGTGTTGAGAGAGATATATATTTTTTCTCTGACTTTTTTTTAGGTGTTTTAGAAAATAGGGAAAATCCAGTATCTTTATTCCATCTTGGTCAGGAAAAAAAGTTCTGGAATTTTCTTTTTTAAATGTTGAGGTAGGGTGATATGTAGATAGACAAAAACGTTAATATGCCAGTGCTTAATTGTAAAACATGAAGGGCCACAAAGCTTAAATTAAGCAAAGTAGTATTAAAATAGTTATGTCATTCTTAAAAAACTAATATCAAGGCATCTTGATCTGTGACCAGATGCATTTTAGCTAAGTTGTACTAAATAGTACTGATTCAAATATATAAATAATAATACTTATCAACTAATTGAAAGCTCCTTGAGAGGAATATTTCATGGTTTAATTTTGAGCACACTACATATTTTCTTTTAGGTATTGAATATTCAGTAAATATATGTGGAATACATGTTTTCAGGATCAGACACTGATATGGTTTGGCTCTACACCTCCACCCAAATCTTACCTCAAATTGTAATTTCCATGCATCAAGGGAGGGTTCTGTAATCTTCATGTGTCAAGGGAGGGAGGGGATTGGATCATGGGAGTGGTTTCCCCTGTGCTGTTCTCACATAGTGATTTCTCAGGAGAGCTGATGGTTTGATAAGGCAGTTTTCCCTGCTCTTGCTGGCTCTCTTTAGCCTGCTCCCATGTGAGACAAGCCTGCTTCCCCTTTTGCCATGATTTTAAGTTTCTCAGGCCTCCCCAGCCACACAAACATGTGAGTCAGTTAAATCTGTATTCTATATAAATTACTCAGTCTCAGACAGTTCTTTATAGCAGTGTGAGAACAGACTAATACAGTAAACTGGTAACGTGGAGAATTAGGGCCTTTTTTGCTATAAGATAGCAAAAAAGTTGGTAGTGACTTTGGAACTGAGTACCTGGCAGAGATTAGAATCATTTGGAGGGCTCAAAAGAAGACAGGAAAATGTGAGAAAGTATGGAACTTCCTGGAGACTTGTTGATTGGTTTTTACTAAAATGCAGTGAAGTAGACAGTGAAGTCCAGGCTGAGGTGATCTTAGATGGAGATGAACTTCTTGGGAACTGGAGCAAAGGTCACTCTTGCTATGCTTTAGCAGAGACTAGTGACATTTTGTTCCTGCCCTAGAAATCTGTGGAACTTTGAACTTGAGATATATGATCTGAAATTGGAACTCATGTTTGAAAGGGAAGCAGAGCATACAAGTTTGGAAACTTTGTAGCCTGACAATGTGATAGAAAAGAAAAAGCTAGTTTATGGGGAGAAATTCAAGCCTGTTGCTGAAATTTTTCTGACTAATGAGGAACTTAATGTTAACTGCCAAGACAATGGGGAAAATGTCACTAGAACATGTAAGAGATCTTGGTGGTCACCCCTCTCATCGCAGGCCCAGAGGCCTAGGAAGGAAAAATGATTTTGTGGGCTGGGACCGGTGCTCTGTGCAGCATGGGAACTAGGTTCTGTGTGTTCTAGCTGCTTCAGCTTCAGCCATGGCTAAAAGGGGCCAAGGTACAGTTTGGGCCATTGCTTCAGAGGGCGTAAGCCCTGGTGGCTTCCATGTGGTATTGGGCCTGTGGGTGCACAGAAGTCAAGAACTGAGTTTTAGGAACCTCCGCGTAGACTTCATAGGATGTATGGAAACACCTGAATGTCCAGGTAAAAGTCTGCTGTAGGGGCAGAGCCATCATCGAGAACTTCTACAAGGGCAATGCAGAAAGGAAATATGATTTTGGAACCTCCACACAGAGTCCCCACTCGGACTGCCTAGCAGAGCTATGGGAGATGAGGGCTACCATCCTCCAGACCTCAGAATGATAGAACACTGACAGCTTGTACCATGATACTGGAAAAGCACAGGTACTCAATGCCAGCCCATTCCCCGGAGCTGCCCAAGGCCATGGGAGCCCACCCCATGCATGCATCAGCATGCCCTGGATCTTAGATTTGGAGTCAAATGAGATCGTTTTGGAGTTTTCAGATTGAATGACTGCCCTGATGGGTTTGGAACTTGGATGGGCCTATTGCCCCTTTGTTTTGGCCACTTTCTCCCATTTGAAATCAGTGTATTTACCCAATGCCTGTACCCCCATTGTAGCTTAAAAGCAACTACCTTGTTTGTTTTCAAATGGAGTCTTGCTCTGTTGCCCAGGCTGGAGTGCAGTGGCACGATCTCAGCTTACTGCCACCGCCACCTGCCTGGTTCAAGCAATTTTCCTGCTTCAGCCTCCTGAGTAGCTGGGACTACAGGCACATGCCACCAAGCCCAGCTAATTTTTGTATTTTTAGTAGAGACAGGGTTTTACTACATTGGCCAGGCTGGTCTCAAACTCCTGACCTTGTGATCCGCCCACCTCAGCCTCCCAAAGGGCTGGGATTATAGGTGTGAGCCACTGTGCTGGTTTTTTATTTTACTGGTTCATAGACAGAAGGGACTTGATGACTCTTTGGACTGTAGACTTTTTAGTTAATGCTGAAATAAGACTTTGGGGGACTGTTGGGAAGGCATGATTCATTTTGAAATGTCAAAAGACATGGGATTTGGGAGGGGCCAGAGGCAGAATGACACAGTTTGGCTGTGTGTCTCAACCCAAATCTCATCTCGAATTGTGATCCCCATGAGTCAAGGGAGGGACTGTAGTCTCCACATGTCAAGGGAGGGAGGTGATTGGATCATGGGGATAGTTTTCCTCATGCTATTCTTATAATAGTGAGTGAATTCTCATGAGGTCTGATGGTTTAAGGCAGTTTTCCCTGTTTGTGCTGGGTCTCTCTTGCCTGAGGGTATATAAGATGTGCCTGCCCCCCTGCCTGCCACCATGATTGTACATTTTTGAGGCTTCCCCAGTCATGCAGAAATGTGAGTCAATTAAATTTCTTTTTTTTTTGTAAATTACCTTGTCTCGAATATGTCTTTATAGCAGTGTAAAAAGAGATTAATACAGATGCCTGGTATTTCTTATTAGAATTCATAATATATATTCTTTCCCTCAGCTTCAGAGCCATTTTCAGGTAAGATGAGAATGAATATCTATTTATATAAATCCAATAAACTATATGACTGTTGATTCCAAATGCTAATTTTCACTTAATTTTAAGCTTCCATTTCTTGCTGGTTTCTGTTCGTTATGTTGCTATTGTACTGATTATCCACTTTATGTTTTTCTAAATATTTCTTTATTTACTGATATACTAAAATTTTTGAACACTTATGTTATTGATCAAAGACTAACATAAGTCCTGAGCGCTTGGGGTTTATAGTCCAGTGGGGAAGGCACATATCTATCAAATAAGCACTCTAATTTCTATATAATTAAGACTGAAGTAACTATACTAGAAATAAAGATAAAGTTTTATGAAGACTGAAATAATCAATTAATTCTCATACACAGAAGAGACATAGTTTAGAAAGTATTTTGGATGAAAATTGCCAAAGATAGTGTAGCTGAATCCCAAACTGGGGAAATATTTCTGGATTTTTGGTCTTTTTCCTTTACCACCACAACCACCACCACCCCCTTCAGTCTAGTCCATTACCAAATCCCATTAACTCCTCCTCCAAAATAATATCAAATCCAACTATATTATCTGTTCTACCATCACCCTGGTTTAGGCCAACATCATCTCTAACTTAAACTGTTGCAGTACTTCCAAATATCTGTTTCCACTCCTGTCATCCTCTAATACATTCTCAATACAGCAGCCAGAGAAACCTTTTGTTAATAGTAAATCAGATCACAGCATTTCTCTTCTTAAAACCTTAGTGGCTCACTTAGACATTCAGAATGAATTCCAGTTTATCTACTAGACCCTGGTTCCTGACCTTCTCTTCAATCTCATCTCATTATCTTTTTTTTTCCCCACTTACTTTCTTCCTACAAGCTATGTAGGAAGCTGTGCCTTTTTTATTGCAAGAATAAACCAAGCTCCCTACTATTTTGGCGCCTTTCAGTTATTGCTGTCCTCTACCTGCAATGTTTTTCTCTAATTTTTTACTGGTTTTGCTCATGGATGTTAAAATCCCTATCACTACCTTGTTGACCTAAAGTTATTATATTAACTTATTTCCTCCTGCATCTCCCTAAGTTCTCTGAAAGCTGTGAATTCATTCTTTTTATCTTTGTTGGCAGTTAGGTGCTCAGTTAAAGTATTTTTTATGTGGATATTTCCCTAGTCTTCTGGGTAAAGTCTGAACTATAATGCAGGGTCATAATCATAGCAAACATTAACATAGCCTCCGTATAAATTAATAAATGATAATTGATGATTTATGAAAACCATAATTCATATTGACTCAGTAAGTGAATATTTTATATTATAGCTGAAAATAACTTAGTTTTAAAGGTATAACGTAAAGGATAAGGACTCATATACACTTATAAAGTCTGAAGTTGTTAATTCAGCTCAATAGTTATTTATATTTAATATTGAAATTCACTATATACTATGTTCAGTATTGTGTTAGGCAAGCTGTCTAGCTGAAGGGACACTAATGTTCAACATGAATTCTAAATGTGACAAGTGATTGGAGATCTGGTATAGAAATTGAGTGAAACATATTATTAAAATCTATGAAAACCAACAAGTCTTAGTAGCTATTTTCTACAAAAGCCATAATTAAGACCCACACTTCCCAGACTGTGCACCAGGGTGCACCAGTATGCATAGAAAACTCTTAGGGATACCATAGGATCTTTTTAAATATTCAGAGAAACCAGCAACATCTGTCAGATACTATATAAACTACTGTCTCAAGGTAGTTCACAGTTTCAGCATTAGATTGTACCTCTGATAATGTCTCTTTATGAAGCTGGGTTTTCCACAGTTAACTCCGAGAAAAAGCAAGAACTACAAGAAAATTAATGTGGAAAAGGAATTGAGGGCAGCAGCATCCAATACAATTCAAAGGTTTTAGAGTATGTACAGGGCCCAATAGTTGTACCCATCCCATTAGTAAATAATTATAGTTACAATTAACAGTTATTTAAAATTAAAATATTTTTACTTTCAATTTTTATCTAACAGCTACTAATTTGTTAGCATATAAACTTAAGTTGTTTGGACCTAACTACTTAATAAACAGAACTATTAGATACTTCTTTTACCAAGTGCTGTGAAAAAATTGAGACACTCAGAGCACCTTGAACTGAGAAAGTCTGAGAATCTCTGATGCAGCCAAATTTTATATTTATTCAAATATGATTTTATTTTCATATTTATTCAAATGTGATTTTGTCATTATAGCATATATCTGGAGATCTGGTCTTCAACAGACTCTAGAAGAAATGTAAGTTTATGATAAGTGGCAGAGAGTGTACTATGGAAGCAAAGAGAAAGAGAAGTAATATTTTCTGCGTACCTGCTGTGTTACAGACATTCCTTTTATGTCTTGTTTAATACTTATAGCAATCTTAAGATATATGATAATGATCTTCCCATTTTATAGACAAGGAACTAAAGGTCAACAAAATTTGATACTTTACTAAAGGTTACACAGCTAACTGGATGGTGCCTGAAGAAGCTAATGGCTTTTTATGGCAATGGTTAAGGTATTATTTTCAACTTAAGAAAGATATTGGATGGAGTATCAGTGGAACAAAGATCTACTATATTCTGGATTTTGTGACTGTAAATGAACACTAAAGTTTAAATTTTTGTTTTGTTAATTCTTAGTCCCTATCGTTCATAAAAGTTTTTCTTGTCATTTGTTGGATTATTAAATTTGAGTGCATTTGGAAGCCTTATTTCCATAATAGAGAATCATTGAAGATTGTTTTAGTGTTTCACATAGTTAAAATTTTATTTTGGTCACCTACAATTTGATAATCTAGAGAAGTTAAGTATTACAGAGTTAGATTTTCATTGTGAATTTTTTATTTTGACTATCTTTTTGCCTGTGTGCTTTCTAATTATAAAGAAATTTCTGGAACCCAAATTTTCTGTTTGTACTTCATTTTCTGTGTTATCCTCTTCTGGAAGTTCTACAGTGTTTTGAATTATCTCAACCATTCTCCACATTGCTTAACCATTGTTTATTTTCTTTCTTTTTAACTCTCTTTGCTGAATTCTGTGTCACTTCTTTAGACCTGTCTTCCGTTTATGAATTTTCCTTTCATCTGTATCTGATCTCCTACAGTTTTCTAAGTTTGTTTCCCCAGTCCTAAAATTATTATATGTTTCATTCATGGGAACCGTGGTTGGTTATTTTCAAATCTGCCTAGTAAGTTATCTTATGTTTTGTACTTTTCTAGGGATATTGAACATATTAATGTTTTCTAATAATTCTAATACTTAAGTATTTTTAGTTCTGGTTCTGTAGTTTCTCCATAAACTTTTGGTGGTAGTATCCCCTTCCTCTTCCCTTTCTCCCTTCCCCTTTCTTTTTCCCCCCTCTCCAGGCTTTTTAAATGAATGGAGTTTATTCATTCACAGAGAAGTCTGATTCTCCCATGCACATGGGATACTGTCAGTGTGGAACCACTTTTAATTTGGGGGTGATGTGGATTCAGGATATAACCCTGCACAAGTATGGGTTTGTGGTTATTAAATCTCAGGGGAGTCCCTCCATTTTTTTTCTTTCTTTTTTTATTTTCATATTCTACCCAATCCAAAGTAGACAGGCATGTATCTCTTTTAGCTCCCTTTTTGGAAATTTAATTGTTTTTCTTAGTTTATCCTTTTGGGTGTTCTCGGCTGTATCTGAATTTTATATGATATGACTTCAAACCCAGATTGAACTCTGAATTCCTGGCTTTTAAGCACTGGGCTCTTTCATACCAACGCTGTAGGCTGTATGTCAGCAGATACCACCAGAGTCCAGCATATATATACTGGCCCCAGAACTCTTTCCCTTTCTGGATTTATGATTCTTTTCTACTGACAACCTTCATAAATTCTTGTAGTTTCCAACCAGCCAACAATGTGCTAAAGCAAGTATTTTAAAAATGTGTGTTATATTCAGACTTTTTAGATGTGGTATGCTAGAAATGACCTTAACTGAATATGTTGATCTACCATAGTACAAAAAAGCAATTCATTAAAATTTTTGGATGACAGCACAGTATTCTGTACTGACTCAAGTCAGAACAAGTCACAAACTTTAGAACTATTCTCTGAATTTGCTGTCACTTTACCCCAAAGTATAATTAGAACTCTTTGGCTGCCCTCACTGTAGCCAAATGACTCATAATTCTCTAGGGAACATGTAAAATAGTGAAATTTGCCTATACAATAGAGCTGACTCTCTCTCATAAGGCTACAGCAAATTTTGAAAGGTACATTGGTGCAGTAGTGGTGATAGGAAACCAGTCATTAGGTTTTCTACATTCTTGAACATTACCCCAAAAGAGTAACCTAAAATTCAAGTTAGAAATTAAAACACTGCTAATTTAAAACTGCCTTTTCTGTTTTAGTTTAAAATGTTAAACCAAAACAGGCTTTCATCCTACCCCAAAATAGTTACATAAGAACAGTCTGTTGTCACAGAAGTCATTCTATTATAAAGTTACTTTATTGTAAAGGGTATAGTCTCTATTTAAAATGTTAAGCTACAAATATTTATCCTTTTGAGCCATCTGTACTGCTAAATACTCGTATTTTAGACTAAATCGGAAAAATGAAAATACTTAAAAACCTTTGCGTTGTTGATCTTAATTTTTTTTATAGCATGTGTCTTGCTTTCAGCAGAAATAGATTGACGCATAAAGCTTACTTGTAAAACATTATGTTACTGTCATTTAAAAAAAATATTTTTAAACCCTCTGATGGAAAGGGCCATCTTTAGATGGAGTAATTTCATTAAAATATCCAATTCAGAATCTAAGTCAATAAACATAAATATATAAAAATTCTTCACTCAATATATTTATTCCCATAGTAAATATGTTAATTTCTTAAATTTAGAGTT
This sequence comes from Callithrix jacchus, assembly GCF_049354715.1. Lineage (NCBI taxonomy): Eukaryota > Metazoa > Chordata > Mammalia > Primates > Cebidae > Callithrix > Callithrix jacchus. The sequence goes on from NC_133509.1 coordinate 101,685,419, forward strand.
CTATTAGGTGAATTTACTTATAATTTTAAATCATTACCTTAATTAACCAATAAAGTTTCTATTGAGAATGTTTGCTTCCTACTTTCTCCTAATGAAATCATTTTAATACTCTCTTTATAATTGCAGGAAATTGATTAATATCATTAATCGATCATTATTATAAATATATTATTTTATTGAATGCTTATTTCATATTTCCTTTTTGATTGCATTCTATTGAAATATATGAGAAAATATTAGTCACTCTTCTATTCTGCTTACCCCTATCTCCAAATAAACTCCCATTTCCAGAATGTAAACTGAAAAGAAGGATACCTCAGGGCTGAACATTACAGGGGCTTAAGAAAAGTACCTCAGAAATTGTAACCAAAAACTGAGCCTAGAATGAATTTATAATTCAAATTCACATCGTCTGGTCTGTATTGAAAATTTTACATTTTTTATTGCTTTTTTTTTTTTAACCATTGATGGAAGGAAAAACACTTTAAGTATATTAATTTAAAGTAGTCTATGATTGATAGTGCATTTGGACTCCTGACCTAAACAAATGCAAGGAAATTCTCTGGCGAATTCACTTTGTCCTAAAATTCAGAGAAATACCACACGTTATTTACCATTGAATATGAAAAGCTACAAGGAAATGAAGTACTATGAATAAGAATCATCAGAAACACTATACAACAGAATCAACCCTACATAGACATTAAATATTGGAATTATTGGATATAGAGTAAAAAACAACTATGCTCATTTAATGTTAAACAAAATAAAACTAAAAAGCAAAAGCCTGAAAAAAATCAGTAGGGAACAGCACACTATAAAAATGTCCTAGCAAATTTGGAAAACAGCCAATTAGAAATTCTAGAATTGAAAACAAATAATGTAAATGTAAAATCACATGGAGTATAACAGCAGAACAGATACAATTGGAGAGAGAACTAGCAAAGTGAATAAGTTAAAAGAAATTATTGAGAATTCTTCACAAAGAGAAAAAATTAAAAATGTGAAAGAGGTTGAGAAATTATATTGTTTTATGCACACTGGTGTATTTAAAATATATCTCAGAAAAAAGTCCAAAATATAATCAACTGTATAGTCAAACATGCCCATTCTTCTTTAGAGCTTTCTGTATGAAGAAAACAAAGAAAAAACACTATGTCTAACAGTAGGGGAAGGATCAGAGATAGTTCATCCATTACAAATTATGTTACTATAAATACTTAATGTCATGAGGGAAATATTGACCTTAAGAGTATTACATTTATATGTTGATCTCAAATTCAAAGAGTAGTAAGATATTTATTTAATGATACATATAAAAAGAATAACGAGAAAGTCTTATTTAATAGTAAAGCTTACTTCTGAATACTAGGGATACAGGTACTTTAAATTTTCTTTGTAGGGTCTTCATATTTCCCAGTTGTTTTAAACAAAGCATTTAGTACTTAAAAAAAAAAAAACAAAAAACAGAAAGCTGCTAGTAAGAATTAGCAATAATGTACCTAATGGTACATTCTAGAACTTTTCTGTTCTATATCTGTGCTTTTCCTATGGTAGGTGCTTATCATATTTTTTTAAAAGACTGATTTTTGGCTCTTATAGGTTCTTAATGTATATTTAAATGAAGTGGATGAATAATAAAACTTAGTGGAAAATTTACAAAGAGGCTTTGAATATTTGCAGCATGCTAAACTCTTGATTACTGGGTATTTAGGCTGAGAATCTTAATTTTGTTGCAATTTAGTAATTGTCTTAGTTCCTTTTGTGCTGCTATAACAGAATACCAGAGACTAGGTAATTTATAAAGAAAAAATTTATTTCTTACATTTCTGGAAAGCAGGGAAGTCAATATCAAGGTGCCAGCATCTGGTGAGGGCCTTCTTGTGGTGTCTCATGGCAGAAGGAAGAAGGGCAAGAGAGCATGTGTTTGAGAGAGGAAGAGATTAAACTTGCAGCTTCAAGCCCTTTTATAATTGACATTAATCCATTCATGAAGGTGGAGTCCTCATGTCCTAAACACATCCCATCAGGTCCCAGCTCCCAACATTGGGGATTCAGTCTCCAACACATGCTTGTTAGGGAACACATTCAAACCATAGCAGTAAGCAACTTTAAAGGCATTCTTTATTAGCTTATTTAATAATGTGTGTAAGATCTTGCAATATTTACAAGACAAATATAATATGCAAATGATTTTGTTTTAATTTATTCATATGATAAATATTTGTTTACTGAATGTCTTTTATGTGCTACACATTGCACTAGAATTTGGAGATGACTTGTGAAACCATATACAGTCTTTGATCAGATGGAATTTAGAGCACAGTAGAGGGATATATATGTATATATGTTAAATACATATATATGTGATTTATTCAGGAGTATAAGGCAATTAAGTATTAGGAAGTCCATTAATATAAAAGGTTGGGGGAAATATGGAGAGTAACACCAGAAACAAACAACTATAAAAGACATGTAAGCCATTGTCTTCGGGCAGAATCATTATAAAATGATGGTTGGATAGGTAGCAGCTGTTGTTATGTTGTTATAAATATTTAATCACTCTCTTATTTTTTCAAGTTACTTTAGTAAAAATAAAAGTTAATTTTCTAACTGACATTAAATTATTCCTTACTTTCAAGTTCTCTGTAGCTCCTGTCACCAGCATAATATCCCATAGCTTCGGCCGGGCGCAGTGGCTCAAGCCTGTAATGCCAGCACTTTGGGAGGCCGAGGCGGGTGGATCACGAGGTCAAGAGATCGAGACCATCCTGGTCAACATGGTGAAACCCCATCTCTACTAAAAATACAAAAAATTAGCTGGGAGTGGTGGTGCATGCCTGTGGTCCCAGCTACTCAGGAGGCTGAGGCAGGAGAGTTGCCTGAACCCAGGAGACAGAGATTGCGGTGAGCCGAGATCATGCCATTGCACTCTAGACTGGGTAACAAGAGCAAAACTCCATCTCAAAAAAAAAATATATATATATATCCCATACCTTCCTTCTAACATCTCCTCACCCTGGCAGCCTCTGCTACAAGGATAAAGTCCTTTGAGTTGGCATTGGCTCAGTTACCTTCAGTATTGGCCAATTGGTTCATGGTAAAAACCAGTTAAGTCTTTACAATGGTAAATGACCAAAGTGTAATTTCTACCTTTACTGTCCTTTCTCCTTGCCCTGCTGTCTTCATTGGTTCCAGCGAGTGTTTCTTTTTTAGTCCTCTCAAGTAAAAACAAGCTTTTCCAAGGGATACATATCATTCTCAGAATGGTTTATTGAATACTCTTCCTTGACACCATCGCCTTATTGTGAGTAGTAGAAAATGTCAAAACACTCTAACAATATTTTTCCAAAAGGAACTCTTTGCCTTGTTAAATTTCAACATTTTTATATCTGCCAAGGTGGTGTCACAAGTGTCAAAAACAATTTTTAGTCTCATTCTTTACCTTTCCATCATAGACAATCCAGTACCTCTCTTTGGCCTTAATGTTCTGATACATGTTAATTGTTGCACTGTTTTATCCATTATAAAGCATACCACACAATTAGAAACTAAAGGAAATTAGATTTTATATATATATATATATATATACACATATATGTAAACAAATATATATAAAATTTGTGATGTCAATTATGGATAATTATGCACATTCCTGGTATGTGTGTAGTTTGATTTGGAGAACATTGTATTGAGGATTCCATCCTATTTGGTCAGGATTGGATATGCCCCTGAGTCTGTATAACTCTTGTTATAGAAATTTATTGTTTTGATTTTTTTTACTGTTTAATATACCACTCCTATATTAGAATTGATTTTTAGAAGAAATGGTGACACTATTCAGCAGCCATGATGGTGGCCTAAGATTGGAGAAACATGTCGTGTATTGTTAGAGTCCAAGCCATGATATTCTACTAAAATACTATTTTTCTTCCTGTTCCCTTTGAAGTTGATTTTATTTTTGCTTATTTTCTAAGCTTGAATTTCTGGCTTTCATTTTTTTTTAAGCTCCTATTACTTTATTCGTTTTCTTGTTTAAGAAAGTTGGAGTTAGGACTTTCATTTGTTCACAACAAATTGACACCACTGGCTTAAAATTTTAAAGACACTGTATTGTTTCAATTGTTTGCTCATCCAGGGTGAACTTGCCTCCTTTAGATCTGAGGGCCTTGAATAAGTTTCCCTGTGTAGAGAGGAGCTGTTTTTTTTTAAATCCAGTTTATACTTCTGGTGGATTTCTAATCTTTTTTTCCCCCTTTTAAAGTCCAGTATGCTTCACTATAAATTTAAGCATTGATTATGTTCTAGTCTCTATCTGCAAACTTAGAGAAAATTAATTACTTTTCAAGGTTATATATTGAATTTTATTTTCCTTTTTTTTAGATTACTCCAATATATTCAGTAAACTATTACACTGAGTTCAAACTGGTCTTGTTGCTGGTTCTAATTACCTTTAGTAGAACATCCAGAAAAGTTTACTTGCCTTTTTATATGAAAGTATGAAAGCTCTTTAATGACTTTAAAACATCTAACGAAGTCTTAATTCCTTTATCTTGTGGTATTTTTCTTATATTACCTTGGCAAAGTGAAAAATTTGGTGATTTAATGTTTGCCAAGTCATCATATGGATAAATCACCGCTAGTAAAGAATAAACTATATTAATATTATGTTATTTTAAATGAAATGATTAAATTTCATCATTACCCTCAGAATTAAACCTGTTATTTACACTACTACTTCTTAGCCTTTCTTCTAATAGGTTCCAAGCTTTCTTCTTTTTCATCTTTCATCCATCCCAATAAAAACATAACTTTCTATGCCTGTAATCCCAGCACTTTGGGAGGCCAAGGTAGACTGATCACACAGTCAAGAGATCAAGACCATGATGAAACCCCGTCTCTACTAAAAAATGCAAAAATTAGCTGGATGTGGTGGCGCACACCTGTGGTCCCAGCTGCTTGGGAGACTGAGGCAGGAGAATTGCTTGAACCCGGGAAGCGGAGGTTGCAGTGAGTTGAGTTCGCACCACTGCACTCCAGTCTGGCACCTGACGACAGAGCGAGACTGTCTAAAAAAATAAAATAAAATAACTTCCAATTTTCATTAGAACAGCTATATAAAATAGATTGATCAACTGTATATGTTCTGTAGTCTTCTACCCATAACCTGATTTTAAAATTGCTTTAAGTAAGGAACTGCCAATTCTGACTCTATTACACAAAATTTAATTTTATCACTCTGCTTTCTTTTCCATATTCTTTTCCTTCTATCCTCTTCTAATTCATTGCCTCCTCGATCTCTCTTATTAAGCCTTTTCTCAGGGAAAGATCTGACCAGCCAATTCACTCCAAGATTTAAGTTACTAGTGGTTGAAAATATGTTTCTCTTCTCTATTACCTGGAATTTAAACAAGGAATTAAGTTGTGTTGTTTCTGGTGAGGCACAATGTGTGTGTGTATATATGAGAATGAGTTCTTTGGAGCACCCATTCAGTCATACAAGGCTACCTACTTGTAAGTCTAATATTTAGAAGAAACAATGAATTATCTAATATATTTTGCATTTCTTACACCTTGAAAGAATCTACATAAATTTCCTTATACAAGAACCCTGGTCTGATGTTAGACAAATGGTGAATACTCAGTTTTATTAATTAATTGACTACATTTTCAGGATACTAAAAGATTAGGAATTGTGATTGACAGAACATTTTGTTAAGATGTTATTGCAGACAAATACACAAAAATTATGGCTCTCTGGATTGGATTCTGTATAGATTAATTCCATCTATAAAGTCCACCTCATCTTTGATGTAGATATTTTTAGTCACTATTTCTGGTTGGAGATTCAATATAACAATGAAAAAAATTTTTAATTTATTTATAAGGAATTATGATACCAAGTTGTATTTGGCATTTGGATTAAATCCTGAGGGGTAGGGAAGATTCATCCCTGTGGTAGAAGTTTATGACGCCTCAAGCCTAATGACTTATATTTTAGTTAGAAGCCCAATTAAGACAAAGGTGCCTTAAAAGATCAAATTTTTCAATGTAACAATTATACATCTCAACATAGGTCATGAATACTACATTAAGTTTATTTGATTATAAATTCATTGTTTTCACCTTTTGTTGTTGCTGTATTTCAACTCTCATTTTTACAGCTTTTTATTTTGAAAACTTTTAAGCTTTAAAAAAAGTTGGAAGAATAGTATAATGAACAGCTGCCCTCGCACACCTAGATTCTCTTGATTGTTAGTATTTTATAATACATGCTCTATCCATTCATATCTCTATCTTGCCTTCTTTCTCTCTTTTTCTATATAACTTAAAAACTGTTTCAGACATATTAGAGCTTTACCCTTGAATACTTCAGCATGTTTCCCTAAAAATAAGGACATTGGTCACCATACTCTTATCATATACTGGAAAATGTAACATTGAGAAAATAATACCATAAAATATAACATATAAATCTATTTTTATACTTCTCCAATTATCTCAAAATATTATTTATAGATTTTTTGATTCAGTACTCTTTGAAGGATTGTAAGTGGTTATTTGAAAGTAATATATCTTCACCATTTTCTTATATATCATTAGAAATTTGCTATAGAATAATTCCATATATTAGCAACTGTGAAAAGTGTTGCCAATTACAAAAAAAGTGAATTTAGATAATTTAGAAAAAGTCCACTTTTATGATATAGTTGATTTTATTAATTTGAATTCCTTGACAGTTTACTTATGGATAATGAGTGTTCATAATGCCCTAATTGAATTTTTGTCTTTTTAAAATTTAATTTTTAAAAATAATACAGCGAAAAAATACCCTTTGTGATCTTTCTTCATAGTCATCCTCATATCATCATTCTACCCTGCCAGTGACAGATCTGTTTTCCATCACTGTAGTTTGTGTCATTAAGAATGTCAAATAAATGGAATCAGAAAGTATGACCAGCTTCTCTCAGAGTAAAGTCTCTGAGATTTATCCAAGTCATGTGTATTAATAATTTATTCATTTTTGCTGGAAAATAGTATTCCATTATACATATATATCAGTTTGTTTATCTACTAACACACTGAAAGACATTAGGGTTGCTTTCAGCTTTTGGCTATCACAAATAAATCTACTGTTAATATATGTGTATAAGTTTTGGTGTGAACATAAGTTTTGATTTCTTTCTAAATACCCAGACATAAAATTGCTGGCTCATATGATAAATGTATACTTAACAGAATAAAAATCCACCAAACTGTTTTCCAACATTTGCGTCATTTCAATGCTAGACTCAGTCAATTGTCTCATCCCATGTGAGTTCGTATCCTGTATTATTTCATAAGACTCTGAGTCTTATTTAGATCCTGTGGAAAATACCGATGTTTTTGTTTTGGCCTTCTGTGGATTGTGTGATTCTAACCTTAGCTCTACTTTACAAGACTTGGCTGTGCTATTGAATCTGTCATGAATGTGTACCCCCTAGTGGTCACTCTGGAACCAGCCTGTAGATCTGATCTTAGCTAAGGCCTTTAAATCTTTGATATGCTAATTATATCAAATCCATAAATGGGCAGATCCAGGGTGAGTAAAAGTTCAAAACAACATAATGGAGTTGCTTTCCTGATTCTCCCTTCCCAGTTATCTCACAAGTACTTTCTGCTTCCCTGGGAGCTGGGGGTTTTTTTGTTGTTATTGTTCTTCAAGGAAGAAATTGTTCCTTTCTGCAGTTTTACCACATCCTCCCACCACTTAGCGCTGGTGGTAAAATGCCACCAAGGCTAAATGGTGGGAAGACAGGGACACAGGGAAAAATTCCTACAGGGTTTGGTCCTGCCCTATAGGCATTGTTGCTTCTCTGAAATGTAGGTTCACCTCCCTCAGAGATTTGGGTCCTGTGGTTTCTCATTTCTGTCTTCTTTCATCTTAGCTGCCATGGGAGTATTCAGTTTGGGGCATAGAAAAATGAGAAAGAGGAGGGGGGAAACAAAATAACCTGGAAATTTCTCCTACTCTTTCTCTCTCTGCACTGTAAATATTCAGAAATTTTCTCCTGGACCTCACTCACACCACACAGTGCCCAGTTCTGGGTTCCTGGCTTTACAGGTAGTGGAGGAAAAGAAATGGTAAGCTCACCACTGGTATTCTTCCCTCATCTGCCTACTGGTGTTTACGTTTCAGAGTTTTCAAGTAAGTCTCTATCCAGGTTTTATAGTTGAATTAGTGTGAATTAAAGTGAGTATGGTCTTATTTCATCTTACTGGAATCAGGACCCCTAATTGATTTTGAAATGGTGTTGGTGATATAATTGTCAGACTATGTATTTTAGTATTTCACTAAGTAACTTCTAAAGTGTGAAAAAAGCAAACATAAAGTAAACATCATGTATTTTTGTTCTTGTTAGTTGTATCTTTGAAATGAGATAAAGTTTGGGGATGATTTAATGAGAACATCATAAGAAGTTGACTATAAATGAGATGTTAATTCATTAATTTATTCATTCCACAAAAATTTAACGAATACTGACTCTTGGCCTGGAATTGCAGATATGATAATAAACAAGATAGGTAGAGCCCCTTCCCAGGATGGGGTAACAGGTTTGAGACAGTTATTTATATACATTGTAAAAAAAATACAGTGTTCCAGAGTGTAATTTTTAAAATTGTTTTATTATTTGTTCCTTATGATAAAACTTTTAAGGGGTCAGAACTTTGATAACATTGAATGTATATTAATGCATTTATGTATGGATGTAGCTGAAGATTTTGTTAAAATGCACTTAAATAAGCAATTTGTCCAGCAGGTTAAAAGGAAGATATTTCATATTTTTGTAAATGAACCCATAAAATCTTTTCCCTTAAGATTTTAAATGCCAAACTATTTACTTAGGTAGTGAACTATAATGTTAACATTAAATAAAAAGAGATCCACATATCTACTCCCATTTCTATATTAATAAACTGTGATGATATATCATTCAGTAGGAGCATGTACCATTAGGACTTGAAATAATGGAATGTGGTAAGTCTTACAGCTAATATTGTCATTTATCTAGCCAAAATATTAATTATTTAATATCAGTGTTCAAGCTGTCATCTTTGAGAAATACTGATTTAACAATAAAGTTTACGGTATTTACGAGAAAAATAATTTTAAAGTCAAGCAAACCATAGGTTAATTCCCCCATTATTTGAGAATACAAAATAACAATATTTTTACTATAGTACTTAATATAATAAACTCTTTTTTTTAATTGAAGTTGGAAAAGCTATCACAGGCTTTCTATGGTATATGGAATTTTAATAACATACTTTTAATTTATATTTGTTGGAATTGACAGCATTTATGGAATTTTTAAATAGAGTTTGTTTTTTGGCAGTTTTAGGATGATAGCAAAATTGAGCAGACGTGTGTGTGTGTGTGTGTGTGTGTGTGTGTGTATCACACACACACCCTGCACCCTTACATGCATAGCCTCCCCCATTATCAACATTCCTTACCAGAGTGGTGTATTTGTTGCAGTTGAACCTACATTGATACATCTTTATCATATAAAGATATCGTATTATAAACCCATAGTTTATAATAGGGTTCACTCTTGGTGTTGTATATTCTATCATTGTGGACAGATGTATTATGACGCCATTATACAGGTTGAATATCCCTTCTCCAAAATGTTTGAGACCAAATTGTTTCTGATTTTGGATTTTGAAATATGTGTATATATGTAGTGAGAGATCTTGGGATGGGACCTAAATCTAAACTTTAAAATTTAATTATGTTTCATTTACACATGACCTTAAGGTAATTTTATACAATATTTTAAACAGCTTTATGCATGAAGCAAAGTTTATTTAAAATAAACTATAAGAAGGCAAAAATGTCAAGTGTGGAATTTTCCGTTTGTTGTGTCATAATGGTGCTTAAAGTTTTTTAGGCTTTGGAGCATTTCAGATTTCATATTTTTAGCTTCAAGATGTTCAAACTGTAATATAGAGTAGTTCCACTTTCCTAAAAATCCTCTGTATTCTACCTGTTCATCCCTTTCTCCCCACAAGCCACCAGTAACCACTGATACTTTTACTGTCTCTACAGTTTTGCCTTTTCCAGAATGTCATATAGTTAGATTCTTATGGTGTGTATCCATTTCAGATAGGCTTTTTTTACGTCGTAATAGGTGTTTAAGTTTCCTCCATGTCTTTTCATGGTTTGATAGCTCATTTCTTTTTACTGCTGAGCAAAAAGAATTATTTATCCACTCAACTGCTGAAGGACATCTTGATTGTTTACAAGTTCTGGCAATTATGAATAAAGCCTCTATAAGTATCCACATATAGGTTTATGTGTGGACATAAGTTTTCAACTCCTTTGAGTAAATTGTGGATTTACTCAAAAATTACTTCGATTGTGATCGCTGGGATCATGTGGTACAGTATGTTTAGTTTTGTAAGAAACCACCAGACCGTCTTCCGAAGTAGCTATACCATTTTGCATTTTCACCAGGAATAAATGAGACTTCCTGTTGCTACACATCCTTGCCAGCATTTGGTATTGTCAGTGTTCTGAATTTTGAACATTCTAATAGGATTATAGTCATATCTCCTTGTTTTATTAGTTTGCATTTTACTGATGATGTATGACATGGAGTCTCTTTTCATATTATTTTTGCCATCTGTGTATCTTCTTTGGTGACTTATTTGTTAAGGTCCTTGGCTCAATATTCAATAGCATTGTTCATTTTCTTATTGTTGAGGTTTTAAATTTCTTTGTATATTTTGGATGACAATTCTTTATCAGGTTTGCCTTTTAAAAATATTTTCTTCCAGTGTGTGGCTTGCCTTTTTGTTGCCTTAGCAGTGTCTTTTACAAAGCAGAGTTTTTTTAATTTTTAATTTTTGTGGGCATATAGTAGGTCTGTGTATTTATAGGATTCATGAGATATTTTGATATAGGCATACAGTGCGTAATTATCACATCAGGGTAAATGGAGTATCCATCATCTCATGCATTTATCCTTTCTTTGTCTTACAAACAATTTATACTCTTATTTTTATTGTTAACTGTAGTCACTCAGTTATGCTGTCAACAGAGTTTTTAATTTTAATGAAATCCAACCTGTTGTTTCTTTCTTCCAAGGATGTTGTCTTTGCTGTTATATCTAAAAAGTTATTACCAACCCAAGGTCATCTATTCTTATGTTATCTTCTAGGAGTTTTATATTTTTATGTTTTACATTTAGGTCTGATTCATTTCAAATTAATTTTTGTAAAGCGTTTCAGGTCTGTGTTTGGAATCCTTTTTTTTTTTGCACATCATCTCTTTTAAGATTCTGAGCTCTTTCAGAAGACATTCCTTGGCTGGGATTCTAATTTTTGCTCTGCAAGGACATATCATGACCCTGATACTAAAATCAGACTTATAATTGTGGTGCACTGTTTTCCAAGACTGGAAATAAGGAAAGGACTAGTGTAACCAGATTTTTTCTTGGATGCCAGTGATCGTTGTGGGTTCTTGGCCTCCAACCTCTTAAAGAATAAGCCGTGGGGCCGCTTCACCTGCACTGTATGCTTGCAAAGTGAATATTGGACCCAAAAAAGTGTTGCAGAAAGGTGATTTTATTTAGGTAGAGAAAAGAGAAGGAAAGGAGAAGAGAAAGGCTTCCACGAAGAGTGTGGAAGGGGATTCCAGAGGGGAAAATCCCAGAGGGAGATCCCACCATGTGGGAGGGGATTCCGGAAAGCTGGAAAATCCGGTGCAGGTGAGTCAGCACGGACTTTTATCCTGGGAGAAACCCTCATCTTCTCCAAGACCCTGGGCCAATGAGAGGAATTCCTTAGAACTTCCGCTGGAGTGACTAATTTTTAGTTTCCTCCCATGCCCGCTAAATTCAAACATAAACCGTTGAATCTCCTGGATGGAGAGAGATGGGAGCGGGCATGGTGCTGGGAGATTCTTGTGCTTAAAGCTACGCCCCCTCATGGATCTGGAAAGAGAACACATTCCCTCACTAGGACCCCCATAGTAGCCATGGTCTTAAGACTCCAAAAAGGACGGTAGAGAGGAAAATACATTAACTTGGTGGAGGTTAGGGAGGAGGATGACCTCAGTGCCCCCTCTCCATTTGTAAGCAGAGGTAAAGTTGATTCATAATAATGTCACATGTACCTCTTTACTTTTTTGGTAGCAGGAAAAAGATAAATTAAAACTTATCAATGTTCTGTAAAACTAAATATCACTGGCCCTCTTGTATTTTATCAATGCTGAAATTTGATGCTTGAATCCAAAAATAAATGAAACCAAGGTTTGATTAAACCTGTTCTAAGACTTCATTAAACCTGTTCTAAGACTTCATTACTTTGCTACTCTGACTTATTGCCCCATATTACTGTTACTCCTAATTGTGCTAGGTTACTTTGATTTGGATTCCAACAAACGAGGTAAGTTGGAACAATTGACCTAAAAATAAAGTTTTTGTACTGCTGGGATATCATTTGGCTGGTTTTCTAATTTTGTTGGGCTTGGATCAGAATTAATTATGTGTTATTTTTGTATTAACGTCAGGTCTGTATTTATAGTATTCTTTTTTTAAAAGTCACAGAATTTTTTAAAGTAGCAGAACAGTAAATAATATTGAAAATTTTAACACTTACAGTTTGGTCATGATCTTCTAAAGCCCCCTAAAAGAAACATTGCTGTTATGAATAGTGCTGCAGTGAACATACACATTCATATGTCTTTATAATAGAATAATTTATATTTTGAGGATTTATACCCGATAATGGGATTGCTGGGTCGAATGGTATTTCTGTCTCTACGTCAGTGGACTCACCACACTGTCTCTAACAATGGTTTAACTAATTATACTCCCACCAGTAGTCTATAAGCATTCCATGTTTTCTGCAACCTCACCAGCATCTGTTATTTTTTGACTTTTTAATAATAGCCTTTGTGATGGCAGGGAGATGATATTTCATTGTGGTTTTTATTTGCATTTCTCTAATGATCAGTGATGTTGAACTTTTGTTTATATTCTTATTGGCTGCATGTATGTCTTCTTTTGAGAAGTGTCTCTTTATGTCCTTTGCCCACTTATTAATGAGGTTGTTTTGATTTTTCTTGTAAATTTGTTTATGTTCCTTATAGATGCTGGATACTAGACTTTTGTCAGATGCATAGTTTGGAAAAATTTTCTCCCATTCTGTAGGTTGTCTGTTTGTCGATAGCATCTTTTGCTATGCAGAAGTTCTTTACTCTAATTAGATCCCATTCGTAAATTTTTGATTTTGTTGTAAATGCTTTTAGTGTGTTTGTCAGGAAATCTTTGCCCTTGCCTATGTATTAAATGAAATTGCCTAGCTTGTCTTCCAGGGTGTTTATAGTTTTGGGTTTTACATTTAAGTTTTTAATCCATCTTGAGTCTATTTTTTTATGTGGTATAAGGAAGGGTTCCAGTTTCAGTTTTCTTCATATGGCTAGCCAGTTGTCCCAGCACCATTATTGAATAGGGAGTCCTTTCCTCATTGCTTGTTTTTGTCAGGTTTGTTGAAGATCAGATGGTTGTAGGTGTGCAATCTTATTTCTGGGTTCTCTATTCTGTTCCATTGGTCTATGTGTCTGTTCAGTACCATGCTATTTTATGCACATCAGTGATAGACTGGATAAAGAAACTGTGGTACATGTACATCATGGAATACTGTGTAGCCATAAAAGGGAATGAGATCATGTTCTTGGAAGGGACATGAATGGAGCTAGAGGTCATTATCCTTTGTAAGCTGACACAGGAGCAGAAAACCAAATAGCACATGTTCTCTTATAAGTGGGAGCTAAATGATGAAAACATGAGGACACATAGAGTGGAACAACAAACACTGGAGCCTACCAGAGGGTAGAAAGTGGGAGGAGGAAGAGCATCAGGAAAATTAACTAATGGATACTAGGCTTAATACCTGGCAAATCAAATAATATGTACAGCAAACCCCCTTGACACACTTTACCTATGTAACAAACCTGCACATCCTGCATATATACCCCTGAACTTAAAAGTTAGGAATAAAAGAAGCATTGTTCTGTAATAGATTGATCTTAGGACATTTATCCTTGTTTTCTTTGTACCAGAAATAAACTCTGGTTGGAGGAGAGATTAAGACATTGCACCCCTTTTAGCAAGTTGATGGGAATCACAAATTGAGAACCAGAGGTCCCACAGCAGCGTTTTTCCAAGTATTGTCTGTGGAACACCTACATCAGTATCACATAGAGTGTTTATTCATTGGTCTTGGAAGTGGGTTACATGAATCCTAGACTTTAAATCTTTTTATGACATTTTAAGAATCCTGTGGCAGAGACTGTGATGTATCCACCAAAGTTCATCTTTCCCTTCTTTCATAGCATAGAACCAGACTGCATATCCTAACCCTTCCTTGAAATTAGGCGTGACAATGTCCTGGCTTCTAACCTATGTATGAAAATGTGAGCTTAAGTTGTATGTTTGCCACTTCTCTGGTCTGGCCCATGTAAACTTCTAGCACATTCTTCCATGTTCTTCCTTCCTCTGTCTAAGTAGAGTTGAGATGATCGTGATAAGCTTGGGCTCCGAGTTGAAAATAGTAGAGCATTTTCAGCTTCAGTAACTGCATGGAGCAGAACCATGAAGGCATACTGCACTGGATGCCCTTGACCTAAACTGTTATATGAAAAACAAGTTTTCTTTAAGCCACTGAATTTTGGGGGAGCTATCACAGCATCTTAGCCTACCTACCCTGTCAAATACGGAAATATGTGAGGGTAGTAAAACTTATATTTATTTTCCTGTGAAACTCTAGAAAAATATAAACTTTAATCCATATTTAATATGGAGAATGACACTGGCATGAATGTATATAGTACAGTGAAATATTCCAGGGGAAGAGGAAATTCCATGATACAAAGGGATTGACAGTGATTCCGTCACTTGTTCATTTATTTGCTTGTAATTTATAGGCACCCAGGTTAAGTGGATTTATGTATTCTATTACATAGTTTAAATCATGTTAATGCTCATAAAATGAGTAAGTTACTTTAAATGATTCCTACATATGTACCATATATTATAGATAATAATATAAATAATAACAAAGTGGCATAGCTGACTCTTGTACTTTTGGGAGGACTTTTTTTTTTACAGCTACATTATGAAGTTAAAAAAATTATGCCTTTAAAATAAAATTTAATCAAAGGTCAGCCTTAAAAATCCTGTTATAATTAAGAATACCATTATAAATATGGATTTATATTCACTTTCTTGAACAATAAACTACTTCACCCTGGAAATATTTTGTATTTTAAGATATTATTTAATAATAAGAAAAGAATATAATTTATACATAAATATATATACTCTGGGGCGGTGTGCTAAAAACTTTATTTTTTTGAGACAGAGTCTCACTGTTTCACCCAGGCTGAAGTGCAGTGGCGCAATCTCTACTCACTGCAACCTCTGCCTCCCGGTTCAAGTGATTCTCCTGCCTCACCCTCCTGAGTAGTTGTGACTACAGGTGCGCTCCACCATACCCAGCTAATTTTTGTATTTTCAATAGAGATGGGTTTTCACCATGTTGGCCAGACTGGTCTCGAACTCCTGACTTCAGGCAATATGCCTGCCTTGGCCTCCCAAAGTGCTGGGATTACAGGCATGAGCCACTGTGCACAGCCAAAAACTGTTATAGATTGGATGCTTTATCAAAAAATTTGGGGAAACATTGAACTAGATCTATACTGTTCAGTGTGGGAGTCACTGGCCACATGTTGCTGATGAGCACTTGGAAGGTTGCTAGTCCAGATTGGGATGTAAATAGAAAACACACATTAGATTTTGAAGACTTTCATGAAAAAAAGGATGTAAAATACCTTGTTAATAATTTTTTACATTGATTACATGTAATTATTTTTCTTGATTACATTAATAAATATTTACATTGATTCCATGGGATATATATTTGGTTATACTTGGTTGAATAAAATATATTCAAACTAGTTTCCCCTGAAAATGCCATTACAGCTGGGCACAGGGGCTCATGCCTGTAATTCTAGCGCTTTGCAAAGCCAAGGTAGTCAGATCGCTTGAACCCAGGAGTTCCAGACCAGCCTGTGCAACATGGGAAAAACCCCATCTCTACAAAAAAAAAAATACAAAATTAGCGAGGCATGGTGGTGCACCCCTGTAGTCCTAGACTAAGGTAGAGGGATCTCTTGAGCCCCAGCCATCAAGGCTGCAGTAAGCTGTGATCACACCACTGCCTTCCAGCCTGGGTGACAGAGTGAGACTTTGTATCAAAAAAATAAAAATAAAAATAAAGTGGTTACTAGAAAAATACAAATTACGATGTAACTGGCTTTAGACTTCCATTGCACTGCACTGCTCTAGAGGTTATAAACACTGACTTGGAAATTAGAAGCTCTCAATTTCCCACACGTTTTTCTAATTCTTTATTTCTTTATTCATCTGAATAATGAAGATGGCACATATGCTATTTATAAATAGTATTTACCTGAAGTCTGAACTGATGATTTTCAGGTCATTGGACAAGATTAACATATATTAATGAAATTAATGAGGAGATAAGTGTTGATTTTAGGAGCTTGCTAAGAGATTTTTGTGTTACTGAACTTAAATGTATTTATATTTTATCTATGGGTGTAACTGCAAAATGATTATAAGCCAAGTTGATCTTAAATCTAGATTTTTGCTAAACACTTATGATATTATCAGATGAAAGTTTTAGGGAATTACTTAGTACCTGAGTAATTCTTATTGTAAAACATCATAAATAATTGCTTATTTGTAAATTATGATTAGAACAGTTTAATGAGATTTTTGAAAACAGTCTTTGTCTAAATTGAATGCCATGTGTCACTATTTTTAAGTATCTGTTCATGAGATTTACTGATTTGTCGCAAAGTTAGTTTAATTTATATAAAAATAGTTACTTTTTAACTTGGATACAAACACAATTCCTTTTTAAACGATTCTAAAAAATTACCATCTTCATGCTTTACATCTTCAAGTCTTTTTAGTGTATTTTAAAAAGAAAAGTAGTGGCTATGTCTTAATTTTATGTCAAAATCATACATTTTAAAGTAATCTTGAATAAGCCTACTAAAAATAGACTTCTTTTCTATTGTCTGTTCAAGGTATGGCCAGTAGCTTGGTTCAGCGGCGTTGGAGTCACCTAGACCTTGTGATCAGTGTCAAATTTCAGGTCCCACATCAGATCTACCCCATTAGAATTCATCTTGAAGTTTTAAGTGTTTACCTGGACATACAGGTTTTCAACTCTTAACTCTAGAATTCTGCTGAGACTGCCACCTAGTGACAGATTTATAAAATTTCTGAAATTCCTATATTGTGCTCTATAATGTTGCTAAGAATGCTAAGAAACCCGTATTTGGTTTCTATTTTCTTATCAAAGTTGTAAAATAATTTATGCAGAAGAGAAGAACTTACATTTAAAAGGAAAGTTCTACTTTTCTCACATGCAGTCCAATACCAGCTCCCCAGGGACAGTCAACTTTTATTCTTCCTGATTTTAATTTTTCTAGTATTTACTTTCATAATTTAAAATGATAGTACTATTTGTTTCTAAATCTATGAAATTTTGAATATTTATGGACTTCCTGTATAAAAGGTGAGGAATTGATTTATACCATCTCACTTCTCTTTGTTCCCCCTTCCTTTTTGGTAATTATATTGACTAGTTCTTTAATGGATTCACCTTTTTATTTCACATACTATCCATTGATTTCTTATAACATTAAGTCTAGACATCTTCACCTCCCTCTGTGTAAGTTGAGGAATCGGTATCCCAACTACTTAAAAAAAAATTCTTGGATAGAGGGATCCAAGATGGCTGAGTAGGAGCAGCTCTGGATTGCAGCTCCCAGGGAGAGCGCAGAAGGTGAGTGGTCGCTGCATTTCCAGAAAGATTTTTATTGCCCACAGACCAGGAGATTCCTGGGCAGAGGAGCACCACGGGTCTTTAACACATCTTTTTTGGCTGGCACGCGGGTCTCCGCACAAAAACTCACATGGGTCTGGGCGCCTTTCAGCTGGCAACTGGAGTGTCTGGGAGACAGAGTCACCCATTCAACTGATAAAAAGGGGACTGAAATAGGGAGCCAGGCCAGGAGATTCTTGGGTGGAAAAGCACCACAAGTCTCCAGCGCAGCTGTTTCAGCGGGTCTCCGCACAAAAACTCACACAAATCCGGGCGCCTTTAAATTATATATCCTAATGGAAAAAAAGTATACAGCATTAAAATTAGTATAGATTACCAGAAGATTATAGAGAAAATAATCTCTCTTCTAAGTTATTGAAAACATAAAATTGATTTTTAAAACTCTTGTTTTGTACCTACTTTATTCTAAACACTAAGCCAAGTTTTGAAATACAGAAATGAATAGCTGCAACTATTCTTGACTTTTCACTTTTCTGTAGTAAAAGAGATATATGAGCAGTGAGTTTGAAAGCAGGACTTTTTATAATGATAAAAGTATCAATCCATTAGGGATATATGTGAATTATAAACATACATGTGCTGAACAACAGAGTTTTAAAATATATTAAGCAAAAACTGGTAGAATTAGACAAACAGACAATTAAACAATAATAGTTGGGGGGCTTCAGTTCCCCACTTTCACTAATGGATATAACAACTTTACAGAAGAACAAGACATTACACTCCAGAGTTATACAGTAAAACTATAGAAATAGGTATGCAAAAAAAGTAGAATATAGGAGTCTATTTCTATTATTTCTAAGTATTCATGGGGTAAAGAATGCATTGAGAGAATAGAAGATGAATGTTTGAAACAACTCCTCAAGGTAATTGACTAGTCATCTATGCTTTAAAAGATATATATATATATATACTTGTCTGCTAGGATCATTAGAGAAGAGCATATTAGACAGAGTATAGAAAGATGCAGATATGTGTAAAAGTTTGTATCTTTGGGCAGCTATTCGTGCCTTTGAATTGTTGAAACTTTAATAAGTATATTGAAGTGAAATAAGGGAGATTGTAATATTGGGACATAAAGTTGAAGAGGTATGGTTCTGTTGCAAGGCAGTGAAGCCTATAGATAATGCTAGAGTACCTGTAATAATTACCCATTCTCTATGAAATGTACCAAATTTTAATTATTACCATTCTTTAACTTCTTAAAATGTATGTTAGTCATGATCTTATCTGGTATAGTTTTTAAAAATAAATTTAAATATTTGATCCTATGTAGAGTTTTAAAAAATTATGTTACCTTTTTTAACTTTTATTTTATATTCAAGGATACATGTGCAGGGTTGTTATATAGGTAAACTCGTGTCATAGGGGTTTGTTGTACAGATTATTTTGTCACCCGGTATTAAGCCTAGTACCCTTTAGTTATTTTTCCTGATCTTCTCCCGCCTCTTAACCTCCAACCTCACATAGGCCCCAGTGTCTGTTGTTCCCCTCTATGTGTCCATGTGTTCTCATCATTTAGCTCCTGCTTATAAATGAGAATGTGTGGTATTTGGTTTTCTGTTCCTGGATTTGTTCACTTAGGATAATGGCCTCCAATTCCATCCATGTCCCTGCAAAGGACATTATCTTGTTCTTTTTGTGGCTGCATAGTATTCCATGCTATATATGTACATTTTCTTTATCCAGTCTACCATTGATGGGCATTTAGGTTGATTCTGTGTCTTTGCTATTGTGAATGGTGCTGTGATGAACATACACATTGCATGTGTCTTTATGATATAATGACTTATATTTCTTTGGGCATATACCCAGTAGTGGGATTGCTGGATCAAATGAGAGTTCTGTCTCAGCTCTTTGAGGAATTGCCACACTGCTTTCCCACAATGGTTGAACTAATATACACTCCTACCAATGGTGTATAAGTGTTCCTTTTTTCCTACAAACTCACCAGCATGTTATTTTTTGACTTTTAATAATAGCCATTCTGATGGGTGTGAGATGGTATCTCATTGTGGTTTTGGTTTGCATATCTCTAATAATCAGTGATGTTGAGCTTTTTTTCATGATTGTTGGCTTTATGTATGTCTTCTTTTGAAAAGTGTCTGTTTATATCCTTTGCCCACTTTTAAATCTGGTTGTTTATTTTCTTTTTGTACATTTGTTTAAGTTCCTTACAGATGCTGGATATTAGACTTTTGTCAGATGCATAGCTTGCAAAAATTCTCTCCCATTCTGTAAGTTGCCTGTTTACTCTGTTTATAGTTTATTTTGCTGTGCAGAAGTTTTTTAGTTTAATTAGATCCCATTGGCTTTTGTTGCAATTCCTTTTGGAATCTTTGTCATGAACTCTTTGCCCATTCCTGTGTCCAGAATGGTATTGCCTAAGTTGTCTTCCAGAGTTTCTATAGTTTTGGATTTTACCATAATGGTACCTTTAATATTAATGAAACTTATAAACGGAGAAAATGACTATAGAAAATTGTAACAAAAATCTATTTCAACTCTTCTATTGTACAATATGTTATGTACACTTATCACACCTTTTTAGTAGTAACTAAAATATGTATGTTTATTGATTCTGCAGTTTCCATACTATGTTCTATGAAACACTGGTATTCCAAAAATATTAATACCGTAGTAGTCCCCCCTCATCCACAGTTTCCCTTTCTGTAGTTTCATTTACATGCAGTCATCTGCCATCCAAAAATATTGATATTGAGAGAAAGACACCACATTTATATAACTTATATTACAATATATTATTATAGTTGTTCTATTTATTATTGTTAATCTATTACTGTCCGTAATTTAAAAATTAAAATTTATCATAGATATGTGGGTAGGAAAGGACAGTATGTAGAGAGTTAAGTACTATTTGCAGTTTCAGGCATCCAGTAGAAATCTTGGAACACATCCCCCACAGATAAGAAGGGACTACTGGAAAGATTCAAATAAGATGAATAAAAGGATTCTCAGGCCTCTCAGTTTTTTCACCAGCTTTCACCCAATGATGTCCTTCATCCTTCCTAAGCCACTAGCTCCAATGGTCACACTCCATCTCCTTCCATTACTAATAACTATCGCTCCTCTATAATTTTCATTTTGGTTAGCACTCTCATCAGTTGCCACTTCTTTCTATTTAACTCCCTTTAGTAACTCAACTGCAATAAATCTTTGTTCACTTTGGACCTCTGATTCTTTTTGATTGGCTCCTTCTTTCATTTCCCTCCTTACCCAGTTTACATTACATAGTCAGTGTAATACTCTGTTAAACATACCTTTAATTTTCATGTCCTTCTCTTGTCATACTGTCTTTCTTGGGTGAATAGTAGCCACCCATAGTTAACACATCCAAATCCTTAGAACTTTTAATTTTACCTTATAATGAAAACAGATATTTACAGATGTGATTTAGTTAAAGACCTTGAGATGCTATTCTGGATTACTAAGGTTGTCCTGAAATGCAATCACAAGTGTCCTTGTAAGAGAAAAGCAGAGAAAGATTTCATATAGACAGAAAAGAAGAAGACACACACAGGAAAAGGTGATAGGAACGGAAAGCAGAGATTAGAGTAACGTGACCACAATCAAGGAATACTGGCAGCCACCAGAAGCTTCAATAGGCCAGGAGAAGATTCTCCACTAAAGCCTCTGGAGGGAATGTGGACCTGCTAACACCATGATTTCTGCAATCAAGTATCTCGAATCTGATACTGATTGTAGAATTCTGGCCCCAGGACAGTGAGAGAATGAGTTTTTATTGTTTTAAGCCATGAAATCTGTAGGGACATACTACAGCAGCCACAGGCAACTAATACACTTGCCTAATTCATAAAACTGGTTAAATCCCAAGTTTTTGTCTATTTCGGACCTACTTCCTTGAAGCTGAACTTAACTGGAGAAAACCATGTAACCATACTGACTGATTCATCCTTAAATTTGTTATCACTAACTTTTTATTAGTCCATTGAATACAGCACTTACTTTATTTCTTTAGTCCAGGGATTGGCAGATGTTTTCTATAAAAGGCCAGTGGTAAAAATCTTAAACTGTGATGTACTCTATATGGTCTCTGTCACAGTTCTGCTAGGGCCAGGTTTTTGCCAGTCCCTGCTGTAGTCCATTTTTTCTCCCATTATATTACATGACTGTCATACCTGCCTCTGTTTCCTCAGACCTCCAACACCTTCTCCCCATTTCTTACTTCTTAGCTAGTCACCTTGCTTTCCATGTGATGGAGAAAAGTTATCAAAAGAGTGCATCCCTATGTTTCACTGCATCTTCACTTTCCTTCATCCGTCCAAATGCTTTGCCCTCTGTCATGTTTCTAATAATGAATATGCATGGAAGAACCATGGAGGCCTCTAAAAAGGTCAGGCCATCCATTTGTGCACATAATCCCACACCATCTCGTCTACCCAGAGACATAGGTCCAGCAATTGTTCTAGCTCCTGAATCTTTAATGTTCTCTTTCTACTTTATTTTTCTCATCAGCATACAAACATGATTTTATTGTTCTACCCTTTGAAAAAGCTTATCTGACCTCCTTTCTCCTTCCAGTTATTGTCCCATCTACCTTTTTCCCTTTATAGTAAAACTTCTCTTTATAGAGAGGTATAAAAAGTGTCTTTACCTTCTCTCTACAATTCCTCTCTTCCCATTCTTTTTATCTTCTTTTAAAAACTTACCATGTAAAATTTCAAACATACATAAAACTAGGAAAAATAGTTTAATTAAAGTTGCTATGTGCTAGTTACATAGTTTCAACAATTCATGGCCAAACTTGTTTCATCTCTACTCTCACTCAGTAAATATACTACTGTATTATTTTCAAACAAATTCCTGTCATGTATTTTATCCACAAATATTTTCATATGAAAAGATAACACCTCTTTAATTTTAAAATATAGCCACAATACCATTATCATACCTATAAAAAACTAACAGTTTTAGAATATCATTAAATACCCAACGAATGTTCTAATTTTCCTGATTTTTATCATAATCCTTTTTTTATTTTGACTACTGATTTGTTATAATCAGGATCTAAACAAAATTGTTTTGACTAGATACTTTTTTTTTTAGATGGAATCTTCCTCTGTTGCCAGGCTGGACTGCAGTGGCTCAATCTCGGCTCACTGCAACCTCTGACTCCCTGGTTCAAGTGATTCTCCTGCCTCAGCCTCCCAGGTAGCTGGGATTACAGGCATGCACCACCATGCCCAGCTAATTTTTATATCTTTAGTAGGATACGGTTTCACCATGTTGACCAGGATGGTCTCGATCTCCTGACCTCGGGATCCACCCTCCTCAGCCTCCCAAAGTGCTGGGATTACAGGTGTGAGCCACCGCACCTCGCCGACTAGATACGTTTTTTAAGTATTTTTAGATCTATGAGTTCCATTTTTTTACACCTATTTTTTTTTTCAGGTTACTTATTTGTTGAAAACACTGGGCCCTTTTCATTTTTTATCTACAGAGTCACATTCTGGAAGCTGGTGATTGCAAGGGTATGCAGTACTCTCCCTGTTTCTGTTTCCTGTACACTTGATCCCATTTCTCTTTAATTTATTGTTTGTTTGTAAGCAAGAATATTTCATAGGTGATGTGTATAGGTCTATCTGGAGGCATATACATTTGTCTCATCAATAGCAGCTATTGATGATCATTTCCTGGTTCGATAATTGTTTAGGGGGTTGACCATTTTTCTTGTACTCTCTCTAATCAGGGTTTAATTCCTACCATTCCAACAAAACTGTCTTCTTGAGTTACTAGTTGACTTATGAGCAGTATTTGACACACTTGCTCACTCCTGTCCTTGGCTCTCAGGTCTTTCCTCACTTAAAGTAAAGGTCATTGTTTTCCTAGAATTCTCCTACTATTCTTCCTATCTCACTGGCTGTTTCTTCATCTCTTTTTCAGGTGCTTCTTAATATTCAAGTAACTTAGGCCTCCTCTCTTAGACCACTTTTTTTTTTAACCTATATTCCCCTGGTGATTTCATACAAACTCATTACGTTAAGTATCACCTGTATACTAATGACTCCCAAATTGCAGCTCTAGAGTAACATCCCTCTGAACTCCAGATTTGTATATCCAACTACCAACTTGATACCTCTCCTTGGATATATAATGGAAATCCAAAACTACGCTTGTCCAGAACCTAAGTCTATCTTCCCCATCCCCTAAACTTTCTCTACTCACAGCCTTCTCCATTCCCCATTGATTGCAACAGTATCCTTCCAGTTTCTCAGGTTACAAATTTTGGAATTAATCTACCTTCAAAATATGTCCAGAATCTGACTATTCTTCACCACCTCCACTGTTATCAGTCTAGTTTAAGCCACCATCATATCTCGTATTGCTCATTGCAATAATCTCTTAATTAGTGGTCCTGCTTTACCCTTGCCAATCCCTACCCCACCCAGTCTATTTAACTAGCATCCAAAATTAGCCTTCTAAAACAGAAAAAAAAAAAAGAAATAAAATCATATGTGCTCAAAATTCTCTAATGGTTTCCCATGTCACTAAGAGAAATAAACATGGCTATTATAATGGCCTACAGGTAGCTATATGATCTCAT
Source organism: Callithrix jacchus (assembly GCF_049354715.1). Lineage (NCBI taxonomy): Eukaryota > Metazoa > Chordata > Mammalia > Primates > Cebidae > Callithrix > Callithrix jacchus. Next base: position 101,709,996 of record NC_133509.1, read on the forward strand.
ATCATATTATTCCTTGGATTTCTCCCCCACTTCTTGATTCAGTTCTAGGCACTTAGGCTGTCTTATTGTTTCTAATAGTCACCAGGCACATTCATACCTTAGGGCCTTTGTACTTGCTGTTTATTCTACTTGGAATAATATTCTTTCAGATATCATATGGAGCTAGTTCTCGCTCTTTCAGGTGTTAACTTAAATGTCATCTTCTTGATAGTGTTCCTCAGCTATCTGATTTAAAAATTGCAATTCATCAACACATCCTATTCTTTTTTCTGTTTCATTTTTCTCCATAACACTTATTACCACCTATCATGCAATATAATTTATTTGGTTATTGCCTGTCTCTCTTCTACTTCCATACCAAAATGTAAATTCCATGAGAAAGGAATATTCATGTTTTATTTCCCAACATATCCCCAGTGGTGAAAATAATGCCTGGCTCACAGTAAGTGCTTAATTAATATTTATCAAATGAATTAGATTTACATATATTTTTATAACATTGGTTTAAACAAAGTTAAATAGATTTCTTTATTGCAAAACTTCCTAGGGACTTTAACATGCTAATAAGATTATGAGGATTAGCTCCAACAAAGGAATTTAACATGTTGGCTTCTTAAACTTTAGATAGATAGATATAGATAGATAGATAGATAGATAGATAGATAGATAGATAGATGACACACACACGCACTCACACACATACACACACATATAACTTTGGGATTGTAGGGGAGAGCATCTATTCACATCTCAACACAATTTGGAGATTGCTACTTTAACTACTCATTCAGCAGACATGTATTTAGTACCTGTATGACATTATCCTAGGCATTGTGTAGAATTCAAAAATTCATCAAACTGGGATCCTATTCTTAGGGAGTTTACACTCTAGGAAAAAAAAAAAAAAAACTAAAGCATATGAACAAGTGGTCAACCTGCTTCAAATATGCTTCTTTTCTACTCTTAGCCTCTCAAGCCAGAAACCTGTATTTACCCTTGACTCCTCTTTTGTCTAAATTCTCAGTGTGTATGTCATCCATTGTTAATTCCTGTTAATTCTAGCCTCTAGAATATCTCTTGAATTGATGTACTTTCTCCATCCCCACACTCCCATTCTGGGAGAAGCCACAGTTAACTACAGGTGGGCCATAGTCCCATTTGACTTCTTAGATAGCAGGCCCTGCTTTTACTCTTTGACCCTGTGGTAGGCAGAATTTTGGACTCATGGCTTTAACCTGGCTTTGTTACTCCTGTGAATAAGTTATGTTATATAGCAAAAGAGACATTGCGGATGACCTTAAAATAGGGAGGTTATCCTGCATTATTTGGTTGAGCCCAATATATCTCTTGAGCCCCTAAAAGCAGAGAGAAGGGCAAAAGAGGAAGTCAGAGAGATTGGAAACATTATTTCTTTATGTCAGATTATTTCAAAGATGTATTCGAATAATGAACAAATGAATAATAGCCAAATTCACAGGTGCACATATAGCACTATTTCTTCCCAGAGAGAATTGATTTTTCCCATCATAATGACCAATTTAATATTCTTCTTTAAAATAATGAACTTTATCACCTCAGCCCTGTTATTTCTGATGTATATTTTTAAGAATCAAATAATTTTTAAAAGAATCAGATGTAATAGAAAAATGAAAATAAATTTTTAAACAAAAAGCAATAATGTGTACTTTCAAATAAATACAATCTTTAAAATCTTTCCCTTGGTATGTTTACAATACACAGATACTTTTTGCCTCAGTGTTGAAAAACTTCTTGCAGTTTATTCTAGATATGATTTAATATATGAGCACATTAGAAAAATTAATGTCATGCCCTTGAAATCACAGGACATTTTTTCCCTTTCCTTCTTTATTCCTTTATTTCCTTCATTGCTGTTTAATCCAGACCATTTCCTTCCTCTGCCATTTGGCTCAATGGTCTCCCCAGAGAAGACTGCCGCTGTGCAGACTGAATGGCCTATAAAGAGCGGAGCTACTCCTACTTTGGGGAGTGCAATGGGGCAGACTTGTCTCATGAAAAATATGTGAGGAAAAAGGTGGAAAGTAGTTAAGTTCATTTGTGTGCTTTTTACATGCTGAAGCCTGATAAAACAGGCATAGTTGAGTATCAAGAAAATAAATTAGACACAAGAAAATAAATCACTACCAATAATAGACTTGCTTTCTAACAAACCTTAGAATTTTTGATTTGGGGAAATGTTTGATAATATCTTTCCTAGATCATGACACTCTTTTGCTTTAGAAATTAGACATCAGTGAAGTAAGATGTTTTTGTTTTGTTTTGTTTTGTTTTTTAAGAAGTGTACTCTCACTGTGTTGTACAGGCTGGTCTCAAACTCCTGGCCTCAAGAGATCCTCTTGCATTGGCTTCCAGAGTTTGAGATAACTGGCGTGAGCCAGTGAACCTAGCCCTGAAGTCAGTTCTAAATATTGTCAAACATATAGCATATTATTGTCACTGGGCCCTAGATAATCTTTATATTTTGCCATCTTGACCACTGACATAAAGTTATTGAGCGTTATATATCTACACAGTTTTAGTATAGACATTATTTGGAATAATTTCTGTAATCTTGTCATTGTGATTTCCTAAAGTGTTGCACCACAAGGAAGAAAATAATTTGAATGCAATTAGAAAAAAAATTAACTTTTATTTTTATTCCAAAGCATTAGTAAGACATGGTCAGCAATAATGCATATATTTTACCTTATTTATTAAACTTGTAGTGCTTCCCAACACATTTCTTCCTGAGGTTGGACGTTTTTATAATATGAATTTATTTAGCATTTTTGCACCTGTGCATATTTTTTTGTCTCAAAAAGTCTTATATTCCACTTATGTTGTTTAATGAGCTGTTTAGTCAGTGTGTGATTCTCAGTTGGGAACTTTCAAAGTGATTGAACATAATTTTTCTCTAACCCAACTTTTATTCCTGTTTGATTTTATATATGATTTCCATAATTATATTATGGTTCAAATAGAGCAAACCAGAGGTTCTTCCTTTGTACTGTTAACATATATCCACTTTTCACCTATTTTTTTCTCTGTTAAAAAATTTAATAAATATAGCTATATTTGGAAATGATACAAAAGTATACTTTATTTAGAATACTGTATGAAAATTTCAAATGTTGTCTTTTATTTTATTTTATTGAGATGGAGTCTCGTTGTCACCAGGGTGGAGTGCAATGGTGCAATCTTGGCTCACCACAATCTCCACCTCCTGGGTTCACATGATTCTTTTGCCTCAGCCTCCTGAGTAGCTGGGACTACAGGCGCTCTCCACCACACCCAGCTAATTTTTGTATTTTTAGTAGAGACAGGGTTTCACCATGTTGGCCAGGATGGTCTTCATCTCTTGACTTTGTGATCTGCCCGTCTTGGCCTCCCAAAGTGCTGGGACTACAGGTGTGAGCCACTGCTCCCAGCTGTCTTTTGTAAAATTATAACTCCAGCTCTGCTCAGATGCTATACCTTTGCTTTAAAACATGCCTTTTCTCTGAATGCTACTGAAATTGTGAGATATAAACCTATACATTCTTTTTTTCTCTTTCCAACTTTTATTTTAGTTCAGGGTGAATATTTGCAGGTTTGTTACATGGGTACATGTTACAGGGTTTGGTGTACAGATAATTTTGTCACCCAGGTAATAAGCATAGTTTTTTGATTCTCACTCTCCACCCTCAAATAGGCCCTGGTGTCTGTTTAAAACCTGTAAATGCTTAACTTGTCCCAAGGGAATAAAATTTAGAGAACAGTTGATTTATAGACTTTTTCTCCAAGAAATTATATTTTGAAAGATTGATGCATATATTAACATTTTATGTTATATGTGACAGATTATGGTTTGACCTAAACATTGCTCAATAATTTATTTTTGAAGGAAGGTTTTGTTTTTGTTTTTGTATTGTGTTATTTTGTATTGACATTACAAAAAAATTTATGTCATTTATTTGAGATACATGTTGATTTTATAGCACCCAATCAGTCTTTTAATAAGTCAAAAGGTACTCTGAGAAAGAAATAGTTGTTGAATGAATCATTAAAATAATCAGTAACAGACATATCATTGAATTAGATATTCTCTGTTTCTTGATGTTATAATTTTACTATTTGTTTTCTTAATATTGCAAATTTTAAAATAAACGAGTGATAAATTACATTAGTAGGAGATATAATTTCTTAGAACAATGTTAGATTTTTAAAATTAAAACTGGGAGCTACGGCTTTGTATTCTACTACAGAACCTTAAGCATAGAAAGCACTACAAATAATCATTTACAGAATTAATTGATTGTATGTCCATGTTAAGTAGGGCTTGAAGTTTAGACTTTGTATTTAATAGAGACTTTACAATGATATTGAAAACTTTGGCATCATTCAGACGACAGGATCTTCCTGGGGAAATAAAATAGGAATAATGCTACTTAATATTAGTTAAAATGATTTCTTATAACTTTTATAAATGGCAGGAATTGAGCGAAATACAGTGATATTTTTAGAACATTCTGTTCTAAGCAAGACTAATTCATTAAGGTTTAATGTGTAAATCAATATTTTGGCCTCTTATAGAAATCAATAAACACATGCTCCTCCAGTCAAAGTGAAAGCTTTAAGACTATAACACTGCCCAAAGATATCTAGGAATTATTTTATTTAAAAAACCATGGTATATCATATTGTTTATGACAAAAATTTAGGAGAAACATTATTAAAATAAACATACCATTTTTTTGTAGACAATGGATTTGCTGAAGATCTTGGTAAAAATTCTCATGTTTAGCTCCTTTGACATCATTCATTAATACACCAAAAATTTGTTAATCTGCCAAGCTTTGACTACTCACTATGTGCTAGAAATGCAAAGGTAACTAAAATATTACAGGTACCTTTGTAATCTAATGGAAGATATCAATCTCTAAATAAATATTGCAATAATGGGACAGATGTTGTAATTTAGATATGAGTAAGGCTCTATTCAATCAGCAGAGAAAGTGCTTATCTCTGCGTTCAGATGTCAGATAAGTCTTCAGAAGTTATATTAAATCTTGAAAGATGATTAGGAGTTTGTGGGCTGGAGAAGAACATTCAGGACAAGGGTCATATAAAGATACAAGAGTACAAAATTGATACATTTATGAAACTACTGATAATTAATCATTGCAAGAATGTAGAGGGAATGTGAAATAATGAGACAAGAAATGGAACCAGGAATGAGGTTTATAATGGAAATTTAACTTGTTAAGGTATTACACTTTACTTAAAGGTGTGACATGATGAAAAATTACATTTTAGAAGGATCAGACTTAAGCATCTGTGATGAGGATATTATTAAAATGTATTTCCACATAAGCAAAGGCAAGTAGAAATATGACTTAGTCACTAATTGCTGTAGGAACTGAGAAGAATGCATCCACGATTTCCATATTTTTGACATGAGCTACTGAATTAATTAATATTTACCATAACAAAAATGGGGGAAAACTAGAGGAAAAGCAGATTTGAGTGGGGGCAGAAAATGAAAATATTTCTGAGCCATCCTGAATTACCTTTAAACATTACTATTCTTAAATGAACATGGGCCAAGTATTTTTTCCTGGAATAGTTTCTTAATGGCAATAATCACTACCTACATATTTATTAATTTTGATTATTATGATATTTCATTCAGAAAAGTAATAAAATTTAAAATATATTAAAGGAACTTATATTAAGGTAGTAGTAGTATTATGACATTTAATACAGTAAGTTAGGAGAGCCACATGCAGTCATGTTTTATTTTACAATTGCTGATAATACACAAAAGGCATAGAACATTGTACAGGATAAATGGTAATATTAGGCCACAGAAAATACATTTTAAAATACATTTTAAAAGTTTGAAATCTTACAAAGTATAGTCTCTGACCACAAGAGAATAAAGCTAAAACTCAACCAAATATATATATTATATATATAAAAATATATATAGGCTGGTCCGAGTGCAGTGGTGTTTACAACTAATTGATCACAACCAGTTACAGATTTCTTTGTTCCTTCTCCACTCCCACTGCTTCACTTGACTAGCCTTAAAAAAAATAAAAAATAAATAAAAATAAATAAAAAATATATATAAAATATATATATGTACACACATACACACACACAGGCCAGGTGTGGTGGCTTATGCCTATAAACCCAGCACTTTAGGAGGCCAAGGCAGGTGAATCACTAGGTCAGGAGTTTGAGACCAGCCTGACCAACAGAGTGAAACCCCAGTCTCCATTAAAAATACAAAAATTAGTCGGGAATGGTGTTGCATGCCTGTAATCCCCACTGCTCAGGAGGCTGTAGCAGGAGAATCATGTCAACCTGGGAGGCAGTGGTTGCAGTGAGCAGAGATCATGCCATTGCACTCCAGTCTGGGTGACAGAGCAAGACTCCGTCTCAAAAAAAAACAAAAACAAAAAAACAACTAGAAAATTTACAATATGGAGAAATTAAACTCTTAAATAAACAATGGTTTATAGAAGAAATCACAAGTATAATTCAGAAATACCTTGGGGCAAATGAAAACAAAAACAGAACATATGAGAACTTACTGGATGTGGTGAAAGCAGTGCTAAGAGGGAAATTAATACCTAGAAATGTTTACATTAAAAAGAAAGAAGCATCTCAATTACCTTAACCTGATGCTTTGATGAACTGGAAAAAGAAGTCAAAACAAACCCAAAGCTAGCAGATGGAGCTATGTAGGAGCAGGGATATTGTATGATATTGCAGTTAAGTTGGTATCAACTCAAACTAGATTGTTATAAATTTAGAATGTTAAATATATTTCTTCCCCAGGATAATCACCAAAAAAGTATCTAAAAGATACAGACTAAAGGAAATGAGAAGGGAGTGAAAATGATTCACTGGAAGAAAACAGAAGAGAAAATAGCTAAACACAATAGAAGGCAATAATGAAACAAAAGAAGGCAATAAAGATTAGAGTGGAAATAATGAAATACAGAATCAAAAAACAATAAAGAGTAATGGAAATCAAAACTTGGTTTTTTGAAGAAATCATCAGCCAGGCATGGTGGCTCATGCCTGTAATCCCAGCACTTTGGGAGGCCAAGGTTTGTGGATGACCTGAGGTCCAGAGTGCGAGGCCAATGTGGCCAACATGGTGAAACCCCATCTCTACTAAAAATGCAAAAATTAGTCAGGCATGGTGGCAGGCACCTGTAATCCCAGCTACTCAGGTGGCTGAGGCAGGAGAATTGCTTGAGCCTGGGACGCAGTGGTTGCAGTGAGGTGAGATCGCACCACTGCACTCCAGCCTAGGTGACAGAGTGAGACTCTGTCTCAAAAAAAAAAAGAAAAGATCATCAGAACTGACAAACTGTTAGCCAGTTTGACTTAGGGAAAAATTGAGAAGATGCAAACACTAAAATCAGAAAAGAAAGTGGGAACATTACTAACCTTACAGAAATAAAAAGGATTGTAAGAGAATACTATGAACAATTGTGTGCCAACAGATTAGATAATTTAGATGAAGTGGACAAATTCTTAGAAACCAATGAATTATGTAAAATAATTAACACCAGTCTGTCTTAAACTCTTCTGAAACATAGGAGAAAACACTTTCTCATTCTGTGAGACCAGCATTACTTTGCTAGCAAAGCCAGAGTAAGACATCACAAGAAAGGAAAATTACATGTCAGTATCCCTTGTGAATATGGATGTGAAAACACTAGCAACTGAATCCAATAGCATATTAAAAGGATTATGTACTATGACCAAGTAGGAATATACCAGGAATGCAAGAGTGGTTCAACATAAGAAGTTAATTACTGTAGTATACTATGTCAATAGAATGAATGAAAACAAACAAAAAAAGATCATCTTATCTGACAAACAAAAAACAAAAATCCAACAACACACTTCTATGGTAAAAACATGCAGAACACCAAGAAAAGAAGGGAATTTCCTTAACATGATAAAAGGGCATCTACGAAAAACCCGCAGCTAACATCATTATACTCAGTGATGAAAAACTAAAGGTTTTCTTTTTATATCAGGAACAAGGCAGATATTCCTGTTTTCACTACTGCTGTTCACCATTGTACTGCAAGTTCTAGCCAGAACAGGTGGGCAAAGAAAAAATGTCATCTACACTGAAAAGGAAGAAGTAAAACTATGTCTGTTCACAGGTAACATGTTGCTACATATAAAACTTTCCTTAATTCATAAGAATGCTATTAGAGTCAATGAATGAGTTCAGCAAAATTGCAGGATACAAGCTGACCACACAAAAATAATTTGTGTTTCTATATACCAGCAATAAACAATCCAAAAAGGAAATAAAAATAATTTCATTTAAAATCAAATCTGAAAACTCCTAGGAATAAATTTAACTAAGGAGATGAAAGACATTGAAAATTATAAAATACTGCTGAAGGAAATTAAACAAGACCTAAATAAGTGGAAAAACATCCCATGTTTATGGAATAAAAGAGTTAATATTTTTTAAAATGTCAGTACTACCCAAAGTTATCTACAGATTCAATATAATTCCTATATTCTAGTTGTCATTTTTTTTTGCAGAAATAAGCCAAACCTAAAATTTATATGACATTTCAAGGGGTCCCAAGTAGTCAAGACAGTCTTGAAAAAGAACAATATTGGAAGACTCACACTTCCTAACTTCAAAATTTACTACCACGCTTAGAGTAATCAAGACAGTGTGGTATTGACATAAAACTATACCTGCAGACTGGGCACAGTGGCTCACACCTGTAATCCCAGCACTTTGAAAGGCCAAGGTGGGCAGATCACAAGGTCAAGTGATTGAGACTATCCTGGCTAACATGGTGAATCCCTGTCTCTACTAAAAATACACACAGAAAAAGAATATCCAGGAGTGGTGGCACACGCTTGTAGTCTCAGCTACACAGGAGGCTGAGACAGGAGAATCACTTGAACCCAGGAGGCTGAGGTTTCAGTGAGCCAAGATCACACCACTGCATTTCAGTCTGGGTGACAGAGTGAGACTCCATCTCAAAAAACGAAACCTAAAACAAGAAGTACACCTGTAGACCAATGGAATAGAACTGAAGATATAGAAATGAACCCATGCATCTATGACCAATTGATTTTTGACAAGGGTGCCAAGTCAAAGCCTCGACAGTGGCTTTGAGAAAGGAGTTTCCTCAACAGCCAGTTTTTCACATGCAAAATAAATGACCCATACCTCACACCATATAGAAAAATGAACTCAAAATGGATTAGTGACCTAAATACAAGAGCTAAAACCATAACTCTCTTAAGAAAACAGGGATAAATCTTCATTGCCTTGGGTTTGGCAGTGGATTTTTATATATGACCACAATAATGTAAGCAACAGAAGAAAAAAATAGATGAATTAGACTTCATCAAAATTTAAGTTTTGTGCACCAGACAACGTAAGAAAGTGAAAAGACAATCTATAGAATGGGAAAATATTTTAAAACCATATATCTGATAAGGGTTTAAAATCCAGAATATGTAAATAACTTGTACAACTCAGCAACTACAAAAAACAACCTAATTTTAAATGGGCAGAGGACTTGATTTTCTCCATATATATACAAATGGCCAATAAGACATAAAAAGATCCTCAGCATCACTAGTCAGTAGAGAAATGCAAATTCAAGCTACAGTGAGAGGCTATGTCACACCCACTAGGATGATCATTAAAAAATAATGAAAATAACAATTTTGACAAGGATGTGGAGAAATTAGACCCTCATGTATTGCTCAAGGAAATATATAATACAGCCACTGTAAAAAACAGCTTGGTGGTTACTCAGAAAGCTAGGCATAGAATGACCAAGCAATTCTACCTCCTAGGTATATACCTAAAAAAATTAAAAAGAGGGACTCAAACAGACACTTAAATGCCAGTGTTCAACATAACATTGTTCACACTAGCCAAAAGATGGAAACAATTCAAACATCTATCAACAGATGAATGAATAAATAAAATGTGGTATGCATATGTATTGAAGTATTATTCAGCCATAAAAGGGAATAAAGTTCTGCTATATGTTACAACATGAAATAATTTTGAAAACTTAATGCTGAGTGATATAAGCCAGACACAAGAGGACAAATATTGTATGATTCCACTTACGTAATATCTCTAGAACAGACATATTCACAGAAGCAGAAAGTAGATTACAGGTTACCAGGAGCTGAGGTGAGAGGTAAATGGAGAATTACTGCGTAATGTTTACAGTTTCTGTTTTGAGTGATGCAAATGTTTTGGAAATAGTAACGATACACAATATTGTGAATGTATTTAATGCCACTGAATTGCATACTTTAAAATGGTCAGAATGCAAGTTTGTTAAATATAGTTTGCAATAACAAGATTAAAAGGAAAACCAAAGTAGTTATCTGTGAATGTGAAATTTATTTCTGGACTTTATTGTATTCTATTTTATATGTCTACCCTATGTGAGTACTACATTGTCTTGATTGCTATAAGCTTTGTAGTAACTTTAAATCAGGAAGTGAGACTCCTTCAACTTTATTCTTTTGAAGTTTGTAACTATTCTGTGTCCCTCGAATTTCCATATCAATTTTAGAATCCTCTTGTCAATTTGTAGAACTGCATTATTAAGCCCAGCTCTGCCACTCCTAATTGTGGAATTTTTGAAAAATTACTTGTCTGATTTTTTTCATAATCATTTGTGTAGGTTATAAGAATTAAATGAGAAAATACATGTAAAGTATAACATAATGCCTGGCACATAGTAAGTGCTAAATACTTGTAGTAGTATTTCAACTATTACTACCACTATCACTGCCAATGTAATACTATTTTTACAAATTGACTGTAGTAAAATAGAACTATGTTTTACCCCAGAGCGAATTCTTTCTTCAACAATGAGAAGGACAGTGTAATGTAATAGAACAGGAAATTTGGAGTGAGTTATTATCTAGGCCTGAGTGCAGTAACTGAAATACTGATAGCATATTAAACTATCTGTGTTTAATGAAGTCATGAAAGCAGAAATGTCATTTTCAGAAACCAGTTCAGAGGTCAAAACTACTAGTTGGTAAAGTTATTATTTTGGTTATAGTCAGGTAGTAGAAAGAAATGTTGAGCTGAAGTAGGTTTATTAGTGAACAGGTGTTTTTAGTAATGTAGATGACTCCATTGTTTCTTTTAGTTTTTTTCTAGATTATTTCTAGTTTCTGGGATTTTTTTTTCTGGTGTTTATATCAACTTTTATCTCCTTTCTCATTTCTATGTTTAGCATAATATGGAAGCCCTCCAAGTTTATTCTATTTTTTAGCCACTCGAGCTATCTTAGAATGATCTTGTTTACTACATTACTGGTATACCTTATATAAAGTCAATTAAGTTAAAATTTATTTGTTTCCACCATTCAATCATGGTATTTTAAGTCTAAGAAATAATTCTCGGGAAGCAGGGGAAAAAATAAAATAAATAAATTCTATTTTATTTATTAAATAAAATCTAAGAAATAATTCTCAAATCAATATTTGAACACTAGTTTCATTAGTAAGAATAAATGGTAATAAATATTAAAGAGGCTTAATGCATACATAATAAAAATCATTCGGTTGGATTTTATTTTTAAATAGAAACCAGAATGGTATTTATTATTTTACATTTGGGAGAGGAGATATCCTAAAGGATCTAGAAAACATAAGTCTCTTATGTATGATACTCCTTTTTCTGTTACCGAGGTGTACTTATAAGCTCAAATAAGTATTCAGAAGGTTCCTTTGCAAGCACTGAATTGGAACAAAAGCAGTTAAGTAATTTGGAGTTTAATAGCCTAGAGTACCTGATAGAGATGTGATGGGACCCACAAATACCCTGTATGTAATTTTAAAGTTTCTAAGTAGCCACATCTTAAAAAGTAAAAATAAGCAGATAAAATTAATTTTAATAAATATATGTAACCCAGTATATCTAAAATGTTATTTTAACATGTGCTCAATACATTGAAATTATTCTTTTTTTAATACTAAGAATTCAAAATCTGGTGTGTACTTTACACTGACGCACATCTCAACTCATTCATTAGCTAGTTTCTCAGTTGCTTAAGAATTGCTCAATGTCTCTGTGTCTCAGTTTCCCAATTTTTATAATAGAGATAATTGCAAGGATTAAATCAGATAATATACATGATACATACCTCAACCATGATTTTATATAAAGCTTAGTTGCTTTCTAATATTTCAAATTGGTGAATATGACATATAATGGCATCACTGTCTCAAAGCAAAGAACATTTTAAGGATTAAATTATCTGTAATTCCCAAATTCTCATCTCTTCCCCCTGGACAGTGCTGGGCACACACATCTCTCTGACTCCCTGTTCAAATTACTTTAAAAAAGAAGCAAAGTCAATGTTGTTTCAACAGTTGTTGCAAATGTACCACACTAATGCAAGATGTTAGTATCAGGAAAACAGGGTTGTGGGGAAGGAAGGGAGGGAATATGTGAATGCTCTAATTTCTGCTCAATTTTTTTTGTAAACCTAAAACTACTCTTAAGAAGTAAAAGCTATGATTTCTTTTTTTTTTTTTTAAAAAAGCAAACATCATGTTTGCCATCAGTTCCTCATGCATGTTAGATGTGACAGAATACAGCGGTAAAAGTGGCAGTTTCAGCATTATTAATAACATCAATATGAGGAGTGTAGTTATGGGTAAAAATCTAACTTAACATTTTCAGTAGTCATTCATTATCTACCTCTTTTAAACTAATAAATGGAAAACGTATGCACAAAATGGTTGTTTTTCCTCCATGGTTGTTGGGGTGAAAACTGGGAATTACTGGTAGCATTCTGATGGTAATGGCAGAAATCTTCCGTATTTTTTAAACACTATTGCTGGTTTTGAGAATATTTTCTTCTCCTAATTTCAGGTTGGGTGGGACTATATCAGCATACAAGATAGTACCAGACGAAATAGAAGAAATCAAGGTATAGTATGGCATTTTTCACCTTCACAAAGACTTAGCATCTTGGTCAGGGTTGGGGAAGAATTGCTTTTTCTTTCTTTTTTTTTTGTTTTTTGTTTTTTAATTATACTTTAAGTTCTGGGGTACATGTGCAGATCTTGCAGGATTGTTACATAGGTATACACATGCCATGGTGGTTTGCTGCCTCTGTCACCCCTTCACCTACATTAGATATTTCTCCTAATGTTATCCCTCCCCAACCTTGCCACCCACTGCTATCACTCCCCTAGTCCCCCACCCTCCAACAGACCCCAGTGTGTCATGTTCCCCTCCCTGTGGTTGATGTGTTCTAATTGTTCAACACCCACTTATGAATAAGAACATGTGGTGTCTTGTTTTCTGTTCTTGTGTCAGTTTGCTGAGAATGATGGTTTCCAGATTCATCCATGTCCCTGCAAAGGACATGAACTCATCCTTTTTATGGCTGCATAGTATTCCATGGTGTATATGTGCCACATTTTCATTATCCATTCTATCCTTGATGGGCATGTGGGTTGGTTCCAACCATCTGCTATTGTAAACAGTGCTGCAGTGAACATAGGTATGCATATATCTTCATAATAAAACAATTTGTAATCTTTTGGGTATTTACCCAGTAATGGGATTGCTGGGTCAAATGGCATTTCTATTTCTACATCCATGAGGAACCGTGACACTGTCTTCAACAATGGTTGCACTAATTTACACTCCCACCAACAGTGTAAAATCATTCCTATTTCTCCATATCCTTTCCAGCATCTGTTGTTGACCAATTTTTTAATGATCGCCATTCTAACTGGCATAAGATGGTATCTCAATGTTATTTTGATTTACATTTCTCTAAAGACCAGTGATGATAAAGCTGGAGGCATCACGCTATCTGACTTCAAACTATACTATAAGACAGCAGTAATCAAAACAGCATGGTGCTGGTACCACAACAGAGATACAGACCGTTGGAACAGAACAGAGGCACAGACCATTGGAACAGAACAGAGGCCTTGGAAGTAATGTCACACATCTACAACCATCTGATCTTTGACAAATCTGACAAAAACAAACAATGGGGAAAGGATTCCCTGTTTAATAAATGGTGTTGGGAAAACTGGCTAGCCATATGCAGAGAGCTGAAACTGGACCCATTCCTTACTCCTTATACAAAAATTAACTCCAGATGGATTAAAGATTTAAACGTAAGACCTAACACCATAAAATCCCTAGAAGAAAACTTAGGCAATACCATTCAGGACATGGGCATAGGCAAGCACTAAAACACCAAAAGCAATGGCAACAAAAGCCAAAATAGACAAATGGGATCTAATTGAACTCCAGAGCTTTTGCACAGGAAAAGAAACAATCATTAGAGTGAACTGGCAACCAACAGAATGGGAAAAAATTTTGCAAGCTGTTCATCTGACAAAGGGCTAAATATCCAGAATCTACAGAGAACTTAAACAAATTTATAAGAAAAAAAAAAAACATCAAAAAGTAGGCAAAGGATATGAACAGGCATTTTTCAAAAGAAGACATTTATGCAGCCAACAAATATAATAATTGCCTTTTCAAATGCCATTGAATCTTTGGGTATGTTAGAATATTATTTAATTCTTGGTTATCATAGTTGAATTAAAAATTTATATGTAACAGATAATCTCCATCAGATTTATCTGCCATTTGTAATGCATTTCTGAGAAAAACGTTAGAAGAATCAAAAAGGAACCCTTTCCTATGCTGTTCATTAAAAATCTACATAAGAAAACACTGTATATAAGCATTGGTATGCATAATGAATTATCTTTTTATCTTGTTGCAATTTTTTTTCCCTATAAGCCTTCACCAATTTTAAATATCAGTCTTTTAGTAGATATTTTTCTGGGTTCCTTTGAAAATACAATATACTAATTTTAATTAAAAATTTACATTAAAATAATGAAAATTGACTTACTCTTTAAAATCAGAGCATTACTACATTCTTCTATCTCTAACCTTTTACTAAGTCTTATGGAATATTCATCTTCTAACATACTGTTCTTTTTCAAAAGCAATTTATCATCTATTGAGAACTGAATATACTATTTGTTTCGTGAGTAAGATTTAATAATTGGATAGTAATAATGAAGGATAGACAATACTTGTTAAGTTGTTAACAATGACATGTAAAGATCACAACAAATCATTAAGCTTGATTTGATTAAACTTTTCAAGTTCAATAAATTCAAATCGTTCAATAAATTCAAATTCAAGATAATTATTTAATTCTATGACTCAATGGGCTTTTTTTTGAGACAGAGTCTCTCTCTGTTGCCTAGGCTGGAGTGCAGTGCAGTGGCATGATTTCAGCTCACTGCAACCTCCAGCTCCCTGGTTCAAGTGATTTTCCTGCCTTAGCAATATACAGTGTTCCATTTTCTTCACATCCTCACTACAGTTGTTATTACTTGTCCTTTGGATAAAAGCCATTTTACTTGGGATAAGATGATATTGTAGTTTTGATTTTCATTTATCTGATGGTTAATTATGTTGAGCACTTTTTCATATGCCTACTCACCATTTGCATGTCTTTTTTTAGAAATGCAAATCTTTTGCATTTCTTACGGGATATAAAATCAAAATACAAAAATCAGTACCATTTTTATTTGCCAACAGTGAACAATCTGAAAAAGAAATAAAATTTAATCCCATTGGCAATAGCCACACATAAAAGTAAAATACCTAGGAATTGTAGGAAATGTAAATTGAAATCTCTCATCTATTTTTAAATTGGATTATTAGATTTTTTTTCCTATAAAGTTATTTGAGCTCCTTAAATATTCTGGTCAGATGGGCATCCTGCAAATACTTTCTCCCATTCTGTGGGTTATTTCTTCACTCTGTTGATTGATCTTTGCTGTGCAAAAGACTTTTAATGTGATACATTCCTATTTGTTCATTTTTGCTTTGGTTACCTATGCTTGTGGAGTGTTACTCAAGAAATTATTGCCCAGATCAATGTCCTGGAGAGTTTCCCCAATGTTTTCTTGTAGTTTCATAGTTTGAGGTCTTACATTTAATTTTTAATGCATTTTTATTTGTTTTTATATGGTAAGAGATAGGGATCTAGTTTCATTTTTTAGCATATGGATATTTAGTTTTCTCAGCACCATACATTGAAGAGAGACTTTTTCCTAGTATATGTTTTTGACATAATTGTTGAAAAAGAGTTCATTGTAGGTATGTGGATTTGTTTTTGGGATCTCTATTTTGTTCCATTAGTCTATGTGATTGTTTTTATGCCAGTACCATGATGTTTTGGTTATTATAGCTTTGTAATATAATTTGAAGTCAGGTAATATGATTCATTACAGTTTTGCTCTTTTTCTTAGGATAGCTTTGGCTATTCTGGGTCTTTTGTGGTTCCATATAAATTTTAGGATAATTGTTTCCATTTCTGTGTAGAGTGCCATTAGTATTTTGATAGGGATTGTATTGAATCTATAAATTGCTTTGGGTACTATGAGCATTTTAACAGTATTTATTCCTCTAATCCATGAACATAGAATCTCTTTTTATTTTTTGATCTCTTTAGTTTCTTTCATTCGTGTATTATAGTTTTCATTGATCTTTCATTAAGATCTTTTGCTCTTTGGTTAAATTAATTCCTAGATATTTTACTTTTATGTGTGCCTGTTGCAAATGGGATTATATTTTTTTTCTTTTTCAGATTGTTCACTGTTGGCAAATAAAAATGGTACTGATTTTTGTATGTTGATTTTGTATCCTGTACCTTTCTGAATTTATCAGTTCTAATAGTTTTCTTGTGGAGTCTTTACATTTTTCCAGATATAATATTATATCATATGCAAATAAGGATAATTTTACTACTTCTGTTTCAATTTGGGTTTTCTTTTTATCTTTCGCCTGTCTGATTGTTCTATCTAGATCATCCAATACTATGTTGAGTAGCACTGATTACAGTGGGCATACTGGTCTTCTTCCAGATCTCAGAGGAAGGGCTTTCAGTTTTTCCCCATTAATTATGATATTTGCTGTGGATCTGTCATATATGGTTTCTATATTTCAACTCAGTTGTATTAGTCTATCCCCAGCTTTTTAATGGCTTTTAGCCAAAGTAATGTTGGATTTTATCAAATGCTTTGAAATTATATGATTTTTCCCCTTCGTTCTGTTGATAGGATGTATTACAGTGATTGATTTGCATATGTTAAACGATCCTTGAATCTCAGGGATAAATCCCACTTCAGCATGATGAATGATCTTTCTTTTTTTTTTTTAGTTTTATTCTGAAAGCTCTGATTAGCCATTGAAGGATTTTTGTTTGTTTGTTTGTTTTTCGAGACGGAGTCTTACTTTGTCACCTAGGCTGGAGTGCAGTAATGCTATCTCAGCTCACTGCAACTTCCACCTCCCTGCTTTAAGCAGTTCTCCTGCCTCATCTTCCTGAATAGCTGGGATTACAGGTGCACGACACCACACCCACCTAGTTTTTTTTTTTTTTTGTATTTTTAGCAGAGATAGGGTTTCACCATGTTGGCCAGACTGGTCTCAAACTCCTGACCTCAGGCAATCCAGTCACCTCCACCTCCCAATATGCTGGGATTATACACATGAGCCACTGCACCCAGCCTAGCCACTGAAGGATTTTTTTTTTAATTATTATACTTCAAGTTCTGGGGTACCTGTGTGGAATGTGCAAGTTTGTTACATAGGTATACATGTGTTACAGTGGTTTGCTGCATCCATCACCCCATCATCTACGTTAGGTATTTCTCCTATAATATCAGAGATTGAAGATCAACTCAATGAAATAAAGTGATAATGTAAGATTAGAGGGAAAAGAAATGAACAAAGCCTCCAAGAAATAGGGGATTATGTGAAAAGACCAAATTGATGTTTGATTGGTGTACCTGAAAGTGACAGGGAGAAAGAAACCAAATTGGTTTCTTTTTTAGGATATTATTCAAGAGAACTTCTTCAACCTAGCAAGGCAGGCCAACATTCAAATTCACAAAATATAGAGAACACCACAAAGATAATCCTGGAGAATAGCAACCCCAAGACACATAATTTCAACCAGGGTTGAAATGAAGGAAAAAATACTAACGGCAGCTAGAGAGAAAAATTTGGTTACCAACAAAGGAAAACCCATCAGACTCACAGCAGATCTCTTGGCAGAAACCCTACAAGCCAGAGGAGAGTGGGGGCCAATATTCAGTATCCTCAAAGAAAAGAGTTTTCAACCCAGATTTTCATACACAGCCAAACTAAGCTTCATAAGTGAAGGAGAAATAAAATCCTTTGTAGACAAGCAATGGCCAAGAGATTTAATCACCACCAGGCCTGCCTTATAAGAGCTCCTAAAGGAAGCACTAAACATAGAAAGGAACAACCAGTACCAGCCACTGCAAAAACATACCAAATTGTAAAGACCATCGACGCTATGAAGAAACTGCATCAACTAATGGGAAAAGCAGCTAGCATCAAAATAGCAGGATCAGACTCACACATTAACCTTAAATGTAAATGGGCCAAGTGCCCCAATCAAAAGACAAAGACTGGCAAATTGGGTAGAATAAAGACCCATCAACACCTGAATTGATGAAGCAGAAGAAAGGATATCAGAGATTGAAGATAAGCTCAATGAAATGAAACAAGAAGGCAAGAATAGAGAAAAAAGAGTGAAAAGAAATGAACAAAGCCTCCAATAAATATGGGATTATGTGAAAAGACCTAATCTACATTTGATAGGTATACCTGAATGTGACAAAGAGAATGAATCCATGCTGGAAAACACACTTCAGGTTATTATCCAGGAGAACTTCCCCAACCTAGCAAAGCTGGCTTGGAAATACAGAGGAACACCACAGGAAATACAGAGAACACCACAAAGATACTCCTCAAGAAGAGCAACCTCAAGGCACCTAATCATCAAATTCACCAGGGTTGAAATGAAGGAAAGATTGCTTAGGGCAGCCAGAGAGAAAAGTCAGGTTACCTACAAAGGGAAGCCTATCAGGCTCACAGTGGAACTCTCAGCAGAAACCCTACAAGCCAGAAGAGAGTGGGGGCCACTATTCAACATCCTTAAAGAAAATAACTTTCTACCTAGAATTTCATTTCCAGCCAAACTAAGCTTCATAAACAAAGGAGAAATAAAATCCTTTATGAACAAGCAATTGCTGAGAGATTTCATCACCACCAGGCCGCCTTACAAGAGCTCCTGCAAGAAGCACTAAATATAGAAAGGAACAACCAGTACCAGCCACTCCAAAAACATACCAAATGGTAAAGACCATCGACACAATGAAGAAAATGTGTCAACTAATGGGCAAAACATCCATTAGCATCAAAATGGCAGGATCAAATTCACATATAACAATATTAACCTCAAATGTAAATGGACTAAATGCTCCAATCAAAAGACACAGACTGACAAATTGGATAAAATGACAAAACCCATCAGTGTGCTGTATTCAGGAGACCAATCTCATGTGCAAAGACACACATAGGCTCAAAATAAAGGAATGGAGGAAGATTTATCAAGCAAATGGAAAGAAAAAAAAAAGCAGGGGTTGCAATCCTAGTCTCTGATAAAACAGACTTTAAGTCAACAAAGATCCAAAGAGACAAAGAAGGGTATTACATAATGGTAAAGGGATCAATGCAACAAGAAGAGGTAACTATCCTAAATATATATGCAACCAATACAGGAGCACCCAGAAATATAAAGCAACTTCTTAATGACCTACAAAGAAACTTAGACTCCCACACAATAATAGTTGGAGACTTTAACACCCAACCGTCAATATTAGATCAATGCAACAGAAAATTAACAAGGATATTCAGGACTTGAACTCAGATCTGGACCAAGCAAACGTAATAGACCTCTACAGAACTCTCCACCCTAAATCCACAGAATATACATTCTTCTCAGCACCACATCACACTTATTCTAAAATTGACCACATAATTGGAAGTAAAACACTCCTCAGCAAATACAAAAGAATGGAAATCATAACAAACAGTCTCTTAGACCACAGTACAATCAAATTAGAAGTCAGGATTAAGGAACTCACTCACAACTGCACACTTTATGGAAACTGAGCAACCTGCTCCTAAATAACTACTGGATAAGTAATGAAATGAAGGCAGAAATAAAGATGTTCTTTGAAACCAATGAGAACGAAGGCACAACCTACCAGAATCTGGGACACATTTAAAGCAGAGGGAAATTTATAGCACTAAATGCCCAAAAGAGAAAGGAGAAAAGATCTAAAATCAACACCCTAACATCACAATTAAAAGAACTAGAGGAGCAAGATCAAACAAACTCAAAAGCTAGCAGAAGACAAGAAATAACTTAGATCAGAGCAGAACTGAAGGAGATAGAGACACAAAAAACTCTTCAAAAAAATCAATAAATTCAGGAGCAATTTTTTGAAAAGATCAACAAAATAGATACATTGCTAGCCAGACTAATAAAGAAGAAAGAGAAGAATCATATAGATGCAATAAAAAATGATAAAGGGGATATCAACATCGATCCCACAGAAATACAGACTACCATCAGAGATTACTACAAACACCTCTATACAAATAAACTAGTAAATCTAGAAGAAATGGATAAATTACTGGAAGCTTATACCCTCCCAAGACTAAACCAGGAAGAAGTAGAATCCCTGAATAGACCAATAACAAGGTCTGAAATTGAGGCAGCAATTAATAGCCTACCAACCAATAAAAGTCCAGGACCAGATGGTTTCACAGCCAAATTCTACCAGAGGTACAAAGAGGAGCTATTATCATTCCATCTGAACTATTCCAAACCATACAAAAAGAGGGAATCCTCCCTAACTCATTTTATGAGACTGACATTCTGATACCAGAACCTCACAGAGACACGACTAAAAAACAAAATTTCATGCCAATTTCCATGATGAACATTGATGAATGATCTTTCTAATGTATTGCTGAATTAATTTTGATAGTATTTCATTGAGGAGTTTTGCATCAATATTTATAAGAGATATTGGCCTATAGTTTTCTTTTTTTGTGTGTCTTTGGTTTTAGTATCAGGGTAATATTAGCCTTATACAATGAGCTTGGAAGTATTCCCTCCTTCTGTGTTTTTCAGAATAGTTGGAATAGAATTGGTATTAATTCTTGTTAAAATGTTTGGTAGAAATAAGGGAAGCCATTGGGTTCTAGACTTCTCTTTATTGGGAGATATTTTATTACAGCTTCAATCTCATTCCTTGTAATTGCTCTATTCAGGTTTTGCATTTCTTCATGGTTCAGTCTTATTAGGTTGTGCATAACTAGGAATTTGTTCATGTCTTCTAAATTTTCCAATTTATTGGTATATAGTTGCAAATAGTAGCCACTGATGATCCTTTGAATTTCTGCAGTATCAATTATAATGTCACCTTTTTAAAAAAATTGTATTTATTTGGATATTCTCCCTTTTTTTTCTAGTTAATCTGGCTAAAGGTTTGTCAATCTTATTTAACTTAAAAAAAAAAAACAAATGTTTGTTTCATTGATTTTGGTATTTTTTTCTTTATTCCAGTTTCATTTATTTCTTCTCTGATCTTTCTTTTCTGCTACTACTTTTGGGTTTGATTTTCCCTTGATTTTGTAGTTCTTTAAGATGCATTATTAGATTGCTTACTTGAAGATTTTTTTTTTTTTTTTGATGTTGGCCCTTATGACTATAAACTTCCTCTTAATACTGCTTTTGCTGTATCCGATAGATTTTGCTATGTTTTGTTTCTGTTATCATTTGTTTCAAGAAATTTTTCAATTTTCTACTTAATTTCTTCATTGACCCACTAATTATTCAGGAGCATATTGTTTAATTTCTGTATATTTATATAGTTTCCAAAATTCGTCTTGTTATTGATTTCTAGTTTTATTTTCATTGTGGTCAGAGAAGATGCTTGATATTATTTCAGTTTTTTAAATGTTAAGACATGTTTTGTGAACTAACATGGTCTGTCTTTGAGAATGATCCCTGTGCTGAAGAGAAGAATGTGTACTCTTCAGCCACTGGATGTTGTAAATATCTATTAGATCCATTGCGTCTATACTGCGGACCAGGTCTGATGTTTCTTTGTTGATTTTCTTTCTGGAAGATCTTTCCAGTGCTTAAAGTGGGTATTGAAGTCTCCAGCTGCTATTGTGTTGGGGCCTCTCTTTAGCTGTAGTAATATTCACATAATTTATCTGAGTCATCCAGTATTAGGTGCATGCATATTTAAAAATTTTATGTCCTCTTGCTCAATTGACTTGTTTATCATTATATAGTGACCTTCTGAGTCTCGTCTAATAGATTTTGTCTTGAAATCTATTTTGTCTTTTGCAAGTATAGCAACTCCTGCTCTTTTTTTGTTTTAATCGTCATGGAATATCTTTTTTTATTTCTTAATTTACAGTCTATGGTGTCTTTGTAGGTGAAGTGTGCTTCTTGTAGGCACACTTGTAGATCAATGGGTCTTTGATCAATGGGTTGTTTTTTTTTTTTTCATCCATTCTGCCAGTCTATGTTTTTTAATGGAAGCATTTGGTCTATTTACATTCAAACTTATTTTTGATAAGTAAGGACTTTACTCCTGCCATTTTATTATTTGTTCTCTGGTTATTTTGTGGTCTTTTCTTTCTTCTTTCTTTTCTTCCTGTCTTTCTTTAGTGAAGGTGATTTTCTCTGGTGATATGATTTAGTTTCTTGCTTTTTATTTTTTTGTCTCCATTTTGTTTTTTGATTTGATGTTACCATGAGGCTTGCAAATACTATCTTATAGCATATTATTTTAACCTAATAACAATTTAACACTTTTTGCATAAACAAACAAGCAAGCCACAAACTAATAATAGTCTACACTTTTAACATCCCTTCACTTTTTAACTTTTTGTATTTTCTATTTATATTTTATTGTATAAACCATGTCTTCAAGAGAATTTCTATTTGATTTATTATTTATTCTTTCTACTTAAGATTAGAATAGTCTACAAACCATGGTTACAGTGTTGTGATATTCTGTATTTTTCTGTGTTCTTACTAGTGTGTTTTATACCTTCAGGTGATTACTTACTGCTTTTTTTTCTGATTGAATTACTCCCTTTAGCATGTATTGTAGGACAGATCTGGTGTTGATAACATCCCTCAGCTTTTGTTTGGAAAGTCTTTATTTCTTGTTCATGTTTGAAAAATATACTATTCTAGGGTAAAACATATTTCTTTCACACTATAAATATGTCATGCCACTCTCTCTTGGCCTATAAAGTTTCCAGTGAAAAATCTGCTGCCAAAAGTGTAAGAGCTGTATTGTGTGTTACTTGTTTCTTTTCTCATGCTGCTTTTCAGATCCTTTCTTTATCCTTGATCTTTGGGAGTTTACTGAATACCTTGAGGTATTAAGTAATCTTTGGATTAAATCTGCTTGGTGTTTTATACCATTCTTCTACAAAGAATATTGGTATCTTTCTCTAGGTTTGGGAAGTTCTCTGTTACTATCCCTTTGAATAAACATTCTACCCATATCTTTTCCTCTATTTCCTCTTTTTAAGGCCTATAACTCTTCAGTTTGCCTTTTGAGACCTATTCTCTTGATTCTAGAAGCATGTTTTTTACTCATTTTTCTTATGTCTCATCTGTGTAGTTTCAAATAGCTTGTGTTCAAGCTCATTAATTATTTCTTCTGCTTAATCAGTTCTGCTGTTATAGGACTTTGGTACACTCTTGAGTATGCCAATTACATTTTTAAGCTTTATAATTTCTTGTTGATTCTTTTTTAGTTACTTAACTCTCCTTGTTCAATTTATCTGATAGAAGTCTGAATTTCTTCTCTGTGTTACCTTAAATTTCATTGAGTTTCTTCAACACAGCTCTTTTGTATTCTCTGTCTGAATAGCCACATAGCTCTGTTTCTCCAGGTTTGGATCCTGATGCCTTATTTAGTTCATGTGGTGAGATCATTTTTCCTGGGTTGTCTTGATACTTGCAGATATTCATCTGTGGGCATTAAAGACTGAGATTTTTATTGTAGTCTTTGCTCGTTTGTACTCATCCTTCTTGGGAAGGCTTTCCCAATATTTGAAAGGACATGGGTGTTGTGAACTTTAGGGGGCATTCCAAGCCAAGTAACGCTGAGGTTCTTGCAAACTTGTAAAGGTACCACTTTGATAATCTTATACAAGATCGTAAGGAATTCTCTGGATTATTGAGCAGAGACTATTGTTGTCTTCCATTCCTTTCTTTCTCCCAAGGAAAAGGAGTCTCTCTCTCTCTCTCTCTCTCTTTCTCTCTCTCTCTCTTTCTCTCTCTCTCTCTCCTTCCTCCTTCTTCTTCCTCCTCCTCCTCCTCCTCTTCCTCCTCTTCCTCTTCCTCCCTGGAGCTGGTGGTAGAGTAACACAAGCACCCTTGTGGTCACCACCTCTAGGACTGCAATGGATTAGGCCTTAAGCCAACAGAGTATTAAGTCTTGCTCAAGTCCTGCTGTAACCCCTTCTGGCTACTATCAGTGTTTACTCAAAACCCTGCAGCTCTACAGTCAGCAAGTTATAACACCAGCAGTGCCTTGTTCTTCCTGTCAGGGCAGCAAGTTCCCTCAGACCCTAGGCAAGTCCATAGGTATCAACCAGGAATCAGGGACTAGAGTAGAAATCCTTAGATGTCTACCTAGTGTTCTATTGTAGTATGGCTGAGCTTGCCCTCAAACCACATGACATAGTCCTTCCCATCTTCCCTCCACATTTTAAAAGCAAAGGTCTAACCCCATGGCCACCACTGTCCCAGGCTTACAGGGAGTACTGCCATTCTACCTCAGATATTTTCTTAAGGCCCAAGGGCTCTTCTCTCAGTCTGTGGTGAATGCCACCTGGTCTGAAACACCATTCATGGGAGTGGTGCCCCCTCTGGCCCAGGGCAGGTCCCAGAATGACATCCAAGAGGCAATTCTTGGAAATCTCAAGAGTCCGCTTGATGCTCAACATTCTGTGGCCAAGCTGGTACCCGAGGTGCAAGACAAAGTCCCTTTCACTTTTCCCTCTGCTTTTCTCAAGCAGAAGATGTCTCACATAGCCACCACAGCTGGGAATTTGCTGAATCTCACTTGAAACCAGCAAGTCTCAGCATCTCACCCAAGGCCCTTGATACCTGGCTATCACTGCTCATTATTCAGGGCCCAAGGGCTCTTTAGGTCAGAGTTTGCCAGGACTGGATCTTTCCCTACAAGGCTATGGGTTCCCATCTGGCCCAGGGTGTATCTAGAAATGTCCAGGAGCTAGGACCTAGAAAGGGGACCGCATAACTCTGATGAGTGCCGTATCCTGCTCTAGCTAAGTTGATATCCAAGCTGCAAGAAAAAGTCTTCCCCACTCTTGGTCTCCTCTCTTCAAGTGGAAGGAAGGGTCTCTTTTGGAGCCACAAGCTCTGCAGCCTGGGGTTAGTCAGTACTCCCTCAGTAGGTCATTTCCCTACCTACTCCAGTCCACTGTCAGAGGACCCTGTTCAGCCCTAGGAGTCACCTAATTGTTGGAGTCCTTGTGGCCTCAGCTGCCTTTCAAATTTATTTGCTGTCCCAGAGCCCTTTAGTGCCAGGTGGTGAGGCTTGCAGAAACTCAAGTTCTGATTGCTGGAATCAGCAATTCCCCTATGGCTAGGGATGGTAAGCTGACTATTATTGGGTTTTTCTTTCTGCTGTAACAAGAATAGCACTGAGTTAAAATGCCTCACAATTACAATTACCTGCTCTCCTCCCCAGAGCACAGAAACACTATTCGTACCATACCTCCACCACCACGGGATAGGATAAGAGTCCTGCTGACTATTCACAAATTTTTCTATGTCTTTAGTGCCTCTTTCAGCAATATGAAGTTAAAGTCAAGTACTGTGAGTACTTACCTGAGTTTTGGAAGATGCTTTTATTGTGTGTAAGTAGTTGTTATATTGGTGTCCTTGCAGTGGGGGCAGAGGCAGCAATTAGTGGAGCCTTCTGTTCTACCATCTCCACCTCTCACTTCAGTGATTGCCTTTTTATTTATATCTTTCATAAATTCGTGGAAATTTTTCAGCATCATTTTTGGCTGTTGCTTCTTCCTATTTTGTCTTCTTTTTCTGGAATCCAATTGTACTATACTTTTGAGTGTGTCCCACATTTTGTGGCTTTTTATATTTTTTCCTCTTTTCTTTTTTCTTGTTTACTTTCTCTGGTTCAGTTTGTGAGGTTTTTTTCATTCTGGTTGATCTGTCTTTGAGTTTAGTATTCCTGTGTTGTGTACTGTTTTTTCTTTTTACCTATGTTTGCATTATTTAACCCTGATGAAACTTGTAATTTCCCTTCTAGTATATCCATTAAACTTTTTTAGATTCCAGTCCTCTGGTTATTTTCTGTACCATTTCATCCATTTTGTTTATTTTTCTTCTATTTTCTTGAACATATTAATCATAGTTTACTTGAAAGTTCTTGGCTAGGCCGGGCACGGTGGCTCAAGCCTGTAATCCCAGCACTTTGGGATGCCAATGTGGGCAGATCACAAGGCCAGGAGTTTGAGATAGCCAGGCCAACATGGTAAAACATTGTCTCTACTTTAAAAATACAAAAATTAGTTGAGCATGGTCGTGTGCACCTGTAATCCCAGCTACTTGGGAGGCTGAGGCGGGAGAGTTGATTGAACCTGGGAGGCAGAGGTTGTAGTGAGTCGAGATGTGCCACTGCACTCCAGCTTGGGTGACTGAGCAATACTCTGTCTCAAAAAAAAAAAAAAGAAAGAAAGAAAGAAAGTTATTGGCTGTAAACTTTCAGTGCATCTCTTTTGGGGGTTTTTTGGTCTGTTTTTTTCCTCCTAATTTCTGGCAAGTCGAGTCTTTTTTAATAAATTTGTTGTATGTAAAAGACTCATACTGGCTATAAATGACTTCATTCCTCTTTCTGCTATAGGCAGAAAGTGTGAGAAACCAATTACTACAGTACTGTCAGGAATCGAACTGGATTACAGTTGGGCTAAGAACATGGTGGGTTTTTCATCCCCTCAGTCGTGAAAGACAATAGGTTTAGCTCTGACATTCACAGGCTGCAGCCCAGCTCTTATCTCTAGGCTAAACAATGTAGCCTCAAAAACTAACAAATACATTGATGGGAAATAGGCACTATACTTTGGTCAGACTTACTTCCCTAACAAGTCTTTGTTTTTCAACTACTATGAAGAATGCAAAAGATTTCATTCTGCTTTTCATAAGCTTTTTCTCTAGCTTTGCAGGCTTCTACATACCACCAGAATCTACAGTTGTTCCAAAACATTTGTAAATTTGGGTTTATTCGAGTTTCCAAGTGCTAAATGTTTTAAGAAGTTTCTGGCTAATTCTTCCTAAGCAGGAGTTGTCTGCCTAGTAAAATTAATAGGCAGCCCTACGTCCAAAATCAACAAATACCCTTAATAGGGCTGGGTTGATAAGAAAAGCTGGATATTATCAGTTTTACACAGTAAAGTTTCCCCCTCTTTGGAATTTTACTTCACTTAATCATTATTGTTTCTGTAACTCTCTGATGTCTTTAAATGCAGCATTTTTATGATTATATGATTTTTCTCCACTTGTTACAATGAAAGTATTATCCTGCTGTGATATTTTGCATCCTATCCAATATAGAAACAGAACTTCTGTATTGTATTTTTTAACTTTTTTTTGCTAGGATGAAGGAAAAGATACTTCTGTTTAGATCTCTTTGATTCTGGTTTGTGTAATGCTCTGTGTGTCAGGCTCTGTTGTAATTGCTTTAAAAATACTCATTTTAATTATCTGTATTAGTTCATTTCATGCTGCTGATAAAGACATACCTGAGACTGGTCAATTTACAAATGAAAGAATTTTATCGGACTTACAGTTACACATGGCTGGGGAGGCAGCCTCACAATCATGGTGGAAGGCAAGAAGGATCAAGTCACATCTTAGGTGGATGGCAGCAGGCAAAGAGAGAGCTTATGCAGGGAAACTTTCCTTTTTAAGGCCATCAGCTCTCATCAGACTTTTTCACTATCATGAGAATAGCATGGGAAAAACCTGCCCCCATGATTCAGTTACCTCCTACCAGGTCCCTCCCACAACATATGGGAATTCAAGATAAGATTTGGATGGGGACACACCCAAGCCATATCATTTTGTTCCTTGCCCCTCCCAAATCTCATGTCCTCACATTTCAAAACCAATTATGCCTTCCCAACAGTCCCTCAAAGTCTTAACTCATTTCAGCATTAACTCCAAAGTCCACAGTCCAAAGTCTCATCCAAGACAAGACAAGTCCCTTCTGCCTATGAGTCTGTTAAATCAGAAACAAGTTAGTTACCTCCTAGATGCAATGGGGGTACAGGTATTGGGTAAATATACCCATTTCAAGTGGGGGAAATTGGCCAAAACAAAAGGACTACAGACCCTGTGCAAGTCCAAAATCCAGCGAGGCAGTCAAATCGTAAAGCTGCAGAATGATCTCCTTTGACTCCTTGTCTGACAACCAGGTCACACTGATGCAAGAAGTATGTTCCCATGGTCTTGGGCATCTCCAGTCCTGTGGCTTTGCAGGGTACAGCCTCCTTCCCAGATGCTTTCACAGGCTGGCATTGAGTGTCTTTGGCTTTTCCAGGTGCACTGTACAAGGTGTTGTTGGTGGATCTATCATTCTGGGGTCTGTGAGGCAGTCACCCTCTTCTCATAGCTCTATTAGTCAGTACCCCAGTAGGGACCCTGTGGAGGGTCCAACCCCACATTTTCCTTCTGCACTGCCCTAGCAGAGGTTGTCCATGAGGTGTCCACCCTTACAGCAAACTTCTGCCTGGGCATTCAGGTGTTTCCATAATCTGAAATCTAGACAGAGGTTCCTAAACCTCAATTCTTGACTTCTGTGTACTCGCAGGCTCAACACGATGTGGAAGCTGGCAAAGCTTGAGGCTTGAACCCTTTGAGGCCACAGCCTGAGCTTTACATTTTCCCCTTACAGCCAATGCTGGAGCAGCTAAGATGTAGGGTGCCAAGTCCCTAGGCTACACATAGCACAGGGACCTTGGACCCAGCTCATGAAATCACTTTTTCCTCTTAGTCCTCCAGGCCTGTGATGGGAGGGGCTGCCTCAAAGGTCTCTGACATACCTGGAGACATTTTCCCCATTGTCTTGGGGATTAACATTCAGCTTCTCATTACTCATTCAAATTTCTGCATCCAGCTTGAATGTCTCCTTAGCAAATGGGATTTTCTTTTCTTTTTTTTTTTTTTTTTGAGACGGAGTTTCGCTCTTGTTACCCAGGCTGGAGTGCAATGGCGCAATCTCGGCTCACCGCAACCTCTGCCTCCTGGGATCAGGCAATTCTCCTGCCTCAGCCTCCTGAGTAGCTGGGATTACAGGCACATGACAGCATACCCAGCTAGTTTTTTGTATTTTTAGTAGAGACGGGGTTTCACCATGTTGACCAGGATGGTCTCAATCTCTTGACCTTGTGATCCACCCATCTTGGCCTCCCAAAGTGCTGGGATTACAGGCGTGAGCCACCACGCCCGGCCTGGCATTTTCTTTTCTATCACATTGTCAGGCTGCAAATTTTCCAAACTTTTATGCTCTGCTTCCCTTATAAAACTGAATGCCTTTAACAGCACGCAAGTCGCCTTTTGAATGCTTTGTTGCTTAGAAATCTCTTCTGCCAGGTATCCTAAACCATCTCTCTCAAGTTCAAAGTTCCACAAACCTCTAGGCAGGGGCAAAATGCTGCCAGTCTCTTGTAAAAACATGACAAGTGTCACCTGTGCTCCAGTTCCCAAAAGTTCCTCATTTCAATCTGAGACCTTCTCAGCCTGGACTTTATTGTTTATATTGCTGTAAGCATTTTGAGCAAAACCATTCCCCAAGTCTCTAGGAAGCTACAAACTTTCCCACATAGTTCTGTCTTCTTCTGAGCCCTACCAAGTGTTCTAACCCCTACCTTTTAGCCAGTTCCAAAGTTGCTTCCACATTTTCAGGTATCTACAACAACACCCCATTCTACCGGTACCAATTTAGTGAGGTGGTCTGTTTTTGTGCTGCTGATAAAGACATACCTGAGACTGGGCAATTTACCAAAAAGAGGTAAATTTTGTGAGGCTGGGAGGCCTCACAATCATGGTGGAAGGCAAAGAATAGCAAGTCACATCTTATGTATATGGCAGCAGGTACAGAGAGAGCTTGTGCCAGGAAACTCCTCTTATTTAAAACCATCAGATCTTATGAGACTTATTCACTATCAAGAGAATAACATAGGCAAAACATGCCCCCATGATTCAGTTACCTCCCACCAGGTCGCTCCCACAACATGTGGGACATCAAGATGAGATTTGAGTGGGGACACAGCCAAACCATATCATCCTGATAACAAACATATGCAGTGGGTATTATTATTGTCCGTATTTCATAAGTGAGAAAAATTAGACACAGAAAGTTAAATGACTTGCTAAAGGTCACACAGCAAACAGTTGTGTAGCAGAGTCAAACCTAAAGTCTGGATTCTTCTGTAATACTGAGAGTTAATAGTAGATTAAATACAAAGCATCATTCAGTAGATCATTCTGCATGAATGCTATAAACTCATTAAGAGTCATTTACATAAATATGTGTTATTTTCCAGTACTCTTTTTCTCTTAGAATATTGTTTCCGTATTTCCCGATTACTGTACCTTCCCTTCTCCCAAAGGTAATCACTATCCAGATTTCTAGCAATATGAATTATCTTTACCTCTTTTGAGCTTTATTCAACGGACAAATTTTTGTGTCCTGTGTTTCATTAAATGTACAAAAATTGAGTTATCCATTCTTCTGTTGAAGGACATTTAAGCTGTTTTCACTTTCCAGGTATTGTCAATAATCCTGCAGTGAGCAGTCTTATACATGTCTTTTGGTGCACATATGTATGCATTCCTATTATATTTCCACCTAATGGACAGGACAGACATGACTTAGAACTACTGAGTCATGGAGTATGAAAATGAATTCTGCATACTAGAATCTGCAGCTTTCTCAAATAGATATTTCAGTTTATCTTCTCTTCAACATTTTATGAGAACTCTAATTTAGTTCACATTCTTACTAACAGTATTGTCAGTCTTTTTCCATTTTAGTCATTTTGGAATGTAAATAGTGACCGTAAAATATGTCTTTAATTTTTTCACTGGTGACAGGTGTTATTAAACAACTTTTCATGTCTTTATTGGACAATGGGATCTCTCCTTTTGTGAAGGGCCTGTTTAATTCTTTTCTATTTTTTAAGAATTACGTTACTTGTCTTTTTCTTATTTATTTATTAGTAGGTATTTCTTTTAAATCTAGATTTGAATCCTTTGATACATGTATTACCCATTCTCCTCCTCAGTTGTTTGCCTTTTTATTCTCTAAAGTGTCTTTGCTGAATAGAAATTTCTAATTTTAATGTATTGGCTTGCCAATCTTTCAGTTACAATAAGTATTTGTTAAGTGAGTGACCTTGAAGGAGTTTAGTGTTGGCTGCAAGAGATAATCATTGTTAAAATAAATTCTATATCTAACATATGCATAAAATATTTTTAGATATGTTCAAAATATTTTGGAACACAGAGGAAACAGTGACTAATTCCAATCATAGGGTCAAGGAATTCTTCATGGAGAACACGATGGGAAGAACTTCTAAAGCAAAAGAAATATGAACAAATATACTAAATGTAAATAAGCACTGTAGTTTTCAGAAGTTCAAGTGTGGCTAATGTCAAGGGATTATTTATTCTATTTGCAGGAAATAAGAATGATAAATTAGGTTGGAGTCACATTGTAAAGGAGCTAATGTTTTGATCGAGGGCATAGTTTTTAAAGATGTTGAAGCAAAGGAAAGAAATTTTCAGATTTATTTCAGAGGATATACTGTTCTTATTAAAATGCATTAGAAGGAGACAGCAACAGACCACTTAGTGTGCTTTATGGGAATCTAGGTGAATGATGATAAAGAAAAGGCTTATGCCTGTGGCAACAAGACTGGAAACATTGGAGGGTATATCAC
Organism: Callithrix jacchus; assembly: GCF_049354715.1. Lineage (NCBI taxonomy): Eukaryota > Metazoa > Chordata > Mammalia > Primates > Cebidae > Callithrix > Callithrix jacchus. Next base: position 101,742,040 of record NC_133509.1, read on the forward strand.
AGTGGTTAATAAAACAGGCTCTACACCTTAATAGGATTGTGACCTCATGTTTATCTTAACCATTCTTAGTTATCCAAAATAATAATAAGAAAACCTACCTTTGTTGGATAATAAAACCTACTGTTGTCATTATGAATATTAAATATTTGTGAAGTACTTAGGAAAGTACTTACATAGTAATGGAAAATGATATTTTTCAAATAGACTTCAGAAGCAAGAAATAGAAATCAAGGTTAATTCAGGGTTTTCACTTAGACAACTTCATGAGAGTCTGAGTCCCTGAGTTAAGAAATTCAAAAAAAGCAGCATATTTTAGGGGAATAATGACTATTAGAAATCTTTAGGGCATACAAGTAACAGCATACAACTGGGAATCTATTTGCTCCTCCAATTAGATAGTATAGTGCGTATTTCTTTTTTGTTCAGTGTTAATGATTTTCATCACTTTTATTTTCTTTTCTGGTACTATTCACTTAACTGAGACTACCCTTTACCATGTTATTCTCAGAGTAATAGCATCCCAGAGGATTGGTGGAAAAAATGCAATACTTTAAAGGATAGAATATCAAATAGGTTTTCTCTCAACTGTATTTGATCACCTAGTCCCTTATTTTTTTAAAGCAGAACTTAGTATTACCATTTTATAATGTCGAGTAGGTAATTTTCCTCTCAAATCAGAACATTCTGATCTGGCAAAAAAAATAATTCTTGGCTGTCTTTGAAAAGATAGATTAAACCTACCTGTCTTTTTGCTATTTTTTGCTGCCTATAGATAGATCAGCATTCTATTGTTCCTCTTACTAATTATTATATAATATCTTTACACAGAAGTCTTGGTGAAAATTCCCTCAGATTATTATACTTCTGTAACCTTACTAAAATGAATTTCCTCCACTATTCTTTACGTATAAATACACAGAGGAAACATATAAAGTCTATAGTAACATCTTACTGCTATTTCTTGACTACTGGAAAACTAAACCATAGTGACAGTCATTATAATTAAAAATTATTTGTAAACCAGACCTCCATAGTCTACATAGGGCTGAATATTAGTGAACTAAATAATAAAACTGTTTCCAGGTTTTTTTGTTTTTGTCATTAAAGATTTTAAAAGTATTGAAGAATTAAATTAATTACATAATATATGTTATCCATACTGTTATTTGTCTAGCTATATTTATCATGGAATAAAATGTTCAAAGGAAAAGTGACGTTATATATGAAACTTTGTCAAAAAGATGTCATTGATGTTTGAGAGAATGTGATATAACTATCACAGAAAATATTTTTCTTACTAATATATAATATTAATATAAAGATGTATTCTCACATCAAATTTTGGTATATACAGAAGTCAGCAGTAATATGCTTTGCTAAATACCTTTGCTTTCTTAATAGTTTTATAATCTTTGTGTGCGTGTATGCGTACATACAAAGAGGCACTTAATTTTTTAGTTCTTATTACGTACCCAGATTTATATCGGATGCTTTCTGTTCTCATTTGGTTTCATTCTCCTAATGGTGGTCCAAGTTTTAGTAACTTGCTGATGGGCACAAAGCTATTAAGTAGACTGAAACTGGAATGGGTATCCAAGTCTGTCGACCCCCAAACTTATTCCTTTTCTATTACCTCTGCTTTGACTCCCCTGCCTGACAGTCAGAAAACTTATAAAGGTAAACAGTGTTATTTGTAGATGCGAAAACTAAAAGTAGTTTTTAAAGTATACAGAATATTGTATAGACGTAAAATTATTATAGTCAACTACATTTATTAATATGGATTGATTATGACATATTATGAAATTAAAATTACAAATTAAAACATCCGTGTGTAGAAACAACAAACACTGGGGATTTCAAAAGCAGGGAGAAGCAGAGTGTGAGCAAGGGTTTCCTATTGGGTAATATGTTCAATACTGGGGCAATGAGATCATTAGAAGCCCAAACCTCAGCATTGTGCAATATACGCATGTAACATATCTGCACATGTACTCCTCAATCTAAAAATAAAACATAAAAAAAGAAAAGACTTGTCATTCTCGGAAGAACAGAAAAAAATTCATGTGTGTGTATTTTTTTAGGTATTAAAATATTTATGGAAGTATGGTCAACAAAGGTTTTAAATTGGTTATCTAATAAAACGTTAGTTTTGAATTTTATTATACATTTTTGTCGATTGAATTATTTTTGGTCTTTTTAATAAGCATGTATTTTCAGATTCATAAAAATCACTTAAGACTACTCTTAACATTGGGCAAAAAACAACAAAACCCACCAAAATATAAGGACAAGTTAAAATATATAAAATTTATTTTTTATCAACGGTCATTTCTAGAACCTAGTTTACAATTGTGTAACAGATAATACATTTAATTAAATCTCTTACACATAGTCATTCATTTTTTGCATATTGCATATTCTAGAGAAGTGAGTAAAATGGTTTGAAATGCCATACTCATGAAGTTGATACTACATTTTGTTGACAAATAAAATAATAGGTGTTGAAGCTACTTTGAGAGGAAGCTTCATTGTTGTATAGTTAAAGAGCTCCTATCAGAGCTCCAATGTGTATCACAAGTTACTACTATAAATTCTAAACTAAACAAAGAAACAAAAACTATTGGAAAGCATTGGAGAGTGATCTGTAAAGCAGGCAGATTCTAACACTTGGAAGAAGGCACTGGTTTTAGCCTCAGAGCAGGTCCCAGTCTGTCCTAACTAAAATCTAAAACATTCTGGCTTATTGGCTATAAGAACAGTTTGGAATACCATAGTTGCATTAAAGTAAGAAGGGAAGTCCTAGAAAGGAGAGAGCCAAAGAGGAGAGCCTGAAATTCTGTAAATAAACTCCCTAGATTTCTGACTAATCTCTGACTCATGAATGAGCTGGGTGACTACAAACAGCACAGCTAGGACTAAAGGAATTGAACTGAAATTTGAATTGCCATCCCCTTCATAGAAGAGTTGCAGTTACGTCTGCCAAAGTCATTGCTTACTAAAAATTTTTTAAATCAACATTTTTCAGAGTATTATAATAAAATCCAGGGTCTATTCAATGTAACATTTATAATGTCCAGCATATAGTCTGAAATTATTTTACAAAGAAACAAGTAAACATGACCCATTCTTGAGAGAAAAGATAATCGAGACTAACGCCAAGATGACACACCTACTGGAATTAACAGAAAAAAAAATCTGAAGCAGCGTCTATAATCATGATCAAGCCATAAAGAAACAGATGCTTGTAATGAATGAAGAGATGGGAAATCTGAGAAGAAAAAAATAGAAACTATTAAAAAGAACCAAATAGAAATTTAAGAAGTGAAAAATAAAGTAGCTGAAAAGTGTTTCTGGGTATCTTTCTATCTTTAAATGTAAGTCTCCATCTGAACCAGTGAAATCATTTAATAAACATACAGCATCATGAAATACAGCTATCTAATTCAGCTCTATGAAGCAAGTTGGATTGTCTTTAAAACCAACAAAATTCATCCCTACTTATTTGTGTTTGAAAGTTATTACGTTATTTACCAGTGGAAGATATTAATGTATCCATGCATTTTGAAATTATATGTAGAATAAAAGGAAAATTGGAAAATATTCAAGATGTTACTCTGGAAACTTATTTTTGACTGCAAGAGAGAAACTGCACTAAAGATCATTTAGTATTTTACCATAGCATTTTTATGGGTTGTATAGTATTAAATAATTTTATTTATTTAATTATATATATATATTTTATTGTACTTTAGGTTCTGGGGTACATGTGCAGATCATGCAGGATTATTGCATAGGTACATACATGGCAATTTGGTTTGCTGCCTCCATCCCCCCATCACCTATATCTGGCATTTCTCTCCATGTTATCCCACCCCAACCTCCCAAACCCTCGCTGTCTCTCCCCTAGTCCCCCCCAAAAGATCCCAGTGTGTGATGCTCCCCTCCCAGTGTCCATGTGTTCTCATTGTTCAACACCTGCCTATGAGTGAGAACATGCAGTGTTTTTAATTTTTTTCTTGTTGTGTCAGTTGGCTGAGAATGATGGTTTCCAGATTCATCCATGTCCCTACAAAAGACACAAACTCATCCTTTTTTGTGGCTGCATAGTATTCCATGGTGTGTATGTGCCACATTTTCCCTGTCCAGTCTATCATCAATGGGCATTTGGGTTGGCTCTAGGTCTTTGCTATTGTAAACAGTGCCGCAGTGAACATAGGTGTGCATGTGTCTTTATAAAAGAATTATTTATAATCCTTTGGGTATATACACCCAGTAATGGGATTGCTGAGTCAAATGGAATTTCTGTTTCTAGATCCTTGAGGCATCACCACACTGTCTTACACAATGGTTGAACTAATTTACACTCCCAACAGTGTAAAAGTGTTCCTATTTCTCCACATCCTCTCCAGCATCTGTTGTCTCCAGATTTTTTAATGATCACCATTCTAACTGGCATGAGATGGTATCTCAATGTGATTTTGATTTGCATTTCTCTGATGAGCAGTGATGAGCATTTTTTCATATGTTTGTTGGCCTTATATATGTCTTCTTTTGAACAGTGTGTTCATGTCCTTCGCCCACTTTTTAATGAGCTTGTTTGTTTTTTTCTTGTAAATCTGTTTTAGTTCTTTGTAGATTCTGGATATCAACCCTTTGTCAGATGGGTAGTTTGTAAAATTTTTTTCCCATTCTGTTAATTGCTGGTTCACTCTAATGATTGTTTGTTTTGCTGTAGAGAAGCTCTGGAGTTTAATTTGATCCCATTTGTCTATTTTGGCTTTTGTTGCCAATGCTTTTGGTGTTTTAGTCATGAAGTCCTTTCCTATGCCTATGTCCTGAATGGTTTTGCCTAGGTTTTCTCCTAGAGTTTTTGTGGTGTTAGGTCTTATGTTTAAGTCTTTAATTCATCTGGAGTTAATGTTATTGTAAGGTGTCAGGAAGCGGTCCAGTTTCTGCTTTCTGCACATGGCTAGCCAGTTTTCCCAACACAATTTATTAAACAGGGAATCCTTTCCCCATTGCTTGTTTTTGTCAGGTTTGTCAAAGATCAAATGGTTGTATATATGTGGTGTTGCCTCCGAGGCCTCTGTTCTGTTCCACTGGTCTGTATCTTTTGGTACCAGTACCATGCTGTTTTGATTACTGTAGCCTTGTAGTATAGTTTGAAGTCAGGTAGCATGATGCCTCCAGCTTTGTTCTTTTCGCTTAGGTCTTGGCTCTCTTTTGGATCCATATGAAGTTTAAGGTGGTTATTTCCAGTTCTGTGAAGAGGGTCATAGGTAACTTGATGGGGATAGCGTTAAATCTGTAAAATACTTTGGGCAGTATGGCCATTTCACAATACTGATTCTTTCTAACCATGAGCATGAAATGTTTTTCAATCTGTTTCTGTCCTCTCTTATTACCTTGAGCAGTGGTTCGTAGTGATCCTTTGTTAGTTGTATCCCTAAATATTTTATTCTCTTTGTAGCAATCACAAATGGGAGTTCACTCTTGATTTGGTTCTCTGTTTGTCTGCTATTGGTATATAGGAATGCTTGTGATTTTTGCACATTGTTTTTCTATCCTGAGACTTAGCTGAAGTTGCTTATCAGTTTAAGGAGATTTTGGGCTGAGACAATGGGGTCTTCTACATATATAATCAGGTCATCTGCAAATAGAGACAATTTGGCTTCCTCCTTTCCTAACTGAATACCCTTTATTTCTTTTTCTTGCCTGATTGCTCTTGCTAGAACTTCCAATAACATATTGAATAGGAATGGTGAGAGAGGGAATCCTTGTCTAGTGCCAGATTTCAAAGGGAATGCTTCCAGTTTTTGCCCATTCAATATGATATTGGCTGTGGGTTTGTGGTAAATGGCTTTTATTATTTTGAGATACATTCCATTAATACCTAGTTTATTGAGAGTTTTTAGCATGAAGAGCTGTTGAATTTTGTGGAAGGCCTTCTCTGCATCTATTAAGATAATCATGTGGTTTTTGTCTTTAGTTCTGTTTATGTGGTTAGTTACGTTTATAGACTTGCGTATGTTTAATCAGCCTTGCACCCCCGGGATCAAGCCTGCTTGATTGTGATGGATAAGGTTTTAGATGTACTGTTGCAATTGGTTTGCCACTATTTTATTGAAGATTTTTGCATCTGTGTTCATCATGGATATTGGCCTGAAGTTTTCTTTCTTTGTTCAGTCTCTGCCATGTTTGGTAACAGGATGATGTTGGTCTCATAAAATGATTTGGGAAGGATTCCCTCTTTTTGGATTGTTTAGAATAATTTCAGAAGGAGTGGTACCAGCTCCTCTTTGTACATCTGGTAGAATTCAGCTGTGAACCCATCTGAACCTGGGCTTTTTTTTGGGTGGTAGGCTCTTAATTGCTGCCTCAACTTCAGCCCTTGTTATTGGTCTATTCAGGGTTTTGACTTCTTTCTGGATTAGGCTTGGGAGGGTGTACGTGTACAGAAATTTATCCATTTCTTCCAGGTTTACTGGTATATGTGCATAGAGTTCTTTGTCGTAATCTCTGATGGTAGTTTGTTTTTCTGTGGAGTCAGTGGTGACATCCCCTTTATCGTTTTTTATTGCATCTGTTTGATTATTCTCTTTTATTTTTTATTTATCTGGCTAGTGGTCTATTTTGTTGATCTTTTCATAAAACTAGCTCCTGGATTTGTTGATTTTTTTGAAGAATTTTTTGTGTCTCTGTCTCTTTAGTTCTGCTCTGATCGTAGTTATTTCTTGTCTTCTGCTAGCTTTTGAGTTTTTTTTAATCTTATTTCTCTAGCTCTTTCAATTTTGATGATAGGGTGTCAATTTTAGATCTTTCCTTGCTTCTCATGTGGGCATTTATTGCTATAAATTTCCCTTTATACATTGCTTTAAATGTGTCCCAGAGATTCTGGTACATTGTGTATTTGTTCTCATTGGTTTCGAAGAATATCTTTATTTCTGCGTTCATTTCATTGTTTATCCAGTTGACATTTAGGAGCCAGTTGTTCAGTTTCCATGAAGTTGTGCAGTTCTGAGTTAGCTTCTGAATCCTGAGTTCTAATTTGATTGCACTGTGGTCTGAGAAACTGTTTGTTATGATTTCCATTTTTTGCATTTGCTAAGGAGTGATTTACTTCCAATTATGTGGTCAGTTTTACAGTAGGTGTGATGTGGTTCTTAGAAGAATGTATATTCTGTGGATTTGGGGTGGAGAGTTCTTTAGTTGTCTATTAGGTTTGCTTGGTCCAGATCTGAGTTCAAGTCCTGTATATCCTTGTTATTTTTCTGTCTTGTTGATCTTTCTAATATTGATAGTGGAGTGTTAACGTCTCCCACTATTATTGTGTGGGAGTCTAAATCTCTTTGTAGGTCATTAACAACTTGCTTTATGTATCTGGGTGCTCCTGTAATGGGTGCGTACATATTTAGGATCCTTAGCTCTTCTTATTGCATTGATCCCTTTACCAATATTTAATGCCCTTCTTTGTCTCTTTTGATCTTTGTTGGTTTAAAGTCCATTTTATCAGAGACTAGGATTGCAACTCCTGCTTTTTTTTTTGCTCTCCATTTGTTTGGTAAATCTTCCTCCATCCCTTTATTTTGAGCCTATGTGTGTCCCTACATGTGAAATGGGGTTCCTGAATACAGCACACCTTTGCATCTTGACTCTTTATCCAATTTGCCAGTCTGTGTCTTTTAATTGAGGCATTTCGCCCATTTACATTTAAGGTTAATATTGATATGTGTGAGTTTGATCCTGCCATTTTGATGCTAGCTGATTGTTTTGCCCATTAATTGATGCAGTTTCTTCATCGTGTCGATGGTCTTTACCATTTGGTACATTTTGGTGTGGCTGGTACTGGTTGTTCCTTTCTTTGTTTAGTTATTCTTTCAGCAGCTCTTGTAAGGCAGGCCTGGTGGTGATGAAATCTCTCAGCAATTGCTTGTTCATAAAGGATTTTATTTCTCCTCTGTTTATGAAGCTTAGTTTGGTTGGATATGAAGTTCTAGGTTGAAAGTTATTTTCTTTAAGGATGTTGAATATTGGCCCCCACTCTCTTCTGGCTTGTAAGGTTTCTGCTGAGAGATCTGCTGTGCGTCTGATAGGCTTTCCTTTGTGGGTAACCCAACCTTTCTCTCTGGCTCCCCTTAGCTTTTTTTTCTTCATTTCAACCATGATGAATCTGACGATTATGTGCCTTGGGGTTGCTCTTCTTGAGGAATATCTTTGTGGTGTTCTTTGTATTTCCTGGATTTGAATGTTGGCTTGCCTTGCTAGGTTGGGGAAGTTCTCCTGGATAATATCCTGAAGTGTGTTTTCCAGCTTGGATTCTTCCTCCCTGTCACATTCCGGTATACTGATCAAACATAGATTAGGTCTTTTGACATAATCCCAATTTCTTTTCACTCTTTTTTCTCGAATCTTGCCTTCTCATTTTATTTCATTGTGTTGATCTTGAATCTCTGATATCCTTTCTTCTTCTTGGTCAGTTTGGCTATTGACATTTATATATGCTTCGTGAAGTTCTCATGTTGTGTTTTTCAGCTTTATCAAGTCATTTATATTCTTCTCTAAGTTGTTTATTCTCATTAGCATTTCATCTAACCTTTTTTCAAGGTTCTTAGTTTCTTTGCATTAAGTTAGAACATGTTCTTTTAGCTCGGAGAAGTTTCTTATTACCCACCTTCTCAAGCCTGTTCCTGTCAATTCATCAGACTCATTCTCAAACCAGCTTTGTTTCCTTGCTGGTGAGGAGTTGTGATCCCTTGTAGGAGGAGAGGTATTCTGGTTTTTGGTGTTTTCATCCTTTTTGCACTGGTTTCTACCCATCTTTGTGTATTTATCTACCTGTGGTCTTTGAAGTTGATGACTTTCGGATGGGGACACTGAGTGGACATCCTTTTTGTTGATGTTGAAGTTATTTCTTTCTTTTAGTTTTCCTTCTAACAGTCAGGGCCCTCTGCTGTAGGGCTGCTGGAGGTCCACTCCAGACCCTGCTCGCGGATCACTTGCGGTGGCTGCAGAACAGTAAGGGTTGCTGCCAGTTTCTTCTGTTATCTTCATCCCAGAAAAGTACCTGTCAGATGTCAGCCTGAGCTGTCCTTTATGCGGTGTCTCTTTGGATATTCGGGAGTCAGGGAGCCACTTGAGGAGACAGTCTATCCCTTATAGGAGCTTAAATGCTGAGCTGGGAGCTCTGTTGTTTCGTTCAGAGCTGCTGGGCAGGTACATGTAAGTCTGCTGTGGTGGAACTCATAACTACCCTTTTTCCTATGTCCTCTCTCCTGTGAAGCTGGGGCTTTATTTATAAGTTCCTGACGTGCTGCTGTCTTTTTTCAGAGATGCCGTGCCCAGCAAGGTGGTAGTCTAGTCACAGTCTATCTGCAGAGGCATTGCTGAGCTGCTGTGGGCTCTGCTCAGCTGCTGTATGAACTTTGTTGCAGTTTTGTTTACAGAGGTACAGTTATAACTGCCTCAGTAACGGTGGTCTCCCTCAGTAATGGCGGACTGCCTTGGTAGAGATGGACTGCCTTGGTAATTGCTGATGCCCTTCCCTGCACCAAGCTGTATCTTCCTGGGTCCAGCTGCGCTTGCTGTGAAACTGTCAATCCAGAGCGTTTCAGATTGCCAGTCTTTGTGGGGGTGGGACCCACTCAGCCATGTCACCTGGCTCCCCATTTCAGCCCCCTTGTCTCCAGTTGAATGGGTGGCTCTGTATCCCAGGCACGTCAGGCTCCAGTTGAAACGGCTGCCCAGATTTGTGTGAGTTTTTGTGCGGCGACCCATGGCACTGGCTGAAACAGCCATGCTGGAAACTCATGGCATTTTTCAGCCCTAGAATCTCGTGATCAGTGGGCAGTAAATACTCATTTGGAAATGCTGTGATCACTCACCCTCTGCGTTGTTCTTGCTGGGAACTGTGCTTCAGAGCTGTTACTATTCAGCCATCTTGGGATTAATCCAGTATCAATTTAATGACAGATAGTAAAATAGCAAGTTCTATAAACTATCTTCACTGACAGTCTGTTTTCTTTATAAAAATTTTTTAAATGAAGTCAAAGTTATAATATTAGGGGAAAATGCCATTTCTAATCAAGTATTTATACCACATTTAATTTTGTATGTATGTTTTGCTAGGCTGTTATAAACTCAAATCAATAATTTTTATAATTCTTTTATAATTTAATTCAAAGAAATGGCAACAAAAACACTAAAAGAATGATTTGCATGGGCAAGGGCAAGCTGGCTGACTAGATAGAGACAAGTGGAACAGCTCCTATGGAAGTACTGGGAAAACAGGCTTTTAACAGATCTTTATAGGGAAGGCGTCAAGAGTGGACTAAGAGAAGAAGGTGGGCTAAAGGAAGAGAAAGCTGGGAATGATTCATGGGCCATTGTGCACCAGGATTTGTTTTTGAACCAAAACAGCTCCAGGAGCATGGGTGAGTTGAACTGACAAGGTGTAACCTGCTCTCACCATGGGCCTCTGGAACCCAAGCAGGAGGGGACCCCTCAACCACCACAGGCTCATGAGGTGGCAGGGAGAGCTGCTTAGAGAAGTGGTAAGGGCAGCAAGCCAGCTGATGTGGGACTCAGAGGGTTTGGTACAGAAGTATCTATAGTGGAGCATGGTCAGGGACAGCCATTCTCCTAGGCTTGACTTGCTCTCATAAGCAACTTTAATCCTAGGAACTTTTGAACCTGATCTGCGTAGGGTTGTCTTACACATAAGAGAGGGCTGGTCTGAGCTGAGCACCCCTTAGTCTGCTGGCCTCTCCTAGGGCCATAGCAAGGCTATGCCTTCCTGCAGGGCAGTCTTGAGGTCCCTGGGTACACATGCCATCACTTTAGCACTGATGAACCATACCTGACCAATAGAGAGCTTCAACAAGGCATGCCCTATGGCTACACCCCAGCCTCCATGCCCTCTCTCCAGCCCATGCAGCCTTTCCCAGGCCCATGGCACTCCCCACATCACTTTGCTGATGCACGTCTTCACAGGTGGACTTTGCTTTATTTGCCAAGACAGCATGCAGGAGTGCAGTCTTCCCCCCTCCCTTGCTGACCACCATTGCAGACACCCTTGGCAAGCAAAGAGCCAGCAGGTCTCACTCCTGCCAGTACCCTGCCCTTGCGCTAACACTGCACAGAGAACAGCAGATCATCTTATACTCTGAAAAATCACTCTTACTTGAGGGGCACAGAGAAGGCATCCAGATCTGTGCTGGTCAGCACCCTACCCCCAAGCCAACACCACATCCAGTGTAACATCATACTCTCTAGCAGGCCTCCCTGTCTTCCCCCACTAGCTGTACTGCCTCCTTCACTGTGGTGAACCCCTGCAGGGAGGCAGGCACCCCTGCATCTGTTAGCACTCTTCTCTAGCTGCTGCACCTCAGAACCCCCAGCACAATTGACCCAATTCAAAGAGGTTAAAATTGGGGCCCAATACAAATTACCCAGAGTTAGAGCACACAGTCAAGAAGTTGGGAGCTCAGTGTTGGCCTCCTAAAATCTTCCAGAAAAAAAGATCATAATCTTCCAGTCAGCTAAATCCATCTTATACCATAATCAAACTCTCAAGGTTATCAAGTAGGATAAAAGAAGGAAATATCCAAAGATCAGCAGCCTCAAAGATTGAAGAAAGATAAGCCCACAAAGATAAGAAAAAATCCATGGAAGAATGCTGAAATCTCAAAAAGCTAGAGCACCTTCTTTCTTCCGGATGACCACATCACCTCTCCAGCAAGGGTTCAGAACAAGGCTGAGATGGATGAAATGATAGAAACAGAATTCAGAATATGGATAGAAATAAAGATCATTGAGCTACAGAAGTATGTTGAAACCCAGAGCAAGGAAGGTAAAAATCATGATAAAACATGGCAGGAGCTGACAGACAAAATAGCCTATACAGAAAAGAATATAACCAATCTGATAGAGCTGAATTAATAGCAGAATAGATCAAACTGAGGAAAGAATAGAGTTTAAAGGCTGGCTTACTGAAATAAGACAGGCAGACAAGAATAGAAAAAAAGAAGCATGAAAAGGAATGAACAAAACCTCTAAGAAATATAGGATTATGTAATGAGATTGACTCTACCACTGTTTGGTGGCTCTGAAAGAGATGGGAATAATGGATCCAACTTGGAAAACCTATTTGAGGTTTCATCCATGAGAACTTCCCCAACTTAGCTACAGGGCCAACATTCAAATTCAGGAAATTCAGAGAACACCAGTAAGATACTTCACACAAAGCTAATCCCAAGATAGGTAATCATCAGATTCTCCCAAGTCAAAATGAAAGAAAACATGTTAAAGGCAGCTAGAGAGAAAGGTCAGGTAACCTACAAAGGAAAGCCCATTCAGCTAACAGCAGATGTCTCAGCTGAAACCCTACAAGCCCAAAAAGACTGGGGCCCAATATTCAGTATTCATAAAAGAAATTCCAACCCAGAATTTTTTATCCTGCCAAACTATGCTTCATAAGCAAAGGAGAAATAAGATCCTTTTTAGTCAAGCAAATGCTGAGGAAGTTTTTACTACCAGACCTACCTTGCAAGAGCTCCTGAAGGAAGCACTAAATGTAGAAAGGAAAGACCATTAACAGCCACTACAAAAACATACTGAAGTGCACAGGTCAGTGACACTAGAAAGCAACCACATACATCTGCAAAGTTACCAGCTAACATCATGATTACAGGGTTATATCCACACATATCAATACTAACCTTAAATATAAATGGGGTAAATTCCCCAATTAAAAACATGGAGTGGCAAGCTGGATAAAGAACCAAGACCCATTGATATGCTGTTGTCTTCAAGAGATCCATCTTACATACAATGGCACGTATTGGTTCACAATTAAAGGATAGAGACAAATCTACCAAGCAAATCGAAAACAGAAAAAGATAAGGGTTGCAGTTCTACTTTCTGACAAAATAGACTTTAAACCAACAAAGATCAAAAAAGACAAAGAAGGCATTACATACTTGGAAAGGGTTCAAATCAACGAGATCTAACAATCCTAAATATATAGGCATCCAACACTGGAGTACCCAAATTCATAAAACAGGTTCTTAGGGACCTTCAAAGAGGCTTAGACTCCCACACAGTAATAGTGGAAATCTTTAACACCCCAATGACAATTTTAGACAGATCATAGAGAAAAAAAGTTAAACATATTCAGGACTAGAACGCAGCCGTGGATCAAATGAACCTGATAGATATTTATAGAACTCCGTACACAAAAAGAACAGAACATACATTTTTCTTATTGTCACACGAAAAATACTCTAAAATTGATCACATCATTAGAAGTAAAACACTCCTGAGGAAATATAAAAGAAATGAAATTATAACAATCACTTGGACCACAGTCCAATCATATTAGAAATCAAGATTGAGAAATTTACTCACAACTGTACAATTACATGGAAATTGAATAACCTGCTCCTGAATGACTGGTAAATAATGAAATTAAGGCAGAAATAATTAAGTTCTTTAAAACTAATGAGAACAAAGATACAACATACCAGAATCAGTGCGACAGAATTAAGGCAGTGTTGGAAATTTATAGCACCAAATGTTCACATCAAAAAATGAGAAAGATCTCAAGTTAACAATCTGGCATCACAAGTAAAACAACTAGAGAACCAAAAACAAATCTCAAAGCTAACAGAAGACAAGAAATAACCAAAATTGGAGGCAAACTCAGAAGATTGAGACAGAAAAAATGTAGAGAAAAGAAAAGTACCTATTATAATGGATAAGTATAAGACTCCAGGTAGATACAGAAAATGATGATTATCTAAACTTACTCTCTCTTAGCTCTGTTATTGCCTCCATTTTTCTCTTTGATGAGTTGTTTACTCTTTGCCAACAATAATTTTGCTAAAAATTTCTATCATGTTTTTAATTATTGTCAAATAATGTAAGTGTAAAGAGAACATTTTATATTTATAAATACATGTAGTATTTCTGAAACCGTTTTCTTAAGAAGTATATATCCTCTCTAATAACACTAACCATAACATATTGATCTACCATGTTGTTTATATCTCTGATGTCTGTGACATCAAGCACATTTGTCATGCTTTTTAAAATATATATTTGTGTGTTTGTGTGTGTGTGTGTGTGTGTGTGTGTATATTTCTGGCACATACTAGGCATATTCTTGGCCCATACTAGGTATTTGCATGTTTCTTAAACTGAAAATTAACTTACATAATCATATTCTTAAGACTTTATGCTAATATATTTAAATATAACACATGAAGCTTACCTTTAGAACTATTCTGAAGCTTAGTATAAAAGATAAATATATCACTAAGAAAATATAAATTGGAAATAGTAAAAGAAGAGGATGCCAAAATATTAACTTGAAAGTAGTTGTTTTTGTATTCTATTGTTCCATTAAAAACCAGCATAAAAATTTGGTGGCTTTAACACAGATAGTGATTAATTATTTCTCACAAGTCTGTGGGCTTTCTGAGTGGGAATATCTTCTTCTAGTCTTGTTATTTCAGCCACATGAGTAAGGTCACTCATATGGCTGAAATAATGTCAGCTTAGTTGGGTCTGGAGAATATAAGATAGCCTCACTCAGATGTGTGGGACCTTGGTGCTGGCTATTCCACTAGACCTTTCTCTCCAAATGGTCACCCGTCATTCCATTGCCTAGCCCAGCCTTCCTGACATAGTCATAGAAGTTTACCAAAGACTGAAGACAGAAAAATGGAAACCTTTGGAAACCTAGGCTTCAGAACTGTCACAACATGACTTATTGCCCCATACCATTGATCAAATCAAGTCAGATGCCCAGCCCAATTGCAAGTGTTGTGCAAGTAGACCCCACCTCCTGACAGGAAGATTTACAAAGAATGTATGACCATATTTAATCTTCCACAGTAGGATATATGTAATTATTAAGTACAAACTTTGTTTCTAGACTTACAGACTATGAGCACTAAGTATCAGAATGAAGAATGAATAAATGTTTATAATTCTTTTTTTAACTTTAAGTTGAAATTTAGGGGTACATGTGTAGAATGTGCAGGTTTGTTACATAGGTAAACATATGTCATGAGGGTTGGTTGTACAGATTATTTCATCACCCAGGTATTCAGCCTAGTACACATTAGTTTCCTGCTTCTCTCCCTCCTGTCACCCTCTCCCCTTCCATATGCTTCAGTGTATGTTATTCCTTCATGTGTTCTCATCATTTAACTTCCACTTCTAAATCAGAACATGTGGTATTTGGTTTTCTCTTTCTGCATTAGTTTGCTAAAGGTAATGGGATCCAGCTCCATCCATATCCCTGCAAAGAACATGATTTCATTCTTTTTTGTGGCTGCATAGTATTCCATGGTGTATAGATACCACATTTTCTTTATTCAGTCTGTCATTGATGGGCATTTAGGTTGATTCCATGTCTTTGCTATTGTAAATAGTGCTGCAATAAACATACATGTGTGTGTCTTTATAATATAATGATTTATCCTTTGGATATATACCCAGTAATGGGATTGCTGGTTCAAATGGTATTTCTCTCTGTAGGTCTTTGAGGAATCACAACACTGTCTTCCACAATGATTGAACTAATTTATACTCGCACCAACAGTGTAAAAGTGTCCCTTTTTCTCCACAACCTTGCCAGTATCTGTTATTATTTCACTTTTTAGTAATAGTCATTCTGACTTGCTTGAGATGATAGCTCATTGTTGTTTTGATCTGCATTTTGCTAACAATCAGTAATGTTTTACTTTTGTTCATATGCTTATAGGACACATGTATGTCTTTTGAGAAGTGTCTGTTCATGTCCATTGCCCAGTTTTTAGTAGGGTTGTTTGGTTTTTTTTCTTGTAAATTTGTTTAAGTTCCTTGCAGATGCTGGATATTAGACCTATGTCAGATGCATAGTTTGCAGAAAGTTTTCTCCCATTCTGTAGGTTGTTTACTCTTTTGATAGTTTATTTTGCTGTGCAGAAGTTCTTTGGTTTAATTCATCCCATTTGTCAATTTTTACTTTTGTTGCAATTGCTTTTAATGTCTTTGTCATAAAATCTTTGCCCATGCATATATCCTAAATGGTATTTCCTAGGTTGTCTTCTAGGGTGTTTATAGTTTTGGGTTTTATATTTAAGTCTTTAATCCATCTTGAGGTAATTTTTTTGTATATGGTGTAAGGTAGGGGTCCAGACTCAATTTTTTGCATATGGCCAGCCAGTTCTCCTTGCACCATTTATTGAATAGGTTATTGCTTGTTTTTGTCGAGTTTGTCAAACATCAGACAGTTTTAGATGAGATGTGCAGTCTTATTTCTGGGTTCTCTATTCTGTCCCCATCGCTTGTTTTTATCAGGTTGTCAAAGATCACACAGTTGTAGGTGTGCGGTCTTATTTTTGGATTCTCTATTCTGTTCCATTGGTCATGTGTATTTTTGTACCGATACCACTTGAGACCACAAAGTCACAAAGTCCAATGGCCTTGTCAATTGAGGCTGGAATAAGAAACAATAGAGAATGTCTCAAAGTTAAGTAAGTGCCTCTGGGGTTGGTCATTTCTTCCTCTTTTCATCATCTTCCAGAAGGCCCTCCAGAAGTGTATATGTGGTTCACGGGGGTCACCATTATGTCAATGGCACGGTTAGAACTTATAGTTTTGTTTTTTGATTTTTTGAGATGGAGCCTCACTCTGTCACCCAGGCTGGAGTGCAGTGGCACAATCTCAGCTCACTGCAACCTCCGCCTCCCAGGTTCAAATGATTCTCTTGCCTCAGTCTCCTGAAGCTGGGACTACAGGCATGTGCCACCATGCCTGGTTAATTTTGTACTTTTAGTAGAGACGGGATTTTGCCATGTTGGCCAGGCTGATCTCAAACTCCTGACCTTACGTTATCCACCCGCCTTAGACTCCCAAAGTGCTGGGATTACAGGTGTGAGCCACTACATCCAACTGGTGTTTTTATATGCCAGAAATAATAGTGAACTATTTAGAAGAGTGAGTATTTAAGCTTTTCTACTTTTTATAAAGAAGCACAGACAATTGAAGTTTTAACTTTGGTTTATGAAACCACTTTATAAGCACCTTTATTATAATAATCGTTGATTTTTTTTAGGGGCTATCCTCAGAACAAAATTATAACTATATCAGGGATTGAAATTCATTAGGTGGGCTCTCAGTAATCTACAATTTACATTTTAAAAAATAGTTTGTTGCCATTAATTAATCATTGCACAGAAAAATTCCCTTCATTTGGAGCTCTGAGCTCTGCATTTCTGTGATACCAGAATAAAACACAAATCTGCAAAGAAAGGGAAAAAATTATTTTTAGATCTTGGATTTATTCTAAATAATTCTATATTTTGTGTCCACTGATGAATTTGAGAACTGAGGGGATTGTATTGTACATCTCAGTATCAGCCTGCTATTTGTATTTCACACCAGTTATCAGCAATTAAAATGATGAAATTATATTTTTAAATTTTGACTCTGAATTGTAAAATCATAATGAAACAATATAATACCAATGCAAGTATATGATTTTAATTTAATAAGCACTTAATTGCCCTTTTCAGCAAATAGCTAAAATGTAGAATGGGTTAATAGAATTAGCAAGATTGAAAAAAAATCAGCAGATGGATATCCTAGTTTCACTTTGTTACAAACTAGCTGTGTAACTTTGCAAATTATTTAAGCAGATTGCACTTCAGTTGTCTCAGAAAATAAAGAGGCAAATCTGCTAATGACCCTGCCAGCTCCAAAATCTTATGACATATAATTCTAATCTCTTTAACTGTCATAAAGACTGTATTTTGAATGGCTGAAAAGAACTTCCAATAAGCCATTAATTATAAATTTTTTATTTATGGTTTTTCTTGTGTTTTATTTACTTTCACGAATTTAATACTTGCATCCTCATTTTCTGTAATTAACAAAATAAATACTCAAAATTTCAGTGCTTTTGATCAAGAGTGAAAATGTTCCATGAATTGTGCTTCAAAATTTTCTTTCTGACTCTTGAAAAGAATCTGTGTTTACTTGTTGTATACAAAGTGTCTAAGGAATGGGATGTTTTGAGCAAGCAGGCAAGTTCTTCTGCTCATGATTATACTATTGTTTTCTTTCAGGAAACCCTCATAGATTGGTGTGATGAAAAGGAACTGAATTTGATATTAACAACTGGAGGAACAGGATTTGCACCACGAGATGTCACTCCAGAGGTGAGATAGTACATGCCTTTTCATATTCAAAGGATTAATCATATTTTTAAATCCTTTTTACTATTTTTATATTATTTTTATAATTTTGTTAGGCAGAACAAGTGACTTGTGGTTCTAATGTGAAAATTTTGCTGTAGATGAATTACGAAAATGTTTCTTGACTTCTTTTCTTTGGGCTTAAACTAGAAATTATACAATATGAGGAAGATTGAACTGGTCTGGAGGTAATCTGTCATTTTCTTGATGTCAGCATAATTTCAGGCACATTTCCAAAGGAGGTGATAGCAGAATTCTGATGGTTAGCATGGCATCTGGTCTGATGTGGTTTGTCAGTGCAGTTATTTTTTTAAGGTACCCTTGTCATTTGTCTAAAATTACAGTAAGATGACTGCAATAGAATATACTGATTGTACAGTACTATTGTTGAAAAGGGATATATGTTCTATGGTTATAAATGTGAATAGCATTTAAATGCAGAATGTAATGAGTCCAAAAGTAGAATTAATATCTAGGCTTAATACCACAAGAATCACCTTCAACTTCTGTATATACAGGAAGAAAAATTAGGGAAAGAATAAAGGATAAGCACTGTTAAATAATATGGGGAGAAAGTATTTTCTCAAGAAAGCCATGAACCTCAGTTTTCACCTCAGAGTCATACATAAATTATATTACCACTTGTGACATTGTTTTCTTTACCTCCCCAAACCCCAAAAGTGTTTCTTGCCTCAGTTTCAACTTAATATTTACTATGTCTTTCTATTTCAAATCAGTATACTATTGTATCTACTACCTTATTAACATACCATTAACGTACTTTGGCTCTGCATCTACTAAATAATTACTGGCCTTCTTATAATAGTACAATGGTTTTCAAACTTTAACCTGCATCAGAATCAACCAGAGAGCTTATTGAAACACAGATTGCTTGACCCCACCCCTAGAGTTTCTGATTCAGTAAAGCTGCAATGGGTCTTGAGAATCTGTATTTCTAACAAGGCCCCAGGTGATGCACATGTTGTTGTTGGACAGTAGACTATACTTTCAAACTTTGAGAACTGCTGCCCTAGTATATGAAAATGCAAGTTTAAGAAATAATTTTTTTCTATTCTTCTATATAAAAACAATGATACATGAACTTTTCATTAGGGTTATAAATAAAATAGTTTTGGCTTTTAAAGCAATCAAAATCGAGTTGTATTGAGAGGGTAGCTTCAACTACAGAAATAAAGTCATCTTCACACAATTTATTTAACTTCTGACTTCTATAGGGCAATGATTCTTTGGCCAAGTTTTATATTTCTTTTATGCTATGACTAACTGAAAACATACAATTGGGAAGGAAGCCATCTCCTGCAGAGGTGTGCTTGTGTTTTGCTTTCTTTGTAAGAACATTGACTACATATGTTAAGATATGGACTTTTAGAGTTTGGGTGCTGTGTTAAAGTGTTTGAGTAAATCACTTTGGTTTTACATATCCCTATATTTTATGTGATGGTTTGATATTTTCGTATTTTCTCATAATAGAAAAGTAGAAAAAATTCATCAGAAAATTCATTCATAACCAAATAACAGTATTGTTTTTAATTCCTTGGATAATTTATTGTGGGGAAATAATTTACATCACAAAATGTTTTGTATCCTATAGGGCTTTAAGTTAATACAAAATACTTGGTTGAAAATTCAAACCTTTGAATTCTGGCTCTGGTACTTATCAATACAGTGACCATAGATAGAGTTTTTTTACTCACCCTTCTGATGCTGTGTGGGGTTTTTTACTCACACCAATCAATTCTCCAACTCTTCAGATACCCAATGTCCTTCTTTTTATTTCAATTGAATTCTGACACTACCTACCAGGAATTAGCACCAGACTCCACAGATTTAAGGGCTCAGTCCACAAGATTGCCTTCACATCATATGCCAGTCCCAAGTACCAGATCCCCAGGCTACTCAGAATTCTGTCCTACTTGACTACAAAATCAGTTGGTTCCAATAACTCCCCCATTTTCAGATTCACTAATTTGCTACAATAGGTCAAAAACCTCTTGGAAACACTTTACTATAAAGATACAGTTTAGGAATTGTACCAATTTACTATAAAGCTTACCAGTTTACTATAAAGATACAATTTAGGAATAGCCAAATGCAAGAGATGCATAGGGCAAGGCACAGCGGGAAGGGGGTTCCATCTCCTCTTGGTATTTAACATCTTCCAGGACCTTGATGTGTTCACCACCCTAGAAGATCTCTGAATCTCATTGTTTAAGAGATATTATGGAGCTCAATCTCCAACCCCACCCTTCAGTGGGTGGGACTGAAAATTCCAATGCTCTAATCACTTAGTTTTTTCAGTCACCAGACTAGCCCCATCTTGAGGCTATCTTGGCACTCACCCTAAATCATCTCATTAGCATAAACTCAGATCTGAAGAAATTTGGGCCTGGCATAGTTGTTCATGCCTGTAATCCCAGCACTTTGGGAGGCCCAGATGGGTGGATCACTTGAGGCCAGGAGTTCAAGACAAACCTGGCCAACAAAGTGAGACCATGTCTTTACTAAAAATACAAAAAATTAGCTGGGCATGGTGGCACACGCCTGTAACCCCAGCTACTTAGGTAGCTGAGGCATGAGAATCACTTGAACCTTGGAGTGGAGGTTGTCTCTAGTAGAGATTGCACCATTGCACTTCAGTCTGTATGACAGAGGAAGACCCTGTCTCAAAAAAAAAAGGATGGGGTGGGGGGCATTGCAGGGGGTGGTGTTTGTTAGGAATAATAAAAGTCACTGTCCGATCTCAGGAAATTCCCAAGGGTTTTAGGAGTTCTATAATAAGTCAAGAACCAAAAACAAAGACCAAATGTACTTTTGTCTTCTACCTCAATAGACTAGTCATTTAACCACTCTGTGCCTTAGTTTTCTGTCAAGTGAGGGAAATGGAAGTACCTATTTACCAAGGTGGCTGTGAGTATTCAGTGAGAACTATTTCCTGGTATTTACATAAGAAGTTAATTTGTAAGAGTTAAATATTATTTTATTTGTTGCTATGTAACGTATGTAACTACCAAATGAACACATTTGATGGTTTTTCTTTTTTGCATGTAGCCAACAAATAGACAACTGTAGCCTTTTACCCAAAGTATGTCAATGAAATCTTTAGAATCTTGTTAAATTATTTCTTAATTTTGATAGAGTAAACTTCATATTTGATCTTTCCCATCCCTGTATTCCATAAATCAGAAACCTTGAATTTCTGCTATTCTAATATCTGTTTTGTTGTTTTTTGTTTTCTTTTTTAGTACTACTAGTTGACAAATGTCTGTTTCCATGGCCTTATATATTTCATTATTCAAAAATTGAGCAGCATTTTATTCTTAAAGTTTTTTAGTTACTTGAAAACTACTGAGGTGCTCTTATATTAATATATGCTTATAGCAGCTCCATAGGTAAAATTATATTAGGGGTTTCTTAAATGGGTTTAAAGTATATGTAAATATGTTTAATATCTATTTTTAAAAAGAAACAATTTACCTGATTTTGAATAACTTGAATTTTAATAGGTTTACCTCATATTTTATATGTATATATAAATACATATGATATGAATAGGGCAAAAGTTTTGTAGCACTTGTGGGCTATTATATAATACTAATAAAATAATAAATAAGCAAACATAAAATCAATATATGCCCACTGAAAAGTAATTTTACTAACTTCCCTTTTACTTTACACCCTAGAGTATTTGCAGTTCTTATAATAGTTAAAATGTAACAATGATGTGTCAGATAGGAATTTAGAAATATAATTCTGGACCTAAATTATATAGTAATTTGTCATCCTTGATAGTTGTACCTAAAGAGAAGAAGCTGTTTCTAGACACATTTACCTATGTTATGTACATCAGGATTGCTAATTTTTTTTTTTTTTTTTTGAGATGGAGTTTCACTCTTGTTACCCAGGGTGGAGTGCAATGGCGCTATCTTAGCTTACCACAACCTCTGCCTCCTGGGTTCAGGCAATTCTCCTGCCTCAGCCTCCTGAGTAGCTGGGATTACAGGCACGCGCCACCATGTCCAGCTAATTTTTTGTATTTTTAGTAGAGAAGGGGTGTCACCATGGATCGCTCTTGACCTCGTGATCCACCCACCTCAGCCTCCCAGAGTGCTGGGATTACAGGTTTGAGCCACGACGCCCGGCTGCTAATATTTTTAAATGAGGTCAGAAGTTATTGGTAGAAAGCTCAAATACTAATTTGATGAAAGTAAAATAATGTAAAACTTCTCCCTTAAAATCCTAATTTCTTATAGTCAATAATTGTCAATAATTCGCTTAATCTGTAAAACACAAAGGAAAATTGTTTGTGGGATGTGTATGTTGTAAGAAAAAAATGAAGAATGAAAATTATGAATAGGATGAATGAAAAACAACAAAGATTTTGTCAATGGGTATGAGCTCTAGATAAAATGAAAAATTTAATCAACAGATTTATTTCCAGTTTTATTAAAAAGAAAAATAGAATATCATGTATAGTAAAGTTCATCTTTTTATATTTTATAGGAATAGGGTAACAGAATTGGTTTTTCTAAATTATAAATTTGTTTATATTTTTAGGCCCTATGTTATAAAATATGGTTCATCTGATACTTGCATGTCTTCTAGCCTTCTCCATGCCTCTAAATAGGAGATGCTATCAAAACTTACATAATAAAAGCCTAGTAATTCTTGCTAATCAACTGTTTAGAATTTTGTTTTGATATTAAAAACTATTTTTTAATAATAGATTGCATTATATCCTTTTTTTTTCTTTTTCTTTTTCTTTTTTTTGAGACAGAGTTTCACTCCATTACCCAGGCTGGAGTGCAGTGGTGTGATCTCAGCTCACTGCAACCTCCATCTTCCATGTTCAAGCAATTCTCGTGCCTCAGCCTCCCAAGTCGCTGAAATTACAGGTGTGCATCACCAATCCCAGCAAATTTCCATGTTTTTAGTAGAGACAGGGTTTCGCCACATTGGCCAGGATGGTCTTAAACTGATGACCTCAAGTTTTCTGCCCACCCTGGCCTCCCAGAGTGCTGTGATTACAGGTATGAACAACAGCTCCTGGCCAGATTGCATTTTTTTTCTGATCTGATAAAGGTTGGATAATTCCCTAGTGAAATATTAGTAATTATAATGTTCCACAGAGCTTAAAACTCATTTATATACAAAATATTATCCCTTTATGTCCCATTATTACTTAAAAGCAGCCTGTGTCCATAAAAGGTATTATTACATAAAGGAATCTTTTATCATTCTTAAAAAATATAAGTTTAGTTATAGACATATAAGCAAGGTAAAGTGTGGGCCCTTTAGACATAAATGCATAAATTCTAGAAGAAACTAAAAGATTAAGAAATAATAACTAAAGAATATCTCTAATTATTTTTAAAGTGATAATATAGTAAATTAGAAAATGTAAAACTGTTGAGTATTTAAAAGGCACAAAATAATTTTTAGTACTTTTAAAGCACTAAGCTATATCAAACTAAGGGTATGCTAATATATTATTTTGATCACAAGCAAAAGAGATAAATAAAAGCCTAACACATTTATGTCTCATTCACTCAATCATTCATGAAGCTTTTGTTTTTAAACCTCAATATGTGTTCAGTGCCATGCTTGGTACTGAAGTTAAAAAATGCGTGAGACTTTCACAGGGGTAAGTAAACTGGCCCACAAGCCAAATCCAGCTGTCACCTTTTTTTGGCATGTTCAGTGAGCTAAGAATAGATTTTACATTTTTAAATGGCTGAAAAAATTTTAAAAAGTTATATTTGTGATGTGAAAATTATTTGGAATTTGAATTTTAGGGTCTATAAATGAACTGTTATTGGAACAAAGCTACACTCATTTATGTATTGTCTATGACTAAAACAGCAGAGTTGAGTAGTTGTAAACAAGACCATATAGACTATAAAGCCTGACGTATTTATCATCTGACGCTGTGCAGAAAAAGTTTTTCTACTCCTGGCCTGTTGGATGACAACAAGTAATCTTTACTCACATTTTTTTTTCACTTTTACTTTTGGTTCCTTAGTAATCTGAATAATGTTAGGTTTCCTTTCTTATATTTTTAATTTTAGATGGAGCAAAAAAAAAAAAAAAAACTTTTCTGCCATAATGAAGTACATTGCCACATTGTCTCAATAGAAATATAGCATAACAAAAACAAAATGTCCCTTATTCTAAATAATATATAAAATTCTGCACTTTAAAAATTGATAAAATGAGTTTGTTGTACATTAAGTAAAAATCTCACTCTTAAAAATAATTTTAAACTGACATTCTTAGGAATGCCTCATAATAAAAGTATGCTAATATAATTGATGATTATGAAATAAACAAAAGAATAAATTAAAAAAATCAGGAAACTCTAAATTTGACGTAAAGAATATTTATTTAAAAGGGTCCGTAAAACTGTTTTATTATGGTAGTGAAGATGCACCAGACAAAGTGACCAAGCATGAAGTAGGGAAAATACTATAAAATGGTACCAGAAACCTGACCTAGAAAAATACTATCAATTTTAGAAGCTATATTCTGTTTATAGACTACTTTTAGTTTTCTTTGGGACAGATTAATATAGAAGCTTTTCTAAAAATATTTTTCACTTAGGTTATTAGATTTTTTTCATGAAAATGTTAATTTTCTAGTACAAGTTGAAAATTGTTTTGTAAACATTGTTTTACAGTCAATTTGTTGAAATGCATGTATTTCATAATTTTTAGTGTGTGTGTACTGTAAGACAGATATTAGTTCATGCAGTCATTAGTCATTTTTCTTTCTTATATTGTAATGCTTCAAAAATGAGAATACTGTATAAGCACTGGGAAGAATAAAAAATTGACCTAAGTTACTAACAACATGTTAATGATTTTCAGTTTGTTACTCTTGTGAAAGATAGTGAGAAGTTACATTTAATAACCTAAAAGTTAATATAGGCCATTTTAACTATCAGAAACCACTCTCCTACATTTTAACAGAAGCATAGCAAAAAATACCATATTTAATCATTTGTTTTTGATAGAAAATTTGATCACTTACCTAGGTTATTTAAATCATACAGCAGTTTTCAACTACAGAGAATATTTTTGATATTCTCTAGAAAATATTGATTATTTTACTGGCAAAAATGTCATTTTTAATACTCTAGAATATTTATTGTATACTTGATGAGTATTTCTTTTCTGGTTCCAAGATTGTTTTGAGTAAAATAAAATACCTATTATACATGATAAAGCTAAAATTAATTGTATGGAACTAGAATTTTGACTATCTTAAAATTGTTCAATACCAATAGGATAATTCAACAATATTAAATTGTTTACAAAGCAGAATACTAGAAACCCTTATACTTGAAGTATTTAAAACTAATTTTAATAGAATGTCCATTCCTCTATGCTCATATTTGACAGTTATATTTGATGCCATTTTAAGGAGCTCATTCTAATTTTATGAAATAGTTCCCATGTCATATCTTTGTCTAAACATGTTGGTGTGCATTATGGTATAGTGGGAAACGCTTACATTACAGAGTCAGACAGATCTGAATTTAAATATTAGTGCTACCACTTACTATGAAACTTAAGGCAAGTTGACCTATCCACATCTGTCTTCTCATCTGCTAAATTAGCTAATTTTTCACATCTGCTAAATTAGCTGATACCTACCTCTCAAAATTGTTAATTCTAATAATAAAAATAGTCAATAACAAAAACACATATAGCAATTACTATATGCAAGGAACTGTTTTAAGCATATGTTAACTCATTTAGTCTTCGAAACAACCATATAAGGCCAGGTGTGGTGGTTCATGCCCATAATCCCAGTACTTTGGGAGCCCAAACAGGGCAGATCACTTAAGGTCAGGAATTTGAGACCAGCCTGGCCAACATGGTGAAACCCTGTGTCTACTAAAAATGCAAAAAAATTAGCTGGGCATGTTGTTGCATACCTGTGGTCCCAGCTACTCAGGAGGTTGGAGCATGAGAATCTCTTGAACCCAGGAGGCAGATTTGCAGTGAGTCAAGATGGGGCCACTGCATTGCAGCCTGGGTGACAAAGTGAGATACTGTCTCCAAAAAATATATATATAAGCCAGGTACTATTTATTGTTATCTCTGCCTTACAGATTGAGAAACTGTGATACAGATTGATTAACTGACTTCCCCAATATTTTTTCAAGTAGTAAGTGGCAATAAATACATGTAAAAGGATCTACCATAATGCCTGTAATCTTTGTAGATGCTCAGTATTTGTTCTTTTTCTCCCTCATTTAATTAACAGTACCACCTATTATCTCTAATTAGATAAGGTAGCCTCAAATACTTTTGCAACTAACCATTGTATTTCTGATAGCTATTGTTAACTACAAACATAACTGGTAGATAAGTCTTAAAAATAAGAATTTGGCTTGCAACAGGTAGGTATGTGAAAAAGTAACTTTTTAGTAATAGCCCACTTTATATCTGGGGTCTATAATTATTTTTATATTGTCCATTGAAAGCCATATTTTTTTTTCAGATCATAGGCACACTTAGGACCTTCCTGTTTGATAAGAACAGCATTCATTGTCTTTCTTCAATGTAACAAATACTTATGAAGCACCTTGGGCTTTATCGAACCTAAAGCTAAAGTACATATACTCCTAAAATAGTCACGTGACAATTCAAGACAGTATAAACTTGGTACCAGAAATATTCAGCCAATTGAGGCGAAAAGATTTATTTAAAGAGATTAAGAGAGAGCTTGAATGATCAGTGAAATTTTTATAAAATTTAAGATAAAATGTATAAGATTCAAGTTTTGAAAGAGGATGACATCACTGGTGGAAGTAAAGGAGGAAAATATATGAGCAAGGCACAGAGAAATATAGGCATAAAATCTTTCTGACTAGAGCAGAGAATTCACTTGACATAGAAGGATAGATACATGAGACCTACATTATCTTATTTCTTTCATATACTAGCTAGAGAGATCCAAAATATAGAAATGAGTAACTTACTGTATTAGGCTGTTCTCATGCTGCTAATAAAGATATACCCAAGACTGGGTAATTTATAAAAGAAGGAGGTTTAATTGACTCATGGTTCAGCAGGGCTGGAGAGGCCTTAGGAAAATTACAGTCATGGTGGAAATTGAAGCAAACATATTCTTCTTCACATGGCAGCAGCAAGGAGAAGTGCAAACCAACAGTGCGGAAAGCCCCTTATAAAACCATCAGATCTCAGAAGAACTCACTCATTTTCATGAGAACAGCATGAGGGTAACTGCCCCCATGATAAAATTATTAATACCTCCAACTGAGACCCTCTTTTTACACATGGGGATTATGGGAATTACAATTCAAGATGAGATTTGGGTGGGGGTAAAACCGTATCACTGGCCTTATTCAGAGATTCCTTGGAAATTTAGATCATAAGTCTACTATCAGCCAGTATAGACAGTAAAATTATACTTTCAGGACTTTCTTAGACTTTTTTGAATCAGCATTTATCCAAATGTACATGAATACATTCCTCAGTAGGACTAACTTTATTCTCTTTGAAGGTTTTTTTTATACCCTGGTTTTTAAAAAAAGAAATTCTTGATTTAGTCTGCAAACCTAATAACTATCCACACCATTATATATTTATTTATGTATGAAATTTTAACCACTGAGAGGCACCAAGTTCCAATTTTGTTGATTTGTTGTTTGAAAACCTTTTCAGTCAATTCTTCCCTTGGAATCAGGAATCAAGACAATCAAGGAATATGTTATCATAGATTTTTTTCAGTGCTATATCTCTCGTTAGCATTTTGTATAAAATTACAAACTTTATTATAGTAGAGAAATCATAGTATCTCAGAATTTGAAGAGAGCAAAGACCAACATGTTCGAAGCCCTAGCATGCCCTTCTCTTTGCCTGAACATTTCAATCACCACTTCTTCTATCCAAGAATTCATTGTTTAGACAACTCTACTTGTTTGAAAGTCTAAACATGAGATTTGGGTGGGGACACAGCCAAACTGTAATCAAACTGAAATCTGTCACCTTATAATTTCTGCTCACTTTTCCTAATTCTGCGCTTGGCAGTGCACAAAAGAAGGTTAATTCCTGTTTTACGTGACATTTCTGATATTTGAGAAGAAATATTACATTTTCTCCTTAAGTCCACTACTTTTGTATTATTTTTGCATTTATATTTTCCACCAGGCAAGGCTTTCCCAAAACATGCATTCTCTATTTTTCTATGCATGAAAAAAGAAAAGCTCCATAGTAAAATGGTGCCAGCATAAAAATTACAGGTACAGTATTACACCATTTAGATAAATAATTAGAGCAATAACTGATTTTGCATTCAAGACTGTTAAGTTGAACGGGTCCTTTGCCATATAGTAGCATTAAAGAGGGAATAATACATTGTTCCTTGAGGTCAGAATTTTTGCAATTTTGAGAATAAAGCAAAACCAAAAAATTTATATATGAAGAACCCACAAATAAAAATTACATATTAAATTTGCTTTCAATATATGTCCTAATTGTATACCTACTCTGTGCTGTCGGTTTTCATTGAGCCCTATGGATAAGAGAGATCATATGTTGAATAAACATACAAGTAAGTATAGATACAAGTGATGGTAAGTTATGCTTCTAATTACAGTTCTGACTAGAAAAATAGTGTTCCCCATAGAACCTTTTATGGAGCAGCATAACACTGTGGTTAATTCTGCTCTGTAATGGGTCATAAAAACAATAATAATAAAAATAGCAAAATGGTTAAGAGCACAGACTATTTGGGCTTGAATCTCAGATCCACCTCTTATTAGTATGCAACCTTATACAATTAACTTTAAAAACCTGTTTTATTATATGTCAAATGAAGATAGTAAGAGTACTTGCCTCATAGGGTAGTTATATTATGTGAATAATATAAGCAAGGCACTTAAAACAGTATTTACTTGCTATATACATCTTTGTTATTATTATCTAGAATATATTTAGAAGGATCTTTAGCTTTAAAAATAAGTAGCTGAATAAGTTGAATAAATATTATAAGAATTCTTCTCAGGAGGAAAAAAATCAAAAAGGGTATGACCTAGAGTACACAATAGTATAGTTGTGGAAAAGAAAAAAGAAATATCAAAGAGGACATGTTAAATCCTTATTTTAGCTTGAATTTATCAGAGTGATAATACCTTGAAATCACCTTTCTAATTCACCCTAACAAGTCTACTCTTGTAAAAATGAAGAAAGGCTAGCATACCAGAATACTTTGCTCTTGCAAAACATGTGCTAAGACATGAACAACAAAATATAAATAAATCTTTTACAGATATATCAGTAAAATGCTAAAAGTATATTTATCTAGAGACATAGTCTCAGGAATGAAGATTTCAGGATATTCCTTTATTGCTGTCTGTAATCAGGAATATGAATTTCTCTCTTGTATATTAGATACCTGTCTATAAAACGGACTTACTGTTACTTTTTACACAAAATGTAATAAGATGACAACAAGTGAGTATTTTATATCTGTCAAATACTATGAACTTCTCAGAATAATATCACTGTATTAGAAGGGCAGAATATTTGTAACTTTGTTGTTACTGCTTGCCATAAAAGGCATCTAATAGGGACTCAGAAAGTAGATTCAGACAACAAAGTAAATAACTGTAATTATTCTAATAATTTTACCAGTATTACTTTCTTATATTGGAACTTGGAACTGCTACTAAAGTATGAAGGACAAATGTTCGCTGGAGGTAGTAACCTTTTCTGATAATTATTTTATTATTATTATTATTATTATTATTATTATTATTTTGAGACAGAGTTTGTCGCCCAGGATGGAGTGCAGTGGTGCGATCTCCGCTTACCACAACCTCTGCCTCCCAGGTTCAAGTGATTCTCCTGCCTCAGCCTCCCAAGCAGCTGGGACTACAGGTGTGCACCACCATGCCCAGCTAATTTTTGTATTTTTAGTAGAGATGGGGTTTTACCATGTTGGTTAGGCTGGACTCAAACTCCTGACCTCGTGATCTACCTGCCTCGGCTTTCCAAAGTGCTGGGATTATAGGCATAAGTCACTGCACCCAGTCTCAGATAATTATTAATGGCACACAGATGAGAATGAGCAGAAAGGATCCAAGTTCCTTCCAAAAATGCTAAGAAGAAAGAAACAGTAAACTTCTTGGAATTACAGTTTGAAGATGATGGTTGTCAGTTTCACTGAGTGAGCTAGACCAAAGGCCAAAGGCAACAATGTAGGAGAAGCAATCCATCATGCTGGAAGGACTGACTAATTGATATACAAAGAAATAAATTACACTCCTCTATGAAGAAATAAGATAACATTGTAGCCAGCAGTGCCACTGGGATAATTTAAGTGTCTTCCCCTCAGCTTCTTCACTCCATTCTATAAGTTTGATTGCAGCAAATAACATAATATCCTTGCATGGAATAATCCTCAGGCTGAACCTTTACAGAAAGAAAAGCTAAGTCAATTTTGATTAGGAGGTACTTCTGAATGTGATTTTACAAAATTTTTAAAATATTATTTTTTTACAAAATAGAGATATTTGAACCAGAGAGAATATAATTGTTAGTTTTGAATGTTGTATAACTGTAATGCATATTATTATAATGTGTCAATTGCCTGCTGTGATTCAAGATTACATTGTATAGGCAACCCCATTATAATGAGTTCACTTTCATAATAACCCCATTGATGAGATTCAAAAGAAATTCATATCATGCTGATTTCCAACTATTGTTAGGGTATGTGTTTAGAAGTTTAGTTAATTGTGTGAAACTTTGATATAAGTTCTATTTATGGGCCCTATTTATTTCCTCTTTCATTCTCTCCCATTTTGCCATTTTCAAGACTTAGTACCGTAATTTGTCCCTCACGATGGGGCTGCTCTGTGGGGTAGATCAATGAATGAATATCACCCTTTGTAATAAAGAATATTTAGAGGAATGAGAGGCTACTTGTATATAATACTGAAAGCAGGCTGGGTGCGGTGGCTCACGCCTGTAATCCCAGCGCTTTGGGAGGTTGAAGAGGGTGGATCACCTGAGGTCAGGTGTTCAAGACCAGCCGGGCCAACATGGTGAAACCTTGTCTCTACTAAAAATACAAAAGTTAACCAGGTGTGGTGGTGTGCCCCTATAACCAGCTTCTTGGAGGCCGAGGCAGGAGAATCACTTGACCTGGGAGGTGGAGGTGCAGTGAGCCAAGATGGCACCACTGCACTCCAGCCTGGGTAACAGAGTGAGACTCTGCAAAATATAAAATACTATAGGACAAGGGTCAGCAAACTTATTATTTAAAAGGGCCAGATGGTAAATTTTTTAGATTTTGTAGGGCATATGGTCTCTGTCAAAACTACCCAACTCTGCCAGACCTGTAGCACACAGGCAGCTATAGATGATATAAATGAATGAGCCTGGCTGTGCTCTAATGAAACTTCATTATGGACACTGAATTTGGATCTCATATATTTCCACGTGTCATTAAATACTATTCTTCTTTTGATTATCTCTTAAATCATTAAAAATGCAAAAATCATTTAGAGATTGCAGGCCATACAAATGGGCAGGATTTGGCCCTTGCGCTATAGTTTGCCACCCCCTGTTTCAGAACATTTCTATTCTATAGTGCACTAGCATCTGCTCTGTTAATCTAAAAGCTCATAGCATATGAGCTTTTGGAAAAGCATTTTGAAAATTTGAGATTGAGAGAGGAAGCCCCATAAGAAATTTCATGGACTCAAATATGGACTTTAAGCCTACTAGATATACATATACATACATATATTCATATACATATATATATATATATGCCAGGCACCGTTTAAGATGTTAAGATAGAGCAATGAGCTAAGTAGTCATTACATTTTAGTGAGAGGATACAAACTTTAAAAAAACAAGTAAAATGTATAGTACTGGAGATGGTAAGTGCTATGAATAAAGATAAACCAGGGAGGGGAGATAGGTAGCCCAGGCAGAAAAGAGGGTTATAATTTTAAATAGGGTCATTCATTAAGGAAGGCCTCATTGATAAGGTGACATTTGATCAAAGACCTAAAGGAGGAGAGGGAGGAAGCCATCGATCATGTGAACCTGTATGCCACCCTTAATGTAATAGAGGAAAGGCATGGCATGAACCGACATATTTTAATGGGGAAACAAGTTAGGAGACTATTAAAATAATCCAGGTGGAAAATGGCAGTAGCATAGACCAGTGATAGAGATGGAAGTAGTGAGAAGTAGATTATTGACATATTTTGAAGGGTGGTAACAGATGGAATAAGAGAAAGAAGTCAGGTATAAGACCCAAGATTTGCCTTGGGAATTGAAGGATGGAGTTTCCATTTACTGAAATGGAGAAGACTGTGGGAAGAGTAGGTTTGAGGGGCAAGATTAAGAATTTTACTTTGGTTATGGAAACTTGAACTTCCTTTAGATATCCAAGTAGAGATATTGAATTGCAATTAAATATTAGGTATATGAGGCTGGGCATGGTGGCTCACACCTGTAATCCCAGCACTTTGGGAGGTCAGGAGTTCAAAACAAGCCTGGACAGCAGGGTGAAACCTTGTCTCTACTAAAAAAAAAAAAAAAACACAAAATTCAGCTGGGCATGGGGGTGCACACCTGTAATCCCAGCTACTCAGGAGGCTGAGACAGGAGAATTGCTTGAACCCAGGAGGCAGAGGTTGCAGTGAGCTGAGATCACACCACTGCACTCCAGTCTGAGTGACGGAGCAAGACTCCTTTCCTCACCCCGCTATTCAAAAAGTAAATATTAGGTATATGCATCTAGACTTTATTAGGAAAATCTTAGCTAGAAATATTATTTTTTGGAGTCATCAACCTATAAATGGAATTAAAATCCACGACAATTAATGAGAACACCAATATACTTACTGGTATTAATATCCGTTGATTGATATTACTGCCCCTGATTCTTTCTCATCCACTTTCAAAGAGGTAGGTAGTTTCTAGTAATTTGTCCCCCTGCTCATTCACAAAGAGTGGATGGGATCCCTCTGAATCAGAAACCCTACCTATACAGGAAGTACCATTAGTTGACCATCTTCCCATTTTGCCATGGTGTAAACATAGGAGTGAATTTTTCCAAGTACCTCCTTGCTGGAAACTGTTTGCACTGGAGGTAAGTGTGAGAGGGGAGGTTGTGGGGAATGATGGGGTGAGGGCTTCCTAAACCTTTCCCATAACTCAGAAATGATTTCATTCTGAGGAAGGGAGAAGGTTCAGGCTGGTTCTTATTTCCCTGAACCAGTTCATATAGCCCTAAATTTGACCTGCTTTCCTCAAACTGGGAGTCAGAAATCCCTTTTCTCTTCTGTTTTTCTGCTGCAGAAATTCCCAACATTCCCATTTTGTGGGCTCCAGAAAGGGGTAAGCGAAGACTTCAATCCCAGCCAATCATTTTCAGATTAATAATTTTTAGTGTTTGGTTTATTTTATCATCATAAAAAATGCTTGGACCCATTTTCCGCATCTGTTTAATTTCCTTGTGGATTGTTATGTATCTATATGTTCTAGGGTCATTCTGTTTCCCTGGGCAATAGAGTTCAGATCCATCTGCTATTTCCATTTGTGTGCTGTTCTCTTGTGGATTCTCATATGCAGTTTATTGATTACTGTATCCTAGATGGAAGACACCCAATTCAGGGGATTGCTTCACTCTCAATCTCATCTTTTCCTGAATGGTGTTTTATTCCTCTGCTGAGAGCTTGTTATTCCCCTACCTAACTGCTTCTGATGATCTGTCATTGTTTCTCTACTGTTCTGTCTACCTGCTTGATTGCCTTTGGTTTTTGTCTCTACTTTTTGCCTCACTTCACTCATCTGCTGAATGATTTGCCTTCTTCACTCACTGGTGCTTTGTCCATCAGCAAATGGCCTGGTACTGCCATATCCATCTGCTGTTTTAGCATTTTAGACTGCCCACCATTATCTATCTGCTCCCTTACAATTCCCCTATGCTGTGGCCTAACGAGTGCTATGCCATCTGCCTGCCTGATCTTGCCCTGCCCAATCTATGCCTGTAACACTGTAAGTAGGTGAGATTGTTTAGCATTTCCGCTATCATCTACACTTGCCTTGTGCCAGTGAGTTAGACTGCTGACTGAGTTTGCTCGACTGTTGCCTTCTCGATCTATTTGTTGCCTGCGGCTGTCCCATTAATTTATCTGAAACATTGCAATCATCTGTGTACTGGCAACTTACTGATTGGCCCGTGATGCCTCGTTTATAGTTTGCTGCATTTAAAAATCACTGGCATTGCTCCTCTATGTCTTGTAACCCTGATCATATTTTATTTCCAATAAAAGTTTTGCCTACATATTGTCCAAATTATCCAAACACAACTTAGAAATAGGAAAATGCTTTGCTGTTTAACAGCCCAGTCCAGTTTGCTCCTAAACTGACTTTTTAAACTCACTACCACCTCTCTGCTTTTTTTTATAGAACTCCACATTCTTCTCTTTACATAGGAATATAATTTTTTATAAATTATCATCTTAAGTTTTCTTTTCACATCATATATTATATACATTTATTTCTTGTGTATGGGATCTTTCAATAATTTTCCATATACTAAAATTATTTTTTAATTTATTTTTCCTAAATTTTCCAGGGTTTTATAAGGACAAGTTACTCCTATTAATTTTATCCTTTTTAGTCACACCAGAATTTTTTTGCAACCTTAAAGTACCATCTCTAAAAATAATAAATTTGATTATCTTATAGTTCTTTGTAGTTCAGATTAAAGTAGCTTTCTGCTGTGCTCTATTTTTCCCTTTGAGAATATCATTTCTCAGCTTCCTCATAGTTTACGTAATACCAGTTCTTTAGAGATCCTTTTGATGTATTTATCTTCCCTCCTTTTAAACTTTTTTCTTGCATGTTAGGTAAACCTTTGAAATTGATGTTTTTGCATTACTGTATTTACAAAGTACTTGGCATCTAAAAATAACTTGCAACATAATATTATCTGCACTGTAAAGCTTATAGTCTTATTTGCTTATATTTAAATGAAAGCTCAAATACAAGAGCCAAAGAAGAATTTTGGTGAAATTTGTAAGAGTATAAGGAGGAGATTTAAACTGGGGTGTGTATGTATGCGTACACATGTGTATATATAGTTTTGAAGTGTTTTATGTGTGTATCTATAACATCATTGTGCTCGAAGTGTGGAAAATGCTGAGTATCCATATGAAATTTTATTTTTACAAAAAAGGAAAAAATCTACAGAGGTGATACATGTAGGTATATAGAAAAAAGTATGAATGGGTTTTTTTTATTTTCTTTTAATAATAGAGATAAAATTTGTCAGTGTGAAGAAAAAGGATGCTCTACTGAAGAAAATCATTTCAGTAGCTTTTTGAAATTGTGATAAAATGAAATTTATACTTTTAACCAATTTTAAGTGTACAATTCAGTGATATTAGCACATTCACAGTTTTGTGCCACCATCACCACTGTTTCTAAAACTTTTTTTATCATCCCATATAGAAACTCTGTACTCACTAAAGCTCCATTCCTCCCTCCCCCAGCCATGGTAAACTCTAATCTACTTTCTGTCTTTATAAATTTGCCTATTCTAGATACTTCATATAAGTAGAATCATACAAGTTTTGTCTTTCAGTGTGTAGCTTATTTCACATAGCCAAATGTTTTCAAGGTTCATTCATACTGTATCATGTATCAGAATTTAATTCCTTTTTAACACTGACTAATATTCCATTGTATGTATATAACACAATTTGTTTATCAGTTCACCTGTTGGTGGACACTGGATTGTTTTTGGCTTTTAGATTTTATAAATAATGCTCCTAAAAACATCGGCATGCAAGTGTGTGTTTTTCTTTTGATTATAGAACTAGAAATGGATTCAGTAGCACTTAATACTTTTGTCTAAGAAGAAATTGAATTAATAGCAAAGAAACTGGGGAAACCACATAATTAACATGAAAGATTAATATGTTCAAGATATTATATTAGGAGCAGAAGAATTATAAACTTTGAGAAAGGTTACAGAAGGCCAAAAGATAAAATTTAGAAGACTGTATTCTATGAATAAAAGGGAGAATTAAGTTAAAATAACACAGATCTTGGATGATTGTAAGATAACAAAAATGATTTTGACAAAAGTTAAATTGTTTTAAAATAACCAATTTAAGGACAGTATGATGGCATATCTTTGAAATGGAATAATGTGGGCTTAAAGAGGAGAGAGGTAGGCAAGGTTTAAATGAAGATGACTAAGATGAGAGAACCAGGTCATGTTTAGAGGAACCAACAATAGGAATAAAAATTCATTTCAATCCAAAGATCCTTCATCCTGTATATTCAGCCTTCTACCACTCATAGATATTTGTCTAAAAAGATTCCTAGCTTCAACCCCGGGAGATTCTGATTCAGTAGGTTTGGAATATGGTTTAGGTATTGTGCACATTCATGCATGTCTGTCTGTGTGTGTGCATGCATGCACATGTATCTGTGTTTTAATCCACTGATGAAATATGATGCGAGTTAAATTGAACTCTGTACCATAGTGTCCTATACCTTATAAGGATTAAAGAAGTTAAAGAGAATTGATTCTTGTCTTCAAGCCGTTGAAAACTGCAGTAGTTAAAATAATGATGGACCTAGGAAAAAAGACTTTCAGTCTGTCAGGCGATATGTTCTCATCTATTAATTCAACAGTTTTGCGGGGGGTGGGGCGATTTTTATACACTCTATCTATCCCTTCTCAACTGAGGTTCCTCATCTAAACTATCAAACACAGAAAATTGTTTGACTATTTGTCTTCTCAATTCTCCTAAGGGTGGTACACAACTAGTACCATTCTGCATGGGTAACAGAGAAATCAATTTACTAGATACAAAAATTCTCTCAGAACCTTTTAAGAAAGGTTGGGTAATCTGTAGTCTGCTAGGAATATTATATGACATAAGACATAAAACCTTGCTCTTAAGGGTCTCACATTTAACAAAAAAATGTGTTTCTAACTTCAACTGCAAAATTTTGTGCTTTTCATCTAATGGCTTGAGGAAAATGTTCAAAGTCGGAGTGGCTGTATATAAGGAAATCCCTTCACCTCTTCTAATCATTATTGATTCAAGAATAAGAAGGTAATAAGAATGAAAAATTCTGTATTACAGCTTATCACACCTGAAGGATGCTGGCAGTAACTTAAATGCTGATAGGAATCTCTTTCATTTTAAAGCCTAGAGCATTCAATGACAGGTTAGTGATTTCATTGGTAGCTATTAATAAACAACAGTAACTAAAACCAGGCTTATTAGATTTATAGTGAAGAATAGAAAATGGCTATAGATAAGAGGATAGAGGCTGTTCTTGAATTTAATTGCAAGCACAATGAGAGATTTTTGTCCCCTGAAGTACAACTCTTACACCAATATTGAAAACATTCAGGAATTTAATTTGTCCTCATTATCAACTAAAACTCACTAAAATTTCTGGTGTCAGAAGATTCAGTCATATTCATTAGTTTTTCTTGTGGATTTGGTTAATTATTCCTGAACTATGAATGTATTTGTCCTCTCTATACTGATGTATGCATTTAAGCCTGAAAGCAGTTATCTTTCATTCCTATTACTCACTACTTCACACTGATTCCTTTAGGATACATTTTACCAACACATTTTTCCTTCCTCCTTCTAATTTCTTACTAAAATTTATTTTAACAGCACAGCTATGGGAATATCAAGGTTCTGATGTCAAGAGAAAAGCACTACTAAATTATGACCAGATTTAGCTTGTTTCTTAGCAATAATGAATAATTTTAAAAGATTTTGCTTTGCCTGTATTCCTTTCTGAAAAACATTTCAAAGCAGAAAAAGTAGATTATACAGCTATTTTAATGGTGTGGAATAAAGGAAAATATAAGAGTAACATAATTTTATTAAACTTAATATTTTTTTGTGATCTCTAAACTCCTATTTTATTTTGAGGAAGCTGAGTTTAAATACATAGGAAGCTGAGTTCTGCAACCTCTGCCTCCTGGGTTCAAGCAATTCTCCTGCCTCAGCCTCCTGAGTAGCTGGGATTACAGGTACTACAGCTGGCTAATTTTGTATTTTTAGTAGAGATGGGGTTTCTCCATATTGGTTAGGCTGGTCTCAAACTCCCAACCTCAGTTGCTTTGCCTGCCTCAGCCTCCCAAAGTGCTGGTATTACAGGCATGAGCCACTGCCCCCAGCCTATTTTAGCCATTTTTAAGTGTAAAATTCATTGGTATTAATTATATTCACAATGTTGTACAGTCATCGCCACTATCTATTTTCAAAACTTTTTTCATCACCCCAGAAACCTGTAACCTTTAAGCAATAACTCCCCATTTCTCTTTTCCCATAAACCTTGGTAACCTCTAAAACTACTTTCTATCTTTGTAAATTTCCCTATTATAAATATTTCATGTAAATGCAATCACACAATAATTATCCTTTTGTGAATGGCTTTTTTCATGTAGCCTAATGTCTTCTCAGTTCATGTATCTTGTAGTGTATATCAGAACTTTATTCCTTTTTATGGCTGAATATTATATATGTAATACCATAATTTATCCATTCATCTTCTGATGGACTTGGCTTGTTTTCATCTTTTGGCTATTGGGAATAATGCTGTTGTGAACATTGGCATACAAGTATATGTTCAAGTTCTTGCTTTCATTTCTATTGGTTATGTACTTAGGAATGGAAGTGTGGGGTCATATGGTAATTTTGTGTTTCACATCTTAAGAAATTAAACTGTTTAAGAGTTTTATAGTTATACTATAGATAAAGAACTATAGTTCTGTATGCTATAGATCTATTTTGAGTTAATTTTAGTATGTGGTGTGAGGTACAAGTTTATTCTTACTTAATTATGAATACATGGAATTTACATTTTTTCTATTTAAAGATATTACTGGAAATGATATTCCAAGCCTCCAGTACCCATTTGCCTAACATTAGTACACTTACCATTTTCTTTTGTCCTGTAAAGATATCGTAACATTCACAACATAACCACATACAATATTGCTTTTTATTAATCATTTCTGACAGGCATCCTCCATATCCAAACAACATTAGTATTGATGAAGAGATCTTTTAGGCTTGTGGGCCTTCATCAAACCGGGCTTTTTATAGAATAAAATAAAGATAATACAGTATAATATGCAAGGCCTTATAAGAGTTCAAATGTAAGACAACTAATTAACTGTTCTTTACTGATGAGTAACTTTGGTTTAAAAAAATAACTTGCCTTATGGAAGTTAAGATATGGGAACATGGGTTTGATTTTGTGCTATTCAGGTACATTTATAATTCCAGCTGAAAATAAACTTTAGAATTTGTAGAAAATGCAAATGCCAATGTTGCAGCCTGAACTTATTGATTATTTGGCTTCAAATTAAAGTGAAAAGAGATTGAATAGAGAAGCACCTTGATTCCCAATATCTGTCAGTTGATAAATAAATTTCTGCTACTGCAGAATTCTAGAAGAGTGA
This sequence comes from Callithrix jacchus, assembly GCF_049354715.1. NCBI lineage: Eukaryota > Metazoa > Chordata > Mammalia > Primates > Cebidae > Callithrix > Callithrix jacchus. The sequence goes on from NC_133509.1 coordinate 101,781,825, forward strand.
GATGGTAGAAAGAAGAGTAGGGTTTATGGGTTCAATTAAAACTTTAAAGAACAGGTAATTCCTGCCTCTGTCCTTATTATGTAAATTGTCTCTAAGCACAGGATGAAGAAAATATCTGAACTCAATCTATTAAGATAACAAAACCTTCATACCAAAGTGGAATAAAAATAACAAGGAGACCATAGACCTAATCATATGTGAAAATATATGTAGAAATATTAAAATAATATACACAAACTTGATACAGCAACAAGTTTTTCTAAATGTACACCTCTTCTAAGCAAAATTTATTTTAAGAATTCAAGGATGGTAAGTTTTAGACATCCTTTAATTTCATTTTTATCATTATTAGGTAAATCACAAAAGATTATATGGTCATCTTAATGTATGCCAAAAAAGACATAAAATTCAGTGTATTTTCTCCTGTTAAGGATACATAGTAAACTAGAATTAAAATGTGTTTTTCACAAAACTAGCAAATACAATAAAGCTGAACCACTGGATAAATTCTTACTAAAGTCAGAAAAAGGAGAAAGATAGCCACTGTCACCATTATTTGTTCTAGAAAGTCTAACCACAAACGGTTTGGGCAGTCAGTAATATGTATCAAAAATTTTAATATAATGACATAATTACATAGATTATATGATGGAAATGTGAGAGAAGATATGGAGAATGAAATGAAAAGGTCCAAAGTACATTATATCAGAGCCCCAATAGGAAAAAATAGAACAGAGAAGGCAATGATCAAAGAGATAATGACTGTGAAGTTTACAGAACTAATGAAAAAATACAAATCTAGAAATCCTAATAGTATAGTGTATCTCAAGAAGGATAAATAAAAGAAATCTGTTTCTGAACACATGGAATGAAACGTCAGAACTAAAGTAAGAGAACTATTTAAAGTAACCAGAGAGAAACAGTAGATCACTTACACAGAAATGATAGCAGGCTTTTCAACAACATTGGAATAAAACACACAATAGAATATATAAAGCATTAAAGAAAATAATGAGAATTGTCTATTAAGCAAAATATCTCTCAAGAATAAAGAGGGTGTAAATCAACATGGCCAAATAAAAGGCTCTACCAGTCATACCTCAAACAGGAACACCAAACTTAACAACTCTCTATGTAAGAAAAGCACCTTCATCAAAACCAAAAAACAGATGAGTAGTTATAGTACCTTGTTTTAACTTCATGTTGCTGAAAGAGACCCTGAAAGGGATAGGAAACAGTCTTGAATTGCCAATGCCACTCCTCCCCAATCATACCCCAGCAGCAACTGGCAGCATGGCATGGAGAGAGAATCTGTGCATAGGGAGAGGAAGCACGCAGTGATTGTGAGACATATCGTTGAACACAGTGCTGCCCTGTCACAGCAGAAAGCACCACAGGCTATGATACAGGCTTAACTCAACTGAATACTGCCCATAGAGGGAGCATTTGGACCAGCCATAGGCAGAAGGGAACTGCTCATCCCTGAGATTGGAATGTGAGCTTTGGCAAGCCTTACCACCACAGGCTAAAGTCCTTTGCAGCCCAAAATAAATTTGAGTTGCAGTCTAGGCCACAAGAACTACAATTATTGGTCAAGGCTCAGATCCAGTGGGACATGGGGGCACATGACCTACTAAGATACCAGCCAGGGCAGCTAAAGGAGTGCTTCCATCATCCCTCCCACAGCCCCAGGCAACATAGCTCACAGCTCCAAAAGAGACCCAATGCTTCTGCCTGAAGCAAGGGAACAGTAAAGGGGACTTTATCTTGCATTTGGAAACGAGCTCAGCCACAGTAGGATAGGACACCAGGCAGAGTCATGAGGCCCCCTTTCCAGGCCTTAGCTCCCGGACAATATTTCTAAATCACGCCCTGGGCCAGAAGGGAACCTGTTGCCTTGAAGGGAAGGACCCAGTCCTGGCAAGGTGCATCAACTGTTGACTAAAGAGACTATGGACCCTCCAGGGTCCAGCAGTGATATCCATATAGGATGCCATGTGCCTTAGGTGAGCCTCTGAGACATGCTCACTTTAGGTGAGACCCAGCACATTCCTATATGTGATAATTACAGTGAGAGATTCTTTCTGCTTGACAAAAGCAGAGAAAAAGTAAAGGGGACTTTGTCTTGTACCTTAAGGGAGTAGAGCACTAAGTGGGCTCTTGCGGACCTGATTCCAGGCCTTAGACCTAGGACATTTCTGAACCTGCCCTGGGCCACAGAGAAGTCCACTGCCCTGAAGAGTGAGTCCCATGCCTAGCAGCATTCACCACAAGCTGACTGCAGAGCCCGTGGGCCTAAAGGGAACATCAGTGGTAGCCTGACAATATTCCCCGTGAGTCTGTTGCGGTGGGTAGCCATAGGGTGAGGCTCTTCTGCCTGGGGAAAATAGAGGGAAGAGTGGGAATGACTGTGTCTCATGATTTGAGTGCCAACTCAGCTTCAGTAAAATAGAACACCAAATAAATTTCTAAGGTTTTTTATTCCAGTCCCTCGCTCCCAGACAGCATGTCTGGCACTACCCTTAGTTGGGATAACTCAATACCCTAAAGGGAAGGGCACAAGCCTGTGTGGCTTCACCACCTGTTGATTCTGCAGCCCCAGTGCCTTGATTGAATATACACAGCAGCCAGATAGTGGTTACAGTGGACCTTGGGTAAAACCCAGTGCTGTGCTGGCTTCAGGTCTAACCCAGCACTATCCTAGTGGTGGTGGCCACAGGGGTGTTTCTGTCAACCCACTGTCCCCAGCTCCAGAAGCATAGCACAGAGAGACTCCATTTGTTTAGGAGAAAATAAGGGAAGAGAACAAGAGTCTCTGATAGTACAGAGAATTTTTCTGGACCTTAACCAAGACCACCAAAGTGGTATCTCTGCAAGTCTACAAGAATTATAGCATTATTGGGCTTGGGGCCCAAGTCCCTGCAAATAACTGGCAAGCCTTTCCGAAAGAGACAGGCACCAACAAGCCCAGATTGCAAAGGCTACAATAAATACCTAACTCTTCAATGCCCAGACACACTGACAGACAACTACAAGTATCAAGATCACCCAGGAAAACATGACCTCATGCAACAAACTAAATAAGGCACTAGGGACTAAGCCTGAAGAAACAGAGATATGTGATCTTTTAGATAGAGAATTCAAAATAGATATTCAAAATAGATTAATTCAAGATAAAGAGAGAAGGAATTCAGAATTCTATCAGATAAACTTAGCAAAGAGATTGAAATAATAATTTAAAAGAATCAAGCAGAAATTCTAGACATGGAAAATGCAATTGACACACCCAAGAATGCATCAGAGTCTCTTAATAACAGAATTGATCAATCAGAAGAAAGAATTAGTAAGTTTGAAGAAAGACTATTTTTTAAAATACACAGGTAGGGAGATAAGAGAATTAAAAAGGATGAATTATACCTGCAAGATCTAGAAAATAGCCTCAAAAGCGCAAATATAAGAGTTATTGGCCTTAAAGAGAAGGTAAAGAAAGAGATAGGAGTAGCAAGTTTATTCAGAGGGATAATATGAGAGAACTTCCCAAACTTTGAGAAAAATATCAACATTGTACAAGAAGCATAGTCAAAGATAAAGAATCCTAAAAGCACCAAGAGAAAAGAAGCAAATGACATAACGGAGTTCTACATCTGGCAACAGAGGTTTCAGTGGAAAACTTACAGGCCATAAGAGACTGGCATGACATATTTAAAGTACTGAAGGAAACATCTTTTACTCTAGAAAAGCATATCTGGTGAAAATATCCTTCAAGCATGAAGGAGAAATAAAGACTCTCAGATAAACAAAAGCTTCAGAGATTTCATCAACACCTTATCTATCCTACAGGAAATATTAAAGGGAGTTCTTCAGTCTAAAAGAAAAGGATGCTAATGAGGAACAAGAAATCATCTGAAGATGCAACTCTCTGGTAATAGTGAGCACACAGAAAAACATACAATATTATAAGACTGTAATTATGGTGTGTAAACTACTCTTATGTCAAGCAGAAAGACTAAGCAATAAACCAGTCAAAGACAATAATCGCAGCAACTTTTCAAGACATAAAGAGACATAACAAAAAGTTAAAAAGCAAGGGGACACAGTTAAAGTGTAGCGTTTTTATTCATTTTCTTTTTGCTTATTTCTTTGTTTCTGTATGCAATCGGTGTTGTCGTCAGTTTAAAATGATGTGTTATAAGATAGTATTTGCAAACCTCATGGTAACTTCCAATCCAAAAAGCCTATATAGCTACAAAAAATATATAAAGCAAAAAAATTAAAACATACCACCAGAGAAAATCACTTCCACAAAAAGGAATACAGGAAGGAAGAAAAGCAGAAAGAGAAGACCACAAAACAATTAGAAAACAAATAACAAAATGGCAGGTGTAAGCCCTTACTTATCAATAATAACATTGAATTGGCCAGGCATGGTGGCTCATGCCCATAATCCCAGCACTTTAGGAGGCCGAGGGAGGCAGATCATCAGGTCAAGAGATTGAGACCATCCTGGCCAACGTGGTGAAACCCCATGTCTACTAAAAATACACAAAATTAGCCAGGTGTGATGGCTCTCGCCTGTAGTCCCAGAAAATCAGGAGGCTGAGGCAGGGGAATTGCTTGAACCTGGGAAGTGGAGGTTGCAGTGAGCTGAGATCACACCACTGTACTCCAGCCTGGCAACAGAGCAAGACTCTGTCTAAAACATATAAATAAATAAATAATAACATTGAATTATACATGGACTAAACTCTCAAATCAAAAGATAGAGTGGCTGAATGGATGAAAAAACAAAACTCAGTCATCTGTTGCCTAAGAGAAATACAGTTCACCTGTGAAGACAAACATAGACTGAAAATAAAGGGATGGAAAAAGATATTCCATGCCAGTAGAAACCAAAAAAGAGCAGGAATAGCAGGAGTTTTCTAAACAAAAACTGTAAGATGAGACAAAGTCATGATATAATAATAAGGGGTGAGTTCAGCAATGGACCCAATGCTAGAGCACACAGATATATAAAGAAAATATTATTAGAGCCCAAGAGATAGATTCCAATACAATAATAGCTGGAGACTTCAACATCCTACTTTCAGCATTAGGCAGATCATGCAAAGAGAAAGTCAACAAGGAAACATCAGACTTAATCTGCACTATAGAACAAATGGACCTAATAGATATTTATATAACATTTTATCCAGTGGTGGCAGAATACACATTATTCTCCTCAAAACAGTGATCATTCTAAAAGACCATATGTTAGGTCACAAAGCAAGTCTCAATACACTCAAAACAAATTGAAATGATATCAAGCATCTTTTCTGACAACAATGGAATAAAAATAGAAATCAATAATGAGGAATGTTGGAAACTACAAACAAATGGAAGTCAAACAATATGCTCCTGAATGATCAATGAGTCAATGAAAGAATTAAGAAGGAAACTGAAATTTTTCTTGAAACAAATGACAATGGAAACAAAACATATGGGACACAGCAAAAGCAGTACTGAGGAAATTTTATAGTTCCAAGTACCTACCTCAAAAAAGGAAAAATTCAAATAAAGAACCTAATGATGTATCTTAGAGAAATAGAAAAACAAGAGCAAACAAAACTCAAAAGTAGTAGAGGAAAAGAAAGAATAAAAATCAGAGATATATGAATCTGAAACAAAGAATATAAAAAAGATCAACAAAATGAAAAGCTCGTTTTTGAAAAGTTAAACAAGATTGACAAACCTGTAGCCAGAATAAGACAAAAGGAGAGAAGATACAAATAAATAAAATAAAAAATGAAAACGGATTCATTACAATTGATACTATATAAAGTCAAAGGATCATTAGTCGCTACCAGTAGCAACTAACTATATACCAAAAAGTTAGAAACCTTAGAAGAAATGGATAAGTTCCTAGACACATACAACCTTTCAAGTTTGAACCACAAAGACATCCAAAACCCAAACAGACCAATAACAGCTATTGAGATTGAAGTTGCAAAAAAAAAGTATCCCAATAAAGAAAAGCCTGATACCCAATTCCCTGCTAATTCTATAAAACATTTAAAGAAGAACTATTACCAGTCTTACTCAAACTATTCTGAAATAAAGAGGAAGAGGAAATATATCCCAACTTTATCTGTGAGACCAGTGTTACCCTGATACCAAAACCAAGCAAAGAAACATCAAAACAAAATAGAAAGAAAAAAGAAAATTACAGGCGAATATCTCTGATGATTAGTGATGCAAAAATCCTCAGCAAATACTAACAAACCAAATTCATCAATACATTAAGATGATCATTCTCATAACCAAAAGGGATTTATGGCAAGTGGGCAAGGATGGTTCCACATACATGATATGTCATATTAACAGAATAAAGGACAAAAATTATATGATCATTTAACTTGATGCTGAAAGAGCATTTGCTAAAATTCAGACTCTCTGTATGATTAAAAATAAATCCCTCAAAAAACTGGGTACAGAAGGAACATCTCTCAACATAATAAAAGCTATATGCAACAGACCCACAACTGCTATCGTACTGAATGGAGAAAAACTGAAAGCATTTCCTCTAAGATCTGCAACATGACAAAGATGCCCACTGTCACCACTGCTATGCAACATACTACTGGAAGTCCTACCTACAGCAGTCAGACAAGAGAAAGATTTAAAGGGCATCCAAATTGGAAAGGAAGAAGTCAAATTCTTCTTGTTTGCAGATGATATGATGTTGTATCTGGCAAAAAACTAAAGACTCCACCAAAAACCTATTGGAATTGATAAGCAAATTCAGTAAAGTAGCAGGATACAAAGTCAACATACAAAATTCAGTAGCATTTCTACATGCCAACAATGAACAATCTGAAAAAGAAAGAAAAAAGTAGTCTCATTTACAATAGCCACATAGAAAATTAAATACCCAGGAATTAACTTAAAGAAGTAAAAGATCTCTGTAATGAAAACTGTAAAGCTGATGAAAGAAATTGAAGAGGACACCAAAAAACGGAAAGTTATTCCATGTTCATGGGTTGGAAAAATCAATATTGTTAAAATGTCTATACTACCCAAAGGAATCTTCAGATTCAATGCAATCCCTATTAAAACACCAATAAAATTCTTCACAGAAATAAAAAAAAGTAATAAGAAAATTTATCTGGAACCACAAAAGACCCAAAATAACCAAAGCTATCCTAAGCAAAAAGAACAAAACTGGAATAATCACACTACCTGACTTCAAAGTATATTACAGAGCTATAGTAGCTAATACAGCATGGTACTGGCATAAAAACAGACACGTAGACCAAAGGAAGAGAATAGAGAACCTAGAAATAAACCTGTACACCTACAGTGAACTCGTTTTTGACAAAGGTGTCAAGAACATGCACTCTGGAAAAGACAGTCTCTTTAATAAATAGTGCTGGGAAAACTGGATATTTATATTCAGAAGAATGAAACTAGACCCCTATCTCTTGTCATACAAAAATCAAATCACAATGGGTTAAAAAACTTTAATCTAGGGCCTCAAACTATGAAACCAATACAATAAGAACATTGAGAAACTCTCCAGGACATTGGTCTGTGCAAACATTTCTTGAGTAATATCTCATAAGCACAAGCAACCAAAGCAAAAATGGACAAATGGGATTACAAATTTAAAAGTTTCTGCACAGCCAAGCAACAATCAACAAAATGAAGAGACAACTCACAGAATAGCAGAAAATGTTTGCAAACTACCCATCTGACAAGGGATTAATAACCAGAATATAGAAGAAGCTCAAACAACTCTATAGGAAAAAGATCTAATAATCCAATTTAAAATGGGCAAAAATCTCAGTAGACATTTCTCAAAAGAAGACATACAAATGGCAAACAGGGCTATGAAAAGCTACTCAGCATCATTGATGATTAGAGAACAGGAAATCAAAACTACAATGAGATATCATTTCACCCCAATTAAAATGAGTGTTATCCAAAAGACAGGGCATTAACAAATGCCAGTGAGGATTAGAGAAAAAGGAACCCGCATACACTGTTGGTAGGAATGTTAACTTAATAAACCACTGTGGAGAACAGTTTGGAGGTTTCTCAGAAAACTAAAAGTGGAGCTACCATATGATCCAGCAATCCCACTGCTGGGTATGTGCCCAAAAGAATAGAAGTCAGGGTCAGATGTGGTGGCTCACGCTTGTAATCCCAACACTTTGGGAGACCAAGGCTGGTGGATTACCTGAGGTCAGGAGTTCAAGACCATTTTGGCCAACATGGTGAAGCCCTGTCTCTACTAAAAATATAAAAAGTAACCAGGCATAGTGGCATACACCTGTAATCTCAGCTACTTAGGAGGCTGAGGCAGGAGACTCACTGTTACCCAGGAGGTGGAGGCTGCAGTGAGCCAAGATTGGGCCACTGCATTCCAACATGGGCAACAGAGCAAGACTGCATCTCAAATAAATAAATAACATACACACGAATATTCATTGCAGCACTGTTTAAGATAGCAAAGACTTGGAACTAACCCAAATGCCCATCGATGATAGACTGGACAGGGAAAATGTGGCACATATACACCATGGAATACTATGCAGCCATAAAAAATGATGAGTTCGTGTCCTTTGTAGGGACATGGATGAACCAGGAAACCATCATTGTCAGCAAACTGACAAGAACAGAAAATCAAACACTGCATGTTCTCACTCATAGGCGGGTGTTGAACAATGAGAACACATGGACACAGGGAGGGGAATATCACACACTGGGGTCTGTTGGGGGTGGGGAGTTGGGAGGGATAACATGGGGAGAAATGCCAGATGTAGGTGATGGGGAGGAAGGCAGCAAACCACATTATCATGTATGTACCTATGCAACAATTTGGGGTACATGTTCTTCCCATGTACCCCAAAACCTAAAATGCAATTATATATATACATAAATAAATAAATAAGAGTGGAAATCAGTATTTCCAAGGGATATCTGCACTCTCATGTCTTGCACCACTGTTCACAGAAGCCAAGATTTGGAATCAACCTAAGTGTCTATCAGCAGATGAATGGATAAGGAAAATGTGATACGTCTACACAATGGGGTTCTATTTGGCTATAAAAAAAGAATGAGAACCTGTTATTTCCAACAACATGGGTGGAACTAGAGATCATTATTTGTGAAGCCAGGCACAGAAAGACAAACTTCACATGTTCTCACTCATTTGTACGAGCTAAGAATGAAAACAATTGAACTCATGGAGATGTATAGTAGAAAGATGATGACCAGTGGCTGAGGATGGTAGTCGGGGAGTAAGGGGACTAAATATAAAAAGTAGTTAGGGCCGGGCGCGGTGGCTCAAGCCTGTAATCCCAGCACTTTGGGAGGCCAAGGTGGGTGGATCATGAGGTCAGGAGATCGAGACCATCCTGGCCAGCATGGTGAAACCCTGTCTCTACTAAAATACAAAAAATTAGTCGGGCATGGCGCCTGTGCCTGTAGTCCCAGCTGCTTGGGAGGCTGAGGCAGGGGAATCACTTGAACCTGGGAAGTGGAGGTTTCAGTGAGCCAAGATCACGTCACTACTCCACTCCAGTCTGAGCAACGGAGTAAGACTCCATCTCAAAACAAAACCAAACAAAAGTAGTTAGAAAAAAATGTATAAAACCTGGTATTTGATAGCACAACAGGGTGATAGTAGTCAATAATAATTTAATTATATATTTTTAAATAACAAAAAGTATAATTGAATTGCTTGTAACACAAAGGATAAATGCTTTTTTAAGGGATGGATACTCCATATTCCATGGTTTGATTATTATGCATTGCATGCCTTTGTCAAAGTATCTCATGTACCCCCAAATTTATGTTCCTACTGCATACCCAGGAAAATTAAAATTTTTTTAAATGTTTAAATTATTTCAAGAAAATTACAAAAAGTCTGATAGTCTCTAGGTAACTTGTGTTAATATTAACACAAAAATAAAAAATAAAAAACAGGAAAGAAAACTGAGAGATCAGGACATAACATACTCTTCATAGAGATATGAAGCATTTCTTTGTTTTCTCTCCTTTCTTAGAGGCAAACCTGATTAGGTATAGAAGAATAAGGCTGTCCTTATTACAACACTAAGTAAAATGTCAGTTTCCATCTGCCCCACATATTGTTTCTGCAATGGATGCCCTCTTCCCTTGGATACTTAATTTTTATTATGTGAAAAGAAATAAAAGAGAGGATCTGAGTTTAGTCTATTCATGATCATCTCAATATAAAACAGTGTTGTCTGCTTATAAAATCTTTATTTTGTAAGCCTAAATTTTTTTACATTCTTGGTTTTTCTTTGTGTGTGTGTGTGTGTGTGTGTGTGTGTGTGTGTGTGTTTAAGATGGGGTTTCACATGATGGCCAGGCTGGTCTTGAACTCCTGACCTCAGGTGATCCACCCACCTCGGCCTCCCAAAGTGCTAGGATTACAGGCATGAGCCACCGCACCCGGCTAACATTCTTTGTTAATTCTTAAATTTGGTTTGCCTCTTTTATAACCTGAGACACTCTTAAGTTTATAACTTTAAGAGCATAACATTGGGTTAAAATGAACATCAAGGTAACATCAAAGGAGGAAATGCTATAAATGAGAAGTCTCAGTGGGTATGTTTACATATGTGTGTGGGTTAGTAGGGGTTGTCATTTCCACCCATCTGACTAGGTAATGAAATGTGGTTGGTGCAGTAGATACAACCAGTTTCTTCTACCCGACTCCCACCAGCTGCCCTAATAAAGTCACTTTTCAGTTGCCTATTGTCCAAACCTAAAAATCCCAATCCCAGGATGTATGTGTATGTATACATATATAAATACACATATATATATTATCTCAATTTTTGTAAGTGTAATTTTTTTAACTTCAAGAATGGACTCTATTTTGACTTTTTGACTTACCAGTATCAAATCTGAAAGCAAAGTTAGATAGGCCTTATTTGGATGGTAAACTGCCTCCATTGTAAGCACTGTAGCCTGGATGGTTTGAAAGAGCCAAAATTCTATACCAAAAAAAAAAAAAAAGTATACACACAGTATTTTTAAGCTTCCAAATTAGAGTGTATATAGAGCCTAAGTTTTTAAAGATATTTTTATTTTTAGGTTTTTTTTTTTATTTTTTTGCACTCCTGCAGTTTTACCTTTTTTCAGTAGCAAAGTTTTATGTTTTTTTGTTTTTTGGTTTTTTTTTTTTTTTTTTTTTGGTAGACACAATATTTTGTTTAGGCTGTTCTTGAGCTCCTGGACTGAAATGATCCTCCTGCCTCAACCTCACAAAGTGCTGGGATTTGTTGCACTTCTTTTTAGAACAGTTTTTAGAAAGTAGGCTTCTAATTACTTTTAACTCCCCTGTTAAGATATTTCTCGCAATATCATTTCAATTTTACTTAATAAATAATTCATTCTTTTTTTTATGTTTCTCTCTGGTTGTAATTCACCATTTTTAAAATATCTTCCTGCAAAAATTCTTAAAAGCTGTGTTTTCCTGTGGCTGATTTAAAATGATAATTATAAGACCTTTCTTTAGTATCAGCACAACAACATTGATGTGAGGTATGTAGAGTGTTGCCTCTTTGCGTTCCCACGTTTAACACTGCCCTGAGCCTCATAACCCATTCTGACAAGAAAAAAGCAATAGGCTGCTGTTATTTATACAGCTATAATTTTTAGTGTATGGTTTGTTAAGGAAATTTTAAAAAGATCTAAACTTATTTGGCTTACTAATTTGCACAATATTTACCACAAGCAGTTATGGACACCTGCTTGTGTATTTTCATCTTTTCTTAGATACATAATTACATTGCTGTTTTCCATTAGACTTAAGGTGAAAGCTGAAATCCAGGAGGTGTTGTTAGTTCTTTTTATCTTTACAAGATATTTTCAAGCTTCCCACATTTTTTTCCCAGTCTGCCTGTTCAGAAGTTTTATGGTAATGTCCCAGGCTATATTCATGATAATTGATATCTCTAAAAGTCTGCTACTTCTTGATAAATCTTGGTTAAGTTTTCAAAGTCATGGCTGGCATGTTGCCTTCACTCAGAAAGATTCTCATAAATATTTATATACATTCATAAACAGACATGGTCATAGCAGACATAGTCATAGCTTCTATTATAGAGTGTTTCTGATAGAACTATTCAGTTTTCATAATTGCCTTAACTACAGTTTATAACACCAACCTCTACAACATAGATGATTTTGGATTTATGTTTTAGTACAAATTAGAGTACTCAACATTTGTTGAGCTGTGTTAGGAATGATACTGAGCATTTTTATATATTCTATCACATTTAAGCAGAGCACCAAGATCTTTCCTATGTCAAAATAGGATGTAGTACCTCATGAGCTAAAAAGCACATATTAGATTAATTTCAGAATTGGAGTCCATAGGCTTGAGTTACCTTTTGTAATATTCTGTTGATTTAACCAGTGGCTTTGGATTAGTCAAATAAATTATTGGTATGTCTATTTCTTCACTTACAAAAAATAATACATTATGTTTCTTCTGTATTATGTAATTCAGGAATATGTTAAACTATTTAAAAAGAGAATGTCTATAGGTTTTTTTTATTAATTAAAAATTATTGAACCCCTTATAAACCCAGTCTATAGGTGTTTTTTAAGAAAGACACCATAAATAAAAACTTCTGATATATTTTATTATTGAATTATGTGGCTAAATAGTAATGTTCATGTTTAGCTTCCCAATGGAGTGAAAAAGAGAAATAAGAACATTTTTATGCATAAGTTTATGTGTTGTATAGTGGTATACTAACATTATAAAAATTGTGATATTCTTTTTAGTTAACCAAAAATGCTTTATAGCATAATACTTTAGATTTATAAGAGGTATAATAAAGATTATTAGCCCCTTTTTACAAAAGGTAAACTTAAAGATAAATTTCTAAAGGCATAAGAATAAAAGCTGATATTCATATAATATGTGAATAATAAGGGACTCTGGGCTACAAATGAGGAATTAAAAGCATGATCACAAAGTGAGAGATTAGTAACATTAAAATCAATCTTTAGATGAGGAAGCATATAAAAAGCAAGTTATTTAATTCAAACTACAGTTTGCCATGACCTCCAAATATATATGTGCATATAATTTTCCCTCATCTCACTATTGGAATTTCTACTTAGGCTTATCTCAAGGCAGTTGAAATGCTGATTTTTATTTGCTTTGAGAATACGCTGTACTGGTTTTCCTCTTTCCCAGTTGGCCCTTCTTTTTATACTACTGAGGTTTGTATAAGATGACAAAATGTAACACCTGTCAATAATAATTAAAAAGGGACTGTTTTTGTTTTTTTTCCCTTCTAAGCAGTTATTTTGCTTATTCTACTGCCTTTACCTCATCTATCTCCTGTTCCTCACTTTATCGCATGTGTCTATTTGGTGAGAATTCAATTTAGAAGAAAGGGAACTGTAGACATGATAATTACATGTTTCAAATGTAGATGCTTTCTTTAAAAGGCCAGCAATGAGAATTATCACATGTCAAGGCCAAAGAACAAACTTTTAGACTTTTAAATAAATTGACAGTGAGCCGTTTGCAAATAGTACTTATAAGCCTAAAGTAGGACCTTGTTTCTTTTAAATTCTGTTAAGGTGTTTAAGCACATCCTAAAGTCATGTTATTAAGTAAACATTAAAAACTTGCATTGCATGGCACAGTGGCTCATATTATAGTGGCCTATAATCCTGCTTTGGGAGAACAAGGTAGGAGGATCCAGATCAGGCTGTGCAACATAGTGATACCCATCTCTACAACATATTTTAAAAGTTAGCCAGATGTGGTGCGCATACCTGTAGTCCTAACCTCTTATGAGGTTGATGTAGGAGGATCACTTGAGCCCAGGAGTTTGAGGTTGCAGTATGCTGTGAATGCTCCACTGCACTCCAGTCTGAGTGACAAAGACCTTACTCCTTAATAAAGAAAGCAAAACAAAAACTTGCACTGCTTTAAGTGAATGACTAATTATGTGATCATTAATATAGTGGAAATCCAATGTATTTTTTTTAGGGCAGCCATTACATTTTTGTTTATATTAAACACCACTAACCAATTAACAAAACCCCACTGGGTCTAGAGCATTGAGGGTAGATTATGTCATTAAAACCCGCCCAACAACCCGCTAACCAATAGCAGCCTGCCCCGTCTCAATCCCGCTCCCTTGGAGTTAATTAGAGCACCCAACTATTGCTCGTTCCTTCTAGCCATAAAAACCCCATGCCCCGGGGCCAGACGCAGTGGTTCACGCCTGTAATCCCAGCACTTTGGGAGGCCGAGGCGGGTGGATCACGAGGTCAGGAGATCGAGACCATCCTGGTCAACGTGGTGAAACCCCCGTCTCTACTAAAAATACAAAACATTAGCTGGGCATGGTGGCCTGTGCCTGTAATCCCAGCTATTCAGAATGCTGAGGCAGGAGAATTGCCTGAACCCAGGAGGTGGAGGTTGCGGTGAGCCGGGATCACGCCATTGCACTCCAGCCTGGGTAACAAGAGCAAAACTCTGTCTCAAAACAAACAAACAAAAAAAAAAACCCCACACCCCAGGATGTTGGCACGACTTCCCTGGCCTCTTTCCCCGGGACCATGGAACCTCGCCTGGGAGCTGAATAAATTGGATTTTCATTTTCTTAAAAAAAAAAAAAAAAAAAAAAAAAAGGCTGATTAGACAGCCTTTTAGTACAGTTTCAAAATGAATTATCTTTCAGCTTCATATTTTTCCCAGCTTCGTAGAAGTAAAATTGACAAAGAAAAATTGTATATAGAGTATGCAATATGATGTTTTGATTGTTTTGATATATGTATACATTGTAAAATGATTACTACTTCAAGCTAATTAACATATCCATCAACTCTCATAATTATCTTTTCTGGGAGTGTATGGTGAGAACATCTGAGACCTACTTTCTTGGCAAATTTTAAGTATACAATATAATAGTATTAACTATAGTCAACATGTTTTGTATTAGATTTCCTGAACTTTTTTCCCCCATATCTACATATCAACTTTTGAATAACAGGAATGAGTAACTTTTTTTTTAACATAGGTTGAAAGACATACATGGCTAACATTCTAGCATTATGGACAACTCTGTTGTTTTTACATAGTACCAAATAGGAATACATACATATTCCATATATAATAATGCTAACAATCCATAGAAATATCAGTATTCTTTCATCTTTTCCTGGTATGAGATATAAAGTAGTACTGTTTATATAAGTGGAATATGAAGCTAAGTATTCTCATGAAAATCTCTTATAAAGTGATGTGTTCACCTGAGTTCCCAAGTTTTATGGTTTGATAATTATCAAATTAATGTCTAAATAAAAATTATTGAAAAATAATGTGTAAAGAGAAAAGGTGTGATGCTAAGGAGTATTCGCTGCTGTGTACTTGAGTTGGTTCTTGAACAAGGGTTGGGATCTAAATGTTAGCAAAAACAGTGAGATTTTTCATAGTTAAAGTGAAAAAAACTTGAAAATCTTTTAAACAGCCACCATGTATTATACAAAGACATAGTAATCTTAGTAAGCCCAATAACCAGTTTTTACCCCAGCATTGAAATAAATTCTTTGGTTGAACCAGGTAAATTGGTTGGCATGCTTTATAAAGAAGAATAATTACCTTTAAATACTAGAACCTTACCTGGCACAACGATTCATTAACCATTGGAGCTCAGATGAACTGTGAAAACTATGAACTCAGACATCATTTCATGCTCACTGCAAAGTATATGTTCGTTGACTGGAATGGAAGATGAAATGCCTGCAATATTAAAATCTGTACTCTTTTCTTCTTATGTCCTCCCTACCATGGTATACTGTCTCCTTTGACCTTTCATCACAACCAGATCTTATTTAAATATCATACAACTTGAACTGAAAACAGAAAAAAAGCAGCATCTTTTCTTCACATGAAAAGTTATCTGCTTCTCCTAGTAATGGAAGAAAATGTAAATGTTTAAGAAGATTAAAACCCCAAGAAAAGATATTCATTAGAAGTAAGATAATATCTCCCAAGTAAAAGTGAGATACATTTTACAAATTAACTTGATTTCCTGATTACATCTTCTCTGTCTTCGTAGCAGTAGTCTTTGACCATTTAGCCATATTATTATGATCAGTTGATATGGTTATAATTGGTTGAAAGTTATAACTAAAATGAAAATAAAATCTGCAAATGAATGATTTTAATTAATTACACCAAATTCAAGACTGCTCTTATAACTCTTACTTCCATTCTGCTCTGTTTCTTGAATGAGAAAAGAGTAGATTTATAACAGGTGCTCCTTTTGAACATCTTTGGGAATTTGTCATGAATATAAACTTGATCTACTATGTGATGTCCCAAGAAAATTATTTTAAAGATACCTACTTTGTACCATAGAATACTTATAGGAGCAGCCTCAGAATTGTTAGTTTATTATAACTCTTTTTTAAAACATAAAATGAAATTAATGTGTTTGTCCTTTAATAAGCAGAAGTCAGGAAAATGTAACTGGCTGGCATTAAACTGCCTATTTTTACTTAATTTATCTCCTCACTAAATCTGTATTCTGTTCTGATGAAGGATTCTCACATTTATGTCAATCTACAAAGTTGAACAAAAAGTGATTATAAAGATAAGACCAAATGTTACATACTGTCATTAATCTACATCATTCCTTCCATCAGCAGTATGTTTTTCAAAGTGTGGTCTTCTTACCGGTATCACAAGCATCACCAGGAAACTTTTTAGAAATGTAAATTTTTACCTGGAAACTTGTTAGAACTGTAAGGTTTGAGGCACCTAGACATTCTGAATTACGATCTCTGGAAGGGATCCCAGCAATTTGTGTTTTAACAAGATCTCTAGAAGATTCTGATACACACTAAAGTTTGAGAATCACTACTCTAACTACATCTCACCTTGATAAAGTTTTTGTTTTGTTTTGTTTGTTTTTTGTTGTGTGTGTGTGTGTGTGTGTTTTGAGATGGAGTCTCACTCTGTCACCCAAGCTGGAGTGGAGTGGCACGATCTCGGCTCACTGCAACCTCCGATTCCCAGATTTAAGCAATTTTCTGCCTCAGCCTCCTGTGTAGATGGGATTACAGGTGCACGCCACCAAGCCCAGCTATCTTTTGTGTTTTTAGTAGAGATAGGGTTTCACCATGTTGGTCAGGCTGGTCTCCAACTCCTGATCTTGTGATCCACCCACCTCAGCTTCCCAAAGTGCTGGGATTACAAGCATGAGTCACCGCACCCGGCCCAAAGTTATTTTTAAAAGTAGTCATTAGCTAGTATTTCAAAGATAGTCTTTGTTGTTTAAAATTATTTAATCAGCAAAGGGCACTACAGTAATTGTGAGTAGAAAATTTTATTAAATCTACCTACTCAGGTTGCAAGCACGTGAGTATTAATATATAAGTTCTTCTGCTGTGTTAATAAAAGCATTTCTGTAAAAATAAGTGAAAGCACTAGACTAAGTGATTTTTCACAAACTATATTTGGATGTTTCTGTTATATGTTCTATATATTTTTTATATTATATAGTTCTGTATATTTTTTATATTATATGTTCTGCACATTTAGATGTATCTATTATATGTTCTATACATTTTTTTTTTTTAAGATAGAGTCTTGTTCTGTCGCCCAGGCTGTAGTGCAGTGACAGATCTTCGGCTCACTGCAGCCTCTGCCCCCAGGGTTCAAGCAATTCTCCTGCCTCAGGCTCCCAAGTTGCTGGAACTACAGGCCCATGCCACCACACCTGACTAATTTTTGTATTTTTTAGTAGAAATGGGGTTTCACCCTGTTGGCCAGGCTGGTCTCAAACTCCTGACCTCAAGTTATCCACCCACCTCAGATTCCCAAAGTGCTGGAATTATAGACATGAGCCACCATGCCCAGCCATATATTTTGTACGCTTCTAAACATCATTGCCTGTTAGCAATATCTTTGTTTAAGGTCATTTTTCTTATGAAGTTAAAATATGAACAATTTCATCAACAAGATACCTGAATTATTGAACCATTGTTTATAACACTGTTTTTACAACTTAGCAGTCTTTGAAAGGTCTTTCTGACTTTCAAAGTTTTATCCTCAAAGTATCAAGAAAAAAAGGAAACAATCACAATTATGTGATTTTTTTTCACAGAAGGTTGCAACTTTCATAGTGGACAAATATTTAGACATTCAAGATAAATATCTTGTTTAAAAAGAATAGATAAATCCAATTAAACTTGTATATTTTAGACCTAATTTAGAAACACTGAGAGCTGAAGTAAGACTATAAATTTCTACCATCTTTTAAGGAATAAAAGAATTTGATAACCAAGTTAATAATGTATAAGAAAGAGTGAAACAGAACTTTAAGCTAGTTGAGGAAAAACTAGTTTCAAGCTTTTTTTTTTAATGGCATATTTTTGCCATTGATAATGAATAGTCTATTGATAATGAATTTGTTACCTAATCATTAAGAGATACAGATAACCTTTATTTGTTTGCACTGTACTATTATATGTAATTGAAAGTGATAAAGCTACATTCTTAAAACCATTTTTCTGTTTAGATTTTCTAATAAACAGATATCTTTCTCTTGTTATATTTTTAATTAAGTTTTATTCTCTTATTCTTTGTTTTCTAGTTATATCTCCCCATTTATGGTTTACTCAGCTCTTGCTCTTTTGTTCATCTTCCAGTCCCCACCTCATTCA
The DNA here is from genome assembly GCF_049354715.1 of Callithrix jacchus. Taxonomy (NCBI): domain Eukaryota; kingdom Metazoa; phylum Chordata; class Mammalia; order Primates; family Cebidae; genus Callithrix; species Callithrix jacchus. Next base: position 101,800,545 of record NC_133509.1, read on the forward strand.
GCTGCCTGCTCCCTAATTTAGATCCCTAATTTTAGCATTCTACTTCCTACCTGGCATTTACCAATGTTCTTGTATCTGGGTTCTTGCTCTCCATTCTTTTTCTTAGTCTTTGGTTCGCTGCTACTGTTTTCAGGTAGTTGCTGGATTTTTGTATTATTTCTGTTTTCTGATTTGTGTGGAACTGCAAGGATGTAAGAATTGGAAAGTAGAAACATAGAAAGAACTAATATGTACTGAATACCTACTCTATGCTAAGTGATTTATCATTTAGTTTTCATAGCCCTCTTATCAGATGTAGGTATATTTTATTATTACTTCCATTATATTCATAACTACTCTGGAAACTTGGAGAGGTTAAATATTTTCTTCTAATTCACAGAGCATCTACATAGTGAAGCCAAGTTTCAAATCTAGATTGGTTCATTTATTCCTCCACTTCTTTATTCAACAAATATTTGTTGAGCATACACTACATGTTAGGCTCTGTACTAGATGCTGAAATAGATCCAACTCCTCTTGTTATTGACCTTAACTGTGTAGTGGCATTGTCTGACTTCATAAATGATGGTCCTTTACTATACCAAACAGCTTAACAGGAAGAGAAAATAAAAGGGAAATAGAAAGGTTCTAATGTTTTATGAAAATGTTTGCTATAGATGTGAGAAAGACTGTATTTGTGCATTATTTAGGAATACCCTATTGAAAATATCAGTTTGTATCTAGTACAGAGAGTCTAACATCCGCCTGCCCCAAGCAACTCACTACCATCAGCACTAGTGCCTTTCAGTGTCATTGCCATGATATATTTTTTCTTTTATGTTCTAAAATATATAAGGTTTGGTCTATATGCCCAAATTATTTAGACCATCATCAGAAAGAATTAACTGTCCTGCCTGAATTATGTTTAGAGAAAGATGGAGAACTTTGTATAGAATACAGTCGGCCCTGCAGAACCCCTAAATACTGTATTTTCAACCCTCAGTTGGTTGAATCCACAGATCTGGAACCAGCAATATGGAAAGTAACTGTACCTAATTTGATCCATCCATCTATGTACTTATTTATACCCTGAAAAATATTTTAAATGGCTTACCCAAATACATAAATACAGCAGAATTTTTTAAAAGATAAATGTGAAGAATAGGACAGAGGAAAATCAGATGAAACCAAAGTTGTGTTAAGTAAGCCTACTCAGAAGTATCCACAAATTTGTCTCTGTTCTCAAGGATAACTTGATTCACAAGCATTGTAATTTAAAAACAACTGGTAACATAGAAGAGTACCCATTTCTAGTTATGATACTTGAGAAGAAATTTCTCCTCTAGGTCCTCCTAAAGACCACAATGTAATGTGGTGAACAATTCAGATACTTTCCAATGTAAATAAGAGTTTGGACAATTTTCTTGAATCTAATTTCATACCACAAAAGCAAAGCCCAATAAAATAATTCTATAAAAAGTGAAATGAGGCATTCAGAATAGATCCTTTCCAGTAATCCGGCCAAATCCAGTGGTGTGTTTTAGAGGATTTAGAAAAATTAATGAACCACATCTCTTTTAGGCAATTCTCATGTATCATTTGTCAATTGAGTTTTTCATGTACTGGGTGACAGTGAACTTACACACTCTCTGAGGTTTGTTTTATTCACTACAGCATCAATACTTCAGATACTACCTAGTATGTAGTAGGTGCTTAATAAAATTTTGTTATTTAAATGGATAAAATGGATAAATGCTGTGCTTGGAAGTATCAATTTTAAGGGAAATACTCCCTCTCAGCTATCTGTTGATATTTCCCTTCATGTCCCTAAATAATGTGTGCTACTGTACTTTGGGATGTGTCATCTATATGTGAAACCCCAAATTAATTAATCAACCATTGCTTATATAACCTTTACAAGTAAGTAATGAAATAAATATTAATTCTATCCAAGAAGTTCATGTAATATTCTTATCAATGACATCCCCTTGCTTCATGTTTAGGGCTCTAAGTTTAACATCCGTGAGAAGTTGTAAACTTCATTAAAGCAATTTATAACATAGAAGTAGTGTTTTCTCTCAGTAAGTCTCAAAATCATAACAGATAGATTAACTTTGGAAAAAAAGTAATAAAGACTGGATAATGACATGGATGAAGCTAGAAACCATCATTCTCAACAACTGACACAGGAATGGATAATGAAACACTGCATGTTCTGACTCATAAGTGGGAGTTGATCAGTGGAGACAGGGAGGAAAACAACACATACTGGAGCCTATCAGAGGGTTGGGGAGGAAGAGAAGGGAGAGCATTAGGACAAATACCTAATGCATGCAGGGCTTAAAACCAAGATGACAGGTTGATAGGTGCAGCAGACCCATTGCACATGCATACCTATGTAACAAACTTACACATTCTGCACATGTATCCCAGAGCTTAAAGAAATTTTTTTTTTTAATTTTAAATTTTTAGGCTGGGCACAGTGGCTCACGCCTGTAATTCCAGTACTTTAGGAGACCAAGACGGGCAATCACCTGAGGTCAGGAGTTCAAGACCAGCCTGGCCAACATGGTGAAACCCTATCTCTACTAAAAATACAAAAATTAGCCAGGCATAGTGATGGATGTCTGTAATCCCAGCTACTCAGGAGGCTGAGACTGAAGAATTGCTTGAACCCAGGAGGCGGAAGTTGCAGTGAGCCAAGATCCTGCCACTGCACTCCAGCCTGGGCATCAGAGATATACTCTGCCTCAAAAAAAAAAAAAAAATTAAAAAATTTTTAAAAGATTAAATAATGCTAGCAGAATTATTATATTTTTGTTAGTTTTTCTTTAAAATGTCTGCCATTGTTAAATATTGCATTATGCTAAGATTCACTGTACCAGTAAATTGCATCAATTCTGGTAATCCTGTATTCTTTACAATTGGAAAGGAATAACTAATTTATATGCATTCTAAACTTAATTTATAACATCAATTAGTATGTAATACATACCCGATCCACTTTGACTGCTTTTGCCCCGAGGTACAATCTTATTGAAGACTATTATTCTACTTTCAAAGAAATATTGAAATATGAACCTTTCTCTACCTTCATAATTTACTTTTTATTTGCCTTTCTACTTATTTACTATAACACTTCATGTTGCAAACTTCATTTTTGTATTGCTCCCAAGTATTGTAATGCTTAAATTTTGGAAACAGAGGACTGTAAATGGATTAAGTCATATATTTCACTCCCAGCTTTTAGCCTAAAATGTATCTTACAGTAAGATACATGCCAATTTTGATTGACCTATCAAAAATGAAATTTTCCTTTCTCACTCATTAGTATATTCCAGGCTTAACTCTACTTATCTTAAGAATGCCCTATCTTCCGGGCATGGTGGCTCACGCCTATAATCCCAGCACTTTGGGATGCCAAGGTGGGTGGATCACCTGAGGTCAGGAGTTCCAGACCAGCTTTGCCAAGATGGTGAAGCCCCATTTCTACTAAAAATACAAAATTAGCCAGACCTGGTGGTGCACACCTGCAATCCCAGCTACTCAGCAAGCTGAGGCAGGAGAATCATTTGAACCCTAGAGGCAGAGTTTGCAGTGAGCTGAGGTCACACCACTGAACTCCAGCCTGGGCAAAAATAGCAAAACTTTGTCTCCCAAAAAAAAGAATGCCGTATCCTAAAACTTCTAGGTGAAGCCCTTCACTTCTTTTATTTGAAAAAGACAGTTAATTTATATTAAAGTTTCAGAACATGGTAAATGTAGAATTTTTCCTCTAGCCAGTACATGGGGAAAGTTGACATGATGACTTCTTGAGATCCTTTTAAAAGCACAGTGCTAGGTGACAGACGGATGATCTCAGGTTTTCAGGGACTAATTATTTCAAGAGTATTAGACAAAGGAAAATACCCAAATTTCTTACCCTGTGAAAAATCTACTAAGTTGTTATAGCAATCTAAGGCCTCATTTTTGGAATTTAGGTTACTAGTGAGATGAGATTTCTATCAAATACTTCTGAGCTATAAGAAATATGAAAGGACTGCTAATATAAAAATTTTCTTTATTTTCTTGGCCCTCAGCTTTTATTCAGTGGTCCTTGAGAACTGAGTCTGGATGCCTCAAAAAGATAAATGTTTTGGAAATTAAAATATGACTATTGAAAGCCTGGTTTATAATCATTTTTAAGTGGGTTTTACTACTCTGACTTCATTCTTTTTTGGCTAATTTCACTCAGTCTGCTATTTAATCTTTAATTACAGGCCACAAAAGAAGTAATAGAACGGGAAGCACCAGGGATGGCCCTGGCAATGCTGATGGGATCACTTAATGTTACACCTCTGGGCATGCTCTCTAGGTAAGAAAGTCACCAACATGTTGCAAAGAAAGTTAATTCCATACCACTAATCAATACACTATATTGATAAACCTAAGAAACTTTAGTCTTAACACTTAAGTTTGCCCTTTTTTCCAGAGTTAAGAATTTTGGTAATCTGTCAGCCACAATTTTCCCACTTCACTTTTTTTTTTGCTTGTTAAACTTTTCAGAGACTGTTATATTACTACTGGTAAAAGTTGTCAATCTCTAACCCAGATAATCCAGTTTATTACTATGTACAGTTATTGTTTTTTTGTTATTGTTTATAATCATCAGTTGATACCCATTAATTGTAGGTAAATACTAATTTAATAAAACTAATCTGCAGAGTTTATTAAAATAACTTGTTTTTACAAGTTACTTTACCTAAAACTATGCCTTTGTTGACATAGATGTCAATATCCATCCTTGATTTAATGGTAATTATTTACTACTATTTTAGCAAGTCTTAGATTTAGATCCCCTAAATGAGGACAATTACATCACTTAAGTTAAAGATGCATGTGTCAACTTAGTCAGAATCTGTTGATTTAATGAGCATTAATTAATAGACAGTTGATCTCAGAGCAACCTAAAAATACATAGCAACTGTATAGTTTCAGGGTTTCACAATTTATAGCCATTTATGTATCCTGTGTGCAATATGAATATAAAATTAAATATATCCATTGACTAGTATGGAATATGGGTTGTAATGTCCTTTCTGTTACATAAACGAATTTTATATCCCATCAGCGGCAGCCACTTGAAGCACAGATACAGGAGATTATGAATGGATCATTAGTTACTATATTCTCTTTGCTGGCATATGTACTATAACATTTAATTTTAGTAAAAGCAAATAAAGAATTAAAGTAACATGATAGAGACTTTAAAGTTAACAGTCCATGCTGGCCTTTAAGGAACTCCAGTTGATTCATTTATAGTGTTCTTTTTTTAACCATTACTTATATTACCAACACAAATGAGGTCAGGGGATCCCTTTTATCCTATAGAATTAAGTAGTAGTTTTCAAACATAAAAGAACTCTTTCTGGTATATAAGCAATAATATGAAGAAAGAATTAAACTTCATCTCTTACTAATTCTTTTGTAAAAAAATTTTAATTCAGTAAACATAATAATATGATTGTTGCCAAGCCCCATATTAAGCATTAGGGATTCTGAGAATAGAAAGAAAAATAAGACATGGTCCTCCCTTAAGGATCCCGCAGTTTAAATGGAGAAATTATTCTTTGCAACTGTTAAGGTAATTCTTCAAATTGAATATAGCTTTCTTGATCCAGTATAGAAATATCACATTCTGTTATATTGAAAGGTTTTTTCTGAATTAATTTTTTTCTTCCTTTTGTATCCTCTTAATTACTGAGCACTGGACTGCTGAGTGAGTGGAACATTAATTAGCAGGACCTGATTCTAATTACTTTGGAATGAATCCTTCATCTTTATCTGAAGACTTTGAAAATTAATACTCATAAACAGCATGGGAACACCCTCTGGCTTTTCTGTCTCTGCAGTGCTGATTTAACTGAAAGTATATTTACAAAATTTGGAAAGGACATAATAGTTTACATTAGTTACAGAAAAGGGGATATTTCCCTGAATGTTCTTTTTTGTGCTTCTCAAATACTTCATTAAAATTATTATTTTTATAATAGTCATGATTAGATTGGTGCTTCCTTTCTACAGCCTTTCTATTGTGTATGCACTTTTGGCTTTGTACATGTTTCTGCTATAGAACATGTCATGCTATATTGTAATTAATTATTTGCTTGTCTGTATTACCTAGTTTGTAGAAAATTTTTAAGGACAGGAGCTTTATCTTATTCTTTTTTACATCCTGAGCCCTTAAAACAAATTCTGACACATAGTAAGTACTTTAAAACTGTTTGTTGTTGTGGTTACTATAGATAAATAGTGTTTTACCATAGTTCTATAGCATGCTTTTCTCGGGTAAATTAATGCATCAAGTTGGTACCTTACCTTCCTATTTTTATGTCTAGAGAGCAACATGAAACAAAAATAAATGTTTAAAGCATTATATCTGTTTGAAATGGTTTCCTACTATTTGGACAACTCAGTATCCTCCAGATTTTTTATATAACTAAGTTGCGAGATATTATGAAGTAGTGGTTAAGAGCATCATCTCTGAACCCAGATTGCTTGTGTTCTACTATGGCATACTCAGTTAATAGCTATTTAATGCCTTTTTTTGTTTTTGTTTTCTTATCTGTATAATAAGGATGTTAATAGTACCAAATTTCTTGGATAAAGTGAATTAATCCATCTAAAGCACTTAAAACAACTGACTCATAGTAACTCTTATGTGATGATCATTGTTGTTTTGTTTGAGTTTGAGTTTTTAGAGCAGGTCTGCTGGCAAAACATTTTCTTAGCTTTTCTTCCTTAGGAAATATCTTTATCTCCATATTACTCCTGAATAATATTTCACTAGGTACAGAAATCTGGGTTGACTGTTCTTTTCTTTCAGCATTAAAAAAAGAAAAATCTTAATTCCACTCTCATTTGCTCCATGGTTTCTGAAAAGAAATCAGCAGTCATTTGAGTTGCTATTTCTTTATGTGTAATGGCAGTTTTCTCTGGCTGCTTTGAAGATATTTTTTCTTCAGCTTTGGTTTCAGAAATTTGATTATGATGTATCTGGGTGTAGTTTTCTTTCAGATTATGCTTCTGGGTTTAGTGAGCTTTATGATTCTGTAAATTTGTCTTTAGCCAATTTGGAAAATTTACTTTTTTATGCTACTCCTATAACATGAATTTCAGATCTTTTGGTAATGTCACACAAATCCCTAAGGCTCTGATAATTTTTAAAGTCTTTGTTTCTCTCTATTATTTTTAGGTTATTTCTATAATCTATCTTCAAATTAACTGACTTTTCATCATCATTCTGCCTTTGAGCATACCTAGTGGTTTTTATTTCAGATGTGTTTTCAGTTCTAAATTCTCCATTTGGTTTTTTTGTTACTGGTTTCCATTTCTCTGTTAAGAACTTGTATTTTTACATTTATTTCAAAAATATTACCCTTTATGTCATGGAGAATAGTTATAATAACTGCTTAAAATTATTATTCTGACAGTTTCAACATCTGGCCCACCTTGGGGTTGACATCAGTTGATTTCCAATGAGAACTGGTCAAATTTTCCTTGTTCTTTCTATGTTGAGAAATTTTTGATTATATTCTGGACATTTGGAGTACTATATTATAAGTAAGTTATTTAACTCCTGTTAAAATCCTCTGGGGTATTTTAGTTAGCTGGTTTTAGCAATTGATCTGATTGGGTTCAGATTATAAATTCTGTCTCACTTTCTGTGGATAATGGCTCAGCCTTTGCTTTATTGTTAGTGTCTGCCCAGTACATGAACCATTTAGGAGTTAGTTTGAGGCTTGGGCAGCAGTATATACTATTTTTATGTTTCAGAAGATTTTCTTGTACTTCTTTAGACTGGCCCATGTATTCATAGCTCAAGGGTGACCCTGGAACTTGTGTCAATTCATACATAAAATTAGGGGATCCACCTTCTTTAGCTCTCTTCTTTCCAAGAATTTCCCCCCACTCTCCAGCTTCCAGTGGACCCCATTCCTAGTTATTCTGGCCAGAGAGGTTTCTTACAGAGTATTAACTTTCTTTGCAATTATGTAGTTGTACACTATGTAATTGCACACTACATAGTTGTATGTAGTTGTACACTACGTAGTTGTCCGTAGTTGTATACCACGTAATTGCAAAGGGACAAAGAAGCAAAAGAAAAGAAAAAGTAGAGAAAAAGATTCCTCTTACCTCAGTTCTTTAGACAATACGGGCTCCTTTTTTTTGTTTCCATTTGCCAAAGAGATACGTCTTCTCTCTGGGCTTCAGTTGCTAACACTGTTGTCATTATGGTATAGGAGCTTCACAACAAGGCCTAGCCCCATTAAGGCTGTTACTCAAGTTATGACTTCAGTCCCAAATCTGCCTGCTATTATTTACATTCAAAGTCATCGAGTAATCACTGTGTATTCCATCAACAATCAGTAGGAGAGAGAAGCTATGGTTACCTTCTCCATCTTAGCTGACACCAAAAAAGCATGTGTTCTGACTTTAATATCAAATCCCTGATTTTATATTTGCTAGCATTTACTAGCAGTGTTACCTCATTATTTTACAAGGTTTAGCACATCTTGTTCCAGTGGTTAACTGCCACAAAATAGTAGCGTTTAACCTCTCTACATTTATCATGTATTTCCTACTTGTGTTTTTTGAGACAGAGTCTCACTGTATCACCAGGATGGAGTGCAGTGGCACAATCCCAGCTCACTGCAGCCTCTGCCTCCCAGGTTCAAGCAATTCTTCTGCCTCAGCCTCCCGAGTAGCTGAGGCTACAGGCATGCACCATCATGCCCTACTCATTTTTATATTTTTAGTAGAGATGGGGTTGTACCATACTAGCCAGGAACTACTTGCTTTTTTAAAAGATCAAATACTATTTTTTTTCCCCTAAATTTCATTAAACATAACAGAGCAACTGCTGTGGTTATACATGGAGGAATGATTTGTCATGGATTTTATTCTCAGTTTTGTCATTAATTTGATTTATGATCTCTACTTAGTTTTATAGGGATATTACATAGCTCATAGAAATGTTATGAGGCCCTTTAAATATTTACTCACACATGTGTATATATATATGTAATAAGAAATATCTAATTCATAAAAAGAGAAATTGATTGCCAGATTTCCATTTTAGTAAAAAGGGATTTACCATTGTAATCTTCAATAACTCATCTTTCAATTCTGTAACTGTAATAAACACATGCACTGCTTTTGGGGAGGAGACAATATTTTCCATTTGCTGCCAAAAATGGTTTTATAACTAATATTGGTTAGAAGAAAAATTTCAGTAATAAAAGCATAAAACTTAATTTTTTATAGATATGAATCAAATTACTCTTAGTATTATATAGATAATATTAAAGTAACATGGGAAATTTAAAATAACAGTAATATCATCTTGAAGCATTTCTATTTTTTTAACCCAACATCAAATACACTTAGCTTATAAAAGTCTATAGGGGAGCAGAAGATGGCATAGTAGTAGGTATCAGGAATCTGTTTCTTCACCTGGACTACAATTGAACTGGCAGACTCTTCCTGATATAACTATTTTGGAACTTTGTAGTCTATTCAAAGGCTTACAGCTTACTGGAAAAGGCTTGTCTGGTAGATTGTAGTTAATTTGGGTCACTTTTACTCTAGTGCGCTACTATCCAACCATTCTCCAATGCTCCAGCTAGCATGTACTATGTTTTCTAGCACAGCTTGTAGAAGCCAGAATGGGCAATTAAGGACCTTATTGTCCAAATTTGGGGATTCAGGTTCTGTTTGTAGATTACTGCTTTGGGTTGTAGAAGTGCAGAGAGTCAAAGACAGGCTGCCATTGTTGCAACCCCCACTGACTTAAGTGTCTTCAAGGGATTTATAAGGACAGTACCTACATTTTCCCCTACATTTTTCTTCTCTTTTCGGAGCCAGAAATTATAGGATTAGAACATTCAGAAGCAGCTATATAAATGGGGAATTTAGAAAGTCACTATGCATGCCCAGAGAAAAAGACAGGCTGAGAAAAAGAGAAAGGTCTTAAGTTTATACCTCAGGCTTATCTCTTACACAGAACACCTTATAACAGTTATTAAAAAAAAAAAAACCCTAAAGAAGGGAGAGAAGATGATTTCCAGAATTATCATATTATAAGATTCAAATATTCGGAGTTCAACAAAGAAAATGACAAGGCAAAAAAAAAAGTATGATTCATTCAAATGAAAACAATAAATTGACAAAAATCCATAAGGAAGAAGAGATGATGACCTTTCTAGACAAAGGCTTTAAAACAACTGTCTTAAAGATTCTTAAAAAACTAAAGGAAGATATTGACAATGTCAAGATAATGATGTGTGAGCAAAAGTAAATGTCAATAAATGTATAGAACACATAAAAAAGAATAAATCAGGCAGTTAAAATGGCTTCTCAGTTTCATATCATCTTTCAAGGCCATGATGGGAACATCTGTAGTCAGCTATCTCCCCACTGTACGCAGGAGGAAGTGGCCGCTATTAACAGCCCTCCCTTTTTGTAGCATTAGACAGTGAAAGGATAGAAATAGATAGGCAAATAGTAACCAAAAGAGAACCATGGTGGCTATAATAATATCAAATAAATTTTAAATCAAAGATGTTTAAATATCTTATACAAGAGACAAAGAATATATGTTACTACAAGGTTTAATTCTGCACAGTAATATTATACTTATAAACATTTATGCACTTAATAATAGACTATCAAAATAGATGAAGCAAAAATTGACAGAATTGAAGAGGAAAATAGACAGTTATGTCAGAATAGTTGAAGAATTCAATACCCCACATTCAATAATGGATAGAGCAGTCACACAAAAGGTAAGTAAAGAAATGTAAGAACTTGAACAACACAATAAACCAACTACTTGCAACGCACATATATAAAATACTTCACCCAACAACAGCATACACCTTCTGAAGTACACATGGGACATTCTCCAAGGTAGATCATATGTTAGGCCATAAAATAAGTTTCCATAGGCTCTTTAAAAATAGATGTTATAAAAAGTATATTGCAAAATAGTATCTTTTTCAAAGCATATTCTCCAAAAAAGGATGAAATTTGAAATCAATAAAAGAAGGAAAACTAGAAAGTTCACAAATAGTGAAAACTAAACACACTCAGACAACCAATGAGTTAAAGAAGAAATCATAAGGGAAGTTAAAAATAATTTTTAAATGAATTAAAACAAAAATGGAACATACCAAAACATAATAGTATGCACAAAAAGCAGCACTGATATAACTGTAAACATTTAAAAATATTATTAAAAATCTCAAAAATAGCAGTCTCATTTTATAACTTTATAAGTTAAGAAACTAGAAAAAATAACAACCTAATCCCAAAGCTACTAAAAGGAAGGAAATAATAAAAATTAGAGCAGAGATAAATGAAATAGAAAATCAAAAAACAATAGAGAAAATCAACTAAGCCAAAGTTAGTTCTTCAAAAAGATCAACAAAATCACAAAACTTTAGCTAGACAGACTAAAAAATAAAATAAAATAAACTCAAACTACTAAAAATAGTCATGAAAATGGTGTCACTAGCACCAATTCCACAGAAATAAAAAGGACTGGAAGTAAGGCTGAATAACCCAGATAAAGTGGATAAACTCCTAGAAACATGAAACCTACTAAGACTGAATCACAAATAAATAGAAAATCTGAATAGACCTATACCTAGGAAGGAGAGTGATTCAGAAATTAACCACCTCTCAGCTGGATGTGGTGACTCATGCCTGTAATCCCAACACTTTGGGAGACTGAGGCAAGCAGATCACTTGAGCACAGTTCAAGACCAGCCTAGGCAACATGGCAAAACCCAATCTCTACTAAAAATTTGAAAAATTAGCCAGGTGTGCTTGCACATACCTGTAGTCCCAGCTTACTTGGGGGTCTGAGGCAGGAGGATTACCTGAGCCCTAGACGTAGAGGCCACACAGTGAGCCCTGATCATGCCACTGCACTTCAGCCTGGGCAACAGAGTGAGACCCTGTCTCAAAGAAACAAACAAAAAAACTCTCTATTTACAAAATACCTGGACCAGTTGGCTTCACTGATGAATTCTACCAAGTATTTAAAGAAGAACTGACACTGGTTGTTTCTAAAATCTTCCCCCAAAATTGAAGAGAAGACAATACTTTCTAACTAATTTTATGAAGGCAGCTTTGGTTTCATGCCAAAAAAACAAAAAACTGCAGGCCAACATCCCTTAATGAACATTGATGCAAAAATGCTAAAACAGTTAAAATTAAAATTAAAAGAAAACAGCTAACAGACTTCAAACAGATTTCAGCACCATATTAAAAATGAGTATACAACATAACCCTAGAATACAAGGATAGGTCAACATATGAAAATAAATCATTGAATCATTGTAATATACCACAGTAACAGAATGGAGGGCAAAAAAAGTTTTAAAAACCACCCATGTGATCATTCGATGATGGATTTTCAGCATCAATGGATGCTAAAAGAAAAATTGGGAAAAATTCAAGTTTCACAATAAAAACACTCAACAAACGAGGAAAAAAAAGACAGTACCTTAATGTGATGAAAGCCTTATGTGAAAAACCCACAGCTCACATTATATTCAGTGGTGAAAGACTGAAAGCTTTTCCTTTAAAATCAGGAATAAGATAGGAATGCCCACCTTTTTCACTTCCATTCAACATAGTATTGGAACTTCTGGCCAGAACAATTAGTCAATAAAAAGAAATAAAATGTATCCAGTTTGGAAAGGAAGAAGTAAACCTATCTTTTTTTTTTTTTGACATGATTATATATGTAGAAATCCTTAAAGATGCCACACACAAAACTATTAGAGCTAATAAATGAATTCAGCAAAGTTACAGAATACAAAATCAGACTGTAAAAATCAGTCATATTTTTATACAATGATAATAAACTATCCAAAATAAAATCAAGAAAATGGAATAGAATTGAGAGCCCAGAAATAAGCCCTTGCATATAGGAGCCAGTAATTTTCAACAAGGGTGTCAATTCAATGGGGAAAGAATAGTCTCTTCAATGAACAGTGTTGGGAAAATTGTATATCCACTTGCAAAAGAACGAAGTTGGTCCTTTGCCTACTGTATATAAAAATTAACTCAAAATGGATCAAAGACCTATACACAAGAGCTAAAACTATAAAACTCTTAGAAAAAAACAAGAGAGGGACAGCTTCATGACAGTAGATTTAGCAGTCATTTCTTGGATATGACACCAAAAGCATAGGCAGCAAACAAAAAACTAGATAATTTGGACTTTATTAATGTTGAACATGTTTGTACATTGAACCAAGTAAAAGGGCAACTGTATAATTAAGAAAATATTCACAATCACATATTTGGCGAGGTATTAATATTTTATATATATATATATATATAATTCCTACAATTCAACAAAAAAAATTATTTAAAAACAGGCAGAAGACTTGGATAGATATTTCCCCAAAGATACACAAATGACTGATAAGCACATGAAAAGATCCTCAACATCAATAGTCATTAGGGAAATGCAAATCAGAACCAGAATGATATACAACTTCATACCCATTAGGTTGGCTGTTGTGAAAAATAGTAAATAAATAAGTGGTGGCAGAATGTTTAGAAACATTGTGCATTGCTGGTGAGAATGTAAAACAGTGCAACTGCTGTAGAAAACATTATGGCATATCCTCAAGAAATTAAGCATAGAATTATAGACCCAGCAACTCCACTTTTGAGTACATCTCCAAAAGAATTGAAAGCAGGGGCTGGATGTGGTGGCTTACACCTGTAATCCCAACATTTTGGGAGGCTGAGACAAGAGGATCACTTGAAGCCAAGAGTTTGAGACCAACCTAAGCAAAATAATGAGACTCTGTCTCTACAAAACCTGTTTTAAAAAATTAGCCAGGCCTGGTGGCACACATCTATAATCCTAGCTACTCAGGAGGATGAGTATCACTTGCACCCAGGAATTCAAGGTTACAGTGAGCTGTGATCATGCCACTGCATTCCAGTCTGGGCAACAGAGTGAGACTCTGTCTCTTAAAGAATTGAAAGCAGGAACTGTAATAGATATTTGCATGCCAGTATTCATAACATCATTATTCACCTTAGCCAAAAGGTGGAAGCAACACAGATGTCCATTGATTGATGAATGCATAAACAAAATGGGTTAAATACATGGAATGAAATATTATTCAGCCTTAAAAATTACTGTAATTCTGACACATGCTACAACATAGATGAACCTTGAAAACATTGTGCTAAGTGAAATAAGCCAGATTATTTAAGGACAAATGTGTGATTCCACATACACGAAGTATCTGGAATAACCAAATTCATAAAGAAAATAGAACAGTGATGATGAGCTGTTAGGGAGGAGAGAATGGAGAGTTTTTGTTTGGAATAATGAAAAAGGTCTGGAGATGGACAGTGGTGACAGTTGTACAATAATGTGAATATACTTAATGACACTGAATTGTATACTTAAAATTAGTTATAATAATAAAGTTTATGTTATATATATTTTACCAGAGTTCCATTTATAGCCATATGACAGGAAATGCAGCATACATAACACGTACATTCTTTTGAAACATTTCTGCAATGTTTCAGGCACAACTTCCAGACTCCAGTAAGACAGGAGGTGTACTGGGTTGCAAAAGACAAGTGAAACAGATGGCGTGAGAACCACCTCAACAAAGAAGAGCTGTGGCCTTTTTCCTCCTCTCACCCCGCTTTTATATTTTTCTAAATTTCATAGCTTCGTAAGAGATTTGTGATAGCTGGGTCTCATTCATTATAACTCATAAAATAATCTTAATAACATGGTTCTGGTTCCTCATGTTATCTTCAGATCTTGACAAAGAACCTAACAACTGTAGGGATAGCTTTAGTTCAATACATAGATCATAGCACTTAGGTCACAGAATCAGTTCAGTGCATTTTTTGTGTAAACAATTTTGACCCAGAGTTAAATCTTTAGGTATCTTTAGCTGTGGAAGGGAGTTTGAATCCAATTGTTATCCCCCCATGTCGTAGCCGCATCATGACTTAAGATTTGCTCCAATATGGAGTCTGACAAACATCAAGCAAAGGAGAATTCAATTTAAAGTAACTCTGGGTGTCAAGCAGTGGACAGAAGTAAATCCTCTCTGGAAGAATTCTACTTAATCTCATCCTCAAATATTTCTCAGACATAAAGTTCTAAGGGAGTTAGCATGTCATGGGGTCGGGAAGATGAGGAGAAGCAGCAAAACACATAGGAATTAAGGCACCAGAAAGAATAACAGAGTATAGGTGGATCCTGAAAGACTTAAAATCCCAATATTATCAAACTATTTTAAAAACAAATGTAATATATTTACAGAGCTTAAAAAAAAGTTTATGAATTATATTTAGGGTTCAAACCAATTTGAAAAACAACTAAACTTTCATTTACATATGTAAAATATAATAATGAAAAATTTTAAACTTAATGGATAGATTCAACTGCAGATTATAAACAATTCAAGAGAGAATTATGCAGCTAGGTGAAACTATTGGAAGAAACCATCCATCCAGAATTCAGCATAGATTGAAAAGAAGCAAAAAGGGCTGGGTGTGGTGATTCACGCCTGTCATCCCAGCACTTTGGGAGGCAGAGGTGGGTAGATCATGAGGTCAGGAGTACAAGACCAGCCTAGCCAACATGGTGAATCCCTGTCTCTACTAAAAATACAAAAAAAAAATTAACGGCATGGTGGCACATGCCTGTAATCCTAGCTACTCAGGAGGCTGACAGGAGAATTGCTTGAACTCAGGAGGCAGAGGTTGTATTGAGCTGAAATCGTGTCACTGCGCTCCAGCCTGGTTAACAGAGTGAGTCTTCATCTCAGAAAAAAAAAAAAAGAAAAAGAAACAAAAAAAAGAGTTAAAAAGTATGGAGTATATAGTGAGAAAATTTAAAATATAATCAAATTGGAATTCAGAAGGAGGTAATACAGAATGAGGAAAAGCAAAGTTTGAAGACAGAATGACAAAAAAAAAAAATCTCACAATTCCCAAAAGACATCAATCTTCGGATTCATGAATCCAAACAAATCCCTAGGAAGGTAAATAAAAAGAAATCTATAGCTAGTCACATGATACAGTAGTAACAGTATAAAATATATAAAAAAAGAAAAGATCTTGCAAACTACTAGAAAATGAATTATATGGTATGTTACTTATACTTCCAATACTCAAAAAATAAATATTTTTTGTCTCTTGATGTTATAATTTTAATTTTTTCCTAGTTGATAAGAAATAGATTATATATTGTTATTTACATGTGTTCTTTGCTTAATAACAAGATTAACCTTTTTACATGTTTTTGGCTGTTTCTGTTTTTCATTTGTAAGTTGAATATTCATATTCTTTATGAATATTTAAATTGGCATGCTTATTGATTTTAAGATTTGAAACTTGTAGTGTTCTTTCTAATTAGTTATATGCCTTTTATTTTTATTTATAGTATTTGACAAATGTAAATTTTACAGTTTTATGAAGATAAATTTTAAAATATTGGAGAGAGAAAACTATCTAAAGTTAAACAACAATTTGACTGATTGGTTAAACTCTCAATAACAATACTTGAAACAGAAGATAACTGGACTAATAATTTCAATATGCTGAAAGAAAATAACATTAAATCAAGAATTTTATACTCAGCAAAGTTACCATTCAAGAATGGGGGAGGATGAAATGTCATTTTTCTACAAACAAAAATGGGAAGATTTTATCACCAAAGAACCTCACTTAAGGAATTTTAAAGATAAATACTCTGGCAGAAGAAAAATTATCTCAAATGGAGAGTTGAGGATACAAGAGGGAAAAGAAAGCAAAGATAATGGTAAATATCTGAACAAATCTTTTGACTATTGTCTTGGTCCATTCTGCAGCTATAACAAAATACCTTAGCCTGGGTAATTTATAAACAACAGAAATTTATGGCTTACAGTTCTGGAGGCTGAGAAATCTACAATCAGGGTGCCTGCAGATTCAACATCTGGTGAATGCTTGCTCTCTGCTTCAAAAATGGCCCCTTCTTGCTGCATCTTCACGTGGTAGAAGGGGCAGACTAGCTCCTGAAGGCCTCTTTTATAAGGGCACTAATAGCATTCATGAGGACAGAGCTAATCACCTCCCAAAGGCCTCAACACTTTATACTATTGCACTGGGGATTAGATATCAGCATATGAATCGCTTCTCAGCTTTTTGGCTAAGATCAAGTGTAGATATCAGCATATGAATTTGGGGTAAACAAAAACATTTAGACAATGGCAACTAGTAAGACAATAAAAATAATGTCTCAATTATGGGGATAAAAAATATGCTAGAATTCTTGAAAACGACAGCATGTAATTTGAAATACTGTGATTATAGTTAAGTATTCGAAGGGACCGGGCATGGAGACTTACCCCTGTAATCCTAGCACTTTGAGAGGCTGAGGTGGGCAGATCACTCGAGTCCAGAAGTTTGGGACAAACCTGGGCAATACGGCAAAACTCTGTCTCTACAAAAAGGCAGAAATTAGACCTGCATGGTGGCATGTGCCTGTAGCTACTCGGGAAGCTGAGGTGAAAGAATCACCTAAGCCTGGGAGGTCAAGGCTGCAGTGAGCCATGATTGTACCACTGCATTTGCCTGGGTGACAGAGTGAGAGCCTGTCTAAAAATAAAAATTAAAAAAAAAAAAATTCTAAAAGTTCTGTTTTCTAGAAAGATATTAAAGATTAACTACAGTTTTTTAAAGTATGCATATTAAACTTACTATGGTAATCACTAAAAGGATGGGCAGAGTATATAACTTCCAGAAATAGAAAGAAGAAATAAATTAGAAAAATACTTAAAATTAGACAAGAAAAGAGAGAGAAAATAACACAAAAAACAAAGACAAGTAGAAAGCTTATAAATTGGTTAAAAAAAAGTTTTAATACAATCTCGCAGAACATCTTCCGCTTAAAATTTTTCTCATAGAACACTGCTTAGCTTCTCATATTCAAACTTGATAAATATGTATACCTTCATGTTTATCTGAAAAACAGGTTCACCTGATACATATGCAAATTTTATATTAATATCTGAAAAATTAGTAAATTTTCAAAGAAATGTATTAAACTTTTATAATTGTAATATTATTGTAGGTTAGCATGCTATTGTAAGAAATGATACAGAGAAGTTCTATGTACCCTTTACCAGTTTTTTCAAGTGGTAACATCTTAAAAAACTATAGTAGAAAATTACAATCAGATGTTAACATTGATATCATCGAGACAGAACAATTTGTTCATTCTTTCATTTGTTCATAGGTATTTCGGTTGACTCCATATTTTGCCTCTTGTGAATAGTACTGTACTAAATGTGGGAGTGCAAATGTCTTTGTGATATATTGATTTCATTTCTTTTGGAAATATAACCAGTAGTGCAATTGCTGGATCATATGGGAATTCAATTTCTAGTTTTATAAGGAAATTCCACACAGCTCTCCATAGTGGCTGTACTCTTGCACTATTATTGCCATACCACCTCTCTGTCACCCAGACCTCTTTTCCTAAACTCTGGCAACCACTATTCTATTCTCTAGTTCAATATTTTGTCATTTCAAGAGTCAGTATAATTAGAACCATACAGTATGTAGCCTTTTGGTATTGACTTTTTCCATTTAGCATAATTTCTTGGAGATTTGACTAAATTGTTACATGGATCAGTAATTCCTTGCATTTTATTGTTGAGTAGTATTCTGTACTATATATGCACCACAGTTTGTTGAACCATTTTCTGTTGAAGGACATCTGGGTTGTTTACAGTTTGTGGTAATGATGAACATTACAATGAATTATGCAGTATCTAGGTTCTGTGGAAGTTGCAGCTTTCCTGTTTAAATAAACTCAAATTATTATCCAGAGTAACTGTATCATTTTACAATTACACCGGCAATAAATGAGTGTCTCCACATCCTTGTCAGTATTTGGAGTTGTCAGTATTTTTATTTTAGCCATTTTGATAGTTTTGTAAATAGTTTTAATTTGCATTTCCCTAATGACTAATAATTTTGAGCATCTGTTGAGGTCTTTTGCCCATTTTCTGACTGTATTGTTTGGTGTTTTTATCACTGATTTTTGAGAGTTTCTATGTATTCTAGATACCAGTTCTTCATCAAATATGTTGATTGCAAGTATTTTCTCCCAGTCTATACATTTTTTTCCTCTTCACAGTGTCATTCACAGAGCAAAACTGCTTAATTTCCATTAGGTCCAATTTATCATCTTTTTCTTTTAGCAGTTGTGTTTTTTGATGTAAATTCTAAGCACCCTTCACCTAGGCAAAGGTCCAAAGACTTTCTCCTGTGTTTTTTCTAAAACTTTTATAGTTTTACATTTTATCTTTAAGTCCATTTGTGTTGATTTTTTTCTAAGGTGTGAAGTTTAGGTTGAGGTTTTTGTTTTTGTTGTTTTTGTTTTGTTTTGTTTTGAGGTTTTTGTTTTTGTTGTTTTTGTTTTGTTTTGTTTTGCGTACGAATGTCCACTTGATCCAGAGCTATTTGTTAAAAAAGCTACCTTTCCTTTGTTGAATGGCTTTTGCACCTGTGTTGAAAATTAATGTGACCTGTTTGTTTAGTTCTATTTCTGGTTTCTCTGTTCTGTTCCATTTGTCTGTCCCTCTGTCAGTACCATAGAATCTTTACTACTATAGCCAAACAATGTCTTTAAATTACATAGACAGATTTCTCCCACTTTAGTTGTTTTTTCAAAATTTTTAGCTATTTTAGTTCCTTTTGTTTTTCATATAAATTATAGAATAAGCTTGTCTATATCTACAAAAAAATTGCTGGGATTTTAATAGGAATTATATTAAACCTGGATGTAAATTTGGATAGAATTGACATCTTTTCCATGTTGAGCCTCCATTAGTACAGTATGTCTCTTCCTTTAGATTCCCTTTTATTTCTTTTATTGCAGTTTTCAGCATATACAGTCTGAATATGTTTTGTCAGATGTACACTTAAGTATTGTGTTTTCAGTTATTTTAAATGGTACTTTATTTTTCATTTAGGTGTGCATCTCATGTTCATTGCTAATATATAGAGAAATACAATTCTTAAATGTTGATTTTATATTCTGCAACCTTGCTTAATTACTAGTACTATTCTAGTAGGGCACTTTTTATTTTTGGTTTTTGTTTTTTTGTTTGCGGGTTTTGTTTTATTTGGGATTTTCTGCATAGACAATCTCATCATCTGAAAATAGGGGAAGTTTTATTTCTTTCTTTGTGATCTATATGCCTTTTATTCTTTTTCTTACCTGTTGTCCCAGCTAAAACTTCCAGTACTATTTTGAATAGCTATGGTTAAAATGGAAATCCTTACTTTTTTCCTGATCTTGGAGAGAGAGCATTCAATGTTTCACCGTTAAGTGTGTTATACATTTTTCATAAAAGCTCTTTTTCAAGTTGAAGTCTATCCCCCAATTTCTATTTTTTTTTTTAGAGTTTTTATCATGGATCAGTGTTTAGTGTTGCCAGTGAATTTTCTGCATTAACTAATATGATTGCACGATCTACTTTTTCTTCTTAGATTGCTAATATGTTTATGTTCAAATAGTGAGCTGGTCTTGAATTTTTGGAGTAAACCCATTTGGACCTAATATATCGTTTTTTAACTTATTCCTGACTTCTAGGTGCTAATTTTTTGTTAAGGATTTTAATATCTGTATTCATAAGAGATACTGGTCTATATTTTTCTTTTTTATACTATTTTCATGTGATTTTGGTATCAAGTTAATACTGCCTTCATAAAATGAGTTGTAAAGTATTCCCTCCACTTTTACTCTCTGGAAGAATTTATGTAAAATGTATATTTTTATTTAAACATTTTATAGAATTTACTAGTGAAACCATCTGTCCTACAGCTTTATTTTTCTAGAGTTTTTTTCACTGTAAATTGAATTTTATTAAAAGTAACAGGGCTATTTATCTGTTTTCTATTTGTTTAATGTGATATTTTGTGCTTATTGAGAAATGTGTCCATCTCATCAAGTTCTCTAATTTATGTATACAGAATTACTCCTAGTATTCTCTTATTACGTTCTTGTCTTCAGGATCTGTATTAATATGCCTGTTTCATTCCTTATATTGGCAATTTCCATCTTTTTTTCAGTCTTTGCTTAAGATATTTACATTTTATTTTTCTTTTCAAAGAGCCACCTTTTTGCTTCGTTGACTTTTTAAATTTTTCTACACTAAATTTCATTGTTCTCTGTTCTTTATTATTTCATCCCATCTGTTTGTTTGGAGTTTACTTTGCTCTTTATCTAGTTCTTGAGGTGGGAGCTTGTTACTGATTTGAGACTTTTCTAATGTCAACTTTAGGAGCACTGATTTTGGTGCATTCTATGAATTTGATATGCATTTTTATTCATCGTAATGTATTCTTTTTTTGATATTTTTCTTTCTTTTTCTTTTAATCTATCTACCACTAGGTCTTATTTCTTCTATCATACCTTATATGTACCTTTTAATCAACTTCTCATCTTACTTTCCTCCCCAATACCCTTCCTGGCCCCTGGTACTCAATCTATTACCTATCCTCATGAGATTCACTTTTTTAGCCCCCACATTGTGAAGGAGAATGTGTGACATTTGTCTTTCTGTTCTTACCTTATTTCACTTAACACATTAACTTTCAGTTTCATCCATGTTCCTGCAAATGACAGGATTTCATTTTTTAATCAATGAATAATGTTGCATTGTGTATAGATACTGCATTTTCTTTATCCATTTGTTTGTTCACTGGTACTTATGTGGAATCCATATTTTGGCCATTGTGAGCAGTGCTGCAGTAAATGTGGGAGTGTAGATGTCTTTTTGATATATTGATTTCCTTTCTTTTGGATATACCCAGTAGTGCAATTGCTGGGTTGTATGGTAATTCTATTTCTGGTTTTATGAGAAAATTCCATATTGATCTCCAT
Organism: Callithrix jacchus; assembly: GCF_049354715.1. Taxonomy (NCBI): domain Eukaryota; kingdom Metazoa; phylum Chordata; class Mammalia; order Primates; family Cebidae; genus Callithrix; species Callithrix jacchus. The sequence continues at coordinate 101,822,515 of NC_133509.1, forward strand.
AGTGTCTATACTAATTTACTTTCCCACCAACAGCATACAAACATTTCCTGTTTCCAAATCCTTACAAGCAGGTGTTACTGCCTGACTTTTTGATAAAAAGCTATTTTAACTGAATAAAATGATAGCTAATTGTAGTTTTGGTTTGCATCTACCTGATGATTAGTGGTGTTGGACATTTGAATGTCTTCTTTTGAGAAATGTCTACTCATGTATTTTGCTTATTTTTAAATAGAATTCTTTGTTGTTTTTTGTTGGTGTTTTTTGTTTGTTTGATTTTTGTTCTTGTTTTTGTTTTCTATTGCTATCAAGCTATCTGAGCTCCTTAGATATTCTGGTTATTAATGCTTTATCAGATATGTAGTTTGAAAATATTTTCTTTCATACTATGGGTTGTCTCTTTGTTTTGCTGATTGTGTCCTTTGCTGTGCAGAAGCTTTTCAGTTTTATATAATCTCATTTCTCTATTTTTGCTTTTGTTATTTGTGGTTTTGAAGTGTTAGACAACAATCTTTGCCTGGACAGATGTCCTGGAGCATTTCCTTGGTGTTTTCTTCTAGTAGTTTCATACTTTGAGGTCTTGGATTTAAGTCTTTATCTTCATTTGATTTTTTTTCTTAATATATATTTTATTATGTTTTAGGTTTTGGAGTACATGTGAAGAACATACAAGATTGATGCATTGGTACATACATGGCAATGTGGTTTGCTGCCTTCCTCCCCATCACCTATATCTGACATTTCTCCCCATGTTATCCCTCCCCAACTCCCTACCCACCACTGTCCCTCCCCTACTTCCCCCCAACAGACCCCAGTGTGTGATGCTCCCGTCCCTGTGTACATGCGTTATTGTTCAACACCCGCCTATGACTGAGAGCAGGCGGTGTTTGATTTTCTGTTCTTGTGTCAGTTTGCTGAGAATAATGGTTTTCAGATTCATCCATGTCTCTACAAAGGGCACAAACTCATCATTTTTGATGGCTGCATAGTATTCCATGGTGTATATGTGCCACATTTTCCCTGTCCAGTCTATCATCAATGAGCATTTGGGTTGGTTCCAAGTCTTTGCTATTGTAAACGGTGCTGCAGTAAATATTCGTGTGCATGTGTCCTTATAATAGAATGATTTATAATCCTTTGGATATGTACCCAGTAATGGGATTGCTGGGTCAAATGGAATTTCTATTTTTAGGTCCTTGAAGAATCACTACACTGTCTTCTACAGTGGTTGAATTAATTTACACTCCCACCAACAGTGTAACAGTGTTCCTATTTCCCCACATCCTCTCCAGCATTTGTTGTCTCCAGATTTTTTATTGATCGCCATTCTAACTGGCGTGAGAGGGTATCTTAATGTAGTTTTGATTTGCATTTCTCTAATGACCAGTGACGACCAGTGATGATGAGCATTTTTTCATGTTTCTTGGCCTCATATATGTCTTCTTTTGAAAAGTATCTTCATATCCTTCATTCACTTTGAATGTGCTTGTTATTTTCTTGTAAATCTGTTTTAGTTCTTTGCAGATTCTGGATATTAGGCCTTTGTCAGATAGATAGATTGCAAAAATTTTTTCCCATTCTGTTTGTTGCCGATTCACTCTAATGACTGTTTCTTTTCCTGTGCAGAAGCTCTGGAGTTTAATTAGGTCCCATTTATCTATTTTGGCTTTTCTTGCCAATGCTTTTGGTGTTTTAGTCATAAAGTTCTTGGCTATGCCTATGTCCTGAATGGTTTTGCCTAGGTTTTCTTCTAGGTTTTTATGGTGTTAGGTCTTATGTTTAGGTCTTTAGTCCATCTGGAGTTAATTTTAGTGTAAGGTGTCAGGAAGGGGTCCAGTTTCTGCTTTCTGCACATGGCTAGTCAGTTATCCCAACACCATTTATTAAACAGGGAATTCTTTCCACATTGCTTGTTTTTGTGAGGTTTGTCAAAAATCAGATGGTTGTACATGTGTGACGTTGCCTCTGAGGCCTCTGTTCTGTTCCATTGGTCTATATCTCTGTTTTGGTACCAGAACCATGCTGTTTTGATCACTGTAGCCTTGTAGTATAGTTTGAAGTCAGATAGCGTGATGCCTCCAGCTTTGTTCTTTTTGCTTAGAATTGACTTGGCTATGCGGGCTCTCTTTTGGTTCCATATGAAGTTTAAGATGGTTTTTTCCAGTTCTGTGAAGAAGGTCATTAGTAGCTTTAGTGTTGAATTTGTAAATTACTTTAGGGAGTATGGCCATTTTCATGATACTGATTCTTTCTAACCATGAGCATAGACTGCTTCTCCATCTGTTCGTGCTCTCTTATTTCATTGAGCAGTGGTTTATAGTTCTCCTTGAAGAGGTCCTTTACATTCTTTGTTATTTGTATTCCTAGGTATTTTATTCTCTTTGTAGCAATTATGAATGGCAGTTCGTTCTTGATTTGGCTCTCTTTAAGTCTGTTATTGGTGTATAGGAATGCTTGTGATTTTTTCACATTGATTTTGTATACTGAGACTTTGCTGAAGTTGCTTATCAGTTTCAGGAGATTTTGGGCTGAGACAATGGTGTCTTCTGAATATACAATCATATTGTCTGCAAATAGAGAAAATTTGACTTCCTCCTCTCCTAATTGAATATGCTTTATTTCTTTTTCTCGCCTGATTACTCTGGCTAGTACTTTCAATACTATATTGAATAGGAGTGGTGAGAGAGGGCATCCTTGTCTAGTGCCAGATTTCAAAGGGCTTCCAGTTTTTGCCCATACAGTATGCTATTGGCTGAGCATTTGCCATTAATAGCTTTTATTATTTTGAGATACATTCCATCAATACCTAGTTTATTGAGAGTTTTTAGCATAAAGGGCTGTTGAATTATCTCAAAGGATTTCTGTGCATCTATTGAGATAATCATGTGTTTTTTTGTGTTTGGTTCTGTTTATGTGGTGAATTACATTTATAGACTTGCATAAGTTGAACCAGCCTTGCATCCCCTGGATGAAACCTACTTGATCTTGATGGATAAGCTTTTTGACATTCTGTTGTAATCGGTTTGCCAGTATTTCGTTGAAGATTTTTGCATCTATGTTCATTGTGGATATTGGCCTGAAATTTTCTTTTCTTGCTGAGTATCTGCTGGGTTTTAGTATCAGGATGATGTTGGTCTCGTACAATGATTTGGGAAGGATTCCCTCTTTTTGGATTGTTTGGAATAGTTTCAGAATGAGTGGCAGCAGCTCTTCCCAGTATGTCTGGTCGAATTTGGCTGTGAACCCATGTGGACCTGGGCTTTTTTTGGTGAGTAGGCTATTAATTGCTGCCTCAACTTCAGCCCTTGTTATTGGTCTATTCAGAGTTTTGACTTCTTCCTGGTTTAGGCTTGGGAGGATGCAAGTGTCCAGGAGTTCATCCATTTCTTCTAGGTTTACTGGTTTATGTGCATAGAGTTGTTTGTAGTAATCTCTGATGATGGTTTGTATTTCTGTGGAATCTGTGGTGATATCCACTTTATCGTTTTTTATTGCATCTATTTGAGTCTTCTCTCTTATTTTTTATTAATCTGGCTAGTGTTCTATTTTGTTGATCTTTTCAAAAACCCAGCTCCTGGATTTATTGATTTTTTGAAGGGTTTTTTGTGTCTCTATCTCCTTCAGTTCTACTCTGATCTTAGTTATTTCTTGCCTTCTGCTACCTTTTGAGTTTTTTTTTTTATCTTGCTCCTCTAGCTCTATCAATTTTGTTGATAAGGTGTGGATTTTAGATCTTTCCTTGCTTCTCATGTGGGCATTTATTGCTATATATTTTTCTCTAGACACTGCTTTAAATGTGTCCCAGAGATTCTGGTATGTTGTGTCTTCATTCTCATTGGTTTCAAAGAACATCTTTATTTCTGCCTTCATTTCATTGTCTATCCAGTCAACATTCAAGAGCCAGTTGTTCAGTTTCCATGAAGCTGTGCAGTTCTGAGTTAATTTCTGAATTCTGAGTTCTAACTTGATTGCACTGTGGTCTGAGAGACTGTTTATTATGATTTCCGCTCTTTTGCATTTGCTGAGGAGCGATTTACTTTGAATTACATGGTCAATTTTAGAGTAGGTGTGATATGCTGAGAAGAATGTATATTCTGTGGATTTGGAGTAGAGAGTTCTGTACATGTCTGTTAGGTTTGTGTGGTCCAGGTCTGAGTTCAAGTCCTGGATATCCTTGTTAATTTTCTGTCTCATTGGTCTGTAATATTGACAGTGGAGTGTTAAAGTCGCCCACTGTTATCGTATGGGAGTCTAAGTCTCTTTGTATGTCATTAAGAACTTGCTTTATGTATCTGGGTGCTCCTGTATTGGGTGCGTCTGTATTTAGGTTCATTAGCTCTTCTTGTTGCATTGATCCTTTTACCATTATATAATGTCCATCTTTGTTGGTTTAAAGTCTATTTTAACAGACACTAGGATTGCAACCCCTGCTTTTTTTTGCTCTCCATTTGCTTTATAAATCTTCCTCCATCCCTTTATTTTGAGCCTTTGTGTATTTTGGCATGTGAGATGAGTTTCCTGGATACAACACACCGATGGATTTTGACTTTTTATCCAATTTGCCAGTCTGTGTCTTTTGATTGGGGTGTTTAGCCCATTTACATTTAGGGTTAATATTGTTATGTGTGAATTTGATCCTGCCATTTTGATGCTAGCTGGTTGTTTTGCCCAGACCCATGTGAGTTTTTTGAGCTGAGAGCCACCATGCTGCCCAAAACAGCCATGCTGGAGACCCATGGTGCTCCTCTGCCCAGGAATCTCCTGGTCTGTGGACAATAAAAATCTGTCTGGAGATGCAGCAACCACTCGTCCTCCACAAGCTCACTGGGAGCTGCAATCCAGAGCTGCTCCTACTCGGCCATCATGGATCCCCAGCTCTTTTGATTTTTGTATATGGTAAAAGATAGGGGAAGGTAGGTGTCTAATTTTATTCCTCTGCAAGTGGATATCCAGTTTTCTCAGCATCATTAATTGAAGAGACAGGCCTTTCCCCATTGTGTGTTTTTGACACCTTTCTGAAACATGACTTGGTGATAAATACATGAATGTTTATGTGGGTTTCTTATCTTCCATTGGTCTGGTGTATCTGTTTAATGCTGGTACCATGCTTATTTGGTTACTATAGCTTTGTAGTATATTTTTGAGTCAGGTCATGTGATGTGGTACCTCCAGCTTTGATTTTTTTTGCTCAGGATTTCTTTGGCTATTTGGCTCTTTTTTGGTTCCATATGACTTTTTGGATTGTTTTTCATATTTCTGTGGAAAATATCATTGATATTTTGATAGAGATTCCATTGAATGTCTAGAGTTATATTGGTTAGTAGGGTCATTTTAACGGTATTTTTCCTATCATGAGCATAGAATATCTTAACATTTTTTAGTCCTCTTCAGTTTTTTTTCATCAGTATTTTATGGTTTTTCTTATATAGATCTTTCACTTCTTTGGTTGAATTGATTGCTAGTAATTTTGTATCTTTGGAACTATTATAAATGGTATTGCTTTCTTCATTTCTTTTTCAGATTGTTCACTATTGGTATATAGAAATGCTACTGATTTTTGTATGTTGATTTTGTAACCTATAAATATACTGAATTTGTTCATTAGTTCTAACAGTTTTTGGTGTGGTCTCTAGATTTTTCTAACTATAAGATCATGTCATCTGCAAAGAAGGCTACTTTCACTTCGTTTCCAATTTGAATGCCCTTTGTTTCTTTCTCCTGCCTAATTGCTCTGGCGGGGACTTCCAGTACTATATTGAATAAAAGTGGTGACAGTGAGTATCCTTGTTTTGTTTTAGATTTTAGAAAAAAGGCCTTCATTTTTTTTTTTTCCTATTCAGTATGCTAGTAGCTGTGGGTTTGTTATTTATGGGCTTTATTATTTTGAGGTACATTCCTTCTGTACTCAGTTTGATGAGGGTTTTTATCATAAAAGCATGTTGAGGCCAGGCGCGGTGGCTCAAACCTGTAATCCCAGCACTTTGGGAGGCCGAGGTGGGTGGATCACGAGGTCAAGAGATCGAGACCATCCTGGTCAACATGGTGAAACCCCGTCTCTACTAAAAATACAGAAAATTAGATGGGCATGGTGGCGCGTGCCTGCAATCCCAGCTACTCAGGAGGCTGAGGCAGGAGAATTGCCTGAACCCAGGAGACGAAGGTTGCAATGAGCCAAGATCGCGCCATTGCACTCCAGCCTGGGTAACAAGAGCGAAACTCAGTCTCAAAAAAAAAAAAAGCATGTTGAATTTTATTGAATGCTTTTTCAACATATTGAAATAATCATAGGGTTTTTATTCTTTGTTCTATTAATGTAGCGTATCACATTTATTGATTTGCATACCAATTTGGGTTTTGGTTTGTTCTTTTCTAGTTCTTTTCTGTTCACCATTATGATGTTTATTTGGAATCTTTCTATTATCTAGACAGCATTTATTACCATAAGCTTCTCTCTTTGTACTGATTTGGCTGTACCCCATACATTTTGGTATGTTGTGTTTCCGTTTTCATTTGTTTTAATAATTTTTAAAATTTCCTTTTTAGTTTCTTTCATTCGGGAGCATGTTATTTGATTTCCATGTATTTCTATACTTTCCCAGTTTGCTCTTGTTACTGATTTCTAGTTTTATTCCATTGTGGCCAGAAAAGATACTTTATATGATTTTTACTTTCTTAAATTTGTTTCAGCTTGTTTTGTGGTTTCAAATATTGTCTATTCTAAAGAATGTTCCATAAACTGAATGAATGTGTATTCTGTAGCAGTTGGGTTAAATGATTTGTAAATGTCAGTTAGGCATATTAGGTCTAATGTATAGTTTAATTTGGATGTTTCTTTGTTGATTTTCTGTTTAGGTGATCTGTCCACTACACTACTGAGAGTGGAATGTTAAAGTCTCCTACTATTATTGTATTGCAGTCTATCTCTCCCATAAGATCTACTTTCTATATTTGGCAGCTCCAGTGGTGGGTGGATAGATATTTATAATTGTTATATCATTTTGCTGAATTGAACCCTTTATCATTATGTAATGTCCTCCTTTGTCCATTTTTACAGTTGTTGATTTGTTGTCCATTTTATTTAAGTATAACTACTCCTGTTCTGTTTTGGTCCCCAGTTCCATGGGAACATCATTTTTCACCCCTTCACTTTCAGGCTATATGTGCCTTAGAAGTGAAATGGGTTTCTTGTAGGTAACGTATAGTTTAGTCTTGTTTCTTTATCATTCAGGCACTCTGTGTCTTTTTCTTAGAGAAGTGAGTTAATTTATATTAAATATTATTGCTGATAAGTAAGACATTCCTGCCATGTGTCATTTGTTTTCTGGTTGTTTTGTAACTCCTTTCTTCATTTGTGGTTTAAGTGATTTTCTTTGGTAGTATATTTTAATTTGTTGCTTTTTATTTTTAGTTAATTTATTGTAGGTATTTGCATTGTGGTTACCATGAGGCTTATAAAAAATATCTTAGGGCCGGGCACGGTGGCTCACTCCTGTAATCCCAGCACTTTGGGAGGCCAAGGCGGGTGGATCACAAGGTCAACAGATCGAGACCATCCTGCTCAACATGGTGAAACCCCGTCTCTACTAAAAATACAAAAAATTAGCTGGGCATGGTGGCGTGTGCCTATAATCCCAGCTACTGAGGAGGCTGAGGCAGGAGAATTGCCTGAACCCAGGAGGTGGAGGTTGCTGTGAGCCAAGATCGCGCCATTGCACTCCAGCCTGGGTAACGAGTGAAATTCCATCTCCAAAAAAAATTTTAGAGATATAACAAGTTATTTTAAAAGATGACAGCTTATCTTAGATTACAGAAAATAATAGAAACTGAAAAGATGAAAAAAATCTTTTACACTTTAATTCCATCTTCCCCACATTTAGACTCTTAGTTAGATCAGTTTGCATATTTTGTATTACCTGTCTCTTAACAGGTTGTTGTAGTTCTTATTGTTTTTGATATATTCGTCTATTGGGCTTCATACTGGAATTATGATTGGACAATACCATGCCACAATTATATTATTAAAGTATTCTGGGTTTGTCTATGTACTTAATTTCGATATGGGTTTTATACCTTTAATTTTTTTTTCTTTTTTTGTTTTTGCATGTAAGTGTTGTTTATTCAGATTGAAGAACTCTGTTTAGCATTTCAGGATGGGTTTGGTTGTGATCAATTCTCTTGGCTTATGTTTGTCTGGGTAACATTTTATCTCTCTTTCATATTTGCAAGGTAACTTTGCTAGATACAGTATTTCTGGATGGTCACATTTGTTTGTTTGTCTTGTTTTTTGAGCACTTTGAAAATATTGTTCTGCTCCCTCCTGGCCTATATGGTTTCTGTGGAGAAGTTTGTTGCCAAACAAGTTAGAGATCCTTTATATGTTGCTTGCTTCTTTTCTCTTGTTGCTTTTAGAATTCTCTATTCATTACGTTTGATTGTTTGATTATTATATGCCTGGGAGTAGTCTTATTTGGGTCCTATCTGTTTGGTGTTCTCCAACCTTTCTATACCTGGATATTAATATCCTTCTCAAGATTTGGAAAGTTTTATTATTATTTCTCTGAATAAGCTTTCTACCCCTTGTTCTTCCTCAATTCCCTCTTGAACACCAATAAAATAATTTCTAGATTTGCTGTTTTGAGGTAATTTTTTTACATCTTACAGGTGATATTTATTGCTCTTCATGCTTTTTGCCTTTTTGTTCTCTCTGTATTTTCCAGTAGCCTATCTTTGAGCTCACTGATTCTTTCCCTCTCCTTGATCCATTCTACTATTGAGAGCCTCTAATGAATTTTTCAGTTGAACAAATATATATCTCAGTTCCAAGGTTAATGTTTAGTTTTTAATTATTTCAATCTCTTTGTTAAACTTCTATGATAAATGTCTGACTTACTTTTCTATATTATCTTGGAGATCACTGAGTTTTCTTAAAACCACTATTTTGAGTTCTCGATTAGGAAGTTTACATATTGCTGTTTCATTAGTGGTAGTTACTGTTTTTTTGCTTGGTCCACTTGGGAAGAGATAATGGTTTCCTGTTTACTATTGTTTCTTTTGGATGTATGTACATGTCTTGGCATTGGAGGATTAGTTATATTCATTCCAGTATTTTGTATGTCTTGTTTTGCTTTTTTTGTATTTGTTTTTTTTTTTTAATAATCTCAACTTTTAGATTCAAGGGTACATGTAAAGGTTGTTACATGGGTATATCACATGATGCTGAGGTTTGTGGTACCTAGGTAATGAGCATAGTACACAAAAGGTTGTTTTTCAGCCCTTGCCCTGCTCCCTGTCTTGTACCTTGGCAGTCTCCAGTGTCTATTGTTTCCATCTTTATGTCCATGTGAACCAAATGTTTAGCTCCCACTTATAAGTGAGAACATGAAGTATGTGGTTTTCTGTTCCTGCACTAATTTGCTTATGATAATGGCCTCCAGGTACATCCGTGTTGCTGCAGAGGACATGATTTAATTCTTTTTATAGCTGTGTAGTATTCCATGGTGTAATAGAGGTTTTCTTATGTTTTGTTTTTTAACTTTCTCATTTTTAGCTCTAGGTGACACATTATCCAGAGGTTCACCTTAGCTCTAGTAAATGATCAGAAAGTACTTTTCTCAGATGAGGGAGTTGAAATAGGGTATATCCTTACAGTGTAGGAAGGCTGGGCCAGCATTTTATGCCCAGGGAACCTGTGGGATGCACCTCCTACAATGTGGTGCTGCTGAACAGCCGTCATGAGTTAGACTCTCCTTTGGCTGAGTTTAAGAGCAGAGTTTCCAGGGTCAGGGACAGTAATCTAACCTCCTCTCTTTGTCTTTGCCTGTCCTCAGGTGTATGTGTCCCTTCAGGCACTTGTGATGCTTCTCATGGGTTAAAGCAGGGACTGGTCTACTGCTAGGGAATGCAGAATGATAGGGGAGCTGGCTGTTCACCTTGATCTCACTTTTTCCAGTGTTAAAATAGTAAGTTGAAGGAAAATCTTCTACATGCGTGGTGCAAGGTGGGGTGGAGAAGAGGTACATCATGGATGTGGAAGTCTGATACTCTTACTGTTTGTTTGGTGTTTATTAACTTCTCTCTGGCCCCAGGGCCACATCTCATCTTCATATTTGAGTTCTGGGATATTTCTAGCAATAATCTCTGTGCTGTTCATTTGCTTTGGTTTCCTATTGAGAGGAGTGAAGCCAGCCTACTTGTACATTACAGAAGTCTCTAGTTTCTTGAGGTTTCCTCTTTTATCCATAGATTATTCAGAAGTTTATGGCTTAGCTTCCAATGTAAAGGAATTTTCCTGTTATCTTTCTGTTATTGATTTCAACTTTGGTTCCATTGTAGTAAGAGAAGATACTCTGTAATTTCAGTTCTTTTAAATATTTTTAGGTTTATTTTATGGTCCCAGATATAGTCTATATTGGCAAAAAATGTGCATTCTGTCAGGTAGAGTGTTCTACAAATATCAAATAGATCCTGTTGATTTGTGTTGTTGAATTCTTCTATATCCTTCTTAGTTTTCTGTCTAGTTATTCTATCATGTACCATATACCATAAAAGTGACTTGTATCCAAAATATACAGAGAACTGCTAGCTGTTTACCCAATTTATGTGAAAACTCACATCCACACAAAAATCTACATGCAAACGTTTATAACAGCCTTACTCATAATTGCCAAAAGTTGGAATCAACCAAGTTGCACTTCAATAGGTAAATATATAAGCAAATTGTGGTGCGTCCATACAGTGGACTCTTATTCAATAATAAAAAAAAATGAGCCATCAAGCTGCCAAAAAAGATATCCTCACATGCATATTGCTAAGTAAAAGAACCAGTATGAAAGGAATACATACTATATGGTTCTAAGTTTATGACAATGTAGTAAAAGTAAAACTATAAAAACAGTAAAATGATCAGCGGTTACCCAGTTTTTGAAAAAAAAGAGATGGGTGAATGGATAAAGCCCAGAAAATTTTTTTTTTTGAAATAGAGTCTCATTCTTGTCTCCCAGGCTGGAGTGCAATGGCATGATCTCAGCTCAATGTAACCTCTGCCTCCAAGGTTCAAGTGATTCTCCTGCCTCAGCCCCCGCAAGTAGCTGGGATTACAAGTGTGTACCACTGCGCCCAGCTAATTTTTATATTTTTAATAGAGACAGGGTTTCACCATGTTGGCCAGGCTGGTCTCAAACTCCTGTCCTCAGGTTATCCGCCTGCCTCAGCCTCCCAAAGTGCTGGGATTACAGGCCTGAGCCACCGCGCCTGGCCAAGCCCAGCAGATTTTTTAGAGCAGTAACACTATTTGATATGATACTTTAGTAGTAGAAATACGAAAACATGACATTATATATTTGTCAAAACTCATAGAAATTTATCACAAAGAATGCTTAATAAATGCAAATTGCATTTGATGGATCCCAGAAATCAGTAAGAACTCTGCCAAGGGAATTTAAATGCATTACAAAATAAATGAAACAACCTCATAGAAGCGGTTGGAGAGGAAAGGTACTGACCTAAATAACTTTGGATATGAGTGGAGTAAGACTAAAGGTAAAAGCAACTGCACATAAGCACTTTAGTTGATAAAGTCATATCCCATGGAGATATGGGTTAACAACTCTGATTTTAATATATATGTATCCTGGAATTGAACAGTTAATAAATGGATGACAGGTAATAAGAGGCAGGTATCTCACTGTTAGAGTGGGAAATTACATATGTACAATCAAGGGAAAGAGGCTAGAATGATCCATATGATCTTAGGTAATGAATTAGAATTGGAGACATCAGTATGAATTCATTATCTAGCTTTAACATAGATACAAGTGGTTACATACAGAATATGTATATTATATGTATATATATATATATATATATATATACACACACACACACACACACACACACACACACACACAGGTTAGTTTACACACATATTTCTTTGCTCTGTCCGCAGAGAGGGTCTAAAAGAAATGACATACCAGTATGAAATGACATAACTAATGCTGAAATCTTAGTTTTTGTTACCATTTGCCAGTAAAAGGAGCCTGGGTTCCTTGGAGAAATGGCTGATTTTAGGACCAAGGCAGGAAATATACAAGATGAGCCTGGTATATCTCATAGTATAAAAGTAAGGACATGCTCAAGAAGATAAACTACAACAAAAACACATATTGGCAGGTTTATATTAAGGAGGCATAGGAGTCAATTGACATCTCCGAATGGCCAAAGATGTAAAAATTTGAACAACACAATAAGAGGTATTTTATTATAATCCAAAGTATAAAATAAATATCCATGAGTCCATGCTTATACAAATAACTTCTTGTATAAATTAATTCATGAGAGAGAAGAGACTAATCTCCTGTGCATAAGATTTCCAAATAATTTATATAGATGCTCTACCCTCAAGGAATGGACACAGAACTCCTCAATTCTTAGGTGTGGACTGCACACAGTGACTTCCTTCCAAAGCGTACAGAACTGGGGGCAGGTTGGGGATGAGTAACTTTGCTGTGGGTAGATCTGACAAATACCTCAGCTAAGAGATCAAGATCAATATCAACATGGATTAGTCAGATTGAAAGCATATACCTGTAATATGAAGTAATTAAAATTGCTCTATACCTCTATAATCTTCTTCAAAAAACCCCATAAACCTAGTCTTATCAGAAAATATCAGACAAAAACCAGAAGTGGGCATTTTACAAAAAAACTGACCAGCACTTATCAAAGCTGTCAAGGTCATCAAAAACATGGAAAGCCTGAGTATCTGTCACTGCCAAGAGAGCATAAGGAGACATGACAGCTAAATATAATTTAGTAATCTGACTGGGATTCTGAAACAGAAAAAGGGTATTAAGAACAAAGTAAGAAGCATGAATAAACTGTGGGCTTTAGATAATAATAATGTGTCAATATTGGCTCATTAATTGTAACAAATGTTCCACAATAATAGAAGATGTTAAATGTAAGGGAAACGTGGTACAGAGTATCTGGGAACTCTCTATATACTATATTCGACATTTTTCTGTAAATCCAAAACTGTTCTTAAAAATACTTCATTTTTAAATTAAAGTTGCCAAGAAAAGAAAAGAAAAAAAGAGCAACAAAAAAATGAGGTCTGTTTAATCAAATAATAATGAGATATTCTATACAATTGTCAAGGAACAAATTATTTCAATACTATTTAAATTGTTCTTGGGAGTAGTAAAAAGTAAACATTTCCCAATTCATGTTATGAGTCTGGGATAGTCTTATTACAAAACTAGAAAATCATAGTAGAAAAAAGGGAAAATGTAGGTTAATATTTATTGTGAACATAGATGTGAAAACTTCAAAAATAAGATACTACCATATTAAATCTAAAAGTATATCTTTAAAAATATACATCAAGATAAAAATGGATTTATTTCAAAGACACAAAGATGGTTAACAGATTAACATGAATCACCACATTAACAGATTAAGGGAGAAAAGTCATATGACCTTTTCGATTGATGCAGAACATGCATTTGATAAAATTCCATACCCTTTTACAAATAACAACTCTTCACAAGCAATGATTAGGAGGTAACCTCTTTAATTTGACAAAGCAAATATAGTTAATAATTAGATATTCTTAGTATTCCCTTTAAAGTTAGGAATAAGACAGAGTCCAAGTATAATTCTGTCCAGTATTGTACAAAGTAAAAGAAATAAATAATTCAAGCTTTGAAAAGGACAAAACAGAACTTCATGATTACTACATGGGAACTATTAAAAAATCAGTTTAGAAGTAATGGAAGAGTTTGTCAAGTTCGTTGGATACAAGATCAAGATACATCAGTTGCTGTCCTATAAACCCAAGGTATATATTTTTTAAAGGGACCAAATTTTAGGGTTTATTTCATATTTACTGTTTATTTCATGATGGAGAGATTGTAACCATAGCACAATTATCTGAGCATTCCTCTTTTGATCAAAATGGATTTTTAACTGTCTAAATAGTCAAGATACTGTATTAGGTGCTATACAATTGGTTCTATACAGAATTGACCCTGTAGAAGTTTATAATTTGGGGGCACCCTGTACTAAGAGATGGAAATACACTAACTGTACAACAGGAATAATAAGCCAATACATAAATGAACAATAAAGTGTTTAGATTTAAGTTTAAAATTACAATTAAAGAGACAACTTTAGTTCCATTGTGGTGTCACGCCTGTATTCCCAGCACTTTGGGAAGCTGAGGTGGGTGGATCACCAGGTCAGGAGTTTGAGACCAGCCTGGCCAAAATGGTGAAACCCTGTCTCTACTAAAAATACAAAAACTGGCCGGGCATGGTGGCTCAAACCTGTAATCCCAGCACTTTGGGAGGCCAAGGTGGGTGGATCACAAGGTCAACAGATCGAGACCATCCTGGTCAACATGGTGAAACCCCGTCTCTACTAAAAATACAAAAAATTAGCCAGGCATGGTGGCGCATGCCTGTAATCCCAGCTACGCAGGAGGCTGAGGCAGGAGAATTGCCTGAACCCAGGAGGTGGAGGTTGCGGTGAGCCAAGATCGCGCCATGTACTCCAGCCTGGGAAACGAGCAAAACTCTGTCTCAAAAAACAAAACAAAAAAAATACAAAAACTATCCAGGCACAGTAGCAGGTGCCTATAATACCAGCTACTCAGGAGGCTGAGGCAGGAGAATCACTTGAACCCAGAAGGTGGAAGTTGCAGTGAGCAGAGATCGCACAACTGAAGTTTTAGCCTGGGCAACAAACAGAGCAAGACTCCATCTCAAAAAAAAAAAAGCAACTTTATCTCAACCTTTTTATTATGAAAAATTTCAAACATATATCAAATTGAAAGAATTTTACATAAATACTTTTAAGAGTCTACCTAGATGCTACTATTAAACATTTTATTGTAGTTGCTTTATCACGTATCTGTCATCTATTTGGTCAAAAGACATTAAAAAAGAAAAACCCTGCCATCTAGCATTGTCAGGAGAGGCAGCAACAGTGTGTTGATAGGAATGTAAATTGGTACAAACACTATGGAAAATTATTTCCTTTTATATAGTAAAACTGTATATCTGCTTATTCCTGTGACTCATAAAATCTACTTCTAGCTATATACCCTAGAACAGTAGCTTTCAAATATTTTTGACCATAAGCCACAGTAAGAAATGTACTTCACATTGTAATTCAGTACCCACACACATATGTATATATATGTCTCTATGTATCTGGGTATGTGCATATATATATGTACATAAACATATGTGCACACATACATATACAAAAGGCACAAACTTACGAATCAAGCTTTTCCATGGATTACGGTCAACTAGAGAACTTGTTAAGATACAGATTACTGGACCACACCCTCATAGTTTCGTATCCAATAGATCAACAACAGAGAGGAGGGGTAGGGGTAATGTGGGAAATTTTGCCTTTTTAACAAGTTCTTATGTGATGTATATGTTTCCGGTCCAGAGACCACAAATTGAAAAATACTAATTTATCAGACAGCAACATCTTTCCGCTGGTCCTTCTTACCTCACATTACTCCTCTATAAGTAAGCAAGTAGTTACTTGCCGGGTGGGAGACAGTACACTTAAAATGCACTCGATGCTTTTTTGTACCTTTGTACTTTGGCATTATTTTTCTCCTTCTCCTAAACGGACTTTTTTTTTTTTGGTGAGACGAAGTCTCGCTCTTCTCACCCAGGTTAGAGTGCAATGGTGCAATCTCAGCTCACTGCATCCCCACCTCCTGAGTTCAAGCAATTCTCCTACCTCAGCCTCCCGAGCAGCTAGGATTACAGATGCCTGCCACCACGCCCAGCTAATTTTTGTGTGTTGTCCAGGCTGGTCTCAAACTCCTGACCTCAGGAGACCCACCCGCCTCAGCCTTCCAAAGTACTGGGATTACAGGAGTCAGCCACCACGCCTGACCAAACTGCCCTCTTTTTCTTGTCCTTCCCCCTGCTCTTTCTTATCTGTTGCAATGTTTTTCTTTATAAAGCCACTCAAATGCTTCATTTTCTATAAAGCTTTACCTCATGCCCTCAGTTAGAAATGTACTGCTTTTTTTTAACCCTGGTACTTTATATCAATTTGCTATTTTATGTCATAGTTGTTTATATGCTTTAATGTTCCATATTTTACAGTTATAAACTTTTTAAGGATTTGAGTTGCATTTATTCCATAATACTACTGCTAAAATTTTGGTGCATATAGTTTTTAAATTATTGAATGAGATAATGTTTGTAAAACTACTTCATTAATTATAAGCATTATATAGAGGTGAAGTACTTTCTTGCAGTGACTGTGGACATTCCATAGATGAAAAAGTATATCTCAAAATTTATTTTTAAACACTTCAAAGAGATCAGGAAAATGACAAAGAATAAAAAAATCTCTGATCTAATATTTTACCAAAATAAAAGGCAAAAAAATTGTTGGGGAAAAAAATGCAATCTCCTGGCTATATTGCAAAACCTTTAAATATATCACATATGCATACATACACACACACAGAAAAATCGTGGTCTATATATAACTGTTGGTTATATTAGCACTGCTACTAGGATATCAACCTAGAGCAAGTGAATTATTATTGGATATATAAAAAGCCTGGTTGTGATGCCAAAAATTGGAATAAAAAGAATTAACTAAGTTTCACTTGCCACTAACCTTCTGATGGAGGGAGTTACAACTTTCTTGGAAAATAAAATCCAACACATTTCACAATATGTGATAAAATTGTCAGTGTTATCAATAAGCATAAGGTCATGGACATTAATAAACACAAGATGAAATAAACTTACTGTATAAAATTACAGAGATCCCAGAGGCGTGTATCAGTCAAATTCTTTGTAGTTCAAATTATTTTTCCATATTTTGTAGGTAACTGTATTTGTCCTTCCTTCATAGAAATGTTGAGAAGATAATATGCAGTAATTGTTATGGTAACATTTCTAGTTTTTAGGAAGAAAGGTGCTACAAACTTCCTGATGTAGCTAATATTGTATTCTATGAAGGCTTATTGTGCTCTTAGTTAAAATTTTAGATTTATTCAATAAACTGCTAGATCTGCTTTTATGAGAATAGAGAACTTAATATTGATGACATTTCAATCATATTACTTGTGATGTTATAATTAGCTATCATATTGACAAAAAGCTACAATTATAGTTTGGAAAGAAAAACAAGATTCCTAAGTAAATATGAACATGTTAAGAACTATATAATTACCCAATGCCATTTTGTCACCAAAGTACTTTTTCCAATTCTGAATGCCAAAACTAAAACAGATTTTGAAGAAATGTCATTAAGATTAAAGGTTAGAAAATAGCCTTAAAGTTTTTAATGAAACAATGAATAGTTTTTCTAGTAAGAAGAAGGCCAGCAGGTGATTCAGTAAACATTTTCAGATATATGGAAAGTTGTAAATAAATGGCAATCTTCTCTTTCAAATTATAAATAGGACAAGAAGAAAAAGTAATAAAATATAAGACAGTTTTAGGTTACTTCAGAGAGTAAGAGTGGTTAAAGAAAAATTCAATCATAAGACATATGGGGAAGAATATACTTACATTACTTTGAATTTGAAATATAGCATAGTCTCTTTGTTTTCAAATGATGAAAATGAGATAATGTTACCAAATCAAAATAACACAACCAATTAGTGACAGCATAATTCCAGTTCTCATATGAAAATCTAGGCCTTTGATTCTTGACACCAGTCTTCCACTGCTTTGCCATTTTTTGTTTCTTTTTTTTTTTTTTTTTTTTTTAATTTTTTATTGGATTTTAGGTTTTGGGGTACATGAGCAGAGCGTGTAAGACAGTTGAGTAAGAACACACATGGCAGTGTGCTTTTCTTTCCTTCTCCCCTTCACCCACATTTGGCATTTCTCCCCAGGCTATCCCTCCCCACCTCCCCCTCCCACTGGCCCTCCCCTTTTCCCCCCAATAGACCCCAGTGTTTAGTACTCCCCTTTCTGTGTCCGTGTGTTCTCATTTTTCATCACCCACCTATGAGTGAGAATATGCAGTGTTTCATTTTCTGTTCTTGTGTCAGTTTGCTGAGGATGACATTCTCCAGATTCATCCATGTCCCTACAAACGACACAAACTCATCATTTCTGATTGCTGCATAATATTCCATGGTGTATATGTGCCACATTTTTCCAATCCATTCTATTATCAATGGGCATTTGGGTTGATTCCAGGTCTTTGCTATTGTAAACAGTGCTGCAATGAACATTCGTGTACATGTGTCCTTATAGTAGAACGATTTATAGTCTTTTGGATATATGCCCAGTAATGGGATTGCTGAGTCAAATGGAATTTCTATTTCTAAGGCCTTGAGGAATCGCCACACTGTCTTCCACAATGGTTGAACTAATTTACACTCCCACCAGCAGTGTAAAAGTGTTCCTTTTTCTCCACATCCTCTCCAGCATCTGTTGTCTCCAGATTTTTTAATGATCGCCATTCTAACTGGCGTGAGATGGTATCTCAATGTGGTTTTGATTTGCATCTCTCTGATGACCAGTGACGATGAGCATTTTTTCATATGATCGTTGGCCTCATATATGTCTTCTTTCGTAAAGTGTCTGTTCATATCCTTTGCCCACTTTTGAATGGGCTTGTTTGTTTTTTTCCTGTAAATCCGTTTGAGTTCTTTGTAAATTCTGGATATCAGCCCTTTGTCAGATGGGTAAACTGCAAATATTTTTTCCCATTCCGTTGGTTGCCGATCCACTCTAGTGACTGTTTCTTTTGCCGTGCAGAAGCTGTGGAGTTTCATTAGGTCCCATTTGTCTATTTTGGCTTTTGTTGCCAATGCTTTTGGTGTTTTGTTCATGAAGTCCTTGCCTACTCCTATGTCCTGGATAGTTTTGCCTAGATTTCCTTCTAGGGTTTTTATGGTGCCAGGTCTTATGTTTAAGTCTTTAATCCATCTGGAGTTAATTTTAGTGTAAGGTGTCAGGAAGGGGTCCAGTTTCTGCTTTCTGCACATGGCTAGCCAGTTTTCCCAACACCATTTGTTAAACAGGGAATCCTTTCCCCCTTGCTTGTTTTTGTCAGGTTTATCAAAGATTGTATAGTTGTAGATATGTTGTGTTGCCTCCGGTGCCTCTGTTTTGTTCCATTGGTCTATATCTCTGTTTTGGTACCAGTACCATGCTGTTTTGATTACTGTAGCCTTGTAGTATAGTTTGAAATCCGGTAGTGTGATGCCCCCCGCTGTGTTCTTTTGCTTAGAATTGACTTGGCTATGCGGGCTCTCTTTTGGTTCCATATGAAGTTCATGGTGGTTTGTTCCAGTTCTGTGAAGAAAGTCAATGGTAGCTTGATGGGGATAGTGTTGATTCTGTAAATTACTTTGGGCAGTATAGCCATTTTCACGATATTAATTCTTCCTAACCATGAACATGGAATGTTTCTCCATCTGTTTGTGTCCTCTCTGATTTCGTTGAGCAGTGGTTTGTAGTTCTCCTTGAAGAGGTCCCTTACGTTCCTTGTGAGTTGTATTCCAAGGTATTTTATTCTTTTTGTAGCAATTGTGAATGGCAGTTCGTTCTTGATTTGGCTTTCCTTAAGTCTGTTATTGGTGTAGACGAATGCTTGTGATTTTTGCACATTGATTTTATATCCTGAGACTTTGCTGAAGTTGCTTATCAGTTTCAGGAGTTTTTGGGCTGAGACAATGGGGTCTTCTAGGTATACTATCATGTCGTCTGCAAATAGAGACAATTTGGCTTCCACCTTTCCTATTTGAATACCCTTTATTTCTTTTTCTTGCCTGATTGCTCTGGCTAGAACATCCAGAACTATATTGAATAGGAGTGGTGAAAGAGGGCATCCTTGTCTAGTGCCAGATTTCAAAGGGAATGCTTCCAGTTTTTGCCCATTCATTATGATATTGGCTGTTGGTTTGTCATAAATAGTTTTTATTACTTTGAGATACGTTCCATCGATACCAAGTTTATTGAGGGATTTTAGCATAAAGAGCTGTTGAATTTTGTCAAATGCCTTCTCTGCGTCAATTGAGATAATCATGTGGTTTTTGTTTTTGGTTCTGTTTATGTGGTGAATTACGCTGATAGACTTGCGTATGTTGAACCAGCCTTGCATCCCCGGGATGAATCCTACTTGATCATGGTGAATAAGTTTTTTGATTTGCTGTTGCATTCGGCTTGCCAATATTTTATTGAAGATTTTTGCATCTATGTTCATCATGGATATTGGCCTGAAGTTTTCTTTTCTTGTTGGGTCTCTGCCGGGTTTTGGTATCAGGATGATGTTGGTCTCGTAAAATGATTTGGGAAGTATTCCCTCTTTTTGGATTGTTTGAAATAGTTTTAGAAGGAATGGTACCAGCTCCTCTTTGTGTGTCTGGTAGAATTCGGCTGTGAACCCGTCTGGACCTGGGCTTTTTTTGTGTGGTAGGCTCTTAATTGCTGCCTCGACTTCTGCCCTTGTTATTGGTCTATTCATAGTTTCAGCTTTCTCCTGGTTTAGGCTTGGGAGGACACAGGAGTCCAGGAATTTATCCATTTCTTCCAGGTTTACTAGTTTATGTGCATAGAGTTGTTTGTAATATTCTCTGATGATGGTTTGAATTTCTGTGGAATCTGTGGTGATTTCCCCTTTATCATTTTTTATTGCATCTATTTGGTTTTTCTCTCTTTTCTTTTTAATCAATCTGGCTAGTGGTCTGTCTATTTTGTTGATCTTTTCAAAAAACCAGCTCTTGGATTTATTGATTTTTTGAAGGGTTTTTCGTATCTCAATTTCCTTCAGTTCAGCTCTGATCTTAGTTATTTTTTGTCTTCTGCTGGGTTTTGAGTTTTTTTGATCTTGCTCCTCTAGCTCTTTCAATTTTGACGATAGGGTGTCAATTTTGGATCTCTCCATTCTCCTCATATGGGCACTTATTGCTATATACTTTCCTCTAGAGACTGCTTTAAATGTGTCCCAGAGGTTCTGGCATGTTGTGTCTTCGTTCTCATTGGTTTCGAAGAACTTCTTTATTTCTGCCTTCATTTCGTTGTTTACCCAGTCAACATTCAAGAGCCAGTTGTTTAGTTTCCATGAAGCTGTGCGGTTCTGGGTCGGTTTCTGAATTCTGAGTTCTAACTTGATTGCACTATGGTCTGAGAGGCTGTTTGTTATGATTTCAGTTGTTTTGCATTTGTTGAGCAGTGCTTTACTTCCAATTATGTGGTCAATTTTAGAGTAGGTGTGATGTGGTGCTGAGAAGAATGTGTATTCTGTGGATTTGGGGTGGAGAGTTCTGTAAATGTCTATCAGGTTTGCTTGCTCCAGGTCTGAGTTCAAGCCCTGGATATCCTTGTTGATTTTCTGTCTGGTTGATCTGTCTAATATTGACAGTGGAGTGTTAAAGTCTCCCACTATTATTGTGTGGGAGTCTAAGTCTCTTTGTAAGTCATTAAGAACTTGCCTTATGTATCTGGGTGCTCCTGCATTGGGTCCATATATGTTTAGGATCGTTAGCTCTTCTTGTTGTATCGATCCTTTTACCATTATGTAATGGCCTTCTTTGTCTCTTTTGATCTTTGTTGCTTTAAAGTCTATTTTATCAGAGACGAGTATTGCAACTCCTGCTTTTTTTTGCTCTCCATTTGCTTGGTAAATCTTCCTCCATCCCTTTATTTTGAGCCTTTGTGTATCCTTGCATGTGAGATGGGTTTCCTGGATACAGCACACTGATGGGTTTTGGATTTTTATCCAATTTGCCAGTCTGTGTCTTTTGATTGGTGCATTTAGTCCATTTACATTTAGGGTTAATATTGTTATGTGTGAATTTGATACTGCCATTTTGATGCTAAGTGGCTGTTTTGCCTGTTAGTTGTTGTAGATTCTTCATTATGTTGATGCTCTTTAACTTTTAGTGTGATTTTGGAATGGCTGGTACTGGTTGTTTCTTTCTATGTGTAGTGCCTCTTTTAGGAGTTCTTGTAAAGCAGGCCTGGTGGTGACAAAATCTCTGAGTACTTGCTTGTTCGCAAAGGATTTTATTTTTCCTTCACTTCTGAAGCTCAGTTTGGCTGGATATGAGATTCTGGGTTGAAAGTTCTTTTCTTTAAGAATGTTGAATATTGGCCCCCACTCTCTTCTGGCTTGTAGTGTTTCTGCCGAGAGATCTGCTGTGAGTCTGATGGGCTTCCCTTTGTGGGTAACTCGACCTTTCTCTCTGGCTGCCCTTAGTATTTTCTCCTTTATTTCAACGTTGTTGAATCTGACGATTATGTGCCTTGGGGTTGCTCTTCTTGCGGAATATCTTTGTGGTGTTCTCTGTATTTCCTGCATTTGAGTGTTTGCCTGTCTTGCTAGGTGGGGGAAGTTTTCCTGGATGATGTCCTGAAGAGTATTTTCCAGCTTGGATTCATTCTCTTCGTCCCCTTCTGGTACACCTATCAAACGTAGATTAAGTCTTTTCACATAGTCCCACATTTCTTGGAGACTTTGTTCATTCCTTTTTGCGCTTTTTTCTCTAATCCTGGTTTCTCGTTTTATTTCATTGAGTTGGTCTTCGACTTCAGATATTCTTTCTTCTGCTTGGTCAATTCGGCTATTGAAAGTTGTGCATGCTTCGCGAAGTTCTCGTATTGTGTTTTTCAGCTCCTTTAATTCATTCATATTCCTCTCTAAGTTATCCATTCTTGTTATTTCTTCATATCTTTTTTTAAGTTCCTTAGTTTCTTTGCATTGATTTAATACATGTTCTTTTAGCTCACAAAAGTTTCTCATTATCCACCTTCTGAAGTCTAATTCCGTCATTTCGTCACAGTCATTCTCCGTCCAGCTTTGCTCCCTTGCTGGTGAGGAGTTTTGGTCATTTCTAGGAGGCGAGGTGTTCTGGTTTCGGGTGTTTTCCTCCTTTTTTCGCTGGTTTCTTCCCATCTTTGTGGGTTTATCCGCTTGTCGTCTGCGTAGTTGCTGACTTTTCGATTGGGTCTCTGAGTGGACACCCAGATTGTTGATGATGAAGTATTTCTGTTACTTGGTTTTTCTTCTACCAGCCTAGCCCCTTCGCTGTACGACTGCTGAGGTCCACTCCAGGCCCTGCTTGTCTGGGGTGCACCTCTAGCAGCTGTGGCACAGTGAGGGATGCTACCCGTTTCTTTTTCTGCTATCTTTGTCCCAGGATGATGCCTGCCAAATGTCAGTCTTTTGGATATAGAGGGGTCAGGGAGCTGCTTGAGGAGACAGTCTGTGTACTTTTTTGGAGCTCAATTGCTGAGCTGTGAGCTCTGTTGTTCATTCAGGGCTGTTAGGCTGCTATGTTTGATTCTGCTGCAACAGAGCTCATTAAAAAAAACCCTTTTTTTCTCAAATGCTCTGTGTTGGGGGGTTCGGGCTTTATTTTTTGATGTCTGATTAGGTGTCCTGCCCAGCTAGAAGGCAGACTAGCCACTGTTTGGCTGTCGTGGCTCCGCCCTGCTGTTGTGTGATTCGCCCTGTTCCTGCAGGCTCTGCTGTGGTCTCCACCACGCCCTGCGGCGGAGTCTCTTCGTTGTAGCGTGTTGCCTCAGCAACGGCAGGCTGCATCAGCAGTGGGTGTGTATCTCAGTAGGGACGGGTTGCCTCAGCAACGGGAGGCTGCGTCAGCAGTGGGCGTGTATCTCAGTAGGGACGGGTTGCCTCAGCAACGGCTGGCTGCATCAGCAGTGGGCGTGTATCTCAGTTGGGGCGGGTTGCCTCGGTAGTGGTGGACGCCCCTCCCCCACAGAGCATCTCGGACCGTCTGCTCGGGACAGTTTGAAATCGCGGTTTTGTTCGTCCCACTGGGTATCCCAAACGATCTGTCCCTGCAATCCCCTGGGCTGGCCTACTGTCCAAGTCTCGTTCAGTCTCAAGTCCAGCCCTCTCAAGTCTCAGGTTGCCGGTTCAACAGGGCACCCAGACAAGCGCACCCTGTGGGGATTGCTGGGTAGGGCCGGCCGCCACCGCCCCGGCTGCCGGCTTCGCCAGGCAGACCTACTGCCTGGCGTCCCGTGTCTTTTTTATACTTGGGAGTTTCCCCGTTCTGTGGGCAACAAAGATCAGTCTGGAAATGCAGCTCAGACTCACTGTTTGCGGATTCAACGAGAGCTCCAATCCTGGGTTGTTCTCACAGCGCCATCTTGAGTCCTCCCCCCATTTTTTGTTTCTTAACTGACTAGTTGGTTTAAATATGGCCTGGAAATTGACAATTATCTCTAAAAGACCTTTCTAGCTTAAAATGCCTGTGATTATCAATGGGTCTATTAATGAATGAGCTCTCCAACCTCTTTCCTTCTGCCATTCACTTGTGAAAAATCTTGTTTTACTTAAGATTTCTTCTTGAGAAGCAAGAGCTCAGATATAAATCTTCTTGAGAAGCAAGAGTTCAGATATCAATCTTAAGTGCTTTTTGTATTAGACTTTTGAACATAAATATCACTAGGCATTTTTAATGCATTATCTCAAACTCTTAAAATTGTATAAAATGTAATTTTATATATTTTCTAACTTCAGAAGCTGAAGTTAAACAAAATAGGTAATTAGCCTTCGTCAGAGTCCTCAAAAGCAGGTAATTTATTCTGATTCCACATTCAGTACGTTTTTTCCAATTTGCTATACTAACCATAATGTAAAAATTTCAACCAGAATGCCTAATTTGTATAGCAAGCAGTGACTGTCTTAAGATAACAATTTTATTCCTAAAACAGTTGTTCACATGTAAAATAAAATGACTGTTCTTTGTTTTCATTGCATTCATTGCAATTTAGTATTCATCTACTTTCTCTTTTCTTTCAGGCCTGTATGTGGAATCAGAGGGAAAACGCTCATAATTAACCTGCCAGGTAGCAAGAAAGGATCTCAGGTAAATCACCTGGACATACAAATGGTTTAGTTTAAGAACTTTTGACCAGCTGTGAAAGTTAGCCAGCCAAAAAGTTGGAGCACTCCACAAGACTTCCCTCACTTCTAATACCAATTGTAGGATTCCCAAAGTCAGTCTCAGGTTCAATAATTAAGTGGAAAGACATAGAACTGAATAAAAACTGTTATACTTACAGTTATGGTTTTTTATGGGGAAAGGATGCAGATTAAAATCAGCCAAGAGAAGAAGTGCATTAGACAAAGTCCAGGAATACTACCAAACACAGAGCTTCTATTGTCCTCTCCCTGTAGAGTCATGAATGCTTTACTCTCCTGGCATTCATGCATGATAATATACTTGTAATACTGCCAATCAGAGAAGCTCACCTGAGTTTTTGATGTCCACGTTTTTTTTTTGCAGTGCATTATATTTTGCCCATGTGAATTAACATTAGTCTTTAGCACTTCCAGAGATTAGACTGATACTGTTGGTCTCCAGTACCTTCCAGAACGGACACCATGTGGCCCAAAGTCCCCATTATAAGTAATATTGTTAGAATGTCCAGTGGCCAAAACTATCAAATAAACAAAGACACTCCTGTCACATGTGACATTCTGAGGACCTAGATATCTCCACTTAGTTAAGGCAACTATTTTTACCCTCAGACTCTCTTTGGGTACTGTTAATTCTTCGCTCTACATACAAGCTACCTTCTGGCCTTTGGCCAAGGCTTTTTTTTTTTTGGATGGCAATACAGTCATATTTCTCTGGGCATCTGTATTTACTATGGCATTTATGTGACAGACACAGCAGTAGTATTAGTGTGATTATGCCTAAGATTTTGCCCAGGCAGTGTAGGGTATGAATAGATTTAGAGAAATAACTAATCCACTAAAGCCATTATACACATTTTCATAATTTTGTATTAATTTACTAATTTATCACCTTGATCTACCACTGTTGATATGTTTGTGTATCATACAAATTAGCTGATAGTGGCAGGTGTAGTGGCTTACACCTGTAATCTCAGTACTTTGGGAGGCTAAGGTGAGCAGATCATCAGAGGTCAGGAGTTTGAGACCAGCCTGGCCAACATGGAGAAACCACATCTCTACTAAAAATAAAAAATTAGCTGGGCATGGTGGCACATGCCTATAATCCCAGCTACTCAGGAAGCTGAGGTAGGAGAATCACTTGAACCTGGGAAGTGGAGGTTGCAGTAAGCCAAGGTCATGCCATTGCGCTCCAGCCTGGGCAGCAAGAGTGGAACTCCCTCTTATAAAATAAAAAACAAAAAAAGAAATTAGCTGATGGTTTCCTAAGTTCAGTTCTTCCTCAAGCCAATTATTTTCTATTGACATTATATCCTGAGAAGGCTTTAAATCAGTTTCCCAATACATTTGGCCATAACCTAAAAAATAAAGTCAAAAGATACTGGCACATTATTAGTCTGTCTCAGACATTAACAATTAGCTTGTTCATCATCATATGACCAGAATGCCTCCCAGAATGATGCTACTCACGTTTGCAGGCTTTTGGATTCCAAAAATAGGAGTGGTCTCAGCAATGTATGACTTCATCCTTTCATGCATCTGTTATAGTTGAGCTAAGAAACAATATCATCTCTTGTTCTGAACCTCTTTGGAGATACCAGCACAGTATTATTTCCTTTACTGCATAACCTATTCATTCATTCCTTTACCCTCAGCTACCATTCCTCCTTCTATTTATACCCAAACTTTTCTACCTTTTAAAGAGTTGTAAGGTTTGGCCACTGTGCTGATTTGGATTGCCATTGGTAATACTAGTTTAGCAAGTTCTTTCTGCATAGTCTATTCCTATTCATACAGAGTAGGACTGTATAAGTAAAAAACCAGTAGACTGTCTTAACCCACTAGGCAGTACAACTGTATTCACTGTCAACCCTGATTTGGACAGATAAGGTGAAGAGAAGGTCTACCCCCTCAGGACTTTAGGAATTCTAAACCCACAGTTACAGTTTCTTGCTTAGGAATCACCTCTGCTTCTGGTACCCACAATTGCAGCCCTGGTCCTGAGACTACTGCATCTGGTAGGAAAAAAAAAAAAAAAGAAAGAAAGTTGAAATTATGTGAGGGGAAAAGAGAAAGTACAGTCATAAAGGAAAAAGTAAAATCAAATCAGCACCTTTTCCCAACCCCTTCTTTCCTAGAAAGGTGAAGGAATCTATCTAGTAGGGACCTTTCTTTGCCCTTTCCCCGTGTTGAATATGATCACACAATCATGAAGGCATGTAATCCAGCCCTTCATACCTTTATCTCCTCCAACTTCAGACAACAAATATTTCTTTTTTTTTTTCTTTTTATTTCTTTTTTCCTTTTTTTTTTAATTGCATTTTAGGTTTTGGGGTTCATGTGCAGAACATGCAAGATAGTTGCATAGGTACACACATGGCAGGGTGTTTTGCTGCCTTCCTCCCCTTCACTCACATTTGGCATTTCTCCCCAGGTTATCCCTCCCCAGCTCCCCACTCTGTTGTCCTTCCACTATTCCCCCCAATATACCCTAGTGTGTAGTACTCCCTTCCATGTGTCCATGTGTTCTCATTTTTCATCACCCGCCTATGAGTGAGAATACGCAGTATTTCATTTTCTGTTCTTGTGTCAGTTTGCTGAGAATGATGTTCTCCAGATTCATCCATGTCCCTACAATCAACACGAACTCATCATTTTTTATTGCTGCATAAAATTCCATGGTGTATATGTGCCACATTTTCCCAATCCAGTCTATCATCGATGGGCATTTGG
Source organism: Callithrix jacchus (assembly GCF_049354715.1). NCBI lineage: Eukaryota > Metazoa > Chordata > Mammalia > Primates > Cebidae > Callithrix > Callithrix jacchus. Next base: position 101,850,154 of record NC_133509.1, read on the forward strand.
GTTAGTTCCAGGTCTTTGCTATGGTAAACAGTGCTGCAATTAACATTCGTGTGCATGTGTCCTTATAGTAGAACGATTTATAGTCCTTTGGACATATACTCAGTAATGGGATTGCTGGCTCAAATGGAATTTCTATTTCTAAGGCCTTGAGGAATCACCACACTGTCTTCCACAATGGTTGAACTAGTTTACACTCCCACCAACAGTGTAAAAGTGTTCCTTTTTCTCCACATCCTCTCCAGCATCTGTTGTCTCCAGATATTTTAATGATCGCCATTCTAACTGGTGTGAGATGGTATCTCAATGTGGTTTTGATTTGCATCTCTCTAATGACCAGTGATGATGAGCATTTTTTCATATGTTTGTTGGTCTCTGGTATGTCTTCTTTTGTAAAGTGTCTGTTCATATCCTTTGCCCATTTTTGAAAGGGCTTGTTTGTTTTTTCCTGTAAATCTGTTTGAGTTCTTTGTAAATTCTGGATATCAGCCCTTTGTCAGATGGGTAAACTGCAAACATTTTTTCCCATTCTGTTGGTTGCCTATTCACTCTAGTGACTGTTTCTTTTCTCGTGCAGAAGCTGTGGAGTTTGATTAGGACCCATTTGTCTATTTTGGCTTTTGTTGCCAATGCTTTTGGTGTTTTGGTCATGGAGTCCCTGCCTACTCCTATGTCCTGAATAGTTTTGCCTAGATTTTCTTCTAGGGTTTTTATGGTGCCAGGTCTTATGTTTAAGTCTTTAATCCATCTGGAGTTAATTTTAGTATAACATGTCAGGAAGGGGTCCAATTTCTACTTTCTGCACATGGCTAGCCAGTTTTCCCAACACCATTTATTAAACAGGGAATCCTTTCCCCATTGTTTGTTTTTGTCAGCTTTATGAAAGATTGTATGGTTGTAGATATGTTGCGTTGCCTCCGATGCCTCTGTTTTGTTCCATTGGTCTATATCTCTGTTTTGGTACCAGTACCATGCTGTTTTGATTACTGTAGCCTTGTAGTATAGTTTGAAGTCTGGTAGTGTGATGCCCCCCACTGTGTTATTTTTACTTAGAATTGAATTGGCTATGCAGGCTCTCTTTTGGTTCCATATGAAGTTCATGGTGTTTTTTTCCAATTCTGTGAAGAAAGTCAATGGTAGCTTGATGGGGATAGTGTTGATTCTGTAAATCACTTTGGGGAGTATAGCCATTTTCACAATATTAATTCTTCCTAACCATGAACATGGAATGTTTCTCCCTCTGTTTATGTCGTCTCTTATTTCGTTGAGCAGTGGTTTGTAGTTTTCTTTGAAGAGGCCCCTTATGTTCCTTTTAAGTTGTATTCCTAGGTATTTTATTCTTTTTGTAGCAATTGTGAATGGCAGTTCATTCTTGATTTGGCTCTCTTTAAGTCTCTTATTGATGTATAGGAATGCTTGTGATTTTTGCACATTGATTTTGTATCCTGAGACTTTGCTGAAGTTGCTTTTCAGTTTCAAGAGTTTTTGGGCTGAGGAGATGGGGTCTTCTAGGTATACTATCATGTCGTCTGCAAATAGAGACAATTTGGCTTCCACCTTTCCTATTTGAATACGCTTTATTTCTTTTTCTTGCCTGATTGCTCTGGCTAGAACTTCCAGTACTATATTGAATAGAAGTGGTGAGAAAGGGCATCCTTGTCTAGTGCCAGATTTCAAAGGGAATGCTTCCAGTTTTTGCCCATTCAGTATAATATTAGCTGTTGGTTTGTCATAAATAGCTTTTATTACTTTGAGATACGTTCTGTTAATACCGAGTTTATTGAGGGTTTTTAGCATAAAGGGCTGTTGAATTTTGTCAAAGGACTTCTCTGCATCAATTGAGATAATCATGTGATTTTTGTTTTTGGTTCTGTTTATGTGGTGAATTATGTTTATAGACTTGCGTATGTTGAACCAGCCTTGCATCCCCGGGATGAATCCTACTTGATGATGGTGGATAAGCTTTTTGATGTACTGTTGCAATCAGCTTGCCAATATTTTATTGAAGATTTTTGCATCTATGTTCATCATGGATATTGGCCTGAAGTTTTCTTTTCTTGTTGGGTCTCTGCTGGGATTTGGTATCAGGATGATGTTGGTCTCATAAAATGATTTGGGAAGGATTCCCTCTTTTTTCATTATTTGGAATAGTTTCAGAAGGAATGGTACCAGCTCCTCTTTGTGTGTCTGGTAGAATTTGGTGTGAACCCATCTGGACCTGGGCTTTTTTTGTGTGGTAGGCTCTTAATTGCTGCCTCAACTTCAGACCTTGTTATTGGTCTGTTCATAGTTTCGGCTTCCTCCTGGTTTAGGCTTGGGAGGACACAGGAGTCCAGGAATTTATCCATTTCTTCCAGGTTTACTAGTTTATGTGCGTAGAGTTGTTTGTAATATTCTCTGATGATGGTTTGAATTTCTGTGGAATCTGTGGTGATTTCCCCTTTATCGTATATTATAGCATCTATTTGGTTTTTCTCTCTTTTCTTTTTAATCAATCTGGCTAGTGGTCTGTCTATTTTGTTGATCTTTTCAAAAAACCAGCTCTTGGATTTATTGATTTTTTTGAAGGGTTTTTCTTGTCTCTATCTCCTTCAGTTCTGCTCTGATCTTAGTTATTTCTTGTCTCCTGCTAGGTTTTGAGTTTTTTCGATCTTGCTCCTCTAGCTCTTTCAATTTTGACGATAGGGTATCAATTTTTTATCTCTCCACTCTTCTCATCTGGGCACTTATTGCTATATATTTTCCTCTGGAGACTGCTTTAAATGTGTCCCAGAGATTCTGGTATGTTGTGTCTTCGTTCTTGTTGGTTTCAAAGAACTTCTTTATTTCTGCCTTCATTTCATTCATCCAGTCAACATTCATGAGGCAGTTGTTCAGTTTCCATGAAGCTGTGCGGTTCTGAGTTAGTTTCTGAATTCTGAGTTCTAACTTGATTGCACTATGATCTGAAAGACCATTTGTTATTATGTCAATTGTTTTGCATTTGCTGAGGAGTGATTTACTTCCAGTTATGTGGTCAATTTTAGAGTAGGTGTGATGTGGTGCTGAGAAGAACGTATATTCTGTGGATTTGGGGTGGAGAGTTCTGTAAATGTCTGTCAGGTTTGCTTGTTCCTGGTCTGAGTTCAAGCCCTGGATATCCTTGTTAATTTTCTGTCTGGTTGATCTGTCTGATATTGACAGTGGAGTGTTAAAGTCTCCCACTATTATTGTGTGGGAGTCTACGTCTCTTTGTAAGTCATTAAGAACTTGCCTTATATATCTGGGTGCTCCTGTATTGGGTCCATATGTATTAGAATTGTTAGCTCCTCTTGTTGTATCTATCCTTTTACCATTATGTAATGACCTTCCTTTTCTCTTTTGATCTTTGTTGCTTTAAAGTCTATTTTATCAGAGACAAGAATTGCAACTCCTGCTTTTTTTTTTTTTTTTTTTTTTGCTCTCCATTTGCTTGGTTAATCTTCTTCCATCCCTTTATTTTGAGCCTTTGTGTATCCTTGCATGTGAGATGGGTTTCCTGGATACAGCACACCGATGGGTTTTGGTTTTTTATCCAATATGCCAGTCTGTGTCTTTTGATTGGTGCATTTAGCCCATTTACATTTAGGGTTAATATTGTTATGTGTGAATTTGATACTGCCATTTTGATGCTAGCTGGCTGTTTTGCCCGTTAGTTGATGCAGATTCTTCATTTTGTTGATGCTCTTTAGCATTTGGTATGTTTTTGGAATGGCTGGTACTGGTTGTTTCTTTCTATGTGTAGTGCCTCTTTCAGGAGCTCTTATAAAGCAGGCCTGGTGGTGATAAAATCTCTGAGTACTTGCTTGTTCGCAAAGGATTTTATTTTTCCTTCACTTCTGAAGCTCAGTTTGGCTGGATATGAAATTCTGGGTTGAAAGTTCTTTTCTTTAAGGATGTTAAATATTGGCCCCCACTCTATTCTGTCTTGTAGCGTTTCTGCCAAGAGATCTGCTGTGAGTCTGATGGGCTTCCCTTTGTGGGTGACCCGACCTTTCTCTCTGGCTGCCCTTAGTATTTTATCCTTCATTTCAACCCTGGTGAATCTGACGATTATGTGCCGTGGGGTTGCTCTTCTTGCGGAATATCTTTGTGGTGTTCTCTGTATTTCCTGGACTTAAATATTGGCCTGTCTTGCTAGGTTGGGGAAATTTTCCTGGATAGTATCCTGAAGAGTATTTTCCAGCTTGGATTCATTCTCTTTGTCACATTCTGGTACACCTATCAAACGTAGGTTAGGTCTCTTCACATAGTCCCACATTTCTTTGAGGCTTTGTTCATTCCTTTTTGCATTTTTTTCTCTAATCTTGCCTTCTCATTTTATTTCATTGAGTTGATCTTTGACTTCTGATATTCTTTCTTCTGCTTGGTCAATTCGGCTGTTCAAACTTGTGCATGCTTCACGAAGTTCTCGTGTTGTGTTTTTCAGCTCCTTCAATTCATTCATATTCCTCTCTAACTTGTCCCTTCTGGTTAGCATTTCCTCGAATCTTTTTTCAAGGTTCTTAGTTTCTTTGCATTGATTTAGAACATGTTCTTTTAGCTCACAGAAGTTTCTCATTACTGTTCTGAAGTCTGATTCCATCATTTCGTCACACTCATTTTCCGTCCAGCTTTGTTCCCTTGCTGGTGAGGAGTTTTGGTCCTTTGTAGGAGGTGAGGTCTTCTGGTTTCAGGTGTTTTCCTCCTTTTTGCACTGGTTTCTTCCCATCTTTGTGGATTTATCCACCTGTCGTCTGATTAGTTGCTGACTTTTCGACTGGGTCTCTGAGTGGGCGCCCAGATTGTTGATGATGAAGTATTTCTGTTATTTGCTTTTCCTTCTACCAGTCTAGTCCCTCTGCTGTACAACTGCTGAGGTCCACTCCAGGCCCTGATTGTCTGGGGTACACCTGTAGCAGCTGCGGAACAGTGAGGGATGCTACTAGTTTCTTTTTCTGCTATCTTTGTCCCAGAATGATGCCCGCCAAAGGTCGGTCTGATCAGTCCTTTTTCAGGTGACTCTTTGGATATACAGGGGTCAGGGAGCTGCTTGAGAAGACGGTCTGTACTTTATAGGAGCTCAAGTGCTGAGCTGTGAGCTCCATTGTTCATTCAGAGCTGTTAGGCTGATACGTTTAAGTCCACTGCAGCAGACCTCATAAAACCCCTTTTTTCCCTCAGATGCTCTGTCTCGGGGAGTTAGGGCTTTCTTTATGAGTATCCATTGCACTGTTCTGCCCAGCTAGGAGGCAGTCTAGTCACTATTTCCCTCCAAGGCTCCGCCCTGCTGGCATGGGATCTGCCCTGTTGCCATGGGTTCCGCCCTGCTGCCGTGGGCTCTGCCCTGTTTCCACAGTCTCTGCCCTGTGGCAGAGTCTTTCTATTGTGGTGGGTTGCCTTGGCAACGGCAGGCTGTGTCAGTAGTGGGAGTGTATCTCAGTAGGGGCGGATTGTCTCAGTAATGTTGGATGCCCCTCCTCCACTGAGCTGCACCGTTCTGGGTTCAGCTGTGCCCGCAGTGAAACTCTCAACCCCGAGCATTTCGAATCACTGTTTTGTTATTCCCTGTGGGGGAGAAACCCACCAAGCCTGATCACCTGGCTCCCTGCCTCAGAGCGCTTTTTTTTTTTAAGTTGAACTGTTGACTCTCTCCCAGGTGTTTCAATCGCCTGCTGATAGGGCACCGGGATCTGTGTTATTTCCCATGCAGCAACTTACTGTGCTGGGTCAAACACCGCTTCCCAGGAATCTCCTGGTCTGGCTTACTGTCCAACTCCTGTTTAATCAGATGGAAATGCTAATCTGCCCTTCCAAATCTCAGACTGCCAGTTTAACAGGGCACCCAGACCAGTGCGTTTTGTGCGGAGTGTGCAGAGTGCCGCTGCGCTGCGGCGCCGGCCAAAGCGGCCTCACCCACCGAAACAGCTGCGCTAGCATCCCATGTCTCTCCTACACCTGGGAATTTTCCCGTTCTCTGGGCAACAAAGATCCATCTGGAAATGCGGCTTTACTGAGAGCTGCAATCCTGAGTTGTTCTTACCGCGCCATCTTGAATTCCCCCCCAGACAACAAATATTTCAATCACCCATTCTATTGTCTATCAAGTTATTACACTTAGGATGAAAATGTGTTCTTCAGTCAGAAGAAATATGACTCAGGAATCCAAATTGGTCCAGTATCTTCTGTTCTGGTCGTTTTATACTCCTCTGAGCATTTGCATCTACCTCCAGCTGAGCCAAACCTTGTCAAGAGCAAACGTCTATTTCTGTTAGGACCCACTAGGAGCATCTAGAAGCTACCAGCATCAGTCTGACTTACTAGCTCTGTACAGAGTCTTCCGTCTTTGGAATCTGCTTCATAGCCCTCTGTGGTGTCTGTCTGTCTTGTTGGCAGACAGAAAGTTAGAATTGGCATTTTATGCCTCAGAGGGGACAAGAGGAATATATCTGGATTCAGCCCATCTTGGCATGCTGCAGTGCCCTGGTGTCTACTCATCTCATGGGATCAAGTGCCCACATCAAGCAAGCATACTTGGATGTCTACTTCCCAGGTCTAATCAAGTTTTGACGCTGGAAGGGAATTCTTCTAATGAACATCAACATATGCTACTTTACTGCACCCACTTAAACTCCCAGAGTGATTTCCATAGGGCCACACCCCATATGGGCATTTCTTTCATAGGTCAGTTTTCTATTCAGCTTCTGCCTCACTGTATAGATAGGCTATTAGACACTGCTCATGAGTTAGTAAAAACCCAAACATAAGGGCACACTTCATGCAGGTCAGCCCATCAAGTTGATCTGTTTTTACTTTCTTCAGTCAGAGTAGCAGCCTTCCAAACAGGATGCTGTCTGTTTACTTTGGACTGTCCTCTATAAACTAGGCAGATCTTTCTTGGTCAGTGGAGAGCTGAGCTATTTACAAGGCATCAGTCAAGTGACCCAAGTGGTCATAGGAACCAGCCTCAGATGCTTATAAATTCAGCCCTAGGGAAAAGTGGCTACATACTTGTGAGTACCCCCCTTATGTTTCTCTGATAGCATGATCCTATATGCACTATTTCCATTTTATAATAGAGCTCTTCTGGGCACTACCTTCCTCTTTAGAGCATTCTGCTGATTATTCAAGACATTAATGGGTATTGCAAGTTTCAAGGTTATTTTATGTCCTTCAGTCATAAAGACAGTCTCAAATTTTAATAGTAAGCTAGTAACTGTCTCTCAATTTTGAAATTTATTGGCCCAAAATTCCAGCACTCATCACTGGGTGGCACACACAGGTTTTTGCCATGAACCCTACTCTGTACGCCACAGAGGGCTACTGTACAGCAAATTCTAGATCTGTGTTGGCTTAGACAATCATATTGATTCCTATTTAGCATGTTTCATCACTATTGGTAGAAGGATGATTTACATGTCTTCTGTTTTACAACCTAAGGGAAGCGTGCCCCATTCAAACACAATATTCATCCTCATAATATATTTAGGTAATGAAGACTCAACCACTTCACATAAAGTTCACTGTTAAAATATTCTAATTTTCTTTCAAACTTTCACCTTAATTAATTAATTGCTATTTCCTCCTAATCTGACTATGCCCTTCCATTGGTACTTCAACAGATTTTAGATTCACAGTTGACTCCAATGTCAGGAAGTCCTAGAATAGTCTCTTCTCTGCCCCCTGATCATTTTACCCATACATGTGCATATGGTCCTGGAGCTCCAGCCCTGGCTTGGGCCAAGAGCCTCAGACCTTTTTGTCAGACCTTATCTTGATTAGATTGTGAAACAGTCACCTCGGGCAATTCAAAATCAGATTTCTTATAGTTATCTTTGCCTTCTCATTTTAAAAATTCCTTTAAACTAAATAGAGAAGATTTGCTTAGGACGTTTGAATGGCCAGTGTTTGGAGACCAGCAGGAGCTCCCAGCTGTTCACCCAACCTACAACAATGCAAAAGTAAAACCTTTGTTTTACCTCCATCAGTGGTCAGTGTATTTATCAGTTTCTTAATAACCATTTCAATATTTCTATCCTCCTAGGACAAGTCCCTTGAATCTCACTCTTTCCTATTCTCTTCTGAATCAATCTAACTTATTCATTGTTTATTGTTTCAATAAAACTTTTTTTTTTTGTAAGTGGCTCTGTGACTAACAGCTATATATCAGATTACACAGAATCCAAGCTTGACCCAACCTTATGATCCACCCCAACATGTCTTCCTTACTTTCATTTTAGATAGTGTAGATAACAATAACCAAGAGATTGTGTGGTTAGCTTCTTTCTTTACATTTTGCATCTCCTTATACATCCAGTAAGACAACTTCTTGGGAACTATCTCCATTAAGCAATTCCATACTGTGATTGACCCTGTCTCCATTCAGGGATCAAAGGTTCATCATCCCACACCCTCTCTTCACTTCCTAAGCTATGTATTTCAGTGAGTCAGGGTTTTTCTAGGAAATCCCATTTTTGACACCAACTGTAAGGAGTTTTAGCCAACTGCAAAAAATAACCACCTACAAATGTGTAGTACTCCACTAAATTGCCCTCACTTCTGACCCTAATCACAAATTCAGGGGATTCTAAAAGGACCTTCAGGTTTAATAATTCACTCGCATTCATGGAACTCACAGAAAACTGTTATGATTATTATTCATTGAAATAAAAAAGGAAAGAATATGAATTAAAGTCAGCCAAGGGAGAAAGTACATAGAGAACCTCTGCAGAGTCTAGCAGAGGTAACAAACAAGGAACTTGTGTTGTCCTCTTTGGGGACATGGACATGTCGCCCTTCTGGCATCAGTCTGTGATACCAGCTGGAGTAATGCCAGCTGGGGATGCTCACCTGAGCCTTTGGTATCCAGAGCTTTTACTGAGACTCAAACACATACCACCAGTGTGGCTGACCTGTAATCTTTAATCCTAAATTAGAGAGAAGTAATTGGGGGCCTTCCATATAGAAAGTGGGATCAGAAGGCCAAGAAAGGGAATAGGAAAAGGGAATATATATATCCAAGTCACTTAGGAACCTTTATGCAGGTGCAAAAAACTTATATGAAAGTGGCCACAAGACTGTTTAATAGACAGATGAATGAAACTCCATGTTTACTTTTAGACACCAAAGCTTTGTGTGAAATCTTGAATTAATGGGGAAGGAGGAAGGGTAGGCCATGCCTGTCTGTTTTTTTACTGATACCTTCCCCTCATTCCTGAACTGTAGTCTAGCAATGTTAGACTGTCTCTGGTGGCCAAAGTCCGTAAGCAAACAAAGACATTACTATTAGGCATTGTTAGAAATGCACGCTTTGAATGAAGAGGCCCCCTCAAACAGGTTTTGTATGAGCAACATGGCTGTTTATTCACTTGAGTTCAGGTGGGCTAAGGCCGAAAAGGGCATTAGTAAAGGGCAGTGGGATAGGAGTTGGTTTTATAGGTTTGGGGTGGGCAGTGGAAAGTTTCAGAGTAAGATTAGTTACAGTGGTGGGGGTAGGGGCAAGGAGTATACATTACCTTGAGTTTAGTTTCAATGGCAGGTGGGATAAGAGTAGTTCAGATGGTAAGGTGGGGTGAGGAGTATTCACATTATTATGATAACAGTTAAGATGGCAGGGTGGGGTGAGGGGGCGGGGGTGATCAGCCTAGGCAGGCAGGAAGGCAGGACTTTAGACTTTCTGGGTCCTGGCTTGCACACGGAGGCCTGACAGGCATGAAATTCCAAGGACATAGAGCTCACTCCCAGAAGCTGAGGGTACAGGCTAGACCTCTCCTCAGTCAAGGTTAAATTCTTTACTACACAATCTTTAAACAGTAAACTGACCGAGCCATACAAAAATAGGTCAGGAGATTTAGACATCTTTCCAGGTGTTATGTAATCCTCTAAAAACTTTTAAGATTTTGTTTACATCTTTGATTTTAAGCTAATACTTCAAATGTGAAAGAGAAAGACCTCCACCTATTCTGCAAATATATCTGTACTTATGTTCTGGTTTTTAAGTTCTCACCTATTCTCTTTTGGTTATATATTATAGATAATAGGGAGCACCTCAGCAGCAGGTTATATTGACTTTATGCAGTGCTCTTTATAGCTTATTTTATATTTTACCTGCTGTACAATGTTGCCTCGCTATACTTTATGATGGTACTTAGAACTTTAGTTCTTTGGACAAAATAATCTGGTTCTCACGTGGTTGTTAGTTTTAGTGCCCTGCTCTAGCTAAAAATATGAAACCTCTTTCCTGCTTCTTTTAAAACAATTTCAGTACCAATAAATCTTTGTTTATTCATTGAATTTCCCCAAGAAAAGGAGAAGGGAAGGGAAAACAGTCAGCATATGTGTTAAAAATTGATTACACGATGGGAAGAGAAGTAGCCAGTATAGCAAAATCAACCATCAATTAATATACTCCAGTTGTGGGGTCACCAAAGCCCAAAGGGGCTCAATCTCCAGCACTTCAAGAATGAGGGGATAGGATCAGGAAAGTAACAGACAGGTACAGGCTACCTTCCCTCCCCATAAATTCAAGATTTCACACAAAGGTTTGGTGTCTAGTAGTAAACATAGAGTTTCATTTGTCTGTCTATTGAACAATCTTTTGGCCACTTTGATGTAAGTTTCTTCCACCTGTGTAAAAGTTCCTGCATGACTTGGATATAAATATTTATATTCCTTTACTTAGCCTCATGAGACCACTTTCTGCATGGAAGACCCTCGGTTGCTTCTCTCTACTTTTGGATTAAAGATTAAGTAGATTTGGCCCATCCAAAATATAGCAGTGTCTTAAGCGTTTGGCATGAATCACATCAAGAAATGGTCTTGACTCAGAAGGTTGGTAACAAGGGATGGAATGTTCCTAGTTTCTTCAGGAATTTTCTATAAATCATTTAAGAACTATGCAAATAATGAAATAATTAAATATGTATGTGTGTAGGTATGTAGGTTTTATCTCAGGGAGGAAGGGATGGAAAAGAGGGTAGTATACATGTTTCTAGCATGTATGTATTTATTTAGTTTTTAGAAACAGAGTCTCACTGTGTCACCCCAGCTGGTATGCAGTTAAACAATCATATCTCACTGCAGCCTTAAACTCTTGGGCTTCTTGCCTATTTTTCCTGACTTTCTCATAATGCGTCTTTAAACTACCAAGTTGTATACTCAAATTTTACTTTAAAAAAAATGCAGTGCATGCTTTTTTTTTTTTAAGAGAATCTGATTCTGACCATCCATGCCTGTCCTCAATCTTTATTTTTTCCATGTTTTTGGGGTACAGATGGTATTTGGGTACATGAGTAAGTTCTTTAGTGGTGATTTGTGAGATCCTGGTGCACCCACCAACCAAGCAGTATACACCACACCATATTTGTTGTCTTTTATCCCTTACCCACCTCCCACCCTTTCCCACAAGTCCCCAAAGTCCATTTTATCATTCCTACCCCTTTGCATCCTCATAACTTAGCTCCCACATATCAGTGAAATATACAATGTTTAGCTTTCCATTCATGAGTTACTTCACTTAGAATAATAGTCTCTAATCTCATCCAGGTCATTGCAGATGCTGTTAATTTATTCCTTTTTACGGCTGAGTAGTATTCCTTCATATATATATATACATCATATATATGATGTATATATGTGTATTATACATATATATGATGTATATATGTGTATATACATATATATGATGTATATATACATGTATATATGATCTGTACATATATATCATATACATATATGTATACATATATATGTGTATACATACATGTATATTATATATACACATATATATCATTGTGTCGCATTGCAGTTTTGATTTGCATTTCCCTGATCATTAGTGATGTTGAGCATTTTTTCATATATTTGTTAGCCATTTGTATATCTTCTTTTGAGAACTGTCTATTAATGTCATTAGCCCACTTTTTGATGTGATTGTTTTTTTTTCTTATGGAATTGTTTGAGTTCGTTGTAGATTCAGGATAGTAGTCCTTTGTCAGATGTATAGTTTGTGAAGATTACAAAACACTGTGGAAAGAACTCATAGATGACAGAAACAAATGTAAACACATCCCATGCTCATGAATTAGTAGAATCAATATTGTGAAAATGACCATACTGCCAAAAGCAATCTACAAATTCAGTGCAATCCCCATCAAAATACCACCATCATTCTTTCAGAGTTAAGAAAAACAATTCTAAAATTCATATGGAATCAAAGAAGAGCCTGCATAGCCAAAGCAAGACTAAGCAAAAAGAACATATCTGAAGGCAACCATACTACCTGATTCCAGACTAAACTGTAAGGCCATAGTCACCAAAACAGTGTAGTACTGGTATAAAAATAGGCACATAGATCAATGGAACAGAATATAGAACCCAGAAATAAAACCAAACACACCTATCTGATCTTCAACAAAGCAAACAAAAACATAAGGTAGGGAAAGGACAACAAATGTTGCTGGGGTAATTGGCAGTCCATTTAGCCATGTAGGAGAATGAAACTGGATCCTCAACTCTCACTTTACATAAAAATCAACTCAAGATGGATTAAGTACCTAAACCTAAGACCTGAAACTATAAAAATTCTAGAAGGTAACATTGGAGAAACCCTTCTAGACATTGGCTTAGACGAGAATTTCATGATCAAAAACCCGAAAGCAACTGCAATAAAAACAAAGATAAATAGCTGGGACCTAATTAAACTAAGGAGCTTTTGCATGGCAAAAGGAACAGTCAGCAGAATATATCCTTTTATACCACTGTTGTTCCTTAGCTTATACAGAATACTGTAATTTATGTTATGCGTATTTCATGGCATATTGCTAAGACAATGTTTTACATATGATACATGCTTGAGATTGATGGAGGGAAATGCAGATCCAAAATCACAAATCAATTTGATTTCCACCATCTTACATAACTACAAAAGTGCTTAATCTTAATTTTTTTCTTTCTCTGGCATACAGGAATGCTTTCAGTTCATACTGCCAGCTCTACCTCATGCCATTGACCTTCTACGTGATGCCATTGTAAAAGTAAAGGAGGTGCATGATGAACTTGAAGATTTGCCTTCCCCGCCACCTCCTCTTTCCCCTCCTCCTACAACCAGTCCCCATAAACAGACAGAAGATAAAGGGGTTCAATGTGAGGAAGAGGAAGAAGAGAAGAAAGACAGTGGTGTTGCTTCAACAGAAGATAGTTCCTCATCACATATAACTGCAGCAGCCATTGCTGCCAAGGTAAGCCTGATGAAAGATACTCAGAGGTCTAAAGGACCCACAGGTAAATGTACTGGTTTTATCTGTTTTCCATCCTATCCCTCCATACATTTAATACTTTTTCAGAGAACCCTAAAAAAATAACTGGTATGGGCTGGGCATGGTGGCTTATGCCTATAATCCCAGCATTTTGGGAGGCTGAGGCAGCTGATCACAAGGTCAGGAGTTCAAGACCAGCCTGGCCAATATGGTGAAACCCCATCTCTACTAAAAATACAAAAGTTAGCTGGGTGTGGTGGTGGGCGCCACCTACTTGGGAGGCTGAGACAGGAGAATCGCTTGAACCTGGGAGGTGGAGGTTGCGGTGAGCCAAGATTGTGCCAGTGCACTCCAACCTGGGCAACAGAGCGAGACTCCATCTCAAATAAATAGATAAATAAATAAATAGGATGTCCATGACACTCCACTACTATGTTTCCTTCTTGATATAGATTCCTTGAGGGCACTGAGGTTTATTCTGAGACCTGAGGCATTACTGATGAGCTGTTACCTATTGAAGTAATAGCTACAATGATAAACAATGTGACATTTCAGAACTCTTTGGAGAAGTCATTTTTGTGGACATATTAAATATATAATGTTTATATATTCAGAATATCAAAACTTCACAAATTCTTAAAGGAACAGCAAACTGAAGGTAAAAGACCTTAGATGATTCAACAATGAGTTGGTAAATATTAATAAAGATTTTTGTAAAGACAAAGCTTTTCAGCAGTTGTTGAATGTTTCTTAACTAATAACTTATTCAAATATTGCTTGAACAAATTACCCTAGTGGTATAGTTAAGAAATAGATATATTTGCATGTTTAATTTAATAAAGTAATAAATATTATTAGGACAATACCAAATTCTCTTTGGGCAACTCTAGGGATAAATATACTGCCATGAGTTACTTGAAGTTACTGTCTCAAAGTTATAGAAAATGATTTATTCTTCATACTTACTAAAGTCCACCTAGTATGCCTTAATATCTTCAGAAAGTAACATATCAATTCTAGAAATCATAATTTTTCATTAAGAGCATAAACATTAAAAATTTAATTGCTATATGAAATAATTCTCAGAGTTTCATGGATCATCCAGATATTTTGGCTATCAACATAGTGAGGTGTTTTTTTAAATAACGTATAGATTAGAATCACCAAGAAATCCTTTCGAAGTATCCATTCAGTAATCCAGTAAGTGGTTACTTAAGGCTACTAAGTATTTAAGTTGTGTGTGGTTTTTTTATGAAACTAATTGGTGAAATAGGTGCATTTTTAAATCATTATATGTTCCTTTTCTTTTGCCTTTTAAAAGAGTAAGAAGTGCCATAAATTTTAATCTTAAGAGAAAGTTTTGGCATTTAAAATCTAAGCTGGTTCTATCATTCTACATTTGGAAAATGTTAGCATTTCATTTTTCCATTTGTTTTTACCTTTTTTCCTTTTTAGTCATTTTGCTTGTAGAGTTTCATGTTTTCCTGTCACTATATTCATAGTTGTTATGTGTTGTGCATTAGAAGCATCCATTCTACACCAGTCCCGCTGTTGTCATGGCACATGGTGAGCAGCCCATCCCTGGTCTCATCAATTATTCCCATCATTCAGCAGATGAACGGGTAAGACAAGAAGCTTTTGCATTAATGATTTTGCAAATATGCATTCTACTTCACCTTGGAGACAGGCTGTAACATATGGAAGATGTGTTGTTTTATGCTGATGGATTTCCAGCATTGCTTTCTTGTGAAAGTATAAGTGCCATTGAGTATACCCATCAAGGAATTTAATAGAGTTTCTCCTGTGACTAAAGTACTCTGCTATCATTAAGATTCTGTCATTTGTGACAATGAACTTTTATCAAATGACTTGCAAGAAATTCGTTGTTCAGAAGTTACTTTTGTCTTACCAATTTCATCAGATATCTTTAACTAAATTGCTGGACTTAAGATTACCTCTTAAGAGAATCACTTTGAGTCTTAAAATCTAGACAGATTGGTCAAACAAATAGTTGATATGTATTAACCTTCTTGTTTTTTCTCATTATTTTGCATCTCATTTTTTTTCTTATTCACTAGGCTCTCATTACAACCATTTGCACTGTTGACTTTTATATAAATTCTGTGGTTCTTCATCATAAGTAAACTTTTTAGGCTGCATGTTTGTTTATTCAATCACTGGTTGAATGATACCTTGGAGAAAATAAACCAGATCATTAAAGATTAAATTGATAAGTATAAATCTTTAAACAGTGATAATTTAGACACTGGATGAAAAAAAAACTGATCTAAATCCCGAATATGGATATAAAATGAGAGGGGTAGAGAAGAAAAGCAAATAATAGAGTGAAATTTGGGTTTTAAATACTTAGGAAGCAAAACACCCAAAATTTGGAGAGGAAAAAACCAAGTTAGCTTCCATAGTCTCTTAGACGATATTACCAAATGAAGACTTTTTTTTTTATTTTAATTTTGTGGGGTACATAGTAGTGGATATATTTATGGGGGCATGTGAGATATTTTGATACAGACATACAATGGGTAATAATCATATCAGGGTAAATGGGTATCCATCGCCTCAAGCATTCATCATTTCTTTGTGTTACAAACATCCAATTGTATTCCCTAATTTATTCTAAAATGTACAACAAATTACTGCTGATCATAATCACCCTGTTGTGCCATTGAGATCTTAGCCATTGTATCTAACTATATTTTGGCTACCCATTAAGCATCCCCATTTCCCATTCTCCCTCCCCACCCTCTCCACCTCTATAACCATCATTCTACCATCTTTATCTGGATGAGTTCAATTGTTTTAATTTTTAGCTCCCACAAGTAAGTGAGAACATGCAAAGTTTGTCTTTCTGTGCCTGACTTATTTCATTTAACAATGTCTTCCATTTCCATCCATGTTGTTGCAAATGACAGTATCTCATTATTTTTTATATCTAATCAGTACTCCATTGTATATATCTACCACATTTTCTTTATCTATTTATCTGCTAATGGACACTCAGATTGTTAGTGCTGCAATACACATGGAAGTACAGTTATCTCTTCAATATACTGATTTCCTTTATTTTGTATATATACCTAGCAGGGGGATTGCTGAATCATATGTAGTTCTGTCTTTAGTTTTTTGAGGAACCGCTATACTATTCTGCATAGTGGCTATACAAATCTATATTCCCACAAGTAGTGTACAAGTGTTCCCCTTTCTCCACATACTCACTGACATTCATTATTCCCTGTCTTTTGGATAAAAGCTGTATTAACTGAGATAAGATGATATCTTATTATAGTTTTGATTTGCATTTCTCTGATGATCAATGCTAATGAACACCTTTTCATATACTTGTTTATCATTTATATGTCTCCTTTTGAGAAACATCTATTCAGATCTTTTGCCCATTTTTAAATTGGATTGTTATATATTTTTTTCTATAGAATTGTTTATATAGTCTGGCTACTAATCCCTTCTCAGATGCATAGTTTGCAAATATTTTCTTTCATTCCTTGGATTGTCTCCTCACTTTATTGATTGTTTCCTTTGCTATGAAGAAGCTTTTTAACTTGATGTGATCCCATTTGTCCATTTTTTTCATTGGTTGGCTGTATTTGTGGGGTATCACTCAAGAAATCTTTGCCCAGTCCAATGTCCTGGAGAGTTTTCTGAGTGTTTTCTTTTAGGAGTTTCATAGTTTCAAGTCTTAGATTTAAGTCTTCAATCATTTTTATTTGATTTTTATATATGGCAAGAGATAGGTGTCTAGTTTTAATCATCTGCATATGGATATCCAGTTTTCCCAGCAACCTTTATTAAAGAGACTGTCCTTTCCCCAGTGTATGTTCTTGACTCCCTTTGTCAAAATGAGCTCACTGTATGTATATGGATTTGTTTCTAGGTTCTCTATTCTATTCCATTGGTCTATGTCTTTGTTTTTATGCCAGTACCATGCTGTATTAGCTACTGTAGCTCTGTAGTATAATTTGAAGTCAGGTAATGATTCCTCCAGTTTTGTTTTTATTTTTTCACAGGATAGCTTTGGTTATTCTGGGTCTTTTGTGATTCTGTATAAATGATTAGTTTTTCTATTTATGTGAAGGTATTGTGATAGGGATTGCACTGAGTCCGTAGATTGCTTTGGGAAATATGGACAGTTTAAAAATATTGATTATTCCAATCCATGAACATGGAATGTCTTTTCATTTTTTGTGTGTATCCACTTCAATATCTTGCAGAAATGTTTTATGCTTCTCATTGTAGAAATCTTTTACTTCTTTGGTTAACTTTCTTCCTATGTGTTTTATTTGTAACTATTATAAATAGGATTACTTTCTTAATTCCTTTTTCATGTTGTTCACTGTTGACATATAGAAATGCTACTAATTGGCTGGGCACAGTGGCTCACACCTCTAATCCCAGCACTTTGGGAGGCCAAGGCAGTTGGATCACCTGAGGTTAGGAGTTTGAGACCAGCCTCACCAACAAGGTGAAACCCATTTCTACTAAAAATACAAAAAATTAACCCGACATGGTGGCAGGTGCCTGTAGTCCCAGCTAATCAAGAGGCTGAGACAGGGGAATTGCTTGATCCTGGGAGGCAGAGGTTGCAGTGAGCTGAGATCAGGCCATTGCACTCCAGCTTGGGTGATGGAACAAGACTCCATCTAAAAAAAAAAAAAAAAAGAAAGAAAAGAAATGCTACACATTTTTGTATGTTGATTTTGTATCCTGCCACTTTACTGAATTTGTGTATCAGTTCCAATACACAAATTTAGCTTTTTCCACATGTTGTATCATCTGCAAACTATGGTAATTTGATCTCTTCCTTTCCAATTTAGATGCTTTTTAATCTTTCTCTTGTCTGATTCTAGCTAACACTTCCAATGCTGTGTTGAATAACAGTGGTAAAAGTGAGCATCTTTTCATGTTCCAAAGCTTCGAGGAAAGGCTTTCAGTTTTTCTCCATTCAGTATGATACTAGATGTGGATCTGTTGCATATAGCTTTTATTATGTTGAGGGTTGTTCCTTCTGTACCCAGTTTTTGGAGGTTTTTTTTTAACATGAAGCAATTGAATTTTGTCAAAAGCTTTTTCAGCATTAAGTGAAATGATCATATGGCTTTTGTCATTCATTCTGTAGATTGATTTCCATATATTGAACCATCCTCCCATCCCTGGGATGAATACCACTTGGTCATAATTAATGATGTTTTTAATCTGTCATTGAATTTGGTGCACTAGCATTTTGTTGAGGATTTTTATGTCAATGTTAATCAGATAGTGGCCTGTAGTTTTCTTATCTTTTTTTTAAAATATGTCTTTTTCTGGTTTTAGTAACAGAGTAATACTGACCTTGTAGAATGAATATAAAAGTATTCCTTCCTTCTCTAATTTTCAGACTAGTTTGAATAGTATTTGTATCAGAATATTTCACAGACTTCAGCAGTGAAGGTATTGGTTCTTTTCTTTTCTGGGAGACTTTTTATTATGACTTCAACCTCATTGCTTATTATTGCTGTATTCAGGTTTTGGATTTCTTCATGGTTCTATCTTGGTAGGTTTTATGCATCAAGGAATTTATCCATTGCTTATATGTTCTCCTAGAAGTATTGGCATACAGTTGCTCATAGCAGTCTGTAATAATCCTTTGAATTTTTGTGGTATAATTGTGATGTCTCCTTTTTCATCTCTGATTTTATTTATTTGGGTAATCTCTCTTTTTTTCTTAGTCTGACTAAAGGTTAGGCAATTTTGTTTATCTTTCAAAAAGAAAGCTTCATTTTGTTGATCTTTTGTATTGTTTTTTTGTTTGTTTCAACTTAATTTATCTCTGCTCTGATCTTTATTATTTCTTTTCTTCTAATTTTGAGCTTGATTTGCTCTTGCTTTTCTAGTTCTTTATCAAGTGTCATTAGGTTGTATGGTTGTAGTTTTTCTTTTTTTTTTTTTTTAATTTTTTATTGGATTTTAGGTTTTGGGGTACATGAGCAGAGCATGCAAGACAGTTGCGTAGGTACACACATGGCAGTGTGCTTTGCTTTCCTTCTCCCCTTCACCCACATTTGGCATTTCTCCCCAGGCTATCCCTCCCCACCTCCCCCTCCCACTGGCCCTCCCCTTTTCCCCCCAATAGACCCCAGTGTTTAGTACTCCCCTTTCTGTGTTCATGTGTTCTCATTTTTCATCACCCGCCTATGAGTGAGAATATGCGGTGTTTCATTTTCTGTTCTTGTGTCAGTTTGCTGAGGATGATGTTCTCCAGATTCATCCATGTCCCTACACATGACACAAACTCATCATTTCTGATTGCTGCATAAATTCCATGGTGTATATGTGCCACATTTTTCCAATCCATTCTATTATCAATGGGCATTTGGGTTGATTCCAGGTCTTTGCTATTGTAAACAGTGCTGCAATGAACATTCGTGTACATGTGTCCTTATAGTAGAACGATTTATAGTCTTTTGGATATATACCCAGTAATGGGATTGCTGAGTCAAATGGAATTTCTATTTCTAAGGCCTTGAGGAATCGCCACACTGTCTTCCACAATGGTTGAACTAATTTACACTCCCACCAACAGTGTAAAAGTGTTCCTTTTTCTCCACATCCTCTCCAGCATCTGTTGTCTCCAGATTTTTTAATGATCGCCATTCTAACAGGCATTTTGATTTGCATCTCTCTGATGACCAGTGACGATGAGCATTTTTTCATATGATCGTTGGCCTCATATATGTCTTCTTTCGTAAAGTGTCTGTTCATATCCTTTGCCCACTTTTGAATGGGCTTGTTTGTTTTTTTCCTGTAAATCTGTTTGAGTTCTTTCTAAATTCTGGATATCAGCCCTTTGTCAGATGGGTAAACTGCAAACATTTTTTCCCATTCTGTTGGTTGCCGATTCACTCTATTGACTGTTTCTTTTGCCGTGCAGAAGCTGTGGAGTTTCATTAGGTCCCATTTGTCTATTTTGGCTTTTGTTGCCAATGTTTTTGGTGTTTTGTTCATGAAGTCCTTGCCTACTCCTATGTCCTGGATAGTTTTGCCTAGATTTCCTTCTAGGGTTTTTATGGTGCCAGGTCTTATGTTTAAGTCTTTAATCCATCTGGAGTTAATTTTAGTGTAAGGTGTCAGGAAGGGGTCCAGTTTCTGCTTTCTGCACATGGCTAGCCAGTTTTCCCAACACCATTTATTAAACAGGGAATCCTTTCCCCATTGCTTGTTTTTGTCAGGTTTATCAAAGATTATATAGTTATAGATATGTTGTGTTGCCTCCGGTGCCTCTGTTTTGTTCCATTGGTCTATATCTCTGTTTTGGTACCAGTACCATGTTGTTTTGATTACTGTAGCCTTGTAGTATAGTTTGAAATCCGGTAGTGTGATGCCCCCCGCTGTGTTCTTTTTGCTTAGAATTGACTTGGCTTGCGGGCTCTCTTTTGGTTCCATATGAAGTTCATGTTGGTTTTTTCCAGTTCTGTGAAGAAAGTCAATGGCAGCCTGATGGGGATAGCATTGATTCTGTAAATTACTTTGGGCAGTATAGCCATTTTCACGATATTAATTCTTCCTAACCATGAACATGGAATGTTTCTCCATCTGTTTGTGTCCTCTCTGATTTCGTTGAGCAGTGGTTTGTAGTTCTCCTTGAAGAGGTCCCTTATGTTCCTTGTGAGTTGTATTCCAAGGTATTTTATTCTTTTTGTAGCAATTGTGAATGGCAGTTCATTCTTGATTTGGCTTTCTTTAAGTCTGTTATTGGTGTAGACGAATGCTTGTGATTTTTGCACATTGATTTTATATCCTGAGACTTTGCTGAAGTTGCTTATCAGTTTCAGGAGTTTTTGGGCTGAGGCGATGGGGTCTTCTAGGTATACTATCATGTCGTCTGCAAATAGAGACAATTTGGCTTCCACCTTTCCTATTTGAATACCCTTTATTTCTTTTTCTTGCCTGATTGCTCTGGCTAGAACTTCCAGTACTATATTGAATAGGAGTGGTGAAAGAGGGCATCCTTGTCTAGTGCCAGATTTCAAAGGGAATGCTTCCAGTTTTTGCCCATTCAGTATGATATTGGCTGTTGGTTTGTCATAAATAGTTTTTATTACTTTGAGATACGTTCCATCGATACCGAGTTTATTGAGGGTTTTTAGCATAAAGGGCTGTTGAATTTTGTCAAATGCCTTCTCTGCGTCAATTGAGATAATCATGTGGTTTTTGTTTTTGGTTCTGTTTATGTGGTGAATTACGTTGATAGACTTGCGTATGTTGAACCAGCCTTGCATCCCCGGGATGATTCCTGCTTGATCATGATGAATAAGTTTTTTGATTTGCTGTTGCAATTGGCTTGCCAATATTTTATTGAAGATTTTTGCATCTATGTTCATTATAGATATTGGCCTGAAGTTTTCTTTTCTTGTTGGGTCTCTGCCGGGTTTTGGTATCAGAATGATGTTGGTCTCGTAAAATGATTTGGGAAGGATTCCCTCTTTTTGGATTGTTTGAAATAGTTTTAGAAGGAATGGTACCAGCTCCTCTTTGTGTGTCTGGTATAATTCAGTTGTAGTTTTTCTACTTTTTTGATGTAGGTGCTTATTGGTATAAACTTTCCTCTTAGTTTTTGCCTGTCCCATAGGTATTGGTGTGTTCTGTTTTCATATTTTTTTGCTTCAAGAAATGTTTGATTTCCTTCTTAATGTCTTCAGTGGCCCACTTGTCATTTAGGAGCATATTGTTTAATTTCCATGTGTTTGTATCAATTCCAATGTTTTTTAAATTTATTTCTAGTTTTATTCTACTGTGGGTTCGAGCAGATACATATGATTTCGGTTTTTTTGAAATTATAAAGACTTGTTTTTGTGGCCTAACATATACATATTATCTGTCCTTGAGAATGATTCAGGTTCTGAGGAGAAGAATGTGTATTCTGCAGCCATTAGATGAAATATTCTATAAAGATCTATTAGAGTTATTTATTCTGTAATGGAGATTAAGTCCAATGTTTCTTTTTTTTTTTTTTTTTTTTTTTAGACAGAGTCTTGCTTTGTTCCCAACCTAGAGTACAGTGGGGTGTTCTCAGCTCACTGCAATCTCTGCCTCCCAGGTTCAAGTGATTCTCCTGCCTCAGTTTCCCAAGTATCTGTGATTACAGGCACATGCTATCATTCCCAGCTAATTTTTGTATTTTTAGTAGAGACGGGGTGTCACCATGTTGGCCAGGCTGGTCTCAAACTCCTAACCTCAGGTGATCCACCTGCCTCAGCCTCCGAGTGCTGGGATTACAGGCCTGAGCCACCACGCCTGGCCTCAATGTTTCTTTATTAATTTTTTGTGGGGACAATCTGTGCATTGTTTAAAGTTGGATGTTGAAGTCTCCAGCTATTGGTATATTAGGGTCTCTCTCTTTAACTCTAATAATATTTGTTTTATATATCTGGATGCACTCACGTTGGTTGCAAATATATTTACAATTATAATATCCTCTTGCTGAATTGATCCCTTTATCATTATATAATGGCCTTCCTTGTTTCTTTTTATAGTGTCTATTTTAAATCTGGTTTTTTTTGCTATAAGTATAGCTACTGCTATTCTTTTCTTGCATGGAATATCTTTTTCCATCCTTTTATTCTCAGTCTGTATTTGTTTTCATAGGTGAAGTGTATTTCATGTAAACAACAGATTGTTAGATCTTGTTTTTCTTTTTTTTTTTTTGCGAGAAGAAAAGTAAAGGAGTGAAGGAGAGGAAGAAAGAGGAAGAAAAAGAGGGAGAAAGGAGAGAACAGAAATGTTGCTTTATTCTAAAAAAAAAAAAATGGGTATTAATAATGGCCAATCAACATTTCATTTAAACCTATGAGTAGGTGTGATGTGGTATTGACAAGAATGTATATTTTGTGTATTTAAAGTGGAGAGTTCTATAAATATTTATTAAGTTTACTTGTTCCGGATCTGAGCTCGAGTCCTGGATATCCTTATTAGTTTTCTGTCTCATTGAGTCTAAGTCTCTATGTATCTGGGTGTTAGGATCGTTAGCTCTTATTGTTGCATTGATCCTTTTACCACTGTATCTTTGTTGCTTTAAAATCTATTTTATCAGATACAAGAATTGCAACTCCTGCTTTTAATTAATTTATTTATTTATTTATGCTCTCCATTTGGTTGGTAAATCTTTCTCCATCCCTTTGTTTTGAGTCTTTGTGTATCCTTGCATGTGAAATGGGTCTGGATGTAGCATACTGTTGGGTTTTGGCTGTATCTTTTGATTGGGGGATTTAGTCTTTTTAAATTTAGGATTACTGCCATTTGATGTTAACTGGCTGTTTTATCCATTCATTGATGTAAATTCTTCTTTATGTTGATGCTCTTTACTTTTTGGTATATTTTTAGAAGGCTAATACTGGTTGTTTCTTTCTATGTGTAATGCTTCTTTCAGAAGCTCTTGTAAAGCAGGCCTGGTGGTAATAAAATCTCTGAGTTCTTGCTTGTTCATAAAAGATTTTATTTTTCCTTCAGTTGTGAAACTTAGTTTGGCTGGATATGAAATTCTGGGCTGAAAGTTCTATTCTTTAAGGATGTTGAATATTGGCCCCCACTCTCTTCTGGCTTGTAGAGTTTCTGCTGAGAGATCTGCTGTAAGTCTGACAGGCTTCCCTTTGTGGGTAACCTGACCTTTCTCTCTGGCTGCCCTTAGTATTTTCTTCTTCGTTTCAACCCTGGTGAATCTTAACGATTATGTACCTTGGGGTTGCTCTTCTTGAGGAATATCTTTATGGTGTTCTCTGTATTACCTGGGGTTGAATAGTGTCCTGCTTTGCTAGTTTAGGAAAATTTTCCTGAATAATATCCTGAAGAATATTTTCCAGCTTGGATTCATTCTCTCCATCGCATTCAGGTACACCTATCAAATGTAAATTTGGTCTTTTCACATAGTCCCACATTTCTTGGAGACTTTGCTCATTCCTTTTTATCCTTTTTCCTCTAATCTTGTCTTCTCGTTTTATTTCATTAAGTTGGACTTTGACCTCTGATATCCTTTCTTCTGCTTGAACAATTCAAGTGTTTAAACGTGTGCATACTTCTCAGAGTTCCCATACTGTATTCTTCAGTTCCATTAATTCACTTATATTCCTCTCTAAGTTGTCTATTCTCATTAGGATTTCGTCAAACCTTTTTTCAAAGTTCTTAGTTTCTTTACATTGGGCTACAACATGTTCTTTTAACTCACAGAAGTTTCTTATTATCCATCTTCTGAAGCCTGATTCTGTTAATGGGATGCACTCTTTCTCCATCAAGCCTTGTTCCCTTGTTGATGAGGAACTGTGATCCTCTTTAGAGGGAGAGGCATTCTGATTTTGAGTATTCTCAGCCTTTTTACACTGGTTTCTTCCCATGATTGTAAATTGATCCACCTGTCATCTTTGTAATTACCAACTTTCAAATTAGGTCTCTGAGTGGACGCCCAAGTTGTTAATTCCCAGGGCCAAAATATGAGCAACCCACTGCACTGGCCAAAACAGCGGCATTAAGACTGATGGTGCTTTTTTGCCCGGAATCTCCAGTCTGGCTTCCTTCTTGAGTCCATAATAGGCGACTCTGCCTTCCCCGAGCTCCAAACGTCGGTCAGAAGGGGAACCAGTCCCGTTTACTCTGCACCAAGAGCTGCCGCACAGAGGTGCCGGCAAAACTGCTGCACCGGCCACAAGAGTCGCGCTGGCAACCCGTGCAGCTCTTTCACTGGGAATCTTCTGCTCCGTGAGCAAAAAAAATTTGTCTGAAAGTGTGGCATCCTCTCGTTCTCTGTGCATTCACTGGGAGCTGCAATCCCCAGATGTTAGCGATCAGCCATCTTGGATCGTTCCCAGATCTCATTTTTCAATCCATTCAGCCACTCTGTGTCTTTTGATTGGAGAGTTAAGTTGTTATTATTGATAAGTAAGGACTTACTATTGCTTTATTATTTTGTTTTGTTTTGTTTTCTGGTTCTTATGGTCTTTTCTTTTTCTTCCTTCCTTTCTGTCTTTCTTTTTGTGAAAGTGATTTTCTCTGGTGGTATGTTTTAATTTCTTGCTTTATATTTTTTGTGAAGCTGTTGTAGGCTTTTTGGTTTACCATGAGCCTGGCAAATACTCTCTTATAACCCATTATTTTAAACCGGTGACAACTCTGATTGCTAAAACAAACAAACAAGCAAAGAGACAACTGATAAAAACTCTACACTTTAAATTCATCCCCTCACTTTTAAACCTTTTTTTTCCTATGTATATTTTATAATATTATGTCTCAAAAAGTTGTAGTTTGGGTTTGTTTTTTTTTAAGGTAGGATCTCACCGTGTTGCCCAGGCTGGAGTGTAATTGTACAGTCAAGGCTCAGTGCAGCCTTGACCTCCTCCTGGGCTAAATCAATCCTTAGTCTCCTGAGTAGCCACGACTACAGGCACACAACATCATGCCCAACTAATTTTTGTATCATTTGTAAAGACAGAGTTTCACTATTTTGCCCAGGCTGGTCTCAAAACTACTGGGCTCAAGTGTTCCACCCACCTTGGCCTCTCTAGCTGCTGGATCACAGGCATGAGCCACTATGCCTGTAGTTATCATTTTTTAGATCATCTTTTAGTCGTCCTGCTCAAGTTATGAGATGAGTTGTTTATATATCACACTTACCGTGTTATAATATTCTGTATTTGTCTCTGTATTTACTGTTACCAGTGAGTTTTGGGCCTTCAGATCATTTCTTATTTCTGTTTAATATTCTTTTCTTTCAGATTGAAGAACTCCCTTTAGCATTTCTTGTAAAATAGGTGTGGTGTTGATGAAATCCCTGAGCTTTTGTTTATCTGGGAAGGTCTTTATTTATCCTTCATGTTTGAAGGATATTTTCACTGCATATAATTTTGTAAGATAAAAGGTTTTTTCCTTCAGCAGTTTAAAATTTATCATACCACTCTCTCTTAGCCTGTAAGGTTTCCACTTAGAAATCTGCTGCCAAACATATTCGAGCTCCTTTATATGTTATTTGTTGTTATTGTCTTACTGCTTTTAGAACTCTTTCTCTATCCTTGACCTTTGAGAGCTTGATTATTAAATGTTTTGAGGTGATCTTCTTTGGGTTAAATCAGCTTAGAGTTCTGTAGTCTTCTTGTACTTGAATGTTGATATCTTTCTCTGTGTTTTGAGAG
The DNA here is from genome assembly GCF_049354715.1 of Callithrix jacchus. Lineage (NCBI taxonomy): Eukaryota > Metazoa > Chordata > Mammalia > Primates > Cebidae > Callithrix > Callithrix jacchus. The sequence goes on from NC_133509.1 coordinate 101,876,582, forward strand.
TTCTTAATATCTCTTTGAATAAGCTTTCTACCCTGATATCATTCTCTCTCTCTCTCTCTCTCTCTCTCTTTCTCTCTCTCTCTCTCTCTCTCTCTCTCTCTCTCTCTCTCTCTCTCTCTCTCCCTGCCCCCCACCCCCTTTTCTTTAAGGCCCATTAACTCTTATATTTGCTCTTTGAGGCTATTTTCTAGATTCTATAGGCATGCTTCATTATTTTTAATTATTTTTTCTTTTCACTCCTCTGACTGTATTTTCAGATAGCCTGTCTTCAAGCTTACTAATTTTTTTTCTGCTTTATCAATTACACTGTTGAAAGACTGGTGTATTCTTCAGTTTGTCAATCCAATTTTCAGCTCTAGAATTTCTGCTTGATTGTTTTTAATTATTTCAGTCTCTTTGTTAAATGTATCTAATATGATTCCAAATTCATTTCTGTGTTATCTTATATTTTGTTGAGCTTCCTCAAAACAACTATTTCAAATTCTCTGTCACTACAGACTTGGTCACTGGTGTCTTATTTAGTTCATTTAGCAAAGCCATGTTTTTGTGGATGGTCTTCATGCTTGTGGATGTTCATCAATATCTGAGTATTTATTCTAATCTTTGAAGTCTGGGCTTTTTTGTATCCATCCTTCTTGGGAAGGCTTTCCAAATACTCAAAGGGAATTAAATGTTGTGATCTAAGTCTGGTCACTGAATCCATATGCATTAGGGGGTACCCCAAGACTAGTAATACTGTGACTCTTGCAGAGGTACTGTGACTCTTATAGAGGTACTGCGACTCTTATAGAGGTACTGCCATGGTGGTCTTGAATAAGATTCAGGAGAATTCCCTAGATTACCAGGCAGAGTCTCTTGTTCTTTTCCCTTACTTTCCCCCAACAAACCACGTCTCCCTCTTCGTGATGAACTGCCTGAAGTTGGGGAAGGGCTAATCCAAGCAGTCTTGTGGCCACCACCACTGGTACTGTGTTGGGTCACTCCTAAAACCAGCATAGTACTGAATCTTACCCAAGGCCTGTGGCAACTATTTTCTGGCTGCTGCTGATGTTTATTAAAAGACCAAGGGGCCTGGGTGCGGTGGCTCATGCCTGTAATCCCAGGACTTTGGGAGGCTGAGGCAGGCAGATCACAAGGTGAAGAGATCGAGATCATCCTGACCAACATGGTGAAACCCCATCTCTACTAAAAAATACAAAAAGTAGTCGGGTGTGTTGGTGCGCCCTTGTAGTCCTAGCTACTCAGGAGGCTGAGGCGGAAGAATCACTTGAACCAGGAGGCGGAGGTTGCAGTGAGCCAAGATCTCATCACTGCACTCCAGCCTGATGTCAGAACGAGATTCCATCTCCATCTCAAAAAAAAAAAAAAAAAAACAAGGAATTTTTAATCAGCAGGTGAGGAATTCTGCCAAGACTGGGTCTTTTTTTTTTTTCTTTCGGTGCAGCAGGTCCACTTCTGGCCCACGGTGGTTTAGAAATGCCATCCAAGAGCTAGGACCTGGAATTGGAGGCTTTAGGAATTTGCTTGGTGTTTATTTTACTAGGTTGCAAGACAAAGTCCTTTTTACTTTTCCTTCTCCTTTCCTCAAGCAGAAAAAGTCTCTCCCTGTGGCTATCATCACTCTAGGCTCATGGCAGCTACTGCTTGGCTGCCACTGATGTTTATTCAAGGTCTAAGGGCTTTTTAGTCAGCACTGGAGAGCCCTGCCAGGCCTGGATTTCTCCCTTCAGCATAGTAAGTGCCCTTCTGGCCTGAGGCAAGTCGAGAAATGCCCTCCAGGAACTAAGGCTAAGGTTAGTACACCAACAATTGAGTGATCCTTTTTTCAGTTCCAAGTTCTCGCAAGGATTATACATAACTAGTACCATTCTAGATGCACAGGAGACAAGTTAATTATTAGGGTTTAATTCTTTGGAGGAACTAGTTGAGAATGATTGTAAAACTGTTCTAACTGGATGTTCTCATATAGCATCACCAAAGACTTTCTCTTATTAGCTGGTATTTAACAGTCTTTTGTAAATAGTAATTGGTCTTTTGACAGAGTTCAGGTTTTTAAGTAGACTCACATGTTTCTGTTTCCTGTGACAAATGACAATTAGCAATACATCAAAGAGTTCTTCCAGACTGGGCATCTATACAGTAGAATGAAAAGGAAGAAATAGGCAACAGAAAGTAATGAAAAGAAAGGCCTTGATGCTTCTAAAGAAGCTATATTAACTTTGAATGCTTATCTAGCACTAACTTTATTAATGAGCCTCACTGGTGTTGTCAGTGTGTCAGAAGACCTCTTTGTGTGAACAGTCATTTGGAATATCTATGTATACTATTTGGCTTACTATTACAAGTTTTACTCATGTTAAATTAATATTGAATAATGTTGATTACCTATTGAGATGAAAAATTACAATTTCCCTACGCTGGTCACATTCTGAGGCATGTGAAGCAATTTGGAATAATGTAAAAATCTCATAACTTAAAATCAGAAAACCTTAATATAAGCCCTGACCACGCCGCTTAATTATTGGGACAAGTTACTTAAGATTTAAACTTCAGTTTCCCATCTATAAAATGGAAATAATTATCCTGTATCTCACAACAGATTGTTATTTGTAGTACAGGAGATGACATATATAGGGAAATTTTTGTCAACTTTGTAAATTAAGAATTAAATATTTGCAGAATTATTTCAAGATACCATGCACTGTGCTCAGTGCTCAGAATACAAATATGAACAGGTTATTCCAACCCATAAAAAGTTCATAGTCTAGGGCCTGGGTACAGTGGCTCAAACCTGTATACCAGCATTTGGGAGGCTGAAGCAGGCTGATCTCTTGAGCCCAGGGGTTTCGGATCAGCCTGAGCAACATGGCAAAACCCCAACTCTACTAAAAAATACAAAAATTAACAGACATTGTGGCACATGCCTGTAGTCCCAGCTACTTGGGCGGCTAAGGTAGAAGAATTGCTTGAGCCCAGGAGATTGAGGCTGCAGTGAGCCATGATCTTGCCACTGTACTTCAGTGCAGACTTTCTCAAAAAAAAATAGATTTCACAGTCTAGCTGAAGAGTTGCTTTCTTAATATTACTTCTTTACCTTCCTGACTCAATTATCTGCTTCTAGTAATCAAAAAATGAAACCTGGTTAATTACTGTTCAGTAGTTAGTAATGAGCTCATTGCTACTTATTGCAAAATTAATCAGCTTGCTATTTCAAGAGCTAAAGAGACTTGAGAAATGCCTCTTGTAATTGACATTTGTTCATTGTCTCTCCAGCAGTCATTTTTCATTCCCTCTTTCTAGCACTATATAATGTTTCCCAGTCATGTAGTTGGGGTGGAACTGACTAAACCTCCAGGGTAGGTTGGCTTAATACGTATAATCAGCATATCCATTTCATCAAGCCATAGTCATTAGTTCAAGGATCATGTAATTCAAGCCAGTCAGATCCAGTGGATTTCATCCCTTAGATTTTATTTTAACTACTGGGGGACACAGATTCTCTGTTTCCTGCTGGACGTGAATGAGGAAATATATAACCCCAAGAATTGCATCTTGGGATCATGAACGGAATGCCTGCCATGATAGAACCAACAATAAAGAAACAATCCTGAGAAACTGAAGTTTAAAAAAGATACTGGGTTCCAGTAACATTTTGTGAACCACTCATTCAAGCCCTTCTTGAACTATACAGGGTGCTTGACTTTTTGGTTACATGAGCCAATAAGCTAGTTAGAGATTACTGCCTAAAAAGCATCTTAACTATTATAATATACCTTAATATATACTGCATCATCAAAGAAATAAGAGGTCTTCCTAATAATGACTAAAATGTATGAAATAGGAATCCTTGAAGTTTCATATTTGGGTGAAAAACTTGATTTAAGAGGACAGAGGGTTGGAAAATATGACTTAAAGGAGGAAGAGAATGAAAATAAATCGTGCTCCTCTGTATTTATAAAATAAATGAAGATATTTTCAAAGAGACTGGATCCAAATCTGAAGGTGACAACTTATGCTTTGTAGCCTTAAGGCAACTGATAGGTTGAAAACAGGCAAAGAAAGAATTTAAGACAAAGAGGGAAGATACCTTTGGAAATTTGTAATAGGATATCTCATCTCACTGACAGAAATTAAATCCAAAACAATAATGATGCTCCCTAAGCTGTACTGTATGAAATAACTTCTGTTTTGTATATAGAGAAAACTGTATTATATGAAAGAATCTACTGATTACCCTGGGAAGCAAAAGAGTTGGTGATTCCTCTTGGCAAATGATATGGAGAAAACAGTATATATGCATGTGTTTATGTGTGCATATACATGTATACTGTTTATGTACAGTTTTATTGTTTCTTTTTATCCATGAGAATTTTAATTATATTAATTGAATATCAATCATTGTTCTAAACATTTTAAATATAAACTCTGTATACATCATCATTTTGCTTGTGAGAAATCTGAAGCTCAAAGTAGTTAAGAACATGGAACTACTGATATTCAAGTCTAGGCAGTCTGGAATTCTAAGATGACAATTCTTGACTACTCTGCAATAGCACCTTTCACAAAAGAGAAAGTAAAAAGAATATGTTTTGGGAGGTAACAAACTAATTACAAACTCGCCTTAAAAATGAGAATTGGGAACCGGGTGTGGTGGCTCGCACCTGCAATTTCAGCACTTTGGGAGGCCAAGGTGGGCGGATCACCTGAGATCAGGATTCCAGATCAGTCTAGCCAACATGGAGAAACCTCATCTCTACTAAAAGTACAAAAATTAGCTGAGTGTGGTGGCAGGTGCCTGTAATTCCAGCTATTCAGGAGGTTGAGGCAGGAGAATCGCTTGAACCCAGGAGGCAAAGATTGCATTAAGCCAAGATCGTGCCATTGCACTCTAGCCTGGGTGACAAGAAACTCTATCTCAAAAAAAGAGAGAGAGAGAGAGATAATTGGGATTTTTGTACCATGGTTTGAAATACTTAAGTGATAAGACGCACTGCCCAATGTAAAAATTGTAAACAATAGAATGTGTTTACAATTTTGGAAGTTTACTGATCCAAGCAAACTAGCTATAAGCATCTGTGGAGTAAGAAAAATATATAGATAAATCAATATAATGAAATACTTTGGAAAATACAGTATGATATGTGTTAAATGACAGTTTTATAAAAGTAGAGTTATAACAGTAGTATAAAATAAATATGTGGAAAGATTTTATTTAACTTATTAATCAGTGAGAGAACTAGTAAGCTGTTATACCAATTCAAACAAGAATGGAAAGAACACAGACAGACATATGTCAACAGTCATGAGGCTGAAATGGATTTATAAATAGATAGAAAATTTGTGCAAGATACAAAGCCAGGGATTAGTTGCTCCTGAGCAGGACTAACTATTTGCATTTCTATGGGCAGGAATCATTATTTACATTATTATTAGTTTTCTACAACTTGAAAAGTTGTACAATCATGTAAAACAATGAAAAGTGCATATAACTCGGAAGAGTATACAAGTCAAGGCATTCTAGTAATCTTTGTAATCTCAAAGATAATTTTTTTTTTCTCAGACAGGATCTTGCTGTCACCCAGGTTGGAGTTCAGTGGCACAATCACAGCTTACTGCAGCCTCTCTACCTTCCAGGCTCAAGCAGTTCTCCTGCTTCAGCTGCCCAAGTAGCTGGTAGCTAGGAACTACAGGCACACAGCACCATGCCCTGCTAATTTTTGTATTTTTTGTAAAGATGGGATTTCATCATGTTGCCCAGGCTGGTCTCAAACTTCTGGATTCAAACAATCTGCCCTCCTCCACCTCCCAAAGTGCTAGCATTACAGGCATGAGCCACCACCAAGCCTGGCCTCAAAGATAATTTTTTTTACCACAAAAAATTGTTTGTTCTTATTAGGTTTGGGATGATTCATTATGTAACTGCAGCAAGATTTTTAATTAACCAGATAGTCTCCTTAAGTTTGTTTTATAAATATTAAGACCAAAATATTAATTTTTGTCTGGAAATTTTCTTAGGGAATCTTGATTCTGATAGGATGGTACAAGAGTAATTGCAGTTTTTGCCATTACTTAATACTTTTAAAGATCTCTATTTTTGCCAACCTAAGAGTAGTAAACTATGCCAAGAAATTTCACCATATTTTATCTGCATTAATTGTCATCATTCTGGTAAGTTCCTCTCTTCTCCAAGTCACCAAATATTTTTCCCACATGTAAGTGATATCTTCCTTACCACATATAAGGCTGAAACCTTCTGCTCCAGGTACTAAGTTAGTTTTTCTGGGAGGGCTTTGTCAGAATTGGCTTCAGGAGTACAGTCAATATTTTGTTCTTCAAAGTGGTAGTCATATTTGATTAGATAAGCGCCATTCTCAAATATGCCTCCAGGTAAGGCCTTGGTTCCACAATCAGTTTGTACAATTATATCCTGTTTAAAAGGAAGACATTCTTATTAAGAATGCAAATAACTACACTATCAAGAAAAGTTAGTAAATTACTGAGAGTTTCTGAATTCTAAGGAAGTTAATCAAATATCATTTGAAAAGTTTCGTACATGTTTAACAAATCAGGGTCTACTAAATTGTGTGGGTTACATATAGCTTAAAAAGAAAGAAAAAGAGCTTCATCATATATCTAGAAAATAGAACATTTAAAACAACCATCATCAATAATATTCCAAACAAATAGCCAGAAAAAGAAATTTCCTTCTGTATTCCTTTTTCCATCCTGTGTTGATTCAGCCCTGTGATAATTAGTTATTGAAATAAGCCTTGGCTTTGCAGTCTGCTTTCATGTAACTTTCTGCTTCTGTCCTGAAAGAGTTTTAAAAATTCTAACTTAGTCTACTGTTTAGGTCTAAAAGTTGTCTAAGCAGTGTTATGTCAAAAGTCAACTCATGAGTCTATTCTTTAAAGCATTAATGCTTTGAAGTATATGGTACAATTCTTCCCATGAGGCTTTTGAAACTATCTTTGTTGAATACACAAACTCTGGCCTGTAGTTTAATAAGCATAACCTTCAGGTAAGCATCAAAATGTGTTCATAGATGACAGACTATGGTTATTAATTGTAACTAATAATATCAAAATGGAAGAGGTTAAAATTCTCTCCACTGGGAGAATAACCGTTTCCAAAGAGTTTTGATCAGTAGCCCATTAAAGTAAAAACATTATAGACAAAACTCATGCAAATATAGTCAAATGATTTTTGACCAAATGATATCAAGACCATTCAGTGGAGAAGACAGTCTTTTCAAAAAAATGGTCCTGGGAAAACTGGATATTCACAAGCAAAAGAATTAAGTTGGACTTTTATCTAACACTGTATACGAAAATTAATTCAAAATGGCTCAAAGACTTAAAGCTAAGACTCACAATACAACTCTTAGAAGAAAATATGGGTCAAAACTTTATGACATTGTATTTGGCAATGATTTTTTTGGACATGACACCAAAGGTATAGGCAACAACAGCAAAAAGCAGACAAATTAGACTGCATGGACATTTAAAATCTTTACATATCAAAATATTCTGTCAACAGAGAAAAAGGCAGCCCACAGAATGGGAGAAAATATTTGAAAATTATATATCTGGTAAGGGATTAATATCCAGAATATACAGAGAACTCCTAAAACTCAACAGAAAAACATCCTGATTCAAAAATGGGCAAAGGTATTGTTATAGAATAAAAAACAGGTTCTTGTCACAGGACCAGGATAATTTAAGCACATAGATACATTGTAGGGTGAGTACGGCCGGATTTACTGGGTGAAAAGGAGTGAAAAAAGGGAAACAGAAATCCCTGGCAAAATGAGTCCTGCTAGCAGTTTTCCTGCCTCATAGTTTTAATTGCAGGCCACCACACACACAAGCTGAAAATCTCAGGCTCCTCCCTGCTGAAAATGGTATCAACTTCTGAACTTCCTGTGGCTCCACCCCATGTTCTCAGTGTGCAGGCCAGTCAGAGATTCTCCAGGGACTCTCCACCTTATCTGCAACCTGCATCTATCATTCCCCACCTGAAGAAGTACATTTAACTGGTATTAAAATAAGGATAAGGATGAAGACTAATCTTAACTACTTCCTGCTGATAGAGGGAACTGGTTTGGTAAACAGCAGTCAGAGCTCCCTCAGAGGCCTATCTAAGGGTCCCCAGCAAAAGGGACAATCTTCCAAGGCTCCAGTTCCATGATCCTTTGAAGGTTGATGGCCTTAAGGTGACAAGAAACAAACCAGGATACTAGAAAACATGTATCAAAGTGAAACAAGGGGCAGATGAGGACAGCTCAAAAGTCTTGTGGCCTTTGACCAGTTTGTACAGATAGAGGGGGACGAAAAGCTCAACTGGTGAGAAAATCTTTTACCCTTTTGCTGGCACATCAGCCTTCTGGGTTCCTTTTCCCTGAGCGCAGTCTTAAGCCAATCAGTTTAAGGTTTGGGAAATTAAGTTTTGTCACTTTGGAAGATGCATCCAAGGGAAGTGTCCTGTAGTATGAAGACACAATTCTGTGAAGAGAGGACAGAGGAGGAAACCGGGGAAAAAAAAAAAAAAAGGTGTTTTGTTGTTGTTTTTTTCAGAGGAGTCCCAGGGGTTCAGGGTGCATTCAAAAGGGATACAGACTGATAATGATGACTACTCATCTAGAAGGAGAGGAGCAGGTGTCCCTGGTTCCTTTTTCTTCCTAGCAAATACCCAGGGTACATGACAGAGGAAAAGTGAGGTGCTCCTCTTTCTTTCCTCCATCCTCGTATGCCAGAAACTGCGACAGGGTGCCACTCATAGGTTTTAAAGTGGCTTTCACCCATGTTAACAGGGGAGTCTAGGGAATGGGAGTATCCGCTTTTAACCACATACGCCCTATATCCCATGCTGTCAGTAGCCTTGAATTCCCTAGACTTCATTTATGTAATGGATACTATCATTACCTTTATCCATGAAACAGGAAGCTTGGCTTAACTGGCAGAAATCAGTCATGCTCACCTGCATTGTGCCTTTTAACTTCGTTACCATCTGCTTCTGGATCCCTCAGATCTAGATTTCTTTCCTAGGGCTTTGACCAGTAGCTTGAAATTGAGTTTAAGACAAAAATGTGTCTCAGGGTGGGAAGGGGTTGCATGGATTCCTTATCATAAGCTGAACGCTAAGGTGAAGCTATGGAATTGAGTCCTCTTCTAACAAGGGAGAGAGGAGGATGTCTTGTGACATACCCAGATATCTGGTGGCTATATTTATGCTTGCTGAGATTTGGGTGCATGGTGCTTGGCTCTGGTTAGCTCTCTTGGTCTTACTTTCCCAAAAATGAAACCTCCAGGTGATGGGCATCCTATTTATTCCCATCACCTGGCAGGATTTGCAGGATAATTGCTCAGAACTAGAATATCCATCCAGATTTCTACATTACCCATCCCTTTTGTTCTTTCTGAGCTGCAGCCAGAAATTGCTGGTTGGTTCATAGGAATAAGCAGGGTTAGTCTAAAATGTAGGTAAAAACTTGAAAACAACTAGTGAGTTTAAAATTTAATGACAATTGTATAAGTTGTGAAACATAATTTCTCTCTCTCCTTTTTTTATTTTTGTTAAAAATACAAATTGTGATAGGGCTGAGTTGTTTGCAAAACAGACTTTAGTCTTATATTTGGCCTGATTATTTGCATAAAATGCAGCAAGAATAATTATTTCCTAATAGACCTTTTAGACTGGCTTTGATAGAACTCTGTTCCACAAGGAATCTCAGATAAGACCTTCTAAAGCCAAGCCCAGCCACGGGTTTGTCCTCAAATACCTGTGAGTTGGGTGATCCTCTCCTCTTAAGTTCCAAGGGTAAACTTGGGAGGCTTGGGCCTGTTAGAAAGAGATATTGTTTACTGACCACAGGTCAGGAACCCTCTACAGGAATTGTGTAGACAAGGATATGAGGCCAGTTTTCTCAAGGGGTTTTTATCAGCTCTGCAAGTCAAGCTTGACTCCTAAAAGGGAAGCATACTGTTCCAGTCCAAGCCTTGGCAAAACAACCAGTTTCTCCAATTGCATCCTGTTGCAAAATGGACTTGTATTGTACTGATGCAAACAACTGTGTTGCCATAAGTTAAGAATACTCACAAATACTTTCCCAATTCTAGAGGAACCAGGCAGAGAAAAAGAAACATACTCCAAATTTTGTTCACAGTATACCTTAATTATTAAGATCTGTAAATAGTTCAAACTAAGTTTCCATGAATCTGAAGAATAAAACAAGGATCAGCAATATTCCAAAAAAGCCAAAAGATTGCTTCAGTTTTCTGCATTTAGTCCATTTAGTTAACTCTGTTGTTGTTTGTTTGTTTGCTTTGAGATGGTGTTTTGCTCATGTCACCCAAGCTGGAGTACAATGATGTAATCTCAGATCACTGCAACCTCCACCTCCCATGTTCAAGTGATTCTCCTGAGTAGCAGGGATTACAGGCACCTGCCACCACACCCAGCTAATTTTTGTATTTTTAGTAAAGACAGAGTTTCACCATGTTGGCCAGGCTGGTCTCGAACTCCTGATCCACCTGCCTTAGCCTCCGAAAGTACTGGGATTATAGGCATGAGCCACCGCGCCTGGCCTCATAGTTGTGAACATTTTAGTTCTTCATGAGTCCTATACGTTTTTTCTTTGTTGCAATGTCACAGTCTCCAGAGTTATTAGAAACCTGCATTTGAGAGCACCTGTTAGAGTCCTATAGCTGATTATAAACCATCTTTTGAAAAGGATCAAAACAAGACAACAATTGTCTGAATAACAAAATGTCCAGGGTAGTTATGGTTAAAAGCACCCTTGACAAAGAAGTTTGGTTTTCTCTGTGGTTTATAATAACTTGACGTAATCTTAATTATGATTGATAGCTTATACTTTAGACATTAGGATTTTAGAAATTCCGTGCAATTTTGGAACATATATTAGTATTGTTCCACAAAATATAACCTAAAGAAGATTAAACACCATTTGGTAATCCCATGTAACTAAACATGCCAAAAAATCCTGTTTACCTCTTTTTTGGATGCTCCAGGGGTCCTTTGTAGTATCCAAAAAAGCCAGGTGTCAGGAAAGACAAGTTTGATTTTGGGAGGCCTATTAAATATTTTAAAGGTTTAAAACACCTGTTGTTATTAAATAGAATTCCAGATTACCATGAATTATTTATTTTGCCAAAATGATGACTCAGATACGTTAAAAAAGCAAAAATCTTTTATACCCTTTAACAAATTTTGCAAAAGAGCAGACTAGTGCCTTAAGAGTATCTTGTGCTTTTATTTCAATGTTCAATTCACTGAAAAACCATATTATACCTTTTTGAATGTAGTCAATATATTCACACATGGAATTTTTTTCAAGATTGATTAATTTTTACAATCCATCTACGACTTGTATGAACTTTGAACTTTATTTTATTTTATTCAAAACAACTATTTAACCCTGGGCAAGAATTTACATATTTATGCCTTTTTATAATCTTTTACTAAAAACACATTTGATTAGTCTTACACACCGCACATGTAAATTTATTTCCAGTAGTTTGAGTTATATGTTATAATGGTAACTCCTAGAAATTTTTAACTTTAATGTAAAAACTGCTAAGTTTTTTTCATTATGTGCTAGGTGCTGCCAAGATGTAACTCCTTCCAGCATAGTTAAGGATGTGGTTAGTTCTACATGTCCTCAGCCTTACCAATTATGGATCAGGCAAGTGAAATCATTCTTAAAACCCAAAAAAGTATTTTATAAGCTTAAAACATTTAGCAAACCTAGCACCTAGCCTGCATAATTTAGTCCACCTGTTTATATTTTGATGACATCTGCTTTTTACCAATATTCTTTAAGGCTGTTTTTATTTCTCAAAGATTAAAGTCACATAAACTGAAAGGTACCATGCCTTTTATCTTCACTTTAAAAAAATGTTTGATCCAAGCACTTATCTTCCTTTAGGCCAATTACTTAGAGATCTTTTTATAGGCATCACATACACAACACATATATAACTACACAGACAGGCAAAAGAATACTCAGTCACCGTAAGATCTTTTGTTATCAATCACCTAATTGGATTATTGACCTCCTGGTGGAGCCCTTTAAAGGCAGGGCCAGGAAGACAGGCAACTTCTAACACCTAATACATAGGCGTACATGGGGCAAAAACAGGTTTTGAGAGGGATCTATCCAGTTTTAATTCCTGGGGTTCCATGAAGAAAATAGAGGTCTCTCCTCCTCATGTGTGCATTGAGGATGGCAAGGCAAATGGAGAAAAATAATTCAGTCAACTGAGAAAATTTTTTCCAGCAAAACAAGATCCAAGAAAAGAAAAACTTAAAGTCCTTTTAACTATTCCTATAACTTGAATATCTATTTTTAATTAAGCTGAGCACTCTTTAAGAAAGTCCTTTTAACCCCCTTATCACTCAACTTTAGCCATGCCAAGTAGCCAATATTTCTGGCTTCAAACTTCACTAAAGTCTCAAAGAAAGGAAAATCCAAGGCAGTTCATGGAGAGAAAGAGAATCAACAAATAACAAAGGTCACACAGATATCAAACCAGAAAGGACTCGTTCCCTAAGCCAGGATTGAACCCAAGGCCGCCATTGTAAAATATCAGAGGCTAGAACAAAACATTGCCACATGCTTCCAGATCTTGCTCCCAAAGACATAAAACAAGATGGAGGCCTGCAGCAAAGTTTGCTACTGACCATAAAGAAAGTCATGCAAATCACACCAAATTGGTTACAGTTTAAGACCAAACTCACAAATCCTTTTTCACAGTTAAATACAGGGAATATAAACGGTGATCCTCATTATTCCCAGCCCAGCAAAATTTCTTCCAAAAAATAAAACAAAAACAAACAAACAAAAACACTTCACTTAAAAGTCAACTCCTGACCTGGTAGAGAAAAGGAAAAGACAGCTTAAATGCAAGGCTGTGTGGCTCACGCCTCTAATCCCAGCACTTTGGGAGGCCAAGGCGGGTGGATCACGAGGTCAAGAGATCGAGACCATCCTGGTCAACATGGTGAAATTCCGTCTCTACTAAAAATACAAAAAATTAGCTGGGCAGAGTGGCGCATGCCTGTAATCCCAGCTACTCAGGAGGCGGAGGCAGGAGAATTGCCTGAACCCAGGAGGCGGAGGTTGCGGTGAGCCCAGATCGCGCGCCATTGCACTCCAGCCTGGGTAAACAAAATGAAACTCCGTCTCAAAAAAAAAAAAAAAAAAAGAAAGAAAGAAAGAAAGAAAAAGATGCCTGGGGAAGAACCTCTTATTCTTATGCAAATGGTTCTTCCACCACTGAGAAAAACTTAATTGCTCTGCCACAAAGTGGAACCACTTCACTTGGGGAGGGGAAGGCTCCGGGGATGCAATGCAGGGAGCACTGGCCAGCCTGCCATTGGGTATCCTTGGGCCATGCATCCCAGTCCTGGCCAGGAGGGGAGTGAGGGAGCTGCCATTCACTGGTCTACCTTGCACATGCCTGCAGCTGTTGGGATGGGGTGGTGCATAGTTTCCTCTACTCTCAGAAGAGGTCTGAGGAGAAAAAGGCTTAGAAGCGAAAGGAAAAAAGATTTTTAGGTTTGGATGGTACTTATCCTTCCTCAGGCCCCATGTTGGATGCCAAAAAAGTTGTAGGGAAAAAACGGGTTCTTGTTGCACAACCAGGATGATTTAGGTGCACAGACACATTATAGGATGAGTAGGGCAGGGTTTATTGTGTGGGAAAACAAGGGAAACAGGAACCCTCAGCAAAGCGATAACGAGACCTGCTAGCAGGTTTCCCTCCTCACCGACTGACTTGCAAGCCACCACACATGTGACCTGAAGAGCCCAGGCTCCATCCCCCTGCAAATGGTGCAAACTTCCGAACTTCCCATGGCTCTACCCCATCCTCCTAGTGCTCAGGCCAGTTGGAGATTCTCTGGGGACCCTCTGCCTTATCTGCCACCTGCATCTATCAATATGAGGTTGCAAAGGCATAAGAATCATGGACTTGTGGGGAACTGGGAGAAAGTGTGGGAGGTGGGTGAGTGATAAAAGACTATACACACTATGTACAATGTATACTACTCGGGTGATGGGTTCACCAGAATCTCAGAAATCACTTCTAAAGAACTTATTTAGGTAACAGACACTACCAGTTCCCCCCCAAAATCTATTGAAATTAAAAATAAATAAAAACAAAATGAGCAAAAGACTTGAATAGACATTTACCAAAGAAGATTTGCAAATGGCAAATCTTGATTACCACAATTTATAAAAGCAAAAAGAAAGCAATGTGGACAGGGAGAGCATTTACATTTCTCCAGAGACTTTACACAAAGCATACAATTTTTAATATGTTTATATATTAAAATTTTATTAATAAAATTTTGCCTATATAACTATAACCTCGGGAAGACTAGGCTTCTCTTTTGATATTACAGCTCTTTATCTGTGCTAAAAACAAACTTTTGTGATTTCTAGTGGCTTTCCTGGAAATGTCAAAGATAGTTTTCTTTTTTTTTTTTTTTTTCTGGGCCTCTGGACTTCATAGTTAAGTACAAAATAGTTTTAGGTGCCCTGACCTTTTTTTTTTTTCATTTACTGTATGTTCAGGATCAAATTTAAGTTATCAGAGAAAACTTGCACATGTGATTTAAATAGACCATGGATAGTTGAGAAATAATTTTTGGTTGTCTAATCAAAATGATAATGAAATTTTTTTAAAAAAAGAATAAAAGGTAATACAGTTGAAAAGTATAAAAGGAATTAACTCTTTTATAAGTAAGGAACTTTTGTGCTTTGAATTTTTTTCCTTAAATACCCAAATACATAATAATTATTCTGGTAAGACACAGAATCTCTGCTATCTAGTCAGATGATGTTGATCATAGGTTAATGGCCAAACTATGCAAGAAAGCCTAGTGAACTTTGTTGATATGTTAACACATTTTTTTTTTATTTTAAGACAGGGTCTCACTCTTTTTGCCCAGGCTGGAGTGCAGGACACAATCACGGCTTACTGCAGCCTCCACCTCTCGGGTTCAAGTGATTTTCCTGCCTCAATCTCCCAGGTATTTGGGATGACAGGCACACACTACCATGCCCAGCTAATTTTTGTATTTTTAGTAGAGACAGGGTTTCACCTTTTGACCAGGCTGGTCTCAAACTCCTAACCTCAAGTAATCCACCCACCTCGGCCTCCCAAAGTGCTGGGATTACAGGTGTGAGCAACCACACGTGACCTCTTAACACATTTTATGATGAATATGGTCAGGCTTTGTGTCCTCAGCCAAATCTCATCTTGAGTTGTAATCTCCCGAATTCTTATAATCCCCACTTGTCAAGGGAATTAATTGAATCACGAGGGCAGTCCCTCATGCCATAAGAGATCTGATGGTTTTTCACAAGAGTGATTTTTCACAAGATCTGATGGTTTTTATAAGAGGCTCTTCCCCCTTCGCTTGGCAATTCACCTTCCTGCTACCTTGTGAAGAAGGTGCCTTACTTCCCTTTTGCCTTATGCCATGATTCTAAATTTTCTGAGGCCTCCCCAGCCATACTGAACTGTGATTCAGTCAAACATCTTTTCTTTATAAATTACTGAGTCTGGGGTATTTCTTTATAGCATTGTGAAAATGGACTAATACAGTAACTTACCTTCCGAGTCAGGTGTTATAAGTCAATAGAAATAAACTTCACTTTTTTTTTTTTTTTTTTTTTTTTGAGACAGAGTTTAGCTCTTGTTACCCAGGCTGGAGTGCAATGGCGCGATCTCGGCTCACCGCAACCTCCGCCTCCTGGGTTCAGGCAATTTTCCTGCCTCCGCCTCCTGAGTAGCTGGGATTATAGGCATGTGCCACCATGCCCAGCTAATTTTTTGTATTTTTTAGTAGAGACGGGGTTTCACCATGTTGACCAGGATGGTCTCGATCTCTTGACCTCGTGATCCACCTGCCTTGGCCTCCCAAAGTGCTGGGATTACAGGCGTGAGCCACCGCGCCCGGCCAAACTTTACTTTTTAAGTTTTATTCCTCACAATGTTCTTTCAAATATTCTGGAACAAACACACATAATTTTAGGACTACAGTTTTTTCTCAAGCAGTCCATGAGATGACGCTATCTTTATGACAATATTATCATGTAATTTATGTTTTACATTGACTCACCAAATATTTCTTTCTGACACTAATACATATATACCATTCTGCTAGATGCTCTGTGTTTTTAAATGGTTAGATATGACCTAGGCCCTGCCTTTAAGGAAGTCACAGTGTAATACAAGAAAAAATATATTCCTAAATGAACCAGTTTTATGAGTGTATTAAAAGTGTTAGTATTTTCATAGATAAAAAACTAGTCTGCTACTCTAAATGCCATTGTAGGAAATCCCGTGAGACTTACTGATGACTCTTTTGGATTCACTTGGCATTATAAATTTCCAGGGAACAACTTAATCTAATCAATGCCTCATTTTTCATCTTTCGCCTTTATTATTTCAGTGGCTAGTCTTATCATTTCCACCCTTGCCTCCCTTCAATTCAGTCTTCACTTCATAGCCTGAGTCAACTTTTTAAAATAAAGTCAATCATGTCACTTCTCTGCTTGAACCCTTCAATGGATTCTCATCACATTCATTGTTACCATAACTCCTTGATGTGTTCTGCTAGATTCTGCATGATCTGGCTCCTCCCTGCTTTCTAGGCTCTTCTCTTACCATTTCTCTCTTGTGCTTTATTCCTGGTAAGCTCCATATAGCTTTTTCTTTCCACAGGGAATATGCTGTCCTCACTACTTAAAATGTTCTTAAACCCACTCTTTGCCTGGTTAACTCCTATGCATTCTTCCTGTTCTGGTTTATCTATTTCTCACAGAAAGAATTCTCTGATCCACAGTGCCCACCTAAATTATGCCTGCAGTTATTCTCTATCATACCTTGTTATTTTCCTTTATAACACTTACAGTTACAATTATATACTTACTCATGTGTTTATTTAATTTCTCTATAGAACTGTAGGTGGGAAGATTCATTAGGATATAAGTTATATCTCTTATTCATAAGGTCTATTCAGCACCTATCACAGGTTGCCACATAGTATAGTCTGTATAAATTTTGGTAAATATATTCCATGAAAAGATATCATCATTCATCTTGATGGAATCAATGTCTGTTAACTAAAAAGACTGACATTTTAAAAAGAGATATATTTAGAGATATATCTAATACAACACGGCCATGATGTATTAGAATTGTTCCATGGCCAGGCACAATGGCTTATACCTGTAATGTCAACCACTTGGGAGGCTGAGGTGGCGGGATTGTGTGAGGCCAGGAGTTCAAAACCAGCCTGAGCAACATAGTGAGACCCCATCTCTACAAAAAGTAAATTTAACTGGGTATGGTGGTATACACCTGTTATCCTAGCTACTTGGTAGGCTAAGGTGGGAAAATCGTGTGAGCTCAGGAATTTGAGACTGCAGTGAGCTGTGATCACACCACTGCACTCCAACCTGGACGACAGAGCAAGGCCCATCTCGCAAAAAGAAAAAAAGAACCTTTCATGAAATACACAAGTAGTCACCATATTCTTTTGCTATAGTAAGTAAATATGTTAAGTGACTATAGTTACAATGATAATAGAGAATCATTTTTGAATGTTAACCATAAAATAGACATTCTTCTAAGCTTATAAGTGCCATAGGAAATTAATACTGGAATGCAGGTTTAAGCAAGATTATACCTTTTTATTTTCCTGAAAGGCAATTACATCGTAATAAGGATGGATTGCTACCATTAAGAGCAACAAAAATTCTGAAATTTTTAAAGCAATGAAAGAATAATTTTTGTAAGTATAAATATTTCTTGTAAAAACAAGCTTATATGAATATTTAAATTTTTAAGTTTATAAAAAAAATCTCATATAGTCATACTTCATATGTTTGCCATGTAAGTGGTTTTTCATTATAAATATGAATTATATTCTTACAGATTTTTGTATTATTAATTTTAATCTAAATTTAGGTATTCATATTTTTTGTTAAATTTTATTTTATTGGATTCAGCCCATCTGTCTACTATGAGGTCTTTTTAAAATCTGTGTCAACTGTCCAGTATATTACTTGTCTTTGTAGCTTCTGTCACAGGCAAATATGTTAAGCATGCTTTCATTCAAGTCACTAATAAAACTTTTTTTTCAGTCTAGGCCATTTCACATACTAACAGAAACCCTTTTGGTTGTAATTGCTTAACTAACATATATTTCTAGTTTAGTACATTAAAACCTACAGACCTACTTTCTCTATCTTATCCACAAGGCATTTATGAGTGACTTATTAAATACCTTAATGAACTCAAGATACATTGGATTGACAAGTTTTGGGGAATTGTTTTTTTGTTTAGATAGGGTCTCGCTCTAAAGCTCAGGTGCAATGGCACAATCGCTGTAGCCTCCACCTCCTGGACTCAAGCAATCCTCCTGCCTCAGCATCCCAAGTAGCTAGGACCACAGGGACAGTTTTTCTTTAATAAAACTTTGTAACATAATTATAACCTCTGAAGGATCATTATTAGAAGCTCTGAGAAGACGTATATGTATATTTTCTGAAATAACTCATTTATGTATTTGTGTGTAGTCAACCTTTTTTTTTTCTCCCTGAGATGGAGTCTTTCTCTGTTGCCCAGGTGGGAGTACAGTGGCACAGTCTTGGCTTATTGCAACCTTCGTCTCCTGGGTTGAAGCAATTCTCTTGCATTAACCTCCCGAGTAGCTGAGAGTACAGACACATGCCACCACACCCGCCTAATTTTTGTACTTTTAGTAGAGACAGGCTTTCACCATGTTGCTTAGGCTGGTCCTCGAGCTGGCTGGTCTCAGATGCCCAGCCTGCAATTTTTATTGTTAGTTCAGTTGCTGTGTCACACACCTGGATGTCAAATAGGATTTCTAGAAAGCGCAGCATACTTTAATCTCTAAAAAGAGAAGTTGGAAGGAAAAGGTGCACATTTTGGAGTTGGCCACCAAGCTGATCAAGGGATCCAAAACCTCCACCATAAAGAGTGACAAATTGTGGCTGTTGAAACTGTACTCCTTTGTAAATGGTTGCTTTGGGAGACTCGCTTCAATTATTATACATTTGCTCACTAACTACCCAATATTAAAATCAAATAACAGAATTTCTATTGTACAGCCTTGCAAGTTTTAATTTTTCTTCAAAATAAAATTTTAAGTGACAAAAATAATTATTAGAAGAGAAAATGTGTGCTCATTTATGAATTTTCTTGGCCTCAAATGTAAATTTGTATGTTTACTTTATTGGCATTCACACTGGCATTTCAAAGGACTACAGAGTTGAAACGGAGAAAAAATATTTTGGCTGTGTATTCTGATTTTTATAATATAACTCTCCATTTTTTCTTTTATAAGTTTCTGCCCAACCAGTGAAATTAGCTTTAGGACAGAAAAAAAAACAACATAGATAAAAAATCAGCACAGGTCCTAGGAAAGTTATTTGTTCCCATTACAGTTTTCCTTAATAAGGAAAATTCTATTGTTTAATAATTCACTGTCAAAATTACATTGCATATCTAAAAAAAGTTTGAGTTCATCTGGGGCAAATTGTTTTCTCCATGCTATGAGTTGGATGGATAAGATAGTAGAGTTACAGATTAGTTCTCTAAAAGTAGGAATGTTATTTCTTTTGTGAGTGATTTGGCATTTTTCCTTCTCATTTGTGCTGATTTAACTCACTACAAATTCTACTTACTCTAGGTAGATCCGCAGTACTCCATAGCAAACCTTTGATTCATCTCTTTTATGACAGCCTTACATACATTGCCAAATTGCAATTTTCAAACCTTTGTTCTTGACTCAGTTTCCCCTATTTTCTTCCCCTCTTGTTATATTAAAAGTCATCAAGGCTAAATACTTTTCCTTTCTATATAAAACAATTTTCCTGAATTAATACTTTGTTCTGTCCTTCTATTTCAAAAAACTGCTTGTAATTCTCAGTTAGTGACTGCTTCTACTTCCTTATTATTGGATATTATCCATGTACAAAACATTGTATTCATTCTTTATTTCTCCCTAGTTGTTGACTATGTTGGCTACTTCTTTTCTGAAACAGCCCCCCACCATGGTTTTCATTACTGAAATGTTTTAATTAGGCAACTAACACCTGAACATACCCTCATTAAAAAAAGAACATGAAACATAGATAAGATGAATATCCTTTTTGAACCACCTTCTAATCCATTTTCATTTAACTTCACACTCCCCTAGAAGTAAACATTTTTATCATTTTAAAGGGTATCCTTCAAAAGTTTTCTGTTTAAACATAGGAACTACAGAGTTTCGCTCTTGTTTCCCAGGCTGGAGTGCAGTAACACAGTCTTGGCTCACTGCAACCTCCACCTGCTGGGTTCAAGCAATTCTCCTGCCTCAGCCTCATGAGTAGCTGGGATTACAGGTGCTCGCCACCACGCCTGGCTAATTTTTTGTATATTTTTGTAGAGACAGGGTTTCATCATGTTGGCCAGGCTGGTCTCAAACTCCTGACCTCAGGTGATCCACCTGCCTCGACCTCCCAAAGTGCAGTTTTTAAGTGGCATATGTGTGTTTAATTAAGAAAAGGATAAAGAAACTTGCAAGCTGCTTGTAAAATTTGTATAGATAGAATTGCAAAGGGCAAAAAAACAACCAAGATGGTATTGAACAAGTAAAAGAGCAAAGTGATGGTCATTTGGGTTGTATGTACTTTTTGATTATTAAAATAATGGTGTTATGCATATTCATGTATGTTTTTATTTGAACACCTGTTTTCCCTTCTCTTGAATATACACTTAGGAGTAGAATTTGTTGTCATATGATAATTCTGTGTTAACCTTTTAAGGAAGTGTCAAACTATTATCCACAGAGCTGTGTAAATTTACATACCCAACAGCAATGTATGAGGGTTCTAGTTTCTCTATATTCCTGCCAACATTTGCTATTTTTCTTTTTTTGTTGAGACAGGGTCTTAAACTTTTGCCTGGGCTGGTGTGTAGTGGCATAATCTCGTCGCTGCAACCTCTGCCTCCTAGGTTCAAGAGATTCTCCTGCCTCAGCCTCCCGAGTAGCTAGGATTACAGGTGCCTGCCACTACACCCGGACTATTTTTTGTATTTTTAATAGAGACTAGGTTTCACTATGTTGGCCAGGCTGGTCTTGAACTCCTGACCTTGTGATCTGCCCGCCTTGGCTTCCGAAAGTGCTGGGATTACAGGTGTGAACTACCGTGTACAGCCTTCTGTTTTTCTTATTTCTTATCACCTGAATAGGTGTGAAATGGCATCTCATTGTGGTTTTGATTTGCATTTCCCTAATGACTAAGGATACTGAACATCTATTCATATACTTGTTGATGATTTGAATATCTTCTTTGGAAAAATGTTTATTCAAGTATTTTGCCTATTTCCAAGTTGCTTGTTTGTCTTTTTATTATTGAGTTGTAAGAGTTTTTTATATATGTTCTGGATACTGGACTCTATCAGAGATATTATTTGCAAATTAATTTTAATTAATTAATTAATTAAAATTTTCTCCCTTTCATCTTTTCAATGTCTTGATAATGCCTTTTGCACAAAAGTTTTTAAGTTTAATGAAGTCTGATTAATCTAATTTTTCTGTTGTTGCTTGTACTTTTGTTGTCATATCTAAAAATTTATCATCAAAGTTATGAAGATTTACCTTTATGTTTTCTTCCTAGAATTTTACAGTTGTGCTCTTATAATACAATTAGGCATTTGATCCATTTTGACTTAATTTTTGTTTATGATGTAAGGCAAGGCTTCAACTTCATGTTTTTGCATATGGATATGGAATTGTTCCAGCATATTTTATTGAAAGACTATTTTTCCCCATTAATTGCCTTGGCACTCTTGTCTCAAAGCCGTTAAGTATAAAGGAAAGTCTCAAATCAGTTAAGTATAAAGGTAAGAGTGCTTATTTCTGGACCCTCAATTGTATTCCATTGACCTATGTTTGCCCTATCCCGATACCACACTGTTTTGATTACATAACTTTGAAACAAGTTTAGAAAGCAGGAATTGACCAGGCACAGTGACCCACACCTATAATCCTAGCACTTTGGGAGGCCAAGGCAGGCAGATCAGGAGTTTGAGGTCAGGCTGAGGTTGGGAGTTTGAGACTATCCTGGCCAAAATGGTGAAACCCTGTTTCTACTAAAAATAGAAAAAAATTAGCCAGGGATTTTAGTGGTTGCCTTTAATCACAGCTACTTGGGAGGCAGAGGCAGGAAAATCACTTGAACCCAGGAGGTGGAGGTTACAGTGAGCTAAGATCATGCCATTGCACTCTGGCCTGGGCAGCAAGAGCAAAACTCCATCTGAAAGAAAGAGAGAGAGGGAGGGAGGGAGGGAGGGAGGGAGGGAGGGAGGAAGGAAGGAAGGAAGGAATTATGCATCCTCCAACTTTCTTTGTTTTTTTCAAGATTGTTTTAGCTATTAGGTTCCCTTGAGACTCCATATGAATTTCAAGATAGGTTTTTCTATTTCTGTAAAACACACCAGTGGGATTTGGCAGGGATTGCACTGAATCTGTAGATAGCTTTGGACAATATTACCATCTTAACAATATTAAATACTGTATTCCATTAACATATATGTCTTTCTGTTTATTTCCATCTTTAATTTCTTTCAGCAATGTTTTGTAATTTTTTATATACAGGTTTCCTCTTTGGTTAAATGTACTCTGCCTATTTTGTTTTCTTTAATGCTATTGTAAATGGAATTGTTTTCTTAATTTTATTTTTGAATGGTTTCTGTATTGGTATATAGAAATGCAAGGGATTTTTATATGTTCTTCATGTATTCTACAACTTGGCTTAATATATTAGCTCTACTTTTTCTTTAGGTGGATGTTTTGGGAATATATATAAAATATATTTCTAAATAATATATAATATATATAATATATATTCATATCATCTGTTAATATAGTTCTACTTCTTTTCCAATTTGAAGCCTTTTATTTTTATTTCTTGCCTAATTACCCTGGCTGGAACTTTCAGTACAATGTTGAGTAGAAGTGGCCTGAGCAGACATCCTTTTTCCTGAACTTAGGGGTAAGTTTTCAGTCTCTCATTATTAAGGAGGATGTTAGCTATGGGTTTTTATAGATCCCTCTATCAAATTTAGTAAGTTGCCTCATATTCCTAGTTTTCTGAGTGTTGTATCATGAAAGGGTATTTCATCAAATGTTTGTTCTACATTAATGGACATGATCATTTGTGAGGTTTCTTTTCCTCTTTATTAACATGGTGTATTTCATTGATTTATTATCTTATGTTGAGCCACTCTTACATTTTTGGAATAAATCTTACCTAGTCTTAATGTATAATTCTTTTAGTATACTATTTGTTTTTGTTTCCTAGTATTTTATTAAGGATTGTTGCATCTATATTCATAAAGGCCTGTATTTTTTTTGTTCTTATGATTTTATTGTCTTTAGTGTCAGGGTAATACTGGCCACTTAAAATGAATTAGGAAGTATTCCCTCCTCTTGTATTTTGTGGAAGAGTTGGTAAAGAATTTTTTTAAATTCTTCTTAAACATTTAATAGAACTCCTTAATGAGGCCATCTGGTCCTGGGCTTTTCCTTGTTGAAAGTATTTTTATGTACTCATTCAACCTTTTTAGTACTTCTGTTCGGATTTTCTGTTTTTTCTTGAGTTGGTTTTGGTAGTGTCTGTGTTTCTAAGTATTTTTCTGTCTTATCTAGGTCATGCAGTTTGTTTTCATACAGTTCATAGAATTTAATGATTATAAAATAATCATCTGATAATAATTTCATTTCTGTAAGATCACTAGCAATGTTCCTACTGTCATTCCTGATTTTAGTAATTTGACTCTTTTCCTCTTTTTGTCAGCCTACTTAAAGATATGTTAATTTCGCTGATATTTAAAGGACCAACTTTGGTTTTGTTGATTCTTTCAATGCTTTTGTGTTCTCTATTTTATTTATCTCCACTATAATTCTTATTACTTTCTTTTGTTTGCTTAGGGTTTAGTTTACACTTTATTTTATAGTTTCTTAAGGTGGAAGATTAGTGTATTGATATGAAATTTTTCATCTTTTTAAAAGTAGATGTTAATAGCTATAAATTTCCCTCTGAGCACTGTTTGTCTGCATCCATGAATTTTCCTGTTATATTTTCATTTTCATTTATCTCAAATAATTGTCTTATTTCCCTTGTGATTTCTTCTTTAAATCATTGGTTATTTTAAAAGATGTTTAATTTCCACATATTTGTAAATTCCCCAAATTTCTTTCTTTACTTTTCTTTTTTTTGTGATGGAGTATCACTCTGTCTCCTAGGCTGGAGTGCAGTGGCACCATCTTGGCTCACTTCAACCTCTGCTTTCCAGGTTCAGACAAATCTCCTACTTTAGCCTCCAGTGTTGCTGGGGTTAGGATTTTTTGTAGGACAGATCTGCTAGCAATAAACTCACTGAGCTTTTTTTTCATCTTGGAATATCGTAATTTTTCTTCATTTTTGAAGTATAGTTTTTATCAGTATAGAATTCTTGGTTGACAGATTTTTCATCTTTCAATATTTTGACCCTGTCATTCCACTGCTTTCTTACTGTCATGGTTTCTATTGAGAAATCAGCTGTAAATCTTAATGAGGATCAGATTTTTTTCTTTGTCTTTGTCACTTTCAACAGTTTGGTTACGGTGTCAGTCTTTTTTAGTTTATCTTGCTTGCGAGTGTTGAACTTCTTGTGTGCATTCATGTCTTTCATCAAATTTCTGAAGTTTTCAGGAATTGTTTCCTCAAATTATCTTTTGCTTCTTTCCTCTCCTTCTGGGACCACCATGAATCATATCTCAGTACACTTGATGGTATTCCACAGGTTGCTTAAGTCATGTTGTTTTTTTCCTTCATTTATTTTCTTTCTGATCCTCATACTAGGTAATCTCAATCACCTTATTTTCAACTTCACTAATTCTTTCTTCCACCTGCTGAAATCTGCTGTTGAGTCCAACTAGTGAATTTTTCATTTCCATTGTAATTTTCAATATTAGAATTTCTATTTTGTTTCTTATTATGATATTCATCTTTTTGTTGATACTGCCTGTTAGTGAGGCATCATTCTTGTGCTTTCTTTAGTTTTTTGTTTATAGTTTCCTTTAGCTCTTTGAGCTAAACTTTATTAAAATAGCTAATTTAAAATCTTTGTTTAGTCAGCTCAGTGTCCGAGTTTCTCAGAGACAGTTTCTGTTTATTTATTTTTTCTTTTTTTTAATTTTCCTGTGTACAGGTTATACTTTCTTATTTCTTTGCATGCTTCATAATTTTTTGTTGAAAAATTGACATTTAAATATTATATGTGGCAACTCTGGAAATTAGATTCTCCCCTCTTCTTGGGGCTTTTTGTTGTGGCTTGTTTAGCAGCAGTAGCTGTTTGTTTAGTTTGTTTTTTGAAATACCTTTGTCAAGCTTGTATTTCCTTTGCTGTGCATAACCTCTGAAGTTTCTGTTGTTTCATTAGTTGTCAACTAGTGATTTGACAGGTATTTCCTTAAATGCCTGGAACCAAAAAATTAACAATAATAAAAACAAAACAAAAAA
The DNA here is from genome assembly GCF_049354715.1 of Callithrix jacchus. Lineage (NCBI taxonomy): Eukaryota > Metazoa > Chordata > Mammalia > Primates > Cebidae > Callithrix > Callithrix jacchus. Next base: position 101,902,197 of record NC_133509.1, read on the forward strand.
TCAGAGAAAATCTTCCATTTTTTGTAGATGAGCTCTTTTTATATATTAGGTCATACTTCAACACTCAGCCAGGCAATTTACAACTCTGCATTAGCTTACATTTCCTGCTAGTATAGAGCCTTAGATCTTTTCTGAGGATGTGCCTAGCCCTGGGAAAACCTGACCTTTTAGAGTCCAAAGAATATGTGAGAGCTTTTCAGAGTCCTTATGCCTGAAAGTACCTCATTTCATAGCCTTCACTCCCAGGTTTTCACTTTATCTGTTGTTTGTCCTATTTTCCCATGCCCAGATGACAGTGTCTAATGCATTTGCCTTTTAATAATTGGACAAACACTACCCAAGGAGTAGCTGCCTCAACCCTGGGAGTATTCTGAGTTAAGTGAAATAAAGGCAAGCCCTTTGAATGTGTCCTTCAATAAGTCATAAGATATTTCAAAACAAAAAAAATGCAATTCTTTTCATATAAGGTTTGTTTTCCATCTGGTACTACAGACGTGTATTGGGAGCGTGGGCTGTTGTCTTCAAGGCCACCTTTTTGGTTTGTTTTTCTTGACTAACCGTTCACCTGGTTGTAAACATTTTATTCATTTTCAGAGTTCTGGTAAAGTTTATTCTGGCTGTTTTTGCCAATTTTTTTTCTGCTTTAGTAGAGTGATGGGATTTTGGATTTCTCTACTCTGCTGTTTTCACTGATGTCACTCAGGAAGGATTCCTTTTAAGATACAAAAACCACTAACCATAAAGGAAAATATTGATATATTTAGCTACATTAAAATTAAACATTTCGTTCATCAATGAACGTGATTAAGGTAAAAGACAAGCTACAGAGTAGGAATAGATACACCATATACAACTGACAAAAGACTAGTTATCCAGAATAAATACTGAAATCTAACAATTTAGTAAGAAAAGAACAATGAAATTAGGGGAATAAATGGGCAGAAGATTTGAACAGGGACTTCACAAGAGAGAAAACCTAAATGGCTGACAAATGTATGAAAAGGTGTTCACTCTAACTAAGAATCAGAGAAAGGGAAGATAAAACCACAATGCCATATTTTACACACCCACCAAATGTTTTAAAATGAATAATGCCGAAAGTGCTAGGTAGAATTAAGTCATAGAATAAGAGAAACTGTTACTGTTCTTTGGGGATAGATGTATAGATTGCTTAACCAACTTAGAAATCTTTAAAAGAAGGTATTCATAACCTATAACCAGCAATTCTATTCCTGAATGTGTATGTGTATATATATCTCTCCCAGAATTTTACTCACATGTGTATCATAACACCCATAGGTTCTTAGTGGCATTTTTCATAATGTCTTCAAAATGAAAACAATGCAGTTGTCTTCAACACAGTAATCTATATTCACTGACTCCTTTTCCTTACCTCCAGTTTTTTTCTTGACCCCTTGTAATCAGGTTCTGTCTTTATCAAATAACAAAATAGAATTCTCTCAGGTAACTAATCACTACCATCTTGTTCTTCAGTGTCTAATTCTTCCCCCTTTTTCTAGTTTCTGTCTTGACATATTATTCTTATATGGTCTTCATCTTTAGGATCTTGTTTATTACTGTAACTTCAACAACTATATCTCAGCAATAATTTCCAAGTCTGTATCTCTAGCATAGGCAGTTGTTTTTGTTTTGTTTTTTCTTTTACGATGGGGGGATGAGGATTTGTTTCTAAACTATGTAAATGAAATTGCAAATTTATGTTTACTGATATTAACTGGATCCACAATGGTAATTGAAAATTCCTTTGCCTTATCCTTCATTTTCATTCATCAATGCATTTTTTAAAGAATTTTACTATTCTCCTAAAGCTATCTTTACCACTTTTACTCCCCTTATTCTCATTAGTAAGCCTCTCCTGCAAGCATCAAAAAAAAAGTAGTAATAAATATCTGTCTCTTTTACCCACAATTTACTTTGCTTTATCATGCCTACTCAATTCCTTAATTTGTATCTACCCTTTTTACTTTCTTTACTAGCGATTTCTTTATTAACTGGATGTAATGGCTTCTTTTCAGCTCTCTCTCTATTCCTATCTCTCATATTTGATTTTCCCCCATTCCTTTGATATCTACCCATCTCGATTTTCCTCTTTTTCTCTAATAGTTTCTTATGATAGGAACACCAAATAATTATCTTCCAAACCAGAATGCTTTTGAAAATGAAAAGAGGTGCTGATTAATAATTAAGCCAGCATAATTGGTATAAACCCAGATTGTTCAAGGAAAAATAGGATATATGGTTACCCCATTTAGACATCTTCTTTCCATTCATTTTCTTTTGTTAACCCCTTGATATGAATGTTACCTCAGATTTTCAAACACTGTTTTTTGTTCTTTTGCATATTCTCCATAGATGATCTGACACACTTGAATGATTCAAATTACTACCTCCATTGGTAATTCCCAACTTATGTGTCCTAATTTTTTCCTGTGTTCCAGACCCATATACCTCATCAAGTAGCTCAAGACCAGTAGCCCAAAAGTAACTAATCACAAAATTTAAACTTATCTTTTCCCTCAAATATCCTGATTTCAGTTTACACATATATATATATATACATAGAGATATGTAGTGTATATATGCAATTATGTGTATAAGTCTGAAGATACATATCACACAGACATTATTTGTGCAGTTGCTTCACTAGATGCTGTACATACAATAGAGCACAACACAGTTGCATCATGACTGTATTTTAATGTGGGAGATAGACATTGATCAAAGTATCACACATATAAATGTTGTGATACTCTCTATAAGTATGGTCATTGCTGTGAAGGAGAGGGATATGATGTCATATGAAGTATAATATGAGTATTTGACCTTTCAGTATATGGCCTTTTAAATTAGATAAGTGACAACAAATAGCTCTTCAAAATTAGACTTTATTTCTTGGAAATACTGATCAAAATTCAGTACTCAAATATGCTAGCAATGGAATTGTCTTGCTTCTCAGAATTCCTGTTGCTTTTAATACTACTTATTGTTATATCGTTTATAAAATCACATAAAATTTCAACCACTGAAATAATAGCAATACCATTGGAATTAAGGATGTTGGTATAGAAACTAAATAAAGGAGACTCTATGGAAATAGTGTTAGTTTTGTGAGGAAGAAATGATGCATAATATTAGGAATACCTTTTAGTCACAAAGTCTGGCTGCTTCTCTCTTCGCATAGTAAGTGATATTTGTTGATTAAATGTTAATTGCTCATTATTTTGTCATATTTGAAGTCTTGTGCACAAAATTTGGAAGTTTTCATGTTCCCATTCTTAGAAGACCTATGCCCATTACTAGTATCCCAGAACATGAGCTAAGTTATGCAAAGCCTAAAGTAACAAATTTACAATCAACATATATTAATAATGTTAAAAATAATCTACAGTATTAGTCTTTGTTTATATACTTTTAGAATAGTGATACTTAATTACATCAGTCTTTACTATGTTGATAACTATAATAATAACCAACATTTATTAAATATTTACTACTTGAAAGTGCTAGATAATTTACATAATGTTATCTTACTTAGCCCTCACAGTAATCCAGCGAGGCAGATTCTATTGTTATCATCAATTTTCAGATAAAGGAAGTGGCAATTCAAAAGGTATATCTATCAGGATCCTAGCAGAAGTTAGATATCATGCTTAAATATGTAACTGAGAAGAGTTGAATAAGAACCTGTAGGATGGGCTGGGCACGGTGGCTCACATCTGTAATCCCAGCACTTTGGGAGGCCGAGGTGGGCAGATCACAAGATCAGGAGATCAAGACCATCCTCGCTAACATGGTGAAACCCCATCTCTAATAAAAATGCAAACAATTAACCAGGCTTGGTGGTGTGTGCCCGTAGTCCCAGCTACTCAGGGAGGCTGAGACAGGAGAATCACATGAACCTGGAGGCTGAGGTTGCAGTGAGCTGAGATTGTGCCACTGCATTCCAGCCAGGGCAACAGAGTTAAGACTGCATCTCAAAAACAAAAACAAAAAAGAACCTATAGGATGTACAAAAGTTTGGACAGAATTTAGGGAAAGACATCATGGAATGCCTGGAACTAGTTACAGTGGGAACCATTCATACTCCTACCTAATGGAGCCAAGGGGAAGAGTGCTGTTAGAATCTAGAGAAACTACTGTAAGCAAGAAGGGCAGTCTGACACGAGCTGTGATCTTGAGTTGAGTGACACAGCCAACTTAAGATGACCTGGTAGAGAGGGAGCTAGGAGAATAAATGCCAGACCTTTCTATATCCCAACTCAGACTTCCGCCAGTGTCTTCCACTGGCTGTGAACCCAGCTGGAAGCTGGGGCAGAAAATAATTTGTTGATGCTATCCATACAGGTCAGTTCAGAGCAGAGAGGGTGAAAAGGGTTGGAGACTGATCTGAAAAGGAAATGGAAAATATCTAGGAATTAAAAAACTTGCTCAAGATTTCAAACTATTGAAGGGCAGAGCAAGTATATGGATGAATGACAAATCCCTTATTCCTAACTACAATACTATACTGCCTCTCATTTTAAAAAGTTTTATGAAATGGTACTTGCCAGGATAAATACTTTAAATCTGAAAGTTTCTATTCTATCTCAAACTGTTGGATGCATTTATGTCTAACAGTAAGTGACAGTAAATATGTCAGAGCTGAGCCACAAAGAATGCTAAAAAAAAAGGGGGGTCTTGATTCTACATGTCATTGGCATTTTCAGAACATTAAACCTTAGTTGTTCCCCTTGTTCAGATTCCAGACTCCATCATTTCTCGTGGTGTTCAGGTGCTCCCACGAGACACAGCCTCCCTCAGCACTACTCCTTCAGAATCGCCTCGTGCTCAGGCTACATCTCGCCTCTCTACAGCTTCCTGCCCAACACCAAAAGTAAGTACAGTTCCTTCGCACCTTACACCTGCTCTTCTATAGAAATCTGGGAAAACTAACCAATATTTCCTTCTGCTTGTCAAGGTTGGATTGCATGCAAAATTACACTATGAGAAACAAATAAAGTATAAGATAGTTCTCACCCATTGTGTCACAAATTGTCATATTAGGACAATACAGATTTCATTCAAAATGTCTTACTCCTACATTACAGCTAAGGGTATTTCTTTCTGTAGCTCCTGTTTCTTTGCTGTAAATTTGTTATTTTTTAGTGTACCCATCATTACAGATGTAAGGTTATTTGTTTACATTGAAGATTAATGTATTTTTGGCCAGTAAATAGCAAGATTAACAAAATTATGTTACCAAAGGGATTTCTTTAAACTTGTACAGGCTGGGGTAGCTCCCTGCTCTAGTATCATTCCAAATTTTTTCAAACATATTCATCTTGGAATGTTGCTGCCTAATATTTGCAAACAAATCTAAATTTATTAGAAAGAAAGTTTTAATGCCAACCTTTGGGGGAGGGAAGAAGTTTCTTAGTCTTTTTTTTTTTTTAATAATCTGTCACTGAATTGTGTAGGGTAGGGAAAGGATGAGACACTTATATACTGCTCACATCTTTGTATATATGATAAATTAACTAGCAGACATTATTACTGCTGTGACTGCTTTCTCCTAGAATGCTCCTTTCCTGATTAAGTTAGCCATTTGTGCTTTCAGGTTCTCAATGTGATGGATGTAATATTGGTCTCAAAAGATTAACAGTAACATTCCTTCTTATGTAATAAAACATGATGTTAGACACTAAATTTGTTCTAGGGAATCTGACAGTTCATTTTTCAAATTATAGTTTTTTTCTCTGTCATCAAATTTCAGTACCTATATAGCTGTCTTCCTCAATTCCATCTTTTCTATTAGTTTTATGAATGTCATAATTTTATTTGACTAGAAGGGATCTCAGTTTCTGATGTGAATAGTGCAGTTTGTTTTACATTACATGTTATAATCTTCTCAACACTGTTTCCAGTGTTTCTGTTGTATATCATTATTTTAGATATATGTCAAAAATAACTTATATTAATTTTATTATTTAAAAAAACTGAGGCCCTAAATCTTCAATGAAGATAAACCATCGGAACATTGTAGACGTTAAGTATATGCTAATGCCATTTGGGTGCCAATAAGTTACATTTTCAAATGAATGAAAACAAGGAATTCTTAAAACCTGAATCAGATGGAAAAATCTCATCTATGTATTTTAAATTATTAAAACAAAATAACTTAACAGTTTGACTGCATTAAAATCCAGTTGTACCAGCTAAACTCACTTGTAAAGTCTGGAAAATATTTAAAACTAAAAGTTAAGTTCACTGTAAGGTGTTTTGTTCACTGAATATTAATACCTAAATGTTGGGAATCCAGAACTATTCAAGGCACATTCTCTTTTTTTCCCTAATAATATACTGAAACCATAAGTATTTTTTAAAAAATATTTTATGCTAAGTTTAATTATACATAGTTATTCTTGAGTCTTTTTAAAACTTTGTAATTACATTTTAGTTAGACAGAGGATATAATATACAATTTTTAAAATCACTTGGTACTTCCAAATTTACCAAAGTAAAATTCTAAAAAATAATAATGTAATAATGTTAATATTCATTAAATTAATTCACTTATTGCAGAACTTTAAGAGAGCAAATGGCTTCTCTTGATATTTTTTTCTTGGTTAACACTTAGATATTCAAATTGACAATGAATTCAAAAAACCATTATGTCTTTGTCAGGAATAAGATTATAATTCTTTTGGATAATTTGTATCAACACTAGAATGTATACCTGAAAGATAAAATTATCACTTTGGTGTAATTTTTAATATAAAGTTTAAATGCTGAATTAGAATATTAATATGATAAAAGAAACTAGTTTGAATATTGATATTTTAAAAGGAGTTAATCTAGTCCAATTAGGAATCTGGAAATAAAATTTTTAAAATAAAGGAGGAAAGAAAGTGAAGTTAATCTTTCTAATAAGAAAGGTCTCATAAGTCATAAGACTGCTAAGAGAATCTAAACTAGGTGTTCTTGTAAGTGCTTTAATATCAGTGACAGATGTACTGTCTGTCTTCATGGAGTTTACAATTTAGTTGTATATTGCAGGCTGAGTATTGCTAATCCAAATGCTTGGGACCAGAAGTGTTTCAGATTTCAGATTTTTTTTTTTTTCGAATTTTGGAATATCTGCAGATACTTAAGCAGGTTGAACATCCCTAATCTGAAATCCAGAATACTCCAATGAGCCGTTTCTTTGTGCTCAAAAAGTTTCAGATTTCAGATTTTCAGATAGGGATGCTCAACGTGTAAAATAAACAAATAGATAATAACTCTAATAATTATAATTTCACATTAATTTAATAATTATAATTGAAATGCAATACCTGCTAAGAAGAAATGAAAATGTTATGTTGGCAGGAAATAATAGCAGGGAACCTCATTTAGCTAGGGTAAGTAGAGAAAGCCTAACATTTCACCAGGGGCATGAAGTATTAATGAAAACCAAATATGATCTTTTGTGCTGTGTGGAGGTTTTAGGAATTATAATGTTCACTTTGAAGGCAGGTATCACACCAATCAAGAATTTTTAAACTAAAACTTTTCATTAGTACATGAATACTCTAATTGAGTGATTTCAGAAGCCAATTTCAAATATCTGTTTTTTTTTATTTAAAATAATGAAGTTTTTGCCTTTCCCCACAAGTTGAATATCAAGGCCATAGATTTTAGCACTTAGCTCTGTTCTAGGTGAATTATTTACTTTAATTTTTAGCATAAAAATTTGGGACAGAGAAGTCAAAAAGCAATTTTGGGGTTTCTAATTTGAGATATTGGGTAGATGATAATGTTATTAACTATATTAAGGAATAAAAGAGAAATGGCAAGTCTTGAGGATAAAAGAAAAGAGGGTAATGCATCTTGATTGAGAATGTGTTTAATCTGAGGCTTATGTGAGACAACCAAAGAGTGATATCCAGCACAAAATTGGAAATACAATTTGAGTTTGAAATTCTTGTTTTTACTGCATCAGTTAGTACATATTAGTGTTAGCCAAATCCCATAGAAATCCCCTTTCTACATTTTTTCCTTTCTTTCTTTTTTTCTTTTTTCGAGATGGAGTTTCGCTCTTGTTACCCAGGCTGGAGTGCAATGGCGCGATCTCGGCTCACTGCAACCTCCACCTCCTGGGTTCAAGCAACTCTCCTGCCTCAGCCTCCTGAGTAGCTGGGATTACAGGCACAAGCCACCATGCCCAGCTAATTTTTGTATTTTTGGTAGAGACGGGGTTTCACCATATTGACCAGGATGGTCTCAACCTCTTGATCTTGTGATCCACCCACCTTGGCCTCCCAAAGTGCTGGGATTATAGACTTGAGCCACCGCGCCTGGCCTCTACATTTCAAATTAGGCACGCACAACTTGTCATGCACAGAAATGTATGTGCAAACATATTTTTTCTACATCAGAAATTCAATAGTTTTGAATGATCAGTACTAGAAAGAGCACTTGACTTGATAATAGAAGACCTAGATGAAAATTCTTTTTTCTCTGCCTCATAACCACACTAAATTAAGCAAGTTACTTAACTTTACTGAGTTTTGTGTCTATTATTTGACTGGCCATCCTTGTCTCTACAACAGTGTTTATTAACTCATTAAATAAGTCTTTGCCTTATAGTAGAATAGCAACAGTGAGCAAGTAGACATTGTTCCGACTTTTACAAATAGGTAAATCAGACAATTAAAAATTAAAGTATAATAAGTGCTAGAATTGATTAGCAAGAATACATAATATTATGGAAATAGCTATCAGAAGCACTTAACCAAATCTTTGTGAAAACACAAAGGGTTAAATAACCAAGTTATGATTCAGAACTAACAGCTCCAGTCTTTCTCTCTATGGCTTTTTATCATTGGGCCATAAAAGCTGAAACACCTCCTGTCCATCTGCATGTGTTAATCCATTTATTTAGGTCAACAACCATAAGAGTATAATATTATAATAAATACTGCAATATATCTATATTGTAATATCCTGGATTATGCATTGATCCTTTAAGATTCTTTAGCAATAATGAGAACAAAATCTGTAAAACTATTCCAGGTCTTGGTTTTTTGTTTTTTTTTTTTTGTACCTCATCACAACCTAATAAAGATAACCATGTATTATCCTTTGTAAATAATTCTTCATATCTTACATTTTATCCAGCAAATTTATTTGCTGAAATATTTTATTATATATAGGGAAAAGTCATTTCTCTCTTACATATTTTCTTTTAATGAAATCTGACTGAAATGAGGAGTGATTTTCACTCCTTTTGCTTTATGACAGTGAAGTATCTTTCAAGAACAAAGTTGGAATATTTGACTCTCATTGTCCTAATTAAATAGTACTTAAGTCAAATAGTACATAAATTCTATTTAAAGAAGTATAGGCAATATCTAGACACACAAGTTAAAATACTGGTAGTCTTCTAAAAACAATTTGCTGAAAGAATAATTCATAATTGATAAATTATCTTTTAAAGTGAGCATGATTTACAACTTAGATGAGTGCTGATTTTCAATTATGAAGGTCAGCAGCATCTCTATTTAGAAATGAAATCAAGGCCAGGTACAGTGGCTCATGCCTATAACCCTAGCACTTTGGGAGGCTAAGGCCAGTGGATTCCTTGATGACAGGAGTTCAAGACCAGCCTGGCCATCATGGCAAAACCCTATCTCTACTAAAATACAAAAACTTAGCCAGGCTTGGTGGCGCATGCATATAATCCCAGCATCTCAGGAGGCTGAGGTGCGAGAATTGCTTGAACATGGGAGGCAGAGGTTGCAGTGAGCTGAGATCAGGAAGGAAGGAAGGGAGGGAGGGAGGGAGGGAGGAAATCAAGAAGCTTAAGGTAGAAAATAGTGATCAGAGCACAGGAAAGGAAAAAAGGAGGGAGGGAGGGAAGGGAGGAGAGACGGAAGGAAGGAGGGAGGAAAGAAAGGGAAGGGAAGGGAGGAGAAGGAAGGAAGGAAGGAAGGGAGGGAGGAAGGGAGGGAGGGAGGGAGGGAGGGAAGGAGGGAGGGAGGGAGGAAAGGAAGGAAGGAGTTAAGAAGCTTTAGGTAGAAAATAGTGATCAGAGCAAAAAAAAAGATTCAAACTTTAATTTACCATCAATTTACCATTCCTTTTAGGTTTTATTAAAATAGAGAATATTTTTAAGAGTACTTTTATTATCCTTTTATTCCCTAAACGTCTGAAGTTTGATTTTGAGTTTAGTCTGTAGTCATATATTTCCCTGTACCTTAAAAGTTAGCAAAGAATTTTGTGCTTAGACTAAACAGCAAGTTGTGGTCTTTTGCTCTTAGGAAGAAAATATAAATACTATCAATATGTAATTGAACTGAAGTTTATACAACAATTAAAACATATATGTATTGAAATATCTTTATATAAAGGGTATAGTCCTTTAATGTGCTAATGTCTAATACTATATTCAAACAAAATATGTAATTATTACTTTTTTATAGGTTTCTCTTATTGTCCTTTGAGCAAAAGAATGTAGATTGCTCTGAATAAGCTATATTCTTAACTGAAGGTTTCTAATGTGTGAGTCTGAAAGGCAGTGTGAGTTCCTTTACCTATAAAATTGACACTGTTGATTTGATATCAGCATAATATTTTCTCTGGGGTGTTTTCTTAGTTTTTACAAACTATTGCATAGTGTCACTATTTTCCTTAGTGAACACCAGGGTGATTATTTAAACCAGGGTCATTCATTAAACCTGGGTTCCCAAGTCTCTGGAGAAGCTCATAAAATGGCTATAATTTCAGCCTAAATCAAGTCACTAACTGGTGACTACAAATTATTTTTCTCCTATTTTTAAGAGCCTAAATAGAATCAATAAGACTGTACTAGACATCAAATTCCTTTACTTTTGCTGAAATTATATCAACATTGGTATGTCAATCTTTTCAGCTGTTAATGACATTATAGAAATAGATTCTACATGTACATTCAACACACAACAAAAAGATTGGAAACCAGTGAATTAGTGAGATCAAAAATACATTCTCTGAGCAAAAAACATGTTTTCTTTTGTGAAAGTTTACCTCTTCTAGGGGGTGTTGAACAATAATATACCCGGCATTATTAGTTAGATCCAGCAGTTCTCAAACATACTGGTCTCAGGACCCCAAATTACTTCTGTTTATGTGGGTGAATGAAAACAGATGTTTTTGAATATTTACTTAATTATTTGTTTAAAATTATAATAGTAAAACCTTTACATGTTAACATAAACAGCGTATTTTTATGAAAAAATGTATTTTCTAAAACAAAAAATATGAAAACAGCATTGTTTTACATTTTTATAATCTCTCTTTATTAATATCTCGCTTAAAAGAAAATAGCTGGATTCTGACATTTGCTTTTATATTAAGTCTGTTGTAATATGTTGTCTTGGTTGAAGAATATGAATAAATAAATCAAGCCTCCTACAGGTATATAGTTAGAAAAAAGGGACTATTTTGTTCACATTTTTTAATAATTGAGAATATTCTTTGAGACTATACCAAAAATTTACAAATGTTGGTTTAATAAAGGTGAGTTGAAATGTGGAATCTAAAACCCTGACTAGGATCATTCCATACTCATACCTTATAATCCATTGTCTGTCTTGCACTTTGAATGGATCTTTTACCCAGGCATGATTTTGGAACATATATATTGGTCATTTGGAAAGTATAAATTCTTCCAAAAGTTGACATGTTTTGTTATATCAAAAAATTACCTTCATTAACATAACCACCAAGTTTCTCTAAAAACGTCTGTGATGTATCAGAAGCACTTAAGCTCATAGTGACACATAGACATTTTCTACAGTTCTAATTTATGCCTAGAAGCTAGAAATTGGGCCAGGGACAGTGGCTCACACCTGTAATTGTAGCACTTTGGGAGGCCAAAGTAGACAGGTCACTTGAGGTCAGGAGTTTGAGACCAGCATGGCCAACATAGGAAAACCTTGTCTCTACTAAAAATGCAAAAATAGCTGGGTGTGGTGATGTGTGCCTGTAGTCCCAGCTATTTGGGAGGCTGAGGCATGAGAATCACTTGAACCTGGAAGGTGGAGGTTTCAGTGAGCCGAGATTGTAATACTGCACTCCAGCCTGGGTGACAGAACAAGAGTCTGTCTCAAAAAAAAAAAAAGAAAAAAGGAAAAGAAGCTAGAAATAGTATCCCTGGCAAAAAAGCAACAAATCGTTTTTCTTGAATTGAAATGGCTTTATTTTTTAGAAAATATATACCAAACATCTAAGTGTGAATAATAACTTATTAGTTATTTTATTCTTTCAAGTAAAAATGATATTCTGTTTAAAAACTAGCTATTCAGCTTACAACTCAAACAATTGTGTAAGTAAGTGCTTTTCTTTGAGACAACCACCATCCTTTGGTATGCAGAAGCATTTTATTCATACTTTCCATTTTTTCACGTTTAAGGGCCAAGTTTTAATTAATTAATTTTTAAATAGTAAATTTAACATGTATTAATATTGTCATGTAATATTACAATTAATCATGTAAATGCAAATATTACATTGAGGACATAGTAAATATTAAATTTACTATGTCATTGAGGACAATATATGAAACTAGCTTTTTTAAAAAGAAAAATAGTATATGGCAGTGAATAGAACAGTGATTGTTCATCCTACTTGGATCTACTGCCTTAATTTATACTAAGATGTCAATCCACCATTGATTTTGTACCATCAATGCAAATGTCCACACAGCAAAAAAAGACAAATAATGTCTTAGTACTATTAGTAAAATAATTTAGACTTTGTAGAGCCCTGAAAGGGTTTCCAGGACCCTCATAGGTTTGTGGACCACACTTAAAGAATCATTGATAAAATCAAATGAGTAAACTGGCCTTTGTTTCTTGAAAATATTCTGGGTCAAAATTATGGCTCTTGAATCCTTTTTTAATATATATTTTCCGTAGAAGCAGTATTACAGTGGTATTCTCAGTTCTAGAGATCTGATGCTTTATGTAAATGACTACCAGTACCTTCCTCTGTGATCTAGGTTAATCCTGGAGCAGGGAACACTTACACCTCTCTCATTCCAAATGAGAGGCTTCATAAAATATTTCAAAGATTTCAGACCAGAAATTATGATTCCCAGCTAACTCCATTCACTTTCAGTGTGGTATTACTTCTGCACTTGGATAACAACTAATTTTCCCCAGGATGTTCTGTCTACTGATAGATAATATACAAACCCCTCTTTTAAGAAATAACCTAGTTGTTGGCAGATAATCTATTGAGTATATAATTTGGGATAGCTCATTTTTGAAATCAGTTTGGAACACTTAAAATGTAGGAGAGTTCAAATAAAAATACACATTGTCAGTACTATCTAAAAAGTCAGATCAACATTGCTGGCCCACCATGTACATAATACAGTGTATCAATACTCAGCTAATATTCTTTAGACACTCCAGACTATTTTACTCACTTATATTAAATGCCTGAGTCCAAAGGACATTTGAGTAACTGATTTCTGCCCTAATTCACTGTTATCTAATTTCTCTTCCTTTATAACATTTGTTTGGGGATTTATTCTCATTTGTTAGCAAACCAGAATTTTGAGACTTCATATAAAAAATGATTCTCTTACACCCTTTTCTAATGAGAAAGGTACCACCCAGCATGGGAAATAATTTAATATTTTGATGAAACTAAAATTACATAATAATTCTTTTTAGCTCTTTTTGGTTTATAACTTATTTTCAGTTGTTTTCCTGTGATGTTCTGCTGGGTATGTAGGATTTTACATCAGTTTCTCTTTTTTCATTATAATTATCATTATAATGATAACTGAAAATGTAATTTTTCTATCTCTTTCTAATTATTTAATGGTCACAGAACTATGTTTCTTACTGAAGCTAAATGTAACAACTATGAAATGTATAATTGCCACTCTGAAGTCTAAACTTGCAAATGAAATTTGATACCTGAGAAGATAGAGCAAATAAAAAATTGCTAGCTCTAGAATTAACATTTTATACCTAAGACAGACTGTAAGTGGTATAGTTTGGTATAGTTTCTTTTTGTTTAAAAAATGTACATTCTCATTTGGAAAAAAATTTGTAAACACATAAAAAAGTTCTTATAAAATGCCCTTTATAAATAACCACTGTTAAAATTTTGCTACATATCATTCTCTTATGTTTTTCTCTGCATTTAAATATTTTATAACAAGAAGTCAGTGATTAAGAGCTCAGTTTCTGGAGTCTGACAGGCCTGGTGATGAATCACTTAATAGATGTGTGGCTTTCAAAAAGTTACTTCACCTCTATAACCTTAGTTATCTCATCTATAAAATGAAAAATCATGATACTATTTGCTTCATAGGGTTGTCTTAAAATTTTAAGTTTAAAATCTATATAAATCACTTAGCACAATGATTGAAATATAAGTACTCATTAAATATTAGCCACTATTACTAAATTGTCTATAGCATTTTAACCTATCTTGTTTACTTAGTAATATGAGCATCTTTTTATGTCATGAACATCTTTCCATGTTGTAAGTTATCTTCTACAACATTATTTGGATTGTTTGATATTCTAATTGATAGATGGGACAGTTTTTTCACCAACCATTATTTCAGATGTTTTTGTTTTTTCTTATTTTCTAGTTTTAAAAGCAATGCTCTAGATAATCTTTCAGAAGTTTAAGGTTTTGGAGTCATCTCTTAATTCCATTACTTCTCTTAACTCCATTACTTCTGTTGTTTCTTCTTTTATTGAAAATATATGCAGAACTTTTAGGCTTATTATTTCTATATTTTACATGGGTACCAGGAATAGATCATTTTGCATCTTCATATATTTAATGATATATTGGAAGAAGCAGTTTTTAGCATTTGCATTTGACTGATTTACTGGCAGACACTTAAAAACTATAAACCAAGAGTCTTCTGAAAAGCTAACAGGCTTGAGCGTGTAAAAGTATTACACTACAAGGCACAACGTATTGAGTACCAACCCTAGTCTCCCATATTATAACTTGATGAAGGCCAGGCACAGTAGCTCATGCCTATAATCCCACTACTTTGGGAGGCCAAGGTGAGAGAATCACTTGAGCCCAGGAGTTCAGGACTAGCCTGGGCAACATAGTGAGACCCCATCTCTACAGAAAAAAAATTTTTAATTAGCTGGGCATGGTGGTATGTGCCTGTAGTCCCAGCTACTCAGGAGAATCACATGAGCCAGGAGGTTAAGGCTGCAGTGAGCTGTGATGATGCTGTTGTCATCCAGCCTGGGTGACAAAGCAAGACTTTGTCTCAAAAGTAATAAATAAGTAAATGAAACCGTAAGGACTAGTTGACCTCAGTTTCTGTTATTTGTAACATCAAGATATTAAATAACCTCTAAAGTCTCTTGTAAGCTTATAATTCTGTTCTTTTGAAATAGTTCCAATATCAACTAAAAAACATTCTTTTAAGCCCTTCTCCCTCTGATATTTTATTAATCTCCATTTAATATAGAATAATTTACATTTACTTATTTTATCTTTTACATTCTGTTCTAGTATATAAAATGAAATTATTAACTGAAAATGTTCTAATTTCACTTAAGATCTTTTACATTTGGGTAAAGCTTGTCTCTGTTAATTGAAATATTGATTTATCTTGATATCCACTCTAGTTTTATTTAAGTTATAAGAAGATAGGAAAGTGAAATGTGGAAATACAATAAATTGTGAAATTAAGAATACTAGTTTTCAGTGTAATTAAATAGCTTTGATTCAACTGTTTTTTTGTTTGGAAAATATTTTGTGTAAAACAGCCCAAAAAATATAAGCGGCCCCATCATTATTTCAACAACAGAATTTATTAGACATAGGCATGATTTACATATACTTAATATCCCATTTCGACTTTAATAAAGAGTATATAGAGGTTCTTCATATGTTAAAATGATACATATTCTAAAATTAGATATTTTCTGACTCAAAATTTCAGGATGATCTGTTCTCCCTACACATTCTACTTTCGTTAAGGAGAAAACACAGTGAATTTTTCACTGAATATTTTTAATGCGTATTATGTGTGAAATACTGTATTAGCTATTGGGGTTACAGCAATGAATAGACTTTTTAACCCTGTTCTTAAAGACCTCATAGTGGCAATTATGTGAAAGTAAATATTTACAAGAAATCTACCACATCAGGATTGACAACCTCAAAGAATTCTTCTAATCCAGTAGGGAGAAAAAAAGGATGAGTGAAAGGCAAGCATAGTCATTCAATAAAATAAATACATGCAGCACAGAAATATGTTGAGGGGAAGTACACTGTCACTAGAAATCTACTAAAAATTTAAAACAACGCAAATTTTGCAATCAAATTGGTAACTATTCTAAAAATTATAATCATTACTACTGTAATGACCAATGACATGAGTATTTCTATTCACACTAATAGGAATATAACCTTTCAAGCAATAAATTTGTATAACCTTTCATACATGTGTCATATACATGTGTTGTTTGTTTATAAAGTATATACAGAAATGTATGTACTGTATAGTGTACATATAGAGAGAGAGAGGCAGGACCTTAAAATGTGACGTTTTGGCTGGACACAGTGGCTCACTCCTGTAATCCCAACACTTCAGGAGGCCAAGGTGGGCGGATCAGCTGAGGTCAGGAGTTCGAGACCAGCTCAGCAAACCTGGTGAAACCTCCATCTCTACTAAAAATACAAAAATCAGCGGGTGTGGTGGCAGGCACCTGTAATCCCAGCTACTTGGGAGGCTGAAGCAGGAGAATCACTTGAACCCAGGAAGTGGAGGTTGCAGTGAGCCGATACTGAGCCAATGCACTCCAACCTGGGCAACAGAGCAAGACTCCATCTCAAAAAAAAAAAAGTTATGTTTTAACCAATCATCTTATCTCTAGAAATGTATCCAAAGTTATTATTAAAGAGGCCATCTCAGACTCTGTACAGGGATTTTTATTTTAGCATTATTCACATTAGTGAAAAATTAGAAATAATTTTAATGTGTATGAAAAATAACTTGTATTAATACTACACACATATGTTATTCTATAACCTTAAAAATAATCTCATTAACAATATTTAATGACATGAGAAAATGCTAAAACTACAATGTGTAGTTAAAAGAATTAATAAACAGAACAGTGAAGAAACAGAATTGTAGATTATTTCACAATATACGTTATTTCTAAAACCAGGAAAATATACATATCTGTTTGGTTTTTGTTTGTGTATTTTTTTAAATAAGATCTGGTAATTACACCAATGTCCTGGGGTCTGTTTTTCAAATTTGTAGCAAAACTTAATAAAGCCAACTAGAGTTGTTTATACATATATTTACAGGCATACCTTGGAGATATTGCAGGTTCAGTTCCAGACCACCGCAATAAAGCAAACATTGCAATAAAGTGAGTCACACAAATTTTTTGGTATCCCTATCCTGTAGTCTATTAAATGTGAAAATCATTATGTCTAAAACAAATCCCTATACATATCTTAATTAAAAAATACTTTAGTTCTAAACAATTATTACAATCATCTGAGCCTTCAGGAAATCATAGTCTTTTTGCTGGTAGAGGGTCTGGCCTCAATGCTGATGGCTGTTGGATCAGGTTAGTGGTTGCTGAAGGCTGGTGTGGCTGTGGCAATTTCTTAAAATCAGACAAGTTTGCCACATTGATTGACCCTTCCTTTCACAAAATATTTTGCTATAGGATGCAATGTTTGAACTCATTTTTTCTACAGTAGAACTTCTTTCAAAATTGGAGTCCGTCCTCTCAAAACCTGCTGCTGTTTAATCAAGTTTATTTACATAATATTCTAAATCCTTTGTTGTAATTCCAACAATGTTCACGGCATCTTTACCAGAAGTAGTTTTCATCTAAAGGAACTCCTTTCTTTGCTTATTCATAAGAAGCAACTTGTCATCACTGAAAGTTTTATCATGAGTATCACAGTAATTCAGTCGTGTCTTCAGGCTCCCCTTCTAATTCGAATTCTTTTGCTATTTCTACCACATCTGCACTTATTTCTCCTCCACTGAAGTCTTCAACTCCTAAACATCCATATGAATCAGCTTCTTCCCAATGCTTATTAATGTTGATATTCTGGCCTCCTGTGAGCCAAAACTGTTCTAAATGGCATCTAGAATGATGAATTCTTTCTGGATGGTTTTCAATTTACTTTGCCCAGATCAATTATAGGAATTACTATATGGTAACTGTATAGTCTTATGAAATCTATTTTTTAAATAACACTTGAATATTGAAACTACTCTTTGATCTATAGGCTACAGTGTGGATGTTTTATTAACAGGCATGAAAACAACATTATCTCCTTGTATATCCCAATCAGAACTCTTGGATGACTAGGTACAATGTCAGCGAATACTTATATTTTGAAAGGAATCTTTTTGTGTAAGCAGTAGGCCTCAGCAGTAGATTTAACACATTCAGTAAACCATGCTGTAAAAAGATGTGCTGTCATCCAGGCTTTTTGTTCCATTTGTAGAGCATAGGCAGGGTATACTTTTCATGATTCTTAAAGGCCATAGGATTTCCAGAATGGTTAGTAATCATCAGCTTCCACTTAAAGTCAGCAGCTGCATTATTCCCTACCAAGAGAGTCAGCCTATCCTTTGAAGCTTTAAAGCTAGGCATTAGCTTCACTTTTCTAGCAAAGAAAGTACTAGATGTTTATAAGGCTGTTTTATCTACATTGGCCGTTTTATCTGCATTGAAAAGCTGTTGTTTAGTGTAGCTACTTTCATCAGGATTTTAGCTAGATTTTCTGGGTAACTCACTGCAGCTTCTGACATCAGCACTTGCTGCTTCACCTTGTTCTTATGTTATGGAGACACCTTTTCCTAGACCTCATGAGCCAACCTCTGCTAGCTTTCAACTTTTCCTTTGCAGTTTCCTCATCTCACTCAGCCTTCATAGAACTGAAGAAAGTTAGAGCCTTGCTCCTGATTTGGTTTTGTCTTAAAGGGCAGTTGTGGCTGGTTTGGTCTTCTAGCCAATCCACTCACACTTTCTCCATATTAGCAATAAGCCTGTTTCACTTTCTTCTCATGCATATGTTCGCAGGCGTACCAATTTAAATTTCCTTCTAGAACTTTTCCTCTGCATTTACAACTCAGCTGTTTGACACAAGTAGCCTAGCTTTCTGGCTGTGTCAGCGTTCAGCATACCTTCCTCACTAACCTTAGTCATTTCTTGCTTTTGATTTAAGTGATAAACATGCAACTCTTCCTTCTACTTGAACACTTAGAGGCCATTGCAGGTTTATTAATTGGCCTGTTTTCAATATTGTTATGTCTCGGGGAATAGAGAAGTAAGCCTGCAGAGAGGGAGAAAGGCAAGGAATGGTCAGTCTGTGGAGCAGTCAGGGCACACACAACATTTATCAATTAACTTCACCATCTTACATGGCACCGTTTGTGGTACCTGAAAACAATTACAAAAGTAACATTAAAGATCACTGGTCATAGACAACCATAACAAATATAATCATAGTAAAAAGTTTGAAATATTGTAAGAATTATCAAAATGTGACACAGAGATAGGAAATGAGCACTTGCTGTTGGAAAATTGGTGACAATAGATTTAATTGATACAGGGTTTCCACAAACAAACCTTGAACTTGTAAAAAAACACAATTATCTGTGAAGCACAATAAAATGAGGTATGCCTGTATACCATAGCATTTTTATATCCAGGATAAGCCATTCTATTCTTAAGCCTGCTGGATAGAAAATTATCATGTTTCAGTGACAGTTCAGAGATAAATTTTATTTGGTCTCATGTACAAATAATAGAAAATTATTAAGAACATATAATTTGCTGCTTAAAGGGTATTTATTTTAACCCATATTAACTCTTTTATTAAAGATGAGTTTTATAATTTCTTTTTAGATAAGAAATTGGTAAAAAATAATATCAGTTGAATTATTCTCCAGTTAGTGAAAAAGAAATAATTTATATAAAGGTCTAATTTTGTATAGATTATACTATCTTGGAATCAAAACTATATAGAACTTCAAGATCAAAATTATAAATGTATAATAAAATATAAATAAATAATTGTAAATGTTAATATATTATTGGAAATCAAAACTTTTTAAAAAGATGATTTCCTAAGGATAAAAATATGGCAGAGGGGTTTGGAGGATCAATTTGCCACCTTGATTCTAATTTTTGACTTCTCTCTTCATTCTTACCCTTTGCAAATTTTCCTGGATTTTTTTTAGCTTTTTATTAGTTCAGTTTTATAATCATATTTCCTTTCCTCCAGAAACACATTAGGGATTATTTTTTTACACACTTGTATATTAACTTCCTCTCTTACTTCATTTATTTCTTCCTTTATCCTTATCTTAATAAATCACAAATTAAACAATGTTTTGTGATGAGGCACCAGTTCTATTGAAATAGCTGAATAATATAATATTATAGCAAAGTGAAATATTAACTAAATCCAAAAAGTCCTTTGTTATTTATAGGAATTTGTTGAAATGTTGAGCTCTTAAGCAAAACTTCTTTTTAAAAATCTCTTCCTCCAAATCATAGCCCCCAGAAACAATCTATATCTGCACCAATATATACTAAGTGATACTCGTTGGAAGATAATTTCTAATAAAAATGTTTTATTTCTTTTCATTGATAGTCATACTTTTTTAAAAAGCCATGATATAGTATAATAAGTTTAAAAATATTAGTCTCAGAATACTTCTGAAGATATAATGAGATCTAAAACTAAAGTGGCTAACTCCTTAGAACAAACAAACAGAAATCTTGGTTTAATCCATGTAATTTTAATCTAAACTGATATAAAATATATTATAGAGAGAGGGGTAGAAGGTCTACATTCATCATTGCATAGGTGAGAGACTAAATTTAATTAAAAGACCTGAGAGTCAGAATGTAATACCAGCTGTACTTTGATATTATTATTCATGTGTTCAGAAAGCCACTGAACCTTCCCAGACCTTGGTTCCTGCATCAGTAAATGAAACATGCAAAATATACATTTTCTAAAAAAAATTTGTACCAAACATCTTGTAACTAAAGAGAAATATAAATGTGTACGCCCAGTGATATGTGAGTCTACCTTAATGCAGTTATCATAAGCCTAAAATTTCTTTGAAGTTTTGTATTTTATTTTAAAAGTTAATATTAAGTTGATTTTTAAACTATGAAATATATGTTTGGTTTAATAAAAATACTACATTTACAATTACTTATTTTTGGCAAGAGAAGTGAGGGTGGGGCTAGAGAGTTCTCTACCTTTTAAATGGTAGAAAAGTTTTACAGTGAGCTCAGTTTTAGAAAATTGATGTAAATCAAAGAGAATTAACACTACATATTAGTTTAGGATCCAGGCAATTTCTTTTGTTGCATGATATTAATAGAATCTAAATTCTTGGAAAAAGGTAAATATAAATGTCAGAGTCGTTTTACTACAGGCTGAGTCCTGGTAATTAATCCCTGAGGATAGTTTCCCCAGTAATTAATCCCTGAGGAAAGATTCCCAGAATGTTGCAAAAGAGGTAATACAGTGCCACATTTTCAGACTGTTTCTAAGGAATACTTTGTTAAATACATTTTAGTTAAGAGACTGAATAGAATATTGAAGTGTTTTGGATTCCATATATAATATCTTTTAAAATCTCAATAAAAGAATTGTCAAAAGATTTCTTCATGATTAATGATGACTTTTTGTTTTGCTACTAAATTTTAATTATCAATATATGTAAGTAAATGAATAATCTCAGTTTACTCCATAATCCTCACAATTATTTACATTCAATTCTCAAATTTCATTTGTATTGCTGTGTTGGTACAAGCAATATAAACATTTACAGTTTAACCTCTCTTGGCTACTGATAGTGTTTTGCCTTCAGAAAAGTGTTAATAAAAATGGCTAATGATGTGAGGCTCTTATGATTATCATGAAGAGTAAAGTCGTTCATCTTATCTGAATGCTAATCTTTTGAGATTTCTTTCACATTCTTATCCAAAATATAATAATCAAGCATTTGGCCAGGTACGGTGGCTACCGCCTGTAATCCCAGCAGTTTGGGAAGCAGAGGCAGGTGGATCGTCTGAGGTCAGGACTTTGAAACCAGCCTGGCCAACATGGTGAAACTCTGTCTCTACTAAAAATACAAAAATTAGCCAGATTCAGTGGAGCACACCTGTAATCTCAGCTATTCGAGAGGCCGAAGCAGAAGAATCACTTAAACCCAGGAGGCAGAGGTTGTGGGGAGCCGAGATTGTGCTACTGTACTCCAGCCTGGGCAACAGAGCCAGACACCGTCTCAAATAATAATAATAATAATAAGCATTTGAATTAGCTGTGAATCTCTTTTATCTATACCACCCCACTATAACTGATGATTAAGGGAGGACTAAAATAAATAAGGACATTACATTTTAAATCTACTGCTTTCACTTTTCTCTATTTCTTAAATTCTAGTGTATATAGACATCTTTTTCAAATTATTTCTGAAGGTTTTCAATATTAGGTATTATTTCAGAAGCCACAAAAAAAAAAAACACCTCATATGAAACTTGAATTTTAGTCATTTCTGACTTCAAACACCTTGGTTTTCCACTTTAGATGGTTTCAAAGACAGGCTTATTTATAGAAATTTGATATCAAGCTTAGATAAGCTATTTGCTCCCAAAGTCTCTATTTAAATCAGTCTTAGAATCTATTTTTTACATTCAGAGTTTAGTGGTAACTGTCTTTTTTTCTTCTTGTAATTCATTCTTTAAGTTTCTATACTTGCATTTGGAACTGAAACCATACAGGAAAAATGTCTTCCATATATATATAGTAATGTAAAATTTCTTCTGCAGATGGAGTGAGACAGACAGACATAGTTACATATACATATACATTCTCTTATGAGCATCAGTTTTTTTCCAGCCCATATATTTTCAGGCATGCTAAGGGAATGCTACTTTAAACTGGAAATTAGGGACTGTTGATTTTGTTCCTAGAGTTGTCATCAACTTCCAGTGTAACCTTGAAAAAGCTACCTAATGTTGCTGGGCTTAATGTAATGTTAAGCCTTCTAGAAATAAAAGACAATATAGAAAATGGTTTTCACTTGTTACTGTGTAAATTCAGAACATCTTCACAGTTTCTGAAAATTTTCAGAAAGCAGCATGAGGCATCAGACTAGATTTTTATAGGAATCTACCAACTCTACCTTTATAATCTAGATACTGTGAATCTGCATTTAAGATAGAAAGCAGCTTTTGATATAAAGACCTCAGAAATCAAAGAAAACAGCACAAGAGGATGAGAAGATATTATGAACTCACTCTGAATTCACTTCATGGAGAGCCCCTCTCTTATAAGTGCTGTTGTTCTAATTAGTATCCACTGTTTCTAAATTTGACAATTCTGTTCTACTAAGAGTTAGAATTGATTATCTTTTGTCCATAACATTTAGTTAATGCTGAAGAATTAGTAAAATCTGTTTATATCAAGTAGCGCCAAAAGTTGATGCAACTCTTATCTACCAAGATGCTTTTATTCGAAATGAAAATTCAATTATCTCAGTATTTAATTATTCCTCAGCAATCTCCATATGCTGTCAGAGTTCTTTTAAAAGGGATAAGACAATATGTATCCTACTTCCAGGAAATAAAATTCTGTAGGATGTTCAGGTTTCTATTATTACCTGAAGACTTTAACTGGGAACTTTTGGCATTATACTGATACTTCTACTATCTCCTAAAACAAGAAGGAACATTACAGCTAACTTTACCTCTGCTGGTCTGAATTGAGACCTCATTCTGCAAGTACAGAATCCATAGTGTAAAACCACTTGGTCTGAAGCTTCCTGCTATTCACCCTGCCCTTTTTGTTTTGTTTTGTTTTTTGACTGCCTCCCTCTTTATCCAAAACATTAGAGCTTTATTTTAAAAGTACCTCCTCTAATAAAATACTTTGTGTTTAGAAACTTCCCCTTACTTATTTACGTAGTATATGAAATGACTTATTTTAAAAAGCAGTTTTACTTTTCATTTTCCCTATCTTACTCAAGATAGGAAATTTTCCAAGAGGAAAATTCAACTAAAATAACAGAAAGCTTTGAGGTAGTAAGTATATCTAACATTGGTCTGGCATTAAAATTTTCTGGTTGGGCAGCACAATTGTTTAATTGGGAAACTCAGTGACAGCTGAACACCCTCAGTGCTTGGGTCAGCAAGCAGAGGAGCTTCATTCTGTCACCTATCAAGAATGATGCTTGTCAAGACTGATCTTTCCACCTACAGAACATTCATGTTTCTAGTCATACCATTTATGTTTTCTGATATTACAGTGGGATAGACAGTAAAACAGTAAGAGAGAAAAGTACGTAGGTATATTTGTAATTCTTTGTTTTTTGTAAGCCAAATGCAAATGTAACACTACTCCAGATACTGCTTCCTCAGAAGTCCCCAAGATAACCAAAAGTAAGTGCCAATTTCCTCATCTCAGGGATAATGCCATAACAAAGACTGAATTCTAGGGACCAGCCTATTTGCAGAGCATGTCATACAGCCTCTGGGTTAGTTAACTCCTTGGCCTCCTAAGAGCTACCACAGAGTCAGTTGATGTTTTTGCATGTATTACTTACTAATGTATAGAAAATTTTTTAAGTTCACTCTTTCTTTATTCTGTCTTTTTTGCCCATCTTCCCTCATTGTAGCAAATTAGACGGCCGGATGAAAGCAAAGGAGTTGCTAGTAGAGTTGGATCCCTCAAAGTAAATATGTTTCTAACATTTTTTGGCAAGATTTCGTCTATAGCCTACACTTCTTCCTTTTTGGAGGGTGGTGGGAGGAAGGGGGCTTTTTCCATTTTTCACCATCCCATTTTTTTAATTTTAATATTTTTATTGGCTGTTGGGTCATTTTTTTTTGTTTCAGCTACACATAGAGCAACCAGCTGAAGGCAAGCTGCCAAATAATTAGCTTTGAATGGCACCGCAAACAACAGAAAGGGCAACTGCCTCATTACAGGTGCCTATAATTTGGGGTTCTAGAATAAACCGTTCCTCTGATTGATGTCACTGACTGTGTGTTAAGTTCCTGTTACACAGAGAACTAACATTTATTTTCAGAATATTATCTCCCTTTTAACTTTAAAAAAAAATAATAATTTGAATGTTATTTTGGTATCATTACCATTTGTAGTTCATTTCAGAGAAAAGTTATTATGAGTTAACAATATGTATTCAATGCACATAATCTTAAGAATTAGAAAGGAATTTTATGTCATGCAGTATAATGGGCTCACATATAGCTGATAGTAGTTATGCCCTCTTAATCTCTGTTTTATTTTTTAAAAGTTAAAAAAACTGATACAACAATCAACAGAACCAGATACATACCTAGTTGTTTGCCCATTTGTATATATAATCTGCTAATATACAATTTAAAGATTACTAATTTGATCATCTTGTTTGCTAGTTGCTAAATATTTATTTGTTCAATATGCCTTGGGTACTCAGTACTCAAACCTTTAATCATAATGAAAAGGTAAATTAGTTATCACTCTTAAGAAACACCAACTGATCACTTTTAATGCTGCCACCTTAAATGCAAGTTAGAAAATTTGCTGAATTCTAAAAATATGCAGAAGAATCACCTCACAAAATTAATCATTTTCTTATATCTCAATCCCATTTGCCCTTACAGCAATAGTAACTGTTAAAGTAATCAAAATGCTAGATAATTCAGTACACTGGGATGTCCTAAAATTTAATGACTTCCTTGAGGCCTAATATTGAATCATTTCAAAATTTTGCACACCTCCAATTTATTTCCATTTAATAATTTATGAAATACTAATTTCTGCACTCTTTCCTCTCCTTGCCTCTTCTGCCTTCTTAGCTTTACCTTTTTGTTGTTGTTTATTTGTCTGTGCGCCTGCACATGAGTGCACATGGGTGAAGGTGTGTTTGTATGTTTGTGTCCTTTATTCCAGAAAAGCCATCCCCTCTGTTCTTTAACACTGCTTTATAGTGGGTAGCTATTTTATTAAAATGTTATTTCACCAAGGATAAACAGAGGGGTGGGAAGTGTTAATTGTATGCCTATTTCAAAACGTAGGCAATTTAAGATTACTCAGTCAGAAAAATGTGAGTTTATGTATCCTGATTATATATCAGTAGCATTCCTCACTGTCTATCTGTGAGGTATCATTTTACCTTGGTCTTTAAAGGAAGATAAATCCATTATAGTTTAAACTATGGATTATCACTCAAATTCAAGTGAGAAGGTACAGAATGACATGACTGAAAATTACTGAAGGTGAAATAAAAATGGCATCCATAACTGTAGCACTGTGTACTGTAAACCAGATTGTATGTGCAAGTGTGTGTGTGTGCAGTTATCTCCAAGTTCGACTTCTGGATATATAGAACTTCAAGTTATAAATGTATGTTTATTGATTTTAAGTGTATATACAATATGAGTATATATATACATATATATGTTTAAGAACAAAAGATACATTTTATAGTTCAATCAGTTTATATTAATATGGATGCAGTCTTAAATCAAAAAGTGTGTTTGGGAAAGAAAGTCAAATTTCATAATCTTTAAATATCTTTATGCCATATTTCTACAAAATAGAAAATATCAAAGTGAATCTCTAGGGAATTATAAGGATGGTTATAGTATATATTTTCTCTAATGCTTTGGGAAGAAGAGATGCTGTAATTAAACAAAATAAAATGTTGACTTCCTAGTCACGGGTTTGTTGAGCATGCATTCTTACATTGTAGAAAGACCTTTGAAGTTTTGAAATGTTTGCCAAAGGCAGTGAGAAATGTATAATGCTGTGATCTTATATTTAAAAGGAAAAAGGAAAACCGAAAAGAGAACAAGTTGCTTTTTCAATTCATTTTCTGATGTTTACATGTAGCTCCATCGAAAGCTGGAGGAGCTCAGAGATCACCTAGAAGGCAATGTGAAAGAATACTCTCTCAGAGTAAATGTACGATTTCACTTGATGATTTTTTTTCCCCTAAACTTCTGCTGACTGGTAATTCCAAATCTGATTGGTTTGTCCTCTCATCTCCATCTTTTTCCTTTCTGTCTCTTTTCCCTCTTTCTTTCTTTCTTTTTTAACTGCAGTGTCATACTCACATTTATGAAATAAAGATTAAATTAGCAGGGTGGAGGACCCAAAAGCCACACTGACTAACATTGCTGTTGATTAATAATACGTTGGTCCCAGTGCAAAATAAAATCTTTCTTTTCAAAATCACTATTTCTTATACAGTTGTGTAATTTTCTGAGGATCTTTTCATGAGACTTCATTTGGAGATTTTTCTGTTGGTCATATCTTCTACCCCTTGTTAGTTATGTTAGCAGAATAATAAATTATGAGCTGGATATGAGGGGTATATCCTTGATGACTCAATTTCAGTGTTCAAGGAAAATAATCAATGTTAGAGTATCATAGGTGATCTGGGAAGTAGACACATTTGTTCTGAGTTAATAGACTTAGACTCTTTTAGAATAATTGTATGTAAGTTTGTTTTAAAATAAGAACATTAGCAGTAAGCACCGACACCAGGAACACCTTCATGTAGCATCTTACAAATACCTGAGCTAAAGGCCAATATACCCAAGACAACCATTGAAGGAGAATAGTACCTTGTATCCACTCAGTCCTGTATATACATCATATAATCAGAACTCATTAAAGTATTTTTTGAGACAGATAATTCAGGCTATCAAGATTTTCAAGAAAAAAATCTCTAAATTGGTATATGATATAAGTGCAGCAGAAGAAAAACTAAATTACTACGCTAATTTATGGCTGTACCCTAAATTTCATACTTGGGGTTTCTAAAACAGTTCCTGTGAATCCTGGCTCCTGATTTACTTTTCCCAAGATTATTACCATTCATTTAATTCCTGCCACTTTAATAGTTTTATTATAAAAATTAGAGATATGTTAATTATCTGATTTATTAGCTTGTTTTTAATTATATGACACATAGTCATGTATAGCTCTACATTAAATTTCTGATTATTAAAATATAAAATGTTTTTTATTAATACCAGTTATTAAATTCTAATAACTAAAAAGAGAAGGAATAATACACGTGTCTCATATCTCTGCTTCTTCCTTTGAGCTAGTCTTTCTTTTCTACACATATTCTTACAGAATTTTGAAAAACATCCATAATCACGTCCCAGAATCGATCCCATTGTTTTTTTTTAATTAAATCAGTCTGAACATTCCTAACTATTCTAGAAGCCCATAAAAACATTTTAATATATGTATTTTAGTCTTTTGCTATTTCCTTCCTAATCATGAGGAGTGATTTTTTTTTTCAGTCAAACTGAGACCAAAGAGTTGAGACTTGGTGATATCTATATGGTAGTAAGTTAGTAAGAGTTCAACATCAATTTAAAATTTGATGCTTTAAAAATTAGATTATCTCATGCCACTCTTTAATTTCTTTTTTCAACATCTGTACTACTGTATGATTAATCTCAGCATCTTCATCTTTTGTTTTATTTCACTGAGAAACACTTTTTCTGATTACCTTGTTTCTAAAAATATTCAATGAGAGGTTTATCAGGGTAACGATTCTGTTAACTGTCTGATATGGGGAAAAAAAACTATAAAAAGGCAAGTAGTAACCTCTCTAGAGAGTTCAGCTAAGGAAACATACAAATCAATTGCTTAGCGAAATTTTCAGTTTCTCTCTCCTTACTCTTTAATTCTTACTACCCAAGTATACCTTAAAATGCCTTGAATATTAAAAATTGATGCTAAAAAGAAGTTATTCTCAGAAGCATAGACTGTGTTAGACAGGTTTAGTTTATAAAATGAAGTAAATTGGTGATGGGTTTTGTTTCATGAAAATTTATTGTAGGTGTACACAAACAAGAACAAGTGTGTATTAATCCATTTTCACACTGCCATAAAGATACTACCTGAGATTGCATAATTTATAAAGAAAAAGGGCCAATTGACTCTCAGTTCCACATGGCTGGAGAGGCTTCAGGAAACTTACAATCATGGCATTGGTGAAGGGGAAGCAAGGTACATTGTACATGGCAGCAGGAAGGGAGAGAGCACAGGGGAAACTGCCACTTTTAAAACTGTCAGATCTAGTGAGAACTCCCTCACTGTTATGAGAACAACATGGAAGAAACTGCCGCCACGATCCTATCACCTCCCTCCAGGTTCCTCCCTTGACATGGGAAGATTACATTTTGAGGTAAGATTTGGAAACACAGAGCCAAACCATATCAACAAGTATATGAAGTATCTTTTATTTCATGAAAATACTGATGAATATTTCAATTAGATGAGTTAGAACTATGTTTTTTATACAATTGTATAATTTTCTCAGGATCTTTTCGTAAGACTTCATTTGCACATTTTTCTATTTGTCATGTCTTCTACCCCTTGTTAGTTATGTCAGCATGATTAAAGATTATAAGCTGGATGTGAGGGATATAACCTTGACGATTCAATTTCAATTTTCAAGGAAAATAATCACTGTTAGAGTATCATCATAGGTAATCTGGCAACTAGGCACATTTGTTCTGAGTTAACAGACTTAGCCTCTTATGTACATAACCTACAGTTACTTTTACTTAACAGCAGAGTTGAATAGTTAAAACAGATTATCTGGCCCGTAAAGTCTAATAATTTTATTTAATAGTTAAATAAGAATTAAATATTAAAAAATTCATTGAATATTTTATTTAATGGAGAAGGCAAGACATCATTCAGAAGTGCAGGATGAAGATTAATTTGCTAATAATTTGCTAATATTAAATAAAAAATAAAATATTTTAAAATTAAATATTTTATTTACTAGAGAAATTGAGACATCATTCAGAAGTGTGAGATAGGATTTAATTAAATCATTAATGCTTGAATTGGATGAGGTAGACAATATGTTATTTTTTAGAAATGGAAGAGCCTGTACCATAATTCAGTAAGGGTAATCTAGTCAACAATGTAAAAGAGAATATTCTGAGATATAATGTTTTGAATAATATTATCTATTTTTAAATGTATTATTTATTAAACATTGACTCATAGTAAAAAAAAAGAACATATTAGATTTTTGATTTCTAACTTAAAATGTGTCTTTTTCTCTATATTGTTCAAAGCAGAATTATTTTGAACTTTAAGTGGGTTTTTAGTCATTTTAGTAATAATAAAATCATCATCTTGTTCCTAAGCAGAATTTTCCTACCTTAATGACTATGAAAATTACTACAAATCTTTAGATTGGTGATGTGCTGAGAATAATGATTGAAGAATAAAACCAGATAGAGAAAAAAATTAATTTTCCATTTAATCAAATGCATTAATTTAGTAAAAAGAATATTAAAAGTAATGTACAGGATTGAAGGCAAGTGCAGACAATGTTGAGAATTGAAAAACATAGGATAAGGCAGGGCGCGGTGGCTCACACCTATGATCCCAGCGCTTTGGGGGAACTCACTGAGAAACATTTTGTTCTGATTACCTTGTTTCTGAAAATATTAAATATTAGGTATATCAGTCTAAAGATCTTATTAACTGTCCGATATAGCAAAAGAATGTTAAAAGGCAAGTGGTATCTTCCGTATTTATGGGCAGATTACTTGAGGCCAAGGGAAAAAAACTTCCTCTCTACTAAAAAATACAAAGAAAAAAAAATTAGCCAGGCATGGTGGCATATGCCTGTCATCTCAGCTACTTGGGAGGCTGAGGCACAAGAATCATCTGAACCCAGGAGGTGGAGGTTGCAGTGAGCCACGATTGTTCTACTGCACTCCAGCCTGGGCAACACAATAAGACTCTGTCAGAAAGAGAGAAAGAGACAGAGAGAGAGAGAGAGAGAGAGAGAGAGAGAGAGAGAAAGGACGGAAGCAAGCAAGCAAAAGAAAAACATATGATAAGATAATGCAAACTAATACTTCCTTTTTTTTTTTTTTTTGAGATGGAGTCTTGCTCTGTCTTTCAGGCTGGAGTGCAATGGTGCAATCTCAGCTCACTGCAACCTCCACCTCCCAGGTTCAAGCTATTCTCCTGCCTCAGCCTCCCAAGTAGCTGGGATTACAGGCACCTGCCACTGCGTCCAGCTAATTTTTATATTTTTTAGCAGAGACAGGGTTTTGCCATGTTGGCTAGGCTGGTCTCAATCTCCTGACCTCAGGGGATCCACTCACCTCGGCCTCCCAAAGTTCTGGGATTTCAGGCGTGAGCCACCACACCTGGCCCTTTCTTTACATAATATAAATCAAGGTAAATTTACAAAGAATTGAATTAGTAGAGGAGCAGTCGGGCCAAGGAGAGGCTGAATATTAAGATATTCAGGAAAAACACAGATAAATGCTCATGAAATAAACATAGGTAAAAAAAAGAAAAGAAAGGAAAGGAATGAAAATACTCATATGCCACAATTTTGTATTTTTATCTAGGTACTCAGTTTATATATTAAATTTCTATTCAGCCACACATAGGTTTAGATAGGTTTTGGCTGACCAAATATGGTGATTTTTTAAAAGACTTTGATAAACAAAAGGGAATATGGTTCATGAAGACAGATTATTGGCATATAAGTGAAACTAAGATGGAAAGTGATGAAATGGAAGGAATATGACAATTATTTGTAAGTATTTACTATACTAACACAAATTAAAGGATGATATTTAAAGTGGAAAAAGTTAGTCAAAGAAGGAGTTATCACCCAAAATAAGACTACATTTTTAATAAGTATTAAGAAAAATACTTGAATCAAATCAGAAAGTAATCGTCTTTCGTACCATGATTTTTAAATGTTTAACAGTTAATTTCCTGAATGCCAAATGGGGTAGTATAGTATCAAATAGGGCTAATATAAGTAATGAATTTTGGTGATTGTGATTGTATAAATCTTTTAAGATGAGTATTTTCATTCCAGCCTTAGCTCTAAACTGTTTTCTTACAGTTTTGGTAAATAGATACCTATTGTCTTTGGGGATTTTGTACATTTATTTTTATTGAGTTAATGCGATAACTCAGAGCTCAGCAAATCCTGTTCTTTTATAGGCCCACAAGCTAAGAATGAATTTTGCATTTATAAACTGTGGGAAAACATCAAAAGAAGAACATTTTATGGCATATGAAAATTATATGAGATTCAGATTTCAGTGTTTAAAAATAACATTTATCAAATTATAACCATGCTTATTTATTTGCACATAACCTACAGTCACTTTTATACAACAGCAGAGTTGAATAGTTGCAACACAGATTATGTCTCAGACAGCCTAAAACATTTACTCTCTGACTATTTAAACAGAAAATGTTTGCTTAGTCCTGCTATAACTGGCTAGTGTGTCAAGATGACGTTGGCATAGGAATGGTTATAATGGAATTTGAAATGATCTTTATTTTAGGACTTGAGAAAAGAAGGCTGCTCATTTTTTTGAGGATGGTTTCAGATTATTCTACAAGGAACCATGTGTTTGGAAGGTTGATCTCCTCAGATTGTCTACCTTCACATTTTTATTTTCTTCTTTTTTATTGTCTTCTCCCGCTACTCTCTCTCTCTTCACGTAGATTTCACCCTCTACGCACACACATACACACAAATTCTTCAAATATGGAATTCTATTGTGGAAAGAATATAGATTATAAATGCCTCTTTTATTGGGTACTCCTTTCTGAGTATTCACAGTACAAAGATAAATCTCATTATTGCTGTCTTAAATGTTATATAAAATATGTTTTTAAAGTATTTTTTTGCACACATTTTTCTGTTTATTACTTTATTACATCTTAACAAAGATATTTCCCCTGAAGACCATGATCAACTTTTGATTTTTGCTAAATTCCCTTTTGGCTTCACCTAAAATCATATACTTTCTTTGGGAAACTTTATACAACTGGAAAAGATACCCTGACATGATCAAGTAATACATCATACCTTAAAAATCTAAATGGTATTTGCATTGAATCAGCTAACTTTGAGTAGGGAAGAACAGCTGGAACATCAGTTCTTAGATGAGTAAATATTTATTAGTCCTTAGTTGCACTAACAGTTTGCAAACTCTACTTTCTATAGGCAAATTTGACTGTCTCTTGATTCTTTTACATAGAACATTATTTGAGCCTTCCTTGTTTGGCATTTTGGCATTTACTTATATTAATATTTATTTACTATTTCATTTATAATAATTAAGTAACATCCTGAGTATCTTGGTCGATAATGTCTTATAAATGTGACCAGACTACAATAATTATGAAGATAACAGTGAGTCAATTTTAGGATTATGTCTTTGGACTAATTTTGACTAATTTCACTACTTTTCAGTTTTTTATTATTCTTTTAATGTAGTTAATTCAACTCTAAGGTTTCAGTTATAACAATAAGAAAAATCTGTCTTATCCTATGCTTTGAACAAAAAAATCTCATATTAATAAAATAACCTACAGGGGGCTAATACATCATTTAGAACGGAGGTGACATGTTTCTGAGATGTTTAATATGCACCATAGAATTGCCCTTTCTGAATAAACTTTAATTCAAAGAGAAAGTACTAACAAAATAACTCAAGTACATTTTCCTAGCAGCAGAAAATAGAGAACTGAGTAAATTTTAAGAACAACGTGACTCTCAAACTGTTTTTAAAGATAATGTATTTCAGTTTTATGGGCATAGATATAGACACAGAGCAAACATACACAGCAAGATTTTCTTAGAACTAACATTTTGTTAAAGAAATTCAGAAGTATGTACAGTTGAAAAATGTGTTGTTTCTGAATATGTATAAAATTTACCATATTTTCATAAGTACCTCAGAGTAATAAGTGGCTATGATACTTTTTAGCACAAATCTCTGTGGTAATCAGCTTTAAAAATTCTGAGCATTATTTCATCAGTTCAGTTTTTTAACGTTAGAAGAACAAGGGTTTGTATATTCATTTATTAAATAAATATACATTGAGTACCTAATACATTCTGTTGTGCTTGATGCTAGAAATAGAGTTAAAGAACAAATCTGATAATAAGTGCATTTTTTATTCTTCTATTGTCAACTTCTTCAGTACTTCCATTTCCCCATCCTACCTTTTTATTTTGGAACTTCCTGCAGTATTTGTAACTAGAAAATGCATACTTAACAATTTCATCTTACATGGCATTGTGAGACAACCCAATGAGAAAAGAGTAGACAGAATTGAACATGGCAGTGTGACAACATAGAAAGTAAGAACAGGGAAAAACATTATCAGTTCAGCATCATAAAGGTTAAACATGGTTTTAAGTACAAAATAGCTATTTTTAAAAATCCATGATAAAATAGCTATTCAAAAAATTCAGTGAATCATTCTGTTAAAAGCTAAGTCTGCAGAATAATTGCGTATTTAAGTTTTTACATTTTTATAGTGTTGCTATTGCCATTATATTTTAGAAAGTACCTCAAAGCAATAAGTGGCAATTATACTTTTTTGCACAAATCTTTGTAATAGTAAGCTTTAAAATTACTGAATGTTATTTCATAAGTTCAGTTTTTTAAGAATAGAAGAAAAGGAATTTGTATACTTATTCATTAAATAAGTATTTATTGAACACCTACTACGTTCTGCTGTGCTTGGCACTGGAAATACAATTAAAGAACAAATCTGATAATAAGTGTATTTCTGATTCTTCTACTGTCATCTTTCTCCACTTTCAGTAATACCAAAAATTGAATAGTTGGAACAGGAAATCAGAATCAGAATGTGGTCTTTGGTACCGTCTTTAATGATAACTGTGAGCATGTATGGTAGAGTTATCCTATAAACAACCTCACATGTAGTTTTCTAGTGTTCAGCCAGCAAAATCGATGCCGCACCATAAAAAAAATTGTCCAGCATTCTGCTTTTTCCCTCTCAGCAAGATCATACCAGATTTTGAGCAGAGGGAGTCATCTCCATCATGGATTTTTTTTTTTAGCAAGGTATTTTTTTTTGTCACGAAGTTTTCCTTCAAATAACTTGAGTCTTGAGATGTTTTCAAACTCAAGTGTCTGCTTATAAAGCTGTTTATCTGGCAAGTGTGTTGGTGATGGAGCCATCTAACCCCTCTGTGACCCTGACTATGCTATCCTTTCCTCTTTAACAGTGTTTTCTTTTCCCCACTGCAAAACCAGGCTCGGCTTCCCTCGTGCTCATCTACCTATAGTGTATCTGAGGTATATTTTGCACGTGTTTTCTTACATGGTCAATAACATGCTCGCCCTCAACATTTTTCTCATTTTATTTTCCTTTTGCCTTAATTTATTTTGCCTTGCACTTTGCACTTGCCTGAAATGGTTGAGAATACCAAAGGGGGAAAATCATCTGTAAGGGGGAAATTTTTATATTTTTATGATGCACTGTTGTCTGAATAACTTTTTTTTGGCAGTCCCTATATCACATTGAAATAGCTAAAGCCCAGATAGCCAACTTAATTGCTCTGACTACCTTAATTTCATAATGACTCTTTTGAATCAGATAATTTATTATTAAACTCATATCAGCTAAAGGCAAGATTCCAGTTTGTATATCTATATGGGTCTGTATCTGATAGCTGAAGATTTGTATTCATTTAGTGATTATTCTGTCTCATTAACCACAAACATAGGAAAACATCCAAAATTGAAATTTGGCCTATGTAATTGTCTTTTAGGAGATTTAATATCTTGTTCTTATTGTGTTAAACTATAGGAAAAATGGGTTTTCTTATTTTTAAAAAACAGATTTATTGAAGTATTATTAACAGACTTTGAATATCTATTAAGTTTCCTTTCAAAGCAGAGGCACTTTTTGAGTAGCTAAGAAGAAAGAGTATATGTATCTCAAAATGTGACAGGTAAATAAAAGGACTTCAGTCTGGGTGCGGTGGCTCACACCTGTAATCACGGCACTTTTGGAGG
The DNA here is from genome assembly GCF_049354715.1 of Callithrix jacchus. Lineage (NCBI taxonomy): Eukaryota > Metazoa > Chordata > Mammalia > Primates > Cebidae > Callithrix > Callithrix jacchus. The sequence continues at coordinate 101,938,121 of NC_133509.1, forward strand.
CTGAGATGGGTGGATCATTGAGGTCTGGAGTTCGATTTGAGCCAGACCAACATGGTGAAACCTGTCTTTACTAAAAATACAAAAAATTAGCCAGGAGTGGTGGCACATAGCTGTAATCCCAGCTACTTGGGAGCCTGAGGCAGGAGAATTGCTTGAACCTGGGAGGCAGAGGTTGCAGTGAGCCAAGAGTGTGCAGTTGCACTCCAGCTTGGGCAAGAGAGAGAGACTTTGTCTCCGTAAAAAAAAATAAGGACTTCAATAGTGTATGAATTTGAAGACCTTAGCTCTTTTCTTTACAACATAATTTCTGCATGTATTTACTTTGTACAGACCACTATAGCTACCATATTAAGGCCAGTATTATCAGCTTAGAATTAGAATTAGATTGCAGAAATATTATCTCAGAATGTCATGCCAAAGAAAACCCTTGAAAGTTGGCACTATTGAAAAGACCAGGTAGTATATGCAGAACCTGAGGCAGAATACCATCTGCAGACCTCAAATTTTAAGAAAAAAGCTTTGAAAGAAATGGCATGATGAACCCATAGCTTCATAAAGTTGAATTTATTGAGTCAATAGAATTACAGCCATCTTCTTCAATTTTTAACTTTAAGTTACAACTGTCAAATTTTTTTCTCTTAAAACTGATTTCTTGACTTGACTCAAGAGAGTTAACTTCTTGAAACATCAGTAGAGAGAAGCAAAGAAAAGAAAGGCAAATGAACTATTTGTAATATCAACAAAGACATTTGAAAGAAAAGGTTGGTATCATCTCATCACCACATTTTCTTTAGGTCTTTTCTTAATTCCCCGAGATTATGAGTCTTAGTGTAAAAAAATATATATAACCCATTTCTTTTTGCCACTTCATCCAGGCAATTCTCCATTTCCTATGAGAGTGTATAAGAAGTCTACCATTGGCATCATCTCCAATCACAGCCTACTGCATCTATCAGGGTATTACTTTCTCTATGACAGCATGTGTGCAGAAGGGCTCTCCTGTTGGAATGTGGAACTGGCTTCTTGGGGGGATTATGTACGCTGTGGCATTTGCTCCATGGCACTCAGCTCTTAAATGAATTCTGGCTTCATCTAGGTTTGTTTCTTTCATTGTGACACATGGGCTTTCTTTATTTGTCATGAAGTGTGTTTCTTTTTCTGTCATTTGTGGTAGGGTTTCTCTCTTTCACTCAATGGCACATCTCTGTGGTCTCCATAGGTGCTGTTTATGTTGAATTTATGATGCTATAAAGACCAATAAAATTAAGAACTCCATAAAGAATCTAATATTCATGATAATCCTCTGCCTAGAAATAATTGTTTCTATTTAGTCTTAAATTGGTAAATATTTCACAGAATTTTAGACTGTAAATCTTAATAATTATAATTTCAAGGAATATTCTTAGCTTTCGATTTTTCATGTGGAAACTTCTTGACAGGATCATTGATAGCATACAGTATTTATTTTATGGCATCGCTGTGGAGGTAGCCAAACCTTCCATGGCTTGATCTCCTCTTTCCCTTACATTTACATCATCATCTTCATTTACCTCCCCTATTGAAAAAATAAAGTCTCCAACCCCTAATGTAGCACACTGGTTAACCGATTGCATATCACTATCTTCTGTGTCATTCATTAGATGAAAAACTAAGCCCTGCTCAAAAATAGATCTATCCATGTGTTGTATAGGAACAAGATTCATAACCTCAGCTGGCTGATACTAGTTAGCAAATGTTTCTCTATGTAGTTAAGACCCCTTTGTAAAAAAAATTAAAAATACAGTTATCTTACTTGTGATTAACTTTGCTTTTGATAGCTCATCAATTAATCTTCATAACAGCTTTGTTTGTGGTATATATTAATGTCATCCTCATTTTAAAGATGAGGAAACTGAGACACAAAGAGATTAACTGTCTTGTCGGTCATAAAGCTAGCAAGTGAGTGGCAGGAAATTGTCTTTTCTTAAATACCATGCTTTCTCCTGTTAAGAAGTTGTTAAAAGTCATTAGCTCTGTGACTAGCATGTAGTAGTCCTGCATTTTCACTTCATCCATTTACTTTGTTCAGGTTGATTATATAGTCAGGGGTATATATTATGAGAATGTATACCTATAAGATACAAAACTTTAATTCAAGAAAATGTTAGAAAGACCTCTAACATTTATGGTAATATAATTTATTGTTATTTATTTTATTGTTATTTTTCTCTTAGTCATTTGATCAATATTTATTGAGCCACCTACTATGCCTGTTTTGTTTTTTTTGTTTTTTTTGTTTTTTTTGAGACAGAGTCTCACTCTGTTGCCAGGCTGGAATGCAGTGGCACAATCTCGGCTCACTGCAACCTCTGCCTCCTGGGTTCAAGCAACTCTCCTGCCTCAGCTTCCCAAGTAGCTGGGACTACAGGTGCATGCCACCACACCCAGCTAATTTTTGTGTTTTAGTAGAGACGGGGTTTTACCATGTTGGCCAGGATGGTGTCAATCTTTTGACCTCACAGTCTGCCTGCCTCAGCCTCCCAAAGTGCTGGGATTACAGGCGTGAGTCACTGTGCCTGGCCTACTATGGCTTTTTTAAATATAATTATAATCCACCAGTTATTTCTTGACCTTTGGAATTGGTTTTACATTTGGAAAACATAAAATATGAATGTAATGAGATCAGTTTCTTGGATTGTACACTGTTTTTCATCCCTTCAAGCAAAGTGAAAAAAGAAAATCTTCTCTTTCATGTTTCTGATTTTCAACTTTGTTCCAGCAGTGTTCTAGCAGTTTCTTTTAAAAATCCTTTAAAAAGGTTGCTTCAGAATTCCCTTAGTATAAACCAAAGCCAGAATTAATACTTTCTTTTGATAGAAATTAAATTCCTTCTGACTTACTTGAGAAGCTGGAATATATACTAGATATGAATTTATTATAATTTGTAACACAGTATCTAAACCAAAAAATAATAAACATTCAAGTTGTCATGCTTTTACTGGTCGAAACTGAACCCGTTTGAGTTTTATCTTTAATGTCTTAGATTTCCCAGTATCAAGGTTAACTTAGATAATTTCACATTTAGAAGCTAAATCATTTATTTCCTGTTGAGTAGACAAGGTCTGAAAATTATATATTTATTTAATAATTAAGAACTTCCAGCTGCCTAAAGAAAAGGTGGTATTTTAAAGTTGTAACATGCAAAATAGTTGCCCTTTGAACTCTTAGATGCTATTAGGACACCAATTCTGATCTAAACAAACTTGGACTAACAGTTTTGGAGCTTTTGCAAACAGAAGTTTCAATAGAATTGCAGATAGCAGGTCTACATATTCAAGAAAGTAAGGGAAAGAAGAAAAAAGGAAGAGAAGAAAGATAAGTGGACTTCAAAAACCGTACCATTTCCTATTTCAAAAAAAAAAAATAGGAACAATTTTTAAACACTGCAGGACCACAAACTATTTAAATTGGAAGAAACTGTAGCCAAAAAATAAAGATTCTATACTGTGAGATAACCACCTAAGATGTTCTACTTTATAAAATCTCATTTAGATAATGTTTAATAATTGATTTATTACTTATTTTGATATGTTTATCTACAATATTTCATCCCTTCATTCACATGTATTATTTTTATGCTCTTCGTATGCTATAGTTAGAAAACTGGACATAGTTTGAAGAAATCTTGGAATACTATCTTTTGAAAACACTACACCTGCTGCTATTAAAATTTATTGATTCTACCTCACTTACAAACTTTTAGAAATGAATCCGAGTATATAAATTGTTTCATGAAAAGTAAAATTAGTATGTCTCTCTCTCTGACATCCAAATTAGTACCTAAGCCATAGAGATAATGGGAAAACACATGACTTTCTCTTTGATGGGGATATTTGATAAATCCATCTAATTAAAGCATTCTTTGAAAAGAATTGAGAAGAGGCTGTACATGGTGGCTTACACCTGTAATGCCAGCACTTTGGGAGGCCAAGGCAGGTGGATTGCCTTAGCTCAGGAGTTCGAGACCAGCCTGGGCAAGACGATGAACCCTGTCTCTACTAAAATAAGAAAAATTAGCCAGGTGTGCTGGCATGTGCCTATAGTTCCAGCTACTCGGAGACTAAGGCAGGAGAATTGCAAGAACCCAGGAGGTGGAGGTTGCAGTCGAGATTGTGCCACTGCACTCCAGCCCGGGCAACAGAGTGAGACTCCATCTCAGAAAAAAAAAAAAAAAAAGAATTGAGAAGAATTCCGTCTGTCTACTTGGGCATACATTTTTAAGTTTCCATAATAAAAATATTTTTTAAAAACACACTATAGTTGGCACTAGTGAATTTCTGCTTATCCTTGTATATTGCCTCCTATAATGATCATTTACAATTTAAAAGAGGTCATCAGTGAAAACAGGGAAAGAAAAATTAGAAGTTTAAGATGAGGGATTATTAATGGATGTGTAACAAGTTTAGAAAGTTCTTGAGCTGTCTTAAGACTAATATATAAACTATAGGTATCTTTGAGGGAGATACGGATATATGAAGGAAAGGATATACATATCTGTATACATATATCTGTATATATGATGGAAAAGATATGTATATCCTTTCCTTCATATATCTGTATATATGATGATTAGCTTATCATCATGATGTTCTATATTTTCTTTCCTATGTTCTAGAAAATTTACAAATAAAATAGATTAATTAGAGATATAGCTAGTTAGTGCCCAAATAAATGATGGCACATTGTAATATGATACGTTATAATGTAATATTACAGTGTGATAGCACTAAAATGACATAGCTCACATGCATTTATACTTACAGTTCCAGCTCCTGTTTGAATGTCTTTTTGTGGTCTTAAACTTAGTATGTTCAGCTCTGCTTTCTAAATACTTCTGTCAGTGGCATGTTCTTAAAGTTTCCCGGCATAAAAATCTTCTAGTTATCTTTTACTGTTTCTTGTTTTTCATCTTTGACATTCAGTGTGTCATTAAATTTTGTCATTTTTGTTATTTCTTCCTTTGAATTATCTCCTAATCCTTACTTCTAATACGTAAATTAACTTTGTAGCCACATCTTCTTTCAAATCCTGGCTTTGGCCAAAAAAATAAAATAAAATAATGAAAACAGCAGCTTTATTCTATAAATTACAGAGGCTTGAGAAATGTGAACCAGCCCTTGGTCATATCTTGCTATGGTTCATATCCACGGATTTAGACAGACTTGGTTTATCACCAATTCTAGTGTAATTTTTAAAGATTCAGATCAGTATTTTCCTGACCAGCAACAAGGTAAATTTTCTTTTGCTCCTTTTGAGTTTTACTCCTAAACATGCGTTTGGGTACATGAAATGTATAGCCTAGACTTCAGCAAGTAGAATTACCAATTTTCCCTGGTCACTGTTTTTCCCTTTCAAAGCATTTCCTTCTCAACCATTTTCCAGAACACTGGAAATAATATGTATGGCTGTTTTCTTAAGATCCTGTGAAGATGTTGTCATTCTGTATATTCAAAAAACAAAAGTTAATTCATCACACACAATGAATATAAATTCAAGTCTTAATTCTCTCCCAGAATTGAGAAAGATATAGTAACCCCTTCTTTTAAGTAGCTCAGTACTTCTTGAAGTCATTTGTTATTTAAAGACACACTTGGAATTTCATGTTTGGATATTCTTCATGTTGCCTTTTTCTTTGGATGCCTAGAGTCTCTAAATAGCCTGTGCTTACCATATGAATTTAGGACTTGAGATCATGAGGTATATTTTTATTTTTTTTAATAACCTCCTTATTTTTCTGAAAGAATCAAGTTTAATCAACATCTCACCATATTCTAAAAATATTCATGTTTGGCAGTTACTAATATTTTGCTGGTTTTCTTGTAGTGTTGAAGTAGACTTACTAAAGATCAATTTAACATCGTGTTTAAAGTTTGGAGCTAGGTTTGAATCCTGACCCTGGGTTTGAAATCGAACCCTGTCCCTTATTAACTTTGTGACCTTAAGCAAGTTTACTTCTCTGCACCTCACATTCTATAAAATCAGAATACTACCTTTTGGGGTATCTTAAGGATTTAACAGCTTAATACAACTTGGTGTAGTACCTGATATGCATAAGTACTCAATAAATATTAACTATTATTATTATCAATATTTGTTGTTATATTAAAGGTCCAAAGGTAAAGTTATTTTTTGTTTGAACTAACTCTTTCAGATACATTATCTACTATGGTTGTCATAAAGTAAAATATGTTTTATGTATAGTAATTAGCCACAACCTGACTGAAACAAGTATTAGCTCCACTCTCAACTTAACCTGACATCAACACTTGTACCATTCCTGCCTTTCTTCTTTTTCCAAGTCATTGTAACGTGTTTAGAATATGAAATACATGAACGTTTAATGTCTTTCTTTTCATTCTGCCAGGTGACTGTCTTCTCCAGTTTTTCAATTGTCTTTTTCTCCAAAATCACTTTCTCATTTAGTGTCTGGATTGCTAATGTACATAAACATATCCCAAAGATAATGACTAACAGGAATAGTGCTTTTTTGTTATAAGTATTATATTGTCCTTGTATTCTATTATATGTCATACCCTACAAGCAATCACCAATTTATAAGTGGGCAAAGCAGTTCCTCACAAAAAATAACTTTATAAATAGTGACCAGATTTCTAAGCTAGTGTTCATTTAACTCTTAATTAGCTGATATTACACTTATTAGTAACTGAATTGAGGTTTAAATTTGACATATATGGATTAATGTAGGAATCTATCTACTAACATTATTTCTTAGGAAAATGCACTTCATCTTCTAACAGAATCCAGCCTACTTCAAGGCATTTTACCTGATAAATTCTGAGTGGCAAGGGGATCTACATCCTGTTTTCTTCCTTTGAAAGTTTAACCTTCCTTATAATACTCATTGTAGTGGAAGGTAAAGGGAGAAGGAAACTCTTGAAATTGGGACAAGGGCTTCTCCACAGCATCATCAATCGATGTTTGTTGAAGGAGTGTATGAATTGAATTTTCATATGAAAGATTTATGCCAATAATGTTAAATTTCAGTAAACTTTCTATAGTGTGATATTATTAGTCCTAGGTTACTTCTTGCTGCCTCTTTCTAGTAAATGATTATTTTTCTGAATGATTCTTTATTTGTTTAATAAGTGCCACTTATTAAATACCCTCTGTATCCTTCATATCTTGAAAACAAGATACAGATCTTTGAGTCAGCAGAGCAAAGTTAAACAAATATATGACTGACTGTGAGTTAAAAGAAATAATGATTTCTACTGCCAGGTCTGTGCCTGATTTAATCACATGTGGTAAGCTATAATTGCATTTCTCTTTGCCCCAGTTTACCCATCTCTAAAATTTCAGTAAACTAAACATTTATGTTCCTCAGAAGGGATGTTCTAGTAAAATTTCAGAAACAGAAAGGATTAATGACAAAGCTAATTCATCATGAATGTAAAAACAGAATTTTGCCAGTATAATATGAGAGGAATTATATCTTATTATCCTGTGTGTATTTTGCTTTTTACATGAAAATTCAGTCAGGCAGCAAAATGTATATCGAAAACATGCTCTGAGCTTAAAAGACAATAATGGTTTGAATGTGCTGTGTGAGTGTAAAATTTGAAATTGATCTTGTTGTGTTATTTTTCATTGATTATTTATACTTTCAGTTTTGCTGAAACTACCAGTAGGTCATAATAAGTCAGCAAGCATTTATTTAACATCTATACATGCTACAGAGTAGATATTGCCATATTAAGCATATAGAGAATGTTGCAAAAATTAAATATGGGGCCTTATTTAAGGATTTTACAAATTGAAATATTGTCTATTTTTTTAAAAAATCATAATCTATGAATTCAGACTGTTTTCTTCAAAAATATTACTAGAGAAAATGTCTTTGGCTTTGAAAACTAAAGCTCCTCACTAATAGGGCCAAAAAACATCTGTAGGAAAATCACTATACTTGTGTCCTGTGTTCACAGAATAGTCACGAGGGAGTTATTTTAAATTTCACCAAATTATTGTTAGGTCACAAAAAAGAATTTGCTAAAGGCAGAGTTTTCTAGAATAGACTTGAGTTTTTGGAGCCTTATTATATAACCTGAAAAATGTCATATTACCTCTTTAGACCACATTTTTCTCTCTCAGAGATGGTGTCAGTTTTATTGAGGTTGGTAGTAAGCCTTATTTAATTAATTTGTCAAGTTCAGACATCTTGGAAAGGAGAGATAAAGGCAAGGCGTGACATTACTCTTTATAAACATGACTTAAGGGAGGATAATGCAAATTTTCATCCTTTAAATCTTTTCATCGGCTTTACTGAGTTACCTAATATATTTGGGTGGTATAAGAAACCCTGAAAGAAAGAGGAGTCCAGTAAGCATTATAGGTCAGAATGATTGGCATATGCACAGCAAAAGTAGTTTGTGGAAGGGAATTTGGTCTTTTTTTAAATTCTCTTAAGTTGAATTTAAGGGCATATTTTGAGTCTTATGGAATCCGTTTTAAACATAGTGATAGTATTTCCCATGCATTTTAGCCACTTAATTGTATGAATAAATGTTTGCTACCCTTTACAGTTGGAGCTATCATTCTCCAGAGTAGATTTATCCATAATATTTACAGTCTTAATAATCCTAAATCTATCATATCTATTAAAATTTTTTAGTATTCTCTCACCTTTTGGCAGCATCTCCTTAAGAAAGGATTTACATTTTTATTCTCATTTTTAACAAGAATTATAAAGTTAAGATTTATAGAGAACTTGAGGGCCTTTTCTACTGTATACTCCATCATCAGAAATACGGTAGATTAGAAATAGAAATGGAGGATAGAAATGGAGGATAGAAAAGGCCCTCAAGTTCTCTATAAATCTTAACTTTATAATTCTTGTTAAAAATGAGAATAAAAATGTTCTTTCTATTAGCTTGGAAAAATTCAACTTGTATAGTTACATGTGTATGATGTGGGAGTATTTTATAAGTATGCCTGATTTATCATACTGACTTGCTTCTTTTTAACTTAAATATTTTGGGCACAGACTTATGTTTCATTTTTCAGTGAGTTATTTTGTATCTATGAATAAGTATCAATGCATTGTTTGATAAGTTGAAATCACCTACACCCTTTTAAATACATGTGCTTGCATCATTTTTGAATGTACCTTTTAAAGTGAATTTGACTTAATTTCCATGTGACTTTTATAACTAGAAGAAGCAAATAATTATGAATAATAGTAAGGGTTATTATATAACATAACTTTATTTTACAATAAAACAGTTGGATGTAGATTTTACCTAGAAAGACTGTCATTATATATGCCTTAGAATTTACATGGGAGAAAAAATAGGTATGTTGGTACTCAAATGTTTTGTATTTTAAGAAGGAAAAAAAAATAAAAAGTGGGAGTGAAAAAAAGAGAAGGGAGGGAAGGAGAAAATTTTAAAAAGGAAGGAAGGAAATGTCCATAGTTTTTCATTTCTTTTTTGACTTCAGTATTTAATAGGTCACCTGTTCTCACTTTCCCATTTAAAATAGTTGTAGAGCATAAGCAACAGCTTGTAGAATAAAGGTGAATTCAGAAGGACCTTAAAGATATTTTTGGATTATTGTTACATGAAACCCTGAATGGAATTCAGATTCATATTGTCTTTTTATAGCTATAGTTTTCAATTATATTAGCAATTTTCCTTGTCCTATTTCTGTCTGCCTCAGGATATGAAAAAAAAGGGTCTATTTTTGAAATTTTGTTCATACCATTCTGCACCCAGTATTGCCTGGAGTCATGAAAATCCAGCTTGCTGCTATTTTTTCTCTTTGGCAACTTGGTGCTATACCAACACACAGCAATTAAATATAATTCTGTTGGGGCTACCATGATTAAATCTTGTTGAGAAGCATTGCATGAACTAATGCATGGCTCTGAGAAGGCTGCCGTATGCATCTGCACTGAAAGAAAAATTTCATAGCAGTCTTGCCCCTTTGGATTTAATATTGAAGCTGTAGATTAATAGTGAACTTCGGTACAATGCTCAACAAAGAAGGCAGTTCGCTAGACATAAAAGTGGTAACTGAGGTAAAAATGGTCTTCTCCAACCTGATCAGCATGGTGTAACCCTGCCTCTACTAAAACTACAAAAAGTTAGCCAGGCATGGTTGCACACACCTGTAATCCCAGCTACTCAGGAGGCTGAAGCAGGAGAACCGCTTTCACCCAGGAGGCAGAGGTTGCAGTGAGCTGAGATCGTGCCACTGCACTCCAGCCTGAGTAACAGAGTGAGACTCTGTCCCCCACCCAAAAAAAGGAGGGAGGGTGGTCTTCTGCAGTCAGATGCTGCTAAATTAATCACTAGTAATCATGAGTTATGGATGTTAGGAGTCCCTTCAAAGAATGCACTTGGGTGGGAGAGTAGGAAAGAGAAAAAAGGATGCCAGTGATATCTGAACAAGATAATGTGAAGAAATGTTGAGGTAATCTTCATTTGTGTGCTGTCTCAAACATTTGGCTCAGCATCTGAAAGACTCTGGGTCAAATTAAGACTGATTTTAATTGTCTTTCTATACAATTTCACAGCCTAACATTCAGCATAAAATATATCAAAATGACTTAACTCCCTCATATCCATGACAATTCCAAACTGTTTCTTAATAAACTTTATAATTGCCTCCAGTATTTTAAATGTTTATCAGAAACACAGGTGCTATGTTCAAACAATCAACATTCTTCATTAGTTCCATTAAGCATTCATCTTATTTTAATGTATACAATTTTTATTTGGTAGAAAATAAACCAGATATTATTTTTCCTTTTATATTATAGTTTCACCTTAAAAATATAGAAAGCAAATGAATGGTTCCAAAATTTTGCATTTATTTTTCTAAATCATGTTTCTGGGCTATGAGTTACTAAATTTTGCTTAATTTATTAATGTAAATATAGTAATTGAACCACACAACTGTCAGTTCCTACAACCTTTGATATGTTGGCTGATGAAATGTAAACAAACAAAAAATGTGTGACCAGCAGCTCTAGATCATCTAAATGACCTCCTTTAGTTCATTTCCCTTTCCACATAGTAAGTTTATCTATGACTTCCCCAATTTATTAGTTTTAGAGCCATGTAGCACAGTTCAAGGGTTCAAAGAAAAAGTTAAAATAATCTGGGGTTATTCATTCAACCTCAACTGCTACCTTATGGCAAGGGTCTCTGTAGCCATTCTTATTATTACAGGTCAATGATGGTAGCATTTTTAAAGTGCTGTTGTGCTGCTTATAAGTACCGCTCTTCCAGTCAACCTATGTCACCATGCTTTCATTTGCATTTATCCAACTTTCAGACATAACTCCGGTTCAAGGCTCTGATCTGAAATGTTCCCCAGCTCAAGTTATCTACCTGGCCTTGGCTTTTTAGAGTTATATGTCCTGGTAGCTGCAAATTAATGAATGAAAAAGGTAGGTGGATAGAAGAAAGAAGGGAGGGATGGAGAAAACAAAAAAGGGAGGAAGGAAACTAGACATCGTTTTCATTCATTATTTAAAGAGTAGGTCACTTTTTCTAACTTTCCCATTTTAAGTAGTTACAGAGCATAAGCAGCAGCTTATAGAACAAAGTGAGGTAGTAAAGGCAGTCATACTATGTATGTCCTAGAGGGAGTCATACTATGTCATTTGCTTTAAGCTGTGTCTGAAATCACTTTGGCTTCCTTTTAAACATACCACATGCAAGAGGGGAATATTTGCAACTGCTCTTAAAATTAATCATGATGTGTGTCAAAATACCTGTCTTTTCTCATAAACCCACATCTTTCTTTCTCTGTCTTTTTTTTTTTCTTTCTGACAGGGTTTCTCTCTGTCACCCAGCCTGGAGTGCAGTAGCACAATCTTGGCTCACTGCTACCTCCATCTCTCAGGCTCAAGGAATCCTCCCACTTCAGCCTCCCAGGTAGCTGGGACCACAAGTGCATGGCCCCACGCCAAGCTAATATTTTGTGCTTTTAGTAGACACAAGGTTTCACCACGTTGCCCAGGCTAGTCTTGAACTTCTGGGCTCAAGTGATCTCACCCCAACCTTCCAAAGTGCTGGGATTACAGGTGTTTGCTACTGCAAAAATAAATTTAAAAAAAATTTATTTTTAAATTTTATCAGCTATACCTTTTGATTACTGCTTATTGACTTAAAAGACATCCAGATCAGGGATTATATTTGTGCTTTTACAGTCTGCTTTATGTTTTGAAGTTTGAAGTAAGAAATGTGAAAAGAAAAAAAAATCAAGAGAAGAATAATCTAAGAATGCCTGTTCCATTATTTATTACCTCATTTACATTAACCTACTTTCTCACTGCAGTTTCCTATACTTTATTTTTTCTTGTGCTTCTTTTCCCTTTCCTTGTATATTTGTTTTTGCATTAGAAATCACCTGTTTTCTTTCTTTCTAGCTCTTTCTTTTCCTTTCCCTTTTCAATGAATAATAACCCATTTCAGCCACTGAGAAAGCATATGAACCTTACTAATTGTTACTAATTTTTATGTTTCAGTGTGCTTCAAAGGAAAAAAATGGGATGGGCATAGCTGCTTTTATGTTCTGGTACACTGAGCCTAAATTCTAGGCAAGCAGCTAACAGGAATATAGGAGTGGTAATCTGAATGAAACTAACATAAATAAGATACAACATTTCTAGCTGTAAAAATTCTATGCATCACATAATGACCCTGTCAAAAGACTATTTACAAATAGAATATTTATGCCTTTTTCAGCCTGAGTTAAAACATAATATTAATGGGTCTAGGTTTACAGACTTGTGAATCTAGTTAGCTTCATAGCTGTTCTATGATGGACCATAAACTGATCCCAAATGTCTTATTGTAGATGTGTATGCAGGGGAAGGACTAAGGAGCAACATCAGGTCTGACCAGCAGACTTGACTGAGTGACGGATAGAAAATATGCACTGACTCAGGCTTGACAGTCAGCATGACCAAGGGACCTCTGCCAAAGTCAGTGGCCCCCATAAGCTGCGGCCTTTGCACTTACTTAGTCCAGATTAAATGATAGAGGTCTCAAGTAAACACCATTAGAGGGTAATTAACATTGCTTCTGTCCGTGAATGTTCAAAGGTCAGTCTTAGTACCACATGAGTAAACAAGGTATTTTAGACAAACTCCTCTACATTCCCTTGTTATCTGCTCTGTGCTATTAGCTCAAGGTAAGAGGGTTAGTCTGCTTTTAGCCATAACCTTCTTCCAAGGCTTTTGCAAAACCTTCCAGCCTTCCAAGAAGGTTTGCATCTTTCTGTAAGTTTTCCACCACCCTGACTGATCTCCTATAGAACAATCCACTGATGGCTCAAAATAAATCTATGACCAATTAAAACTGACTTAAACAAATAGTAAAATGGTCTGTCTATATTATACTAAAAGGTTTGAATTTTACAATGTAATCAAATGTTTGGCATTTTTCTTTTAAGTAACTTTTGTATTTTTTTGTACGTTCAGTAAAGAATATAGATAAACAAAGAGAAAATTAAAATTACTCTTGAGCTCCTCCCATATTAAATGCTATTAGCTTTTATCAGAAAGAAATAATAAGGATGGCAAATTGAAGAGAAAAGAGGAAGTAGGGAGTTCTATAGAGAATGTAGGGTAAATCAAGAATAAGGAAACATATGTAAAACAGAATTATTTTAAAATTTCCTACATGGAAAAATTTTAAAACATGGGGTATAAGAGTTAGAAAGCTCTGATAGATGAATTTCTGCAGAGTTTGATACAAAAATTGTATTGCCATGGGATAACTGAGCAATGGAAGGCACAGCAAAGCCACCTGAGGCAGCCACGGGAAGGGAGCAAATTGGTCAATGGTGAAACTGCCTAGGATAGTGGTTCGAATTTAACAGCATACTCAGTTCAATAAATACTTAGTGAAGGAAAAAATAATGAAAAAATTTATGGGTTAAAAACATTGGCATTATTTGTTCTTAGGATAAAGAGTGCAAGTGGGTATTTAGATTATCTCAAATTCTAAATTTGAGGAATCCAAGCTAAAGTGTGTTGAGGTATTGACAGCCTAATGTAAATGTCCTTTGGAGAATTAGGGTTTTTTTGGTAGTTCCCATTATTTAATGAAATATTTCAAATATTATATATAGTAAACAGCAGATAATATAACAGACACCTTTCTGCTAACCATCTAGATTTAGCAAATTTTAATGTTTTACTATGATTTATTCAGATCTTTTGATACATTTTTAAGAAACTGAAAAACTGTGACAAAATTCCAATTTCCTTTGCATATAATTCTCATGTAACAACAAAATATGATAAAAATTAATGAGAACACATGGACACAGAAAGGGAAGTACTAAACACTGGGGTCTATTGGGGGGAAAAGGGGAGGGCCAGTGGGAGGGGGAGGTGGGGAGGGATAGCCTGGGGAGAAATGCCAAATGTGGGTGAAGGGGAGAAGGAAAGCAAAGCACACTGCCATGTGTGTACCTACGCAACTGTCTTGCATGCTCTGCTCATGTACCCCAAAACCTAAAATCCAATAAAAAATTTAAAAAAAAAAAAAGAAATTAAGGACCTAGCACAGTGGCTCATGCCTGTAATCCCAACACTTTGGTGGGCCAAGGCAGGAGGATCACTTGAGCCCAAGAGTCTGAGACCAGCCTGAACAACATAGGGAGACCCCTCCTCTACAAAAAAAAAAAAAAATTAGCTCAGCATGATGTCACACACTTGTGGTCCCAGCTACTCAGGAGGCTGAAGTGGGAGGATCACTTGAGCCTGGGAGGTCGAGGCTGCAGTGAGCTATGATGGCACCACTGCATTGTAGTCTGGCCAATAAAGTGAGACCCTGTCTCAAAAAAAAAAAAAAAAGAAAGAAAAGAAAATTAGGATTGTGTTATTTTCACATATATGGCATATTGTTGACCCAGCATTTGAATAATGCTCTATTTTCCAGGATCCTTTTTTCTCCTATTTCTCTGTTTCTGCTTATATTTATTTTTAAATAACCTACTGGTTTATAGTATAACGTTAATGATTTTCAGTATGTGCTACAAAGATAGAATACACAGACCCACTAAATATGTGTTGTATATATAAATACACAGATTATATATATAATTTGATCACTTTCCTGTTTGTTGTGCTCAGATTACAATAAAATAAACTGGTCAGAAGCAGGCAAGATGTCTCAAAACTACTCTGGCTAATCCTAACCAAACCACTGTGTCATAGATCTATACTAGAAAAATATAGATCTATACTAGAAAAGTATCTCCTGATCAAGAGGAACAAACCGGAATGCAAATAAAACAAAAAGCACTAACACTGAACCAAGTGCTTTACCACCTGGCGTGATTAATAACATTGTTCTGTCCCAAATGAAACTTCATATACTTTGGACATGGGTGTTAATGATTACTAAAAAGAGAAAATATTTAAGTTTTCTCTAGTTTGATGGTTATTATGTCCCATGTGATGCATCTTTCTGTAAATTTTGAGAATACTCAATATTTAAGTTCAGATCTGTCTAGAGAATACTAGCAAGTGTAGTAGCTATCATGGATCAATAGCATTACGATATCATAGCTATAACACAGAAATTTCTTTATAGTAAAACTTCAATAAACAATAAAAATTGTATTCTGGTTTTTAAGAGATGCCTTCATTGATTTTTATTAAATAACAGATTTTTTTCCAAAAGATACTTTTATATCCCACTTTGCTGTAACCCTAAGTCTGATCACCTGTGTGTCTTTTTATTACCAATCTTTGGCCCTTCTGACCAATTAGAACAGTCTTCTTTGATATGGAAGAGGTTGCAAATAGTTTCAGGCTAGGAGGGATTGAAGAGAGTAATTTCAGTCTGGATTTTGGTAGTTTGTATCATAGTCATTATAGCCATTATTATTGCCACTTTCATTATTATCAGAATAACATGTATTTGTTCTTTATACAATTTTTGGTGTAGTAACAGATACTCTACATGCATTAGCTTATTTTATTCTCACAATAATCCTATGAGGTGGAAACTCAACAAAACATTTCAGCCTTTGCATACTGCTAGCTGTTCTCGCAGCCTGGAAAGTTCTTCCCCATGATCTTCATCTGGCTGTCTCACATCTTAACTAAAATGTTACTTATTCAGAGAAGTTTTCCTGGCTTACTGTGTCTAAAATAGCTATACCCTATCACTACTTATTTTTTATCCCATTACTATATTTTATTTTCTTTACAGCACTAAGTGCTTTCTGAAACATAAATTTCTTATTTATGTACTTATTAGTTTAGGTGCTTATCATCTGTCTACTACTATTAAAATGCAAATTACAAGATAGCAAGGTACTTGTCAATCCTGTTTATGTTTTACCCCCTGCACCTAGATAAGAGCCTGGCATTGGCTGTGGGTGACAGAGCTTAGCTCAACACATTATTATTATTATTATTATTGTTAATTTCTATTCCACATATTTGTTCAATAAATAAATAGTATTGATTTTTGTAGATGCAGAAACTAATACTTGAAATAATTTAATCAAGGTCATTTAGCTAGCCTTTCTATCTTTTGTCTGCTTAAAAGCAGATTCACTACATATGCAAGTCTCTAGCTTTAGCAGATCTAATTAGTGTGTATCTCTGGACCTACAGGTTCAGGGCTTATGTTAAGAAAAAAATTTATATTCGTCTGAAATAATCTGACCTAGATTGCTCATTCTGAAAATGAGTTATATATTATATTTTTAAACTATATTTGTTAACTATTACTTGGTTAAATCATGAGAGGCTTGATTAGCATCATAATGTGTGCTATAATACTAGGCATCAGAATACCTAGTTCTTATCTATTTCTCTAAGAAACTTTTCTACACACTTTCTAAGCTATTGCTATTTTACTAATGCAGTGTAGACATATATTTGTACATCTTTCATGTGCCTTATGAATGCTAGTTAAGCATTTAGAAAAATAAAGTCTCAATTTTTTCAACTAATACTAAAATACGATTTAGAATAGAAAATAATATAGACACACTTAAATGAGTAAAACATTAGGTTTTTTAAATGAACAAATAAGTGATAGGACATGACATTTAAGAGTGAAAACTAAGAATATTAAATCTAATTTAAAACTCAGTATTTCTGACTTCATGCTTAATGAAAACAAATGTGACTTTCTTCCAGAAGTGCCAGAAATGCATAATAATTACAAATACTTAGTAATTCAAGTTTTTATATTTTTGACTCTAATCTACTCTTTGGCCTCTGTTTTTTTAGATTAATCAATATTTTCTGAAAACTTTCTATTCAAATATTCACCTAAATTAATCTTACCTGATCTTACTTGTGAGAACTGTCAAAGTCACACTCATGCAAAACAAAAGAAGTCAACATTTCTTATTACAGGTCTAGAATATCATCCAAACGAAAGGATGACAGTAGGAACAACAATATAGTAATAGCTAACACTTATATACTGTTAACTCTGGGCTAAATACTCTCTATGCAAGTATTTTACATATGCTCTTACTTTCTTTACAAATATCCTATGAGATAGATGTTATTATTATCTTCATTTTATACGTAAGGTTATGACTTACACACTGTTATACAGCTAATAATGATAGAGACAAAATTCAAATCTAGACAATTTGATTCCAGAATGCTACTCTGCAACTTCCTTTTATTTTATTTTATTTTATTTTTTTTTTTTGAGACGGAGTTTCGCTCTTGTTACCCAGGCTGGAGTGCAATGGCGCAATCTCGGCTCACCGCAACCTCCGCCCCCTGGGTTCAGGCAATTCTCCTGCCTCAGCCTCCTGAGTAGCTGGGACTACAGGCACGCGCCACCGTGCCCAGCTAATTTTTTTTGTAATTTTTAGTAGAGACGGGGTTTCACCATGTTGACCAGGATGGTCTCGATCTGTTGACCTCGTGATCCACCCGCCTCGGCCTCCCAAAGTGCTGGGATTACAGGCTTGAGCCACCGCGCCCGGCCAACTTCCTTTTATTATACTATTCTCCCTCTTATATTCAAATCCCTATTCTCAGTGGTTCCCACTGCTAAGTGAAATAGTCAAGAGCAAAGAAGCAATGAAAATTCAAGGTGTGATTATGAATACAATGATTGTCACTGGTAGGTTAGAAAGGTAGAATGATTGATGTATACAGATAATTAAGTTTGGAAGTCAAGAGAACCAAGTTCTATTACTACTTTATGACCTAAAGCCAGTAATAATTCTTGCCTTCTAACCTTTAGAATGAAGAGTAATTATTCTGTAAAATAATCAGTTGTTCATCTTAAGATTGGGAAATTGTATCATGAATAATCTGAAATTCCTCTCAGCCAAAAAAATACTTTATTTAGCTTTATAATATAATTTGAGAAGTAATTTTTCTTCATGTTTATGATCAACATTAAAATTTTCAGAACAAGCACCAAACCAAAACTATTGTTGGTACCAAGAGAAGACCAGCCTAGGATTTGCAAAGTTTCCAGAGGTCACTGAGCATGTTTCGACTTGGAATTAAAGCTTTATACAGGAAATTCATTAAGAATATTCACCATTGATGATTAAATTCATATTTCCTTGAGTCATGGTGATAACCAATTCTAAAGAATAGAAAGTGTGTTCTACATATTATAGTATTTTATTTAAGAACAAATAAGGAACTCACCAAGTTACCTATAAAGGAGCATAAACAAGCTTTGATTTTCAATGGTAATTAATAATACACTTCACCAACTATACAACCTGACACACTTCCAGCTTCTTTTAGAATGGGTCAGTACTGAAAAGGAAGTGTTTTCCACATTAACCTAGAACTTAGGAAAGCTCAGTGGAATTCAACAATGAAAATTTATATAACAGTGGGAAAACATTTAAGAATTGTTCCCTGGGAAGATTTATAAAATTATTTTGCTTATAAATATTGTTTATTTGCCTGCATAGTCTTATGTTATATATAGATTTTTTTTTAATAGCAGGCTTGGCACTGTGGCTCACACCTATAATCCCAGTGCTTTGGGAGGACTAGGCGGGTGGATCACGAGGTCAGGAGTTCAAGACCAGCATGGCTAACGTGGTGAAACCCCATCTCTAGTAAAAATACAAAAATTAGCCATATTTGGTGCCAGGCATCTGTAGTCCCAGCTACTCAGGGGCTGAGGCAGGAGAATTGCTTGAACCCGGGAGGCAGAGGTTGCAGGGAGCCGAGATTGTGCCACTGCACTCCAGCCTGGGTGACAGCAAACTCTGTTGGGGCATGGGGGGTGAGGAGAAATACCATTGCTACTCTCTATTAGTGAGCAAAATATGACTCAAAATTCAAATAAATGTTTATGGATACATACACACGTGTGTCTGTTTTTATGTATGTATGTGTGTGTATGGAAGTTCACCTTTGAATAGAGGATTTTAAATGTGATTACTATTAAATGATTATTCCATGTAATTAATCATCTGAACCAATGGGAAAAGCACAAGTGAAGCAGAATTTTTTTTTAACCCTGAGGCTTTACTGACTTTTTAAAACAGCAATGTTCCTTTTGTGTTTGTTGTTTTGGTCTATTAAATGGGCATTTGTTTAATTCAGTAACCAATTTTATATAATTTTCATTAAATATCCTTTTTATATATGATTTGATAAAAGACTGCAAATAAAATTGGGAACAGTTTCTTAGACCTACAATATGCTGCAGATAAAAGGAGGCTTGGAAATTATTTGGCTCGGAGGCTTTTAACCTTTTTTCTGCCTTGGACCCATTTGGTACTTGGTGAAAGCCTTCAGATGTTTTTTTCATAAAAATATTTTTAAGTGTATAAAACAAAATATATGACATTAGAAAACCAATTCAAATCATGATCAAAATAACTTTTAAAACAAATTTAAATACAGTAATTCCTATTTTTAAATGCATTAAATAAACTCTAGGAGCAGGTCTAATAACTACTATAATTTGAAATGATAAACATAAAAAGATATTCCACACAATTTGAAGAGGTTCTCTTAATATTACTGTATTTGTTGCCTAAGCTCATAATGAAAGAAGATAATACATATTAATTAGATTTTTTAACATAAAG
Source organism: Callithrix jacchus (assembly GCF_049354715.1). NCBI lineage: Eukaryota > Metazoa > Chordata > Mammalia > Primates > Cebidae > Callithrix > Callithrix jacchus. The sequence goes on from NC_133509.1 coordinate 101,958,206, forward strand.
ATTGTAATTTCATTTCTCTGTCCCAGTGAATTGACCTCTGTCTTTTACCCACAGGATTCTCTCAAGGGACCATTGACCTGAGTTAAAACCCCTAGAAACATCTACATTTTGCAGATAAGAAAACCAAGACCCATAGAGATGAGATAAGTTTACTAAAATCATAAACAAGAATTAGAATAATTCTAGCAGAGTTAATCTCAGACCTTTACTCAGGCTTTTTCTGTAGCTTTAGTCTAGAAGTTCGCAATTAGTCTATTATTTGTCACTGATTCTTAGCATGATTTGTAGCAAATTTTTTATTCTCATTGTACCTCAGATTCTACCTGTATAAAATATATGTGACTTAAAATATACATAAAGATAATAACAACTTAGATTTCTATTGTTATTTTAACTTACAACAGTTTTCACTTTCACATACAGTATCCTACTTAATTTTCCCCATTTTATGGATAAGGAAATTAAAACTCTAAATGGTAAATGTCACATCCAAGGTTACGCAGCTAGGAAGAGGAAAATCTAGTATTAGAAATCATACCATGGGACTCCAAAGGAGATCCTCTTTATTGTGCTTCCTTTCATGTCATAAATAAGCCAGAACTCTTTGAGTTCTTCCGTTGAACATGTGCAGTGACATCATAAATCTAATTAAACACATAAGAGTTACCAACAAACTCAAATGAGCCAAATACTTGCATCCTAATTTATTCCAGTAAGGTGATGCATGAACAGAACCATGGAATAGAACTTTTCTAGAACAATTATTCATTTGTGTTTAAGAAGTAAGAAGAGAAAGAAATAGAATGTAAGAGTCTAAGGTTGTAGAGTTATTGGCTTAATGTTATTTAAATCAAACTTTTTCTTCTGTTTCTGGGTAGGCTAAAGAGGCAAGTAATCTGAGTAAATGGTCCCTTTTTCTCTCTCTTCTTAATCTTATGAGTAGATGGTACTCAAAGAAGTTCATTCTGTCAGAGACTGATTACTCTTAAATAAGTTTAATAAGGTAGAAAAACTAAAGTCAAAATAAGCCTTGATTCATCAAAAACTGTCATCTCTATAATTCTAGTGACCTGACTATGTAAGATATAAAACATCCTGCTGTCTTAGAAAATCAGGAATATTCTTAACCTAACCTGAAACCCTTGGTATAGAAAACCTTTATTGTACTCCAAATGTCACTATTTGATTAACCTTAAATAATATTAATTTCTAAATTCTTGAGGTCATTCTATAGGATACTCAGGTATCTCTTAGCTATAATCCACATACTTCTCATATTATCTCTTAATACTGTCAGACCCAAATAAGTAAAAATTGTTTGTAAGCTGATAAAACAGGTACAGGGATGGCTATGGTCATACTTAATGCTATTAAAAATAAATTTTAGTCTGCTGAGATTGAAAAGGAAAATAATTACTACAAGATAAACATTCAGATTTAGCAAATGTTTCCTCTGTACAAAGCACTATGTTTAATATAGTAGGATTGAAGTCATGATCCTTTTCCTCTAAGAACCTAGAGTCTGTTTGGGGACTCATATCAGTAATTGGAATATGGGTAATGATGAACTCATATTCTATATTCTAAATTTTGATAAGTCCTGTAATAGAAGTTCAAATAAGATGCCTTAAGAATTTAGGGAAATCTAAATCTAGATTGTAGTAATAGTTGCACAACCATATAACTTTATTAAAAGTCATCAAACTTTTAATATTTTTTTACTTAAAATGAATGAGTTTTATGGTAGGTAAATTATATCACAACACTGCTAAATGTGTTTAGAGAAAGAAGAAATTATTTCAGATTGAGGAACTTGGGAATTATTTTTTAATGGCTGGTATAATCTAAGCTGGTCTTAAAGGAAAGTAGTACTTGGATCAGAAAATAAGCCACAGTATATTCCAGAGAAAGGCAACAGCTTAAGATCTAAAAGCCCAATAATGCAAATACATTTTCTAGAGGAATTGGTTGAGACTTTGCTCCATGCCTTAGATTATATCGCTTGCATGCCTACTGTGCCTATGGCCATCTGGCTATGACATTTCTAAAATGTTCTGGCCTATTCCTACTGAGAAACGTACAACTGTATGCAGAATTTTCCCCCTCTTTGGATTAAAAACAAAAGCATGCATACATTATCATGAAGATGGTGTGTAATCACAGAGTTATTTTTACAGTTGTCAGTAGCATCACTGATCATAACAACTACTGACATCTATAGGCCAGGGGTACATGACTCATGCCCATAATCCTAGCACTTTGGGAGGCTGAGGCAGGTGGATCACCTGAGGTTAGGAGTTCGAGACAACTAATGACATATATTTTTATATTTATATCAATGCAACAATAAGAGCTAACGATCCTAACACCCAGATGCATAAAACTCATAAAGAGATTTAGACTCAACGAGACAGAAAATTAATAAGGATATCTAGGACTTGAACTCAGATTTGGAACAAGTAAACTCAATAAATATTTATAGAGCTCTCCACTTTAAATACACAAAATATACATTCTCCACCTTAAATACACAAAATATTGATCGGCCATTATTAACACCCATTTTTAGAATAAAGCTACATTCCCATTCTCTCTCCCTCTTTTTCTTCCTCTTTCTTCCTCTCCTTCACTCCTTCTTTTTCTTTCTTAAAAAAAAAAAGAGAAAGCTATTATTCTACCAGAAAATATGCAAAAAAATATTTATATCTTAAAATCACTGATACATGTATTATCTCCTTTGAGCCACAAACAATCTATTTTTCCTATGAGGAAATAGATTATGTGAGGGCCCAGAGCCTAAAATACCAAAGCCATATTAAAGGGAAGGTCTGCTAAGAATAAAAGGAGGGAGAGAAAATGAGTACATGATCATTTTAGAGTTTATACATCTGCTTAACTAAATTGGGATGTCACACTTGAATCAAAGTTTATCTCACACAAAAAGAATAAAATGGATAAAGTTAACTACTGTCACCAATAATATGAAAGCAAAGTTGAAATTGTTTGACAGGAATAATCCTTGTTAATTAACTTGTACTGCTAGTAGACAAGAGTACTTAGGAAACAGTTTCTAAATAGATAGAAACTGCAGCTTTTTTGTTGTTTGCTTTTTTAACAATGTAAAAAGATTAAAATTTTCATTGTGTTTTTCTAAGACAGAGGACTTCTCAGATTATATAAGTAAACATAAACAGAAACTTATTTTCTAATTTAAAATGTGATTACTGCCCAATAAAGTCATGTTTAAAATGGAATGATAGTTTTCTTAATGTCAGTCAAAGAAGATGACTGTTTTGTTCTTGACTTTGACCCCATCTGACAAAGTGCTCAGAATTTTTTCAGTATGAGCCAAATGTATAGCATTTACAAGAAAAAGAATACAAATTAGCCTGGTGAGCAGCAAAATAGGCAATTTTTTGAAACCTGATTTGTGTTAATCTGCAATCAAATGTAATTTTCATTTTAATACATATATATTCTTATATTACGAACCTATCCTTAACATGGGTTTTATTTTCTTTGTTTCTCTCCTCCCTCACTTCTGTGAAATGCAGAAGGGAAAAGATGCTTGTTATTCACAGATTTGTACCCCCACTAACTGGTATTATGGTACATCTGGCTTCCACTGGAGAGCCCCTGACATCGCAGGGAACGGTGATCAAAATTCCACACACTAGCTTCAAGCTGGGGGCTCGTAGCTACTGCAGCATTGAAAGGGAATCTTTTCCTGGCTTCTTTAAAATAAGCATGGTGATGGGATGGTTTAAGGGAAGAACACCTCTCAAATCACATGACCACTGCTGTGCTTTCGTGTGTCCTGCTTTCTTCATATCAGCTTGGCACTACATTATTTCCCTGTATCTTAGTGGGCTTGTGTGTGTACAAGCTGGATGGAGGGTGGGGAGGTAAATGGATGGTTATACATTATGCATGCATCTTTCACTGTTAAAGCAATGTGCCTTCCCTTATATGTCACAAATTATGGTCACAGATTAAATCTTCTGTGTCCTGAGAGATTGGGCCATCTCTCTTTTTGGTGTGAGATTCATGTGTTTGAGTGTGTTTTGATGTTTACACCCTCAGTTGTTCTTCACGTTGCATTTAACATAAGTTGAAATGTTCTCGCATAAGAGTTAGCTTTTCATGTTGGGCTGAAAAGTCTTCATTTCTATGTAGCAATTCATGTTATTATAACCTATGGCTTTCAATTGTACCTCCCATAATGAAGAGCTGACTTTAAACACTGTGCTATTCTTGTTATGACCTAAGCATAAGGTAAGTGATTTCTCTAACTGTATCTAAAGATCGTGGTTGTTAAAAATTTTTCAGCTTTTTTAAAGGTATTTTCACTTTTGTTCCTTACATTTATTATGTGCTCTCCTTTCTGTTTTCTGTTTCACATCTTAAGATTTCCTAATGGATGATGTGATCTTCAGCAAAAATTATATTACACATGTAAACACATGTTGAAATGAATTACTTGATGTTTCAAAACAATCTTGATAAGTAAATGAATACCCTATGTTTTCATTAAGTCCTTCATGCTTTTCATTTTCTCCATTGACTTTAATATAATATGCTGTTTCTACATGTTATCTTAGTTTTGATTCTGGTTGAAAAGGGAATTATTTGTAAATCTGTAAAATCAGATGTTAACTAAAGTAAAATAACATGATCCAATGGAATAAAGTAAAAGGTAATCAGATACCATACCTTTTATTTCTGATCCCTGACTAATTTAATATTTGGTCAAAATCTATTTTATTTTGCTTTCCAGGCTTTCCTTTTTTCCCCATTGAGTAAAGCCAGGATAACATAAAGAAAAAAAGCAAAAAGCCATAAAGCTTGAGACAGACCTGTGTTACCTTCTTTATAGTCCATATGTATAAGAACAATAGTTGTTTCCCAAGTTTACCATTTCAAGTTATGCCATTACATTGTAAGTTAGGTAGAATTTTCACCTTGAAATTGTATAAAATTAAGTAAATATTATAAAGACAAATAGTTTCATGGTGCAAGAGAAAAAGTTATTTGCTACATGCATAAAAAGCAGCGTTTTTAAATTTTTGTTTTCTTCAGTGATAGATACACACATATACTCAAGATCACTAAAGAAATTCTTATAATTCTTGATATTAAAGTAATTCTCCCCAAATCTGGTTCAAATAGCCAATGTAATATAAATGAGAAAGCATTGATTATACCACTGTTAGCAATTTGTGAACCTTGATAAATGCTCAGATTCAGGGAATTGAATTGTTATCCTCATACAAATTTCTCCATCAAAGCTGTTTGAAATATATAGTTCTAAACTGAGGTGCCACAAAGCAACACTTAGGTTTCTTTATTCAATTCATGTTATGAATGATTTTGTTGTTGTTAATTTTTTAAGTCACCTAGGGAATGGGAGAGGGTATTTTGTTGTTGGTTTGGTTTGGTTTGGGTTTTTTTTGGTAAAGCCAACTAATTCTTCACCACCATTTTCCATTATATACATTATAAAATGTATATAAGAGACATTAAATAACTCTGTTGGAACATTTTATGAGACAATTTGAACTACTCATCTGAACTGCTCTGTTCATTGTAAATCTCTTGTTTCTATCCATACACTAGCTCCACTCTAGATTGGAAGGGCTTAAAGATGAACTCTGGAGGAATAGAGGCTACGACTTAAGAGTAACTATTACTGATCAAAGGAGCTGCTTTCCATTCGCAAACATTGCTTTGCGCTATGGGTTTGGGCTCCTTCTGTTTCTACATCTTGTTGAAGACTTTCTTGACTTCCATTTGACTTCTTTGAACTCTGTTTTTGTCTTTTAACATTTCCCCCTTTCTTTTCCTTTTCTCTCCCAGACTTTTCTCTCTCTATTCTAGCTTTCTCTTGTGTTCTTTGAATCACTTTTAAAATGTAGTTTCTCTCTTTATTAAGCTTGTCTATTAATTTGTCTGTTAGTGTGTGTTTCTTTTCTTCTTTAAGGCTGTAGTGGTATAGTTATACTTATGCTCATTCCATAGTATAGCAACTTGCTTATTTATTTTGCAGCAAGTTCATTGGTCATTCTTACCCTCTTGGTATGAATTTTAATGAGAAATAGCAGAACATTCTGCATTTACATATTGTCCCCTTCTGTAATTCCATACTTTCTTTTCCATTGCCTAGATTTACACCCTCAAACCTCTCTCTCTTACTTTTCTTTTCCTCATCCTTGTGTCTTCTTCCCTGTATTATTTACTTTAAGCAGTCATAGATTTCTTTCCCATTTGGTCCAGAATTGTTCTTAAATAAGACTCCTGAGTAAAAGAACGTAAGAATATTATCTTCAGATTAGCTTTTTCCTTCTAGTATGTTTAAAACTAGTTGAACAATCTGGGCCAAAAGAGAATAAGTAACATTTGGAATTATTTTTTCTTTTTGTTTTGTTTTGTTTTTGTTTTTTGGTGTGTGTGTATATTTTTTTTCTTGTATGTATGTTTGTGACTTTTTTATTGTCATTTTTTTTTAAACATTAACAATTGTTTTTTTCAGGAAAGGACAATCATAACTCACCCTAAGTTGCAACATTCCTTTCATAAGTTCTTTCATTATGATAGTAGATTGTGTTAAACTATAGAAATTAATTTGTTGTGTATATATCCATTTGGGGCAAGCTGCTGTGGAAAGGGAAGAAGAGGTGTGGAGCTTAAATACAGTTTCCTTTGACATCAACATGTTAATGACATGTACCATGCTCCTTGAATGTAGCAGTTTTGTAACATTTAAAAGAATGTTTCACTTTGATCCAAACATTTGAGTCAAAGCATAGGGTTCCTAATTGATAAATTATACATGTACCTAAGAATTGGTAAATAAATTTGTTCAATTTTATCGATATTCAATGGAAGCATATTTCATAATCAATATTATAACTATGATAAATTATTAAATTTATAATTATAATCAATAAATATTTTCAAAATCAAATGTAAACATTATATAAGGATTTCTCTATTTTCCTCCCATTTATGTACATACTAAAATTACTACAATGGAATACTTAGTTACAACTTTATTACTTGAATTTTATTATTATTTTAGTCAAGAGATATACTAAATACCTTAATATTAAGGACCAATATTTACAACTAAATATGCAATAACAAATCTGTTTCTAAATACTGATTCCAAATACAAATGGATAAAAAATTCGTCTTTGTTTTATCTCTGTATAATTTATATTATAACTCCAATTTTTTGTTTGGAAGTCAGTTCTTTCTTCAGAGTAAGTAAAGGATAAATAAAAATGATGAAACAAGTATAACATTTTTGCTAACATGTTATAACATCTGAAATATTAATATATAAAGCCTTTGATCCTAGACCTCAGGAGCTTGCCCATTAAATATGCATATCTGCCTATTCATGCTATGAGCCCTAAATTACTGAGTTTATGCTCTTTCTACAGGTCCAGTCCAGGTGCAGCAGCAAGGAGAATATTCTTAGAGCCAGTAAGTATTTTATCATTTCCAGTGGGCTGCTGAACCAGAGCTTATAAAGCTAAAAATGATATTTTGGTGAAAAAAAAGAAAAGAAAAGCAATGGGGAACATTTATGTGAAGAATATGAATATTAGGGCTTTTACCTTTTAAAAATATTGCCAATATCAATACATTAATAATAGTTTCCTTAATCTAATTGTTTTTGCAAGCTGACCCAAGAACTTTGATACACTCCCAGGAGGTAGGAACAAGCTCCTCTGTGACTCCAAAACTCTCTTTAATTGTTCCACTGCCAAAAGTTATTTGAAAAGAGACTAACTGACAATAATAATAATGTAAATTCCTGAAGACAAGCTAACTTTAAAAAAAAGAATATTTGGCTTCCAAGAGGGTATATCATCATTTTGTTAATATGAATTCCTGACATCTTAACTTCACAGGCAGCATGTTTTAGAACATAGAACCCTGAACCAATAGTAAAGAATCCTCAATTCTATTTATTGGTTTGATCACTAATAGTGTTAATTGGAAGCCATTTAACGTTGTATATCATTCATTTTTTCATCTTATAAAAAGGAACTATAGTTTTTTTCTTATCTGGGTACTTGAAACGATGTCACATTGAAAATTGTGTCTTAAAAGATTTGGGAACCTGGTCAGGTGCAGTGGCTCACACCTATAATCCCAGCACTTTGTGAGGCCAAAGCGGGTGGATCACAAGGTCAGGAGTTCGAGACCAGCCTGACCAGCAGCATGGTGAAATCCTGTCTCTACTCAAAAATACAAAAATTAGCAGGGCGTAGTGACAGGTGCCTGTAATCTCAGCTACTTTGGAGGCTGAGGCAGGAGAATGGCTTAAACCTGGGAGGCGGAGGTTGCAGTGAGCCAAGACTGTGTCATTGCACTCAAGCCTGCGTCATTGCACTCGAGCCTACGTGACAGACTGAGGCTCCATGTCAAAAAAAATAAAAAGATTCGGGATCCTAAGAAAAAAGTGCTGTATAAATGCTAATTGTTTTATTATTGTTCTCTGTAACCTAATGGCTTAATGACATAATCCTATCTTCTTCCTGATCTTTATCAAGAAGTACAAGGGAATCATACCAAAATGTGTCTACTAATACTCATACCACTGGGAGTTTTAGCAAATTGAATGATTTCTATTTCTAGCAGAATGTCAGCATTATTTTTGTTATATTTCTGGTTATGGTTTATTACAGTGAAAGGATACAGATTATCAGCAAAGGCAAAAAGATACATAGGGCAGAATCCAGGAGAGACCAGGTGCAAGCTTCTAGTTGTCCTCTCCCAGTGTAGTCATATGGACATTGCTTATTTCTCCCAGCCACAATGTATGACAGCATGTATCGAGTATTGCCAACCAGGGAAGCTCACTGAGCCTTAATGTCCAGGGTTTTTACTGGGGTTGGGTCACCTGGCCATGGAGTGCTCATATGGCTGAACTTTATTTCACATCAAAAAATAGAGACCATCACAAATGTAAAAATTTATGGAATTTTTTTGTGTAAATTTTTTCAATTTTTGTTTTGTAAATCTGTTATCTTAGCTCCAAAGCTAAGCAGTTATTGTTTGTCCAAGACCATTATATTGGCCAGGTGCAGTGGCTCACACCTGTAATCTCAACATTTTGGGAGGCCAATGAAGGAGAAATAAACTCAGCTTTGTTATCTTGATGTGTGATTTGATCAACAGACATTCTTAATGTAATAGCTTGAGTCCAGGAGGTTGAGGCTGAAGTGAGCCATGATTGCCCTACTATACTCTAGCCTGAGGGACAGATAGAATGAGACCCTGTCTCAAAAAACAATTCCTCTGAGCCCCTTTGAACCTCCTACTTAGAGCTTTGTGAGTTTCTCTAATTGTTACAGTGAGATAAGTCTCACATTAGATTAAACTCTGATTTCTTTTCTTTGAGTTCTCCAATTGCTAACTTTATTTTGTCTCCTAGGAGTAAGGAATCCTTTTTAGGACTCCTTTGATAATCTAACTAAATTTGAAAATGCATTTATCCTTGGTAAAAATTTGTCATATTACCAATAACTCTACTATTTGTCTCTGTCTATTCTTATCATTTTTTGTTATATCTCTATTAGGGGTAGAGATTTTGTTATATCTCTGTTAAGGAAAAACATAGACACATGCCTCAGTAAGTATTTTGCAAGCTGGCTCTGGAAACCAAGTTTCAGGTTTCTTGTAGGACTAGTGTCCTTTAGATAAACTTTGCCCTGGGTCATTGATCAACGTATAAGAACCCTCCTGGTTCTTATTCTGTTTTGCTAGTGAGAATCTTGCTATGGAAGAATTATAATAGGCATCCTGGGGAATTTTTGATATAAACAAATTGTTTATTTAAAAGGAGCCTGAGAATAAAGAAGGAAACAAAATTGCAAACAACTAATGAGCTGGAGTTTTTGATCCCAAAATAAATTTGGATTCTAAAAGTACTTCCTTAAGAAATTCCTTGGCCAAGGCAAAATAAAATGTAATAAACTTAAGATAATGCCTCTTTTACATCCCTCAAAACCATATCTTGACCCTAATTCAGAAGATACCTGGATCTCACTGGCTGTTGCAGGCAATGAGTTCCCAACTTTTCTGAAATTGCCATGTATTAATATGACTTAACCAAGTCCTTAGAAAGCGAACCTCTTCCGTGGGCACCAAACATGAACAGGCTCTCACAACCCCTTGCCTTGCTATATCCATCAATCCTACATGATTATATCATGATCTTTATCCAATTTTAATTAAGCTCCTATATTAAAGATCTGCTTTGTACCAAACTTTAAAATCTCATAAATATCCTAACTTTCCTTTCTGTGACCGACTCTAAGACTAAGTCTTCGTTGAAGTGGCATTTTTCCTTTCTAGAGTCAAACTTCCTATGTTAAAATCTTGATTTCTTTACTTATTAGCTGTGTGAACTTGGAGAAGTGCTCAGTATCTGTATGCCACACTTTCCTGATCTGTAAAATGTGGTAATAACTTGTTCACAAAGGGCAGAAATTGTAAAGTATAAAATAAATTTTAAAATATGAAATAAGATTATCTACCTTGTAGATTGTTACAAGGATTAAATAGTATAATGCTAGGTACATAATAATTACTCAGTAAATGTTAGCTGATATTATTGTTACTATTACTACTAATACTGATTGCCATCATTTTCTTGATAATGATGATAATAATAAAATAAATTACTTTTTATTGACTGTTACTGTGTTTCCAATACTTTTCTACATGGTTCATCCTACTTAATCCTCACACACAAAAACAAATCCTGTGAGTAAAATTCTGTTAATTTTTGCTTAAAGAAATAAGGAAATTAAAGATTCCAGAGTTAAATAAATTGCTTTTGGATAAAGTAAATGGTTAAAGCCAGTATTTCAGACCTTGATTTTATAGCCCACATTTTTAACCAACATGCTGTGTTACCTAATTAATTTCAATAAGGCCTTCAAAACCCAATTCATTATTATGCAAAAAAGTCTAAGCAGTAGGTAAAAATAGAGATTGATATTTGGCTCATCCATGGGTACTTATAAATAAATATCGGATTATCAGTGCCAAAATTGCTTTATTACCACATAGGCTATCAAGATGATATGACACTAGTTATTAATTTTCTTATGTCATCTTTCTACCTATAATTCATTTCCTTCTGTCAACGTTTCTTTTTAATAAAGCAAAATTTTGTTATTTTTATGAATAACTGGTTTTATCAAGACAACAAGTAAAATGTAAAAAATTTACAGATGAGAAATGCCATATGTGAACTTACATTTTAGCACTGCAGGACAGCATTTTAATTGCTTTCTTCTCTTCCCCTCCCCCCACCCCACCGCCACTGAATCTTGCTCTGTCACCTAGGCTGGAATACAGTGGCACAATCTTGGCTAACTGGAACCTCCACCTCCCAGGTTCAAGTGATTCTTCTGCCTCAGCCTCCCGAGTAGCTGGGATTACAGGTGTGCGCCACCATGCCCGGCTAATTTTTGTATTTTTAGGAGAGATGGAGTTTTACTATGTTGGCCAGGCTGGTCTTGAACTCCAGACCTCATGATATGCCTACCTTGGCCTCCCGAAGTGTTGGGATTACAGGCCTGAGCCACTGAGCCCAGCCTTAATTGCTTTCTGAATGTACTTTGTTCAGCCTGTGTTTTATAGGGCATGTGGTTCATTTTCCTGGGATTTTCTAGATTTTTTAGTATATTTTAATGGAGTTCAGAATTTTTTACTGATACATAATATTTGTACTTATTTATGGAGTCCATGTAATATTTTGATACATGCATAGAATTTGTAATGATCAATTCAGGGTATTAGGGATATTCATCACCTCTTGAGCATTTATCATTTCTTCATGTTGGGAACATTTCATATCATATCTTCTAGCTATTTTGAAATATACAATACATTGGTGTTAACTGTAGTCACCCTATTGTACTATTGAACATTAGGACTTATTCATTCTATGTAACTCTATGTTTGTACCTTTTAGCCAACTTCTATTTGTTCCCCACCCCATCTTTCCCAGCCTCTGATAACTATCATTCTATTCACTGCCTCCATGAAGGTCAGCTTTTTTAGCTCCCACAGATATAAGAACTTGCAATATCTGTCATTCTGTGCTTGTCTTACTTCACTTAACAAGCCTTCCAGTTCCATCTGTGTTTCTGCAGTTGACAGAATTTATGCTATTTTAAATAGTAATCCATTGTGTGTATATACCACATTTTCTTTATCCAGTTATTTATTGATGGACACAGGTTAATTCTGTATCTCGGCTCTTGTGGAACAGTGCTTCAGTAAACATGGTGGTACAGGCATCTCTTTGATATACTGATTTTCTTTCCTTTGGATATATTCCCAATAGCAGAATTGCTCGATTATGTGGTAGTTCTATTTCTAGTTTTTTTAGGGACTCCATAGTGTTTTTTATAATGGCTTACTAATTTACATTCCCACCAACGGTGTATAAGAGACCCCTTTTCTCCACATCCTCACCAGTATTTGTTACTTTTTGTCTTTTATACAGTAGCCATTCTAACTGGAGCCAGATTATATTTCATTATGGTTTTGATTTGTATTTCTCTGATGATTAGTGATGTTGGGCATTTTTTCATATACCTGTTGGCCATTCGTGTATTCTCTTTTGAAAGATGTCTGTTCAGCTCATATGACTGCTTTTTAATGGAATTATTTGGGTTTTTGCTGTTGAATTGCTTGAATTCCTTGTGTGTTGTGGATATTAGTCCCTTGTCAGATGAATAGCTTGAAAATATTTTCTCTAATATTGCAGGTTGATTCTACTTTATTGTCTCTTTTGCTGTGCAGAAGCTTTTTAGTTTGATACAGTCTCATTTGTTTTTCTTTTGTTGCTTGTGCTTTTGAAGTCTTAGCCAAAAAATATTTGCCTATATCAATGTCCTAAAGTGTTTCCTCTATGTTTTCTTCTAGCAGTTTTATAGTTTTTGGGTCTTATGTGTAAGTCTTTAATCAATTTTGATGTGATTTTTTTAATGTAATAAAAGATAGACATCTAGTTTCATTCTTCTGCATATGGCTATCCAATTTTCTCAGCACCATTTACTGAGGAAGATACCTTTTCTCGGATGCATTTTCTTGATGACTGTCAAAAGTTAGTTGGTTACCTGTTCTGTTTCATTGATTGGTATGTCTGGCTTTATACAAATTCCATGCTGTTTTGCTTTCTACAGCTTTGTAGCTGCTATTGTTATGATTACTACTAGTACTACTATTGTTACTATTAGTTTAGTATACTGGTGGTACTTCTACTATTATCATTTTTCTTTTTCTTTTCTTTTTTCCTTCTTCCTTTCTTTCTTTCCTTTTTTTTTTTTTTTTTTTTTTTTTTTGAGACAGAGTTTTGCTCTTGTCACCCAGGCTGGAGTGCAATGGTGCAATCTTAGCTCACTGCAACTTCCGCTTCCCGGGTTTAAGCAATTCTCCTGCCTTAGCCTCCCAAGAAGCTGGAATTACAGACATGCGCCACCATGCCCGGCTAATTTTGTATTTTTAGAAGAGTTGGGGTTTCACTATGTTAGCCAGGCTGGTGATCCACCTCAGGTGATCCACCTACCTCAGCCCTCCAAAGTGCTGGGATTCTTGGCCAAAGATCTACTATTTTAAAGAACATAAGTTAACTGGTTGGAGTAACAAATTAAACTTAAAAATCCACTAGTCTTACATAAATTTAATATATAATTTGGCTGCAACCTCTGAGAGCAGGTTTTAAGAAAATGGGTGCATTTAGTACTATGATTGGGGTATAAGAGGAAGGGAAAGCCTAAAGGAAGGCAGGGCTTACCTTTATAAATCGCTCCCTCCTTAATGAAATAATTATCTTTCTTGGCACTTCTATCTCCTAGTGTTTCTTTTAAACTGTCTTTTTATATTTTCTTCAGCTTCTTTGGTGCTCTTTTTTTTTTTTAGCAGTCATTAAATCAGTAATATTCAGACATCTCTATATCATGCATGAGCAAGGCCATCTATTAAGGCTTTCAAGTAAACCAAATCTATAACTCTAATCCATATCTTCTCCATAAACTTCAGATTTATTTTTCCAATTGTCTGTTGTAGATCTCTTCCTGAATATTACACAAGTATCTCAGACTCAGCATGACTAAAACTAAATTTATAATCTTAATCTATACTTCTTCCCGTATTTCAAGGAGTAACATCACTAGCCCCTGATTTGTCCAAACCAAAAATCTTTAGTGTTTTTTATATCTCATTCTACAAGCATTTTTATCATTCTAAAATACAAATCTAAACTTGTCATACTCCTTTAATAACTTCAACCCTTTATTGGCTCCTTGTTCTTGTGTATAGGCCTAACTCCTCAAAATTGCTTGCCAATGGCTTCTGCTTATCTCTAGTTTTACCTGGAATTCCATGCACCAGCCATATGAACATTTCAATTTGCAGATAGTTTTGTCTTTCCCAAAATGCTGATTTCTCATCTCTTCCAAAACCTGGATATCTCCTACCTATCCTATAGTTCTTTCAGGAAGCTTTCTACTTCCTCTCAAATCTGAGCAAAGTGCCCCTCAGTTCTTCTCTAGTATACTGTCGTTTCCCTACTTTATTGCAAGCCTATTTACAGTGTAGTACATTTCTGTCTGCTCCACTGTCCCCTCTACTCCACCCTAAGCATCTTGCAAGACCTCATCTATCTGGTTCCTTTGCACTATTACCAGAATCTATCACCATAACTGTCAATAAGAGTTGATTGGACAACTGCATAAATAAATGAGAGGACAACCTTGAACAGACAGAGCAAGCAAAAGATAGCAGAATATCCTAAATAAGAAACAGAATGGGAACAGAGAAGGAAAACAATGAACATTAGCCAAAACTCTAATGTGTTTATTGAAAGTACTGTTTGTTTGTTTTTAACTGCTCTTTCCCTTCAGATTATCTCATGTATTCACTTTGGCCCGTATCCCTTCATTCATTCTCACTACTACTGGCACCCAGGTTCTGGACTTATTACTACCTCTTTCCTGTAGTATAAATCAGACTTTTTAGACTTATACCCTTTAATTTATCATAGATGGATAGGTCTTCCAGTTAACTTTCTTGAAACTTACCATTAACAAACATGAATTTTTATCTTTTTTATTATTCCCTGGAAAAAGGATTTTGAAATAATCCTTGAAGAAGTATGTTCTTGTGCCTCCTATATTTAGAAAAAAATTTCTAATTATTTCTTGCTGCAACCTAATCCCTTATCATCTTGATTGACATTCACTGGATCAGACAATAGCTGCTTACCATCATCACTTAGATTATCTTTCTTTATATAACTAAAGATGATTAGCAATTGGCTTCCATAAATATTTATTGAGGTACTATTTATAAGCACTATCTCTCTTGACTTTTCATTTAATCTAAATAAAACAAGTTTATTCTATTTTCTTTACTATATCCTCATGTAGTTTATTTACTGGGGTCTCAAAATTTAAAAAGGAAAAAAAAATTTAGAGATTGAGTCTTACTATGTTGCCCAGACTGGATTTGAACTCCTGGGCTCAAGCAATCCTCCTGCCTCAATCTCCTGAACAGCCATCATGCCTGGCTCTCAAATATTACATTTTTATTTGTGAAACCTAAATTCCTTAAGTAGTATTTGCTATTCAATTTAAATTTTGTCTCATTTTTCTTATTTTTTTCGATTACCTAACCTTTTTATTTTATATGAAAAGTTACATCATTCATTACTTTGAGTCAGTCTTTTTACCTTCCTCATTGTCAATATTGTAGTTGGTATAGCTAAGAAGTATTAAGGTAATAGATCGGAAGCCCTAACCCTCATATCCTCACAGAGACACTAACTTAACAGCAATATATGGTCATAATAGCTTCATGAGAACTCCAGAAAACAGGTAGTTGCATTACCCCAAGCTGACACAAAGCCAAGAATAGCCACATTGAAGTGGATAGCAGCTGTTTTACTTTACCTGTGATAATCCCTCCGCCAAGTCAGCATAGCTTAGCATGAAAAGGAGAAAACGCCCAACTCATGGTTACTTTCTGTGGGGGAAGAGTGGAACATATATCCAACATTCTAGCTTTTCAGAGGGCTGCCCACATAATCGCTTTCTGTCTCAGTGCATGGACGGAACTACTGCAGTTTGAATGCCTGAGCGCTGCTGAAAGCAAGGGAGACTGGAGGCAACTTACTGCAATACTACAGGGCCTGCAGTGCCACACATAGGCACCAGCACCCCTCAGTGCAATCTGGAGAAAGTGCTCAACTCTTGCTTTTCCCTCAGGAGGAAGAGGGAAGAGTGGAACATGCATTAGATGTTCAGACTTTTTCGAGGGCTGCCAAGGGAATGGTTTCTCTCTTGCCTCACTAGGGTGGTAACAGAGAGCTGGCATACTTTGGATGTCTGGAGGCCACTGAGAATAAGGAACAGTGATGGCTTGCTACAGCAGCACCACAGAGCCTACAATGCAACGGACAAACACTGTTGACAGCAAGAGATTACAAGCTCCTGATAAAGAAACCTGCAAACCTCTCAAATTGGGAAATTACATACACATTCCCAGAGAAGTCCCAATCTCCCCTCTTTCCAAAAGGTTTCAGAGGCCCCCTCAGAATCTCTAGCCAGGTTGATTGGTGAGAGTGTCCCCTATACAAGGTGAGTCTGTAAAGACCTGGAGACGTGGCTGTTTCTCAAATCACTAAAACACATCAAAAATCACAAGGCGGGCCAGGCACAGTGGCTCAAGCCTGGAATCCCAGCACTTTGGGAGGCCGAGGTGGGTGGATCATGAGGTCAAGAGATCAAGACCATCCTGGTCAACATGGTGAAACCCCATCTCTACTAAAAATGCAAAAAATTAGCTGGGCATGGTGGCATGTACCTGTAATTCCAGCTACTCAGGAGGCTGAGGCAGGAGAATTGCCTAATTGCCTGAACCCAGGAGGCGGAAGTTGCGGTGAGCCGAGATCGCGCCATTGCACTCCAGCCTGGGTAACGAGCAAAACTCCGTCTCAAAAAAAAGAAAAAGAAAAAGAAATTACAAGACACACCGAGAAATCGGGATACATGGCCCAATCAAAAGACAAAGTAATTCTCTAGAAACCAACATGAAAGAAACAGAGATCTATGATTGCCTGGCAAATAATTCAAGATAATTACCTTTAAAAAGGTCACTGATCTAAAAGAGAACACGAATGGACAACTACACAAAATCAGGAAACCAATGAATGAACAAAATGAAGATATCAACAAAAAGTTAAAAACTGCTAAAGAAAGATTCTAGAGCCAAAGGATACAAAAACAGAATTGAAAAATTCACTAGAGGGTTTCAACCACAGACTTGATCAGTCAGAAGACAGAACCAGCAAAATTGAAGACAGGCCGTTTGAAATTACTGTTAGAGGAGCAAAAAGGAAAAAAACAGAACAGAAAAAGTAAAGAAAGCTGAAGAGTTCAGGAGTGGTGGTTCACACCTGTAATCCTAGCACTTTGGGAGGCCAAGGAGTACAGATCACTTGAGTCCAGGGGTTCAAGACCAGCCTGGCCAACATGTTGAAACCTCATAGCTACTAAAAATAAAAAAACTAGCCAGGCCTGGTGGCGCACACCTATAATCCCAGCTACTCAGAAGGCTGAGGCAAAAAAATTACTTTAACCCACCAGGTGGAAGTTTCAGTAAGCCAAGATTGCATCACTGCAATCTATCCTGGGCAACAGATTGAGACCCTGCCTCAAAAAGGAAAAGAGAAAGAATGCCAACAAGATTTATAGAATGCCATTATGTAGACCAGTATATACATTATGAGAGGTCCAGGAGAAAAGGGACATAGAACTTATTTGAAGGAATAATGGTCAAAAACTTTCCATGTTTGAGGAAAAAAATGTATACCCAGACACTTGAAGTTCAAAGGGTACAACTAAGATGAATCCAAAGAGGCCCACAATAAGACATGTTTTAATCAAACTGTCAAAAATCAAGGGCAAAGAGAAAATTTGAAAGGAGTAAGAGAAAAGTGACTCATCATGTACAGTGAAGTTCCCATAAGCATGTCATTGAATAAACTTTGTAGGTCAGAAGGGAGCAGTATGGTATATTCAAAGTGCTGAAAGAACAAAATTTGCCAGGAATACTGCATCCAGCAAAACTGTCCTTTCAAAAATGAAAAAAAATAAAGAATTTCCCAAGCAAATAAAATCTAAGGGAGTTGTTCATCACAACTAGACCTGGCTTGCAAGAAATTCTAGGGAGAGTCTTGCAAGTTGAAATGAAAGGACCCTAGACAACAATGTGAAAGTTTATGAAAAATACAAAGCTCACTGGTAAAGGGGGAAAAATACATATATATTTTTCATTATATTTATTATATTTTTATTGTATTTACTATTATAGTACAATAGTATTCTGGTATATATATATATATATATATATATATATATATATGCACACAAAAAAATTCAGAATACTATTGTACTACAATAGTAGCATGTAAAGCACATGTGATTCTGGATATAATTTAATAGACAGAAACCTAAGGTATAACTACAATTGACTGTTAATGGATAAATGATATCTAAATATGTAATTTGTGACATCTGAAACACAGTGGGGATGGGAAATAAAAGAGTAGAACTTTATGTATGATAGATCTAACTACGTTTTATGTAAGTCTCATGGTAATTACAAAGAAAATACAGAAAAGAAAATGAGAAACTAATCAAAGCATATCAATAACACAAAGGAAGACAGCAAGAGAGAAAAAGAGGAACTAAATAGCTATGGGAGAGACAGAAAACAACATGTACCAATAATAAGGCCTTTAAATGTAATTGGATTAAACTTCCCATAAGACAGAGTGAGTGAATGGATTAAAGAAACAATACAATTACATTCTGTCTACAAGAGAATCATGTTAGATGTAAAGATACATATAGGCTGAAAATGAAAGGACAGAAAAAGATATTACTTCATGCAAATTGTAACCAAAAGAGAGCAGGGCTGGCCATAAAAAAATACAGACTTTAGGTTAAAAGTTGTCACAAGAGACAAAGAAGAATATTACATTGATAAAAAGAACAAGAGTATATAACACTTATAAATAAAAGTGCAGCTAACATTAGAGCACCCAAATATAAGAAGTAAACATTGACAGGATTGAAGGTAGAATAGATAATAACACAATTACAGTAGGAGATTTTAATATTTTACTTTGGATAATGGATAGAACAACCAAAAAGATTAATAAGGAAACAGACAACTTAAACACTTTTGACCAATTAGGTCTAAAAGAATATTCCACCAAACAGCAGTAAAATACTCATTATTTCCTAGCATGCATGGAATATTCTGTAGAATAGACCACATATTAGACTAAAAAGTCGTAACAAAGTTAAGAAGTTTGAAACCTATCAGTTATCTGTTACAATCTTAGCGGACTGAAACTGGACAACAGTAGTAGCAGGAAAACTGGAAAATACACAGATATCTGAAAATTAAATGAGACACTCTTGAACAAACAGTAGATCAAAGAAAAAATCGTGAGATAAATTAGAAATATCTTGAGACAAAAACACAACGTACCGAAGCTTATGAATTGCAGCAAAAGCAGTACTAAGACAGAAGGTTATGTTAGTAACATGTACTTTAATGAGGAGGTTGTTGTCAAAGCAACAACCTAACCTTTTACCTCAAGGAACCAGAAAAAGAATAAACTAAATCCAAAGTTAGCAGAAAGAAGGAAATAGTAAAAATCAGAGCAGAAATAAACAAAATAGAGAATAAAAATGCTATGAAAAAAAACAATGAAACTAAGAGTTGGATTTTCTAAAATATCAACAAAATTGACAAACCCTTAGCTAGACAGAAAAAAAAGACTCAAAATAACTAAAATCAGAAATAAAAGGGGAGTCATTGCAATTGATGCTTCAGAAATACAGATTATAAGAGACTATTATTTATAATTATATGCCAACAAATTGAATAACCTAGAAGAAGTGGATGAATTCCTAGAAACACAACCTTGGTGTACAGTCACAGTCTTGGTGATTGAATTAAGAAATAGAAAATCTAAACATATCTATAACCATTAAGGGTATTGAATCAGTAATCAAAAACCTCCCAATAAAGAAATGCCCATGACCAGATGGCTTCACTAGAGAATTATGCCAAACATGTAAAGAAGGATTAGTACCAGTTCTTCTCAAAATCTTTCAAAAACTTGAAGAAGGAATGCTTTCAAAATAATTTTATTAGGCAACCCCTGATACCAAACCCAGAAAAAAGTACTACTATAAAAAGATAACTGATAAAAAAATTATGCAAAAATTCTCAACAAAATACTAGCAAACCAAATTGGATTTTACACTTCAGCCATGTGGGATTTGTCTCTGGAATGCAAGGACCATTCAATGTATGAAAATCAATAAATGTAATATACCACATTAACAGAACATGGAACGAAAATCACATCATCTCAAATGATGCAGAAAAATGCATTTTAGAAAATTCAGCAACCTTTTATGATATAACAATCAGCAAACTAGCAACAGAAGGAAATTACCTCAATATAATAAAGGTCATTTATGAAAAGCTCATAACTAACATCATACTAAATGGTGAAAACTGGAAGCTTTTTCTTTAAGATTAAAAAAAAGCAAAGATGCTCATTTTTGCCACTTCTCTTCCATATAATACTGAATACTGGAAGTTCTAACCAAAGCAGTTAGGCAATAAAAAGGGAAAACAATGCATTCCAAATTGAAAGAAAGAAGTAAAATTATTTCTGTTTCCAGATGACATGATCTTCTGTAGGAAACCCATAGATTATACTCATATACATGCAGAGCGGGGCGGGGAGAGAAAAAGAAAGAAAGACAAACTAATTTTTTGTTTGTCAAAGCTAATACAAGAGGCCAGTAAAATTGCAGGGTACAAAATCAACAATAAAAAATTAGTTGCATTTTTATACACTAACAGTGAATGATTAACAATCTGAAAAAGAAATTAAGAAAACAATCCCATTTATAATAGCATCAGCAAAGATAAAATACTTAGGAATAAACTTAAGAAAATGAAAGACTTGTGCAGTTAAAACCACAAATCATTGCTGAATAAAATTAAAGACACAGTAAATGGAAAGATACCTGGATTCATGCATTGAAAGATACAATATTGTTAAAATATTCATACTGCCCAAAGGAATGTACAAATTCAGTGCAATTCCTAACAAAATCCCAATGACATTTTTAATAGAAATAGAAAGTACCACCCTAAAATTCATATAGAATGTCAGAGGTCCTGGAACAACCAGAACAGTCTTGAAAAAGAAGAACAAAACTGGAAGTCTCATATCTCTTGATTTCAAAACATATTACAAAATTGCAGTAATCAAAAAAGTTTGTTACTGGCATGAAGACAAACATGTAGATCAATGTAAGAGAATAGAGAGCCCAGAAATACATGTCCATGTATATGGTCAAATGATCTTTGAAGACAGCACCAAGACCATTCAATGGGGAAAGAACAGTCTTTTCAATAAACGTTGCTGGGAAAACAGCTATCCTTTTTACAAAAGAATGAAGATGGGCCCTTATATTATACCACGCACAAAAATTACCTCAGAATAGATTAAAGGCCTAATAGTTAAGTCTAATAGGTAAGACCTGAAACTACGAAACTCATAGAAGGAAACATGCAGAAAAGCTTTATGACATTGGAATGACAAATGGTCTCTTGGATATGATACCAAAAGCACAGACATTAGTTGTAGACAGATGGGACTACATCAGATTTAAATATTTTATGCATCAAAGATCACAATCGATAGAGTAAAATAGCAACTACAGAATAAGAGAAAATAGTTGCAAATCATATGTCTGATAAGGGGTTAATATCCGGAATATATAAAGAACCCCTATAACTCAGCAACAAAAAAATCAAATAACCCAATTTAAAAATGAAGAAAGGACTTGAATAGACATTTCTCAAAGAAGATATACAAATGGCCAACATATGAAAAGGTGCTCAGTGTCACTAATCAGCAGGGAAATACAAATCAAAATCACAGTGTGATATCATCTAACACCCATTAGGATGACTACTATTAAAAAAAAAAAACACAGAAAATAGCATGTACTGGTGAGAATACAGAGACATTGGAACCCTCATGCACTGTTGGTAGGTTTGTGAAATGTTGCAGCTGCTATGGAAAATAGTATGGCATTACTTAAAAAAATTAAAAATAGAACTTTCATATGATCTGTCAATGCCACTTCTGTGTGTATATCCAAAAGAATTGAAAATGGGATCTCAGAAAGATATTTGCACACTTCTGTTCATCATAGCATTATCTACAATAGCCAAGATATAGAAGTAATCTAAATGTTCATTAGCAGATGAGTGGATAGGCAAAATATGGTCTGTTTATACAATGGAATATTATTGGGCCTTTAAACAAAGAAGGAAATCCTGTCATATGCTACAACATGAATGAACCTTCAGGATGTAATGCTGACTGAAATAAACCAATCACAAAAAAAACTAATACTTTATGGGTCTATGAGACATCTAAAAGTAATTACACTCATAGAAAGTAAAATGGTGGTTTCCCGGGGCTGGGAGGAGAGGGAAATAGTGAATTGCCCAATGGATATAGAACTTCATCCATGCAAAATAAGAAAGTTCTAGAGATCTGTTGTACAACAATATGCATATATTGTTAATTCTGTTAAACTTTTTAACATAATATAAAAAAATTGTTTAAGAGGGTTACAAAATGTATATGGATTAAGCATCTAGAAAATGTATTAAAAAGTTAATGATTGATGATAGAATTATCCTGGAATGGACATATATTGTCTTTCAGTGTCTCTTTTTTATGATGTGTATATGTTATTGTTCTATGTGTAACAAGTGAATTACTGATTCTCATTATTAGATTCACCACCTACATACTAATGGCTTTCTAATTTAAGCCTGACTTCTCTTCCAAGCTCCAGACTCTCCTGTTGCATACTGGAATCACCCTTTGATGTCCTGCTGGCATCTCACATTTCTTTCATCAGAAACCAGATTTAGAATCCTTTCCACCAAATTGTTCCTATATTGTTATTTTATACAATTACACTCCCACTTACTCTAATAACTAAATTTGAAATCTCATGATATTTACCATCTCCTTCCCAAAGCACAGTCAGTCGCAGCACCCTCTGATGCAGGTCCTCTAAATATCCTTTTTCCCATTCCTGTTATAATAGTTCAGGCCTTCTTCATCATTCACCTTTAGGATTACAGTAGCATAGTAATTGTTTTTCCTGTCTTCAGTCTCTTGCTCCCTTACAATCTTCCACCAGTCAAGTATATTTTAAAGTACATACTACTTCTCTATTGGAAATCTTGAATGGTTCTTTATTTTCCATAGTACTAAGCCTCCAAACTTTACCCTGAACTGAATTGATCAGCCTTATACCTTATATTTCATCCTCTTCACCTCCAACCTCCAGCCTCATTGGGCAATTTCTCATTATCTAAAAGTACTTTCACAAAACTCTGTGATTTTGTTCAAATTTGCTCTAGTTTTCACTTTTTCTTGTTTAAAAGCCCATCTTAATTGTCTCCTCCTGTAAAGCCTTATAGTTTGTCCCATCAGAATTAGTTGTTCCTTTTTGTTATCTTATGTAGTATTTTGTTCGTACCTGAGATCAGTTCTAGACTGATCTCTGCATTTCTCTCTAAACATACTGTGTCTATTCTCACATAGTTGTTGTATCACTTAGGGTCCTGGCAGGAGATAGATGATACACTGAAACAGGATAATGGAGAGGAATTTAATGAAGGAACTCGTTTGGGTTAAGAAAAACAAGAGAAGGTGAAGGAGTTTTGGAGCTAGCAACAGCAAAGAATTGTTACTATCTCTAAGCATCAATAAGCCAGGAAAGGGGACAGTTACTTGAAAAGATTCATAGCTTTTAGAATGCTGTCTGAGCTTCAGGAGAGGAGCATAATTACTATTAACTACCAACCAGCAGACAGAGCGTCAAAGGAATAAATACCTTGTTGGTATTCTTCTGCTTTATATTCTCCTGCCAATGCCTCGCTCTGGCTGAACTCAAACAGAAACCTCAGGGAGAGGGATACTATTGATGCAATCTATGAATGTTAGCCTCTTATGGCACAGAGCAGGGTATAGTGTAGCATGATGCGGAAGAGAAAAATAGAGAAAATCCAGCATGGCTGTTTTATTCAGACTGTTGTCTCCACCTGAACTTAAGCTTATTTATCTTAGATTAAGGCAGTAATTGAAAATAATATTAATTAAAGTAATTAAAAAAAATATTTGAGAGCTTACCATGCTTCAGGCATTACAACACAAAGATGGGGATGATGTGGGACAGTTGAAGGAGGAAGAAGAAGGGACTAGGGAATGAAGAAGCTGGAGAAAGTTAACAGATCTTGACCTCCAATTGGCCATATCATTTTTGCAGATAAACTCCTAAGTACCGTGCTAATGGGTTTAAAGTTTGCTATAAAGGCCAATAAAGGAATTTAAATATAAAAATGAGATCAAATTTGAACTTTTAGAAAACGTCTACTTAATGGAGAATGGATTGAGTCTGAGCAAGATCAGAAGCAGAAATCTGAGGTGAGCCTGAATTAAAGCTGAAGCAATAGAAGTAGAAAAGTAAGAGAAGATTTTTGAAATATTAAGAAACCATAACTGACAGAAGTAAGAACTAGATATGGAAGGTAAAGGGGTCAAGGAAGTCCTGAGGAAGTTAGGAATCTCATCTTATTTGCTGGGGTTATAGGCATGAACCACTGCACTTGGCCTGGGAGTAACAGTGAAATAAATACAGCTTCTACCTTGGGCAACTATATGAATTACAGTATCTTTTACCTTGCCTTCATAGTCTTGAAAAATCACCAAGTATTTGCTAGTTAGGCTGGAAGGGAAAGGGCAGTTGAGACAAGGTGTAAGCAAAATCATACTATGTACTAGAAATTATTAAGTGTGCTATAGCTTACTTAGTAAGGGTATGTGTAGAAAGCAAAGGATGTTGAAGAGAAAGGCCAGATTTTAAAACATATCACTCTAGGCCAGGAGTGTCCAATCTTTTGGCTTCTCTGGGCCACACTGGAAGAATTGTCTTGGGCTACACAGCCAAGCAATAGCCAATGAGCTCAAAAAAAAAAGTCCATGCATAAATCTCAAAATGTTTTAAGAAAGTTTACGAGCTGGCCATGGTGGGTCATGCCTGTAATCCCCACACTTTGGGAGGCCAAGGCCAGTGGATCACAAGGTCAGGAGTTCAAGACCAGCCTGACCAACATCATGAAACCCCATCTCTACTAAGAATCCAAAAATTAGCCAGGCATGGTGGCACGCACCGGTGATCCCAGCTACTCAAGAGGCTGAGACAGGAGAATCTCTATAACCTGAGAGGCAGAGGTTGCAGTGAGCCAAGATCAGGCCACTGCACTCCAACCTAGGTGACAGGGTGAGGCTCCATCTTAAAAAAAAAAATTTCATGAATTTGTATTGGGCCACATTCTAAACCATGCTGGGTCCATGCAGCCCACAGGCCAAGAGTTCGACAGACTTGCTCTGGGCAATCTGAACTTTATCCCTAGAGCAACAGTAGGAAGCTTTTGATGGTTAAAAGCACAATTAAACCAGATGCTGTTGAGAAATTGCCCTGGACCCCCAGAATTTAGACCATGACTTTGGAAAATATTATCTGAAATTGACTAAAAAGATAATTATTTCTAATCGAAAGCACATATTAATTTTTTTAATGTTTTTACTTTTTTAGAGACAGGGTCTTGCTCTGTTGCGAAGGCTGAAGTAGAATGGTGCAGTCATAGCTTACTTCAGCCTCAAACTCTGGCCTCAAGTGACCCTCCCATCTTGGCCTCCCAAAGTGCTGGGATTACAGGCATGAGCCATCATGCCTGGCCTATTGATTAAAAAAACAAAATTTTTTTTGAGACAGCATTTCAGTCTGTTGCCCAGGCTAGAGTGCAGTAGTGCCATCTCGGCTCACTGTAACCTCTACCTCCCAAGTTTAAGCAATTCTTCTGCCTCAGCCTCCTGAGTATCTGGGACTAGAGACATGCACCACCACACCAGATGAATTTTTGCATTTTTAATAGAGACGGGGTTTCAACATATTGGCCAGACTAGTCTTGAACTCCTGACCTCATGATCTGCCTGCTTCGGCCTCCCAAAGTGCTGGGATTACAGGTGTGAGCCACCACGCCCAGCCTTGATTACATTTTCAGTGATATAGTATCATTGTCAAATCTGAGTAATACAGAAAAATAGAAAAAAAGTCACTCTCATTTCTACGGCTTAAAAGACCACTGCTACTAATGTATAATTATTTCCTTTCGGTACATGTATTGTATTGTATTTTTTTTCTCAGTATAGCTATACTATCATTTACACTTTTTAAAAACTACAGCACTTGTATCAGCAGAACTAATTATAATTTTTTTTTTTTTTTTGAGACAGAGTGTTGCTCTATCACCAGGCTAGAGTGCAGTGGCGCTATCTCAGCTTACTGCAACCTCTGCCTCCCGGATTCAAGCGATTCCCCTGCCTCAGCCTCCAGAGTAGCTGGGACTACAGGCACACACCATCATGCCCGGCTAGAAAATTAGTTATAAAATTAACCCACTTTTTAGACCTATAGAAAGACTTGGGTCACATATAATGCCCAATAAATATAGAATGAATAGCTATTTAGTTTCTATCTACATATGTGCAAAATACCTTGAAAACTAGATTTCTGTTTTCGTCAGTTAACACTGACTCAATCTTCAAAACTGGGAAAGATTTGTCCTCATTCTCTATGATCACCTGTTCTAAGATATCCTTTTCCAGCTATACAAATTAACATCTACCACAGTACCTAAGATCATGTCTTAACATTGTTTATATATTATAAAAGATATTAACTGAGTTTACTTTTTTATTAGTCTGTCATTAATGTTAATGTTTAGAGTGAGCATTCTGGAAGTTGAAGTCTGGTGTGCGTATACCTAATAATATGAGAAAAAACACCTTGTAGAATGACTAGGATTGACTAAGGGAAATACAACTTTTATGAACAGATAAAATACCTTTCACTGCAAAGACAGCTCTGAACTTCTCTTGGTCCATTTTCCCAGAGCATTATAGACCCTATTTAATACTTGCAAAGTCCTTTAAAGATTACTTCTCAGGTTCAACTTTTAGAGATTATAATTTCTAAAAATTACTTTTTCTTTACTTTTGTATAGAGAATGTTTGGAACACAGACCTACTGAAGAAAACAATATTCTAATTTTGCATTTTCAAATCAATGTCATTTATAATGAAAATGCTTCAAATGGAGGCTGACCCCGAAAAAAAAAATATTTACGCTTGTGTTAATGCCTCTAAAATTAAACCCCAAGCCTCTTTCTTTGGCAGATAAGAATTCTCAGTCATTCTTTTGGCTATTTAGGACTTAATCAAGGGGTCGGTCATAGAAACAGAACAAAGCAAGCTCAAGTTCCGAGACCCGCACCAAACGAGACATCAAGACAGTAGAACAGGGATGAACATGGAAGAACCAGGTTTAAAGTTAAGGGGGGAAAAAAATGAATGAACCAAGGGCTTCCAGATCAGATAATATACAATTCTGAGGTTATTTCTGAACCAGAATGATAACAATCAAAGGGTGTTTACTTAGAGTAAGCAATGAGGAGAAATCATGAAAGAGGGACACAAGAAATGGGAGGATTTTGCCTGAGAGCTGGTATTTTACCTTGGTGGCAATAACCAGTACCCACAATTATTAATGTGTTTATATATTACTAATGCTACTAGTAAGGAATCCTAATATGAGGGTCTTCCTTAAGAACGCCTTGTAGTGAAGCCTAGCCATATAAATACAGCTATGAAATGCTCCTTTTAATCATCTGAAGCCACCTCTGATCAAAAGATTTTGCTTTCCTTTGTAAGAATATTAGCACTTGACTCGTATTTATAGATTTAAAATTTGTTAGCCTTTTTAGTGTTTTTTAGCAAATTTATTTTTTATCATTTTATTTTCTAGTAGCACTTTAATTTGTACTTGGTATTTTTTCCATGTTTTCCCAGATAATTTTTATATGTTTACTTTTAATTCCATATTTTAGCTTAACTATGTGTTACAAATTTAAAAGCAAAAGGAAGACAGCTATAAAGACAGTTTACACAAGACCATGGGAACTGAATTAACTTTTCTTCTTCTGACCTTAAAATTTTTCTATAAATAAGTCTCCTGAACTCAAAAATAACCTGTAAGGATTTGCTTACAGTGTTGCATACAGTGTTATAATGTAATCTTTAGGTAGCAAAAACATTAAGCAAAACTAATTTTTCCTCATTACTTGACCTTAGCTAAAAGTGATTATTATCATATTTTCTTATTTTCCCTTTTTCTCTTACCTAGTAAACTGACTCCTCACTACTACTTAGCAAAAGGATAGGGAAAAGAGAAGAAAAACCTAGTTTTCAATCTATCATTAACATGTTTAAATCTGTCATTAACATGTACAGTTGTTTCTTAAAACTGGACAATTTTAGTAAAAAGAACACTCAAATTATTGACCGGAATAAGGTTTGAAGTTGTAAGCAGTGTTTGTTTATCTATACAACCCTTCCGCTTTGTCATTCTATATAATCTGGACTGTACTATGTGCATAATATCTTTGGACCTTGATGTTAAGACCTTTTTTTTCTTCCTCAAAGAGCTGATAATCTAGTTAAGAAAACAGACATGTATATAAATAAGTGTAATTACTGTGAGATATATGGTTAATATGATATGCCATTAAAAATCCTAAAATACACCTGTAATACACCATTAAAAATCCTAAAATACACCTGTAATACACCATTAAAAATCCTAAAATACACCTCCACTTTGGGAGGCTGAGGTGGGCAGATCACAAGGTCAGGAGTTCAAGACCATGCTGGCTAACACTGTGAAACCCTGTCTCTACTAAAAATACAAAAAATTAGCTGGGTGTGGTGGCACAGCCTGTA
The DNA here is from genome assembly GCF_049354715.1 of Callithrix jacchus. Classification (NCBI taxonomy): domain Eukaryota; kingdom Metazoa; phylum Chordata; class Mammalia; order Primates; family Cebidae; genus Callithrix; species Callithrix jacchus. The sequence continues at coordinate 101,987,277 of NC_133509.1, forward strand.
GTTCCAGCTACTTGGGAAGCTGAGGCAAGAGAATCATTTGAACCCGGGAGGCAGAGGTTGCAGTGAGCCAGGATCACACCACTGTACCACTATACTCCCGCATGGGCAATAGAGAAAGACTCCATCTCAAAAAAAAAAATCCTAAAATAGAGTATTTTATGGTACCTAAGTGGAAAAAAAAGAAAGGAAGAGTCATACATGCATTGTTTCAGAAAGGAGAGACTATTGATGAAAGTGATTTTTGAAATTTTGAAATAATTTCAAACTTTAGAAATGTTGCAGGAATAGTATAGAGAATTTCTGTTTAGCTTTCATCCATACTCCCTAAATGTTAACATTTTGTCACATTCCTTTATCACTTCTCTCTATATGTTAATATACATATTTTCCTAAACTACTCGTGAGTAAATTGCAGACATGATGATTCTTTACCCCTAAATAATTTAATGTGTATTTCCTTCAAAAAAAATCTGGAGGGTGGTAAATAAAAAAGACTTTCTCTAACATAACCACAGTACAATTATGAAAATTAAGAAATGAACATTGCCACAATACTATTAGGTAATCTTATCCAAGTTACATTTTGACAGTTTTTCTAACAATGTTCTTCGTAACAAAGGAGACAGCATTCTTTTCTTCTGATCTGGGATTCAATCCAGAACCATGCATTATATTTAGTTATCTTGTCTCTTTAGACTCCTTTAATATGGAACAAGTCTTCAACTTTGTCTTTCTTTTTTTTTTTTTTTTTTTTAATTTTTTATTGGATTATAGGTTTTGGGGTACATGAGCAGAGCATGCAAGACAGTTGCGTAGGTACACACATGGCAGTGTGCTTTCTTTTCTTCTCCCCCTCACCCACATTTGGCTTTTCTCCCCAGGCTATCCCTCCCCACCACCCCCTCCCACTGGCCCTCCCCTTTTCCCCCCAATAGACCCCAGAGTTTAGTACTCCCCTTTCTGTGTCCATGTGTTCTCATTTTTCATCACCCACCTATGAGTGAGAATATGCGGTGTTTCATTTTCTGTTCTTGTGTCAGTTTGCTGAGGATGATGTTTTCCAGATTCATCCATGTCCCTACAAACGACACAAACTCATCATTTCTGATTGCTGCATAATATTCCATGGTGTATATGTGCCACATTTTTCCAATCCAGTCTATTATCAATGGGCATTTGGGTTGATTCCAGGTCTTTGTTATTGTAAACAGTGCTGCAATGAACATTCGTGTACATGTGTCCTTATAGTAGAAGGATTTATAGTCTTTTGGATATATACCCAGTAATGGGATTGCTGGGTCAAATGGAATTTCTATTTCTAAGGCCTTGAGGAATCGCCACACCGTCTTCCACAATGGTTGAACTAATTTACACTCCCACCAACAGTGCAAAAGTGTTCCTTTTTCTCCACATCCTCTCCAGCATCTGTTGTCTCCAGATTTTTTAATGATCGTCATTCTAACTGGCGTGAGATGGTATCTCAATGTGGTTTTGATTTGCATCTCTCTGATGATCAGTGACGATGAGCATTTTTTCATATGATCGTTGGCCTCATATATGTCTTCTTTCGTAAAGTATCTGTTCATATCCTTTGCCCACTTTTGAATGGGCTTGTTTGTTTTTTTCCTGTAAATCTGTTTGAGTTCTTTGTAAATTCTGGATATCAGCCCTTTGTCAGATGGGTAAACTGCAAAAATTTTTTCCCATTCTGTTGGTTGCCGATCCACTCTAGTGACTGTTTCTTTTGCCGTGCAGAAGCTGTGGAGTTTCATTAGGTCCCATTTGTCTATTTTGGCTTTTGTTGCCAATGCTTTTGGTGTTTTGTTCATGAAGTCCTTGCCTACTCCTATGTCCTGGATAGTTTTGCCTAGATTTTCTTCTAGGGTTTTTATGGTGCCAGGTCTTATGTTTAAGTCTTTAATCCATCTGGAGTTAATTTTAGTGTAAGGTGTCAGGAAGGGGTCCAGTTTCTGCTTTCTGCACATGGCTAGCCAGTTTTCCCAACACCATTTGTTAAACATGGAATCCTTTCCCCATTGCTTGTTTTTGTCAGGTTTATCAAAGATTGTATAGTTGTATGTATGTTGTGTTGCCTCCGGTGCCTCTGTTTTGTTCCATTGGTTTATATCTCTGTTTTGGTACCAGTACCATGCTGTTTTGATTACTGTAGCCTTGTAGTATAGTTTGAAATCCGGTAGTGTGATGCCCCCCGCTGTGTTCTTTTTGCTTAGAATTGACTTGGCTATGCGGGCTCTCTTTTGGTTCCATATGAAGTTCATGGTGGTTTTTTCCAGTTCTGTGAAGAAAGTCAATGGTAGCTTGATGGGGATAGCGTTGATTCTGTAAATTACTTTGGGCAGTATAGCCATTTTCACAATATTAATTCTTCCTAACCATGAACATGGAATGTTTCTCCATCTGTTTGTGTCCTCTCTGATTTCGTTGAGCAGTGGTTTGTAGTTCTCCTTGAAGAGGTCTCTTACGTTCCTTGTGAGTTGTATTCCAAGGTATTTTATTCTTTTTGTAGCAATTGCGAATGGCAGTTCGCTCTTGATTTGGCTTTCTTTAAGTCTGTTATTGGTGTATAGGAATGCTTGTGATTTTTGCACATTGATTTTATATCCTGAGACTTTGCTGAAGTTGCTTATCAGTTTCAGGAGTTTTTCGGCTGAGGTGATGGGGTCTTCTAGGTATACTATCATGTCGTCTGCAAATAGAGACAATTTGGCTTCCACCTTTCCTATTTGAATACCCTTTATTTCTTTTTCTTGCCTGATTGCTCTGGCTAGAACTTCCAGTACTATATTGAATAGGAGTGGTGAGAGAGGGCATCCTTGTCTAGTGCCAGATTTCAAAGGGAATGCTTCCAGTTTTTGCCCATTCAGTATAATATTGGCTGTTGGTTTGTCATAAATAGCTTTTATTACTTTGAGATACGTTCCATCGATACCGAGTTTATTGAGGGTTTTTAGCATAAAGGGCTGTTGAATTTTGTCGAATGCCTTCTCTGCGTCAATTGAGATAATCATGTGGTTTTTGTTTTTGGTTCTGTTTATGTGGTGAATTACATTTATAGACTTGCGTATGTTGAACCAGCCTTGCATCCCCGGGATGAATCCTACTTGATCATGATGAATAAGTTTTTTGATTTGCTGTTGCAATCGGCTTGCCAATATTTTATTGAAGATTTTTGCATCTATGTTCATCATGGATATTGGCCTGAAGTTTTCTTTTCTTGTTGGGTCTCTGCCAGGTTTTGGTATCAGAATGATGTTGGTCTCATAAAATGATTTGGGAAGGATTCCCTCTTTTTGGATTGTTTGAAATAGTTTTAGAAGAAATGGTGCCAGCTCTTCCTTGTGTGTCTGGTAGAATTCGGCTGTGAACCCGTCTGGACCTGGGCTTTTTTTGTGTGGTAGGCTCTGAATTGCTGCCTCAACTTCAGACCTTGTTATTGGTCTATTCATAGTTTCAGCTTCCTCCTGGTTTAGGCTTGGGAGGACACAGGAATCCAGGAATTTGTCCATTTCTTCCAGGTTTACTATTTGATGCGCATAGAGTTGTTTGTAATATTCTCTGATGATGGTTTGAATTTCTGTGGAATCTGTGGTGATTTCCCCTTTATCATTTTTTATTGCATCTATTTGGTTGTTCTCTCTTTTCTTTTTAATCAATCTGGCTAGTGGTCTGTCTATTTTGTTGATCTTTTCAAAAAACCAGCTCTTGGATTTATTGATTTTTTGAAGGGTTTTTCGTGTCTCAATCTCCTTCAGCTCAGCTCTGATCTTAGTTATTTCTTGTCTTCTGCTGGGTTTTGAGTTTTTTTGGTCTTGCTCCTCTAGCTCTTTCAATTTTGACGATAGGGTGTCAATTTTGGATCTCTCCATTCTCCTCATATGGGCACTTATTGCTATATACTTTCCTCTAGAGACTGCTTTAAATGTGTCCCAGAAGGTTCTGGCACGTTGTGTCTTCGTTCTCATTGGTTTCGAAGAACTTCTTTATTTCTGCCTTCATTTCGTTGTTTACCCAGTCAACATTCAAGAGCCAGTTGTTTAGTTTCCATGAAGCTGTGCGGTTCTGGGTCGGTTTCTGAATTCTGAGTTCTAACTTGATTGCACTATGGTCTGAGAGGCTGTTTGTTATGATTTCAGTTGTTTTGCATTTGTTGAGCAGTGCTTTACTTCCAATTATGTGGTCAATTTTAGAGTAGGTGTGATGTGGTGCTGAGAAGAATGTGTATTCTGTGGATTTGGGGTGGAGAGTTCTGTAAATGTCTATCAGGTTTGCTTGCTCCAGGTCTGAGTTCAAGCCCTGGATATCCTTGTTGATTTTTTGTCTGGTAGATCTGTCTAGTATTGACAGTGGAGTGTTAAAGTCTCCCACTATTATTGTGTGAGAGTCTAAGTCCTTTTGTAAGTCCTTAAGAACTTGCCTTATGTATCTGGGTGCTCCTGCATTGGGTCCATATATGTTTAGGATCGTTAGCTCTTCTTGTTGTATCGATCCTTTTACCATTATGTAATGGCCTTCTTTGTCTCTTTTGATCTTTGTTGCTTTAAAGTCTATTTTATCGGAGATGAGAATTGCAACTCCTGCTTTTTTTTGCTTTCCATTTGCTTGGTAAATCTTCCTCCATCCCTTTATTTTGAGCCTTTGTGTATCCTTGCATGTGAGATGGGTTTCCTGTATACAGCACACTGATGGGTTTTGGATTTTTATCCAATTTGCCAGTCTGTGTCTTTTGATTGGTGCATTTAGTCCATTTACATTTAGGGTTAATATTGTTATGTGTGAATTTGATACTGCCATTTTGATGCTAAGTGGCTGTTTTGCCTGTTAGTTGTTGTAGATTCTTCATTATGTTGATGCTCTTTAGCATTCAGTGTGATTTTGGAATGGCTGGTACTGGTTGATCCTTTCTATGTGTAGTGCCTCTTTCAGGAGCTCTTGTAAAGCAGGCCTGGTGGTGACAAAATCTCTGAGTATTTACTTATTTGCAAATAATTTTATTTTTCCTTCACTTATGAAGCTCAGTTTGGCTGGATATGAAATTCTGGGTTGAAAGTTCTTTTCTTTAAGGATGTTGGATATTGGCCCCCACTCTCTTCTGGCTTGTAGCGTTTCTGCTGAGAGATCTGCTTTGAGTCTGATGGGCTTCCCTTTGTGGGTGACCCGACCTTTCTCTCTGGCTGCCCTTAGTATTCTCTCCTTTATTTCAACCCTATTGAATCTGACGATTATGTGCCTTGGGGTTGCTCTTCTTGCGGAATATCTTTGTGGTGTTCTCTGAATTTCCTGCAATTGAGTGTTGGCCTGTCTTGCTAGGTGGGGGAAATTTTCCTGGATGATGTCCTGAAGAGTATTTTCCAGCTTGGATTCATTCTCTTCGTCCCCTTCTGGTACACCTATCAAACGTAGGTTAGGTCTTTTCACATAGTCCCACATTTCTTGGAGACTTTGTTCATTCCTTTTTGCGTTTTTTTCTCTAGTCTTGGTTTCTCGTTTTATTTCATTGAGTTGGTCTTCAACTTCAGATATTCTTTCTTCTGCTTGGTCAATTCGGCTATTGAAACTTGTGCATGCTTCGCGAAGTTCTCGTATTGTGTTTCTCAGCTCCTTTAATTCATTCATATTCCTCTCTAAGTTATCCATTCTTGTTATCATTTCCTCAAATCTTTTTTCAAATCTTTTCTCAAGGTTCTTAGTTTCTTTGCATTGATTTAATACATGATCTTTTAGCTCACCAAAGTTTCTCATTATCCATCTTCTGAAGTCTAATTCCGTCATTTCGTCACAGTCATTCTCCGTCCAGCTTTGTTCCCTTGCTGGTGAGGAGTTTTGGTCCTTTCTAGGAGGCGAGGTGTTCTGGTTTCGGGGGGTGTTTTCCTCCTTTTTGCGCTGGTTTCTTCCCATCTTTGCGGATTTGTCCGCTGGTCGTCTGCGTAGTTGCTGACTTTTCGATTGGGTCTCTGAGTGGACACCCTGAATGTTGATGATGAAGTATTTCTGTTGCTTGGTTTTCCTTCTACCAGTCTAGCCCCTTCGCTGTACAAGTGCTGAGGTCCGCTCCAGACCCTGCTTGTCTGGGGTGCACCTCTAGCAGCTGTGGCACAGCGAGGGATGCTACCAGTTTCTTTTTCTGCTATCTTTGTCCCAGGATGGTGCCTGCCTAATGTCAGTCTTTTGGATATAGAGGGGTCAGGGAGCTGCTTGAGGAGACAGTTTGTACTTTATAGGGGTTTAATTGCTGAGCTGTGAGCTGTGTTGTTCATTCAGGGCTGTTAGGCTGCTATGTTTGATTCTGCTGCAACAGAGCTCATTAAAAAAACCCTTTTTTTTCTCAAATGCTGTGTTGAGGGGTTTGGGCTTTATTTTTGGATGTCCGTTGAGGTCCTGCCCAGCTAGGATGCAGACTAGCCACTGTTTGCCTGCCGAGGCTTTGCCCTGCTGTTGTGAGGCTCGCCCTGGCTCCGCTGTTCTGCTGTTCTCCGCGACGCCCTACGGCAGAGTCTCTCTGTTGTAGCGGGTTGCCTCGGCGACAGCAGGCTGCGTCAGCAGTGGGCGTGTATCTCAGTAGGGACGGGTTGCCTCGGCAACGGCTGGCTGCATCAGCAGTGGGCGTGTATCTCAGTAGGGACGGGTTGCCTCGGCAACGGCTGGCTGCGTCAGCAATGGGCGTATATCTCAGTTGGGGCGGGTTACTTAGGTAATGGTGGCCGCCCCTCCCCCTCAGAGCGTCTCGGGCTGTCTGCACGGGGCTTGTTTGAAATCGCGGTTTTGTTCGTCCCACTGGGCCAATCCTAACGCTCTGTTCCTGCAATCCCCTGGGCTGACCCACTGTTGAAGTCTAGCTCAGTCTCAAGTCCAGCCCTCTCACGTCTCCAGTTGCCGGTTCAACGGGGCACCCGGACAAGTGCGCCCTGTGTGGAGCGCTGGGTAAGGCCGGCCGCCGCCACCCCGGCTGCCGGCTTCGCCAGGCATAATATCTGCCTGGCGTCCCGCGTCTCCTCTTCACTTGGGAATTTCCCCGTTCCGTGAGCAACAAAGATCAGTCTGGAAATGCAGCTCAGACTCACCTCTCCGCAGACACAACAAGAACTCCAATCCTGGGTTGTTCTCACAGCGCCATCTTCAATTAGCTCTCAACTTTGTCTTTCTTTGTCTTTCATTACCTTTATATTTTTTAAGCAAATAGGTCAGTTATTTTGTGCCGTGTCCCTCAAATTTATATTTTTCTGAGGTTTCCTAATGGTTCAATTCTGGTTATACATTTGGTCAGGAATATCTCAAATGCGATGTTGTATCTTTCTCAGTGCATCTTACCAGGGGCCTTACGTCAGTTTATCCTATTGCTGGTGATGTTAACTTTGATTACTTGGCTAAAAGGGTGTCTGCCAAATTTTACCACTGTTGTTAATAAGTACAGTTAATAAGTATCTTGTATCAATATATTTTGAGAGCAGATAAATATGTTATTTTGTTTTTCTTGAGGCTTTTACCTTCTAGTCTTAGCATCAACTGATGATTTTTCCCTGAACAAATTATTACTAGACGGTTGCCAAGTGGTGATTTTCTGATTTCAGTATTTCTTCATGTAACAGTTGACCTTCTGTTATAAGGAAGAATTTATTCTCAGGCCAGCATATTTTCAAAGTGGGAAAGGCGTCATAGCTCTACCCTGGATCTTATTAATATTTTCCCAAAATAAAAACACTTTCTAAAAAATAATACTCACTTAATATTTCCAGAAACGATGCTTTGGCCTGTGTGTGTTTGTTTCGTTTTGTTTGTATTTTTTCTTTTTCTTACTTCTTTTCAGGTGAAGTAGAATTCACCAATATTTGAGAAGACATATGTTTTCCCCAAGACATGTTAGCTAGTGTTTTCTTCTGTTGTTAACTGGCACTTTTCTGACTCTCTTAAGGTATAGTGAGAGCCAGTTGATGTAAACCTATATGTAATAACATCTTATTTTCTAGAAATCCATGAGTGCTGCTGCTGCTGCTGCTGTTGTTGTTGTTGTTATTTTAAAAGGATACCCCAGCCCCTGTTTATGGCATCAAACATATTATAAAATATGTGTAATTATTTCTTGAGTACCTCCTTACTCCTCCCTGTCTCTCTCTCTGTGTCTGTCTCATCTGTCTCTCTGTCTCTGTTTCTCTCTGTCTTTCTCTCTCTCTCTCTCTCTCTCTCTTTCTCTCTCTCTCTCTTTCTCTCTCTCTCTCTCTCTCTCTCTCTCTCTGGGTGTGTCTCTCTCCCTCCCTTTCTTTCTTTTTAAAATAAGCTCAGGTAAATCTAAACCATTTCCAAGGCCTGAATTTTTAACTTTAGAAACCCCAGATTTCATCTCCATACAGAATCCTGTACAGACTGGCAAGGTGATTTCTAGACTTGGATACCTCATAATATTACATATTATTAATAAAGACCAAACCCTAAAATCTGGGTTTGCTTCTCCCTTGACTCAGCTGTGACGCAGACTTTCTGTCACAATTAAAAACATATATATTTAAATCATTTTTATATTTAGTATATGTTCATAGATTCTTATTTTATTTTATTAAATAGATTAAAATCTGTTGCTATTCTAATTTGATGATAAACTTGTATCAGGTTTACCCAAAGGGAGCTCTTCAGTCTTGTTCCAAGACCCTTTTGACATGTTCCTATCATTATTTGAGCACTTTCTTACTGAAAAAAGTTGTGAAGGAAGAGTTGTAATTTCCCTGGAAAATAAAAGGAGAGAAAAGCTAGACAAGAAGCGCATAATATGCTATGGCAGAGAAATGTGAAATAGTACACTGTACTCTGTTATCTATAATATTATCAATTTTCTGAGTGATGGAATAATGAGAGATGAAGCTGAAAGGAAGCAAAGGGTTTTATACACTATTCTAAGGAACTGAAAGTTTATCCTGTGTGTGATAATCAACTATTCATATAAATTATGAAGCTAACATTTTTGTGACAGAATGCCTACTTTATCATCTTTATGTACAGAAATACCAGGAGAACTTACATATTTGTTATTCAGCCCTAGTAAATAATAATTCTTTAAGCTATACATTTTAGGGTTTGTCAGAAATGCTATGAGGCTCCTTGTTTAAATAAGCAAGTAGAAAAACTTGAGAAACTATTAGACTGAAGACAATATGAAAATTATTTTCAGATGTATAAAGTGCCCTGTAGTCCTGAGCCTACAAACTCTACCATTGTTTCCCTAAAGCTTTGGAACCACTTTCTCCTAATTGGAGAGATTTATATGAAAGTCTGAATGCTTTGCATATCTGAGCCATGCATTCTTTGAATTACCAAGGGCCCTAACTGTTTAAGCTAACCATACTACTGTCATCTGTGTTTGCTCTTTACGTTTCCTAGGAAAGATATTTATTATCTTAGGTGGTATGCTCTTCAGAAAGATCTAAGAAATAGAAATACGAGGAATTCAAGCTGCAAATACTGTCTGAAATAGAGGCAATAATATTAATAAGAACAGAACAAGTCTCCTGATATTTGCAGTATCTCCAAAGATGAATAATGATTTATACTTTACGTAGTTTAGGGAGCTTTTCCACTGCTTGTTTTGAAAAATAAAGTTTTTTCTTGAGGTTCTGAATGTAATCAAGAAGAACCTACTTGAACATCTTGTTTGTGCTATGTTCTCTTTTATGATCAAAGACAACTTTTCTTCATTTATTTTATTTTGTTTTTTGAGACAGAGTCTTGCTCTGTCACTCAGGCTTGAGTACAGTGGTGTAATCTCGGTTCACAGCAACCTCCACCTCCCAAGTTCAAGTAATTCTCGTGCCTCAGCCTTTGGAGAAGCTGGACCTACAGGCTTCTGCTGGCTAATTTTTGGTATTTTAATCAAGATGGGGTTTCACCATGTTGCCCAGGGTGATCTCAAACTCCTCTGAGTTCAGGTAATCCACCTATCTCAGCCTCTCAAAGTGTTAGGATTATAGGCATGAGCCACTGCACCCAGCGCATTTACTTTTAATTTTTAAAATGGATTTTCAGGGAAGGCCAGGCATGGTGGCTCACACCTGTAATCCTAACACTTTGGGAGGCTGAGGGTTTAAGACCAGCCTGAACAACATAGGGAGACCCCATTTGTGCAAAAACATTAAAAAATTAGCCAGGTATGGTGGCATGCATCTGTGGTCCCAGCTATTGGATATGGTGAGACAGGAGGATCACTTGAGCCCTAGGTCAAGGTTACAGAGAGCCATGATCATGCAACTGCACTCCAGCACGGGCAACAAAGCCAGACCTCGTCTCAAAAATAGGATGAATCATTATATATTAAGAACTGACTGCTTTAGAAGGATGCATTTTAACTGAGAAAAATAATTTTATTGGTATAAATAGCTCCATTTCAAGATGACCATGCCCAACAAAAGGTTACTGCTACATAACAAAGATCTACATTGTTACTCTGCTCAGTAAAAAGGAATCCATTTGTACTTTCTGTGACCTTTTGGAGGCTTTCTACGTCATAGTGGCATTAGTATTTAACCATGTCTTTGATGATGACAGTCCTGAGTGAACCCCTATTCATTTTGCACTGAGTTCTTATTATAGACTTTTCAGTGATTGTAACTGCCTCATGGGAGGTAGGAAATCTAAGTAACATTATTGTTTTCCCTGCAAAAATTCTGAACTAAAATATACTCAACCCCCATCTCTGGACTGAACTAGAAAATATAAGAGATAAGTTGTACTTATGGAAATGTAGGCTTATTAGAGAAACCTGTAGCATCAATTCATACCCACTGAAGGATAGCTTCCATTCTATAAATCTACTTAAAAGTAAACCCATTGCAGAGGAATGCTCTCAGTTTAGATGTTATAATAATTCAGTCTGTAGCTCTTAGCCATGTAACTCAGTTCAGACAGCTATAGTGGGTGGGGAAGATGTCTAGACTCCCTCCCCTTCCTCTGCCCCAGCTCTCAAATAAAACTCTTTTTTCTTTTCTTTTTTTTTTTTTGAGACGGAGTTTCGCTCTTGTTACCCAGGCTGGAGTGCGATGGCGCAATCTCGGCTCACCACAACCTCCGCCTCCTGGGTTCAGGCAATTCTCCTGCCTCAGCCTCCTGAGTAGCTGGGATTACAGGCACGCGCCACCGTGCCCAGCTAATTTTTTTGTATTTTTAGTAGAGATGGGGTTTCACCATGTTGACCAGGTTGGTCTCGATCTCTCGACCTCGTGATCCACCTGCCTCAGCCTCCCAAAGTGCTGGGATTACAGGCTTGAGCCACCACGCCCGGCCAAATAAAATTCTTATATCCTAAAGTACTTTGTAGTTTATTTTTACCAAACTAGCTAATCTACCCTCAAATTAACAGTAACAAAGATACCATCAGGTGATTCTACTGTTGTAAATTAAAATGAGTATTCCCTTGAACACTATGATCTTCTCAGGGGGGCATGTATCTTCATATATTTGTTAAGTTTTGTAATACATATGAGTTTAATAAAGCTAATGCCCTCACAGATTCTCTTTGTGACCATTGGTAATCTTTTTTTTTTTTTTTTTTTGAGACGGAGTTTCACTGTTGTTACCCAGACTGGAGTGCAATGGCACGATCTCGGCTCACCGCAACCTCCGCCTTCTGGGTTCAAGCAATTCTCCTGCCTCAGCCTCCCAAGTAGCTGGGACTACAGGCACCCACCACCATGCCCAGCTAATTTTTGTATTTTTAGTAGAGACGGGGTTTCACCTTGTTGACCAGGATGGTCTCGATCTCTTGACCTAGTGATCCACCCGCCTCGGCCTCCCAAAGTGCTGGGATTATAGGCATGAGCCACCACCCCCAGCCAGTTTGCTTTATAGGAAACTATTTTCTCTATCCAAAAATAAAACTTCTTTTTCTTTATAACCTTCTTACCTTTTTAAAAACTTTTCATTCCTTCCTTTTCTATTTCTGCCTAAATGGATTTTATGGGCTTCTGGCTGCTAGGCAATAATTCACCTGTCCTTCAAGAGGAAAAAGTGCATACTTTTTTGTTAGTTTTTCTCTTCTATCAGACTTCTGTTCCACAGTCACAATAAGCAAGAGAAACAGTCAACATTTTTTTTTTTGGTCCTTTTTCCTGCTGATTGAGTTTTCTAATGGCAGAAAGCAGTAAGAAGTTCTTTGGGTTTGTAATTCACAAAGTAAGAGATGTCTGTGACAACTGTTCTTAAAGTTCAGAAGCTTTAATTTTGAAGCTCCTTGTAAATCACTAGTATCAACTTCAGAAAATAGTTGAAATTGTATTTCTTTTAAAACTGGAAACAGAAAAAGAAGAAAAGAAACAACTATTTGCTTACAAGATTTATTTTGGAAATGTATGACTTGTAAAACTATATAGGGGAGGGAATCTAAACATCTTCCTCACTGTAGCTATCTGAAATGAGCTAGGAGTGACAAGCCAAATTATAACATCTAAACTGACAGCAGTCATCTGCAATTGGTTTACTTTTCTTAAGTAAATTGTTAGTATTAAAGCCATTCTAAAGTTTTGATTTCAGCCCTTGGGAGGCCTCCATAAGACTATACATTTATTTGCATGCTATGCGTTCTTAGCCTAAGCCTCCAGATGCTAGCCTGGATATGTACCTGGTACTGGCCGGGGAGCATGGTTTATCCACTTTTGATTTGAAAATGAGAACAATGGATCACCTAGATCAATGGTTTTCAAAGTTATTTTAGCTACAATCTTTTGCTAAATAGAATCATATGGACACATAATTGTCCTGCATGTGGTAAGAGATAAAACAGAACTGGGTGTGTTACTGATAATATGTAGTTTCTCCTTTTACTTAAAAAGAGCAACTGTTATTTCTTTCATTCATTTTATTATTTTGTAGAGAAAGTAAGTGACAAACACTTTTTTTCTTTTTTTTATAGGACCAAGTTAACCCTTTTTAATAGGTGAAATAGCTATTGGTGAAGTAGGTATTTTTGTTTTTGTTTTTGTTTTTGTTTTGAGATGGAGTTTCGCTCTTGATGCCCAGGCTGGAGTGCAATGGTGTGATCTCGGTTCACCACAACATTCGCCTCCCGGGTTCAAGCGATTCTCCTGCCTCAGCCTCCTGAGTAGCTGGGATTACAGGTATGCGCCACCACACCTGGCTAATTTTGTATTTTTAGTAGAGATGGGGTTTCTCCATGTTGGTCAGGCTGGTCTCAAACTCCCAACCTCCAGTGATCCACCCACCTTGGCCTCCCAAAGTGCTGGGATTACAGACATGAGCCACCATGCCCAGCCTAAGTAGGTTTTTTATTGGGGAAGTAGCTAATTACTGTATAATTTTGGGTGAGTACTGAGTGGGAAGAAACCTTGTGGCACATGAAAAGGTGCTCAATTAATACTTGTTGAAAACACACACATGCATGCACACACAACCCTACCTGCTGATGTACCAGAGAATTACAATACTCCTCCTGTGAGACATTCCTTTTAGTTAATGTATTATATGTCCAAAGGCCCCTGTGTTCACATGCAAATAGTTTAACCAAGGACCTTTATTAATCCAATAGCACCAAAGTATGTTAATTTCTTCAATTTAGTTATTCCACAACATATACATATCTCAAAACACCATGATATATACCATACATATATAAAATTTTTGTCAATTAAAAATAAGTTTTAAAATAAATAAAATGTTTATGCTATAGGTCTATAAAAATGTTGGAATTATTTTTCCAGGGAGGTAGTCAGTTTGTGACAAAGACTTTATAAATTTTCAGTTGCTTAAAGAAGTAAATAGCAGAAAGCACCACTTTGCTTTTTCCTTCCCAACTTTGGACTTTGTTTAAAACATTTGTCATTCATTAAACACCCCAAGTATTTACTGAATATCTACTTTAAGGAAGGCACTATTCTAAAAGTGGCAGAGAATACAAAGATTAATAATACATAGGCTTTGCCATCTAGTAGCAGAGGTAAGGCAAATATTTAAATATCTACAGCATAAGATGGAGAGTGATAGCTACCAAAAGACAAATACAAACAAGGTATAACATTACTTTAGAGATGGAAGAGATTATTCCTTCTAGTACATACCCATACTGCAATTTCCAAACAACAAGAAAGAAACAAAACAAGAAGCAGCCAAGATGGCCATCTAAAAACAGCTATGGTTGGAGGCTCCCACCAGGAAGAACGAAATCAGCAAGTAAATCCTGCACCAACATCTGAGGTATCCAGGTTCTCTCACTGGGACTGACTAGGCAGTTGGTACAACCCATGATGAATGAGGAAAAGCAGGATGGAGTGACAGCCAACCCAGGATCCACAGAGGGGAAAGAGAATTCCCATACCCCACCAAGGGAGGTAGTGAGTGATTGTGCTACCCCACCTGGGGAACCCTGCTTTTTCCATGTGTCTGTGCAACTCACAGATCAGGAGACCTCCTCATCAGCCCACACCACCAGGGTGTTGGTTCCCAAGCACAAAACTGCAGATTTTTGGAAGCCACTCATATGGAGACTGCCTAAGACTACCAAGTTCCCAGGGGAAGGGCACTGCCATCACTGTAGCTGCCTGCTGTCAAAGATGACTGAGCTCCCAGGGGGAGGGGCAGATGCCATCACTGTGACTGCCTGCTGCCTAAGACAGCTGAGTTCTTGGGGGGAGAGACAGCTGCCATCACTCAGCTCCAGTCTGCCAGTTTAGAGAGGAAAATAAATGGCCTGATGGAGCTGGAAAACACAACACAAGAACTTTATAATGCAACCATAAGTATCAATAGCTAGATAGACTAAGGGGAGGAAAGAATTTCAGAGCTTGAAGACTATCTTGCTCCAATAAGACAGACAAGATTAGAAAAAAAGAATGAAAAGGAATGAACAAAACCTATGAGAACTGTGGGATTATGTAAAAAAAAAAAAACAAAAAAACCTACAACTAATTGGGGCACCTGAAAGAGATGGGAGAATGGAACCAAGTTAGAAAATGTACATCAGGATATCATTGAGGAGAACTTCTCCAACCTAGCAAGATAGGCAAACACTCAAATTCAGGAAATCCAGAGAACCATAGTAAGATACTCCATGAGAAGAAAGATCATCTCCAAGATACATAATCACAGATTCTCCAAGGTCAAAATGAAGGAAAAGGTGTTAAGGGCAGCCAGAGACAAAGGCCTGGTCACCTATAAAGGGAAGCCCATCAGACTAACAGTGGACCTCTCAGCAGAAACCCTATAAGCCAGAAGAGATTGGGGGCCAATATTCAATATTCTTAAAGAAAATAATTTCCAATCAAGAATTTCATAACCAGCCAAACTAAACTTCATAAGCAAAGGAGAAATAAAAACCTTTTCAGAAAAGCAAATCCTGAGGGAATTTGTCACTAGTGGGTCTGCCTTGCAGGAGCTCCTGAAGGAAACACTAAATATGGAAAGAAAAAATCACTATCAACCACTACAAAACCACACTAAAGTACACAAACCAATGACACTATGAAGCAACTACATCAACAGCTTTGCAAAATAACCAGCTTACATTATGATAACAGAATCAAATTCACACATATATTAACCTTCAATGTAAATGGGCTAAATGCTCCCAATTGAAAAACATAGAATGGTAAGCTGGATAAAGCGTCAAGACCCATCAGTGTACTGTATTCAAGAGACCCGTCTCATGTGCAAAGACATACATAGGCTCAAAATAAAGACATGGAGGAAAATTTACCAAGCAAATGGAAAGCAGAAAAAAACGAGTTGCAATCCTAGTGTTAAAGTCTTACAAAACAGACATTAAACCAAAAAATATGTATCAAAAAAGACAAGGGCATTACATAATGGTAAAGGGCTTAATTCAACAAGAAGTGCTAACTATCCTAAATAAACAAGAGGACCCAGATTCATAAAACAAGTTCTTAGAGACCTATAAAGGTACTTAGACTCCCACACAATAATAGTGGGAGGCTTTAATATTGCACTGTCAACATTAAATTATCGAGACAGATAATTAACAAAGATATTCAGGAACTGAACTGAACTCTGGATCAAGTAGACCTGACATATATCTACAGAACTCTCCACCCAAAAACAACAGAATATATATTCTTCTTTGTGCCACATGGTACTTACTCCTAAAAAGATCACATAATTGGCAGTAAAACACTTCTAGCAAATGCCAAACTGAAATTATAAGAAACAGTCTCTCAGACCATAGTGCAATTAAATTAGAACTCAAGGTTAAGAAACTCACTCAAAACCACACAACCGTGTGGAAATTAAACAACCTGCTCCTGAATGACTCCTGGGTAAATAATGAAATCAAAGCAGAAATCAAGAAGTTCTTTGAAGCCAATGAGAATAAAGAAACATCATACCAGAACCTCTGGGATACAGCTAAAGCAATGTTAAGAGGGAAAATTATAGCACTAAATGCCCACATCAGAAAGCTAAAAAGATCTCAAATTGACATCCTAATATCACAACTAAAAGAACTAGAGAACTAAGAGAAAAAAAAAACAAACAAACAAAAACCCAAAGCTAGCAAAAGATGAGAAATAACCAAGATCAGAGCAAAACTGAAGGAGACGGAGATAGGAAAAACCCTTAAAAAAAAATCAATGATTCTAGGAGCTGTTTTTGTTTTTGTTTTGAAAAAAATTTATAAAATAGACC
The DNA here is from genome assembly GCF_049354715.1 of Callithrix jacchus. Lineage (NCBI taxonomy): Eukaryota > Metazoa > Chordata > Mammalia > Primates > Cebidae > Callithrix > Callithrix jacchus. The sequence goes on from NC_133509.1 coordinate 102,003,921, forward strand.
ACTAGCCAGATTAATAAAGAAGGAAGTAGAGAAGAATCAAATAGACACAATAAAAAATGATAAAGGGACTATCACCACTGACCACACAGAACTATGAACAACCATCAGAGAATACTATAAACACCTCAGATAAACTGGAAAATCTAGAAGAAATGGGTAAAGTCCTGGACACACACACCCTCCCAAGACCTAACCAGAAAGAAGTTGAATCCCTGAATAGACAATAACAAGTTCTGAAATTGAGGCAGTAATAAATAGCCTACCAACCAAGAAAAGCCCAGACCAGACAGATTTACAGCTGAATTCATCCAGAGATGCAAAGAGTAGCTGGTACTATTCTTTCTGAAACTATTCCAAACAATTGAAAATGCGGACAATTGAAAAGGCCAGCAACATTCTGATACCAAAACCTGGCAGAGATACAACAAAAAAGAAAACTTCAGGCCAATATCCCTAATGAACACTGATGCAGAAAATCCTCAATAAAATACTGACAAACTGAATCCAGCAGCACATCAAAAAGCTTATCCACCGTGATCAAGATGACTTCATCCCCAAGATGATTCATCACATAAACAGAACTAAAGACAAAAACCACATGATTATCTCAACAGACACAGAAAAGGCCTTTGATAAAATTCAACTTCCCTTCATGTTAAAAACTTTGAATAAACTAGATATTAATGGAACATACCTCAAAATGGAAAAAGCTCAAAGCATTTCCCTTGAAAATTAGCACAAGACAAGGATGTCTTCTCTCACCACTCCTGTTCAACATAGTATTGGAAGTTCTGGCCAGGACAATCAAGCAAGATAAATAAATAAAATATTCAGATAGAAAGAGAGGGAAATCAAGCTGTCTCTGTTTGCAGATGACATACTCCTATATTTGAAAACCCCATCATGTCAGCCCAAAAGCTTCTGAAGCTTATAAGCACCTTCAGCAAAGTACAAAATCAGTGTGCAAAAATCACAAGCATGCCTATACACCAGCAGTAGACAAGCAGAGAACCAAATCATGAGTGAATTCCCATTCACAATTGCTACAAAGAGAATAAAGTACCTAGGAATAAGCTAACAAGAGAAGTGAAGGACCTCTTCAAGAAGAACTACAAATCACTGCTCAAGGAAATCAGAGAGGACAAAAACAAATAGAAAAACATTCCATGCTCATGGATGGGAAAAATCAATATCATGAAAATGGCTATACTGCCCAAAGTAATTTATAAATTCAATGCCATTCCCATAAACTACCCTTGACATTTTTCACAGAATTAGAAAAAACTACTTTAAAATTCATATGGAACCAAAAAAGAGCCTATATAGTGAAGACGGTCCTAAGCAAAAAGAACAGAGCTGAAGGCATCACGCTACCCAACTTCAAACTCAACTACAAGGCTAACCAAACATCTTGCTAGTAGTACAAAAACAGACACATAGACCAATGGAACAGAATATAGAACTCAAAAATAAGACTGCACATGTACAGCCATGTGATCTTCAACAAACCTGACAAAAGAAAGCAATGGTGAAAGGATTCACTGTTTAATAAATGGTCTGGGTAGAACTGGCTAGCCATATGCAGAAAATTGAAACTGGACACCTTCCTTACACGTTATATAAAAGTTAACCCAATATGGATTAAAGAGTTAAATGTAAAACCCAAAACTAGACAAACCCTAGAAGAAAATCTAAGCAATACCATTCAGGACATTGACATGGACAAAGATTTCATGACAAAACGTTAAAAGCAATTTAACAAAAGCAAAAATTGACAAATGGGACCTAATTAAACTAAAGAGCTTCTGCATAGCAAAAGAAACTGTCATCAGAGTGAACAGACAAACTCAGAATGGGAGAAAATTTTTGCAATCTATCCATCAGACAAAGGTGTAATACCTAGAATCTACAAGGAACTTCAACAAATTTACAAGAAAAAACCCAATTTGAAAGTGGGCAAAGGATGTGAACAGACACTTCTCAAAAGAAGACATACATGCAGCCAACAAACATGAAAAAAAGCTCAACATCCCTGATCATTAGAGAAATGCAAATCAAAACCACAATGAGATACCATCTCATGCCAGTCAGAATGGTAATTATTAAAAGGTCAAGAAACAACAGATGCTGGCAAGGCTGTGGAGAAATAGGAACACTTTTACACTATTGGTAGTTCAACCATTGTGGAAGACAGTGTGGTGATCCCTCAAAGACCTAGAACCAGAATTACCATTTGATCCAGCAATCTCAATACTGGGTATAAACCCAAAGGAATATAAATCATTATATTATAAAGATACATGCATACGTATGCTCACTGCAATACTATTTACAATAGCAAAGATGTGGAATCAACCCAAATATCTATCAATGACAGACTGGATACACCATGAAATACTATGCAACCATAAAAGGGAATGAGATAATGTCTTTTGCAGTGACATGGAGGGAGCTGGAAGCCATTATCCTCAGTAAACTAACACAGGAATAGAAAACCAAACACTGTAGGTTCTCACTTATGTGGGAGCTGAACAATGAGAACACATGGACACATGGCGGGGTGGGCAACAGCACACACTGGGCCCTGTTGGGGTTTCAGGGAAGGAGAGCATCAGAAAGAATAGCTGGGCTTAATACCTAGGTAATGGGTTGATCTGTGCAGCAAACCACCATGACACAAGTTTACCTGTATAACAAACCTGCACATCCTGCACATGTATCCTGGAACATAGAATAGGACAGGACAGGACAACCAATCTACAACTTACAGAACCATCAAATGGTTTACTACCCTTTGTTTCTTTCTTCTTTCCTTCCATCCTTTCTTTTTCTCTTTCTCTTTCTCTCCTTTCTGCTTGGCTGTAATATTCTTCATGGCAGGGTATATTTTACTCTCAGTATCCCAAGTCCCTAAGTGTTCCTGGTTCATAAAGTGCACTCAGTAAATATTTGTCGAATGGATATGTGTATCACTGATCGTTAGACTTGCTGTTTAATAAGAAAATGCCTATTACAAAGCACCATATTCAACAGATAAAATCTGTATAACTAAAAAGTAAAATTTTCTTCTCAGAAACTAAACATTTTTAAAAGACAGCTTTTGTAAGATTATATCCAATTCACACCTTAAAGTGCAGCCCATTGCAAAAAAAAAAAAAAAATCTGATCTGAGACCCATAAAGCTGAATAAAAAGCAGAAGCAGCAATCTCTTTCATTCTGCCTAGTTACACTGGTTGTAACAATGATTTATATATATATATATATTTGAATGACTAGGTCAAGACCTCAATGAAAATGAGTTGTAAATAAATTTATATTTCAATTTTAAGTGAATGGTAAATCACATATAATCCTTTTTTAAGTGTTCACCCACAATTTGAATAGAAAATTCTGTGTAGCACTAAAAATCTCCAAGGTTTGTTAAACTTTAAAAATTTTGTTATTTTGATTGACCATGAGAAGAAATGGCATATTAATAGTATAAGGAGCTTTATCTTAGGTGCCTATGACACTCATTAGTCTTAGAATGAAAACCTTTTGGGGTTGTGCCTTTAAGTCAATTCATTGAACACGTCTGGAACAGCCACTGGGATTGGAATAAAGTGCTAAATTTAATAAGTTGCAATGACCAGAAACACAATCTTCTGAAGGATACATATAATCATTATAAAGTGGTTTAAATAAATGCGAGCTTCTGTATTACACAATATTGAAGTCTGGAGGCAGGCATTCTGGGGTTTTTACAGCAGCTCTACATTGTCATCAGGAACTTGGACTCTTTTTTTCTTCTTATCTTTCTATACTCACTGCATGGGCTTGCATCTTCATAGTTCAAAAATGGCTACAGCACCTCCCAGTCCCCAGTGTCAGCCCAGCTCCCTGCTGTAGCCATGTTCTAGGTAGAAAAAAGGTAGATGGGTAAAAGCTTTTTTCTCTTAAGGCTTTATCTCTTTATCTTTTTATGTGTAAGAGGAAGCCTGCCCTAGGGACTTCTTCCTACCCCTGATTGGCCAGAATTATATCATACGACCACTCCTACCCACCTAAAGAGGGGATTGTGGATAACAATTAGGACAGCCAAGCAGCAGTATTTATAGTTACTACTTTCTGTTAACTCTTTGAGATATAGACTTTTATGGCACCAAGGAAAAGGCCAAGTTATTTACATACAAAGAGATAATACTCCAAGAAGTTCCTTCTTATCATTAAATTATGCATTTATTTTTTTATGTCCAGCTCCCACTCGGATAAGTTATGCATTTATTCAACAAATATTTATTTTTTGTTGGCTAATATGTATCAGATACTGTTCTAGGTATTGTCGACAAAATCAGTAAACAAGAGAAAGTTGCTGCTCTCATAGAGCTTTATATTCTATTGAGAAGAGGAAGGCAATAAACAAATATAAATATATACATTTATATTTACATATTATATATGGTTATGAATATCCATATTATGGATGTACATGGGTATGTATATAGCTGTGAAGAAAGGAAAAGTAGGGTAAGGGAAATAAAGAGTGATGGTAGATATTATTCCATATAGAGTGTTCAACAGTGTTCTCTCTGATGAAGTGATATTTGAACAGAGACCTGAAATAAGTGATGGATAGATGGAGAAATGAGGGACTATCTGGGGAAGAATGGTTCAAGCAGAGGAAACACAAAGTACAAAGACCCTGAGGAGAGATGAATTTGGCATGATCAAGTAAAAGAAGGGGACCAGTATGACTAGAGCACAGTAAACAAAGAGGGAATGTTAGGAGGACAATGGGAGGTATAATATGTTGGGCCTTATAGGCTATAGCAGAGATTTTATTGTTAGGGATATGGAAAGTCATTAGAGAGCTATGAGCAGACATTAGCACAATTCAATGATTCAAAGAATCATTTTAACTTCTGTGTGTAGAATAAATTGAAGTATAACAAGGATAGAAGCAAAGAGACCAGTTAGGATGCTATTCAATTTTTCAGAAAATTAATGGTGGTTCCAACTATTGTAATATTACTGGAAGTGATGAGTAATGAGCAGTTGCAAGATATATTTCAAAGATAGTTTAAATATACATAAGAATCAAGGATCCTTCAAGGTTCTAGCTTAATAACTGGAAGAATGGAGTTGCTATTTACTGAAATAGAAACTGCAAGAGAATAAGACATTGTATGGGTGGAATTGGAGGATGGGGAATTAAGAGTTTGTTTCTGGACATTTTAGGTTTGAGTTGCTGGTTACACATCCAAATGCATGTTGGATGATATAAAAATGTAGAATTAAGGGTAGAGGTTGAGATTGGAGATATAAAATTGGTAGTTTTAATGTATGCATTATTTGATTGATAACTTAATATTACCAGAGCGGGGTATATTTTGGAGGCAGGAGAAACAGTTTCTTACCTGATAATCTTCATTTGGGGACATTTAGTATTTGGAATTATAATATTTATAAGTCATTGCCACTTTTTAATCAGTGTTACAGCATCATATTCTCCGTTAATTATCTTACTGTTTAGGTCACAGTGCTGTCGATATCACCAAGGTGGCTAGAAGACATCGCATGTCTCCTTTTCCTCTGACATCTATGGACAAAGCCTTTATCACAGTCCTGGAGATGACTCCGGTGCTTGGAACAGAAATCATCAATTACCGAGGTACTATTATGGTTGACCATTGCCCTTTCTTTTCTTCATTTTTTTTTCAAATAAGATTAATGTAACATTAATGCACAGTTTCCCTGAAAAAGAAAGATTATTAACCATTATCACAATTATCATCATTCTTTTTCTTCTTATTTCTACTCAATAAGTAAATGGCTAAAGACCAGCCTTAACAGTATACTTAGTGAAATCCATTAAACCGCCTTTTCATTTAAAAATGGAAGAAAATCAGCTGTGTTTCTGCTGTCTATCAAAATATCAATACTGCAAACTAAAGAAGGGGTTCTCACACTGAGTGGGGAAAATAGTTAACTCTGAGTCTATCTGATGTATTTTCTGTCAGAAACGGGAGACAACTAATGTGTCTTGTAATCATCTTTTCTGATTGGAAAACATGTATTTAAATGTAAAAATGTAAAAAAAAGAAATTAATTTATCCATGCATTACTAACACAATAGAAAGGTAGCATTTCCCAGTAGTTCATTTTTTAATAACTTCCATTTCTAAAAATTCAGCATCGGAGTTGTATTTAGGCATCCAGTCCCAGACCAGGCTATTGAGGAGAACTTCCAGCCAATAAAGCTTGTGGTTTCCTCCCAACATCAAGAAAAGAAGTTACACTTGGTGCAATCTGAATAAAATACAGTTTCTTAATTTGTTATGTAGAAAGAAACAACACAAGAGAATTAATTTTATAAATAAAAAACTTTATAGAACCATAAAACATTCAAACTACAATGAACAATAGAGAGCAAAAACACCCTAATTTTTCTTCAAGGAAACTCAGAATAGCAGAAAAAGAATAGGATTAAGGTCTCAAAATTTACATTATTCCTCTTACTACATAATTGTGCTCCTCTTCCAGCATTAAATTATAAAAAATAATGGCAGCTAACATAATGGTGCCAGATTTTAGCTCTTTTGTCTGTGTTCCCACATAGACAAGAATTGTTTTTATACAGTTTGCCCTTATTCTACGTCTTAGGCTCACATTATTTTAGGTATGAATATCGTTAGGCTGAAACCATTTGTTTTTGTTTTACTCCTCATTAAAGGAAAGATTAGAAAACTCACTAGAGTAGGGGACTAGTCAGGAATTAACTATGTGATTTCAGAAAAATTTTAATGGAATCATTGTTTATTATTAAATGTACAATATTGAGATATTTATTGATATCAGCAGAAACCAAGACATTTTCAGAAAATATGAATGTAAGCCTAAATTATAAAAATTAATACTTTTACCTATTATAAAAATAAATTAGTCATCCCTGATTTTTCATAATTTCAGAGGAGTTCCCTTAACATCAGTCCTTAGAAAAATCTCACCATGTATTCCAAGTCACATTTAAAGAGACATTCTAGTTTAAAAAAAAAAAAAAAAAAAATTTTGGAAATTGCCATTTCATTTTCCCTCTAGGAAAAAATGCCATCAGATGTATTCTCTTTTCCCTTCATGTGCTTGTTTCCCCTTCATTTATTCATCAAATTAGTTGTCACTTGTAAATGAGCAGATTCTTCATAGATGGTAACTTTTTGTCAAGTGTTTACACCTATGATGATGAAAAGTAATAGTTAGGTTTGCATTGAACCTTTGAGTTGGATCAAACTCAATTTTTTATGTGAAAGAGTATTATAAATTAGACCCCCTATACACTTTGATTTGTGGTTTAGAAAACATCATGTATAGAAACATAATTTACTTTGTTCAATAAATATTTATTAAACATCAACTAAATGTTAGATGCTATGTTAAGTCCTGTATATGCAAAGATGAATAAAAATCAAACTCCTGCCCCATGGATTTCATAGCCCAGTGCAGAAGAGATAGGTAAATTAATGTGGTACTTGTCTCCTTTAATTGGCTCCTTTACAGGCTTGCCTTCCTTTGTCAATTCCTTGAAAAGCTTTCTTTCAGTTTTTTTCTTTGGCTCTTTTCATATTTTGTCCATTGACTTCAGATGGCCTCATGCAGGCTAGTAGTTTCAGATACCATCTATAAGGTGAATTTTAAATCTGTACCATTGCCAGCACTTGTCCAAGCTCCAAACTCATATCATGTTCTTTTTTTTTTTTGAGACAGAGTATCGCTCTGTCACCAAGCTGGAGCGCAGTGGCGTGATCTCGGCTCACTGCAACCTCCTCCTCCTAGGTTCAAGCGATTCTCTTGCCTCGGCCTCCTGAGTAGCTGGGACTACAGGGGTGTGCCACCATGCCGACTATTTTTTGTATTTTTAGTAGAGATGGGGTTTCACCATGTTGCCCAGATGGTATCTATCTCTTGACTTTGTGATCCGCCCACCTCAGCCTCCCAAAGTGATGGGATTATATGTGTGAGCCACGTACCTGGCCCCAAACTCATATTCTAAATGTATTATGTATCTGCTGCTAGTAAATGTAACATAACAAATACTAAACTTACTTTCTCTACCTCTACAATACTTGTTTTTCTACATCCTCTTAAGTCTGTCCCTTGTTCTGCATTACTTCTGTTATTGTTTTAGTTTAGATCTTTATTATTAACTTCCTGAACTATTGTAACAGGCTCTCCTCCCCCTGGTTCAAATCTTCCCCATCCGTTCTCCAATTTGATGTCAAAGTAATCTGTTCAAATTTTCTAATTTGTTATTGACACTTCCTATATACAACTCTTCAGCAATTTTCCCACAACCTCAAGATAAAATTCAAACTCCTTGACATGTCATAAAAGGCCCTTTATAATCTGATTTCTTCTAATTTTTTCGTTTCTTATCCTACCTCCTTATCATCAGAACTTGCTTCTCCCTAAACCTAACATGACAATTCTTACTTCTTATTCTCTCTTACTCTAAGCCTTTTATATATATCTTTTTTTTTTTAAGAGATTGGGTCTCACTATGTTGCCCAGGCTGGGCTTGAAGTCTTGGTCTTAAGCAATCCTCTTGCCTTAGTCTCCCAAAGTACTAGTATTACAGGTATAATCCACCATATCTGGCCCCTTTGCTTATATAGTGTTTGCTTGGAAAAACTTTGTCTTACTTCTCTTCATATTAACTACTTCTAATTACCACATATTCCTTAATATCAAGCTTAAGATGCTTCTCCTTTATAAAGTATTTTCTGATGTCTGCTTCTCCCTTTTCCCTTGCTGGGTTAAACATCCTTTCTTTGTGTTCCCATAGCACCTTGTTCATATGTTTTATAAGACAACTGACTGACATATTTGTTCACTGTTAATTTTAAATACCCTAATAAATAACATGTACATAAAAAAATGCAGAGTACTGTAAGTGTGAATCACTGTAAATTGAATTGTCATAAGTCAAATAAGGCCTAGAAAAAAGAATAGAAGTTCATTCTCACTATGCTTTAGAATATTTTCTTTGCCAAGTACATTTGCATTTTACTGAGCAAACCCTTATAGTTGGTTTTGATTTCAGCTAGATGCACCTCTAAACTATTTAATTTCATTCATTAATCACTGAGTAGGAAAAAGTATTTGGGGGGAACCAAAAGGCCTTTACATTCTATGAAATTACAAATATTTTGCCTCTGCAAACACTCTAACACCTACAGTTGCAGAAGCCCTTAGAGGAAAACCAATGTTTAGTAACGGTCTAGGACCAACTGAATCTAAGAATGTATATGAAGCTGTGACATCTCTAAAATGACTTTTTGTATGTCTAAGAAGGTTCAAAAATAATCCCAGAAAACTAAGGACTTAACATATAGATAAAATGCTGAAAGTGATTGTTGTGAAGGTCAATAGACCATAGGGAAATCTATGAAGGAATTTCAGAGTATATAGTACATGAAATACTTTGTATATAACAGTAAGAGAGTAACTTGAGATCAAATAGTCTCTCTTATTTAAAGACAAGGGCACTTAGAACCAAAGAGGTATAATAAGAGAATAGTTATGGTTACAACAATTAGAACCCAGGATTCTTAACTCCCAGTCTAGTATTCATTTCACTATAGCATACTGCATCTCAAATCAATGTAAAAATTATTCTTATAAAGCAAGTGCCTAAAAGTGTTTGCATATATAAGATGTTTTCTATTTGTTTATCTATTTTGACTACAGATGAATTTTCTATTGTCTCTGATCTGTCTTTTAACATATCACTATTTTCAGCTCCTATCTGCCAGCAAGGTTTTTAAGGAACAAATATTCCACTGATAGGCATTCTTGGTATAACCATGGATGATAACATTTGTAAGACTACGATTTGTAATTCATTTTCTTTATTTGTAAAATGCATGATATGAATAAATTACAACTTCACACTTGGTACAGTACCAACTGCTATAAGGCAGATTAAAATATTCTGGCACCATTCCCTGAAATTCCCAATCTTTTTCGGTATACAATGGAAAAACTAGAGGTTTTTTTTTTTAATACAAAGGATTTTACTCTCTTGGGAATTTTATTTTAGAATATAAGCTCTAAGCTTTTTTAAGATTATATGATTAAAGACTTCAGTGTCTCTGACCTAGGTTTTTTGTTTTTCCACTTTAGCAATTCTAGTCAAGAAACCTTTAAGCTTTGCTGCTGGAATTAAGTTTGGAACAGTGAAGTATCTCTTTTGGAATACTGCCCACAGCACAAAGGCACATGTTCCCATCTATGACTTCTAGCTAGTTAGCTGCCTGAACATAGGCAGTTATCTTAAGCTGAGATTCGCTGCCCTTTAGAAGCTCTTGATTCCAAGAGCTTACCAAGTAGGAAGTCCTTACCAACGTCATACTGGGAGTTCATTAACTCTTCCTGATGGTTCAGGGGCTGAGAGAGAATAAGGAAAAAGGAAATACGGTATACTAGAAGGAACTTTGCCATCAAACACTCTTTGGCTCTTTTACTTGCTCTACCTTGTACTAGCCAAGTGACCCTGAACAAGCTACTTAACCTTTCTGGGTCTTATCTCCCTCCTATGCAAAATGTAAATAATGTCTACCCAATATAGGGTTATTGTAGGATACTATTAAAGGATATAATATACATATAAGAAATTTCATTTTCACTAGCCTGCTTTATTTGGAATTTAGCAACTGCTTCCCATTCCTGTGTTCTCCCAATATGAGGATTCCAAGGGTATAGCCCTGAGATAAGCACTTGTAAATTACAGAGTCAAAGCTAAAATTGGCTCAGCTCCATTTGTGGGCCCACATCTGGATCCTGTATGCATTTTGATGTAATCAAATTTTAATTCCACCCACCAGATTATTCAGTAATATATCTCTGTCTCATTAGGAAATTTAATTAAGCAGAAGTTTTTATTTATTTTTTATTTTTGCTCTTCTCTGATTGAGCTATACAAAATTGAAGTAAAGAATTGAGATAGCTCTTCAGATATTTCAAGTGAAAGCATATATTTTTATTATCCACATTACTGCCTTCATTTTCTACCTTCAGTCTAGTAAGGTCTTCACCTAGAATGATTCTACTTGCAAAGGGATATTGGTCTGTCCTGGCATTTGCTGTCTATTTTTTAATTTTTCCATGAATGCAGCCTCTTAAACTCATTCATAATTCCCTTCAGGTATTCATATCTCTTTAGACTCATCATTCCATGAACTTCATTACACTGCTAAATTATGCACATCTCATTATATTCTTCTACTTCTGCATCTTATTACATCATTACCTTTATACTCCCTGCATTCTTCAAACTGTACATTTTACTAAATTCTTCAGTATATTTTTGTGACATATGTGTGTATGTATGTATAATCACAACTTGTAAGTAATCATGGTATCTTTATATTCAAAAATTATATTACCAATCAGCATTCCGTACATGTGCTTTCAGGTGCTTTTTTCCCCGGTATTGTGGGTCCCACTTGTGTGCTTTTACCACAGTACTTATTAAGCCTTCTTGTTTAGGAGGGTTATTTTTATAATGATGTAATTGAATAAAATTACTTATTCACCCAGAAATCAGGTCTATAACCTTGGCCTAATTGCCTTATGTTGCAATCGGGTGGACTAATTTTCCTTTCTCACACTTCCTTCTATGCATACCACTATATATGTCCCTATATGTTATTTTACTTTTTAAAAAAGTATATTATAAATTAAAATGTAGAAAAATAAAATTTAAAATTAAAAAAAGCATATTACAAATGTATCTCTTTCAGCAATTTTAGTAGAAAATAATCCAGAAAATAAGGGGGCTTCATTTTTTCAATAGGATTTTTAAAGTTAATTTACACATCTTTTATTGACCAAATCTGTGGTTAAAATAAGGTACAGTCTTTAGGTATGATTCTTAGTATTTCCATTATTTTCCCATAATATTGAAAATATTAATATTTCCATTATTTTCCCATTAGAGCACCTAGTGCTGCAAGAATTACCTTTTGACTGTTTTCTCAAGTGAAGGCTTTGCAACTCTTATCAGGCCATTATATTTTCACATTTTCCACATACATGTTTTATTTGCTGTAGTTTATTAAGCAATTTTAAAATTGTGTATCTTTTTGAAGTTCTTCAGTCTATAGAATTACATGAGGATTCAGAATGTATGCAGTGGAAAAAAAATGTTTCAGCTAAAATGGAAAGAAAATAGAAATTTTGTCAGAAGGAATGACATAAAAATACCTTTTTCCAGTAAAGAAGGGTCCCCAATTTGTTTAGAAATTATAACCCATCCCTGTCGATTCCTAGGGTTTTATTGGTGGAATTATGAAAATTACTGAAAGTGATAAGAGATAAACTTAAGTGACCGTAAAGGATTTGCCAGTACCAGCAGAGCCATTTTTTAGTTTGAATTGATTCACTTTCCCATTAGAGCACCCAGTGTTGCAAGATTTACCCTTTTAACTGTTTTCTCAAGCAAAGACTTTGCAACTCTTAGCAGGCCATTAGCTCACCCCAAGTAGCAGTGGATAAGTATCAGGGAACCACAGTTCTTTCCTTTATTTATGAAACAAAAGCATAAGAAGAAAATCAGAGACACAAAGATTTAAATCAATAATATGTTTGTTATGTGTCTGAATGTATATAAGATTGTAATTTATTTGCAATAATCTTCAAAACTTTAACTCAATTTTTCCAAATATGGAATTTATTGACTATTGTCTACAATCTTGTTTTCAGTTTCTATAAAATTCTCTTCTGCAGAATCCCAGTCTCCTTGGTTAACTTCCTAAAAACAAAAAATATGAACCATTAGTATATTATCATTTGGATATAACAGTGAATGATTTGGTAATACTGTTGCAACCCTGTGACTATAATGCCTTGCTAATTTACTAACTTTGATTTTAGCAATATGGAAATAAGCCACCAGTTTTTCTTCAAAGTCGGTATCATAGTTGGCATTTTCGTATGTACTTCTTCTTACATCCCAAATAGGAGCTTTGTTTCTTCATACATTTTATTTTATTTTTTATTTTATAAAATATTTCCTACATGTAAACTTTATTTTTTTAATTAATGGCAACAGTAATATCCTAACACAGGACCAGTCATTGTTGGAAAGTTAGGAGTTATTTTTAGAATACTAAGATCCGTGGTTTACAGAGAAAGAGTATATGGTTCAAAATTATAGAAACTATGGCAAGAAAATATTTTTTCCTGTGGAGCCTGTAGCTAATAGGACAATGATTGAGAGATTACCATTAAAGAAGAATTTAAATTATTCAAACTACAGAGTGAACATTTTCTTTGTTTGCACAAAATCCTGACCAACAAATTTACCCATTGAATGTAAGTGCTACCCACTTATCAGTGACATCCTACTCATTTGACCAGGGTGTGGCAAAGTTTTCATCATTAAGTACTGAAAAGAGTGGGCACTTGCTCTCAATTGAAGCATTTTCTGTGACCTCAAGGACATTTTAGATATTTTAAAAAATTATTCCCCCTAAAAAAAAAATACCTCTTTCATTTTAATTAGGTTAAATGCTTTTTATATTTACACAGTTATTTTAAAAGCTTAATGTTTTATACATAGAAATGAATATATGTAACACAGATGGAAGTTATAGTGATAAACATGAAACACCAACCCAACTTAGTAACTAATTCATTACCAATTCCATTGCAACTTTTTGTACTATTAAATCATGGCTTAATCGCTTCTAGTAATCATAATTTTTGTATTTATTCCAAACTCTATAACCTTACATAAAGCTTATTTTATTTTATGACATAAGAACTGTAATGGTTTCCTTTACTCATCACATTGCCAGATAATGAGCATCCTTAGATGGAAAAAAAGTGCACAATGCTTTTCAAAGTGCACCACACAATAGCACTGTGAAGAAGCTATGTATTTTATAAGTATAGGAATTTTATTATATTATTCCATTAACACAACTTCTGGAATAACTAGATTAATGAATGTGCTGGTTTTCAACAAAGATCCTAACCCCTAAATCATTCAGTGGTTTTCACTCTATAGACATATAAAGCCTGTAATACATAAGCATGACCTATATAGCACACCAAAATTTTGTCTATGGTTCTTCAAATAAAGATGTGAGAAATAAATTACATTGGAACATTCTTGAGGGCATTCACCATGTTAAATGTTTATTTTAGTATCTCATAAATAGCCATGAAACTTTATGAATGTTATACAAGCATATCTCATGTTATTGACTTTGCAGATATTCCTTTTAAAAAAAAAAAACAAACAAATTGAAGGTTTGTGGCAGTCCTACATTGAGCAAGTCTCTTGGCACCATTTTTCAAACATGTATTCCTTCATGTCTCTTGTCACATTTTAGTAATTCTCACAATAATTCACACTTTGTTATTTTTACATCTCTTATGGTGATCTGTAGTCAGTGATCTTTGTTTTTACTACTGTCATTATTCAGGGACACCACAAATCTCACCCATATAAGGTAGCAGACTTAATTGATAAATGAAAAATCTGTTAATTCTGACTGTTCCGCCAATCAGCTTTTCCCCTTTCTCCCTGTCCTTGGACCTCCCTATTCTTTGAGACACAACAATATTGAAAGTAGGCCATTTAATAACTCTACAACGGCCTCTTAAGTATTCAAGTGAAAGGAAAAGTTGCTTGTCTCTCACTTTAAATCAAAAGCTGGAAATTATTAAGCTTAGAGAGGAAGACATGTCAAAAGCCAAGATAGCCAAAAACCTAGGCTGCTGGTGTTACAGCCAAGTTGTCAATGCAAAGGAAAAGGTCTTTAAGGAAATTAAAAGTTCATTAGACCAACATTCCCTTAAACCAAAGCATAACCCAGAGCAAGGCCCTAACTCTCTTCAATTCTATGAAGGTTGAGAGAGGTGAAATTCTGTGGAAAAAGGTTTGAAGCTAGCAAAGATTGGCTTATGAGCTTTAAGGAAAGAATACATTGCCATAATATAAAAATGGAAAGTGAAGCAGCAAGTGCTAATGTAGAAGCAGCAGGTTTTCCAGAAGATCTATCTAAGATCATTGATGAAGGTGACTATACTAAGCAAAATATTTTCAATGTAGATGAAACAGTCTTATATATTAGAAGAAGATGCCCTCTAGGGCTTTCATTGCTAGAGAGGAAAAATTAATTCCTGTCTTCAAAGCTTTATAGGACAGGCTGATTATCTTGATAAGGGCTAAGTTGAAGCCAGTACTTATTGACCATTCTGAACCCACGACCTTTAAGAATTACGCCAAATCTTCCCTTCCTGTGCTCTATAATGACAAAACTTGGATGATAGTACATCTTTTTGCAGCGTGGTTTACTGAATATGTTAAGTATGTTGAGACATATTATTCAGACAAAAAGTTTTTTTTTAAATATAACTTTTCTAACTAGTCATCAAAGAGCTCTGATTGCAATGTACGAGGAGATTAATGTTGTTTTCATGCTTGCTAATACAGTATCCACTCTGTAGTCCATAGATCAAGGAGTAATTTCAACATTCAGATGTTATTTAAGACATACATTTTGTAAGGCTACACTTGCCATAGATAGTGATTCCTATAATGGATCTTGGAAAAGTAATTGAAAACTTTCTGGAAAGGATTCACCATTCTAGATGTCATTAAGACCATTTGTGATTCATGAGAGTAGGTCAAAATATCAGCATGGACAGGAATTGAGAAGAAGTTGATTCCAACCTTCATGGATGACTTTAAAGAGTTCAGCGCTTCAGTGGAGGAGGTAACTGCAGATGTCGTCAAAATAGCATAAGAACTAGAATTAGAGATGGAGCCTGAAGATGTAACTGAATTGCTGCAATCTCATGATGAAACTTGAACAGATGAGGAATTACTTCCTATGGATGAGTAAAGAAAGGGGCTTCTTAAGATGGAATCTACTGATAAAAATGCCATGGACATTGTTAGAATGACAATAGAGGATTTAGAATATTACATAAACTTAGTTGATAAAGTAGCGGCAGGGTTTGAGAGGATTGACTCCAGTTTTTGAAGAAGTTCTACTGTGGATTAAATGCTGTCAAACAGCATTGCATGCTACAGAGATATCTTTCATGAAGAAAAGAGTCAATCAATATAGCAAACTTCATTATTGTCTTATTTTAAGAAATTGCCACAGCCACCCCAGCCACAAACAAAAACATTACAACTTGCTGAAGACTCAGATAATTGTTAACAAGTTTTTTTAGCAATAACGTATTTTTTAAATTAAGGTATATACATTGTTATTTTCACATAATACTATTGTACACTTAATAGACTACAGAATAGTGTACACATAACTCTTATATGCACTGGGAAACCAAAATATTTGTGTGAATCACTGTATTGCAATACTCAGCTTATTGCAGTAGTCTTGAACTAACCCTGCAATATCTCTAAGGTATCCCTTAATTCACTTTTTTTAATGATGCAAAGACTCAAATCTGTACATGCGTCACCTTTCCAAGTAACCCTCGTAATCCCTTGGACTTAGTTAATATTGTTCCTACTGATGGTCATTTAAGCAGAGTAGTTTTAAGATTGCCTTTTCAATTCTTTTGGTGAATAGTTGATGTGTGAAAAAAGATCTTTCAGTAACCTCTCACGTAGATTATGTATAATGGTGGCCTTTAAATGTTGCAGCATCAATGCTGTTATAATGGGCATGAGTAAACCTTTGAAGAATTTATAATCAATAACAGATAGATTTATGTCCACATCTTGTATTTGGAACTCTTCGGTAGTATCTTTTCCTTTCAACATTCTACTATCTACCACACTCTTTCTCCACTCTTCACTCATACAAATGATAGATATTGGTTAGCCAAAGTGATTACAAGGAATCAATTTCCTGGACCACTGAACTTAAAGCTCTCCCTTAACTTTCTAAAAAGCCTCTTAGAGCTAACTACACAGGGAACTTTATAACTGTGGGATTATTTTGATAAGTGACTTTGAGAAATTAGAATGCTTTCTACTCCTATATCCATCTTAACTTAGAAAGAAGAGGGTATAGACAGTCCTGACTTATGATGGTTTGACTTATGGTTTTCCTACAACTTAGACAGCAAGAAGAGAGTATAGAAAGTCCCTGACTTATGATAGTTTGACCTATGGTTTTTTGACTTAAAATTGTGTAAAACCATCACAATTTCAACATACTTCAAATTTACATTTTGATATTTTTGTGGGCTGTTGATATGTAGTACTTGACATAGTCAACACTTTATTATAAAATAGGCGATTCTGCCCAACTGGATGTTAATGTAAGCATTTTGAGCACATGTAAGGTAGGCAAAGCTAAGCTATGATGTTTAGTATGTTAGTTGTATTTGAGTGCATTTTTGACTTGCCATGTTTTCAACTTAAAATGGGTGCATCAGGATGTAACCTCATTGTAAATCAAGAAACATCTGTATTATCTGTGTCAGAATAAATGCCCAACCAAACAAATTAACTATCTAACTTTTCCCCTTTAGATAATATATTTGAGCTCAATGCTCACAAATCATACTTAACTTTAGACATAGTTCCCTATCTTTATTTTTCTTGTGTGTATGTCCACTGTCAGACATTTGAATCAGTAAAGACTTTTTCTGAAGATACCTGTAGGCCAGTCATCTCAGTTTTAAAAGCTAGTATTCCAACTAGTGGGGAATTCATTAATCACTCTTACATATGGAAAACTTAATTTTTTATGTATCCTACTAACAACATAAAAAGCCTACTTTTTTTGATCCAACCAGGCTGCCACTATTTTCTTACAGCACAAATAAGCATGCCACACAAAACAATGTATCAGCCAGTCCTTTTCCACTTCCTGGCTACAGCATGAGATCACTTAATTGTATATATGGCACAGGGTGCCCAGTGATACATAGCCTTGCCTTTAAGATTTCTGATACTCTGTATAATCCAGAAATACGCATATTTCAAATATTTGTTTATGGTCTTCATCCAATTGAAGACATTATTTTGCAGAATTTATACAATACAGTGTGTGGAGGAAAGTAGAACAGAATGAACATTATTTACTCAGACCATGAAAGCAGGACCATAGCTTCTTGGCACACAGCCTAACCTTCAGCAAAATGAAATGCTCACAGCAGTCTGTGAAAAGCTGCAAACTCTCACCATCAAATGTTCCTAAGCAAGCATATTAGTTATATTAATCACCTATTGGGAAAGCCATCTTTTGCTTATTATAATGGGGCTCTTCCTGGAATGGGGTAACTGGTAAAAGGAAATTTTGGTCATGTTTTTCTGAAATTACATTTTTCAGTAAGTCCTTTGGCTCCCACTGCTTCAGCTGCTCACCGCTATTTCTCTACCAAATGTTAAACTTAAAACAATCATAATATCCAAGTGAGAAGTTACTGCTTCCTGGTTCCCATTTAAGTTTGAAGACTTAGGATACCTTTCTAAAATCACAAGCACAAGGTTTATCCAACACTAATGCTTAGGTTCTACCTATGGGCAAAGGGAAGGGATGGATTAACATCTACGTAAGTGTCTATACATATGCAAGAGAGACAGTCCCATGTGGTAAAGTAATTTGCAGCACTGTTATATACTCTTTATATTCCATATGGATCATCTGATCTAACATTAAATGAAGTCTAATATTGACAGGTTAGAAAAACTAGAAAATAGTTTAGTCCTAAACTCTAATAAGAGATGTGGATGTAGCCGCTTATACAGCAGAGAGGTATATCTGGCATTTATTCCTTATTCCTTCAGTTCTTTTGTATCTGCTGCTGACTGGAGAGCCCTTACCAGTTTCCACTTGATTGCCTATTTCTCTCCAGATTTTTTTTCCCTTCTCTTTGGAGAGACTTAAATCTTTGCTGACAAAGTTAACTTTATACCAACTCCAAAATCAAGACTAATCCAGTAGGGATCTAATTTACCTTAAATATAGCAACCCCTATATATAGTATGAATTCAAAACAAAAAGCTGGCCAATTATATATATTGTAAATTTCATGTTAATAATATTAACAAAAGACCAGATGGTATGTATATGTGTGCTATAAATATAACTTTTCTAAATATAATCACATATAGAGATGAAAAATATTCTTCTTTAAGAAAACTCTTATATTTAGAACAGAAAATCAAACACCGCATGTTCTCACTTATAGGCAGGTGTTGAACAATGAGAACACATGGACACAGAGAGGGGAGCATCACACACTGGGGTCTGTTGTGGGGGAATAAGAGAGGCTGGGAGGGATAACATGGGGAAAATTCCAGATATAGGATGGAGGCAGCAAACCACATTGCCATATAGGTACCTATGCAACAATCCTGCATGTTCTGCACATGTACCCTAGAACCTAAAGTGCAATTAAAAAAAAAAAAATATATATATATATATATATAAACTTTTGTACTTGCCTTTAGAAAAAACTGTGTCAAGATATAATTCATATATTATACAATTCAAAGTATTTATTGCTTTGGGAATATTCAGATGTGTAGCCATCACTACAGTTTTAGAGCATTTTCATTAACTCAAAAAGAACGCCTATCACTTTTAGCAATCATCCGCCTATCCCGTCATCTCCACATCCAGCCCTAAATAAACCACTAGTCTACTTTGTTTCTATACATTTGCCTATTTGGATGTTAGATATAAGTAGAATCATATAATACATGGTCTTTTGTAACTGGCATCTTCCACTTAGCTTAATATTTTCAAGATTCATCCATGTTATCGCATGTATCAGTAATTCATTCCTATTTTGTTGTGGTGGTAAAAACACAACAACAAAATGTATCATCCTAACTGTTTTTAAGTTCAGTAATATTAAGTATATTCATATTTTTGTGAAACAGATCTTCGGAATTTTTTCAACTTGCAAATTCAAAACTCTAAATCTATTAAATAACTCTTCTTTTAGACCTCCCTCTAGCACCTGATGACTATCATTCTACTTTATTTCTACTAATTTGACTACTTTAATTGTTTATTCATTCATCTATTGAAGATTTGAGTTGCTTCCACCTCCTGTCTATTGTGAATATGGTTTCTATGAACATGGGTGTGCAAATATCTCTTCAAGACCTGCATTTAATTCTTTTTTTTTTTTGAGACAGAGTTTCGCTCTTGTTACCCAGGCTGGAGGGCAATGGCGTGATCTCTGCTCACCACAACCTCCACCTCCTGGGTTCAAGCAATTCTCCCACCTCAGTCCTGAGTAGCTGGTATTACAGGCACGTGCCACCATGCCCACCTAATTTTTTGTATTTTTAGTAGAGATGGGGTTTCACCATGTTGACCAGGATGGTCTCGATTTCTTGACCTTGTGATCCACCCACCTCGGCCTCCCAAAGTGCTGGGATTATAGGCTTGAGCCACCGCTCCCGGCCCATTTAATTCTTTTGAATACATATCCAGAAGTGGGGTTGCTGAAATCGTGTGGTAGTTCTGTTTTTAATTTTTTAAGGAATTTTCATACTATTTTACAAGTGGATACACCATTTTATAACCCCACCAGCAGTGTGCAAGGGTTTCAGTTTCCCTTATTTATATCAAAACTTTTCTGGGTTTTTTGATGGTAGCTATCCTAATGAGTGTAAGGTGATGTTCTCATTGTGATTTTCACTTTCATTTTTCTGACAATTATTGATGTTGAGCACCTTTTTATATTCTTGTTGGCTATTTATATAGCATCTGGGGAAATGACTTCAAGTCTTTTTTTAATTTTAAATTCATGTGATTTGATTTTTGTTGAGTTGTAAGAGCTCTTTATGTATTATTATTTTTATTTATTTATTTATTTATTTTCACAGGTTATTAGGGAACAGGTGGTATTTGGTTATATGATTAAGTTCTTTAGTGGTGATTTGTGAGATTTTGGTGCACCCATAGCCCAAGTAGTATACACTGTACTCAATTTGGATTTTTTTAATCCCTCACCCCCTCCGACCCTTTCCCTCCAAGCCCCCAAAGTCCATTGTATCATTTTTATGCCTTTGCCTCTTCATGGCTTAGCTCCCACTTATAAGTGAGAACATACAATGTTTTGTTTTCCATTCCTGAGTTACTTAACTTAAAATAATGGCCTCCAGTTCCATCCAGGTTGCTGCAAATGCCATTATTTTGTTCCTTTTATGGCTGAGTAGTATTCCATGGTATATATGCCACAATTTCTTTATCTAATCATTGATTGGTGGGCATTTGGGCTGGTGGTGCCCATATTTTTGCAATATATTTGCAATCGCAAATTGTGCCACTGTAAACATGCATGTGCAAGTATCTTTCGTGTACGGTGACTTCTTTTCCTCTGTGTAGACACCCAGTAGTGGGATTGCTGGATCAAACAGTAGTTCTACTTTTAGTTCTTTAAGGAACCTCCACATTGTATTCCATAATGGTTGTACGGGTTTACATTCCCACCAGTAGTGTAAAAGTGTTCCCTTTTCACCACATCCCCACCAACATCTATTATTTTTTGATTTTTTGATTATGGCCATTCTTGCAAGAGTAAGGTGGTATGACATTGCGGTTTTGATTTGCATATCCCTGATCATTGGTGATGTTGAGGATTTTTTCATGTTTGTTGGCCGTTTGTATATTTTCTTTTGAGACTTGTCTATTCATGTCCTTAGCCCATTTTTTTGATGGGATTTTTTTTCTTGCTAATTTGCTTGAGTTCCTTGTAGATTCTGGATATTAGTCCTTAGTCAGTTGTGTAAATTGTGAAGATTTTCTCCCACTCTATGGGTTGTCTGTTTACTCTGCTGATCGTTTCTTGCTGTGCAGAAACTTTTTAGATTAATTAAGTCCCACTTATTTATCAATGTTTTTGTTGCATTTGCTTTTGAGTTCTTGGTCATGAAGTCTTTGCCTAAGCCAATGTCTAGAAGGGTTTTTCCAATGTTATCTTCTAGAATTTTTATAGTTTCAGTTCTTACACTTAAGTCCTTGATTCATCTTGAGTTGATTTTTGTGTAAGGTGAGAGATGAGGATCCAGTTTCATTCTTCTACATGTGGCTTACAAATTATCCCAACACTATTTGTTGAATAGGGTGTCCTTTCCCCACTTTATGTTTTAGTTTGTTTTGTCAAAGATCAGTTGGTTTTAAGTATTTGGGTTGATTTCTCCATTCTCTATTCTCTTCCATTGGTCTGTGTGTCTATTTTTATACCAGTACCATGTTGTTTTAGTGACTGTGGCCTTATAGTATAGTTGGAAGTCAAACTATATAGTATGATGCCTCCAGATTTGTTCTTTTTGCTTAGTCTTCCTTTGGCTATGTGGGCTCATTTTTAGTTTCATATCAACTTTAGGATTGTCTTTTCTAGTTCTGTGAAGAATGATGGTAGTATTTTTATGCAAATTACATTGAATTTGTAGATTTCTTTTGGCAGTGTGGTCATTTTCACAATATTGATTCTACCAATCCATGAGCATGGGATGTATTTCCATTTGTCTGTGTTCTGTTATTTATTTCAGTAGTGTTTTGTAGTTTTCCTTGTAGAGGTATATAGTGTAATTGTAAGGGTCCAAGTTTATTCATTTGTATTTGGGTACCTGATTTTCCAGCAACATTTGTTGAAGAGACTGTCTTTTTCCCATTAAGTAGTCTTTGCACCCTTATCAAAGACCATTTGACTGTACACATAAGGGTTTATTTCTAAGTTCTCTATTCTATTCCATTATCTGTATATCTGTGTATGCCAATACCATACTGTTTTTAATACTATGGCTTCATAATATGTTTTGAAATCAGGAAATATGATTCCTCCAACTTCATTCTTTTCCACAATTGTTTTAGCTATTTGGAGTCCCTTGAGATTCCATATGAATTTTGGGGTGAGCTTTTCTATTTTTATAAACAATGTCCTTGAGATTTTGACAGGGATTGGACTGAATTTGTAGATTGCTTTGGGTAGTGTGGACATTAACAATATGAATATAGGCTGTCTTTCCATTTACTTGTCTCTGTTATTTCTTTCAGCAATGTTTAGTAGTTTTCATAAATATATCATTTCTTTTTATGGCTATGTAATCTTTCATTTTATAGATATGCTTCAGTTTGTTCATTCTTCAGGTGATGGATATTTCAGTTTCCATCTTTTGGCTATTATGAAAAATGCTGTTAAAAATAATTATGCTCAAGTTTTTGTGTGGCATTTGTTTTCACTTCTTTTCAGTCTGCCCTTGCTTTTTAAGAAGAATTGAATTTAAATAAAAGTAAAGACTGCTCTGGAAGTCCAGGATAGAAAAACACATTTTGAGTAAGATCTGTATTTGTTGCTTTGAGTAGACAGAAAGGAAATAAAAAGTGCAGTTCTTTTCCAAAGCTTGAGGAACCACACACACCAACATGAGAACTCTTACGCATCAATTTTGCAAATAGTTGCTAGCTGATTTGGATCTGTGCCCCCCTCCTCGAAATCTCATGTTGAAATGTAACTCCCAGTGCTGGAAGTGGGGCCTGGTGGGAGGTTACTGGAGCATGAGGGTGGTTTCTCATGGTTCCTTTTTTTTTTTTTAACCTTTCTCTTCTTAAGAAAAAAAACTTTAGGATTAAAAAATGATGCATTAATTGTAGAAAACATAGACATTTTTGGAAAGTAGAGCAAAGGGAATAAAAATTTTAAATCTAACATTCTTAAGTAATAAATGCTTTATATTTTCATGTATGGTTTTTTCTTCTTTTTCTATTGATATGTACAGATATATTTTAATATAGCTAAGACTATATACTGCATGTTTGACTTTACATGTTGTAAAAATATATATCATAGGAATTCTCTGTCAATGAATATTATAATATCTTTATAAATATTACTTTAGCCTGCATAATATTTCATCTTAAGAATATATAATTTTTATTTAAATACCTCTATTGTTGATAGTTTGTTTTCTTTCCATTTTTTCTATTGCTGTATGCAACTCTGAAATAAACATGTACAGAAACATTTATCCATTTTCCTAGGATAGATTTGTAGAAGTAAAACTATTAGATCAATGGGTATGAAAATGTTTAAAGCTGGCTTTTCTTTGGGTTGTTAAAGGATTAGTGACATATTAACTGAACACATCTTTGATTACTGTATAGCACCTCATATTCAGATAATCTCTGCAAGCACTTGCTGTGAATTGATTGGATGTAATCTTTTATTTCAGGCACCAGAATGCGTCTCTTCTTTCTGTCTCCTATTTCTTGGGACAGAAATCAGGAGGTCTGATTGAGTCCATTTACAAGCTGTGTCAGACAAGCACTCACGCCCATCTTGTTTATGACTGCCTGCTTACCATATTGCTCTCAATATTTACATTTTCTTTCTTTTCTCTTCCTTCAGATGGAATGGGGCGAGTCCTTGCTCAAGATGTATATGCAAAAGACAATTTACCCCCCTTCCCAGCATCAGTAAAAGATGGCTATGCTGTCCGAGGTAAATATTTTGGTCTTCTTAAACATAACCAGACTAACAGTATTTTTTTTTTTTTTTTTTTCAGATTTGTGGCACAGCCCAAGCACCCAGCAACAGTTAGATTTGTTTTCCCATGGTTGTCAGAATAACTTTATTCACAGATAACCATGTTAATCTGCACCTGTATATTTTCTGGTACAACCTTGATTAAAACTTTTCAGTTAAAGAAAAGTTATATAAAAACTTTTTTAAATTTTTTATTTTAATATTTGTGGATATATGGTATATATATTTATGGGGATGCATGAAATATTTAGATACAGGCATACAATGCATAATAATCATATCAGGTTAAATTTGGAATCCATCACATTAAGTGTTTATCCTTTGTGTTACTGAAATTCTTGCTTACAAATATACATATAGGAATAAAATAAAAACACTGTACTTCAATTTATTCTTTCAGTTCCTACACATGCCAGACAGCATACATTCCTGATCTGGAAGTTTTCCAAATGCTTTCTAGTTGAAAACATCTATATGGTCTAAGAAAAAAGAGTAGATTCCCAACACGAGGATAAAGTTGAGGTGGTCTGGTCTGCTTTCAACTCAAACATCAGTAAAGGGCTTCATGAAAAGCAGAAATGAGGGAAACCTCTAATTCTTTGGAAGATGCCATATTTCAAAGTTCTGGAGCCCCAACAGCTCACTAGTATTTAAAAGCAAATACTCAATAGCATGTTTCTGCCTAAATTCCAATCTAAGAACCCAAAATGAAAATTCAACTGAATCGCTCCGAAACTGTTGTTGATTTTCTTGGTTTTGTTTTTGTTGTTCCATGTACAACATGATGTTTTAAAATATGTAGTATACATTGTATAATGGCTCAGTTGAGCTAATTAACACATACTTTACCTCACATACTTATTTTTGTGGTGAGACTTAAAAATCTACTCTTAGGGATTTTCAAACTATGATACATTGTTACTATGTTATTGGTTATTAATTCACGGTTGATATCATTGAAGAAACATGTTTAAAATAACATTTTTGGCCAGGCACAGTGGCTCACGCCTGTAATCCTAACACTTTGGGAGGCCAAATGGGCGGAACATAAGGTCAGGAGTTCAAAACCAGTCTGACCAATGCGGTGAAACCCCATCTCTACTAAAAATACAAAAATTAGCCAGGCATGGTGGCATGTGCCTGTAGTCCCAGCTACTTGGGAAGCTGAGGCAGGAGAATCGCTTGAACCTGGGAGGCAGATGTTGCAGTGAGCCAAGATGACATCACTGTACTCCAGCCTAGACGACAGAGCGAGATTCCATCTCAAAAAAAAAAAATTGTCCAGTTTATCAGAGCTGTTAAGCATGCCAATTCCTTTTTAATGGTCAGTTATGAAGTCACTTTCTTGGTTTTGGTTTTGGTTTTTTTAACTATATTTAGCCATGAAAATACAGGTTGGGCATCCCCAATTCAAAAATCCAGAACTTGAAGTACTCCAAAATCTGAAATTTTTTGCATGTTGACATGGCACCACAAGTAAGTAGAAAATTTCATATCTGACCTTATGTGAAGCATCACAGTAAAAACACACTCAAAATTTTGTTTAGAAAAATAAGTTAAAACATTGTATAAAATTACCCACCTTTTGGCTATGTGTATGGGATATATATGAAACATAAATTAATTTGTGTTTAGACTTGGGTCTCATCCTCAAGGTACCTTACTATGTATACGCAGATATTCCAAAATTTGAAAAACATCAAGATCCAAAATACTTCTGGTCCCAAGCATTTCATATAAGGGATGATCAACCTGTAATTTTCTTTTTCTTATAATTAAATACATCCTTAATCTCCCCTGTGTGCCATCATCATCTCTTAGTAGTTATCTTTTTATGTTGGAAACAGCATAGCAAATGATTAAGGCTACAGGCTTTGAGCAAAGTTCTAGTGATAAGTGTTTTAGTATCAGTTCCATCTGTAACTTTGAGCAAATCACTTAAATTTTTGAGCCTCCATTTTCTCATCTTTAAAATTATGATAATTACAACAATACTTACTCCAGCAGGTTGTTGTAACGATTAGATGAGGTTGTAGAAAGCCTTAGTAAAGTACCCGGCACACATTAAAAAAAAAAAAGAAGAACACTTGATAATTGTTGTTTAAAATATTTAATGATAGTAACTATTATTATCACTATTATTAGTATTATAAACACATTTTCTTAAACCATCTCTGAAAAAGGAAAAACTTTTGAATTGGTACTCTCATTTTCTGTATAAATAAAATGTTAGAGAGATTGAGCTTATGTTGTTGTTTTTTTTTTCACTTCCACTAGTGTATTCTTTCTCATGATGATTATCTTGGAATCACCTCATTCAGCTTGATCTCACTAGATTAGAATACTTCTGAAATTGTCAAAGCCAGAATATAAATACCAAATTCCCAAAGGCTCCTATGGTTTTTTCTTTCAAGTTGATTTCTTCTACAGTGTTGATTAGAATAAATATTGTCCAGACAGAAAATTATTCTATTCTTGTGATAGCTTCACTGGCTCTTCTAGATTCTGGTTTTTTTCTTTTCCAACACCGTTGTCTTGAAATAGTTTCTTATTGCCCATCTAAAAAGTAAATTCTGTTTTGATCTAATAATTTGTAGCCATACAAGATTACTATAAAATGACAAAGAATTCTTACTTCCAGAGTAGAGCAAACAGCTACAGCAGATGAAACACCAGTGACAAAGAAATCTGTTTTTCATAGTCTTTTTAATATAAAATGGGAGAGTGAGGAAATAGAGACAGAATTATTCCCAAAAAGAATATTGTTCTATGATTTTTATATGAGCTAGCAGCAGCTCAATTTAAAAAAAAAAAAAAAAGGTTGCTGTTAGCTTTTCTTGTTGCCAAGAGAGCAAAGCCCCTATGAACTTTTCTGACACTGTACAACCAATCAAAAAATTTTTATGTAAAATTACCATTTAGTATCCTATTTATGCTTTTGTTTTAGAGTTGTTGTTTTGTTTTCTTTGTTGTTGTTGTTGTTATTTCACCCAAAAAAAAATGTAAAATGG
This sequence comes from Callithrix jacchus, assembly GCF_049354715.1. Classification (NCBI taxonomy): domain Eukaryota; kingdom Metazoa; phylum Chordata; class Mammalia; order Primates; family Cebidae; genus Callithrix; species Callithrix jacchus. The sequence continues at coordinate 102,031,416 of NC_133509.1, forward strand.
CATCTCAGATTGTAAACAGTCCAAGACATTATCTACCATGCAGCTGATTCACATTGTTTCTTTCTTGCCAAGGGATGCTAGTTCTTCAAGATAGGTAACATCTAAGAGAGACATAAGAGATAACCATCATGTTGATGGTTAAATCTCAAAATAGGAATGGTTAGTATGTCTGTGTGTACCATATGAACATCATAATTAAAGAAGCAAAAGTCTCCTGTAGACAAGTGGCGTGGTCTTACAACTATGCCAGATTTTCCTGTTTATACCTCCTCACCTTTGTCTGTAATTCAGGAAGGTAAACTCTACAAACCTAAAAGTTACTTTTACCATATTTAGTAATTAAGGTGATTTTCATTTCTTTAAAGGTAACTGTATTCATTAGTTTCTTTTATGTTATAAATACCACCTTCAGGCAGTGTTTTGGTAAAGAATATCCTTGAGGCGAATTGTTGTGGCTCTCTGCCACTCTCCTTTGAGTACCTCCTTCTCTCTACCCCTGTCTTCATTTACTCTTGTTCCTTTCTCCCTGCTCCCTTGATACTCCCTATTTTCTTCTCCTCTGCCTTTACCTTAGGCCTTCCAGTAATAACCAGTGGCACTCGTGAGCATTGCTAACCCTCTAGGTGTAAAGATGTTGCTAATTTGCTCTGCATCACTAAGCATTAGTCAGTATCCTTCAGACACATGTGGGATAAAACTCCAAACCAGTTGGAGGATCACTTGCTTTAAGGTATGTGAGTTCAGAAATCAAGACAATAATAAAATGACTAAGGAAATAAGTAGAAACAGCTCAAAATAAAACATTAAGAAAGAACACAATGTAAAGAAGGCAGGAATCAAGTGATGATAATATAAAATAATAGGAAGATCTGTAAATCTAAAACTGCATTAAGGTGGGAGTGAATTTGAAACATAAAAGTAGATAAAAGAAAAATCAAAGTGGCATATTTACAATTTGAATCAGTACAGTATTTTTATTCTTTACATGTTTGGAGTTTGTTTCTCCCTTCACACTGTTAAAGCTAATCATCCTCTATGCATTCACATCCTCCTATTTAGATGTGAGTGCCTATTGTCTTGCAATTTCTTTGTGGATATTAATAAAGGCAAAAATATCGCAGAACTCCAAGTTCAGCTTTCTTGAAAAAGTTCATTTGAAAGGTTTATCCTTTCAGAACTTATTTTGAGATCATTTGGAAAAAGGAATATTTTGAACAAACCAGGAATTATTTTCAGAGCCATGGTAACATACAGTTCTGAAAAGATATATTAAGAGAAAGCTTTGCCATTTGGTACAGAGAATTTTTAAAGTTTTTTTTTCTTGTTTATATTCTGATTGAAATTACTTATGGAAAATGCAAAAATAAATAAACAGGACATTTTTAAATTGCCCATTAACTTTCTCCCTGGCCCCTATTAACATTTCATGAATTTACCCCACATACCGTGAGTTAGAGTACACTAAAATTCCATATAGACAATCCACGGCCATTGTAATTTAGAGGTAGTTCTTATTCTTTCAACAGTAATCACATTTCAGGGCTTTTTTATATCCATTTGAATCCTCTTTGGCTACAAATGGTTCTGCAATTCATTTGACAGCCTATTTTGTTCCTTACTACAGGATACTTTCAATGAAAAAGAAGGCCTTATAATACAGGAGTAATACTCACATGAACAGATAGATAATTTGGAATAATTAAGTTTAGCTAATTCAAAAAGAAAATATTTAAGAAAATAATACCTCCTTTCCCAATACTAACAATTAATAGGCATTTTCCCTGGAAGATAATGGTAAAGAATACATGATGCCTTCTTACTTGTGTATCCTCTGCCCACCTCCATGCTTTCCATAAGAAAAGGTAGCCTGTTTATAATTCCAAACATTTGCCTAATTTAATACTTGAGTGTAATTGCAGCAAGTATGAATCGTCTTGTCACCTTCTCTTGTTACCTTTCCCTAGCAATCCCTCCTATAATCTTAATTTTACTATGCATATAAATACTATTATCATGTGCCTTTCTTGCAGTCTCAGATGGTGTGGTTCTATAAGCACAGTAGACAGATTACTATTTTTTCTGTCTTATTCCTCTAACACCTATTTCCTAGGACCTCTGAAAGTTATGCCATCTCTATGTGCTCTAATTAGTTCAGCCTTAAAGTGGAAATGATGATACTCTTTATTACTGAAAATAAATGAAAATAAGCTCTACAAAGAGACTTAAAGAGAGATCACTGGGGCTGGAACATGAAGAAGAAGGACAATTTCATGGCAGATAATTTGAGTATGATTGTTTTCTATATACACCATGAGTACTTATCTAGTGGTATCAACTTCATATCAAATAAATAATCAGAACTCTTCAAATAAATGGGTGAACAAAACTAAAAGTATTTTCTGGACATTAGAAAAAGCAGGACTAAGAGGGAACAGCTTCAGAGTCTTGCATTAAACATGAATTGTGTACATAATGCATATGCCATTAGGGTTTGATTTATATTGCTTTTATCACTTCCTTCTAAATTCTACGGTTGCAAAGCAAAAAACTCATTAACAGATATATCAGAATTACAAAGGAAACAATTCTATAGAAATCCTTCAAATCCATCCATCTTTTCTAATGACATACTGTGGCCTACTTTCTTTTTTTCTTTTTCTTTCCAAGCTCTAGATTCATGTGCCATCATGCCTCCACTTCTGCCCTCTCCTACCTAAACATGTAGAATTCATCTTGAAAAACTGCAACTTTTTTTAACCTGTCTCTTTTATAGATATTTTTAAATAAATACAGTCATGCACCTCATTAATATTTGGGTCAATAACAGACTCTTATATGATGGTAATCCCGTAAGATTACAATGGAGCTGAAAAATTTCTATTGCCTAGTGATGTTGTAGCCATTGTAAGGTCACATAGTACACACATTACCTTTCCTATGGTTAGATATGTTTAGATACACAAATACTTAACATTGTGTTACAGTTACCTATACAGCATTCAGTACTGTAACATGCTATATAAGTTTGTAGCCCAAGAGCAATAGGCTATACCATATAGCCTAAGTATATAATAGGCTATACCATCTAGGTTTGTGTTAGTACACTCTATGATGATATTCACACAACAAAATTGTCTAACAATGCATTCCTCAGAATATATCCCCATTGTTAAGTGACTCATGACTGTTCAACAGATTAGATAGATTGATAATTATTTTTCTGTCTTTATAAGACAAACCTTGGTGTTAATGTAAAATTCAGACTTCTGTAGTTCACTGATTTTTTTATTCCTTAATTTTCTTAGTCTGAATTTGTCTATATTCAGTTCAATCTTATAGTGCTCTGCTTCTTAAAAAGGGTAATCCATAGACCAGCAGCCTCAGCATCAGCATGTTAGAATGTAGAATCTCAGGCCTTGTCCCAGCCCTACTTAATTAGAATCTGTATATTCACAAGATCTCCAGATGATTTGCATGTATATTAAATATTGAGAAATAAGGGAAATAATAAAAATGACTCCTCTGTTGGTACCAAGAAACTTCTTTGTAGTTGGTTGACTGATTCTTCCTTAGCCAGCAACTGGAAAGATTCAGAGTAAGGTGGAGAACATAGTGCAAGTGAGCACATATTCTCTCCACAATTGGTATACTTTCCCTGATAGCAAAGACCTTGCTCCTTAGAATCACTTCAGAGCCCTTTCACATATGGACCTCCCGGAGACTCCATACTAGGCTTGCCCCAGATGACCTCCAGGTACTCGTTATTCAGTTTATTTAGAGGACTGTGCAGAACATTGATATGAGTATTTTGAGGATATCTGCATGTGTGGGAGAACAGGAGAAAAGAGAAATACTTCCCACCTAAAACTTTATGAGAATGCCAAATTCATTTCTTTATTCTTTTAACAAATATTTATTATCAACAATGAGCTAGGCACGATGCTAGACAGAATAATGACATAATCTAAGTTATAAAGAATTAATCAAAGCAGTCTCTTTTTTTTTGAGACAGGATCTCGCTATGTTGCTCCAGCTGGAGTGCAGTGGTACAATCTCAGCTCACTACAGCCTCCACTCCCTACCTCCCACCCAGTGCTCAAGCCATCTTTGTGCCTCAACCTCCCAAGTAGCTAGGACTATAAGCATGCACCACCACACCTGCTAATTTTTGTATTTTTTGTAGAGACAGGGTTTTGCCATGTTGCCCAGGTTGGTCTCAACTCCTGAGCTGAAGTGATCTGCCCAGCTGAAGCAGTCTTTATAAATATTCTTAAGATGTTGACTCAAATTTTGAAGGAAACAATATACATGGATCAGCAAAAAGTATATGTAACAAATATAGAACTTTGTGTTAGAAATTATTGCTTATTTGTTCATTCATGCATGAATCTTCTAAGAATATTTTTGGAGCCACATTCATTCATCCACCTACCATTTTGAATACTTAACATATTGAACATTTATTTAACACCTATTGTACAGCAAGTGCCAGGGATATGCAAATACTGTAAATACATTTTGAAGCCATAATTAATTTCAGGATACACTGGGAAACAAAAGAGTACGGAGGCAACTCTTGAGGGGAGAGGAGTCAAATATGACTTCATAGAGAAGATGACACTTGAGCTGAGTCTTTTTTTTTTTTTATTTTTTGAGACGGAGTTTCGCTCTTGTTACCCAGGTGGAGTGTAATGGCTCAATCTCGGCTCACCACAACCTCCGCCGCCTGGGTCCAGGCAATTCTCCTGCTTCAGCCTCCCGAGTAGCTGGGATTACAGGCATGCGCCACTGTGCCCAGCTAATTTTTTTGTATTTTTAGTAGAGACGGGGGTTTCACCATGTTGACCAGGATGGTCTACAAACTCTTGACCTCGTGATCCACCCGCCTCGGCCTCCCAAAGTGCTGGGATTACAGGCGTGAGCCACCACGCCCGGCCTGAGCTGAGTCTTAACAGCTAAAACAATCTTTAATCAGAACGCAAGAATAGGAAAAGAACACTTTAAATAGCAGAAGTAGCATATGTCATGGAGCTGAAATATGAGTTATCTTGGTACTCTCAGGGAACTATAGTACTAGCTGTTGAGAACAGCTAGAGTATAAAGTATAAGGAAGACATGAACCAAGGCCTTTGCACATAATGTTCTCTTTGTGCACAATGATGGAACACTTCCACTTTATCTTTTTCTGTCTCTCCTCCTCCTCCCTTCCCTTTCCCTCTCCCTCCTTTCCTCTCTCTCTCTGCTCCCCACTCTCTCACACACATACACACCCCTCCTTAGCTCTTACTTATTCTTCATATTAAAATCAGAAATTCTTTGATCATGCTTTCCCTTACTCCCCAGTGTAGCTCAGGTACTTTAATTGTATACTCTCATAAAACCATGTTTCTTTGCTTTGGAATGATTTTCTTAATTTGCATTTATATATTCATTAATGTGATTATTTATTTGATTAATATCTGCCTCTCCTGATGCATCAGTGGCTTTAAGAGTTTTATTTTAACCACACCCATGGGAAGAAATACATTAAATATGTATTACAAGCCAATGATACACACACACATATATAACATACCGTATATACAAATATACATACATATAAGCAAAAATAAGTTTCATGAAATAAGGGTCACCCTTACCATGTGTGCTGAAATATATTTTCTATCCTTTTCATTTAAAAATTATTTACAAGTTGATTTTAAAGTCCACCTCCATTTGTCATCCAGAATTTGAAAAACCTTATGACAGATTAGCACTGCACTAAAACAGAAACAGTGTCTAGGTTTACCCCCTACTCTCTCTCCAGCTCCTAATATAACACTTGGGCATGAAAGACACTCAGAAATTTACTGAATGAATAAAAGGAATGAAGAGCTTCAAAGATATTAATTTAAAACTGTGATTATATCTGTTTCTACCAAAAAGAAAACTGAAGGTTAGAGAGGTTTAGTAATTTTGCTGAGAGTCCCTGAAGCTAACAGTAAACAGAACCAGGATTCAGATTCAGCTTTTTTTTTTTTTTTTTTACTCTAAAACAGTGCTAATTCCCCGCTTGTGCAGGAAGTAAAAAAAAGGGAATATGGGCCAGGTGTGGTGGCTCAGGCCTGTAATCCCAGCACTTTGGGAGGCAGAAGCAGGTGGATCACCTGAGGTCAGGTATAAGAGACCAGTCTGACCAATATGATGAAAACCCTTCTCTACAAAAAAAAAAAAAGAGAGAGAGAGAGAAAAATTAGCCAGGCATGGTGGCATGCACCTGTAATCCCAGCTACTCAGGAGGCTGAGACAGGAGAATCACCTGAACTCAGGAGGCAGAGGTTGCAGTGGGCCGAGATCACACCATTGCACTCCAGCCTGGGGAACAAGAGCAGAAACTCTGTCTCAAAAAAAAAGAGAGAAAAGGTCTAGGTTGCTATAGGAGGTAGCAAAGCTGATAATTATTTCTCTACTAGAGAAATAATTTAAAATAGGTTTATTCATGTTTGAGGTACAGTTAGTGTGTAACTCTAAAGGATAACTGATGTTTTAATTCTCTACAGTAAAAAAAATTATCACTTGCTCTGACAGATAGCAAAAATAAGTGGGGGATAGAAGAAACAAGATTGGTCTGGAGTGCAGTGGTGCAATCTTGGCTTACCGCAACTTGTGCCTCCCATGTTCAAGCAATTCTCCTACCTCAGCCTCCCAAGTAGCTAGAATTACAGGCATGTGCCACCACACCCGGCTAATTTTTGTATTTTTAATAGAGATGGGGTTTCACCATGTTGGCCAGGCTAGCCTTGAACTCCCAACCTCAGGTGATCTGCCCTCCTCGGCCTTCCAAAGTGCTGGGATTACAGGCGTGAGCCACTGCACCCTGCCTGTTGCAAAACTTTTTAAACCTTTTTAAAAAATAGCCCATGAAAGTGACTTAATAAAATAACATTGCAGAAAAAACTCTTCTATAATAGTTTAAAAGTAAAAACTGAAAAATGTAATCTGACTCCAAAAAAAAACACAAGAAAGGCAAGAGTTTATTAACTGACATAATATCTATAAAATATAAAATGCAACATCTTGTGACAAAAGGGACACAGTGTTAATTTTTGTCCCTCTCCACATCAGGCTAACCAAAACCATTTATGCAAAAAAGGGATGACTTCATTATAAACAATGTTTTATATAAGCCTTTAGAAAAAATACCACTTTGTAGCTATATCAACAAACAATTAATCTAATGTCCTTTTAAAAGGAGAAAATATTATTATTTATCTGTATGATTGCAAATGTAATCTAAATATTCATAAAGTATATATTTTCTATATATATGCCCCCAGAACTCTGCAGATAACATGGAGGTAATGGTCATGCTCATAAAACTTGCTAGATAGGCATTTTTGCCCAGTAGTGTTGGTCTGAAAGCCACATCATATGTCAAGAAAACGCTTTTGAACTTCCAAGAATGTTTATGCAGCCAGCCATTGTTATACTACATATATATTTTTTTTAATAATTTTTTTCCATCCTAATTCTGGAAATTTTTTTAAATTTAAAAATAAATAGCCAATGGAAAATGTGATGCAGTACTGCCTATGTATTCTAATTCATAAACAGAATTTTGACACATTATTAAAAAATACTGTGCTACAATTATGAGACTGGATTTTAGTCCTAGCTCTATCATTAACCAGAAATTGTTGAAAGTACTTTACCTTTTCTACCTGAATTCTTTCTTTCTATAATTCATTTCCTTCAGCTGTCAAATGTAGAAAGGAATGTTCTTCCTATTTCACATTAGGAAGTCCAGACTGGGAGATAAATAAGAAAACAGTATGAAGTGTTTAAAATTTTATAGAAAAATGGAGACATACGAATATATATACCAATAGTGATAAATCCATATATATATATATATGTATGGATATCTATATATATCCATGAGTGTGCACTCACACACACATCCATACACATGGATAAGGTGGTATTTATTTAGGAAGATGGGCTAGAAGAACTTACTAGAAAAGCACAAGGGTGGAAATTATGGGGTGACAGGAAGACCAGCTCCAGTGACACCATGGCACAATTTGGCACCAGTGGTACAGTTAGGACCACTTCCTGTCAATGCATGTGAATTGCAGATACCGAACATTAAACCAGCAGTAACAAACCCATTGTCATGCCTAGGAGATCAGAAAAATATTCCACTTCTCTAAGCCTTATCAAATAATTTGAGTCAAATTTTAGAATTCCAGTATTGGGTTCTTATTCCATGCTATAGGTCCATACTGATGTTTGTTCTTGGCTCTGTTCCATCTCACAGCTGCTGATGGCCCAGGAGATCGTTTCATCATTGGGGAATCCCAAGCTGGTGAACAGGTGAGATTGACAGACCTGAAAAACACTGAATCTAATGCTAAACTTCTAACAGTATAGTCAGAAGGCTATCAAAGGGTTGAAAGTATAGTTCCCATGAGAACCAAAGGAATTATTTCTTAATTGAAAATATCCACATCTATTAATATATGGCATAGTATTATTAATATGTCTCACAGACATGCCTTACAAGCATTTTCCATCCCTGCGATAGGGTGTTCTTTTTTCCCTGGGAAAAAAAATTTTCTGAATAGAACAACAATTTCTAGGTAGTCTTCTCAGACTTTACCCCAACTTATGTTACAAACAGGGAAATTTAGAAGAATAGACTCTGACTAATTATTTACTTTTTCTCACTTGGAATCTAGCCAGGGAACAAGTATACATATACTTACATTAAGAAATGAAGCAGCCGGGCATGGTGGCTTACACCTGTAATCCCAGCACTTTGGGAGGCCGAGGCGAATGGATCACTTGAGGCCATGAGTTCAAGACCAGCCTGGCCAACGTGGTGAAACCCTGTCTCTACTAAAAAAGAGAAACCAGAAAAAATAGCCAGATGTGGTAGTGCACACCTGTAATCCCAGCTACATGGGAGACTGAGGCATGAGAAAGCCTGAACCCAGGAGACAGAGGCTGCTTGCAGTGAGCCCAGATCACACCACTGCACATTAGCCTGGGCAACAGAGTGAGACTCTGTCTAAAAAAAAAAAATGAAGCAGTAATGGGCCACAATGGAAATAAAAGTGCATTTGACACTTTGAGACCAGTGATTGGCCACTTAATTGAAAAAAAATCAGTTAAGTGGGAAATTTTCTATATCTTTAAAATAAATATAAATTTAACTTAAATAAATATCAGTCAATAATTTGATGAAGAGCCAAGGCCCTTCTTTTAAATAAGTATGCTATTTTAATTTCTTTTGGGTTTTTTTTTTTTTAACTACTCCATAGACAGAGCAGCCCCAAGGGCTGCTGGTTGCCCATTTTTATAGTTATTCTTGATTATATGCCAAACAAGGGGTAGATTATTCATGCCTCCCCTTTTTTTATTGCATTTTAGGTTTTGGGGTACATGTGAAGAACATGCAAGATTGTTGCATAGGTACACACATGGCAGTGTGCTGCCTTCCTCCCCTTCATCTATATCGGGCATTTCTCCCCATGCTATCTCTCCCCAACTCCCCACCCCCTACTGTCCCTCCCCTATTTCCCCCCAACAGACCCCAGTGTGTGATGCTCCCCTCCATGTGTCTATGTGTTCTCATTGTTCAACACCCACCTATGAGTGAGAACATGCGGTGTTTGATTTTCTGTTCTTGTGTCAGTTTGCTGAGAATGATGGTTTCCAGGTTCATCTATGTCCCTACAAAGGACACAAACTCATTGTTTTTGATGGCTGCATAATATTCCAGGGTGTATATGTGCCACATTTTCCCTGTCCAGTATATTGTCTCGTATGGACATTTGGGTTGGTTCCAGGTCTTTGCTATTGTAAACAGTGCCACTATGAACATATGTGTGCATGTGTCTTTATAATACAATGATTTATAATCCTTTGGGTATATACCCAGTAATGGGATTGCTGGGTCAAATGGAATTTCTGTTTCTAAATCCTTGAGGAAGCACCACAATGGTTGAACTAACTTACACTCCCACCAACAGTATAAAAGTATTCCTGTTTCTCCACATCCTCTCCAGCATCTGTTGTCTCCAGATGTTTAATGATCGCCATTCTAAGTGGCATGAGATGGTATCTGAGTGTAGTTTTGATTTGCATTTCTCTAATGACCAGTGATGATGAGCATTTTTTCATATGTTTGCTGGCCTCTCATGTATGTCTTCTTTTTTTTTGGAGACGGAGTTTCGCTCTTGTTACCCAGGCTGGAGTGCAATGGCGCAATCTCAGCTCACCACAACCTCCGCCTCCTGAGTTCAGGCAATTCTCCTGCCTCAGCCTCCTGAGTAGCTGGGATTACAGGCACGCGCCACCGTGCCCAGCTAATTTTTTGTATTTTTAGTAGAGACGGGGTTTCACCATGTTGACCAAGATGGTCTTGATCTCTTGACCTCGTGATCCACCCACCTCGGCCTCTCAAAGTGCTGGGATTACAGGCGTGAGCCACCACGCCTGGACATATGTCTTCTTTTATAAAGTGTTCATATCCTTCGCCCACTTTTGAATGGGCTTGTTTGTTTTTTCTTGTAAATCTGTTTTAGTCCATTGTAAATTCTGGATATCAGCCCTTTGTCAAATGGGTAGACTGCAAAAGTTTCTTCCCATTCTGTTGATTGCAGATTAACTCTAATGACTTTCTTTTGCTGTGCAGAAGCTGTGGCATTTGATTAGGTCCCATTTGTCTATTTTGGCTTTTGTTGCCAATGCTTTTGGTGTTTTGGTCATGAAGTCCTTGCCTACGCCTATGTCCTGAATGGTTTTGCTAGATTTTCTTCTAGGGTTTTTATGGTGCCAGGTCTTATGTTTAAGTCTTTAATCCATATGGAGTTAATTTTAGTGTAAATTGTCAGGAAGGGGTCCAGTTTCTGCTCTGGCTAGCCAGTTTTCCCAACACCATTTGTTAAACAGAGAATCCTTTCCCCATTGCTTGTTTTTGTAAGGTTTGTCAAAGATCGGATGATTGTAGATATGTTATGTTGCCTCCAAGGCCTCTGTTTTGGTACCAGTACCATGCTGTTTTGATTACTGTAGCCTTGACGTATAATTTGAAGTCTGGTTGTGTGATGCCTCCCGCTGTGTTCTTTTTGCTTAGAATTGACTTGGCTATGCGGGCTCTCTTTTGCTTCCATATGAAGTTTAAGGTGTTTGTTTCCAGTTCTGTGAAGAAGGTCATTGGTAGCTTGATGGGGATAGCGTTGAATCTGTAAATTACCTTGGGCAGTATGGCCATTTTCATGATATTCTTCCTGACCATGAACATGGAATGTTTCTCCATCTGTTTGTGTCCTCTCTTATTTCGTTGAGCAGTGATTTGTAGTTCTCCTTGAAAAGGTCCTCTATGTTTCTTGTTAGTTGTATTCCTAGGTATTTTGTTCTCTTTGTAGCAATTGCGAATGGCAGTTCATTCTTGATTTGGCTCTCTTTAAGTCTGTTATTGGTGTGTAAGAATGCTTGTGATTTCTGCACATTGATTTTGTATACTGAGATTTTACCGAAGTTGCTTTTCAGTTTCAGGAGATTTTGGGCTGAGACAATGGGGTCTTCTAGACATACAATCATGTCATCTGCAAACAGAGACAATTTGACTTCCTCCTTTCCTATTTGAATACCTTTTATTTCTGTTTCTTGCCTGATTGCTCTGGCTAGAACTTCCAGTACTATATTGAATAGGAGTGGTGAGAGAGGGCATCCTTGTCTAGTGCCAGATTTCAAAGAGAATGCTTCCAGTTTTTACCCATTCAGTATGATATCGGCTGTTGGTTTGTCATAAATAGCTTTTATTATTTGGAGATACGTTCTGTCAATACCTAGTTTATTGAGGGTCTTTAGCATAAAGGGCTGTTGAATTTTCTTGAAGGCCTTCTCTGCATCAATTGAGATAATCATGTGGTTTTTGTCTTTGGTTCTCTTTTTGTGGTGAATTATGTTTATAGACTTGCATATGTTGAACCAGCCTTGCATCCCCAGGATGAATCCTGCTTGATCATGGTGGATAAGCTTTTTGATGTGCTGCTGCAAGCAGCTTGCCAGTATTTTATTGAATATTTTTGCATCTATGTTCATCATGGATATTGGCCTGAAGTTTTCTTTTCTTGCTGAGTCTCTGCCAGGTTTTGGTATCAGGATAAGGTTGGTCTCATAAAATGATTTGGGAAGGATTTCCTCTTTTTGGATTATTTTGAATCATTTTAGAAGGAATGGTACCAGCTCCTCTTTGTATGTCTGGTAGAATTCTGCTGTGAACCCATCTGAACCTGGGCTTTTTTTGTGTGGTAGGCTCTTAATTGCTTCCTCAACTTCCGACCTTGTTACTGTTCTATTCAGGGTTTCGACTTCTTCCTGGTTTAGGCTTGGGAGGATGCAAGTGTCCAGGAATTTATCCATTTCTTCCAGGTTTACTAGTTTATGTACATAGAGTTGTTTTTAATAATCTCTGATGATGGTTTGAATTTCTGTGGAGTCTGTGGTGATATCCCCTTTATTATTTTTTATTGCATCTATTTGGTTATTCTCTCTTTTCTTTTTTATTAATCTGGCTAGTGGTCTATTTTGTTGATCTTTTTGAAAAACCGGCTCCTGGGTTTATTGATTTTTTGAAGGGTTTTTTGTGTCTCTATCTCCTTCAGTTCTTCTCTGATCTTAGTTATTTCTCCTCTTTTCCTGGTTTTGAGTTTTTTGTTTTGTTTTTTTTAATTTTTTATTGCATTTTAGGTTTTGGGGTACATGAGCAGAGCATGCAAAACAGTTGCATAGGTACACACATGGCAGTGTGTTTTCCTTCCTTTCTCCTTTTCACCCACATTTGGCATTTCTCCCCAGGCTATCCCTCCCCACCGCCCCCTCCCACCGGCCCTCCCCTTTTCCCCCCAATAGACCCCAGTGTTTAGTACTCCCCTCCCTGTGTCCATGTGTTCTCATTTTTCATCACCCGCCTATGAGTGAGAATATGCGGTGTTTCATTTTCTGTTCTTGTGTCAGTTTGCTGAGGATGATATTCTCCAGATTCATCCATGTCCCTACAAAAGACACAAACTCATCATTTCTGATTGCTGCATAATATTCCATGGTGCATATATGCCACATTTTTCCAATCCAGTCTGTTATCAATGGGCATTTGGGTTGATTCCAGGTCTTTGCTATTGTAAGCAGTGCTGCAATGAACATTCGTGTACATGTGTCCTTATAGTAGAACGATTTATAGTCTTTTGGATATATACCCAGTAATGGGATTGCTGGGTCAAATGGAATTTCTATTTCTAAGGCCTTGAGGAATCACCACACTGTCTTCCACAATGGTTGAACTAATTTACACTCCCACCAGCAGTGTAAAAGTGTTCCTTTTTCTCCACATCCTCTCCAGCATCTGTTGTCTCCAGATTTTTTAATGATCACCATTCTAACTGGCTTGAGATGGTATCTCAATGTGGTTTTGATTTGCATCTCTCTGATGACCAGTGACGATGAGCATTTTTTCATATGATTGTTGGCCTCATATATGTCTTCTTTCGTAAAGTGTCTGTTCATATCCTTTGCCCACTTTTGAATGGGCTTGTTTGTTTTTTTCCTGTAAATCTGTTTGAGTTCTTTGTAAATTCTGGATATCAGCCCTTTGTCAGATGGGTAAACTGCAAAAATTTTTTCCCATTCTGTTGGTTGCCGATCCACTCTAGTGACTGTTTCTTTTGCCGTGCAGAAGCTGTGGAGTTTCATTAGGTCCCATTTGTCTATTTTGGCTTTGTTGCCAATGCTTTTGGTGTTTTGTTCATGAAGTCCTTGCCTACTCCTATGTCCTGGATAGTTTTGCCTAGATTTCCTTCTAGGGTTTTTATCGTGCCGGGTCTTATGTTTAAGTCTTTAATCCACCTGGAGTTAATTTTACTGTAAGGTGTCAGGAAGGGGTCCAGTTTCTGCTTTCTGCACATGGCTAGCCAGTTTTCCCAACACCATTTGTTAAACAGGGAATCCTTTCCCCATTGCTTGTTTTTGTCAGGTTTATCAAAGATTGTATAGTTGTAGATATGCTGTGTTGCCTCCGGTGCCTCTGTTTTGTTCCATTGGTCTATATTTCTGTTTTGGTACCAGTACCATGCTGCTTTGATTACTGTAGCCTTGTAGTATAGTTTGAAATCCGGTAGTGTGATGCCACCCACTGTGTTCTTTTTGCGTAGAATTGACTTGGCTATGTGGGCTCTCTTTTGGTTCCCTATGAAGTTCATGGTGGTTTTTTCCAGTTCTGTGAAGAAAGTCAATGGTAGCTTGATGGGGATAGCATTGATTCTGTAAATTACTTTGGGCAGTATAGCCATTTTCACGATATTAATTCTTCTTAACCATGAACATGGAATGTTTCTCCAACTATTTGTGTCCTCTCTGATTTCGTTGAGCAGTGGTTTGTAGTTCTCCTTGAAGAGGTCCCTTACGTTCCTTGTGAGTTGTATTCCAAGGTATTTTATTCTTTTTGTAGCAATTGTGAATGGCAGTTCATTCTTGATTTGGCTTTCTTTAAGTCTGTTATTGGTGTATAGGAATGCTTGTGATTTTTGCACATTGATTTTATATCCTGAGACTTTGCTGAAGTTGCTTATCAGTTTCAGGAGTTTTTGGGCTGAGGCGATGGGGTCTTCTAGGTATACTATCATGTCGTCTGCAAATATAGACAATTTGGCTTCCACCTTTCCTATTTGAATGCCCTTTATTTCTTTTTCTTGACTGATTGCTCTGGCTAGAACTTCTAGTACTATATTGAATAGGAGTGGTGAAAGAGGGCATCCTTGTCTAGTGCCAGATTTCAAAGGGAATGCTTCCAGTTTTTGCCCATTCAGTACGATATTGGCTGTTGGTTTGTCATAAATAGCTTTTATTACTTTGAGATACGTTCCATCAATACAGAGTTTATTGAGGGTTTTTAGCATAAAGGGCTGTTGAATTTTGTCAAATGCCTTCTCTGCGTCAATTGAGATAATCATGTGGTTTTTGTTTTTGGTTCTGTTTATGTGGTGAATTACGTTGATAGACTTGCGTATGTTGAACCAGCCTTGCATCCCCAGGATGAATCCTACTTGATCATGATGAATAAGTTTTTTGATTTGCTGTTGCAATCGGCTTGCCAATATTTTATTGAAGATTTTTGCATCTATGTTCATCATGGATATTGGCCTGAAGTTTTCTTTTCTTGTTAGGTCTCTGCCGGGTTTTGGTATCAGGATGATGTTGGTCTCGTAAAATGATTTGGGAAGGATTCCCTCTTTTTGGATTATTTGAAATAGTTTTAGAAGGAATGGTACCAGCTCCTCTTTGTGCGTCTGGTAGAATTCGGCTGTGAACCCATCTGGACCTGGGCTTTTTTTGTGTAGTAGGCTCTTAATTGCTGCCTCAACTTCTGACCTTATTATTAGTCTATTCATAGTTTCAGCTTCCTCCTGGTTTAGGCTTGGGAGGACACAGGTGTCCAGGAATTTATCCATTTCTTCCAGGTTTACTAGTTTATGCGCATAGAGTTGTTTGTAATATTCTCTGATGATCGTTTGAATTTCCGTGGAATCTGTGGTGATTTCCCCTTTATCGTTTTTTATTGCATCTATTTGGTTGTTCTCTCTTTTCTTTTTAATCAATCTGGCTAGTGGTCTGTCTATTTTGTTGATCTTTTCAAAAAACCAGCTCTTGGATTTATTGATTTTTTGAAGGGTTTTTCGTGTCTCAATCTCCTTCAGTTCAGCTCTGATTTTAGTTATTTTTTGTCTTCTGCTGGGTTTTGAGTTTTTTTGATCTTGCTCCTCTAGCTCTTTTGATTTTGACGATATGGTGTCAATCAATTTTGGATCTCTCCATTCTTCTCATATGGACACTTATTGCTATATACTTTCCTCTAGAGACTGCTTTAAATGTGTCCCAGAGATTCTGGCATGTTGTGTCTTTGTTCTCATTGGTTTCGAAGAACTTCTTTATTTCTGTCTTCATTTCATTGTTTACCCAGTCAACATTCAAGAGGCAGTTGTTCAGTTTCCATGAAGCTGTGCGGTTCTGGGTCAGTTTCTGAATTCTGAGTTCTAACTTGATTGCACTATGGTCTGAGATGCTGTTTGTTATGATTTCAGTTGTTTTGCATTTGCTGAGCAGGGCTTTACTTCCAATTATGTGGTCAATTTTAGAGTAGGTGTGATGTGGTGCTCAGAAGAATGTATATTCTGTGGATTTGGGGTGGAGAATTCTGTAAATGTCTATCAGGTTTGCTTGTTCCAGGTCTGAGTTCAAGCCCTGGATATCCTTGTTGATTTTCTGTCTGGTTGATCTGTCTAATATTGACAGTGGAGTGTTAAAGTCTCCCACTATTATTGTGTGGGAGTCTAAGTCTCTTTGTAAGTCTTTAAGAACTTGCCTTATGTATCTGGGTGCTCCTGCATTGGGTCCATATATGTTTAGGATCATTAGCTCTTCTTGTTGTATCGATCCTTTTACCATTATGTAATGGCCTTCTTTGTCTCTTTTGATCTTTGTTGCTTTAAAGTCTATTTTATCAGAGATGAGAATTGCAACTTTTGCTTTTCTTTGCTCTCCATTTGCTTGGTAAATCAAGCTCTCCATCCCTTTATTTTGAGCCTTTGTGTATCCTTGCATGTGAGATGGGTTTCCTGGATACAGCACACTGATGGGTTTTGGATTTTTATCCAATTTGCCAGTCTGTGTCTTTTGATTGGTGCGTTTAGTCCATTTACATTTAGGGTTAATATTGTTATGTGTGAATTTGATACTGCCATTTTGATGTTAAGTGGCTGTTTTGCCCGTTAGTTGTTGTAGATTCTTCATTATGTTGATACTCTTTAGCATTTAATGTGATTTTGGAATGGCTGGTGCTGGTTGTTTCTTTCTATGTGTAGTGCCTCTTTCGGCAGCTTTTGTAAAGCAGGCCTGGTGGTGACAAAATCTCTGAGTACTTGCTTGTTCACAAAGGATTTTATTTTTCCTTCCCTTATGAAGCTCAGTTTGGCTGGATATGAAATTCTGGGTTGAAAGTTCTTTTCTTTAAGAATGTTGAATATTGGCCCCCACTCTCTTCTGGCTTGTAGTGTTTCTGCCGAGAGATCTGCTGTGAGTCTGAGGGGCTTCCCTTTGTGGGTTACCCGACCTTTCTCTCTGGCTGCCCTTAGTATTTTCTCCTTTATTTCAACCTTGTTGAATCTGACGATTATGTGCCTTGGGGTTGCTCTTCTTGCGGAATATCTTTGTGGTGTTCTCTGTATTTCCTGCAATTGAGTGTTGGCCTGTCTTGCTAGGTGGGGGAAATTTTCCTGGATGATGTCCTGAAGAGTATTTTCCAGCTTGGATTCATTCTTTTCATCCCCTTCTGGTACACCTATCAAACGTAGGTTAGGTCTTTTCACATAGTCCCACATTTCTTGGAGACTTTGTTCATTCCTTTTTGCGCTTTTTTCTCTAATCTTGGTTTCTCGTTTTATTTCATTGAGTTGGTCTTTGACTTCAGATATTCTTTCTTCTGCTTGGTCAATTCAGCTATTGAAAGTTGTGCATGCTTCGCGAAGTTCTCGTATTGTGTTTTTCAGCTCCTTTAATTCATTCATATTCCTCTCTAAGTTATCCATTCTTGTTATCACTTCCTCAAATCTTTTTTCATATCTTTTTTCAAGTTCCTTAGTTTCTTTGCATTGATTTAATACATGTTCTTTTATCTCACTAAAGTTTCTCATTATCCACCTTCTGAAGTCTAATTCCGTCATTTCGTCACAGTCATTCTCTGTCCAGCTTTGTTCCCTTGCTGGTGAGCAGTTTTGGTCCTTTCTAAGAGGCGAGGTGTTCTGGTTTCGGGTGTTTTCCTCCTTTTTGCGCTGGTTTCTTCCCATCTTTGTGGATTTATCCACTTGTCATCTGCATAGTTGCTGACTTTTCTATTGGGTCTCTGAGTGGACGCCCAGATTGTTGATGATGAAGTATTTCTGTTACTTGGTTTTCCTTCTAACAGTCTAGCCCCTCTGCTGTAGGACTGCTGAGGTCCACTCCAGGCCCTGCTTGTCTGGGGTGCACCTATAGCAGCTGCGGAACAGTGAGGGATGCTACGAGTTTCTTTTTCTGCTATCTTTGTCCCAGGATGATGCCTGCCAAATGTCAGTCTTTTGGATATAGAGGGGTCAGGGAGCTGCTTGAGGAGACAGTCTATACTTTATAGGAGCTCAATTGCTGAGCTGTGAGCTCTGTTGTTCATTCAGGGATGTTAAGCTGCTATGTTTGATTCTGCTGCAACCGAGCTCATTAAAAAAAAACCTTTTTTTCTCAAATGCTCTGTCTTGGGGGGTTCAGGCTTTATTTTTGGATGTCCATTGAGGTGTTCTGCCCAGCTAGGAGGCAGTCTAGTCACTGTTTGCCTGCCGAGGCTCCACCCTGCTGTTGTGTGGTTCGCCCTGTTGCTGCAGGCTCTGCTCTCCTGCTGCGGTCTCCGCCACAGGCTATGCCCTGCGGCGGAGTCTCTTTGTTGTAGCGGGTTGCCTCAGCAATGGCAGGCTGCGTCAGCAGTGGGCGTGTATCTCAGTAGGGGCGGGTTGCCTCGGCATTGGCAGGCTGCGTCAGCAGTGGGCGTGTATCTCAGTAGGGGCGGGTTGCCTCTGTAATGGTGGACGCCCCTCCCCCACAGAGCGTCTCAGGGACTGTCTGCACAGGGAGCATTTGGAATTGCGGTTTTGTCCGTCCCACTGAGCTACCCCAAACGCTGTGTCCCTGCCATTTCCTTGGCTGGCCCACTGTCCAAGTCCCGTTCAGTCTCAAGTCCAGCCCTCTCAAGTCTCAGGTTGCCGGTTCAACAGGGCACCCAGATAAGCGCGCCCTGTGGGGACCGCTGGGTAGGGCCGGCCGCCGCCACCCCGGCTGCTGGCTTCTCCAGGCAGTACCTCTGCCTGGCGTCCCACGTCTCCTTTATACTTGGGAAGTTCCCCGTTCTGTGGGCAACAAAGATCAGTCTGGAAATGCAGCTCTGACTCACCTCTCCGCGGATTCAATGAGAGCTTCAATCCTGGGTTGTTCTCACAGCACCATCTTGAGTCCTCCTGGTTTTGAGTTTTTTTAATCTTCCTCCTCTAGCTCTATCAATTTTGACAATAGGATGTCAATTTTAGATCTCTCTTTGCTTCTCATATGGGCATTTATTGCTATATATTTTCCTCTAGAGACTGCTTTAAATGTGTCCCAGTGATTCTGATATATTGTGTCTTCGTTCTCATTGGTTTCAAAGAACATCTTTATTTCTGCCTTTATTTCATTGTTTATACAGTCAACATTCAAGAGCCAGTTGTTCAGTTTCCATGAAGCTCTGTGGTTCTGAGTTAGTTTCTGAATTCTGAGTTCTAACTTGATTGCACTGTGGTCTGAGAGACTGTTTGTTATGATTTCCATTCTTTTGCATTTGCCAAGGAGTTATTTACTTCCAATTATATGGTCAATTTTAGAGTTAGGTGCGATGTGGTACTGAGAATAATGTATATTCTGTGGATTTGGGGTGGGGAGTTCTGTAAATGTCTATTGAGTTTGCTTGTTTCAGGTCTGAGTTCAAGTTCTTGATATCCTTGTTAATTTTCTGTCTCAGTGATCTGTCTAATATTGACAATGGGGTGTTAAAGTCTCCCACTATTATTGTATGGAGTCTAAGTCTCTTTGTAAGTCATTAAGAACTTGCCTTATGTATCTGGGTGCTCCTATATTGGGTGAGTATATATTTAGGATCGTTAGCTCTTCTTGTTGCATTGATCCTTTTACCATTATGTAATGTCCTTCTTTGTCTCTTGATCTTTGTTGCTTTAAAGTCTATTTTATCAGAGACGAGAATTGCAACTCCTGCTTTTTTTTTTTTTTTTTTTTTTTTTGCTCTCCATTTGCTTGGTAAATCTTCCTCCATCCCTTTATTTTGAGCCTTTGTGTATCCTTGCATGTGAGATTGGTTTCCTGGATACAGCACACTGATGGGTTTTGGCTTTTTATCCAGTTTGCCAGTCTGTATCTTTCAATTGTGAATTTGATACTGCATTTTGATGCTAGCTGGCTGTTTTGCCCATTAGTTGATACAGTTCCTTCATTATGGTGATGCTCTTTGGTATGTTTTTGGAGTGGCTGATACTAGTTGTTCCTTTCTATGTGTAATGCTTCTTTCAAGAGCTCTTATAAAGCAGCCCTGGTGGTGATGAAATCTCTCAGTACTTGCCTGTTCGCAAAGGATTTTATTTTTCCTTCACTTCTGAAGCTTAGTTTGGCTGGATATGAAATTCTGGGTTGAAAGTTCCTTTCTTTAAGGATGTTGAATATTGGCCCCCACTCTCTTCTGGCCTGTGGAGTTTCTGCTGAGAGATCTGCCGTGAGTGTGATGGGCTTCCCTTTGTGGGTAACCCGACCTTTCTCTCTGGCTGCCCTTAGCATTTTCTCCTTCATTTCAACCATAGTGAATCTGATGATTATGTGCCTTGGGGTTGCTCTTCTTGAGGAATATATTTGTGGTGTTCTCTGTATTTCCTGGACTTGAATATTGGCCTGCCTTGCTAGGTTGAAGAAGTTTTCCTGGATAGTATCCCGAAGAGTATTTTCTGGCTTGGATTCATTCTCTACGTCACCTTCAGGTACACCTATCAAACGTAGATTAGGTCTTTTCACATAGACACATATTTCTTGGAGACTTTTTTCTCTAATCTTGCTTCTCGTTTTATTTCATTGAGTTGATCTTCTACCTCTGATATCCTTTCTTCTGCTTGGTCAGTTTGGCTGTTGAAACTTGTGTATGCTTCGCGAAGTTCTCGTGTTGTGTTTTTCAGCTCCATCAATTCACTTATATTCCTGTCTAAGTTGTCTATTCTCGTTAGCATTTTGTCAGGTCTTTTTTCATCGTTCTTAGTTTCTTTACATTGGGTTAGAACATGTTCTTTTAGCTAAGAGAAGTTTCTTATTACCCACCTTTTGAAGCCTGATTCTGTCAATTCATCACACTCATTCTCCATCCAGCCTTGTTCCCTTACTGGTAAGGAGTTTTGATCCCTTGTAGGAGGAGAGGCGTTCTGGTTTCAGATGTTTTCATCCTTTTTGCGCTGTCTTCTTCCCATCTTTGTGGATTTATCCACCTGTCGTCTTTGTAGTTGTTGGCTTTCAGATTGGGTCTCTGAGTGGAAGTCCCATTTGTTGATGATTAAGTTATTTCTGTTTCTTAGTTTTCTTTCTAACAGTCTGACCCCTCTGCTGTAGGACTGCTGAGGTCTACTCCAGGCCCTGCTTGCCTGGGGATCACCTGCAGCAGCTGCAGAACAGTAAGGGTTGCTGCCAGTTTCTTCCTCTGCTATGTTTGTCCCAGACGGATAGCCGCCACATATCAGTCTGAGCTCTTTTTTATGAAGTGACTCTTTGGACATATGGGGGTCAGGGAGCTGCTTGAGGAGACAATCTGTCCTTTATAGGTGCTCAAGTGCTGAGCTGTGAGCTCCATTTTTCATTTAGAGCTGCTGGGCAGGTACATTTATGTCTGCTGCAGCAGAACTCATAAACCCCTTTTCTTTCCCAGGTGCTCTGTCCTGGGGATTTAGGGCTTTATTTATCAGTTTCCATTGTCCTGCTGCCTTTTTTTCAGGGCTGCTCTGCCCAGCGAAGAGGCAGCCTAGTCACTCTCTGCCTGCAGAGGCTTTGCTGAGCTGCTGTGGGCTCCACCTAGCTGCTGTGTGAACTTCCCTGCAGTCCTGTTTATACGGCTGTAGTTAGAACTGCCTCGGCAATGGTGGGCCACCTCTGTAATGGTGGACTCTCTCTGTAATGGCGGGTTGCCTCGGCAATGGCGGACTGCCTCAGCAATGGCCGACTACCTCCATAGTGATGGAGTGCCTCGGTAATGGCGGATGCCCCTTTCCCACAGAGCTGGGCCTTCCCAGGTTCAGCTGTGCTTGCTATGGAACTCTCAACCCAGAGCATTTCCAATTGCTGTTTTTTTGTGGGGGTGGGACCAGCCAAGCCTGATCACCTGGCTCCCTCCCTCAGAGCCCTTTTTTTGTTGAACGGTCAACTCTTTCCCAGGTGTTCCAGTCGCCTGTTGAAAAGGCGCTGGGAT
Source organism: Callithrix jacchus (assembly GCF_049354715.1). NCBI lineage: Eukaryota > Metazoa > Chordata > Mammalia > Primates > Cebidae > Callithrix > Callithrix jacchus. The sequence continues at coordinate 102,053,518 of NC_133509.1, forward strand.
CCATGTGATTTCCCATGCGGCGACCCACTGCACCAGCTGAAACAGCGGCGCTGAGATTAGTGGCACTTTTTTGCCATGTAATCTCCTGGCCTGACTCCCTGTTTCAGTCCCCTTTTTAATCAGATTAGTGGGCAACTCTGCCTTTCCGGAGCTCCACTTGCCAGCTAAAATGGCACCCAGACCCGTGTATTTTGTATGGAGAACCACCGCACCAGGGTGCCAGCAAAACAGCCGCGCCAACCAAAACAGCTGCGCTGGCGACCCATGGGGCTCCTCCACCTGGGAATCTCCTGGTATGTGGGCAATAAAAATCCGTCTGGAAATGCGGTGTCCACTCACCCTCTGCGCTTTCACTGGGAGCTGCAATCCTGAGCTGCTCCTAATCGGCCATCTTGAATCCCCCTCTCAGGTCTTTCTTAACATAAACTACACAAAAGGCAATGTCTATGATTTCCATTTTGTTTCATTTCAAGTAGAAAAAAAAATAAACTGAAAGATACTTGCAATACATAGAAGAGCAGAATCCTTTTAGATTTTTATTACATTTTACACTCTTTTACAGTTTCCTCACTCACACCTAATTTTACAGCATTTCTTTTTAGCAGCATTTTTAATGGATGTTTCCAAAAGTTTTTACTTAATTTTTTTTTAGTGTAAGAAAAAATGTCTATATTTATTACACTGAACAATTCTGACCACCAACAACCAATTGGGGGGCAGGAGAGAAGAACATCTTGCTTTTCAACAAACGTTTCTCTCACATTTTTGAGAATTCTTTCCCAGACGTATCACACCTGTATTATGACAGTTACAAATTTTCCAACTCTGCCACTCCTTCCAGTGCATTATTTTTAGTATCTTCATTAAAGGGGCAAAAGAAAAAAGATCCCCTAGCTGTAATAATGAAACAATGTTGGAAACAGTCATTAAAATAGGACAAGTGAAAAAAAGACCTGTTCACAGACTTTCAGGACTATAAATGTAGGAAGTACACAAAAAAAATTAAAAATTTATTATACTCAATAGAATACATGAAATATGTACAGCTTTTTGTATGTCAGTCATACCTAAGTAGTTTTCACAACAAATGATCCAACCCATACCACCAACTAATAAAGAAAACAACAAACAAATGAGTCATGCAAAAGAAAAATCATACATTTTGGTTTACTCCTACTTTGAGTTACGAACACTAACAATAATTTGCATGCAATGAATACGGTTCCCTAAATACAACAGATGAATTATTTTATATATACATCTTATTTTTATTTATGGAGAACTGGTTAATAGACAGATTTTAAGTTCAATATATCATGTATTTATGAGTGGGAAGCAACTTCAAACATTTTAAACACCAGAAATATTGAAAACAATTCGAAGTGAAATAATACAAAGTGCCTTGTGTATTGATCCTGGAGTCAAACCATAGAAATCTCAGGTTACTAAGAGAACTTTGAAAAATATTGTTTTGAATATTAAAAATCATGTTTGGGGGAGGGAGAAAATTAATAGCCTTCCTTTGCCTTAAAATACATTTTATGAAATTGAATTGGAATGATGCAGCTCCTAGTCAGTGTTCAGAGGAGGGAAAAATTGAGCATAGGAGCAAACTATTGTTTTCCTCAACTCCTTCACAATGCTCAGCTGAAGAAGTTCACACTTAAAAGAGCTGCTGAAGGCCAGGCTCCATGGCTCATGCCTGTAATCCAAGCATTTTGAGAGGCTGAGGTGGGTGGTTCACTCGAGGCCAGGAGTTTGAGACCAGCCTGGTTAACATAGTGAAACCCCCTCTCTAATAAAAAATACAAAAAAAATTGGCTGAGTATGGTGGTGGTGCCTGTAATCCCAGATACTCAGGAGTCTCAGACAGCAGAATCACTTGAACCCAGGAGGCAGAGACTGCACTGAACTGAGATCACACCATTGCACTCCAGCCTGGGCAACAGAGCAAGACACTGTCTCAAACAAACAAAAAAGCTGCTGACGTCATTTCTGTTTTAGAAAGGTAGTATAAATGAGTTTTTCTACATATTAATTACAATTTATCATAATTTGTGAAATGTTTTCCCCATTTTTAAATGTAAGAGTCTATATCTGTCTCCACTCACAAAGCAACAGGCACTACTAGGGGTCTTAGGCTAACATCTACCACCCCATCAGTCTACATGGCCCATAAATAGGTGTGAAGGGGACCAGAGTTCACCTGTCAGCAACACCACGAAATCCGACTCTCCAGTCTTTCTGCCATTAATTCCCATGGATGTGGCCTTTTCCCTGATATTCTATTCCCATTGGAGGCTTTTTATTAAGACCTTATTCCTGTGAACACATTTGGGGCACAACATACTGTCTTCAAGGTGTGGAGGTGGAAAATTGGAGGCACTCACTCTCCCTTCTTGCTTCTCTGGGACCCAGGCCTGACCAGCATGAAACTGCAGGTGAACCCAAACATCTGTGTCTGCAGGGAGACGTTTCCCCTGGACCACACACCACCACCTGACACCACAGGCCTCTTGTGGAGATTCCACTGTCTCTGGCATCCTTGCCCTTGCTGAAATTCTCACCCAGGAGGCCAGCAAAGCCTCTGAGCCAGAAGTTGACACCACAACTATATTAGCTCCCTCAAGGAGAGCAGTGGACTTTTCCAGGGCAGGCAGCCCCTCCTCAGGGAGAAAGAAGTCCCACTTCAGGAGGATGTGTCTCAGAACTTTGCAGGGATATTTCCCCTTTTTCCACCGTTAATTTTTTTTGCAATGATTTCTGGATTTTGGCCTTTTTTGCTGTACTAGGAAAATCCTTTTGATTTGTGTAGGCAAAGGCACACAGATACCAGGCCACAGAACGTCCCGGTGAATCAGATTAACAGGTGGCAGTTTAGAGGGTAATGGAGGGATTGGTATCTTCTGAGGTCTGGGGATGTCACTGTACTCTGCCTTCTTCTTAGGGCAGAGCATTTTGTCACCCTTCACAGATATTTTTCCATTGGTTCCCTTTGCTGATGTTCCTGACAAAGCAATTGTGTTTTGTTGATTAGAAGCCTGCTGATCCTCTTCCCTCAACTTCTCTGTGGAGGTCTACTCCTTGTCTTTTGCCTTCTCCAAACTCAGAGAAGAAGCAGAGCTTGGCAAGATGCTTCCAAAATGGCCTCTGGCCCAAGATTCTACTTAATTTTTATAGAGAAAAATAACTTTCACACTCATATATCATTGGTTTATGTAATATTTATTTTAACAACTTAATTCAGTTAAAACTATTGTCATAGACTGGCCCAAACAAGTTTGGGAACAGACTCAATTGATTCTTGGATTGGCAGCTTACAGTTATACAAGAGAAGAGTCTAACAGCTTCAAATTTAAAGTATGCTATGACCATTGTTATGTTTAAGAGGAAATACAGAGCATCTTTCAATCGAATGAGTTATGAAGGTTGGTCAAGAGAGCTCCTACCTTATTTAATAGAACTAAAAGAAAACCAAAGAACTTTTTCCTTTCCCTTCTGCTCCCCTTCAAAGTTTCTTCTTCCTAAGATGGAATACTCAACTGCTGCTACCAATCAATATATAAAAATAAAGGTGGCAAGAAATACATAAATAATAATTTTCAAGATGAAGGCAGCAGTTTGGCAAACACTATGTTCCATGCCTTTCTTCCTTGGCTTAGCATGGACTAACAGTAGAAATGAGTTAAATTAATATGTAGGATAAGGATAGTGCCAATGGTGTTGACCCTAGCTTCCTCATTTCAGCATCCAAAAATTGAGAAGATACACATACAGCTCTCTGAAGCTAAGTTGGCATGGTAGTGATACATATTCTTGTCCATACTGCACCAAGCTGGCTTTCATCCCCATGACCATTTTTCTGACAAAGAGAGCTAGGCTTGATTTTTTTTTTATAAATGACTTGTATTATTTTGTTTGTTTGTTTGTTTGGGTTTTTTGCGGCGAGGGAGGTTGTTCTTGCTTTTTGGTTTTTTATTTTTTTTTTTCTTGAGGCAGAGTCTTGCTCTGTTGCCCAACATGATCTCAGCTCACTGCAACCTTGACTCCAGTAGGGACTCTGTGTGAGGACTCCAAACACACTGAGTTCTCTATTCTGATCCATTGGTTAATGTGTCTGTTTTGATGTCCAGACCATGCTATTTCAGTTACTATAGCTTTATAGTATATTATTGATTTCTGACAGTGTGATGCCTCTAGTTTTCTTCTTTTTGTTCAGGATAGCTTTGGCTATTTTGGGGTCTCTTGTGTTTTCATACAAATTTTAGGATTTTGTATTTCTGTGAAGAATGTCATTGGTATTTTCATGGGAATTGCATTGAATCTGTAGATCGCTTTTGGTAGTATGGTCATTTTCACAATATTAATTCTTCCAATGACATAGGATACTGTTTCTTTCTTTTTTTGTGTGTGTGGCCTCTTCAGTCTGTTTCATCAGTATTTTATAGTTGTCCTTATAGAGATTTTTCATCTCTTGGCTAAATTTATTCATGAATTTATTTGGTAGTTATTACACATGGGATTGCTTTCTTATTTTCTTTCTCTGCTAGTTTGTTGTTGGTGTATAGAAATGCTACTCATTTTAATATGTTGGTGATACATCATTTTGTATGTTGGTGTATAGAAATGCTACTCATTTTTGTATGTTGATATGTCATTTTTGTATTCTGCAGCTATACTATATCAGTTTTAAGAGTTTTTTGGTATAGCTTTTAGGATTTTCTATATGTAAGATCATGTCATCTGCAAACAGGGATAAATTGACTTCCTCCTTTCCTCTTTGGATGCCTTTTATTTCTTTCTATTGCCTCACAGTACTGGCTGGGACTTCCAGTACTATGTTGAATAAAAAGTGTTGAAAGTGGGCGTCCTTGTCTTGGCCCAGATCTCACAGGAAAAGCCTTCACCTCTTCCTCATTCAGTATGATATTGGCTGTGGGTTTGTCATCTAGGGCCTTCATTGTGTACATTTATTCTTTTTATACCTAAGTTGTTGAGAGTTTTAATCATGAAGGATTGTTGAATTTTATCAAATGTTTTCCTAAGTCTGTTGAGATGATCATATGGTTTTTGTCCTTCATTCTGTTGGTGTGATGTATCATGTTTATTGATTGGCATATATTGAACCACACTTGCATCCCCAGGGTAAATCCCACTTGACCATGGTAAATGATCTTTTTAATCTGCTGCTGGGTTCAGTTACAAGTGTTTTATTGAGCATTTTTGCATATAGGGATTTTGCATATAGGGATATAACATTTTGCATCAGGGAAATTGGCCTATAGTTTTCCTTTTTTGTGTTATGTCATTTTCTGGTTCGGGTATCAGAATAATGCTGACCTCATAGATTGAGTTTTGTAAGAATTCCTTCTTCAGCTTTACAGAAGTTTGAGAAGAATTAGTGTGAGTTCTTTAAATGTTTGGTAGAGTTAAGCCATGAAGTCATCAGGTCTTGGGCATTTCTTTGATAGGAAACTTTATTACAGATTCAATCTCACTACTCATAATCGGTCTGTTCAGGTTTCCTATTTCTTTTTGGCTCAAGCTTGGTAGATTGTATGTATTGAGAAATTTACCCGTTTTCACTAGGTTTTCTAATTTTTTGGCATATAGTTCTTCATACTAGTCTCTGATGACCCTTTGTATTTCTGTAATATCAGTTGTAATGCCTCCTTTTTTATTTCTGATTTTGTCTATTTGGGTCTTTTTTTCATTAGCCTAGCTAATGCTTTGTCAATTTTGTTTATCTTTTCGTAAAGTCAACTTTAATTTCATTCATCTTTTGTGTATTCTTTAGTCTCAATTTCAGTTATTTCTCTGATCTTTATTATTTCTTCCTTCTTCTGATTTTTGATCTGGCTTGTTCTTGCTTTTCTAATTCCTCAAGATGCATCACCATGTTGTTTCTTTGAAATATTTCCACTGTTTTGATATAGGTGTTTATTGCTATAAACTTCCCTCTTCATGCTGTTTTTGCTGTATACCAGGTTTTTATCTGTGGTGTTTCTATTTTCATTTGTTTTGGGAAACCTGTTTATTTCTCTCTTAATATCTTTATTGATCCTTTGGTTGCTCAGGAGCATGTTGTTTAATTTCTACATTTTTGTACAATTTTGAACGTTCATCTTGTATTGATTTATGGTTTTAGTCCATTGTGGTTAGAAAAAAATATTTGATATAATTTTAGTTCTTTTAAATTTGTTGAGACTTGTTTTATGGCCTCACATGGTCTATCTGGAGAATATTCCATGTGATAGTGAAAAAAATGTGTATTATACAGCTCTTAGATGAAATGTATCTGTTAGGTCCATTTGGTCTAAAATGTAATTTAAATCCAGTATTTCTGTGTTGATTTTCTATCTAAATGAGTTGTCCAATACAAAGAGTAGGGTGTCAAACTCCCCATATTATTGTATTGGAACCTGTCTCTCCTTTTAGATAAATAATGCTTGCTTTATAGTGGGTGATCCCATGTTCAACGCATATATATTTATGATTGTTGTATCCTTGTAGTAAATTGATCCCTTTATAATTATAGAATGACCTTCCTTGTTATTTTTTTACAGTTTCTGACTTAAAGTCTGGGGTTTTTAGTTTGTTTGTTTGTTTGTTTTTTGAGGTGGAGTCTTACTTTGTCACTCAGGCTGGAGTAGAGTGACACAGTCTTGGCTCACTGCAACTTCCACCTCCTGGGTCCAAGCTATTCTCTTGCCTCAGCCTCCTGAGTTGCTGGGATTACTGGTGCGCGCCACCATACCCAGCTAGTTTTTGTATTTTTAGTAGAGGCGGGGTTTCACCATGTTGGTCAGGCTGGTCTTGAACTCCTGACATTGTGATCTGCCTGCCTCAGCCTCCCCAAATGCTAGGATTACAGGCGTAAGCCACCGCATCCAGCCAAAGTCTGTCTTATCTGATATATATGTAGCTACTCTTGCCTGATTTTGGTTTCCATTTGCATCAAACATCTTGATGCATTTCTTCACTTTCAGTCTATATGTGTCAATATAGGTGAAGTAAGTCTCATGTAGGCAGCAAATAGTTGGGTTTTTTATTTTTAAGCCATTCAGCTAGTCTGTATCTTTTAACTAGAGAATTTAATCTATTTACATTTAAGATTTTTACTGATAGGTAAGGACTCCTGTCATTTCACTGTTTTCTGGTTTTGCTACCCCTTGCTGCTCATTCCTTCTGTTATTGTTTATCATTACAGTTGGGTGGTTTTCTATATTGATATGGTTTTATTCTTTTCTCTTTCTCCTTCATTAATCTGCTCTACCAGTGAGTTTTATGCTTTGTGTTTTTATGATAGTGACTATTGTCTTTTGCTTCCAGATATAGAACTCCCTTGAGAATTTGTTAGACCAGTGTAGTGGTAATGAATTCTCTCCATTTTTACTTGTCTGGGAAAGACTTTATTTCTTACTCATTTCCAAAGTGTAGCATTGCTGCATGTAGCATTCATGGTTAGAATTTTTTTTCTTTTAGCACTTTGAAGATATCAGCCCCTTCCTTTCCAGCCTGTAAGGTTTCTGCTTAGAAAACTACTGTTAGTCTAATGTGTATTTCTTATATGTGACTTGATTTGGAGACCTATGGATTTCTTGGGCTTGGATATTCATACTTTTCCCCAGACTTGGGAAGTTTTCAGCTATTATTTTATTAAATAAGTTTGTTATGACTTTTCCTTTTTTCCTGAAACTCTAATATTTGTTCTTGTATGGTGTCCCTACAGGCTTTCTTCACTCTTTTTCATTCCCCCCCTCCTCTCTCACTCCCTCTACCCCCCTGGGTATTTCAAATGACCTTTCAAGTTCAAAATTCTTTGTTCTGCTTTATCAAGCCTGCTGTTGAAGCTCTCTATTATCATTTTGTATTTCATTCTTTGAATTATTCAGCTGCAGGATTTCTGTTTGGTTCTGTTTTATGATTTCTGTATATTTGTTGAATTTCTCATTCTTATTAATTGTTTTGCTGATTTTGTTGAATTATCGATATGTGTTTTTTTGTATCTAGTTGAGTTTCCTTAAAATCATTATTTGGCAATTTCTTTTCCAGTAGTTCATTGATTTCCTTTTCATTGGAGTCTGTTACTAGAGATACATTCGTTTAGTGGTGTCATATCTCCTTGCTTTTTTGTGTTTCTTGTGTCCCCATGTTGATCTGTGAGCCTGGTGGAACTATTGCTTTTTTCAGACTTTCTAGGGTGGTTTTGTAGAGAAAGACTTTCACCTGTAGTTGGGTTTTGATGTGCTGCTTGCAAAGAGTGTGGTGAGTTTCTGGACAGGTGCAATGGTGTAGTCTCTATGCAGCTTTTTCAGTTGCATTCAATGTCAGCAATAACTGTGAGTACCTCAGTGGCCTAATCCATATAAGTTTGTGTCAGTGGTAGCATTGGCATAGATTATTAATATCCTTGGTGTCAAGGGCTTTTGGATTCCTCCTATTCTTGTTTTCCACACAATAGGGAAGAGTCAGCTGAAGGGATCCCTCTTGGTGTCAGGTCTGAAATGTCCTCCAAGCAGCTACAATGGCACTGGGCTCAAAATATGGTGCTTGGAGTGACTGTAGGGCTGGAATCCAAGGTTTCATGAATCCATTGTGGCACCTGGTTCTTGGGGTTCAGGCTCACTCTCTGTGGCAGAGTTGGGTATAGGTTATCCAAAGAACCAACGTTTATGACTCTGAGGTGCCCCCTAGCAGCTTGGATCCAGGTGCCCTGGTTGTACCTGTGATTTTATACCTGCTGTGTATGGTGTAGCACTGACCAAACTCCAAAGAAAAAGATTTTGGCCAAGGAAGCAGTGTATGGCTGCAGCTCAGGAACCTGAGCCAATGGGGCTCAGCGGCAACTGATAAGGTACTGTGTAGTAGTGACTCTAGACCCATGGATGGTGGGGCTACACAGATTCTTGCCTCATATTCTGAGGCCAGGTGCAGCAGCAGCAAATACCTTAGAATGGCAGAGCACAGCTGTGGTTTGATCCCCAGGAGGATACGAATCAACACAGAAATTACTCAACTCCCCAGAAAGAGGGTTATCTCGGCAGCTCAGACTCTAAGGGGCTATAGCCTAGCTCCAGAAAAGCAGGGTACTAGAGTTATTTGGCCTGTAGGTCAGGGTATCTTGGCTCAACCAGTGCTCTGTTTCCCTAGGACATGAGCAACTGCATCAGCTCATCCCTGGAATGCATAGGTGCTCAGCTTGGCAAAGTGTATGCCAGATACTTTCTAGGCCTTTCCATAACAGAGCAGTAAGTCTGGGAAAAGGACAATTAAAGACGATTAAAACAGAGGCTATCTCTAATGACTGTATGGAGTTAAGGGAAACCACAAAGGAATCTGCAGCACCCAGATGCTAACAACAGTGAGATTTCCTTACCACCTCTCAGTCTCAAGGAGCAAAGAAAGATGATGGTATCCGAACTTGGGAAGATTCATAGCTATGGGAGAGGAATGTCCAACAGCAGCTATTGCCCTCAGTAGTAGAGATGTCCTAACCACCACTACACTATACCCCAGGAGGAAAAGAACAAGGGGAATGAACACCCTACTTTTCTGTCTCTCTTCTACCCTCTAATCTCTTACTGGCCCCTCTCTTTGGCTGAGCCTCACCAGAAGCCAAAGTGATGGGAACCTGATTAAAATAGTCCATTAGAGGTCAGCCTCTGGGCCACAGCACAGAGTAGAGAATAATGATGTGATCTGGAGAGGGAAACAGAAAATGAAACAAATCTTTGTCTTTGTAAGGCTTATATTCTAGTATATATAATGCACTTAACACTCTACCTAGCATAGATTGTGGGTTCAATAAATATTAGTTATTGGTAGTATTGTTTGCAGTAATAATATTATGGAGAGAAGGTTTTTAAGACTTTTCTAATAAATAAATTTCCAGTTTTACTTATATTGTACTTTTAGTAGTAGAGTATTTTTTCTTAAGCATTCCCTAAGGTGTATGTGTATGGTTTATTTTACTTTATCTTATTTTGGTGGTTAAAATAACAACAATGACAAAGCATACACACACACACATGACATTAAATATACCATCTTAACAGTTTTTAAGCTTATAGCTTGGTAGTGGTAAGTATATTCACATTGTAGATACCTAAGATTTTAAATAGAGTTATGAGTCACATAACCAAGATAAATTGTGAGAAATACATTGTTGGACAGTGTCTTATTGTCTGACCATCATAGAGTGTACTTACACAAACCTGGATGGTTTAGCCAACTACACACCTAGCCTACATGGTGGAACCTGTTGCTCCTAGGCTACAAACCTTCGCAGCATGTTACTGTACTGAATACTGTATGCAATTATAATGGTATTTGTTTATCAAAACAGAAAAAGTACAGTAAAAAATATGGTAATCTTATGGGACCACCATCATGTATGCAGTCCAACATTGATCAAACTATCCTTATGCAGCACATGGCTATACTTATGAGGCAGACATCTTTAGAAAGAAATCTTTTGGCAAGGGTAGAGGATTAATTGTCTTGGGATGTTTTCTTAGGGGGAATTTGAAGCATTACTTTTCCAAACTCCAATCTAAATCATTGCCCCTGACAAGTGACTTTCCTGAGATCAGATCAAATCTATCAGATTAATCTTACAGAAAAGTGCTTTTTACCAAGTTATAAGAAGTTAGCAGGGCAGGTTCTATCTCTTATACCATTAGTATGAGAACACAAACAATGAAAATCTCGTTTTACATTTTCAAAAGTAATATTTAACCTAGGTCATTACAGACACTGGAATCATTTTTAAATGATTTAGTTATATTTGCTCAACTTCTATTATTAATTGATTAGTGAGCTAATATGTTTTTGAATATTTTCAAAAGCAGTAATTAAAATATTTCTGGCTTGCCTTTATTTAACCAAAAAGTTTAGTTAATAAAGTACTGCATTTCTCAAACATCAGAACTTCCATAAATTATAAAGGTGCTGGGGTTTTTTGTAATTGTTATTTATGATTTGTATCCTAGCAATTTTTTTTTCTTACAGACTTTCAAATCACTTTACATATATTGGGAAAATTCACATTATTTGAGGGGCAAAAGTGGCAAATGTAAATGACAGGTCTTCTAAAGTAAAGCAGAGCACTAAGAAAGACACCTAATAAATAGTCATTACCTTAAAGTACCTATGCAATCAGCTTAAATGTACTAAACACTCTGGTATGAGTGCACCTGTTTGTGGATATCTTTTATTACACTGGCCCAAAATGAATAAGACTGTAAGACTTTCTTGTATGGTTTATTTATTTAAAATATTAAAGAAATTAACATCCTCTGCAGACCTTTCCTTTGCAGCAGCAAAGTACATCAACTGGCTTTTTCATGTTTATTTCCAGCCAACTCAGACAGTAATGCCAGGACAAGTCATGCGGGTTACTACAGGTGCTCCAATACCCTGCGGTGCTGATGCAGTAGTACAAGTGGAAGATACTGAACTTATCAGGGAATCAGACGACGTACGTCATCACCAAGTCTTATTGTGCTGTTGTTCCTATGGCAGTATTATGTCACAACTATTTTCTGCAATGTTTGTGAGATTAACCCAGTTATTTTGCCATATGGTGGGATCTTATATTGTAGTATATGAGTCTCCAGTAAATAAGAAATTTCCTTAAGCTTGAAAATCTGTTGCTGCAGGACGGGTTTCTATGACCATTGCTGTTATAGCAGAATTTGAACCATATTTAGCCCAAGCAGTTTCACATGCAAACAAGGAAAAAAAAGTACCTCAAGAAAGCAGAGATATTAAGGGTTGACATACCTCCCAGAGCAGAGACATTAATGATTGGCATACCTTCCAGCTGAGAAATTTGCCATTGAGACTAGCTTCTGATAAAACGTCAAGGAGTTCATGAAATTAGAATTTACTAGAGAAGAATTTAACAAACTCTTGGGCAAGTTCTTGAATATTACCCTAAGCCAAGTATTTGAATCAAATGACCCTTTCACCTCTGGTTTTCTGTACTTCAGGAAAAAGCAGTGCCACCAAATGACGGCCTAGAAATACTAAGTGTATGTCAGTTTTCCCTCCACTACCTCAAATAAAAGATGCTGGGATCTTTTTGGACCTAAGCAAGCCTGTATCGCACTGAAAATAGTGGCAAGTTGTTGAAACCAGAGTATAAGCCAGTAATAAAAGTTGAATAAATTCAACTGAGGTTAATAATAAGCTTACTTGTTTTGTGAAGAAGGTTTAAAGATATATTTTAAAAGCTAAGGTTAAAAATAAACATATATTCTCCCAAGCTGAGAAGATAGTAAAATTTGTCCATGCCAAGAGACAGATGCTTTCCTTGATCTGAAGCTTTTCTTTTTAATCACCTTTCCACATACAAGACATAAAATTCAACTGTTGGGAAAGAGACCACATTGCCTGCTGTTAAAACTGTCTAAGCAGATTTATTGGCATCAGGGAAGCCCGCAGAGCATTGAAATCCAGAACACATGCATCCGTAGACTCTACCAGATGACAAGACACAGTTCCAATGTCACAGTATTATTCATAGCCCAAAAATGTAAAACTGATTATTGCCATTAATGTACAGAAATCTACTACCAGGCAAACTATAAGTCCTTTACTGAAATTTCTGCAGGTATTCGGTAACCTTGGCATGGTATTAAACTCATGATTCATGGGAAGAGAAGAAAGATATTATCTCCATGCACACTTCATTAGGGTAGCCATCTATATCCATCTACATATATATATAATATATAAATATATAAATTATATATATAATGTACTAGTTCAAATATTAAATCTTGCTTTACAATTGGTACATTTTTTAAAAACATAAAAATTAGAGCAAAAAAAATTTATTTATTGGTACTAAACCTTCTAATTTTTCAGGAACCTGGGTTAGAAATTCAGTGTTTTCAAAAGGTATAGCAAATAGTTTTTGGTTTCTCTATATTTGTGTATGTCCTAGGCCTATCTGATGGTAAAAGTATCTGAGTAGCTAAATTCTACTGCTCAGAAATTCTGTTTGAAATTACATAATCTGCTCTTATTATAGGGCACTGAAGAACTTGAAGTGCGAATTCTGGTGCAAGCTCGGCCAGGCCAAGATATCAGGTAACTTCAAAACACATACAATATATAGCCCACTTTTGTTTCTTTTTCTTTTTTTTTTACACCCATCTCTCTTCAGTCATTTATTTTATTTTATTTTATTTTATTTTTGGCTGGCTTTTGTTTCTACATGATCATTTATTTAGGAAACCCTGGGTACTAAATATGTTCCCATGTCAATTAGCCATTAATTTTCAGGGCTTTAACAAGAAGAAAAATGAATTCTGTTTCACATCTCTGCCCTACCTACTTTTTAATGAAGGACAGTAAAAGCAAGTTAGTCAAAGGCAAGATGAGAAAGAGGTAAAGTCACGAGCCTACATATTCTACAGTTAATTCTACTCCTAGATAATCCTGAATTACCCAATCCCATCCCTAAGTAATCCAGAATTTGGTATTAACTCAGATAATCCAAGAATTGGGTATTTACACAATTAACTTATAGCATATGCTCTACTGAGCACCAATAATACGGGAATAATCTACTCCTCTTTATATACAAAGAGGAGGCTATTGTCCTATAATAAATAGTGTGTATACCTTAAATTATTTTTCTTACAATGGAATATGTTTACCTTGATTCCATTAATACTAATTTGCTGAACGTCCCTTTGTAATGAAACTACACTTCTCCCATCCTTATGGCAGCACACCAAGGTGAATGTACCTCTGTGGCCACAGATCAGGACCGACCTACGTGGAAATTAGCTCTATGACCATAACCTCATTGGCATCATTCTCCTTGCTACAAAGCTAGCCAGCTGTGGACCTCTTATCATCAATGCTCCTAGATATTTTGATACAGATTCTTGCCTTATCAAAGAAAGTTTGCAATGGGTAGTTTTACTATAATGTAGCACAAAACAATTTGTAATTTTCTTCACAGGTACTCAAGAAAACAAAATTTCAAATATGAAGTAACAGGTTCTTCTTTAGCCGTAATATAATCCAATCCTATTTCTGTTTTCTGTTGTGTGATTCAACTTTTAAAATTAAAAAAGCATAGGATTTTTAGAATCCCTTCATTTCGTTATTTTCCTACTACTTTATTTCTTGACTTTTTTCTCCTCTTGAATGTCCTCCTTTTTTGACACTAAAGTTTCCCTCATTAGTTGAGAAAATGTTCTTAATCACACTGTTTATGGTTCTGCTTTGACTTTCAGACCCATCGGCCATGACATTAAAAGAGGGGAATGTGTTTTGGCCAAAGGAACCCACATGGGCCCCTCAGAGATTGGTCTTCTAGCAACTGTAGGTGTCACAGAGGTTGAAGTTAACAAGTTTCCAGTGGTTGCAGTCATGTCAACAGGGAATGAGGTATTAAAAATAAAAGTGGGGTGAGGGCCTGTAAGGTAAAGGTATTTCTGACATCTGTTTTGTGTTGTAAATAGAATGTTGTATATTATAGATCATACCAGTGGGTCCACATTCTTATAAGAGGGAACAATAAATTGGCCTTAGGATAGTTTCAAGTTCAGAATATGAGAACAAGGAAGAACCAGTAAAAAAAAATATGTATTATGAAATGTCCTCTTCTACTTACTAGAATGAAATATTATAACCAATGGCCTTTTCACATATTCAGTATACATAAACAAAGAATTTTAGCTGCTAGCTATAGATATTAAACTATGCAAACTCAGTACTTTGTCTGTTAAGACAATGAATTGTGCCCATCCTGCTGTTGAAATGATAGGCCACTTCTGTGTGGTAAGTATCAGTGAATCAGGACATCATGGCTAGCACTTCTTGTGAAAAGTTCCATGTAATCTTTAATCACCAAGAGGGACTTGATAATCAGGTTTTTTTTTTTTTTCTCTCTCTCTCTCTCTCTCTACAGCATCTCTAGTGGCATGGTATTCAGAATAGGTTGAAATGTCATTTCATTCCTGATTTAGAAAAGAGAATTTAGTCCATCTCTTTCTGAGAACTCTTGAAAAACTTCCTATTGCCTGTTTTGCTTAGGTTGTGCAAAACTTCAGTCAGAAACTCTAAGGTCAAATGGAGAATATTAAAAAGTGAATCTGCTGGAAACTCAAAACCTTATAGAAGAATCAGAAACTATTGAGATTTTTTAAAGTATTAATAATTCCTCTGACCTTACTATTAAAGAAAAATTAATGGTATATTTTAAAATCTCTTTGTTCTGAAAATAAACCCATCATTATTTTTAATTTCTTGAAGTCTTGGAAATGAAAATTTTCAAAGGTCATTTTAGGACCTTATAGTTCTTTTGGTTGGAGCAAAACAATGGACTATTTTATTTTGCTAATGGAGAGCTAAATCAGCATTCCAGATGTGCTTACTTCCCAGGATACATGTACTAGTCATTTCTAAAAATTATCAGTTGACAGAAAACAAACATTCTTTTTAATTTGATCTACACAGTGATGATTTTAATATCCTTAGGACCAAATAACATTATATTTAGCATCAGAAATAAATTTCTGTTAAACTGGCTAACTCATTGAACCATTCTCTTTTATGATTTACTTACATGCTTTGTACATCAAGTAAGTTCATGGAGTTTGAGAAAGCAAAACAGAATTAGCACACTCATGGCCCAGGCATGGTGCCTTATACTTGTAATTCCAACACTTCAGGAGGATCAGTTGAGACTAGGAGTTCAAGACCAGCCTGGGCAACATAGTGTGACCCTCCCTTTACTAAAAAATTAAAAATAGCTGTGCATGGTAGCACATGCCTATACTCCTAGCTACTGGGGAGGCTGAGGAGGGAAGATCACTTGAACCCAGGAATTCAAGGCTGTAGTGAGTTATGATGGCACCACTGCACTCCAGCCTGGGTGAAAGAGTAAGACCCTTTCTCAAAGTTAAGTAAAATAAGAATTAACACACTCATAAATAACTATTTAGTGAATAGGAAATTTTGTTTAAGTTATATCGCTCATATTTCTCTCTCATGAGTCCAGCTTTTGTAGGGCTGGACTCATTCTCTCAATTATCCTACAGAGCATATTGTTAGTTTTTTTTTTAAGTTACCTTTTACATTCATTTAAAACTATTTACTGGAAGTAGGCTAAGGTGATGGTGTGAGAATAGAGATGGTACTTATATCATGAAATCTAGGGAAGAGTTTGTAATCTTACTTCTCTGCCCCCATAGAGCTTATTATTCTTGAAAAGGCTTTGACTAGTTCTACATGACTCATTCCCCTACTTAAACAGGCCAGTTATATTTAAGTATACCACAGTTTTCCAAGAGAATAATGCTTCTAAATTCTGTAATCTCTGGTCCCATATAGCTCAACATTCCTCCCTTTTTCCCATTCAAAGTTAGTTTTCATTATGACTCTATAGGTTAGTTTTGTTCAACAGATAATTGGGTACCTCTGTGCCAGGCATTATACTGGAAATTGGTGATAAAAGAGATGAATAAAGCATATTATCTCTCCTGAAGGCTTGAGATTCACAGACACCCAGAAAACAATAGCAAAAAATAATAATTATTTATTTTCAGAGAGGGCAAAAGAAATTGCACTTAATGTGGCAAGGCCATAATTTACCCAATCACAGTACAAACTTCCCTTAAGTGTTGGTTTTAGTTGCCTTTGATACATATGGTTTCAGGCCAGGCATGGTGGCTCACACCTGTAATCCCAGCACTTTGCAGCACTTTGGGAGGCCAAGGCAGGCAGATCACTTGAGATCAAGAGTTTGAGACAAGCATGGGCAACATGACGAAACACCGTCTCTACTGAAAATATAAAAAAATTAGCTGTATATGGTGGTGCATGCCTGTAGTCCCAACTACTTGGGAGGCTGAGGCAGGAGAATTGCTTAAACCCAGGAAGCAGAAGTTTCAGGGAACTGAGATCATGCCACTGCACTCCAGCCTGGGTGACAGAGCGAGACTCCCTCTCAAAAAAAAAAATTAAAGATATATATGCTTTCACATATGTCCACTTCTTGAATCTCATATGACATATTGGTAGGCAGTACAGTTGCCTTGGCAATCCAAAGAATGCCATACAAGATGTCTATGTATACTCCTTAAACCCTGCCCAGTATTTTGTTGCTGTATGAGCTTGTTAAAGACCAGGAATTTTTCAAAATTGAGGATATAGTTATCAACTATAGCTAATATGGAATAGCTGGTTTAGATATTTGTTGATTTCAACAAACTGTGCATATTAAGATTTAGATATGCAACCTGTGGTGGTTCATGCCTCAAATCCTGGCACTTTGGGAGGCTGAGATGGGTGGATCACTTGGAAGCTAGGAGATTAAGACGAGCCTGGACAACATGGCAAAACCCTGTCTCTACAAAAAATACAAAAATTAGCCAGGCACAATGGTATGCCCCTGTAGTCTCTGCTACTCAAGAGGCTGAGGCAGAGGTTGCAGTGAGCAATGACCATACCACTACACTACAGCCTGGGAGACAGAGCAGGATCCTGTCTCAAAAAAAAAAAAAAAGAGAAGAAGAAAGGGGAGGGGAGAGAGAGAGCAAGAAAGAGAGAAAAAGGAAGGAAGGAGAGAGAAAGAAGAAATAAAAACAGCAGTGTATATTGCTTAGGAGACAGGTACACCAAAATCTCACTAATCACCACTAAAGAACTTATTCATGTAACCAAATGCCACCTATTCCCCAAAAAGCTATTGAAATAATTGTTTTTAAAAAAAGGAAAACTCATTCAGAAAAAAAAAAGAAATAAAAAGAGTCTTGCCATTTTGTTCAAGCTGTCCTTAAACTTCTAGGCACAAGTGATCCTCCTATCTCAACTTCCCAAGCAGCTGAGACTACAGGCTCATGTTACCATGGCTGCTTCACAGAACAGTTTTAAGCCAAAATTATTAAATCAGTCAAATCTGTCCAGAGTCATCTTAATGGAAATATTATATTAATTATTTTCTAATATAATTTGTAGACCTCTGTTTTTCCAAAACAAATTCTTAAAGACTCCTTAAATTATGTTTAAAAGCTCTGAATGTTTCTCTTCCCTTCTTATCTTATAATCTAGTAAGCAAGGCAATTAGCATAACTCTCAGTTAAACCTCTTTTTTTCCCCCAGAGTTTTATTAAAAGTTATTTGGAACAGCAACATGCTTCATAAGAGCTCATTGACTTTTCTCCCTTTTGTGTTAGATCTATTTATCTGAACTATCTGGTATTCTAAGGTATGTCCATAATAGCCAGAATTGAGTTTTGATCAATTAATAAGTTAAGTTTCCAAACGACAGAGAAAACAAGTGAAATGATTACCACAAATATGTAAAGAGCTGACCACGATGAATGTCTAATCATCTTCTCTTTGAAAAGAGGGAAAAGTCTTAAATGCAAGCAAACCCATTTCAGTACATGAGAAAGAAAGGGAGAGTCATTACAACCAGTTCAAATAGTATCTTAGGCCCTTGATAATTCCTCAAGACTATCAGATTAAGTCTCTAGAAGTACTTTTAAGTGAATAATTGTAGCTATATCAAAAGTACTTCAAAATGGCCACTGCAATTCCAAGTTGTCCTTGATGAAATTATGCTTTTTAGTAAGTTAAATTTGTGAAAGAAAAAACAGAAGCCAGAGTTACGCCTGGAGATAGTGCAAGTTTATTATTAAATGAACCTATGAATTCATTAGCTAATGGTCATTCAAAAGGGAAAAATAGCACTTAAATAGTGTATCTAAAGTCCTCTACAGTAAAGGTTGGACCCCTGACAGCTAACTCTAAAAATCAGCAAGCTAGAATGGGTAGAGAGGAAATTTCTCCCAAAGCCAGTTTCTCATAGGCAAAACTAAGAAAAGTTCTTATAGGCACACAACAATGTGGCCAGTTGACAGATAGGATGGCCAGTTTCAAATCAATACTTTAGCAGACCTTTAGTAAGAAAAACGAAAATTAGTACACATCCAATCAGATAGCCAAACAATTCTGGAAACCTTATACTTACAACAAAATCAGTATCAGCTGTCTTTGGGAGTTCAACAAAAAAAGAATCAGAACTCAAAACAAGGGCTGGAATTATCTAAGCGTCATAGACAAGGAATCCCCCAAGCAAAAGGGCTCAAGAGACCTCACTGAAATATAGTATAACCAATAATAAAACTGGTGGCAAAGTTTCCCACCTAAGTCTTGATAGGATTTTCATAATACCAAAATCCTAATACAAAGACCACCAGGGAAACCTGTTAATCATACAAAATGGTTATATTAAAGTTTCCGAGCAAAAGAAAACATCACCTTGACAGTGTTGGGGAAGAAAAAATAATATTTCTTCTACCCTTATGAGTTCTTACCTGTGACCTCTATAAAAGACAATTAACAACAACAACAACAAAAACAGAAGTTACTTAACATGTATACCTATGTGGCATTTTAAGTAATTTCAAAAAAAAACACAGAATTAAATGGAAGGGTATAAGGCTAAATATACTAGAATAAACTCACAATTTTCCCTTTTAAAACTGAATCTTGTTTTCTGTTATACTTCCAGTCATCTTGGTAATGATGTGACATCTTGGGAATAATGATCTCCCATGTATACATGGGGGGAGATACCCAAGGGAAAATTAGTATCTCCTGAAGTGATGGCTGAGAAGTCTGGCTTAAATAACATCTTCAAAATTAAAAAACAACAAAACAAAACAAAAATAGCATCTTCAGCAAAGAACAATACATTCTTGGAGTAGTGATGAGACACGCACAAAAATTAAAGGACCTTGAGTCTCTAGAGCTGGCAATTTGTGGGAAAGCAAATATATGGGAAACTAATGATAGATTAAAGGCTAGTTAATAAAGTTTGATATATAAATTCTTCTGGCGCCATCTGCAGGCTACGTGTCCAAAGATGTCCTACTTTTAGCAAATAGGAAAAAGGCAGAGACCTTTTCTTATATTTTTCTTCTCAGTGCCTTCAGCTCAAAAATAATTGTTATGCCAAAGTGGCATATTTTGGGATGGCATATTCTGCTACCCTTCAACAGAGTCGCAGTAATGTTTCACAAGTGGGAAGTCATAAAATTTTATGAGGGTGTTTATAGGATTTTGAGGACTAGGGTTGATCATGGGGTAATTTTAAGGTAGAAGTTATTAAGCAAGGTCTGGGCAGAGACTGGTCAGAATCTGTAAGATAGCCGAATTGGTGGATCACAATCCGTCTTATCTTCAGAGCATATGAGTCCATGTGGAGTTACTGTTAAAACAAGTTGCCCATGAGCTTATCTTAAAGTATATAGATCTGAACAAGCTTGTATTAAAAGCAATTTAACTTAAGGTAGTTCAAGTTACATGTCTTGGTTTAGAACAGTTTAGCTGTTATGCAAATAATGGTATAGTTTTGCAAGTTGAGGTTTCTGTTTTATTTCTCAGACGGAAATAGTTTATAGGCCAGGCAGCCAGTTATAAGGCTTTCCCCGAAATTAAGGCATAATATAATGAATGCTTAGAATTGTTTTGGGGGGTAGTAAGAGAGTGAATGAAAATGTAGGGTCAAGGAAGAGATGGATTAAAATATTCTTAATGATTGAGGCCTTTGGAAAGAGTGGACTACAAAGGAGAAAAAGAGAATTAAATGTTTAAAAAGTGGAAAGATAGTGGCCAGGTGTGGTGGCTCACACCTCTAATCCAAGCACTTTGGGAGGCTGAGGCAGGTGGATAACCTGAGGTCAGGAGTTCAAGACCAGTCTGGCCAATGTGGCAAAACCCCGTCTCTACTGAAAATGCAAAAATTAGCTGGGCGTGGTGGCATGCACCTGTAGTCCCAGATACTCGGGAGCCTGAGGCAGGATTGCTTGAACCCAGGAGGTAGAGGTTGCAGTGAGCTGTGAATGCACCACTGCACTCCAGCCTGTGTGACAGAGTAGAACTCAATCTCAAAAAAAAAAAAAAAAAAAGGTGGGAAGATAGTGGCACCATTGATAGTACCAAAAATAGGAAATTGAACTTGGTGACTTGATATGGAAATGATGGGTTATGTTTTGTTTTACTTTGTTTTTCTTTTGAAACTATGATAAAGTTCAGACATCATTCCCAAGATGACTGGAAGTATAACAGAAAATAAGATTCAGTTTCAAAAGGGAAAGTTGTGAGTTTATTCTAGTATATTTAGCCTCATACTCTTCTATTTAATTCCGTATTGTTTTCTTTGAAATTACTTAAAATGCACTATAAATCCTACACCCTCATTTAACTAGCTATTATTTCATTATGTCAATTTTACAGACAAATACCTGGTTCTCCAGTGATCTCTAATTATCTGTTATTTCTGGAACTGTTTGCAGCAAAATAACAGAGAAGACTATGAATAGCAAAGAAAACACCCTGATAACAGAGGAATCTTACTTAGTTAATGGTCAGCACCCTGCTTTGAAAAAAAATGATATAACCAGTTTTCTTTCTAAAGCAACTGGTTTGATTAATGGAGTTAAAGAACTGCAAGCCTTGCCCCTTATAAAATGATAATCACTTTAATAACTGTGTGTTAATTAAGATCAGAAAGTTAATCTATATTAACATTGCAATAGCAATTTTCTAAGCACTGCCAGTGAGTAAGAATGAAAGTGGGCAATGTCACATGGCATCTGATTAAGTTAAATTAGTACAGTATTTGAAGGGAAGACTCCCTGGTGACACTGAATAAGATGGTCAGACTTTTCCTGTAGTCTATTGGAAGGGGACAGTTGGTTGCAAAACTACTACTTTTCCAATATAAAGTCAAAAGTCCAGCCACATGAGTCTGAAGGAAGATTAGGGGCTTGTGGTTACTGTTTGGGAGAATTCATATATGAAGTTCTGGTGTTGGCCATATTAGTATATTAAACATTTTAAATGTGCAGGCTTGCCTTTAACCTTCTAAATTAGTAGTGCAGGTTTTCTCACTTCAAATAAGTACTTTTTTTTTTACTTTAAAATTTCTGAAATAAAAGCATATCTTAAAACTGATACATAAATTGCTGTAAGAATGTGTGTGTGCTAAGGACCCCTTACTCTTAGGCATTTCATAATTTAATAGTCTGTGTTCACATTATAAACTAATTTCATCTGTACTAGCATATAGGGGTAACAATATGAGAACAATTGGGAGGAAAGTAGGTTTCTTTCAACATCATATGTCATAAAGAAAGGAAAGAGAATCACATTTATTGTACATTTATCTGCATAAATTGAGTGTTCATTATCTCAATGCTAACAATTACCTTGCAAAGTAGTTATTATTACTATATTTTATAAATGAGAAAATTAAGACAATGAATTTTGTCAACTTGAATTTGAACCCTGTCTTAACCCAAAGCTCTTCCAACTATACAATCTGACTACCTCATTGGAACTTCCTAAGATAAAATAAGCTTCTTTAATTTTCTTCATAGACATAGTAGATATTAAATCTCTAAAGGTTAATTCAGTTCAGAATAATGGAATTGTGTGTACATGTAGCTAAGTATTAAGTTTGCTAGTATCAGAGACAAAACATCTGTCGTCTTCTCCTTCATATAAGCTTAACTTCTTTGATACTGTTGACCCCACTTCAGGAAATAGACCAAAAAGTTTAAAAGAAAAGATAAACAATTATTCTGTTCAAACTTAAGGATATCATGTCACACAATGTATACCTTAAATATTCCCAATGAAAGACAAATTGAAAAATAATATTGGGAGAAAAAAAGATAATTGTTTTATTTAGTTTGGCCCAGTATCTCCAGAGCATTATTGTCCAATTGGAGCGAAACCTGGTAGGATATTTGGCCTGCAGTTCAATCACCAGTGAAATTTCTGAGTGTTTTTTGACTTTTCTGAACATTTTCTCATCCTCCTATAATTTCGATATTTATTAACTGACGCAAGAACAGAAAATCGAACACCGCATGGTATCATTCATAGGCAGGTATTAAACAATTAGAACACGTGGACACAAGGAGGGGAGCATCACACACTGTAGTCAGTTGGCAGGGACTAGGAGAGGGACAGCGGGGCATCGAGAGGGATAACGTGGAGAGAAATACCAGATATAGGTGACAGGGGGAAGGCAGCAAACCACTTTGCCATGTATGTACCTATGCAACAATCCTGCATGATCTGTACATGTACCCTAGAACCTAAAGTTCAATTAAAAAAAAAAAATCCTTTGGGCATTCATCTTCAAAATGCCAGATACTGCTGTAGGTGCTAGATGTGCTAAAAACTCTGTTTAGTAGATCTTTTTTTATTAGAAATATGCAACATTATCCAAATAGAATAATTTGTAGTGGTTTTTTTGGCTTTGTAGCTGCTAAATCCTGAAGATGACCTCTTACCAGGGAAGATTCGAGACAGCAATCGTTCAACTCTTCTAGCAACAATTCAGGAACATGGTTACCCCACAATCAACTTAGGTATTGTAGGAGACAAGTAAGTGTTGGATGTTATTCTGGAAAGTTTTTATTGTACAAATATGAGTTTTTGGAGTACTCACTACATGGAGTTGCTGCTAAAGAGACAGAAACTTAATGTGATAATTTTCACTTATCTCATTCTTCAGAACCCAAAGAATTATGGAGGTATCTGTGTCCTTTAGAGATAAAGATTTCTTGGAATGCCTCTGAAAGCAAGAGAAATACTTTACTTTCCTGTAGGTGTATTAGGTTTCATAGGACTTTTTGTAATAGTGTTGGCTTTATCCCAGTGGAGCTGATGGTGATGGCATTATTCTGATTCACATTTTTACTTCTTTCAAGAAAGACAAGAAAAACATAGGTAAGAAGAGAAAGCAAGATTGTCAAAATTAGCACTACCTATTTATTTGAGGTTTAAGTACAATTTTTTCTATGACTTCTGTATTGATTTTTGTATCTTTATGTAACCTGTTTCTCCAGGCTTCACCTACTTGAAAATACAAAGGGAAGCACATTGACTATAATTACTCGTCTTTAAGAGCATATTACCCCCATCTACTGAATTAACTCAGCCCTCTGCTAAGTTTTCTAAGTATTTCTGTGAATCTCCAGTGCTGTCTCACATGTGATCAAAAGCAAGTCTACATTTTCTGAACATCCCAGTATCATGCAACACTGTTGCCTGGCTATCTTTCAAACTCTTCCCAGTTCAATAGACCTACACCTGCTTTTAGTAATACTCAAACATCAACCCAGTGGAGACAAGGCTAAGAGACAGATCTGAGTGATAAATAGCCATGATGTATCCATCACCCATAATTCCCTTTCTCTCTTATCACTACCTCATCACTGAGTAGACCTTATTAAGCATGGATCTTTCTTCCCTTATCATGAGTACCTTTCCAAAACTCAAATGTGCTTTTGAAGAGGTTCTGACCTACCATTCACAAGGTATGCTCTGACAAGGCATGCTATGAACTTTATCTTAGGCTCAAACTGGACACAGTCTAAACTAAGCTTGTCCAGGCCAGGCGCAGTGGCTCATACCTATAATCCCAACACTTTGGTAGGCCAAGGTGGGCAGATTGCTTGAGACCAGGAGTTTGAGACCAGCCTGACTAACATGGAAAAACCCCATCTCTACTAAAAAATAAAAAAATTAGCTGGGTATGATGGAGCATGCCTGTAATCCCAGCTACTCGAGAAGCTGAGACATAAGAATCACTTGAGCCTGGGAGGCAGAGGCTGAAGTGAGCTGAGACCACAATACTGCACCCTAGCCTGGGCAACAGTGAGACTCTGTCTCAAAAAATAAATAAATAAACAAATAAACTAAGCTTCTCCAACCCTTGGCCCATGGGCCACATACAACCCAGAATAGCTTTGAATGTGGCTGAACACAAATTTGTAAACATTCTTAAAACATTATGAGAGTTTTTTTTTTTGCAATTTTTTTTTTTAGCTCATGAGCTATCATTATTATATTTATGTGTGGCCCAAGACAATTCTTCTTCTTCTAATTTGGCCCAGGGAAGCCAAAAGATTGGACACCCCTTGTCTAAACCTTGGACACAGCACCTTGCCACTAACCTGAAAGGTAGTGGCTTTTATGTCATGTAAACTTTTGAACTTCTCTTCTTTCCTTCTGATTTTTTTTTTCTTTCTCTGAGGTCACTGGAGTAGAAGCTGATGCATTTTCAAATGTCATTCTTTTTAAAATCTTCACCATTCATATTTACATGGATGTTTAGTTCTAAAGAAGTTTGGCTGGAAGTGGTGGCTCACGCCTGTAATCCCAGCACTTTGGGAAGCCAAGGCGGGTGGATCACTTGAGGTCAGGAGTTCAAGACCAGTCTGGCCAACATAGTAAAACCCATCTCTACTAAAAATACAAAAATTAGCTGCCAGGAGGCAGAGGTTGCAGTGAGCTGAGATCACACCATTGCACTGCAGCCTGGCTAACAGAGTAAGACTCCATCTCAAAAAAAAAAAGTTCATCAGTAACTAACCAGCCAACTTAGAGCCCATGCTAGTAAAGCCAGCATACAGGTTACCTAGCATCACCCTGTCCAGGTCCCTAGTCCTAGGAAGGGAATAGAAATAACGTACTTTAGAAAAGGAAAAAAAAGGAAGGAAAGGGAAAAACAAAGCCAGTTATTTGAATTTGGGCCTGAGCAGTAACCTATCCTTTCAGATACAAGTACCTAAAAACTATCCTATGCAGATATAGCTTTTTCAAAGACCAAAGTCAGCCTCTCAGAAGAGATGGGATAAATCCAAGAGTTTGAAAACACAAAGATGAGGCAAGCAGGCCTGAAACTTCATGGAACAAACACCAGATTCTTAGGGTTATTTCCCTCCTACCAATGGCTCTGGCCCTACCTCTAAGTGCATGAATGAGCTCTAAGAAATATCAAAAGGGAAAAGGGAACTTTTAAATTATTTTTACCCTAAGTTGTTCAGGACTACCATTCTGTCCATTCTGTCCATTCTCCCTTTTACTGTTATACTTTTATATTTTTTAAAAAAGAGGTTACTTAATATACTATATATACTGCCATTATCTTGAAGTACTCTAAAGGCCAAAACATCATTGAAAGACTAACATGTTGGTATGCTGATATTTGTTTGGGGTCCACAATGTTAATTTATGGTGGATATTTCCTAATATTGTTGGTATTACATTTAACTCCAAAATATACTTTGAAAAAAGTATAAAGAACAATAAAACTCTAAACAAGTTAAGGCAATTCAGTGAATGTACAAATCTCTAGTGTATTCCCTTTTTTTGATATTAATACCTTATGTTAAACTGAGAACAATTTTTTTAAAAAAAAGGATGCAGATCTAGGCTTTTTTAGTCTTAGAGTGCTATATTGAAGAGGTCCAGAGTAAATAGTGTAGAATACAGAGGTGGAATGTGGGAGGAAAGAATTTATAATTGTTCTAATGGAAATCTGTGCTGGGAATTTAGTAAAGAAAACAAGGTATTTAATCTACAGTCTATTGATACTCTATGAAGGCTGCCCTCCTTCATTTCTTCTATTTAGCCTTTTGCTAAAGAAAGCAAATATTGTTACACAGAAGTATCTGGGTAAAGCTCTCCAAGGAAACAAGCAGAATCATGGGAGAAACTGTACCTGATGTTTAAAGCAGAGAGAGAAATAGCTAAAGAATGTCAATAAGGGCTGGGCACAGTGGCTCATGCCTAGAATCCCAGCTCTCTGGGTGGCCGAGATAGGTGGATCACCTGAGATCAAGAGTTGGAGACCAGCCTGGCCAATATGGCAAAGCCCCATCTCTACTAAAAATATAAAAATTAGCTAGGCATGGTGGTGCACGTCTATAATCCCAGAGGCTGAGGCAGGAGAATTGCTTGAACCTGGGAGGCGGAGGTTGCAGTGAGCTGAGATTGGGCCACAGCACTCCAGCCTGGGCAACAAAAGCAAAACTCCATCTCAAAAAAAAAAAAAAAGAATGTCAATAAGCACAGAACCTTAATTATGACAGATAAGGGTAGAAAGTGACAGCTCTATTTGTGTCATTAAAAAAGGTTTGAGTCTGGGTTTTTTTGGGTTTTGTTTGTTTGTTCGCTTTTGAGATGGAGTCTCACTCTACCCAGGCTGGAGTGCAGTGGCACAATCTCGGCTCACTGCAACCTCCGCCTCTGGGGTTCAGGCCATTCTCCTGCCTCAGCCTCCCAATTAGCTGGGACTAAAGTTGCATGCCACCATGCCCAGCTAATTTTTGTATTTCTTAGTAGAGACTGGGTTTCACCATGTTGCCAGGATGGCCTCCATCTCTTGATCTCATGATCCACCCGCCTTGGCCTCCCAAAGTGCTGGGATTACAGGCGTCAGTCATCGCTCCTGGCCCTGGTTTTTAAATTCTATATGATTCTGTTTCTCAGTTCTTTTTCTTTTCCCCTGCCATAATTTTGAGAATCAATGTAAAATAGAAGAGTAAGATTTTGTAACTCTTTGAAGTAGGTTGGACTAGTTGGCCTTTGCTTGCTTATTTAAAAAGAGTTTAATGTAATAGTACTATGAAGATTACAAGAGGGATGCTTCAAATACCTAAGAATTAACAGCTATATTTGAAAATTATTAATTCATAAACATTATATATATATTAAAATACATTTCCTAAGATATGTTTTCTCACACCGTTTGGAACACAGTACTATTGGAGTTCTTATAGTCTTTTACTTTAGAAAGACAGATTTTGAAACCCAAAAGATGTTACGTAACTTGCTCAGCATTATACTACTAGTGGCAAAGATAAAAACTGAATTTAAATTTCCCGAGATTGACAATCCATAATTCTCTACTACCATTATAAAGACAAGGTATTGTATACCTGTGTACTAGTATGGTCTGGATTGGTCAGAGAGAGTTTTAAGAATCTCTAGTTTCAAGCTAGAACTTAAAGAATGAGTAGGATTTAGATAGGAAAAGAGAGTGTGTTAATCCAAGCAGGAAACAGAATGAACAAAAGTAGAGACGTAGAAACAAATACTGTCTAGAGAATGCAAAATGAACAGCTACTCAGGGTAGGCCAGACTGATTAGAACAAGAGGTTCAGGTAGAAGGTTAAGACAGGTAAATTGTGTAGAAATTTGAAGCCAGATTTTGAAAGTCTTTGCAATTTAGGCAGAACTACCCAATTTAGTTAAATTTGAAGTTTGGGTGTGTTTTGGTTTGTTTGGGTATCTTTCTGCAGAATTGACATAAAAAACTATTATTTTATTATTTTTATTTATTATACTTTAAATTTTGTGGTACACGTGCAGAATGTGCAGGTTTCTTACTTAGGTATACATGTGCCATGGTGGTTTGCTGCATGCATCACCCTGTCATCTATATTAGATATTTCTTCTAATGCCATCCCTCCCCAATCCCCCACCCCCTGCTATTCCTCCCCTAGCCCCAACCCCCCAAAAGGCCCCTGTGTGTGATGTTCCCCTTCCTGTGTCCATGTCTTCTCATTGTTCAACACCCACTTATGAGTGAGAACATGCACTGTTTGGTTTTCTGTTCTTGTCTCAGTTTGCTGAGAATGGTGGTTTCCAGCTTCATCCATGTCCCTGCAAAGGACATGAACTTATCCATTTTTATGGCTGAATAGTATTCCACGGTATATATGTGCCACATTTTCTTTATCCAGTCTATCATTGATGGGCATTTGGGTTGGTTCCAAGTCTTTTCTATTGTGAACAGTGCTGCAGTAAATGTACATGTGCATGTGTCTTTATAATAGAATGATTTATAATCCTTTGGATATATACCCAGTAATGGGATTGCTGAGTCAAATGGTATTTCTATTTCTAGATCCTCGAGGAATCGCCACACTGTCTTCTACAATGGTTAAACTAATTTGCACTCCCACAAACAGTGTAAAAATGTTCCTATTTCTCCACATCCACTCCAGGTTCAATCTGGCCTAACCTGAGTAGTTGTTCATTTCGCATTCTCTAGACAGTATTTGTTTCTACGTCTCTACTTTTGTTCATTCTGTTTCTGGATTGGATTAACACACACTCTTTTTCCTATGTAAATCCTACTCATTCTTTAAGTTCTAGCTTGAAACTAGAGATTTATAAAACTCTCTCTGACCAGTCCAGCCCATAGTAATACAGAGGTATACAATACCTGATTTTCTATTGATCACCATTCTAACTGGTGTGAGATGGTATCTCAGTGTGGTTTTGATTTGCATTTCTCTAATGATCAGTGATGATGAGGTTTTTTTCATATGTTTTCTGGCTACATAAATGTCTTCTTCTGAAAAGTGTCTCGCCCCTGGGGGGACTGCCAAGATGGCGCAGTAGGAGCAAATCAGGATTGCAGCTCTCAGTGAAGACGCAGAGGGTGAGTTCAATCCGCATTTCCAGACGGATCTTTGTTGCCCACAGAACGGGGAAATTCCCAGGTATAGGAGATACACGGGACGCCAGCGCAGCTGTTAAGGCTTGCGCAGCCTGTTTCAGCCGGCGCCGCAGTGCAGCGGCACTCCGCACAGAACGCACTGGTCTGGATACCCTGTTAAACCGGCAGTCTGAGATTTGGGAGGACAGATTAGCATATCCATCTGATTAAATGGGACTTGGACAGTAAGCCAGACCAGGAGATTACCAGAAAGAGACGTTTGAGCCGGTGCAGTGGGTAGCTTCACGGGAAATCACACAGATCCCAGTGCCGTATCAGCAGCCGACTGAAACACCTGGGAGAGAGTCTACCATTAAACATAAAAAAAAAAAAAAGAGGGCTCTGAGGCAGGGAGCCAGGTGATCAGGCTGGGCGGGTCCCACCCCCACAGGGACAAACAAAATGGCGATTTGAAACGCTCGGGGTTGAGAGTTTCACTGCAGGCACAGCTGAACCCAGGATGGTGCAGCTTGGGACGGTGCAGCTCGGTGGGGGAGGGGCGTCCGCCATTACCATGGCATACCGCCCCTACTGAGGTACACTCCCATTGCTGATGCAGCCTGCCATTGCCGAGGCAACCCTCCATAACAGAGAGACTCCACCAACAGGGCAGTGCCTGCAGCAGCAGGATGGAGACTCGACAGGCAAATAGTGACTAGACTGCCTCCTAGCTGGGCAGGAAGGTGCAATGGATACTCACAAAGAAAGCTCTAACTCCCCAAGTCAGAGCATCTGAGGAAAAAAAGGGGTTTTATGAGTTCTGCTGCAGCAGACTTAAACGTATTGGCCTAACCGCCCTGAATGATCAATGGAGCTTATAGCTCAGCACTTGAGTGCCTATAAAGTACAGACCGCCTCCTCAAGCAGCTCCCTGACCCCTGTATATCTAAAGAGTCACCTCAAAAAGGACTGATCAGACTGACATTTGGTGGGCATCATTCTGGGACAAAGATAGCAGAAGAAGAAACTGGTAGCACCCCTCACTGTTCCACAGTTGCTTCAGGTGTACGCCAGACAAGCAGGGCCTGGAGTGGACCTCTGCAGTCCTACAGCAGAGGGGCTAGACTGTTAGAAGGAAAACGAAGTAACAGAAATACTTCATCATCAACATTCTGGGTGCCCTCTCAGAGACCCAATGAAAAAGTCAGCAACTACTCAAACGACAGGTGGATAAACCCACAAAGATGGGAAGAAACCAGCGCAAAAAGGAGGAAACCAAAACACCTCGCCTCCTACAAAGGACCAAAACTCCTCACCAGCAAGGGAACAAAGCTGGACAGAGAATGAGGATGATGAAATGACGGAATCAGACTTCAGAAGGTGGGTAATGAGAAACTTCCATGAGCTAAAAGAACATGTTCTAAATCAATGCAAAGAAACTAAGAACCTTGAAAAAAGATTTGAGGAAATGATAACAAGAATGGACAACTTAGAGAGGAATATGAATGAATTGAAGGAGCTGAAAAATACAACACGAGAACTT
This sequence comes from Callithrix jacchus, assembly GCF_049354715.1. Classification (NCBI taxonomy): domain Eukaryota; kingdom Metazoa; phylum Chordata; class Mammalia; order Primates; family Cebidae; genus Callithrix; species Callithrix jacchus. The sequence goes on from NC_133509.1 coordinate 102,084,351, forward strand.
CACGAAGCATGCACAAGTTTCAACAGCCGAATTGACCAAGCAGAAGAAAGAATATCAGAAGTCGAAAATCAACTCAATGAAATAAAACGAGAAACCAAGATTAGAGAAAAAAACGCAAAAAGGAATGAACAAAGTCTCCAAGAAATGTGGGACTATGTGAAGAGACCTAACCTACGTTTGATAGGTGTACCTGAATGTGACGAAGAGAATGAATCCAAGCTGGAAAATACTCTTCAGGATATTATTCAGGAAAATTTCCCCAACCTAGCAAGGCAGGCCAACAGTCAAGTCCAGGAAATACAGAGAACACCACAAAGATATTCCGCAAGCAGAGCAACCCCAAGGCACATAATCATCAGATTCACCAGGGTTGAAATGAAGGAGAAAATACTAAGGGCAGCCAGAGAGAAAGGTCGGGTCACCCACAAAGGGAAGCCCATCAGACTCACAGCAGATCTCTCAGCAGAAACGCTACAAGCCAGAAGAGAGTGGGGGCCAATATCCAACATCCTTAAAGAAAAGAACTTTCAACCCAGAATTTCATATCCAGCCAAACTGAGCTTCATAAGTGAAGGAAAAATAAAATTATTTGCAAATAAGTAAATACTCAGAGATTTTGTCACCACCAGGCCTGCTTTACAAGAGCTCCTGAAAGAGGCACTACACATAGAAAGGAACAATCAGTACCAGCCATTCCAAAAACATACCAAATGCCAAAGAGCATCAACAAAATGAAGAATCTGCATCAACTAATGGGCAAAACAGCCAGCTACCATCAAAATGGCAGTATCAAATTCACACATAACAATATTAACCCTAAATGTAAATGGGCTAAATGCACCAATCAAAAGACACAGACTGGCATATTGGATAAAAAACCAAAACCCATCGGTGTGCTGTATCCAGGAAACCCATCTCACATGCAAGGATACACAAAGGCTCAAAATAAAGGGATGGAGGAAGATTTACCAAGCAAATGGACAGCAAAAAAAAGCAGGAGTTGCAACTCTCATCTCTGAGAAAATTGACTTTAAAGCAACAAAGATCAAAACAGACAAAGAAGGTCATTACATAATGGTAAAAGGATCGATACAACAAGAGGAGTTAACAATCTTAAATATATATGGACCCAATACAGGAGCACCCAGATATATAAGGCAAATTCTTAACGACTTACAAAGAGACTTAAAGTCTCCCACTATTATTGTGTGGGAGTCTAACACTCCACTGTCAATATTAGACAGATCAACCAGACAGAAAATTAACAAGGATATCCAGGGCTTGAACTCAGAGCTGGAACAAGCAAACCTGATAGACATTTACAGAACTCTCCACCCCAGTTCCACAGAATATACATTCTTCTCAGCACCACATCACACCTACTCTAAAATTGACAACATAATTGGAAGTAAAGCACTCGTCAGCAAATGCAAAACAACTGAAATCAGAACAAACAGTCTCTCAGACCATAGTGCAATCAAGCTAGAACTCAGAATTCAGAAACTAACTCAGAACCGCACAGCTTCATGGAAACTGAACAACTGCCTCTTGAATGTTGACTGGATGAATGAAATGAAGGCAGAAATAAACATGTTCTTCAAAACCAATGAGAACAAAGACACAACATACCAGAATCTCTGGGACACACTTAAAGCAGTTTCCAGAGGAAAATATATAGCAATAAGTGCCCATATGAGAAGAGTGGAGAAATCCAAAATTGACACCCTATCATCAAAATTGAAAGAGCTAGAGGAGCAAGATCAAAAAAACTCAAAACCTAGCAGGAGACAAGAAATAACTAAGATCAGAGCAGAACTGAAGGAGATAGAAACACGAAAAACCCTTCAAAAAAATCAATAAATCCAAGAGCTGGTTTTTTGAAAAGATAAACAAAATAGACAGACCACTAGCCAGACTGATAAAAAAAGAAAAGAGAGAACAACCAAATAGATACAATAATAAATGATAAAGGGGAAATCGCCACAGATTCCATAGAAATTCAAACCATCATCAGAGAATACTACAAATAACTCCATGCACATAAACTAGTAAACCTGGAAGAAATGGATAAATTCCTGGACTCCTGTGTCCTCCCAAGCCTAAGCCAGGAGGAAGCCGAAACTATGAATAGACCAATAACAAGGTCTGAAGTCGAGGCAGCAATTAAGAGCCTACCACTCAAAAAAAGCCCAGGTCCAGATGGGTTCACAGCCGAAATCTACCAGACACACAAAGAGGAGCTGGTACCATTCCTTCTGAAACTATTCCAAATAATCCAAAAAGAGGGAATCCTTCCCAAATCATTTTATGAGACCAACATCATCCTGATACCAAAACCCAGCGGAGACTCATTAAGAAAAGAAAACTTCAGGCCAATATCCATGATGAACATAGATGCAAAAATCTTCAATAATATACTGGCAAATTAATTGCAACAGCACATCAAAAAACTTATCCATCATGATCAAGTAGGATTCATCCCGGGGATGCAAGGCTGGTTCAACATACGCAAGTCTATAAACGTAATTCACCACACAAACAGAACCAAAAACAAAAACCACATGATTATCTCAATTGATGTAGAGAAGGCATTTGACAAAATTCAACAGCCCTTTATGCTAAAAACCCTCAATAAACTCGGTATCGATGGAACGTATCTCAAAGTAATAAAAGCTATTTACGACAAACCAACAGCCAATATTATACTGAATGGGCAAAAACTGGAAGCATTCCCTTTGAAATCTGGCACTAGACAAGGATGCCCTCTTTCACCACTGCTATTCAATATAGTACTGGAAGTTCTAGCCAGAGCAATCAGGCAAGAAAAAGAAATAAAGTGTATTCAAATAGGAAAGGTGGAAGCCAAATTGTCCTTATTTGCAGGCAACATGATAATATACCTAGAAGACCCCATGACCTCAGCCCAAAAACTCCTGAAACTGATAAGCAACTTCAGCAAAGTCTCAGTATACAAAATCAATGTGCAAAAATCACAAGCATTCCTATACACCAATAACAGACTTAAAGAGAGCCAAATCAAGGACAATCTGCCATTCACAATTGCTACAAACAGAACAAAATACCTAGGAATACAACTTGCAAGGAACGTAAGGGACCTCTTCAAGGAAAACTACAAACCACTGCTCAACGAAATAAGAGAGGACAGAAACAGATGGAGAAACATTCCATGTTCATGGTTAGGAAGAATCAATATTGTGAAAATGGCTATACTCCCCAAAGTAATCTACAGAATCAATGCTATCCCCATCAAGCTACCAATGACCTTCTTCACAGAACTGGAAAAAACCACCATGAACTTCATATGGAACCAAAAGGGAGCCCGCATAGCCAAGTCAATTCTAAGCAAAAAGAACACAGCGGGGGGCATCACACTACCGGATTTCAAACTATACTACAAGGCTACAGTAATCAAAACAGCATGGTACTGGTGCCAAAACAGAGATATAGACCAATGGAACAGAACAGAGGCATCAGAGGCAACACAACATATCTACAACCATACAATCTTTGATAAACCTGACAAAAACCAGCAATGGGGAAATAATTCCCTGTTTAATAAATGGTGTTGGGAAAACTGGCTAGCCATGTGCAGAAAGCAGAAACTGGACCCCTTCCTGACACCTTACACTAAAATTAACTCCCGATGGATTAAAGACTTAAACATAAGACGTGGCACCATAAAAACCCTACAAGAAAATCTAGGCAAAACCATTCAGGACATAGGAGTAGGCAAGGACTTCATGACCAAAACACCAAAAACATTGGCAACAAAGGCCAAATAGAGAAATGGGACCTAATCAAACTCCACAGCTTCTGCATGGCAAAAGAAACAGTCACTAGAGTGAATCGGCAACCAACAGAATGGGAAAAAATTTTTGCAATTTACCCATCTGACAAAGGGCTGATATCCAGATTTTACAGAGAACTCAAACAGATTTACAGGAAAAAAACAAACAAGCCCATTCAAAAATGGGCAACGGATATGAACAGACACTTTACAAAAGAAGACATACATGAGGCCAACAAACATACGAAAAAATGCTTATCATCACCGGTCATTAGAGAGATGCAAATCAAAACCACATTGAGATACCATCTCACGCCAGTTAGAATGGCGATCATTAAAAAATCTGGAGACAACAGATGCTGGAGAGGATGTGGAGAAATAGGAACACTTTTACACTGCTGGTGGGAGTGTAAATTAGTTCATCCATTGTGGAAGACAGTGTGGCAATTCCTCAAGGACCTAGAAATAGAAATTTCATTTGACCCAGCAATCCCATTACTGGGTATATATCCAAAGGACTATAAATCAGTCTACTATAAGGACACATGCACATGAATGTACATTGTAGCACTGTTTACAATAGCAGAGACCTGGAACCGACCCAAATGCCCATTGATGATAGACTGGACAGGGAAAATGTGGCCCATATACACCATGGAATATTATGCAGCAATCAAAAATGATGAGTTCGTGTCATTTGTAGGGACATGGATGAATCTGGAGAACATCATTCTCAGCAAACTGACACGAACAGAAAATGAAATACTGCATATTCTCATTCATAGGCGGGTGATGAAAAATGAGAACACACGGACACAGGGAGGGGAGTACTACACACTGGGGTCTATTGGGGGGAACAGGGGAGGGACAGAGGTGGGGGCAGCTGGGGAGGGATAGCCTGGGGAGAAATGCCAAATGTGGGTGAAGGGGAGGAAGGCAGCAAAACACACTGCCATGTGTGTACCTATGCAACTATCTTGCATGTTCTGCACATGTACCCGAAAACCTAAAATGCAATAAAATAAAATAAAAAAGAAAAGTGTCTCTTCATATCTTTTGCCCACTTTTTGATGGGGTTTTTTCCTGTAAGTTTGTTTAAGTTCTTTGTAGATTCTGGTTATTAGCCCTTTATCCGATGAGTAAATTGAAAAAATTTTTTCTGATTGTGTTGGTTGCCAGTTCACTCTGATTATAGTTTCTTTTGCTGTTCAAAAGCTCTTAAGTTTAATTAGATTCTATTTGTCTATTTTGGCTCTTGTTGCCATTGGTGTTTTAGTCTTGAAGTCTATGCCAATGCCCTGAATGGTGTTGCCTAGATTTTTTTCTAGGGTAGGTCTTATGTTTAAATCTTTAATCCATCTGGAGTTAATTTTTGTATAAGGTGTAAGGAAGGGAATCCAGTTTTACCTTTCTGCATATGGCTACTTAGTTTTCCCAATACCATTTATTAAATTGGGAATCCTTTACCTATTGCTTGAAAAATGATTATTTTTAAAAGATCAGTTGACCTAGCTTTATCATATAAGCTAATGATGGAGACTGGAAATAAGGCGAACAATACAATTTGTTTACTCATTGTTTAATCAGTCACCAGGAAGTATTGATTGTGTACCTGTGGATCATCTGGAGATCTTATTGAAAATGTTGATTATACTTCAACAACTCTGGGGTGGGCTGAGATTTTGCATCTCTAACAAGCTCCAAAATGATACCAAACTGCAGGTCTGTGGATCACAGGAAGTATTAAGGATATAGTAAGATATCCTTGCTTCTCCTATGAATTTTAAGCCAAAGGCTATTGAAGATACAAAATTGAAACAGATGTGGATCTTGCTTTTGAGGAATTACAGATTCCTAGTAGTAAAAATATTTTAGAAGGTTCCAGAATGTAAACTCAAATTTGGAACTAGAATTACAAAGAAAGAGATTAAATAAAGAGAAATATTCAAGACTATTTATTATGTAGAAGACAGCAGTGTCACTGTTGAATTATCTTTGTCTGGATTACAAAGCCTCAAAATGGTATGTGTATACAAACACAAAATACCTAGAAAACCAAGCTGTTAGGCCTTTTTACCACAATTTTATATTCCTGAGAGCAACACACTATTTCCATATCTTCACATCCTCCACTCAAAATCTATTCTTTCTTAGCTTTTTTAGCTCTTTTTCCTATGCTCATTCCCTAAATGTAGGTCTTCCCATGGCTTACCCTTTGCTTTCTGTCATTTTCATTCCATATGCTAATGAATAACTACCAAATCTTATATCCCCAGCTTAAATATGAAACTAGTAAAGCCTAGATATTCTGAATTGACACAAATTTATGTGAGTTTATATACTTTTAAGCAGAATCCTATTTCTATTTTTTTCCCAAGATACATTTTATTTGAAAAAAGCAAGTTGCAGAATAATATGTTTTTTTATCTCACATTGAATAGCAACTGAACACATATGTATTTATAAGTATGGTATACACATGGAAGATATTTATATGTAGAAATACCGTATACACCCAACAGTTATTTCTGGTAGTAAGATTTTGCATATGGGTAGAAGTAAGAGATTTAAAAGTGGTGGTGAGGGCCAGGCGTGGTGGCTCATTCCTGTAATCCCAGCACTTTGGGAGGTAGAGGAGGATGGATCACAAGGGCAGGAGTTTAAGACCAGCCTGGCCAACAGAGTGAAACCTGTCTCTACTAAAAATACAAAAATTAGCTGGGTGTGCTGGCGGGCACCTGTAGTCCAACTGTTCAGGAGGCTGAGGCAGGAGAATCGCTTGACCCTGGGAGGCAGAGGTTTCAGTGAGCCAAGATCACGCCACTGCACTCCAGCCTGGCAACAGAGCAAGACTCTGTCTAAAAAAAAAAAGAAAGAAAGAAATGAAAGAAGAAAGAAAGAAGTCATAAAAACAAACCAAACAGAAATCAGGTGGATCATCGGAGGTTAGGAGTTCGAGACCAGCCTGACCAACATTGTGAAATCCCAACTCTACTAAAGAAATCCAAAATTGGCCAGGCACAGTGGCTGTAATTCTGCCTTGGTTGTGCAGTACCTTTCTATTCCTTATACTCAAATGCATTCTTTATGTATTTACATATTTTCAACTTTTTAAATTTTAGATGCAGGGGGTAATGTGCAAGTTTTTTACATGGGTATATTGCGTGATGCTGTTTTGGGTACTAATGATTACGTCACCCAGGTAGTAAGCATAGTACCCAATGGTTAGGTTTTAAGCCCCTTACCCTCCTTTCTCTTTCCCTCCTCCAGTAGTTCCCAGTGTCTATTATTGCCATCTTCATGTTCATCAGTACCCAGTGTTTAGCTTCCACTTGTAAGTAAGAACATGCTGTATTTGGGGTTTTGTTCCTGCAGTAATTCACTTAGGATAACGGCCTCCAGCTGCATTCATGTTATTGCAGAGGACACGATTTCATTCTTTTCTGTGGCTGTGTAGTATTCCATTATGTATATGTACCACATTTTCTTTTTTTGGAGGGGGGGTTTTTAAAGTGAATTTTACTTTGAAATAATTCACATACAATCTTAAGAAGGCAGAGAGAAAAATAGAGAGCCTTTGTACCCCTTACTCAGTTTTCTCCAATGGTAACATCTTGGTAATATTTCCAAAATGATAATATTTGCAAATACTGCAAATGTATTGCAAATGCCACAGTACCAGGAGATTGACATTGACACAAGCAAGGTACAGAACATTTCCATCAACACCAAGATTCATCACGTTGCCTTTTTATAACCACAATCCCCTCTCTTCAGTATGTACCACATTTTCTTTATCCAATCCACCATTGAAGAGCATTCTATGTCTCTGCTATTGTGAATAACACTGCAATGAACATAACAGTGCATGTGTCTTTTTGGTATGACTATTTGTTTTCTTCTGGATATATACCTGGTGTTGGGATTGCTGGTTTGATTGGTAGTTCTCATTGTTTGAGAAATCTCCAAACTGCTTTCCACAGTAATTGAACCAATTTACACTCCCACCAACAGTGTGTAAGTGTTCTCTTTTCTCTGCAGCCTCACCAGCATCTATTATTTATTTACTTTTTAATAATAGCCATTTGGACTGGTATGAGATGGTCTCTCATTGTGGTTTTGATTTTTATTTCTCTGTGTATATGTTGAATGACCATATCCCTAATCATAAGTTCATAATGTTTGTTGGCTGCTTGTATGTCTTCTTTTGAGAAGTGTCTATTCAGGTTTTGCCATTTTTTAATGGATCTAACTTAAATATGGGACAGTAGATGTCCTAGTTTTCTTTTCCCCATGGCCATTTCAATAACCTATTAGCCTCCTTTTGTCCTCCTAGACAGCGTGAGCTACTGCAGGGGAAGAGTTGAAGACAAAGAAATGTAGATAGTTGATAAGTACTGAGTGCTATATGTGCTAGCCAAGCCAGTTGCGGCCAGAACTTAGTAACTAAGATATTGGTCATTTGTACACATGTGTTCCTCTCTGTTAATGCTTTTTTTTTCCCTCAGTTTCCTGATAAAATTGCTTTGAGAAGTTGTTGTCTCGTATGACTTAATTGGGTCAGAGTTGTTTTCTTTCCCACCAGATAAGCTCCATGAATACTAGGACAAAGTGTAAGTTGGTAAACACTATATCCACAGCACTTACATTAGACAGCCCTGCCATCTTTTCCTATAACATTCTGTCTTTACATGAAAACTAGAAACTTTCAATTACAAAATAGTCCAGAAGAATCTTACAAGGGGGTTTCAAAGTAAATCCAAAAGCCTTGACCATAGGAGCAGACCAGTAAATATGGCACTGACGGTGGAGTTGCATTCCTAAAGCATATCCCCAAAAAATATACTGTGTAAAGCTTTGTGACTGGGTGGTTCATTTTATATTTCTGAAGAAAAGCTTCTTGGGAGAGATTCAAAACAGATTTAGCAAGCTTTTAATTTAAAAAATTGGGGAGCTGCTCTCTCAGCCTTGAAAAGATCTTACAAATTTACTTCTTGAATGTAACAAGCAGTAATCATTACCCAAATAGGTAAAGTCCACTTGGCGAAATTTTTTTAAATAAGTTCAGCATTAATTGAGTTTATATAATTCCTCAAACTGATTTTAACTATTGAATTAAGTATTCAGCTTTATGACAGCTCAGCAATATACCTTCTGAACTGCCAACTTAGACCCTCTAGCCTTTCAAGGCATGAAGTGTGGGCTGTGAAATTCCCATCATTAAGAAGCATTCCCTCTTCTGGAAAACTGCCATCACAGAAGCCTACCCCACTCAAATCCTGGGCTTGCTTGACTGTGTCATAGATTGGTGTTTTGTATTTCAACTGCCTGCTCTTACTGCCCCGAATTTGTGAAGCTGCCTCTTTATTTTAAAGCAAGAAGCAGATGAAGGACAAGTACTGAGATAGAAAATTGGATTCTTATAAAACTGGCACATTTAGCAAGAATTATCAAGATGGACTTAACAGAACAGTGATTATTTGAGTAAAGCCCCGTGCCTTAGAACCTCCAATTTGTGAACCAAACACATCCTACTTTTTCATTGCTTACCTAATGTTCTTAAAGTAGGAGTTTTCGAATCATCAAGGATAATTTAGATCTTAATTTCATTGGTTCTTGTCATTTTTATAAACTGCCTGCTTTCCTTATGGCAAGAACCTCCTTTTCTGCTTAAAATACAAAGTTTTCATTTTTGAGTCAACATAATAGATATATATTTTTTTCTTTTACTCCTGGCAAGCTGGGACAGATTTATTTTCTGATCATTTTTCAGCAGAGGTTTCTCATTTTCTATTGATTAATAAAGAACATTCTTTCTACCTTAACAAATGTATTTAATGACAAGAGGTTCTTTCCACTCTCAGTAGTAGACTTTTTATGTAGCTGTTATAGTTGCCTTCATTTGTCTTTAAGCATTGATATTGCAATTGACATTTCCGTTTCTTCTATGAATAACCTCTAAGTATTACTGTAGATTTAGACATTGTTTTCCTACCCCAAACTGATAAAAAGTAATGTCTTCCCAAAAGCCTGTCCTAATTATATCAAACCAGTTCTGATAATTCTATCCCACTCACCCTTTTTATCATTTCTTTATATTATATATAAATACATATGTATTTTTTCATTTTAATTAATGTATTTGCATTCAACAGATGATATTAATGTCATTGCTTATTTCACTCATTTTTCTAATTTTTTTCATACGTTTTCTGCACTAGCTTATCAACTTAAAGGCAAGAACCATGCTTTCTTCTTTGTTTACATGACTCTATAGTGCCAGAATACCAGTGAGACAGGAAAAGAATGAAATGATGGCTATATGTGTAGTATATAGTTTGATTCCATACATGAACTAGATATGCAGAAAAGATTTGTAGTTAGTGAATTTATCTTTAACCTCTGAAGAAACTAGGATATGATTAATATATGTACTCAGGTATTTTTTGATATTCTGATATAATTAACTGCCAAAATTCTTTAATCTACACGTCCTAGAACTTTTTCTCTCTGTCATCTTCACTCATATTAAAATGATGCAGCTTGCAGTTGATATAACACATGAAACAGGAAGCTAATTAGCAGCTGTTGTCCATCTGTGTGTTTATATTAAATATTTTTAAATAAAAATATATTTGAATTCTGAATAGTCTTTCTGAAATTCATAAATCCTAAACTTGGGTAAATGCCATAAAATTCAAAACCAAGATGGAGCCTTTACCATTTATCTTCATGAGAAAGCAAAAATAATCTTATGCCAGAATCAGGATTATATTAAGGAATATGTAAATTTTAAAAAGAAAAAAAAAATCTTAACTTTTTTAAGTTGCTTCGGAATTGAGCCCCCAAAGCAATCAGATTGAAATCTGAAAAGATGCAGCATTCAAAATACGGCATACCCTCTGAATATATTCTTTCATTACAGAAACTGATGAGTACATATAGTTTTGAGAAAGTTATGTTCATTCTCTGACAGATATATTTTGAAACATGCTTCTCCTTTCTCTTTTTCTACCTTTCTATTACGTTTGTGGTTCTTTGTTTTTTGTTTATTTGTTTGTTTTCTGAAAACTAGATAGGTTGAAGATGTTAAAGGTTGGCAGAAAGGTGATGAGTTTGCAGTAGTGGAGAGTAAAACCTGGAGTTTTTTTTTCTTTCTTTTTTAAGAGAAAAAAGAAAGGAAGAAAAAAAAGAAAATAAGAAAAAGAGAGAAAGAAAAAAAGAATAAAAGAGAGAAAGAAAGAGGAAGAGAAAAAGGGAGGAGAACAGGAATCTTGCTCTATTGCCCTGGCTAGAATGCAGTCTAAAAATGGGTATTAAAAACCTCTTTTATGCCAATAAATGTGCTTAACAATAGGAAGCACATTTAGGAAGGAATAAGGGAGGAAAATAACAATCAAGCAGCCAACCAATATGTCATTTAAACCTGTGAAATGCTATGCAATTGCTAAGGAGTGATTTACTTCCAATTACATAGTCACTTTTAGAATAGGTATGATGTGATACTGAGAAAAATGTATGTGTTGTAGATTTGGGGTGGAGAGTTCTGTAAATGTTTATTAAGTTTCCTTATTTCAGGTCTGAGTTCAAGTCCTGGATATCCTTGTTAATTTTCTGTCTGGTTGATCTAATATTGACAATGTATTGTTAAAATCTCCCACTATTATTATGTGGGAGTCTAAGTGTCTTTGTAAGTCATTAAGAACTTGCCTTATATATCTGGGTGCTCCTGTATTGGGCACGTATATATTTAAGATCGTTAGCTCTTCTTGTTACATTGATCCTTTTACCATTATGTAATGTCCTTCTTTGTCTCTTTTGGTCTTTGTTGCTTTAAAGTCTATTTTATCAAAGATGAGAATTGTAACTCCTGCTTTTGTTTTTTTGTTTGTTTTGTTTTTGCTCTCCATTTGGTTGGTAAATCTTCCTCCATCCCTTTGTTTTGAGTCTTCGTGTATCCTTGTATGTGAGATGGGTCTGGATGCAGCATACTGATGGGTTTTGGCTTTTTATCCAATCTGCCAGTCTGTGTCTTTTGATTGGGTTATTTAGTCCATTTAAATTTGGGATTGATATTGATATATATGAGTTTAATACTACCATTTAATGCTAGCTGGCTGTTTTGCCCATAAGTTGATGTAAATTCTTCATTATGGTGATGCTCTTTACCTTTTGGTATGTTTTTGGAATGGCTGATACTAGTTGTTGCTTTCTATGTGTAGTGCTTCTTTCAGAAGCTCTTGTAAAGCAGGCCTGGTGGGGATGAAATCTCTGAGTACTTGCTTGTTCACAAAAGATTTTATTTTTCCTTATGAAGCTTATGAAGCTTAGTTTGACTGGATATGAAATTCTGGGTTGAAAGTTCTTTTCTTTAAGGATGTTGAATATTGGCCCTCACTCTCTTCTGGCTTGTAGGGTTTCTGCTGAGAGATCTGCTGTGAGTCTGATAGGCTTCCCTCTGTGAGTAACCTGACCTTTTTCTCTGGCTGCCCTTAGCATTTTCTCCTTCATTTCAACCCTGGTGAATCTAACGATTATGTGCCTTGGGGTTGCTCTTCTCGAGGAATATCTTTGTGGTGTTCTCTGTATTACCTGGAATTGAGTATTGTCCTGCCTTGCTAGGTTGAGAAAGTTTTCCTGCATGATATCCTGAAGAATATTTTCCAGCTTGGATTCATTCTCTTCATCACATTCAGGTACACCTATCAAACGTAGATTAGGTCTTTTCACATAGTCCCATATTTCTTGGAGACTTTGTTCATTCCTTTTTAGCCTTTTTTCTCTAACCTTGTCTTCTTGTTTTATTTCATTAAGTTGGTCTTTGACCTCTGATATCTTTTCTTCTGCTTGATCAATTCGACTGTTAAAAACTTGTGCATACTTTGCAAAGTTCTCGTATTGTGTTTTTCAGCCCTATTAATTCACTTATATTCCTCTCTAAATTGTCTATTCTCATTAGCATTTTATCAAACCTTTTTTCAAGGTTCTTAATTTCTTTGCATTGCGTTAGAACATGTTCTTTTAGCTCACAGAAGTTTCTTATTATCCACCTTCTGAAGCCTGATTCTGTCAATTTATCACACTCATTCTCCATCAGGCCTTGTTCCGTTGCTGATGAGGAGCTGATCCCCTGTAGGAGGAGAGACATTCTGATTTCGGGTATTTTCAGCCTTTTTGCACTGGTTTCTTCCTGTCTTTGTGGATTGACCCACCTGTCATCTTTGTAATTGCTGACTTTCAGATTGGGTCTCTAAGTGGACGTCCAGCTTGTTGGTGATGAAGTTTTTTCTGTTTCTTAGTTTTCCTTCAGCAGACACCCCTCCCCCACAGAGCTGGACCTTCCTGAGTTCAGCTGTACTTGCGGTGAAACTCTTAATCTTCAGCACTTCCAATTGCTGGGTTTTTTTTTTTTGTGGGGGCACTGCGCCAGCTGAAACAGCGGCATTGAGATTTGTGGCACTTTTCTGCCTGGGAATCTCCCAGTCTGTCTCCCCACTTCAGTCCCCGCTTCAATCAGCTGAATGGGCGACTTTGCCTTCCCAGAGCTCCAAACACCAACTAAAAGGGCACCCAGTCCCGTATACTCTGTACTGAGAATGACCACACCAGGGCGCTGGCAAAACAGCCATGCCGGCCAAAAGAGTCACACTGGCAACCCATGGGGCTCCTCTGCTGGGAATCTCCTGGTCCGTGGGCAACAAAAATTCATCTGGAAGTGTGGCATTTACTCATTGTCTGCACTTTCACTGGGAGCTACAATCCTGAGCTGCTGCTCATCAGCCATCTTGGATCTCTCTCTTGAGTTTGTGGTTCTTTGACATGTGATCAAGTGAGAACTCTAGAGAATGCTATTATATTGGTAGCCATCTTCCAAGTTGAAGATGAATGTTATGGCTTTAGGAAGAAAAGATACTTTTATTCATTTCACTCAAGTCAAATAAGCAAATGTTCCATAAGGAACATTTCAATAATCAAAGAGAGAAGAGTATTATCTACAAGATGAGTATCAAATTGCAGTGCTCAAGTCGGTTTTCCCCTCTGTGCCTCAGTTGATATGTGAAGAGAAAATATTCATTGTGTTTATGTAACTTTCAGTATTTCCATAGAATCACAGTATCTTATTAAAGGAAACTTAGGATGTTAGCTAGTCCAAACTTTTACCCAATGGAGGTATTAAGGAAAATCTGCAACAACTTAGCCATTAGGTTTTTGTTTGAATTCTTTTAGTGAGAAAGACCTCTACTGCCTCATGAAGTAGCACATTCTATTGTTCGATGGTTAAGGTAAGAATATTTTTCCATTACAATGAGCCAGTCTTTACTCCTGTTTCTTTTATCTGTTAGCCCTAATTCTGCCCTCCAAGCAATGCCAAATAAGTTGGCTCCCTATTTTACATGATATTCTTACTTTAACAACCATGCAACAATAGAATGTGCTACTTCATGAATACACAATTGTTTCATCTTAATCCTTTCTCAAAGTACTATTTATGATTATATATTTAGCAGTATCTTTTTTTCATCCCCAGACAATATTAGTAGCCTATAATATTATTATAATTGTAGTAACTAAACATTATTCCCAAAGCTACTGTGGATAGACTGACCTGAAATCAGGTTTCATTCAGCTAATTTACTGAGTGCCAACAGTGTGCAAGAATTTGGTGGGGCAATCACAAATTCTGAATGAATGAGAATGAGACCCTGTTTTGTGATACTTTACAGAGTTTTCTTTTATCACAATTTGTTGCCTCTGTACTTTTAAATTTAACATCAAATCCCATTTTGACATTAACATTACTACCCCTGCTTTTTTGCTTATTTATATTTGCCTAGTGACTTTTTGTCGTTGTTCTTGAGACTGAGTCTTCCTCTGTCATGAGGCTGGAGTGCAGTGGCATGATCTGGGCTCATTGCATCCTCTGCCTCCCAGGTTCACACGTTTCTCCTGCCTCAGCCTCCCTAATAGTTGGGACTACTGGCATGTGCCACCATGCCAAGCTAATTTTTGTATTTTAGCAGAGATGCATTTTCACCATGTTGGCCAGGATGGTCTCGATCTCTTGACCTTGTGATCTGCTCGCCTTGGCCTCCCAAAGTGCTGGGATTACAGGCGTGAGCCACTGCACCTGGTCCTCTTTCTTTTCTTTTTTGCTTCCTTCCTTTCTTTCCTTCTTTCCTCCTCCTTTCTCTTTCTTCTCTCTCTTTTTCTGTCTTCCCTTGTCTTTCTTTCTTCCCTTTTTTTTCCTGTCTCACTCTGTTACCCAGGCTGGATTGTAATGACACACGCAATCTCAGCTCACTGCACCCTCCACCTCCCGAGTTTAAGTGATCCTCCTGCCTTGGCCTCCCAAGTAACTGGGATTACAGGCACCTGCCACCACACCCAGCTAATTTTTACATTTTTAGTAGAGACAGGGTTTCACCATGTTGGCCAGGCTGGTCTTGAACTCCTGACCTCAAGGTGATCCTCCTGCCTCGGCCTCCCAAAGTGCTAGGATGATAGGTGTGAGCCACTGCACCCCAACTAGATTTAGCTATATCTTTTATAAAGGGAGGGGTGTGTGTGTGTGTGTGTTTCACTACTGTTTCCTCTCCTCCAATTTTTTATTCCTTGAAGTCTATGTTCTGAATCATTTTTTCATATACAGTCATTTTCCCAGAACATTGCTTGGTGATTTTACATCTGAATTTTTACATTTTAACAAGTATCATTCTTCCATTTTGATTGGTGAATGATTGCATGTAGGATATGAGGGTTGTATGGCTTTTCTCTCAGAGATATGTTGATGTGAATTTACTATTTTCTAGTTTTTGGTATTGTAGTTAAGAAGTCCAAAGCCGGTATTACTTTTCCCTTGACAGTATCCCAATCTTTCTGTTAAATATTTGGCAGCTTGTAAGATTTTCTGTATGTCTTTGAAATTCCAAAATTATACCAGGACATACTTAGATTTATGGTTTCTTTGTTTGTTTTCATCTGTACATGTCAAGGAATGTTTTGCTTTTTTTTAAATCACTCTTGCCTGGAATTCAGTAAACCTTTTCAATCTCCAAGTCCAACTCTTCTCAAATAAATGAAATTTTCCTCTTTTCCCCCCTCTATCTCTTCTTTTAGTTCCTTATGGAATTCCTATTGGTAATATGTCAGTCTCTTGCTGCTTTATTTTCTGCATGAATTCCATCTTTTGTACTTTTGTACAGTCCTTAGAGATGTTTCTGCCACTTGATCTTCCAAGCAACTAATTTCATTTTTGACAGGGACTATACTTACCTTCATCTATTAACTCTTAAAATATGAAAATCAAGGGCTTTTGGCAAGATGGCCGAATAGGAACATCTCTGGAGTACAGTTCCCAGTGAGAGCAACAGAGGGTGAGTACCACATTTCCAAATGAGGTACCAGGTGCTTAATGGGACTGGTGGCACAACGGGTGTAGCCCAAGAAGGGCAAACCAAGGCAGGGTAGGGCGCTGCCTCACCTGGAAAGGGCAATCCCTGGAGGACCCCTCTCCCTACCAACAGAGGCCATCAGGGACTTTTTTCCATCCACTCCAGCACTCCAGTTCAGATACTATGCTTCCCTGGCAGTTTTTACCATCCACAGACCAGGAGATTCCCGGGCCAAAAAGCACCAGGAGTTTCCAGCACAGCAGTTTCAGCTGGCACCACAATTTCCACACAAAAACTTACACAAATCTGGGCAGCCGTTTCAACTGGTGCCTGGAATGCCTGGGAGACAGAGCCGCCCAATCAACTGAAAAAGAGGGGGCTGAAAGCAAGGAGCCAGGGGATCTGGTTTGGCGGGTCCTACTCCCACAAAGACCAGCAATCTGAAATGTTCTGGATTGAGAGTTTTGCAGCAAACGCAGCTTGACCTGGGATGGTCCAGCTCCATGAGGGGAAGGGTGTCCGCCATTACCGAGGCAGTCCACCACTCCCAAGGCAGTCTGCCATTACCGAGGCAGTCTGCCATTACCAAGCCAGTCCACCATTACTAAGGCAGTCCGTCATTACCAAAGCAGTCCACCATTACTGATGCAGTCCATTACTGAGGCAGACTGCCATTGCCAAGGCAGTTCTAACTGTACCTTTGTAAACAAAACCACAAGGAAGTTTACACAGTAGCTGGGCAGAGCCCATGGCAGCTCAGCAATGCCTCTGCTGGCAGACTGAATAGAATACCTCCTTACTGGGCAGAGCATCTCTGAAAAAAGGCAGCAGCACATCAGGAACTTATAAATAAAGCCCCACCTTCCCAGGACACAGCACCTGGGAAAAGAGGCAGTTATGAGTTCTGCATCAGACTTAAACGTACCTGCCCAGCAGCTCTGAATAGAACAACAGAGCTCCCAGCACAGCACTTGAGCTCTGACAAGGGACAGACTATCCTCAAGTGACACCCTGACCCCTGTATATCCAAAGAGGTACCTCATACAGAAGAGCTCTGGCTGACATCTGGTAGGTACCCTTCTGGGATGAAGATAACAAAAGAAGAAACTGGCAGAAACCCTTCCTGTTCTGCAGCCCCCGCAGTTGACTCCCAGGCAAGCAGGGCCTGGAGTGGACCTCCAGCAGTCCTACAGCAGAGGGGCCTGACTGTTAGAAGGAAAACTAAAAAACAGAGAGAAATAGCTTCAGCATCAACAAAAAGGACGTCCACTCAGAGACCCCATCCAAAAGTCATCAACTGCAAAGAACACAGGTAGATAAGTCCACAAAAATGGGAAGAAACCAGCACATAAAGGATGAAAACACCGAAAACCAGAACGCCTCTCCTCCTCCAAGGGATCACAACTCCTCACCAGCAAGAGAACGAAGCTGATTGGAGAATGAGTCTGATAAATTGACAGAAGCAGGCTTCAGAAGGTGGGTAATAACAAACTTCTCTGAGCTAAAAGAACATGTTGTAACCCAATGCAAAGAAACTACGAACCTTGAAAAAAGTTTAGATGAAATGCTAACTAGAATAACCAGCTTAGAGAAGAACATAAACAACTTGATGGAGCTAAAAAACACAGCACGAGAACTTCACAAGCCATACGCAAGTTTCAAAAGCTGAATCGACCAAGCAGAAGAAAGGATATCAAAGATTGAAGATCAACTCAATGAAATAAAATGAGAAGGCAAGATTAGAGAAAAGAGAGTGAAAAGAAATTAGCAAAGCCTCCAAGAAATATGGGATTGTGTGAAAAGACCTAATCTATGTTTGATCGGTGTACCTGAATGTGATGGGGAGAATGAATCCAAGCTGGAAAACACTCTTCAGGATATTATCCAGGAGAACTTCCCCAACCTAGCAAGGAGGCCAACATTCAAGTCTAGGAAATACAGAGACCACCACAAAAGATATTCCTCAAGAAGAGCAACCCCAGGGCACATAATCATCAGATTCACTAGGGTTGAATGAAGGAAAAAATGCTAAGGGCAGCCAGAGAGAAAGGTTGAGTTACCCACAAAGGGAAGCCCATCAGACTCACAGCAGATCTCTCAGCAGAAACCCTACAAGCCAAAAGAGAGTAGGGGCAAATATTCAACATCCTTAAAGAAAAGAACCTTCAACCTAGAATTTTGTGTCCAGCCAAACTAAGCTTCATAAGCAAAGGAGAAATAAACTCCTTTACAGACAAGCAATGGCTGAGAGATTTCATCACCACCAGGCCTGCCTTACAAGAGCTCCTGAAAGAAACACTAAACATGGAAAGGAACAACCAGTACCAGCCACTCCAAAAACATACCAAATGATAAAGATCATCGACACAAGAAACTGCATCAACTAATGGTCAAAACAACCAGCCAGTAACAAAATGGCAGGATCAATTTCACACATAACAATATTAACCTTAAATGTAAATGGGCTAAATGCCCTAATCAAAAGACACAGACTGGCAAATTGGATAAAAAGTCCAAGACCCATTGGTGTGCTGTATTCATGAAACCCATCTCACATGCAAGGACACACATAGACTCAAAATAAAGGGATGGAGGAAGATTTACCAAGTAAATGGAGAGCAAAAAAAAAGCAAGAGTTGCAATCCTAGTCTCTGATAAAATGACCTTTAAACCAACAAAGATCAAAAAGAGACAAAAAAGGACATTACATAATGGTAAAAGGATCAAGAAGAGTTAAGATCCTAAATATATACACACCCAATACAGGAGCACTCAGATACATAAAGCAAGTTCTTTATTACCTACAAAGAGACTTAGACTCCCACACAATAATAGTTGGAAACTTTACTGTCAATATTAGACAGATCAGCAAGACAAAATTAACAAGGATATCCAGAACTTGAACTCAGATCTGGACCAAGCAGACCTAAAAGATATCTCCACCCCAAATCCACAGAATATACATTCTTCTCAGCACCACATCACACTTACTCTGAAACTGACTGCATAATTATAAGTAAATCACTCCTCAGCAAATACAAAAGAATGGAAATCATAACAAACAGTCTCTCAGACCACAGTGCAATCAAATTAGAACTCAGGATTCAGAAACTAACTCAGAACCACACAACTTCATGGAAACTGAACTGGCTTCTAAATGTCGAATGGATAAACAATGAAATTAAGGCAGAAATAAAGATGTTCTTCAAAACCAATGAGAATGAAGACACAACATACTAGAATCTCTGGGACACATTTAAAGCAGTGTCTAGAGGGAAATTTATAGCAATAAATGCCCACATGAGAAGCAAGAAAAGATCTAAAATCGACACCCTATTGTCAAAATTGAAAGACCTAGAGGACCAAGATCAAAACTCAAAAGCCAGCAGAAGACAAGAAATAACTAAGATCAGAGCAGAGCTGAAGGAGATAGAGACACAAAAAAAGCCTTCAAAAAAATCAGTAAATCCAGAAGCTGGTTTTTTGAAAAGATCAACAAAATAGACCACTAGCCAGATTAATAAAAAAGAAAAGAGAGAATAATCAGATGCAATAAAAAACGATAAAGGGGATATTACCACCAATTCCACAAAAATACAAACTACCATCAGAGATTACTACAAACAACCCTATGAACATAAACCAGTAAACCTGAAAAAAATGGATAAATTCGTGGACACTTGCACCCTCCCAAGCCCAAACCAGGGAGAAGTTGAAACCATGAATAGACCAATAACAAGGGCTGAGGTTGGGTAGCAATTAATAGCTTACCAACCAAAAAAAGTCCAGGTCCAGGCGGGTTCACAGCCGAATTCTACCAGATGTACAAAGAGGAGCTGGTACCACTCCTTTGGAAACGATTCCAAACAATCCAAAAAGAGAGAATCCTTCCAACATCACTTTATGAGACCAACATTATCCTGATACCAAAAACCCAGCAGAGACTCAACAAAAAAAGAAAACTTCAGGCCAATATCCATGATGAACACAGATGCAAAAATTTTTAATAAAATACCGGTAAACAGATTGCAACAGCACATCTAAAAGTTTATCCATCACGATCAAGTAGGTTTCATCCCGGGGATGCAAAGCTGGTTCAACATACTACAAGTCTATAAATGTAATCCATCACATAAATGGAACCAAAGACAAAAACCACATGATTATCTCAATAGATGCAGAGAAGGCCTTCAACAGAATTCAACAGCAATTCAAGCTAAAAACTCTCAATAAACTAGGTATTGATGGAACGTATCTCAAAATAATAAAAGCTGTTTACGAGAAACCCACAGCCAATAGCATACTGAATGGGCAAAAACTGGAAGCATTCCCTTTGAAATCTGGCACTAGACAAGGATGCCCTGTCTCACCACTCCTATTCAATATAGTATTTGAAGTTCTAGCCAGAGCAATCAGGCAGGAAAAAGAAATAAGGGGTATTCAAACAGAAAAGGAGGAAGTCAAATTCTCTCTATTTGCAGATGACATGATTGTCTATTTAGGAGACCCCATCCTTTCAGCCCAAAATCTTCTGAAACTGATAAGCAACTTCAGCAAAATCTCGGGATACAAAAATAATGTGCAGAAATCACAAGCATTCCTGTACCCCAGTCACAGACTAACAGAGAGCCAAATCAAGAGAGAACTCCCATTCACAATTGCAACAAAAGGAATAAAATACTTAGAAATACAACTAACAAAGGATGTAAAGGACCTCTTCAAGGAGGACTCCAAACCACTGCTCAAGGAAATAAGAGAGGACATAAACAGACGGAAAAACATTTCATGCTTATGGTTAGGAATAATCAGTGTTGTAAAAATAGCCATATTGCCGAAAGTAATTTACAGATTCAATGCTATCCCCATCAAGCGACCAATGACCTTCACAGAACTGGAAAAAATCACTTTAAACTTCATATGGAACCAAAAGAGAGCCTGCATAGCCAAGACAATCCTAAGCAAAAAGAACAAAGCTGGAGGCATCACCCTACCTGACTTCAAACTATACTACAAGGCTACAGTAATCAAAACAGCATGGTACTGGTACCAAAACAAAGATATAGACCAATGGAACAGAAGAGAGGCCTCAGAGTCAATGCCACACATCTACAACCATCTGATCTTTGACAAACCTTACAAAAGCAATGGGGAAAACTGCTAAATAATAATAATAAATGGTGTTGGGGAAACTGGCTAGCCATGTGCTGAAAACAGAAACCACACCCCTTCCTGGCACCTTACACTAATTTTAACTCCAGATGGATTAAAGACTTAAACATTAGACCTAACACCATAAATACCCTAGAAGAAAACCTAGGCAAAACCATTCAGGACAGAGGCATAGGCAAGGACTTCATGACTAAATGCCAAAAGCATTGGCAACAAAAGCCAAAATAGACAAATGGGATCTAATTAAATTCCAAGGCTTCTATACAGCAAAAGAAACAATCATTAGAGTGAACTGGCAACTGACAGAATGGGAAAAGTTTTTGCAATCTATCATCTGACAAAGGGCTAATATCCAGAATTTACAAAGAACTCAAACAGATTTACAAGAAAAAAACAACCCCATCAAAAAGTGGGCAGATGATATAAACAGTTTTCAAAAGAATACATTTTTGCGGCCAAAAAACATATGAAAAAATGCTCATCACCACTGCTCATTAGAGAAATGCAAATCAAAACCACATTGAGATACCATCTCATGCCAGTTAGAATGGTGATCATCAAAAAATCTGGAGACAACAGATGCTGGAGAGGATGTGGAGAAGTAGGAAAACTTTTACACTGTTGGTGGGAGTGTAAATTAGTTCAACCATTGTGGAAGATAGTGTGGTGATTCCTCAAAGATCTAGAAATAGAAATTCCATTTGACCCAGCAATCCCATTACTGGGTATATGCCCAAAGTATTATAAATTATTCTACTATAAAGACACATGCACACATATGTTCATTGGGGCACCGTTTACAATAGCAAAGACCTGGAACCAACCCAAATGCCCATCAATGATAGACTGGACAAGGAAAATGTATCACATATATACCATGGAATACTATGCAGCCATAAAAAATGATGAGGTTGTGTCCTTTATAGGATGAACCTGGAAACCATCATTCTCAGCAAACTGACACAATAACAGAAAATCAAACACCGCATGTTCTCACTCATAGGCAGGTGTTGAACAACGAGAACACATGGACACAGGGAGGGAAGCATCACACTGGGATCTGTTGTGGGGGGCTAGGGGAAGGACAGTAGGATGTGGGGAGGTTAGGGAGGAAATGCCAGATATAGGTGATGGGGGGGATGGAGGCAGCAAACCACCTTGCCATGTATGTACCTATGCAACAGTCCTGCATGATCTGCACATGTACCCCAGAACCAAAAGTACAACTAAAAAAGAAAATTGAAAATCACATATTTTGTTCTTTTTTTCCTAATTGAATCTGTATTAGTGTTTTGTTTTTTGAGGCAGAGTCTCATTCTGTCCCCAGGCTGGAGTGCAGTGGTGCAATCTCAGCTCACTGCAACTTCCACTTCCTGGGTTCAAGCAATTCTCTGCCTAAGCCTCCCGGGTAGCTGGGATTACAGCTACCCACCACCACACCCAGCTAATTTTTGTATTTTTAGTAGAGACGGGGTTTCACCATGCTGGCCAGGCTGGTCTTGAACTCTTGACCTTGTTATCCACCTGCCTTTGCCTCCCAAAGTGTTGGGATTTACAGGCATAAGCCACTGTGCCCGGCCCACCACAGCCAGCTAATTTTTGAATTTTTAGAAGAGACAGGGTTTCACCATGTTGCCAGGATGGTCTCCATCTTTTGACCTTGTGATCTGCCCACCCCAGCCTCCCAAAGTGCTGGGATTACAGGCATGAGCCACTGTACCTGGCATTATTATTTTTATTATTAAAATTATCTATTGTCCCAGAAGTTTTATTTCTCTAGGGGATATCCTAAATATGGTGCTCATTCTTTTACTCTCCAGTTGGTTGCTACTTAGATTGCTGGTATTTTCCTTTGCCTACTGAAAATTCTATTCACCCTCAGGGTACTTTGGGCCTAATGAAAATGGAATTACAGTGGAAAAGAGGATTATGAGTGGCAAAAGGAACAGAGGTGTCAGTTCCTGAATTTGCAAAGCACTAAATGGCAAGCTGTTAGTCTTCCATTAAAGTACCAAAAATAAACAGTCCAGGCCTCTGTGTTTCCTGGACAGTTTTGTTGTAAAGGGTAGACTTTCCCAGTATTTAAAGGATAGGGCAGTCTTCTGACTTCTGGATCAACCTAAAAAAAAATTATAGCTTTGCCCTTGAACTGGTTTCCTAACAACCATAAATTCTTAGGCTGTGCCAGAACCTTTATCCCCAAAGATTAATACCATAATGGTGTGTATCTTACTGCTGCTTCATTTACAGTAGCTTTACAATCATTCTGTAGAATCAGCATGTTGTAAGTTACATATTACAAGGTTTATAAAATTAGCTAATTTCTTTTTGTACTAACATAAAATTGTATTTTGTTGATAGTATTCATTACCCAGTCAGTATTTTGAACCAAATTTCATGTGATGCTGCATTTCAGATGTTTTTTCCATTTACTCCATAGTAAATAGGAAACCATTGGCTTAGTGTAATGATAATATGATCCAGCAAGGCAAGGAGCCCAGAACTCTGAGCATCAGGAACGCATCACATGCATATTGTGTAGTATTTCAGTACAACAGAATAATTTGCTTTCTTCCTAAATCAAAATGAAAAGTATTGATGAGAAATCTGTTCAAAATACGTAAGTCAAAAATACTTTAAGTACACGCATTATTCAAAATAATTCTGAGATGTTTGCCCAACTAGTTTAACTTTGAAATTTATGTCAGGGTTGTTTTTTTTTTAAGTCTTTAATGTTTTACACATAGATTCTACCTTCAATTAATGCCTGGGTACTTTTTTGGTTGCCTGTGCAATGACTGACTGAATGACTTTAAAAGGTCTCTATGTTGATAGGCTGACCTTACATGAGCCATTTTTTAAACTTTGCCTTTTGACCCTTCTTTGGAGCTTGCATTCCAGAGCCAGAACGCATGGACAGGCCAGTGCTAGAGGAAAAGGAGAATTTTACCCAGACCCTGTAAGAGAACCTCATAGTAAATGAAGCTGTTCAGATTGGAACCAGGCCTACCTTGTCATGTGGACCTTTCATATGTAGCTCTGTCAATGTATTTAAGTACCAATCTATGATTTTCTTCTGTGTTAGTCATGAGTATTTTACAGAATAAAAACTACCAAGCATGCTAAAATTGAACTTTGTCAGTTGTTAGGTATGTTTTTATAATTAACTTGTTAGCATAGCAGCAATAGTAATGACAAATGACTTTCTTGAAACTTTAGTTTGTTCCAGGTATTATTCCAAGTGCTTTATATGTATAAATAGTATGTCATTTAATCCTCATAACAACCCTATTATGGCTACTTTGCAGATGAAAAACTAAGGCAAATAGAAGTTAAACAACTTGTGCATGGTTAAACATCTAGCAAGTAGCGGTGCTAAGATACTAGCTCAGGCAGTCTGACTCCAGAGTTCACATTTTTAATCTCTATGTTATGCCACCTCCTGACTAGCTTATCTCTTATAGAGTCTGTGAAGGTTGTGTCTCTGGTAGGTCTCAAGTTCTTCCTACCTCTGTCACACCTGGATAAAAATAGAATTTATATCCTAGATGCTATTTTGAGTCACTAACTTTCCTTCTTCCTCCCTCATTAAATAGTGCATTAAGGTAAGGGGGCATGAATAAACTTCACTGTCATGAGATATTTGTGAGGACATACGATGTCTCATTGAGAGATCATTTGGTTTCAAGTTAACAAAAACCTGCTAAAGCTAGCTTAAGCAAAGGAGATATTATGGAAGGATACAAGGCTATCTCATAAAACCCAAGAGCAAGAATACAGCTAGGCCTCAAGGGGAATGAAAGACAGGAAGTGGAAAATCAGAAACCAGGATTATTCCCTTTTACTTGTTCTCATTAGATTTCCATAGGGGAGAAAGGGAAAGGAAGAGTCAGGTGGTATAAATAGGTAATAATTTTTCAGAAAACAAGGGTGTAGCTAGATATGTACTCCTCAAAAAATATATTTTCTGTTCTGCATCAATTGAAGGGAAATGCCAATTACAGGTCATGTTGCTCAGTAGATTTGTATGGATTTAAAGTATAGTAATGAAACAATCCCTTTTAGCTACTCCCAATCATCCTGTCCCTCCATAAATCTTGATTCTTGGCATTTTGTTTATTTTCAGTTGATCAGTCTCCAGTTAGGCCTTTTCAACCATTCTGACATCCAAAGGATAAGACCATTGTTTTCATCTCTTCTCCCCAGGCCTTTGACCTGTACCATCAAAAGGCCTGTTGCACTTACCTTTTCAAGTGACAGTCAGGAACCTGCCTAGTTTCCATCCCTAATATTTATCCTGTATTCACACCCTATATGAGTACTTCATACCATCTCTGTTTTCCTTGTCTTTTTTTCCCTACCTTTTCTAGTCCCAATATTATGAATACCTACTGGCTTTTCCTATTTCTAGGGATTCTCCCCCCTCCATTTCCTATTAAACTCTAAATTCTTCAGCTTGAGGGTTCTTCAAAATTATGTCCCATCCTACCTATCCCAGTCATTCCACTGAAGTCCTTCACTCTAAGCAGGCCATTTTCCACAATGACCTAGAAACAGCACAGGCTTAACCATTATTCCCAGCCTTTGCTAGTACAGATCCTCTTGCTTATGAAGCTCTTTCCCATTCCTTTCCTTTTCACCTCTCAGAATCCAGCTCATTTATCAGAGCTTCACTTAAGACATTCCCTCTAAACAGTCCTATATGATCTTTCCAACACCTCAGGTAAACAAGTGTCCTGGAGCGCGTTGGATTCCTAGGACATCTGACTTTAGTACTAAAACAGGAATATTCCTAGGCAAACCAGGACAGTTACACATCCTCTAACACCTCATTGTCTCCCTTCATTATACTGGCTTGTTAGAACAAAAAGCCTTGTCAAATCGCCAGTAGCCACTACTTCAGCATATACAAGGTCCTTTCTTCATAATAAGACTTAATGCTCCTGTTAGGCAGAGACCCTTTTGATTCCCACTTCATTCAGAATATAGTGCTGTACTCATATTAATGCCTATTAGTGAATAAGGTGATTTAGTTTTAAGTTGGCACTATATCTGAAATCTTTTCCTTGTGTGTTAATTTATGTCTTTATTTTTTTCCAGCCCAGATGACTTACTCAATGCCTTGAATGAGGGTATCAGTCGTGCTGATGTCATCATCACATCAGGGGGTGTATCCATGGGGGAAAAGGTATGAAAGATAGGGCTCATGAAAATTTATCTACTACAATGTTCTTGCATATGGTTGATTAACTGTGGCCAGTAGGCATCTGGTATTCAAAGCCAGGCTTCCACAGAGCTGAAAAGCCATGGGACTTCAGAAATTACTGGTCTCTCTAAAAGGGATACAATGTGGATAGGTCAGGGAGCTTACCCTCAGGAGCAACCTGGAGAATCCCACAACTTGCAAAATGGCTTTTGCTATTCCCCTGGAGACGTGATCTGTTTCTCACTCTATTGTACTATATTAGGACATCCTTTATACATGATATTTACTACCAGGGTAAAGCTCTAAGATCCTTTCTTCTGCTCAAATTTAAACATGATTCACCCCATCCCCCAGACCAACCAGTTCACCCACCGTATATTCCAAATCTACCAAGAATGCTTAGCTCTCCTTCCCCATAAGGAAGAAAGGGAGGATTAGGCATTCCTTTTGCTCCTCTTTACAAAATAATAATAAAAATGAAAATATGGTCAGGCACAGTGTCTCATGGCTGTAATTCTAGTATTTTGGGAGGCTAAGGCAGGCAGGTTGCTTGAGCCCAGGAATTCAAGACCATCTGGGCAACATGGTGAAACCCCATCACTACAAAAAATACAAAATTTAGCTGGGCATGGTAGCATATGCCTGTAGTTCCAGCTACTTGGGGGCTGAGGTGGGAGGATCGCTGGAGCCTTGGTGGTCAAGGCTGCAGTGAGCCAATATTGCACCTCTGCACTCCAGCCTGGGCAACGGAGACCTTGTCTAAAAAAAAATATACACACACACACACACACACACACTAGTTTATAGGACTAAGTATATTTGTACATGGTATATATTTATTCCTATAAAGACAATTTAAACATTTCAGTAACACTAAGTTTACATTTCTTAATGAATTGTGTTAGTGGACAATGACTATTGGGTCCATTGAATAATATTATAAAAGTAAAATATTCTTTACTAAATAACCAACCTTAATTTTTGACTCAAAGATATTTCAGCATAAAATGTTTTGCCAGCTGATAATCCTTTTCCATATTTTCTCTCACATTAATGAGTAAACTGAAAAATTACAAAAATGCTGTCATAATAGCAATTTTTACTAAAATTCATATTTTCTAATAGTTTGATTTATTTTAAGCTAGATCTTTTATATATGATTGTTCTTGATCTCTGTCCTCTTGTAAGTATAAAAGTGCCTAAATTTATAACTGGACTCTTTGGATAGTGAACTGTATTGGCTCTGAGAACAAATGTCAGAATTTAGTAACCTAAGCAGAAGAATGCCTGCCTTCCCTTCACAAACTTTAGTGTTAGAGTCTTTCAGAATAGCACTGCAGATGCTAAAAACTATAGAAGAAAAAAATCTCACACTACATCCAGGAGTGAAAGTACTGAAGTGTGGTTCGGTGTTCTTATAGCAGACAATTGCTGGGTTAGTGTTCCCTCAAAGTCTCTTTAGCCCCAGGTAGAGCAAATTGCTGCAGACCTCTCCTGAGATCACAAAGGCAAAGGGCTGAGACCTGCACTGTAGTACAGCTGAAAGAAATAATTTGCAACGTGTCTGTTTTCATTGCCGTCAAACTGCCTGTGGTACTCTCAATATTACAAGAGCAAACCATGAAGTCAGGGCTATTTAAATGTTAAATTTGTTACTTCCAGAAGTTGTTTCTTGTATAATTTATCTTAGTTTCTAAACAGCCTAATTGTGGGACAATACCTATCTAGCAGAACTAACGTTTATCTTTTCTAGTACTTCCAGAAAGGTGACAAGCTTATATCATATACAGACTTGGCAATTGTGGCTCAGTTGTGATAAAGACAGAACACTCTCAGCCTAACCTTCATTAATGCTAACAATGATTTCATTTATGCCAAGGATTTGCTCACAAGTAAACAAAGCCAATATAGTTACGCATATTGGTTTATTTATTTTACTCTCTGTGTGATAAGATACTTACAGTAAGCCTTTAATTTACTAGGAAAGAGATTTTAAAAACTGGGCATCCCACAGTATTCCTTAGGAGGTGCTAACTGTCCTTTTCTACCTCCTTGAGTGGGAATGAGATGATAGAGGAACCAGGAAGAAAGAGATAAAACATACATGCAGCAAATTCCTGCCAGCCAACAAGTTTTAATTTCAAAAAGAATTTCAGGGTACTTCCATAGCAAAAATAAAAGAATAAAAGATAGGAACACTTGCTTCAGCCCAGGAGCTAAGCCAGTTACTAAAAGACAGGGAAATCAAGGAAAAATTAAGAAGCATTATGTAGCAGGCATGAATATTAAGTGCAGAACCTCAGGTATGCAAGAAATGTATTTGATTCCATTTAAATTGTACTCTAAGTGCGTATGCCACAGGACTGGTGGGAAATTTTATTAAGCCACAACTGGAGCTTACTATTTCAAAGAATTATGCTAAGGAACCTGAAGGTACTTAAGCATCAGGGAGATACCCTTGTCACTGGTCTGTACTGGATACATCTAGAGTATTCTTGTAGTACCATTAGATCTCAGGTCTTTGCTCCTTTGGGCCATGCTAGGAGCACTAGGATCAAGTGGAGGCTGGAAACCTCAGAGCAGCTAGCTTCCTTGGGTGTATTTCACAGCCATCCCTTCTAAAGCCTGACTGCTTCCCCAACATACTTTCTGCTAAACAGCAGGGAGGGGGCCCCTACTTCTTTTAAGACTCACAGACCAGTACCTTCTTCCCAACCAAGGAGAAATGAGTCTTCCACAGTTATTTCCCTAAAGATCTCTCCCCTCCTTCACCTCACCCTCCCCTACATAGCCTTTTCAAAAAGTTTCATTTTTACAAAACACTGAAAGTTTATTAAATAGTTAAACAGTATCTGTCTTTTGCCCTGAAAACTAAAGAATCATATGCACTACTGTAAGTTCCTCAACCTAAAAAATCATTGAATAGCTCAAAGAAAATGAAAGGTGGCAGTAACCCAGAAGGATGCACTAAACTGGACACCAATGACCTTTTTTGCCCATTTCAAAGTCTCTTAGTTTTTGCTAACAGAGTCTCCACCACCCACTATGATCAAAGTAATCACAAAGATGATAATTGATCACAAAAAAAGGCTAGATTCACAAGCTTTGCCCTGATTATTTATCAACAAAAGTGTGAATTAACCATGTAAGTCCCCTTGATTTATTTTGTAAGTCTAGAGCCACATAGCCTTAAAATATTTAAAACTAACTGCTGGGCACATTGGCTTATACCCGTAATCCCAGCACTTTGGGAGCCCAGGATGGGCAGACTGCTTGAGGCCAACAGCTCAAGACCAGCCTGGCCAACATGGCAAAACCCCATCTCTACTAAAAATACAAATATTAGCTGGGCATGGTGACACATTCCTGTACTCCCAGCTTCTTGGGAGGCTGAGGCACAAGAGCTGCCTGAACCTGGGAGGTGGGGGTTCCAGTGAGCCAAGATCATGCCACTGCACTCCAGCATGGGCGACAGAACAAGGCTCTGTCTCAAAAAACAAAACAAAACAAAAACTAATCAACAATATTCCAAATAAATGCAAAAAAAATTTCTTTAATATTTCACTAGTCCTATATCATTCTTGTTCTGCTAAATGTTGAGTTAGCAGTCTGCTTTCCTGAAGCCATCTGCCTCCATACTGAAGAGTCCTGGAATTCCTGATTCAGTCCCCCATACTATATGAAAGTTAGCTAAGCTGTATCATCTCAGAAGCCTGTACTCAAGAGGTTATTGTTTGATATGTCAATATCAATATTAAAGTGTGTATTATACTCCTTTTCCCTAATGCTCTGAATCTGTCTCTGTTGCAGGCATAAAATATTGACTATAGCTTGTAGCAGAGCTTTCAGGCAAGCATCAGAGTAAAAAAAAAAGAAAGAAATTCTCTATGGATGACAAATATTTTAGAACTGTGCTTAATTTACTTCTTTAATCAATAAGATCAGAACAGAAGTTAAGTAAAATTCTCTTTTGAGGTACATATGTAACTATTTCACAGGAGGTTTTTTTGTTTTGGGTTTTGTTTTGTTTCTTGAGACAAAGTCTCACTCTATCACCCAGGGTGGAGTACAGTAGTGCCATCATAGTTCACTGTAGCCTTGAATTCTGGAGCTCAAGCAATCGCCCTCCCAAAGTGCTGGAATTATAGGTGTGAGCCACCATGCCAACCTAGAAGTTTTAATCAGTATTTCCTCTGAGGGTAAAATAGCAAGGCATTGTCAGATTTCCAGGAACTTCCTGTAAAGCAAACAATTTCTGAAATATTTATATTAATAACAATTCACCTATAAGAATCTAACCTAGGACAGACTATCTCTTCTCAGATATGGCAGCTCCTCTCGTGAAATTTCAAATGAATCTAATTATTCCAAGCATTTCCTTTTATAAGCTGAAAACAAATACAGGATTTTCTAGAGGCCCTCTAGGAAATTTTAAGGACAATTTTTGGTAAGAAAAGAACATTTTTTCCTAAGTTTAGATCTGATCTTTAAAAGGGAAAGTCGAAAGAATTATCAAAAGAGAATGGGGCACTTGAAGACCTGAGAAACAGTTCTTGGTTATCTAATTTTTCAAAGCAACAATAAAATATTTGAAAATGAACATATAAGGTGACATGATTATAAATAACCTTGACTCATTCATAAATGAGGAGCCTTCGTTCTTTGCTTTTCTATCTATGTAAATAAAGAGAAAATAAACAGAAAGCACAAAAAAGAATTTACACAAAAAGAATAACCTTTCTTATTGTAGGACCGGCATTAATCAGTGCCAAAGAAATAAGCACATCAAAACTTAGCAAACTCACTAAAATTTTAATGTTTCTCAGCTTCATTTCAGATGCAGTTATTAGAAACCAAGGCAAATGCAATCTCATAAAAATTTGTCCTTTATTATGCTCCTTTATATTCTGGAACAAACTGACACTTTAGAACAAACAGTAGTCTTCATACCTGTAAAGGTCTTTGAGATTTTTTAAGTGGACCTGCAAGGTCAACACTATTTTCACAATAATATTAAAGACTTTGCCTTTTTTATTCCACTTAACCCATTCTCTTTCCTTTTTTCTTGAGTGTATGATTGAATTCTTTCAGCAGCTAAACTTTGTGTGGTAATTCATGAGATTAAATGAAACAGATATGAGAAACTGACTTGTGGTCATTCAGAAGTTAAAGAGATTTTCAAAATTAATAAAACAATGCATTGAAGATAAGTTACTTGGCTGGGTGTGGTGCCGCATGCCTATAATCCCAGAACTGTGAGAGGCCAAGGTGGGTGGATCACCTGAGGTCACGAGTTCAAGATCAGCCTGGCCAACATGGCAAAACCCCATCTCCACTAAAAATACAAAAATTAGCTGTGCATGGTGGCAGGTGCCTGTAATCCCAGTTACTCTGGAGGCTGAGGGAGGAGAATCACTTTAATCCAGGAGGCAGAGGTTGCAGTGACTCAAGATTTTGCCATTGCACTCCTGCCTGGGCAACAAGAGGGAGTCTCAAAAAGAAAAAAGGAAAGAAAAGAAGTTACTTATGTTAATGTGAAGTGGTTTCATTGTTGCTGTTTTCAAATGAACCAAATATTTTTTATTTTCTTAGTTTTAATTTCTAATTAGTAAATATCAATAGGTATAACTCACATAAACAAAAGCTCTTAGGGATCCTTAATGAATTTTAATTTAAGAATATATAAAGGGGTCTTGAGACCAAAAATTCTGAGATCTGAGCTTTAAGAAAAAAACAATGTTAGTTTTCCTTGAAAAACAAAAGAACACATATAGTTATACTTCTCTGTCATTGTTGCTCCTTATATAATTGCAACTACCCATATTAATTCTGATATTTATGAAATAACTAATTTCTATGTCAGAGAAAACTAGGGAGCTTAGATAATTGAGAAATAATATGTAACCATTTTAGCAGACCAGCAAACCTCATATACACAAAGAACACAACTTTCTACTGCCACACATGTCCCTTTTACACCTTCTTAATGTAGCAAAGATGAATCAACACATTCATTAACATGACCCAGACATAACCTCTCTATAGCAAAGTATATTCACCTTAAAAAGTACATAGTTATTAATTATATAATTTTAATTTCTATATAGTTAATAATTATGTAATTTTACAAAAGTTAAAATAATGCTTAATAATAAATGCTCTCATATTCTATCTTAGACATCATCTAGGTATCTGTTGATGATTTTTTTCAATTTTATATCAGCTCAAGACTTTTAAGTAAATAAAAATCTCAAGTTATTTTGAAACTGACATACTATAAAGCATAACTTAAAATTATAAGGTTTCTAGAATAATTATTTGATTTCATTGATCTCAGCTTTATACTTTTTTATAATCTTAAATATTATATAGGTAGAATGTGAGCTTATTTGACAAATAAGCCTATAGAAGTTTAGGAAAAACTAAAGTGAAATAAAATATATACTTTTGTTATACTTAAAATTGATGTAAATAAGAGAAAGAACATGGCTGGGGTTTTTTTATTGTTGTTATTTAAGTTTGGAGCTTTTTTTCTTGTTTATATGTATGTTTTGAGACAGGGTCTCAATATTTAGCTCAAGCTGGTCTCTAACATCTGGGCTTAAGCAATAATCCTCCTGCCTCAGCTTCCCAAGTAGCTAGCCTTACACATACATGTCATCACACCTGGCTTTTGGATTTTCTTAGTAACTAAAATTATTAGGTTAGTCTTATTTGCTAAAGATTTATCCTAATTATATGAACTCAGATTCTCAATATTATAAGTAGAGTATTTTCAGTGCAGCATATTTAAAATATTATAAGTTAAATTATTTAGGAATTTTAGAAATATTTTATATAAGCACTTATTATCTCTCTAAGCCAATTAGAACAGGGCACTTTTAAAAGACAAAGTAAGAGAAACCCAGTAGCACCTCCACAGACAGACAAGCAACCTCATCAAGCAGCTCCCTGACAATACAGCCAGGTAAATCCACAAAGATGGGAAAAAAACAGCGCAAAAAAGATGAAACCATCAAAGACCAGAACACCTTTCTCCTTCAAGGGATCACAACTCCTCAACAACACAGGATCACATCATAACTGAGAAGAAGTGCTACGAATTGACAGAAACAGGCTTCAGAAGGCGGATAATAACAAACTTTTCTGAGCTAAAGGAACACATTCTAACTCAATGCAAAGAAATCAAAAACCTTGAAAAAAGGTTAGACGAAATGCTAACTAGAATAACCAGCTTAGATGGAGTTGATGGAGTTGAAAAATGCCCTGATGGAATTGAAAAACACAGCACAAGAATTACGTGAAGCAAACACAAGTTTTAATAGCCAAATTGATCAAGCAGAAGAAAGGATAGCAGAGATTGAAGAGCAACTCAATGAAATAAAAAGAGAAGACAAGACAAGAGAAAAAAGAGTGAAAAGACATGAACAAAGCCTCCAAGAAACATAGGATTATGTGAAAAGACCTAACCTACGCTTGATCAGTGTACCTGAATATAATGGGGAGAATGAATCCAAGCTGGAAAACATGCTCCAGGATATTATCCAGGAGAACTTCCCAAGCCTAGCAAGACAGGCCAAATTTAAAATTCAGTAAATACAGAGAACTCCACAAAGATATTCCTCAAGATCTACCCCAAGGCACATAATCATCAGATTCACCAGGGTTGAAATGAAGGGAAAAATGCTAAGGGCAGCCAGAGAGAAAGGTCAGGTCACCCACAGAGGGAAGCCCATCAGACTCACAGCTGATCTCTCAGCAGAAACCCTACAAGACAGAAGAGAGTGGGTGCCAGTATTCAACATCCTTAAAGAAAAGAACTTTCAACCCAGAATCTCATATCAAGCCAAACTAAGCTTCGTTAAGTGAAGGAGAAATAAAATCCTTTATGGACAAGCAATTATGAGAGATTTTGTCACCACCAGACCTGCCCTACAAGAGCTCCTGGAAGAAACACTAAGCATGTAAAGGAACAAGTACCAGTCACTGCAAAAGCAAACCAGTGGGCAAAGACCAAAAATGTAATGAAAAAAATGAGTAAACTAATGGGAAAGAAAACCAGCCAGTAACAAAATGGCAGGATCAGATTCACACATAACAATAGTAACATTGAATGTAAACAGCCTAAATGCCCCAATCAAAAGACACAGACTGGCAAACTGGATAAAAAGTCAAAGCCCATCGGCATGCTGTTTTCAGGAAACCCATCTCACATACAAAGACACACATAAACTCAAAATAAAGGGATAGAAGAAGATTTACCAAGCAAATGGAGAACAAAAAAAAGCAGAGGTTGCAATCCTAATCTCTGATAAAATGGACTTCAAACCAACAAAGATCAAAAGAGACAAAGAAGGACACTACATAATGGTAAAAGGATCAATCCAACAGGAAGAGCTAACTATCCTAAACATATACGCCCCCAACACAGGAGCACCCAGATACATAAAGCAAGTTCTTAACAACCTAAAACGAGATTTAGACTCTCACACAGTAATAGTGGGAGACTTCAACACTCCACTGTCAATATTAGACAGATCAATGAGACAGAAAATTACCAAGGATATCCAAGACTTGAATGCAGAGCTGGACGAAGGGGACCTAATAGACATATACAGGACACTCTACCCCAAATCCACAGAATATACATTTTTCTCAGCACCACACTGCACTTACTCTAAAATTGACCACATCATTGGAAGCAAATGCAAAAGACCGGAAATCATAACAAATAGTCTATCACACCACAGTGCAATCAGACTAGAGCTCAGGATTAAGAAACACACTCAAACCTGCACAACCACTTGGGAACTGAACAACTTGCTTCTGAGTGTCAACTGAATAAACAATGAAATGAAGGCAGAAACAAAGATGTTCTTTGAAACCAACCAGAATGAAGACACAATTTAACAGAATCTCTGGGACACCTTTAAAGCAGTGTCGAGAGGGAAATTTACAGCAATAAATGGCCACCTGAGAAGAGAGGAAAGATCTAAAATTGACACCCTATCGTCAAAATTGAAAAAGCTAGAGGAGCAAGATTAAAAAAAAAAAAACTCAAAAGCTAGCAAAAGACAAGAAATTACTAAGATCAGAGCCGAACTGAAGGAGATAGAGACGCAAAAACCCTTCAAAAAAAATCCATAAATCCAGGAGCTGGATTTTTGAAAAGATCAACAAATAGACTACTAGCCAGATTAATACAAATGAAAAGGGAGAAGAATCAAATAGATACAATGAAAAACAATAAAGGGGATATCACCACTGATTCCACAGAAATACAAACTCCCATCAGAGATTACTACAAACAGCTCTATGCAAATAAACCAGAAAACCAGGAAGAAATGGATAAATTCCTAGACATTTGTACTCTACCAAGACTAAACCAGGAGGAAGTTGAAACCCTGAATAGACCAATAACAAGGTCTGAAGTAGAGGCAGCAATCAATAGCCTACCAACCAAAAAATGTCCAGGTCCAGATGGGTTCACAGCCGAATTCTACCAGACCTACAGAGAGGAGCTGGTTCCATTCCTTCTGAAACTATATCAAACAATACAAAAGGAGGGAATCCTCCCTAACTCATTTTATGAGACCAACAACATCCTGAAACCAAAACCAAGCAGAGATTCAATTAAATATAGAAAACTCCAGGCCAATAGCCATGATGAACGTCGATACAAAAATCTTCAATAAAATACTGGCCAACAGATTGCAACAGCAAATCAAAAAGCTTATCCATCACGATCAAGTAGGCTTCATCCCAGGGATGCAAGGCTAGTTCAACATACACAAATCCATAAATCTAATCCATCACATAAATGGAACCAAAGACAAAAGCCACATGATTATCTCAGTAGATGCAGAGAACGCCTTTGACAAAATTCAACAGCACTTCATGCTAAAAACTCTCAATAAACTAGGTATTGACGGAATGTATCTCAAAATAATAAAAGCTATCTGTAACAAACCACAGCCAGTAGCATACTGAATGGGCAAAAACTGGAAGCATTCCCTTTGAAATCTGGCACTAGGCAAGGATGCCCTCTCTCACCACTCCTGTTCAATATAGTATTGGAAGTTCTAGCCAGAGCAATCAGGCAAGAAAAACAAATAAAGGGTATTCAGTTAGGAAAGGAGGAAGTCAAATTGTCTCTATTTGCAGATAACATGATTGTCTATTCAGAAGACCCCATCATCTCAGCCCAGAATATCCTGAAACTGTAAGCAACTTCAGCAAAGTCTCAGGATACAAAATCAATGTGCAGAAATCACAAGCATTCCTATACACCAATAACAGACTTAGAGTCAAATCAAGAGCGAACTACCATTCACAATTGCTACAAAGAGAATAAAATACCTAGGAATACAACTAACAGAGGATGTAAAGGACCTCTTCAAGGAGAACTGCAAACCACTGCTCAATGAAATAATAGAGGACACAAACAGATGGAAAAACATTCCATGCTCATGGTTAGGAATAATTAATATCGTGAAAATGGCCATACTGTCCAAAGTAATCTATAGATTCAGTGCTATCCCCATCAAGCTACCAATGACCTTCTTCACAGAACTGGAGAACTTCACTTTAAACTTTATATGGAATCACAAGAGAGCCCACATAGCCAAGACAATCCTAAGCAAAAAGAACAAAGCTGGAGGCATCACCCTACCTGACAGAACAGAGGCCCCAGAAGAAACACCACATATCTACAACCATCTGATCTTTGACAAACCCGGCAAAAACAAGCAATGGGGAAAGGACTCCATGTTTAATCAATGGTGTTGGGAAAACTGGCTAGCAATGTGCAGAAAGCAGAAACTGGACCTACCTGTCACCGTACACTAAAATTAACTCCAGATGGATTAAAGATTTAAACATAAAACCTAACACCATAAAAACACTAGAAAACATAGGCAAAACCATCCAGGACATAGCCATAGGCAAGGACTTCATGACTAAAACACCAAAAGCAATGGCAATAAAAGCCAAGACAGACAAATGGGATCTAATTAAAATTCAGAGCTTCTGTACAGCAAAAGAAACCATCATTAGAGCCAATCAGCAACCAAAAGAATGGGAAAAAATTTTTGAAATCTACCCATCTGACAAAGGGCTAATAACCAGAATCTACAAAGAACTAAAACAGATATACAAGAAAAAAACAAACAACCCCATCAAAAAGTGGGCAAATGATATAAACAGACACTTTTCAAAAGAAGACATATATGAGGCCAACAAACATATGAAAAAATGTTCATCATCACTGGTCATTAGAGAAATGAAAATCAAAACCACATTGAGATACCATCTCATGCCAGTTAGAATGGCAGTCATTAAAAAATCTGGAGACAACAGATGCTGGAGAGGATGTGGAGAAATAGGAACACTTACACAGTTGGTGGGAGTGTAAATTAGTTCAACCATTGTGGAAGACAGTGTGGCGATTTCTCAAGGATCTAGAAATAGAAATTCCATTTGACCCAGCAATCCCATTACTGGGCATATACCCAAAGAACTATAAATCGTTATACTATAAAGACATATGCACACGTATGTTCACTGCAGTCCTGTGCACAATAGCAAAGACCTGGAACCAACTCAAATGCCCATCAGTGATAGACTGGACAAAGAAAATGTGGTACATATACACCATGGAATACTATGCAGCCATAAAAAATGATGAGTCCGTGTCCTTTGTAGGGACTTGGATGAATCTGGAAACCATCATTCTGTGGCAAACTGACACAAGAACAGAAAGCCACACACCACATGTTCTCATTTACAGGTAGGTGTTGAACAATGAGAACATGTGGATTCAGGGAGAGGAGCATCACATACTGGGGGCAGTTGGTGGGGGGTAGGGGAGAGACGGCAAGGAGTGGGAAGGGAGAGGGTGGTGGGGAGGTATAACGTAGGGAGAAATGTCAGATATAGTATGCACCTAAAGTTAAGTAAATTTTTTAAAAAAGAAGGGAAAAAACAATGTAATTTATGAATACCTTATAGAAATAGGAAGGAAAACACTTTACACTCACAAAATGAAGTAAATGCTTTTCTGTATTACAGACACATGGACACACAGATAAGAAACACAGTAGCTTCAGTTCTACTTACAACTTAAGCTAGAAGTCAAGAGTAAATACAGAACCATAAAAATTCATCAGTCCACTAATAAAGAGCTATTTTCTTTTCTATAGAGTACAAAAATCTTAATTGATTTGGTTTCAGAATGGACAATAAGAGGAATAAACAAGAAAGACTAATAAGCCAGATTCTCTGTCTTCTCTTACCCAAACAAAATAGATTCTATCATCCTTTTACAGAGATCACCAAATGATTAGACCATAAAACCAAATTCCTCATCATTCCAGCCACAAGGGGCAATACCTTATTGGCTGTGTGCAGAAACAAAAACAGAACCAAATTGAATACAGAGGCTACAATAGAGAAACCAAAAGTTACCAAATTTATAGTTTTACTGCTGCTTGGAATTCATCCCAGGAACCAAGGAAAGATGTACCCAGGGTTTTTTTTTTGTTTGCTTTTGTTTTTTGTTTGTTTGAGATAGTGTCTTGCTCTGTCACGCAGGCTGGAGCACAGCTGGTGTGATCATGGTTCACTGCAATCTCTGCCTCCTAGGTTCAAGCAAATCTCGTGCCTCAGCCTCCCAAGTAGCTGGAATTACCGGCGTGTGCCACCATGCCTGGCTAATTTTTGTATTTTTAGGAGAGATGGGGTTTAACCATGTTGGCCAAGCTGGTCTCTAACTCCTGGCCTCAAAGGATCCACCCACCTCAGCCTCCCAAAGTGCTGGGATTTCAGACTTAAGCCACCATGTCTGGCCTGTACCCAGGTTTAAGCCACTCATAAAGTGTAATTCTCTGGCAATAAGGTTTAACTGGCTCTGTCCAATGAATCAGCGGAGCATCTCAGTGGAGCCTCTGGAATTGTTAAAGTCTAATTTTTTATAGATAAAATCATTAATCTTGATTTTTTTCTCCTGTCTTGGCTTACTTACTGTACCTTTTGTAAATAAAGTTAGTTGTTTCATAAGTGCTCATAGTATGTATAACTTTTATATTCTACCTAGAAGTGATAGATACTATTACTTCACATATAAGAATCTTACAATGATACACTTCTATTTTTCCCCTCTCAACATCTGTGCCACACTTGCCATAAATTTCATATTTATATATATTCTAGAACCTTCACTATATCATTATGATTTTTCTTTAAATGATCAATTACTTTTAGTAAATGTGATATTTAAAAATCTTACATATTTGCCTATGCCAAAAAAATTATGAATCCCATAAATATATAAAATGAACATGTTTCAAATACTTTATTTAACTCAACAACGAGCAAATAAATAAGATGTTCTGACCTATTCAAAGGAGAATTCAAAGAATACACCCATATAAGTAATCAAGCATGCCAAAATAATTTACTAATAGATGCAAAATTGATCTATACTCACCTAACCTAATCAATTACATCTTCACTGGACAGAATCCATTTGCATTTCTTTGGATAAAACTTATGTTCACTGTCTTAGCTTAGACAGCTATTAAAAACATACCAAAGGCCAGGTGCGGTGGCTCACACCTGTAATCCCAGCACTTTGAGAGGCCAGGGTGGGCAAATCACTTAAGCTCAAGGGTTCTAGACCAGCCTGGGCAACATGGCAAAACCCCCTTTCTACAAATATATAAAAATTAGCTGGGCATAATGGTGAGCACCAGCAGTCCCAGCTAGTCAGGAAGCTGAGGTGGGAGATCAAGGCTGCAGTGAGCTGTGTTCACAGCACTGCACTCCAACATAGGCAACAAAATGAGACCCTGTCTCAAAAAAAATACCACAAACTGAGTGGCTTAAACATTTATTTCTCATAGTTCTGAAAGTTGGGAAATCTAAGATCAGGTTGACAGCATGGATGGGTTCTAGTGAGGGCCCTCTTCCAGGCTGCAGACAGCTGACTTCTCCTTTTACCCTCATATGGCCTCTTCTTATATTGACATTAATTTTACTCATGAGATCTCCATTCTCATTACCTAATTCCCAAAGTCCCCACCATCACACTGAGACTGGAATTTCAACATATGAATTTGGGGGTGGGGAGGGACATATTCAGTCCATTGCATTTCCTATTAGTTGTATTCAGTTTTGTTGCTGTAAAATAGCTGGAAAATACAAATAACCAGAAAGTACGTGTTGCACTGGACACCCAGCATTCTTTTCTGCCCATTTCAAAGTCTTGCACAATTTTTCTGACCACTGGTGTTTCTCCTTAACTGAATTGGGGAAGAAACTTATTCCTTCATCCATTCATTTATCTTCTCATCTGACTCGGGGTTTCAGAGTATCAGACAAAGATCCTGCTGCTTCAATAGGCAAACAAAAATATAAGAACAATGATAATTCTCAACCTTTATCACTATGTCTGGTACAAGTTTTCTGTCTGTCACAAGGAACAGGAAGCACTCCTTCGTGTTCAAAAAGAATGAAAAGGGCTATTTTTAAAAACAATTGTTTGCAAAAAAAATAAAATACTTTCATTCATTTGGTAAATATATAAGCATCTGCTTTCCAAACTCTGCATCATAACCTTTAAGGCCCTGCAGCTCTGGCCTCTGCCTGTCTCTTCACATTCAGCTTACACCTCTCTCCTGCCCATTCAGTACCATCCATTGCCTTTTCAGTTCTATACACGCTTTGCCACTTTGGAAGCTTTCATTTGTCTGTCCCTTTCTCTGGAATTCTCTTCCCTCTACGCTTCACATGCTTGAATCCTTCTTATCCTTCAAGGCTTAGCTAATATATCACTACCTCTTCTAAAATGACCTTTCTTTTTCTCAACCCCACCCCATCATTTTCTATCCCAGCACCTGCTTATTTCCTTCATAGCACGTACCACAAATTATAATTATTTTATTTGTTAATTTATGTATTTTTGGCTATTTCCCTCCAGTAAAATATAACAGGATATCTTTGTGTCAGGGACAATATGCCCAGCACATATGGAATTCCTAATACATAATAAGCATTCAAAAATGGTCGGTGCACTAACAAATGAATGAGTGAAAGGTGTATGCTATTCATTAAGGATTCGTTGTTTAAGTATAAATACACATATATAAAGGAAGGTTCCTGTTCTCAATAACGTTATAGTTTAACAAAGGATACGTATCAGCTATCAAAGCAATTGCTCTATAATCTAAGTGCATGATGTTAGAAGCATTTAGTACTATAAGAGCATATAAGAAAGATCTAGAGATTTCTGCTTCTGCTATGATAGAATAGCGTATTTGGACCAATCTTCCCACCAAGAACATTTATAAAAACTATATAAAAATTTTTTAAGAAAAGAAAAAGCAGATGTCTGAAGAGAATAACTAAGACAGCCAGGATTCTGGGCACTAAGATCCTAAAGAAAAGTAAACACAGAAGTAAAACTGGAATTCTTCACTATATTTTCCTCAAAGCATTTACTAATTCCTAAGCCAGGAGTGAGGTGGGATGAGAGCTATAATGGTACAGGAGGCAAAGAAGCCAAGCATTGAAAAAGGGTAGATAAGAAGTTAATGAAATAAACAGAATTTTCATCAGTAGTTGTGAGTTTAGGACCTGTTATAGAGGAGGGGTCCTGGTAAATAACTCAGGCTTTCAGCTTAAACCCTTGAAGGGCTGTACTATAGGAATAAAGACAAACTGGAGATAAACTAGCCTTCACAGAAACTGAAATCCAGCATCAAACTATCTCAATCCTTGATTATATCAAGATGATTTGAGTTTTCCTTAATTGCCAGAAGACCTCAAATTCTTTTTGGAGGAATATATCATTGTCCAAAGCCTTTTCATCTTTTCATACCTAACATTTGGGCTTCAGTTTGAAAAGTTATCAGACATGCAAGAGGTAGAGCAAAATGACTAAAAACTAAGATAGGAAACAATTGATAAGGTAGACCTAAAAATGATGCTGATATTTATACTGTCTCACATGGACTTTAAATAACGATTATATGTTTAAGAAAAAGGGATGAGAAAATGGGGAATTTCATTAGAAAACTAGAATCCATTCATAAGAATCAAATGGAAATTTTAAAAAAGGGATAGAAAATATGGAAAAGTGCATAAAAGACACGTGAGATATGGCAAAAGGTCAAACATATATGTAAATAAAGTCTAAGAAGGAAAGGGGAGAGAAAGAGTGAGCAGAAACAATATTTAAAATATTGGTGGAGAGATTTTCAAAATCAATAAAAGACATCAAGCCAGTGGTGCCTCACACCTGTAATCCCAGCACTTTGGAAGGCCAAGACAGGTGGATCACGAGATCAGGAGGTCGAGACCAGCCTGGCCAATATGGTCAGGTGAAACCCTGTCTCTACTAAAAATACAAAAATTAACCAGTCACGATAGTGCACACCTGTAGTCCCAGCTGTTCGGGAGGCTGAGGCAGAAGAATCACTTGAATCCGGGAGACGAAGGTTGTGGTGAGCCAAGATCATGCCACTGCACTCCAGCCTGGGTGACAGAGTGAGACTCCGTCCAAAAAAAAAAAAAGACATCAAGCCCGAAATTCTAGGAGCTCTATTAATCTCGAGCCAGATAAATAAAAGAAACCATACCTAGGTAATCAGCAACACTACTGAAAACCAAAGACAAAGAGAAAATTTTACCAGAAGGATGTATTACCATCAAAGGACCAATAATAAAACTAACAAATGATTTATATAGAAATTATGGAACTCAGAAAGCAATGGACTGGGATTTGTAAAGTGCAGGGAAAAAAATACTGCCAATAGGGAACTGTAAAGAAATCAAAAATTTACTTCAAAAATGAAGGTGGAATAAAGACAATTTTAGCCAAACAGAAACTTTGCAGACCTAGACTACATAGTTTTTTTAAGGTAGAAGGACTATGGAAGCATGGAAATGCAAAAAGAACTAAAGAGGGTTCACATGTCAGCAAATGTAAATGAGTGTTGATTGTGTAAAATAATAATGTCTTGTGAGGCTTAAAATATAAATACTATGCAGTGAATATGTCAAGTATATATTATCAATATATGTAGAAAATATATACAATAAATCAAATACATATACTTAAAATATACACATATACATGCACATACGTATATGCTTAAAGTGTATATAAATTATATACACACAATATTATGAAAAGTAGAAAGGCTTAAATTGAGTTGATATGTTTTAAGATTCTTGTATTGTCTGGGAAATGATTTTTAAAAACCCAATTATAAGTAGACTGTAATAAGTCAACTATATATATTGTAATCTCTAAAATAACTACTAAAATAATAATAAAAGAATATGTAACTAACAAGCTAATAGAGCGGAAAAATGTTAAATACAAAATATTTCATGAATCCTAAGGGAGGTATGGAAGAAGAAAAAAGGAAACAAAACAGAAGTAACAAAGTACAGTGATAGTTTAAAACCAAATATAGCGGTAACCATACTACATGTAGGCCAGGTGCAGTGGCTTATACTCATAATCCCAGCACTTTAGGAGGCTGAGGAAGGCTGATCACTTGAGGCCAGGAGTTCGTGACCAGCCTTACCAATGTGATTAAACCCATCTTGGTACAAAAATTAGCTGGGTGTGATGGCATGTGCCTGTAGTCCCAGCTACTCAGGAGGCTGAGGCATGCAATTGCACAATTGTTTGAACCCAGGAGATGGAGGTTGCAGTGAGCCGAGATGGTGCCACTGCCCTCCAGCCTGGGCAACAGAGTGAGACTCTGTCTCAAAAAGAAAAGAAAAATTATACTAAATATAAATAGACTGAATCCTTCAGTTAAAAATTGTCATTCTGGATTTTTTAAAAAACAGCTAATCATATGCTGCTTATA
Organism: Callithrix jacchus; assembly: GCF_049354715.1. Taxonomy (NCBI): domain Eukaryota; kingdom Metazoa; phylum Chordata; class Mammalia; order Primates; family Cebidae; genus Callithrix; species Callithrix jacchus. Next base: position 102,128,811 of record NC_133509.1, read on the forward strand.
AGAGACATATCTTAAATATAAAGACATAGAAAACTGAAAGTAAAAGATTTGAAAAAGTTATAATGAAATATAGCTGGTGTAGCTATATTGATATCAGAGATTTTTGTTTTCTTTTTTTATAATACATGTTTTGTAATTCCAACTTTTTTTTTTCTTTTTCTTTATTTTTTTCTTTGAGGCAGAGTTTCACTCTTATTGCCCAGGCTGGAGTGCAATGGCATGATCTTGGCTCACCACAACCTCCACCTCCTGGGTTCAAGCAATTCTCCTGCCTCAGCCTCCTGAGTAGCTGGAATTACAGGCATGTGCCTCCATGCCTGGGTAATTTTTTTGTATTTTTAATAGAGACAGGGTTTCTCCATGTTGGTCAGGCTGGTCTCGAACTACCAACCTCAGGTGATCCACCCACCTCGGCCTCCCAAAGTGCTGGGATTACAGGCATGAGCCACCATGCCCAGCTTTATAATTTAGTTTTATTTTAGTTTTCTCTATTTTTATGTAGACAAATAGAGAAAACTAAAATAAAAAAGATTACTAGATATTAGGAGGGACATTTTATTATTTTAAATGAGTTAATTCATCAGGAATATGTAACATTTACAAATTATATCTAATAACCTAATATATATATATATAAAATCAGTTTTTCATTTAGTTCCCCAGTCTTGGGAGTTCAGAGGTGGCTGAGAAGATGACTGAGACCAAGATAAGGGTGGGATAGACTACAGGGTGAAAGAGAATTCAAGGCAGAAAGAAGAACCTTTTCAAAGACTAGAGGTGAGAGCTTAAAAAACTGGGCAGATTCGGTAGTTCATGCCTGTAATCCCAACACTTTGAGAGGCCAAGGCGAGTAAAACAGAAACCCTGCCTCTCCTAAAAATACAAAAATTAGCTGGGCATGGTGACACACACCTGTAATCCCAGCTACTTGGGAGGCTGAGGCACAAGATTTGCTTGAACCTGGGAGGCGAAGGTTGCAGTGAGCCAAAATCATACCACTGCACTCCAACCTGGGCAACAGAGTGAGTCTCTGCCAAAAAAGAAAAAAAAGAAAGAAAGGAAGGAAGGAAGGAAAGGGAGGGAGGGAGGGAGAACAATGTAGTCTGATGATGTAAGATTGATAGGAATGTGACTGGGTGAAAAGAAGGTTGTTGGATGAGAACAATGATTGGGGGGCTAGAAAATATAGGAATCTTTGATATTTAAAAGATGACACTTTTTTCTAAAAACCAGCAAGTTATTAAAGTGTTATATAGTCATTTGATCAAATTTGTCTCAGAGGATCTCTCTTAATACTGTGGGAGGAATGAATTGGAGGAGGATGGCACTACTAGCAAGGAGACCTATTTCAGTAATCTCAGTGAGATGTTGTTGGCTGAGGCTGTCGAGATAGAGAGAAGAGAACACATTTGTAAAATAAAAGTATCTCATAGCTTGTGAAATATTTAAAGTGTAGGCAGGTTACTGGACTTACTGTTAGATTGCCAAACCAAAAAAAAAAATAGTAATAGACCTAGATTTGTATTATTTAAGAGAAATTTTAAGGACTGTAATTTTTTTCTTTTTGTCTACAATACCAGCTGCAGGGCTGTGTTATATTCCATTTCCAAAGATCAGATTTTGTAATATCACTGTAGGTTGGTCATAGCCACAGGTTAGTTTTAATACTAGAATATAAAGTTGGAGCAGTTAAACTCCCTTGACTTCCTGTTTTAGAGTTTCCTCCCTGTTTTTCATTTTAGTTGAGCTATTTAGATTTGACAGATCTAAATACTCTGTGGGCATATGTGTAAGTCTCTCTTCAAGGAATGTATATGGCTTTAAGATCATTAAACCACATGATGTAGGACACATACATGTAGGTTCCTTGCCCAGGCAAGACTTAAAACATATTTGTTAACATCCTTTCTCAGACATAAAATTCTCTCTTAGAAGAGAGACAATAACTCATCAGCTAATGATATTACACATTAATGTAGTTGTTTTGTTTTTGTTTAACTTCCCCTACTAGAATGTACTTTCAGTGAGGACAGGGACGTTGTCTCTTTTGTTCAAGGCTGTATCCCCCTGCACCTAGATTGGTACTCATCATATATACCAGGTGTTAAGCAATTATTTATTGAATGAATGGATGAGGAATGAAGGAATATTTGTATTAAGCAAATCAACTTGACTAAAATAAGAAAGATGTCTCTTTTCATTTCAATTTTATAATTTAATGTTCACTTAAAGTGTTGAAAATCTAATATTAAAATGTTTGAAAGTAAAGTGATTATTTTTAATGTTTGCAGGACTATCTCAAGCAGGTGCTGGACATTGATCTTCATGCTCAGATCCATTTTGGCAGGGTTTTTATGAAACCAGGGTATGAAAATAATCTTGTTATCTCATATATGCGGTTGGTTTGGCTTGCTTTAACTAACAAACTTTTAAATGCCTTCTTTTTACATTTTCTATTATGAATTAACTATGCCAAAAAGAAATATAATATTAGGATCCTTTGCATAAGTGCAGCTCCTAATGAAATAGGCATTCATCTTCTTTATGAGTCAGTGAGTTTGGTCTAAACAAAACACAGCAACTTTCCAGACTTTTTCTCCTTTTTAATTCTCATGCCTAGTTTCTTCTTCCTCTTTTTTTCTCCCCAAACTGCTTCTTTATTTTAAAAAATAATTAATCTGAGAACTCTCAAATATACACAAAAGTAGGGAGTACAACAAACCCCCACCCCATGTATACTTGCATCACCCAGCTTCAGTAACTATCAACATTTTTCTATAATTTTTTTTATCAATACCCCTACCCAACCCTGCCTTTTAGTGGAGAGGGAGGGCTTAATCATTTAAAAGCAAATTCTAGGCATGTCATTTTGGCATACCTCTGAAATAATAATACTAACAACAACTTTCTCTTACATAATCACAATGTTATTTTCTCATCTGACAAAATAAATAATATTTTCATATCATCTAGTATCCTGATCATATTCAAATTTCTCCCACATATCAAGAGAAAGAATGCCTTTTTATAACTTTCGTTTGATAAGGATTCCATTAAGGTCCATAGAGTGTATTTGTTTAAGTCTCTATTAAATGAGAACATTTTCTGTCCCCACTCTTTTTGTTGTTGTGCCACTGACTTGCTAGAGAAAATGGATCACGTGTCCTGATGAATGTATTTGGTTTATTACTTCCTTAGGTATGTTCCTCTGTCACTGATACATGCTATAGATTGAAAGACATAAAGGCTTGATTAAATTCAGGTTTAATTTTTTTTTCCTTTGCAAGAATGTTTCATTAAGTAGACTTTCACACGGCATCCTACTGTCTCCCAGGAGGAAAGAAAAATAACCATGATTTTGCACATCTCTTAAAGACTAATAACCCCTAAAGAAGATGGAGATTTTGAAGTCAGTTATAAATCCTCAAAGGCTGCCAAATTTTGGTGTTGGTGAAACATATATGGCCATATCTTTAAGAAACAGTCTATCTGTTTAGACCTTTGCTACTTTATGAACCTATGATTTCTTTTTTTTTGTTGAGACGGAGTTTCGCTCTTGTTACCCAGGCTGGAGTGCAATGGCGCGATCTCAGCTCACCGCAACCTCCGCCTCCTGGGTTCAGGCAATTCTCCTGCCTCAGCCTCCTGAGTAGCTGGGATTACAGGCACGCGCCACCATGCCCAGCTAATTTTTTGTATTTTTAGTAGAGACAGGGTTTCACCATGTTGACCAGGATGGTCTCGATCTCTTGACCTCGTGATCCACCTGCCTCGGCCTCCCAAAGTGCTGGGATTACAGGCTTGAGCCACCGTGCCCAGCCCGAACCTATGATTTCTTGTTCAAAGACCTCAACTGTATGGCTGAGAGTTCCAGCACACCTCCATACTGTCAGGGACAACACTAATGATGCTTTACTGCTAATGAACCCTAGGAGGGAATGGAGTAGGGGCTTCCCAATTGTTATAAGTGAGCTATGGGAACCATCAACAAATTTCAAAAGCCTTTAAAGTGTCAAGCTAGCCCTCCTAAGAAGTCAGTTCTAGGAGGGATCAGGCTTTACCTCCATGATTTGGCCATTTTTAGTATAGAACTAAGATTATTCCTAAAGCTTTGTCCACAATTTGATAAAATTCTTGGCAATATATTTCTGTAGTTTCCTGTTGAATGTGCCCCAATATGGCTGCTGCTGACAGGGCCTTTTTATTATTGAAACTGTTGGATTTGGGCTGGGCATGATGACTCATCTCTGTAATCCCCATCACTTTGGGAGGCCAATGCTGGTGGATTGCTTTGAACTCAGGAGTTCTAGACCAGCCTGGGCAACATCGTGAAACCCCTTCTTTATAAAAAGTACAAAAATTAGCCAAGCATTGGTGGCTCGTGCCTTTAGTCCCAGCTACGTGGGAGACTGAGGCTGGAGAATCGCTTGAGCCTGGGAAGCCGAGGTTGCAGTGAGCTGAGATTATGCCACTGCACTCCAGCCTGGGTAACAGAGTGAGACCCTGTCTCAAAAAATAAAAAAGGAGAGAAAGAAAAGAAACAAACTATTGGATCTAGATCATTCTTATCAATAATATTTTGAGGCCTGGCTCAGTGGCTCACATCTGTAATCCCAGCACTTTGGGTGGCCGAGACCGGCAGATCATAGTTTTGATACCAGCCTGGCCAATATGATAAAACCCAATCTCCACTAAAAATACAAAAACTAGCCAGGCGTAGTGATGTGCACCTGTAGTCCCACCTACTCAGGAGGCTGAGGCAGAAAAATCACTTCAACCTGTGGGGGTGAAGGTTGCAGTGAGCTGAGATCATGCCACTGCACTCCAGCCTGGGTGACAGAGCAAGACTCCATCTAAAAAAAAAAAAAATACAAAAGAATAATATTTTGTCTTATGCAAATATTATTATGCTATTGGGTATACCTGCTTTTTTTTTCTGAGCCAATGGGCATTACTAATTTGATTAGAATACAGAGGATACCCCAAAAGCATATCAATGTGCTTCTCAAAACCTCACAAATTGCATTGGGCTGAGAGCAGTGGCTCACACGTATAATCCCAACACTTTGGGAGGCCATGGGGCTTGAGCCCAGAAGTTGGAGACCAACCTGGACAACATGGCAAAACCCTATCGCTACAAAAAATACAAAACTTAGTCCCAGCTACTTGGTAGTCTAAGGTGGGAGGATCACCTGAGCCCAGAAGGTAGAGGTGGCAATGAGCCATGATAGTGCCACTGCACTCCAGCCTGGGGACAGCAGAGTGAGACCCTGCCTCAGAAAAATAATAATTAATAATTTATGTTTCATTTGCAGAGGGAAAGAAGCAAACGTAACTTGTCCTTACCTCTAGAGAAGAGTTATTGTATAGTATCTATTATTTAAAATATTCTCAGTGCCTGTGATGATAACTTTTATACATTTTTTTCATCTGTTATTTACCACTCACTTCAACTTTAACAGTTCATCAATTCCTAATGTTTAATTTTCACCCTTAAAATCAGAACACTCTGTGACCTCAGCCATTGTGTAAATGCTGTTACATTCTGATCTCAAGTGGAGAACTGAATAATAGGTTGAGTTCCAAGGAAATGGCTTCTTGGAAACACAAAATTCACAGTTTGGCAATAGGACCTATATGATAGCGATGCATAATAACAAAATATTTTTTGTAATGGAATCCTTTTTAAAATTAATACCTTTACAGAAATTACATTACCTACCTGCAAGATGCAAAAGATTGCTTAAATTGGCCCTATGATTTAAATGGGCTTTAAATACAGTGGAAGGAAGAAACTGTTATACATTCTCTCCTAGTTCTTGTTATCTGTGGGTTTGCTAAAATAAAGTAGTTTCACAGTTTGAATGGGCTTCTTTTAGTTCACCAGAATTTTATACTTGTCTAAAAGTAATAAGAACTTTAAGGTAATTGCTACTTAATATTAGAACAAAAAGAAATACAAACCAAACAAATACAATTTGGCTTTGCTATTTCCACATAACAGTGCTTTCACAATGCAATTAAGCTCTTTCATTTTAGAGACAAAGATACTCAGAAAAGCCTCTGGAGTATTAGCAACCAGACCTACCAATTACTATTTTTTATTGGGTCATCTACAGTGAGCATAGCTGTTATTAAGAACAAATCTTTGAAATTATTTTCATCACACATAACTAATAATTGTCAAATAACCTATCCATAAATCAGTATCAAAATCTAATCTCAGCCAGGTGTGGTGGCTCATGCTTTGGGAGGCTGAGGCAGGTGGATCACCTGAAGTCAGGAGTTCGAAACCAGCCTGGCCAACATGGTGAAACCCTGTCTCTGCTAAAAATATAAACAAAACAAGCCAAAAATCTAATCTCATTTTTCTAAAACACAGCTAAGAATCAAGAAGTATGCAAAAACAAACAAACAAAAATAGCCTCAGAGTAGCCAAAATAGGTGTCCAAAGATCATATACTACCACTACATAACCATCCTATCATATCGGTATCCAAACATAAGCTCAAGTTAGAACAACCTTAGTTCAAATCTGTTCCCCCACTTAGTAGCTGAGTGACTTGGACCACATTGCTTAATCTCTCTGAATCTCAGTTTCCTCATATATAAGGTGGGATAAGAATTGTTACTTTATAAGCTTGTTGTGAGACTTAAATGAAATAAGGAATGTGATGCATAGATGTTACTTTAAAAATACATATTTTAGTCAGCAATAGTGGCCCACACATGTAATCTCAGCACTTTGAGAGGCTGAGACGGGAGGATTGCTTGAGCTCAGGAGTTCAAGGCCAGCCTGGGCAACATAGTGAGACTTCATCTCTACTAAAAATTTAAAAAATCAGCTGAGGATAGTGGTGCATGCCTTTAGTCCTACCTACTTGGAAGGCTGAGGCTGGAGGATTGCTTGAGCCCAGGAAATTGAGACTGCAGCGAGCCATGGCCGAGCCACTGCACTGCAGCCTGGGTGACAGAGAAAGACCTTGTCTTGAAAAATAAAGAAATAAAAACATATATTTTTATTGTTACTGAACATTATTTTCAACCTAACAATATAACTATTGCTACTATTCTCTGGTTCTCAAACCTAAAACCACCTTTAACGGTCAAGATGATAGCAGTCTGGCATTACAGGATGCCACAGGAAAAAAAAAATTGGAAGGAATAAAAAAGCAAACAAGAACTATACAAACATCACAATGTGGGTTTATGGCTTCTGCATGAAAACAATCTCTAGTATTCTTGTGACCTAACATCACTGTACTACAGCAGAGTGGAACATAGTAATAATGATGGCTATAAATCATCAAAAAGAATCAGTATCACCATATTATTGCAAAAGGTAATGAGTGATCTATTTTTGAAAGATCGATCTGCAAAAAAGTAAACATAAAAATAATTTGAGTGCTTAAAAGGTTAATATTTCATCTGTGTGAAAATTTCAGTATTCCCTAACAATTCCCACATTGCTTAAGTTTCACTAATACAATGAGATTTTTTTGCTAAAATTCTATATAAAGGGTAATTAATAGGAAAAAAAAAACCACTATTCTCAACTGCCCACTCTATGCCACTCACTCCTCCCACCCCACCTCCAATGATAAGAGTTCATGTCAAAATCTTGAGGAAGTAAAATTTGAGAATATTTAAAAATTACTATTAATTTTGTTCTAGTCATATTTAATATATCAAAAATAATGTCCTGATAAGAATTGTTTATGTCTATGCTAAGGATAGTTTTTAAAGGCTACTACAGAAGGAGCAGGATTGAAAGAAAAAAATTAAGAGATATTCATCTTGAACAAAGGCAATTATCTAATAGACATATTATCAGTTAGTCTTCTGCTTTGAAGAATGATTGTTGTAAATTGCCAGCAGAAGTAGTATAAACATTATTAACTAGAGTGGTGGGAAAACTTGGAAACTCCAAGATTTGGCGTCTATTTCTATGGCACTGACAAGAAGTAAACAAAGCAGGCTGATTTTCTTTAAGCCAGAAAGTGTGGTTACTTGAAAACAGAAAATGCTAAAAACAAACCTATTTAAATGTCTGTGAAATACTGCAGAGTATAAAGATGTAAAGGCAAGTCAACAGAAAGGTGTTTTTTATATAAGTGTATAGATTACAAAAAAACTAAAGTACTTAATGTATTCATCGTAATGCTTAGCAATCACTAACAAGTGACTTTTTTTTCTAGCTTGCCAACAACCTTTGCAACTTTGGATATTGATGGTGTAAGAAAAATAATCTTTGCACTACCTGGTAAGAATAACAGATTGTTTCCTTTGCTTTTTCTGGAAAAATAGCCAAAATTTTTTTAACTTCTCATGTGACCAGTACCCTATTAGATCGCTTGGTTTGAAATCCGAAAGACCTGGGCTCTGGTCTCAGCTTTTCTAAATGACCAATCACTTAACCTCTCTGAGGAGTTTTCTTCACCTATAAAATAAGACTAATATCCACTTCATAGGGTTGGTGTGAAAGTCAGATTAGATAATATATATCAAAGCACATTCCAAATCCTAAGATGATAATCAAGTGTTAGCTGTCACTAGATCTTTCTGGGGCACCTGCTTTTTCCTTATAGGAAATTGGTCAAAGTTAGCAGCCTAATACTTCTCATAACCAGAAGTATTGTGCTCTAGAGGCCAAAGGGCCTTGAGTCACCCATGCAAATACCAAATCAAAAAATACAAAGCTGCCTCTGGTCCTTGCCAGATTTGGGGTGGTTGAGGGGAGAGGGAAGAGGAAAGGCCAGGCTACTATAACAAGTGCTTCTCAGCCAAATCCACTCATCATCAGTCTACAACTTCCCCATTCCCACCCTTGCCCCAACATGAGCAGAAACTCCCATGTTCAGATTATAGAAAAAGCAAAGTTGTTGAGTTCATGAAGATTTTTAAATTCAAATGTTTAGTTATTTGGGGTTATACATTTAAAGTCATGATGAATCTTGATAAATTTTAAGAGTTTAAAAGTTTTGTGCATCTCTTATTTTTTTAACTTTTAAAATTATCCTCTGATCATTCTATTCAGTTCTCTATTTTTTGGCACAGATTCCTTTAGAAAATAACCTACTTATGTCCGGGCGCAGTGACTCATGCCTGTAATCCCAGCACTTTGGGAGGCTGAGGTGGGCGGATCACCTGAGGTTGGGAGTTCAAGACCAGCCTGGGCAAACATGATGAAACCCCATCTCTACTAAAATCACAAAATTAGCTGGGTGTGGTGGGGCATGCCTGTAATCCCAGCTACTGAGCAGGCTGAGGCAGGAGAATCCCTTGAACCTAGGAGACGGACGTTGCAGTGAGCCAAGATCACGACATTGTACTCCAGGCTAGGCAACGAGAGCGAAACTCCATCTCAAAAAAAGAGAAAAGAACCTACTTATTTCTTTGAGATTTACAAATCTCATGGCTTTAGGTTATTTATTTGCTTTTTATGTCAAGTAAATCTCAAAATGGAAAAAAAAGAAAGGGAAGCAGGCAGAAAAATGTTAAACTTTAAAAACATTTTAACCCACTATATAAGCATAAAAGAGATTCGATTTCTATCATATAGACAATTTTAAGAGAGAGGACATTTAAGTAAAATAGTCCTCAGATTGTATCTGTGACATAAAACTCCTTAGGACCTTTCATAATTCCTTGGGTGCTCTGATCACCATTATATAAAGAAATGTGCTCCTTTTCCTGGCTTCATTTTGCCTGGAAGAGACTCATTTGTCTACAGAAGATATGATTTAAACTTCAGACCACCAGTGATAGTATAACAAAGAATATTATTGTGGGAACCTGTTTCACCATTATGCCAAAGATGTTATAAAATTAAAACCTATTTTCAAATTCATACTTTTAATTTGAAACCTTAGCTGCTCAGCCTGAGTGAACCAACAGAGGGCAGCAGAAACTCACATGTTCAGATTGTAGAATGTGCAGAGGTTCCGTTTACAAGGATTTTTTTTTCTTTTTTTTGAGACAAAGTCTAGCTCTGTCACCCAGGCTGGAGCGCAGTAGCATAATCTCAGCTCACTAAAACCTCTGCCACATAGACTCAAGCCATTCTCCCACTTCAGCCTCCCAAGTAGCTGGGACTACAGGCTGTTGCTACCATCCCTGGCTAACTTTTGTATTTTCTGTAGAGACGGGGTTTCATCATGTTGCCCATACTGGTCTCAACTTCTGAGCTCAAGCGATCTACCCACTTTGGCCTCCCAAAGGCATGAGCCACTGTGCCCAGCCTTACAAGGATTTTCAATTTCATAAGTGTATTTCTGCTTTCCCGCAGGCCATGCATTTAAAGCCATCCCTAATCTCGACAAGTTTTAAATCAAAGTTTTATGTATGTACTTGTTTTTTTTTTTTTTTTTGACATTTTAACACTGCTCAAGTGACACATGCTCACTATTTTAAAAATTAGAAAATATAGATAAGCATTAAAAAATGTTAACCATAATCTCCCAACACACAGATAGATAACAACTATTACAAGTTTTTGGTATCAATCCTTCCAGTCATTTTTCATACATAGCAAGACCCTGCTTCTAAAATAATCAGAGCAATTCATTTTTTATACAATAATTTTATAAAGTGGTAATATTATAAAGAGTTTATAATCATTGATGAACAATGGCTTTTTTATTTGTTTGGATTTTTTATTTTGCTTTTTCAGGAAAAAAGATTCTATCTGCTTATATTTTGAGGCAAGGGAAAATAATTGATTTTTCTATTGAAATTATTAGTATCACTTGTCACTTTTTGGACCCTAAAAATCTATTCTTAACTGCTTTTGTAGGTAAGAGAAAAATGGATATATGATTCAAGCTAATAATAGGCTAACCTGACCATTGCCTTTTAACTTGATGTGCAATAAGCAGTATTTAGCTATGCCAAGGAAACCTAAAAATCTAGTATCCCATTCCCTACTCCAGGATATACACATTCATACTTACATAGAACTGTATAAAAGTATGAAAACAATTGGAAGTTTAGAACCAGAAAAGATCTTGAGACTCATGTAGTCCAACCTTTCATTTCATAGATGAGTAAAGTTAGGATCAAAAAACTCTGCAACTTGCCAAGATCACACAGCTTGGTTAGATAAAAATGCCACACAAGAAATCAAATCTGTTATATACAACCCAGTGGTTGCTTGTTTCTTCACAGCCAACCCTTCCTCTTTTGAAGTATATGACACACCTAGATTTCTTCTTGGAAAGATATAGTGGAATTCCTCAAATTCTTCTCCTAACTTTAAAAGAATTTGGTATTTGTATTAGTCTGTTCAGGCTGCCAGGACAGAATACCACAGACTGGGTAGCTTAAACAACAGAAACATATTTTCTCACAGTTTGGAGGATGAAATTCCAAAATCAAGGTACCAGCAAGGTTGGCTTCTAGTGAGGCCTCTCTTCCTGGCTTGTAGACAGCAACGTTTTAGTAAAAACTCCTGGTGTCTCTTTCTCTTTTAATAAGGACACCAATCCTATTGGACTGTGGCCACACCCTTATGACCTCATTTACCTTAATTACCTCCATAAAGGCCCTATCTCCAAATATAGTCAATCATATTAGAGTTACAGCTTTATTATATGAATTTGATCCATAACAGTATTCATCTCCAGGTTCTTAAGACACATTTTAAATCATTTGGCTTTACTTTTTTTAATTTAAAGAAATACCTAGGCAGAGAAGATTATAAATAAGTTTCCTTATGCTTATTTATGTTTTTTCATTTTTGATACCAAGATTGTAATATTATAATTTTTAAATGCTTAAAAAATAGCAAGTAGATATATAAAACTTTTAAATGGCTTTAAGACAAGATTAGTAATGGCTTTCAACGGGCTCTGAGGAAGGCAGAAACAAATGGTGTTAAACAGCTTCTGGGCATCAGAATTCTCCATTTTACTGAAAGACCCAAATGTTTACACCCCCTGTGGCATTGAGTTGACTATATATAGTTCTGGTTGAATTCAAGGTGATTCAGAAGAGGGAAAATAGTGCCTAGTCACTTCTGTCACATTCTAATACCAGAAGATATAGGCAAACATAATTATTTGTCAAATTGTTACATACTGTATTATAAATAACTGCTTGGTTGACTTTCAGGGAATCCTGTATCAGCTGTGGTCACCTGCAATCTCTTTGTTGTGCCTGCACTGAGAAAGATGCAGGGCATCTTGGATCCTCGGCCAACCATCATCAAAGCAAGGGTAATGTTTTCTAATGACCAGAAACCAAAATTGAAGCCTGACAACAGTTAGGGGTATGATTTCCTAACTGCCCAAAATAAATGTCTAGAGTTTTATGTTAGTTTTTGATGAAAAATGTGATTATATTCTCCCCTGTGTACTAGAAAATATAGAGGAGAGGGTCCCTTTTATTCTCTTTCAGGACATCTAAAGTGAATAATTTTATTTTTTATGTATTTATTTAGAGATGGAGTTTTGCTCTTATTGCCCAGGCTAGAGTGCAGTGGTGTAATCTCTGCTCATTGCAACCTCCATCTCCCGGATTCAAGCAATTCTTCTGCCTCAGCCTCCTGATTAGCTGGGATTACAAGCACGCACCACCATGCCCAACTGATGTTTTGTATTTTTTAAGTAGAGACGAGGTTTCACCATGTTGGCCAGGCTAGTCTTGAACTCTGACCTCTGGTAATCCACCCACCTCAGCCTCCCAAAGTGCTGGGATTACAGGCACGAGCCACCGTGCCCAGCCTAAAGTGAATAATTTTCTCCAGATAGAAATCCATATACAAATTCAGCAAGTACAGCTTAAAAACTTGATACCTAAGGACAAAACAGTCAATAGGATTTATCTGGCACTACCCTAACACTAGACCTGTCTAGAACAAGGGAAAACTCCCTTTTTCCCTTGCAAACTCATAGGGACAACAATTAACCTGCTCACTTTTTATGTGACTTCAATGATAAACTTTTAAAAATTCAGAAGACAAAGGACTAGAGAGAGACCCTGATGATTCAGCAGGGAAAAGGTAACCATATTATTTAGAAGAGGATTGCTAAGGCTGAGAAATATTATACTATGGTAAAAGTCTCTTGGAAATTAGGTCTCCTTCTCCGTCAACACTAACTTCAATGTGATTTACTACTACTCAATTAATTATGTTATACACTTTCTATGTGACTAATGAATAATGTTCTTAGCAATATAAACTACAATACCAAACCATTACTTTCCAAGAGTTCCAAAATAAAATCAAATATGGCAGAATGCAATGATTAGTTGATAGGAAGAACAAAGAAAACATAAAAGATACAATATTAGGCTGGGTGCAGTGGGTCTTACCTGTAATCCCAGCACTTTGGGAGGCCAACGCAGGTGGATCACCTGAGGAGGTCAGGAGTTGAAGACCAACCTGGCCAACATGGTGAAACCCCATCTCTACTACAAATAGAAAAAGTTAGCTGGGCATGGTGTTGGGCACCTGTAATCCCAACTATTCAGAAGGCTGAGACAGTTGAATTGCTTGATCCCAGGAGGCAGAGGTTGCAGTGAGCTGAGATAGTGCCATTACACTCCAGCCTGGGAAACGAGCAAAACTTCTCAAAATAAAAAGATAATGTATTAATAAAATATTGCTCTGAGAATGAAAACATTAAGAAAATCTAGGCTTTTAATAGTCTTAACATTGACTTTTTATATACAAAGAACTTGTGACTAGGATATGAAACAATCTCCTTTTCTTAAAACTTCATGAAAAATTTAACTGTTTTTTCAATAAACAGAATGATAATCAAATTGGAAATTAAGTGGAAAAGGAAATAAAAACCATCTATGAATAAAAAGTATTCTGAGCCAGGCACTGTGGCTCACGCCTGTAATCCCAGCACTTTGGGAGGCCAAGGTGGGTGGATCAAGAGGTCAGGAGTTCAAGACGTGCCTGACCAACATGGTGAAACACCAGCTCTACCAAAAATACAAAAATTAGCCAGGCGTGGTGGCACACACCTGTAATCCCAGCTACTCAGAAGGCTGAGGCAGGAGAAAAAAAAAGTAGTCTGATCAAGTAAGAAGTCAGAGTCACAAAGCTTAGATTTAGACAGTCAAACCAGTAATACTGAATTTACTATCTTCATATTTACTAAATTAAGGAAATAAAAATCCACATTATTATAGGAGAGAGAGAGAAAGAAGGCTTCCCTTAGACTTTGCAGATCTCTTTTGAATCCTTTCATTTATTTCTCATTTTAACTTTCACCATCTCTTCTTTAAAACAGACACTGTGGCAGCCATCTATTCTGATCACAAAGATGAGATGGTAGTCTGTAATCAGACTCATGCTTGATATGTTGTTCCTGATGCTGCCCATTTCCTGTCAGCAAAGGATATTAAAAAGTCATACAAAAAAAATCAGTCAAATGCCTTTCTCCCACAGCAGTGTCACTGGAACTGCCAGTATGGGTTATTAGTATGCTTGGCTATGTGATTCCTTTGTTTCTTAGCTCCCCAAATCACCCCCACATCATTACTGACACAACTGCCACTTTAAAGCATAAACCTATATACTTCCTTGAAACATGACAAATCTTTTCTCTATGTTCTGACCATAAAAGATGCAGCTTACACACACCACTTATTACAGTTCTTCAAAATAGATGCCATAGTCATTGCCTTTACCAATGCTTGCTGCTTTAAGTGGGAGTCGGTGTTAAATGCTGCAGTTGGTAAATCATACTGCTGGACTCTGATGTGGCCATTCTATGTCTCAGTGCAGAAAGTGTCATCCTTGCTAGGCACAGTGGCACACTCCTGTAATCCCTGCTACTCAGGAGGCTCAGATGGGAGGATTGCATGAGGCCAAGTGTTTGAGACAAGCCTGGGCAACATAGCAAGACCCTGCCTCTAAAAAAAAAATTAACAAAAAGAAAATATCATCCTTTTGTATCAAAGCATTCAGAAGAACATCAGTTTAGAACAAACATTTCCCTTATATCCTTGGTTACTTATCGTTGGAGGTGAAATACTTGTTATTTTCAGTATACAATAAGAAACACTTCCAAAGCATCTGATTAAAAAAAATAAAAAAGAAAGGAACACAATCCTAGCAATTCATCAAATAGAATTATTGACCCCATGTTTTCACACAAGGACATCTTATCATGTGTTTCCTTAATATCCCATCAAAGCATTCTGTACCACCCTTCTTCTCAACTTTTTTCACTAGAAACATACCTGGAGTAACTCCCATTAGTATTAACAACTTATGTTAGGCAGTGATTAAGAGATGGAAAAGGGGGAAAGTGTGTTCTAGAAGATAACCAACTATAAGTCCCTTGTGCCCATCCCCCTCACAAACACAGCCAGAACAATGAATAAATAACCACATTTTAATGAAAATAACTGAAGAAGAGCAGCAGAGTCTATCCATGGAGTAACAAACCCTGGTGAGCACAGAAACCCTGATGGTCATATAGAGAACAGAAGGAAACACCAGGCCTCCACCATCACATCCCCCAGCCAGATCAGATCAGCAGGAAACCAAGAAGAACCTCCTATGGCAAGCAGTTAAGCAGAGGATCCCAACAACCCCCATCAACACTTTAGATACCTACAGACCTTCCAGTGTGGTACCCTGCAGTCCTCATAAGCATGAAGCCCAGCTGAAGGAACTGCCTGGACTCCACAGAGCTATGCTCTCCCCAGAAAAGGAGCCAACACTGTGCTGCAACCTCTGTGGCCTGTGCAGCTACTGAACTATATCATGTTGGAACAGGAACTATGGCTGGAGTGTGTCTTGCTCTGGGAGTGAGTAGCCACAGCACTCCTTCATCCCCAATGTTACCCCAACACTGCATCCTGATATCCACATGCTGAAATGCAAGCAGATGTTAGAACTTTCCCAATGGAGCCAAATAGAGGTAGAGCTACTCCACCTACCCCTTCCCCATCCCCCTCAGTCAGAGCTGAAGCCATATACTGCCTCCTAGGAAAACAGTATCTTGGCTGCTTAGAGCAGTCATGCCTCCCTAAGTTCAGTCTTGCACTAGCCTAAGTTGAAGCAGCACCCAGCATCCCAGGAAATGGTGCTTTTGCTGCCCAAAGTAATCATGTGCTCTAGTACCTAAGCTAAAGCAGCACCCTTTATCCCAAAGAAAAGGTGCCAGAGCCACCCAGAACAGTCATGTCCCCAAGGCCTGAGCTGAAGCAGCATATCACCCCCTAGGAAACTGGCGCCCTGGCTGAACTGAGCAGCTGGATAACTGCTGCTCAAAGCTATGCCAGTGTAGTACCTACAACCCAGGGAAACAGCAGTAGCTGAGTTACGACACCCCATCAGACAGGCCAAACAACTTCATACTCCCTTTCCTGAAGCTAGACTAGCCCCCTAGTGTCTGAGCAGCTGAGAAACACCTCTTCCCAGGAAGTGCAGTCATAGCTATGCTATTTACTGCCCCCACCCTAGGCCCAAATGACAGCTGTGCTCCACCATTCTGGGTTACTTACTGCTGCTGCACCTAGACGCACAAAGTCTGGGATTCTGCCAAGCCCCACCAGCACAGGGTCTAGAGTCACTACTACACGATGCCTCATCCCCTGGGACCTAGGTTGCCACTAAGCCCTATTGGCTCAGGTTCCTGGATGACAACCATAGCCTGCTCCTCAGGCCCAAACATCAAGGGCATGCCTTCTTCTCTGGAGTCAGGCTAGAGCTGTGCCCTGCCCCTCTGGGGCAGGATCATAGCTACAACTCAGCTACCTGAACCCCAGCTAAGGGGTACCTTGGCTATATGGACAACCCACACCCAAACCTACCACAGAGAAACAAGCACCCCAAGATCCAGGTGCCACAATAGGTTCACAAGACCCTGAGCCTAGGACCCTGGCCCCACATCCACTCTAAACACCCATACCAGGGAACCCAGTGCTGCAGTAGGCCTTGTAGGCCATGTCAGATTTGATACCAAGAGGGAACCCCCAGGCTATGTCTTCCCATTGTGGCGAAAATAAGAATGAGGAAGACACTAAAAGCCCTTGACACTGAATATTAGCAACCTATGCCACCACCACCACTACTTCCACAAACTTCTATGGACTAGGTAACTGAGGCACCCAGAGTTACTGCTCACCCTGAATGCACCTGAAGATGCTGCATGGAAACTATACATCATCCTTGCTAGGCACAGTGGTACTCTCCTGTAATCCCTGCTACTCAGGAGGCTCACTATACCTATTGAAAAAGTCACCACATGCTTCCCAACTAGCAGACTAAAACCCAATTGCAAATGAAAGTCTTTCTCTATGGGAACCAGAAAGATTAGAAGAAAGAATTGTTCCACCAAGTGCACAAATTAATGCAGGCTCACAGGAAACACAAAAAGCAAGCAAATATGACACCACTGAAGAAATATAATGGGTCTCTAGTAAAAGACCCAAATGAAAAGAAAATCAATGATGTGCTGGAAAAGAAATGCAAAATAATTATCTGAAGGAAATTCAATGAGATATAAGAAAATGTATATATAGACAATTCAACAGAATCAGGAAAACAATTCATTATTTAAATGAGAAATTCAACAGAGATAGGAATCATAAAAAAAAAAAAAAACCAGAAATCCTACAGCTATTGAATTCAATGAATAAATAAAAATTACAATAGAGAGCTTCAACATCAGACTTTGTCAAGCAGAAGACTTTCCAAACTTGAAGATAGGTCATTTGAAATTACCCACTCAGCACCGGGTGCAGTGCCTCATGCCTGTAATCCCAACACTTTAGGAGGCTGAGGCAGGTGAAACACCTGAGGTTGGGAGTTCCAGACCAGCCTGACCAACATGGAGAAATCCCATTTCTATTAAAAATACAAAATTAGCTGGGCGTGGTGGCACATGCCTGTAATCCCAGCTATCGGGAGGCTGAGGCAGGAGAATCACTTGAGCCTGGGAAGCGGAAGTTGCAGTGAGCCGAGATTGTGCCACTGCACTCCAGCCTGGGCAACAAGAGCAAAACTCCGTCTCAAAAAAAAATATATATATATACTGCCCACTCAGAAGGGGGAAAAAAGAAATAATGAAAAAGAATGAAGAAAGCCTATAAGATTTATGGGACATTATTAAATCAACAAATATTTTTATCATCAGAGTCCAGAAGAAGAGGAGAAAGGAAAGAGGATAGAAAACTTATTTAATGAAATATACCTGAAAATGTCCTAAATCTATGGAGAGATAAAGACATCCAGATCCAGGAAATTCAAAGGTCTCCAAATATATCCAACTCAAAAGATCCTTCCTAATTTGTCAAAAGTTAAAGACAAAGAATTAAAATAACAGCAAAACAAAAGCGTCAAGTCACATATAAGGAAGTCCACATTAGACTAACAGCATATTTCTCTGCAGAAACCTTACAGGCCAGGTAAGAAAGGAATGATACATTTAAAGTGCTGAAAGAAAAAAAAAATTGCCAACCAAAAATACCACATGTAGCAAAGCTATCCTTCAAGAATGAGGAAGAAATAAAGCCTTTTCCAGACAAACAGAAGCTGAACACCAGCTTCTTAGCCTTCTTTTATCTTTTCACCGGAGCAACCCAACCCCTGGACTTTCTGTATTACGAATATAAGGTGGCTGGGCATGGTGGCTCATGCCTATAATCCCAGCACTCTGGGAGGCCAAGGCTGGAGGATTGCTTGTGCCCAGGAGTTCAAAACCAGCCTGAGAAACATAGCAAGATGCCATCTCTGCAAAAAAATTAAAATTAGCTAGGTGTGATGGCACATGCATGTGGTGTCAGCTACTCAGGAGGCCAAGGCAGGAGGATCACTTGAGCCCAGGAGGTCAAGGCTACAGTGAGCGATGATTGTGCCACTGCACTCCAGCCTGGGTGACAGACTGAGACCTTGTGTCAAAAGAAAAAATACATTTTTAAATTTTATTTAAAAGGAAAAGAACATAAAGTGGCAGTGATAGCAATAACAGAATACCAAGGATAGTCTCCATGTCCACTGTATTCTTTGCAGAACCCCTACCATCTTGCAGTTTTCTGAGATGATCAGGTGACCAAGTTTGTTGTTTTTTTTTTTATTCTGTAGTTATCATGTGATGTAAAACTGGATCCTCGTCCAGAATACCATCGGTGTATACTAACTTGGCATCACCAAGAACCACTGCCTTGGGCACAGAGTACAGGTTAGTCATTCACATCTACAAGTATTCCTAGGCACCTATCCTGTTAAAATACAAATTTATATATAATCTTCCTTGGTTATAACTGATTTTATAATTATTATACATTTTCCTTTTTGAAAAGTTAGATGAGTTAAATTATTCCTAAACAGTATGACAAAAGTTAAAAAAATAATTATTAGAAGTTTACTTATTTTATTGAGCCATATTTTCTAGATAAACATTTAGAATGTCCACATATCATTGACTAATATCCTGCAATAAATCTACAATTACAGAAGATTTGATATGTTTCTTCAACCCATAAGTTCTGAGTATAACTTTGTAGGAAAAGGAGGAGATTCTAGCTATACCATCCTGAAATGTGAGGTGAAAGCCTAATTTATAATATAATTCTCTGTACTCTACTATACCCTAGTTACTGGTAAATTTGAAGAGCAGAGAAATCAATATTGATAATTCAGAGTTCTATGGTTACTTCCACTAGACTTAAATTGTTATTCCCAACTTTTCTAGTCATATTTTGCCTAACTTTTGATGTGACTCCAGAAGAACTGGAGTACTCTTAAACAAAGATCCTACCAAGTGAAAACATCAACTAACAGTGACCAAGTTCATGCCATCAGAGAGACCTGCATTCAGATTGCCACCAACCTAGTTAGCAGGATCCTAGGCAAGTTACCTAAGATTTCTTTGAGTTTTGTGAGAATCAAATAAGGCGCTTAAGTAAACTGCCTAATACTTTGGCAGTTAGTAAAGAAATGGTAGCTGCTACTGTTATTGTCATTATTATTTTAATAGGTTTTTTAAAGCCTCCCTATTCAGACATGCATAACATTTCAGCCTGAATTGAGAAATTGTGGCATTTTGCATAATGCTATAAAATCCTGGTTTTACTCTTTCAAGCAAGAATTTCTAATGTTTATTTTTAAAGTTTGAATGAGGAGGTGGTAGGAAATAATAGCATGGCCACCTGAAAAGGGTACTGGAAAGTCTGATCATCTCTTCTCCTCTTGAAGACCTGCACTTCTGTCTGTTTTCATTTTGAAAAGGTCTACAAGGCCCCAAATGTATACGCCATGATGCTTGTGCTGCTGTAGTAAGAGTATTTCTTTCTAGGTAATCAAATGAGCAGCCGTTTGATGAGCATGCGCAGTGCCAATGGATTGTTGATGCTACCTCCAAAGACAGAACAGTACGTGGAGCTCCACAAAGGCGAGGTGGTGGATGTCATGGTCATTGGACGGCTATGATGGTCACCAGCAGGAGAAAGCTTTGATGCATGTCCACATATCACTGACTGTATCCTGTAATATGCAACGGCACAGCTAGTTTTCCTGATTTGGATAAAAGTTGATCTGTATAGTCAACATCTGGAACTATATTTCAAATGAATTTAAATATCTTTTAAAGAAAAAAACACCTAAAAATAAATCTTAACAGACAATTCTATTCTGATTATATCAAGGCAAATTTTTCCTTTCTTGCAAATTGCTTTGTGTGTTCAATGCTAGGTCTGATAGCGATAGCTTTTAGTAGACAGCAGTAGGTGCCTGCAGAACTTGTGTTTTTCTCATCTTTAAAATACAACTACTTATGCTCTTAAATCAAGGCTGTCTGCTTATTTATACTAGCGTAGGCAACACTTGGATTTCCCTTCTTAGTATGCTTCATAACTGCTTTACAGAAAGCTTTTGCTTGTTCTTTCTCATGTATCTCGTGTTTATGTGCACAGTGCCAAAAGAAGACTGACTGGGTGGAGGCTCTGCCTTGCCTCAAGAACCATCCCCTGCAGAGCATCTAGGGAGGTTTCTCACCCCCATAGCCTCATGGCACAGTACTCTTGGGCAGTAACTGGATACCTTTTATTTGAACAAACAAACTGAAGAAAAATGCTTCCTTAAGTGCTGACAGCCTTTTTAACCAATACATTTAAAATTGTACAGAACAAAAAAATAAAATCAAAGACTGATCTTGTACAGATATTAGTGTTACCAGCATTCATGTGGAAATCAAGAGCAAAGACAATATAATGTTAAACAACTCTGTACCATAACATTTTCTGTAATGATACTGAAACTTAATGAATAAAAAAATTCCTTGATCATTATTTAAAAATGTATTGTTTTGGCCTCATTATTAAAAAGAGAGGAATGTCATGCCATTCTGATAGGGTTCTGCCTGGCTAAAAGGAATAGTTAAGATGGCCTACCAAGGAGATTTTAAATATAGTACATTATAACTCTGTATCTTATTACAATGTTTGGGAAAAAATGTGATCATAGCATTGTGATCTATAGAGTTGTGAAAATACAGATGAGAAGGTAGGAGAACCTGAAGTTGGTCTGGTGTTTCCAGTCATAGCTGGAGAACAGCAAGCAAATTTAGAGGAAGGATATTAATGACTTAGAAAAAAAATTTATTTTAGATGCCATAAAAGCCAATTTTAAACATCTACAGTTCTTTGAAATGGAGAAAAAAATAAGTAATGAACCAAAAAAATTGCAGATGAGTACCTCGAAATTTTTTTTTTGAGAGGGAGTCTCTGTCGCCAGGCTGGAGTGCAGTGGCTCAATCTCAGCTCACTACAACCTCTGCCTCCCAGGTTCAAGTGATTCTCCTACCTCAGCTTCCCAAGTAGCGGACTACAGGCATGCACCACTACACTCAGCTAATTTTTGTATTTTTTTTTTTTTTAGTAGAGATGGGGTTTCACCATGTAGGCCAGGATGGTCTTGATCTCTTGACCTTGTGATCCACCTGCCTTGGCCTCCCAAAGTGCAGGGATTACAGTCGAGAGCTACTGCGCCCAGCCATACCTTGAAATTTTTTAACCATATTAGGAAGTGAGAAATGGAGAAAAAAAATCTGTGCTGACCATAGAAAATACAATAAGTAAAATACACTCTATCCACAATGGCTCCTTTAATAAAAATTTAGGGGCCCTTTTCAAATGGTGGTAACAGGAGGATGTTAAATATACTGTAAAATGTGCTCAGGAAACTAAACTACAAAAATTGGCCTACTATTAAACAAAATGTTAAGGGAAGGTAAATAAAGGCAAAATAGTAAATACATATTTGATACTGATATGTGATATTTTCATTTTATATTTACAGTTGAAGAATGTAAGATTAGTTAATAGAGGTCAAATGGAAGAGTATGCAAAAATCCCTTTATCTACATTCAGGAAATATTTGTTAAGCATCTACTCTGTGCTTGGGTACAAAGTACATCATGCTACTATTTATAAACATGAATAGGGCAAAGTACCTGACATTATACTTCATTAGGGAGATAACAAAAATGTATGCAAATAACCATAATATTTAATATATTTGATAATATAGAGTCTATAGAATGTAAAAAATGCCATAACACAGCTTTTAAGGATTGGAGGTATTCAGATGAGATTTCAAGGCATGAGATGGCATATTAGTGGGTCTTTTTATTTTTAGAGGCACAGTCTTGCTCTACTGCCCAGGCTGCAGTGCAGCATCATGGTCATAGTGCACTACAGCCTCGAACTCCTGGCCTCAAGTAATCTTCCTGCATTGGACTCCCAAAGTGCTGGAATTATAGGTGTGAGCCACCATGCCCAGCTGACATTAGTGGTTCTTGAAGGAAGGGTAGAATTTTGAAGAGGAAAGCATAGGAAACAGGGTATTCCAAAAACAAAGAATTAATAATAATTGTTTTATTATAGAATATACAGTCTATATTCTTTTTTTTTTTTTTTTTTTTTTGAGACGGAGTCTAACGCTATCACCAGTCTGGAGCGCAATGGCTCGATCTTGGCTTACTGCAACCTCCAACTCCCTCGCTCAAGCAATTCTCCTGCCTCAGCTTTCCAAGTAGCTGGAATTACAGGCACACGCCCCTATGCCCAGCCAGTTTTTGTATTTTTAGTAGAGACAGAGTTTCACCATGTTGGCCAGGATGGTCTCTGGTCTCGATCTCCTGACCTCGTGATCCACCTCAGCCTCCCAAAGTGCTGGGATTTACAGGTGTGAGCTACCATGCCCGACCTATATATTTTTTTTTTTTTTTGAGATAAGGTTTTACTCTGTCTCCCAGGCTGGAGTGCTGATTTGAGCTCACTGCAGCCTTGACCTCCCTGGGCTCAAGTGATCCTTCCATCTTAGCCTCCTGAGTAGTTGGGACTATGCACACACTTTTGTTTTGTTTTGTTTTGTTTTTTGTCTTTTGCAGAGGCAGGCTGGTCTCAAACTCCTGGGCTTAAGTGATCCACCCATCTCAGCCTCCCACAGTGCTGGAATTACAGGCATGAACCACCAACCTCAGGCTACAGTCCATCTTTTTAAACTCTTAAGTTACAGAAACAAAATAGGTATATGATATATGTAAGACTGAAAAGGTACTGATTTAAGGCCCAAACTATAAAGTTCTGAAATAAGAGTCTAGATTTATTCTAGGAGCAATAAAACCATTAGAGATTCTTGATTAGGGAAGTACCATGATCAGAGACATCCTTTTAGGGAAAATGCTTTGGCAGCCTTGAGTCGGATAGACTGCAATGGAGGGAAACAAGTGAGAGACACCAGTTAAGAAGTTATAGCAATTGTGCAGGTGAGGGGTAGAGGTGATGGTGATAGGATGGTCTGGACAGATGGATACATCTCTGGAGATGAAAGAATGGAAAGAATTTTCTGGCTGATTTCAGATTTTCGAAGGAAGTTAGAGAAGGGAGAGATGATTCAAAGTCTCCCCTCTTGGCTGACTGAGAAAATGTTAAACATTAACAAAAAGAAAGAAAAATGAGTTTTATGGAGGAGTTGATGAGTTTGAGCATGTGTTTGAGATGCCAGGAATGCTAAGATAGACATGTCCCAATGGCATTTGAAACTACAGGTTAGGAGTTCACAAAAGAGTTACTGACTGGATAAACCTTGGAAATCATTCACAAAAAGGTGGTATCTGAAATGCAAGGAATTTCATTTATAGATGGAAAAGATTATCAAGAAAAGGCTTGCCAAGGGAATAGGACAGGCCTTGGGATGTTGGAGGAAAAAGCTAACATCTTCCAATGAGGATGTTGGAATGGAATGAGAAGAAAAACAGTTTAGAGAAGAGAAGATAAGGGAGTACAGGGTCCCACAAACCAAGAAGGAAAGTCTCAAGAAGGAAGGATAATCAACTGTAAATGCAAAAGAAATACCAAGAAGGATGAAGGCTCCAAAAGTCTTAATTGATTAGGCCATTATTTGTAAACTGTAAGAGTACAATTTTAGTAGTGGCTTAAGAGCAAAAGCCAGATAGCAAAATAGAAACTGTGAATATGAATTATTTGGAATTTCTGTGTGAAAAAAGACACAAAATAGTAGCTGTTTGGAAAACTCTGCCCCTACCGCAAAATCTCTCTCTCTTTCCCTCCCCCACAAAGAGGCTCCCTTATCTCTCACTTTACATACCGGCCCTAGCCCTCCCGCCGCCCAGCTTCCCGCCCAGCAGTTCAAACTGACCAACAGTTACCCACCACCTCGGCTTTTGGCTTCCCCACCCCCAGCCCTTCAGCCCCCTATAAATAACCCTGCCCCTCTGAGCGGCGCGGCCATTCTCCTCTTCCTCCCGGCTGGTCCGCCCGGAGGCTCTTTCCTCTCAATAAAGCCTGAACTTAAGGAATTTCCTCTAGCCTGCGGTCCGGTTTTTTCCGAACGAGCTCAGTCTTCCCGCAGAGGGTAGGTCGGACAAATGGTGCCAGAAACCCGGGACGGGAGCTGGGGCCGTTGGCCCGGCCACGGCCCCCCTCCCCGACCTACCCAACACTGGCCCTGCCACCTCCACGTTCCGATTAAGGTAAGCCAAGTTTTTCTTGCTTTGCCTTCCCCCGCTTCCCGTCTCCTCTTCCTACGGCATGGTGCAGTTGCTCCCTCCGGCGTTCCGCACGGACTTCTTGCCTAGTCTCGGCCGAGCCAAGGTAGTCTTCCATTCCCGCTCCAGGAGCCTTCCGAGGGACAGCCGCCAGACGGGGGACGCCCCTCTGACCGCTTCCCTTTCCGTACTTAATTGTACTCCGGGGAATTTGCAATGAACGGGGACGCCTTTTCGTTGCATCTGCCCATCCGCGCCGGAGAGTCTGTAGCTGCGCCTGCCATGGGAAATTCGGAGTCCAAAATACCTCTGAGCACCCCCCTCGGGTGCTTGCTGCGAAATTTTACCAAATTGGGATATTCCCAAACCCTCAGAAAGAAAAAGCTTATTTTCCTGTCCCACGTGGCTTGGCCCCAATACAAACTCAGTAACCAGTCACATTGGCCCCCGACTGGCACTTTTGATTTCAACACCCTCCGAGATCTCGACAATTTTTGTCACCGCACGGGCAAGGACAATGAAATTCCTTACATCCAGGCTTTTTGGGACCTCCGTACCCACCCCAACCTATGTTCTTCGTGCTCCACCTACCAAATCCTCTTATCTCGAACCCCCCCGTAAATCTTCCTCCACTACCTCTCCCCCTCCCTACTCCTCACCGGAGGATCTGCCTGAACATCTGTCCTCTCCTGCCAATCTCAGCAACCACTCGCCATCAACCGCACGCCCTTCCCCCACTCCCTCTGCACCTCCTACCTCAGAGGCCATGCCTCGCTCTCCCTCTACTCCCTCCGAGCCCCCTCCCTCAGAGGCTGCACTTCCTCTTGCCTCTCCGGTGGCGGCCCACACCCGCTCCCACCAGCCAGCTATCCTGGCCCCACTCCGAGAAGTAGCAGGCGCAGAAGGTTTAATCAGGGTCCATGTTCCTTTCTCACTCCAAGACCTGTCCCAAATTGAGAAACGTTTAGGATCCTTCTCAGCCAACTCGTCCACCTATATTAAAGAATTCCAATACCTCACTCAAACATAAGAAGCCCTAGTCCGGTACACTCGACTAGATCCAGCCTCCCAAAATGGGGCCACTGTATTAGCCTCCCATTTTATCTCCCAATCAGCACTCGACATAAGAAAGAAACTAAAGAAAGCAGAAGAGGGGCCAGAGACTCCCATCCAAAACCTAGTAAAAATGGCCTTTAAAGTATTCAATGCCAGGGAAGATGCGGCTGAGGCTGCCCGCCAAACTCGCATGAAGCAGAAGGCTGCCCTCCAGACCCAAGCCCTAGTGGCGGCTCTAAGGCCAGCAGGGAACCAGAAGCCCAAGGCCGAAACCCATGCCCCTCCAGGGGCATGTTTCAAATGTGGAAAGGAAGGACACTGGTCCCGAGCCTGTCCACAACCACGGCCACCAACTAAGCCTTGCCCTATCTGTCGGCTCCCGGGACACTGGAAGTCAGACTGCCCCAGCTTCCCCAGGGTGCCGGTTCCTCAAAACAGACACACTGGTGTTACACAGCCGGCAGTCACCCTCAGTATGGAGGAGCCTGCTTGCCAGGAGCCGACCTCCGAGGGAGCTCCGTTCCCCAGTCTACTAGGGCTGCTAGATGACTAGCGGGGCCCTGGCTTTCCGACTCCGGTTACCCTCGCCGAGCCTAGGGTCACAAGACATGGGGGCTACCTACTCCGCACTTCCTTCTTATTCTGGCCATCTCACCCCTTCCCAGGTCTTAGTCATGGGAATCGATGGGACCCCGAGTATCCCCTACCAAACCCCACCACTCATGTGCTCATATAACTCCACTCCATTCACCCACTCCTTTTTAGTAATCCCCACCTGCCCAGTTCCCCTTCTGGGGCGAGACATCCTTTCAAAGCTGAAGGCCGTCATAACCTTCCCCACCGCCAGCCCACATAGCCTTTTTCTCCTAGCCCTCAATACTCTGCCTCGGAACTCCAGGCCCTCCAGTCTACCCCCGGGGTACGGTTCAAGGATGACTGGGCCTTCAAGCATAACCTCCTCATCCTCCCTGAAAAGCAAAGGTACCAGATAATCCAAGACATCCACAATTCACTCTATATTGGGCCTAAAGCCTTATACCGATTCCTCAACCCACTTTTTCACCCTCACCATCTCCTCAGTACCATACAGGAAGTCCAGTCCTCATGTACTGTCTGCGCGAAAACTAATTCCCAGGGTTCCTGTCATCCCCGGCGCCAGCTTCATCAGCTACGCGGGTTCCTACCTGGCCAAGACTGGCAAATTGATTTCACCTATATGCCAAAGCACAAACAGTACCGGTATCTGCTAACCATTGTTGACACTTTTTCAGGCTGGATTGAAGCTTACCCCACAGCCTCTGAGTCTGCTGGGACAGTAGCCACTCATCTCATTCAAGACATCATCCCACGCTTTGGACTCCCACCTACCATACAGTCAGACAACGGCCTAGCCTTTATCTCCAAAGTCACTAATGCCGTTTCTACCTCTCTAGGAATTCAGTAGAAGCTACATGCTGCCTACCATCCCCAGTCCTCTGGTAAGGTAGAACGGGCCAATGGCCTAATAAAGGAGCATCTGACCAAGCTCATGCTTGAGCTCCGCCAATCCTGGGTAACCTTACTTCCTATCGCCCTCACCAGAGTAAGAGCAAGCCCCCGGGGCCCATCACAGCTTAGCCCATTTGAGCTGCTGTATGGTTGCCCCTTCCTGCTTTCAACTCCCCCACCGCCAGAGACTACTCCTCTAGACAGCTACCTCCCCTACTTTACTCAGGATTAGGAGGAGGGGCACTAGTCCACTCTCACCTGGCCATAGCCCGACTGACCTCACAACTCCAAGCGGCTATTGATGACTCTACTGAGTCTTTAGCATCACTCCAACGACAGATCACCTCAGTTGCCCAAGTTGCCTTGCAGAACCGAAGAGCCCTGGACCTGCTCACTGCTGAACGAGGAGGGACCTGTATCTTCCTACAGGAAGAGTGCTGTTACTACATCAATGAATCCGGCCTAGTAGAAACCCGAATCGAGAGCCTCCAGAAACTCAAAACTAACCTGCAGAGTCAGAAGTTCTCGGCTGAAGCCACGGCGTGTTCCTATAGCGGCGCTTTCAAGAACTGACTCGAGTCACCATCCACCAGATGCTGCTCCAACCCTACCCTGAACGAGTGCAAGAAACAGACCTCTCCCCGAACATCCAGGCTCATTAAGAAAAGAGACCTCTTCAGAACCCCCATCGACCCTTGTCAGCAGGAAGTAGCTAGAGAGACAACCGACGCCCCTGACCCCCTCTTTTTCTTTTCTTTAAGGAGTCGGGAATGTTTGGAAAACTCTGCCCCTACCGCAAAATCTCTCTCTCTTTCCCTCCCCCACAAAGAGGCTCCCTTATCTCTCACTTTACATACCGGCCCTAGCCCTCCCGCCGCCCAGCTTCCCGCCCAGCAGTTCAAACTGACCAACAGTTGCCCACCACCTCGGCTTTTGGCTTCCCCACCCCCAGCCCTTCAGCCCCCTATAAATAACCCTGCCCCTCTGAGCGGCGCGGCCATTCTCCTCTTCCTCCCGGCTGGTCCACCCGGAGGCTCTTTCCTCTCAATAAAGCCTGAACTTAAGGAATTTCCTCTAGCCTGCGGTCCGGTTTTTTCCGAACGAGCTCAGTCTTCCCGCAGAGGGTAGGTCGGACAGTAGCATGAACTGATAACAAAGTAGAGGGAAGATTTGGTTTGTGTATTTTGAAAAAGAAACAAGAGTGGTGGGCATATTAACAATGAAAGAAGTGCTGAATTTAAGAACCCTGGTGGTTCAATCCAGCCGGGAAAAAAGGGGACATTTTTCCTTCTGAGTTAGAACAGGGAGAAGATATGAACACATTTGAAGTGGATACAAAGGAAATGTCATTTAAATGTTAAAAGTTCAACAAAATATCTCTACTTGGCACAGTGGACATCAATTTCATCTAATCTATTTGCATTCATTTCAACTAAAATTAAGAATTAAGCATATATGACATATTACAAGTCTTTTTTATCTTAGTAGTTTATACTTACATAAAAGCTATAGATGTTTTCAGGTTTTGATTTGTAGCTGTGTAAAAGTTAAGCAGTTCCTTTTTAATTAGATTTTTTGGTTCTATGGTCTGGTTGTTTCAAATCATATCACACAATGAAAAAAGAACATACGCAGGTGAAGTTTATCAAGTAAATGCTTGGTGATGTTGTATGTTTCACCAGGTGGATTCTTTTGAATGGCTTTCATATTTCAAATTATTTGCTAACCAACAAATTTTAAAGATCTAACCTGTTGGCTTCATGAAACCCTAACAAGTAAGTCATTTTTTCCAATTATAGAAAATGGGGTAGAGAGTTATGTAAGTACAGAATTCAAAGTAAATAAACTGTATATCTTGTTATTCCAGTGATGATGGGTCTACGTTAAATAATGCATTGCATTCTAACATGTTTATAAGAAGCATTATGCTTGACTCTCTGAGTTATATTGTTAGAGAATTTATCAATAAGTTGGCCTACAACCAAAAAGTTAAAGACTTGCTCAATCCTGTCCATTTGGTATGGCCAGTTACCAGTATTTCTCCTGCAGTCTTTTGAAAGAATTCATTTTATGTAACGAGCATTTATTAAGCTCCTACAGTATGCCAGGCTCCATGTTAGGCACTGAGAATTCCATGATGAATGAGACAGTCTCGGATATCTAAGTGAAGGAGAGAGACTATGAGAAAGGAAAACAATTTAAATGCAGGTTGGGAAAAGTATATGCAAAACATTCAGTGACATGTTAGACAATGACTGGGTGGAGGCCTAAATCAGATTCAGTGATTGTGTCAGGATCCAGCCATTTAAAAAGAAGCAGAAATTACACTAAGTATTTGAATAGAGAGACTTCAATGCAGGAATATGTTAAATAGGTGTGGGAGGCCTAGAAAAAGCACAAAGGAAACAGATACCAGAGACAACTAGAGGAAGCAATTACCCTAGGGCTGGGGACTTGGGAGGGAAAGGTTAGGGGAATCAGAACCTAGAAGCTCAGAGGTCAGACCCTTTGGAGCTAGGATTCAGCCCTCTTAAGGAGAGGGCACTGCCCAGTTGCTGATTCTGAGAATTCCAAAAAACAAAAACAAAACAACCAAAATGCAGGCTAGAACCAGTTGCTGTTGCCCGGGTGACACTGATAGAAACAGCAGGCCAACTAGAAAAAACATGATTCCCTTCTTTCCTCCTATTTTCCAAACTCCTCTGGTCTAATGCAACCTATTGTTGAACTTAACAAAAAGCCAGCTGGAGAGAGAAATGTCGTTTGCAGAGCCCCAGTGAGTCAATGCAGAGTATGCTGTGGTGCATTTGCAGCTGAGAGACAATCAGTGACTGAGTGATTCAGAAATAGCTTTCTAAACAGGTGATATCTGAGCTGGGTTCTGAAAAACAAAAATAATCCCACATGTGAAGAGCTGGGAGATGAGCATTTCAGACAGGAAACGGCTTAATGAATGCAACATCAGGAAGGAAGAAGAAGTATGATAAGGGAGTGGTATAAGTGGTCTGAAATATAGTTGGAGAGAGCTGAAGCCAGGTTGGAGCCAGATCATGCTCACAAATATAGGCTCTTGAGTTTAATACTAAATATATACACATACGTTATGATACATGTCATATATTCTAAAAGCATTAGGAAGGTATTGAAAATTTTAAAAAGAAAACAATCATTTACTAAACACCAGTTGAATATGAGGCACCATGCTAACCAAGGGTTCCCACAAACAAGCACCTCATTCTTTCTGCCTCCTACACCTGTTCCTCTGCCTATAGTTTGTTTCCTAGTTAATGGCACTGCCATTCACTCAGCTTCCCAAACCTCTGAGTCACCTTACTTTTCACTCCCCACATCCAGTGAGTAAACCAAATTCTATGGACTCTACTAATAGTTCCCAAGTCAACCCCCTCCTTTTCATTGACACTGCCAATGCCACTGCTTTGGCTTCTCCATCTCCAGCATTGCCCTTCCCAAATCTATACTTCACTCTGCTCTCAGAATGAGCAATTCAGAAGATAAATCTCTGAATCTCCAGCACGTAGTTACGGCTTTCAAACCTCTCCACGATCTAGGCCCTTCCTCCGTGAGCTTCATTTTTTTTCTCCCCTCCAACTTTATGTAACACCAGACCATTTGTAGTTACCCCTCATACCTTGTCATTTTATGCCTCTATGCCTTTGCTCAAGCTAATCTTTCAGGATTTAGCTTGGACATTAGGTCCTCCATGAAACCTTCCCTAAATCCCCCAATTGGATTAAGTGCCTTTCATCTGTGCTCCTAGAATCTCCTGTAGCCCTCTATCTTATCACTACATCACACTGAAATAATCCATTTACATGACCCCTTCTCTACTGGATGGCAAACTTCTTGAATTCAGAAACTGTTCATCTTTGTGGTCCAGCATGGCATGGTGCCCAGGAAATAGTAAATACTCATTACTGAGCTCACGAAAAGAATGTACCTTACATTGCACTCACCAGGGACCCAGAGACCAAATGTGGCAGGAAACCTTCACATTCTAAGCTTAAGACACGCAGCTGAGACGATCCCATGTAGGCATGAACAGGCAGGCCCATCTTATGAGAGACAAAGAGGTTTAATTGCTCACGAACCTCACTGACAAAGTGCCACGAATTCAGACTTAAAATTTCCAAATGACGTTATACAATTTTATATTTTGTGCATCTTTAAAAGCATTTTAAAGATGCTTTTAAAGATAAATATTTAAAATATACCATTATTTGTGTTTTCTTCTTTTGGTATTTCTTATCTTTTTAATGTATCAATAGCCTCAAAATATGAAAGTGAAATAATATCAAAATTTAATCAAGGTACCGCAGAATTAAATTGATATCATCAACAGTGAAGAGATCAGATCTATGCAAAAATATTTCCTCACCCTTGGGCAGGAAGAACAGAAGCATGGCAAGTTGTGATCATGCAATAAATATGCTGAATGAAGAAATCCTGCTCAATGGAACTAGGTATGACCAGAGGAAGAATCTGTCTATCCAAAAGATGGCAAGATAGCACTCAGCATAGAATAAGGGAAATGGAGCATCTGAGACAAGAATAATAGGGGAACCCCTCGGAATGTGCAGAAAGAGACTGAGCCAATCACATGCATTGAACCACCATCAGAGCCTGATATCATTAAATATTCATACATCCAGTCCTCAACTCCCTCCCTCCCTTTCTTCCTTCCTATAGAGATGAGGTCTCACTATGTTGCCCAGATTGGTCTCAAACTCCTGGGCTTAAACAATCCTCCTGCCTTGACCATTCTTTTGAAGCTTTTGTTCACAGAGGCTCAAGGTGCCTTAAATATGTTTAAGTCTCTGAAACTTAGGATATAGGGAAATTGAACGATAAATTATTGTAGGGGGTACATTGCAACGTATTAAAACTTATGTATAAGGCATATCAGGCCGGGACATGAAAATTACTAAGGTACTGTGTATGTTATTTGTGCATGGGAATGAAACTCCTTCACCCTGAAAACAGGACAGGGAGTGGAGTGTTTGGTGTGATAAGGAATGCTGAATGCCTCCTGAGAATGCAGCTTGAATGTTGTGCAAGGTCACAAGTGCCTCAGCAACCCCAAATGACCATCTAGTGTATGTTTGTAGTTAATACAAGCCCTTTCAATAAATACTTGGTGGGCAGATGCTGGGGCAGACTCTCTTGGAAGAGCTACCCACTATCCCTGCTCAGCTGGAACTGTCTGAGTACTTCATTCTTGGCATTCACCACAAGCAATAAGCTCTGCAAGTGGCGACCCCAATGGGATCACCTTGAATTTATACATGAAGAAGAGCTCAGCAATTTTAGGGGAATCCCAGAAAGGACAGTCCTGACTCCCATCAGGAGGACAGGATGCATGCATAAAATATCGGGCTAGGTTATCATGGGTCAAGAAATGACCAAAGAGCAGAAAGTATTTTTTAAAACAGTGCAACAGCTACTTAAGGCTATCCAGTGCACTGTAGAGCCTGGAGCTCTACACAAGCTTATGCTCTTAATTCAGCAGCAATGCCGTTCCTAATCAAGGAACCTTAGATTTAGAGTTATGGGAACAGGTAGGTTGCTGCCTCAAAAGAGGATATAAGCAAGGTCATTTTTCTAATGTTACTATTTTGACCACCTGGGCACTGGTATGCTCTGCATTGTATCCTTTTATCTACTAGATTGCGATGAGTCAGACTGCCCATCTTCTCCATCTGAGGGGAATTCAGGAGATTAAAAGGAGAAGGAAAAACAGAAACCAGAACGACGAGGAGAGACTTTTCTCCCCGCTTCATTCCCTTCCATGGAGAATAAGGAAGAGGCTTTTTCTAGTGAGGATAAGGACTGATCGGAGCCTTTTCCTCCTGCAGTAGAAAAGCTATTGGCCTCTTTTCCTCTACCCTCAAAGGGACCTGAATCTGTTGGCCGCCGTCCGGCAACAGAACCTCCTATCCCACCTGAGGAGTTTGGAGGCCACCAAGGGATGGTTCTTAGATAAGACCCCTGGTCAGTGAACATCTATATGATTGGGTGGCTGCGTCTCCTTGACAAACATCCCTGCTGGAGGAGTGCCTCCAGGAAGGAAGGAAAGTGGTTAATTATGATTGTCTTCCTAATATTCAAGTTCTCACTTTCTACTTCCAGCATCAACCTTTCTGGCCTTGTCTTTTTTCTGTTTCCCTGGAGTATAAGGGGAAGTTGCATGCTGCCTCCGGGTTTTATCCCAGACAGCTCTGGCTTTCTTGCTGCCCACAGAGGCCTGGGGCAGGAGAGTTGCGAAGATGCCATGCAGTGCCCATTTAGTCAGTGGCAGTCTAGGCAAGTTGCCCCTTTCTGGGTTTGTGGTGATGGAGGGGAGGCCAAGAGGCACAGACTGAGTTCCCAGGTGGCTGCAGGCAGCTCCAGCATGGTTCTGAGGATCCTCCTCACCATGGTCACCTGCCTTAGTAACTGTGCCCAGAAAGTGGCCTGCTGCTTGCTGTATTGCTGCTTTTCCCACTTCTGCCCTTCTCTGCTACCCCTCGGATGTCTCAGTTGACAAGCAATTCCTTGTCTTCCCTAGCTCCCTAGGGAAAGGGTTAAGAAACAGTCCATGTGCACTCCCGACTTTACTAGCCTAAGGTGAGCCAGAGGAGTATACAGCGGTTCAACAGCTACTTAAGGATATCCAGTGCACTGTAGAGCCTGGAGTCTACACAAGCTTATGCTCTTAATTCGGCAGGAATGCCCTTGGTTTCCTGATCAAGGAACCTTATTTAACAGAGCTCTGGGGGAGAAGCCCACTAATAAGGGGTGCTCTCCCATAGCCGTATGTTAAATGCTAACCAGGCTGAGGTGGATGAGCTCTGCCAGCTTCTATCATCTTCAGAAGATAAACTCAGCAATAAGGTATGTTTATTTTGCCTTTTTCATAAAATGTTTAAAAACACTGTGGCTGGGAAACTTCAAAGAAGAGCCTGTGCTGCATGTCTGCCTCTCCTCTGAGCCTCTCTGCTTGTGGGTAAACATAATAAAAAGCCCAATATGTTTTCAGTACCTTACCTAACAGGGTTGGCTTCAAGCATAGGTGGCCTGGAGGATGAGCGAAGTCGTCTTCTCCCAGCCTGTTACCTCGTCTGCACTTACACACGCAGTTTACCACCTGATTATTCTCTAGCCTCCTAACTGCCACTTGTAGTCTTCCTCCCTTCCTTTTAGGGTAAGGGCAGCAACAGGTGGCAGATTATTAAAAAAAGAGGCTGCCTAAGGAGCCTGAAATGAATTAAAGAAAAAAAACCTGCCACAGCCCTGCTTTCCCAAGCTCACTTCTAAAACATGACAGCTAAAGGATAATGCAGGAAAAGGACCAGCACCTAAAAACATTTTTTAAAGTTTTTTTCTTTTTTTACACACTTAAACTAACTCAATGCAGGTTTATTATCCTGGTTAGTTGTAGTCACATTCTAATGACTTTCAAGAGCCAAAATACGGTAAAAATTACATAAAATATCAGTCCTTTCCATGCCTTAGTTTATCAAGTAAGCTTTATCTTTCGCCATTTCTGTATTTTATGGGCTGTTTACCCATCTCATAATCCCTCTAAACATATACAAAAGACCACAGATTTAATAGTTTCCCTTATAAAGGGGCACCGGCATTGTATCCAGCGATCAGGATATGATTCTGCTACTCTTTTCCTACTGGTAAGCAAGGAACAATTTTATACTCTCTTAGCTTGTGATCTTGACTGGCAAGTAGCAATGGCTGACTTTATTGGTAATTTCAGCTTCCATTTACCAGCCTCTAAGCTCCTTTTTACAAACTGTGCCTGTTAAATTTGTATCTATTATTTTCTCTGAGCCTTTGTTTCATGCCACTACTGTCTTTACAGATGGTTCAGGAAAAAAAAAAAAAAAGTAAAAGCAGTTACAATGTGGTACGATGCTGTGCAAAACTGGCAACACAAAATCCAGGAACATTTTAAAACTACACTATAGGCACTTTTAATATTGGCTTTACAAACTTTTCCTCACCACAATATAAATATAGTTAGTGATACTGCTTATGCAGTATATAGTATTGCTCATTTAGATCTTGCACATGTGAAGGGTATTACTAATGAACCTCTATTAGCTTTGTTTCTTGCAGCATAAGAGCTCCTCTGTGCCCATCGTCACCATCTTTATATCAACCATATTCACTCTCATTCTAGGTTACCTGGTCCCTTATCAGAAGGGAATGCTTGAGCCCATGCTCTATTATGACCAAAAATGTGGTTTGTAGACTTTCCTGCTTTTTTGAAAGCTGAAGCTGATCATGCCTTTTTTTTCATCAAAATGCTCACAGTCTTAAACAATAATTGCATTTAACACTTGCTTAAGCTCGTATAATTATTAAAACTGGTCCTAATTGCCAATGGCATTCTCTGTCTCCTTTTTCCTTAGGACTTCGTGCCAACCCACAAGGTCTGGTGCCTAATGCTATCTGGCAAACTGATGTTACTCAGTATCCACCCTTTGGACATTTTAAATTTCTTCACGTTACCATGGACACTTATACAGGCTTAATACATGCTAACCCCAAGACCACAGAAAAAACTAGAGATGCAATTGCTCATTTATTTGAATCTACTATGACTTTAGGCCTTCCACAAACTATAGAAACCAATAATGGACCTTACTACTTAGTGCTCAATTTACATATGCATTGCAACTTTAACACATACAACACAAGACTAATATTTCTTATAACTCAACTGGTTAGGTTGTTGTTGAACAAGCACATAAATTCTTAAGGTATATCTTAATAAACAAAAAAGGGGGAATATGGAGCTCTCTCCTTGAGAACAGGTCCTGTCGTTGGAGAATCAACCCACAATGATGGTGATAATTTGGAAAGCATCTGACATTACCTAAGGACAGCTAAAGAAATTGGATCAACAAGCAACTATCTGGCTTGCCACCATGGAAGCCCCTGCAACTGCAGAGAACTGGTTTCTTATGTATCTGATGGTAATTGGAGAAACTTCTGAGAAAGGAAGACAGACATGGATGCTAGGGTAGCTGGTAATTCTTGTTCTTTGCCAAGTGGGATCAGCTCAATAACATGTTTATTGGAGTCATGTTCTATATCCCCCTGTTTTTAATGTTACTACATGGTAGAATGCTGACCTGCCTTTGTCATCTAATGATACTTCTTAGACAGGAGATCAACAGACACCCCTGTCTTACTCCTTAACTGAAAATTTGAGATGGATTAAACTTAATGACTCCTTGAATTTACTGTCTAGTAATCCCTCTGTTTTTCCACAATAGCACATGATAAGTGTGTTACTTTCATTCCTCAGGAGTATCTTTACTATCAGCCCAAAAGGGATGCTAAGCTTGCAAATTTGACCTTTATTTCTGCTGTTGCTACTAATCTTACTGAGGTCTATAATGAAGCTACACAAGTGCCTGATCTTCCTAAATGCCGTCTGAGTAGGGACTGGTGATATAAGTTTGAGGCTGTCCAGTGGTCTCTATGCAGACAGCCTGCACTGCATTAAGGGCCTCTGTTTGATAATAACACTTTACTTGATTGGGGTTCCCATGGTTAGCTTATGTCTGCAAATCAGACTATTGGATTTGGGAGTCTCTCCAATAGTTCTATCACCTGGTCAGGATATGGGCTTTCAGGACCAATATTACAACTAAAAGGGAAAGAAGCTTTAAGCACTGCTCATATCCAGATTTGGAGATTAGGTCTTCCTTTTCTGAACAGGTTCTTTCACATAGTGAGTACATTAATAGTGGTGGCAACTATACCCTCTTTTTGCACAATAATGTTACTGATACAGCCCTTATTTATATTATGCACCCTTATATACTTCTGTTTGAGCAAGGTGTTCCTAACATAGAGCAGAATCAATCCTTTTATATATTAAAGTCTCTTCCAGTAGTTGGTATGCTACGTTTGTCTCACTGAAACGTTACACAGTTAAATATAACCTGTGTCATGATTTTAAAACAGTGTGCAGAACTGTGGCTGCCTGTACATTTAACCCAGAATTAGGAAGGAGAGTCCACCTTGCAGTTGTTTAGAAAAGCACATCTGCAAGGAGATTATCATGACCATTTGTCTTCTCAAATTTCCACTCTTCAGTGTGAATTAAAGAAACAACTTGAAGAGTAGTTGCAGTAATTAGAAACAAGTACCCTTCAGCAATTACAAGAAGGCTTTCAACGGTTAAACCTGAACACTTGGTTGTCTAGGTTAAACAGACACATTTGGGTGATGGCCACTATACTTACTCTTTTTTGTATCTGTTTGCTAGGCATCTGCAGATGGCTCTGTGCTGCTACCCAATGCATCTATGAGCAGGGAAGAATGATAGAAGCTTACCTTGCATTGGATGACCATTATGCTCTAAGAATTAAAGAAGGGGGAGATGTAGGGAGTGCATGGCAACATATTAAAACTTATGTGTAAGGCATATGAGGTTGGGACATGAAAATTACTGAGGTACTGTGTATGTTATTTGTGCTTGGGAATGAAACTCCTTGACCCTGAAAACAGGACAGGGAGTAGAGTGTGTGGTGTGATAACGAATGCTGAAAACAGCCTCCTGAGAATGCAGCTTGAATGTTATGCAAGGTCACAAGTGCCTTAGCAACCCACCTCAAATGGCCATCTAGTGTATGTGTGTAGTTAATACAAGCCCTTTCAATAAATACTTGGTGGACAGATGCTGGGCGGACTCTTGGAAGAGCTACCCTATCCCCGCTCAGCTGGAACTGCCTGAGCTTGGAAGAGCTACCCCCTATCCCCGCTCAGCTGGAACTGCATGAGCACTTCATTCTTGGCATTCACTGCAAGCTATAAGTTCTGCAATTACCATTTATATCATATTTACATCATTGATCAATGACGTAAATTGACATCGAACAATTTTCTCTCCAAGAAATTCTCTGAAAACTTAACTCCACCATCTGAATGCCCACTCCCAAGTTGTTGGGGCTCCATGGGAAAGCTGACCACACTTTCTCTCAGAGGCGGACCTGCAGGGCAGCTCCTCCCCAGTGCTCTTCTTATCTTACTTCAGAGATGACGTCAGCACATTATGATTGTGATGTAGCAGCAATAAAACAATGCCCAGAGCAGCCTGCCCTGTGCTTCTTTTACTAAGTGATTAGTTGCCTGCCAGGTAGACATAAACACCTGCTAAAGAAATGTGAAAAGAGTGAAAACGTGCTATTTGGAAATTATTCTTCTAGTCGACATCCAGGAGATATCGAGAGATCTATTTCACCCCAACCTTTTGGTACGTGACTGTCTTGTTACTGCAAATTGGGTTTGAAACTGAGGGAGAAGGAAATGAATAGTTCAATTAATTCTGGTAATTCAAGGGGAGAATGTCTTTTTTTCCCCATTCCTCTTCTCCTTCTAGTTTCATTTATTCAACCTCAACCTGAACAAGCAGAAAAGCTGAGAGATTTAACACCTGGTGACTGAATTTCTTTTTCTTAGAAATAATTTCACTGAGAGTTTGAGTTTGAAATGAAAGCATGTTTTCTGCATTGTTTTTAACTTTTTTTTTTTTTTTTGAGATGGAGTCTCATTCTGTCACCCAGACTGGAGTGCAATAGCGCAATCTCGGCTCACTGCAACCTCCACCTCCCAGGTTCAAGTGATTCTCCTGCCTCAGCATCCAAAGTAGCTGTGATTACAGGCACAGGCCATCATGCCCAGATAATTTTTTGTGTGTGTTTTTGTAGAGACAGGGTTTGACCATGTTG
The DNA here is from genome assembly GCF_049354715.1 of Callithrix jacchus. Lineage (NCBI taxonomy): Eukaryota > Metazoa > Chordata > Mammalia > Primates > Cebidae > Callithrix > Callithrix jacchus. Next base: position 102,168,094 of record NC_133509.1, read on the forward strand.
TTTTAGTGAATAATGATTAATAAAAATGTAGACTAAATAAACTATATTTATTACAACCAAAGGTTGTTAACTATACCAAAGATGCCATTAAAAGAATAGCTGAACAATTAAGATCCACTAGTCAAATAGCCTAAGAGAATATGATAGTTTTAGAAATGATATTGGCAGAGAAAGGTGGTGTTTGTGTTATGATCAAAACTCAGTCTTGCACCTTTATCCCAAACGACACTGCTCCCAATAAGAGTAAAACAAAAGCTCTCCAAAGACCTACTGCCTTATCAAATGAGCAAAAAATTATGGCATTAACAACCCTATTTCAAATTGGCTTAAGAAATAGTTCAGTCAATAGAAAGAGATCATAACCCCAATTCTTTCTTCTTTAGCAACTGTAATAAGTATATTCCTTCTTGTTAAGTGCTGTATTATACCATGCATCCGAAGGCTAGTACAAAGACTGGTGAACACAGCTCTTACTAAGATCTCCCCAAACCCTCCTCCACCTTATTCAGAAAAGTTACTTCTCTTAAAAAGTCAAACAGAACAGTTAAGTCAAGATATGTTAAACAAGTTTGAAGAGGAACTATAAAGTAAAAGAAGAAGAAATTGTGGGCAGTAGAAAAGTTCCTCTTCAAAGTTTCCTTTCTTGTTAAAGAATAATTATAAGTATTAGAAATAATAGTTTGTTTTAAACACTTTCTCCAAAGCCTTCTTGCTTTTTGCTTGTAGCTTTTTGTGACGCCCTATTCTGTTGCTGTTAGATATAAAATAATAAGTACATTCTATGTCCTTCTGCTTTAACCAAGATATTTGTGTTAGACATGCTCACAGGCACATAGTACATTCTATGTCCTTGTATTTTAACCAAGCATTTTATGTTATTACTTTTCTAAGTCCTTTCCAAGCAACTTCGTGTCCCTTCCTTATTTGGACTTCCTCTTTTCCTTTTGTTCTCCACTGTTTTTACCTGTTTAGAAAAGTTTTAAGTTGTTAGCCAATCAGGTTTTAGTTTAAATTGTGAAGTCTAGCTCTAACCAACAGAGATCAGACACAGCAGTAAGGATGACCCCAAATGCATAAAGGATAAAGATGTCTGCTTTTCCTTTGTTCATTGTATTCTCACGGCAAGATGGCTAACAGGAGCACTCTTTCTGCAGAAACTAAAATTGCCTTGCTGAGAAATCCTTTGTCTCAGTGCTAATTTTCTAATTTTTCTTTGTGGTACCAAGCATATGTTTCTAACACGGAGTTTCACTCTTGTTGCCCAGGCTGGAGTGCAATGGTGCGATTTCAACTCATTACAACCTCTGCCTCCTGGGTTCAAGCGATTCTCCTGCCTCACACTCCCAAGTAGGTGGGATTACAGGTATGCACCACCATGCTCAACTAATTTTGTATTTTCAGTAGAGACAGGGTTTCTCCATGTTGGTCAGGCTGGTCTCAAACTCCTAACCTCAGGTGATCTGCCCACCTCGGCATCCCATGCTGTGATTTCAACATGTATTTTTGAGTCACCAAAATTAATAATGATATCTCAGTAAGATGATTGGATCAGAGGGTGGGGGCTGAACTGATTGTCAGGCTGCTCTTCTGTGCCTACAAACCAAGAAGGCAAAGCAGAGTACAAGGAGCTTGTCAGAAAGAGAACTCAGAAACCATCTCTTTCTTTTTAAAAGAAAATCATTTCTTAAGCATCAGTTTAACCACTGGCTACAGTTATTTTTGACACTTCTTTACAAGAGATTGTCATGTTCCAAATAGCTTGACACCATGATTGATAACTGCTGTTTTTAAAACAATTTAATGTTATGGGGATATATGATTACATATATTTTAACACACATTACTTAACTTATGTGTATGTGTGTGTGTATATATAAAGAAATTAAGTAGGCCAAGCACAGTGGCTCATGCCTGTAATCCCAGCACTTTGGGAAGCCAAAGTAGGTGGATCACTTGAGCCCAGGAGTTTGAGACCAGCCTGGGCAACACAGGGAGAGTCAATTTCTAAAAAAAAAAAAAAAAAAAAAAAAAATTTAAAAATTAGCTGGGTGTGGTTACATGTACCTGTAATACCAACTACTCAGGAAGCTGATGTGGGAGGATCATTTGGGATGGGGAGGTTGAGGCTGCAGTGAGCCATGATTATACCACTGCTCTCCAACCTGTGTGACAGAGACCTTATCTCAAAAAAAGACCCCCAAAATAAACAAGAAATGAAAGAAGAAAGAAGTTTCCGTGGTGCCCAGAAGGCATATCGCTGCGTCAAGATGAAGCTGAACATCTCCTTCCCAGCCACTGGCTGCCAGAAACTCATTGAAGTGAACAATGAATGCAAACTTCATACTTTTTATGAGAAGCGTATGGCGACAGAAGTTGCTGCTGACGTTCTGGGTGAAGAATGGAAGGGTTATGTTGTCCGAATCAGTGGTGGGAATGACAAACAAGGTTTCCCCATGAAGCAGGGTGTCTTGATGCATGGCCGTGTCCACATGCTACTGAGTAAGGGGCATTCCTGTTACAGACCAAAGAGAACTGGAGAAAGAAAGAGAAAATCAGTTCATGGTTGCATTGTGCATGCTAATCTGAGCATTCTCAACTTGATTATAGTAAAAAAAAGGAGAGAAGGATATTCCTGGACTAACTGATATCACCGAGCCTCGTCACCTCAGGCCCAAAAGAGCTGCCAGAATTCGAAAAGTTTTCAATCTCTCTAAAGAAGATGATGTCCACCAGTACATTGTAAGAAAGCCCTTAAACAAAGAAGGTAAGAAACCTAGGACCAAAGCACCCAAGATTCAGTGTCTTGTTACTCCACGTGTCCTGCAGCACAAACAGCGGTGTATTGCTCTGAAGAAGGAGCGTACTAAGAACAATAAGGAAGAGGCTGCAGAATATGCTAAACTTTTGGCCAAGAGAATGAAGGAGGCTAAAGAGAAGCCCAGGAACAAATTGAGAAGAGACACAGACTTTTGTCTTTGCAAGCTTCTACTTCTAAGTCTGAATCCAGTCAGAAATAAGAGTTTTTTAGTAACAAATAAATAAGATCAGACTCCAAAAAAACAGAGAAAGAAGGAAAGAGAGACAGAGAAAGAAGAAAGAAAGAAGGAAGGAAAGAGAAGGAAGGAAGGAAGGAAGGGAGGGAGGGAGGGAGGGAGGGAGGGAGGGAGGGAAGGAAGGAAGGAGGGAAGGAAGGAGGGAAGGAACTGGAAAGACATATACCAAAACTTGAATACTGTCTCCAGCTATTCAGAGTGAACCTAAGGCCAGGCACAGTGGCTCACATCTGTAATCCTAGCACTTTGAGAGGCCGAGGTGGGCAGATTGCTTAAGCTCAGGAGTTTGAGACCAGCCTGGACAACATGGTGAAATCCCATCTCTACAAAAAATAGAAAAATTAGCCAGGTGTGATGGTGCATACCTGTGGTCCCAGCTACTCAAGAGGTTGAGGTGGGAGGATCACTTGAGCGCAGGAAGTTGAGGCTGCAGTGAGCCAAGATCACATCACTCCACTGCATTCCAGCCTGGGTGACAGAGCAAGACCCTGTAGAGAATAAAAAGTAAACCTAGTAAATAATTTACTTTACCATTGGTAAAATATACGATGGGGTGTGTGTGTGTGTGTGTGTGTGTGTGTGTGTGTGTGTGTTTGTGTGTGATGGTCAAAATGATGGCTTCACAGAATCCTCTGTTTTAAGAGCCTGGACTAATGTTTCTCCCCCCAAAGACAAAATCTTGCTGTTACCTAGGCTAGAGTGCAGTGGCACAATCTTGGCTCACTGCAACCTCTGCCTCCTGAGTTCAAGCGATCCTTCTGCCTCAGCCTCCCAAGTAGCTGGGATTACAGGCATGCATCACCAGACCTGGTTAGTTTTTGTATTTTTAGTAGAGATGTTAGAGGGGTGAGGAGTGTAGTGTACAGATATCTCAAATCACAGTTACAACAAAACTAGTCAAAATTTAGCATACACTTATCAGCTATACACATAATCCAAAAGTGTAAAAATAATTCTAGAACAAATGTTTAGAACATCACAGCAAAGTTGATAAAAGAGCCTGTTAACACTTTTTGCTCCTCAGCTAACCTCAACTTTGTTCAAAAAGGACGTGAGAGGTAAGACCCAATTGTGGCTGCAAATATCCCTGAATTCCTTCCTTTCCTCTCACTTCCTCCTCCCTGTCTGTGTCCTGAATCACAGCTACACCTGTTCCCCTGGGAGATCATCCACTGTTTGCTCTCTGGAAGAAGAATTCTCAGATGCAAGGAATTCTGGTGATCTCATAAATGACAGCACTGGAAAGGGCCTTTCCCTAATCCCAGCAGCCATGTGGCATCTCCTGATTAGCAAGTGTCTGCAAACAGTAGACACACTTTCCAGAATGCGGATGTTTTCATTTTCTCAGAGTGAATTGTTTTTCCAAAATGTGCACTCTTTCAATTAACTCTGTATGAACAAGAGTTGACTGCTGTGTCTCCTCAAATCTAAGATCCACTAATTATAATATATACCATTATTGGCCAGGCCCAGTGGCTCACACCTGTAATCCCAGCACTCTAGGAGGCCAAGGCGGGTGGATCATGAGGTGAGTGGATCACTGGCCAACATGGTTAAACCCCATCTCTACTAAAAATACAAAAATTAGCTGGGAGTAGTGGCATGTGCCTCTAATACTAGCTACTTGCAAGGCTGAGGCAGGAGAATCACTTGAACCAGGAAGTCAGTGGTTGCAGTGAGCCGAGATCACGCCACTGCACTCCAGCCTGGATGACAGAGACTCTGTCTCAAAAAAACAAAAAGATATACTATTATTTTATGTGCCACTAGGAAGGAAAATATGCTGCTAATTATATAATTTAATGCTTTCTTTTGTTTTTTTGTTTGTTTGGGGTGTGTGTGTTTGAGACAGTCTTGTTTGGTCACCCAGGCTGGAGTGCACTGGCATGATCTCAGCTCACTGCAATCTCTGCTTCCAGGTTCAAGCAATTCTCCTGCCTTAGCCTCCCAAGTGGGCATATATTGAGAGATCTCCTAGAGAGGCCTTTAGGATAAGCTGGTATTATAGGTGCATGCCACCACGCCTGGCTAAGTTTTGTATTTTTTATTAGAGATAGGGTTTCACCATGTTGGCCAGGCTGAACTCCTGACCTCAGGTGATCTGCCCACCTCAGCCTCCTAAATAATGCTTTCTTATTGGAATTTTCCCACAGCTGCTGTTCCTGTGCCATCATCCTCTGTGTATTTCTTAAATGGCTCCACTCTAGTCTTTAGGACCTTCTTCCAAGCCTCTGACACACACTCTCCAAATTTCATACAGGAGCATTCTTTTTCTTCTTTTTTTTTTTTTTTGAGATAGAGTTTTGCTCTTGTTATCCAGGCTGGAGTGCAATGGCAGTCTCCACTCACTGCAATCTCCACCTCCCAGGTTCAAACAATTCTCCTGCCTCAGTCTCCCAAGTAGGTGGGATTACAAGCATCTACCACCACATCCAGCTAATTTTTGTATTTGTAGTAGAGACAGAGTTTCACCATATTGGCCAGACTCGTCTTGAACTCCTGACCTCAAGTGATCTGCCCACCTTGGCCTCCCAAAGTGCTGGGATTATAGGTGTGAGCCACTGCTACTGGCCAGGAGCTTTCTTAATCTTACTAGAAGATGACAAAAAAAGGTTTTCTGGTAATCATTAAGGAGCACATTTTAAATAGCAATTAAATGCAACCCCAGTAATATAATCTGTACTGCTTCCTTTGCCACATTATCAAATATCCTCATTGGCCATAGGAGCCCGGGATTTCACTGTTTGGCAGTTTCAGGCCAATTATGAGCTAGGGACTCATGACTTTCTAGTTCCACTCATCAAAAGACCACGATGAGGATCATCTACAACAGCTCAGCTCAGACATAGACAGCAGCCTTGGACTCCACTTCACCTACCCAGTATACTTAAAAGAACTTTAACTCTTTCTAAGGCATTGACCTCACACTTGAAATAACAGTAAGGTTTAGAATTGAAATTAATTTCTTATGTATACAAATTAGTGCTTTTTTTTTTTTTTTGAGACAGGATCTCACTCCAACCAGGCTGGAGTGCAGTTGCAAGATCATAGCTCACTGTAACCTCAACCTCCCAGGCTCAGGTAATCCTCCTGCATCAACCTACCAAGTAGCTGGAACTACAGGCACACACCACACACCCAGCTAATTTCTGTATTTTTTGTAGAGACAAGATCTTATATGTTGCCTAGGCTGGTCTCGAACTCCTGGGCTCAAGTGATGGGCTTGCCTTGACCTTCCAAAGTGCTGGGATTACAGGTGTGAGCCATTGTGTACATCTGATTTTCTATTTTTGTTTCATTTACCAAAGATTTCATCATGAAAAGGAGGAAGCTCAAACTGAAGTGAGTTAAAAAAAAAAACTTCATCTACTAGAGAGGATTGTGGCTTGGCCTGAGTTGAGGTGAGGTTTGATGGTTCTTATAGACAAACCATGTTGGCTGCATGCCCACAACCTCTCCTGCCCTTTTCTCTTTCCTTCCTTTCCCTCTTCCTTCTTCTGCCACTTGCTTTACTTTCCAAGATTTATTTTCTTCTTTCTCTCTCCTGGAGACTCAATGTACTGAAGATGCTATCTACAGCAGTGGTCCTCTTGGCAGCAGGGACCAGTTTTGTGGAAGACAATCTTTCCATGGACTTGATCTCATAAGGAGCATGCAACTAAGAGCTAAGCCTCAGTTATGGGTAAATAGAGGAAAAGTGTTCTCAGTTTAGTATAGCTTTGATGCTCTACTTCCAAAAAGGGATTGGAGAACCCTGCATGATGGAGAGAGTACCATTAATTTGGAAGATAGAAAATAATGGTCTGTGGGGGAATATATTGAGAGACCTCCTAGGGAGCCCTTTCCTTAATACCCTAATAAGTGTCTCCGGCCCCACATCCCAGTCGGTTTTTATTCTATGTATCTGTTTTCAAGTCTTGATAGTCCCTATCATCCAACATCTTATTTGAATTTCTTTTGGCTTGCTTACTACCTGTCTCCCCATAAAGTGTAAGCTCAGGAGGGCACAGATCTTACCAGTCCTGTTTAGATATATGTATTAATACAAGTGCCTGGTGCAGTGTCAAGCATATCACAGATATTGATAAAGTGTGCTGAATAAATAAATGAAGCAACTTAATTCTGATATTAAATTCTCTCTGTATCCATTAATTGTATTTCTGTTCCCTCAGTGTTTTTGTTTATATGCAAGTGCAATGAAGAAGAACACCAGCAAATCTACTATGAGGATCAATAAGCAAGATGCTCTCTGCACCCCACACTCCCATGATCCAGGACATCTTCAAAATATGTTGGATGGAGGAGAGTATGCTCCTTTTGTATCTCCTCCCATGTTAGAGAGCAATTTTATCCAGGTAAATCATATTCAAGACCTGAGTTAAGTTCCAATAACTTCAATAATTAATTTTCTCAAAGAAAACTAAAAAGGATGGGAGAATTGTTTTAAATGTGCCAAGGGAATGTGTGATACTACTAAAGATAACAGTTTGGGAACTTTTAAAAACCTGAAATAATTATAATGTTAAAGGACATTCATTTCAAATGTCCCCAACAAACTCTTGTGAAGGACTTCTGCCTTAACTCTACCATAATTGTCATTCTATTATAATCTTCCCAAAATTACATGAAGCCATTTTTGGTATTTCCTGCCACAGGGAAACATATAGGTAACTTCTTTCTTAGGTGTAGAAGACATTCTACAGAACATCTATGACACAACTAGGGGTTACACTGAAGTTTAACTCTTAATTCTGAAGGTAAAATATAATTGTCAGATGGTGTTGGGAAGAAAAGCTTTCTTCTCATAAGAAGGTACCTACATTATTAATGAAACTGCATTTCTGTGCATTTGGGAGCAATGCTAACTTTGTAAACATTCAACATTAAAATATTCAGAAAAAGAAATGGTGAAATAAGTTCAATGATAGGGGTCATACCTTTAAAGCTCCTAGAAATGCTGCAACAAAGTCTAACACTAAACACTGAGCTATTACCTCTAACTCTTAACACATTTGAGCAGCTGCTCAGCTGATTTCACAGAGGGGTGACGTGGGAGGACAACAGACTCTTCAAAAGGTAAGGAAACTTCATCTTCCATAAACACATTCTCTGCACTAATACTTGAGTACTAGTGTGAGCTCTTCGCCTCCCAAAACATCTGATGTTTTAGTGATGTCCCTAGAATGTGTGTGACAAGTCATGATTTGATGTACTTTACCTTCTACATACTTGTTTCCTACTAATAATGTTTTTATTTTTTCACCTTTTATCCTGTGCCCTTTCCTTTTGTGCACTCTAATGAAATTACATAGTACTTTTCTGACATTGGGGTAGTTAGCAGTCGATAGGTCAGACGTAGCCCCCTATTGTAATTTGATAAGTCATACCCCTCAAGATGCACAACCCCTGGTTAACATGTCTTTGGCTGCATGTTATCAAGATTCCTGACTGAACAGGTTTAAATGAAAAAGGAAAAACAATTAAGCTGGATACAGTGGCTCATGCCTGTAATCCCAGCACTTTGGAAGGCCAAGGCGGGAGGATTGCTTGAGGTCAGAAGTTCAAGACTGGGCTGGGTAACAAGTGAGACCCCCCCCCCATCTCTAAAAGTATTTTTTTAATTAGCAAGATGCAGTGCTACACACCTATATTCCTAGCTACTTGAGAGGCTGAGCAGTGAGGATTGCTTGAGCCCGGGAGCTCCAGGCTGCAGTGAGCTAGGATGGGGGCTACTTCACTCCAGCCTGGAGGTTAAGAGGAGACTTTGTAAAAACAAACAAACAAACAAATGAATACTTTTTAAAAAAATAAAAAAGGAAGCAATTATCTCAAATAGAGTGAAAGAACCCCAGGGCATCAGCTCACTCCCAGTAGAGGACCCAGGTTTTTTCTCTTTGCTCTATCACCTTGAAGCTAGCTCCCCTCAGGGCACCACATCCCAACAGGACAACTGCCAGAAGTAGAAGACATTCATCTCATCCTGGTGGCTCTGTCTCCTGGTGGCTCTGAGAAAGGTTTTTCAGGGTTGTAGGAGAGCCCCTCTATGTCTCACTGGTCACAGCCCCTGCTGAAACCAGTCACTGTCAAGGGGTAGAGTAGGACCACCACTACCCACTTAGGTTAATCGGGATTTAATCCCTCAGCTAGGTCATTATCCCTGAGCCATGATATTAGTCAAAACCAGGATTCTGTTAACCAGGAAGAAGAGGGGCACAGTTTGGGATAGGTTATCAATAGTGTGAGCTACAACCTCTTTCTTTCAAGTAATGTATTTTTTAATTGAACCAGTTATCATACAGTGGAGAAACCACAGTGTGGCTCCTCTCTGCCTTCTTTCACCTTCCTGCCTGCCCATCCTCCAGTCTCTTCTTCTACCAAGTGGCAGAGATTTTATTGGCCAAGTTTCTTGGACTTTGAGATTTTTACACATGCTGTTTCTCTGCCTGGAAACCTCTCCTCTACACCCAGCCAGTTTATCGCCCACATGGTTTAGATATCAGCTAGAGGTCTCTTTCTCAGGGGAGACTTCCATGACCCCATATCCAGGGGTGTGCTGGAACTGGTCGACTGGTAAGTATTCAGGAAACATGTAAGTCAGTTCTTAAACACAGCCATTACTAAAAATTAAATTATAGGCCAGGTGCAGTGGCTCACTCCTGTAATCCTAGCACTTTGGGAGGCCAAGGTGGGCAGATCACCTGAGGTCAGGAGTTCAAGTCCAGCCCAGCCAACATGGTGAAACCCCATCTCTGCTAAAAGTAGAAAAATTACCCAGGCTTGGTAGCACATACCTGTAATCCCAGCTACTCAGGAGGCTGAGGCAAGAGAATCACTTGAACCTGGGAGGCAGAGGTTGTAGTGAGCTGAGATCATGCCACGGCACTCCAGCCTGGGTGACAGAATGAGACTGTCTCAAAAAAAAAATTAAATTTTATAAACTTACAGTTATAATATATCTAAAATAAGGGCAATAAATATCCAAAACTCTTCATTCCTAATCTTTTACTACATTTTACTATTGTCTATATTTCTGAGGTTATAAATATAAGAAGAGTTTGGCAAGAGTTTCTGGAATTTATTAATTGGCTCTATGGAATTTAAACTGAAGACTAAAGAATATTGCATATTATTTGTACACTTGTGCTACTTGTCTTTTATGCAGGAACATTTTAAATAAACTTATGTGTAAATGTCTGTACCTTCTAAGACCTAGCTGTTACCAGAACATCACTGCCTATCTCCCTGCTCTGAGTCAAGTCCTGTGTTACATGTTCCCATAACATCCTGAACTTGTACTTGGTAAAACTTCTTATAATAATAATTAGTTACAAACTTAAATTCTTTAATGTTTGTCCCTGGTAGACCCCCACAGGTCAGGGACTGTGCCTGTTCCCTGTGGTACCTCCAATTAGCATGACCAAGTGAAGGAACAGATACACCATGGTTCATTTCTCCTTTATTTTCTGCCCTCTCTTACACTTATCAGGCAAGCAAGGTTGTCAAAGCCACATATTTCATCAGATAACGACTTTTCCTGTTTTCTGCACTCAGGTCAACAGGAGAGGTGAATCCATTTACCTTCATAACCGAGCCAACTGGGTGACTGTAGGCATCTGTTCTTCCAGCTCTACCCACAAGATCCCCAATGTGATGCTACTGGCACATCTGACACCTGGTACTCAAAAAGATACAGAATCCCTGTTTAAAAGTCTCCTGACATCTCCTCCTGCAGAGAAACTGGTGCTCACCAGGTGAGTTATAAAGAGAAGAGGTTAAAGGTCCCTCAGAAAATGTGCATTACCCTTGTGGATCTGAAAATGGAAACACTGAGGACAATTGTGCTAAAGGAGCATCTCACTTGCACTTTCTGCTGCCAATGACAAAGAGGAGCATCCTTAAAGATGGGGGAAATCATGTATGATAAAGCATGTTAAACAGGCAGTTAATTTTTTAAAAATTAAACCTAATTAACAAAAACTGAAGACACATAATAAACTGCCTTTCTAGAACATGCCTCCTCTTCCCCAGCATCCCAGCTTCCAAAAGAATTAACTCTGGTCTTGTCTCAGCCACTAACTTGCTCTATGATCTTGAGTAAATTGCTTAACTTTAAGTCTCAACTTTGAAGGATGAATTTAAATGGACACTTTCTAATGGTAAATAGTTGGCATTCTGATGCGTTTTATTTGTTTTTGAGATGAAGTCTCGCTCTGTCACTCCCAGACTGGAGTGCAGTGGCACAATCTGGGCTCACTGCAACCTCCACCTCCCGAGTTCAAGCAATTCTGTCTCAACCTCCCAAGAAGATGTGACTACAGGCCCATGTCACCACACTTGGCTAATTTTTGTATTTTTAGTAGAGACAGGGTTTCACCATATTGGTCAGGCTGGTATTGAACTTCTGACCTCAGGTGATCCACCAGCCTTCACCTCCCAAAGTGCTGGGATTACAGGCGTGAGCCATCGTGCCCGGTCCATTCTGATGTTTTTATGCATCAGAGTCTTTGTCATATGATTAAGATGCGATGGTCCTCAGGAGCCCCTACCCAGACCTATCTGAGAGAAAAGTCTGGTTTCTTGAGTCTCATTCTTCAAACTACTATAAAAAATAAGAAAAAGGCTGCATATGGTGGCTCGTACCTGTAATCCCAGCACTTTGGGAAGCCAAGGCAGGTATATTGCTTGAGCCCAGGCATTCAAGACCAGTCTGGGCAACATGGTGAACCTTGTCTCTACAAAAAATACAAAACTACCTTGTACAACTTGTCTCTACAAGAAATACAAAAACTAGTCAGGCATGGTGGTGCATACCTATTGTCGCAGCTATTCAGGAGGACAAGGTGGGAGAATCACTTGGGCCCAGGAAGTCAAGTATGCAATGAGGCATGATCACACCACCACTGCACTCCAGCCTGGGTAACAGAGTGATACCTTGTCTCAAAACAAACAACCCAAATACAAAAACTATATATATAGGCCTCCAATCAGGTCTTCAGATGATGTTACATGTGTGCTTGTTTGCAGGTTTCTCCCTCTCCAGTTTGTGACTCTTTCTGTGCATGATGCTGAGAACATGCGCCTGAAAGTAAAGCTGGTGAGTGGTCGCGCCTACTACTTACAGCTCTGTGCCTCTGCATGTAAACAGGACACCTTATTTTCTCAGTGGGTGGCCCTCATCTACCTCTTGAATCAGGAGAAAGCCAAAGTTTCCAAAGTGTCAGAGGTTTCAAGTCTCTCGGGAATTACGAATAGCACAGACATCACAGGCTCCATGAACGTGATGGATATCACAGCGTTCACAGCCATCCCGATCCCATACATGCATGCAGGTACAGGCCCTGTACATGTCAGGGACAGCATAGATTTCTCGGAATTCACAGACATCACTGACATCACAGATGTCACAGATCTTCCAGAAAATGAGGTCCCAGAGGTCCCAGATGTAAGAATTGTCACAGAAGTCACAGAAGTCAGAGAAGCCACAGAAGTCACAGACAGCTTGGATGTTACAAAATGCTCAGGAGTCACAGTCATGTTTGAAAACAATGACTTAATCAGGGCCAAGCAAGAGGAAAAGGTACGTGTCACCGAAGACTTTCATGTCTTAATAATTGAGAACTAGAGTGATTACCAAGATCACACTTCTTGGTTAGCTGACATTGATGATCAAAATGCTATGGAACTGTAACCTGATTTTAATAGTGAGATTTGATCTCCGAATCCTTGTGTAAAGGAGTTGTAAGATGTTTCCTGAAATAGGCAGTGACCACCCTTAACATCAATCTTAGCCCAGTATCAGAAATGAAAATAACTTTAGAATCAGAATCAGAAGACCCGAGTTAGATTCAACCTGTGACATATTACTAGTGTGACTTTCCCCAAGTCACAGAATCCACGAGCCTCAGTTTTCTCACTTCTAAAATGAGGATATTAATACAATGTAAGGGTTACTTTCCAATTTCAAAATATATATCAGTATCCAGTATCTTGAAGGATGGGATGGAACTTTGATGGGTAAACACAAGGATGGAAATAGGATAATAAAAAACAAATTGAGTGGCTTTAGAAAAGGCCAGAGAGTCATGTCCAAAAATGTTTTGTTCAGTTGGGCTGGAGAATAATATAGGTGGAGAATAGTAGAATATAGGATTGGAAAGTTATTTGAAAACCTTGAGAGTCAAATTTAAAAGTGAGAACTTCACTATTTGAGCAAAGCTTAGTAACCAAAGTCTCCTGTGCAAGGGAACAAAAAAGCTGTATTTTTAAAAGATTAAGCAAATGGAGGATGGATTATTGGTAAAGAGATATGAAGACTACTGCTGAAAAACTTCCTCTAGGTACACAATAGAAAAAAAGGCCAGTGCAGTGGCTCACACCTGTAATCCTGGCATTTTGGGAGGCCAAGACAGGTGGATTGCTTGAGTCTGGGAGTTCGAGACCAGCCTAGGAATCATGGTGAAACACCATCTCTACTAAAAATACAAAAATTAGCCAGGCATGGTGGTGTGTGCCTGTAGTTCCAGCTACTAGGGAGGCTGAGGGAGGAGGACTGCTTGGGCTTTGGAGACAGAGGTTGCAGTGAGCTGAGATCATGCCACTGCTCTCCAGCCTGGGTGACAGAGTCACACCCTGTCTCAAAAAAAAGAAAAATGATGGCAGGGCTGGGCATGGTGGCTCATGCCTGTAATCCCAGCACTTTGGGAGACTGAGGTAGATGGATCACCTGAGGTCAGGAGTTCAAGACCAGCCTGGCCAGCATGGCAAAATCGTATCTCTACAAAAAACACAAAAATCAGACGGTGTGTTGGTGGGGGCCTGTAATCCCAGCTACTTGGGAGGCTGAGGCAGGATAATTGCTTGAACCTGGGAGGCACAGATTGCAGTGAGCCAAGAGTGTGCCATTGCACTCCAGCCTGGGTGGCAGAGTGAGACTCTGTCTCAGAAAACAAAAACAAAACAAAACAAAAACACTAATTTTTAGTTAGGAAAAATTCAAATAGTTCTACACAATTTTTAATAACAGGAGGAAAATGCTTATAATAAAATGTTAAGTGAAAAAGGAGATGGAACTTCAAGATGATCTCAAAGTAGACATAAACAAAATAAATAGACAAAAAGATGAGAGTAAAATGTGCATAGGAGTAGTTGTTTCTGGGCAGTGGCATTATATAAGCAATAATTAATTATTATTATTTTGAGACAGTCTTACTCCATTGCCCAGGCTGGAGTGCAGTGGCAGGATCTCAGCTCACTGCAATCTCTGCCTCTCAAGTTCAAGTGATTCTCATGCCTCAGCCTTCTGAGTAGCTGGGATTACATGTGCCCACCACTATGCCTAGCTCATTTTTGTATTTTTAGTAGCAATGGGGTTTCTCCATGTTGCCCAGGCTGGTCTCAAACTCCTGGCCTCAGTGATCCACCCACCTTGGCAAGCAGTAACATACTACCTTTAACTTTATTCCTTATATGATTTTCCAAATATGCTATAATAAATATACATGACTTATATTGTCAGGAGCTTTATCTTTAAGGAAGAAAAGTATTGCACTATTTTTAAGGAAATGTAATAGAGGTGTATTAGGCCATTCTTGGATTACTATAAAGAAATATCTGAGGCTGGGCGATCAATAAAGAAAGGAAGGTTAATTGGCTCATGGGTCTGTAGGTGGTAAAGGAAGCACAATGCTGGCATCTGCTTCTGGTGAGGGCCTCAGGGAACTTACAATCATGGCAGAAGGGAAGGAGTGCCAGCACATCACATGGCCAGAGAGGGACCAAAAGAAAGAAGAAAGAGGTGCTAGCCTTTTTTAAACACCAGATCTCATATCAACCAGAGTGAGAATTCATTATGGTGAGGACAGCATCAAGCCATTCACAAGGGATCTGCCCCCAAGACCTAAACACCTCCTACTAGGCCTACCTCCAACATTGGAGGTCACATTTCAACATGAGATTTTCAAGGGAAAAAACCATATCAAGAAGTAATGGACTAGGCAGGGGCAGTGGAAAGAAGAAGGTGCAGACATGAAGAACATTAGAGAGCCAGCTTTAGGGCCTGCTAACCCTCACTGGCCTTGAGGCCTCAGTGATTCTGAGGGAATCAGAGAGCAGCTGGTAGAGGTGATACATTAACAGAAACTGGGAAATTAGGAGGAAGGGGGGTTTTAGAGTGTTCAATTTTAGATATAGGTTATAAGTCATTTAACAAAAAAAAAATCTTTTTTATATTATAAGCCCCCAACCCCTGTCACCTATTAGATGCTCTAATTAAGAGCTAACTCAGACTGGGGAATCAGTGGCATTTCTGGGAAACCTTTGTTGCACTGACAATTCACAGAGAAGTACTGTAATTAGAAGACAAGTGTCTTCTGTGAGGTGACAACACGAGCTTGGGAACATGTGTCAGGCTGCAGTGGGGCAGGCCCTGGCTCCCACACAGCCTGCCGCCAACACACCCTGGGCACTCCTTGTGGTTATGCCACTCTAAGCCTCACTCCCTCCTTACTACTTACAGGGGCTCAGTGACAATGAATGAAATGGTGCCTGTATTAGATGCTGCTCCACAAACATCTATTAGCTGATGCTCTTCTGTTACCTGATTTGCTGCTGCTTTTTATTTTTAAAGGAAAAAATGAAAGACATTCTGAAGCCTGGGTGTCTACAAGATACAAAAAGTAAGAGTGAGTTGAAAGAATCCCCAAAACATGTCACCATCTCAAACCTAACAGTGACTTTTGAAGATAAAGGATATTTTCAAACTACCTTGACTCCAGTAGAAAGTGAGGCAAATACATCCAAGGAGATGGAGGATAAGACCTCTGAAGAAAAGATGTCCGATTTTAAGAGCACAGCTCTCAAGGCTGAAGAATCCAGGTATGTGAGGCAGGAAAATGCCAAAGGAATTCTAAGACATGAAATATTAGTAAAGAGGTGTGTGCTTTAGTCTTTCAACTCAGGAATCTGCCACTGAAGATTCTCAGAGACAGATGCAGTGTAACTGCATGATGATATAGTCAACTCTGAATCACCCACATTTGGTTCAGCCTTGGCTAATTTTTGTTTTCATGCCAACTTCTCATGTTACTCAGTTAGCATTCTGGGCTGTCTACCTGAAGTCAATTGTATGTGCTTTAGAAAATATAACAGAGGCCGGATGCGGGGACTCACGCCTGTAATCCCAGCACTTTTGTAGACTAAGGCAGGCGGATCACCTGAGGTCAGAAGTCAAACCAGCCTGGCCAACATGGCAAAACCCCGACTCTACTAAAAAAATTAGCCAGGCATAGCAGCTGGCACCTGTAATCCTAGTTACTCGGGAGGCTGAGGCACGAGACTCACTTGAACCCGTGAGGTGGAGGTTGCAGTGAGCTGAGATCACGCCACTGCACTCCAGCCTGGGTGACAGAGCAAGACTCTGTCTCAAAAGAAAAAAAGAAAGAAAATATAATAGAATCACAGTGTTCAAATATTTTGGAGTAGAGGCATTGACTTCAATAGTGATTATGAGTACTTTTTATTTTATTAAAGATACATCTTTATACTTCTCTATAGTTTCTTCTATACATATTTTCTATGTATCCCTTATCTTTCTCTACACTTCCAACCAATAACTTTTCTTTTCTTTTTTAAAGACTAGTTAAGTGCAGTAGTGAGAAAAGGAAAAAGTTAATCCTACTTGTGACAATAAATGCTGAAGTCTTAAAATCATAGCAGGGAAAATATAGCAAGCTTAGTATAAAATTAGGAAAACATTTAATATCAATCATTATTAAAATATAAAAGTATAGAAAAACCATGATACTGTAAATACATTTGATGATGTTTGATATTCTTGATCATAGAAAAGATCTACATAGTAGTGAGTTTTCTTTTAGCACAATAAAGAATATTTACCACAAACCAGAGCCTATATCATTTTTAATGAGGATATTTAGAATTGTTCTATTTAGAACTTAGAACACAACATGGTGAAACCCATCTCTACAAAAAACACAAAAATTAGCCGGGAGTGGTGGTGGATTCCTGTAGTCCCAGCTATTCGGGAGGCTGAGGTGGGAGGATTGCTTGAACCAGAAAGGTCAAGGCTGCAGTGAGTCAAGATCATGCCACTGCACTCCAAGCTGGGTGACAGAGTGAGACCCTGTCTCAAGCAAAAACAAAACTTAGAATAAATTAGGAATGTTCCCATTAACATTTCTATGTAATATAAAAGTTTCTAGTAAGCTAATAGGACTAAGAAATACAAAGAAATAATAAATCTTTTAAATCACTTTTCAAATAGAAATTCATATTTAGAAAATTTGAGAATCAAAATTTTAGTTTCTTTAGGAAGGTTATAGATTATAAGATAAATGCAAAAAAATAGTTTTACATGCCAAAAATATATTGAAAAAAGGGTGTATTTTTCAATAGCAACAACAAAAAACAAATATTTAGTGAAACTGATAAGAGATTTATATAAATGGAATTATAAAACTTTAATGGCAGAAATAAAAGACAACTTGAATAAGGAAAACTAAATTCTCCTTCTGCATAAGTAGATTTAAATGCAATACCAATTAACATCTCAATACGATATCTCATAGAAGTCATAAAATTGTATAGAAAAAAAGGATGTGAACTAGATAGGGGTAAACATCTCAAGGAAACAGGGTAAGAGGGGAGTGAGGGGTAAAACAGTACACACTGAGTAGAGCCGTACACTGCTCAGGTGATAGGTGCACCAAAATCTCAGAAATCACCACTAAATAACTTATTCATGTAACAACAACAAAAATCAGAAACTGGATCATTAGGTTCACATTTAAAACTTGTAAAAAATTACCTATCTAGTTGAGTGCTTAGCATTGCACTAGGTATGACCACCTCCCTGGCTAGTTGAGGATAAAATGTCAGTCTCCCTGTTCTGGGCCAGTGCTGACAGACAATCATGCATTTGGAAAGAAACTTGTTTCTCGCTCACCTACTGCAGGTTCTTAGCTGCTTTCTCTGCTTCATTTGTTATGTATTTAATCTTTATAAGCTGCCTATCATTGGTTTGTACAGAGCATAAAGCTAGGATGATGGCAGGATATTCCCTAGTTCTTTCACTTACAGTTTTTATCTTCCCAACTGGATTATAAGCACCTTGCAGGTAGGGAGCACTCTTCTTTGTATGGTATCCTTCACACCTCTTATAACACATGCTGGACACACAGAAGGGCCCAAAGCTGGCTTGGTGAATTAAAAGAACAATGATAATATGTTACTATAATTTGGGAAACTATTTTGTACATGGTGAAAATATTTTCATTATAAACTTGGGACTTACAAAAACTGGCTAATATAAAGGAAAGCAGAAATGCTAGGATCATTGTTTTGCCTTGTCAAAAATATTCTATTGTGTATTCAAAAAAAGTTTTCCAATTCCTATACTATTCTAATTTAGCATGTTTGATTTTCTATATTAAAAAGTTAAAGAAAAAATCTCAAGGAAACAATTGGAATGAAAAGTGTCAACAGTCTACTCAGTCCTATAGAATCTTAAGCCATGTTATAATTAAATGCCCATCAGAACTACCAGTACAAAGATTAGAATATAGAAATAAAGATATAACTGGGCACAATGGCTCATGCTTATAATGCCAGCACTTTGGGAGCCTGAGGTGGAAGGACCATCCTGGGCAACTTACCAAGACCCTGTCACTACAAAGATAATTTTAAAGTAGCCAGGTGTGATGGCATGAGACTATAGTCTTAGCTACAGGAAAGGCTGAGGCAGGAGGATCTTTTGAGCCCAGGAGTTCAAGGTTACAGTAAGTTATGACCACATAACTGCACCCCAGGCTGTCTCAAAAAAAAAGATACAAAAATAGATCCAAACTGATAGGAATTCAAAAGCATGGAAAAAGCGAAATTCTAGGAAAATGTTGGCCAAAAATTTATGAAATACCATTAAAAAATTCAGATAAGAAAAGAGTAAATTATTTTAAAACTAACTATAATGAGCCAGAAGAAAATGGGATGGTATCATTGCCTCATTTACAGAGGAAAGATCATTTATTGTCTACTTACAATAATAGTAATTTTCAATGGCAGAATTTGCATCATTCACTCAAAAATATTTACGAGCACTTCCTATGCACTACGCGCTGGGGATACAGCAGCAAAAATGATCAATCCCTATCTCATGAAGTGTTTTTTTCTAGTGGGGGACACAGTTAATATATGTTATGCCAGCTGGAATGTGCTGTCATGAAAATAAAAAGAGAATATAGAGTTAAAGTGATTAGAGGAAGATGGAGAGACATTTTATATAGGTGGTCAAGGCCATTTGAGCAGAGACCTGAGGAAGTATGTACCTCTGGGGGAATAGAGTTTCAAGTTCATTGACTGCAATAACAATTACAAATATCTGCCAAATAAATCTTTTTCTTTTTAATAAATACATTTCCAACCCAAATGTCCTTCAGTGATAGACTGGATAAAGAAAATGTGGCACATATACACCATAGAATACTATGCAACCATAAAAAAGGATGAGTTCATGTCCTTTGCAGGGACATGGATGAAGCCAGAAAACATCATTCTCAGCAAACCGACACAAGAACAGAAAACCAAACAGCACATGTTCTCGTTCATAAGTGGATGTTGAACAATGAGAACAATGGACACAGGGAGGGGAACATCACACACCAAGGCCTCTCAGGGGGTGGAAGGCTAGGGCAGGGATAGCAAGGGGTAGTGGGGTGGGTAGGGGAGAGATAGCAGGGGGAGGGGGATAGGGGAGATATAACATTAGGAGAAATACCTAATGTAGATGATGGGGTGATGGATGCAGCAAACCACCATTGCATGTGTATACCTATATAATAAGCCTGCAGGTTCTGCACATGTACCCCAGAACTTAAAGTATAATAATAAATAAATAAATACGTTCATAAATGTATGACAACAGAGGAGAGAAAGCATAACAGATTACCTTTATATACAAGTAGCTGATAGGAATTTGTAAGGGATACAATTAACAAATAATTTAAGCACATAAATAGAAAATTTACCCCAGAAGACAACTATTTGAGAAGGAATCACTCTCACTAATAATTAAAGAAATACAAGTTAAGCAATTGCTAGTTAGCTTTTCATTAGGTGTCAACAACATTCATGGTGTCACTGTAAATGGTTGTCAATTCACACCCCAGATGTTTGTACTCCCTTACTTATAGTAACATAAGTCAAATAAATAATTCAAAGGGGAAAATAACTAATCTGAATACAGCATTTCATAATGAAAACCTCTAAGTAATCCAAATGCTCACTAGTAGGAAAATGGCTAACCAGGAAATAGTATGTCAATTTAGTGAAACACCAGAGCCCCGTTTTAAAAAAAGCCATAGGTAGAATTTCAGTGAAAAGAGCTATGGCTGGCATGGTGGCTCCTGCCTGTAATCCCAGCACTTTGGGAAGCTGAGGCAGGAGGATTGCTTGAGCCCAGGAATAAAGGATACAATTAACAAATGTTAATTTGAGCCCAGAGTTTGAAATCCACCTGGGCAACATAGGGAGACCCTGTCTCTATTTAAAAAAAAAAAAAAAAAAAGGCAGAAGAAGAAGAAAGAAAAAAGGCCTACATGACTAATAAGGAATTATAAGCTAGAAAAGCAAAAACTTCCAAAAAATGTAAATACAATTGTATTTTATTTCTATAGTCTGGGAAGAAACCACACTTTGGGCATAGTTGATGATTAATGGAATAAATAATTTGTTGTAGCTATTGATAGATGCTTCTATTAAACTTTTATTATATAATTAATTACACATATAATTTAAAAAGTAAATTGGGCTGGGTGGAGTAGCTCATGCCTGTAAACACAGCACTTTGGGAGGCGCAGGAGGGCAGATCATGAGGTCAGGAGTTTGAGACCAGCCTGGCCAATATGGTGAATCCTCATCTCTACTGAAAAATACAAAAACTAGCCAGGCATGGTGGCATTCACCTGTAATCCCAGCTACTTGGGAGGCTGAGGCAGGAGAATCACTTGAACCCAGGAGGCAGAGCTTGCAGTGAGCCAAGATTGTGCCACTGCACTCCAGCCTGGGCAACAGAGAGAGACTGTCTCAAAAAAAAAAAAAAAAAAAAAAAAAGGGAAACAATCTAGGATTCATTCACTGGGAAACAGTTTAACATAGCCAATAGAGAATGAGCTCAGTGGCTCAGACCTATAATCTCAGCACTTAGGGAGGCCAAGGCAGGCAGATTGCTTGAGTCCAGGGGTTCGAGACCAGCCTGGGCCATATGGTGAAACCCTCTCTCTACAAAAATTAGTTGGGTGTGGTAGCGTGTGACTGTAGTCCCAGCTACTCGGAAGGCTGAGGGGGGAGGATCATCTGAACCTGGGAGATGGAGGTTGCAGTGAGCTAAGATCGCACCACTGCACTCCAGCATAAGTGACAGAGGTAGACCTTGCCTCCAAAAAAGAAAACAGAGAAAAAGCTTTGCAGTCAGATCTCTGGGTTCAAATCCTGGCTTCTCTATCTTACTAGCTCTATGATCTTGGGCAAGTTACTTAACTTCAAGCCTGTTTCCTCATTTGTAAATGGAATAATATCTAACCTGTAGAATTGCTATAAGGATTAAATAGCTGATATTAAAATGCTCACAATGCCAGGTACATGGTAACTGTTCAAAGTATATCTAGATATACATATGGATAAAATATAGGGTGGAAGGAAAGAGGGAGGAAGATAGGCTCAAGCAAAGATTAAACTGAATCAAAAAACTTAATGTAGATTTGACTCACACTGAATACAGTACAAATATGGTTCTCTACCACACAGGATGTCTGAAGTAATTTTTCCGCTATACTACCCAATAAACCGAACCGAGAGAAGAACTGGGAAAAAGAGCACAAAACTGATTAAATATTTTTAATGTAGTAAAAAAAAAATTGAGGTGATAGGAGAATATTAATAGGTGACAATGACCATATTTGAATGTATGAGGAAGTTCACAGAAAGCTACATTTTAAAAGTAGATTTAAAGTAAAAACTATTTTAACAGAGAGGAAATTTTTATTATTAGGGAATATAGCAATCAGTTTAAAAAATAACCTGGGCAAAGTGGCTCACAAGCCCATAATCCCATCAACTCAGGAAGCTACAGCAGGAGTACCATCCTGAGCAACTTAACAAGACCTTGTCACTAAAACAAAAGTGGAAGGGTAGCTTGAGCCCAGGACTCTGAAGCTGTGGTGAGCATGATTAAGCCACTGCACTCCAGCTGGGGTGATGGAGCAAGTCACTGACTCTTAAGTAAATGTTTTAAAAAGACTTATTTATTATATATTGAAAAACAACAGAACCAGTTTCTGTAGGTTCTGTAGATTGTAAAACCTGTAGATTGTAAAGTCAGTCCCAGCAAAACTTCTCAAAAATGAACACTAAGCCATTTGTTCTGGATAGACTTTAAGCATTATCCTGCCTAGACACTTTCATGTTTCTTATAATGTAATCTTAATCACTGTGAAGGTCTGCTAAAATGAATAATGGAATGCATGCTAAAATCAAATATAAGTGTGCTCTAGGGTATTCCTTAGAAGAGTGTAATGAAATGAAAACAGTAGACACACTAGGTACGTTGTAAGGTTCTGAGAAGCAGAGTGATGAAAGTACAAAGAGGGCTTGGGACATATTAGTTGCTCAGTAAATGATCGTTATTGTCACTAATAATTCATTTTCAATAGAGGAGATTAAAGAAAAAATGTGTCTTCTTTACAATGGCTCCTCTGACAAAAAAATGTATCATAGGGCCAGGCTCAGTGGTTCACACCTGTAATCCCAGTACTTTGAGAGGTTAAAGTGGGCAGATCACTCAAGCCAAGGAGTTAGAGACCAGCCTGGGCAACATGGCAAAACCCCGTCTCTACAAAAAAAAATACAAAAATTTAGCAAAGGGTGGTGGCATGCACCTGTAGTCCCAGCTACTAGGGAGGCTGAGATGGAAGCTACAGCAGGAGTACCATCCTGGGCAACGTAACACCTAACCCTGGGGAAGTTGAGGCTGCAGTGAGCCATAATAGAACTACTGCACTCCAGCCTGGAGGACAGAACAAGATCTTGTTGCAAAAAATAATAATTATTATTATATATGTGTATACACACACACACACACACACACATATATATACAAATATATGTATATATACACACATACATATGTATATATAGTACACAAAAATATTCAACTGAGGATTAACTACTCAAAGCTGTCTTCTCTAAAAAGTCTTCTTTCCTAGCAAAGTGTAAGCCAAGGGAAACAAAGGAATATGAGTGATCCTTAGGAGAGCCACAAACCTTGAAATCAGAGTAGTTTGCTTTAGCTGTTTGAGCACTACATTTTTCATAATCCCAGAGCCTCTAGATCCAAGTGTCAAGGCATTGAAATTGTTGGCTCTTGACTGCTCAAGCAAAGTATTGTTAAATATCTAAGGTTTCTATACCAGTTGTTCTCAAAGTGATGACGCTGGACCAGCAGCATCGCCTGGGAACTGGTTAAAGCCATAAATTCTTAGGTCCCACCCCGTCTTACTGAATCATAAGCTTGGGGATTGGGCAGAGAATTCTGTGTTTTAATAAACTTCCAAGTGATTCTAATGTACACTCAGGTTTGAGAACCACTTCCTTAGGAGAAGTCAGTCCTATATACCAAGCAAAGTTTTTCTCTCACAGTGGCTTCTCCTGAAGCCCTAGAGTCAAAATAAAAACTCTGCTTTATAGCTGTGGAAAGAAATATAGGCTCAAGCTCCAGGGAGCTTTCTACTAGGAATCTTCCAGGGAGCTTTCTTCCAGGACTAGGCGCTCAAAAAGATAAAAAATACAGTTCAACGCGGGAATTGCTATTACCACCCACAGACATTTTCCTATTTTTACTGAAGGCACAGAAGTCACTGAAATAAATTTCTCCCCAGAACACTGATCTATTTTTTTTTTTTTTTTTTTGGTAACCACTGAGTTATTTCAGTGTAAGTAAATAATGACAAGGACAACTTGTAAGTCTGATGTGTTAGAAGAGAAAGTACAAAGATTTAAAGTAGGAAGAAAAAAACAGAAGCCATTAGAAATAGGAAAGGGATACAGGAATATAATTTACAGAAGGACAGATACAGGTGCTGCTCAGTGGAAAATGTACCTTTCACTATAGTACATGAGTAAGGCTTTATTAGAAAGCCTAAGATTTATTTTAAAAAATGAGATTAAATTAATCCATCCCACTTAGGAATTTGTCCTAAATAATCATTGATCAGGTCTGGTCACTCTGATGTCTTCCTTATGTTTTATTTCATTCTTATGTCTCAAATCCAGTGTCCCTACCCCTTGTCTGACACTTCAAAACATACCACAAAAAAACTCACAAAAAATCTCACAAAGTTAAGTGAATCATTTCAGCTACTTCTTTCCTTGCCCAAAACAAATGCCCTAGACCATTAGACTCACTTTGAATGCCTTTTTAAAAATGTTCTGAAAAATGATTAATACATTTCATTTTTGTGTGCAGTTTCAGATTTACAAAATAACCGAGCAAATAGTGCATAGAGTTCCACACATGCATCCCACTGTGCCCTCCTAACAATCCCCCGTGGTATCTTCTATTAACATCCTACATGTGGTACATTTGTTATAGTCAATGAGCAAATACATTGAATGTTATAGTCAATGAGCAAATACATATGAATACATTGTTATTAACTATAACCCATAGTTTACATTACGGTTTACTCCTTGTGTTGTACAGTTCTCTGGATTTTGTTGAGGATTTTGTTATCTATATTCATCTCGGCTACTGACCTGTAGTCTTCCTTTTTTGTCATGTCCTTGTCTGGTTTTGGTATCAGAACAATGCTGGCCTCACAGAATTAATCATGTTTTGTTATCATTTGGGTTTTTTTTTTCAGTCTCCATTTCATTTATTTCTTCTCTTTTATTATTTCTTTCCTTCTACTAATTTTGAGTTTGGATTATTCTTGCTTTTCTAGTTCCTTGAGGTGTATCATTAGGTTATTTATTTGACATCTTTATAGTTTTTTGATGTAGGTATTTATTATTATAAACTTGCTTCTTAATACTGCTTTTACTGTGCCTCCATAAGTAGTTTTGATATATTCTATTTCTATTTCCATTTGTATCAGTAAATTTAAAACAGCAGCCTTCATTTCTTCCTTCACCCAATGGTCATTTAGGATCATGTTGTTTAATTTTTTTTTTTCTATTTTTTATTTGATTTTAGGTTTTGGGGTAAATGAGCAGAGCATGCAAGACAGTTGTGTAGGTACACACATGGCAGTGTGCTTTGCTTTTCTTCTCCCCTTCACCCACATTTGGCATTTCTCCCCAGGCTATCCCTCCCCACTTCCCCCTCCCACTGGCCCTCCCCTTTTCCCCCCAATAGACCCCAGTGTTTAGTACTCCCCTTTCTGTGTCCATGTGTTCTCATTTTTCATCACCCACCTATGAGTGAGAATATGAGGTGTTTCATTTTCTGTTCTTGTGTCAGTTTGCTGAGGATGATGTTCTCCAGATTCATCCATGTCCCTACAAACGACACAAACTCATCATTTCTGATTGCTGCATAATATTCCATGGTGTATATGTGCCACATTTTTCCAATCCAGTCTATTATCAATGGGCATTTGGGTTGATTCCAGGTCTTTGCTATTGTAAGCAGTGCTGCAATGAACATTCGTGTACATGTGTCCTTATAGTAGAACGATTTATAGTCTTTTGGATATATACCCAGTAATGGGATTACTGGGTCAAATGGAATTTCTATTTCTAAGGCCTTGAGGAATCGCCACACTGTCTTCCACAATGGTTGAACCAATTTACACTCCCACCAGCAGTGTAAAAGTGTTCCTTTTTCTCCACATCCTCTCCAGCATCTGTTGTCTCCAGATTTTTTAATGATCGCCATTCTAACTGGTGTGAGATGGTATCTCAATGTGGTTTTGATTTGCATCTCTCTGATGACCAGTGACGATGAGCATTTTTTCATATGATTGTTGGCCTCATATATGTCTTCTTTCGTAAAGTATCTGTTCATATCCTTTGCCCACTTTTGAATGGGCTTGTTTGTTTTTTTCCTGTAAATCTGTTTGAGTTCTTTGTAAATTCTGGATATCAGCCCTTTGTCAGATGGGTAAACTGCAAAAATTTTTTCCCATTCTGTTGGTTGCCGACAACTAGTGACTGTTTCTTTTGCTGTGCAGAAGCTGTGGAGTTTCATTAGGTCCCATTTGTCTATTTTGGCTTTTGTTGCCAATGCTTTTGGTGTTTTGTTCACGAAGTCCTTGCCTACTCCTATGTCCTGGATAGTTTTGCCTAGATTTCCTTCTAGGGTTTTTATGGTGCCAGGTCTTATGTTTAAGTCTTTAATCCATCTGGAGTTAATTTTAATGTAAGGTGTCAGGAAGGGGTCCAGTTTCTGCTTTCTGCACATGGCTAGCCAGTTTTCCCAACACCATTTGTTAAACAGGGAATCCTTTCCCCATTGCTTGTTTTTGTCAGGTTTATCAAAGATTGTATAGTTGTAGATATGTTGTGTTGCCTCCGGTGCCTCTGTTTTGTTCCATTGGTCTATATCTCTGTTTTGGTACCAGTACCATGCTGTTTTGATTACTGTAGCCTTGTAGTATAGTTTGAAATCCGGTAGTGTGATGCCCCCCGCTGTGTTCTTTTTGCTTAGAATTGACTTGGCTATGTGGGCTCTCTTTTGGTTACATATGAAGTTCATGGTGTTTTTTTCCAGTCCTGTGAAGAAAGTCAATGGTAGCTTGATGGGGATAGCGTTGATTCTGTAAATTACTTTGGGCAGTATAGCCATTTTCACGATATTAATTCTTCCTAACCATGAACATGGAATGATTCTCCATCTGTTTGTGTCCTCTCTGATTTCGTTGAGCAGTGGTTTGTAGTTCTCCTTGAAGAGGTCCCTTACGTTCCTTGTGAGTTGTATTCCAAGGTATTTTATTCTTTTTGTAGCAATTGTGAATGGCAGTTCGTTCTTGATTTGGCTTTCTTTAAGTCTGTTATTGGTGTATAGGAATGCTTGTGATTTTTGCACATTGATTTTATATCCTGAGACTTTGCTGAAGTTGCTTATCAGTTTCAGGAGTTTTTGGGCTGAGGCGATGGGGTCTTCTAGGTATACTATCATGTCGTCTGCAAATAGAGACAATTTGGCTTCCACCTTTCCTATTTGAATACCCTTTATTTCTTTTTCTTGCCTGATTGCTCTGGCTAGAACTTCCAGCACTATATTGAATAGGAGTGGTGAAAGAGAGCATCCATGTCTAGTGCCAGATTTCAAAGGGAATGCTTCCAGTTTTTGCCCATTCAGTATGATATTGGCTGTTGGTTTGTCATAAATAGCTTTTATTACTTTGAGATACGTTCCATCGATACCGAGTTTATTGAGGGTTTTTAGCATAAAGGGCTGTTGAATTTTTTCAAATGCCTTCTCTGCATCAATTGAGATAATCATGTGGTTTTTGTTTTTGGTTCTGTTTATGTGGTGAATTACGTTTATAGACTTGCGTATGTTGAACCAGCCTTGCATCCCTGGGATGAATCCTACTTGATCATGATGAATAAGTTTTTTGATTTGCTGTTGCAATCAGCTTGCCAATATTTTATTGAAGATTTTTGCATCTACGTTCATCATGGATATTGGCCTGAAGTTTTCTTTTCTTGTTGGGTCTCTGCCGGGTTTTGGTATCAGAATGATGTTGGTCTCGTAAAATGATTTGGGAAGGATTCCCTCTTTTTGGATTGTTTGAAATAGTTTTAGAAGGAATGGTACCAGTTCCTCCTTGTTTGTCTGGTAGAATTCGGCTGTGAACCCGTCTGGACCTGGGCTGTTTTTGTGTGGTAGGTTCTTAATTGCTGCCTCGACTTCTGACCTTGTTATTGGTCTATTCATAGTTTCAGCTTCCTCCTGGTTTAGGCTTGGGAGGACACAGGAGTCCAGGAATTTATCCATTTCTTCCAGGTTTACTAGTTTATGCGCATAGAGTTGTTTGTAATATTCTCTGATGATGGTTTGAATTTCTGTGGAATCTGTGGTGATTTCCCCTTTATCATTTTTTATTGCATCTATTTGGTTGTTCTCTCTTTTCTTTTTAATCAATCTGGCTAGTGGTCTGTCCATTTTGTTGATCTTTTCAAAAAACCAGCTCTTGGATTTATTGATTTTTTGAAGGGTTTTTCATGTCTCAATCTCCTTCAGTTCAACTCTGATCTTAGTTATTTCTTGTCTTCTGCTGGGTTTTGAGTTTTTTTTATCTTGCTCCTCTAGCTCTTTCAATTTTGACGATAGGGTGTCAATTTTGGATCTCTCCATTCTCCTCATATGGGCACTTATTGCTATATACTTTCCTCTAGAGACTGCTTTAAATGTATCCCAGAGGTTCTGGCATGTTGTGTCTTCGTTCTCATTGGTTTCAAAGAACTTCTTTATTTCTGCCTTCATTTCATTGTTTACCCAGTCAACATTCAAGAGCCAGTTGTTCAGTTTCCATGAAGCTGTGCGGTTCTGGGTTGGTTTCTGTATTCTGAGTTCTAACTTGATTGCACTATGGTCTGAGAGGCTGTTTGTTATGATTTCAGTTGTTTTGCATTTGTTGAGCAGTGCTTTACTTCCAATTATGTGGTCAATTTTTGAGTAGGTGTGATGTGGTGCTGAGAAGAATGTGTATTCTGTGGATTTGGGGTGGAGAGTTCTGTAAATGTCTATCAGGTTTGCTTGTTCCAGGTCTGAGTTCAAGCCCTGGATATCCTTGTTGATTTTCTGTCTGGTTGATCTGTCTAATATTGACAGTGGAGTGTTAAAGTCTCCCACTATTATTGTGTGGGAGTCTAAGTCTCTTTGTAAGTCATTAAGAACTTGCCTTATGTATTTGGGTGCTCCTGCATTGGGTCCATATATGTTTAGGATCATTAGCTCTTCTTGTTGTATTGATCCTTTTACCATTATGTAATGGCCTTCTTTGTCTCTTTTGATCTTTGTTGCTTTAAAGTCTATTTTATCAGAGATGAGAATTGCAACTCCTGCTTTTTTTTGCTCTCCATTTGCTTGGTAAATCTTCCTCCATCCCTTTATTTTGAGCCTTTGTGTATCCTTGCATGTGAGATGGGTTTCCTGGATACAGCACACTGATGGGTTTTGGATTTTTATCCAATTTGCCAGTCTGTGTCTTTTGATTGGTGCATTTAGCCCATTTACATTTAGGGTTAATATTGTTATGTGTGAATTTGATACTGCCATTTTGATGCTAAGTGGCTGTTTTGCCTGTTAGTTGTTGTAGATTCTTCATTATGTTGATGCTCTTTAGCATTTAGTGTGATTTTGGAATGGCTGGTACTGGTTGATCCTTTCTATGTGTAGTGCCTCTTTTAGGAGCTCTTGTAAAGCAGGCCTGGTGGTGACAAAATCTCTGAGTACTTGCTTGTTTGCAAAGGATTTTATTTTTTCTTCACTTCTGAAGCTCAGTTTGGCTGGATATGAAATTCTGGGTTGAAAGTTCTGTTCTTTAAGAATGTTGAATATTGGCCCCCACTCTCTTCTGGCTTGTGTTTCTGCCAAGAGATCTGCTGTGAGTCTGATGGGCTTCCCTTTGTGGGTGACCCGACCTTTCTCTCTGGCTGCCCTTAGTATTTTCTCCTTCATTTCAACCTTGTTGAATCTGACGATTATGTGCCTTGGGGTTGCTCTTCTTGCGGAATATCTTTGTGGTGTTCTCTGTATTTCCTGCATTTGAGTGTTGGCCTGTCTTGCTATGTGGGGGAAATTTTCCTGGATGATGTCCTGAAGAGTATATTCCAGCTTGGATTCATTCTCTTCATCCCCTTCTGGTACAGCTATCAAACGTAGATTAGGTCTTTTCACATAGTCACACATTTCTTGGAGACTTTGTTCATTCCTTTTTGCGCTTTTTTCTCTAATCTTGGTTTCTCATTTTATTTCATTGAGTTGGTCTTCGACTTCAGATATTCTTTCTTCTGCTTGGTCAATTCGGCTATTGAAAGTTGTGCATGCTTTGCGAAGTTCTCGTATTGTGTTTTTCAGCTCCTTTAATTCATTCATATTCCTCTCTAAGTTATCCATTCTTGTTATCATTTCCTCATATCTTTTTTCAAGTTTCTTAGTTTCTTTGCATTGATTTAATACATGATCTTTTAGCTCACAAAAGTTTCTCATTATCCACCTTCTGAAGTCTAATTCCGTCATTTCGTCACAGTCATTCTCCGTCCAGCTTTGTTCCCTTGCTGGTGAGGAGTTTTGGTCCTTTCTAGGAGGTGAGGTGTTCTGGTTTCGGGTGTTTTCCTCCTTTTTTTGCTGGTTTCTTCCCATCTTTGTGGATTTATCCACTTGTCGTCTGCGTAGTTGCTGACTTTTCGATTGGGTCTCTGAGTGGACACCCGGAATGTTGATGATGAAGTATTTCTGTTGCTTGGTTTTCCTTCTACCAGTCTAGTCCCTTCGCTGTACGACTGCTGAGGTCCGCTCCAGGCCCTGCTTGTGTGGGGTGCACCTCTAGCAGCTGTGGCACAACAAGGGATGCTACCAGTTTCTTTTTCTGCTATCTTTGTCCCAGGATGATGCCTGCCAAATGTCAGTCTTTTGGATATAGAGGGGTCAGGGAGCTGCTTGAGGAGACAGTCTGTACTTTATAGGAGCTCAATTGCTGAGCTGTGAGTTCTGTTGTTCATTCAGGGCCGTTAGGCTGCTATGTTTGATTCTGCTGCAACAGAGCTCATTAAAAAAACCCTTTATTTTCTCAAATGCTCTGTGTTGAGGGGTTTGGGCTTTATTTTTGGATGTCCTTTGAGGTCCTGCCCAGCTAGGACGCAGACTAGCCACTGTTTGCCTGCCGAGGCTCCGCCCTGCTGTTGTGTGGTTCGCCCTGTTGTGCAGGCTCTGCTGTTCTGCTGTGTTCTCCACCACGCCCTGCGGCGGAGTCTCTCTGTTGTAGCGGGTTGCCTCGGCAATGGCAGGCTGCATCAGCAGTGGGCGTGTATCTCAGTAGGGACGGGTTGCCTCGGCAATGGCTGGCTGCGTCAGCAATGGGCGTATATCTCAGTTGGGGCAGGTTGCCTTGGTAATGGTGGACGCCCCTCCCCCACAGAGCGTCTCGGGCCGTCTGCACGGGGATTGTTTGAAATCGCGGTTTTGTTCATCCCACTGGGCCACCCCAAACGCTCTGTCCCTGCAATTCCCTGGGCTGGCCCACTGTCCAAGTCTCGCTCAGTCTCAAGTCCAGCCCTCTCACGTCTCTGGTTGCCAGTTCAACAGGGCACCCGGACAAGTGCGCCCTGTGGGGAGCGCTGGGCAGGGCCGGCCGCCGCCACCCCGGCTGCCGGCTTCGCCAGGCAGAGGTTCTGCCTGGCGTCCCGCGTCTCCTCTTCACTTGGGAATTTTCCCGTTCTGTGGGCAACAAAGGTCAGTCTGGAAATGCAGCTCCGACTCACCTCTCCGTGGACTCAACGAGAGCTCCAATCCTGGGTTGTTCTCACAGCGCCATCTTGAGTCCTCCTCCCATGTTGTTTAATTTTTATGCATTGCATACTTTTGAATGTTCCTATTGTTATTGATTTCTAGTTTTATTCCATTATGGTCAGATAAAATACTTGATAAGATTTTGATTTTTAAAATTTTTTGGATAAACTTTTTGAGATTTGTTTTGTGTCCTAACATAGAATCAGTTCTGGAGAATATTCCATATGCTGATGAAAAGAATGCATACTGTGCAACTGTTGAATGAAATGTTCTACAAATGTCTGTTAGGTCATTTGGTCTGTGATGCAGTTTAAATTCCATGTTTCTTTGATGATATTCTGTCTAGATGATTTGTCCAATTCTAAGAGTAGGTGTCAAAGTCCCCAGCTGTTATTGTATTGGGATCTATATTTGCCTTTATATCTAATATTTTCTTTATAGATCTGGGTGCTCCAGTGCAACATGCATATTTAAAATTGTTACCTCCTCATGTTAAATTGATTCTTTATAGTTATATAATTACTTTCTTCATCTTTTTTTTTTACAGTTTCTGTTTAAAGTCTGTTTTATCTGATATAAATATGGTTACTCTTGCCAGATTTGGGTTTCCATTTGCATTGAATATCTTGCTTCATTTCTTCACTTTCAATCTATATGTATCTTTACAGGTGAGGTAAGTTTCATGTAGGCAATGTATTGCTGGGTCATTTTTTAAAATATACATTCAGCCAGTCTATATCTTTTAAGTAGGAAATTTAATCCATTTATATTTAAGGTTATTAGTGATAGGTAAAGACTTACTCTTGTCATTTGGTTACATGTTTTCTCATTGTTTTTTATATATTTGTTCCTTACTTCCTCTCTTATTGTTTATTTTTGCAGTTGAATGATTGTCTGTAATGATAAGGTTTTATTCCTGTCTCTTTTTCCTTTGTGTATCAGCTCTACCTGTGAGTTTTATAGTTTTGCATGTTTGCATGATGGTGGCTACCATTTTTCATTTCTATGTATAAGTCCCTTGAGTATTTTGTGTAAGGCTAACCTAGTGATGATACATTTTTGTTTATCTGTGAAAAATTTAGTTTTTGTTTATCTGTGAAAATTTTTAATCTTTAGGGTTTCTTTTTTTCTTTTTATCTTTTTTTTTTCATGCATGACCCATACTGAGACTTAAAAGGTTTTCTTATTATTTTAAATTATTTTTCTGACATTTCATATATTTTCTTATTATTGATGTCTGTTACTTGAGAATTACTGTTTTCCTTTGGAAGTGTCATGTTTCC
Source organism: Callithrix jacchus (assembly GCF_049354715.1). Taxonomy (NCBI): domain Eukaryota; kingdom Metazoa; phylum Chordata; class Mammalia; order Primates; family Cebidae; genus Callithrix; species Callithrix jacchus. The sequence goes on from NC_133509.1 coordinate 102,200,958, forward strand.
TATGGTCCTACATTAAGTTCTATGCATCTAGTGGAAAAAATGCCTCTTCCAATATTATGGAGTAGTGTCACAGGGAAAGACTTATTTGTATGAATGGGTCTTGGGATGTCAGTTCAGTGGGTTGTGTTGGCTTTGGTTCTAAGTGGATACAGTAGTGTAATCTCCATGCGGTTTCTTCAGTATTTGCAAGTTTCTCAGTAGCCTAGGCTTAGAGAGTTTGTGGCATCAGTGGTACAGCTTTGCCAAGGGTGGGCTCACCAGATTGTGTCTCAGGTCAGGGACAGACACATGCACACAGTTGGTTGGCCAACCTGGGTCTGGCTTGCTGAGTCTGGGGCCATGGGGCTGTTACTGTGGCCAGGAGCATGATCACACAGTTGTTGTCTATGAGTAGCAGCCCACAGAGATGTTTCTCAGGCCTGGGATGTGGGTGCACAGCTGCTTGGGTGTGGGTGATCTGGGGGCATGATTACTGGGGGTGGCCCACAGAGCTGTTTCTCAAATTTGGAACACCAATGCAAGTCTGCTTGGCCAACTCAGGGATATGCCCACTGGGGCAGCCTGTGGGCTATTTCTGAGGCCTGATATGTGGGTACAGGGCTACTTGGCAGCCTGGAGCATGTCCACCTGGGGTGGCTTATAAGGCTGTTTCTCTGGTCCTGGATATGGGTTCTTGCATGCTTGGCTGGCCTGGGGCATGCCTGTCAGGAACAACCTGCATGACTGTGTCTCAGGCCCTGATTGTGGGTACAGGGTCATTGGGCAGGCCAGGAACATGTCTGTAAGGGATGGAGGCACTGTGGAACTGTTTCTTCATGTTCTAATCATAGGTACATAGCTGTTCTGCTTGACCGGGGGTGTATCAGCTGTTCAGATACAGCTCAGGGGTCTCTCTCACTTGAGGGTGTGTATGCACCATTTGGCTTGCTTAAGGTTTTCCATGGATAAGACTTCCATGCTCTTCCCTTTGGCTCGAAGTGCAGCCGTGAGGCTTGGTTTCCCTGCTGTGTAAAACCAAAGCCACAGCAGATCCTGGCCCAGGTTCTGCCACAGGTGGTGTTGTGGTGTTCAGCCACTGGTGTGGGCTTGGTGGGATGAAGATGGAGCCCTAGGGCTGGAGAGATGCAGTGGCCAGTGGCCTCCCAGAGCAGGGTACTCTCCAGAGATGGCTCTGGTCTCAAGCAGCAGCTTGGCTCACCGATGGTGACTGGGGAGTAGGAGTGCATACCTTGTGCTCTTAACCTGAGGCATTGCGACTGTGTGAATTCCCAGCAACTCTCCAAACTAGGCTCAGGGCTTGTGAGGACTGTGGATTCTCCTGTTGTAAGAACTGTAGGTGTTTTTGGTAGCTATAGGGGCTGGTGGGGCTTTTCTGCTTACCTTTTCCCTGCTATGAGAAGTCTCCCCTGACTCTGGGCAGATCCAATCCCCATGGGTGATATGGGTGCCTCCACACTGCCCTCCTTGATTTTCCACCACCACAGACATGTCTCTGCTCCTGGCTGCACTCCAGTGACCTTCCTTTGACACCCCAGTCACATCTTAGCAGTTTATTCATTGCTTTGGTCCTTTCTTGTGGGGAAGGATGAACGCCGGACATCTGTAATCATCTATCTTGCTGACATCACTCTCTGAGAATTTTTCTATACTAGCCCTTATTGCTTTTTAAAATATTAAAAATTATAAGAATAACTTTAATTTTTAGGATGAAAAATGCTCAGCAGGTACTGTTTCATTAGCCTCACTATTATCACTATCAGAAACAATGAAAAAATGAATCCCTAAATAAATAGCAAAAATCATAGAATTTCAAAGATATAAAAGATCTTAAGAATTAATAAATCTCAAATTCTTCAAGGTCTTGCCCCTGCCTTCTCAGCTCCTTGCGCCATTTATCAGCTAACTCTAATGGAGAGAAATAAATATATGAAGAAAAACAAAACAAAACAAATTTTGGTTATAAGTAATCCTCTTAAGCCCAATTTAATAAAGCATGCATTTCTTTTTATTGCCTATTTGCATCAGGAGTATAATTACTGGCTAAAGTCTAATTTGAGAATGTTAATTCTGAATGAAAGATGTAATATTCTAAGAAAGAATGAAATTCACTACTGCTGTATTGCACCGATATTTGTAGGATTTAGTCATGCTTGTGAGATTGATAAATAAGTTATATATATTATTTTTCTTTTCCAAGACCATGGATTTCAGTAACACTTTCTGACTGTGTACTTTGGAACACTGATAAAAAAATTAGGTTGGGTACAGTGGCTCATGCCTGTAATTCCAATACTTTGAGAGACCCAGGCGGGAGGATCGCTTGGGCTCAGAAGCTCAAGACCACCCTGGACAATATGGCAAGACCCTGCCCCTACAAAAAAAGAAAAGGAAAAAAATTATTTGGGCATGGTAGTGTACCTGAGGTCCCAGTTACTCAAAAGGCTGAGGCAGAGGGATTGTTTGAGCCGGGAGGTCAAGGCTGCAGAGAGCCGTGATAGAGCCACTGTACTCTAACCTGGGTAACAGAGGGAGACCTTGTCTCAGAAAAAAATAAAAATTAAAAAAAAAACAATAACCTTGTTGAATATTCTGCCCTCAGATTTACTAGTCTTTAAAATATAAATTGAGCATCTTAAATCTAGATGAGTGAAAAACACTGGAGATTTAAACTTATCTATACTGTCACTTTAGGTCCTTTAGAAATGAAGAATTTACTTTATAAAACATTTGTATTTCTTCTCATATCTTGACAGTAGTGCTACTGTGGATCTTTCCTTTGTTTTAAAGAGGATAATGGCAGGCTTTATTTTAATTTGCATCTATTTTTTCAAGGTACATTTACTTGGTATTTCTCAGCCTCTTGAAAAATTTTATCATCAAGCTTAACCTTCACTTAAGTAATCAGATCTATTTGATAAAGACTATATGAATATTTATTTGTGAACTCTATGGAAAATTACCATTTTAACATTTACTTTCTGAAAGATCCATTGCAGAACTTGAAGTGGGTTAATTTGCCAGACCCCTTATAATGGATCACAATTACATCTTTGCACATTTATTTTGGAGGATAATAGCTAAGATAATTATTCTTCCTGAACTATTTGTTTTATTCAATACTTCCAAAATATTTATTGAACATGTGTCAAGAAATAAGAATTTGGTGAAAATTATGTGACTTAAGTTTACATTTTAGTATGCCACAGAGGTTAAGAAAATAAGTATTTTAATTATTGTTATCAATTTTTAAAATTAGGAGCACAGAAAATAAGCTTCTTTATCCAAAGACATTTCTGAAAGTGAAATCTTCTAAAAAAAACTGCTAGTCTCCTATTTTATCCAATAAACCATAAGAAATGTTATTAAATGTAAATAAGGTACTTTATTTACCTATAATATTCCCAATCACGGCCACCCCCAGTAAGGCCACAGACTTGGTTGTAAAGAAGCTACCAGAAGTTGGTGATTTCTTCTAACCAGCCATTTCAGAATTTATCCTCAGGTCTCTTTGAAACCTTCTATTCCCAAAATAATTGACCTTATTTATTTATAAGGCTCAGCAGCAGCAGTTAACTTCTCTCAGCCTGATAAGGGAAGGACAGGGAGGCAGCAGTGTTGGGGAACGCCAGCAGCCCTATGGAGTGACTGGCAATAGATGTAATAAAAATAGATTATATATTATTACATACAATAAATCTTTATGGCTTTTACAGATTGAATAGCTCACATGTTGCAGAAGTTTTAGATAATTTTACTCTCATATGTTCTATAATCAGTAATGACCTAGTCTTGCTAAACATGTTTCATTACTACCCACAAAGCATTTAAAGAATAACCAGTTATTTTATATCTAGTAAATCGTTTCTAAATATTTGTGGTTATGCTAGCAAATTTTTTAAATGTGCTATTTATTTTTACAGGAGCTTGAGAACTGAATCAAACACTTCAGGTATGGAACAAATTCCACTACATGTTTTATCATGATCCCTGGTATCCAGTAGCCATCTCTGGTTCCTGGAAGAATAGGGTGGTTAAGAGCAAAGGAATTCAGCTACACTTTCTGATGCATTTTCTTTCTTCAATGTGCTCCATTCTGAGAATACTACATTGAAGAAACTCTCAAAGCCGATCCTCAGGCTATCTTTGAAGTGGAAGGCATTATGGTACTTTACTACTTTACTACTTCACTTTTCTTTTTCTGCACTGGTAGAGTTTAGTTTCCCAATTCCCTGGATGTAAATCATCAGGCATAAACCACGCCAAGCCTAGTCCTGCAGGCAGAATCCAAAATACAGCAATTATAAGATCTGTGATCCTTTCTGATATACAAGGGCAATGGTCTACAAGTAAATTTTTGGTAAATATAAAATTATCCAGCTTCCCTTTTTCCTCCTACATCTTTAGCCTCTACCAAGTGATACTATTTAATGTTTTTGTTTGTATGTTTGTTTGTTTTTTGTGAGGCAGAGTCTCGCTGTTGCCAAGGCTGGAGGGCAGTGGAACGATCTTTGCTCACTGCAACCTCTGCCTCCTGGATTCAAGCGATTCTCCTGCCTCAGCCTCCCAAGTAGCTGGGATTACAGGCGTTCACTACCATGCCTGGCTAATTTTTGTATTGTTAGTATAGATGGGTTAAACCATGTTGGCCAGGCTGGTCTCAAACTCCTAATGTCCAGTGATCTGCCCGCCTGGGCCTCCCAAAGTGCTGGGATTCCAGGAGTGAGCCACCACCCTGGCCCTATTTAATATAGGCACCTGTGAAATCTCTCTCTTTGCTGAGTGCTGAACCAGCTTTAAGTTACTTTCTAATCTGAGAGATGGACCAAGTCTCAGCTTCAGTCATGCACATAAAATAACACTATGGAAGGAACATTTAACTTGGCTTAAGTGAAGAGAAAAAAAAAGTATTACTTTAAAAGGCAAGAAATACTTGAAGGCAGTTTAAGTCATATGTACAAGTCATATGTACTCCCACAAAAAAAGGACATTATTATTGGACAGGTTTTTATACAAATGGGAATTGTCTTTGGGCCTTCCTATTGGGCTTTTTTTTTTTTTTTTTGAGACGGGGACTTGCTCTTTCACCCAGGCCAGAATGCAGTGGCACCATCTCAGCTCACTGCAACCTCTGCCTCCCGGGTTCAAGGGATTCTCCTGCCTCAGCCTCCCAAGTAGCTGGGATTACAGGCGCCTGACACTACACCTGGCTAATTTTTGCATTTTTTAGTAGAGATGGGTTTCACCATGTGGGCCAGGCTAGTCGAACTCTGGACCTCAAGTGATCTGCCTACCTTGGCCTCCCAAAGTACTGAGATTACAGGCATGAGCCACTACACCCAGCCCCCATTGGGCTTTAGTGTCTATAAGTACCAGAGGAACTTCACTGTAATGTGGTTTGGCCTATATTCCAATCGATACTATTGAATCTGAGAACATTATAAGGAAATGCTATCATAGCTTATGAGAAAAGTGCAAAATATTCTTTGCAGTACAGAATTTTCATCTATTAACTTCTGCTCTAAACTGTAGTTCATAAAGAAATCACACTAAATTCATAGAAATTTCAGTGATATCTAATATATGCAAATATTTTCCTCTTTTTTGCTAAAAGGAAGGACAAATCTACTAGTAGCCTTACTATTATTAAAAATATTGCATGCAGTAAGTACATTCTGTGTACGTTCTAAGACAGTCATGTTTTAGCCATGGGAGTTTCAAATTAATGTAAAACATTGACACTGTTCTTTTCATCCTATATATGACTAATTCTTTAACCTGTTTTCTAGCACAGACAGTATTTGATTCCTACATATCATATATGCAGCACTCTGTAGGCTGTGGGAGGGATTAAAAAAGAACTTGACATAGTCTGGCATAGTGGTGTGTGCCTATAGTCTCAGCTACTTGGGATGCTGAGGCGGGAAGATGGCTTGAGCCTGGGAGTTTAAGGCTGTACTGAACTGTGGTCACACCACTGCACTCCAGCCTAAGCAACACAGTGAGAATGCTGTCTCAAAAAAACAAAACCAAAACACAGTAAAATAACAGAATATATTACCTGGCCTTAGGACATGTGTCCAAATAATATAAACCAGAATGTATGTTAGTTAGCTGTACTTTAAAAGAAAAGTCTGGAACTTATTTTTAGCTCAAGAGACAAAATAATGAGACTGTATGAAAAAGGCAGTCTTTGAGTTAGGAAAGGAGAAAACAAGATATCCTGAATATAGGGAACAGGGTGAGCAAAATCAAACAAATGGGAAAGTGTTGGGCATGTTCAATTTAGGAGTAGTGAGAGATGTGACCGAAAAGCAAAGCAAGAGCCGAATTATGGAAATAATGGATCATGCTAAGAAGTTAGGTAGCTAAAGAGGAGCCACTGAAAGACAGGGAAATGACAACATTATTGTTATGTTTTAGAATGATTACTCTGACTGCAGTCTCTAAGAGAAGCTGGAGGAAGCTAGAAGTAGGGAGACCAGTTAGGAAGCTACTCTAAAAGTCAGGTGAAGTGTACCAAAGTCTTGAACCAGGTGAGAAGCAATCACGGTGGAAACAAGGACATGAATCCATAGTCAAGAAAATGTATTAACTAACTGCCTGCATGGACCAGAGTTAAAAAACTGGGTATGTCAGTTTGGGAGACACCATGACTAGGTGATAGTAAGCTCATGAAACAAGCTGGGGAAAGGAATTGGAAAAATTTTGAAAGGGAAAGATTAAGAAATCAACTCTGAATCACTGAAGTTACAATCAAATGACCTAGCTTTTAGTTCTAACTACACATCCTGTATTACATAGCCATTAATCTCTCTGGGCCTCAATTTCTTCAACTATAAAATGTGTATGCAAGTGGCTGGGTGAGGGGAGGAGGAGGGCATGATTAGTTGTCTCACGATCCTTTTGGCAGTTAAGATTCTATGAGCTACCATATTTGTAGTCCTGGGCCTCATATTTAACAACCTAGCAGGCAGCTTGAAATGGGGCTTTGGAAATCAGAAGCTAAGCAAAGATACAGCAAATGAGGAGCAAAATTCCAATGTGGACTTGTTAAATTACAAGGGTGATACAACATATAAAATGGGCATGCAGTTTTCCTCAAAGTATTAATTATTTTCCCTGTTTGTTTTCTCTTATGTATTTCTTACTTCTTTCTATCTGTTTCTCCCATGTTTTCCAACTTTTTCTTACTCAGGCTTGTATTGTTTTTCAGTTTTTCCCCTGATTAGCATTTCTTTCCCCATTTTCACTCTCCTCTAAATCACCTGTTCCCCTTCCATACACTTTTACTGTCACTTAACACCCTGGAAGAAAAGCAAAGACTGTTCAAATCTAATCCCTCATTTTATTAAATGTAATTGGAGTATAAATTAAAAATGAGTCTGTAATTCTAATTTATATTCTAGGTAGAAATCAGAATAATAACTGCTCCCCACAGTAGCAAAACAAATTCTGGCATTATTAAGTTCATCTGATTCACATTCACCCAGCTCCTGGGCAATGCTAGTTTGGGACCATGATCTCAAATTCATCTCTCAAACTCTCAGCAGTTCGAGAAAATTACATTTTTTTCTCCATTCTGCATAAGGTTTTGGGATAAAGTGGCACTTTAAATGCACTTTTAACAAACTCAGGTTATACATGAAATAGGGCCCAGGTTAAATTTGTCTCTCTGAATCTGAGTTCATTTCTCTCCTCTTTTGACTTAGTTTTTACCTTTCTAGGCTTTATTCTCCTTAACTTAAAAAAAATTTTTTTACAGTGAGCCCAAATTATAGGCTTATCTCTGATCCTTTGATATTTTTTTCAAAGATGAAAAGAAATGAGGCAAAGGATATTCAAGAAAGGAAAAATCACATAAAATATTGGGAATTTCCTTCCCACCCTTACCCATCTTTCTTTCCCATGTTCTTCTTAAATATTACAAACCAAATTCCTTGGAATCCTAAGCAGCCAGGTTCATTCTTTGTCTATAAAACCCAGGCTTAATAAAAAAGGAGGGAGCCCTCTAAAAGGGAACCTGCTTGTGAAATTCAACAATAAGCTCCATTGCAAAACAAACTCCATTTTTGATGTGGTTAGCACATAACCTGAATTTAAGATTCAAAATAAGTTTGTTCTCCTTCTGTGTCTTTTTTTTCTTCTGCTTTTGGCTTTTTTCTTTCTTTCTTTCTCACTTCCTCTCTAATGATTTCTCTCCTGCTTTCCCTACTCCTTTTCTTTTTTCCCTCTGGTTCTCTCCCCTCATATCAAATCTTCTTCTAATTTCCTCAAGCTTGTGCCTCATCTGTCTCCCCTTTTCTCAAGGGAATGAATGTGAGGAAAGAAAAGTAAAATAGAAAAAGACAAAATTGATGAAAAAACATGTAAGACAACCAGCCTAAAGGTAACTTTTTAATTATGTCTCTATAGGAATGCATGATAGCTATACTTTCATATACAAAAGTTGTTAATAGTGGGACCTTTTTTTTTTTTCCTTTTTGAGACGGATTCTTACTCTGTCACCCTGTCTGGAGTGCAGTGGCACAATCTCGGCTCACTGCAACCTCTGCCTCCTGGGTTCAGGCAGTTCTCCTGCCTCAGCCTCCTGAGTAGCTGGGATTACATGCACATACCACCATTCCCAGGTAATTTTTGTATTTTTAGTAGAGATGGTGTTTCACTATGTGAGTCAGGCTGGTCTTGAACTCCTGACCTAATGATCCACCTGCCTTGGCCTCCCAAAGTGCTGGGATTACAGGCGTGAGCCACTGTGCCCCACAATAACTGGGATCTTTTAACATTAAATCTTATTCTACTGTAGTAACAATATAAGTGGAATGAAATGTTAAGGGTTTGTTGTGGTTTCTGCTCTAGAATCCATCATGGGTCAAAAGATAACAACAGCACAGGGAAGAGGGGAGGGAACTTTAGGTGAGGCACCGAAAGAGAATAATGTGCTGTGCTACCATAGTGATTCCTCTCATTCCCACTCTTCTTTGCAACCTTATCATGCTCTTTCCCAACCTACTTTTTAGATCAGCCAATACAATCAAGGCCTCTTTTGTCATAGCAAAATGATACAGATATTAATAGAGTGCCTGCAGGACTATCATGCACAGTTATGTAACTTGTACACACCATCCACGTTGTAGTTCATGTGCAATTCATAATCTGCACAGCTGTTTGGGTTGGCCCTGGCCTACTGTATTCTGAGTTTCTTTGAAACACCAGCTCTGCAGTGCATTGCTATAGAATGAAACTTCTCTCAGCCATGATAACAACACCCAGTAGCAGAGAAAGAGTTGAAGCAATGCAACTTTAGGGCCATTGTGTCTTCTGTTGCTTCCTTCATAAATCTAATGTTGTGTGTGTGTGTGTGTGTGTGTGTGTGTATGTAAGGGCTGAGTACCACAGGTGGCCTGGGCAGTACATCTTGCCCATCTTGGCAGGGCCTTGCTAATAGAATTGAAGTGCCTACTCTTCCGTCCACCCTTCTCTTACTCTGCTACCAAAGCCAGCTTAGCACTTGAACATTTTGTTTACTTATTTATTTATTTATTTATTTATTTATTTATTTATTTTTCTGAGACCGAATCTTGCTCTGTTGCCCAGACTGGAGTGCAGTGGCACAACCTCAGCTCACTGTAACCTCCGTCTCCTGGGTTCGAGTGATTCTCATGCCTCAGCCTCCTGGGTTGCTGGGATTACAGACAAGCACCAACATAACCAGTTAATTTTGTATTTTTAGTAGATATGGGGTTTCATCATGTTGTCCAGGCTGGTTTTGAATTCCTGATATCAAGTCATCCACCCGCCTCGGCCTCCCAAAGTGCTGGGATTATAGGTGTGAGTCACCATGCTTAGCTGAGCATTTTGTTTATTAACAGGGCCCCACTAAGATGCACACTATAGGTGAAAGGTAATGCATCAGAGGAGAACAATGTGGCTGAAAAGCAACAAATTTCCATACTCAATAATTCCCAGGCCTCCACATACATTTCCTCATCTGTACCTGTTTTTTTGGTCACTTCTTTCTCCCTTAAGAATGCTCCCAATATTCCCCTTAACTTGTTGTATAGTGTAGAGACAGTGACCGGTAGCATACAGGATGACATATGCTGCCTCCTATATCCACCTAGATAGAGTCCCAAACTCTGCCATTTCTCAATACAGCACAGAATTTAAAGAGAGAAATTTATTTCGAGATAACTCAGTATTTTACAATGATTTCAATCCCTTGATGGCTCTATTCAGCAACAAAATTTCAAATATTAGGGTCTCATTAAGAGACAGCTTCAAATGCAAAGAATGACAAAAAATTATATATACACCATACTTAAATTTTGACTTCTTAAATTGAAAAAGTTGCTCCCAAATACTTATATTTTAAATTGGTGATATATGGGAAAAGGTATATATATTTTTAATGGTAGGAAAAGTTTGTTACTAATACAGACTTCATGTTACTACAAATAATGTGAAAGATTTCATCTTATTACAACTGAAGTAATCTGAAAGTTAATTGGACTCTTATTTACTATAGCATATTATGATGTATGTAGGTCTTATGACCAAATCTTAGGATTCAGTATAGCACAGATTAAAAACTTGCAAATAAACCAACAGCAGGTATAGAATTTTTATTTTGTTTTTTGTTTGTTTTAAATTTTGTCACAAATTTAAGAGAGTAAGACCAGATGCTGTGGCTCACACCTGTTATCCCAGCACTTTGGCAGGCCAAGGCCAGCAGATCACCAGATTCAGGAGTTTGAGACCAGCCTGACCAACATGGTGAAACCCCATCTCTACTAAATACACAAAAATTAGCCAGGCATGGTGGCATGTGCCTGTAATCCCAGCTCTACTTGGGAGACTGAGGCAGGAGAATCTCTTGAACCTGGGAGGTGGAGGTTGCAGTGATCCGAGATCTTGCCATTGCACTCCAACCTGGGCAACAGATAGAGACTCCATCTCAAAAAAAAAAAAAAAAAGGGAAAAGAAATTTAAAAGAGTAAAAGCCCATAATCTTAATCTTAACATCCTGAATGGATAGGTTTTTGCTTGGGTATAAACAGCTTTTAAAAACAAGAATTTTAAGAAATTATGTTTCTTTTAATAATGTTTTAATTGCTAGATTTTAAAAAAAGATATCTTATTCATCCAAAATATCTTTATTTTTTATATCAAGAAGTTGTAATATAAATATAATTTTATGTATTTCAATTATTATTTTACCTATATTTAGTTTCTCATGCCTTAACAGTAATAACATTAAAAATATTCTGTATTTCAGACTTTTGATTAAATGGACTGCCTTCACCTTTTTTTAAAAATCAGATACAAACTACTGAATGAAAAAGCAAACACAGCTCAGGAAAAGACAATCAGTGCAAGAGGAAAACCAAGCAGTGTCTTCTATGTGGCAGAAATAAAGCCTACTGCTAATCATTAAGAATTCAAATCCATGTCAATCTAATTTGATAAATCTTAACTAATTTAATTATGGATATTTATTTTAAAGGAAGCTAGAGGACTATGCAAAAACAAGATTTCCAATTCATAAACTCAGTTTTTACCTGTGGGATTTCTTTTCTTTGGGATTGATGGAAAATTTTGTTATTCTCTTGTTTTTCCTTTTCTCATTTGTACATTAGTCCAACATTGTTTTGTTTCTAACACTGGACAATGTGAGTTGACTGAACGTGGGGACTATGTTCATCTTTTGTTCTAGCTGACTACCTGGTGCTGAGAGACAGTATTTATGGAATCAATGCGTAATTTTTAAACAGGTTAAAAAAATCCATATACTTTTAAAAATAAAAAAGAAACTACAGACAGTCCCCATACAGAGAATAGTTTGACTTTTATTTTTACTTTTTGAGACAGTCACCCTCTTTCACCAAGCTGGAGTGTAATGGCATGATCTTGGCTCACTGCAACCTCTGCCTCCCAAGTTCAAGCGATTCTCCTGCCTCAGCCTCCCATAAAGCTACAGGTACATACCACCATACCCATCTAATTTTTGTATTTTTAGTAGATATGGGGTTTCACCATGTTGAGATGGTCTTGATCTCTTGACCTCGTGATCCGCCTGCCTCCTAAAGTGCTAAGATTACAGGCGGGAGCCACTGCACCTAGCCAGTTTGACTTTTTAAAAGCCATCACTTATTTTCTAAAAGCTGCTAATTATTCTAAAACATGTTTTTAATGTATTATCTCACTTAATCTTCACAATAATATAAGGGACACTATTATTTTCCCTGTTTTACAGATGGTAAAAGTGAAGCCTAGAGGTTAAAGTTACTTGTCCAGGTCACACAGCTAGAAAATGGTGGAGATGGCCTTTGAACCCAAGAAGCCCAACAGACAAGCTAAACACAAATTTGTGATTCACATTAACTCATATTTTAAATTCAGAATAAGGATAGTTAGGTTTTTAAAAAGCTATGGAAATCTATTTAAGTCAAATCTCACACAAACAGTCCTGGTTTTTCTACTGTAAACTGAGAATATCTCTCATCTCCATCTTTCTTTTCCTGTCCCACAGGCAACTCTCTAGAATTGCGTAGTCCCACACAGTGGCCACTAGGCATATATGGCTATTGAGCACCTGCAATGTAGCTAGTGTGACTGAGAAACTGAATTTTAGATCCTTTTTAACAGATCTAAATTCTAATTTTAAAACTAGAACAATGTACAATATTTTTCTATGAACATGACTTTATTGTTTTGGTAGGGCTACCTTGTTCACTTCAACTGTTGAAAATCTAGTGTCTAGGGCTGGGTGTGGTGGCTCACTCCTGTAATCCTAGCACTTTGGGAGGCCGAGGTGGGTGGATCACCTGAGGTCAGGAGTTCAAGACCAGCGTGACCATCATGGTGAAACCCCATCTTATAAAAAAAATATATATATAGAAAAATGAAAGAAAATCTAGTGTCTAAAGTAAGATACACTGTAAGTGTAAAATATATGCTAGATTTAGAAGTCTTTGAGAAAAGAAGAATGCAAAATATTTCATTAATAAGTATTATAAGCCATGTGCAGTGGCTCACACCTGTAATCCCAGCACTTTGGGAGGCTGAGATGGGCATATCATGATGTCAGGGGTTCGAGACCAGCCTGACCAACATGGTGAAACCCCGTCTCTACTAAAAAAAATACAAAATTAGCTGGATGTAGTGGCATGACCCCGTAATCCCAGATACATAGGAGTCTGAACCAAGAGAATTGCATGAACCTGGGAGGTGGAGGTTGCAGTAGGCTAAGGTCGCACCACTACACTCCAGCCTGGGTGACAGAGCAAGACTCCATCTCAAAAAAAAAAAGTGTTATATTGATTATATGTTTAAATAATATTTGAAAATATTGGTTAAATAAAAATATTTAAGGATTAATTTCACATTTCTTTTTACTTTTTTGATGTGCCTACTAAGCAATGTGTCACAAAATTACATATGTGAAAAAAAATATGACTCATGATAGATTTCCATCAGACAGCACTTCTCTAGAGAAAAACCATCTACCCAATGTCTTGGCCCATAGCCCAGGGAATTCCCCTCCTCCTCTCAGTGCTGTTCCCAAGACAGAAGGAGTTTCTTTCCAACCTTCACAATTAGGAGTAAAAGCAGAGGTTCCATGAAACCGAAAGGAGACTAACGTTTTTAAGTTAGGTATATACATACACCAACAGTTTCTAATTTGGAGATGACTATATCGTCATCAAAACTGTTTTCATGATACAGATTATCTGTAACTTCTACTTTTGTTCACTTGGGGGGGAAAAAGATTATCTAACAAAATGATTTTTACAGGAAGAAAATTATAACTATGAGTGATTATTTCTATCTAGCAACATAATCCTTCAAAGGGCAACATACACTGTAGCTAGTGTACAACCACCGTGGAAAACAGTTTGGAAAATTAAGTTAAGACATGTGATCAGCTGGACATGGTTGCTCATGCCTATATTCATTCCCAGCACTTTGGGAGGCTGAGGCAGGAGGATTGCTTGGGCCCAGGAGTTTGAGACCAGCCTGGGCAACAAAGTGAGGCCCTGTCTCTACAAAAAATTAGTTGAGATGGCCCACATCTAAGGTCCCAGCTCCTTAGGTGACTGAGGATGGATGATTGCTTGAGCTTGGGAGGTCGAGGCTGCAGTGACCCATGCCACTGTACTGCAGCCTGGGTGACAGAGCAAGACTCTCTTTCAAAAAAAAGACATACGATCAAACAATTGTATTCCTAGGTATTAAAAAAAAACTAAAAACATGTTCACATATGTTTAAAATAAGACATATATTCAAAATAAGATGCATATACAAATAGTCATAGTTTTGTTCATAATAGCAAAAAACTGGAAGCACCCAAATGCCCATCAACAGGTGAATGATTAAACTGTGGTATGGTCATACAGTGATACTACTTAGCAACAAAAAGAAACTTAACTATGGAATACAAAAGTCCCCCCTTATTCACAGTCTTGATTTCCACAGTTTCAGTTACCTGTGATCAAAAATATTAAATAGTTCCAGAAATAAATAATTCATAGGTTTTAAATTGCATGTGATTCTGAGTAGCATGATGAAATCTCACACCATCCCACCTGGAACAGGAACCCTCCCCTTGCAGCTATCCAGGCTATATATGTTACCTGTTCCTTAGTCTTCACAAGCACTGTAGGAAGTAGCTGCTTTTATTATACTCATTTTATGAATAAGGAAGTAAATTTCAGAGAAATTAAGTGACATTCTTCTAATCAGACAGCTAGCAAGTGATAGAGCTGGGTTTAAACCCAGACAGAGAGAGAAGTAAAATATTCCATTTTAGAGCTCTGGGACACTCCAAATATTAGCATACAAGGAGAAAAATAAGAACCAGCAAAAGATTCTAAGGAGGAAGTTCCAGTGAGATGGGAGGGGAAATAAGAATGGTGTTTCAGGAGCCCAGAGAAGAAAATGGAGAAAATTATCAGCTCCATCAGATACTGCAGACAGGTCACATAAGATGAAAACTGACTTTTGCATTTGACGAAGTGGCTGAAATCAGTGACTACATGCCAAGTGGAATGAGTTCAAGAGAGAATAGAAGAAGAGGCATTAGAGTTCTACTCTTTAAAGTTCAGGCGGATGTAGTGGCTCCTGCCTGTAATCTTCGCATTTTGGGAGGCCGAGACGGGTGGATCATCTGAAGTCAGGAGTTTGAGACCCCCCTGGCCAACAAGGTGAAACCACACCTCTACTAAAAATACAAAAAATTAGCTGAGTGTGGTGGCGCACACCTGTAATCCCAGCTACTCTGGAGGCTGAGGCAGGAGAATTGCTTGAACCCAGGAGGCAGAGTTTGCATTCCAGCCTGGGTGACAAGAGTAAAACTCGATCTCAAAAAAAATAAATAAATAAATAAAGTTCAGGCCAGATACCATCTAGATCCAGTGACAGTTATTTTTATTTACATGTAAATATTAATTAAAGTAGCACTGAAATTTTTCACACAAAACAGAAGTGTGATTGGAGCTCGGTGAAGAAAAAATATAGGTAATTTTATAGCCTTTTTCAAGGAGAACAAACTTCATTTCCTCTTTCTTGACATTTGGTCTTGATCTTTCCTTCGTTAGAAATTTTTCCAATTCTTAAATTTACCTACCTCCTTCCTCTCTTGGAAATAAAATTTCTCATGAACCCTGTTTTATTTCTTGACACATCTCCAGACTGGCACAGGACCACTGTAATGGGTACAAATAAAAGAGTGATAAATGACTGACATTCTAAATATTGAATATCTTACCCTGAGGCTTTTGTTGACTCTTGTTTCCATATTAAGCTTATGCTTCTTTTCTCTTGTTTATTTCACTCAGTCATTCACATTTAGAAAAAGTTTTACGTGTATCTTTTAAAAATTTTTAAATTAAATTGATAAAAAATAGATATATTTATGACATAAACATAGTATTTTAAAATATGATTATATTGTGGAATGGCTAAATCAAGCTAATTAACATTACCTCCCATACCATTTGTTCTGTGGTAAGAACATTTAAAATCTAGTCTCTTAAGTATACTAAAGTATACTATACATTGTTATCAACGATAAAATCACCATGTTGCACAAATAGATCTCTTGAACTTATTCCTCCTAACTGCAATTTTGTATCCTTTGACGAACATCTCCCCACTTCTCCCCACAACTCATGCCTAGTTTTTTTTTTTAGACGGCGGTTTGCTCTTGTTACCCAGGCTGGAGTGCAATGGCGCGATCTCGGCTCACCGCAACCTCCACCTCCTGGGTTCAGGCAATTATCCTGCCTCAGCCTCCCGAGTAGCTGGGATTACAGGCACACGCCACCATGCCCAGCTAATTTTTTGTATTTGTAGTAGAGACGGGGTTTCACCATATTGACCAGGATGGTCTCGATCTCTTGACCTTGTAAAGCCATGTATAAGATCTTGATTTTTCTATTATTATGAGTACTTTCAGAGCAGTTTATTTACTCTTCCCCCCTCACCTTAACTAAACAGTAAAGCTCCTCCTGTTATAAGACCCTTTCTTTCTTTGAATCTAGAGCACTTACTTTCATTCACCATGCTTTTCCTTGTATTTTATTTATCTTATTGTGTCCTTTTTCCTACCTTTCCTGTTCCTCCAAAATAAGGACTGTCACACAAGTTTCAGTGCCTACAGTACAATGTTTAGCCGATTAAATGAGTAATCATTTGTTAAAGTCAATTAAGTTGAATAATACTGACCTATACTGAATTACACTGATGCAGATAGTGGGACCTTCCATTCCATAACAACTGTATAATGTTCTTAGCTTAGGGATATACTATATTTAGCTAGATTTATGAAAGTTTAAATTCTGCTATAAAACATCAAAATAAAAATGACAACTAACCCAATTAAATTAAAAAAGTTCATGGTTTGTTGGTTTGCTTTTAAAAATTTTTTTATTTTAGATGTTTGGCCAGGCATGGTGGCTCATGCCTGTAGTCCTAGCACTTTGGAGGCTGAGGCAGGCAAAATGATTTGAGGTCAGGGGTTTGAGACCAGCCTGGTCAACATGGTGGTCTCGAACATGGCCCGTCTCTACTAAAAATTCAAAAAATATTAGCCAGTGTGGTGACGGGTGCCTATAATCCCAGCTACTGAGACGCTGAGGCAGGAGAATCACTTGAACCTGGGAGGCAGAAGTTGCAGTGAGCTATTGTGCCACTGCACTCCAGCCTGGGCGACTGAGCAAGATTCTATCTCAAAAAAAAAAAAAAAAAAAAAGATATTTATTCACTAGTACTAGTATTAGCAAGTGATTTTTGTTTCACAACTTCTCTTTTATCTGAGTCAGTATTTTGCTTTTATTATACATTTCTCTGATCATCTGGTTCATACGATTATAAGTAATCAGGCTACTAATTCACCTATGAAAATTCTAATTCTTTTTTTTTTAAGATGGGGTTTCACCATGATGGCCAGGCTGGTCTTGAACTCCTGACCTCAGATGATCCACCCACCTTGGCCTCCCAAAGTGCTAGGATTACAGGCGTGAGCCACTGCGCCCAGCCGAAAATTCTAATCCTAAGTGCTGATTCACTGATGTACTAGTGAAAGCCAGGTTATAAAAACTATACTCGTGAAGACCTGGGTTTCACTAGTACAAAGAGGAGATATAATAGCCTTAGTTAAGGCTAGATTTCATATAAAATAGGGAATAATGAATATTGAAAACCAAAATTTCAGATCTTTTTACAAGTCGCTGAAGTGCAACATGAATATATTTCCCTCCAAATATTTTGTTTTTTAAATTTTTAGAGAAGGGGGTCTTGCTGTGTTGCCCAGGTTGGACTTGAACACCTGGGCTCAAAAGATCCTCCCAGTTTAGCCCCCTAACTAGCTGGGCCTATAGACACACATCACCATGTCTGGCTTCCCAAAACTTTTAATGAAATAAAATAGCATGGCATCTTATTACATAAACATGTAATCAGGGATATTGATAGACAATGGGTTAAGCAGATGACAAGATGAGGAAGAAGGGAGGGTATTTACTATGGTAACTATCTACCTTACACCTGGTTTTACAGTTAGGCTTTCACTACTCACCCATAATATTTAGTTACAAATTTGTTAGAGTGACTCAGCAGGTGAACTGCCTCCTGACAAGGATAAACAGCACTTTTGACAGGGGGTTTAAAACACAGATTGCCCATTTCATTCTAGTTTGGGATGAATATTATCTTCTCTTAACCTCCTATGCTATCCATGTTAGACTCTATATGTGGAGGCTACCAGAATCCTAAAACTAGAGGGGGAAAGTAGCTAACTCCTTTATATTACGGATCAGAAAATTTAGACCCAGGAAGCTTGTCACACATCTAAATCACAGAACTAGTTAGCAGCAAAGCTAAAATTCAAATCTAATCACCATGGCTCCAATTTCTATACCATTCCGTCTTTCAGCTACTCTTCACTTTTTACATATATACCAGCAATTTGTATGACTTGGAGATTCTCGGATTGACTCAATTCACCAGAAAAATAGATTTCTTTTTTCCTTTCTTTCTTTTCTTTTATTTCTTTGAGACATGGTCTTCCTCGGTTACCCAGGCTGGAGAGCAGTGGCATAATCACAGCTCACTAGACCTCCTGGGCTCAAGGGATCCTCCCATCTCAACCTCCCAAGAAGCTAGTACTACAAGAGTGCACCACCACACCCAGCAAATTTTTAATTTTTTTTTTTTGTAGAGATGGGGTCTCCCTTTGTTACCCAGGCTGGTTTCAATTCTTGGGCTCAAGTAATCCTACTGCTTTGGCCTCCCAAAGTGTTGGGATCACAGGTGTGAGTCACTGCATCTGACTCACTCGAGTAGATTTGTTATTTGCTGTAGGATCTGCCTTCTTTTAAAATGAAAATATCTTTAGGAGGTAAAATAATAACTTTTTTTTTGAGACAGGATCTCACTCTATTGCCCAGGCTTGAGTGCAGTGGTGTGATCTCAGCTCACTGCAGCTTCGACCCCCTAGGCTTAGATGATCCTCCTGCCTCAGCCTCCCAAATAGCTGGGACTACAGGCACACACCATCATGCCCAGCTAATTTTGTGTTTTTTGTACAGATGTGTTTTTGCCATGTTGCCAAGGCTGGTCTTGAACTCCTGTGCTCAAGGGATCCACACACCTTGGCCTCCCAAAATGCTGGGATTACAGGTGTAAGCCACCATGCCAGGCCATAACTAACATTTTTATAGCACCTCTTTTCCTGAAAAAATGCCCTTCTGAATTGTTATAGCCCTTTATAAAGGAATTTTCACATATTTTGAGATCAGTAGCTGCTCTGTTATCTCACACTTATATTAATAATTATTTTATTATGGTAGGGTCCCTTAACAGGAATCTAATCAGCTGAAGAATCAGGGCTAGTTACTTGGAGTGTTCATTTGGGTGGAGGCTTTTTTTTTGCCTGTGTTTTCTTGTTGTTTTGCAAAACTGCCTGGGACTAAGAGATTGGAAGTTAGATAAAGATATACTATCTTTCCAAAGAGGTCCTTTCTTTGAACAGCTAGATCTGCAGTGCTTACCTTGGAGGTGATTTTGCCCATCTCTCCCCATGACCTTCGGTAATGACATTTTTGATTGTCACATTGGGGAGGATGGTGCTACTGGCACCTAGTAGGTAGAGGCTGGGGATGCTCCTAAACATCCTTTGATGCACAGGACAGTCCCCACAAGAATTATCCAGCCTAAATGTCAATAGTGCCAAAAATGGGAAATTATAAGCTAGAGAAAGAAGAATTTATTGAGGAGCTGAAGGAAGCTTCTTGAATTATTATTTATGTTATATATTTAAGAACTTAGAGGCTGGGCACGGTGGCTCATGCCTGTAATCCTAGCACTTTGGGAGACTGAAAAGGGTGGATCACCTAAAATCAGGAGTTCAAGACTGGCTTGTTCAATGTGGTGAAACCCTGTCTCTATTAACAATACAAAAACTAGCTGAGCGTGGTGGTGGGCACTTGTAATCTCAGTTTACTCGGGAGGCTGAGGCAGGAGAATCACTTGAACCCAGGAGGCGGAGGTTGCAGTGAGCTGAGGTCCTGCTAATGCATTCCAGCCTGGGTGACAAGAGTAAAACTCCGTCTCAAACAAAAACAAACGAACAAACAAAATAACTTAGAAAACAAAGTAAGTCACACACACTAACCATTTTTTCTTTTGGGGTATGGCTAATGGTTTCTAGGAATCCTGGAGACAGACTTTATCCGGATTTCAGTTGGGCATTTCACCAGTTCTCACTGCATCTTTGTGGAGGAATACGGGCCAAGAAGACATTTTGGTTGTGCTGTCCATCTGTACTCAAAGCCTTCGGAGAAATTTTTGAAGGCAGGAGTATTAAAGTCTTTAGAGGCATGTAGCAGAGCTCTGTCCTCGGCTCTGTGTTACTAAACACTTGGACAGAATGCTGATCAGATTTGAGAAAGATAACAAATCTGGGAAGGGTAGGCATCCCGAAGATCTTCACCACCAGGAGCAATGGTTTGCTTCGTTCAGGGCATCACTGTGTCCCTAAGGAGGTACACTAACAACCCATAGGCTGTCCAGAAGAGCGTAATGGGGAAGAATGTGAAAGAACTTGAAAGTCAGGATCTGGGGAGATTGCAAAATGGAAAAATACGGTGGGGCAAAATGAAGAAAATCGTGAGAAATAGCATATCCGCAGGCTTTGAGGGAGGACTGTGCCCCTGGGGGAAATTGTGGCCCTGGGCTGGAGTCATAGGCAGATTTTGGCCTCATAGAAGGAGAGGTCGATTAACAAACCCTGCACGTGTTCGAAGGTGGGATGGGGTTCCTCGGAAGGTACTGTCAAGGCAGAGACCAACCGATGGCTTTACTGGAAGTGTCAAGACACATTTGCTGGCATTTCTCCTTAGAACGTACTCCAATCTGTTCTGACTTCCTCCCGAACCCGCCTGAGTCCTGCCCATTTCAAGGGTGGCACATCCAGGTCCCGAGGGCGCCAGCCGTGCCTGGGGCATGGGCTGGCCTGCGTAACTCTCTGTCCCTTCAGGAGACCTCTGGGAAATAGCTCTAGCCCTTGCCATCCTTGCTTTCTGGTTTTCAGAAGTCAGCGCAGCTGCTGGCTTTCTGGAGTCTTCTGCGGGACAGTGCACACATCCAGGTGTTTACGTCATTTTTTTTTTTTAAACAAATGTTAGATTGTGTGACTAACTTGACAGAACACGAGGAATACCTTCAAGAATCATATTTTCGTCAGAAACCGTCATCCAGAAACAGAAGAGCCAAGGGCTGTAAAGCCCCAGGGAAGCCTTAGCGTCTACACCACAGAACCCGCCCGCTAAACCCCGGAGGGGCTCCTCAGGGCCAGTCAGCCCCCAGCTGTTCGCGTTTTAGACTTGGAGGCGCGCCAGTGCGCGCACCCGGCGGGAACTGAGGAGACGACCAATGAACGGGCGCTCTCTCCGCACCGGCTAGGGATTGGGCGAGCCGCTACAGCCTCTCATGGGAGGGGTGGGACTGGGACCCGTGTGCCCGCTGAGCCAGAGTCCCGGGGGCGCGTGCGCGGTCTCGCGGCGGCCGCAGGGGCCGGTCTCGCGCGGTCTAGAGGTGGAGTTGCTGGCGGCTGCGGCGGCGGCGGCGGCGGCGACGGCGGAGGCTGGCTGTGGGGCGGGGTCTAAGGATTCTGAGGTGAGGAGTCCGGAGTTTCTGGATTCTTTATCCGGTATTTTAAGGGCCGCCGGAGGGCTGTCGCTTCGGCAGTGCTTCGGAGCGGCCGGGGCGGGAGGCTAGCGGAGCCGGGGCGCGGAGGTAAGAGGCGGATTGGTGGCGGCTGGGCTGTGGAGATCTTAATCAACAGGTCTCCGGCAGCGCGGCGGGGGAGGGGCGGTCGGACTCCCCCTCCCCCACACGCCGTGCAAACTCCGGCGGGCTGGGGACCCCCGGCCGCCAGGCGGTCTTCCTCAGGCGCGGGAGCCGTGGCCGTGGAGGGTGTGAACCCACCCTTTGTCCCTCGGAGTAACGCTGCCGGCGCGGTGCCCGCTCCTTCTCCTTGGCCGGTCATGCACCTTGGCGCGGGCCACAGCCTGCCCGGCCGGAGGTGCGTGGGGCGCCGCGGGCAGTGGTCTTCCCCCTGCGCCCCCGCCCGGAGGTCGCGACGAGCTGGATTCTCCCGGCCGGGTGGGGGAGATCGCCTAGGGAACGCTTTCCTTTGGAAGTCGGAAAGTAGTCAGCGTCCCTCTGCCTGACTCAGCTGCTGGTATTCTGCTACTCATTGCGTTCTTAAACACGCAAACAGTTCCTGCTTCCTTGTGACCACTTTTAAATAAAAGCCTAATTTTGTTAATGGTTTCTGATAATATAAGTTTGCACATTGAACTTTGAAGCCTGTAAATTGTAATCTACGTTTATTGAAGGTTGGATTAAACGATCTTTGTAGTAAATAATATAACTTTCTAAAGATAATAACTCACCTGTTTACTTGATTGATATACAGTAATGTGTTTGGAATGTAGGTTTCGGTCGAAAGGTTTTTCTTGACAGTTTATGCTAAAATTAAAATCTGATGGCTAGGAAGTTTTTAGATGTGGTATGTAGTGTGTGTTTTGTCTCCATACTCGTTTACAATAGTAAGAATTTAGATTTGGAAAGTCAGTTGAACAAAAATTTTGAAATTTTGATTTGACTGACACAGTGAAAGGTGTTAATATTTCTGATTTTAAAAATATGTTTTAATGATGGTTTACTAATTATGCTTTTGGATTATACAGGAGGTTAATTACCTGTTAAATTCTGCAATAGGAACAAATGACGTGTTGGTTATTGGTGTCTTTGAAGTATTGGTGGTCATGAAAGTTACTAAATAAGCTTTCTTGAATTATGAACTACCAATTTTTTTTTTACTAGGTCCCCGTGGACATAGTGTATTGTGGATAGGTTTTGTAGGCTTTCTATTTGCAGCAGGATGAGCTATTAAATTATAATGTAAGAGATTTATAGATGAAACAGGCAAAAATAGGAAAAGCAATTCATTATTTTATCTTTAAAAATCTAGTAAATTTGGCCGGGTGCGGTGTCTGACGCCTATAATCCCAGCCCTTTGGGAGGCCGATGCGGGTGAATTATTTGAGGTCCAGTGTTCGAGACCAGCCTGGTCAACAGGGCAAAACCCCATCTCTACTAAAAATACAAAAAATTAGCCGGGTGTGGTGGTATAGGCCTGTAATTTCAGCTACTCGAGTGGCTGAGGCAGGAGAATTGCTTGAACCCAGGAGATGGAGGTTGCAGTGAGCTGAGATCACCCCACTGCACTCCAGTCTGTGCAACAGAGAGAGACTGTCTCAAAAAAAAAAAAAAATCGGCAGGGCACGGTGGCTCAAGCCTGTAATCCCAGCACTTTGGGAGGCCAAGGCAGGTGGATCATGAGATCGAGACCATCCTGGTCAAAATGGTGAAACCCCGTGTCTACTAAAGATACAAAAAATTAGCTGGGCATGGTGGCGTGTGCCTGTAGTCCCAGCTACTCGGGAGGCTGAGGCAGGAGAATTGCCTGAACCCAGGAGGTGGAGGTTGCGGTAAGCCGAGATCGCGCTCTTGCACTCCAGCCTGGGTAACAAGAGCGAAACTCCCGTCTCAAAAAAAAAAAAAAACGAGTAAACTTTAGCAGGTATCTGAATGATTTTTGGCTAGACAGACTTGAACTTGACAAGTAAAGGTGGATTAACATTAATTTGTTTTAGAATGTTAAAGCAGACAATATGTAAGTTCTACCTCAGGGTGACCCAAGTCAGTACAGTGGGTTTAGTTTTTACATGATCTAGAATTATAATCTTGATTAAAAATCTCAATTCAGGGGCACATGTTCTCAGGATCTCCTGAGGGCTATGTCATGAAAAAATTTAAATAAAATTTTATCAGACATTCCAAGAAATTTGATTAATTTTATGTAATACTGAGATTCCCTGTTTCTCTGATATTTTCTGATTTCAGGGTGTCTAGAAAAGATAGTATCTTGACATATGTGCTTTAGAATATAATTTTCTTTTCTTTTTGTGAGACAGAGTCTTGCTCTGTCGGCCAGGCTGGAGTGAAGTGGTGTGATCTGGGCTCACTGCAGTCTTCACTTCCTGGGTTAAAGCGATTCTTCTACCTCAGCCTCCTGAGTAGCTGTTCACCACACCCTGCTAATTTTCATATTTTTATTGGAGACAGGGTTTGGCCATGTTGGCCAGGCTAGCCTCGAACTCCTGACCTCAGGTGATCCACCTACCTTGACCTCCCAAAGTTCTGGGATTACAGGCACAAGCCATTGCTAGAATATAATTTTTTATCATATTCTTACTGAATCATAGGATCGTTGAGTTGGAAGTAATCTTAGTGGTTATATAGTCTAACCTCTTCATTTTTCATGAAAAAGAGAGGCTTGCAGGAGTTAAGTAATCCATAGTCTGACTGCTAGTAAGTGGCAGACTTGGAGCTACATGCATATACTAAAATACTTGTCTCCATATTCTATGTTCAGTGCACGTCTCAGGATGTCTTAGTGTTAAAACAGCAAGTTGTCTTCTCCAAATCGCTTAACAGGCAGGGTTGATTCTTTCTCTCATGCATTTGTTCCTTTTTCTTTTTTAGTAACCACTAACCGGAATTCGTTCCCCTACTGAAGAGTTTTCAGTTTTCTAATATTTCAAACAATGTTTAATAAATATCTCTGTGCATGTTTCCTTGAGCACATGTGTGGAGGCTTTCCTAGAATGTATGTATACCTACCTGAATGTATGAGTAATGGTGGCTTCGCATCCTTGCCCACAGTTGGCATTGTAAAATTAAACATTTTTGCTAATCTGATAGATGAGAAATGTAATTGCTTCCTTTCTTAAAAAAATACTTAATTTACATGAAATGAAATTAACTATTTTCATTGTACAATTCAAACTCAGAGAATTGTGTAACTACCAAGCAACAGTTAGTTCCATCACCTATCCATTAACCTGTTGAAGGACATTTGAGTTGTGTTCAGGTTTTTGTCACTGAATAAAGTTGCTGTAAATCTTTGCAAATGGGTTTTGTGTCATCCTAAGTCTTTGTTTCTCTTAAGTACCTGTAAGTGGAATATGGTAGGTTTAGCCTAATTTTCTTAAAAGACCTGTCTGTGGTAGATCTAATAAAGGTCTTCAAAGATATCCTAATCCCTGGAACCTATGAATATGTTTGGTTACGTGGCAAAGGCGAATTAAGGTTGTTAATCAGATGACTTTAAAATAGGGAGATTATGTTGAATTATCCCTCTGTATCACATGAATCTTAAACAGGAAAGATGCAAAAGAGTAGAGTCAAAAAAAGATGTAACATGAAAGCAGGGTCAGAGAGGTGCAGGATTGCTGACTTTGAAGATGAAGGAGAGCAGGCCACAAACCAAGGAATGTGAGTGGTCTCTAGAATCTGGAAGAGGCTAGGAAATGGATTACTCTTTAGAGCCTCTGAAAAAGAAAGCAACCCTGCGAGTAATTTTTAGCCTAGGGAGGCATATGCCAGACTTCTAACCTATAGAACTGTAAAATAATATATGTTATTTTAAGCCACTAAATTTGTGGCAATTTGTTACATTGTCGTAGGAAATTAATAAACGGTCAAGCTGTGTTTGAAGTGGCTGAACCACTTTGCATTTCCACCAGCAATATATGACAGGTCCAGTTACTTTATATTCTCATCAGCACTGGGTATGGTCCATCTTTAGATTTAGCCATTCTAATAGCATCTCACTGTGATTTTTCTTTGCATTTCCCCCATGACTAAGGATGTTGAGCATTTTTTCATGTGCTTATTTGCCATCTATATATCTTCTTTGGTAAAGTGTTCGAATCTTTTGCCCATTTTTAAATTGGATTTTCTAATTGCTGAGTTGTTTATTATTATTATTATTATTAGAGATAGGGTCTCACTATGTTTCCCAGGCTGGTCTCAGAACTCCTGGGCTCTTCAAAGGCCTTGAACCTGAAAAACAATTAAAAAAAAAAAGAACTCCTGGGCTTAAGTGAGTGTCTTGCCTCAGCCTCCCAAAGTGTTGGGATTATAGGCATGAGCCACAGCCCCCAAAATTCTTTATAGTACTTTATCTTTTGTCAGATAAGTGATTTACAAAGGTTTTCTTCCAGTCTGGCCTGCCTTTTCATCCTCATAACTTCTATACTTCATTACTTTTGAAGTATAGAAGTTTTAAATTTTGAGAAAGACCAAATTATTTTTAAAATTTGGATATTCTATCTAAGAACTCTTTGTTCAACCCAGGGTCAGAGAGATTGTTCTCCTATTTTGTTTTCCAAGTTTTATATTGTAATTTTATTTTTAGATCTATGTTCCATTTTGGGTTTATTTTTGTATAAAATGAGAGAAGTACATTTTCTCTTTTTCTCATTTGAATTGTCCTTGTCTCTTTGGTAAAAACTGTTTGACTACATTTGTGTGGGTTTGTTTATGGACTGTTCAATTGATCTATTTTGTCTATCCTTTTTATTTTTATTTTTTTTAATTTAGAGACAGGGTCTCTGTCACTCAGGCTGGAATGCAGTGGTGCGATCTCTGCTTACTAGAACCTTTACCTCCCAGGTTCAAGTGATCCTCCCAAGTATCTGGGACCACAGGCACCACCACACCTGACTAATTTTTTAAATTATTTGTAGAGATGAGGTCTTGCTATGTTGCCCAGGCTGTATTATTAAAAAAAAAAAAAAAAAAAAATTAAGACAGGGTCTCACTCTTTCACGCAGGCTGGAGTACAGTGGTGTGAATATGGCTCACTGTGGCCTCAGCCTCACGGGCTCAAGCCATCCTCTCCCTCTCCCCAGTGGCTGGTACTATAGGTGCGTGCCGCCACACCAGGCCAATTTTTTAAATTTTTTGTAGAGACAGGATCTCCCTATGTTGCTCAAGCTGGTCTCAAGCCTCAGAGCACAAGAAATCCTCCCACCTCAGCCTCCCAAAGTGCTAGGCTTACAGATGTTAGCCACTGTGCCTGGCCTACTATAGCTTTAAAATAAGTCTTCACATTAGGTAATGTGACTCTTCCAACTGTATTATTTTTCAAAATTGTTATGGCTATTTTTAGTTCCTTTGCCTTTCTTTAGGATATCTTTAGAAATATTTAGAATATCTTTCTAAATATTCTTATAATATTTAGAATTATCTTGTTGATAATTTATACATTCTGTTGGGATTTTTTATTTTATTTTTTTTCAAGACGGGGTTTCACCATGTTGGTCAGGCTGGTTTTAAACTTCCGATCTTAGGTGATCTGCTCGCCTTGGCCTCTAAAAGTGTCTGTTGGGATTTTGATTGAGATTGTGTTTAACTTAGATATCAACCTGAAGATAATTGACTCTTAACAATTTGAGTCTTCTGCTCTGTGAACATGCTATTTCTGTCCATTTAGGTGAGTGTTGTAGTTTTCAATATGCAGATCTTACAAAACTTTATTAAGTCTATACCTAAGTAATTTTTTGGTCCTATTGTAAATGGTAATTTCAAAAAATCAGATTCCAATTGATTACTGATAGTATATAGAAATTAATTTTTGTATATTGACTTATCCTAACCTTTTGCTAAACTGATTTATTAGCTGTAGGAGTTTTTCTTTTTTTAATAATTTATTTTTGGAATTCGTTAAGTACACAGTCATGTTAAAACTTTTCTTTCTAGTCTGTATGCCCTTTTTTTTTTAAAGATGGGGTTTCACCATGTTGGCCAGGCTGGTCTTAAACTCCTGACCTCAGGTGATCCACCCACCTCGGCCTCCCAAAGTGCTAGGATTACAGGCGTAGGCCACCGTGCCCAGCTTCTGTATGCCTTTTATTTTTTTTCCCCTAACTTACCATATTGGCTTGACTAGGACTTCCACTGAGATGTCGAATAGGAGAGGTGAGAAGTAGTATCTTTATCTGGTTCACTTTTTTTTTTTTTTTTAAAGATAGGGTCTCATTTTGTCCCCAGGCTAAGGTGCAGTGGTGCAGCACAGCTTACGGCAGCCTCAACTTTCTGTGCTCAGGTGATTCTCCCATCCCAGCCTCTTGAGTAACTGGGACCCTGGATAGAGGCCACCATTCCCAGCTAATATTTTGTATTTTTAGTAGAGACAGGACTTTGCCATGTTGCCCAGGCTGGTCTCGAACTCCTGGGCTCAAGCGTTTTACATGTTAGGAGGATTTAAATTTTCTTGATTTATTCTAGAGTTTGTTATTGGAGGACTCTTATTTAAAATTACTAAATGAGAGCCAGGTGTGGTGGTGCATACTGTTTGTAGTCCCAGCTACTCAGGAGGCTGAAATGAGAGAATTGCTTGAACCCAGGTAGGTGGCTGCCGTGCTCTAGGATCACACCTTTGAATAGCCACTGCACTGCAGCCTGGGCAACACAGTGAGACCTGGTCCCTAAAAAATTTTTTTTTTTTAATTACCAGTTGAAGAAAGAAAATATTATTTGTGTCACTGTAACCAAATATTCTTCCTGTTTGGTAGTTTAGATAAGTTGTTCAAATGGACTTAGAAAAGCTAGGCATGGTGTTTTATGCCTGTAATCCCAGCTACTCAGGAGGCTGAGGCAGGAGGATTGCTTGAGCTCAGTTCAAGACTGGCCTGGGTGACAGAGCAAGACCTCTGTCTCAAGTGAATGAATAAATGGACCTGGATAATGAATTTTATTTTGAATGAAGATAAAATGATATGATTTGGAAGTTTTTACTTAGAATGAAAACCATGAAAGTTTTAAAATAAAAGCAAACTCCTTCCTTATACCAGAAAATCAAATATAGACTCTTGGTTAATCACATAAATGTTCAGCTTAGTTAGAGTACAGAGTAGAATCATTTCAGTACATTTTTTTTTTTTAAGAGGTAAGGTCTCACTTGTGTTGCCTAGGATGGACTTGAATTCCTCGGCAGAAGTGATCCTCCTGCCTCAGCCTCCTCACTAACTGGGACTATAGATATATGCCACCACATCTGACTCAGTAAATACATTAAATCAAAAGTGCGAAGTGAAAAATAAAATAAAATGCTAGTAAGAAAAAGCCAGGCGCCATTTTGTTTTGAACTGAGTATGTTCCTTCATAAGAAATGTGGATGCATGATACATGCTCATTAAATATATTTTGAATTGTGAGATTTTTTTTCCTTCATCAGTTCAAGCTACAGAAGACAGTTCATTTTTATTCTAGTTAATTATTTTATTTAGAGATGGGATCTTGCCCTGTCACCCAGGCTGGAGTACAGCAGCGTGATCATAATCACTATAGCCTCGAACTCCTAGGCTCAAGTGACTCTCCTACTTCAGCCTCCCAAGTCACTGGGATTACTGGTGCATCACTGAACCCCGCCAGGTGACAGTTTAATTATGAAACAGTAACTTCCTAAATCAAGCTTTTTAGTATAAATTTGGGCTAATCATGATATAACATAAAAATTGAAACAATTTGGCTATCTGTCTCATACAATTTTATAGTTTCTTCTTCAGTTAATAGTCTCAAAAACCCTAAACGTTGAAGTTTTTATGCCTCTAAGATTCTTGGTGTTTTTTGCTCCTTTAAGGCAGGTTTGACAACTTTCTGTAAATATTTTAGTTTTGTAGGCCATATTGTCTCTGTTGCAAGTATTCAGTTCTGTTGTTAAGAGTGCAGAGGTAGCCAAACAAATGAGCATGACTGTTTTCCACTAAAACTTACAAAAATAAGATGCGCTTGACTTGACCTCTGGTCTTAGTTTACATACCAACGTTTGCATTTTATTTTTTTGAAATAGAGATGGGGTCTCACTGTGTTGCCCAGGCTGGTCTCAAACTCCCTGACTCAAGTGATCCTCCTACTTTGGCCTCCTAAAGTGCTGAGATTTTTTTTTTTTTTTTTTTTTTTAGACAGTCTTGCTCAGGTGCCAGACTAGAGTGCAGTGGCACGATTGGCTCACTGCAACCTCTGCCTCCCGGGTTCAAGCAATTTCGCCTCAGCCTCCCCAGTAGCTGGGACTACAGGCACGCGCCACCATGCCCAGCTAATTTTTGTATTTTTTTTAGTAGGGACGGGGTTTCACCATGTTGGCCAGGATGGTCTCGATCTCTTGACTTCGTGATCTGCCAGAATTCGGCCTCCCAAAGTGCTGGGATTACAGGCATGAGCCACTGCGTCTGACCAGTGCTGAGATTATAGGCATGAGCCACTACGCCTGGCCTGCATACCAACTTTTTTTTTTTTTTTTAGACAGAGTCTCACTGGGCTAAAGTATAATGGCACAATCGTGGCTCACTGCAACCTCAGCCTTCTGAGTTCAAGTGATTCTCCTGCCTCAGCCTTTCAAGTCTTATGGCACACAAATGGGTCGCATCCTACAATTTGAAAACCACTGATGTAAATGGACCTTTTTCCAAGAGACTGTTCATCATTTCATTTAAAATTCAACTTGTTCACCTGCTCTTCCTTTCTCTAGGAAGATTCCATACCCTCCTATTGGCAATTAAATTTTAGTTCTTAAAATTTTAGAAAAGTACGCATTAATTTATTCTTTTTTTGTAACTCAATCTGTAATTGAGGGCTGTAACTATCATTTGATGTTCATTTATGCTCTGAAGTACTAGACACTCAAATATTTATGGACCAAAAATATCTGGAAGAAAATAAGTTATGCATTAAATAGTGGTTCTTCCGTCTTAGTATTGGAAATCACATTGTCTTACATTGAAAACTGTATAAACTCCAGTTTATGTATACTGGACATGCAAATTTAACTGTCTAATATTAAACAAAAAATTATAGTATTAAACAGGTTGTTTTGTGACTGATAGTCATCTGGGTCCTTCCTCTGAAACACACATACTGTTCATACAATATGCAGAGATTCATGGAAATTAGGTCATGAACCCCAGATACAAACCACTGATCCAGGTGATTCATCGACTATATAAATGACCTGCAAATGTTTTTTGCAATAATGATTCACATAAGGGTAATCAGTACATACTTAATGAAAATAAATTTTATAGTTTTTGTAGGCATCTTAAAGGAATCTTATCCTTCTATATTTTATACCTTATCATTTTATACTTAAAATTTATAGCAAGATTGATAGTTCATTTGACCAAATCACAATACTTTCTGCTTTTCCCTCTTACCCAGAGTTGTATCCCTTGCTGTGTTTGTTAATGTGTTATGCAGTATGCTGTATCCTTTGTATATATTTCTTTAATATTAACAGTACATTTTAAGTTCATTGTCAGCATTCTCCTTTTTACATATAAGGAAATTGAGGCTCAGAGAGATTAAATATTTTATCCATAGTTCTATTATAAGTGATAGAAGGGATTTGAATTCATTTTATGTGATCCCAGAGCCCTTGGCTTTTCTGCTTTATGTATAAGATAGCCTGCCTTAAGACTTATTTTAACATTGTCTTTTTGGTAAGATTAGAAACTTTTTGATGAAAGCCATTTTCCACTTTACCTAGTGTTTTAAAAATGTGCATGAGGCTGGGCTCAGTGGCTCATGCCTGAAATCTCAACGCTTTGGGAGGGCGAGGAAGGAGGACTGCTTGAGCCCAGGAGTTTGAGACCAACCTGGGCAACATAGTGGGACCCCCATCTCTACAAAAATTACAAAAATTAGCTGGATACGATGGTGTGCACCTGAAGTCCCAGCTACTCGGGAGACTAATGGGAGAGGATTTCTTGAGCCTGGGAGGTAGAGGCTGCAGTGAACTGTGATAGCACCATTTTTCTCCAGCCTGGGCAACAGAATGAGAACCTGTCTCAAAAAAAAAAAAAAAGTACTTAAATTAAAGTGAAGAACTTTGAGCCTGTAAATTGTAAATAAGCTCCTTAAGAGTAGGGTAGGGGTTGTATTTTTTTGTCTTAGTGTCTCAGTACTTAATATGGCTGTGATACAATAAGAAATGTATATTTGGTCTTTGTCCCTAGCAACTGACCTAGAGCTTCTGAATCTCTTGGAATTTCCTTAAGCATAGAAGTGAAAAGTGAGTCTTTTGTTTGAATGAGGGTGATAAGAGCATCTTTTAATTTTTTTTTTTGAGACGGCTGTGTGCATGTATGCATGGTGTGAGCACACGCATATACTCTTGTCCTGTATGTTGGGAATCATTTTCCAATATTTCTATTTGTTTCTTAATTATATTTGTGGTAGCTTTTATTATAGAAGTTGTTAACTCTTTTTTCTATTTTCTTTCTTTCTTTTTTTTTTGAGACAGAGTCTGGCCCTGTTGCCCAGGCTGGAGTGCAGTGGCACGCCATCTTGGCTCACTGCAACCTTTGCCTCCCAGGTTCAAACGATTCTCCTGCCTCAGCCTCCTAAGTAGCTGGGATTATAGGCACCTGCCACCATGCCTACCTAGTTTTTGTGTTTTTAGTAGAGATGGGGTTTCACTATGTTGGCCAGGCTGGTCTCTAACTCCTGACCTTGTGATCCACCTGCCTGGGCATCCCAAAGTGCTGGGATTACAGGTGTGAGCCACTGTGCCCAGCCAAGAGCATCTTTTGTTTAAATGAATCCACTCTTGGCAGGCCCCTAGATAGCTTCAGCTTAGGGGGCTGGTTGCCAGAAAGACCAAGGCATGGGGCCCTATCTCCAACCTGTGGGAAGGCAAAGAGGGGCTAGAGATAGTCAGTCACCAATGGCCAGTAATTTAATCATGCCTATCTGATAAAACTTCCATAAAAGATCCTAAATAACAGTGTTTGGAGAGATTCTGAATTGGTGAATATTTCAAGGTGCTGGGAGGCTGGTTTGACTGGAGAAGCCATGGAAAACTTCACCACATCCCCCTAAAGCTTGCTCTTTGCATCTCTTTCATTTGGCTATTCCTTTATAATAAACCAGTAATAATAGTAAGTAAAGTGGCTTTCTGAGTTCTGGGGCTGTTCAAGCAAATTGTTTTATTTTTGTTTTTTTTAGAGACAGGGTCTTGTTCTATCACCCAGGCTGGAATACGGCAGCATGATCATAGCTCACTGCAACCTTCAACTCCTGGGCTCAAATAGGCGTGCACCACCATACCTAGCTAATTTAATTTTTATTTCTCATAGAGATGAGGTCTTACTGTGCTGCCCAAGTTGGTCTTCAACTCCTGGCCTACAGCGATCCTCCACCTTTGGCCTCCCAAAGTGCTGGGATTACGGGGGTTAGCCACTGTGCTAACTCTCAGTTTGACTCAAGAATTACTCTGAGGTGTTTTTCAGTAGGTCATTTACACAACACATTTTAAAGTAGGCTTTAAAAATGACATAGCTAGGCCAGGTGCAGTGGTTTATGCCTATAATCTCAGCAATTTGGGAGATTGAGGCAAGAGGACCACTTGAACCCAGGAGTTCCAGACCCTCCTGGACAACATAGTGGGACCCTGTACCTACAAAAAATACAAAAAATTGACTAGATGTGCATTCCTGTAGTCCCAGCTACTTGAGAGGCTGAGGTGGGAGGATTACCTAAGCCCAGGAATTGGAGGCTGTGGTGAGCCATGATGGTGCTGCTGCCCTCCAGTCAGGGCATCAATGGTGAGACCCTGTTAGGAGGAAAAAAAAAAAAAAAGGCATAATTTCCAGTGTTCAGTTTCATTATGGTGATTAAAAATCTTATGTTTGGATAAAGCATTTGTTTAATTTTACTGATGTCAGTGTGTTTGTGTTAATATTTTGTTTCCTTTTTTTTTTCTTTTCATTTTTAGGAGTGGATGTCTTTTGTGTCTTTCTTGGGGCTTATATTCTTTTCCCGCCTTTACAAGTTTTCTTAGAATGCACTTCCTCTACAAGTAACTCCCGCGACATTTTCTACAGTTTTAGTATGGCATTTATATGGCATTTACCAAACAGCACTGTATTGGTTTTTTCTTTTTTTCGTTCTTTGAGATGGAGTTTTGCTCTTGTTGCCTAGACTGGAGTGCAATAGAGTGATTTCAGCTTACTGCAACCTCCACCTCCTGGGTTCGAGCAATTCTCCTGTCTTGACCTCTTGAGTAACTGGAATTACTGGTGCGCACCACCACGTCCAGCTAATTTTTAATTTTTATTAGAGGTGGGGTTTCACCATGTTGGCCAGGCTGGTCTTGAACTCCTGACCTCAGGTGATCTACCTGCCTTGGCCTCCCAAAGTTCTGGGTACGGGTGTGAGCTACCGTGCTCAGCTTGTATTTTTTATTTATTTATTTACTTATCTGATATCTATACTAGATTTTAAGTTTTTTGTTTTAGAGATGGAGTTTTGCACTTGTTGCCCAGGCTGGAGTGCAATGGCACGATCTCCACTCACCAAAACCCCTCCACCTCCCAGATTGAAGTGGTTCATCTGCCTCAGCCTCCCAAGTAGCTGGGATTACAGGCATGTGCCACAATGCCCGGCTAATTTTGCATTTTTAGTAGAGATGGGGTTTCTCCATGTTGGTCAGGCTGGTCTCAAACTCCCAACCTCAGGTGATCTGCCCACCTCGGCCTCACAAAGTGTTGGGATTACACGCGTGAGCCACTGCGCCTGGCAATTTTAAGCTTCTTAAAAATAAGCATTCTGCCTCAGCAGCCTTTTTCTTGACAATGACCATCCAAGTTTTTTTTGTACCAAGTGGGTACTTACCTTGTTGAATGAAAAGGTAGTTTTAGCTTAGTTAACTCTTCTTCCTGTTAGATTTTGTAGTATAGTAATCATATAGATTGACCTTTTGTTCTTATTTTTTGTTTATAAGAATATCCTCAAATGCTTTCCTCCCCTATAAGACTGTCTGGTCAAAATCAGAACGTTGCTCATATTCTCAGTCAGCAATACTACAATAATAAAAGTTAATTGTACTCTAAACCTGTTGACATTTGTGTTCTTGTTAGCTTTCCTTTCTTATCAGATTTTTCTTTTTCCCTTTTCTACTGATACAGTCTCACTTGTGGTCCTGAAATATTCTCTATTTTCACTGCTTCAGTTTAATTTATAGATAGCACCAGATATGAGTCCTTATTAGCTCTGATAACTCTGAAATGGTTGTTTGGTATTTCTTCAGTGACAAGCAAACTATCTCCCCACTTTAATTGCCATGTTTTTGATTTGCATACCAATGAGCCGTCTAGGTAAAGGTAATTATCTACTAATTTGCTAACCTTTGGAACATACTTTTTTCTCTAGTAAGCTGTAAATCACTTGAAGTTAGAAGTTGGAATCTCTTATAATGCTTTTTTAGAGGCCTGACACTTCAGACCCCTGTTTCTGGGAAAGTAATTGATTAAAGGGAATAGAGAAAATCTGCATGGAGTACTTGGAGAGCAAAGCAATAGCCCTGTGAGTTTGGTGATTGGGATTCTTTAAGAGTTTGTCATTGTGAGTTATTAACATGATAAAAGAATAAATGCAATTAATTCAAGAAAGATGTTCAGGAAAAAAGAAGAAGAAAAAAGAATAAATGCAATCAGAATCATGAACCTGACATTATGTTTTAAAGTATTAGAGGTCTCCTTTGGAATTTTTCACATAATCGTTTATTCCTTTGGTAAAAACTGCTTTCTTATATATTAAAATTAAAAATGTAATATATTTCTATTTGTGTGGTAGAGGAATTCCTAAAGAGTCATGACCCTAATAATCACATAAGTGATTTATTTAGAAATTCGTATTTTATCGTTGCACTGCTTATGAAATTGTTTAAGGCTTGAGTAATTTTGTATTTTTAGTAGAGATGGGGTTTCACCATGTTGACCAGGCTGGTCTGGAACTCCTGACCTGAAGTGATCCATCCGCCTTGGCCTCCCAAAGTGCTGGGATTGCAGATAGGTGTTAGCCTCTGCGCTGGCCAACTGCTGCTGTTTTCTACAGACGTTAATAAGTAATTATAATTTAAAGTTTTTATAGTTGTTTGTTTTCAGAAAAGCAGTATCTTTGTGTTTTTTCCTCAAATTATAAATGCAACACATACTTTTTTGTGTGAGTATTTTGTAAGATACACAAATAGTACAGAAGTGGAAAGTGGGAACTGTTATCCTCATTTTTCAGAGATATTAGTTGAAAACAATATTGTATATATTCTTCTGAATATTTTGTTAATAACTATAAACATCTTCTATGTATATTCATAAAAATGGGATGGCATATAAACACTGCTCTGAAGCTTTTTTTCACTTTTCATGTTAGTTCATAAAGAGCTTCATGCTCTAGTAGCCACATTTAAAAGTAAAAAGACCAGTATATTTTTTTTAAAAAAGGTAAAAACAGTGAAATTAATTTTAACAGTGTTTTTTATTTAATACAATAAAGGTATATGAAAATTATTACCATTTCAACATGTAGTAAATATAAAATTTAAGAAATGAGATACTTCCTTTTTCTTTCTTTCTTTCTTTCTTATTTTGAAGATGGGGTGTACTCGCTCTGTTGCCCAGGCTAGAGTGCGGTGGTGCGATCTTGGCTCATTGCAACCTCTGCCTCCCAGATTCAAGAGATTCTGAGACGTGCCTCAGCCTTCCAGGTAGCTGGAATTATAGGCATGCACTACCACACCTGGCTAATTTTTGTATTTTAGTAGAGATGGGATTTTACCATGTTGGCCAAGCTGGTCTCGAACTGCTGACCTCAAATGATCTGCCTGCCTCGGCCACCCAAAATGCTGGGATTAAGGATGTGAGTCACCAGCTTGGCCTACCTCTTTTTAAAAATACTGAATCTTTGAAATTCATTGTATATTTTATACTCATGGCATGTCTCACTTAGAAGGATAAATTTTCATTAGAAATACTTGAACTGTATTTAGGTTTTATTAAGTTCATAGCTGAAAAAGTAGTTTCACATACCCAAATTGTTCTAGAAATATGTAAAAGTTTTCTAATAATGGATCAAGAAAGTTTTTAAATTTAAGTTAATTAAAATTAAAACTTAAAATTCAGTTACTCTAGCCACATTTCAAGTACTCACTATGCACATGTGGCTACTACCTTTCTTGTTTGACGGTGTAGCTTTTACAGATTCACAGTATTCCATTATATGGATTTTACTATAATTTATTCAGTTTTTCTACTGATGGGCATTTAAGCACCTACTCTACTTTTGGTGTTTGGAGCATTCTGAATTTTGAATATTTTGATCCAGGATTCTCTATCCATACAAATAATGTGACAGTGGACATCCTTACAGAAATATATTGTATAGGATAAATTTCTGGAAGAGGAATAGATAAATCAAAGGTGTATTTATTTATTTAGATACAGAGTCTTGTTGTTATCAACCCAGGCTGGAGTGCAATGGCACGATTTCGGCTCACTGCACCCGCCTCCTCCCAGGTTCCAGCAATTCTCCTGCCTCAGCCTCCCGAGCCTCCCTAGTAGCTGAGATTACAGGGGCCTACCACCATGCCTGGTTGATTTTTGTATTTTCAGTAGAGACGGGGTTCCACCATGTTGACCAGGCTGGTTTCGAACTCCTGACCTCAGGTGATCCATCCACATTGGCCTCCCAGAGTACTGGGATTACAGGCGTGAGCCACTGCACCTAGCCCAAAGGTTTATTTTAAAATTTCAGTAGATAATGCAAAATTACCCTTCAGAAACACTGTACAGTTTTATAGAGTCAGCAGTATACAATGTTTGTTTTTCTATGTTGTTCCCAACACTGGACATCATTGTTGACTCACACAGATACACAAAACCTTATACCAAAAAAAAAAAAAAAAAAAAAATACCTATACCAAAGTAGTAATTTTTACATATTTATGCTATGGTGATTTTTCCCCTACTCTATATTAGAAGAGAAGGGTCCCTCTTGCTGTAAATATTTCCTTGGGGAGAACAACAAGAAGGCAGAACCAGAAGTCATTAGAAGCTGCAAGACATTCAGGTTGGATTCAAGGAAGCAAAAGAATATGTATATGATCCTCAGCCGGGCGCAGCGGCTCACACCTGTAATCCCAGCACTTTGGGACGCTGAGGCAGGCGGATCATGAGGTCAGGAGTTCGAGACCAGCCTGACCAACATGGTGAAACCCCATCTCTACTAAAAATAGAAAAATTAGCTGGGTGTGGTGGCGAATGCCTGTAATCCCAGCTACTTGGGCAGGAGAATCACTTGAACCTGTTGGGTGGAGGTTGAGGTGAACCGAGATTGCACCATTGCACTTCAGCCTGGGCAACAAAAGCAAAACTCTTGTCTTAAAAAAACAAAAACATTATGTGATCCTCAAAGAGGATATAATCTGCCCTGGTGCCAAGTAAATCAAGGTATCAAAAAATTTACCTCTGTGTACCCTTTCTCAGGAAGCTGTTGGAGAGCTCCCAGCAAGAGAGAAGATGAAGAAAGAGAGGTCAGGGGAATTTCCCAAGGGGGAGGATGTGCTACACATTTAGAGGAGTTTAGTCGGAACATGGTTCTGTCAGATTCCATGCAGGAAATAGTAGCAAAATCAACCCCAGTAATGGAAGAGAATTTAATGAAAGGCCTGCTCTCAAGGGTATGTCCAGAGATAAGTGAATAAACAAGGATGGTAAAGAACCCCCAGGCGTAACAGCAAGAAGCCTACTAAACCTAGGACTGAAGGTACAAGGGAGGGAGTTGATACTGGAAGTTACCAGAGCTATACTGTATAAGTGGGGCCACGTGATGTGAATTGTGGCCTTAGAGGAACATAACCTACGCTAAACAATAGAAGCTGAAAGAATACTAAACCCATTCAATCTTTCCTTCTTCCCCAGTGGTTAATTTCCATTGACTGGAAGCCAGAGAACAAGAGAATATAGGTAATGCAGTCTATAGAGTCAGCCTTCTTGGACCTGGAACAGATGGAGGATGATGAGTGGATATGGGCAGAAAGAAAAAAATTGAACATAGAGTAGGAGGATATAGGGCTCCAGAAAC
Organism: Callithrix jacchus; assembly: GCF_049354715.1. Classification (NCBI taxonomy): domain Eukaryota; kingdom Metazoa; phylum Chordata; class Mammalia; order Primates; family Cebidae; genus Callithrix; species Callithrix jacchus. The sequence goes on from NC_133509.1 coordinate 102,239,793, forward strand.
AATAGACACACACACACACACACACACTCTCACACACTCACTCTTGAAGCTGATAGGTTACTTGATTTGTTTGAATGTATACATTTAAAAATATATTGAGTCTTCTACCAGGGAATGTGGGGATTGTGAAGCCAAAATGTCTGAGATAGATCTCAGTCAATTTAGAGAGTTTATTTTGCCAAGGCTAAGGATGTGCCTGTAACACAGCCTTAGGAGGTCCTGACAACAGTTGCCCAAGGTGATTGGGGTATAGCTTGCTTTTTACACATTTTAGGGAGACATGAGACATTAGTATGTACATTGGTTTGATCCAGTAAGGTGGAACAATTTGAGGTTGGCACTTCCAGTTGATAAGAATTAGTTGGGGGTGTGTGTGCAGGGGGTTGGGGGGCATCATAAGTGGATAAGAGACAGATGGTTTCATTCTTTTCTTCCACTGAATACACGATTTCGTCTGGCCCAGTGAATCTGCATTTTTACATAAACAATAGGGCAGAGGAAGCAGTCAGATATGCATTTGTCTCAGGTGAACCTCAGAGGGATGACTGAGTTCTGTCTGTCCTTCATCCACAAGGAATTCCCTTGTGGGCAAAGGGTGAGGGAGCTTTGTAGCTTTTTATCCTTGTAGCTATCTTATTTAGGAAAAAACTGGGAGACAGGTTTGTTTAACATAATTCCCAGCCTTACATTTCCCTCAGCTTAGTGATTTTGGAGTCCTGATACTTACTTTCCTTTCATAGGATGTATTAGTGATTCAACTAAAAAGTTAGACACAACTTGTTGGAGAGGGAAATGTACTATGAAAGAGAGCTAAATACTCATCTTCCATAAGAAATGGTCAGCAGATAACTGGAAAAAACACAAGAAATGGCATGTATGTATATATAGTACATACACACATATTTTGTAAATACAGCCTTTTTCTGTGCATGTTACTAGAAATACGAAGGTAAGTTTAAGAAGAAACAACTGAAAGAGTTAAAAGTGGTCTCTTTTGGAGGCCAATGTGGGTGGATCACCTGAGATTGGGAGTTCAAGACCAGCCTGACCAACATAGTGAAACCCCGTCTTAAAAAAAAAAAAGAAAACATTTAAAAAAAGGAAAAAAAGTGGTCTCTAGGCAGAACTCAGGTGGAGGAGGTAGAACATTGAATTGTTCTTCATAGTAGGTTTTATGGAACTATTTGCTTTTTAAAAAAAATTATATTTATACATAATTGTGTGTTACACCACGATACATACAACACATATGCAACACGAAAGTATATCAGGGGCCCATTATACAGAGTGTGTAAAAACATTGCTGTCACCAAGGTAGTGATTATTTGCATCATTTCTTTTGTTTTTGTTTTTGAGACGGAGTCTCGCTCTGTCACCCAGACTGGAGTGCAGTTGCGTGATCTTGGCTCACTGCAACCTCTGCCTCCCGGGTTCAAGCAATTCTCTGCCTCAGCCTCCTGAGTAGCTGGGATTACAGGTGCCCATCACCATACCTGGCTAATTTTTTGTATTTTTAGTAGAGACCAAGTTTCACCATCTTGGCCAGGCTGGTCTTAAACTCCTGACCTCATGATCCACTTGCCTTGGTCTCCCAAAGTGCTGGGATTACAGGCGTGAGCTACCGCGCCTGGCCTATTTGCATCAGTTCTTAACTACTTCATTCTGATTGTCATTAGAGAATTTGGGAAAAATCTTTCTTGAGCTAGTAAATATTTGGCAATAGGTGTGGTTTTTCTCTTCCCATCATATCTAGTATTTAAATATTCAAATTTACTGTAGCATGTATTGAGTTTCTAATATGAGCATACATAGATAGCAATGTGCAGGGTTCTCAGAGCCATTACTAGTAGATTGGAGTTCTGTAGAATATTTGCAGTCTAGTTGGGAAGATAAGGTACTCATCCATAAAAATTTGATAATAGGCTAGGTGCAGTGGCTCACTCCTGTAATTCTAGCACCTTGGGAGCCCAAGGTGGGTGAATCACATGAGCTCGGGAGTTTGAAACCAGTCTGGGCAATGTGGTGAAACCCTGTCTCTACAACACATACAAAAACTTAGCTGGCTGTGGTGGTGAGCACCTGTAGTCCCAGCTACTTGTGGGGATTGAGGCAGGAGGATTGCTTAAACCTGGGAGGTCAAGGCTGCAGTGAGCCAAGATTGTGCCACCGTACTCCAACCTGGTAACAAAGTGAGAACTTGTCTCAAAAAAAACAAAATAATGTAGCAGGTACTGAGTTTCTGATATGAACATACATAACACTGTACAGGACTCTCAGAGCCACTACCAGTAGATTGGAGTTCTGTAGAATATTTGCAGTCTAGTTGGGAAGATAAAGTACTCATATTAATACCTAAAAAATTGATAAAAGGCCAGGCCTGGTGGCTCATGACTGAAAGTCCAGCACTTTGGGAGACTGAGGCAGGAGGATTATTTGAGCCCATGAGTTCCTGAGACCAGCCTGGACAACATAGTGAAACCCCATATCTACAAAAATAAAAAAAATTAGCCAGGCATGATGGCACTTGCCCGTAGTCCCAGCTACTTGGGAGGGCTGAACATGGGAGGATTGCTTGAGCCTGGGAAGTTGAGGTTGCATTGAGCTGAAATTGCACCACTGCACTCTAATCTGGGCCACAGAGTCAGACCCTTTCTGAAAAAAAAAAAAAAAATTGATAATATATGGCAGTGCTGGGTATGACAGATTAATGGCAAAATAAGCAGTACAGAAAATAAGTGCTTTAAGAGTTGATTATGGGCTGAGTATAGTGGATCATGCCTGGAAACCCAGCACTTTGGGAGGCTGAGGTGGGTGGATTGCCTGTGCTCAGGAGTTTGAGACCAGCCTGGGCAACATGACAAAACATCTCTTAAAAAAAGAAGTTGATGAAGTTAGAGGCATCAATATATCCTTCTGGGGCTTGAGCTGTTTGTTCATAACAGTATGGAAAAGATTTTGATGAGGATAGGTAGGCTAGGCATGGAACCTTAAATTTGCATGGTTTCTTTCAGATTGCCATTATATTTGTATTTTGTTTTATGTTTTTTGTATTTTGAGACAGGGTTTCACTCTTTTGCCCAGGCTGTAGTGTAGTGGTGTGACAGTTCACGGCAGCCTTGATGTCCCCAGGCTCAGGTGATCCTTTTGCCTCACCCTCCCAAGTAGCTGGGACTATAGGCACGTGCCACCACAACTGGCTGTATTTTGTACTTTATGTAGAGATGGGGTCTCACTATATTGCCAAGGCTGTTCTCTAACTCCTGAACTCAAGTGACTCACCCACCTTAGCCTCCCAACGTGCTGGGATTAAAGGCATGAACTAACCATGCCTAACCTTCAGACTGCCTTGATACCATTAACTCCTTAATAACAAAATAATAGTTCTTAATGAGTTATTCTATTATGGATTATTTGCTTTAATCTTTTTTTTAAAGGAAGTATGTTTGGATAATTTTAACCTTTTTTTTGGTGGGGGGGAGATGGAGTCTTGCTCTGTCACAAGACTGGAGTGTAGTGGTGTGATCTTGGCTCACTGCAGTCTCCACCTCTTGGGTTCAAGCAATTCTCCTGCCTCAGCCTCCCCAGTAGCTGGGACTACAGGTGTACACCACCTTGCCCAGCTAATGTTTGTATTTTTAGTAGAGACAGGGTTTCATTATGTTGGCCCGGATGGTCTCGATCTTTGACCTCGTGATCCGCCTGCCTCAGCCTCCCGAAAAGTGCTGGGATTACAGGCATGAGCCACTGCGCCTAGCCCAATTTTCACCCTTTTTTGAAATGGAGTCTTGCTCTGTTTCCTGGGCTGGAGTACAGTGGCATGATCTCTGCTCACTGCAACCTCCCACTTCTCGGGTTCAAGCAATTTTCCTGCCTCAGCCTCCTGAGTAGCTGGGACTACAGGCGCATGCCACCATGCCTGGCTAGTTTTTGTATTTTTAGTAGAGACAGGTTTTTACCATGTTTGTCAGGCTGGTCTCAAACTCCTGGCCTCAAGTGATCTGCCTGCCTCAGCCTCCCAAAGTGCCAGGATTATAGGTGTGAGCCACTGTGCCCAGCTGATTTTAATTTTTAACATTGTCATAAATGGTACCTTGAATGTTTTATGTATGTATATATAGCATATACACATGCCTATTTCTGTATATGTATACCCTGTTTCTCTTTGCTATATATTTTTTTTTACTTTAGCACAAAGTAAATGAAAGTAAAAAATAATGGACTACTTTTAAATAAGTAGGGCCAGGGTTGGGGCAGTGGCTCACACCTATAATCCTAGCACTTTGGGAGGCCAAGGTGGGCAAATCACTTGAGATCAGGAGTATGAGACCAGCCTGGCCACCATGGTGAAAACCTGTCTCTACTAAAAATACAAAAAATTGGCCAGGCGTGGTGGCTCACGCCAGTAATCCAAGCACTTTGGAGGCCAAGGCGGGCTGATTACCTGAGGTTGGGAGTTGAAGACTAGCCTGACCAACGTGGTGAAACCCCATCTTTATTTAAAAAAAAAAAACAAAAAATTAGCCCGATGTGGTGCCGGGCACCTGGAATCCCAGTTACGCAGGAGGCTAAGGCAGGAGAATTGCTTGAATCCAGGAGGCAGAGGTTGCAGTGAGCTGAGATCAAGCCACTGCACTCCAGCTTGGGCAACAGAGCAATGCTATAAATGAATGAATGAATGCATGCATGCTTGCATACATGTCAGCTCGTGCCTGCAATCCCAGTGCCCTGAGAGGCTGAGGCAGGAGGATCCCTTTGCCCAGGAATTTGAGACAAGCCTGGGCAACATAGGAATTGATAGGAAGACTCTATACAGAAAATACAATAAAACTAACTAGGCATGGTGAGGTGACATGCATCTGTAGTCCCAGCTACTTGGGAGGCTGAAGCAGAAGGATTGCTTGAGCCCAGGAGTTTGAGGCTGCAATGAGCTGATTGTGCTACTGCTCTTCAGCCTGGGTGATTTTTTTTGATGCCCCTCCCCCCCAAAAAAAGAGAAGAATATCTGTATTCTGTAAATGTATTTGTCTTAAGGTTTTTCTACTTTATCTTTCTGTTTATTATTTCTTCATTCTACTAGAATTTATAGTTTTTCCAGTCTTGGGAACATTGTCCCAAGGAGAGAGATTTAAACGGAAACAATTACTCTTCCTCATTTATTTAAAGGAAAGTATTAATTTAATAGAAGAATGACCGGAACCCAGCCTCATATGCATCTCTCTGATAAATGATACTCTGTTCTTAGAATGAATTTTAGGTTTAAGTGCCAGCTCTCCATTTTCCAGCAATCCATATCGATTTAACTGTATTTGTAAAATTTTTGCATGAGAACATCCCTCTCTGGCCATACCACCCTGACTGTGCCTGATCTCATCTGATCTTGTAAGTTAAGCAGGATCAGGCCTGGTTAGTACTTGGATGAGAGGACATGCATAGAAGGCACAACCCTCCTTTCTCCTAGTAAGTAGTTCTTTGATTAAAAAGATTTTCATTCAAAAAAATATTTGTATATAGCACAATATAGCAAAATATATTTTATATATTATGAACTCATCAAATATGAGTTACAAACTCTGTCTCCGGGGCTTGCAATTAGTAAGCATTCTGATTTCAAGGTAGAAAATAAATGCTACAGTGAAGGCATAGATTAAGTACCGTAGAAGGGTAGTTTGTAGAGGAGGGAGAGGACAGGCAAAATTAAGGAAGTTTTCATAGAATACTTGATGGAAGAGGAAAATCATAACAGATAAAAAATTGAAGAGAAGGTGTTTTTGGGTATAAGAAACAGTATGTCAAAGTTTAATGACAAAAACAGTACACAAAATACGTGCTGTAAGAGTTGACTATTAATAAACTTCCTTTGGGAATGTGGGCACTTCCCAAAGGAGGTGGGAAATTGCAGGGCTTATATGGGAAATAGCAAGTAGTTTGATTCAGAAGTTGGGAGGGAAGAAAGAAATTAGAAAAAGTATTCTAGGACTAAGGCAAGGGGAGCCATATGAATCTACAGAATAGTTGTTAAAATGCCCTGGAGTCAAACAGACTCCAGGCCCTCGCTGTGCCATTTAACTTTTGACATTGGACAAGTTACTTATTTTGCTAAGTTAAAGTACACAATTGAACAAGGAGTCTGTTGTGAGGGTTAAATGTGATAATGTATGTCAGGTGCTTAGTAGTGAATGAATGGAACATAGTAAATTCTCAATAAACAGCTTAAATAAAAGACAACAAAAACTTGAAAACAGACACTGTTGTGATGATAGGAGCGCTTCAGGAAAGTTAATCTGACAATACTCTGTAAAATGATTGGCAACTGGAAAAACTGAGGTTAGAGAGAAGCTCATAGAAAAATCCATTATGTATGATTTAATGTATATTTGATTGTGCTGAAGTACAGTAGCACAGTCATATCTCACTGCAGCCTCAAACTCCTGGGCTTAAGCAATCCTCCTGCTTCAGCCTTCCAAGTAGCTGGGACTACAGGTGCATGCCACCATGCCTGGCTAATTTTATTTTATTGTATTTCCTGTATAGATGGAGTCTTCCTATGTTGCCCAGGCTGGTCTCGAATTCCTGGGCAAAAGGATCCTCCTGCCTCAGTCTCTCAGAGCGCTGGAATTGCAGGCATGAGCTGGCATGCATGCATGAGAAGGGAGAAGCCAGGAGTGTATGTAAGATGCAGAGGGAGAATTGACGGGAGGTGGTATAATTAATTATAAATATGTTTAGAGATATTATAGTTACGATTTTTTAAATACTTAAATTTGACCCCAGGGAGATAGCTAAATTGTCTAACGGGAGTTAGAGTATTGTGTTTATAGGATATTCATTTTTAAGCTACAAGTTAATATTAAAAACAGTTGTCAAGTTATGACATGTGTCTCACTTTGGCAGCACATACTGAAATTGGAGCAATGCAGAATAGAGAATAAAATTTTTTATGATGTAGGAAACTGACATGTTGGTAGCCTAGTATCACTTTACGTATGTAGTAGGAAAATTCACACATATCTACTATTTCTCTACTTGATTGATTGCCTTTGCTGCATGATAAACTGAGTTTTTTTTTTAGGTACTTTGAGCAGTAGATGTTTTGTCACTAGAATCAGGTGCTAAAATAAACTTGTTGTCTGTTAGCATATGTAACAGTGAAATTAATGACTGTGTTAAAATTTATTTTATGAAGCAGTCCGTTGAAGACAAAAGATAAATTTTCTCTGATCATATTTTAAAGGCAAAAGAATGATGTGATTTTGAAGGAAGCATGTAGTCAGCATGGTATCTTATAAGCATGTAACTAACACAGCAATGTGGATGCACATTAGGATTCACCCACCTGAATTTTAATTCATGTTCTATTACTTCTAGCTATTTGACTTAACTTTCAGTGCCTACATATGTGGAAAACAGATATCTGAACCTGTCTACCTTTCAGGGCAATTGTAGAGATCAAATGAAGAAATATACTTGAAATTGGCTATAAAAATAAAAAACGCTTTACAAATATAAGATATGAATATGTAAATTATTTATAAATTTGCCCTTCTGGCCTATCCCTTTTGTGTCCTATCTAGCAGTTAACAACCTGCTAAAACTCAAAATTTAAATGCAATAATTAAAAAATAGAATTTATCGTCTCTCTTTTCCAATTCTTATCCCTATCCCCACCTCACATCCAGAGACCTTATTCAATGCATTATCCTATTTTAAGGTTCCATAATTCTCCAAGATTCAATTGTCATACTCAGTATTTTAGGATTATATTTGGCTCCTGGTCTCCAAATCATGTGAAATCATCCTTTATAATAACCATTGTTTGAAGTGATCACTTTTCATTCCATCTGCTACTTCCCTTTATACCTATGTGTAAAGTATTAAAACATTATCTTTATTGGCCACTCCACTTAACATTTTCCCCTAGTCAACTCTGGTTACAATATAGAGTAGATTTAGCTTTCAGAAAAGCTATTTTGTTGTTTTTTTTCGGACTCAGAAACCTTTAGTCTCCAATTAACTTGCAGGAGAAAATTCAAACAATTTAGCTTAGCATTCAGAGTCAACTCTGTCTTTATCTTTTATCTCTTACGGTGGCTCTGTTTCTTATCTAGACTGGTCGTGTTCTCCAACTAGGCCATTTATATTCTTCATTGTTAGCCGTATACAGCAAAACCATATTGCAGGTAATTTTAAACCATATCTTTAAAAACCCATTTCTAGCCAGTTTGAAAATGTTATGAATTACCTTTCATTTTAGTGCCTTTAAAAAGCTTTGCTAGCCTTTCAGATACATTTAGTCTTATTACTGAGGAGTTGAAGGTGATAATAGAGTGGTTCAAGTAACCAACCATTTGATATCCTTGATACTCTTTGGCTTTTAACCAGTTTCTGCCATGAGTGTGTGGTTTTGAATATTCCCAAACGCCTTCAATTTTGTGTTTAATAGGAGCAAATTGGGAATTTTCATTGATGAAAAGTGAAACACTTTTTACTTGAGGAAAAGTTACCTATAATATATAGGGAGCCTAAATTATCTGATTGAAAAGAAAAGAATCATGATGATCTCTTTGTCCCACTCCCACCCTTCTTTACATTGCAAGGTGAACAGTGATACTCAGATTTGTAAAGGAAAATGGTGAAGGATGACACAGTATATAGTCACCTCACGCCCCAGGAGTATTTAAGGTCAGATCTCAACTTTAAGCATAAAAAAGCAAGAAGCGACTATTAGATACTGGAATCTGCAAATGTGCCTATTATAGAATTTCATTGTTTAAAAGAGAATCTCTATGGACAGATAAAGGAAAATCTTAGGAAGGTACCCTTCCAAATGCTAAACTAAGAATTAAAAGATTTTCCATCTCTTCTCTTAGTGTAGGGTAAGACTAAAGAAAAATAATGGCAAGAGTTAAGAGCTTCTGTTCTGAAGTCATTCAGACTTGGTCTGAGTTTTGGCTCTACCACTTGGATATCTGACCTCTAAAAACAACTAAACCTCTCCCTGATTGTTTTTCTCATTGGTAAATTGATGATAACTTTAAGGAGTTGGAAGGATTGAGAGGATATATGGGAAATTCTTGGCACTGTGCCTAGCAAGTAGTGTTGCTGCTTTTACTTCTACTGTAACCTCCTCCATCACTGCTTACTCAACGATTTAAATAATGGTTTTGCTCCTGTCTTCTGTAAAATAGAGACAGTAATTCCTTTTATATTTTTAGAGATGGGGTCTCACTGTGTTGCCCAGGCAGGAGTACACTATTCACAGGCATGATCATAGCCCCACTATAGCCAACTCTTGAGCTTAAGTGATCCTCCCACCTCAGGCCCCCATGCAAGCAGCTGGGAATACAGGTGCATGCCATGACACCTGGCAATAATTCCTTTAAATGAACATACAAGTATGGTGTAAGAATTAGATGATGTCATGGACATGAAAAAAATATGTACAAGAGTATCCGTTATAACTGTAGAAATTTTATTTTAAAGTGTTTGTCAGGCCAAATACTGTTTTTTAAAACCTGTCTCCTCATTTGTCATTGGGGATGATAGTATTTAAATTTGTGGGATAGTTTGAAGATTAAATGTATTTAATATATATAGCACAGTGTTGAGTATACAATGAGAATCAGTAAATATTAATAATATTAGCTGTGATTATTAAATATGATTTGGCTATCTTTTTTTAGTCTTGCCTTATTTGGACCACTCTTGATGTAACTGTTTATCTTTTTTTTTTTCTTTTTGAGACGGAGTTTCACTCCTGTTGCCCAGGCTGGAGTGCAGTGGCGCAATCTTGGCTCACCGCAATCTCCACCTCCCGGGTTCAAGCAATTCTCCTGCCTCAGGCTCCTGAGTAGCTGGGATTACAGGCATGCACCACCACGCCCAGTTAATTTTGTATTTTTAGTAGAGATGGGGCTTCTCTGTGTTGGTTAGCCTGGACTGGAACTCCCAACCCCAGGTGATCCACCCACCTCTGCCTCCCAAAGTGCAGGGATTACAGGTGTGAGCCACTGGCACCCGGCCAATACTGTATGTTTTTAAAATTAGAAATTGACAGTTTAGGTTTGCTGTACGCCGCCCCCAGCTCCGAGTAGAATGCTGTCTGCAGCTTGCTCATTTTGCAGCCGCTGACTCGCTACTGTTCTTCTCAATGCCACTTCCATTCACCGACACTGACACCAGCATGAACGGGCAGCTCAACGGCTTCCATGAGGCATTGATCAAGGAGGGCATGTTCCTCTTCACTTAAGAGTCGGTAGGGGGAAGGCCACCCAGATAAGATTTGTGACCAGATCAGTGATGCTGTCCTTGATGCCCACCTTCAACAGGATCCTGATGCCAAAGTAGCTTGTAAAACTGTTGCTAAAACTGGAATGATCCTTCTTGCTGGGGAAGTTACATCCAGAGCTGCTGCTGTTGACTACCAGAAAGTGGTTCGTGAAGCTGTTAAACACATTGGATATGGTGATTCTTCCAAAGGGTTTGACTACAGAACTTGTAATATACTGGTAACCTTGGAGCAACAGTCAACAGATATTGCTCAAGGTGTTCATCTTGACAGAAATAAAGAAGACATTGGTGCTAGAAACCAGGGCTTGATGTTTGGCTATGCCACTGATGAAACTGAGGAGTGTGTGCCTTTAACCATTGTCTTGGCACAGAAGCTTAATGCCAAACTGGCAGAACTACGCCGTAATGGCACTTTACCTTGGTACCATGATTCTAAAACTCAAGTTACTGGTGCTGTGCTTCCCATAGAGTCCACACAACTGTTATATCTGTTCAGCATGATAAAGTGGTTTGTCTTTGTGAGATGAGGATGCCCTAAAGGAGAAAGTCATCAAAGCCGTTGTGCCTGCAAAATACCTTGGTGAGGATACAATCTACCACCTACAGCCAAGTGACAGATTTATTATTGGTAGGCCTCAGGGTGATGCTGGTTTGACTGGACAGAAAATCATTGTGGACACTTACGGCAGTTGGGGTGCTCATAGAGGGAGGTGCCTTTTCAGGAAAGGATTATAACAAGGTTGACTATTCAGATGCTGATGCTGCTCATTGGGTGGCAAAATCCCATGTTAAAGGAGGTCTGATCCGGAGGGTTCTTGTTCAGGTCTTACGCTTTTGGAGTTTCTTATCCATTATCTGTCTCCATTTTTCATTATGGTACCTCTCAGAAGAGTGAGAGGGAGCTATTAGAGATTGTGAAGAAGAATTTCGATCTCTGCCCTTGGGTCATTTTCAGGGATCTGGAACAGCCAATTTATCAGAGGACTGCAGCCTATGGCCACTTTGGTATGGACAGCTTCTCAAAGGAAGTGCCCAAAATGTTTAAATATTGAAAGTGTTAGGCTTTTTCCCCCAGACTTTTTGGCGTAGGCTATACAGAAGGCTTCAAGCTCTGAGGGAAAGGGCCCTCCTTCCTAAATTTTTCTGTCCTCTTTCAGCTCCTGATCAGTTGTAGTCACTCTAGTCAATGATATGAATTTTAGCTTTTGTGGGGGACTGTAAGTTGGGCTTGCTATTCTGTCCCTAAGTGTTTTGTTCACCATTATAACGAATTTAGTGAGCATAGGTGATCCATGTAACTGCCTAGAAACAGCACTATAGTAAATAATGCTTTGAAATTGAACCTATCACCCAACACTCCCAAGTCCTAATTGCATTGACTTTCCCACCAGATGCTGAAAATGTCCTTGTAATGTGACCAGACATACAAAGAGGAGCTGGTACCACTCCTTCGGAAACGATTCCAAACAATCCAAAAAGAGGGAATCCTTCCCACATCATTTTATGAGACCAACATCATCCTGATAACAAAACCCAGCAGTGACTCAACAAAAAAAGGAAAACTTCAGGCCAATATCCATGATGAACAGAGGTGCAAAAATCTTTAATAAAATACTGGCAAACCAATTGCAACAGCACATCAAAAAGCTTATCCATCACGATCACGTAGGTTTCATCCTGGGGATGCAAGGCTGGTTCAACAAACGCAAGTCTATAAACATAATCCACCACATAAACAGAACCAAAGACAAAAACCACATGATGATCTCAATAGATGCAGAGAAGGCCTTCAACAGAATTCAACAGCCCTTTATGCTAAAAACTCTCAGTAAACTATGTATCAGCGGAAAGTATCTCAAAATAATAAAAGCTATTTATGACAAACCCACAGCCAGTAGCATATTGAATGGGCAAAAACTGGAAGTATTCCCTTTGAAATCTGGCACTAGACAAGGATGCCCTCTCTTACCACTCCTATTCAATATCGTATTGGAATTTCTAGCCCGAGCAACCAGGCAAGAAAAAGAAATAAAAGGTATTCAGTTAGGAAATGAGGAAGTCAAATTGTCTCTATTTGCAGATGACATGATTGTCTATTTAAAAGACCCCATCATCTCAGCCCAAAATCTCTTTAAACTGATAAGCAACTTCAGCAAAGTCTCAGGATACAAAATCAATATATAGAAATCACAAATATGCCTATAGACCAATAACAGATTTAAAGAGAGCCAAATCAAGAACGAACTGCCATTCACAATTGCTACAAAGAGAAAATACCTAGGAATACAACTAACAATGGATGTAAAGGACCTCTTCAAGGAGAACTACAAACCACTGCTCAAGGAAATAAGAGAGGACAGAAACAGATGGAAAAACATTTCATGCTCATGGTTAGGAAGAATCAGTATTATGAAATGGCCATACTGCCCAAAATAATTTATAGATTATCCCCTTCAAGCTACCTATGACCCTCTTCACCGAACTAGAAAAAAACACTTAAAGTTCATATGGAACCAAAAGGGAGCCCGCATAGCCAAGTCAATTCTGAGCAAAAAGAACAAAGCTGGAGATAGTACCACGCTACCTGACTTCAAACTATACTACAAGGCTACAGTAATCAAAACAGCATGGTACTGGTACCAAAGCAGATATAGACCAATGGAACAGAACAGAGGCCTCGGAGGCAACGCCACACACCTACAACCATCTGATCTTTGACAACCCTGACAAAAGCAATGGGGAAAGGATTCCCTGTTTAATAAATGGTATTGGGATAACTGGCTAGCCTTGTGTGGGAAACAGAAACCGGACCCCTTCCTGACACCTTACACTAAAATTAACTCCAGATGGATTGAAGACTTAAACATAAGGCCTAACACCATTAAAAACCCTAGAAAAAAACCTAGGCAAAACCATTCAGGACATAGGCATGGGCAAGGACTTCATGACTAAAACACCAAAAGCATTGGCAACAAAAGCCAAAATGGACAAATGGGATCTAATTAAACTCCGTAGCTTCTGTAAAGCAAAGGAAATAATCATTAGAGTGAACTGGCAACCAACAGAATGGGAAAAAATTTTTGCAATCTACCATCTGACAAAGGGCTAATATCCAGAATCTACAAAGAACTAAAACAGATTTACAAGAAAAAATCAAACCCATTCAAAAGTGGGCGAAGGGCATGACCAGACACTGTTCAAAAGAAGATATATGTGAGGCCAACAAACATATGAAAAAATGCTCATCATCACTGGTCATTAGAGAGATTCAAATCAAAACCACATTGAGATACCACCTCACACCAGTTAGAATGGCAATCATTAAAAAATTTGGAGACAACAGATGGTCGAGAGGATGTGGAGAAAAAGGAACACTTTTACACTGTTGGTGGGAGTGTAAATTAGTTCAACCATTGTGGAAGACAATGTGGTGATTCCTCAAGGACCTAGAAATAGAAATTCCATTTGACCCAGCAATCCCATTAGTGGGTATATATCAAAAGGATTGTAAATTGTTCTGTTACAAAGATACATGCACATGTATGTTCATTGCGGCACTGTTTACAATAGCAAAGACCTGAACTGAACCCAAATGCCCATGATGACAGACTGGACAAGGGAAATGTGGCACATATACACCATGAAATACTATGCAGCCATAAAAAAAAACAATGAGTTTGTGTCCTTTGTAGGGACATGGATGAATCTGGAAACCATCATTCTCAGCAAACTGACAGAAGAACAGAAAAGCACCACATGTTCTCACTCATAGGTAGATGTTTATTGAGAACACAGGAACACAAGGAAGGGAGCATCACATACTGGGGCCTGTTGGGGAGAAATATGGGAGGGACAGTGGGGGGTACAGAGGTTGGGGAGGGATAACATGGGGAGAAATGCCAGATGTAGGTGACAGGGGGATGGTGGCAGCAAACCACATTGCCATGTGTGTACCTATGCAACAATCCTGCATGATCTGCACATGTACCCTAGAAGCTAAAGTGCAATAAAATATATATATTAAAAAAAGAAATTGACAGTTTATAATATATAATTATATATTATATATAAATGGAAATGGAATAATTAAATCAGGCTAGTTAACATATTACCTTAATTATTAGATGTTTTTTGTGTGTGTGGTAAGAATTTTTGAAATTTACTCTCTTGGCAATTTTCCAATGTATACTATCCCAATATTAACTGTATTCACCGTGCTATGCAGCAGGTCTCAGAAAACAAACATATTCCTGTCTAATTGAGATTTTGTATCATCTCCCCATTCCGTACACCAGCCTCTGTAAAAACCATTCTGCCCACTGCTTCTGTGAGTTAAATTGTTTTAGATTCCTCATACATGAAAACATGCAGTATTTATCTTTCAGTGTCTGACTTATTTTACTTAGAATAATGTTTTTCAGTTCCATTCATATTGTTGCAAATAATGGATTTTCTTCTTCATAAAGACTAAATAGTATTCCATTATATATGTGTGTATGTACACATACTCTCTACATTTTCTTTATCCATTCATCTGTTGATGGACACTTAAGTTGATTTCATGATTTGACTATTGTGAACAGTGCTACAGTTAACGTGAGAATGCAGACATCTCTTCAACAAACTGATTCAAATCTTTTGGATAAATATCAAGAGATGAGATTGCTGGATCATATAATTGTACTTTTGTTTTTCTCTCCTATTTATTTTTTATTAAGTTCTGGAATACATGTGCAGGATGTACAGATTTCTTACATAGGTAGATGTGTGCGATTGTGGTTTGCTGCACCTATTTTTTTGAGGAACCTCCATACAGTTTTCCATATGGCTTTACTAATTTATATTCCTATCAACAGTGTACAGGGAATACTCTTTTTCTCTTTTCTCCATACTCTTGACAACATGTCTTTTTGATAGTAGCCATTCTGGTAGATGTGAGATGATATCGTGGTTTTAATTTGCATTTCCCTAATGATGAGTGATGTTGAACATTTTTTCATGTATCAGCCATTTGCATATCTTAAAAAAAATTTTTTTTGTGACATAGCCTCAGCAGGTCCTGAGAACATGTGCCCCCATTTGTATATCTTTTGAAAAATGCTCTCTCAGTTCTCTTACCTATGTTTATTTTTTATTTATTTATTTATTTATTTATTTTATTGCATTTTGGGTTTTGGGGTGCATGTGCAGAACATGCAAGACATTTCCATAGGTACACACGTGGCAGTGTGTTTTGCTGCTTTCCTCCCCTTCACCCACATTTGGCATTTCTCCCCAGGCTATCCCTCCCCAGCTCCCCCCCCCCGGCTGGCCCTCCCCTCTTCCCCCCAGTAGACCCCAGTGTTTGATACTCCCTTCCCTGTGTCCATGTGTTCTCATTTTTCATCACCCACCTATGAGTGAGAATATGTGGTATTTCATTTTCTGTTCTTGTGTCAGTTTGCTGAGAATGATGTTCTCCAGATTCATCCATGTCCCTACAAACGACACGAACTCATCATTTTTGATTGCTGCATAATATTCCATGGTATATATGTGCCACATTTTCCCAAGCCAATCTATCATTGGTGGGCATTTGGGTTGATTCCAGGTCTTTGCTAATGTAAACAGTGCTGCAATTAACATACATGTGCATGTGTCCTTATAGTAGAACGATTTATAGTCCTTTGGATATATACCCAGTAATGGGATTGCTGGGTCAAATGGAATTTCTATTTCTAAGGCCTTGAGGAATCGCCACACTGTCTTCCACAATGGTTGAACTAGTTTACACTCCCACCAGCAGTGTTAAAGTGTTCCTATTTCTCCACATCCTCTCCAGCATCTGTTGTCTCCAGATTTTTTAATGATCACCATTCTAACTGGTGTGAGATGGTATCTCAATGTGGTTTTGATTTGCATCTCTCTAATGACCAGTGATGATGAGCATTTTTTCATATGTTTGTTGGCCTCATGTATGTCTTCTTTTGTAAAGTGTCTGTTCATATCCTTTGCCCATTTTTGAATGGGCTTGTTTGTTTTTTTCCTGTAAATCTGTTTGAGTTCTTTGTAAATTCTGGATATCAGCCCTTTGTCAGATGGGTAAACTGTAAAAATTTTTTCCCATTCTGTTGGTTGCCGATTCACTCTAATGACTGTCTCTTTTGCCGTGCAGAAGCTGTGGAGTTTGATTAGGTCCCATTTGTCTATTTTGGCTTTTGTTGCCAATGCTTTTGGTGTTTTCATCATGAAGTCCTTGCCTACTCCTATGTCCTGAATGGTTTTGCCTAGATTTTCTTGTAGGGTTTTTATGGTGCCAGGTCTTATGTTTAAGTCTTTAATCCACCTGGAGTTAATTTTAGTGTAAGGTGTCAGGAAGGGGTCCAGTTTCTGCTTTCTGCACATGGCTAGCCAGTTTTCCGAACACCATTTATTAAACGGAATTATTTCCCCATTGCTTGTTTTTGTCAGGTTTATCAAAGATTGTATGGTTGTAGATATGTTGTGTTGCCTCTGATGCCTCTGTTCTGTTCCATTGGTCTATATCTGTTTTGGTACCAGTACCATGCTGTTTTGATTACTGTAGCCTTGTAGTATAGTTTGAAATCCGGTAGTGTGATGCCCCCCGCTGTGTTCTTTTTGCTTAGAATTGACTTGGCTATGTGGGCTCTCTTTTGGTTCCCTATGAAGTTTAAGGTGGTTCTTTCGAGTTCTGTGAAGAAAGTCAATGGTAGCTTGATGGGGATAGCGTTGATTCTCTAAATTACTTTGGGCAGTATAGCCATTTTCACGATATTAATTCTTCCAAACCATGAACATGGAATGTTTCTCCATCTGTTTGTGTCCTCTCTTATTTCATTGAGCAGTGGTTTGTAGTTCTCCTTGAAGAGGTCCCTTACGTTCCTTGTGAGTTGTATTCCTAGGTATTTTATTCTTTTTGTAGCAATTGTGAATGGCAGTTTGTTCTTGATTTGGCTCTCTTTAAGTCTGTTATTGATGTAGACGAATGCTTGTGATTTTTGCACACTGATTTTATATCCTGAGACTTTGCTGAAGTTGCTTATCAGTTTCAGGCGTTTTTGGGCTGAGGCGATGGGGTCTTCTAGGTATACTATCATGTCGTCTGCAAATAGAGACAATTTGGCTTCCACCTTTCCTATTTGAATACCCTTTATTTCTTTTTCTTGCCTGATTGCTCTGGCTAGAACTTCCAGTACTATATTGAATAGGAGTGGTGAAAGAGGGCATCCTTGTGTAGTGCTGGATTTCAAAGGGAATGCTTCCAGTTTTTGCCCATTCAGTATAATATTGGCTGTTGGTTTGTCGTAAATAGCTTTTATTACTTTGAGATAGGTTCCACCGATACCAAGTTTACTGAGGATTTTTAGCATAAAGGGCTGTTGAATTTTGTCAAATGCCTTCTCTGCCTCAATTGAGATAATCATGTGGTTTTTGTTTTTGGTTCTGTTTATGTGGTGAATTACGTTTATAGACTTGCATATGTTGAAACCACCCTTGCATCCTTGGGATGAATCCTACTTGATCATGATGGATAAGTTTTTTGATGTCCTGTTGCAATTGGTTTGCCAGTATATTATTGAAGATTTTTGCATCTATGTTCATCATGGATATTGGCCTGAAGTTTTCTTTCCTTGTTGGGTCTCAGCCAGGTTTTGGTAACAGGATGATGTTGGTCCCATAAAATGATTTGGGGAGGATTCCCTCTTTTTGGATTATTTGGAATAGTTTCAGAAGGAATGGTACCAGTTCCTCTTTGTGTGTCTGGTAGAATTCGGCTGTGAACCCATCTGGACCTGGACTTTTTTTGTGTGGTAGGCTCTTAATTGCTGCCTCAACTTCAGACCTTGTTATTGGTCTGTTCATAGTTTCAGCTTCCTCCTGGTTTAGGCTTGGGAGGACACAGGTGTCCAGGAATTTATCCATTTCTTCCAGGTTTACTAGTTTATGTGCATAGAGTTGTTTGTAATATTCTGTGATGATGGTTTGAATTTCTGTGAAATCTGTGGTGATTTCCCCTTTATCGTTTTTTATTTTATCTATTTGGTTGTTCTCTCTTCTTTTTTATCAGTCTGGCTAGTGGTCTGTCTATTTTGTTGATCTTTTCAAAAAACCGGCTCTTGGATTTATTGATTTTTTTGAAGGGTTTTTCGTGTCTCTATCTCCTTCAGTTCTGCTCTGATCTTAGTTATTTCTTGTCTCCTGCTAGGTTTTGAGTTTTTTTGATCTTGCTCCTCTAGCTCTTTCAATTTTGACGATAGGGTGTTAATTTTGGAGTTCTCCACTCTTCTCATATGGGCACTTATTGCTATATATTTTCCTCTAGAGACTGCTTTAAATGTGTCCCAGAGATTCTGGTATGTTGTGTGTTCGTCCTCGTTGGTTTCGAAGAACTTCTTGATTTCTGTCTTCATTTCATTCTTTATCCAATCAACATTCAAGAGCCAGTTGTTCAGTTTCCATGAAGCTGTGCGATTCTGGGTTAGTTTCTGAATTCTGAGTTCTAACTTCATTGCACTATGATATGAGAGACTGTTTGTTATGATTTCCGTTCTTTTACATTTGCTGAGGAGTGATTTACGTCCAATTATGTGGTCAGTTTTAGAGTAGGTGTGATGTGGTGCTGAGAAGAATGTGTATTCTGTGGATTTGGGGTGGAGAGTTCTGTAAATGTCTATCAGGTTTGCTTGTTCCAGGTCTGAGTTCAAGCCCTGGTTATCCTTGTTAATTTTCTGTCTGGTTGATCTGTCTAATATTGACAGTGGAGTGTTAAAGTCTCCCACTATTATTGTGTGGGAGTCTAAGTCTCTTTGTAAGTCGTTAAGAATTTGCCTTATGTATCTGGGTGCTCCTGTATTGGGTCCATATATATTTAGGATCTTTAGCTCTTCTTGTTGTATCGATCCTTTTACCATTATGTAATGACCTTCTTTGTCTCTTTTGATCTTTGTTGCTTTAAAGTCAATTTTATCAGAGATGAGAATTGCAACTCCTGCTTTTTTTTGCTGTCCATTTGGTTGGTAAATCTTCCTCCATCCCTTTATTTTGAGCCTTTGTGTATCCTTGCCTGTGAGATGGGTTTCCTGGATACAGCACACTGATGGGTTTTGATTTTTTATCCAATTTGCCAGTCTCTGTCTTTTGATAGGTGCATTTAGTCCATTTACATTTAGGGTTAATATTGTTATGTGTGAATTTGATACTGCCATTTTGATGCTAGCTTACTGTTTTGCCCGTTAGTAGTTGTAGATTCTTCATTATGTTGATGCTCTTTAGCATTTAGTGTGTTTTTGGAATGGCTGGTACTGGTTGTTCCTTTCTATGTGTAGTGCCTCTTCAGGAGCTCTTGTAAAGCAGGCCTGTTGGTGACAAAATCTCTGAGTACTTGCTTGTTCGCAAAGGATTTTATTTTTCCTTCCCTTATGAAGCTTAGTTTGGCTGGATATGAAATTCTGGGTTGAAAGTTCTTTTCTTTAAGGATGTTGAATATTGGCCCCCACTCTCTTCTTGCTTGTAGGGTTTCTGCCGAGAGATCTGCTGTGAGTCTGATGGGCTTCCCTTTGTGGATGACCCGACCTTTCTCTCTGGCTGCCCTTAGTATTTTCTCCTTCATTTCAACCCTGGTGAATCTGACGATTATGTGCTTTGGGGTTGCTCTTCTTGCGGAGTATCTTTGTGGTGTTCTCTGTATTTCTTGGATTTGAGTGTTGGGCTGCCTTGCTAGGTTGGGGTAATTTTCCTGGATAATATCCTGAAGAGTATTTTCCAGCTTGAATTCGTTCTCTTCGTCCCCTTCTGGTACACCTATGAAACGTAGGTTAGGTCTCTTCAGATAGTCCCACATTTCTTGGAGACTTTGTTCATTCCTTTTTGCATTTTTTTCTTTAATCTTGGTTTCTCGTTTTATATCATTGAGTTGATCTTCGACTTCTGATATTCTTCTGCTTGTTCAATTCAGCTGTTGAAACTTGTGCATGCTTCGTGAAGTTCTCGTCTTGTGTTTTTCAGGTCCTTCAATTCATTAATATTCCTCTCTAAGTTATTTATTCTTGTTATCATTTCCTTGAATCTTTTTTCAAATCTTTTTTCAAGGTTCTTAGTTTCTTTGCATTGATTTAGAACATGTTCTTTTAGCTCACAGAAGTTTCTCATCATCCACCTTCTGAAGTCTGATTCCGTCATTTTGCCACAGTCATTCTCTGTCCAGCTTTGTTCCCTTGCTGGTGAGGAGTTTTGTTCCTTTGTAGGTGGTGAGGTGTTCTGGTTTTGGGTGTTTTTCTCCTTTTTGCGCTGGTTTCTTTCCAGCTTTGTGGATTTATCTATCTGTCGTCTGAGTAGTTGCTGACTTTTCGATTGGGTCTCTGAGTGGACACCCAGATTGTTGATGATGAGGTATTTCTGTTGCTTGGTTTTCCTTCTACCAGTCTAGCCCCTCCGCTGTACGACTGCTGAGGTCCACTCCAGGCCCTGCTTGTCTGGGGTGCACCTGTAGCAGCTGCAGAACAGTGAGGGATGCTACCAGTTTCTTCTGCTGCTATCTTTGTCCCAGAATGATGCCCGCCTAATGTCAGTCTGATCAGTCTTTTATGAGGTGACTCTGGATATACAGGGGTTCGGGAGCTGCTTGAGGAGACGGTCTGTACTTTATAGGAGCTCAAGTGCTGAGCTGTGAGGTTCGTTGTTAATTCAGGGCTGTTAGGGTGCTACATTTATGTCTGCTGCAGCAGAACTTATAAAACCCCTCTTTTTCCTCAGATGCTCTGTCTCAGGGAGTTGGGGCTTTCTTTGTGAGTGTCCGTTGCACTATCCTGCCCAGGTAGGAGGCAGTCTAGTCACTATTTGCCTGCCGAGGCTCCGCCATGCTGATGTGGGGTCCGCCCTGTTGCTGCGGGCTCCACCCTGCTGCCACGGGCTCTGCCCTGTGGTGGAGTCTCTCTGTTATGGCGGGTTGCCTCGGCAATGGCAAGCTGCGTCAGCAATGGGAGTGTAGCTCAGTGGGGGCGGATTGCCTCGGTAATGGCGGACGCCCTCCCCCACTGAGCTGCACCGTCCTGAGCTGCACCGTCCTGGGTTCAGCTGTGCCTGCAGTGAAACTCTCCACCCGGAGCATTTTGAATTGCCGTTTTGTTTTTCCCTGTGGGGGTGAAACCCACTGAGCCTGCTCACCTCGCTCCCTGCCTCAGAGTGCCTTTCTTTTTTTTTTTTTTTTAAGTTGAACGGATGGCTCTCTCCCAGGTGTTTCGGTTGCCCACTGTTAGGGCACCGGGATCTGTGTGATTTCCCATGCAGTGAGCCACTGCACTGGCTCCAACGCCACTTCCCAGGAATCTCCTGGTCTGGCTCACTGTCCAAGTCCCGTTTAATCGATGGATATGCTAATCTGCCCTCCCAAATCGCAGATTGCCAGTTTAGCAGGGCACCCGGGCCAGTGTGTTTTGTGCGGATTGTTGCGGAGTGCTGCTGCGCTGCGGCGCCGGCTGAAGTGGCCGCAACAGCCAAAACAGCTGCGCTTGCGTCCTGTGTCTCTACACCTGGGAATTTCCCCATTCTGTGGGGAACAAAGATCCGTCTGGAAATGCGGCTTTGACTCACCCTCGGAGCGTTCACTGAGAGCTGCAATCCTGAGTTGTTCTTACCACGCCATCTTGAATCCTCCCCCTCTTACCTATTTTTAAATTGAGTTTTTTGTTTTCTTGCCATTGAATTGTTTGAGTTCCGTTTGTACTTCATATCTGTGGGCTTGAAAATCCATGGATTCAACCAACCACGGAGTGAAAATATTAGAGAAAAAAACTGTACAAAAATAATAAGTTATATAAAATTTTAAAATATAGCATAACAGCTATTTGCTTAGCATTTATATTGTATTAGGTATTATAAATAATCTAGAGATGATTTAAAGTGTATGGGAGTGTATGATTTAAAGTGGATAGGTTATATGCTAGTACTTTGCCATTTTTAATTAGGGACTTGAGCATCTGCAAATTTTGATATGCATCAGAGTCCTGGAACCAATTCCCCTGTGGATGCTGGCAGGATGACTCTATTTTAGATATTGACTCCTTATCCCAAGTATGGCTGGGCTTGCAGATATTTCCTCCAAATCCATAGGTTGTCTCAGCACACTTTTTTTTTTTTTGAGAAGGGGTCTCATTCTGTCACCCAGGTTGGTGTGCATTGGCATGATCTCTGCTCACTGCAATCTCCATCTCCCAGGCTCAAGCAGTCCTCCTACTTCCACTTCTTGAATAGGTGAGACCACAGGTGCGTGCCACCACACCCAGCTAATTTTCTGTATTTTTGGTATATAATAGAGTTTTGCCATATTGACCAGGCTGGGCTTGAACTCCTGAACTCAGGTGATCCACCCACCTCGGCCTCCCAAAGTACCTCGATGATAGGCATGAGCCACTATCCCCAGCCTAGCATACTGTTATTTCTTTTGTTGTGCAGGAGCTTTTTAGTTTAATATAGTCTCATTTGTCTAGTTTTGCCTTTATTGCCAGTGCTCTTTTGGTGTCAGATTAAAAAAAAAAGGCGTTGCCCAGTCCCATGTTGTGTTATTTTTTCATGTTGTAGTTTTACAGTTTCTGATCTCATGTTTAAGTCTTTGAATCCATTTTGAGTTAATTTTTGTACCATAACTGGTATGAATAAAGGTCCATTTTCATTGTTCTGCATGTAGATAACCAGTTTGGAAATAAGTTTTTAATAAAATTTTGTAACTGGATATTTTAGGATACAGATGGTTAGTAAATTGTAAATACAGCAGTATTTTTTTCCAGCTATTTTGTTCTTGTTACCTTGTTTTAAGTTTTATCTCAAAGCCATTGTATGGCCTAGAATAATGGGGTGAGAATAGGAGCTTATAAACTAAGTCTTTCATTTACAGATGTGTTATATATATGCTTTTTGCCAGAAATGCAAAAGCTGTTAAGTCTCTTCAAGTTTACATCTGAGAAACATTGTGTCTTCTAAGCTAATGATATTGCCTTGTTGATATGCAACAGAATTGAGTGTCAGGAATCATGTTATTCTTTTTCTGTCCATGAAGGCAGATGTATGTGGCTTTAGGTTATAATATATGTTACTCTTTTTTCCCCTTTGAAATCTTACTGGGTTTTTACTTTGAAGATTTTTAAAATTTTGATTTTGCTTCCATTCCTTACAAATTTTGTCTGGTATAGTATATTATAAATACAATTTAAGCTATATGAAAATAGCAGTGGTGCTGGGCATGGTGGCCCATGCCTGTAATCCTAGCACTTGTGGATCACCTGAGGTCAGAAGTTTGAGACCAGCCTGGCCAACATGGCAAAACCCCATCTCTACTAAAAATACAAAAATTATCCGGGTGTGGTGGCACACACCTGTAGTCCCAGCTACTCGGGAGGCTAAGGCAGGAGAATCACTTGAAGCTGGAAGTTGGAGATTGCAGTGAGCCGAGATTGCACCACTGCACTCCAGCCTGGGTGACAGAGTGAGACTCCATCTCAAAAAAAAGAAAGAAAGAAAAAAAAAAAAAAACTTAAAAAAATTAAAAAGGCAGTGGTTTCTTTGGATTGCAATTATCAGGGTGACAAATGAAGGTACTTCTATCGGAAACCTAAACCATGAACTTTGTGGAATTTTAGAAATGCCCTTTGTTATAGGACTTGTCAGAGTGTTCTACTAAACAGTAAACTCAGAGTCCGGGCATGGTGACTCATGCCTATAATCTCAGTGATTCGGGAGGCCGAGTGGGGAGGACTCTTGGGCCAAGACCAGACTGGGCAACATACTGAGACCTTATCTCTAAGAAAAACAAAAAGTATCTGGGCATGGTGATGTGTGCCTGTAGTCCCAGCTACGTAGGAGGCTGAGGTGGGAGGATTGCATAAACCAGGAGTTTAAAGCTGCAGTGAGGTATGATTATGCCATTGCACTCCAGCCTGGGCAACAGAGTGAGACCCTATCGCTATTTAAAAGAAAAGTAAAAAGGCCAGGAGCCGTGGCTCACACCTGTAATCCCAGCACATTGGGAGGCCAAGGCGGGTATATCACCTGAGGTTAAAAGTTCAAGACCAGCTGGGCCTACATGGTAATACCCTGTCTCTACTAAAAATACAAAAATTAGCTGGGTGTGGTGGCACAAATCCCAAATTCCGGCTGCTTTGGAGGCGGAGGCATAAGAATCGCTTGAACCTGGGTGGTGGAGGTTGCTGTGAGCCAAGATTGTGCCACTAACCCAGAGCATTTGCACTTGGTCTTGTAATTTAAAGGACTTTATCTGTCCATTTATTAAAACTTTTTTTTAATCTGTAAAAAATTTATTTATTTTTTTTGTAGAGACAGGGTTTTACTGTATTGCTAAGGCTGGTCTCAAACTCCTGGTCTCAGTGATCCTACTGTCTGCTTCCCAGAGTGTTGGGATTACAAGTGTAAGCCACCATCCCTGGTGTAAAAAATTTTTACATTGTGCCCATTGAGTTAAACAAGTTCAATTTACTTCAAATACATGTTTAAAATTTAAAAAATATATGTTTAGTTCTTTTTACTTCTGTAATTTAAGAATTCATTTTTCAGTTAGATCTTGGGGACTTTATTTTTGTTTAAGTTGTGCCTTTTTTACTGAATAATAATTTCAGCGCTAATCCACTGCATGAGTAACCCAAATATTTCAATTTTTTTTTGAGAAGGAGTCTCACTCTATTGTCGAGGCTGACATGCAGTGGTGTGATCTCAGCTCACTACAACCTTTGCCTCCCAGGTTCAAGGAATTCTCATGCCTCAGCCTCCCAAGTACCTGGGATTACAAGCGTCAGCCACCACAAAACCTGGCTAATTTTTGTATTTTTAGTAGAGATGGGGTTTCACCCTGTTGGCCAGGCTCGTCTTAAACTGCTAAGTTTCTTCTATGAAGATAGTCATTCATTGTTGGAAACTTAAATTTATACAAGGAGTTAAACAGTTATCGAGTAAATAGGGTCTTTTATGTGATATCAGTATATGACTTGTTTTTGGAATATATAATTATCGTTTAAAAAACTTGGTTTCTTGGCCAGGCACAGTGGCTCATGCCTATAATCCCAGCACTTTGGGAGGCCGAGGTGGACAGATCGCTTGAGCCCAGGAGTTCAAGTCCAGCCTGGGCAACATGGTAAAACCATGTTGCTACTAAAAATACAAAAAGTAGCCAGGCATGGTGAGTCATGCCTGCCTATAGTCCCACCTACTCAGGAGGTTCAAGTGGGAGGATCACTTGAGGCTGGGGAGGCAGAAGTTGCGGTGAGTCAAGATTGTGCCACTCTATTTCAGTGTGGCTCACAGAGCAAGACCCTATCTCAAATAAATAAATATAAAAATTAAAAACTTGGTTTCTTTGAGATATAATTTACATGCAACAAGATGACATTTTAAGTGTATAATTTGAGGTTTTGTTTTCTTTTAAAATCAGCGGAATGGGTATAATTTCAATTAAAATTCAGGGTTTTTTTGTTTGTTTTATTTCATTTTGGTTTTTTTTTGGAGACAGTTTCATTCTTGTCACCCAGGCTGGAGTGCCGTGGTGCAATCTCGGCTCACCACAACCTATGCTTCCCAGGTTCAAGTGAATCTCCTGCCTCAGCCTCTCGAGTAGCTTGGATTATAGGCATGCACCACACACCTAGCTAATATTTGTATTATCTGAGATGGGGTTTCACCATGATGACTAGGCTGGTCCCAAATTCCTGACCTCAGGTGATCCACCTGCCTCAGCCTCCCAAAGTGCTGGGATTACATGCGTGAGCCACTGCGCCCAGCAAAATTCAGTAATTTTAAGTGTTCGATTTAATGAGTTTTTAAAACAGCTTTATTGAGGTATAATTTATATTTTATAAGAGTTAGATTTTATGGGGACAGTTTAAGTTTTAGTAAGTTTATGTAGTCATGCAGACTGTCACTGAAATCTGATACTAAGACACTTTTATAACATGCAGACATTCCCTTCTTGCCTTTTTGCAGTCAGAATCTGCTTCCAGCTTCAGGAAACCAAGAAACTGCTTTTTCTAATAACACAGTTTTACATTTTCTAGAAATTTTGTACAGATGGAATCATACTCTTCTGTCTGGCATTGTGTTTTTGAGACTGTACATGTTGGATATATCAGTAGTTTGTTTTTATTGCTGAATTCCATTTTTTGTTTATCCATTCCTAGCTAAAGGATAGCATATGGTTTTAGACTATTATTAATAATGCTCCTATGCATACTCATTACAGATCTCTCTTTGTGAATTTTACCGATAAAAATATGTTTCTTTCTTTCTCTTGTGTGAAATGGCTCAGTCATATGGTAACTACATGTTTAACTTTTTAAGAAATGCCAGACTCTACAATTTCACATTCTCATCAGCGTTGTATAGGGGTTCCCGTTCCTTCACATTCTCTCCAGTGCTTAATATTGTTACTTTTTAATTTTAGCCATCTTATTGTTTGTAGTGGTATTTCGTTGTATATTGTTTAAACGGCAATATTGAGATAGAAATCTCATACTCTACAGTTCATCTGGTAACAGAAAGGGGTCCTGATTCAGACCCCAGAGAGGGTTCTTAAATCTTTCATGAGAAGGAATTTGGGGCGAATCCCTAGAGTAAAGTGAAAGAAAGTTTATTAAGACAGTAAAAGAATGAAAGAATGGCTAATCCATAGGCAGAACATGACACCAGCATGTTACTTCTTGATTATATGCTAAACAAGGGGTGGATTATTCATGAGTTTTCCAGGAAAGGGGTGGGCAGTTCGCAGAACTGAGGGTTCCTTCCCTTTTTAGACCATAGAGGGTAACTTCCTGATGTTGCCCTGACATTTGTAACCTGTCATGGCACTGGCAGTAGTGTCTTTTAGCATGCTAACGTATAATGAGCAGTGAGCACCACCCTAAGTCACTTTCATCGCCATCTTGATATTGGTGGGATTTGGCTGGCTTCTTTACCCTAATCTGTTTTGTCAGCAGAGCCTTTGTTGCCTGACTTTGTGCTGACCTCCTATCTTACCCTGTGACTTAGAATACCTAACCTCCTGGGAATGCAGCCCAGTAGGTCTCAGCCTTATTTTACCCAGCCCCTATTCAAGATGGAGTTGCTCTTGTTCCAATGCTTCTGACACATCCATTTCAAGTGTGCAAATTCAATGGATTTTAGTATATTTAGAGTTGTACAACCATCACCACAATTAATTTCCATCATCCCTCAAGAGAAACTTGCATGCCTTGGCCATAATACTCCCACCCATTCACCCCCAGTTTTAGGCAACCACTGGTCTACTTTCCATCTATATTTGCCTTTTCTAGATACTTCATAAATAGTATCATACAGTATGTGGTCCTTTGCTGCTAACTTCTTTAAATCCTGTTTGCAGGGTTAATCTATGTTGTAGCATGCATCACTCCTTGTTTCATATAGGATTATACAACTTTTAATAAATTCATCAGTTGAACATTTGGATTTTTTCTACTTTTTTTTGCTATTATGAATGCTGCTGCTATGAATATTTTTGTACACGTTTTGTGTGGTGTTTGTAGATGTATGTCTATTTTTTTTTTGGTGTATACCTAGGAGTAGAATTGCTGATATGATAACTCTATGTTTAGCCTTTTGAGGAATTGCTATACTGTTTACATTGTGTTATTGGAATGTTTCCATTTGGCATTCCTAAACTCACTAATATGCAACAACATAGATTTTATTTATTTATTTATTTATTTTGACCAAGTCTCTCCCTGTGTCCCAGGCTGGATTGCAGTGTCGTGATCTTGGCTCACTGCAATCTCCCCCTCCCAGGTTTAAGCGATTCTCCTGTCTCAGCCTCCTGAGTAGCTGGGATTACAGGTGTGCACTACCACACTCAGCTAATTTTTATATTTTTAGTAGAGATGGGGTTTTACGATGTTGGCCAGGATGGTCTCCATCTCCTGACCTTGTGATCCACCAAATTGATATCCATTAGATACAGGGGTCGTGGTGCATTTTTATGATTTCTTACTAAGAAATCCTAGTTATCTGTAGACAGAATTGATTATCATATTGAATTGGTCTTCCTCCTTTACCCCCTCAAAAACACTGCAGATATTTACATTTGATCAATTGTCTCATTTTTCTTTTTTATAGAATAAGAAAGTTAGCCTGAGTTTTGTGAAAAACCAGAGAAGAGAAACTAAAAGGACAGTAGACAAGGGTTTTCCAGTTTGCATAATGTAAGTTCTTTTCACTTTTCTTGGCTTGAATCTTGTGTTAGCTGACAAAGCCGTTTCTATGGAAACAGATTGTTTAACCTCTTAGAATGTCACAGGAATGCTGATCACTTAAGATGAGACTTCCCAGCTGCTGGTCAAAGGGCATTACTTACTGGAGAAAGAGGGGAAGGATGAATTCAAAAAATTCTAGAGTGCTGGACACGAGTGTAGGCTGAACATGTTTATGCATATGAAGTATATCTCTTCCATTTTCCTCTAAAAATTAAGATGCTGATAATACAGGAAATTGGATTTCTGCTGACCTATCTTGATTCTCAGCTCTTACACAGATGGTTCTACTTGTTGGTACCCTTTTCAGTGAACCTGTACCCCTTAGGCCATCTCAGTCCCTACAGTCTCAGTCATTTGCACTTGTTGTGAAGCTTATTTAGCTTCCTTTTGCCCCTTTCTCCCGCAACTAAAACCCTTTCTCCCCAGTTTGAGGTTAGCATTGAAACAGCTTTGGCATGCCAGTCTGAAAATTTTTCTTACTTTGTGTACTATGTAAAGATTTTTGTATTTGTTTTCTAGCAGGGATGGGAACAGGGATTCTGATGAGGATTTGAAATGTAATCCTTTGAAGCTTTCTTTTTTTTTTTTTCCCCAAACTTTTAATTGGAGAGTTGAAAAGAAAAGAATTAGGGCCTGTGTCTGGTAACTGTGCTATCTTCATTACCAGATTCTGAACTGTCAAATGATTTTTTATTTATTTTTATTTTATTTTTTTAGAGAGGGTGAGTGCAGTTGCTTTGGACTGGGAGGACTCTTTTACTTTTATGATATGTATAGAGTACATGTATGAGCTAGCATATTTATGGAGTGCTTGCTTAAAAATTATAACAATCTTAGTGCTAAAACTATAGGATACAGCATAATGTTTCTTTGATTCTGGAAGAACTTTAGGATCTTTCATGGCCCTCAATGAATTAACTTGTTAGCATTATAGAGTCTTCTTGGAGTGTTAAATGATGAAGTAAGTATTTAACAAGGTAGTCTGGAAAGATTTGAAGAATTAGGGACTTGAGGGAGGTCTTGAAGGTAGAAATCAATGGAAAAGTATTTAGCAAGTCAGAAAGAAAAAAGATACGGGATAGACACAAATGAGGAAGGTAAATTAGAAGGCTCATGCAGGTGAGTAGTAAAAGGTATAGCTGGAAAGTTTGGATTTATCCTGTGAGTTTGGACTTTATGCTCAAGTGTGAAAGCCATCAAAAGTTCTGAACAGAGGAGTGGTTTGCTCATATACTTAATTAAGCGTATTACTTAACAGATATCATGGCTATAGAGGTGAACAAGACAGATCCCTGCCAATTAGATAATTTACCTGTGTGATCTACAGTCATCTTGAAATTAATGTGTCTAAACCCATTTTCCCTTTAATTTCCTTCTATCTGATTCTCCATCATAGTTAGTGACATTGTCGTCTACCTAGTAAGCCAAGGATAGTACTTAAGAGTGATGGTTCTGGACTCGCACTGCCTGCGGGCAATACTACAGATCCAGAGATGGGTCAACCTGGTTCTTAACTTCGAGGAGCTTCTTCTAGTCTGATGAGATAGAAAGGCAGATATATAAGTAGCTGTAGTCCGGCTTGATCAAGAATGTGACAGGGATTGTAGGATTCCAGAGGGAGATATATTTGAGCTCAGACTTAAAAGGAGAGTAGGCAAAGATTAGATCCTAGGCAGACTGGTTCTGGAGGCTGTTCTCTTAAAAATGTCTCGAGTGACTGGATGGCTATAGTAACGTTGGTTAGAACTGAAAACGGGGAGAGGATTAAAGAGAAAGGAGGTTAAAGGGAAATAAGAGTTTAATTTTGGCCATATTAATTTCTAGATTCTTATGGGAAATTCTGATAGAATAATGATTCAAGGATCTTGTCTTAATAACTGTAGTATCTAGCCAGGGGTAAATAATTAAATTTATGTGCTCGCTTCAGTAGCACATATACTAAAATTGGAAAAATATAGAGAAGATAAGCATGGCCCCTGTGCAAGGATGACACACAAATTCGTGAAGCGTTCCATATTATTATTTTTTAATTAAAAAAAATTATGTACATATCATTCCTCTATTTAATTTAATTTATTTTTGTTTTGAGATGGAGTTTCGCTCTTGATGCCCAGGCTGGAGTGCAATGACGCGATCTCAGCTCACCACATCCTCTGCCTCCTGAGTTCAAGTGATTGTCCTGCTTCAACCTCCTGAGTAGCCGGAATTACAGGCATGCGCCACCACGACCAGCTAATTTTATATTTTTAATAGAGACAGGGTTTCTCCATGTTGGTCAGGCTGATCTTGAACTCCTGACCTCAGGTGATCCACCTGCCTCAGCCTCCCAAAGTGCTGGGATTATAGGCATGAACCACTGTGCCCGGCCACTCCTCTTTTTTAAATCTTTGATGACTCTCTTTTTCCACAGAATTAAGGATTTAAGACTTTTCATAAGATGGACCCAATCAAACTTTCTAGTCATATCTTCCACTACCCTATTTTAGTTCGACTAGCCTTATTTGTACTTTCCCCTTACACCTTTCGTCTTCCTACCTTTGATTCATATGGCTCCTTTCTTATTTCTCCATCTTGTCTTGAAGGTCTACTTCAAACCTCGTTTCTTATCTACAAAATGGGCATATTTGGATCTACTTCTGGAGCTGTAATGAGGAATAAATGAGTGAATATTGTGTGAAGTGCTTGCAGTATTGGCTGGCACATAAAGAAGTGCTTAGTAAATGTTAGCTATAGTTATTGTAGTTGTCACTATACTACTACTACTAATCCTATTCCTACTACTACTACTTCCTCCTCCTCCTCTACCTTTCTCTTACTCACTTTTTTTTTGCTCTCCTATATGAAATACTAAGTTCTACTGATTCTGTAACCTTTCTTTCTCTCTGTCTCTCTTTTCTTTTCTTTATTTTTCCTCCCTTCTTCCCTCCCTGCCTCCCTTCCTTCTTTCCTACCTACCTACCTACCTACCTATCTCACTCTGTCTCTCAGGCTGGATTGCAGTGGCACGATCTTGGCTCACTACAACCCCTGCCTCCTGGGTTCAAGTGATTCTCATGCCTCAGCCTCCCGAGTAGCTGGGACTATAGGAACAAGCCGCCATACCTGGATAATTTGTTTACATTTTTGCATTTTTTCATAGAGATGGGGTTTCACCACATTGCCCAGGCTAATCTCAAACTCCTGGTCTCAAGTGATCCACTGCCTCAACCTCCCCAAATGCTGGTATTATAGGCATGAGCTACCGTACCTGGTCTATAACCTATGTATTTCTTGAATATAACTTATTCATTCTCATTGTCCTACTTGAGCACCCTATTTCTGATAGGTGCTTTCAGTCTGGTCTCATTGCCACCCTTCTATAAAAATGAATGTGATTACATCATCCCCTGCTTAAAATCTTTTAATTATTCTTACTATTTTCAAGGTAAAGATCTAAAACTCTTCTCAGTATGGCCTCCTGCTTGCCTTTCCAGTTTTATCGTTATTGATGTACAGCATATTCCCATTGTCCCATCCAGTTTATTGTATTCTATTCTGTTTTCTGAAAGCACCATTCTGTCATACTCCTCCTTCCTAGAGGTCATGTGAGCCTGTCTGCCTGGAGTAGACCTTTCTGCTAGCTGGCTAATTTTTAGTTGCCCTTTGATATACAACTCAGAGAAATGTATCCTTATGTTTTGAGTGTTTCCTACCACCTTTTACCACAGACCAAGTTTTATAGTTCATTGTCTGATATTCCGAGTTGAACAGATATTTATTGGACATTTCTTTTGATATATTAGGCTAAGCACTGGAGCTATGAAAGTAAGACATGAGCCCTGACTCTAACAAATTTAGAATCTGATGAGGAGATTGGGGAAAAATAATCATTTATTTTCTTTGCTTTCTCTCCCAGTAGACTGAACATTCCTGGGGAGATAACCAAATGAAATTTAAAGCAGATTACTACCAGGTTGCAGAAGTTTTTCTGAAAGCAAAGATTGGATCCAGATATACAAGTGTGATAACAAATAGTCCAAGCATGAGAATTTTGACCTGGCCTGGTCTATCTTGCATGACCTCTAATTTTCCCCATAGTATAATGAATATGGACACAGATGTAGACCTTGTAAGCCAAATTTTATATTTCAGATCATAATTGTATATATATATATCTAATATATATCAGTTTAAAATGCATCATTTATTATTAAATTTGATTTTTAATATCCAGTAATTGTTATAGCGAGGGTTGAGGGTTTTAATTTTCTGAAAATATGTACACTCCTCGATTTTTAAAATTAAGCATAACACTGCAGTAACTCCTACATAATTTTCTGCTTACTTGTAAGGAAAAACGTTTAAAAAGCTGAATTTGCATTTGCATATAGTCAGTGCCTAACATAAATCAAATAGCTGGCATGTTAATGAAAAAGAAGGCACTCTAATGGTAAATAAGGTACTTATGTGTATAGATCACATTTAGAAAGAAAGAAGCCAAAAGTTGGATGAAAGACAGAAAACTCTACCAAAATTTTTGTGCAAAGGTAGTTTTAATAATGGCTCATGTAACTGACATCCATTTTCCTGATTGTTGGATTAGTGGTTTTCCTGATAGTCTAGTTGGGTTTGTATTAAGCATTTTGTCTTCTGTCCTTATTTGCACTATGACCCAAGATATTTGAGAGAAGATTGGCTGGCACTAGGAATATTGTCTGAAAACCTGGCTTTTGCTTAGTTGGCATTGTGCTCTAACCACCTGTTTACTAAAGTGATGCCCAACTCGAGGTAGTAGGTTTATTATTGTAAGTATTATTGCTCTTGAGTGAGAGGGGGGAAAAAAAAAGGCTAATTAAATTTAAAGTGTGGGTTTACACATATGTAAACAATCTGCCTATTTATGCCTGAGAAATAGCTTAATGAAAAGCCAGAGTTATCTGGTAAAGTATTTTTATTTTCTAAAATATGCTGAAAGATTTTTAAAATACGAGAATCATGTTAATACTGGCAATTAATGTAAGTATACATTATCTCTCGTGAAACTCAGAACAGTCAATCCTATGAATAAAGTTTCCAGGTGAATCTTGGTCAAAGAGAAAACGGTCTTAAATCATAAAACTAGAGGATTAAAAATTCAGTTATCTTCCTGTTTACTGTGATCTTTTTGCTATACGGTATGACTCTCAAAAGTTTTTGAGTGGTAACAGACACTACCATTTTCTATAACTGAATCCTTGTGGAGTTAACCCCCAATTTTTTTTTTTTTTTTTTTGAGACGGAGTTTTGCTGTTGTTACCCAGGCTGGAGTGCAGTGGCGCGATTTTGGCTCACTGCAACCTCCGCCTCCTGGGTTCAGGCAATTCTTCTGCCTCAGACTCCTGAGTAGCTGGGACTCCAGGCATGCACCACCATGCCCAGCTAATTTTTTTGTATCTTTAGTAGACACGGGGGTTTCACCATGTTGACCAGGATGGTCTCAATCTCTTGACTTCGTGATCCACCCACCTCGGCCTCCCAAAGTGCTGGGATTACAGGCTTGAGCCACCGTGCCCAGCTTTTTTTTTTTTTTTTTTTTTTTTTAGATGGAGTCTCGCTCTGTCACTCAGGCTGGAGTGTAGTGGTGTGATCTCAGCTCACTGCAGCCTCCACCTCCACCTCCCAAGTTCAAGCAGTTTTCCTGCCTCAGCCTCCT
Source organism: Callithrix jacchus (assembly GCF_049354715.1). Lineage (NCBI taxonomy): Eukaryota > Metazoa > Chordata > Mammalia > Primates > Cebidae > Callithrix > Callithrix jacchus. The sequence goes on from NC_133509.1 coordinate 102,274,011, forward strand.
TAGTAGGTGGGATTACAGGTGCCTGCCACCACAACTGGCCAATTTTTGTTTTTGTTTTTTTTTTTAATAGAGACAGGGTTTCGCCGTTTGCTAGGCTGGTCTCGAACTCCTGACTTCAGGGGATCCACCTGCCTTGGCCTCCCAAAGTGCTGGGATTACAGGTATGAGCCACCGCACCCAGCCCAATCTTTTTTTTTCCTTAAATAGGACCAGTTATAAAGACTGATAACCCATGTAATCCTTGTCTCAATGTAGTTTTGTCTTGTAGCTGCCTCAGCTGCTAATTGAAGTTTGGGGGTGTTCTTCATCTCAAAAACTCGTAAACATGAATGAATTATCCTCCAGAATACTGCTTATATTTCAAATGAGGTACAAACATGGCTGCTATATGCCAAATCAGTTGATCATTCATCAGTTTCTTTAGTGGTTAGCTAGTAAGTTATTTCAATCCCATGTTTACTGTTGAGCATAAGGTACTGTGTTATGACAACTACTAAAAGATGATTAAAGCACCTTTTTATGTTTTAAGCAAGCAGCCTGTTCCCTACCAAGCTAATACTGCAGACTTTTTACCTTCCCACTTTGCTAAACTTTCCAGCACTACATATCATTTTTCTTAGCTTTAAAATTGAATAGTATGTTTCACGTTCTTGGAAGGGGACTATTTGGGGGAGAGGGGAATCTTGATTTCCTCACCATTATCTGTAAAAATGAAAATACTTAATCTACATAGCAAAATAATATTATATACTTACTATTTTCTATGTTATATGGAGATTAGAAGTAGGCTATGTAAAAACTTGCTTTTATATTGTAATTCTTATACTTTTTTCCCCCGTCTTTCCCCTTAGATTTCCTTCATGGATACTTTTTCATAGCATTATTATGTGATGTGAGAAGTTTTTTTTTTTTTTTTTTTTTTGAAGTAACATGGATTTTATACTACAGAATCAAGAGAATTGGCCATTAGGAAAAATTGATTTGTAAAAAGTGGTACAGGTTTTTATAGATAACCATGACAACATCCCATATGAATGGGCATGTTACAGAGGAGTCAGACAGCGAAGTAAAAAATGTTGATCTTGCATCACCAGAGGAACATCAGAAGCACCGAGAGATGGCTGTTGACTGCCCCGGAGATTTGGGCACCAGGATGATGCCAATACGTCGAAGTGCACAGTTGGAGCGTATTCGGCAACAACAGGAAGACATGAGGCGTAGGAGAGAAGAAGAAGGGAAAAAGCAAGAACTTGACCTTAATTCTTCCATGAGACTTAAGAAGCTAGCCCAAATTCCTCCAAAGACGGGAATAGATAACCCTATGTTTGATACAGAGGAAGGAATTGTCTTAGAAAGTCCTCATTATGCTGTGAAAATACTAGGTAAGTAAAAATAGAGGGATAATAGAAAACGTTTTGCTTTAATTTATCTGTGCGGTATAATGTATATGGGAAGGAAGCGGATTTAAGAGAATGTAAGTAATGTCAATTTGAATTTCAGACCAAGATCTTTTGTTTTCTTGGAAACGCCATGTAACTATTGTTTATTGTTATCAACATAGAGCTAAAAGCATGTGACTTAAATGTTCAGTCACTGTAATATGTTTTTTAGATATTAAAGAGTTCTACATGTGGCCTTAATATTTAAAGCCTTGAAATTTACCTTTTATATAAAACTCACAAACTTTAAGCAAAATACTAAAAAACAATTTTCAGATTTTGAATTTCTGATTTCCTTAAAGTTTGTAAAATTGTAATGAAATTAGTAACTATAGTTTAAATTCTTCGATTTTTAAAATTAATGATTGTCAGTAAAAAGAACTGTTATTATTCATATAGCATCATAAACATAAAAATGGTATTTTCTATATATCCCCAAATTCTGTTCTATGGAAAAAAAAAAAGAATTCTGTGACCAAATGCATTTTGAGAATTCTGGGCTAAATAAGCTAAGTAGCTTCTGATTACAGGTCTTCTCATAGCTGTTAGAATGTTAGTAGGCATTGTGAATCTACAAGGGAAGTTGGTGTCAAACTTAGAATATTTAATCATTGAATTTACCACCCGTCCTTCTTGCACGTGTACATACACCTAAGGACTCACTGAACTAGTGTTAGGAGTGCATTTAATTTTTCGGTGGTTTGCTATTTTTTAGGTATGAAAAAAGAGTTATTTCTACTTTTTTGTAGAATGAGAGAGTTTTTATTGTCAGTGTCATTTTGCCATTCATTTAAGCGTCTGTTGAGTCTGTACTAAGTGTTTTAGCAAACATTGTTTCATGTAATAAAATAATCTTGCTAACAGTACTCTCTAATTTCCATTTTGGAGATAAAGAAATTGAACCTTAGTTAAACAACTTTTTAAAGACACCAGTGGTAGAGCCAAGTTTGAATTTGCCAGATCTGATGTTGATGTACTGCACAAAGTGAAAGGTTTGCCTGGAAACCAATACCCAGCCAGAACTTCAATCACCAGGCCAGAGCTGTGGCTACCCAAAATAGATCACCTTTTTCCAATTTGCCCAAAGATACCATGTATATGGCAGATTTGTTCCTCAGTAAGTCTCTATTCCAAGTTTGGAGCAGTTTCTACTACATCACCTCATCTGCTTTTCTTTGTTATAAATTTTTGTTCAGGATCCACATTTCATATGTACATGCTTCTCTGTGTTTTAAGAAATCATAGATATGTGTTTGGTCATAGTAAAGTCTGCTAAATGCCTTCAGATATTATGATTACAGTGAAAGCTAAAAGATTACATATTTTTCTAATGCATTTATGTGAAGGAATTTTATGTTAAGGAATTTTATGTTCTTTTTTCCTGAGGGTTTTGTTAGAGTAAAAATACTTCATCCCTGATTACTTCTTACTAGTCTTCATTTCCCACCACTCTATTATTATTTATTAAAATATTCTGAATATATTCTATTGGAAAAAGTTTGTCACATCTGTTGCAAACCTGGATTGATTCTTCTGTTTTTCTGTTTACATTCCCTTAAGATTAATGTATTGTCCATGTCCATTTGGTTTACTTAGAATCAGGCATTAAGTATCCATCTGATAGGTAATATTCATGTAATCACAGTAAAGAAACAAATATAGCTTCAGCCAGATTCACTTAGTAAGGGAAAAGATTTGGGTTTATGGTTTTGTTTTGCCTAAGCACAGAAAATTAGATCATTTCTCTTAACTTTTTTTTTTTTTTGGCTTTTTCCTTTTTCTGTTTGTATTGCTGACTTTTCTACAAATTCAGATTAAAGGATACCTCTATTCCAGTGTGTAATCCGCTGTGGTTTTAAAAAATACCTTTGTGTGGTTCTTGAATTTAAGGCAGTTTTATATATTTTATTTTAAAGTAATTTGAAATGTCATACCAGGTATTTGTAATTCATTTCTTGGACAAGAGAATGTGTTTTGAGAAATAAATGATAGATTTTATGTTAATATATTCAACACAAATATCTGTTATGTAAGAATCATGAGAAATTAGCATATAGTTTGTTGTTGTCAGTCATAGCCTCAGGTTTTTAAGTTTTTGTTAAAAATGAAGTGTAAAAGCTTTTTACCAAACTTTTTTTTTCTTGTTCATAATCTGCTAACACATCAAACTGTAAGAGAAGTACTCCCTGAACATTGTGTCTCCTTGCTAGTATTTGATTAATACCCATATGACAGGAGACAACTGCTCAGCCTTTGTCACATCCAGAAACAGCAACTTTGTTTTAAATGAGGGAAGATTGGGCAACTGATTTATTTCTTTGAGAGAAAGCCTTCAGTTTCTAAATAATACATCATCTTTTATCCGTGAGTAGACAAAATATTCTTTTAAGAATTGAAAATGTGATTGGCAAGATTAATGGTCTGGGTGGCTTTTAATGAAAAGTATTTGTAAATTTGGCAATGGATGATGATAAAATTACAGGGATGGAATTGATAGAAAAGACTCAAAGGATGAACTGAATTTTCTTGTTTAAAAGCAGAATTTTTTTGAAAGATAAAAAATAGTGATATGGAAACTAGATTTCAAATGACTGATTAATATGAGTATTATAAGGGGTAAAAACGTTGATATTCTGCATGTAGGCAAGCATGGAAAGAAAAAAACTTTGATATTAGGGAGGCTTTCTTTAAAATTGGCGTTATTTTTAAAGCTTGCTTTGCTACAAATATTATTCTCTTTGTTCTTTTTCATAATCAGAACAAACTAGTTTGGGAGAGAAATCCTCAGGAAAAAAAAAGAATGCAGGTTAGAGTGGATTGAGCTAGAGTAGTGTAATTTTCAGATATTTCTGTATAATAGATTTCACTGTTTTTGTGTTCTCAGATAAGTAATTTTGGGCCAGGGATGTGGACAAGGAAATACAGTAGCTAGAATACTTAAAGAAAGAAACTAAGGAAGACTGCCATCTATCATATATGTGACTATAAAATTGTTATATCTTTGAAGCAGTGTCAGAAAAGGGCACACAGACACACCCATATATATCCGTGGTGAGCTGTTTAGTGGTTAATAAAAAGACTTGAAATTTGTAATTACGGGCTTTCTAATCTTCTATGAGATACTATTAGTGTGAAGAAGGAAAGAAAAACCATGGGGAAGAACACTGGGAAAATAAATCTAAAGAACAAAATATTTTCAAGGAATTAGTAGCATGTTTTAGTCTTAATTAATGCTTGCATATTTTTTGCCAGATGTCTCTGGATATTCAAACTATTAAGTCAAAAGATTATTGACATTTTAAAGTAAAATAGCTCTCTCACATTTCTTTCTGACATTTAACTGACTTTTGATTGACCATGGGGCATATTGGAATTTTGTGTGATTGTGATAAACTTTTTTAAAGGTTGGCTTTAAGGTAAAATTTATTTAAAGCCAGCAGACAAAATTCTGGTGCCAGAAAATCTTGAGTTTTAGTTTGGCCCTGCGTCTGAGAAGTTAATTATTTTTACTATCAAATTTTTGTTTAGCTATTATAGATATTTCCAAATAAATGTTATTAGCCATTCCTTTAGGGAATTATTTTACCCTCCTGGAAGTGAATTAATTAAATCTGTTATCATATTTAAATTACTTAATTCCTTTTTATGGTTACTAAAATTAGAGCTAAAGATTTAAAAATTCATTAGAGTATATGTATAGTCATGTAAATTTTGTTTATTAAGTACACATAATTCTATAGAAAAATAACTGCTACCTCATTCAGTCTTTGACACAATGCATTAAAATTTCATTCCACCTATTAAGTAGTAGTAGGTTTTAAAACTTAGTTCCTCCTGCAAAGATTTGCTTCACTGACTTATGGCACATTCAGAAATGTATGATGTATTTGCATGTTGGAAAGTGCAGGGATATTAGAGTCAGAACTGAATTTCAGTACTTTTTGATGTCACTGAATTGCCATTGTCCTTGGACATGTTAACTTAATTTTTCTGAGCCTTGGTTTCTTGATTTTCTTGAGCACCAAATAAAAAAAGGTGTTTGAGTAAATGGCAGACTACAGGTTTGAATGAAATTTAATTTTTGTGAGAACCAGAAGCTACCAGAGAAATCATCTGACCCTGTAGTTCATAAAATTAATTTGTGGATGTTAACCACTAATTTTTTATTTCATTTTTAAAATAACAGCTTTATTAAGATATAATTCACATACCATAAAATTCCATCTTTTAAACTATAGAATTCATTAATTTTAAGTATACTCACAAGGTTGTGCAGGCAGGCATTGTAGTTCACGCCTGTAATACCAGCACTTTCGGAGGCCAAGGCAGGAGTATCTCTTGAGCCCAGGAGTTTGAGACCAGCTTGGGCAACATAGTGAGACCCTGTCTTCTATTAAAAAAAAAAAAAAAAATCAGCTGGGTATGGTGGCACGCTTCTGTAGTCCCAGCTAATAGGGAGACTGAAGCAGGAGGATTTTTTGAGCCCAGGAGATTGAGGCTACAGTGCTTAAAAAAACAAACCAAAACCAAGGTCGTGTAATCATCACTACTATATAATTCCAAAATATGTTGTACCCATTATTGGTCACTCTCTATTCTCTCTTCCACCTGGCCCCTGACAACCATGAATATACTTCCTGTCTTTTTGGATTTGCTTATTCTAGACATTTCATATGAATGAAATTACATAACATAGGCTTTTTTGTGACTTGGCCTCTTTTCATTTACTGTTATGTTTTCAGGATTCATCCATATCATAGTGTGAATCAGTACTTAATTCCTTTTTATGGATGAATTAATATTCCACTGCACAAATATACCACATCTTGTTTTTCCATTCATCTAGGTTAAAAAAAAAATATTTTTTTTAATTTTTATTTTCTGTAGAGATGGGATCTCACTATGTTGCCCAGGCTGGTCTCGACCTCCTGGCCTCAAGTGATCCTCCCACCTTGGCCTCCCAAAGTGCTGGGATTACAGGCATGAGCCACTACAATTTTGATTCCACATTTAGATATACTGGAAACTGATATAATTTCCTCATACTTAGTAATATTAAGTTCCCTGTCTGAGTATCATATTTGACCTTATAGTTTAGGGGAAAAGAAATCTTAAAAGTTTCAGAAAAAAGTCATGAAATTGGTTGGAATTGAAATTTCTGAGGACAGGTTAAAAGAATCAGAATTTTTATACAATGAAATGGAGAATCTCAATACTGGGTATAAGTCTCTAGAAGCTGTCTGTTTTCATATGGGGCAAATGAGAGTAATATATAAAAATAAATGCTGCCAGGTGCGGCAGCTCACGCCTGTAATCCCAGCACTTTGGGAGGCCGAAGTGGGCAGTTCACCTGAGGTCAGGAGTTCAAGTCCAGCCTGACCAATATGGTGAAAACCCCGTCTCTATTAAAAATACAAAAAAATTAGCTGGGCATGGTGGCGCATGCCTGTAATCCCAGCTACTTAGGAAGCTGAGGCAGGAGAATCACTTGAACCCGGAGGTGGAGGTTGCAGTGAGCCTAGATTGTGCCACTGCACTCCAGCCTGGAGACAGAGCGGGACTCTGTCTCAATCAATCAGTCAATCAATAAAGCCAATCCAAATGAGATTCATTAGGTAATAAAAATCTTCTATTATCTAAGATTCCTTAGGTAAAAGATTTTTTGCCCTTAATAACCAAAAAAATCTTTCCACATGGCTACCCAGAGTTCTAGGCATTTGAAGGCAGGATTTTTGATAAAGTAACTGGGTGATTGCTTTCTGTTGCCTGTTTTTGAGTCTTCATTCTTTTACATTTTAGACTGCCAGGAGGGGGCAAGGAGGGAGGACATTTTAGGAGGGTAGACTTGTTGACCAATGTGTATGTTTGTATTTATCTGATTAGTTGTATCCCAAAGCCAAATGTAAGTGATCTTTCTTACTGTAGAATAATATATTCTTTCTTTTATATAATCAAGAGTTAAGTGTTGCATGAAATATTAGAGAAGATGGAAACTTAATTTCTACTGAAAAATCAGGTAAGAGGAAATAGGTCCAAGTACAGGGCAAAGAATTTAAACTACATATAAAGAAATTCCTCGTAAGAAATTTGTTACAGACTGGAATTTATTACTAAAGCCAGATTTGCTATGCCTCCCTCTACTTTCTCCTGGGCAGAGTGCCTCCATCCTGCCTTACTTCTTGAAACACTCCCAATCTAGCACCTATGTCAGTCTTTCCTCATTAGCCTTGTGGTTCTTCATTTCTCTCTTTATTTCTCTGTCCATGTGATTGTTTCTTGTGTCTGTTGTCTGTCTGTATGGGATTGGGGAAGGGATTTTCTTTTCTCTGTCCTCTTTGTTGTCTCTGTGTCTTCATCTTTATTATGAAAGAGTTATTTGACAGGACTGATTTAGTTACATCTGAATGGATTTTAAAAATTTCCTGTGGAATTGTATAGAATGTTGAAAAACTTGGGTGGATTTTTGTTTGTTTTAAGTAACAGATATATCCATCAAAGAATGGAACATTTCTTTGAGTGTGTGGAAAGAACAGAAAATTAAATGTTCTTTGCTGGGTGGGGTGGCTTATGCCTATAATCCCAGCACTTTGGGAGGCTAAGGTGGGTGGATCGCTTGAGCTCGGGAGTTATAGATCGGCTTGGGCAACCAGGCAAAAACTCCATCCCTACTAAAAAGTACAAAAGTAGCCAGATGTGGTGGAATGCACCTGTGGTCCTAGCTACTTGGGAGGCAGAGGTGGGAGAATTGCCAAAACCTGAGAAGTTAAGGCTGCAGTGATCTGTGATTGTGCCACTATACTCCAGCCTGGGTGACAGAGTGAGACCAGGTCTCAAAAAAAAAAAAAAGAAAAGAAAAGTAACTGTTGTTGAATAATACATATATGTGAAGTGCTTTTAAAAAGTACCATTTATGGCTGGGCATGATGGCTCACACCTGTTGTAATCTCAGTACTTTGGGAGGCCAAAGTGAGTGGATCACTTGAGTCCAGGAGTTCAAGACCAACTTGAGCAACAGTGAGATCTTATCTCTACAAAAAATTAGTCGGGTATAGCGTAGTCCCTGTAGTCCCAGTCCCAGCTACTGGGGAGGCTGAAGTGGGAAGGATCACATGAGTCTGGGAGCTCAAGGCTGCAGTGAGCTATGTTTGCACTACTGAACTCTAGCCAGGGTGACAGAGCAAGACCTTATCTCAAAAAAAAGACCCTGGAGATTCTGCTTATGATTGAATTAGGACTCTGGAAAAATAGGTCTTCTAGATTTCCTTAGTGTTTTTTCATAAGTATATTGGATTAAAAGCCATTGTTCTGATGTAACAAGAAAGGATGAAATTATATTAAGTATGTTCTAGTTAAGACTTGAGGAATATCAGTTTAATTCTAGTTATTAAAAAGCACTCTAGTAGAAAAATGGGCAGAAGAGAAACAAAGTGGATGAAAGAAGAAATTCAAATGGCTATAACTTGTAAAAATATGTTCAGTCGTACCAGATCACCAAAAATTAAAAGATTGATCACTCTTAATTGGATTTTTGTTTGTGGAAATAGGCAATCATGTGCATTACTGGCAGGGGTATGAATTGGTACAAATCCAGAAGTCAGCTTGGCAGTATGTATCAAAATGTTAAATGGTTTTTATTATGTGATTAATAATTTTATCCTAGGAATTCCAAGGAATTGAAAAATAGGTTGCAAAACAACATTTACAGTGTCATCTCTATGGTTAGACCAGCATTTTAAAAGTTAGAAAGGCTACATAGCATAACAAAATAATACCAGTAGTTACAGCCAAAAGGTAGAAGTGCAGATAATTTTCAAAATAATGTCAGTATTTTACTGTCCTTGTGAGTGGCTTTGGTACATAGAAGAGATTATGCAGAAACTGTTGGCCTTAAAAATTTTTAATTCCCCAGAGGTTGAAGACACCCAATAGGGATAACCTTCTGGGCTCTCTAAGGCTGCTTGTTGATTTCAGTTAGCAGTAAGATCTGAGGCTCTCAATTTTTCAAAATACCCTAACAGCCAGTGGAGTGGTGCAGTCTTGGCTCACTTCTGCCTCTGGGGTTCAAGCAACTCTCCTGCCTCAGCATCCTGAGTAGCTGGGATTATAGGCATGCGCCACCATGCTTGGCTACTTTTGTATTTATCATAGAGACCGGGTTTCTCCATGTTGGTCAGGCTGGGTCTCAAACTCCTGACCTCAGGTGATCTGCCTGCCTCAGCCTCCCAAAGTGCTGGGATTACAGGTGGGAGCCACTGCGCCTGGCAATGAGGCCCTTTTAACAATTACTAAAGGCCTTGCAAGGTGTGGCTCACACCTATAATCCTAGCACTTTGGGAGGCCAAAGCAGGAAGATTGCTCGAGGCCAGGAGTAATAGACTCAATTTCTACAAAAAAAAAAATTTGTTTCAATTAAACAGTATTTTAATTTTCTTTTCAGAGAATTCTAGGCCTCACAAGATTGTAGCTTCTACGAAGCTTGACTGCTTTGTTTCTTTTGTAATTTCTTTTTCTCTTAAGATATTTAAATGTTTTCATGTTTTGCTTTTAAGATACTTTAAGGCTGTTGAATTCTTTAATCTCTTAGGGAATTCTTTGCACTGTTAAGAAATTCTTTGGTAACCTCATTTATGTGATGGAATCTGACATTTTCTATTCTTCCTGTCTATTCTTAATATTAGCTTATGGGTAAATTCTGGCTATCTCTCAGCTCTTATCTAGCCTTGGGCCACAGCTTCGTAGGTCATTTTAATGATAATTTTGACTTTTAATTGTTTTTCCCAATTTTTCTTTATTTTAAACTACTGATGACCACACATGTATGTGTGTGTTTAGAGAATAATGACAAGGAAAAAAGTAGTCCACCCTCCCTCCCTCCTTCCCTCCCTCCCTTCTTTTTTCTTTCCTTTTCTTTTTTTTTTTTTCTTTCACAGGTCTCACTCTGTCACCCAGGCTAGAGTGCAGTGGCGTGATATTGGGTCACTGTAACCTCTGCCTCCCGAGTTCAAGTAATTCTCCTGCCTCAGCCTCCCAAGTAGCTGGGACTACAGGAGCACACGACCATACCTGGCTAATTTTTGTATTTTTTGGTAGAGATGGGGTTTCACCATGTTGGCCAGGCTTGTCTCAAACTTCTGACTTCATGTGATTTACCTGCCTCAGCCTCCCAAAGGGCTGGGATTATAGGCAAGAGTCACCACTGTGTCTGGCCGACTTTTAAGTCTAATAAGTCTTTCTAAAAATACTTTTCCTTATCATTATTCTCTAAACAGTACAATGTAACAGCTATTTACATTAAGTGTTATAAGTAATCTAGAGCTGATTTCAGGTAACTGGAGGTTGTGTATACCTTATATGTAAATACTGCACCATTTTATATAAGGGACTTATGCATCTGCAAATTTTGGTATCTGTGATAGGTCTTGGAATCAATGTCCCACTGATACCAAGGGACAACTATATATATAAACTAAGGAAGGCTAAATATATATATATATATTTAAAAGGAAGAGTGAGTAAAGTTCTTTTGATTTTGGGCAGGAAAGATAGGGAACCTCAAGAATCAACTGAAGAACTGTTAGAATCTATTTAAAAGTTTAACTGCTGTTCAGATTTTGGCATATAAGATAATTAAGAGTCGGTAGTATTTCTGCAGGCCTTATAAGAAGAAAGCTGACAACAAGGCACATTAGGAAGATACTTTCCCATGTCTTTTTTATACTATGTCTTTGATTGTATAAGTCCTGGTATGTGCTCTAAGTTCTTCCTAGACACATTTACAGGTTTAATTTTAGTCTAAATCTCAATAGGACTTTTCTTTTTTGGAAGACTAGGAAAGAGAGAATGGGCAGTAACGTGAAAGAAAGTGACTTACAACTAATTTACAGTAGTCAAGAAATGTATAAAGATCAGGTACTTGTCATGTTAATATGAACAACCATTATAATGCTACTATAATAAGACAATATAGTTCTGATAGACCAGTGAAATAAAGACAGATTCTAAGATGTGTAAGAATTTGGTGGCATTATAAATCAGTGGAAAAGGAATGATTGATTATTTTTTGACGAGGTTTCACTCAGTTGCCCAGGCTGGAATGCAGTGACATGATCGTGGCCTCAGTGGATTCTCCTAGCTCACCCTCATGAGTAGCTGGGCCTAAGGTACATGCCACAATGCCTGGCTACTGTTTCATATTTTTAAAAATTATTATTTTTTAAAGAGACAAGGTTTCACCATGTTGCCCAGGCTGGTCTCGACTTCTTGGACTCAAGCAATCCACCCACCTTAGCCTCCCAAAGTGCTGGGATTACAGACATGAGCCACTGCGCCTGGCCAGGAATGATTATTTAATAAATAGTATTAGAATCATTGGTTATTTTGAAGAAAAATAAAGTTAAAATTTTTCATATCTATGCTGAAATAAATTCCAAATGGATTAAAATTAAATAGAAGTTAAATAGTTAAGTAGAAATTATAAGAAGCTAGAAGAAATCTAGATAAATATTTTTTAATGACTTACAAGAAGCTTATAAGCATAGAAACAGTTAAAGAAATCACACAGGAAAAAAGAGGGATCGTTCTTAACATATAAGAGTTAACCTCTTCTGGCTGGGTGTGGTGGCTCACACCTGTAATCCCAGCACTTTCTGAGGCCAAGGCAGGCGGATCATGAGGTCAGGAGTTCAAGGCCATCCTGGCGAAGATGGTGAAACCCCATCTCTACTAAAAATACAAAAATTAGCTGGGCGTGATGGTGGATGCCTGGAATCCCCTGTACTCAGGAGGCTGAGGCAGAGAATTGCTTGAACTCAGGAGGTGGAGGTTACAGTGAGCTGAGATTGTGCCACTGCTCTGCAGCATGGGTGACAGAGCAAGACTCTGTCTCAAAAAAAAAGGAAAAAAGGAGTTGAAAACTTCTATAATGAAATTAATAAAAGCAACCACAAATATAATTGAGACAAATAGAAATACTAGAAAACAATTCCCAACAAATATGACAGAATATATGCACACATATGCGCACACATGCACACAGCCTGTTTGGGAGCAGGGAAGAGACTACCAGTGCTTCTTAACCATTTTGGAATAATATTTTCCAGAACAGTGCTGTGCTAGGCATGCACACTAACAGGCAGATACAGTACACGTACACGTGCCCACAACTTTCAGTACAACTTTAGGAGACTCACATATTCTTTAGAGTTGTATAGACTGCAAAACAAGTGCCTGGTAAATAAGAATAAACCTCAACTTACCTATTAGTAGGTCAAATAGAAGATTTTTTTTAAATGATCTCAAATTGGTGAAAATATTGCTAATGGAATGCAGATTAGTAAAGCCTCCCTTGAAAGCTGTTTGACTTTTAAACAATGTCAGAATCTTATCCAAAAGTTCTATTTCTGGGAATTACTTTATGAAGAATCTGGGACAAATTTATCTGTAGCACTGATTATTATGTACTGGAATGCTTGTTTTTATGGTAGATTGGAAGCAATCTAAATGTTCAACTTTAGTTTAATGGTTACTATAAATTATGATTTAGCTATGTAGTAGAATATCATGCAGTCATTATATATAAATTTTTTTTTTTTTTTTTGAGATGGAGTCTTGCTCTGTAGCCCAGGCTGGAGTGCAGTGGCACAATCTCAGCTCACTACAGACTCCACCTCCCTGGTTTAAGCAATTCTCTGCCTCAGCCACCCGAGTAGCTAGGATTACAGGCACTTACCACCACAGCCGGTTAATTTTTTTGTCTTTTTAATAAAGATGTGGTTTCACCATCTTGGCCAGGCTGATCTTGAACTCCTGACCTCATGATCCGCCCACCTTGCCTCCCAAAGTGCTGGGATGATAGGTGTGAGCCACTGCACCTGGCCTATATATAAATATTTTAAAAGACTAGTGATATGGGAAATCATTTATAATGTACTGTTAAAAAGGAAATAAGATGTTAAGAAAAAAATATTTCTAAGTGGTGGGATTATTGGTAGTTTTAAATTTATTAATTTTTGTATTCCTTCCCTCACTTGTTTTTATAGTGAACATGTATTAGTTTTATAATTAAAACACCTTTGTAAAAATGCAAGTTATTCTGTTGTGTGATTTTTTTAAAAATGTTTTACTTAAAAATCTATAAAATGACCATGATTGACACTCAATAATATATGCATATTTTGGTATTTTTCTGAAAACTTAAATTGTTACTGGTTCAAATAAATTTTCTCTTGAAATACATGTTGAATTAATACTGAAACAATTTTTGGATTCCTTTTTCTTCTCCTACTAGAAATAGAAGACTTATTTTCTTCGCTTAAACATATCCAACATACGTTGGTAGATTCTCAGAGCCAGGAGGATATTTTACTGCTTTTACAACTTGTTCAAAATAAGGATTTCCAGAATGCGTTTAAGATACACAATGCCATCACAGTACACATGAACAAGGCCAGTCCTCCATTTCCTCTTATCTCCAACGCACAAGATCTTGCTCAAGAGGTATGTATTCTAAACTGTTGATGTCTACAAGGTAATTAGTAGTGGCAGTGGCAGGAGGACAGGATTATTGGAAAATACTAATGTGACTATAAGATTTGTTTGAATTAATTATTGCTAATCACATGTTAATAATGTATTGTGACAGAAAAGTTTACTACATGCATTTTATCCTAAAAAAAAAAAAATTACTTCAGAGTCAGAACTCTGTTTCATGAAGTTAATTTTATATATAAAATTATAAATTTGGATAGTAACAAATATTTGAATTACTAGAGAGCAATTTTTAGTGTTTTTAGCATAGTTTTATGAATTTTAAGCATTATACATTATAAACTGAAATAGTGAATACTGATGAGATAAAATTATAACTGACAATCAGGTATTATATAACTCATAAGATTTATTATGTCTAGGTATTTTGAAGTTTTCCTCCTGTAAAAACTGTAGACATATCAAATTATTAAATCTTAATGTACTATGAGAGTTTTTATTGTTAACATCATAGCATAAATTCTTGTTTCTGATGCTAACCAGTGTTCAGTGTTTAATCTGCTCTACAAACATCTTTTAAATTTAAGATTTTAAAAGGATATAAATAAACACTCCTGTTTTGAGGAATAGACAGTCTCTCATTATTCTAGTGTTTTAAGTTATTTTGGTATTATTAAAATGAATAATTATGGAATCCCATCAAGTGAATGTATTTCATTGAATGCCAGCAGGAGACAAAAAATGGGCTATTGGTGAAGGAGGACATCTGGAGCTACAGACCTATAAAAATAGGTTAGGAGGTATTTTGTAGATTAGCACACAATTGTCCCCAAGGAATATATTTTTCTCACTTGTCATATTTACTTACGATGGTTTAAATGGTTTTCTGAAATTTCTAAAAGTTACTTCTCTTACGGAGATTGAGATAACATTGCTTCGATCTTATACTATTTGCATACATAGTATAATTTTTATAGTATGAATTTGGGAAGAATACAAAATAAATTATCATAATCATTCCTGTCCCTCTTAGGAGGAAGGTTTGTCCAGCTGGCTGCTGGGTCCTTGTTTTGCTAAATACAGCAATGGTGAAGAAGAAAGTGAGAGAAGGAAGAGAGATCAGAATTGTTCCAATTGAAAAAAGCTGACACACATAATGGAAAGGTGGAAAGAAGGGAGAAAAGAAACAACTTAGCTTAAAGGAGTTGAGAAAAGCAAAGAACTAGAAGTGGCTGAGAGAGTAAATGCACTGGGGAGAAAGAAGTGGTTAAAAAGGGCTTTTAAAAATTCCATTTTTATTATTAGTTTTAGGATACTTCACATATGTGAATATAGGATAGTTCACAATTTTAAAAGTACTGTATAAAGGAGATTTTCTGAAAATCTCCTTTATATCTACAGTGTCTTCAGTGATAGAACATGAATGGTTTTCCCTGGAGCATGCATGACTGTGAAGTTGCCTTTTCAGTACATTATACTTGTGAAAAAAGCACATAGTCAGAACTCATCAAAGAGAGGAGTGTTAAATCTGGTAACAAAATTGTAAAGGTTAAATGGACCCATTGCCTTTATTTTACAGCTGAAAAACATATTAGCAATCACCAGTTCAATTCCCCTGTTTTCATTCTGAATATTGAGACCTAGTGAGGTTAAGTTAAAAAAAAAAATCTCAAGGAATTTAGTGAAATATTTAGAAGTATTCTTTGTTTATATAGCTTAAAATATTAAACATTAGATGCCATATAATAGATAATAAAACCTATGAAAACCTCAAATTTTAAGGTCTATATTAAACTTTTATGATCTAGGATATTTACTAATAAACACAAACCAAATTTCTTGGATGTTAATAGAACTTTTATAAAGAAAAGGTTGAGAAATTGGACTTCATTAGATGAACTTATAAACACCTTTAAGAGTAAAAATGAGAGAAAACACACTGGGAAATGGTATTTGATTTTGAGATATTGAAGTATATATATGTGTGTTTCTATAAATACACATATGACAAAAATTTGTCTATAGAATATATAAAGAACTCTTGTTGGCCAGGCACAGTCTGTAATCCCAGTACTTTGGGAGGCCCACGCTTGTAATCTCAGCATTTTGGGAGGCCAAAGCGGGTGGATCATTTGAGGTCAGGAGTTCAAGACCGCCCAGGCCAAAGTGGTGAAACCCTGTCTCTACTAAAAAAAAAACAAAAAACAAAACCAAACAAAAAAAGTTAGCCCGCTGTAGTGGCGTGCACCTGTTCCCAGCTGCTTGGGAGGCTCAGACAGGAGAATCACTTGAACCCAGGAGGCAAAGGTTGCAGTGAGCTGATATTGTGCCAACTGTACTCCAGTCTGGGCTACAGAATGAGAACCTATCTCAAAGACAAAAAATAACAACTCTTGCAAATTAATAAGAAAAAGACTACACGGTTAAAAAAAGAATTTTGACAGTCACTTAACAAAAAAGAGGAAATTCAAATGGCCAGTAGCGATGAAAAGATACAGGCATCATTAGCCAACAGAGAAATGCAAATTTAAACAAATTGAGATACTGCTACACTGACACCAGAATGACTATGATTACAATTTAAAAGACTGTTAGTATTGTTTGTGAACTTATGGAACAACTGAAACTCTCATACATCTCTGGTGGAGTATAAATTGGTACTACCTCTTTGGAAAAATGTTTGGCAGTATCTGCTAAAGCTAATGCACCTATATACTGTGACCCAGCAATTTCAATCCTAGGTATATACCCAAGAGAAATGAAAAGTGTATCCATAGATATATTTAAACAGCCTTCTAATTTAAAATATTACTTTGATAACATTTTGAAAAGTCAATGGAAACATAGAGTAATATGGAGTCTATTGTCATTGTCCAGATGTAAGATTTTGAATAGTAGTCGCACATAGAGTATAGAATTATTTACATAGAAAATTAATAGGACATAGTGTCTCTAGGTGGGTAATAAAGGTAAAGGAGACATCAAGGATGACTTCCTACCCTCTCTTCTTTCACTGAATTCATTAAATATTTCAGTGTTCTTTGCCAGACATTCTGCCAGTAGCCAAATATGAAGTTGAATAAAATACAGTTCTATCTTCATTGAGCTCAGTGTAGTGGGGAAAGAGCCCTATTGATAATTTTAAATCAAATATGTTCAGTTTTATGAGTATGTATTATCTAGGCAAGTAGAATAAGGCAATTCAGATAGCTGGGACAGCTAGTATAATCAGAGTCGTTGTTGGGAAACAGTATGGTTTGTGCAGGGAACAAGCAGCTTGATGCTGAACCAGAAAGATATAAGGAATGCCAGAAGATAGGGCTGGAAAAGATGAAAAAATCAGTTGGTGACAGTCCTTAGATTTTTTTTTTTTTTTTTTTTTGAGATGGAGTTTTGCTCTGTCACCAAGCTGGAATGTAGTGGCGCCAACTTGGTTCACTGCAACCTCCACCTCCTGTGTTCAAGCATTTCTCCTGCCTCAGCTTCCAGAGTAGCTGGGACTACAGGTACATGCTACCATGCCCAGCTAATTTTTGTACTTTTAGTAGAGACAAGGTTTCACCATGTTGTTCAGGTTGGTCTTGATCTCTTGACCTCATGATCCCCCCCGGCCTCCCAAAGTGCTGGGATTACAGACATGAGCCACCACAGCCAGCCCACAGTCCTTAGATTTAATACTAAGGAGCTAGGCTTAATCTTGTAAGTGACAGAGAGCCACCCAGAACTAGAATGGTCATATTTCTGTTATAGAATTAAAAAGGATATTTAATGACATAGAAAAATATTTTAGTCATTTATTAGTATCAGATCCAAATAGTTATAAAATACTATTGTAGGGTCTGGGCACAGTGACTCACGCCTGTAATCCCAGCATTTTGGGAGGCTGAAGTGGGTGGACCACCTGAGTTCAGGAGTTAAAGACCATCCTGGCCAACATGATGAAACCTCATCTCTACTAAAAATACAAAAAATTGGCACTGGGTGTGGTGGCGGGTGCCTGTAGTCCCAGCTACTCAAGAAGCTGAGGAGGAGAATGGCTTGAACTCAGGAGGTGAAGATTGCAGTGAGCCAAGATCATGCTGTTGATCATATGTCCAGCCTGGACAATAAGAGTGAAACTCCACCTAAAAAAAAAAAAAAAAAGATGTAAAGAATAAAGAAGGGATATATACATAGACATTTTCTCAAAGTTTAGATGTTGAAGGTATATTTTTGGGGTAACTAACTTTATTGAGATATAATTTACATGCACTAAAAATACAATAAATGTGTTTTATTGTATAATTCAGTGTATTTTGACAAATATGTACATCTGTAAAATGTACGACTGCCATCAATTATAGAAGCATCCACCACTTCACAGAGGTTCTCTCCCATGACCCTTTGCAGACAGTAACCACCTCTTTCAACCCTCAGACCCTGTAACAATCCACTGATTTGCTTTCTGTTTTACAAATTTGTCATTTGTGGACATTTTATATAAATGTAATAAGACAATAGTCTTTTCTGTCAGACTTCTTTTGTTTAGTATGATGTTTTTGCGATCCATGTTGTTCTTGTATCAGTAGTTTGTAAATTGCTGAGTTATCATTTCATTCTTTGAATATCCCATAATTTGACTACTCACCTATCCGTGGATATTTGGGTTGTTTCTTGTTTATGATTCTAGTAGGTAGGTAATAGTATATTGTTTTGATTTGTATTACATAGTGAGCATTATTCTGTATTTTTATTGACTATTTATCTTTTGTGAAATATCCAGTCAGATCTCTTTTCCATTTTATTCATCTTGAGTTCTAAGAGTTTTTAATATATTCTGGCTAATGGCTACACGTTCTTTGTCAGATACATATATCAAGGTGAATATTTTGGTAAAGGCAAATAGAAAAATGCAGGAAGGATATATACCAAGGTAATATCCCTGAGTACAATAAAAGTTCATCTGTTTACTTCCTTCCTTTTGGTTTTCAATTTTCTTATTTTTTGCATTTAATATATATCACCTTTATAATTAAAAAATTGGTTTTAAAATGCAAAAGGATCTTGCCTCTGAAGGAGAACAAGGAAAAGTGGTATAGCTAGCTGAAGAAGAGTACAAACAAGGTCAGGAAAGGGTATTTTTTTTTTTTTTTTTTTTTTAGGAAAGGGTATTTTTAAAGATAAGAGACTAGAGCATTTTTATAGGCCAATGGAAAGGAGTGGTAGGATAAAAGAATAGCCTTTAATTCCTTAACACCTTTGCAGCAGAAGTTGTTGATATGTGTTGACGCTAGAATAAGCAACATATAGCTTAGTAGGGAACTGGGTAAACACAGTAGTTCTAAATTTCTTTAGAAGGGAATATCTCAGAGATGTTTAGGAACTGACTTAAAAGTCAGAATAGGAAAAAATCTCTAATATGGAAAATTATTATGGAATTAACTCAGTACATTTTGTATAACCTTGGTACATTTTAAATTCATAATTATCTTCCCATCCTCAGAGTTTCTTCAACTATCAAAAGGTGTATGATCAAGACTACAAATTTCATTTAAAATTAATGTAAACTTGATAAACTTTAAAAAGGAAACAACCCTCTTTTAAAAACAACTTTTAGTTACCCACAGTCTTAAATCATGGGCTTTGTCCCTTGTAAGATTTTAATTGAGTTCTTGAAGAAGACAACATTTGCTCTGCCACCCTGTTTATAAATATAGGACTCTACAATTAGAAATATAATTTTCTGGGTACCAAAACCACAGCGCAGACTGGTTTTGGTACTGTCATTGCTTTGATCCACTTGCTGTGGTAAAATTAATTAATCCCAAAATTACCATCTCTTAGGTTTCATATGGAAATTACTGATAAAATGATTTAAAATGGTCCATTATAAGTTACTTATTTATTTATTTTTTTTTGAGACAGTTTCATTCTGTCATCCAGGCTAGAGTACAGTGGCACCACCTCAGGTCACTGCAACCTCTACCTCCTGGGTTCACGCCATTCTCCTGCCTCAGCTTCCTGAGTAGCTGGAATTACAGGCACACGCCACCACACCTGGCTAATTTTTGTATTTTTAGTAGAGACGGTGTTTTGCCATGTTGGCCAGGCTGATCTCGAACTCCTGACCCGAAATGATCTGCCTGCTTTGGCCTCCCAAAGTGCTGGGACTACTAGTGTGAGTCATTGTATCTAGCCTGCTTTAAGATTTTCTTAATCATTCTTTGAAGCACCGTAAATAGTAGGTACCATTTTACAGATAAGGAAACAAGCTAAAAAAAATTAATAGCCAAGGGGAGTTTATCCTAGGAAGACAAAGATTTCTCGACTATGGGAAATTTAATGTAATCCATTATATTGTGGTGATTGTTCCATTGCACTCATATAAATTCATCTTGCTAAACTGTCACTCTTTTTCTTTTTAAATCATATAAAAAATTATAAAACAGAGACAAGGTCTCACTATGTTGCCCAGGCTGGTCACAAACTCCTGGGCTCAAGCAGTCCGCTCACCTCAGCCACCCAAAGTGTAGGGATTACCAGTGTGAGCCACCATGCCCAGCCTAGACTGTAACTCTTTAAGTTGTTATCTCTGATTTTAAATAGTCACAGAAATTATTTAAAACCTATAGAATAGCAGGTAACTGTTGGGACAGTTTTTCTTTTCTTATGTAATTATTATTAATGAATTTTATGGTATGTTGGGAGAAACTTTCAAGATGGAAGTATTTTGTCTATAGGCGTAAGTACCAAAATCTTATTTAATGTTTTTTTAATAAGAAATATTGTTATCCATGATAACAAGATTGAAAACTCTCATAATTCTTTTTAGTGATTTTTTCTTACAAGTATTTTTTATTTTGATTTGCACTTTAAAAAATATGACCCTGCATGTAGGTGCTACTGATACTTCTGTAATCTAGGAAGAATAATCTTTATTTTTGTTTCTTAGGTGCAAACTGTTTTGAAGCCAGTTCATCATAAGGAAGGACAAGAACTAACTACTTTGCTGAATACTCCACATATTCAGGTAGAAGATGGACAGATGAATATATATATGGTTTTTCCAGTATTACTTTATTTTTTTTTCTTTTTTTTTAAATCACAGGAGAAGGATTTAATCTTTTATTTTTTTAAATCAAAGACTCCAGGGCTGAAAGAAATGTCAAACATTATCTAGCCTGTTCTGATGTTTACAACCCTATCTATAGCATAATAATTATTGTTGGGTTATATATTTTCAGATTTAAAATGAACCAAATTATTTTTGAAACAACTGTTTCTTTAAAAATTAGGCAAAAAATCTTCCCCCTTTTGGTTATATTTTCCGTAAGTTTTAATTATCTAGGAGGTTTAGGCCTTTACATTGATGTTGTTTTATGAAGTTTAGTAAGTATTTTAGACTTTCATAACCCATTCCAGAGTATGCCCTTAGTATACTTAACACATCTTTATTTATTATTAGCTCTAATTAATTATAGCACTTTTAAAGATTTAATGGTGCTATGTACATAGTGAGGTTAAAAATCACTCTGCAGAAATAAATCATGCTATTACTTAAAATGCCATGGATTTCTTTGAAACAGGCACTTTTACTGGCCCACGATAAGGTTGCTGAGCAGGAAATGCAGCTAGAGCCCATTGCAGATGAGAGAGTTTATGAAAGTATTGGCCAGTATGGAGGAGAAACTGTAAAAATAGTTCGTATAGAAAAGGCTCGTGATATTCCATTGGTAAGTGTCCTACATACTATGTTAAGCAAGAACATTTTTCTTCTGTTGTGTGCTTCAAAAGTCTGGTTAATTTCAGAATTCGAATGAATAGAGTATTTCTGAAGTGGAAAATGTGGGGGAAATGATCAAACCTATAAGTCTAATTACAATTACTGTAGCTGTGTAAGTAAATTTTTTCTTAAGATAACTGAAGGTTAGTATTGTTGAGTAGAAAACGAATAGAATTTAAAAATAAGTGCTTAACAAAAAATTGTAGTATTAAATCAGATAATTTTTTTTAGGGTGCTACAGTTCGTAATGAAATGGACTCTGTCATCATTAGCCGTATAGTAAAAGGAGGTGCTGCAGAGAAAAGTGGTCTATTACATGAAGGAGATGAAGTTCTAGAGATTAATGGCATTGAAATTCGGGGGAAAGATGTCAATGAGGTTTTTGACTTGTTGGTAAGTTGACACAGCTAGAAGAATAATTTTATTTTTCTGCAATCAGTAGTAATATAACTCATTAATACACTCAGTACATATTTATTGAGTGCCTAATATGCACTAGCCATTTGGGAAATGGTGACAAAACAAAGTCTGTGTCCTCATGATTTTTTGTGTTATTTTATTTATTATCTGTAATTGATTGTTGTTTTTCTAATAATATTAGACAATAACAATGCTATAGATCTGCAGTGTCCAGTATAATAGTCACTAGCTGCCTGTAGCTATTTCTGTTTAAATTTAGTAAAATTTAAAATTTAGTTCCTTATTCACACTAGCTGCATTTCAAGTGCTGAAAAGCAGTATGTAGTTAATGGCTACCATATTAAGATACGGAAGTAGCACAATTCCATCATTGGAGAAAGTTCTATTAGATAGTGCTGGTATAATCAGGAAATTATTTATAGACATCTTTTGAGAGATTTATGATCACTTTGTACACACCCACAGACCAGATTTATGGTTCTAGTTACCCAGCATCTCTAATTACAGTGGAATCTTCACTATCTGCTTATGCTGTTGTAAAATCTATAAAACATCTTCACACACTTATTTTCACCCAGCCCCATTCATTGCTTTGGTAGAGCAAAGTGCCACTGGTCATCATGTAAGTCAGTGGAGGGGTTCTAAAATACTCCAGTTTAGAGAATATAGATCATAAAATCGTGGAATGGTTTTCATAAATACAAATTTAAAAAAATAACCTGATCTTTCTATTACAGTCTGATATGCATGGTACTTTAACATTTGTTCTGATCCCCAGTCAACAAATCAAGCCTCCTCCTGCCAAGGAAACAGTAGTAAGTGATTTTTAAATTTTCATTATTTATTTGTTCCATGGTTGCTGTTTACTTCTGTTACTGTTTACTGTTACAGAAATGTCACTGAGTATTTCTTGTACTCAAATACAGGTAAATTCACTCATTTTTATTTAAATAAATATGAAATACCAGTGTTTTAAATTAGTAGACTCTGCACCCCACCACTTTGGTGGGGTTGGGGGTGGAGATGGAGTCTCTATCTGTTGCCCAGGCTAGAGTACAGTGGTGTGATCTTCGCTCACTACAACCTACTGCAGCCTACGCCTGCCAGGTTCAAATAATTCTCCCACCTCAACCTCTTGAGTACCTGGGATTATAGGCTCATGCCACCATGCCTGGCTAATTTCTATATATTTTTAGTAGAGATGGGGTTTTGCCATGTTGACCAGGCTTGTCTTGAACTCCTTGGCTTCATGTCATCTGCCTGCCTTGGCCTCCCAAAATGCTGGGATTATAGGTATGAGTCATTGCATCTGGCCAAGTCTGCACCTTTTTAAAATAAAAAATATTTCAGTTTCAGAATTTTTTATTTTGCAGTTATAGTGCATTTACTTAATATTGGGTAGAGTAAGTGCTTTTAAAAAGTTCGTGCAACCCTTATTTTAGAGTATATTGTTCTGTTAAACATTTACTCAGTTAACTCTATTAAAAGTTAGGCTTCCTTACCTTATGATCAAGCAATTGCATTCCAAAGTATATATCCAAGAGGACTAAAACATATGCTCACATAAGAATGTCTACATTAATGTTCATAGCAGCAGCATTCATAGTAGCTAGAAAGTAGTCACAACCCAAATATCTGTCAAGTGATGCATGAAAGACAAAATATGTATGTATGATGGGATATTATTTGATAATTTTTAAAAGACTAAGGTACTGAAATATGCTACAATATTGGATGAACCTTGAAGAAAATATGTGAAATGAAAAAGCCAGTCACAAAAGGCCATGCATTGGTTCATTTATATAAAATGTCTAGAATAGGTAAATCTGTTGGAGAGAAAGTAGATTAGTAGTTCCTTAGGTGTGGAGATAAGGAGTTATGAGGAAATGGTAATTGCTAATCAATACCAAGTTTCTTTTTGAGGGGATAAAAATGTTCTGAAATTATTTGTGGTGATAGTTGTACAAATCTATGAATATACTAAAACCATCCAATTGTGTGCATGGGTCAATTGTATATGAATTATATATCAATAAAACTATTTAAAAATGATAAACTTTAAAGTGTTGGATTAACATGGAAGCTTGTTGTATTGCATCTGTTATTCTTAACTTTAAAGCACAGCAGTTTGAGAAAGAACACATTTCATTTTTTTTCTCAATGTTTCATCACAGGTATGTTTTATATTTTTGCTATCATTCCATGTTTTCCCTTTATTTTTTTACAGAACATGCTGAAGTTGATATTGTATCTGCAACCTACTTTATGTTTCCAGTTTTTTGTAGGAAGAGAAATGAGGGAATACAGTTTGTTTTTGAATTCAAATAGCTTGATTTTCTGTGCATTGTGTTTTTTCCCTATATATCTCATGTGAATAAGCCCTGAACTTCAAAAGTAGCTCTGCAAACTGAGGAGACATAACAGAGGAGGGTTGGAATATGCTCCTACTTAATTATCTCCAATAATCCATCTTTCCTGAGCAAATGACTTTTGTCTTTTGAGAATGAATGTCAGAAGTTAAGGCATTTTTTTTTGTTTGTTTTGTTTGAGATGAGATCTGGCTCTATTGCCCAGGCTGGAGTGCAGATTACAACTCACTGCAACCTCCTACCTCAGCTTCCCTAGTAGCTGGAACCACAGATGCATACCATCACATTCGGCTAATTTTTGGTACCTTTGGTACAGATGGTGTTTCACTATGTTGCCCAGGCTGGTCTCAAACTCCTGAGCTTAAGTGATCCACCTGCCTGAGCCTCCCAAGGTGCTGGGATTACAGGCGTGAGCCACCATGCCCAGCCAAGACATGTCTTCTCCTGCTCTTCATGTAGAATCTGTAATTCTGTACAAGAAAAGCTCTTTTCGGCCAGACATGGTGGCTCACGTCTGTAATCCCAGCACTTTGGGAGGCCGAGGCAGGTGGATCACGAGGTCAAGAGATTGAGACCATCCTGGTCAGCATGGTGAAACCCCGTCTCTACTAAAAATACAAAAAAATTAGCTGGGCATGGTGGCGTGTGCCTGTAATCCCAGCTACTCAGGAGGCTGAGGCAGGAGAATTGCCTGAACCCAGGAGGCGGAGGTTGCAGTGAGCCGAGATCGCGCCATTGCACTCCAGTCTGGGTAACAAGAGCGAAACTCCGTCTCAAAAAAAAAAAAAAAAAAAGAAAAGCTCTTTTCATGGATAAAATTAATCGAGGTGTTACATTGATACTTGTTGATTCTCATTGTATGCAAAACAGAATGTCAAAGTAATTAATTTACAGAGATTGTTTCCACCTAAGAATGAAATAACTTACTTCTCCTTCAGTAGTTATTTAACCCCCACCATTCATTATTGATTAAGAATCAAAGGCTGGTTTAATCTGAAAACCAAAGGAATATATGTTCATGGTGAATAGTCTCAGGAACTACTTAACTGGAAAATGAAGTTGCTTAAAAAGGAAGAAAGTGGGAAAAAGAACAAGATGCCAGGTCTATCCCATTTAAAATGCAGCTTTTTTTTCTTTTTAGTTGGAGTTTATCTCTGTCACCGAGGCTGGAGTACAGTAGCACAATCTGGGCTCACTGCAACCTCCACCTCCACCAGGTTCACATGATTCTCCTACTTCAGCCTCCCGAGTAGCTGGGACTACAGGTGCCCCACCACACCCGGCTAATTTTTGTATTTTTAGTAGAGAAGGGGTTTGACTTTGTTGGCCAGGCTGGTCTCAAACTCCTGACCTCTGGTTATCCACCTGCCTTGGCCTCCCAAAGTGCTGGGATTACAGTTGTGAACCACCGTGCTCAGCCCCTGCTTTTCTCTTTTTATTATGAATAACTCTCAATTGCAATATAGCTTGCCAAGTTTTATCAAACCTAACTGGCATAAAATGAATTACTATTATTCAAGCTCATTGAGGCTGTCCAGAAAGGAAATAGTAATAGGAAATCATAATCTTGGTTGACATGTGGAGAATAATTATCTATGGAATTAATGATCTAAAGAAATTAGAACCAGTTTATTGAGTATTCATTATAGTACAGGTCAGCATCTGTTGAGAGCAGCAGCAGATCTTTCTGATTTATGTTTTGTGATATTAGAAACATGTTTAAGACAGATACACAAAATAGTTGTTTTCTGAAACTCCTGTGTTGAACTATAATGTCACGTATGGTAACAGTAAGCTGTGTCAGGAGAAGTACTCTCTGAGTTCTTAAAATTTCTTTTGTACACACAGCAACCAGTGGCTGCTCTTTCAGTAGCAGGGGGCAAGAGTCTTGGCACCTTTGTATTTCACTTCCTGGGTAACCGACACATTTGACCTACGAAACGTATACATTATTCAAACTGCAGTTTCCTTCTCGCCTTTTAAAAAAAAGGAAGGGTTGAATTTCCCAGACTAGTTTGTAAAACTTTAGATTATTCAATAATATAATAATATGTAGGGAGGACATAATATACTTTTTTTAATTGCATTTTAGGTTTTTGGGTACATGTGAAGAACATGCAAAATAGTTGCATAGGTACACATGTGGCAGTGATTTGCTGCCTTCCTCCCCTTCACCTATATCTGGCATTTCTCCCCGTGGTATCTCTCCCCAACTCCCCACCCCTCGCTGTCCCTCCCCTATTCCCCCCAACAGACCCCAGTGTGTAGTGCTCCCCTCCCTGTGTCCATGTGTTCTCATTGTTCAACACCCTCATTCTTCTGCCTATGAGTGAGAACATGCAGTATTTCATTTTCTGTTCTTGTGTCAGTTTGCTAAGAATGATGTTCTCCAGGTTCATCCATGTCCCTACAAAGGACACAAACTCTTTTTTTTTTTTTTTTTGCTGCATAATATTCCATGGTGTATATGTGCCACATTTTCCCTGTCCAGTCTATCATTGATGGGCATTTGGGTTGATTCCAGGTCTTTGCTATTGTAAACAGTGCTGCAATGAACATTCATGTGCATGTGTCCTTATAGTAGAACGATTTATAATCTTGTGGATATAAATACCCAGTAATGGGATTGCTGGGTCAATTAGAATTTCTATTTCGAGGTCCTTGAGGAATCACCACACTGTCTTCCACAATGGTTGAACTAATTTACATTCCCACCAGCAGTGTAAAAGTGTTCCTATTTCTCCACATCCTCTCCAGCATCTGTTGTCTCCAGATTTTTTAATGATCGCCGTTCTAACTGGCGTGAGATAGTATCTCAATGTAGTTTTGATTTTCATTTCTCTAATGACCAGTGATGATGAGCATTTTTTCATGTGTTTGTTGGTCTCATGTATGTCTTCTTTTGTAAAGTGTCTGTTCATATATTTGCCCACTTTTGAACGGGCTTGTTTGTTTTTTCTTGTAAATCTGTTTTAGTTCTTTGTTGATTCTGGATATCAGCCCTTTGCCAGATGGGTAAACTGCAAAAATTTTTTCCCATTTTGTTGGTTGCCGATTCATTCTAATGACTGTTTCTTTTGCCGTGCAGAAGCTGTGGAGTTTGATTAGGTCCCGTTTGTCTATTTTGGCTTTTGTTGCCAATGCTTTTGGTGTTTTGTTCATGAAGTCCTTGCCTACTCCTATGTCCTGAATGGTTTTGCCTAGATTTTCTTCTCAGGTTTTTATGGTATCAGGTCTTATGTTTAAGTCTTTAATCCATCTGGAGTTAATTTTAGTGTAAGGTGTCAGGAAGGGGTCCAGTTTCTGCTTTCTGCACATGGCTAGCCAGTTTTCCCAACACCATTTATTAAACAGGGAATCCTTTCCCCATTGCTTGTTTTTGTCAGGTTTATCAAAGATTGTATGGTTGTAGATATGTTGTGTTGCCTCCGATGCCTCTGTTCTGTTCCATTGGTCTATATCTCTGTTTTGGTACCAGTACCATGCTGTTTTGATTACTGTAGACTTGTAGTATAGTTTGAAGTCCGGTAGTGTGATGCCTCCCACTGTGTTCTTTTTACTTAGAATTGACTTGGCTATACGGGCTCTCTCTTGGTTCCATATGAAGTTTAAGGTGGTTTTTTTCCAGTTCTGTGAAGAAGGTCATTGGTAGCTTGATGGGGATAGCGTTGAATCTGTAAATTACTTTGCGCTTTATGGCCACTTTCACGATATTGATTCTTCCTAACCATGAACATGGAATGTTTCTCCATCTGTTTGTGTCCTCTCTGATTTCATTGAGCAGTGGTTTGTAGTTCTCCTTGAAGAGGTCCTTTACATTCCTTGTTAGTTGTATTCCTAGGTATTTTATTCTCTTTGTAGCAATTGTGAATGGCAGTTCGTTCTTGATTTGGCTCTCTTTAAGTCTGTTATTGGTGTATAGGAATGCTTGTGATTTCTGCACATTGATTTTGTATCCTGAGACTTTGCTGAAGTTGCTTATCAGTTTCAGGAGATTTTGGGCCGAGACGAGGGGTCTTCTAGACATACTATCATGTCGTCTGCAAATAGAGACAATTTGGCTTCCTCCTTTCCTATTTGAATGCCCTTTATTTCTTTTTCTTGCCTGATTGCTCTGGCTAGAACTTCTAGTACTATATTGAATAGGAGTGGTGAAAGAGGGCATCCTTGTCTAGTGCCAGATTTCAAAGGGAATGCTTCCAGTTTTTGCCCATTCAGTATGATATTGGCTGTTGGTTTGGTCCGAGTTTATTGAGGGTTTTTAACATTAAAGCGCTGTTGAATTTTGTCAAAGGCCTTCTCTGAATCAATTGAGATAATCATGTGGTTTTTGTTTTTGGTTCTGTTTATGTGGTGATTTACATTTATAGACTTGCGTATGTTGAACCAATCTTGCATCCCTGGGATGACTCCTACTTGATCATGGTGGATAAGCTTTTTGATGTGCTGTTGCAATCGGCTTGCCAGTATTTTATTGAAGATTTTTGCATCTATGTTCCTCATGAATATTGGCCTGAAGTTTTCTTTTCTTGTTGAGTCTCTGCCGCGTTTTGGTATCAGGATGATGTTGGTCTCATAAAATGATTTGGGAAGGATTCCCTCTCTTTGGATTATTTGGAATAGTTTCAGAAGGAATGGTAACAGTTCTTCTTTGTGTGTCTGGTAGAATTCGGCTGTGAACCCATCTGGACCTGGGCTTTTTTTGTTTGGTAGGCTCTTAATTGCTGCCTCAACTTCAGATCTTGTTATTGGTCTATTCATGGTTTTGACTTCTTCCTGGTTTAGGCTTGGGAGGATACAAGTGTCCAGGAATTTATCCATTTCTTCCAGTTTACTAGTTTATGTGCATAGAGTTGTTTGTAATATTCTCTGATGATGGTTTGAATTTCTGTGGGATCTGGGGTGATTTCCCCTTTATCGTTATTTATTGCATCTATTTGGTTATTCTCTCTGTTTTCTTTTTTATTAATCCGGGTAATGGTCTGTCTATTTTGTTGATCTTCTCGAAAAACCAGCTCCTGGATTTATTGATTTTCTGAAGGGTTTTTCGTGCCTCTCTCTCCTTCAGTTCTGCTCTGATCTTAGTTATTTTTTGTCTTCTGCTAGGTTTTGAGTTTTTTTGATCTTGCTCCTCTAGCTCTTTCAATTTTGACGATAGGGTGTCAGTTTTGGATCTCTCCTCTCTTCTCATGTGGGCACTTACTGCTATATATTTTCCTCTAGAGACTGCTTTAAATGTGTCCCAGAGATTCTGGTATGTTGTGTCTTCATTCTCTTTGGTTTTGAAGAACATGTTTATTTCTGCCTTCATTACATTGTTTATCCAGTCAGCATTCAAGAGCCAGTTGTTCAGTTTCCATGAAGCTGCAGTTCTGAGTTAGTTTCTGAATTCTCAGTTCTAACTTGATTGCTCTGTGGACTGAGAGACTGTTTGTTATGATTTCCGTTGTTTTGCATTTGCTGAGGAGTGCTTTACTTCCACTTATGTGGTCAATTTTCGAGTAGGTGTGATGTGGAGCTGAGAAGAATGTATATTCTGTGGATTTGGGGTGGAGAGTTCTGTAAATGTCTATCAGGTTTGCTTGTTCCAGGTCTGAGTTCAAGCCCTGGATATCCTTGTTAATTTTCTGTCTGGTTGATCTGTCTAATATGGACAGTGGAGTGTTAAAGTCTCCCACTATTATTGTGTGGGAGTCTAAGGCTCTTTGTAAGTTATTAAGAACTTGCCTTATGTATCTGGGTGCTCCTGTATTGGGTTCGTATATATTTAGGATCTTTAGCTCTCCTTGTTGTATCGATTCTTTTACCATTATGTCATGTCCTTCTTTGTCTCTTTTGATCTTTGTTGCTTTAAAGTCTATTTTATCAGAGACGAGAATTGCAACTCCTGCTTTTGTTTTTTTTGTTTTGTTTTTGCTCTCCATTTGGTTGGTAAATCTTCCTCCATCCCTTTATTTTGAGCCTTTGTGTATCCTTGCCTGTGAGATGGGTTTCCTGGATACAGCACACCGATGGGTTTTGGCTTTTTATCCAGTTTGCTATTTTGTGTCTTTTGATTGGTGCATTTAGCCCATTTACATTTAGGGTTAATATTGTTATGTGTGAATTTGATACTGCCATTTTGATGCTAGCTGGCTGTTTTGCCCATTAGTTGATTCAGGTTCTTCATTTTGTTGATGCCCTTTACCATTTGTTATGTTTTTGGAATGGCTGGTACTGGTTGTTCCTTTCTATGTGTAGTGCCTCTTTCAGGAGCTCTTGTAAAGCAGGCCTGTTGGTGACAAAATCTCTGAGTACTTGCTTGTTCACAAAGGATTTTGTTTTTCCTTCCCTTATGAAGCTTAGTTTAGCTGGATATGTAATTCTGGGTTGAAAGTTCTTTTCTTTAAGAATGTTGAATATTGGCCCCCACTCTCTTCTGGCTTGTAGGGTTTCTGCCAAGAGATCTGCTGTGAGTCTGATGGGCTTCCCTTTGTGGGTTACCCAACCTTTCTCTCTGGCTGCCCTTAGCATTTTCTCCTTCATTTCAGCGCTGGTGAATCTGACGATTATGTACCTTGGTGTTGCTCTTCTTGCCGAATATCTTTGTGGTGTTCTCTGTATTTCCTGAACTTGAATATTGGCCTGCCTTGTTAGGTTGGGGTAATTTTCTTGGATAATATCCTGAAGAGTATTTTCCAGCTTGGATTCATTCTGTTCGTCACATTCAGATACACCTGTCAAACGTAGATTAGGTTTTTTCACGTAGTCCCACATTTCTTGGAGACTTTGTTCATTCCTTTTTGTGCTTTTTTTCTCTAATCTTGCCTTCTCATTTTATTTTATTGAGTTGATCTTCAACCTCTGATATCCTTTCTTCTGCTTGGTCAATTTGGCTTTTGACACTTGTGCATGCTTTGCAAAGTTCTTGTGTTGTGCTTTTCAGCTCCATCAATTCACTCATATTCCTCTCTAAGTTGTCCATTCTTGTTATTTCCTCGAATCTTTTTTCAAGGTTCTTAGTTTCTTTGCATTGAGTTAGAGCATGTTCTTTTAGCTCACGGAAGTTTCTCATTACCCACCTTCTGAAGTCTGATTCTGTCATTTCATCACACTCATTCTCCATCCAGCTTTGTTCCCTTGCTGATGAGGAGTTGTGATCCCTTGTAGGAGGAGAGGTGTTGTGATTGTGGGTGTTTTCCTCCTTTTTACACTGGTTTCTTTCCATCTTTTTGGATTTATCCACCTGTCATCTTTGTAGTTGCTGACTTTCAGATTGGGTCTCTGAGTGGATGTCAAGTTTGTTGCTGATGAAGTTATTTCTGTTCCTTAGTTTTCCTTCTAATAGTCTGGCCCCTCTGCTGTAGGACTGCTGAGGTCCACTCCAGGCTCTGCTTGCCTGGGGATCACCTGCAGCAGCTGCAGAACACTAAGGGTTGCTACCAGTTTCTTCTTCTGCTATCTTTGTCCGAGAATGATGCCTGCCAAATGTCAGTCTGATCAGTCCTTTGTGAGGTGACTCTTTGGATATACCAGCATCAGGGAGCTGCTTGAGGAGACAGTCTGTTCTTCATAGGAGCTCAAGTGCTGAGCTGTGAGCTCCATTGTTCATTCAGAGCTGCTAGGCAGGTACGATTAAGTCTGCTGCATCAGAACTCATAAACCCCCTTTTTTCTTTCCCCAGGTGCTCTGTCCTGGGGAGTTAGGGCTTTATTTATGAGTATCCATTGTGCTGCTGCCTTTTTTTTTTTTTTTTTTTTTTCAGGGCTGCCCTGCCCAGCAAGGAGGCAGCCTAGTCACTGTCTGCCTGCAGAGGCTTTGCTGAGGTGCTTTGGGCCCCGCCCTGCTGCCATGTGAATTTCCCTGTAGTCCTGTTCATATGGGTGTGGTTAGAACTGCCTCAGCAACGGTGGCCCGCCTCTGTAATGGCGGACCCTCTGTGTTATGGCGGGTTGCCTCGGTAACGGCAGGCTGCCTCTGCAATGGCGGACTACCTCCATGGGGTGGAGTACCTCGGTAATGGCGGGCGCCCCTCCCCCACTGAGCTGCACTGTCCTGGGTTCAGCTGTGCTTGCTGTGAAAGTCTCAACCCCGAGCGTTTCCAATTGCTGTTTTTTTGTTTGTTTTTGTGGGGGTGGGACCTGCCGAGCCTGATCACCTGGCTCCCTGCCTCAGAGCCTTTATTTTTTTTAAGTTGAACGGTTGACACTCTCTCAGGTGTTCCAGTTGCCTGCTGAAAGGGCACCGGGATCTGTGTGATTTCCCATTGCGGTGACCCACTGCGCCAGCTGAAACAACGGCACTGCCCGGGAATCTCCTGGCCTGGCTCCCTGTTTCAGACCCGTTTAATCAGATGAATGGGCGAATCTGCCTTCCCGGAGTTCCAATTGCCAGCTTAAAAGGGCAACCAGACCAGTGTATTTTGTATGGAGAGCCGCTGCACCTTGGCGCCAGCCAAAACAGCCACGCCGGCGACCCGTGGGGCTCCTCCACCTGGGAATCTCCTGGTCTGTGGGCAATAAAGATCTGTCTGGAAATGCGGCATCCACTCACCCTCTGCTCTTTCACTGGGAGCTACAATCCTGAGTTGCTCCTAAAGGACCATCTTGGTTATTCCCCTATATACTTTTATCTAAATGGGATTTTTTTCGTTTAGTCTAATGCCATAATCTAATAAGGAATGTATTGAAATGAAGCAGTATAACACTGCTTATTAGTTACAGAATATGTACGAGATAATTAACAGATTATTGATTGTTTTAGATACATAAGCTGTTATTATGATTATGTACTCTGTGCCAGGCACTACAGAGATAACTGTGTTGTAAGGAAAAGTTGAGAACCATTGCTATTAAATGCATTGCTTTCCCATTATAGGTTTAAAATGTATTAATAAAGATATTTATTAATACATGGTGGATGAGGGAAGAGGATGAATCCTAGAGTTGTGGGGAGATACTGAAAAACTTGCTTGATGCTATAAAGGCTTTCCTTGACTCCCTTTCACTATTTTCCCTTCTATGATAAACTTTAAGAGTTAAAGATAAATCTACGATAGTAAGAAATGCAGAAATAAAAAGTACAAAGAAAAATATTTTGATAGCAGAGATGTGGAATCAACCTAAATGCCAATCAGTGGTAGAATGGATAAAGAAAATGTGGTGTATATACACCATGGAATATTCATGCTGCCATAAAAAAAGTAGATCATATCCTTTGCAGGGATGTGGATGGAGTTGGAGGCCATTGTCCTTAGCAAACTAACGTGGGAACAGAAAACCAGATACTACGTGTTCTCTTATAAGTGGGAGCTAAATGAAGAGAACACATGGACACACAGAGGGGAACAACACACACTGGGGTCTTTCGGAGGGTAGAGGGTTGGGGGAGGGAGAGGATCAGGAAAAATAACTAATTGGTACTAGGCTTGATACCTGGGTGATGAAGTAATATGTACAACAAACCCCCAAGACACAAGTTTGCCCATATAACAAACCTGCACTTCTATCCCTGAACTTAAAAGTTAAAAAAACAATTTAGTATAAAAAATATAGAAGCCAGCCAGGCATGGTGGCTCAAGCCTGTAATCCCAGCACTTTGGGAGGCTGAGGTGGGTGGATCATGAGGTCAAGAGATCAAGACCATCCTGGTCAACATGGTGAAACCCCGTCTCTACTAAAAATACAAAAAATCAGCTGGGCATGGTGGCGCATGCCTGTAATCCCAGCTACTCAGGAGGCTGAGGCAGGAGAATTGCCTGAACCCAGGAAGCAGAGGTTGCGGTGAGCCGAGATCACGCCATTGCACTGCAGCCTGGGCAACAAGAGCGAGACTCGTCTCCAGGAAAAAAAAAGCCTCTGTCTGTCTGTCTGTCTATCTATCTATCTATCTATCTATCTATCTATCTAACTTTATCACTTAGAAAGCATTTTTTCAAATTTCCTATAGTCTATAATGGACAGTACTCAATTTAGTCAGTGTCTCAAGCACTTAAAGAGGATACTGTAGTCTTTAAAATAATTTTTAGGGCAGACTAGTATTATCTTTATTACATATAACCTCACTTATGGTGAGAGTAAAAGACTTAAAGCCAAGGCTAGGTGCAGTGTCTCACGTCTGTAATCCCATCACTGTAGGAGGCCAAAGTGAGTGGATCACCTGAGGTCAGGAGTTTGAGACAAGCCTGACCAACATGGAGAAACCCCATCTCTACTAAAAATACACAATTAGCCAGTCATGGTTGCTCATTCCTGTAATTTCAGCTACTCGGGAGGCTTTAGCAGGAGAATTGCTTCAACCCAAGAGGCAGAGGTTGTGGTGAGCTGAGATCGACCCATTGCATTCCAGCCTGGGCAACAATAGCAAAACAACGTCTCAAAAAAAAAGGCCTCCATCACATAGTCTATCATCAACAGTACTCAGTTTAGTCAGTGTCTCAAGTGCTTAAAGAGGATATTGTCTTTAAAATAATTTTGGGGGCAGACTGGAATTATCTTTATTACATATAACCTCAGTTATGATGAGAGTAAACACTTAAAGCCAAGGCTGGGCGCAGTGGCTCACGTCTGTAATCCCAGCACTTTGGGAGGCCAAGTCGGGTGGATCACCTGAGGTCAAGAGTTCAAGACCAGCCTGGCCATCTGGTGAAACGCTGTATCTACTAGAAATACAAAAATTGGCTGGGTGTGGTGGCTCACGCCTGTAATCCCGCACTTTGGGAGGCCAGGGCGGGTTGATCACAATGTCAAGAGATTGAGACCATCCTGGCCAACATGGTGAAACCCCGTCTCTACTAAAAATACAAAATTAGCCAGGTGTGGTGGTGGGCGCCTATAGTCCCAGCTACTTGGGAGGCTGAGGCAGGAGAATTGCGTGAACCTGGGAGGCGGAGGTTGCCGTGAGCCGAGATCACACCACTGCACTTCAGCCTAGGGACAGAGTGAGACTCCATCTCAAAAAACAACAAAAACAAATTAGCTGGGCATGGTGATGAGTGCCTGTAATCCCAGCTACTTGGGAGGCGGAGATAGGAAGTTCGCTCGAACCTGGTAGGTGGAGGTTGCAGTGTGCCAAGATTGTGGCACTGCCCTCCAGCCTGGGTGACAGAGTGAGACAGCATCTTAAAAAAAGAGAGAGAGAGAAAAAGCCAAATAACATTTGGATAGAAATGGATCTTGAATTCTTTGGCTGTTCATCTATTGCTTGGTTCACTGAACTTGAACTTGGAATTTAACCTATGTGGGACAGAAATGCTTGTTACAAATATGTCTGAGATTTCATTAGATGAATTAGGCTTCTTACAGATTTTGGAAGTGTCACATGCAACTTGCCCAGCTTAGGTAAAAATTAGACATGGAGAAGTTAAAGAGAATATTAGTACTTTTATAACTTCTTAGAAGTAAGAATAGTCTGTCATATCTTACAGAGGCATATTGGAAGAACTGGCATATGAAGTAGCTTTCTATAAAGTTCATGAGAGTTCCTATCTACCCTTAATGCTAAGTAGAATAGCACAATTCTTTGATTTATTTGGATTTTCAAGAACATATTAGCAAAAATCGTAACTTGTACCATTAATAATATGTTTATAGCATACAAATAGGAATTGATTATAAACTTGATGTGGATAATTTTAGTCATTTGTAGTGTGCTTGTTTCATGAACATATCCTTTAGAAGAAACACCAAGAGAGTGTAAGGCACAGTTGGACTGACAATGGGGTCAAGAGACAATGACGGCCCCAGGGAAGATGATATTCTCCTGCTTCAGTGATGAGTTGTGGTATGGTAAAGTGTCCCTTTTCTGGTAGCAGTGATTTAGAAATTGCATACCTTATTGCAGAGTCATTGTTTTCATAGGTCAGGATTCTATTCTATTTCTGCTGCTTTTAAGCTTTTGAGGCACCTTGGACCTCAGCCTGTAACTGCTGTCAATGTTGTGGATATCCTTGTACATATTTGCAAGTCAACAGAGAAGACAACAGATCAGCCTGAGAAAATACTGCCCTAAAACACTTTTACTTATCACCCTTCTTCCAACTACAGTTTCTTTGCACTAATGAAAAATTGTGTCCAAAGTGCAGTGGCTCACACCTATAATCCTACCACTTCGGGAGGCTGAGGGAGGAGGATTGCTTGAGACTAGAAATTTGAGATCATCTTGGGCAACATACTGAGATACTGTCTCTATTAAATTTTTTTAAATTAAAAAAATAAATTTGTAGCATTTATATTCTTACAAAACATTTTATATTGCCATTTATTGTTTTTATTTTTGCCCTTTTTATCTTTTAGATCCATGTAAAAGCTCATTTTGACTATGACCCCTCAGATGACCCTTATGTTCCATGTCGAGAGTTAGGTCTGTCTTTTCAAAAAGGTGATATACTTCATGTGATCAGTCAAGAAGATCCAAACTGGTGGCAGGCCTACAGGGAAGGGGACGAAGATAATCAGCCTCTAGCTGGGCTTGTTCCAGGTAAGAGACAATATTGTAGAAAGTACATAGTATTAAAAGAACATACAAAATGCAAGTCTTCACAAAGAAAAACTAACCTTTTCATGCCTCTTAAAAAAATCTTGCAGTTACTTTTTCGTGTAGTTGGGTTTTTATGTTGTCCCTGTAGCATAAGTGTCTTAAATAGAATGTGGCCAATTCTTTGGCCGTTAGAATGGAGTTACGTATAACTTCAGCCAATCCCATGTTGTACTACATTCTCTGTATACATATTAAAATGACCCCATTATCAAGGCAACACAACTTGTATTATACTACATACTATACTATGACATTAATCAGTGCATCACCACGATTTATGAGAATGAAAGATGCATCACTTTATAAGGAATCAGGAAAAGTAATATCATAGAATATATTATACCAAATGTGATCTTAGGGCAGAAATAGGGTGCTCCAATTTTTTTTTTTTTTTTTTTTTTCTTTTAAGACAGAGTTTTGCTCTTACTGCCCAGGCTGGAGTACAATGGCATGATTTCGGCTCACTGCAACCTCCAGCTCCCTGGTTCAAGCGAAGTAGAGACAAGGTTTCTCCATGTTGGTCAGGCTGGTCTCGAACTCCCGACCTCAGGTGATCCACCTCAGCCTCCCAAAGTGCTGGAATTATAGACGTGAGCCACCACGCCCAGCTCCAAATTTTTTATTGATGAAACTATCCCTAATTTAGATTAAACTGTAACTTTAGCTTACTTTATAGATGAAGATTATTAAGGGGACATGTTTCTGAGAAAGAGTTAAGATGATACAAAATAGAACAAATTACAGTTGTGCATCACTTAACAGGGATATATTCTGAGAAATGTACCGTTAGGTGATTTCATTGTTGTGAAAACATCATAGAGTGAGTGTATTTACACAAACCTAGATGGTATGGCCTGTTGTGCACCTAGGCTATGTGGTATAGCCTGTTGTTCCAACCACCATCATATATCTGGTTTATTGTTGACTGAAATGTTGTTATGCAGTGCATGACTGTATGTGGATATAATTTTTTTCTACAAATGGCTCTTACAGTTCCCAGAATGAGAGTAGAATGGAGAAAGGAGAGCAGAACCAAGGGAATTATAATAAACTATTAAAGAAGGCAAAGAAATACATACAGGATGATAAAAATAGGGACATAGGGTAAAGGGATAATCACCTATTTGTTAGTAAATGCTATTATGTCTGCACCATGTAAACTTCGCTTCCATGCTTGACATGAAAGCATATCCATTAATACTTTCGTGTATTTTTTTTTCTGTGTCCCCTACTTTATAATACTTTCATGATATTGTCTCTTACAATTCTTTCTACCATATATTCTCAGTTTGTAAACTTGAGGTCAGAAACTGGAACTTATTTATTTTAAATCCAGACAATTTATGTTAAATTAATAAAAGGTGATTTTAAAAAATAGTTCTCAAACAAACAAAAAACATTTAAAAAAAGGTTTGCCAGGCATGGTGGCTCACGCCTGTAATCCCAGCACTTTGGGAGTCCGAGGCAGGTGGATCACGAGGTCAAGAGATCAAGACCATCCTGGCCAACATGGTGAAACCCTGTCTCTACTAAAAGTACAAAAAATGAGCCGGGCCTGGCGGTGTGTGCCTGTAGTCGCATCTACTCGGGAGGCTGAGGCAGGACAATTGCTTGAAACCAGAACACGGAAATTGCAGTGAGCCAGGATCACGCCACTGTACTCCAGTCTGGTGATAGAGCGAGACTCTTAAAAAAAAAAAAAGTTCTGCCAGAACTGCTGTTTCTGAATTAGACCTTTCACTGCTTCTCTGTAACGTTTTCTGCCCTTGTATTTTACCAACAACATTTTTTTAGCGATCATCCCTCCTACTGATAGCTGAAGATCTTAAGTGTAAAGCTAATAGACTTAGCCTTACACTGGATTTGACTACAAGCAGTAGTTTAGGGGAAAAGAGGAAAAGGAGGGCATGAATAAAAGACTGAGAAATACTGACTATCAGATATGTAGGAGGAATGTAGGAAGTTGTCCAAAGATTTTAGAACAGGTTAAAAGGAATCTCTTTTATCTCTGTAAGTAACCCAAAGACACTTTTCTGGGTAACAAGAGATTTCAACATAATATTTACATTTATTCTTTTTGAGTATAAGGTCACAGAAAAGTTCAAGTTTCTCACTTTAAAACTCAAAAGCTAGAAACAGATTTTGTCTATATCAGTCATATTTTAAGGAAGGAGAAATGGACTTCTTAAATTTATTTTAGAGGATGATGCTACAACCCTTGATTCTTCAAGGACATATCTCTAGAATCTTGGAGTGTTGGGCAGCCATTGTGGGTCTGCCTCAGGCTTGTGCCAGATATTAGTATGGTATCTTCTTACCATGCCAGACTTTAGCCCATAAATGTTTAGAGCTAGGGTTTGTTGATAGGTTGATTTTCTGAATGTATATAGATTCCAGTGATAACACTTTTAATAAGATTAAAGATCTACCTTAGAGTTTGACAATGGCTTTCCATCAGAATTAGACTGATTTTTTAAGAGGTCATTATGATGCTGGCTGTGGTGTCTCACACCTGTAATCCCAGCACTTTGGGAGGCTGAGGCGGGAAGATCGCTTGAGCCCAGGAGTTTGAGACCAGCCTGGGCCACATAGTGGCATAGCTATCATAGTGAGACCCTGTCTCTACAAAAAATTTTTTAAATTAGCTGGGCATGGTGGTGCGTACCTGTAGTTCCAGCTACTCAGGAGGCTAAGGTGGGGGGATTGCATGAGCCTGGAAGGTTGAGGCTGCAGTGAGCGTAGCCACGCTGGTCTACTCCAGCCTGGACAACAGAGCAATACCCTGTCTCAGGGAGAGAGAAAAAATCATTGCCATCTCATTAATTTCTGCCTCTATTTCAGAATAGCCTGTAGTTCATACTATAAAAACATGCCACAGAAGTACCCCATTGTAATGTTTTAAATTTTTAGTCTGTAAACTATTAAAATTGCTTTGTTCTTGACTTTTAAAAATCGACTAAATTTTTTTTTTTAATTTTAATCCTCTTAAAATTTTCCTTCTAGTAATAGTTACTTGTTTTATTAAGAATGTAGGCTGGGCGCAGTGGCCCATGGCTGTAATCCCAGCACTTTGGGAGGCCAAGGCGGGCGGATCACGAAGTCAGGAGATCAAGATCATCCTGACCAACATGGTGAAACCCCATCTCTACTAAAAATACAAAAAAATTAGCCGTGCATGGTGGTGCGTGCCTATAGTCCCACCTACTCAGGAGGCTGTGAAGCAGGAGAATCTCTTGAAACTGGAAAACGGAAGTTGCAGTGAGCCAGGATCATGCCACTGTATTCCAGCCTGGCAATAGAGCAAGACTCTGTCACAAAAGATATATATATAGTCTTGGCCTTGCACAGTGACTCATGCCTCTAATTACAGCATTTTGGGAGGCCAAGGCAAGAGGATCACCTGAGGTCAGGAGTTTAAGACCAGCCTGGCCAACGTGGTGAAATCCTGTCTCTACTAAAAATACAAAAATTAGCTGGGTGTGGTGGCGGACACCTGTAATCCCAGCTACTTGGGAAGCTGAAGCCATGAGAATCACTTGAACCCAGGAGGTGGAGGTTGCAGTGAGCCAAGATCGTGCCACTGCACTCCAGCTTGGGCGACAGAGCAAAACTTCATCTCAAAAGAACCAGGCTTCCTTTAATGCTTTTTATGTGTGTCGAACTCAGTATTAACTTTTTTGTTAGTACACTTATGAAATGCACTAAATTCTACAGATTATCCCAACCTATATAGAATTTACTTATTGATTTTTAAGAATCTCTGGCTTTATACTGAAAGAGTTAGATTTAAAAATTAAATACAAAAGTGGAACTTCAATGTAATTCAGCATTTTCTAATAGGAAAAGACATTTGATTTTAAGGTACAGGTCTGAAAAAAACCTCTTTCAAGGTCAGAAACCTTGAAAGGCTTCTATATTAAGATATTAATTTTATAAGGAAAAGTATGTTTCCTATTTATATAATTAGTAACTTAAAGGTGGAAATAAAAAATTGCTAATATGTATACATACACATAAGAAGAAGGATTGAGAATAATGCATGCAAGGGAATATATTGAATGGTTTCTTGGAATTGAATATGTAATGAATGCCCACATGTTGTTTTGGAAAAGTTAACTCCTAGAATTGATATGCTTAATTTGAGGTAATTCTAAAGGACTAGAACCATTGTAAGATTCAGGATAGTAATTTTCCACAAAGTAAATGCTCATTGAAACCTTTTTAAAAGTTGAACTATTAAATTTTTAAATATTTATTTATTCTAATAGATGATATATAATCCAATAATACATATAGGATTGATTGAGCAGAGTTAATTTAAAAATTTGAAGGCTTCACATCATAGCTGACAAAGGATGGCAAAAGCGTTTGGAAGGAAATATAAATGAAGAGATAATGTCGAGTGCTTTTCCTTCTTGATTTAAAAGAAAAAAAATGTTAACCTTTTATTTTAAATATTTTACCGTTCTTTTTGTTATTAAGGGAAAAGCTTTCAGCAGCAAAGGGAAGCCATGAAGCAAACCATAGAAGAAGATAAGGAGCCAGAAAAATCAGGTTAGACACTTGTATTTGGCATTATTAAGAGGTTCTTGGGTCTTCATCTGGAGCCATGTATACATTTGCATATTGGAACTGTGAGAAAGAAGTACTTATGGAAAGAGTGATACAAGAGGCAAAACCAATTATCTTAGAACTGTAAAGAAAGGATAAGATTTAAGTATTAAAGATTATATGCCTATATTGTATAGTTAATGGAAAATTATAAATACTTTCCTGAAAAATCGTCTTTCTACAAATAGCATAATAAGTATTTATAAACGTAAATTAAAAACAAGCTGGATGCAGTGGTTCGCACCTGTAATCATAGCCCTTTGGGAGGCTGAGGTGAGACGATTGAGGCCAGGAGTTTGAGACCAGCCTGGCCAACATAGCAAAACCTCATCTCTGCAAACAAAATTTAAAGAATGAATGAATGTATAAGTAGAGTTCTTCAATTTGAGTTATGTGGCTTTGTTTCAGTGAAAACATTTATAGTTATGTTTATGATTGCTCAACAGGAAAACTATGGTGTGCAAAGAAGAATAAAAAGAAGAGGAAAAAGGTTTTATATAATGCCAATAAAAATGATGGTAAGTTCTACTCTCAGGGATACGTGGAATTATATCTGAAAGGAATCTAAATCTAGTCCGGTTTTAGACCATAATGTTAAATATGTGCTTGAGAAAATCATTTAGTAGAAAGTATTTTCTTTTGGAATCCTCTGAGTAAGGCAGTATTTTGAATTCTGGAGAAAATTGATATAAAAATTCAAGTACTATTTAGCGCATGTTGCATTAAATAGTTTCCTATAGTTTTTTTTCTACTTAAACTCTTTGCAAGATTAATATTCCTAACAAATTCTTACAGAACATATTTGAAGCAAAAAGTATTTCCTCTGCAATAGCTCATGTCACAGAAGCAACTCCTTCCTGAGAGCGTACTACCTGCTGACTAAGTCAGACACATGAGAGAGTTTTTGTTTTATTTTGATTGATTGCTAAGTTTAAAAAGCTCAAAAGTTGTAGCTTCTCTTAAAATCAAAAGCACTGATAAAGTTGGGCTAATATTCCCAGGTGACAACAGTCTGCTGGACCTGAATAATGACTATTGCCCTTAAATCGAGCACAGGTGTCTAGCTTAACAGTCTCTATCACGCCCAATGCTTTATTGACCCAACCTGATCTACTGATTTTATTACCTTCTTGGTTGGTTTTTATGGGCATTTGAGTTTGCTACTTCGTTCGTTCACATTAGAAGCAAGCCACATAATAAAGCAAAGGCATTCCTTTGTACACATTTTACAAGGCTTATTCTCTTAAGAATTTGAAATATTTTGAGGCAGCATAGATAAAACTAATAAAGATAAAACATTATAGATTATTATAATAGTCCATAAAAGCTAAATGAGATATGATCAACTTTATAAATTTTTTCTAAAATAAACATCGTTTAATGCTAATTGACAGATTATGTAATTTAATGAGTTTTAAATTTTAGCCTCTATATTTGTGATTAATATCTTTAATTTTTTTTTTGAAACAGACTAAAGTAGTCCAGCTCTAAGAGCTACTATACTGTAGAAAACTTGGCAAATAGGAACCCTGTGCATATATATACTGTCTATAAATCAAAATGCTACCACTGTCTTCATTATACATATTAGAAGGAACTCAGATTTTTCAGAGAAAATCGTTTGGAAGGAGAAGGAATTATATTTGCTGTTTATGATGGTGTCATCATCGTGAATATTTTAAAATAACTACAATTCATAATAACTGCTGTATTCCAGGGTAGTAACTATATGATTTTGTTCTCACAAATGAGGTTACAGAGTAATAGATTCAAGTGTAGATATTAAAGTGATTTACTGAAATTCTTAACAACTAATATATGATTGGTTGAGCTGGAATTTAAACAAATATAGTTTGAGCTCCTGCTCTATGCCAGGCTCCACAATGAGCATTGACAAGCCTAAGATGATCCCCTAACCTCATGGAAATGGAGCTGAGGGAGTCTGACGCTCCTTCTCAGTCAGGAGAAGTAATAGGAGTGAGGACTTGGCAGGCTACTAGCTGTCTACTTTTGTTAGTACCACTTGACAGCTCTGGTTTCATC
Source organism: Callithrix jacchus (assembly GCF_049354715.1). Lineage (NCBI taxonomy): Eukaryota > Metazoa > Chordata > Mammalia > Primates > Cebidae > Callithrix > Callithrix jacchus. The sequence continues at coordinate 102,317,657 of NC_133509.1, forward strand.
TGGATTATGGGCTTTAGGAATGTTACCCCACCTGTCATAATTTAAACCTCGTTGTGAGTCATGACTCTGGGTTAGCATTCCAGAGTAAAGTCAACATAAATGCAAAAAGAGTAGATAGCATGTGTATGGCCTGTTGGCAAATTATACAACTAACTATAGCAGGGGTGTCCAATCTTTTGGCTTCCCGGGCCACATTGGAAAAAGAATTGTTTTAGGCCACATGTAAAATATACTAACACTAGAGATAACTGATGAGCTAAAAAAAAAAAAAAATTTTGCAAAAAATCTCATAATGTTTTAAGAAAATTTACAAATTTGAGTTGGACTGCATTCAAAGCCATCTTGGGCCTCATTTGGCTCATGGGTCACAGGTTGGACAAGCTGGAACTACAGGAAAATAGTCCAGCTTTCTCTGGAATATTACAACTATAACACTAGTTGTAGCCACTGTGTGTAAATGTTGGTCTATGCCAGCTATTGTATTCAACATATACATTATGTCTGATTCTTAAAACAACCTTCTTAAGTAGAGTATGAATATCTGCATTTTACAAAAATGACAGATACTACTCCTACTAGTTTGTCCCCTGGTACCCCATCCTCATTCAAAGTATTGACTGCAAACTAACTGTTTAAGGATCTGTATGATATATTGTATTAGATATTCAAGCACAGTAGGAAAGAGTATTAATAGAAGGAGTAATATATTGTTGTCTGATTCATTTTTGTAGTATCCTAGCAAGGATTTAATGACAATAAATTGTGATTCTAATTTGGGGGGAAAATCTATGAGTATTTATATTTTTATTACATGGCAATAATTTTGTCTGAACGACTTAACTTTTTTCCCCCCAAAGATTATGATAACGAGGAGATCTTAACTTATGAGGAAATGTCACTTTATCATCAGCCAGCAAATAGGAAAAGACCTATCATCTTGATTGGTCCACAGAACTGTGGCCAGAATGAGTTGCGTCAAAGGCTCATGAACAAAGAAAAGGACCGCTTTGCATCTGCAGTTCCTCGTAAGTTTGAATGCATTCCCATTTTCCTATGCTTTTCAGTTTAGCGGCTCAGAACCTAACTATATTATGTAGGGAAATTTTTTATTCATTTTATTAAAACAATGTTATCAATGAAAAAGGAACTTTGTTTAACCAAATATTTTGGCATTTTTAAATTAAAAGTAGTCATTAAGAAGTTTTAAATTTGTTTTTCGAGTATGTACTAATTGTTTTCTAAACAAATTTCCGTTTGGGCCCCTTACAATTTCCTGTTCCATAGGGAATCAGCTGCTTCTTCTTTAAAGTGATACTGAAGATAGAAACTTTGGCATAATATGAAAACAGAAGTTCTAAGATTATATAGTACCTAATTTTATGGAAATAAACTTTAGGAGAAGATTAGTAATAGGGTTTTAAATACAGGATGAAGTAACTTGAAGTGTAAGCATAAAATATATTAAGATAATTAAATACAGCTATTACTGAGATACTGCAAACACATTTTTGTTCATTTTTCAATATATAAAACAATGTTAAACACGTAGGCTGTTAGCATTTCTTCAGTTTTATTATTTCATATTCTGTGTTGCAAAATAATTCTTTCTTACTAGCAGAATTATCCCCCATTCTCATTATAAGCTATGCCCATTATTTTTATCTGATTTTGTTTGCCTAGATACAACTCGGAATAGGCGAGACCAAGAAGTAGCTGGTAGAGATTATCACTTTGTTTCACGGCAAGCATTCGAGGCAGATATAGCAGCTGGAAAGTTCATTGAGCATGGTGAATTTGAGAAGAATTTGTATGGAACTAGCATAGATTCTGTACGGCAAGTGATCAACTCTGGCAAAATATGTCTTTTAAGTCTTCGTACACAGGTAAAGCTAGAGTTTTGTTTTAGGGTTTGAACTTAGAGGGCATGTCATACAAAGTAATCTAGTGGAAACTATATTTTGGTCCAGGAACAGTGTGACCTAATTAAGTTTTCATATGGTTTTTCCCACTGATTTGCTATGTGAAATCACAGTTTGCTAAATCTCTTTCAGGTTCCTCAGAGGGGAAAACATATACATACTTACATATACAGGTTGACTATCTCTTGTTCAAAATGCTTGAGAGCAGAGTGTTTTGAATTTCAGAATTTCTCAAATTCTAGAATATTTTCATATATATAATGAGCTATCTTGAGGATAGGACCCAAGTCTGAAATGAATTTCATTTATCTTTTATATATTCTTTATTTACTTAGCCTGAAGGTAATTTTATTTTTCCTGGGGATGTTGAATAAAGCTGTCCGCTCCTGCGTTTTGACAATGACCCATCACATTAGGCCAGGGGTGGCATTTTCCACTTGTGCCATCATGTCACTGCTCGGAAAGTTTCAGATTTTAGATTTCAGATTTTTGGATTAGAGATGTTCATCTTGTGTGTATATATATTTGTATGTATTTTCTTAAGCTTAAAATACAGTGAATATAGTACTGGTCATACTTTAATTTTAGAGTCTAGAAAAGAATTTCCTTTTCTGGTTCTGATATGAGAAAAATTAGAAAATTTCTAGATTATTTTTATGGTTTAAATGCCATTGTTCAAATCTTAACAAATATCACAATGAATGCTTGGTTGTATGAAAATTATGAACGCTCAGTATCAATTATTTGGCAGACTAAGCAAAAGTATAAAATTACTAACTAGTACCTCTTAGCCTTCTATTGAAAATTATAATTTTAGGAGGCCAGTGCAGGTGGATCATCTCTACCAAAATTTAAAAAATTAGTGTGGTATGGTGGCGTGCACCTGTGGTGGTCCCAGTTACTTGGGAGGTTGGGGTGGGAGAATCGCCTGAGCCAGGGAGGTGGAGGTTGCAGTGAGCTGCACTGCACTCCAGCCTGGGTGACAGAGTAAGTAGAGTGAGACCCTGTCTTAAAACAAAACAAAACTAATTTTAGAAATTTGGAGTTTTTAAGAAACTCCAAATGTTATGGAAAATTGTTTTAATTTTTGTAGACCATACAGCTTTAGCATACAACTTTCCTTAATGTGGTAGAATCTGCTGCTCATGTCAACTCAAACAACTTAGTCAGTGGTCATTAAAAAGATACACATAGAGGAGAACTGACCGTAAAATGACAATTCTAAAATAGTAGTTAGGGATTTTTGTTGTATGCACTTAGGCTCTACTATTTCAATTACAAATTTTTGATTTAAGATTTTTAATTTAATACATGTTTTTACTAAATTTCTTTAGAATTATTTACTTGGGCTAACAGGTTTTAAAAATTCTTATTTCTCCAAGAAAAAGGGCTAACAGATTTTAACAGAGAACTCAGCATCTTGTTTTAATCATCTTAATGTTTTTAGATAGAAATGGCATGTTCCTATAATCTCCATTTTGACAGAACACTTCAGTTTGAGGATATACAGTCATGCATTGGTAACAAAGTGAAAACCGCAATCTCCAAATTCAAACACTATCTACTTTTTCTTAGATGTGCTTTTCTTGAATTGTCTTTTGCACATGTATGTGAAGTTAATTTCTATGATTTTGCTTATATTTAGTATCTGGCACATAGTAAGGCAACTTGTATGATTTGAATTCCTCCAAAATGTTTTTTTAATATGGTTATTATAATCTGTATGTGATCTTATTAGCAAGGTATTTTAATATCACATCCTTCATTATCATTCACTTATATTTCTTCTTTTTTTTTGCATCTCAAACAGTTGATCAAAGATATTATTCACTTATATTTTATTACATAAAAGAGCAAGCTAAAATATATGTATGTATATTTATAGCTTCACAGTATATTCTTGCAGTGAATGGTAGGATCTTAAAAATATTGTGAATTGGGCCAAGTGCAATGGCTCATGACTGTAATCCCAGCAATTTGGGAGACCGAGGTAGGAGCATTGCTTGAGACCAGGAATTCAAGACCAGCCTGGGTAACAAAGCAAGATCCTGTCTCTACACAAAAGTAGAAAGTTAGCCAGACGTGGTGGTGCATGCCTATAGTCCTGGCTACTCGAGATGCTGAGGTGAGAGGATCACTTGAGTGCAGGAGTTTGAGGTTGCAGTGAGCTATGATCATGCCACTCACTCCAGCCTAGATGACAGAGCAAGTCCCTTAATCTATATATATGAACAATCAATATTGGGAAGTAATTAAATGATGCAAATTATTTTAAAAATTCAAATATCTCTTCTTTACAGTCATTGAAGACTCTCCGAAATTCGGATTTGAAACCATATATTATCTTCATTGCACCCCCTTCACAAGAAAGACTTCGGGCATTATTGGCCAAAGAAGGCAAGAATCCAAAGGTAAAGTTTTCACACTATTGTACTATCCCATTGAAGGTAAACATGAAACAGTCCTGGTCTAATTTGTCCTGGTGCTTAAAAGCTACATTAGCTCAAGCTTTCAAACTGTATTCTTTCTGTAATATTACTTGTCCCAAAATTGCCATGGTTGCCACAGGGTTGGACTATGACAACTTTCCAAAGTAGGTTACATGGTAACCTTTGAGCTTCTTCACATGGGTCTGTGACATTTCTAGGGAGACGTGACTGCCACCAAAGTTATTAGCCAACTGTTTAGGATTACTGACTTTTCTCTAGATACTCCACATTTTCAGGGAGACAAATTTGAGTGCTCTTGCTTTTCTCTTCTTTTAGTCCCACTGAAACTTTATGTTCTTCTTTTCTTCTCCCTTTGGTCTTCTCAAATGGTTTGGAACAGAAAAATTTTTTTAAATTATTTTAGATCTATGCTAGATATGGTTGAGGTAGTCCATGTCATACTAAACATTATTAATAATTAAGTGACTGATAATACATGTTAATAAGAAGGCATTGACTTTTTATTTAAATATGTAAGATGATAACTGTCAAGTGACTTACTATATAATAGTAACATGTTCTTGTTTTTTTGCTCATTGTTTATTAAATATTATCTATTTTAGAGAGGGCTCATTCATATTGCCTCATTTTATTGACTGTGCCTTTAAATCTTCTTAAAGATAGTCATTAAAAGCATATTTACACTCCTTTCCCTTGATTCTGTTCTTTTTTTTTCTTTTTTGTCGCTGTTGTTTTGAGGTAGGATCTCTGTTGCCCAGGCTGGAGTGTAGTGGCATGATTATGGCTCACTGCAGTCTCAGACTCTGGGCTCAAGTGATCCTCTCACCCCAGCCTGTCTAAATGGCTGGGACTATAGCCATGCACATGCCTGGCTAATTTTTTATGTATTTTGTAGAGACAGGGTCTTACTATGTTGCCAGGCTGGTATCAAACTTCTGGCCTCAAGAAATCCTCCTGCCTCAGCCTCCCAAAGTGCTTAGATTGCAGGTGTAAGCCACCACACCCAGCCTTCCTTTCATTCTTGACTGTCTACCGCAACACATTAACCCTTCCTCTTCCTCCTCAACTTCCAAAATATCTTTTTTCACTCTATGTCTACTTAACATTTCTTATTCAATCTATATGTGAGGTGGTAATTTTTAATGTTTTAGGCTATAAACATCAGGGGCTTTCCCATCCTGGTTGCTTTGTCTAGGCTAAGTAGGCTAGCTGGGTAAAGTAGTGCTGCACCCCTTTTTCATTTCTGCCATATACCTACAAATTCATAACTAACGGGGGGTCAGAGTATTTGTTATCCATAGCCCTTGGAATGATATAAAGGAAATAAGCAGCATGGTCATTGGCTGTTCTTGAGGATCACAATATAACGAGAAACAAAATTAATATTGTATAAAATTTAGTGTCCAGTAACTACTTTGTTAGAACAGAAACAACATAGTTGTTCAAGGAGCAGGATGCAAACTAAGGACCAGAGCGTACTCCATTCTTCCTGTTCAGCCTAATTTTCCATTTCCTAACATGCACACTTATTTCTTCTTAGACTCTTTTTTTCCCAACAAGGATTCAGTATTATATGAAGGGCCATAGACCATTCCAAAACATGTTAAGCATCTTTCTTTTGGTTGGTCTCTGGCAGTGTTCTAATGGAATTTTTATCTACTTTACTTTGAATTGACCATCCTAAATTTTCAGTTTAGTTCTAGACAGATGTTGTTTTTTTTTTTTTTGAGAGGTGGTTCTGTGTCACCCAAACTAGAGTGCTGTGGCATGATGATAGCTCACTACAAGCCCTGAACTCCTGGACTAAAGTGACCCTCCCATCTCAGTCCTATAAGCTGGGACAGTAGGCATGTGCCACAGGTCCTGGCTTATACCTGTTTTTAATGCAGTAAGTTGATCAGTAGTACCAAAATGTTAACAATATGCAATATATTTGATTTTCTAATTACAAATTTTTGATTCTTTTACTTTGCTGAAGTATATTTTACATACAATAAATACATTCCTTTTCATTGTATAATTCAGCAAGTTTTGGAAATGTACACCTGTGTAACCACCATGCCAATCAAGATTTAGAACATTTCCATCACTCTAGATAGTTCGCTTTTGCCCTTTTCAAGTTAATACCCCTCCATTCATTCTTTCTGGCAACCACTAATCTGCTTTCTGTCACTATAGATTTCTTTGGTCTGTTCTAGAAGTTCACATAAATAGAAGCATACAGTTTGTTAAATGTTTTGTATGGCTTTTGATCAGCATGTTTTTGAGATTGATCTGTGTTGCATCTAACAGTTCATTCCATTCTTAATGCTGAGTAATATACCATGATATTAATACACCACAATTTATCCATTCTCCAATTAAAAAATATTTGGATAAAATTTTGAGCTAGTATGACTAAAGCTGCTCTAAATATTCATATAGTCTTTTTGTGGACATATGTTTTCATTTCGATACCACCTAGGAATAGATTTGCTGGATCAAATGAGATATGTATGTTTTAACTATATAAAACACTGCCAAACTGTTTTAGTTTATTAAATTGATATAGAAGGCGAGGCTCAGTGACTCATGCCTATAATCCCAGCATTTTGGCAGGCTAAGGTGGATGGATCACTTGAAGCCAGGAGTTCAAGACCAGCCTGGGCAACATAGTGAAATCCTGTCTCTACTAAAAACACAAAAAAATTAGCCGGGTATGGTGGTGCACACCTGTGGTACTGGCTACTCAGGAGGCCAAGTTCGTGCCACTGAACTCCAGCCTGGGCAACACAGCAAGACTTGGTCTCAAAATAAAAATAAAAATTAAAAAATTGGTATAGAAACTAAGAAAATGATGGTGTTACTCACTGGATGCAGAATGTAACCAATCTGATTGTACTCTGAATCTCTGAACTGTTTTGCCTGTATTGTGAAAGAATGAGTATTGGCATAAAGATGTGATTTTTCTTGTATGTATTATTAAAGTCACAGAAAATCATCCATATTGTGGTAAGAGAGTATATGCCAAGTAAATGCTCTGCTGTCTGTGAAACTCACCCCAAATCACCCCTGCCAACGAAGACAACTGATTAAACTCAAGACAAAATTTCTCAGATATAAAAGTCACACACAGTACAAAACAATTTATCATTCAACTGTTTGAACTTCTGTAACAGTTAGAAAACATATTAAAAATATGACGACTCTGGCTTGTCCTGAGGCAGTTATAACGTGGTTCTCTCATTCTCATTCTAAAATATTGTACATCTGAATATGACCTAATTATTTTTCTATTTTTAGTAAAAACATTTCACTATGTTGCCTAGGCTGGCCTCGAATGCCTGGCCTCAAGTGATCCATCCACCTAGGCCTCCCAAAATGCTGGATTACAGGTGTGAGCCACTGCGCCCAGCCTTCAATATTAGTTTAGTAAACTAAAAACAGTTTAGCAGTGTTTTATAGTTAAAACATACATTTATCTTTTGATTCAGCAGTTCTACACCTAGGTGTTTATCCAAGAGGAAATAAAGAGAATATAGGTGTTTATCCAACAGAAATAGGAGACTATCCAAGAGAAAAAGGAATAAAGACACAATCTGGAACCAGGAAAGATACAGTAATTATTATTATTAAAAGGAATAACCAACCTCTGTAGAAAAAGAAATAAGTTGGAGGGCATTTGTCTTTATTTTCTTTATTGTCTGTCTTCTATTTAATTCATTTCTATTCTTTATCTTTTCTTTGACTATAATTTGCACTTGCTCTAGTTTCTGAAGATGAATACTTAGGTAATTTTTAAACTTTTCTTCTTTTCAAATATAGGCATTTGAAGTTATAAATTTCCCTCTAAAGAGTTCTTTAGTTACATCCCATAAGTTTTGACATTATATTTTTGTTACTATTTTGTTAGAAATATATTCTAATTTCCTTTTTTTTATTTCTGTAACCCATTGGTTATTTAGAAGTGTGTTATTTAAGTTCCACCTCTTTGGAGATGTAAAAAAAAAATCTTAACTGATTTATAATTCAAGGTGGAGTTAAAAATCAGTTAAGATTTTTTTACATCTGAAAGAGGTCTGAATCTCTGAATCTGTTCTGCTAGTTTGGAGGCTTGAGAGTGGTTATCTGACAGTATGAACTTGGTCAGTTTTGCCTAGTTCAGCTAAAAACATCGAACTAAAACATTTTGTTTCATCCTAGTCATGAATTGTAATTAGAAAGAGAACTTCAGACATAAAGTACTGAATAAGTGATATAAGCCATTTTGGCATAAAATGAAATAATAATGCCTTAAATTTTATAAAAACTAGGTGGATTGTGGGTTTAGCATTTTATTTTATTTATTTTTTTTGAGACGGAGTTTCGCTGTTGTTACGCAGACTAGAGTGCAATGGCACGATCTTGGCTCACCGCAACCTCCGCCTTCTGGGTTCAAGCAATTCTCCTGCCTCAGCCTCCCAAGTAGCTGGGACTACAGGCGTGCACCACCATGCCCAGCTAATTTTTGTATTTTCAGTAGGGACGGGGTTTCCCCTTGTTGACCAGGATGGTCTCGATCTCTTGACCTGGTGATCCACCCATCTTGGCCTCCCAAAGTTCTGGGATTATAGGTGTGAGCCACTGCGCCCAGCCGGGTTTAGCATTTTAATTTGAACTCCAACACCACAAAGTTTCAGTTCTCTGTGGAGTCCTAGAATGTTCTTTCAATAATCTCGCGCTTTGGGTAGACATAAATTTTGGCAAAAATGTCACAGTGTATTCATTTACAGTGGTAAAATAGATTTCCTGCTGGGAACAAAGGGTTCTGTGTGCCATATTCAGATGTACAACATTCCATAATGAGAATTAGAGAGTCATGCAAGAAACTGCCTCAGGACAAGCCAGAGTTGACATATTTTTAATATGTTTTCTTACTGTTACAGAAGTTCAGACAGTTGAATGATATAAATTGTTTTGTACTGTGTGTGACTTTTATATCTGAGACATTTTGTCTTGAGTTTAATTAGTTGTCTTTATTGGCAGGGGTGATTTGTGGGTGAGTTTCACTTTCTTGAACACATGTGCCTGATAATTAAGGGTTCAGGATAAGTTTTGCACATAGCCTTGCTGCCTGCTTATCTTTGTAAAATAGCCCTTTCCTTCAGTCAGTATCTTAAAGTAGGCTGCTCTATATAGTTTGCCAAACTGTTAGGACACTTTTAACTCTCTGCAACAGACAATAAAGTGCAAGGCCTCTTTACTAGAACCAAAAGTAGATAGCATTTTAAGTCCTTGCTCCAACCAGAAAGGTTCACTCAATGTTACAGAAGATGTTACTATTAAGAGGAGGTTATGGTGTCCTAGAATGTTTGAAAATAAATGTTTGACTGGGTGGGGTGACTAACGCCTGTAATCCCAGCACTTTAGGAGGTCAAGGCGGGTGGATCATTTGAGGTCAAGAGTTTGAAACTAGCCTGGCCAATATGGTGAAATCCTGTCTCTACTAAAAATACAAAAAAATTAGCTGGGCATGGTGGCACACGCCTGTAGTCCCAGTTACTTGGGAGGCTGAGGCAGGAAAATTGCTTGAACCCGGGAGGTGGAGGTTGCAGTGAGCCGAGATCATGCCACTGCACTCCAGCCTGGCAACAGAGCAAGACTCCGTCTCAAAAAGAGAAAAAGAAGCTGGGGGTGGTGGCTCACGCCTGTAATCCCAGCACTTTGGGAGGCCGAGGTGGGTGGATCACCAGGTCAAGAGATCAAGACCATCCTGGTCAACATGGTGAAACCCCATCTCTACTAAAAATACAAAAAATTAGCTGGGCATGGTGGCGCGTGCCTGTAACCCCAGCTACTCAGGAGGCTGAGGCAGGAGAATTGCCTGAACCCAGGAGGCGGAGGTTGCAGTGAGCCAAGATTGAACCATTGCACTCCAGCCTGGGTAACAAGAGCAAAACTCCATCTCAAAAAAAGAAAAAGAAAGAAAACAAATGTTTTTAGGGAATTCAAAGTAATGGTCTGTGTTCTTGAAGCCTGTAGTCTTGTTGGTGAGATAAAACAAAATATGTGAAAACCTAAATAGTGGCATAAAACAGGGTATACTGCATCCCAAATGGTTCATAGTGTGAGTCCTGAAGACACCAAAGCAAAGGAAACCATTGTGGCCATGACAGAGTTGGAAAGGAGCTCCTGGGGTTGGGAGAGACAGAAGGAAAGCTATGAAGGTCACTCATAGTTCTTTAACCTTTTCTGACTCATCCTATATTCTTTGGTTAGGATAGGAATTATCTTAGTTTTTATCTTCTCTTTGCAGCCTGAAGAGTTGAGAGAAATCATTGAGAAGACAAGAGAGATGGAGCAGAACAATGGCCACTACTTTGACACGGCAATTGTGAATTCAGATCTTGATAAAGCCTATCAGGAATTGCTTAGGTTAATTAACAAACTTGATACTGAACCTCAGTGGGTACCATCCACTTGGCTGAGGTGAAGGAAACATTCCTTCCGTGGTATGTTGGACTTGATCTGGCAAAAACTGCCAATAGTAAGATTGCCCGACATTGCAGCAAAATTGAGGATAAGGTGGAAGGCAGCAGTATAAGCTGTAGACCTGTTCTTAGATCTCTCAAATTAGTGAGAGGACAATTCCCTTAAGCAGTTTGTGCACAGCATCCTTTATTTTCTGTACATGGTTTTAGCGGTTCTTGTGTCATTTTGGGATTCTAAATGGAAGCTTTCAACAGAGCATTCCATTTTGTCCTGTTAAAACCTTTTGTTTTCATGTAAATCTTTTCTTAGTTGTATCTCTGCGAAGAACTTATATACACAAGTGTCCATGTCTCACACAAATATTGATGTGTAAATATTAACACTTAAATGACTTTATTGGGAATTTGAGCAGAGGAACTGTGCATATATACACTGGGCAAGGCAGTAGTTGCTTAGGAGATTAATTTAGTCATCAGAGATACTTTCCTAAAAAGAAAAAACATGGTGCCACTTGGGTTTAGAGCTACTTTATTAGACTTGAATTCATTTGATTCTTAAAAAAACAAAAACATTCCATTAGAAGCACCAGTTTTTTTGCTCAAACTTTGTGGATCAGACTGTGCACTCAACACACTCTAATAATCTACTTAAGATATACAAAATATGCTTATTTTTAAAAATTATTTTCTGAATTTTTTTCTGAAGTTGTCTCAACTGATTTGCTAACCTTGCTTCCTTTCTCTCATCTGCATAGTATAATAGAATGTATGTTACATTTTTATGAATGGCAGGTGTTCATTATAATCTGTATTGACTGTTAAAAAGTTTCTTCCTCATGATGCAAATAGTTTTTTATATACATGGAAGGACAGCACGTTTGACAGTTTTTGCATTTTTATGTATGAGCACAGTATTCTATGACTGTGCTACATATATAGGTAATAAACTGGAATTCTGTTGATGAACATAGCTGCTGTACTATATATTAATATTTAATAGATAAACAAATGGTCATTGATAACACTTGTTCAGCACTCGAATAAAATTATATATGTCTTTGGGAAATACTATGACAATTGACTTTAAGATCAAAAGGTAAGGAAGACTGAAAGTCATTTGAACATTTTAGGAAAAGAATATTGGAGAGAAAAAGGTATAAAGTATATAGAAATAGGTTTTTAACCTAACAAGGTCTGCCTCTTATGACCAGAATGCAACAGCTTGCTAAATCATAAAAGGAATATTTAAGCTAATGGGATTTTTGTAGTCTCTGTAGTTGTAGCTTTAAAATTCAACGTCTATAATTGGCATGGAAAGTTAATTTGTAGTCTTTTCAAGCCTTTAGGATAGTGTGATGTGTGACCTCAAATGTGAATGCCTTGATTTTATTTTTATGGTGACTTTAGCTACAGCATTTCCTATTCCCAGAGCTAAACACTGGAATAATACTGACATCATTTAATTTAACATAAGAAATTGTGTTTTTAAGGAGTAATTTGTCTCGGTGTCATGTGTATGTTTGATTTTTTTCCTCTTTTACATAATTTTATTTGAACAAATATAGTTTATATGTTGTCTTTTTCTGTTCAAATTTCCATGGCCTAGTAAGTTGGCTGGAGAGTGTGTTTTATGTGGAAATATTTTCAAGGTGATTTTCCTTAGGAAGAAAATAACATTCTTGGGTTGAGGGAAGGAATGCCATACATACTGTCTCTTCAAATCTGAAAAACTCCAGTTAAGAGCCAGGAAAATTCACAGGTCACACCGATTTTTTAGCATTAAAAACTAAAGAATATACTCAGCACTTAATCTTTTCAGTTTTCCAGTTTACTTCTCAGGAATGAAGGATAGTCTATGGTCAACAGTGGAGTTTTGTGATCTGCTTATTGTAACTGACAACTGTTTTTAACTCCAAGAGCTAAACAAGTTAAGTTAGAGTGAGGGTGTAGGTAGTGTCAGTGAGTGGCTCTTTGGCCCCTGTAGACATTAGGTCTGCGCTAGGGCCATATGCTGTCAAGATTCAGACACATGGCTTTTAACAAGCAAATGTTGTACCAAGGCACAGGCCATGCCATGCCATACTTTTAGGAAGTCTGAGGTGATAAATATTTCAAGGTCAGTGAAGTCCTATCATTCTCCCTCATCAGTAGTGGTAGATAGACATGTCCCAAACTTTTCTAAATCCAAGTGATAAGAATGTGCTAATATTCAACAATCCTTAAAGTGAATTGTTGCTGACCCCCCACAAAAGAACATGGAAAAAAGCATTGCTGTAGGCCTAGTTGTATAGCCACTCTGGCCAATTCCATTTCCTGTCCCTCTATGGTTCTGACTGGAAACCCGTGTGGGGGAGGTCTTAACCAGTTAACATAGAAATGATATCAATAGCTAATCCAATGTACTTGGAAAATCCAAATGAGGAAGTATTAGGTTGGTGCATATCTTTATTTCTCAAATTTTCCTAAGTCAGAACAAATGGAAAGAGAATATTATTCAGACTAATCCAGATTTGCTTTCTATGAAAATCTAATGTCTGGATTTTCCTTTTCTCATGGCCTAAGAAAATAAGTATTGATAAGGAATGATTTGAATGTACTTTTGTGAATGTGGAAAATATAAAGCAGGGATTTAGCCTTAATAAAGGTAACCTTCTGACATCTGTTGTTAATGCCCCTTTGTACTCTTATCCTGTATCTGCACTCTGTTATTTCGAGATGTCATACTATACACTGTATTGTAAAAATAAAAAGTAAAATTATATTTCAAATTTTAAAGCCACTGAGCAATTTCTCTTGCTGGTGAGTTATATCCTCTGCCACTCAAGGTTTCTACCCATGTAAAGACCACCCTCCGCTTCAAGTTTTTGCCAAAAGCAAGACCACTAGAACCTCCAGGTGCAACACAAAATACCTTTTGATTTTCTTTACAGAGGGGTAGTGCCCCCTGTTGGCACAGATACAGGTAGGTCCTGTTTCCTTAATTATTAAAACCAACAACTTAAGTGTATTAAAGATGGACAACTCAAGGCTGTGACCTTGAAAGTTTTCTGAAGAAGGAGGTATGTAATACTTAGGCAAATGGACCTTATTTGCAGCCTAGGATTTGAGGACACTGAGGCAGCACGTGAGTTGTTACATACTTTGTTTTTCTTCATTTTCTGCTATACATCTCCCAAAAGTCATAAACCCTTTTTTCTTCTATACATCTCCCAAAGGTCATAAATCATACACCAACAAAAAGTTTCTTACTTATATACACCTTTCACCACAGTTTCAGCTTTCTATTCCTATTCTTGACCTATATTCTTCCCCTATGAATCAGGTAACTCTGACTCCACACAACAAATTATGTGTCCATTGTTTTCTCGATTTCTTGTTAACAAATGCTAAACTATAAAATCTTTTGCATTTTCGTAACCATTTTAACCAAGGCCAATACATTCCAGGGCTTTAAGAAGCCACAGGAGAAATCTAGGGTCCTTTGGCTTGTTCAAGTGAATACTGAAGTTACCTAAATGTGGAAAACCACTAATCTGGCTCCCTACTTTTAATTTCTGCCTCTTAGAAAGGCAGTACATAATGCTTAACATGTAAAGACCAAATGAAATAAAATTATATTTGACTTGCATTCCAGCTATTCTCTTCGACTTGTCAAAGCCTTGATTTCCTCATCTGCAAAGTGGAGATGGTAGAATTTACAGCTCAGCAGGATGTTGGGAAGACAAGATGTTAAAGTAGTTTTGAACTGAGTTCTTGGTTTTCTAGTCATTACCAAATTTACACTGAACCTAAGATTTTATTCTGTGTGCAGCAACCAGAGTTCCTAAATATCAGCTTCTCCAGAGTCCCAATGTCTTTAAATACCCAAAGTCTGAAACGTAAATGAAACAGAAAGGAAAAGTTAGGGTGTAAAGGTAGACTGCTTAGACTTAAATTCTGGATTTGCTACCTTCTAGCTTTTTTACTTAGGACTAGTCAAATTCCCTGTGTCTCCATTTTTTCCTCTGTAAAATAGATATTAAATATTTAATAGATATTAAAATAGGATATGCCTCTTATGGTTATTGTAATGAATGAAGTAATATGAACAAAATACTTAAAGAAAGTGCCTGGCACATAACTAAGACCTGCTATTTTATAGGAGATGTTAAATGTTTGCAAAATCATTTAATACTTTAAAACTGTCTAGACTAGCTGGATGCGGTGGCCTCATGCCTGTAATCCCAGCACTCTGGGAGGCTGAGACGGGCAGATCACTTGAGGGCAGGAGTTGAGACCAGCCTGGCCAACATGATGAAACCCCATCTCTACTAAAAATATAAAAATTAGCCGGGAATGGTGGCACACACCTGTAATCCCAGCTCTACTCAGGAGACTGAGGCAGAATCTCTTGAACTCAGGATGCGGTCAACGCAGTAAACCAACATCGCTGCTACTGCACTCTAGCCTGGGTGACAGAATGAGTGAGACTTTGTCTCCAAAAAAAAAAAAAAAAACTGCCTAGGCTGTCACTTGATTAAAATACAATATTAATATAGATCGTGTTACAGTTTCAGAACTAAACATTATTCCATGGCCAATCATGTCAAAAATGCCTGGAATTAGTTGCAAGAAAGACTGAGTAATCATGGATGTTTATGCCAAATCAAACAGTACTAAAAACCTTAGTCACCTGATGCAGCCACTCAAATGCCTCATCTTCATATATGA
The DNA here is from genome assembly GCF_049354715.1 of Callithrix jacchus. NCBI lineage: Eukaryota > Metazoa > Chordata > Mammalia > Primates > Cebidae > Callithrix > Callithrix jacchus. Next base: position 102,333,185 of record NC_133509.1, read on the forward strand.
AAGCATGTTTTTATCATTTATAAATAGTAAAAAGTTACCTTATTTCTTCAAAATGGGAACTAGTTCTTTTTCTTAGATTAGCAAATAAGGAAGTATTATGTCCTCATAACTTATCGACAATCATTTATTGGTACCCCCAAATGCAACAGTTGTCTCAAAGTAAGCCTTTTTGTAAAACACTGATATATGGAAGGGGGAAATGACTACCCACTTCCTACATGTCTGCAGGGAAAGCTCTGGCTGATCTGAGCATGAGAACATGACTTAATAGTAAATTAATAAAAAAGGAATGACTTATTTTTAAATCATTTTACTCTGTTTATACCACAGTCACATTTAAATTGGCAGAACTGTTCCCATGACAGACAAGACAGGGACCTGTCATGCAAGGAAAAGTAAGTGCAGGTTTTCATAAAGCTGGAGAAGTACTATGGTAACACAAGAATAGCTGCAGCAATCTCAGACAACAGCGCCAAGGTTTGCAACTGGGTAGGAATGAAAGCTGCTCCACAGTAATTGGCCTGAGACCACTAATGCTTCCTAAGAGGTATTTCCTAATATGCTTGGTAAGCAGATCACATGTAACACAGATGTAAATGGAGGATGATAACACTTTTGCAGAGTAAATTCTGTAAGTTCCTGGGCAGGTTTTATAGATCTCTTTCATCCATGATGAATGGTTGCTAAATTATGATTCTGCAAAAGTAATCCCATAAATAAGACATCCAGGTAAATTTTATAGCCAGTGAAATTCTTAGGCCAGAAGATAAATAGATAAAGATCAAATCTACACCCTGTGAATTAAAATGAAGCCAGTGTTAGGGTTTCTGAAAGAACCAGAACAGGAAAGATTATTCAAACAGAAGATCCTCATCCTTCTCTTCAGCCAGAAGATTAGCAGGCTCCAACAATTCTCCAGCTGCTCTCCTGTGTTCCAAATCCTTCTCAGATTTTTCCTTTAGAATCTTTTTCTTCTCCTGTATTTTCTTTAACCTATAAAATAAAGGGGGTAAATTTTTTAAACACTTTTTCAATATTAAGTAGATTTGATTTTTTTTAGTTTTGTAACAAGGATAATAAACACCTATTCCTGGAAAAAAAACTTGGTACTTTTATTAATTTCATTGTCAGTAATTTATTTGTAACCCTTTTTTAAAAATAATTTTAAGCTAAAAATACAAAATTTTAAGCTAATAACTGGTTTAACCTGAGATAGAAGCCTTTATTATGTTATATTTTGAAATCCATTTTCTAATGGAACAGATTTTGATCATTCAGGCATTTTAAAAAAATTTTGGGGTCAACACAACCCTGAATATCATAGCAGAGGAGAAACTAAATAACTAAATAACCTTTGATAATTAAAATTACAAACCATAATAAGATGCTAACTCCAGGTCTAAGACCCCCACATCTTTCCTAAATACTCCTGCCTTCACCTACCTCCCATTTCTCTGAACTGGGTATACAGACCCCTGTACACCACCAGTTTAATATTTATCCCTGTTGATTCTAAATGTTCATAACCAATTCATGGACGTGCATACTTTCTCTCCAAGTGCTATGCGAATTCTCCAATGGCGTCATTTATGTACTATTTGGTAATGCCTCCTCCAAGTGCTTTATACCTTCTGAACATACTCAACATGAAATACATATTTGTTGAATAACAGCTGAATTCTAGTTTCTTCTCTCAGTTTTTATGTAGCTGACACCCAGTCTAAATCATTTAATTTTAAATAATAATCGAGTGCCAGGCACAGTGGCTCACACCTGAAATCCCAGCACTTTGGGAGGCCGAGGCGGGTGGATTCCTTGAGGCCAGCAGTTTGAGACCAGCCTGACCAACATGGTGAAACCCCATCTCTACTAAAAGTACTAAAAAATTAGCCAGGCATGGTGGTGCATAAGCTGAGACTGCAACATTGCACTCCAGCCTCGGTGACAGAGCAAGACACTGTCTCAAAAAATAATAATAATAAAAAAAGAGTAACTGAGTCTTGACTAGTCCAAAGGTAGTGAGTTGTCTCTACTATTCAGTCAGTTACAGATCAATCTCCTTGTTCTAATATTTTTCCCACTTTTCACTACTGCATTTGACACTCTAACATTTTTTTTTTTTTAATCAAGTCTAAGTAGTTTCTCTGAAAGGCCTAACTTTTTGGAAATGCCATGTTATAGGTACATGTAAAACTTGACATTTGTTTCCACAACTTTGGTAATATTTCTTGCTTCTTATTTATCAGAATGAAACACAAGCTGTACTAACTCTAAAGAACATAAACCAACAAGTCAGTCAGCAAATTGAGCCTTTGGAATATGGAAAACAAAAAATTATCAATAACTGCCAATTTCAACAAACCTGTAGAACTCTTCTCGCTCTCTCTCATCCAGCTCTGTGATGATATAAGCAAGAGTACGTTCAATCCGGGGAATGATGACTAGAGTTAAAATATATATATATATATATGCGTGAGAACTTAAAACCCCTTTTTTCAAATTATCAATGCTCATTTGTATAACAGTTATTTTTTGCTAGTTGTAAAATTAATGTACATTTAATGCAGAGAACTTGAAAAATAAAAACACAAAGGAAAATGTAGTGTAACTGGACCATCCAAAAGAGTAAGTACTGTAAACATAACGGTGTATACCCTTCTAGTGTCTTTTCTATGCACAGATAACATATTGGACCATAACAGATACAACACTGAATGTGCTGAATTCTGTGAATATATAACATTTAAGCACAGATGTTATTTTAAATATAGTACCAATTACCTGTTAAAAAATCAAGCTGACAGAATGCTTGATTTTTCGTTTCTGTCAGTCATTAGGCTCAACTACATAGAATTTACCTATCCTGCTTCTAGAATGTGAACTCTGAGGGTGAGAACTACAAACTATCCATTTTTGTTTTGCTCCCACTTTCACGTACAAGGCCTGGCACTAGCAAGCAGTTGAAAAAGTTTTAATGAGATAATTTGCCTGTAATCCCAGCACTTTGGGAGACCAAGGTGGGTGGATCATGAGGTCAGGTTAGCCATCCTGGCTAACACAGTGAAACCCGTCTTTAATAAAAATACAAAAAATTAGCCAGGCATGGTGGCATGTGCCTATAGCCCCAGCTACTCAGGAGGCTGAGGCAGGAGAATCGCTGGAACCCGAGAGCTGGAAGCTGCAGTGAGCTGAGATCACACCACTGCACTCCAGCCTGGGTGACAGAACAAGACTCCATTAAAAAAAAAAAAAAAGATAACTTTCTCACTAACACTAATATGGCCCCAAGCAAAGGAATTTCTTTGCTTCAAATTTTGCTTTCTTACCTGAAATTGAGTGTTTCTTTAATGAAAACTAAGTTTATTGAGAAGCACTGTCAACACTAAGCAGTCATATTTTTTAAAAAGTGAAATAAAAGGGATGGAAAATAAGTATGTCAAATGGGAAATCTTTTTAGAAACCAAGGAGAATGGCCTATAGGGATTTAAAATTAAATATTTATTAATGTACTCAAAAAGTTACATCACTCAACCATTAGAAAGAACTAAAGAAAACACTAAGGATCTACCATTAAATAACTGCTTGAATAATTGGAAATAAATAAAACATTTCTTAATTTTTAAATCACCACTTTCCTTTGTGTGTAACTCCCCCAGATCATACAAATACTTCTATCAGAATGCTTCATAACACTTTTTTTGCACTACGGACACACTTCTCTCTTTTCATAGTGGGCAGAGGCAGCTTCTTATTCACCTTTCAGTCTTCAGTATGGTGCCTAAATCCTAGCAGTTTCATGACAAGTGGGGAGGTTTGGACAAGTGACAAAGTAACTCAGTACCTGATAACTCACCATGTTCAATGGCATTTACACGCCTGTTGGTTATCTTAATAGCTTCATCCAAGGTAACAAAGGAAGTCTAAAATAAGGACAAATTGATAATGTAAGCCTAATTCTTAACATAAGCAAAGTCTTTCTAATCATTCCCTGATCACTTGACTCCACCAAGACTGCACTTGTAGAAAACATTTGGGAACCAAGACAACTTCTTTTCAGCATGCTTAAAAAACAAAATTCTTAGGCTGGGCGCATGGCTCATGCCTATAACCCCAACATTTTGGAAGGCTGAGGTGGGAGAATCACTTGAAGCTGGGAGTTCAAGACCAGCCTGGACAATATGATAACTTGCCTCTACAAGAAACAAATTTTAAAAATTAGCTGGTCACAGTATTATGAATCGGTAGTCTGTGGTGGAGATCATTTGAGGGTACAGTGTCACTGTACTCCAGCCTGGGTGACACAGTAAGTCCCTATCTCTTCACAACAAAACAAAAAATGCTTGTGAGATTTCCATTGGGCTAACACTATTTTCATGCTATTGATAACCTACATGTCACATTTGGTAGGTTTCCAAATTAACCTGCCTGGGCAGGTTGAGGGATCTTATGATTCATGGTTTCCATCCTGTCCCTGAGTAAGGAAATATTAAGTTTCTCAGATGTTGACATACTGATTAATATGCAACCTACTGATGCTGAAAAAGACACTGATTTGTTTCTAAATCATGAAGTTTTACTTCATCATTTACTTGCATATAGAACGTTTCAGCTTGTATTTGTAATCTGTAGCCAATGATTGTGACCTCTGTATCATACTCTCCAATGAAAAGGACAACTAGGGAATGAGGAGTCCTCCCTTCTCCTAAACTTTCCCATAAAAGCTTTCCAACTTGTAGCAAACTCTAGAACACAACCAAATTTGTTAGTGTCTTCCCCGGGTAAATCCTCACATTTGGCTTTCAATAAACCTGTATCAAATCATTTCTGCCTCAACAGCCTTTACTTGAGTTGACACTATTATAATTTGTTTACTACAGACTCACCTAAATAATGTTAAGAGAGAATCAAGCACTAATAACCTAGATACATACTAACTGGCCATGTAGGGGGGAAAAAGGCCTTCTATGCACAAACCTGTTTATTTACATTTACATTTAAATCTAGTATCAACTTGCTTTTCTCACTTAGCAAAGAGTGAAGCTGGGTTCACACTTCACAAGGGTGAACTTGTAATTGAACTTGATTTTTTATATTTTTTGTAAATGTGGGGTTTTACCATGTTGTTCAGGCTGGCCTCAAATTCCTAAACTCAAGTGATTTGCCTGCCTCAGCCTCCCGAAGTGCCAAAAGCCATGTGCTTGTAATCCCAGCACTTTGGGAGGCTAAGATGGCAGGGTTTGAGGCCAGAAGTTTGCAACCAGCCTGGACAACATAGCGAGACCTCATCTCAATAAAAAAATTCCAAAATATTAGCCAGGCAAGGTGGCACAAACTTATTGTCCCAGCTACTTGGGAGGCTAAGGCAGGAGGACTACTTGAGCCCAGGAGATTCAGGCCGCAGTTAGCCAAGATCGGACCACTGTGCTCCAGCCTGAGCAAGAGAGCAAGACTCTGTCTCAAAGAAAAACAAAAAAACAACTGTACCACAGCACATACATTTTGCTAATAATAAAAAGTAGTGGCTGGGCGTGGTGGCTCATTCCTATAATCCCAGCACTTTGGGAGGCCAAGGTGGGCTGATCACTTGAGCCCAGGAGTTACAGACCAGCCTGGGTGACATGGTGAAACTCCATCTCTACAGAAAATACAAAAAATTAGCCGGGCATGATGGCACATGCCTTTAGTCCCAGCTACTCAGGAGGCTGAGGTGGGCCCAGGAGGTTGAGACTGCAGTGAGCCGAAACTGTGCCACTGCACTCTAGCCTGGGTGACAGAGTGAGACATCCATCTCGAAAAATAAATAAGTTTTTAAATTAAAAGGGGCCATGCACAGTGGCTCATCCTGTAATCCCAGCACTTTGGGAGGCTGAGGTGGGTGGATCACCTGAGGTCAGGAGTTCAAGACCAGCCTGACCAACATGGCAAAACCCCATCTCTACTAAAAATGCAAAAATTAGGCATGATGGCACATGCCTATAATCCAAGCTACTTGGGAGGCTGAGGCAGGAGAATCACTTGAACCCGGGAGGCAAAGGTTGCAGTGAGCCAAGGTAGCACCATTTCACTGCAGCCTGTGCAAAAAGAGTGAAACTCCGTCTCAAAAAATAAAAAAATAAAATTTTTAAAGTAGAGAAAATGGTACAAAAACCCTCACTTCAGAAATCAAAATATTACGCTTGTTTTACATAAGATCATGGGAACAGTTGAAAGTACAAAGCACAGTATATGCTGACTCAAGACCTGACTCTCCTCCACTCAACTGTGAGAAATCAAACTACAGGAGTTCTCCAGGTCTTTTGCTACTTACCTGCAGCGAAGCTAGTTCCACCAGTAGTTCCACTGCTTTGGCGTAATTCCTCTTTAATTTAGCCAACTGTTCTCCACCTCTGGCTAAACCAGTCAGTTCATAACCTGAAACAACCAGTCAGACAACATTTCTAATTAAAGAGTAAATAATCTTCCCTATAAAATTCCCCAAGAGACAATTCAGAATAACAACAAATACGGAAAGATAAACTCACTAATCTTCATTAAATGTAAACATGAACTGCCTATCTTACTCCCCAAACACTATAGGAACATGCTACTAAATACAGTTTTCCACAAGGATACTATTCTAAATACAACTAGAAGAGAAGCTTTTAACCAACCGTCACTTCACTAGCTTGATGCCCTTTGAAAATCATATTGCCTGATGCCCAAAGTACAATGACTCTCTGCTATCAGGTGACTCTCTAGAATGCTCTACTTCTTCATATGAAATGTACTTAATATGCTACATGATTTGAACTCATAGCCTCACCTCTTCAAGTACCAGGTCAACTGGCCGGAGCCACTGCAGCTCCCCTATTCCACATGATCTAAATATTACATGAAACAAGAAAATATGAGTGCCAAAAGAAAGAATATTGTTTCTTTCTCTTTTTTTTGAAATGGGGTCTCACTCTGCCACCCAGGCTGGAGTGCAGTGGCATGATCTCAGCTTACTGTAAGCTCCACTTCTTAGGCTCAAACAATCCTCCTACCTCAGCATAACTTTTTGGGTAGATATGGGGTTTCACCATGTTGCACAGGCTGGTCACAAACTCCTAGGCTAAGGCGATAGCCTGCCTCAGTCTCCCAAAGTGCTGGGATTACAGATGTGAGCCACTGTGCCCAGCCAAGAATATTGTTTCTATGAAAAAAGTTAATACTTCATTTTGGAAAGAAAATATGCTGTCAAATTAGGAATGAAATTAATAAGACAGTTATTAAAAGAGTGGCAGTGGGCCATAAAAATCTGGAAAGATTCAGCATTCAGGTTGCATCACAGTGTCTAAGATCTTATTTGACTTTAAAGAGACCTAAACTAGGAATTATTAGCAGTACATTGTGGATGTAGTACATGCAGAAAGACAACACAGAAGTCTCATCAGTGAATTCATACTCAAAAGGCCTTGTATTTTTTAAATAGCAAATGATTCTACACTGATATATTTCTGATAAAATATTGAAATATTTTAAGATATGTAGGGTTTTATGACTTCCTAGCATAAAACCATTTTTTTTTTTTTTGAGACAAGGTTTTGCTCTTTTGCCCAGGCTGGAGTACAGTGGCGTGATCAGAACTCACTGCAACTACCTAGCCAGCTGGAGCAATCCTCCTGCCTCAGCCCCACAAGTAGCTAAAACTACAGTCATGTGCCACCACACCTGGGTGATTTTTTATATTTTTTGTAAATATGGGGTTTTACCATGTTGTTCAGGCTGGCCTCAAATTCCTGAACTCAAGTGATTTGCCTGCCTCAGCCTCCCAAAGTGCCAAGAGGCATAAGCCACTATGCCCAACCATAAGACCTTTTGATTAACTAATCAACTACTGTCCTGACTATATTAGATAAGAGGATTTCTAACTCAGGAACCTCTCATCATCTAGCACCATTTTCCAGAACTTAGCTCATTTAAAGAGGAAATAGGAAATCCCAGAGATACAAAGTAATACTAAAAGTTTCATACTTACTGTCAGTTCCTTCATGGTAATGTTCAAATACTGGCAAAGTAACACCTATAAACATAGAAGCATATATGGATTCACAAACCTTTAAGTTCTGTTTCTTAATCACAGTTTTCTGTGTTTCTTTTTCATTGAACTCAAAAATCAAGAGGTGAAGTCTGAAATTGTAACTGGTTTCAGTTAATGAATTTAGGAACCTGCCTTCTTTTTTTTGAGACAGTCTCATTCTGTCACCCAGGGGGCAGTACAGTGGTGTGGTCTTCAGCTCATTGCAACCACCACCTCCTGGGGTCAAGTGATTCTCCCATCTTAGCCTCTTGAGTAGCTGGGACTACAGACACACACCACACCCAGCTAATTATTTATTTATTTATTTGAGACGGAGTTTTGCTCTTGTTGCCCAGGCTGGAGTGCAATGGCACAATCTCAGCTCACTGCAACCTCCCAGGTTCAAGCAATTCTCCTGCCTCAGCCTCCTAAGTAGCTGGGATTATAGGCATGTGTCACCAAGCTAATTTTGTATTTTTAGTAGAGGCCGGGTTTCTCCATGTTGGTCAGGCTGGTCTCAAACTCCTGACCTCAGGTATCCACCTGCCTTGGCCTCCCAAAGTGCTGGGATTACAAGCATAAGCCACTGCACCTGGCCTAATTTTTGTATTTTTGGTAGAGATCGAATTTCACCATATTGGCCAAGCTGGTCTCAAACTCCTAACCTCAAGTGATCCACTGGTTTCAGCCTCCCAAAGTGCTGGGAGTACAGATGTGAGCCACCATGCCCGGTGAAACCTACCTTCTTAAGTGTTCGTTTCTATTCAAAAGTCAAATTATCCTGAATAATAAAAAACCTGATTGTTAATGATTTTAACATGTAAAGCCAATCGACTTGTTCTAAGTAGAATGAAGAAACTAGAATGTTAAGATCTTGCTGTATAAACAGGTTAATTTGAAAATGTCACCTCTTTTCTCCCCAAAGGGTTTCTAAAAGGTTGAAAAGTTACCTGCTACATTATCTTTCTTCGCTCGAATCTTCACTTGGGCTTTATTTACATTTTGGATAACTGTAGTACTGCAGAAAAAGAGAAAGCCTTTATTTAGCAGACTCTTTAGAAATAAACCTACAGACCCATTGGATAGTTTTAACATTGAGACCAGACCCACCGGATAGTTTTAACATTAAATGAGACCAGACTCACCAGATAGTTTTAACATTAAATGAGACCAGACTCACCAGATAGTTTTAACATTAAATGAGACCAAGAGTGAGGTGTCACAACTAAGTATGTTTTGATAACTGTCCTTTCTCCAGAAAAGAAGAAAAATCATTACTGCCAGAGGAGGGCCTCTGAAAGCAGAGAATGAACAACATTCAAAACATTAGCAGTAAGAAAACCACCAAGAATGATTTTAAAGTTTGTGGATTGCTTATGTTTTCAGTCAGAGGTATGGTACACATGGATATAACTTTAAGGGTTCTTCTTTTGCTGGTATAAGATGGCGAAAACTCCTTTCTAGGTTTGCTGTTGAATTGGTTTAAGCTGGCATTCAATTCCTTTACCCTGGAATTTATCTTCCATATGGCTTTGTGTGACTTCTCAAATATTAAGTGCCTTCCTGACTGGATGCAATAGCTCATGCCTAGTAATCCCAGTACTTTGGGAGGCCAAGGCAGGATTGTTTGAGGCCAGGAGTTCAAGACCAGACTAGGCAAGGTGGCGAAACCCAAAACTACAAAAATTAGCCACTCTCATAACCCAGTCTCAAAACAAAACAAAAATAAATATTACAGAAGTGTCTTCCCCATAACTACCCTAAATACTCACATACCATTTACACACTATTGATGTTCTCCATCTGTTAGAAAATTCAATGCAAGCTATTATCTTACCATACTGGCAAAAATTAAAGCCTATCACTTCAAAGGGCCTTATGAAGACCCAAAAACAGTGAAACCTCCTAGATGATAGGCATCATGTCATTAAGAAAAGACTAAAGTCAGAATCTTTGAAAACAACTTCTACCACTGTCCCTAATTAGCCAAGTGACCTCAGGAAGGCATTTAATTAAAACTGAGAACAACAATGCTTGCCTTACCTATCTCATAGTGTTTTTTGGAGAAGTACATAATATATGTAAATTGGCACTTACAAGCCATTTTGTATGCTTTGTAAAGGACTTACTGATGTCACCAAAGCAATGAAGTTCATGAGTTCATGCCTTTTAAATAATTCAGTTCTCAAAAATTTATCCTAAGGAAATAATTCAGTAGAAACAAAAATACATATGTGTAAAGATGTTCAATGCACTTTCCCCAGTATTCCAAAAACCTGAGAATTAACCCAAATATCCAGCATTAGGAGAAAAAAAAAATACATCTTGAGAAAAATCACACAGCCATGCTGAAAATCAGAAAAAATGTTTATGATACAATCAATGTTAAATGAAAATGGACTCTAAAATATTAAGATACTTAAAATATTAAGTATCCTGTGCCTGCAACTATGTAAGAATGCAGTTCATTAAGTAAAATCCAAACTCTTTAATCTTGCCTGCAAAGCTCTACTTGATCTGATTGGCTCCCTGCCTGCCTCTCTTACCTCATTTAGAGCATTCTTCCTAAGGTCCACCAGGTACGTTTCATTAGCTCTTTTTCCTGCCTGAAATACTCTTTCCCCAGAACTTACTGGCTCCTTTGGTATTCTAGTCTCTTAAAAGAGGCTATTCCTGATCCCCCAATGTAAAGTGAACACCATATTTGCTTCTCTCACAATTCCTTATTTTAATTTTATCATAGTGTGTACTACTGCATGTCATGACATTTTCTTTTTCTTTTTTGAGACAGGGTCTTACTCTACAGTGTCAAACTGGGCTCAGGTGATTCTCCCACCTCAGCCTCTCTAGTAGCTGGGACTACAGGTGCATACTACCATGCTCAGCTCATTTTTTAAATTTTAGTAGAGCCGAGGTCTCACTGTGTTGCCCAGGTTAGTGTTTTTGATTCCTGGGCTCAAACACTCTTCTTGCCTCCCGAAGTGCTGAGTTTACAGTTTTTGTGTTTTATTTTTAATCCTGTATGTACTTAACAAAAGTATTTTCTATGAGTGCCATTTTAATTTTTTATTTTTTGTAGAGATGGGGTCTTGCTTTATTGCCCAGGATGGTCTCAAAAACCTGGGCTCAAGTGGTCCTCCCACCTCACCCTCCCAAAGCATTGGGATTACAGGTGTTAGCCACCGTGCCTGGCCCTGTATTACTTTAGATTATTTGTGAAGTTGGGAGCTTTTCATGCTTTTTGGCAATTTGATTTTCTTGGTAAATGTCTTTTTTTTTTTTTTTAGAGGTTCTATATGTATTCTCCCTAATGTGTAAAATGTTAAAAAGATTTTAACTTAAAAAAAAATGTTGATACTAGGTGTGGTGGCTCATCCCAACACTTTGGGAGACTGAGGTGGAGTTATGGTGATGGGGTTAAAAGCTTTCTTCCTTATTATTACTGTATTATTTGTCCTTATTTCTAAATTTAAAATGCTTATTTCTAAATTTTAAAATTCTTTATAAATGAAATTATGAGCCTGAAATCACTTTGCTTTGTTTGAAAACACCCCATTTAGTCTCCTTACCTGAAGTCCCCTGCTGTGAACTTGGCTTCAGCTAGTGAAAAGGCAGCTTCTCTCATCACTTTACCCATCAACATTTTAGTCTGGAAAAGCATAAACAAAAAGCAAATTCAACCAAGCCTTCTACAAGGAAAAATCCTATTATAATTATATTTCTTTAATAACCATCAGTATTTTATGCGGGCTGTGCATGTAAATATTGGTTTGATAATGATAAAACAAATAGAAATTTCCAATTTTTAACAGTTTTGGTTATGATCACTAACAATATTACAAAACTATGTGAGTTTTATAATTCAATTTTATAATGAAAACAGAATACATTAAGAAACAGAAAACTGGACAGGTACGGTGACTCATGCCTGTAATTCCAGAATTTTGGGAGGCCAAGGCAGGTGGATCACAAGGGCAGGTGTTCGAGACCAGCCTGGCCAACATGGTGAAATCCCATCTCTACTAAAAACATAAAAATGAGCTGGTCATGGTGGAGGGGTGCCTGTAATCCCAGCTACTTGGGAGGCTGAGGCAGGAGAATCACTTGAACCCAAGAGGCGGAGGTTGCAGTGAGCTGAGATTGTGCTATTGCACTCCAGTCCAGCCTGCACAACAGGGCGAGACTCAGTCTCAAAAAAAAAAAAAAAAAAAAAACAAAAAACCGGGTCTTTACTGAAGGATCTATCTTATTCTTTGACTAAGTAAATGCTGATTTACTCAAACTAATCTCTTAAAATCACTGCAGTTGCAGTCAAAACCCTAATGGTGTATTAATTTTAAAGTACCTCTGAAATATTTAATTTGTGACAATATTCAATAATGTTTTAGATAGAAGAAAAACCGGGTCCGCTGTGTAGGGAGTTGGTTTCCCAGGTATTAAAAAACACAGCTAAAATAAGGAAATATTAATACAACTGGTATGGGACAGTTAAGTCAATGAAATAGTCTAGAGAGTTCAGAAACAACCCCAGGTCTATAAAATTTAGCAGAGACCACTCAACTGTCTATACATTTACAAAATGATAAAGCTACCTACCTCTTATCATACCCCCTCAAAATTCAGACATAATTAAGATAAATGTTTAAAGAAAAAAACTAAAGTAATAAAAGAAAATGTGGTCGAATATTTTCCTACTCATTTTAGGTCTCTTCTAAGTCTTATATGTAACTCAGAAGCTATTTAAAGAAAAAGACTAACAGATTTGACAAAAGAAAAAGAACTTTTAACTTTTTTCTTTCTATTTTTTGAGACAAGGTCTCACTTTGTTGCCTGGGCTAGAGTGCAGTGGTATAATCATAGCTCACTGCATCTTCAAACTCCTAGGCTCAGGCAATCCTCCTGTCTCAGCCTTCAAAATAGCTGAGACTACAGGTGCATGCCACCAAGGTCGGCTAATTTTCTTATTCTATTTTTTTTCGTAGAGACAAGGTCTCACTATGTTGCCCTGGCTGGTCTCAAACTCCTGGGCTCAAACCACCCTCCCACCTCAGTCTCCCAAAGTGTTGGGATGAGCCACCACACCTAGTATCAACTTTTTTTTTTAAGTTAAAATCTTTTTAACATTTTACACATTAGGGAGAATACATATAGAACCTCTAAAAAAAAAAAAAAGACATTTACCAAGAAAAATTGCCAAAAAGCATGAAAAGCTCCCAACTTCACAAATAATCTAAAGTAGTACAGGGCCAGGCACGGTGGTTAACACCTGTAATCCCAATGCTTTGGGAGGGTGAGGTGGGAGGACCACTTGAGCCCAGGTTTTTGAGACCATCCTGGGCAATAAAGCAAGACCCCATCTCTACAAAAAATAAAAAATTAAAATGGCACTCATAGAAAATACTTTTGTTAAGTACATACAGGATTAAAAATAAAATACAAAAACTGTAAACTCAGCACTTCGGGAGGCAAGAAGTAAAGAGTGTTTGAGCCCAGGAGTCAAAAACACTAACCTGGGCAACACAGTGAGACCTCGGCTCTACTAAAATTTAAAAAATGAGCTGAGCATGGTAGTATGCACCTGTAGTCCCAGCTACTAGAGAGGCTGAGGTGGGAGAATCACCTGAGCCCAGTTTGACACTGTAGAGTAAGACCCTGTCTCAAAAAAGAAAAAGAAAATGTCATGACATGCAGTAGTACACACTATGATAAAATTAAAATAAGGAATTGTGAGAGAAGCAAATATGGTGTTCACTTTACATTGGGGGATCAGGAATAGCCTCTTTTAAGAGACTAGAATACCAAAGGAGCCAGTAAGTTCTGGGGAAAGAGTATTTCAGGCAGGAAAAAGAGCTAATGAAACGTACCTGGTGGACCTTAGGAAGAATGCTCTAAATGAGGTAAGAGAGGCAGGCAGGGAGCCAATCAGATCAAGTAGAGCTTTGCAGGCAAGATTAAAGAGTTTGGATTTTACTAAATGGACTGTTTAATATTTGATACTTGTTAAACTTATAATGGTATTTTTACTTTTGAAAGAAAATTAATTAAAATAAGTTAGCAAAAAAATGTCAAGGGCCATGCTAGATTTTCCTAAAATAAATACTAGTGTAAGAAAAGTTCAACCTACCTCTATTATCTTCTTTAGGATCTGTCGGAATCGAAGAGTTAAGGCATCAGATTTTTTCTTCAGGAGGTTTCGACCTGTCTGTGCTCCCTTTAACCGAGCCTTCATGATTGTCTGTGCCCTATATAAGCATAAACAAAGTTAAAGACATTTATATCCATTGTTTAAAAGACAAAAAGCCTTCCCCACCAGTGTTAAAATTATCTTTTATTCTTTGATATAATGAGAGCGAAAACATATAGAGAATTTGTAGCCGATGGGTTTAACTGGTGGTATGGTTTGAATATGTCCCCCAACCTTGATGTGTTGGAAACAATCTCCAGTGCAACAATGTTGAGAGGTGGGACCATTAAAAGATCACTGGGTCACATGGGACCTGCCCTCCCCCACGAATGGATTAATGTCAATATGGCAAGATTGCGTTTTTTATTGCAGGGGTGAGTTGGTTATAAATGTGAGTTCAGCTGGGCACACCTGTAGTTTCAGCTACAGGTTTAAGTGGGAGGATCCCTTGAGCCCTGGAGCCCAGGAGCTCAATTTCACCATGGGCAAGATAGTAGTGAGACTCCTTTTTTTTTTTTTTTTCAGATAGAACCTTGCTGTGAGGCCCAGGTTGGAGTGCAATGGCGAGATCTCGGCTCACTGCAACCTCCACCTCCCAGGTTCGATCGATTCTCCTGCCCCAGCCTCCCAAGTAGTTAGGATTACAGGTGTATGCTACCAAGCTCAGCTAATTTTTTTGTATTTTTAGTACAGACAGGGTTTCACCATATTGGCCAGGCTAGTCTCAAACTCCTTACCTCAAGTGATCCACCCACCTCAATCTCCCAAGTACTGGGATTACCAGCGTGAACCACCACGCCCAGCCCGATTCCTTTTTTTTTTTGAGACAGGGTCTTGCTCTGTCACCCAGGCTGGAGTGCAGTGGTGTGATCATAGCTCACTGTGGCCTCTACTCCTGGTCTCAAGCAATTCTCCAGCCTCAGCTTCCCAAAGTGCTGGCATTATGGGCATGAACCACCGCCCTGACCCTGTCTCTTTAGGAAAAAAAAAAAAGCATGTTCAACCATTTCTTCCTTTCTCTTTTACCTTCTTGCCTTCTGCCATAGGATGACACAGCAAGAAGGCCCTCACCCTTCTCAGCCTCCAAAACCATGAACCAAATAAATTTCTTTTTTTTATAAATTACCCAATCTGAAGTATTATTACAGCAGCAGAAAATGGACTAAGACAACTGGTTTCTCAATACTGTGGATTTCTACCATCAGTGTTCCATAAATGAAAAGTTTATTAATTTACAATAGAAACAATTTTATACTTAATACCTGGAATATTTATTAAATCATAATAAATATTTAGAGGAGCCTTATTTTATGATGCTAACATAGTTTAAATACTTATTTGATTGGTAAGTCAAAATAATATCTATGTTTTTGTTTTCATTGGAGGAATATTGAGGATTTAAAACTCTATCCACTAATATATATCAAAAGTTTAAATGCAATTATTTTCAGGACCAACAATTCCCCTTTGAGGGATTTATCCTATAGATTTATTCCCACATGTGTACAAAAACATGTGCAAGGTTAACAAGATGTGTACTCCAGCCTTACAGTAATAGCAAAAGAGAGAAACAAGCTAAATGCTAAATACATCATAGTTCACCTACAATGGAATGATATGCAGTCATTAAAAAAGACAAAGGTATATCTGCCTGTAATGTCTATATTACACAGTCTTACTTATGGAAAGTAAGGAATAAATGTGCTTATATAGACGCAAAGAATAGTTCTAGAAAGGATTCACAAAAACTGACAAGAGTTTCCTTTGATAAATGGGACTGGATAGAAAACATGGATTTACTTTTTACTACTATATTCTTTCATATCTTTTGCATTTTATACCACAATAATTTATCACATTTTCTATTAAAAGTGTGATATTAACATATTTTGATATCATCAATCAAGATCCCAACACCAATCATTTTATTCATTTGCAAAAGACTCTAGGTAACAAAAGACATGCATAAGATTCCTGAGAAGTGACAAGCTAAACTTACACTGAAGTCGCCTCACTTCCTTATTTCCATTTTTTCCCCATCCAAAGCCCCAATACCAAATCAAGCAGAAACTGGCATTTCTGTTCTCGCTGCCATATGCCACATAAAATTTAAAAATGAAAAAGTGTGCTGGGTACAGTGGCTTATGCCTGTAATCAGCACTTTGAGAGGCTGAGGTGGGTAGATTGCTTGAGTCCAGGAGTCAAAACCAGCCTGGGCAACATGGTGAAACCCTGTGTCTACCAAAAAAAAAAAAATTAGCTGGGCATGGTAGGGTGTACCTGTAGTCCCAGCTACATAGAACGCTGAGATGAGAAGACTGATTGAGCCAAGAGATCAAGGCTGCAGTGAACTGTGATCATGCCACTGCACTGCAGCCTGGACCACAAACCAAGACTTGGTATCAAAAAAAAAAAAGTATTTGAGTAATAAAATTCAACAATGGATTGTATAACCTAGAAACAGCGTAACCTAGACACAGTGATTTAAGGGGATATAATTTCATATGCCTGGTGTTATAAAATCACATGTACTAATAAACATTTTTCGGCCAGGTGTAGTGGCTCATGCTTGTAATACCAACACTTTGGGAGGCCAAGGCAAGTAGGATAACTTGAGGTCAGGAGTTTGAGACCAACCTGGCCAACATAGTAAAACCCATCTCTACCAAAAAATACAAAAATTAGCCAAGTGTGGTGGCACACACCTGTGGTCCCAGCTACTGGGGAGTCTGAGGTACAAAAGTCACTTGAACCTGGCAGGCGGAGATTGCAGTGAGTCAAGATTGGGTCACTGCACTCAAGTCTGGGTGACAGAGTGAGACCCTGTCTCAAAAACAAAAACAAACAAACAAACAACAACAACAACAAAAAAAACACCATTTGGCCAAATTCTTAGATTATACTGGAATCTTTTACCATAAGGCTAAGATAACTAAGACAATTCTAAAGCTGAAAGGGACTTTAGACATTAACTTAAAGATTAGAAAAATGAGGCTTAGAAAAGTAAAACAACTTTCTTAAAGTTACTCACTGACTAAAAGGCAGCACAGGAACTTGAACCAGACTTTTGATTCCAGTGACCTTCCCAATTCTCAAACGAAGGCTCCAACCTATGTTCATTGGACCCCAACCATGTGGCTTCCCTTAAAGACAACAATTATCACTGGCTGACTCTGCACTGATTGGCTTCACAAGAGCTCTCATCAAGTGAAGCTGGTTTAGTTTCCAGCCTGAGCAGGACTTATCCAGCCCAATGTGTGGATTTAACACACTGTATTGTTGACACTAAATACCAGAACTTGGGTTCAAAGAGCTGGATCAAATTTAAATCAAACTGTAATACTGCATATTCCAGCCAGTTTATAGTATAAAGGTGAACTGGTTGATAAAACTGAATCTACCATGTTAATTTTAATTTCCTCCCAGGGAATGGCATCTCTGTGAAATGGGCAGTTATAATTCCTGGAACTCTAAGAGTAATTTGCACACTGAACGCTAATATGTAGAACCTGGATTTAATGAACTTCTGTTGACTCCAATTCTTTCATGTGTCTTTTGCTCCCATTCTAAAATTCTCTCGCTTTCTCTGGTACGAAAGTGGGTGAAAGTAACATATCACAGAATAATACTGCTGAATGGAACTGTCTGTGAAACAAGCTGCCAGTGTATTTTCTAGCCCTAGGGCTTTTAACACTTGTTCCTTTACATGTTTCAGAGCTGCTCAGCCCTACTCAAAAAGTTTGACCTTTAGCTAGGATGATGACTTTTCTTCCAGCTGAATCAAAGACATCTGACTACATGACAAAAAGCCTGCTGCCAGGCATGGGGAAAATATTTAGACATTATTTCCTGCACCTGATTTTCCTCTCAATCAACAAGCTGAGTGCTTTCAAATAGTTTTCACATTCATGAGCCTACCATTTCTATTTTCTAAGCCCAAAGATGTCGATTTTTGCCTCTTAGTCTCAAAGTAAAAGCTCCAAAGTAAAAACAAAAAAGTTACCATTCTGACTGCCGTCAAAGATAAACACAGCCAGATTCGTTAAAGCGGTGAAAACAGATTTTATTCTGTAAACCACTGACAGTAGGGTAAAGAGCTGAGTTCAATTCTGGTTTGTGCAGAGGTGACTGGCCATTTTAAAAAGAGAGTAAGGGAGTGGCAGGGAGCCGGCCACAAGTAGTGTCAGAGAAGAGAAAATTTACAAAGGGTTGGTCGTTGTAAACAAAATGTTACCGGACAATTAGGAAGTTAGGATTCTATCCTCCTACACAGACTGGGAGACAAAGGCCCCATGCCTCCTGGTTACATTTTAAAGAAATGACTCTAAGGTACTTGAAGGAACACTTCTGAGTTGGAAGAGGTACATATTCACAATTGTAAGCTTGTTCCATAAACGCCACTGCACTCTAGCCTGGGAGACAGAACGAGACCCTGTTTCTTATTTCAAAATAAACAGGATGGAGGAGAAGAAAGGGAGCAAGTTATGAGGCACATTTGAGAAAACGTCAAAATTTTCTTTACAAACTAGCCAAACACCTACAGTAGTGATACGCCATTTTCCTGACAAATAATTCAGGCCTCAAAAGAAAGGCAACTCGCAATGAGCGTACCAAGCATGGGTTCTTTCAAGAAACATTTTTTGTGGACCTTCTATGGATTGATAAGACATTCTTTCAACCTGGAGAGCGCCCACAGTCCAGTGGGAAGAAAGATACATAAACAAATGTCTACCTTACAATGTGATGAGTGGTATTAACACAGGTCTGAACAAGATGCAGCGGTGAGAGCAAAAGCACTGCCTCAGAAACACAGGAATAATATTCTCTCACAGCAGGTGACATTTGGCGGGATCTTGAAAAATGAGTAAGGGGGTGGAAGATCGAATCCGAAGCCTATGCTAGGGCGATTCGATTCCATCCCCACTTTGGCTTAGGGACCTCTTCTATATCGTCAGTAAACTTCCCTTCTCAGAGCAATTATTATATCTCCTGGGCCTTTCCAGATGAATGTCTGGCTACTACACTGTGAGGGCAGAGGTGGCGACGGTTCGGTTATATAAATCCACTGCCCGGCGCAATAAAGGTATGTGGAATGGATGAACCCATTAATGAATAAAGACAGCGGACCTCCACAAAAGCCCGCCGGCCGGGATCGCTCCGTCAAGCCTGATTTACTCAGGAGGAATGCGCGAAGAGGCCGTCAGGAAGCCTAGTCCCAGAATCACGAAAAGAGCCTGGGAAACGCTCAGGATAGACCCAGGAAACAAGGATCCTCACTGGTGGCCCAGTGTATGGAGGGCCAGCGCTCCGGGTTCCTAACCCTGTGAGAGCGGCTCATCCCATTCCTTCACTTACATTCGCGAGGGAAAGATTTCAATTCGGTCTTTGCCCGACATTCTGATGACTGTTCGGCTCGGGCCCCCGGCCGGGCAACTGATGCTGCAACAGCTTCAGAATCGGCCTCCACAGTGACTTCCACTATAGGAGTCAGCTGGTCGTGTCACTTGACCCCTCTCGTTGCTAAGAGGCAGCCGGAACACCCATTTTCACTTCCGCTTCCGGTTGTCACAATCGAGGGAGGGGGAGGACAGAACAGAGGCATTGCCCGGATGTCGAGGCGCGCACACCGCGGAACCACCCCTCAATGCCGGTTCACCTCCCAACCCCTCAGCGTCCAACTTCCCTGCGGCTGCGCAATACGGGGCACGCGCCAGACCTAAGACTAGGAGTTAAGCGTCCACGTCTTGTCTTTCTCCACCTTCCGTCTGTGGTCACAGCGCCATCTCATGGTTAGCTAAAACTTTGAGCGAGGGTGCAGTCTTCAGCGGAACGGGATCAGAGTCCTATGTCTTTCTTGCGCCTTGAATGTTACTTAGCTAAAGCTAAGATAGCGAGAAACCGTACTTTTCAGGTCCTTCCACGATCTACATTCGTCCTCGTTCTCGGAGGACCCAGACTCTATGGTTAATGATGAAGAGGGCCTCTATTCGTTTAGCGCTTGTTCAGTGCAAGGAGGTTCGCATGCGCAGTGTGGGTGAGCGAAGCGCACGCTGAGGAGGATCGGCGGCCGGTGCGGGAGCAGCAAGCCTGGTCTCTTCTGATTGAGGAAGACGGCGCGGGGTTCCCGTGCGGGAATCACACACATACCTCAGGTGACTAATCCCAAGCTCGGTTTCTCCAAGAACTCACTTTGGTTTGTGTCCAGTGACATGGGTGTTCGAGAGCGGGTAGGCCCCGGGCTAACACCTCCCTTTCCCGTCCCTGCGCGGGAAGTGGCTGGACAGCACCGCCGCCACCCGCGCTGTCGTGGGCCTCTTCGCCGGCTCCGTGTCGGTCATCCTGTGTTCCAGAGGCATCGTTGTTCGAGCAGAGGAATCTCGTGAAGGAAAGTGGGCCGAGTGGATTGTACAGCCTCTACAATATACCGAAAGTGAGAATGCCGTGATGATGGGGCGGCCTCGGGAGAACGCTGTGACACCCTAACTCTTACCCCCAGCTCACGACGCTGAGCACTTTGCTTTTTCCGGGCCAGAGAATTCCATCTTTTCTTCTGCCCCAACAGTTCTACCAAAATTTCCCCTGCTTCTCGGTGGAAACCAAGTCGGACTCTAACCTGAGAAACCTGTGGGATGGGCACCGTGTTGGAAAGAGCTGGGTCCGAGTAGTTTTTCTTTCATCTGATAATTCAATGAGTCACCCCTTGAATCAAAATTAAATGAGACTATTGGGTTTATTACTATTACTATCAGTTTGTCGATTTTTGGCGATAGTGAGAATAGAACTGGGTTAAGCATATGTTGGGTTAATAGTTACGCATAACTAAAAGCCTAAGATAAGGAAATATTTTCGGATTAAATGCAGTCATCCTGAGATCTCTTTATCCTTAAAACTAAGACTGTTTTAATTTTTATTAATCAAAACACATGGTTTCTTGGAGAAAAGGTATAGCAGAGAAATCTTTATTTTCTCTCAATTGAGTTGTTATTCAAGGAAAATTCTCTGTCAGTAGTTTGGGGATGACTTTAGTGAGAATAGGCAGAACTTTACTGCCTATTCTCAGTTCATCTGGTGCCAAATGACAGCGATTCTCAAAAGATGTAGTTGTCTCATGCACAGTAATATTTATATAGACTTGGTGATATTTTCTTTTTCAACTATAATGATGAAATAAAAGCTTTATTTATGTAGCACTCCTATACCAAAAACTAACATTCAGAGAGCATTCCTAATCCATGTTTGATCCAAATTAGAATTATCACTAGAGTTGTCCCCATCACATATTTTGGAAAGGAATGTGAACTTCTATATCCATTATGGCAATTTGACCATGCACTGAGAAATCCTACCTACCATTTGTCCTGCAAGATAACTGACTAAGCAGGGTATTTGAAATTAACCTGGAGTTTGGTGGATGTATTTTGAAAGGTGGCTTATACTTTTTACATCAGAACACATAACAGCATTATAGTGTGCTGTGATATTGAGGTTCTGTGGGTTAACGACATTCTGGAGCTCCTGCTCTAGTACTTGTTAAGCATTTGTCCTTGAGGAAGTATTATAATTTAGTATTTATGTTCCTCCTTTTCCTGTTCATTGCTTCACTGTGCTCCTTTCATAGTACTTTATATTGTAATTATTTGTTTCCTAGTTTGTTTCCCACTCTGCACTTAATTACTTAGATAAGAGTCTGGTTTTTTTTCTTTTTTTTAGAGACAGAGTCTCTGTTGCCCAGGCTGGAGTGCAGTGGATTGATCTCAGCTCACTGCAGCCTCCGCCCCTGGGTCCGAGGGATTCTCCTGCCCCAGCCTCCAAGTAGTGGAATTACAGGTGCCCACCACCACACCCGACTAATTTTTGTATTTTTAGTAGAAATGGGGTTTCACCATGTTGACCAGGCTGGTCTGGAACTCCTGGCCTCAAGTGATCCACCCACCTGGGCCTCCCAAAGTGCTGGGATTACAGGTGTGAGCCACCATGCCATGCCTGGTAAGAGTCTTTCTTGTTGTATCATTAGTGTTTAGTACGTAGTAGATACTGAAAAAAAAAATTAACAAATTATACTACAAAATGAAAAATAATGCCTCCTTTGCCTTTTAATATTTTTTGTTTGACTAGCACATTATGGTTTTCAAAATGTTTTTACACATACATGTCATACCCTCAGTAAACCTGTGATGTACATGGCACAGATAAGAAACTGCGCTTCAAAGGAGTTTACCTTTCCCAAGCAGCCACTTCTAGTAAGTACCAGAGCAAGGACTGGAACCCAAGTCTAGAGCTGTTCCCCGAGTTTACTGTTAATTGCATGACTTGACACTTCTTGACCAAATAAAATAAGTCAGAATGCTATGAAAAAGAGAGCTGAATAAATACGTGGTGTGACTTTGATATTACTGAATGACTTTTTTAAGTTAAAAAACATTTTTTTAAGTTAAAGTTATTAGCATTTCATTGGGCAATATGTTCAAAATTTATCAACCAATATATGGTTTTCATTGTATGGATTCTTTTTGTACTTACTCAACTACTTGGTGTCTTTACTATGAGTAACATACCATCAGTAGTATTCCTTTACTTACCCTTTATGTTGCAAAGAGACTTGGGCCTCCTGAAGAAACAGTATTCATAGTTTATATCCCTTCAGGATTCTTTTACACGATTGCCTCAGGCTGGAGTGCAATGGCCCGATCTTGGTTCACCGCAACCTCTGTTTCTCAGGTTCAAGTGATTCTTCTGCCTCAGCCTCCCTAGCAGGGATTACAGGCATGCGCTACCACACCCAGCTAATTTTGTATTTTTAGTAGAGATAGGGATTCTCCATGTTGGCCAGGCTGGTCTTGAACTCCTGACCTCAGGTTATCTTCCCACCTCAGCCTCCCAAAGTGCTGAGATTACAGGCCTGAGCCACCGTACTTGGCTTAGCTATGTTCTTTAACCATCAAATTAAGCTTTGCTTCCCCCAAAAGCATCACCTTTACTATTTGGAGAAACTTGGTAAGTAAATGTGGTTTTCATCTGTTTAATGTCTTAAAACTGTTCCACACATTTCTGTAACATAGTTTAGTTTGATGCCCAATTTGAAACTTTTTTTAGCTCTTAAATTTGAGAAATTTACATACACGTATTCAACAACAGTTTCCCCACCATCCCCACCCCCACCACCGAAAAGCCTTGTTTAAAAATGAAACAACCAGTCAGCTGTTTCTTGGCAGTTAATTCTGGCCATTGAATGTCTACTTCTCTTTATTTGCTAAATCCCTGTTTTGTAGGGATTTTGTATTCTCTACAAAGAAATACATCTCTACTGCTGTGATTAACATGCTGCTTTTTGTTGTCAAACAGATGAGTACTAAAAGTTTGCACTTATTGGTGGTGTGTGCTCTAGCACTGAATATATATATTGTTCCTTTTTGAGTAAAATGTTTCTAATCATGTTTATGAATAGTTTTGAGAATATAGTCTGATTTATAAGAGCACAGACTGGATCTAAACTTCATGGATTCAAATCCTAACTCACCACCTGTTAGCAGTATGTGAAAGAACAAGTAACTTAACCTGTGCTTCACTGTTTTAGTCTATAAAATAGGGAGAAGTAGGGAGAGAGTTGTACCACAAGGAGATAGGCAGTGGCCAGTTCATGTAGGATTCTGTAGGTAGCGAAAACATATAAAAGTTAGTAGGAAGCTACTGGGAAGATATATGCAGGTGCCAATTAATAAGTTATCAAATGAGTTTTCACAAGTTTTTCTTAGGCCTTTAAGTTCTGTTACTACCTGTCTTTTGAGCAGTGACAACAGTTAAGGTTAACAGAAAAACATGAAAATCATTAAACCATGATTAATTTGAGAGCTTCCTTTTTAAAATATGCTTCTACCCATGTTACAATTTCACGCTTGAGGATCTTGAAAGAAGAAATGCAGAAAGTAGGTTGGGTGGATCAAAGGGAATAATTATAAATATCTTTAATGCTTAGAGGTTAAGAGAAACTAACTTTGTAGTAATGGAGATTAAAGCTTTTCTCAAGATTAGGTATACCTATTCAACAAAAGTAAGGAATATTTGGGAGTAATGGGGATAGGAGAAGCTAGACATCGTGAATTAAAGGAAAAAAGTGTTAAAGGAGGATGCATTTTAATTTGTGATTAAAATTTTTTAATTTTTTGTTACTTTGACATGTGACACTTTAATTTTGGCTATAATAAATGCTAGAATATATCATTTGGTATATTGGTTAGGATTTGGGTAGAGAATTCTTTCCTTTACACAGTGAGTGGTAGCATATATAATCTTTGCTAACTTGGGCAAAGAGTAGCTTTAGTTTTGCTGATTAGTTATAATAGTGATGCTTCCCATCATTTGATATACCTTAAAGTAGTATTTTACTCTTGAGGTATTCCTTTAATCCTTAGGTCTTGGAGTGCTTTATAGATGGTCATTATTTTTTATGATTCCTCTGAAATTAATGGCAGAGAATCACTGAAGCACAAAAACATTGAGTGAAATAAAAATTAAAGCTTGGTTCCTGAACATCATCTCTTTTCTGGTACCACTTAAGAAGTTTCAAGGGTTAAGAAGACTAATAACTTTTTTTTTCATTTTTTATTTCAGTGGCAAGAAGTAGAAAATTAGTTTTTCTTAAATTTTCACCTTGACTGAACACTTATTTAAATTCTTTTGTTTAAATTGCAGAATGCCGGGTCTAAGTTGTAGATTTTATCAACACAAATTTCCTGAGGTGGAAGATGTAGTGATGGTGAATGTAAGATCCATTGCTGAAATGGGTGCTTATGTCAGCTTGCTGGAGTACAACAACATTGAAGGCATGATTCTTCTTAGTGAATTATCCAGAAGGCGTATCCGTTCTATAAACAAACTCATCCGAATTGGCAGGAATGAGTGTGTGGTTGTCATTAGGGTGGACAAAGAAAAAGGTAAGTGAGAAAAGTCTCTGTAGTATAAATTTCTGGTTTAAAATGGTTTATTTAAAAATACATTTTTTGTAAATTGTATGCTGCAGCTTAAAAAAAAAAGCTCGTTTTATACTTAAACTCGTTTACATACAAAGTTGTTAGAAAAGGTTGCCAATTAGCTGTTTAAACAAGATCTCTTAAGTTAGTAGTTTAATTGGTACGTCCTAGGGTTTTATGGATCAAATAACTTGAATTTTATTTCTAGTGTTTGAGGATCTTGGTAATTGACTCATGGTAACCAAACATGAAAGACATAAGTAAACCAGAGTGCTAGTTCATTTAGTAGGCCTGAATATGTTGGATGCCTTTTTCTTTATTTAAAACTAAAATAGTGGTGAGATCATTGAGTAAGCATGAAAATGGGCAAATGGGTTTTAGGAATCTTTTACATAAGCTTTGAAAAAGCAGTATACTATGTGTGTACATACACATCTGAAATCCAGCATTGTATATCTCACTGGTAATTAGAATGTTTGTGTCTCCCAGATCCTGTGGTATCTTTCAGACAGTGTTGGATGACTATTCATTTTTTACTTATTGGATGCCTTTTTGGGCCTCATGTAAATCATCACCTTAGTGAATACTGTTTTTTTTTTTAAACATGGTGTGCAATACCATTAAGTAGGTTTTAGTTTCAGCCATCTTACTATGATTTGTTAGGTATTAGTTTTAGGCCATGCCTGAAAGTTCAGTCAGTCACCTTGATTGAACTTATCCTTCTGAATCTCCTCAGCCATCTAGTTTACTGATACTTTCTCACTTCTACAAGTGATTAATTTTATACATACTGACATTTAAATTTTTTTGATTATAGCCTTAGATAATACTTAGACTTTGAGGATGTCTTATGCCTTAGGTAGTGACTACTACTTTGAGACTATTTGTTAAACTTATGTAAGTCCTCACATCACTGCGCTAGTAGTACATAAAATATTATCTAATCTTGTACTTCCTATTTTGTTTCAAGAGTTGGGATCTTGCTCTGTCACCCAGGCCGCAGTATAGTGCTGTGATCATAGGTTGCTGCAGCCTTGAACTCCTAGATTCAAGTGTTCCTCAAGCAGTCCTCCCAAATAGCTAGAACTATAGGCATGTGCCACCATGCCCAGCTAATTTAAAAAAACAAAAACAAATTTTTGTGGAGATGGGGTCTCTCTATGTTGAGACAGGCTAATCTTGAACTGGGCTCAAGGAATCCAGTTCAAGATTAGCCTCGCAAACCAGGCCAAGGCTGTGCTCAGCCTTCTTTTTCTATTGTATAAAATATGTACTAAAGGAGAAATCAAATATGTTTTTAGTTGCAATGAGAAAAAATATGGAAAGGCATACTTCCTTATGTATAGTAGATATGTGTAAAGATACTTCCATTTGTTTGTATGGCATTAACTAAAACCAGGAAATGACCAAAATGGGGACTGGTTAAATAAATCAGGATAAATGCATGCAATGCAATTTTATGCAGAATGAGATCTGAATATTCTGATATGGGAAGATCTCCAGGATAGGATAAGAAAAAGAGCAAAGTGCAAAAGAGCCTGTAGAGAAGATTCATTTTGATACTAGAGAATTAGGTCCTACTAAAGCCTTTCGACTTACCTGCTATAAACCCTGAACAAGCATGAAAAATAACTACTACCTAAAGACAATGAGGAGCAGCCAAAAGCAGGCCAAAGTTGAAGGTGAGTCAACACTTAGAAGAAAGGAAGTGTTTTCTGTTTTACACTTAGTACATGCTAAAGACAGCTTCAAGCCGGGCACCTAAGGTTCTAGTGGAAAACTTACAGTCTTACTGGCTTTAGAATTGGAGGCAAGAGTTCTAGACACCATAGTAGATGGAAACCGGTGGTGGTTGTGGTGAGCATTAGAGAAAGGAGACAAAGGGAGAACTCCTAAGTCTGTATGTAGATGCTGCTCAAATCTCTGGCTTATCCCTGAACTACTGATACGCAGGATGAACTCCAAGTAGCCCAATAGGGAAAAAGACTGAACAGATTTCAGTTACTTACTGTCTAGGGAGACAGAACTTGTAAATTCAGATGTTGACTACCTTCTAAAACAAAAAATCTGTTTTCGTAAGAGGAACATACGGGAATCCAGAGTCTTTGCCACAGGTCCAGGATACAATGCAAAATTGCTAATCATACAAATAAATGGGAAAATATGACCCATACAGAAGAGAAAAGTAACCAGTGGAGACTGACACAGAGATGATCCAGGTGTTGGGACTACCAGACATGGATTTTAAGGCCTTAGAACTTCTTAAGCACATTAGGGAAATAATGCTTGTAAGAAATGAACAAAGTAAAATCTCAGAGAATTTAGAAACTTTCACAAAGAACCATAGTCAAGTGTCCTTTAATGACAAGAATACATTCTGAGATAATGTATCATTAGCCAATTTTGTTGTGTAAGCTTCACAGAGCATACTTAACACAAACCTAGATGTATAGCCTACTACCACCTAGGCTATATGGTATAGCCCATTACTCCTAACCTACAAACCTGGACAGCCTGTTACTGTATTGAATACTGTTGACAGTTGACACAATGGTATTTGTGTACCTAAACAGAAAGGGCATGGTAAAAATAGAGTAGAAAAGATAAAAAATGGTGTACCTATATAGGGCACGTACCATGAATGGAGCTTGCAGGACTGGAAGTTGTTCTGGCTTAGTGAGTGGTGAGTAGATGTGAAGGCCTAGGACATGACACTATTGTAGACTTTAGAAGCACTGTACACTTGGCTGGGCGCAGTGACTCATGCCTGTAATCCCAGCACTTTGGGAGGCCAAGGCCGGCAGATCATGAGGTTAGGAGTTTGAGACCAACCTGACCAACATAGTGAAGCCTCGTCTCTACTGAAAACACAAAAATTAGCTGGGCATGGTGGCACCTCACCTGTAATGTCAGCTATTCAGGAGACTGAGGCAGGAGAATCATACAAACCTGGGAGGCAGAGGTTGCACTGAGCCATGATTGCACCACTGCACTCCAGCCTAGTCATAAAAACTAAATGCGCTACATCACTAAGCAATAGGAATTTTGCAACTCCATTATAGTTGTATGGAACCACCATTGTATATGGAGTTCGGTGTTGACTAAAATATCATTATGCAGTGCAATGAAGCACTTAAATAAAAATTCTAAGTCCGGGTACAGTGGCTTATGCTTATAATCCAGCACTTTGGGAGGCCGAGGCAGGCAGAATTACTTGCACCTGGGAGGTGGGAGGCCAGAGGTTCCAGTGAGCCAAGATGGCACCTCTATATTTCAGCTTGGGCAACAGAGTAAGACTCTGTCTCAAATATATATATATGTATGTATGTATGTATGTATAAATTCTAGAAATGAAAGAGGAGAGAGAACAGAAAATAGATTTGATTAAATAATGGCTAAAAGTTTCCCTTATTTGTTGGGGGAAAAAAAAACAGATTTACAAATTGAAGATGCTCCACAGCTCTTAAGCAGGATAAATGCTATTAAGATCATACTCAGGCACGTCAAATTGTTAATACTAAAAAAAAAAGGTAAAGAAAAATATTGAAAGTAGCCCAAGGTAAAAGACATATTGCCTACAGAAGAACAGTGATACAAATTACTATGGTGTTCATACTGGAAATAATGGAGGCCAGAGCATTGAATGATATCTTCAAAGCACTCAAACCAGAATTGTGTATCTAAAGGTAATATTCAACAATAAAGGTCAAAATTAAGACTTTCTAGGTAAATAGAAACTAAAGACATGGCCCGGCTTGGTGACTCACACCTGTAATCCCAACACTTTGGGAGGCTGAGGTGGACACGTTGCCTGAACTCACAAATTCAAAACCAGCTGGGGCAACATGGCAAAACCTCGTCTCTAACAAAAAATACAAAAATTAGCTGGGTGTGGTGGTGCTCACGGTGATCCTAGCTACTCAGGAAGCTGAAGTAGGAGAAAGGCTTGAGCCCAGGAGGCGGAGGCTGTAGTGAACTGAGATCGCACCACTGATCTCTAGCCTGAGCAATAGAACCAGACCTTGTCTCCAAAACAAAAAAAGGCGGTGGGGGTGATGAAATTAGGCAGTTCTTTAGGCTGATGAGATGTGATGACCTGGAAATGGAAAATACACAGGTAAATATAAAAGACATTTTTGCCCTTCTTAGTTTCTTAACTCTCATTTGAGCCTGTGGCATTGTAAGGTACAGTATTATAATCTGAAAAATACAGTGTTATACAGTATTGTAATCTTACAGCACTATTGCTATATATGCAGTCCATTGTTGACTGAAATGTTACGTACGCAGTTCATGACTAATTTTATGAGGCTATCATAACCCTGATAAGAAAACCCAACAAAGACATGTTTTTTTAAAACAAATTACTGACTCAATTTGTGATTAGCATAGATAAAACAATTCAAAATAAAATGTTTTTCAAATCGAACAATGTATAAAAAGGATAATAAAGCATAACCAAGTGGAGTGTATGGAATGCCAGTTTGGTTTAACCGTTACAACTTTAGGTTGGCTGGGCATGGTGGCTCATGCCTGTAATCTCAGCACTTTGGGAGGCCAAGGTGGGAGGATCACTTGAGCCCAGGAGTTTGAGACCAGCCTGGGCAACATAGCAGGACCCCCACCTCTTTTTATATAAAAAAAGTTTTTTTATTAATATGTGCTTTTATATGATCAGTTATTTAACAAAAGTACAAAGACAGCTGATCAAAGAAAAAATTATGTTTTTAACAAATAGTGCTGAGACAACTGGATATCCATATATAAAAAAGGACCTCAATTCAGACACCACCTTATACAAAAGTTAAAATGAATCAGAGATGTAAAAGTCAAATCTAAACTTCAAAATACCTCTAAAAGAAAACATAGGAGCAAATATTTGATCTTGGATTAGGTAAAGATTTCTTAGGTAACAGGTTTTTTTTGTTTTTTTTTTTTTTTTTGAGACGGAGTTTCGCTCTTATTACCCAGGCTGGAGTGCAATAGCGCAATCTCGGCTCACTGCAACCTCCGCCTTCTGGGTTTAGGCAATTCTCCTGCCTCAGCCTCCTGAGTAGCTGGGATTACAGGCATGCGCCACCATGCCCAGCTAATTTTTTGTATTTTTAGTAGAGACGGGTTTCAGCATGTTGACCAGGATGGTCTCGATCTCTTGACTTCGTGATCCACCCACCTCGGCCTCCCAAAGTGCTGGGATTACAGGCTTGAGCCACCGTGCCCGGCCAGGTAACAGTTCTAACTGCTCCACATTGCTCATGGGAATGCAAAGTGCCACATTCATTTTGGGAAACAGTTTGGCAGTTAAAATGAACGTATACTTAATATATAACCCAGCTGTGCCATATTTAGGAAAATGTATGTTCATAAAAAAGCTTGTACCCAGTTTAGTGGCGTTGGGGTGATGGAACTGATTTTGGTGATGTTTAAATGACTGTATTCTTTTTTTTTAAACGCAAAGAACTTAACACTGAAAGTGGTGAATTATTTTAATGAAAAAGAATGCTCAGAATCTGAAATAAACTCAGTGCATGTGAACAGAGTATAGGAGGAAAACTGTAACCATTTTAATAGATGTGAAACAGCATTTGACAAAATTTGTCACCCGTTCATAATAAAACATCCCCAAATAAGAACTAGAACAGAATTTTCTAATCTGATAAAGAGTGTCTAGAAAAAAGCCACAGACATGCTGTCTTCCATTTTTGAGAACAAGACATTCACTCTCATCACTGCTACTCAGCATTGTACTAGAAGTCATTGCCAGGCACAGGTTAGTGGGTTTCAGCCATTTTTGGCTATTTGACAATGACAAGTTAGTTAACCTCTCTTGGGTTTTAATTTCTTCAGGTTAAAACAAAAAACGAGTAGAGGGCTGTGAGAAAGAGGATGATAATCTACTATGCAGGATTGTTGTGAGGGTTCAGTGAGATGTTTAAGCACCTAACATAGTTACTTGGATATGGTAGTCATGCAGTGGATGAGATCGTTTTCATTTGTTCTCTCTGTGTGTGTTTCTTCTGTGAGGATAGCCTCTTTCCTTAAAATGAACATCTTAGTGAATTCCTATTCTGCAGAAGGAAAAGGAAGAAATGGAAAAGATAGGTGTTTGACTAGCTTTCATTTGGATAGTTGAAAATTATTCGTTCTCGCCAATAAGGTAATGGAGAATATATAATTACCTGATAATAAAAATTTATTTCTGAAAACAATTCAAAGTTTCTCATCATGTACAGATTGAGAATACTTTATCCCCTAATCCAGAATGGTCCAAAATCTGAAACTTCTTGAGCATCAACATGATGCTCAAAGGAAATGCTCATTGGAGCATTTCAGATTTTGGATTTTCAGATTAGGGATGCTCTAACTAGTAAATACAATGCAAATATTCCAAAATCTGAAATCCAAAACACTTTTGGTCCCAATCATTTCTGATGGGGAATACTCAGCCTGTACTACTTATGCAGTATTTTGTTGATAAGATTTTAGTAGGGAATAATTGTAAGTATGCCAGTTGCACACTTAATTTGGTCTTAAAAACTGATTACAGTAGTATGTTGGCACCTAGACAGAGATAATTTTTTCAAAATTTTTGTACAGGATATATAGATTTGTCAAAAAGAAGAGTTTCTCCAGAGGAAGCAATCAAATGTGAAGACAAATTCACAAAATCCAAAACTGTAAGTTGTTCTTTGAGTCAAATTAGTCCACTATCTATGTGTTTAATAAATAATTTGAAATTTTCATTTCAAAAGAGTATGACTACGATAGGTTTTTTTTAATCTCATAGTGCTACTACCTTAAAGTATTGCTTATGATCTAATATTCTCAAATCAGTGCTGGAAGTGTTTTGAAGCCATCTTAGGTTAAATCAACTGTGGGTGACTTCAGCTGGTTTGACTTGCTTCCAATTGGACTGCCTCATAAAATATAGTGGGGTTTTTTGTTTGTTTAAATAGAAATGAAGTCTTGCTGTTTTGTCCAGGTTGGTCTCAAACCCTGGGCCTCAAGTGATCCTCGAGCCTCAGCCCCCCAAAGTGCTGGAATTACAGAAGTGAGCCAGTGCACTTAGCCAAAATACAGTTCTTGATTCTCAACCCTGTTCTGGGTTAAGGATAACAGAGATAACCAGCTATTGTGTGTTAAGAATGAAAAAGGGTTTGTGAAATGTCCGTGAATCCAGGAAAGCAAGGCAGACAGGCCTGTTACTAGTTTTTTTTGTTTTTCTATTTTTTTTTCCTCCACTAGCATGTTAGGATTATTTCTTCTCACTTTTTTTCTTATTTTTGCTGTTACTTCCTACTTTTGTCATCCACAGTAAGCACTGGTAAAGCAAAGATAGTCATTTCATTTCTTCACATTTCTTCTGTCAGTATTTCTCTTTTCTCAGGTCCTATTTAAGTTATCCTTCATTCTCTACATCCTCACAGGTGTGTATGTGTGTCTCTCTCTCAGAGTCTTGTCCAGTCTTGCCCAGGCCTATTTAAGTTATCCTTCATTCTCTACATCCTCGGCATTGGGGTGGAAGGGGTGGGGTTGGGTCAAAGTCTTGCCCAGGCTGGAGTGCAGTGGCACAATCTCAGCTTACTTGGAACCACCTCCACCTGGGCTCAAGCGATCCATCTGCCTCGGCCTCCCAGAGTATTTGAGATTACAGGCGTAAGCCAGTGTGCCCAGCCCGTCCTCAGTTCTTAATGGTACCGTTTCTATTGCTTATATTTTCTTTGCCCTTCTCTGGTGTCTGTTCTTTTCTGCCATGAATGTTTCTGTCCTCAAGACAAAATATTGAAAAAGTTTCAATGAAGTGATTTAAAAAATCTTGCTTAATCCCAGTAAAAGAGAAAGTAATGGTCTAA
The DNA here is from genome assembly GCF_049354715.1 of Callithrix jacchus. NCBI lineage: Eukaryota > Metazoa > Chordata > Mammalia > Primates > Cebidae > Callithrix > Callithrix jacchus. The sequence continues at coordinate 102,366,230 of NC_133509.1, forward strand.
AAGCCATTAGTTACCCAAATCTTTTTTTTTTTTTTTTTTTGTTTACTAGTGTATTTACAGTTAAGCAGTATGGTTTACACATTTGAAAACACTGTTTGTAAAATCTTTTTTTAATAAAAATCTCTTTTTAATAAACTCTAGGACCTTATCACTCAGAATGTAGTCTCTCAAGCGCATTGGCATCACTTGATTCTTTTTCAGAAATACCAACTCTCCGGTCCCACTAACTTTTGAGAAGTAGTTTTCTGGGAAAATTCCATATTTTTTGTCTCCTTAGTATATTGTTAAAATAAGTATGTTAATAGATCTTACTGAGATGTTAAAATGGAAGAGTTATTCAATGTCAGTACCTTTTCTCAATTTTTTAAAAAATTTTTTGTTAAAATTTCAAAACATTAAGCAGACTCACTCTATGATGATGACTTTTTAATACTTTTCCTCTACACCCTATGTTAATTTTAGGAGATAAGAAAACTTTCAATCCTGATTCTGCCCTCATGGAGTAATAATAGCAACTTACATTCATTTAATCGTTTTCCATTTATACTGTGTGGTTTCATTTGATCTGTACAAGTACTCTCTGTAGTAAGGAAGAGAGATACTAATATTTTCTTTTTCCAGGGGAGGAACAAATTCAGAGATACTGTTATTGTCAAGACTTGTTCTAGGTCTTAGGACCTAAATTGTATACTGTCTCTACTTTTATACCCACTTGAGTTTATTATGGGAAAGTGAGTATTTCCCTATGGAGAAAGAACTTAAATGGAGATTTTTTATTGTTACAGAATTATTGTAGTCAAATTTTGTTGTCTACTAAAATGTAAAAATATTTTTTATAGATCTCTTCAAATTGTTGAGCTTTTCGTTTTATTTCTAGGTTTATAGCATTCTTCGTCATGTTGCTGAGGTGTTAGAATACACCAAGGATGAGCAGCTGGAAAGCCTATTCCAGAGGACTGCCTGGGTCTTTGATGACAAGTACAAGAGACCTGGATATGGTGCCTATGATGCATTTAAGCATGCAGTCTCGTAAGAATACCTTCTTGACTCCTTTTCTACCTTAATATTACAATTCTTAGCCTGATAATTAACAGCACAGCATCCATGTATAAAATCCTTGCTAAATTTAGATTAAAATATTCATATCATAGTTATGTAGATTCACAAAAACCATATGGTTTATCTCACACTACTCCCTTACATGGTTTCCATTCCTAGTTATTGTCCCAAGTGGCTGTAGGGCTAAAGATACAGAGCATATCTCATCGAAAATTATAACCTCTTGTTTTCTCTACCTCTTTTGACTCTCCTTTGACTTTCAGCCCACACCACTTTAGCCAGTCTTCCATGTAGCCTTACCCTGGCCCTTACTATTACCAGGATTTGCTCTGCAACTAAAATCTTTAATTCACACTTTCTCTTCTTTTGCCCCAGCCTCCTACCCATCTAGCTCCCAGTTGGTCCTACTCTTTGTCATCTTAATTGTGTGTATTAGGCTCTAATTCCAAACCTTTTTTCTCCCTGTCTTTTCACCATTTCCTGTCTTCTCTTTCTTATCCAACATAGGCACACCATGATCCATCATTTCAATGACTTTCTTGCCATTATCATGAGCTTTTGCCCTGTTTTTCCTTCTGATACATCCAGCCTTGGATTGATGTTCCTGCCTTTTTGTACTTGTAGACTGCTGGATACTGCTAGGAAAAATCACAGTCTTGCAGGTTGGTCCATTACATATTCATGGTCTCCAGCCTCAGCTGTTTCACATTCTCTCTGCTCCTGATCAGTTCTTCTTCCCATTTTTATAGTGGCTGTTTTAGAGCTTTTCCATGTTCTTCCTCAGAAAACCACTTTACCCCTGTTCCCTGCCTCTTAACTGGTATGCTCACTACCTGTTCTATTTTAAAGAAAATAAAACCCATCGCAAAAGAACCACTTTTCCACTATCTCAGCAAACTTACATATCTCCGTCCCGCCTGTCACTTCTTGTGCTGCTGTCACTGGAATTTGTGTCCTTCTTACTCAAACTAATCTTGCCATCTGTACCCAGCTGCTGCTCAGGGATCTCTATCAGTTATTCCTTCTCTTGGGTCACCTTTCTCTTTATTGGTATTGCTCCATCAGCATAAATACCAATATTTATGGTTTCTTCCATTTATACTAAAAAACACACTTCTCAGCTTTTCCTGTACTTTGTCTTGGAGCAAACACTGTGTTCTCTGCTTTTAACAGCCACATTGGCTGTACATGGTGGCTCATGCCTGTAATCCCAGCACTATAGGAGGCTGAGGTGGAGGAGTGCTTGAGGCTGGGAGTTCGAGACAAGCCTGGGCAGCATAGCAAGACCCCATCTCTTCAAAAAAAAATTAAAAGTAGCCAGGTATGGTAGCATGTGCATGTAGTCCCAGGAATTTGTATTTGTTTGAGGCTGAGGGAGGAGGATCACTTGAGTCCAGTGATTTGAGGTTTCAGTGAGCTGTGATTTATGATTATACCACTGCATTCTAGCATGGATGACAGAGTGAGACCTTGTCTCTTAAAAAAAAAAAAAAAAAAAGCCAGACTCTCAGTTCTCTGTACTTTGTGTCTCTTTACCTCCCACTCCTTCCTAAATGTTAAGAGGTAGAGGGGGAATAAGAAGAGAATTAGTAGGACCCAGGACTGTTAAGTGTCCCCAGCAAACCAACTCATCTGGGGTTCTAAATCCCTTCAAGTTTATTCTCATGTGACTCATATATATATGAATCTCACGTGGCAGAAAAGGTGGGTATAGTAATGATAATAGCTAACATTTGTATAGTTCTAACAATAGTATAAATGCTGTTATCCTTTTTTTTTTAACAGTTGAAGAAATTGAAGCTGAGATTAAATAATTTCTACAAGGTCACACAGCTAACAAATAAGAGAGCCAGGCAGTATTCAAACCCATGCATTCTGGCTCCATCCAGATTTTATACTAAGCCATTAAGCACCACTTTATATTTCTGTCCTGCAGTCCTCAGTACATTTCTTAACTTGTCTTAACTATCATCATCTGGCCCAAGTTACCTCTTTAACTTCTAGCTCCAGCATCCCCTCTGTCTTCTTGCCTTGGCATGTGTTATTCCCTTTCCCTTAGCACTCTTTTCTTGCTTCATTCATGTAGGGACTGTCCAGATTTAACTAATGCTAGTTCTTTATATGTTTTAAAATTCCATACAATTTCTGACGTAGTTGGAAACAGTGTTTTACCTTTTCACACCCGTTTCCCTCACTTATCAGTGATAACCAGTATTCTGAAATTATTTTTATGTCAATATCATTTGTTTTTATTGTTTTACTACACATGTGTCTATAATCATTTTTTATTTAAAATGTAACCTATTGTATCTTTTTGTTGCTTGCATTTTTACATATAAGGCTGTTATTAAGCAGGATTCTTCCACATTGATAGATGTACACCTGATCCATATTAATCTCTATAGTATTTCATTGTGAGAATATGCTTTATCTGTTCCTCTATTAAGAGTTGTTTAGGTAATTTTTCCCTTTTGTCCCATTTGTCAAACAGTGCTATGATGAATACTGTATATGTCTCTATATGTACTTGTTTGAGAGTTTCTAATGTATATACCTAGGAGTGAAGTTGTTAGGTCATAGGATTGACATAGGATTGATTATATATCTTTAAACTCACTTGGTTTCACCAAATTATTCTTCAAATTGATTCTACAGTTTATATTCCCTCTAGCAATTGTATAAGTATTCCTGTTTCCCCTCATCCTTGCCACAATTTGGAATACATATGATTTTTTTTTCTTCTTTTTCTAGTCTAACGAATGCCCAATAGTATCTTTTGATTTGCATATTCCTGATTATTGGAAGGGTCAACAGTTTTTCATGTTTATTGACCATTTGTATTTCTTCTGTGAAACATCTGTTCACCTCATTTGCCCATTTTCTGTTTGTTTGTCATCTTGTTTCTTGGGCATTTGTGTTGGTTTGTCTTCTTGTTCCTTTATATTAGCTGAGTAAAAGTTCCCTCCACCCAAATTCTCTTGCCTTTTGTTCCTTAACTAGACCCCTTGCTTATTAAGCCTGATGCTTGCTCATACTATTCCTATTCCTTTTTCATATGGCATAACTTTCTTTTTTTCTTTGTAATAGAGACAAAGGTCTTGTTCTGTTGCCCAGGCTGGTCTACAGACCCCTGGTCTCAAGCAATCCTCCTGCCTCAGCCTCCTGAAGTGCTGGGATTACAGGCATGAGCCACTGGTGGCCAGCCCTTTGTATCTTAACTTACTTAAAATAGTTCTGCCTTTGCTTTTTACAATGCTACTCCTCTTTTAGTCTTTATTTCATATTTTTGTTTGTTCACTCATTCAACAGGCATGCCAGTTAATAAGACCCTGGTCCATGTCCTGTGGCACTTAGATGAAATACTACTTTTTGCATGAAGCCCTTCCTGACCTCATTAGAAAGTAATACCTTTCTCTCCTGAGGCCCACAGTATATATACTGTTAACATTTACAAATTTTTCCCTGTTTTTGTTCTTTTCAAGCTAGATTATAAACTCCTTGAGGCAGAGACACCTAATTGCATGGAAGTAATCAATTATATTAGAATATCAGATGTGTTAGGAGATACTAAATTGCTTGTTTTAGTTGGATCACTAAAATTTTGATTTCACTAATAATTAGTTGGGTGTAAGTGCACAGCTAAGATTTGAACTCTAATTGTGACATTAAAGCCTGTGCTTTCTTTACTATTATATGCATTATTCCAGGGTGCTTACTTTCACATTTATCAGTAATATAATCTTGACTTTTTGTTATTTATTTTTTTTTTACCAGAGACCCGTCTATTTTGGATAGTTTAGATTTGAATGAAGATGAACGGGAAGTACTCATTAATAATATTAATAGACGCTTGACCCCACAGGCTGTCAAAATTCGAGCGGGTAAATGATTTTTTAAATGTTTTTACAGTATTTTATATGCATCAAAAAAGCTATTAAATAATAAGACTTACCAAAGAATATGTTGCTACATCAACGTCTATAAATTTTTCTAAATGTTTATTTTTTATAACAAAAGCTTAAGAAATTATTTTGGCTTCTGAATCATAAGATTTCTGTATTAACACAAGTAGAAACAGTTGTGTGAGTTCAACTAACCTAAAGTTAGCCCTTTTTTAAAAAAAAGGGGGTTTGATTGTTTGGTGTTAGTGCATAATTTAAAATATTCCAAATTTTTACAAATACTATACAAGATTTTCTCCATCTAGCCTTTTCTACCCAGTGTATTATAGGTACCGTTCCATGCAGAACATAGGAATCTTTTCATCCTTTTTCATTCTGAGTAATGTTTCATAGAACAGATAAACCTTAACATAAACCAGTCCCCTCTTGATGAACATCTAGATTGTGCCAGTTCTCACAGATACAAAAAAAAGCTACAAATTAACACCCTTATATTATACATATTTACCCATTTACACAAATGTTCTTCAAGACAAATTCCTAAAAGCAGAATTTCTGAGTCAAAGGATAATGCAGTTTCTAAACTGTTTTAGATAAGTTGTAGTTATTGTTATATTCCATCTTTACCACACTCCTCCTTACCTCCAGTTTATAAATAAGGAACTGCAGTGTAGAGGTTGGATTCAGGTTAAGTCTCTGAATACTAGTATATCTGCCATGTTTGATTTTCTTTAAACTTTTAAATATTTTTTGCATTTTTTGGTGTCAACTTCTGAATTTTGTAATTACAGATATTGAAGTGGCTTGTTATGGTTATGAAGGCATTGATGCTGTAAAAGAAGCCCTAAGAGCAGGTTTGAATTGTTCTACAGAAACCATGCCCATTAAGGTGAGTTGTCAGTTGTCTCCTTCCCTGCTGATTTACCCATCTAAGCCAAATAAGATCTTTGATCTTTGTTTTGATTTTTTTTTAAAATCATACTTTGCAACAAAAGTGGCTTTTTTACTCTTAAAGTTAATCAGTGAGTCTTAGTAATATTTCTAGATGTTTGTGATTTTCTTTAGGCCTTTTTGGTTTCTACTGTTACTATCACAGTGAATGGAGATTCCTATTGTTAGAAAGCCATCTGCGCTAAACCTCATTTACGATAAAGAGTTGCTGTGCCTAAAATACTGATAGCACTTTAAAAAGAGTAACACTTTCTCCCATCTATACCTATGCAAATTTTATGAGGTTTGATCAGAATCTTTCATTAGTGATAAAATTAACTGAACGGCAATAACTCAGAATCTTGTAGAAAGATTCTTCAATCAGTTTAGTTTAGAGACAAATTATCCATTATACTCATGATAATTGCAGTTAATTTAGCTACCAAAGATACCCAGAAATTATAATTGTTCTTATTCAGTGTTACAGTGGACTGTTTATACTACTGCATTAGATTCCTGTATCGATTCACTTTTCTACATTAACAAATCACCCCAAAACATAATCGCCAATTCTGTAGGACCCTAAATTACTGTCCTATAGAATTGGCACATTTTGGGGTGATTTGTTAATATAGCAGAGTAATAAAATCTCAAGCATCCTAATAGTTGTGGGTTCTGTAGGTACATTCATAATTGAATTTTTGGTTTTCTCTTTTAGATTAATCTAATAGCTCCTCCTCGGTATGTAATGACTACGACAACCCTGGAGAGAACAGAAGGCCTTTCTGTCCTCAGTCAGGCAATGGCTGTTATCAAAGAAAAGATTGAGGAAAAGAGGGGTGTGTTCAATGTTCAAATGGAGGTGAGATCAATAGATTCGTTTTTAATAATGTCTCAGGAGGTTTCTAAAAGGGGTTTTTATAGATAAATAAGAGCTGTCGGCCTTGGAATATCATATTGTAGGATGGTTATTCAAGCCTTTGACCATTAATGGTGTTACGGGTCACCCTCACCACATCACCTACCCCCTGGCCAGGGGGAAGAGAATAAACAATATAAATGAGAAGTTTTTTTATTGTTAGAATTTGGATGTGGCATGTCTAAAATTTGATCTTAGAATTAGAAAAAAAAGTCTCCTGTCTTTTCCTTTTCTCAACAAGAAAAAAAATGTGTGTGTGTGTGTGTGTGTGTGAGAGAGAGAGAGAGAGAGAGAGAGAAAGAGAGAGAGAAAGAGAGAGAGAAAGAGAGAGAGAGAGGGGGGTTCCTTCAGTGGAAAGGACTAATAAGCTAGTAAGTGGTAGTTTGAGCCTGGAAGAGTCCATCTTTTTGTGGACTTGAAAGATACAGCCACTGGGCTTATTTCATGTTTTCAGTTTTAGCTTATAAAGATGACAAAAACAAATTTCCATTTTAATACATACATCTTTTTCTATACTGTTGTTCTCATAAATTTCACCTGTTTATCTAATGGAATTTGTTAGTGACAAGTCAGCACTCAAAAGTGAACAGATATGAGAGAGTTGTTAGAAAAGTGTTAAAAGAAAAAAAACGTGAGGTAGTAATAGTATTGAAATTAAATTTGTATAGTGTTTACTACTTCAGTTTTAAATTATACCTCTGCTTCCACAGCCCAAAGTGGTCACAGATACAGATGAGACTGAACTCGCAAGGCAGATGGAGAGGCTTGAAAGAGAAAATGCAGAAGTGGATGGAGATGATGATGCAGAAGAAATGGAAGCCAAAGCTGAAGATTAACTTTGTGGGGAACAAAGTCCAATATAAGGAACACAGAGCAGCCCTTCCTGGCTGAAATCTTAGACTTGAAAGTTTTCCAGTATTGAAAACTTCAAAGCTGAATATTTTTTATTTCCAAGTATTTAAATGTTCTAACAGATCAGAACATGAAATGCCCTCCTAAATGTCAGCTGTTTTCACAGTAGCTCTAACACTTTGAGCATTTTTAAGGGAGTGGCCTCATTTCACTAGAGACAAATCTTTAAGAATAGTTCTAAAATTGGGCTTGTGATTTCCATTTCTGATGTCTCCACATTGGCACCCCTTTCTAATTCAATGCCTCATAACATTTACCAGGGGCATCCAAAGCAAACAATCCCAATCTTTCTACATAAAATGTATTCATGCAAACATCAAATAAATTTCTGGGATATTTAACTATAGGCTTCTTCCTTCTTGTCACCAGTTAAAAGCATTCTAAGTACTAAGACCCTAATTCTATTATCTTCATTTTAGCATTGATGTGGAACTATAAGAGCAGGTGAATAAAGGATCTCTATAACAGATCCTTTGAAAAGAAGAGTTTAGGGAAAATAAATTTAACTTTAACCACAGTGAAAGTTGGCCCTTAATTGCAGGGCCAAAGCCTTAAAATGCAATGAAAGAATTAGATTGGTTCTGTGCCTTTTATCTATTTGAGATTGATGACAACTTGCATGAGGGAATTTATCACACCACATCCTTATTGGTATAATAAGCTACTTGCCTTGAGTTTATAATTCAGGGTGGTAAATATGTTTTTAAAATGTAAAAAGCAGCTGCATTTTTTATTTAGTTGGAGTATCATCCAGTTTTTTATTTTTGTTCCTCCTAAAATATCCACTAGGTACCACTTAGAGCTCTTGTTCTTTAAAACAAAACAGGGATCTACTTGAACACTTACGGTGCTTTTTTTTTTTCCCCACATTTACTTCTGTCTTCAAGAACTAATTTGTACATAATAAGTTTTATAGGTAACACATTATTTAGTCAGGTGTAGGAAATCTTGAGTTGCTTCAGTCTACTTGTCTTCATAAATTTATTCTCTTAAGATACTTGAGGTACCGGTTGTATTTGATTTTATTCATTATCCCCAGATAACTATTAAAATACTTAGATTAGACCTAACCCACCATAGTCAGTCCAAGATTAGACTTTACTCAATGTTAAAGGGCCTGGAAAATAGAAGAATGTGTTGGGCAGATAGTTTGTATCATTTATGAAGGTTTGTTCCTTTTGTTAAATATAGCAGTCTGTACTAGCTTTTGAAATCCAAAAGTTTAACTTCCAAAGGCTGTTTCTAAGAGCCCTGATTGCCAGCCAGCATTTTGCATTAAGACTATGTAGAGGAAAACTGATGTACTTAAGATTGACACATAATTTTCACTTATGTCTGTCAAAGCATCAAAAAACCAAGTTTATAAAGGTGGCAACATGAAGAATGCATTCAAAATATAACAGGTGCTCCTTTGTTGTACACAGAGGAATTTTTTTCTTTTGATTTTGTTTACTGAAATTTGTTATACTTCAAAAGCCATAACTTGAAAAATACTGGTGGCTTCCATGGTAAGTGATTTTTATTCTATGTGGGCCTTTTGCTTGGTTCCATGACAATTTTATAAATTGACCCTAGCTAGAGAAAGATCAATATTTCACTGATACCATGAGAAAAAGAACAAAGCATGCATATACCTTGCTAACCTAAAAGACAGCAGGGACAAGATACATATGAGGACGAGTTGTACACCCAGCTCCAAATAAGTTGAAGAATAGGCTTGGCAAAGAAGTGAACAGTTCATCCAAATCTTGAATTTCTGCCAGGTATGGTGGCTCATGCCTGCAATCCTGGCACTTAGGGAGCCAAGGCCGGAGGATCACTTGAGGCCAAGAGGTTTAGACTGCAGTGAGCTGTGATCACTCCAGTGCACTCCCGCATGGGTGAAAAGGCAAGACCCTGTCTCAAAAAAAAACCAACCAAAAATCTTGAATCTCCCATCAAAGTCCATTTAAAATACAATTTCATCTATTTCCCACTCTGCCTTTCATTGAGGTCAAGTGGCTATCAACTCATAGCTGAAAATTAGTGATAGTTTGGGTCTCGTTTATGCATAAGTTAATTGAAAATCGATGGCCAGGAGGAAATTGAACATTGAAACCACTTATCTTCCTTTTTTTTTCCTGGCAAATGGTGTTACGGTGCCTGGGCAGGTCTCAAAATCCTGGGCTCAAGCTATCCTCCCACCTCTGCCTTCATGAGGGTGTGATCCAGCATGCCCCGCCCAAATCATTTTTCATATTAGTTTTATAGCAAAACAAGACAAACCAGTTCTGAAGTGCATAATATTCAAAGACGGACCCATAGAGACATGCTAAGCACTGCATCACGCTAAGCAGAACATTTCTCAGCTGCCATACTCCAGCCATTCTACTTTTACACCAAGAACAAAATGGCTAGAGAGTTTTTTAAAATGTAGGTGCCAGTACCTTGCTGAGACTTGTTCATTGATTTGCCCCAAGGTAATGGTCATCTACTTTCCAAGCCATGGAGATCCTGATAGCTCCCAAAGTGAGGTATACTTGTGCCAATTTTGATGCAGGAAGCCATCAAGCCAAATGTAGTTTAATTCAGATAAACACCTGTCAATATTCAAAAGGCAAAGCAAACTAATTCCAGGGACATTAGACCTTGGTGAAATGCCAAATGGAAAATGGTACTTTAAAAGGTAGTCAGTCTCTTACCATATAAGGAATAAGTAAAACATTAGCTTGAGATTTCTCATTCAGGTCAGTGTTTTAGATACAATTAAGAGTTCAAACTAAGAGGACAAATTTTTACCTAAGCACTTTGAAGTAATCCACTCCCCTTAAATGTAAGTTATGTATTTATCTGTTGATTAAGGGGAGTTCCAAGCATTTGTACTTGGCAAGAATGCTGGCAATAACTTGTGCCAGATACTGTACAAACTTGAAAATAATAAAAATGTTCTTTAAAAGTAAAAGTATTGTATGATACAGACTTTTCACTATAGATTAACCTCCCCACTGGTAAAATTTCTTGGTGCCATTTGTCTCAGCTAATGTTCATTTTAAAACCAAAATTCAATGCCTTGATTTAAGTCTTCCCCATTTACATCTTTCTCTGTCCTTTAGCACACTCTTACTCTCCATCTCTAAATGCCCATTTTTCATGGAAAAACTATGTATTTATTTTTTGTATATGTGATTAAGTTCTCTGACAGAGTCCATGACTTCTGTAATGTATATTTATGCAGACTTGTTTTCCAAAGCAAAACAATATTCTCTGAATGTTCAAAGTTTTGCCACCATCCCCACTTTAAGATGAAGTATGTCTTAGGGACAGAGATGCTTGAAATGTTGCTTGAAAACTATAAAACTTTGCATAGGATTCCAATAACCAGAAACAAAAGTCAGTTTTTACTAATTCCAAAGAAGTTAAGAGAGAACTGCATAAGAAGAGTTTTATTCAGCATTATGGCATGGCCAGGGTAATTGTTCCAACAAAGAGAAACTATTTTAGTGCCCAAGGGAATGGCTGTTTGTGATGCTGGGTAAAACTCAAGATGCTGACACCTAATGGCTGTTCTAGCCTTTCCAGGTTGTAACATGAAGATGGGGAAGGAAATGGCACCACTGCTGTTTATAATCCGAGGAACTCTTCAGCATTCACCCTCCAAAGAAGTACAAAACATACAAAGAAGTCAAGTCTCAACACACTCCCATTCTCCAGGAAATCCTGTCTGTGTCATCTGGTAGGAGGGAAGAATCCTGGTTCCTCGGGTCCTTGTCATGTTAGCTTTTTGATAGCTTCAATCCACTCGACTCGCTCAACCTTGCTGCTGGCCTGAATGTAATAGTGTTTGTCATCCTTAGTAATCACTTTGAAGAGGTTTCCCTGGACATTCCCTTTAACCCCTAGGCAGAATAAAAGAAAAAAAAAATCAGTGATTGAATAGGATGTCTGCTTTCACAATGAACCAGAAGAAAGTCATCTGAGACATGGACAAAACCATACAATGATGTATTTCTTAAATAAAAGGTATACAGTTAGAAAATCCCATCAGACGATATCCCGTTTCCTCCCATTCCCTATCCCTCACCAGTGTCCTAAGGCCTGCCAGTGGTTATGTCTGGATATTCCTGGTAGCCCTTGCCTGCTCCTATGCTCAAAATGGTAGCATGCCATAGATCTACCATGTCATTTACACCAAAGAATCCAGTATGTTTATGTTAACAGCAAGCACAGAATTTGGAATTTGATCTCAAATTGTTTAACTTTTTGGAACCCCAATTCCACAGCCATAAGATGGGAATAATGTCTTCTTACTATGGCTGGCTATTGTGAAATTAGTGTTAAGATAGATATTAAAGTATGTTATTAATCCTAAAGCACTGTGTAAGCCTCAGCTATTATTTTTAGGCAGAAGCTTGTGGTCCATCAGCACAGAAACTGAGGGGAAAGATTATTAACATAAGGATTACTTAACTGTATTCTTAAAAACACTAAGAACATACCCTTTGTTCAATTCTGAAATTCACTTCAAAACTCACACCACTCTGTCTCATTGAGAAAGCCCTGCTTAGCTCCTAAAGCTGTTGTTTCATCAGTAGGGCATTATTGAGGTGCAGGAGGGAGGCCTCTGAGATCTTCAGGCCAGGGCTGAAGTTGCACCTTACCAGTGGGAACACCATTATCCTCCAGAGCAGACACAAGTGAACCACGAAGAGAAAACCCACCCACTGGCCTGTTCTCTTCCTGCAGAGGAAAGGAGACCCAGTTAGGAAATCTGTGAGTGCACAAAAGGAAAGAGTTGTACTTCTGCTACAACTCAGGCCAGCTAAAGAACTCAGCACAAATCATTTATAATAAAAGATGAAGCTGAACTTGGACATCACACGGTCAAAGCTGCATGTATCAGTAAGGAAGCTTGGGCCTCTTCATTTCACAGCCCGTAGCGGTAGTTCCCACCAATGTTGCAGTTACCAGTCTTAGAGACTTGCAAATCTGCTTTTCATTCCTGGAGATATCTCAAACAGAGGCTCTGATCCAACATGCTACCCAGAAAAGTATTCACTGGCTTCTTAACCCATGTGTGCATCTTACAAACTAATCAGAAATATATATTTAGTGAAATTTATTATTTTTTAAATTATTTTGAGACAGAGCCTCACTCTGTCACTTAGGCTGGAGTTCAGTGACACAATTTCAGCTTACTACAACCTCTGCCTCCCAGGTTCAAGCGATTCTCTGGCCTCAGCCTTCCGAAGAACTGAAATTACAAGCACATGCCACTACAGCTGGCTTTGTATTTTTAGTAGAGACGGGATTTCACCACGTTGGCCAGGGTGGTCTCAAACTCCTGACCTCAAGGGATCTGCCCTCCTCAGCCTCCCATTGCTGGGATTACAGGCATGAGCCACCACACCCAGCTATAGTAATCATTTCTGCAAAGTTGATAGATTCCTGCACATTGGATATTGTCAAACAGGTCTAGCATGTGCATAGCATGAAACTGTGATACAAAACAGTGATTTGTGGTATCCCTGGACGATTCAGGGCAATTTTACACAGCATGTGCCTCGGGTCCCAGGAACCCTTCAATTAATTAATAATCAACTTCATATTGCATGTTGGGCCCAGCAAGAGGTAGGGCAAAAAATAAAATAGTTAAATAAAAAACTGGAAATATTTTTACTATTACATGCCAACGGGAGGAAAGTTCAGAGAAGGAAGGGATCTGCCCCAGCCTGGAGGCAGTCTCAGGGAGGACAGGAGGCATGAATTCGGCCTGCATAGGGCAGTAGGTCCCCAGGGCAGAAGAGGGACATTCAGCCCAAACAGGAGGAGGAATGGGAGTAAAGTGGGGAACAAATTAACAGCAGAATACTTTTGAGATGGTTCCTTATCTTGTACCTGCAGCCCTGAAATTTGACAATTCTTTTATTTCCTTTTCACTTTGTCTTGAGTAATCTTTTCTGCACTGTTTCCATCTACGTACGTATGTGAGCATTTGTGCGTGTGCACATATATATGTATATACATATATTTACATGTATATGTACTTACAGATATGTGTATACAGGCACATATGTGTATATATATTTTCTCAGTTTCCTATTTTAAAAGCAGAGACAGCAGACTCATCAAGGGCACAAAGAAAGTAGGTTAGGCTGGACCATGGTAAGAGTTAAATACAAAACTGAAGTGTTTTTTCATTTATTTTTTTTTTTTTCTTGCTTCAAACAGGATTTGAGGTAGCCAGGAAGGAAGGAGTTTGAACTCCATCCTGTAGCCAGGCCACCATGACCCACGGAGAGGTCAACCGGAGCTTTCTGGAGGCTCCTCCTGCCACATCCCTTCCTGGCCCTGGGCCCCCCTGTGGCCTGGAAGGGTCCAGGCAGGGTTCCTTCAGCTGCTCTCAGCTTAGGATAGGAGTTCCTGACTGAAGCTCAGTGAGGAAAGAACTGCCCACTCATTACTGTTTCGACAAAAACTAATAAAAGTCATGCATCTCCCAAGACAAGGCTGAACAGCTAACTAAAGGGCTCTTTTTCTTTTCTTTTGACTAGAATTAGATCCACTCAGCATGTGGCAATACCTAGTATTAGAAACAGAAAAATATTTTTTTAAAAAAAACTTTGCCATCAAAGTTTTTTAAAAAGCAAATTAGCAAATTATGGCTTAAATATATGGTGAAAGAAACTTTTCAAAACATAGGTGGGGAAAAGTGGAGGGAGGCAGAATTAATGGGATCTTTGAATGGAAAGTGTGGAAAGGCTGGGAAGTGCCAGTAGGAGTCTCTGTTAGCCCACCTCATTCTCCCTATTCACAAAGCAGGCTTTGGGGAAGATCAAAAGATGCTTTTCTTTGAAAATGATAAAGATGCCCTCTCATGGGAAGTGGGGGATTAGGCATAGAAGAAACTGTTCAAGAAGCAGGCACCTATGTGATCACAGGGCAGAGCAGCTTGGACAGTGGGAGGAAAGGCCTGGTGCAATGCAAGTTATGCCGCATGCCATGGGGAGGCAGGATGTCTAGCCAGCTGTCTGCTGTGCCAGGAGAGGAGTGTCTAGGGGCATCACAACATGGGACCAGCAAGGAGCCAGCATGCACACTCACTTTGGAAGGGTCATAGTAATGCAGGAAAGCTGGATCCTTCCTCAGAACAAAGCGTCGAACCTTCCAGTTTTTCCTCTTGTGCCCCTGAGGCAAAGAAAGGGTTCAAAGCTCATTGGTGATAGCTGTATCTCCCTCTCTCCCACATCTATACATGTAATGCCAAACTCCCAGCAAGCCAGCCCGCTCCAATGGGACTACATTCTAAGACCAGTCAGCAGAAAACCCAAGGATAGCAATGACATGTCACAGACTTCCCTGCCAACACCCTCACTCAGTGACACTAGCCATCACCTAAGTCAAGTCAATATAGCCAAAGAGAGTCCACGCAGAAGGAAAGGGGACACATACCACTCAGGGCATGAAAGAAGACAGGGAGGCAGCAGGTATCAGCTGGGCTGGGAGCACACAGGCAAACTTGAACCCAGGGGCACCAGCTAAGGGCCAAGTCAGTCCAAAAACAAACCTGCAGCTGCAGGTACATTTGTGCAGTCTGCATGTGCGCCCACATGTGCAGTAAAACCACTTTCACATTGTGCGTTAGGAAAAAAAGAAATGCTCAATTATATGATAAAATCTAAATGTGTAAGAAGCTGACGTGTGTGTGTGTGTGTGTGTGTGTGTGTGTGACTTTCTTTAGCCTCACTGACCAGGAGAACTAAGGTTAGCTCATGAACCTTAGCCCTCCTAGTCAGGAACAACCTCAGAGTCCCTCCTACCCCCTCTTCACACTCCCTCAGGAAGGACTCCCATCAGGCCCAGCAGAAGCAGGGCCTTGGCACAGAGAGGCAGCGGTGGGGATGGTAAGAATCTAAGAGAAGATGAGGATCCTGATATGCAAGAAGCAGGTAACAGCAACAGCACATGCTCCAAGCAACAGTGGGAGCGATGCTGAGCCGTGTACATGCCCTCTGTGCAGACAAACACATTCACATGGTATACAACGTGCACAAACACAAGACCATACAAAATGTCTGCTACACTTCCTGTGCCAAGGACAAGTGATTTTGTTCACTGAATACCCTTTTTGTTAGGCACAGGCAGGAATGCTGCAAGATATGGCTTGCCTCTGGTTCTGCTTCTCCCAAACACGGTTTAAGATTAGTGGCCATGACCAGGTTTTGGGCCTTACAGTGAAGAATCTGTGTAACCCTGGGCCTTACAGTGCAGAATCTGATCTTCAACCTACCAACATGGTGGAGAAATTTGTTTTTGGGTCAGAAAGTGTATCAAGGGGGTGTGCAGAATCTCACCTGGGAAGGCAGAGACCCCAGGATGCCCCAAGGAATGGAAGGCCAGCACATGCGAAACCTCAAACCAGTCAGCAAAGCCTCAAAGACAAATATGTGAAGCCAGGCACTTCTGTAGAAGTTGTTTTTTTGATGTTGTGATAATTCTGTGTGTATATAGTACATTTTTCCCAAACAGCCCTTGTGTCTGGCACACGTGTGTGAGTGTGACATGTGCCCATTCTTTGACTTGCTTCTGTTGGCTGGTGCTAGGCTCCTGCCTTCGTAGATTCTGCTGTAATTGATGCCCTCCAGCAGCCTCAGCCCTTCCCTTCCTCTGGGCTTACTGCTGTCTCCCCTGAGCTTGAGAACTGTCCATCTTTATTCCATACTCCAAAACAGCCATACCTGCTTGGCCAGGTAGCCTTGTTTCACCACCATGCCACTTAACTCCACAGTGCTCAGGCTAATTTCTTCCCTGGGGCTTATCTTCTTTTTGTAGCTCTCAGCCTAGGGGGAAGGAGGGAGGGAGGACTCTGCTACAGAAAAGACCTAGGCCCAGGCTATGGGGGCTGTCAGAGGGGAAAGGGAATTCCTCAGAACAGAATCCTCATTCTGCAACAGGATGAAGTCATCTCCCAAGCCCAAGGTCTCCTCCGGTGACTGTGGACCCCAGGACCCCATTCTGTTGTGTATTCCTTAGCCTTTGCCCTGGTGGCAAGAACCCACTCCCTAACTTACGAAAGTATACAGGGCCGTGGAGTCATCCAAGAACTGCTCGGCCAGATCCCCAGAGCGAATGGCTCCCATGCTCCGGACACCCACCGGGCTGAGGAAATTCTCTTCCATGAGCATGGAGGCCAGGGTCACCCCCTCCAGACGGCTGGCCACAAAGCTGTTGGAGATGAGCCAGTCCACCAGGGAGGAACCTGGCCAAGAGCAGCACCAGTCAGGTGGCAGGCAACAGACCAGCATCCTTGTGGTGTGTGGCCAATGACCTCACTGAACTTGGCCCTCTGGGCAGCCTCATAGAGCCCTACCCAAGAGCAAAATGAAGGCCATACCTGCTGCATAGAGCTGTGGCTACGCACCCACACATGGTCATCTCAGGCAAGAGCACAGCTGAGCTTTGCATCACCATGTCCCAGGTCGAGTGCCCAGCCCAGCCCTGGGGGACTGGCTCACCGAGGAAGGTCTTTTTGTAGGTGCTCCCCTGCTCCATGTTGGGGCTTGAACGGATTCCGCTGCTGCTATTATGCATCTTGTCCACAATTTGACTACATGGAAGGGAAGGCAAAGGAGAGGGAACCCTCGTCATACTGGGAGGTACAAGGGAAGGTCCAGAGTCACTGCTAAGGGTATAAAGCAAGTAGCAAATGGTGTGACCCATATCACAAAGAAAGGGGGTATAGGAAAGCAGCCTTTTGCATGGAAGAGTGATACCATCTTGAAGAGAAGCCACCATGATGACTGATTTTGTGTTGTTTTTTGTTTGTTTGTTTGTTTGTTTGTTTTTTGAGATGGAGTCTCGCTCTGTCGCCCAGGCTGGGATGCAGTGGCATGATCTCGTCTCACTGCAACCTCTGCCTCTTGGGTTCAAGTCATTCTCTTGCCTCAGCCTCTGAAGCAGCTGTGATTACTGGCGTGTGCCGCCATTCCCAGCTAATTTGTCTATTTTTAGTAGAGACAGGGTTTCACCATGTTGGCCAGTCTGGTCTCAAACTTCTGACCTCAAGTGATCCACCCACCCCTGTCTCCCAAAGTGCTGGGATTACAGGTGTGAGTTACTGTGCCCAGGCCGATGATGGATGTTGGACTCCTGCACACCACAGTATCCCCATAGCATAGATCGCCCCTCATAAAGATGTTTATCTAACCTCCCCGGTGGTCACAAGTTTCACAAGAAAGTCTGAGGCATGACTAGCTGCACATTTTCCCAAAAAAACTTGCTATATAAAGGATATTTTCTGAAGGATGAGTGTGGTGATTCACTGTCTCTTGGCCAGCAGATACATCACTTCTGTTTGTAATTCCCTATTAAATGCCTCTTTCTGAGAAACTGGATTTGTCAGCCTGTTTCTTATGCCTCTCAGCTGCCTTGGTCTTTGCAGGTAGGTTTGTTTACACCTCCTCACCACAGAATGGGGTGTTCAGTTATGCATCAAAATTTGAGAGGCAGGATTTTTAGATATTTCTTCTTCTTGCTTATCTAAATGTTCTAATATTTCTATCCCAGACACACGCTGCTTTTATAGTAAAACCAAAGAGGTGTGACTTTTAACTTACAAACCAGAGTGTATGCCGGGCACCATGGCTCACACCTGTCATCCCAGTGCTTTGGGGTACTGAGGTGGGAGGATCACTTGAGCCCAGGAGGTCAAGGCTGCAGTGAGCTGTGATCGCTCCACTGTACTCTGGCCCAGGTGACAGAGTGAGACCCTGTTCCAAAAAAAGAAAAACAAAAAACCCCAAAAGTACACAGTAGCCCATATGATTCTCCGTGGTCTCCTGCATTAAGTTCAACCCCCCACCAGCTACTTTTTGAACTATCTTTGAACCCACCTGCCTACCCACCCTTATCTGCAGCTGCTCCTCCCTGCACCCAACAGTGTTTAGCAGCTCTCTGGACTCATAGGAGGTATACAGTCAAGGTTTCAAAGACTCCCCTGGTAAGGAGTTTTTGTGAACCCAGAAATTGACTGGTGGACCCATCTTTGATGGGTGTAACACTTCTGTTGCCTGGGAGGTTTATAGAGATTTACTGTGGTTTGAATGTTTATCCCAAAACTCATGTTGAAAATCTCCAATGTGGCAATATTGAGAGGTGATGCCTTTAAGAGCTGATTGGGTCATGGGGGCTCTGCCCTTGTGAATGGATTAATCCATTCATGGGTTAATGGGTTAAATGAGTTAATGAATTATCATGGGAATGGGACTGGTGGCTTTGTAAGAGGAAGAGGGACCTGAGCAAGCATGTTAGCATGCTCAGCCCTCTCACTGTGTGATGCCCTGCATTGCCTTGGGACTCCACAGAGAGCTCCCACCAGCAAGAAGGCCCTCACCAGATGCAGCCTCTCAGCCTTGGACTTCTCAGCCTTTATAATGATAAGAAATAAATTCCTTCTTATAAGTCACCCAATTTCAGGTATCCTGTTATAAAGTAACAGAAAACAGACTAAGAAGACTTTGGGGGAGCTGTGACACAGCCCTGAGCACTGCTGAAATGGAATGGGGGTCTTGTGTCGTGGAGGTGTGCAGAGGTGGCAGGAACCTGGAGAGATTTCATAGGAATGGGGCAGGTAGGTAAGGCCACTTTCAAGCAGAGAAAGTAATATGAGCAGGACAGGGATGATGAAGCACGATGGTGGCATTAGCCAGGCTGTGCAGCAAGCACAGAGCCCCTACCCCACTCAAGGGGCCGGGTCCCCTGCCTACTGCACACAAGCAGGAGACACTGTGTAGAGCCTGGCAGGCAGGGAACTCACTGCAGGCTGATGTGGGGGGGCAGCTTGAAGGAGTTTCTCAGGTTGTGCAGCTGCTGGACCTTCCCCGGCTGCCCTGCATGAATAGCCCCAGTTATCTCAAAGGCCCAGGCGTCCCGCTCCTCTCGAGAACTGGCCTCCAGGAAGTACTCTGTTGACGTTTGAGTCTTCAGCTTAATGAGGAGCTGTGGGAAGAGACAGCCAGTCAGGCCAGCACTCAGGCAGAGCAAGAGGATGTCGGGCAGCAAAAATGATGGGGCCCTGGGAGAATCTAGGAGACGGTGACTGCCAAATGCCTTGAGCCCCCAGCCACACAGCAGGTGGTCTTTAAGGATTCACTTGGACACCTCCAGTGACAGGAAGCTTATGGCCTCACATGGCCACCTTCCCCTTGTGGACAAGGTAGTTAGTGTAGGAACTGCTTCCTGGACACGCTGGTTCTGTTCTCTCTTCTAGAAGCATACAGATGAAGACTCACCTCCTATGCAGCCCCTACAATGAAGAGGGAAGTGCCCAGGCTTTAAAGTCAGACCCATCTGAACACAAACCCCAGATCTCCTGGCACATTAGGAAATAACAGGATATTAATGCCTACCTCAAGTGGACTGCTAGTCATGCTCCCTTCCGTCTTCTCTTCTCGTGTCTAAGCATCAAGTCTTTCACACATTTCTCATGGGATACGGTTTCAGCTTCTTCCCAGCCAGGTCACTTTGTTTTTTTGTTTTTGCTTTTGTTTGTTTGTTTTTGAGACAGAATCTCACTCTGTCACCCAGGCTGGAGTGCAGTGGCACAATCTCAGCTCACTGTAACCTCCACTTCCCAAGTTCAAGCGATTCTCTTGCCTCAGCCTCCCAAGTAGCTGGGATTACAGAAGTGTGCCTCCATGCCTGGCTAATTTTTGTATTTTTTAGTAGAGACTAGGTTTCACTGTGTTGCCCAGGGTGATCTTGAACTCCTGGGCATGATCCTGACCTCCTGATCTGCCCACCTTGGCCTCCCAAAGTGCTGGGATTACAGGCCTGAGCCACCGTGTTGGCCTCATTTTAGTCTTTCTAAGATCTTTCTAACAGAGTTTTCTTTTTTTTGAGACAGAGTCTCACTCTGTCGCCCAGGCTGGAGTGCAATGGCGTGATCTTGGCTCACTGCGACCTCCACCTCCTGGGTTCAAGTAATTCTCCTGCCTCAGCCTCTGGAGTAGCTGGGAGTACAGGAGTCTGCCACCACGCCCAGCTAATTTTTGTATTTTTAGTACAGAAGGGGTTTCACCATGTTGGCCAGGCTGGTCTTGAACTCCTGATCTCAAGTGATCTGCCCATCTCAGCCTCCCAAAATCCTGGGATTATAGGCATGAGCCACTACATCCAGTCTGTAAGAAAGTTTTCCTCAGACCATTCTCTCACTCAAAATCTTAAATGGCTCTCCTCCATTTACTTTCCTCTGGCCCAAACCAAGCTCCAATCACTCCTTTAGTGAAGGTTTCCTGTTGACCACACTGGAGGCCCTTCTCCCCAGAAGCCACACCCACCTCTCTCCAGGTATAGTCTTCTTACTTTTACTCAAGATATTCCACCTGTTCGAAATGACTGCCTCTCTCCTTGTTCCATCTTTACCCACATCTCTATTCCTGAAGCTTTGCCTGACCCAGCCTGAAATATATTTTTCCTCTTCAGGGATAAAGGGTTCTCTGCAGCTCTTGATAGCTGTGCCATCCTTGGAATGCCAAATGTGTTTTCAGTTAACCACTTGCTTTCTCAACAAAATGAAGAAACAGTCTTACCATTTTTTTCCTCAATTTCTCCATGCCTTGCAAATTTCTTGGCACATAATGGGCCCTTGATAAATGATTCATTGTTAGACTTTTTTTTTTAAAGTCTTGTTCTGTCACCCAGGCTGGAGTGTAGTGGTGTGATCTTGGCTCACTGCAACCTCTGGCTCCCAGGCCTCAAGCAATTTTCCTGCCTCAGCCTCCTGAGTAGCTGGGATTACAGGCTCCTGCTACAACATTCAGCTAAGTTTTATATTTTTAGTAGAGACATGGTTTCACCATGTTGGCCAGGCTGGTCTCAAATGCCTCACCTGGAGCAATCCACCCATCTTGGCCTCCCAAAGTGTTGGGATTACAAGTGTGAGCCACCACGCCCAGCCTAGACTTTTTTAACGGTAGGGTTGAAGCCACCCCTTAGTTATGGAACGCAGACCCCTCAGGGGATGAAAGCCATCACAGTGAGCCCCAAGATAGCAGTAATTACTCAGATTTGTGTGGCGCCTACCTCCCAGCCCACACTGTGCTCTAATACACCATGACCTTCAAAGTCCTCACCGCAACCACATGAGACACTCAGGGGTAATTATTTCATCCCATTTTACAGATGAGGAACAAAGGCTCAGAGAAGTTTAGGTACTTGTCCAAGCTCACATACTTCGTATGTGGCGTAGCCAGGATTTGAATCCAAGTTTTCCAGTTCTAACTCTGAGCTCTTCCTCCTACCCATACCAGTTTCCCAAAGAAGCCAGAGGTGGGAAGGGTCTGGGGCAAGGAGGAACTGGACAGCAGGGACCTTTACTTACTGGTCGGTTTTCGTAGTCCAGGCAGGGGCAGGTGATGGTGCAGCCATCCAGGAGGATCCGGCCCTTGGGAGGGTTCACTCTCCGACCCCCCTCAAGCTTGTAGTACACCAGCGTGTTCTGCCGAAGGACGAACCATCGCACCTTCCAGTTGTGGACAATGTGGCCCTATGGACAGACAAGAAAGCCCTGAGGTGAGTGGCTGAGGGGAGGGATGGTGTTCAGAGAGAGGTGTCCAGTGGCACAGGTAACCAGACTGTGCCATGGAAACAACTCTCCAACAAGGGAGATGGCAGGATCTGTGTCTGGATCTTTTCTGAGTATGTAGCAAAGACCTTTGGCACTGGCCTTCTAGTTCCCATTTGGCCATTTCTCTGGTTATAAACCTTGAAAGAAACTACAAAGTAAAAAGAAGAGAAAAATCACTCACCTGTAATCCTACTTCTAGGAAATAGCCATTGCTAACATATTCTATTTCTTTCTAGTCTTTTTTACTTTTAGTTTTTGCATTCTGGCTTTTTAAAAAAAAAAAACTATGATTATTTTACATATACTTTTATTTTCTAGTTTTCTGTTTTTGTTTTTAGACAGGCTGGAGTACAGTGGCATGACCTCAGCTCACTGCAGTGTCTGCCTCCTGGAGTCAAGGGATCCTCCCACCTCAGCCTCCCAAGTGGCTGGGACTCCAGGTGTGTGCCACCACACCTGGTTTTTTGTAGAGACGAGGTCTCACTATATTCCCCAGGCTGGTCTTAAACTCCTGGGCTTGTGCAATCCTCTCACCTTGGCCTCCCAAAGTGCTAGGATTACATGCATGAGCCACCATGCCCGGTCCCTGTTTCCTTTGGCCTTGCTGAGCATCTTCTCACACCATTAAATTTCTGTAAAACATATTTTTAATGACCATCATGTGGATACATAGTTTACTTGCCAACTTCTATTGTTTGTAACTGAGGTTGTTCCATATTTTTTTCACTATTCTGTAATGAATATCCTTGCACATACAGTTTGACCTGCATCTGGTTTTTTTTCCCTTTGGTTATTTTCCTAGAAAGAATATTACTAGTCAAAGGATGAGGGCAATATGAGGCCATTTACAGTCTCCCAGTGCTAAGGACTCTAACAGTCTTACCTAGCCAGGTGTGGCAGGCTAAAGACATAGGTAGTTTGGGTGGTTCTCAGGTAGATCATAGAGCCAATGGACAGAAGAGCCAGGTGAACACGGAAAGCCTATTTCTAGAACGGATCAGTGGATGAGGAAATGTCTGCTGAGGGATCAGAAAGGAATGAGTTTAGTACATAATCCCAAAAGCCCCTTCCTGGCGTATTTCCAAAGCCCAACTTAGGGCTAGGTTCTAACCGAGAGAAGTGCTTTATCTGAATCAAAGTCCATAGCCCCAACTCACTCATTTCCTTGCCTAGCACTGATTCATATCAAAGGCCAATCTCTGGTGCTATGATTCTATTCTACATGCAGCACGTACTGAGAACTGTTAAAAAACCAAAAGTTATAAAAGGAATTGTCTGCTTCAAAGTTATTTGTGCATATAACAGAGCTTTGTGATCACTGACCTGAGCCCAAACAGAATTTACCGTGACAACGAAATAAGACTTATAACACAGCTAATCTAACAAGAGTTTATTAACATGTCTCATTGTTATTACACTACACGATGATCACTCTGTTCCCAGGAGAGGGCTCGTGCAGTCTATCGGAATTGCACATTTTTGCTCTTCACTGTTCCTTACTTACATCCACATGTAGTATGGCCATTGACAGTTTTACCTGACACAAGCAGACATGTTTAAAGAAACAAAAAATATTTGCCTTTGACTTCTCAGCTATTGGGGTTCTCTACTGCTCTGCACATAGTCCAGCTTCAGGTCACTTTCCTATGACCCCTCCCAACTGTGGGGGTCCTGAGGCAGCACTAGCAGGACTGGTCTTGGGCATCTGGGTGCTTCTGAATCCAAGGCAGTAAACTGCTGGCCCCCAAGGTAGCTGGTAGGGAGAGGAGAATGCAATCTAAGTTCATGGTAGGGGGACTGGTAGGAGGTGGAGGAGAGGAGAGGGCAAAAGAATCTTAGGGCTGATCATGGTGGTTCATGCCTGTAATTCCAGCATTTTGGGAGGCCCAGGTGGGAGGATCACTTGAGGCCAGGAGTTTGAGACTAGCCTGGGCAACACAGTGAAATGTCATCTCTACAAAAAAATGTAAAAAGTAGCTGGGCATGGTGGCATACATTTGTAGTCCCAGCCATTTGGGAGGCTGAGGAGGGAAAATCATTTAAACTGATGAATTTGAGGCTGCAGCAAGCTATGATCACATAGCACTCCAACCTAGGTGACAGAATGAGATTTTGCCTCTTAAAAAAAAAAGTGGTATGGGCTGAAATGTGTGCCTCCAAAATTCATATGTTGAATGCCTAGCCCCATGCCTGAAACTAGGAATGTATTTGGAAATACATCCCCTTTAAAGAGGGAATTGAATTAAAATGGGGTCATTAGGATGGGCTCTAATCCAATCGGACTAGCATCTTTATAAGAAGAGGAGATTTAGATTGGGTGTGGTAGCTCATGCCTGTAATCCCAGCAAGCTGGGGGGCTGAGGCAGAAGGATTGCTTGAGCCTGGGAGAACCCATGTCTATTAATAAAATAATAATAATAATAAATAAAAATTAGCCAGGCATGGTGGCACGTGCCTGTAGTCCTAGCTACTTGAGAGGCTGAGGTAGGAGAATTGCTTGGGCCCAGGAGGTTGAGGCTACAATGAACCATGATTATGCCACTACACTCCAGCCTGGGCAACAGAGTGAGTCCCTGTCTCTAAAACAACAGTAACAATAATTTTAAAAAGAAGAGGAGATTTAGACACACAGAGCACTCACACAGAGGAAAGACCAATGAGGACACAGTGATTAGGTACCATCTGCAAGCCAAGGAGAGAGAGGCTCAGAAAAAAACCAAACTGCTGGTACCTTGATATTGGACATCTAACATGCAGAACCATGAGAAATAAATCTCAGCTGTGTAAACCACCGATTCTGTGATATTTAGTTATAGCAGCCCTTGCAAACTAATATGATAGGGAAAGGAAGGAGACGCGTGATGTAAGAGGAGAAAAATGCAACCCATTGTATTGGGCAGAAAATACAAATACAGGCTGGGCACGGTGGCTCACACCTACAATCCCAACATTTTGAGAGGCCGAGGTGGGTGGATCACCTGAGGTCAGGAGTTTGATACCAGTCTAGCCAACATGGTGAAACCCTGTCTCTACCAAAAATATAAAAATTAGCCGGGTGTGGTGGCATGCACCTCTAATCCCAGCTACTCAGGAGGCTGAGGCAAAAGAATCACTAGAACCCAGGAGGCAGAGTTTGCAGTGAGCCAAGATGATGGTGCCACTGCACTCCAGCCTGGGTGACAGAGGGAGACTTCATCTCAAAAACAACAACAACAACAACAAAAACAAATACAGAGATGTTATACTTTCCTGGATGAAATGTTACATTTCCCAGAGTCCCTTCCACTTAAGGAAGTTTCTGTCAATTCCACGCAAGGGGTATTGATGCATTTTTTTACTTTAAATGTTTTGTTTTTAATCTTCATGGGTACATAGTAAGTATATATATTAATGGGGTATATGAGATGTTTTGATACAGGCATACATTGCATAATAATCACAGTATGGAGAATAGGTATCCGTCCCCTCAAGCCTTTATCCTTTGCGTTACAAACAATCCAATTATACTTTGTTTTAGTTATTTTAAAATGTACAATTAAGTTATTATTGACTATAGTCACCCTGTTATGCTATCAAATAGTAGATCTTATTCTTCTAATTTTTTGACCCATTAACCATTCCCACCTCCCCTGTAGCCCCGCCCCCGCCACCCTTCCCAGCCTCTGTTAACCATCCTTCTACTCTCTATGTCCATCAGTTCAACTGTTTTGATTTTTAGAGCCCCTAACTTTAAAGATAAGGAAACAGAGGCCCAGAAAGGTCTTGCCCGAGACCGTATAACCCTGAGAAAAGCAGAGATGCTAGCTGGGCCCATGGTGGGTACTTGCAGTCCCAGTTACTTGGGAGGCTGAGGAAGGAAGTTCGCTTGAGCACAAGAGCTCAACATTGCAATACACTACGATCACCCCTGTGAATAGTCTCTGTGCTCCAGCTTGGATAACATAGTGAGACAGTATCTCCTGAAAAGAAAATTAAAAAGAAACAAAAGAAAGAAAGAAAAACAAAGATGGGATGGTAATTGCTACAGGTTGAATTGTATCCCCCTCAAAAAAGATATGTCGAAGTGCTAACCTCTGGACCTGTAAGTGTGATGCTATTTGGAAATAGAGTCTTTGCCGATATGGTCAAGTTAAGATGAAGTCACCCTGGTCTGGAGTGGGCACTAATCCAATATGACTAGTGTCTTCCTTATAGGAAGAGGAAAATTTGGACACTAAGAGACACATAGGGAGAGGATGGTTACGTGACAACAGAGACAGGGGTTGCAGTGATGCATTTAGAAGCCAGGGAATGCTGAGGGTTGCCAGCAAACACCAGAAGCTAGAAGGGCAAGGAAGGACCCTCCTCCACAAGTTCAGAGGCAGCGTGACCCTGGAAACACCTTGACTTTGCACTTCCAGCCTCCAGAACTCCTTCTGGTCTTTTTCTTCTTTGCGTATTTTTTCTCATACATTTTATCATTTTACTCTTTGGATTTTAATACTATAAACATTTTCAACATCTGTATAACCATAATTTAATTAGTCATTTGGTGGGGACAGACAGGTAGTTTTCAGTTTTTTTTTACCACATAAATAAATGACTCTTTGTTGGCCAGGCACCTGTAATCCCAGTACTCAGAGAGGCCAAAGTGGGAGGATGGCTTCAGCCCAGGAGTTCAAGACCAGCCTGGGCAACATGGTGAGACCCTGTCTCTATATAAAAAAAAATTTTTTTAAACAAAAAACAAAAATTATCTGGGTGTGGTAACATGCACCTGTAGTCCCAGCTACTAGGGAGGCTGAGGTGGGAGGATTGCTTGAGCCCGGGAGGTCAAGGCTGCAGTGAGCCCTGCTGGTGCCACTGTACTCCAACCTGGGCAACAGAGTGAGACCCTGTCTAAACAAAATAAATAAATAACGGTGGGGTGTGGTGACTCACACCTCTAATCTCAGCAATCTGGGGGGCTGAGGCCGAAGGATCACTTGAGCTAGGAGTTTGAAGGCAAACCCAAACAGCGTGGGCAACAGAGTGAGACCTCATCTCTACAAAAATATAAAATAAAATAAAAATAACTCTTTGTTATAAAGCTTTTATGGAGCTTTACAGCAAAGGTAGAGCCCTACACACAGAATTTCTAGGCCAGTGCATGTTCACATTGCAATGTTATTCACAATATGAGCTGGGCAGGAACACCTGGCAGTGCTTCTGCCTCTTCTCCCAGAAAAAGCACTCCTGCCCATGGCTCATCCCCCACTTCCTTCCCCCAACTCCCCGGAGAGCCAAGTCCAATGAGCTCCCTGTATTTTGCCCGGAGTTCTGCTTTTTTCTTGTCTGAGCGGATTAAGAGCCAACTCCATCGTGCCCCTGCCTGTCTCTGGCTTCACCTTCACCAATGATGACTGTTCTGCACTCCAGCTCCCAGCTCAGGCCCTTCCCCACCCCTGAGCTCTTAACTCTCCTAAAACTATGGAACCCCCTGCCAAAGCCTGCAACTTCTCCAGTGGACACAGGGACTGCTGTTGCCACCCAAGACGAAAGGGGTTGGAAAAGCTGAAATTGCTCAGCAGGCTGGGACCTCAACAGGGGTTCTTGGGCCACATCCTCACCCTGCAGGGAGGGGTGTGGCTTCTGTCTCAGGGTCAGGCTCCAAATCGCAGTCCCTAGATTTGGCTGGAATGAGCTCTAGGGATTTCAGCCAAGCCCCGTCTTTTCCAAGGGCTTATGGGGACCAGACCTGTTGACTCCTCATTTTCTGCACCCTGGATTCCCTAAACAGGCCACCCAAAAGAGAACTTCCATCCTTCTCCTGGAGATATCCTGGGAGCCCTTAGCCCTCCTCTGACTCTCAGCGTGGTGGGGGTGATAGGGAATGATGGAAGGTAACCCCCAGGAACAGGAGGAGGAGGCCCCCCAAAACTCCCAAAGCCACATCAGAAATATCAGTCTCCATGTTAACTTCATTCCTCCACAGGCCTTACCAGGCCCAGCCATCAACTGTGCCAACCAAAAGCCCCATGCCCAGCTCTCCCTCTCCCTCCCACCTCCCAAGCTTCAGTTAAATGTGATATTAGGACGATGGAAACTCCCCATGTGTAGTCTCTCTGAGGTGCAACCACCTCCACATGCTGTGAGAAACTGGTCTATCAGTTCAGCCACAGTGGCAAGATGTGGGCGTGGCACTTTGTACTGCTCTACCCAGTCTGACCCTTGATCTGGCATCAGCCTCTACCCTCCTAGCTTACTGTTTCCAGCAAACAGCCACTGCTCTCCTCAAATAACATGTAACACATGTGGACACATTTTGTGGGGAAAATGAAAGTGATCTGAGACTTTAGGGCTGATCCAGTCACCCAGGGAGGAGACGAAAGGAAGGGACCCTCATCCCACTTTGTTCCCCTTCCACAGCTGAAAACTCAGTAGAAGAACCAGAAGGCTCAGCCCTGGATTTGTATGTTCGTTTGCTATGCCATCATGGCAGTATAAATGGTTAGTGTTAATGTCATTGTTCAAATTACGCTCTGTGTGGTGGCTCACGCCTGTTATCCCAGCACTTTGGGAGGCTAAGGTGAACAGACCACTTAAACCCGAGAGTTCAAGACCCGCCTGGGAAACATGGCAAAACCCTGTCTCTACAAAAAAATACAAAAATTTGCTGGACATAGTACTGGGCACCTACAGTCCCAGCTACTCAAGAAGCTGAGGTGAGAGGATCACCTGAGCCTGGGAAGTTGAAGCTGTGGTGAGCCATGATTGTGCCACTGCACTCCAGCCTGGGTGACCCCGTCTCAAAAAAAAAAGGTCAAGTTAGGAAAAAAACTTGAAATCACAAACTTCCTCTTGCAGTCAATCTTTTGTTCATCTTCTACCTTAATCCCAGGCACCAAGTTTTTCTTTGCACTCTTGCTTGCCCTGGGCCACCTGGGGTGATGGGGAAGGACTGAGGAGGGAAGGTCAGAACATGCAGTTCCAGTCCCAGCTATTACTGGCTCTGGAGCTCTCAGCAAACTAGTTCATCTTTCTGATCCTCAGTTTCCCCATCTGTAATAGAGTGATGTCAATACCCACCCTGTATGGCACTCCGGAGGCAGGATAAGTTTTGGGTCAACCTGAGTGGGTCTGATCCGGATCCTGCCTCCACCACCCACTGCCTCCACCACCCTGAGCAAGTTCCCTAACTCCTCTGGGCTTCGTTTTCCACCTTGATGAAAGGGGGCCAATGAGGTACCACTGATCCCGCAGGGCTGCTGGAAAGATGAAATGAGACAATGTCCAGGGCTGGCCAATAGTAGGTACTTAGGACACATAGCGTTCCTCCTTCTTCACAGGTTGTAAATTGCAGAGCACAACTATGTTATCTTCGTAAATCTTATTTAAACACCATACCATTCATAACATTTTAACAAGTTGAAATTAAGACCCCCGCTTCGGTACCCCAGCCCCGACTCCATACTGCGCTAACCAGGTGGGACTCTTGTCCTCGACTGTACATGGCCCCTCTTTTATGTCTAAAGCTTTCCTCCGGCTCCGGGCGGACGTCCAACCACTGCTCACCTCGCATCCTTTCAGACATGCAGCTCTGCCCCATCAGGGGCCACAGGCAGCTCAGTCCTACCACGGGGGTTGGAGATAGGGACCAGGGCAAGCCCGTCCCGGGGAGCACGTCTGACCCTGCTCAAGGGAGCCGCGCTGGCGGGGCCCCACCCGGGCAATGTCCCGAGACTCGGAAACGCGCTCACCCTCTTGACCAGGAAGCCCTCCTTGAGCACTCCGTCCTCCATGTCGCCGCCCGCGCGCCAGGGCCACCCCAGGTGCGCAATCCCCGCGCCTCACGCTTCTCGGCACCCGCGCAGCCGGGGCAGCCCGCGCCCACTGCGCCCAGGAAGCGGCTCCGACGCGGCCGGGCGACGCCTCCCTGGCGCGTGTCCAGAGCCTGAGGCCCCGGGGCAGGAAGTCAGACCAGGTCGGGATTTCTTACATGACGTTTCCACCCGAAAGTGCTCCAGGATCGGTGGTTGGTCCTCAAGGTAGAGTCTACCAGCCCCGCCCCATCCAGGTGCCTACCACGCCCCTCACTGATCCAGTCTCTCTGCTCAGCGTCCTAGCCAGGTGCTTCACTGGCACTTAGCAGATTGCCCTCGAGGAACGCTTATCGAATTAACAAAACCGAAAGGACTCCAGGATTTTGAGCCATTCCTGAGCTCATTGGAAGTAGGAGATGGGACAGTGGATGAGCGGGAACTGGGCTGGGAACTTTATACTGGCCTCTGATGGGGGTAGAGAAGACCCCTCAGTAACAGGAAGGTCACAGTTTTAGGGAGGCAGGCGCAGTCAGCAGGGTCCCCTGTCCCCAAGATTTTACCCTACTCCCTCAAAAAAGGTGAAGCCAAAAATTCCATCATTAAGGGCAAAATTTAAGGGGACACCAAGGAGTAATCTAGATACATTATATATACAGATAGATGATAGGTTTTGTTGGTTTTTTGTTTTTTGAGACAGGGTCTTTCTCTGTCACCCAGGCTGGAGTGCCATTGTGTGATCATAGTTCACTGCAGCCTTAAACGCTAGGCTTAAGATCCTCTTGCCTCAGCTTCCCAAGGAGCTAGGACTACAGGCAGGCTCTACCATGCCTGGCTGGTTTATTTTTATTGTTTGTAGAAATGGGGTGTTGCTCTGTTGCCCACGCTGGTCTTGACTCCTGGCCTCAAGCAATCTTCCTGCCTGGGCTTCCCAAAGTGCTGGGATTATAGGCCCAAGACACCATGTAAGACCTAGAAAAATAATATTTTAAAGCAATTTTTTTTTTTTGAGACAGAGTCTTGCTGTTGCCCAGGCTGGAGTGCAATGGCACAATCTTGGCTCACTGCAACCTCCACCTCCCAGGTTCAAGCAATTCTCTG
Organism: Callithrix jacchus; assembly: GCF_049354715.1. Classification (NCBI taxonomy): domain Eukaryota; kingdom Metazoa; phylum Chordata; class Mammalia; order Primates; family Cebidae; genus Callithrix; species Callithrix jacchus. Next base: position 102,397,433 of record NC_133509.1, read on the forward strand.
CCTCAGCCTCCCTAGTAGCTGGGATTACAGGTGACTGCCACCACGCCCAGCTCATTTTTGTACTTTTCTTTAGTACCCACAGGGTTTCACCGTCTTAGCCAGGCTGGTCTTGAACTCCTGACCTCATGATCCACCCACCTCAGCCTCCCAAAGTGCTGGAATTACAGGCATGAGCCACCACACCTGGCCAATATTTTTTAAAAAATCAAAATTAATGTCAAAAAATCCACGATGAACAAAATGCTAACATTTTAAATAGCTAGGATCAACAATATTCTATCCAGCCCTATTGAACCCTGGAATAGAAGGAAACATCAGTACAATAGTACTGATTCTGTCTAGCAATCCTTAAGACACAGTCACACAATTTTTTTTTTTTAATTTCTATTCTTAGAGACAGGGTCTCACTATATTGCCCAGGCTGGTCCTGAACTCCTGGGCTCAGGCAGTCCTCCTGCCTCAACCTCCAAAGTGCTGGGATTGTAGGTGTGAGTCATGGGGCTGGCTTACATTCATTATTTGTGCTTCAGTTTGAAAGCCCTGTCAGGACTCTTCACCAGGCATGGGAAAGGCCCTCAGAAGCCTGTAAGGGAAGAGAAGACTCCAGAGAGGAAGAAGGTGAACCAGACTGTGGAAGGTGGGGGGTGCCTTTCAGAACCAGACTGAAGCCGGCTCCCATACCAGTCCCTGCCCTGGAGCTCTGGCCACAGCACAGCTTCTACATGTCTGTAGTAGACATATTACTTCCCCTCAATCCCTACTCCCACTCCCCAGCCCCAAGGAAACTCAAAGGGTCTGGGTCACCGTGTGCCAGCCCAACGGCCCACTCTAGTCTTCTGCACTAACTGGCCTTTAGACTTCCCAGGAAGCTCCAAAGCAGTGGGCCTTCCATTCTGATTCAGAATGAATATCGGCTCGGCACCTTTGAAGCCAGGCCTGTAGTAGTAGGTGCTAGGTTTTATCTAACACACAGCAACCCCATGAGGTGAGTTTATTATCTCATTTTTCTGGTCAAGGAAACTGAGGCTCCACACAGTTAAATAACTTGCTCAAGGTTACACAGCTCCAGGGCATTGCAAATACTCTTGCTTCCTAAGGAATTGTCTCAGCTCTGAAACCTGGCTGGGCTGAAACCCAGGACTTGAGAGGTTGATCTGGGAAGTTCTAATCCTCTTTTGCTCTAACTGTGGTTTGTCCATCTCCTTCCTCAAAGAGGCTGTCTGGTCCCACCCAAACACAATCTTCTGAGGCTTAGAAGAGGTGGCATTTTTTTTGGCAAGAGGGCTTCTTGAATGGGTTCACAGAAATGGGAATGGGAGAAAGATGGGTGCCCTCTCCTGGCAGGGTCCTGCCAGGAAGAAGTTAAAGCACACTTAGAACGTGCTTCCTGTCCTAGGAAACCCCTGGTCCAGCCCACCCTGCCTGACTCACTGGAACTGGGGAATGAGTCATACCCCTTCCTTCCCTAGGCTGTGGTGGCTGAGCCACCAGCCCACCGGGGAACCATGATGACATAAGCCCAACTCACCCATAGGGAAGAGGATGGAGACAGAAGGAAGCAGACAGCAGTAAACAGCTGGGGGAGGGGAAGGGACAAGAAAGAAGCTTACAGACAGACACTCCTCCTCCCCGGAGACTGATGTGGAAGGGTCCCTGATCCTCTTAGCTCCTTCTCTTTTTGTAGTGAAGGGGAAGGGACAGATAATGCCTAGGGTGCTGAGTTGTAGAAAACTATTAGGTCTGGGTTTGGATATAGGTGATTCACAGCCAGATGTGAGATTCTGCCATTAGAGAATCATTCTTCTAGCTTCAGATAAGAATCCCCTGTTTAAGAGACATACAGTGGAAAAGGGTAAATCGTGGAAACTTATTCACAATGAATGCCTGGACCGCATGAGTTTATCAGAATCACAGAATCACAATCTAACCCCTAAAGATCATCTAATCCAGATGCTTCGTTTTATAAATGAGGACCCTCAAAGTCCAGGGAAATAAAATGACGAGTCCAAGGTCTTGCAGCCAGTTAGTGGCAAAACCAGGGCCAGAATACAGGCTAATGGAGCTCAAGGCTGGCTCCTAGCAAATACAGGGCACTGCCCCCAGCAGCGACCTGTATCAGAGCACCTTGCAGTAAGAGGGTGGCTGCAGGCTGAAGGGCTCTGGCTGCAAAACTGGAAAAGACTATAAAACATGCTGCTACATTTTTTTTTCTGACCATAAATTTGTGCATATTAGAAAATTTAGAAAATACCAAAATAGATAAAACCACCCCAAACCTATCACATAGATGATCAATATGTTTATATGCATATAATTTTTAAATTAAATTATACTTAAAAATTTTGAACACTGCCTTTTTTTTTTTTTTACTTGTAATAGCTAATAAGCATCTTACCAGGTCATTAAAAGTAATTCAAAAACATAATTTAAATAACTGCATAGAATTTCATCATGACTGTATTTAATCATTCCCATGTAGGTTGAATTTCCTCTATCACTGTGTAAATAATGTTATAAATATCTTTGCACATAAACATTTTTCCAGATCTCTGATTATTTCAGATAAACATCTAAGGTATAATTTTAGGTTAAAGGGTATAACTTTTCTTTAATTCTTGAAACTTATCACAAGACTGATTTTTATAAATGTACCACATGATATCCTACCAGCAGCATATGAAAATGCCAACCTCACAGAGTCCACACCAGCATTCTGTATAGTATTTTAAGGAATATAAATCATTCTATTTTAAAGATGCATGCATGAGTATGTTCATTGTAGCACTATATGCAATAGCAAAGACATAGAATCAACCCAAATGCCCATCAATAATAGACTGGATAAAGAAAATGTAGTAAATATACATCATAAAATACTATGCAGCCATAAATAGGAATGAGATCATGACGCTGGAAGCCATTATCCTCAGCAAACTAACAGTAACAGAAAATCAAACACCACATGTTGTCACTTGTAAGTGGGAGCTGAACACTGAGATCATATGGACATAGGGAGGGGAACAACACACACTGGAGCCTCTCAGAGGATGTAGAGGGAGGGAGAGCATTAGAAAAAAAAAGCTAGTGCATGCTGGGCTTAATACCTAGGTGATGGGTTGATAGGTGCAGCAAACCACCATGGCACACATTTACCTATGTAACAAACATGCACATCCTGCACAGGTAGCCCAGAACTTAAAATAATTTAAAAAGAAGCTTTGCTTATTTAAAAATGTATTTGCTTATTTATTTTTTAATCAGTCCACATCATGCTTTGAGTAGAAAACTTTTCTCAGAACCAGCAGAGACAATCCTTACTTGCATAAGTTGTGTGTTTCTCAAAGTTGAGCCCTGCTACCTGGGAGACAGCCAGCTAGAGCGACGCCCCCTGGAAGAGACTCAGAACTGAGACATTGCTGAAAAACTGCTGGGGAACTGGGCAGTGAAGTCCCAGAGTAGGGCATCACTTGTAGGAAAAGGAGGACGTGTGGGTTCCCGAGCAGTCAGGAGAGTGCCCTGAAGGCATTGAAAAGCTCGGGCAGAGGCAAAAAGCCAGAGGAGAGAGAAGCTAGAAGTGCAGGCAGGAAAAGACTAATAAGATATTTTACCTAATTCATGGTTTTGCCCAAGGCCATCCAGCAAATTGCCCTGCTACGGCAGAAATGTATATCATTTATCTGTGGATTCATTCATTCATTCACTAAAGCAGGAGACATATGCTATGTCCTGTATACAAAGCATAGACAGTCTTATGGGCCACACACGAACCTGCCCTGGGGCCTCATATGTCAGTGTAAACAAGGTATCTTTTTGATTAACAGCAGCATTATTGATTAACAGCATCTTTTGTTCTAATTCCTGGGACACAGCAGTTCACAGGGCAGGTGCTCCACTGCAGAGGTGGCCTCTCACACTATCTGTGGTGAAGACTGGATTTCTGAGCTGTGACAATTGGGTGGTCATACCTGTACATGACCGGAAAACAGCCTCTGCCACAAGTGACTTGTCGGAGACTTCTACATCACCCAAACTGGTCTATATTCTGCTCAGTGAATCAGGGCCATGGACCATGTGCTGGAATGTTGTGGCAATGCCCCGCTGCTATAAAAGTTTCTAAGCATTTACTCTCAGTTTCTGTTCTTTCATGATAGAGCAGTACGATCATTCTTGAACAGTACTGCTCTTGAGCATGGTTCTGGAATCTATAGCATGGGATCAAATCCTTCCTATGCCACCCATGTTAAAGATGGCAAGTTACTTATCCTCTCTGATCCTCAAGTTCCTCAGCTCTAATAATGGGGTAATAGCATACAAAAGTTGTTTGGGCAAAATAAATGAGATTATGACAGTAAATTGTATAGTGTGGTGCCTTGCATACAGTAAACACACAATAGGTTTTTTCATTTTCATTCCATCCCATGTTGTCAGGTTGGTTGAAGGAGTGAACATTGGTAATCAGCACCTCCAGAGTTATGGATAATTTTTATTTTTGAGACAGGTTCTTACTCTGTTGCCCAGGCTGGAGTGCAGTGATGGCCATCATAGCTCACTGCGGCCCCCACCTCCCAGACACAAGCAATCCTCCCACTTCAGTCTCCTGAGTGGCTGAGAGTATATATGCCTGTACCACTACACTTGGTTAATTTAAAAAAAAAATTTTTTTTTTTGTAGAAATAGTCTATATTGCTAAGGCTGGTCTTGAACTCCTGGGCTCAACTGAGCCTCCTGTCTTAGCCTCCCAAAGTGTTGGGATTACAGGCATGAGCCACATTTTTGTTTTGTTGTTTTTTGTTTGTTTTGATTTGTTTTTGAGATGGGGTTTCACTCTGTTGCCCAGGCTGGAGTGCAGTGCTGCAATCACAGCTCACCCCAGCCTCAAACTCCCAGGCTTAAGCAATCTTCCCGCTTCAAATTCTCAAGTAGCTGGGACTACAGGCATGCACCACCATGCCTGTCTAATTATTTAATGTTTTTATAGAGATGGAGGTCTCCCTATGTTGCCCAGGCTGAACTTGAACTCCTGGGTGCAAGTGGTCCTCCTGTCTTGGCTTCGAAAAGTGCTGGATGTATAGGAATGAGCCACCATGCCTGGTCTGGATAAAATGTTAAAGCTGGGGAGGGGGTGGAGTGGTCATATTTATTGTGTTCCTACTATGTGCCAAAGATTTAACATCTACTCTGTAACTGATTCCCAAAGTCAGCCTTTGAATTAGGTACTATTCCCATTCTGTAGATGGAAATGAAGATTTGGAGAAGTTAAATAACTTGGCCAACATTACACAGCTAACGTATGGCTGAGTCCCAGTTGAAATCCAGGCCTGTCTGGATTCAAGCCTTGCAGTTTGCATATACCATCTTCTTTGGCTAAATTATGTTTTCTCTTCCTGTGATGAAATCCTTTCAGCCTTAGTCAGGGGCCCACAGTGGTTGACTGCATTACTGCTTTTAATTATTCATTCCCCTATCCCTGTGATAGAATTATACGTCCCTGCCCATTGACTCAGGTTTGGTCCTGTGACTCAATTTGGACAATGCAACCTCAGACACATATCTCAGCAGAAGCTTTTAGCACCATTGCCTGGTGCCACAAGCCCTGCGTGGCCCAGATAGGGGCTGCTTCTACTTTGGTTCCAGGAATGAAGGTGACTTGGAGAGAGAGCTGCAGCCAATGTGGGTGCAAAGCCTCTGTTGTTATAAACACTGAGATTTGGGGTGGGGTGAGGGGGCAGGGGATACTGTCAACACCACGGAAGTTAGTCAAAGCTGACTGACACACTTGTCACACTGTGATGCTACAAGGCAATGCCAGAGGGACTACATGGAGAGGTGGGTGCCCTTTTCCTCTCATTAACACCCTGACACCCACCTCCCTGTTCCACAGAAAAAGCTGGGACACCTTAAGAGGTCAGTCACTCTCCCGACAGTGCTCTGCAAGGCTTTGTTGGGGATGAGAGCCTAGACCCATTGCCACCCCCCAGAACTCAGCCTGGAAGGAGGAATGGCCCTTGGCAGATGTCTCAGGGCCTGTGGGGCTGGGGTGGAGCAGGATGTGTGGTGTGACTCAGCTATGTGCACAGGCAGGGCTGGGCCTGCTGGGTACAGATAAGAGCCCCTCTCCTCCCCTCCTTCCATTCTCCTCTCCTCCCCTACCTTCCTTCACTGCCTTCCCTAAATGTTATTCCTGGAGGCTAGGCTTTCATTTTGCTTATTTTGAGTGGGTAAAAAAGAGAGGGGCAGAACCTTGGCCTAGGGATGTCTGAGGATCCCCCCCACCCACCCCACTCCCAGTGCGGGAAGAGAGTAGTGATGGTGTTATGCTCATCCCTGCATAGCCCTTCTAGTTACAGCTGCTCCAGGCCTCAGGGGCTCCCACCTGGCTGATTATCAAAATCACCTGCATGGTTTTTCCCAGTCTCACCTAAGGGCCACCATTTACAGCAATGCAGGGTGTTTATTGCACAAAACAGACTTGGCTAAGGAGGCAAATGGAGGCTGTAGGTACAGTCTGCATTCAGCTACCAAAGGCATGCTTCCACGCAGGGCTGCCTTCCCCAAAGGAAGAAGAGGGGTTCTCATGTCATAAAAGCTGCATCCATTTGTTAAACCACATGGCAGTGGGTCTGCATCTGCCCAGATCAGGGGGCTTTTTTCTATTTCATGGAAAAGTAGGAATCATGTCCAAACCCAGGAGTCTCTGATTCTTGGGTTAGGAAATCTTCATTTTAAGAAATCTCTCACTTCCAGGTGGTTCTGAAGGTGGGTTGGCTCTGGGAACCATGGCCTTGGAAAATCCCTGAACCTCTTAGCCCTCCTTAGGGAAGGGCCTTCTCAGCCAACAACCATAGCATGCCTGCTGAAAGTCAGCCCCCAGCTGAAGCCAGGCCCCAGGTATGTACTGCCCAGAAAGTCTCTGCCACTCCCAGGTGATGTGACTGGCCAGGCTCCATCCTGCCTTCCCACTTGCCCTCTGAGGCTGGCATTGAAGAGCCCCCTATCTCCATGCATCCAGCTCCGCCTCTGGGAGGTGCTGCCCATTGATAGGTGGAGCTGTTTGCTAGGGAGATTAAAAGAGGGTCAAAGCCAGCCCTAACAATATCTAAGGCAGAGCTGTGAACAAAGGCACATGTAGCAGGTGACTGCAGACTTCCTGAGGTTAAAGATGGGAAGAGATAGTGGGAGGATTGAGTTCTGATTTTGAGCAATCACGCTCCTTTCTGGAGTTCCCTGTAGAGAAACTGCTCTAATGAGAAATTCCCAAGACTGGAAGCCTGGAGCTTCCAAAGGCTCTAAATCGCAGGACAGTGTGGGCAGCTCCACAGGCGGTCAGAAGAGCCAGCTAACTGAGGCATCCCACCCTCACCAGCTCTGAGACTCAAGCAAGGAGCCTAGGGCGCAACATTTCAGGAGGATAGGATGCCTCAATTAGCTGGCACTTCTGACCGCCTGTGGGGTGCCCAGCCACATTGTCCTGAAACCTGCCCTTAGAAACACCTTCCACAGTAGGGTGGAGGTAAATCGTCTTGAATTGAAGATCTGAAATTGAGGTCTTTTCCTGTGCATTTAAGACTATGTTTCTAGTAAATGAAGAAATGGAAGAAAATAGCAAACAATCATTGAGAGAGCAGGCCCTGGATCTGATCTTGGTAAAGTACAGATCTGACTCTGTCAGGTCTGCGAATCTGCATTTCTAACAAGCTCTGAGGTGAGGATGCAGCTGGTCAGAGACCATACCTTGAGTGGCAGGGAGTTAGTTAACCTTGATCAAGTTACTCAGTTCCCCTAAAAGGGAGACCTTGAACCCAGGACTGGTTACATAATTTTCCAGTCCTGGTGCAAAGTGAAAATGCTAGGCTCCTGGTTTAAAATTAGCATGAATTTCAAGACATCGACAACAGAGCATTAAAACAGGCACAGGGCCTTTCGAATTGCAGGAGACCCTATGCAACCGCCTGAATCTCAGGGCGTTGGAAGACTCAACAAAGTTAACCACGTAAAGCACTTAGAAAGCACCTGGGCATGGTAAATCCATGAAAATGTTCCTGATCCTGATTGCATAGCCTGGAACAGCCTCTCCTTGAACATCGGGACCATCAGACTGAACTTATGTGGACTGACCTCCACTTTACAAGGGAGGAAGCTGGGCCCCACAGCAGGAGTTTAAAGAATAACGGTTGGGGTGACTTGTGGAGACCAAGCTCAGGCCACCAGACACCCAGGCCAGGGCTCCTCCTTCTGGGCTGTCTCCTCAATGGACAAAAGACAAAAGAAAAAAAGAAAAAAAAAGATGATGATGACAGCAGTGAGGTAACACTGCCACCATTACTCAGAAATAGCAGGGCCAGGCGCGGTGGCTCACGCCTGTAATCTCAGCACTTTGGGAGGCAGAGGCGGGTGGATCACGAGGTCAATATATTGAGACCATACTGGTCAACATGGTGAAACCCCATCTCTACTAAAGATACAGAAAATTAGCTGGGCATGGTGGTGCGTGCCTGTAATCCCAGCTACTCAGGAGGCTGAGGCAGAATTGCCTGAACCCAGGAGGCGAAGGTTGCGGTGAGCCGAGATTGCACCATTGCACTCCAGCCTGGGTAACAAGAGCGAAACTCCGTCTCAAAAAAAAAAAAAAAAGAAAGAAATAGTAAAGAGAGTGTCAGCTTGTCTGGATGGACAAAGGTTGGCCTGTCAGAATGATCCTAATCATTAACTCACCCGTTGGGCTTCCAGAGACGTGCATTTGTAGCCATTGGTAGAGCGTGAAATTATGTGGAAACTGCAGAGGGGCCCTCAAACACTTTGCCTCTGAAATGAACCCAGGCTGTTGTGCTTTGGGAGTTCTTGGTCTGCTTTCCCTAGTTTTGCTATCTCTGCCCTTATCTCCGCTGCCACTTCTCATTGCTGTTAGGCTGTCCATCCCCAGGAGCTACTTCATAAATTGCTGGCAGTCTGATAGATGAATAACCCAAGTTATTAGGATGGTGCTTAAAATTAGGATAAATGGGCTGGGTGCAGTGGCTCACGCCTGTAATCCCAGCACTTTGGGAGGCCAAGGCAGGTGGATCACGAGGTCAGAAGTTCAAGACCAGCCTGGCCAAGATGGTGAAACCCCATCTCTACTAAAAATACAAAAAATTAGCTGGGCGTGGTGGCAAGCGCCTATAGTCCCAACTACTTGGGAGGCTGAGGCAGAGAATTGGTTGAATACAGGAGGAGGTTGCAGTGAACTGAGAGTAAGACTCTGTCTCCAAATAATAATAAGGATAAACGGCATCTGACTGTTATCCAGTCAGTCATGTATGTCATAATGTTTTGACATCGTAAAATACCTTCTAGCTGGGGAGAGACTTCCTCTCCCAGGGCCTAGCTAATTCTTAGAAATAGCAAGGGCTCAGCTGGGAGCATGCTTTTGATGTACAAATTAACCAATCCTTCACTCACTGGGATGTACACCTGGGGTGACAATATTTCTGTCTTAATTGTCCCAGGGCCAGGTACCAGGCAACTAGGAACCACCCCTATAGCTTAGAGCACCCCCCATAAAATTCAAACTAGCTAATCCAAAACTGTTCACATTGCCCTGCCTTGCTTTCCCCTTGAAAGCTCCAATAATGAAAGCTTTTTCCTGGCTCCTGTCTTTCCCCTGTGTGGTATGCCACGTCTCCCGTCTCTAGGACCTGTGAGTGTAATATACTTTGTTTTCCTGTGTCTCTGCTTGTGGACAGACTGACGATCACATTGCCTGACAGACCATAGCATAAAAGAATACAAAACACAGCTTCTCCAGGCACTTTCCCAGTCATCTGATTTCTGATCCTATGCTTTGTTTTGCAGGTGAGGTTGCCAGATACTGAATTTTGAATGAATGAGTTTTTACTGTAGCAGCAAGAAAATTGATAACAGAAAAATTACAGGTGTTAAAAATCATTGCCACTATTACATTTTAATTGTGGTTATTGGGATAAGAAGATTTACAGTGAATCTCTGAGAATCAGGTCAGCTCTTCCTATCTCAAGTGAGGGTACTCCATGCTACATTGATGACTGTGCCTTCTCTTTCTAGTGGCCACCATCAGTCAGCTTAGATTGAGGACAGCACTTTGCCCTCGATCTCTAACTGCATTTTTCTAGTGATCCCTGGCACCATGGCCAGGGATGTGAAGGTTGGGAGGTAAGCTATCCAAACCTCAGCTCTTTAGCCACCCCAAACCAGAGAGAGAGACCATCTCTCTGTCTCCTCTTCCTGCACGGCTGTGGTTTGAATTTGGTCTGGTCCCACCAAAACCAATGTTGAGGCTTGATCCCCAGTACAGCAGTGTTGGAAGGTGGTAGTTTTAAGAAGTGTTTGGATTATGAGGGACCCACCCTCATGAAGGGTTTAATACAGTCTTGAGGGAGTGAGTTCTCACTCTTGCGGAACTGGATTAGTTACAATGAGAGCTGGTTGTTATAAAGCGAGCCTGCCTCTTGTGTTTGGTCTTTTTGCATGCACCACATCCCCTTCTGCTTTCCACTGTGAGTTGGGGAAGCATGAGGCCCTCTCTGGCTGGGCAGTCAGACGTTGGACTTCCCAGCCTCCAGAATCATGAACCAGATAAACCTCTTTTCTTTATAATTTACCCAGTCTCGGGTATTCAGTTACAGCAGCAGAAAACAGACTAAGACACATACTAATCTCATATGTGAGGGCTCCACCCTGAAGACCTCATTACCTCTAACAGGCCCCACTTCTAAATCCATCACACTGGGGATTAGGGCCTCAATATATAAATTCCAGTGGGGCACAAACATTCAGTCCATAGCACCCACTGAGTTCTTAGCTCTTGAATCAAGGTAGCAAGTCAGGATTGCACGTCCCTCTCTCTGCCCCAATAGCTTGCACCCTTGTATCTTGTAGCCTCACACTGTCTTTTCCTTCAGCCCCAGAAGCAACACCAAGAGGCCCTTTCCTCCTGGGTTCCTGAGTCAGGGTTGGATTTTGGGGATTTGGCCTTACCCTTGTCTCCAGGCTTCTTCTCTCTCAGATAGGGCAGATTTCAGAGCTCTGTGCACCTCGGGCTCTCATTCTGTGATTTTTACCCACCAGGTCCAGCTCTGCAGGTGGTGAATGTGACTGAGTTCATTGGAAAGACTTGAATGCTGGAACCCTGGCCTGTCCACACATGCACCAGCACACACATGCATGCACACACATATATACACACACATATATACACACACATGCATGCACACACATATATACACACATATATACACACACATGCATGCACACACATATATACACACAGGCCAACTTCCCAGGGCTTCTCTAACTGCCAGCTGCTCCCAATCTGTGTCTTTGTCCGGGAGTGGGATAACAAGTAAATAAACAGATCTCCTGTTTCCCTAAGCCAGCTGTACAGTAGAACTTTCTTTGCTTACGGAAATGTTCTATATCTGCTCTGTCCAATACCAAGAGTGGCTACCGAGCACTAAAATGTGGCCAGTGTGAGGAACTGAAGTGTAAATTGATATTTCATTTTAATTAAAATTTATGCCAGATGCAGTGGCTCACAACTGTAATCCCAGCACTTTGGGAGGCTGAGGATGGTGGATCACTTGAGTTTGAAACCAGCCTGGCCAACACAGTGAAACCCCATCTCTACTAAAAATACAAAAAAAAAAAAAAACTAGCCAGGCGTGTTAGCACATACCTGTAATCCCAGCTACCCCGGAGACTGAGGCACAGAATCTCTCGAACCTAAGAGGCAGAGGTTGCAGTGAGCCAAGATCATGCCACTGCACTTCAGCCTGGGAAAGAGAGTGAGACTCTGTCTCAATAATAAAATAAAAAATAATAATAGGCTGGGTGTGGTGGTTCATGCCTGTTATCCCAACACTTTGGGAGGCTGAGGTGGGCAGATCATGAGGTCAGGAGTTCCAGACCAGCCTGGACAGCATGGTGAAACCCCATCTCCACAAAAATTAGCTGGCATAGTGGTACACTCCTGTAGTCCCAGCTTCTGGGGAGGCTAAGGCAGAAAAATCACTTGAACCCAGGTGGTGGAGGTTGCAGTGAGCCGAGATCACACCACTGCACTCTATCCTGGGCAACAGAGTGAGACTTCATCTCAAATTAAGAAAATAAGTAAGATTTAACTAGCTACCTGTGGCCAGTGGCTCGCAAATTGGACAATGTAGACTAGATGGATAGGGATGATCATGCTTTCCAAATAAAAAATAGGGACCTACAGCCTGATAAATGGGAATAGATGTGTAGGGCAAAATATTTGAAATTGGGACTGGACAGGTAATTCCTGGGTGCTAGACCTGCGCTTCAACCCTGGCTCAGGTTTAAAAACCTCATCTTGGCCAGGCACGGTGGCTCACGCCTGTAATCCCAGCACTTTGGGAGGCTGAGATGGGCGGATCACTGGAGGTCAGGAGTTCAAGACCAGCCTGACTGATATGGTGAAACCCCATCTTAAAAAAAAAAAAAAAAAATCTTGAAGTCAAAAGATACTGGGTTGGTTAAAAAAAAAACAAAAAAACAAAAAAAAAACAAAACACCTCATCTTGGCAGGGTTTGGTGG